>NC_137342.1:14545168-19543407 GCF_965287045.1 Carcharhinus amblyrhynchos | reverse complement strand
CCACTCCCCCCCTCCCCCCTGCTCCCCTCCCTCCACTCCCCCCCCTCCCCCTGCCTCCCCCCCGCCCCCTGGTGCCCCCCCTCCACTCCCCCCTCCCCCTTCCTCCCCCCCCCCTCCCCCCTCCCCCTTCTCCCCCCCTCCCCTCCCCCCCCCCCTCCCCCCTCCACTCCCCCCCTCCACTCCCCCCCCTCCCCTCCACTCCCCCCCCTCCCCTCCACTCCCCCCCTCCCTCCCCCCCCTCCCCCCCTCCACTCCCCCCCCTCCCCTCTCCCCCTCCCCCCCCTCCCCTCCCCTCCCTCCCCTCCCCTCCTCCCCCTCCCCCTCCCCCTCCCCTCCCCTCTCCCCTCCCCCAGCAGGGTTGATCTACCTCAGGGCTCTGGCCATTTCTCTTCACTCACGGGTTCGTTTTGCTGCCGGATTCAAACACAGCCGCCGCGCGCTCCCGCCACCCTTGCATCAATTCCTGGCCGCACTTTCGCCACGCCGGCTGAACCTCTTCCACCCTTGGGAGGATTTACAGAATAGACGCTTAAAAATCTTTGTTTAAAAAGAATGAAGCATATTTACATCGTCAAGCAGCTGAATTCTGTTAATCGCCCTGCACATATTTCAGCTGTGGTTTAGCGAATCTGCTTTCGGGGGTTTTGGTCTTTTTTTGGGGGAGTTTGTGCTACAGCAGGTAGGTTCCTGTTTACAGAAGGTGTTAGACTGAGGGACAGCTCATGATCAGATTAATAATTATTACTCCTGTAAAGGTAAGGTACCTTTTGCTCAATAAATAAGGAGAGGAATTTATAATATTTGAAGAGTTTTAAAGTTCTTAGCACTGAGTCTGTCTTTTGGTTGTTATCAATTGATGGTCATTGATTAGTTGATGAGATTGTTTCCTTTCCTCTTTCTGTCTCTGAAGTAATTCCTAATGCTGAGGCTACACTTAAGAAGTTGCAACTCTCTCTTCCTCCTCGCCACGATGTGTTCTAAATAGGTTCATTGACAACAGGAAGGATTGTGGAGGGCAGGGCTGAACATTGGAATGTGTGGCTGCCTCTTTCTCATTCTAGGAAAAAAAGGGGGCTTTGATTTCATTCTTTTCCCCAGCATGCATGGATTAGTTCATCCTTGCAGTCATTCTTCAATCTCTCTCCCCTTCTCATCCTGAGCTCAAATATTTGACAATACACACTCCCTGCCTTCTTCACTCTATTCCATCCAATTTCTGATCATTCCCAATTTCTGGTACATTTTTTCCTGTTTTGTTTTCTTTGGACTCTCATCCATGCTTTAATTATCTCTAGACTCAACTATTCCAACACACATCTGATTGGTCTCCCACAGTCCACCCTGCTTAAACCTGAGGTCAACCAAAACACTGTTTGTGTCTTAACTCACCGCAGCAAATCCACTCACATTGGTTCCTGGTCAAGCAATGTCTTAAATTTGAAATTTGTATCTATTCAAATTCCTCCATGGCCTTGCCTATTTATGTCATCTCATCCCAACTTCACAAACCTTGGTGATATTTGCATATCTGTAATTCAGGCCTCCTGTGCATTCCTAATCGTAATTGCTCTGCAACTGGTGGCCTAGATCCTGATCTCTGGAATTCCCTCTGCCTCACTTTGTTCCTTTAAGACACTTTTTAAATCCTACTCCTTTGACCATAGTTTTGGTCATCTCACCTAATATTTTCTTATATGATTCATTGGTTTTGTAATGCTTCTGTGAAATGATGTGAGACATTTCCTTATATCAAAGGCTCTATATTAATATATGTTTTATTTTGTTGTATCTCTTTTTTTTGTTTTGCACACTTTTTTATTGCGATGTCATTTCTCCCTTGTTCTATGTTTAACATTTTGTCCAAAGGATGATATCTCTTCCAATTCAGTACTCTGTCAGTGGCACAGTCATAACTTATTTGTTGAAGTCTTGAATGCGGCTGAAACTGATAATTTTCTGCTTCAAATGGGGGGAGAATTGCCAAGCCAAGCTAACAAGCTGTCTTTAATGGGGAGTTGAGAAGCATGAAGGAGATGTCCGCCAAGTTGAAGATTAAGGACGAAGGTCAAGCAAGTTGCTTAAAGGCTAAGTCAGTGCTATACACAATCTGGCCTAGGATAGAGGCAGAATTTGAATGGTTGGTCAAGACGGGAGTGCTCAAATCTGTTAATGTGAGTGGGCCAAGCTGACAATACCCATAATGAAGAAAGACAGATCAATACACATTTATGGCAATTTTGAAAGTCACTACCAATTCGGGCCAGTGTACAGAGCAGTGTCATCTGCCCTGATTGATGACTTTTTCACCGGGTTGACTAAAGGCCAACATTTTGGTAAAATTGATCGTGGTCAAGTTTGTCTTCCAGGTGAATGTGCATCCAGATTCACAGCAATATTTGACAACCATGACACACAAAGGGCTATTCGGAGACAAAGACTTCCATTGGTCATCATATCTGCATCTGCATTATTCCAATGTGCCATGGATCAAATTTGAAGCAGATTAGAAGGTGTCAGTGTTACATAGATGATATATTCCTCTAAGAATGAGGAAGAAGATCTCCACAACCTAGATGCCACACTCCAGAGACTGGAAGTGTATGGATTAAGAGTACGGAAAGATAAATGTGGATTTTTCTAACCATCTGTTGAACATCTGGGTCATGTTATAGATGCAAAGGAACTGCACAAATCATCTTCAAAAGTCAAAGCCTTTACTGAAGCACCTGCAACTCAAAATGTCAATCATGATTACTCTTTTTGGGCTTATTAAACCATTATGGAAGGTTTGTCCCTAATCTAGCAACAATCCTTATGTCAAAATGGGAGATGGGTGAATCAGTGCAAAAAAGCCTTCGTACTAGCTAAAGAGGCACTACTAAAGTTAGAAGTCCTGACACGCTGATCGAAATTTACTTTTGCAACTGGCATGTAATGTAACATCTTACAAACGGGGGCAGTGGGTTCTCACATAATGCTCAATGGTAAAGAGAAGCTGATTGCTTTTACATTAAGATCCTTGAACAAAACAGAAATAAATTATGTATGCATCTAGAAAGAAGCTCCAGGAATCATTTTCAGAATCAAATGTTTCTATTATTCATGGTAGGACGTTTACTTTATTAACAGATCATCGACCACTGACGGGCCTCATACAGGGATTTTTTCTCTGGCAGCGAGCTGGATGCTGAGATGGGCATTGTTGTTGTCAGTGCACACACGTACGATAAAATATCATCAGTTAAATCTCCATGGGAACTCTGATGGATCTACCAATTAGATTTACCAAAGGAGTCTCCAATAAACAGTTCAAGTGGAAATATTTTCTATTTCAAACAAGTAAATAACAATCCTGTAAGCGCAGGACAAGTTAAGAAGCATACCTGATGTGATCTACCACTGTCATAAATTGTGGGCATGGTATTTAGTGGCAAGACCGCGGGAGCAAACCTGGATTTGAAGCCATATGTCACCCAAAGACTAGAGCTCCGTTCAAGCTGTTTGTCTCCTCTGAAGAATGAGAGTCTTCATTTCCACCATTATTCATTTCCACCATCGTGCACTAAACCAACTGCACAAAGATCACTGTGATATAGTAAGGATGAAAGAGATAGTCAGGAGCTATTTTTGGTGGCCAGGACTTGATACTAGAATCAAGGAGAAGGTGGGGATGTGCTCTTCTTGTACAAAAATTCAGAACCTGTCGCCACTAGTGCCATTACACCAATGGGAATGGCCAAAAGGTTCTTGGCAAAAAGTTCATATGGATCGTGCCGGACCACTCGAAGGGTATAGATTTCCTGTTGCAGTTGTCATTCACTCAAAATGGCCTGAAGTTGGCATCATGAAGACACTATTCTCTAGGAAACCAGTAGGAAGACTGGGTAAGACTTTTGGAAGATTTGAACAACCTGTGAACAATAATGGGCCACAGTTCATTTTGCAAGACTTCACAAACTATTTAAAGGAGAACAGGATTCAACACATCTGATTTGCTCCTTATCATTCTGCCATAGATGGGTTGGTAGAATGGTTTAACAGATAATCCTGATTGCGTATGGAATTTATGTAATTTGTAAATGTCATTCCTTAGACTACAGAAAGGTGAAAATATTCCAATTAATTGCATTGCAATTAACAGCTGGAAGATGATTCTATGTACACTAACAAGCTTGATAAATTTCTATGAATGATCTAGAAACACCCATAATTGAGTATTATTCACTCTTCAAGTTTCAGATATTTTTCCAGTTTATAAACAAGCCTTTCAACAAATATTTTTTCAGATAGACTTTTGAGAACACCCTACATGTTATTCATATAAAATCTCTTAAAGTATTGTCCTGCCTTGTAGTATAGGTTAAATCAATTGCAAAATACTGAGTGCTGAAAATCTGAAATAAAAACAGAAAATGATGAAAATATTTAGCAATTCACCAATAGAATAGTGCATGTGAAGTTTTAAGTTTTAGTGTCACACGTAGGCTTACATTAACACTTCAGTGAAGTTACTGTGAAAATCCCCTAGTCGCCACACTCCGGCACCTGTTAGGATACACTGAGGAAGAATTTAGCATGGCTAATGCACCCAACCAGCATGTCTTTTGGACTGTGGGAGGAAACCAGAGCACCTGGAGGAAATCCGTGCTGACTCTGCATAGACAGCCACCCAAGCTGGGAGTTAACAAAGAACAAAGAACAACCCAGCACGGGAAACAGGCCCTTCGGCCCAACGAACCCACGCCGTTGAATCCAGGTCCCTGGCACTGTGAGACAACAGTGCCAGTGACCTGGGCCACCTGTATTTTAGAACAGAACTCTGATCAAACATGAGAAGGAAAATAGAAAGCAATCAATGTGAACAAGGTAGAAATGATAAACAGAAATCCCAATGGAGAGAGAAAGAGACTGGCTGTCTTCAAGATGGGCATCCCTGAAAAAGAAGTCACAGTGAATTAAACACTATCACCAAAACAAAATACTGCAGATGCTGGAACTCTGAAATGAGAACAGAAAGTGCTGCAAACATTCAGGTCTGGCAGCACTTGTGGAGAGAGAAATAGAGTTAACCTTTTCAGTTGGTGACCTTTTCTCAGAATTAATGTCGTTATGAAGATTCTCAGAATACTTATTTAAGATTTGTAATATTGTGACACATGCATGGATATGCCAAGAGGTAAAATACATTGATCTGGATTTTGTGGTTAATGATGGAGAAGCAGTGTTCGCTCTGATTGCACAGGAAAATAAAAACTTATCTGATTCGTTGGCTGCAGCGAGAACTTCCAGCTCTAGCTGCAGCACGATCCAAAGTCAAAAGGATCTGTGAGGCCTAGTAACGTCATACATTGTTGGCAAAGCCACGGCCCCCAGTGACATGACAAGCAGAAAGCACAGCCCTTGAGATCAGTCTCCAGCTGAAAGGTGTGTAATGAAAGAGATGTTGTTCAGACAGTTGCACAAAATGTTAAGGCACTGTTTCACAATTTTATTTGTATCCAATAATTCTGAGATACAACGTATTGTCACCATTTAACTAAGAGAAGAATCATCAAATAATCAGTGGAGAGTCAGTCTACTCAAAAATCACCTGCAGTGGGTACTTCAGGTGATTTTTGAGTAGACTGGCTCTCTAGTCACTGCAGTGAGTACTTTGATTAAAAAAAATTGTTTAACCTGGTTCTTTATTAATATATTTTTCTGCTCTTCCCCACCTTTTCATTGCTCTTCTTTAACTGTGAAGGTAAGAATGCCTGATTTGTGGACTTTGTAGTAATTCTAAATGCAACTTTTGACGAGCCAGACAGGAGGAGTCTGCAGGTTCCTTCTTGCATTAGCTTCCCGTTATATTACTGCAAGCTGATCTATCTAGCAGTCTGCCTGGCAGAATCAATAAAACTCAATTAAAAAATAAATTAGTGTTGGATTGTGTGCTGAAAGCAGACTCCCCAGTTTCCTACCTTGAAAGCTTGGACAAAATGTACTGAGTCCCATGAAAAATACAGCACTTATTAATCTTGAAGGAGAAATAACCAGTATGGTATTGCACTTACATCTTATGGGCAGGTTTATTGCTTTCCAATTCTCAGTTGTGAAAGAAAATTTCAGGCACAAACCATTTACTTCCTTTGACTGTACCACTGACTTTTTTTTTGTTCAATTCCACCACTTTTATTATATATTCAATGGGGAATGTCCTTTTCTTAGGCTCTTCTCTATCCTGTGGTCACAGGCGTGTGAAGGTGCATGAACGTGATAATGGTTAGTTTGGTTTGTCATTTTACAGCTTCCCTCTTGCGAATTGCCTTTGCCTCTCTCACTCACCTTCTCTCCAATGCTGTTGTTACCCCCCCCCCCGCTTAGTTAATCTTGATAATAGTAAGATCTTTTATGTATCTTAATAATAAAACTTGAGTTGCACATTCCTTTCTGTTCATGTTCTGATTTTATTTCCTGGCAAATTGTTACAATTTTTAAAAAATCATTCATGGGTTATGGGCATTGTTGGCTGGACCAGCATTTATTGATCATCCTTAGCTGCCCCTGAGAAAGTTGTCGTGAGCTGCCTTCATGAACTGTTGCAATCAATATGATGTACGTGTACCCACTGTCCTGTTCAGGATGATGTTCTAAGATTTTGACCTTATGACAGTGAAGGAATAGCGATACATTTCCAAGTCGGGATGGCGTTCGGCTTGGAGGGGATCATGCAGGTGCTGGTTTCTCATGAGTCTGCTGCCTTTGTCCTTCTAGATGGTAGCAGTTGTAGGTTTGGAAGGTTCTGCCAAAACTGCAACCACAGTATTTATATGAATAGTTCAGCTGAGTTTCTGGTCAATGGTAACCTCCAGGATGTTGATTGTGGATTCAGTGTTGGTAATGCCGTTAAGTATCAGTGGGCAATGATTAGATTCTCGTTTGTTGGAAATGGCACTTGTGTGGCATGAATGTTACGTGCCACTTGTCAGGTTCTGCTTTGGTGAGTTACTGAAGTGCATAGATGGTACTGTAAGATGTAGGAGTAGTAGTAGATCATTCAGCCCATCAAGTCTACTCCGCCATTCAATGAGAGCATGATTGATCTGATCTAATGCTCAACTACACTTTCCTGCCATATCCCCATAATTTGATTTCCTTACTGATTAAAAATCTGTCTATCTCAGCCTTGAACATACTTAATTACTAGCCCCCTACAGCTCTTTGCAGTAAAGAATTCCACAGATTTGCTACTGTCTGAGAAAAGAAATTCCTCTTCATCTCTGTTTAAATGATCCCTTACTCTGAGATTATGTCCTCTGGTCCTAGACCCTCCCACAAGGGGAAACAATCTCTCAGCACCTACAACTGTCTAGGTCCCTGAGAATCCTATATGTCTCAATAAGGTCACCTCTCAGTCTTCTAAGCTCCACTGAGTACAGACCCAACCTACTTAACCTCTCCTCATAAGAAAATCCCTCATTATCCAGGGTCAAACTAATGAACCTTCTCTGAACTGCTTCCAATGCCAATAAATTTTTTCTTAGAAAAGGAGACTAAAACTATTTACATTATTCCAGGCATAGTCTAACTTATGCTTTGTACAGTTTTGGCAAAACTTCCCTATGCTCCATTCCTTTTGGAATAAAGGCCAATATTCCATTTGCCTTCCCAATTACCTGCTGAACTTAGATGCTAGCTTTTTATGATTTTATGCAGAAGGACCCCAAGCCCCTTTGTGCTGAGTTTTCGGCAAAATTTCCTAATTTAAACAATATTCAGCTCCTTTATTCTTCCTACCAAAATGTATAACCTCACATTTTCTAAAGTTGTATTCTAACTGCCAAGTTTTTGCCCGCTTATCAAACCTGTCTATATCCTTCTGTAGACTCTTTGGTGAAAATTTTACCAGCACGCTCACCCTGGAATATGCAAGGCTCGCAGAACAGAATTCTCCATTGGCCTCGGGTGGGGCTTTACGAGCCTCGCCCGAGCGAGGTCGTAAAATCCAGGCCTTTGGGTCATTCTTACTAGTTGTCTTCCACCTATTTTTGTGTCATCCACAAACTGGCCAGTAATGCATTTACTTCCCTCGTCCAAGTCATTAATATATATTGTAAATAATTGTGCCCCCAGCACTGATCCCTGTACCATTCCACTAGTTACAGATTGTCATCCTGAAAATGCCCCTCTTAACCTTTCACTCTGGCTTCTATCCTTCTATCTCTCTTGCTATTATATTACATCCAATACTATGGGCTCTTAACTTAACTTTATGTGCAGTTCCTTATCAACCACTTTTTGGAAATGCAAGAATATTACATTTACTGGTTCCCCTTTATCTATCCTGAGGTTACCGTCTCAAAGGAATCAATTTGTCAGGAATTGTTTCCCCTCATGAAGCTATGCTGACTCTGCCTGATTATATTATGCATTTCTAAATGCTGTTATTACATCCTTCATAATGGACTCTAACATTTTCCCAATGACAGAAATTAAGCTAACTGGCCTGTAGTCGTCTGTTTCTTGTCTCCTTCCTTTTTTGAGTAAAGGTTACACTGGCAATTTTCCAATCCTCTGTGCCTTTGCCAGAATTTAAGAATTCTTGGAAGATTACTACCAGTGCATCCATTATCACTATCTTTAATACCTTAGTATGCAAACCATCAGGAATGCGGGTAGAATCTTGCACTGAATGATAAAACTCAACTTCATGAAGAGTTAAAACTCGGCTGGAAAATTCATGCAGTTTGTGCTACAGGAAGAATCTTCAGGGAGCAACCTCATTGTGTAAGATAGTTCTGAATTGAAAAGTTCCCAGGCTGAGAGAGAAAAAGAATTGAAGTAAACCCTTTGAATCTAAGAATCACCTTGGACTGGTGTAAAGTGTATCTGTGAAGTGTATTTTTGTTTGTCCTAAAAAAAAGCAGGGGAACATTCTGCTGCTTTGTGGTTCAATAGTATATGTTGCTTACAAAGTGTTTCATCAGTGCTTTTAATCTTTTGTTACAGTGAAAATCTTTAAAAACATGAAATCCTGTGTTAATCTTCCAGCTATTAACTGTGACTTTGAACTCATTTTTAGAAGTTATTGTTCTCATGGGCTCATAAAATCTGTAAAAGTCTAATCTCAAATTAACAAGTAAATGGGTAGTACAGCACTGATTTGTGAATTTTTTTATCGTAAGTTCACTGAATCAGCGTACATTTGTATGCTGCGTCAGAATAATCAGTTTTAGGATTAATCACATTTTCAAAATATCCTGTTGTTTTGAGAATATTTAGCACAGGTAATGTATTTGTAGAGAGATGGTTTGGGTTACAGGGCTCATTAATTTATAGTGTGGAATTGACTGAACATACTTTGATCCTATTATCAGCTTTAAAAAATAGTCATGAAAACCATTGTAACTTGTGGGCAATTAGCCCAAACAGTCAAATTATGGGCGGCACAGTAGCACAGTGGTTAGCGCTGCTGCTTCACAGCTCCAGGGATCTGGGTTTGAATCCCAGCTCGGGTCATTGTCTGTGTGGAATTTGCATGTTCTCCCTGTGTCTGCGTGGGTTTCCTCCCACAATCCAAAGATGTGCGGGCTAGGTTAATTAGCCATTCAAAATTGCTCTTTAGTGTCCTGAGATCCATAGGTTAGAAGGATTAGTGGGTAAATATGTAGGAGTATGGGGATGGGGCCTGGGTGGGATTGTGATTGATGCAGACTCCATGGGCTGAATGGCCTCTTTCTGCACTGTAGAATTCTATGATTCTATATGTGCTATCCCACTGTAGGATTTTACAGTCCCTATTGCTTTTCAGAGCATTTCAGCAGGACCATGGTCTTCGGAGCAAGGCGTGTTGCAATTTCTGGTTTTCAGCATGAGTGTGCACGCCAGAAGTTGTTGTGCTGTTGTGTGTTTCAATAGCGAAGGATGCTTCAGCATATATCTCTATTGAGCCTGCAATATCTGGGCAATTGTCCAAAATCCAAATAAAAACAGAATGATGGAAATACACAGCTGACCAGTCAGCATCTGAAATAGTGGGTGTGACGTTTTAAGTGTATATCCTTCATGTTTACAAACTTGTTTTTATGTCATTTTGGCCAGGATTTTACTTAAATATTTTAATTACTCTAGCTAAACTTGAAATCAAAATCCTGATGTTTAAAATGCTATTTTGCAATTTTTGAAAATATTTACAAATTGTGGGAATCAAGTTTGTATGGAGTGGGTGCATCTGTGCAGTTTATAAACTGCTTTTGAAATAGTTGTTTTAAGGTTCAGACATCAGCACAGATAGTATATGCATATGTATACATTTTCTATCCTATAAGAAAACAAGTCATCAGTTGAATTATGTGTTTGTCCTGCAAAAGCTAATTTACAGACCCAAAAGATCTGGCCAGAAAATTATTGTGCTCAATTCACTGACTTCATAGCCAGTTCTGGCTGCATCGACTATCGAGCAGAATTTTGTACTGCGTAAGAATTCTTGGTCTCACAGTAAATCAGGAATTCCCACAGACGGCACTGATTCCCAGAATAAAACAGCTACGTTCGGTACATGCTTCACTTAAGACTGGCAGTAAGATGCACGTCATAGGGCTAAAGTGCCTCTGCGGAAAGAGGAGAGATTGGAAAGAGAGAGCGACTTTATGAACAGAGGGTATGATAGAAACATCTCCAATGTCTTGGCCAAAATTTATCTTGCCACCAACATCACTTTAAAATAATGCCATTATCAAATCTTGTCTGTGGGAACTTAGTTGGCACAAATTAGCCACTATGTTGCCTGATCTTTCGGCTTTGACAAAATTTCAAAAGTATTTAATGACTGTTAAGTGCTTTGCTGAGTAATTGGGTCATGAAAGGAACTACATTAATGCATTTTTTCTATAATAAAAAGCTAATGATGTAACATTTTATAAACAAAAATCACTTTCTCCCACCTTGATTATAATGACAAATTGCAAAGTGACACATTCCCAACATTGCAATAGAAATGTAATTTATTTGAACGGACTTGAGTTGATAATTGTAAGTGTTTTGTTAAAAGAATAAATGTCTTTAATAAGAACCTTCCTTCATCCTCCTAGTCTCATGATGCTTGCTGTTTGTGGAGACTTTAAAATAGATGGACTTTATTTTTAAATTGTCATGTAAATTTATATTTTAAGTGTCAAAAATATTCCTTTCTTTCTTTGTTTCATATGGTTCGTGAATGTTGTGGAACAATCTGGCTTGTTGAGTTATCTGCACCATGTGTATTAATGCGTAACAATACAGATTAGCAATACCACATATTGAATCCTACTCCTGCATTGTATAAATCCCTAGGAACCATGTACATGCAGGTTAATTTTTGTGCAGCCAAAGGTTCTTTGTTCTGCACATTACAGGCACTGACTAGCCTTCTTTCATACTGTAATAGGATTCTGAACCTGTTGGGCCTGTAATCTGTTGAACAATAACCTAAATCGATAATCTACTGTTTTATGACCTGCTAGTGCTAAAAACCATTGTTGTTATTTGTTTCAGAACTGGAGAAATGTTAATGAGCACAAGAACGAAAGAAAATTCACATTTTCGGCCATCAGAAAAAACATTTGTCTTTAATTTCAAGACAGGACAACAGTCATGTGTGCTAACTGCACCCATCCAGATCCCCATGCAAGGAAGTATCAATGATTTACATGGCCGTCTTATGCTCTTACATAATCTTCCTTCATTTATTGAAAATGGTGAGGATGTTGTGTCTTAACTTGCACCAGGTCCTGTTTGTCTATTACCCCTGTGCTCCCTTCCTCACGTTGTTCCTGGTTGAGCAATGTCTTGCAGTTAAATGTCCCATCCTTTGTTTTGAAAACCAACCCTGGCATCACCCCTCTTTTTCCAGCCCCATAATCATCCTCTGGTTCTGGTCTCTTGGGCATTCATGATTTTAACCACCATAAGTGTTGATGCCTTCTGATGTCTTGTCCCTATGCTCTGGAATACTCTTCTTGCACTCATCCACCTCTCTACCTTGCTTTCCTTCTTTAAGATCCTACTTAAAATCAATGCCTTTACCAAGTTTTCAATCATCTAACCTAATATAGTAAATGGGTCAATGTCAAACTGAGTTTCATAATGATCCTGTGAAGTGCCTTCAGACATTTCATTATGTTAAAGGTCATTGTTAAAAATTAAGCTTTTGTTATGCTGTATTTTAATTTGAAAATCATATGGTCTGTTGAGGTATGTGATGCATCAATCTTCAAAAAACATAGCTCTTACTTTGACAATTTAGCATAGCTGTAATCCTCCCACCATCTCAAGCATTAAGACATTTCCAACTTTTCCTTATTTTAAGCCTTCTCTTGTAAGCCAGCTGGTTAGCCTACCTGCCCACCCCTAAGTACTCTTTTGGCTGAATGGTGAGCTGTGCTATGTTGCTTATCACAATCCCAGCACTGGTGCTATGCCTACATTCTCTATTGTAGCTCAAGGAGCGATAGTGTACACGTTATGATTGGTGATTGATTTATTTTTGGTTGCCTTTCTTTTCTCTGAAGCAGGCAATAAGGAGAAGAAAAGCATACAAGAGTTAGGAAGTGCCAAAATTTATGTTTCAAAGACAATGCTCTTTGTTTCCAGAATAACCCAGAATGCTGTGACATCCACCATAGGTAGGGTAAGGATGAAGGTTCTAAATCTGCCCAAGCCAGAGTGGGAATTGCGTGAGAGGGATCTCACTAAATGTAGAAAGTTCTGATGGGGCTGGACAGGCTATATGCAAGTGTGATGTTTCCTTTGGCTGAGGGAAATCTTTCTAAGCAAAAAACAATTATGTATTTAAGATGAAATGCTTGTTGAAATACACTGGTTACACATGTCATAAGAACATAAGAAATAGGAGCAGGAGTAGGCCATCTAGCCCTTCGAGCCTACCCCGCCATTCAATAAGATCATGGCTGATCTGAAGTGGATCAGTTCCACTTTCCCGCTCTCTCCCCATAACCCTTAATTCCCTTGTCTATCAAAAACCTATCTACCCGTGACTTAAATATATTTAGCGAGGTAGCCTCCACCACTTCAACGGGCAGAGAATTCCAGAGATTCACCACCCTTTGAGTGAAGAAGTTCCTCCTCAATTCCAATCTAAACTGCCCCCCCCTTGAGGCTGTGCCCTCGAGTCCTGCTATCCTTTCTAAGCGGGAAGAATCTCTCTACCTCTACCCTATCCATCCCCTTCATTATCTTATACGTCTCTATAAGATCCCCCCTCGTCCTTCTAAACTCCAATGAGTACAGACCCAGTCTATTTAGTCTCTCTTCATAGTCCAACCCCATCATCTCCGGTATCAGCCTAGTGAACCTCCTCTGCACCCCCTCCAAGGCAAATATATCCTTCCGCAAGTGCAGCGACCAAAACTGCACACAGTCTTCTGACCCAAAGTGCAGTTTATAATATCTATATTAAATTTCAATACTAAAGAATATCCTCTCTGCACCTTGCATTGACAGTAACCTGTGTGACACTTTGTGCACGTCAAGTGACATAAATAATTATTTCCGAACAATATATCTAGGGAATTATACGCTGATCATTCACCCTTGGTACCTGCATTCAAATGTGATGAAACTCTCATCTGGCTCCTGTGCAATAAAATCTGTTTAAGAACTGATCATGCGGCAGAAAGCAGCCTTTAATTTCATATTATTTTGGCATTAAGGTGACAGTCTCCCTTAGGGTGACTACATGATGATTGGTGTGGGCAATGGAAGAATGTTACATTGAAGCAGTGAGAACAAACATTTAAAATTGAGACTGAGGCACATTATTGGGATAGTTTTTTCTTAGTCCTGAGTTCTCAGCCAAAAGGCAGGTATTCCCCAGCACGTTGTGATATTCACCACAGGTAAGATAAGGGGCCAGGTCCTAAATTCCCTTCCCCCCTCCCTGGTCTGGAACAGGGATCGAACCCCAAACTGTTGGCACCAAGCTGATCCACTGAGACATTCCAACCAACCAAGGCAATGAGTCTCCCCTAGTCCCCTTCCCAGGTGTGTGAGTTGCAATGGCAACATGCAATTTGATATGCATGTTGTAGCCTGAAGCTATGAAGAGTGATGGTAGAGACTCCAAATTTTTTCCAGCACATGGCTGACCAGGAATTTCTCCTGTTCTTACTGCCTGCCGTTGGTGTACATTGAAAGAATTTACAAGTTATTACTCTACCTGTTTGGCCATGTTATGAACACAATTTACTTTGCTGTCGAGTCCTGGAGTGAGACTTGAACCTGGAGCATTTGGCTTAGAGGTTGGGACATTAACATTTTGCCACAAGACCTCCTCTTTGAGGCAGTTTAGAAGGACCTTTTTGTGTTTTATTTTAGGAAACGTGACCTGTGTGCATTTGACATCAGCTCATTTTAAAGTGTTTGATTTCTCAGCATCATCACAGAAAAAGGAAAAAATATACCACTTAAACTTTTAATAAGAGTTTTGTAATTTCTGGATATTGATGTTCTTGCAAATTAGATACATCCATACAAAATGAATGAAATTTGTTTGCGTTTTCACCATTACATTACATGTACTGGATGAGAGGGAAAAATACTCTTTCAACTCTGATTTAAATATCTTACAGATTTAAAACATTCTCTTGATCAGTTTGTTGATGAAGAAACAAAAAAGAATTATGATAAAGAAGCAGAAGCTGCATTAGAAAAATTAAAAACTAATGACATGTGTACAGAGCAATTTGTTAATACTTGGGCTAAAGCTTACCAGGAGGTAGGTATTTCAAAAATGTGAGTCTCTAGCTTTATCAATCTGTGGTAATATCTGACTTGTAAAGCGGTAAAACTACTCATAATTAATAGCTTTTTTTTGTACAGGGATATTGTACTGTGTTAACTACACCTGAAATGTAAATCGTAAGGGCAGCTTAGAGAACTGTTGCTAAAAACCCCTATGTGAATAAGGTAGTTTTGTCTTCTGTTTTAGCGAGGTTCAACTTTCCAGTGACTAGGAATTAACATAGTAGGCACACCAAGTTGCTTCACCATGATTTATGCAGCATTGTGGCATTGGAGATTATGGTTTTCAGTGCAACTCATGATCGATTGCTTTACTTTTTTGATGTTTTGACATATTTAAGTGTTTTGGAGTGCTTTCATTGTCAAACCTCTTACTCAAACTCGAATTTTGTCCCTTCTGTAATCAGAAGAGTAACAGCAACGGTGACAGTCTAGCTTATGACATCAGATCACATAGTGTGATATTTACTAAATCACACTGTTCATGAGGTCAAATGAAGAAAAGTAGAGACCACCTATAGGTTCAGAGGAAGCATCTTAAAAGTAACTTCCCATACTTTACAGCAACACACCATTCTGTTCCTTGTATGTTTACTGGATTGCCTGCATTTAGCTCTTAAAAGTTTTCTACTTCTGATTAAGCCCTCTGTTACTGTGCCAAATGACATGTGACAAGTTGGGTTGCGACATTCTATGCCTCTGATGCACTAACTATTTAAAATACAGAGCAACGTGACAGCATGTTGTAATTACTGAATTGTATTTATTATTTCCTAGACAACATTAGAATATGCCAGACCTGAAGAGCCTAGTTGGGATGAAGATTTTGCAGATGTTTATCATGATTTGATTCATTCTCCTGCCTCTGAAACTCTACTCAACTTGGAACACAATTACTTTGTTAGAGTCTCAGAACTTATTAGTGAAAGAGACATGGAATTGAAGAAGCTGCAGGAAAGGTGTGTAGTTATTCTCTGTACAAGTAAAAGTATCCACAGAAAATCCAGCTTTCTCCAAACAGCACTGAGAGGGGATGCCTTCTTACTCACGAAACTAACTGAATAACATTGAAACCATAACAGATGAGGCAACAGCTCCATAACCATGGAACTCCAGGCAAGAACATGTTTAACAGGAATATAATCATTGGTGTTGAATTCTTTCTGAAAAATATTTTGATCCTTGAAATATGGAAAGCTAATTAAAATTTAGAGCATTTGATTTTGAGTTAGTTAGCTCAAAAGTATGAGGAAATTGAATTGGTGGCAGTTTATATTCACTAGACTTGGATACAGCTCTGACTATATCTGGCTCTGTACTGCTGTCAACTTGGGGATAATATGTCCAATCCAGTTCTTGCAATGGATAGCATCCATACCTACAAAAATATTCAGCTCCACCTTTAAATTAATATTGTGATTAAATTTAACATGTAGCATTTCAAGTTTCTTTTACTAAGGTTTAAAGTTTATTTATTAGTGTCACAAGTAGGCTTACATTAACACTGCAGTGACGTTACTGTGAAAATCCACGTTCCGGCACCTGTTTGTGTTTATTGAGGGAGAATTTAGCAGGGACAATGCACCTAATCAGCATGTCTTTCGGACTGTGGGAGGAAGCCAGAGCAGCTGGAGGAAACCTGTGCAAACACGGGAAGAACATGCAGACTCCACTCAAACCCAGCTCCCTGGCACTGTGAGGCAGCAGTGCTAACCACCGTGTCAGCGTACTGCCCTATTGTTAGTCTTCAATGAGAATTTAATTTGAATGATTCATATTTGGTGTAACCTAGTTCTGAATTGAAGTTTACCCATCTTTACAATTTTTTTTGCCAGCTTTCACTATTTTAGAAGGATTATTATCTTATTCCTGTTCCAAAAGAAAAGAAAGACACTTACATTTAGTTTCTTTCAGGCAGTCAGTTGAAATGGACAAAGTGATGCAGGAACTAGGAAAATCCCTCACAGATGAAGATGTGAACCTAGTTGCTGCTCAGCATTTTGAATCCCAACAGGTAATGCAACTGAAGCTCCACTCAAAGTGTAATCTTCAATCTTGTAACATTTTAATTCAAGGAAATATTCAACATGCTATTGTACTGGGCCCAGAGAACCAAAATATAAAATGAAAACTTTCTTTACCTAAAATATACTTATGTCAGGGGAGAAATTGCACTTATTAATGCAAAAGTATATTTCAGGAGAATGTGAAATACTCCACTGAACCTCCACGCATGTTAACTTAAAATGGAGCAAATCTTCATCTCTGATGCTAACTGCAGCTGTGTCTGCACATCTCCACTAAAAATACAAAAAGATGCCTGGTCTTGTTAAGACCATTGCCTCAAATCCAAAACATGGTTAAAAAGACTTGTATTACTTTAGTTTTGTAATGTGGATAAAATTTCTGTGCTCAGGTGTTGGAGAATAAATGGGCCAATGAACTAAAACAATTAATGGCAATTCAGAAACAAGAATACCAAGAGTGGGTGATAAAACTGCATCAGGACATGCAAAATCCTAACAACAGTACGGTCAGGTAGGGTACTTATGAGTTGTTTTTGGGTCAGTGATGTTTATATTGCTATCATAAAATAAACACTTCAAAGTGCATCTGCCTAAACATCCTTTCAAAATCAAGTTTTGGAGCATTAATATCCATATCTCAAAAATGTTATATTTATTTTTGGTTTAATTTATTATTATATATATTAGTATACAGTGAAAAGTATTGTTTCTTGCATGCTACACAGACAAAGCATACCGTACATAGGGAAGGAAAGGAGAGAGGTGCAGAATAAAGTGTTACAGTCATAGCTAGGATGTAGAGAAAGATCAACTTAATGCAAGGTAGGTCCATACAAAAGTCTGATGGCAGCAGGAAAGAAGCTGTTCTTGAGTTGGTTGGTATGTGACCTCACTTGTTTGTGTCTTTTTCCCGATGGAAGAAGATGTAAGAGAATATGTCCAGGGTGCATGGGTCCTTGATTATGCTGGCTGCTTTTCCGAGGCAGCAGGAAGTGTAGACAGCATCAATGGATGGGAGGCCGGTTTGAATGATGAATTGGGCTTCGTTCACAACCCTTTGTAGTTGCGATAGGAGCCATACCAAGCTGGATTACAACTGGAAAGAATGCTTTCTACGGTGCATCTGTAGAAGTTGGTGAGAATATAACAGCTTTTAAAGCCAAGGTTCTTCAGAAGAGCGTTACAAAATAAAGTATGATACCAAATCATGGAAAACAATATTGGGTCAGATGATCAAAAGCTTGGTTAAAGAACTAGGCATTAAGAAATATGTCAAAGGAAGAAAGGTAGAGAGGTGAAGAAAAATGGATAAGGAATTCCAGAGCTTGAGGCCCAGGCAACATAAAACATGGCCACCAATGATGGGACAATAACGATTGGGAATGCACAAGAGATCAGAATTAGAGAAATGTAGATGGTTTGGAAGGTTGTGAGGTTTGTGGTGATAAGATTTAAACAAAGCCATGGAGTGATTTGAGAACAAGGATGAGAATTTTTAAATCAAGATGCTGTTCGACTGGGAGCCAATAAAGGTCAACAGACACAGGAATGATGGAGGAACACACAGGTTAAGACATGGGCAGCAGAGGTTTGGATGAGCTCAAATTTACAGATTGTAGAATGAAGGAAACCAGCCAGGAGTGCATTGGAATAATCGAGTCTAGAGGTAACAAAGGAGTAACTGAGCATTTTAGTGACAAGTAAGCTGAGAGAGATGAAATTAAGTAATGTTATAGAGGTGGAAAATAGTGGTCTTAGAGATGGCAGGAATATGAGATCACAGTACTGGTTCAAATGTTGACATGATGTGGGTATGCTGGCGTTGGACTGGCGTAAACACAGTAAAAAGTCTGACAACACCAGGTTTTAGTCCAACCTATTTATTTGATAATATACTCACAAGCTTTCGAGAGTATATTATCAAATAAATAGGTTGGACTAAAACCTGGTGTTGTCAGACTTTTTCAAATGTTGACACCAGGTCACGAAGAGACTGGCTTAATTTTCAAATGTTGGTAATGTAAGCGATGGAGGAGAGATCTCAGCCAAAGTCTTTCTCCAGGCATATTTTGTATTTCTTTTTATATAATCTGTTTCCTCTTAACTGCTTGTTGTATGTCATTTTCAACTAGCAAATCAAATAATTCTAAGGTTAAAATGTTCAACGTATGCAAATTGCTCTCTGATTCCGCCGACCTGTATCAATTGGCATGGTACAAAAGTTGAATACTGATGAAATTTCAAATCCCCAACCTCTGATTAGCTCTGTAATTCTGTAAGAATGCAAAAGTTTATTGATCTTGAGTATAATATGCATGTTGATCTTTGTAATCAAGTACATAGTACAAGTGCAAACAATACTTGAACTGCTCATATTTTGAGAATGGTGGCTTTAGTTACCAGTAGCCTTTATATTAATTGTGACCAATCTCTTTGGCACAGTGTCTGAATAATTCAAATGGGATTATTTTTCATTTTCCAACCAGCCAAAAGTTTATGGACTGGACATATAATTTGAATGCGAGGACAAAAGAAAAAGCTGTAGTAATCCAATTTGGTTTTATGTACGCTAAAATTTTTCAACTAATGTTATTTCCTTCTTTTTGAAGTGAGGAAATCAAAGTAAAACAAAGTCAATCCACTGTAGCAAATGAACGAGTGTTTGAAGAACGACCTCTGTTGGAAGAAAGTTTTACTATACATTTAGGTAGGAAATTCTTTTAGTTAATACAATCTAAACTTTGGAGGTATTTTGCCATCGAAACTTATTCATTTCTCTGTTTAGCCTGGCAGTGAAAATATCTGTATTTTCTTGCTCTGTTTACAGGGGCCCAGTTGAAAACCATGCACAACTTACGACTAATGAGAGCTGATGTCCTTGATTTCTGTAAACATAAGCGCAATCAAAGAAGTGGAGTTAAACTTCAAAGACTACAGACAGCACTGTCACTGTACTCCACCTCTCTCTGTGGGCTTGTCTTACTTGTTGATAACCGTATCAATTCCTATAGTGGCATCAAACGAGGTACTGCAAAGTGGTTTTAAAAGTTCCATGTTCCTTATTGCTAATAATTGGCAAGGTTACTTAAACAGTCTGTTTTTTTGTTTTTGATATAGCTAACACACCAATGAAACTGTTTTTATATGAATTAATCTGTATCATAAATATATAAACTCATCTTAGGAGTATACGTTTTTTATATTGCCTGAGGTAACTGTGACTAGGATAGGTTTTCGAAAATTGACCGTGGTGGCTGCAAAAAGCATAGAACAAACAACTGTTTTCAAATTGCCAATTGCAAGCCTCAGCAATCATAGAATCCCTACAGTACAGAAGGAAGTCATTCAACCCATCAAATCTGCAGTGGCAACAATCCCACCTATCCCCGTAGCCCCACATATTTACTCTGCTAATCCCCTGAAAGTAGGGTCAACTTAGCATGGCCAATCAACCTAACCCGCACATATTTGGACTGTGGCAGGAAACAGGTGCACCCGGAGGGAAACCCACACAGACATGGGATCTCTGTCAGAAAAGTGGATGGGCCTCTGCGTCTGGATCCCACTTACCGTTTGTATAGGCCTGTGGAGTCCTTTCAGCTCTGTAAAAATTGGGTCCAAAGTTTCTGTCATTTCAGCTGATGCCTTGTCTCAGAAAATATACGGAATATTTGCATAGGCTAATGCCACAGCCGTGGTCCAAACGGGAACATGTGCCAAGACAAATCTAGGTTGCCAAAGACTTTTCATGATGTGTGATGTCAGTGTGGTCTACCTTGCCTTGATTGGGGCACGTCCAGGTGTATATACATAGTGCAGAATTGCATTGTATTTTTGATTCAGAGGTAACCAAAGTTGTATCTTATTGATAGAAATGTGGAAGAAACCATGTTCTAGATGTTGCTACTGAGTTCAGAAAATGTCAAGCTTATTGATTGCTGTTTCTTTTTTGTAAATGCCAGATTTTGCAACAGTTTGCCAGGAGTGCACAGATTTCCATTTTCCGAGAGTAGAACAGCAGCTTGAGATTGTCCAGCAAGTTGTACTTTTTGCAAGTGCTCAGCGTAACAAGAAGTCAAAGGAAAGAGTTGGTAGGTGCAGTTGTATACCTTTTTAACTGTGTCTCAATTTTCTGCCTGACTTGTTTCAAAAATGAAATAATTGCATGCTTCAAACATTATGACTCTGTACTCTTTAGCCCTGTGACAAACACATACCTTTAAATCTTGGATTCTAATTCAGAATATCTGTAATTATTGCTTTCTATATTTTTGATCTTGATGAAAAATCAGAAACCATTGTAAATCTTACCTTAGTTTTGCAAATGTTTTGAAGCATTCCACCATCAAAGTGTCACCAGCAATTGTTCAGCACAGAGGATTTCCTGCAACTGTCATGCTGTTGCTGACCTATACATGATTTTTTTAAAAATATAGTTTGTAATAGCGAATTAATTATTCTGTGTGAAACAATGCAACTTGTTCTTTTAAGTTACAATTGTAATGTTTTCACTTGTAGAACTTGTATAGCAATTATTTTGAAACATTGAATAATCTGTTACATATAGAAAAGTAAATGTAAAAGCAGCACATTTTGGTGGCTGCTAAAATAATTAATGTTAGAATCTATTTTCTGTAAGAAGAGGTGCCAAATGGAAATGGGGGAAATGAAGATAAGTCAAAGATTGGAGAAAGAAATCCTTCAAATATTTTACCAGGTATGTGGAACTGCCAATTGCTGATATAAAGTAAGTTAGCTCAATAATCTTACACTATGGTTATGTGAGACCATGGGCCTGATTTTACCATTTTCGTTCTAAGTGCTGAATCTGGGCACAATTCAGATCTGACTTGGAAATCTGTTCTCAGGTGCCCCCATATGCACTCAGCCCGAAAAATAAAATTGCAGGTCCAAATTGCGCTGTGGGCAGGGCTTAGTGTGCCTGAAACGAACGGAGCTCTGAACTGCACGTGTGCAGTTAGAAAAAAATTGAAAAAGTGCGCCCGTGCCACATCATTCCCGGGCTGCAAAAAGCAGATAAAGCAGCCCGGGAGTGAAAAGCGGGAGTGATAGCCCCCACAGTCATCGCCCTGCCCCCACAACATAACTGTCCCCCTTATCCATCCACCCTCCTGCTACCCAGCCAGATCGTGACCCCCGTTTCTCTCTCTCTCTCTCCTCTCTCTCTCTCTCTCTCTCTCCACGTCTCCCCCCCCAACCAAGCGATCTGAGTCAGAGAGCGATTGGAAATGCTAAACTCACCTCCTAACCTCTTCAGCAGCTGGAACATCCAAAACACGCTTTTATTCAGCATATCCATTTCAGCACGATTCTGGATTGGCGAACACAGTGATAAAGGGGGAAACGCTGATGAAGTTGGCAGACAGTTCATTAATTCAATGTAAATGCATGCAAATGCATTTAAATTGCCACTGCATCTGTTTCTGGCGCGAATCGGACTGCGGCTATTCCTGTGTCTCGGTAAAGTGGCCATCTGTGCGGATGCGGGCGCGGATCATGGCCTCACACCCAACTTTACTGCGTTTTCGTGAAAATCGGGCTCCATATTCGTATCCTGGGCTCTTGAGAGAGATTCTGTTACAAATCATTGTGGAATCGCTCCATTGATTAGCACTGAAATTAGGAAAGCTTTAACTGCCAGTTGGGCCATGCTTTTCACAACCAGTTTGTTTGAAGTTACTTCACTTACAACAGGGTCAGTATCTTGGAAAGCACTTCTAACTTGGACATCAAGCAAATATGACAATAAATAGAAACTATTAGAAAATCAAAAGATTGAATGCATTTTCAGATTTTTAATAAAAAAATGCCTCTGAGAAAATAATTTGTATCAAAAAGTGTTTTTTTTCTTCAGTTTAGACCTGCTATTCCTTAGTCAATCCATTTAACGTAAAGTGATTCCTTTCGATTCTGTGTGTCACCTGACAACCTAGAAAGCTGTCCTCAGCAAATTTTAGCTGCAAAACATTCCGAAGATAAAGCCAAATCTTCTACAGTGATCAATCTTAACAATCCAGCGAGGGTATCAAATAAACATCTTTTGGAAAGAATATCCTATACATTTTGAAAAAATATTACTCTATATTTTTTGGAAAAGTCACAATAAGGAGCTTGGGATTATTTAACACACAAAGTGCTCATGAAATTTTTATGAAATAAACATTTAACATACCATATTATTGTATCATTACAGGCAAACAATTAAAAGCACTGCAAGTGCCTGGCTATTAGTCAAAACATGAAATATCACATATTGTTGTGTTTAAAATATCACTGTTATAAGGCACACAAATTTGTCATTTAAGGTGATATTGATGTTTCGCTTAAACAGCTGGTTTTCTTTCAAGATTATATGTACCTCCTTCTTTGAGAGACTATTTATTTCCTGTTTTAATCTTTGGATACCAAACAATATAAAGGCTGTTAACCAAAATAAAATAGTTGAAATTTTGGTAAAGTGTGAAATAACCACAAAAACACAGCACTGTGTATTATTGAGCCTTCGTTCATTACACTCTAACCAACAAGATTATGCAATTTCAAATTTTATAGTAAGGCTTAATGGCTTATTTTTTGTTAAAATTAATTGTTTTGCATAGATTTGAAATACGGGTGTTCTAGTGATTTTAGAATATTGCCATTGCACCCAACCCTGACAATATTTGACCATATTGACCTTGCTGTTTTTTAAAAACATTTTTCATGTTTATTTTAGTCCCAACCTTTTCTACTTTGCAAGTTTCCTGATGGTAATTTTTAAATGAATTGTTATGAAGAGTTTTGCAATGTGAAATTGAAATAATCACACATGAGCTGTCAAACCTGACAAATGGCTTTTATGTTTTCCATTAACTGAGAAATGGGGGGGGTCTGTCTTCATGCTTGAGTGAAGCAGTTATTTATTGATATTATGTAATTACATTTTCCATTACATCTCGTGGTTCTGTTATTTAATTTTGTATAACACATGCTGGAAAGCTCCTTTTTCTAAAAAAAATCCTGATATTATTATCCCAAATTATTAAGGATGAAACGTCATCAGTGATGAAAAAGGCATAATGAGAGGTAAGCAAGACAGCAGAGACTTTATGGATGAAATCAAGAAATAAAAAAAGGATCCAAGACAGCAGTGGGAATTGTGTATAGGCCCCCTGAAAGCAGTTGTAAAGCGGTGTATTGTATAAATGTAGAGATTAGACAAACCATTGAGTAAGGACAGACTGCCATTTATTTGGAGAATTTTAACTTTCACATAATTTGGATTAAGTTGTTTAGCACATGTCACAAACAATAGCTGGATGAATTTTTATAGCCCCATTACAGAGGGGGCGGGGCTGGAAAATGCAGCAAGCCAATCAAAAGTCCATGGATCTCAGCTGGAGTAATAAATTCCAGTGATATTCTTGAGTGTGTTCAGAATGGTTTCCTGCAGCAGTAAGTCCTGTAACCAACAAATGAGCATACCTTTTTCAGTTTGGTTGTGAATACTGAGCCAGGTTTCCAAATAGTGAAAAGTTAGAAACAGTGGAATTCCAAATAAATCTGGCACTCTAGGTACATAGATCCATAAATGGGACAGAAAACAACAGGTACAGAAAATAATTTAAAAAGGCCAATTGAATGCTGGTCATAAAGGACAAAAGGATGGTGAATACATGTCATGATTGGGCAACATGGCCCAAAGCCATGGTTCGACCACACTTTAAAAAAAAAAGTGACCAAGAAATTAGGAATATCATATTGGCCTTGGAACCTTTAGCGAATGAAACTAGGAAATGCTTCAACATGTAGAGTAAAAGTTTAGAACTCTCTTAAATTGCAATTAATGCTAGATCAGCTGGTACACTGAGATTGATATGTTTTTGTTAACTAAAGACATTGGGAGCAATTCTCCTAGCGAGGGCACTCTGCAGTGCTCAGAGTATGGGAGATTCAATCTGAAAATCCCACTAAAAAAAAAACAGGAGTTATTCCCATTTTCACGCAAACTGGGGACTTGGAACTTTTTTGGGAGAATCCCGGCCATTAAGAGAGATGGGGCAAAGGTGGGTTAGGTCACAGATCAGCCAAGATCTCATTGAATATTAGAACACAATCAAGGAGCTAAATCACCAACTCTTGTTCCTAGTTTCCTAAGAATTTTTCCCGTTGTGAGTTATGGTATTTTTCACATTCTATTATTTCGATAGATGTGTGTTTATAATTGAGAGACACATAATTTAACAAGCATGATTCTAATACCAAGCTTTTTATTTACTTCCTACAGGAGAATTTTACACTACCAGACATTCTAATCTTTCTGAAGTTCATGTTGTCTTTCACTTGTGTGTGGACGACAATGTGAGATCTAGCAATATTACAGCCCGTGATCCAGCAATTATGGGCTTGCGAAACATACTGAAAGTCTGTTGTACTCATGATATTACTACAATAACTATCCCACTCTTATTAGTGCATGATATGTCTGAGGTAAGCAGCAAAATGTTCAGATAAAACAAAATTGTAATGAACAGTAAAATTGCCAGTTGAATATATTGTGTTTTCAAAAAAAAGGAATCTAGTCTCTATAAACATTTGCAAGTGCAATAGTCACCTTGTTGTGGGGTAAGTGTATGTAACTTCCTATGCCTTAAGTAGAATCATGTATTAAAACAACTAAAAGCCATTTTAGTTGAAACAAGAGGCTCAATTATAAGCATTTCCCTGCTTTTATAAGTTACTGTCTTTCTTCCTCAGTACTACTTCAGGTCAGTGATCAGATAGATGTGTGTTACACACTTTACAGCACACTCAAGGCTGTTCCTCATTTCGAATCATAGCAAGTTTCCAGCACATCGTTTCTGTACAGACGAAAAAGCAAGCCTCGCAGCATAATTCTTCTTTCCAGCATTTGATCTGTAACCTTGCAGGTTCCAGTACTTCAGGTGTATATCCAGACACTTTTTAAATAAGTTGAAGGTTTCCAGCTCTATTATCCTTTTAAGTGGTGAATTCCAAACCCATACAGTTCTCTGGATCGAAAAGCAATCCTCATCCCCTCTCTATTCCTTCCACAAATCACTTTAAATCTATGCTCCCTGGTCACTGGGAGGAAACCAGAGCACTCGGAGGAAACCCATGCAGACTTGGAGAATGTGCAGACTCCGCACAGACAATGACCCAAACTGGGTATTGAATCCGGTCCCTGGTGCTATGAGGCAACAGTGCTAACCACTGTGCCACCAGAATTCCATATTACCTTCTTGACTACATTAGTAATCTGCCCTGGTATCTTCAGGGACCTGGGCACATTCACTCCAAGGTCCCTCATTTCCTCTACATCTCTCAGTATCCCTCTCCATTTATTGTGTATTCCCTTGCCTTGTTTCTCTTCTCCAAATGTGTCAAGTCACATTTCTCGGGATTGAACATTTATTGCTTATCTATTGTCAAGAGACATGCTTTGTCATGCAATACAAATCATGCAGCCACCTTTATCTTTTCTTCAAATGGCATGTTCATTTGCTATGAATTGACCAAGACCTGAGTAAAAACAATAAGAAGTCTCACAACACAAGATTAAAGTCCAACAGGTTTATTTGGAATCACCAACTTTCAGAGCGCTGCTCCTTCATCTCACCTGATGAAGAAGCAGCACTTCAAAAACTCGTGATTCTAAGTAAACCTTTTGGACTTCTACCTGGTGTTGTGAGACTTCTTACCGTGCCCACCACAGTCCAATGCTGGCCTCTCCGATTTAAAAACAGTTTTGGGCCATCTAAGTCCACGTTCACAGCATAGGAGTTCACTTATTCAACAACTCCTTAACATGTTAACAGATTTCATTATGAACAGTACATCAATTCACATTAAACACAAATAAATATTTCTTTGTACTTGCCTGTTTGTTTATATTTAATTCATTACATTTTAACTAGAAACAGTTAGTTCTACGCATTACTACATGGAATAAACAGTGGAAGTGACAGCAAATAATTCTGTATTTTCAAAGTGCCATAGTTTCTAACCCAATATGTTGGATGCTCGAAAGTTGAACGTCAACAGGATGTCATGAGATACAACAGCAATGTTGCACAATTCCAAAAAGTCCCTTCATCTTTTTAGATTGTATACAATTTCCTGGTCTTGCGTTACCTCACTTCCCAACATACACCAATGACCTTGTATGAAATGCCTATTTTTTGCTAAACTGACATGCTGAATAACTAACTTCAAGTAGAACTGCTTCATCATTCAGTAGAAGTCTTTTTATGAAACAATCTGGTACAATCTCCCACTTTTGTGTAGGAAAAAAATAATCAAATGACCTGGCATCATGGAAGTTACAATATATACTGTTTGTTAGCTATATTTGCTTATAGTCCAAAACTAGGAAAATGCTTGTGAAAGTGCTAATCCTGCTATACTATAATCTTGTGCTCGTATCCATTTCTCTTGCCTGAATTACACCACTAACAACTTTCCATAAAAACATGCCAGTGCATAGTGTCATGGAGTTTTGCATCAAGGAGGGGTAATATTTTCTGGTCCTGTGCGAAGTCAACAGACTTTTTGCTGGTTGTCAAATTTTCTGTCCACCTGTGACGGTTCCTAAAATCCTAATCTTTACCTCATTAAATTCCTAATCTTCTCTCTGCTGTTGCGACCAGGCACCAAGCAGCAGATAAGGTGACGTGGAACCAGTAAAAGGTTGTTCCCAAGTAACCGGCAGCTGGTTCAAAGGCGTTGACTAAAACCTGGAAGCAGTTCAACTTATCAGTGCATGATTTGAGGCGACAAAAAATAAGTTCCCCTCTGTCACACTGAGGGGAGAGGGCAAACGTAAATATCATTTTATCTTGTGGAGTTGTAAATAGCTCATACTGAATTTAAAGTTTTAACTTGTGTTCTGCATGTTACAAATCACTCAAAATTTGCTCACACTTTGTGAACTAACTATGCTAATAAACTCCAGCCTCACAATTTATTGCCCACATTCTATATATAATCAAGTAGTTCAGTGGAAGAATTATATTTGTCATAAACTTAATTTTGAATAAAATTTGTGAAGTTACAAAGTTTTTTAATGTTGAAATTTAACTGCAATTAATTTAACTTAAAATGGCAAAATACATTTTTTGCAGCTTATTAGTGTAGAATTGAAATTAAAACCAACTTTGTTCAGAAGTGTAGACATTCAATTTGATATGTCTTTTAGCTGCAGCATAAACTTACGTCAATCTTCTGTTAATTCAGTTGCAGATTTTTACCTGAGCTGCAAGAATGTCACGTCATTTCTACAGATACCAGGGTCATGAACAGTGTTGTGCAAACTGAAAATGACTGCCTGATGAAATACTAGGAATTTGATGAAATACAACATTTTTCTGGCAGTCTAAACCATTGTGGAAAGATGCCAGGATGTTAGCAATCTTACATTTTTAACTTTTTACAGTGAATATGCACGAAGTCAAAATATGTACCATTCAGATGGGCAAAACTATCATGCAGACCCTCCCAACAGAACTAAAATGTGAAAGGAAAGGCAATTTTAAAAAATCAGGTTGTAAAATTTTGTGAATGATTGAATAGAGGAGTACTAAATGTAAGACCATAATTGCATTTATTTTAGTAAAACACATTGAAACCTAGCCGGGATATAATTCAAGGGGTATGTTTGTGACCATTTGTTCTTGAAATCCGAAATGAACATTTCAAGTTGCCTGAAAGTATATGAGTAATGTTTCATGTGTTTTAACAGGAGATGACTATACCTTGGTGCCTGAAAAGATCAGAGCTTGTGTTTAAGTGTATAAAAGGTGAATATGTTTTTAAGGTTAACAATTAATCTTAGTTAACTTCTGTAACGAACATTTGATTTTTGGGGGAAATTAGTAGTACATGTCAATCATGGAAATTACGCAGTGAGTACATGGGTCAAAATAATTTTTTTGCATACAATCAGCCCAGACGTTTAGTCTGCTGAATCCACAACTTCCTTTTCTGGTGGAACTGCTGTAGAATAAAACAGTGTTCTTTTCTCCACTCCGGTAAACCATCTTGCACCCCAGCTTCCAATTCTTGTTCAGCGAAAAGGTGCTGTGTAGGAAATTATGCATTCAAATTATTTGTTGAGGACATTTAAATCATGGACCCATGGTATGTATTGTTTGCAGAACTTTAATATTCACTGCATAAACAAAACATATTTACAGGCTGACTCAAACCCGTGATGTGTGTGGGTTTCACAGTTTCCATATGTAAAAGATTCATGTTTACATTTCTTTAAACTTGCAGATTGGTGATAATAGCATGTGCCAGAATTGTAAATTCTCTTTCCACATAGTGGCTCAATTTAGTGTGTCGAGCCGAAGTGCTACCGTAATTTAGCGAAATTTGGTTTTTAATTTTTATAATGTAAACAAATTTTATTTCATTCATTTCTTCAAAAAAGATTTTTGTAATACTGTCTGAATTTAAAGGGACTCTTCTGGCTTTTAAAACTGTTTGGAATAACTTAAATGAGATGATTGCAATAATTATATCAATTAAATATGTAATTAAAACCAAGATTAACTGAGATTAAAAATTACATTTCCAAAGCCAGTTGTGATTAACGTTTAATTGTTTAGCAGTCCTATGAATTATGCACATTAGTAAACAGTAAAAATACATTTAATGTCAGATGCAAACTGAAATTGAAAATTTGTAGGTTCTCCTAAATTTAGTACATATTTCAGTAAAGATTTGCCAAGTTTACATTATGGCGCGAGTGGTTGAGATTGCACCTTCTAAAAGGACAGCTTACAGCTGCCATTAGAGTCCAGCATTTAAAGAAACCCTATACTTGTGAAACATCTATATACTCATTTATTGGGACAAGATCCCATAAAATCATGGGAAAAATCTTGGGAGGAAAAAAAATTGAATTAACCATGAAATTTCCACCAAATGGTTTGAAGAACTAAGAAATTTCCTCACCAGCAATTTCACCAGCAGATTGAACAACTTTTAAAGTTTATTTATTAGTGTCACAAGTAGGCTTACATTAACACTGCAATGAAGTTACTGTGAAAATCCCCTAGTCACCACACTCCAGTGCCTTTTCAGGTATCCTGAGGGATAATTTAGCATGGCCAATGCACCTAACAAGCACACCTTTCAGACTGTGGGAGGAAACCAGAGCGCTCGGAGGAAACCCATGCAGACACGGGTAGAACATGCAGACTCTTCACAGATTGTGGCTCAAACTGGAAATCGAACTCAGGTTGCTGACACTATGAGACAGCAGTACTAACCACTGCTACCGTGCCAAGATACATTATCATTTTGAGTGGAGACCACCTTTAGAATTGTGAATGTCGGCATCGAAGGTAAATAACATAAACTGAGAAACTCTGATTTTCTACTTAATTCTGTCTTATTGTTCCTTCAGGCTTTATGATGGAAATGGCATCCTGGGACGGGGGAACTTCTCGCACAGTGCAGTTTCTTGTGCCACAGGTAGAGCACTGGCCTCGTTTCTAAATTAGCATTTCCTTTATTTATACCTATGCCCGTTTACCCCTCACTCAATTCGCCTGTTGCAATCATATAGTTGATAAAATAAAATTGAAATTTAGCACCAATATTAACATATTGTAACAACAATGCTAGAAATCTGAAAACTGTTTGGAAAAGGCTGCAGTCAGGTAAGTCAGCATCTGTGGAAAGAACTTCGACTTTGAGAAGTATTCTGCAACTTGTATCTGTCTCAGATTATGTTTCAGAGTTGGAATAGGATTGCAGATATCTAACATTGATATTCCTGTCACAAATTATGCAGAGATTCAGCATTAAATTTGGATATAATGTTTTCTGGATGAATATGCTTTCTATACTTGTTGGAGTTGAATTCTTCTGTGTACAGGCACTGTGACTCTTTTGGCACTATACTATAGTGACAACATTCAGCCTTATGTGGCCACTATTTGTGCGTGGTGAACATCATTTGTATGAGTCAGGAACCCTATCCTGGCATGACAGTCTTTGCCACAGTTGCTGTAGACGAAGGAACTGGGCTGAAAAGGTGCAAGACTTTTTGACTTCCATGTTTTCTCAGTCCTCTTCTTAGCCAGCGGAGCTTTTCATTTCTAATCATCGTTAGGGCAGCATGGTAGCACAGTGTTAGCCCTGTTGCCTTTCAGCCCGAGTTCGGTTCCTGGCTTGGGTCACTGTCTGTGCAGAGTCTGCATGATCTCCCCGTGTCTGTGTGGGTTTCCTCCGGATGCTCCGGTTTCCTCCCACAGTCCAAAGATATGTGAGTTAGGTGGATTGGCCATGATAAATTGTCCATTTGTGTCAGGGGGTTTAGCAGGGTAAATATATGGAGTTACTTGGATGCTGGGAATGTTGTCAGGTGCAAATTCGATGGGCCAAGTGGCCTCCTTCTGCGCTGTAGGGATTCTATGATTCTGATCCCTCTCCGAATAGTCAGCCTCCAGAGAGACCTGCCTCCTAGATATTTGTCATTTTTGTATCTCAGTTACAGGTGTCCGTATAGCAGAGTTCTGGACATCCAGCAAATCATGACCCAGTGGTGCAGATAGTCTTTGAGTATAGCGCCGTCGTCTGTCCAGTGAACGTGACCAAGTCATTGCAGACTATGTTGGCTTAATAATGAGTGTACGCTGATGGAATTAGCATGCTCCAAGGCCCCTAAAGTGGTGACCTTACCCCACCAAGAGATGATGAAGATACGAGATAGCAAAGTACAAACTGTTCAACCTTTTCTCCTGTCTAGCATATGTTGTCCAGGTCTCACTCCTGTAGGGAAGTGTATGGAGGACACAGTCTTGGTAGACTTGCAGTTTGGTATTCTCCATTGGGTTATTGATGCTCTACACTGTCTTACTCAGCTTGGTCATGGCAGCTGCAGTTTATGAAATGGAACTATTGATTGCAGCATCAACTGACAAATTGCTGGTGATTGTAGAGTCGAGCTAGGCGAAGCTATCACCTGCTTACAGCATCAATTTGTCAATATTGATTGGCAACTTGGCAATATCCTAGACCAGGACATGCGTCTTTCTGATGCTGATGGCCAAACCAAACTCTTTACCGGTACGAGAGAGTATGTCTGTCACTGCAGGTGTCCTCGGTATGGAATGCCGAGCATCATCTACATAGAGTAACTCTGTAGTGGGGACTTGATGTACTTTTTCCTTGGATCTCAGGCAAACTAGACCAAACAACTTTCTGCAGTTCTGGTATCTTCTGTACACCAACTGGAGATTTATGAAAGCAGCAAAGAGCATACGCCAAAGAGTATCTGTGCCAGAAGACATCCTTCTTTGACCCCACTGAGATCTTCAGTGGTTCTAAAGTAACTGTATCCTCAGGACATAATTACCATCAAAATAGAATTTACCAACAAATTCTAATGGGTCAATGACAACAATTCTATAGAGAGTGCGTTAAATGCCACAGTCATCCAGGAATGTCTCTTTTCCAAAGACCCTCCTTCACATGAGGGCTTAGATGAATCAGATGGTAATGAGTAAACTTGATGTGCAGTACTGAATTTGGACATCAGGAACAGCAGAAGTAGCAAGCAGGACAAAAGTTTGCACTATGTAGTTCCTTCCACCACAGCAAAAGTAAATATCTGTCAAAGAGTTGATGAACAAACTAAGATATGGGATGGCAGTGGCACAAAAGTATTTTTTAGGGGCCAGGTATGAGAATACGAACTCATATGTAGGACTTGGTGCCTGCTGTGATTGAGTAGTAACAAGGCAAACAGTGAGCTGTTTCGCCTTCAGTGCTTAAAAGTTGAATGGCAAAAATCCATTTTCAGACTGATAGTAACAAAACATTCTTGCAGCTTGTGAGATTTGCTAGTTATGATGCCACTCAGAAGCACAATTGCTCAAGAGGAGCTCTTAGTAATGAATACCCATGTGGCAAGAACTCAAGCCTGTTTTTGCCAGTTTTCTGAAGATGAAATTGTGATTCTCAATCTTGGCTCAAAAAGATCTTCAGGATAAGCCATCTGACAATGGCTGTTCTGAATTGTCAATCCTCTGTCAGACCTAGGGACCTGATGCTTCAACCAGGTGGCTGCACAGTGTTTCAACACATTGTCAATGCCTGGACAGTTCACCTGTGATATGAGCCCAGATTCAAACGGTATCTGTATACCTTGAATAACATTTTGTTTCCTCATTGGAAGATGCTAGTCTAGTTAATTAAACAAAGAGTGCTTGACAGCTTTTTTTAAGTAGCTAAACTCAACTTGCTTATTATGTTGAAACAAATACTGGAATAAAATGAGAAATACCAATATCTTTACAAGGAGCTGTTTGAGAATTAAACATTCAGTCAGAAACTTTATGCACTTAGTCAGTTCCTGTTGGCTAATGGTAAATGTACTTGGCTGAATATCCACACAATTATTGCCAAAGGAATAACACACAAGTTTGGAAAAGTGGTAAATCACTTATCCATTCAGTCACGTACAAGCTGCGGCTGTGGAAAGAAATGAGCCCCGCAGTCTCAAACTGGTCTAGCATTATTTCCGGTTACACTAAGTAATGGAAAGTCTAATGGCAAGTAACAAGTCCGGAAGCCATGACGGGGAGGAAAACATAAAGGCAATTTTGAGAACTTCATTCATGAGCAAATTCTTTGATTGCATGTTTGAGTCTTAAACTATTCCTTTAAACTTAGTCACCAAAATTGAGAAATAAACTTAATATTGCAGTGATGATGCCACATGGAGGTCATGTACGTTTCTGTTACTCTGATATTATCCCTGTATTGTTCACTGGCCCAACCTGAAAGTATTAAATACACTGTCAATCTGTAGGTAGTTAAAATGAGGTAACATGGATTTAACCTGACAGTTATATAATATCCAAACTGCACTCCAACCGGAGAACGCTCAAAGTGCCACAGAAGAGTAGCTCCAATGTCGTCGATGTCAGTAGCAGCACACCACCCAAAGTTTGGCCTATGCTAGTATATGACCCCAGAATGACTATTATCTATATGCCAATTCAATACACCTACTGTTATGTCATGGAAATGCATATCTTTTGCGCTTTCTTAGTTACTACAGGAGGTTACAGAGACGTTTTCCTGGAGTTTCTGCTGAAGCTGACTACAATATTCTTGGCTTTCCCCAGCACTTAGTATTAGCAGAGGTTGGTGGATTTGGGCATATGAATTAGGAGCAGGAATAGGCCATTCAGCCCCTTGACACTCCTCCGCCATTTGATAACATCATGTTGATCTGACTGTGGTAGCAACTCTACCTTCCTGTCTACCTCCTATACCGTTTGACTCCATTGTCAAGAAGAATCTATCTAGTTCCACCTTTAAAATATTCATTGACCGAGCCTCCACTGCTGTCTGGGAAAGAGAATTCCATAGACTACAGATTCTCTGTGAGAAAACAAAATCTCCTCCATCTGTCTTGAATGGGAGACCCCTTATTTTTAAATTATGTACCATAATTCCAGCCTCTCCCACAAGGATAAGCATCGTCTCAGCATCCACCCTATCAAGTCCCCTCAGGATTTTATATATTTCAATCAGATCACATCTCATTCTCCTAAACTCCAATGGATACAGACCAACCTATCCAATCCTTCCTCATAAAATAACCCCTTCATCCCTGGAATCAGTCGAGTGAACTTTCTCTATCATGCTTCTAATAAGGAGTATGCAGTACTCTAGATGTGGTCTCACCAACAACCTGTACAACTGTAGCGAAACTTTACAGTTTTTATATTTCATTCCCCTTACAGTAAACACAACAACATTTGCCTTCCTAATCACTTGCATTCTAACTTTTTGTGATCCTTGTACCAAAACACCCAAATCCCTCTGGATCACACAATTCTGAAATCTCTCTCCATTTAGAGAATATGCTGCCTTTCTATTCTCCCTGTCAAGATTTTCCCATATTATATCCCTTCTGCCAAATGTGCCCGCTCATTTAACTTCCCTGGTGCCTTGGCAACATTCATCCCCCAGCCAACACTACTGAAAAACAAAACATTTGTCTCATTCCTATTTGAGGTCTTGCTCTGTGCAACAATAGGACTGCATTTGCCCATATAGTGTTCACTGCATTTCAAAATAAGTAATTGTATATGAAGCTCTTTGAGAGATTTCTGAGATGATAAGATGCTACAGTGTTTTCTTGCTACTCTTTCTTCTTCTTATTTCTCCCATTCATTACCTTTTTAAATGTTGTGATTTTTATTTTAAGCTTGGCCTTTTCTAACTTTCAGACTATCTGAGGAGAAGGATAAATATATTTCCTCCTGCCTCTGGATATCACTATTTTAGATGTGACCAGCAATTTTTCAAAATGGGATTTTGGCTGAAGAACAATTTTAAAAAGCTCAAGACTCATAGTTAGTTGTCTTGCTGCTAAGATTGATTGTTTGAAGCATTGGCAATCCTTCTCTTAAGTTGATATAGACTTGATGGGCTGAGTGGCCTCCTTCTGCCCTGTAGTGATTCTATGATTCTCCAAAAGGCTCTCTACCGCACGGCAACAGCTCGTAATGAACGTCAACTCCAGTTGCCCTATCCCACTCTCTAAGATCTTCATTCCAAATAGGGTCGCTGGTGGCTAATCTTGCCACTCTCCATCCTATACAACCTGCACCTCCCACTGCTGACCTAGTGAACTCTGTCTCTAGATTAGCTGTCATCTCTGCACATCTCCCTCCTGAATGTCCTTTCACTTCTGAATGAGGTAATTGCCAGCCATGTAACCTATTGTGGATAATTGCATTGACATCATGAACTTCACAAAAACCTGACTGGGGCTGTGCCACATTTTCCCTTAATAATTATGGGTGGGATTTTCTGCATTTGTGCTTCACAGCGGCGGAGGTGGCCCACCATTGGCCGGTAGTGGATTCTTCTGATCCCATTGCTGTCACTGAGGCGAGGGTTCCAATAATCTTCCATTATTTATCCTGTCAAGATAACATATGGTGGTATCACCAGATCACACTTCTGCCTGACCTCCTACTCCTTCGGCATTGTCTCCTTCGACCATCTCGTCTTGTTTCACTTTGATTCGAAATCAATGATCTCTACTTCCTTCCCACGTACAATCATTTTTTTAACAAGACACATTCACAGTGTCTTCCTCTCAGCCCCTGCACCGAACAACCTTTCATCATCGGTGATTTCAACCTCCATCTAAACTCATCATGCTCTCCCTCCTCTAAGTTCACTGCCCTCACCCCTTGTTGTAATCACCCCCAGGTCCACAACCTCCAAGATATCAGCACTGATTTAATGTTGGCTTCTTGAGCAGCCCTGATTTTAATCACTCCACCTTTTGGAGGCCATACCATCAGTTGCCTCAGCCCTTGTCTCTGAAATACCCTTGCTACACACCTCCACTTCACTCTGAAATGGCCTTCCTAAACACCTCCACCTTGCCTTTGTCCTGTAAAATATTCCTTAAGAACTACCCCTTGTGCCAAGCTTTTGTTTATCTGCTTTAATATCACCCTAAGTGGCTTGGTGTTTGATATGCCATTATGATGCCCCTTGTGATGTTTATTGATCATATGAAGGCACATGTTAGAACCAGTCAGTTGAAATTATAGTAAAGAGTTTTGTTTTTTTTTGATCCCTGATTCATTGTGAACTACAGTTAAAGTAAAGCTTCATGCTGGTCCCTGGGAGCGTCATCTTCCTACAGAAGTGATGTGATTCATTACATCTCTGAAAAATATTTTACTTAAAACCTAGAAACACAATGAAGAGCTTCTGGAGAAGTCGGAGTCCAGAAAACTATTGGTCCTGCTTTGGAGAAGATCATGCAACTATTCTCAGTTAAAGGGATGGGCAGCATGATGGCACAGTGGTTAGCACTGCTGCCTCATAGCATCAGGGACCTGGGGTCGATTGCCAACTTGGGACACTGTCTGTGTGGAATTTGCACATTCTTCCTGTGTCTGTGTGAGTTTCCTCCGGATGTTCCAGTTTCCTCTCAAAGTCCAAAGATGTGCAAGTTAGGTGGATTGGCCATGCTAAATCGCCCTTTAGTGTCAGGGGGACTAGCTAGGGTAAATTAAATGGGGTTATGGAGATGGGGCCTGGGTGGGATTGTGGTCTGTGCAGTCTGAATTGGCTGAATGGCCTCCTTCTGCACTGTAGGATTCTGATTCTATGCGAGTTTATAGTTAACAATTTGGAATCGACATCTCCACTGATTCTCCAGACTCTGGTACATGCTTACATTTAAAAGTGAGATACACTTATTTGGAAATCATCTTTAAATTACTCACTGCTTCAAATATGTCGGGCAAGTTCCACATAAACAAAACCATAATCCTGATGAAAAATCTACCTTCCTTGACCATAATTTCATTAATCATTTTGTTTTGTGATAAATGCAGAATTGTGTCAGTTTGCTTGTTCTGTTTCTTTTTAACTGCATCAGTGGATGGAATAATTTGTAACGTCATGGATTCCTGCCATATTTAACTTGTGAGGAAGAGGGAAGCATGCAATAAAATTAATTGTTTCGTACATGGTACCTCTTGAGATGAAACTGATACTGAGCCAAATATGCTAATGCGGAGGCTGGGATAGGAGAGACCTGTGGCTGCATAGTGAGCATTGACAGCCTGAAACCTGAAAAATTCAGCCAACCTAGTGTTGTAATTGACCATCTGAAAGTTCAGTTTTGCTGAATCCGCGGTCTCAAGCACACTTTCCACAAGAGGGCACAGTTGGGGCAGCAGGAGTTAGGTCAGGTGTCTTAATGAAGCTGCTGTAACCTCTCTTGTGGTCAATGGCTGAGAGATCTTTGCCGTGATAGATGCATGCGAGAGAGAACCTAGAAGAAAGATGAAGCAGGGCAATATACTGTCCCAGAAGATAATTATAGTAATTAAAAAAGCAAAGTTGCCATTGTTCCAGATGACTGTAAGCTGCTCTTCCCTTTGGAGGACAGCTGATACGGTGGTAATTTAACCTGAGGATCACCACATCTCAGGTGAGTGGCGAGGTTGAGAAGATGGGCCTTTGTGAACATGTCTTGTGAAGATTAGTGGTAAAGTAAACTGTGATTTCATCTACTTTAGTTTTAGAATCTGTCAATAAAAATTATCTCAAGTGTTTCTCCCACCATTCTCTGCACTGCAGCTATGATTTCTTTTTGTACAGTCACAGTGCTGTTACTCAACTCGCAATCATGAATAATTACAGTGGAAAATTAAAGCTAGGCGGAAACAATCTTAAGTGAGTTTATAAAACACTTAGCATATTTGTATGAGATTCTTTTGTCAACTTATTTCAACAGGTTAACATCATTGTTTAAACAGCTGACAGACGCATCTCATGCCAGCTAATATTTGCACAATGTAAATCCATGTGTTCTAGTTCCACTGCTGTTTTAGCACAATTGCTAACATCAGCGGGAAAATGCAGCCAAATAATCAGAACATTGGAACCCTGGAGGAGTTCAGGGTAGAACTATATTAATACTGACACACTGGCCTTTCTCATATGCAGCAAGCAAAGTACCAGATGGTCAAGGGTTGCCATGTTCGCATACTTTCCCCTTTTATCAAAGCATAGAGTAGTATAGCACCAAAGGAGGCATTTGATCAATGGAATTTCTATCAGTTCTTGCAAACAGTAATTCAGTTAGTCCCAACCTCTCCCTTGTCCTTGCAATTGTTCCTCCTTCAAATTAGAAAACGCTTCTGCAGATAGTGGCAAAAGTTTGGAACTCTCTTCAGCAAATGGCAGTTCCTGTTAGATTAATTGTTACTTTAAACTTGAGATTGATGGATTTTTGTTAAGATAATAGAGACGTGGAGAAAGGTAAATTTATGGAGTTAGGTTGCATATTAGCAATGATCTCATTGAATGGCAGAACAGGTGTGAGTAGTTAAATGGCTTACTCTTGTTCCAGTGTTCAAGAAAATATCCAATTCTCTTTTAAAAACTACCATTTTTCATTAGCCATCACCCTATCAGGCAGTGCATTCCAAATCTTTGTTTAAAAACTTTTTCCTCATGTTTCCTCTGGTTCTTTTGCCAAATGTCTTGCATCTGTATCCTCTGGTTAGCAACTGTTCAGACACTGAAAGCAATTTCTCTTTGTTTATCAAATTCATTCATGATTTAAATGTTTCAATCGGATTTCCTCTTAACTATCTCTGGTGTGAGGAGAGCAAAGCCCCAGCCTATCCACAACAAGAAATTCTCGGGCCTGTAATTGGTTCCGCTGCTCCTTCGTGAAATCATTTACTGCCAATATCCATGCAGAAGATCTCTGGATTCTCTGCAAAATGAAATGAGTGAAGTGGAGAATGTCAGTCAAGAAACCCCTCAGCAATAGTGATCATTGTATTGTCAGTTTCGATTAGTTATGGACAAAGAACAATCTAGAATAAAAAGTACTCAACTGGAGGAGAGTTAATTGAGGAGAGACTTAAGCAGATTGAAGTCAAAAACTGGCAGACAGAAATATAATACACTGCAATGGGTGGCCTTTGAAGAAGACATTTTGGCCTTGTCTAGGTACATACCTGAAAGAGGGAAAAGAAGGCCACTAAGCCTGAACTCCCTGAAAGATGAGTGAGTCAGGGAGGAGGATGAAGCGGGATAAAGAGAAATATGACGGATGTCAGTTGACAAAAGAAGGAAGAATCCGGCTGAAAAGGAAAAGGACAGAAGAGAAGCAAAAAAGGAAAAAGAGAAGAGATAGTATGAGAATAAATAAGCACTTGGGCTTATGTCAACAACATCCAGTGAAATTGCAAGCACTTTTAACCCGTCACTGCAGACTGGCTGTGATTTTTTTCCAAAATCTAAAGGGCAAGCCATTTAATTGACTTGACAACTTTATAGTTCCAAAGATGCTACGCTTTTTACATGCATTCATGTCTACTCTTAATAACCCTAATGGGATACTGGCTTGAACGGCACTGTAGCACAGTGGGTAGCATTGCTGCTTCAGAGTGCCAAGCTCCTAGGTTTGATTCCCGGCTTGGGTCACTGTCTGTGTGGAGTTTGCACATTCTCCCTGTGTCTATGTGGGTTTCTTTGGGTGCCCCACATTCTGAAAGACGTGCTGGCAAGATGCATTGACCCAAACAGGCGTCAGACTGTGACGACTCGAGGGAATTTCACAGTAACCTCATTGCAGTGTTAATGTAAGTCTCACTTGTAACAATAAATAAGACCTCTCCCAAAGGACATCTTCAAAAGGAATACTTAACACTCCAAATAATTATGGATGGTTTAGACATTTTCCTTGAATATCTAATGCCTACAATTCATGTTTCAGAAACCTGAATGGCCAAAACTACTACTGTTTGAAGGCAGCTCCACTTTTATTTGTGCACCCAAGGATATTAGCGTTGGGTGACTGTGTGGAGTTTGCATATTCTCCAAATGTCAGTGTGGGTTTCCATCGGATGCTGTAGTTCCTCTTATAGTATGAAAATGTGCAGATTAGGTTGATTAGCCATGCTAAATTGACCCTTGGTGTCCCAAAATGTGTAGGTTAGGGGGATTAGTGGAGTAAATGCATGGGGTTAAGGAAATGAGGCGTGGGTGGGCCTAGATGGAATGCTGTGTTGGAGAGTCTGTGCAGACTCGATGGGCCACATAGCCTCCTTCTGCACTGTAGGGATTCTGTGATAAGGAACTATCTTCCCCCGTCCCCATGAATTCCTGCTATTACCTTTGGATTCCTTGGGATAGTATTTTAATGGTGATCTGTTTATATGTTATTTCCTCAGAGAAAAATACTTGTAAGCTATACTGCGGTTAATCGTTTTTACATAGCCATAGGTTTTCTGCCTTTTTGACAAGGAAAAACTGTAACTTTGGTTAATCAATAACTTTGTGAACTTGATTTTGCTTACAGAACATTTTAGGTTTTTGATATGCAAAGTTTGTGACCCAGACTAAAAATGTTTATCATTTAACCTTGATATCTTTAACATCACTTCTTGCATGAATACCTATCAATCTGACATAAGAGATTTCTACATTGCAATGGTTTACTTCTCTTCTCTAGTCATAGGATTTCATAATGTAATAGATTTCTTAAAATACATACTTGAGATTTCTCAGTCAAGCTATGTAGCCGTCACAAAGATACAAGTTGGACCAGGTACGTACAAAAGTTGCCAGTAATTTTGAGCTGTGTGAGTCCATATGATTTAGTGAAATGTAACCTTGTAGCAGTGGTAAACATAGAGTTGTCAGCAGCAGCTTTCAGAGCTTCCTCACACTGCTGCCAGCCAGACATTCCTTGGAAGGGGCCAGCAGCCTAATCTGATGAGGGGAAGCTTGGTGATGGGCTGGGGCAGGAGTGATTGCAGTGCTAGAAAGGAGGAGAGGGAAAATGGATCCATTATTAGTATGTTGCACATTATTATGTCATCATTTAGAAACGGTAAGATCACAGCAGAAGGATTTTAGATGTGATTCCAAAAATAATTAATGGAGTCGGCAAAGTGTGCATGTTTGTTCTTAAAATCAGTCATGCTTACCACTTGGGGTTCCTTTCTAATTCAGTAGACACGGCTGAGATAAAGTGCATCATGTCAAGTAAAGACTACAGTGCAAACACAAATAATGCATTGAATACAGGATATGCATTGAATACAAGGCTAACATTTTGGTCTCAAAGCTAAGTTATTGTTATTAGGAAAGGATAATTCCAGAATTGGGCAGAAGTAGACTTTGGCAATACTGCTGGGAAAAGCCCAGGAATGAGGTGAAGCTTGTTGTCTTGTATTCAGATTGAATAGAGAAGAAAAATAAGATGCATACAAATCCTGGTGGAAAATAATGAAAACAATTCTCTACTGCAGTTTGTTTGAACAACATCTTGAATTTATATAGCTGCTTTGGCACAGTAAAATATCCAAAGATGCATTATCCAGGACAAAGCAACCTACGTGATGGGCACCCCATCCACCACCTTAAACATTAGCTCCCTCCACTACCAACACATAGTAGCAGCAATGTGTACCATATACAAAATGCATTGCAACAACTCATTTAGGCTCCTCCAATAGCATTTTTTACCATCTAGAAAGACAAAGGCAACAAATGCATGTGAACACCACCACCTGTAAGTTTCTGTCATCGGCACATGCCATACTGACTTTGATGTTGCCTTTTCTTCACTGTTGCTGGGTCAAAATCCTGGAACTCCTTCCTAACATTGTGCATGTAACTGCACTACTTGAACTGCAGCAATCAAGAAGGCAGCTAACCACGATCTCCTCGGGGACAATTAGGGATTGGTAACAAATTCTGGCCTATCCAATTGCACCCACACCCTGTGAAAGAATAAAAAATGTCAGATAAATTTGACATCGAGCAGCGTAATTAGGATTTCAGTTAGAATATAGGACAAGTATGTTTTTAGGAGCACCTTAAAGAGGGAGAGGTGGCAATATTTAGAGAAGGTGTTTCCAGGCTTAGGGCCCAGACAGCTGAAGGCTGCATAGAGGGACTAAGGAAATTGGGAATACATAAGAGGCCAGAGTAAAAGGAGCCCAGATATCTCAAAAGAGGTGTAGAGCTGGAGGAGTTTACAGAGATAAGACCATCAGGGGACTCAAAGATGGGAGATATTTCAGAGGTAAAAATAGGTAACTTTGATGATGGAGCAGATATGGACTCAGAAGCTCAGCTCAGAGTTAAATGTGCTAGCAAAGTTGCCAATGGTCTGGCTCAGTTGCAAATAGTGGCCAAGGAAAGGGATGGGAATAGGTAGCTAGGGAACAGAGACAATAGTTTCAAATTGGAATATTTTCTGCTCACCCGATACTGGATGTTGGACAAGCAAATCCAATGCAGTGAAAGGGTCAAGAGAGGTAATAGTGAGGTCAAGCTTGGTGTCGTTGACATACATATAGGACTTGATACTTGCTTTTGCACGTTATTGCCAAGGGGCAGCATATAGAGGGAAAGTAGAGTTAGGTATGTTCAGTTATAAAGCCTGCTTTATGGGGAAAAGGGGGGGTTAAATATTCAATTTGATTTCTGCCTGAAAACGGTCCCTGATAGAACAGTTTGTTACATTTCTTCAAGAAAGGTGCCATGATTGCTTGAATTTTTTCACCATGTGCTGTGTAATTCCAGTACGGTATCAAGCAGGTCTAAAAAATTGTTCTGGCGCATTGAGTCTCCAGTGCACTTTTGGTAAAGCATGCATTCCTGTCCAAGTTAATAACATTTAACCAGCCAGGAGCAGCATCTCTACTTGTGTAATCAGACAATGCAAAGCTTATTTCTGGCAGGCAGCTTGGAAATTGCAGCCAGGATTTACAAGGTAAGGTTTTGCTGATTGCCCTTCACTCTCTGGAAACACTGGTCTCACAGTGTAACCATCTATTGCAGTATAACCACTGCCTGAATATGCAGTTTGTTGCTAATGTGTGCTCTGTACCATTCAATTTAAATAATACAATTTTCTGTTAACAGAGTATTTCAGAGGAAATGTTCTACCAGTTGAGCAACATGCTACCTCAGATTTTTAGAGTGTCATCTACCCTGACCCTGACCTCCAGACGATAAAAAAACACAAATATCCCATGAACATCAAGTGAGATATGCTGACGGGTCACTTTTCTGTGCACTTTGGACAGTATATTTTTTCTAAGAAGTCAAAAGCGTGTGATGTTTCCCATGGGACGAGAGAATGATCCTCTTTTTGATCTCTCACTTAAGTAGAATCTCAAACACTTAGAATTGTTGTGTTTTAAGTTCAACTTTACATCATAACCTCTGTACTGTTACTGCAATTGGTGATATGTTGTAATAATTAAATTTTCCTTTTATAAGCCTAGAAATTACTGAGCACTGTTACTGTAAGCAAATTTGTATCAAATTCCTCTAACCGTAATTTCAGCAAAGATGATGGATGGCCTGTTTATTTAAATGGGTTAACTCCTCCACTAAAATAGCACAGATGGATTTGAAGTCAGTGCATTCAGCATTGGAACAGTCACATCCTCAATAATTTCAGACTACAATGTATATATTGTGCTGAGAAAATGTAAAAATAATTCCAGTTTCTGTGCATTAAACACTTGTACATGTGATGATATAAGCTGAAGAATAATTAAATTTGTGAAACTGATTAGTATCCATTTATTGTTTAGATAATTCACATTATGAGCTGATAATTTTTGTAGTTGCATATACATCAGTATTTATAGAACCAGAACTATTTTCCCACGCATCCTTTGTTAACTAAAGTTACAGTATCTTAGTTGGACCATCTCAATCTGTGTTCACCATTTTTAGCAGAGACATTTATCCTAATCATTTTTCAAACCCATCACTCAAAAGTGCAAAAAGTTAAATATGTTGTGAGAGACATATGTATGCTGCAGCAGTGTTTAAGTCTAGTGATAAAGGCATAAAAGAAATATGCCTATCACAAAGAGGTTTATTTCTATTGAGCTACATATTTCAACTGCTGTTGTGTTCGCTTGCCTAACCCTATGAATTTAAACCTTTTTGTTTGATTTATAGGATATTTTAAGAAGTGGTTCACATGGGTACAGTTAGGAATTCAGCCCTCTGCACATGTTATCACTTCAAAAATTATTAAGTTGTAACTAGGAAATAATACTTCCCAGTTATAACCAAAGATGTGTCAGCTCGGTTGATTGGCCATGCAAAATTGCCCCTTAGTGTCAGGGGAACTAGTGGGGCAAATACGTGGGGATACTGGGAAAAGGCCTGGGTGGGGTAGTTGTCGGTGCAGCCTTGATGGGCTAACTGGCCTCCTTCTGTACTATAGAGATTCTATGGTTTTATTCTATAATGTTTGGGAGGCAGCATGTACAATGACCTATTAGTAATTAATTTATAACATAAGAACATAAGAAATAGGAGCAGGAGTAGGCCATCTAGCCCTTCGAGCCTGCCCCGCCATTCAATAAGATCATGGCTGATCTGTCGTGGCTCAGTTCCACTTTCCCGCCCTCTCCCCATAACCCTTAATCCCCTCTCTTATCAAGAACCCATCAACCCGCTTCTTAAAAATATTTAGCGAGGCAGCCTCCACCACTTCAACGGGCAGAGAATTCCAGAGATTCACCACCCTTTGAGTGAAGAAGTTCCTCCTCAACTCCGTTCTAAACCGTCTCCCCTTTATCTTGAGGCTGTGCCCCCTAGTCCTAGTGTCTTTTTTGAGCGGGAAGAGTCTCTCCACCTCTATCCTATCCATCCCATTCATCATCTTATACGTCTCAATGAGATCTCCCCTCATTCTTCTAAACTCTAACGAGTACAAGCCTAGTTTATTCAGCCTCTCCTCATAGCTCAATCCCCTCAACTCCGGTATCAGCCGAGTAAACCTCCTCTGCACTCCCTCCAGGGCCAAAATATCCTTGCGCAGGTGCGGCGCCCAAAACTGCACACAGTACTCCAGCTGCGGCCTCACCAATGCCCTATACAGCTGCAGCAAGACCTCCCTACTTTTATATTCAATCCCCCTCGCTATGAAGGCCAGCATCCCATTCGCCTTCCTGACCACCTGCTGCACCTGCAAGCTGGGTTTTTGCGACTCATGCACAAGGACCCCGAGGTCCCTCTGCACCGTCGCCTGCTGCAGTTTTTTGCCACGTAAGTAATAGTCCTTCCTACCATTCTTCCTACCAAAGTGGACCACCTCACACTTGCCAACATTAAATTCCATTTGCCATTTCCTGGCCCATTCGCCCAGCCTATCTAGATCCTTCTGCAGACTCTCCACACCCTCCGCACAATTTGCCTTTCCCCCAATCTTGGTGTCATCAGCAAATTTCGACACCCTGCACTCGGTTCCCTCCTCCAGATCATCTATATAAATGGTAAATAGCTGAGGCCCCAGCACCGACCCCTGGGGCACCCCACTAGTCACCAACCATTATCACCTCATTTATTCAGCTCACGGAAACTATTTCTTACATCACCCATTCTATTATTCATTATTCTCTACACATTTGTTGTGTAGCAGAAAGGAAAATCTAATGTTCCATTGCATTTCAGTGTGAAGAATTAGAAAACATTTTAAAATAATGCTATGTTAGGATCCAATGTCAGTGGTTATTTTCAATGTTATTTAATTCAGAATACCAATCTCACTGTTACGTATTTGAAGAAGCTGATATACTGCTTTTAAAACGTGAAGTTGGTGAATTTCACATTTCAGTCAATGAAGCTAATGTGTATGTCAGTTACTGTTTGTGGTGTTGGTTCATGTGAAATTCACCATTCGCTTGCATTACTTCAATTAGGGGAGGTGGTAATGTTGTGGTATGTCACTGGACTAGTAATATAGAGACTCAAGGTAATGCTTTGGGGACCCGGGTTTAAATCCCACCATGGCGGATGGTGAAATTTGAATTCAAGAAAAATCTGGAATTGAAAGTCTTAATAATGACCATGAAACCATTGTCGATTGTCATAAAACCCATCTGGTTCATTAATATCCTTTATAGAGAAGGAAATCTGCCATCCTTATCTGGTCTGGCCTACATGTGACTCCAGTTGCACAGTAATGTGGTTGACTCTTAACTACCCTCTGAGTGAGACACTCAGTTCAAAAGCAATTAAAGATGGGCAATAAATGCTGACCCAGTCAGCGACGCCCACCATGCCATGAATGAATTAAAAATAATTGATAGAAATTCTACTATGGACACCAAATTTACCAAAACAAACAGTAAAAATAATTCCTGTTGGATGTAAGTTGTTGTAAGAAAAATCATATAGTTTTGAAGAGTCTTCACGTTTCCTAGCTATGACTTTTGCTCAATTATTTTTGAACTATAAAGAATCAACTTATTTCTAAAATTTAAAAAGGTATATGCATTGCGAATATTTTGTTGAAAGTGGCTACTGTGTGCAAGTTTGTTACTTTTTACAGGAACAAGTGCAATACCTTCTGAAATATATAAAAACAATCACACGAACTGAACAGCTTTATATTGAGCTCATCTGAGTAATAATATTCCCTGTGCATTGTGTAGCACTGTTGGAAACAATGAAGAAAAGGTGACACTTTTACGCAAAGATAATCTTGATCCTACAGTCTTCTTTCTGTCTACTAATATTCATCCTTAAATAATGCCATATTTAAGGATAGGTTTTCATGTTATGGAATGTGGTAAAATTTAATCACTGCCAGATAAGAAAACTGGGTGGAGAAATTCCTATTTTTGATTAATTTTGTCCCTTAGCATGATTCAATAATCCAATATGTACAAGCGCAGCAGGAAGTGGTAATGAGTCAAGTAAAGAAACAGGATGGATCTGGAGGCAGCATCTATAAAATCTTGCTTTGGGCTTTCAAAATTCTGTCTAGATAGCTGATTATCTGTAAATGAAAACTGTAGTATTTAGCTAGTGTAAGCTTAGTCTGGTGTGTGATATTTCCACTGATTCAGAAATATTTCATATTACATAACATAACTTATTCATGAATTTAGACTACCCGACCTGAGATATACAGTCCTGGAGCGTAAGGGGTGTAGCTGAGTTATAAAGAATCTATTGCGACTTCTGGAAGAGAAATTAGTTTAGAAACCTGAAGCATTACAGTTCTTAAGTACATATTTAACAATTCTGTCCTCAAGAGATCCTGATTTACAAGAACACACAACACGAGAAATAGCAGCAGGAGTAGGCCACCAGGCCCTCAAGCCTTCCCTGCTATTCAATACGACCATGGCTGATCTATGTTGGCTTCAACTCTTTTTCAGTGTCATTTACCCATATTCCTCAATTTATCAAATATTTATTCACTTCCACGTTGAATACTTCTAATGATCCAGCCTCCACTACTCTTTGAGGCAAAGAATTCCAGAGATTCACCACTACCTGCAAGAAGAAATTTCTATGCACCTCACTTTTAATTGACCAGCTCTTTATCTTGTAGCTATGACGTCTTTGTCAGGACTCTCCCACTAGTGAAAACATCTCACTAGCTATTTTGTCAAGCTGCCTCAGGATCTTAAATGTTTGAATAAGGCCATCCATCACTCTTCTAAATGCCAAGGAATACAGACCCAGACTATTTAGTGTCCCTTGATAGTACAACCCTCTCATCCCAGGAAGCAGCCTACTGAATATCCTTTGGACTGTCTCCAATGTTACTATATTCTTTTTAGGATAAGGGACCAAAATTGTATGCAGTATTCCAGGTGAGGCCTTGCCAACGCCCTGTATAATTGCAACAAAACCTCCCTAATTTAAATTCCAACCGCTTTGCAATAAAGGTGAAAATTCTTTTTGCTTTCTTAACTACTTGTTGGACCTGCTTGCAAGTTTTCTGTGATTCTATTTCAGGACCTGCACACGATGAAGATTATTTTTGGGTATCAAAAGTTATTCTTCCATTGCTCTCTTCAAACACTTCTTCCTGTAGAAACTTCTGTGTACAAAACCTCTGCTAAATGTTGCTGACTCATTTTTGGCATCCAGAACCACTGCACCCACTGACCTATCAATGGTACAACATTCAGCACACTATCTGTAACCCTCATAATGACTTGCCTGGGCTTGCAAAATCTCACTAACTGTCCTGTCTGGAGACAATACACATCTCTTTAACCTGTCCTTAATGGTCTCTCCACTCACATTGTCTGTACCTTTAAGACTTGATTACCTGTAAAGACTCGCATTCCAATCATTATTTTGTAAATTGAGTTTGTGTCTTTATATGCCCTGTTTGTGAACTGAAATCCCATTCACCTGATGAAGGGGCAGCGATCCGAAAGCTAGTGGATTTTGTTATCCAATAAACCTGTTGGACTTTAACCTGGAGTAATGAGACTTCTTACAACATTCAATGACAGCAGAACTGTCTGCTGAGAAAGACAATCCATACTAAAAGTTTCCATGAAATGTGCCACTACAGTTAAACTACAAATATAAGGACTTCTGTGCAATTTTCCTCTGCAACGGTGAGATTAAGAGGTTTCACAGCATGACAAAGAATGCAAACCCCAGGACACTAAAGGTACCAAAGGTCTCCCTCTTTCAGGCAATGGCAGTAATGTTTACCATGAGTTATCTCCAGATGGGATGGACTTATCCCAAATGTTAAGCAAGTGTTAAATGCCAGCAATAAATAGATGCCTTCCTAAAGGAGGGCTTTGTGATTGATAAATACAGCTTGATTGTTCAGGTCTGACTAATATTCTATACATACTGTTTATTTTGAATCCATAAAATATATAGAATTGATTTATTATTGTCACACATATTGGGGTACAGTGAAAAGTGTTGTTTCTTGTGAGCTATACAGACAACATATTGTTCATAGGGAAGACGCAAAGGACAGGTGCAGAATATAGTGTTGCAGTTACCTATAGGGTGAAGAGAAAGATCAGCCTAGTGTGTGATAAGACCATTCAAGAATCTGATAGCAGCAGGGAAGAAGCTGTTCGTGAGTCAGTTGGTACATGTTTTCAGACTTTAGTATCATTTTCCCGACTGAAGAAGGTGGAAGAGCGTATGTCGTGGGTACAAGGGGTCCTTAATTATGCTTTTCTGAGGCAGCGGGAAGTCTAGATAGAATCAATGGATGGGGGGCTGATTTGCGTGTTAGACTGGGCTATGTTCACAAGTCTTTTGTAGTTTCTTGAGTAATACGTGTACAGTTGAATTTTTTTATTTAGTTAAACCCAATGATTACTTAAAAATTTATTCTAGAAGTTGGATCATCGAGCATCAATTTCAGCACAGTTGCTGGGCACTAACCAATTTCTTGGTCTGTCTAAGGCTATTCTGAGTTATGCCAACTTCCTCTACAATTCCCTATTACAAGTACTCCATCCAAAGATTGATAATCAGAGAAAAGTCTCGGTCTCCAATATTGTAAGTATCCCTCCTGCAATCGTTAAATCACATTAATGTTTTCATCGTATTTTCATCCAGTCTGAAATTAATCAATTTTTTTTGTTTTAGTATTTCATTGTTTTATTTTTAAAAGCTTCATTATTTGAATTTATTCATAATTTGGAAGAAATGAACTTGAGTATTTCTGAATAAATTGACAAGCTATCAAAGCTTTTTATCTTGCACTCATCTGCACAGCTTGCAAGAAAATATCAACAGTAAAGGGAACAACAATTCACACTGCATGAGAAGGAAGAGAGCTGATTGGTTGGTGAGTGGATTTAGAGGTGTTGCCATGGGAATACAGCAGAGAACAGTTAACTGTCAAACTTCTGTTTCAAATTCAAACCAGGCAGGTTAACTTCAATTGGTCAAAGCAATGCTATGGAGTTTAAACAGTTTAATTTAAATTTACATTCTTCTAGCTGATGGGGGAGGACAGGTGTTCCTTGCATGTCAGTGTGGACCCCATTAGCTGAAGAGCCTTTTCTGCACTGTATGATTCTATGCTTCTCATGAAATGATTGCTTTTATCTCAAATGGGTGAGTTGGGGTAGGGGGTGGGGGTAGGGGATAGGAGGTGGGGCAGAGGTAGGGGGGTGCCAGGCACTGGAATACAAAAAGCAAAGTTATGTTTTTGGTGTACCAAGCTTTGGTCAGACCTGACCTGGAGCATTATGCTTAATTTTGGGCCATGCACCTCAAGCGGGATATATTATCTTTGGATTGGGTGTAGTGCAGATTCACTGAAATTATACCAGGTCTTAAGAGGTCAAATTATGAAGGCAGGATGTGGACCAGCAGCTTGAGTTGCATTCCACTGCTGAGGGATAATCTAATTGAGGTGTTTAAAATAATTTGGGTATCTTTCAGGGTAGATTCAGGAAAGCTAATCCCTGTAGTTGAGGAATCCAGAACAAGGGTTCAATCAACTTGGTCACTGAAATGAAATCAGGAAACATTTTACACACAAATGTTAGTGGAAACTGGAATTCTTTGTTCCTAAAAGATGGGGATGCTGGATGAAGTTAAATTTTCAAAACTGAGATTGACAGGTTTATATTGGGGAAGCATATCAAGGAACAAGGATCAAAGGAAGTAACTGGAATTAAAGTGGTGACCAGCCATGATGTAATGAACTATGGAACAGTTCAGGACTAAACGGCCTTATGTTGTTGCCAGTTAAGTCTAAAGTTAATGCATTTTAAATTCCTGTGTAAGTCTAAATAATTAATTAGTGTCATTTTTATTTCACGTAGTTCAGCGTTAACTTTCAATCTTAAGTAGCTGTCTACTTTAAACCATATAGTCACCTGATCAATCCAGGTAATGAAATGATCCACTTCAACTTACCAGTGCATTTCTAAATAAATGAATGCTCTTTTAATTATACATTTAACTCATAACAAAAATACTCTAAATTGTCCACAATTCCACAAAATTACAGCTTGATTGGTACATTTTAATCAGTACAATTACTAACATCAAAATAAATGTTAAATATGTACAGTGAAATACCTGTTTTCTAAATAGCCGCATTTTACACAACGCCACATATTGTATTGTCAGTAAAATACTAATGAATGTATTTTACAGTACCTGTAAATGAACATACTGGAAAGTACCAATAATTGAATGTAATTTAGATTACTGGAATTGATTTCTAAACAAACAAATGTAACCATGTTCCTCATTACAACCCTTAGTTTGGGGAAGCAGAGTCATTTTTGTGGTTGCAGTTTAAAAGTTAACCAAGTCTATTGATAAATGTGTGATACTGGTTCAGCCTGGCTTATTATGAAATTATGTCTCATATCTGGCAATAACACGCGAGAATTTCACCCTCCAGATTCCTCCCTTTATTTTTCCGGGTTACCCTAAACTAATTATCTTCTCATTTTTCAGCACGTTCACCTATTCTGCCTTTGATTGCACATAATTTCCCCTTTTCACAATATGTTAATCCAATTAATTTAAACCCGTTGTTGCTGTGCTGTCCTCATTGTGTGAAGGGGTGGAGGAGTGTTGCTCACAGGGACTCAGACTAGACACCCACTAAGTCTATTGGGTGGAAGGCCCTGGGCTGTGCAGCAAATGATCCTCAAACCTTCAGGTGCCTGATAGGCCTGGGGGTCCCCCATGGGATAAAGGGGCAGCTGGAGTGGGGTCCAGAAGCCCCACCCTCCTTTGTTACAAATATTCATGGATTCCCACCAGTGCCTACACCATGCAGTTGAAGCCTTGCATCATCTCATGCCCTCAGACAGGGAGGCCATGAGATGAACCATGAAGCTGGCATCCTGTGGCAAGGTTTTCACTATGGATACCAACTCGCAGTGTTGGCCTCATTGCATGGAGGATCGCAACAGACACCTCCAGATGCTGAAAGATGCCCTCATAAGAAGACAATTTTAACTATCTAGAATATAAGGATATGGTGCTCGACTCATCAATCGACAGTTCCAATGCGCCACAGAGAAAAACCACACCAATCTCCTCAGAAGACAAACACAGGACATGGTGGACAGAGTACCCTTCGTCATCCAGTACTTCACCAGAGCGGAGAAGTTATGACATCTTCTCTGGAGTCTTCAACATGTCATTGATGAAGACAAACTTCTCGCCAAGGCCATCCCCACACCCCCACTTCTTGCCTTCAAACAACCGCACAACCTCACACAGACCATTGTTCGCAGCAAACTACCCAGCCTTCAGGAGAACAGTGACCACGACACCACACAATCCTGCCACAGCAACCTCTGCAAGATGTGCCAGATCATCGACACGGATGCCATCATCTCACATGAGAACACCATCCACCAGGTACACGGTGCATACTCTTGCAACTCAGCCAATGTTGTTTACCTGATACGCTGCAGGAAAGGATATCCCGAGGCATGGTACATTGGGAAGACCTATGCAGACGCTATGACAACAGATGAATGTACACCACTCGACAATCACCAGGCAAGACTGTTCTCTTCCTGTTGGGGAACACTTCCACAGTCTTGGGCACTCAGCCTCTGATTTTTGGGTAAGTGTTCTCCAAGGCGGCTTTCACAACACGTAACAGTGCAGAGTCGCTGAGCAGAGACTGATAGCCAAGTTCCGTATGCACGAGGACGGCCTCAACTGGGATCTTGGTTTCATGTCATACTATCTGTAATCCCCATGACTTGCCTGGACTTGCAAAATCTCATTTACTGTCCTGTCTGGAGACAATACACATCTCTTTAACCTGTGCTTAACACTCTTTCCAGTCACATGGTCTGTACCTTTAAGACTTGATTACCTTTAAACACTCGCATTCCAATCGTTATTTTGTAAATTGAGTTTGTGTCTTTATATGGTCCTGTTTGTGAATAGAACTCCCATTCACCTGACAAAGGGGCAGCAAGTGCTCCGAAAGCTAGTGGCTTTTGCTACCAAATAAACCTGTTGGGCTTTAACCTCGTGTTGTGAGACTTCTTACTGTGATTAGGTGGAGCCATGGTGGGCGAATCAGAGGGAGGCTGCCACGGGCATGGCATTATTCTCGTGGCCATTAAAACTTTTGTCAATAAGGCTCAAGATCCAGTCAAGCATTAGGCTGGGGCCATCAGCAGGATTCACTCCATTTTTCTCACCTGATCCGATGCATTGCCAAAATCTGGTAAGAACATTTCCATTGTATTCAAGATAACAGGAGAGTTCCAGTAATATAGACTGCCAGCTGAAAGAGGAGACATTACCCCAAGGTGGCCATTTTTGTTTCCTATTAGGTTTCTAGACTAGTTTGCAGTCAGATTTTATGTACAGAGAGTGCCAGCACATTCCGTAATATTAATACTTGCTGACCAATTGGAGATTAATGATTGTGGTTTTGTTCTTGAAAATTTATCATACGGCATTCAACAATTAGCATAAAAAAATAAATTAAAATAACTTGGAATCAATGTAAGATGATTATGATTTGGATTTTAACTTCAAGGAATATTCATACTCACCAATAGCCTCTCCACCATTCCTGTTAGAAATGGAATTGAAGGCAATCAGAATCAATATGGATAACGAAAATAATGATGGTTTCTATGACTACCTGTGCAAAGAAATGCATTTGTTTTCAGAAGGCATCTATGCATACAATATCATACATTTATATTTATTTCTGAATTTTGTGGCATACCTTAATTATTAAATTGAACCCATGTTTGCCCATTTCCCTTTCATGAATGAATTTATAATACAGTCCAAATCTACAGAGCAGGGTTCGAGGTGGGTAATTTTGCTTTTGGATGAAATCTATGATATGTATGGATTCAGCCAAAATTATGTTTCGGATGCATTGAAGGATGTGAACATTGCCTGAACTACTGGACGATGCATGAATTAGATGATGGCCTGAAATCTATTACAGAATGCACTTTTTTGCATAGACTTAATTTTCCACCTAAATTTAATACAAACCCAACCAGGGATCTGATCTACCATCATCCTCAGATGATGAGATGTACACAAATTATATAGATATAATGTGGGGGGAATGATAAGTAAATTTGCAGATGACACCAAGATTGGTAGGGTGGTTAATAGTGAAGAAAAAGGTCACAGGTTCCAGGAAGGTGTAGATGGGCTGGTCAGATAGGCAGAGCGGTGACAGGTGGTATTTAACTCTGGTAAGTGTGAGGTGATGCACTTTGGAGGAAGTAATAAGACAAGGAAATATGTAGTGAATGGGAGGACATGACGAAGCTCAGTGGAACTGAGGATTCTTGGGGTATTTATTCACAGACCACTGAAAGCGACAGAGCAGGTGAATGGGGCAGTTAAGAAGGCAAATGGGACACTTGCTTTTATGTCGTGGCATAGAGTATAAGAGCAAGGAGGTATTGTTGGAGCTGTACAGAACATTGGTTAGGCCACAGCTGGATTACTGTGTGCAGTTCCGATCACCTTACTATAGGAAGGATGTGATTGCACTTGAAGAAGTAACAGAGGAGATTCACCAGGATGTTGCCTGGGATGGAACATTTCAGCTATAAAGATAGGCTTGGATTGTTTTCTCTAGAGCAGAGAAGGCTGAGGGGGTGACATGATTGAGGTGTATAGGATTATGAGGGGTAAGAACAAGGTGAATAGGAAGCAGCTGTATTAGGTTAATGGGTTGTGTGAGATTAATGTGTTGTATTAGCTGGATGTGTTGTACAATGTGTTATTGGGTAATGTGTTGCAGGTACCGTTGGAAGAGGGAGTAAGTGGTGTGATCAGCAAATTTGCTGATGACACCAAGATGGCTGGATTGGCGGGCAGTGAGGAGCAGTGTCTGGCAATACAACGGGATATTGATAGGCTGGTATATTGGGCAGATATATGGCAAATGTAGTTTAATCCGGATAAATGTGAGGTGATGCATTTTGGCCGGAATAATGTAGAGGGGAGTTATATGATAAAGGGTAAGCCCATAAGGAGTATAGAATCGCAGCGAGACCTGGGGGTGCAAGTGCACAAGTCTTTGAAGGTGGCAGTACAAGTGGAGAAGGTTGTGAAGAAAGCCTATGGTATGTTAGCCTTTATAGGAAGGGGTATAGAATATAAGAGCTGGAGTCTAATGTTGCAGTTGTACAGAATGTTGGTTAGGCCGCATTTAGAGTACTGCGTCCAGTTCTGGTCGCCTTACTACCGGAAGGACGTGGAGACTCTGGAGAGAGTGCAGAGAAGGTTTACCAGGATGTTGCCTGGTATGGAAGGACTGGGTTATGAGGAAAGATTGAACAAATTGGGGCTGTTTTCCCTTGAAAGACGGCGACTGAGGGGAGATCTAATAGAGGTATATAAGATTATGAAGGGTATAGAGTAAACAGAGGTAAGCTATTTCCTGTGTTAGAGACACACAGTACGAGGGGCCATAGGCTTAAGGTGAGGGGGGAGAGGTATAACACAGGTATTAGAGGGAGATTTTTCACACAGAGGGTAGTGGGGGTATGGAATGCTCTGCCAAGTAAGGTGGTGGAGGCAAACACGCTAGAGTTGTTTAAGAGTAACTTAGACAGGCACATGAGTGGGTTGGAGATTGTTTTAAATAAGGTTCATTAGCATTGGGGTGTCCCTGGTAAGGTAAATGGATATTGTATGATAATAATGTTTTTTCTCTTTTCATTCACAGGTTTTAAGTCGGTCCACCTTGTTGTCCAACGAGGGGCATACACGTGATGGGTCGTACTTGGGCTGCTCTTGATTGTTCGAGATCGGCCTAGTGCCTCATGTCGTTAGTGTGTGTTTAAACTGGACCAGATGCTGGGAAACACGACAGCTCAGTGACTATTGCTGATTGCTGTGCAGACACATGGATTTGGGCCGGTGTCTGTGGGAGTTTGCGCATTCTCCCCGTGCTCGCGTAGGTTTTCTCCGGGTGCTCCGGTTTCCTCCCACACCCCAAAGATGTGCTATTAGGCTGATTGGAAGTAATACATTGTCCCTCAATGTGGATTGCCGTAAAATAATAGATAAGGGTCATGGGTGGAGGGGGGGACTAGTAATGTTAAAATGGTGGCGTGGGCTCGTTGGGCCGAAGGGCCTGTTTCCCGGGCTGTTTTTGTTCTTTGAGGTTATCTGTTGCATCATATTAATGTGTGGTTAATTATTTGTTTTACATTTTAAAACAAACAACCAATATCTACTGGCACTCACAACTTGATTAGATGAATTAATGGAAACATAGATTTAAATTTCCTATGTGACTGCCAAGACTCTATGGCAAACACCTATTCAGTACAAAACTATTTGTAACCGCTTTACAGCCAATGTTGTATTTCTGAAGTCTAGTGTTGTACCTGTAATTCTCAGATACTTTTTATCAGTTCACTTAAAGGTTTACCCCAGTCTCCTTATTTGCAAGACAGACAAACACCCAGGTAAGGTTCAATAAGTTTATTAATAATAACACTATTAACCCTTAAATTACCCACATAAAACAAGAGGGTACCCCAGATTCAAGTATACTACCCGCAAAGATGGTTTGGTTAGACTGCAGGCCCGATTCTCTGAGTCCCTCTTGTGCTTCATCACAAATGTGAGTCTTAATGGCAGCTTCTTCCATCCTTCTCTGGTCAGTCTTCCTGATGGTCAAGGTTGCCTCCCTCATCGAGTCTTCGCAGTTGGTGTGTCTGAAATGCATACCTTTATTCCTCACCTGCCTGCCTGTCCAGAAACTTCTCTAGTTTCTGGCCAATGAGGTTCTGGGAAGGGGTCCTAATAACCAGTAGGTTTCTTGATGTCTGCCTGACAGGACAATGGGGTCCACCCCAGGTGTCCATCTCCAGGCTGTTGCTTACATGTAACCTGTTACCAAATAAAATAACTGCAGGAACTCTAGGTGACAGAAAGTCTGGCCCAATCTGGGCTTCTAACAATAGTAGGAAGTCTCACAACACCAGGTTAAAGTCCAACAGATTTATTTGGTAGTAAACGCCACTAGCTTTCGGAACGTTATTCCTTCGTCAGGTGAGTGGAGAGTTCTGATCATAACCAGGGCATATAAAGGCACACCCAGTTTACATTCTAACAATAGGCCACTGCATTTCAATGGAGTGCGATGATCTTCTGGGTCTCAGTAGAGTGCAATGATCTTCTGATTGATGGGCCAGGCCCAGACATGTTTCAGTGTATTTGTATATTTGACCTTAGTCAAGCTTGGCCTGCCTGAGGTTTGACTGTGTTTGATTTTAATATGCCAATTCTGTAATTTAGCATAATATCCAATTTAATTGGCTTTAAAACTGGACCCCAATCATATTATCACACTAGTCACTGTTGCAACGTAGGAAATGCAGCAGCTAATTTATACATGGCGCAAACCCCCAAACAGCAAAGTGATAATGACCGGATAATTTGTTTTCCTGTAAAATTGACTGAGGGAGTAATATTGACCAGGACTCCAGGGACAGATCTCCTGCAATTCTTCAAAATGGTGTTGTGGGATCATCCACATCCACCAAGCAAACAGATGGGTCCTTGTTTAGCTGTCTGATCAAAACGGGGGCATCAGAGTACTGCAGTGAAGTGTCAGCTTTGGTTTTTGCGCTCACATCATGGAGTGAGTAGGACTTGAACACGGAGGCAAACATGCTACCCACAGAACCACAGCTGATGGTGGGGAGGGGAAAGGAAATCAGAACAACTGTTTGAACTATGCTGTTATCTGCATTTTGTAACACCTGCTCAGAGTGAATATAACATACTTGTTGGGTATATGTGTTTTTGTGTATCAAATTATATAATACCTATTCTCTCTCCTTTGATCTAATACAAATTTGAACTATAGAAAGAGGTGTGGACAAGTGGCCAGTTTGTTGCGGTGAATAATAAGGGAAGAGCACACGGAATGGTGGGTAGTTACGGCACTGTCAATATTCTGCAAAATTCAGATAGGCTCCTTTTAAATTGCCTGCAGTAGAAATCATTGAAAACAGTTTAAAAATGAAAAAATATTATGGACTGTTTCTTAATATCACAAAAGCTTTCTAGATTTTTATACATACGTTGGAATACAGATTTAAGTCAAGTGAGGCCATCATATTACACTAACAGCTCAGTTATGAAATCATAACCAATTTGAAAATTTTATTAATATGTGGAAAATATGAATTCTACCCAAGATTTTGCTGATTCATTTAAAAACTCTTATGGCTGCTTGCTCTACTCATATATTTGCTAAGCATATATTAAATGCTTTCAACTTATATGCAAAGCTGAGATGAAAGGCTGAATGACACTTGCAAATGCATTGTGCATTGACAAGTAAGAGTGACACTGTGTCTTTGTAACTTCAATGTACTGTTGGGAATTTGTTCATGGAATTAATTTGTATATCAACTTCCAAGCATTCTGTAAAGTATATAATCTATTAAAATGTGATGACGCACCTGTGATACTATTTGAAGGGTTTGAAATTGCTTTGATTAAAAACAATACAGGCTCCTTTCAAGTTAATTTGTAGGTAAACTGCCTTTTGAATTCTTATATCAAATTGATAACCATAATCAGTAACTAATGTATTATTAATCATTAAAAATTATGTCACTATTACTTGGTGTCGGAGAAAGATCTGAATTGGTAATAAGGTCCAAACAAAGCAACAAAAAAGGAAAGCTTTAAAATTTGCAGAGTTGTTTAATGTTACTAAATGTTTCATTCTGTCTTCACATGTATGCAGAAGAATAAAATCAAAAATTACTAATGAAACAGTTAACAAGACTGTGCTATTTTTGAAACCAATATAAGCTGTCCATGGGAAAAAATATATTTTTCAATGGTGATAGAGAAGTGTGGCCTTCCTGTGTTAGTTACAGTATTGGTTGAGGCATTGTTCAGTAAATGATTAAATGTAGATTATTCAAAGAATTCTCAATTACTGATATCTTACAAGCAGCCTATGAGATCATTGATACGTACAGACAAGCAATTGTTTTTCATTCTTGGGTTGGCTAATTTCTGGGGTGAATGCAAATTCAGTGGAACTTTGTTGTGAAACTACTATAATTCCTACAAATTGGACATATACATGGAGATATACAGCATTTAGCGAGTACTGAAAAACGATAAAATGGAACGCTTATCATTTCCATCACATCCGTGATGCACTTTTTACCAAGATTTATGAAGAGGATAAAAAAAATGGATTCTATATACTGTGTCTAATTTGCACATTTGGAAATAGAGTAGTGAACTCATATTTTATGCAACAATATTTGTAGATATATAGATAAGTGTACAAAAAGAATATGTGTTAAGTGGTTGGAAATACTTGTACAAAATCCAAAACCAAATGCTTTAGTCAAAATGAAGTTATTATGCTTTAGTCAAAATATTATTTATTTGGAAGAAATCTTTAAAATTATCTGCTTATAGATTGTCTAGCCTTAATATTAAACCATTACACATCAAAAGTTATGTATTTGTGATTTCATGTTACTCCATATTTATTTGTCATAAGTCATATTTGCCATATAATAACCTCCAGTTGCTCTCTCATTGAGACTTTGAGAAATTGTGCAAATCTTTTGCGTATCCAAAAGATTTAAAATGTTAAAATGTGATAAGAAAGCATGTGATACCCCTTATCTAACCTTCACAGACTGCAATCATATCATGGTATACATACTCCTTGAAAATATTTAACGGACTTTTTTCCATTTTCTATTACTAAATTGTGGCTAGTAGCACTCAGATTCCTGCATTGATGAAATGTTGCATTGTATAATTCAATTTCATTGATTATAGTTCTGACAAAAAAAATGGCTCTGTATATGGACAATGATTGTTCCTGGAATCAAACTGCTTTGTGTAGCATTTGATGCTTTTTATATATATATATAGATCAAGGGATGCTTTGTGCTGGGTTACATATTGGCCAGTGCTACAAAATTGCAGCAAATTTTAGTATTCAGATAACTTCATTAATACAAAAAGCAGTTTGTTTGGTTAAGGGATGTCATCAGAACCTGGAATTGTGCTGCAAACTACAACAGCTTGTCATTCTATATGATATAGACAAGACTTAATGGCCGGATTCTCCGACCTCATTCACGGCTGGGATTTTCCAGTCGTGCTGGAATTTGGCTGAGCACCAAATTCTCCGTTCTTGCTGGCAGTGGTAGCGGGGTGTGCAAGACCAAAGAATTCCAGCCAATGTGGCATATATAAAATGGTTCAGATCAGTCCGGTCAGGAAACTGGTCAAGGAAACAGACAAAATTAAGTCCAGGGTAAAAGAGCTGACAACAACATGTGTCCAGAAGGGTAAATAGATTTTAAATTGTTATATTGTGACATCTCATCATTCATGCTATATGTTTTCCAGCAAAAGTCTAAAACCAATATATGCAATGGGATTTTCCTGATATAGATTATGGATTGGGACTTCTTAATACAAGTTGATTGAAACATGTAAGATCCTGAACGGTCTTGACAGAGTGGATGTGGAGAGAATGTTTACTCTTGTGAGACAGTCTAGAACTAGGGGTCGCTGTTTAAAAAAAAAAGACTGTCCAATTAAACAGAGATGAAGCAAAATTTTCACTCATGCAACTTTGGAACTCTTCTTGAAAAGGTGGTGTAAGGCGAGTCTTTGAGTGCTTTTAAAGCAGAAGTTGGTAAATTCTTAGTAAGCAAAGAGCTGATAGGTTATTGGGACTGGGGGGAATGCAGATTTGAGGTTAATATCAGATCAGCTATGATCTATAAAATGGTGGAGCTTGCTCTAAGGGCTGAATGACTTACTCATACTTCTTGTTCGTATCATAGAATGGGACTTTCATAACACAAATCATTAAATCAGGATTTTCTAGTATTGATCGTAAAATGGAGCTTTTATAATGAGCATTATGAAATATTGTTTGTTAGTGCGGATCACAAATTGGATTTATATAATGCAGGTGCCCTTTCAAATCCCTCATGCTACTGTTTGCAGAATGGGGAATTTTTTGGCAGGAGGGAATAGAAACAGCTGACAAATGAACGTGGCTACAAACAGGATTGGAACCTTCCAGCTCATTTATGTCCAAGAAGTGAGCAGTTTCATCATTATTTGTATTTGTGAACCTTAGCTGGTAATTGGCAAAGTTTTTGAATAAAAAGGTAGTTTAAAATTTTTGTTGTGAAACAACTACACATGTTCAAATCAGGCTGACCTTCGCAACCACTGCTTTCATTTTTTTGGCTTCAGCACATTCACTGGAGAAGCTCTGAACAGGCAAATGGTTTGCAATCTGCACAGGGAGAAGCACATTTGAGAATCAATTGTGGTTCTTTGCTTTTGCTGCTGCCATTGTTCTTAGTGTTTTTTCTTAGTTACCCTGAAACCAAACAAATATTTGATTTCCAGTAACCCAGTCCAAAAGCAACAAGATGACCACATTTACACTGGACTAATGAACTAATAATTATAACCTTGAACTCACAGAATGTCCCAATCCAATGTGCCTCATTATTTACTCCCAAGGTATACTATGCATTTGACATTGATGTAATGTGATATTTTCTGTCTAGAGAGTTCTCTCTATTACCACTAATATTATGCCTTTTCCAAAATAATGCAGACACCACTTGCCTTTCTGTCGCCCAAACAAGTTTTTTGGTGGAGCAATGGTATGTGAAGACAGGAACCAACTCAGGAGTGCACATCATCCAGTCCTCACTGCTTTTTGCTGGTCAATCCCAGAAATGGCAGCTGCCAATAATACATGCAAATTAGAGTCATAGAGGTTTATAGCATGGAAACAGGCCCTTTGGCCCAACTTAATCCCTAAGCTAGTCCCAATTGCCCACATTTGGCCCATATCCCTCTATACCCATCTTACACATGTAACTGTCTAAATGCTTTTTAGAAGACAAAATTGTGCCCACCTCTACTACCATCTCTGGTAGCTTGTTCCATCACCCTCTACGTGAAAAAATTGCCCCTCTGGCCACTTTTGTATCTCTCCCCTCTCACCTTAAACCTATGCCCTTTAGTTTTAGACTTCCCTACCTTTGGGAAAAGATATTGACTTTCTAGTTGATCTGTGCCCCTCATTATTTTATAGACCTCTATAAGATCACACCTCAGCCTCCTATGCTCCAGAGAAAAAAGTCCCAGTCTATCAAGCCATTCCTGATACCTCAAACCATCAAGTCCTGGTAGCATCCTAGTAAATCTTTTCTGCATTCTTTCTAGTTTAATAACATCCTTTCTATAATAGGGTGACCTAAACTATACACAGTATTCCAATTGTGGCCTTATCAATGTCATGTACAACTTCAACGACACTCCTGTATTCAATGTTCTGACCAATGAAACCAAGCATGCTGAATGCCTTTTTCATCACTCTGTTCACCTGTGACTCCACTTTCAAGAAGCTATGAACCTGTATCCCTAGATCTCTGTTCTGTAACTCTCCACAATGCCCTGCCATTAACTGAGTAAGTGTTGCCCTGGTGCAATGTTCCAAAATACATCACCTCACATTTATCTAGATTAAACTCCATCTGCCATTCGTCAGTCCACTGGCCCAATTGATCAAGATCCCATTGCAATCCGAGATGACCTTCCTCACTGTCTACTATGCCACAAATCTTGGTGTCATCTGCAAACTCACTAACCATGCTGCCTATATTTTCATTCAAATCATTAATATAAATGACAAATAACAGCAGACCCAGCACCGATCCCTGAGGCACACTGCTGGTCACAGGTCTCCAGTTTGAAAAACAACCCTCTACAACCAAACCTCTGGCTTCTGTCAACAAGACAGTTTTGTATCCATTTAGTTACCTCATCTTGGATGCCGTAACCTTATGCAACAACCTACCATGAAGTACCCTGTCAAAGGCCTTGCTAAAGTCCGTGTAGACAACATCAACTGGACTGCCCTCACCTACCTTCTTGGTTACCCCTTCAAAAAACTCAAATTTGTGACACATGGTTTTCCACTCACAAGGCCATGTTGACTGTCCCTAATCAGTCCTTGTGCCTCTAAATGCCTGTAGATCCTGTCTCTTAAAATACCTTCCAACAACTTACCCACCACAGATGTGAGGCTCATCGGCCCTTAGTTCCCAGGCTTTTCCCTGCAGCCCTTTTTAAACAAAGGTACAACATTTGCCATGCTCCAATCTTTAGGCACTTCACCTGTGACAATCAATGATTCAAATATCTCTCCTAAAGGACCCGCAATTTCCTCCCTAGCCTCCTTCAATGTCCTGGGATACACTTCATCAGGTCCCAGGGATTAATGCACTTTAAGACTTCCAGCAATTCCTTCTCTTAATATGTACACTCGTCAAGACATCGCTATTCTTCTCTAAATCCATGCTTTTCTCAACAGTAAATACTGATGAGAAAATATTCATTTAGGATCTCACCCATCTCATGTGGATCCACACATAGATGATCTTGTTGATTCTTAAAAGGTCCTACTCTCTCCCTAGTTGCTCTTTTGCCCTTTATGTATTTGTAGAAGCTCTTTGGATTTTCCTTTGCCTTATCTGCCAAAACAATCTCATTTCCCCTTTTTGCCCTCCTGATTTCTCTCTTAACTCTACTCCTACACCCTCTATACTCTTCAAGGGATTCACTTTGTCACAACTGCCTATGCATGTCATGTGCCTCCTTCTTCTTGACCAGGGATTCAATATCCTGAGTCATCCAAGGTTCCCTACTTCTACCAATCTTCACTCGAAAAGGAATGTTCTTACCTTGCACCCTAGTTAACACATTTTTGAAAACCTTAGACTTATCAGACATCCCTTTGCCTTCCCACAAACTCCCCCAATTAATTTTTGATAGTTCCTGCCTGATACCATCAAAATTGGTCTTGCTCTAATTTAGAGTTTTTGGGCCAGACCTTTCATTCTCCATAGCTATCTTAAAATGAATAGAATTATGGTCACTGGTCCCAAAGTAATCCCTCACTAATGCTTCTGTCACTTGCCGTTCCTTATGTCCCAAAAGGATCATGTTTTGCCCCCTTTCTAGTCGGGCCACCCACATACTGAATGAAAAATTCCTCCTGAATGCACTCAACAAATTTCTCTCCATCCAACCCTCTAATACTATGGCTGTCCTAGTTAATGTCAGGAAAATTAAAATCCACTACTATTACCATACTATTTTTCTTGGAGCTTTCTGCAATCTCCTTACATATTTGCTCCTCAATTTCCTGCTGACTATTTGGGGGCTTATAGTACAACCCTATCAAAGTGATTTCCCCCTTCTTATTTCTCAGTTCCAACCATATAGACTCAGTGGCCAAACCCTCAGATATATCCCTTTTCAGCACTGCCATGATTTTTCTAATCAAAAGCGCAACTCCCCCTTCTCTCTCTCACCTCCTTTTCTATTTTTCCTATAGCATCTGTATTCTGGAACATTGAGCTGCCAGTCTTGCCCCTCCTTCCGCCATGTTTCAGTAATTGCTATAATGTCCCAGTCCCATGCCCTGAGTTCATTTGTGTTGCCCTTCAGGCCTCTTGCACTGAAATAAATGCAGTTTAATCTGGGCTTTCCTTGCTTTCTGCTCTGCTTTTGCCTGATTTGTCTGGTACTAGGATTACTGACACTGCCTTTACTACTTAATATGTTCTCTTTAATTTCTATGCTACCGTGAACCTTCTCTTCTGTCTTTCTACAGCTTTGGATCCCACCCTCCCCCCCCCGCCCCACCCCGCCAAACTAATTTAAACCCTCCTGTGTGGCTCTAGCAAATCTAAGGATACGTAGTACCTCTGTGTTTCTGCGATGTGCACACTGGATTGCACAGACCCGCTTAGACCTTGGTACCTGATGTTCACTGGTTGGCAGAACAGGCACCAGAATCAAAACTGAAAGAGGAATCTGATCAAGGTCTTGATTAGATACCTTCTGGGGTGGTAACGTTCACTCCCAAAGATGATCTGAGCATCCTACATTTTGGAGAATCCACTCACACTGTCCTATATCTACATGTGCCATAATCTAAATGACGTGTAGCATGGCAGAGCACATTATGTGGTGGTTGAACAGGAGTCTAAGAGCATAGGGCTGTGATAGAGCATGAGTCTGAGAATGTGGTGCAGAAGTTGAGCGCAAGTTGAAAATTATGCTCTGCGGCAGTGGGGCATGAGTCCAAGCTTGCAGAAGAGCTGTTAGAGAGCGGCAGTTGAGCCCTGGCTGTTGACCTTAGGCGAGTTGAGAAGTAAAGTTGTCTTTATCATTCTCCCTTGTCTAAAGTTTAGTTTGAATAAACAATTTTGTTACTTTCACCTGCCAAGTAGTTGTAGAGCTTCACAATTATTACATTAGCAATGAGGTAATCGGGACTACAGTTGCCAGCTCCAGGAATTGAGACAGCAAATGTCTACCTTTGAAGTTAAAAAAAAAGTCCCTGCAGCAACAGTAAATAAAAACAATGCTGCTTTTTGGGAAAATTGATCCTTTTTGACCCAAATATTGAATACTGGATTCAGTATGTTGAAAGACTCCAGTATTTCTATACCACTAATGAAATTACAGAAGGAGATAAGCAAAAAGTCATTCCGCTTATGGTATATGGACCCCAGACTTGCAACCTCATTGGAAACCCCAGGGCTGGAGTTCACCCAAAACAAAATTAAGTGCCCAATAGACAGGAACCTGTCCATTTCCTGCCAGTTTTTTCAGCGTACTTGTCAGAACGAATCTCCAACATTGTGAATTGCAGAGTGCCTCAGTGTGATTCACTCTGGAAGTAGGAGGTGGGGCCTATTCCCAGCTGAGAGGCTGGCAGCATAGTGCTGAGTGGGCCATTACGCATGCGCTGATTTGTCAGTGGGGAGATTGACGCATGTGCACAAGCCCCCACATCGCTAGCCTCTGATCACTGGCCAGCCTTGCAACCCCCTGATTGCTGGCCTTCCAGTACCCCCCTCCCCGATTGCTAGCCTACCGGATCCCCCCGGGTCAGCCCCGATCTGCCTCCACGCCCGACCACCCCCGATCTCCTCCTGCCCCTTTCCCCCCCTAAGATTATTCCTCCTATTGCATGAGCCAGAGTCCAAAGGTGGGCTTTACTTCTAGCAGCATATAACTACGTGCTCCAACATAAACCAGATACCAAACTATTGAACACAGATGCCCTCAGTCACCTTTGACTGCCTCAAACAATATCACCACCAACAGTACCACAAGAAATAGTGTTAGCCCTTAACTTCTTGAATATGCTGTCACTATCGTTGAAGAAGATTCGGAATTGGATTCAGAGACCCAGTTCTATTCCAGAGTAAAGTATATGATTTTCCTTGGCTGGCATTCCGATATATCAGATCAATTCAAGCCTTTCCAGCTCCACAAAAACAAACTGAGCTGTGAGGATGATGTGTTATTGTGGGAGTCTGTAATGGTGTTTCCTGTTCCAGCAAGAGGGACTTTGCTGCAGGAATTACCCAATGCTCACCCAGGTCAGACCAAAATGAAGATGCTTGCCAGAAGTTAATTTGCTGACCAGGCATTAATAAGGATATTGAAAATCTAGTCAGGCATTTTGATCAATGCTAATTGCAACAAACCCTGCCTCCTTTGGCTCACTTGCACCCGTGGGAGTGGCCTGGTTGACTTTGGGCATGGTTACAAATGAAATTTGCAGGTCCTTTTTATAGGCACCATGTTCCTGATCATTGCTGATTCCTATTCCAAGTGACTTGATATTCACGAAATGAGAATAATGTCTTCCACGACAATTGAAAAACTATGACAAACCTTTGCTACACATGACATGCTGGAGATTTTGGTCTCTGATATTGGCTCTGCCTTTAGAGAGGCAGTATTTCAGCACTTTATGCATATTAACGGAATAAAACATGTGCGCATGGGACCCTATCACCAAGCCTCAAATGGCTTAGCAGAAAGAGCTGTACAGACATTCAAGTCAATGATAAATAAACAGCCAGGTGCATTATTATGAATGAATCTTGCTAGATTGCTCCTTATTTACTGGGCAACACCACATGTTACTGCAGGAATATCCCCTGCAAAGCCATTGTTGGGGAGGCGCTGCCGGACCAGATTTAGGACCTACTGTTTCCCAATTTAATGGGAAGGTGGAAATGAAACAAGGTATACAAAAGGAATATCATGATTCTGTTAAAGGCGGTAGGTCATTTGAGGTAAACGACCTAGTATTTGCCTGGAACTTTAGGGTTGGTCCAGCCTGAGTCCCCAGGAAGATCGTAACAAAAACAGGTCTGATGTCTGGTCTACCTTCAAGGAGGAAAAGTAAGGAAACATGTAGACCACATACAGAGAGAAACTAACTGTAAATGTGATGATTCAAGCTCTTTGGTTTGATTACTAATTTCCCTAGCCAAAAGTATGATGCGGTGTAATGCTTTTTTGAGAAAGAGGAATTTCCTTACCAATGCATTAAGAGTAACTTTTCTGTGCCTTAATGGTCTGAATTTCCAGTATGCCTAATGTAACAGAGAACATCTGTATTAATATCCATTTTACAACAGTGACATTACTCAGAATTATACCAGCGCTGGAGTCTAACCTAGTTGATGAAATTTGAATAAATTTTTTAAAATCTGGAATTAAGTCTAATGATGACCATGAAACCATCTTGATTGTAAAAAAAAACACATCTGGTTCACTAATGTCCTTTAGGGAAGGAAATCTGTTAGTCTTGCTCAATCTGACGTACGTGTGAAGCTAGATCTACAGCAATGTGGTTCACTCTTAAATGCCCCCAGGGATGGGCAATAAATGCTGGCCCTGCAAGCAATCCCTAATTGTCATGATTTTATTTTAAAAGGCAGCTTAGAAAGCAACTACGATTGTTGAATATAATCCTGTTCTTGTTTTATTACATATATGTGCTGTCTACAATAGAATTTATTGTAGTGCTGAAATTGAAACTTACATTGTTAAGAGAATGCATGTGTGTTTTACCTGGAATCTTGTTTTATTTGATTTTGCTATGTCTTACAGATTGCAAGTTCATGGCAATTATTAGTATGATATGCAGAGCATTAAATGTAATTGAAATCACACACCAGGCACGCTAAGAGGGAGAAAGATGGATCAGGAGATCCAAATCTTTTACAGATCTAGAAAGTATCCAAAATGTATTCAAACTGCAAATAAATAATGGAAGTTTTGAGAAGAAACTAGTCAATGTATGGGTGATTGTACTGTATTGCTGAGGTGGTTATGCCCTGCAGCATAGTGACACTTAATTGCCTGCAACATGGAAGAAGGGAACATGAGAAGGGGAAGCGCACAAACTCTGGAAAAAAATTTCAGGCTTACACTGGTGAAGGCCAGAAGCTGATCGGAAATGCAAAGTAACATTTCTAAATGTGCAAATGATCCAACCACCCAATTCTAATTTACACAGATTATCTCCCATTCAATCCAGTTCTACAGTTCATTAACTATAGTGCTCATCCACCTTAAAATGTACTCACTTTATTTCCATTGTTTTCCATTATTATTTGACACTTATTAAAGAAAGCCTCTGATCTTCATGACACGGAACCAAATTTTAGGTATATTTCTCCAGTGGAACTTGATCCATAATTTGACTCTGGAATTGCTACCATTGAACTGTGTTGACACTCAATGATGATATATAAACTTATGTACTGCTCTTTTATTTTACAATGATGTTACTGGAATGAATAATATGTTGACACTGAAGGATATGATCACAGTTTTAAGATTAGATGGAGACAACTTAGTTTATCCTGTCTGTGCTTAGTGTTTGCTGGAGCAATTCAAAACTAATTTCATTTTTGCTATGCCTCGAATCTCCTTGCTTTTCAGATACTTTTCAAATTTTCTCCAACAAAATACAATGATCTCTGCATCAATGTTCCTTTGTGACAAAACACCAATGCCCCAACAACTTTCTATGTATGCTCCTTTAAACCTCTCCTGTCCACTCACTCTCTGAATGACAATTTTAAATTGATGACCTCATCATTGACTGCTTGACCAGAGGAAGCAAGTCTTTCACTTGTCCCCTGAGCAAAATTCTTTATATTTTTAGAAAGTTTCCCTAAATCACTTAACTTGCTGGCCCGCCTGCCCTGACCATATGGCAAATATACACTGGGATGGATGAGGCTTTGGAGAGGAAGCCCACCCTTTCCCCAATTACAGCCTTTAAGTGGTCAATTAGTGAAGTATGATCCTCAAGAATAACTGGGTCCCACACAATTAATTCCCTTTCTTAAACCGTTTAACTTCTCCACCACCCTCTATATCTATATGGCATCTCATTAAAACCCATTTATCCAACCAATCTTTTCATTCTCCCATAATGTTGCAGTGCATTTTTGTTTGATTACACTTCAGTGAAGTACCTTAGTTCATAAGTTCATAAGATATAGGAGTAGAATTAGGCTATCCCAAAGTGCGGTGGATACCATTTGGCCCAGCAAGTCCACTCCACCATTCAATCATGGCTAATATGCTCTTCATCCCCATTTTCCTGCCCTCTCCCTGTAACCCTTCAACCCATTACCAATTAAAAATCTGTCTAAGCCCTCCTTAAATTTAGTCACTGTCCCAGTATCCACTGCACTTTGGGATAGCGAATTCCACAGATTCACAACCCTTTGGGAGAAGTAGTTCCTCCTCAACTCGGTTTTAAATTCGCTACCCCTTATATTAAGACTACGACCTCTTATCTTAGAATGCTCTACAAGAGGAAGCTTTTGCACCATGTCTACTTTATCAATACCTTTTATCATCTTGTATACCTCAATTTGATCTACTCTCATTCTTCTAAATTCCAGAGTGTATAGGCCTAAACTGTTCAACCTCTCTTCATACAACAAACCCCTCATCTCTGGAATCAATCTACTGAACCTCAACCAAACTGCCTCCAATGCCACTACATCTTTCCTCAAATAAGGGGACCAAAACTGTGCACAATACTCCGGGTGCGGCCTCACCAATGCCTTGTATAGTTGCAACAATACTTAAAGAGTCATATAGCCATAGAGGTTTACAGCATGGAAACAGTCCCTTTGGCCCAACTTGTCCATGCCACCCTTTTTTTAAACTCCGAAGCTAGTCCCAATTGCCGGCATTCGGTCCATATCCCTCTATACCCATCTTACCCAAGACTGGAGGGGCTGATTGTGGACAAGTCCCCAGGACCGGATGGAATGCATCCGAGGGTTCTGAAAGAAATGGCGGAGGTGATAGTGGATGCCTTGGTGGTTATTTTCCAGACGTCGCTGGATTCTGGGGAAGTGCCGGAAGATTGGAAAACGGCTAATGTTACGCCGTTGTTTAAGAAGGGTGCCAGGCAAAAGGCGGGGAATTATAGGCCGGTTAGTTTAACGTCTGTGGTAGGTAAAATGTTAGAATCTGTCATTAAGCAGGAAATTGCGAGGCATCTTGAAGGGAATTGCTTGATAGGGCGGACGCAACACGGTTTCATTAAAGGGAAGTCGTGTCTGACAAATTTACTGGAGTTCTATGAGGATGTGTCTAGGGCAGTGGATAGAGGAGAGCCGGTGGATGTGGTCTTTCTGGATTTTCAGAAGGCGTTTGACAAGGTACCTCACAAGAGGTTATTGCAGAAGGTCAGGGGACATGGAGTTGGGGGTAGGGTGTTAGCGTGGATAGAGGATTGGTTGTCAAATAGGAGGCAGAGAGTGGGGGTCAATGGGTGCTATTCGGATTGGCGGATGGTGACTAGTGGGGTGCCCCAGGGGTCAGTGCTGGGGCCTCAGCTATTTACCATTTATATAGATGATCTGGAGGAGGGAACCGAGTGCAGGGTGTCGAAATTTGCTGATGACACCAAGATTGGGGGAACGGCAAATTGTGCGGAGGGTGTGGAGAGTCTGCAGAAGGATCTAGATAGGCTGGGTGAATGGGCCAGGAAATGGCAAATGGAATTTAATGTTGGCAAGTGTGAGGTGGTCCACTTTGGTAGGAAGAATGGTAGGAAGGACTATTACTTACGTGGCGAAAAACTGCAGCAGGCGACGGTGCAGAGGGACCTCGGGGTCCTTGTGCATGAGTCGCAAAAACCCAGCTTGCAGGTGCAGCAGGTGGTCAGGAAGGCGAATGGGATGCTGGCCTTCATAGCGAGGGGGATTGAATATAAAAGTAGGGAGGTCTTGCTGCAGCTGTATAGGGCATTGGTGAGGCCGCAGCTGGAGTACTGTGTGCAGTTTTGGGCGCCGCACCTGCGCAAGGATATTTTGGCCCTGGAGGGAGTGCAGAGGAGGTTTACTAGGCTGATACCGGAGTTGAGGGGATTGAGCTATGAGGAGAGGCTGAATAAACTAGGCTTGTACTCGTTAGAGTTTAGAAGAATGAGGGGAGATCTCATTGAGACGTATAAGATGATGAATGGGATGGATAGGATAGAGGTGGAGAGACTCTTCCCGCTCAAAAAAGACAGTAGGACTAGGGGGCACAGCCTCAAGATAAAGGGGAGGCGGTTTAGAACGGAGTTGAGGAGGAACTTCTTCACTCAAAGGGTGGTGAATCTCTGGAATTCTCTGCCCGTTGAAGTGGTGGAGGCTGCCTCGCTAAATATTTTTAAGAAGCGGGTTGATGGGTTTTTGATAAGAGAAGGGATTGAGGGTTATGGGGAGAGGGCGGGAAAGTGGAACTGAGCCACGACAGATCAGCCATGATCTTATTGAATGGCGGGGCAGGCTCGAAGGGCTAGATGGCCTACTCCTGCTCCTATTTCTTATGTTCTTATGTTCTTATTAAAAGACATTATACCCACCGCTACTACTATCTCTGGCAGCTTGTTTCAGACACTCACCACCCTCTGTGTGAAAAAAATTGCCCCTCTGGACACTTTTGTATCTCTCCCCTTTCACCTTAAACCTATGCTCTCTGGTTTTTGACTCCCCTACCAATATCCAAAAGATATTGACTAGCTTTTCTATGCCCCTCATTATTTTATGGACTCAATAAGATCACCCCTCAGCCTTCTATGCTCCTGAGGAAAAAGTCCCAGTCTATCCAGTCTCTCCTTATAACTCAAACCATCAAGTCCCAGTAGCATCCTAGTAAATCTTTTCTGCATTCTTTCTATTTAATAATATCCTTTCTATAATAGGGTGACCAGAATTGTACATAGTTCCTTACCTTTATATTCAATTCCTTTAGCTATAAATGTGAACATTCTATTTGCTTTCTTTACTATCTGCTCTACCTGCATTATAGTTTTCTGTGATTCATGAACGAGAACACACAGATCCTTTTGCACTGGGGTACCCTGAAGTCTCTCCCCATTTAGATAATAATTTGCCTTCCCATTTTTCCGACCAAAATGCATGACCACACACTTATCCATATTAAATCCAACTGCCACAGTTTGGCTCAATCTCCTAATCTATCTATATCCATTTGCAAGGTTCCGATTTCCTCATTGCAACTTACTGTCCTGCTTATTTTTGTGTAATCTGCAAATTTTGCTATAGAGCCTTCTATTCCTGTATCCAAGTCATTAATATAGTCTTAGGATATGTCTCTATATTAATGACACTATATAAATGCAAGTTGTTGTAATGCACAACAGAAAATGCAGTTATATTTTTAAATGGCATTTAACGGCAGTTAAGGGATGGGCAACAAATGCCAGCGACACTTGCATTTCATGAAAGTATATAAAAAACATTGACCCGAGGCAGCAAACTCTTATTGAGTGATGTAGGATATTTCCATTCATGTTTAATGTACAAAGATAGATTTTACAATTAGAATTTTAAACATCTGATCTAAAAGTCTCTGAGATTTCAAAAGATGAGATTTAATGGCCATTATCATTTTTAACAACTTAACATACAATGTGAAAATCATAGAATGGTTGCAACACAGAAAGAGGCCACTCGGTCTGCTGAACATGTGTTGGCTCTCAGAAGAGCAACTCACTCCCCCATCCTTTCACTGTAGTCCTACAATTTCTTCCTCTTCAGATGCTTATCCAATTCCATTTTGATAGCCATGATTGAATCAGCCTCCACTACCTTTTCAGGCAATGCATTCCATAACCACTTGCTGTGTAAAAAAAAGGTTTTCTTTATGTCTTCTTTGGTTTTCTGATAATCTATTTAAATCTGTGCCCTTTGGTTCTCAGCCCTTCCACTGATGAGAAAAGTTTCTCTTATCTACTTCTACCTTACATGTCCTTTTTTTGCTCCATCTTGCTCGTATTGCCCAATATTTCCCCTCATGAGAATGCACTTCAACTTTACCTGAAATATTTCTGCTTTGAAGGCAGTCCATTGTTTGATTAGAGTTTGATCTGCTAATCTTTGATTCCAACTTACCTGAAACAGATCCATTTTCAACCCACTTAAATTGGTTCTCTAATTAAGGGCTTCTATCTTTAACTGCTCCTTGTCCTTTTCCATAACTAATTTATATTTGATGATATTATGATCACTGTTCCCTGAATGTTCCATTATGGCAGCTTGAACCAACAACCCTTCATATTCTCCTGAACCAGATACAGAAATCCCCTTCCTCATTGGGTTAGGAAGCTCCTGATCAAGAAGATTCTCCTGAACACACGTCAAAGACTTTCCCACCCTTTAAACTAACTGGATGGCTGGTTCACAGAAACATAGAAACTAGAAGCAGGAAGGGGCCATTCGGCCCTTCAAGCCTGCTCCAGCATTCATTTTGATCATGGTTGGCCATTGAATTCAATACCCTGATCCTCCCTTCTTCCCAAATCTATTGATCGCTTTAGCCTCAAGAGCTATATATGATTTCTTCTTGAAAATCAGACAATATTTTGGGTTCAAATACTTTCTGTGGTACTGAATTCCAACATTCTAGGTGAAGAAATTTCTCCTCACCTCAGTTCTAATAGTTCTACCCCTAGTTCTGGACTCCCCCCACCATTGGGAACATTCTTTCTGAACTTACCTTGTCGAACACTGCTAGAATTTTATGAGTTTGTGATGCAGAGACACGCCAACAGAGCAGGTTCAATTCCTGTACTGGCTGAGGTTATCCATGCCTGAGGTGTGGTGTCCCTCAGGTTAAATCACCATCAATAAGCTTTCCTCCTCAAAAGGGAAAGCAGCCTGTGGTGCTCTGGGGCTATGGTGACCTTTCATTTCATTCCCGTCTATATTAAGATAACAGTTTTTTATCTTTCCATTAGTCAGTAGCCTATAGAATATACCCAGTAATACTACTTCTATTGTTTGTTAACCAACTCTATTCTGTCCTTGAACCCTCTACAGCATCCTTTTCTTCAGCACTGTAATATTTTCCTTGGATTATTGTAAGCAATACTGCCATCCCTCCTCCTTCCTTTCATTACTTATCTTTCCTGAACACCTCACATCTAGCAGTATAACAATTACAAGGAGACATAAGTTCAAAACGAAGAGGGGAAGGTTTAGTGGAGATGTGCAGGGGAGGTTTTTTACACAGAGTGTGGTGGTCTCTGGAATCCACTGCCACATGAGGTGGTTGAGGCAGTTACGTTAGCCACAGTTAAGACTTATCTTGATAGACAAGTGAACAAAAGGGGAATAGAGAGATATAAGAGATTGGTCTATTTGATTTGATTTGATTTGATTTATTATTGTCACGTGTATTAGCATACAATGAAAAGTATTGTTTCTTGTGCGATATACAGACAAAACATACCTTTTGTAGAGAAGGAAATGAGAGTGTAGTGTTACAATCATAGCTAGGGTGTAGAGAAAGATCAATTTAATGCGAGGTAGGTCCATTCAAAAGTCTGACAGCAGCAGGGAAGAAGCTGTTCTTGAGTTGGTTGTATGTGACGTCTGACTTTTGTATCTTTTTCCCGAAGGAAGAAGGTGGAAGAGAGAATGTCCAGGATATATAGGGTCCTTAATAATGCTGGCTGCTTTGCCAAGGCAGCAGGAAGTGTAGTCAGAGTCAATGGATGAAAGGCTGGTTTGTATGATGGATGGGGCTACATTCATGATCTTTTGTAGTTCCTTGCGGTCTTGGGCAGAGGAGGAGCCGTATCAACTGTGATACAACCAGAAAAAATGCTTTCTATGGTGCATCTGGAAAAGTTGATGGAAGTCATAGCTGACATGCCAAATTTCCTCAGTCTTCTGAGAAAATAGAGGCATTGGTGGACTTTCTTAACTATAGTGTCAGCATGGGGGGACCAGACAGGTTGTTGGTGATCTGGACACCTAAAAACTTAAAGCTTGTGACCTTTTCTACTTCATCCCCATTGATGTAGACAGGGACATATTCTCTTTTGCACTTCCTGAAGTTGATGACAATCTCTTTTGATGACACTGAGGGAGAGATTATTGTTGCTGCACAGTTCACCAGATTCTCTATCTCATTCCTGTACTCTGTCTCGTCATTGTTTGAGATCCAACCACTAGGGTGGTGTCATCAGCAAACTTGAAAATCAAATTGGGGGGGAATTTGGCCATACAGTCATAGGTGTATAAGGAGTATAGTAGGGGGCTGAGAACACAGCCTTATGGGGCACTGGTGTTGAGGATGATCATGGAGGAGGTGTTGTTGCCTATCCTTACTGATTGTGGTTTGTGAGTTAGGAATAGGAATCTAGATAGATAAACGTGATCGGTGCAGGCTTGGAGGGCAGAATGGCCTGTTCCCGTGCTGTACTGTTCTTTGATATATTTAATAACCAGGCTTACTTTTTTTAGACACCTCTATGTAACCATCAAAACATTAAGCAACACGTGGCTATTTGTAATAGCCACTCTTAAACATAATTCACCAAAATGGATTTCTGTGCAAGAACACAACTATTTTAAAAGTAAAATAGTCACACCAATTTTTTTGTAGAGGTTGAGATGAGCTGTAGATATAGGCATTTCACAGGAAAGAATTTGGGACGTCTATAGAATTGATCAATACAAAGGTCAATGTCCGCCCCCTTGTGGAGGATCGAGGGCTGTGTGTCACTGAAGTGTAACTGTGCTGAATGTTCTCCTGACAATTTATATTTTAAAATGCTGGAAACTTTAGTGCTAAAGTAGACATCCTACCACAGGTGAGTAGAAGCCCAAGAGCCGTGAAGAGTATTCATTGCACATCTTGATTCATGGCATGCGATAAATTTGAAAGAATTTGGAATTAAAAACCCTGCAACTCGTATTGGGATTATTGCTGAAGAGTAAAACTACATTTCTGCTTTGACCCCTCCCCCACGGTCTGACAGACTCAATCTCATTGATTACAATGTGGCGACCCAAAGAATGAGCAGTAAAAATATTTGGTGATCAGAATCCACTGATAGTTTATTGCATGCTCCAATTAGAAACGGGAGAATAAGTAGAACTCTGTATCTAAGGTATGTTCGAAGCATTGCGTTTGGGTCAATGTAAATTTCACGGCCATAAGACCTCAGAAAAATGTTGATACAGTTTGCTTTCCCGGAATCGCAGCAACTCACTCCAGGTTTCTGGAAATGACACCATATTAATTGGCTGTTTCCCCAGGATCCCGGCTATTCACACGTAGGATGTCAAAGTGGAGGATTTGGGAGTTAAGTGCACTGGATCCGGGTCCGGCGTCGCAGCCAAATCCCAGAATCGCCCTCAGCGGCAATTAGTCCCTTTAGTTTCAATTATTTCAGAGCATAAATTGAACAGGAAACCGAGAAAGAGAGAGATTTAGTGTTTGCCCAATAAAACAGAGCATTAACTTTTCAACTCCGGAAACCTAATAAACATGTTAATAGTTAATTGTTAACACTCCCAGAACTATTCCAGTAAGTTTATTTTGTGCAGTCATAAATTGGTAATTGGAAGGTGACACTTAATGACTATTTTATATGATTCACTTCCTTTTTGCTTTTATTCCGTATATAGAACCCCTACTGCACAGAAAGAGGCCATTCGGCCCATCGAGTCTGCACAGATTACAACAATCCCACCCAGATCCTATCTTTGTAGCTCGCCATCTGCGCGTTGCTAATCCCCCTCACACTATGGGGGATTTGGCATGGCCAATCCACCTAAGCCACACATTTTTGGACTATGGGAGGAAACCGGAGCACCCGGAGGAAACTCATGCAGACACGGGGAGAATATGCAAACTTAACACAGACAGTGACCCAAGGCTGGAATTGAACCTGGCGCTGTGAGACAGCAGTGCTAACCACTGTGCCACCCCTCATCACTGGATGACGCAATATTAGATCACTATTACCATTAAGATGTTTAATCTATCAATGCTCGATTTGCTAACCAGCACACGGGAATAATCTGTAACCACCCCACTTGGTGACGGCCCCTCGCTATAACTGGACTTCATTCATTTTCTGCTCCCTTTTATTTCTCTCAGAAATGCTGTGAATCCCGAAAAAATGCTGGAGAATCTCTCAGAGTCTGCGATGCACAATAAAGTGAACATCGTGTTGGGATTGAGAACTCACCTCAGTTCAAACCATCACCTGTGAACTTTGAAAAATGAATCAAAATCCCAGTGTGTTGCAGGCTGTCCCGGTGTATTCGGTTTATCAGAAGTGCGGTTTTCTTCTTTTAAAATAAATCACTTATTTAAATGTCACTTTCGTGAAATTATTGCAGCCAAATATCAAACAGTGTGGCTGGAAGGATCTCTGTGTGGGTAGGGGGGCGGGTGGGGGTGATCTGTGTGTGGGCGGGTGTGTATGGGGATGGGTGTAGATGTGTTGGGGGGGTCCCTCGTTTATGTAAGGAACAAAGTTTAGTTTCAATTGAGATGCAGGTTTTAAAAATCCGCAAGCGTGTGCTGGTTACAGAAAGATGCATAGAATGAAATCAAACACACAAAGCGAGTGGCGAACAAGTGGGGAGGGATAGTGAGGGGGTTCTGGTGATTAAGGGGCATTTTCGCCTCAGGTTAAGCCCTTGAAGAGGATGAAATATCACAAAGTGTGGATCATTCTCAGCACTGGGGGATTGCTTCTGGACAGTTCAAAGTCCACATTTCAAATTCTGCCAAAGGTTTTCTTGTTTCAGTGTGTGCCTGTGCGTGAGATGCTTGCACGTATCTCCATCATTGCTTCATTGATTCCAACTATGGTCATGACCCCCCCCCTCCCACGTTCCCCCTCCCGCTCCCGCCCAGAATTATAAGGATGTGCTACAGAACCTTGTGAAGAGATGTCACATCACTGGCTTTCTGCCGGCGCTTTAAGGTGATTCTGATGTCATTTGCTGCATTGACTTTAAAAGCAGCAGCGATGGGTTCAGAGGCGGAAGAACGATCCCGTCCGTGTCCAGGACAAGCTCCCAGCTCCAGCTCTCGTGTTCGGGATGGGCTCCAGACTTGCCAACTTGCTGTGCTCGCACCTCGCCGTTCTCCTCGCCGCTTCACTGGTCAGATCAACCCCTCTGCTGAGGACGGACTCAGGAGCTCAGCTGGAGAGGAGTTGGGCTCAGCAGATCCGATTCATGCACCTGTACATGGAGGGGAACAGCAGACACTTACAGATTAACCCTGACGGACGCATTGACAGCTCCAACTCCCAGAACTATTACAGTAAGTTTATTTCTGGGTTGAATGTGACATTTAATGACCATTTCATAATTTGATTGTCATTTCTTTTTTAAACATTCATTCCGTTTATATCACTGGATTATGCAATATTATCTTTCTCTACTATCTTTCAATATTATCTTTCTCTACACCCTAGCTGTGACTGTAACACTACGTTCTGCACTCGTTTCCTTCTCTATGAACGAAATGCTTTGTCTGTATAGTGTGTGAGAAACAATACTTTTCACTGTATGCTAATACATGTGACAATAATAAATCAACTCAAATATTAGACTGTTATTGCTGTTAATATTTGGTATTTAAATCATAGAATCATAGAATCCCTACAGTGCTGAAGGATTTACCCAGCCAATCCCCCTGACACAGTCTGCGGATGCTGGAATCTGAAACAAAAACAGAAAATGCTGGAAAATCTCAGCAGGTCTGGCAGCATCTGTGGAGAGAGCATACAGCCAATGTTTCAGTGCTGAGAAGGATCACTCAGACACCGAAACGTTGGCTCTATTCTCTCTGCAGATGCTGCCAGACCTGCTGAGACATTCCAATACTTTTTCTTTTGATATTTGTTAATCTCCCCACTTTGTAATGGTCACTCTCTTCAGTTGCCTCTTTCTCTCAGAAACCTGTGTGATTCCCAAAAAAAATTCTTGAGATCTTCCAATGTCAGCTCATCACCTCAGGCCACTTAGTTAAAGATGAACCTCAGTTAACGTTTCGAATTCATATCAGATCTTTCTACACAACTGTTCTGACTTGAAACGTTAACTGTATTTCTCTCTCCACCGATGCTGTCAGACCTGTTGAGTTTATCCAGCATTTTCTGTTTTTTTTCAGATTTCCAGCACCTGCAGTATTTTGCTTTTCATTAAAGATGAACTGTCTTGTCGCCTTTCGATTTGTAACCAAGTTATTAACTGCAGTTGGTTCCTTATTATTTAAAGATCGTTTGAACGGATAATCCATAAGTTTCCTTTTCGTGAATTCATATTTTAAACAATTAAGTGTTGATAGAATCGTTAAACAGTGTGGACGTAAGTGGGTTGAGGGAATCAACTGGACATCTCTTTCAAAGAGCTAGTAAAGGCACGTCAGGCTGAATGGCCACCGTCCGTGCTTCTACGATTCAGGGGAGAAAGAGACCATGGGGCCCCTTGTGCCTCATGCCATCTTTGAAAGAACGAGTCTATTAGCTCTCCATCCCTATCATTTCCCCGAGGGCACACGTCCTTTTTAATTCCTCTCTTGCCCTTACAAAACCATCAAAAGCCACAGGACATCTGGGGAATGCTTGACTGCTACCTCTCCGTGCCGGTATCACTGACTAACGTGCGTGTTCTTTGTGGAATTACAGCTCTGCTGGAGATCAAGGCGGTGGAACCAGGACATGTGGTGATCAAAGGGGTGAGGACTGGACGGTACCTGTGCATGGACACCGAGGGTAGCATTTTTGGATCAGTGAGTATTGGCCATCTATTTGTACAAAACTAGTAAAGTTGGTCTGCAGACCCAGATTCTCAATGAGAACACCTCACCCATCTCTAAACATGTTAACCTTGACCATCCCAAGTGTAATATGCGGTGAATATCTCTTTTCCCAATAGATGACCTACAGTGAGGATGACTGCAATTTCAAAGAGGAACAGTTACCAACATTTTATAATGTGTACCACTCCCCAAGGCACAAGAAGGTGTTAAGCCTGAGCCTGGAGAAGCGCCCATTCATCCCCAACAGAGAACTGCCACCTCTTTCTATGTTTCTGCCTCTGGAGGACCAGTTACCCACCACCACCCACAGCAGAAGAAATCCTGAGAGAGAGGCCAACGACACAGACCCCTTTGGGATGAGATCAGGACAACAGGCGAGCCCAAAACTCTCCAGAATTGGAAGAGGATAATGGGCCACACCGATCTATTTGAGACTATAACTACAATCATGAACATTGGCCAAAAAGTACCATTACCAGGGTCTAGATTCTATTTATTTATTGTGTTGTATCACCATATAGTTGATGAACTAGAGTAAGTAACACCAGTTGAAGAAGCACTGATAGGAATAGGGTCACAAGATTACAAATTAATTGCGGAGGATAAAGTTATTCTTAGCCAATGCACCCAGAGAGATCCGAAAGTCTTTCTCTTGTAGCATTTAATTGTTTCTTACAAGGTTCCAGATTCTTACTTCCATTGTCTTTCCTGGAACTCTGTTTCATGCAGTATCCACTTGTGACCTGGAGAATATAATCCTGACATCAGCTCCTAATTTGCCTTTTTCTGTTTGAACTTTGCTCCATTACCCACTCTGGATATTTCATTTAAAGTCACAGTCCAGTTTTATCTTTTCGATTTTTTTGGCAGTGATGTTCAGATGTCCCCTTTCTGTGATAAATCTTTCCTCACCTATTATATCAAGGATTATCATTTTCACTGCTTCCAAGGCTTAAATATCTTCTGTGTTTCTCGACAAACAGGACTGGATGCCATACTGAAGATCCACCTAAGCAAAGCACAACCCAATTGTGACTTTATCCCACTTAGATTCTACTCTTCTACTTGTTTTTTACAGCTTGTTTCTACAGCTTGGGCATTCTGCTAACCTTGCTAATGATCACTGTGCATGTTTAGTGTTTAGTGCACCATTGAGACCTCTAACCATTTTTAGCTGAATTCTGACTGCCTTCAACACCCATTCGTGGATTATGAATCCATGTGCTGGGGCGGCACAGTAGTCATGATGTGGGTATGCCGGCGTTGGACTGGCGTAAACACAGTAAAAAGTCTGACAACACCAGGTTTTAGTCCAACCTATTTATTTGATAATATTCTCACTAGCTAGTGAGAATATTATCAAATAAATAGGTTGGACTAAAACCTGGTGTTGTCAGATTATTTGCGGCACAGTAGCACAGTAGTTAGCACTGCTGCTTCACAGGTCCAGGGTCCTGAGCTCGACTCCCAGCTTGGGTCACTGTCTGTGTGGAGTTTGCACATTCTCCTCATGTCTGTGTGGATTTCCTCCAGGTACTCCGGTTTCCTCCCACAGTCTAAAGATGTGTGGGTTAGGTTGATTGGCCATACCTGGGTGGGATTGTGTTCGGTGCAGACTCGATGGGCCAAAGGGCCTCTTTCTGCACTGTAGGGTTCTACGATTCTATGATATGTGTCATCTATTTTTTTCTTCACATCTGCACTACTTTCCACTTGTTATATTAAGATTCATCTGGATTTACCCTGTCAATTTATACACTTAATCCAATTCATTTCAGTGAATATACTATTCATCCTCTTTTGATATTATCCTCAACTTTGGCTGCCATGCCATTGAATCCAGGTCAATGACATTAATTGGAAATAGTGTTAGTCCCAACACCAAACCCTGGGGCAGCCGACTGGGTATATCTCACGGCCTGAGATAACTTCTCTCACCAATGTTGGTTGTTCTCCATCCTTTCACAAATTCCTTTTCCATTTTCAAAATTTATCCTGAAGTTTGAGATTAACTGGTCACCTTTTCTATGGAGCTTTGTTGAGTGCCTTTCTGGAATTTATGTATGCCACATCCTAGGCCAAACACAGAACACTTCAATTGTTACATCCTCAAAGACATTAAAGGAGGCTGATCAAGCAGGGAGCTTTCCCATCTGAATCCACATGTGATGAATAGCCTCTTCTTGTCTTATAAAGTCCATGATTCTATGACTGATACTTCTTAGTGCTAGCTTTACTTGGAAAGGAAGTTACACACACGAAACTATATTTAAAGACCAAAAGGGCAGTCTAAATGCTTTTTTATTTCACTTTTGCAAAAGACTTGAATCACTCCCTCTCAGTGTACAGTTAATATACAATTAATCTTGTCTGTGAAATTGTACTGCCTACTCTGAATTATCTATTTATTTAAATTATTGCTGTCAATATTTATATTTATATATATATATATGCCAATCCTTTTTATAAGAATGTTTTTCTAACTTAAATGGTGATTTGTACAACTAAAATATAACTATAGTAGAAAATAAATGGCACTTTGTTTCCTAATGAAGTTTTACATTTGTTTGACTTGTTCAAAGGTTGATGATTGTGTCTTATTGCAACAGATCAGAGTGGTCAGATTATCATTGATACGATTTGATTTGTGTGCATATCCTTGTCAAGCTCCATGAACTTGCATATTGTCATTCATTACCTCGTGGGTAAAAATTCTGATTGCCCCTCTGTATTTACAAAACCAGTGTGCAATTCAACCAGTTAATCCCCAGACACAACTGCAGTTTGAGGTCAAGAGCATCAAGGTTTGTAGTTTTAAGCATTATTCACTTAATTTTATTTAATGAATGGGTGTGTAATTTTATGGGGCTATGTATTACATCATGTACAATATTGTCCAGTTCTAATCTTTCGCTGTAAAGGATGTTGTTAACATTGCAGGAAAGGGTTGGAGAGGATATAATTTATTTTGTGCACTTCACAAGATGGAACTGTCCAACATTTCTGAGCAATGACATTAGTTAGCAAGATTTGAGGTATGTAAACTAAATACAAATTTTTGCAGTAAAACTCACCATTCCGTTAAATTTCAGACATTATGGGTGAAATGTTACGAGCTTTGCTCTAAGTGTCTAATATGAGTGAAAATCAGAGAATTGCTGGTCCGTTTTTTGGGTGAGTTTCCACTCCCAATCTATGCACTCTGTCTCTGAAATTTTGGCCTAGACCATTTCTGGCCACAAGTGGCAGTGGGCGGGACTTAACCCATCAGATAACCAGCAGTTCAGATCGGAGCCACAAACTGCACATGCACAGAAACAGAGAAAGATAAAGCTGTTCTCCTGCCAGAACCCTCGGGCCAGATACAGCCTCCCCCTACCTGCCAAGGACATCGGAGGCACCCAACATTACTGACCCCCTTACCCCCAAACCCCACCAGACCCACTTGCACAGGATCCCCTCATCACCCCCTGGGCCCGATTGCTACCTGACATGACTCTCTGTTGTAGTGGGAGAGTAATTTTCCTCATATTGACTGGAAATCTCTTAGGGCTAAGGGTCCAGATGATGAGGAGTTTGTCCAGGAAAGTGTTTTGGAACAAGATGTAGGTAGCCCAACTAAAGAAGGGACTATACTGGACCTGGTACTAGGGAATAAGCCTGGCCAGATCAACAAAGTTGCAGTGGGCGAACATGTGGCAAACAGTGAACACAATCCCATAAGTTTTTAGATATGCATGGAAAAGGACAAGTGTTGTCTAGGTTAAGGTGCTAAATTGGAAAAGGCTAATTACAACTGGATTAGGCAGAATTTGGAGGCTGGTGTTTGGGAGAGGCTGTTTGAGGGTAAATCCACATCTCACATATGGGAGTCTTTTAAGGAACAGTTGATCAAAGCGCAGGCAGGAATGTGCCTATGAAAAGGAAGGACAGGAAAGGCAGGATTCAGGAATCATGGATGACCAGAGAAATTGCAAGTCTAGTCAAAAAGAGAAAGGATCCATACATAAGGTCCAGGCAACTAAAAACAGATGGAGCACTTGAAGAACACAGGGAAAGTAGAAACAAACTCAAACAGGGAAAAAGGAGGGCAAAAAGGGTTCACAAAATGTCGTCAGCAGCAGGATTAAGGAGGATCCCAAAACATTTTATACGTATGTTAGAAACAAGAGGGTAGCTAGAGAAAGAGTTAGTCCACTCAAGGACAAAGGAGGGAAATTATGCATAGAACCAAAGGAAGTGGATGAGATCCTTAATGAGTACTTTGCATCTGTGTTCACAATGGAAGGGACATGTTGATTGATGGTGTCTTGGAGGAGTATGCAAACCCTCTAGAGCAAGTTATCATTATGAGGGAGGAAATGTTAGATGTATTAGAAAGCCTTAAGTAGACAAATACGCTGGGTCAGATGGCATCTATCCCAGATTGCTGAGGCAGACAAGAGAGGAAATTGCTGGGCCTCTACCAAAGATCTTTGGCCAAAGTGAGGTCCCAGAGGATTGGAGGATAGTCAAAGTTGTCCCATTATTTAAGAAGGGTAGCAAGGATAACCCGGGTAATTATAAGCCAGTGCACTTGATGTCAGTGATAGTGAAATTGTTGGAGAAGATTTTCAGGGATAGGATCTTTATCACATTTGGAATTGAATGGTCTGAAAGATATGTAGGGAGACAGGTAGTATTGAGGAAGCAGGGGGCTACAGAAGAACTTGGACAGGTTAGGAGAATGGGCAAAGAAGTGTCAGATGGAATACAATGCAGAAAAATGTGAAGTTATGCACTTTGAAAGGAGGAATTGACTAGCTTCTAAATGGGAAAATGCTTAGGAAATCAGAAAGAAAAAGGGACTTGGGAATCATTGTTCAAGATTCTCTTAAGGTTAATGTGCAGATTCAGTCAGCAGTTAGGAAGACAAATGCAAGGTTAGCATTCATGTCGAGAGGGCTTCTGATGCTGTATAAGGCTCTGGTCAGACCCCATTCGGAGTATTGTGAACAGTTTTGCGCCTCATATTTAAGGAAGGATGTGCTGGCCTCCAGTGGAGGTTCTTAAGAACAATCCCTGGAACGAAGAGCTTGTCGCATGAGGAATGGCTCAGGACTCTGGGTCTGTATTGTTGGAGGGGGGGATCTTATTGAAACGTAAAGGATACTGTGAGGCCTGGATAGAGTGGATGTGGAGAGGATTTTTCAACCAGTAGGAAAAACTAGAACCTGAGGGCATAACCTCAGGTTGAAGAGATGATCCTTTAAAACAGAGATGAGGAGGAATTTTAAAACAAAGATGAGGAGGAATCTGTGGAACTCTTTGCCGCAGAAGGCTGTGGAGGCCAGGTCATTGAGTGTCTTTAAGATAGAGATAAATAGGTTCTTGATTAATAAAGGGATCAGGGGTTATGGGGAAAAGGCAGAGAATGAGGATGAGAAAAATTTCAGCCATGATTGAATGACAGAGCAGACTTGATGGGCCGAGTGGCCTAATTCTGCTCCTATGTGTTATGGTCTTATGGTCTTAGCAACAGACAGCATGGTTTTGTATGAGGGAGGGCATGTCTCGCTAATTTGAATTAGTTTTTTGAAAAGGTGACAAAGATGTTTAATGAGGGAAGGGCTGTGGATATTGTTTACATGGACTTTGGTAAAGCATTTGACAAGGTCCTTCATGGCAGGCTGATGAAAAAGGTTAAATCACATGGGATCAAGGGTGAACTAACTAGATGGATTCAGAACTGCTTGGCATATAAAACAGAGGGTAGCGACGGAAGGTTATTTTTCTGAATAGAGGTCTGTAACTAATGGTGTTCCATAGGGATCAGTGTTGGGACCTTTGCTATTTGTAATATATATAAATGACTTGAAAGAAAATGTAGCTTCTCTGATTAACAAGTTTGCAGATGATACCAAGATTGCTGGAGTTGCAGATAGTGATGAAGATTCTCAGAGAATACAGCAGGATATTGATGGGCTGTAAAATTGGATGGAGAAATGGCAAATGGAAATTAATCCAGATAAATGTGAGGTGATACATTTTGGTCGTTCCAATTCAGGTGGGAGCTACAAAATAAATGGCAGAACTATCAGGAGCATAGATACAGAGAGATCTGGGAGTACAGGTCCACAGATCCGTAAAAGTGGCAGAAGGTGGAAAAGGTGGTGAAGAAAGCATACGGCATGCTTGCCTTCATTGTCCAGAGCATCGAGTGTAAAAGTTGGCAAATTATGTTAGTTACATAAAAGTAGGTTAGGCCACATTTGGAATACTGTGTCTCATTCTAGTCACCACACTACCAGAAGAACGTGGACATTTAGAGGGAATACAGAAAAGGCTAATCAGGATGTAGATCGTAGATCATAGAACTCTACAGTGCAGAAAGAGGCCCTTCTGCTCATCGAGTCTGCACTGAGCACAATCTCACCCAGGCCCTAGCCCCATATATTATACCCACTAATCCCCTCTAATGTACACATCCCTAGACACTAGGGGCAATTTCTTAGCATGGCCAATCAACCTAACCCACACATGTTTGGACTGTGGGAGGAAACCCACACAGGCACAAAGAGAATGTGCAAACTCCACACAGACAGTGACCCAAGCCAGGAATTGAACTCAGGACCCTGGAGCTGTGAAGCAGCAGTGCTAACCACTGTGCTACCATGCCATGCTACATTGGCTGGTTTGGAGGATATTAGCTCTGAGGAGAGATTGAATAAACTGGGATTGTTCTCCCTGTAAAGACGGAGGCTGAGGGGTGACCTGACAGAAGTTTATAGGGTAAATAGTTGGAAGCTTTTTCCCAGGGCAGAAATGACAATTGCAAGGGGGCACAAATTCAAGATAAGGGGGGAAGGTTCAGTGGAGATGTGCAGGGGAAGTTTTTACACAGAGGGTGGTGGGGGTCTGGAATGCACTGCCAAGTGAGGCAGTTGAGGCAGACACATTAACGACATTTAAGATTTATCTGGATAGACACATGAACAGACGGGGAATAGGTTGGTCCAGATAGGAAAACGTGATTGGCGCAGGCGTAGTGAGCCGAAGGGCCTGTTCCTGTGTTGTACCGTTGTTCTTTGTTGTTTTCCTTGCCCTCATCAACACAGGGACACAGATTCCACCCCCCCCCACCCCCTTCGCCCCACCCCCTGCATCAGGACACCTGCAAGTGCTAACTTGGCTTCCCCTCCATGATAACAAGGTGACATTTAACGAGAACTTTACAATATGATTCCCGTCCTTTGTGTCTTAATTTATTCTGTTTATATAATTGAATGATTAAATATTAGATCACTATTACCATTAAGGTGTTTAATCTATCAATGCTCGATTTGCTGACCAGTATACGGGAATAATCTGTAACCATTCCACTTGGTGACGGCCCCACTCTATGACTGGACTTCTTTCATTTTCTGCTCTCTTTTTCTTTCTCAGAAATGCTGTGATTCCCAAAAAAGGTGCTGGAGAATCATCCAGAGTCTGCAATGCACAATGAAGTGTTGGGATTGAGAACTCACCTCAGCTCAAACCATCACCTGTGAATTAAATCAAAATCCCAGTCTGTTGCAGACTGTCCTGGTGTATTCGATTTATCAGAAGTACAGACTTCAGTTTCTTTTCAAAAACATACACATATTTGATGTCACTTTCATTTACCTATTGCAGCTAAATATCAAAGTGTGGTTGGAAGGGTCTGTGCGTGTGTGTGTGTAGGTGTGTGGGTCTGCATGGGTCTGTGTGGGCCTGTGTATAGGTGTGTAGGTCTGTGTGAGTCTGTGTGTGGGCGTATGGGTCTGTATGTGGGTGTATGGGTCTGTATGTGGGTGTGTAGGTCTGTGTGTGTGATCTGCGTGTAGGTGTATGGGTCTCTGAAGGTATGTGGGTCTGTGTATGGGTGTGTGGGCCTGTTTGTGGGTGTGAATCTGTGTGTGGGTCTGTGTGTGGGTATGTGGGTCTGTGTGTGAGTCAGTGTGCAGGTATGTGGGTCTGAGTGTGGGTGTGTGAGTCTGTGTGTGGGTGTGTGGCTGTGTGTGTGGGGATCTGTGTGTGGGTCTGTGTGTGTGGTCTCTGAGTGTGAGGGGGGATCCTAATTTATGTAAGAAACAAAAGTTTAGTTTCAACTGAGATGAAGAAAAGCAGATTTTTAAAATGAATGCCGGCATGTGCCGGTTACAGAGATAAATTCAGGAACACGAGTGAAATCAAACACACAAAGTGAGTGGCGAACAAGAGGGGAGGGATAGTGAGGGGGTTCTGGTGATTAAGGGGCATTTTCGCCTCAGGTTAAGCGCTTGAAGAGGATGAAATATCACAAAGTGTGGATCATTCTCAGCACTGGGGGATTGCTTCTGGACAGTTCAGAGTAAAGTCCACATTTCAAACTCTGCCAAAGGTTTTCCTGTTTCAGTGTGTGTTTGTGTATGTTTTTGTGCCAAAAGGCTAGCATTTGCACGTATCTCCATCATTGCATAATTGATTCCAACTATGGCCATGGCCCCCCTCCCCCTCCCCCGTTCCCCCTCCCGCCCAGAATTATAAGGATGTGCTACAGAACCTTGTGAAGAGATGTCACATCACTGGCTTTCTGCCGGCGCTTTAAGGTGATTCTGATGTCATTTGCTGCATTGACTTTAAAAGCAGCAGCGATGGGTTCAGAGGCGGAAGAACGATCCCGTCCGTGTCCAGGACAAGCTCCCAGCTCCAGCTCTCGTGTTCGGGATGGGCTCCAGACTTGCCAACTTGCTGTGCTCGCACCTCGCCGTTCTCCTCGCCGCTTCACTGGTCAGATCAACCCCTCTGCTGAGGACGGACTCAGGAGCTCAGCTGGAGAGGAGTTGGGCTCAGCAGATCCGATTCATGCACCTGTACATGGAGGGGAACAGCAGACACTTACAGATTAACCCTGACGGACGCATTGACAGCTCCAACTCCCAGAACTATTACAGTAAGTTTATTTCTGGGTTGAATGTGACATTTAATGACCATTTCATAATTTGATTGTCATTTCTTTTTTAAACATTCATTCCGTTTATATCACTGGATTATGCAATATTATCTTTCTCTACTATCTTTCAATATTATCTTTCTCTACACCCTAGCTGTGACTGTAACACTACGTTCTGCACTCGTTTCCTTCTCTATGAACGAAATGCTTTGTCTGTATAGTGTGTGAGAAACAATACTTTTCACTGTATGCTAATACATGTGACAATAATAAATCAACTCAAATATTAGACTGTTATTGCTGTTAATATTTGGTATTTAAATCATAGAATCATAGAATCCCTACAGTGCTGAAGGATTTACCCAGCCAATCCCCCTGACACAGTCTGCGGATGCTGGAATCTGAAACAAAAACAGAAAACGCTGGAAAATCTCAGCAGGTCTGGCAGCATCTGTGGAGAGAGCATACAGCCAATGTTTCAGTGCTGAGAAGGATCACTCAGACTCCGAAACGTTGGCTCTATTCTCTCTCCGCAGATGCTGTCAGACCTGCTGAGTCAATCCATTATTTTCTGATTTTTATTTCAGATTTCCAGCACCTGCCATGTTTTGGTTTTTTGCAAAGATGCACCTGCCTTGTCATCTTTCGATTTCATATTAAAATATTAACTGCACTTGGTTCCTTATTATTTAAAGATCAGTTGAACAGATAATTTGAAAGTTTTTCTTTAGTACATGAATACTTAAAACAATTAAGATTTCACAGAATCATTGAATAGTGTGGACCTATGGGGTAAAAGTAGGCTGAAGGAATCAAATGACATCTCTTTCAAAGAGCTAGCGAAGGCACATCAGGCCAAATAGTCACCGTCTGCGCTTCTATGACACAGCGGAGAAAGACCAGGCAGCCCATTGTACCTCATGCCATCTTTGAAAGAAGTCTATAAGTTCCTCATCTCTATCCTTTCCTGGAGAGCACATGTCCTGTTTAACTCCTCTCCTGTCCTTACAAAGCCATCAAAAGCCACAGGACATCTGGGGAATGCTTGACTGCTACCTCTCCGTGCCGGTATCACTGACTAACGTGCGTGTTCTTTGTGGAATTACAGCTCTGCTGGAGATCAAGGCGGTGGAACCAGGACATGTGGTGATCAAAGGGGCGAGGACAGGACGGTACCTGTGCATGGACAGCGAGGGCAGCATTTTTGGATCAGTAAGTAATTGGCCATCTATTTGTACAAAACTAGCAAAGTTGGTCTGCAGACCCAGATTCTCAATGAGAACACCTCACCCATCCCTAAACATGTTAATCCTGACCATCCCAAGTGTAATATGTGGTGAATATCTCTTTTCCCAATAGATGACCTACAGTGAGGATGACTGCAATTTCAAAGAGGAACAGTTACCAACATTTTATAATGTGTACCATTCCCCAAGGCACAAGAAGGTGTTAAGTCTGAGCCTGGAGAAGCGCCCATTCATCCCCAACAGAGAACTGCCACCTCTTTCTATGTTTCTGCCTCTGGTGGACCAGTTGTCCACCACCATCCACAGCAGAAGAAATCCTGAGAGAGAGGCCAATGTCACAGACCCCTTTAGGATGAGATCTGAACAACAGGCGAGCCCAAAACTCTCCAGAATTGGAAGTGGATAATGGACCACACCGATCTATTTGAGACTATAACTACGATCATGAACATTGGCCAAAAGTACCATTACCAGGGTCCAGATTCTATTTATTTATTGTGTTGTATCATCATCTAGTCCTGAAACTAGAATAAGTTGAAGAAGTACTGATAGGAACAGGGTCACGAGATTACAAATTAATTGCGGAGGATAAAGTTATTTTCCTCCACAATCATCCTCAACACTGATGTCCCACAAGGCTATGTCCTCAATCCCCTAAGATACTCCTTATACACCTGTAACTGTGTGTCCAAATTTCCCTCCAACTCAATCTTCAAGTTTGCTGATGACACCACCGTCGTGGGTTGGATCTTAAATAATGATGAGACAGAGTACAGGAATAAGTTCAAGAATCTGGTGAACTGGTGTGACAATAATAATCTCTTCCTCAATGTCAATCGACTTCAGGAAGCGTAGAGGAGAACATGCCCCTGTCTACGTTAATGGGGATGAAGCAGAAATGATTGAGAGCTTCAAGTTTTTAGATGCTCAGATCACCAACAATGGTCCCCCCTATGCTGACACTGTAGTTAAGAAAGCCCACCAATGCCTCAGAAGACTAATATAATTTGGCATGTCAGCTACGACTCTCACCAACATTTACAGGTGCATTATAGAAAGCACTCTTTCTGGTTGTATCACAGCTTGGTATGGTTCCTGTTCTGCCAATGACTGCAAGAAACTACAAAAGATCATGAATGTAGTCCAATCTATCAGCAAACCACCTTCCCATCCATTGACTCAGTCTATACTTCCTACTGCCTCGGAAAAGCAGCGAGCATAATTAAGGATCCCACGCAAACTGGACATGCTCTCTTCTACCTTCTTCCATCAGGAAAAAGATACAAAAGCCTGAGGTCACATATCAACCGACTCAATAACAGCTTCTTCTCTGCTGCCATCAGACTTTTGAATGGACGTACCTTGCACTAAGTTGATCTTTCACTACACCTTAGCATTTACTGTAACATTTTGCAAAAAGACTTGAATCACTCCTTCTCAGTGTACAGTTAATATACAATTAATCTTGTCTGTGAAATTGTACTGCCTACTCTGAATTATCTATTTATTTAAATTATTGCTGTCAATATTTATATTTATATATATATGCCAATACTTTTTATAAGAATGTTTCTCTAACTTAAATGGCGATTTGTACAACTTAAATATAACGGAAGTAGAAAATAAATGGCACTATGTTTCCTAATGAAGTTTTACATTTGTTTGACTTGTTCAAAGGTTGTTGATTGTGTCTTATTGCAACAGAGCAGAGTGGTCAGATTATCATTGATACGATTTGATTTGTGTGCATATCCTTGTCAAGCTCCATGAACTCGCATATTGTCATTCATTACCTCGTGGGTAAAAATTCTGATTGCCCCTCTCTATTTACAAAACCAGTGTGCAATTCAACCAGTTAATCCCCAGACACAACTGCAGTTTGAGGTCAAGAGCATCAAGGTTTGTAGTTTTTAGCATCATTCACTTAATTTTATTTAATGAATGGGTGTGTAATTTTATGGGGCCACGTATTACATCATGCACACTATTGTCCAGTTCTAATCTCTTGCTGTAAAGGATGTTGTTAACATTACAGGAAAGGGTTGGAGAGGATATAATTTATTTTGTGTGCTTCACAAGATTGAACTGTCCAACATTTCTGAGCAATGACATTCATTAGCAAGATTTGAGGTATGTAAACTAAATACAAATTTTTGCAGTAAAACTCACCAGTCCTTTAAAATTCAGACATAATGGGTAGAATTTTCTGACCTCGTTGTGCTCATTTTATGATGGGAAAATGTTATAAAGTCGGGGGTAAAGCAGCTAGCAGGAATCGCACCTGTTTTCACACCCATTCCCATCTTACCATGGGAAAAAAATTGGTGCAATCGGAAGCCCGTCCAAAATGGATGAGGTGTCAATTTATCTGTCTTGTCATGCATCATAATGTCATTAGTGAGCTTCACTCCCAATTGTCCCAGCTCACCTGCCTTTACAATCTCATTTGCCACAACTAGATTAGTCTGGAAAACACCTCCTTTATAAAAGTCGGATTCTAGCACTAGATCAGTGAGGGTGAGCAAGGAGTTAAGTCTCTGCATTTAAACTGCTCCGTGCTGTTTGGTGGTGTGGTTCATGGTGCTCAAGTTGCATTTCGGGTCGGGGGGGAGAGGCTGCCAGTATATGGGGAGCTGTTGTTGTTCAGGGAAATCTCAGCACGGACGGAGTCTGAGTGCTGACCTCAAGTCTCTGGGTCCTAGTACAGGTAGCAGAAATCACTGCTGCAGGTAGGGGATATGCTGGCAAGTCTTTGAAGTGGCAGTGCTACAGTCTTAGGTACATCAAGCAGCATTGTCTATAGTCACTACTACATGGGTTCTGAGTGTGTGTTTGTGGGAGGGGGAAATGGTGGGTTGTGCTGCTGGGGGGCTGTGGGGGGAATGGAGGGTTATGTTGCTGGGGGACTGCTGGGGGCTGTTGGGGGGGAATGGGGGGCTGTGTTGCTGGGGAGTTGTGAGGGGATTGGGGGGTTGTGTTGCTGGGGGGCTGTGGGGTAGGAATGGGAGGCTGTGTGGGGGGAATAGGGAGCGTGTGTTGCTGGGGGGGGGTGCTATGGGGGGGGCTGTATGGCTGGGGGTGCTTGGGGGTGGAATAGAGAGTGTGTGTTGCTGGGTTGGGAGTGAGCAGGATTTTTAACCTCTCCATCTGTCTCTCCCCTTCCCCAAATTCCCCCCTCTCCTATCATATTGACAAGATGTCTTTTGCAATGCAACACATTGATTTTGCTGTTCTTTTAGTTGCTGCTGGAGCTGAGGAGGAGGAACTGGAGGGTGAATTGTGGGCATAGGGGGCCCAGGCCTTACCACTCGCAGAAATGATAGACTATCTCCAGAGGCAGGATGTGGCCACCATTTGTCCCGGGGGGGGCGGGGACCCTGGCAGTTCGCACATGAGTGTCCTTCGAACAGCTGTCAGACATTGCATGCTGCCGATGGCTCTGCTCTGAAAGGAGACAGTGCAACTCTTGACACCTGTGCCATTTGTTGCAGGACTTTGGAGCACGAAGGTTGGGGATGTCAGGGGGGTTGGGGGGTTGGGGGTTGGGGGGTGGGGGGGGTTGGGGGGTGGGGGGGGTGGGGGGGTGGGGGGGGTGGGGGGGTGGGGGGGGTGGGGGGGTGGGGGGGGTTGGGGGTGGGGGGTTGGGGGTGGGGGGGTGGGGGGGTGGGGGGGTTGGGGGTGGGGGGTTGGGGGTGGGGGGTGGGGGGGTGGGGGGGTTGGGGGTGGGGGGGTGGGGGGTGGGGGGGTTGGGGGTGGGGGGGTGGGGGGGTGGGGGGGTTGGGGGTGGGGGGGTTGGGGGTGGGGGGGTGGGGGGGGTTGGGGGTGGGTGGTGGGGGTGGGGGGGGTGTGGGTGGGTGGTGGGGGTGGGGGGGGGTGTGGGTGGGTGGTGGGGGTGGGGGGGGTGTGGGTGGGTGGTGGGGGTGGGGGGGGTGTGGGGGGGTGGGTGGTGGGTGTGGTGGGGGTGGGGGGGGTGTGGGGGGGGTGGGTGGTGGGTGTGGTGGGGTGGGGGGGTGGGGGGGTGGGGGGTGGTGGGGACACCCACTACCAGTGCCTGTGAAATTAATGCCTTAAAATTTTATGCCATCAGGTCATTCCAGACCGCCAGTGAAAACCTTTGTGGCATTTCACAACTATCCATCCAGAAGTGTGCGAAGGAGGTCATAGATGCCCTGTACGCCCAGACTGGCCAATATATCAAATTTAACCTGGACAGGCCCAGCAGGAAGCCCAGGCTGCAGGATTCATGGCCATCGCGGGGATGCCAAACGTACAGGGGGCTATGGACTGCACCCACATCACCCTCAAGGCCCTGGTCAAGAATCCATGAAGATTCATGACTAGAAAGGGCTTCCATTCAGTAAATTGCAACTGGTGTGTGATCAGCTTAACATTATGCATGCCTGTGCTAAGCACCCCGGCAGCGTGCATGACAGCTTTATATTGAGGAGCTCAGATATCCCAAAGGAAGAGCCCATGGTGCAGGGATAGTTTGTGGGGGACATGGGATACCCAGTTTGGACTTGCCTGATGATGCCTGTGCGGAGGCCTGAGACTGAGGCAGAGACCCAATATAACGAGGACTGCATTGCCACCCATTCAATAGTGAACCAAAATGTGGTTCAGGTGCCTGGACCATTCTGTCAGGGCCCTCCAATATAGCCCTGCATACAATATTGTCCACGTTGTGGTGGTGTGCTGTGCCCTACACAACCTGGTGCACCAGTGAGGAGACCTTCTAAAAGAAGAGGACATGGAGGTTGACCAATCAGGTGTCGCTGGGAAGGAGGCTGCCCAGCAGGAAGAAGCAGATGAGGAGGAGGAGGAGGAGGAAGAGGAAGAGGAGAAGGACGATGAAGAACAACACCGCCAGCTGGAGGGCTGGTGGCAGCAAGGATCAGGCACGTGAGGGCAGTGTGTGAGACCCTGATCAGCACATGCTTTGGCAATAGGAGGTTGTGTTGCCACACATGGGTTCCATTCCCCCTCACCCCAGAGTTCTACAATCTTCTGAACACTTGAGGTGGCACACTGGCACAGTAGTTAGCACTGCTGCCTCACAGCGCCAGGGACCCAGGTTGAATTCCGGTTTCAGGTCATTGTCTGTGTGGAATTTGCACATTCTCTCCGTGTCTGTGTGGGTTTCCTCCTACAGTCCTAAGATGTGCAGTTTAGGTGGATTGGCCACGTTGAAGTGCCCCTTAGTGTAAGGGGACTAGCTAGGGTAAATTCATGGGGTTATGGGGATAGGACCTGGGTGGGATTGTGGTTGGTGCAGACTTGATGGGCTGAATGATTCTATGATTTTAACACCAGGATGGTGGGTCTGGGTACGCTGTGTTAACAAGTTTCTTTGGCAGGCAGGAGGGTGATGACAACTTGCTAAGCCCCGTTGTGATGATGCCCTAGTGCAAAGCAGTCTGACTCCCATCTGTGTTTCGCATGCACACTAGCACCTGACCCACATATAAACTCCATGCAGGCCCCCAGGGCAGGATGAGTGGAGGAGGGGAGGGATCTTTTGTGGGTTCTGGGGATGCAATGGCAGTAAGTTACAGATGGCCCAGGGCGTCAGGGCCCCTTCCTGCAACACACGGCACCAGGTTAAGTGCAAAGAAGGGAGAGGAACTTGGGATGTAGGCAACTTACTTGACATTTTTCCATAAAGTGGAGGATTGGCAGGTGTTCATTCCTATGCTCCAGCCTGACCATGCTGTCACTTAACATCCACATCCCCTCCTCTCCCACAAGCTCTAGTGCCCATGCCTCAAAGGGGGTGAGGACCCAGATCTCAGGCTTACCACCTCCTGTCTTCACCCTCTCCCGGCAGTTATGGGCACTCTTCTCCTGTGGAGACAGGAGGAAACATGCAAAACCTAGTAGCATGAGAACTACAATGTATCGGGGGTGGTCCTCAGAGAACTGTGATACTCTTGGGAGGAAACAGGAGGCGCTTTGCAGTCAGGAGCTGGAAACATGCAGGGTGCTGGGGGTGGAGGGATCTGGGGGTCATTTAAGGGAAAGATGTTAGATGAGGTTACACACTCACCTTGTTGCCCAGGTTAGGTCATTTTTTTTTCTGGTACTGCCTCCTGGTTCTCATGGTCAATGCCCTGACACTCAGACATGTGGCCACAGCGTCCCAGGCTACTTCTGCGTTGCTTTCCATCGGGGAAGTGTCCCGTCTTGCCTCCACCACCTCCAGGAACCTGGCCAGGTTAGATTCCAAAAATCTGGGTGCTAACTTCCTTCAGGCCACTTTTTTCTGCACTGCCTGCCTGCCTGTACATCCTCGAGGTTTTCATGGAGCTTTCTTTTATTCGAGCAGATTAGCTGCAGGCAGTTTGGGTGAGTCACATGCCCGTTAGAGAATTCCAGTGAGTTTAATAAAGTTTGCCTCATTACCATGGCGGGGAAGCCAAGTCAGCACTTGCAGGTGTGCTGGTGGGGCGGGGGGGAATGTACCTCTGTCAGGGCAAGGGAGGGGGAGAGGGCCAGGACGTGGGTGTGCAGGACGAGGGAGTGCTGGGGGGCTAGGTGAGGGAGACCAGCGTTAGGGGAGATTGGAGGCAGGGGAGAGAGAGGGTCATGTTCGGCAGCCATCAGGGCTGGGCTGGGTGATGAGCCACATATCCAAGTGGATGAGGGGAGGGCAGCCTGAGGGGATAAATGGGTCAGTAATGTCAGGGGGGACTCCGATGTCGGTGGGGGAGGGAAGGCGGAGGCTGCATCTGGCCCAGGAGGGTCCTGCCAGGAGAGCTGCTTTATTTTTCACTTTCTCTGCACATGTGCAGTTTGTGGCTCCGGTCTAGGCTGCTGGTTATCTGGTGAGTTAAGCCCCTGCCCACTGCCTCTTGTGGCCAGAAATAGTCTAGCCCAAAACTAGCCCAACGACAGAATACATAAAATCAGGAGTGGAAACTCACCCGAAAAACAGATCAGCAACTCTACTGTTTTCACGCTAGCTGGACACTTGGAACAAATCTCATAAAACTGAGTCCTATTTGTCATTCTAAGGTGCCAGTAACTGGAATTTTACTGGCATATTTCACAACCGGCTGTGTACTAATCAATTTGCCAAAGTAAACATGGATGGTGTCACAATTTTCTTTCCATAAGTGACATGGCTGAGATAAAAAATGCAGTGGGAGTGCTTTGGAATTAAGATAAAAATGTTTCCATCCACTTTCATTTCTCAATTGGTTCAGATCAAGGGTATAACTTGTACTTCTGAAACTGATGAAATAGTTTGTAAATGAGTTCAGTAGCTTTTTTTAAATGGATGTGGTTTTTGTTTTGTTACATACATATTTGGCAGAAATAGTAGCCTTATTTCCAAGTCCATTTTGGCTCACTCCTGGAGCCAGTAGTCTTGTTTCCACTTTCATTATGAAAAGGAATATTCTTATCAAGGCAATAAAGCCTTTCTCATTCCGTGCAGGAGGAGAACAGGTCATTTGCAGTGCAAATAAATTGCCCTCAAATTTGCCAAAACTGTAAGTAAGCTAAACTCTCACAGAGTGAGGGAGAGGATTCTTTGACGCAATAGCTTCTCCTGTCCCTCATTTCTCTTCCCTACCTGCCCACACCTCCCCTCCAACTCTCCCCCTTAATCATGTTATTTTCTTCATTGTTCATGATTCACCAATCAATACATCAAACAGTCAAAGAAAGGTGCTAGTAAAATGATTATTAGTATCTGGTTATAAATACTGTCTGATACCAATGCAGCATGGGTCATTAATATTAAGAGCAGCAATGATATCATGCCATGTTAGTTTGTGTGCATCCAAACGGTGATCCCATCATGACTAAAAAAGGTTTTATTTTAAAGTTTATTTATTAGTCACAAGTAAGGCTTACATTCACACTGCAATGAAGTTACTGTGAAAATCCCCTAGTCGCCACACTCTGGCACCTGTTCGGGTCAACGCACCTAACTAGCGCATCTTTCAGACTGTGGGAGGAAATGGGAGCACCTGGAGGAAACCCATGCAGACATGGAGAGAATGTGCAAGCTTCACACAGACGGTGACCCGAGGCTGGAATCAAACCTGGGTCCCTGGCGCTGTGAGGCAGCAGTACTAACCACTGTACCACCCACAACTAAACAACTATTAAACAAGCCAGAGAGTTCAAATTTTATTTTAATAGCATCATGCAATGTTGTTAACTCACGGATATTTTCCTGTCAAATTATTTGTAACCCTGTGCAGACAGTAACACTGATTTCTGTGACAGCCTCCACATTGCACCATTTGGGTAACTGTAATTCATATTTGTGGGAAAGATTCAATACTGAAACCCAGATTGCCAGAAAACCTGTCAAGTTGTGTTTTATATATTTTGACTACCTGTTCTGTATAGAGCAGAAAGACCATCCCCAGGCTGCAATTCCCATTGTTCAATTGTTGGAGAGTTGTAGAAAGGAATGAGAACGGGAGCGAGGGGAAGGAATAGCCCTATTCACTTGCTGCTGCCGGTGCTCCTTCTTCCAGCCCTGGGTATACTGACACAGCACTTAGTCACATCCTTCAAGATAAGTCAGTACCACTAGAGATGAGTGCCTATTCTCTGGGAGTGACCTATGCCGCATTCAGGCTGATACAAGGCAACAGTTTCCCTGGGCCTGTTCCAGCCTTGTTACCGGTGAAAACTCCTTCCTGTTCTTTCACTTTCTGCTAATTCTCCTTAGCCTCCGGAAGATGTTGTTACAAATCATTTAGTGCAGCTGAAAGACATCAGCCAGCACAAACAGCCAGTATGATGTCTCCAGCTCTTCCATCCACAGGTTCCCTCTCTCCTGCTCTTGCCACTCCTGAGATTGGAGAAGCAGCAGGCTTAGGAAAGACAGTGTTGTTCTCCAATCACAGATCCTGGGCCTGATTTTACCATCAAGTTGTACCTGTTTTCAGGTGGGAAAACCTGATACAATCGGGCGTGAGGCAAATAGCGCAATCTGTACCCGTCTCCACGCCGGTTCCCCCTTTACCAAGGCCCACAACATTGTCTATAACAAATTTGAATTGAACTAAGAAATTGACAAGTTGCAGAAAAAGGTTTTGGATTGGGGGAAAAGTAGATTTTAACAAAATTAGGCAGGATCTGGACAAGGTAGACTGGAATGAGTTAGTTGTGGGAAAATCTACAAAGGGCAGTGGGGGGTGTTCAAAGATGAAATGAGGAGGATGCAGGCCCAACATGTTCCCTCCGGGGTAATAGGAAGATGTGGCAAACCCAGAGTACCATGGATGACCAGAGACATTCAGGATATAATGAGAAGGAAAAGAAAGACTTCTAACAAGTGTAAGGGGAGTAAGTCTGCAGAGGGATTAGTGGGGTATAGAAAGTGCAGGATGGAGCTTAAGAAATCAATTAAGAGAACAAAAATGGGATATGAAAAAACTCAGGATTTTCCCTACTTTTACCAGCCAAAGATATTCAATGAGTATATCAATGAGAAGATAACCAGGGAAAGAGTAGGGCCCATTAGGGACCAGAGGAAATCTGTGGGTGGAGGCAGAAGACATTGATAGGGTATCTTCACTCAGGAGAATGAGGAGGTATTCATAAACTTGGGAAGAGAGACTGTGAGGCTCTAGAGAAAATCATAAGGAATGACAAGGTATTGGATGTATTGGCGGGCTTAAAAGTGGGCAATCCTCCAGGTCCGGATGAATTGTGTCCCAGGCTGTCGTGGGAGGCAAGGGAGGAAATTGCAGGGTTTCTGACCCAAATTTTTAATTCCTCCCTGGCCATCAGGGAGGTGCCAGTGGACTGGAGAACAGCTAGTGTAGTCACACTATTTAAGAAAGGTTGTAGAGACAAGAAGGGGAAGTACAGACCAGTGAGTCTCACATCTGTGGTTGGGAAACGATTGGAGAAGATTCTGAAGGAGAGAATCTATCTCCATTTGGAGAGGCAAGGTTTGATCAGTGATAGTCATCATAGTTTTGTCAGAAGTGGGGGGGGGGGGGTCATGCCTAACACATTTGATTGAATTTTTTGAGCATGTAACCAAGTATGTGGATGAGGGGTCGTGTGGTCGATGTAGTTCATAAGGATTTCAGCAAAGCCTTTGACAAAGTCCCACATGGGAAACTTATTAAGAAGGCTAATGCACATAGGATACAGGGTGATTTGACAAGGTGGATTCATAATTGGCTTAGCGGTAGGGAACAGAGAGCGATGATAGATATTTGCTTTAGTGACTGGAGGCCAGTGACCAGGGATCCATGCTGGGTCCCTTATTGTTCATCAGTTACATAAATGACATAGATGACTATGTGGGAGTTAGGATCAGCAAGTTTGCCAATGACACAAAGATTGGCTAGGTGGTTCTTAGTGAAGTTGAGTGTCTTGGGTTACTCAAGATATAGACAAGATGGTCAAATGGGCAGATATGTGGCAGATGGAATTTAACCCTGAAAAGTGAGGTGATGCACTTTGGAAGGAGTAATTTGGCAAGGAAGTATACTATGAAAGGTCTGACACTGGGAAGTTTCAAGGACAAAGGGACCTTGGCGTGTTTGTCCATAGATCTCTGAAGGTGGAAAGGCAGGTTAACAGGATGGTGGAAAAGGCATATGGCACACTCACCTTTATGAATCAGAGTATAGATTACAAGAGCAGAGATCATGATGGAGTTGCATAGAACTTTGAGGCCACAGTGTACTGTGTGCAGTTCTGGTTACCACATTATAGGAAGGACATGAATCCACTAGAAGGGGTGCAGAGGAGATTCACCTGGGATGGAACACTTAAGTTATAAGGAGAGGTTGGATATGCTTAGGTTGTTTTCTCTGGAGCAGAGAAGACTGAAGGGTGATTGAGGTGTTCAAGATTATGAGGGGCACGGACAGGGTAGATAGGGAGCAACTGTTCCCCTTAGTTGAAGGCTCAGTTACGAGGGGAGGGAGGTTTAGAGGGGATTTTAGGAAAAACCTTTTTACTCAGAGGGTGATGATGGTGTGGAATGCACTGTCTGGGAGGGTGGTGGAGGCAAGGTGCATCACATCCTTTAAAAAATACCTGGATGAGTAGTTGGCCCAGCGTAACATTTCAAGGCTATGGGCCAAATGGGATTAGATGGGCAGGTCAGAGCCTTGCATGCATCAGTATAGGCTTTTCTGTACTGTGGTATTCTGTGATTCTGTGAATACTGCTTTCCCAACTGATCATCCACAGATGGCTGCTTATTTAAGGGCTGTCACTTCAGATTTTTTTTGTGACAAATGAATTTTTCCAAATTCACACAATGCTTCATCTGTTCCATGTTTATACTTTGCATAAATATCTTTCTAATCTGTTTAGAAATCTTCCTTAGTTCAGGAAGCCAGTTTGGGAGGAGTAATCCCCAGAACGCTCCTGGCAATGTGCTCTTGTTGGTCCATTTCACAATCTATTCCATGTTATGAAGCATAACACAGTGGCACAGTATTAGCACTGCTGCCTCATAGCGCCAGGGATCCGGGTTCAATTCTGGTGTCAGATCACTGTCTGTGTGGAGTCTGCATGTTCTCCCTGTGTCTGCATGGATTTCCTCCGGGTGCTCCAGTTTCCTCCCACAGTCCAAAAATGAGTGGGTTAGGTCGATTGGCTATGATAAATTGACCCCAGTGTCAGGAAATTAGCAGAGTAAATATGTGAGGTTATGGGAATAGGGCCTGGATGGGACTGTGGTCAGAAGAGCACAAGAACTAGGAACAAGAGTAGGCCATCTGGCCACTTGAGCCTGCTCTGCCATTCAATAATATCATGGTTGATCTTTCATGGGCTCAGCTCCACTTACCCCCCACCACCCCGCTCACCATAACCATTAATTCCTTTACCATTCGCGAATTTATCTATCCTTGTCTTAAAAACATTCAATGAGGTAGCCTCAACTGCTTCTCTGGGCAGGGAATTCCACAGATTCACAACCCTTTGTGTGAAGAATTTCCTCCTCAACTCAGTCCTAAACCTGCTCCCCCTTATTCTGAGGCCATGCCCCCTAGTTCTAGTTTCACCCACTAATAGAAACAACTTCCCTGCTTCTACCTTATCTATTCCCTTCATAATCTTATATGTTTCTATAAGATCTCCCCTCATTCTTCTGAATTCCAACGAGTATAACCCCAGTCTACTCAATCTCTCCTCATAAGCCAACCCTCAGCTACAGAATCAACCTAGTGAATGTCCTCTGCATCCCCTCCAGGGTCAGTATATCCTTTCTCAAGTAAGGAGACCAAAACTGTACACAGTACTCAAGGTAGGGTCTCACCAGCACCTTACACAGCTGCAACATAACCTTGCCATTTTTAAACTCCATAACTCGAGCAATGAAGGACAAAATTCCATTTGCCTTCTTAATTACCTGCTGCACATGAAAAACAACCCCTTGTGATTCTTGCACAAAGACACCCAGGTCCCTCTGCATAGCAGCGTGCTACAATTTTTTACAATTTAAATAATAGTCCATTTTGCTTTTATTCCTACCAAAATGACAACCTCACATTTACCAACATTGTGCTCCATCTGCTAGACCCTCACCCACTCATTCCGACTATCTCTATCCATTTGCAGACTTTCAACGTCCTCTGCACATTTTGCTCTGCCACTCATCTTAGTGTCATCTGCGAATTTTGACACACTACACTTGGTCCCCAACTCCAACTCATCTATGTAAATCATAAACAATTGCGGTCCCAACACTGATCCCTGAGGCACACCACTAGGCACTGATCGCCAACCAGAAAAACATCTATTTAGCCCCACTCTTCGCTTTTTGTTAGTTAACCAATCCTCTATCTATGCTAATACATTAATATAATACCATGCACCTTCATTTTAAGCAGCAGTCTTTGGTGTGGCACCTTGTCAAATGCCTTCTGGAAATCCAGATACACCACATCCACAGGTTCTCCATTGTCCACTGTACATGTAATGTTCTCAAAGAATTCTACCCAATTAATTGAACATGACCTGTCTTTCATTAGCCCATGCTGCGTCTTACCAATGGGACAATTTATATCCAGATGTCTCACTATTTCTTCCTTGATGATAGATTCAAGCATTTTCCCTACTACAGAAGTTAAGCTAACTGGCATATAGTTACCTGTCTTTTGCTTACTTCCTTTTTTAAACAGTGGCATTACAGTTGCTGCTTTCCAATCTCTGAGGCAACCACCTCAGAGTCCAGCAAATTTTGATAAATTACCACTAGTGCATTTGCTATTTCCCCCATCATCTCTTTTAATATGCTGGGATGCATCCCATCAGGGCCAGGAGACTTGTCTACCTTTAGCCCCATTAGCTTGCCCGACACTACCTCTTTCATGATAATGACAGTTTCTAGGTTCTTACCCGTCATAGCCTTCCTGACATCAATTTTTGGCATGTTATTTGTGTCTTCCGCTGGTTGGTGCAAACTCGATGGGCCAATTGGCCTCCTTCTGCACTGTAAGGATTCTATGATAGATTAGGCTTCTTTTGTAAAGCACTTAATGGTAACAATTCACTACACAGTTACACCTGATTTCCAAACGACTCAGACTACTTATGCTGCACAAGAAATTTTCCATTCTGCAGAAGTAAAAAAACTTTCTCCTGCCTGGGTGCATGATATTATTCCACATAATTATTTCATACAAATTGGATTTTATTGTATTAGTAATCTCACAGAGTAAAATGATCAAATGGCTCCTGAGCAACAATGTGGAATGATTGTTCACTATCACTGTCAGTGAGAAACATTGGAGCCCTCAGGTGTCTCTGTCCAACCTAAACTTTTAAGGGGCCAGAGGACAGAGATTGAATGGTTCACAATTGTATCTGTGTTTTGTTGGTCAGCAAGCCTGAAAACTCAAAAACTCAAAGGCACCAGAATAGAATTGGGCAATAGGTAAGTAGGCAAATAGGACAAGATTGAAGTCAATCGAAAAGCCTCTAGATAATCAGGTATGGTTTAAAATCGATTCACTAAGGGTTCAATATGCACTCCTGGCAATTACCTCACAAAAGCCTGTTCGTGGTAAACTTCCATTTGCAACAAAATAAACCAAACTCCACTCAATATTCCAACCTCTGTTTATAAGATAATTATGGATGGCCCAACATATGACCTTAAAAGTCCCCCCTTCACATCACCCAATCTGCTCTAAAATGATTCCAGGGATTTCACTTGCTATTTTTCAACCAGATTGTCAATGAAGCACTCTTGTTTCTGTGAATTCTGCTAAAATTTCAGCAGCTTTGTGGTATTCCGGAAGACTTTTAAAAAAAAAATCGGAACCATGACGCTGTCTGAAGCTCAGAAGCAGCAGTGCAGCAACCGTAAGTGAAACTGACCTGAAAGACAGGCTATAAAAAAAATCAGAACCATCAGTCTGGCTTTGGACAATTGCAAGTACTCCATTTAAAATAAAGAGTCTGCATTATCGTAGCCCCCGGTAGCACATGTTTTGCACTGTGTGCATCCCCTCTCCCAGATCCTGATGTCCCAAAGTCAACATGGGTTATTTTTTAATTCTCTTGTAGTAGCATACAATACATATCTGCTACATTGTTTCCCATGACACATGGAGTGCCAGTGTACAGACCAGTTATAAAATTGTTAAAGAGAGGCTTACGAGAATGACCAATTCTGAATTCCGGGTCACCAGAATCTATTAATGATAAACACATAATCAATAAAAATACTGACTGAAAAATAGCATTGTCTACTTTACCAGGGAGATATCTCGGTAACTTATCACACAGACATTCTCATAGATTTAACAGCACTACCCTGACTACATAACCAGTGCAGCAGCTAACAGAGTTATTCTAAATCTTACTAAGAAAGTACCTGTCTCTGGTCTCACAAAGCAATCATGCAAATTCACCACACCAGACTTCAGAAAACCCAATGAGAATATAATATTAAAGGAAAAATCAATGCAAACATTAATATTTGTTTAATAATTATCCTTCATGTCACAATCTACAAACATCTCCTCCTCTATCTTCTTCTCCTGGTTCTTTAGACAAGAGCCATTGTGACTTATCCTAATGCGACCTCAAGGTGAAACTGAAAGCCAATGTGTGGACCAAGAGCCACTTGACACTGATGTCATTGATTGTCTTGAGCCAGTATATTATGAACTTTCAGACAACACATTAAAACTTTGAAGACAGACTGTCTATTAATATGATTTCTCAAGCTCATATGACTTTTGCCATTCTGAGCCAGATAACCCCGAGCTCCAAGCAAATACTGAACTAAATGTGGACATTTATTTGTCAGATTCACACATCCCTTTGTTTAAGAATGAAGCATCAACATAAAGAACTAAAGTATTCCAGCTGGCTCGTCCTTCTGTTTCACAATGGAGAAACAAGACATCAAAACTCATGTCTTAGATGAGTTTTAAATTGATCCTATTGACCTTCCATTCTATTGTGATGGTCGCTCATCTAAACGAGACAGGATAAATTTCAAACTATCAAATAATGACATAGAGTATATAATCAACACACCACCTTTCTTTGGATGAAGGACTTTCAATTTGTTCAAGGCACATGATGGGAACAGCTATGTTTTCTGTCTACTTTTAAAACAGCATAAGCTGCTTGAAGAGACAGAGTTCTACCAGAGTCCATCAGAAAAACCATCAAAACAGCTGCAAGTCAATTACACAACAAAAGGTAATAAACAACTGTACACTGAATGTAGAATGACACTCCCCAACCTGTTTTAACTACAGGTTCACCCGAAAACCACCAACTATTCAAGGACAACTAGGGATGGACAATACATGCTGGCCTAGACAGTGGTGCCCATATCCAGTAAATGAATGAATTTAAAAAATCAACTACAAGAAGCAACACAGCCTACCAAAACTCCATTGTCTATATGACCAGCACTTCAACTAAAAGCCTCAGCTCATCTAAGAAACTGCAGGCCTGCCATGAAAGAGAAACTGTGACAATTATACTTTGTAATTGTATTTTTTTTCTTCAGCTGTATCTGATCTCTGTGTGAGTGTGTGTCAGGTGAGCAAGTGAATTGTCTCATTTTAAAGCTCTGGGGCAAATGTGGGATAATAAGTAACCTTCTTTATTTTAAAACTCACAAGGACACTTGCTACTGGAATTATTTAAACTGGGACCTGGGTGCGATTCCTGGCTTGGGTCACTGTCTTTGTGGAGTTTGCACATTCTCCCTGTGTCTGCGTAGGTTTCCTCCAGGTGCTCCGGTTTCCTCCCACAGACCAAAGATGTGCAGGTTAGGTGAATTGACCATGCTAAATTGCCCTTATTTGATTCGATTTATTATTGTCACATGTATTAACATACAGTGGAAAGTATTGTTTCTTGTGCGCTATATAGATAAAAACATGCAGTTCACTGAGAAGGAAATGAGACAGTGCAGAATGTAGTGCTACAGTCATAGCTAGGGTGTAGAGAAAGATCAACTTAATGCTCCTTCTGCACTGTAGGGTTCTCTAATTCTATTGGGACAATCACTCCATGGATAAGGAAATACGTAGACCTCACATATGAGGCATAATCATGGACAGTAAGAAAGTGCATACATTTTGCCTGTACCAATTCGGGTGCTGCACTTTGGAATTGTATCTATTGCAAATGAGGCAAATTCGACTTTAAAGGAATTGGAAATAGAAGGGAAAATTTACATAGCCAAAATCTTTTGAAACAAGAAATGAAAGAGGTTACAGTAGTGAGTTTTATGAGAACTAACAATAGAAAGTAAAATGCTACTTTCCATGTTAAAGCATTTCTGCAAGAAATTACTTAACTTGGCAAATGTTAGTGTCCTTAAACACAGGACAGCTGAAAGCCATAGCTAAGCAGATAGAATTGAATATAGATGATGAAGCGCTGATATCTGAAGTACTAAAGACGCTGTCCAGCAAAACGATCTCACTCCAGATTTGGAACAGATAAAAGCTAAAGAAGTTGAACTAGATCAAGAAATCAGACAAAATTCACCTCAAAGAATGGAGGCTAGAGAGAAGGAAAAGAAATTCCAAAGGAAAGTGAGAGAGAGATCGTACTTTTCAGCTCAGAGAGCTTGAGTGAGAGTTAGTCACAGAAAAATTGGGAGCACAGATTGCAGCAGCTGGGAAATTGACCTAACAGTGCAAATATGCCAGAGACAAAATCTGATCCCCTAAAGCTTTGTCCCTAAGTTTGAAGAGGAGGATGTAGAAACTTTATTTTCAGCCTTCAGAAAATTGGCAGCTCAATTATAATGGTCAGCAGAGCTTTGGACTCATTGGATACAAGGCCAACTATTAGGAAAATCTGTGAGGTTTCTTCCCTGCTGCCCACTGAGGTTTCTGCCAGTTATGATCAGATAAAGGCTACTATTCTCAGTGCTTTATAAACCCATGGCCTATCACCAACAATTTTGGAACCAGTGGATCCAAGCCAATTGACCGCACATATGAAGGGTTAAGAGAAACAGTACTGCTTCCGGAGTTTAAGAACTGTCAGCTATACAGCCTCAAGACTCACAGAGAAACACAGGGTTTACAGTCAAAGACATAGCTATCATGATTGGTGACTACGTGAACTCATAAACCTCTAGTCCAAAACAAATTTGGATCTAGTAACTCTTGCCAGCAAGGAAGAGAGAGAAAGGAAGGAAATGGATGGAACAGAAATAAACTCCAAAGGAAAGGAGAATAGAGAAGGTGGGACAGATTAATTCCCAACTTGAAAAGGAGATGACATGAAAAGTAAATCAGGAATACCACACCTTGCTTGCTTCCAAAGCATCAAGCTGAGGTACATAAAACTGTTGGTTCACCCAAGAAACCAACAGGGGGAGTTGCAATCACAACCATGTCAATTGTCTTGAAAGTACAGCTCAGTTGGCTGGATGGCTGGTTTGAGATGTGGAATGATCCCAACAGCGCAGGTTCAATCCCCATACTGGCTGAGATTGTTCACAAAAAAAAAGTGCAGCATAGGAACAGGACTTTTGGCCCTCATGATGCCATGACTAAACTAAAAAAAACCTTCTGCCCTTACTCAGGCCATATATTCCCTCTATTCCCTCCCTATTCATTTACCCATCCAGATGCTTCTTAAACGTGCTTGCTTCCACCATGTCCTCTGGCAGTACGTTCCAGGCACCCACCACTGTGTCAAAAAACTTGCCCCATATATCTCCCTTAAACTTTTCCCCTCTCACCTTCAACCTGTGCTTCTTGTAATTGACACATTCACCCTGTGAAAAAGACTCTCACTATCTACTCTGTCTGTGCCTATGATAATTTTATAGATCTCTATCAGGTCTCCCCTCAGCCTGTCTTTCCAGTGAAAACAAATTTATTCAATCTCTCCTCTTAGCCAACATCCCTCAAGACCAAGGAAACATCTTGGTGATCCTTCCTTGCACACCCTCCAAAGCTTCCACATCCTTCTGATAGCGTGGCAACCAGAGCTGCACACAATACCCCAAATGTGGCCTAACCAAGATTTTATATAGCTACAACATGATTTGCCCAACTCTTGAACTGAAGAAGACCTCACCTTCCCAACTTTGCCCCATGCCTGAGGTTAAATCACCACCAGTCAGCTCTCACTCTAAAAGGGGAGAGGAGTCAATAGTCATTTGGGACTATGACGACTTTATCTTTACCTTACCAAGCCAAACTCAAATGAGAGGGGGGTAGGACAGGATACGTAGTGAGGTTTTCTGTAAAAAGAGAAGATGACTTCTTTTGAATCACATGTTCTAAGAAAAGAAATGACTATTTTTGGAGATACAGGGTAGTTTTGAACCTTACTCGCAGTGAAGATTGCTGACTTGCCACCTGAAAGCAGGACAAAAACAGTAAAAGGCCTTAATGGCAAATGTTCCAAGGTACCTCTAGTAAAAATTCACCTACAGAGTAAGTGGGTCAACAGTGCACAGACTATTTTTATAGGGGGAGCCTTTTGATGGGAAATGACTTGGCAGGATACCAGGTACCGTGCCCAGAGAGTCTAATACAGTCCACAGGGACCGGGAAAGCAAAAGGGAAGTAAAACAATTCCATTCAGCTGCGAAGAACTGAAGAATTTCCTAACATCTGACATGGGGCCATACAGCCAATAAGGATTAAGGTGATAGAAGGAAGCTAGAGGACTTTTAGGACACCAGGAGATAAAAAGATTGAGGTGAAGCCCTTGGGGAGAAATTAACTCCAACACTGGTGTCTAAGTAAATGGAGTGCCAAAGTTTAGGCAGTTTGGAGCTACAGTCATAGAGCAATACAACATGGAAGCAGGCCTTTCGGCCCAACCGGTCCATGCCTACCATGGTGCCCTCCCAGCTAGTCCCAATTGCCTATATCCGTCTAATCCTTTCCCACCCATTACTTATCCAAATGCTTTTTACAATATTCAGACATTGGCGAACATGGATAAAACTCAGGAAGGCAAGCAAATAACATCCATCACATTTATAACATGGTTCATGGGGCTAAAGGGATCAAGGGATATTGGAGGAAGGGGGTCAGGATATTGAATTCGATGAACAGCCATGATCAAAATGAATGCCGGAATAGGCCCAAATGGCCTTCTCCTGCTTCTAGTTTCTATGTTCACTATATTTCAGTACCTGCAGCACATTATGAACATTTAATTGTTTTATTATCTGCTTTATAAAGAAAGATTTGCTTTTATATAGAGCCTTTCATGACCCCAGAACTCTCTTAGCAAATGGTTTCATCTTATTTGTCTGCTCACTATTGAATAAGTAAAGATTTTGGCCTCAATAGAGATAGTTATATTCACTAACACAAACTTAAATGTTACTACAAATGTACACATAGCAAAACATACATTTTTTTTAACATTACGGGCAATACACTAAAGCATAAATATCACCACCATATACCCAGTAAAATCACAAATATTCATCTATGCTTAGGACAGAAAGGTAACCAATCCTCTTCCCATCAATGGTTCTGGCATCATAAATTGCCCCAAGATCTCTGTTTCATTGGGGGCTTGAGTTATCTTATATTTAGCTTATTCTACATAGCTTGCACAATTACCTCTCCTCCCAACCTGCCCCTGTCCATAGAGCTACTCTTTAGCATGGAGATGTTTGCATTGTCTCGGATACTGATTATTTGGTGTAGAGGTATGAAGATATCCACCACTAGGATAACAAATCTTCACAGTCACATGACCAAGTTGTTGCAAAGTATATTCATGAAGTCAGAGAACAGACCTTGATCTGATAACACACTAGAACCAGGATTTTCTGACCATTCATACCAGCTGGATGCTTTTCCGAGGCAGTGGGAAATATAGATGGAGTCAATGAATGAGAGGTTGATTTGCATGATGGACTGGGCTTTGTTCATGATCCTTTGTAATCTTTATAAATGATCTAAGCTTGGAAATAGGCAGCAGCATTCTAAAGGAACATTCTAAAGCATTCTTGGTCGAAGCAGGAGCCATACCAAACTGTAATAACATCCAGAAAGGCTGCTTTCTATGGAGCATCTGTAAAAATTGGTAAGTGTCGCAGCAGACATGTTGAATTTCCTTATCCTCACAGCGCCAGGGACCCACGTTCAATTCTGGCCTTGGATCACTGTTTGTGTGGAGTTTGGATTTCCTTCCAGTCCAAAGATGTGCAGGTTAGGTTGATTGGCCATGCTAAATTAATACTAGTGACAGGGGGCCTAAACAGGGTAAACATGTGGAGTTATGGGAATGGGGCCTAGGTGGGATTGTGCTTTGTACGAATGGCCTCCTTCTGTACTGTAGTAATTCTATGATTCTATGATCAGTGTTAGGGTAGCTATCCTGTAGTTTACTGGTAGGGTGGCACAGTGGTTAGTGTTGCTGCTTCCCAGTGCCACGGTTCAATACTGGCCTTGGGTGACTATTTGTACGGAGTCTGCCCATTCTCCCTGTATCTGCATGGGTTTGCTCCGGGTACTCCAGTTTCCTCCCACAATCCAAAGGTTGATTGGCCATGCTAAATTGCCCCTTAATGCCGGGAGATTAACAAGGTAAATATGTGGGGTTACGGGGATAGGGCCTGGGTGGGATTGTTGTCAATGCAGACTTGATAGGCTGAAAGGCCTCCTTCTGCACTGTAGGGATTCCATGATTTTTTTCTCTTTCCTGGATAGTGGTATAATATTAACAACATCCAGTTTTCACGCCACTCCTGACTTGGATGAGGATTGAAAGATTGTGACCAATGTCTCTGCTTTTTCTACTTTTGCTGCAGCAACACAGGATGCATTTCATCTCGACTGGGAACCTTGTCCACTTTAAATAATGATAATCTATGGAATATGCTTTCTCTTTTTGATTATTATTCTGACTGTATCTTACACCTCTTTTTGTATTACCTTCACATTATCTGCTTCCTTTGTAAAGATAAATATTTAGCCTTTTGGGTTATTCTCCTTAACTACCAACTTACACGTTATATGTTTATAAAATGTCTTACAATTCAATTTAGTGTTACTTTTGAAACATTTCATATTTTTTCTTTGCTTCCCGAAATAACTATTTCAATTCCTTGTTGTATTTTCCATAGTCTTTCTAGTTATTAATTGAATTTCCATTTTATTTTAATTTGCTGTGTCTGCTACAGCACAATACATTTGGATACGCTATCTTTCCCCTTCGATGGGATGTGACCAGTTTGTTCCTGAACTATCTCAGCCCTAAATGCTGTCTGTTGCTCCGTTATTATTAATTACAAATTAACTTCTCATTTTTGTCCATTAATTTCTCCAGTGCTTTTTATTTATTAATACTAATTTCTTTAAATTCCTCTTACCACTAGATTCTGGGGTGGGGACATCTTACCATTGCAGTCTGCAAACTCATCCAAAAAACAGATCTCAAACTCACCCTTTTTCATGCTCATCCTGAACTTCAAAATTTTTTTAAGATTGTTCCACCACCACCACCTACCCACCGCCCCCCAAACCATCCCCCCCCCCACCCGCCTTTCCAGGTCTCACATTATTTGCTAAACTGTTTTGAGTCTTTATCTGTGAAGAAAAGACAAAGAATGTCTCTGCCATTTCAACAAGACCATGGCTGATCTTTGACTTTAACTTCACCGTCCAGCACTATCCCTGTATCTCTTCTTTCCTTTAGTCCTCAAAAGCCTATCAACTTATTTCTGGAATGCAAACAACTGAACATCCATAATCTCTCTGGGCTGGAGAAATTCAAAAATTTGCAATCCTTTGAGGGAAGAAATTTCTCCCTGTTACAAACACTCCTGCAATCCTGATTTATACTCTACCTGATACTACAGAGACACGACAGGTAAACTACACCCAACATGAAAATAATCCTGTATCTTGATTTTTCAGAGTTAAAATCATTTCCCTCAGCTATCTTTATCCCATTCCTTATTATCAGGGCTATCCATCTCATCAAGTCAGTATTCATGGTCCACAGAGAAGAAGGAAGACTCCATCCAAGGCAACCTAACAAAATAATCAAAACATCTGTCACAATTTTATCATTGGAATCAAGGCCACGAGTATCACTTAGATGCAAGTGGTGATAAAGAAAAATATCTGTATGTGCGGCATTTATACTGGGACAGCCATCTTATATCTGGCCACGACTGGATTAAGCTCCCAGCTTGCCTGTGTAATTCAGAAATGTATTTTTGTCATTGTTAGGCTATGTAAACCAGCTCCCAATGTATGGAAAGTTCTCAACTCAAAATGAGTACTTTATGACTACTGAACAACAGTACAAGTACAGATGTTTGTACATCCCAACGTTGTGCCCAGACATTGGCCACTCTAGCAGCTAATTAAGCCCAATGTGTACCATCCTTAGTACAGACTCCTGGCAAAGACTTACCCAATTGGGATCACACGAATGGAGTCATTTCAGGGTATTGTAGCCTGGATTGTGCATGGCAGCGAATTGGGTTTGCATGGCTATGGTCAGAGTGTCCACTGGAACACTTGGGCATTGCATCGCTTCTGCTTCCATTGCAATGGCTGTTGAGACTTTACCTATCAGAAGCTAAATCATAATTGGGTCCACACGTTCTCTCAGGGGCTCCAAGCTCAGCACAAAGCCCTGTGCAATGTTAGTGCAAGAATCCTCCTAGCAGCTGGACAGGGACCATAGGCTTTCTCATGTACCAAGACTAACTAATCCTTACCCAAATCTGATTTAATTTGATTTATTATTGTCATATGTCTTGCGATACAGTGAAAAGTATTACACGCTATACAGATAAAGCATATTGTTCATTGAGTGCACAGGGGAGAAGGAAAGGAGAGGGCACAGACTGTAGTATTAGTCATAGTTAGGATGTTGAGAAAGATCAGCTTAATATGTGGTAGGTGCATTCAAAAATCCGATGGCAGCAGGGAAGAAACTGTTCTTGAGTCGGTTGGTACGTCTTCACAGTATTTTACATCTTTTTCCCGATGGAAGAAGATGGAAGGGAGTCCATCCAGGGTGTGTGGGGTCCTTGATTACACTGGCTGCTTTACCAAGGCAGCAGGAAGTTAGACGGTATCAATGGCTGGGAGGCTGGTTTGCGTGATGGACTGGGTCATGTTCACGACCCTTTGTAGATTTTTGCAGTCTTGATCAGAGCAGAAGCCATCCCAAGCTGTGATACATCCAGAAAGAATGCTTTCTATTGTGCATCTGTAAAAAGTGGTGAGAGTTGTAGAGGACATGCTGAATTTCCTTATTCTCCTGAGAAAGTAGAGGCATTGATGGGCTTTCTTTAACTATAGTGTCAGTGTGGAGGGGCCAGGACAGGTTATTGGTGATCTGGACACCTAGAAACTTGAAGCTCTCGACCGCTTCCAGTTCATCCCCTTTGATGTAGACAGGGGCATATCCTTCTTTATACTTCCTGAAGTCGATGATTATCTCTTTTGTTTTACTGACATTGAGGGAGTCTAGCTCTTTCCTGTATTGGGAACTTTTGTTTAATCATCTGTGGCCAACAGAATCTGGAGCACTTGCTTACTCAAATGGGATCAATGAACGATAGAGTGGCTTGTTTACTTGAACCATGAGTTACAGACAACCTCCTCACAGAATCAACAGTTTTAAAATATTATCCATAGAAAATTAATATCAGACTCGGTAACAGATGGACAGTGAACACATTGCTAATTGACACGTAAAAAGTGGAAGAAAATATTGCAAAAAAAATCAGGAGGTACCAACCATTCACGTGTTTGAAATAGAACATGCTGATTGCAATACTGTATGTGCCAAAGATCAGGAACCAAGTGAAAGTCACAGCCTTGTACAAAACGCAGAGATGGGCAAATGTGAAGTGCATGATAAAATGAGCCAAGAGAGACAAAGCACTGCAGCATTACCGAATACCCTAGATAAGGTAACAGGGGATGTTGGGTGAACGAGTTGTCAACATAAATCTGAGATTCTGCAGTACTGAGGGTCCAAAGGCCACGTGTACGTTTTATAAACCACGTCACGAACATGAGAGGGGAGCCTAAGCAAATTGATTAGGGTGGGTGATTTGGCACTTCAGTCAAATTCCTTTCAAGGCCCACTGCTTGGCTTGCAGAAGGAATACTTAAGAAGGGCAATTCAAATGAGCATTGGTCGACTAATGAAATAAAGAATAAAAACAAACTCGACAAATCCAGTCAAAGAGAAATGTTAGTCCAAGGGGTTTTCATAGAATCAAAACAATACAGAAGGAGGCCATTTGGCCCATCGAGTCTGTGCCGACCACAATTCCATCGAGGCCCTATTCCTATAACCCCACACATTTACCCTACTAATCCCCCGATACTAGGGTCAATTTTAGCATGGCCAATCAACCTAATCCACACATTTTTGAATTGTAGAAGGAAACCGGAGTACTCAGAGGAAATGCACACAGACATGGGGAGAACATGCAAACTCCACACAGACAGTGACCAAGGCTGGAATCGAATCAGGGTCCCTGGTACTGTGAGGCATCAGCGCTAACTACTGTGCCACCCAAAAAACACAGAAATGGGTTAAGACGGGCAAAGAGAAATCTAAAATGAGTAAAACCACAATTCAACCTCGATAATATCACAGTAAGGTGGTAACCAGAGAAAAGACGAGCACCACACCAAATGCTAATGAAGAAAGAATTGAAAATGAGCATAAAATAGTTCTTGTAATTAGTTTCACCAAGGAGAAAGCCTTCAGTGAGGATACAGTTCACATATAAACACATTACCTTGAGCAGCGTCCAGTACTGTGGGTGCGCCTACATCACATGGGCTATAGTGGTTCAAGGCGGTAGCTCACCATCAGCTTCTCAAACACAATAAGGGATGGGCAATAAATGCTGACCAAGCCAGTGAACTCCATATCCCAAGAATTAATTTAAAAATAGGAACAGCATCCTAAACTGCAGCTTCCCTGATGTCTAAAGATGAAAATGAAACAGGGAAATGACAAATGTCAGATTGATAACTTAGTAAAAAATCAAATTAAATAAAAATAAGGGGGGTGGAGGGGATCAGATCCAAAATGGGAAAGTCAAAGGGTGAAAGTGCTTGAGAATGGACTGACAGGTAATATAAAAAAGGGACTCAGAAATCTGTTGTAAACATTTAAATACTAAACAGGTAGTCAAAGGAAAGGTGAAGCCTTTTAGAAATTGGAAAGGAGATTGTTTTGTGGAGACAGTGGACATGGCTAAAGTACTAAATGAATATTTAGTACTTTACTTCACTGAGGAAGAGGATGCTGTCAATGCCACTGTAAAGGGAGATGTGGGAGTGAAAGTGAAGCAATTAAAAGGTTGGCAATACTCAACGTCACCTGGTCCAGACAGGGTCTACATTCCAGAATGCAGAGAGAGAAATGCACGAGTGGCAAATTGTGGTAGTTCTGACCATAATCTTCCAGTCTTTGTTAGAGTGGTGTCATCAGGACATGAAAACTGGAGTACACTATTTAATCCTATTGTACCAAATGTGACTTTACTAGGTTTATCTTTGTATTCTATTCTGCTAGATATCAAGGCCATCGTTCCATTAGCCTTTTTGATTGCTTACCATATTTATTTGTGACATTTTAATGATGCAAATCTGAAATGACAAGTCTCTTTGACCGTGACTTGTTCAAAGGTCCAAAGTTATCACATTTGCTGAAGTTGAAATCCATTTGCTGCCATTTCATCCATTCACTTTATCACATTTATTTGTTTACAATATGCTGACAGCAAACGTGGAACTCAGGCAATGCATTTTGATAGGAAAAAAAATGGAGAGACAATATAACCTAAAAGGTAAAATTCTAAGAGGTAAAGTTCTTTCTAATAAGGAGGTAGAATTTTTTTTAATGTACTAAATGTGGGCATTGCTGGCTGGGCTAGCATTTATTGCCCATCCCTTACTGCCTTCCATTTCAGACAGCATTTAAGAATCAACCTCATTCTCTGGATCTGGAGTCACATGTAAGGATAGCAGATTAGTGAACCAGATGGGTTTTTATGACAACTGACAATGGTTCTATGGTCATCAGTAAACTGTTTAATTCCAGATTTTTAGAAAAAAATTCAAATTTCACCATCTGCCATGCTGGAATTTGAACCCAGGTCTCCAGATCATGCCCAGTGACACACCACTACGTCACTGTCTCCCCATGTGTAGGTACATAGATCATTGAAGGTGGCAGGACAGGTGGAGGGAGCAGTTAATAAAGCCTGCAGAATCCTGCGTTTTATTAATTGGAGAATAGAGTTCAAGATCAAGGAGGTTATGCTGAACTGATACAAGACACTAGACAGAGAGTAGTGGTGGAGGGGTCCTTTTCTAGCTGGAGGTCTGTCACTAGTGGTGTGCCGCAGGGCTCAGTACTGGGACCTCTTCTCTTTGTAGTGTATATAAATGATTTGGAAGAGGGAGTAGGTGGTGTGATCAACAAATTTGCTGATGACACCAAGATGGCTGGATTGGCAGGCAGTGAGGAGCAGTGTCTGGCAATACAGCAGGATATTGATAGGCTGGTTGATTGGGCAGATACATGGCAAATGGAGTTTAATCCAGATAAATGTGAGGTGATGCATTTTGGCCGGAATAACGTAGGGGGGAGTTATATGATAAAGGGTAAGCCTGTAAGGAGTATAGAATCGCAGCGAAACCTGGGGGTGCAAGTGCACAAGTCTTTGAAGGCGGCAGTGCAAGTGGAGAGTGTGGTGAAGAAAGCCTATGGTATGTTAGCATTTTTAGGAAGGGGTATAGAATATAAGAGCTGGAGTCTAATGTTGCAGTTGTACAGAACGTCGGTTAGCAGCATTTAGAGTACTGCATCCAGTTCTGGTCGCCTTATTACTGGAAGGACGTGGAGACTCTGGAGAGAGTGCAGAGGAGGTTTACCAGGATGTTGCCTGGTATGGAAGGACTGGGGTATGAGGAAAGATTGAAGAAATTGGGGCTGTTTTCCCTTGAAAGACGCCGACTGAGAGGGGATCTAATAGAGGTATATAAGATTATGAAGGGTATAGATAGAGTAAACAGAGGTAAGCTATTTCCTATGATAGAGACATGTAGGACAAGGACTTGAGGTGATGAGGGGAGAGGCCATGGACTTAAGGTGAGGGGGGAGAGGTACAACACAGATATTAGAGGGAGGTTTTTCACACAGAGGGTAGTGGGGGCATGGAATGCTCTGCCAAGTAAAGTGGTGGATGCAAACACGCTAGAGTCATTTAAGAGTAACTTAGACAGGCACATGACTGGGTTGGAGATGGGTGGATAGAGGAGATTGTTTTAAATAAGGGTCATTAGCATTGGGGCGTCCCTGGTAAGGTAAATGGATATGGTACCATTAATTTTTTTTTTCCCTTTTCCTTCACAGGTTTTAAGTCGGTCCGCCTTGTGTCGAACGAGGGGCATACACGCGATGGGTCATACTGGGGCTGCTCTTGGTTGTTCGAGATTGGCCTAATGCTTCATGTCGTTAGTGTGTGCCTAAACTGAACCAGATACTGGGCAAGACGACAGCTCAGTGACTATTGCTGATTGCTGTGCAGACACATGGATTTGGGCCGGTGTCTGTGGGAGTTTGCGCATTCTCCTCGTGCTTGCATGGGTTTTCTCCGGGTGCTCCGGTTTCCTCCCACGCCCCAAAGGTGTGCTGTTAGGCTGACTGGCAGGAATAAATTGTCCCTAAATCAGTTTTCCTCAATCTGGATGGCCATAAAACATTAGACAAGGGTCATGGGTGGAGAGGGGGGCTGGTGGGGTGTTGAGATGGCGGCACAGGCTCGTTGGGCCGAAGGGCCTGTTTTTGTTCTTTGTTTTTTTTAGAATTCAACTGGAATATTGCGCACAATTCTGGGCACTAGGTTATAGAAAATATGTGAATGCATTGGAAAGAGTGCAGAAGAAGTTTACAAGAATGATTCCAGGAATGAGAAACTTGAGTAATGAGGATTGATTGGTGAGATTGGAACCGTTCTCTTTGGAGAGAAGGTGGTTTAGAGGAGATTTGATAATGATGTTCAAAATCATAAGGAGGATGGTCAGCATAGAGAAGGAGAAACTGTTCCTGATCGTAAGAGGATCAAGAACAAGAGGGCACAGATTTAAAGTGATTTGCAAAAGAAGCAAATATGACATGAGAAAAACTTTTTCACCAAGTCTTTCATTGTGGAATGTACTGCCTAGAAGTGTGGTGGAGGCAGGTTCAATGGAGGCATTCAGAAGCACATTAGATGATTATTTGAATAGAAACAATGTATGGGAAAAGGCAGGTGAATGGCACTAAGTCATGAGAGCCGGTGGATGTGGTCATTCTTGATTTTCAGAAGGCGTTTGACAAAGTACCTCACAAGAGGTTATTGCAGAAGGTCAGGGGACATGGAGTTGGGGGTAGGGTGTTAGCGTGGATAGAGGATTGGTTGTCAAATAGGAGGCAGAGAGTGGGGGTCAACGGGTGCTATTCGGATTGGCGGATGGTGACTAGTGGAGTGCCCCAGGGGTCGGCGCTGGGGCCTCAGCTATTTACCATTTATATAGATGATCTGGAGGAGGGAACCGAGTGTAGGGTGTCGAAATTTGCTGATGACACCAAGATTGGGGGAACGGCAAATTGTGCGGAGGGTGTGGAGAGTCTGCAGAAGAATCTAGATAGGCTGGGCGAATGGGCCAGGAAATGGCAAATGGAATTTAATGTTGGCAAGTGCGAGGTGGTCCACTTTGGTAGGAATAATGGTAGGAAGGGTTATTACTCACGTGGCGAAAAACTGCAGCAGGCGACGGTGCAGAGGGACCTCGGGGTCCTTGTGCATGAGTCACAAAAACCCAGCTTGCAGGTGCAGCAGGTGGTCAGGAAGGCGAATGGGATGCTGGCCTTCATAGCGAGGGGGATTGAACATAAAAGTAGGGAGGTCTTGCTGCGGCTGTATAGGGCATTGGTGAGGCCGCAGCTGGAGTACTGTGCGCAGTTTTGGGCGCCGTACTTACGCAAGGATATTTTGGCCTTGGAGGGAGTGCAGAGGAGGTTTACTAGGCTGATGCCGGAGTTGAAGGGGTTGAGCTATGAGGAGAGGCTGAATAAATTAGGCTTGTACTCGTTAGAGTTTAGAAGAATGAGGGGAGATCTCATTGAGACGTATAAGATGATGAATGGGATGGATAGGATAGAGGTGGAGAGACTCTTCCCGCTCAGAAAGGATAGTAGGACTAGGGGGCACAGCCTCAAGATAAAGGGGGGGTGGTTTAGAACGGAGTTGAGGAGGAACTTCTTCACTCAAAGGGTGGTGAATCTCTGGAATTCTCTGCCCGTTGAAGTGGTGGAGGCTACCTCGCTAAATATTTTTAAGACGCGGGTTGATGGGTTTTTGGTAAGAGAGGGGATTAAGGGTTATGGGGAGAGGGCGGGAATGTGGAACTGAGCCACGACAGATCGGCCATGATCTTATTGAATGGCGGGGCAGGCTCGAAGGGCTAGATGGCCTACTCCTGCTCCTATTTCTTATGTTCTTATGATGCTCGGTTGAGAGTCGGTGCAGGTACATTCGGCTAAATGGCCTCTTACGCACCATAATAATTCTGCGATTCTATGATATCCATCATCTAAGTTATTAATAAACAGTGAATAGCTGAGGCCCCAACCCAGATCATTGTGAGACACTAGTCATATCTTGCCAGCCAGAGTATCGGTCACTTGTCCCATTCTTTTTCCCTTAAATCAGCCAATTTCCAAAAGAATTCAATAACTTGCCCTCAATTTCATGAGTTTCAACTTCAGCCTCTTACAAGGGTTTGCATCAAATGCTGTCCTGAAGTCAAATACAAATGATAACCATAAACATTCCCCTATTCACAACTTTAGTAAACTCTTCAGAATACTTAAGCAGATTATTTAAGTATCTCTTTGAAGGTACCAACCTAATAAACTGACTCAAATTAATTTAGAGTCTCAATCTAACCTTCGCAAATCCACACTGGTTCTCACTGATCAGCTGATAATTTTGAAGGTGTCCAGACACCTTAATTACAGAAAGTAGCAATTTCCCAACACCAAACGTTTGGTGAAATTGTCTATAATTCCCTTACTTCCTTCTCACATCTTTCTTAAATAGAGGAGCAATATATAATTTTCCAATCTAAAGGAATTGTTCTGAAAGGATATTAAAGATTAAAGTCACAGCATCTACAATGTTCTCACCTACTTATTTTAAAACCCTCTGGATCAGAGAACTGAAAGATGACAAGTGTTACACTTTTGCTCAAATAAAGGAAGAGGACAATTAAAAGTCAATTGGTCTAATGTTAGTGGTGGGGAAACATTAAGGTTTTGAACATCCCTATCAAACTGCCCTTAACTTCTGCTGCTTGTTTGTATTTCATTATAGTTAAACTTCTAATTATCACTTCTGGATAAATTCACCCAGCAATGGGGTAGCCTGCCCTGTACTACTTTAATTGATGCCAGTCTGATAATACTGAACAATACAGTCTGAAAGATGTGCTGGTCAGGTGCATCGACCTGAACAGGTCCTTGAAAGTGGCAAGTAGGGGAATTTCACAGTAACTTCATTGCAGTCTTAATGTAAGCCTTACTTGTTATTAATAAATAAACTTTTAAACTTTACTACTTGTGGTGTTATATCCCTTTATTGAGACTGGTGAACTTTAGCTAAGAAGGGGGAACTTGGTGTAGCCAATGTTGTCACCTTTAAATCCAAATTATTTGCCATTTTTGCAGTATTTCCACCACTTCTGAAATTTATCCATCTGGTCACTTGTTCACAATTACATGCTGGGCAGTCACTAGCAGTGCCATTTATCACCACATGGTGGCAGACATTTCTAACCAGTTCTAAAATGTTCAATAATGATCAACATGGCATTTACTTCACCATATATAGATGTTCGGAAAGATTTGTTTCAGTAAAATTCTAAATAAATAAAATACTTAAGAAAATTGTTGTAAATAAAGTCTGTTTTACTTGGTCATGGATAAGAAAGAACTAAACTAAGAAATATATAGGGATCTGCACACATTAAATAATACATCTTTCTTTCTCTGCACACTTAATTCATAGAATCGTATGAATTGAGACATAGAAAGATGTCCTTTGACCCTTGCAGCCTGCCACTTAGCATAGTGACAGTGCCACACAACACGATAAGAGGTTATTCTCAATGTGAAGGCAGGACTTCATGTCCACAAGGACTGTGCAGTGGTCACTCTTACTGATACTGTCAGGGGCAGATGCATCTGCAAACGGCAGATTGGCAAGGATAAGGTCAAATATGTTTTTCCCTTTTATTGGTTTTCACCACCTGCTGCAGACCCAGGCTAGCAGTTTTATCCTTTAGCACCCGACCAGCTCGATCAGTAATACTGCTGCCGAGCCACTCTTGGTGGCGGACATTGAAATCCCATATCCAGAACACATTTTGTGCCTTTGCCACCCTTGGTGCTTCCTCCAAGTGTTGTTCAACATGGAGGAATGCTGATTCTTCAACTAAAGGAGGACGGTATGCGGTAATGAGTAAGATGTTTCCTTGCCCATATTTAACCTGAAGCCATGAGATTTCATGGGACCCTTGAGTCAATGTTGAGGACTCCCAGGGCAACTCCCTCCTGACTGTATACCACTGTGCCAACACCTCTGCTGGATCTGTCCTGACAGGATAGATCCAGGGATGGTAATGGTGGTGTCTGGGGTGTTATCTGTAAGGTATGATTCTGTGAGAATGACTCTGTCAGGCTGTTGCTTGACTGGTCTGAGACAACATCCCCCAATTTTGGCACTAGCCCCCCAGATGTTAGTAAGGAAGACTTTTAGGGTGGCACAGTAGCACAGTGGCTAGCACGGCTGCCTCACAGCGCCAAGGACACAGGTTTGATTTTCGGCTTGGGTCACTATCTGTGCGGAGTCTGCACGTTCTCCCCATCTCTTCATGCATTTCCTCCAGGTGCTCCAGTTTCCTCCCACAGTCTGAAAGACGTGCTGGTTAGGTGCATTGGCTGTGCTAAATTCTCTCTCAATATATCTGAACAGGCACCAGTGTGTGGTGACAAGGGGATTTTCACTTCATTGCAGTGTTAATGTAACCTTACTTGTGACTAATAAATAAACTTTAACTTTTAACTTTAACTTTGCAGCGTCAACAAAGCTGTTTGTTTTACCGTTGTTTTTTCCACTGCCTAGATCATCGGCAAGTGGTCTGTCTGGTTTCATTTCTTTGTTGAGACTTTGTAGTGATTGACATAACTGAGTGGTTCGCTCGACCATTTCAGATGGCAGTTGAGAGTCAACCACATCGCTGTGGTTCTGGAGTCACATGTAGTCCAGACCTGGTTAGGATGGCAGATTTCCTTCCCTAAAGGATATTAGTGAACCAGATGGGGTTTTCCAACAATCGTTCCATGGCAATCAGTAGATTCTTAATTCCAGACACGTTTTACTGAATTCAGATTCCACCATTTGCCATGGTGGGATTTGAACCCAGGTCCCCAGAACATTACCTGCGTTTCTGGATCGATAGTAGTAGTAGCAATAATACCACAAGGCCATCGCCTCCCCAGTGGCCGATACTTACTATATTTGTGAATAAAGAATTGATATGGTGAAAAGGTGGGTAGAGTTGATCCTTGAAAATGGTGACACAGTGGTTAGCACTGCTGCCTCACAGCACCAGGGACCTGGGTTTGATTCCCGGTTTGGGTCACCATCTGTGTGGAGTCTGTACATTCTCCCCGTGTCTGAGTGGGTTTCCTCCAGTTGCTCTGGTCTCCTCCCACAGTCCGAAAGATGTGCTGGTTAGATGCATCGGCCACGCTAAATTCTCCCTCAGCGTACCCGAACAGACGCGGGAGTGTGGCAATTGTGAGTTTTTCACTATTACTTCATTTCAGTGTTAATGTAAGCCTACTTGTGACACTAATAATGAACAAAACTTTATCTTTACAAAACCTGACAATGCAATTCCAACATAGAATATAACACACGGAGGCATTCCCCTTTCCTCATTAGGGCTATCAACTGCTGCACTTTGCTACCACCTAGTGTTCACATTCAACCAGTGCTGAGCAAAACCCTGCATTACTGTACGGTGCAACGTCAGTTCATCTGTTTTACTGCAAATAAGATTATTCAATGTTGTATACAGATAAACAATGATTCCCTAAATAATGGCAATACATGTTCAGGCTTGTGTCTTTATATGGACATTAAAAAAAAAGGATGTTGGAAATATACAGAAAACATTTGGAAAGAGGAGACAAACTGATGCTTCAGTTCTAACCCTTTATTAGAACTTATAACTGTGAGGTGAGTAGGTACCTCAATGGGGTAGAATACTTAAAATTTCACAAACGATATTAAGTCTGTTCTTTAGGATATAAGCACTTGCTGCACCCAAACTGTGCACACGGTGAAAACAAATGTGTCAATCAGTTAAGATGTGGGGATGCCGGCGTTGGATAAGGTGGGCATTGTAAGAAGTCTCACAACACCGAGTTAAAATCCAACAGGTTTATTTGAAACCTGATGAAGCAGCAGTGCCCCGAAAGCTCGTGATTCCAAATAAACCTGTTGGACTTTAACCTGGTATTGTGAGACCTCTTGCTAGATTAGTTAAGATTAAGAACAAAACAAAATCATTCTATATAATTACTAAATAGCATTTTAACTTAATGTCACAAAGTATAACATTCTGTAACTAAGATACAAAAAAAAACTGGTAACATAAACAAACTTCTGCCAGGAGGTGAACGGAAGTAATGTTCCACATTAGTCATTTCAAAGCAGCCTGATCTTACCTCCAGATCAACTTAACCAACTAGTGAGGTGCGAAACTTCATAAGGCCATCGCTGATTTACGAATTGCTTAAAGTGCAGTTATCCTGTAAAATGGAGGCTTGTTAAAGCAAAAGGAATTCAGTATCTGGAAGGAAGGCAAAAATGCTTTGACAGGTTATCAGAGATCATGAAAAAACATTTCATAAAAACCTACCAAATAAAATAAATAGGATGCAGTGAGAGATGTAAAAGGAAATGTTCTTCTGGAGGGAAAGGCTAAGAACTGTAAGAGATGGTGCCTTCAAGAATATTATAGAATTAGCAGGCATAATATTGTGAACCCTTAACCGAAGATTACATGTTTTCTTTCTCTTCAGAAAATAACCTATTCCTAGCAGCCACGGGCTGAGACAAAATAAAGATTTATACACTTCTGAACAGGCAGCAGGGAGTCTTCTGGAACTTCGTGTAGTCTCTAAACAAATAGGCAAACTGGTAGGCATTAGCAAATGACCCTCAGCATAAACTACAAAGTGACCTTCAACTAAAGTATTGGAAGGTGACTACGCTGACATCTTGGGTACATGCCCACAATGGTCCAAAGGGCCTCTTTCTGTGTTGTAAAACTCTATGACTATTCATTGGTTAGAAGGATTTGAACAAGTGATTAAAATAGGGTTAACTACCAGGCCCTGGAAATAGAATATATTAGTGGGTGCTCAGTGTCAGGGGCTATCCTTGTCAGGCACCTTCCTCAGATGGAAGAAGAGTGCAGAAGATGGAGATGAAGGAGGAAGAGCTTTCCAACACTCAGACTGTCGCCCCATGCTACAGGAATCAATACACTCAGCACCACCTGTCAGGTCATCCTCTGGGATCAGCAAGCCACTCCCAACTGTTATGGATCATATTCTTTTCCTGTCTATTTAGCTTATGCATTACATTAAACTGTAGCTGCTTAATTAACTTAATCTATCTGAAAATCAGTTACGATTTCTTAACCATCAACCTTGTGACTACTGAACCTTAAGAAAACTTGCATGATGAAAATATGAAATGGTTTTCAAAGAAGAATACGGTAATGCCAAACGGCAGAAGCAGTATGCAATAGACAGAGCTAAGCAATCCGCTAACCAACAGATCGAATCTAAGCTCGGCAGCCCTGCCGAGTCATGAATGGTGCTGGACAATTTAACAATTAACAACAGGAGGAGACTACATAAATATCCCCATCCTCAATGAGTCCAGCACATCAGTGCAAAGGACAAGGCTGAACATCTTCAACCAGTAAATGGGAATCAGGGAAAACTCTCCACTGGTTGTCATACCTGTCACAAAGGACGATGATTGTGGTTGTTGGAGGTCAACCATCTCAGTCCTGGGACATCACAGCAGGAATTCCACAGAGTAATATTCTAGGCACATGCATCTTCAATTCTTTTGTCAGTAACCTTCTTTCCATCATAAGATCAGAAGTGGGGATGTTTGCTGATAATTTGCACTTTGCTCAGCACCATTTGCAAAAGCTCAGATACTGAAGTCTTATGTCCATTTGCAGCAAGCCATGGACAATTTCCAGATTTGAGCTGACAGGTATCAAGTGCCATTTGCTCCACACAAGTGCCAAGAAATGACTATCTCCCCATGACATTCAATGATGTTATCACTGCTGAATCCCCCAGTATCAACATTCTGGGGGTGTTACCATTGACTAGAAACTGAACTGAACCAGTCATAAATACTGTGGCCACAAGAACAGGTCAAAGGCTGAGAATTTTGCAACAAGTAATTTATGTCCTGACTCCCCAAAGCCTGTCCACCATCTACAAAGCACAAGTCAAGAGTCTGATGGAATGCCCTCTCCTTGCCTAGATGAGTGTAGCTCCAATAACACAAGCAGTTCAACATCATCCAGGACAAAGCTGTCTGTTTGATAGCACCCCATTCATCTTGTTCAACATTCATTCTATCCACTGATACACAGTGTACAAACTACAAGATTGCACTGCAGCAGCTCGCCAAGGCTCCTTCAACAGCAATTCCCAAAACCCTCGACCTCTACCACCTAGGACAGGAGCAACAGATACATGGGGCACACCATCATCTGCAAGTTCCCCTCCAAGCAGAATCAGAGAAGGGGATATTTGGATGAATGACCAGAGTCTTTAAAGATGTGGGGTTTAAAGCAAATTCAGATGAGATCACTTGGTGACGGTGATCATGGCTGCTAACAGTGAAATGAAGCACGAGGGATAGCATAGGAACAAAATGAATTGAGAGTATGGGGGAAGCTACCAAGGTAGAGACGGGCAAGAGGACTTAAATACAAGATTGAGAAATTGAAACCTGAGGAATTTGGGAATTAGGTGCCAACCAGATCAGAAAAGGGTGATAACAGGGCCTATAATCAATTAGACCAATTCACAGCCCATGTATTTTTGGGCTCCAGTGCAGTATGTGCTTCCTTTTCTTTCCTTCTCCGCCACTCTATTACATTGCTGGGCTTGGTGATGCAGCTTAATGGACAAGTTGCTGCTATTTTCAATGATTGGGAGGAGCTTGCTAACAGTCATTAACATCAGTGCTACTGTGTTTCACAAAGAGCTTCAGTCTATCTTTGTTGTGCTTTTTTGTCCTCCCTGGGGATATTGGCCAGTTAAGAGCTGAGAAAACAGTCTCCTGTTCATCAAAGATGATTTTACAATTTTGTTTTTTGAGCTGATTAGTGTTTGCTCAACTGTCCTCCCATTGAATCCAGAGGATATTCCAGAGGCATGACTGATGGAATTTCTCCAGCACTCCTACGCATCACTGATACACAGTCACAGAAGTACAGGGAGTGTGGTGATGATTAATCTGTACACCAGGATTTTCTGACTTGCAGCTACCCTGGTATGGGAAGTGTTCAGAGTCTGTCTTTCAACTAAAAGGGAGATGGAATATTTGGCTAACTTGATGTGGGTTGATATTGGAGATTTTATTGCAGCAACACTTAAAGAGGATCAGAATATTCCATGCAGGATTGCAGAAATTGAGTGGCATACAAATCTAGTGCAGAGTGAGCACTGAAGTCATCCTGCAAACTGTAGATCATGCATGTCTAAGATGGTCGGTTTACTTTTGGTATGGAGGTAACTGAGATTAAAGAGTTTTCCATCTAAACAGCATTCAATACTGACACCAGAGGGCAATTGATCTTTGATGAGGTGAGTAGCCACGGTCAGGTAGATTATAAATAGTACGTGAGCTTTCAAATTGCCTTGCTTGACCCTAGTCCATATTTTGAAAGCATCTCTTTTCAATCTTCCACTCAAGCTAGTTGCAATTGTATAATGGTGAATCAATTGCAGGATTGGGAAGTTTGCTGTGCTTCAAACATTTGGATTCCCAATCTACAGAGCTTCACGATTAACAGGCAAATGCTTTGATTCAGTGGATGAGTTCCTGGCACTGTTCTTCTGGCATTTTTCTTGGATTTGTCTGGCAACAGGGACCATATCAGAGGGTTCGCTGGAAGGCCTAAAGCCACTCTGAATCTTTGAGAGGAGTTCCTCAGCCACAGTGAGAGGGCAATTTAACAGGATTTTCCCTGTTATGCAGAAAAGGGGAATCCCACAATGGTTTCCACAGCATGATTCATCTCCCTTCTTGAAGATTGTTCAAGAAAAGGGATGTGGGGGAGTGGTTTGGGGAGTTCTTTTTCTACACAAATCTGTGGATGGAGTCTTGGTCTGAGGAGAAATTTGGAAGCTTTGAAGATCTCAGTTGCACTAAACTCCTGAGCCCAGAAAATTGGATTCCAGTATCGTCATCATCATGACTGGTTTGATAAAACCAGTGCTGAAGTATGTGATGATCTAGAACAAAGAGAGCATCAGACCTTGCAAACCTTTCCACCACATCAAGTTGGGGATTCACAGGACCTCTACAGTGCATGAGGAGGCCATTTGGCCCTTTGAGTCTGCACTGTCTTTCCAAAAAAAGTCCTTACTTACCAACCACATGCATTTACACACATATTCCAAACCCATCTTCTGCTCCCTAACATTTGACCGGTTTGACCCCTACTATTGCTGAACTCCTTATCCTAACGCAATTGAGCTCTCTCTGTTCTTCTGGTGCACTTGGCTTCTTCTTGTTAATGATCTATCCCGACACCCCGCCTTGCCAAATTAATTTAAGTCCTCACCGACAGCATTAGCTCACTTCTCTAGGAGGACACAGGTCCCAGCTCTGTGAGCTGCAGAAGCACTGCACCAGGTTAACTGTTAGAAGCATAACTTACTCAGTAAAACGTTAAAGAAAAACAATCAAGTTACAGCATGGGATTTTATTCTCATCTATACTGCAGCACACAATTGTCCAGTGAATTTTTAAAAATTTATCTCAGTTCAATCAAATTTACAGGTATAACAATTGTTTTTTTCTTTACAGCAGCATGCAAAAGTTGCACACTTCCATGCAGCTGCACCTTTAGGTTTTCAAGCAGTGGTGACAACTGTTTTCAAAGTACTTAAAATCTTTTAATAATACGCTTTGCAATGTCACTGGTCACAAGTCTCATTATACCCTACTAGTTTTTAAATGCTGCACAATAGTTAGAATATGTTTGCACCAAGTAACTCCTGTTGTGAGGAATTTATCACAGGGTCAATCAGTAACCACAGATTCAAGTAATAAATTATAGAATGCCTTCTCTCAGTAAGGAAACTAAAGCACCATTCACACCCATTAAAGAGATGGATGATCTTTTGCTCTATGCCACATGGACGGAAATATTAAAAGGCTGTTTCCTACAATAAATAAAAGTTTCTCTACATTATTTCAATATACCATGGTGAAATTTGAAAAAGGAGATTAAAAATGAGAGCATTGGAAATACTAAGCAGGTCAGGCAGCATTCATGGAGAAAGGGAAACAGTTAACGTTTTAGGTTGATGATCTTTTGTCAGTACAAGAGTTAAAAATGCTAGTTATGTTTTCCCACTTGGCAGCTGTTGATGATTCTGCTTCTCTCAGCATTGCCACCCCTAGATCCATCTTTTGTTTCTTTACCTGGCCCATACCATCTCCTTTTCTCTTGTGCAATCAACACTTTTGACATTTGAACCATAAGACATGGAGCAGAATTAGGTCACTCAGCTCATCAAGTCTGCTCCGCCATTCAATCATGACTGATATTTTTCTCATCCCCCTTCTCCTGCCTTTTCCTCCATAACTCCTGATCCCCTTATTAATCAAGAACCTATCTATCTCTTTCTTAAAGACACTCAACGTCTTGGCCTCCACAGCCTTTTGCGGCAAAGAGTTCCACAGATTCACTGGCTGAAGAAATTCCTTCTCATCTGTTTTAAAGGATCATCCTTTTAGCCTGAGGTTGTGCCCTCTGGTTCCAGTTTTTCTTACTGTGGAAATATCTCGTCCACTCTATCCAGTCCACTCTCCACGTCCACTCTATCCAGGCCTTGCAGTATCCTGTAAGTTTCAATAAGATTTCCCCTCAACCTTTTAAACTCCAACGAATACAGACCCAGGTTCCTCAACTGTTCCTCATACAACAAGCTCTTCATTCCAGAGATCATTCTTGTGAACCTCCTCGGGGCCTTTCCCAAGGCCAGCACATCCTTCCTTAAATATGGGGCCCAAAACTACTCACAACATTCCAAATGGAGTCTGACCAGAGCCTTCTGCAGTCTCATTTAATCTCTCCTACCTTGCCACAGACCTTCCATTGTGTTCTTTGCTGAACCTTCTTTTCTTCCCCTGCACTTGTTTAAAATCTGCAACATCTATCTTTTGTAGTTCTGGTTAAAAAAAAAATCAATCTGAAACATTAACTGTTTCTCCCTCCAGACGCTGCCTGACCTGCTGAGTATTTCCAGCATTTTCTGTTTTTATTTTAGATTTCCAGCATCTTCAGTACTTTACTTTTGTTCTGAAGCTCATAATCACAGGTTTTAATCACAGACTGATGTTAGAAATCAAATCTGTATACTGGCAAATAAATAGTCTTACAGCTAACGTGCCTGATGAAGAATAATTTATCACTATGGGTTCAAACTGACAATACATCCTGTTCAACACCTATGTCATCAAGGTGACTACACTTATATAGATAATCACAGACTATCCGAGGAGATGAGCTTGCTACCAGATCTAAAGTAACAACAAACCTGCTTATTCCTGCATTTGGACTAACAGAAAAAGCTTTGGACTGGTCAAAGGATGGCGGTAAAGGACATTTCAAATCCTCTACAAAATGCCTAATCCACTGTAGCATAAATCCACCGTGACTGACTATGAGTATATTAGCTGTCAGATCTCTGCCCTTGTCCGAATTGCTACTGTTTATGGCACAGGCGTTGGAGTTCACACTGCTGAGACTTTCTTGTGGACCGTGCAAGTCTCCTGAATGCTCAGCAACTGCATCAACCTGATCTGGCGCACTGTTGTCTTTTCCTGCTTGTGTCAGAAGGTGACATAAATAATTGAAAAAATCCTTTGCTCGAACTTGAACCTGTAAAACATACAGCACATTGTCACTCAAACTGTCACAGATGCAAAACATGTGAGAAATATTTCCTGTGGGTTAGGTGCATTGGTCATGCTAAATTGCCCCTTAGTATACCTGGATGCGTAGGTTAGAGGGATTAGAGGGGTAAATATGTGGGTTACGGGATAAGGTGGGATTGCTGTTTGTGCAGGCTCAATGGGCCTAATTGCCTCCTTCTGCACTGTAGGGATCCAATGATTTTTCAAAGTGTATTCAATTTGCATAATGCAAGAACTACAAACAACAATGAGGTAATGACCAAATAACCTGCATTTGTGATATTGGTTGAGGAATGAACGTTGGCCAGGAAATTGTGAACTTGCTGTTCTTCTTGGATTAGTACCATAGGATCTTTTACATTAACACATGCAATCACATGGATCCCCAGCTTAATCTCAACCGTAAAGCAACACCTTCAACAGGTCAACACTGAAAGCTAGATTACGTGCTTAATCTCAAGTGGAACTTGAATCCAAGGCAAGAGTAACACTGAGCCAACCAAGGCTGAGTATAACAACAACTGAGACAAAGGTCAGGATTTTCCCATCCTGCTCATTGTGGGAATTGTCAGGGGCACGATGGAAAACGTGACTTGGGGTGGGAATTTCTGGCCCTGCTCTGGGTGGGACCAGAAAATTCCAACCAAAGTGTCTAAGACAAAGACATTGGGGAGGATTTTCCATCCGTGCAACGCTAAGATATGAATGGAATCCAAGTCCCAATCTAAATCTGAGAGAGTTAGGCAGTTTGTGTGTTTTAAGCACGTGATCAGCCACATCCATCAATAAATGACTTACATCATCCACAGTCTCTGCTCCTGGTGGAGTAAAATAAGGACACTTTTGCCCTGCAGCTTTTGCCAGTGCCCTTAATTCACTCAAGGGCTTTCCTTCAGCGAGGCCATATTTCTAGGAACAAAAATAGGATTAAAGTTGTAAGAATGTTGTTGTTATTTGGAAACAAAAAACTTATAATGCACTTATTGTATCAGCAATTACAGACTTCTGCATAATCACATTGAACAACTGCTTTCAAAGCAATAGGACAAATAACAAGCAAAGAACTTACCACGTTCACTTTTTCTAAGTATGTGACTGCTTCACTTCTTTAGTTAAGCTTTTCCCATTATAATATTTGTCCACAAGTAATGTGTGAACAGCCTATCGAAACTAACACCCTATAATCACATCCTTCCACTTGAGAAACAAAGCACTGTGAAAGCAGTGCCCCTAAAAACAGCGCAGAAATCACCAACAGCTGCAGACCAGCAAAGCACAGCAGGAGAGAACTTTAAAGCACAGTGGGAGAGAGCTGTGGACATATCACAGAGTAGTATCACAGAACAAAGAGTTATGTGGGATAAATACACTGGCAAGCTTTTAATTTTTATTTCAAATAAAAATGAATCAGTAACATTAATTTATATAGTGTTCAATTTTTATTTCAAATAAAATTCAACTACAAAATAATTTGGCAGAAAACTAAAGACAATTCGATCATTTATATAATTAGTGTACAACTAATCACACCTCGGGATAACGTTGGAATGAAATAAAAAGAGAGAGCAACACACAAGGGTTCTGAATCTTTTAATAAATTAAATCTGAAACTATATACTTAATGACAGATGAGGATAACATTTAAGTTAACTCCTGATAAGATAAAATAGTGTCAGGCCAAGGGATGCAGTTGATTGATGAGTAGATGGCAAGTCTTTACTTGTTCAAGTCCTAAATTTATTTGTTAACTCAGTTAGTCTAAAAATAGAAACAAGAGCAGAATTTATTGCCCAGCTGTAATTGCCATTGAGAAGGATGTGTCAGCTGCTTTCTTTAGATACTGGAATCCATATGGTGCAAATATATCCACAGTTCCAGGATACTGGCCTGGTAAAAATGAAGGAGTGGGATATGGTTCCAAGCCAGGGTGATGTGTGACTTGGAGGGAAACTTGTGGTTGGTGGTGTTCCCATGTGCCTGTGGCTCTGGTCTTTCAGGATGGTAGAGATCAAAATTTGCAAAGTGCTGTCAAAGGAAGCTTGGCAAGTTGCTGCAGGACATCTTGTAAATGGTACACGCTGCTGCCACTGCACATTGGTGGAGGCTGGAATGAATGTTTAAGTTAGTGTATATGGGGTGCTCAAAGCAGACTGTTTTGTCCTGGATGGTAACAAGCTTCTTGAGCAAGTGGAGGGTGTTCCATCACCCTCCTGACTTGTGCCTTGTAGTTTGTGGACAGACTTTAGGAACGCAAGGGGCGAGTTACTCGCCGCAGAATTCCCAGCTTCTGACCTGCTTTTGTAGTCACAGCATTTAAATGGCTATTCCAGTTAGGTTTCTGATTAATGGCAAGTCTCAGGATGTTGATGGTGGGAATTCAGCAATTACAATTCCATTGAATGCCAAGGGCAGATGGTTAAATTCTCTCTTCTTGGTGACCGTCATTGACTGATACTTGCGTGGCACAAATGTTATTTGCACTTGCCAGCACAAACCTGAATGTTGTCTAGGGCTTGCTGCATATAGATACAGATTGCTTCAGTACCTGAGGAGTTGCTAATGCTACTGGACACTTTCCAGTCGTCAACAAGTAAGTATCCCCACTTCTGACCTTATGACGGAGGGAAGTTCATCAATAAAGCAGCTGAATGCAAGGAACTCTTACAGCAATGTCCTGCGACTGAAATAATTGGCCTCCATCAACCACAACCATCTCCCTTTGTACTAAGTATGACCTGATCAATGGAGGATTTTCCCCTCCCAATTCCCACTGAATTCAGTTGTGCTAGAGTTCCCTTAAGCAAAGTCAAAGACTCTGTTGTCAAAGAGAGCCACTCTCATCTCTCTCCCTTACATTCATCTATTTTGTTCATCCTTTTATGAGGAAGGATGTTCTTGCTCTCAAGGGAGTGCAGCAAAGATTTACCAAGCTGATTCTGGGGATGGCAGGACTGATGTATGAGGAGAGTTTGACTAGGTTAGGATTGTTTTCGCTGGAGTTCAGATGAATGAAGGGGGAATCTCATAGAGACTTATAAAATTCTAACAGGTCTAGCCAGGGTAGATGCAGGGAGGATGTTCCTGATTGTGGGGGAGTCCAGAATCAGGCGTCACAGTCTCAGAATTCGGGGTAGGCCATTTAAGACGGAGACACGGAGACATTTCTTCACCCAAAGATTGGTGAGCCAGTGGAATTCATTACCACAGGAAGTAGTTGATGCAAAAACACTGAATGTATTCAAGAGGCAGCTAGATATAGCACTTGGGGCAAATGGGATCAAAGGTTATGGGGTGCAAACAGGATTAGACTACTGAGTTGGACAATCAGCCAAGGTTGTGATGGATGGTGCAGTAGGCTCGAAGATCCAAATGGCCTCCTCCTGCTCCTATCATCTATGTTCCTATGTTTGTATCAAGACTGTAATGAAATCAGGAGCTGAATGCCCTGGCAGAACCCAAACTCAGCCTCAATGAGCAGATCATTGCTAAGTGCCACTAGATAACACAGTCAACAGCACCTTCCATCTGTTTGCTGATGATCGAGACTAGACTGATGGGGTAATAATTGGCCAGAATTGACTTAGCCTGCTTTTTGTGGACAGGACATATCAAGGCAGCTACCTACACTGACCAGTTTAACACAGTGTTGCAGCTGTACTGGATCAACTTGATCAGGGGTGTGGTGAGATCTGGAGCACAAGTCTTCAGTACAATTGCTGGTTGTTGCCAAAGCCCACATTCTCTGCTGCATCCAGCGCCTTCAGCCATTGCTTGATATTACATAGGGTGAATCAAATTGACAGAAGACTGGCATCATGATGCTGCGGATTTCAGGTGGAGGCCAAATGGTACAAGAATCAAAGGCAATATGGGGAAAATCATTTTCACGTTGCATGGATTTAGGATCTGGAATGCTTTGCCCAAGAGTGTTTTGGAAGCAAATTCAACTATGGTTTTTGGATGGAAGTTAGATAATTAGTGGAAGAGAAAAAAAATTACAGGATTGCAGTGGAAAGATAGGAGAAAATGGGGCTAGCCAAATTGCTCTTGCAGAGAGCCAGCACAGACACAAATGGACTTCTTCTGTGCTCTTTCCATTCAATGATTCTCGTGACACTATGATGCTTCAGCTTTGCGCCTCCTTCGTTCAGGGTGTACTGCAGATAAACTCCTAAGCAGGAATCAACACTATGGCTGTGATTCTCTCATCTCACTGCGCTAATTTGTTAGTGCAACAGGCCGGGAGTTTCTCACATTGGCTGATTTACGGGGTTCACGCACGCATTCATACCTTGCTAGTGTCTTCCAGTGCCGGATTTCCAGCGGCATGAGATCCATGCTGGAAACTGGCAGGGAAGCACAAAGATCATTTAAATGGTTATTTGCATATAATTTAAATGTGATTAGCTGGCCTGGGGCTGAAGTCTCCGAGGCTGTTAGCATCCCCCCCACCAGAGTGGTTCACTCCAGTGGTGTTTACAGTAGTTTCCCACTAACGGAGATGGCGGGGGAGTGGGAACGCGGGGGAATCCAGCATCGTAGGGGTCATGGGGCTAGACAAAGATCGAGCTAGCCAGCAACTGGAGGGTCGTCAGTGTGGGACCACTGCGCATGCGCTAATCTCAGCAAAGACAGATTGATGCATGAGCAGTAGCCCGCTCTGCGTGCTGATTTCAACCTTTCCAGCTGGATAGGACCCGCCCCCTAGTTTTTAATAATATTCATGCTGGTGGCCCCTGCAGCGCACAGAGTCTGGGAGATTCTTCCCTCAATTCCTGCCTAAAAAGCTAGCATGAATTTCTCCAGTCTTCAGGCAAATTCGACACTTAGAATTTTTTGGAGGAGAATTCCGCCCTACTTAACTGCTTCCCGAACTGCAATAAGCTTTCCACATGATACTAAAAAGACAGAGGATATTACCTTAAAACAGGGACTAAATTATATCTATATATCCCAACTCAATTATCTCCCACCACTCCCCAACCTTGCCCCGGTTTAACTGCAGATTACACTTGATGCTTGTGCCTTTGTGCAGTACCATGGTGACTGGCTAGAAGTGATTAAACCTGAGTACTCTACCAGAACCTGCAAGTTCCTGTAATCCCATTGAAAAGCCCATTCTTTGCACAGAAAGAACACTCCATGTAGTCCATACAAAATGTTGTGCTATGACTGAAAAGCTTATTTTACTATAATATAGATAATTACTTTAGTTCTTCTATAAATTATAAATTAATCTAAGTGTTAAAACAATTATTCTGCAGCCTCCTATCTGTGGTATTGAGGCAGTCGTGCCAATAACAAACAGATAATAGTCATGTTCACCAAACACAGAATTTATACAAATTAAATTAACTTTATTTGCAAAGTGCCATATGAGGAACAAGGTTTGTGCAGTTTCTCATCTGAAAACTGCAAATCTAAATGGTCATTACGTGTTTATGTCCTCCTACTTTGATCAACACGGAAATCACATTTCCATTGACGAAAAATTCTTGGAAGCTTTCAAACTTTATAATACAACAGATTGCACCATACAATTATGCATCATCTGCCTCTTCTCACCTGTATAATATACTTTAACGTGGATTAGATTCAAATAAAAAACTCCCTCGAATTTTAAACTGGTCTTAGACTTTAGATTTTGTTTTTATTTGTAGCAAAAGTAAAGCTCTCCTTTGTTCAGGTAATTAATATCTGCAAGCATAAATTCAGTGCAGTAGAGATCAAACACCAAGTTATATTTACCGAAAACTGTACTTCACAGCTCAGGATTATTGCTGTAGGTAAATTCATATTGAAAAAAAACACAAAACGTTCCAGAATTTTACTTACTCTATAGTAACAATTATTTAAAAGCTATGATTTTCATTGCAATAACTCCTCCTTTAAAGTTCTGGCTGTGTTCCTGAAAGTTGCAACTTTAAATGAAACAACTAATGCTAAAGTTGGAATTTGTCACCCTGGAAAATAATATACAGGTTTTTAAAAATATGTACAGCACTGTGCATTCCTAGCTGAAATAACTTGCAAAATAAAACACATCGCTAAATATAAAAATACAATATACAAACTATTTTTAAAAATTATAGGATTCACCTCAGTACTCTTACATTGACCAGGCTCCATCGAGTTGGTCCATATGCTTAGTAGTTAAAGTCCTAACTACCTGCACCAACCAACATCTGCCACTCAATGGAGGTCAGGAGCAGAGCCAGAGCAGGAATGAGGAGCCACTGATGAAGAGACCCTGAATATCCATGCAAGAACAAAGGCTGGGTGGCAAAGGTGGTGGTGTGCTTGGCAGGGGTGGTGGGGGTTTAGTCAGCAAGGCCAGGAAGCAAGAGGCTGGGGGTCAGCAAGAGTAGAAGTGAGCAGACAGGTCACAGAACAGGAAGTCTGTGACAGACAATGTTAAAATGAAACTGAGTGAACAGATTAGCTGACATTACTTTATTCATAAAGAAAAACAATGTTAACTGAGTCAATGTCAAACAAGAACTTAACATCATCCAAGATAAATTACCAACCACGTGTTTGTCTCCGTCATCAAATACGATGTCATGGCTTAAGAACAGCAAATTACATTTATATAATGCCTTCAGTGTAGAAAAATTCCCAAGGCACTTCACAGGCAGCTTATCAGGACCAAAACTGACACAGAGCCACCCAACGAAATAGGAAGCCAGGTGACCAAAATCTGGGTCAAACAGCTAAGCTTTAAGGATCCCAAAGGAGGAAAGAGGATGTGGAAAGATTTAGAGAGAAAATTCCAGAGCTTGGGGCTTAGATAGCTAAAGATATGGTGACAGATAATGGTGCAATGGAAATTGGAATACACAAGGGGCTAGAATTAGAGGAATGCAGAATTTTGGGAGGGTTATTTAGAGCTGGACAAAGTTACACAAATAGGGAGGGACAAGGCTGTGGAAGTATTTGTAAACAAAGATGAGAATTTTAAATTCAAGCTGTTACTCTGCTGAAAGCCCACATGGGTTAGTGAGCACAGAGGATGGTGGGTGAACATGTTGGTATGTATTCCAAAGCAGTTGCTTGTTTTCTCTGAGCTGAAGTTTAGAGGGTGGAGAGAGAAACAGCCAGGAAAGCATTAAAATAGTCGAGTCTAGTAATAAAAGAACGTGAGCGAGTTTCAGCAGTATTTGGATTGAGTCAGAGGCGCGCAACGTCAAAGGCAGGAGACAATAATCCTGGTTCATAACAATTGTTTAACCCTGCAGCTCAAAAGCAAACCTGTACAGATATTACACCCTGCCTCATAGTTCACCAAGTGACAAGAAATGTAGAATAAAGACGCTTTGATTCACCTTATTCAAATTAAAATTTCCCCTCCGCAAATTATGAACTGTAAACAAAAGATAGTCAACTAACCTGTTAAAATAAGGATCCGAGATGGCCCTGTGGCAGGAGGGGGTTGGGACAATAAAAAAGAAGAAATAATAGATCGAAATGGAGGAGAGTTCATGGTCTGAAGTTGTTGAACTCAATGTTAAGACCAGAAAACTGTAAATAGGAAGGTGAGGTGCTGCTCCTCCAGTTTGCGTAGGGTATCTGTGGAAAACTACAGCAGGCCAAGGGCAGGCATGAGGACAAGCTGGTGAATTGAAATGGCGAGTGACAGGAAGGTCAGAGTCATGCTTGTGGATGGCCTGGAGTGTTCCACAAAGCAGTCATCCAAGTCTGTGTTTAGACTCCCCAAAGCATCTCCTCTACACTACATCCTAAATCTACCTATAATAATGGTATTTCTAAAGGAGCTTTTTGTAAGGCACATGTTCAAAGGCTTATACATGACAATTTTTAAAAATTCTTTTGTTGGACAGGGGCGTCGTTGGCTGGTCAGCATTTATTGATCATCCCTAGTTGCCCCTGAGGTGGTGGTGTGGTGGTGAGCTGCCTTCTTGAGTCGCTGCAGTCCATGTTCTGTGGGTTGACCTGCAATGCCATTAGGGAGGGAATTCCAGGATTTTGACCCAGTGACTGCAAAGGAACCATGACACATTTCCAGACGGCAAGTGGCTTGGAGAGGACGTTGCAAGTGGTGGTGTTTCCATGAACAAGGGCAGCAGATACTTCTGAATGGAAGTGGTTGTGGGTTTGGAAGGTGCTGTCTAAGGATCTTTGGTGAATTGCTGCAGCGCATCTTGTATATAGTACACAATGCTGCGACTGAGCCTCAGTGATGGAAGATGGAAGAAGTGGATGTTTGTAGACGTGGTGCTGATCAAACTGGCTGCTTTGTCCTGGATGCAGTCAAGTTTCTCGAGTGTTGTTGGAGCTGCACCCATCCAGGCAAGTGGGGAGTATTCCATCACACTCCTGACTTGTGCCTTGTAGATGATGGATAAGCATTGGGGAGTCAGGAGGTGAATTACTCTCCGCAGTATTCTTAGTCTCTGACCTGCTCTTGTAACCACTGTGTTTATGGGTGAACACAGTAAAAAGTCTGACACCAGGTTTTAGTCCAACCGATTTATTTGATAATACTCACAAGCTTTCGAGGTTTCCCTCTTCGTCAGGTGAATGGAGAGTTCTGGCCTCAGACAGAGCATATAAAGCACAGACAGTTTAGAGATTACTGATTAGAATGTGAATCCTTACACCTAACCTGCTGTTCAAGACCTGAAGTGGCTGACAATGTGAGTGGAAGGAGCACTGATCACAGGTTACAGAGATGTGTATTGTCTCCAGACAGTACAGTAAGTGAGGTTTTGCAAACCCAGGCAAGTCATGGGGGTTACAGACAGTGCGACATGAACCCAAGATCCCTGTTGAGACCGTCCTCATGTGTGCGGAACTTGGCTATCAGTCTCTGTTCAGCAACTCTGCGCCGTCGTGTGTCGTGAAGGCCGCCTTAGAGAACGCTTACCCGAAGGTCAGAGGCTGAATGCCCGTGACCACGGGCACTGAACAGAGACTGATAGCCAAGTTCTGCACACATGAGGACGGTCTCAACATGGATCTTGGGTTCATGTCGCACTATCTGTAACCCCCATGACTTGCCTGGGTTTGCAAAACCTCACTGACTGTACTGTCTGGAGACAATACACATCTCTGTAACCTGTGATCAGTGCCCCTTCCACTCACATTGTCAGCCACTTCAGGTCTTGAACAGGTTAGGTGTAAGGATTCGCATTCTAATCAGTAATCTCTAAACTGTCTGTGCTTTATATGCTCTGTCTGAGGCCAGAACTCTCCATTCACCTGACGAAAAGGGAAACCTCGAAAGCTTGTGAGTATTATCAAATAAATCGGTTGGACTAAAACCTGGTGTTGTCAGACTTTTTACTGTGTTTACGCCAGTCCAACACCGGCATACCCACTTTATGGGTGAATCCAGTTGAATTTCTGGTCAATGGTAACCCCAAGGATGTTGACAGTGGGGAATTGAGTGACAGTTACACTATTGAATGTCATGGGGATTATCGATGATGGTCATTGTCTGGTATTTGTGTGGAGCAAATGTTACTTGCCACTTATCAGCCCAAGCTTGGATATTGTCAAGACCTTGTTGCATTTGAACATGGACTGCTTCTGTATCTGAGGAGTCACAAATAATTTGAGATGTCACCTCTTCAAAATAAGATGTTATGAAAGTACAGTCTGTGAGCTGCACAAGTAACTTCAAATAGAAACCGACATTTAAGATTATTCATCTATGTCACAAGTTTGCTTACATTTACACTGCAAAGAAGTTACCGTGAAAATCCTCTAGTTGCCACACTCTGGCACTTGTTCGGGTACACTGAGGGAGAATTTAGCATGGCCAATACACCTAACCAGCACACCTCTGGACTGTAGGAGGGAACCGGAGCACCCGGAGGTAACCCAAGTAGACAAAGGGAGAACATGAAAACTCCACACAGAGTGACAGGGAATCAAACTCGGGTCCCTGGCGCTGTGAGGCAGCAGTGCTAACCACTGTGCCGTCTGGAGCCCAACCCCCACACCATTATAATTTTGTCCCACTCCCATTCTGCCTTTTGTTTTGTATACCATTACAATAAAATTCATAGGAGGTTCAAGGAACAACACGTCATCTTTTGATCAGGTGCTATACAACCAGAGATTGTAATAGCTTCAGACTACAAGCAATGCTCCCATTTTTTGACAGGAGGTCCTAGTAGTAGTTCTGGTGCTGTCACTTACAGCTCCTCCAGACTTAAGATATTTCTTTACTTGTCCCATTATCTTTCCCTTTCAGCCTGCATCATCAAACAGGTTATTTAATCACTCCTGCCTTCCACCCCATCACAGTTCGTTGTTCTTCTTCTCTCCTCCGAGCCCAAATCTCCAGCTTCTTCCAATTCTGATGAAAGTTCATTAATCTGACACAATAAGTCTGTTTCTCGCTACACCAATATTACCTGGGCTGCTGGATATTTCCAAACCTGCAGAATTGAGGGGTTTTGGTCTCCTTATTCAAGCCACAGAGCGTGCACAGCAAAGGTTCACCAGACTGATTCCTGTGATGGCATTATTGTTGTATGAGGAACAGTTGAATGAGCAAGGCCTGTATTCACTGGAGTTTAGTAGAAGGAGAGTGGACCTAATTGAAACATATAAAATTCTCAGAGGGATAGTTAGACTGGTTGCAAGGATGATGTTTCCCCTGGCTGTACAGTCTAGAACAAGACGGTCACTGTTCAGGATAATGGGGTAGGCCATTTAAGACTGAGATGGGGAATTCTCTACCATAAGGCTGTGAAGGGCAAGTCACTGAATGCATTTAAGAAAGAAATAGATTTTTAGACACTAAAGGCATCATGAGGTATGGGGAGGGAGTGGGAGTATGGCGTTGAAGTACAGAATCAGCGATGATCACGCTGAATGACGGAGAAGGCTCAATAGGCTGAATGGCTTACTCCTACTCCTATTTCCTACGGTTCAGCTACTGTTTTTATGCCATAAGCTGATTTATGGCTTGCATAATGCTATGTTTCATATCTACTAATACTTAGCAGATATGAAACATCATAATTCAATAGACCGTTCACTTTCTTGTGCATTACATGCACAGGAAAACTATTAGGAGGTTACAGAAAAGAAAACTGCAATGGTATGGAAAGCAAAACCATGAGCTGGAAGTTTGGGTCACTGGAGTATGCCCTGCTACAAGGCAGTTTTTTTCTGTCACAGAACTATTTCATTTCCTGGTGAACTGATTCGTGAGCTACATAAACAACTTTAGCTTAAATGCAATATTTTACAACAGATTATATACTTCGTGAAAATGCATGTGCCATGTTGTTCTTGAAATCACTTGTCAACCTATTCAGAGTGCCAGTTTATTTCATAATGTATTATTTTAGACATATTTTTTACGTTTGATACTTACTCTTTCTCGAAGCCTTGTGTCAGAGACTATTTCAAGTTTATGTCCACAACTATTCTCTAATATAATAGCAGATGCAGTCTGAAACAGAGGAACGACGCAGTGAATTCGCAGCAAGTAAAACCAATTTGTAGTAGAGTCACAAAGGTTACAAAAGAGTTCTTAATCATTGGTTTGTCCAACAAAATTATTGTTTTACTGGAAATGCAAAACTTCTCTAATGGGATACATTAAAATAAGAATAGAGATCTTTTGATGGCAAGTTCAGTTTTGCAAGAAAAGCTGATATACATCAGGAGTGCTCTTATTCTATATTTTTTGTTACTTTGTCACAAATTGTATCTGAACCATATTTTTTAAAGTGGTCAAAATTATATAATGAATATTTAGAGAAGTATTTTCTGAGTCACTTTCAGAATTAGGTACCAAATGGGAAAGGATAGCGTGTAGACCCACAGCACCATCAAACTCATGTCAAACTTCCAACTATGCTCGTTAACAAATAACAAGCATCAGTAGCAAAAAATAATCAACGTTTAATAATTTTCAAAAGTTTTAGAATTAACACCTAATATAAGGAGGTATAACATGGATGTTAGAGGGAGGTTTTTCACACAGAGGGTACTGGGGGTATGGAATGCTCTGCCAAGCAAGGTGGTGGAGGCAGGCACACTGGAGTTGTTTAAGAGTTACTTAGACAGGCACATGAGTGGGATGGAGATGAAGGAATATAGGAGATTGTTTTAAATAAGGTTCAGTAGCCTTGGGTTGTCCCTGGTAATGTATAAGGATGTGGAATGATACTAATGTTTTTCTCTTTTAATTCACAGGTTTTAAGTCAGTCTGCCTTGTTGTCCAACAAGGGGCATACACGCAATGGGTCGTACAAGGGCTGCTCTTGGAGGTTCAATAGCCTAGTACTTCATGTCGTTAGTGTACGCTTAAACTGGACCAGATGCTGGGCAACACGACAGCTCAGTGACTACCACTGTTTGCTGTGCAGACACATGGATTTGGGCCAGGGTCTGTGGGAGTTTGCGCATTCTCCCCGTGCTTGCGTGGGTTTTCTCCAGGTGCTCCGGTTTCCTCCCACACCCCAAAGATGTACTATTAGGCTGATTGGAGGTAATAAATTGTCCCTAAATTAGTTTTCCCTCAATGTGGAATGCCATAAGCATAGATAAGGGTCATGGGTGGAGGGGGGACTGGTAATGTTAAAATGGCAGCGCAGGCTCGTTGGGCCAAAGGGCCTGTTTCCCAGACTGTTTTTGTTCTTTGTTCTAAAAGATTGCTAAACAGGAAAAAGATGCTTCATCTTCCCAGCAATTGGAGACTTTAACATCGCTATTTGAAACATGGCAGGTTCACAATCTCATATTCTGAAAAAAGTCCCATGTCTATTTTCACATGTCTCAGTTGGCTGGATGACCAGAGTATATCAGATTGATGCTAACAGCGCTGGTTCAATCCCTGTTGGGACTGGAGTGGATTTGGGACCTGTCTCCTTGCACTAGTCATGGAGGAGATCATGAGCCTTCCTTCATTTAGGGATCTGAACAGCTACTTTGCTTTTACAGCACTTTCATCTTTATTATTTCAACATTCAATAACTCTTATTTTCCTGGAACAGTTACCAGCATGTTGCATTTTAGTCCAACTTAGATACAAAAAAAGCTAGTCACAAAACCACTAACTTCTTGAAATTAAATCACTTGAAGAAAATCAACAGAATGAAGGTAAAAAGCACCTGTTTAGCACGCTGTAGGTCACTTGAGAACACATGAGAGAACTTGATTTCCCTGAGAGCCTGACCCGCAGCCTTCGCCTGCTTGAAGCCAAACTCGGACAGCGGTTCATCCACTCCTTGCCCTGAAAAGGAATAAAAAGATACGAAAGCAATTTTTTTGTGTGTTTAATGTTCTTTAAGAGACATAATTGTAGAAGTGTTGAAAATTACACAGAAGAACAAAGTAAAAGGATGGCTAAGTTTGCAGAACACGCTTCCTTCTATGTGTGTAATGATTGGTATACATTTGCCACAATGTATAGATATGACAAGTTGGCTAACATTCTCCTGTAAAAATCCAATATAACCGGAGTTTGGGAAATCTTGTTTCTAAGTAAATGGGGGTGCACAACACAGTTCTAAGTTTTGCTATACACCTAAGTTGACAATCCCTCAAGATCATTATGAAGGCCTGTGTTAGAAAGAGGTTTCAGTTGCTGAGGACTATGTGATTTTCTTTTGATGTTACACAGTGGCACTGTTACAACTGAGTTGGAAAAGGTTTAATCTACACATGGACTATATTGTATTTAACCTTGTAGTTTAAAGTCTACTTACTTCTCAGTGCCAAGATCTTTCAGCCAAACTACATAAGACATTCTCCTGATTAAAAGTAGAATCTTCTGAAACCTGTGGCTTCCCTATGTGTCCCTGCTTCTAAGTTATTTTCACAACACCAGGTTAAAGTCCAACAGGTTTATTTGGTAGCACGGCCCCTCATCTGATGAAGGGACAGTGCTCTGAAAGCTTGTGTACTAAATAAACTTGTTGGACTTTAACCTGGTGTTCTGAGACTTCTTACTGTGCTTACCCCAGTCCAATGCTGGCATTGCCACATCATGCCCAAGTTATTTTGCCAGAGGAGGGGTCAAACCAATAGCAGCAAGTAAACAATTTGTAGCAATGAAGTGTTCACCAGTGGGATTATTACTGACACTATCAGCACCTTTCTGATGGCAGTTGGGGCCCCCCCTGAGATTAAGCATCCCAGCAGCAGGCCAGGGAATTGGGCAGAGTAGGGGTTGGGGGGAGAAAGGGGAGAGCCATTGATGTCTCATTCCATCCCAAAGCCATGGAGATAAAGGGGCTACAGCTGCATCCCATTGCCAAACATAATTTTAAAATTTCCAGAAGCATTCAGATGGGGCTTCCATTGTGAGGCATCCTTGCCATTTCCCATCTCCATCAGTGGCACCCACCTCGCCTGGTGGGGCTGCCAATCACCCACAACTGCAGGAGCTGAAACTGCCCTCCTGACTGTGGAGACCATCAGCTGTCCCTAACTGGAAGGCAGATGAGGAGGTAGGTTGTTAATTATGTACCTCAGGGAAGATCATGCAGGTAGGGTTTGATCGTGATCGGGTTTGAGGCCTGAAAATCTTCCTAGGCTACAGGATGTTATCCTAGGTGTCACCTTCATACATTAAAGTTTTATGAGTAATTTAGTCAAATTACAAACAAATAATAAATCTTCTTTTACTTTTACTTGTTAGACGATAGTGTATAATAATAAGCAGCTTGTGTAAAGATCACTTTTAAGTACAGAATGAATGATATAGTAGTAGAACAATGCTGCATAGACTGGTTAATGGTCGATTATATCATGAAGCACAGCTAATCTGAAAGAACCAGCAAGAAGTAAAAACAAATCAAGAGGATCAAGCTAAGAGATTTAGCCACTTCACTACATCTTTGCACACATCCTAGCATTCTTTTCTTGATGGCAGTTAGCCAAGTCCTGCAAGCAACTCACCTTTCCAAGAATGTTCCTTAAGACAGGGGAAGCCACAAATGAATGAAGGGGAGATGATATTTCAAAAGTAGAGTCTCCACAGAATACTTGCTTATTATTTCTTTTTGCACAGCTAATCATAATTAGAAATCTATGCTTGAGATAAAACATTACATTATTTTTGAATAATACTTACCTTGAAGAACTTTTGCTTTATTGTATCTTGTTTCACCACTAAAAAAAAAGTTTAAAGAAAAACAATGTTAAACCAATAAATAGTGAGAATCACAGTTTCATACCTTTTCCCCCTTTCTTTCTATGGGCATCACTGGCCGGGCCAGCATTTGTTGCCCATAGCTAGGTAACAGGAAACTGAGTGGCTTGCTCGCCATTTCAGAGGGCAGTTAAGAATCAACCACTTGGAATCACATGTAGGCCAGACCAAGTAAAGATGGCAGATTTCATTTCCTAAAGGACTTTAATGAACCAGAAAGGTTTTTTTCAGTAACATGGTCATCATTACTAACTACTAATTCATGTACACCAGGGATTATTAATTGAATTCAAATAGCACCATGGCAGATGGTGTAATTTGAAGCAGGATATTAGCCTGGGCCTCTGAATTACTGGCCCAATGGCATTACCACTACACTACCACCTCCCACTTCACAATACCAGATTCATAAATCTCTACAGATCAATCACACAACGATTAATTCTATACAGAAATGAACACAACTGCCTGAATGCAGTGCCACTGCTGTGCACAAGAACTGAAGGATCATAGCCCCAAAACAATTTGTTATACACATTTCAGATTACAGGGTGAATTCAGATAGGTTTCACGGTAAAGCATCTTTGGAAATAAGCAAGAAGAAAATATCTAAGTGCTCCAGAAAGCCACCATCAGAACACTCAGCATAACAATGTTTTGAAGCCTATCACAAGCCTAAAACTGAGATTCAAGAGGGATTTGGATTATCTGAAAAGGAAGAATGTGCAGGGCTACAGGAAAAAAGTGGGAATTGTTCCTTCAGACAGCCAGTGGGGACACAATTGGCCAAATGGTCTCCTCTGCAGTAACCGTTGTGTGATTCTCTAACTGCTGCTTAGAATAACTGAATACCTGCTCCATCCAAGGTAAGGCAATGCAATGATTAACATGAAGACAAACTTTCCATTCCTATGTCACATTTACACAATCATAAGAAACAAAAAAGGAACCATTGTGCAATTGGAGGATAATTAAACCAAGCAGTTTTCAAGTTAATGAATCTACGTAAAAACTATCATATTACAGTGTCTCGTTATTCTGCTTGCTGCAGGTACACAATTCAAGTGTGAAGACAGGTGTGGTCAATTCTTTTAAAAAATATCAGGAAAGAAGCATGCTTGATTTTGTTGGGCTTGCTACACAATGAAATGGAAATTCCAGAAGTAGTAATTCCGCAGAACTGGAGTCCATTAAGAGGATGATACATTTTGCTTGGCATTCAACATGTTGAAAGCCTCCCTTTCTACATCAACAGTATGTGTATTATGCCATGTATCTATAGCTTACCAATGGTACAAGTATTGCCATTAATAGCAGAGTAGACCATAGATAGTGAATGCAGAATGTCCCTTCACATTAAATACACTGTACCTTAAAGAGCTGGATTCCTTATTCTCCATCTCCCCAAGTCACTAACCCAAATTACTGGCAAATAGCTGGCAACCACCGATTCCAGCAAGTGACTGTACCTTTCTTATAAGCTGCAGGACAGCATCAGCAGCGTAAGGACAAGTGGAAGGAACAGCCACGATGGCCCACCATTTTTCAATGACAATGCTGCAGCTCAGCTGAAGAATGTTGAAATGATCTGTTGACACTACTGGCTGCCATGCAAGAATGTCTCATCCACATCCTTGAGTCTTTCTTTGTTCTGCTCATCAGTCGCCTGCATGCTGATGCCTCCATTGATTGCAATATTATAGAGCATACAGCACATCATCACTAGCTTGGACAATTTCTGTCATGTGTACTAAAAGTCACTAAATCACCCAGGCAACAGAATCATTGCTTCAAAACACTGCTTAGTTATGAACCCAGGTTTGGCATAGATCTCATTGTTTTGTTGCTGGACCTTATTGGTTGTTATGGCAATGAGTCTCATCAGCCAAGGTCAAAGAGAATACATAGATTCCCCAGGAGCCATCCATCCAGCTTATCTCACTGGAACAGATCTCAAATGTTGGCCTGTCACGGTATGCAAGATTCAAAGCAACTCTCGGCATACGTAATATTTCTTTAGACAACATTCAGTTGACATCACATGTATTCACATTGACATTAATTTCTTTTCTCTATTTTTGTGTGGCACCAGTTAGACCTATTTGGAGTTCAAATAAGCATATGTGCATTATCAGCAGTGCTCTGAAATCTGGAAAAATATCAGCAAAGAAACCTCACTACCTGAAACCCTGCTACTGCCACAAAGCACACTGGAGTAGGCCACATACCCATGCTCAAACAGGAATATGACATTTGGGGCAAATCAGTTTTAAGTGCAGACCAGAGAAGTGAACATCCAGATAGAATCCACTGAGATAAGACAAAAACTAAATGCCATATAAAGAATTACATTAGGACTTAAAAACTGATTTTGGAAATAAAATTTAATCATGGGGATTTGATTACATCATGCCAAATTCTGCACTGTACTCTCCCCTCATGTACCTTATGCCAGCTTTCAATATACAACCTGATAGGTGAAAAAGATAACTGAAAAATTAACTAGTTTTAGGTTTTCATTAAAAGTAAAGACCCTCATTTGGTTATGCAGAAAAAACAATTTAAAAATTTTAGTCGCATTGATTTCCCAAATCCATTGCTTGAAGGCAATTGAAGTAGATTCAAAAGGAACTTGTAAAAGAGAATGGGTGGTTATAGATGCATACATATGGGAAAGAAAAAAAACTGCAGGGCTATGGGACAGAGTAATGCTGTGCTACTAATTTGAGATAACTCTCAAACAGCAACAGCTTGCACGAGTGCCGCAAGTCCTTTGACTTTTTTTTCCTAACAACTAACACCCTCCACCTCAAGTTGCACAAGACGAACGTTGAATTATTAATACCCCTATGACTTTGGGTAAAGTTTGAAAGGTTTGCTTTAACCAGATAAATTAGGAATGTCCAATCTTAGAGAAAACAAAAGCAAAATACTGCAGATGCTGGAAAATCTGAAATAAAACATAAAATGTTGGATAAGCTCAGCAGGTCTGGCAGCATATGTGGAGAGAGAAACACAGTTAACGTTTTAACATGAAAACAGAAAGCGCTGGAAATTCTCTAGCGATCAGGCAGCATCTGTGGACAGAGGAAGGGCTGAAGTCTCAGGCCAAGGGACAAACTTTAAATAAAAGCAAAAAAAAATGCAGATGCTGGAATCTGAAACAAAATCAGAAAACGCTGGGAAATCTCAGCAGGTCTGACAGCATCTGTGGTGAGAAAACAGAGCCAACATTTCAATTCAGGTTCGAAACATTGGCTGTATTCTCTTTCCACAGATGCTGTCAGATCTGTTGAGATTACCCAGCATTTTCTGTTTTTCAATCTTAGGCCTGGTGGGTGCACATTGTGAAACATTGAGACTAGAAGCAGGAGTAGGCTATTCATCCCTTACAGCCACCTTCACCATTCACTATGATGATGACTGATCATCAAATTCAATATCCTAATTACCACCCCCCCCCCCGCCCCGCCCCGCCCACCTTGCCCCCATATTCCTTGATCTCTTTATCCCCATTAGAACTATATCTAATTTCTTCTCCACAAGGGCTACGAATGCAATTCCAGTCAATTTCTCTACACTCTTCACAAGTTTATGAGGCTAATGGGACTTTAAGCTGCCAGTTAGCATTAACCCAGCAGAGGGGCACCATGGTTATGAAACGTCCCAACAACAGTCAAACCGGCAGCTGCCCAGCGAGCAAGAAGGATGAGTAACTCAGGTTGCTGCGCCACCCAGGGCTGCGGATAGATGGCAATCCCCAGTGGTGTGAGCAGAGAGCCCTTCGGCCCAGCAGCACGGGGTGAGGCGGTGTTTCAGACAGCGGCCGCCGGCCCGAGCCTCCCTAACCCGGCGCTCCACTCACTGGCGAACCAAGGTGATGCCGAACTTCATGCTTGGGCCCCCCGCGATCAGCCGGCTCTCCCGCAAACAGCTTCACATCGCAACAAACCGCCCTCCCATAGGCTCGCCCGGGCCACTGACATCACCCGCATAGCAACCAATCGGAGCGGGAGGCTTCCCAGTGACGCAAACAATCCATTCCCTTCCTTGGGCTCTCATTCATTCACTTCCTGCCCTCTTCAACCCCAGTCCAATCCGTCTCTGCACTTATCCAGGCAAGGCTTCCCTTATTCATGTGTGGGACATAGGTATCCTTGTCTGGACAGCTTTTTTTCGCCCATAAGGGCAGTTGAGAGTCAACGTGTAGGCCAGATGTGTAAGGACAGCAGATTTCGTTCCCTAAATGACATTCTTACTCCCCACTTGTGCACTGCAAGTGATGGAAAGTTTTGGGGAGTCATTCACTGTAGCACACCCATATTCCTGATAGGGTATGTGTTTAAATGTATTCCTGGAAGTTTTGCCCCCATTTTCCAGCTATTAGTCAACCAACACCTTTATTCTTGTGCTGCACTGTGTTCTTATGCAAAAAAGACATATTATCTAATTGTATGATGTTTGACTATTGTCCTCTTCCCCTCCACTTCCAATATTTTTATGTCCGGTAAAGAGAAAGGCTCAAAGAAAATGTCAAAAAACATTTTTAATGCCCTGATTATTTTTCTCCAGTATTGCAGACAGCGGGATCCTGGGGATTAATACCAATCTTGGAGCGCTGGCAATCTAAACTCTGGCTATCAGAGCAGGTTAGAGTTAAGTTTCCAGTCAATGGTAAATCCAGGATATTGATAGCGATTCGGTGACGATAATACCATTGAATCTGGAGAGTGATTTAGCATACATGTAATTCTCCTCCAAACATCATGACAACATCTACTGTGGCTCTCAGGCTTGGACATTTTCTAAACTGGAGGCAATACTAAGCAAGGTTGCAAAGCTGGCCAACTACGGTAAGATATGGAGTCTTCAAGCCCAGCAGCAACAAAACAATCTCAAATTTATTCCATCACCATCATGCCTCTGCCAAGAAGATACTCAACATCTCACAGACCAAATCACAAACATCATGTTTATCTGGATGTTACCCTTGACCAAATACTAACATTCAAAAAACTTCTAAGCAAGATAGCAGGGTAGATCAAAATGTGAAACCCCCTCCTCAGCAAACTTGCTGGCTTTTCTAGGGTGCAGATGCTCAAACCTGCAGGAATTCAGCTGCATAGCAAGAATACTGTGCATCAGATGGTACCCTCCAATTAACTCAATTCCTGGCTCCCAATCTTGAGCAACATCCCACCTCCTCAAATAAGGAGGGAGATTGCTTCTGGAGAAGGTCTACACCAACCCCAGCCTGCTGCTATACAAAAGCCTTACTGATAATCCACTGGCTGCTCGCCTCCCAACACACCAGCTCGCATATCTAAGACCACCATGCCAAGGAATAAGAAGTCCTGTGGTAGTGAGAATGGCATCAACACACCACCATTAAAAACCATTTCATCATAGATCCCACAGCTCACCCATTCAGCTTCAACCTGCCACACTAGTATCATTCACTCAACTATTGCTGCCAAGGCCTTTATGCAGTGAATTGGTACACATGCTGCATTGCAGGTACCCAGACTGCAGTTATGGCGCACCTCATCAATGACCAACATCATTGAAGACTGCCCCACAAAGAAAATTCAGCAGCTCCATTTGGGCACTGCAGAAGCTATTGCCAGGCTTAGTGATTACTGCACACAAAAAATTGGCACCTCATTACGGTTCCCTTTATGCTGCTCCTGGCATCATTCTCATTCAATCCGAATTGGTCTTCTGCCTTGATGGTGACAAAATAAATGTTGCACAATGAGGTTTCAGATTGCTGGATGACTAGAATTGTGCTGCTAATGGCCCACTCTGCTCCATGAATGTCCAGTTTCAAGAGGCTAGATCTGTTCTGAATCTGATCTAACATCAGAAGGTAACCTCAAGTGTGAAAATTGGACTTGTCTTTTATAAGATCACTGCCAGTGCACTCAAGGACTGATGCATCTCTAATAGACTGATGTTAAGGTCAAGTAGGCTTTTCCCCTTGTGTTAGCTCTCTCACAAAGAACCCAAACTCTCAACTTTGATACAAGTCCCCAGCTGTTAAGTGAGAATAATTTTGAGAATTGACTGGGTTGGGCTTGCCTTTACATCCAATGATTGGTCAAGATATTTTCTTATTTCTTCATTAATGGAATTCAAACAGCATCAGCTGCTGCGAGATTTGAACCAGTATCCTCAGAATTACTCAGCCAGCAACATTACCACCACACCATCATCTTCCCCCCAATAGAGTAGCACGCTAGGTTAGTTCAGATGTATAGGGGAAACCATATCTTCATAAAATTAAAATTTGGAAGAATATTGCGTTATTTGGACACTTGGATTTAAAAAGTTCATAAATTCACCTTTGGACTGGGAGCCAGAATTCCTTTTCCATGAAATCACCTCAGCAGCATGGTACTGTAGAGGGGAAAAAGCTGTGTGGCTTGATTGCACTGCCATTATTTTAGTAACTGGCTAAAAGGCAAAGGCTAGTGATTTACTGGAAATCACATGTCAGGGAGGCATTTGAAGCTTTGAACCTTTTTTTAAAAATTCAATTGGGATTGAACTCAAAGTGAGAAGCTGCCCAGTTGTCATTCTCCTTACCTTGCCTTGCCTGAGATAGAGTGGTTAACAATGTCCAGCTAGGGGAAACTCATTTGTCGGGAAACCCAAGGCTGAAACATTGAGGATTGAAATGGTCATATTCTCCTCCACACCGAGAACCTCCAGGCCTCTATTGAAACTAGCAACGTGTGCGCACAAGGGGTCTCCAGATTGACAGCATCAAAACCTTGTGAACTTTATCCTCTTCTTACCCCCCACCCCCAAAATCCATTCTCCAAATGACCCTTGCTGCTTGCCCTTTGTATATATGCTGGGTATTTTTCTGGTTTACAATTGTGTTGACCAGTTCTTGCAGCTTATTTACAACTGGTGTTTTATAATAAAACCATTGCTGAGTTTATTGGTTAAAGTCTTTTATTCTGGGCCTAACAGTAGTGAAGATAAGTAATTGTCCTTTTGGTGAGTGCATTACATTTTTTTTTAAACCTAAATGGTGGAACCTGTGTATAGTTGGGCTCAAGGAACTGTGGTCTCCTATCAACCCAGTCATAACAGCAGTTAAAAATCAACTACACTGCTGTGACCCTGGAGTCACATAAATAAGAATGGCAGATTTATTCCCAGAAGGATGTCAGTGAAACAGACAAGATTTTTAATAGTTAATATTGATATTAGCTATTATAGATTTGTCCAATTGAATTCAAGTCCCCAGCTGTCATAGTGGGTTTTGAACTCAACGCCAGATTATTCAAATCAGGCCTCTGGATTAATAGTCCATTAATTTAACCATGATTTATTTATGATTTCCGCTCCTTCCATGCACTAAGTGATGCAACTATGACTTTTAAATGTTCAAAAATCATGAAGAATTTTTTTAAGCTTAAGGTTCCAAATTTTGGTCCTCTAACACGTAGAGAGCATAAGAACAAGGTGCAGGAGTAGGCCATTTGGCCCCTCGAACCTGCTTCACCATTCAATAAGATCATGGCTGATCTTTTTGTGGACTCAGCTCCACTTAGCTGCCCGCTCACCACAACGAGCTGGGCAAAAGGAAAATAGAAAATACAAACTTCTGTTCTTGTACTTGGGAGTTTACACCTATCGATTCCTATAGCAAATGTCAGAATTTGCATTTAAACGTTTTCAGGGGCTTGTGTTCAGTGAACTTTTTCCAGTGTGTATGTTTAAGACTAAAAAAAGTTGGTAAATGATGTCAATTTTGTTGGAAGTTCTTTCGCAGAATACCATACGATGGTACCAAGCAAAATAAAACAGAACTAGGAGACCAAACATCCTGCCCTCAAAAGATACACCAACATTTTTTTCAAAATAAACTTTTAACTGCAAGTACATTCGAAGATAATCAAACATGTTAGACAGCTATTCTGTGGTAAAGTTTTGGAAAGAATCTATAAACTCGAGTTTTGCATGTTTTGAAATCAACCCAATCTTCATCCAGTATTTCCAGGTTTTATCAGGCTTTTTAGGCAACATATTTTACAGGCTTAATGAATTAAACCTTTCTTTGCAACATAACAAAAGTAAGTAATTGGGCTCAAAAAAGTATAGAACTTTGCCAAAATCTTTTGTCGTGGAGTGGCAATGTGCTGCAACACAATGCAACGGTGTTCCTGCCATTGTCTTATAAATCCACAAAATGTCAGTTCCAGATGTATTTAATTCTTGAGCATTTGCCTCAGATTTGTGCAAAATAACCTCACCAAGAGAGGAAGTGCTGCCGAAAAGACGGCTGTGAAACTTAATCTCAGAAGTTCCTACTTTCAAGAAATGGGATAGGAATCCAAGACAAAGAGCAAGCTGTCTTGCTGGCTTTTACCATTGAAGTAAATCAGTTTGTATTAAAAAGCTACGATCTACAAAAATGCTTGAAAACAACAATTGGAAATGAAATCTAGATTACTTTTTATAAGAAACAGCAACATGGTAACTGAAATAATCCCAAAAACCATATAGAATTAGTGGTTATACTAATCCAGCCAAACCATAAATGATGTGTTGTCTATGGGTTATTTCCAACATAGTTTCATACTATGAAGTTGAGGGCAAATAAGTAAGTAAAATAAATTTGCTGAATTCTAATATTTTACCTGAAGCACAGACACAAGAAACAGTGATTCGAACCAACAAAATGTTTGTTTACTGGGCAGTTTATTGGTTCATTTTGCACTTGGAGCATAGGAACAGCACAACAACTCTGTATTTTTAAGCTTTAAACTTTGGATATTTCTTACTGAAGCCTTGCATTGGCTGTGCATTCCATAGAACTAGTGAGAAATAGGTTAGAAAATGTGGTTAGAGCCAGCATAACATGGATTGGGACTGCTGTCAAACCACTGGCGTTAACACAAGCGATGGAAACCTGAAAAGAACCTTTTACTAAAATATTCTTATTTATAATTTACTGTTAGAAAGATTTTTTTAAAACAAACTGAAGAATTGATCAGCAAGGTCAAGAATTTATGACGGAACAAATCAAATTCCATTTTTATTACACAGGAACTTCCAAATTTGTGTGGTTTTCCAGACTAAGTCTACAACTGTCTATTTTTCTCTGAAAAGCCTGCATTGATAGACAGCTTTGATATACAAGTTGCATTCCACTAAATTGAGGCCATTGGAAAGTGGATTTTAAAATAAAAGCTAAATATTGAATAAGGAAATCAGTGAAACATTTTAATGATGATGCAACGGGAGAAAGATGGAAACATTTTTAGGCACAGCAAGTACGGTAAGTACTTGGGGGGGAAAGTAGCATAGGAGAGTAAGAAACATGTTGAATATACATCTCATGCTCTACGATCTGATTTCTGTTTGTTCACATACTGTAAAAAAAAGACTGCAAGCATAATCCACCATGTACCACTTCATATTTTAATCTGATTAGCAAAAGCTTGTTATCCATCTTAGTTTAATTCATTTTGTTTTCTATAATATGCGCAGTTAGATAAAACAGTAATTTTTACAAGCAGATTTAGATAAAAAATACTTTTGCATTAGAGCTACAAGACTCAGAATTATGGCTTCTGGTCGTTTTTAAATTGCAGTACCAAAAACGTTATCTTAATCTTTAAATGGAGACGAGGATTAGACCCATTATCGGCAAAAATACAAGAACACTTAGCATTGTTGCTTCCACATAGTATTATTTGAGATTCAACATTGATTTGAAACCACACAATTCTAACAGCATTTTGCGCCAAGTAACCAAGATCAATTTGTTCAGCACCCACCTTGATAAATTGGTTTACTGCGCATACATTTGGACTTTAGTAGACACTACTACGACAGAAACTATATGGCCATATACTTAATGAAACTTCCTGATACTCCCAAAAAGTGTTGCAAACTCAACCTTCCCAATTCTGCTACTCATCCTTTTGAGAGATTGCTCTTTAAAAAGTGCTGGATTGTGAGCTAGTGTTTTGATTGTCTCCTTGGAGCTGGGTTGAGAACACCCCCAAACCTATTGAATACCTTTAGAGGATACATTATTTCAAACTCCATTGTTTTAAAAAATTGCAAGTATTTTAATTTGCAAATTTAGATATTGATAACATGGAAAGCACATTCACTTTACAGCAAACCTAGTCAGCACCAGATATTCCTAGAAGTAGGCATCAACTCTGTCAACATATTTTGGATTGCTCTCCTCTTCTAAGTATATCATTTGTTTTGTATTACACATTGACTGGGCTCATGTTGGGTTAATCATAGCACTGTGAATACTCCATTGGCAAGTGGGAGTGAATAGCAAAACCAGATCAGGAAGTTCCATTAAAACACTAACCATTAAACATGAATTATCTAATTTTAATATTTATGGCAATAATTCCCAAGCTGTTAAAACATCTCATAAGGGCTTATCTTACTCAAGTCATAAAAAAATCATAACAACAATGAGATTATGACTCATACAACATTTATCCATTTGAGGATGTCACAAATTGGTGTCATATGAAATTTAATTAGTATACCACCAGAACAACTTTACCTTTCCCATAGCTGCTTTTTTCAGGTAGTCTTACTTAATATTTCTAGAGTTATGGTTTACTGTATGGAAAAACTACAGCATTTGACCTTTCAATATAGTGGCCAACATAAACATTTGCAGGAAATCTTGGTTTGGAATTGCTTGGCTAAATCTTCATAACAGTAGTATAAATGGTCAATTGGAATTCTTTATTTGCACCCTGAGCACATCCAAGGTGATGGTTGCTAACATGGATTGAAGTGAGATCTACTGTAATTGAATTAAATGGGAGAAGTATTAACATGTCCTATAATCTTCCAATAAAGCAATATAATACTCACCTGATGAAAGCTCGTGACACCAAATAAACCTGTTGGACTTTAACCTGGTGATGTGACACTTCTTACTTAGTACTCAAATGATCAAAAGACAGGAATGCTCAATTTATTCCAGGTAGAAGGAAATTTTGATATCCCCCTTTTGAAATGATCTGAATGTTTAGCTGGTTATGACAATGAACACCCACATCACAGAAGGAATGTTTCAGGTGTCCAAAATGGATGGTGACACTAACAACTGAATCCCAAAACTATGTTGCAAAGAGTGGATTTTGTGGACAGAGCCACACCATTACACAGTAGCATTATATCCCAAATCTGTGATGGATTACCTATTGCATAGCACCACAATTAGAAAACCAAAGCACAATGAATCATAACATCCAATTCTTATCTGAAGAAACAATGCAACTTGGTTATATTTAAACATCTTTCAAGATTCTGTTCTACTGATCAGAATGCATCACTTAGCACAAGCTGTGTTAGCACACATCCTATGACTATGATGCATGTTAAAATTAAGTCGTGAAAACTAGAACGGCCACTTTTTGGGTGACGCATGTGAGAATAAGTGAAAAAGACCCACACACATGCACTTTGGACCAAGCGACTTTATTATCCATAAGACATGCCTATTTCCTTCACACCATAAAACCATGATCCAAAGTCATTATAAGTTGAATAAAAATCAATACTGAACAAACAATTCACAAATCTACTGAATTCAGCTTTGTACCCATCAACTGATCATATACTCCCACAAGTTTTCCACATTGTACTCAGACTATAAATGCTCTCTACTCATCCCTAACCATATGAATAACAAAACATAAGAGAACTTTGTGAGAGAATAACATTGTATTGATATGGCATCACACAGTAAAGCAAAAAAGTTTAAGAACAGAGTTGTGCATCTGAAAGTAAATGAGGTACATGGTAATGTTACTGAGCCCAGAAGGGAGCCTTTTGCTTGTGCAACCAGCTTGTGCATCTCAGCTGAGGCAGCACTGTACTACAGTGTGTCCAACCATATTTCTTTATAGCAACGAAGCCTTTAAGGTTCCCCAAAAACTGTAGTAGTGTGAGGTATTGTGAATATGAACCATTTTATTGTCCAGTAAACCTGAGGTAACTATGCTGTCTTTGCAGAATGTGACAAAAAGAAAATCATGAAACAATACTGGAAAAAACTGTACATGGGCACTTCCAGTAAATCAATGTACTCATTTTCCATTACCCACTACTTCAGGATTTTGAAACTTAAGCAGTAAAATAATATATTATAAAAATGTTTATAAAATAGCAGCACACTCAGTGAAACAATACAGCCAAGTACTGTTAATGTGAATAAGAATGAAAAAAATCATAGCTTTTCATAGCAGCGCAAAATAAAGATTCGTACTCCATTTTCTACCCTCATCAATCCAGGTCAGGCTGTGTCAATTCAGCAAAAATTTATTAACCCCCACCCCCGGAATACTTTCTTTAATCCCACCTTTCACAAATCCCTAGTTCAACATTTCAATCAATAACTTCATTTTGCAAATTTCTGACTGTTACAAAACATGTGCAAATAAACACCGCCCCAACTCTTTACCATCCATGCCCTAACGATGGAGCAGAAAAATTCAAGTAGACTGAAAACAATTTTTTTCAAATAACAACAAGTTGTGAACCATGGTATTTGCTGCTTCTTGCACCAGCAATGATTCTCATCCAAATGTCCAAGGCTCGGTACACCTGTGGCACACAAGATCCTTCTATGACACTGAAAATACATGAAGTTACTGAAGATTTGCGGAATGTTGCAACCCAAACTGGAATGTCTTCCATAAAAGTGTTGTTCCTTTTTCCAGCAACACCATAATTACATAAAACACCAGATACTGGGAAACAAAAACAAGTTCATTTCATAAACCATTCCATCCATCCCTTGGGAAATATATTCAAAGTGCTTTTCAAATGAAATGGTTTACAATAATGCTAACTGTGGGCCAATGTCTGCACATAAACAAAACATTTGGAAGTTTTTCTCTTTGACAAGCTTTATGCCTCTTTTCAAGTGGAAGGATACAGTTCAGTTTCTCTGCTTGTCAGTCACACAATAAGCTAGGTAATCACAGTTGAAATCTCTCTGCAAGATCAATAGTGATGACCAAAAGATCTACATCAATCTGGACAACCCTGTGTTATATCTTCTAATGCAGAGTTCTATGGCAGTGTAATCAGCTGACAGGCAGTTGAATCAGGAATTCCCTGGACGCATTCAAGTTTGGCCCACAGTTAGAGGAGCAGCTAACAATGCTGCTGTGTTTAGAATGAACCATTTCTGAAGAAGGAATTAGAAAGCGTTAGAGACATACATTGATGGAGGGTGAAGTTGGGCAGCAGAATTAGAAACAGATGATACAGTGAAGAGAGTAGCTATATACAAACACACACACAAAACTGGTAAAAGACAAAGACGTATGGGGAAAGGGAAGAGGAAGGAGGATGGGAAAGGGGGGGAGAGAGAAAGATGTATGGGAAAATATAGAGAGGGAGCAGTAAGATATTGAGGAGAGATGAGAGAGAGACATGGGGAAAAAGCCATACAGAACTAACGACAATAGGGAGAAGAGACATAGACACATGGTAAAGAAATGTATAAACCATCCAAGACACAAAGAAGTTAAAGTAGATTTAAATAGGAACCTTCCATACACATGCTAATTATTTAAGGCAAAACATATACCCACATTATAGCAAATCTGTGAATAACTGAACTTCATTGGAAGATGAAAGGGTCAATGTTATGGCAATTACATTCCTTCTACACTGAAGATGGTTCATTCACAAAGAGAAGACTATTTTCCAGCAACCCTCCCCAATCCCTCAGGCTATTGCTTTGCAATCTAAATTGAGCCACAAAAGTTCTTATATCTGAAGAGGGTGCATGCACCATAAAATAGAATAGTAAATATCTAAATCATTTGATCCCACATACACAGGCCTGCACTTAGCTAGCTATTTTATGCTTTTTAAGCATGTTCATCATTGATAATATAACAGCAATTATGCAAACAAATAAGGTGGGATTCCCTTCTGCAGAACACCATAGGCACCAGAGTTTTTAATATCAGTTTTGTTTTTCTAAAATAAGCTTTAGATAGTTTCTATGTGGGAGCATTTTTTAAAAAGGAAAAACAAAAATATTTCTCCCCAAAGGGAAGATCACACACAGCCTTTCCATTCCAGCAGCCTCACAGATTTACATTTCTCACATCTGTGGGAGTGCTGGCCGGGTCCAGTTCATCCACCCTCTTTGAAGGGTCCTGCTGCCGTTGGTGCTGCTGAATGTGTCTCAGGTTGCTGACCAGCAATGATTCAATCTGCTCCTGGCAAGCTTTCAGGCAATCCTAAAATAAAAAAATAAATCATGTCATAAACGTAACTTCTGAGGTGTTGATAAATAACATACTGTGGCATTTTTCAACCATTTTGCTCTAGATTGAAGGGAGATGTAATATATCCTGCAAATTATATTCTTTTGCCATTTTTCCTCAGTTCACAATCATTTTTGCTTGTTTAGCAACATCAATGGGCCGAATGGCTGCCTCCTGAACTGCAGGGCACCTGTGATTTCTATGATGATCTTTACTCTCTCTCTCAATCAGGGACTGTTCAAATAAACCACCTGTTTATGAAAGAAACATTACTGTCAGATAAACAGTGGAATTTAAAAACTCAATTCCAAGATAAAAAAGTTAAAGTAAATAAAAAATTAATGGAATGTCAAAATACAGAAGCAATGGCCAGGACAAAGTACAACAGATTCTCAGAAGCATTTTTCAACTGTGAATGATATCAATTGATATCAAAATCAATTACTTGCAGTCAACAGAGATTAAGATTTTGTAACCATAATTACAGATTACATGTAGACAGAGATAAAATGTACTAATTTATCAAATCCAATACTAACAAAACCTTATTAGCAATTTTAGTTTTTCCCCAGTTCTTTTTTCAAATTTGATTTACCAGAATATTGCATAACGTGCATTACTTTGTTTTCCAATAGACATCAAATTCAACTGTCTGACATTACTGATCATCTATACTGCATCTGTTGGAAAAACCAAGGTTTCTTAGTTCTTGTAGACCCCTTTTCTAGCCACTTACACATCCTTCTCTCCAGTCAACTCACTCATACTAAACAAAGTCAGACAAAGCCCTGGAGATTAAAGTTGGCCTCAGTAGGGATGTAAAACTGCAATTACCTTTTACTCAGCGGTCCAATATTTAGCTTCATTGACTGCAACAAAGCGGTATATCAGCCAAGTCATATAATGACCAATGGCAATTTCTATGTCACATCTTCATTCATGTTCTGATGGTGTAGGGTTCAGTGCAAACCCAACATTTTTTCCATCATCAAAACCACTTCTCATAACACTGCCCTCCTCTGCTCTAACCCTGGTGAACCCTTTATCCATATTTTTGTTAGCTCTAGATTCAATTGTTCTAATATCTTCCTAATCAATTTCCCATCCCCCAGAAATTCAAACGTTTCCAAAACTCATCTGTTTCTGTTGCACACTAGGTTTTGTTCATCTCGACCTCTGACTTTGTTGACATAGAATAGCTAAGTAAAATTATCCTCAACTTTACATCTCCTATTGCTTCACGGAGCAAGTCTAGCACTCAATCAGCAGCATCAGGAAGGACTCGGTGACAAGACCTAATAACGGAGAGCCTTCTCAAAAGGTGAATGCCAATCACGACTGCGGTTGACACTGAATGAAGCTATAAAACAGCAGGGAGCACTGAGGGCCAGTGCTAGCTTGGGCATGCGTTCCCTTGGCTACTCCAAATACCCTTCCTTGAGGTGTTAATGAATGCAGCATCAGACAGGAGAGATGTGCTGGGCCCAGCATCATGAAGAAACCCAAAAAAGAGAACAAGCAGACATGGATGGAGGCAGCTAGAAAGATTGGTGGCAGGTAAGTCATTGAGGATGTGGATACACTGCAGAAAGTGATTCTTCTGCAAAGGTGGGTGGCAAGCAACACCTAGGTCTTAAACCCTGTAGGGACCTGCATGCACGCAAATGGAGCAGACCCAGTACCTATGATTCTCACCAATATTGTTAGATCAAGTCACCGATTGTATCACTGCAGGGTTGGTAACCATCTCACATAATTCCCAATTGAGCAGACGGGGCAGGGACACACACACACGCAACATTTCTTGTAAATGTTGGGCTGGAATAGGTGAGGAAGCCCACTTAAATCTCTCTCTTCATCATGATTGAGGAGAAAGCACTAGTCCATGGAATTGTCTCATAAAGGTGGTGTGCCACAGCTAGCTGACCCTAATGGAAAAGGTAGATTGTGAGAGTGCTGTTAAGTCAGGCCATGGGCATTGGAGAGACAAGAGATGAAGAGCAGAGTTGTTTGATAGCTCAATCTTTAGGTGAAGAGCTCCTGCTCAAACAACCACTCTCATCCAAGGGGTTTGTTGTATTGAGGCTCTTGTTGAGCAACCAGAGTTCTCACTATCATTTTATAGTGCTTCCTATAGGTACAGTTTCAAAGGAGGAGCAGAACATACCATTCCAGTCATTCACTGCCAGCCTTCTCGGTAGGAAGAAATGTTGCAGGGCCAGAGTCACTCATTCCTCCACACCTTCCGGCAGGGAGGTACATTCATCTCAGCTGGGCCTCAGTCAAGGGACACAGATAGCCCCCTCACCTTATCCATCATTCCAACAAAAGAACCATTGAAGGCCCTGTGACAGAAGCTGTCCCAGAAATACATAGACACAGAGGGGTCCCTGAGGGCACCTCTGTCATGAGGATGAAAGTCACATACATGTCAGTTGCAAGCAAAGCCAATGGAATAGGAAGTTGTCAGCTCATCTTCAGCCACAAGGGGCAGCAAACCAGTAGAGGTTGATGGGAACAAAGGGCACCACATCAGATGCACTGTGTGTCACTCAGGTGATACTTTCTCGTTTGTACAGCAGTGAACTTATTCTTTAATAATTATTACATATGCCCACAATCAGACTTATTATTATTGTTCAATGTCGAAAAGGACGCATGTTAACGGTCATGGCTGGAAGCTGGGTATCTTGCAGCATCATGTACAGTGCAGCAGGAGCTTGTTGACAGCGGTGGATCATTCTCAATCTACTTGGGTGGCAATGAGATTATTCAGATGTGCATGCTTGTGGGATAATTTTTTATTCAAAAAGGAAGGCAAGTTAGAGAACAAATTCAAGTGTAACGTTGCTGATTAATGTAGTTGTGGCTGTGCCAGACCACCACCACCAATCGACAAGAGCCCAGAAACAGCCTCTGTGTTCCCTCCAATGCCAGGGCTTCTTTATATTGCCACATACTTTGGGCACTGGCATTGTTACCTGCAAGTGGATGACTCTTGGCCTGCACATCTGATGTCTTGGGTAATGCCATCTTCCCCTTTCATCCCTTCTAAGTGGTCTTAACTTCCTCGACCAGGAAGGTGCATCTATTGAAGCTCCTTCTCCCTACTCTGTCCAATGCCAGAGAAGCCTATTCCCGACTCCACTCCTTCACCTGTTGCTTGTTTGTTCACCAGAGATTCCTCTACCACCTCTAATGTCAGTACTGCCAGCAGCCTCCCATCCCTCACAAGATGACTGCCACTCAGTTCATAAATGCAAGCCTCTCATCACCAGTGACGGAAGCACTGTGCCACTGCTTGAGCAGCTGAGGATCAGTTAACAAATTCATCCATTATCCCTCCTAGCTCCCCAAAGTAATCTTAACACATGTATCCACTGATGTGTACCAGATCTGCTATTTCTGCTACACCTCTTGGTTGAAAAATCTCAGATTCTTCATGAGATCTACAACAAGCTCAGCAACCAGTTAATTAGAGCTGTACGAATTGCTAGTTCCCCTTCTCCCAATTAACTACTCTGCATTCCAAAGGTGTTGGGATCCAGTCACTCCATCTGACAACATAATTTTAAATGCGTGCCTCCATCTTAACTTGCTCTTTGTGGCTTTTGAAAATCCAGCCACTCTACGCTTTCTAAAAACGTTGCTAACATTATTTTAAACAAGGTTTTTTTTATAAGTTCTCCAAAATTTTCCATTATAATAAATACATATACAATTTGCAAGTTTACTGAACTATTCCATGATCTTAAATATAAACTTAACACCCACAATATTTGCTGCTTCTCGTTACATTATATACTCCAAAATGCAGGATATAGACAGCCTGGGTTGCAGCTTTTGTGTAAAACTCCAGTTACCCAATTGTTAGAGACTTTTTTTTAATGTCAGCATTCCCCAAGCACTGATTCAGCTTCAGTTTAGCTCCAGCACATAAGGCAGATTTTTCCATCTTGCACTTGGCTTGTAGGACCTGTGCACTGGGGCGGGGGGGCGCTTTGGATGAGCACGTTCAGGAACTGACACCACCAGATCTTCTAGGTGCAGCCCATTTCTAATTTGAATGGGGGGGGGGGGGGGGGGGTGCGAGTAAGAGAGCGGAGAGAAGAGACTGTGAATCTGGCACAGCTGCAGTTACAAATTAAAGGCAAACTGATTTATTTCTGCAACGAGAATAAAGGAGTCAGGAAATCACTGCAGTTACTGAAGAATAGTGCAACGTCTACACAGAACCTCTCCATTCACTGATGCAGCTGCTCCTTCTGAAATGGATGAAAGAAGAATTACCCTGCTTGGCGCTAAAGGGCTTCCTCCTCAGACAAGTTGTACAGACTGTATGCAAGTTAATAGAATACTGTGCTCCAAAGAACAGGGTGTAGGTGAAAAAGAAAAATTGCTAAGCCTACCAAATAGATGGGCATGCATGCACTAAATGTTACAGCTTAACCACCGCAAATTCAAAGCAACCAGACTGTATTTCAGTTTTTTTAATGTTCATACATACAGTAATGTCCAAAAGACATGGCAACACAATCACCAGGCTAAACAAAAAAATGTCTCAGTGGCAAACTGATGATACATTTTTTTCCCAAGATACTTGTCCAGCTGACCCTGAAGAAATCTAATACACTTTCCCTACAACCTCCCTTCATAACAAGTGTCATCAGCAGCTCACTTAGTGGCACACAGTCAGAACATTAGAGGATTCAAGTTTCCTTCCAGGACTGGAGTACAAAACTCCAGACGCACACTTCAATGGAGCAGTGAGGGATGCAACACTGTCAGAGATGCCATCTTTCAGATGAGACATTAAACCAAGATCCTGTCTGCCCTCTCAGGTGAGCATAAAAGGTCCCATGGTATTATTTGAAGAGGTACCTTTGATGCCCCTGCCAATATTTATCCCTCATTCAATAGTCACCTTCACATTGTTTATGGGAACATACTGTATGCAAATTAGTTGTCACAACACTGACTAAACTCAAATGGCTGCAAGGTGCTTTCAAAAGTCTTGAGCTGATGAAAGGCACAATATAAAGGCAAGGTTTGTTAAAAAACTTTATACCCATCCACATTAAACTTATCTGCCAACTGTCAGTCTTCCTCTGAAGATAGTCATATATACCCATCGCTGGCCCACATCTAGCCCAGAAAATTATCAGAATCTTACTCAGCAAAGTAAACTTTCCAACTGTAACTTAGTACTTGGACTCCTGGTGTACTAACGTGTGACAGTAACTTTACAGGACAATCATAATGCTCTGCTCCCTAGCTAGTACATGTGTGCATTCACACTCAAAACCGCTCACAACATATCTAATAGGTACAATGAACTGGTGGGTGAGTGGAAAGATCTTACTTAATGAACATCAAGTCCATCACACACAACTGCTTCCATTTCTAAAGTCCATTTAAGACATTTACAGTAATGCTATCACCACTGCATTGCTAAAGGGAAAATATTTACAAATGCATCAGAAACTATCCTCCTTGGAACCAAACAAATGGTATTTAACAGGTTAAGCTGAAGTATTAGCTAAAATAATGTTTGGAGGGATACTGAAATATTGTCGTGTAAAGTATTAAAGTGATGGTTATATATGGCCAAAAAGCTACTAACAAAGCTGGCAGTTAAATATTTGCAGTTAAGGGATGTTAAGGTACTTTCCCTTTGCATAGCATTTACAAAGCAAACGGCAGTCCTAAGATTTTTGATAAATGAATAAAACTGAATAAATTGTGGATTTGGATGATGACTCAGACATTTTTCTTTCTTGTATGAATCAGCTAGGATTGATTTTTTCCATGAGAAAGCATCCATTATTAATGGCTGTTAACAGCTTGTGAAAAGTAGCCGATCTACGCCACTGCTTCAAATTACTGGGATCAAAAGAACACAGGAAATCAGATTCTGGCAGTGGAACATGGTATTCTTCCCTAGCAACACTAAAACCTAGGAACCTATTATTTTTGTTAAATAAACTAGGAAGGGAACAAGAGGTGAAAGACAACTGCAAACTCCTATAAGTGGATGAGAGGGTTACTGAAGATTTTATGTAAATTATCAAGGAGGGTAACCGAAGGTTTTCGCACAAGGGAGAGCTGCATGCAGCTTTTTCCACAGACTGAGGAATTTGGACAGGAAGATTAAAACAGAAAAATTTTGACAAACATCCAGCTGGCTGAATACAAGATTGAACTCTCGTCTCGGAGGAGATCATGAGTCACCATGCTTCACAGTCAACCTTGTACCTTTCAAGGTGAAAGCCACTGATGCATCCAACAATTGTTTTTTTTAAAAAAGGTCAATATGCTTCATTAGTTAAAAATTGCTCTCTAGGGAAAAAATATTTTATTTCCATTACACAATTTACAGGGTGTAAAAAATGTTACAAGTCTTTTGACACTAAACGCCCAAGTTGCAACAGCATCATTAATGCCAATCTCCAATCCTGAAGTACACTTAGTACAAATTTTGTGACTAGAGTGTACTGAACAAACTATGGTTGTTTCAACACAAAAGTGTTAAAATTTACAACTACCTTTGGAAACAAACTCATTTCCCTCATTTTTAAGATCACTGGCAGAGTCACCTGCCACATTCTGCTTTCCACCGTGAATGGGATGTGATGGAACAGCGGTATTATTTTATGGAGCTGCATCACCCCACTGTTGCTCCACATGCAAAGCACTCAGATTGAGAAGTTGAATGAATGCTAATAGCTGCCAACTCAACCAAATACAAGTAGGAAACGATCTCATTCTTCCATTCATTTCAGTCAATCCTGGCTGCTGTTTTCTTGCATACTAAGTACAGTCTGCAAACAAACAAAGCAGGATGAGGGAGTAAGTCCTGTCATATGCTTCCAAAACCACAAGCATTAAGCAGCACAATGGGTGGATAAGCCTTCAGTTTGCCTGGCAAAGCATTACATGACCCCATGCTAAAGACCCTTCTACCTTGATGGAGTGATCGTGTACAGTGCACACAAGGTTTTCCTAGTATCAACAGCACTCAAATACAACTAGCTTATGTAGATTAAATAACTTCGCTTTACATGGGGCTGAATATTCACCTATGCAGGAGTGAGGAGGGCGTAAATGCTAAGATACAACAATCAGTAGCCACTGAAGTTCACGTGATCACAAGAGTCATAATTGCAGGTCACTGTCAGTTTGGGGAATCCACCTGCAGCACTCTCTCTGCCAGCCACCTCCTTACACTAAAAGACCCTTGCAATGATGAGCAGACGTTCTGCCCGATCAAGAGGACTTCACAAACTTCAGCCCATGACATATCCATATCCTAGTATAGTTTCTGGCTATTCCAATAGACTTCATTATAATTGATTCTACCAGAATTACCATTACCTTCAATCCCACATTGATTAGGGCTTCCATGCTCCTACGTGCTTGCAATATTACTTTGTGATTGCCCTTTTTTGTTGGGTTATCAACTGCAAGGGATCAGTTTGCATTTGTATTTATGGACATTAGAAACAAATTAAACATGTTTATGTTTAAGTTTATGTTTATGTGAAAGAAAAGGTTATTACTTTAGTTAGCTTCATGTTAAACAAAAATGCCCGCACGTCTGTGGGTTTTGGTTTCATTTCAAGGTTTATAATGTGAAAACAAACAGAGGCCCATACCGAAAGACAAGCACTTCTGACTCATTCGGAACCAGATATCTGAAAAGAAAGAGTCTCTCATAGAAACTATCAGCAGAGAGGCAGGAAAATAAGTAAGGGACAGAAAGCAAGTCCCAGAGGCTAACAAACAGATAGCTCCCTAGAAACCAGGGAACAAAAAAGTCCCAGGACCTCTGAAGTCTAAGGAACAAAGAACCAGAATCTAAACAAGGTATTTTACAGTAAAGTTAAACAAAGCGAAAGAGACAGGCTCCTAATTAAAGATAAAGATGAAAAGTACAAACCTAGTGAAGTTGTCTAGCAAGAAGCCAGACATCTGGAGTAATCTTAAGATTGGCAACACCTTAATACAGCCTGTAGAGAGGTGGTTCTCTATAGGTGTGACTGGGTACCTGAGAGATAAGTGTGGAAGTTTGAATGCACGTGGCAATAAAGGGCAGAGGAATATTGAAATCTTAGAAATGGATCCTTGGTGAAGACATCCAAGCGAAAGCACTGGTTGGGCGAAGAATCCAAAACTTTTTCCTCCCTACCACCCCCTCCCTCCAAAAATCAGATTACAGTGACATCAGCTGGCACAATGTGATAGGCATGGGGAGGAGAAATCCACAGAAGATGTATTGGGTGGCATCTGCCACTTGGTTTCAGAGTGTGGCGTGTCTGACCATAGGAGGCCTGTTGGTTTACATGGACTACGTACTGACGGAGAATCTTAGTACAAGATATATTTGGTAACTTGTGTTATCCTTAGCAAGGATTAACGGGATCACAGAACAGCCACTTTAAACAAAAGAATAAAACATTTCTTAAACATAAAAAAACTATAATCTTTTGTTTAAAGTGGCTGTTCTGTGATCCTGTTAATCCATGTTTCTAAACAAAGAAAAATGACAGTATTGAGCCAGGATTCCATTCTGGGATCTGACTATCAATAGCAACACCATCTGTGATTGCAATACAACCGATATCTAGCGTAACTTCACTAAAGTTGAAAAGCTTGACCTTGCTTATTCTCAAGGGAAAGATCCAACAGGTCCCAGGTTCAAGTCCCACTTGAAGGCTTGAAACAAAAATCAAGACTGGCACTCCAGAGCAGTACTGCATTGCTGGAGATGTTGTCATAGAATCCCTACAGTACAGAAGGAGGCAATTCAGCCCATTGAGTCTGTACTGAGCACATACCACCCAGGCCTATTCCTATAACCTAACATATTTACTCCACTAAGCCCTTAGACACTAGGATCAATTTGGCATGGCCAATCAGCCTGACTCACATCTTTGGGCCAAGGGAGGGAACCAGAGCACGCAGCGGAAGCCCATGCAGATGCAAGGAGAACATGCAGACTCCGAACAGAGTGACCCAAACTAGGAATTGAACCTGCGCTCCCTGTTGCTGAGACAGCAATGCTAACCACCGTGCCACCCGGTACATCTTTCAGATAAACATTAAACTAAAGGTGCCAGTTTGGTAAACATAAAATATCTCGTAATAATTTTGAACAACAGTACTCTGACCAACACTGATCCCGCAATCAGTATCACAAAGACAAATTTTCTGGTCCTTATTGCACATTTTTTCCCATACACTGATAAATTCCAACAGGAAGATTAAAACAGCTAATTATTTTGACAAAAGTCCAGCTGGCTGAATATAACATTGAACTCTGGAATGAGATCATGAGTCACCATTCTTCATAAATAAGTCTCTACCAACCTCGTACCTTTCAAGGTGAAAGTCACTGATGCAATTGTTACAGACAATAATTGATTTTATTTAGAAGGGTCAGCATGTCTCACTATTTAAAAATCACTATCTAGGCACAAATTAACTACTACATTTCTTACGCTGCAACAATGGCTACACTTTGAAAGTACTTCATTGGTCGTAAGCCACTTTTAGGATGTCCTGTGGCTGTGAAAAGCACCATATAAATAACAAGTCTTTCTTTCTACATATAAAGCAGTCTAAATTAACACAGTAAAATGTCCCAAACTGCTTAACAAGCGTAACACCAATAAAAAACCATTTGTGACGCCAAGCCATAGGAGAAATTAGTACAGATGACCAAAAGCTTGATCAAAGAGGTAGGGTTTTTAGAAGCATTCTAGAAAAGGAGAAAGAGGTAGCGGAGCTGGAGAGTATGCGAGACCAAGACCTAGGTGAAATGATTAAAATCAGACACATGCAGGAGGCCATGATCAGAAAAGTACAAAGATCTCAAAGACTTGTGGTGGAGGAGGATGCTGCACAGACAGGGACAAAAGAGGCCAGTGAAGGATTTGCAAAGAGGAGGATGATTTTAAAATAGAGGCACTGTTGCATGGGGAGCCAGTGAGGACCACTGTGCACATGGATGATGAGTAAATGGAACATGGAGTGTGCATAGATATGGACAGCAGGTTTTGGACCAGTTCAATTTTATATAGGGCAGAAGCTGCAAAGCCAATCAGGAGAGCATTAGAATAGTCAAATCTCAGAGATACAAAGGAATGGATGAGAATTTCAGTAGACTAGTTGGAGTCAAATGATTTTATAGAGGGAAATAGTATTAAATAAAAAGGTAAATGGAATCCCCATGTTTGAAATTAACTCCAGGACCTGGGCAGTGTTGGGCACAGATCAAGCTTATAAGATGCACAGGAATTTTAGCCGAAACTATTTTAAACAGTGGGTGGTTAACATATGGGGCAGACTATAAGAAAGGCAGAGGACATTAAAGAGCACAGAAATATTTAAGGCAGAATTGGATACATGAGGATTTCTAAAATATCCTTATTTATGAGGATTTCTTTTCCTGTGATCCTCAAAGTTCAATCTTGCGGACATTGTTGTAAGCAAAGAGAAAAACAATAGGGTGTGAAAAAGAAACTATTTGTCTAACTTTCTTTTTAGTTAAAATATTGGAGGTGGGAAAAAAAGCCTTTTTTCTGGTTGGGGTCATTGAAACTGAAGTCATGCAAGGAAATCTCCACAATTATAATATTGAGGCTGCCTCCTAATGGACATTATTAAATATCTCAGAACTCAAGGTTCATGCTGAAAAACATATAGCCATGACATTTAAAGGTGCGAAATTTAGATTCCCATACAATCGAGGAGTACACAGCATACTGTACCTCTACTTAATAACAACTGCCTCCTCCAGTGCTACTCTAAATCAGTGTTCTGTACCTTTCCTGGAACTTTCTGCTCAACATCACTACAAACTTTTCCCCTTTGGCTGTATCTGCAATGGTGCCTGCTTCAAGTGGGAGTGATGATGTCTGGTATGCAGGTGAGTCAGTACTTTTTGGTAGCATTTAGTTGACCACTGGGCTCAGGTTGATCTGTGAAAAGACCAGGTGGCTCATTAGCAGTATATAAGCACATTTACTTATTTAGATATCATTTCTCTTATATTATATACTTGTGTGAACAGACAGTGAACAAGAACAACTTAAATAAGTAAATACATGCTGCATACCAGGAGCTCAAATACTTTCATCTTTGTAGTTACAATGCCTTCCAGCTACCATCTCATGAACAATTAAAATTAGTCCCTTAAACCTGAAGCTGTTTGTAGTCACTTTGCACAATACCCAATGCACATTGAGCACTCCTTTTAAATGTTTGGGCATTCCTGCAATACTTATTTTTCCCATCAGGACACGAGCAATGTAATTTTCATAACCTTTCACTTTTAGTACCTTGCTTAATGTATTCTTGCTAATTACAGAATGGTTATGACAAAGGAAGCCATTTAGCCTCCTTATTATTGGGTAGCGCCGTTGTCTCAGTGCCAGGGACCAAGGGGTTCCAGCCTTGGATGGCTGTGTGGGGTTTGCATGTTCACCCTGTGTTTGCATGAGTTTCCTCCGGTTGCTCTGATTTTCTCCCACAGTCCAAAAGTGTGCAGGTTAGCTGGATTGGGCACGCTAAAATGCCCCTTGGTGTCCCAAGATGTGTAGGTTAGGATACTTATCAGGATATATGTATGGGTGTATGGAAATAGGGCAGGAAATGAGCTTGTGTAAGATGCTCTGTCACAGAGTTGTTGCAGACCTGATCAGCCATAAGGCCTCCTTCTGCACTGTACGGATTCAATAGATTCTATCATCCCCATGCCAGCTCTCCACAAGGGCAATTCAGCTGGTTCCTTTCCCCCTGACCCAGCAATTTTTCTACTTAAATGCTTATCCAATTCTCTTACGAAAGCCCAATACATCTACCTCCACCATATCCTAATGCAATATATTCCAAATCCTAATGCAATTCCCATTGCATAAAAAGGTTCTTACATCACCGCTGAGTCATCTTAAAATCACTTCTCTTGGGTTCAAGACCCTGGCAGCAATGGGAAGAATTTCTATCTACTCTGTTTAGATCCCTCATGATCTAGAATACTTCTATCAAATCTCACTCAACCTTCACTTCTCCAAGAAGAAGCACCACAGCCTTTCCAATCTTTCTACACAACTCAACTCCCTTGCCCCAGGAACAATTTTCAATGTTTTTCTGTATTCAACAGTCATCACATCCAACTCAAAGTATGGTGCCTAGAATTGGAGGCTGAGCCAGTGTTTTATAAAGGTTAATCATTATTTCCTTACTTTTGTAATCTACTGTCCCTAGTTATATAGTTCAGGATCTCCACATGCCTTTTTAACCACTTTCCCAACCTGCCCTTTCACACTCAATGATTTGTGCACATATACCCAAGTCCCTCTGCTCCTTCAGAATTGTGCTCTTCTGTTTATATTGCCTCTCCTTTGTTTCTTCAACAAGGATGTATTACTTCACATTTATCTATATTAATTTCATTTTCCACGAGTTCACACATTCCACCAACCAACATCCTCTTGAAGTCCATTGCTATCCATCTCAGCTTGGAAATACTGTGAACTGTATGTCATCTGCAAATGCTGAAATTGTGCTCTGCATACCCCAAGTCTGGATCCTGAAAATGCATCATGTAGCAGTCCAGTCATGAGTCAGTACACTTGTTTTTGTACTAACATCGTGTCAACTGACTTCCAACATGTGCTGTTAATTTAGGCCAATATTTGCACCTGATCTGGGTTGAAATTTGTTCCTATGTAGCTAATAGCTTTCATCAGTGGTATAAAAATCCCGTAAGCATGTACACTTGATTCACATTTTATGCTTCACAACTGTACGCTGAGTGTTGCTTTTGAACAGTACCCTCTATTTTGGGCAGGAAAATGCTAAATGTAGAGTAGCACATCTGGAAAGTAATATCATGCTAAAGCTATGGCTAGACTGCACAAGCCTACAGCATTACTCTGCCCTGCCAAAATATAGATATCATGTAAGCATCGAATTACTTACCAACTGATGGAACACAGCTGCATTTCTTTAAAATAACTAATTAGTAACAGCAAACAAGTTTTAAAAAATAGATCAATTAAAATAATGTCGAGACCTTGAATATAATAGTTTGATTTTACTTCTCCCCATTTCTCAATGGACTTTTCCACTGATGTAATAAGTTGAATCTCAGCCATCCTCTGTGCATTATCTTCCCCCTACACACTATCATCCAACTGAACAGTCCATATGAAAATCAGGAGTGCCACATCAATTTAAACATTTTCTGAAAACCTAAGTTGTAAAAATGATCCATGACTGTCAGAGCAGCAAAAGCCAGGTCTAAATTTCATATGTTCACAATCTACTCCAAATCCAAGGTTGTTAAAATCACCTTTCATGCACTCCAAATTTCTGGTAAGTACAATGACTGCATCATTCCATTCTTGCATTCCAAATGCACTATGACTAGCTAATCAACTGCACACACATCATGTGCCCTTAATCACAGTTAGTCATTGATAGAAGACCAAGCAACTAGAAGAGAAACCAAGTGATCATTAAGCACAACAGTATTGTTACCTCTGAACATGGACATTTACTTTCTTCTAAAACATTTTCAACTAGCACCTCAAACACTTGCCTTTTTATAAAATATACAATACACAAAAGGCAGTGGACAAATGCAAGGTTACTAAGCCACTATACCGACATTCATAGAACAGAAATGGGAACCCAGTAATCGCTCAAGGCGCAATTCTTTAAGAATCCATTGCTTTGCAAGGATGTTAAATTATCCAAGATGTATAACCCACCACAACACAAAGTAAAACCTCTCTCACCTCACCTTTGTCTTTTTTTCCCCATATTTATTCATTTTAACACATTAACTCAAAGGGTCTAAATCTCCAACTGCCCTAGAATGTAGGTTCCAGGAATATTACCACACTTGCACCTACAGTAATTTAACTGCATGTGGATTTTCAACAAAGATTGAACATAGTTTATAGACAAGATATTGGCTGCCAACCATCTGTCAATCCCTTCAAATAGTGTAACAGGATACTCACCACATCTGTGTGTGTGATCTTGGCCAGGAGATCTGTCAGGTTGTCACTTGAAAGAGAACTGTCGCCAATATCAAGCTGAAGTCCACATATTGCTGCCCCCACACTTCCAGTCGCAATCATTGATGGTGGATACATGGCAAATTTGAAGTCTGCAGGGTAAGATAAAACAGAGGTTTAAAAACTGTACACGTTCTCAAACAATGCTATGGTTTTCAAACCAATTTCGAGAATAACTTTCACCCTCACACAACCCTCCCGCCAAACTGATACATAATACCTCAGACTATATATAAGCAGATTGATTCAAAGATGACTCTTGCTAATCACAATACATTTAAGAATCAAAATATATGGCCCACTTTTCAATAAAATAATATCCCGGAAACACACTGATCATGAATGTCTGAATAAAGAGCCACAGTGCCCCTGCCAACCGGCACTGCTGTAGGTCTGCTTCCACGTGTGGTCACATGAACGCACTTCATTGCCCAATAACCTTGTAAGCTCCTTTAATGTTATTCACAATGCAAATGAGACAGCTAGCAAATGGCCAGAGGCCCAGAGTGACTAATGCCTAGCTTCCAAAAGACTTGCATAGCTTCTATCTCCACTCTTCCCTTCCTCCGTAACAAGCACCATAAACTTGGCTATCAAAGCTCCACATGTCCCCTCTTTGTTGTGCAACAGGCAGTGATTTGTATCAGTAGCTCCTATTTTTAGCATATTAATTAACTACTGCAACTGTTGAGGCAAGTGTCTCCAACGGGAGAGTGTGGCACCATTGTTTGAAACCATCTCCTCATCTTTGCTATTGAAAATCATGGAAATGACCTTCCTACTGATATGAATTCAAGCTGACATGCTCACAAAAGACTGGGGGGGGCAGGGCACCAATTTCACACATGCGGCTTGCCAGCTCACCCGACCAAGCTAGCAAGGGAGGCTTTTTTTTAAGAAAGAGAAAAAGGGTAGCATTATCGTGTGTTATGATTAGAAATGATTAATAATTGAACTACAACACTAACCAGACATTACAATATTTTAAGAGATTTTTTTCCTGAAATGTTAACGTGCAATAAATTCTCACTGTTATTCCTTCAGTGTAAACAAGAACTATGGAGAGTGCAGTTCAATGATACTTATTTTCCAAAACATAATTAAATACAAAATGCTATTCAGGTGTCACACGTGTAAATTTGCATTGTGTTAGAATTGGTAGAATGAAAGAAAATTGATCACTTGGAATGCACAGACACTCTCCTCATGACCAAGACATTTTTGGACAAGAATCAGAATGCCTGCAATCTGAGCAATCTATACAAAGAATAAAGACATGACATTGCATTCTGGGTTCTGAAAGGCAGCCGGATGAAAAATTCAACCCTGCACAACCTCATCCACTAATTTTAAAGCTTATTTATTAATGTCACAAGTAGGCTTACATTTACACTACAAGGAAGTTACTGTGAAAATCCCCTGATCGCCACACTCTGGTGCCTGTTCGGGTACACTGAGGGAGAATTTAGCATGGCCGTTGCATCTAACTAGCATGTCTTTCAGACTGTGGGAATAAAATGGAGCACCCAGTGGAAACCCACGAAGAAGGAGAATGTGCAGATTCCGCACAGACAGTGACCCAAGCCAAATCGAACCAGGTCCCTGGTGCTGTGAGGCAGCCGTGCTCACCACTGTGCCATCATGCCACCCTATTGGCAACAATTAGGTTTTATGTTCTTAACTGTACCAGCAAAATAATACGGTGTGCAGTAAATGTTTCTTTAAAGCATGTTATCTGAATTGAGAGCAATGCCTCAGGAAATCCATATCAAAAGAAGCCATTCAGCCACACACTTCATCAGATGTAAAATGACTTACATTATTTGGTACTTCTCAGTCAACATTTATCTATACAACTACTTCAACAAGTAATTCCTTGAAAGAACGGGAGACACTCGAGGCACTGAGGAGTTATGAAGGCAGTTAGCAAATAGAAGTAAACTGTTCTTCAAAAAGACAGGCCAGTTTAAACACAGCTCTCTTTAAGACTAGAATTGGATTAAATGATTCAACAGTCCTTCCACTATAAGTTAGTGCTTACCCAATTTAATTTTGAACAAAGCTAATGGAGGGTATAAAGAAAAATGTAAAGCACAGCTCTTAGTGTACCATTTCCTATCTATAATGTTTCACCATCACACTTCAAGTCTGATACCAGAAAAGAAAGACACATCTTAGCTGAGACATTAGCCTAAATTTCAATGATCTCTATTTGATCTGACTAATCAAGTTATTAAAAATGTAACATTTGAATGCCCGCAGAAGATAAATCATGACATACAAGTTAATAAGAACATCTCTTGCCCACTGGATTCTGGTTTTGAAGATCAGCTCAGAACAAATTATACTCAAATTGTGTCTGAGGCTGCACTTTGTTTGGAACAGAAACGTTCCCTTTATATTGCATCACCGCACAGCTTCTTTACATATTACACTTATGAGTGGGGTTCTTTATTCATGTGACATCTTTAGATCTCTTTTTTGCATACTAGATTGTGTTTTTTTAAGAAGCAAATAAAAAAGATTCCATCCATATCTCTCCATGTAACAATTTTAAACATTCACTCTATATTAAATTTTAATGTACTAAAACATATGTCATCAAAAGTAGCTCATCTTGAAATACTAAATTAACATAGAGGCAGGGGCCAAATATTTGTGGTTCTATTTCCAGGACTAGGCAATGCACAGGTTCACAAAGACATTAATGCTAGCATTAGCACACTGCGTGCTCAGTAGGCATTAGAATGGAGAATGTGGCGTTGATTGACACTTGCAGGAGAAGCCAATTAAATCTTGCTACAGCTTCAATAGAAAGTTGAAGTTGGTCCCTTTATAAGATGGGAGAAATCCACATTCAAGCTTTCCAGACCATGGACTCTGCCTGAAACACACAAGTGATGTTTTCATGCACCACGCTTCCAATGGTGGCACTACTATTCCCTATCCTTATGTAACTTTGAAGAGCTGGTGTCACTAGATTACACTGCATTTCCTGCCCCTCATAACAATGATGTTTCCACGTCCACCCATGCCACAATAAATGTTAACTATATAAACAAAATGCTGTGCAGTAGTTAAGGGTAAAAACCAAAAGAAATTCATGTATTCCTAGTAGACCCAACATGAAATATTCAACCAATGCAGAACAACAATTAAAGAATGTCATCCAATACAAGTAAAACTGTTATTGAAATCAGAGGAAATTATGAGCTTTTTCCAAGTCAGCCCTAAAATTCAGCATTCGTTTCTGACCAACAAAACACCAATAGAGACAGAAGATTATGTCTATCGTCAATAGTCTGAGTGAGGAAAGACTTCTGCAAATAATCTTATAGAGGCAGATGCTATACATGATGAGAACAGGCAAGCTAACCTTGAAGTATTACTTCAAATCAAACTGCAATAGGACACGCACACAAGTTGAAAAATAAAAAGGCAAATTTAAGAATATTAGAAGATTCTTCTTCAATGGGGCAACACATGGAACAGATTTCCAGAATTGAACAAAGTAGCAAAAATCGAAACATTCAAGAAACAATTGGATTCTGCAAATGCAAGGGCTTGGGGGAAGTGGAAAGGAGTCACAGTAGATTGGTGCTGGATAGATGACTCAAGGTTGTTTGAATGGCTTTTCCCAACTGTAATTATGTTCTAATCCTGTAAAAACACAAAACCCATTAACTATGTCAACCAAACCAAGAGTAATATACAGTACTGATATTTTAGACTGGCAACCTGCTTAATGTATTAGGCCCCTCTTCCATTCCAACTGCAATGTTTACAGATACTAAGCACTGCATTCTGATGTGGTTGCTATATTCACCAGAAAGCACTCAGCATTGAGTAGCTGAATTTGATATTTTAAATTTGATCTATCAGCTTATAGCACAAATTTTGTGCCAGAGAACATGGAATGGATTCTAGCCTTGAGTAATCTGTCCATAATGTAAAACCTTTCCTGGACTCCATTCTTCCAACCAAAGATTGCAGCTCAGAATTAATGCGTAAATACTGGCCTGGTATGACACCACTCTGCTACTGAACTGTCCTTTACTTCTCCAACTTGGGGGGAGCAGAATTACACCTTTAACGCCACAAACTTATCTTTGCTCTGAAGGTGAAATAGATTCAAAGTGTGCATCGAGGTAACAATTACAGATTTGCATTCTGCTCAGAATTACCTTAGCACTTCCATTGTGAACTAGTAGTGCAGACTTGAGTGTCAACACAAAAACATTACAAGTAGTCAAAATAGTTAAAAGGGAACTAAAAAATCCAACTTTCAAATTTCATGTTGAAATGGAAAGAATATGCTCCAAATACTGCAATTAATGAGATATCAGTCTCAAAAGAAACTGCTTTCCTGTACAGATACCTACACTGCCATCAAATATCAAACAACTGTTTCATCGATCTATTGTTTATCATTTATTTCACATTCATTGGCAGTTAGATGGTGTATGGGAGAGGATTTTAATTTTCTGCAGAAGAACAAACCAGATGGTCCAAATACCCTCCTTTGTCTACACACATCTTTTGTGGGATTTAATAGTGTAACAATACAAGTTTTTTTTAATCTCAAGTTTCTCAGTATCTTCAAACAATAACTGACAGGTGGCTTTAAAATGGTAAATTATAAATGTTAAATCCCTGAACAGGGACCCAACTTGTTTAAGCAGGTCACTCTACACATCCCCTATTGTTTAGATATTGCAGTGGTCTTTGAATTTTGCTTAGTGCACTATACAAAACAAAAGCCATGGTGCTGCTTTCTAGAGGGTTCTCAGCTAGCTTTGGAATATTATCAAATTGGCAATTTTTTTTTGGAAGAGTTAAAACACTTAAATTCCAGCCCCTTGTATTACTAATGGTAAAATGGTCCAAGTTGATTAAAGATATTTCCTCATAAAATTACTATATAATCAGCCAATAAACTTTAATTGCATGCAACATGCAGTGCTCCACCAACCAGCACCAAACAAAACTGATCAGAGTGGACATGAACATACTGGAAATAAATTTCAAAATATATTAGTATGCCTGTCAATCTCCCATGACATCGGCCACAAGGAGTCAAAATCAAGTATATTCTTCAAGTAAGGCAGATACAGGGAAAAGAACCAGGGCATGCAGACATAATGGAGCCCAAATGTTAATATTTTCATATTGTCCCTATTTGTAGGTTTTGTTAATGAACTCCTATGTCTACACTTCTAATATAAATTGGCCATGTCAACCTGTTGCAATGCGGTCACAGTCTTCCTCTGATGGGGGGCACTACAGCTCCTTCATTAATAAGGTTGTATAAAAGCACAGTGTGACAAGTTTCCATTATAAAGGAAAACATAAGAATTTGGAATGGGAGAAGTTCACAGGAAGGACAAAGTGACAAGATTTTTCAAAGATTAACGACAAAAAGCAACAATAAAAATTTTCATTACTTGTGAAAAGGATTCTCAAGCAAATAATGATGTGTGGCAAAATAGAAAATAAAATTGCGGATACTGGAAATCCCAATTAAAAAAAGATGCTAGAATACCTAGTGGCAGCATCTGTAGAGACAGAAATTGAGATAGCCTTTCAGGTCTATGATCTTTCACCAATTATGGTACCCATACATATTGTGCCCAATTTCATATAAACCAAAACAATATTGCAGAAGCAACAGAATCAACATATGTGTCACAAACTTTCCTCTACATATTCAAAGTACAATCAAAGACAACTCAAGGTTCAGTCTGGTTTACTATGGCAATCAAATGCAAACGTCTTCCACCAACATAGAACCCTTATAGTGCAGAAGCAAACCATTTGGCCCACTGAGTCTGCACCAGCTCTTCAAAAGAGCATCTTACCTAGGCCTACCCCTCCACCCTCTCTATAACCCTGTACATTTGCCATGGATAATCCACCTAATCTACACATCTTTGGACACTAAGGGGCAATTTAGCATAGTCGATCCATCTAACCTGAACATCTTTGGACATATCCTAATCATATACATAAAGCACTACCTGTTGGGGACACTAGATCCCTCATACCTGTGGCACAAAGGGCAATGAAGGTCTGTGTATGCTTTCGGATCAAGTGCAGCTTATCTTTAGGAAGAGAAAACTTCTTCAGGATGTGTTCAATGAAGTCATGTGGCGTCACTGCTGCAAGGTTCCACTTCAACTTTCCCAAAACTACCAACTCCCACTCCTAACACAGAGATAAAAAGGTCAAATGCATCACAGAAAGGCACCAACAGACAGGAGAAAATAAATTATACCAGAAAGTATTTAAGAAGAGAGTTCATTTCAAACAAGAATCCCATCGTATAGTAGGATCTCAACTGACACATTCAGGTGGAGTCTTGAATATTTACCTCCAGAGGGTGCTATAGACTCAAATTTGTACTATTCACTTCACTTAGCGGGGATAGACCAAGTCAGTGCAATTTTAAATGCATACCACCCTTTTCAACAATACACTTCAAATATTGAACTCAAGCCTGGTTAAAATCCAGTAAGCAAAGATAACAAAAATTGCCCAAATTATCTTGTTGCAAGGAAATGGAGCACACCTGTTTAGTTTTCTTCATTTTCACATTTTAATTTGCGCCCTCTAGATTGTGGACATTTTAGTAGTAAGAGTTTTACTCATATTTGCAAATGAAGAAAGTAGTAATTCAAGATTTCCTGCCCCCCCCACCCCAAAAAAAAGTGTTAAAGAACAAAAGCTAACTTCTGTTAACAGGAGTTAAAGAACAGAATGTCATATTATAAAATACATGAACATTCACAATTATGAGTATAGTTTACAATCCGAATGGGTCTTCCTAGCTGAACACCAAGATTTCCTAGAAATTGCAAACCTTAAAAGTAATTTTACACTTTGGTTGGAAGTTTATTTTGATAATAGCCAAGTATAGATAGGCCTCAGTGCTAATCTACAAAATAGAAATTTTTGCATAGATAACCGCAGATTGTGAAATTACCAGAAGTTCACGTGGTCTGATAGAGTTGTCAGTGTAAATGCAAAGCTTTTCCGCCGTCAGAGGAATAGTCTCTTTGAACTTGGATGCAAGGAACATACAGACTGCTCCGAGCAGCTGCAGATGGCATTTGGTAGTTGGTACAATTGATAAGAATCTGTCCAGGTAATTCATTGCCAAAGGAAAGACTTCCTCCTCACACTTCTGCTCCTCGCAGACCTATGGGGGGAAAATGGCTAAAAATGAGGAATAACAAGGTCATAGAAAGTACTGCTGGTGGAGAGAGAGGCCCTGGCACCAACCCTGATCTGTCACATGCCTCTGATTCAGTCAACAAGAAATGAATTAAAGTCACAATCACAGCACCAAAATGCTTAGAGACAACTGACTCCAGTCTTGACTGTCAATTTCCAAACAATGCTTAAAAATACATCGTAAAAAGTCTGACAACACCAGATTTTAGTCCAACCGATTTATTTGATAATAGACTCACAAGCTTTCGGGGTTAGTCCCTTCGTCAGGTGAATGGAGAGTTCTGGCCTCAGACAAAGCTTGAGAGTCTATTATCAAATAAATCGGTTGGACTAAAACCTGGTGTTTTCAGACTTTTTACTGTGTTTACGCCAGTCCAACGCCGGCATACCCACATCATAAAAATACATCCACACAGTCTAACACAACACCCAACAAGATGCCGCACTCTCACTCTCCAATCACACTTACAGCCCACCCACCTTCAACTCTCACAACTGCCCTGTCCAAAGAGCCTAATCGAGGCCTTCTCCCTCAGCCAATCTCAGACTCACTGACAGCTGCCTCATCCCCACTCTCATTCCGTCCGGACTGCTGCGCTCAAACAGACAACGTTGAAGTCTATGAGCCAGCCAGAAAAGACAGCAGCACCCAGCTGCTCTGATAATCGTTGCCACCCACTGATTCCACAATACCAGGTTGACTGGTACGGGGGCCGGGGGGGGGGGGGGGGGGGGGGGTCTGTGATTCCCTTCCCCCATCATATCCCAAAACACCAGCCCAGACCCACAGCCAAAGAGAGAAAATGGAGATATTGGGAAGGGTGGTGGGGGGAGGTGGGGGGTGGTGGGGGGAGGAGAGGTGCCAGAAAAGGGGGTGGGGTGGGAGGAGAAGGGGTACCAGAACGGAAGGGGGGGGTACCAGAAAGGAGGGGAGGGGGGTACCAGAGAGGAGTGGGGGGGGAGGGGTACCAGAAAGGAGGGGGGGAGGGGTACCAGAAAGGAGGGAGGGTGGGGGAAGAAGGGGTACCAGAAAAGGGGGGGGGGGGAGTGGGGGAAGAAGGGGTACCAGAAAAGGGGGGGGGGAGTGGGGGAAGAAGGGGTACCAGAAAAGGGGGGGGGGAGTGGGGGAAGAAGGGGTACCAGAAAAGGGGGGGGGGGTGGGGGAAGAAGGGGTACCAGAAAAGGGGGGGGGGTGGGGGAAGAAGGGGTACCAGAAAAGGGGGGGGGTGGGGGAAGAAGGGGTACCAGAAAAGGGGGGGGGGGGGGAAAGAAGGGGTACCAGAAAAGGGGGGGGGGAAAGAAGGGGTACCAGAAAAGGGGGGGGAGAAGGGGTACCAGAAAAGGGGGGGGGGAGAAGGGGTACCAGAAAAGGGGGGGGGGGGAGAAGGGGTACCAGAAAAGGGGGGGGGGAGAAGGGGTACCAGAAAAGGGGGGGGGGGAGAAGGGGTACCAGAAAAGGGGGGGGGGGAGAAGGGGTACCAGAAAAGGGGGGGGGGGGAGAAGGGGTACCAGAAAAGGGGGGGGGGGGAGAAGGGGTACCAGAAAAGGGGGGGGAGAAGGGGTACCAGAAAAGGGGGGGGGGGAGAAGGGGTACCAGAAAAGGGGGGGGGGGAGAAGGGGTACCAGAAAAGGGGGGGGGGAGGGGTACCAGAAAAGGGGGGGGGAGAAGGGGTACCAGAAAAGGGGAGGTGATGGGGGGAGAAGGGGTACCAGAAAAGGGGGGGGCTGGGGGGAGAAGGGGTACCAGAAAAGGGGGGGGGATGGGGGGAGAAGGGGTACCAGAAAAGGGGGGGATGGGGGGAGAAGGGGTACCAGAAAAGGGGGGGGGGATGGGGGGAGAAGGGGTACCAGAAAGGGAGGGGGCGGGGAATGGGGGGACAGATGGGGGTAACCGGGCAGCTGCCCCCGAATACGAACCTCCAGCATCCAGGTGGCCACCATCCTCCGCATGAAGGGTTGGATGTCCTGCTGGAGGCACTTGAAGTAGGAGCAGGCCGGCAGGCAGCGCTCCTCCAGCGCCAACAGGTTGTGCAGCACCCGCTCATCGTGCAGCAGCCGGGGGTCGGGCAGCGCCCTCCTCACGGTCTTCAGCTCACAGCACAGCAGCTCCATGGCGGCTGCAGGCGGGTAGAGCTGGGGGCGGGGGGCCCGGGGAGAGGGGGGCAAGCTGGTGTGGACGCTCCGCTGCCGCCTCTCCTCTCCCGGCCGGCCGGGCCTGTCCCTGTCCTGGCCTAACCTCCCTCAGGCGCTGCTGCGGGACGCGCTGACGCAGGGAGCGGGCAGCCGCTGGCGGTGTGCAGCGGCAGCGGCGGCGGCGGGGCGGGCGCAGAGAGCGCGCACATCCGACACTGGCAGGGGGAAGCGGGGAGGCCGGCGGCAGGGGAGGGCGGCCATGCACATCGGGCCGCTCATTAAAGGCCTCGGACAGGACGGCAGTGCGGGGCCCCGGCACCGGTCATCTCTAGGGAGGGAGGGAGGAGGGGAGGGGGGGGGGAAGGAAGGAGGAGCCGCGGTGACCGAGAGGGACAAGAGCTGGGACCGGGACTGAGAGTGAATCTGTGAGTTCAATGGAGATTAAAGCCCGAGCCCGCCTCCCCACTGCCGGCACTCCAAGTGCACCAGGAGACCCGCCCGCTGGGTGATTGACAGACAGGGGAGACCAACCCACCGGGTGATTGACATACGAGAGGCACGCCCACTGGGTGACTGACAGACGGGAAGGCCCGCCCACTGGGTGATTGACAGACGGGGAGACCAACCCACTGGGTGACTGACAGACGAGAGACCCGCCCACTGGGTGATTGACAAACGGGGGGACACGCCCACTGGGTGATTGACAGACGGGGAGACCCGCCCATTGGGTGATTGACAGACAGGAGACCCGCCCATTGGGTGATAGACAGGAAAGGCCTACCCACTGGGTGATTGACAGACGGGAGAGACCCGCCCACAGGGTGATTAACAGTCTGAAGGGACCCGCCCACTGGGTGATTGATAGACCGAGGAAACCCGCCCACAGGGTGATTGACAGGCATGGGGACCCCCCCCCCCCGCAGGGTGGCTGACCGACTGGAGAGACCCATCCACTGGATGATTGACAGGTGGAAGAGTTCCGCCCACTGGGTGATTGACAGACAGGAGAGGCCCGCCCACTGAGTGATTGACAGACAGGCCTGGTGGACCTGCTCACTGGGTGATTGACCGGAAAGGAAGCCCCGCCCATAGCCTGATTAACGTGCGGGGGAGGGACAGCCTCGCCCACACCGATTAACAGGCCGGGGAGGCCCGCTCAGACAGTGGCAGGTGGGGACATCTGCCCACAGGCTGTGATTGACAGCTCGCCAGGGAGACCCGCCCACAGGCAGATTGACAGGTGCCAGGATAGCTCCGCCCACCGCTGTCCTAGCCCCGCCCTCTGCCTACAGCTGACACATGGTTGCGGAGTGCTAGCTGTCCCTTCCTGTGCTGACCGCCACGTCCTTTCATTAATTGGCTGGAATGGAGCATGCGATCGGTCAGTCTTCCCACTCCTGCTGATCAAATGCCAGCAACTTTCTAGGAAATAAAATTGTGTGTGGCTGCTCTCCAGCCAAGTGCAGTGGCCCAAAAGCGGAATGTATAGCCAGTGCCATCTGCACAAATCACTGGCTCTGTGCACACAGGCAAATGAATAACTAGATCCACCGTCCAAATATATCCTGACAATACATTACGAGCATGCAGTTTTCTATTTTAAAAAATGCTTGGTGCATATTTCTGCAGCCACACATCTGTGCGCTGAAAAGTTTGAAGATTGTGTTGAATGAGTGGACGTTCAGTGCCTCAGTTTTAAGATGCTGCGGAGTGTTAAAGCGTGTTTAAACTGGTATTACACAGACACACCTTAATTACGAAAATACGAGGCAACCCCAACAAAACACATCAATCTGAACAAGTTAAACGTGCATCTTAAAACACAAACGCATGTTGATTTAAGTTGTGCAACGTTTAAGTTGCTGCGTGTTCCTGTTTCAGTTGTGCTTTTGTGCAAGCTACCCCTTGTTCTTTTTTTATTTGGTTTACTTTTTTGGGAATTTTGTTTGATACCTTGGATTCTGCACTTTGCTATCTGCCCCCTGTTGTCTTTTACCTCTCTGCGCAGCATAGGGACGAATTCAGTCCTTGCTTACCTGTTGCTGAGCAGATTTGTCCATGTTTTTCACTCCGTGAACTCTGCATTGCAAATCGGTCTCAGCATCTTTGAGAAAGATGGGAGATAACACAGTTGAAGCAGGAATGAAGGAATAAAAACAAAAAAAAAGCTGAAAATATTCAGGAAGTACGTCAGACAGCAACCGAGGAGAGATGGCCTTTTTATCAACAGGGTTTGGTTTTATTTCAGATTTCCAGCTTCCACAGTATTTTGCTTTTGCAGCAATCTGGTATAACCCCATAAATGTCAGCAATAGTTCTTTGATTTGTGGTGTAGTTTTTTTGCACACTATACAGACAAAACATACCGTTCATAGAATACACAGGGAAGAAGGAACGGAGAGTGCAAAACATAGTGTTATAGTCACAGCTGGAGTTCCTGGAGCTTGTTTTACCATCCTGCGGGCCACAGAAATCGGAGCAAGCGAGGGGCGGACCATGGAAAGGTCTATTAACCTCGGGTGAGATTTTCCGGTTTTGGGGTGAACATGGCCAGCAAATCTCATCCCTCATGTCCAACGACACATGGAACAAGCAAAGCACATGTTTATATCTGTAAAGTTTATTTACTTATTAGTCACAAGTAAGCTTACATTCACACTGCAATGAAGTTACTGTGAAAATCCTCTAGTCGCCACGCTCTGGCACCTGTTAGGGTACATGAGGGAAAATTTCGCATGGCCAATTCACCTAATTTGCACTGAACACAATCCTATCCAGGGTCTATCCCAATAACTCCACGCATTTACCCTGGTAGTCCCCCTGATACTAATGGGCAATTTTTGCATGGCCAATCCACCGAACCTGCACATATCTGGACTGTGGAAGAAAATCCGAGCACCCGGAAGAAACCCATGCAGACACAGAGAGAATGTGCAAACTCCATACAGTGACCCAAGCCTGGAATCGAACCTGGGTTCCTGGCACTGTGAGGCAGCAGTGCTAACTACTGTGCCGTCGTGCCGCCCGGACATGTGTTGAGAAACCGTTTATCCGTACAACATTTTAAATTAGCAGCTTTTATAGTAATGCTGATGGTGGTCACTGTCCCTCACTTTGAGGATGACATCTTCTCAGGCTTGTGGGTTTCTGTCATGGGACTTCATATGGCTAAATAGACTGATTCTTAACACACAGATCTTTGGGAACATGGGACAGGAAATATCATGAGGTAGTGGGCTCCAGAGTACAGCACTTGCTTCCTTTTCTTTTCTCTGTGCCATCTTGTCTCATTATAAAGGCATTGGGACTCAAAAGTGTGACGCATCTTGATGGACATGTTTGCACCATTTTGAATGATTTGTAGCAAGTTCTTTCCAGTCATTAATGTGAATGCTGCTGCACTTCAAGGAGAGTTTGATAGTGTCATTGAATTTTTTTGTCATTCCCCTGGTGCATTAGCCATTTGAGAGTTGAGAAAGGGACTCAAAATGTTAAATCTGTTTTGTTCTGCACAGATCTGCCTGACCTGCTGAGTTTTTTCGCAGCATTTTCTGGTTTTATTTCAGTTTTCCAGCATCTGTAGCATTTTGCTTTTGCTTTGATTTCACAGGAGCTTTGCCCGACTGTTTGTGGATCTGGCTTCAGGAAGGACACTGACATTTGTTTGATGGTCTTTCCATTCGATCCGGAGGCATTGCTAAAGGAATTTCTCTTGCATTCTAATGTGTCACTGTAAACTGTGCAGGTCTCATTGCAGTATAGGAATCATAGAATCCCGACAGTGAAAAAGGAGGCCATTCAGCCCATCAATTCTGCACCGACCCTCCGAAAGAGCATCTTCTCCAGGCCCATCTTCCCCCTCCCACTTCCACCCTATCCCTGTGACCCAGAACAATTACTATGGCTAATCTTGACATTTTTATTGGATTTCTCTGGCAACAATGACCATGTCAGAAGTAATGTGTGTATCATTGCAATACATGTGTAAAATGATCTGAACGCAAATCCATTTTTGTCTGATTGTTAACTATTCCTGGGTGGTATGGTGGCACATTGGTTAGCACTGCTGCCTCACAAACGCCAGGGACCTGGGTTTGATTCTGGCCTTGGGTCGCTGTCTGTGTGGAGTCTGCACATTCTCCCCGTGTCTGCTTGGGTTTCCGCTGGGTGCTGCGGTTTTCTCCCACAATCCAAAGATATGCAGGTTAGGTGGATAAGCCATGCAAAGTTGCCCCTTAGTGTCCCAAATTGTGTAGATTGGGGGAAATGTGTGGGATCCGAAGGACTAACAGAGTCGATGCAGACTCCATGGGCTAAATGGCCTCTTCTGCACAATGGGGGTTCTTTGGTGGACACTTTTTATGCTTTAAACATGGCCACTTCAGTGGAACGTACTGTCATACTGTCATTCACAGCCGGAGTCTTTTGCAGTTACTGGATAGCGTTCAAGACATTCTCAGAGGGGTTCATTGAGTTCGGCATTTCTTACTAGAGGCAGGGCGAAGAAGTTTCTTTACCCGCATAAGGCGGGTTCATAGAAATGACTTACATCTGTAATTTACTCATCGGTGGTGCTTTTGATGCATTATGCTGCTCAAGATCACGAAATGATGGTTAATAACCGTAAACTGAAGGGGAAATATAAATTAAAATAATTCCGGGAATTGTTACCAAAGTTTTCCTTCAGTTTTCCCGAATTCGGAATCACAGAATTAAAATATTTGTCCCCATTTAGGAAAACGATGGGGGTTACCTATAATCCAGATATCGCATGTAGAGTCAAATAGTTAATGTGAGCACTGCAACAATCCTCCGAGTAATCTTTTTGTTCAGAGACCTGCGACGCTTATAATTGCCAAGTTCGGAAAACCTTCCAGCTCTGTGTGTGCATATTTGATAGTTATTTAACCTCAATTTGTTACACACCGTCTAAACCCTGATGCAGTGCTTATTTTTAATCTAGCTTTTTTTTACCCGCGTTAAAAATCCAACCCAAAATAAAGTTGATGACTTGATGATAATAGCGTTGGTGCTGCTCTTCCCACTGTTGTGGCAGTTGGAAGCAGCAGATGTGGAATTGTCCTGAATTTGACCGGTTCACCAGATGGAAAATAGGAATTGCTTGTTGCATTGTCAGGTCCCTTCCCTCGGCCCGCTTTCCTGGTTAAGCCTGCTGTCTGAGGGATTGGAGGTACCTGTCCGAGGCAGAGACCTCGGCACCGGGGCGAAAAGGAGGAATTTAAAAAATACTATTCTTAATACGCAAAGGGGCTTTAGGTGACATATGAGTGCGCAATTGGTTCGGCAGACTAATAAATAAATAGGTTCCTGACGGATAGCAAGCTGTGATAATTTGCCTTGTATTGACTTCACAATCGTAACCCTGTGTGTGCCCTCTAAGAACTATCTTCCCTGATGATTGGTACAGGTTGATAAGCAGAGAAAAATACATGGGCAGGTTCAAGTACAAGGTGTTCAGGAAAGATAGGAAAGAGGGAGGGTTGGCAGTATTGATGAAGGAGAACATTGCAGTGCCGGAGTGCTAGAGTGCCAAGGACAGAATCTATTTGGCTAGAGCTAAAGGACAAGGAGGGTGTAACTAAGTTGTACAATGTAGTTTATAGACCACCAACTGGTGAGAAAGATGTAGAGGAGTAATTTTGCAATAAGAATTATAGAAATGGGGACTTTGATTATCCAATTATAAATTGGGGTAATAGTAATGTAAAGGGCAGAGAGGGGCACAAGTTCCTGAAGTGGCTTCAGGAAAAAAAAACTATAGCAGTATGTTTTCAGTCCAGTAAGAAGAGACATTGCTAGACCTGATTCTCAGGAATGAGGTGGGCCAATTGGATCAAGTATCAATAAGGGAATATTTAAGGGATTGTGTCAGAATGTTTAGGCTGGCATGGAAAAGGACATGAAACAATGTAGAGTAAGAATAATTATCTGAGATAAAAGCCAACTTCAATGGCATTAGAATGGACTTGACACAGATAAATTGGAGGGCACGGGTTTGGCAGACAAAATTGCAATTGATCAATGGGCTGCTTCTAAAGAAGAGCTAATTTGCGTAAGGTTGATTTTCATCAAGGGAGAAAGATAAATCCAGAGTTTCCTGAATGACAAAAGAGATAGAGATTAAGATAAAGAATAAAAAATGTGCATATGACAAATGTCAGGTGGACAATACAACTGGGAACCAGGCTGGATATAGAGGGGAATTGAAAAAGTAAATAAGATAATCAAAGACAGAGTATGAGGAGAGACTGGTAGCTAAGATAAAAGGGGATTCAGAAGTCTTCTAAAGGCATATAAAAAGTAAAAGGGTGGATATAAGGAGAACATAAGAAAACATAAGAACATAAGAAATAGGAGCAGGACTAGGCCATCTAGCCCCTCAAGCCTGCCCCGCCATTCAATAAGATCATGGCTGATCTTTCGTGTCTCAGTTCCACATTCCTGCCCTCTCCCCATAACCCTTAATCCCCTTGCCTAACAAAAACCTATCAACCCGCGTCTTAAAAATATTTAGCGAGGCAGCCTCCACCACTTCAACGGGCAGAGAATTCCAGAGATTCACCACCCTTTGAGTGAAGAAGTTCTTCCTCAACTCCGTTCTAACTCCAAAGCTGATTAGGATCCTCTGACTCAAGGGTTGTAGCATAGGACTGGAGAATTGGAAATAAAATACAATTTTTAAAAGAAGGGTATAAAGATAATCCCAGCATTTACATGTCAGCCAATTTAACCTTGGGGGGTAGGAAAGCTTCCAGAAATGATAATATGGCACATACTTAATAGTCATTGGGTAAATGCAGATTAATGAAGGAAAACCAGCACAGATTTGTTAAGGGCAGATCATATTTAACTAAATTGCTTGTGATTTTTTACGAAATAACAGACAGTGTTGATGAGGGTAATGCTGTTAATGTGGTGTACAGGGACACAACAAGGCAGTTGATGCAGTGCTGCACAACAGACTTCAAAACAAAGGGAGAGTCACGGAATAAAGGGGGTGGTAGCAACAAGGATACAAAATTGGCTGAGTGGCAGGAAACAGAGTAATGGTGAATGGTTGTTTTTTGGACTGGAAGATTTATAATGGAGATGCCTAAGGGTCAGTGTTAAGACCCCCACTTTTCCTGATACATATGACAATGACCTGGACACAATTTCAAAATTCACAGACAATATAAACTTGGAAGTACTGTGACCCATGGGGAGGATAGTGGAGAATATTAAAAGGACATGGACAGGTTGGTGGAATAGGCAGACAAATGGCAGATGAAATTTCAGTCATGCTGTGGAGATGCCAGCGTTGGACTGGGGTAAACACAGTAAGAAGTCTCACAACACCAGGTTAAAGTCCAACAGGTTTATTTTGTAGTAAATGCCACTAGGTTTCGTAATGCTGTTCCTTCGTCATCTCTCCATTCATTTGACGAAGGAACAGCATTCTGAAAGGTAGTGGCATTTACTACCAAATAAACCTGTTGGACTTTAACCTGGTGTTGTGGGACTTCTTATGATGAAATTTAATGCAGTGAAGTATGAAGTGATTCATTTTTGTGGAAAGAACACAGAGCAACAATATAAATTAAAGGATAATATTCTAAAGGGGGTGCAGGAGCAGAGGGACATGAGTGTATATGTGCATAAATCATTGCAGGTGGCAGGAGAATTTGAGAGACTGGTTAATAAAATGTACCACATCCTAAGCTTTATCAATGAAGACATAGGTTTAAGATTATTTATTAGTGTCACAAGTAGGCTTACATTAACACTGCAATGAAGTTACTATGAAAATCTCCTAGTCGCACACTCCGATGCTTGTTTGGGTACACTGAGGGAGAATTTAGCATGGTCAGTGCACCTAACCAACACTTCTCACAAAGCAAGCAAGTTAAGTTAAACTTGTCAAATGGAGTATTGCATCTAGTTCTGGGCACCGCACTTTAAGAAGGATGTGGAGGCATTGGTGAGAGTGAAGAAAAAGTTCACAAGAATTGTTCCAGTGATGACAAGCTACGGTTATGTAGATAGATTGGAGAAGTTGGGATTGTGTTCCTTACAGAAGCGAAGGTGAGAGGGGATTTGATAGAGGTATTCAAGACCACGGAGAATCTGAATAATGTTTGATTTGGTCTGATTTATTATTGTCACATTTATTAACATACAGTGAAAAGTAATGTTTCTTGCACGCTATACAGACAAAACATACTGTTCTTAAAGAAGAAAACAGGAGAGTGCAGAATGTAGTGTTACAATCATAGCTAGGTTGTAGAGAAAAATCAACTTTATGCAAGGTAAGTCCATTCAAAAGTCTGACAGCAGCAGGGAAGAAGTTGTTCTTGAGTCAGTTGGTACGTGACATCAAATTTTTGTATCTTTCCCCGAAGGAAGAAGGTGGCAGAAAAAATGTCTGGGGTGCATGGGGTTCTTATTATGCTGGCAGCTTTGTTGTGGCAGCAGGAAATGTAAACAGAGTCAATGGATGGAAGCTGGTTTGGGTGATGGATTGGGCTACGTTCACAAACTTTTGTAGTTCCTTGCTTTCTTGGGCAGAGCAGAAGCCATACCAAGCTGTGATACAACCAGAAAGAATGCTTTCTATGGTGCATCTATAAAAGTTGGTGAGACTTGTAGCTGATATGCCAAATTTCCCTAGTTTTCTGAGAAAATTGAGGCACTGGTGGTCTTTCTTAACTATAGTGTTGGCATGTGGGGACCAGCACAGGTCATCGGTGACCTGGACACCTGAAAAGCTCTTGACCCTTTCATCCACGTTGATGTAGACAGAGGCATATTCTCCTTTACACTTCCTGAAGTTGATGACAATCTCTTTCATTTTGTTGACATTGAGGGAGAGATTATTGTTGCTGCACCAATTCACCAGATTCTCTATCTCATTCCTGTACTCTGTCTCATCATTGTTTGACATCTGACCCACTATGATCGTGTCGTCAGCAAACTTGAAAATTGAATTGGAGGGGAATTTGGCCACACAGTCATAGGTGTATAGGGAGTATAGTAGGGGGCTGAGACCACAACCTTGTGGGATATCGTTGTTGAGGATGATCATGGAGGGGGTGTTGTTGCCTGTCCTTACTGATTGTGGTCTGTGACTTAGGAAGTTCTGGATCTACTTGTAGAGAGAGAGATGCCGAGGCCCATGCCAAGGAGTTTGGATATGAGTTTCATGGGAATAATTTGTTGGAGGCTGAGCTGTAGTCAATAAACAGGAGTCTGACATAGATATCCTTGTTATCTAGATGTTCCAGGGTTGAGTGCAGGGCCAGGGAAATGGTGTCTGCTGTGGACCTGTTGCGGCAGTAGACAAACTGTAGTGTATCCAGGAGGCTGGAATTGATTTGTTACATGACTAACCTTTCAAAGCACTTCATAATGATGGATGTCAGAACCACCGTCTGATAATCATTAAGGCACGCTACTTGGTTTTTCTTAGGTACCAGGATGATGGTCATCTTCTTGAAGCAGATTATTGTAAAGAGAGGTCGAAGATGTCTGTGAGTATCCCCACCAGCTGAGCTGTGCAGGATCTGAATGCATGTCCAGGTATCCCATCTGGGCCAGTCATTTTCCGTGGGTTGACCTTCAAGAAAGCTGCTCTGACATCTGCAATGGTGACCCCAGATACAGGTTCTCCCCGGGCTTCCAGGGTGGAGAGTACGCGCTCGCTGATCTCTTGCTCAAAACAGTCACAGAATATATTGAGCTGATCAGGGACAGGTGCGTTGGAGCCTGCGATTTTACATGCCTTCATCTTGTAGCCTATTATGTCTTGCAGACCTTTCCATAGTCGGCAGGGGTTGGTGTAGCTAGCCTGGGATTCTAGCTTGGTCTAGTTCTGTCTTTCGGCATCTTTGATGGATCTCCTTCGGTCATATCTGACTTACTTATATAGATCAGTGTCACGTGACTTGAAAGCCTCAGACCTGGACTTCAGCAAGTGGTGGATATCCCTGTTCATCTATGGTTACCAGTTGGGATTTGCTTCTTTGGCAGTCTTCCACACACTTACTAATGAAGTCATTTACTGTAGTGGCATACTCGTTCAGGCTGGTCACTAAGTTTTTAAATACTGACCAGTCCAGTGACTCCAAGCAGCCCCATAGGAGACCATCCAATTCCTCAGACTAACATGGCACGACTTTCTTTGATGGATTCTCCCGTTTCAGTTTCCGCCGGGAGCAGGAGAACAGCCCTCGCAGGAGGGGCTAGTTGGGAGAAACTGTTCCCACTGGTGGAAGGATCGAGAAGCAGCAGGCACAGATTTAAGGTAAGAGAAAAGGAGTAATGCTGACATGAGGAGAAACTTTTTCATGCAGCAAGTGGTTAGGATTTGGAATACACTGCCTGAGAGTGTGGTGGAGGTAGGTTCCATTGAGACATTCAGGAAAAATTGATTATTTTCTGTAAAGGAAGAATGTAGAACCACAGGAAGAACGGGGGGCAGTGGGGGGGTGGGGGGGGGGGGTAGGTGGTGAAGGTGGTGGCACTAGGTGGATTGCTTCTTCAGCAAGCCAGTACAGAGACAATGGGCTGAACAGCCTCCTGTGCTGTAGGATTCTATGGCTATTTACATGGGAGTTCTTGAAAAGCTAAAACCTGAGACTGAAAATTCTGCTTATTTCTGTTATTTTAGCAGAGATGTCAACCCACAATTTTTAAGCTGAAATCTTCCTGGTTTAGAATAGTACAGAGAGGGATTTAAGTATAACATATGTTGGTGCTATACCTAAATTTCTGCACATACTCATGTTTTTGTTTGACTTACAGAGCATGCTGAAATTTTAAACTTGGAGCATTTGTTTGAAACCGAGAGCCCATGTTTCAAGGCTGCAGCTAAATTAATTAAAATAAAACATAATTGAGACATTGTATTTGGATCTTCCACAGACATTTTCTCAGATGCAGTAGTAGTTGCTCCCCTAGCAATCTGAGCATCTCAATCAGATTTGATTCACGCTGCCCTAAATTTATAGATGTGGAAATCTAACATGGAGGACTTTGAGGCCCTGGAGACCCAGGCCAGATACCTGTATCTTTTCAATCCATCTAAGAAAACAGACAATACTTTAGTTTAATGTCTTTTTCAGAAGGCAGCATCTCCAGAAGTGCAGCATTCCTAGATACTGTGCTGAAGTTTCTGTAGTAGGACTTGAACCCACAACCTTCTGAGTCATAAGTAAATTTAAAGATGTGGGGGTTAGGTTGATTGGCCGTGCTAAATTGACCCTAGCGTCAGGGGGATTAGCAGGATAAATGGGTGGGGTTATCGAATAGGGCCAGGGTAGGATTATGGATGGTACAGACTTGATGGGCCAAATAGCCTCCTCTTGTACTGTAGGGATTCTATGATTCTAAAAATATTACCAATTGAGCCATAGTTGATTCCTAGTTTTTGGTCCCTCACCTCTGCCTACTCCTTGAAGATCCTCTTTCAAACAAATCCATTTGACCACATCTTTGGTGACTCCCAACGCCGCCAATATAGCCCTCTTTTGGGAGAGTGCCTATTTAGTTTTTTTTTCTATATTAATAGTACTATGTAAAATGCATGTTGTTATTTTAGTTGCTTTTCAACAATATTTACTCCATTCTTAAAGTTACAAAGCCAGTGCTCAGAATGTACTGGGCAAATCCCAAAATCCATTCCTTGCTTGCTCCCAAAAGCCAAGTTCAAAATCTAATCAAATCCCCAAAGTCCCCACAAGGGAAACAAACAAGATTCAAGCTAACAAGATGAGGCATCTTGGGCTTGATCAGGTACTTGATCTTAGCTATAAGTCTTGCTATTGATGTTGTCTAGTCCTTTCTTGCATAGCTCATTTAATTAATCTATCCATTGTGCTGGACTCTAATCCCTTCACTATGTTAAAGACCTCAATCATATCTCCTTGTTTCCAAAGTAAAATGTGCTAGCTCTTTAAACCTGTTCATTAAGAGCTCTTCAAGTAGATGTTAAGCCCTTGTACCTCCTGTGAATGAGAACATTATTCTTCTCCACCGGATGAGGGGAACAAAATTGAACATTTATGTCATGACACCATGGTCTCGTGAATTGTCATTTCAGTTTTATATTTAATTTTTCAAGCTAATAAAAGCAGAATCGTGCAAATTGAATGTTCCCAGCATAGAGTCTATTATGGATGATTTATCTGTGCTCTGAGTTGGCAATGGTTGAATATCATGGGCTTTGTACCCATGATATGCCTTCTTGATGAAAAATACTTCATGATGGGAATATGCAGTTGGAATTTTTAATCTGTAATTCCTTCTTCTGGCACCTGCTTTATTTATGTGCAAGTACGTGGCTCGCATTAACTATTTTAGATTAACAAATGGAATTTTTTTTTGATTGCCCTGGGATTGAAGTCTAGAGTTGTTGGTTCTGAATTATGTCTCAGTTATACTCCATGTTATAAACAATGATTTTTTTGCATTGCACCATACACCACAATTGTGCCATATATTACAGTTCATTTCTATGAAAAAGATGATATTGCAGTACCAGTACTTAAAATATTAGGCTCCCCCTATGCAGCCTTTGAACAATATTCATTAGTAATCAATTGTGTGTTAATTTTAGAAATTTTACAAGTTATCAATGCTCTAGTAACTTGTAGTTTTCCCTTGCCCATCTCAACAACACTATTCAGAAAGTATTTGCTGATATACTACAACAACTGCAATATGTTCTGAGAGTTTTTTTAAAAGGGACCATATGGATTAATGTTAATTGTGTATGGAAATTTAAAACTTGCTCTTCTTTTCATTAATTTCATTACACAAAACCTGTCCCTCATTTTTTGTTCCTTTACATTGGTTCAGCATGCACTTGCGGGTATGAAGACTTGCATTTGTGGGGTATCTAGTTTGATCATTAGGAGTTATGGAAGAACAACATTAAAACATTCTGGAAGAATAATGTTAAAAATTCTAGAATAGAACACAGCAGTAAAGACAAATAGGATGGAAAACCCAAATGCCCCCCTCCTCCATGACCATAGTAAGTTTAATGAAATATTGATGGATATTTCATTCACATGGTATAATGCAAGGCCAGGAAGAGAAATTATGAGCACTTGTTCTTTTCCTGTTTCTGGGGCCCTTATTTTCCTACCAATATCCAATTAAGAGATTCTATTTTATCAGTAATCTCATAGGATACAATGATCAAATGACAGATGAGCAACAAAGTGGATTAACTAAACAACATAGATCTTGAAGCTCAGTGAGAAGCATGGAGCCTTCAGGTGTCCCTGTGCACCACAGCGTTCAAGAGACCAGAGGACAAAGACTGAATGGTTTCCAATTGTATCTTCATTGTAAACCTACTTGTGACACTAAAATATTTATAGGATCAAATATGACTCTATGACTCTAATTGTATCTTTTTTTTAATCTGAAAACTCTGCTGCTTCTCACTACAATATATTTTCAATATCTACTATGCAAAACAAGTTTATCACAATATTTAAATACCTCAGAATATTCATAAAAGCACCAAGATAGAGTGAGATAATAGGTAAGTAGAGAAAAGGGCAGGATTGAAGTCAATGGAAAAGACATTTGAGAAAGATGCACTGTCAGCCCATTACACACTCCTGTCCTGGCAATTTTACCACACAAAGACTGTTCACACTAAATCTCAATTGGCAAGAAAATAGACAGAACTCCAGCCACAATTTCACCCTCTGTTCACAAAATAATTATAGGTTACAAAGGCCATCCAGCCCAATTCATCTCATCCATCCAGAATGCTATACATGTAGCTATATATGTAGCTATTCACAATTTCTTTTAATGATCTGGATGAAGGAACAAAATGTAACATCTCAAAGTTTGCAGATGATACCAAGTTGGGTGGGAGGGTGAACTGTGACGAGGATGCAAGGATCCTTCAGAACGATCTGGATAGGTTCAGTGAGTGGGCAAATCAATGGCAGATGTAGTATAGTTTGTATAAATGTGAGCGATTCTCTTTGGAAGCAAAAACAAGAAGGCAGGTTACTACCTAAATGGCTGTAAATTGGGAGAGGGGTGTGTGCAGCAGGACCTGGGTGTCCTTGTGCACCAATCACTGAAGATAAGCATACAGGTGCAGCAGGTGGTAAAGAAGGCAAATGGCAAGTTGGCTTCATTGCGGAAGGTTTCGAGTACAGAAGCAGGGATGTGTTGATGCAATTATGCAGGGCCCTGGTGAGACCACACCTAGAGTATTGTGTGGAGTTTTGGTCATCTTTTCTGAGGAGGGATGTTCTTGCTCTCAAGAGAGTGCAGTGAAGGTTTACCAGGCTGATTCTGGGGATGGTGGGACTGATGTATCAGGAGAGATTGGCTAGGTTAGGATTGTTTTCACTGGAGTTCAGACAAATGCAGGGGATCTCAAGAGACTTATAAAATTCTAACAGGACTAGACAGGGTAGATGCAGGAAGGATGTTCCCAATGGTGGCGGAGTCTAGAACAAGGAGTCACAATCTGAGGATTCAGGGTAGACCATTTAGGATGGAGGTGAAGAGACATTTCTTCACCCAAAGAGTGCTGAGCCTGTGGAATTCATTACTACAGGAAATAGTTGATGCCAAAATATTGAATGTATTCAAGAGGCAGCTAGATATAGCACTTGGACTGAATGGGATCAAAGGTTATGGGGAGAAAGCAGGATTAGGCTATTGAGTTGGATGATCAGCCATGATCATATTGAATGACAGAGCAGCTCAAAGGACCAAATGGCCTCCTCCTGCTCCTATCTTCCATGTTTCTATGTAATAGGAGCAAGAGTAAGCCAATCAGCCTTCAAGTCTGCTCTGCCATTTGATACCATTGCTTACATTGTACCAGTGAACAAAGAGAACAAAGAACAACACAGCACGGGAAACAGGCCTTCGGCCCAACGAGCCCGCGCCGCCACATCTTCCTACACCTACCATGCCCTGTGTGTATGTGAATGGAACCCCTAATGTAGCCAGATTCAGGGGAGAATAGTGTCAATTTGGTACACCAATCAGCCTAGGAGCACATCTTTGGGGTGTGGGAGGAAACCGGAGTGAGTACAACTCAAACATTTTAATTGGGACATGGAAAGATGCTGTATAAATCTTAGTTTTGTCTTTCTTTTATTAAGTCTGCATGCAATAGGCAGAGTGATTGTAGCAATGCTGGAATTGGAGGGCCAATGCTGATTCTTTGAGGATAATTCATAACTGAGCACTCAACTAATGTTATGAAAGTGGCTGTATATTTACAAGCCTTTAGCTAATTTAACCATACCATTCTGACTTGGCATCAATCCTTAATATATTATAACTGGCATACCTGCATGCCCCTTTTACACTAATGATACTATCCCCAGGATTTGTCAATCCGACATATACTAAAAGCACAGAAAAAATGTGGATTTAATTGTTGATCTGAATTTTCAAGAATTATACATAGTAAAAAACCTCAGTATGACCTTAACTCAAGAATGGATTGCTTCCCCTTCCCCCAGAAGCTGTCATACAAGTTGAGTTATACACTTTAAATTTACAGCCTATTGACTATTCCACATGATGTTGCATTACATTTGTACTAAATAAACATGCAAATAATGTTTAGAAAAAAATCTAGTTTTTTTTTGAGGTGTGAGAGAAATAGGCTGGTTAAGTGGAAAAACATAATAAATAAGAAATTTCAACAGTAAGAAGAGCATACACAATATCATGAGGGAAGTCATTCCTAGAAGCACTTAAATCACAGGATTGGGTTTCTATAAAGGCCCTTTATTGGTAAAAGCCCTTTATGCTGTTTCCTTAGTATGTCAATGATTTCTTTTTAGCCAAATTTACAGTGGATGATCTGAATCCTCCCCCCACAGAGATTTTTTGTCTCTCAGTGTCCTTCTGCGAGATGTTAAACTGGAATGAAATAAAGAATTGTAAAGCCTTTTGTCAAGCAATCTCTGACAAATAAGGAGTTCATTCCCAAACTTTACAAGATCAATAAAATGGGCAATTGTGAGTCAACATGCTGTTTCGTGTCATTCTTGATTCTTAGTTTCTTACATTTATTTGCTGAGGCCAAAGATTCCCAAGCCTTTGGTACATCAACACAGCATGTCATCAGAATTGTATCTACTTTAGGGCATAATGAAAATTTAGATTGCTATTTATATGCTTGTTTAAATTCAAACTAGAATTTTGAGAAGCGTACAATGTTTAGCTTTGACTAAACCTTTAAAAAAATCATAAAATGAAAGCATTTAGGTCTACTATCATAAAGAGCTGCAATTTCTGCTGTGAATTACACTTGCTCGTATCTGTGTTCTCATATAGTCATTTATAGCTTATGGATATTCTCCAGTTTTTGATATTTCCTTGTTTCGTTATCCCTGGATGTACAACTCTGATTCAGTATTGTCATCAGTTTTGATGTTTCTGTAGTTGCTAATGCACTTACATCATATTAGTCTAATTTGTAGTGATCGTTAGGCATAATAAGTACGCACAGAATTACTATACATCATTCTCTGCATTAAGACAATTGCTTGTCTGTGATTCAATTTCACCAGTGTAGTTGAGGTCACTCAGTTAGTAAATAACGTATAGCCATCTCCAACATCAGTTGATCACCAAACCTAATTTTCTGTTACCCTACAGTTTATGTAATGCTCAATAAAAGCCCTTCAACAGAACTTTAATAACAAAAAATATTTTTGCTAAAGGAGGACTGTTCAAATTCCACATCATTTCTGCACCCAATGATGTGGATGAATTTGTGAATTGAATATATTCTACATGCATGTTTCAGGATGATTAAAAATTCATGGAAAACTATTTTTATCCCTATGATTGAAAACAGATGCACATATAACAGCTGCAAATTCAATGCTGAAAGGGTTAAAGTTCACTGATTGCATACTGGTTCACTTACTCTGGAAATAATTAAATTCACAACATTTCTACAACGTGTGAATATTATTTTATCAAATTGTACACCAAGAAGTTTAAATAGTGAGCACACACTACTATAGTTCCTTTTGCAAGTTATAATACTGTACTAACATGGGGAAAATAGGAAGCCTAGGAATATATGAACAGGAGTTGGCCATTCTACATATTGATCCAACTCATCTGCCACAATGCCACTGTCACGTGCTATCCCCATATCCCTTGATGTAATTAGTGTCCAGAAATCTATCGATTTCTGTCTTGAACATGCTCAGTGATTGAGCTGCCATAGCTTTCTGGGGTAGATAATCATAAAGATTCATCATCCTCTGTGTAAAGAAATTCCTCCTCACTTCAATCTTCAATAGTCTGCCTAAACTATATCCACTAGTTGCAGAGTTACAAGCCAGGGGAAACATCCAACCTACATCTACCCTGTTATGCTGCATAAGACTTTTATAAGTTTCAATGAGATCACCTCTCATTTTCTGAAACTCTACAGAATACAGGCCCAGTTTCCCCAACACCTCATCATAAGACAATCCTCTCAACCCAGGAGTTAAATCTAGTGAATCTCCATTGCACTCTTTCTATGGCTAATATATCCTTCCTTAGATAAAGGACAATGACACAACACAACACTCCACATACGGTCTCACCAAGGCGCCACAAAATTGTGGAAAGGTCTCTTTACTCCTGTACATAAATCTCCTTGCAACGAGGGCCAACACAGCACTTACTTTCCTAATTGCTTGCTGCATCTGCAAGCTAGCATTTAGTGACTCAAGAACAAAGACGGTCGGGTCCTTTTGGATATCAAGACTTCCCAATACCCCTCACCATTTAAGAAATATTCTGCCTTTCTGTTTTTTCTACCAAAATGGATAACTTCATGCTTATTCACTTTATATTCAATTTGCCATGTTCTTGCCCACTCATTCAGCCTGTCTATTTCCCCTTGAAGGCTCTTTGTATCTTCCTCACAACTCACATTCCTATCTATATTTGTAATACCCCAGTAGTAATAGCCCTATGATCTATTTATCCCAACTCTGATTTCTGTCTGTTAAGTGATTCTAAATCCATACCAGTATCTTGCCCCCAATCCTATCAGCATTAATTTAATCTACAGAACTGTGTGGAGCATTATCAAAAACCCTCTGAAAATCCAGATACACCAAATCCATTGCTTCTCCTTTATCTCTGCTGCAAGTAACATCATCAAAATACTCCAACAATTTTGTCAAATCTGATTTTCCATTCGTAAATCCAAATTGACTACCTAATCATATAATTATTTTCTAAGTGCCCAAATATCACATTGTTTGAAATAGATTCTAATATTTTTCTCTACGAGTAACGTCAAACTAACAGGTTTGCATTCTCTGTTTTCTTTCTCCCTCTCTTAAATAGTGAGGCTACATTTCTTAATTTACAGTTTGCAGAAACCTTTTCAATTCAATTAATTTTTCACATACTACCTCTTTATAATAATAATTTCTTTCAGTTCCTCATTTTCAGAAGCAGCTTGTTTTCCTAATATTTCTGGGAGATTTTTGTATCTTCTCCCATGAACAAAGAACAAAGAACAACAAAGAACAACCCAGCACGGGAAACAGGCCCTTCGGCCCAACGAGCCCGTGCTGCCGCATCACCCTACACCTATTCTACCCTGCATATCTACGAATGGAACCCCTAACTTAGCAGATTCGGGGAGAATAGTGTCAATTTGGTAAAACCAATCAGCCTAAGAGCACATCTTTGGGGTGTGGGAGGAAACCGGAGCACCCGGAGGAAACCCACGCAACCACAGGGAGAATGCGCAAACTCCCACAGACACAGGCCCAAATCCATGTATCTGCACAGCTAGCAGTGCTAGTCACCGAGCTGTTGCGGCGCCCGTCTACCGGTCCAGGATCAAGCACACACACCTACATGAAGTGCTAGGGCACTCCCGGAACTTCCAAGAGCAGCCCACGCACAACCCACCGTGTGCATGCCCCTCGTTTGACACGAGGTGGACCTCCACCTGCGGAATAAAAAGACAAAAACGTTAATCTTACATGCCTGCTTTTCCGGTGTCTCCCGAGGTTCTAACTTTATTTAATAGCCCCTACCATAACCCTCCATCCTCGTTTCACTCATGTGTCTATCTAACTGAACCTTAAACAAGTCCAACGTTCCTGCCTCCACCATGCTACTCGGTAGTGCGTTCCACACCCCAACTCTCTGCGTAAAGACAGACACAAAGTAACTGTTACATTTCTCAGTCATTTCCCTATTCTCCACTATAAATTCTTTTATCTCTTTCTGTTTGTCGTCGTGAATCTTTTCCCTTTCATATACCTAAAGATGTTTTACAGTCCACCTTTATGTTTCTTGCTAGATCGTATTATTCTCTTTTCCCTTTCTTTTTCAGTTTTTTGGCTTTCTTTTGCTGGATCTTAAATTGCTCCCAATCTTTGTGCTTATCATTTTTGCTAGCAACCTCATAAGCCACTTCCTTTGATCTAATGCAATCTTGAACTTATTTTGTTAGCCACAATTGATTCAACTTTCCTGTTGGGCTTTTGTGCCGGAGGGAAATGTACATTTGTTGTAGACCATGTAAATATTAGTATTGTCTGTCTACAGTCAAATCTTTTAGCGTATTTTCCTAATCCATCATAGAAAACTGCCCTCATACCTTTATAGTTTCCTTTGCTCAGATTTAAGACCCTGGTTTCAGAATGAACAATATCACTTTCAAATGTATTATAAAATTCTATCTTATTATGGATAATATTTCCTAAAGGCTCCTCTACAGCAAAGTTATTAATTAGCCCATTCTCATTATAATACCAAATCTAAAACAACCCGTACACACTTGAGGAATTCATCCTTCACAACATTAGTATTCATTAGATTTACCCAGTGTATATGTAAATTGAACTCACCCATTATCACTGTATTACGCATGTTATATGCAGCTCTATTTTACTGATTTATATGCTGCCCAACATGTTTGTGGACTATAAGCAATTTTTACATCAATGTTTGCTGCCCCTTGTCGTTTCTTAGCACCACCCAAATTGACTCTACATCTTGATCCTTCAATCTAAGGTCTTCTCTCACTACCCCATGCCCCCTATCATAAGAACATAAGAACATAAGAAATAGGAGCAGGAGTAGGCCATCCAGCCCTTCGAGTCTGCCCCGCCATTCAATAAGATCATGGCTGATCTGTCATGGCTCAGTTCCACATTCCCGCCCTCTCCCCATAACCCTTAATCCCCTCTCCTATCAAAAACCCATCAACCCGCGTCTTAAAAATATTTAGCGAGGCAGCCTCCACCACTTCAACGGGCAGAGAATTCCAGAGATTCACCACCCTTTGAGTGAAGAAGTTCCTCCTCAACTCCGTTCTAAACCACCCCCCTTTTATCTTGAGGCTGTGCCCCCTAGTCCTATTGTCTTTTTTGAGCGGGAAGAGTCTTTCCACCTCTATTCTGTCCATCCCATTCATCATCTTATACGTCTCAATGAGATCTCCTCTCATTCTTCTAAACTCTAACGAGTACAAGCCCAGTTTATTCAGCCTCTCCTCATAGCTCAACCCCCTCAACTCCGGTATCAGCCTAGTAAACCTCCTCTGCACTCCCTCCAAGGCCAAAATATCTTTGCACAGGTGCGGTGCCCAAAAATGCACACAGTACTCCAGTTGCGGCCTCACCAATGCCCTATACAGCTGCAGCAAGACCTCCCTACTTTTATATTCAATCCCCCTCGCTATGAAGGCCAGCATCCTTTTCTTATCTATCCTTTTTAAATGACACATATCAGTCCCTGGTATCAGTCACCATGTAACCACATATCTGTAATGACAATTAAATCATACCCATCTTTCAAATCACCTACCTTTTTGCAAATGCTACATGCATTCAGATAGAGTGCATTTAACTGTCTCTTGAACATGATTCTTCATTCTGATTCTGTTTGATGCTCGCCTTCCTCTCATCTGTCTTCTAATTTTGCTTACCACTTTTCTATTTCCTGTTACCAGCCTTCCTCCAATCTGAGCTCCCTCTCAGGTCTCCATCCTCCGGCCAATCTAGTTTAAACCCTCCCCTACAACACTAGCAAATCTCCCTATGAGGAGAGTAACCATGGTCCTCCTATGGTGCAGTCCCTCCATCTGGGATGGGTTCCCATCTTCTCCAGATCTACTCCCTAAGTAAACAAAAATGCATGAACACTTAACCCTATCGAAAATAAGTCATTATCTTGCATTCTCAACATTTGAGCTGCCTGCTGCCCAGACAAATTTGCACCATGTAAAACAGAGCTGACTTTTAACCATACTTCCTACAAGAAACATGATAAAAACACATTTCTTAAATGCACAGTATCATCACACAATCATCTAGGGTTATTATGAGAGAAATCTACACAAAATCAGTTGGGTGGCATTTGGTTTCGGAGTGTGTCAGCACAGCCAGCCTGTGTGCTTAAAGAGATGAGTGTTACTAAGACCAATGGGCTGACTGGCCTACTCCTGCTCTTAATTCATTGATCTGGGTTCACAGTGCAATAATGAAGTCTACCCCTTATCATTGCCTACAACATATAATTAGACATTCGCACAAATCCTGCTCTCTGCGTATTAGGGTATAATATTGGCAACGTGTAGAAGATCACTGTGGTTAGAATTCAGTCTCTCTGGCGTATCCAAATTTCAACCAGAATATTTTAACTTAACTTCAAATACTTTCACGTTCAACTGCTAGCACTTTATCTTTATATAGAACAGCAACGTGCTTGATGCAAGACGAATCCAACTGTTGGGTCAATTAAAGTTTATAAATCATGGTTCTCTCGAACAATTCTTTATGATCCCACTAAACTCCCTCATACATTCCTTGAAATGGGACAGCCTCCGAGATTCCTTCCAGTGAGCTTTTATCTTGCTGGGTCACAAGATATTAATGGTAAGTCTGACTCATTTGTACAGTGCATGAATTCAGATTTCAACGCTGGGCATTTAAGGAAAAAACAATATTTTGCTTCAAGTGGAGATGAAACGTTTGTAGTAATGTGACCTAATTCAGGAGGAACGAGCTTGTCCTCTATCAATTTGGGCTACACACAAGTTTACAACTGAGCACAAACATGGAAAGATTAGATTCTTAATTGATTTATGGAAACAATGGGGCCTTAAGTTCAGCATCATTGTGCCCATTTTAAAGCAAAATAAATTGGGAGAAAGAGGTAGAAAAACTGGATAAGAGCAAAAACCAGGCTCAGGAACTTTGATGTGCATTTAACCGATGCCCATTTGTTATGTTACGTTATCAGCAAGGTATGAACTGTGTGCTGCCTGTTCATTTACATAATTACAGGTCAAAGTCAGCATTAAGTGTGCTTTTGAGTAGCTGCATGCCTGAGTAGGGGGTATAAAATCTTTAGAGTTTAGCATGAGTTCAAGCCATCCTGCACTAAAGTCAAGGGGAGGTGCATTGTCTTTTGAGATGGTGCTGGAATTCATTGCAGGAATTGATTTGGACGTAGCAAAATTACAAGAATGAGACAACATGGTAGAGGATAGACTCTAAGATTCTCTGGCACAGCACTGGAGATCTTGATGCAAGAGTACACATGAGGAGAGAGGTCCTTGTTAGGGTACTGGAACAGAACCCCAAGTTATATTAAGAAGACAGACTATAAAGGTACAAAAACAGAAAATGCTGGAAAATCTCAGCAGGTGTGACAGCATCTGTGGAGAGAGAATAGAGCCATTTTTGACTCTGGATGACCCTTCGTCAGAGTTTTACTCAAGAAGGTACATATCTCATTACATCTAAGCGTGCAAATTTAATAGTTGTGCAATCCAGTTCAGTCTTTCTTTCCCAACATTGAACATTCCATCCTTTTACATATCGTAGTCATGGTAAAGCATCTGCAACCACATTGTCTCTTCCTGCCACTGGTCGGCACGGTGGCACAGTGGAGCACTGCTGCCTCACACGCCAGGGACCCAGGTTTAATTCCTGGCTTGGGTCACTGTCTCTGCGGGATCTGCACATTCTTCCTGTCTGCATGGGTTTCCTCTGGGTGCTCCAGTTTCCTCTTACAATCTGAAAAACATGCTAGTTAGGTCATTGGCCATACTAAATTCTCCCTCAGTGTATGTGAACAGGCCCCAGAGTGTGACGACAAGGGGATTTTCACAGTGACTTCATTGCAGTGTTAAGATAAGCCTACTTGTGACACTAATAAATCAACATAAAACTTAAACTTAAACATATATAATCTTCAATTTAAACATTCACTTAAACATAAAAAAAATTGCACTACTATCATCACATTCTCTGTCCACATGTGGGTCTGGTGGAACTCCAGACAAACTCTGAGAAGGCAATGGGAGCAGGCAGTCATGTAAACCATTACCAATAAGGCAACTTCATGGACCTGAATGCTGTACCAAAAGATATTCAATGATCTCACGGTGTGAGGTCCTGGTTAGTGGATATATCTTCAAAAGCCATTTTCCACCATCTGCACCACTAGTCTCACACAATATTATGTGCTTTATAACACCAGTCCTCACCTACCAACGATCTCTAACCCGATTCATACCTTGCTTTCACAGCTTGATCTCAATTTCACACACTTAGCACAGCTGCAAGTCTCATACCCAAACATTACGCCTTGTTATGCCTAAAGCCACACCAGCATTGGAGTTCAAAAGGTTGAAGCTGACAATATGGACAGCATTTTCCATTCTGGTACTAATTCCCGTGACGGGGGTGGGAATGAGGTGAGTTTCCTCTGACAGAGGCTGTGTGGAATTCACACCATATTGTGCGATGCTATCCTAATTAATTATGCAGTCAGGGGTTTCCCAATGTTTAGCATGGCAAAGTGGGCTAGATGGCTCATATTTGGGTGCCATATTTAAAAGGCAGTCAGACATTAACTGACCCCTGTTGAAATTTGAAGATCCACCTCCTGGAATGTTCTGAAGTCAAACAATTCATGTTGTAAATGTTCACTCACCTACTGCTGCGTGTGGTGTTCCAGGGTTGGATTGCTGGAGGCCCCCATGAGCTGCCCCAGGCTTTCTCACAGGTAAGTCTTACATTAGCAAATCATGTTGATCCAGACATGTCTGAATCTGTATGAAAATCCACTGGTGGTGCGGATGATCCCATTAATGGGATGCTTCATTCTAGTCTTTGGTATGAATGGTGACCTGTCATAATGGCAGGGGTGCATGTTCTTGCCATCATTGTACGCCAGCAGGATGCCAAATATTTGTCTCCCAGCAAATTGTCTGCCCCACCACCAGGGGAATCACTAGGCCAGGCAAAGGCACATGGAAGGCAGGTACCACAGGAATGTACAAGGGTGATTAGTTGACATTTGTATTCAATGTTGGAAGATTTGTTCAATAAAGTTGGTTTGGAATAGTTGTTTGGTGGTGACGTTTATTTCACATTGAGGCCAAGAGGATGTTATGGTGAGAACAATTGAGGGAAGGGGTGAGGCTATTGTTGACTGAGAAATTTGGATTGCATTCATTGGTATTATTATTAGATGAGTCAGTGAAAGACAGCCTGACCAGAAAGGGGACATGCTGGACCCTTTTTCCTTTCTTCCTTTTCCTCTTCCTCCTCCTCTTCAACTCCTTCTAGTGGCAAAGGCTGTGTCCCCATAATGATTACATTGTGCTGGATGCAGGAGAACATGACAAATAATGACATGTGTTGCACTGCAGGGCTCCTCCAGAGTAGTCCTTGCAAGGGAAGTGTTGCTTAAACACCAGCTCAATGACAATGGCATTTGGGCAGCACAGTGGCACACTGGTTAGTACTGCTGCCTCACAGCACCAGGGACCTATGTTCAATTCTGGCCTTGAGTCACTGTCTGTGCAGTGCTTGCACGTTCTCCCCATGTCTGCATGTGTTTCCTCTGGGTGCTCCAGTCTCCTCCCACAGTCTGAAAGACTTGCTGGTTAGGTGAATTGGCCATGCTAAATTCTCCCTCAGTGTGCCTGAATAGGTGCCGGATTGTGGTAACTAGAGGATTTTCACAGTATCTCCATTGCAGTGTTAATGTAAGCCTAACTTACTAACAAATAACAAATAAACTTTAAACTTCACATGGCAGCATGGCTTTGGTCATAGGCATTTTGCTCACGTACATGTGGCTTGCTTGCCAGATTCATGCGCCAGATGGTGAGTGAATAACCCTTTTTGTTCAGAGGCCACTCTCTGGTTCGATGCAGGTACCTCAAATACTGGTGGTGCAGTTGATTGTCACAAAATAAAGTCATCATGCTGGCTGCCAGGAAACTGGGCATTCACTTACATCATTTCTTCAGCATGGTCACACTGCAGATTCAGCGGGTGAAATTTAACTTAGTTGTTAGCTGTTACCCCAACTTCAACAAGTAACAGTGTGTGTGGTGTCTCTGGGTTAAGAAGGAGGTATTCAGTAAAAACTGCCTCCCTTCTGTTATTTCACGTCACACCTGTGACTAACTTGTCTCTAATTGTGCTCTAACAGGAATGTACTTACCCCAACAATCGCCAGAGGGACCCTGCATGTTGATGCCAGTTTGGGAGGACCCTCAAATGCACTGTTGCTGAGAAAATCATGGTGCTCAAATAATTCACTGACTATAATGGGTGGCATGCATTAGCTGCGACTTACAGCATCTGCCGTGCCATCCCCAGAAACCCTTGAGAGATTCCCTCCCCCCTTCATCGCCCTCCTGCCTTCCACAGAAACTCGCTCACCCAGACCCACCACTCTGGTGTTGCAATGTTGCAGGAAATTGCAGAAGCCCAAGGGGGGATTGGTGGCACCCACGTGTGGCAACACAGGCCCCTAGTGATCAATGTGTGTGGTGATCAGGGCCTCCCTCATTGCCTCCGCATGCCTAACCGTGGCTGCAGCCAATTCTCCAGTGCCTGGGTGGTGTTGCTGGTTGTTGTCATCCTCCCTCCTCCTTCTCCTCTTCCTCCTGCTGGGCAGCCTCCTCCCCAGCGACGCCCGATTGGTTGGCCTCCATGTCCTCCTCCTCCTCTAAAAGGTCTCCTCACTGTTGCGCCAGGTTGTGTAGGGCACAGCACACCGCCACAATGCAGGGTGATATCAGGGGTTATATTGGACGGCATAATGTTGAGCTGATGGTCATACACCAACTGCACATTTATTGTTCAGGAATTTCTGTTCAGGAGTCGTCCTGGATTCTTACTAACAGATTGGTAATACAGACTCCCCCACCATTTCCTCCTCCTCCCCTGCACCCCTCACCCACTCACAGCATACTTCAGAACCCATGCAGTAGTGGCAACAAACACTGCTGCTTGACAAGTCCTGAGGCAGTAGCACTGCCATTTAGAATCATAGTGATAGAAATTTACATCATGCCCCTCAGTTTTTACCACTAAGCTAGTCCCAATTGCTCGCATTTGGTCCATATCCTTCTACACCCATCTTACACATGTAACAGTCTAAAATGATTTTTAAAAGATGCAGTTCTACCCACCTCTACTGCTACCTCTGGCAGCTTGATCCACCAGCCTCTGAATGGAAAAATTTCCCCTCTGGACCATTTTGTATCCCTCCCCTCTCACCTTAAACCTATGCCTTTTAGTTTTAGACTCCCCTACCTTTGGGAAAAGTTTTAAACTCCCCTATCTACCTTATCTATGCCCCTATTATTTATAGAACTCTGCAAGATCATTCCTAAGTCTCCTATGCTCCAGGTAAAAAAGCTCCAGTCTATCCAGCCTCTGCTTATAACTCAAACCTGGTGGCATCCTAGTAATTTTTTTCTGCACTCTTTCTAGTTTAATAATATCCTTTCTATAATAGGGTGATCAGAACTGTACAAAGCAAACTGCAGGGAGTTTCCAGCACATCCCCCACCAGCAATAGCACTTGCTGCTGCCACTACTAGGACCCAGAGTCAGTTCTAAGACCTGAGGTCAGTGCTCTGAACCAGGTCCATCTTAGACTCCATGAACAACAGCAGCTCCCTCGCAGCCCCCGGCTCGAAACACAACATGCCCACAATGAAACAACCCCTCCTGAGCAGCATAGAGCAGTTTGAAAGCAGAGACTTACCTCCTCACTCACCCTCACTGATCATGTGCCTGTTTTTGACCTTTATAGAGGAGGTGTTTTCCAGATCGATCCAGCTGCAACAAATGAAGTCTTGAACGCAGGTGAGCTGAGACGATTGGGAGCGAAGCTCACTAATTCCATTGTGATAAATGTGAAAAAAATGGGAATTGAAGTTTCGCCCATTTTGGAGGGGGTCCCAATCACACTCTCTTACCTTAGTAAAATGGGAATAGGTGTGAAAACGGGCAACATTCCCACTAGTTGCATCATGCCCAATTTTATGACATTCCCGCTGCAAAATAGGCATGATGAGGTCATAAAATTCTGCCCCTGGGTGTCATGTGACAAGCAGTATTATGTCACAGGCAAGGTATAGCCAACTTCTGACCTCAAAAATCTCAGCACAGTGCAACCTGCAGGATCCATGGATATTTGCAACCACTGGACACTCCTATAATGAGATTTTCCATGATAGCTGGTTTATATTGATGTTTCCAATGGGTTAAATGTCTGGTATATTGAATCCACAACAATAATAAAATAATAATGATATGTAGTTTAAATCAGCCTACACATTTCTGATCAGTGGGTTGCTTCTATGGGCGTTGCCATGTACAGGCAGAGGTATATGGGGCACACCAAGGGCTGGAGCATGTGCCAGCAGTCGGTGGCAGCAGCAGTGGCAGGACAGTGGGTACAGGTAGAGTAGCAAAATAGCACAAGGAAAAGAGAGGTCAACAACAAAGTTACCCTGGTTTGAGGGCCAGTGGAGTGGGGGGGTGGGGGTGTGGGGAATGGCATGGGGGAATAGTATGACTGAGGGTAATACGAGGGAGATGGGAGGGCATGAGGGGAATGGCATGAGAGCAGGTAGCCAACATGGGAAGGATGGAATTGAGGATGGGGATGGCCTGGGGAGAAGGGGTGGTTTGGGGAATGAATTGGGGATTATATAAGTGGGATAAAAGATGTGGGATGGTGATGGCATGAAAGGGACAGCATGGGAAAGATGGAATGGCATGGGATGGGGATTTAAAGAAATGCGGTTGTAGTAACAATATGAATTTCATTGCAAATATTTTGTGCTAGTTTAAAACGTGAGAAATAGTTAGGGTGCAGCAACTCCTGATCTGAGATGAAAGGATGGGCTCTGAGGCTTTGTGTTGTGGATGGTTTAGAAAAGTTTCATTGCTGAGAGAGGGTCTTAGAGAAGGGATGGAGTTTGGGGAAAAGTTGCACAGTGTAAGGCTACAGCAGCTGTAGATGCTGTAACTGGAGGTGGTATGAAAGACAGAAATACATGGGGGCCTGAGTCACAGGACAAAGGATGTGATGACCAAAATTACAGTACTCTATTCCAACACACCATCTTTTAAAAACCTTAGTCATATTCCTTTATAAGCCACATTTTCTTCACTGTGCATGAGCCTAACCTTGCATTTGGATTGCTGAGTTATTATTATTCTTGTCGACCCTCCCTGCACCCTCTCAGAGCTGTGGATTTTCAGCCCATTGTCCTTAAGAAATCAGTGTCAGAGACTGAAATTGTAAAGGGCTGCTTAGAGATTTGGATTTTTATCGCAGTTGTCCTAAGCACAGAATAACATTTGTTGGAAAAATGCTTCCTGTTATATTCCCTGCTGATGGGAGTAAGCAATCCAGTTTGCTGAAAACCTCTGGCAAAGAGCAGATCCAAAAAAAACCTTGTTCATTTATCATTAACAAAGCTTGTTCACAAATGTGCTTGGGTTGCAATGGAAACAAATTGGACTACGTCTGGTATCAGGCAGCAGCTGTTCCAAACAGAGGAACCAGAAAGCTATCAATACTAAACTTGGGAAAATCCTTCATAAGAATTATGAAGATACAGCAACAGCTGCCTGACAGAAAGTGCTGTTTTGTTACTTGAGTGTGGGAAAGACTAGCCAAATTATACAAAGTATTGGGATCTTCTCTAATACACTATGTCAATAATAGCTTGAATAGATGTAATAGTACTATAAAAGCACTGCATAGTGACATGGCCTTTACTGCCTTGTAACAAAACTGTTCAAGCATATTTTAACTTGTGCCCGATGGGGATATTTAATTTAGCAATGAGTAAATATTAATTAATTTAGGAGTTATTGGTAGTTAATTTAGTAGCAAACTCTAGTTTAAAAGAACAAGGAATGGGTTACAAATTCTCTGTACTTGATCTCCCATCATTTGATGGAGTTAAAATAATCTTAAGAAAGGATGCTGTATTATTTTATTAACTGTTGTGTGATTCATACATTCCTATGCAAGAACATACTGGAAAATTTGCAGTCACATAAAGCTAAATGCTATTTGCATCCTGCTTTTACACTACTATAAAGGTGCAGGGAAAGCAGAAGGCCTAAGAAACATTAAACAATGTCAAACTACCTGGATACAAGAATTCCTATCATAGCGTTTGAAAACATGAGCCCACTAGTTGAATGAAAACTCTCAGAAGGAACAAACAGTAAAACAGGGGAAGAAGAGTACTGGTCCAAACTGTTTTTTTTCCCCTTCTAGGCCTGACTGCAGAAGTAAACGGCTGAAACTTAAAAGCAAAAAGAAATAAAGAAAGGAAAATTCCAACCAAATGGAACTTTAACAGAAAAATGAGAATAGAAAGCTGCACTTTACTCCAGATATTTCTGCAGCAGGATCACAAAACAAAGAGATGGTAAAAAGTTTTCACAGCAGAAGAACTGTACTTTGGAGTAAAACCAAGGCCAGTACAATATGTGGACAGATTCCAAGAACCTTGGAAGTAACCTCGGGAGAGGACTTTTCAGGACAGTTGGAAGAAGGAAATATTTTATTAAGTCACCTCAGCACTCTGCAAGTAAAGATTTTGTTTTTATTAATGTAGTTTGGTTTTGAAACCTCAAGTTAAAATATCCTTCTTCTCTCTTTAGTATTTTCCACACTTCCTCTCTCTGTTACTTCGAGCTACAGCCTCCCCCTGTTAATTTGCTGATGTTTCCCCATTACTCCATTAACTAAGAATTCCCACCGAAGCCCATCAGTTATGTATCTGATCCACCACCTAAAACATTCACTCCTTCTACCAGTGATGTCCACAAGATAAACTGCAGAAAGTCGCCAAGGCTCCCATATCAGCAGCTTCTTCACCCTCAACCTCTGCCACCTAGAAGCACCAGGACAGCAAATTTGTGGCAACATCACCACTTGCAAGTTTACCTCCAAGCCATGTACTATCCTGAATTGGAACAGTTCAGAAGAGGTTCACTAGATTGATTCCAGAGATGAGGGGTTTGTCATATGAAGAGAGATTGGACAGTTCAGGCCTATACGCTCTGGAATTTAGAAGAATGTTGCAAGAGCAAATTGAGGTATACAAGATGTTTAAAAGGTATGGATAAAGCAGATGCTTCTTCTTGTGGGGCATTCAAGGATGAGAATAAGGGGTAGCAAATTTAAAACAGGGTTGAGGAGAAACTACTTCTCCCAAAGGGTTATGAATCTGTGGAATTCGCTACCCCAAATTGCTGTGGATGCTGCAACATTGAGTAAGGAGGTGTTAAACAGATTTTTAATTGTTAATATGTTGAAGGGTTATGGGGAGAAGGCTGGAAAACGGGGATGAAGAGCACATCAGCAATGATTGAATGACAGAGCGGACTCAATGGACCAAATGGTCTAACTCCGCTCCTATATCTTATGAACTTACATAACAGTTGTCCTCAGTGTCCTAACTGACATTTATCCCTCAATTAACATCACAAAGACAAAATATCTTGGCTGAAATTCTTTGCTTTTGCATGCCCTGTTACTGCTGCCAGCGAGAACGTAGAATTTAGCATAGCCAAATCTCTATTTACTGTAGCGTGACCAGATAATTGCGGGCGAGGCCAGAGAATTCCGGTCCTGGTCGTTATCACAATTCTGTTTGAGGGAGTTTGCTGTGCACAAACTGGCTGCCGTGTTTCCTACATAAGACCAGTGGCCACACTTCAAAAATACTCCATGGACTGTAAAATCCATTCCAATGGGTTTGTCTATTCGCTCCACACTCCAAACATAGACTACCCGCTCTGGCAAGTTCCATCCCCTCACTCCACAGCTGAGGCCTCATGAACCCATTCCCTTAATGGGAATTAAAAAACTGGAGCTTCCTTTCAAACAGCACCACAGGTGAGCCTACAGCAGGTCAGTCAGGTTAGGATACATAAATGTGTACGCTCTGACAACATTAGGTCAGAGCAAGGGATGAGATGAGTAGATAGTATGGGATTTTTGGCCTCACGCACCAGCAGGATTGTTAGGTCCCACCAAAGGTCAATGGACATTTTCCTGGGCCGCCAGATTTCTGTTGGCAGGTCCTGCCATGACAGGGCTGGAAGTTCCTGGCCTACATCTGCCAACACTTCTAGAGCTCTATAAGGGCTCTCTGTGAACATCCGCCAGATGGGGGTAACTCGGATGGGGCTTGTGGAACAGCTTGCAGAGCCAGAGGCAGAAAATATTCTTTTCTGAGCCCGGAAGGACTAATGTCAGCAAGCACATTAGGGTTGCAATTGATGTAACCACTGAAGGATGGATTTTCCAATACTTAGGGTGACCGCCAAGAACTATAGGATTCAGGTTAACATTCTCAGGTAAGCAGGGATTATTGTGGAACATTCCACTTTGATAATCTGTAGTATATTTAGTTGAAATACTGAGGAATATAATACTTCCAGCTCCACATATGGGAAGAAGAACTGGGACAAGATCACCAAGGGTGCAAACAGGGGGAGAGGGGATTGTTTAAGTCACTTTCTTTTCTAGAAAACAGTGTTACAAGTCGCTGCCTCACTCATCAGTCAGTCCAAGATGGATACAAGACAATCAAGTTGGTGGTGAGATATGATAATAGGCAAAATCAAAATCCCTGAACTACATGTGGCCAACTGGTTGCCACAGTGAGAGTGTTGGAGCCAACTAGGGTGTCTAGATTTGAATCTCAAAATTTATAATGGCATTGCAGCCTCGTAACAACCCTGCCTTCTGCCCTGGTCTCATGTTGTTATGTTTGTCATGTAAATAACAATGGGGAGGCAATGGCTTAATGGTATTATCGCTAGACTATCAATCCCAAAACTCAGCTAAATGTTCTGGGGACCCAGGTTCGAATCCCGCCACAGCAGTTGGTGGAATTTGAATTCAATTCTGGAATTAAGAATCTACTGATGACCATGAAACCATTGTTGATTGTCGGAAAAACCCATCTGGGTCCTTTAGGGAAGGAAATCTGCCATCCTTACCTGGTTTGACTTATATGCCATCCAGAGCCACAGCAATGTGATTGACTCTCAACTGCCCTCCAAGGAGTGACGAACTTGGGCAATAAATGCTGGCCAGCCAGCAACACCCATCTCCCACGAATGAATAAATAAGAAGTGGAGCTCTGGTACTGTCTCACTTACTGGTTGGCTCCTGGGATAGAGCTAGCAAGCCTCTTGGAAACGCCATAAATCTCTGAATGGTGGGAGTGAGAGTCAACAACGTTAATAGGTCTACCCTATCTCAACCCTATCTCTCACCTGCTTGAGGTGAGCAAAATAAAATTGAATACTGATGTGTCCAGCTCTTCCATCTGCTTTATATATTCTCTTCCAATACAGCAGTGGCATTCTGACTGTGGCACCAGCACAATCTCCCCATATTGCAGTAGCAGGGTTCTGCTTGCTGCTGGAGATGCGACTGGGAGCTTCCACTATACCCATAACAACCTAGAACTAAGGGAATTGGGTTGGGTGTAAGAGAATGTCAGAAGTCTGTTTGTTACAAGGAAGATTTGAGGTTGGGTTAGAGTGTATGAACTAACAGTACGAATCGTAAGATGAAAGGAATGAACTTAATCATGCAGACATTTCAGAATTGCTCAAGCTTTTCAGGTGGGTGGAGGAGGATGGAAGCAAAAGCTAATGACTTGTCTATGATCATCCACCCATGTTGAGGGCATCTTAATATGAATTAATGTCACTGGATTCCTCTAGTGTCAGTGGGTAATCCCCAAAAACAATCTACGGACAATGACACAATTCCATTATTTGTGAAATGCTACATTGTACAAACAGAGCAAGGTTATTGGGCCTGAAAAAATCCGTTTCCTGTTCATAGGTTGACCTTCTCATAATATTCCTCCATATTCACTCTTTGCAGCTTATGTCACAGCTCTATCATTCATTTAGTGGAAAGCTTTAGTTTGATTTTCTGTCTCCAGGTTTCCTCAGTAATAGGACTTTCGGGAGTTCGGAGATTGTTGTTTTAGGCCCTGCTCCAGGACCTGAACACATAATCTACATAGACTGAGACCCATCAACCATCCAGCTGGATGGAAATGTTCATGGCACAATTCAAAGAAGAACAGAGAGTTCCCCCAGTGACTTGGCCAGCACTCAGCCTTCAACCACACCACCTAAATGGATTAACTGGTCATTCATCTCAGTGCCCTTTTATGGGACAATCCTGTGCAAAAGAAATTGTGTATTCCTAGCATTTTATTCTTCAAAAGTAATAAATGGGCTAATGAATAGTTGGGAGTCCTGTGCATATGAGAAATGCCATATAAATGCAGTCTTTCTTTACATGAAGTAAATTCTTTCCTTTCTTCTCATACTCATTTAATTGTACAGAACCTCTGAAAAAAGGGACATGCTGTCAAAGCATTTTATCTTGCACTCATCAGGGCAATTTGCAAGAATGCCACTTCTGGAGGGAACAACAATTTATACTCTCTTCTCATGCAGTATGAATTGTTTATCCCTTTAGAATTGGTATTCTTGTGGCTTGTCCTGATGAGTGCAATTCAAAAAGCTTCAACAGACTGTCTCTTTTCTCAGCAATATTTTCTTGCTAACTTCAACATTCTTAACTATATGCCAATCTTTCACCACAGGATCAACTCATTTCATAACTTGGATAATTTCAAATGAAATTGTTCAAAGTCTCTTTTCCAAAAACGATGGCCAATTGCCTTCACCTTTACTCATTAATTAAAATTCTGATGTCAGAAATATCTTTGCTGTTCCCTTCTGTCCCCTCTTGAGTTGTAATAACTTTCCTACAGCGATGTGCTCATAACTACAAGGGGTGTACTGAGGTCCTGGAACAGCAGCACAGCCTTTTTAGCATTGTGCTCTATCTCTGCGCTAATAGAACTGAATACTTTGTGTTCTTTTTTAATTGCAGCTGAACCCTGTGCTGCTGTTTTTATTGGTTTATTCATCTAAGCCTTTTGATCACTTCAGCACATTCTCTTTCAGTTAATACATTCTCTCTATCTTTTTTCCTTTGACTTTCTGCCAATCTCTATTAACTGGATTGGACACCTGTAGCTCAGTTGAAAATCTAAACTCTTCTGGAATCTGGTTGCATTCCTCATCGTGGTTTATTCTGCCTCTCACTTTAGCATCATTTGAAAGTTAGATGATTTTGCTTGTTGGAACCATTTGCTTTAATACATCAATGGAGAGTCGAATCACACTATATGAAAACCTTGCATACGTTAGGAAGAATTTAGTTCCTCATCCTTAGCACCCCCCACCTCCTCCCACATCTCCCCCCACACCTCCCCCCCACCCCCCCCCCCCCCACCCCGCCCTGCCACAATCACCACCATGGAAGTGGCAGGAAGGTGTGGGGAAGGTTTGCTGTATAATCGGGTGCAAAGGCAAGGGGATGGGGGGATGGAGGGGGGCAGGAGAGCCTGTCACCTTCCCAACTATCCCCCAATTAAGTTGAGTTGATGAAGATTGACACCAGCCTTTCTGCCCCTGGATCAACTGAGGCCCCTGAAGGTGGAGGCAACACCACACATACTCTAGTGGTCTCCTTATGGGCTGTTGGTGAGGGAAATGGCCCTCCTGCTCAGGCAGTCCACTGAGGACTACCCCAGCAGCAAGGGTAAGTGTAAAGGTAATGGCCTGTTGGTTTCTTTTTTTATCAGTGATTTGAAGTTCTGCTAAATCATTGAAAGTCGGGAGATAGGGTGCTGGCTGAACATGGCGAATACCATTTTACTTAATAAATTGTCAAAACTCTTTCACTGTAAGCAGTGCCATTTCTGATATTATGACGTCTGGAATTCCGTGGATGGCAAAAATCTGCCTCAACTTGTCGATGGTGACTGTGATATCTGTAGACTTCTTTAATTGGACATCCGACCATTGGAAATGTGCATCAACCAAGATGAGAAACATATGCCCCTTGAACAGACCTGCAAAATCTATATGGAGTCTTGACCACAGCCTACCAGGCCATTGCCATTAGATGCATATTTGCCAGTAACGGCAACGCCCGCTGGTGTTTCACAACTGGGGCACTGACTGACAATTCTTTCAATTTCTTTACTGATACCCGGTCACCAAAAGTAACTTGGACAAGTGCTTTCATCTTACTTTGTCCTGGGTGTGCGTCATGCAATTCCTGTAATAAAAGCTGTCACCTCTGGGGTGGCACTATAACACAAGCCCCCCCCCCAAAAGAAAAGGCCATCCTCACATGTTATCTCCATCCTACGCTGCTGATATGGTTTAATTTGCTCTGACTTATCATTGAGACACCATTCTCTCAACTTTTTATAATACTGGATCTCTGTCACTCCAAATTTTTATATGATTTGCTGGGACTGGCAAAATCTCCATCAAGTGTAGTGCCAATACAATTTGTTGTGGTCCTAGTGATGAAGGTCTGTGGCAGAGGTAAGCAGCTGAGTGCATCCTCATTTGATATTTGCATCCCTATTTGATGCTGGAAAGAGTAGCTGTAAACAGCCATCACTGCCCTTCTCTGCACCCTTGCAGAGGCAATTGATGACACTGACTTATCCTCTCAGATAAATGCAATAATGAAGTACCTACCATATATATATAGATGAAACTTCTTCACCACTTAAATTACTGCCAGACTTTCCTTGTCTCTTGGAGAATACTCCTTTTCTGCGTCTGATAATGTTCTTAATGCAAATGCAACTGACCTTTCACTCCATCTGACATTTTGTGGGACAAAACTGCTCCCACTTCATAAGGTGACACACCACAGGTAACTACCAATGGTTTGGTTGGAACAAAGTGTGCATGCAGTGCCAACAACTATAAAACCTGCTTAACTCTGGCAAATATTTCGTTTTACGATTCATCCCTATTTCCAGGCAGATGGTTCTTCAAAAGCTGGTGAAGTGGGACTAAGATTGTAGACATGTTTTGTGAGAATCTGCCTTAATAACATACCTAGGAGCAATTTTAATCCTAACACATTGTTGGATGTGGTTCTTCCTTTATGGTTTTAACTCCTCCAAGGGATATAAGCCTTTATCGTCTGCCTAAAACCCAAATATGTTTCATCTGTCTGCATTTCTCTCATTTCAAATGGACACCTGCTTCTTCAAATCTTCTCAAAACACCCTTTAAGATTGACTTGTCTTCCTCAGGTGAGCCTCTTGTAATTGGGACATTGTCTCGAAGCAGTAAGAAGTCTCACAACACCAGGTTAAAGTCCAACAGATTTACTTGGTAGCTCGAGTTTTTGGAGCATTGCTCCTTGATCAGGTGAGTCTAGATGCACCATTACGTTAGGAGTGCCCTGTAATAAGCTTTCCATCATATGCTGGAAAATGGCACAGGCTGTTGAGACTCCAAAAGGTAAATGTATACAGGTATAGTCATCTGTGGGTAGTATACAATCCCTGAGTATCTCCATCCAACTGCAGCTGCTGATAGGAGTAGACTGAGATCTAACCTGGTATACTTCAGGCGTCCTGCTAATTTGGTGTAGAAGTCCTGAATTCTAGGAATAAGCAACAGAATTTTACGACCTTTTTGCACCCATTTGCGATGGGAAGATGTTGTAAAATTGGGCATAAAGCGGCTAGCGGGAATGGCAGCCATTTTTGCACCTGTTGTGAATTTACCACTCCCGGATTTCCGGTGCGTCAGCCTCTAGCCGGAAATGGGTGAAAGGCTGATTAATTTATTGAAATGTATGCAGATGCTGTTTTACATCTGCTTAGTGAGCGTGGTGCTCAATCATCCAGGATCACTTGCCTTTATGGCCTTGCCGGGAAGGTTCTCTGCTCAGTAACTCTTCATTGTCATGTGTCCTGAAGGCCACCTTGGAGAACGCTTACCCTAAGATCAGAGGCCCAATGCCCATGACCGCTGAAGTGTTCCCCAACAGGAAGAGAACACTCTTGCCTGGTGATTGTCAAGGGACTGATAACCAAGTTCCGCACGCATGAGGACAGCCTCAACTGGATCTTGGGTTCATGTCACACTATCTGTAACCCCCATGACTTGCTTGGCCTTGCAAAATTTCACTAATTGTCCTGGCTGGAGACAATACACATCTCTTTAACCTGTGCTTAATGCTCTCTTCACTCATATTGTCTGTACCTTTAAGACTTGATTACCTGTAAAGACTCACATTCTAACCATTATTTTGTAAATTGAGTTTGTGTCTTTATATGCCCTGTGAACAGAACTCCCATTCACCTGATGAAAGGATGGCACTCCGAAAGCTAGTGGCTTGTGCTACCAAATAAACCGGTTGGACTTTAACCTGGTGTCATGAGACCTCTTACTGTGCTTACCCCTGTCCAACGCTGGCATCTCCACATCATATAAATGACTAGCCCATCTTTAAGAAACAGAAAACATAAGAGTGGGTGTGAAAACTCACCCAAAAAAACGGATCTGTAACTCTCCCATTTTCAGACCAGCTGGACATTTGGAAAAAGTCTTGTAAAATTCCACCCAAGATATCTGTCTATCTGAGCTCCTCAATTAACAGTTCATTTATAATTCCCACAGATGCTTTCAGTACCACCTGATTTGTGAAAGGGACAATGGGTGCAGATCATTCAGAAAATTATTCACCTAAATCTTCCAGTCTCCCAAGTTCTACTTCAAGCTTATGACGCAATGTAATTGACACTGGGCAGGCCCAAAAGAATTTTGGAGTTGACCTGGAATTGAAATAGATTTTTCTTTGGAAAAACTTCAGAGTATTTGCACAGGATGTCAAGAAGGAAGTGATATAACTTTGGAGCGAGGGGATTAAAGGATATGGCGAGAAAGGCGGGATCAGGTTACTGAATTGGATGATCAGCCATGATCATAATGAATGACGGAGAAGGCCCAAAGGGCTGAATGGCCTTCTCCTGCTTTTATTTTCCACATTTCTAGAAAATTTCCATCACATAGGTTTAATATTTCCAACTAATCGAATTTTATCTTCTTCAGCCAGTCTCAACCTATTAGGCAAGGTCAGTGACTGGAACAGGTATTCAAACTGCTTGGTTTCTGGAGGTTACAGCAACTATTGCTGACCCTATTGTCTACAATATCTCACCTATATATGTAAACAATATGACTCCCGACTCACACAATCTCAACAGTTGAAGAGCTGATTGAAGATAACAAAATACCTGCCCCCTGCCCCGCCATGACTGTGGCTACGGCTCCTATGACAACTGGGCTCCCTCGTTGGGCTCCTCATCCAATTTTCCAATTGTGCTTAAACTAGCCTTTTTTTTGCATGTTTTGTCCCATCTAATTTATTTTGCACCATGTTTGTAAATGGCCCTTGATTTTACATCGGTATCATATATAATTTCTGCACCGACAAGTTTCTTGCGAGTGTCCTCCCCCACGTTGAAAACAAGCTTCCACCCCCAACGCTGTACTCCCCTCTTGGGCTCTGCTGTGCCCACACTTGGGCTATTCCTTGCAATAGCTGCTTTCTGGCACAAACGGACATGACTTGTTATTCGTTTACGTCCTGTTCAGCACATTCAGTCGCCTGGGCCATCGCCACAACTTTTTCTACTGAGATTTTGGTCTCAGCCTGTAACTTCTTCTGTGTTATGATGCTGTTTATTCCACAGATCAAATGGTCTCTTAAAAGCTCCCCCTAAATCTGGGCCAAATTCACAGTGCTCTGCTAAACCTCTCAATGTGGCCACGGAAGTGAGGACAGTGTACCCTGGCTCCCAAATTACAGAATGAAATTTGTACCTCTACACAATGACTGAAGCTCAGGGGTTAAAATGATTTTTGAACAAATCAATGATCTGGTCAAAAGACTATGTGGGCAATAAGCAAAAAAAATTCTAAGTGGCAAACAAGCATGAAAATAAGAAATATTCACACCTTTTTTTGGGGCATCTTAAAAATTGAATCTAACCTGGCTCTGTCAAAAAAATGAGGCCAAACAGTTTTCTCGCCAGCCGGGGGACTGGGCAGGGCTACCTCACCCAAAAGCCAGCTGATAGCAGCAGAGGGTGCCATTGCACATATGCAGATCTCTGTGCTCTATGAGATCTCACTGCCTACCCCAGCTATAGCCAACCTTTGTCCCAGTTATCCCCACCGCCCCCTGCATTGGGGCTCTGCGGTCAATTGTGAACCCCCCGGACCCACCCTCTAGCCAGGATCAATCGCAGGCCAAAACCACACCCACCCCCCATGCGCATGGACCAGTTGATCGCAGTTGCAGAGTGTACAGCAGTCCCCACCCGTCCTCAGTCAATGTTGCGGAGTGGCAGTGGTCCCTGCTCCACTGATTGTTGCTGCAAAATGGCAGCGGTCGCTTGCCCCCACCCCCCACCCATTGTGACATCAAGTCATGAAGGATTTGTTATCAATAATATTTATTTATGTCCAAAAATGATCTGGCAGAAGTGCAATATATGTCAACTCTCTTCTCCTCCCTGACTGCAGCGAACGCTGTTCTTTTATCCAGGAAGGGCACCCTTGCTTCCAATTGACTCAGCTTCCTGCACTGCTTCCCATAGGTCCTTAAGGATCGCCCCCTGAAAAGGGCCACACTATCAGAGTTATAGTCGCCATATTCCAGGCACTACTCAGCTACCACATTTTGGTGAATGCTGTGGTATGCACAAAGCACACACATGCTGATATAATGATGACAAATCTTAAAAGATAGCAGCTGCAGAAATGCACAAATTCTTGCTCATCGAGCAGGTGGCCCAATAAATCTCCAGTCTGTGCTGCCTCACCCACCCCAACTCATATCAGGCAGTCATATACATTTTGCAAGTAGTGCAAACCATTTAGGATTATCATTGCTATCAATTAGAAAGACTATGGCGTGTTAAATGTGCTGGCCATTTTTAGCACGAACAGTTGTTTCGTGTGTAATTCACACCTCAAATGCAAACTGTGATCCCACAGTGCATCACAACAATTAATAATCACCAATCACACAGTACATATTGGGATGACAAGCTCTGATTGGGTGACAACTTTTCAGTACACCTATTGTTAAACTAGGACATTATTAAACGAGAAAGAGTGCAGAAAAGATTTACTAGGATGGCACCTAGTGATGGATTGAGTTATAAGGAGAGGCTGAATAGACTGGGACCTTTATCTCTGGAGCGTAGGAAGCTGAGGGGTGACCTTATAGAGGTCTATAAAATAATGAGCGGTGTAGCCAAGACAGATAGTCAATATCTTTTCCCAAAGGTAGGCGAGCATAAACTCGAGGGCATAGGTTTAAGGTGCGAGGGGAGAGATACAAAAGTGTCCAGAGGGACAATTTTTTCACACAGAGGGTGGTGAGTGTCTGGAACAAGCCGCCAGAGATAATAGTAAATGTGGGTACAATTTTATCTTTGGAAAAGAATTTAGATAGTTAGATGGGTACGATAGGTATAGAGGGATAAGAGCCAAATGCAGGCAATTGGGATTAGTTTAGGGATTTTAAAACAAAAGGATAGTGTGGACAGATTGGGCCAAAGGGCCTGTTTCCATGCTGTAAACCTCTTTGACTCCGTGACTCTTCTGACCATTCCATAAGCACGATCCTGAACTTCCAATGGTTTGCTATTGTGATTCTCCATCTTGCTCTCACACTGACCATTGTGCTCAGCCTACTGCAGTGTCCCAGTGAAGATCAATGCAATTTCGAGGAATAGTACATCATCTTTTGATTTGGCACTTTACAACTTTCTGGACTCAACATTGCATTCAATTATTTCAGATCATAGCCTCGGCCTCATTTTGTTTCCTTTTTCGTTGCAGGTTTCACTATTACTCTCCTTTTTCTCTTTGTTTTTGCTTTTGGATGGCAGCTGTTTATTCTGTTACCTCTCATCCTTTGCATCTTTACTTGTCTCATTATTACTCCCAGCATCAGCAACTCTTTCATCATTTAATGTCCCCCAACTTCTGCCCCATCCCTTTAGTTCTTTCTCACCCAGTTGAAAGCTTTTACATCTATAGCTTTTCCCAATTCTGATGAAAGGCTAAAGCCTGAAATGTTAACTCTGTTCCTTTTTCCTAAGCTGCTGAGTATTTCCTGCATTTTCATTCTTATTTCAGACTTGCAGCATCCTCACTATCTTGCTTTTGCAATAAATTATGGCCGTGATTCTCTGGAAAAAAAGGAAGTGCCCACTCCAATGGGAAAATTGGTGGCATTCCTATTGGTGCTGGCAACCTCCCCCAGCTGGGATTCACCCACCTTCAATATGTAAAATTATGCATAACAAGAGCCATGCTGGCTGGTCCACCCTCACTGAGATCAGGGTGCAGTTTTTAAAGGGTATCCCAACCTCCATGTTAGAGAACCCCTCCACCATGAAAATGGTGACCACAAACTCTTGTCCTCCCCCAGCCCCTGCTGATAACAGGAACACTAACAACTTTTCAGGAAATAGGGGCATCCTCCCACATCATTAAAATAATGAGGCCACCCCCCCTCCCCCACACAATGCAAGCATACAATCCACAGAAGCATAGAATCCTACAGTGCAGAAGGAGGCCATCCAGCCCATCAAATCTGTACCGACCATAATCTCATCTATGCTCTATCCCCACAACCCCATGCACTTACCCTAGCTAATCCCCTTGACACTAAGGACAATTTAGCATGGCCAATTCACCTAACCTGCACATCTTTGGACTGTGGGAGGGAACCGGAGGAAACCCATGCAGACAAGGGAAGGATGTGTACAAGCTCCAGACAGACAGTGACTCAAGTTGGGAATTGAACCCGGGTCCCTAGCACTGTGAGGCAGCAGTGCTAACCACTGTGCTACCGTGCCACCCATATGAGAGTAAGAGTAAGAGGCGACTCAAGATCCTGAGGGGTATTGACAGGGTGGATGTGGAGAGGATGTTTCCTCTTGTTGGAGAATCTAGGGGTCACTGTTTAAAAATAAGAGATCACCCATTTAGGATTAAGATGAGGAGAAATACTTTCCCACAGAGACTCGTGAGTCTCAAAAGGCAGTGGAAGCAGAGGTGCTTGACTATTTTTAAGGCAGACCTGGATAGATTCTTGATTAACAAGGGGATGAAAGGTTATTGGAAGTAAGCAGTAATATGGGGCTGAAGTCACAGAGCCAGGGGCCCTTATATGGGTGGCACAGTGGTACAGTGGTTAGCACTGCTGCCTCATAGACCCAGGGACCTGGGTTCGATTCCCGACTTGGGTCATTGTCTGTGTGGAGCTTGTACACATTCTTCCCTTGTCTGCATGGTTTTCTCCCACAGTCTAAAGATGTGCGGGTTGGGTGAATTGGCCATGCTAAATTGCCCCTTAGTGTCAAGGGGACTAGTTAGGGTAAGTGCATGGGGTTATGGGGATAGAGCATAGGTGGGATTATGGTCAGTGCAGACTTAATGGGCTGAATGGCCTCATTCTGCACTGTAGGATTCTATGCTTCTATGGATTGTATGCTTGCATTGTGTGGGGAGGAGGGAGTTTACCCCTATTTCCCAAAAAGTTGTTAGTGTTCCCGTTGGGGGTGGGGGAGGGCCAGGGTTGGTGGTCACCATTTTCATGGTGGAGGGATTCTCTAACATGGAGGTTGGGATGCCCTTTAAAAACTGCACCCTGATCTCGGTGAGGGTGGGCCAGCCAGCATGCCTCTTGTTATGCATAGTTTTGCATGCTGAAGGTGGGTGAATCCCAGCCAGGGGAGGTTGTCAGCCATGATCTTATTGAATGGTGGATGTTCAGATTCCAAGGAGGTTTGAGGGGCTGAGTGGCCTATTTTACAGCTCCTAATTAATTTGTTCGTATTGCTATAGTACAGCCAGAATGTTTCTGTGAATTTACTTTTTGGAGCACATGATTTTGTTTACCAGTGGAGTAAACGCACAGACTGATTATGGCTCAATGATTAAGACTGGAGTTATTAAAGCCCACAACGCTGATAGGCTGAGACGCGGTTTGACATGTTGCTAGCTGTGCGGCCAGACATGTTCATCCATGTGCTGATATCATAGCATCGTAGGTGGGAGTTGCAGTTTATCCCAGAACAATGCACTCACTGTAGCCATGCAGGCCAGCCACAACTGGGAGGACCTGGGAAAATATGGCTCTCTGTGGCTGCTGACCTTAAAAGAATTGCAAAGTAGGATTATTCAGGGTCACTCCCTGCTGCCTGATCTGTGCACCATGACCCAGCACTGCAAGATAAATTTTAAAAAATGACAAAATATTTCCTTCCGTACAAATTTGAAACTTCGGAGGATTTTTCCCATCTGAATCGTGCCTGACCACATTCCGCAAGGGATGAAGGAAACTGCTGGCTGTCACAGGCCTCCTTCTGTCAGCGGCATCTGTTCCCATTCTTTTAAACCAGTTGCTGAAACTCCCTCCGTAATACAGTGGAAAGTATGTCAGAATGCCTATCGTGAAGCAATCTCAGTATCTAGCCATGTTATTCACATGCACAGCAGTTAGGAACATTACTGATTAAGTGTTGCATTGCAGTTATCCTATAAGGGAGTTTGGTATCATTAGCTGAATAATAAATGTTAATATTCAACTTCAAAGTTAGAATAACTATCTAATCTTCTGATGCATTTTTACTGTTTAGCTTTTTTTTGCATTTTTGAACTGCTGTGAGGCCAGATTTGCATTGTGGCCTAACTTTGTCAGTGGGACTTGTACTGAGACTGCCAAAACCTATCTTAATTAGGATACAAATAGCCATCAGAGACAGTGGACTTTCATCCCATCTGTCTGATCTGCAGTGGAACCCAGATGTCATCGAGGTAAAAGAACAGGACAGTAACCAATAGACCACCCACCACCCAAACCACCCAGTTACTGGGTTTATTGCTGTCATTTTAAGAAAAATAGGAATGAACAAAATGTTCCTTTTAAAGCACAAAAAAACTTGTGGAGCCTAAGTGGTATTAATTACCAATATTTTACATGAAGTGTGTGATATTCAGCTTTCTTTATACTTTTAAAACATTTTTTTAACTCTTAAAATTACAAACCCAAACCCATTCCATGCTTGCTCCACAAAACAAATTCAAAATTCAATTGAACCCAATTCATGGTCCTCCCCAAGAGAGACAAGCAAGATCCAAGCTGACAAGGTAAGGCATTGCATCTCATCTTGGACTTGATCTGACACTTGATCTTAGCCATACAGCTGAGAGTGATGCTGCACTGACTGGAGTCCTAAATGTTGAGTGTTTCTTGAATTCAGGGTCCAGATGGGTTTGCCAGTCACCCTAAGAATGCCACCATAGACTGCTTTGCATAAAGAGCATTCTTGTTCATTTACAGATCTAAATACATCCCAGGCTCTACACAAGGTTGTATTTTTCTGGATCCCACCAGATCTGTGTCTTAGTCATCTGACACTGCATCATGGTCACTGTTACGATGGCCGTGGGGGATCGTCAATAGATCTCCTCCTGGGCCTCATGGAATACAAACTCCCCTAATGGGTGAGTATAGGCTTGCCAAATAGGGAAGGAGCAGGGGGGTTAAAACCAGCTGGCTCCACTCAGGTTGGCAGTCAAAAGATTCGGAACTGATCTGTGCCTCTCACCGCTAAACGGCATTCCGAACTCACTGTAAATAAAGGGTAATTGGTGATGGAGAACTAACCTCGGTAAGATTATTACAGTTATATCAGTAGTTAAATCAGTATCAGGTGTTCCCAATGTTAACTCTTTACTCTCCATCTTCCCCCAAAGTCTGAGATTTCACAGGGTTAGTCTCTGTGGTGCTTTGACCAATCTCGCTAATCTGATCCTGCCTTAATTTTGAATTCGAACTGCACTGTCTCATCATGTAACAATACTGGGTGTCCACAAACAATGGGAAACAGCTTCTAATGATGACCAGCATGCTGGTCCACATTATATTATTGCAATTTCTGATAGCCTAGACATCTGTATTGCTCATGCTAGGGTATTATCTCCAAAGATTGGCTAAACAATTTAGTAGAAGATTAAGTTGGATAGAAAATCACCTAATGGCTAGTTTATTACAGAATAGATGGAAACACTAAAGAAATGGGTCAGCTGATGGCTGCTGAGATCTTTGAATGCATAGGGACAGGCTGTCGTCACTGCTAGTGTTGCTTTTCCCAAGTTGCATGCTGATATAGCGTTCCGAAGTGGGGAAAGTTGTTTGAAACTTTACAATACATTATGCTGTCTTGCTAAATGTATTTTTATATTAGGTCAGATGCTTTGACAACTTAAATGGCTCATAATGAATGATTGGGTTGTTAGCATACGTTAAAATGTGCAATAAGGAACACTTAAGGGCCGAAAAGGAATGGACAACTTTAAGCAAAGCAAACAATCAGAGTGAAATCAAATGGAAAGTGGAAGAAGTGCAGTTAAAATAATTTACAGTTGATCACAACATAGACTAAATTGAGAATGAACAGGAGTATAGATTAGATTGAGTTTATCATGTAATTATTGATGTTAATAGTGCAAGAATTAATAATTAACAGGAGGTAAACTTGTTTAAGGATAATGGAGCAGAAAGAGAGATGCGTTCACATGAACAGTGTAAGGAAAATGACCTTGCGAGTACAGATAAGAGTGGGATTCATGTAACTCATTAGCGTAAATGGAAATCGTCAGGAGTGGTATACTTTGGGTATAAATATAGCAAATTGCATTGCCTTCTGGCACTTTGGGAGTACAACTGATTCCATCTTGATTACCTAACCTGGCTGAGGTGTTCCAGATCTCATGTCGTCCATCCTTTGAATAAAAAGGAAGCATATTATCTAAATGAGAAATTGCAGAGCTCTGAGTGCAGTGGGATCTGGGTGTCCTAGTTCATGAATCACAAAAGGTTAGTACACAGGTATAGCAATTAGGAAAGCTAATAGAATGTTATGCTTTATTATGAGGGAAATTGAATAAAAAAGTAAGTAGGTTATGTTTCTGTTGTACAGGGCAGTAATGAGACCATGTGGAATATTGTGTACAGTATTTGTCACCTTATTCAAGGAACAATGTATATACATTGGGAGCAGTTCAGAGAAGGTTTACCAGACCAGTGTCTAGAATTGTTGGGTTGTCATATGAAAAAAGGTTAAACAGGCTTGTCATATATCAACCGGAGTTTAGAAGACTAAGAGGCAACTTGATTGAAACATATAACAGGACATTTCCTGTTATATGTTTCAATCCAGAACTAGGGGTCACTGTTTAAAGGTAAGGAGTTTCCCAGGCTTACCTGTTCTGGGTATCCATGGGCCTTCTCCTTCTTTTCCTGCAGTCCCAGCAGCAGCCACTAACGTGCACTTGGTGCTGCTGGGAATGATACAGCTGCTAGCTATTCAGATGTCCAGCAGCTCCAGAGGCAGGGCTTCCTCCCCAGTGGAGGGGGCAGGGGAGCCCCATTTGGCCCTCATTTAGCCGCTCCGCAACCCATTATGGTCAAGGGACTTGTCAGCCAGCTAGTCATCTGCCCTCTGCCCCACTCACCCACTTTCTATTCTACGTCTATCAATTCAACAAGAAATTAAGCTTTTACTTCAGTTTCCCGATACCTCACTGGGGAAATTGATTCAGGCCCAGGATCATATTTTGCACCTTCTCATACTGTTGCATGTTTCTGTATGTAAGTATAAATTAATAAAATCAAAATTATATATAAAAATAAGGACGGAATGTAGAACAATTTAAACAGGGAACGGAATTACAATTGCACATACTATGAGGATTACTTCCTACCAACAATTGTGTTTGACACTCAGACACTGGTTGTCTCGAGACATGGGCTGAATAATCAGGTAGTTGCTGATATTTACATGTTGTCTACCTGGAAATATTTTTTGGGTCTGATGGAAGAATTCTACCCTAGGTTTTTGTCCTTACTCCCTGGAATGGGAACTTTAACCCACAACTTTTTGACTCAGGCTAAAGTGCTACCATCTGATTCCCAGCTGACACACAGAATTGTGCAGAATGGAACAACAATAAATGACCAGTTTATTCCTGGTGGACTACAGGGGGGCACAGTGGCACAATGGTTAGCACTGCTGCCACACTGCGTTGGGTTCGATTCCCGGCTTGGATCACTGTCTGTGCAGAATCTGTATGTTCTCCCTATGTCTGCGTGGGTTTCCTCTGGGTGCACGAGTTACCTCCCACAGTCTGAAAGACATGCTGGTTAGGTGCATTGGGCATGCTAAATTCTCCCTCAGCGTACTAATTTGCCCCTTAGTGTCAGGGGTCTAGCTAGGGTTAATGCATGGGGTTATGGAGATAGGATCTGGGTGGGATTGTGGTTGGTGCAGACCCAATGGGCCAAATGGCCTCCTTCTGCACTGCATGATTCTATGTACCTGAACAGGCATTGGAGTATGGCGTCTAGGGGATTTTCACAGTAACTTCGTTGCAGTATTAATATTAGCCTACCTGTGACGTTAATAAAAAAAATCTCAACTTTACCATCAATGCAATGATAATCAAGTGAAACCTATTAGTCAACTAGACTTGGCAATGGGCCTCTCAGTGAAATCTAAACTTACCCCGTTTAGCTTCTGTTTTCTTTATTGATTTTCAGGGTCTAACTATAGCTTTAACTGATCTAATCCACCATAGGGGAACAACCAGATGGGAACATTCCTATTATACAGCCATTTGATGTTAAATTGCAACTCTTGAGCCAACAATTTCACTGAAACGTAATGTGTTTTGGTGTTTATGCTAATCAGATGCAAAATAAACTTTAATTACAACATTACAAAATCACTAACTTCAAGTTATTTAATGAATATTAATACACATCTTCAAGTGTTAACTTCACTTTTTAAAAGTAAACTTGTCTGCTTTTACAGCTCTACCTAATGAATTGATAAAGGGTTTCTATAGCTGTTGTATTTATGTATCTGAGCTTCTCAGCAATGATACTGCTTTACACACTTGTGTAAATGAAGGGTAAACAAACTTTGAAAATAAAGTTTCGCTTACCTTAGATACTATTGGGGTGGGGGGCAGAATAAACACTTACATTATTTTTGGCATTCCTTGGACATATTAGAAGTACTGGTAATCCGAATGCCACAAGGGTGCTCCTGTTGAAAGATAAACACACCAAATAAAAGTCATCTTTAATGGTTTTTATTACTGGCTGCACAGGGATATGAACTTGATAAGTTGTGATTCCAGGCTATATTTACCATTTTAGAGCCAAGAACCTTAATGAGGTTCGTGAGAATATCCGGGGAATGAAAAGTTTGACCTATGACAAGCGTTTGAGGAATCTGGGTCTATATTCAATAGAGTTTAGAAGGATGAGGGGTGATCTCATTGAAACTTGCAGAATATTGAAGAGCCTGGACAGTGTGGATGTAGGGAAAATGTTTCCATTAGTAGGAGAGGCTAGGATCTGAGGGCCCAGCCTCAGAGTAAAGGGACAACTCTTTAGAACCGAGATGAGGAGGAACTTCTTCAACCATCTGTGGAATTCATTGCCACAGAAGGCTGTGGAGGCCAGGTCATTGAGTGTATTTAAAACAGAGAGATAGAGGTTCTTGATTGGTAAGGGGATCAAAGGTTATGGGGAAAAGATGGCAGAATGAGATTGAGAAACTTATCAATGTGTTTGAATGGTGGAGCAGACTCAATGGGTTAAATGGTGTAATTCTGCCCCAATATCTTATGGTCTTAATCCATGCTATATTTTAATAAAAGCACTAAATACATTTCAACGCAGCATGACAAACATTCACGATCAGTGCTAAACTCCCTGATATTGACTGAAGGAATTACAGCTGCTGGCTGGCAATGAAGTTGAATGCTGCTCTTAAATCCATTGGACAGTTAAGATTCACAAAATCTGAGACGGTTGTTGAGTTTTTATTTTGCAGTCTGCATTAGAGTATTAGAGTGAACACCTATTAGTGAAAATATTTTTCAATGTTGCTACTTGAGAAGAGTTATGGAACCAAGTTTATTTTTCAGTATTTGGGCCTGTCCTGCTTTATTGGCTGATTATTCTTAAGGAAACTGTATTTTACTTGATATTTTCCGACTTTAAAGAGGGGTACAGTAGAAAAGAGTTGATTCTTGAGAGAAGGACACACTGAATCAAATGGTTCACAAATGAGATCATATCTTCTTTCCTAACAAGAGGAACATTTTATCATCATCCACTTAAATTATATAAAGATATCCACTATGAACTAAGAGTGTAGAACTGTGAGCTGAATGACACAGGCTCATTTGCCACATTACAAAATTCAGTCTTCTCAGAGACAAGGCCTTCTAGATGAAAGCTTTCACCAGAGGGCTGGGGTGGTGTGGGGGTGGGGAGAGGTTGCGGGGGAAGCAATTGCTTCTCCCAGCTTACATTCCTTACAGCAAGCAGCTGGAATTCTCCTAGAAAATGTGACAAATCGGACAGAGAGATGTCTCCTTGGCAGTGGAGAACAATGAAGTACTGACTGAGAGAAGGAGGCCAGCCCCAAGCTCTGGATGACTGCATTGTCCTCAGCTCAAGTAGGTCTTAAGGGAACCTATAGTTGGAATGTAGCATGCTTGTAGTTTAAACAAAATGTTATTGAGACACTACAAAGGGATATCTTATCATTTCATTGCATGAGGCATCATAGGAATCCAGCTAAGCAGATTTGATGGCATCCCAGAGTACTGTGGGATACTGCTTCATTCAGCTTGTCTTGCCATTAACAAAAACACAAGTGAGCAGCTGAAGATTGCAAAAGATTAAAGTTTTGACACATGACTTAGGCATTAAAATAGAGAAAAATGTTGGGGGCCTACTTTCTAAGAGAGATTGAAAATAAGTTACGCAGGAGAAATCAGTTCGAGGCTAATACGCAACTTTCAGTAAGGCAGATGATTTCCTGCAAAACACTGTGGACTGGATTCTTTTTCTCTCTTTTCTCGCACATTCCCCAGGAATCTGAACTGAAAGTTACTCATGGGGACAACTTGAACCTAGTAAAGCAAATATAATTACATGGAGGGTTCACTTCGACTCCACATGAAATTTCTGAAGGATTACGCATTTATATTCAGCAGAATTCACAACTGTCAAGTCATTCATGTTTGGACAGATTTTTGAAGTATCATGTAGCCCCAAAATGAACGGTCATCTCAAATTACCTGTGAGTTCCAACTTGTGAATCATACTTCATGTCATTTGGTTTAACTGGTGCAAACCAAGATTCCAAGCACAAACAAACTCTACCAAAAGTGGAATCCTCCAGCTCATACAAGTCAGACATGACATAATACAAGTATGAAAGATGCTTACATTGCAGGACTGATGTCATTTATTTCTTCCCTTGCAAATTCTGTGTTAATTACTGACGGTTTTTCAAATCCTGTGCTTATTCCTTCAGACCACCTGGGTTGCTATGGCATTTTTATTGTTAGAAATTAAAGTTGCCAAAGTCCCAGAGGACCATAAGTTGCCTTCCCCACTTTGAGAGAGAGAGAGAGAGAGAGAGACTGGTGGCAATTTAACCTGAGAGTCACCACACCTCAGACAAGGTGGGACACTCATGGATAACTTCAGCTGATTGAGCGAATCAATCCCACTGCCAGAAAACTGAGTACATGGTACTCAGTTATGGCATCATGGTTGAGGCCCGTGGTAGTTTTTCAGTCCCAATATATGAAATATTTGTACAAAAGTATTTTATGTACTTTCCAAGTTTCAATTATCTATTGCTTATTCAAAAAATGTAATTGCTTGCTTTCTCTATCTTCCACAAAAGTTTCTGCTCAACTCACAAAAAGCCTCCAACCTGCTGTTGGTCCCTCTTTAATCCCACACATCCACCTTCACCCAACAGCCCCTGGAGGGTTTGCCTCTTCCTTTATGTGCTCATTACTGGTTCAGTAGATTTCCCACCCATTTTCAGCTAATGGGTTCCAGTGCCAGCAGTGAGCCAATTCTATCCCAATGACACAAAGCCGCCTGCGAATGCAAACTATATGGAGGACAATTTTTGTCTAGCGACTCAGAGTAAATGTGAGTTAGGTGAACCAATGTGGAGGCCTGTGGGGCTGCAGTTTGGAATTTCCCCATTGATTCTGACTGCTCACCATTTTTGTTGGGTCTGGAATCATGGCAGGCTGTGACTCAGTGCTCATTTAAAGTGACATTGTTGTTTGCACTTTAAATCCCTGCCGGAAATTCAAATTTCTCAGCTTTTGGTATTTTTCTGTAGATGTGAGGTTACCTGAAGGCTGTCAGAAACCCATTGTTAAGTTAATGCGCGATCCTTAGGGGAAACCTATGGAGTCAGGAATGTTTTCACTGATAAATTTAAAAGGTCTTGTTAATGCCCTCTCATATACTGCATACATCCTCTATGCCCACTCATATTTTCAACATTTCCTCAACACTACCTCATATTCTCTCCATACCCCCATGCCCAGTCTATGCATCCTCAGTATCCATTCTACCAGTAACCACTATGTACAGGACAAATGAGTCATTGGAAAGTCTAACAAATCTTTGAAATGCTTTTGAAACTGACACAATAAGCAAAGAAACTTTGAAAATCCATCATTTTGTTTGAATCACGTCTTTGTCTTGAAAGTTAGTATTTCCTGTTTTTTAATGCTTGTTTGTTTATTTAGGCAAGATTAGTTGGTGTGAAGTCAATTCAAGTTTTTGTCAGTGATGCTAGGTTGCTTCATTGACAATGTTGTGAGGTTGTTTGCTGGGCAGTTTTTCTCGGAGTATTTCCAAAGCCTCTTTGCTTATTGTGTCAGTTTCAGTGACATTTCAAAGACTTGCCAGACCTGCCAATGGCTCATTGTGTCTCTACATAGTGGATACTGGGAAAATGAGGTGGATACTGGGAAAATGAGATGGATACTGGGAAAATGAGATGGATACTGGGAAAATGAGATGGATACTGGGAAAATGAGAATGGAAGGAGCATGAGGGGAGGGGGGTGGGGGGGAGCGGTAAGGGGCCATGGAGAGGAATGAAGGGGTGGGTGGAGGGGGAGAGATATGAGGGCAAAAGGCCATAAAACCCTGAATGGAATAGGCCAAATGTGCCAGTAAATGGAGGCGGGCCCTTTAACTTGCCAGCTTCACCATCTACCCATCTCCATTCCCACCCTACCTCCAGCTTGCACCGAACACCCAGAGGTCAAAATGCTGGGTGAGCTGGTTAACTTTTAGGTTTTGGGGCCACGATGTTGGAAAATGATCTGACTCACAGCTCCTGAATTTAGGCCGAAAATACAGTGCAAAGAGGCATCAATGGAATATTAGTAGGTTAAGTGTGTGGACAACATGGTGAGAGATAGAGTATAACGTGGAGAAGCCTGAGCTTATTCACAAAAATAGAAAGCTGAATATTTTTAGAATGTAGTAAATATTGATACTCACATGAACCTGGACATACTCGTAGAAGGCAAACAGAAAATTAACCTGCAAGTACAGCAAGTAATTAGGAAGGCAGACAGCATGATTGCCTTTAGTGCAAAAGAATTGGAATATGTGAGGTCTTACTACAATTGTACACAGCTTTGTTATAACCACGCCCAGAATACTGTGTACACCTATGGTTTCCATCTTCAAGGAAGGATATATTTGCATTAGAGACATGACAGTGAAGATTCACTCATTGGTCCCTGGAATAAAGGATTTGTCCTATGATAAGAGGCCATATTGTTTTTATATTCTCTGGAGTTCAGAAAAATGAGACTTGGTCTCATTTAAACATGCAAGATTTGGAGGGAGCTTGACAGGGTAGACACTGAAGGAATGATCTTACCTGCCATTCATGCCACACTCCCTCTGCCGCAAGGTCAGAGAATTTGGCAGCCAGCCAAATCTCTGTTCACTGCAGCCAGATGGGAAAATCCTGCCGGCGTGAACAGTGATATTCCACCTCGAAAGTTTGTTTCCCTGGTGCATTCTTCATGGCAATGCCTTTATCAGAGTCCACTTGCAAACCAATCAGCACTCTCTTCACATGCAATACAAATTGTTTTACCCTTTGAGATTAAGAATTCAGTTTTACCCTTCTTGATTCAATGAAAAATTGACTTCTGCTAATCCTTCATTTGCACAGCAAACCCTCATACCTTGCCTTTGGTAATTGTTATGGAAAAAAATCTGATCTTGCTCCCTCTGGTCATGGCCAATAAAGGAAAATGTTATGGGGCCTGACAAAAAGCTTTAACAGCCTGTCTCTTTCGTTCAGTAATACCACAGAATTCTATTTTCCATTCTATGGGTAAAATTCTCACATCTCGCCCTGCTAGGTGACGGGCAGGAGCGGAGAATCTAGTGGGAGCCAAAAAGCCGGAAACCTGCAGCATTAAGCCATGTTGCAATACTCCCACTGGTGGGTTTATGGGGGAAACTGGCTGGTGGTGTAAACTCCATTTGTGTTCATTTGCTTCTCATGAATACAGCTGGCCACCTGTATCTTGGCAATTTTGTATCACACGAGTGTGGAAGTTAGAATGTTCAGATTGAGATTTCATAGTTTGAAAAGGTAAATTGTGCGCAAGTTAAAGTGTTCAAGTTAAGATTTCCCTGTACAGTAGTGGAAAATGTTTATCAGCTGACTGACCTTCAAAAGGAGTCATTTTCTGCTTTTTTTTTTTCCACAGGCCCCATTACATTTTCCTTTATCGGCCATTGCCAGAGGGTGAGCAAGACCAGATTTTTTCCATAACAATTACCAAAGGCAAGATATGAGGATTTGCTGTGCAAATGAAGGATTAGCAGTAGTCAATTTTTCATCGAATATGGAAGGGTAAAAAGCCAGATTTAATTGGCAAATATGTATGTCAATAAAAGATGTGAAAAATCTCTTGTTCCTGATTTGCTGTAATTGACTATAACTGCTGAGCTGTTTCTCTGTAACCTCAGGACTGCTCCGGCCATCCCATGTTGCTCAGAGGGAGTTCTCCTTGTGCATAAGTAATTAAAGGCCTTGCATTGGATGTATGGTGTCCAGCACTGTTTGTGTTAGAATTGACTGAGTGCTTTCAGATTGCTGTTACCCAGAGAACTCTGACATGAACATGACATGATGTCAGTCTAAAATCTGATTGATAAAGAGTGGCATGCACAAGGTGATCCTCAGTTCGCAAGAGACTTTAAGATGAATGTAACAAAGTCTTTCTGCTACAGTGCTGCACTGCTCCTGATGCACTGTACACCACTCTCCCAGGGTAGACCAATTCCTGCCCTTCATCTCTATACTGAGCTGGCCTCAGGGACAGCACCATGCTGCTAGATCCATGGAGCTTCCTGACGCACTGAATCTGATCAGTACTATGCATGGGGTTGGGCACTCCTTGCCTCTGGTGCCACACAGAAGGAGGGCAGGGGGGAAGAAGAAGGAAGGTGGCAGGGGGGGAGCGACAAGACCTCATGATGGCATGCAGAAGGGCAAGGAGGTGGATGATAATGGTGAACAATGGAAGGCTGAGAGAAGATCAATGGGAGGGAAATTAGATCTGACAAGGCTGCACGAAAACATCACAAACAAGGGAGTCAAATGAATACTACCTCACTTACTGGAAGGGGATGCACAAAGACTCCAGATGCCTTACAAGTGATGGGCTGAGAGGAAGGGTTGTGAATCGAGGAACAACTCCCTTTGCAGTTGTCAACCTTTTCTCTCTGGGTTGTTGACATCCTGTACAGTCTGGTGAAAACTGGTGGCCTGGAGAGAGTGAAATGAGTGTGCTGGACTGGTATTTAAATATGGCACTGGGACCTTTGAACCTGCCAGCTGAAGATATGCTGACAAATCAGTTGCTGGTCTGCTGAGAGATTTGGAGAGGACAATGAATGAGGTTCCAAGTACAGAATCTGGCATAGGGCCCTACCATTCTAGCCAAAGGGAAAGACACCACCAGAACTGTCTGTCTGTGAGACACTTAGTCTCAAAAATGGAGAATTCTGCCCAGTGAGTTTAAGTCTTCAGGGTCAAACAGTGCAATTCTCCCATCTGAGACTGAGTTTCATGGCAGGGACAGGGTTAAAGGATGTATCCACTTGTAGAGGCTGACAGGAAACCATGACATATCTTCCAGCTACAAAGGCATTAGTTATGCACCCTGAAGTTTAGCACTGTATTCCATGATGGCATGGGTTTGATTGTGTGATCATATCTGGGTGTATATTTAAAAGGTGCCCAATATCACTGACCCATGACAGAAGAAAAGATGTGGGCCTCCTGAGAAAGCAAATGGATCTCCAGCAACATTTTGAAGCTGGAATATGGGCCGCCATGATGATACTGAGGATTGAAGATGCACCTGATAGATGCTCTCTATCGTGGTTTTCCACAGTGGCTGGTGGCTTCCATTCTGCAATCTGAAGGTAGCCCCGGGCATTCTTCAGGCAAGTCCTGACGTGTAATGGGCTGGTGTATTATCCCACTGCTGAGGCTTGGACCTGGGGGGAAAGACTCTAGTTTGGCCCTCATCTGCATAGACACACAGAAACATAGAAACCAGAAGCAGGAATAGGCCATTTGGCCTTTTGAGTCTGCTCTGCCATTCATTTTGATTATGGTTGATCAATAAATTCAGTATCTTGATCCCCTCTTCTCCAACATATATCTTGATCCCTTTAGCCCCAAGAGCTATATGTAATTTCTTCTTGAAATCAGACAACGTTTTGGCCTCAACTACTATCTGTGATAGTGAGTTCCACACATTCACCACCCTCTGGGTGAAGAAATTCCTCCTCACTTCAGCTCTAAAAGGTTTGCCCCTTATTCTCAAAGGGAAGTCCAGATTAAACTGCATTTATTTCAATGCAAGAGAGCTGATGGGCAAAGCAGATGAACTCAGAGCATGGATAGGTACATGGGACTGGGATATTACAGCAATTACTGAAACATGGCTAAGGGAGGGACAGGATTGGCAGCTCAATGTTCCAGGGTACAGATGCAATAGGAAAGATAGAACAGGAGGTAAGAGAGAAGAGGGAGTTGCACTTTTGATTGGGGAAAACATCATAGCAGTACTGAAAGGGGATATGTCCGAGGGTTTGGCCGCTGAATCTATATAGGTAAAACTGAGAAATAAGAAGGGGGAAATCACTTTGATATGTTGTACTATAGGCCCCCAAATAGTCAGTGGAAATTTGAGGAGCAAATATGTCAGCAGATTACAGATAACTCCAAGAAAAATAGGGTGGTAATAATAGGGGATTTTAACTTTCCCAACATTGACTGGGACAAACATAGTATTAGAGGGTTGGATGAAGAGAAATTTGTTGAGTGTATTCAGGAGGAATTTCTCATTCAGTATGTGGATGGCCTGACTAGAGAGGGGGCAAAACTTGACCTCCTCTCGGGGAATAAGGAAGGGCAGGTGACAGAAGTATTGGTGAGGGATCACTTTGGGACCAGTGGCCATAATTCTATTAGTTATAAGATAGCTATGGAGAATGATGGGTCTGGCCTAAAAATCAAAATTCTAAATTGCGGCAAGGCCAATTTTGATGGTATCAGGCAAGAACTTTCAAAAGTTAATTGAGGGAAGGCAAAGGGACGTCTGGTAAGTGGGATGCTTTCAAAAGTGTGTTAACCAGTGTACAGGGTAAGCACATTCCTCAGAGTGAAGGGAAGGCACATGACATGCATAGGCAGCTGGATCAAGTGAATCCCTTGAAGATATAGGGGGTGTAGGAGTAGAGTTAAGAGAGAAATCAGGAGGACAAAAAAGGGACACAAGATTGTTTTGGCAGATAAGGCAAAGGAGAATCCAAAGAGCTTCTACAAATACATAAAGGGCAGAAGAGAAACAAGGGACAGAGTAGGGCCTCTTAAGGATCAACAAGGTCATCTATGTGCGGATCTACAAGCGATGGGTAAGACCCTAAATGAATATTTCTCACCAGTATTTACTGTTGGGAAAAGCATGGATGTTAGGGAACTTGGGGAAATAAATAGTGATGTCTTGAGGAGTGTACATATCATAGAGAAAAAGGTGCTGGAAGTCTTAAAGCGCATCAAGGTAGATAAATCCCCAGGACCTGATGAAGTCTATCCCAGGACATTGCGGTAGGCTAGGAAGGAAATAGCAGGTTCCCCAGCAAAGATATTTGAATCATCGATAGTCATGGGTGAGGTGCCTGAAGATTGGAGAGTGGCAAATGTTTTGCCTTTGATTAAAAAGGGCTGCAGGGAAAAGCTTGGGAACTACATGCCAGTGAGCCTCACATATGTGGTGGATAAGTTGTTGGAAGATATTTTGAGAGACAGGATCTACAGGCATTTAGAGATACAAGGACTGATTAGGGACAGTCAGCATGGCTTTGTGAGTGGAAGATCATGTCTCGCAAATTTGATTGAGTTTTTTGAAGGGGTAACCAAGAAGGTAGATGAAGGCAGTGCAGTTGATGTTGTCTACATAGATTTTAGCAAGGCCTTTGACAAGGGACCGCATGGTAGGTTGTTGCATAAGGTTAAATTTCATGGGACCCAGGGAGAGGTAGCTAAATGGATACAAAGTAGGCTGGATGACAGAAGCCAGAGGGTAATTGTAGAGGGTTGTTTTTCAAATTGGAAGCCCGTAACCAGCGATGTGCCTCAGGGATCAGTGCTGGGTCCACTGTTATTTATCATTTATATTAATGATTTGGATGAGAATTTAGGAGACGTGGTTAGTAAGTTTGCAGATGACACCAAGATTGGTGTGAAATTATTTCGGATTGCAACAGCATCTTGACCAATTGGGCCAGTGGGCTGACAAATGGCAAATGGAGTTTAATTTAGATAAGTATGAGGTGATGCATTTTGGTGGATTGAACCAGGGCAGGGCTTACTCAGTTAATGGTAGGGCACTGGAGAGTTACAGAACAAAGAGATCTAGGGGTACAAATTCATAGCTCCTTAAAAGTGAAGTCACAGGTGCACAGAGTGGTGAAGAAGGCATTCAGCAAGCTTGGTTTCACTGATCATAACATTGAATACATGAGTTAGGATGTCTTGTTGAAGTTGTACAAGGCATTGATAAGGCCACACTTGGAATACTGTGCACAGTTCTGGTCACCCCATTATAGAACGTAAATTGTTAAACTAGGAAAAGTGCAGAAAAGATTTATTAGGACGCTACTGGGACTTGGTGGTTCGAGTTATAAGGAGAGACTAGTTAGACTGGGACTTTTTTTTCTGGAGCGTATAAGGCTGAGGGATGCTCTTATAGAAGTCTATAAAATAATGAAGGGCACAGATCAGCTAAATAGTCAATATCTTTTCGCAAACATAGGGGAGGCATAGGTTTAAGGTGAGAGAGGAGAGATACAAGTGTCCAGAGGGGCAATTTTTTCACACAGAGGGTGCTGAGTGTCTGGAACAAACTGCCAGAGTAGTAGTGGAGGCAGGTACAATTTTGTCTTTTAAAAAGCATTTAGACAGTTACAGGGGTAAGATGGATATAGAGGCATATGGGCCAAACACAGGCATTTGGGATTAGCTTAGGAGTTTTAAAAAAAGGTGGCATGGACAAGTGAAGGGCCTGTTTCCATGTTGTAAACCTCTATGACTCTATGACTCCTAGTTCTGGACTCCTCCACCATTGGGAACACTCTTTCTGAATCTACCCTGTCTGATACTATTAGAAATTAATAAATTTCTAAATTTCCTCTCTCACTCTTCTGATATAATCTTCTGTTAATATAATCTTTACCAATTTAGTTTCTCCTCTTATGACAGACCTGCCATCCCAGGAATCAACCTTGTAAACCTTCACTGTATTCCCTCTATAGCAAGGACATCCTTCCTCAGATAAGGATACCAAAACTGTACACAATACTCCAGATGTGGCCTCACCAATGCCCTATACAATTGTAACAAAACATCCCTTTCCCTATACTCAAATCTTCTTGCTCTGAAGGCCAACATACCATTTGCCATCTTTACTCCCTGCTGTACCTGTACTTTCAGCAACAGATGCACAAGGACACCAATGTCTTGCTGGGTATCCATTCTCTCAATTTACATCAATTCAAGTAATAATCTGTCTTCCTATTATTGCTGCCAAAGTGGATAACCTCACATTTATCCACATTGTACTGCATCTGCCATGCATATGCCCACACACTCATCCTGTCCAAATCAACATGAAGCACCCCTGTATCCTCCTCACAGCTCACTTTCCTGTCCAACTTTGTATCACCTGCAAATCTGGAGATAATACATTCAGTCCCTCTTCCAAATCATTAATATATAATGTAAACAATTGGGGTCCTAGCACAAATCCCTGCAGAACCCCACTTGTCACTGACTGCCAATCAGAAAAAGACCCATTTATGCCAATTCTTTGCTTCGTTGTTGGGATGCAAATCAGTTTTACACTGGCCTCCAGCGAGTTTGCCAAGCAGCCATGGCAGACATAAGCGGAGGATGTTGTCATATTCTTCTTCCACCCCACCACTGAGCCCACCAACTTGGGCCTGGGAGAATTCCGCCCTATGTGAGTATAAGCCTTTCAAGGTCCAAATTCTATTTCTTCCCGCATTGTTAACCTCATGCGCACTATCACTCAATGTGGTTCCAAAGCCTTCACTATCTGCTTCTGAGTCTTATGGACATTCCCTGGTTGGGTAATCCTCTTAACCACTGGCCCAACATCTGTTATAGTCCCATGAAAACATATGAGTGTGAGCAATTCTGATTTTTTATTACCAGTTATTTTTTACCAGATGTAGTTGCAACAGTGCCAGCATGGCTATGCTGGTACCACTCTTGTCTCTGAAGGTTGTAGGCTCTGGCCCCATTCCAGTGTAAAGATCTAGACACTCAGTTCTGCACTGTCAGAGGTGCCAGTTTTCAGATGAGATGTTAAACTGAAGTCCTTTGGATTTCCTCTGGATGTGGGAGATGGCATTTTCTGGAACAAAAAGGTGAATTATTCCTGATGTTCTGGTCAGTGTTTATCCCTCAATCAACATCACCGGAACAAATTATCTCGTCGTTACTGTATTGTGGGAGATTGCTGTGCATAAATTGACTCCTGTATCATCTACAATACAACAGTGACTACATGGAAAGTGTTCAGGGATGTTGTGAAAGGTGTTACATAAATGCAAGTCATTCTGTCTCAGGGCTGATTTTCTTCTGTTGCACCAGTGTAACCTAGAAGGGCAGATACACGAGGGACATAGATCGGGTAGATAGGAAGGTACGTTTCCCCTTGGTAAAGGAGTCAATAACCAGAGGACGTAGATTTACAGTAAGAATTGGGAGATTTAAAGGGGTTTGGGGAAAAACCATTTCACCCAGAGAGTAGTGGGAATCTGGAATTCATTACCTAAAAGGGTGGTAGAGGTGGGAACCTTCACAACATTTAAGAAGATTTAGATGATTGCTTGAAATGCCATAGAAGACAAGGCTGCGGACCAAGTGCTGGAAAATAGGATTAGAATAGATAGGATCACAGAAACACTGCAGCACAGAAGGAGGCCATTTGACCCATCAGGTCCACGCCGACAACAATCCCACCGAGGCCTCATTTCATTAACCCCACATACTTAAGTTGCTAACCTACATATCCCAGGACACAAAGGGGCAATTTAGCATGGCCTGTGCACCTAACCTGCACATCTTTGGACTATGGGAGGAAACCGGAGCGCCAGGAGGAAACCCACGCAGACATGGGGAAATCATGCAGACTCTACACAGATAGTGACCTAAGCCGGGAATCGAACCCAGATCGCTGGAGCTATAAGGCAGCAATGCTAACCACTGTGCCTCCGTAATAGCTGGCGTAGACATGATGGGTCCGAAGGTCTTTGTGCTGACTCTAATAGAATGAGGGCCAGTTAAACCAAGTCCTGAGCCATTTCTATTTGTCAGGATTGTCACTGTAAGAAAAATGCCTGCTGACTTATGTGCAGATGTATGCAAATGATGTAGTAATGGTGCATGACATCATGCATCCAATTTCCTGTCATTTTCTGCTTCATTTGCATTGAATATAATGTCCGCCTGTTTAATGTCCGCCTGCCAGGATTAGCTGCCAAGAAAAGGCGCAAGTTAAAGGGACAAAACAGGTTAAAGTTGTTTTGCCTGTAAAAACCTTATTCCTGGATTTAAGTGCTGATGCTTGAGAAATGACAGCCTTTACAATTTTATTTCTGTCAGATTTAAACACTTAACCTCTTTTAGATTTGCTGAGACTGTCATGTGCCATGGCATGAACTCATTTATTGCAGCTTTACTCCTATTTGGTTGCTCATTGTCCAGTCATTGCAAGTTCATGCTGCCACTGTTTGTCCTTCCTCTTGCTTTGAATCTGCTCTCATGCACCATTTCCTCCTTCCAGTTTTCTCCCCTCCTCCAGTTCACAATGTTTGGAGCAGTCAGTTTAAATACTTCTCCACCGCTAGCTGGGTGAACTTTGGTTCATAATCAGAGCATTCTGCACCCATCCTTGACATGGCCAATGACACTCTCCTTTCATTTGTAAAATTTGAACAGACTACTTTTGGTCATCATTTGCTATCCTTATTTGAGCCTCACTGCCAACACAAGACTTAATGGAATCATAGAATCCCCATAGTGCAGGAGAAGGCCACTCAGCCCATCAAGTCTGCACTGACAACAATCCCACCAATAAGCCCTACACCCATAACCCCACGCATTCACCCTGCTAATCCCCCTGACACTAAGAATCTACCTAACTTGCACTTCTTTGGACTGTGGGAGGGAACCCACACAGACACGGGGAAAATTTACAGTCACCCGAGGCTAGAATTGAACCCGGACCCTGGCACTGTGAGGCAGCAGTGCTATCCACTGTGCCACTGTGTACATTTCTTGCCACCAAATATTTCTTACATGCAAAGCATAAAAGACGACTCCTGCAAAGTGAGCTAAGTTCCGACACATTAAAGCGTGATATTAATCCATGCTTAGAACCTGCATGGGATTGTGGTTAGTGCAGACACGATAGGCCAAATGGCCTCCTTCCACACTGTAGGGATTCTATGATTATTTGTACAACATCTGACATTGTAGAGTGCCCCGGGGTTCAACAGAACTTCCCTGTTGCTGTAATGTGGTTGATGTTTCAGTCTTTTTCTAGCCACGGAGCCATGGCTGCATTTTATTTACCAGCTTTTATTAAAAGTCAGAATGAAATTGGACGAATGATCAGCAGATTACACAATGACAACAACTCTTACTTATACAGCACCTTTAACAAAATCAAATTTTGTGGCCCAATCCATCAGGCAAACCAGACTCCCATCCATTGATTCTGTCTACACTTCTCGCTGCCTCAGCAAAGCAGCCAGTATAATTAAGATCCCCACGCACCCCAGACATTCTCTCTTCCACCTTCTTCCTTCAGGAAAAAGATACAAAAGTCTGAGGTCACATACCAACCGACTCAAGGACAGCTTCTTCCCTGCCGCTGTCAGACTTTTGAATGGACTTACCTTGCATTAACTTGATCTTTCTCTAAATGCTAGCTATGACTGCAACACTACATTCTGCACTCTCTCATTTCTATGAACAGTATGTTTTGTCTGTATAGCACGCAAAAAGCAATACTTTTCACTGTATGTTAATACATGTGACAATAAAAATCAAATCAAAGAAACAAAGTCTGACTTTGGATTGCAACATCTAACTTATACTTCCTTGGTTCAGAAAATAAATGGTGCAACATTTCAATCTCCTCTAATAACCCTGAACATGAAGGACCATGCTGAGAGCACATAGCTTACACATGAAATGGAAGCCTCACAAAGCCCTCACATACTCACCTCCACACAGATTGCAGTACAGTAAAACAGGAGAAACTGATGAACTAGAGCTGTCAATCAACACTATTAAAAGAGCTGGTCGGCATGTCAAATATAACAGGGTCTCCACCACCTCCTTCTCATGGGTCAGGAATGAGCACTTGCTTCTTTTCACAACTTCAGTAAATAGCATCTCAAACAGTAACAACTTCTTAACTGAGGATGTAAAAAGGTCATTGACGTCATCTGATGATATTTGCATCATTGAACACTAACCTCTCAAAGCCATTTGTTTGTACAGTTGGGGCCAGCCATCTTTCACAGAAAAGTGATCCTGACACAATACAGCAAGCACTCCTAGGTTTGGTATTCCACAGGCAAATGCTTCCTCTACTCCAACAACCCTCCACTGCTCCAAAGCAATTTATTCTCATCTCCCACACCAACAATCCTATGGCTTTTTTGAATGAGATTGCTAACTTCTGCTAATTTAAGGCAGGGTACTATAGCCTCCTGGCCATGCAGAACTGGATTGATGCCGCGCAAAGGCACGTCACAAAGGACAGAGGAGATGTTAATCGCATCAATGTGGAAAGGATTTAAATTCAGGTTCCAAAGTGAAGTCATAGAGTCAGTGATTAATCCACTGCACTATCCAACTTTTCCAAAGAATGTCTTTAAACTCTGAGCACACATATGAATGTAAACTCCTTTCAACACAGAGTAGAATCATAGAATCCCAAAAGTGCAGAAGGAGGCCATTTGGCCCATTGAGGTTGCACTGACTCACTGACAGCGCATCTTACCCAGGCCCACCTCCCTGTCATATACCTGTAACCCCACGCATTCATCCAGCTAATCCCCATAAGCTATACAGCTTGGGTCACTAAGGGGCAATTTACCACGACCAACCCAACATGCAGATCTTTGGACTGTGGGAGGAAACTGGCGAGTCTGTAGGAAACGCATACAGGCACGGGGAGAACGTGCAGTCTCCGCATAGAAGATCACCCAAGGCTGGAAGTGAACCCAGGTCCTTGGAGCTGTGAGTCAACAGTGCTAACTATTGTGCCACTGTGCCACTCCAAATAAGTCTTCAGCAATCAATCCAAAGTAGTATCCTCATAAATCTTAATTTTAAAAAATACATAAATACATAATTTTTAAAAAATTCATAAATGATCCATAAGACATTAAACTGAAATGATTTATGATTTGTCACAATGATAGTCTGAATCAGAGACGTACAATAAGTCTTATAAATAAACATGCAAATATTTGGAAAGCTGTATAGTAGTTCAGTGCTCAAATGAGAACGATTTCACAGAGGACGGATTTTCATAGGAACTGTGAATCCACAGGGACATCAATCCCCACAACAAAAAAGTCAAGGCAACCCAGGCAGCCTGAATAAGTGACCACAAAATGTTATTAGCTCTAAAATAAGAATCAGCTGGGAATCATTCATTGAATTTTGAAGGAAGTGAGTAACATAATAAAAGGACTTAGATTGCCACAAAAGTTTACTCCTTAACATATCTATGGTATGGCTAAGACATAATAAAAATGACTATAGATAGAGCAGACCACTAAAATGGCTACAATATAAAATCAGGTTTTCTTATTTGGAGACAACAATTAAAAAAAGCTTTTCTTTCTACAATATCTCAAGTTTAAAAATGTATCCATGTTATTTTTGGACTCACCTTTGGCCCCTTCTTTTTCTTTATTCTTTCATGTGGTGTGGAAGTCACTGGCAAGATCAGTACTTTGTTGCCCATTCTTGATTGCCCTTGAACTGAGTGGCTTGTTCGGCCAGTTCAGAGGACAGTTAAGAGTCAACCACATCGATGTGGGTCTGGACTCACATGGAGGCCAGATCAGGTAAGCATGGCAAATTTCCTTCCCTACAGGATTTTAATTAACCTGATGGGTTTTTAACAACAATCGATGATAGTTTCACAGTCCCGTTACTGAGACGAGCTTTATCTCCCACATTATAAGCATTGTGATGGACCCAATTCAACAAACTGATCTCAATAAGCAGAAATTTTCTCCACAAACTTGTTCAAATAGACTCCACTCCAGGAAATTATGTCTTTAAGTACCAGTATCGTACTATTAAAACCTCTAGTTGAGTTTGCAGATATCACCAGTATGAGACAGTCTGAAGCAGTCTGACTTGTACTGATTCAATATGAGGAGGAATCAAATTGATAGAGCCCTTTCTCAAGTCCTCAGTGACCTCTTAACATATCAACGGTCAACTTCAATGATCGATGAACATTGACCATATTAAGGGATTGCCTGATATCAGAGAAATGGCAGTAGTTGACATAGTTGCTTCTCTGTGCAAAGCTATATTGTCTGAGCCATTCAATATTCCAGATATCAAGCAAGCCATTTTATCATTGGATTTGGCGTGAATGCTGCAGGGTGAACCCAAGAGATTGATATTGAATGATAGCACATACCCAGGACAAAGTCTTTTCTAGTTTTAGTTTTGTACTAAGAAAAGATAAAGTAATTGGGAATACAGCATGCATAGGTATGGAAAGTATTTTTTTAAATTTATTTACAAATGCTGGGTCAGCATTTCTTCCCATCCCTAACTGCCTTTCATTTCAGAGGACACTTAAGAGTCAACCACATTGCTATGGGTCTCAAATCACATGTAGGCTAGACCAGGTAAGGACAGCAGATTTCCTTCCCTAAAGAGGCATTAGTGAACCAGATGGGTTTTTTCAAAAATTGTTTCATGATCATCTTTAGACTTTTAATTGCAGATTTTTTATTCAATTCAAATTTCATCATCTGCTGTGGTGGGATTTGAACCTGAGTCCCCAGATCTTCAAATCCTAAATCTCTCAATTACTAGGCAGGTGACAATGCCTCTATGCCACTGCCTCCCCTTAGGGCTAACTGTATTTCAAATCTGGTTCATTTTGGATGAGATAGCTTAAGATAGTCAGAGAGGAACGTTACTTGATATAAACAGAGGGTGATGGTATGTCACCATGTTCCATGTATTGGGTACGTGTCAAGTTGTCTACTTGAACCTTGTTTGGAGAAGGCCCTTAATTGAATGTGTTTTTGGTGACAGCCTGCATTAATGTTGAGATAATGTTTTATTGGTGGTGAACTACTATAGAGTTGTGTGCTAATGCAGCGAAGATGTCTTGTAACAATGTTGCTGCCTCAGAGTGTGGATACAGTGCTGTGCATGAAAGTAGAGGAAGTGCTGTGCACTTGGGTCAAAGAGCCTTCTGCAGTGAATGCTTAATTACACTAACAGATGAGACTGCTGTGCCTGCTTATTAGAATAAATGCTCTCAATCAATGCAAAATAGGGAAAATGGAGTGTTTGATTCTATTTTATGAATTAAAAATGTTAAAATGCAAATTGCAGTCTGAACAAACAGTACACGTTGTGGTTCCCATAAGCCATTACTGTTAACAAGGAATTGCTGCAGAACTGTATAGATAACCATTTGGAACATAACTAATACCAACCTTCTCCCCGATGGCTTAGAGGTGGCATGATTGATGTTTTTCCATGTTTTTCAACTTATTTTGTGATTAATCTTTGACCTGTGAGAAAAGTTTGCAGCCAGCAGACATGTACATAAATGAATACTTCCTCACATGGCATTCTTAGGCAGTAAACATGGCGATTAAGAATGCAGTAACTGCTGACATGAGAGTCACTAGATTGATTCATATAAGCTCACAGCGGAGTCGAGCCACAACAATGAAAGGGGGGGAAAGAATATCTAACAAGGCCCCATTAAGCACTAAGAGGAACTTGTACAGCGCCAGGCACATTATGATTTTAAAAAAAGCACAGGACAGCTGGAATAATCCGATGGCTGCAGCCCAGCGAGACACTGGCTTCCGGCAGCCAGCTGCTGTATGAATGACAGGGAAGAATAATTGATTGCTAACTGACAGTTCAATGGGAAGAACAAATGAAAAAGAAAAAAATAATCACTCAAAATAAGAAGAAAATACCGTGGATGCTGGAAATCTGAAATAAAACCTGAAGGTGCTAGAAATGGAGAGGCGGTGGCGCAGTGATATTGCCACTGGACTAATAATCCAGAGACCCAGGGTAATGCACTGGGGACGAGTGTTTGATTCCCACCACTGCAGATGGTGAAATGTGAATTCAGTAAAGATCTGGAACTAAAAGTCTAATGATGACCATAAAACATTGTTGATTGTCATTAAAAAAACCATCAGGTTTGCTAATGCCCTTTAGGGAAGGAAATCTGCCATCCTTACCTGGTCTGGGCTACACGTGACTCCAGACACACAACAATATGGTTGACTCTATACCCTCAGGGATAAGCAATAAATGCTGGTCCAGCCAATGAAATCCACATCCCATAAATGAATAAATTTTTAAAAAGTATTCAGTAGACCTGGCAGCATCTGTGGAGACAGAAACAGAATTAACATTTGAGTTGAATATGACTCAAAAGATTATGTTCTGAAGAGGTCATATTCAATTCAAAACCTCTCTTCACACATGCTGCCAGACCTCCTGAGTACTTCGAGTACTTTCTTTTTTATATTTAAGAAAGATTCACTGAAAATAAATGCAACAATTAAAAAGTATGCCTTACCTGTCACTAATATGTGTGATAATGCCAGCCAATTGTATCAAAGGAGGGAAGTGAGGGAATGAATGTGAAAATATTAGTCTAACCTGATTAACTACACAGCTTGGAAAATATGGATTACCAAAAGAAAATCTTTTGTTTGAATGTTTTTTTTTGTTGGGATTTGAGTCAGTAATTGCATTGGAATTCTGTGATAGAATAAAACACATCTGTGAAGATATTTTCTCAGTGTCAAACTTTCTCATTTTCTTTCTACACTGACTTAAAGTCTCTTTCAACATGACTATTTTCTTTAACACTGTTACAGTTTTAGTACTCATGTGCTTATTGATTAAAATGGGACAGACTTTTGTTTCATTATGGACAATATTGTCGCACAGTTGATCAGACATATTTCAGCCGTAAAGGTAAGCTACCAATCCAGTGGTGTGTTTATAGTGTAGCTGCTCAAATTAATGACTTACTTAGAGAAGACACTTTTTGATTTGATTTGATTTATTATTGTCACATGTATTAGTATACAGTGAAAAGTATTGTTTCTTGTGGGCTGTAGAGACAAAGCACACAGTACATAGAGAAGGAAAGGAGAGAGTGCAGAATGTAGTGTTACAATCATAGCTAGGGTGTAGAGAAAGATCAACTTAATGAGAGGGAGGTCCATTCAAAAGTCTGTTGGCAACAGGGAAGAAACAGTTCTTGAGTTGGTTGGTACATGACCTCAGACTTTTGTATCTTTCATCCCATAGCATCATGGTGCCCCAGGGCTCTTTACAGCCAATGAAGTACTTTTGAAATGTAATCACTGTCATAGTGTGGGTAATGTGGTCAACCATAAGAACATAAGAACATAAGAAATAGGAGCAGGAGTAGGCCATCTAGCCCTTCGAGCCTGCCCCGCCATTCAATAAGATCATGGCTGATCTGTCGTGGCTCAGTTCCACATTCCCGCCCTCTCCCCATAACCCTTAATCCCCTCTCTTGAAGTACATGTTGTTTTGCTCTGCAATGCTCTACATTACCAAATCTTGCAGAGATGAAGAAGGGAACTTGTGTGAAGATGCAGAGGATATGGGAAGAGTTTTAAATGAATTTTTTTGTCTCCATATTCACAGAGGAAGCGGATAGTGTGGGCATAATAATCTGAGAGGAGTAGTGTGAAATATTGGATAAAATAATCAAAACAAGAGAGGAAGTATTTGAGGAATCCTTGAAAATGGATAAGTCGCCAAGTGGATTCTTCCCTAGGATGTTGAAGTATGTCAGGAAGGAAATAGCAGATACTCTGAGGATTATTTTCCAATCTTCACTAGACACAGATGAGGTGCCGGACGATTGCAAATACAGTTTCATTGTTTAAAGAAGATACAAAGGAATTCCCAAACAATTATAGGCCAGTTAGTCTTACTTTGGTGGTAGGAAAATTGTTAGAATTTAATCCTGAGAGATTGGATAAACTGTCATTTAGAAGGCACGGAGTAGTCAAGGATAGTCCAAAGCTCCAAAATGATATAGATAGGTTGGTGGAGTTGGCAATAAAGTGGCAGATAGACTTCAATTCTGATGTGTGAGGTAATGCATTTAGGGAGGTCAAACAGTAAAAGGAAATACACAATAAACAGGAATACACTGAGAGGGTAGGTGAATGGAGAAATCTTGGCACACGAATGCTCAGATCCCTAAAGGTAGCGGTAGAGGTAGATATGGTTGCGAAGAAGCAATGTGGAATGCTTTTCTTCATTGGCAGAGATATGGAAAGTAAAAGTAGGGATATAATGATGAAACTATGTAAGACAATGGCGAGGCCACGACTGGAGTATTGTGTGCTGTCCTGGTCATTACAGGAAGGACATAATTGGTCTGGTGAGTGTGCAGAGAAGATTTACTGGATTGTTGCCAGGGCTGGAGAATTGTAGCAATGAGGAGAGATTGGAGAGAATGGGGTTGTTTTCCTTAAAACAAAGAAGGTTGAGGAATGACATGATTGCGGTACACAAAATTATGAGGGTGGAGAGATAGGCAGGAGGAACCAGTTTCCCTTGGCAGAGTTCAAAAATCAAGGGTCATAGATTCAAGCTAAGTGGCAGAAGGATTGGGGGAGACATGAGGAAAAATGTTTTTCTGCATAGGGTGATGGGTATCTGGCATTCACTGCCTGAATTGGTGTGGAGGCAGAGATACTAAACTTGTTTAAAAATACCTGGATCTGAACTTTAAGTGCTGCGGGTTGCAAGGCAATAGGCCATGTGCAGGAAGGTGGGATTAGAAAGGTCACCTGGGTGTCTTTGGATCAGCATGGACAAATTGGGCCAAATGGCCCTCTTCTGCACTGTATCATTTTTGGGACTCCAATACTTTTTTAAAAAATTCTGTTAATTTTGAATATCATATTAGAAAGGTAATTTCAATTTCTGACAAAAGAAAGCAGAATCACTTTTATTGGCACAGCCACTGACAAAATGTAACATGCACTTCATCAAATGAGCAGCCCCTCCCCCACTCCCCAACACATATTAACGCAATGATGCGGAAGGATGTTCTGCAAAGACAAATGTTAAACCAAGTTCCATCAAGTACATTCATGAGCGACAAAAACTTTTTCTCTGTCCCAGAATGCTGCGTCCTTTGTGTTTTCCTGTGAGGGGACTGGAGACCACACACACACCACTGCAGTGATAAAGTGCACTGTACAATCGAAGTGTGAAACCAGGAAGCGGGCATCTAATATCAATGAGCTCCGATTGCAAAATGCACAGAACACTGCTGACAATCATCAGTACAACTTAGTAGCATTTGGTTACCCAGTTGATTTTGTCCAGTAATTGACCAAACATTTAAACTTTACAATAGCCCACCATTTCCCCCCGCCCCCCTCCAGTCTACAGGAATTAATAAGTTAACATTTGAATTTGTCCAGATTTAAAGTCTCACAACTAAATAAATATTTACAACATTTGCAAAAATAAGTCTTCTACAATGAAATGCAACAAGCTATATATATTCTGATGTGATTAACTTTCAAAGCAGCATTTACAGTCAGCAGACATTAGTATTACATGAAAGAAGAGTGTAGGATAAAGTAAGGAACAGTAAAATGGCAAACAAATAATATGCCTATAAATGCATAGGTATAACTGCCATAGTGTTCAGGAATGTGGTCATGTTAAAAGAGGGTTTGAATTCGTGTAGGGAGAAAATACCAACTTTGCAATGTTTTAAACTGGTATTCATCACATAATGTCTCGGTGCTGTATTCGGTTAGTTTTTTTTTTGCAAATTTAACTCTTATCCAGGGGAAACTAGCCATACATGTGTAGGGCTTACATATGGTTGTACTATGAACACTCGGCCATTCATTCGCGCTCACCACCTATTCACAGAAAGCTGTAGAATGCAGGAACCTTTAAAACTTCACAGTGGAGCTCTTTAGATGCGAATGCTAGTGATGCAAGTTAGATAGCAAATTAATTTCGCTGAACCGGTCGGCCGTAGACCAGACCAAGTATCATTTAAATTGATTCACAGTAGTTTAAAATGCCGAGCCTGCCGCTTTGTGTTTTAACGCTGTAGTGAAGTTAAGCAATATATAACCACAGCCAGTTATAGCGAGCCCAGAAGACAGACTCTAAGAGCAGCTGGTAGTTCACGGCTGCAGTTACTCATTTACACATGAGAAGCTTTTTTTCCCCCCTTTCAGGCTCTCAATCCGAGAACACAAGAACAGATGTTTCCTTTATTCAGCAACCGATTATGGATAAATTAAACGTTATCTTGAAGACCCTACTAACTGTTGGAATTAGGCAGCCCTTTTCCTCTGTTACCCTGAAGTTTAAAAAGGGAACGATTTCCATCAAGAAAAAGAAACTTTGTGGCAAGAGGAAGTATTTAAACATGTGCAAGCGAGTGCTTTGTCCACTGTGTAGAAATGTTTCTGTAAACTAGCATCATAACAGAATGTTTGGAAAAACTAAAGGGAAAATATAAGTAATGCACAGCTCTAGTTTTTTTTTAATTGAGTCATCGCTTCTAATTTTAGCTCAGCAGAAAGATAGTCGGCCTCAGCAATCTGTGCAGTGAACAAATTAACCTGGATTTTCTTTGTGAATGAGACAAGCTATTTAACCATGGGTGGCGTGTTTTATTTTCCTCCTATTCAATTTGCAGCAAGTTCCACCATGCTGCTATAAAATGTAATCTGCATTCCAGCTGTTATTTGCATTCAGGAATGCTGGTTTAAGATACAAACTATAATTGGCTTAGGCAATAACCATTGGGTGGAATTCAGTGCCCCTGGCCTGGGACCAGTCCAGCAGCGGTGTGTGAAATTAGGTGCTATGGCATTGGTGTCACCTACCTGGGGAGATTTTGGGCCAATTGAAGCCATGATCTTGTCAACGTTTCCTTGTTATCAGTGGTGGCTCATGAGCAAACCACATTGCACTTAGTGATGGAGGAGGCCTTCTGTGATGACTTCAAAGAGGCCATTAAGGTTGGCTTCTTAGACTATGAAATCCCTGATTGAGCTCTGTATCGCTTGTCCAGTCGGGAGCCTTTGTTGTGTATAGAACTGGGAGTGTCAGCTCCCCTGGCACTCTGGATGCTGACTCAGAATTGTAACACTCTATGAACTTTAATAGAGCTTGTAACTAAAAGGGAATCTGCTGATGGGACACTGACCTTTGCTGATTTATTTCACATTCCCCCCAAGGTATTCTCCCACTTCGCCCCCATTCTGCCCTCCCAAACCTGGCCATTCACTACCCCACCTCATTTGGATCGACCAGACAGGGTCTGAAGAAACTCCCACTCACCTTTGAACCAAGCCTCCCCAGCTTACAATCCCAGCATTGATCACCACTCTCATTAGCTCTTGATTGGTGTGAATTGCTCCCACAAGGGCCCAGAAGCCCCAGCGTGAGCCAATTAACAGCCTAACCAGCCTTAAAATAAGCCCGGCCAATCTGTCCATATGGAGGCAGGCTTGTCCCTGCCTTTTAAGATGGGGTGGGGCTATTGTCTGCAGGTAAAATTCAGCCCATTGAATTTTCACCACTTAGAAACAGCTCCCTTGCGTTTAAAATTATTTTGGAAAATAGAAAGTTGTCTTGTACTTAATTAAGACCTTTCATATCCTCAGGATATCCCAAATTTCTGCATGGTAAAGGAAGTGTTTTTGAAGTGTAGTCATTGCTGTAAAGCTGTGAATCTTTATCAGAATGCCAGCATTCCCATCTCTGTCACTAGGTGCAGTATTTCAATCACACTCCACTGGAAACTGGAGCTCCAGTTCTAAATACCTGCAAGTTGGATGCCTGGCCCTTTAAGTAACGGGGTGCGGGCTCCTTCTTGCAGCTGAATCCTTGATCTTTTGCGAGTAGTATGTAAATTAATTTGGTAAACAGGCATCACCATCTGCTGGCTAGGTTGCATGATGCCACAGTGGCATTCAGTTGCTTTGGGTGCTCACAGGCATGCCCACACGAATACCTGCCCTGAGATGGTGCGGTACATGGGCCATGATGGAAGCAGCTGGTCCCAGGAGGGTATTCGGCTTTAGTGGCAACATCTCTGATCCAAAAATCTGCCCACAAAATGTCTAGTAAGATGTGGCCATGCACTGGGCCTATGCAGTGCCTGTGAATGGACACACTACCATTGAGAGAGAAGAGGCTTATGTGCTATCGCAAATCCTGCAGCAGCAGCTTAACAGCGCAGTGTTCAGTGACTGAAATTCACCTGGCTGTGTGAAACTGACGTCCTGGATGTTCCCATGGATCCATCAAAAGTCAAGGAGGTAAAAATCAAATTTGAAGAAAAAAATTGAAAAATAAAGTACATTCATACCAAAACGATTCCCTCCCTTTTCTGATTACAATTGCTCGTAAAACAGAGGATGCCACATTCTGTGGTGATACACATGGAATGTATGCAGTTTTTACATCAGATCATTAAAAAGAATTCTGTTAATGTATTCTATAAACATACAAAGCATTTGTGTGCAGCATTACTAACAGTTTAAAAGGTCATTATTCATGTCAATTAGTAAATCAATTAAATTATTATTTGAAATGAGCAGTTATTGAATTTGCTAACACTGCATTTAAAAGGTAACATAAGCAGCTTGGTGGCACAGTGATTAGCACTGCTGTCTCTCAGCGTCAGGGACCCAGGTTCGATTCCTGGTTTGTGTCACTGTCTGTACGGACTCTGCACATTCTCCCTCTGTCTGTGTGGGTTTCCTCTGGGTGTTCTGGTTTCCTTCCACAGCCCAAAAGACATACTGGCTAGGCCCGTTGGCCATGCTAAATTTTCCCTTTGTGTACCTGAACAGGTGCTGGAGTGTGGTGACTAGGGACGTTTAACAGTAATTCCATTGCTTCAGTGTTAATACAAGCCTGCTTGTGATATTAATAAATAAACTATATTTTTAAACATTAAAAAGTGAAGCATTCAACAGATGAATAGCAAAAATCTATAATTGAATCACAATTAAATCAGTAAAAAGTATTTTACAGATATTGGTTTTTATTTTTGCTTTTATTCAGAACTTACATTAAACAATTACAACATTGGATTCCCCCAATGTGATGACAACTTTTTACTTACAGAGACTGGATCTGGCATCAAGTCTCCTTTTGACAGGTGGATGAAAGTGCTCTTTACAGAGTGGAATTGCGCTTATTGGACAATAAGCGTTGGATATGATTGTTTTCCTGGCACTACTTGATACCATATTTGGGAACCACTGCAACAAGAGACATTAAACCCACTTGGCAGACATGCAGTCTACACAAAGCATTAAAACTCAGTGTGCCACACAGAGAGCTTCCTCCAACTGCTACCATAGCAGCAAGCAAACATTCAACGAACACACCACAACGTGCAACCAGGAAAACAGCAAAGACCTAGAAAACTAACACTAACAACAGAGAGAGAAAAGAAAACCACGGTAACAAATCAAACTGGATACGCAAGTTAAATAAAGAGATGATAGAGGATATCCCTTCACCATCAATGAAAATATTAAAATAAATGCTATTGTTACATTAGAGAAGATTAGTAAATATTGAGTAACAAAATGTTAAACGTCAATAAGAGTCGGAGTCGGACACTTTAGGAACTTTCAAGTGGTTATTGGATAGGCACATGTGGCGGGGGGGTCTTTCGGGTATGGATAGGCACATGGAGCACACCAGAATTATAGGGAGTGGGATAGCTTGATCTTGGGATTGGACATAGCTCAGCACAACATTGAGGGCCAAAGGGCCTGTACTGTGCTGTAATGTTCTATGTTTCTATGTAAGATAAGAAAGGGAGTGAGAGGCGCAGAGAACTCTGAGAGAGCAAGAGACAAGATAAAGATGTGAACAGAATGCAATGATGAAAGAGTTTTTGGAGCATGGAGAGAGAGGGAGGTGAACACAAGCCTGATGTTGGAATAACAGAGGTAGTGAATGATGAAAACATGTCAACAGACAGATCACACCCTGTGAGTGCAAATCACACCCACTGAGCAGCTGGAGACTGCAATCCTGGAAATCAAGAATCTGACCAGCTGACAATATTTGTGGTTTTTGCATACTCATTCCCCTGCTCCCAACCATCACCTCTGCTGTCCCTCCAGGCTTGATCCTTTGGCCCTCTCTTATTTCTCATCTGCATGCTTTACCTTGGCAACATCACCTGAAAACATAGCATCAGGCTCCATATTTACACTGAAGGCACCCAGCTCTGTTTCATCATCACTTCTCTAAACTTCTCCATTGTTTCAATTATCAGACTGCCTGTTTGACATCCTGTACTCCTATTAAATATTGGGAAGACTGAAACAATTGTTTTCAGATCTTCTTTAAACTTCATTCCCTTGCCACCAAAGGCAACTTTCTCCCTGCCAATTGTCTGACTTTGCACAAACTTGGTATCATATTTGATTCCAAGATGGGCATCTGACCACAAATGAATACCATCACTAAGACCATCTACTTCTACTGCTATAACGTCACCAAATTTACCCATGCCTCAGCTGACGCTGAAACTCTCATCCATGCCTTTGTTACCTTGAGACTTGACAGTTCAATGCATGCCTAGCTGGTCTCACATCTTCAACCCTCCATAAGCATAAGATTTTCCAAGTGCAGTCCATTCCTTAACACACACCAAATTCACTTCACCCATCACTACAGTTCTAGTTTACCTGCATTGGTTTTGTGGTTAAGAAGTGCATTGGGTTTAAACTCCTCATTCTTGCTTTCAAATCCCACAAGACCTCATCCCTTCCCATCTTGTACATATCTTCCATCCTGATATCCCTTCAAAATATCCAGCTCCTCCAATTTTGACTTCTTGTGCATGCCCAATTTTAAATTACCATTAGTGGTTCTAACTATAGCTGCCAAGATCTTAAACTTTGAATGCCTAAATCTCCCCATTTCTGTGGCTGGATTCTACAGACACTGTAGTTCTTAGCCACCTGGCTAAAAGGTCTATGGGGTGAGGAAGGGGGTAGAGACTGCACCAGCTAAAAAATGGTAGTCCCAGAACTATTAACATTGATTGTCCATTATTAGACTGGCGGTCCCTCAGGAACATACCATGGACAAAATAACTGCCTTCACAGTGCTTCAAGCACAGCTGTCTATTGAGTCCATGCAGGCCACGACCAAGACCAAGTGCAGGCTGGATACCAACATGTCTGCCACTTTGAATAGGATGACAGGCACCTTATCCATGGCCTGAAAATCAGTGACTGACCTCCACCAAGCAGTAGAATGATAGGAGTGATGTGTCACTTTTCCATGATAATGACATTTGTGGAAGGGGATGTGGAAGTGGGAATTCCGATGGACTAGTCAGCCCCTGAACAAGTACAGAGTCAACAATCTTGGAGGGACCTCGAGGGCTGCAAAGCCAGAGGCTGTGGGCCAAAAGCATCCCAGTACTTAGGGCAGGGATGCTACAGAGCATGCATCACATAGCAGCAATAGGAAGCATAAGTTAAAGTAATGGTAATTCGCCAAGAGTCGGCAGGGTATTATGTTTTTTTTTATAGCACTTTATAAAATATTCTTACTCACAGTTGCATTTTGAGTGTCAGTTTGCCCTTTCACTTAACGTCAATGCAATACGGATCTCGTGTACAGATGTACACTGAGTGTACATGGTGGCTTGGTGCTGTAGGGGAACGCGGCTGCAGAGCTGGTGCTGGTGTTGGCTTTCATTTGGTATTTGCTGCAGTCGGAGTGACTAACTGAACATTCCTGCCGGAAGCCATCCCCGCCATTCCCCATCCTACGTGGAATCCAGCCAGAGAGGTGAATGCAACGTCTCTGCTCGCTCTGGTTACTGTCATCACAGGGGAAGTTTATGTAATTCCCAGCCTGGCAACCAATCCATCCATCACCTGCCTAATGCATTTATGTACAGCAGACTGCAAGGCCCTCATTCCGTCCACACTTAGACCCTGAAAGAAACCACTAGCAAATAAATTGAGAGCGGTGATTATTTTCATATGAAGCTGAAGAAGATCCAAGTTTAACAGATGATGGGTGGAATTTTACTGGCACGTCCGCCCGAGTTTCATACAATCCTGCTCAAGGTCAATGGAGAATGCTATTCTCTGAGCCTCCCCACCCACCCCCGGTGTATGGGCCATGGCCGATGTGTCTGAGTCAAGTGGTAAACATACTACTGAGAGCATGAAAGCAAAAACTCCAGAATGATGGATTCTGCCTAAGCGGTACTGACATCCAACTAAAAGATTAATGTATAATATAAAGTTGTATATAATGGTACTGGGTAAACTAAGTTTTGTTCACAGTGGGTAAGAGTTAAAGTTGTCATATTACAGTATTCTTCCTCATCACTAGTTTTATTTTTTACAGTATTATATTAAAGTACTCAACTCACTTTAATAGCAAAGGTAAAAGAATGAAAATGTTTCCACACAATGGATCACTTGACCAGTTAGCGGAGCTTTATTCGATAGTTGTTGCTTGCTTACAGTTCCGGGTGGAAGAGAGGAAAGATCTCCCAAATGCCTCTGATCATGACACCACGTAATCATGTGGCACACCACACAGTGATGCATTGGTTTACAATATATAACGTTGTGGCTGCCAGGTCAAACAGGTAGCAGGCCATCTTCCAGAGAGCTTCAGATGTGTGCGACCACCTGACGTAAGGATCCCAACCTGCAGAAGAACTTCTCTTCTGAGAGGTCAGGGAAACCGAGCTTCAGGCCATGCTCCCTATTTCTTCAATTGTAAGTATGCACCCAACTCCAACTCAGTCCATTTGTTCTTGCCTCTTTAAACCCCCTCCTGTATGTCCCTGGAAGATCAAATTTTAAGGTTAATTAAGCCTTTTTCATTTTCTTATTTTATCAAGAGTATGTGGTAATGCATTAAATGAGCTACAGTTTAAAAATAAGGATTAAGCTATTCACATATGAACCAATTATTCAGAAGAAAAAAATACTCTTTGTTAATAAGTTATTTGACATTTAATATACAAACTCTAAAAATGTAACCTATTATGATATTTATTAATGATTGCACTGTTACACAGGATGCTCCTCTTAATTTGTTTGCCTTAATAAAACAATTGTAGGAAATCTTATTTCTGTACAGGCAGACGTGTTTACATGCACACACAAGCTCAAGGGTGCACAAATAACAGTACATGGCCACACAAGGACATGGGGCCCAAGGGTATACAGATACTATTAGTACATGGCCACAAATAGACATGAGGCTCAAGGGTACCCAAATACCGGTATATGGCCACACAAGGACATGGGGCCCAAGGGTGCATAGGTACATGAGCCGAAGTGTGCACACGTTCATAGTATCACATCTTCAAAATGATCATGATGTGCCACATTATTTATAACAGAAAACGATACAAAAATAAGGAAATTTACAAGGATGCTGCCGGGACTGGAAGGTTTGAATTATAAGGAGAGGCTGAATAGGCTGGGACTTCTTTCCCCTGGAGTGTAAAGAGTGACTTTACAGAGGTTTATAAAATCACGAGGGGCATAGATAAAGTGAATAGCCAAGGTCTTTTCCCCAGAGTAGGGGAATCCAAAACAAGGAGGTATAAGTTTAAGGTGAGAGGGGAAAGATTTAAAAGGGGCCTGAGGGGCAACTTTTTCACAGGCGGTGTGCATATGAAATGAGCAGCCAGAGGAGGTAGTAGAGGCAGGTACAATTACAACAGTTAAAGACATTTGGACAAGTACATGGATGAAAAAGGGTTGGAGGGAAATGGGTCAAACACAGGCAAATGGTATTAGTTCAGTTTAGGAAATGTGGTCAGCATGGACAGGTTGGGCCGAAGGGCCTGTTTCTGTGCTGTATATCTCTATGACTCTATGATGCTAAATTGATAACTCAGTAACAGTGCTGCTAATATGCAAAGACTGGAAATGCATTTGTTGCATGAAGCTAACAATTCTACACAAAAATGTAGTGTTTTCATCAATAAAAACCCACATGGAAAATAATGAACTTAAAAGTACTTTACTGTATAACTGGAATATCCTTGAAAACCTGGATCAACGGCGAGTGGAAACACAAACCATGTTTTCTATTATTGATTACCTGGCGACTCTCTAAAGCTGTCTCACATGAAAGCGACAGCTATTGCCTTGATCATTCTCACTGAGTAAATAGCACTGGCATGAGGAACTCTGTTGTCAGTCTGATAGCAGCTTTAGCCTGCCAAAAGTTCAGCCTAGTGGTGAAAAGTCAGGCCAGATCAGCCTTCCAGGGCAGACTTAACCTCCAGAGAGAAAAAAAAGGGCTGGGTCCTCCTCCGCTGGTTTTGGGTTGTTTCAGAAGGCTTGAGAAGGCGACGGTGCAGAGGGACCTCGGGGTCCTTGTGCATGAGTCGCAAAAACCCAGCCTGCAGGTGCAGCAGGTGGTCAGGAAGGCGAATGGGATGCTGGCCTTCATAGCGAGGGGGATTGAATATAAAAGTAGGGAGGTCTTGCTGCAGCTGTATAGGGCATTGGTGAGGCCGCAGCTGGAGTACTGTGTGCAGTTTTGGGCGCCGCACCTGCGCAAGGATATTTTGGCCTTGGAGGGAGTGCAGAGGAGGTTTACTAGGCTGATACCGGAGTTGAGGGGGTTGAGCTATGAGGAGAGGCTGAATAAACTAGGCTTGTACTCGTTAGAGTTTAGAAGAATGAGGGGAGATCTCATTGAGACGTATAAGATGATGACTGGGATGGATAGGATAGAGGTGGAAAGACTCTTCCCGCTCAAAAAAGACAGTAGGACTAGGGGGCACAGCCTCAAGATAAAGGGGGGGCGGTTCAGAACGGAGTTGAGGAGGAACTTCTTCACTCAAAGGGTGGTGAATCTCTGGAATTCTCTGCCCGTTGAAGTGGTGGAGGCTGCCTCGCTAAATATTTTTAAGAAGCGGGTTGATGGGTTTTTGATAAGAGAGGGGATTAAGGGTTATGGGGAGAGGGCGGGAAAGTGGAACTGAGCCACGACAGAGCAGCCATGATCTTATTGAATGGCGGGGCAGGCTCGAAGGGCCAGATGGCCTACTCCTGCTCCTATTTCTTATGTTCTTATGTTCTTATGAGAAGCCTTCCATCAAAAGTAATTGGGAATTGTTCACCGTCATCTCCCTTGGGTCAGAGTGAGATGAATCATTTTATAGCTTGTGGGGCACAACTCCACATCAAATATGGAACAAGGTAAGAAGCTGTATCAAGGACTGAACCTATGCTGTTGGTGTTTTTCAGCACTACACTAGTGCCATCTAACTCACTAAGCTAACCAACTCCCATACGTCAAACCTCCACTCCAAACATACATTTTCCTTTGGGTTTGAGGTTAGTGGCCGGTAACATCCATCCAACTACTGGCCAGCATATGTAAATAATGTTTAAATGGTGCATTGATGTCAAATGTCCAATTCCTGTCTTTTCTCCCTTTGAACTACCCATTGTTAAAGGTGATTTATGACTTGGAGGTGTGTTGGACTAGTGCGGGCACAGTAAGAAGTCTCACCATATCAGGTTAAAGTCCAACAGTTTCATTTGGAATCACGAGCTTTCGGAGTGCTGCTCCTTCATCAGGTGAGCGATGAAGGAGTAGCGCTCTGAAAGCTTGTGGTTCTAAATAAACCTGTTGGACATTAACCTGGTGTTGTGAGACTTCTTAAAGGTGATTTATTAGTTGAGAGCATTTGATTTCATGCTCTCTTCAAATTATTTCTGATTTTTTGTGAGCATGGTTTTTGGTTAATCCAATCTGGCAATGGACTCACAAGAAATTTGTTTTTGTTTTACATTTGTTGGTGCATTTTCCAACATTTTGAAGTAAATTGATCCTCCCCTAAGCTAAAAATAAATAGGAATGGTTATTTTAAGTATCAAAACAAAAGTAACTATTATAATCCCAACTGATTCTTGAGTTTTGTTCCAATAGAAGATAATACATAATGACTCAGAAAATAAACGGCCTTTCTGGTAGGTTGTAGGTAACTTGAAAGTTCCCATTTTCTTGGGCCATAACGGGATTTGGTGTAAATTCAGAAAAGATACATCTATTGGGATCAAGTGAACAATTGTTTTCTTTATAATTCATTCAAGGGATGTGTGCTTCACTGACTAGGACAGCATTTATTGCCCATCCCTAATTGCTGTTGAGAGACTGGTGGTCTAGAACCGCAGCAGTCCATGTGTCGAAGTACACTCACAGTGCTTTTAAGGAGAGAATTCCAGGATTTTGACCTGGTGACAGTGAAGTTACAACAATATATTTCCACGACAGGATGATGAGTGGCTTGGAGGAGAACTCCTAGATGGTGATGTTCCCATATATCTGCTGCCCAGTCCTTCTTGATGGTCATGGTCATGATTTTGGAAGGTGATATCTAAGGAGCTTTGGGTGAATTTCTGCAGTTATCTTGTATGGGGTACATGTTGCTGTTACTGTATGTCCGTGATGTAGGGAGTGAATATTTATTGTTTGGGTGCCAGTCAAGTGGGTTGCTTTGTCTTGGATGGTGTGAGTGTTGTTGGAGCCGAACTCATCCAGGCAAGGAAAGACTTGTGATTTGTGCTTTGTAGATTGTGGATGGGCCTTGAAGTGTCAGGAGGTGAGTTACTTGCGATAGATTCCTAGCCTCCGACCCGCTCTTAAAGCCACAGTATTTATATGGCTAGTCCAGTTAAATTTCTCATCAATTGCTATCCTCCAGGATATTGATCATGGGGGATTCAGCCATGGTAAATCATTGAATATCAAGGGAAGATGGTTAGATTCTCTCTTATTGGAGATCGTCACTTGTGTGCCATGAATGTTCCTTCCCAATTGCCTGCCCAAGCCTGGGTATTGTCCAGGTCTTGCTGCATTTGGACATGGATGGCTTCAATATCTGAGCAGTCATGAGATGTACTGAACATTGTGCAGTCATCAGTGAACATCCCCACTTCTGACTTTATGATGGAAAGAAGCAGCTGAAGATGGTTGGACCTAGAACACTATCCTGAAGAACCTCTACTGTGATGTCCTGGCGCTGAGATGATTGACCCGCTAACAACTACAACCAGTTGAAGTGGGTCCCATCTTAAGACTCAGACCAGAATTGTAGCCAGGAGTGAAGTCCAACTCTGATGCTTACTTGTGGGAATACTGCATTGTAAGACAACTCAGGTCTATGAGGCTTGAGGTGTTGGAGGAAACTCTTGAACAACAGAGTTGCTGTGTAAAGTAGTTTGGAAATTCTAGATACATCAGTGTTGAATAAAGTTCAGTAGTGTGGTTTCAGTACAGGACAGAGACACACAGTAAGAAAGGGCACAGAAATATTTATCCTTTACCTTTTAACTCTCCTCTTTAAGATCAACACCAATTAGATCCTGATGGAAGAAAGCTCTTATCGAGATAAATTGGTTCCAGTGCTTTTTGCTGCCTCATAAATCAGCAACTCTCATGTGAACATATTTGTGAGTGCCAGCATGAAGCTTAGATGTGAGTTTTTAAAAGTAATCTTTGAAAGTTGCCGATGGGAGAGCAGCTGTTTGTTCAGATGTAGGCAGCAGGAGCAAAGCAAAGGCTCTCAGACCAACAAATGATTAATGAATAAAAGGAAAACAGAAGGTTTTGGAAATATGAAATAAAAACAGAAAATGTGTGGAAATACAGAGCACGTCCATTAGCATCTGTAAAGGGAGAAGCTGGGTTGTCAGACTTCAGGTCCAAATGATTCAAAATCATGGTTTTTTTTCACAAAGAACTGTTTTGGGACTTTTATTATGGTAAAGGTGCTACACAGGTTGCAGTTGTATACCTTTCACTATATTAATGGTTTGGGATTTTCTTGAAAGTTTATAAGGACCAATTCAGTTGACCTTTGCCCCACGTACTCCAATTCTTCAGGGAAAAGCTAAAATGAGTAAAGACAGGTTCTGACATTATTGATAATCCCCAGATTTCTAGTGCTTCCTGGAGGTGGGAACGCAGAACAGCATTTGCATTAGAGGAAGACTAGATAATCCCAATGCAATGAAGTGGACGCACATTCCCAGCCTCATGACTCTTCCCCTGTTGGTTGCAGTTTTCTATTCATTTGTGAGAAATGCTGGCTGGCCAGCATTTATTGCCCATCCCTAGTTGCCCTTTTTCAGAGGGCAGTTGAGAGTCAATCACATTACTGCGGCTCTGGAGTCACGTGTAGACCAGACCAGATAAGGATGGCAGATCCCCTTTCCTAAAAGACATTAGGGAACTAGATACGTTTATTCTGACAATTGGCAATGGTTTCATGGTCATCAGTAAATTCTTAATTCCAGATTATTTTTATTGAATTCAAATCCCACCACCTGCCCGTGATTCAAACCTGGGATCTCAGAACATTAGCTGAGTTTCTGGATTAACAGTCTAGCAATAGAAGCAGTTGGCCATCACCTGAACACTGGACCAGATGCTGGGGACTAGCGTGAATCAGAGTGCCTGTGGGGGACACTCCTGGGGTTGAGGGTCAGGAAAGCCAGTGAAACTCTTATTGCCACTCTTTAGGATGATCTCTCGGTCCTGGCAGCAGTCAGAAGACCAGGAGAGTGTTGGCTCGCAGCTACACAGCAATCCTGTTTACTGGCAAGTAGGCCTTCAGAAGTGGCATTCACAGGCCATGTTAATAGCTCAAAATAGAAAGGCGTAGTGCATTTCAGATTCATTACCTTGATGCAGCACAGGAGCAGATTGGGACTGAGAAAATCAATCCTGGACACATGGAATCACACCAACACAGCAAAAATGCTGATTCTAAACAAAAGGGTTTTCACGGATTTTTCATTTCCATCATTGAGGAAAGTTTTTAAATAATGCAAAAAAAAGTCTGATTTATATTCACCATGTTTTGACTTAAAGGAGTAAAAATAAACTTTGGTTTCAAGTAAAATTGGTGGTGAAGTGGCTAGCTGATGGACATATCCAATGCACAGGGTGCCAGTTATAATTTTGGTTTCTTCTTTCATGCCACTTATATTCTGTGCGTAATTTTGTGAACATGTGGGGAAGAGCTCAGCTTCTGTGAAGTGCGGTCAGATCCAGCATTGTTACCTATTACTGATTAGCCAGTCAGCTGAATGGTCAGTCTGTCCTTGGCTGGGCAAGTCACATAAAAGGAAGCCGCATATTTTGAAGCAAGCTTAAAAGCACAGTAGCTATCTCAGGAATTAGGCTTATCAGGAGCTGTGCAGTTTATGAAGCAACAAGGACACACTATTTCTAGGCTGGAGACAGTACAAATACACTGTTCAGAGCAGCAAGCCAGAATGTGACTTGTGTTGTAATACCAATCTGTCAGCTGCTTCCCTATCAGCATAATACCCTGAAGTTTTATTAACACTAAAATTGAAATTGCTCCAAATTAAAACTTGCCATCTTACTTACTTATCTTATTTTGGAAAAGGTTTGAAATTAAACCCGAATTGAAATGTGCTCGGATGTGAGCAAAGTAAGATTAAGATGACACACACAATGCCTGTGTTAAGTATTTTTCAGTCATATTAAATTCCTGATTTGGTTCCAAATGTAACGAGGAAGTGGTTTATTTTCAGCTCAGCGAATGGAGGGATGTGTAACCCAAATTAGAGTAAAATACTATAGATGCCACATATCTGAAATAAAAACAGAAAGTGCCAGCAAGATTCAGCAGGTCTGATAGCATCACTGCAGAGAGAAACACAGTTAACAACCGGGATTCCCCCCAAAAGTTCTAAGTCCCCAACATGGGAGTAAATCTCTTTGGTCTTTTCAGTGTGATTTCCTGAATGAATCTCTGACAGCTGCGCATCACCGACTGCCTCAGCAGGAATCACTCTGAAAATCTGTGGGTGAGTCCCATTCCAGTCCAACAGGCTGACAGCTTTGCAATAAGTGGGCCACTGTGCATGCATCGATTTGTCAGAGCGGAGATCAGTGCATGTGCAGTGGCCCCGCGTTACCTGCTTCTCGATCGCTGGCCTCCGGATCACTGGCCAGGCCTGCAACACCCCATCGCTGGCCTTCTGACCCTTCCCAGCCCGATCACTAGCCTCCTGGATCTCCCCGGGAGGCATTAATCCCAGGCCCACTAATCAGGTGTAGATGTGAACTTCATAATTGAAATCAGCTTGCACTGATTTCCGTTGTGGAGCTGATTATGCTGAAAATCATGGTTGCGGAGACACACGGAGGTCGTGATGCCAGCAGGAAACCCACAAACAGCCTCCACTGATGTCTCCCGGCCCACTGGGCTATTCTAACAGCGCAACGGGCTGGGAGAATAGCCCCAATATTTTAAGTCCAGTCAAATACTCTTCTCTGGAATCCTGTGCAATCCAGATTTCTTAAGCCAAAGCATCAGCTCCTCCTTGAGCTGGAATTCAGGCTTAGATTTGGCGGAAGTTCCAGGTTTTTCCTCAGACTGACAATGAGAGAAGTTTCTGACTAGGCAAAATTCGGCCAATCTTCCCATTACCCATGGTGCTACCTCCGTCCAACTGAGCGTGTGGGATGTTCCAGGAATCCAAAGAAAAAGAAAGACTTGCATTTATATAATGTCTTACACAACTTTATGGTGTCCCAAAGCACTTTTGAAATGTAGCAGCTATTAGATAGTATATGTTTTCACAAGCCCCAATGAACATAAGACATAGGAGCAGGACTAGACCATCAAACCTGCTCCGCCATTGAAAGCAATCATGGCTGATCTTGGGTTTCAACTCCATGCTCCCACTTGCTCTCAGTATTCCTTAATGCCCTGAGAGACCAAAAATCTGTCTTTCCCACCTTTAAACGTATTTAGCGATGGAGCATCCATAACCCTCTGTGGTAAAGAATTCCAAAGAATGGTATTGATGGCTGCACAAAGCAGGAATAGATGCTTTCCTGGGGTGCACGTGGACCCCAACAGGAAAGAGTAATTAAATACCATTTGATTCCTCAGTGAATAAAGAAGCATAAATTATTTCGCCAATCTGTCTGTGTGTTAACAGTTCTGAGTGTGTTGTTGGATGGACACCTCTGTGGTACCACTCCTGATGTGGGCTCCCAGCCACTATCATTGTTTATATCCCCCATGCCCAGAATTCAGGATAAAGCCAATGAGTTGGGTTGCAATCACACCGCTGGCATCGATGCCCTCCTTTTCTTTTACCTTTCCTGGGCCCAAATTGGCTCCCACACTTGCATTCAGTACTTCAAAAGTAATTCACTGGCTGCAAAGTGCTTCAAGACACCCCCAGGGCATGAAAAATGTTCTGCAAATGTTTGTTGCTCTTCCTTTTCTTTTAGTAAAAGAACACATTCCAACATAACTATAATTAAAATGGCAATCAATTCAGAAAATAGGTTTATTTATAAACCTTCATATTGTTAGAAATTGAAACATGCACTCAGACCAGGCGAAAAGGAAATATAAACAATCCAAATTAAAAACTCGGAATGATCCAAACCAGATAGTTTTGGGTTACTTTACAAATGCCTAACTTTTATTCAATGCTTAGAATCTCTACCGTGCAGCAGGAGGTCATTTGGCCCATCGAGCCTGCACTGACCACAATCCCACCCAGGCCCTATCCCTGTAACCCGACTTTTTACCCTGCCAATCTCCCTGATACTAACGGCTAATTTATCATGGCCAATTAACCTAACCCGCACATTTTTCAGACTGTGGGAGGAAACCAGAGCATCCAGAGAAAACCCACACAGACACAGGGAGAACATACAGACTCCACACAGATAGTGACACGTGGCTGGAATTGAATCCGGTTCCCTGGCGCTGTGAGGCAGCAGTGCTAATCGTCGTGCCACTGTGTGCTGCCCCAATTCCGGATAACTTTGGGGTACATTTTACCCATCTCTTTCTGAAAAAAGACATGATATTCACAAAGAGGAGATGCACATCATTTCTCTCTTTATATCATCCGACGTTCACTGCTAGAGTAGAGGTGAAATGCTGAAAGAGGATCTCCTGCCTAGATCTAAAAACAACAACAAATATTGTTTGTTCAACAAATATTGAGCCACATGAAAAGAAACTTTCTGCCCACCAAATTGGTGGCCAGCAGAAAGGGTTACACACAGATTTCTCTCATTTGCTCACCCATTGGTGTTAGACACATGCAATTTGGGAATAGTGGCTGGATTATCAGGATGTTTTTGTGCCGCTTCTTTAAAACACTGTTCCGACTCTACTCTTCAGCAGCATTATTTTAAAGTTTATTTATTAGTGTCACAAGTAGGCTTACATTAATACTACACTGAAGTTACTGTGAAAATCCCCCAGTCACCACACTCCAGTGCCTGTTCAGGTACACCAGGGGAGGATTTAGCATGGCCAATATACCTAACCAGCATGTCTTTTGGACTGCGGGAGGAAACCAAAGCACTAGGAGGAAACCTATGCAGACACGGGAAGAACATGCAGACTCGGCACAGACAGTGACCCAAACTGGGAATTGAACCTGGGTCCCTGGCGCTGTGAGGCAGCAGTGCTAAGCACTGTTCCACCATGTCACCCTGGCAGGAGAACTACTAAGACAAAACAGTCTAAGATATCAAGAGTAAAATAAACAAAGGGCTGGCTTTCGTCAGGGCCTCACTGGCTGGCCAGGAAACTATAAGCATCCCTTTCACGACTGTTTCCAAGCCCCTGAACAGATTCTATGGCCATCAAGCTGCCTGGTGCCGGGTCTCCAGCCCCTTTAAGGGATAAGGTCCTGCCTCCAAGAGCTACTAGCCAACCAGAGAGATCTTCTGCTCCAATAGCTCCACTGGGAGTGGTGGTGACTGGGATTGCACCTGGCCTGGAGCAGCCTCATGGACAACACCCTGGTACCAAGATAAGGGAGGAAGGGATTGCCAGGTCTGCAGGTAGGCCCCAGCAATACATGGGGTGCACCCTTGCTGCTGGAAGGCTCTCCATTGGTTGTGATGCCAGAGGAGGCCATTTGGCCCATTCTACACCAGCTTTCCAAACAAGCATGGCTTATTGCCATTCCACTGCCTTTTCCCCATACTCCTGTGTATTGTTTTTGTTCAAGTAATCATCTAATATACTCTTGGATGCTTTGATCTGAGTGTCTGATCAGGAGGTCAACCCCTCACTAGGGTTGGGCTTGTAATGGGATAGACTTCCCACTCCATGGAGGTGGACAGCCAAATATGCTAGTTAAGACTTCAAGTAGGGGCAACTTGTGCCATCACAGAAAGCCCCATGGCAGCTGCATGCTTAATGAAAGCTGCCTTCTTGTGGCAGGTAAGGTCCATCATAGCTGCAGCCCCAATGGATGAATAGCCATACTCACAGCTGAGTCCAATCTTGCCTAACATTCCTGCTGACTGTAGGAGTCTTCATCTTCTGCATGAGCAGCGGGGTACCTCCACGTTGAGGTGTTCTCATGGTTCCCACCTCTCTCAGGGGCACCTACCTCTCCCGGTAGGGCTGCTGGTCCTGCTGAAGGGTCACCTAGACTCAAAACATTGACTCTATTCTCTCTCCACAGATGCTGTCAGACCTGCTGAGATTTTTCCAGCATTTTCTACTTTTGTTTCAAATTCCAGCATCTGCGGTATTTTGCTACTATCTACTGGTCCTCTGATTGGGCCGGCTGCATCAGGAGCTCAGCTAGGAGGACAAATCCAAGAATTACTGGAAAGTGTGGGTTCGGGACTTCTACTCAATCCCATCTTCAGAGTCCCAAAACCTGGGGGGAGAATTCAGTTCAGAGCATTATCTATTCTAAATCCAGCAATGCTACATTCTAATCATAAAATCTCACAAGACTACAGATATGATGCGTATGTAGATGTTCTCTTTTTATTCATTTATGGGATGTGGACATCACTGCCTGGGTCAGCACTTATTGCCCATCCCTAATTGGCCTCCGTTTTGGAGCGCAGTTGAGACTCAACCACATTGGATCTGGAGTCACATGTATGCCCAGACCAGATGAGGATGGCAGATTTCCTACCATAGAGGGCATTAGTGAACCTGATGTGTTTTAACGACAATTAATTTGTGGTCCTCATTAGACATTTAATTCCACATTTTCATTCAATTCAAATTTCACCACCTTTCATGGCGGCATTTGAACCCAGGACTCAGATCTTGTCCCGGGGTCTCTGGATTACAATTCCCATCACAATACCACTTCACCACCACCTCCCCAAAAATCAGCAAATATTTAAGCATTCAGTATACTAACCCTGTGGTGACATTTTTCAAAGAAATATTAGCACAGTGGGTGACATGGTGGTCCAGTGGTTAGCACTGCTGCCTCACAGTCCCAGGGACTCAATTCTGATCGTGGGTCACTGTCTGTGCGGAGTCAGCACATTCTCGCTGTGTCTGCATGGATTTCCTCCAGGTGCTCTAGTTTCCTCCCACTGTCCTAAGATGTGCGGTTAAGGTGGATTGGCCATGCTAAATTGCCCCTTAGCATCAGGGAACCAGGTAGGGTAAATGCATGGGGTTGTGCGGATAGGTCCTGAATGGGATTGTGGTCAGTGCAGAATCAATGTGCCAAATGGCCTCCTTCTGCATTGCAGGATTCTATGATATTGGATCTGCAAACTGATTTCAAGGTGTTTTACTCTATCTTTGCTTCATTCAGCATTTTACAAGCTGATGAACATTGACTTTGATACTCTGTGCTTGTGGCTAGTAAAACGTGCCTGGATAAGGTAAAGTGTTTCAAAAAGACACTTCATTGTACATCAACCATGAACAACAATCAGGGGCTCCTTAGGGCAAAATAGTTTCGACTGCTGCTCAGTTTACACGTGACAATGGCATGTCCATTTCCTGTTCTGTGTGTCATGCAAACAGATGGTAGAGAGAAAAAAAATCCCACTTTTTGGGGGGGATAGGTTAGAGGTCTGCTGATTAAGAGCAGGAGTTTTCTGTTCATTGACACTGAAACATCTAGATGGCGCGGATCAGCACCTCAGCAGGTTCACAGGACATCCAACACCAGCTCAGCAGAGACTTGTACAGCCACTTCAGAGTTACAGGCATGCTTAATCCAATCAGACTTATATGCCTGCTGTCTGTCTACCTCCCATACAGCACAATATAGGAAGCTTAAAGCAAACCTCAACTCACGTCACTCTTCCCTGTTGTTGTCCTTTCGTTCTGCAAAACCAATCTGTCTGCTTCAGGCATACAGAACTAATCCTCTTTAGTCTCCTCATCAAATTAACCATATTCTATGTTCACATCCTTTGAAGCAGCAACCAAAACAAAAGCATGCAGATCATTTACACGGTGACATGTAAAATCCTGAATATTTTCCATTCAACTTTGATAGCAACTCCAAACATTTCCACATTAACAGCTGGCAATAATCCTCTGACAGTTGGAAATCAGCTTGGCATATGTCTTTGTTCAGGAAATACCCAGTTAATTGTGGAAAGCAGTTGTTTAAGTTTTCTTCTATTGTGGAAACTTAAGTCTTGCAAAATATTAAATGTAATACATTTAGTATTTTACTTTGATGAATATAAACGTACATATCACAAACCTTGATATAATAAACATATCTTGTGTAATTATTTCTATATTGCATAGTTACTGCTTTAGAAATGAATATGATAAAACAAAATAATGCAAATATTTATATGTAAATATGTTGTGTAAATATTGACATATTTAGTTATATGTAAACATAGCGCAATCATCTATGAGTTACATACAGGACCAATGGGCTGAATTCTCCAACCTCGCCCACAGCTGGGATTCTCCAGTCCCACTACAGTGAACCGAAATTTGGCTAAATGCCAAATTTTCCATTCTCACTGGCAGCAGCAGCGGGGTGTGAATGGCTGGAGAATTCTGACAGATGTTTCCCTTGGGTAGGAAGTCTAGAATCAGGGGACACAGTCTCTGAATAAGGGGTCAGTCATTGCACTCTGAGATGAGGAGAAATTTCTTCACACACAGAGTAATGAATCTTTGGAATTCCCTCTCCCAGTGGGTTGTGGAGGCTCAGTCATTGAGTATATTCAAGACTGAGATCAATAGATTTCTACAAGTTAAAAACAGCGAGGGGTATGGGGATTGCAACCCAAAATTGCATTGTTGTGGATCAGCCATTATCTCACTGAATGATGGAGTGGACTAGAAGGGCTGAATGGCCTCCTCCTATTTCTTATATTCTTATTTATACATCATTGTAGTGTCTATTCTATGCCTGTAACTAACTTGAGTCAAATTAGAAACCTCAATGTTTTAAATAAGGTCAATGCTGGAGATTGGATGCAATGTCGTGCAACATGCATCTTCCTGTATCTTTTCTTCCTCCACATTTGATTGATAAATGTTTTGCTGGGGCTGAGATGTATTTTATTTTAACTGTATACAGCACATTATAAATATTGCACTCAGCTTTACAGCTAACTAAATTAATCATCACTTTGCTCAGAATTAATCAGCTGTGCTTTTTAGAGAACGATCCAAAATATATATTTACCATCATGCTGAAATCTGAAACAAAAACAGAAAATGCTGGAAAATCTCAGCAAGTCTGACAGCATCTGTGGAGAGAGAACAGAGTCGAGGTTTCGGTTTGTGTGTCACATATTTACCATGATTGTGGACGATGTGGACGCAAGATGTCATAGTAATGACACAGCACAAGTCAGAGTAATAGAATCCAGGGATGCAAAGGTAACATCATTTCCTTTTCCTTCTTGGATTTACTTATCAAATTCAAATGTTTAAAGGTGTTTGCAAAAAAATGCACGCAATGGCAAATTTAAAATGTTGAACGCTTCACCAGGGTAAACCACATTCAGTCTAGAAGCAGAGGAATTATTCAGTGTGTCTAAATCTAATTAGGGTCTATTGATGTGAAAAATGACACAATTCACAGTTGGAGTGCTAATGTTAATGAAATAATCATGTCAGTTTTCATACAATTTGTTGCAGGTGTAAATATTGTTACAGTCTCACTTCTAATAATCCAGTGTAAACCCAGCAGCAGTTCAAACACTTCAACAAATCCTCAATTTGTCTACAAGCTGTGTTCGAGAAATGTTGAGTTTTTTTTAAACAAAGGAGCCCATGAGCAGATATCAGTGCAAAATTGAGAACTGTTGTGCAATATATCATAATATCTCAAACAAAATGATTGCCAGAATGACCTTTAACCATGAAGCATCGAGGTACCTGTGTCAATTCTTTAAAAGTTGCAACGTAAAGAATGGCTTAAGCATTATCTAATCTTGTGAAAAAGATTAGAGGGTTAAAGTCAGACAAAACATCAGGATAAGCAGATGGTGATTTTCTTCTAATTTTATTGAAAATTGTGTTTGTGGTATTTGCAATAAACAGCAATTTCAGTTCATCAAACTGCCAGAAGGTGTGAAGCGGTGCTCAACAAGGATCAGTGTTGGGGCCACTGCTGTTCACAATTTACATAAATGATTTGGACACCGGAAAAGAGAAATGAAATATCAACATTTATGAATAACACGAAGTTGGTGGATATAGCTGCTATGCAGGAAGTGGTCTAAATGGGAAGGAGGAACAAAAGGGTGCAGAGTGACAAATCATTAAGTGTAGCATTACCGGTTAATAAACCGTAAAATCTGCAAACAAGGCACTGGCATTCATTTCTAGAAAAATAGAATTCTAAAGAAAAGAAGTTATGTTAAACTTACACAGCGCTTAGGCCAGAGCACACCTTAGGTGTTGTGCAGCCTACAGGTAAGTACTGAAGAGAAAGAGCTCAGGATGGTATCAGTTGGCAGGATTTTTGTGGACCCAGGAAGTACACCCCTGCTGCTCCTGACTCCACAAAAATGAAAGGTGGAAAATGTACTGGGGTTATATTTGGAGTGGCAATTAGTAGTCCCATTAAGACCACTCAGCACCAGGATTCATGGACAGAGTGTGTGCACACATTTCATTTATCCGTGCCCTTTAAAATTGCAGGTGAGACCCCAAGTGCAGTAGCAGATTCCTATTTCTGCATTGAAGAGGTATCTCAAGAAAGCAGTGAGCTGCTTGCCTTGCTGCCCCCAAAAAAGGTCCCTTTAAAAATGCAAAATTGATGCTAAAGAGGTATTCATCTAACCTTATTTTGAAATTCGTTTGTCACTCACTGTACACAGGCGGCACAGTAGCACAGTGGTTAGCACTACTGCCTTAACAGGCCAGGGACCCGGGTTCAATTCCCAGCTTGGGTCAACGTCTGTGTGGAGTTTGCACATTCTCCTGATGTCTGCGTGGGTTTCTTCCGGGTGCTCCGGTTTCCTCCCACAGTCCAAAGATGTGCAGGTCAGGTTGATCGCCCATGCTAAAAATTGCCCCTTAGAGTCGTGAGATTCGTAGGTTAGAGGGATTAGCGGGTAAATATGTAGGGATATGGGGGTAGGGCCTGGGTGGGATTGTGGCCGGTGCAGACTTGATGGACCGAATGGCCTTCTTCTGCACTGTAGGGTTTCTATGATTCCATGAACACTATTAAAAATTGTCTGTTTTGTCAAATCTTCCAAATAGTGTTTTACGATTTTCTGTGGAAAGGGAGTGAGTGAAATCACCCAAAGCTATAGGGATTCAAGGTAAAGCTTGTAGTTTTACAAGAAATTGGTTGAAGTAGCTGTACTCCTGCCAATCCTCTTCCCTTCAGATTCCCAGGGGACCCTGTGCTCCTCCATGGGATGATGGGGCAGCTGAGTGAGATCCAGAAGTTCTGCCATCCTCTGGCAGTCACATTCAGTGCCCAGTGCCTGCACAATACAGTCGAAGTCCTGCACTGTGGAGCTCATGTGCTAAGCCATGGTGCAGACACCTCCTGCTACGGAGTGCACGTCCTGCACCAAGGTCTCCACTGTGGACGCCATTCTCGCAGTATTGGCCTCAGTGCACTGCAGTGATGGCACCGTCTCCTCAGATAGAAGGCGATTGGACTCATCCAATTGGCCTTGCTGTCACCCCTTCCTGATACTTGTGACTTTGCCTTTGCAGTTCCAGCAGCTGTGGGATGACAGGGCCCAGGGGAACATCATCAGCAAGGGGTTCAGCAGAGTCCTGGGCTCTGGCATCCCTCCGTGAGCTGGTTCCTTGGGGAATCCTTGCCACTGACTGCTGTGGATCTTCAGCTATGAGGTGCTCACCCGTTGGTGACCCAGAAGCCCGTTTACTTTGTGATCCCACCGAGGTGTGAGTATCTGCACTGGTGACGCCTGTGATGCCCCTTCAATGATGTGTGTGGAGAAATCTCCCTCTGAGCTGCTGGAGTCCAGTGGGTCTCCGGGGGGTGACGATGGTTTGGCCTGTTCCGCTGGATGACCAGCGAGAGAAGGGAAATGGCATCAAAGGGCTATGGAGGGAACATTGACTACTCACTTGAGATTTGAGGAATGACAGCATATTTGGTGAATTGGGGATAGCAGAGAAATGTGAACATCCTCAACAGCAGCACAGGCACACCCTTCCCCATCCCTGGCCAGCTTGAGGGCACGCTCCTCAAAACACCTGAGGGTTCTCAGCTTGGCATGAATTTAGAAGCATGAGGGAGGATTTAACAGAAACATATATGAAGGGAATAGATAAGATAGAAGCAGGGAAGTTGTTTCCACTGGCAGGTGAAATTAGAACTAGGGGCATAGCCTCAGAATAAAGGGGATCAGATTTAGGACTGAGTTGAGGAGAAACTTCTTTACTCAAAGGGTTGTAAACCGGTGGAATTCCCTGCCCAGTGAAGTAGTTGAGGATGCCTCATTGAATGTTTTTACGGTAAGGATAGATAGATTTTTGAACAGTACAGGAATTAAGGATTATGGTGAGTGAGCAAGTGGAGCTGAGTCCACGAAAAGATCAGCCATGATCTTATTGAATGGCGGAGCAGGCTCGAAGGGCCAGTTGGCCTTCTCCTGCTCCTACTTCTTATGTTCTTATGACTCCAGCTGGCTGCACCCACTTACGCCTATTATAGTTTAATTTGTCCTGCAATAACACAGATAGGGAGCTTGTAAGTGGGAGTGTTTATATTTCAAAAGTGTGGTAGGCATGAGGCTTGGGTGGGAGCTGGACCGTAAGAAGCAATAGCAGCTATTGGGGAGAATATGGTGAGTATGGGAAGGGGGGGGGGAACCTGGTGTTGGCAAAGACCAAAGTGACTGACTGAGAGAAAGGGATAAGGGTGTGCAGGGGAGGTGGGAGTTGTTCACTTATCCTGGCTGAGCAAAGAAGATCATTAATTTTCTTCTCACAGTCCTTTCCTGGAGTATGCTGGCACTGACCAGGGCTGCTGATGCATCCCAGTTGGGGGTGGTGACCCTGCTGGAAGGTTGTCTCTTGGAGCAGGGGTAGAGTGTGTTCCACCTCTGCTCCACTCCATCCAGCATCCTGGTGAGGGCTCCCTCCAATGCTGCTTTCTTGCCTGCCATCTCTTACAGTCGTTGTGGAACAAGTGCTGGGGAGCCATTTACATGGAGCTTCCCAGTGTTTGCAGCAGTTAAGTCATTACACAGTGGGCGAATCAAAGGGAACACGCCATAATTCTCATGGACATAAACATTATTACTAATGAGGCATAAGATGCAGCCCGCGAACACACCAGCCCCATTGGCGGAAAACACATTGGGCCGGATTCTCCAACCCCATTCGTGGATGGGATTCTCCTATCGCGCTGCTGTGAATGGAAATTTGGCTGAGCGCCAAATTCTCGCTGGTAGTGGCAGCGGGGCCTGGACAACCAGAGAATTCCATTTTCACACCGGAATCAACAGTCTGACTTTTTTTGGGTAAGATTTCACCCAAGGTTCCTAAATCCCAATAGGAATCCCAGTGGGAAAAAATTGCAGGTGTCCCAGGGGCGCTTGTTTTCTGAGAGTGTGGGTTTTGCGAGAGCATAAGTTTTTTCAAAGGCTTCCAAGAGCACTGGTTTACTGAGAGCACGGGCTAACCCTGAATCTGGTCTACTAAAGGGGCTGCGTTTTTCAAAGGCCTTTCTTCTGGGTTTCATTTTTCCAAGGGTTGGGACTGACCAAGGGGGTAGACACCATTTTGTTTTACTTCACTAGTGACCAGTCAATACTTATAAAATCAACTCCTTTGTTTTGGTGAATATAACCTCAGTGTGTGAGATTGTCTCTTTAATACTGTTTAATAGTGGCACCTAGTGCTCAAAATTAATTCAGCAATTCTTATCTACACCATGTTGGCTCTGACTGATATTACAAATCTATCCAGTGACCAATTCAGACTATTTTTTTGGGACCAGGCATTTGTGCCATTAAGGCAGATTGGCAGTGCACGCTTCCAATTTTAGATAAAACATCTGTAAAGATATGATAAGTCAGTAGGGTGAGTTGAAGTAAGTCGAGCAGGATTCACACGTAAAGCCGAAATGCCAGCAAGTAACCCGTTTCTGTGTTTTAAATGTTATTTACAATTTGCTGTATTAATTTATGAACCTATGATTTTCCATCGTGAAGTTTTTAAAAAGATCATACTGAACTTTTTGTCTTTATAACGTTATGGAATCTTTAAATGGCAAGGTGGCACAGTGGTTAGCACTGCTGTCTCACAGTGCCGTGGACCAGGGTTCAATTCTGGCCTTGGGTCACTGCCTGCTTGGAGTTTGCACATTCTCCCCATGTCTGCAGGGGTTTCCTCCAGATGCTCCGGTTTGCTCACAAAGATGTGTGGGTTAGGTTGATTTGCCATGCAAAATTGACCCTAGTGTCAGGGGGATTAGCAGAGTAAATACATGGGGTTAAGTGCTTAGGGCTTGGGTGGGATTGTGGTCGGTGCAGACTTGATGGACCCAATGGCTTCTTTCTGCACTGTAGGGATTCTATGGATTCTATTAATGTCACAAGTAGGCTCACATTAACACTGCAATGAAGTTACTGTGAAAACCCCCTAGTTGCCACACTCCAGCACCTGTTTGGGTTCATAGAGGGAAAATTTAGCATGGCCAATGCACCTAACCAGCATGCCTTTCAGATTGTGAGAGAAAACTGCTTCACCCAGAGGAAACCCATGCAGACAAGGGGAGAATGTGCAGTCTCTACACAGACAGTGAGCCAAGCCAGAAATTGAACCTGGCTCCACAGTACTAACCACTGTGCCATCTCAGAATATAAATATATAGGAATATAAGATACAACAAAGAAGTTGTATTTAGATAGCGTCATTCAAATCCAATTGTCCAAAAGCATTTCACAATTAATTAAGTAGTTTTTGAAGCTTAGCCACTGTTGAAATATATTGAACATCAGATATGTTTCATTATGTTTTGACATTTTTAACCATATCATATCCAGATAAAGAAGTGGTCCATTTATTTTTAAAATAGTGAACACTTCTCCTGTTCTTTCTCCTATGTACAGGATATGGTTCCTCAGACTTCCATAATATTAAGGAATACTTAATAAACAAAATATTGTCCACGCTTACAGCGGAAATGTGCAGTTGAAAATCTTTACCTAATTAATTGGAACTGAATGAATGTACTCGTATATTACTAGTAATTATTACTACCAACTAGATTAGGAAATAAATCTACTACATACAAAAAGTTGTGTGTGGCCAAAACATCAGCCGACTAATCCTAAACCATCCCTGTGACATCTCAGAGCAAATACCAGTTTTGACCACCAGGTGATGCTGCACTATTACTTTCCCAGAAGAATGGCAAACATGTAAAGGACCTGCATTTATATGGTGCCTTTTTCCTCCCTGTGACATCCCCTGGCACTTTGCAGCCAAAGAAATACTTCTTGAAGCATAGTCTCTGTTGTAATGGAAGGTCATAATTTTAAGATGAAGGGCAGCAGATTTAAAACAGAGATGAGGAGCAACTACTTAATAAAAAAACCGTAATAGACTTCAGCCCATCAAGTCTGCATCCCCCCCAACACTCCCACTCAAGCCCCATGCATTTCCTAGTTTGTCTCCCTTATAATAAGGGGCAATTTAATATGGCCAATCCACCTAAACCACATGTCTTTGGATTGTGGGAGGAAACCAGAGCACCCGGAGGAAACCCACACAGACGCTGGGAGAATGCACAAACTCCACACAGGTCCAAGCCGGGAATTGAACCCGGATCCCTGGCACTGTGAGATAGCAATGCTAACCAGTTCTCTCAAAGATTGCGAATCACGACCCCAGGGAGCGGTGGCAAATTGAGTAAATTTAAGGAAGGGATGGACAGATTTTTAATTAGCAATGGGTTGAAGGGTTATGGAGAACAGGCAGGAAAGTGGAGTCGAGACCGAGACAAGATCAGCCATGATCATATTGAAGGATACTGCAGGCTGGAGGGGTTGAATTGCCTACTCCTGCTCTGAGTTCTTATGTTCCAATCCATGCACAGAACCTGGTTAGTAAAGATAAATTCTTGTCGGCATCCCAGAAACAATCAGTTATGAACTCATCCGATAAGGACCAAAAAGAATTTTCCCATCTCCCTGAGGAAGTTATTCTAATTAAAAGAGCGTGGAAATATCAGTTTGCGCACAGCCAAATTGTCCAGTTAAATTAAATCTCAAACCTAGCATCACCCTGTGGTCTGTCAGAGTGAGTGTGGCTGAGTCAACCAGCTACCAGTCTGGGTAGCAAATGCTTGTGTTGAAATGTGAGGCATTGAAAACATACATACAATGCCTGGTTGCAGTGCCGCTGAACCTCCAAGAGAGAATTAGCCCAAGCAAGTAGAATAAACGGTGGTGGATCTGATCCTTCGCACAGACCATAAAAATCAGCAAAGATCCCCCACCCCTCACCATGACATCAACATTGAACAATGGAAGGTAAATTCCAACACGGAATCAGAGTGGGTGAGGGGCAGACAACAGAAATGTCCATTGACTGCGGGCGGGATTTTCCAATCTCACTCAAGGAAGGCCATAAAATTCCACTCATAATTTCAACCTAAATATATATTTTTTTATGATTTCATGGGATGTGCGGGTCACTGGCTGGACCTGCACTGACTGCCATCCCTAACTGCCCTTGAGCTGAGTGGCTTGTTAGGCCATTTTCGACTCCAACGCGCCATTACTAAGACTCATGCCTTCAAGTTACAGGTTTTAAAAGTTTAAAAGAAAATTAACCACACCTTAAGCCGGAATATAAATTTGGCAGGTTTCAACCTTTGCTGGAATTTAAAATAATTTCCCTTCATTTCTTATCCTGCTCTAATTAAACCCCCCACTTCCAAACTGTCTTCACCTATTAATCCCAGCCACTGTTAGAAAAATACCACTGCGCTTTCGAGCCCCAGTGCGGAAAACGCTCCTTCTGTACAGCTTTCTGCAACAGGTTCTGGCTAAAAGCCTGGACCTGGCTCCTCCACTGCTTGTTCTTTACCTGGTTCTGCCCAGACATTACTATAATTGGGACAGTGCTGTGCCACCTTACACAATCACCACTACATCCCAATCCAGTCCACTCTGCCAAACAAAACAAGAACATCACCAATATCAGTGACAAGAGGGACAGGCTGAGCCACAGCAGACCCCTGAGTGGTGTTGGACATTTCTATTTGTTTTTGATAGAAGTACGTAGAAAACTGCAGGCTTTCCAATAGACTCATGCCATGAGCCAGGCAAATGTGTGGTAGGTGGGACTGTACATTAAACCAGAATTCAGATACTAAACCTGTACTGTGAATGTTCATGAGACGCCACGGTGGCACAGTGGTTAGCGCTGCTTCCCCCACAGTGCCAGGGACCCAGGTTCAATTTCGACCTCAGGTCACAATGTCTGTGTAGAGTTTGCACGTTCTCCCTGTTTCTTCTGATGCCAGTTTCCTCTGTGGTCCAAGGATGTGCAGGTTAGGTGGATTGGCCATGCTAAATTGACCACTAGCATCAGGGGGATGAGTAAATACGTGGTGTTACGGGGGTAGGGCCTGGGTGGGATTGTTGTCAGTGCAGACTCAATTGGCTGAATAGCCTCCTTCTGCAATGTAGGGTTTCTACGGTTCTATGAGATCCTTTATCAGCGAGAACTTCTATCAATTTCCCTGCTCTATGGGGCATTGGCGTGGTGCCTGGGGTGGGGGGGGGGGGGGGTGGGGCGGGGGGGGGGGGGGGGGGGCGGTCGGTCAGTGGTCATGAGATGGGCAAATGGTTGCGCGGAGATTCCCAAGTGAAAAGTTTCCCTTTGCTCAGCCTGTGGTCTTCCAGGTGTCCGGTACATTGAGTAAGAGGAGGGCCATTTTAGGCTCCCAGCTGTTAGAAGTGGCCTGGGCCCCTGGTGATAATAGTTGCAATCATTCAGGATATCATTTTAAATCCCTGTTGTCAGCTTGATTTTCTTCTATTTGTCATTCAAAATTAAATAAATAATTATACGTTTGCTTGAAATTAGATAATTCAACTCTGCACACGAGTTCATCTATTTGATGATACTCTGACAGGATGATCTGAAGGTACTTAAGGAGAAAGTCTTTCACCCAGAGGGCGTTGGGGATTCACTGCTGAGAGGGTGGAAGAGGGAGAAATCCTTGCAGCACTTAAAAAATACTTGGGTGTGCACTTGTTAACCAACAAGGCATTACAGACCCAGAGCTGGAAAGTGGCGTTGGATTAGCCAGCTCTCTTTCACTCAGACATGTGGATCGAGTGACTGTTGTGTTGTAAATATCCATGATTCTCAGAGTATTTACATTTTCCACAATGAGGCTTTCCCCCTCAGCATTTTCTGTTTTCATTTCTCTGTCAGAGAACACTGCAATACCAGCTCAAGCCTACAGAGGTCACTGTTAGCTCACTATTTGACTTACAGAACGCTCTCAGGTAAACCAGTGATTAGAAAAGAGTTGGTATTATAGGTAAGGATCCTTCATCAGAACTGGAAAATAACACAGGTAAACGGCATTTAAAGAGAAACAAAAAAGACGAAAAAGGGGGAAGGATTTGCAAACTGGATCCTCGCTTGCGACTGTTGGTGTCCCCCCCACTGCTGGCAAGTGGGGAATTCTCAGCCTTTAACATAACACCAACAAAAGAGCAGTGATAAATATCTAAGTCAGATTGGTGTATGACTTGAAAGTAAACTTGTAAATGATGGCTTTGCTGCACTTGCCTTTGCAATTAATTTTCCAGTGGAATGTATTCAGACTTCCAAAGCACCTTTGGCAAAATTTCTCATGAAGGGTTGCTACAAAACTGAGCAATGTGTTCTTGTACTCGAGAGCAATGGGGAAATGGCCCTGCAATGGAGTTGAGGCCGGCATAGATCAGCCATGACTGTGTTGGATGGTGGGACAGGCTTGAAGGGCCTGGTGGCCTACTCCTGCTGCTATTTCTTGTGTTCAATCGGAATTCAAGACCAACGCTGAAAAGGAACAAGTAAAACTGACCGAAAAGAATCAGGAGTGGAGGAACTGGGGATTGTTTGCTTTATGAGATGACACCACTTTTACAGAGAAGTTAATAAACAGTGCGGAATTCATAGATGATAGAATCCCTACAGTGCAGAAGGAGGCCATTTGGCCCACCCAGATCCTAAACTCATAACCCCACAAACATACACTCTACTAATCCCCTTGACACTAAGGGGCAATTTAGCATGGCCAATCCACATCGCCCACACATCTTTGGAGTGTGGCGGGAAACTGGAGCACCAGAGGAAACCCATGCAGACACAGGGAGAACATGCAAACTCCCCACAGACAGTGACCCGAGGTCAGAATTGAACCCGAGTCCCTGGTGCTGTGAAGCAGCAGTGCTTCCCACCCTGCCAGCATGCTGCTCATATTCAGGACATCATTTCAAAGTAAACCACAACTGGGCATGGGGACATGATTTTAAATTTGGTCCGACATTAGTCCTTTACAATGTCAAGAAAATCATAATGGGGGTGGGGACAGTGGAGCTCGGGAGGGGGCTGCACTGCAGTATCTTTTAGTTTTTTGGATAGTCAACCAACATGGGGCAAATCATCCTCTCCATTTCTATTCACTTTACTATTTCCTCTTTGCAGAAGCATTTAAAAAGATCACTAACATTTAGCAATACCACTCAACAAAATGACATCATATTGCAATTAGACAGCTCCCCATATCACACAGAAACAATCAATAACTCATCGTAAGATATTTTTGACCAATGTAATACCAAAGCAGGCTATCCACCTTTAATTGGAATATGAGCATCTTGAATAGAAAGACAAACACAAACTTAGTTCTCTGCCTGGAACATTTGGAATGTTATCAAGCAGGAAGTTGCAAATTTGGATCCACATCGAGTCCCAGGTAGAACCTTGCCTTATTTCATGTGAAAGAAATTGTATCGACTGCTGTACAGCCCACAGAAGTGGTAATGCACTGTCATGCAGTTATAGTTTACAGGAAGCACAAGAGCATTGGGCAAAAGCCAGATGTGCTTCAGCAGTGGAGAAACTGCTTATCAAAAGGGTACCTTTGTGTTAAATACTAATATGAAAACACTTTTATTCTAAGTATAAATCTGAGATCGGTTCCACATAGTGAGATTTCTTGATGGTTCCAAGAACTAACACAAATTTGCGCATTGCTGAAACAAGACTCATATCAAAGGTGACAGCCATTCTCTGGTTCATGCCCCAGGGCAATGCTTTGGCCAATCAGATTCAACCTGACTGGTTTCAATTGAAACAAAGCTTGGCAGTTAACTGTCAGTCATTAGTTAACTGGTGCATTCTCTATGGCAGAGTCTCTCCTAACCAGAGTCCAATTGCCAACTAATCAGCACTTTCTTCTCATGAAGTGTAAATTGTTGTTCTCTTTGCATTTGGGATTCTAGCAAATAGTTCTGATGAGTGCAAGATGGAAAACTTTGACAAAGAAACTCTCCTTTTTCAGCAATAGTCAAGTTCTGTACTACCAAATGACAAATGCAAATTTATGAAAACTATTTCCATCATCCAAGTTGCCAAAAATTTGGTACAATTAGAGACATTTGCCTCCTTATGAAAGTAACAGGACTGTTGAATGAGCAAGGCTCCAGAATTCCCTCACTCATTATCCTGGCATAGAGGAACAGACATGGTGCTCCCAAGCCTGAGCTTGGTGGATTGGATCATTAGGATGGTCCCGTCAAACACCTCGCACTGGTTTCTTTCCGGCAAGGCCTTGCATTGAGAAATGAACAGAACTTGGATGCAAGTCCAAAAGGCCTATTACTGCCAGATCAGACACTTGCTTTGGGACTCCTATTCTCCTGTTGGAGAACAATGTCAAGAGGCCTCTGGAGTAAAAAATCTGGTACAGCTACACTGTAAGAGTACGTTCTTTTGCCTCCCTTTCTTTGTTGCTTCAATTTGTGAACTCTCCAACGTGAGAGGAATTCATAATGCAAGCCCCCACAATGCCTTCTCTCCTTGCCCCAATCATCCCTTAGATGCAGTTTCAGAAAAATAGACCTTAGAGGGCCATAGACATGTCTCCCTGCCTCAGTGTTATGAATGGTCTGCCTCTGTGCCTGATTTGTGTCCTGAACCAGACCCATCTCAGTGGAGAACCATAGGAAATCCAAGGTGCACATTTGGTTAGCACAATCCCATTTTTCTCTTCATGAAACTTAGCGCTAGGGAAAGAAATTTAATTTTAGATCCATCTTTTCCTGAAATGTTTTCTCACTTCCTTCGAAAGCTGCATCACCATCATGTTTACCAGCCTGCAACAGAAGTACATTTCTTTCTCTTGGTCTCAGGGCTGTCCAAAACCACATACATCAGTGATACATGGATACCTATTTTACAGACCACCCTGCCACCTTCAGAGTTGCCACTCAGTTATTGGTCCTTTAAGTAACTCTGGCTGATGGAGGACCACAGGACTTCCCAGCGTTTACATCGGAACTCCAAATTTATGCCAAGGATGCAGAAGAGGCAGCGACCCCACGCCTCTTCATTGTTATTTATTGACGTCAGAACATTGCAGAGTATCAGTATTGAAGGTTCACTCCCAGATCCCCAGTCTGATCATCTCCTTCTGAATCATTATTGATCATTATGGGGATAGTAAGAGGTCTCTCAACACCAGGTTAAAATCCAACATGTTTATTTGGAATCAGGAGCTTTTGGAGTGCTGCTCCTTCATTAGGTGAGTGGAGAAATAGATTCACAGACTCGGCATATACAGGCAAGGTTTGTGAACCTACCTGTCCAGTCACCTGATGAAGGAGCAGCACTCCAAAAGCTCCTGATTCCAAATAAACATGTTGGATTTTAACCTGGTGTTGTGGGACTTCTTACTGTGCCCACCCTAGTCCAACGCCGGTATCTCCACATCATTATGGGGATAGGGTGGGATGGGGTGGGGGGGGGGGGGCTAGTGTGTAGAGGTGGCCTGAGTAAGATGCTCTTTCAGGGAGTTGGTGCAGATTCGATGGGATTATAGGGATTGTATGGATTCTATTTTTGGAGGAATATTGTATTATTCTACAGAGAAGATTGTGTGTCTGTGTACAAATTATTCAATTAAGCTGTGGAGAGGTCAATGGAGACTATTTGTTTGGAAGCATTAAGAGAAAAAGGAATAAAAGTGCTAAATGTATGCATTTTCAATGAAGCCAAGATCAGATAGCTTTGTGAGTAAGTAAATAACATTTAGGAATTTTGCATTAGGAGATAGATGTGAACCTGTTTCTCTCAGCTGCTAAATGTCTAAGGGGAGTAAAAGGCTTTTACAGTCTGTAAATGTTTCATAAACAAGGGAAGGGTATTAAATTGTATTTGGTCCTAAAAATGAGGCATTAGGGAACACATGAAAGATTGTTACATTTTGGAGAAGCTAAGATCAAAGAAGTGCTGAGAACAACGGAACCGTCCTCCATCACCGTCAACACCGTTGCCCCGTAAGGCTGTGTTCTCAGCCCCTTACTATACTCCTTATACACCTAAAACTGTGTGGCCAAATTCCCCTCCAACTCGATTTTCAAGTTTGCTGACAACACCACCATAGTGTGTCAGAGATCACAAACAATGATGAGACATGAATACAGGACTGAGATAGAGAATCTGATAAACTGGTCTGGCAACAATAATCTCTCCCTCGATGTCAACAAAACGAAGGAGATTGTCATCGACTTCAAGAAGCTTAAAAGAGAACATGCCCCTGTCTACATCAACTGAAGTAGAAAGGGTTGAGAGCTTCAAGTTTTTAGGTGTCCAAATCATCAACAACCTGTCCTGGTTCCCCCCATGCCGACACTATAGTTCAGAAAGTCCACCAACGCTTCTACTTTCTCAGAAGATTAAGGAAATTTGACAAGTCAGCTATCACTCTCACCAACTTTTACAGATGCACCATGGAAAGCATTCTTTCTGGTTGTATCACAGCTTGGTATACCTTCCGCTCTGCCCAAGACTGCAAGAAACAACTAAATGTTCTGAATGTAGCCCAATCCATCATATAAACCAGCCTCCCATCCATTGACTCTGTCTGCACTTCCCGCTATCTCAGCAAAGCAGCCAGCATAATTAAGGACACCATGCACTCTGGACATTCTCTCTTCCACCTTCTTCCTTCGGGAAAAAGATACAAAAGTCAAGAACAGCTTCGTCCCTGCTGCTGTCAGACTTTTGAATGGACTTACCTCGCACTAAGTTGATCTTTCTCTACACCCTAGCTATGACTGTAACACTACATTCTGCACCCTCTCATTTCCTTCTCAATGAACAGTATGCTTTGTCTGTATAGCATGCAAGAAACAATACTTTTCACTGTATGCTAATACATGCGACAATAATAAATCAAATCAAATCGAATCAAATCAAATTGAAGATGACAGGAAAAAAGGATATGTAAGGAGAGATGTTAAGGGGGTTTGGGGTTGGCAATATGGGGATGATATTAAGGACACAGCTCTGGGCTGGGAGAAGATGAAGTTTGAGTAGTCAGCCAGTCAAACCAGCACAATCTTGGGCTGCAAAAAGGAGTCTTGTTCTGAAGTTCTTGGATTTCCACAACAGATCAAAAGAGACTTTGAAAAGTCATGCAGTATATTTTTTATCAATGCAACAATAGTTTTATTTTGGGTAAAAGTACTGGATTCATACAGTTAAACATTTATCAGGGAGCATTGCCTGGAAGGTGTTTACTAATGGGTCTGACTAAGTAAGGAGTCTTTTGGGGGAATGTTTCGTAAGACTAATTCTACCCGTGCAACTGTAATCTTGGGTGCTTAAGTTTTCTTTTCTTCTTGTTAATAAACCTTTTACTTTTAACTTTTATCTCCCCAAAGTGTGACTGGACTTCTGCTATTGAGATCATTATGTTTTCTTCTTGGTTTTTAGAAGCCAAGTTTCCCTCTGTGATTTAGTTTGCTCGGAAATTAACATCTGCTATGGTCATAACAAATGTGGGGACTCTGTGGGATTATTACAATTCCATGGATTGGAATTTGTGCATCCATTGGATACTAGTACAAGGACAAAATGAAACTGCTGAGTTTCGTATTCAAGTATTTAATAATGGCTGGACAGCAAAATGGCTTTGGCAATTGCTAGGATGTGTTTATGGAGTATTTGAAATCTCTGACTGAAACAAAATTGAGAGAGTTAGCAGATAAAGTGCGGGTGGAAATAAAAGTGGAGTTTTCGTAAGGCTGATAAAATTAAAGTACTTGGGAGAGATCCACAACATTTGTCTCACATCTAAAGGTAGTAAGACCTAAGTTGCAAATGAGACAGCTTGAACTTGAAAAAGTTTAATTATTAGTGTCACAAGTGGGCTTATATTAATACTGCAATGAAGTTACTGTGAAAATCCCCTAGTCGCCACAATCTGGCACCTGTTCAGGTACACAGAGGGAGAATTTAGCATGGCCAATGCACATAACCAGCATATCTTTTGTACTGTGGGAGGAAATTGAAGCACCAGGGAAAACCCATGCAGACATGGGGACAACATGCTGACTCTGCACAGACAGTGACCCAAGCCAGTAAACAAACCTGGGTCCCTGGCGCTGTGACGCAGCAGTGCTAACCACTGTGCCACTTTGCCAGAACTGAAAAGACTTCAATTGGAAAAAAGAGAGAAAAAAAAAGCAAGACGAGAAGAGAAAAGGTGATTTAAGAAAGAGAAAATAAAAAAAGCTTTCATGGGGAAAAGAAAAGTAGGAAGAGGAGGAGAAAAAATACAAATATGAAAGCTTGTTCAGATAGACAGGTTAGCAATTGAGGAAAAGGATGGGGAAAGAGATAGAGATCTTCAGCGAGACAAAGAAGCTAAATAGTTAACTGTCTAAAGTCAAACTTAAATAAATGAAGGGAAATGTGGTGATTTTGATCTCTTAATTTGAATTAATTAAGAATTAGTGCCTATGGCAGATGGAATTGAAGTGATTGGGATAGTAGAGAAATTGCCCATTGCAGTGGTTCAGTTCATTCAAGGGAATAATATAGTTGGATCTCAGATATTGACTGTGTCCACTGCATTAGAACAGCCTGTAGAGTCACAGCCAGCAGAGATTTTACAGAATTAGCATTCTGGATTGTTTCCAGATTGTCTGGTGAAGAAGTTACAGACACACAAATTCAAACAGGAAGGGGAAGGCTGCTGAAATTCAGCTGGCTGGATTTATTTTTGCAGAAGTTACCCAGGAGAAGAAGGTTGAAGAAACAGACTAAGGTGTTTAGTTCAGCAGCAGAATTCAGAATTAATATTATATCAAACAGCTTATATTGAAACAGAGGCAGAGTACATTCCAGGATGTTATTTTATTAAGAACAACGTGTTAATGAGGAAATGGAGACTGCCTCATGTCCCAGCAGATGAAAAGTGGGCAGTAGTGCAGCAACTAATCTTACCATCTGGGTAGTGGAATGAAATTCTGAGAATGGCTCATGAAGTCCCAATGGCTGGACATTTGGGACTTAGCAACATACACATTAATATACAAAAATATTCACATTGACCTGCACTACATAAAGATGTAGTCCAAAGATATGTGGGTTACGTTGGCCATGCTAAATTGACCCTAATATCGGGGGATTAGCAGGGTAAATATGTAGGGTTACAGGAATAATGCCTGAGTGGGATTGAGGTCAGTGCACACTCGATAGGCCGAATGGCACTGTAGAGATTCTATGATCTATGTAATCAAATTCTGTCAAACATGTACTAGAATTCTGTCAAACATCACATGTCAGGTGCAAGGAGAACCTCAAGCAGTAATTAAACTTACACCTTTAATTCCAATTCCAACATTTGAGGAACCTTTTAATGGGGTCTTGATTGAGACTGAAAGTGGAAATCAGTATTTACTGACAATCATGGATGTGTCTACGAGATTTCCAGAGGCAATTCCTTTAAGGAAAATTACAGAAAAGGTAATCGTGAAAGAGTTAACCAAATTCTTCACAAGATATAGATTACCAAAATAATAGTCAGATCAGGGCTTGAATTTCATGTCACAGCTGTTTAAAGAAGTAATGAACAGCCTGGGGATAAAGCAATTTAGGTCATCAGCTTATCACCCTGCCTTAAGAGGGCTGGCATCAAGGACTATGATCACAGCATATAGTCAAGACTATCCACATGGAATCCCTATGATGCAGGAAGAGACCATTCGGCCCATCGAGCCTGCATTGATAACAATTCCACCCGGGTTCTAGCCTCGTAACCCCACATATTTACGCTACTAATCACCCTGACACTAAGGGACAGTTTAGCATGGCCAATCCAGCTAACCCTCACATCTTTGGAGTGTGGGAGGAAACCAGAGCATCCAGAGGAAACCCACACAGACACAGGGAGAACATGCGAACTCCACACAGATAGTTTGGGATCGAGGGACACCCAGGTCTAGGTTACTATTAGAAAATCAAAAAAAGCAGTGTTTTGTCTATATACCATTCCCTCGTCAGACGTACAGAGTGTTTCATAATTCATGATTTTAATAGTTTTCAATTAAGTAAACTGTTGCATAATGAAATACCAGTTATGCTAAAGACTAATGACATGGTTCAATATAAAATACTTACAGGCAGTAATATACTTCACTTAAAAAGTATAATTTGATGGAAGTTTGAGGCCTCAAATGATTAAAACATAAGAAAATGTCACATAATACATAAGAAAATGTCATTTCTAAATGACATGGCCAACACATATTCTTAGAGCTTCCACATCTCAAAATTTGGAGTTCACCTCTGATGCAAAAGCCAAGAACTTTGGAGCACGCCCGCTCCCATACTATGCCTAACTTCAATGTTTCCCAGGCTAGATTCACTTCCTAAACAACTACCAGTGCCTCCAGCTCCCATAACACACCACTTCGTGTTGCTAGGCACTCATGCATGATGCTGGCTTCCTGTTGATGTCTGATACCAATTAATGATGTGTTTAATCCTGGATTGATGATGAAATCGTTCAAATCAAGAGGCAGAATGAAATTAGCAATGAATGGGTGTGACATAATAGCATATCACAATGCCGCAGCCTGTTTTCAGGCACTGTCCAATTTTGCCCCCGGCACATCGGATAAACACTCTACATGACCTCTTTGTTGATATTAAGAAAGGAAAGCTAAGCACTTCTTTGCAGGTTTGACAGGGATGATTGAGTCAGTGTCAAGCAGGTAGATGTTATCTCAGATAGGAATCTCATTAGGAGTGAAAAATCAGTCTCGTTTCATACCAACAATGACATGGATAGTGCTGCCTGTACCAGTGAAGCAGTAAAAGACTGCCATTTGGTTATAGCTCTGGTCTAATAAAAGGATGGGTGCAGCATTAGATGAAGGCTAGATGTTTCAGTGTGAAAAGACCCTCAAAGTGACCACACATAGTATGAATCTCAGACCAAATTCAGGAATGTGAGATTCTCTCTGACCTGTACCAGGAATAGATGAGGAATAGTCAAATCTACTAGTCAATGAACCGAATAACATTAACCCTCTTTAAAATCATCTGTCACATTACAACTCTATAGACTAAATAATTGTGTTGAGTGTCAAGCATTAGAATCTATTCTGTTTTTTGAGTCTGAGGATTGCATTTCACAATCAAATCAAGGTGGACAAACTCAATACTCACCTAGCTGCCTAATAGAAGCATGAGGCTGAGACTCTCTCGCAATGCTCCTCTGTTCTCAGTGCTGTGTGCAGGGTGTTGCAGACCTGTAATCATAACTGATGGAAAATCATTTTGAATCAAAAAATCCCAACAGTGCAGAAGGAGGCCATTCAGCCCATCAAGCCTGCACCAACAACAATTCCACCCACACCTTATCCCTGTAACCTGTACTAATCCACCTGACACTTGGGCAATTTAGCATGGCCAACCCACCTAATCCACACATCTTTGAACTGTGGAAAGAAACCAGAGCACCCAGAGGAAATCCACGCAGACATAAAGAGAACTTGTAAACTCCACACTGTCACCTGAGGCTGGAATTGAACCCAGGTCCCTGGCACTGTGAGGCAGTACTGCTAAATACTATGCCACTGTGTTGCCGTGAAAGAATGCCTCAGCAGACAAGGGACTGATCTCCCCACTTTAGTGACCCCCAAACTGAAGGCTCTGGTCAGCGAGGTGGACTGCAGGAGGGAGGAAATGTTTCCCGGAATGGGAGAGAAACTCTTAGGACACAGTTTGAAGGGCGAATGGGAGTACATTACCTCAGAGATGAATGCCCAGAGATTCGGAAATAGCAGCGTGGCAGGAAGAAATACAATGAACACTTGAGTGATCCAGATGGGTGACTGTATTCTTACAGCACATCACATGCCCACCAGATCAACAAACCCTCTTCCTGATCATTATACCACACCATCATCATTCATTGAGTGGCACACCTTGGCATTCAAGACTAACATTCAAATATTTCACCTCACACACACATATCAATCAATGCTGCCAGCATCATATCCACCTCCCCCGCCTCCACATACATGCAGCTATTCAACTATTGCAGGCAAAGCACGCAAATACAGTGCCACACAATCACCACTGTGCCCGCTTCCTTACCGACAATGTTGCCTATATCATCAGATAGGAGATCAGTGGGTGGTGGGGGGGGATGTTGCAGGCAATGAGCTGAAGGAATCCATCCCCCAAGTGCCAGGGAGGAAATGGCCCTACAGGAGACAGTGCAGCAGAGATTGTCCAGGAAGATGATGAGTAACAACCTGATGATCTCATTCAACTCCCTCCTCATCCCCCACCTGAGTTGTTGCAAATGCAAGCTGACAATGGCAATGCTGCTTTCCTCCCTATACCCATTCCATAACTCAGTACCAACCCCCAGGCCCCATCTACTGTTTGTATGCTCTCAGATACTGAAGCACTGTTATCTGGACAACCTCAACAAAGGCAGGTGGCAAAGGATGAGTGAGAACAAAAAGTGATGAGAACGAACAAAGACTTGCATTTACCAGCTCAGATTTTGGGACTGCAAGGACCTTAGGGAGTGGTATATAGTCAACACATTGTGAGTTATTGAGCATGAGTAGTTTGCAGTCAGGCCAGGAGAAAGATTGGCATGTGAACCATATGCCCAAATGGGGAGTTGATGCATATGTTCTACTACAGGGAACTCAGGTAGGTGACCTGCAGAGAATGCTGCGATGATAATGATGCAGAATGAGATACTCAAGACATAGGAAACAATCTAGCAGATCTGCCAATCACTGTCATTCGGGTAAAGAGGCTCCAACTTGGCAGGAGACAGGGGACATGAGACAGAGCTCATCCTTTCCACAGTGGAAGTGGTGGTCAACTCCATACCACCAATAGACTGACCACCTTTGGCCACTGTCTCAGCTTCTTCTGGAGTATAAGTGAAATTTTCTCAACTCTTAGGTGATGCCACACAAGTTCAGATGGAAATCACGAGAGCCACGTTTCTGCTATGCTGACTCAGACTGCTGTAATTGTATACGTGAGTCTCAATGTTCAGAGGAGACTGCAGGCTTTCAGAGCAGTCCAGTAATCCTAATCCTTTCAACGGATTACTAGGGTTGCTGAAATGCCGTCCTGGTGGGGTACCAATGGCCACATGGAGCATGAACCTGCTGCTTTTTTCTCAGGCTGACAGCATCCATGCTTCCACCATTGCCACTCAGACAGTGCTCCTGCTGCTGCCTCTTATCCAGACAACCCAGGCTGCTGTCAATCAGGCTGAGGTGAGCGCAGCCTGAAGCCTGCCCACAAAACCCAGAGCTGTTCAAGGCTGACCTGTAAGGTCATATGCTGGCTCCTCCATTGAAAGTCAGAAGCCACTCATACTCTTTGGGACAGTACTGCACAGGAGAACTAGAACAGGCAAAGATGCCCAGAAGACAGTCACCATGGAATGCATAAAAGTGAGAAATTCACATCTTGTTTGTGTTGGATGGATTGTGCTGATCATAACTAATACTGCATGTCACATGGACAACTGTAGTTTAACATACTTACAAATTAGCACAGGCATAATAGTGTAGTGGTCACATTAATGATTCATAATCATGAAGTCTAACTAGTAATCCAGAGAGTGTAAATTCAAATCCCAGCATGGAAATCTAAAAATTTAAAATCAGTTTATTATAAAGGTCTGGAAATAAAAAGCTAGCATTAATAAAAGTGACCATGAAGCTATAATGCAATCGTAAAAATCCAACTGGCACACTAATGTCCTTTCAGAAGTCTGCCATATCTAACCACTATCGTCAACATGACTAAGGGGAGATGGTGGCATAGTGATAATGTCAGTGGACTAGTAATCCTGAGACCCAAGCTAATGTGGGGAACATGGGAACTTGGTGGAATTTAAACTCAATTAGTAAGCTAGAACTGAAAAGCTAGTGTAATGGTGATCATGAAACCACTGTTGATTGTTGTAAACCTATCTGCTTCACTAATGTCCTTTAGGGAAGGAAATCTGCCATCCTTACCTGGTCTGGCCCACTTACGACTCCAGACTCTCAGCAATTGACACTTACCATCCCTCTACAATGGCCTAGCAACCCACTTAAATACAATTAGGGATAGGCAACAAATGTTGGCCTTACTGGCAACAATCCACATCCACGAAAGAATAAAAACAAGTTTGATTTTTTTAGCTGCCCTCTGATAAACTTGAGGAGCAATAAGTTCTGGCCTTGTCAGCCTCGCCCAAATTCCTAGAAGCAATTCAAAAAATATCTGTCCGATGAGTCATAAAACATTCTTATTCTTTGACACACCTGGATTGAGCGAACAAAAGTTGGTCTCTGATCCAATTAAAGATTATTTATTAGTCATAATTAAGGCTTACATTAACACTGCAATGAAGTTACTGTGAAATTCCCTGTTACTGTGATCTGATTTATTAATTAGAAGTATCATCTAAAGGAAAATCACCCCAGGCCAACACAGTTCACTGCACCCACCCTCCCATAAGACATTGGTAAATTGGCAAACGCTTATTCAAGTCCAGTCATCATATTTTAATATTCCTACATCCTTTTCACCCTCTGCTCCATCTTCCCACTGTGCAACTCATCCCCTTCCCCTGTGTTCAGTTCCCAGGCTCAAAATGGGTTTGCACAGAGGGTCAAAAATGCAGTGAAGACACCAGACAACATCATGGAAGATCTACAGGAAGTTCATCATATAACCTGAGTGTTTTTAAATAACACTGGGGGAGCTGTTCAGCCAGCAACAGATCACCTATTGTTTAAAATGGTTACTGGCCCCTCTACCTCCTCAATGACTATGAGAAAACACCTCACTGAGAAAGCTCATCCACAAAAATTCCACCTGTACATGTCAGGAAACCTGGGAATGCTGCATTCAATCTAACATCCTAAATAGAGGTGAAAAATTATGAGTGGTCTGCCTGTAAATTATCTGTGCACATCCTGCATTTTCTTTGGATTTATAAATTGTAGATGCTGTAAACAAGCAATTCATGTTCCAACACACATCTTCCCACGCAACTTTCCAAATTCCATTATGTATTATGGTCAGCTCATTTGTACAGCAAGATAAAGGGATGAAAGGGTTGCCGCACAGTGGGTTTCATACCCAATAAGCTGAGCTTTATTAGATAGAAGTTGTTTGTTGAACAGTCCAGGATGGAACAGAGGGAATAACCCGTGAATGTCTCTGATGTTATCACTAAATGTCATGTGATTAATCAGAGATTGGTTTACAATACATAAGATCCCTCCCTCTTTACTTCAATTGTACAAGAACAAACTTCAGACACTAAACATTAACACTCACCCACTATGAACATAGGTTACATTACCAAGTTTAATTATTTACATATGTACAGTTAATGAGAGTCTTTTTGGTGGATGTCAATTTCATTTTGGTAAGATAGGATGTCCTGGAGTCTTATCTTCAATATCTGCGGTAGTCTGCATTAACAGACAAAGGAAACACACATCTATTATGTTTTGATTACGTTTCTGAGCAATCTTCCAATGGAGGATCCTGTAGAAATAAGTAAGGAAACCTTAGGGGGGGAATAGCAGAGAGAATCTGCACAGTTGCATGGGTTGCACACTGGAATCAACGGATAGCCCTTGTTACACAGTAATCACCCCTTGATTTGCCATAGTGGCTGAAATGCAGTTGGCACAAAATAAAGGCTTCACAAGTATTGCATGATACCAGCATGGGCCTGTATGAACTAAGAACAGCACAGGAGCAGGCCTTTTGGTCCTCCAAGCTTGTGATAAAATTATTTGTTGCTTATGGTGTCATACCATCAAGACTTTGAGGAAGTGAAATCCCTTTTGTTGTCAGTACATGGCTTGACATTTGGGGGTGAATTTTCTTCTTCAGTCTGCCATGGGAATTGCAGCAGGCGAGGGGTGCACCACAGAAAGGTCCGCTGACCATGCGTGGGATTTTTTGGTTTTGCGGTGAGTGCAGCCTGAAAATCCCGCCCTTGATGTCTGCAAAGTGATGTGTGTGCCATCAGTGGCACACTGCACTGTGGAGAAGCCTGCTACCCCAGCAATTTACCTGCTCTCACTCCATTTGCTGCTTTCTGGCAAGAGAGAATTAATTGTATGATGGTGAATCCCTCACACAATAGATAACACTGTGAAACATTGCAAATACTTCAGCTCTGGCCCAGGAGCCAAATGCATAAAGCTTCATTGCCACAGCCACCATTACAGCTGCTGCCAATGTATTCTTTGCCCTGCGTGGAGGCTGTAGCTATGGCAGATTTCAGTGAGGGCAAACTGAAGCACAAACATCTTGTAGCCATTTCTCACTGAAGCTCAGAAACGTGAATTGTTCCCAGAACACCATGGCTAAATATGGCCTTCTGCTGAAGGCCCTGCTCTCCCTCTTCCTTGTCTTAGCTGCTTATACTGCTTTGTGCTGCCTTTGCTTCTTCTCCCAGTCATGTTCCTTTTCAAAGGAGTTCACCTGCCAATACAACCATGATGTGGAGATGCCGGCGTTGGACTGGGGTAAACACAATAAGTCTGACAACACCAGGTTTAAGTCCAATCAATTTATTTGATAGTAAACTCACAAGTTTTTGGTGTTTGCCCCTTCGTCTCCATTCACCTGATGAAGGGGCAAACCCCGAAAGCTTGTGAATTTACTACCAAATACAGCCATGGCCAGGAGCAATAGCTTTATGCAAAGTCTTGAAGTCAGCAAAACGTCCATCAGCACCCACACACCACATCCTGTCAACATTATTTGGTGCTTTATGGTGATGACCTTTCACATGAAGGGTAATTTAGCTGAAACATCAAGGGCGGGATCTTATAGCCTTGCTTGTGCCAAAACCGTAAAATCCTACCTGAGGTCAACGGACCTTTCCATTGTCTGCCCCTCCCCCATTCCAATTCCTGTGGCGGGCAGGGCAGTAAAATCCAGCCTATTTTACTCTCCATACTGGCACACTATTTGCTTGTTTTTATTTCAAATTTCCAGTATTTGCAGTATTTTTCTTTTACAATGGCATTTGCTGCAGCTGTCTTAAGCTTGCAGACACTAGTTGAACTGTATGAACAAACACAAGACACCAACAACACTAGACACCAACATCACTCGCTGTAGCTAAACAAAATGGGCAGTAACAAGTCTGATTTCTTGCCCCATGTGTCTGATAAGCAAGGTATTGAAAGCTCCCCCCACTAGCAATGCAAACTCAGGAAAGTCCATTTGTGTGAGGATGCTATTTTGTTTCAGATCAATAGGATGTCGGAGTGAAAGAAAGAACTATAAAAACATCCTGTTAGCTCTGTAGATTTTGCAGTTCTTAATTTTATGTGCCTGTTAATGTTAAAGTATGCTTTGTATTAAAAATGAAGTTACAGATTTACTGGCTGGAAACCACTGTTTGAGTTTAAAAGACTGAAACTGCATTTCAATGATTCGAAGATGGCTGAACCATTGCATAATTGCACCTTGTACATCGCAAAATCACGAGTCAACTTTAGAAAAATTCCAGCGGGGACCATAACCTTGAAGGAGGGTGAATGGGAACATCCCCTGAGCCACTCACAGAACATCCAGGTAATCACCAGGCTGCTTACACAATAGAACTAATCACCTCAAGACAATGAACACTGGCTGAGAAAGGAATTCACACATCCATAATTTAATCGGGTTGAAACCATTCATGTGGAATCCACTGGTCATGACTCTATCTGAGTCACCGGTCGATTGGCGAGAGAGAGAGAGACAGAATGAGGTGACAAGTCAATTAACCTGTTTCTTTGAAAAAAACTGATTTTCTGCAGGCCACAAAAGAACAAAGGTCAAAGAGATGCAGAGACCATGCAGACCACATTCTCTCCCTCATTCTATCTGCAAGTTTGAGTCCTATGTCCTAACTGACCATTCCCCTGCCACAGGCAATGATTTAAAGAATAACTCTTCAGCAGTCGCTGATTCCATTGGAACAGAGACGCACTATCCATCAACGTATTTATATCACCTCAACACCAGGGTCAGAGTGGCCACTGAGCCCAGTCTGAAACTATGACACTGCTTCATCTACCCTCTCACTTTGTAACTTACTGGTGCCTTTTAACATCAGCATTAATTTTAAAAAGATTAACACTTTCACCAAGAAAGGTGAACAGGTGTATAATGAGCATGTTAAGTAATAATCAACCAATGTTTCTAAAAAATACCAACTCCAAATGCAAAAATCATTTATAATTGTCTGATCCCCATGCTGAAACCTCAGTAACAGCACTCGGATGTTGTCAGAATAAAATTGTTTAAAATAAGTAAAATTGAAATATTACAAATATTCAATATTTATTTTATTTAACTTGTTGCAAAATGATTAAGATATTAATTTTGCATCCTGATTCAGGAACTGAATGTTTTTTCACAAGAGCATATTAAAAGAAGATTTGACAGTAAATGTTATTGCTTCACTCTGCAAGTCAATTTATAAAAGAACTCAAAACCAAAAGGTTAAGCTGGAAGGAATAATCTTATTGAGTTTTTCCCCTTGATTTCAGTCACATGAAAACATGAATCATACCAACCACTTTGCCAAGTTCAAAAACACAAAAGAAAGCAAAGTGGTAAACGATTTTCAGCTGTTAAAAATCACTGTGTACAATCAATGGACTCTACCCAGCCAGCCAATCATAGATGAAGAAACTTCTGAGTGGGTAACACTAACACTTCTCCCAAGCAGCAAGGAAAATCAAGAAAATTTGTGGATTATTAGTCCAGTCTTAAAACTTACACTTGCAACTCCCCCAAAGGTGACCCAATCAGCATATGTAAGCCATTGTTTTCCACTGTACATATCAGCATCTTAAATAACTTAATAAGTAGAGTACAAACTGGTTTTAATGGAGCTTAGTCAGCCTACCCACTAAACAACAAATAAAACTCTAATCTCTAGTTTTTGTTCGAGACTTATTATGTTGTACTCCTATCTTTCAATTGTGCAAACAGAGCCTTGCTTCCAGTTCCATTCGTTTTAAAATGTCAAGTTATATGTCCTCTCAATTTCCTTATCTCTAATGAAAGTAAGTTCAGCTCCCTGAATTTCTCATTCGGCATTATGATTTTAGGTCCTAAAATAAAGCCTAAATTATGTTCTTTGAAGTCTCTTCAGTGTTCTTTGGTTGGCTTGGAATTGTATACAATGTTATAAATCACATCTTGACAATGGGTTACTGTAGGTTTGAATCAGGCTGTTTTATATGTACCGACATACCTGCTGATAAGACTCAAGACTGACTGGACTGGAGCACTTCATGCCAAGATTGAAAAGTCTCATTCTTTATCTTTTCAATGTTTCAAGTTTAGGAGCTCATGAACAGTAAATCAAATGTAAACTGGACAACAATTGTGACAGATGCATTTTGGTTGTAGTATTTAGATTGGATTATATTGCTGTCACTTCTAAGTTCCAAACTGTGCACATGAAATAAAGTTCTTGATAGCTATCTTGGAACATTACTCTTTTATACCAACAAGATGATGTACAATGTCTTTGACAGCAGCCAATTAGATGCTTATGCTCCAAAACGAGTTTACAAGATTTCTCTCAGATTCTGGTTAAGATAAGTCTGTTCGTGATGCTCCTGAAAGTTCCAGGCGCCTTGTGGGTAAACAGACACCAAACACAATAGAGACAGTCCGATTTTAACTAGTTTACAATATTTATACTTTACAATCACAAAGAAATCTAGCCATCACCGCTGCACTCTAAAATCATTATTACCAGTTGATGTCAACAAAGAAATTTTTTCCTAAATTAACAACTTTATTTCCAAAAATATTTCCGCAAGGTCTTTATCATATTTTTCCCTGCAGCATGATTAAAATTTTAATTTTAAGAAAGATCGAAAACTACAAACATCATCTAACAAAGAATCATGTTAACCCTGCAAGGGCTACTAAGCATTTTTTGAAAATTCTAACAAGAATCAGAAAATATCATAGATATATAGTTAAGATTCAATAATTCCATAATTTTGTTTTCTAATACTCAGCAATGTTCCACGTGTATGATTTGCATTATACTCTTGCGCTATGAATTCAGTTATGATAGATAATATCTGAATTGTGAACAGTTCAATGAACATGCTGTGCAGAAAAGCATTTGGCTGTGGAATTCTTTTTATAAAACCAGGCACTTAACATTGGATTTTTACAGGGATAAATGGTTTCCCCTAACCATCAGGAACCTGGATGTGTTGGAACATCTGTAGTGATCTTCCAGGAGCCAGCCAACTAAGAAGCCTTGTCACGAAACCTCATCCAACTCAGAACAAGATGACCAGGGAACCCAGAGACCTAAGGGCCTGTGGTGATTTCTAACTGGCTACCCCACAGGGATAGTTGGACACTGCTGAAGTAGGCAGGAGACCATGAGCTCTAAAGAATTATAAAATGTGCAACAAAAAAATGGTTGGCCACAGTTTTCATTGTGGAGGGTGATCAACCCCATGGGATAGCCTGTGGCCACAGCAGAGGTCCTCTGGCAACTGGGGGTGAAAGTAAAAGGAGACTTCATCGACCTGTGAGTGGCAAGCCACCTCCAGCAACTGACCAGACTTGAGGCTCAGCCAGGGGCCCCAACTGCTGTCAGGAAGATTCCAGTAGGGCCACTAATTTGGCCCCGAGTGGGCACATAATTGAGCCTATTAACTACCCACTGCAGCTGGTTAGCCTCTACATTCAAGATTATGCGGAGGCAGGGTTGTGCTGGCAAACGGCTCCAATGCGATATTCTCTCATTACGCTTCCAGCCCTGCCTCCAAATCCATATCTGTGGGATTCGGAAAATTTCACTTAGTGTTTATAAAGTAAACCAAAAACAGAGAGATAACAACATTTTCGGAAGATAAACATTCAGACCCTGGTGGGATATGGTTGGCTAAATGTCACACAGGGTTAATGTTGGTTCAGTGCCACTGTACAAGGTTCATTTTGACATTTTGTCAGTGTGACCTAAAAGGGTCTACAACTACTACTACAAGTACTTAGCCTCCATGACATAGTAGGAAACATGGAAAAAAAAGTAGATCATCACAAAAAAATTTTTTAAAAATTCAGAACATTAAAAAAAAATGCAATTATTATGCTGTGGGGAGAAAATAAACAGTGCAATCAAACACTTGCAATGGTGAATGGCCTGCATGATATAGATTTAACTGATGGGGGAGATCCTACTACAGGTTAATTTAAGCTATTCTATGGTGCAACACCACACCTTGCTTGTCAATGTCATAACATCACTAGTATCCATACAATATGGTGCACATTATTTGATGAAACAATGAATAATTTTAACTCCCAGATAAAAAAAAGTTACAGTCACCACTGCAGGAATAATAAGGCAAGATTGCTGTACATTTTATACACATAAAAATAGATTCTGAGATTATATATTACCAAATATCATTCATGTTCTAACCGTATAATAGCTGTATGGTATAAGAGATAGCCTGAAGCTGCAATGTGTAACCACAGTATGTTGAATAATCACGTATATATGGCCAGGAAATTTGCATTGTTCAGGAACATCTGCATGGATGTGCTTTAGTAGCTGAATCCACGGTGGCCCTGTAAAGAAATATTTGAAATTAATCATTATAAGTCTTTTTCCAGAGCAGTAAATTGAACTGTAATAGCTAAAAAAAGGCAAATATTAACGCTTGCTGAAGTGGAACAGAAATAACATCAATGATCTTAAGATGTTAATAGCTACAAATTGCTTTCCTGAAATAGTTTTATCTAACAATTAAACCACTAGGAATATGTGGCTAATTGAGAATCCGGATGTATTTTTCATTTGCAAACAAAATACAAGTAATAGGCACATCGATCGGTGTGTGATTTCAAGTCATGTTCACACAGTGTAAGCATGTGTACGTTCACCAAAGAATCCCTACAGTGCATCAAGTTTGCATCGACAACAATCGCACACAGGTCCTATCCCTGTAACCCCATGTATTTACTAACCCCCTAAAACCAAGGAGCAATTTAGAGCGGTCAATCCCATTAACCCGCATGTCTTTGGACTGGGGAGGAAACTGGAGCACCTGAAGGAAACTCATGCAGATAGGGGAGAACGTGTAAATGCCTCACAGACAGCCACCGAGGCTGGAATTGAACCCGGGCACTGTGACACAGCAGTTCTAACCACTGTGCCACTCTTGCAGTTGTTGTTATTAAAGTGGTAAGACAATAATGTGCACGCAAGCAATTTTTAATGTGCGTGTGTGCTCTATTTCCTTGGTTCCTGCTTATTGGTTATCTGTTAAAATAGCATGAGAAAAGTACTAAAAACACTTGACTTCAACGCTGTGGAAATACAAACTGCATTGTCTGGAGACAAGAGCTGTTGTTAAGGTCAGCTTAACTAATTGGAATAACTGTTCCCAGTCAGCAAATGAAAGGCCAACCAATAACAAGCAGCTAATCAGGACACGTCATATAACAGGGCAAATAGCATCAAAACACAGGTCGTGAGTGTCTTGCTGCATGAGTCAACTTTCACAGTAAATCACTCCAAGGAACTTCAAGTACCACTTGCGACTATTGGAAAAAAGCTTAGAAGCTGCATTAATATGGGTTTTGTTGGATAAGTTTGCATCAGAGGTTCAAACTTAGTCAACTTAAATGTGAAGTACATTTATTTGTACAATGGGTAAGGAATTTTCAATTAAAATTAATTGATGTGGATAAAAGACTACAGCCGCACCAGTAGCTGGTCACATATTCTATTGGACAATATTGTCAAAGAAAGAAAGCCAAATTTATTAAACCATTTTTGATTTTACCAAAGGTCTTTAGTGCATTAATTGGAAAGTACCTTGGGAGTTTAGTTGGCCATTTCACTGATTTCATTTCTTTCAGAGGTAGACTGAAGACTTTCAGGTGGTTGCTCTTCAGATGTAATTCTTAGTGAATGTTGGCTATTCCACTATGGAGGGCAACACGCAAGCCTGATTCCAACATTCGACCCTTACTGCAGGCAAGGCTGGATAAGCAGCTGAAGCAGACATTTAGGGTGGGATTTTACGGCTTTGCTTGATCCAAGACCGGAAAATTCCACCTGAGGTCAACGGACCTTCCCATTGTCTGCCCGATCTGCCTGCTCTGATTCCCATGGTGGGTGGGACAGTGGAATTCTGGCACTTGATGTAGTTTATTGTTCAGTAACAGCTGCCAAAGTCCTGCTCAGGATACTATCGGATAAATTTGCAAATCCGGTGCATCTGGCAAAGATTCTTTGACACATTTAAGTGCTGGAAAAGAAAATTGTCTCATTTTATTGACAACAAGTTGATCCACAATAGATATGGTTCAATAGGTACCATCTGATCTAATACAGATGAGTGAGTAAGCCATTCTTCAGATGTAGAACCATACAGTTCAATTGTGAGGGCAACACAGTCAAACCTAGTCATGTCTTAAATGGGCACTTGGAACGCCATTACTTACAAGGTTATGGACCAAGTGTTGGGAAAATGGGATTAGAATAGACAGTTGCTTATGTCTGAGTGGCCTCTTTCTATGCTGTAAAATTCTATGGGTGGGATATTCTGGCCACACTTGTCCCAAGGCTGGAAAATTCCACTCACGGTCAATGGACCTTTGCATGGTCCATGTTCTGCCGCCACCCACTATGATATCCAGGGCAGGCAGGCAAGAAAATTTCATCTTATGACTCTTCACTCAATGCCCAACTATAATCACTTATCAGAGCCTTAACAATATCAATAACAGGAATCAGGAATGATTTTCCACTCCTTACTCAGGGTGCTCAGGCCCAATATCACCTTGGCTGATGGCAGATAACTCAATCATAGGTTAGGAATCTAATCAGAAACCTCCATGTGGCTGATAAATGTTGCCTTTCTAAAGCTAGCTATTGGGGAATTTCAGAGAACTCTGAGCAAGATGTCTGGTAGCAGCAATGGGTCCTTCTGTATTCAATCCCTACTGCTACTGAAATGATGGATAAAATGCTGGGGGGAGAAAAAACAACAAGAAAGAGATTATCCTGAATGGTAATGCAGTAGAGAGCTATCTGGGTTAAGAACTGATAATAAATGAGCCATAGCTTGTTACTTTTACTTCAGCCAAGTAATAACAAAGATACAGCTCCAGCTTTCAATCACCCACGAATCAAGTTTAGCCCTGCAGCTTTCAACCATCCATGACTGAGTGCAGCCCCAGGTGACTGCCAAGGAGAAAGTTGGCTATTATAATACTGAGCTTTCATGAAACAAAAGTGTTTGTTGGATTCAAATGGCCTTGCTTAAATGGGCTGGATTCGTATATCAGGTCAAGCCAACTTTTCCATGTTTAAGAGACAGAAAAGGATATCTATCGGACACAATTTTCTGACTTGGTGCTCCAGCAGGAAGCATTGCCAGTCAAGAGAAAGTATTGGAAATTCAAGCATATAAACTTCTGATTAAATGGTCAGAAAATCATGTTTCATGCATGGCTTAATTTCCAAAGTGCATCCTCTGGCAGCAAAACCAAAAGTGGAAAATGACCACTATTTATCCTGACAGGTGTTATAAATACTGTAGTCAATATTCTCATTGCAATGACAATCAAGATCCACAGACCATGAAATAGTTGGTCAAACCTTGCACAGCAATGATTTCTGGCATGATTTTTCCAAACTCTTCCTTGAAATTGTACTTTGTACTTTTCTTTCCCTAACTCTCTATCCTTCTTTACTCATTTCTTTATTTTCTCTCCTCTCATTCCCTGTCACATATTCACCATTTACCCTCTTTTAAATCGGTCTTTCTGAATTTCCCTTCTGGCTCTCATATCGCTTGCTTATTCCCTTTTGTCTTTCACTCTGCCCCTTATAACCTGCTCTCTTACGCAGTTATTCACTCTTATATTACTACACAGCAGCATAGTGGTTAGCCAGGGACCCAGGTTCGATTCTCGGCTTGGGTGACTGTGAAGTCTGCACATTTTCCCTGTGTCTGTGTGGGTTTCCTTCAGGTGCTCCAGTTCCCCAAAGAGATACTGGTTCAGTGCATTGACTGTGCTAAATTGACCCTCAGTGAACCCGAACAGCTACCAGAGTGTGGCAACTAGGAGATGTTCATAGTAACTTCACTGCAGTGTTAATGTAAGCCTACTTGTGACAATAAACAAACAGTGCAGCATCTATAATCCAAGTAACAGCATCTGGCTAATTTTCCACAGTAGCAAGATCAGCCACGCAGGCCCTCAAGTCGGTTCTGCTATTTTGTTAAATCATGGCTGATCTGCACTTCAGCTTCACTTACCAACCTCTGCTCCATATCCCTCAATGCCCTTATTATCTCCATTTTGAAAATCCCAATTGAACTTGATTATCACAGGTACAGGCCAGTGCTCATGGCAGTTTTAATACTGCACCTTACTTGCTTAGTGGCTACTTTCTTTAAAATTCAAATGTTTACTGCAGGCCCGGCTGGACTCCTGATAGGGCGACGCATTCAAAAAACCAAAAGAAGCAGTTCAATAGAAGCCAGTTACAAGAGACAAGTTGAAGTTCATGATGCACAAGTTGGCTGTTCGTACCACATACTGTAAAATTGTTTCTCGTATACTAGAGTTAAACAGATGCTGTATCATTTGCATTTCAGACTGCACTATGCATTAAGCTGCTGCCATTGCAGTTTCTCAGTGAACCAATTCATTTACCTTTGAAACTGAAGCGCAAGGATGAGAAAAACCTAATTATACCATCCAAGGAGATTGTGCCCTTGGAAAATGAGTTGTTCAGGTGAGAGAACTCTATTTTAGGTTATCATATATTAGATGGTTGAACACAAAAGCGTTTACCTGATTCTGATCTTCTAATTCTTCCACATCATCTTCCAGTTCTGACACTGGAATTGGTTCTTTTGATTCTTGCATGAGTGATATCTAAAAAGGAAAATAAGTTAACAGATTAGTATTGTTGCAAAATAACAAAGGGGAGTATATATAGATAACTATGACGCAACAAAGATTTAATACATCTGACAGAAAGGACAAGGGTAATTTTAACACTGCACAATATATTTAGCACTATTGTGCTTTTTCACTATATCATTCTCAACAAAGCAAGTGTATTTATATCATTCATTGTGCTCATGATGATTATTAGTTGCTGGAACACAAACTATGTCACATACACATCCACATCTACAGCACTATTAAGGGAGTGCCATCTGTAAGGCCTGCGGAATACCATCGGCAATTTAATGTGATAATAAAAGTGGAAAGGCCATCTTATCAGAGCAAATACCCCCGTGCCATCAAAATATTCTTACAAATTGTCTCACACAGTGTAAGGTGTGGTGTGATCAGGACAGAATTCTTAAATGGACAGCATCAATCTGTCCACTTGTTGAGGAAGCTTCAGAGGGCTGGATAAGGGGTCCTGATTAATCAGAAGTGACATGCATTATGAATTATGATATATTTATTATTTTTGCCTCCATGTTCGACATGCCAAGGTATAGCACACACATTGCAGAAACATTGCGCAAGATTCCCTGGCCTTCTTGTGATATGTTTCTCGGTGGCTAGAGGAGCCAGCCATTGGGAATGTCTGGTCCTGCCACTGTCAATGGGATTTCCCATTGACTCTACCCCACACTGCTGTGTACAGGGCGGGGTTGCACCGCCAGCATGAACAGCCAAAAAATCTTGCCTGTAAGCTTGTGCATTTTAGCCCAAAAGATACACGTTAAGTTTCATTACATAGAAGCCCTTTCTTTCTTTTGGCTTTCTCATATTGGCTTACTCAGGTGTCACTTGTCCCTGTTCTACAAGACACTATCAATTTTAATGGATATTATCAACTGTGTTTCATTCTTTCTTTCCTCGACAGTGCTCCCATCCTAACAGAAACGTCTATATTTTACAGGATTTAGTTCAAAATAGACAACAGAACAAGGATGATGAGAAAGCACAAAAGAAATGCAGAATTCTGGTCCAATACATATCCCTGTCTGTCTCACAACCTAACTCTTTGTTGCCTCAGTCTCCGTAAATGTCCACTGAGCAGTAAAATAATATTAATGCAATCCCTTTGGAGGTGAAGATAGTCAGCATTGACTGTCCTCACACTTCAGGAAAGGCTGCGGAGAAACTGAAATCTTCAGGGAGGATCTGACTAGGATTTTGCAACAAGGTGGGTTAATTTCTAAACTCAATTATTTCTATTTGTGTGATATGACAGCCACAGAGACATAATTGCAAACTGACCATAGCCAGGGCCTGAATATCAAATCAGGAGGACAGAAAGAAAGGAAAAGGAAGTGGGGGGTTGGCTCTGTTAATAAAGGATGAGATCAAAACAGGAGTGAGAAACAGTAGTGGTTTGGAGGGTCAAATTGTAGAATCAGTTTGGGTGGAGATAAATAGCAAAGGATGGAAGTCACTGGTTGAAATAGTTTGTAGGCCCCTGAACTGTAGCTACAACTGGGAGACAATGGTTTGATGTTATTATCACTAGACTATTAATCCTACAACTCAGCTAATGTTCTGGGGACACGGGTTCGAATCCCGCCATGGCAACTGATGGAATTTGAGTTCAATAATAAATATCTGGAATTAAGAATCTCCTGATGACCAGGAAACCATTGTTGATTGTCGGAAAAACCCATTTGGTTCACTAATGTCCTTTAGGGAAGGAAATCTGCTGTCCTTACCTGGTCTGGCCTACATGTGACTCCAGAGCCACAGCAATGTGGTTGACTGTCAGCTATCCTCCAAGGCAATAAACGCTGGTTCGCCAGCAACACCCATGTCCCATGAATGAATATAAAAAATGTAACACTGAGTGGAGTTGAGGCCGCAATCAGATTGGCCATGGTCTTGTTAGGTAGTGGAGCAGGATTGATGGGTGAATTGCCTGCTCCTATTCCCGTATCTTATGAATTGTAACTGCCATGTTTTGCAAGTAAACAGCTTGTAATGTACAACACCGTGTTACAAGATTTCCTATCAATAGAACCAGAGATCCATTAGTGAACATTGCAATGTTCTCCTACCTTCTCAAAAATAGGATCTTGTATGTCTTTATACATAGTCTGAGTATGTATGTAAACAACAGCATCATGAACTGTGAGGTACAAGATGTCTTTTTTAATATTGTCATCAAAAAAGCCACAGCTCTCCATTTTCTTCACAATGTGGTCTGAAATCAGAATGATAAAAATATTAAACTCACTCCCAGCTTCATGATTTTAAGTACAATCCATTGTTGTTTTTTTGCAGAGTATGTCATGCCAGTAAATATACTGGTAAAAATAGTGAGGCTATCAACATCCTTTTCTTTCTGTATAAATTGGGAAATAAAATTTACATCAAGAATTGAATCTTATAACGTAGCCTATAGATAGGTGATATTAGTGCCTGAAAGATCTGCATGAAGTTTGAGGATTAAAATTAAGGACTACGAGCCAGTCTTCTAAAGCATGGATCACCAACCTGGAGTACCTACTTGACCCATCAAGCAAATCCAGGTAACTATGACTGCTGTAAAAGTGGAGGTCAGGATGCCGCATAATTCATCTGGAGCTTGACATTTACAATGAGTTAAAGACCGTTTGCCTTATTTTCAAACAAAAGGATTATTTTTGATCTCTCGCAAAGTATGTTATCTTGAATAGTGAAGCTGACAGATATGCACTCATAGCCCTTCTTTGACAATGTTCACATTGAATGGTGGGTTTTATATGAGATTAAGAAGATAAGAACATAAGAACATAAGAAATAGGAGCAGGAGTAGGCCATCTAGCCCTTCGAGCCTGCCCCGCCATTCAATAAGATCATGGCTGATCTGTCGTGGCTCAGTTCCACTTTCCCGCCCTCTCCCCATAACCCTTAATCCCCTCTCTTATCAAGAACCCATCAACCCGCGTCTTAAAAATATTTAGCGAGGCAGCCTCCACCACTTCAACGGGCAGAGAATTCCAGAGATTCACCACCCTTTGAGTGAAGAAGTTCCTCCTCAACTCCGTTCTAAACCGCACCCCCCCCTTTATCTTGAGGCTGTGCCCCCTAGTCCTACTGTCTTTTTTGAGCGGGAAGAGTCTCTCCACCTCTATCCTATCCATCCCATTCATCATCTTATACGTCTCAATGAGATCTCCCCTCATTCTTCTAAACTCTAACGAGTACAAGCCTAGTTTATTCAGCCTCTCCTCATAGCTCAACCCCCTCAACTCCGGTATCAGCCTAGTAAACCTCCTCTGCACTCCCTCCAAGGCCAAAATATCCTTGCGCAGGTGCGGCGCCCAAAACTGCACACAGTACTCCAGCTGCGGCCTCACCAATGCCCTATACAGCTGCAGCAAGACCTCCCTACTTTTATATTCAATCCCCCTCGCTATGAAGGCCAGCATCCCATTCGCCTTCCTGACCACCTGCTGCACCTGCAAGCTGGGTTTTTGCGACTCATGCACAAGGACCCCGAGGTCCCTCTGCACCGTCGCCTGCTGCAGTTTTTCGCCACGTAAGTAATAGTCCTTCCTACCATTCTTCCTACCAAAGTGGACCACCTCACACTTGCCAACATTAAATTCCATTTGCCATTTCCTGGCCCATTCGCCCAGCCTATCTAGATCCTTCTGCAGACTCTCCACACCCTCCGCACAATTTGCCTTTCCCCCAATCTTGGTGTCATCAGCAAATTTCGACACCCTACACTCGGTTCCCTCCTCCAGATCATCTATATAAATGGTAAATAGCTGAGGCCCCAGCACCGACCCCTGGGGCACCCCACTAGTCACCAACCGCCAATCCGAATAGCACCCATTGACCCCCACTCTCTGTCTCCTATTTGACAACCAATCCTCTATCCACGCTAACACCCTACCCCCAACTCCATGTCCCCTGACCTTCTGCAATAACCTCTTGTGAGGTACCTTGTCAAACGCCTTCTGAAAATCCAGAAAGACCACATCCACCGGCTCTCCTCTATCCACTGCCCTAGACACATCCTCATAGAACTCCAGTAAATTTGTCAGACACGACTTCCCTTTAATGAAACCGTGTTGCGTCTGCCCTATCAAGCAATTCCCTTCAAGATGCCTCGCAATTTCCTCCTTAATGACGGATTCTAACATTTTACCTACCACAGACGTTAAACTAACCGGCCTATAATTCCCCGCCTTTTGCCTGGCACCCTTCTTAAACAACGGCGTAACATTAGCTGTTTTCCAATCTTCCGGCACTTCCCCAGAATCCAGCGACGTCTGGAAAATAACCACCAAGGCATCCACTATCACCTCCGCCATTTCTTTCAGAACCCTCGGATGCATTCCATCCGGTCCTGGGGACTTGTCCACAATCAGCCCCTCCAGTCTGTCGAGCACCACCTCTCTAGTAACAGTAATGTCATTAAGACCCTCCAGTCCTACCACCTTTCCATCGCTAACACCCGGCAAATTATTCACGTCCTCCTCCGTGAAGACAGAAACAAAAAAGTTATTCAAGACCTTAGCCATATCCCCATCCCCTACCACTAGGTCCCCTTTCTCATCCTCTAAAGGACCAACGTTCACCCTAGCCAGCCTCTTCCTTTTTATATATTTATAAAAACTCTTGCTATCCTTTTTTATATTAAGTGCTAGCCCAGCTTCATAGCTTCTCCTACCCTCCTTTATCAACTTCTTTGTCAATCTTTGTTGACATTTAAACCTTTCCCAATCCTCTTCTCACCCACTACTCTTAGCTACTCTAAATTCCTCCGCTTTTAATTTAACACTTTCCTTCACCTCCTTCGTTATCCACAGCTTATTACCTCTCCTCCTACGGTCCTTTTTGACCATCGGAATAAATTTCTGCTGAGCACTAAGAAAGATCTCCTTAAAGATCCTCCACTGCTCCTCAGCAGACCTACCTTCCAACGCGCTCCCCCAGTCCACATTCGCCAATTCTTCTCTCATCCTACCATACTCCCCTCTATTCAAACAAAGGACGCGTGTCCGGGAACCCACTTTCTCCTCCTCCATCTGCACCAGAAACTCCACCATACAATGATCACTCTCTCCAAGAGGATCCTTCACCGCAAGGTCCCTAATTCTACCTGCCTCATTACATAGCACCAGATCCAAGATAGCTCGCTCCCTCGTCGGCTCCAACACACACTGTTCAAGGAAATTATCCCGGCAGCATTCCAAGAACTCCTCCTCGAGCCCACCTCGTCCAACATGGGTCGAACAATCAATATGCAGATTGAAATCCCCCATAACTACGGCCGTCCCATTCCTGCACGCCGCACTTATTTGCGCGTTAACAGCCCGCCCCACCTCCAGATCATTATTCGGGGGCCTATAGACGACACCCACCAGCGTCTTCCTCCCTTTGCTGTTCCTAATCTCCACCCACAACGATTCCACTTTCTGCTCTTTGGCTCCGATATCATCCCTTGCTACCACCTTGACACTATCCTTAATCAGCAGAGCTACGCCACCCCCTCTTTCCTCCTGCCTATCCTTCCTAAACACTTGATAGCCCTGTACATTCATCTCCCAGTCCCTGTCACCTTGCAGCCATGTCTCTGTAATGGCCACCAGATCTTATCCATTTGTGTCGATCTGCGCCACCAGCTCATCCACTTTATTCCGAATGCTTCGTGCATTCAGATAAAGCGCTTTCATCCCAGAAGATTGTTACTCCAAGTAGTTTTGCCAAAAAGCACTAGCATTGGCATTGTGGTGGGGGCTGGTGTTCTGAATTCTGGTGGAAGGGTAGGGTGAGGTGAAATTATCCCTCTTGAAAGTAGTCCAATCTTCTAAATGACCTGAGACTCCATGACGGCTGATTAGTTCTAACTGATGTAAGTGATGGACTGCAGTGAACACATTTATACTTCAACAGCAGAATAACGTGTTCTGTATTCCAGGATATAATGCACTTGCTCTCCAAATAGGAAGGCTGTAGCACAGAATGCAAAGATATTCCATTCCTCCAATTCAAATGTGGAATGAATGACTAAGTTCTCTGAAAGGAGTGTTGGGCAAGATCTCACATGCGGATATATATACAAATTTAACCTACTAGGTCTTTCACTTGAAAAATATACCTGTGTATATTTTTCTGCTCAGGACCCACTAAGGCTCCTTTGACAGCATCCTCCAAACCCACAAACTCTGTCAACTTGAAGAAGGGCAGCAATGACATGGGAATACCACATCCTATAAAGTATCCTCCAAATCAATCACTAAATTGATCTGGAACAATATTTTCTGTTACTTCAGCATCGTTCTCTCCCTAACACCAGACAGGGTGCACCTATGCTATGGGGACTGCACTGGTTTACAAAAATAATTCAAACAAAATCTCCCTGCTGCTCCTGAGAGGTTAGATTCTCTTAGTGAGCCATTCTTTCATGGCTGGTAATTACTATCTGGCACTTCATCCAAATAGGTGTTATTTATGTGTTAGCCTCAACCTCAGGCTGTCCACCTGTGGAGGACATCATAATTAGGCACAATACTGTCCTCATATCCACACATGCACTTTCCATAGTGATCACCGCAAAGCCGTCTAGTAAGTCCCCATTATAAGTTGCTCTGTTTTAAGTCATTTTGCATTAAAGTCGTGCAATTTTTAAGGCCAGTCTTCATCATTTGCGTCTTCAATTTTGATTTAATGTCATTTTGCACTGTCACGCTGTAAGTCATTTAGCATCATCATTGCGCGTCGATATGATGTCAGGTCCCATAACTTGATCGGCATCATTCTGAAGTGAGTGCGACTGGGGGTGTTTGCTTGCACTGGAAGGAAGCGTATTCTTTTACAAAAAAACCCTGAAGTAAAATTCTCAACAAACAGTACCAAATCATCAGGTTATTCTTTCTTCACAAGGAAGAGGTTGAAACCTGGGCTGCTCTTGTTGTGCAGAAAGTCAGTTTCTTGATTTTATAAGCAGATTTTAATTCTGGAACCCCGGGTGTGCACACTGAGGAGCTTTACATTTGGTGAGGCAGAGAGACTGTTTTAAAATCCAAGAGGGGGGCATTTGCTGCAGCACACAGGTAAAATTGTTTCCCCTGTCTCAGCACTTATTTGGATGAAAAATACAGCATCCAGTACTTACTCTTCAGAAGGCTGACTCTGCAATTTCCTGATTACTTTCTTGCCCTTGTTCAGCTTTGCAGCAAGCGAGGCAGAGGATCTATCTTAAAGGCAGTGAGAGAGCCCAGCATCAAGGCGTTAATCACTCAATAACACCTCCACTGCGAGCCTTAGGTGTGTCCCCAAAACATCGGTGAAGAGGTCAAGCATCTCCACTAACCTCATGGTGATTCATCAAAGTCGGAGAAGCTTCATTTAGAAAGACACCAACCACAGAGCCAACTGCCAGGAACATGCAAACAGGAAGTCAAGGAGGCAGAGTGCAAACCTGTAACCAATTTATCTAACTGACCCTCCAAGAAACACAAGTTCCAGATTTGGCAAAGTCTACAATTACCCATTGGACCCATCAGCAGAACCAGAATGAAAACAAGTCAAAACTGAATGAAAGGGACTGCCAAGAAGAGAGAGATCAGTGAATATTATCCAACTTGAATTTATACAATATTGCTTCTCTATTTAGTGATTTATTTTATTTTGCAAGCTCTTTCAGCTAGAAATGCATAGTATTATACATCTACATTATGTTATTTCAGTTTTCACATTGAATGACATTCAAAGCAACCTAACTTGAGTATTAACATTGGGGACCTAGGATTCGCTTTAAGTTGTTTAACTTAAAGTTGTGCTTTTCAGGAACACAAAACCACAACTTTAAGTGAGGGTTCACTGTATTGAGATCATTTAGAGCTTTCATTCTATTTTGAATGCAATCAGTTGAACCAAAACAGCTTCAGATTGGCACAATCCTTTTACTCTTTTTATTACGCATTTCAAGTGGCCACCAACTTGGAGAGAATAAAGAAACCTAATTCTTTGAAAAAGGAAATAATTTATGGAGGTTGCTTTGCACATCTCAAGCTTTATTCTATCAAGTACTCTTTTTTCAATATCATTCTCCATTGTTTTCGCTGAACATTTTAAAAACGTAATAATGAAAACAATTACCATCATAGGCTGTCAAATACACCTTAACACCTATTCGTTCAAATTGTCTGATAACCTGCAATAAACAATAATCAGCAACATGTCAGCAAGGGCTGAATCTGCACACCAGATCATATAAATATTGCTGAGATAAAAAAAAAATTACACAATGACCAGAAGAACAAATTGTAAACAGTCAAACTTATATAGCTCGTTTTTTTTTAATACCAGCACACAAAGGCAGTTAATGATAATCTGCCAAGGAATAACTGCAGGAATTTACACTTAATGGATATTAAGTTGCATCTGTTATCTTTAAGAGAGGGAGAGAGAAAAAAAGAGAAAGAAAGAGAGTACGTTTTGTATGTAAGAGTGGAATATGAGAATACAGCGCAAATAGGGAAAACATCAAGTATATAAGGCTTTAAAATTTAAACCAAAAAAAGTTGAGATGCTAAGCTTCATCACAAAAATTACAGAATCTAATTACACACAGTGCTCGGATGATTATGTTCAGGGAAGGTTTTAGGCATGGGGGTGGGTAGAAATATCGAACATAGGAACGGGGGAGGTCATTTTGCCCTTCAAACCTGCTCTGCCCTTCATTACATTATGGCTGATCATCCAACTCAATAGCTTAATCCTGCTTTCTCCCCATAACCTTTGATCCCATTCACCCCAAGTGCTATATCAAACCACCTCTTGAATAAATTCAATGTTTGTGGTATCAACTACTCCCTGTCGTAATGAATTGAGCTTGCTGCTCTTTGGATGGAGAAATGTCTCTTCATCCCTGTCCTAAATGGACTAAGCTGAAACCTCAGGCTGCGACCCCTGTTTCTGGACTCTCAAACCATCAGGAACATCCTTCCTGCATCTATCTTGCCTCGACCTGTCAGAATTTTATAAGTCTCTGAGATCCCCCCTCATACATCTCAGCTTCAGCAAAAACAATCCTAACTTTGTCAATCTCTCCTCATACATCATCCTGTCATCCCCGGAATCAGCCTGGTAAACCTTTGCTGCACTCCCTCGAGAGCAAGAACATCCTTCCTCAGAAAAAGGACAAAACTGCATACAATACTCTAGGTGTGGCCTCACCAAGGCCCTGTATAATTGCAACAGCACATCCCTGCTCCTGTACTCAAAACCTCTTGCAATGAAGGCCAACACATCATTTGCCTTCTTTATCGCCTGCTGCACCTGCGTGCTTCAGTGACTGGTTTACAAGGCCACCCAGATCCCGCTGCACACTCCTCTCTCCCAATTTATAGCCATTGAGGTAGTAATGTGCCTTCTTGTTTTTGCAAGAACAACAACAATGAATACTTCTGGAGCTATACCTGGGACTAAAAGGAGTGAGTTTTTGGCTTAAAACCTATGCAAATGAGAAAGTTAAGAGACAATCATTTTAAACTATGTTCCATCATCCACAAGGCTTCCTCCCATCCTATCTATTCCTTTCACTCTCATGTGTTTGAATAGTTTCCCACGTGCTTATATAGTTTCCTATTAAATATATTTCTTTCCCTCAACTATTCCACGTGGTAGCAAGTTCCATATGGTGACCACTCTCTTAGAATTCCCTATTGGATTTATAGAATTCCACCCAATAAACTGAATAACCTATTTATTTATGGGTTTATATTCTGACTGATTCAAGAACATGAGCACTCCATGATAACGATCACTGCTATTATAAATATCTTAGTGCCAGATGCTGAGGTGAAATGGATAGGATAGTCTCAGTTGTGCTTGAATGGATTTGGGTCACAGAGTTAAGTTTCAATGCTGTAGCCTCAACACTGAGTCACGCTCCACTCCAGAACAACTCAACAATGTGCACTTTGGATTGGTGAAGAAATACACCAACGGCTTCTTACTTCTAGTGGTAAAACTCACCTGCTGGCAGCAGATATTGAAAAGTTGTGAAATTTAGGTGCCCAAGACAACACGTTGCAAGTAAGAAGCCATCACTCAAATACTTTTCATTAAACTACCCAAACTGGAAGAAGGGAAGAGGTCAGGGAGCAACCAATGATTCTAACCTGAAAATGCAGTGATCTATCAATAACATCTATTTAATCCAGTGTGCTATTCTAATAATAATATGGTTAAAAAAAGCAAACATTGGAAACCTGAACTAAAAAGAAAACAATTGCTGAATAAAAAGTGACATGTTATCAAAGCTTTTCAGCTTGCACTCATCAGGGTAGCTCACAAAAAATTACCAACATTAAAGGGGCAACATTAACTTATACTGCATTCTCCACGGCAATGCCTCTACCAGAGTCCAATTGCCAGTAAATGCCACTTTCTTCTCATGCAGCATTAATTAATGTTCCCTTTACATTGTTGATTTCTTGTGAGCTATCCTGATGACTACAAGACAAAAAGATTTGATGGCATGTCTCTTTTTCCAACAATACTCAGGTTCTGCATAGCCAAATGATTATTTAAAAAAAAATTAAATTCTTTCCCCTCAAATGTTAATTTTTATGTTTTGGGATACATTCTTCCCAAGATGATGGATCCTACCCTAAACATTGTATTTTCCTTTACAGGACGCTGACTGAACTATGCAGCATTTCCAGTTTCCATTTCTATATCAGTAAACGTTTACTCACCATTTTAAGTATTCTGACTCCTACAAGATCGATGAAAGATACCGCACTTAAATCAAAAATAAGACTATGAATGGTAACTTTGGGAACCAGGACTTTGATGGGGAGATCAGAATTCCAGTCAACTTGAATTTCCACTTCTTTCGTTGGAACATCCTGTTCTGGTTCTTCTAAAGCCTCCTCGTCATCTTCAAATGCCTCATTAGAGACACTTCCATCAGTTACAATGCCATCCTAAAGATGCATAATCAAATTATAAAATGTATCTGGACAACTAATGACTCATCATGAAATTCAACAAGTAAATAAAAACGTGGAATAACTATTTTTTTAAACATGACTTTTTTTTAAAGAGTGTGCTCAAATTGGAATAAAACTTTTTCTATTACAAACATAAATAAAGGATACATTTTTATTCATCAATAACTTGCATTCCTAACTTATTAAGAGGGCATCTAAAAAAAAATGCTCAAGACCAAGAGCAAAACAGAAAGTGGATGTCAAAGAATGGGGGGAAATTAGATCTTCTTCACCCTTTTGGGGTGAAGGTGACCATGTTGACATCTGATAGGTTCCTGTGGGTACACAGATGACTGCTAAGGCTGATCCGTGACAAGAAGGCTCTGCTGCCAAAAGGACAGGATACCACAGACAACTATGATTTTGATACGTGCTTACTTTCAAAAGGACGCCACACTGTTTCTTCATTGAGCCAGGTACAGCGAATTTGGACTTTCCAGGACTTGAAGTTGACATCAAAACTCCTACATGAAGCCTTCAGAGTGCCCTTGTAACGTTTGCTTTGAGCACCATGAGCACACACCCCATTCACCAGATTCAAGCTCCTCATAGAAGATTATTTTGGTGAGTGTGTGTCAGGCACTCTGTCACAATGGAGTTGAGCTGGTCACGTAGCCAGCCTCAATGTGGTGTGGATGTGTGGCATGTCAGCTTAGGTGAGCATCTCAGTTTCAAACATTTGGTCATCAAAACTTTCAAAGGCAGTTAAAGTGAATGTGATTACATTTCTTGGCATGACACTTGGCATCACATGCATGGAGCAGAATGGGTATGATTATTGCTTTATGGACTTCCAGTTTGATAGACAGACTTACTCCTCTTTGCTCTCAGACTGATGTTCGAAGCCTGCTGAAGGCTATGCTTGCTTTGGCAATTATTGCATGGATCTTGTTGTCAATATAGAAAGCTCAAGAAGAGATGGTGAATCAATGGCACAGTTGGATAAGAGTTTTAAGGAGGTTGCTAAAAACAGGAGGGTAGGACCGTAGTGACTGAATCAAGGGAAGACAGCGGTGTAGTGGCAATGTCCTTGGACTAGTAATAGAGGCCAAGCATGACCTGTGTCAAAATCCCACCATGGCAATATGAATTCAATTAATAAAATCTGGAATTGAGAATTAATTAAGCAACAAATGTGGTACCCACATTGTATGAACAAATTCAAAAAGTGTCCACTTATTGTGGGAGACAAGAAGCAGAACGCATGGTGAAGCCCAGTGTTTGTTGAGGGTGCATGTGCTACATAAAGCAGGTGGTATTCAGAGACAGAGCAGTGAGAGGCTATGAAGAGATTTGCAAGCAATAGAGAACTTTTAGTGTGAAGCCAGTGTGAACTTTTGTGCGGTGGAGACAATAGGCTGTAGATGTTTGAATGAGTTGACACTTTTGAGGATTCAGATTGATAGGTCAGCATGAAGGGTGCTAAAAGATAAGGTGATGAAGACATGAATGAAGATGATAAGATGAAGTAGAGAAGGTGAAGAGTGGGTGGGTTCCTTTGTAGTAGGCATGGCTGTGTGGAAGTGGAAGAAATGATGGAATAGAATTGGAAGAGACACTTGAACTTGGCTTAAGCAGTACTAAGATTCCATACTTCCAGGTGTTGATGGAGTCAGGATGAAACGTTTGACTTATTCAGAGAGAGTAGCGAATGCTGTTAGGATTCAGAAATGGGCATGCTTAGTACATATGTGATTGAAGAAGATGAGAAGCTACTCTTGGCAATACAATGCCCACATTATTGCAGCAAAGAACAAAACCAGATGAAAACAATATGTCACAGAAATTGATTGCAAAGGACAGGAAATAAAAAGGGATGGAATAGCCAGAGGAATGGCCAAATAGAGAAAAATAAAGAGAGACAGAAAGCTACGTCTGGAATTATGCTGGACCCTTGCTTTATATATGGATAATAACAGTGTAACGTCAACAGACTTTACCTTTGTTGCTTTTAATTGACCCTTCTTTATAAGCGCTTGAATCTTCTTCAATGCTTTGCCTCGCTTATTAAACACTCGAACTGGATTAAATCCAACCTGCAACAATTCCATTCAGAATAATACTCAACACAAATAAAAGCAGAAAGTGTCGAACTTGGGTGAAAACTGGAGTAATTCATGCTGTTCTTTTCAGTCCGGGGTTCAAAGAAGAATCTCCCATACTCTGTGCGCTGCAGGGATCACCAGTGTGAATATCATTAAATTTCAGGGGATAGGCTGAAATCAACACGTTGAGTGAACTAGTGCACATGCACTGATCTGTCAGCACTGAGATGGGCGCACGTGCAGTGGCCTCCCAATTGCTGGCCAGCCCTGCAATGAGAGCTCTCTTTCTAGCCCCCTAATGGTCCAATCACTGCCCCCTTGACCATTCCCGGGCCCAGCCCTGATCCCACCCCCGCCACTCCCCCACCCACATTCCACACTCCACCAACAGCAACTCCCTTGCACCTGCAGTGCCGACCCCCCACCTCCAGCAGGCTGACTCTACAGCCTCAACCTGCCCCGATTGTTGGCCTCCTTGCTTCCCCCCTCTGACCCCTATGCAGAGTGGCAGCAGGACCCCCACCCCACTGATTGCCCCCACCCAGGCCCTGTCCCAGCAGACCCCACCCTTAGGCCATGCCCCCATCAGGCCCCCCACCCAGGAATACCAAGATGCCCCTGGGCATTGACACTTTGCCCCTTGGGCAATGTTGGGAGCACAGTGCCAACCTTTTCAGGGTGCCAATACCCACGGGGCACCTCCCCCCCCCCCCACTGCCCGACCCTCTGGGGGACCCCACGATTGCTCTGCCCTTCACTCCAGCAGGGTTGGGCTGCTAATTCCCTGAAAGTGGGGAACTACTGTAATCCCCCAGAGTGAAATACTCTGGTGGAGTGGGAGATGCTAGCGGGCCCAGAGACTTCAATTCTGAGCCAGCTGATCATATTTAAACCATATTAGAATGACCAAAAATGGTCTTTGCACCCGCCCTGCCAATTTCTGGTGCAGAGCAGATGCCGCCAGAAATCCGGCGCTGGGAGACACAAGCCAGGTGCAAAAGCTCACATGAACCCCATGAATCGGCTAATGCAAGGATCTCCCAGCCAACTGCGCTGAAAAATTAACGCAGCAAGATGGGAGAATCAAAGCCAAAATGAATATTCAAATTATTCTGTATTAGACTTGTGAATTTACTCACTGCACCATTGACTTTCTCTTTAAAATAATCCATACTCCCAAAATATAGAGGGGAAGAAAATTTGAAGATTCTCACTCCTGATGGTTCAACGAGCTGTGGAAAAGCCAGAAAAATATATTTTCCACTCGATGAGAAAAGGATAAATTTTATTTCAGAGTATCACAATAAAATCTGATTTAAATGTTCTTACATTTTTGTATTTCTTCATGTTCTTGTAAATATCAGTGTTCGGCACATTCCCTAAAGCAGCTGAAAAAGGACTAGAAAATTAACATTGAATTAAATGGATGAATATTCCATGTGGTAAGTGATGAACTAAATAGAACATCATTCTGGTAAAATGTTATTCAGATACTTACAACTGGGTTCGAAGCACAACAGTGAAAAGTTCAAAGCACACACCAACTAAAAGCCCCAGATCTAGCCCCAAAAGGATAGATGCAATCCATGTCACCACCCAGATTAGCTACAGAAAAACAAGATAATGAGTTAGACCATGTTCTTTTAATGAATTACAACCATGGCATTTGAAACATTGCTTCATTTGCCAATCGTATGGCTCAAATCCTGCAGACATTTTTACCATTGCAGTAATGCATACACAACAAAAATAATGCACAGTGGGCGGCACGGTGGCACAGTGCTTAGCACTGCTGTCTCACAGCGCCAAGGACTCAGGTTCGATTCCTGGCTTGGGTAACAGTCTGTATGGAGTCTGCATGTTCTCTCAGTGTCTATGCGGGTTTCCCCCTAGTGCTTCAGTTTCCTCCCATACATCCGAAAGACGTGCTGGTTAGGTGCATTGGCCATGCTAAATTCTCCCTCCATGTACCTGAACAGGCACCAGAGTGTGGCGACTAGGGGATTTTTACAGTAACTTCACTGCAGTGTTAATGTAAGCCTATTTGTGACACTACTAAATAAACATTAAGATGTACTCTGCAGCACAATACTTGGCTAACGAAAAAATATATTTTGTTAAGCTTCATCATCATTCCCAAGTGTTATTGCAAATTTAGTTATTGCTGTTGGGAAGCTACCTGGGTGCAGAAAATATCGCGTGCAACTCCTATTCGTATGATTTTCTAAAACTATTGCAGGAATGTCACAAATTGAGGGGTGTGTAATATTCCTTGTTCATGATGTCACAACAAGGAGAATTCTATGCCAAGTGTTTGCTCTGATGAAATAAGTAAATTATATCCCACATAACAGAATATCATCACATTTCTTTAACTTAACATGAAGGTTGTACACTACATTTTTGAATGACCTGGTATATTTTACAAGAATAGTATTGTTCATTAAATACTTACACAATCAACTTTGTTTTGTTTCCACAACACTGGAACGTCAAAGGTTTGCCAGAACATTCCTTTCAAATTGGCAATGACAATTGCTCCCAATACTGCCTGAGAAATTAGTTAAGAAAACACATTAAATGTATTATGCTTGTGCATTTCAAAAAACAAATGCATCAAACTGAACTATGGTCATTGTTTAGATTTTTAGCCACACCTTTCTAGAATGGTATGGCGTAACTAGAGTTGGGGTATTCACGCTCAAATAAATCATGAAATAGCTTGAATTAGATTTTTATATTGAGAGTTCATTAATTCTCAGTAATCTGAAATATAAATGCCAATTTCAGCGATCTTGGCTAAACTGGTGCTGGGATTCTGAGACCTGTACAATGCAACTGGCCAACTGACTTTGCAGATTTTGCAAATAATTAGTTCAAGACTAGAATTTGAACCAAGTGTATTTGTCCCAACTGCATGGGGCAAATGATTTGCAGGGAGGCAGAAGTTCCTTTTCTGTTTTATAGGGATTCTCTTTACAGAAGGAGGAGACAATTGTGAAGTTGGCACATCCCATCACATATAACCAGGCATACAGCTAGCAGTTCATCTTCGGAGATTTGGATCAAGACTCCAGGAGGAATCACCTGACGGATACAGCATAAACAGAGGAACAGCAAGTGAAGGAGAAAAAACTGAATGGGATCCCACCCTGCTTTCCAGCTGTCTAAGCTTAGGATTTTATAGCTAACAGGGACTTTATGAAAAGGAATTCATTAAAGGGCAGTATTTTGTCTTTGAAAATGTTCTGCATGATGCATCATAAATTCTTCAGAATTCCATTCAGGATTTAGAATGCTATGGTACGCTGGGAAATAGACGGCAATTTTGTAGGTCTTTGTGGAGTATATCAGGATAAGCGGTCTAAAGCTGTGAATGTGACTGTTCAGAACAGAGGCTCCAATGTATAGGGCTTTCCTTTTGGTATATGACAGTGTAGGTTATCAGTGTGAGAGAAACCTGATGACCATCTTCACGGTCCTCACGATGATCATTATTTTATTGCCATGTGTAGCTCCTTGGTCATCCTGAAGAATTGCATGCTGGCCAAGACATGGCAAGAGATGACAGAGGAAAGGAGGTACAGAGTAACCACAGCACCACACCCAGCCAACCTGCTCAAAAAAATTCAGGGTGTGCTAGCTGGAGGGCTAGAGCAGTTCCAATGCTGGATAGAGATAGAGTCATCACACAAGATCGTCACCTCATACTCCTCCCACTGAGACAGTGCTCCATAAGAGCAGTAAATTAAATCGTAAAGGATACACCAAAACATAATCGCTAATAAAAATTAATGGGAAAACACAGTGTTCTGTCTACATACAGTAGACAGAACACACGTATGGAAATAAATTGCTTGCCCTTTATTTCATTGTAATCCAAAATATACATTGAGAAGAGCAGGTTTAGTTAATGGGTATGTTGACAGGCAATCATATTAAGCTCAACATGGTAGGAGCACACATGCAGGAATAGATTCAAAATTTATTCAAATTCCTGATTACAAAATGCCATCAGTCGTTTCCTCCTCCCAAACTGCCACCTGATCCTATCAATGCCTCTTGATTGCATCACTCCGGACAACAAAATTTTGAACCAGGCAGCAATTGTCTAGTGATTTTGGGATGTTAGCATGAATCAGCCCCATTCTTCTGGACATGAAACAATAACAGGTTACCTTCTGCAGGGGTTCAAGTAGTTTTCCGACTATCAGGATGGCAATCATCACAATCACCGCACTTAAAAGCCCTGCAATCTGTAACAAATGTAGGTGTGAGATATTATAGAATTATCAAAGTCTGCAGGTAAAATTGCTGTTGCAATATAGCATATATCAAAAGGGCTTGCAAAAACACAGGTAAGAACATCCCAATGTGTCCACAAGCTTTGACACACAATCACAAATATTCGTTACATCGTTACCAACAGAGCTGTCACCGAAATGATGCAGAATGGACAACTAGTTTCGTGTGCTGTCTCTTTGACGGTATTATCCACCCATGAATTTTCCCTCAATTTATTTTTAAGTTTATTGTCACAAATAGGCTTACATTAACACTGCAATGAAGTTACTGTGAAAATCCCCTTGTCACCACACTCCAGTGCATGTTGGGATACATGGGGGGAGAATTTAGCATGGTCAATGCACATAACCTCCATATCTTTGGATTGTGGGAGGAAAACGGAGCACCTGGAGGAAACCCACGCTGACACGAGGAGAACATGCAGACTCTACACAGACACACTGACACAAGCTGGGAAGCAAAATCGAGTCCGCACTGCTGTCAGGCAGCTGTGCCGACCACTGTGCTGCCCAAATTGTCTATCCAGTTTTATTTTACAAGTTAGTATTTAATCTATTTTCAGCACCTTTCAGCTACAGCATTTCAAATCAAAATATATTGTAGAAAATAACTTCTCCCATTCTCACCTCAGGTTTTTCAATTAATTTGGCCTCTGATTACCAACCATTCAGCCACTGGAAACCATTTTCTCCTTGCTTACTCTATCAAAATGCTCCATGTTTTTGAACACCTCTATTAAATCTCCTCTTCAACTTCTCTCCTCCAATAGAGGACAAGCCTCACTTCTCTATTCACCATGTAAATGAAGTCTTACATCTCTGGTTCCATTTTAGTAATTCTTTTCTGCAGCTTCTCAAAGGCCATGACCTCTGACTAAAATATGGCGTTGAAAGTTGGAACAATTGTCCAGCTGAACTCAAACCAGGGTTTTCTAAAGCTGAGCTTAACTTTCTTGCTTTTATACTCTGTTGTCATAGCTTATAAAACCAAGGATCTAATATGTATTTGTAGCTACCATCTCCATTTGTCCTGCCACCTTCAAATATTTTTGAAGGTATACCCTTAGATCTCCTTTCTCTTGCACTTGCTTTAAAATTGCTTACTTTTATATGGCCTTTCCTCATTCTTCTGGCCAAAATGTATCACTTCACATTTCACTGAATTAATTTGGACTTGCCATTTGTCAGTCCATTGCACCAATCTGTTTATGTTCTCCTAGCAACTGCTACTATCACCTTCATCATTATTTCTGAGCTTTCTGCAAATTTTTAAATAATGCCTTGTATACCCAAGTCCCAGTTATTAATATATATCACAAAGAGCAGTGGACCCAGTCGGCAACCTGGGGTTGGGTGGTTACCATTATACACTTCCCTCCAGTCCAAAGGAAAAAAACATTCATGACTACTCCCCATTTTCTCTTAGCTAAGTCCATATTCACGCTACCACTATCCCTTTAATTCATCGAGGTTCAATTTTGCTAACAAGTCTATTATCTGGTATATTATCAAATGCCTTTTACAAGTCCAGACAATACATCAAACCCACTACTTTTACTTGCTATGTTACTTCTTTATTCACTCCAGCCTGTGTCAGTGCCCTATGAACTGGCCAAGCAAGTCATTCAATTGATGCAAGGGTAATGTTGCCGTGAGATTCTCTGACAAAGTATAAACACACACGCAATCCAAGTTTAATTTACCTGAGTTTTGCCGCCTGTGCTTTCCTGTACAGCCGTCCGGGACAGAGCTGTGCCTGCCAAAAAGCTTGAGAAACAGCCGCAAAAGATGTTGGAAATTCCTAGAGCAATGAATTCCTGGAAGATTGCACAATTATATAAATACACATCTAAATGACAGTTCCCTTGCTGCTGTTATTAATACCAACAATCATCCTTCTTACCACTTTGATACAACTCGGTGACGTTTTAAATGTTGTCAGACATGTTTTTCTCCTCAGAACATATTTCATCAATGCACACAGTAGATAATTGTTCAGTTATTGTATTCAGTTTGAAATATTCTTAAATTATTTTCAAACCTACTACTGTCACTTGTATAATAACTGACACCTGTTGATAGGTACAAGGCCTCTAGTTCCACAACATTACAATACATATAAGGAATACATCTAAACACATGTAAAAGGGCCCAGTCAGGGCAAATAGGCAAGAGTAACTGGGCAATAAGGTGACAGGTATTCTTGTCAACTGCCTTATTTGCAGAACACTTTCCAAACAAAAGTTTCCCAATGGAGATATACCTAAAGATGCTTTTTCTGTTGTCTGTGCCAAGATGCTCAAGGGACTGGAGAGTCTGCAGAGGTCTAAGAATAGCCCAAAGATGAACAAAGACAATGCAACTTATATCCCACTGCCCCCAGCAGAAACCACAAGGTGTATTTGCAGGCAGTTAGCACAGTGGATACAGGCTGAGACGTATAAGATGATGAATGGGATGGATAGGATAGAGGTGGAAAGACTCTTCCCGCTCAGAAAGGACAGTAGGACTAGGGGGCACAGCCTCAAGATAAAGGGGGGCGGTTTAGAACAGAGTTGAGGAGGAACTTCTTCACTCAAAGGGTGGTGAATCTCCGGAATTCTCTGCCCGTTGAAGTGGTGGAGGCATAATGTTATTGGACAGAGTTGATGTGGATTTCCAAAAGGGAAGCCCTGTTAAACAAACTGTTTTAAGGGTGTAACCAACAGAATAGCTAAAGAAGAATCAGCACATGTAGTGTAATTGGATTTTCAAAAAATTTGATAAGAAGCCAGAAAAGATGTTTGAACAAAATAAGTTTTTGCTCATGGGATGGGGTAATATTAGATTGAGGATTGATTAGACGTTAGGAATAAACTGGTCAATTTCCATTGACAGGTTGTAACAGGTGCAGTAATGCAAGGATCAATATTTGGACCCCAGTTATTTAGAATCTATATCAATGATTTAAGGATTAAGTGTAATATATGGATTGGGTGTAATTTATTTAAATTAGCTGAGGATTCAAAGTTAGGTGGAAAAGCAACCTGTGAGGAGGATGCATAGAGGTTGCAAAGGGATATCAACAGGCGGAGCAAGTGGATAAGAATGTGCCGGATGGAATATAGTGGAGTTACCTCCTTTTGCAGAAAAAAAATTAGAAAAATGACAAGAGGCTGGAAATGTTGATGGTCAGAGGAATTTGGGTGTCCTATTATACTAAACACTGAATGCTATCCTACAGGAAGCAATTAGAAAAGCTGAAGGTACGTTCTTCTTCATAACAAAGAAATTGGAGTGCAAGAGTACAGAACTCTTACACAGTACACCAGATACAGTCTAAGACCCTATATAATCCACAATCTTCTGGGCCGGATCATTTCAAAGATTCACACCACCTTGGGTGTAGAAATTTCTCCTCCTCATCAGTCCTAAATGTCTGAGACTGTGGGGCCTTTTGTTGGAGACAACTTTACTTGGAGAAACATGCTTCCGGCATCCATCCTGTCAAGCCCCTTAAGACTGCTAAGTGTTTCAATTAGATCACCAACTCAATCTCCTCATAAGAAAATTTTCTTCATTAGGCTTCCTCCAAGAACATCCTTCCTTGAGTAAGGATAGGGTTTTAGTAAGACTGCATCCACTGTACTGTGTACAGTTCTGTTCTCCTTACTCAAGGAAGGGTATCTGTTAGGATATTGGTTTGCAGGAGCCGAGTCAGAAAAATTCATATCCCAAGGAGGGACCTCTCCCGATTCCATCTGTCAGCCACACTAGCTTGTCAGTCTTTAAAGAGCACTGGATCACTGCAGAACAACAAGGTCCAGGTATCAAGTCTGCTAAGATGCATTTGCTTACCAAACTACCAAATCCGGCAAGCGCCCTTAAAGTTATCTCAACAGGTTTTTGTGTTCAGCATGGTGAAAGAACCTCCATTTGCCAATCACTCTAATACGCCGTGTCTCAAAGTCCAATGTCAGGGACCAGACACATACATCAACTCCTTAATCCAATTGAGAGATTCAGTACTCTGTCAACTGCTTCTCCATTTCACAACAGATCTAGCTCAGTCTACTAGAGGTTTTGCACATGGATCAGAGATATATATTATTTGTCATCGGTTGGGCTTCATAGGGACTTTGTTGGCATCGCAACAAGGCAGACCAAAGTGATCTTTGGCTATTCACTGCATAGTCCCAGAGGTCTATATCCAGATCAAAGCTGGCAACCCTCAAGATCTATAAGTGCTAAATGTGAAACAACCGCTGATATCTTCTGATCAAGATTCTCTCGAGCTGTGCTCAACACCATAACACTGTTTTGGAGGGTGCTTGATACCATTTCATTATCACTTAGTCGATTTTCAAGATGATGAAGGGAGCATTTTATTTTTCTTGGTGAATTAGGACTAGGGGGCACAGCCTCAAGATAAAGGGGGGGCGGTTTAGAACAGAGTTGAGGAGGAACTTCTTCACTCAAAGGGTGGTGAATCTCTGGAATTCTCTGCCCGTTGAAGTGGTGGAGGCTGCCTCGCTAAATATTTTTAAGACGTGGGTTGATGGGTTTTTGATAAGTGAGGGGATTAAGGGTTATGGGGAGGGGGCGGGAAAGTGGAACTGAGCCACGACAGATCAGCCATGATCTTATTGAATGGCGGGGCAGGCTCAAAGGGCTAGATGGCATACTCCTGCTCCTATTTCTTATGTTCTTATGAAACACCCAGGCCCTGCAAGTGTCCCAAGGTGAGGCTAACTGAATGTTGCAATGAGGCAGTAGATATAGACACAGCACCAATTAGGAACTGCTCCGTGGGCATCCCTAGCCTAGCCTTACAAAGTAAAATTGGCTCCAAACTTCCATGTTAATTTGAACAATCTAAAAATGAATTTTAAAAAAATCAGGATATTGTAGCAGACATAGAGCGAGATTTTCCACCTGTGTTTGCCCCAAAACTGGAAAATCCCGCCTGAGATCAACAGACCTCTGCAGTATCCGCTCACCATAATTCCTATAGTGGGCAAACGCGAAAATTCCCCCCATAATGTTAATAGATTCTCAATGCCTAACTGACTCAAAGATGTAGGGACTAATTAATTAATTATGGGTGTTAGGATTGCTGCTGCAGAGCACCAGGAACTCGGGTTCAATTCCAGTCTTGGGTGACTGTCTGTGTGGAGTTTGCATGTTGTTCCAGTGTCTGCATGGGTTTCCTCCAAGTGTCCAGTTTCCTCCCACACTCCAAAGATGTGCGGGTTAGGTGCACTGGCCATGCTAAATTGCTGTTTAGTGTCGGGAGATTAGCAGGGTAAATACGTGGAATTGTAGTTATAGGGCCTGAGTGGGACTGTTTTCAGTACAAGCTTGATGGGCCAAATGGTCTCCTTCTGCACTTGGAACTCTATGATTCTAATAGTCTATGGGAGTTTCACTTGTTTCCTGTTGGGCTTATTGCAACAGAAACTGTAGAATTACATTCTGGAATGAACTCATCTTCTTACTAAATTTGCAATCATCACACAAACCCGCAGTCCGAGAGCAATTTTCTCATCCCACTGCGTTTTTAGGGCAGCAAACCACGAGACACTCATGGGGGTCATTTTGCAGACTCCCTGTTGGGCGCCCAGTGCAAGATTTCCAGAACTGTCAGCTTTTGTGCTGGAAATCGGCATGGAGCCACATAAGTTATGGGACCTTAATTTCAATATAATTAGCTGGCCAGGACTGGAATCTCTGAGCCCGCTAGCCTTCCCCCCAGCCCCAAGCCAGGAGTGGTTCACTCTAACAGGGATTATTACAGCTTTCCATTTGCAGGGGAATGGCAGCCCAACCTCACTGGAAATGAAGGCTGGGGGGGGGCGGGGTGCAAATTGAGGCCCCCCCCCAAAGGGTGTCACCTGGGCATTGTACCTTGGCAGTGCCAGTCTGGCCCCCCTGGCACTGCCCAAGGGGCAAAGTGCCAATGCCCAGGGGGCATATTAGGCTGATGGGCAGTGCCAAAGAAGGCAGGGTCTGATGGGTGCTCCGGCTGCCACTCTGCAGTCAGGATCAGTGGGGGAGGCCAGCGATCGAGTTGGATAGTAACCAATCTCCGCACCAACAGATCTGCATGCATGCCGTGGCCCGCTCAGCAGTATATTGCCAGCCTCTCCAGGTGGGAATAGGCCCCACCCACTGATTTTTAGTGTGATTTATGCAGGTGCACTGAGTGTAGAAGATTCATTTTTTAACTCCTGCTGAAAGAGATTTACTCCAGTTTTTACACAAATTCAACAGTTAAATTTTGTTTGGGAAAATCTCACCCTCTATTTTTCCAAGATGAAAGCAGTATGGGTAGAATGTGAATGGGGGTCATGGAGGTGCTAAACAGAAAGATCTGCCATTTGTTTATGTGCCACACCCATATAGACCGGAAAACACAAATCAGGAAAGACACACAACAGGATGCCAATTTTGCAACCTTGCCAAAGTCATAATTCACCCAATGTAACCTCACAATCCAACAGGAATCATGTATCATCTTAACATGGCTTGTCAACTCACAAACCACTGTTAGGAAACATTTGATTTCCAAATTTTCTTCCCAACATGAAGGAGATTGGTTTATCTCCACAAAACTCCAGTAATGTAAAATTTAACATTATGATGGATTCAATTTTTGACCAGTAAAGATAGACAAGGGGGGCAAACACAAGCTTTAACAAAAAAAATTTCGACCTATAGGAACACAACAATAAAATCTTGTTGACTAATTTTGGCATCAAGTGAAGTGTTTATATGATAGCTATTTAAGCTACTGCCATTTTATCTTCTAATATAACTTGGATTTAGAGCATTCCCTTGTCTAGTGTCCAGCCTGTCCCCAGAAGCCATAGTTTGGGGGTTATCACTCTGCATGATGCATGTTTGACCATGGAGATGCTCCCACTATTACCACACTGGATGAATTTACAGGTTGATTTGACCATGTTATTAACATGTCTTCAGTGGCAATCGAGTCCCGAGTAGGACTTGAACCTGGAGCTTCTGGCTCCGAGGTAGGGATGTTAACCACTGTGTTACAAGGTCCCTATAATACAATTAAGACATCAAATATTAATTGATATTGCAATCAAACCTTCTCTTACCTGATTTCCATCAACAGGATAGTCGTGTTTGGTGCCAAATACTTTAGCAACTGAAACAGCCACCGCATATCCCACTATAGCAATGGAAAATGCAGATGCTCCCACTTGAGAGAAGATGCCCACATCTGGTGAGACTGGTGGTAAAAATCTGTGGACAAGTGCAAAAAAAATTCATGGATTTCTGAACTCAATCTGACAAGAGTTTTAATGTCTGTAACGAAGACTACAAAGGGCATAATTAAAATTTAAGACAAAAATTGAGACTGTTCAAAACCAATGCAGCAATCTTATCTTCTTACCCAGTTGGAATTCTTTTAATAATTCCAGCATTATACTTCTGTTCCAAGTTAGCACCATAGGAGATCCCCGTAGCAATTATTGTCTGGAACAAGCAAACATCTGTATTTAAATATCAATCACATTGGCGTCTTCACCAATCAGAATCTGACTAACCCATTTGAAACCAGGATCTCAAGTCTGTGGAACTCCTGGCGCTGTGTTTTACCAGCCTTCAGAAGGATAAAGTGGTGAGGGAAAGGTGTCAAGAGGACAGCCCAACACGTTTCTGCTGCCGTGGGATATTATCAAAGGCCAGAATACTTTGGTAGGTCATCTATCCATTAACTGGAATGGGCAGGCAACTGAAATAATTAATTAAATTGGCCTGCAGATGGTTATTTTATGACCCTGCTTGGATTTTTGCTGCCATCCAAACAAGCCCTCCAGCTAAATTGACACAGCCACCCAGAGGTTCCCTAAGATGACTCTATGTCTCTAGTGGCCCCATAGCCCACAGAGGACCCACCAGTGGCACTGAAGGCCCTAACTCTGGATTCACCCATCCAAAAGTTGGGACCTGACATCCCAGCTGCAGATCTTTCAAGATATTTTTCACATAACTGTGAGAGCCTCTCAATAGTGAGGTGCTTCTCTATGAGTGACGCTGCTGAGACTGTTGCTGGCCCACTGATCAGGCTGGCATGGAGTGGCAGCCTGCCATCTTTGACTGGATGGCAATCCCAGTGGGGCAGGCACTTAAGTGGTGGTAATAAGGCCCGTGACGCCAGTGGACACTTGTATAGGGTCAGGATTACCATACATCCCAGTAGCATGCTAGTAAAATTCTAGCTCCAATGACCCTGCTACATCTTCTACACAATTAAAAACCAATTTTAACCATAACTTGGTATTTTAGCAAATCTCTTACATTTTTAAAAAAAGTTCATTAGCGCGTTGTGATCATGTCTTGATAAAGATACGTGAGGTTAAAAACCCTGATCATGATGGTTATGCCAAGATTTATGTGGAGATGATAATAAAGTCATACAGCGCAGAAAGGCCCTTTGGCCCACCACGTCTGCACCAACAATAACTGGGTGGCTGTCTCAACTTAGCTGGAAGATTCCCCACAGGACAGGGATAGGGGGAGGTTGGATGGCAGCAAAATCCAACCAGGGTCATAAAATAACCATCTATAGGTCAATTTAATTAATTATTTCAGTTATAATTAAATACACGCTAATCGCATGTCTTTGAATGTTATGATATTTCAAGTGATCATCCAAATATGTTTTAAAGGTTGTAAAGTTTCCACTACCTTCCTGGGCAACACTTTGCAGATTCCCTCAGGTGATTTTTTTTTCCCCTCAAATCCCCTCTGAATCTCCTGTCCCTTATCCTATATATAGGCTGCCTCATGATTGATCCCTTAACTGCTCCCTATTCACTTATCCAAACCCCTCATAAACTTATATAATTCAATCATGACCCCCTCAGTCTTCGCTGCTCTATAAAGAAAACAATTCAAGCCTATCTAGTCTCTCCTTAGAGTTCAGATATTCCATCCCAGGCAATGTCCTGGTGAAACTCCTCTGCGTCCCCTCTAGTGCTATCACATCCTTCTTATAGTAAGGTGACCAGAACTGCACACAGTACTCTAGCTGTGGCCTAACCAATGTTCTGTACAGCTCCAACATGACCTCGTTGCTCTTATACTCTATGCCATGATGGATAAAAGCAAGTGTCCTATGTGCCTCCTTAACTACCCTATTCAAATACTCTGCCAGTGTCAGGGATCTGCTCCATCTACTCCTTTGAGCTTCCCAGTGTCCTGCCATTCATTAAATACTCCCTTGTCTTGTTTTTTCTTCCAAAGTGCATCACCTCACACTCATCAGGATTAAATGATGCAATTGGATGAGAAATTCAGAGACTCAGGCTCATGTTCTGTTCAAATCCTACTACCAGAAGCTGAACTAATAAAATGTATAATAGCAAGCCACTAATGGTAAATATCATTAATTATTGTAGAAACCCATCAGGTTCCTTACCTAGCCTTTCCTACATGATTCCAGCCCACAGCAATATGGTTATGAACTACTCTCTGAAATGGCTCAGCAAGCCATTCAGTTGAAGGGCATTTAGCAATGGGCAACCAATGCCAACCCTGTCAAAGATGTCAACATTCTACGAAAGAATAAAAAGGAAAAAAAATTCAACCAGTGCTGTCTCTGCAATGTGGTTGCCAGGAAGTCACTTAATTAGCATGACATGTGACCACCCTCCCTACTGTAGGCATATTGTGGCTACCTGCTTTCTTCTTATGGAGTAATACTGGGTAAAAAAAAAAATCCCCATCTTTAGGATTCCAGGATGCTTTCCTAGTTTGGAACAGTTCATCCCAATGGGAGCACTTCCTCCAACATGGCTTACTGACCCCGAATATTATCGTGTCTCATCAGCAGGAAGCAGGATCCCTAGTGTTGGGAGGCCATGACGACTTGGTATGACTGGCTTAGTAAGAACATAAGAAATAGGAGCAGGAGTAGGCCATCTAGCCCTTTGAGCCTGCCCCGCCATTCAATAAGATCATGGCTGATCTGTCGTGTCTCAGTTCCACATTCCCGCCCTCTCCCCACCCAGCAAAAGCAGGTCTGGGTTTCCTTCCCCCTCCCCCAAAATAATTTCACCGCACCGATCCAGGAATTGTGGTAGGAATCTGGTAAACTGTGAAAGAAAATGTGGGCACACTTTGTCCTTTTCCATCAGAACTTGCTGCGTTTCATTATCTGTATTTAAAATAGTTGAATGTTCTGAGCCATCCCTCTCTTCATTTGTGTAAGGAATCCTATGTAACTGAAAAGCTGTAGGCAGCAATAAATAAAGCAACATGTCCTTTCTCACTCCCTCGAGATCAAAATCAAAAGCTTCAGTCCAGCTCCTCAGTGGGAAATCTTAGAGCCTGTGCAACTTATTCAGCAGCTGCTGGTGGCAGCCCCAACCATGATGACAATACTTCAAGGCAAATGTAGTACATTACTGTGTTTGAATTGTGTAGATGCCAAGCAATTATGTCTTCAGTGAAAATAACCACTATGCAGGTGTCTGTATGGGCCTTCACAGAACTTTTATGGAACCGGAGGTTAACAGTTACCTTCCACTTAAGCCCTAAATTGTATTTTAATTATTTAGTAGAAGACATTGGGACATATAAAGAGTGTACAGGTGGCACTGGGTGTTGGACGTGTATGTTGAGTTAAATCAGAAAATAGTGTTTACGATGTACTTGCGTTTCCTTTTCTGGATTGCAACTGAGAGGCTCAAACACATTTGGCCCATGATTTTTGCACCAGCTCTCCACATGAGCATCATAGCTTACTGCCCTTGCTCTGCACATTATTTCCATTAGTTATCTAATCCACTCTTGAATGCTTCGAATGAACCTTGCACAATCGTTCAAAAAAAGAATGTTTCAACCAAAAAGTAAAAAGATGAAACACAACTTTTAAACATGTTTATGAATGGGCAGATGGTTTATCTATCTACATGGTGGAATCAAATCTGTCTTATAAACAAACAGGGTGGGTCTTAACACTATGTTTGTCCTGTCTCGAAGTAGGTACAAAAACTGAATTCAGTTGCGTAACAAACGGTTTAGAAAATGGACCTTTTCTCCCCTGGCATTGTGTGGTACTAAGCCAAACACTTCACAAGCCAAATTGAATCTGAAGGACTTAAATCAATTTGACAGAGCAACAGGTGGCTTGCCAGAATAGGTATGACAGTCCCGAGGGTTAGAGGAAGTAAAAATCAGGCCCGATTCCTGTTCTTGATTGTGATCCAACTGCCCCAGGGTGGTCATCATATGACAGCATTAGGTAACCCAATTAACCCTTTCATTGTTGAATACTCAGTGTTGACTCTTCTATAAACAACAGTACTAGTGAGCTGCCTCTTGCAATGAAACCAACATCTTTAGAAAAACAAGAGGATAAAGGAGAGAAAATAAAGCACTGATCCTCTACCCTTTCCTACGAAGTTGACTTAAACTATTAGTCTGGTGTTACCACATAACTTACTTACCACAATTACTTCGATAGGAATAGGTACTTTAATCTTATCTTTGAAACGATTGTTGATTTCTTTGACAATAATACACACCACAAAGGTAATCAAGCCAGCAACGAAGTCTGCAATATTGGTTTGTGGAATGTTCCGGAGTATGTCAATCAGAGTCTACAAAATAAATTCAAAAGCAGAGGTTCTAACAAATGTTGCAGTTTGACCCTTACACATGGGTTAGAAAAAAGGTACATTGATTAGGTTCTCATGACTAAACCAGCTGATTCAGCTCGTAGCATTTTTTCTTGCATAGCAATTTCTGGAATCTAACCACATCAGGGACTCAAATACATATTTGCTGCAGTACTAAGGGTGTGCTGCATTATTGGAAGTGTTGTTTTTAAGATTTTAAATCTACAGTCTAATAACTTGTTGAGCTGGCTATGCAAGATTCCATGGCACTTTTTGACATATATATTTGGACAGGGAAAAGTGCAGCTTCTCCATCAAGCCTACACCACAATGGGTATAATATTGTGGTTAAACACTCCTTTCCTCCCCTGATTTGGTTTCCACTGTGACGATACTGTGCCTTTAAGGAATATATTTGTATCCTGTTTCTTGTGCAGGATTTTCTTTAGCAGCTTGTTTTATTATTGTGCCATTTTGTCTGGATATGGAAGCCCCATCATTAATTCAGTAGCATAATTGATCTTAAATGATGAAATGTTTGTTGTAATTCGGACTAATGCTGGGTTAGTGTTTTCTCCTGGGGTTTTTCAGAGGGGGCTTGATTAGGTTTTGACAAAGTCATGTGACTGGATGGGGCTCAGCTCACAGAAAGAACTCCAGTTCAGTTGTTGTTTGGCAGCCACATAAAGGAGTTGCTCTTTCTCTCTCTGAAATTTGGAGACTGGATCTGCTAGAAACCAGGTGTCTCTCTGAAGGTCTGCTACTTGAAAGGTAGATTTTTCTCTGAAAACTGCTGTATGGGAGTCAGAAGGCAGCTGTATTTCTGTTTCTGTCCAGAGGAGTTAAAGGACTGGAAATCTAGTATCCACGTAAGCATGTGTATTTTTGGTGCTAATTGGTTCTGAAGAAAGATTTATGTCTATGGAAATATTGCATAAATTGGAACAATAGAGATAGCTAGCTGTTAAAAATTATAGTTGGTCATGTTTAAGTATTTTAACTGGTAATGGTTATGATAATTCTTTTTCTTATATTCTGTGTTCTTAAATAAAATTTGTTTTAGTAAGAGTTTCCTATTGGATCAATAGAATCACACTTGGAGCAAAACACCTGATGCTCGCATTAGTGCCAAAATAAAGTTGGGATCCAGACTAACTTCAGAATATACCTTGGCATTTCAGATCTGATCCCTAACATCACCCTTGCCTTGTAATCTCTGACTCCCTCAAATAAACCAACATTTCATTTAATCTTCTGCATGTGAAATCCTGTTGTGCAGAAACTGATTTGGCTGAATAACAATCATGCCAAATAGCTAATTATGCATTGCATACCTTCTCAACTTTATAGCTTTGATTACAGAGACCACATAATGACAAATCAGATTTGGGTAGGAGTTTCTCCAAAATCAAACAGTCATCAGCATCATTACATGATTAATGGTGAGTTAAGCATGGTCCCACTTGGTGATTATTGGCATGGAACTGTATCATAATGGAGTCAATGCCTACAGGAATGGATGGAAGGAATAAAATATTGAATTAAATTGTAGAGTAAAAACGTGAACCCTGTGGTAAATCGATTTTATTATACTGTTCTCCTCCCTTCTCCAAGAGATTTGAAATGTCCCAATGTGTCTGTGCTGGTGTTGATTGCAAAGTGAGTGGAACTCAAGTTATACAGACTATAGAAGCAAACAATATGACAACTGTTCCAATCTTATACTGAATTGAAAACACAGCTATGTTAAGATGGGTCTTACTTGAGCAAACCCATCTTGTTGCCAAAACCTTTTGTTTGTATCTGATTGTCTGTGATAGAGTTTAGTGATAAGTATCTCAACATATAGCAAAAAAAAATCAACATTTTGGCTTCAAAAACGCTGACAGCTTAAAAATGACCTTGTTAGTAGGCCAATTATCTGGATGGTCTGTCTGATTCCCCTGTGCCAAGGACTGCTGCTGGGTAAAAGTGGTATGGTGCACTGAGGAACATCAAAGGTTGTTGGTATGGTGATTAGCTGTTGTCACCTGACGATAACTTCACAAAATTGGTCAAAGTCAGCGAATGTATTAGACTTCTTGTGGCACTGCTGCCAGGTCCTCTGGTCCAGACCCTCAACAGTTAAGAAGTATTTAGATGAGCACTTGAAATGCCATAGCATACAAAGCCAAGGACCAAGTGCTGGAAAATGGGACTAGAGCAGATAGGTGCTTGATGGCTGGAATTGACACAGTGGGCTGAAGGACCTCACTGTGCTGTAAAACTCTATGGCTCGGAGTTGCTCCTACTCTCTTCAGATAGTGATCCTTGAGGGCCTTCTGGCTCCCTACAGAACAGTTGCATCTCTCCTTCAGCCCACCTGCACCATTAGTATCTCCAGAACTGTATCCATCACCTAGGACTCCCTTCTGTCCTGGTGTTCCCTTTATCTTTTCTTTCAAATTCCGCCAAAATTATTGTGCAGCTTTCATTTTGGGGATACCATTTTTCTTTCGGAGTAGGCTGGTTGCACCATGTGATCTTAGCACAACACTGTTCTGCCCTCTGCTGGGCAGAGGCAGGCAGCAGCATGAGGATTACACTAGCAGCCAGGAACCTACTTGGTACCACCTTCTGCCAGGTAAATGAGGCTGAACCACCAAGTTTGGGTGCTGGACAACTCCAACAGAACCAGCATCCAGAGCTTGCAAATCCCACATACAAAAAAAAGGGGACAAAACAATTTTTTTGCCCTCTGACTCAGGATCATGAGCTGGATGCAGCTTACAAGACATTAACACAGGGGAAGAAACTACTCTGGATAGTTTGGTGCAGAATCAAACTTTTACTGAAAGTGCAAGTGCCAAAAAGGAAGTTTGTGACCGTCAGTTAGTGCAGCAGGGGGAATCCAGGAGAGGTAGGGAATGAGGTCTCAAGGGTACAAGGTGAGGGTAATGAAGACGTCTTAAGAGAAGTTGACCTAAGGACCTTTGCCCTTTGTCCCCCTGGGAAAGTTGCCCAATGCTTGCTTTGGCTCTAGCCTCTTATGCCTCATTGTCCTCTGCCTGTGTCTCACTGCCACACAGGAAACATGTCCAACGTATAACAAACAACCAACAATCTTTCACTAGCTGCCAGCAGATGACAAAGCAATCTTGGTTTATACTGCTATATTTGGCCCATAGAAATTGCTCAAAGCTGTACATGCCTTAGTGTTGCAGTGTGTACATCTATCATCTTTGCTCTGAGACATGATGTTACATTCCTGTCAGTTCTTGAGTATAATTTTTTTTGCTCATTGGTTACAATTACTCGTGTGCACATGTTCTGTTCTCTAACTTTATAACATAAGAACATAAGAACATAAGAAATAGGAGCAGGAGTAGGCCATCTAGCCCTTCGAGCCTGCCCCGCCATTCAATAAGATCATGGCTGATCTGTTGTGGCTCAGTTCCACTTTCCCGCCCTCTCCCCATAACCCTTAATCCCCTCTCTTATCAAGAACCCATCAACCCGCTTCTTAAAAATATTTAGCGAGGCAGCCTCCACCACTTCAACGGGCAGAGAATTCCAGAGATTCACCACCCTTTGAGTGAAGAAGTTCCTCCTCAACTCCGTTCTAAACCGCCTCCCCTTTATCTTGAGGCTGTGCCCCCTAGTCCTACTGTCTTTTTTGAGCGGGAAGAGTCTCTCCACCTCTATCCTATCCATCCCATTCATCATCTTATACGTCTCAATGAGATCTCCCCTCATTCTTCTAAACTCTAACGAGTACAAGCCTAGTTTATTCAGCCTCTCCTCATAGCTCAATCCCCTCAACTCCAGTATCAGCCTAGTAAACCTCCTCTGCACTCCCTCCAGGGCCAAAATATCCTTGCGCAGGTGCGCAACATTCAGTTCATATGTGTTCTGCTTTGTACTGTGTGCAGCTTCACTTGAACCATGTTCTACAACTGGCTGCAGAAAACAGCATTGATGCCATCAGTAACACATCGTCAAGCTTGGCATACAGTCTGCATGTTAGAAGGATGCCCTTTCCAAACAAAATTGTGCTATTTTCCCCAATGAACAACATTATAGAGTCTCCTTGCTGAAAATGATTTCAATTTGCTCCTCTGGGCAAGTTTTCCACCATTTGTTAACACAGAAAAGCTAGAACCTTTAGAAATTCATAGGAAGTTAAATGGTACTTAAACGGAGCTGCCAAGAAACAAGTCATGATTAACTGCTGGCTTTATTGTTGCTTATAGCATGAATTTATATTTCTTTCTTAATAGTGTCTCACTATTCTTGATTAATAAGGGGATCAGCAGTTATGGGGAAAAGGCAGAAGAATGGGGACGAGAAAAGTATCACCCATGATTGAATGACAGAGCAGACTTGATGGGCTGTGTAGCCTAATTCTGCTCCTATGTATTATGGTCTGTTATGGCTTTTCACGTCTTTATATGGAGTGAGGATTATTAGCCTGCTAGTTAGATCCAATTACCTCAAAATTTGCTCCTTAATTGCAATGATGTTATAAAAAAAGGATTATGGTTTCAATTTCAGTAGTTTAAGAAATAAAACAAGGCTTACCTTACAATTCCTATACATATTTTAACTAAAAACTTAGTCACAATTGAAATTGATATTGCAAACAAACTGCTTCACATAAAACGAGACTTTGTTTTTTAACAAGCGCAAGACGATACTCACGTATATGACCGAGAGGACGCCTGTGTAACTCTTTGTTGGGACGCTTAAACATATTTTCAATTGAGAGACGAAAACATGAAACGCAGCAGCTGTCGTAAATCCTCCCACTAATGGGACGGAGAGGTATCGAACAATGAAACCAACTTGCAGGAGCCCAAGCACAAGCTGAAATGTTAAGGAAACAGTGGTTACAAATGCTATTGAAATGATGAATGGTTACAACACAGAGACACACCATTTGACCCACAGTGTCCATACTGGATCTCTTAAAGTACAACTCAGCTAGCCCCAAAAATATTTTTTCTTCAGCTAACTATGCTATTTTCTTTCGGAAAAAAAATGGTGAATTTTTCACTGCACTCTCAGGTAGTGAACTCCAGTTCCTAACTGTAAAACCTTCTCTCTCATTTGCTGTCAGCACAAACTCTCTGATCCTGCCAACTGGAACTGTTTCTATCCACTCTGTCCAAACCTTTCATGATTTTGACTGAAGACCAGAAATAGGGAGACAATTAAAAAGTTTATTACCTGAATAATGCCAGCAAGAACTGTGACCGTAGATGCAATTATGACTCTCTGGCTATCTCTGGCAACGATATCCACAACTGTATCATTGAGATCTGTCGTGTTACTTGAAATCACAAAATTTTCATCAGGTGCCATTTGTAGAATTAAAGACCCTATCATCAAGCTGGTAATTGGAAAGGGTCCTGTGCAAAATCAAGCAAATATATCTATGTCAGAAGCAGATCTCAACCATTACATATCATCGTAACGGTTAAGATACAATGGGAACTTTCAGATAGGGATGTTCCAATCATTTGTAAACCAGTTCTTTTCCCCACATAATTTGGTCTACTTTTCTCTATAGTGTAAACTCATCCTGGGGTACACCTGCCAGATGCCATCCTGTAACTTATCCATTCTTTTTACACAAACCCATCTAGATGACAAGTGTCTGCATTGGGGGACTCCACAGTGGAGTGTCATCCAATTCTTATCCCAATGTTCAAATTATAGTTTCTATTTTTGTATAGGAAATGTGTTGATTTGATTAACAATACTTCTGCAGGTGTACAACCTAACTCTAAAAGGTAGGTTTGTATTAAGGATACGCTCATTCTGTACAAGTCTAAAACTGACCTACTGAGTTCCACGCGATCAGATAAAATCAAAATATTGTTGCTAATCCAATAGATGTTCAATTGTAGTATTGCCTACACAATATGTTTAAAGGAGAAAGCACAGGCAACACCTATAATGCAGATATTACATCAAGTATTCTTACAGTGAGTGTGAGTTAATAATTTCCCATTTCAGAAAATGTAGAGAACAGTTACATTTTATTTTCAACATAACCGTACCAGGGCTCAAAGATTCAGACAAAGCGTACTCACCAACAGCTAAATGCTTTGAGGTTCCCAAGAAAAAATAAGGTAGGATGGGGAAAAATGCAGAGTAGAGACCATAGCCAACAGGGACTTCAGCCAAGAGAGCAAATGCAAGACCTAAATCAAAGAGAAATGAAATATCTGCTGTAACACTAGTTTTCACCATCTTACTATGTATTATAATCTCACAGCAAGCAACAAAAATAGTTCCAATCAAAAATCCATCACGTTGACATGTTGTTTGAGGCTACTGTAGCTTCATGACATTTTTGACCTGACTAGTGAAAAATTTTGTCATGGAAAGCTGTGGTGCTATCTTGTGACAATATCCAAGTCCTGGACTGGGTAAAGTCTAGATAAATAATCACACCTCATATTTAGTTTTTATCTTCATGGTTATTTCACAGTGAAGGTTTAGCATCAGTTTTACTATTCTCTCTCTTAATTAAGAAATGTTAGCTGCTGGTACAACCAGTGAAAAATGAATAGTGTGTGACCGAAGAGCATTGCAAAACACGATTTGCTTCCCAGGCTGAGTTCTTGCATAGCTACCACATCACATGAATCCACCGGACACCATTCTTCAGCTCTTGTCTGGTGTACCTTGGAACTAAAATTCCCTGCAGAAGCAAAGGTAATAATGGACATTCCCGACTGGTTGTTCCATTTGTCACAGTTTTAATAAAAACAAAAATGCTAGAATTCCTCAGCAAGTCACGCAGCAGCTTTGGAAAGAGAAATTGAGATAGTGTTTCAAGTTGCTAACCTTCTCCTTGGTGCAAGCAAAGTTAGAGATATAATAGGTTTTAAGGAAGTACAAGGGTAAGAAAGAAGTGGACGAAAGAACAAAGGGTCTGTGATAGGTGGATGTCAGGCAGCTGTTGTTTATTATTTATTCATCCATGGCATGTGGGCATCAGTCTCAAGACCAGCATTTATTGCCTCTCTCCAATTGCCCTCGAAGGTAGTGGTGTGCTGTCTCCTTGAACCACTGCAGACCATGTTTTATGCAAACATTCACAGTTCCAGAATTGTGACCCAGCAATAGTGAAGGAATGGCAATATAATTCTAAGTCAGGACTGTGTGCGGCTTGAAGAGGAATTTGGTGGTGGTGTCCCCATGCATCTGCTTCCCTTGTCTTCCCAGTGGGTAGAGGTCATGGGTTTGGAAGGTGCTGTCAAAAGCAGTCTTGGTGAGTTTTTGCAGTGCATCTTGCAGATGGAAATACTTGTTATCTCTATGCATCAGTGTGGAAAGAGTGAACGTTGAAGGAGGTGGATGGGTGCCAATCAAGCAGGTTGCTTTTCTGGTTGGTATTGAGCTTTTAGAGTGTTGGTGGAGTTGCACTTTAAGGCAAGTGGAGAGTATTCCATCACTTGTGCCTTGTAGATGGTGGACAGACATTGGGGAATCAGGAGGGGAGTTACTCTCTGCAGAATTCCCAGCTTCTGACCTGCTCTTGTAGCCACAGTATTCTTATGGCTAGTCCAGTTCAGTTTTTGGTTAATGGTAACCCCTAGGATATTGATAGTGGGAGTTTCTGCAAGGATAATCCCATTGAACATCAAAGGGAGATTCAAAGTTATCGGAGTTGGCCATTGCTTAGCATTTATGTGGAAAGTAACCATTCATTGCCACACATCAGCCCAAAACTGCATATTGTCCAGGTAGCACTGCATATGGACACAGACTATTTCATCTGAGGTGTGACTAAATGACAAAAGGAATTATGTACAAGGTAAAAGAGGTGGTTATGAGACAAATAACAAAAGATGGGTCCAGAGAAATTATAAATGACAGTAGTAGAATCATTACCAGAACTTACTGTCTGAAAAAAAATGCAAGCAGTGATTTATGATTTGAAATTATTGAACTCAAATGTTGAGTCTGGAATAAGGTGCACCACTGAAAGGTGACACTCTGTTCCTCAAGCTACCTGTAAGCATTCATTAGGATAACATTGGAAGCGAAAGGCAGGGGAGTCAGAGTGGGAGTAGGGTGGAGAACTAAAACAGCAATTGACCAAAAGATCAAGATTATGCTCATAGAATGAATGGAGGTTTTTGGAGATGATCACCCAAACGGTGTTTGTACTCCCCAATGTAGAAGAAATTGCATTGTGAGCAGCCAGTAGAATATATCAAACCGTTTCAACTGGAGAGAATTATTGAGGCCTTGAGCATTGGAAGTGGAAGAAGAGAAAGGTTACAGGGAAAGGAGATCTGGTGTTTGGGATGACCACTTACTGAACCAGGTGTCAGGAATGGAATGATTTTGAGGACAAAAGGAAGGTTGTTGTAATTCCTCAAGGGAGGGCAAGATGACAGGAGATGTGTGGGAAATGAGGTGGACTTGGTCAAGAGTCCTGTCCACCATGGTAGAGGGGAATCCTCGGTTGAGGAAAAGGAAAACGTATGGCGGCAACATTGTGAGCAGTGAATATAGTGTGCTAAATTGGAAGGTGGCATTGTCTAAACAGATGCAAATAGAGTAAGAAACTGGGAAAATAGAATAGAATCTTGCCAGGAAAAAGGGGTGGAAAGAAGTGCAATCAAGGTAGCCATGGCTGTCATTCAGCTTACAGATGATACTGATCGACAGCCTACATCCAGAAGTGAAGATAGAGATGTTGAGAAAGGGGAAAGAAGAGCTGGAGATGAACCATGTGAAGCCAAGGAAGACTTAGAATTTGGAAGCAAATTTGACTTATTTTTAAAAATCCAATTCAGGGTGAAAGCAGGAAACTATCAATTCAATGTACTTGAAAAATAGTTGTGGTGGTTGAGATTGGAGTAGGACTGAAACAAAAAGGACACAAAAGTTGCTGCTGTGGAAAAGCTTATTAGGGAGAGATAAGGGAATCAAAAAGAGAAGCTGTTCAATGCGGACGAGGTGTAGCTCGGTTTCCATTGAAGGAGAAAGAAGAGCTGTAGATTTGCCTGGTAAGGGATGGAGGGGGTGGGGGAGAAGAGGAACTGGACATCCATAGCAAAGAGGAGATGGTTGGGACCAGGAAACCAGAACCTAACTGTTGAGATGACAAAGGTATTGTAAACATCATAGATGTATGGAGTAGGTGGCTGGACAAGACGAAAGAGAAAATGAGTTCAGATTGAATGACATGTTTCCTGGGGCAAGAACAGACTGAAACAATGGGTATGCCAAAACAAGTCATGTGGTTTTGGGGAGGAAGTAGAAGTAGCAGAGTTGCCAGCTAGGAGGTGGAAACAGTGGAGGAAAATGCCCAGAGGAAATGAATTAGTGGCTTGATATGGGGTTATAGCCTAGGGAAGGTTGAAGCTGGTGTCAAAGCATTCACACTCAGCCTCTGCAAGATAAAGGTTTAATGATAGCATTACTGTTGTACCCAAGAGGATGGAGTGTTAAAGGTTCAGAGAGCCGTAGGTTAAAAAGTGAGGGAGCTCAAGAAAGCGAAGCAGCAATTTCAAATGGAAAGACCAAGAGAAGACAGGGTGGCAGCAGATGAGGTCCAGGTAGAACAAGAATTCTGACGATAGGAGGAAGGGTTCATTTGTCACTGCAGGAGTGGGGGATGGATGATGATGAACAGATATTTAGCCAAAGATGTTACTCCAGGAAAGAAGGAAGAGGAGTTCAGCATTGTATCAAGCTCAACATTAACTAAAGTGAGGTGAAATAGGATAAAGCTGATGTCTTTAGTGGGGGCTGATCTTTAGGGTAGGTGTCAGTGGAGAGGTCAGAATGTAAAAGAAAAGGTTAGTGGGCATAATGAAACACTACAGATTATGTTAGAAGAACAAAGTAATCAGAAAAGTGAAGAGGGAAGTAGGATCCAGAGGAACATACTGGTTTACTTTGACTTAATTTATAACGGCAAACTACATCCTCCTTCTGAGAATTCTCAAGACCCAATTGCAGATTATGCAAATATAGTTGTGCAACTAGCCTAACCAGCAGGCAATTGTTCACGACGAACTTATGGTGAGTAACATTTAACTCTTTAATGTGCACTAGAACAGAGAGCAACATCTCCTATGATACTATTATAAGCCACACTGCATTCAAGGTGTGTAACTTTATTAGACCAGACACTTGATGGAGAAAGGCTATTGTGATCACAATGTAGTATTTAAACTATTCAAACACAAAAACCGTCCCCCAAATGTGAGCACACTTTATTCATATCTTTTTATTAACAAGAATTTAAATTTAAAGCTGCTATGATTATGACCATAATGTTAACAAGTTCTCAATAAGGTTTTAAGTCACCTTTCATCTCAATTTTAAGAGGTAAAAATGCACAAAGGTACTCCAACAAGTCACAAGTGTTATTCACTGTACCAGCTATTTGGTGAGAATTACACTAATTTTTTGGGACCACAGCAATTTAAAAATAAGATGATCAGCTTCATTTCATTGGCTCAAATGTGCTCCTTGGTAAATTGTCCTTCTAGGCAAAAAATAAAATGTTCCTGGCACTAGTAATGATTAATGCAATTTATAAATGTTGATCCTACTCTTCAGTACAGATTATAGACCTACAATGACATTATAAAGAGAGAAAAATGTATTTTATTTATTTTAAAGTTATGGGAAAAGTTCTTACACAACTAAATGAAATTAACTGTGTCATGTATGGAATGGAACAAAACTAAAGTCTCAATTAAAGAAAGTAATGCAAAGAAATTTGGTCTTAATTCACAAGATTTAAATTGTGATTCTTAAACAATGAAGAGGGGCAAACTTTTAAATGAAGAACAACCAATAATTGCAGAAACTACAGCTGCGTTGACCAGGAGAGCTATTATTTCCTTAACAGAAAGGCATAAAGTTAAATAGAAAATATGTATTCTGCAAAGAAACTTACCTTGTAATGTTGCTACTAGTCCAGTGCTGATTCCAGAAACAATGTCACCAGGCAACCATTCCTTCAACTTGTACTTGGGTAACCAATCCAATATGGGAAAGAAGCCTTTAATTATACTCAAGACCCTTTTAGCTGAGCAACTGAGAAGAAAAAGAAAACTATAATTTATAACCTCTTAATACATGCAGCAAAATCAAAATCATTTCAATTCAGTTCATATGGAGCAATCTCAACGTGCGGTCAAACCATGCAGTGCCCTTCATAATAAAAACCAGACCAAAACTAAACAAGAATGTCTATCGGTATGTTATAACAAAACACAAAATGGAGAGATTTCAATAAGATATCACATATTAAAAAAACATATGTTCACCTTTTCTGTTAATTAAAGTAAGATCTTATTTAAATCTGGTTTGAGTCTAACTTGACTCTTTTGCCTATTAGTTTCCCTATTCAAACTGTACCTTGTTCCATTCTTTGGTGAACGAGAGATTCACCTGACTCAATTCTAAATGCTATAAATGTATCAGTAAGCAATTTACTCCACAAGGGTAAGTTTAGCTTTTGGCTTCTTTAACTGACAATATAAACCCACTTTTACACAACATGCCTCCCATTTCCACATAACTGGTTCCTTGGCATCTTTCTTACTTAGAAAACTTGTGCTTTGCTCCCAAAGATACTCTTGCATCCAGTGAGAATACGTGTAACATCTTTCCATAGTTTAATGCTCTGAATTCGATGCACTTTGCAGACCGTCTAAATCCTTCCGAAAAGTTGATTCATTCCAATAGTGTCTCCTTGATTTTTTTTTACAGCACTCCAAAATTATAGTTCCTATTATACAGATTTTATTTTTCTTTCAACAGTTAGTGTACACAGTTCACAAAAACAGAAATGCTGGAACTATTGAGAAGGACAGTATGCACACAGAAGAGTTCACGTTTCAAGTTGATGATCTTTCATCAGAAGTATTTTGAACATTTTCTGGTTTTAATCTCAAATTTCTAGCATCCACATAATTTTGTTTATGCGACGGATTAAAATGTTTGGCTCATACAGGTCTTTTCTTTTAATTTATTTGAGCAGGTGTACCCATGAGTGCCTTTGAATTTTATATTTTTCAATAGAACATTCTGCTTTCCCAACCTACTTACAATGGACATTTATATTGAGTTTGACAGGCAGTTAGTCCTAAACTAGGGTCTTAAAATCAGAACAAAGCAAACTATGTAAGTAGGAGGGGCAATAGGGCTAAGACAGATTGAAAAACTGGATAAAAATACATATATGATGGTAAACAAGCAATGGCAAACAATTAAGGAATTAATTCAGAATTCACACTCAAGAAAGGAATAAAGGAATAAAAAACCCCACAGGAACAGCTGTCCAACCATGGCTATTAAGAGGCATTCATTAGTATTAGAAGCTTATAATGCGACTAAAAAGAGTAGTAAACCTGAAGATTCAAAGTTTTAAAATTCAGTGAAGAATGATCAAGAAATTAATAAATGAGAGTTAAGAGTAAAAAGACATTAAAATTAGATTATAAAAACATCTATCGGCATTACAGATAAATTACAGAAACATTATTAGATAAAAACTGTAGAAAATACAATAGAAATTCCGGATACGTTCGGAAACTAAGGGACTAACAAGAATGAGGAGCTTCAGGAAATCAGTACTGAGAAATATCACTGAGAAATCAATGGGACTAAAAGCTGACAAATCCCCTGATCCTGATGGCCTAAATCTTAGGATTTCAAAAGAGTTAGTAGCAGAGATAATAGATGCAATGGTTTTGATCTTCTAGAACTGGCTAAATTTTTGAAAGGTCACCACAAGTTTTTAGGTAGTAAAAGTGGTTTTAGTTTTATTTTATTTACTAGTGTCACAAGTGGGCTTACATTAACACTGTAATGAAGTTACTCTGAAAATCCTCTAGTCACCATGCTCCAGTGCTTGTTCGGGTACACGGAGAGAGAATTTTAGTGTAGCCAATGCCCTAACCAGCACATCTTTCGGACTGTGGGAAGAAATCTGTGCAGATACGGGGAGAATGTGCAAACTCCGCACGGACAGTGACCCAAGCCAGGGCTTGAAACTGGGGCCCTGGTGCTGTGAGGCAACAGTGCTAACCACTGTTTCACCCACATAACAGAATGAAGAGTGTAAACAGGCGACTACAAGTTTGATGTCAGCCTGACATCAATATCCGGGAAAATGTTAAAATCTGTTTTTGGCAATGTGGTAATGGGGCACTTAGAAAAGCATAATGTTATTGCACAGAGTTGATGTGGATTTCCAAAAGGGAAGCCCTGTTAAACAAACTGTTTTAAGGGTGTAACCAACAGAATAGCTAAAGAAGAATCAGCACATGTAGTGTAATTGGATTTTCAAAAATTTGATAAGAAGCCAGAAAAGATGTTTGAACAAAATAAGTTTTTGCTCATGGGATGGGGTAATATTAGATTGAGGATTGATTAGACGTTAGGAATAAACTGGTCAATTTCCGTTGACAGGTTGTAACAGGTGCAGTAATGCAAGGATCAATATTTGGACCCCAGTTATTTAGAATCTATATCAATGATTTAAGGATTAAGTGTAATATATGGATTGGGTGTAATTTATTTAAATTAGCTGAGGATTCAAAGTTAGGTGGAAAAGCAACCTGTGAGGAGGATGCATAGAGGTTGCAAAGGGATATCAACAGGCGGAGCAAGTGGATAAGAATGTGCCGGATGGAATATAGTGGAGTTACCTCCTTTTGCAGAAAAAAAATTAGAAAAATGACAAGAGGCTGGAAATGTTGATGGTCAGAGGAATTTGGGTGTCCTATTATACTAAACACTGAATGCTATCCTACAGGAAGCAATTAGAAAAGCTGAAGGTACGTTCTTCTTCATAACAAAGAAATTGGAGTGCAAGAGTACAGAACTCTTACACAGTACACCAGATACAGTCTAAGACCCTATATAATCCACAATCTTCTGGGCCGGATCATTTCAAAGATTCACACCACCTTGGGTGTAGAAATTTCTCCTCCTCATCAGTCCTAAATGTCTGAGACTGTGGGGCCTTTTGTTGGAGACAACTTTACTTGGAGAAACATGCTTCCGGCATCCATCCTGTCAAGCCCCTTAAGACTGCCAAGTGTTTCAATTAGATCACCAACTCAATCTCCTCATAAGAAAATTTTCTTCATTAGGCTTCCTCCAAGAACATCCTTCCTTGAGTAAGGATAGGGTTTTAGTAAGACTGCATCCACTGTACTGTGTACAGTTCTGTTCTCCTTACTCAAGGAAGGGTATCTGTTAGGATATTGGTTTGCAGGAGCCGAGTCAGAAAAATTCATATCCCAAGGAGGGACCTCTCCCGATTCCATCTGTCAGCCACACTAGCTTGTCAGTCTTTAAAGAGCACTGGATCACTGCAGAACAACAAGGTCCAGGTATCAAGTCTGCTAAGATGCATTTGCTTACAAAACTACCAAATCCGGCAAGCGCCCTTAAAGTTATCTCAACAGGTTTTTGTGTTCAGCATGGTGAAAGAACCTCCATTTGCCAATCACTCTAATATGCCGTGTCTCAAAGTCCAATGTCAGGGACCAGACGTATACATCAACTCCTTAATCCAATTGAGGGATTCATTACAGTTCAGTACTCTGTCAACTGCTTCTCCATTTCACAACAGATCTAGCTCAGTCTACTAGAGGTTTTGCACATGGATCAGAGATAAATATTATTTGTCATCGGTTGGGCTTCATAGGGACTTTGCTGGCATCGCAACAAGTAAAGGCAGACCAAAGTGATCTTTGGCTATTCACTGCATAGTCCCAGAGGTCTATATCCAGATCAAAGCTGGCAACCCTCAAGATCTATAAGTGCTAAATGTGAAACAACCGCTGATATCTTCTGATCAAGATTCTCTCGAGCTGTGCTCAACACCATAACACTGTTTTGGAGGGTGCTTGATACCATTTCATTATCACTTAGTCGATTTTCAAGATGATGAAGGGAGCATTTTATTTTTCTTGGTGAATTAGGACTAGGGGGCACAGCCTCAAGATAAAGGGGGGGCGGTTTAGAACAGAGTTGAGGAGGAACTTCTTCACTCAAAGGGTGGTGAATCTCTGGAATTCTCTGCCCGTTGAAGTGGTGGAGGCTGCCTCGCTAAATATTTTTAAGACGCGGGTTGATGGGTTTTTGATAAGTGAGGGGATTAAGGGTTATGGGGAGAGGGCGGGAAAGTGGAACTGAGCCACGACAGATCAGCCATGATCTTATTGAATGGCGGGGCAGGCTCAAAGGGCTAGATGGCCTACTCCTGCTCCTATTTCTTATGTTCTTATGAATTGCTAGCAAAACAGAGGGGGAGAATTCCTGAAACGTGTGTACATATAAAAGAAAAAGAACTTCCTTGCTCAGCAGGTTTCAGCCCAATGGAGGGAGGAAACAGTGTGGAATATAATTCCAGGTACTGGGGAAAGTGAAGCAATTTCCATGGGAAAGCATTTGGAAAACTGGTCACAGGTCTGAAGTTTTTTCCTGGAGGAGGACAAGCTACATTCAAACATAAAAGCACTCAACTGAAGGAGGGCTAACTTCAGCGAGTTGAAACTGCTTTTGCCCCATATAGAAACAGGTAAAACCAGAGGTGACCAAAGAAAGGCAAAGAGGAGTTAGATCAGATACAAACCCTGGACACATTTCCAAGAGGAAGAACAGACAGAAGTCAAAACTAGAGTTCTTGGGATGACTAAAGATATAGATTAAAAATAAAACAGGAAATAAAAGAGGCTTATAATAAACATTAGGCTCAAAATACGGTCATGAAGCAAAATGAATACAGAAAGTAAAGAAAACAAAAAGGTTAGAGTGTATGAAAATAGATTAATAAAATAATTTTATAAACAAATAACAGAAGAACAGTCACTAGACAGGTGGGATCAATTAAGGCAATTAAAGAGAGACCTGATGGAGGCAAAGGGCATGGCTTAGATACAAAATCAGTACTTTGTATCTGTATTCAATGAAGAAAACATTGCTGATATCATAATGATTTACATAGAATGGAAGAAAGACCCATTGGTCTGCCTGTAACTTTTTCCACCTGCTCTCTATCCCATGATTATATTCATCCCATGCTCTGTACTTATTATCTAATTCCTCTTAGTTGACCCCGTGCCCCACTCCTCGCATGTGCTTTCAGCTGTCTGAGATTTCTGTTATAGAATCCCCTCCCCTCCCCTCCCAAGACCTCTCCCTACCTCCCTGTTCTCCTTAAACACCCACCTCATCCATTAAAGTTTGTGGTCAACATCCACAACAAAAGCAGAAAATACTGGAAAGCCTCAGTAGGTCTGACAGCATCTGAGGAGCGAGAATAGAGCCGACGTTTCATGTCTGGATGACACTTGGTCAGAGTTTATTTCAGATTCAAGCATCCACAGCAATTTGTTTTTACCTTTTTTTGGCTGGATATCCATTACATTATACCTCTATGAAGAGCCATGGGATTTTTTTTCTACACCAACAATGTATAAGTGCACATTGGTGCAAAATAGAAGATGGGTATTGGAACATTTGACAATGCTAGTTAGATAGAACGACACCAGATAACTTGATGAACGGGGGTTCTTTTCTGATTCCTATCCTACATTCTAACCAGGTGAGCAGTAGCAGCAATGTCAGTTGTCTTTACTCCATCCAGTACTTGTTATAAAGTTACATCAAAACGAAGTGATGTATCTAAAAGTCTGTTTTTTCAAAGAGGTTTGTTTTACAATGTTGCACCTTTTGAAAAATGTCCTCTCAAAAGAAATTATTCATTCGGATATTCTTCTCAATTGGCCATGATATATATTTTAAATAGTTTCACCTCATGGCTGGCAAATATTGATGACATACTGACACTTAGGAACCCGCTACCTTTTAGATGCATCGCAATAGCAAAAGGGAGAGAGATTTACAACGCGGGGAACCGGGGGGGCGCTTACTGGATATGTCTGGACTTTCACTCACCTGCACCTCTTGGCCACTCGGTCACGTATGGTTTTGGGGACTTTTTCCTTTTTCTCATTTTCTTCCAGGAAGCTATTTTCAGAGTAAACCGAACGGGCCACAAAGTAGTTGTGGTTGACACTGTCTGTCGTTGGCATTTCGGCTACTCCAAGGCTGTCCTGCTCAGCGAACAGACGGCTGGACACTGAAAGAGAATGATCCCCAGTTAAAACAAACCATGAGTTTGGTCATCTCGAGGAGGGGTGCTCACCCAGGGCATCTCACACTCCTCTCACACACCCTCTCCCCCAGGGCATCTCACCCTCCTCTCACACACCCTCTCCCCCAGGGCATCTCACCCTCCTCTCACACACCCTCTCCCCCAGGGCATCTCACCCTCCTCTCACACACCCTCTCCCCCAGGGCATCTCACCCTCCTCTCACACGCCCTCTCCCCCAGGGCATCTCACCCTCCTCTCACACACCCTCTCCCCCAGGGCATCTCACCCTCCTCTCACACACCCTCTCCCCCAGGGCATCTCACACTCCCCACTCCCCGCACCCCCCCCCCCCCCCCCCCGCCGCCCAGGGCATCTCACACTCCACTGCAAAATTTCGAGACATTTTCTACTATTAGTAAAAGATATTCAGACTTGCTAAACTGGAAAACACTCCCATGTCCCTCCGGATTTCATTCACCAAAGCATTGCCCGTCCACTGGAGAGGGAGAAGGGGCGGCGATTTTAAACTCTCAAAAGTCGGATCATTTGAACGGCCACCTTCCAGCAGTTTACCAAAAAAAAAGTGGTTCTTCCGGATAAAACAACACAGACGAAAACTATCTGAAAGTCTGCAATAACCCGAGAGAGCGCGTAATAGTGGGAGGTTTGTTAAGACTTTTCACAACTCGACTCACATCTATAGACACTCAGAAAAGCCACTCACCCACAATATAGACTGACACTGTGTCATCCCAGTTCCATTCATAGAATCTCCCGTCCCATACTCTTATGGATGAAACCCATTTTAAAAAAAATAAACAGAACAGTCTAACGATTACAGAAAACCCTTACCTTCCAAAAAAAACTGAACACGTGGATGCCAGCCGCCCCCCCGCCCCCGTGACTTCCCGACCCCATAAAAAAACCCTTTCAAAATTAGTTCAACTTATCCCTGCACAGCACTTTTTTCCGGACAGATTTTTTTTCGTGTTTGAAAAACTTTTTCTTTAAATCCTAATTTTGACAATAATTATCGACCCAATTCACTCCGAGGGTGCACAGCTAAAAATGTAGTTAATGATTTAAAAAAAACACACAAGCAAACGATAAGTGGAAATGCCAGTCAAATAAGATGCAGTTTCAGAAATCCACCGTACACCAAGTGAAAGAGTTCTAACTTTCTTTTCGATAGAACAGAGTTGGAAACTTGCTGTGTGTAGTAAATATCCGAATGTTTCACGGTCGGCGTTCGTAATCAACGTACGTCCATAAACTAACAACTTTACCGCTGCGATCTGGAATCTCCCTGGGTGTTGCGTGCTTTCATTGAGGGTAGAATTTTACTGCAGGTTTATATATTCTAGATTTTGTTTAGACCGCACACACAGGGCAGCCTGCTCCGGATCGGGATTGCCTCGGCTCTGAAACGACTGCTCACTGGCAAATAAACGCAGGGCGGTCAACAGATACCTACTCAAAACCGCGGACTGAAGTCAAATAATCTCATTCTAACTGTTAATGTTGCTTAAAAATCTGGACCCACCCAAATAAAAAAATAATGAAATCAAACCAGGATGCCGGAAAAGTGGAATAAAAACAAAACCAGGCCGGAAATACTGAACAGGTCAGGCAGCATCCGTGGGGAAAGAAAGGTGATTAACATTTCAGGTCGATGGATGACCTTTCTTCAAATGAAGCGTTAGCGTGATTCACCTTGTTTCTCCTCTTTGCAGATGCTTCGATAACTGAGGTTTGTTTGGGCACTTACATGTTTTTAACCCTCGTTTTGAAAGGTTTTAAATCCTCAACGGCCACACAGTTTGTCAAGATCACACAGGCCAATGTGCACATAGGAACATACAATGGAACAGGGGGGCACACGGGCAAAATACCTCAGTTACAAAACATAACAGGATTAAAATTGAGTAAATGTAACATTTTGGTGGTAGGAAACAGATGGTCGTTATAAACAGAAAATGCCGGATAAAGAGAGCAGATCCGGCAGCATCTCTGAAGAAACAAAGCTAACGTTTCAAGTCCACATGACTCTTGTACAGAGAACGAGTTCTGTCCGAGGGTCACGTGGACTCAAAAATTTACCTTTTGTTTATCTCTCCACAGATGCTGCCAGATTTGCTGAGTTTATCCAGCATTTTCTGCTTTTTTATATCAGATCTTGCACTTATTAATCATTTATAAATTATAGGTAGCAGTGGAATATTGTTGACGATCATAGTAAAGAGTTTTATGAAAGATATTGAGAGGATCATTAATACTAATTTATACATTGAAACCATTTCCATGTAAATCGGTTTCAACATATCTGAAGTTTATTGCTGCCAAGGTAACATGATTGTATTGCAGGTAGAATCTGCAAATGTTGACCTGTGAAAAGACCTTTACCCAATTTGATTTAGTTTTTGGAGGGAGTGTCTTCACTGAATCTGCCTTGGCTGTTTGGGTAGTAGCTTCAGGTCTTTGCTGTTATGAGAATTCATTGTCCTTGTTTTTTTTAATTCATTCATGGGAAATGGTTGTCACTGGCTGGCCAGCATTTATTGCCCATCCCTAGTTACCCTTGAACTGAGTGGTTTGCTAGGTCATTTCAGAGGGCAGTTGAGAGTCAACCACATTGCTGTGACTCCAGAGTCACATGCAGGCCAAATAAGATCAGGATAGCAGATTTCCCACCCTAAAGGACATTAGTGAAGCAGGTGGGTTTTTCCTATATTTGACAATAGCTTCATAGTAATAAGTAAATTCTTTATTAGAACATAGAACACCACAGCACAAACAGGCCCTTCGGCCCACAAGTTGCACCGATCGCATCCATACCTACCAAGCCCTCTGTAACTCCCTATCCCATTAAATCCCATATACTCATCCAGAAGTCTTTTAAATGACTCCAGTGAGTGCACCTCTACCACCACCAACGGCAGCCGATTCCACTCACTCACCACCCTCTGAGTGAAAAACTTACCCCTAACATTTCCTCCGTACTTGCTTCCCAGCACCTTAAACTGGTGTCCTCTCATAGCGACCATTTCAGCCCTGGGAAATAACCTCCGAGAATCCACCCTATCTATTCCTCTCAACATTTTATAAACCTCTATCAGGTCGCCTCTCAACGTTTGTCTCTCCAGGGAGAAGAGACCTAGCTCCCTCAACCTATCTTCATAAGGCACACCTCCCAATCCAGGCAACATCCTTGTAAATCTCCTCTGCACTCTCTCAATAGCTTCCACAACCTTCCTGTAGTGAAGCGACCAGAACTGCACACAGTACTCCAAGTGGGGTCTGACAAGGGTCTTATAAAGTTGCAGCATTACCTCCGACTCCTAAACTCAATCCCTCGATTAATGAAGGCCAGTACACCATACGCCTTCTTGACCACGTCCTCCACCTGCGAGGCCGATATGAGCGTCCTACGGACCTGGACCCCAAGATCCTTCTGCTCCTCAACACTGCTAAGACTCCTACCCTTGATATTGTACTCCTTCATCACATTGGTCCTGCCAAAATGGACCACTACACATTTATCTGCATTGAAGTCCATCTGCCACTTCTCTGCCCAGTCTTGCATCCTATCTGTGTCACGCTGCAACTTCTGACATCCCTCCAGACTATCCACAACACCACTAACCTTCGTATCGTCGGCGAACTTACTAACCCATCCCTCCACTTCCTCATCCAGGTCATTTATGAAAATGACAAACAGCAAGGGTCCTAGAACAGATCCCTGGGGCACTCCACTGGTGACCGACCTCCACGCAGAAAAAGACCCATCCACAACCACTCTCTGCCTTCTGCAGGCAAGCCAGTTCTGGATCCACAAGGCCAAAGCCCCTTGGATCCCATGCCCTCTCACCTTCTCAAGAAGTCTTGCATGGGGGACCTTATCAAACGTCTTGTTGAAGTCCATGTAAACCACATCCACCGCTCTTCCTTTGTCAATGTGTTCAGTCACATTTTCAAAGAACTCAACTAGGCTCGTAAGGCATGACCTGCCCTTGACAAAGCCATGCTGACTATTTCTGATCATTCTAAACTTCTCTAAATGCTCATAAATCCTGTCCCTCAGAATCCTCTCCATCAACTTACCAATCACTGAGCTCAGACTCACCGGTTGGTAATTTCCCGGGCTATCCCTGTTCCCTTTCTTGAAAATAGGAACCACATCCGCAATCCTCCAATCCTCCGGAACCTCTCCCGTCTCCATCGATGATACAAAGATCATTGCCAGGGGCTCTGCAATCCCTTCCCTCACCTCCCACAGTAACCTGGGGTACATCCCATCCGGTCCCGGCGACTTATCTATCTTGATAGAATTTAAAAGTTCCAACACATCCTTTTTCTTAACGTCCACATACTCAATCTTTTCAGTCCGCCGCAAACCTGTAGTACAACCTCCCAGATCACTTTCCACTGTGAATACCGAGGCAAAGTACTCATTAAGCACCTCTGCCATTTCTTCCGGTTCCACACAGACTTTTCCCCCGTCATCTTTTATAGGCCCTATCCCTTCACTTCTCATCCTTTTACTCTTCACATATTTGTAGAACGCCTTGGGATTCTCCCTAATCTTACCCGCCAAGGCCTTCTCATGACCCCTTCTGGCTCTCCTAATTTCCTTTTTAAGCTCCTTTCTACAAGCATTATACTCCTCTAGATCCTTAACATCTCCTAGCTCTCTGAATCTTTTGTATGCCTTTCTTTTATTCCTAACTAGGTTCATCACAACCTTCGTGCACCACAGTTCCCGCGACCTACCAAAACCTCCTCCAGATTGTTTTTATTGAATTCAAATTCCACCATCTGCCGTGGCAGGATTTGAACCCAGATGAGCCCTAGAACATAGCTGAATTTCTGGATTAATAGTCTAGCAATAATATCACTAGGCCGTCACCTCACCTTCACGATGTGCTATCTTAGTGGCCTGTGAACCCCCTCCACAGCCCAAGATTCCAGGAGACTCTTACCAATCAACCAATGGTCAATTAACTTCCACTCCTCTGTTCAAGAACAACTGCTCCCACAGCAAACCCTTGCTGATATTTTATACTCACATTATTCTGCAGCACCGCCCCTCCCAAGAAATTCCACAAAAATAACTTTCAACACTTTCATTTGCTCAAAAGAAGAGATCAAAGTTAATTATTTTAAGTTCTTGAAGAGATTGTGCTAAATTTCAATCTGCAGCCCGCTCCATTTCTTCCACAAATTAGGGGTCACATTGTAGAAACAAAATGAGAAGCCTCCATGAATAAAGATTCATATGGCGACAAGGAAGGGAATTATTTCATTGTGCAATAACAACATTAGTTTATGTTCTACTTGCATTCTTTGTAATCTGTTTAGGTTCAGATTGTATCAACGGTTTGCCAACACTCACTTTTTGTTTCTTGAATTAAGAACTTTGACCATAGATTTGTAAAATTCAGTTTATCTGCAAGCAGTACACTATATAAATACAATAGGGACAGTCCAAAAGGGGCCTTCTCAGCTGCTGTCACTGGGATTTGAAGATTTCTGTTACTTCCCTTACAATTACCCTTGCCTTTGAAATGATTGAACAGTTAAATGTATATTTTAAGACCTTTTTACCTTTTTGATCAGGTCCGTGAGGTACACCAATCAAATGATTCTCCTTGCTGAGCCACAACAACTTGTATTATGACCACACTTCCTTCAAATGGAGTTCTTTCATTCCATCTCTATGAAGATGGCATACGGAGAGACATCGGGCAACATGAAGTAATTGTGAACCATATCATCATAATTGTAAGGTAGGTGACTCTTGAATTGATGTGGAACTGGTTTTGTCTGTATGTCTGTTTGTATCATGACACCTTAATGTATGCATGCAAATGCCCAAAATAGACTCTGTGCATTTCCTAAGGTAGGTGGCCCTTGAACTGATGTGAAACTGGTTTGTCTGTATGTATGCTTGTGAAATGACATCATGATATATTACTTGCAGGTGCCCAAGATAGGCAATGTCCAAGTGCAGAGGATCCTAATCCAAGGCAGATCACAAGACTCCTAAAAATATACATTTCATACTGTTGGAATTTCAGAGATTATTTGCTTTATATTTATAGGTGTCATCAACAGGAGGACAATCATGCAGTTCACAATTATTGTAAAAATGTCTTTATTTGATGTGCTTAGTAAGTCCTGCCTGCCACTGCACCCTGTATGGTGTAATTTAATCTGTCCTTATCCACAAATAGCCTTGTTTTCTTTCATCATGTCCAGTGTTCCATACAAAGCTGGGTAAAAATGACTAAGTGAATTTTTAGAGGAGTCTTTAGGAATGTAAACTGCAGAACTCCACAATACTACACACAAGGCGACACAGTGGTTAGCTTGGTTGCCTCACAATGCCAGGGACCCGGGTTCAATTCCCACTTTGTGTCACTCATTGGAATTCTACTACCCTGCCTGCCATGGAATTGGAATGGGCGTGGGGCAGACAATGGAAAGGTCTGTTAACCTCGGATGAGATTTTCCAGTCTCATTCAACCTTGTGCAGAGCCTGTATTCTCTCCGTGTCTGTGTGAGTTTCCTTTGGGTGCTCTGATTTCCTCCCACCGTCTGAAAGACATGGTGGTTATGTGCCTTGGCCATGCTAAATTCTCCCTCAGTATACCCAAACAGGCATCGGAGTGTGGTGACTAGAAGATTTTCAGAGTAACTTCTTTGCAGTGTTAATGTAAGCCTACTTGTGACACTAATAAATAAACTTTAAAAAATTTTTAAACTTTAAATACTATTCTTATTAATAATTCCCAATAAATCCAGTCCTTAATGAGTCAAGATTCAACTCTGTCAAATGCTGAAGTACAAGATCATTATTTCCTTTATATTTGTCACCTATTACATATTGAGTGTCACTGATAAAGGTTATACAATTAGGAATACTCTGCTCAACAACTGATGCAACTGTCATAACCAAACTCTGGAGCAAGTCCGCACACTAGTGAGAAAGAGCTTTATTCATTTTCTACTACCAATAGAGTTTCCAATCTGACTAGCTAATTTGCAATTAATTTAGGAATCATAGCCTTTATAATGTGGAATTGTTATCCGTGCTCCCTGAAACCTAAAGTAAATTAGACTGATTGCATAGCTATCATAGAAACATAGAATGATTTATGGTACAAGAGGAGGCCATCCAGCCACTGTGTCTGTGGCAGGACTCATAAATTTGTGAGGAATTAACTATCCTTCTAAAGCCAAGCCAACTATTCCGTATGGCTTTATAGTCATGTCATATAAATCAAGCACTTTTATATCTCCCTTTGACTATCAAGTTAATATTCACTCGTCCTCTCGTATGGCTTGAGTATTCTTGGTGCAGCAAAGGTCTGTGTTTCCTTGTTACTTTCTTGTAAATTCAAAAGTAAATCTTTTCATGACTTGTGGACACTTTATTCACAAATCTCTTCATAAATTTTCTAATGGTGTCTTCTTGTTAAGAAATTTCTGAGACCATATGATTAACTGGAAATGTAATGTGGCCATTTGTGAAGGCTGATGAGTAGATATATATTTAACACATCAAATAAATTTTGATCTTGAGTTGTCTCGTTTCCCAAGACATTTTCCTGAAAAATCTATCTGGTTTATTATAGCTAAAAATATTTTTTGGATTCTTATTGGCGTTGTTTTCTTTCATTTGAGAGAAGAAGGTCCAAAGTGACTGAAAAGAACAACAGGGAAGACAAAGTAAAAGGGAGAAAGTTGTAGTAATGTCAACCCAACTAAATATGAAAATAATTAGAGGAAAGATAATGAATTTTCATATCAGTGCTGTCAGGTTTTAGGAAGCAGGAAGAGCTTCATTTGTGGTCAATCTTTCCACTGCCTGCTGATCATTTCCAGCATTTTTACTCTTGCAATAACTTCAGGGGTCAGCTGTAAAGGAATCGTGCTTTATTGCACAAAATAAAGTAACCACAAGCCTGTGGTGAACAAAAACAGATCCCAACCAATACAACAATGGACCTAATGAGGGGCTTGCTTTATAGAGGGCTGGTATACAAGGTCCACCTGGTAAGGTCCTTAGTAATCACCAAGGAATTTGCATTCTAGGAGAAGGTCTGTCAGTGATTTCCCCATCCAAATCCAGGGGTTATCACAACTCTCAGGCCAAACCCAATTCCAACAAGGACTTGAGCACATAGTTAGGTGAAAAAATCAGTGCAGAACTGAGGAAGTATTATGCTGTGGGAGGTGCCACCTTTTGAATGAGATGTGAAATGAAAGCATGGTAAGCTTTATTGCTCAGTGTAGGTTAATTTTCTGTCTTAAAAACTTGCTGTGAAAATGCAAGTCATTGTTACCCAGTTCATGCTGGGCATTAAAAGAATTACTTCACAAAAGGGCATGAGTTTGAAAGTGTCAAAGGTTGAACGATTTATTCTAAAACTAAATTGACTATCCGATGTCCAGCAGTTATGACTGAGATGTTGCAACAATTCTAACAGGCTTGGAATATACATGTTGTTATAGATATTGGTATCTGGACTGGCTAATGCCAGTTTGACTTCAAGATTTCCTCTTGTGAACTGGTGCAATATTTACTGCTTCCTATTTTTATGAGAAAATATAATTGACTAGGACATTTGAAATAAATGATTGGGTTAAAGTTGCCAATGCCAGTTACCAGCAATCAGCATGGTTACATTGCTCTCTTTTGTTCTTCAGGGAGGGAAAGCAAGGGGAAGTTCTTAAAAGGCTTGTTTCAAAGCAAAATGAGAGTGCTGCTGAATTTTATGCTTTAATAACTCCTCATGTTAAATCATATTTTATCACAATATGTGAGACACCAAAGTGGAGATCTGGGGTTGAAATTTGTTCACCTATTATGCTGATGCTACATGGGATTTTCTACCCAGCCGCTTCTGTCCACTTTTGTTTTATTCATTCATGGGATATGGGCATCACTGTCTGGCCAGCATTTATTGCCCATCTCTAGTTGCCCTTGGAGGTCAATTGAGAGTCAATCACATTGCTGTGGGTCTGGAGTCACATGTGGGCTAGACTGGGTAAGAACAGCAGATTTTCTTCCCTAAAGGACATTAGTGAAACTAATGGGTTTTTCCAACAATCAACAGTGGTTTTATGTCATCAGTAGATTCCTAATTCCAGATTTTTTTTCCACCATCTGCCACGGTGGGATTCAAACCCGGGTCCCCCAAACATTAGCTGTGTTTCTGGATTAACAGTCTAGCAGTAATACCTCTAGACCATCAACTCCCCCCTCGCTTTGCTTTCAAGAACTCCTAGCCTCTCCATTTTCCTCACCTATTCTCTATATTCTTACTTGGCCTTATTATAAAATGCTCTGAGAACCTCTGCATAAATGAAGTGCACTATAAATGTACATTGTTGTTGTATGATTGTATACTTTCTTAAATTCCATGCTATAGATCTTACAATGCAAATAATTTGTGTTTGCATCTTGAAAGTATGGTGTACCTGTTCTGACCTAGACTGGGTACAATACTGATTGCCAGAAATATACATAAGTTAAAACAAAACAAATTCCCCCATTGGCTCATAGGTAAGGGCATTTACAGAGGCAGATTAAGAATTCTTGGAGTCCTGGGCACCAAGAATATTTGGGGCCCTTCCATATGTCCCCAAACAAATCTGTCTCCCAACCCATTAAAACATAAATGTAGAGTAAAATGCACAAGTAGGCCACTGGAATGATTGTGCGCTGCATTAATAATAAAACAAAGTATGTCACAATATTTTTGGATAAAATTAGACATAATTGCATATTTGGTAGGGGGTCCTACGGGTCCTTGGCGCAGTGCCTTAATCTGCCTTTAAGCCTCTCCACATGCAGCATTAGCCCATTTGAGAAGCTCCGAACCTGAATCCTTGTCATGTGCAGCATTTAATGATTTCAGCAGGCAAGGGCAGCAGTTGATTCAAAACAAGTTGCTTCATGCAGCGACAAAAGACCAGGGAAGAGAAGAAAGTTAACCGGCAACTTCCCAATCCTGATTGCAATTCAGTAACCTTTACTGAGCCGTGTAGTTGTCAGGTGAAAAGAGGATCTCAGAATTTGCCTGTCAAATTTATTGCCTAAACTCAAATAGCTGCGGTGACACATTGGAAGTTATTTAACCTAGAATTAGCAGCTCCAGTAGAAAGAAGAAGTTTGGAAAACCAAAGTTTTAAAAAATCATGTTTTTGTCTTACAGATGGAGGGACATGATGTATTGTCTTAACAATTCACCCTTCAATACAAAACATTAAAACATTCTTAATTTAGAGCATCAAATATTCTCAATTTCTCACTTTACAGCATTATGTGTATCTGTGCAAGTAAAGTATCAAAACAATTGACGAGCATATGTCTATACATGTGTATTATCTTTAATGTGCTTTTTTTAAAACAGGGCACAATAAATAATAGCAAATAATTTCAAAATTATCTATCTTGTTTACATTAAATTAATTTTCAGCACAATATTTAGATAATCCAAGAGTAGTGGTCAGTTTTATTTCAGTTGCTGACATGGCAGGTAAAGTGACAATAAAAGCACAAACCCCGTTATCAAACCGTATAAATAACATGACTGTACCTTGACTGTCTGTGGAGTCACCGTAATGTAATGCAACGACTGTCTGGTCCATATAAATTTCAGAGTATTTATTTGCTCTGAAATCAAATGAATAGAATAAAATTTAGCAAAAACAAACACAGGGTCTGTTGATTTGCAGCACACAGGTAGTTTCCACTCATAACCTACATCACTGCAAATCAGGAGTGCAAGAGAGTCTTGAAAAATAACACATTATTATGTGACCTCCAAATATGTGTAATATATATACACACAAACGCTGTCCTCAAATTTCAGTTTTGATGCTTAGTGATGCTCTTCAGTCAACCATGGAAGTAGAGGGGAGGGAACAGAGTTACAAAAGGATAGAATATTGTACCTTAAACTGATGTTAGACTTGCTGAATTCAGTTGTTCCGGGGTTGACGTAACATACAGATACCTTGGTGCTTCATCTACTCCAACTCTTTCTTTAGTAAGCCAAGTCAGAAGAATAAGGAGCTTGTAACACCATATCTTTGTAAAGTTGAGGAAGACAACAGAATCTTACTTTTTCAAGAAGGGGTGGATCTATTTTTAGGAATTCCAGTGGTGCAGTCACTATATCCTAAACTGGTTCAGCAACATTCTTTGGCTTGAACCTCTTTGGGCCATTAACTCTTCCACAAGTATGAGAACCTCCTTTTGTCTCTCACCAAAATGTGTGGATGGATAAAAGTAGCTTGTGAGAAGGCAATTTTGGATAACAACATAGATGACAAATCTATTCAATGGATTGTGCTTGCTATTGGTGATGAATAAGAAGAATGGATTTCTGAGTTCCAGAAATAAGAGTTAAGGCTGAGTTGCCCATTTCTTTTGGACAAAACCCACAAGTTTTCAAAGACTGTTTCTAATATCCAGTCTAAGCAGACTAATTTCTTTAAAACATATTTAACCAAGTATGAAAATCTTGAATTATTTCTTCTTTAATAGAAGAGAGTATATTAGCCTCAAAATCATTGCCTTTCTGGTTGACACATCCCAAGTTAAGTATCCCTCCTTGTTTCCCGATTCTGGTAATCAAGGATCAATCTGGCACTAACTTAATTTGTTCACGCAATATGACCACGCTAACAAAACCAGCATCTATTACCCATCCCTGATTTAGAAGATGGTGATAAACTGCTTTCATGAACTGCTGCAGTCCATGTGAATGTTTTTTGTAACAGTTTTGATAGGATGTTGTAGAGTAAACTGTATTATAGTGGAATAAAAACAGACATGCTAAAAAATTCAGTAGATCCAGCAGCATCTGTGGAGCAAGAAACCAAGTTAACACTTCAAATCAAATACAGGTATGACTCTTCTTCAGAACTGATCAGACTGAACTAAGAGCATTCTGAAGGAGAGTCATACTGCATTAAAAACCTTAACTCTGTTTCCCTCTTCATTGATACTGCCAGACTTGTCAATGTTTTTCAAGCACTTTCAGATCTCCGGTATACATTTTGGCAAAATCCAGGACAGAAACAGTCTTCCTTTTGTAAAAGAACATGAGTGAGGACATTTGTCAGCCAGTTGGGACTTTTTTTTCTTTATTTCTTCATAGGAATTGCTGGCAAGGCCAACATCTGTCGCTCCTTCCACACACACACACACACACACACACACACACGGAACTCAATGGTTTATAAGCCATTTCAAAGTGCAATTCAGAGTCTACCACACTGCTGTGGATCTGGAGTCACGTGTAGGCCAGACAAGATAAGGATGGTAGATTTCCTTTCCCTAAAGGGGCAATGTTGAACTAGATTGATTTTTACAACAATCGATGATAGTTTTGTGATCACCATTACTGAGACTAGATTTATACTCCAGATGTATTAAGTGAATTCAAATTCAGTTAATTATAATAAACATACCAGAAATTGAAAATCCTTCTCTAGGTTAGATTTCTGCATGTTTGTACCTACAGCATGAAAACAATCATTTTTTGCCATTGAACTCTTTATCACAATAAGAATGTTTCACAGGGGTTCTGTCAGTACACTTGGGAGTCAAAAGGATTCTGTAGCTGGGAAACTTTGGGAAACCCTGATCTACTTCATATGGATCTGGACACAACAAGAATTAACAATTAGAAACAGACCACAAATGTCTTCTGGTATACTGCACTTGAGTCCAGTACAATACTCAATTTTGGACACTGAGACGCCATGGAAGTAGAGGGGAGGGAACAGAGTTACAAAAATAGAGTGTTGTACCTAAACTAAGGTTTGCTGAGTTCAGTTGAACCAGGGTCAACATGACATAGGTCCCTTGCAATCATTTAGATATTCAGGGAATCATAAGACTGCAGAATTCTGACAAAAATAAAACTGGGAGTACTTGGGCTTTCCAGTGTTGAAAGGTGATCTAAGAGGTAATCTTGCACAGGTAAAATAATAAGTGGTATGATAAAGATAAATTCAGAAAAGTGTTTGAAACTAAATTGTGAGGCTCCAAAAAGGGAACTGATGTTCAGACTAGTAAAAGATATTTAACCCTTTAATTAGCTAGTTGTTTTTCCAGAAAAGTACAGATTAGACATTCAGATAGAGTCGTGGAGGCAATCTTCCTAGAATAATTTATAAAATAATTGAATGCTGCAATGGGGAAGCTTCGAAAATTCTCTGGTTAGATAATTAAGATGGATCAAGTGATTTTCCTCATCCATAAACAGTGCTGTGTCAGCAGACAGATATCCTGAGATCTGTGGCTTGTTTACTGTAGATCTGGACACTGATTTGATCAGTCCAACAGTTCAACAGGTGGCAGTCAAATGATAGCTGCATTGAAATTTTTGCATGGGGCACTTTGAAACTATATGGCTCTTTCATTGGTTTCAATGTCATAGAAACAATAACACTGTCCAAATAAGCAACATGAAAGGAAAATATATCATTTAATATTGTCTTGCTGGTATATATTTTGTCAAATTTGAGATTTTTCAAGGAGACTGGCTGTGTCTGCTGCCATAAACAAGTCTGTGTCCATTGGACTTCAGGGAGTTGAGATGAGGGCCATACGTGGGGGCAATGACTCAAGTTCAAATATTGATTTTTAATGGGGATCAAGCCATCAAAGGTGGGGGTGAGAGGTTGAGCAGATTGGTAGTAATAGAAAAGCCCTGGTGAATGAAGGGCCAAAAGCTAAACGGCCTGAGAAATTTAAATTGCAATTTTAAGTAAATTAGGAGAGAGCTTTTTTCCGAGGTTGGACACAGAAGGAAGGAGAGTTGATGAGGTTAGTAGCTGATGTAAAGAAGTGATCAGAGTTGGCTTTCTCTGTTATTGACAGCAAGATCATCTGAGATGGCTAGATCAAGTAGAGGACCACAAAGATGGCAGGCAGGTTTGCATGTTGGGAGGGTTAATAGATAGACAGCGAATTCAGAGTTTAGATGGAGATTGAAATCTTTAAAGGTGAGGAGTTGCCCAATGAGGAAACTGAGGGAGAAAAAACATATTCAATATCCAATGATATTTTTATGTGTTGGGATGGGGTGTGGGTGTACAGAATGAGAACTTTTAAATGAAAGCTGATCAACTGGCAGAGTCTAAAGGGTCAATGGTGGGAGAAGTGAGTAGGATTGGGCAGTTGACATTGCTACCCATAAGGAGGCAGTGAAAAGTGTCTCACTGGACCCTTCAATAGGTGCCAAGAGAGGCATAGAGGGAAGACGAGTTCATTTTTCTGTGAGGGGAAATAAGTATGAATCAACAGCAGGAGAGTAGGAATTTTGAGGTTAGGCTGTCTGTGGTAAAGTGCTAAGGAACCAAGACTGAATGAGACGCACCCAAGGATGCTGTGGAAAGGTAGAGTGTAAATTGGAAATAATTTTCCAATCTTCCTTAGATTCAAGGGTGATGCCAGAGGACAGCAGAATTGCAAATGTTGTCTTTAAATCCTTTTTTGAACAATGGTGCAAGCCTTGTTTCTGCAGGTCTGTCAGTTTAACCTCAGTAGTTGGGAAGCTTCCAAAAAAAATCATAAAATCCCTACACTGCAGAAAGAGGCCATTCAGCCCATCAAGCCTGTATCGACAACAATCCCACCCAGGTCCTATTCCCCATAGCCCCACTTATTTACCCTGCTTGTGCCCCTGACACTAAAAGGCAATTTAGCATGGCCAGTCAACCTAACTCACGTATCTTTTGACTGTGGGAAGAAACCGGAGCACTCGGAAGAAGCCCACACAAACACAGGGAGAATGTGCAAACTCCACACAGTCACCCAAGGTCAGAACTGAAGCTGGGCTCCTGACACTGCCACCATGCTGTCGTAAATCAGGACAAAATGAATAGACACTTAGGTGAATGTAAGGAAAGCAAGCATGAATTTCTTAAGGGAAAATTGTGTTTGACTAACTTGCTAAGTCTTTTGATAAAGTAGCAGAAGATTGAGAGAACAATGCTTGTTCTTGTGATACACATGGACTTCCAAAATGCCTTTGATGAAGTGCCAAACAATAGATTTGTGGTCAAACTTAGAGCACATGGAATAAAAGGAAAAGTAGCAACACAAGTCCAATATTAGCTGAGTCGCAAGAAACAGAGACTAGTTGTTAATGATTGTTTTTCATATTAGAGGAAGGTTTGTAGTTGAGTTCCCTAGGGGCCAGTGTTAAGGACCCCATGGCTTAGATCTTAGTGCAAGGCATAATTTCAAAATATTCAATAATACAAAACTTGGAAGTATTGCAAACTGTGAGGAGGATAGAGTAGAACTTCAAAAGGATATTGATAGATTGGTGGAATTGGCAGACAAGTGACAGATGAAATGTAATTCAAAGAAGTTTGAAGTGATCCATTTTGTTGGGAGAATATGTAGAAACTATATTATAGACTACAATCCTTCAGGGTACAGGTGCAGAGGACCTGGGTGTGTATGTGTGTAAATTATTGACAGTGGCAGGACAGTTGAGAGAATGAGTAATATAGCATACAACATTGTAGGACCATAGAAAACAAAAACAAGGAAGTTATGTTAAAAACTTGTATAGGATATTAATTTGGCTTCATTGGAAGTATTGTATCCAGTTCTGGGCACCACACTTTATGAAGGATGTAAAGGCATTGGAGAGAGTGCAGAAATGGAAATGGTTACAGGAATGAGGAGCTTCAGTTATGAAGACAGATTGGAGAAGTTGGGACTTTATCTTGAGAAGGACAAATTAGAGACACTTAATAGTTGCATTCAGAATCATGAGTCATCTAGGCAGAATACATGATCTGCAAGCAGGGACAGAGAGTGTAACATAGAAAAAATGTGGATGATACTAAAATGGGTAGGAAAGCAGGCTGTGATGAGGATAAAATGATTTTACAGATGGATATTGATAGGCTAGAGAATGGGCCAAAATCTGGCAGGTGGAGTTTAATGTGGCCCTTTTGGCCAGAAAAAATTAAAGGGCAAATTGTTATTTAAATGGGAAGCAGATTCAAAGTGCATCAGTGCAGAGGAATCTGGGGAAGCTTGTGCACAGAAGAGTGGGTATGTGGCTGCAGCATATAATAAAATTGAATCTTGGCATTTATTGCAAAAGGTTAGATTTTAAAAGTAGTGTTGTTATGAATTGCACAAGATGTTGGTGAGACCACAATTAGAGTATTGTGTCCAGTTTTGGTCTCCTGCCTTGATGAAGGATGTGGTGGCACTGGAGGCTGTTTAGAGGTTACATAAGAAATAGAAAATAGGAGCAGGAGTAGGCCATCTAGCCCCTCGAGCCTTCCCCGCCATTCAGTAAGGTTCATCAGATTGATTCCAGAGATAAAAGGACTATCATACAATAAGTGGTTGAACAGCTTGGGCTTGTACTCACGGGAGTTCAGAAGAATGAGTGGGGGGGCTGATTGAGGTATATAAAATGCTAAAGGGAATTAATAAGGTGCTGTTGAACAGATGATCCCCCTTGTGGGACAGTCTAGAACATGAGATCATAGATATTGAGTGAGACGAGGTAAGTTCAAAACTGGGATGAGGAGAAACTACTTCTCTCAGAGGGTTGTGAATCTGTGGAACTCATTGCCCCAGAGTGCAGTGGAGGCAGAATCAATCATAGATTCAAGAAGGAGTTGGATATGTTTTTGATGAAAAACAGGATTAAGGGCTAAAGTGAGCAGGCAGGAAAGTGAAGTTGAGACCAGGGTAAGATCAGCCATGATTATGTTAAATGGGCTCGAAGGACTGAATTGTTTAATTCTGCTCCTAATTCCTGTGTTCCTGTGATAAGGAAAAACTGTTCCCATTGGTGGAAGGATCAAGAACAAGAGGGCATAGAGTTAGGGTAAAGAAGCAATGACAATAGGAGGAAAAGCTTTTCCACACGTGGCCGGAATTTTACCATTGCTCCTACCACAGGAATCGGAGTGGGCAAGGAGTGGACCATGGAAAGGTTTGTTGACCTTAGGTGGGATTTTACAGTTTCAGGACAAGCGAGGTTGTAAAATCCCGTACAGTGAGTGGTTAGGATCTGGAATGCGCTGCCTGAGAGTGTGGTGGAGGCAGATTCAATTGATCCATTCAGCAGATAATTGGATTTCAATCTGAAAAGGAAGACTATGCAAGGCTACAGGGAGAAGGTGGATGACTGGCAACAGTGAATTGCTCCTTCTTGGAACAGACACAGACACGATGGGCTCAATGGCCTTCTTCTGTGTTGTAACCATTCTGCGAGGGGTGCTGAAGCATTGGGGTAGGGATTTAAGAGGGCAGAGTGTCATGGTGGAAGAAATGAAAGGAGACGTGGTAACAGGTATGAGTCTAAGAGGGGGAGGAGAAAAAGCTGCCAACAGATGAAAATGGACATGTGGCCACTCAGATTATATTGGTCTGATTACATTGCATGATTATGATACATTTATTCTGGCAATGAACAGGCAGAAGCAGAAGGGACAGTATGAGAGGGTCCAGAATTAAAGTCAGAGGTTCCATGGAGGGATAAAATAGATATTGTTCACAAGAGTCAGCTTGGTGAATTGATATCCAGGATCAGGGACAGGTGTGGGGAGGACAAGAGAGTCTGAAAATATCTGAAGGATGCATTATTGGTGAAGGCACTGCAGGAGGTATTTCAAAGGGAATGAAGAGTGAGATTGTGTGGAGGATCGATCATGGGACTGCAAAACAGCAATCACTACAAGATCCAGAAATGGTGAAGAAATGAGATGATATTCTGACCAGATTCCAACTGAGGCGAAGCTGGAAAACCAGTTAGGTAATCACAAGCTCAGCAGGTAACATCACCTGTGATGGATGAGCTGTAAACAAGACAAAGTTATTTAAAATTTAAGCAACTGAACAATGGACCTAACACACAGCAGCTGAGCCTTACAGTAGAGGCAGCTGAGGGACTTCACTGGTGCATTCTGAGAGAAGTTGGACCAGCAATATCTACTAACAAGTGGGAAGCAGAAGATCTGGTATTAAGGAGCGGTAAGCCCGAAACACTACATTAGTGTTTCCCTCCCTCCCTCCTCCTCTAACCAAAAAAAAGGTCACTGTGAGAAGGTAAAAGTGAAGATAAGAATTTTATATAAATAATTTAATTGGTGCTCTAAATGTTGGTTAGTGGGGTTAAGTGCTGCACGTGAGATTTGGGAGATCTGTGACACTGCCAGGGTCTCGGGTGACTATATCTGTAGGAAGTGCACCCAATTGCAGCTCCCGACAGATCACATGGATAGGTTGGAGCAGCAGTTGTATGCACTTAGGAGCATGAAGGTGGTGGAAAGCGTCATAGGTAGGAGCTTTAGAGATGTGGTCATACCCAAGGTGCGGGCAGATAGATGGGTGACTGCTAGAAGGGGCAGGCAGTCAGTACAGGAAACCCCAGTGGTTGTTCCCCTCTCTAACAAGTTTACCGTTTCGAATTCTGTTGGGGGGGGGGATGGCCTATCAGGGGATAACAGCAGCAGTAGCCAGAGCAGTGGTCCCACGGCTGGCTCTGTTGTTAAGCAGGTAGGGACAAAGGGCACTAGAGCAATCGTTTTAGGGGACTCTGTAGTTAGGGGTGCAGAAAAGCGCTTTTGTGGACGTGAAAGAAACTCCAGGATGGTACGTTGCCTTCCTGGTGCCAGGGTCCAGGATGTCTCTGAACGGGAAGAAAGCATTCTGAAGGGAGAGGGTGAACAGCCAAAGGTCATGGTACATATTGGCATAGATAGGAAGAGTGATGAGGTCCTGTAGCAGCAGTTTAGGGAGTTAGGTAGAAAACTAAAAGGCAGGACCTCTAGGGTTGTAATTTCAGGATTACTTCTCCCTGTGCCATTTGCTAGTGAGGCCAGGAATAGGAAGATAGTGCTGCTCAACATGAGGCTCAACAGCTGGTATAGGAGGGAGGGTTTCAGATATCTGGACTATTGGGGTTTCTTTTGGGACAGATGGGACCTGTACGAAAAGGACGGGTTGCATCTAAACTTGAAGAGCATAAATATTCTGGCCGGGAGGTTTGCCAATGTCAAACGGGAGATTTAAACTAATTTGACAGGAGGTGGGAACTAAAGCAAAGGTGAATTAGCTATAGGGGAACCAGACAGTCGGGCCAATAAGACTCAAAGAGCAGGCAGGCTGTGGTTGCTAATCAAAGAGGGTCTGGTGAACTGAAGTGCATTTATTTCAATGTGGGAAATGTAACAGGTAAGGCAGAAGAATTTAGAGCTTGTATTAGTACTACAAACTATGATGTTGTTGCCATTACAAAGATTTGGTTAAGGGAAGGACAGGATTGGCAGCTTAACATTCCAGGATACAGATGTTTCAGGTGGGATAGAGGGGTATGTAAAAGGGGTGGGGGAGTTGCACTACTGGTTAAGGAGAATATCACAGCTGTACTCCAGGAGGACACCTTGGAGGGCTGATACAGTGAGGGATTACTATTTAAAGGGTGAAAAGCTGCAGCATGCTACGGTGCAGAGGGACCTGGAGGTCCTTGTGCATGAGTCGCAAAAACCCAGTCTGCAGGTGCAGCAGGTGATCAAGAAGGCGAATGGGATGCTGGCCTTTATAGCGAGCGGGATAGAATATAAAAGCAGGGAGGTCTTGCTGCAACTGTACAGGGCATTGGTGAGGCCGCAGCTGGAGTACTGTGTGCAGTTTTGGTCGCCTCACTTGCGCAAGGATATTTTGGCCTTGGAGGGAGTGCAGAGGAGGTTCACTAGGCTGATACTGAAGATGAGGGGGTTAGACTATGAAGAGAGGCTAAATAGACTGGCTCTGTACTCGTCGGAGTTTAGAAGGATGAGGGGGGATCTTATAGAGACGTATAAGATAATGAAAGGGATGGATAGGGTAGAGGTAGAGAGATTCTTCCTGCTCAGAAAGGACAGCAGGACTAGAGGGCACAGCCTCAAGATAGGGGGGGGGGGGGGGGGGGGGGGGTGCAGTTTAGAATGGAGTTGAGGAGGAACTTCTTCACTCAAAGGGTGGTGAATCTCTGGAATTCTCTGCCCGTTGAAGTGGTGGAGGCTACCTCGCTAAATATATTTAAGACACGGGTAGATAGGTTTTTGGTAGACAAGGGAATTAAGGGTTATGGGGAGAAAGCGGGAAAGTGGAACTGAGCCACTTCAGATCAGCCATGATCTTATTGAATGGCGGGACAGGCTCGAAGGGCTAGATGGCCTACTCCTGCTCCTACTTCTTATGAGGCAATATGGGTAGAACTCAGTGGGAAGGGTGTAGTCACAATGTTGGGAATTTACCAAAGGCCACCCAGCTGCCAGCAGGAGATAGAGGAACAGATATGTAGGCAGCATTGTTGTGGTGGGAGATTTCAACTTCCCCTATATTGACTGGGACTCACAGTGCTAGAGGTGTGGATAGGGCAGAGTTTGTAAGGAGCATCAAAGAGGGCTTCTTGAAACAGTATGTTGATAGTCCAACTAGGGAAGGGACCACACTGGACTTGATATTGGGGAATGAGCCCGGCTAGGTTGTCGATGTTTCAATAGGAAAGCAGTTCGGGAACAGTGACCACAATTCAGTAAGCTTTAAGGTACTGATGGATAAAGATAAGTGGAGTCTTCAAGTGAAGGTATCAGGGGAAGGCTAATTACAACAATGTTAGGCAGGAACTGAAGGATGTAGGTTGGGGGCAGATGTTTGAGGGCAAATCAAAATCTGGCATGTGGGAGGCTTTCAAGTTTAAGTTGATAGAGATTCAGGACTGGCACATTCCTGTAAGGATGAAGGATAAGTATGGCAAGATTTGGGAACATTGGATAATGAGAGATATTGTGAGCCTAGTCAAAGGGAAGGGAAGCATCTATCCCAGATGACTGAGGGAGACGAGATGAAATTGCTGAGCTTCTAACAGAAATCCTGGTTTCCTTGTTGGCCATTGGTGAAGTCCTGGAGGATTAGAGGATAGCCAATGTTATCCCATTATTTGAGAAGGGTAGCAAGAATAACCCAGGTAATTATAGGCCAGTGAGCTTGACATCAGTGATAGTGAAATTGTTGAAGATTCTTAACGATAGGTTCTATACACATTTGGAACTGAATGGTCTTGTTAGTAACAGATAGCATGGTTTTATGTGTGGGATGTCATGTCTCACTAATTTAATTGAGTTTTTTGAGATGGTGACAAAAATGATTGATATGGGAAGGACCATGGATGTTGTCTACATGGACTTTAGTAAAGCTTTGACAAGGTCCCTCATGACAGGCTAGTGCAAAAGATTAAATCTTATGGGATCAGGAATAAACTGGCTGGATGGATTCAGAACTGGCTTGGCCACAGAAGACAGAAGATAGTGGTGGAAGGCTGTTTTTCTGAATGGAGGTCTGTAACTAGTGATGTTCCGCAGGGATCAGTGCTGGAACCTTTTGCTTTTTGTAATATATGTAAATGACTTGGAAGAAAATGTAGCTGGTCTGATTAGCAAGTTTGCGGATGATATTAAGATAGGCAGAGTTGCTGATAGTGATGAAGATTGTCAGAGAATACAGCAGGATATAGATGGGCTGGAAAATTGGGTGGCGAAATGGCAGATGAAATTTAATCCAGACAAATGCGAGGTGATGCATTTTGGTAGATCCAATTCAGGTGGGAGCTATAAAATAAATGGCAGAACCATCAGGAGTATAGACACACAGAGATCTGGGCGTGCAGATCTTAAATGTGGCAGCACAGGTGGAAAAGATGGTGAAGAAAGCATATGGCATACTTGCTTTCATTGGGCATTGAGTACAAAAGTTAGCAAATTATGCTAGAGTTAAATAAAATGTTGGTTAGGCCACATTTGGAACACTGTGTCCAATTCTGGTCACCACACTATCAGAAGAATTTGCAGCCTTTGGAGTACAGAAAAGTTTACCAGAATGTAGCCTGCTATGGAGGATATTAGCAATGACGAGAGATTGGGTAAACTGGGATTATTCTCCCTGCAAAATGGAGGCTGAGGGGCAATCTGATAGATGTTTATAAAATTGAGGGGTGTGGATAGGGTGAACAGTTGGAAGCTTTTTCCCAGGGCAGAAATGACAATTACACGGGGGCACAAATTCAAGATCGGGGGGGAAAAGGTTCAGTGGAGATGTATGGGGGAGGTTTTAACACAGAGTGGTAGGGGCCTGGAACGCACTGCCAAGTAAGGTGGTTGAGGCAGATATGTTAGTGACATTTAAGACATATTTGGATAGACACATGAACAGACAGGGGAATAGAGGGATATGAATGGTTGGTCTAGATAGGACAATGTGGATTGTGGATGACTTGATACTTGCCTGCATAGAATACAAGAGCAGGGAGTTTATGATGGAGCTGCATAAAATGCTTATTAGGCCACAGCTGGAGTACTGTATGCAGTTTTGGTCGCCACACTATAGGAAGGATGTAATTGCACTACAGGGGTGCAGAGTAGATTCACCACTATGTTACCTGGATTGGAGCGTTTCAGCTATGAAGAGATGCTGGCTGGACTGAGGTTGTATTCCTTAGAGCAGAAAAGACTGAGGGGGGACATGAACGAGGTGTACAAAATTATGAGGGACATAAATCAAGTAGATAGGAATTAACTTTTTCCTGGAGTAGAGATGTCAATAATCAGGAATGAACATAAGGGGCAGGAGATTTAGAGAGGATTTGAAGAAAAGCTTTTTCATCCAGAGGACGGTGAGAATCTGCAACTCACTGCCTGAAAGGGCGGTAAAGGTGCAAATCCTGAACATTTCAGAAGTACTTGAAATGCTATAGCATACAAGGCTATGGACCAAATGCAGGAAAATAAGATTAGAGAAGACATGTGCTTGATGACTGGCACAGAAACAATGGGCCACAGAGCCTCTTTTTGTGCTGTAAAACACAAATTCTGAGATGCTCCAGTTTAGCCAAGACAGTCTGGGTTTCTAACTAAACATCCTGACAGTTTTCTCTTAATTGCTCAAATGTCCCAATGTTCAGTTTCCCCCGAGTGCCTTATCCTTTAACTTGCCACTTGCACTCTATTCATTGTTGGCAAACCCCAAAAAACACCCTCACCCTGGGAACTGGAATACACTGCCTGTTAAGCGGCTGCATGAGATGCTTCCACACGCACAGAAATCCTTCTCATCAACATCTGAATTGGAAGGGAAACAGCTTCCAAGTGATGACAGGAGTTTGACAGTAATGTCTACCAACCACAAGCAGCACTTGGAGTGATAGCCATCAGATGGTGCCCATTGGTAAACCATCAGTCAGCATTGAGGAAGATGGCAGGCAAGATTGGTTGAGACATGGTATATTCAGCCAAACCTCTTGTTGAAAGATTGTGAGCGTTCTTGCTTGCAGCTCTGGGTAGACTGCATCTCTCACACTCAAGGTACATTCACTAGTTTAAAAACCAACTTCTAGCTGAAAATGTCTATTGGAACCCAGTGTGAAAATGAAAATAAGGCTTTAAAATGGAGATTGATTTTACCATTGTGGATTGTGTCATAAAGTTAGAGCGAAATAGAAGATCTTTATGACAAATGAAGTATTTTTTTTAAAGTAAATGGCGGCAGTAACGAAATTGAAACAGAAGTTTGTGGTTTGTAACTGCAGTCTTCAATTGGGTGTCTTTATGGTAGCCAACTGCTGCAGGCGACGGTGCAGAGGGACCTCGGGGTCCTTGTGCATGAGTCGCAAAAACCCAGCCTGCAGGTGCAGCAGGTGGTCAGGAAGGCTAATGGGATGTTGGCCTTCATAGCGAGGGGGATTGAATATAAAAGTAGGGAGGTCTTGCTGCGGCTGTATAGGGCATTGGTGAGGCCGCAGCTGGAGTACTGTATGCAGTTTTGGTCGCCGTACTTACGCAAAGATATTTTGGCCTTGGAGGGAGTGCAGAGGAGGCTGATACTGGAGTTGAGGGGGTTGAGCTATGAGGAGAGGCTGAATAAACTAGGCTTGTACTCGTTAGAGTTTAGAAGAATGAGGGGAGATCTCATTGAGACGTATATGATGATGAATGGGATGGATAGGATAGAGGTGGAGAGGCTCTTCCCGCTCAGAAAGGACAGTAGGACTAGGGGGCACAGCCTCAAGATAAAGGGGGGGGGCAGTTTAGAACGGAGTTGAGGAGGAACTTCTTCACTCAAAGGGTGGTGAATCTCTGGAATTCTCTGCCCGTTGAAGTGGTGGAGGCTGCCTCGCTAAATATTTTTAAGACGCGGGTTGATGGGTTTTTGATAAGCGAGGGGATTATGGGGAGAGGGCGGGAATGTGGAACTGAGACACAACAGATCAGCCATGATCTTATTGAATGGCGGGGCAGGCTCAAAGGGCTGGATGGCCTACTCCTGCTCCTATTTCTTATGTTCAACTGGTTGGACATATTTTGTGAGATGTCATCACATGACTTCCTACCTTCAATGCCCTCCTCCAGACTTCTGCCATTGTCAGTAAACATATCAATCATTAGAGAACCTCAGCTTCCCCAGGCTTCTCAATGTGTCCTGAGTCTGACTTTTTAAAATCTGGTCACCCTATTTTAATCTGGCAGTTACTCATTTTTGTATTAAACTATGAGTTATCAGGGAAACTTAGTCAAAGAGAGAAGATTGGGGAAGAAAACAAAAGTATGACAATGGATAGCCAGCATAACATGGTGCATGCCAAGGGTCTCTCTCGGCAGCTACCCATCCAGAAGCCAATTTATCTTACTCTATTTGCTTTCCTGACTTCATACTTTAATTTTTAATTAAGACTTAGCAAAATACTTCTGTATCTTTAATAGCAATCAGCTTCAATCTGCAAGTCTCTTGCGGATTAAATTAATTTTTAATTAAGACTTAACAAAATACTTCCATATTTTTAATAGCAATCAGCTTTAAGCTGCAAGTCTCTTGAGTTTGTATTTTGGACAGGTAACGATTTGCCTGGAATACTCCCAACACCAAATACATAGTGGCACAATTATTCATTTGAAAAGGTCATCTGTTCCCCCATCTTGTGTAAACGGCCTATAACCCATTCATTTGGTATAAATTAATAGACCATATATAATTTCATTGATTAGCAAACTTAAAAACAGGTCCATTAATTGTAGAATTTTAGTTATGTTGCCGAGCTAGACAGCTTGATTTTAAATTCCTGCCATAAGTTGTGGTCCTGAATTCAGTAAGTTTGTAATTTCAGTTAATGCTTAAAAAAAGACAAAGTTGCCAGATTACCACAGAAACTCAACAAGTTCAGACTATTTAAGGAAATGACCCTGGAAATAGTAGATCCATTGGTGGTTATTTTCCAAAATTCTTTGGACTAGTTCTTACAGATTGGAGAGTAGCTAATGTGAGCCCGCTATTCAAAAAGAGTAGAGAGAAAACAGGAAACTATAGACCAGTGAGCCCAGTATCAAGGATTTCATAACTCAACATTTGGAAGGCATTAGGATAATCAGTCAGCACGTAATTACAAAAGGGAAATCGTGCTTGACAAATCTATTGGAACTCTTTTCAGGATGTAACTATACAGTTGATCGAGGAGAACCAGATGATGTGGTTTATTCAGACTATCAGAAGCTTTTGACGAGGTCTTATAACAGACTACTATGTAAATTTAAAGCACATGGGATTGCAGGTAATGTTTCGAGATTGAAAGCTGGTTAGCAGATTACTTGAATGGGTGTAAATTGAGAGAAGTGAATACTCAGCAAGACCTTGGTGTTCTCATGCATCAGTTGCTGAATTTAAGTGCACAGATACAGCAGGCAGTAAAGAAGCCAAGTGGTTTGGTCATTTTCATAGCAAGAGGACTTGAGTACAATTGTACAGGGCACTGATGAGGCCATATCTGGGGTAGTGTGTGTAGTTTTGGTGTCCTTGCTATAGGGGGAATTAAACACAGGTTTATCAGGCTGATTCCTTGCATGGCAGGTCTGTCATATGAGGAGAGACTGAATTGGTTAGGATTATATTCACTGGAGTTTAGAAGAGTGAAAGGGGATCTTATAGAAACTTAGAAAGTTTCACAGGGTTAGACAGGGTAGATTCAGAAAGAATGTTCCCAATTGTGGGGGAATCCAGAACTAGGGGTCATAGTTTGAGGATAAGAAGTAAACCTTTTTGAACTGAAGTAACAAGAAATTTCTTCACCCAGAGGTGGTTAAGGTGTGGAATTCACTACCACAGAAAGTAGTTGAGGTCAAAACGTTGTTTGATTTTCAAGAAGAAATTAAATGTAGCTCTTGGAGCTAAAGGGATATGGGGGAGAAGGGGATCAGGATATGAATTCGATGATCAGCTATAATCAAAATGAATGGCGGGACAGGCTCGAAGGGCTGAGTGGCTTACTCCTGCTTCTAGTTTCTATGCCCTTCAAGGAAGCCAAACTGCTATGACTACCTGATCTGGCCTACATCATTTTGCATTATATTGCTCAACTTGTGCGGTACCCTCTTAACACTGACATTTCCTTATGGCTGGCTAGGTAAAGGCAGCATTGCCAGTGATGAAAATCAAGCTGCCCAAGCTTACCATCATAGCCATAGCTTTGTGGCTGACACAGAATATATGAGGGGAGGCAATATGGGATGTAGTAGACCCTATGGTGGAAGTGAACATGTATCCAGAAAGGAGTTAAAATAATGCAAGATATAACATTTTGTAGACCTAAAAATGTGAAGAAAGGTAATAAGATGCAGTTCTGTCTAGTATCTAATTAATCATATTGCCTATTCCTTCCAATGTTTTTCTTTCTCATAAATGTTGTTTGAGTTTGTTCATTCACTTTATATATGGGGAAGTATAAAATCTTAGTTGAAACTTCCATCATTTCCTGGTGACTGATATAAGCATAGGTTCGTACCAGTGAAATGATCTTGAAGTACAAATAATAAAGGAAGGTGGGTGGGGAGTGAAGTAAAGGGAGTAGCACTCAAGAGAACCTTGCAGGTCTTGCAATAAGACATTAAAAGTTTAATTTTAGATTTTTATTGTACAAGCATAAGATCCTTGACAAAAAAATGCAGTTTGTAAAAAAAAACAAGTAAATTGACATGCAGACACTATTACTGGACATTTCATATCTATTACAGTGATCATGAGAAGACTACAAAATTTTAAGTTTTATATTTCAAACAAAGCAGCACAGTTTTCCTTTCACCCGTTATGTTACAGTCTGTGATTGGAAGATGTGGGGCGTCAATTTAAGGACATGAAAGACAGGGAATGGAATCAGAATAAGTATGTGGCGGTTAAGAACTTTTCGGCACCGTCTCTTCATTCAGCTTGAGTATACAGTCAGCAGGGAGCCCAAAATGAATTTACTAAATAAAAATTCCCCTCTGACTTCTCAAATTCTGATGAAAGTAAAATTAATTAATGGGATTTGCAAAGATTTTAAAGTCATACATAGAATAGGATAAATAAGTGTTATTACATTATTGTAATCACTAATTTTCCAACAGGGTGAACTCAAAACCAATTTTCACAATACAGTGGTAGTTGTTTTATCTGCAATCCCGTATCCATTTCTGGATTAACTGCCAATTTTCAGGATAAAGCCTAGTGCAAGGATCTGCTTCAACACATAGACCATTAAACAACCATGTCAGCCTAACTAATATTACACAACTACTCAATCCAAGATTGTTTTTATTTTAAGCTACTCATATTGTACATATTTTCATGTATGCCTAGCATTTTCTGGTACCATATATGCAAGACAATTTGTATTCAAACTCATTTATTTGTCAATTTCCATCATCAGCCAAAGGCCTCCTCTTATTCTGGGGATAATGGAAATTTAATTGTAAATGGAACTTAAGATTTTAGGAACAAAAGAGCATATTACCTTTTGCTTTACATTACAGCATTCTTGAACGTATTGGATACAACATGGATAAGGCTATGGCAAGATGTCAGGCAAATATTCCAAGAGGAATATTAAGACTTTGCAATGCTAAAGTAGACATTCGCAAGATACTAACTGGAAAATGGAAGACACGTATATCCCAACGAATTGATTCACAGTGCTACTCAGGGGTTCTAATGGATGCTGACTATTGCTTTAATACAGTTCCATGGAACCACTGCGAGACGGGACAAAAAGTATCTTCATCCTTCTTTAATGAAACAAAAATCTCAAAGCAAGATGTGGATCCAAACAATATGAAGGGAATTGGCATAATGGCAGGTGCAATTGTTGGTCAAAACCTCTTACATGAAGAGTTGGACTGAGGCCATTATATAGCATTGTATTTGGATATTTAGAATTTGAAGTTTGGCATACCAAATAGCTGATGAGGATGCTCAAAACTTGGGATAAAAACTGTATGAAATTGTGACTTGGAAATCAGCCATGTGAATGCACTCACATGTGGTTCATTTATTCAGCTTCTAGCAGACATCAAAGCAGAAAGAGCCATGTTCCAACCTATTTGTTATTTAGATTCCCATTTTTGGTATATAAATGATTGAAGCATGACAAACTGAACTTTCATGTATGTGAAAACAGTTATCTACTCAATTTCTTGTGAACAGTGACTCACTTCACTTTTAGCTTCATTTTGCAGATAAGAAAATAAGTTTCTGTTGCAGATGACATCCAAAGGCACAAGGAAAAATCTTTTGCAGGTTACTCATCCTTCTTATCATGTATGTCAACAAGACCCTGAAAGGGTACAATACAGTTTTTAATATTTAGTCAGTTAACAACATTAAATACTTATAAACCATGAGGGGGAGTTTTCCCAACCCGTCCACCATGGACCTACGAAGGTCTGTTGACCTCAGGAGGGATTTTGTGTTTTGGGGTGTGTGTGGATGGAAAATCCCACCCCTTCTATTCCATCTTTAACTGTTCATTTTAACAACCACCCACCCTCCCCACTCACTGAGGATCATGCATATTCTTTTTATTTAAATATGACAGTGTAATAGTAAAAATGGCGAAGAGAAAGAGTAATAGCAATTTAATGGGCAAGTTTTCTTACCTGTATCTTTTCATGCTCCTGCAGAAGACGATCATATTCCCTAGCCAGTCCATCACTTTGTTTTTTGATTGAAGCCAGTTCAATCTTTGATTTCTCATAGGCTTTGCCACAGAAAGGAAACAGCAAAAGTTGGAGTAATTACATCACAGAATGAAAATTGCCATCTGATTTCTAACTGGAAACAATAGAAACTGCACTGTTGCTAAATGTTATTTAAGAAATCTTCAATAAGTTGCACCAATTGTCAAAGATGATGCAATTCCAGCATTCTTCTGATATCGCATTCCATAGAACATGTAACAGTGGAGTTAAATTATTTACATATTGTTGAAGCTTACCTTTATCCCTCGCTAGTTATTTCTGCTAATAAATTAAATGCCCTGGTCCAACCACATACTGATACATAATAAGAACATAAGAAATAGGAGGAGTAGGCCATCTAGCCCTTCGAGCCTGCCCTGCCATTCAATAAGATCATGGCTGATCTGAAGTGGATCAGTTCCACTTTCCCGCTTTCTTCCCATAACCCTTAATTCCCCTTTCTATCAGAAACCTATCTACCCGTGACTTAAATATATTCAGCGAGGTAGCCTCCACCACTTCAACGGGCAGAGAATTCCAGAGATTCACCACCCTTTGAGTGAAGAAGTTCCTCCTCAACTCTGATCTAAACTGCCCCCCACCCCTTGAGGCTGTGCCCTCTAGTCCTGCTATCCTTTCTAAGTGGGAAGAATCTCTCTACCTCTACTCTATCTATCCCCTTCCTTATCTTATATGTCTCTATAAGATCCCCCCTCAGCCTTCTAAACTCTAACGAGTACAGACCCAGTCTATTCAGTCTCTCTTCATAGGCTAATCCCCTCATCTCCGGTATCAGCCTAGTGAACCTTCTCTGCACTCCCTCTAAGGCCAATATATCCTTCCGCAAGTGTGGCAACCAGAACTGCACACAGTACTCCAGCTGTGGCCTCACCAATGCCCTGTACAGTTGCAGCAACACCGCCCTGCTCTTATATTCTATCCCCCTTGCTATAAAGGCCAACATTCCATTCACCTGCTGCACCTGCAGACTGGGTTTTTGCAATTCGTGTACAAGGACCCCCAGGTCCCTCTGCACCATAGCATGCTGCAGCTTTTTGCCTTTTAAATAATAATCCCTCCTACTATTATTTCTGCCAAAGTGGATAACCTCACACTTGCTAACATTGTACTCCATCTGCAAGGTCCTTGCCCACTCGCTCAGCCTATCCAGATCTCTCTGCAGACTTTCCACACCCTCCATGCAATTTGCTTTTCCACTCATCTTCGTGTCATCAGCAAATTCATCACCCGACACTCAGCCCCCTCCTCCAGATCATCTATGTAAATGGTAAACAGTTGAGGCCCCAGCACCGATCCCTGCGACATTCCACTGGTCACCAACTGCCAACCAGAATAGCACCCATTGATTCCAACTCTCTGCTTCCTATTAGCCAGCCAATCCTCTATCCACGCTAGCACCTTACCCCCAACTCCGTGCACCCTAACCTTCAGCAGCAACCTTTTGTGAGGCACCTTATCAAATGCCTTTTGGAAATCTAAAACCACCACATCCACTAGTTCCCCTCTGTCTACTGCACTAGTCACATCCTCATAGAAATCCAATAAATTCGTTAAACACGACTTCCCCTTAACGAATCCGTGCTGCAGACTTCCCCTTAACGAATCCTGGTACATACCAACCAGGAGCACGAATGAATCATTCAGTCTCTTGAGCCCACTCTGCCATTCAAGATGATCATGGCTGATCTGATAGTAATCTTAAATCTGCATCCCACCTATTTCCGATAAATTATCCGTCTTGCTTACCAAGAATCTATCCACCTCTGCCTTCAAAATATTCAAAGACTGCTTGCATCAACTTTTCAGGAAGAGTGTTCCAAAGACTCATGACCCTCAGGAAAAAATTCTCCCCACTTCAGTTTTAACTGAGCAACTTCTTATTTTTAAAAAGTGACCCTGAATTCTCGATTCTCCCACAAAACATCCTTTCCACATTCACTCTGTCAAGACCTTTCTGGATCTTGTTTCAATTAAGACACCTCTTTGCTAAATTTGAGCAGATGTTAGTCTAGCCTGTTCAATCTTTTCTTACAAGACAACTCACCCATTCCAAGTAATAAACCTCTGAACTGATTCTAATACATACATATCTTTCTGTAAATAAGGTGACCAATACTGTACACAGTACTTCAGATATGGTCTCACTAGTGCTCTGTGTAATTGAGGCAAAATCTTCCTACTTCTATATTCAATTCCCCTCGCAATAAATGATAATATTCTATTAGCTTTCTAATTACTTGCTGAATCGGCATTCTAGCCTTTTGTGGTTCATGCACTAAGACGCCCAGATCCCTCTGCATCTCAAAAGCTCTGCAATCTCTCACCATTCCTGCCAAAGTGGACAATTTCATTTTCCCACAGTGTACTCTATTTGTCAGGTCTCTGGCACTTACTTAATCTATGTCATGTCTTCTTCACAACTTGGTTTTCTATCTTTGTGCCATCAGCAAATTTGGCAACCATCTCATCCAAGTAATTTATATAAATTGTAAACAGTTGAGGACCCAGCATTGTTCCCTGTGGCACACGACTCATTACATCTCGCCAATTTGAAAAAAAAAAATCACTTTCTGCCTCTTGTAAGCCAGACAATCATCTATCCATGCCAATCTGTTACCCTCTATACCAGGGGCTTTTACTTTCAGCAATAGCCCACTGCATGATGTGACACTTGATCAATTGTTTTCTGGGAATCCAAGTACAGTACATCTACCAGTTCCCCTTTACCCAAAGCACAGATACTTCCTCAAAGAACTTTGATAAATTGGTTAAACATGATTTCTCTTTCACAAAACTATGACGATTCTGCCTGATTATCTTGAACTTAGCTTCTTTAATAATAGCTTCTAACATTTTCCCTATGATAGACGTTAAGGTAACTGGCCTGTAGTTTCCTGCTTTCTATCTCCCTTCCTTTCTGAATAATGGAATTACATTTCCTAATCTAATCAAACGAGACCTTCCCTGAATCTAGGGAGCTTTGGAAAATTAAGAAAATGCATCAATTATCTTACTAGCCACATCTTTTAAGACTCTAGGATGAAGTCCATTAAGACCCAAGCATTTGTTACTCTGGATCTCCAACAATTTACTCAATACCATTCCTCTGGTGATTATAATTTTCCTGAGTTCCCCCTCCCTTCCATTTCCTGACTTATCATGCTTTGTGGGATGTTACTTGTATCCTCAATAGTAAAGACAGGTGCAAAATACCTATTCAACTCACTTCTGAAGAGCCATCTTGATTTATTTAATGAACTTGATTTCCTTCCATTTGTGATTTAAATCATACTCTCGGATGGTTCTGGTTGCAGGGCAATTGCCCAACAGAAGTGTGAACTTCCTAAATCCTTACCTGGAGACTGCTGGGGGCAGGGGCCGGGTAGCTAGCACCCGAGGTCTCCCCCAGGTTATGCTGCCCTGGAGTCATAAGGTACAGGCTAATAATGCTTGTGCTTCCAGAAAAAAAGCTGGCAAGCTACATTTCTCAAATCTTATGGTGACAAGTTGACAATGTTGTTAAAAAGCATCTAGATCCTGTAATTTATAAATACAGGCATACTGTACAGAGATAAAGTTATGCTGAACCTTCATAGTTGTGCGTTATGCCTCAGTTGGAGTGTGGTGTCCAACTCTGGGCACCACACTTTAGGTTTTTCTTTATTCATTCGTGGGACATGGGCATCGCTGGTTGGCCAGCATTTATTACCCATCCCTAGTTGCCAATGGTACAATGGCAAGGCCTTCATGAAGAACAGATATGATTTAAAAGACTGGTACCAGGAACAAAGAACTTCAGTTGTGCAGGGAGACTACATGAGCTGAGTCTTCTCCTTAGAAGAGAGAACATAATGGGGACAGTTAACAGAGGTGTTCAAAATTTTGAGTAAAAAGAAGTGAAACTATATGCTCTAATCAGTAACCAAAGGACACCAATGCTAAGGTAATTATCAAAAAAGGAGTTATCTTTTTTGAATTAACCGAGTTATGTTGGAATGCAATGCAATGCCTGAAAAAGTGGCGGAAACAGCAGTAACAACTTTCAAAGAGGACATTTACTCGAAAACGAAAAATAGCAAGCCGTGGGTAAAAAGCAGAGACGTAGAATTAATTGGATAACTCTTTCAAACAGCTAATACAGGTACAATGACCTGAAATAAAGCAAAATACAGCAGATGCTGAAAGTATTTAATGAAAAACAGAAAATGCTGTAAAACCCAGCAGGTCTGGAGTATCTGTAGATGAGTTAACACTCAGTCAGATCCTAGTTGTGAAGAAAAGTCATCTTGGACATGCATTCATACTTATTACTAACGAGAATGAACTAACTGATAATATTTGACCTTCTGAAGGATAAAATGCTGTTATCTCAAGAAAATCATTGTATCTATGCAACACAAACAAGACCATACGTAGCTCACAATTTTTGCTCACATCTGCAAACAAGTAGTAACTACATGTTTCTTGAATTGTTGATCCCTAAACAAATGCCTGCAGCCAATTCAAAAACTTTGCCCAAAAATCTTTTTTTTTTCTCAAAAGCATAAACCAGTCTTGTTATTCTAGGCAATTAGTGTTTTAATCAGTATATTTTGAAGTTTTATTTAAGCCTTTATTATTGCACATTTTATTTATGGCATTCCCTATTCCAAAACAAAGGTCTGCATTTGAAACTTTGCCAGGACAGTTTAAGACAAAGCAGTCCAAATTTCAAAGAAAAATGTATTTAACTCAAAACTTTAATTGATCCCCCACTGCTATTGGCCAATGAACAGTAGAAGTCAGAATAACCAAGCATATTCAGTTTTTCAAATAATTGGCAGTGGAACAATTAGCTGACCATTAAAATCTGTAAAAGTGCAACAAAATAATTTTTTCAAGTTTTCCTTTTATAGTTCAGTGAGTTTATTCAAGCTAAGCAATACAACAAGCAATAAGGAAGATCTCAGGGATTTGATCTCCAGGCTCTGTTGAGTTAACTGGTCTTAGCCTGAGATGGCACTAAGCACTGTAATTGGTTTCAGTGCCACTTGGGAAATGAGATTAATCAAAGAAAACTGTCTGAATTCTTAGTCAGACACTCAGGTTAAATTAATCTTGGATTCACTAAATGCAACAGTGCAAGTTATATATTCTTATAATAATTTTACAAATTCCAAGGTCTGGCTTTGTTATTCCTTATGAATAGTCACCAGTTCCTGTGAATTGGCAATCCTCACAAACAGGAAGCTACTTTTGCTAATATCTAGCTGTACAAGAATGTAACCAATGAGAAGGATGTGTTACAACAAGATTCCCCTTGTTCGGTGAACTAAATATCACAACACTCCCAATTTTCTGAAAGGCAGACTGATGAACACTTCAGCTGAAAAAAAGACCAAAAACGCATTGATAAGCTATTTTATTTTAGAAACAGAAGTGAGCGTACTGAATAACAGATACAGCAAATCACACCCAAAACAAGTCTATTCCAGTCTATCTGTTAAATAATAAAAATATACTAACAGCCCATTCAACAGGTTGTAAAATCACTAAGGATTCTGATCAGCTATCTAACCTTAGGCCAGTTTTCATACTAAATTAAACTGCTTCCTCCTTGCATTGATTAGCAGTCTCTGCCTGAACATATCTGTCCCCCTGCAAAATTCGCAGAAAATGGAGACAACCAGCTTAGTCTCTGTACTCTCCTCTCTTCTGTTAACTAAACTCCCTATTATACTCATTGTGTGATTGTGACAAACGTAAAATATCATTCCTTGTCCTTCTTGACTAATTTTCAACTTTTGATGCTAACTCCTTTTTTTGATGGTTTCTTTTCCCATTCCCAAATATACTTTTGGTGCCCCCAAAGATCTCTCCCCAATTCTCATCTATATAATATCCCTCAGTGACAACATCTGGAAACAAACAAAAGAAGAACAGTATAGCACAGGAACAACACAGATGCCTCTCTAATCTAATATTTTCTTACCTCTACATGGTCCATATCCCTCTATTCCCTGCCTATTCATGTATCCATCTAGATGCCTCTTGAATGTTATAGAATCTACTTCCACCACCTCTTCCAGCAGCATGTTCCAAGCATTCATCATCCTCAGTGTGAAAAATTTGTCCCTTACGTCTTTTATTAAACTTCTCCCTCTCACTTTTAACCTATGCCCCTGAACAGCTGACTCTTCAACCCAGGGAAAAAGATTCTGTTTATCCACTCCACCCAAGTCTGTCATAATCTTGTAAACAATTCAAATTTGTTCAACCTTTCTTCATATCCATATCCTCCAAACCAGACAATAGCCTGGTAAATCTCTTCTGCGCCCTTTCCAATGCATCAACATGCTTCCAGTAGTGTGGCAACCAGAATTGTACACAATATTCCAAATGCGACCTAAAGTTTTATACGACTGAAAAATGATTTTCCAATTCCTATATTCAATGCCCCGACCAATGAAGGCCAACATGCCAAATGCTTTCTTGATCACCTTGTCCGCCTGACTTCCATCAGGGATCTACACCTAGATCTCTCTGAATGTTAATATTTATAAAGGGCTTTACCATTTACCGTATACTTTCCTTCTGTAGACCTTCCAAATCGCAACACTTCACATTTGTCCACGCTAAATTCCATCTGCCATTTTTTGGCCCAAATCCTGCTGTATTCTCTGACTATCCTCCTCATTAACCGCTACTCCCCCAATTTTTGTATTATGTGCAAATTTACTAATCAAACCATCTACATTTTCCACCAAATCATTTATATATAAACATAAATATATATAAAAACAACAGAGGCCCCAGCACTAATCCTTGTGGAACACTGCTTGTCAAAGATCTCCAGTTAGAAAAGTACCCTTCCACTGCCACTCTCTGCTTTCGATACCTAAACCAGCTTTGTATCCATCATATTAGATCACCTCAGATCCCATATGATTTCACCTTCTGTCTCGGCCTGCCATGAGGAACCTTATTGAAAGCTTTACTAATGTCGATTTTTATAACATCCATTGGCCTGCCCAATTTTTCTTGTCACTTCCTCAAAGAACACAATCAAGTTTGAGAGATACACACAACCTCGCAGCCTATTCTCTTCCAGACGTGGGTACATCCTTCTCCAATAATTTTACCACCACTGATGTAAGGCTCACAGGCCTGTAATTTCCCCAATTGTCTTTTCTGCCCTTCTTAAACAGAGGAACAACTTTAGCTACTCTCCAATCCTCCAGTATCTCGCCTGTGGCTAAAGAGGATACAAAGATTTTGGCCAAGCCCTCGGCAATTTCTTCCCTCACTTCTCTCAGTATTGTCATAACCCTTAGAGCCACCTTAATGTTTTTCAAAACCTCCAATACCTGCTCCCTTTTTATCTTAAAATGTCCTAGAATGTGAACATCCTCCTTTCTACACTCACCATCCACGACATCCTTTTCCTTTGTGAACACTGATACAAGTACCTGTTAAGGACCTTACTCATCTCATCTGGCTCCACACACACATTCCCTCATGTCCTTGAGTAGACCTATCCTTTTCTTGTCCCCCCCTTTACATATGCATAAAAAGCCTTGGAATTCTCCTTAACCCTGCCTGCCAAGGGCACCTCATGGCCTCTTTTTATCCTCCTAAGTCCCTGTTCAAACTCTTTCCTGCTGTCTTCGTATTCCTCAAGAGCCTTATCCATTTTCAATTTCCTGAAATTTATGCATGCCTCGTTCTTCTTTTTAAGCTCACAATCTCTTTGCTCATCCAGAGTTCCCAAATCTTGCCATCTTTATCTTTTTTTTTTACAGGGACATTCTTGTCCTGAATTGTGACAACTGACTTTTAAAAAAACTCCCACATTCATCCTCAAACAGCTGCCACTGCCCCCCCCCCCCCCCCCCCCCCAGTCTATATTCCCTAGCTCCTGCTGTGGTTAGCCTCCCCCCAGTTTAGTATCTTCACTCTGGGACACACACATCTTGAAACTTACAGAATTGTGATCACTGTTCCCAAAATAGTCCCCCACTGAGACATCAAACACCTATTCAGGTTCATTTCTCAGAACCAGGTCTAAAATAGCCTCCTGCCAAATTGAATTATCTACATATTGTCTCAAAGAAGCACTCTTGGACACGCTGAACAAACTCTGCCCTGTCCAAGCCCTTAGCACTAAAGAATCCCAGTCTATATTGGGGGAAGTTAAAATCACCCATCACAACAACCCCATTGTTTTTACATCTTCCCATAATCTGCTGACATATCAGTTCCTCCATTTCATGCTGGCTGCTGGGAGATCTGTGGTACAGCCCCAACACTGTGATTGCACTGCTCCTGTTCCTGAGTTCTACCCATGTGGCCTCACTGCATGATCTCATTAAGGTGTCCTCTCTCTGTATAGCCGTGACATTCTCCCTAATCAGTAAGGCAACACCCTACCTATTATCACCCTCTCTATCTCATCTGAAACACAGTATTCCAGGATTTGGATGTTTCAAATCCTGGAATACTAAGTCCTGCTCTTCTTTCAGCTAATACTAAGCCGCAGGACTGGTGGCTTAGTATTCCATAATTGTCACAATATCACAGTTCCATATAGTCATCCAAGCTTTAAGTTCATCCATCTTACCAGTCATACTCCTCGAGTTAAAGCAGACACACCTCAGACCATCTCATCTGTCTGGTCATGTTTTGTACATTCTCCCTATGTTTTATTTGTCTTACTCTTACTGGACCCATTCACTGAATTCTCCACAGTCTCTGCACTCTGTACTGTGGCCCTTTTTGACTTTTGTCTTTGATTTCTCTGCCTTTTGTTTCTGTGCCCACTTTACTTCACTCATGATTTCCTACATTGGTTCCCATCTTCCTGCCACATTAGTTTAAATCCTCCTCAACAGCATTAGCAAACACTCCCCCAAGACACTGTTTGCAGTCCTGGCCAAATGTAGATGTCTGATTTGTACTGGTTCCACCTCCCCAGCGGTTCCAATGTCCCAGGAATTTGAATCCCTCTCTTTTGCCCCATCCCTCAAGCCATGTATTCAGCTTAGCTATCCTGACATTCCTGCTGACTGGCATGTGGCACTGGTAGCCAACCTGAGATTACTACCTTTGAGGTCCTAAACTCTTAACTCCCTAAATTCAGCTTGTAGGACCTCATCCCATTTTTTATCTATATAGTTGGTGCCTATATGCACTGTGACAGCTGGCTGTTCACCCTCCCCCTCCAGAATGCCTGAAACACATCAAATTCGATGTGCACCTAATGACACTTTCTTGATCCCTCAACTGTCTCCAAATTTTCAGACTGCCTGACAGTCATCCATTAGTCAATGAACAAAAACTTCCTCCAACTAAATAGTAAGACTGAAGCCACAGTCTAGTTCCTGCCACAAACTCTGCTCCTGAGCCAACAACACCATCCCTCACCAACTCCTCCCTGCCCCCGCCCAAAAAATCTCACAGTTGGAAGGGAATCACAAAGACAGAGAGGGTTTATGCCATGAAGGGATTTGAAAGGTTAAGCATTTTTCAAAATCGAGGAATTGCTTAACCATGATGTCAGTAAACACATGGGTGATGGGACCTGGTGTAAAGTTAGGATAGCAACTGTCTGAAGTTAAAATAAGACCATTCATAATCTTGTTGTTGTATTTGGTCCCAAGTTGAGGGAACATATGACAGACCATATCTTCAGCATCATGTGCCACATTTCCATCTTCTGCCTCAGCTTATCCTGCTGAAACTGTTATTGTGCCATTGTTATTTGACTCTATCAATGCTCTGCTGGCCAGCCTCCCAGACTTCTTCATCCATAAATTTCACTTCATCTGAAACTCTGCTCTTCATATCCTAAATGGTATCAAGGTTCCATTCATCTATCACTCTAGTGTCCGCAGACCCCCTGGATAAGCAATGCTTTGATTTTAAAATTCTCATCCTTGCTTTCAAATCCTTCCATGGCCTCAAACCTCTATATCTCTGTAATCTCCTCCACCTCCATAACTGCTGAGATTTCTGCACTTTTTCTCTCTTTTTAGCCTCACGGGCACCCCGGATTTGAAGTGTTCCACTACTGGCAGCATAGGCTCCAAGCTTCAGAAGGGCCTCCATACACTTCTTGATTTTTCTAGTTCTCTTTCCTCCTTCATTATGTTTCTAAAGTTTGACCAAGCTTTTGTTCATCTTTCCTAAAATCTCCTTATGTGCTTGGTGTCAAACTTTGTTTGATGATGCAACTGTAAAATGTCTTGGGTGTTTTACTTTGTTAAAGACACTATGCAAATTTGTATAACTTCAGAAAATTAGTTAAAAAGTTCAAAATACCATGTATTATTTATACTACAACAATTTTTAAAGACCTACCTTCTATGGTTTTCTTCAGTTCTACTTTTAGTCTCTCTATTTCTTTATTCAGCTGCTCATTTTTTTCTTCCAGTTGCTTATCTCCATCACCTTTACCTCTATTTAAAGCCTATTGATAAAGATACAGAAGATTACAGCTTTATTGAAATGTAATGAAAACATTTTGCATTATACATCTGCTAAAAAACAAATTATTGATCTAGTGGTGATGTGGGTCATGCTCCATTCATTCTGGGTCTTTGATTCAATTTTGCAGCAGGGACTATCTACAATGCAGAACAAGGAACTGCAGGGTGCCAAGTCTAATAGCTGATTATTTTGGACTGAGGGCAAACCCCAACTTGTGAGGCTGAACTAAAAAAAAAGCCAGATTTGCTGTGATATTATCAGACCTGAGCAAGGGGAACCAGAATTTAATAACAATGCCTCTGGAAGACAAGGTTACATGTCCTTGTTGGTGTGTGTATACTTAGGGCAAAGGTGGGATCAGGTTTTTGACTGTGCTACCTCCCATATAAAGGTTCCTGCATGCATTTATTGACTTGGCTTGCATACAAAGCTACCACTTCAACAATGTACAGGATGCTGTTGGCAGCTGTGGAACCATCCACCATTTGGTACTTTTAGAACCGAAGAATGGAGAAATAAGCAGGAAAAATAAGCTGAATGAATATTCTCAATTCAATGTAGTTAAGTTTTAAAGGTCATGGCAGGCTATTCAGTTTACTATTCAATTAGATTACTGATGTCTATCTTAAATAAGCCCACCTGCTTTGGTTTTGTAACTTTTTATATCCTTGCCTAACAAAACGTTATTAATCTCAGTTTTGATATTTCTAATTGACCCAGCCATAGCAGCTTTTTGAGAGTTCCAGATTTCCATAATGCTTTGTGATATCATTGTGCTCTAATTTTACATTATGCCCCCTTGTTCTGGATTCTCCTCCCAGAGGAAAAAAATTTCTATCTATTCTCCCAAACCTTTTATCCAACTTCAGCAATACAAATAAATCATCGCTTCATCTTCTACCCTCAAGGGAATGCAATTCTAGTCTATGCAACCTGTCCTCATACTATAACCTTTGAAACCACAATATAATTCTGGTATATATGTGCACCCATGTCGGTATCCCTTCTGAAGTACAGTGTTTAGGTCTGAACACAACATTCCAGATGGGGTCCAACTAGAATCACGTACAGATGCATCAAAACTTCTACCCTACTGTATTCCTGCCTGTTTGAGATAGTAGTTAACATTTTAACTATTTTTAGTACTTGTCCACTAATTATTCAATATCCCAAATTAAGAACTACAAATCTGGATCAATTAATGTAGGTAGGAATTTATATTTGTGGGTTCGCAGTGCAATGGTCAGGCATGAATTTCAAAGTTACTAAATAGCTTATAAATACAAAAATGCAACCTGAACATTGAATGCCCTTCAAGTGCACAGAATAAATACTTGATCAAAAGACGTAAAGATCTCAACAAGGCATTACCTTTTTCAGTTCTTCATTTTCCTCCAAATACCTTTTGGCTGCATCATTGGTATTATCTGTTTGAACTTTAAGTGCCTGATTTTCTCCCATTGCAGTTGCTAGTTCTGAGATAAGTGTGATCATACGTCTAAGAACACTATAAAAAAAATTCAATAAATAGTATGCCATTGTAAAAAATTGTATTAATGTACATATTGTAGAAAGCTTTCACAGTTCAATGAAATATACTCTTGCCTTAAAACAATGTTTGTCATAGGAAGCAGGATCTGGGTAATGAGAGAAGCACCAATGGGAAAAACATGCTAACAAAGATAAATCAAGCACGTGTTTATCCAGGCTACATCCATATAGTTCTCTTGGATTAGCTCCATAGCTGACAGTTGAGTTCACTGTACACTATACAGAACCAATCGAATATTGTAACGTAGAGGTAAGAGAAGTGGTGAAAGAATATTTTGTGTTTTAATTCTTTCAAATTCAGTATCAGGTTTAAATAAATCATTCAAGTAAAGACAAGCTTGTGGTTTCTTAAACTACATAAAATTTTTTGTACTATTTCATTTCCTTTTTTCGCTTCAACTAGTTACCTAATCATAATTAAATTACTGTTGGAAAGCCTTCCCTTAACATAATGAAACCAGAAGCATTAAAGGTCAAAGTATGACACTAAGTAACATAACGAGAAATTAGGTCAGATGGCCAAAAGCTTGGTCGAAGAGGCTTAGTTTTGCATATTTTGAAGAAGGAAAGCCAGGTAGAGAGAGAGGTGTAGGGAGGAAATTCGAGAGCCTGGGGCTGAAGCAGCCAAAGGCACAGCCACCAACGATGGGGTTGATGATCAGGAATGTGCAAGAGGCCAGAATTAGAAGGATGCAGATATCTTGAAGGATTGTGGGGTTGGAGGAGAGAAAGGAAGGGGCAAAGGCCGTGTGAGGAACAAGGATGATCATTTTAAAAATCAATACATTACTTGATCGGGAACCAATTTAGATGAGACAGCACAAGATAATTGTTGCAAATTAAGATGTGGTCAGCAGTTGGATGGCCTCAAGTATACAGCAAGTGGAACTAGCCAGATTTACACTGGAAAACAAGTTTAGAAGTAGCAAAGGAATGGACATGAGTTTCAGGAGCAGACAGGTTTTCAGAGCTGTGATGGGCAAAATCAAGTGATGTTACAGAAGTGGAAATAAGTGGTTTTAGAGAAGGTATAAATATGAGGTCATCCTGGAATCAAATGTGACACAAGTTGACAGTAGACTGGCTTAATCTCAGGCTATAGCCAGGGAGAAGGATGAAGCTGGTAGGTAACAGAGTTGGCTGAGAAGTGGCTGAAAACAATGATTCCGTTTTTCAATAGTTAGTTCAATCGGTCAAACTACAAACATATTTTAAAAGCATCAATCAATTTTATACAGTGAGGAAATCAAGTTCTAAGCTTCTATAGTGGGAACATGCTTTCTGTCGATTTACAAATGGCACATAGCATTAATTTAGAGAGGATACTTGATATTTCTGAAACGCTGCTGGCCTAGATAGTGGGTTTCAGTGTATGGAGCATGGCTGAACTTATAACTCTGACTCAGAGGTGAAAGTGCTACCCCTGAATCATGATGAATTTAAATAATACAAGACATTAATCTATCTAAATTATGTGCAAAATCACAAGTTTCTTTATGCTATTGTTATGAATAAAAGTATTGGCGTATTATTCAGTCTTCATGCATGCTTGGAGTTTAAGAGCCATGATGAAAGGAATAAGTAGGTTTTTTCAGCAACTTAATCCATACATCTATAATCGTTGCTGTGAAAATAATTCAAAGGACTTGGGTTTCATTGTTTAAGAATTTAGTGCTGTGTATATATTGTGAGGGCAATCCTGTTTTCATCAACACTATTTCCAAAATGATTAATCATGCAGTCCATGTGACAGCTTTTATCAGTTTCTTTAAATTCTTGCCCAACTAAGTCTCAGTTCTTGCATTATTATTCTGAAATATTTTCTTTCCCAAAGGCAGCAATCAAGTTGAGACAGTTGTAATGCAAACAGGGAGTTTGTGTGGTTTAGGGTATGAAGGAATGAGGTGGTTGAGTTCAGGAGTTGATTTATTGAGGGATACCAGGGATAACAGACATTCTTTCTTATTTTAATCTCCACAGACATGTAAATTATGACATTAGTAAGAAGATATTATCACTTGCACATAGGTTTTTCAAACTAACCTCCGTGATGGATCTGCAAGAAAAGTTGTCAGATTTGTTCTTGCTTGGGTAGTGCATACGTACGTTTTTCTGTAACATACTGTAATTTTATATTCTGCTCTTTTTAGTTTTATATTTGCTAACTAGAAGATCCACATGCAGAAAAAATATTTTCTTTCAATGATAGCATTGCTTTTCTTATGATAACCAATCAAGTTTTTGATTTTAGGAACTGAAATGTATTAATAATTGCAAAAGGGTGTACTAGAACAGATCATTGTTCTACCTGAAACAAAGCATCATCCAACTATTTGTAATCATAAGTTGCCACACTGAAGGCAGCAATGATTCAAAAAGACCACATGAATTATATCATATTGTTGCTTTACAGAAAGGTGCTTGCAAATTGGTCCAGAATGTGACAGCAGCAAATGCATTGTGCAGCTCGTTCAACAAGAGATTTGTTAAGTTTTACCTAAATTTCTGCAGGCAAATTGAACAATTATCTCACTAGGCCCTATGGCAATACTTACTTCTGAGAAGTATGCATGCAAAATTTCTTGACAAAGATGTATACTTGAATATAAACCTGAATATCCAGTTTAATAGCCTGGTGCCATATGAAACAAGGTGGGTCTGCTTTAAGAGCATGGATAATAGTAACCACGAGCTAAACTAAAATGCAAGCACAGCATTAAAAATGTAAATAATTTCAAAAGCACAAGATTGGTTGGAATTAAATTTGATTTATCAGTTGAAGCTTCTCTTTTCTGCTCTAGAATATTCATTAATATTGGTTTAAACATTATGATGGATTCTTGCTATTTATACAAGTGCTTTTTTAATGCAACTTTTTTTTTGTTTTGTACATTGTAGAAAAGGATATCCAAATCTCTCAACTTTTGATAAGGCTAATTAGGAGCAGTCTTTAATAAAAGAAAAATGTTTGCATTTGATTGCACGGAAATTCTAAACCCGTCATCTACCTTTTAAGCTCTCCCGCAAGGGATGCAATCATTTTAACATTGGCCTAAAGAGTAATATAAACACTCCACTGTGTAATTAAATAGATATTATTAGTAAGGATGCTCATTAACTGCTGGCTGAATGCTGGAAGTAAATTTATGGCTACTGCTGTCCCCTGCTTGCATTGAATTTCCTATTTATGGCCTTTACATGGAAACTGTGGCTTAAGAGCATTAGAGGTCAACCTTTTCATTTCTTCAATGTTTTATAACTGGCAGAAACTTGTTAAATTGATAAAAGCTTTCACATGCCCCAAATAATTAACCATGAACACATTGGGAGGAAAGCAAACTTAGTTGCTTATGATTGTCAGCAAAATGCCTGATCTAGAAATACAGTTCGCGTACAAAATTCAGTGCAAACAGGTTCAGTTTATAGTTCAAGTCAACCTAGTCTCCAAAACTAGTCTAAATTGAGCAGACTGAAGTGCAATGATAGAATGCTAGTCAACATTGATGATCTGATACCTTTTTACGCTGGTCTGACTTAGCAAATGACCTACTATTAGTTAACTTACAAGATTTGAACTGAAGAAAGTTGATAGAATCCTGCAGAATTGCAAAGCTTTCTGAGCTATCATAACATTCAACTGATCAATGCAATCAATTTGGAGCATTCTTTACAGTAGCCAGAGGTTTCATGCTATTGTCTTAACATGGTTGTATATAATTGCCAAGCTAGAACTCCAAACATTTTTGCCCCAAGTATCAATTTGGAGAAGTTATTTCTAATAAATCCAGCACTTTTGAAAGGCTCAATGCTGATCTAGGGGTGGTTCCGGAAATTTTGTGTTTTCAGATAGCACAAGCACTTTTCATGGTGCTATAGTCACTGTGTTGTATAGATAATCAGAGATGAATTAAAAATTATGTATCAGAAACTCAGCAGGTCAATGCTAGTATTTATGCTCCATACAAGCTCTCTCTCAGTATATTTCATCATACCCTATCAACATAGCCACTATTCCTTTCTCCCTCATGCATTGACATAGCTTTCCCTTAAATGCATTGATGATCTTCACCTCAATTACTCAGTGTGTAGTGAATTCTGCATTTTCGTCATTGAGTAAAGTTGGAGAATTTTAAAACAAGTAGTGATAATAAAGTCAGACTTCACCTGAAGAGTTCTGGGCTGCAAGGTAGTTGCTTTAGATTTAATATATTACCTAAACTAAGTTTCAATATCCAAACTTAGAAATAATGTTTACAAGAGACCCCAGTGAAAATCATGAATGTTCAGTAGAAGAATAAGTTACACTCGTAGAACAGAACCTGCACCGCAGAATAGCAAATTGATGAGTAGATAGTGATTTTTGTCATGGGATATGAGTTTTGCAAGGCAAGCACTTACCACCCATCCCTACTTGCCCTTGAACTGAGTGCCTTGCTAGACATTTTAGAGGGCTGTTAAGAGTCAAATATATTGTAGATCTGGAGTCACATGTAGGTAAGGATGGGAGATTTCCTCTCCTAAAGTTCATCGATAAACCATGGTTACCTTCTCAAGATTAGTTTTATATTCCTGATTTATGAACTGAATTCAAATTCCACCAATTACCATAGTGGGATTTGAACCCATGGCCCCAGAACAATAGCCTGAGTCCATGGATTACTATTCCCATGACATTACCACTATGCCACAATCTCCATTTAAATTTCTTCTGCCCTTCACCCTACTCCCAAATCATTTGATAATGGTCCAGTTATCTTTTTGTTGAAGTTAAAAGTACAACATTTTGTTTACCATTTATACTTACAGCCAGAGGAAGAGTGAAAATCCAGATATGTAAAGATTCCTTTGCGCTCTAAAAAGCTTCATGTTGAGATGGTCATACATATTTGGAAGCACCTTTTCATTTTTTGCAATCCCTTGGTTCACCGAATATTTCCTCACTTCTCTAACGGCATCTACAAGTAGAGGCAGTTTATTAGAAACTCGCAACTGATCATATAATAAAATGGTAAATCTTAAATTTTCAAACGTTAAAGTACACAAATATTTGGCTGGTCTCGCAAAATCCATTCCTGGATTAAAAAAAGAAAATGTTGTAAAGAACATTAGTGCTTGAACAAAAAGAAAACATAATGAGCTGTGATGCCACTAAAACATTTGAAAGTTCTGAATCCTGAATTCCTTCCATGACTAGTTTAGTTTCCTGACTTACTTGGTAAACCAATAAAAAAAATTTGGTAGGCTCTTGTAAAAGAGGATTTTCTTTTCAATTTCTCAGTTTTAAAATTATTTCCTGAATTACAAGAGAATATCCAATTATTAATTGATGTTTTTCCATGAGGGAATACATGTTTTAAAACAAAAAAATATGTAAAAGCTCAATTCAATGCACTTTATAGAAGAATTCCACATGTAAGGCAACAAACCAACTTTCTCTATCATTTTTCTTAATTCTAATGATTTCCTATAACTTCTATCTTTCTGTTCCTTTATGATCCTAATTATCGGCAGTTGCTTTGACGAGTCACTTGAGATACTGGCCAATATTCTATTAGCTGTTTTGATTAGTTTTGTATCTGTGTGCCAGCTTTTAGCTATGTGTGTATATGGACACCAAAACCCTTTTGTCCTGCCAGAGTCTTCCACCATAAAGAAAATATTCCAATCTGTCTCAGATCTGAAGCAGGTGATCCTTCACATTTCCATTTCTTGAGCGTTGTTGGAGCTGCGCTCATCCAGGCAAGTGGAGAGTATTCCGTTACACTCCTTGATTTGTGGATGGTAGACTGGACAGGTTTTGGAGGGTCAGGAGGTGTGTTACTTGCCACAGGATTCCTAACCATTGATCTACTCTGGTAGCCCCAGTATTTATCAAGTACATATCAAGAACAGTAATGGCCCTAATATAAATCTCTTGGGGATCATACTGAATGAGCTCCAGAGAATAACAGCAATCATTTGAAGATTTAAATAATAGTTGAATTAATGGATGTCTTTCTGAGGCAGTATTTTAAAAAAGACCAACTGAATTTTTATGACCACTAAAACAATAAAAGATTGCATTTCTGAAAATTGTGTATGAGAGAAAATTGTATAATGCAATGCCATATGTTATTTAATTGTCAATAAATTTTATATGCCCTACTTTCTTTTTCTGGTTCCATGGACATAGCCCATCTAATAATTCCTAGCGTCCTTTTAACTGTGAACTGAAAAAGTGAGTTTGCAGGTTATTCAACTTAGGGACATCATTGCAGGATTCAACATTGTCTTCATCCAACATCCATAAGCAAGCTACTTTCTAGCTGGGGTGATTGGATAAAAATCTGGAGGATGTTAATCCTGGTAGAATTTCACTACCCTAACCCAGGTGCATTAAAAACATCAGAAAAAACTTTGTGCAGCTCAAGAATCAGATCTGGACCTCATTTGATCCGTCCAACTGAATTATACTCTGTCTTTACCAGTTGCTTAGTCATGGCTCAGATTTCTGCAGAACTTGCCTTTTAAAAAGGCAACCAACCAGTATGAATAAGGTCTCTGCTTTGACCTTGGTGAATAGAGAAGTGATGCAAGTAGCCACTGGACTGGGCAAGTAAAAACAAGAATTGTGTGGTAGGGGTGGAACTTGTCTGCCAAAGTCAGGTGGCCACAATGCAATTCAACTTGCATTATACAATATATGTGTTTTCAATGCAATGTTAGTACATTCTATTAGAAAATGGATTTGCTCTACCTTATAAACTAAAAATATGATTTTGAACATGTATTAAAGTGCTTCCCTTTTTTTAGCAGGCTAATCAGACAGTCAAACCAAAGTTTAGTATATAAGCATACTTAAAAGAAAACTCCAGGCAAATGTTGTGAGCAGTGAGGAAAGCAAACTGACCACAAGATAACAACAGTAATTAAAGACAGTTTGGAATTTTGTTATCCCATAAAGACAGCATGGAATCTTATGTTGAAACATTAGTAAAAACAAACAAAAGGAACATGCACAATCTTAAATATCAATGTTGGCATAACAACAAAGAATGTGCCAGAACAGGATGCCACTTTCAGAATGCATGTGAACAAAGTCCAAGAACAAGTGATAATATTTGTTGCTCTTAATATTTTGGGCCAAAACAGCAACTCCACCTTTGAATTTGGTATCAAAATGAAGATCACAATTGATGCATAATAAATGCAGACTCACTCTGAAACTGTCAATAACCTACACACTGTTCAGATATATATAGTTATCTGCTTAATGAGTAAGGTTCCCTGTGATTTGTATATTTAATTAATATTAAATATCAAAATTCTTAAATGTTTTATTCTTTCTCCTGTTGAAGTTGTCAACTCTAATTGCAGTACAGTTCATAGTGCTGGGCTCTGCTAACTTATGTTAATGCACAATGTTGAGGATTTTCAAGCTACTCAACAATGAAGAACCCATTCTTGTCTTCACCCAATATCCACAAATATACATTTTTCAGAAAGGGCCATTGGATGACATGTACTAGGGGTGGAAAGTGGAAGCCTGGTGACAATCTTACAGGGGAACAGAGAGCAAGACAGGAACTTCAGGGATAATAAAGTTTCATAGAATCCCTACAGTGCAGGAGACAGCCATTTGGCCCATCAAGTCTGCGCCAACCACAATCCCACCCAGGCCCTACCCCTACAAGCTTATGCATTTACCCTGACACTAAGGGGCAATTTAGCATGGCCAATCTAGGTAACCCGCACATCTTTGGACTGTGGCAGGAAACTGGAGCACCTGGAGAAAACCCACGCAGACACAGGGAGAATGTGCAAACGCCACACAGACAGTGATCCAAGCTAGGATCGAACCTGGGTCCCTGATGCTATGAGGCAGCAATGCTAACCACTGTGCCAGAAGTTTGGAATAAGACATGTTGTAGCAAAAAAGTAGAGGGAGCTTCACTATATCATACTTGATTTGCATGCTTTCAGTAAGAATTTGGCATGCGCAAAATGGAAAAATATTCAATTTTTTTATTAATTCACATGACGGGAATGTTAAATGCCCACAAGTATAATCCATCCCAAGTTGCCCTTGACCAGGATTTTCCAAACCTGCATGCAACCTGTACCACTTCAAACAACAGGGTCGTAGGGGTAATGTCACCTGCAAATTCCTCAAGTCAGACACCATCCTGACTTGGTACCATACTGCTGTACTCTCATTGTTACTGGGTCAAAGTCCTGGAACTCCTGATCTAAACAACATTTTAGGTACACCTACATCAATGTTGGATAGCGATTCAAGAAGTTAGCTCAACATCATCTTTTTATAGGATACCTAGGGATGGGTACCCACTCCTCAGTAACAACTTCCATCATTATTCTGATGAATGAGTGTATGCTGATTGGATTTGCAGAATTATATGCAGAATTGGATTTGACCTGCTTCTAATGGACAGACACACATTGACAGTGCTTCAATTTGTCTATGTTGAAGTTGTCCTGGAACAGATTGGCCAGAGAGGCAGCTAGCTCCAGAGATGTTTTCATCACTACAGCCAGGATGTTGTTTGAGCCAATATATTCAGAGCATACGAACTAGCGCTGAACCTCTCTTGAGCCAACATTAGTGATAGCCTAAGCTAAGTCAGTTGTACAAAAAGTGCAGGATGTTATCAACTTATTCTTTGCTGGAAATGCAGGACCATTTGCAGGTTGGGAACCTGAATGGTGAAGGTCTGGGCTTAGTTGAATCACTTTGTCAAGGCTGTAACACTTCTTGCTGCTAGGTTCCCAGACCAATTATGAAAGGTAGACACAATAATGAATCTGTTCTGTTAGAGGAAGAATTAGTATTAAAGAAACCACAGCATGAGTTAATCAGGGCACTGGAGCATTGGTATATATAAATATCAGACAATTATTGATGTGGTACTATGGAGTACTGAAAGTCAGTGTCAAGACTCATAGATAAATAATGCTTCCTTGTTGAGGGACATGAAACCGTATAACAAGTGGCAGAAATTGTTGGCATGAGAAGGGGGAAATAAAACGTAAAATGAGCATCAGTTTAACCATCTCCTGCCACCAAATAGTTGTAAGTTCAAATACAGTTTATCAGTCTCAACTAAAATTCCTGTTCACATTGCTTGAAAAAGATTCATAAACATGCTCGTTTATGCATCAGGACAAATTGTTTTGTGTAGAAACTATCAGCTAATCCAGATCTCAGGATCGCACTGATACTCTCCTCTGTTGGAACAAAGTCGACCATTCAGCCCCTTAAGCCTGTTCTTTCATTTGATCAGATAATGTTTAATTTATATCTCAACTCCAAGTATTTGGTTCCACAGCTCTTACCTAACAAAAGTCTACTGATCCCAAATTTTAAATTTACCTTACGCAATAGCTCTTGAGGACAAAGTTCCAGATTTCCACTACCCTTTGCACAAAGTAGCACTTTCTGACATCAACTGTAGCCTAGCTCTAAAGTAAGTTGTTCTGGACTCTCTACAAAAAAAATCTACCTTATCCAGGGATCAGTGACCAAAGACAAAATTTGTGACAAGGTATCATATAATTATAGCACTTCATATAATTTGTATGTATGCAATCTTTTCAAACCACTTCAAATGGCTGGAATTAAGATTTCAAATGGATAGAAACACTGGGCTGGATTTTATGACCCTCCCTTGCCAGAGTGCCTTTAGGCAAGAGATACATAAAATGCAGTGTGCAGTCTTTGCAACAACCCATTTCCCATTTTGTAGGGGGATGAGGCATCAGGATTCCTGCCCACGTTTCAGGCCCTTGTGCCCTCAAATGGCCGAATAATGCCTTATTACATATCTCAGTCTGCCTCTTACCCAAGCATGGGGAGGCCCATACCAGGTGGGTATTACGGCAGCTTTTATTGTGTGGAGCGGTGCTGTGCAAGTGGAACGGGGGGAGGGACCTCCTTTGGGGTCTTCTGTGGCCAAAGGAGGCACTCCCAACAACCTATCCCCTTGGGTCATTACCTCCCTTTAATCCGTTTATCTTCCAAGACAGTGGACCTAAACATTTGTATCAAATCACCAAAGTGACCTCAGCATTTTAGCATTCAATGCAATTAATTCATCGAATACAGGGTGGAGTCTATTACATGATCTTGATACATAGGTTGGAGTAGGAAACTGCAGGGGCTGGGAACAACTGAAAGTGGAGCTTATTCAAGGAGCAGCTACTGCGAGTCCTTGATAAATATGTACCTGTCAGGCAGGGAGGAAGTGGTCGAGCGAGGGAACCGTGGTGTACTAAAGAAGTTGAATCTTGAGTGAAGAGGAAGAAGGAGGCTTATGTAAAAATGAGACATGAAGGCTCAGTTAGGGCACTGGAGAGTTACAAATTAGCCAGGAAGGAGCTAAAGAGAGTGTTAAGAGCTAGAGGAGGACATGAGAAGACTTTGGTGGATAGGACCAAGGAGAACCCTAAAGCTTTCTGTAGGTATGTCAAGAACAAAAGATTGGTTAGGGCAAGATTAGGGCCAGTCAGAGACAGTAGTGGGAAGTTGTGTGTGGAGCCTGAAGAGATAGGAGAGGCACTAAATGAATATTTTTCATTAGTATTCACGCAAGAAAAAGTCAATGTAGTCAAGGAGAATACTGAGATACAGGCTTTTAGACTAGATGGGATTGAGGTACTTAAGGAGGAGGTGTTAGCAATTCTTGAGATTATGAAAATAGATAAGTCCCCCGAGCTGGATGGGATTTACCCTAGGATTCTCTGGGAGGCTAGGGAGGAGATTGCAGAGCCTTTGGCTTTGATCTTCATGTCGTCATTGGCTACAGGTATGGTGCCAGAATGTTGTCCCCTTGTTCAAGAAGGGGAGTAGAGACCATCCTGGGAATTATAGACCAGTGAGCCTTACTTCTGTCGCTGGCAAAGTTTTGGAAAGAATTATAAAGGAATAGGATTTATAATCATCTAGAGAGAAATAAATTGATTAGGGATAGTCAACATGGTTTTGTGAAGGGTAGGTCGTGCCTCACAAACCTTATCGAGTTTTTTGAAAAGGTGACCAAAGAGGTGGATACGGGTAAGGCAGTTGACGTGGTGTATATGGATTTTAGCAAAGCATTTGATAAGGTTCCCCATGGTAGGCTACTGCAGAAAATGCAGATGCATGGGATTGAGGGTGATTTAGCAGTTTGGATCAGGCATTGGCTAGCTGATAGAAGACAGAGGGCGGTGGTTGATGGGAAATATTCAACCTGGAGTTCAGTTACAAATGGTGTACCTCAGGGATCTGTTCTGGGGCCACTGCTGTTTGTCATTTTTATAAATGACCTAGATGAGGGTGTAAAAGGATGGGTTAGTAAATTTGCTGACGACACCAAAGTTGGAGGAGTTGTAGACAGTGAGGATGGATGTTACAGTTCGCAGAGGGACATAGATAAGCTGCAGAGCTGGGCTGAAAGGTGGCAAATGGAGTTTAATGCGGAAAAGTGTGAGGTGATTCACTTTGGTGAGAGTAACAGGAGTACAGAATATAGGACTAATGGAAGGACTCTTGGTAGTGTCGACGAACAGACAGATCTCAGTGTACATGTGCATAGATCCCTGAAAGTTGGCACCCAGGTTGATAAGATTGTTAAGAAGGCATACGGCGTGTTAGCTTTTACTGGTAGAGGGATTGAATTTCGGAGCCGTAAAGTCATGTTGCAACTGTACAAAACTCTGGTGCGGCCGCACTTGGAGTATTGCGTACAGTTCTAGTCGCCGCATCATAAGAAAGATGTGGAGGCATTGGAAAGGGTGCAGAGGAGGTTTACCAGGATGTTGCCTGGTATAGTTAAAGGATATCAAGATAAAAGGGGGGCGGTTTAGAACGGAGTTGAGGAGGAACTTCTTCACTCAAAGGGTGGTGAATCTCTGGAATTCTCTGCCCGTTGAAATGGTGGAGGCTGCCTCGCTAAATATTTTTAAGACGCGGGTTGATGGGTTTTTGATAAGAGAGGGGATTAAGGGTTATGGGGAGAGGGCGGTAAAGTGGAACTGAGCAGCGACAGATCAGCCATGATCTTATTGAATGACGGGGCAGGCTCGAAGGGCTAGATGGCCTACTCCTGCTCCTATTTCTTACGTTCTTATAGTTGGAAGGTCTTATGAGGAAAGGCTGAGGGACTTGAGGTTGTTTTTGTTAGAAAGAAGAAGGTTGAGAGGTGACCTAATTGAGGCATACAAGATGATCAGAGGGTTAGATAGGGTGGATTGTGAGAGCCTTTTTCCTCAGATGGTGACAGCTAACACAAGGGGACGTAGCTTTAAATTAAGGGGTGATAATTATAGGATGGATGTCAGAGGTAGGTTCTTTACTCAGAGGGTAGTAAGGGCGTGGAATGCTCTGCCTGCAGCAGTTGTGGACTCGCCAACTTTAAGGGTGTTCAAATGGACAGTGGATAGGCATATGGATAATATTGGAATAGTTTAGGTTAGAGGGTCATTAGATTGGTTCCACTGGTCGGCGCAACATCGAGGGCCGAAGGGTCTGTACTGCGCTGTAATGTTCTATGAAAATCTATTCATAAATCTTTCAGTGTCAAAGATTTACAGTGTTTCAACTGACTGGTTTGGTTTTGCCTTTTTGCCGTTCCTAGATACAAATGGAGCAATTCAAATCCATCATGCCACTCGAGAACAAATATTGCATCAATGCCTTTAATGTAGACAAAAAGTGCTTTTCAGATATGTGCAGTTTTTCTCCTTTATCTTGTATTAATTAGTTCTGAATAGTTCCAACTGATAACACACTATTGATATAAATAACTGAACTGAAATTTATCGTTGAGAATTGAGAGATGGCATAATTTAGATCTTTAAAAAAATCAGGAAAGGCATCAATAATGTAACCAGAGTATTAAAAAATTGCTATCACAGAACACAATGATCATTTTTGCTCACAAAATATTTGATGTTGTATGTTATTTAAACATCTTGATAAACTGTATGGAGAGACTGTAAACAAGAAAAATAAAGACATGAAGGATCAAATACTATATGAAACATGCTGTTGGGAATATATGAATCGCTTGTGAAATGGAGATGGTCATAGCTTATAAAATGGAAAAAAGCTGGGGTTCACATCTAATTATCCTTCGACACAGGAAAGAAATCAAAAGTGAGTGTAACGTTGTTTGGATATGCTTTTCTTACATATTTTGCCATCTTTTATTTGTATTAAATAGCAGACCAAATCAGCTAGAGTTATCCCTAAATCCACAAAAGAAATCTGCCTTGTAGTAATTCTGATAAGAGCACAATTATGTAACTCAGACTATGTCATTTACATGGATGATTCAAGATAACAGTATTTTGTGTAGCAAATTGGAATGGTAAGCAGATCCAAATGAACAGAAAGAGATATGTGGACAAATAAATGATATACTACTGTCAGCTGCTAGGAATATCTCACAGCTGATTGCAGGAGTTGACGAACATCAATGTTTTGAGAATCATGGTAGTAATCTGAAATGGCAACAGCTGAGTTGTAAATAATAACTTGTTCAATGTGCCGAAAAGCATGCCTCTCAAAGAGACGTTAATATTAAACACAATCACAAACCCAAATTACACAGCAAGGTCTAAAAACAGCAGACTGACCTGATATTCCAGCTCATACCAAAAACATTACTGGTATCCAAGCTGGCTGAAAGGCACAAGACTTGGAAATGTAAAATTATATAATGCTGACTGCCCAAAATGGAAATAATGTTTGTCAAGAACCCAAGACCCGAAGATGAGAACTACATGGAGCTGTTCGAGTCTCTCCAGATAAGCTGCCCACAGAACTCTTGCACTCTAATTGAAGCTATGGCATGGGGGCTTCATTATAAGAACCTGGACACACTTCCATGAATTGGCTACTCCTTTATGAGCTAATTTTCTCCATTTCTCACCTCCCCTCAAAACAATATCCCGCATTTGCGTTGTCATTGCAAAAATGTCAACCTAGAACCCCAGTCCCACTGGGCAGGAATGGCAGCCAGGTCTGTGCTGGTGTGAGGCTAAGTAGTGGCTCCTGTGGGCCTGCTCCATCACTAGCCAAAATTGTTTTTCCTTTTTATGTTTCTTTGCCTCAGTCTCCTGGAGGATGTTAACCCGATGGACTTATTGTCCAGCAGCTGGATCAAAGTTAATGGGGAGCAAGTTGCCTGCATAGAGGCTGCAGGACCAGCTAAAATAACTGCTCTTGGACCTCCAATCACAGGTTCCTTCCCTTTCACCCTTGTTGCTCCTCCAATTATAGATTCTGTACCTGAAGGAGTTACAAGAGTGGGGGAAAAGGAACTCGTGATTGGAAGAACTGAAGCAGCATTCGTGTGACACAGAATCCGTAAATGGAGGAGCAGCTCTGTCTCCTGTGCTAGCTGCTCCTCGAGGGGACCGTTAAGACTTTGTGGCATTTATTAAACCAGCTAGAGAACAAGCTTTTTTTTTGCATTTCAATTCCTTTCCTTAATACAGGACATAGAAAATCAGAGCAGAAGGAAGGCATACAGTCCCTCAAGCCTATTCTGCCATTAAGACTTGTTTGTCAACTCTTTTTTCTTACCTGATCCCCGCCCATATTCTTTGATTCCCTGGTTAAGCTAGCATTCCTAACTGTTTTGGAGCTGAGTGGCTTGATGTACCAATTCAAAGAGCAATTAAAAGCCAACCACATTATTGTTGGTCTGCCGTCATGTTGGCCAAAGAGTATTTCTTTCCTTAAAGGACATTAGTGAACCAGTTGGACTTTTACGATAGCTACCAGAGTCACCGTTAATGTGACTAGACTAGGTTTAAGTTCCATATTATGAGGTTTAAGTTCCATATTATGGAGTTTAAATTCCACAGCTGTCATGGTGGGATTTGAACCCATGTCCTCAGAGCATTAGCCTGGGTCTCTGAATTGCAAGTTCAGTGACATCATCTTTACACCATTTTCTCCTCCATTATATATTGAATGACTGAGCATCCACAGCCTCCTGAGTTATAGAATTAGAAACTGCACGACCCCGAGTGAAGAAGTTTCTCATCTCTGTCCCAATGAAATAAATAAAAACATAACACTCACAGTCACTTTCATATTCCTCGTTCTGAGTATTAAGGCTATCAACAGTCTTGTTTCCAACTACCTCCATTCCCCAACAATATCCATGTGTTGTTTGTAATTTTAAGCCATTTTCAACACCAATTACCTAGATCTTTTGTGTTTAAAGTAGGATCACTCAAATTATAGCTAAGTGTAGATGTGATCCCTGACTGAGACAGGTAAGTCCTAGTTATACATATTCTGAAAAAAGGCAGTTCGACTTGCAACAGTTCATTCATTTTCCTTCTCCATAGAAATTTTCACAGTAACTTCAGTGCAGTGTTAATGCAAGCATACTTGTGACACTAATAAATAAACTTAAAACTTTTAGATGCTGACGGACCTGCAGAGTTTTACCAGCATTTTCTGGTTTTATTTATTTGCTGGTTTGTCCCGTTTGAATATTGTTGACTAGAGTTTTGATGTTAGTGTTGTTTGTCTCAATGGAGACTAGGTCCTAAATCAGAAAACCAAGTTCCATTAGTAAAAAATCTTTTGAGATCATGAAAATTAATAGGAAAACAAATATAAATTTTGCACATGGTTCCAATAAATCCTAATATGCAGATATATAGAAAACAACCTTTAAAAAAACTGGAATTCAATAAAAATGAAGAAAATTAGATCATAAATAGAAAGCTATTTTTGCTTCAATATATGTACAGGTTACATAGACCTTATAATTGCTTTAAAAAATTCTGAAAATGCATTTCTCTGTGAAATGCCCCACTTACCAAAGAACAAAACAACCAAAACTATAATGATCGTGAGGAATGCTCTATTCCAGTACGAAGCAATTTTTTCCCAGAAACGGAAATTAAAAATTTTCAACCATCTGAAACAAATACAAATCACAATATTGAAATAAATTTAAACTCTCAAGTTGTGCATTGTAAGATCACCACCAGTGGAATGAAGAGACAATTTTAAAAAAACATTAGATTGTTACACATTGCACACAGCATTGAAAGAGGTCATTCAGCAGAAATGAATCTCCTCCCACCATATCAGCACGTTTATCTATTTCTTTCTTCATCATGCAGTTATTTAGCTTGCCCTTAAATGGCACCTATGCTATTTATCTCAACCAGTCCCTATGTCGAAAGTCCACATTTTAACCATTTTCTGGGTAAAGAGGTTTCTCCTGAATTACCTATTGGATTTGTTTTTTCTTTTATTCATTTGTGCGACATGGGCATCACTAGCTGTTCAGCATTTATTGCCCATCCCTAGTTGGCCTTGAACCAAGTGGCTGGTTAGGTCATTTCAGAGGGCAGTTGAGAATCAACCACATTACTATGGCTCTGGAGTCACATGTAGGCCAGACCAGGTAAGGACAGCAGATTTCCTTCCCTAAGGGACGTGAACAAGATGGGTTTTTCTGACAATGATTTAATTAGTAGATTCTTAATTCCAGATATTTTTTATAGAATTCAAATTCCACCATCTGCCGTGGCAGGATTTGAACCTAGGTTCCCAAAACATTAGCTGACTTTCTGGATTAATAGTCTAGCAATAATATCACTAGGCCATCACCTTCCCTTGTTAGTGACTATCTATTTTTTCTGACTATTCTATTAGTTTTGGATTCCTCAAAGGGGGAATTATTTTCTCTTAGTCAATCCTACAGAACCACTTCACAACTTTAAAGACCTTCACTGGGTCACCATGTTCTCTTCTCTACAGAACAGAGCCCAGCATCACTCCTCCTTGATAGTTCATCATTCTGTGTCAAGGGGTATGGGGAGAACATGGAAGTACTGTGTTGAGATAGATGCAGTAAAAAGTCTGACAACACCAGGTTTAAGTCCAACCGATTTATTTGATAGTAAACTCACTAGCTTTCGAGGTTACCCCTTTCGTCACCAGACTTTTTACTGTGTTTACCCCAGTCCAACGCCGGCATATCCACATCTTGAGATAGATGATCAGCCATGATCACGTGGAATGGATAGCTATTCCTACTCTTAATTTCTATTCTGGCATCATCCTTTGCATCTTCTCCAGTGCCTTTATATTATTTTTGTGATGTGGATCTGGGAGAGACAGAGCAAGTGGATACTGAAAGTCTCTATGGTTCACCATGTAGGAGGGAGTTTGCGCTCAGATTAAAAACAGCAAACTCATGAGGTGCTAAAACGAGGCTGGATGATTCAACTAGTTGACGCGAGAGAGAGAATCTCCAGGAAAATTTTCATTAAAGGACAGTTCTGGGATTAAAGATTAACATAAACCTGTAAAGTAGGATTTTTCAGTTGTGTTAGCAATAAAAGGAGAAAGTTCTGCTCTGTACTTTAAACTATAAGTCGTCTACCAAAAGAAAGATTTAGGAATAGTACTTTTAGTCTGTTACTGTAAGTGTGAAATATTGCTGTCATTCTTCTAGCTACTAACTGGAAGTTCAAGAAGTTTTATATATCCTGCATCTCCAATATAATTCAGATTGCATGTACATGTGAATTCTGATGTATACTCTGAACTAAAAAATAAACCCTACTTAAATTAACATTACCCAATTTTGCTCTGCAAACTTACCTTCGAGGAGAGATAAATGGTAAACATAGAAACAAAACGAAGCCTATTTCTGCATACAAGAAAGACGCAACTGCAATCCACTGCAACGTCATTGTTCTTGATGAAACCTATCAAGAGAAATCACAATAGCATGACATACATAATGATTTATTTTTCATTGAACAAATATGACTTAATACTTGGATCTGCAATAGCTATTTTGCTATGATTTTCAAGTTGCTCATTGGGTGATATGTTCAAACAAGTGAAAAGCAGAGCATATTCCTCTGCCATAGTATTAATTCAACATTATTACAGTGATGCAGCTCCTTGCTGTTCGCTGTCTGGCTTGTGCTCTGTAATGACAAAGCTTTATAAAAATCTTTTTAAGAGCTCCAATCTCACTGAGGAAGTTTCAGACCACTCTACATCCAACAACCTGTTCTGAAACCACTGTTCACATTTTGACAGCTGTGACAAATTCTAGGACAGCAGCTGAGGCAATTCAGAACATTCTAAATTATCAACATTCTAAATAAGCAACCCGCAACAGTTTTTAAAAAATCGACGTTATCGAACCCTTTAAAAAATTTCAGGATCTGAATTTTCACCAAAAACTAATCAGTTCTTCCTTAGGTCATATCCTAACTGTATACCAAGTTTGTTGAAATTAACCAGAAAAAAACTGTTTACAAATAGGGCTGAAAACATTATTCCACCCTCATTCAGCTGTGGAGGTAATAGGGCTAAATCCCTAATGCAGATTATATAGGATTACATAGGATATACTGCACAGAAATATGCCATTTGGTCCAGCAAGACTTGTTCCACTCCAGCCTCCTTCCATTTTCCTCATCTATCAACGTAACCCTCCTTTCACCTTTTGTATCCATCCAGCTTCCCTTTAAATGCAGCTTTAGTACTCGTTTCAGTCACTTTGACAGCAAATTTCACATTTTCACCACATTTTGGGTTAAGAAATTTCCTCTGAATTCCTATTAGATTTCTAGGTGTCTATCTTAATATTTTGATGATCTCTAGTTGTGCTCTATCAGTACTAGCCTATCGTACATATCCTCGTGAAATAAGCATTTTGCCCAAATAGGATTTTTATTTGGCTTCCTAAAAGCAGCAACGATCAATACTAAACATGCTGATGGCATGGACTCAAGATCAAGGAGCAATTTGCACAAAATCAGTTATGTACTGGCCTCGTGTTGTTGAATCCAGAAACTGGCAGCAGAATTTGCTGCCTGATTTTGCTAAAGCCATCACCTTAAATAGGTTCCCTCTAACCAAAGTAAATTGTTATATTACCTAGGTTCACCAACCCTCCAGGGATTATCCTAGCCTTCCGGGATTAAAGCCTTAGATGCTGTTATGAGCAATGCAGGGGAACACAAACATTTGAAAAAATTATCTTTCGAATTATTTTTTAATTATGGGAAAAGAGGATGTTTGCTTGTGCAACTGGAGACATAAGTCATACGATTAAATGTCCAACTCTATAACACCTTTGGAACCGTTTCATACATTAAGATAACAATTTTTTGCAGGAATTTTACCTACCTCACACCAGTGAATAAGTCTACTATCACTATCAAAGTTTTGTCCTTTAAATAGGACAATTCACTTTTTAATTCTTCCAATCCAGTTTCTCATCCTTCTCAAAGCCCTAAATTGCCCCAAATAGTTGCAAACAGCATTTTTGATTATTGTGGTGCACAATCCCCCAACCACACTACAGCCTTTGACATGAACACCTTCAGTGTCCTTCTCCAATGCTGTTCCTCCATTGTCAACCTCAGCTGGTCTGTCTGTTACTTATTCATTAGCAGCAACACCATCTCTACCAATGGTTTGTCTATACACATCTTCATATTTATTTCAGGCACACCTCTCGGGATCCATCCATACTTCTCTCCTAAATCTCCTTCACATGTAGTCCCTTGGCAAGATCATCTAAAGACATAGCAACTCCTTTAGTAATGTATGCTGATTACATCCAGTGATACCTTATCCAACATTCAGTTAACTATAGGGATGAGCGAAGCCATTGTTTTTTTCTCCCACTACGAACACACTCTCCTCAGGCACTGTCTCAGGTTGAACCGGACTGCTCCTGCAGCATTGTATTAATTCCTAAGTGACCTTCCAGCTCTATTTGCTCCATCACAATTGCCATCAGCCTCACTCAGAAGCTGCCTTCCATCTTTCATCCATTGTAAATTTTAGTTCATCCAAACTGTTGCCCACAAGAGCTGCTTGCCCATCAGTCCTGTGCATACTGATATATAATGGCTCAGTCCTCCAGTGCCTCAAACTTAAATTATCATTCTTGTCTTTATGTTCCTAAGAAGCCTCAGCTATTCCCCCTTTGCAACCTCTTTATGTACAATAAATCCTGCTCCAAATTCACTTTTCTCTGCCTCTGAATTCTTATGAATTCCCCCTCCCCCAAACTTTGGCATTTCCTCTTTGATCCACTTATCTTTTTTTAATAAAGGTGTTCCCTTAAAACAACCTCCTATCAAGTTTCTTTAAGCTCCATGTCATCTCTGTTTTGATTTGGCACCCAATGATGTTTTAGCTACAGAACTTTTTTTTATATTTAAAGGCGTGAGTTTTTTGCTCTGGTACACAAATGTGATGTTATCACAGGCAATACAGATATAAGGCACAACACTTTTTTATATATTTAATCTCCCATGTCACTGCTCGAGTGGCCTGAAGCAACTCATCATTACAGCCATGCTAAGATGGCTTGTGTGTTTATTTTGAAAAAGGAACTGTACTTAGAGAAAATACAAGAATTTATAAATTGATGTCACACAGGACACCTATATCTGCTTGTAGACTTGTTACAGGCTTCTCTAATGTAATATTGCTTAAAAGCAATATCTATTTATGCTGATATACCATTTTTAATACTACTCTGACTATATTCCCTGTAGTGCAATTCATGGTAAAACGTTTGAGGACAGAAACATTATACAGTATAAAGCATAATACATTTTTCTTCTGCTGAAGCAAAGATATGTGTTCCTTTAAAACTACAAAATCCAACCAAAAAGGAAATACTAGCAATTAACTTTTGAACAATTGACTCTATAAGTCTGGAGATTCAAACTCTGTGGAAAGGTTAATCAAAAGGTTGACAACATTTATGGTTCTGGTAAGATTTTCCTGGAAAGTTTTGACTGCATAGAAAATAACTGTGTTTCTTTATTCATTTTCTTAACAAAAAACAAATTGTGTGTTGGTTCTAGGTCACAAACCTCTCAATTATTTGGGTGTAAAGCAAACCTTCTCTGAAGCTTAGTTTATTTATGAGTGTCACAAGTATCACTGCAATCAATGAAGTTACTGCGAAAATCCCGGAGTCGTCACATTCCAGTGTTTGTCTGGGTACACTTGAGGCAGAATCTAGCATGGCTGACGTACCTAACCAGCACATCCTTTGGACTGTGGGAGGAAACTGGGGCATGCAGAGGAAACCCATGCAATCACGGGAAGAACATGCAGACTCCACACAGACAGTGACCCAAACCAGGAATCAAACCCAGGTCCCTGGTGCTATGAGGGGTGCTAACTACTGTGCCACCCTGCTTCCTACCATTATTTATGGAAACTGCTTAGAGAGCCAGAAAATCTCCCTGGGGATTGTTAAGAACATTTTAAGGAGTTTTGCAAAACTAAACAGTAGAAATTCTTGTCTCTTCTGCCCTTTCAATTTCCCCCCATTTTGACTAATAATCTTTGCTGAATTCGCACTTCTGAGTTAGATGGGACTAATCTAGTTGTTTGGATTATTCAAAACTTTGGATAGACAATGCAAAACCAATTTAAAAGGGGTGGGTTGGAGGATGTCACTGTGCATCATACATTGCAGGGTAAGGAGTTAAGGTGCAGAGACAGAAACACTAGGCCTGAGCCAATAGGCAATATGTCAAGATCTACACCAATAACATCAAAAAGATAGCAAATTTCCTCAGTTAAATTAGGGAGGTATAGCAACCATTGAAGAATACTGTATATAACCAGCAGAGGCAATGGAATCACCAAACGACAGCTTCCTCTTTATGCCCAGTCAGCAATACTGGGATGTGTGTCCTGGCTCAGGTCATATGACATGGATAAATAAAGACAGCAGACAGAACAATGGTATTCTGCAAAGTATTCATCCAATCCAGGTTTCGTCTTTTCAAAAGTAGAGGAGACTGTAATATGACTAAATACGGTATTTCAAAAGTATAGGTAAATCATTGTTTCATCACAAAAGGCTGTTTGGGGACTTGAGAAAGAGATGGTAAAGGACAGGTTCGTATCTTTAGCACTTGCAAAGGTGCCATGGGACATAGAGGTATGCTGGGAATGATTGAAGAATGGGTCAGAATATTGCAGATTGAAAAATCTGCTCAGGATGCCAAAACAGGAGTGGTGGAGAGGATGCGTTGTCACCACCACATGTCAGAAAATGGCAGAAATATTGTAGGATGACATGTTGAACGTGCAGGCTGGTGGGGTAGAAGGTGAGGACATGGGGAACAGTATTGTTTGTATTTTATTACTTCCCACATCTAATGTAATTTTACATTCAAATCTATTCTTCCTTTCGACACAGATTTCTCCACTCAAAAAAAATAAAATCAATTAGACCAGTTTATAGTTTAGAACCTTTAATTTAAAAAATGTTCATTCACACTTGCATGAAAAAGTTAATTTCAACAAATCCCTTCTTGACACTGGGGAGAAAAGACAGGTCAGAAAAAGAGGAAAGAATAAGTAGGATAATTCCAAGGCTCCAGTGAAATTTGGGGGGGGGGGGGCTTTAAAAATAAAAGGACATCAGCAGGTTAAGAGACTGACAAAATGGATTGGATACTGGTTTGAAATCCAATTCACACTGATGGGATCGTCTGTCTTTTTCTTGTAAGGCTTAATCTGTCCCTATTCAATTTGTATGCAATGAAAAACTAACAAGAACTAGTAATTTCCTTCAGGAGCTACAGGATCATTTATCTGAAAATGGAATATGTCACTGCTGTATTGCACTGTGGGGTAGCACGCTGGCATAGTGGTTAGCAATGCTGCCTCATATACCAGGGACCCGGGTTCGATTCCTAGTTTGGGTCACTGTCGGTATGGAGTCTGCACATTCTCCCCGTGATTGCATGGGTTTCCTGTGCGTGCTCCAGTTTTCTCCCACAGTTTGAATGCTGGTTAGGTGCACTGGTCATGGTACATTCTCCCTCAGTATAACTGAACAGGTGTCGGACTCTGGCAACTATGGAATTTTCACACTAACTTTTCTGCAGTGTTAATGTAAGCCTACTTATGACATTAATAAATAAACTTTAAGCACCATACATTAAAAAATGGTTAAGACAATTAAGATTAGTTTTGAATACCAGAGCCTATTGATGTATATACAGGAAAACAAAGGCAAATCCAGGCATCAGAAACTCAAGTTTAGAAAAGTTTGGGGAAACTGGATTTATTTTCGTTGAAACAGGCCTTGTGAATATCAAGTTTAGAAGATTATAAACAAAATTTGACAATAAGTTATGAATGGTCAAATATTAGGAAGAACAATTTGAAATTCAAAAGTCTAGAGTAAACAGGGAAGTCAGACACAACAGGCACACAATAGAACTGTCAAGTAAATTGCCAGGCTGTACCACTGAAGCGGAAAATATATAAGTTCAATAGACAATTGGATGATTTTCTGGGGAAAAAATATTAATAGTTTGGTTATGTGAAACTCACGGGTGGTTTAATGCACAAGGTAAACATCAGTTTTTGGAATTATCTGCTTTATTAATGTAGCTTAATGTAGTGTATACATTACAAATATTCTACGCATTTTGGATGTTTGCAATTTAACGTGGAAGCCCAGGACAAGTCAAAGCCCCTCTGCAGCCAATCTCCACAGCTGGGACCTCAGTGCAAATGCATTTGTGGAGACTACACAATTCTGCAAGTCACTGAGGAATGTCCCTTCTTACAGACTAACTGGCAGAGTTAAATTAAGTTAAATTCGGCTAATGAGTTTGGCCCCCGGGATTTGCAGTCACTAAATACATGAATAAATGGTGAAAGGAAACGTGCCGGACAATTTTTAATTTGATTTCTAGGAACAAATAATTTTTTTTTAGAAAGTGTTCCAATGCACAATTCTGGCTAAAAGTGTTGCCCCTCTCCAACATAACACTCACTTTCACCAAACTTAAACGAGGAACGAAGGGGAGGGGGCTTTTTTTTAAAAGAATAAAAGGGCGTATCCTCTGTTTTTTCCTTTCACAGAACATTTATGAAAAAGAATGATAGAAAACGACTGAAATAAAATGAAGTTTGCACCTCGAGCAAAACAGCACCAAGGGTGGACACGGGGAGAAGGAAACAAAATCTAGTCGGAGCTCGGCTCACCAACCAGGCTCCCAAAAATAAGGCGTTGCTAAATAAGGAAACAGTGGCCAGTTTGTGCTAAGTAAGTGAAATGAGGGATGGGCCCAGCGTCAAAAAAAACACGGAAGTGACAATGTGCCAGTTAGAGATCTCAGGGCTCCAGTAGCATTGTTATTGACCGTTTGAAGCCCTGCTTTTTGTGTGCAGCAGACTCCAGTGACTTACGGCGGCATTAGCTGCCCCCAGGAGAAGTGCAGCCCTGGCCCTGCTGAGGAGGGGGTGGAAAAGAGACGGGCCCTCCACGCCCCGACCCACTCCATCATAATAATAATAACAGGCAGCCCCTTCAACTGCGCCGGAACACTCGACTAAACGGCATTAAACGCGCGGAGCAGACGGAAAGTTCCAGAATGATCTTGCCTGCTGAAAGCTTTCCCGATAAATGTCCCCAACACAATCCGGCCCCTCACCTCCCCAACCGTCCTGCACTCGAGCGCCGTCAACCGCGAAAACCCTGCGTCATCACGCAGGACAATCGACCGGGCGCGCGTCACCCATTCATTCGCTCCCCAGGACACGTGTGTGTTTGTGACGCCTTTCTAAATTTTAGTTGGTGCATTAAGGATGGCACATACACAGTTGTAATATTGGTTTGTTCCTTTTTACAATTTATTAACAAACAAAGAACAGTACAGCACAGGAACCGGCCTTTCGGCCCTCCAAGCATGCACCGCTCATGTGTCCCTAACTCAATCATCCGTTTGTACCCCTCTATTCCCAGTCTGTTCATGTGGCTTAGCTAAGTCTTAAATGATTCTAGCATGTCTGCCTTGCTTGGTAGTGCATTCCAGGCTCCTACCACCCTTTTGTGTAAAATACGTATCCTGCATATCTGTATTGAACCTCCCCCCCCCCCCCCCCCCTTAAACTTATGACTCTTTGTGTTTGTCATTTCTGACCTGGAAAAAGCTTCTAACTGTTGGGACAGCACAGTGGTTAGAACAGCTACTTCACAGCTCCAGGGACCTGGGTTCAATTCCCTGGCTTGGGTCACTGTCTGTGTGGAGTTTGCACCTTCTTGTGTCTGTGCAGGTGTCCAAAGATGTGCGAGTTAGGTTGATTGGCCATGCTAAAATTGCCCCTTGTGTCCTGAGATGCATAGATTAGAGGGATTAGTGGGTAAAATATATATATAGAGATATGGGGGTAGGACCTGGATGGGTTTGTGGTTGGTACAGACTTGATGGGCTGAATGGCCTCTTTCTATACTGTAGGGTTTCTGATTCTGTTCACCCTATCTATGCCCTTCATATTGTTGTGAAATTGCAATGCATCTTAGTTTATAATACATTGTTGTGAAATTATGATGTATTTTGGTTTGTATTTGGATGAATTGTTTTCAATTAAAAAAAAATGCCTTTTCAAACTATAATCACCTGGCAACTGAGATAGGAGTTTCACAGGAAGTTCAACCAAATGTCCTTCATGCCCTGGAAAATTTCACCAAGGACAAAAAAAATCCATGACTGGCAGTGAAAAGAAAGAAAAAGCAGGAAATTGAAGGGAGGAAGGAACTCAGGGAAAATGCAACCATCAGGGAAGTGGTACATAGGACTTAGGAGCAGAAGTAGGCAAATTGAGCCTGCTCCACCGTTCAATCAGATCATGGCTGATCTCTCCGTGTCTGGAATCCATCTGTTCCCCATATGCCCTGATCCTTTTTTTTTATTAGAAATTTACAACGTTGTTGGGTTTGTGGGCTAATAAATGCCCAAATCTGGATAGGACTCACACTAAGGTCCACAAAGAAGTGGCTAAGAAGGTAAGAACATAACTAGGAGCAGGAATAGGTCACCTGGCCCCTTAAGCCTGCTCCGCCATTCAATAAGGTCATGATTGATCATTTTGTGGACTCAGCTCCACTTTCCCACCCACTCACCACAACCCTTAATTCCTTTACTGTTCAAAAATGTAGCAATCGTTGCCTTAAAAACATTTAGTGAGATGGCCTGAACTGCTTCACTGGACAGGGAATTCACAGATTCATGACATTTCAGGTGAAGAAGTTCTTTCTCAACTCAATGTTAAATCTGCTCCCCCTTATTTTGAGGCCATGGCCCCTCGTTCTAGTTTCACCTGCCATTGGAAACAATCTCCCTGCTTCTAATCTATTCCTTTCATAGTCTTATATGTCTCCATAAGTTCTCTCTCCATTCTTCTTAAGACAGTTGATGCGTTGGTTTTAATTTACAAGAACTCCCAAAATTCAGGGAAGGTTTTGTTGGATTGGAAGTTGGCAGGTGTCAGTCTCTGTTAGAAACTCACCTTTACAGGAGTAGGCAGGAAATTGGTGGAGCAGTCGACCATCAGGGAATTCTCTGGCGTCACGGATTCAGAGGCAGCTTCTATTGGTGGTGTGGTCCGGTGAAGTATATTTTTAACCCCTTCATTTCTTTAATATTTTAGTTCAGTGGGATTGAATAGAGTAGTAGTTTAGACAAGATTTAGATTATATTTAGTTCTAATTTGTTCTTGCTATAGTGGGCAATAACCAAGATAGTTAAGTTAGCAATTAACTTGGTTGACCAAAGATGGTCTACACAAATTAAATTTTAATTAAATAACAGCAGACGGTAATGTTGATCACACCATCCTATGCTCCACCTTTGACATGTGGGTAATCTGGAACTACTGTCCCGGAGAAAGATAGTCCAACTGTCCTGGAGTACTACATTTGCAGGAAGTCTGTGCAAATGAGGCTCCTAATAGATTGCTTAGATTGACTGAAGGACAGCATATCAGGATGATGAAAACAGTGATCAGGACATTGGCACCACTGCTGGCTCTGCAGTACAGCAGGGACGGTCAAAGTGCAGACATGCAGTGGTAGTTGGGGATTCAATAGTAAAGGGCAGAGTCAGGCGCTTCTGTGACCATGATCAAGACTTCAGAATGGTCTGTTGCCTCCCTGGTATCAGGACCAAGGGCGTCACAGCAGGCACAGGGCATTCTGAAGCAGGCGGGCGAACAGCCAGTTGTCGTGGTCCATGTTGGAACTAATGACATGGGGGCAAAGGAAAATGCGGTTGATCGTGCAGTTCAGGTGGATCTAAGATAATAAGATAGGGGGGTGTGGGATTCACAGCAGTAGGTCAGAGAGCACAGAGACTGTGGAGAACTCAGTGAATGAGTCCAGTAAAGCTAAGAGAAATAAAACACAGGGAGAGAGAGTACAAAACACAACAGAACAGATGGACTGAGGTGTATTTGCTTTTCTGCAAGGAATGTGTCAGGTAAGGCAGAAGAATTTAAAGCTTGGATTACTACATGGAATTATGATGTTGTGGCAATTAAGGAAACTTAGATGAAAGGAGGGCAGAACTGGCAGTTTAGCATTTCAGGATTTAGATGCTTCAGGCAAGATAGGGAAGGTGACAAAAGAGGTGAGGGTGTTGCTTTACTGATTAGGGAGAATGTCACAGCTATTCAGCGGGACGACACCTTGGTAGGATCATGCAGTGAGGCCATATGGGTAGAACTTAGGAAGAGGAGGGGTGCAATCACACTTTCAGGGTTGTACTCCCAATAGCCAGTGTGAAATAAAGGAACTGAATGTCAGCAGATTAATGGAAGATTAATGAAAAACAAGGTTGTTGTGATTGTGATGGGCGATTAAAACCTGCAGGTGTAGGCCTGAAACAGCCTACCCCTGCTTCCACGTTCTATGTTTCTATGAATTATGTTCATTGTTTGAACTGAATTAATTAACAAATGAACAATTTTAATAATATTTTTATTCCAAAATTTCAAATGACAAAAATATATAAATTATGAAATAATTTATGACAAAGTGAATACTAAATCACAAAATGTGAAAAACAGACAATATATAATTGATAAGAATACACCCAAATTTGGTGTAGGTAATATAAGTAACAGAATGTTGGCAATTTTGTACACAAAATAATATTCATATTATATAGTAGGTTAACCTTCATGGTTCTTTTTGATCTGTATTTATAGCCTAATTAAACAATCTGTAACTATCATAGCCAGTCTTGTTCATGTCCCATGTTGTGCAATCCTAAAGAATAGTATTTGTCACTAGAACAAATGCCTTGCTATCCTGAGGAATGAAGCACTAATAATAGAATAAAACAATTTCAAGTTTGGATAAATAATATGGGTATTCAGTCCTTTGATGCCATGTGTATGGTTCTTTCTATATTGAGGTAAGTGTCAATGTTTTCATTGGAGTGTCACTACATGGTCAAAGACAGTAATATTAAAAAAAAATGTTTTTATGCAGATCATGGTAAGGGTAGCCACTGCTGGAGGAATCCTCCATTTCAAGTTTCCACTGGCATTATACATTGCAGTCAGATGCAGAGTAAAGCTTCCCCCATCCTTCCCCAATAATGTACCACAACAGCACCCTTCATTACATCAGCGTAAAATTTATTCCCCTATTTCCCACATCAACTATCCTTAGCCTATCTGGAGTATTATGTTGTAGATCCATCCATCCTTCCCCATTAAAAACTAGATACTGAGTGAAAATTATCTTACTGGATTTTTAAAGCCAACTAATAGAAGAAATCTATCTAATCAGTTTCGGCTGCAATCTAGAAGCCAGATTTGAAAAAGGTAGTGTCTAACTTACTACATTACAGTTCCAAAGACCCTGATTTTATTCTGGTTTATCAGAAACTTTGAGGTATTAGGAAAATAGAAAAATATCAACTTCATCAAACATAATGAAGGAAATTACTATGTAATCTATTTAACAAAGTAATTATAAATCTACTCCATTCTAATTCTTCACCCCAAAATTAAATGTTGATACAAGTTGCCTAAAATGATGTTTGCTACATTAACCTATAGATGACAAACTGAGATAAAAGCAAATTCCTGTAGATGCCGGAATTTGAAACAAAAACAGAAAATGCTGGAAAATCTCAGCAGATCTGATGGCATCTGTGGAGAGAGAAGAGTTAACTTTTTGAGTCTGGATGACCCTTTGCCAGAGCTCGGTCAGCTTGAGATACTGACAAAAGATAGGCAAAGTACTGTGGATACCGAGAAACCGAAATAAAAAGAAATGGACAATCCCAGCAGTGCTCAGCTCAGGCAGCATCCAGAGAGGGAAACTGGTTATCGACGTTTTAAGAAATAAAATATTGGTCTAGAGAGAAGAACTGTAAATAGTACCTGCTGTCTTAAATTGATCTGAAATTGTTGAACTCAAAGTTGAGTCTGGAACACTGAATTGCGCTCAATTAAAAGATGGGCTATTGTGACTCAGGAAAGATGAGGTGCTCTGACTTGGGATCATTAGAACAGTGAAGAATGCTGAGAACAGAGGTTAGTAAAGGAAGAAGAATTAAAATGGAGATATTGGACATTTATGTTACCTCCTATTCAATTCACAGGATATGATATGATATTTGTCTGTAATGTGCAGTGAAATAAAGCCTGATATTACTTAAGTTAAAGTTGTGCCATTTGTTTACAAGAGTCTGTCTTATATTGCTGTTTGTTCTAACACTGAAGAAAGAAGTCTCCAGAATTTTCACTTGTACATTAATGGAATTTAGTTATAACTAACAAATCTAAGGGATCAAAGGATGCTGATAAATTGAGAGCGAAACTCAAGTGGTTTATATGATCTGAACCTCTTATTGTGAATCATTCACACACATTAAGTTACTATCCATACTATCCACATATACATAAAATAACTGCCTATATCCATATGTAGATAATCTGCTAAAATACTGAACCATTGTGAAGAGAGAAAATAAAATGAGTTCAGGGTAGAAAATAATACCTGTTGATGATTTTACTAAAAAGGCTGACAAGTACAAATAGGAAATCTCTTCTTGTAATTACGCTGTCCTTTTCACTGGAATTTTCAAAAGGAGGAATTGCAAGCAAAATAAATACTGAGGGATGAAGATCAGTAATTTTTTGGTAGAATATTTAAAAAAAACTTTCTTTCTTCAATGTGACATTCATTCTAAACATGATCTGCCCTGATTTAAACAAAATGTATTGCATTACAAATTTATTAAACTGTTTATGCATGTTAACAACAAATTCAATCACCAACTGCCAGCATCAAAACTACTCTATTCCACTGTCCCCAACACTTTGAGAATATCTTAAGTGCACGTGACTGTAATGATAGTGAAGATGCACGTCAAAACAATGTAGGTCTGTTCATTTTTTGCAAGGATTTTATCCTATGCTAAAGCATCTAAATAGAATGAATTTATTCACTTTCTAAACACAAAAATAAAATTACCCATTATCTTAAAATGCCACATGGTTTACAGTGTGAAGCTCTACTGGAGTAATAGGACCTTTCTAGACATAACCAGTGCAACTAATCAATACTATAAGGCAGCTTGAGGCCATGTGGGATAAAAATATGTCCACAAAATTCGCCATTCAACATCATGAATTTTTATTCCACCGATTTCATAGCTTATGAATGGATATGGGTGATTTAGCCATTCAGGTCCTCACTGGAGTAGATGTTTGTACTGATAAAGAGAAATTCTGTGCCAATCATGTACTTTAGCAACTCTTGGATTGTAAAAAAAGTGTACCCACTTGGACGTAAAGAAATATATTTTTCCTTTAAAATATCTGAACATTTAGGCAATATTTATATTTTAATCAACTTTCCATATCTTGTTAAAATATGACCATATATAGAAAGTTGAATGAAAGAATACACACAACTTCCCACAGAATGAACAATAAAGCATAATTGTTAATTTTAGAAATGAAAGCAACTTATTTTAACATTTCTTAAAACTAACCCATGGTGAAATACAAAACTTTATTTAATAAGACCTATAAATTTGTTGTTAAAATGACTTGAAAAGCTGAAGTTCTCAGGGCTATTTAAAATACAGTTGACATGAAAACTATTGAGAAGGAAAACCACCTCAAATCACCATGAATTGAAAAGCAATATCCTTCTAATATAACATTTGGGGGATAATGACTTCTCCTTTATCCATGACATTCTGGATGGTAGCTCACATTATCATCATAACTTCTGTTGGCTGCAATAGGTTTGCTTTACCACATGTCACAAGGCTAAAAGCCAAGACTGGATTTCCTTTCAAGTTTTTAAAAATATGCTCATTATCAGACAGATTAAAAAAAAACTTACATGGCATCATAAGCCATAATTGTCACTGAGGTAGTCTATTACAGCTGACATACTTGACAGCACATTAAAGACTTTCTTTTCTTGCTTTGAAGTAATTCTTTCCAACATGTACATCAAATGGTGATGAAAACAAGTGAATGGTGTTCCATGCTCCAAAGCAATGTCAACCCAGTCCCGAACACATTGCAAAGGGGTTTCTTCATATCCTGCAAACATAGCAGGATTTGCTAAAAGGCCCCGTGCAGCCATTACACCTGTATGTAGTAAACAAAGGGACATCATTTAGAAGCAGGTACATGTTAAAGGCATGTTTGTACATTTTTGAAAAAGGTAAGTTGATACACTAATAATTGTCCTGAGCAAAAGGGTAAGATTGTATGACCCATGGATACCAACATGCTGAATAATATGGAAAGTGAGTCTTGTCAATTTTCCATCTTCCTAAACAAGCCTTCAATGCAAGTAAACACAAGACTCCCACAAGAGTATCATGCTCTACAATTGCAGTCATCTAAGTTGTTATAAACATAATATTCTTTAGACCAGAAAAGTATTTAGGCCAAAATTACATTTTTGATTAAGTATTATGCTCATAAAAGATCCTGCACAAAACGTGAAATTAACAAATTTATGTAAAACTTTTAAAATCACATCAAGGAATTGAATGGTAAAATAAGTCATTTTTAAGGACTCTGTCTTATGCAAACAGTTCTTTGTTTAAATTGAGAATCTTTATTTAAAGAGTACATCCTTGAATTGAAATGTTTAAAAGAAAAATGAACTAACTTTCAAACATAATTCTAAAGGGTCATCCCTTGAGTTGAGATGAGGGGGAATTTCTTCAGCCAGTGGGTGGTGAATCTATGGAATTCATTGCCACAGAAGGCTGTGGAGGGCCAGGTCATTGAACGTACTTAAGACAGAGATTGATAAGTTCTTGATTGATAAAAGAATCAAAGATTACAGGGAAAAAGCAGGAGAATGGGGTTGAGAAACTTATCAGCCATGATTAAATGGTGGAGCAGATTCAATGGGCCAAATAGCCTCATTCTGCTTCTGTATCTTATGGTCTTATATTAATAAATTATCAAAATCACGCTAAAGGATTTTTCAGTGGCTCAGTGGGTTCAGGTGCAAGTAGTAGTCATACATGGCAGGAAGGTTTATGTTCAATCACCAATGCATGGGGAGTTAGCAAAACTCAGTTGGATGGCATTAGGAATACAATTGGCCTCAATGTCACTGACATAGCAGGAAGAGAAACCAGATTCCCATTTGTATTCAACATTCAGTGATGCTCTCTGGATGGAAGTAAATATATGGATCTTAGTGGAAAACAGGATCTCAGCTGTGATGCTCCTAAAACTGACTTTGCCTGCCAAATTTCCTCATTAAGGCTGACACATGAAAAATTGCTTGGGTGAGGTATCTGAGGAGATATGGTACCTGTGTAGGTAAACTGCAGCACAAAACTTATGCCTTCATGAAAGGAGAGATGGAACAAAAGAAAACAGAGAAATAAAGTGACAGAACTTAATTGCTTACTGCAAGATGAGTGCAGGACATCAAAATCCAACCCCCATTGCTGCTTCTGCTGGATTAAATCATATTTAAGAGGAGGCACCAATTCAAGTAACAAATATTTAAGGAAGAGTGTTTGGATGTTAAACTTTGTCCTGCTGCTGTCATCCTTCCAATAGTTTTTTGAAAGGAACGATAAATAGCCCGTCAATAGAGATAAATCTATTCAACCATATCATATCATTATTAAATCTATTAAAATGTTGGACTTACTATGTTTTCTTCACTAGGATCTCTTACCATCAATTCCTGTCAGCTGATGTACAAAATCAATATCTTTATTGCTCCTTACATCTCCATTTGCCACTACTGGTATATTTAAGTTTTCTTTAATAATCTTGATTGTGTCATAGTGCACTGGTTGATGCCGTTCCTCTGTTGCTCTGCCATGAACAGTAATCCAAGAGATTCCAGCTGCCTCAGCCTTCCGACAAAGATCTACAGTTCTTGCTAGGTCTTTGTGTATTCTGCAATCAAAACAAATCATAGAATACCAGAGACGAATTTAAACTTAGAAAGAGACAGATCATATATCATGTTTGTGGCAAATGGTCTGAGCAACTAGGCCACACATTAGCTGTGTATTAATTTACAATGTCCAATTTTACATTCAGCCTATTTGCCCAGTGTCCAATTCTAACAGCTTCTGCAAGCAAAAAGCCTGATAGAACTGGGACAGGACAAAGTTACCACAGATCAAAAGCCAGTAGGGACCAACCCAGACCTATCTTGCATATTGAACAGAGCTGCTTGACTCTAACAATGGGAAAATTACTATAACCCAAGACACGTCAAGAGCCAGAACAAGACATTATGTTTCTGTATTCAGCCAGACTCCCTGCTATTAACCATATCTTGAAAAGAGACATGAACACCTAGGATGACCTGGCTCAACCTCATTGGGTGCTGTGATCCCACTGTCCAAAAGCCAGTGAACATTCCAGTCCAGGGAGGGGGAATAAAAATCTTAAGACAAACCCCAGCAAAGATTTGACTGGACTACTGTGTTTTGTGATGAATGAAGAGGACGTGCAAGATCCACCTTTGTACCAAGAAAACGCTGAGTTTATCCATCGACTTGAGTTCAATGAATTGAATCCAACAGCCTAGCCAAGTTCACCAGAATGGGTGATATGTGTTATTCAGGTAGTCAGCCTAGTTTGGGGAAAAGTTAACTTAAAGAAACAATTCTTATACAGTAAATTAACTTGCAAGTGTTTTAATAATCACTTGAAGCACTGTCCATTGTCTGTAAGAGCAAAAGGTAAATGCGGCTTTGAGTAATAAACTGGTCGAAGTGGCTGTGCAGAATATTTCACATGCAACATGTTAGAATAAGTAATATCAGAACAATTACTATCTAAACGGTAGTAATAAAATGTAATTGCGGGTTACTGACCCTGCTGAACAAATCATCAACTTATTCAGTCAGTGATGAACATCCACTCATCAACCAGACACTGCAAAGCCCGAAGGTCCAAAAGGAAGATAATTATTGTCTTAGCTTTAAAGCAATCCGGCCAAAGAGGAATTCCAAGTATAGCTCATGATCAATCAGGAAAATTTTCACACATTTGCTCAATTCCAGAAAGCTGGGATGAAATAAAGTCAACTATTATAGACCCTTGCTCCCAAACAGTGTCATCACCTGGACTTGTCCAATGAAACCAATGCTGAAGTTCACAGATGTCCTAGAACAAAAATGAGCAACCTTCATTTCTTGGCAGTAAAACCCAAGGTCACAAGACAAGAAGGCAGCATTCCAACAGCTCAAGGCTGATACTCAAAAGATAAATCCAGAAGATAAAATGTGACGGGAAGAGGAAGCCCGTAAGATCCAACTTTTTTTTATTCATTTGTAAGACTTGGGCATCATTGGCGCATCAGCATTTATTGCCCATCCCTCGTTGCCCAAAGGCAGTTGAGAGTCAGATTGCTGTGGCTTTGGAGTTACATGTGACTACATCACTATGCAGGCCAGACCAGGTACAGACAGCAGATTTCCTTCTCTAAAGGACATAAGTGAACCAGATAGGTTTTTCCGACAATTGACAATGGTTTCAGGGTCATTAATTTCAGATATATTTTATATCGAATTTCAATTCCACCTCTACTGTGGCATGATTCCAACCTGCATCCCCAGAACATTAACTGAGTTTCTGGATTAGTAGTCTAGTGAAAATACCACTAGGCCATCACCTAGAATATCAGAATATCATGACATCAGAGCCCTGATGGCTTCAAAAAAAAAGCTGTCTACAAACAAAGTGAAGTGGACAAAATCCCTTTCACTCGCAACGTGATGGTTCTCTTTGTAAAGATCCATCAATGTTCGAGATGTCATTTTCAGTAGCTCCTCAACTGTGAATCTACAGTGACAGCTGATATTCTCCAGGCCATTTCCCAGTACCCTGTGGTAGAATCCCTGAGTGAACCGCATCATTGGGAGCGTCACAGCAAGGAATCAAAACAATGAAGCCTGCACTTCCGTGATATTTCAGACTTTAATGCTGGTGGAGTTTTACTCATTCCAATATATCCTATGGATTTGGGAGGAAAAAGAATGCCCCAATCCTTCCTTCAGTAATACAACAATTTCAATGATTTTTAAAAAGGGAAATAAATCATGCTGTATGAACTATCAAAGTATTTGTTTCTTATCCACAGCAGGGAAATTTCTGATGTGCATTTTCCAGAATTGCCACATTCTGGGCTGAGGAAATTCTAGAGACATCCTCCTAGTGACTTTAAACTTCTGAACTTCCCTGTCACCAGACCGATCAAAGAAAAATGTTGAGCACAACATCAGGACCTCGTCATTGCATTCATCAATCTAACCAAAGCTTTGGACTCAGTAAGTCACAAGATTGTGTTCCAAAGATTTGGGTGTTGAAGAAACTTCATCACAACCTTGCAATTGCTTCATTATGATACGACTGCAGCTGTCCTGAATGGGAGATCTGAAACGGATGCCTTCAAGATTCAACTGGGCTCAAGCAAGGCTGTGAGATAGGCTTCACGTTGTTTTCTATCTACCGGACGATGATCAAAGATTGATTGCCCTCTCAAACCAGTATCAAATACTGACAAGATGTCAAGACTCCATGTAAAAACTAAACTGACCACCAAAGACATACATGATCTACAGATTGCAGATGACTGCAGTATCACTGTTAACTCTGCAGCAGATTTGCAAGTCACTTTCACAGCCTTCAATTCTGCAGAGAATAAGCTCTGCTTGTCCTTCAAAGTTGGCAAAAAAAAACTTGTTTCAACCCACACCTGGTCACCCAAATATTCCACTTCTTATGTATGTTGGGGGTGTGGGCTCTGGAACATGTCGGTACTTCCCGTAACTTGGCTGCAACCTCTATCAAAAAGCCAGCATTGAGGAGATCCAGCACTGTATCAGCTGTGCCAGCTCAGCCTTCTACAAACTATGGCAGTGAAAAATTTGACAACAAAGACCATCTTAAGTTTAAAAAAAGTGCACACAAGAGTTGTCATTGTCACAATCATGTACTTCATTAAGAGCTGGACTGAATAGCAGCAACTCATATTGTGCTAGAGAAATTCCAAGTTTGCCTGTGGCATGGTATCAGCAATTCTTACATGCATCCTCCAGAGTCAATGGAAGGACCAAATGAACAAACACTAGCGTCATTCTTGAAGCTAACTCCACAAACGTTCAGGCAAAACTCCTGAAAAATCAACTTTGATGGATTGGGCACTGTGTCTGGATGGCTGAAAACTGTCTCTTCTTCCAGGTCCATTCCAGGACAAAGAAAATGCTTCAGTTACTTGGAAGCTCCCTGTGAAATGTGGCAGGACTAACATTAATGACCTGGAAGAAGGAGCTTACTATCCATAGTTCAGAATGGTGTCAGCTTGCCCATCAAGCTGCATCACGCTTTGAGTCACAGCACCTTAATGATGAGGTACAACAGCAACAAGAGAAAGAAAACAAATTCTGCATTCTGGATCCCAACACCTCATGGATGTCCTGCCCTATGTGGCAAAGATCTGTGGGTTGAGAAGTGGCCTGTTCAATCACAGGAGGACTTATGGCAGGAACTTGTGATGCTGAGTAGACATCATCCTCAAATCAAGGGACAATCAATGGCAATGAGCAACATGTAACTATACAAAATAAAGTGACTGAAAAACACATTTCAATATGTCTCGCAGAAGTAGGGGGAGAATCTTTTGTTAGCATAGTTTATTTAGATGCAATAAGTTTAGGCAGTATTCTCATTAATACAGTAACATCACATTAAGTCAAACCATTGTACAAATTATGGAAAAGAAACCAACTTGTAGAGAGGAATTTAAATGCTTGCACCGAGTATACATAAAGCTGTCAATTTCTGGTGGATGTTAACAGAGCCAAGAACATTTTTTATGTGTTAAATTAAGGACAATTATTCAGAAAGAGTTTAACAAGCAATATTACACTTCCCATTTCATAGCATTTTAGATCACCATCACGGTAATAATAATGGTGACTCCGAAGTAAAAAGTTTGAAATTTTAACAAAGAACAAGTGTGTAAAAGCAAAAGGATCCAAATTCTATGGAGCTCATTGTGGAAGTTAAGTTACAACAACAAGGCAACTCTGTCAGTGAGAATGGAAAAAAATCTTATTGTCAAACAAGGCCCCATTTGAAGTCAGCGGTTGCGTATTCAGGAAATAAACTAATTTAACCTTGTGGCAGTTTCATAAACACTGCGTTCCCAGCCTTGGCCACAGGATGAAACAAAGACAAGTTACCATGACAAATGCCAAAAAAACAAGCTATGTTGACGTAGTACACTAATGAAGGAGACAGTTTCCTATTGGATAAGCAAGGGCAAAAAACTATGCTATGATTGGTGGACTATGTATGCAAATCAAGGATTACAAAGTTGCTTGTATCTCATTTGCTGTAATTAATTATAATTGCTAATTATCTGTATGAATCAACATAACATAATAGTGAAATTCACTGTCTGTTCTCCTTGTTAGCAAGTAATAAAAGCTTCGGAGATTGAGTACTCACCGTGCATTGTCTGGTTAATCCTCAACACAAGAAAATTAATCTACTTTCCGGCAATATCACAAATTTCTCATTCTTGTTATGTGAAGAAGATACTGCCGTGACTACTATAATAGTACTGTTTCTTGTTTTATGTTATGAATTAAGAAATGAAGCTCGCGTTGTAACAGATTTTACCTAATTTGCTATATTTATCCTGTCCCAGATCAACATCACCCAAGCACATATTTAAATAAAAAAATTATAAAATTTGAAACCTGATGTCCTATTGCATTTCCAGAACTATAGTATTTACCTTATCTTAATGGAGACTGAAAAGTTAGGACATTCCACTTGATTCTTGACCTGACGCACCATGTCCTGAACTAGTTCTGGTTTATTTATTAGACAAGCGCCAAATCCTTCTGCCATTGCCCACCTGCAAGAAAATTTAATATACGACTTGCATATTGTAATATTAGCAATTTGTAAAATAACTATGGCTAGATGCGGCTCACAGGATTACTTGAAAGAAACCACTGTGCATAGACAAACATTAAAGAAAAGCAGTGGATCTTACACAAAGATATTTCATCTGGAACTCACATTACATTTATATACAATAGGAAGCAAAGCGCAAAGAAACAGTAAAATGACAAAAGACAAAGCTAAAAGAAGCAGCTTAAAAAATTGCAAAAAGAGCACAGATCCTGGTGAGCAGATGAGATACAAATAACAGCAAAGGGTGATAAAGCTCAGTTTCAAAAATCAACAGAAATATTTTTTTACAACCCTTTGGAGGAAAAAAGGGTAACCACGAACAATCTCGCCCATTAAAAACTAACAATACTGAAAGTGTTAACAAAACTTAGGAAATGGTGGACCAGCTGAATATTTACTTTGGGTCTCAACCAATCATTGGATTTATTGACTTCTTAGATGACAAGAAAGCCACATATCCAATTTGCCACAAAGACAGGTAGCATTGCAAGCGATGTCAATGGAAACGTAATATCACAAAAAGGTACTGAATGGACAAAACTGATAATGTATTTCAATGTAGACACATCTGAGATCATTCACTTTCAATCTGAAAGAATGGAACATAGTGCTTTCTCAAGGTGAAGAGTTTGGAACTGTAGGGTGGGGACAAAATGACTGATGGGGCTGAATGCACAGGTCATAGACATGTCATGAACAAATACAGAAAATAATCAAAAAGCCGAATGAAATGTTGGCTTTTACATCTAGAGAGGGAGAACATAATGGGAGCAGAAATCATGCTTCAGCTATACAAAACTCTGGTGAGACCACACTTGGAATACTGTGAGCAGTTTTGACGTATACTGAAGAAAGGTTATATTGATTTTAGAGAAACTGCAGTATTTGAACTCCAGGGATGAAATTACAAAGAGTATACAAGCTTGGATGTATTTCCTGGAATTTAGAGGGTAAAGGAGTGATTTGATCAAAACTATTTCTGCTAGTTGGAAAATCTAGGACTGCGGTCATTATCTGAAGATTAGAGCTAGATCTTTCAGGAGTGAAATTAGGAATCACCCTGCTTACTGACGTTGGTATAAGTTTGAACCCTCTTCCACAAACAGCAATTGATGCTAGATTAGAGTAATGACTCAAAAAGCCGACTGGAAAGGAACATAGTTTATTGTAGAATGCAAAGTAAAACCATTACCATGGTGTACACACACTAGTCCCTGCCTGGGTTTACAGTTCAACAGGCCCAGTCCTGGGTTTGCCTTATAAACGACACAGGTAATAAGTTCTAGCTGGGCAGACTGCTATCTGTTACCAGGGGAACTCATACTTAACAAACCCATCAGCGAGATCAATCAGTGCTTCCCCATGGACTTCGTGTGGGGGTTACCACAGTGAGATGGGTGGCATTTTGTTAACCAAAGTTGTGAAGGGATACCACATCACTGATCATCCATTATTTCACTGAATGGCCACACAGTGTGTCAGCTCTGGCTCAGTTGGTGGATTCTGGGTTAAAGTCCTACTCCAGTGCTTAAACACAAAAATCAAGATTAACACTTGAATGCAATACTTAGGAAGCACTGCACTGTTGCAGGTGCCATTTTTGAATGAGACATGTTTCTTCAGAAGGAACCCTTCAAAATGAAAATACAACAAAACTTATTCCAACTTATAAATCAAAGAAAGGGTTTAATAAAAAATCATTACTCCAAAACTGGGGCCACTCTAAGCTCTCCAAAATTCTACATAGTTCCTTATTTGTAGTGAATCAGCAGGTCAGCTGACTATAACATCACTCTGTAATTGGTTCCTTGGTTTACTGGGTCAGCTGACCCTTACATCTTATTCCCATTGTCATGTTACATCCAATACAAAGTTGTCACCAGTTACATTCTAACAAGACATGCCAAGGCCCAATCTGCCTGCCATGACACTATTTTGAACAAGAACAGGGAATGATCTCTGGGGTGCAGGCCATGAAGACTTGATTATATAGCTATTTTCACACTGCTGTTTGTGGGAGTTTGTTGAGTGCATGCATATTGGTTACTAAATTTCTTACATTGCAATAGTGACTACACTTGAAAAGTACTTCACTGGTTGTAAAGTGCTTTGAATCACCTGGTGGTTCTGAAAAATGCCCTATACACCCAAGTGTTCATTTGTAAAGTAGGCTTGAGGGTAAATGATCCACTTCTGATCCTAAGTTTGTATAAACAATGTAACTTCCAACATTTATGGAAGCAGAATAATTCTTATCTTTATCTTACCTTTGTGGACAACCACAGTTCAAGTCAACACCATCTGCAAATGGAGAAACTATGCAAGCAGCATCAGCTAGATCCTGTGCATGATTAGCAGCAAACTGCACAACAAGTGGACGATCAACTGTGAAAATAAAGTGCATGATATTTCACTGTAGAGTTTTACTTTACACAATTTCTGTCCTTTTAAATAAGTTCCATCTCCTTTGGTTTGACACCTTACAGCTAGCAACTTTCTCTAACAAGAACATTGTTGTGCTCTAAACCTGAAAAAACACGGAGTACTCTTTCTCTGGTCATGATTTGGAGATAGAATATAGATGTATTTGTTGCACCTTCATAACTACATTCTACAGGAACTCCTCATCTAATGGAGTGAACGTCTATGTTAGGTTATGGGTTTGAGCTTCACTCTAGATAGCACAAATGAGCAGAGACGGAAGTCTCTGAATAGGAGGTTGACATCCAGCAGGATGCATTCTTCCAGTGGAAGTGGAGTGGCAAACCCCCATGACAACTAGCCCTTTCTCTTGGTAAGAGATTTGAACTGGGTTAATGACCAGTCTCCATAAAAAAGTCATTTGTTACAGAAATAACCCAGAGCAGGATGTAAAGCAGTGGAAGAAATGGGTTACCTCGTGGTGGAGTTGATGAAGAATTCTTCTGATGTATTTTGGTATTTAAGTTCTTGATTTGTCAGCTGCACTCCTAAACTACCTCTGCAGTAAACCTCTGGTATAGTGAACCTATTTCAAGTTAAGTCTAAAAATTTTTGGATGAAGCAGCTCTTATCATGCAAAATTTGAGAAACCAATCTTATAGATTTACATCCTCTACAACCTCACCAGCAGATTCCAGCTGGCCTATCAAGAATGCAAAAAAACCCTACTTTTATTTCATTCCTTTCAGATCTTCAGGACATTTCAGAGTCTATTTCGATCAATGGAATACTTTCAAAAGCAATCATTTGTAATGGAGACAAATGCAGCACCAATTTCCACATCAAGATTGAATAATCAACAAATCAGATAAATGACAGTAAATCTGATTTATGAGTATTGGTTGAGGGATAGATGTCAGCCAGAACATCAGGAGAACTTCCTTGCTTTCCTACAAATAGCAGCACAAGACAGGGCCTTAGTTTAGCTTTCTCACCTGAAAGGATGTGGCTTCCAATAATGAGATATCGGAATGAATCTAGATTATATGCAAAACATACAAGTGGAATTTGTATATGCATTTTAAGTAAATGTAATAAAGGTCTGAGAAGGAACAGCAATGATCTTAATCACGAACAAGCTTTTAAAAATGAAGTTCCGGTAAACATCAGAGGCTATATGTGGTTCAAACCCTATTCTCATCCATAACATAAAAAAAGTATGTAATGCCAACAAGACAAATAACTATGGTTCATGTACCCTGTAAATATGTTCCCCACTTCTTCAAAAAGTTATTAATTTTGAAATTATTACTATATTGTATTCAGTACTGAGAATAAAATGACTAGTTCTTTTGACTGAAGGCACATTCAACAAAGTGTACAGCACTGCTGCCTCACAGGACCAAGGTTCGATTCCTGTCTTGGACCACTGTCTGTATGGAATCTACACATTTTTTCCCTTGTCTGTGTGGGTTTCCTCCCACAGTCCAAAACTCATGCTGGTTTGGTGCATTGGCCGCGCTAAATTCTCCTGCAGCGTACCCGAACGGCGCCGGAGTGTGGCGAGTGGGGGAAGTTGCGTAGTAACTTCACTGCAGTGTTAACTTAAGTCTACTTGTGACAGCAATAAATAAAAACAATGGATTTCGGAAAGGAAATATTATCATCGATCACACGTGAAAAAAGTGCAATTCAAAAATATACCTTACCATAATTTGTGGTGAATTCGTTGTCTCTGGCCTTGGCGGATCTCAGGAAGGCAGAAGCAATGATCATTGGAGTAAAACACAATTCACAATCGTACTTTCTGACCAGTGATCGAAATGCCAACCTGCAAAATAATTTCAGAAATGCTTGAGTATTTTAAGCAATATATAAAATACACGCAACAAATGGTGACTTTGTCTTGGTTGTTGGGGCAGAAGCACTCACTTTGAATATCGCACCATTGGCGCACAGATCTTCACAACGTGGCCCGGCTGAAACAAGTCGACGAGGCATCTTTGCTGCCAGGATCCGGCGGGCAGGTATTCACCGTTCATGGAAATTCCTCGCCCCGAGCAGCTCACAATCACCTCCGACTGGGGTGGAACGAATGGGAGCGATGGCTGGAAATACAAACTATCTGGTCCGATGACTATAAACCCCGGTGCAAGAGGCCGTTTTCCACCTACAATCTGTCACTTTCAACTCTCACCTCTGACCCCTGGGCCCCTCCTCCACCCGGAGATCCCGCAGCAAGCTGCAGTCTCACTCACCTCACCACAGCCCCTCACTGACTCTCCGATGATTGGCTGATGTTGCTGCCAGTCAAACCCATCCCTCCTATGATTGGCTATTCAGCAACAGCAGTAGTCGCCGCTCCCGATAAATGATTGGTTGGCGGTGCCTCGAGCTTCCCCAGTTCCACCTGTGATTGGCTGTCTTCACCGCCTCCCCCGTTTTGTCACCTGTGACTGGCTGGTAGTGCCGCCAGTATTTTGCCGAGCTCCGCAGTCACTGGCTGGTGGTGCCCCGAAGTCCGCCTGTGATTGGCTGTCTTCACCAGCAGCGCCCGCTTCCCCAGTTTGGATATCTGTGCTTTCAGTGCTTCTCACCCGCCTCACCCCCCAAATGGAGATCAGTGATTGGCTGTTGGCGCCGCGAGCCCCGCTACGGGCCAACGGTTAACCCGCTGGTGGCCGTTCCGCTCGCGAGCGTGCGTCAAACGGGCCAGAAGTCTCTGCGCGAGCGTCACTGTCCGCCAACATGGAAGGAAGCGGAGGTGGTCAGCTGCGAGACTCGGTGAAGGAATTACTCCTGGATGGTAAGGGTGCTCCCTCCCGCGGACTCAAACACATTGTTTCCGCCCCCCCCCCCCCCCCGCAAACAATGGCATTCAGCCTCTCAAAGAGCAAGGCCTCCGGTTATTTTTTTCAGTTGCTCTTTTCCACAAGCTCCAGTGCTTTTGATTGCAGTCGTTCTTGTGACCGTACTTTGCTGTGCACGTTATGAATTAATAAATTATTAAAGGGGAAGCGGAGAAGCGAAAACAAATACAATCGATTATGTGTTAATCGGGAGGGATTGGTCCTTGTTGGAGTTTATTGTAAGAGGACTCCCCGCTCCCCACTATAATGAAAAGTTTTGCAACGCAATCTACATCCTCAGTGACACCGTGGACACGAATAACCACCACAGATCGCTCTGCTTGGCTGAATTAACCCACAGAACTAATCCGGAAGCTCGTTTACAGTCACTTACACAGATGGGAAATTTCCAAAAAGCAGTGACAAATGATAAGACCCACCAAAGTATTGGGTGGCACGGTGGCACTGCTGCCTCACAGCACCAAGGACCTGGGTTTGATTCCTGGCGTGAATCTGCACGTTCTCCCTGTGCGTGGATTTTTCCGAGTATCCCAGTTTCCTCCCTGCTAAATTCTCCCTCAGTGTACGCAAACAGGTGCCAGAGTGTGATGACTAGGAGATTTTCACAGTAACTTCATTGCAGTATTATTGTAAGCCTACTTGCAACACTAGTAAACTTTTGAAATGTTGTCCAAACCTAGTCTTCCGCAAATCATGTACTGATTTGATAATTGCTTAATTTCATCATTGAAGCAGATCAACATGCACAGCTAAAACTATATTTGTGATCAGCATTTAATGAAGTTAGTAGTTCTGCCCACTTTGTTACATTTACTCGCAGCCTTCGTCATTAAGAATAGAAATGCTTGCAAATGGTTTCTTTAAATAGGCCTATGCATCTTTTTGGGGGTCAGATGCAGGGATTTCCAACCATTTCTGAAATGGAGTTATGATGGGAGAGGTGGATCATGGGAGTTGTTGCTTTATCTTGTTTCTATCCAGCACACATCAAAACAACCTACGTCATGAGAGCCAAGTACAACATTTGCAACAAGATCTTTGAACAAGAGAAAGAAAATCACATTTTAATATTTTATATAATTTAGCCTTAAGACTTTTGTTTAGTAATTTAGTAGTGTTTGCATTGAGTTTTTTTTTCTGTCCCTGAGGGAAATTAACTTTGGTTGCAGTAGGGAGATTTCTTTGGTATTAATGTTCAGCTTACAGCTACTGTCAATCAGACTCACTCCATAGAAAATGACTACTTTCAAGGATGTTGAACTTTGGAGTTTAACAGTGATGAATTCCTTAGTACTAGAACGATGAAAGCTTCAAGAATTACAAATCCGCTAAGAAGAAAAATATTTTCTAATTACATGAAGAGGGAAATGCTAAAGGGCTTGGGAAAAGAAGTGAGGAAAGATCTTTCCTCACTAAAAGTGGCTGTTCCCCTTGTGCACTTCCCCCACACCATATCCTTTACAGATCCTCAGCCCTGGAATTTTGTCTATCACTGTTCTGATTCTCCAAACTGTTTTCCTTTCAGCTGCCCCTTAAAATCTACCTCTCTGACTGAACTTCATCTGTCCTAATATCTCCTTGCTGGCTCTATCAATTTTTTTTTCTGACTATGCTCTTATGAACTGCCTTGCAATGTTTTACTATTTAAAGGCACTGTATAAATGCTAGTTGTTCTATCTAAGACCTCGAATCTAGCGTTGGAGGTAAAATAACAAAGTGAAAAGGGGAGGTTTTGGAGAAAGTAGAATAAGCAAACTTCCATGCTTCCTTGGTTGAGCACGCTACAGCTCTGAGTTGAATTTGTCAACTTTAGCTTTTGACCTTTTACCTCTATCTTAACTCCTCCCCCTTTTTAATATCCCATACGTGTATTGCCTCAATGCAAACACACACCCGTCCCCACTGTGTGCACATTGCAACATCCGTAGTATTTTGCTTACTTTAACGTTCTTTACATAACAGGTTTTTAGACAATATTGTAAAATGACATTACAATAAATGTTTGAGGCTTGCGTCAACACCTGTCAGGAATATTCTTTATTGTGTGATGTAATATTGGCAAATTCACTATGATTTTAAACTGCTATTGCATTAAAATTCTGAAACCTCCCGTCTGTGAGCATTGTTATAGGGGATCAACTGGTTATCTATCTTTAGATGATGATGAATTTCTATGTAACATACAATATAGGGAAAAAAAATCAAGGAGGTATGGATCAGTAAATTCAACATTTAACAATCCAGAGTAACAGTCACAAAAATCCAGTATTGCTAAGTCAAACTTAACAGTTCAAATTTAACCCTAAATCATGCTGAAGATGTTAGTTGCACTTGGTTGCTGTGTTTCGTGAACACCAAAGTCTGAGACGTAATGTAGCAAAAGGATGCTGACCCTTGCTGTGAAAAGATAAACTTAGAGGAAAGGTGAGAAAAACTCTGAATCTTCAACTTAATGAAGTGGTAAGAAATACTGGACCTCAAAGACATGTACAAAAACTAAATGAAAAAGATTAAGCTGGAACACAATTACAAGTCAAACAACTATTAGAACGGGAATGAAGATGTAAGGTCAAAAATTCATTAAGCAGTCTCACAACACCAGGTTAAAATCCACTTTGAGCCGGCAGTTTTGTGTGACTACTTACTGTGCCTACCCCAGTCCAACACTGGCAATTCCACATCCTGAAAAATTCAGGATTATTGTAACATTAGGAAGAACATACTCATTCGAAGCATTAAAACCAGAAACACTAATTGGCAGTAACACTAATTTATATGTTATACTCTTTTGTGATATGTGGGGAAGAAAGTAGTGTTTGTTGTGTAGGCAAATGATTAATGAAGAAATAAACGTGTAATATCGTACGTTAATTTTAGTACTAATAAAGTGTATATCTTTCATATATGCAAATATTTTTGGTCACTTGTAAGTTAAATTTTAAAAAGAGTATTTCTTTCTGGCTACCAAAGTAATCCTGTAATAAGTCTGTATTTTGTAGTACAGGTGGAAGTAATTGATTATGGATTAAGGAAGATGTCCACTTAAATGGATGACTTAATGATGCTCCTGCATTGCTACTTTGTTTCATTTACAAAAGAATAAGTTTGATTTTTTAAAAATGTATCTGATCTGTATTGGTTTGAAATGGCATTTGTCTTGCATCTGCGTCCTCTTAATTTTTTTTCTGCACAATTTTCCTCTTGCTCCACTGTTTTATATGATTATCTAATGGATTTTACGGTTCAAATTTTTCTGTGAAGCATCAAATTGATGTAGCATTGGTGTAGGATAGGAACTGTACAGTATACAACAATTTTTTAAAAAATCAGTACTCCACAAGTCTTACAACACCAAAGTCCAACAGGTTTGTTCGGTAGCATGAGCTTTTAAAGTGCTGCCCCTTCATCAGGTGTGAATCATGTCCAAGTACAAAACTGTGTGCATATTATCAAATGCTCCCTTTATTTAGGATTTCATAAAAGTTCATTGGAGCGCTGAAGAAGAAACTCATAGATAAAACATTTGGTACAAATAAACATTCACTTTTTATTCTTTAATATCACATTTTTTATTTGATATAATGTTATTCCAATGAAATATTTACAAAACGGCCTTAACTTTTTTCAGAATGTTATACGGACTTCTTGAAGGAAGAATTTGATGTAAAGACCTATACGGCTCAATCCATTCATCAAGCAGTAATAGTTGAACAATTGGCAAAACTTGCTCAAGGAATTAGTCAACTAGATAAAGAGCTTCATATACAAGTAAGAAAATGTTGTTTTGGTACTAGCCAGATATGAGAATTTTATGAAGCAAGCAAGGAGCTAATGAACTCTCCTAGAAATTATACTGAAGTGGTTGGCTAGGCTGGCATCAAGCGGAACTAACCTTGTCTCATCCACGAAAAGTCAAAGCTTTACATAGCATGTTGGGTAAATCATCAGTGTTAAGTATCTACAACAGAATGGACCTACAGTGTCAAAAAGTAAAGAGCCTGTTTCACTGTTTTCCATGTTCCTGCAGTGCTCTTATTTTGGGAAGTGTATCCATCAAGTTTGCAGGGAGTTACTTTATTTTATTGTGCTCGAGTAAGAGTGTTTCTGGTGTATGAGTTTATTTCTGAAATTCCAAGGGTGATTTTCTTAGCACAGCAGAATGCACTAAGAGATTTGATTTGAATCTTTTCTTCAGGGCTGACTTTGGTTCTTGAGCTAGGCAATCTTTAATTTATTTATTTCTTTGCTCTTGCACAAGGAATTTTTAAGTGGCGATTTCTGGTGAAATCTGGAAGACATGTATTTTAAAATATTTTGGTTGTGTTTTATGCAAATCAGTGAGGGCTAATGCTTGAGAATGACTACTTTTTAATTTCTGGTGCTCTGTGCCAATGAAAGATTAGTATATTTAGAATTATAGAATCGATACATGCGGAAGGAGGCCATTTGGCCTATTGAATCTGCCCCAGCAACAATTTCACCTAGACCCTATCCCCACTTATTTACCCTACTATTTCCCATGACACTAAGGGGCAATTTAGTATGGCCAATCAACCTAACCTACACATTTTTGGAGTACGGAAGGAAACGTAAGCATCCGGAGGAAACCCCCACAGATACCCGGAGAATGTTCAAACTCCACACAGACAGTTACGCAAGGCTGGAATTGAACCTGGGTCCTTGACACTGTGAGGCAGCAGTGCTAATCATTGTGCTGGCCAATATCGCAATCCCAATTATCTGCCTTAACTCAATCTCATAAGAGGACCTACTATTGCGCCACTTTAATTTATTGTCCAAGGATGATCTTTGTAAACTAGATTGTTAAGTTAAATTTAGGTTTCATATTGTACAGAATACCTGTTGCACAAGATACCATGTTCATTAACTTATAAAACCAATGTTTTTCAGGTTGTTGCAAGACATGAAAATCTTCTTGCTCAAGCGACTGGGATAGAGTCACTGGAAGGTAAGTGTTAAAATAGGAACAAATTTTGCAATACAGTGAAATCTGTACAACTAGACACTGCAAAAATTGAACACTCATACAGTCACAACTAATGCACACATTCTGTACCTTCAAACCATGGTCACATGCAAATGATGGACTATGGACAGCCAAGTCACAACTTAAAACAATGGGGACACAAGTAAGTGTGTGGTAGTGAAAAATTATTTTGGTGCATATTGGCAATGAAATCCATCTGTTGCTGAGATTGAATGTGTACACATTCAATCACAGGTATAAGTGGATTTCTCTGCAACTTGTCTTCTGTTATGGACATTGGATAAAGCTGGAATTTCCAGTCTAGTGAAGGGCTAATGGTAATGCGAAAGAGAAGGCCTCTAGATTTGGAGCCTGTGAAATCGCAGGTGCTTGAAAGCTGAGGAGAGGGGGAAACCAGGAATTTGGTGGCTCAGAGAGTGGTGCAGGGGAAGGAAGATTGGGTAATGGCGTTTTGGAACATGGCGAGAATAGTTTCCCGTTTTCTGCATCCTTCACCTTCGTGGATTCCTGGTTCTGGGCCTTCTGCAAATGTTGGATTAGAACCATTTAAAGATTCTCAGTTCTATAAGACTCAACCACTAAGATAAATTCAGTAATATTTGCAGATGTCATTTGATTTGACGTTACATAGTCTAATGTCATGTGCTTAAACACCATGTGATCAAATCTCCAGCTGTACCTCCAACCTGAGTTGTCAGCGGTATTCTGCCAGCACATTAGGTGTAGATGAGCTGTGAAGCCCCCACCTGCTCTCCAGCACATCAAACATTAGCAGATGCAACACGTGGAAGGTATGCGGATCCGAGACAGGAATATGCAAGACACTAATATGCACCATTTTCCCTCACCAACTTGGCCGCGATCTGCCTGGCATTCCGGTCCTACAGTATGTACCTTGCTTTGTACAGATCCGAGCTTCAGGATATCCCTTCAATGGGGAAGAATCCTCAGATGGCAGTGAACTAGGAAACCCAATAAAGAAGAAGTTGCAGTGAGCAGTTCTTCAGAATTAGGCATGATCCAGGTGAGGGTACAAAAAATGGAATGCTGCCCAAAATATAGCCATATTTGTATCATCAGGATAACTAGTCAAATTTTGATGGTTTTGCAGATTAAGGTCTTTTTAAAATTCATATATGGAATACAGGCGTCACTGGCTAAGCCAACATTTAATTGTCCATCCCTAGTTGTCCTTTAGAAGGTGGTGATGAGCTGCCCTTCTTGAACATAGAACATTACAGCGCAGAACAGGCCCTTCGGCCCACGATGTTGCGCCGACCAATTAAAAAGCAATGACCCTCTAACCTAAACCAATCCCTTTCCATCCATAAACCTATCCACAGACCTCTTAAACGCCCCCAAACTAGGCGCATTTACAACTGCAGCAGGCAGGGCATTCCAATCCCTCACCACCCTCTGGGTAAAGAACCTACCTCTGACATCAGTCCTATAACTACCACCCCTTAATTTAAAGCTATGCCCCCTCGTGCTAGCTTTCTCCATTTGAGGAAAAAGGCTATCACTGTCCACCCTATCTAAACCTCTAATCATCTTATATGTTTCAATAAGGTCCCCTCTTAGCCGCCTTCTTTCTAACGAAAACAACCTCAAATCCCTCAGTCTCTCCTCATAGGACCTCCCCTCCATACCAGGCAACATCCTGGTAAACCTCCTCTGCACCCTCTCCAATGCCTCCACATCCTTCTTATAATGTGGGGACCAGAACTGCACACAATACTCCAAGTGTGGCCGCACCAGAGTTTTGTACAGTTGCAACATGACGCTGCGGCTCCTAAATTCAATCCCCCTACCACTAAACGCCAAAACACCGTATGCCTTCCTAACACCCTTATCTACTTGATTCCCAACTTTCAGGGATCTATGTACACATACACCTAGATCCCTCTGTTCATCAACACTATTCAGAGTCCTACCGTTAGCCCTATACTCTACACATCTGTTATTCCTGCCAAAGTGAATTACCTCACACTTTTCCGCATTAAACTCCATCCGCCACCTCTCGGCCCAGCTCTGCAACTTGTCCAAGTCTCTCTGTAAACTATGACGCCCCTCCTCACTATCTACCACACCTCCGACTTTGGTGTCATCAGCAAATTTACTAACCCACCCAACTATACCCTCATCCAGATCATTTATAAAAATTACAAACAGCAGTGGCCCCAAAACAGATCCCTGAGGCACACCACTTGTAACCGAACTCCATGACAAATACTTACCATCAACCATCACCCTCTGTCTCCTATCTGCTAGCCAATTCCTGATCCAATTAACTAAATCACCCTCAATCCCATACATCTGCAATTTCTGCAGAAGCCTTCCATGGTGAACCTTATCAAACGCCTTACTAAAGTCCATATATATCACGTCAACTGCCTTACCCCCATCCACCTCTTTGGTCACTTTCTCAAAAAACTCAATAACATTAGTAAGGCACGACCTACCCTCCACAAAACCATGCTGACTATCTCCAATCAATTCATTACTCTCTAAATAACTATAAATCCTATCCCTAATAATTTTTTCTAAAACCTTGCCCGCAACAGAAGTAAGACTCACTGGTCTATAATTCCTGGGGAAGTCTCTGTTCCCCTTCTTAAACAATGGGACAACATTCGCTATTCTCCAATCTTCTGGCACTATACCTGTGACCAACGATGACCTGAAGATCAGAGCCAGAGGCTCTGCAATCGCCTCTCTTGCCTCCCAGAGAATCCTAGGGTAAATCCCGTCCGGCCCAGGGGACTTAACTATTTTCAAACCCTCTAGAATATCTAGCACATCCTCCTTATCAACTGCAGTACTATCCAGTTTACAACCCTATAACCCAGTGTTCTCCACAGCTACATTTACGTCTCCCTGCGTGAATACCGAAGAGAAATATTGGTTCAATGCCTCTCCAATTTCTTCCGGTTCCACACATAACCTCCCACTGCTGTCTCTAACTGGCCCTAATCTTGCCCTAACCAATCTTCTGTTCTTAACATATCTATAGAAAGCCTTAGGATTCTCCTTAATCCTATCAGCCGAAGTCTTCTCATGTCCTCTTTTAGCCCTTCTTAACTCACTCTTTAACTCCCTCCTAGCCAATCTAAAGCTTTCCAGTGCACTACCTGAGCCCTCAAGTCTCATCCTGACATAAGCCTCCTTTTTCCTTTTAACCAGCGAATCAACTTTTTTAGTGCACCACGGTTCCCTAGCTCGACCATTTCCTCCTTGCCTGACAGGGACATACATATCAAGGACTCGCAGTAGCTGCTCCTTGAAAAAACTCCACATTTTGGACGTTCCCAGACCCTGTAGTCTCCTAGTCCAACCTATGCTTCCTAATTCTCTCCTAATAGCCTCATAATTACCCTTCCCCCAGCTAAAACTACTGACCCGAGGATCATGCCTATCCCTTTCCATCACTAAGGTGAACGTAACCGAATTGTGGTCACTATCACCAAAATGCACACCAACTTCCAAGTCTAACACCTGGTCTGGCTCATTTCCTAGCACCAAATCCAATATAGCCTCACCTCTAGTTGGCCTATCTACATACTGAGTCAAAAAACCTTCCTGCACGCTTTGTGCAAAAACTGACCCCTCTAATGAGCTGGAGCTATAGCTATTAACCTCTGCAGTTCCTGAGGTGTAGATACACAACAGTGCTGTTAGGGAGGGTTTTCCAAGATTTCGACCCAGCAACAGTGATGGAACCATGAGATATATTCAAGTGAGTGATTGGAGGGTAACCTCCAGATGGTGGTATTCCCAGGTACCTGCTGCCTTGCTCTTCTAGATGGTAGTGAGTTTGTAAGGTGCTGCCTAGGTGAGTGAGTGCCTGCAGTGCATCTTGTAGGTGGTGCACGTGGCTGCTGCTTTTCATTGGTGGTGAAGCTATTGAATATTTGTGAAAGGGTTAGCAGTCAAGGGGGCTGCTTTGTGGATGGTGTCAAGCTTCTTGGGTGTTGGTGTTCGCTCTTCCGGGCAAGTGGAGAATATTCCATTGAACTCTTACTTGTAGTTGGTGGACAGACACTGGGGAGTCAGGATTCCTACCTTTTGACTGTTCTGGTAGTCAAAGTATTTATATGGCTATGACAAATGCAAATTACTGTAGATGCTGGAATCTGCAACAAAAACAGAAAATGTTGGGAAACCACAGAGAGTCTGACAGCATCTGTGGAGAGAGAATAGAGCTAATGTTTCGATGGTTAATTCTGATGAAGGGTCATCCAGACTTGTATTTGATCATGCAAAGTAGCAGGATAAAGGCAAATATTAAGATGTGACCGAAATCTATCTATCTTTGGCCTTAGCAATTTCATTTAGCTACACTCAATCTTATGCCCAGCTTAAAGGATTCTGTGTTTAATTAATGGAATTCTGCATTAATATTCATAAGCACATGTAATTTGAGAGCGGAAATGTAACTGGTTTTGTTTGTCCTTGTTAACTTGATTGATGTCATAGCAACAACACCTCATTTATTTAAGCATTGTGATTTGCTTACTTGACAAATGTGACCAAAATCTAGACATATTGGTCAATAAAATGTGGCCTGTGCCTGTTGCTGATTTGAGATAACCATGTGGCCATAACAATGAATGAATTTCACATGTAACAGATAATGAAGTAATTTGAATTATTTCTTTCTTGAGCTGTATTTTTTAAAAACTTGTTTATTTGCCATTTGTTAGTTTGTTAATTGTGAGGGGATCATGCAACATTTTCTCTGAAATCATTTGGGAAAATAGCAAAGAATGATGCTCAAGATTGCCTTTAGAATGTTGTGTTAAAGTACACAGGCTTACGCAGGACATACAGCATTAAAATAGATATGATGAGCTCGACTCACCTCCCATATTATCCTCCTCAACTAAATCTATCAAAGGAACATACTATGACATTCTCCCTCAAATCCTTGTCCAGCTTCGTCTTAAATGCATCTATATCAATCCTTTAGCCATGCGGTGGTAGTGAATTCCTTAGCTGTGTCTATTTTGTGACTTTTAAAATTTGTTCATTCCTTTTGTTAGTGTAGGAATGTTTCTGGGGTTCCTCGCTAAATCAAGTTTAAATCCAATAATTAAGTTTCTAAAATTTGCTTTTCTTTTTGATGTTATTGTTTTTCCTTTTCCTAGTCACTGCCTACATATCTAGATCATCCCACTGTGTGATTTTCCAAATGTTTTAAAATTTAAAGATGTTGGAGGACAAAAGTCCTGAATATGGAGTGCCCTTCTCATGGTGTACCTTGATGATTAGAGACTAGAATGTTTCCACTTGGTCCCAGGATTACACACTCAAATGATGTATAGTACAGATAAATGTAGAGTAATTTCATAATCAGTGACTGATGCAATCTAGAAGACAGAATGAAGTTAACAGTATTTTGTCGTGAAAGGGTGCTTAATTTTATTTCATAAGGCAATTAGATTCTTGACAAAAACATTATTTTCGTGTATTGGGGTGTGGTGTGGAATTAGATTATTTGCCACATGCAGGAAGTAAAGACACAAACTTTACTTATTTCAGTAATATTAGTTATTGTATATTAAATAACCACTGCACCATTTTTGTTAAATGTTCATAATTTTATTTTGTATAGAATGCCTGAAACATGGATAAATCCCCAGGGCCAGACCAGGTATTCCCATGGACCTTGAGGGAGGCTAGTGTTGAACTTTCAGTGGCCCTGGCAGACATATTTAAAATGTCAATATTCATAGGGGAGGTGCTGGATGATTGGAGGGTGGCTCATGTTGTTCCATTGCTTAAAAAAGGTTCCAAAAGAAATCTGGGAAATCACAGGCCAGTAAGTTTGACGTCGGTAGTTGGCAGCTATTGGAAGGTGTGATAAGGGATAGGACCTACAAATATTTGGATAGACCGGGACTTATTAGGGAAAGTCAACATGGCTTTGTGCGTGGTAGGTCATGTTTGACCAATCTATTAGAGTTTTTCGAGGAGGTCACCAGGGAAGTGGATGAAGGGAAGGCGGTGGATGTTGTCTACCTAGATTTCAGCAAGGCCTTTGACAAGGCTCCTCATGGGAGGTTAGTTAGGAAGGTTCAGTCACTAGGTATAGATGGGGAGTTTGTAAATTGGATTAGACACTAGCTTAATGGAAGAAGCCAGAGAGTGGTTGTGGAGGATTGCTTCTCTGAGTGGAGGCCTGTGACTAGTGGAGTGCCGCAGGGATCGGTGTTGGGTCCATTGTTGTTTGTCATCTATATCAATGATCTGGATGATAATGTGGTAAATTGGATCAGCAAATTTGCTGATGATACAAAGATTGGAGGTGTAGTGGACAGTGAGGAAGGTTTTCAAAGCTTGCAGAGGGACTTGGACCAACTAAAAAAGGGCTGAAAAATGGCAAATGGAATTTAATGCAGACAAGTGTGAGGTATTGAACTTTGGAAGGACAAACCAAAGTAGAAAGTACAGGCTAAATGGTAGGACTCTGAAGTGTGCAGTTGAACAGAGGGATCTGGGAATACAGGTACAGAATTCCCTAAAAGTGATGGATAGGGTCAGTTGGATAGGGTCATAAAGAGTGCTTTTGGTACGTTGGCCTTTATAAATCGGAGTATCAAGTATAAAAGTTGGAGTGTTATGATAAGGTTATGTAAGGCATTGGTGAGGCCGAATTTAGAGAATTGTGTACAGTTTTGGTCACCTAGTTACAGGAAGGATGAAAATAAGGTTGAAAGAGTGCAGAGAAGGTTCACAAGGTTGTTGCTGGGACTTGAGAAGCTGAGTTACAGAAAGAGATTGAATAGATTAGGACTTTATTCCCTGGAGCATAGAAGAATGAGAGGAGAGTTGATAGAGGTGTATAAGATTTTGATGGGTATCGATAGAGTGAATGCAAACAGGCTTTTTCCACTGAGGCTAGGGGAGAAAAAAAACCAGAGGGCATGGGGTTAAGGGTGAAAGGAGAAAAGTTTAAAGGGAACGTTAAGGAGGGCTTCTTCACGCAGAGAGTGGTGGGAGTGTGGAATGAGCTGATGGATAAAGTGGTAAATGCGGGGTCATTTTTAACATTTAAGAAAAACTTGGACGGGTTCCTGGATGAAAGGGGTGTGGAGAGATATGGTTCAAGTGTGGGTCAGTGGGACTAGGCAAAAAATGGTTCGGCACAGACAAGAAGGGCCAAAAGGCCTGTTTCTGAGCTGTAATTTTCTATGGTTCTCTGGACACTACAAAACTTTATTGTCCATGTAATAACAGATACATTTCTTTTGACCTATTTTCCAGCTGAATTATAGGATTGGGATCATCCAATTTACATCAAAGGCATCAGAATATTTTCTTAATGGTCATAGATTAGATGCTGTGGCAGTACAAAGGGGTTTAAGTTAATGCACAAGTACAAAAAAATAAAAAAAAAAGTGCTGATGGAATGTTGACCTTTATCTCAAGAGGGTTGGAATACAAATCGCGAGAAATGATGTTTGAGTTGTACACAGTTTTAGTCGGATGCCTTTTAAGACAACTTTTCAATTTTGGGCACTGAACCTCAGGAATGATGGATTTATCAAAATGATGCTCGGTTTACAGTAGGGCATTTTGCCTAAACTTTAATATCCCTTCAACTTAGAAGGTTAAGGAGTGAACGAAGTGTGTTATTTTAAGAAGGAAAGGATTCTGTAAGGTGAATACAAAGAAATTGTTTTCTTTAGTGGTGGTACCCAGACCAATGGATATAACCTAGCTAGGTTATTTAAGAATGAATTGGTAAGCACTACAAAGCGTAGTTGTAATTTTGAACTGCCTCCCCCATGAAGCTTTGTATGCTGGATCAATTTATGTTTTCAAGATTGAGATAATCACATTTGTTAGATAAGCATATTAAAGGGTATGGTGCATAAGTGTGTAAAAGGAGCTGATTTAAAGATCAACCTTGATCCAGTTGAAAGCCTTGAGGGATTAAATGACTTACTCTGAAAATAACAGGACTTAAACATTTTCATTTATTCACAAGGCATGTTGTTTTATGTATTTTAGGTGTTCTTCAGATGATGCAGACTCGGATTGCTGCTCTGCAGTGCACTGTTGACAGGTATAGTGCAACCGTAGCACTTTAACTATAATAAATTATTGACTCTGTGAAATAATGTGCCAGAAATCTTGCTGAATGTGATTCACTGAGCAGTTGTCCAACATAGCATTTACCATTAAGGAGTGTTGTATTAGAAACTGTGTATTTTGTCATGTGACCAAAATAGTAAGAAAATTCTGAAACGTTACATGAGATTTGCATATAGAAGCAGTATAGTATCTGATTGTATTGTTTGCTAAGGCCATCAATAGATACAGAGCAATGGCCGATAAATGGATTTAAGATTCAGATGTAATTGATTAAAATACAGGTAATTGAAAAACACCCAGAATGTTCAGAATTCTTAGAGGATCTCAAAAAGACAAGCTTGAAGATTTGCTATTCATTATGTAATACTTTTTGGTTACCAAGACAAATATGATGCACATAGTGATGCTAGTAGGTTGGTGTGCAGAGCATATAGTATGCATTAATCCTCTTTTGTCGCTATTGTGGAGATTGCAGCCAATGGAATGGTGTGCCACAATCCAGTGATTCAATTCTGAGGAGAGAATGCATAAACTAAGCTTGCATTCCCTGGAATGTAGAAGGTTACAGGGTGATTTTAGGAAACACTGGCAATACAGATCTAAAATTATACAAATAATGAATTTTTAATTAGTGAGTCTTTAACCCAGATTTGCACTGATTTCATACTTACTGTTTAAAGTAGTGAACCTGTGGGACTAATATTGGTTGGCCCATTGTAACTTTTGAATTTGTGCGTGACAGTATGTTTACTGTAGAAGTTGTGGAGCCTCTCCAACATCCAGTCATGGCGAATGTTGAATGCGTCGCCATTAACGTCACCGTAAAATGTGGCCCAATGAGTAGTGGAAGAAGCCAGAAGGTCTGAATGGCCATATCCTACTCTTCCCTGCACTCTAATAGAATCAAATCTTTTTTCGAATATTTGGAGCATAAGCTTCTGGAATACAACAAGCTCTTAATATATAATTCTCAGATCTGCACAAAAATCTCTGTGAACTTGATCATTTGCTTATTTGGCAGCTTTTTTTTCTCCAACAGGATCAGAGGAAAAATTGTTGATCCCTATAACAAGATTGTTGCTCGCACTGCGCAGTTGGCCAGATTACAGGTACACTTTATTAATATACACCTGTACATAAGAGTTATAGTTTTATTTTCTGTTATAACAATCTTGTGGATTGGAAATCTTTTGGCAGACTTGCTATAATTTACTATTTGTAATGCAATGCGAAGCAACCCACATACTCCTACAAAGCATTATTGTTTAGCTCTTATTGCCAAAGGCAGTAAACTTTGGGAGGTGCATGCTGGATGCGGGTACTTCTGTTGAGGCCAAAGAATCTGAACTGACAGCTCCACCCAAGAGATGTATTTCTTATGCTGCTGAAAAAGGGAATGGGTTATAAGGTCAATTTGATAAGTATCAAAACATCTTAGTGACATTTTCTCAAGGACTTCTGTCCCATTTTGGCTAGACTCATTTCTGTGATATCGCCATGCATCTGGAAACTGATGAAAAAATAGCTGTGGTAAAGCAAGTTACAAAATTGCTGACAATTCAAATCGACAACAACCTAATAATTACACCCCAGTTCAGATGTACTAATCTCAGCAAGGCTGTTAAGTCGTTTTTAAAAATCTTTCATGGGATGTGGGTGTTGCTGGCAAGGCTAGTTATTTAGCAGTGACCCATTTTCTTGAATAGCTGCAGTTCATCTGGTGCAGGTATCCCACAGTGTTGCTGTGAAGGGAATTGCAGGATTACGACGCCGCAATAATGAATAAATGTGATCTAGTTCCATGTTCCAATGATACGTGACTTGAAGGGGAACTTACAATTGATGGCGTGACAAAACATTCCTGACTACTGCCATGTAGTTGTAGGCACGTTTTGGGGAGTCAGGAGGTGAATTACCCAGAATTCTCAGCCTCTGACCTGCTTTTGTAGTCACAGTATCTATATCACTGGTCCAATTAAGTTTCTGGTCACTGGGAACCCCAAAATGTTGATCTGGCTGGGTGGGGCGGTGTTCAGTAATGTTGGAACTGCTCATGGGTGGTCCCAGTCTTACCTGTGCCAGAATACTCCTAGAAATGGCTTTTCTTCTTGCCATCACATTGTTATCTTTTAAATCCCCAAGGAGAGCATTCTTTGCCCTCCCCTCTTTCGTTTCTATATGTTGCCACTTGAGTGCATTAACTATAGATTTGGGGTCAGCTTCCATTTGTACTCTGGCTCTTCATCTCGACCATTCATTCTCAACTCCTCTATTGTCTTTCTCCTAGACTGTAAGTCCAATATTTGCTCTTGTTTGAGTCATAATTTCTTCCATTGAATGCCATCTTCTTTGGCCTCTGCTTCAAACATCATATTTTTGCCATCTTCCCCTCAATCAGTTGTGTGTGTTGAACCAGACTGTAGGTATTCAACTGTAAACTGAATTTTCAAATCCTTATTCCCTAACTGTCTGCTTCCACCCACACCCCCTATCTTCTGCTGAACCCCTTTTCCCAGAATACAATTATTCCAATACTGTCTTGGTTGGCTTACGATTGTCCACTCCCTATAAACTTAAACACACTCATTTATCAGTCCAGTGCTTATGTCCTATCCGCTTCAAGTACACCGTATCCATCACCCCGATCTGCTCTGTCTATGTTGGGTTCTAATCTACCATTGTCTGTAACAATCTGCTTCTGAACAATTTCTGGCCTCACTCATTCCTTCCTCACAGTATTGGCGACCATGTCTTCAGCTGCCACTTTCAGAATTTCTTCACTAAATTAAATCCTGCTGCATCTTCACTTCACTCTCTTTACAACCCTCCTGAAATTCCCCCTCTGACTGAACTTTTGGTCAGCCCCTTCCTCCATTGGCTTACCATTTAAGAAATACCTTGAAATATTATTCTTTGTTAAAAGCGTGAGGTAAATAAAAGTTGTTGCAGAATTTGGAGAGAAAATGGATCAGTTTGGAAGCACAGTTTAATGGCTATGTTGAACATAAAGTGTGAAGTAATCTTATGTTACATTATTGTAACATCGTCTCTGCACAATACCAGATGGGTTCAATATCAATCAGCATATTTTCAGTTTCTAAAAATCTTGAACTCAAGCTAAAACATGGTGCACTATTTTGATTTCCAGATTGTACCAGAATTGTTACAGTGCAGAAGGAGGCCACGATGCCTGCACTGGTTCTCCAAATAAATGTCATGGCTTTCCCTACACCCTTGCACATTTTTTTTGAAGTAGACATCTAATGTCCCCTTGAATGCCTTGATTGAACCTGCCTTCACCACACTTCCAGACGTTGCATTCAGACCCGAACCACTCGTAGTGGGGAAAATGTTTTTTCCTGCGTCGCATTTGCTTCTTTTGCAAATCTGTTTAAATCTGTACCCTCTCATTCTTGATTGTTTTAACAGTGGAGAAACAATCTGCTCTGTCCAGACCACTCATAATTTTGAACGTGTGTATCAGATCTCCTCTCAGCCTCTTCTCTCCAAGGAGAAAATCCGAGCCTCTTCTGCACTCTTTCCAATGCGTTCACATCCTTCCTACAGTGTGGTATCCAGAACTATACATGATAATCCAGCTGAGCTCTGGCTAGTGTCTTGTATACGTTCTATATCATCCACTTGGTCTTGTACTCTACGCCCATATTAATAAAGTATGGCATACTATATATTTTATAAATAAAGCCCAGAATACTTCAGGAAAATGTTTCAGACAGTGTTATAATCCAGGTCAGAAACTCCAAGGTGTTTTGTGAAGTCAGACTGGACCTGAAGTTTTGCAATTTGAATTTGGCTAGGATAAGCATGAGATGTTTCACTTACGGTATGGTTCAAATGACCCACTGGGGAACTTTTATCAAAAAAAAGTTTATTTAAGAACATAGTTTACATAGAAAATTAGCAATAATTTTTACCAATTACTAGCAAGAAAAAAAAACTATGACATTGCATAAACTTTAACAACCTTAAATGAAATATTCCAACCAAACAAACCTCCTCATAAACATACCCCTGCCACAGGTTTAACACAAAAAACAAAGATGCTCACATGATGCTGTTGGATTCTGTACCTTTCTTGACACACGTACAAGCTTGATGTCCGAACAGTTTCCCAAAACATCAGGGAGAGAGAGAGACAGACACTGCATTCAGCCTAAGTAAAACATTTTCTAACTAAAACAGCAGCCAAGAGCCAGACTGAAAGTAAAACTTAAAAACTGTCCAAAGGCACCTGACTTGTCCATCATTCTTTCTCCAACATTTCAGGGCCATGAAAATGAAACCTGTGAAAAGATATTTGTTGGAAGATGTTATTTCTACTTAGATAATCAACGTACCTTAAGAGCCGAATATTTTGATCTGCAATCCATTAAACCCTGGAATCACTTTGAAGACTGTGGGAATGATCTTTTAGGTTTTCTATTGAGATTCCAATGTTAATCTACAGGCTTCAATCTTAAACATATTGTCAAAAGTAAATTCAAGACATAAAATACTAGATATCCTAGTTAGAATATCAAATTTTCTTTTTTGTTTGTGATTGAACTGCAAGTATTGCTTGACCATTTCATTTTAATGGTGTTTTGAGTAACCTTTGCAATTTTAAAAGCCTATCACTTCAATAATTGAAATATGAGAAGACAGCATGCATTATTGGCCTTAAACTTGGTGTTTGAGCACATGTAATGTTGCAAATAATATTGTTTCAGTCAAAGTTAGACCGTTTTAACTTGATGAAAAGTATTGTACCAAGTTATTCAAAGATATTAATGCTTGGTCTGCAGTTACTGACAATCAGACCAATCACTGATATATGGGTGGGCAAATAATCAAAGTCAGTGGATAGAAAATGTCAGAGAGAAGATTATATTGTTTTTTTACTTTGGGAAGGATTCACATATCTGTGGTTAAATTGCCTGACTCTGAACTGTTGAAAAAGAGAAGTGAAGGTTTATGAGGTGTTATCTCTTGATTTACTTGCTAGTTAGGAAAAGAACATTGAGATTCATGATGTGGGTTGTGAGACAGGTCTGTGATTGAGGTGTTCATGCATTAATTGCAGAAGTAAGTGGCATGATGAGTCAGAAGGGGTTTTCTCATTCCAAGGTTTACTTAATTTAAATTTTCTAATGTAAAATTTGGGAAATTGATTATTGGAATCCAGAATGACAGCCAGATTTAAAACTTGTATTTTTAACAAAAAAGCACCCATGATATTAATGTTCTATGTACTTAAGATTAAAATAAAGAATGCAGTTTGAACTTTTGTAAACTTAAGAAAATGTATTAACTTCATAAAAATGGAATTTACAAGGATAAAAGGCTTCCAAGACTTTGAGCAAATCAACATCCTTGAATTTTATTCAGGCAGCTTGTGATTTACTTCGAAGGATAATTCGTATTTTGTACCTAAGTAAACGGCTCCAAGTCCAGCTACAGGGAGGAAGCAGGGAAATCACGAAAGCTGCTCAGAGTCTCAATGAATTGGGTAAGTAAATAAACCCAAAATGTTACTTGTTGCTTATCTAAAACATTACTTCTACCAACTAGGATTTTTAGCTTTGTAATGTGATCTGTTGTGAAATGGAGTCTGTAGCAAAAGTTGCAGCGATGTCATCAACTCAGTTTCCTTAACCATATTAATCTGTATGGGTCAGTGTAAAATAATCCTTTCAAAGTAGCAGATATTTGTGAATACAGTAATATCAATCCCAGCAGCTCAAATGAAGAGGCAGTGGCATCATGTAATATCACTAGACCAGAAATACAGTGGCTAATGCTTTTGATGTGGAGATGCCAGTGTTGGACTGGGGTAAGTTTGCTTTTGAGACGTGGGTTAAAATCCACCACAACAGCCAATAGAATTTTAATCCAATTATTAAATCTGGAATTGACAGCTCCATTAGAGAAGGAAATGCACCATCCTACATGTGACTCCAGACCCACAGAAGTGTGCTTGACCCTTAAATGCCCACTGAATGGACCTAGCAAGTCACTCAGTTGTAACAAACAGTTACAGACAAGCCAAAAAGGAATGAAACCGGATGGACACTTGGTATTGACTTAAACCCCAGAAATGTATAACTTTCACACCCTTTTAAAAATTAATTCTGCTTTTCTATTCTTACAATGAAAGCGAATAATCTTTGCACTTCCCTACATTATATTCCATCTGCCATCTTGTTGTCCATTCACTTAACCTGTTTGTATCTCTTTGCAGCCTCTGTGTCCTTCCCACGGCTTCCCTTTCCACTGAAGTTCCATTTTCACATTGAGGGTATTCTGTATTGTGTCTTACGGCTCTTCCATCTTGCTAAATGGGATAGACTTGAAACAGATCTAGCATCTCAAAACAGGGTATCCATCAGATCCAGTAGTTTATCAACAACAGCAGAATTGTATTCAACCACAATCTGTCATCTCATGGCCCTCCATATCCCCTATCCTACCATTAACTCTAGTTCAATGAACTGAGAAATTAACTCTAGTTCAATGAAGAGTGCAGGAGAGCATTTCAGAAGTACCACATCCATGCACACCTAAAAATAAGTTGTCAGAGCAGTGAAGCTACAAAACAGGGCTATTTGCATACCAGACAGAGCTATGTGATCCGAAAAGCAATGAATCAGATTTAAGCTCTGCAGTCTTGCCATATCCAATTGTGAATGCTGGTGGATAATTGAAAACTGACTGAAGGATGAGGCCCTACAAATATTTCCATCTTCAAATGATGGGAAGCCTAGCACATCAATGCAAAAGACAAGGCTGAAACATTTGCAACCATATTCAGTCAGAAATGTGAATGGATGATCCATCTTGGCCCCTTGCTGAGATATCCAGCGTAAAGATGCCACTCTTCAGTCAATTCAGTTCACTCCATGTGTTATGAAGCTATAGCTGAAGGCTCTGGATGTTGCAAAGGCTAGGGATTCTGACAATGTTCCAGCAATGGTACTGAAGACTTGCATCCCAGAACAAGCCATGTCCCTAACCAAGCTCTTCAGTAAATTGCAACATCTACCTGGTAATGTGGAAAATTGTCCAGGTATGCCTGCCCATTGAAAGCAGGTCAAATCCATCTCAGCCAATTAATGCCATTTGTGAGCAGCACAATTGTGTTGCACTTTTAGTATCAACAGACAAAAATGTCCAGTTCTGCAGTACTCCTCATGCTTAGCAGATGGTATAAGGGTCAAAGAATGCAGATTTAAAGTTTTTGGATAGAAGATGCAAGGAGGAAGAATATTTTGTACACAGTGAGTGGTAATAATCTGGATGCTGGAAGCAGTGATATGAGTGCTGGAAGCAAAGATTTCAAAAGGAAATTGGATGGGCACTTGGAAGAGTGGAGGAGAGGGACTACCTGGATTGCTCCGCAGACAGATGAGATAATAGGTCAAATGGCGTCCTTCTGTGTTGCAGGTAACTCTATAGACTTATTTTAAAGCATTTTCATTGAAGATTGCCAAACAGTAGATAATAAGGAGGAAGTGAATATTTAAAAATGAGTTGGTTGAGAAATTAAAAGCCAATGGATGAAAGAGTTTTAAGGAATTTTTAAATGGAGAGTGGAATGGGGAGGATGGGACTCTGGCAGCTAAATACATGGCTGTCAATAGTAGAGTGGAGAAATGAATTCAGATTTTCATTGGAGATGGGAACCAAAAGTGGTTTTTGTCTTTTTGTTTACAACGTTAAGAAAATATTAGTGTTATTTTTCTCAAAATAATTATCAAATTTTATTAGATTGTTGTATTTCCCTCTGAGCATTTGGATGATCCTTGACTGTTTCGTGACTAAAATCATAGAATGATATAACACAGAAGGAGGCATTTTGCCTGTTGTGCCAGGGAACACCCTTAACTAGCTATCCAATTGGGGTGGCACGGTAACGCAGTGGTTAGCACTGCTGCTTCACAGCTCCGGGGTCCTGGGTTCGATTCCCGTCTCAGGTCACTGTCTGTGTGGAGTTTGCGCATTCTCCTCGTGTCTGTGTGGATTTCCTCTGGGTACATCATTTTCCTCCCACAGTCCAAAGATGTGCGGGTTAGGTTGATTGGCCATGCTAAGAAATTGCCCTTTAGTGTCCTGAGGTACGTAGGTTAGAGGAATTTGTGGGTATAATATGTAGGGATATGGGGGTGAGGCCTGGGTGGGATTGTGTTCGGTGCAGACTCGATGGGCCCAAGGGCCTCTTTCTGCTCTGTAGGGTTCTATGATCTATGAATTGGTTCCACTCCGCTGCTGTTTCCTCATGACCCTGCAGAAATTTATTTTAAAACTTATCATTAAATCTGCATTGCATTCCAGATCATCATAACTCAATGCATAAAGAGAAAAAAAGTCCCCTTATGTGACCTCAAGTTTTTTGCCAATCATCATGACATCCACTTTTAATACATGGATTGGTTGGTGTGTAATGTAACCTGTGCGTCACCTGAATCCATAACATGGACAAGGCCAGGCACATTTCAGAATAATGCTAAAGGAACATTTCCATCCAGTAATTTAAAAATATCTTGAACAGGAGGGGGGAAAAAAGCAAAAAGAAATTAAAGTAAAAACGCACATGTATTTCGTTTAAAAAAGAAGCAGAAAGTGGGCCCAGCCTGTTTGTTTGGGATTTGGAGTTACCTCATTTTGATAGGTTGTTCCTGTATTACTTGCTGTTGCTCTCTATCTGTCAACTCAACTGTCAACAATACATGCTCCTTTCCAGATCTGGATATGATTTGAATCTTACCTTCCATGATAAAAAAGATCCTATTTCATGGCTGTGAAAGTCTTAGCTCCGTTTTGCAATGACGGTCCCCCATCTCCTTTGCCCATTGCCCAAATCGTGACAGCTCCTCTCTCTCTTCTTCCCCCCCCCCCCCCCCCCCCCCCCCCCCCCACACACACACACACACACACACACACACACACACACACACACACACACACACACACACACAAAAACACACACACACACACACACACAAAAACTACCACTGAGCAAGGGAAGGATTTGAAGGTGATCAGTGCATTATATAATCATTTTCTCCCTCCTTCCCCATACCTGAGCAGAACTTGAACCATCCCAGATATTACATCATTCCCTGACTATGCCGTCTAGCTAACACTTAGCAGAGAATGCAGAACCCACCCCCACTGAACAGATGTAGTAGAGTTTTTCAATGACAAGAAAACATTACATGTTCCACCCACCAAGCAGAAAAAAATACATCCAACACTAACTCCCATTCCCAGCACTTAGGACACAGTTACCAATCTCTCCATATACCGATATGCAATCTTGCCATCAACTTTATTTTCAAGTTGGTTTGAAGGTTTTCTGAAGTCGCAAAGATATTGCATTTTGTAGATGTAAAGAAATCAAACTTTAACTTGATAGAATTACAGAAGAAATTATGAGACTAACAAGAATAGTGATACCATAAAAATTGTTTGAAAGCAACATAAAGCACAAGAGGCAATAATTATTCATCTCAGTTTTAATGTATATGTACAATGAACATAACATTTGCAGTGAGAAAAGAGCTTTCAACAAATTAAACTTGCTCCTTTTGGAATCCAACTATTATTCTATCATGTATCTTTCCCTTCCCCATGTTGGATATTCTGGAGATGGAGTATAAGCATTGCTGTTGCTACCTCTGAAATATTTAATTGTCTTTCTTCATAGGTTTTTGATCAAATTTTGTTTTAAAATGTTAATTGAAGCTGAATCAGATAGCTTTTGATGTCTGTTCCACATCTAACCTTGCCTTAGATTTGTAAACTTTATACTCTTATCCTCCAAGTTAAAGAAATGGCGAAGGACTTTATAGGTTGTTCACTTCGCTTTGTTCACCTCCACTTGGTGTGTATTTTTCAGCGGTCATGTCAAGTACTGGTATGACAATACTATAAATCTTTAAGGCTGAATTCTAAAAGCTGTTTTTTTTTAAAATAAAATTAAGATGGCTTCAGAGAGTCACCATGTTGACTGTTGTGGTTTGAGAAACCAGCTTTTCTCTAGCGGGAACAAAGAGGATATTCTCCTGATGTGACACACTGAAAGGTAGACCAGGCCCATTGACATCATCATTGTAACAATGGTGATTTGCCTTTTTCCAACAAAGGACTTGTGGCTGACCAAACCCACAGGTAGGAAAACTTAAACTGGATGGTTTATTGATTTACCTCAGCACCTAATTTGGATAGTGACATGACATTTCATGTGAGATCATATGATAAGAAAAGCAAAGAAAATTAGGAGACCTCAAACTGGCTTTCAAGAGAATTCCTTCCGAGAGAGAGGAAGTCTTGCAAGTAAAGCCATCAGTCAGCTAAGCAGCAACCGTGTCTAACAGCAAATATTTTGAAGGAGAACAAAGGACTCGCTTCCCTCTCCACCTTCAAAATGACCTGAGAAATGCACATCTGGTCAATTACGTCAACTACTAGAATCTCTGTAGCTTCGTATTCTGACCAAAATATTAGCTCACCTAAGAAACATCAGATCTACAACGACATAGAGACTGAGTCAGGTTCCACTTTTATAATTACTGCTTTATCTTACTCTGTTTAATTTTGTGTGTGGTGGTGTAGGTGAATCAAGTGAGTGAGATATGACATTGTTTGATTCTGAAGCAAATGTGTCAGAAATTAAATAATCATTTTTAACTAAAAAAAAAGTTTGTTGCTGGGTTATTAAAACAGTAAAAATGACACATCCACATCCAAACGTATTGAGTAGGGGAAAAGAAAAGGAAATACTTAAGTTATCTGTGACAGATAATATCATTGCTTATTGCTGAGTACAAATTGCTGCTTTAATTTACTTTTCATTCCAATCTGATTATTGTATTGGCTCCCCAGCGTCTCCTGACGCCTTTCGAATTAAATAAGTATCAACCACGCATCAGTAAATAGATGTAATTGCATATTTTGACTCTCATAAAATGTGACCTGTTTTGCTGATCACAGTGATGCAGTAGGTTAGCATGTTTGCTGATTATCTCTAGATTGAAATGTCCAATTCATTTAGTTGATACGTATCTGAAATCTGGTTGAACTACAAAATATCTATCTAACATTTTTCTTCTATTTGCGCTTCCTAACCTGCAGTGAAATCTAAGGTAGAATTTCATTGCAGATAACATTGTGGGAAGTTTTAATATAGTACTAATACCTGCGAACTAGCATTTATACAGGGTCTTTTAATGTACAGTTTTTATCCTAATATCACAAAGCTTCTCATAGCACCATGCATTGAAAGTTTTTAAGAGGCAAATGTGACATGCATTCTGTGCCGGTCATAACCCTATTAACAGAAATACGATGTGTTGCTAGTCTACTTTTTAGTGGCATTGATTGGGGGGGAGAGGAGGAGGAGGAGGAGTCGGGAAAGACATTCAGAGAATTACCAGCTCTTCTTTCAACCATTGGACCTTTGATGTTTACCTTGCTTGATGTGATATTGCTTTAATACCTCAGTTGAAGGGTGGATTTTCCAACAATGCTCCTGTTCCTTCAACCTAGGTTATACAGTTAACTGCTTGTATTGGAGCCGAACGCAAAGCTACCTGACCCAGGGGCATATAGACTTAACTCTAGAATAAATTCCTAAACCTTTGGCTTGTAAAGTTTGGGTTGTTTTTGATCAACGGTTTCTTTTAAGTTTGCTTTTCAAAATGTGTTTGCAGGGACAAATGCTGTCTCCGAATATGTTTTACGTACCTGTTGGACTTGATTAGGTTGAAGCTGAAGCTAACCATTGATTCAGAAGCTTGTGTTCCAGCTCTATATATGCAATTTGAATTGACTTCCCTTTAATAGTGAAGAGATGGTAGAGCAAGTGTCTTTTTTTTGATAAGTTGTTAAATGGTGCCCTCATCTACCTATTCTGGTGGATATGAAAGATTCCACAACATTATTTAAAGAAGACACGGATTTTTGTCAATCTCCCATTCTTGTCTCAAAAATACCACCAAAACATGTTCTCTGTTGGTCTAATTTTCCAAATGTTGCCTATTGGTTGTAACGTTTATCACAAAATAGTGACCACAGTTCATAAGTGAGTAATTGACTGTGAAGCACTACGGTACATCCTAAAAACACAATAGGTTTTGTATAAATGCAAAGTTATTCCTTTACCTTTCTCTATGTTGAATGGGAAGTTTTAAAAAATTCTTTCATGGCATGTGTGTGTCACTGGCAAAGCCAATCTTTGTTTCACGTCCCAAATGGTCCTTAAACTGAATAGTTTGATAGGCCAATTCAGAGGCAGTTAAGAGTCAACCATATTGCTGTGGACCTTGAGTCACATGTAGGCCAGACCATGCAAGGTGGTAGACTTTCTTTCCTAAGAAAACATTTATGGACCAAATGAGCTTTTAGGACAATCGGTGGTAGTTTCAGAATTGTACCATTACTGATCCTTCTTTCAATACCAGACTTTACAAATTGAATTTAAATTCCATTCTCTGACACGGTAGGATTTAAATTTGCATCCTTAGTGCATTAGCCTCGGCCTATGGATTGCTAGTCCAGTGACAATACAACCTTGCTACTGACTCCTCCTAATTGAGGAAGTTATAACTGAACCTTGGATTATCTGATACTGTTCCACATTTGAACAATAATATTTCAAATTAGGAATCAATTTACCTTCTTACCAATTATGGAAAAGTAATTGAGTTAATTTCAATTTGGGCATGACTGGTAATCATTTGTGAATATTAGTTTATTCTTAAAAGATTAGAACAGGAATGTGTACAGATAACATGAAAATTTATGACCGTTCATACAATTCTTATAAACAATAATGTTGATGATTCTCTATTGGAATTGTTTACCCTTGAGCTTTGGTTCCCATACAGAATACTCTTTCTAATTACGTTCCAGGGTCAGATGTAGCTTGAGTTTCCAATTCATGGTTTAGATGGTAGAATTATTGCCTCGGCATTCTATCAAAACGCTCCTTGCCTCCTCAACTGATAAAATATCCCTGGTGTTAACATTTGAAATAGAGCAGGGCTGTTATTACCTGGTGTCCTCACCAACAGATGATCTTGCCATTATACTGTTGTGTGGGAGCTTACTGTGTGTCATTGGTTGCCGTGCTTCTTCTATTACAACCTCAAAGTGCTTCATTGGCTTTAAACCCTTTTGGATTGTGCTATGGTTGTGGAAGGCACGATATGAATAAGTTTTTTTTAATTGTATAGCTCTTGAGATTAAAGCAACTCTTCTTTGTGATTCAAAAACTGGCATTGTATTTTGTTATGTTTATGTTGCCCTGAAGCTATGACTGTAACCAATGTGCATGTGACTTTGAAGCTGTTTGTAGTACAGGATGGGGAAGAATGCAAAAGGGAAAGTCTGACTGAATGGAGAGCAGGGAAAATTAAATGACAAGTAATTTTGGGGCAAGACCAAAGAGAACAGTAATGGGACATAAAGAAACAAGAGATATGTCTAAGAGTTGTGAATGGCAGGATAGCTGATATCTGAATGCAAAGTAAAGACACTAAGAAAGAAATGAGAGCGAGAGAGACGAAACCAGCAAAGAAAAATCAAAATGGGACAGAAGTTTGGATCTAAGGTTGTTGAATTTAATGTTGAGTTTAGAAGGCTGTAAAGTGTCCAGTCAAGAGTTGAAGTGCTGTGCATTATGAACAGCAAATGCCATACATTCAATTGAATTGAGTATAAGAAATTGCTGTTTCGCTTGAAAGCAGTGTTTAGGGACTTGACGTTGAGAATGGAGTCGATGAAAGATGTTCTATTTCTTGTACTTGCATGGAAAAGTGCTATACGAAAGGGGTATTGGGGTGAGAGGTGTTGGAAATTGGCGAAGGGTGATCAGTTGGATATGGAGGTGGGTGAAAGTTTCAGTAAGACATTACTTTTTTAAATTGCGTCTTTCCAATATTTATTTTGCTGCACCCTTGCCTCCAACAAAAATGCTTGCGTTTCTCCCACATTATTTACAAGTGAACTTTTCAAAGGTTTCAAAGACATGACACATTGAAAGAATACAGTCTGAATGGTTTAATTACAATGGTGTGAGCCTATTCTAGGTAAATGGGGGAGATCAGTTTTGTGAACTAGAAAATTGAGGAAATATGTACAATATTGTGGCATAACATTTATAATGAGTAGCTGACATATTTGCAAGTTCAGTTAGTTTGATTTTCAAATCAGCTTGATGCTGATGATGTGGTCTGCACGTAACAATGACATTTTTTTTGTGGATTTCATAAGGGGTGCAAGTTATTTTCTCTTAGTATCTAGTGAGCATCTGTTGATCCACATTTGTTACTTTCAGTCCCTGAAACAGAACTTTATTGAAAGTTATCTTTTGTTTCTTTTGGGATTTAGCCATGGGTTATGGATTACTGGATTATTGGGGTTGGGATCAGCCTCAATAATTGAGACCACTTTCTTTTTCATTTTATTTTTGAGGACCTTTTGGAATTTTTGCCGTGCAAATGCATATAGTAGAGGGTGGAATACAGTTGTTCCATAAGCCATGATTAGAAAGCACAGTCTTAATTTTACCATTACGTCATCTAAACCTTTATACAATATAACAATATTTAAAACTGATATAGGTGTCCAGCAAATAAGAAAAGTTAAAATAATTAAAAGTGACATTCGGAAAACCCTTTTTTGTCGTTCCCGCCTTTCACGATGGCGCTTAACCGCTCTTCTTAGGGCAATTATTACTGAGACTGAAGTCCTGACTCCTAGTATTACATTGTGTCCTCTGTTGCTTTCTGATTGATCAGTATTCTCATGTTGTATAGTTAGTGGCCTGGTCTTTTTCCCCTTTGTTTTTTTCTGCCTAGTTGAAAATCGTGAACCTATTCGAATGTTCAGTGCTTGAAGTATTTTCCTGTAGGTTATCAACATTACAATAGCAGTGAAAATAAAGATGGGAATCTGCATTAGAAGGTGATAATATATTCCCAATTCGTTGTGGTATTCATTCACACCAATGCACAAGAGTGTATTATTTTGCCAGGTGTTTTCATTGCTCTGTAAACTGAAAAAGCTGACTTCAATAAAAGGAATTGTAAATGCGGAGAGGGACACAATCCACACTGACGTTAGTAATGTTATCGCTCTGCTCATGGTCAAAATCCGATTGGCTGGCTTAACTGAAATGTCATAACGATCCAGAGTGATTGCAAGAACGTTTACTGCTGTTGCTACACTAGCAAAAGAAATACAAGCTTCGTGGAAATTGCAAATCAAAGCCGTTTTGCTTTCTAGTGAAATCAGTGTGACAATTATTGTAAGGGGAATGCACCCAACACATATAACAACATCCAATATGTGCAAATTCATAGTGATAATATTACTGACTGAATTAACCAGGTTTGACTTCATACAGTAAAGTATCAATACTGTCAAGTTGCTGCTCAGTCCTAACACAATTTCTAGTAAGAAAAATCCAGTAAGTGATGCCTGAAAACTTGCTGGATAGGGAAGAGTCCAATATGCATTGCCGTTGATATTATAAATCTCATCTCGAACTGTCAAATTTATTTCTGACTGCATGGTGACTTGTAAAATAAGATGAAGACACATTCTTTGTAGATGATGATTTTGATCATTCCTGAAAATGTAAACAAGAATTTTAAACTCAACTGTTTTATTTTTAAAAAGTAGTCATGCTGTTGAAACTTCTTGCACTCATCAGGACCAATTTACAAGAATACCAAATATCAGACGGAACAACAATTTATACTTCTTGGAAGAGGGTACTGGTTGGCTGGAAAATGGGCTCTATTGGTAGAGGCATTCATGTGGAGAATGCACCAGGGAAAAGTTAACTGCCAAACTTTTGTTTGAATTCAAGCCACACGGATCAACTGTGATTGGTTTACACATTGCTATAAGAAATTATCCAGGGACTGGTAATCCCTCAAGCTTTTATTCAATTGAAAAAGGTACAATGCGTGGTACAGTTCTTTCTGTAAAGTACAGGGTCCCATGCGTGAGTATTTGTAGCTTCTTAAACACATAGATGAGCCACATTCTGAACATGACTGATCATCTTAAATTGGTTTGCAGTGTACTTAGCACAGTTTGGATCGTTCAGCAAGTGCTGCTCAGTCACAGAATCACTTGTAATGTCTGACACCTCGGTTGTGAGTTTTGCAAGCATGGGCTAGTTGAGTGCGGTCAGTACTTTGCCTGTTGCGAGTAGCCAAAGGGATATGTTGTTTTGTATGATCTACCAATGGTTGGATCACACCAGTGCTGAAATTCATATCCTAATTTACTCATTTGTGAGGTAGGTTGAATGTCTTTTTGGCTTGGTGGCATTTAATCTATTCAAGGCTGAGTTGGATGGGCAAAAGGAAGGTCGAGTCAAGACCACAGTAAGATCAGCAATCCCCAAAGGGGCTGCTGCCTCACAACACCAGGGACCCAGGTTTGATTCCTGGCTTGAGCCACTGTCTGTGGAGTCTGCATGTTCTGACAACGTCTGCATGGGTTTTCTCTCGATGGTTCCGTTTCCTCACACAGTCGGAATGACAGGCTGGTTAGGTGCATTGGCCATGCTAAATTCTCCCTTAGTATACCTGAACAGGCGCCACAATATGTTGACTAGGGGATTTTCACAGTAACTTCGTTGCAGTGTTGATGTAAGCCTATTTGTGATGCTAATAAATAAATTTTAAAATTGTGTCTCCGGGATGGGAAGGGAAACAGTTGGCGAGAGATACTGCTTTTTTATTGCTATCCAGTTGCACCTTCAGGAATTAAATGTGTAAGTATAAGCGACTGTTTAAAAAACAAAATTACATTTTTTGGAATTGCAGGAATAATGTTTAAAGGTATCATGTTGCTGCCCCCTTCTGGCCATATTTGGACAGCAACATGCAGGTTGGAAGATTATATTGATCATAAATAGAAAAAAATGCTGCAGTGATGGTGAAAGAATTGCAAAAAACAAGTCAACATTGTGAGTTACTTATTTGAACTCTTTTTTAACATCATAAATATTTGTACTTAATATTTGAATTGGGCACAGGAGTGTATTGACATAAGTAATTCAGGCAAGTAAACAAAGATGCTGTTTGGCTTGGTATGGAAAAGAGTTTCAGACAAATGCTTGGAAAGTTATTCATGTGTTTACATTGTTCATATATGAATGAATAATAAGTGTACATCATCATCATCTATTTTTAACGCTAATTAAAATCCAGGACTCTAATCTGGCCTCTTCCTCTTGCTCTTTAGTAACCATGATGTATACATTCACCAGTTAATATAGATACAAGTGGGAGGATTTGGAGTTGATGGCTTCAGAAAAACAAAACGCAATGTGTTTACTCAGTGGCCTGGATTTTGCAAACAGCAAAATGTGCTTGCCACTGACCTCAGAAAATGATGCCTGAAAAGATATTACGATATCTGTGCCATGGATTTCTATTTTTCTAATGTTAATTTAAATCTGGTACCAAGTCGAGGGCATCTCCGGATGTCCAGCTAAAATGATTTCATTAAGCATTCTAGGTAGTCAGTCATATTGAAGAATTGTCATAGACAGCAGACCAGGAAGTAAAATGTATTGATCATCCATCATTTTTTAGTAATCTTGGAGAATGAAACAAAGATTTGGACATACACATTAGAAGCTGAAATATCACACTTCCTGAAAAAAAACTTTGTATTAAAGCTTATTAGATTAATACTATGGAATTATTATCATAATAGAAAAAAGAATGATATTACACATTTAAATTAGTTTGTTCAGCCAGTGAGTTTCTTCAATACTTCTGACTTTGTATACTGTTCAAAACACAGTACACCTTGTTAACAAAACATAACTTTGTAGGGTGGTGGTGGGGTGGGTTGGGGTAACAGCAATATTACAAAATAAAAGGAGAAGTCCTGATAATGTCAGTGATTTCTTTTACAAAAGTGCCATAAACAGTGACTTCAGCTTATCCTGTGGAGGACCAGGGAATCGTTGACAACTATTTGTGGATTTTTGTATTAAATTGTTAAGTGTGGATGGCAGAAGTTTGTGTCACTTCCATGGTTGGAATTATGACAAATAATGACAATTTGCTATCTTCACAACTGAAAAGTTTGAGTTTTCGTTTCTTTCACTTTTCCTTCATAACTCTGACCTAGAATTTAAATCTCCCTCACTCTTGCTTGTGATTAACCCACATGCCTTTTGCACTAGTTTCTAAAGAATACATTTTCTTCTGTATCATTTGCATTCACTCCTCCTTTTGTGTGGTTTTACGTTCTAACCTCAGTTCTACTGCAAGAAAAATCTGCATGTTTCTGGGAGATAAGCTATCTCAACCATTTTCTATGTTCACTTTGTTTTCAGATCTCTCCATGGCCTTGACTTTCCATAACTCTGATCTTCTCCAGCTCCACAACTCTTCCAAAATATTCCTGCAAGCCTGGCTTCTAACATTCTAATTGCTTCACCATTGGTGACTGTGCTTTCAGCTGCCAAGATCCTAATATCTGGAATTCCCCTTCTAAACTTCTTCTTCTTCTTCTCCTCTTCCCTCCTCCTCCTCCTCCTCCTCCTCCTCCTCCTCCTCCTCCCCCCCCCCCCCCCCAAAAACCTCGGCTCACCTGGCCTTAATGTCTCCTTTTAGTTGCTCGGTAGCATATTTATGTTTGATAATGCTCAACTGAAGTGTCTAGGGAGGTTTTACTGTTTTAAAAGAAGCTTTATATAAATACCAGTGGTTGTAGTTGTTTAGAAGTTGCCATATATTATCACTTTAAAGTGTTCGATATCTCTCTTCCACCCCATCCCCACCTTGATCTTCCATCCCTATGTAGAAATCTTCAAGAGTGAAATATACATTAGAAGCGGAAATATAATTTTAAAAATTCTTAAATTTATTATATTAAATCTATGGAATTCTTATCATAATGGAAAATATTGACATTGCATAGATATAAAATTAGTTTTCAGGCCAGTGTATTTCCTTTTGTATAATGTCAAGAGGGAAAAATTACCTGCAGCTAACATGAAATTTTTGAAGTAGCCATGAGAACTGCCGCCTAACGTGCAGCTGAACTAATTAACCTTGCTGGAATCAGTATTCCCATCAGATATTTGAAACCCTACTGGATTCTTGTAAATCTCAGTACAATTTACATTTGATGTGAATGATCTTGAAATAACATTGTATGAAATTAATTTTCAATGAGTAACTCCTGAACTGTATCATATCTGCACCATAAATTGATGGGGAATTACTTTCGAGCAGATGAAGGTTAATCATGGCCTAAATTGTGTCCAGCAGAGCAATTTGCACCTAACAATAGTACAAACAGAAAATTTGTTCCAGACATAGATATCTGGAAGATGGCTATTCCAGAAAGAGTTAAAATGTTTTGCTTTTTAACTTTCAAGATTATTTGGGTACAGACCCAGAAAAAAACTGTTCAGAAGTTAATTAACCTAAAAATATAATTCAAAGAATTGTCTTTGCAGTATATTTTTAATTGCTAATGATTTATTTTGTGACTTACCTTTTCCCTAGATTTTTCTGTAGTTTCTGAGACCAATCTGATGAGCAATGTCACAAAATTAAAATGGAATACTTCATTTGGCATCATCATTGTTGTAATATGGCATCTGACTTTGGACCCAAAGCTCAACTATTTGTATTCCATCCATTGTATCCATTTAACTATGAGACTCTTAATTTATGTTTTGAAAAGTTGTTCTGGTCACTTCTTCAGTTAATAGTATAACTGCCAATGTATTAGGATTCGGCCATTGAAGAAATATAAACTGCACTTTCAGCACAGGTGCCATGTGCCATTTCCATTTCTGTCAGATTTCAGCATTTTTGTTACGTTCTTTATAATTTCAATAATGTTCAATGTTAATAAGTTCCAAAATATGCTGTGTATTAAATACTAATCATACCTTTGTAATAATAACATTTATGCATTCCTTTGAGATTCTTCAGTTGCTGTTTCTCTTTAATGAGAATGGAAAGTAGTTTGCATAATTAGCATGCAAAATTAGTTTATTTAGTACAAAACATGGACTGGGTTACATGAAAGTAAATTAGTTGTTTGAGTTGCTGTTTTCCAGATCCTGTTCTTGTTTCTTTTAAGTTTTCAGTTTTTTTTTAGTATCTCCTCAAAGGAGTTCCCATAACACTTCAATAAAATGGTAGCGAGGAGCAAAGGAGAATCTGATATTCTTAATGCCTTTTCAAAGTCAAACTAGATGATGGATGATTTCAAATTGTATTAGATTTCTTCATAATATCTGAATATTCCATATATTTTCAAATAATCTGGGCCATTTATGTGAGCCTCTTCAGCTGATAACACGTGCCTGATATCAGTAGTGGGGTTTTTCAATTTCTGCTGCAGTCTATAGGTGTATTCATAAATATTGTGTCCTTCTGCATAGTTTTCAACTTTCCTATGAAAATGAGAGAGAACAATTTTGGTCAGGTAATGTTCTGTATACCTAACGCAACAAAGGTTGCTTGTTAAAGTTTCTGGTGTACACATTGTCAGACTAAGAGATTGTTAAACCTGCACTAAATTAAATTCCCCATTCCGATATAACTTCTTTGCATGTTGACTATCTTATTTTGAAAACATCTGAAATTTTAAAAAGGAAAGTTTGTGAATTGTTCTGGAGGGTGCTAACTTTTATATAAAAATCATCAACTTTATTTTCCACTCAGCATTATTGTGTTGGACTTGCATGTAATCTTGTGACGCGACAGCTTTAACACCAGTATGCTTAGACATTTTGACCAGGATTTCCCACTCTCCCTCAATTCTCCCCTCCCCTGAGGCATGTTTTTTTTCAACAATAAAGGCAACAAACCATTGGCTGCCAGTTGGATCTATCTTTCCCACCAAAATTGATGGCCCTTTGTGTGGGAACTTGTCAGGACTGGAAAATCATGCTGGCAGGAAGGGCTGGAAAATCCTGCCCAAACTAGTAAGCAGCAGTCCAAAGAATCTGAATCCTGATTTTTCACTAAACTTCATACTTGGCGTTGTTCAATAAACTGGTTTGCTAGCCTTGTCTAAGTGTCCTAGGAAAGGAAAGCAAACTAGTAGTAGAGGAAACCTTATCACCTATGTGCCTACAAACATATTATTAGAGGAGGGACATGAATACATTGCAAAATCTGCACATTATTAGAATACTAGTTCCCTGACTGAGAAAGAACTTTGAATGTAGCAGGGTAAATTAGGAAGACGGCAAAGCAAGAATGAAATGGTAAGTTCTATCAATAAAACTTGTATAATTCTGACAGAAGAATAATAATTTTAAAGTCTTAGTGAAACTACGATTTGCAGAATATAAAACAGTAAAATTATGTTGTATGAATAGAAGTATTTTGTGAATGTAGGTTTTTATATTATGCTATACAATGCATGCAAATAAGATGAGTTCAAAATTGTGATGGTGAATATTTTTGTAAATTAATTGTCAAAGATAATTCAGTAAACTTAATATTACAAGGATAGGAAGAATAAAATGAAATAGAAACTATTGTAATGTCGGATGATAAAATGTAACATTAACAGCTTGGACCAGAATTGCTAATTTCCATTGTATAGAGGACAAAATCAGTGTGACACATCTAGGATTGTAGTTAATCCTAAACTGTCATTTAAGTAATGATAATACAGATAATGTATCCAAATAAAACTGAGGTAGAGGAAGTTGAAATATTCTTGCATGGAAACCTTCCCCCAGGCTGATATGCAAAATGTGTTTTCCCAAAAAAGATGCTTTACTATCTAGCCATTTAAACAGTTGTTCAAATTGGCAAAAAGTCAATCAGCTCCTTCAACTTGTTACCAAAGCTCATTGTAATTGCTTTGCAGGTATAATGCTCCATTGTTAGAAAACAATATTTAATTGCATTTCTACTTCGGAATGTACATTCTATTGACATTATCGATTAAAAGTATTGGTATCCTTTCTAATTTACTACTTGGAGCTTGGTTATGTAATGAAGAGTAAAATTGTCATAAATTATCTGTTCGCATTGTATTCATGAAATATTTATCAGAAACATTAACACTTAATACAAGCTAGTTCAAATGTTAGCACTGAATAATTGTGCATCCTTAGCTACTTAGATAACAGAAAATTAAAGGAATCTTACCTTAGCTGAACACCAAAAACATTCTGTTTGCCCAATCCTTTTGTTAGCAGAGTACAACATGAAGACACTCATCAGAACTGATTTTGAAGCTGATCCTTTCAACAAAACCAGCTTTCTATTGCTATTATTTTAGAACATAATATTGACGAGTTTGTGAGCCTATAACAGTAGGTTGCTGTTGCTTCTCTAAACTAAGCAATCAATAAGCTTCTGAAAATGTCTAGTGAAAGTAGCATGCTGCAGCCTCTGTCTCTGGAGATCACATTCAGATTTAGCCCACTTGGAGTGGTAAGGCAGCATGAAGTAATTGTGGGCGGCATTCATCAGATGACAGCTTGACTCATTGCTTCTCTTTACTGCAGAGAATTGCAGTGTATGCATTTGTTTTGATTTGCTAACCATAATGGATTTGTCCAATTCTTTGTGCAAAGGGGTGTATTTTCTTTCCCCAAGTTCAATCAATATTTGGTTTGTTAACTGTGAATGTTTAAAAAACAAATACATTTGGGGTTTAATTGTCCTAATCTAGAGAGAGAAATATCAGCTGCATCGATGGGCAAGTATTTGAAAAAATAAATCTATCACTAAAATTTGATTGACTTCCTTTCGAAATTAAAGCTGTTTTTAAGCTAATTAAATATTGTGACCAAGTGTGGCTCACCATCCTTTCACAGTTACATCTTTACAACAAAATTATATATTTTGTCTGGGATATAGTAATTATTTTGTTGATGACCATTTCATCATCAATTTAGCCTACTTGTCTAGTTACATAAAATATTTTATACATTTGCCATATCTCAGGAGAGAAGATCTGCGCACACTGTATTTGGCAATTGAAGATAATTATTTATTGTTCCTTTACCAAGTGAAATCTTGAGTATAAGTTTTATCTGATAGTATAAGATGAAAATATTAATGATTGGTAACATTCAGAGCATTAATAATAGCCACTGTATGTCATTGATCTTAAATTTGAACATGGTATGGTATGCACAAAGCAAAATAAACACAGAAAAAATCAACCTTAATTTTATTTTTAAGGGAATGTTATGATAAATTAGAGAAAAATTATTTAGTTATTCTGTGAAAGATTGATAAATAAATGTTGTATTTCCAGAAATTAGCCTGTCTTTTTTAAGAAAAACAATGACATTTCAGGTTTAAACGTGGGAATTGATGACTTGATTTGTATTAGACTTGTGCTGAAACAGTGATGCATCAAACATTGATATTGCCCTGCCAAAATTAAATGGTCATGTTAAAAAGACATGGACATTTGGGGACATTATTAACCGTGATGGCTTACAGACTGATTGATGGATTGGGCTGACACGGCAGGTGAAATTCATTGCAGAAAAGTGTTGCGGTTACATGTCTTTTAGTATTTGTAGTACAGGACAAGGCCCAAAAGTTAAAGTTTATTTATTAGTCACAAGTAAGGCTTACATTAACACTGCAATGAAGTTAGTGAAATTCCCCAAGTAGCCACAGTCCAGTGCCTGTTCGGGTCAATGTACCTAACCAGCACATCTTTCAGAATGGCGGATGAAACTGGAGGAAACCCGCGCAGACATGGGGAGAACATGCAAACTCCACACAGACAGTGACCCAAGCTGGGAATTGAACCCGGGCCTCTGGCACTGTGAAATAGTAGTGATAACCGCTGTGCCATGTTCAGGTCCATGCTGGTGTTTATTCTCCACGTGAACCATCTCCCAATTCTTTTCATCTACCCCCATCAATCCAAATGCTTTCTTCTCCCTTTATGCTTATCTAGCTGCCCCTTAGTCACTTCAACTACTTCCTGCAGCAGCGAGTTACACATTGTAACCACTCTCTGCGTAAGGAATTTCTTGTTAGATATTTTAGTGATTATCTTAAACAAATGACCAAAGCTTTGGTCTCTCCTGCAAGTGGAAACATCTTTGCATCTAATCTGTCAACCCTTTCATAACTTTAAAGACCCCATCAAGTCACTTTTGTTTCTCTCTTTGCAAGTGAAAAGAGCCTCAGCCTGATAAAGAGACACATTGTAGCAATACCATTTGATGCTTGAGCTACAATACAAATACCTGACGTTTTTTAAATCAAGGGTGGATAAACATCATTCGTGTGAAATAAAAACACAAAATTCCAAAAACACACAGCAGGCTGGGTAGCATCTGTAGAGATAGAAAAGGTGTTAATTTTTCAGGTCAATGACTTTTCATTAGAATCTGCAGATTTTTGGAGAAGAATAGCTTTTAAGCAGTCACACAACAAAGGCAAAGTTGTGGAGGGAAAGCACAAAAGGGAATGGTCTGAAATACCCTGAAGGCAGGAATGATTAAATGGTAAAACTGAACTAGTACACGATCCCATATTGCGATATTACCCTGTAAACAAAAGGTAGTCCAGAGTAGATGTGCAGCAGAATAAGAAGTGAAGAAAACTGGCATCTCTGCTAAAATGGTGAGGGTTGTTGCGCCCTGAGAATGTGGAGGAAGAAAGACAGTACTGATGGAGGATGCCTCCCCCAAGCAACAATGCACACATTTTCCATTCCTTAGACAGAATTTTCCAGTGTAAGTGTTGTGGTGGGTGGTTCTGGAGGCGTCCTTCCCGCTGGCGGAATGACAGGAATTTGCACCCCATTTTGTGGTTGAAATATGCATAGGTGAGTATCTCTCTGAAATACCTCAGGGTTTGGAGCTGAGTTGCCCATCAGCTGGTGGGTTCGAATGTCCTAAAACCATATTTAAACACTAGTCCAATACACTTGTATCTCTCTTTCCAGCCCACCTGTCTTGACAAGACTTTTAAAGGTGGCATCCAGCCAGAAGCAAAAGGCCTGAAGAAGGCAGCACCCCACTTAAACCACCAAGCTCTTGAGATCTTGATCTGAGGACTTCGGATGTAAAGTGTGCCCTGTGCCTGTGGGGTGGCTTTAAGAAGCACCTGAATTGCATCTTATTTGCCAGCCTGTTTGGCAACTGTAGCAGAAGCACCACACAGTGCAAAAAGCACTACACAGTGCCAGAGTCAGCCCCCTTTTGGCTGTATCCAGTATCAAACATGCATCCAGTGCGCTCTCCACAAATATCTCTCATCCATTAATGGGGACAGATACCAAGTTGGGCCAGGAAGTCTTATCAGATTTGGGCTCAGTCCTGGACTCCACAGCCCACACCCTGGTGGGCACAATCAGCATGTAGGCAATTTGGCCTCTGTCCAGATGCACCATCTTGCAGCAGGCAGCCTGAGGGGCTGACTAACTGTAGGATACCCTGAGGGCTAATTCTTTTCAAACACTCCCAAAGATGCGAGGCTACCTCTGCCTTTACCCGCTCACGCTCCAGTAACATAGACTGTTGAGGGTGCTTCTGCCTCTGAGCAGGAGATCCTCATCGGGCAGGGCCCTCCAAGCCTTGGACTACTGGAGGGCAGCTGCCAAGGTCATCATAGGCATCAGACATAGCAATCAACAGGCTGCCTCCACCTCTGCTGCAGATGGCAGAAACTTAAATAGTTTCAAAGAATTTTGATGTCACTTCTGGTTCACTGGTGTGCTATTGGGGGTGCTATCACTAAATAAATTGCACTTTTTTGTTGTCATTGATGGATATCTGAATGTTTTAGTTAACTGAAGGCATTGTGAATTTGCACTTTGGAATTCTCTTGGATCAAGGTTTAGCTATCCTCCTGCTCAGATATCCATTCAAATGATATAAAGCTCAGTGAAACTAATTTCCGAACCCCTTTAAAGCTTTAAAGTTTATTAGTGAAGTAAGTAGGCTTACATTAACACGGCAATGAAGTTACTGTGAAAATTCTGTAGTCACTACACTCCTATGCCTGTTTGGGTACATTGAGGGAGAATTTAGGATGGCCAGTGCACCAAACCAGCACATCTTTTGGACTGAGAGGAGAAACCCGAGAATTGAAGCCGGGTCCCCGGAGCTGTGAGATAAGAGTGCTAACCACTGTGTAGGAAAAATGTAGCATATGTGATGTATGAGTTCTTGGAACAAGCACAGACATGTCTGGCACTGCATCTCATTGATTTGTAAGTAGGCTACTCTGTGACTATAATGCTTGATCTGATGAGGCACCTCCACTGTCTGGCCTTTCCTGCTCTCTTTTCTGTTCATGCTGTGGTCATGTCCCCAAGTGATGCCTCCTGCTGGAACTGCACATGGTGACACCTCTCCCCCCTTCGCCACCCCTATTGAATGAGGACTCTGAGTAGTTAGCCCTGGATATATTTGTCCTTTTGCCTTCTATCTGAAATGAAACATTGAAGATAACAATGAATAAAGAGTGCAAAAAGAGAAGCTCTCCCTATGGGACTTGTCAGGCTCCACAACATTGTGCCTGATGTAGTCTTACTCCTGAGATGCTAACACACATTGAGGTGAGCAACATTCCATTCCAGAAATGTGACCTCTGGAGCCTTCTGTGGGATCATAAAGTGTGAAATGATTTAACCAAAGTAGCTCTGCTCTCCATTCTTTGACATGGCAAGCTAATGACCTTTCAGTGTTCATGGTCAATGAGTGGAAGCAGTTTGGCCAATGATGAATGGCAATCATTTTGAACCCATGACTACTCTTCATTGATGGGATGCCAGACATGATGTAGCTGTGCCCCCTTCACTCTTGCCTTCACTCTCCAAGGCTGTTTCCTTACCTTATACTCTTGCCGTTATTGTGACTTTGTTGTGAAGCTTGAGTTCTGTCTATCCTTTTAACAGCACTGGAGGAAATGATTGGCTTACAGTTGGTTCCTAGGCAATGAGACCCCTCTCCTTTATAACTGAACTGGATCCTGTCTACTGTGGCAGCACCAACAAATAACTGTGCACCCCAAGAAGTAGCCCCATGGTCTGGCTTACCAGTGCCTCATACCTCTTCCTGAGAGAACCGGTTAATTTTGTTTTTGCTGGACGCCAATGTTTAGGCACTTCAAAATTGTGCTGCTACATCTCAAACAGAGTCCAATGCTCTCTCCTTCACTATCTGCTCACCTCCAATTTACCTGAAACCTCATGATATGAAGGTAGATTTACTTCCTGATATTCTCCAGCCTCCCAATAATACTGCACCCCATCATTGCCCCTCCCTGCAGCTGAACTACACTGTCCTCCCACTGATTGTTACGTCTACACTCTCTCCTGTCTCTGTGAGGTCCACATAGCCCCTGGTCTATCTGTCATCTCTGACTCGTTTCCTTCTAGCAACAGGAGTGTCTGATTCCTGTCTGAAAGCCCCTGACCAAAAACAAAAACAACCTTCCCATAGTTTCCCTTGCAATGAGGACTAAGGACGTCAGTGATCTCTTAAACCACAGCACCTCCAACTTCTGAATCTTGGTGCGAACCATTCCTAATATGCTACATTAATGAGACTCTGCCCCCACCCATATCAGAGTTTGTGAGCATCCCCTACCAGTAAACAGTGATATCATTTTAAATGTTGACAGACAGGGTGGTCAATGCACCCTTGTTGGACTTCAACTTCCTACCCCATGGCTTTCTGTCTGCCTTCCATTGTTCATCATTCTGCCCCATCGTCTTCCCCTCTGCCTTCCATGGTGCCCGCTTACCCTTCCCCTTAATCTTGCACAGCCCTTCTTCCCCATTGCCATTTTTGACTTTATCAGCCTCACCTCGCATCTGATCTGTGGTTGAATTTTTAGTTGGTTAAAGTGAGTGCTGCATGAGTTCTGCAGCATAGCTGTGTCCATACGGACAACAGCATCCTCACCAGGAGGAGAAGACCCCTGCAGTCCACAACCCCAGGTGCAGTCAGCCAATATGGAGACTGCACATGTCCCACAGCACAGCACTGTCCTTAGAGACAACGTCAGCATGGAGCTGGAGGCATGAACCATTCTTCTGCAACAGTGTGGCATTCAGCGCAACAAGAGTGGTGTAACTGGTGGGCTGATGGTCTATGTATATTGCACTCTCCACAAAGTCTTGAGCAAACTGAGATTTAACTTGAGCACGGGTTCCTTTTCAAATAGATTCAAAGTCAGCGTGATTTTGTGCTGGCATGATGCAAGATTGGAAGGCATGAGGTGATTCTGGTGAGCAGCTATTTTAATGAGCATTTATGAGATTTAAATTAATGCAAATGGTGTTCGTACCACTAGGCAGTAGGTTAACTGATCTGCCGTTGGGAGAATGGCAATCTTTTTTACACTGGTTGATTTCTAACTTTTTGGCTCTTGCTAGATTCTTTGCAGCCACCTACCGTGGGCATGATGGGCGAATTCTCTCCTTAGTTTCCCTGATTAGACATAGTCTTAAGGATGGGAGAATTTCATCCCTAATGTCTCTGGTCAGACGTGCTTGGGTGCTAGCACCTGCTCTCTGGGAGAAAGTGAGAGTGGTTAAGATTTAAAGTTATTTAAACTCAATATTAACGTAAATGCACACAGTAATATAGAATTGAGTTCTGAATAGAGCAACATGCATTAGAGTAAAATACGTAAAAACAAAATACGTACAAGATAGTAAATGATAGATTTAAATGCTTGGACTGAAATTATTGACTACATGAGAAAAGGTTTCAGACGTACTAAAAACTGAATTACACAGCAATTAATCGGCAGTGAATTAAGGGTCAAGAATGTTTGCCGTCACAATCAACAGATTACATTTGAAACTGTAACTGTGAGTTATTTTTTCCATGGAACATTACCTTACGCAGACCATAAGTTGTTATATATTGAAAATTGTTACAATTCAGTTTAAGATGTGTTTTAAGTATTTTTTAAAGGATAATAGAAAGATGGAGCTATTCTTGGATGGAATTTCACAAGCCAATGCAACCAATGATATGGTGGTGAGAGAAGATGGAAGAATGCTTAAGATGCTGGAATCACAGGATCAAAATAATTATAGTGGGGTGGGACTGGGGTATGAGGATTGGGATAAATGGGTCTTGAGTCATAGGACAGGTTATATGTGTGCAATAAGACTTTTAACACATTGGAGTTTAGGGAGGGTGGAGAGAGATCGTAGTCATGTCTGGAGGTGACAAAGGAAAGAATGGAGGTTTCTGTATTGGAGGACTGAGGTCGAAAATGTGGAGTTAGACGTAAGCAGTGATGGAAACGTTATGAGTCTGAAGTCCTGTCTGGGGCTGAATGCAGTACCAAATTTGTGATCAGTTCAATTTAGCCTGAGGGGGTAAATAGAGAGGGTTAAATAGTGGTGACTAGGTGGGGTTTGTGCTGCCTTTTTTATCAACAACTGAAATTTATAATGTAAAAATAATTAAAAGAATCATAGTTGATTAAATTTATCAATTGTATGTTTCCTGCTGACATCCTAAACCGCAGCCCACACTTGACTTGAAGATGTTAGCTTCTTCCCAAAATGTTGGGTTTGAACTGAATGTCTTTGTTATCTGGGATGGATTGCAGGGAAGCAACCATGCTGAACAAATGATCAAATGCTTCTCTGAGCCATTGGTAACATTTATTTGATAATCTTAGTAAATTATTTAAAGAAAATCGTGAGGCAAGTTTTTTATTCATTTGTGGGACTTGGGCCTCGCTGGCTGGGCCAGCATTTACTGCCCATCCCTGGTTGCCTGAGGGCAGTTGAGAGTCAACCACACAGCTGTGGCTTTGGAGTCACATGTAGGCCAGATCAGGTGAGGATGGCAGATTTCCTTGCCTAAAAACATTAGTGAACCAGATGGGTTTTTCTGACAATCGATAAATGGTTTTGTTGTCATCCATAGATTCGTAATTCCGGATTTTTTTTTTAATTGAGTTCAAATTCCATCGTCTGCCATGGCGGGATTCGAACTCAGGTGCCCAGAGCATTGAGTTTCTGGATTAATAATCTTGCAATAATACCATAGGTCACTGCCTCTTAAAGAACTTTATTTGGGTAAAATTTATGTTGAGCATTTGTTGCATCTGTTGCAGCTTTAGTTGAATTACGAATCCTTCATAAATACTTCAGAAAATATTCAGCTGCTAGACAACACATGCAAACAAGGTTTTTCCTCATCCATTATGGCTTCTTTATTTTTAAAAAGAACACCATATGTACCACCTACATGTTGATGGAAAATGTAAATCATTTTAACTAATTAAATATTTCAGCCTGGGAAAGAAAGAGGAAGAAGTAATTTTAAAAATGCGCTTACTAAAATCAAAATGATTACTGATTTATTGATATTTCTGGTACACAATTAATGTCTGTTTAACCCAGAGCTTTGAATTGAGGTCCTTTAATTCAGAATGGGTAAAAATAAAATTTTCTGAAAGACGTGTGATGATCTTGTATCGAAAGAACTACCTATCATGTGGTTACGTAATGAGGTAAACTGTGGAATCCTGTTCATGCAGAGTATTATCTTAAAAATTTGTTTGAAAATTGAGTGCAATTCTATGGTGGACTTGCAGTGCCAAAGTATGTAAATTGAGGAAAACTGCCCAAGCAGAGAATGGAAATATCAGATTGATGGTTCTTAGAGAATGGAAATATAGTGGTGAGGTTGCTTTGATTGCCACGTGTAACAGCATCATGTCTGGATAAGTTGATTGGAGCAATTTTTTCCTCATCGTTGATAAATTCTCAACAAAACTTTAGATGATATCTCATTTATAACATAGACGTTGACAGGGACAAAGTGTTGAAAAATGTTCAATATTTAAATTGGATTTGCTGAAGATAATGACTTTTGCCTTTTGTTTTACAGATTATCTTTCCCAAGGGGTTGATCTTTCCGGGATTGAAGTTATAGAAAATGATCTTCTTTTTATTGCAAGAGCCCGACTTGAAGTAGAGAATCAAGCCAAGCGGTTACTTGAACAGGGAATGGAGACTCAGGTAAATGTCTAAAACTTGTCATGAAATAGGAAAGTGGCATCTCAGCAATTTGGTCACAGATTTTGAACGATTAAATAAATCATCGAAGTTGTTTATAGCTCCATAGAAGAGGTATAGCGGAGAAAGGTATGTGTGCGTGTGCTTCCTTGTTATGATCTGAGCTGATTCCAAAGTGAAACTTGACTTGATAGGTCCTATCAAAGAAACTCTGGAGGACAGTTACTGAACAAATTCACAGGAGTCTGCTGCTGTACTTCTAACACAGAATAAGATGTTTACTAAACAAGAAAAATTGACCACATTACACTAGACAAAAAGATTTGAAAGATCTCAATTTAAACTCGAGAAAATATTCGCTGTTTTTTAACCTGAACTGCAACTTTACAGATGCATACAAATTCATAAATACAACACAATTTACAGTATCTATCTTGTATTCTAATATTCAGGGTAAATATGCGATACATGTGAACTAATAAGGCAAACTGTGTTCGGACAAACCACCCCCCAAAATGAGTGACGGTTGCCACCAAAGCAGAATAACCAGAGGCCATGGCTTAATGGAATTGTTACTGGACTAGTAATCCAGAGAGCCAGCATAATGCTTAGGGGACCTTGGGTTCAAATCATGGCAGATGATGAAATTTGAATTTAGCATAAAATCTGGAATTAAAAGTCTGATAATCACCATGAAACCATTTTCGGTTGTCATAAAGACCCAACCAGTTTGCTAATTTTTTTTTAGGGAAGGAAGTCTGTGGTTTTTACCTGGTCTGGTCTAGTCTCATAGAATCCCTACAGTGTAGAAGGAGGCCATTCAGCCCATTGAGTCTATACCAATCACAATCCCACCCAGGCCCTATTCCTATAACGCCACACATTTACCCTGCTAGTCCCCCTGACACTAGGGTTAAGTTATCATAGCCAATCCACCTAACTTGCACATCTTTGGACTGTGGGAGGAAACCGGAGCATGTGGAGGAAACCCACACAGACATTGGAAGAACATGCAAGCTCCACAAGGCTGGGATTGAACCTGGGTCCCTGGCACTGAGAGGCAGCAGTAGTGCTAACCACTGTGCCATCATCTACATATGACTTCAGACCCACAGCAATGTGGCTTAGTCTTAAATGTCCTTGGGGATGGGCAGTAAATGCTGTCCCAGCCAGCGATGCCCACAATCTATGAATGAATTTTAAAAAAAGCTTATGCTTGTCATTTATTACGCCATGAACCAACTGGTCTCAGTGAAAATCTGTCTTTCTCGTGAAGGCTTTCAGTCACCACGCCGAAAGCACCCACCTTGGAATTCTCCCTCCCTTTCAGTAAAGATCCACCTCCAGGGTTTTGTTTCTACGGAATTTCAACATATACTCAAGCTTTGCTTTTCAAGCACAGTCTCAGATATTTGGCCATGTCAAGCAGAACACCACTGATCAAAGGCCCTTAGTAAGGAGTCCACACTTTTAATTGCCTTCTGATTTCTCTCAAGGCCACTGTACTTCAAGTCTAGTGCCCAAATCGTTCAGTTTAACTCAAGCCAATTTCATTGCTCCTTTTTCTCGAGATGTGGAGATGCCGGTGTTGGACTGGGGTAGGCACAGTAAGAATCTCACAATGCCGTTAAAGTCCAACAGGTTTATTTGGTATCACGAGCTTTTGGAGCACTGCTCCCTCATTCGGTGAGTGACTCAAGTCTGCCCTGACTCTCCAAAAGAGCATCTTACCCAGGCCCACCTCCTGCCCCAACATGTATTCCTGCACTTTTTAACCATTGGCTGATCCACCTAACTTACATATTTTTAGACACACAGGGGCAGTTTTGCATGGCCAATCCACCTGACATGCACATCTTTGGGATTGTGGGAGGAAACTGGAACACCCAGAGGAAACCCATGCAGACATATTGGGAGAATGTGCAAACTCCACACAGCCAGTCACCCAAGGCCAAAATCGAACCCAGGTCCCTGGCGCTGTAGCAGCAGTACTTACCATTCTGCTATCATGCCGCGCTTATGTCCTTCCCCAAAGGGACATTAGTCAACTAGATGGGTTTTTCATGACAATCGACAGTGGCTTCATGTCATTACTGGACTTAATTCCAGATTTCTATTGAATTCAAATTTCTCCATCTGCCGTGGTGGGATTTAAACCCGGTTTGCCAGAACAATATTCTGGGTCTCTGGATTACTAGTCCAGTGACACTACCAGTATGCTGCCACGTCCCATCTGCAAACTTCTGATCTCCGATTTTAAGTTAAGTATTTTCTTGGGGGCTCATCACAACCTGCCATCTTGTTGTCCACTCTCTCAACCAGTCTATATCTTCTTGCAGCCTTTCTTTGACTTCCTGGCAATTTACATTCTCACCTAGCTTTGTATTGTCAGCACACCTGGATACATGACTCTTGGCTTCTTCATCTAAGTCATTAGTAGAGATTGTAGATAGTTGAGGTCTCAGTGCTGATCAACCAGATGTAAACATTCAATGTGAATATATGTATCAACAGAAGGATGGAATAATCATCTTGAGTGCTAATCTGACCTACTGTAGTTCCAATAATGCTGGTAGGTTTGGGAGAGATTGGGAGGAAAAAGTCTTTACACACAAAGTTTTGAAATTTGCATTGGCAGCAATGGATACAAAAGATACAGAGTACATTGTGTATGCTAGAATCAACTTGCAGTTGACCTTCCCACTTGTTAAGAAAATGGGAAAACAATTTTAAAAGGCTTAAAAGGAGATTTAATGAAGGTTTTTAACATTATGAAAGATTTTGATAGGAAAACATTTTGATAGGAAAAGTGTTTTCTCCAAGTTGGGAAGTCAGTGAGGAGGAACTTGATAAGAGTGGGGAGATAAATTGGGAGACAATTTTTGCAGGTAGGATTGTTGGAGCTTGAAATGTTTTAATACAGGAAATGGTTGAGGCAGCGTCAGTTGCTTTTAAAAGAAATAGGATAACCATTTTTAAATAGGAAAATAGGAAGCTGTGGGAATGTCATAAGAACATAATAAGAACATAAGAAATAGGAGCAGGAGTAGGCCATCTAGCCCTTCGAGCCTGCCCCGCCATTCAATAAGATCATGGCTGATCTGAAGTGGATCAGTTCCACTTTCCCGCTTTCTCCCCATAACCCTTAATTCCCTTGTCTATCAGAAATCTATCCATCCGTGACTTAAATACATTCAACAAGGCAGCCTCCACCATTTCAATGGGCAGAGAATTCCAGAGATTCACCACCCTTTGAGTGAAGAAGTTCCTCCTCAACTCCATACAGTACTCTAACCAGTGTGGCCTAACCGGTATTTGTACAACTCCATTATAACCTCCCTGCTCTTAATAATCTATGCCCTCACTAAGTCCAAAGATGTGCAGGTTAGGTTGACTGGCCATGCTAAATTACACTTTAGGTCAGGGAAATGACACATGGGGTTATGAGGATAGGGCCTGGATGAGAATCATAGCAGGCGTGATTGAATGGCGGAGCAGACTTGATGGGCCGATGGCCTAATTCTGCTCCGAAATCTTATCTATCTTTTCTTACCGAACTCAATGAAGACGTAGGGTCTGGAGACAGTGGCCACCTTCTTAATGTAGAGCTCGCTAAACTCGGCCTGCAAGTCATCCAGGAAGGCATACGCCATCTTCTTGGAATAGTTCCCCTCGCACAGCACCAGGTAGCAGACGCCTCGGTCGATCAGGTAGTGAAACATCACTACATAGTGGGATTATTTTGCATTTTTCTCAAAGGGTGGGTACAAATACAATGGGCTGAATTTGCCTTTTTTCTTGCTGAAACTATGTTCCATGAAATTATTTCCACAAACAGCCAGGTTAGACGTTGTTACCTGTAACAAAAACATTGGTTATTGACTACATTTTTTTCACTTTGTTGCAGCAAATTTATTTTGGAAATGTTTTCATATCTGCCATGATCTGATTCCATTTTAGAATGGGGTATCTCAGTTTACCATCCTTATTTTATTGAACTCAGCAATGTAAATAAATACTTTATTATGAAATCAAGCTTTGACTTGAAAAAAGGCAGCAAGCTGTTAATTCCTTGCTTATTTTGCCAGCTTCATTAAACATTTGACATATTTATGGTAAGTGGTTCTGTAAGGTGAAACTAAAATGTTCAGCCACATGTGTTAATAAAAGCATTACTCAAATCTATTAATCTTTGGTGGTTTGATGTTTTAGTTCATCAGCACTATTTTTGTGTAAAGAAAAGTAATGCTTGATTCATTAAAGCTAGCAAGGTTTTGTACAGCTAGTTGGACATGAAATTCAAATGAGTGGGGGGCACCTGACCTAGGTTTGAGTATTTTGGTTGGAGACAAAGTGTGATCCCTGAATGATTGAGGATAGGAATTAAATCAGAAAAAAGTTAAGTTGTGCTATTAACACAAGTTCCCTTTGCGGTGCAAAAACTAGGAAGAATGTTATTTCCCATCCACTTGGTTCAGAAGTATGCATGTGCTTGGTATAAATTTTAAAGATACATTTATGCCCATTAATTTAGTCATTAACCCTTGGAAATAATACATTTATAAAAAGGGACATTATTTTTAAAATATTGACTAGTCACAGTTGATAATCAATGGTTTTGCCAACACTTTGCAGGAGCTGTGCACACATTATCCATGCTCCAATATTTCAGTTCTATTTAGTTGATTTGTCATTGGAAGACCGAGTGTAAAAATAATGGAAATTAAAACAGAAAATGATAGAAATATTCAGCAGGTCATACAGCATCTGTGGAGAAAAAAACAGAGTTAACATTTCCGACTGGTCTTTCATCAGAACTAGGAAAAGTTAATAGATTTTGAGCAAAGAGTGAGTGGGGTGAGGACAAAAGGAAGGTCAGTGATGGCGTGGAAGAGAGAGATTGAATAGCAGAATTGAATTATGTGTTAAAGTGCAAAATGGAATGGTGATAGGGCAGAAAAATATAAAAAGGTGTGCCCAGTGCATGTGTGCTGCTGTCTGAAAGCAAAATCAAGAGAAAAATTGAAACATGCAAGGAAGAGGAAACAAAAGAATTTACAGATTGAATTTATTAAACTTAGTGTTGAGTTTGGAAGGCAATAAAATGCCTAATCAAAAGTTGAGGTTATGTTGCTCAAACTTATGTTGAGTTTCACAGGAACAATGCAGCAGGCCAAGGGCAGAGATGTCAGCATAAGAGCAAGATGGAGAATTAAACTTGTATGCATGCAGATTGAATGGAGGTGTTCTTCAAAGTGTTCACCTTATGTACATTTGGTCTCTCCAATGTAGAGAATACCATGTTGATGGTATAAATACAATAAATTGCTGCTTCACTTGGAAAGTGTAATTGGGACTTTGGGTGGTGAGAAGAGAGGATGTAAAAGGCAGATGTTACATTTCCTGTATTTGTATGGTAAAGTGCTGTAATAGGATAGAGATGTTGTGGTGATTTTGGAGTGAAACAGGATATCACAGAAAGGAATCCCTTGGGAATGCTGAAGGAAAGCGGGAGATGTGTTTGATGGTGGCATCACTTTTGAGGTGGCAGAAAATGATCTATTGAATATGGAGGCTGGTGGGATGGAGGACGAGAACAAGAGGAATCCTGTCATGGTTCTGTGAGGGAAACAAAGGGATGAGATCAAAAATGCAGGAAACGTGTACATTGTTGAGGGCCTTGTCACTCATGGTAAGAGCTGGGTGAGAATCCTCTGTTGAAGACATCTCAAGGGTTGGTGTGGAGGCTTGCATCATCAGAATACATGTGACAGAATCAGAGGAACTAGGAGAATGGAATGGAGTCCTTAGCAGGTTTAGAATGTATGGAACTGTAGTCAAGGTGGCATTCTTCTATAATGCCAAATTTTAGCAGTTTTTCTGTCTTCCTGTTTCCTTATCACAACTAGATGCAATACTCTGAAGCTGAACCAGTGTTTAAATAGATTTAACATGAGTTTTTTTTTGTGCGCTGTGCTCCTTTTTGATAAAGCCAAGGATGCAGTAAACTTTATAAGCCACTCAATCAACTTGTCCTGCCACATTCAATGAATTACACGTCTACACACAGAAGTCCATCTGCACCCTCATTCCTTTTAAAATTGTACCCTTTATTTTGTATTGTCTGTTGCATTCTACATCCCAAAATGAATCACATCACATGTTTCTGCATTAGATTTCATTTGCCACTTGTCAGCCTATCCTACCAATCTATGTCCTTTTGAAAAATTCTCCACTGTCTTCACAGTTCACAAAACTTCCAAGTTTTGTATTTTGAGCAAATTTTGAAATTGTGCATAGTAAAACAAGCTCTAACTCATTAATATATATCAGAAAGAGTAAGATTCTGAACAAGGGTTTCTGGGAACTCCCATTATAAACCATCTTCCAATTTACCACTGCTCTGTTTCCTGTCACTCAGCCAATTTTGTATCCATTTTGCTAATGTTCCTTTTAATCCATAAGCTCTAATTTTGGGTCTGTTGTGCACTGTAACAACTGTCTTTTGGAAGTCCACACAGTACCTTCATCAGTGGTATGAGACCGGTGCGTCAGCATAAGTTATACACTTCTCTATAGTGGGGCTTGAACCCACAATCTCCTGACAGTGGTAAAAGATGTGTTCCTATAGACAACATAAATTGAGGTATATTGCAAGAAGGTGGCGGTTAGTTTTGATTCAGTTCAATCAACACTAATTGGCCAAAAAGCTTTTTTCAGTTCATTAAAGTTCATGTAATGTTCTTCTGACATATTTTCCTTTCTCGATCTGGCAGAGTTGTGCTTCTGGTAGTAAATTGTTGGATTGAATTGCTGCAACCAATTGCCACAGCTTCCTCATTTGTTTACATTAAAGTAATTGTGCAGTACAGCCACAGCTTGATGTACAGGAGACTATAGCAAATAGGAGATATGAAAACATGTAAAATAAAAGCAAAACCTGTCAGGCGTATGCTCCCAATCTACTTGGTGGCTATTTTGAAAGATTAAATATGGCTTCATCAGAGGCTTTTAGATTTTATAATTTTTAGTGCAGTATAGCAATGACCTTTACATCAAAAGGAAAAACCTTGTATTCTTCAAGAACTTGAACTGAGTGGGGAAGGCTAATGACTTCTAATCAGTATGAAATTACTTCAGATCTTGATCCTTCATCTTGTCCTGTTTCATATATAAAAGGATAGATCATACTGAGCCAGTGAATCAGCTGTAACATTGCATTGTTGGGATAATTGCAGCAAATGCTGTAATTGCAGGTGCTGTATAAAAGGATTATGTTTATCTCATCAATGGACAACAGTAATTTAAAAAGAACTTTTAACACGATTTTAATCCAATCCAAATAAGATATTTTTAAGAACATTGCAACCTCTGAGGACTAAATATACACATATACCATATATACTTGAGTAATGCTCAACTGTGTGTAAAAGTCAACTGCCAACCTTTTGTCCAGAAAATGCACTGTTTTGTATTTGCGACCTGCTCCCTGCTGAAGTCAAACTCACCCTTGTGCAAATCTATTCATTGATAAAATCAGAGTGTACCATTAAAAGTGGCTATTTATTTCCTCATGAGTATGCACATGAATACTTGCTGACAAGGCTACCACCTCACTGATTCGTGCTGCATTCCTGCCAGTCTTGCCCTCTAATATGGTAACATGGTATCACAATACACAGCCCAGTTCAAACTTAAAGCCATTCAGATTGTATAGTACCAAATAATTGTGCAATAACTTGAGAGTTCAGGATATTGGGGAAGAACATTAGAGATTGGAGGAAACTCTTTACACATTTAGATGCCTAAGAATAGATGTGCAAAGGAGGAAAGCCAAGCAAATGTGGCCACAATTAGAAATATATCAGTGAAAATCATCAGAATGGATTTTCACTTTCTTGCGGATCCATCCAAAGCTTCACCCCGAATGAAGCCTGAAGATTAGGCATTGCAGGTTGCAAAACCAACCTTGGATAGTGTATCATGTTTATGAAGAGAGAATTTTGTACTGTGACAGAAAATCAAGATTACGCAGCATGTCCCAGTAAAATGTAATGACAGGCTTATTGCGTTTCAGCAGTTTATAATCAAACATCGCCAAAGAATGGATATAGATTGGCCTCTAATGGGATCATGGGTGAGACTTTCATAAATTTTGACAATTCTACGAAAGCGAGATGATAGGAAAGCAAGGATTTTGACATCTCAAAACAATTATTCATAATTGTTGACCCCGTACCTTTTGGCTAAAAATGTAATCTTAGAAAATCTACTTTTGCCAGATTATATGCACTTGAACCCCAGCGGGACCAATATCCTGGTGGGAAGGTTTGCTAAGGCTACTGGGGAGACTTTAAAGTAGAATGGTTGGGGGGTGGGAATCAAAATGAAGTGACTGGGAGAGAGGAGATTTGCTTGCAAAGAGAGAGATTATCGACAGTGTGAGAAGTAGGATAGGCAGGTGATGGAGAAGGGGAGTGCTCAGGCCAAGGGTTTGAGATATGTCTATTTTAACACTAGGAGTGTTGTTAACAAAGTGGATGAGCTTAGAGCATGGGTCACTACTTGGAAATGTGATGTGGTGGTCATTACAGAGACTTGGATGACTCAGGGACAGGACTGGATACTTCATGTGCCAGGTTTCAGATGTTTCAGGAGGGCCAGGGAAGGAGGCAGAAGAGGTGGGGGAGTGACACTGTTGATCAGAGATAGTGTCAAGGCTGTGGAAAAGATGGATGCCATGGAGGGTTTGTCTGCGGAGTCTCTGTGGGTGGAGGAAGGGGTCAATAACTTTACTAGGTGTTTTCTATAGGCAGCCCAATAGTAACAGGGATGTTGAGGAACAGATGGGGAAACAGATCCTGGAGAGATGTAATAATAACAGAGTTGTTGTGATGGGAGATTTTAATTTCTCAAATATTGATTGGAATCTCCCTAGGGTAAGGGGTTTAAATGGGGAGGAGTTTGTTCGGTGTGTTCAGGAGGGTTTCTTGACACAGTATGTGGATAAGCCTACAAGAAGAGAGGCTGTACTTGATTTGGTGTTGGGTAATGAACCTGGACAGGTGTCAGATCTCTCAATGGGAGGGCATTTTGGGGACAGTAATCATAACTCTATCACTTTACACTATCATTGGAGAGAGATAGGATCAGACAAGCTAGGAAAGTGTTTATCTGGAGTAAGGGGAATTATGAAGCCATCAGGCAGGAAATTAGAGGCATAAATTGGAAAGAGGTTTTCTCGGGCAAGTGTGCAGAAGTAATGTGGCAGATTTTCAAGGAATATTTGTCTGGAGTTCTGCACGACAACATGCCGATGAGACAGGGAAGTTTTGGTAGGTTACAGGAACCCTGGTGCATGAAAGTTGTAATGAATTTAGTCAAGAAGAAAAGAAAAGCGTACAAAATGTTCAGGGAGCTAGGTAATGTTAGGTATTTAAAGGAGTATACGACTTGTAGGAAAGAACTTAAGAAGGAAATTAGGAGAGCCAGAAAGGGTCATGAGAAGGCCTTGGCAGGTAAGATTAAGAAAAATCCCAAGGCATTCTACAAGTGTGTGAAGAGCAAAAGGATGAGATGTGAAGGAATAGGATCTATCAAATGTGACGGTGGGAAAGTTTGTATAGAACTGGTAGAAATAGCAGAGGTACTCAATGAATACTTTACTTCAGTATTCACAGTGGAAAAGGATCTTGGTGGTTGTAGTGCAGACTTGCAGCGGACTGAAAAGCTTGAGTATGTTGACATTAAGAAAGAGGATGTGTTGGAGCTTTTGAAAAGCATCAAGTTATAAAAGTCACTGCGACCAAATGGGATGTACCCCAGGTTACTGTGGGGGTGCGAGGGAAGAGATTGCAGAGCCTCTGGAGATGATCTTTGCATCATCAGTGGAGACAGGAGAGGTTCCGGAGGATTGGAGGATTGTGGATGTGGTTCCTCTATTCAAGAAAGGGAGAAGAGATGGCCCAGGAAATTATCGACCGGTGAGTCTAACCTCAGTGGTTGGTAAGTTGATGGAGAAGATCCTGAGAGGCAGGATTTATGAACATTTGGAGAAGTATAGTATGATCAAAAATAGTCAGCACGGCTTTGTCAAAGGTAGATCATGCCTTACGAGCTTGGTTGAGTTTTTTGAAGACGTGACTAAATATGTTGACAAAGGAAGAGCGGTAGATGTGGTTTATATGGACTTCAGGGCATTCGATAAGGTCCTCCATGCAAGGCTTATTGAGAAAGTGAGGGGGCATGGGATCCAAGGGGACATTGTTTTGTGGATCCAGAAGTGCCTTGCTCACAGAAGGCAAAGAGTGGTTTTGGTGGGTCTTTTTCTGCATGGCGGTCAGTCACCAGTGGAGTGCCCCAGGGATCTATTCTGGGACCCTTGCTGTTTGTGATTTTTATAAATGACCTGGATGAGGAAGTGGAGGATGGGTTGGTAAGTTTGCCGATGACACAAAGGTTGGAGGTGTTGTGGATAGTTTGGAGGGATGTCAGAAGTTGCAACGAGACATAGGATGCAAGACTGGGCGGAGAAGTGGCAGATGGACTTCAACCCAGATAAATGTGTGGTGATTCATTTTGGCAGGTCAAATGGGATGATGGAATATAAGGGTAAGACTCTTAGCAGTGTGGAAGATCAGAAGGATCTTGGGGTCCAGATTCATAGGACGCTCAAATCGGCCTCGCAGGTAGAGGATGTGGTTAAGAAGGCATACGGTGTACTGGCCTTCACCAATTGAGGAATTGAGTTTAGGAGTCGGGAGATAATGCCGCAGCTGTATAAGACCCTGGTCAGACCCCACTGTGCTCAGTTCTGGTAGCCTCATTACAGGGAGGATGTGGAAGCTATAGAAAGGGCGCAGAGGAGATTTATAAGGATGTTGCCTGGATTAGGATGCATGCCTTATGAGGATAGGTTGAGAGAGCTCGGTCTTTTCTCCTTGGAGAGACAAAGGATGTGACGTGACCTGATAGAGGTGTATACGATGTTGAGAGGTATTGATCGAGTGGATTTTCAGAGGCTTTTTCCCAGGGCTGAAATGGCTGCCACAAGAGGACGCAGGTTTAGGGTGCTGGGGAGTAGGTACAGAGGAGATGTCGGGGTAAGTTTTTCACGCAGAGGGTGGTGGATGGTGGAATTGGCTGCCGACAGTGGTGGTGGAGGCAGATTTGATAGGGCCCTTCAAGAGACTTCTGGATAAGTACATGGGACTTAGTGAGATAGAGTGTTATAGGTAAGCCTAGTAGGTAGGGACATATTCAGTGCAACTTGTGGGCCGAAAGGCCTGTTTGTGCTGTAGTTTTTCTATGTTCTATATGCAGTAGTGATTTTCACCCTTTAGATTAGAAGTGTTTATGAGCAGTTGATGGTAGCACTTGAAGATATCCCTACACCCTGTATAAAATTTCATTATGAACAAAGCTGAACAGAGGATTTTGGTCACCATTTGGGTATCTGGTTCTGTAATAGGGTCCAATGATAAGTTCCAACAATGAATGCACTTCACAAGAGTATTATAAAGAAACAATTGATACATAGGAACATAGGACTTGGGAGCAGAAGTTGGCCATTCGGTCCTTTCTGTCAGCTCTGCCATTTGATAAGATCGTGGCAGGTCTGATTATGGTCTTAATTCCACTTTCATATTGGCACCCATAACTCTTGACTCCCTTGTCTTTCAAAAATCTATCCAACTCAACATTGAATAAATTCAATGACACAGCTTCTAATGCTTTCTGAGGTAGAGAATTCCACAGACTAATCATCTTCTGAGAGAGAGAAAATTCTCCTAATCTTGATGTTAAGAGGGAGACCTCTTGTATTTAAACTGTCTAAACTTTAAGAGGAAGCAGCTTCTTGGTGTTCATCCTCTCCAGTCACCTCAGGATCTGATATATTTCAATAAGATCACCACTTGTTCTTGACTCCACTGGGGATAGGCCCAACTCCCAGGAATGAGTGGAGTGAACCTTCTCTGAACTGCTAACACAGTTATATTCTTCAAATAAGAAGACCAAAACCGCTCACAGTACTCCAAAATGGTACTCCAAGCCCCTGTACCGCTGCAGTAAAACTTCCCTTTACATTCCTTTTTACCATCATTCGATTTGCCCTGATGTATCTGCATATTAATTTGTGAATTATGTGCCAGAGCAGCCAGATCCCTCTGTACCACCAAGTTGTGTAATCTCTCTGCATGTTCTTCCTGCCAATGTTCACGTTTTCCCACATAGTATTCCATCTGCCAATTTTTTGCCTACTCACTTAATCTATTTATATTCTTTTGTTGAATCTTTACTTCCTTAAGAAATTACTTTCGTACCTATCTTGATGTCATCAGAAAATTTAGCGACCATACATTTGGTCCCCTCAAGTCAGTGATATGGGGTGGGATTCTCAGGCTTTCCTGCAGTTTCTTTCTCATGGCAGGAGGTGCTGTGCAGTTGGCTGATGGTGGGATCTTCTGGTCCCACTGCTGTCAATGGGATTTTCCATTGACTTCACCCCACACTGCTAAGAAATCTACATGGGCCTATACCATCGGCAGAACCGGAAGATCCTGCTGACATGAACAATCAGAAAATTCTGGCCATGGGGATTGTAAATGATTGAGGCCCCAGCACTGATCACTGATTCCACTAGTGATAGCTTGCCAATCTAAAAAAAGGACCAATTTATCCCAACTGTCTGACTCCTGTTTGAAAAAAAACTCTTATTATTCTAATATGTTACACCTTTTACATTGAACTCTTATTTCATTTAACAATGTTTGATGTGGCATCTTATCAGATGCCTTTAGGACATTCAAATACACCATATCTACAGGTTCCTCTTTATCCACATTGCTTATTATTTTCTCAGGAAATTCTAATAAATTAGTTAAGCACAATATCCCTTTCACAAAACCATGTTGATTTTGCCTGATCATATTATGGTTTTCTAAATGTCTTGCTATAACATTCTAAATGATGGATTTTAACAGTTTCCTTAACTACCCCATAGTTTCCTGCTTTCTGTCTCCCTGTTTCTAATAAAGGTATTGCATTTTCTGTTTCCCAACCCTTTGAATGCTTCCAGAATCTAAAGAACTTTGGAACCAATGTCTCTGCTTTCTCTGCAGCCAAACCTTTTAAGACCAAAGGATGCAGGCCCACTTTGTCCGGGGGACTTGTTAGTCTTTACAGTCTAACAGCTTCCCCAGTGCCTTTTCTCTGGTGACAGTGATTGTTTTAAATACAAATTATATTTAAGTTATTTTGAAATAGCGGGCCACATAAGGCAATATTAGAGCAGATGCCTTAATACTTGATCAAAGAAATCGGCTTAAGGAATGCCTTAAAGGAGGAAAAGTGTAGAGGATTAGGGAGGGAACGTAGAACCTTGACAGCTAAACACACATCCACTAATAATGGAGTTAAAATTGGGGATGCTCAAAAAGTCAGATTTAGGTACAGAGGAGTTGCTGGACCTGGAGCCAAGGTAGGTCATTTGCCTTGGAGAGGGCTGGAGTCAGTACCTGGATAGTAGAGTTTGTAGTGAGGACAGAAGGCTGATATCACACTTTCCAATATTTAATTGGAAGATATTTCTGTTCATGCAGAACTGGATGTTGAGCAAGCAGTCTGATATTTTATCAACAGTGGGAGAATAGAGAGAGAAGTGGTGTTGAGGAGAGCTTGTTGTTGTCAGCCTACATATGAAAACTATTTCTTTTATTTGATTTTGATTTGATTTATTATTGTCACATGTATTCGCATGCAGTGAAAAGTATTGTTTCTTGAACGCTATACAGGCAGAGCATGCTGTTCGTAGAGAAGGAAACAAGAGAGTGCAGAATGCAGTGTTAGAGTCATAGATAGAGTGTAGAGAAAGATCAACCTAATGCAAGATAAGCCCATTCAAAAGTCTGACAGGAGCAGGGAAGAAGCTGTTCTTGAGTCGGTTGGTACAAGACCTCAGACTTTTTATCTTTTTCCTGATGGAAGAAGGTGAAAGAGAGAATGTCCTGGGTGCGTGGGGTCCTTAATTATGCTGGCTGCTTTGCTGAGGCAGCAGAAAGTGTAAACAGAGTCAGTGGTTGGGAGGTTGGTTTGTGTGATGGATTGGGCTATATTCACAACCTTTTGTAGTTTCTTGTAGTCTTGGACAGAGCAGGAGCCATATCAAGCTGTGATGCAGCCAGAAAGAATGTTTTCTATGGTGCATCTGTAAAAGTTGGTGAGCGCCATATCTTGACATGCCAAATCTTCTGGAAAAGTAGAGGTGTTGGTGGGTTTCCTTAACTAAAGTGTCGGCATGGGGGACCAGAGCAGGTTGTTGGTGATGTGGACACCTAAAAACTTGAAGCTCTTGACCCTTCCGCTTCGTCCCCGTTGATGTAGACAGGGGCATGTTCTCCTCAATGCTCCCTGAAGCCGATGACAATCTCCTTCATTTTGTTGACATTGAGGAGAGATTATTGTTGCCACACCAGTTCACCAGATTCTCTATCTCATTCCTGTACTCTGTCTCATCATTGTTTGCGATCCGACCCACTATAGTGGTGTCAACAAACTGGAAAATCGACTTGGATGGGAATTTGGCCACAGTCATAGGTGTGTAGGGAGTATAGTAGGGGGCTGAGAACATAGCCTTGTGGGGCACTGGTATTGAGGATGATCATGGAGGAGGTGTTGTTGTCTACCCTTACTGATTGTAGTCTGTGAATTAGGAAGTTCAGGATCCAGTTGCAGAGGGAGGAGCTGAGGCCCAGGTCACGGAGATGGGAGATGAGTTTCATAGAAGTAATGGTGTTGAAAGCTGAGCTGTAGTCAATAAATGGACCTCTAGTGCTTGTGCTGTGTTTTTAGATTATGTTACCACGGGGTATTACGTAGATAAGAAATGGGAGGCACCAAACATACCAGAGGTAACTGCACAGGAGCAGGAAGAAGAGCTGTTGCAAGTAATACTCTGGCTATGATTAGATAGATGAGAATGGAATCAAGCAGTGGTACCGAACTGGATGACAGTGAAATGTTGGTGGACGAGAGCATTGTTGACTGAGTCAAAGAATGCAGGCAAATTATAAAGGGTGAAGAGGGATAATTTACCGTAGCTAGTTCCAAGTTGATATTCTTGCCTATCTGTATGGTGAATTAATTACCTTTGGTGAAGAAAGGTAGTTGAAAAGTCTTCCAGCTGCTTATAGCATCTAGGCTGATACATGAAGAATGATCATTTTGAGTTTGATATCAAAAAGTTGATGGTACCCGTGAAAGTTTATCCTAGCATGATTCACTGCTTTTAGAAAAACAAAATGGCAAAGAAGTAAACATGCAAAAATATTCTGTTGATGATGGAAAGGTGGGTAGAAATGAAGTAGCAAATTGCTGATGAGCGCAGTACAAGACGGTGAGTCTTTCAAGCTCAACCTGTATTTGTAGCAGTATATATATATATATATAATTGGTATCTAATTTGGCTGCCGAGATCATATTGACCCTCAAATCATCACAGTCCATGTTGGTATAGCGTGCAGACAACAGATGTTGAGTAATTTCAGTGATCAGTGTGTCTCCATCTCTCATTATATCTCATTTGTTTCCAATGCCAGATGCTGCCTGTCTGCAAATTGCTAACAGTGGTTTAGAATGCTCCGATATTGTTTACATAAATGTTATATCTGACTTTTATGATGCTCTGTATTGTCACTGAGGTTAACAATTAACAAATTTGTGACAAGTTTTAAAATTTGTTTATTTAAGACCATTTAACATACTATAGGTATTATTTTGAATTATTTGGAACAGCCTCACAATTAACTGTCAGAACTCTTTGCTATCACTTGTCAGAGTGATTGGACTGAGAGTTAATAAAGGATCAGTGTTTTATACTTTGTTATTGGTGGTAGGATGAATAATATAACTGAAACAGCAAGAATTGGATGAGAATACATTTAAACGCTTTTAAATCCAGGAATAGGTTTGAACAAAAGCCTTTTCCACTTTATTGAAGAATCTGAAAGCTTTTTTCTCTGATAGCTTAAGTCAGTGGTAGCCTTATTTGGAAGAATGTAGGGCTAGGCATTACTCCAAGACGTGAACATATACATTTGTTTGATGTTTCATGTAGAACTGAGAGAATATTGGATTGCTGGAATTGGCATTTCTAAGAAATGTAAAACTGAGGCCCCATTTTGTCTGCTGAAGTCAACACACAATTTAACATAGCACTATTCAAACAGCAAGGCAGTTTTCCCAGTATCCTGACCATCAATTATCCCAGAATAACGATACCTAAAAAGATTAACTGGTTAGATTGCTGTTTGTGAGTACTTGCTGTGTAAAAATTGATTAATTTGTCTTCATAACAGTAACAAAGTCAGTCAGAAGCAACTAATTGGTTGTAAATTAGCTTTTGACGTTTTCTGGGATGCATGTTTACATCACCAACTTCTTGATATTCATTTCTACATCTAAATATTTTTTTTACAATGTGTTAACCATGGCAACAATACAATTACTTTTCCTATTATTTAAAGCTAAAGTGTGACATATACTCCCCTTTGCTGCTTCATTCTACTGTCTAAATCCTTCATCATCCATATTGCTTTGATTGTTTTCCCTTGTGGGAATGTAGCTAAACTGCATCTGAACCATCTCTTTTTTTTAAGGCTTCATCATTACAGTTCTGTCTGCCAGTCTTTGGCTCCAGTTTATCCAGAACCAGGCCTCCTTAATTTGCTAAAAATAGCTCTTCTCCAGAAAGTATTTTCATGCACTTTAGAAATTCCTCCCTTTCTCTGCCCTGAAAACAATCACTGCCACGTTCATTTTTGAGGTAGTTGAAGTCCCTTATAGATTAAATCAAATGCAGATTGGTTAGATTTCTTTGAGATATTTTTGGAGAACAGTCTAAGACTGATTTGCGACATGATATGGTTAAGTCTAGCTTTGGTGTGGAGATGTCGGCGTTGGAGTGGGGTAGGCACAGCAAGAAGTCTCACAACACTTGTCTGCTGAAGGGAGTGGATAGCTTGATCTTGGGTTTGGACATAGCTTGGCACAACGTCGAGGGCTGAAGGGCCTGTACAATACTGTACTTTTCTATGTTTCTATTAACACCAAGTTAAAGTCCAACAGGTTTTTTAGGTAGCATGAACTTTTGGAGCACTGCCCCTTCATCAGCTAAGTGGAGGATTGGGTTTGCAAACAGGGCATATTTAGACACAGACTCAATTTACAAGATAATGGTTGGAATGCGAGTCTTAACAGGTAATCAAGTCTTTACAGGTGCAGACAATGTGAGTGGAGAGAGGGTTAAGTACAGGTTAAAGAGGTGCGAATTGTCTCAAGCCAGGACAATTAGTGAGATTTTGCAAGCCCAGGCAAGTCATGGGGGGTTACAGATAGTGTGACATGAACCCATGATCCCGATTGAGGCCGTCCTTGTATGTGCAACTTGGCTACCAGTTTCTGCTCAGCGATTCTGCACTGTCGTGTGTCTTGAAGGCCACCTTGGAGAATGCTTACCTAAAGATCAGAGGCTGAATGCCTTTGACTGCTGAAGTGTTCCCTGACAAGGAGGGAACACTCCTGCCTTCTGATTGTCGAGCAGTGTCAATTCATCCATTGTCGTAGCGTCTGCAAGCTTTCGCCAATGTACCATGCCATGGGACATCCTTTCCCGCAGCTAATCAGGTAGACAATGTTGGCCAAGTTGCAAAAGTACGTACCATGTACCTGGTGGATGGTGTTCTCATGTGAGATTATGGCATCCATGTTGATGATCCAGCACTTCTTGCAGATGTTGCTGTGGCAGGGATGTGTGGTATGTGTGGTCAATATTCTCCTGAAGGCTGGTAGTTTGCTGTGGACAATGGTCTGTTTGAAGCTGCGCAGTTGTTTGAAGGCAAGTAATGGGGGTGTGGGAATGGCCTTGGCAAGATGTCATCGATGAAGATATACATGTTGAAGGCTCTGGAGAATATGTTGTAGCTTCTCCGCTCTGGGGAAGCACTGGACATCAGTAAGTTCTCTGTCCGCCATGTCCTGTGTTTGTCTTCTGAGGAGGTTGCTGCGGTTTTTCGCTGTCGCACGTTGGAACTGTTGATCAAAGAGTTGAGCGCCACATCCTGCTCTTATGAGGGCGTCTTTCAGCATTTGTAGGTGCCTGTTGCAATCCTCCTCATCTGAGCAGATCCTGTGTGTACAGAGGGCTTGTTTGTAGGGGATGGCTTCTTTAACGTGTTTAGGGTGGAAGCTGGAGAAGTGGAGCATTGAGGTTATCTGTGAGCTTGCAGCACAGTGAAGTGCTGAAGTGACCATCCTTGGTGGAGATGTGTGTATCCAAGGATGCAACCAATTCTGGAGAGTAGCCCATGGCAGATCTGACCAGGGATGGAACTTGTTGATGTCATCATATAGTTGTTTTAGTGATTGTTTGCCATTGAATCCAAAGGAAGAAAATGTCATCGATGTATCTAGTGTATAGCATCGTTTGAAGGTCCCGTGTGGTGAAGAGGCCTTGTTCAAACCTGTGCATGAAGATGTTGGCATTCTGAAGTGTGAATTTGGTCTCCCTGGCTGCTCCATGTGTCTGGATGAAGAATTGGTTGTTGAAGTTATTGTGGTCTAGGATGAAGCAGATGAGTTGTAGAATTGCGTCTTCAAATTTGCAGTTGTCAGCGTTGAGTACTGAGGAAGCTGCAGCAATACCATCGTCATGGTGTAGAGTGCTGAGACATCCATTGTGATGAGGAATGTTCCTAGTTCATGCCATGGTACATACTCTTGAAACTCGGCCAACGTAATCTACCTCATATGCTGCAGGAAAGGATGTCCTGAGGCATGGTACATTGGCGGGACCCTGCAGATGCTATGACAATGGATGAATGGACACCGCTTAACAATCACCAGGCAGGAGTGTTCACTTCCTGTTGGGGAACACTTCAGCAGTCAAGGGCATTCAGTCTTTTATTTTTGGATAAACATTTTCCAAGGTGGCCTTCAAGACACAAGACAATGCAGAATTGCCAAGCAGAAACTGATGGTCAAGTTCCACACACATGAGGATGGCCTCAACCGGATCTTGGATTCGTATCACACTATCTGTAACCCCCATGACTTACCTGGGCTTGCAAAATCTCACTAACTGTCCTGGCTTGAGACAATTCATACCGCTTTAACCTGCACTTATCCCTCTTTCCACTTGCATTGTCTGCACCTGTTAAGACTCACATTCCAACCATTGTAAATTGAGTCTGTGTCTATATATGCTCTGTTTGTGAACCCAGTCCTCCACTCACCTGATGAAGGGACAGTACTCTGAAAGCTCATGCTACCAAATAAACCTGTTGGACTTTAACCTGGTGTTGTGAGACTTCTTACTATGTCTAGCTTGATTGGAAGGAAGGAGTGATTTTGGACTTTTAGTCCCCAAAGCTTTCCACCACCTGGTGTTTTCTTTGCCTCTTATCTGACATCATGATAGACAAATTGGTATAAATTAATTAGTCAACAAATCCAGTTTTGTATCATTGGGTATCAAGTTCGTAAAGTTAAAAGTTAATTTATAAATCACAAGTAAGGCTTACATTAATGCTGCAATGAAGTTATTGTGAAATTCCCCTAGTCGCCACAATCTGGCACCTGTTCAGGTCAATGCACCTCAAGTCTTTTAGAATGTAGGAGGAAATTGGAGCACCTGGAGGAAACCAACGCAGACACGGGGAGAACATGCAAACTCCACACAAACAGTGACCCAAGTGGGGAATCGAACCTGGGTACCTAGTGTTGTGAAGCAGCAGTGCTAACCGCTGTGCTAAAAGATGGCAAACTGGATCAACCTTGACTTAGTTTTCATCTAGCTGTTCCTATTTCAAATGAATTATTGCTGCCCTGATGTCTCAGCTGTAAAGCATGCATGCTTTAAGATTGTGAATGTCATAAAAACATGAGAAATAGAAGCAAGAGTGGACTATCTGCTCCCTTGTACCTATAGGGTGATGGAGAGCCTTCGAAAAAATGTTTCAAATGCAGTTTAGCTCCTCCATTCAGTATGATAATTGCTAATTTAACTCAACTATCTCAATATCTAAGCTTGCCTAGAAGTTTAGGATCTGAGAAACCTACTTAGAGTCTTGTAACATGATGATAATTTTTTGTTTGGTGGTTGAATGAATATGGAAATAGACTGGATTATCTTCTGTTGGTTGCTCCTTACTCTTTGACTGAAGATCAATATCTGATCCAAAGCTTCTTGGGTATTCCCTCTTTCCTGTTTATTATCTGACCATGTTTGGGGTTGGGGTATGATGTGAGTAGTGTAGACTAATGTCATAGGCAGATCGTTATGAAGGATAAGGAGAATATTTCTAGATCATGATCAATCTTTAAACCAGTGGTGCTAGAATATTTCAGGAGTCAGAATTTATTGTTAGAATGTCAATCTAAATTAATAGTCTTTCTTTTGTTTAATGTGGTAAATAGGAACAGATCTCGCAACTTAATCTTAATTATGAATAACAATATATGTTTTTATCTCTTTGTTAAAATAAGAATCCTACACAGGTTGGAACAGCACTTCAAGTTTTCTACAACCTTGGAACCTTAAAAGAGACGATTAAAAATGTAGTTGATGGGTATCAGGTATCTCTTGAAGATAATATCAGCAGTGCCTTGGACGTAAAACTGCTAACTCAACCTATTCAAGCCACCACAAGAGGCAAGTTTGACTTTTATACTAAACTTTTATCATGGTAATAGGAATGCAATCAACAAGATCATAATGTTTGATAATAACAAATACACTATTTGAATGTTAACATAATTTAAATGAGAGGCAGTGTTTTAAATTCTAAATCACGTTAATTTTCTTGTCTCCTCAGCCATTGTACTTCTGCATAATTATTCTGGCTTTTCAAAATTTACAGGACCTGGAAGAGCCACAATGCCCACCCCAGGCAACACACCAGCATTCCGTGCTGCTCTTTGGACAAATATGGAGAAACTGATGGATCAAATTTGTGCTGCATGTGGACAAGTAAGATTCTGATGACTTTTAATTGTTAAATGTAATTGAAATTGTGCAGCATCAATTAATAATTAATTCCTCCTCATTTGTTGAATTTCCACATGAATAGGAATAGGCACCTTCTTTGGCTCAAATTGCATCAGATGGTTTATCAAGAAACTTGTGAGGAGGGTGTATACCTACACAGTTTTCTCCTGTGACTGGCAGAAAAACTGAAATGTTTTCGTCAATCTTGAAACTTTTTGGGAAGAAGATTTGATAATCCCACTTCTAAACAAGGATGGTTATATTGGTTATTGTTAGCTCCTGATTGGGCAGGACCCACCAAAAAAAACTATAATTTTATTTGAACTCTAATTAATTAAGACCAGTATGTGAAAGGTTCCTTTTATGTTCTTGGGAATAGAAGAGCAGGAGGAAGCCCGTCAAACCTGCTCTGCCATTCAAAGAGATCATGGCTGATCATTAACTTGCACCATTTTTCCCACTATCCCCATACCCCTTGATGTCATAAGTATCCAGAAATCTATTGATTTTTTTATCTTGAACATGATTGATCTTCCCCTGCCTTCTGGGAGAGAGAGTTCCAAAGATTCACCATCTTCAGTGAATAAAACACTCCTCATTGTAGTCTTAAGTGGTCTGTCTCTTATTCTGATGCTGTGTCCCCTGATTCTAGATTCACCAGCCAGGGGGAACATCCTATCCCCATCTACTCTATTATTGGCTGTAGAATTTTGTAAGTGTCGATGAAGTCACCTCTGATTCTTCTAAAATCCAGAGATACAAGCCCCAAATCCTCTCCTTTAAGATAACCACAACATCCCAGGGGTTAGTCTGGTGAACTCCTGTTGAACTCCCTCTATGACGAGTATATCTTTGCTTAGATAAGGAGACTAAAACTTTACACAGTACTCCAGGTACCGTCTTACCAAGGCTCTACACAATTGCAGCAAGGCATCTTTACTGCTGTACTGAAATCCCCTTGCAATGATGGTGTCATGGATGTGCCTAGTAATGACAGGAACAACAATTTAACAAGGAATGATAGGATATGATCTCTCTAGCAACAGGTTAAAAACCTGCCTAGCGACAGCAGTCAGTAGCATGCGAAGGGGATGATGAGATGAGACCTTTCCCAGTAATGACATTGCCAGGCATTCAGATAGAACCAGGTGTAAATAGTTCTGTCATCAGAAAACAGCTTACCTAGATGACTGAAAGCTCATTGGAGGTATACAGATGCTAATTCCCCCGAGAGTCACAGAAGATGAGAGATGCGGACAGCCCAGATACACAAAAGGAAAAATTGCAGAAGAACCAGCACTTGCAAAAGCAGGTAGGCCAGTTTGACAACTGGTAGCTAAGAGCCTGAGAGACATTGTAACATCTAAGAGCCAACAGGCCAGTTAAATATCACACAGCCGAGAAAATTTTTTAAGAAGTTTTAGTGCCAAAGTGCTGCAGAAGCCTTTGCAAAGGCAGTTTAAATATCTTCACTGGACCAGGAAAATATGTTGGCCAGATTTGATCAGCCACCTTGTATTGTATGGTAACTATAGGATGGATTTGATGTGTAGATTGATTTAATTTAGATGTTGTTTGGGAATATGAAAGTCTGAAGGAATTTAGGAATCACAGATATATATTTGAAACAGGTTATTTCTATATAAACTATGTATGGTTAGTAATTCATACATTTAATTGTCTTGGTATCTTAATCCTATTTATTTGTATTTGTCTTTAGTTTATTAAATGGGCTTTAGTAATGTTATACAGTGACTGGGCTGGTTATTCTCACTAGGGGTTTCATGAGACTCTTCACACCGTTCCAAAAACAAAACTATACACCACCAGGAACTGGTGTTTTAATTTGCGATATATTCGCAGTTAACATCTACGCTGTTTGTGACAAAGGCCAATACCATTTGCCGTCCTAATGGTTTGCTGCAACTGTATGCTAGCTTTTAGTAATTCGTGAAAAAGAACACAGGTCCTTTTGGACGTAAGCACTTGCTAATCTCTCTCAGTTTAAGAAATACCCTGCCTTTCTATTTTTTTTAACCAAAATGGGTAACTTCATACCTATTCACATTATATTCCATCTGCCATGTTCTTGCCCACACATTTAGCCTGTTCAAATCCCTTTGAGCCTCCTTGCATTTTCCTCACAACTTGCATTCCCACCTAGTTTTATGCCATCAGCAAATTTGGAAATATATTTGGTCCCCACATCCAGATCATTCATTTAAATTGATTGTTGAGGTATCTCACTGGTAACAGGCTGCTACCCTGAAAATGACCTGTTTGTTCCTATTCTCTGTTGCTAACCAATTCTCAATCCATACCAGAATATTACCCCAATCCCATGTGTTCTAATCTTGCTTATTAACCTCCTGTGAGGACCTTATCAAAAGCCTTCTGAAAATTCAAATACACCACATCCACAGGTCGTCCCCTAGCTATGCTACAAGTAACATTCTCAAAAAACCTAACAGGTTTGTCAAACATGATTTCCCTTTCATTAGTGCATGTTGATTCTGTCCAATTATATTATCATTTTCAACTACCCAAATATCGCACAATTTACAATAGATTCTAAGATTTTCCCTACTACTGTCATCGATATTACTAGTACATTATCATGATTAGCCACCCCAGGACAATCGGCATTTGGATTCTGAGTTAGCTTGCAGGTGTGGATTCTCAGAATCTCACAAAGCACCTTTTACTCACAAAGCACCTTTTATTTGTGTAGTTTGAATCAAAAAGGAAACAAGTTAAGTTATCTAACTTAGTATTGTCTTTCAATGTTTGAAAGTAGTTCAACCACCACATGTCATATGCCCTTCTGGACTTTGTTCATTTTGTTTTCTGAAGTGTTGTGGTTTGATGGTGCTTTTTGTTTACATTTTCACTCCCTTTGATGTAATTCATAGGCTGGAATTTTACTGGTACACCTGCCCTGATTCCGGGGGCGGGCGAGGCTCGGAGAATGGCATTCTCCGTTGGTCTCGGGAGGGATCATAAGAACCTCGGGTGGGCATATTGGTAAAATTCCACCCAATGATTCAATATAACCTCTTTCAAGAAAATATTTATGATATCTTCCAGAATATACCATGGACTACCTAACAATTTATATCACGGGGTTTTTCAGGAAGTGTAATTTATTCTTTGTATGGTGATTGCAGCTCCTGTTCAGTGATGTTGCACCTATTTTTAAAAATGAAGAGTTGGTCATCTAATATTGTTATACTTTAATTTTTAATGTTAAATTGATTTATTTTCCTTAGGTACAGCATTTGCAAAAGGTCTTAACAAAGAAAAGAGACCCCGTGACACATGTCTGCTTTATTGATGAAATAACGAAGGTAATTTTAGTTTTGAAATACTGGGATTAAGATCTGCTATAGGGAGGATGAACCAAAGATAGGAAAGAGATCATTTTGTACAGTGCAGACTTGAGATGTCTCAAACTAGCAGAGTATATCATGTTCACAAATTAGGCAACATTAGAAGCAGTTATGGATTTATTTTCTTGCATCATTGGTTTTTCAACAGTTACATGCGTTTTGTAAACCTTGATTATACTAGATTCTTAGAAACATGAGATTAAGAAAAAGTGAAATTATTTTGTCAGATTACCCTCATACTTTCAGCATCCAAATGCCTAGAAGCCAGATAACTCCAGTCACCTTGGTCTAAATTGTATGGAATAGGCTGTAGCAGTTCACAATTCTTTTGCTCTGAATCAGCAAGCAGAATGTCTCGATGGTCAGGACTTTTTCCACAAGGTTATCACCAAAGTTTACGTATTGGGAATGACGTAGGGATACTTGGTTTTGAAATTATTTGACAGCATATGATCCTAACAATATCAATACTACTACTCAGGTACTACAAGCTAAATTAACAGTTTTATTTAAGATTAAAAATAGCAATGCCAGATTTTACTTCCTTGAAAGATTATCTTTAGAAAATAGAAAAAAATCATGGTAATTATGTTGATATAATTATGGTATAGCTAAGATTTTTTTTTAAAAGTAGAGCAGCCTGCTTATGCCTCTGACTCAAATAATAGATGATTAATTTGAACATCTCTGATATTGCTGACAAAGTAAATATGTCACAGACAATGTAAATGCTTTTGATTTTAAGGGTGGTATCCCCTTCTATGTAGGCTTCAGTCAGCATCATCTTTGACAAAAAAATGACAAAACGAATAAGTCAGCAAACCAATACAGTGCATTTTTGCTGAAATGTTACTAGAGAAAAGCATGGAATTATAATAACCCTTGGAATGCCAAACACTCCTATAATGCCAACTCTCTCAAAAATAACTCAATGAATTCATCTATTATAGTGAACAGGGCAAGCAACAGCAAGCCTCTTCAATTAATTGAGTTGAAAAATATTTATCAGGCTCTGTGCCCTATATTTGTAAATTGGAACATTTAATCCAATTTAAATCCTATACAGCAAGCAAACTAGAAAAAAAATGAAAAATGGAATTGAGTGAGATAAAAGGCAAAGAGAAATATTTTAATTTTAAAAAATCTTCAGCACAATTCTTACAATCTGAAGGGTTGACATAGTGCATTTGTAAAATTTTCAGTGCCACGCCCGATATGTTTGGTTCTAATTTAGACTTGACCACTTCATTAAAAGTTATTTTACACTTGAATGGATAAGCCCAAATTGTGATGTGCTTATTGGGCATGCAACACATAACTACAGCAACTTCGTAGTTTCCATGTGTTCGATTGCCGAATCTCTTGCTGAGATAATGGTTAATGGTGTAGTGAAATGTGGGGGAGTAGAGCATGTTGAATAGAAACTTCTTGTTTTTTCTGTTTAATTATGTATGTGTAAGCACTGTAGATTTCTGTCCAATTTACACTTGAATAATGGTGAGTGCTGATAATATCACTTATCCCGATATCTGGACCAACATGGATAGGAAAAATGAGAGATGAAGGAAAATGCCAAAACATGACAAATTTGAGAGAGCTATTTTTCAAGGCAGTAGATATTTGGGATTGTAATATTCAGTGAATATTCAATTTATTTTTATTAAGAAGTCACAGGTAATGCACATAAAAGCTAATATTTATATTTTTCCTCTTAGGACAGTCAAGCAGACATTTTATATGCTTTTTGGAACTCTGTTACAGAAATCTTGTCTGTGAAATTCCAACAAGCTACAAATTGTAAGTATCTATATTAATTCATATATTATAGATCATAGAATCCCTACGGTGCAGAAGGAGGCCCATTCGGCCCATCAAGTCTGCACTAACCACAATCCACCTAGGTCCTATTCCCGTAACCCTACATATCCCTACATTACCCTGCTAATCCCCCTGACACTTGCGTCAATTTAGCATGGCCAATCAACCTAATCCGCACATCTTTGGATTGTGGGAGGAAACCCACGCAGATGTGGGGAGAATGTGCAAACTCCACACAGATAGTGACCTGAGGCTGGAATTGCAGCTGGGTCCCTGGCACTGCAAGGCAGTAGCGCCAACCACTGTGCCACTGTTCGTTTGGGAATTATAAGGAATGAAATAAACTGAATCCTTTAATCAATGTTTTAATATTGTTATACAAATTTAGTATTTTTCAATTTCAGACAAGAAAAATTCCTTTTAATATTGGTGTTAAACATGAGGGTATCTCATGTCCATTAACGGATACTGATTTTCTTCACCATTTTGAAACACAGAATTTAAAGAATTTATCTTCATGAATGCAGTACAAAGCATAAAACAAGGAAAAGACCAATAGTTCTGTCAAGCAATGTCCTGCAAAACATATTTGCAGTTGGCCTCATTTTGAACTTAACTCAATTTTCTGTAGGAAAGATTCTGCATGTCTTCACAATGACAGATTTAATTGAAGAACACCAATTATCTGTCTTTCTTTCAACCTCCACTATTGATTTGTTGAACTGTAATTTAACTGATATGGGATATTTTTACCTGTGTTGATAACTATTCCTATGTATTCTTTTGGGTCTCTTGATCCCACTCCTACTCAGAAAACTATTTTTAAGAGTAGTTAATCCACACAGCATTATCTTCTTTTACTAGGCATTTGTTCCATGTACAGCATTTTATGGGATAGAGAAATTCTAATATTTAGTCTAGCTTGGTAACCTTGTACTGGATCCTTTGGTTCTGCATTCTAAGTCCATATTGATGGCTACTTTTATATATACTTGTTATTCCCCTTGATGTTTAAATACAAAAGAACTCACTTCTTATATAATGTAAGTATACTCAGCTCTGTGAACCTCATCGTAAGTTAGAGCACAAAGTTCCAAATCAACTTTAGTTCATTGCACAGAATTAATTATGGTCATGTGTATTCAAAAGTTTGTCTCATCGATTAGTGACTCACTCAGTTTAAGGTCAAATAAGCTTTAAAACCCTTTCAGCATTTGATTATGCTGATTAAAAATTGCTTCACATTAACTATTTCTAGTCAATGGTGACTCAGACCCAAATTTTTTACGTTTCCATTTTTGTCATGAAAGATACGTTCATTCTGTCCTCTTACTGACTGCTTCATGTTTTCATCATGTATTACTTTGCACCTGGCCATAATAAAATGCATCACTCATTCACATTCCGATCCCTCTGACAGTTTGTGTCCTTTGTAGTGTTGTGTGCTTATCAGCTGCGTTTTTAACTTCGATTCATGTTGACACCAGCATGCAGGATTTTTGTGAATCTTGTGATGAATGTTCTCAAAACCTTGCACTTCTGGCTCCAGGATAGCCTCGGAATTGACTGGGAAAATGGCTTGCTCTTGGAAATGACAATCCAATGACAAATTCCTCAAACAATAATTGTAAGAGTCAAATATAATGTGGAATAAAATATTTAAATAGGTATACAATTGTAAGGCTTCATTACAGCCTTCAGATTGCCTGGCTTTTTATACTACAATGCATCAGAGAAAGATTACTTTCCCTTTTTGTACAGTGTACATTATAACATAATTTAGTTCGACAAAATGTTTTAATTGAGACTGGCAGAAAAGTAAATTTATGGTATCTTTTTTGGTCAGTAAAGTTAATTGAAAGAAAAAAGATGCTCATGTTGGAAGCAGTAGAGGTTTACTGAACAAGTGGAAGGTAATGATTTGAATGCAAAGATTCACACCTCAAGAATAGCCAAAATTGCACAAATTACAACCTGTGTCACTCTAATGATATCAACCCATAAAATCCATACTACAGAACCATAGAATCTCTACAATGCAAAAGTAAGCCATTGGGTCTGCACTGACTTTCCAAAAGACCCTCTTGCCCGGGCCCACCTCCCGATCCTACCCCGGTAACCCTGTGCATATACCATGGCTAATCCACTTAATCTACACATTTTGGGATACTATAGGGCAATTTAGCGTGGTCAGTCCACCTAACCTGCACATCTTTGGACCGTGGGGGGAAACCAGAGCACCTGGAGGAAACCCATGCAGATACAGGGAAAACATGCAAACCCCACACAGATAATCATCCAAGGCCAGAACCAAACCCAGGTCTCTGGTGCTGTGAGGCAGCAGTGACAACCACTGTGCCGCCATTCCATTCCATTTTAAGTGATGCAAACGAAAGGAATTTTCAGAGGTTTACAGATCACCATGGCCACTTTCTTTCATATTCATAGGTCAATAGAACTATTGAGTTTGCTTTAATATATTCAGAGTTGGGGGAAAAATGAAGAAGGCTCTACTTCAGGGAAATAACCATTAAGACTTCTGAAGAGGTCCATATTTTGTCCTTGCTATTTATTTATTTTGTCTCATAACTTCTGAGCTACTGGGAGTTCCGAGCTACTGAGGGACACCCAAAGATGCGCCAGGGGACGCACTGTCCCCCACACTTACTCCCTGCACATTCCCCCAGTAGAGATTGCCCGACAATTGCCTGGAAAGACCAAACATCCGTTGAGCAATCAGAGCCATCTGAAAATACCATTTAAATCATAAACTTTTGATGATTTTGACTTTTTTTTAACAGCAATAATAACCCAGGAAAAAAGAATTAAAACCACTTCTAATTCCTGGATAACTGTAATGCTGACTGCCACCTCCCTCCCCTGCTCCCACTGACCAACTGACCCTCACTGACCACTCAACCCTGCCCCACACCCCAGCTGAACCATCCAATTCCACTCACCAAACAACCTTAACTTCTCCATGGCTTCTGAAAGTGGCTGGATCTTTGAACTTTCTTGTTTCTCAGCAGCTAGTGCAGCAAAAAAGGGGCGGTGTGCCTTCCTTGCGTCTGACTGTCCAACCCTCAACTGAAGGCTTCAGTAGCACACTGCCAAACACAGTTTATGCCCAACCCAAGTTGAAAGGTCATAACTAACTAGCAGAGAAATGGCAGTTGACTCAAATTACCACTCCGCAGAAGTTTGGGCCCATTATGAGTGATGTAGAGAAAGATATTTGCTTGGGGCAGCAAGCTATGCAAAGGATTAGAAGAAAGTCATTTGTAAAAAAAAAAGAAATAATTTGCATTTATTTATATGACACTTTTTATAACCTCAAATGCTTCATTACTCATGTAGTTCACAGCAGTAGTTGAATTGCTCACCCTAGAAATGACATTAAGAAATCCGGCCAAACTAAATCACGATGAATTTTAATGAAAGAAATGAATATGCATGCATTCACATAGCACTTTAACACAGTTGTCTGTAATGTCTTAAAGTTGTTCACATCCAATAAGTAACTTTTCTTACATAATCAAACATGAGGTGGATTTCCCATGGGTGTCGGTTGGGAGCAGATTGTTCGCCAACCTGGAAGAAAAACAGACCGACTTTTTAAAAAAGCCTTCCCCACAGTGATAACACACTAATCAGTTTAAGGGTTGGCCTTCTGTCCCGCAATAGAGAGGAGGTCCCACCTCCCAGGACCCTGGCCAATCTGATTGGTCAGCAGAAATTCCAGCCCCAGCAGCACCAGAGGAAAGTAGAAATGCTGGCACTGCAAGGAGGCCTGTGGAGGTCATTGATGGCATCTGGACTTGCGTAAGTCTCAGGCCTTTAGAGCAGTGAGAGATCAGACAGCCTGGAGAGGCAGGGCGGCTGTGTTGTTGCAGTTTGTGCAACTGCGACAAACTCATTTTCAGCAGGATGTGGAGGCGAGGGAGGAGGGAGGCATGTAAAATATGTCCACTGCCCAGCCCACCACCTTCCATTCCATCCCTGACCTGTTTCCCATATAATGGGAATTGGGTAAGATGCTCACTAAGTTGCCTGCCCTTAGGTCTATTCAAACCCAATTAACTGCCCATTGAGTGGCAATTAAAGACCTCACACTGCCTCCACTGCCATGAAATGTTGGGCAGCAACAGGCAGGCCAGAGTGAAAGGGTGCGAGAGGTGATCAGTTAGGGGGTGCTCTGGATGTGTCGGTGCACCTCAAGATGCTATTTTCCCCCCGTGTTTTCCTCCCTGCCTTTCCTCCAAAAGCCAGCCACTTCAGCCTGTACATACATGATCACAAAAAATAGTAGATATGTGAACTGGCGGTCATCAAAAACAATTGATCCGATCTTAATTAATGTTTTTTTTAGAAAGATCTGGTAAAGAATGAGGTTGGAAGTTCAAGAACACATATTGAAATAGGAGATGTTCCAGTCTTATTTTTTGATTGTTTTGTTCTTTTATTCTCTGACTTTACTGGCATCTACACTATACAATAAATAAATAAAATGCCACTTACCAAGATCCAACTGAGAGGATTGAATAAAGTTGGTTGTAATGATACTCTGATTTTGAAATGGGATAGAAATTTCACAATATTTCATGTACTTGTGTTTTTTCTGGTTATTCACCTATTTCAAGAAATTAAAATTAGTGGAAAAGTCCAAATATTTAGATTGGTCTCTGGAGTGAAAACATCCTTATGGACCAAATATTTTTCCTCCATTTATATTTTCTGTTTTTATGTAGATCAAGTTGAAATTGTGCATAACATAATGTAAATTCTTAAGTGGCAAACAAGCTCTTTGTACTTGGAATATGTCCAATCAAATGTAGTCCTCCATTCAATCACCATCTTTTACTATTGTTTAATATTGTACTTTAATTAAATTAGGTACTTGCAGTTCATTGCAGGGTGGCATGGTGGCACAGTGGTTAGCACTGCTACCTTACGATGCCAGGGACCTGGGTTCTTTCCGGCCTGGGTCACTGTCTGTGCAGAGTCTGCACATTCTCCCCATGTCTGCGTGTGTTTCCTTTGTCTGCTCTGATTTCCTCCCACAATCTGAAAGATGTGGTTAGGTGCATCGGCCATGCTAAATTCTGTCTCAGTGCACCTGAACAGGCGCCAGAGTGTGGCGATGAGGGGATTTTCACAGTAACTTCATTGCAGTGTCAATGTAAGCCTACTTGTGACTAATAAATAAACTTTAAACCTTACTTTTCATTTTATAAAATTAAGCAAGGACACTAAAAATGAAAAATTAAACATGAACGTATTTAAAGTCAAAGTTTCATTTTCAAGAATAATGTGGTGAGGGACTTTAAAAAGACAGTTCTAAGTACACAATGTTGACCGATACCACGGTTATGGGGAGAGGGCGGGAAAGTGGAACTGAGCCACAACAGATCAGCCATGATCTTATTGAATGGCGGGGCAGGCTCGAAGGGCTAGATGGCCTACTCCTGCTCCTATTTCTTATGTTCTTATGTTCAGCTCGAGTTTTCTCAAACAAGACTTTGCATCTAAAGCACATGTTGAGTACTGTGATTGCAAACCATCAACAGTCATTTTAAATGCTGCTTATTATGGTGACACTCATCAAAACAGCAATTTCAAACATTAAACTGCACTTCCTTTGCGGACAAGTGGAGTAAACAGATTTTTTTCAACAACTTTGTTCTGTCCACCATAGGAATTAATGAAATGTTATAAACAGTAGTTGGCTTAAAAACTTGGAGCATGCAGACTAAGCATATAAAGATGCATGGATTTGACTGAGCTTCCACAAAGCAAGCAGAAAGCATAAAAACACCAAGGAGCAGACAGAATGGGATCTCTGATTATTGTCAGCTTGATAACATTATGATTTAGAAACTCAAGTATTTGAATTACTATTAGAGGAAATTGTTTGCTAATGGGAGAAAATTGTTTGGATTCCCCAGACAATTGCGTTAATTAGTTCATGAAAAAACTTTAAAATCCAAAACTTGACTCTTGTTCAGCTTCAGAAAAAGTGCTGTGCTGACCGTGGCCCATCTCTCAACTTGAAAGACGATCTCAGAATGAAAGTTATTAGCAACAGGAAGGAAATGACAGTAAGATGGGGTAGACTATACCTTGGGAGGTTAAATAAAGGTGCTAGTATTGAGTTGTTTTAAAATTCTCTCTTTCAGCATCCACATTTCTAAAGCAAGCGTTTGAAGGAGAATATCCAAAGTTGTTGCGATTATATAATGATCTTTGGAAACGTTTGCAACAGTACAGCCAAAGTATACAGAGCAATTTAACTACAAGTGGAAATTCAGACACGCCACCAGAACTACCACAAGGAGAGGAAGACCCTCATGATCTATTTATATTGAAGAAACAAGATTATGAGTAAGATTTTATTTTTTATCAAATCTGTATGACATATGATGCTGCTTCAATTCTGGCCTCCTACGTGATCACCGTTTATATTAACCATAGAACATTACAGCACAGAAACAGGCCTCTTGGTCCTCCTTGGCAGTGCCGAGCCATTTTTCTGTCTAGTCCCACTAACCTGCACCTGGACCATACCCCTCCACACCTCTTTCATCCATGTACTTGTCCAAGTTTTTCTTAAATGTTAAAAGTGAGCCTGCTTTCATCACTTCATCTGGCAGCTCATTCCACACTCCCACCAATCTCTGTGTGAAGAAGCCCCCCCTAATATGCCCTTTAAACTTTTCACCCTTAACCCATGTCCTCTAGTTTTTTTCTCCCCTAGCCTCAGTGGAAAAAGCCTACTTGCATTCACTCTATACCCGTCATAATTTTATACACTTCTATCAAATCTCCCCTCATTCTTCTACGCTCCAAGGAATAAAGTCCTAACCTATTTCTCTGTAACTCAGTTTCTCAAGTCCTGGCAACATCCTTGTAAAGCTTCTCTGCACTTTTTCAATCTTATTAATATCCTTCCTGTAATTAGGTGACCAAAACTGCAGACAATACTCTAAATTTGGCCTCACCAATTTCTTATACAACCTCACCATAAAATTCCAGCTCTTATACTTAATACTTTGATTTATAAAGGCCAATGTACCAAAAGCATTCTTTATGACCCTATCTACCTGTGACGCCACTTTTAGGGAATTATGTATCTTGCTCCACCATTGATAACCATGCATTCAACTGCCTGTGCCCTAAAGTTTGCGATTCCCTTCCCTTCCTTAACATCCACTTATTTAACGCAGTGTCTACTTCTGCTTGATAACACTCCTAAAAAGGCTCCTTAGGATGTCTTTCTTTGTTAAAAAATGCTAACAATTGTTATAAATACCCAGAAAAGGCTGAATTTTCTCAAAATGGTGGGCCCATGACAGCAGGCCAGAAAGCACAGCAACCCTGCCCTGCCCTGCCCATTTAAGGCCCCACCCTGGCTGCATTTAGACTAATGTTGAGTCGCCCATCACATTAAATGACAGGAGCCCAGCCAACAATTGCCAGCAACTCTCCAGCAGCACCTGGAGTAGTGATTACCTCTGGAACTGCTCCCTACGAATAGGTTACAGCGATGGACATTCACCCTGGTTTTGGGGATCAACAGGGTCAGTCAGGCAGATCCTTTAAGAGGGTTGGTGAAAGTAGGAGGTTGTTGCCATGGGCACAGCCATTGCTCCCTAGAGGTACAGCATTGATCATGTATTTGCCTCTGCAGGAAATCTACCAGGATTCACAAGATAGCCACTACACAAGGTGGATGGCTCACCTGCAGTTGGTAAAATGCCAGCAGCATTGGAGCAGGCCTTTAATTGACCAGTTAAATCATGGCTGTTGGCCATGAGGGCAGTCTCTTCATTTTTCATCACTGATAAAATACTCTTCCTCCCCTGTTTATGGGTCCCACCCTCCACTTCCCTGCTTATAACTAAATGGCTGATAAAATCCAGCCAAACATGTGCATACATATAAGTATAGTAAGATTTCTTAACTGTTTCAAATTAAGCTGGGCAAGGAGCCAGCATTTGTGTCCAGATATTTTTTAATATGCTGAATTGAAAGAAGTGTTGATATGTGAACAGATATTCTTATGAATCACATGAGTCTTAATAAAGATTATTGTTGTGTTTGCTGCTGAAATTTAGATTTTTAATGATGAACAATTAAATACATTCTATGTTCATTCTAATGTTTTAATGTAATTAATGATGATTATTGCAAGTTTAGGCATGCAATGCTAAAATTAAGTTGATAAGAATTTGAGGCAAACTTCATTGAAGTTAACATATGATTATATATAGTTGCTGCAAAAAAATTAAATGTGTAACAAGTGTCAGTCCATGTAGAACAAGTAACAGTTAACATATTGAAAGAATATGAATTGCCTTAATTTCTTTTATTAATGATAATTCTAACAAATTCGAATTTCCTCAGCCCTGAGAAGGCCTTGAAAGATTCTGTCCAACTCTATGAATCTGCTTATCTCTCAAAATCCTTATCACGGCTGTTTGATCCCGTCAACCTTGTCTTTCCTCCTGGAGGACGTAATCCACCTTCAAATGATGAGCTCGATAGCATCATTAAAACAATTGCAAGGTAGGATTTGGAAAAAGAAAAATGTACACCAGTTAATTAACTGTTGTTATGTTTGTTTGATAACACTTATAAAATGCTTTGAGGCTTGTTATTCCTTTAAAGTCACTTTATAAACGCAAGCTGCTGTTGTTTTACTTGAGGACAGTTATTAGAACATTCAATTGAAATCCTTTCAGCAATCGGTTTTGAGTGATTAGCAAGAAAATACCAAAAGGGTAAAATGATTAACGTGCTATCCATTACAGCAACATATTGGATATGTTCTATACAGCAAAGTTTGATAGAATTTGCTAATTATATGAACATTTCCCCATTTTCAATGGATTCTGTGATTGATGCTTACGAACCATTTGTTTCTTGAAGCCATTTCCTTTTGGAAATATATCATTAAAAATAGATCAGAGCTCGTTGGCCAAGTGCCCAGAAAGAATGGAACATAATGAGTTTATTTTTCAGTGATTCTAAAGCCACTGAAATTGAATTTACAATTATCTGAAACATTATTTCATTATGAATAAATTCCTGTTTCTTACTATAGTCAGTCTGTTAAAGTGAATGTGAGAAGCTGCAATAGGAAATGGATGTTTTCTTTCAGAAGGAAGCACTGTAAATATGAAACATGAAACGCACATTCACAGCAGCTTCATTTGTACAGGTTAAAAGGGCAAATTAATAATATCCCGATATCAAGTTCATCTTGTCAGAATTCTCTTTTTTAAGTCACTTTGGGTGACGTTCAGACAGAGCATGGAAAAACATAGAGCTTATATTTTAGGAGTAAGAGTCAGCAAATACAGTAGATCAAAATTTGCACTTTTATTCTTTCCTGATCTGTTTTCTTTGGAAGGCATTGATCTATTTCCGAGTCTTGATTCATGAGCGCCATTAGACCTCCAAGTTCTCTCCTCCCAGTACTCGTTATTTATATCTGATGGTGGTGATGCAAGTTATTCAACTTGGTAGGGGAGTGGAGGGTGCTGAAGCATTGCAGCTGAGACCAATCTTGTTCTCACCCCAAATCTTTTTACACTTTCACAGGGGCCAATGAATAGCAGACACATATGCACTGGCAGGCTTTCCCCCTCCAACTCCAACTGAGACTAATTGTTATGTGCTTATTGCAGTTGAGTTTACATAACTTGGTACAGACTCGGGAGATAATCTTACATTTTTAGCTCTTCCGGCTCTACTGTTCTTGGGGCCTCCAGGAATACGTGTGTTCAATCAGATGGAAATTCCTGAAGATTGTTATCAAGCTTGTCAAAGATAATATGATTGCATTGCAACACACAAAATCTTCTGATACATGCATCATTTGATTTAAAATTTGTAATTTAAACATATAGATTTAAAGTGGCTTTTGATGTATTAACCTCTCTGCTTTCAGTGAATTTAATGTGGCTTCTGTGGATCCAAACCTAAGTCTGGCTGTTGCAAGGAATGTTGCTAAAACTGTCCAACTATTTGGAGTAAAATCTGAACAACTTGTAAGTATTGTACACATCAATTATTAGGTTAGTAATGATCTGTTGGGGGGGAGAAAGAAAGGATAGGGGTTTGTACTGAACAAGAATGAAATATAAATGAAACTTGATTCTTTCATCTCTGTACAGTTTTGAAACCGCTAACGTTTTTCACTTAAATCGGTTTCAACATGGAATATTGTTTCATTTTTGATAGTGAAATCTGGTTTCCTGGCATAAATTTCATTACATCAGGAACAGTCTTTGTTGAGTATTGGATTAAAGAGAATAGATTAAGCTACAGTAAGGAGATCAGACCAACATTTTTGTTTGCAGCATTGGTTCAAATGATGACTCAAGAACTGCAAGTTAAATAAACTACTGTTTTTTCTTCCTTTGATGTCTGATTCTTCTAAATGAATGTGTTTTAAGTGTAATTGGAGATGAAGTCAGTTTATAGTTGGGTTGAAACATTTTTATACATGGGAAACTGTGACATTTAGATCTATAGAATGAATTTGTTGCTCTTAAAAGTGTTAAGCTTGGAAAGAAATTGCATTTTCAGGTTGAATTGAGTAGTAAACTCAGTAAAATGTGTCATTGTATTCAACTGCAAGTACATCAGAATACTAAGATAACTTGTTCATCAGTGACTGGATTCTGCTATAGATTGTTCCACTGCAATTGAGATGCATTTGGAATCGATGCTCTCTACGTAAACAAATCATAATCTTGTTACATTTTTCGTTTTTGATATTGAAATCTCCCCTTTGTAATCCATGATTTAGATTAATGTTTACAATGCTTACCTGATGTGACCAAGGACTTGTAGGTAGAGGTACCTAGCTTGTGTTTTGCTCATAGAGGAGAAAATTCAGAATTTATCTGATGTAATTTAGTTTTGTATATATCATGGTAGCCCAGTTGACGTTCTAACATAAACAGAATGACATTTCTGATAAAATATAAACCTAATAAAAGACTGCAGGTTGTACTGCAAATTTGGCAGTCATAGTCCTAAATTATATTTTAGTAACAGCCATAAACAAAAACAAGTCTACATTTATTGATCACTTGAAGATTTAGCTAGATTATGAATTCACTGGTTTCAGTCTGCGAACACCAACTTCTTGTTTCATTACCTGAACCATAACACTAAATTTAATAGCATTTCAGGGTGAATTGGTGATGTCCCAATCATATCTTTCCATGCCATGCCTTATTAGTATCCCACTCTGTATTTTCTTATATTAGGAAAATTATTGCTAACCTAAAGACAGCTATGAAAAACTTAATTATATTACTGTGGCTGCTGATAATAATTGTACCTGTTTTTCTTGCAATATTTGTGTTTCATACAAGTTTTCAATTAATTAAAATATCCTGTGGGCATCAACAGCCTTTCTTATAAGTAGTGATTTGATGGACAGATCTTTATTTGAATTACAAATGAATTTGGGTCCATGCACATGCAAAATGTATTCAAAAGCTAAATCTAGATTCTTAAGGTAAAATGCTTACTAAAGTCAACATGCAGTACATTGTTCTGGAGATTTGTTCTATGATTTGATGTGATTTATTATTGTCACATGTATTAGTATACAGTGAAAAGTATTCTTTCTTGCATGCTATACAAAGCATTATTGTACATAGGGAAGGAAAGGAGTGCAGAATGTAATGCATAGTCTTAGCTAGGGTGTAGAGGAAGATCAACTTAATATGAGGTAGGTCCATTCAAAAGTCTGGCAGCAGGGAAGAAGCTATTGAATTGACTGGTACATCTCCTCAGACTTTTGTACCTTTTTCTTGATGGAAGAAGGTGGAAGAGAGAATGTCCGAGATGCATGGAGTCCTTAATTATGCTGGCTTCTTTTCCGAGGCAGTGGGAAGTGTAGACAGCCAATGGATGGGGGGCTGGTTTGAGTGATGGATTGGGCTTCATTCATGACCCTTCGTAGTTTCTTGTGGTCTTGGACTAAGCAGGAACCATCCTAAGCTGTGATACAACCAGAAAGAATGCTTTCTATGGTACATCTGTAGAAGTTGGTGAGAGTTGTAACAGACATAGCAAATTTCCACATGATCAGTCACTTCCTATTTTGGCTTCTCATTTTGCTACATGGAAGTGTTTACTCATTAATTGGCAGCAATAAACTGTCAGTTCAATCTTCCTTGGAATTGGCATTGAATCCCTCTTGTTTCTGTTCCTGCTTAAACACTGATGAAATGTATCCAAGTTTGATTTGGTTTTGAGCAAATCAGATGTTTAACCATAGCCCAAAATTTTTGTCGTTGTGCCATTATGCTAGGCTGCACATGAGCTCCTGCTCCTATATCATATGAAGTTCAGGACCCAGCAGTGTGAGGAAAGGGTAGTGTAGTGGTGTAAGAAGTGCCAGCATAGTGATGTAGGCAACTGTGGCATAATTGAAATGTTACTGGAGTGGTAATCCAAGGCCTGGGCTGACGTTCCAGAGACACTAATTCAGATCCCACCACAGCAGCTGATGGAATTTAACCTCAATTCATTAACAAATTTGGAACAAAATGTTAGCCCCGGTAATGGTGACCACGAAACTGCTGAATTTTCATAAAAGCTCATCTGGTTCACGAATAACTTTTGAAGGAAGGAAATATGCTTTTTTTTTTAAGAGTCTGACTTGCATATGACTCCAGACCTACAGCAATGTGATTGACACTTAACTGCCTTCTGAAGTGACCATTTAGTTATATCAAAGCACTACTGAAAAGTTGAAAAGGAATAAACCTTGACAGGTGATCTGGCATTGACCTAGGCAATGGGAAACAACAGACCTGTCCTGTCAAACCTACAAAGTCATCCTCGCTAGCATCTGAGGACTTAAAATTGTGAATTTGTCTTATAGGCCAGTCTAGCAAAAATTCAACGTGAACGGTATACAATGTAATTTTGATAATACACAATTGCAACTGCCACTCATAGTCATGTTCACTGAATCAGAACTTACAGCTGATGTCTCAGCCTTCTCCATTACCACCCCTGTACAAATTCTGTCCTACCAGCAGAAAAGCCAGACAGCGTAAATGACTATCATCCGCTGGCTCTGACATCCGTCATTATGAAATGCTTTGAAAGGTTAATCATGGCACGAATCAGTTCCGCTCTCCCAGATGCCTGGATCCATTACAGTTCGCCTATCAACAGGGCCACAGCAGATGCCATCTCCTTGACCCCACACACTACTCTGGATTACTTAGATGACAAAGATACCTATGTCAAATTCCTATTTAGTGACTACAGCTCTGCCTTCAACACCATTATTTCTACAAAACTAATCTCCAAACTCTGGTCTGGAGCTCGGCTACTCCCTCTGCAATTGGATCCTAGACTTACTAACCCACAAACTGCAGTCAGTAAGGATAGGCAACACTTCATCCACGATCGTCCTTAACACAAGGCTATGTTCTCAGCCCTCAGCTATGCTCCTTATACACCTATGATGGTGTGGCCAAATTCCCCACCAACTCAATTTTCAAGTTTGCTGATGACACCACCATAGTGGTCGGCTCTCAAATAATGATGAGATGAAGAACAGGAAAGAGATAGAGGATCTGGTGAACTGGTGCAATGATAATAATCTCTCCCTCAATGTCAACAAAGCGAAGGAGATAGTCATCGACTTCAGGAAGCATAGTGGAGGACATGCCCCTGTCTACATCGATAAGGATGAAGTAGAAAGGGTCGAGAGCTTCACGTTTTAGGCGTTCAGATCACCAACAACCTGGTCCTGGTCCCTCCATGTTAACACTACAGTTAAGAAAGCCCACCAATGCCTCTGCTTTATCAGAAGACTAAGGAAATATGGCATGTCAGCTACAACTCTTCACCAACCTTTACAGATGCACCATAAAAAGCATTCTTTCTGTTTGCATCACAGCTTGGTATGGCTCCTGCTTCATCCAAGATGACAAGAAACTACAAAGGGTTGTGAACAAAGTTCACTCCATTACTCAAACCAGCCCATAGACTCTGTCTACACTTCCCAGTGCCTCAAAAAAGCACCCAACATTATTATTAAGGACCCCTGTCGGGAAAAAGGTAGAGAAGTCTGAGGAGACATAGCAACCGATGCAAGATCAGCTTTTTTCCTGCTGTCAGCAGACTTTTGAATGGACCTACCTTACACTAAGTTGATCTTTTTCTACACCCTAGCTATGACTAACACCACAATCTGCTCTATCTCCTTTCCTTCTCTATGTACGGTGTATATATATATTGATACTTGCATACACTTATGGAGCTCTTTGATTGAAGGTAAACTTCCCAAAGCAATTCGCCATATGAGGAAAATGGATTTAGACACTGAGCAGAAAATGAGAGGAGTTAGGTGAGATGGCATCAAACAAAGAATTTCAGAAGCCTTTAAAAAGTGGCAAGAAGTATTACTGGTCTAAGAGGTTTTGCAAAGAGAATTTGAGGGCAGGAGCATGAGGGCTGAAGGATTTCCTTATTTTGGTGGGGTGCTGAGGGACAGAAATTGCCGTTGCCCAAACTCAAATGCAGGAGGCAAAGGATGGCGATGAATGTGATGGTGTTAAATGTGGGGATGAAGTAGGTATGGAGAAAGGTGATATTTCAGAGATGCAAATAGGCATTCTTGGTGACAGACTTTATACGGAATTTCTCAGTTATGCAGTACATTCAAATTTGCCTGGACAAGTTTAGCCTAAGCAGATTGATTGAACAGGACCTATGAGTAAAATTCCTGATGAAAACCAGTCTTGCTACTTACCAGTTTTTGTTGTTTCCCTTTGCTTTCCTCAGCTTTTATGCTGTTAAAAATGAATAAGGAAATGTTGTGCACCGAATTACATATCAAATTATTCAAAATCAAATAAGTGTAATTTAAGGATTTTTTTTCTTCAGCTGTCCACACAGGGTGATGCCAGTCAAGTGATTGGACCACTGACAGAGGGTCAGAGGAGAAATGTAGCAGTGGTGAATTCACTGTACAAATTTTATCAATCAATGTTGAAGGTAGGGTTTGGAATTTATTGCTGAGAATGTAACTTCTATTAATTTGTAACAATGCTAATTGCTTTGAGCAAATATGAAAAACAATGAAGAATGTAGGAAAAAAAAATAGTTTTGTAATGCCTGGCATATTGTGAAACCTGTAGATTAGATTTTGGTATATAATTAACATTTTCCAGTGTTTATATTGAGTAATATTTTCATTTTCCCCCCTTATTATCAAGAAATGAAGACATAGAATTTAGCCTAAGGGACTGAATTTTCTTCAGGAGCAGTTTTGATGTAGAGTTTCACCAGGTTGGGATTTCCATCTCCTGGCATAATCCAACCTCCTTTCCTGGTCGAAATTGTTTAAAAGTGTAGGATATGCTCTCAATGGTGTGTTACAAAGAGCAGGCCCCTCTGCTGCTAAGGACTGAAGTGCAAATGTATTGGAAAATCCCTCATTGAAGGGATCATAAACGCACGATTCATCTGTGCTTTTAATGTGTGTGCCCTGGGATCTTCATAGATATGATGGCAGAAAACATGGAAAGATGGCCACTACCAGACTCCCTCTCCCAGAAGAGGGCCCCTTATTGAAACCACTCCTATTCTCCCAGTAATTGGGGGTTGACAGTATTTCAAACAGGAGGCAAGGCATTTAGTTTAACTATGTCTTGCGGCTGTTTAACTTTGGCAGGGCTGTTGAGAGTCAGTCAGTGTTCCCTGCTTTAGGGTGGGGTTGGTGTGATGGGTAAGACTATGAAACATAATTTGGTAGCGCTTCGGAGGGGAAGATTGGCATTTGGCCTCAATTCATTCCTTTATTCTGACACTTATATCAACCTGATTTGTGACAGTCCACCCAAAACTCTGTTTCAAACTGGAAAGCAGCAGACCAGTGCTTATATGATCAGTTATTTTTTTCTCATTCATTTATTCTCCATAAGTGACACGAGCATCAAATGGAAAGAAGATATTGGTATCTTATGATCTTGTCTCCCTCCTTCACTTCATAATTGTTGTGGCCTCAATCAGTCAAAACGTTATCCTAATTTATCTTTGATGGCATATTTGGAATATTCAGTGCCCCTTTGGGCATTCCATCTTTAAAAAAATATACATTAGATCAAGTTCAGAGTAAAGTTACAAGGTTGATTGGGGAACTTGTTCTATGTGGTGAAGAAAGAGGCTCAAAACTGGACTTAACTTTCATTATTGAAAAGGAGATTGAGAATAGATACATGTTTAAGTAAATGTTCTACTCACCAAGAGTTTAACTTATTGTTTACTTTTCCAGGTCCTGTCTACCTTCAGCTCCTTACAGTCAGCAGCTGAACAAACGATTAGAACAGCTCTGGAGGTAAATTACAGACCACTTCAGCTATATTATTGTGTCTTTTGTATTTTTTTTAAGGAATGCAGCATTACATTTTCAGTTCTTGCTTTTTTCGGTCTTTTTGTTTGAATTAAAAAAAAGTATCTGAAATTGACATTTACATTATCAGAATCTCAATAACATGGTTTATATGGGTTTCTGCCGATCTTCCACCAAGGGTACACTGGCCAATTGGAACAGCCACCAAGGAAATTCCTAATGGAAGTGTCGTTTCTTCCCCCTGCCCCCCCAAAGTGAGGCATGACATGATCAGTTGCATTGCATCTATCTGGCTCAGTAACGTATCTTAATCACCATCCTCAGAAATACTTCTGGTCTGTCATGGTATGAAACATCACAGGAAGCCATCGTGCTTGTGCAAGCTCCATGAAAGAGCTATCTTATCAGTCTCATTCCACTGTTCTTTCATAGAATATAGAACATTACAGCGTAGTACAGGCCCTTCGGCCCTCAATGTTGTGCCGACCAGTGGAACCAATCTAATGACCCTCTAACCTAAACTATTCCAATGTTATCCATATGCTTATCCGCTGACCGTTTGAACGCCCTTAAAGTTGGCGAGTCCACAACTACTGCAGGCAGGGCATTCCACGACCTTACTACCCTCTGAGTAAAGAACCTACCTCTGACATCCGTCCTATAATTACCACCCCTTAATTTAAAGCTATGTCCCCTTGTGTTAGCCATCACCATCCGAGGTAAAAGGCTCTCACTGTCCACCCTATCTAATCCTTTCCTCATAGCTCTGGAAGTGATTCTCTTTCGGCACAGTGATTAGCACTGCTGCCTCACAGCAGTGTTTGCCAGTGACTTGGGTTCAATTCCCGGCTTATGTCACTGTCCGTGCACAGTCTGGGCACTCATACAATCTGAAAGACATGCTGGTTAGGTGAACTGGCCATGCTAAATTCTCCCTCAGTGTGCTCGAACAGAGTATGATGACTAGGGGATATTCACAGTAACTTAATTGCAGTGTTAATGTAAGCCTACTTGTGACACTAATAAATAATCTTTAAATTTTAAAACCCTTCGAGCATTTATTCAAATCCTTTTTGAAAGTTAGTGTTGAATCTGATTCCACCATCCTTTCAGGTAATGCATTTCAAATAATTATATTCACTGCTTTAACAAACCCTAATGTCACTTTTTATTTACTCTATCAAAGCCTTTCACGTCTTTGAATTCCTCTGTAATATCTGTTTAATCTAGCTTAAGGAGAACAACCCGAGCTTCTCTAGTCTCTCTGCATAACTTAAGTTCTTCATTTATTCTGCTATTTGACTAATTCTATTCTGAATTCCTGCAGGGTCTTGAAATCCTTCCTAAGTTGTGGTACTCAGAATTGAACACAATATTCCAGCTGTGGCTTAAGCAGTATTTTCTATAAATTTAATATAACTGCCTGGTTTTTGTCCTGTACAATTCTATTAATAGAGCCTAGGAGCCCGTATGATTTTTAACAATTTTCTCAATTTGCCCTGCCACCTTCAAATATTTGTGTGTAAACATGCCCAGGTCTCTATTCCCACACCTCCCAGTAACATTGTTCCATTTAGTTTATATTTCCTCATTCTTCAAACCAAAATATATTATTACTTCACACATTTGTATGTTAAATTTCATTTGCTATGTTTCATCAGTCCTGTACTCTTTTGAAATCTATTCTGGTTATCCGTATGAGTAACTACATTTTGGAGTTTCATGCCATATGCAAAGTTTTAAATTATACCTTTTAGTCATTAATGCATGCTAAAAGAGCAGTGGCCCCAATATTGACCCTGGGGAAACAGCTCTGTGTATACTTCCATCCAGTCTGAAAAACAACTGTTCACCACCTCCTGCTTTCTGCCCCTTAGTCAATTTAGTATTCATACTGCCAAAATCCCTTTATCCCATGGGCTTTAGATTTGCTCACAAATCTCTTGTGTGGCATTTTTATCAAGTGCCTTTAAAAGTTCAGTTGTACAGTAAGTCCTAGCTTATATGGAGTTTCACTTTAACTTCATTAAGAGTGCCAGTATATCCATTCAATCAGTTTCACCTTAGCATTGCTTGCCACAGACTTCATCTTTGGTTTGTCTGCTCATTTGATCTTTTCTGCAGTGAGTCCACCCTCACTCTTAGTCCCACATTCTCCTGTTCCTGGCCTTGCCGCAACCCACTCTCCTTTGCCTCACTTTCCCCCACCTTTTCCTCGCCCACCCCTTACATGTTGCCATCTGCTGCCTTCCAACTTTCTCTGTGTCTTAACCCCACCTGCCGACTCTGGTGCTTTTTCCTTGTCTGGGTCCTGGGATTTTATACTTCAGTGGTTCCGACTCCTGCTCCTGAGTTTGAAGTCCTTGGCTCCATCTCGTGGTTGAAGTTGGTCAGTGCAGGTCACTGGTCAATCTAAAAGTACTGTGCACTGACTGAGGTGACTATAGGTACGGTGACTTTTTAAAAGGAAACTTTATATTGTATTTCTTTTATATTTAGTGATGTATTTCAGCTAGGAGTGCAGAGAATTGCACATGTATGATACAGTATTTCAACTTGTACATTTTTTGTTTCTCTAGGTGAGTAATGTCCGAAGGAATATAACTTTGGTTTAGCATTTATTCCTATAGGAGCCCATGATTCACTTAAAGTTGTTTTACTTACTCATGATTTTCAGAAGCACGTTCACAACTTGAAGTGAGGACTTACTGTACATACCCACACTGCCGTCATCACCCTAATCAAGCCAGATAAACAGTTTTCCTTCAATAAATTCATGCTGACTGTCATTTATTAATTCATACTTTTCCAAATGCCAATTAATTTTGACCTGGATTATTGTGTCTAAAATTTCTGATGCTTGCCAGTTGTTGGATTTATCGTTCTTTTTCTAACAGGTATATTCATCCAGACCTTTTGTAACTACTGTATCAATATGAATTTTTTCATTCCTGGCCTAAGCGTCACCTTTATGGAATCGATTGATAAACTTGCTATTTTGCACCTATTTGTGCTGAACTGTATGCAGTTTTATGCAATTGGAAAGATTTGTTAAGATTGCCCAAATTGTTTTAAATATTTTTCAGTGCCAAATTGAAGACAATATACTCACCAAGTTTAAAAGCTGCTTAACATGTCGTTGACTTTACATACCAATTTTAAATCTTTATTTCACTTCTTCAGACAATTCAGGCTCTCATGGGAAATGCAGTACAGCCATTACTGAACTCTGTGGAAGACTCCATTGAGGCCATTATTATTACGATGCATTTAGAAGACTTTTCAGGGTAATTATTAGACAATTATTGAAGAACATTCTGAAGGGGGAGCGCAAACAGCTCAAGGTTGTTGTACACATTGGTACAAATGACATAGGTAGAAAAAGGATGGTATCCTGTGGAATGAGTATAGGGAGTTAAGTGAGAAGTTAAAAATCAGGACTTCAAGGATAGTGATCTCCGGATTACTCTCAGTGCCATGTACCAGTCAGGACAGAAACGGAAAGATAGGCCAGATGAATGTGTGGCTGAGGAGCTGGTGCAGGGGGCAAGGATCTGTGTTCTTGGATCTTTGGGATCTCTTCTGGGGTAGAAGTGACCTGTAGCCAGGGGCACAGTAAAGGAATAGAAAAAACTTATGGTTTAAACTGCATATATTTCAGTGCACAAGCTCAGAATGTATTTTCGCTGTGGAGACTGGGATATTATCACCATACCAGAAACATGACTGAGAGAAGGGCAGGACTGGCAGCTCAATGTTCAAGGATACAGATGCTACAGATGGTAGTAGAGGCAGGTACAATTCATTTAGATAGTTACATGGGTATGATGGGTATAGAAGGATATGGGCCAAATGCGGGTAATTGGGATTAACTTAGAGGTTTTAAAAAAAATAAGGGTGGCATGGACAAGTTGACCCGAAGGGCCTGTTTCCATGCTGTAAACCTCTATGACTCTCTGACTCTAGGTGTAATAGAGGTTCAGGTAAGCAAGGAGGTGGAGTTGTCTTTTTGATGAGGGAGGGTATGACAAAAGTCCTTAGAGAGGATATCTTTTGGGCGTTCATCAAATGAGTCCATATGGAAAGAGCTTAAAACAAGAAAGGGATGGTCACTCTGATGTAACTGCATTATAGACCCCCAATAGCCAGCGGGAACTGGAGGAGCAGATGTGTAGAGAGATTGCAGATAATTCTGATTGCTATTCTGATTGGTGGTTGGTGACTAGTGGAGTGCCCCAGGGATCGGTGCTGGGGCCTCAACTATTTACCATTTATATCGATGATCTGGAGGAGGGGGCTGAGTGTAGGGTGTCGAAATTTGCTGATGACACGAAGATAAATGGAAAAGCAAATTGTGCAGAGGGTGTGGAAAGTCTGCAGAGGGATCTAGATAGGCTAAGCGAGTGGGCGAGGACCTGGCAGATGGAGTACAATGTTAGCAAGTGTGAGGTTATCCACTTTGGCAGGAATAATAGGAAGGATTACTATTTAAAGGGAGAAAAGCTGCAGCATGCTAAGGTGCAGAGGGACCTGGGGGTCCTTGTGCATGAGTCGCAAAAACCCAGCCTGCAGGTGCAGCAGGTGATCAGGAAGGCAAATGGGATGCTGGCCTTTATAGCAAAGGGGATTGAATATAAAAGCAGGGAGGTCTTGCTGCAACTGTACAGGGCACTGGTGAGGCCGCAGCTGGAGTACTGTGTGCAGTTTTGGTCGCCGTACTTGCGCAAGGATATTTTGGCCTTGGAGGGAGTGCGGAGGAGGTTCACTAGGCTGATAGCGGAGATGAGGGGGTTGGACTATGAAGAGAGGCTGAATAGACTGGGTTTGTACTCGTTGGAGTTTAGAAGGATGAGGGGGGATCTTACAGAGACGTATAAGATAATGAAGGGGAGGGATAGGGTAGAAGTAGAGAGATTCTTCCCGCTCAGAAAGGACAGCAGGACTAGAGGGCACAGCCTCAAGATAAGGGGAGGTGCAGTTTAGAACAGAGGGTGAATCTCTGGAATTCTCTGCCCATTGATGTGGTGGAGGCTACCTCGCTAAATATATTTCAGACACAGGTAGGTAGGTTTTTGGTAGGCAAGGGAATTAAGGGTTATGGGGAGAAAGTGGGAAAGTGGAACTGAGCCACTTCAGATCAACCATGATCTTATTGAATGGTGGGGCAGGCTCGAAGGGCTAGATGGCCTACTGCTGCTCCTATTTCTTATGTTCTTATTAATTATAAGAATAGTAGGGTAGTACGAGTGGGAGATTTAAATTTCCCCAGTATTGACTGGGCCACCCAGAATGCAAAAAGCCTGGACGGGTGGAATTTGTCTCCTGAATCAATATATAGAGGGCCTTACTCAGGATGGTGCAACCCTGGATCTTCTCTTAGGAAACGAGGTAGGGCGAGTGACTTAAGTGTCACATGGGGAGCACTTAGGGTCCAGTGACCATAACATAATTAGTATTAGGCAAGGGTCATGGGTGGAGAGGGGGACTGGTGGTGTCGAGATGGCGGCGTGGGCTCGTTGGGCTGAAGGGCCTGTTTCCCGGGCTGTTTTTTTTGTTCTTTGTATTAAAATAATTATGGAAAAGATAGTAAGGGGCCACAGGTTAAGACCTAAACTGGAGCAGGGCCAATATTGGGGACGTTGCGTAGCATCTAGCGGCTGTCGATTGGGTGAGTCTGTATGAACGGAAAGGAATGACTGGCAAACAGGATGCTTTTAAAAGTGTGATATCAAGAGTTCAGAGGTAATGTTAGCAAGTGTGAGGTTATCCACTTTGGAAGAAGTAATAGTAAGATGGAATATTATTTAAATGGTGAAAAGTTGCAGCATGCTACTGTGCAGCGGGGCCTGGGGGCCCTTGTGCACAAATTGCAAAAACTCAGTCTGCAGGTGCAGCAGGTGATCAAGAAGGCAAATGGAATGTTGGCCTTTATAGCGAGGGGGATAGAATATAAAAGCAGGGAGGTGTTGCTGCAACTGTACAGGGTACTGGTGAGGCCGCAACTGGAGTACAGTGTGCAGTTTTGGTCCCCTTATTTGCGAAAGGATATATTGGCCTTGGAGGGAATATAGAGGAGGTTCACCAGGCTGATTCCGGAGATGAGAGGGTTAGCTTATGAGGAGAGATTAAATAGACTGGGCCTATAGTCGTTGGAGTTTAGAAGGCTGAGGGGGGATCTTATAGAGACTTACAAGATAATGAAGGGGCGAGATAGGGTAGAGGTAGAGAGATTCTTTCCACTTAGAAAGGAGACCAGAACTAGAGGCCACAGCCTCAAAGCCTTCACTCAAAGAATGAGCTGCCAGAGAAAGTGGTTGAGGAAGTTACAATAGCATTATTTAAAAAGTATTTGGATAAATGCATTAATGGGAAATGATTAAAAGGATACAGGTCAAATGTGGGCAATTGCGATTGGCTGGGAGGGCAGCATGGATCGGCTGAGTCAAAGGACTTGGTTTCCATGCTGTTTTGCTGTATCACCGTAATAACACTTAATAGTGTACTTTCTCCACATGTACCACATCATGGTTATCTTCTGAAGGAATTGGCAAGGCCAGCATTTATTGTCCATGGCACACATCCCATGAACAAATTGGGGGGTCAAGGGAATAAAGTGCAGTAAATGAGGAAATGGTGTGTTTTAGCAATGGCAAGATGGAAGGGAGCATCAGAAGAGGCCAAAACTGAGAAGGCAAACTTTAGCTAAAGTGGGGATCTTAGTTGCAAATCACTTTAAAATTTGGTAACTGCCATTAAATAGAAGAAAAAGAAAAATGTTACATTTTTTGAGGTAGAACTAAGCTTGTCTGTTGTTTGACCTGAAAGAGTAGTTAGAATAATGATTGATTTGTGTTCATTTCTATAGGTCTTCATCTGGGAAGCCAGAAGTCCCATGTTCTCTCTACATGAAAGAATTACAAGGTTTTATATCACGTGTCATGAGTGACTACTTTAAAAACTTTGAGTGCGTGGACTTCATCTATGACAACACAGAACATATTGCACAGAGAGCTATTCAACTATTTATCCGTAATGCAAGTCTACTGAGACCACTGGGTGAAGGAGGCAAAATGAGGTTGGCTGCAGATTTTGCACAGGTAAGAGCTAATACCAGGTGTTATTTTTTTTTCTTTGTCCTTGTTGATTTATATTTTCACATTCCACAATACAAATTGAGAATCATTACGAACAATGAAAAATTACAAGGTAATGATTCACTTCTTAACAGACACTACTGCTGAAGTAGGAAATGACTAAGCAAAAATTCCAGGATATATACTTTGATAGACAGAGTGAATCAGTGAAAATTAGTTCCTTCCTAAGCCAAAGATTAAATCAACTATCTCTCATTTGCCTGCTCTAAACTCATGGTATCCAACAAGTTGTTCATTTTAGAAAGAATCAGAACTTTGTGTTTCTGAGAATTGATCAAGTTTATGTTGAGATATAGAATTTGTACGTTCGTCTTGTGTCTGTGTGAGTTTTCCATGTGCTCCAGTTTCCTCCCCCAGTCCAAAGATGTGCAGGTTAGCTGGATTTGCCATGCTAACTTGTTCCTTAGTGTCCCAAGATGTGGAGGTTAAGGGGATTAGTGGGAAAAGTATGTGGGGTTATGGGGATAGGGTGGAAGGGCCTGGATAAGATGCTGTGTTGGAGAATTGGTGCAGACTCAATGCACTGTAGGGATTCTGTGATACTGGAGTTTAGAAAATTTGAGAGATGAACTCATTGAAACATACAAGGTTCTGAAGAGGTTTGATGGTTTTTTATTATTCATTCATGGGATGTGAATGTCGCTAGCAAGGCCAGCATTTGTTGCTCATTCACTCGCTAAATTGGCTCCTCTGGCTGGTGAATCTAGAACATGGGGCACAGCCTCAGGATTAATCATTTAATATTGAGATGAGGAACAACTTCTTCACTATAGATTGTGAATCCTTAGAATTTAGAGGGTTGTGGGTGCTCCATTGTTGAGTACATTTAAGGCTGAGATGGACAGACTTTTGATCTGAGACTCAAGGGCTGTAGGGAATAGATGGGAAGTGATGTTGTGATACAAGATCAACCGCAGTAGTATTTAATTATGGAACAGGCTTGAGAGGCCATTCGGCCTCCTGGTTTCTTGTGTTTATGAAGGTTAAGGTTAGATAGATATATAGTTTAGAATTTTAAAATGTACTTACCTTACTCTTTGGTAATATAAATGTATATTCAGTGATATTCATCCTCAGTCTTTATTTTTGCTGGCAGGATGATTTGTTTTTATGTAAATAGACATTAAATTCTATCAATTTCTAATTATCAGAGAATGACATATTTCTTATACTGTTCTACATTTGTAAGTTAATGTGCATAAACTTAATTGTGTTATGAAGTTTCTACATATTTATGTGTGTTATACAAATGTTACATTTCCTGCTCAAGTTTCTCAGATTCAAAGTAAATTGTATCCAAACCAGTCTTTTGGGAGAAAAAAGGAAGGGTACACTCCCTGATTTTTTTTTGCATGTTCCAAAAGGAATAAGAAAACCTAGTTGAAAGTTTTAGCTTAATAATATGTTTTGTTTGAACTTACAGTATATCTTGCAATATTGCAGATGGAGTTAGCTGTGGCGCCTCTTTGTCGAAGAGTGTCAGATCTTGGAAAATCCTACCGTTTACTGAGATCATTCAGGTCAGTCTTAATTCTGCTCAATAAAAGCAAATTACTGTGGATGCTGGAATCTGAAACCAAAAGAGAAAATGCTGGAAAATCTCAGCAGGTCTGCCAACATCTGTAAGGAGAGAAAAGAGCTGACGTTGAGTCCAGATGACCCTTTGTCAAAGCTTTGACAAAGGGTCATCTGGACTCGAAACGTCAGCTCTTTTCTCTCCTTACAAATGTTGGCAGACCACCTGTTGAAATTTTCCAACATTTTCTCTTTTAATTCTGTTCAAGGTGTCGTTCAGGGAAACGTTTAGATCTGAATGGATGTATATGACTACATTTTTAAAAAAAGTTGATTACAGTTTATTAGTATTTCATATTAATTGTAAATTGGGATTGAATATTTCATAACATAAATATGCTTTTCTGCAGCCTTTTCATATTATTGTCAGCTCACTATGTGAAAACCAATGAATGCATTTCATAATGATGGCTTTATTAGAATATTATCCATAAGATGCCATAATCGCAAATATTGACTTGCTTTTTTCATGATTATGTACTTCACGGGCTTAGACTGTTCCAAGACAATTATTTCTTGAATCCTAGCATGAAGCACAGAAAGAGGTAATTTACCTGTGATGTCAATGCTCATTCTCTAAGAACTACTCAGCCGACCCCACTTCCCTTTCTTTCATCTCATTGCCCCAGCTTTTTTTACTCTTCAGATAATTATCTAATTCCCTTTTGAAATCCACAACTGAGTCTGCCTCCGCTACACTCCCAGGCAGTACATTCCAGAGCAAAATCACTTTTTGTTTAAAAAAAAATTCCCCATTATCTCTTATTCTTTTGCCAGTCATCTTAGTGTTATCTGGTTCCTGACCCTTCAGACAGTGAAAAAAGTTTCTCCCTATCCACTCTGTCTAGATCCCTGACCATTCTGAACACATTCATCAAATCTCTCCTCTACCTTCTCTGCTCTGAACAGCACCAGCTTCACCAATCTATTCTCATGGAATTCTCCCATCTCGCTCATGGTTGGGATTTTTCAGTCCTGTTGTAGTGAATGGAGATATGGCTGAGCATCAAATTCTCCCTGCAGTGGCAGGGAGACTAGAGAATCCTGACCAACGTGTCTCCTTCTTGGAATCACATTTGTAAATCTTTTCTGTACCTTCTCCTACCACAAAAGTATGGTTGGTGCCCAGAATTGGATACAGTACTCCAGATCAAACCAGTGGTTCACCATAATTTACTTGCTTTCGTGCTCTATACCTCTACCTCTATGTATAAAGCCCAGAATCCTGTGAGTTTTATTAATCACTTTCTCACCCTGCCCTGCACCTTAAATGGTTTGTGTACATACAGCACAAACTCCCTTTGCTCTTGCATCCCCTTTCGAAATGTGTCCTTTACATTGCTTTTTGTCATTACTTCCAAATCCTCTGAAAATTTTGAAAACATGCCCTGGACACTACAGTTCAGGTTAAGAAAAAGTAATCCACATACCGATCCCTGGGAACCAACCATTTACCACTATTATGTTTCTTGTCACTGAGTCAACTTTGTGTCCATGCTGGCACTGTCCCTTTTATTCCATGGATTTCACCTTTGCTGAAAAGCCTGTTATGTGGCACTTTATCTGATGCCTTCTGGAAGTTCATGTGTACCACATCAACTCTCTGTTACTTCAGTAAAAAACACATTTGTCAATACATCTACAGTGGATCCTAATTGATCCAAATTTGTCCAAATGACTGTTAATTTAGTCCTGAATAATCATTTCCAAAAGCTTTGGATTTTAAGCTACATTAAGACAGAAAATGCTGGAAAACCCTTCTCTGTTGTGGTTGAGGGAAATAAATACATAGGGCTATGGAGACAGAGGGTGGAATTGCAGCAGGCAGGACATGGGCCATGCAAAGGTCTGCTGATCTGGGAATGTGTGTGGCCGGAATATCCCACCCATAGTGGGGGAGTGGGACTGACTATTTGCTTTAGAGAACCAGTGGGGATTTGATGGGCTGAAAGTCTTCCAGCTGTACCAATATGACAGTGAATGTGCAGTGAATCATTTTGAATTCTTTACACGACACACTGGTTGGAAACCACTGGTATAAAGAATGATAAATATGAGAAAGCATTGCTAAGATCGCAGATTACCTGTAAGTAACATCATGGGAATTCTCCTAATAATTTAATAATCCTCTGCCATCTCATCCAGAGCAGTTTTTTTTTTAACACATTTTGTTCAAGTTTGTTTTGTACTTCACAGACCATTACTCTTCCAGACAAGTGAGCACATTTCTACTAGTCCAGCTGTAGGGGATATTGTCCCATACAGCACCGTTCTTCATTTCCTGTTCACCAGAGCACCACCTGACCTAAAGCCACCACACCAGGTATTTGATGAACTGACTGGTTATTTCTTTCTGGGTAATCAATCCAATTGTCGCACTAACTATAGCAATAGTGAAACTTCTGATGATGCATTCAAATTCTATTTCAAATTGTCTTTTCTTTTTCTGTCGAAACTGTTATTATCATGATGTAATTAATACTATGAAATGCTTTATTCTTAATTAAGTACACTCCCATTTCACTGGAGTTGATCCTGGTTGGATTGTGGGAAGATCATGTTCTTAGCACTAATGTCACTGTTATGAAATTATGGATGCACAAGAATGAGTGACCATAAGACGTCGGGACGGAAGTAGGCCATTTCACCCATTTGGAGTCTGCTCTGCCAAGCAGATGACTGATCTAATCCTCAACTCCTTTTTTGCCTTATTCTAATAAGCCTTGATTCTTTTGCTGATTAAAAATCTGCCCATCTCAGTCTTGAACATGCTTAACTCAGTCCCTATAGCCTTCTGCAGTAAAGAACTCCAAAGATTCACTTACCTTCTGAAAGAAGCAATTCCTCATCTCTTTTAAACAGGTGTGCCCCTACTGACATTATGTTCTCTGGTCCTAGACTCTCCCACAAGGGGAAACAATCTCTCAAGCCCTCTGAGAATCCTACATTTCGATAAGGTCACCTTTCATTCTTCAAAACATGCCTTGTTTTTTTCCCCTTATAATGAGGTGAATTTTTGGCACATCACAGTTTGAACAAGCGTTCGCTTCAACCATGAAGAGACCCTAATTGTTGACTTGGTACCTCAGTTTGTAACTTTCAGCTGCCATTCTGGCACAGATCCTGGGGTTTTATGTGGCACTGCTGTCTTCAATATATTTTACCAATACAGTATGCTAAACTGTTCTTCTTGAATAAATCAAGCTCAGTTTGATTTGTGATTATGTAGAACATACTTCAAAGAATAAGGACCTGACATTATAGGTAAATCATCATTACCGAATAAGTAAAAGAAAGTTATGAAAGGCTGTGTAATGATCTTATTCTAAATATCTTTATTTAATATTTTACTCAATTTTTGAATAAATGAACTGATTGAATGTCAATAGCTACTAATTTAGAGCAATTTCTCACTGTTAAAAAAACATGCCCAATTAATAGATGTAGCAGCACTAAATGATGGAAGGCTTAAACCTGAATGCAAGTCTCCTCCATTTTCAACTGATCTAAAGAAATAGTTCAAAGATTAAGATTAATCAGTAGTCCAGTGCCATATGAATTTTTTTTACCTCTATATTTTTACAAATATTTTAAAAATGATTAAAGAGGTATTTTCTTGCTTTGCTGTAACTTCACTGGGTATTTTATAATTAAGTAACATCTGTGTGAAATTAATTACAGAGGGCAGAATGGTCTGTAGCTCGGTATTCTCAGTGGCTCGATGATCATCCATCAGAAAAAGATCGACTACTTCTCCTAAGGTAATAATTCTGCAATTACTGTTTGCATAAATAGTATCACATTAAAAATGAATAAATCAGTCACTTACATTATAGCCAAGTTTAGATAATGTTAAGGAAGTTAAAACAACTGATGTGCAGCTTTTTAACCATTCAGACTTAGATGAGCTCAGAAGTGCATCAGATTGCTCAAGTTGTTGAGTTTTCATTTTATGATCATTACATGTTGGAACACAGTTGTGGTGGGCTCTCACACTACCTTGTGATGAGTTTCCTAATGGAAGTCAGGCATTTTGCACTTGAAGGCTGGAGAATTGAGGTGAGGGTTATTGTCATGATACTCTTGTGCTCCTCTTGGCAGCTGATTCAAAATCAGCATCTGGGAACTCTTCCAGTCTTCCACAAGGCAAGATTGTAGGGAAAAATAAATACTTTTCACAGCTGCAATATAATTTTTAGGACTGTAGATTTACTTTTTTTTCTGTTGGGAATATGTTCAAAAAAAGTCCTTTACTTCTGAACTTTTCAAATTTGATCCCATTTCACAATGTCTTCTTTGACAAATGTATGAAATTTCTTTGTGTTTGATGATTCAATACACAACTCTTAATACCCTTTGGACAAGTAAGTTCTGTTCCATTTCCTTCACCATCTGTAACAGATGGCCTTCCTGTTCTCTCCCTCGTATTTGAACTCTGCAGTAGTCAAAAATTTGCTCCTCTTCATTTGTTTGAAAATTTCCAGGAGTTAGTCATGCCTAATATATCTTATTCCTGTCAAGAAGTGGGAAAATCTTGTTTGCCTTTTCACATTTCAACATATCACAACCAAACTTGCCAAAAATCTCAGCGTTAACAGTAAAAAATGTGACATAGTCTGTGTGGCTCATACATTTTGATTAGATTTAGTGTGCACTTTTAGTGAGGTTTGCATGTTATATTAAGAATCTTAAAATATAATTGAAGTCTTTTTTTTAAGGAGTGCTCTTGAAGCTTATGTTCAATCAGTACGAGCAAGAGAAGGAAAAGAATTTGCTCCAGTATATCCAATAATGCTGCAACTACTCCAAAAAGCCATGGTCAACGTACAATGAAAGCTTTTCTGAAACAAAAAATATTTTAGTACTCAGGACTGTCTGTCAATATTGGTTAGATAACTGTTTAATGTTAATTTAATGAGAAGCCTCTTGTGTTTAATAGAGTAATATGTTGTCCAGGACACTGCTCCTCTTTGAGTATGGCATAGAATCTTTTCCATTCCTGTACGGGTTGATAAAGTCTCACTTTATGATCTCATCCAATCATTAATGCATACTATTTAGGTATTCTTGTAATCGATGAGTAACTTTTCTGGATGTCTTTTCCTTTGATATCAGCACTCAAGAAAATATGTAAAACATTTAATTTAGTTAACGTGATTTTTGTATTTGAGCAAACATCCATCTATTAATTTTATCACCATTGGTCATGTTGACTTTCATTGGTGAAGGCATTGGGGAAAATTAACAAAACCGGTTTATTGGTCTGCACAAATATTCACAATGGTTTGATTTATCTGCATTGGCAAAGTGTTTAATAAACTTAGCTGAAACTGATTACAGAAGAACTTGCTAAAGATGTTGCTAGCCAGATACTTTACATTATAGAATGAGCTTTAAAATCAGTACCTGTTTTAACACTAAACAATATTATATAATGCAAGCAAGAGATGCAATTTATAACATTGTATTTTATGTATACACCTATTAAAGAGTTTTACTGTCAGATGTCTACATATTGTTCTTTCTACTAATTACATCTTACACCAATTAATACAGGAATTTTTAAAATCATTTGGGACTGAGCAGACAGTTTTAACCATTGTGCTTTTAGTTGCATCAGCTGAATGAATTAAAATAAAGTCAGCCTCATGGTGGTGCCCAGATGGATAACGCTCTCTGCGTCTCAACCCTCAGTACGTAGCACAACCTACTTTTTGAAGCAGGAGAGCTGAAAGGCAAATAAGCTTAGCCACGTGTACGGATACCACTTCCTTCAGCTCTTCTGTGTGCTTTCTTTTCCTTGTAATAGGAACTTGTATGCAAAATTCCATTGAACTATTATTCTGATACTAAATTTAATGTCCATTGCTACTAATTGTTTGCTATTTATCCCAAACCTTCCAAGAAGCACACACCTCATTAAACCCCTTCAAACTTCATTAGTCCTGTTTTAAAACTTCTCAACTATAACCTGACAATGTGTTCTGTCAAATTAATGTTGCATCTCCATGATCCTTTCACTAGCTAAAAGTGTGTATGACAAACTGTGCAGATTGACTAACATTTAAAAAAAAATTATTCTAATTCATTATGTACACAAGAGATGGTCTCTACATATTTTATTATTGAGTTTGTAGTTACAATAGTTCAGCGTGGATTGATTTTTTTCCTCAATGTTTTGTGTCTGCTATGGTCTCAACTAGCTAATGTAGATAATCCAATCTTCAACTCTCCATTTTATTGTGCATTTTGAAACAAAAAAAGTACATATTCAAAATTATAGAAGTCTGCCCTCTTAAAACTATCAATGACAGTCTGAACAGCTTTAAGAAGAAGAAAAACCAGACATTTAACTTTACAAATTTATTTAAACTTGAATACAATAAAAATAGTTTGTATTTTTGTGCAAGAGTTCCTGTGGGACAACAGCCTGTATAAAGACATAAATTTACTTGAGTTAAAGCAGTTGCATAAATGTTGATCAGTGACTGTAATATCAACACTGCGTGACATAAATGCCATTCCATGAGAATGTCACATTGCATGAGTCATTTTCATGTGCTCGCTTTTCATAATGTTGCAAGAAACATTAAAGTGCAATAGTTTTTAGCACAATTGTGGCCCAAGTGCTTGCTGTGCCCCAATTTCTGAATACAAGCCTCGAGTTTTATGGCAACTTTAGTTGGCTAAAACACCACAAAGTAAATTTGGGAGTATCCCTGCTACATATACTAAGTCCCCCACCGTTTGCAAATAAAGTTAATTGAATTAAAATTGTGCAATATAGTGAGTGATACAAATCATGATACAACAGCAGTTATACAGAATTTTAAACTTTACCCATTTACAATCTTAAAAATAGACATCTTTATATACCTACTTTTTCCTCCCTTACCTTAGCACCACAGGATTTTTAGTACAAAGTTTTCAAGCCTAAAAGCTATATTTACCTGAAATAACCTTTGACTGAACTTTGGAAGAACAAGTATTATGGCCATTTACAATATGCAATAGTTTTAGGAAAGTCAGAAAGATTAAATGCTTTGATTTACAACACTCAATATCAGCCATTTATATAAAAAGCAAACTATACTTATTTTATTACAATTGTCTAAATATAGATTTATCACACAAAATAAATCTCAAATTAAAACTGAAAGATAGATACACGGAGTCTTTTGCTCACTTGCATCCAGTTTTCTAAAATTCATTCCAAATGGTGAAAGTCGAGGATAAAGTGGGTTTCAATCGCGTCTGGTTACTGCTGCTGAGAACCCTGTGTTTTCAAAATAAAACAAAATCAATATATGGTAGGTTTAAATATCCTAGTGAAAAATTAGTATCTTTACATAAAAAGTGAAAAACCATTTTTATAATGCAGACTTCAAGCTAACTCAGGAAACAACATGCATTAATAGGTGAACTTTTACAAATTACTGCTGCAAGTACAAACCATCTTCTATGGAAGCAATTTGAGGGAAATATAAACAAGATCAACATATTCACCCCACCCACTAAATTAAAGAAAAAGTCATAGGGGGCCCACTTATCAATGCTCAGCATGCATTTCAGTCAAATAGCAATGCAAATCTGAAAGATCTACCCAGCAATGTCTTAATAACATTGCTAATGGGCTGCTTAAGGTAGGGAATGATTTAAAGATGTAGTTGTGAAGAAGCAGACAAAACAGAAGGGGGTGGGGGGGTGATAAAATAAGGGTTTCACCACAGCATTATAAAGGTTCTGCGTATCTTTCCTGCTTTTATACTCAGTATTTCTGTTTATGGAGCCCAAGATTCCATATACTCTGTTGACCATTCTCTCAGGATATCTTGCCACTTTCAAACACCTAAACAGGAATTGTCATTTATGGAAAAAAATACTGCCTGTCATGCAGCATATAGTTTAATAAATATTGGGTACTAGTTGTAGACTGCCAAGCATTATAAATCAGTTTACTTAGTGGGAGCAAGTCTGCACAGTAACTTGCCAGTTGTGAACCCATATGTTTTATGAAGCAGCACCTGAACTTAATGGTGGTGGCAAACTGACAACCAGTAATGAGTTGAAAATTACTAGATTTATCAAAACAACAAGAATAAGATACAGGGTGTTACTGATAAACATTGTAAAATACTGCAGTTATGCAAACAAAACAAAATGCAAATCAAGATGAGAAAGCATAAAGGTTCCCACATACTCAAACAACCTGCTAAGTACAGACATTTATCATTAAATTCTGTTGCCATATGGAACACTTATTAAAAGCCACAGGCATCTGGTAGCTTTTGAAACTAGAACAAAACGTATTATCAGATGGAGAAAGATACTGAGTGCATTCCTACAGGGATCAATGCTTGGACTCTATTGTTGTTAAGCGAGAAAAAAATGACTTGGATACTGAAAGCATACATTCTTCTTGACAGCTGCCAACAGCTGTAACTGCTACACCCTGGGAAACAGGCCGCCCTAATCATTTTTGCTGTGGAAGGATAGTTAGCCAGGGGTCTTAGTGGGGTTGTAAAATGGAATAGCGAGAGACCCGCTTACATTATCAATGCTCGAGATAAATATGATACCCTTGACTAAAAGCATCTAGGCATGGCTGTATAAATATCTAAACAGCAAGATACTGGAGGGAGTGTTTGTATGCTGGAATTTAATTAAATGGGATTTTTTAAATTAGTTTTTCCACTTAGTCATGCTGTAATGCATCTTGGAGTTCTAATATCTAACACCACACAAGTCAGATGTGACTGTGTGGTCAGTTTGCTATGTTACTGAATTAATAATCTCAACAATGCTAGTGTAGATACCAAGTTCTTCACCACAAGGAAGAGTCAAAAGCAGAGACTAAATAGTCATTTAGCTAATTTTGCACATCTTATTGTAGATGGTTCAAAAACAGTTGTTGCAAGGCCTCAGAAGAAAATGAATAATTTTTTTTAATACCCTCAGCAAAGGTACAGGGAGAAAGAGGAGGAGGATTTTCTGATCCCTTTTGTCAGAACTATTTATTCACACTGAAGATCCAGAACTTCAAAACAATGTATTAAAATTGCCTCTTCATGTTACTCTGTCCTACACTATAACAGAATCTGAAGGAAACTTTGACCTTGGACAGATTTTGAAGGACACAGATTGACAGTGCCTTGAGCAGACCCTTAAGTCCAAACGTTGAGGTTCTAGAATGTTTAACTCATCAACTCTCAAAAGGAAATTTTGTCTGATTAAGTTAGTTAACATGAACCATCTCCAACAAGAAAACAAGGTATTCAAAATTAAATATCAGTTGTGATGAATTAAGCTGATTTAGCTTAATCACCTTAAACTTCTACAAAAATGACTTCAGTGGCACAATTTAGATTTCCAATTTTTTTTCAGCACTTATGAGCTCAGGTAGGATGCTAACCATTCGTTTCAATATATCTTTCCCTACCATTATCTCAAAGTTCAAATATTATTGGTTGCCTTTTTGAAATGAAAACATAAAGGTTAGGACAATCAAACGGTTTTAAATACTCACAGAGTTGCTCCGTTTCCTTTTCCAGCAGTCTGGATTAAGGCGTTTTTGTTCCTCTGCCAGAGCCTTGGCTTCCAATGTGTAAATTTTCCTCTCTTCATTTTTCATCATTTTCCACTTGTCACCTAAAATTACACTGATGGCCCTGCAATGCATACATATATAAATGGGCATATCATTCAGTGTGATGATACTGTGCCTTTAAGAAATGTATTTATGTCTTGTTCCTTGTGCAGGATTTTTTTTAGTCAGTTATATTTACACAGTGCCACTTTGTCTATAACCAGCAGCACACGTTGATGTTGAAGAAGCATAATTGATCACAATTGTTTTAATCTGGGCTAATGCAGTGTTGTTACTTTGGTGTTTTCCCAAGTTGGGTTTAGTTAGGTTGATTGACAAGAAAATCATGTGACTGAGTGGGGTTAGATTCAGACAGGGAGATAGAAAGAGAGATAAGTTCTGTTGCTGCTTGAGATCTTTGAAAGTGTTTGGAATCTGGGACCTGCCAGAAAATAAGTCTCTTCTTCTGAAGTTCTGCTGTTTGAAGAGTGATCTTTCTCTGGAAGCTGGCTGAATTAGGAGTCAAAAGACAGGTGTCTTTCTATATTTCTGTTTTGCAGTGTTAAAAGATTGGACGTCCAGGACCAACATAAGCCTAAGTATTTTGTGCTAACTGATTCTGAAGAGGGATTTACGTCTGTGGGGATATTGCTCAAATTGGAACTACAGAGATGACTAGTAGTTAAAAGTTATACCTGGTCACATTCAAGTATTTCAGTCAGTAAAAGTTATGTTAATTCTTCTTGTTTTTTTTAAAACTGTTGTTAAATAAAGTTTGCTTTAATAGAAGATTCCTAATGGGTCAATAGAATGTCACCTGGAGTAAAACATCTGATGCTCACACTAATGCCAATATCAAAATAAGGTTGGGGTGTGGGTTAACTTCATTAATACACTTTAGAAGTTTCTGATCTGGTCCTTAACATTCTGCAAATATCTAATTGATAATATTTGTCTTAATTAAACACAAAATCTGATTTTTGTTTCTATTATCACAAAACTCAATATTCCAGGGTATAATGATATTCATGTAAATAATTACATTGTGGCACTTAATTTTACTTAGACAAGCAGTGTTTACTGTAACTGTCAAAAAGCACTTTTACAATTTTTAGGTTTGGCATTGCTAAGACCATTATGATTTCTAACCTGAGAAACACATCTTAAAAACCCCATCAATTGCTATCCTTTCAACTCATCTTGCTGTGTTATATTTAAACCTGTTCTAATACTTTTGTTAAATAAATATTGCACTGCTCCACAGCACGGCAACTTCAGCTGGGACAGGACGAGTCTCACCCTGCAGGAATTTATGCCTGAATCCAATCACTTTTGGTCTATGACTGCTATCAATACCAATAAGTCACTGCACCCTGAAAACTCACCACGAACTATACCAACACTGAACATCAGTAGAAAATATTTGGGCAAGTCCAGCTGTTCAAATGGCAAAAAACATTTTTATGAAGACAATATATACATATTTTTATCAACTGTTGTTACAATTATTCTTCCATCACTTGTTGGTAAAAGTAATCTTGCTTCCAACTGCTGATGTAATGAAAATGAAACAGATTCTCCACATCATATCATATCAGTAGATTACCTAGACTGATGAGAAGATATAGTAAAATCTAACTGCTAAACAACTGCCCCCTCTCCAGCCACAGTTTATTTTCCAAAATTATTTGTCTTAAAATTAAAATACTGTGGATGCTGGCAATCTAAAATAAAAACAGAAAATGCTGGATAAACTCAGCAGATCTGGCAACATCTGTAGAGAGAGAAAAAGAGTCCATGGCTCAAGTCCAATATAACTTCTTCAGAAATCTTCTTTAATGTGCTATCTCCCAAATCCATGTCCATCTTTCTCACAACGCTATTTCAATTTCTCTGATCAAGTTCATATTTCTGCCAAAACACACTCACAGCCCCAAGCAAATTCATAAGTGGTTTTGTGGCTCTGATGTACAATCTCTCATCCTATCTGGAGCCCTTGAAAAGGGACAGCATAATGGTTCAATGGTTAGCACTACTGCCTCACAGCGCCAGGGACCCGGCTTCAATTCCCAGCCTCAGGTGACTACCTATATGGAGTTTGCATGTCCGCGTGGGTCATCTCTGGGTGCTCCGATTTCCTCCCACAGTCTAAAGATAGATTGACCATGCTAAATAGCCCTTTAGTGTCAGGGAGATTAGTGGGATGAATGCATGGGGCTAAGGAGATAAGGCCTGGGTCAGATTATTGTCGGTGCAAGCTTAATGGGCCAAATCGCCTCCTTCTGGATTGTAGGAATTCTATGACAAAGGCTGCATACTTGCACCTCTGTGGCAATGCCTGCCTCCACCAAATGGGCTGCCAAGCTATCATCTGTGCCTGTGTCAGCTCCAGATTCAACTATCCCAAAGCTAAAATTTCAGCACCCGCATTTGAGCTGACTAAAATTCAGGCAGTTTTGTCATGGTTTAGTACAGTAATACGTACCGAGTAAAACGTAGCAACCTCACTGAAAGGTTCAAATAATATCGAAGCAAATCTCGAGGAATCTACACCACAAATTGAATTACAGCCTAAAAATGAATCTCTTCTAAAAAGGCATAACATTCTTTACAATATAACTTTGTTTCACTCTAGGTCAAACGTATTTGAATTGAGTGTGTGTGTGTGTGTGTGTGTATATATGTGGGGGTGGTAAAGAGATCAATATAGTCCTGTACCCTAACACTAATAAAAGATTAATAACTAACATAATTACTAAGAGTTTGTTTGAGTGGTACTCTGTCACTGATTACCAGGAAATAGACTGGTGGTGTATAGAATTGGATTTGCTAATCTATCAGAAGGTATTAATATTTAATGCGCAAGTCATCTTCAAAGAATCCAAGCATTGCAGCAAGATAAAGTAACTGAAAAATACTTGTGTCCCTTAATGCAAAACAAACAATAACGTATTTCATTAAAAAATAGATAACCAAGGACAAAAAAAGGCTGCAGAAATCAAACATTTTAACTCAACCTTCATTCTTATTGGCTAAGTTATCTGAACCTTCAGTACCAACATTCCAAATTCTCTGGTATCCTATTATTTGCTCATGACAAATGGGCAATATTATTTGAAGCCACTAACCAACAGTTGCAATAGTAGAATTGTTTAATAAATCAACAATGCAAGCAAAGAAAAAGCCCAGTAAGTTAAATACTACAGCAGTAGTTTGTAAAAATGGTTTGCTGATGACCTCTGGTGGTGTAGCAAGAATTGTCAGAAGTTCCATATAAATGGTTCAAGAGCTGGACATATCTGGTGTGATTTGTTTAAGCAAGTTAGAACCTCAAGGGTCTAATGTCAGAATGACTGAGTTTATTAAATCAAGATAGATGACCACTTCAGGTTCGTACTTCTTCTTGTAAAAATTTATGGATTTTCCACATATAGGAGTATAGCAGAGCTTGATGCTTTCGGGAGGAATGCTAAGCCTGATGCAGACATATGGTCTCATACTTTGATGACATACAAAAAGGATGCACCATTTTGATCTAAAATCATTCCGAAACATTATCCACCTCACCTCCAAACCCAGCACCACCCATCACCCACAAAAAACTGTGTTTCCAACTGGTACGGAAAGCTTGATTGAATTCTAGTAAGTGGAAAGTGAGCATTATTTGAAGAATGGAAAACGCCAGGCTGTTCCTTCAACCACTGTCCATGTGGACGCAATGCCAAACAGGGTGAAGAAAGGCTATCAACCTGAAACATAAACCCTACCCTACCCTCTCTCCCCTGAACATTTCTGGTATTCTCTCTATACTGAACTGTGTGCAACTGAACTTCTTACGTTAATAGTAATTGCCAATAACCTTGTAAATATTGTGAAGAAACATGGTAGCTTTCCCTTGCAATAATGTTTCATGAACGCAAGCCAAATTGGCCAAGTTGCATTATCAAATTTGGCTGTGAGCATCAGTAATTATTAATATTTTTATATTTTTCACAGGTTTTGAAGTTTACAGTAGATGTGGATAAATATACAATGTTACTATTATGAATATCTTTTGTTTGCATTGCAGGTTATTCCCAAAGGATGTACAGTATGGTCTATGATCACAGAGTAAATGCAAAATTACAGAGCATGAACACTGAATGACTGGTTTTGTTGTAAATTTTCTATAGGGAATTCGTAAAATCATCTCATTGCGCACTGCGTGATGTTCATTTGTATACTTCTGTCTTATTCCTTCTGAACTGGGGAAAAACCCAGATAGGGTTAACTAGCATATCAAATATTTTGTCTAATCCTGTTTCTGTTGAGAAATGATTTGGTGAATTCTAAGCACTTTTTTTTTATTGCTTCCTCATCATCATATAACTTAGATGTCTGCCTTGGCTCAGTGGTAGCACACTCACTTCAGAAAGTCCTGTTCCAGAAATTTGAGTACATGGTCACAACTGGCATTGCAGTGTGGCATCAGCAAAGACAGTAGGCACGATGGACATGCTGTCCTTTGAATGAGACATTAAATCAAGGTCCCATCAGGCCCCTCAGGTGGAAGTAAAAGATTTTAATATTTTAAAAGAGTATGGGAGTTCTTTTGTTGTTCAGCATGCAACATGCATGTCTCAACCAACACCTTATACAGAAGATTTTGTTCTTAATTTCATTGCTGTTTATAGGACCACATTGAGTGTAAATTGGCTGTTACTGAGTTTTTATTCAAACCTTAAGATTTGCCAATAATGTGCTATAGTGATTACACATGCAATTTGAAGAACTATTACTAGAAGTTATAGTGGGTTAATACACAAGTCAATTTTATTTTTTTTTAAAAGAAATCCCATTCAGTGCAAACTAGAAACAGTCAGCCACCATGGATGGAACAATGTAATGCTGCATTTCTTACAAACAACATATTTAACTTTTTTTTTAAAAAGATAAAGCTTACATGTAGAAAAGTTAGTTTCCAACAGATAACCACATAATAATTCAGCTGAAAACCACACGATCTTTTACTGAATCTTAAAAGAATCTTTCCTTTGCAAAGTCTTTCACCCAACATTCCTATTACCAACTATAAATGTACTGCTGCAACTTTCTCAGGACGTATAGATTTTAAGCACTTCTACTCTGTCACTTCCAATGCAAAAATAGGTACATTTATCTTTCACAATCAAACTAGTTCCTATCTAATTTAAGAAACTGATAACTTAGATTAACACAATGAAAGATTACCAAATCACCAATGTCAAAACCAAATGCTTAAAAAAATTATTGCTCAAATGCTCTCCTTTCCAGTCTTTTGGAGGTCACCATTCTCAAGTCCAGTTAATTTGAAAGCCTACAACACAAGTTCTCTTCCACACAGCCATCTTTGCCAAGATCCACCCTCGTTGCGTAACGCTGCAAAATCCTTTCACTCAAGCTTATCAAAGCAATCTACTACAGCGATATAGCTATTCACTCCTTTACCTCAAATCTATTGCTTGTTTATGGTCACACCAATAGAGTGATTCTTCACTCACCTTGCTTCTGCTCTCTGGAATTATTCTGCAAAATCTGTCAGCCTTGCTACCTCCTTAATTTCAATAGCCTCCTAAAAATATATCTGTACATTATTGTCCATTCCCTCAAATACTTCCTCAACTTTGGTCAGTGTTCATTTCTTGTAAAGCGCTCTGAGATGTTCTATATGAAAAATGATACATAAATGTGAGCAATTATTTTAGCCTTCATTGGTAATTTTTTGCTTGTTTCATGATGCAAATTTTCTAGAGAAGAATGATAAATCCAACCACTTGGCTGAGATGCCAATAGGATGAATTTGGGAGTGCAGTTCAAAACAAAATTCAACAACTACTTTTATTTCTGTTAAAGGCAGAGAATTACTTCTTTCAACTTCTTAACTGTGTCAATATTACAACAGTAACTATACTTCAAAAGTACTTAATTAGCTGTAAAACATTTTGGGATGTCCCGAGATCATGAAAGGTGATACATAAATGCAAGTTTCTTTTTAATCAATGCAAATAGTTTTGAGAACACAGCTTTTAAGTAGCGAAATTCCCTACTACTTAAGTAGAACCATTTCCTGGGAAACAAAGAAAAGGAAGTCCAATTGTGGGGATACACAATTATCTGAATTCAAGGAGCCAGAATAGGATTGTCCACTCAACAGGTATTGTGACAATATCAATTATCTGGAGAGGACTAATGTATAAACTACTTCCCTTTGTTGGTTATGTCACTTAGCCATTGTCAGGGCACAGAGGTAACTTCAAATAATTTATGTTTTTATTTGTGGGTATTAGAAAAGAAGCCTAGTTTTACTAAGTATAATTTTTGTATTTCAATATTTGAAAGATCTAATGACTTCAGGTTGATTCAAATGCTGGTATGGTGATGAGAGTTTACAACATGGAAGTAAACAGGGTTTAAAGGAAACCTAAGCTGTTGCTTAGCAATCAGGAGTCATCCCAGAACAGAAATAACTTTTGAGTTAGTTATAAGCTAGTGCCAGAAAAAAAAAACTAGACACAAGGCATGGACCTGTAGAGAGCAGATTTCCCAGAAGTGAGAAAAATCCAAGAAACTAGAAGTGGGGACAAAAGAATGTCTCAGAAAGACAGTTAAGTCAAACAAACAAAGAATAGGAAGTTGCACATGGTCAAGATAATTCAAATACAAAACAGAAAGAGAGGTTTGGATTAAAGACAGAACTGCAGGAACCAGACTTAAGGTCAGATAGGTGAAAATCCAGAAATCTGAAATGATCAAAAGTTTGGTGACACTTTTATACAGTCTGTGAAGCAGTGGTGTTCCGTTGCCATGGCTGGGCAATTGAGATTGCATGGAAGCTTGAATGTATGTGCTGATTAGGGCAGAGGAGAGGTTGATCTCCTAAGGTGGATTCTTGATGAAGCTTTCCAAGAGAAAGCATTGTGTGGGAGGGATTCCAAAGGGAGTCCTTCAAGAGTTCCAATGAGACCAGTTGGCTCAGTGTGATAAGCATCTGGGGGGGATCTGATGAGAAATCTGCAGTTGTTGCATTGGATGGCACCTGACACTTAGTTTCAGAGCATGGTGTGTCTGACCACAGTTTGCCTTTGGTTTACACGGACTGTGTACTTATTGAGAATATTAGAGTACAAGGCAGATTTTGTATCTTGTGTATTCCTCATGATTCTGTATATATCTGAAAAGGAATAGCTAGGCTAAAGGAGTACTGTATTATAGTTCACCTTTTCTTGTTTACTAAATGTTTTGTTAAAAGTTAATCAACAATCCTGTGATTCTGCTTATCCATATCTCTGAACAAAAGAAGGTAGAATCTATCAAGCCAGATTCCATCCTGGGATCTGATTTGTCCAGAAGTAACATTAACTGGAGTCACAACGCCATGCAATATAAACTAGTATCAAGTTTTCAAAACTGGGAAACAATTGCAATCTGAATATATGTAATTGATGAGGTTCCAAAGGCCACTGGACCACATTTTCCTATAAATGATTTCCTGATACTTGCAAAATACTGCTTACGATTTAAGATTTGATGAAGAAGTTGCTGTAACTTACACTAAAGATGATTTAATCAGGAACCCTTAATATAAGGTATAGAGTGTAATGAATTGGATTGAAAAATGGGTGGTTGAAAAGTACATGTCCTAGACAACATGAACATATCAAATTGGAATTCAACAGTTAGTCATGTATTGCATGACTGAGAATTTATGTATAATTGCGACTGCTAATATAAGTAAAACTGAAGTAATTTCAAAAGATCTCTAAATTTGCAGATGATATTAAAATGGCAGCAGAATCAAATGATAAAAATCCACAAGTTTACACAAGTTCAAAGACATGGATATGCTGGATTTTTGACTGAAAACCGGAAAACGTAGTTTAATATAAAATAGAGGTGCCTAACATACATTTTGAGTAGCACAACAGGAAAAATTTCTTGGAATATTTCATTAATGAATTAGAGACATGATCAAGCAATGATTTTGGATCATAAAAAGCACATAGTTCCAATAGAAAGAGGTCACAGTGACATTGGGTTCGGTCTGAAATCTAAAAGGATTATCATGTTTTAGCAGAATTCAGCAAAGGGATGAAATTAATACCATCATTTAGAGTGGAAAACATTCTATTGTATAAATATATACAGATTTGGTTTCATCTCTTATGATTAAGGTTTTTGCTTTCTTTTCAGTTGTAGCTCAAAATAAGGTGTTCTAGTTGCACATTGCCAGAATTCTCCAGAATACAGAAGTCACTTAACGTAGAAAAACTTATCCAGTGAGGAGAAAAGGCTTGTTAGCAAAGAATGGAGAATAAGGATGAATGGTCGCTTAGAAAAGACAGCAATCAACGTCACGCAATAAATTAGGAAACTAAATAACAAATCTTTTTAAGGGATGGCTATCCATGCCTAGAGCAATATAAAGACCTAAGCATTCCTTCACAATCTGTATGAAAAAGGAAAGAATCAACTATGGTTACGTTCTCCATCTACCGTGAAAGCAGAGATCATTTATTTCTCGACTTGACTACTGCTTAATAACACAGTGAGACTAGCAGCACTCAGCATTATTATGGGGTAAATTGGACAGCAAATTCCAGAGTCAGGGCATTCAGATAAATGCAGAAACCTGTAGGTTCCAGCATATTTGTCTTGCTCTTTAAAGTTATGTTGCACCAATAACAGACTCGGCTTTGAAATCCATGTAAGGGTTTGAAGTTGTATCTACCTACTAAACACACCAAGAAAAGGTCAAGCTAGTGCATTCAGGTCCAAGTGAATTTTTAAACAGTGTGGTAAACACTGCCAAACAACTATCTAGCATTGAAAATGTAATTTTCCAACTGTGAAATCTCATTTATATTCCGGCTTTTGACTCTGCATGGCTGGATTAACATTCTTCGATCTAATTAGCTGGAAACACTCAGCCTGTTCACACCTAAATTTCCCTGTACAGGGAACTTGCACTGGATCAAATGTCTGATGACAACAAAACATCGTTCAAAAGCTCACAAAAACTGTGGGCTGCTGTAAGCCTAACGAGAAGCTTGTGTCAGTACTTTGTTTCTAATTGGAAAATTGTTCATACCAAGACATTTATTTCTTTAAAAGAAACTAAGGGGTGATATGATAGAAGTTTTTGAGATTATATGAAGGGGTGGATTAAGTACAGAATTCTGTTACGACTAGAATTCCACAAAGTGGAAGTATATATTTAGGACAAGAAAAAACTAAGCTGATCAATATGTGAAACAGGCTGCAGTGCAAATGGTTGAACTGGTAAACATTAGGGCTGAGATATCGAACAGTGCAGAAGTTGCAAAGTTCTAACAATTTAGGCCACCCAAATCCTGGCAACATAGACTACTGAGCTTAAATTTATTTACTGTTTTTTCCAATCTGAATATTATGGCCCTTTAGATATGATCTTAATGCTGTTGACTCATAAAGCAGAACATTCAAAAATGATTCACATCAGCAAATGGAGACACTTCCAAACTAATAGCCAGAGATTACCCTTTATCTGCATCTGTCCAGGCTCCATCATCCATGCATGTGTGGCTTACAAAAACTAAAAACTGTGATACACCTGCTTCAAAGGTCTAAAAAAAAGACAGATCCTGTCCTAATAGTACCTGAAAAAAATTATAGTTAAATTTCTTTATAAATGATGATATACAGAAAACAAGCAGAAAATAAAGGTAACAGATGAAGATACTAGGTAACCAATGGTCTTGCCTAAAATAAGTTAATTAGTTCACCTATAAAATAGGTAATGTTTGTCTGTTCACAATTACTGGAGCAATTTCAAAATGTCTTCAGTCTAGGAGCTGCTCAAAGCCAGAACCCAAACAGTGTTACAATTGGGTTTCCTCGCAAAATTACAAGATTGTGAACTACAACTATTGCACGAGGAGGGTAATGACCATGCTAGTTTGAAACTAAATGTCATTAAATACACAGTCATGCAAAGATTCCAGGCTGGAATTTTTATATATTTACATTGGAAAATATTAAGCACTTCCTGAATTTATACTCTGAATGATGAAAAAGCAAAACAGATGTGAGAGAGGTTTCAATATTGACACTCAACATTGAATTGCTGGCCTTATAATGGAAACTAGCATCCCAACATAATCAATATGCCCCAAGATCTTGAACAGATTCACCGAGTACTTCTGTATTGTTGAACAAAGACATGTCATCAAAGCTTTTCGTCTTGCACTCATCAGGACATTTACAAGAATACGTGTGGGAAAACAACTTTGGACTGTGTGAGGAGAAGTGGGGCAGAATGTTTTCCAAAAAATTCTAAGCATCAAAACAGCGTGAAAATGAGAGTATACTACGCCAGTCTTTTGGGCAAGCTCAGCATTGCAATCCTCCAGCACTAAGTCAATTTTTCTGACAGGTGTGAACTTTAGTTTGGGAGGGGTTGAGGGAACAAAAGAACAAAGCCTAAGTATGATGGTGAAGCCAGCTACAGAGCACTCTGAGTAAGGCACCCGACCTACTGGACCAGGGGAGCTTCACCACTGCCCGTCCTAATCATTGATGGAATTGTCAGCCCCTCACAGCAACATGAGACGCCAGCATCAGGACGCTCCCAATGTCTCCCCTCATAGACTCCCGAAATGCCCTCCCCCAAGCCATCACAACCCCCTCCGCTGCTCATCCCCCTGCCTGCACAACCACCCCCTGTGCAGAGCTCCCACCGCCCCCCCTTGCTGAGCACCCCTCTGCCCAGAGTTGTTCTCACCAACAAAACTGGGCTGGGAAGACAGCAATCTGCAAATTGGATTTCTGGTCTCACACTGGGAACTAAAAGCTGGTGAACCAAACATCTGTCGTGGGTAAGTTGTTAGAAGATATTCTAAGTCAGGATCTACAGGCCCTTAGAGAGGCAAGGACTGATTAGGGAAAGTCAGCATGGCTTTGACAGTGAAAAATGTCTCAAAAATTTGATTCAGTTTCTTGAAGGGGTAACTAAGAAGGTAGATGAGGGCAGTGCAGTTAATGTTGTCTACATGGACTTTAGCAAGGCCTTTGACATGGTACCGCATGGTAGGTTGTTGCACAAGATTAAATCTCACGCGATCCATGTGAAGTAACCAACTGGATACAAAATTGGCTTGATGACAGGGTGGTTGTAGAGGATTGTTTTTCAAACTGGAGTCTTGTGACCAGCAGTGTGCCTCAGGGATCGGTGCTGGGTCCACTGTTATTTGAGAATTTAGGAGGCATGATGAGTAAGTTTGCAGATGACAAGACTGGTGGGATAGTGGACAAAGAAGGAGGTTATCTAGGATGCAACGCAATCTTGATCAACTGGGTCAGTGGACCCATGAATGGCAGATGGAGTTTAATTTAGACAACTGCCTGAGGTGATGCATTTTGGAATATCAAACCAGGGCAGGACTTACTCAGTTAATGGTAAAGACAGCACGATAGCACAGTGGTTAGCTTTGCTACTTCACAGCGCCAGGGACCCAGGGTCGATTCCCAACTTGGGTCACAGTCTGTGTGGAGTTTGCACTTTCTCCCCATGTCTGCGTGGATTTCCTCTGGGTGCTCTGGTTTCCTCCCACATTCTGAAAGCTGTGCTGGTTAGGTGCATTGATATGAACAGGTGCCGGACTATGGCAACTAGGGAAATTTCAAATTAACTTCATTGCAGCATTAAAGTAATCCTTAGTTATGACTAATAAATAAACTTTAACTTTAGTTTTAGGATGTTGGCGAGAGTTGTAGAACAAAGAGATTTAGGGGTACAGATTCATAGCTCCTTGAAAGTGGCGTCACACGTGAACAGAGTGGTGAATAAGGCATTCGGCATGCTTGGTTTCATTGGTCAGAACATTGAATACAAGAGTTGGGACGTCTTGAAGAAGTTGTGCAAGACACTGGTAAGGGCACACTTGGCATATTGCGCACAGTTCTGGTCACCCTATTACATAAAGGATATTATTAAACTAGAAAGAATGCAGAAAAGATTTATTAGCATGCTACTGAGACTTGATGGTTTAAGTTATAAGGAGAGGCTGGATAGACTGGGTCATATTTTCCCTGGACAGTAGGAGACTTTGGGGTGATCTTATAGAGGTCTATAAAATAATGAGGGGCATAGATAGTCAACATCTTTTCCCAAAGGTAGGGGAGTCTAAAACTAGTGGGCATGGTTTAAAGTAAGAGGGGAGAGACATAAAAGGCTCCAGAGGGGCAATTTTTTCCACACAGAGGATGGTGAGTGTCTGGAACATGCTGTCACTATAGTAGTAGAGGTGGATACAATTTTGTATTTTAAAAAGCATTTAGACAGTTACATGGATAAAGTGGGTACAGAGGGATATGGGCCAAATGCAGGCAACTGGGACTGGCTTAGTGGTTACAATCATGGCACTTGTGTCCTGACAGTACATCTACAAATCCAAGCAATGCCATCGAAGTTCAACACATTTAAGGTAATATGCTTGTTATCAATATTAAGAAACCTTCAGCATTCAAGTTTTTGAAGAAGTGATGCAAATGTGTTACTCTGATGCTAAACCTTTCACAATGTCAATGAAACACAACCAGATAATGCACAAGGTCAAAAGGCAGCAATTCTTCATGGATCAGAGGACTGAGGATGTAAATTGTATGGACATGAAAGGCACTGTGTAGGTTACTTGACCCTGAAAGATTCCAATATTTGCCAGACGGTTGATTCAGAAGGAAAATAATGCTGAACTGAATGGCCTCTGGTGCAATGTAACACTACAGGAATGTTTCCCCAGTAGCAATCACCTTTGCCAAGTCCTTAGAAAATCTCGTTGAAAGTAGGGCATATTTTGAAGGGGGAAGGAAATGAGAAAAAAGGAAGAGAATTTAGAAAGACACAAAGAGATGTAGAGAGATACAGACAGCCTCAGCCTGCATTCACAACACTTAAGAATGCAGAGAGAAATAAAAGAATGCAATTCTCTACAATATTTATTAGCTTTTTTATCAATCTGGGGTAGCACAAAGTATCTTAAAAAGTTACCTATATGAAAGGCAAAAATATGAAAACTGGTAAAGCTACAGCAACCTTCTGTTTTCCCATTCTCTATCTGACCCCGGCACACAAAATAAATCAAGAAATTGCCATAGCAAGAATATATCACAATAGAAGGTACAGCTTTGTAAAAATGTCAATAATAAAAGCAACATAATTGTTTTATTTCACTTATTTTATAAAATCTACCAGTTTTATAATTGAAAGTGAATTATTACTAACCTGTTATCTTTTCCTGGGTACATCTGAGTGTATTCAACCCTATACTTTTTGGCAAAGAGCATGAAGGCATTCATTGGTCTCTTGCATTTGATATTTGTGGGAGAAGTGGTGCTCAATTGGCTTGCGGTCCCTGAGGTTAGACTTTTACTGGATTTATTATAAGAATTACAAGGCAGGTATGGTGATCCAGAAGGCACAGAGCCTGTCATCCATTCTGATTTTTCACAGTCTGGACTGCTGGTGCTTCCACTCGTCTGGGAAGCACGACGCTGACGAGCCATACTACTCAGTACATAAACAGCAGAGGAATCCAGTGGTGTAAAATCATAGCTGTAACACAGTGCAAGATAATAAGTTTTAAGTTTTACTAAATTCATAATTTGTTTCCAAAAAATACTTGCAGTTATTAAATAGAATGTCTAGCTGGAACATTACATATCCAGTAGAATTTCCAACCGCTTGTCATGCATAGACAGTATTGGCTTGAGTAATGCAATATTAAAAATCTTGTATCCGTGCATACTTCTTTTGATAAAATTTCTCTCATTGTTACAGTTTTCTCATCTGTATGTTAACTTTTCCCCATTTTACCTTCCTGTATCTACATTAGTCATGGAATCATCTCCAAAAAAGGTCATTTGGTGCTGTGTCCCACAATTGATGGTGCTGCAGTACCTCAAATTCACATTCCTAGCTCCTTGTCCAACATTTCAGGGAAATTCTTGCATTCCAACCAACTCAAATTCTCTACTTCCCAAATTGCAATCTGTCTTCTTGTCTACTTTAATAAAATCTTGCATCCACGCATCCTGGTCCACACCCCATAATTCTCCTCTGTACCTCCTCACAGTAAGAAGTCTCACAACACCAGGTTAGAGTCCAACCAGTTTATTTGATAGTAATCTCACAAGCTTTCAGAAACGGTGTTCCTTCGTCAGGTGTGTGGAAGGTTCTGATCAGAGAAGGGCATATAAAGTCACATACAGTTTACAGAATACTGATTAGAATGCAAGTCTTTACTTGATAGCCAAGTTCCGTACACATGAGCTTGGGCTCAAATTGCACTATCTGTAACCCCCATGACTTGGCTGGGCTTGTAAAATCTCACTTACTGTCCTGTCTGGAGACAATACACATCTCTTTAACCTGTGCTAATGCTATCTCCACTCACACTGTCTGCATCTTTAAGACTTGAATAGCAGGTTAGCTGTAAAGACTTGCATTCTGATCAGTATTCTGTCAACTGTGTGTGACTCGATATGCCCTTCTCTGATCAGAACCTTCCATACATCTGACAAAGGAACACAGTTTCCGAAAGCTTGTGAGATTACTATCAAATAAACTGGTTGGACTCTAACCTGGTGTTGAGAGACTTCTTACTGTGTTTACCCCAGTCCAACGCCGGCATCTCTACATCATGACTACCATCGCCTCCTCACAGCAAAGAATCAAGCATGAAATGATTGGAGGGCAAGGGGATAAGGGAACATAAAATCCAAGGGAACTAAAAAGTTACATGATAGATTTGCACTATATGAAGTTGTTCCAGAAGTATGGAAATTCAAATGGAATGCTAATCTACATTGGGCTGATAAGTCGTGCTAAACATTCTTCAGTGCCAAACCTGTTGCACTGAACTTGAAATAAGCTATAAGAGAGTCTTAACGTTGTGGAATTTTTATACAAAGGATAATGATTAATTTTAGCAACCCCTTTCTTTTCATTTCTTTGGTTTTAAAATTGCAATAATTCAATCAAAAAATTTCATGAGATATCAGCAGAGCTACAGCTACTGCAATAAAATTTAAACATATATGGTAGTGTTTGTAAGGCCGTTTATTCAGTACGGTGAGCACGATCATACTGTCTACTTGTAACAGTAAGAGGAGTTAGCAGAACTATATACATGCAAAAAGGAATTTTTGTCCCATTAAAAATTCCCTATGTACAAAATTATTTTGAATACTGCTTGTGTAAACTTGTCACATTATAATTATATTCCTGCCAGTTTTGCATTCCAGCCTCCTTGAAGTCTACTGCAGAGGAACTCCAATGTCCAAGCAACTATATTTCTTTGCCAATATACTACCAACACATTTTCTAACAGAAAAAGGAGATGAGACAGCCAACAAAGGAAATGCCTGAAGGAAGATGAGACAGGGAGAAAGAGGCATGATTGCTCATGACAACTGTGCCTTGCACAGAGCTGTAACCCTCATTTATAAATCAGAAATGTTACAGGGCTTTGTCAAAGTGGTGATTTTTTTTAAAAAAACCTTGTACTCCAGAAGTAGAAACAAAAATGATTTTTTCTTTTTTTAAAAAAAAAGTTGCAAAGTACCTTGGCTCTTGGGGTCTTTAAACACAATCTAGAGTCCAATTGTGAAGATTCTTATGGTTGATGGGTGTGAAAATTAAACAATGCAAATAGCCTTGGAAAAACAGTAACAGCAAAAAATGATGTTTTCAATTAGAAAATAAACCTCCATCTAAATATAGCACCTTCTGATCCCTTAAAACAAAATAAACTGCAAAATAGTTTGGCCAATTGCATACAAACCAAGATACAGATGTACGTTGTATTAAAGCTTGTAAAAAAAAACCTTTGCACATAGAGTACAGGAAAATAGTTAATGTTTAGATACACATATCGTATATATATTTTTTAATATCCAGCTTTTCATTTTGTTTCATAAATTCTGTTCTTAAAAGGATTCTCATTTATGTTTACCCAAAATTGGTCTGAGGGGAAAGCAAACAATCCAACAGAAGACTTAAGCAAATATTCCCAAAATGCAACAATTATAATGTGCAACAGAATTGCATCAAGTTAACTGCCTGCTGATTTTGCCTTCTATTTTCTGAGGAGTTGCCTATCCTCAGTTTTGCAGTTCTCTGAAGCTATATGTCAAGATCAAAAGCTCAGCACATGGGAAAAACATTTGGTACAAACGTACCTCCACCATACAGCACACTGCACCAAAGGTTAACAGAGTTTGAAACAAAGTAAGTTTGCAGTTCTGTAATTAACTTGAAATGTTAAAATTATTTAAGAACATAAGAAATAGGAGCAGGAGTAGGCCATCTAGCCCTTCGAGCCTGCCCCGCCATTCAAAAAGATCATGGCTGATCTGAAGTGGCTCAGTTCCACTTTCCCACTTTCTCCCCATAACCCTTAATTCCCTTGTCTGTCAAAAACCTATCTACCTGTGTCTTAAATATATTTAGCGAGGTAGCCTCCACCACTTCAACAGGCAGAGAATTCCAGAGATTCACCACCCTTTGAGTGAAGTTCCTCCTCAACTCCGTTCTAAACTGCCCCCCCTTATCTTGAGGCTGTGCCCTCAAGTCCTGCTGTCCTTTCTGAGCGGGAAGAATCTCTCTACTTCTACCCTATCCATCCCTTTCATTATCTTATACGTCTCTATAAGATCCCCCCTCATCCTTCTAAACTCCAACGAGTACAGACCCAGTCTATTTAGTCTCTCTTCATAGTCCAACCCCCTCATCTCCGGTATCAGCCTAGTGAACCTCCTCTGCACTCCCTCCAAGGCCAAAATATCCTTGTGCGAGTGCGGCGACCAAAACTGCACACAGTACTCCAGCTGCGGCCTCACCAGTGCCCTGTACAGTTGCAGCAAGACCTCGCTGCTTTTATATTCTATCCCCCTCGCTATAAAGGCAGCATCCCATTTGCCTTCTTGATCACCTGCTGCACCTGCAGACTGGGTTTCTGCAACTCATGCACAAGGACCCCCAGGTCCCTCTGCACCGTAGCATGCTGCAGCTTTTCACCCTTTAAATAGTAATCTCTCCTACTATTATTCCTGCCAAAGTGGATAACCTCACACTTGCTAACATTGTACTCCATCTGCCAGGTCCTCGCCCACTTGCTCAGCCTATCGAGGTCCCTCTGCAGACTTTCCACACCCTCCGCACAATTTGCTTTTCCACTCATCTTCGTGTCATCAGCAAATTTCATCACCCTACACTCAGCCCCCTCCACCAGATCATCTATATAAATGGTAAATAGCTGAGGCCCCAGCAGCAATCCCTGTGGCACTCCACTAGTCACCAACCGACAATCACAATAGCACCCATTGATACCAACTCTCTGCCTCCTATTAGGCAACCAATCTTCTATCCACGCTAACACCTTACCCCCAACTCCATGCCCCCTAACCTTCTGAAGCAACCTTTTGTGCAGCACCTTATCAAATGCCTTTTGAAAATCGAGAAACACCACATCCACCGGTTCCCCTCTGTCTACTGCACTAGTCACATCCTCATAGAAATCCAATAAATTCGTCAAACGCGACTTCCTCTTAACGAATCCATGCTGCATGTGCTCTATCAAACCATTCCTTTCCAGGTGCCTCGCTATTTCTTCTTTGATGATGGATTCAAGCATTTTTCCAACAACAGACGTTAAACTAACCGGCCTGTAATTCCCTGCCTTTTTTAAACAGCGGCATAACATTAGCTGTATTCCAATCTTCCGGCACTTCCCCGGAATCCAGCAAAGTTTGGTAAATAATCACTAAGGCATCTACTATCACCTCTACCATTTTCTTCAGAACCCTGGGATGCATTCCATCCGGTCCTGGGGACTTGTCCACCATCAGTCCCACTAGTCGATCAAGCACTACCTCTCTCGTGACAGTAAACGCATTCAGGCCCTCAACTCCTACCATCCTTCTATCTTTAATATCCGGCAAACTATTCACGTCCTCCTCCATGAAGACCGAGGCAAAAAAACTTATTTAAGGCCTCAGCCATTTCCTCATCTCCCACCACTAAATCCCCCTCTCATCCTCTAAGGGTCCAACATTCACTCTAGCCAGCCTCCTCCTCTTTATATATTTGTAAAAACCCTTACTGTCCCTTTTTATATTTAGTGCTAGTTTAGCTTCATAGTCTACCCTTCCTTTTATCAACTTCTTAGTCATTCTTTGTTGATTTTTAAACCTCTCCCAATCTTCTACTCGCCCACTACTTTTAGCCACTCTAAACGCATCAGCTTTTAATTTAATACTCTCCTTTATTTCCTTCGATAACCATGGCTGATTATCCCTTCTCCTACATTCCTTCTTTATCATCGGAATATATTTCTGCTGAGCACCGAAAAAGATCTCCTTAAAGATCCTCCACTGTTCCTCAGCTGTCCTACCGAGCAATCTGCGCCCCCAATCTACATTTGCCAATTCCTCTCTCATCCTAAAATACGCCCCTCTGTTCAAACAGAGGACACAGGTTCGGGACCCTACTTTCTCATCCTCCATCTGCATCAAAAACTCAACCATACAATGATTGCTCGTCCCAAGAGGATCACTCACAACAAGATCCCTAATTCTTCCTGCCTCGTTACACAACACCAGATCTAAGATAGCTCGCTCCCTCGTTGGTTCCGTCACACACTGTTCAAGGAAACTATCCCTACAGGATTCCAAGAACTCTTCCTCAAGTCCACCGCGTCCGACTTGGGTCAACCAATCAATATGCAGATTGAAATCCCCCATAATTATCGCCGTTCCATTTCTGCACGCATCATTTATTTGCTTGTTTATAGCCCGCCCCACCTCCAAGTCATTATTTGGGGGCCTATAGATCACACCCACCAGCGTCTTCGTCTCCTTACTGTTCCTTATCTCCACCCACAACGGTTCCACGTTTTGCTTTTTGGAGCCTATATCTTCCCTTACTACTGCCCTGATATTATCCTTAATCAACAGAGCTACCACCCACAATCCTCCCCCCCGCCGCCTCTTTCCACCCTTCTATCCTTCCTAAACACTTGATACCCCTGGACATTCAGCTCCCAGTCCCTGTCACCCTGCAACCACGTTTCTGTAATGGCCACCAGATCATATCCATTTGTGCTGATCTGTGCCACCAGCTTATTCACTTTGTTCCGAATGCTTCGTGCATTCAGGTAAAATGTCTTTATCCCAGCCTTTATCTGTACCCTATTTGAAGGAACGCTACCAACCTTTCTCATGCCCCCTACTCCCTTTATTATTGGGACATCCTCAACATTTTCCCATGCCCATACCCTCTCTTTTACATTAGACATTGTAATTTCTCCTACCCCTGCACCCCCCTAGTTATACGATTCGCCAGGACTCTGATCCCAGCACGGTTCAGACAAAGACCATCCCATCTGAACAGGTCCCACCTACCCCAATACTGGTGCCAATGCCCCATAAATTCAAACCCATTCCTCCCACACCAATCCCTGAGCCACCCATTCATCTCTTTAATCCTATTTACCCTATGTCCATCTGCACGCGGTTCAGGTAGTAATCCAGAGATAACCACCTTGTCGGTTCTGCTTTTTAATTTGATTCCCAGATTTACTCAGCAATAATAAATCACAGCATCAATAACTATTCGAAATTACAATAAAGTAATATTTTAGAAGATAAAACCAACTTGAGAACAACTGTGAAGATCAAGACACAAATTTTAACTTTCTGAATTTAAATTTCCAATCTGTCTTTGGTTCTTACGAGCAACAGTGAAAGTGGAATTCTAGCTGTACCTGGCTCCAATGAAACAATTAACCTAGAATTGATGATCATTCAGGAAATTTCCCTGTTTTTAGTTTTATTAGTTCTCATACCTCCTTAATATGAAATTCTATAATTTTACATATTTATAAGATTTACAACATTTAAAAAAGCAGCTAAACTCAAATTATCTCCAGTGCAAGTCATTCTATTTCGAAAATGTCACGGCCCACTATATTAAAGCTAAAACATAACTTTTGTAAATAAAAACATCAAGTCAAATATATTTTGTCACCTCCTAAACGTGTCAAAAACTCCAGAATCATCAAAATTGTTGGCATCTGGATGCCCAGGAGGTAGACAAACATCTCCAACTTCCATTTCACAACACGGAATTCCATGATGAACCACTGTTAAGCTGGGGTAAAAGGAAGACCATCCTGTATTTATTTAAAAAAAAGAAAAAAAATCTGTATTCCATATTTTGGCAGAAAAATGTTTTTAGCTATACCACACTGTTGGCAATTAGCAAACAAAATAATTATAATACCGATGGTATATATCTGACCTTTGTTTTTCACGTAGAAGGGGTGATCCAATCTGCACTCTACGGTCAATTTGCCAGCTTGTGACTTGCCAGGGTCAAAGGTTAATTTCAGTACTGAACGTCCAAAGGAAACTGTTTCTGTATGAGCTACTAACTTTAGCCCATCGGATCCATATCGATATTTCTGTGGAACAAAAGAAACTTTTTTAACATCACATTTAGCCCATGAAACAGAGAGAAAATATTATTACAGCTCAGTAACAAAACATCTCCCACTTCTGAATACTCTTCCCTGTGTGTTGGTGCTGAATGAATTTCTGCAGAGGCCCCCAAAAATTATCTTGTTGATGGGATTGTATGTTTGCAAAAGATTTACTACACCAAAAATATACTTTCTGTTCTCCTTTTACAGTTAAGCATTTCTCCTTCCCTCTCCAAAGAGCCTTTCAAAACACCCACATCAGGGAGAACTTCAGAGGTAAAAATTAAAGAACCTCACTTGAGTCCTGGAAGTCATGACTTCAAATTTATACTCAATATTTATTATTACTAATACCTTCCCTGAATAAAAGTGTATGCACCTAACAATGCAATGTTTTACTGAATTAACCTCAGAGACATCTTAAAGGCACAATCAATTATTTCTCACCATAACCACTGGTTGTTAGAGATTAACCTTCCAACATGTGGGAAAAATTAGACAATGTTCATTCCTTATATATCAGCTTTAGTTCTTTTTTAAGTCAGGAGTAACAAGTTTGCTTCCATAGTAAGAGAGAAAGACTTCTCATGAATACACTAAAAAACCTAGCATTCAACTCCTAAAACAAAAAATGCAATGTAATGGAAAACCCGTTAAGCAATGCATTTCACTCTCAAAAATCTCATTCCTAAGGCCAAAGGAAACTGTTTCTGTACGAGCTACTAACTTTAGCCCATCGGATCCCAAACCACATCAAAGACACACTCATGTCGAAGACTAGTAATCAGAAATTAAACTATAATGATTTGTTAATTATATTTTCACTTAAAGTATTACATGTTTGGGCATGTATAATAATACTTAAATTTATTGCCTTTAAAAGTAATTTAAAATTCTGAGATTTGGTTCTCGGTGAAGTTTGAGTGTATGTAAAATGGCGTTAAACACGAGGTGTTGTGTAGATTGCACTGATCAGCTTTTTAACTAAAAGTAAAAACACATGCAGAACTCATACAAAGTTTGAACTCCTGCCAGAGCAGTGATGTTACTATTACATCAAGCACATATTGTCTTTTTCCATCAATGTAAAACAGACAACAGTATGCATCTCAGTGCAGTACACATGATTTATTTCCTTGATTAAAGAACCAGAAGTAGGAATAGTTTAACAGCAACTGAGAGTTACTAGTTTCCTAACATAGAAGTGAACCACTATATGCCACACTAAGATAAATACCTTGACAAACACTTGTTCTGGGATGCTGACATGTTTTTTTAAACTAAAATATCAATGCTGGATTAATTCTCCAGAACATTAATAAATTATTTAAACACTTTTCACAAGTAGTTTTACATTGTGATGCTGCAAAAATCCATAAATGATTCTAAAATTTAAGATAAAACAAGTAGAACAAAACGATCACCTTTTGTGTGTGGTTTTTCAAAGCTTTTTCATCCTCAGTCTTCATTTCCAGTTTTGCAAATTCTTCAACATCTTGCCAGTCTCTAACCTCACCCTTCTGGAAGCGCAATCGTGTCCCTGGAACAGCAAGTAAAACTAGATTACACAAGTAGAAACTCTGGAGTGAACACTGTGTATAATATTAAAAAAATGCCGTGGTTGCTAAAATTATAACCTATTTTCATGTCCAATACCATTCATACAAGCATTCTGATGCATAACTTCTTAACTTTAATGAATCACTGTAAATAAAGCCTTACCTTTCATGAAGCAGTTCCATGCCGTTTGTGGCCATGAATGCGACCAGCCAAGTTCATCATCATCTGACAGAGATGATAAACAGAAGATGTCTGACTCTGATTCACTGCTTGCCTGTTGCAAAATAAGGCAAAAAATATTATCCTTTCACCAACTCCACAACTGAAACTAATTAAATGGAGAAAGTATATATTATGTACTTTCCCTTCCAACTGATTTGCCAGGTATTTTGGCTCCTGGATAAAATCAATTCTCAGTTCAAATTAGAAAGCTTTCACAGACAGCATAATGCAGATGAATTATAATATGTAGAGCTATAACTAATATGAATATTAAAAACTTATATTAACAACATTATCATGTCTCTCTTCTATACAGGCAAGACAATCACGTATATTTACAAATCAAGTCTGACAATGTTAAACAAACACACCCTTTCTCGCTTTATAGTGGTCTGTCCTTCCCAATGACTTGTGGAGAGGTTAGTTTCATTTTCTGAGACATCTGGAGGAGGACGAGCGTAGGAATGTAAACTTTTACTTGTGGCCACTATATGCATTGGAGATCTGGAAAAACATAAATGTAACAATATGTTGAAAATTAACGTACAACATGCACACTTTCTTGAACAAACATAATCCAGATTTTATTGGTCTAAACTTATAATTTCATTAAAATGAATACAGCTACACTAGGACAGTGTGAAGCTACTAGGTGAGGTGGGCCAGAGTGGGGCATTTGGAAAAAGTGAAACTGTAGCTTTAATCAGAAAACTGTGATCCTTACATTTTTAAAAATTATACAATTTTTATTCGGAAATATTGGGGATAAATGCTTTTATTCAAAGTGTTTTCCAATTATATAACAAAATAAATTTCAGCTGGCTTTTTTTTCCCAAAAAAACAAAATCTACTTTCTTATTTCAGGGAGAAATGCAAGATCAGTTTAGGTCTTCTCTGTGCTAAGCTGCATGATATTATGGAAAAACACCCCTACAGTCTCAGGTGACTCCATTGGAAACTTGATGGGGGAGAAGTGCAGGAGGGGTATAAAAGAGAGGCAAGATATATTCCAGAGTTTCTCGACTGGATTCTCAGACCCACAGTTTAAAACTAGCTTAAGAGCTGACCTAGAACTAAACACAAGAACACAAGAAATAGAAGCAGGAGTAGGCTAACAGACCTTTCAAACCTGCCCCACCATTCAATACAATCATGGCTGATCTATGCCGGCCTCAACTCCTTTTCTGTGCCATTTCCCCATTACTCTCAATTCCTCAAATTATCAAATATTTATCCACCGCCACTTTAAACGTTTGTAATGATCCAGTCTCTACTAGCCTTCGGGGTACAGAATTCCAGAGATTCACCACCTTCTGCAAGAAGAAATTTCTACGCACTTCCGTTTTAAATACCAGCCTTTATCTTGAAGCTATGTTCCCTTCTTCGAGACTCTCCTACTAACGATAAACATCTTACCATCTACCCCCTAAGGATCTTATATGTTTGAATAAGGTCACCCCTCACTCTTCTAATCTCCAAGAAATACAGATCCAGACTATTTAATCTTGTTTGATTGAATAACCCCCTCATCCCAGGAATTAGCCTGACAAATCTCCTTTGTCCAATGTTAGTACATCCTTTTTTTCAGGTGAGGGGACCAAACTGTACTCAGTATTCCAGGTGAGACCTCACCAACATGTACAGCTGCAACAAAATATTCCTATTTTTAAACTCCAATCCCTTTGCAATCTAGGCCAAAATGCAACTTGCATTCTAAACTACTTGTTGGACTTGCCTGATTGCTTTTTGTGATTTATGCACTAGAACACCTAGATCCCTCTGTACTTTGCTCATCTGTAGTCTCTCTCCATTTAGATAATAGTCTGCCTTTTGATTCCTCCTACTGAAGTGCATGACTTCACACTTCCCAAATTAAACTCCATTTGCCAAGTTTTCACCTAGTCACCCAATCTATCTATATCCTATTGCAAAATCACAATATCCTCATCACAATATGCCCTTCCACCTATCTTCGTACCATCGGCAAATTTGGAAAACTTACATTCTGTTCCTTCCTCCAGGTTATTATGTAAATAGTGAACAATTGGGCCCAAGAACTGATCCCTGCAGTACTCCACTAATTACATTGTTCCACTCTGAAAAGAACCCACTGATTCCAAACTCTCTCTTTTGTATGTGTCAGCCAGTTTTCAATCCATGCCAACGCACTTCTTCCAATTCCATGGGCTTTTACTTGATGAACCAGCCTCTTATGCGGCACCTTATCAGATGCGTTTTGGAAATTTAAATACACTACATCCTCAAAGAATTTGAGCAAATTTGTCAAACATGATTTACCTTTCATAGAATCATATTGACTAGGTTTGATTATATTCAGCTTTTCTAAATGATTAGTTATTTCCTCTTTGATTATTGACACCAGCACCTTGCCAATAATAGATGTTAAACTAATTGGCCTATAATTCTCTGCCTTTGTCCCTTTTTGAACAAGGGAGTCACTATTTCTAATCCTCTGATATCTTCCCAGAATCTAGTGAGTTACAAAAGATTTCAACCAACAACTGCAAAAACCAGGCCAACACGGACCTAGCACTGGGAACGACAATGGCACAGTCCTCCTTAACAACATCTGGAAGCTTGTGTCAAAATCTTGAGAGCTGTCCCACAACTAGTCAAGCAACAATCAAACGTAGTCATACTGATGGAATCATACCTTGCAGACGATGCCACAGACACCACCATTACCATTCTTCGGTACGTCCTGCCCCACTGACAGGACAGACCCAGCAGAAGTGGCGACATAGTAGTATACAATTGGGAGCGGTCCAGGGATTTCTCAACATTGATTCTGGACCCCATGAAATCACGGCATCAGATCAAACATGGACAGGGAAACCTGCTGGTTCCCATGTACTGCCTCTCCAGCCTTAGCTGATAAATTAGGATGCTTCCATGTTAAACATGGCTTGGAGGAAGTACCGAGGAGGGCAAGGACACAGAATGTACTCTGGGCAGGAATGTGCATCAGCATGAGTGGCTCAGTAGCACAACTGAGACTTGGCCAGCTAGGTCAGTAAAAGGCATAGCTGCTAGACTGTGGCAGGTATGAGATAGTGAGGTAACCAAGAAAGAATACCCTTGTCCCTTGACCATTGGGTTCACCATTCTATCTGGCGCATCTGTCCATAACAAGTGACCACTGCACAGTCCTTGAAGAGAGGAAGTCCCAGCTTCACCCCTCCATTGTGTCATATGGCACTACTAAAATGCCAAATGTGACAAATTTTGAACAGCTGGCGGAACTCAAAACTGGACAAAGCACTGCAGGTCATCAGTAGCAACAATTATTGTATACAACTAAAATCTGTAATCTCATGGCCTAGGATAGCCTACTCTACGCAAGTCAACAAGTTAACTCTGGCTCAATGAAGAATCAGTAGGACATGTCAGGAGCTGCACCAGGTATAGCTAAAAATGAGGCATCAACCTACTGAAGCTACAGCACAGGACTAACTACCTGTATGCCAAATAAGGGAAGTAGAGTATGGCAGAGTTAAGCAGTTCCACAATGGATGGTTCAGGCCTAAGCTCTGTAGTCCTGCCACATCCAGTCATGAATGGTGGTGGACAATAAGACTACAAGAGGATGGAAGAGCACAGCACAGGCAAAAGGCAAGGTGGAAACATTTGCAACAATCCTCAGCCAGAAACATGGTGGGGATGATCCATCTCAGTCTTCTCCCAAGGTCCACAGCATCACAGATGCTAGTCTTCAGCCAAAGTGATGCACTCCACATGACATCAAAAATGGCCAAAGCAACTGGACACTGCAAAGGTCATGGGTTCCAGCAATAGTACTGGAGACTTGTACTCCAGAATTAGGTGCGCCCTTAGCCAAGCTGTTTGAGTACAGCTATAAACTTGGCATTTACCCACCAATGTGGAAAGATGCCCTGGTGCGTCCGCCCAAAGACAGCAGGACTAATCCATCCCAGCCAACTATTGCCCATTAATCTATTCTAGTGAGCTGATCATCCAGTACTATCAAGCAGAACTTGTTTAGCAATAACCTGCTGTCATTCAGTTCGGGTTCCACCAAGGCTATTCAGCTCCACTCAGCAAATATGGACAAAAGAGCAGAATTCACGAGACTGTGACTATCCTTGAGTCAGAGCTGCAATTGACTGTGTGTGGTATCAAGGAGCCCACAAAACTGGAATCAATGGGAATAAGGAGGAAAACTTGCCATTGGTTGGAGTCATTCCTAGTACAAAGGAAGATGATTATGGTTGTTGAAGGTCAATCATCTCAAATCCAGCAGATCACTGCAGGAGTTTTTCAAGGTAGTGTCTTGGGCCAAGCCAGCTTCAACTGCTTCATCAATGACCTTCCCTTCAGTAGTGACGTTTGCTGATAATTGTACAATGCTCAGTACTAGTCTCAATTCCTCAGATATTGAAGCAGTCATTGCCAGATGGAGCAAGACCTGGACAACATTTAAGCTTACACTGATAAGTGACAAATACCATTCACACTAGAGGTGCCAGGCAATGACCACCTCCAACTAGAGAATCCAATGATCTCCTCTCGACATCCAATCATATTACCATCGCTGAAATGCCACATTAACATCCCATAACCCTTGACCCCCTTGTCAATCCAAAATCTGGCTAATTCAGACTTGAATATATTCAGTGATCCAGCAACAACTCGCAAGAAAAAAAAATCCTCATCTCCATCTTCAAGGGAAACCTCTAGTTCTAGATTTCCACAAGGCAAAACATCCCCTCAGCATTTACCCCTCTAAACCCCCCTCAGAATCTTGATGTTTCAAAAAGATCACATATCATTCTTCCAAACAACGAGACCCTTCATCCCAGGAATCAGCCTGGTGAACTTTCTTTGAACTGCTTCCAATCCCTCTTTAAGTAAGGAAACCAGGACTGTTCATGGAACTCCAGGTATGGGACTCTAGGTAAGATGTAGAACAGTTGTAGCAAAACTTCCCTAATTTATACTCCACCCCCCGCCCCTTGCAATCAAAGGCTAATAGTCCAGATGCCTTATTACTTGCTGTATCTGCATGCTAACTTGTTATGATTTATGTACAAGATTATTTGGATCCCTCTGTATCAGAGCATTTGGCAGTTTCTCTCCATCTAAATAATTCTCTGCTTTCCAATTCTTCCTGTCAAAGTTGACCACCTCACATTTTCCCATATTACACTCCATCTGTCAAACTTCTGCTAACTGACTTATCCTATCTATATCCCCTTGCAGGCGCTTTCTATCCTCATCATAATTTGCTCTCCTACCTATCTTTACATTGGCCACAATACAGTCTTCATCCAAGTCATTAATACATATTGTTAATAGTTGAGAGATAGTACATCCACTATCTCTAGGATACTAGGGTGTAGGCCATCAGATCCAGAGGACTTGTCAATCTTTAGTTTTCCTAGTACTTTTCCTCTACTGGTCTTGAAAGTTTTACATTCCTTCCTCCCTTTTCCTTCCTGTATTTCTACTTTTCTGGGGATGCATTTTGTATTTTCTACTGTGAAGACAGATGCAAAATATTAATCGAAGTCTCTGCTATTTCCCTGCTTCCCATTAATAATACCCAGCCTTACCTACAAAATACCAATGTTCCCTTTAGCCATGATTTTCCTTTTTTTAATCCTTGTAGAAGTTTTTACTGTTTGTTATATTTCTTGCAAGTTTTCCCCCAGGCTCAAATTTCTCCCTCATTATTACTCTTATTTTAGTCATTCTTTGTTGATTTCTGAAATTTTCCCAATCTTCTGACCTACCATTAATCTTTACAGCACTGTACAAATTTTCTTTTAATTTCATATCGTCCTTAACTTCCTTTGTAGTCACGGATGGTGGATTCTTCTCATGGTCTTTCTTTCTCAATGGAATACATCTCTTTGAGAGGTATGAAATATCTATGCAACCATCTTCCATCGTTTTTCTACATCTTACCTTTTAACCTATTCTGCAGCCCACTTCAGCCAACTCTGACTCCATACATTTATAATTGCTTAAAGTTTGATAACTGTTTCATACCCAAATTTCTCACCCTCAAATGAAATATGAAATTCTGTCGTACAATCATCACTCTTAGTGGATCCTTCACTGAGGTCACTATTTAATCCTGTCTCATTATAACATATCCTATTGTAATTGGTTCCAGAACATAATGTTCTAACAAACTGTGTTGAAAACATGATAACCTCAACCTCCAGATTACCTTTGCCAATTAGGTTTGTCTATTCTTTATGAGAATTAAAAGCTCTCACGATTATTGCAGTACTTTCTGAAAAGCCCCCATTAGTTCTTGATTTGTACTCCATATACAATACTGGTACTTATAACATTCACATTTTGCTACAAATAACATGCCAAGTATGCATTGTGCACACTGACACTTAGTGTTGACAATTATGTTCAATAGCAATATTCTTGTATCTTCAATCCCAATGAAGTTATTTCACTGACTGAAATGCTATATACATATACCTGTTGTAAAACGTGCACTGCATGAGAGGACTTTGTGGACTTGTGGCTATATTAGCCAGTTCAGTGAGCCAATTCACACCAGATTCACTAGTGAAAGGCGGCAAGGCACTATCAGATGATCTAGGTGTACACGTGGTTCGAGTAGACCTTAGGCATTCTTGATGAGACACTCCGCTGCTAAGTTGGAAAGCTGCAGGTATGGCTCTATCAGTCTCTACAGCTTTCAATTCTGGAAGATCATCTAGAAAACAAGAAAAATCCACAAAACTCAAAATATTATTTTGTTCATGATCAGATGATTTGCAAAAGAAATTGCATTTCTAGATTATATGTATTGTTAGGAAACTAGAGTTGTAAAAGAATTTTGAATTCATTGTTACACATCAGAGCGGTGCATTATCTGGCAGGCAAAGATGCCTCAAACAATCTTAAAGATGCTTAAAACAGTAGATGCAATGCCAAGATCTTGTGCTCACAGAAAAGAGGTCAGCAATAACCTCTTGTTTGTGCTGTGGTTTTCTATGTTCTAAATAAGGCTGCATATTATCGATGTCTCCTGTAAGCATGGTCACCTGTTGAGATAATTGATCATGGAATCATCATCTGCTCGACCTGGCAAATGTTGAAACAGCTTGGTTTGTTGAACAACCTGTTCCCAAGCAGGCTTTCAAAAGCAACAGCATAATAATACTGTGCCAAGAAAGAAGTGAATATTTTGCAGTTAATGTATGCAGAGGATTGTCAGAAAATCTAGAATTTCTTCACAGTCTTGATTTCCATACATGGTTCCATAATATCATAGGTTTATGTTTATATTTAGGGTAGGTAGGAATGTGGGGTTGACCTCAGATCAGCTGTGATTTTGAACGCAAAGCAGGCTACAGGGACCAATTGGCCTACTCCTAATTCATATGTTATAATAAATTCCATAAATTAAGTGCAATAAACCCAAATCTTAGCATTTGAAATATCATACTGTAGTAACACACAGTACAGGCAATGTCTCAATTTTAATTTTCCCACCCGTGTTTTCAAAACCCTGCATGGTCTTGTCACTTCACATCCTGGATTTTAATCAGTCCACCATTTGCAGCTGTACCATCAACTGCCTCGGTCTGAAGCTCTGGAATTTCCTCTCTGAGCCTCCCTACCGTATCATCCTCTTTTCAATACACTCCTCAAAATCTGCCCTCTGACCGCTTGACCTCATATTTCCTTGTGGTTCAGGTTCAAACTTGGTTTAATAATGTTTCTGTGAATCTAACTGGCAAACACAATAATATGTAATTATCATGTAAGGTTATCCATTTTGGTAGCAATAATGACAGATAATTATTTGAATGGATGCAAATTGAGAGACGTGGATACTCAACGCCATCTTGGAGTCCTTGTGCATCAGTCGTTGAAAGTAAGCACGCAGGTACAGCAGGCAGTAAAGAAGTAAATGGTATGTCGGCTTCATAGCAAGAGGATTTGAGCATAGGGACAGGGATGCTTTGCTGCAATTGTATAGGGCATTGATGAGGCCACATCTGGGGTACTGTTTGCAGTTTCATGTCCTGATCAGAGGAAGGATGTTCTTGTCATATTGTCTCATTGTTCTCCGGAGCAGCGTACCTCATTGTTCTCCGGAGCAGTGTACTGGTGGCTGGTGAGTCTGAATTGCGAGTGCGCTATTATTTTCAATTGCACTGCCGGTTCGTGGAGTTTTTTTGTAGTTTGTGCTTTCCGTAGCGGGACCTAGGTGCAAGGGCAGTCGGGAAGGGAGCGCGAGAGTACAAAACAGGTACTCACCCGAGGATCAGTCTCATTGTTCTCCGGAGCAGTGTACTGGTGGCTGGTGAGTCTGAACTGCGAGTATACTATTATTTTCAATTGCATTGCCGGTTCGCGGGGTTTTTTTGTAGTTTGCGCTTTCCGTAGCGGGACCTAGGTGCAAAGGCAGTCAGGAAGGGAGCATGGGAGTACAAAAATAAGGCTGCAATAGACAGCGGGCAGCGGAGTGAGGCGGGTGCTGAGTGAGTACTGCAAGGGCTTTGGCTCACAGGGCTTAAGCGAGAGCAGGCTTAGGCAAGGTGAGATACTGGTCAAATTTTTCCATTTGTGTCCATAAGTCTCTAAGGGTGGTCAAATAAATGGCAGGGTCCTTGGGGAGGCGTGTCAGCTGCGTTAGGTGCAATATGTGGGAGTTCCTGGGGACACCGCATCTCCGGAAAGTCCACATCTGTACCAAATGTCTGGAGTTGCAGCGTTTGAGGGCCCGGGTTAGGCAACTGGAGTTGAGGCTGGAGGATTTATTTTTAGTTAGGGAAAATGAGGTGCTAATGAATAGTAACCACATTCAGGAGGGGATCCCAGAGCTGGGGGGGGGGCGGGGGCGAATGGGTGGGTTACAGTTAGGAAGGGGAAAAAGAAGAGGAGTAATGTTCCAAAGGCTACCGCAGGGGTAGTCTCTCAAGATATCAGGGGTAAGGCGCCAACTGAGGTAGAAAGGGCATGAGGGGAAGACCGGAATGCCTCAGAGGGAAGGAAAGGGGCTGGATGTGAGATAGTGGTGGGGGACGGGAGGGTTAAAGGAATTGATAGGCGGTTCTGTGGGCAGCAGCGGGAGTCCAGGATGGTAGTCTGCCTCCCTGGAGCAGGGGTACAGGATGTGTCGGAGAGGGTAGAGGAAATCTTGAAGGGCCAAGAGGCGGATGTAATTATACACGTAGGAGAGAAGGACGTAGGAAGGAAGATTAGGGGGGAAATACGTAGGCAGTTCAGGGAGTTGGGAGCCAGGCTGAAGTGCAGGGCCTCCAGGGTGGCGATCTCTGGGCTGCTGCCAGTGCCCAGTATTAGCAGGGATGAAAATAATGAGATCCTACAGCTGAATGCGTGGCTGAGGGATTGGTGCAGAATTGAGGGTTTTAGTTTTTAGACCATTGGGAAGTCTTCACGAAGGAAGGGTACAAATATTTTAGCTGGGAGGTTAGCTGAAGTGTTTCGGCAGGGTTTAAACTAATATGGAGGGGGGGTGGGGAGGAGACAGCTCAGGCACTGGGAGTGGGAGTGAGTTGGAGGTTAGGTTAAGTCTAGATGATAGGAAAATCTCCCAGGAGGAGGAGGATCCAAGTGGGCCTGAGGGTGTTCGGTGCATCTGTTTTAATGCAAGGAGTGTGACGGGTAAGACGGATGAACTTAAGGCCTTGATGTTCGCGAGGAATTTAGATGCGGTGGCAGTGACAGAGATGTGGTGAAAGGAGGGGTAGGACTGGCAGCTAAATATTCCAGGGTATAAGTGTTTTAGGCGTGATAGGGGAGGGTTGAAAAGAGGAGCGGGAGTGGCGCTCTTAGTTAGGGAGCAGATCACAGCGATGCAGAGGGAAGATAACATGGAGGGGTTGGGAATTGAGTTTCTGTGGGTGGAGTTGAGGAATAGGAAGGGGGCCATTACTATGCTAGGAGTGTACTATAGGCCACCCGACAGCGCGTGGGCAGTGGAAGAGGGTGTACGTAAAGACATTTTGGACAAGTGTAGGAAGAACAGGGTTGTTGTAGTGGGAGATTTTAATCTCCCTGGGGTGGATTGGAAGGTGCCTAGAGCTGGGGGTTCAGACGGGGAGGAATTCGTAAGATGTGTATTGGAAGGGTCCTTGCAGCAGTATGTAGATAGCCCAACTAGAGAGGGGGCTATACTGGATTTAGTTCTGGGCAATGAGCCGGGTCAGGTGGTTGAGGTTGCGGTAGGTGAACATGTGGCTAACAGTGACCACAACTCTGTTTACTTTAGGATACGAATGGAAAAAGATGAGTGCTGTCCTAAGGGGAGGGTGCTAAATTGGGGAAAGGCTAGATACAGCCGGATTAGGCAGGAGCTTAGGGATACAGACTGGGATAGGCTGTTGGAAGGCAAGACCACGTTAGGCATGTGGGAGTCTTTCAAGGGTAAACGGCAACGGGTGCAGGAAAGGCATGTACCGGCTAGGAGGAAGGATGGGAAAGGTAGGATTAGAGAGCCGTGGATTACTAGAGATATAGAAGACCTGGTTAGGAAGAAACAAGAGGTGTATGTCAGGTCTAAGCAGCTGGGAACGGAGACAGCGTTGGAGGAGTACAGAGCGAGTAAGAGGGATCTCAAAAGGGGAGTTAGGAGAGCAAAAAGGGGGCATGAGATGGCTTTGGCAGGTAGGATTAAGGAGAATCCAAAGGCGTTTTACTCCTATCTTAGGAGCAAAAGGGTGGCTAGGGGCAAAATCGGTCCTCTCAGGGACAGATGAGGGGAATTGTGCTTAGAAGCTGAGGGAATGGGGGAGATCCTGAATGAATACTTTGCGTCGGTATTCACGAAGGAGAGGGGCTTGATGTCTGGTACGGTCATCGAGGAAGCGGTAGACCAATTGAAAGATCTATCGATTACGAGGGAAGAAGCGTTTGGGCTTTTAGGTAGCATTAAAACCGATAAATCTCCGGGGCCCGATGGCATTTATCCTAGGCTGCTTAGGGAGGCGAGAGATGAGATTGCTGGGTCTCTGACGCAAATCTTTGTCTCTTCTTTGGACACAGGTGAGGTCCCAGAGGACTGGAGGATAGCGAACGTGGTACCATTGTTTAAAAAGGGTAGGAGGGATAACCCGGGTAACTACAGGCCGGTGAGTTTAACGTCAGTGGTAGGCAAGTTGACGGAGAGGATTCTTAGGGATAGGATGTATGAGCACTTAGAACGTTGCGATCTGATTAAGGATACGTAGCATGGCTTTGTAAAGGGGAAGTCTTGCCTGACAAATCCGGTAGAATTTTTTTGAAGAGGTGACAAAAACAGTTGACGAAGGACGAGCCACTGATGTCGTCTATATGGATTTCAGTAAGGCGTTTGACAAAGTCCCTCATGGTAGGTTGGTAGAGAAGATTAAAGCTCATGGGATACGTGGTCAGGTATCTAGATGGGTAGAGAACTGGCTTGCAAAGAGGAGTCAGAGAGTAGTAGTGGAGGGGTCCTTTTCTAGCTGGAGGTCTGTCACTAGTGGTGTGTCGCAGGGCTCAGTACTGGGACCTCTTCTCTTTGTAGTGTATATAAATGATTTGGAAGAGGGAGTAGGTGGTGTGATCAGCAAATTTGCTGATGACACCAAGATGGCTGGATTGGCGGGCAGTGAGGCGCAGTGTCTGGCAATACAACGGGATATTGATAGGCTGGTATATTGGGCAGATACATGGCAAATGGAGTTTAATCCGGATAAATGTGAGGTGATGCATTTGGCCGGAATAACGTAGGGGGAAGTTATATGATAAAGGATAAGCCCATAAAGAGTACAGAATTGCAGTGAGACCTGGGGGTGCAAGTGCACAAGTCTTTGAAGGTGGCAGTGCAAGTGGAGAGTGTGGTGAAGAAAGCCTGTGGTATATTAGCCTTCATAGGAAGGGGTATAGAATATAAGAGCTGGAGTCTAATGTTGCAGTTGTACAGAATGTCAGTTAGGCCGCATTTAGAGTACTGCGTCCAGTTCTGGCCGCCTTACTACCGGAAGGACGTGGAGACTCTGGAAAGAGTGCAGAGGAGGTTTACCAAGATGTTGCCTGGTATGGAAGGACTGGGGTATGAGGAGAGATTGAATAAATTGGGGCTTTTTTTCCCTTGAAAGACGGCGACTGAGGGGGGGGATCTAATAGAGGTATATAAGATTATGAAGGGTATAGATAAACAGAGGTAAGCTATTTCCTATGGTAGAGACACACAGGACAAGGGGCCATGGGCTTAAGGTGAGGGGGGAGAGGTATAACACAGATATTAGAGGGAGGTTTTTCACACAGAGGGTAGTGGGGGTATGGAATGCTCTGCCAAGTAAGGTGGTGGAGGCAAACATGCTAGAGTTGTTTAAGAGTAACTTAGACAGGCACATGAGTGGGTTGGAGATGGGTGGATATAGGAGATTGTTTAAATAGCATTGGGGCGTCCCTGGTAAGGTAAATGGATATGGTACAATAATGATTTTTTTTTTCTCTTCTTCATTCACAGGTTTTAAGTCGGTCTGCCTTGTGTCCAACGAGGGGCACGCACGCGATGGGTCGTACTTGGGCTGCTCTTGGTTGTTCGAGATTGGCCTAGTGCTTCATGTCGTTAATGTGTGCTTAAACTGGACCAGATACTGGGCAAGACGACAGATCAGTGACAATCACTGATTGCTGTACAGACACGTGGATTTGGGCTGATGTCTGTGGGAGTTTGCGCATTCTCCCCGTGCTTGCGTGGGTTTTCTCCGGGTGCTCCGGTTTCCTCCCACACCCCAAAGATGTGCTATTAGGCTGATTGGCTGTAATAAATTGTCCCTAAATTAGTTTCCCTCAATGGGGACGGCCATAAAACATTAGATAAGGGTCATGGGTGGAGGGGGGACTGGTGGTGTTAAGATAGCGGCGTGGGCTCGTTGGGCCGAAGGGCCTGTTTCCCAGGCTGTTTTTGTTCTTTGTTCATACAGGGAGTACAGCAAAGGTTTACCAGCCTGATTTCTGGATGGTAGGTCAGTTAGGATTATACTTATTGGAGTTTAGAAGAGTGAGACTTATAGAAACGTATAAAATTTTAACAGGGTTAGACAGAATAGATTCAGAAAGAATATTTCCAATGCTGGGGGAGTTCAGAACTAGGGGGTCATAGTTTAAGGATAAGGGGTAAACCTTATAGAACTGAGGTGAGGAGAAATTCCTTCACCCAGAGGGTGGTGAATGTGTGGAATTCACTGCCACAGAATGTAATTGAGGCCAAAGTGTTGTCTGATTTCAAGAAGAAATGAGATATAACTCTTGGGGCTAAAGGGGACAAGAAATGTGGGGGTAAGGAATATGGGGGTAAGGAAGGATCAGGATATTGAATTCGATGATCAACCATGATCAAAACGAATGGCGGAGCAGGCTTGAAGGACCGAACGACCTACTCCTGCTTCTAGTTTCTAGGTTTCTATGATTTGCACGACAGTTTCTTGGGGAAGGGGAAAGTAATCCAGTTCTTGAGTTAAGATCTTTCTACCCTATGATATTACTGATAAAATAAAATTCAATTACATCCTATGAAATAATTACATTGAATAATATCAGGCACCCATGCACGAGAAAGTCTTCTATTTCTGTGCAGTTTTTCTGTTCCCCCAAATATGAATTTACTGTCACCACATTCAAAAAATGCAATGTGCAGGCAAAACAGGATAATGAGGGATGAGGCAAACGCCAAAATCAGAATTACCATCTGGACACATTGCAATAAGTAACTAATGGGGTATTTTCCTGTCAAATTAACAATATTGCAAAATGCTGATAAAGTAAAATTTGTGTTTTCTGGTTTGTTTAATAGTCATGAATGGGATGTACACAAACTAACACTACATTAATATTAAGAGCAGCAGTGATATAATGACCTATGCTGCATAGGTATTGGGCAATTTTTGAAAATAGATGCCAACAATGGATGTTATCATTTTACTCATAGCTTGTGGAGATTAGTGTATTGACTGGTGAACCTTGAAAGGGGGAAGCTATCACGCATGAAGGGGCTGGAAAGAGGAAAAGCATCAGGACTTATGATTTATCTCCCTGGCCCTGTAAGGAAGATGTGATCAAAATGATTTGGGGTAGGACCTATCCAGTCCTGACTGGGCAAGGGTTTAGAAACAGAAAATTCGCCCTAAATGCAAACCTCATCCAGAAAAAAGAACAAAATATTGGAAACAGTTGAAAAGATCACATTGGTACAGTGAAGGAGTTTCACTCTGTATTTGGTTGTACAATAATTGAGTGATATTTGATTACACAACATGCCTGAAATTCTGCATCCAATAAGAGGGCAGTGATTTCAGGAATTATCAGTGATCTGATGATTTAGCCAAACTGTGGCAATGAAAGCAAAGTCTAATAAGTATGTTGCACATTCAAAGGTCAAAGATCCTCCATCTTTTTTTAAAAAAAGTTCCAGAAAATTCAGAATCCAAATTCAGAAACAAATAGAATAAGTGCATTTAAGGGACAGATGGGCAAGAACATGAAAGAGAGAAATTCAACAATATGTTGATGGAGGAGATGAAGTAGGATTGTGAGGTGATCTATTTGCTGCTTAAACAGTGACATAGACCAGTTGGGGCAAATCTTCTGCTTCTATGCTACAAGTTCAATATAATCCATGTAATCTCCATTTAAAGACATTGAACTGGGCATATTTAAACAACAATGCCTTCTATAAATTTAAAAATACAACTGTTAAAAAGATAATCAGTTACTTAATGCATTCTATTCTTATGTTCCCAATATTAAATCTGCTGGGGCTACAGCAGCAATAGATAATACATATTACTGGACTGGTGCAACATTTGGGACATTACGCTTGTGCGAGCTTTTTCACGATCAGTTCCAAAAAGATTTCCCTGCTCTTTCTCTATATATTTTGATATTTTTCATCTTCCTGTGTTTAATTGTCCTTCAATACCATTTAGTTACATTTTTTAAATCTCACAACAGGTACAGCTTTCATAAATGAAAACACTGCAACCAACTTCAGTTTCAATCCAATAATGTCCCTCAGGAGAACCACCTCCACTGTACTAATGTAATCTTTTCTACTGTTTCCAATATTTTGTTCTTTTTCTGAATCCATTAGTTTTTTTGTAGAAGAATTGAGCGAAAAGGAAATTGTTATAGAAATGAAAGAGAAACTCAACTAGCTTCCTTTACAGTACAAAGACATAGGGAGTACTGCATGTCAGAATCATACATAACTATGAAATTTAAATCAATATAATTCAATAGAAAATTCAGTGCACAAGATCATAAAGCTACCAATTATACATAAATACAGCAATTTCTCATTAGCTAAGGACAAGGTTTCATCTTCTGATAGTTTACCTTACAAAACATTGGATCAACATATATAATTTTTAAAAATAGCTCACCATATTCCATACACTGCTCATTATTCGCATTTCCAGGTGATGAAGGTAAATCTTCATTACACTTTAATAACTCAAAGGAATCATCCATCCCAGAAATTCTTTTATCAACCACAAACTGAACTTTCTGCACTCTGTTAGGCGTACATTTTGTTTTCATGTCCCACACCATGTTATGCCATTGGACCTCAGTTGACTTGAACAAAGAAAACATTAAAAAAGTAGTGAATAACATATGAAATATCTGGAGATTCTATACTAGTGGCTCAAATTTGTAAAACTCATAAATTAAGTTTGAGGATTGGATTTTGCTTAGATATGATTGCTATTACCGTTTTCTCCATCCAAAGAAAGTAAACATTCAGAAACCAACTTTTAGACAATAATTGATGACAACTTAACTATATCAGAGATTTTCAGTGAATTTTTGCGATTCACTAGTTGATCACCTGTCACCTGCACACAGCAAGTCAAAAATAGACGCAACATTACAGACAGAAGATAATTGCTCCAGGCAAGGCATCACAATTCAGTCCTATTTTAAAGTGATACATATGTCCTTGTTTTTCTTTCTCAAGTATAAATTTCTACGTCCACATTGAACAATGGAAATTGCTCACGTAAAAGTCACTGCAGTTACACCCCATTGCAAATAGTTTCCTTCATTAACATGGACAGGAAGTGTGGAAACACAGACATTTTACTGATATAAAAGATAACAGTTATGCATTGTTTTATTATTGTCCTTCGCAGATACCCTTAATATGGAAAACATTATTTGAACTTCATGTAAGGTTTATGCAATTGATTACAATTCAAAATTCAGTATTTATCTCTGTAAGAAACAGAACGAAATGATGTGCAGTCTGCTTCATTGGATGAGAAAATGCACATGGATTACAACAAACTGCAGAATAGCTAAGAAATAAATTTCAGAGCAAGTTGTGGGAGTTTTGAAAAGCTAATTAGTAATGGAATTGTAAAATGGAATTTGTAGCCAAAAGTTACATCATGCATAAACATTGGAAAGCAAAAGAAAATGAAGGCAATAAATGGACAAAAGAATAAAATGTACATATTTCAGTTAGATCACACTGATTCTGTTATAACAAACCAAAGGCACGTACAAAGAATGGGAAATAGGATGGATCTTTGCTCAGCAGGTAGTATTACACTCTCCTACGCAAAAATTTCTCTTCACTCATTTTTGAAGCCATTTCACAAAGCACAGCATAAAATACAAGACCCATTAAAACAACTGATGGAGATGCTAGGTAATATATTGGCAGTTGCACTATTATGTATCCTCTTTGTTTTTCCTCATTAGTGAAACAGCCTTACTGTTTAAATGCAGTATAAATTTCACTTGATAACAGGAGCAACCATGAAATAAGGTAAGACATCGAGTCACAGGAGGTGATACTAGGTCAGTGCAAGTGATTCTCTGGCTATAACAAGTTAGATAAGAATTAAATCACATGAAGGAAGTCCCACACAGCTGGATAAAGAAGATTGGAGGAGGATGATGAGTCAATTGTGTCAAAGGCTGCAAACAGGTTGAGAAAGAGGCAAAGTTCGCTTCTGTCACCATCACACAATGTAATTTGTGACTTTGATAAGAGCTGTTTTGATACTGTGTTAGGACGGAAATCCAATTGGAGGGATTCAAACATGGAGTTTGGGAAAGTTGGAAATGGATTTTTGAGACAACAATGTCTTCAAGGATGTTGGAAAGGATACACAATAGAGATGAATGTTTCGGAAACACTTCACACTCCTTTAAACATTTTGTTTCTATGAATCAAATTGCCTACCTAACAAAGTACAAACCCATTATGTGGATCTGCATTTCATAAACTTAGGGTCAGCTACACAGTTTCAGCTTGGTTTGTTTCAGCCAGAGTGGGTTATTTTAATGGTAGTTTACTCATGGAAAAGGAAAGACGCACCTCAAATTCAAGACTTCTGCAAGAACATTTCTCGAAAAGAGAGTTTCAAGTTTCTTAATATCCATTTCCTTAACAATTTACCATCTTAAAAAAAATGGAACATTACAGTAACTGCACCAGCAAGCAATAAAATATTTTGACCAAGATACATTCTTAAATTTAAATGTTTAAAATTTGCACTAAACACACTGTAGCCTGTGTAATTGCTATAGCCAAAGTTCCCACAGTAACTATTTCAGGAACCAAACCAATCATCAAGATAGCCATGATCTTTTAAAGAAAATATTGAAAAGGTTGGAAGTGTGTTCTGGGTTTAAGGAACACAATATCATCTTACCAAAGATTTCCTGCTACTTGCTTCCCATTCTAAAATCAAATTTCTTTTCCTCCACATTTCAGAATTATGGTATATTCAAAGTTACATTTGAGCTGAACTTGACCGACGCTGTACCAGAACATGCTGTCAAATCCCTTTTTTGAGTTCCTTTCAATTGTATATATAAAGTGACTAGTGGTCTTACAAAGACAATACTGATTCAAAAACTGAGAAGAAACACAGGAGACTGCAAAAGATTCTAACATTACGTCAAAACCACTACCACCACCCCCCAACCCTCTGCCTCCGCCCCCCCCCACCCCTCCCAACCCTCTGCCTCTGCGCCCCCCCCCCCCCCCGCCCCACCCAAAAAAAAAGGATACCTTCCAAGATATGATGCAGTACACGACTAATCCTGCCCACAGCTCTCAGAGATTGCTGGGGCACATATGCAACAACTTGTTTGCAACATGCAGCACTGAGGGTCGTCACAGATGCACCACATCTAAATATCAATAACAATTTAATAATTGTAATGTCTCTTCCATCTGCATCAATGGCAAATTATCTGAATTAATGGAAAGTGATATTTTTCAAGGTCAAAATGCCAGTTTATAATCATTTTCTAACACAGTTCTATCTTAATATTTTCTGCATCAAACAAAATATTGATCTTGTCAGAGCTGCACAGAAAAATGAAGTTTGGATCATATGTTGAGTCTAACTGCATATTAGACTCAAATGATTAATTAATAATTTTAAAATAATCAAACAAACATTAAAACAGTAAGTATTTATTTTGATAAAATTATAAATGTTAATATGTATAGTCTGTTTTAATAGTACAAGGGTCTTCAGATAGGCATCACAAATAAATGAGCAGTGGGTATTTCACAACATGCTTTGGAAACCAATTATAAGGCATTTCAAGTCTGATAATTCCACTTTCCACAGCCGTGCCAACAGCTGAAATACATTTACAAAAATTTCAGTATAAATGACTAAACTTTACCAAACTTATAAAAATGTAGCACAGCTGTTTTGCTTTTGGAGATGGCTGTTGTTCCAGGTCATAGTTGAATCAGTTTGACAAGCTTGTTTGCTACTTATGTTATAATTCAGCTCATTTGCTGCAGTATTTTGTGTTTTTTTTCCAATAAATATTGATGGACACATGTTTAAAATAGTGGGAAATTATGTCTTTGGATTTTAAGTGTCTTTCCGTTATCAAAATTTGAATGGCATTGTTCCTAAAAGGTTTACAAAAGCAGTTGGGAGGAGGGGTTAAATTTGGAAATTTCAGAAACAGTATATCTCTTATGTCAGCAGACTTATTTTCTCAGCGTAACTTTGATGGCAGTAAGAGATGGAATACAACATTTAATATCATCCCACCACAAGCTAAACAACAAAATTAACAAGTTAATTAAGCCAACTCACAAGTATTGCAACCTTTCATTCAAGTAGTGGGCCGAGGTAGGGTCAACAAATTATTCATTCAAAATTACCATTAACAGAGCAGCTATTCCCCAGTTCCCACAAGGCAATGCCTGCGTTAACAAATGACATGCAGCATTCAGCACCATGAATCTGAAAGCTCTAGCCAGTTGCAGCCTGTACATTCATTGCTGATGTTCCCCCCAATAATGGCATGCAATAGAACAACCTTCACCCCAAAAGTGAAATCTAAAATAAGCACAAACTGTCTTCTAACTTAGTTACCAAATGCTGCAGAAGCAAGATGTCTATATATCATTGGGTGATAGTGAAGAGAACGGGGAATTCAGCTGCAAAACACTAAAAAAACAAGCATGGCCAACCCAATCCTATGCTTTGACAAACATTCCCTTACATCGTACCAAGCAGCTGGTGAACTTTGGGAATACGCAAATATACAATATAGCTCCGCCATCTAACCATTCTGCTTCAACCCAATTATTCACAAAATCCCAAGTTAACTTTCGATTCCTAAATCTGTTTAATGTAATAGTGATGTTATTCAGTAATAATTTCCAAATCTTCATTAGTGCATTCTTAAAATTATAAAACAGAAACGCTGCATAATTTGCGATGGTCAGAAGTACCACATTTCATGCACAGATTACATATGTATATTTATTAAATGCTGCATTTTTTTTAATTCTTGAGTTTCCTTCTTTACCATTTCTTACCAAGGCCTCCTCATACATACTGTAAGTATAGAACTAAGTTGGGAGTTTCCCAAGTTATTGCAACAGCTCTTCATTCAGTTTATGGCACTAAACAGTGAAGCATGTCAATAAAATCCAAAGTGCTATGATTTTGATTTTATTCACCATTAAGGTGACAGTGTTAAGAGCAGCACTTTCAAAACCACCAGGCCCAAAATAATCAAATTAAATGAATTGTGAATTTAAAAAGCAGTTCAAATTGAGCTGAATTGCTTTGATTTTAATGGTTTGCCAGCCCAAAGTGCCATGCACAATATATTGCTTTATTCCCCTGCCTAGCATACTCACAGAGTATGCACCATCAAGCTTCTCAAAATTGTTGCTTGAAGTATTTCCTGTATTACTGTTAGTTATACATGCAGCTTAATTCTGGAGTCCTAAATGTTGTCTGCACTGTCCACTACAGAAACCACCTGGCACAAAACAGTTTGAAGGAAAATAAAAATGCAATAAATCACATCTTTACAGCAAATGTTGCCACCTATGTCACAATGCAGTAATTGCCAAAGCAAATGGGGCATTAATAGACACTGACAGTAATAAGTTTGATAATTGCAGGGGTTCACTTACACGCTACAACACCTCATTAACTGTTCAGTACCCCTGAGGTTCTTTTTCTCTAACATTACTAATGACTCACTCAGCTCTCATTAGTCAAACACAGAAGTGACCAAATACCCTTATTTGTATTTGAAAATAATTCATTAGCTGCATGGAATTTGTAACATGTAGTATAAAAAAAATCACATGGCTAGTTTGATGCCCATATACAAGCTCTACAAATCATAGGCATTAATTGCCAGTAATCAAATTCTATTGGGTTGTTCAGACTTGTACCCTTTTTTGCTACATCACAAAGGTTGCTTTGTGTCTGAATTTTCAAAAAGCTGCTAAATTAATCATTTGGTTTTGTCTGGAAGTCAATCAACAGAGGTGATTCCAAATACAAACCTCAATTAGTTATGTCTATATAAATGCACAGTACATTGCTTTATTTCACTGTATTTAGTTACATAGATCAGAAAAGTTTCACAAATAATCCACAACAGCATCATAAAGGCCCTCTGGGTTGTGATCTTTCAACAAGTCAGGTATATATATATGCATTTCCAATTTTACATGCCTATTTAAGGTCCAAGGGGACCACTCATTTATAATAAAATGGCCAGCCAAATCAGTTTAACACTATAGTAAAATATATATATTTTTTAATTTGCTTATCATTTATCCTATGAGCTACTTTTTAATAACAGCAGCAACCAAACCAAACACTTCACTTACATTTGCTGTCCATTCTTCTTCAACTTATTCAGTGATATTTTAGGAGTTTGTTTTTCTTCTACTTTCAACAAAGGTCAGCAGCTGAAACATGAAACTACTCTTTTTTCAGGTTTGTTTTAGTCAGGTTGGCTAAATATTTCTAGGATTTTCCTTTTCTGGGCCTTGCATTAATTTTATTGACATTATCATATAGTTCAATTCTAGAATTGACCCAGATTTTGCAATAGTAATTGTAGTCATTGTTCCTTAAAGTGGTAGCAACTTTTGGGGTCCACACACGCGCAGTTAAATGCAGAAATTCCTAAGTTACTATCAGTGATCCTACAATTCCACATGGAGAACAATGTTGAAGTTTGCCCAGATTGCAATCAAGTAGAAATCATTGAACTGATGAGAAGTTGCCCTTTTTGTTACTGTAAGAGCCTTTGGAGTAGCTCAACTGGCTCAGAATAACGCCAAAAACGTGGGTTTCAGAATGTCAACAGTACAGGATTCAATTCCCATTCTGGCTGAGGTAGACTTGGGCCTGCCTCCCCATCCTATCCTGTAATAAAATCATGACATTAGCCATGGTTCAGCAATCCTCAAATAATCAAGGGCACTATGTGGAGAACAACACTTGAAAAAATTTATGCATAGTCTAACAGGACTAGACAGGGTAATTGAAGGATGTTCCTGATGATGGAAGAGTCCAAAACCAGGGGTCATAATCTAAGGATCCAGTGTGGACTGTTTAGGACAGAAATGAGGAGAAAATTATTTACTCAGAGAGTGGTCACTACCACAAAAAAGTTGTTGAGGCCAAAACATTGAACGTTTTCAAGAAGCAGTTAGATATAGCACTTGAAGTGAAGGGAATCAAAGGATATGGGGAGGGGGAACAGGATTAGGCAATTGAGTTAGATGATCAGCCATAATCATAATAAATGGTGGAGTAGGCTCAAAGGGCCAAATGGCCTCCTCCTGCTCCTATTCTTTGTTTGTGTGTGTAATTGAGCTCTCAAATATACTGAACAGCTTCACTGTCCCCATAAAGTAATTTTAGTTTTGTGGAAATGCCTCCCTTATGATAAAAAATTAAAAACAAATGTTTCATCTTGTATATTTTTCCCATGTGTATGTCTCAATCATTATTTCACTCTCCATAAAATTAGAAGTGAAAGGTTCTGTGCATGCTACTGCTTGGGATGTGCAGTACATGTGTAATTGCTTAAAGAATACTGTATTCCTTCATATAATTGAACAAATTCATGAGGAGAGAACAAGTAAAAGGCAAGCATTTGATTTACTTGCTACCGTTTATTGAAACGTAGCTCATGGGAGAAAAAAATAAACAAACCAAAAAAAACTAATAATGATCTGGCTAGCCAAGTTATTGCAAGATATAAACATGCATCATCTTCGAGTTATTCTTAAAATTGTATTAATTATTTATTATCACCTCCATTCATTTTAATTTTTGGGCTCAATGCAATACCTTTTCCAGCCACTGAGTTAGAAATTCTGCTTTTTTCTAACATAGTCCACTGTTCATTCAATCGTGGACAACGCAGACAATTTGCAACGAGTTCAGTTTATTGTGAAGTTTTCCGTTCTGTCAAGTATAACTAACCCCTTCTCTTGTACACTCCCCATCCCCCAACATTTTGCTTCAGGACTGGATGTCTTCGCCTATACGAATCTGCGTCATTCGTAGATGTCAAGCTTCCCTTCCTTAACATCTCCCTGATGCCAGCCACTTTAATGCTGGGGGAGGAGGGTGGAAGGAGAGGTAAAAAGGAACAAGCTTTCTTTTAAAAGAAAGTAGCTTTTGATCCCTTTTCCCGAAAGATCAGCCTTTATTGGGAAAGGGGGTGGGGGTGGTACATACAGTAAACAAACGTCTGGATCCTTCTGACAAACACGCAGAAACTTTAAATACACCATCATGTGACTCACACACCCTAAGTCTATGGCAGTGAGCCTGTGCCTCAGCTCATTCATTCACAACTGCGTAGCAGGGCAGTTTAACAACAAACTATCTGGGGATCGAGTTTAAAATTTTCGGATGGCGTTAAAAATCTCCCCCAGCCGCACACGTTTGGATCTACACGTATGAGAGGGATGGCCCCCAATTACCCCGCACACCGTCGACGCCGAGTAAACTGTGTCAGCAAACCAGGGGGACAAAAACAAAATGATTGCGCCCCAAACCAGAAAATAAACAATTAGTCACCCAATCGAGGATTAAAATCGGTTGGAATTTTTTTTTACGGATTTTTTTTCGGGGAGTGGGGAAGAAAGGGAAGTAGAATAAACAAAAACAATTTGGTCTCAATCTCCTCCCTTTAGAAAACAAGAGGCCACAACAAGCACCCCGAACCTCAAATCGAAAGGGAAACACAAGCGGGGGTGACTGTTGGAGGGGATAGGGGTCAGCTAATGGGACTGGCGGCCGCGGGTTGGGGAGGGCTATCATGAAATGAATGGGAGGAACGGCCACCATTAAAAACAACAGCGAAAACTTCACAACAATAAAGCTGGGACACGTCACAATCTCTGTGTCTCTAAAAAACCCTCCTCAATCCACACTCTAACTCACGGCTGCTGCTTTTCATCCTCATCCCCAACCTTCTCCTTTCCCCCCAGTTTAAATCGCCATCAGCCACCCCACACCCACCCCCCGGAGGGGTTTCACACAGCCCGGGCTCCATTCACTTCACTCACTCACCAGCTCCGCCGCCATTACCGAGCTCCCCCCGAGTGACGGCGGAGGCGGCGCCCCAGCTCCGCCACCCAGCTCGCCCATTGGACCGACCGCCCCCGTCAATCACCCCGCGGCGCCCCACCCATTGGAGGAACACGACCGCACCAGATAAACAATAGTGCGCGCGCGGAGCACGCCGGGAGGGGTTCCATCCCAGCCCCTCCCCCACACTGAAGGCCACCAGATGGCTGGATGAATGGGTTGGATGAGTGGGTGGATGGATGGGGTGAGTGAATGAATGAATGGGATAGGTGGGATGAGTGGGTGAATGGATGGGATGAGTGGGTGGCTGAATGGATGGGAATGAGTGGGTGGGTGGATGAATGGATGGGATGAATGGGTGGGTGGATGAATGGATGGGATGAGTGGGTGGGTGGATGAATGAATGGATGGGATGAGTGGGTGGATGAATGAATGGATGGAATGAGTGGGTGGATGAATGAATGGATGGAATGAGTGGGTGGATGAATGAATGGATGGAATGAGTGGGTGGATGAATGGATGGGATGAGTGGGTGGATGAATGAATGGATGGAATGAGTGGGTGGATGAATGGATGGGATGAATGGGTGGGTGGATGAATGGATGGGATGTGTGGGTGAGTGAATAGATGGGATGAGTTGGTGAATAGGTGAATGGATGGGATGAGTGGGTGAATGGATTGGATGGGTGGTGAATGCAGAGGTGGGTGGATGAATGGACAGGTGGATGGTACTCAGTCTTGAATTAATTGTGCACTTTTTATCCCAGGTGCATTTACATTCAGGTACAGGCAAGCAAGAGCAAAAAATGCTGGAAAATCTCAGCAAGACTGACAGAATCTGGAGAGAGAATAGAGCTAACATTTCGAGTCTGGATGGCCTTTCGTGAGAGATTATATTCAGCAGCTCACCAGCACTTTCTCAACAGCAATTAGGATGGGCAACAAATACAGGTCTCATCAGTACCACTCACATTTCAGCCCCATAAGTGAATAATGGGACACTTTCACAATAATTCCAATTATGGGATTAGGGCATTGCCAATTGCAAGGTGGGTAACTCTTGTAACTAGCACTAATTAATGTTTGATTAGCACAAACTAAGGAAATGTAGCAGAATATTTCATTTTGAAACATGGTGGAATATTGGGTGCTTAAACTCAAAGGTGTATTGCTTTCTTTGTGAGATTATGTCGTAGGCCAAGATACCTTAGAAGAAGGCATCTGTGTAGACCTTGATCACGTCTCATCTTTTTTCACTTGTGAACCATTTGAATTGTCTACTGCAAATGGAACAGCAAAAGGCACAATTGCACATTGAAATATGTGATTACATATAATGCACAGCTGGCACACTGTACAATGCATATATATTAGTGAATGAGGCAACAGCAATAACAACTTCAATTTATAGTGTCTTTAATGTATTGAAACATTCCAAAATGCTGCACCAAAACATGCAGAAAACAATGACGCTGATGTTGACTAGCGGCCAGTTTTATTGGTCCATCCTGAGGGAGAGGCAGGTTTCAGGAGGACATTTTCAAGTTTAAGGCCTTTCAATGAGGGATTGAAGGAAGTGAGAGTGCACAAGGGGCCAGTGTTAGCCAAGTTCCCAATACGTTATAGCCTCAAAAAGATGAGAGATGGAAAGGATTTAAGCCAGAGGGTTTTGCACATGGGCATAAGAATTTTAAAATCAAGGCATGGCTGTGATGTAGATCAAGTGAGCCAATGTAGGTCAGTGAGCAGAGTGGTGGTAGGTGCATGAGATTTGATGCGACTTGATGCAGACAGCAGATCTGTGATAAACTTAACCTTAAGAAATGTTTATAAAATGGGTGATTGGCAGGAAAAGAACTGGAAAAATCAAGTTTAGAGGCAAAAAAAATAGGGATATTGGTTTCAGGAGCATTTGGATTGAGGCAGCAATGACAAAGGTAGAACTAGGTGGTCTTTTTATTAGAGAGAATATGGTGTCAGAAGGTGTTCAAGGTCAAATAGGATCAGCTTGCATCAGTGGGCAGGGAGGGGGCATGAAATTGGTAGTTAGGGCAGTACCAAAGACAAATGGCTTCAGTGATCTCAATACTTAATTGATGGACATGTTGGCTCATCCAATCGTGGATACGACAGTTTGACAACACAGAGACAATGGAAAGATATGTTTGAAAGGTAGAGCAAAGTTATTAGCATACATGTTGAAGCTGATGCTTTTCTGGATTATGTGCCAATGGGTAGCATGCAAATGAGAAGGTGGTGTGGGCCAACAATAGATCCAACAGGGAATTCCAAAGGTAACAGTGCAGTGCAGCATCTTCCCGATAGTAGATAAACCATTAGAGGTTCTCTCACTCCAACTGGATAGCTAAGAACAGAACCAAGGGAGAACACTTCCACCCAGCTGGACAATGAAGGACAGGTGTTGGAGGAGGATAGTGTGGTGAAGAACACAGGGATTAAAGTATAACACTATGGAAGCAGGAATCTGAAGCAAAAACAGAAAATGCTGATTACTGGTAAGTTAAATTTAACAGTCTGTTTCAATAGTCTAACTGAGACTAGCTTGATAGGGCAGCAGTTAGCTTGATTGGGTTTGTCCTGCTTTTTGCGGACGTCATACCTGGAAAATTCTCCACATTGTTGGACTGATGCCCATGTTGTATATGCTTTGAAACCCTTTGGCTAAGAGTACAGTTAGTTCTGGGCACAGGCCTTCAATGCAGAGCTAGGATCTTGTAGAGGTTTCTCACATGAAGGGCTGTGGATTGGCACAATGGTTAGCACTATGCCTCACAAAGCCAGGGACCCGGGTTCAATTCTGGCCTCGGGGTAATGTCTGTGTGCACATTCTCCCTGTGTCTGTGTGGGTTTCCTCTGGGTGCTCCAGTTTCCTCCCAGTCTAAAGATGTGTAGGTTAGTAGATTGGCTAATAAGGATTATGCACATTGCGCTTTAACTAAAGATGGCTATGAAGTTTTCAGTCTGGTCTTTTGCACTCTGAGTTGTACCATCAGCTGAGAATGGAGATGTTCCTCTTCCTATTTGTCACTTAATTATCGACCACCATTCATAACTAAATGTGGCAGAGATGCAAAGCTTTGACCTGATACAGTGGTTGTGGAACCAATGCTACTTCTGTTGGTTTGTGTACATGTATCCTCTATTCTAGCTTTACCAGGTTGCAGCAGATTTTACGTTTTCTTTCATGGGATGTGGATGTCACAACACTAATTGCCTTTGAACTGAATGGTTTGCTAGCCATTTTAAAGGGCAGTTAGGAATCATATACATTCTTTGAGTTTAAAATGCACACCCTTTTTGATTTTCTCAAACACCTTTTATTAATGTTTTGTTTGCACTTCAGTCCCACGCTCCTAATCTACGAACACCTGGTGCAGAGAGGAGAGGGTTGGGATGCCAACCTCCTTGTGAACCTGCTCCTGGGCCTGGTGAAACGCGCCATTTACAGGTCCAGGCAGTGGGCGATCAAGGGGGCTGTCCATCCTGACTGTCTGCCCCTCTACCGCGGCTACATTCACAGCCAGGTGTCCCTGGAGAAGGAGCATGCGGTGTCCACAGGCACAGTTGACGCCTTCTGTGCCCGCTGGGCACGGCAGGGGCTGAGGTGCGTTATAGACCCCGACAATCACATTTTGATTTGACGTGTCTTAAGTTTCCTTTGTACTTTTTGTTTCTGTTCGGGCTGTTCCCCCTTCTTTTGGGGAGCCGTCCCTTTTTCTTTGTCCCAACGTAATTTCAGTTTACTTGGTTTGACCTGAAAGAACGCCCCTGCCCCGCCCCCACCAGACCAAATAAGGATGGTAGATTACTTTCCTGAAAGGAACATTCATCTTTAGTGAACCTGACATGAGTGAATCAGATGGGTTTATGACAGTAATAGTTTTATGGTCACCATTATCAATTTTCAATTGAATTCAAAGTCCACAAGCTGCCAAGGTGAGATTTGAACCTGTGTTGTCAGAGCCTTTGCCTATGCCTCGGGCTTACTAGTCAAGTGACATTGTGAAGGAAATATGAAAAAATAGAATTCATTTATATTTAAGATATTATACTTTGAGAACATGGACACATATTCATGTGTAACCATTCTTATCAAGATGCCTTAAAGCATATACATGGGCAGCTCTAACTGACAGCTTTGATTTCAACATGTGTTAAACAGACACCGTCTGTACCTCGCACACCAGGGCCTTTCAAATTCCCTACACTCTTTGGAAAGATAAGAAAAAGCTTCAAAGGAACAGTAAATGCTCTTTTGATGATACAGTCTCTCTTTTTGTATTCAGAAGGCATTTTTCAGTGTCACCTCAACAAATTAGAAAAAATAGGCTTTGAAAAATCTATTCCAATATTAAAAGTTTAAAATCACTTCTATACAAAATAGCAACAATTGAAGGTAAACAGGAAAGATATTAAGGATATATTTAAGAACATGACAACCTTTATGGGCTCACATCATGGATAATAAAAACTATTTTAACAATTAAATCAGAGTGAATAATAAGGACACATTGAAGAGGAGGAGTTTATCAAGAGGCGTTGCTGCTAAGGAATGATGCAGTCTGGTTTAGTAGGTATAACTGTTCCAGTTTCCTTTCAGAAGATCAGGAATACTATTGAAGGGAGCATCCCCTCAATGTTCAGCAAGAAGTTGTTGTAAAGCAGACAGCATCTTTATCCAGTTGCCCCAACAACTGATTTACTCAGGGATTTAGCTGAAACATTACTTTCAATACTAATCAGTATTCTTAAATTGATATGAGCTGTGACATTGTACATTTTTAAGGTTTTATTAGATTCTGTATTAGAAGTAAAACTTTCGGTGCAATCTCACTAGCTCGCCGCTCCTGTTGGTTAGAGTGGCGAGCTGGGAACACAGCATGAGGGGCCAAAAATCTGGCCCTGTTTTACAAGCTCGAATGGCTTTGTGCCCAGAAAGAGTGCAAAGCTCACTCACGCCGGAGTGCCTGGATCTCCATGTCATTAGTGTGTCTAGCACGGCTGCATCCTTCCCCCTCTTGCTGCTTCCCACCCTCCTGACGAGACAGCACATCGGCATGAATCGCGACTGATCACCACCATGTTGGGGAGAATTGGAGGCCATTAATACCCCTGAGTGGTCAGAAGCATGGCTGAGCGGTGCCCACCTAGCACACTGACAATGCTGTTGGGCACTATAAATGTGCCAAGGTGGTGCGGCTGTGACAGTGACAAGGGGGCAACATACTTTGGCAGGCTGTGCAGTGATAGGGATGGGGACTATATATAATGATGGGTGAGGGGGCTATGCACAATGACAGTAGCCTATGCACAGGCAGGCTGGGAGGCTGTTGGGGGTATCAAGCATAGGGGGGCTGTTATATGGGGATGGGCAGCAGAGGAGGTCATGACAGGGGGAGTCATGTCAGGGGACCCATTAGGAGGGCCGTGATGCTGGTGACCCATGTCGGTGTGGAGGGTGACAATGCCATTGGTACAGGGGGTATGGGGGGGGGGGGGGGGACAGTGTTCAGTAGAAGATTTGGGCACCCTGCAGAATGGCACCAGAGCGCTCTGAATCCAGTTTCATTGATGTTATAGTCTCTGCCCCCACCCCCCGCTTATCCACTTTAAAGTGTATTACATGTTAAATAATTCTGTAATAAATTTGTAAGTTGGTAAAATATAGGCTGGAATTTAGTGGCTGTTCATGCCCTGCTGCTGTCTATTGTAGTCTTCAAATGCAGTAAAAGAACCCACCTCTCTTGACAATTTTTTAAAAATTGATTCATGGGACATGGGTGTTGCTGCCTGGCCAGCATTTATTGCTCATCCCTAGTTGCCCAAAGGCATTTGGGAGTCAACCACATTGATGTGGATCTGGAGTCACATGTAGTCTAAACCAGGTAAGGATGGCAGATTACCTTCCCTGATCGACATTAGTGAACCAGATGGGTTTTTCTGGCAATCGACAATGGTTTTACAGTCATCAGTAGATTCTTAATTCCAGACGACTTTTATTGAATTCAGATTCCACCAGCTGATGTGGTGGGATTCAAACCCAGGTCCCCAGACTGTTAGCTGAGTTTCTGGATTAATAGTCTAGTGATAATACCACAAGGTATTATCACTAGACCTTCCTTCCCTTTTTTGAAAGTGGATAGAATTTTTGAAGAGAGACTCCTGGATTCTTATAATACCTGGCTAATTATAACATGGCCGACAAATTGTTTATCAGGATTTCCAAGAAAAAGTAATATCTCTTAATACTTGCTTTTTTTGGGTGAGATGTGATTCACTTTCTCAGATCCAAAGTGAGTGTCTATGTGAAATTGCTGCCTTGAATTCAGGTGAGGGTATTTGTTGAGGAATGTTCCTGATCTAGGATTGTCTATATTTGAGGCTGGAATTATAATCCACTTCTACGTTACCCCTACGCCACCATCTCCTCCAAAGGTATTGCAGTTATGCAGATACACTGGCAGTGACCCAAGACAGGGATTCAGACTTGAGAATTTCTCCTGTTTTTTTTCATTCAGTTTTCTGGACCAGGCATTTTTCCATCATGCTTTTGGCAATAAAAATTGTTTACTTGTTTAATACCATGTCAGAAAATCAAAATGCTTAACAAAGAAGGGAAGGAGGACACACAGGAAGGAGGTAAATAAAAGATACACCAAAAATGTAGCCAGGTGAGTTTTTTTTTAAAAAAAAGATGTTTTTGCAGGAAGTGAAATATAGATTAGGGAGATTGTGGTGATCAAAGGATTGCCCACTGGTGGTGGAACAGGAGAAGTGAAGATCAAGCAGGAAGCCAATATCCAGAAGAGAATATGTGCTCAGACAGAATTAAAACATAGAAAATAGAAACAGGAGTAGGCCACTCAGTCCTTCAAGCCTGTTCCGGCCTTCATTTTGATCATGACTGATCATCAAATTCAATATGTCTTCCTTCCATATCCCTTGATCCCTCTAGCCCCAAGAGCTATATTTAATCTCTTGAAATCACACAACATTTTCGCCTCAACTACAAATTCAACATTCTCTGGGTTAAGAAGTTTCTCTTCACCTCACTCCCAAAAGGTTTACCCCTTATCCTTAAACTATGACCCCCCTAGTTCTGGACTTCACCACCATCATGAAATTTCTTTCCAAAATCACCCTATCTAAACCCATTAGAATCTTATATGTCTCTGAGATCACCATTCACTCTTCCAAACGCCAATGAATATAATCCTAACCGACTTATTTGACATACCTGCCAACCTAAGAATTAGTTGGCAAACTTTTGCTACATTCCTGCTTTGGCAAGGCCATCCTTCCTCAGATAAGGGTATAAAGTCAAGGTCTGGATCGTTAAGTGCCCTTCCTTAGAGGGTAGAAACCATCATCTCATGCAGTTTTGTATTGACAGGAAACAGAAATTCTGACATCTTTGTCAAAGTAGTTGGAAGATGTTATTAGGATTGGGCAAAGGTATGAATTGGAAATTAGTGGACTGGAAGACTTGAAATTGGGTGAGCTTGATAAGAATAGGATTAATAGACATTCAAAATTTAATACCTGAGGCTGTTTGTATCCAGAATTTGATTAATTTGCGTCTGTAAAGGGTGGAGAGGGTGTGACATTGGAGGTATGGATGCAGGAGATGCACATTATCAAAATCATGCAGACATTGATGGTAGTCTACTCATAGCAGGCATCTTCGGAGGATTTTTTTTGTTTGTTAATTTATTTGGATGTGGCCATCACTGCTCAATGCCAATTACAGCCAAGGTGGTGGCCAGCTGCCATCTTGAAGATAATTGAGTGGCTTGCTCAAACATTCCTGAGTTTGGTTATGAGTCAGCCACATTGTTAAGTGGTTCTGAAGCCAGTCCATGTAATGCTCATCCATCAAAGGACATTAGTGAACTAGACGACTTGTTAGTAGCTGTCTGGCACTTTTCATAGTCAACATAATTGCTGTTTTTATTCCAGATTTATTTAACACTGTGGGCTAAAGTTTAGGTCACCCCCCCACTTCCCCGCAGGCATGTTTCCTGCAAGCAGGGTGGGAAGGGGCATGTAAAATGGGATGAATGCAGTTCCCATCTTCCCTGCTAACCCTCATAACACAAGGAAGCAGATGGGCACCAAAAGCAACACTACAGCTTGCCCACCCTATTTAATTGAGTTAAGGGTTGATTAACTTGTTACCTAACTTGTTGACCCACATAATAACACTGACATGTCATAAAATGTTTGGCATGACCAACAGGGTGGGAGTGGGAAACCCGATTTTTAAACTTAAATGTTTAGAGGGCGACAAGGAATGTGGGGGTGGCGGGGGGGGGGAATTCTTGCTCTTTGGGGGCTGCCCTTTGTTGATTGCGTGGAAGCCCTCATTAGGTTGATCCACTCCTCCACTTCCTTCCTACCCACTCCCTCCCTATTCCCCTTTATTTCTGTCCTGCTGTTGGTTATTCCATCACTGCCAATAGTTTCACGGAGTAAACATTACAACTGTGCATTGTACCGTGTTGGCAGCAAAGACAGCCTTTTCTTAATTAATTCAATTTATATGCCCCAGCTTCTGTGATTGGATTTGAACTACTGTCACCGGATCACTACTTCAGACCTCTGGCTTAATAGTCCAGTTAAAAAAAAACTATGCTCCCAAATTTCCAATGATGGGATAGTGCAATCTCAGTAGCATGCAAATGCTGAAAGAAGGAACTCATCCTTGCTGGCGACTTAGAGGAAATTTTGACATGGTGTGAATTAATCATGGACTCAGTTCACTAGCATTGGGTTCAAACAGCATTCATGTAAAAGCTTCTTCTGTTGATGATAATCCCAAAGAATAGGATACAGATGATTAATAGGGGACTAAGGGTAGAGCATGAGACGCGTTCACCATTAGCTCTGCTGGCACAAGAGGAGTTACTTGTAAGGGATATTTGCAATTTTCAGAGAGAAGGTAGTGGGACCAGGAGAGAAAAGTTTGTAAATTTGTACAGAGAGGTGAAGCAGGCATGGGACATGGTACAAAATAACAAATGGGAATAAGAAATTAAGTATATCTGCAGCCATGAATGAATCAGCAAGCTACTGTTTTAGGATTTGTTCTGTGCCCATAACTGTTCAGTTTATTTTCTATGATATTTAAATAAATTTCTAAGAATATAAAACCAGCACAAATTTTAAACCTATCTGCCACCTCATACATCTTGTATCTTGAGAATAATTTCCAATATATTTTGATGACCAAATTTGTGAGATTTTCCCCAGTTGCCTATCTGAAGACATACTTGCTATACTAGGCCTGCAGAAGGTGGCCAGTGAACCAGTACAGCTGAAAAACCTACAGGGCCAATGTCCTTGACCCACATCTCCATCGTGACCACGATCCTACCAGTGTTGGCCTCAATGCAATGGCATGTCAGTAGGATCACCTCAGACTGGAAGGCTCACAGACTCCTCCAATGTGTCTTGTAATCTGAGGAATGTAGCAACCAACCCTTTCTGATGTTCCCAGGCTTGACTTTGTAATTCCAGTAGTTGAGGTATAGCCAAATCCAAAAGCTCATTATCAGACTCGAACTCAGATGATTCCTGGCCTCCAGGTGTCCGGCACCTGGAATATCCCCACTTCAACCTGTAGTGGATCAGACAGTTTGCTGTGCTCATCAGATTGTGACTCCGAGGCTACTCTAGAACTAGGTCACACCAAAATGGGTGTCTCTGTACAGGTTGCGTTGTGGGCGAGTGCTGTGACTGGTCTTTATACGTGAGGTTAATCTTCCGAAGTGTCTTCAGGCCGAGTCGGGAGCTTGGCTCACGGATGGCCTCTGATGTTGTCCCAATGTGCCTGTGAAAAGAAGGAGGGATCATTACTGCATGGCAGGAGGTTGCGAAGCTAACAACATCACCACAGTTTGGTTGTCTGATGGATGTTATAGTGAGGGATGCTCATTTGATTCAGCACTGCAGTCGTCACCGTCAGCACAGCAGCAGTCCGTGTCCTTACTAACCAGCTGGATGGTGTTACTCTCAAAGCGCGTCAGGACCTAAAGTTTGGGCATTGCACCAGCGGTCTAGGATCGATCTCTCTTGTTATGAGTCAAGTTGTTCTGCATGATAATAGGTGGAAAGTATGTAAGAAAGTTGCCTGTTGTGCCAGATGAAAAGGATGCCAGACACGTATAGGTGGTGATTGATTTGATTTTATTTATTCCGGTCACCTGTATTGGAACACAGTGAAAAAGTATTGTTTTTTGCATGCTATACAGATAAAGCATACTGTACAGAGAGAAGGAAAAGAGAGGGTGCAGAATGTGGTGTTACAGTCATAGATAGGGTGTAGAGAAAGATCAACATTATGAGGTAGGTCCATTCAAAAATCTGATGGCAGTAGGGAAGAAGCTGTTCTTGAGTCAGTTGGTACGTGACCTCAGACTTTTGTAGCTTTTTCCCAACGGAAGAAGGCGGAAGAGTACATATCCAGGGTGTGGGGAGTCCTTGCTGGCTGCTTTTTTGAGGCAGCAAGAAATGTAGACATAATCAATGGATGGGAGGCTGGTTTGAGTGATGGACTGGGCTTTGTTCACGACTGGGCTTCGTTCTTGACCCTTTCTGAGAAAAAAAAACTTGGAGAAGACTTGATAGAGGTCTTTAAAATTACAAGTGGCTTGGACAGGATAGATGTGAAATGTTTCCACTTGTGAGAATTCAAAACTAGTAACCTTAAATACAAGCTAGTTACATGCAAGCCCATGCATATTGTAGTTATTTCCTGAAAAGTGCAACTTTAAGTGAAATGGCACTAAGCAAATCATTAAGTTCTGTTTGACCTTTGTTATAAAGTATGTTTAAATTAATTTTTCTAAGTTGAAATATGTACGTTGATAAATTTCTATATTCAGAAATGAAATTACATTTAAAATAATGTGAAAGAGGAGCTTTTTGTTTTGTATTAAATCAAGACAATCAAAAGTATACCAATGTCAGACAAAACTCAACTTTATACTATATACACATTGGGATTCGTCATGCGGTGTAAGATCAGCCACATCAGCAACCTCTGAGCCACTTGCTCACCATGAAAGCTTGATGCTGAAACAGGGTGCATCAAAACCATCCTATGGGATAATGGCTACCCTGAACAGATCATTTTGTGCAAAGTCATGAACAGGCCTAAAGCCCTTTGCAGCTGAAAAATCTATCTATCTCAAGTTAGGTATCTCAAACAATTGAGCAATAGATGAAGCTTGTCATTTCACATTGCTACTCTACTCCATAGTAATCAATGTGAGCTGTATTGCCCACTAACAGGATGCTGCCATCAAGCTAAAAAGACATTCTGCCCATTGCACTAATCAGTAGTGGTATATGAATTTCAGCATCACTGTGATGCTAGGTAAGTAGGCTGTATGTCCCAAAGACAGGCAGATCATATCAAGCAGCATGTCTGTTTGGCTGTTCACAATGGGAAAGGTACAGACCATATTTAACCAGACTGCTCGCAAAACCCAAAGCACAGCATCCAACATCAGATGTGATTCTGCGATTGGATAACATTTGCAAAGTAATCCCCAGTATGCTAAGAATTATGCTAACCACCAATTTAAGGTAGTCCAGATGGACTTGCAGTGTGGTGCATTTGCACGTGCTGGAAGCTACATATATTAACACTCGGAGCCCTGTTCTTTGCAGGCAGACAGAACACAATGCACCTATTTCAGCTAGATAAGTGTTTGCTAGTTCATTTCTCAGACAAATGCCTTGACCAGAGTCAAGCTACTTAGTTTAAATTTCAAACAATACTTGGCAGGTTACTGTCTGTCATCATCAACTGGTACATTCTCCATGACAACATTTCTACCACAGTTCACTTACCAACCAGTGCTTTCTTCTTATACAATATATGTTGTTTTCCCTTACATTGACATTCTTGTGAATTGTCCTGATGGGTGCAAGTTGAAAAGCTTTGACAATTTTTTTAAGCAATACTCATATCTGTACTACCAAATAACTATGTAAAATAAACCAAAAAAAAAGAAACATGCTAACTCTTTCTACTTACCTCCCTTTTGCTGCCACTCCCACTTGCCAATTTTCTTCCTCATTGCTTTTCTGTTCTTCATCCCTGCCAGTCACCATCGATCATGCTCATTAAACCTCCTGCTCACATTGTGCGTTTGGACCTTCCTGCCGGCTGAACTTCATTTCCATCACCCAAACCTATGCTGGGCTGTGCGCTCAGGAGGTAACTCACGAGTGGCAGGAAGAGCAGCTTTGGAGTGAAAAAACTTCAGCTTGCAGAAATAAGCCAGAAACTGCAGAGGTGGCAAGAGAGAAGGTCAGGCAGCAAGGAGAAGGTTAGCCAACAGGAGTGTCAAGGAGAGGGGTAGGCCCCTCCAAAATGAGGCATCTACAAGATGCAATGCAGCAATTCATTAAGGGTCCTTCAACAGCACCTTCCAAACCCACACCCTTCACCAGCTAGGACAAGGGCAGCAGATGCATAGGAACACTACCACCTGCAAATTCCCCTCCAAGTTACTCACCATTCAATATATTGCCGCTCCTTCACTATCAGAAGGTTAAAATGCTGGAACTATCTTCCTTATAGTACCGGGGTGTACCTATACCACATGGACAACAGAAATTTGACCTGCTCATGAAACTTTCATGCAATACTGGAAGTATAACGAAATATTTCTATTTCCAGCAGCTGTTCCATTGCATTGTATATGGCAAGTCAGAGCTGTCATACCATTGTGATGTGCAACGTCTGAAGGTGGGGTAGTCCAATCTGAGATATTCGTAGCCCAGGAGTGTGGCAAACCGTGTCCGATGGCCAGAAGTGCAGTGTTTAGTCGGGATCCGGATAGCTGTAAAGGCAAGAAACAAATAGCAGCCTAGGGCCTTGGTGAAATATAATAGATGCGTTTGTAACAGTTTTTACATCACATACTCAGGTTTTGTTGGATGGGCAAATCGAAACATGCCAGTTACTGATTTGTAGCATTTCAAGATCGGTGCAGCTTGTGACATCTGTAGTAGCAAATTAATTTGACATTATACAGTGCCTCAGACACGCCAGAGTGCTTTACAGGCAACTAAGTATTTTAAATGTGGTACATATGACAGCTATTTTGCTCACAAGGTCCCACAAATGGCAATGAAATAAATGAGCACATTTATTTATTATTGTCACAAGTAGGCCTACATTAACACTGCAGTGAAGTTATCCCCTAATCGCCACATCCTGGCACCCATTCGAGTACACGAGGGAAAATTTAGCATGGCCAATGCACCTAACCTGCACATCTTTGGACTGCGGGAAGAAACCAGAGCACCTGAAGGAAACTCACGCAGACATGGGGAGAATGTGCAGATGCTGCACAGACGGTGACCCAAGTCAGAAATTGAACCAGGATCCCTGGCGCTGTGAGGCAGCAGTGCTAACCACCAAGCCACCCCATAAGTCTTTGAAAGATAAACATTTGAGAACAGGAGAATTCCAATGATCTTTGAATAGAGCTATGGGATCTTCCATACCCAATGGTGAGGGCAAATGCAGACTCAGTTCAGCATTTCATCTGAAAGATGGCATATCCAACTGAATAGCATACCCTCAGTAGTGCACAGGAATACCAGTAGCTGGTCTAACTGTCACTGCAAGTACAGGGTGATTTTAGGAAATGGCTAGGAACACACTCTCCCTAATAGTAAGAAGGAAGTTCCTCTTCCTCCCCTCCCAATAAAGTCATAACTATCCAGTGCTAATTCAGACCAGAAACAAGAATGTAAGCAATGTTTATGAGAGATGAAAAGAAAGGTATTAAAAACGCTTTAGGGAGAAAGTAGGAAAATTGGACCAGTCAGCAGCCTTAGCATGAAGCCAGTAACGATGACACGATGGTCAAGTGAATACACAATGTCCAAGTGGTAAATTACAAAGAATCTATACTAACAACCAATGAACAATTAGCACAATCTGGCAATAAAATGTTGCAAACAAATTAAACTGGTCCACACCTTGTAATGAAGACCCTTTCAGTCTCAATTTTGCTTAAAGTCTAAGCTGAGAACTTAATACAAAAGGTGAAGATTTCTTGTGCATAATAGCATGTTGCACTCAAGGTATCTTTCTCACAATGGAATTTATTTATTTTGTTAATGTTACAAGCTTATGGGTGGCATGGTAGCACTGCTGCTTCACAGCGCCAGGGTCCTGGGTTCGATTCTCAGCTCGGGTCACTATGTGGAGTTTGCACATTCGCCTCGTGTCTGCGTGGGCTTCCTCCTGTTTCCTCCCACAGTCCAAAAATGTGTGGGTTAGGTTGATTGGCCACACTAAGAAATTGCCCCTTAGTGTCCAGGATTGTGGAGATTAGAGGGATTAGTGGGTATAATATGCAGGGATATGGGGTTAGGGCCTGGGTGGGATTGTGTTTGGTGCAGACTCGATGGACCGAAGGGCCTCTTTCTGCACTGTAGGGTTCTATGATTCTGAGTTGGAACACTGCAATGAAGTTACTATGAAAATCCCCTAATTGCCACACTCCAGCACCTGTCTAGGTACACGGAGAGAATTTAGCCTGGCCAGTGCATCTAACCAGCACGGCTCTTGGACTGTGGGAGAAAACAGGAGCATCTGGAGGAAACCTACGCAGACAAGGGGACAATGTGCAAACTCTGCACAAACGGTGATCCAAGTCGGGAATTGAACCCAAGTCTCTGGTGCTGTGGGACAGCAGTGTTAACTGCTGTGCCACCTTGTGCAGGAGGCCTTTGCAGTGTGAGAAGCCTGAACATTGCGTGTCCAGCTAACTGAAAAAAAATCAAGGATGTCAGGTACAGTTTCCAGCATTGCCTTATTTTGAATTGTATACAAATGCAGAGTGCCATAGCAGACTGTAAGTAACATTCTCAACTGTACACAGGACTTAGGACTCTGAGCTAAAGGGCAAAGTTTTTTATAAATTTGGTTGTGTTGTGTAAAATGTTGTATAAAATAAAAAGAACATGTAAAGCAACAATTGCTAAAAGCAAAAACTGTATCACTGGATGATCTTCTGCAAACACAGGAACTTAAATCCCAAGGAGTAAAGTCACTGAGCAGGGAAATTGCAATGATTCAGAGGAGGTACGTTTTGTACTGTAAACTATTGATTACACCATTTTTTTTTCCCGTTCTTAATTAATCAAGAAAGGGATAAAATATTAGCAAATTCTGGAAGGTGTAACCATTATCCAGATTTGGAATGAGGTGGTGACAAACAGTTTTGTTTTAAACATCTTAAATCACCGAGTCACATCAAGCACCATTACAGAAATATTGACTGAAGAAGGATGGAGTACATACAGATTGCAGCCAACAGTCTGAGTTCCTGCACCTGCCAAGCAGCACCCCTCTTGCACTGAAAAGTACAATTCTGTTATTTACAAAGGTTTACATACATTTGCAGAATTCCTCTTCCAGAAGATACATGTTTGGATAATGCAAGTAGCTACATCAAACATGGGACAAACAGAAGCACTGGAAGACCTTTTCTTTAAGGAATCTCATAATGCTCCCCCCATTTACAGTACATCTTTGGCATTATAACATTGCCAGCATTATAATGGAAACACACCCAAAGATACAAACAATTCAACTTGGTATTGTGTAAAAATCTCACCTTATGTAGCCAGTGCTATTAAATCCTATCTCCTGAAATATAGGATGCACAGGCCTGGGATTGGTTCTGACCCTGCTGAAACTCAGGAGAGAAACTTCCAGGAGTAAGGTTTTAGTATCCTGAAGGAAATATCTGCAGAAACCTCACCGAAGATTAGTTGCCTTACTGGTCCTGTATTAACAATGTATATTTTTATAAGTCTCCTGACTTCCACCAATCTTGCATGATCTAGGCCATGATCTAAATTTGGATGCCCTACCTCTCTTAAGAAGGAGGCTAGAGTACCACATCTCACTGAACATACTAGCCTTCAAACTTACATTAGGTTACAGGGAAGCAAGAGCTCAAAGTAGGATGTTCATGTGTTAAGCCCCTCCACAGAAGTGGCCTTTTTGGGGTGGGTGGAGAGTCCACTGATATACAAGGCAACAGCTCCATTATAAGTCTGGGAGCAGGTGTGTCAAGGTTTTGACTGAAATTGCATCTGTTCCAAAAGTCCGGCGCTGGAGTTAGAAGAGGAGCCTGCCAGAATGGCCCAGCAATTCAGGGGTCCCAGTCGCTTATAGTAAGTGAAAAAGCTGAGTGGTTTATTCATGAGTGGTGTCTCTGCCTAAATTGGCAGTTCTGACCTAAGGCTACACATGAGCACAACAAGAATCTATTGTGTATCTTGTAAACTTTCTTTCCTTCATAGTAACTCTAAATTAGGTAATTTACTTTTTTTTAGTAACTATACAATGATTTTACTGATGTCTACATCTCTCATAAGGCTCATAATGAGCAATGACATAATTGAAGATAATTTAAAGTTTATGAAAAGATCGTAATATCTTTAGAATGATAAATCTGCAACAGATAAACCCTTTTATTTAATTCTGATGCTGTCCACTATCATTCAATAAAAATCCACAAGTGTTTTTTTAAAATAAGTCCATATTTTATTAGATGCATAAATGTCTAAAAATGCCTAGTTGTACTCAACATAATCAGAGTGCCAAAGGGTCTTTTAAAAATCAGACTATAATCCAGTACAGTACAACACTCTTACATGTAGCTCAATCAAATAGCTAGCCCCAGTAAATAGTCTCGAGCACCTAGCTACTTTTAACTGTGTGATTTTGTAATCAGTGTTAAATCTGACAAAACATATTCTAGAAAAATGGCTAGTTTGCGATCAACTTACCTAAAAAGGTAAAAAGTAAAGGCCCATGTAGATGGTCCCTACAGAGATTCTCCGGAACAGGCTCGAAGGGCTGAATTTCTGGTTTCTATGTTTCTAAAACATGACTTGAATTAATTGGACTAAATGTGGCTTCTACTTTGGACTACAATGAGAGGGTCACATTGTGCATAACATGATGGTGAAAGACTTTAGAATTAAGAAATTCTTTTCCATGCAATGGCAAGGGCTGATTATAAAACTCAAAAACCACAGATCAAATGGGTCTACTGTAATGGTAAATACTTTCATGTGCAACACCAGAAAGAAATTAATTATTCAATTATCACCTCCTACCTCAGTGTACTTTTTAGTCACATAATCAGATTCAAAGCACATCACATTGCTCTATTTAGTTATTGTTCCAGCATGCAAAGGCAAGAGAATCTTCACAAAGTAGGGGGAAAAAGTGAATCTGTTAACAGACTTTTCTATGAAATTAAGTTTCGAAATAAATACTGTTTTTAATTATACCTCCCCATACACATTTTTCTTTGGTGAAACACATTCCAATAGTCGTCATTTCTGAATTTTCACTCTATGATCATCCATGACAAAATGAAAACAAAATTTATAAATAAATCTTATTCACAAAATATTCAAATACTTCAGCATGAAAATTAAACTCATAGGATGACAAAGATACAGAATTCCATGTCAAACACAGAAATTCTCTTAAATCTGCTATACATTTCCTGTATATTTACTGGGATATCTCAACATAACCAGGTCACAAACAGTCAAATAAGGTTTGTTAACTAACTTGTATTCAAGTTAAAATGTGCAGGATCAACAATCTATAAAGTCAAAAATTCTTATCCTTTCTTAGTCACTGCAGATATTTGCTGAGCAAATATTTTATTGAATTTCGGATACTGACTCACATGTAACATTTTTAGTCAAATATCTATTATTTAGTTACCGGTTTGTTTCAGAAAATCAATACATAAAAGCTAGGTTCTAGGTTATCTCTATACTGCAATGTGTTAATTCTGTTTTTTGGTTAGAAAATAAGTAAACAGAACAGCTACAAAAATGCTTCCCTTCTATACAATTCAAATGCACTTTTCAGTGGGGAATCCACTTTTTTCCACAGTGATGTATCATGATGGTATCCTTGAATTGCTTGTTCATATGCCTGGATCAGTGAGATCCATATTTGTTCCAAAAAGGTCCACTAGTTGCTCCTCATAATTTGCAATGTTTCTCTTCATAATGTCCATACAAGGACCAAGCAGTCGCTCAAACGCTTGCACATCCATAACTGTGAAAAAATAAATAGCCAAACACAAAAACAAGACATTATTCTAAATTGAAAAGGCTTTGCTGCTGACATTCACTATCTGTCCTGGCCCCATAACACCCAAATATACATTTAATTTATGGATTGTAGAAAGCAAGGAACCTTGCACTGATGAAGGAAGGATTGCATTTATTGTTTCCTCCTTCTCAAAGCAAATTCCCACCGTGTATGGTTCCATAGGTTCTGGTAGATCTCTAATGTCCTGCCTGGTGCTCATTTCCCAAGTGAGCCCAGACAGTTGAGTGTTGGCAGGCTGTTTAGCAACAGCAGGCATCTCAATTGAACCCCATCCTTTCCTCATCTGACATCCACATAGCCATGTACTTTGCAGCATGACTACTGCATATAAATCAACAACAGAAAGCCTGGCTGGTTATTTTCCCATCTAACATAGAATCAGCAACATTGGGTATACACACCAACTGTAAGCTTTTCATTGTGACTTTCAGCACTCCTCATGGGGAGGACATGGGAAATCATTTTCTTTCGACTGGATGATTTCATAACTAATCAGATCAATTCGGGACTTACGACTAGAAACTGGAAGCGACACCACATTATGCATCCATTTTGCATTAAATTAGTTATTAACTGAATTAGCATTGCTTGCCAATTGCAGTTGTAGCAGTGATCTACAAACTAGATATAACTAAGTTGGTAAATGCATAAATACCTGTATGGACCTTTCAATCACCACTTCTTAATGCACTTTTCACGTGATAGTTGATTTCCAATTTTAAAAAAATATTTTGGCAGGAACAAGGGAGCAATACATGTTTTAAGGTTTTAAGGAGAGGTGCATCCAATGATGGATGACGTTTCAGTATCGCCCTTCCTAAGAACTCAGTTTTAAGATTTTGCTTTTGATATTATTTGCTAACTGTCTTCACTTCCAAAATGAATTCACGATGGCTAAATCAGCAAACACACAAACCTGCCAATCTTACACTTCTCTCTGCATTACGATGGGATCCAGGATAGGGAAAGTTGGGATAACGGGCAGGATGTTTCAGCTGCACATGCCTCAAGACCAGAAACTCCCAACTGAGGTCAACAGACATTTGCACTGACTGCCGAATTTTCTGTCCTGCCTGCTATGATTCCGGTGGCAGGCAGAATGGGAAAATTCTGTCCAAGGAGTTTCAATTTCCAATGAAAGGAGCTAGGACCTGTAAAACTGTATTGCAATCTTTATAACTACGTAATTTTCATAATTGAAATATACTTGACCCTGGCAGGATTTATTTTTGATTTGGAAGACAGATTACATAAACCATTAAAATGTCAGAAATAATGCCTGCTCTTGAACATGACAGGAACCTATATTGAACTACCCTATCGCTTGACTTAAATATCGGAGGTCGTACATGTCAGCTTTATTGGTGTGGGGTCACACTTAAGAGGTTGTCAGGTACTGCTATCTGCATCAATTTGCAATAATGCATTTGTAATGCCTCAACCATTATTAGATGAACAGCGAACTCTGCAAAGACCAAAAATTAAACTGTAAATTTCCTGGTCCACATGGTCCATTTCATATTAGGCAATGCCTTGACCAGTCAGGGTTAAGCTATGGTGTATAACAAAGCTGGGCAGTTATCTGTCAAGCACCACCAACTGGTGCATTCTCCAATAGCTCTAACCAATCGGAGTCCACTCGCCATTCTCCTCTCATTCAGTATAAATTGTTGTTTTTCCCTTAATGCCGGTATTCTTGCAAAGTGTTCTGATGAGTGCAAGACAGAAATGTCTTTTTTTCAACGTGTGTATCGTATTTTCTAAGGAGCACACAGAAGTAAACCTAATTCACAATTTTAGAATCAGTGGCATCAAGATTAGTTACCACATCTACTGAGATATAACTCTGTCATCTGGTTTCGTCAGGAAAAATAGTATACAGTAAATTAGTACAGCAGGACACACTCTGTGCCCTAGAGTTCTAACCGTTTCTCTCTATCTTAATAGTATACTTTTTTTAATTCTTTGTGCCAAATTGGACAACTTCACAATTCCCACATTATCCGCCATCTGCCAAACAGCTGCCCACTCACTTAAGCTATCTACAAAAGGGACTTAGGTAGGTTATGTCCTCTTGACAACTTTCTTTCTATCTTTGTGTCATCAGCAAATTCAGCTGCTACAAATTTGGTCCCATCATCCAAACCTCCTCCCGCCCTGCTTGTCTAACCCAACATGCACGTCATTCTATTTCCTTTTCCCTCATTCACATATCTAACTTGGTCCTGAATACATTTATGCTATTCATCTCAACTACTCCATTTGACAGCAAGTTTCACATTCCAACCATACTCTGGGCGATCAAAGCTCTCCTGAATTCTTCATTCACTTTATTAGTGACCATCTTATATTTATTGCCCACAGTTTTGAACTCCCACAAGTGAATGCATCTGCGTCTATTTTCAAGACCTCTAATTATATCATTCCTCAGCCTGCTGTTTTCTGGAGAAAATAGCCCCAATCTGCTTAGCCTTTCCAGATCATTATAGCTACCCAGTTCTCGTTTCATCTTTATGAATTTTTTCATTTTCTTCAGTATGTCCAAATCCATTCTGTAACACAGAAGCCAGAGTTAGACGCATCATTCCAAGTCTGGTCTAACCAATATATGTTTAACCATGAGCAGCATTTTCCAGCTGTTCCTGGTGGTGGCACTTTCTGGCTCCCCAGCTTTGCTTGAAGTTTTATTCTTCTAAAGCAATACATCTGGGTTACATTTAGTCCATGAAATTTCTAGCCTCTGAAAATTCTGTGAACAACATTCACTTGTTTTGAAGCAATTGAATAGAAAAAAAATCTTAAAGAAATTACCTGGAAACTATTAATGAGATTTTGCCCCCCCACCCCTCCACCTTCCCGGCTATTTTTTTTTTAAAATGGCCCACGAATTGTAGAAGATTTACCTAAACATTTCACATTTCCTACAGCAAAGGCAGAAGCTGCACGGGGCTGATTCGCAACCAAAGCAAGTTCTCCAAAATACTGCCCTCTTGAACAGCGAGCTATTTCCACTCCACCATCTGCATCAGATTTGGTCTATATTAAAATGAACCAAAAAAAGAAAATGATCTTTCAATGCATTGGTCCCGTGTGTAAATAAAGTTTGAAGAAACAGAAATAGAAAACGGTGGCAACACTCAGCAGATCAGGAAGCAGCTGCGGAGAGAACAGAGGACATAGAATAAGAGTTGAATTCTGACAAAGCGTTCATGCCCAAACTTAAATGGCTCCATTCTGTTCTCTCCACAGACACTGCCTAACTTTTTATTTTGGAGATGAGCTTCCAATCACAGATTCACACCATCACTAAGACCGCCTATTCCCACCACCAGAACATTACCCAGCTTTACCTACTACAACTCAACTGCTGCTCAAACTCTCATTCATACTTTTATTACTGCTAGACTATATTATTCCATTGCACTCTAGCTAGCCTCCCACATTCTATCCTCTATAAACTGGAGGGTATCCAGAACTCTACTGCCCATGCCTTAACTCTCAAGTTCTATTCATCTATCACCTCTGTGCTCACTAACCTACATGGGCTCCCAGTCAAGGGACATTTTGATTTTAATATTCTTATCATCCTTTTCAAATCCTTCTGTGGCCTTGTCATTCCCCATCTCTGTAATCCCCTCCAGTCCCAGAACCATCTGCAATATCTGCACTCATCTAATTCTGGCCTCTTCAGCATCCCTGATTTTAATTGCGTCACCACAGATGACCGTGTTTACAGCTGACTAGGCCCCTAGGCTTTGGAATTGCACCTCCCACATTGTTTTCCTCCTTTTAAGATAGTGTTTAAGATCTACCACTTATTAAGCTTTTGGCTGTCTGACCCAACATCTTATGTGGCATATTGTCACATTTCATTTCATAATGCTCCGTGGGACATTTTCTTACACTAAAGGCATTATACAAGTATAATGTCCAGTTCTTCAACATCTGTATTTTATACTTCTGAAGAGCAATTAATCTGGTTCAGAACAGAATAGTGTAGCTAAAAAAAGTCTTGTTGTATTACAGCCTTATTACCTAAAATCTGGGCATAATAATCTTATGCCTGCTATTTTAATACAGGCATTAAAGCAGTTTATTATAGCTACCTCTTATTAAAACAGCAGACAAAAACTATCATAGCCATGCTTTAAATATTTGTTCGCTAAGATCAGGAACAGTCCTAAATCACTCTTTGCTGTTGTAAATAATTTCTTCCATCCATTTTAAGTGCTAATCCTGAAGCTCTCAATTCTGTTGAATTGAAATGTAGTGCTTATGCCAGTATAGTAATCCAAGAGACTTTCTGAAGTGTAGCTACATTCCACTATTGTTCAGTCTAATTGATCCAGTTCTTGTTTTGCACTGCATGCTTATTGAGCAGCAGATTAGAACAGTTGCAACTTTGGAATTATCATGGGTTTTAAAAGCACCTTGTTAAAAATAGTAATTGTAGAATTAAAAACCTCTATATAATTTTGCCTATGATTAGAAATTAAATTTTAAAATCCACAGGTTGTTATTTTGGTGTTTCAATTGATCAAGTTTGAAAGTATTTTGAGGTTGTCATGCCCCCTCTGATTTCACAGAAGTGTGCTGAATTTACAGTGTTGATTTTTGGAACTCCTTTTACATGATACGAGGAGGGAAGAATTTGCAGACGGGAAACTCATCCCCAGATTATATAATCAGTACAGACAAATTCTTACAAATAAATCATCCCCAATAAATAAATCTTATATATATGTAAGTTTTATGTGCTGTACTTGATCAGATCTTAATGGGCAGTACGGTGGTACAACGGTTAGCACTGCTGCCTCACAGCACCAGGGACCTGGGTTCGATTTCCGACTTGGGTCACTGTCTATACGGAGTCTGCCCATGTCTGCGTGGGTTTCCTCCATGCACGGCGGTTTCCTCTCACAGTCCAAAAGACTTGTTGGTTGTTTGCATTGATCATGCTAAGTTCTCCTTCAGTGTACCTGAACAGGCTCTGAAGTGTGGTGACAGTAATTTCATTGCGTTGTTAATGTAAGCCTACTTGTGATGCTAATGAAAATTACCACAAAAGAAAAATAATATCCCATTTCATATTATCTTATGTAAGTGTGCAGCTTAATATAGAAAAGTTAAAATGAATGTCTTGTCACCACCTAAATTCAATTCAAAAATGGATGGAATTCAAGCTGGCCAACTAGAGTCATCTAGTCAGTTGCTTTACAAGCATCTGGAATGAACATCTCGGCTGCAATTGTCAGAGTTAAAACAGGGTATTTTGCAATGGGATAATGAAGGCAGCTCCATGCAAAATATTACAGAATTGTATTAAATTATAAATATGAAAATGTCTTAAGGTCAGCTTGCTCAAGTGAACTCTTCTGTCCAATAGATGCCTCTTACTCATATACATTCATAAATATTAAATATCAGTAAAATCTGTAAAATTCTTAAAATAGCCTTTCTTTTCTTGAGGGCAGGGAGGCTGTAGGAAAGGGGAGAAAGTTGAAGAAATGCAGGCTTTCAAGTGGAAATGTCAACCAGCTCATGACCAAACAGAAATCATTGACTGAATAAGTGTGAAGTGGGAAAAACAAGAACATGGATGCAGAAAGCGGTCCTCTGTTTAATTTGTCCTATCATCCAGTTTCTCATTTTATACCCGGATAGGATTAACAATGGAACATTGTGGAATCATAGACTACCTACAGTGCAGAAGGAGGCCATTTGGCCCATTGAGCCATCATCAACAACAATTCCAACCAGGCCCTAGCCCCATAACCCCAAATATTTACACTAATAATCTCCCTAACACTATGGAGCAATTTAGCATGGCCAATCAACCTAACCCACACATTTTTGGATTGTGGGAGGAAACTGGAGCACTTGGAGGAAACCCACACAGACAGGGGGAGAATGTGCCGACTCCACATGGGCAGTCACCCAAGCTAGGAGTCGAATCTGGGTCCCTGGCACTGCGAGTCTGCAGTGCTAACCACTGTGCCAATGTGCCGCCACAAAGATGCAAAGATTTTCAATGAGGCATTACACAATCTGTGTAATTTACAAATACAATTAGTAATTTAACTCATCTTTCGAAAAGACTGAGTGGTTGTGTTTACCTTGTGTTTCATTGTTATCCGAACCTCTCCAGATTCTACAATATAAAAACAATCAGCTTTCTCTCCCTGAGGAATAAAAACAGCTAGTTAAATTTATGAACAACGAAGGTAAGTTTTATTTACATTTAAAAAGAGTTGGAAATTGGAGTGTTAGAATCATTACCACATGGAATCTTTACAGCACAGGTGGTGGTCATTTGATCTATCAAATTCACGCTGGAACTCTTCCCCAATTCTGTCCCCTTAGTCCTGCAAGTTAACTTCTCTCAGGAAACTGTCCAATTTCCTTCAATAATCATTGATCATCTTCATTCCCATTACCCTGATGGGCAGCCAGTTTCAGGTCATTACCAGTTGCTGCATTAAGATATTCTTCCTCACATTCCCTCAGTATCACTTATCCAAAACTTTGACTCTGGCCCCTGGATCTTCTGCCATTGCTAAGCAGCACAGCTTTGCTTTGCCTACCTTATTAAATACAATAATCTTGCACACGTTGATCAGATCTCTCCTCAAATCTCTTTGCTCCAAGAAAAACAATCCTAGTTTCTCCAGTCTACCCTTGTAATTAAATTCCCTGGAATTTTTCTGGTAAATTATATGGTGCAAGTAACTTGTCCACAGGAATGTTATCCTGACATGGAGTTAGTGTTAGTCTAACGATCTTTGGAGTATTCACACAAAAAGACATTTGGAGTTTAACTCCAAAAGAAACTGGGGGCGATTCTCCCAGCAGCGCAGCGGGCCGGGAGACATAAGCAGAGGCAGCGTGGCAGGCTTCCCGCTGGGTGCTGTGGCTGCCAGATTTCAGGTGGGATCAGCTTAATGACAGAAATCAGCACAGAACTGAATAAATTATTTTTATGAGCATTTAAACCTCATTAGCGGGCAACCGATGGCCTGACCCTGCCGGAGTGAAGGGGGGGTGGTGCCATGGAGGCTCACCAGGAGGTCGGGGTGTAAGGGGGGGGTTGCTCCCTGGCATTGCCAGCTTTGCCCCCAGCAGTGCCCATGGGGCAAAGTGGCAATGCCCAGGGGGCACCTTGGCCCTTTTCACCAAGTATCAAGCAGTGCCAAAGAGGGGGGGTGACAGAGGGAGGCCAGCGATTGGCACTAACCATTGAGGTGCAGGGAGGGTCGGGGCTGGCTGAGACACGTCTGGAAGGCCAGTGATCAGGAGGCTGGTAAAACGGGGCTACTGCAGTTGACAGGTCAGCGCATGCACTGTGGTCTGCTTAGCACTATGCTGCCAGCCTCTCTGGTGGGAATAGGTCCTGCCCACTGATTTTCACTGTGATTTATGCTACAGTTCTAACTGATGCACAGTGTGTGGGAGATTCATTTTGAAAAATCATGCTGGAAAAAACCAGCGTGATTTATTCCTGTTTTTTACATGAATTCGACACAGGATTTTTTTTGAGAGAGAATCCCACCCATTGAGCCCGATTTTACCATTTTCGGGTGCGAAATCGTGGTAAAGTCGGGTGTGAGGCCTTTATCGTGATCTGCATCCGTGTCCGCGCAGATCGTCACTTTACCAAGATCCGCATGCATTTAAATTGAATTAATGAACTGCCCGCCTAACTCTATCAGCATTTCCCCCTTTACCACCGTGTTCGCCAATCCGGAACCGCGCTTTTAGGGACTTGCTGAATAAAAGTCTGACTCAGGTGCTCCAGCCTCTGAAGAGCGCATTCAGTGTTTGCAATGGCTCTCTGACTCAGATCAGTGATGGGGGTGGGGGTGGGTCAGATCATTCTCTGGTTGGAGGCGGGGGAGAAGGGGAATGAGATCAGATCATTGTCTGATTGGGGGTGGTGGTGGTGGTGGTGGTGAGGGGGCGGGGGGGGGGGGGGAGGTGGCTCAGATGTATCTTTGGCGGAGGGGTGAGGGCGGATCATTGTCTGGTGGTGGGAAGGGGGAGTGAGGCCAGACCCTTCCCGGTTTGTGGGGGGGGGCGGCGCGCGAGGGGGCAGGTGAATCTCTGATGGGCTGGGGGACAGCACATGGATCTCTGGTGGGGGTGTGGGCATGGGGGTCCGCTGCCACTCTGCGGGTGATCAGTAGGGGGAAAGGGGGTCAGGAATGGCAATCGGTCTGGGTAGTGGGGGGTTGGATAAGGGGGGGCATTGATGTGTATATCCCTCTTATCCACCCCCCCCCCCTCACTACCCTACTCACCAGCAAAGCTAGCCAGAAAGGACCACTCACACTTTCTTTCAACATCGCGGTAGTTATACCGGATCAGAGAAGGGACTGGTCCATTAATGAGCAATGAGTTATGTTAGATGTGGTGCCATATGAGTTTGAGTATGGCGAGAGAAAAGGAGGGGGAATGAATGAAGACTTCAAGTGGGTCTGAAAGCAGAGAGGTGACTATGAATTTGCCACTAACTGCTCTAACTAATGCAATGCAAGGAAGGTAGAGAAGACTGCAGAATTTCAAATACACAGCACGGAATAAAGCACAATTCTAATAGTGCCACTCTTCCAGGTGACACATATTCTCTTTCCCTCAAAAAGGGCCAGCAACAGCCTGGTGAGGAGACAGCAGATTGTTTTGATCGGAGCTGGTTGCCACCTTGTCATGAAATACCACTGGGGCTAATGACATCACCCCAGTTAAACTGCACACTAGCCTCTCTCATAACAATTGGAGTTTCCTGATAATGGAGCTGCTACCACATTATCAGCATGGGCGGCACAGTTGGCAGCCATTTTTAAAAGGTTCCAAAGTGATCTCCTCCAAACTTGCAGCTGCAACTCTGTTTCTGAGTTTGCTGCTCTCTCCAAAGCACAAGGTTCCCTTCATCTTCTCAAAGGAACATACGCACGTGTGAACAGATTATTAAATTTCGTTTACACTTGGCCATTTCTTCGCGACAATCCTGAAATTCAGATTCCAACAGCAAACCAAGAAAAGATGGGTGGTAAAGCACAGACTGCTGTACATGAATATTGACACAGTATCCAGGAACATGCTTTACTCTTCAGTAGACACTGCTGCAGTTATGAAGGTTATCTAACACAGCAGCTCAGAAGGAAGGTTATATTGCGCGATGCATCATTTATTATTTACCAACAGCTGCATTGCACAATATAAACTTGCCCCTGAAAAGGAGGTTGACAGAGTTGAGGTTGATTATAGTTCTTGACACCCATCTATCGCACTTTCCACACATACATCCAAATAAATTTGAACCCCCTCCACCCGTGTACACAAGCAAGCTCCCACTCACGTACATGGGATGCCCCTCCCCAATACAGCTTCCCAGAAGGCACTGCTGTCGGGTCAGCAGGAGGGGGGAGGCCCCAATGTAGGGGGAACATATGGCAGGGAAGCCCTTTAATAACATTATAATTTATTTAAATGAAGTTGTTTTGTCACTGGCAGGCAGGTATGGGGAAAATCTGAAAACTATTGGCGCTATTTTCCAGCTGCACGAGCCCAAGACTGGAAATTTACACCCAAGTTCAACAGACCTTTAAATCATCTGCCAAATTTTCCCTGCCGTATGTCCTTCCCCCTACGATTCCCGTGGCAGTTGGAAAAGGAAAATTCCACCCAAGATCTTGCCAGCGAGATTCTCACTTTGACTTTCACGGGATCACAGAATCCCTACAGTGTAGGAGGCGGACATTCGGCCCATTCGAACGAAACCACAATCCCACCCAGGGCCTATCCCCGTAATATCACAGATTTACCCCATTAATGCGTCTAACCTATGCATCCTGGGACACTAAGGGGCAAATTTGTGTGGCCAGTGTGTACCTTGCCCACACGTGTTGGACTGTGGGAAGGAACCAGAGCACCCGAAGAAACCATGCAGACACGAGGAGAACATGCAAATTCCAGAGTTGGTCACTCAAAGCTGGAATCCACCTTGGGACCCTGGCGCTGTGAGGCAGCAGTGTTAATCACTGTGTTACCATATGTTCCCTCACATTAGGGTCTCTCCCACTTCCCCCTCGCTGGTCCAACAGCAGTGCTGGAGGAGCCCACTAGAGAGCTCCATTTGGAAGGGACGTCCCATATACGTAAGCAGGGGATGTTGTACCCATATTGCCATTGGCATACCCGGCAAATCCAGGCAAACGGAACTTTCTCCGGATCTAGGGAATTTTGGAAAATTAAAACCAACACATTCACTATCTCACTAGCTACTTCTTTTCAGACCCTAGGATGACATCTACCAGGTCATGGGGATTGTCAGCCTGCAGCTCCAAGAATTTGTTCAGTATCACTTCCCTGCTGATTGCTATTTTCCCCGAGTTCTTGTCTCCCAATTCCTGATTCACAGCTACTTCTGGGATGTTACTTGTATTCTGATGCAAAATACCTGATCAATTCATCTGCCATTTCCTTATTTTCCATTATTAATTCCCCAGACTCAATTTCTATAGAATCACCACTCACGTTGTTAACTCTTTTTTAAAAAAAGATACAGAAACATTTACTATCTGTCCTTTTGTTTCCAGCTAGCTTTTTCTCAGACTTTTAGTCTTTTCCCTCGTTAATCTTTTAGCCTACCTTGAAGACACTCCTTAAAACTGCCTTTTTGACCAAGCTTTTGATCATCTGACCTAATATCTCTTTACTTGAAGCCGTACTTCATTTTATAATGTTGCTATGAAGCAGCTTAGCATTTAGGGGCACAGCACCAAGGACATGGGTTCAATTCTGGCCTTGGGTGACTGTGTGTGCACGGAGTTTGCATGTGCTTTCTGTGTTTGCATGTGTTTCCTCTGGGTTCTCCAGGTTCCTCCCACAGTCCAAAGATGTGCAGGTTAAGTTGATTGGCTATGCTGAATTGCCCCATAGTGTCAGGGAGATTAGCTGGGTAAATATGTTGGGTTACAGGGATATGCCCTGAATGGGATTGTTGTTGGTGCTGTTAGGCTTGGTGGACTGAATGGCCTCCATCTGCTCTGTAGGGCTTCTATTCTATGATGTTCCATTACATTAAAGGTATTATATAAATACACTGTTATTGCTATCACTATATGGTTGTGCTACCTTCAGTCAGCTTAGAAGGTGGATTTGTGGTGTCAAGTTGTGCAAGATTTCAGAATGATAAAGCACTACCGAGCTGATTATTCTGGGGAATAAATCGGCCAGGTTAGGTTGCATCAGCCTGACTTGTTCATGGGAAAGTCGAATCTAACTCCACTGGATTCTACAAGGTCAGCTTGTTTAAATAGTAATCATGTGCTCACTTCACATTTTCAGAAACCCGCAGATTGCTTACTAAGAATGGAAGGGGCTGAGGAGTCAAGAGATTAGCAGCTCTTAAACGGCCGCTCCTCTATTTTAAATCGTATTTGATGTGGCTATGTAAACAGCTGGAATAGAAGATCAAGGGTTCGTGGGAAGAAGTGGTTCCCTGTGATGACAAAGCGTTGGCTGTGGAATGAATAAAGATACAAGAGGACACTGATATATGGAGCCACAGGAGGAGGCAGTTGAGAGAATGAATGAAATCCAATGCTGTATTGTGGCACAGACGAAACACAGCATGTCCAACTTCCCACTCATCTAGCAATACTGCCCGACTCAAAGATCAGCCTTCAGGTCTCCTGCTGAGAGGAGTAACTGATCTTCCACTCTCACAATCCTGAAAAGCTGACGCAACAATGCTGACAGGTTTCTCAGCATTAAGTCCACAGAGATGATGCATCCCTTCCCCATCCATTCCAGCAACACCACTCTCCTCCATCGGTTGAGACCCACAGAATTGTGGATCCCCTGGACAAGGCCCGAGTCGGAAGGAGCAACACTTGCACGCCAATCTGACGTTAAGACAATAGGTGGTCAGCTGCTCTGATTTTTGTACAGTTCTGCCCCACTGGCAGAGTTTTTGCAGAATTGATTCGTCATTAACGGCACTTACTACTCCAATCTGCAGCTCTGTCCTGCAACAGGAAAGGGGAATACTTCACACTGGAACAACAGACTGACCTGGAGTCAGAAAGGTTGAGTCACCATCCTCCAAACAGACCCCATGACAGCTACTTAACCAGGAAACACTGTCTCTGTTCCGAACATACATGAGTGTCTCCAGCTTCCAGACACACCATACTAATATCAATGTTGTTTCTTGTATCTCGCCAATCAGCTGAGTCACAACACCACTTACCAAGCGGACTCCCATAATGTGGCTGCTTCTAACCTATCCCTTTACTCAACTCTGATGCTAGACTTTGGATTAGCCATCTGAGCCTTGATGCTGCTGACTGTCGCACAGACACCTGCCTGAGTTCCAGTTGTGTTGCCTCTTCCTGTTCCCCATTCGAATCAAACAGAAGAGGAAAACAACATCGAACAATGACAGGGGGAAAGAAAAAAAAAGCAATGGAAGGAGGGAAAGGAGAATTCTGAGGTGGCAGAGTGAGAGCATTGTCCAACTCTGTACTAACTGTAGTCATGTATATTGATGGCTTCAATCACACAGGACCCAACATGAATAAACTAAATTTCTCTGAAATTGAGCCTGCAAAGCTTGACTGGTCATTTTAACCATGGGCCACAAATTTCTTGCATTCACCATATTGTTTAAAATCATAGAATTGTACAAATAGAAGGCTGCCATATGGCCTATCATTCCTATGCTAACTCTTTGATACAGTTATAGAGTCAGAGTCATAGAGGTTTATAGCATGGAAACAGGCCCTTTGGCCCAACATGTCCATGCCAACCCCCCTTTTTTTAAAACCACTAAGCTAGTCCAAATTGCCCGCATTTGGCCCATATCCCTCTAAAGCATCTTACCCAATTAATTCCACTCTCCTGCTTGTTCTTCATAGCCTTGTGATTCTTTTTGCTTTAATTGGTTTTCCAATTCACTTTCTAAAAGTTACTATTAAATCTGTTTCCAGTGCCCATTCAGACAGTGCATTTTAATTTTAGAACACAGTGACTTGCTGTGTAAAAAAAAAAATTCACATTTGCATGTTTTACAAATGTCACCTCTGGCTCTTTTGCCAATCACCTTAACTCTGTGCCCTCTCGTTACTGCTCCATCTGCAAACAATTTCTTGGTATTTATTTTACCAGAACCATTTATGACATTGAACAACTTAATCAAATCTGCTTTTAACCTTCTCAGCTCCGGTTTAGCTACATAACTGACTGCCCTTCTCAACTGAAATTAAGGAATGGCAATAAATACAAACCTAGCCAGTGATACTCAAATCCTATGAATTTTTTTTTTAAATCCTCATTCCTGGTACCATGCTAATAAATGTCTTCTAGTCCCTCTTTAAGGCCTTGACATCCTCCCTAAAGCATCTTGCTCCAGCAGAGGCCTAACCCATCTTTTATAAAGGTTTTGTATAACATTCTCGCTTTTATACTCTATTCCTCCAGTAATAAAACCAAGGATCCTTTAGATTTGATTTCTTCCAGTCTTCTCGATTTATTCTGTCACTTTCAATGACTTGGGGATATATATATCCACTTTAAAAGAAAACTGTACTGTTTATTTCATTAAACCTTTCCTTATTAGCAAAATCCATCACTTCACAGAGATAAATTTAATTTGTCATAGAATCCTGACAGTGCAGAAGGAGGCCATTCAGCCCATCAAATCTCCACTGACCACAATCCCACCCTGCAACCCCACACATTTACCCTTGCTAACCCCCGACACTCGGGTCAGTTCAGCACAGCCAATCCACCTTACCCACACATTTTTGGACTGTGGGAGTAAACCGGAGCACCCGGAGAAAACCCACGCAGATAGAGGGAAAACATGCAAACTCCACACAGACGGTGACTGTTATACTAGTATTCATTCTTCACAACCATTCAAAAATCTTAATCCTTGGTCAAAATACTTCAACTTCTCAAAATTCAAAACCAAGAACGACAATTATTTAAGTCAATGCCCTGTTTTAAAAAAAAGCTTTATTATGCCAATGGTTTGAGTTTTTCCATGTTTTGAACCCACTGTGAACAGCTTTTGGAATCGTACCCTATGCAACAGAAGAAGAAAAAATGATGCTGTACCTGAGCAATGATTTGTTCTTCATCTTTGTACGTTTTAGTTCCAAACACATCAACGACCTTCATCCGTTCCCCTAGCTTGAGATTTGAAAGAATTTCCTGTTATTGGTAGCAATGTGTCACACAAACATACAGCTAGTCTGAAAAGCAGAGTATTGCGGATGCTGGGAATCTGAAAAGGGAAGAGGCTGAAAATAAATCAGCTGGTTACGGCAGCATCAGAAACATTTCAGGCTTGTGACCCTTCATCACAACTGGGGGGGAAAAAAAAAATCACAGGCCTGAAATGTTAATTCTGTTTGTGTCTCCCAACACTGCCAAACCTGATGAGTACTTCCAGCATTTTCTCTTTTTGCTTATGAAAAGGCTTGGCCTAAATTCTCAATAGATTTGCAAGTTGTAATATCCATCGAGTTTGTGGGTAAATGTCCAAAGCATTTATTCCGAAAATCGGCTCGAAGTACTTAGTTACGTAATGGAAACAAAAATAATGGATAGAATGTGTCAGATTGTCTAATTATTGCTGTGATTTGCTGTTAATCATTTATTCACATTAAAATTTATGGGAATTCCAAATTTCTTAGCTCTATCAATTTGTACACATTATTAAATAATATATTTACACCCTTAACACAATTTTAAGCTTGCAAGGGCAGAATTGTAGGTTCAATGTAGCATCCAACGACAATGGTAAAATTACAGCATAGAGAGGCCATTCAGCCCATTGCGTCTGCGCTGGCCTAAAAAGGAAAGTAGCCACTCATTTCAATGCCACTTTTCAACACCTGGTCCGTAACCTTGGAGATGACAATACTTCAGATCCTGGTATCTTTTCAGCCTCAAACACCAATTCTGGCAGGGAATTCCAGATGCCCATCGCCCTAGGATGAAAAAGATTTCCCTTATGTCCCCTCTGATCCTTCTTCCATTATCTTAAATCTATGCCCCCTGGTAAGTGACCTTCCGGGCAGGGAAACAGGTCTTGCCTGTCTATCTTATCAAGGCTCCTCATATTTTTGCACTTTAATTAGTTCACCTCTCAGCTTCCTCTGTTTTAAAGAAAAAAAGCCACCAGTGTGTCCAATCTCTCCTCATAGCTGCATTTTCAAGCCCAGGCAACACAGAATCACGGAAACCCTACTTACTTCGAGTGACTTTAGAAGTGGCAGCGACTTGACAAATTCTTCATACAATTTCCTTTTTTTGGCGTTGTTTTTGACAATAATTCTACGAAAAGTTGCCCTGTCCTAGAAAAATAGGGAGCTAGTTAATTCATAGAATCAAGTTAAATTGCAGAATTATTTTTTCAGTTTTATTAATTTGTATATTTGACTGCTTGTAATGCTTTGATCAATTTCACTAGAAAGTATATTCTTGCAACGTACTAACGCACCAGTCAGTGATACAACGATGGATTAATACCTTTACCCTATTCAATCCCCTTTCCCAGGTCTTCCCAAACATCTGTCAGCAATGCCTAAGTTTAGCCACAAGATGGTGCACAACAGTAGCCTACTGCTCTTGTCCGTCCAAGTCAAAGAGAGTCAAAGTCCCTGTTGCTGAGAGTAAAGTAAGAAGTCTCACAACACCAGGTTAAAGTCCACCAGGTTTATTTGGTAGCACAAGCCACAAGCTTTCGAAGCACTGCCCCTTCATCAGGTAAGTGCGAGTTGTGTTCACAAACAGGCCATATAAAAGGCACAAACTCAATTTACAAGATAATAGTTGGAATGCGAATCTTTACAGGTCATCAAGTCTTAAAGGTACAGACAATGTGAGTGGAGAGAGCATTAAGCACAGGTTAAACAGATGTGTATCGTCTCCAGTCAGGACAGTTAGTGAGATGAGCAAGCCCAGGCAAGTTGTGGGGGTTACAGATAGTGTGACATGAACCCAAGATCCCGGTTGAGGCCGTCCTCATGTGTACAGAACTTGGCTATCAGCTTCTGCTCAGTGATTCTGTGAAAGTCACCTTGGAGAACGCTTACCTGAAGATTAGAGGCTGAATGCCCATGACTGCTGAAGTGTTCCCCAACAGGAAGAGAACACTCTTGCCTGTTGATTGTCGAGCGGTGTTCATTCATCTGTTGTTGGAACGTCCGCATGGTCTCCCCAATGTACCATGTCTCATGTCGTCCTTTCCTGCAGCATGTCAGGTAGACAACGTTGGCCAAGTTGCAAGAATATGTATCGTGTACCTGGTGGGTAATGTTCTTACGTGAGATGATGGCATCTGTGTCGATGATCTGGCACATCTTGCAGAGGTTGCTGTGGCAGGGTTGTGTGGTATTGTGGTCACTGTTCTCCTGAAGGCTGGGTAGTTTGCTGCGAACAATGGTCTGTGTGAGGTTGTGCGCTTGTTTGAAGGCAAGAAGTGGGGGTGTGGGGATGGCCTTGGCGAGATGTTCGTCTTCATCAATGACATGTTGAAGGCTCTGGGAGAAGATGTCGTAGCTTCTCCACTCCAGGGAAGTACTGGACGACGAAGGGTACTCTGTCCACTGTGTCCCGTTTTTGTCTTCTGAGGAGGTTGGTGTGGTTTTTCACTGTGGCACATTGGAAATATCAATTGATGAGTCGAGTGCCATACCCTGTTCTCATGAGGGCATCTTTCAGCATTTGGAAGTGTCTGTTGCGATCCTCCTCATCTGAGCAGATCCTGTGTATATGGACGGCTTGTCTGTAGGGGATGGCTCCTTTAATATGTTTAGGGTGGAAGCTGGAGAGGTGGAGCATGGAAAGGTTATCCATGGGCTTGCGGTACATTGAGATGACCGTCCTTGATGCAGGAAAGGATGACATGAGGCATGGTACGGTGGGGAGACCATGCAGATGCTACAACAATGGATGAATGAACACTGCTCAACAATCACCAGGCAGGAGTGTTCTCCTCCTGTTGGGGAAGACTTCAGCAGTCATGGGCATTCAACTTCTGATCTTCGGGTAAGAATTCTCCAAGGCAGCCTTCACGACACACGACAGCACAGAATCACTGAGCAGAGACTGATAGCCAAATCCCGCACACGTGAGGATGACCTCAACCGGGATCTTGTGTCATGTCACACTATCTGTAACCCCCCCAACTTGTCTGGGCTTGCAAAATCTCGCTACCTGTCCTGGCTGGAGACAATAGACACATTTTTAACCTGTGCTTGGCCCTCTCTCCACTCACATTGTCTGCAGCCTTAAGACTTGATTACATGTAAAGACTCAAATTCCAACCATTATCTTGTAAATTGAGTTTGTGTCTGTACATGCCCTGTTTGTGAACACAATTCCTATTCACCTGATGAAGGGGCAGTGCTTGTGGCTTGTGCTACCAAATAAACCTGTTGGACTTTAACCTGGTCTTGTGATACTGTGCTTACCCCAGTCCAATGCTGGCATCGCCACATCATGGCTGAAAGTAAATGCAATATTGAATAGATATCATTGCCACAAAGGTAGCCACCTCAAAATTTGATCTTTTAAGCCCTGTGACATGAGCACCAAGTGCTCATAGCAGCAAGATGATATTAGTTGAAGTTTCTATGAAAATTAACTGTAACTATAGTCGTTATCTTTCCTTGTCCTGAATGTCTTGGCTTTTTGTTGTCACAACTGCCCATTCCCTCATACTCCACATTCTCACTTCGAGGGCCTGGCTAAGTTTGGTTTACGTCCAGTGACAGTAGCATATCTCTAAAAATGGTTTCCCCTCCAACCCAGTCACACTCACTGAGGCCTACGGCCCTGACATTTGGTTCATTTAACATGTTGGGCGGCACAGTGATTAGCTCTGCTGCCTCACAGCACCAGGGACCCAGGTCAATTCCAGCCTTGATCGCTGTCTGTCTGGAGTTTGCATGTTCTTCCCAACGTCTATGGGGTTTCTGCCGGGTGCTCCGGTTTCCTCCGATAGTCCATAGACGTGCAGATTAGGTTGAATGGCTATGGTACATTGACCCTAGCGTGTGGGGGTTTTGCAGGGTAAAATGTGTGCTTTACAGGAATAGGGTCTAGTGGGACTGTGATTGGTGCAGAATTGATGGGCTGAATGGCCGCCTTCTGTATTGTAGAGATTCTATGTTGCTGCTCATGGAGATATTATCATATGCATAATCTTTTTCATGTTTGACCATCTATCCGCTTCATTATCGCCTCTAGCTTGGTCTGGAAGTCACACACCTCTTTGACGGGACATATTGTCATTGTCACTGGCTCAAAATTGTTACGTCCCAACCGAACATCATTCTGGAAGCAACATTAGGCTAAATAGTTAAGTGGTTATAGGAGTCCACCAGAGATGGTCAAAACATGTGACTTTCTAAGGTTAACCATATTCACGGGGGGAGAAGTAACACTATTCTATAGCCACATCAAAACTGTCAGATTACTCACCTTACACCAAGTTACAGCTTAGTCAGAATTTCAGTGTTCAGGATGTAAGATGCATGGGAGAGTGTTGTAAAATATATTGAGCATTTTAGGGCCAGTAAAGTCATTATGAGAATATTTCTGCAAAATCTTTCAATAGTCATCCTATTCCACTGGGCTTTTTTTTTAATATTCATTTTTGTGATGTGGGCATAGTTGGCTAGGTCAATATATATTGTTCATCCCTAATTGCCCAAGAGAAATTGAGCAATCTCCTTGAACTATATACAGATACACTCTGAATGCTGATATGAAGGTAGTTCCAGAATTTTGACCCAGCAACAGTGGAGGAAAGGCAACATAGTTCCATGTTAGGATGGTGTGTGGTTTGGAGAGGAACCTCCAGGTGTTCCCATGCATCTGCTTCTCTTCTTCTAGGTGGCAAAGGTCAGGGGTTTGGAAGGTGATGTTGAAGGCGCTTTGGTGAGTTGCTGCAGTGCATCTTGTAGATGGTATACATTGCTGCCACTGAGACACAGTGGTGGAGGGAGTGAATATTTGTAGATGCTGTGCCAATCAAGTGGGTTGCTTTATTCAGCATGGTGTCAAGATTTTTGAGTGTTGAAGCTGCACTCATCCAGATGAGTATTCCATCACACTCCTGACTTGTGCCTTCTAGATGGCGGACAGGCTTTGGGGAGTCGGGGGTGAGTTACTCTCTGCAGGATTCCCAGCCTCCAACTTGTTCTTGTAGCCACAGTATTTATATGGTTGGTCCTGTTCAGTTTCTGGTCAATGATAAACCCCAGGATGTTGATAATGGGACTAATACCATTGAAAGTCATGGGGTGATGGTTAGGGTCTCCCTTGATGGAGATAGTCATTGCATGGCACTTCTGTAGCATGAATGTTACTTGTCATTTACCAGTCCAAGCCTGAATGTTGTCCAGGTCTTGCTGCATTGGGACATGAACTGCTTCAGTATCTGAGTCGTTGTGAATATCATGTAGTCATCAGTGAACCTCCCCACTTCTGACCTTACGGTGGAGGGAAATTGAAGCAGCTGAAGACAGTTGGGCCTAAATTTCAATTCCACAAATTTCAGGTAAGTGTTTTCAGATAAGTGACTATTAAAAACCATTTGGGATTTTCAATGTCTCATGCATTAGTTTCTCATTTCAACTGCACTGACTGGACAACATATAACGTATTCATTTATAATATCCAAGTTCCCCCAACACTTACCAGACCCCACAGTGCTCCATTAGAGGTCGCAACGATGGTAGCTGCTCTGGGAGTATTGTACATCAACGCCAGCTCACCAAAGCTACCGCGATTATCATAGGCCCCAACGCACCTTTGCAATCCATCCAAAGTGACAAATATATCATACGTCCCCCTGTAAAAGATAAACATTCATTATTTAAAGAAAAATATCCTCATACTTTATGAATAAGCAACCCTACTAACCTTCAATTTAAATCCAATCGGCGTTTGGAATTAAGAATGTAAGATTAACGTTGGCTCCGAATTGCGAACAGTGCATCAAACTGGGCCTGGAAGGACTGACACAGTTTTTAAAAAATCCAGAGTCCTTTGATCTGATTTGTCACATGTACAAGTATACAGTGAAAAGTATTGTTTCTTGCACACTATACAAAGCGTACTGTATGTCGAGTAGGAAAGGAGAGACTGCAGAATGTAGTGTTCAGTCATAGCTAGGGTGTTGAGAAAAATCAACTTAATGCAAAATAGATCCATCCAAAAGTCTGCTGGCAGCAAGGAAGAAGCTGTTTGTGAGTCGGTTGGTACGTGACCACAGACATTTGTTCTTTTCCCCATGGAAAAAGGTGGAAGAGAGAATGTCCTTGAATATGCTGGATGCTTTGCCGAGGCAGTGGGAAGCGTGGACACTGTGAATGGATGGGAGGTGGGTTTGAGTGATGGATTGGGTTTCGTTCACAGCCCTTTGTGGTTTCTTGTGGTCTTGGGCAGAACAGGAACCAAACTGTGATACAACAGAAAGAATGCTTTCTATGGTGCTTCTGTAGGAGTTGATGACAGTTGTAGTGGACAACCAAATTTGCTTAGTCTCCTGAGAAAGAAGAGGCATTGTGGGCTTTCTTAACTATAGTGTCGGCACTGGGGGGGGGGGGGACCAGTTCTTCAGACGGGCCTCAAGATGGAGCTGCCTTCACAGTCCCAAAACTTGTAGCAACAGCACTCAGCTTAGTCTAACTCCTTTCAAAGCTTCCTCTGAATGGGCTGACAGTCTCAGGAACCTGGCCACCATCCTTAATTTGATGGCAGAAGCAGACAATTAGGAGGTTCTCTCTGACAGGATCACGCCAGTGGGCGCACACTCAGCAATCGCGGTGCAGGGGACCTGGAAATGGTCCCGGTCTGAGAATTCAAAATTTGTCTTTTTTACAGCATTATTGGCTGGGCCAGCATTTATTCCCCAACCCTGATCGTGTTCGAGGTGGTGGTGGTGAACTGCCTTTGTAAACCATGGTAAGTAGTCTCACAACACCAGGTTAAAGTCCAACAGATTTATTTTGTAGCAAAAGCCACTAGCTTTCAGAGCGTTTGTTGCCCCTCCGTCAGGTGAGTGGGAGCTCTATTCACAAGCAGGGCATATAAAGACACAAACTACAAAATAATGATTGGAATGCGAGTCTTTACAGCTAATCAAGTTTTAAAGGTACAGACAATGTGCTTAACGTTCTCTCCACTCACATCGCTTAACGTTCTCTCCACTCACATCGCTTAACGTTCTCTCCACTCACATTGCTTAACGTTCTCTCCACTCACATTGTCTGTACCTTTAAAACTTGATTAGCTGTAAAGACTCGCATTCCAATCATTATTTTGTAAATTGAGTTTGTGTCTTTATATGCCCTGTTTGTGACTAGAACTCCCACTCACCTGACAGAAGGGCAGCAAGTGCTCCGAAAGCTAGGTGACTTTTGCTACCAAATAAACCTGTTAGACTTTAACCTGGTGTTGTGAAACTTCTTACTGTGTTTACCCCAGTCCAATGCTAGCATCTGCACATCATTTTTAAACAACTGCAGTCCATGTGGTGTAGGTACACCCACAGTGCTATTAGGAAGGGAGCAGGGCCAGGAAGAGAAATCACAGACCGAGGTGCTGCCTGTTTTGTTCTCCTCTCCTTTCACACCCACCCTCAATCAAATATGACATATTTTTCCCTTTTCAAGATTCGCTAAACACACACAGGAAGATCCTAGTAAATTGAACTTAAATTTAGAATTTACATATTGTAAAATTACACATAGCACATCACATGTACAAGTTTCAAGTATCATTTCAAATATTATACACTTTCAAAGGTATCCCAATGTAAAGTAAATTGATCACTCATTGTTGGTTACAAATATTGCCCAATATATGCACAGTATGGGTTATTAATATTGAGAGCAGCAACAGTATCAGTGTAATGCAGTATCAGTGTGCATCCTCTCACTGCAACTATTAAACAAGCCCGAGAGTACAAATTTCATTTTAATAGAATTGTGCACTATTGTTACTGTGACAGGAGAACATCCCCATTATTTATGACACTGACTTTGGTGATTGTTTCAGCTTCGATCTGTGCATTTGAACCTCCGTACACATCTACAGCAAACTCATATTTGGGGGACAGTTCCAATAACTGCAATCCAGATTGCAAGGAACCCTTTCAGCTTGTGTTTTATATATTTTGACTACCTGTTGCAAAAAGAACAGAAAAACCATCTGCATGCCACAGCTCTTATTGCTGGAGAGTTGTAGAAGGAAAGGGGAGCTGGAGTGAGTGAGTGAGGGGGGCAGCCCCATTCATTTACTGCTGCCTAAGCTCCCTCCTCCGCCGCTGGACACACTGACACAGCATTCACTCACCTTGCTCAAGTCAAGTCTGCATCACTAGAAATGAAGTTCCTGTTCTCTCAAAGTAGCTTGTGCGCAGATGTGGATGACAGCCAGGTCCAGCCTATTCCAAAGCTGAGTAGCAACATCCCTGGGTCTGCTCCAGCTGCTATTTCTCATCACCTCTGAAAACTTTTACAGATGCACCAAAGAAAGCATACTTTCTGGGTGTTTCACAACTTGGCATGGCTCCTGCTCTGCTCAAGACCACAAGAAACTACAAAGTATCGTGAATGTAGCCCAGTCCATCACACAAACCAGCCTCCCATCCACTGACTCTGTCTACACTTCCTGCTGCCTCAGCAAAACGATCAGCATAATTAAGGACACCACGCACCCCGGACATTCTCTCTTCCACCTTCTTCCGTCGGGAAAAAGATACAAAAATCTGAGGTCACATACCAACCGACTCAAGAACAGCTTTTTCCCTGCTGCCACCAGAATTCTGAATGGACCTACCTCGCACTAAATTGATCTTTCTCTACACTCCAGCTATGAGTGTAACACTACATTCTGCACTCTCTCCTTTCCTTCTCTATGTGCAGTATGCTTTGTCTGTATAATGTGCAAGAAACAAACTTTTCACAACGTGTTAATAATGTGACAATAGTAGATCAAATCAAAAGCAAGATGTTATCACGAATTGTTCAGTGCAGCTCACAGACTCTGGTATGATGGCCAGTGGGAATGGCCAGTATAACAGCTTTGGCTCCTCCTTTCACAGGTTCCCTGTCTCCCATCCAGACTGATCCTCCAATCATAGATTCTGTCTCTGGAGGAGTGACAAGACTGGGAGAGGGAAGTTGTGATTGGAGGAGCTGGAGCAATGACTAACTTCAGCACTGAATGTATACAGTCTTATCTGGTCTCATTGATTTCCACAACAGATTACATTCCACAGCTCTGAGCAACTTAAAGCGAAGGTAACACAAGAGCTCCAAAAGAAACTCTTGCTCACATCTGTGGATCTGTCCACACATTCTAACTTGTTCATTTCTTTACCATGCATCAAAATGAATTGCATTGCCAGACAGTCTTTACAGAGCGATCAGCACGAAGGAGAGAGGGACAGACAGCACCGCACTCCGCAGAACTACTGGAAAACCAGCTTGCCGAACAAATCACCAGGAGTAAAAGAATAAAAGGAAGAATTTGCATAAATCCAGTGGCCTCAAGCTCCACTGGATGGCAGCAATGTGCACTGTATCAATGGCGTAGATGGACCTATTTTGTACCATGCACAATTATTTGAACAATGTTACATGGACACTAGGTATAGTTACATTTCCTACAGTGTCACTATTAAAACAGAGAGTGGTAGTGTCCCTGAACCTCATTTCCTTTCACCTATCACATCTCACAATCTTCAGACAAAACAAATAATCACAGTTATAAAAGTTTTTCGACAACTCACTTACTTGTTCATTTAGCTCTGCAGTTACAATAGAAACATAGAAAACAGAAGTAGGAGGAGGCCATTCCACCCTTCGAGCCTGCTCCACCCTTCACTTTGATCATCAAATTCAATATTCTGATTCTCCCCCTCCTCCCCCCATATCCCTTGATGTCTTCAGCCCCAAGAGCTGTCTAATTTCTTCTTGAAATCTCACCATGTTTTGGCCTCAGCCACATTCTGTGATAATGAATTCCACGCATTCACCACCCTCTGGGTGAAGAAATTTCTGCTCCCCTCAGTCCTAACAGGCATGGAAAATGTATCACAGTATAGTCCTTTTGTAAGAATTGGTGGTAGGCGAGGTGACAGCAGGAGGGCTATAGTATTTTTATTTTAAATGGGACCAAGTCCCACTGCATCAAGGTAGGCTGCACCTTACAGGCCCTGTGGCTGCCTCCAAATCTCTTCCTTGGTTGGCTCACGCTCACAGCTGCTTCCGGCAATGACGATCTGGTCTCTGCAGACGGTTTTCTCAGAAGCAGGTCAGACCAGGCATTTCGTCCATTTCCAGTACCCATCTTGAGAATGAAAAGTCAGGACTATGGCCGGAAAAGACTTTTCTCTCCAAACTCCCTGGCACTCTGTGCATAGAAAATCTGGCATCATGGTGTGCACCATCACATTGGCAAGGCAGAGCTGGCAAAGCTGGCTCCACAGGGCTTGGGTGCTCTTTTAAAAAAGGGACCCCCCCCTCACCTCCACAACACAAGCACTGGGGCATACCCCACCCCCCATACCCCTCTCCAATTGGAGCTCCCCAGAGGGCCTGCGCCTGGCACTGCTACCCTGCCTGGGTGGCAGTCCCCCCCCACCGTGGCTATACTTACTTCTGCGCCCACAGCAGGTTCCCCTCAACTGCTTAATGTTTCTAAATGCCTATAGTAAACTTTGCTGAGATGTTTAAATGAGGCTCCTGCCTTTTTTTTGGGTGGGAACCTCATTACACCACCAGGAAGGGGCAGGGAAAATCTGAGAACAAGATCTTGATGCTGAGATTCTCATTCCCGCCGTCTCACAGGATTATCCATGAGCGTCGCTAATTTCACCCGTAGTGAACACTGGCACAAAATCTCAGCCTTAGAAGTTCAGCAAAATGAGTAAATCCTTTGTTCAATACTATTAAAAATGGCCCAAGAGGATTAAAAATACAACAATTAAAAGCAATGGTGCTGTCTAATGAATGCCATTGTTAACGCAACAACCTTTTTGCCAGAAGAAATTAATATTGTAATATTGTAGAGCCAAAACGTTTGTTGATGTTAGGAAGTGCAAACTCTCACAAACAGGGAAGATTATTAGGCGGCCACATATTTAATTTCTCTCATATTCCCTGAAAAATAGTGAAGACAGGTATTTTTGAAAGTAAAAATTCATTTCACACATTGAAGTGAATTGTAGCAAGAGTAAAAGTGCATTAGGTATTTACAGCACCATTTAAGTAAATAATCATGGCAGTTATCAATTAATAACCCGGTTTGGGGGTTGCAGCAATACTCAAGGGAATGTGGATATTTATATTGACCCACTCGGGAGTTTCATGGCCATTATATTATTTAGCTTTAGCTGCCACCAGAACCTGCATCAGTTCTCTGAAATTTAAGCTGGGTGTCAGAATTATAACTCAACTGATTTATATCATGATAGACAACAGGAAGGAAACACAAGAAGACAGCATCAGAAAAATGCTCAGGTTCATGATCACATTCCCCAGTCGCAAGTCACTGGGAGCCCAAGGTTAGCTCGTTGTCACGAAAATAATGCAAGCTTCCTTCCTCAGATGGGAGTCTGCACTTACAGGTATTGACACTGAAATTGATGCTCGGTTAATGCTACAAGGTTAGCATTAACAAGAAAATGATAACATTTGGGACGTTTACTTACGGTCTGGGCGCTTTTTAAAATTAGGCTACTGGTCCAAGATGCCATCCAGCTTTAACTCTCAAGGATTTTTGGGTGATTATGGTGGCACAGTGGTTGGCACTGCTACTTCACAGCACCACGGACCTGGGTTCAATTCTGGGCTCAGGTGACTGTGTGGAGTTTGCATGTTCTCCCCATTTTTGTGGGTTGTGAATCTGTGGAATTCAGTACCCTAAAGTGCAGTGGATGCTGGACAGTGAGTAAAGTTGAGGACAGATTTTTAATTGGTGATGAGTTGAAGAGTTATGGGGCGAAGGCAGGAAAATGGTGATGAGGAGCGTATCAGCCGTGATTGAGTGGTGGAATGGACTCAATCACGGCCGATATGCTCCTCATCACCAACTTTCTGCCTTCGCCCCATAACTCTTCAACTCATCACCAATTAAAAATCTGTCCTCAACTTTACTCACTGTCCAGCATCCACTGCACTTTAGGGTACTGAATTCCACAGATCCACGACCCTTTGGGAGTAGTAGTTTCTCCTCAGCTCGGTTTTAAATTTGCTACCCCCTTTCCTAAGATTATGACCTCTTATCCTAGAATGCACCACAAGAGGAAGTATCCGCTCCACGTCTACTTTATCCATACCTTTTATCATGTCGTATACCTCAATTTCATCTCGCCTCACTCCTAAATTCCACAGAGTTTAGGCCTAAACTGTTCAATCTCTTCATATGACAAACCCCTCATCTCTGGATTCAATTGAGTGAACCTCCTCTGAATTGCCACCAGTCTCTCTCGGAGAATCAGAGTAGACTCGATGGGCCGAAAGGCCTCTTCCTGCACGGTAGGGATTTTATGGTTTTATGATACACAACTGATTTGGGGAATGTTAAGATATTTTCTGGATGGAAGCCAGACAGGAATAGTCATGAAACTGCATTTTTACAAAGTATGCTGTATTTGAGACAATAGGATATGATATTGAATGCATTCCCAAGTATTTGCATTTCGGTGTTAGAATGATGCAGACTCATTATATGTAGACTCAGAAAAGCAGCCAGTATAATTAAGAACCTCACACACCCCGGACATACTCTCTCCCACCTTCTTTCATCAGGAAAAAGATACAAAAATCTGAGGATACATACCAACCGACTCAAGAACAACTTCTTCCCTGCTGACGTCAAACTTCTGAATGGACTTAGCTTGTATTAAGTTGATCTTTCTCTACACCCTAGCTATGATTGTAACACTACATTCTGTACTCTCTCCTTCTCTATGTATGGTATGCTTTGTCTGTACAGCACGCAAGAAACAATACTTTTCACTATATACCAATACACGTGGCAATAATAAATCAAATCAAATCCTGTGTTTATTTTCGACCACTCTGGACCAGGTGGACATAGACAAATACTGATAGGGAGAGTCAGCCAGAAATAGGCTAAAGAATGACAATGAACCCATGTGACCTTGGTGCTTAAAAGTATTTCTAGTTAGGGCTGTTAGCCTACAAATCATGCCTGCCTCATACTATGAGTGACAAGAAAAATGTGTTTTCCATCGATTCAAATATTTCAAGTAAAATAGATCAGGGCTGCAATCGTGCCTCATGACTTCAGATTACTTCACCTTCACCACGGAAGAGAGTATGTCTGGGGTGCGTGGGGTTCTTAATTACACTGGCTGCTTTTCTGAGTCTTCAGCAAGACAGAAGGTGGCATGTGACAGCATGCAAGAGATCAGAGCATCCAGTACACAAAATGGGTCATTTGTGGCTGTCTACTCGAGCAGTCATTCAGTGAGATATTGTGTAGACTAAATTGCAGCTGAGAAAATTTGTAGTGCCTCCATCTTCCTCTGCAGTCAAATCCCAAGCCAGATTGTCTCAGTTAATAATCCTAAAACATCACAATGCAATACGGAAACTGGTCAGAAAATGAAATGGAATTGAGAGAGATTCTTACCTTTCAATCACATAGAAGTTATCCCCATCATCCCCTTGATCAATGACATGTTCACCAACTTTGACGTGCATTTCAAACATGGCATCCAACAGCTGAAACATTTGTTCCTGTAAAAGACAGCGGGCATCAGCTACTGCAAGCACTAACATGGTATTCCACGTTTGCAAATGACTCAGCAAATTGAAAAACTGCACATTTCTACATTTGTAACTTGGTAGCCAAGCGAGGCAGCAGCTGGACACAGCTCCAATTTTATAACACACTCTTTGTTAAAACTGAACGGTGGTGCAAGATCCACACTGAAAGAAGCAGCTCTAACTGTCAGGCTGGCAATACCGAGAATACCAGGGATGAGGGCACGAGAGCCCTGGCCCCACTACTGAAATGTAAATACTCATTTTAATATTTAAATCACGTGGAGCTGACGATGCTGGAAATGCAGTGGCTGGAGGCATGCAGAGGCCGTGGGCCCAGCAGGAAGCCCGCTAAATGACCTCCATTCAAGTCTGCAGAGAGCCGGGAGAATCTCCCCTGTGGTAATTCAATTAATTTCTCAATTCTGCTTTCGGATGTAAAAGGAGGTCCTTTGTGGCCATGAATTGAGCCCTGAAGGGGCACAACCAGCAGGGAGGTATCCTGACATCTGAGACAAAATACCCAATGGGGCAGGCAAGCAGCACAAAACCCAATTTTATGCCCCCTTTCCTTTCTCCCCCACCACCCATCACCCCATCTTCAAAGCAGCATTAAATTTCAACCATAGACTGTCACAGGGCTGGTAAAGACAGGAAGAGTGAGAATATAAACAGAGATAGGTTTTAAAAATATGGATCCTGTGAATTTGCCACTCTTCCAACATACTCTTCATGTCATAGGCTCCACGTCCCTCTCCAGATCAATCTGCTCATTTTAAAGTCGGATTCCTTCTGTGTCCCTTTGACCTGCTCAGAATAAAATCAAAGACTGCAGCTAAGTCCCCTTGGCAATGTTAACTGCCTGCCTGCTTTCCAATGGCAAGAGAAGTCAAAATTGCCCCTTAGGTAGCCAAAGTGAAAAAGTATCCTATTCTGCAATACATTTCTGAACTATAACAAGAACACAATTCATCTGAACAGAAATTGAATCTCTTGCTAAACATCAAAGGGGATGCTTCAGAAGCTGCCTTTTTGACAAGCAACTGTAGTTTTTGCACATGCTAATGACTTCACATTTACAAAACATGACAGAAATTGAAGAAGTATTTTCGAAGGTAAAGTTCTAACTAGAAAATGCTGGAAATACTCAGAACATCAGGCAGCATTTGTGGAGAGAGAAACAAAGTTAACCTTTCAGGTTGTTTTCTTTTCGTCAGATGACTGTGGAAAGAGTGTGATATAAGCAAGCGAGCACCCTCAGCAATGTGATCCACCTACTCGCAGCTTCAAAATCACCCCTTAGGTATCTTTTTAAAATGGTTCAGTTAACAGTACCGTAATCACTTAGAAGACAACTTGTTGTGGCTTCAAGAAATAACGAGTTTACTGTCAAAACTATTTATATTTATATACAAACAAGGGTCTATGAGCTATGAGGAGAGGCTGAATAAACTAGGCTTGTACTCGTTAGAGTTTAGAAGAATGAGGGGAGATCTCATTGAGACGTATAAGATGATGAATGGGATGGATAGGATAGAGGTGGAGAGACTCTTCCCGCTCAAAAAAGACAGTAGGACTAGGGGGCACAGCCTCAAGATAAAGGGGAGGCGGTTTAGAACGGAGTTGAGGAGGAACTTCTTCACTCAAAGGGTGGTGAATCTCTGGAATTCTCTGCCCGTTGAAGTGGTGGAGGCTGCCTCGCTAAATATTTTGAAGAAGCGGGTTGATGGGATCTTGATAAGAGAGGGGATTAAGGGTTATGGGGAGGAGAGGGCGGGAAAGTGGAACTGAGCCACGACAGATCAGCCATGATCTTATTGAATGGCGGGGCAGGCTCGAAGGGCTAGATGGCCTACTCCTGCTCCTATTTCTTATGTTCTTATGTTCTTATGTTATGTTCTGACAGAGCTGCAACACATCTACTTTCTACTCCTCCCTGGCTCCAGCTGAGGTTCCTCCCTGAAGTGGTGTAACAAGATTAGTGAGGCATTTTGAAACAGTACTCATTAAGGCACTGACAGAACTAGCAATATTCAGTTGAATGACTTTAAAATGAGCTAACAAAAAGCAATTTACACATATGAGATGCAGTGATTGATTCAAATTAGTGATTATGATTGTAAAACACAAATGCTGATATTTTAAATGCATTATTATTGATTTTAAGGAATATTGTTCACTTTGGTCAAAAGCATCATGACAAAAGTCATTAGGGCGAGGCCATATTTCAAAAGAATATTTGAACCCTGAAAATGTGCAAGATTTATCAGCTAAAGTTTCAGATGGGAGAACAGTAGAACACTATCACGTATGAAGAATAGGGCTTATTCACAGGCCAGGAAAGATGGATTGTTGCCCAGGTATTGTCTCGTGAGTTTGTCTGGTTGGACAGTGAACTTCAAAAGAACTTATGAGAACATGAATTTGAACTTTGGGTAAGCGTCTTAGGTTTCTAGGCAACCATGGTGAAGGAGTCAGCCAAGACAGGAGTTAGCTTCTGGGTTTCACGAACTAGTAAAACACCTTTATGTTGAGGAGTGGAATGCAATTGGCCAGAGTATTTGACAGGTATCATTGTTGATTCGTGCATCTTGAAGATGACTGATTTAAAGTTATTGTGAGGCAGGAATGATAGATAAGAAAAATCTAATTGATCTGTTTTTTGATTGTGTTGTTAGATTTAATCAAAGAGGTTCTGTTGCTTTATACCAGAGCTGCTTAACCTTTTGATGATCCCAAGGTTTACTGAAGTTATGTCTTTATATAGAGAAACAGTGTCTTTGTGAGTCTTGTATTGTCTGAGATTTCTTGATAGTACTGGTCACCTCAATGACCCCACTACACTCCCCAGCCCTGCACGCATGCCCTTGCACCAATTGGCTTGGCTTCCTGTGCTGCTTCTCCTTAGCGTCCAGCCTAATCTTACGGCTCTCGGTGATCATCTCCTGGAGAGGGGTTATGTTATCACAAGTCCCTTCAGGTATTAAAGGGCAACTTGTGATTGATTGTGCCATCAAAACAATCACAATTAATGAAAGCTAGAATGGCTGATACAAGAAAGATCACGTGTGTGAGGGCTACTAATAAATGTCTATGCATTAAGTTATGGCTCATTATACAGTACGTACCAAAAGGTGTACATTAGGTACAAAAATGTCATCACATACACTTTGTTTTCAGTTATATAAATGGTACAGTTATTAGTTCCAAGTGAGATACAACACTAAGGAGTTTTACTGACAGTAGGAGGAGTGGTGCTCCAAATCCATTTATACTCAACCTTTTCCCTTTCCATTTGTAATGAACTTTTTTGAAATACAAACAATCCAGGCAAGACTACATTTACAGAGAAACATAGACAACAGGAGCAGGAGGAAGACATTCGGCCCTTCGAGCCTGCTCCACCATTTACTACCATCATGGCTGATCATCCAACTCAATAGCCTAATTCTACTTTTTCCCCATAACCTATGATCCCATTCACCCCAGGTGCTATATCCAGCCGCCTCTTGAATACATTCAATGTATTGGCGTCAACTACATCCTGTGGTAGTCAATTCCACAAGCTCACCACTCTGTGGGAGAAGAAATGTCTCCTCACCTCTGTCCGAAATGGTCGAGCCTGAATCCTCAGACTGTGACTCCTTATGAACTTAATTATTCATTCCTCATTTCCACAGTTTACTTTCACAAGGCAAGACTTAAGGTGATGTGACTGACATCTCCAAACAATAAACAAACCCTTGATCATTGAGTCATAAAGCAGATTCCCGAGGATGAATGATCACGGAAACAATGACACAATTGAACGAGAAATGGTCAAAAGTAGGGTTGATGAATGGGAACGGAAAGAAGAGAGAGATGGGCTCATTTGGCATAATGCCCTTTCCTGGTTCCAAAACCCAGTCCATGTCATGTTAGATCTTGATTTCCCCCAGAGCGAAAAGATAGAATTCAAATTAGATACAGGGGCAACATTTTATTTTGCAATATAAATGAGAAGCTAGAATCTTTCAAATAGCTGGAACAGTTTTGATTTCTTCACAATTCTTTCGTAACTTCTGCTTATTTCTGTTATAGTCTAAAGCTTAATGACAAGGTCATACCTGGTCTAGATTCTTAAAGAGAAGAATGTCTTTACAAGCATCTTGCAATCTTCTCCTTTGCTCATCTGTTTTGGGATGCACAACCTAAAATGCAGAAAGGATATCACTGTGTACAAGTCTACAAATTCATACTATTTAACAGTGCCTGTTCATCAGGCAAGTACATAAGCTGCAGGTTTGTACCAAGACATTAACACATTAGTACGGGGTCTCACCATTGCCATCATGGGGAACTGCCAAGCAGCTGCCGGGGCAAGGAAAAATAGTTTGGAATTCCCATCTCTCATGATTAGTGCAAGCAGAGCCTAGGAATCAAATGGGGGAGACAGTAGTGCAGTGGTATTGTCGCTAGTCAAGTAATTCAGAGGTCTAGGGTAATGCTCAGGAGATCTGGGTTCAATTCCCACCGTGACAGGTGGAAAAATTTGAATTCAATAAAAATCTGGAATTCAAAGTCTAATGACCATGGAACTATTGTGTGTGGATTGTTGTAAAAATCCATCTTCACAAACATCCTTTGGGGAAGGAAATCTGTCATCCTGGTATGGCTGATATGTGACTCCAGACCCACAGCAATATGGTTGACTCTCAAATGCCCTCAGGAATGGCCCAACCAGTGATGCCCACAATCTCTGAACAAAAAAAAAGTTACCAATTGCTCTCTGAATAGAGGAAGGGATGGAAAAAAAAATAGAGCTTCAGGCATGGAAGAAAATTGAAGTTTTAAAATAATTACCTGCATTAGAATGTCAGGCTTCATTATATCACAGAGAGAAATAGTAGTTTAAGACTGTTAACTCAAAGTACTAGCATTAAATCTTAGCATTTAGGCTATTTATGCAGTAAAGTTTAATAGTCTGATAACATGCAAATTAGGAGAATCATTCAGCATAATACGAAGCCAGTTTGCTTATTCCCTTGTGTACAATACAGTAAAAAGTTGGGACATGGCACAATTAATAGACTTTCTTTAATGTACTTTCAGAACTGGTCAAATTCATTTTTTTACTGTTACTTGCTATCACTCTCGTGTTACTTTTTATACGTTGCATTGCACAACACATTTCAGTCTCCCCAGGCCTCCCAGCACCACATGACCAAAGCCCTGTTCACTGGACAGCTACTGCCCTCTGCTGTTCTCTCTCATATTCACGTGGCCAGAGCTTTCTTAAGCTTTGATTTCACAATGCAAATTTAAGTCAGTGACTGCAGCCAAAACTGCAGTTATCAAGTAATATTACGATAAAAAAGGTACTCATCATTTAAAACACCCAAATGTTTGTAACTTTAATTTACAAAATGGTTCCTCCTGTTTGAACATTTTCATTAAGATAAAAGGCAAATTTCTGCAGATGCTGGAATCTGAAACAAAAACAGAAAATGCTGGAAAATCTCTGCGAGTCTGACAGCATCTCTGACGAAGGTTCATCCAGACTCGAATCATTGGCTCTTTCTCTCTCCATAGATGCCGTCAAACCTGCTGCAATTTTCCAGCATTTTCTGTTTTTGTTGCACATTTTCATGATTTGGTTTGAATTTTTTGAATTGCCTTACTTTCCTTTTTCAAAACAGTGTGTGAGAGAGTTTGTGTCTTTGTATCTCTATGTCTGACTGTCAGATATTTGCTGCTGCACTGCTACAACAGGGAGGTGAGTGGTTTATATCTTCAGGACCTCTGCTACACTATTCCTCCATACACTCCCTATTCCAAGTCTGCTGCTCACTGTTAAAGTGGGTGGCACAGTGATTAGCATTGCTGCCTCTCAGCGCCAGGGAGCCAGGTTAAGTTCCAGCCTTGAGAAACAGTTTCTGTGGAGTTTGCATGTTCCTCTTATGTCTTCGTGGGTTTCCTCAGAGTGCTTCAGTTTCCTCCCACACTCCAAAGATGTGCAGGTTAGGCGGATTGGCCATGCTAAATTGCCCCTTCGTGTCAGGAGGACTAGCAGGGTAAATATGTGAGGTTACAGGATAGGGGCTGGGTGGGATTGCTGTCAGTGCAGGCTCAATGGGCCAAATGGCCTTATACTGCACTGTAGGGATTCCATGATCAGTGCATAACTCTCTTCCAAACCAAATATTATCCTTTTTTCGGAAAAAAAGAAACAAAAGATATTTGGACAGTGTGCAACAAAGTCTCTGTTGGTGACAAAGTGAATAGCACTGCTGCCTCACAGCACTAGATCTGGGTTCAATTCCCAGCTTGGGTCACTGTCTGTGCAGAGTCCGCACATTCTCCCCATGTCTGCTTGGGTTTCCTCCCACAGTCTGAAAAATGTGCTGCTTAGAACATAACATAAGAAATGTGAGCAGGAGTAGGCCATCTAGCCCCTCGAGCCTGCCCCGCCATTCAATAAGATCATGGCTGATCTGTCGTGTCTCAGTTCCACATTCCCTCCCTCTCCCCATAACCCTTAATCACCTTGCCTATCAAAAACAAGGTGCACTGGCCGTGCTAAATTCTCCCAAACAGGCGCTGGAGTGTGGCAACTAGGGCATTTTCATAGTAACTTCATTGTAGCGTTAATGTAAGCCTACTTGTGACACTAATAATTAAACTTTAAACAATGCCACCAATGGGGAAGATTATGGGGGTGGGTTGATGGGTGGGAAGAAGCTACTTATTTTCCACTCAAACTAATAGATTTTATTGCTTTCATCCACTTAATGTTGCTTACCCGAGGCTCCGTGTCCTCCTCTTCCTCATCAGGATTGAAAGCTTCTGCACATACTAAAAAGAGATACTAACATTAATAATATAGAAAGGACTGCATGGTTTCCTGATTCACACCAAAAGATACAATTATAAAATATGATACCTTCAGTGCAAATTTTTTTAAGCATGATTAACATTTTATATTAAATTAAAAGGCCCACCTTTCATAAAACAGGCATTCTAGTTACATTGCAGATTAGTTTTTTTTTTAAATATGTGAGCATTCCGATAGCTTCAGATATAGAGGTATTGCAAATAAATAATCACAAACTTAATGATGACGTGACAGATATTCACATGAACAATTCAATTAATTTGAGTGGATGATTTTTCAGACGTGTTAGGTTTCAATGTAGATAAGGACAGGAAGCAGTGGAGTGGTGGCAATGTCACTGGCTGGGCATCCAGAGGCCCAGGTTAATTCTCTAGGGACCCAAGTTCAAATCCCACCATAAAAGCAAATTACGCAGATGCTGGAATCTGAAACCAAAAGGGAAAATGCTGGAAAATCTCAGCAGGTCTGGCAGCATCTGTAAGGAGAGGAAGAGCTGACGTTTCAACAGACTTTGACAAAGGATCACCTGGAAATGTCAAAACGTCAGCTCTTTTCTCTCCTTACAGATGCTGCCAGACTTGCTGAGATTTTCCAGCAATTTTCTCTTTTGGTTTCAAATCCCATCATGGCAGTTGGTGGAATTTAAATTCAATGAATAAATCTCGAAGAGGAAGCAAGTCTCAGTGATAAAGAGGACTATGAAACGACCATCAATTGTCACAAAAAGTCCATCTGATTCACTGCAGTCTTTTAGAGAATCTCCCTTTGTCGTCTGCTCTGGCCTACATATAACGGGCAACAAAAGCTGCCCTTGCCATGAAAGAACGTTTTTTTTATAAGTAGTACCATTACGTAGTTGCTTACAATAACATAATGTCTCTGAAGCGCCTCTTCAATGCTCTCATCTCACAGTTGAAGAAGAAAACAAGAGGCTTTTGCAGAAAAGAAAGGTGTCTAATTCCTGTAGGTCTCAAGCTCTGTTGTGAGCAGAGGACAAAAGGAGTTCTACAGTATTTCAGTGATATGACTGTCCATTATTCTCTGCATGCATATCAGGTGTTGAGCTGCAATGGATCACGCTGAACATAATTTAGCTTCATATCTATCAGTCAGTGTCACACATTCAGTAACAGGGTTAAATCAATTGGAAAACTTTGGTGTAACAGGGTCTCTTCCTTTAAGCAAGTATCAATATTCTATGTACTGTGAGAATGATGCCATCAATCAACCAAATCCCCAGCCACCAAAGAGATAGAGATTATTCTCAAATATACATTTAAAGAAAATGTGATTTTTCTCCCTCCAACCTGTCCCTGCAAAATAACAAATCCACCCTCAACTCCACCCTGGAGTGGTCGTTTCCAACTGCAGTGACATAAATTAAAGCCATAATAACATAAGCAAGTGCACACATCCCAAACTAGTGATCATAACAATTCGGAAAAGGGGTTAAGAGAGAAATATGTTGTTAGAGGAAATAAGAATAGTCTGATACTAAAGACTAACATCAGGCTAGACTAATTTAGAAATTATTATAGTACAGAAAAGGTATGACGTGCTTGGAATTACAAAGGGACAGATGTATAGAAACACATATGACCACTGTAGAGATTTTAAGTATGTATTTCTGGAAGAATTCTGTACATCATGGTCAAATACAGACTGCCCCAAGGCATAATGGGATGAAAGCTAAGTGAGATGAACCACATTCTTTAATGACAGTATGGCCACAGGAGCACAGTTTTTATCACTATAGTTCCCAGGCGCTAAATGAATAGAACAATACATTTAGTGCTGATAAGGAATGCTGAGCAGATAATGGAAACAGCAACTCATGAACTCTATGGAGAGTCTGTGAGAAAGTTACCTTTGAACTCTATTACTTACGTAATAGAAGTTGCTAAGAGACAAGCAGGTGACAGCTTCCAGATTATACGAACCAATGAATTCTCATGTTGCCATAGAACAGGATGTAACTGGCCAATGTAAATAATCCATAGTCACACGATTGGTCCATCGTATTAAGATGGACAGAGTAGGTGGACAGATGATTTCTGAAGAAGTATAATTACAGAATGCCATGATAAAGTAATCAGATTGAGTTGAGCTGTCTTAAGTCAGTCTCCCTCCACAGTGGAAACCAGGCCTAGGTCAATAAAATACGTCTTCAACCAGAAACTACTGTGTCCAATGAGTTCTTTGTATTTGCTGAGCAGTATTAATAAAGATAAACCTCCTGCATAAAATCAGCATAATATTTAGCTCTCTGAAAAGTTCCTACATATGTATTCACAGAACCTCTCTGAACACCCATCCACCATACTTCCATTTGTACAACAAGTTGGGGCCTGGGACCAGCAGCTTAGCTAAAAGTTAACGCTGAGATCTGTCTTAAAGAGAATCTTTAAGAATTCAGAAAACAATATTCAGCCAGGAAATGAAGATTAGCAGCCGTTTGACAAATGGAACCCACACCCTTTGACATCGGTCCAAATATAACCATTTAACTGGGAAACTGTGTGTTCATTTGATCTAAAAGTTGTCACTTCATGACAAAAAAAGACATTTTCCGTAATGGAAATATCACTTGGTAACTGGGGCCAAAAATTTTATTTGCCAAATGATCCAAATCAGTCACTAAATTAGGCAAATCTTTTCAGTTTATTGAGGCAATGTGCAAGGTTCAGAAGTTCTCAGTGCAATACATTTCACGTTCAAGTTCTCAAGAATGCAAGGACTGAAAGAATGCTGGCACTGTTACCAACTACATGGAAACTGTATCTAATCTCCTATGTGGTTCAAACACAGACATTAATGAATCTGATGTAGTAGTCTCAATCAATTTGGCTCGATGAGTCGCTAATTAAGGACAGCAGTATTACTTTAAGACGCTGACTTTATTTTTTGTGGAACTCACTGCCTGAAAGGAAGATCGAGTCAGAAACACTCACAACATTTAAGAAGGATTTAGATATTCACTTGTGCTGCCATAATCCCCAGGGTTATGGGCCAACGCTGGAAAATGGGATTAGTGTAATCAGATCTTTGTTGACTGGGGGAACACAATGGGCCAAATAGCCTCCTTCTGTGCTGTAAATGTCTATGAATCCAAGAAACAATTAATCTACATGTGCCGGCATCATACTATTTGTAATCCATTTCCAAGCGACTTTTCAAATCCTTTGTCTGCACATTGGTTAAAACAAAAGGCTAAATCTTTCAGGTCCTTATGATGGATCTTAACAACAGAGGTTGCTAACGTTTAGAGTTCCACCTATAAATGGAGGCTTGACTATTAAATGGATTATAAACAGAGAATTCTCTGGTGCTTCAGTAGAACTGTTGAAAATAAAGCAAAGAAAAATGTCAGTTTATGGGCGTGAAATGATTGTCTTATTACTATAGCACAAACAAATCTCTTTTCACTTGGCAAATAGAGCTTTTAAAATTCAAGAGTTTCCCAATGCCAGGAATGTATCATCATGAAATGTTGAAGACTTTCACATGTTGTTTCTCCCAAGACCTGAACCAGCTGTGGAAAATCCTGAAAGAGTCTACACTGCACACAGGTAAATGCTGGAATACTGTGCTCTGCACGGTTAGAGCTACAGCTGAGAATTGTATTGTTGAACTGATCCATAAATCCAGTCTTGTTTTGCGGGTGTGGTTCTAAATTAAGATAAATATTTTTCTAATCAGTCCAATACGTCGCAAAAGGCAGCAACTGCAGATGCTGGAAATTTTACACTAAAAGGAAAGAAAAAAGATGCAGAAAGTTCATACCCTCTAGGGGAATAATTAGCACTGGCAAGTAATGTTCATGCCACTAAAGTACTGGGCTTATGACTCTTCCCACTCTTCCTTTGTTTTATTGTTGTCACATGTATTGGGATTGAAAAGTATTGTTGGTTCCATGCCATACAAAGCATACCGTTCATAGAGTACATAGGGGAAAAGGAGAGGAGAGGGTGCAGAATACAGGTGTTACAGTCATAACTAGGATGTAGTGAAAGATCAGCTTAATATGTAGTAGGTCCATTCAAAAGTCTAATAGCAGCAGGGAAGAAGCTGTTCTTGAGCTGATTGCTATGGAGCTTCAGACTCCCATCTTCAACATCCTGGAAGCGTTACTGACCAGGAACTCAACCGAAACGAGCGATAATAATAGACAGTCCTTGACTTTACAATGTTCAAGTTATGACAAGCAGCAGTTACAATGCTTAGGAATTAACAGAAATTAACTATTTTGACTTTCCACATCGGTTTCAACCTCACAACGCCAGCTCAGTGGCATTCGTACACATGCATCGATGTTCAGTTGCTGTCTGACGCATTTTTGCGGTACTTGGAGTTTTTCCAAACATTTTCTTAAAATTTAGGCTTTCTTTGCCCATGATAATGGCAGAAAAGTGTAAATCTGGTGCAAGTGATGTTTCTTCTTCTGAGAAACATACAGCAATTATTATGGAAACAAATAAAAGTCTGGAAAAGGCAAGATTCACACTGAAATTGGGAGAGTTTTGGATATTCCCCAAAAGATCACTGTGACCACCCTGAAAGACAATTCAGCAACATGTTATGGGTTTGGCTCCTATGCAGTCAACTGTGATGAACAGTGGGTTAAATCTATTGCTCAGGTTGAGAAACTAGTATGGCTAGAGGACTAGTGCTTTGAGTTTAAATCAGGAAAAGGCTAGGAGTCTTTACGACAATCTAAAGAAGCAACAGGGGGAAGAATTCTAACGCTGAGCCTTTTACTCAGAGTAGGGGGTGGTCTATGCTGTATAAAGCCAGGCCCAATTTACACAACATCAAGATCTTGGGTGAAGCTGCCTGTGCCGATGATGAGATATTACTGAGATCATTGAAGAGGGTGGATATTGTACTCGGTCAGTTTTTAATGCTGATGAAACTGGGCCTTTTGAGAAGTAAATGCTGAAAATTCTCATTGCCAAATCCTTCCCAGGTTACAAGGCTGCTAAAGATAGGCTCATTCTTCTGCTCACTGTCAATGCTGAGGGTGACTTTCAACTGATACCTTTTGCTCGTGTACCATTTGGGAAAACCCCAGGACTTTCAAGGGACATTCCAAGGCTTTTTTCTCCATTGCTATGGAATTCCAGTCCTCAGGCTTGGGTCAATAGGAATACCTTTTGAGGGTTGGTTCAACAATCATTTTGTGCCAAGTGTCAGGGGTTATTGCAGCAGAAATAATTGCAGCCTTTAAAGCCAGCTACGTTAGGCGCACATTTACCCAGGCCAATAGGGCAACCGAGAAAGGAGGAGGACTAACTTTCAAACAACTCTGGAAGGTTATTAACTATTACCATGCAGTTAAGAACATAACCATAGGGGAGGCATGGAATGAAGTCACATGATCAAATTTGCAAGATGTTTGGAGAATATTGTGTCCTGAGTTTGTGTGTAATTTCCGAGGCTTTATGGACACTGCTGAAAAGATGACCAGAAAACGTTGCCAAGAATGTTGTGGAGTTGTTGGCATCACATTCTGAAAAATTAACTAATGAGGACCTCATTGAATTGAAACAGCGACAGGGGGGAAGAGGAAGGTGACAATGCGCCCACTGTTGAAGAGATTTCTCCTTGTAAAGTCTTAATAGTACAAGTGCTGGTTGAAACATTTCAACATTTGGAAGTTGCCATGTCCCTGTTTGAGAGACATGACCCTCACACTAAATGCAGTGTGCCAGTGAATAAGGGCATCTACAACATGTCCAGCTGTGACAGGGAAATTTATGAGGAGAACGTTTGTCCAAACTTCCTTGGACATTTTGTTTAAGGAAGCAGAGAATACTCCAGAGAAACTTGAAGCCAAGGCTCCTAAGACAACTTCAGCCAATGACCCTTCAAAAGCTCCAACCAAAGTCTGGCAAAGTCATCTCAAAGAAATCCATCCCTTGAAAACCTGAACCAGTCAAACCCATCCATGCATTCAGGAGTGGAGATGACAAATTACCAGAAGGCTTTAAAAGTTTGTCGATGCTTTTTATATAATTTGTGGGTAATGGACTGTTCAATACTGCATGTATCTGTACATTTCTGACATATTCATAACTTTAATATCTTACTTAACTGATGGGAGTACAAAATTCTGGGCTACTTTGCTGAAAATAGTGTATCGGGCTGTGGTTCAGGATCTACTCTCCCCTTTTTAACATTGTTTATGGGAAAATCAGTTCGAGTTATGACATTTGACTTAAGACTTGGTTTTCAAGAACCAATTGAGTTGTAAATCTGAGGACTGCCTGTACTATGGCTGCCAGAAAAAGTCAGATGCTGGCTACTTCAGACCGGACAAGATGCACTGCAGCTTTCAACAGCACTTTCCAAACCTGTGACCCCTACCCACCAGGGAGGAGAAGGGCAGCAGTCACATGGGAACACAACCACCTCCAAATTCACTTCCAGGTCACACACTATCCTGATCTCAAAATATGTCACTGCTGCTTCAGCAAAGCTGAAGTTGTAGAACTCACTGAGCAGCACCATGAAGGTTCCTTTACCTTGCGGATGGTAGTGGTTCAAGGAGGCTTCCCACCACCTTCTGAAAAGCAATTAGGGATGGACAATAAATAATGACGTTGCCAGCAACACCCACATTCCACAAACGAATGAACAAAGTTACATGGGTGAAAAAAAAGGCACATGAAATTGTATCCAAAATGCACGAAAGATTAAAGGAGGAAGTGAAGAAAATTTGAGACCTTGGCATCATTTCCAAAATGCAGCTTCCTGGCATTTCTTAAAAGCTTCAATCATCAGTACAATCATTCGTTTTCAAAAAAATCAAGTTTCCCTTAAAAGGCAGCAACTTTTACAGATGCACCATAAAAAGCATTCTTTCTGGTTGTGTCAAAGCTTGGTATAGCTTCTGCTCTGCCCAATACCGCAAGGAACTACAAAGGATCGTGAATTAAGCCCAATCCATCACACAAACCAGCCTCCCATCCATTGGCACTTTCCACTGCCTTGGAAACGCAGTCAGCATAATTAAGGACTACACGCACCCCGGACATTCTCTCTTCCACCTTCTTCCATCAGGGAAAAGATACAAAAGTCTGAGGACATGTTCCTACCAACTCAAGAACAACTTCTTCCCTGCTGCCATCAGACTTCTGAATGCACTAAGCTGATCTTTCACTATACTCTAGGTATGACTGTAACACTACATTCTGCACTCTCCCCTTTCCTTCTCTATCAACAGTACGCTTTGTCCGTATAGCATGCAAGAAACAATGCTTTTCACTGTATACTAACACTTGTAACAATAATAAATCAAATCAAAATCAATGAGCAACCTACTAAGATGATAGGCAAACACAACCTAGTGTGTCCATTCACTGGGTTGTCTCGAGAGGTTGGATGTAGTTTTGAAGTTTAAGTTTATTTATTAATGTCACAAGTAGGGTTACACTCTGATTAACTCACTGCAAAAATCTCTTAGTCGCCACACTCTGGCACCTGTTCAGGTACACCAAGGGAGAATTTATCATGGCCAGCCCACCTAATGAGCACATCTTTTGGTCTCTAGAAGGAAACCGGAGCACCCAGAGGAAGCCCAAGCAGACACAGGGAGAATGTGCAAATTCCACACAGTCAGTGACCCAAGCCGGGAATCAAACCCAGGTCCCTGGCATTGTGAGCAGTGGTAACCACTGTGCCGCCCCATCTCAACAGTATTTCTTTGAAGCAGACTGCAATCTGCATAATTCCAGAACTGCATTCTCATTTTCTACAGGTTATCCTGGTAACAGGTGCAGCTTCAGCCATTTTATGGTTCAGATCCTTCCATTCTCTCTCTCTCATCCTTTCTCTGTATCATTTGCTGAGAATATACTTTCAGCACAGGCAGTTGTCATTTTGGTTGTCAGGACTTGGTGCCACTTGATGAACAAAATGTCAAACATTACACCTCAGCCTCCCAAGGGCGTGGTGTTATAATCCACGTCAGAAACGCCAAGGTATTTTATGAAGTCAGACTTGATCATAAGTTGCACTTTGAATTTGACGTGGGTAAACATACAATGTTTTGCTTCAGGTATAATTCAAATGACCCACTGGAGAGCTTTTATCAAACAAAGTTTATTTACAAATACATTAACACATAGAAAGAAAATTAGCAATAACTTTTACCAATTACAAGCAAGGAAAAAAAAATGCCATTGTATAATCCTTAGCAACTAAACAGAGTGTTCCAGCCAAATAAGCCCCTCAAACATTCTATTTGGGATTAGCACAAGAAGCTCTTATGCTCACATTTTGTTGTTGGATTCTGCAGCTTTCTTGACAGACACCCAGACACACACGAACTCAGAGCAGCTTCTCAAAACACCAGGGAAAGAGGGACAGAACACTGCACTTAGCCTGAAGTCCAAACACCTTCTAACTAACCAGCAACCAAAACTGAAAGTAAGAACTCTAGGGAGAGAAAAAAAAACTGTCCCACCTGAAATCTCAGTTATTCTTCGCACAATAATTCAAAAGGTCATAAACTCCCAGAAAGTGCATTAGGCCCAAAGTAAAAATAAACAAAACCCTATATAAACCATTTAAGCAGCAATAAAAGGGCATCTAATCAGGCAGCCAGTGTTTATAACTACGAAGAACATAATTAAAAAATACATCACTTAAAGGCACAGTAGCATCATAATAGTTAAAAAAGGAGGAAATACCCAAGTTCAGGTGGTGCAGCAGGGACCATGTGTACTTTTGAATAAACTGTGACAAATAATCCTCAACTAGGGATTGGAAGTCACATGGCAACTTTTGCAATTAAAAAAAGATGCCAGGATAAAAACGCAATTGCAAAAGTATGAAGGGGATTAGCACCTGGCCAATTTCCTTCCCAACCTATGTTTTCTGAACACAAAGGATGATGAACCAACAAGAATTTATTTTGACTGTTACACCAGCAGCACACCACAATTCACACCTAGCCTCATCTCACAAAGTGTTTCGCCATCTTAAGGGAGATGGGAAATATTCAGATGAAGGAATGTTTCACCAGCAGTGTACATCCAGTTCAGTCCACAATCAGATCCTGCTCCTGATGAAAGATCATCGACCTAAAAGGTCAACTCTTGTTCCTCTCTCTTGTAAAGTTGCCCAATCTCCTTATTGTTTATCCAGCATTAACTGCTTTCTGACATTCTCAGTTATTTTGCTTTTGTATCATTGCTTCCTGTGCTGCACAGTTTGTTACATGAATTTAATTCTCTGGCAGGAGATCTAAGAAATTTGTATTTGAGTCTGGGGTCAAATTTGTTTTGGGGTGGGGGATCAGCTGTTGAGATTTTTGCAAGGGTTACCTTGTGTTTTTAAGGGGTTTTTTTTGGCTTTCAGGGTCTCCTTTCTCTTTCTCAATGACTCCATTTATTAGGTAATGCAGTCATGTATCTTCATTACCTTCTGTACTTCCATTCAATTTTTGTTGGTATTCCATACTATACTCTCCTCAATTTTGAGGTCACCTAAAACAGTGGTGCCTGTGTCTTAACGAACAGTAAGTTCCATTCTCCTACCACTCTTGTGTGGCTGACTTACACTGACTCCCAATCAAGCAACATATTGATTTTAAAATCCTCCTTTATATTTTCAAATCGCTCTGTGGTCACACCTGTCTCTACAATCTTTTAGCTCCACAATTGCCCAAGATGTCTAGTTCTGGTTTCCTGTGCAACCCTAATGTCAATCGTTCCACCACTGGTGGCCATACCTGCAGTTGCTGAGACCCTAAGTTCTGGAATACCATCCCTATAGCTTCTCTTCCTCATGTTCCTCCTTTAACATATATTAAAACCCACCTCTTTTGGTCATTCAACCTACCATGACCTAATGTGACTAAGTGTCATATTCCACTTTATCTTGCTCCTGTGAAGCCTTTTGGACAGTTTCATCATGTTAAAGGTGTTAGATAAATTTAATTTGCTCCAGTGGAATTCATTTACCCAGTTTTAAATGTCACTGTTGCCCTATAAGACTTTAAATGCCTTCTGACTATTTCTGCTCTCCTGTATTCAAACCAAGTTCGCTAGCACTAAAACTCAATCCAGTTATTTGTGTAGGGCAGGAAACTCTTGTATAAGTATCTGGGGCACTGCACTCTATGGGCTGGGTTTTCCAACTGTCCCCACGTAAAATATAACAGGGGCAACAGCATGCCACCTTCCCTACCAAGCAGAACCCATTCGCCAAAAAAATGGTAACTGGGTAGGTGTCAAAATTGGCATCCTGCCAACCATTTTAAAAATAACAGTCAACAGAACAAGCAATTGAACTTGTTAATCTGCCAACTGACCCAAATATTACGCTGCTAATGCCATAATACAGTTGGAGTGGGAAGGAATTTTTAACCCAGCTGGTTAATAGGCAGGAAGGAAGGAAATTATGTCTTTCAGGGATGCTCTCTGCTGATCAAGTTCAACTCCCCACTCCCTTCCCCTTTCCACTGTGTCACACTCTGTGGCCACCAAAACCCAGCCCCAATCCAACTCACCACCTTTTCTTCTGTTCCTTGAACCCTCCCCCTGTGCAATATGCTCAGCTTATTACTCCCCGGGATCCGTGTCGTCTCCATCGTGGGATCTACTTGCAGTCCTAGCAGCACCCACACTGGAATATGCTGAGACTTTTAGCAGCACAATGAGGGGCAGAGGTCCCACCTTAAGGCACCCAGGATGCATTACGACTGCAGGGCAGCCTTGTATAACATCAGTCATTGGAACTCAAGAGCAAAAGCAAGCTGTTCAGCCTCTCAAGCCCGCTCCACCTTCCAAATGGCTGATCATCTACCTCAATGCCATTTTTCCATGCTAATCCCATATTGCTTGATGGCATTAATAACTAGATGTTGATTGGTTTTTGTCTTAAACATACTCACTGACTAAGCTGTCACAGCTCTCGAGGGAGAGAATTCCCAAGAATCACTAACGTCCAAGTGAAGAAATTCCTCCTCATCTCAGACCTAAATAGCTTGCCCCGATTCTAAGACTGTGTCCGAGAACCCCCCACAGCCCAACCTCATCAGTCTGATATTTTTTCCGGGGGGGGGCGGGGGGGGGGGTGGTTCTTTTCCGAGTGAAAGGGCTGATTGCTACTGGAGGGAGTCAGAGAGTGTTATTGTAACAGTGGATTGACCCATTTCTCATCTGCACACTTGCGTTTTCAGTAACGATCTCAACTGCACTCTGCTTCTCACTGGCACCTCCAGGTTCCTGAGTCTTCTGCCCTTTCTGTTGCTCCAGTCATAGAAGGCTGCCCAGAATCTCCGATCTCGTCCTTGCCTGCCCCGCTGCAAGAAAGACCGAGAATTTGGCATTTCAGCCAAGACGCCATTCACTTCAGTGGAACCAGAAAATCCCAGTCACCAACGAGAACAGAGATTTTCAACATCTGTCTCAGAGATCAGGAGAGGGGGAACCTTTATTTCCTTCATTTACAGGACATGAGCATCATTGGCTGGGCCAGCATTTATTGCCCATCCCTAACTGCCATCCATTTCAGAAGGGATTTGAGATTAAATCACGTTGCTATGGGTCTGGAGTCACATGTAGACCAGATCAAGTAAGGGCTGCAGATTTCCTTCCCTGCCGGACATTAGTGAACCAGAAGGGTTTTTTTTTACAACAATCGACATGGTCATTATTAGACTTTTAATTCCAGATATTTGTTGAATTTGAATTTCATCATCTGCCATGTGTCTGCGTGGGTTTCTTCCAGGTGTCCCCGTTTCCAACCACAATCTAAAGATACAGAGTTTACATTGATTGGCCACTCAGATCTTGCCCTGGGTCACTGAATTACTAGTCCAATCGTCACTAATGTTGGAGGAGCTGGAGCAATGGCACAATAGAGACAGAATCTGTGACTGGAGGAGCAGCTCTTCACAGGTTCGGTCTCTCCCTCGCACAGGGACACGTTTTCTTTCGTTGGCTGTCTTCGTGACTTAACTTTCACAGCTTTTAAGGGGTTGTTGAAGACAAATTCGCCTGCCATCGCCTGTCTACCCTAATTTGAGCCAGACAAATCAGTGTTGCTAGTGCGAGATAACAGAGGGTGTTTGGACCTTGGTGAGAGTTATGGAGACTCATTAGTTCAGGATCAAAGCTGTTGTGTTCTGAGCAGAGGAGATATCTCTATGTAGACCACCGAAGGAGGCAGTAACTGATTTAATTGGCAGCCTTACCAGCTAACTCCCTGACAGGGAATCAGTGAAAGGTTAAGTTGCTGGTTTCTTGTCAAGCCAAGAAACAAAAGAACAGAAGCACACAGTTAACAAGAGGATACTTGCAGGTTCACTGACAGAGAATATGAAAATTTGGTAGAATCCAAGAACAGTTCCAGATCGAGCAAGTGGATCCTTTTTCAATTCAACCAATTGGGACAAATGGAAAGGTGCTGAAGGTCCTCCGACCCAAAAGGGAGAAAGTGGTGCATGTAATTAATTTTACTTTCATACATTATAACAAAATGCGTTGAAAAACTACGAGATTTAAGATGGCACATAGAATCCCTACAGTACAAGGAGGCCATTCAACCCATTGAGCCTGCACCCACAACAATTCCACCCATGCCCTATCCCTGAAACCTCATGTATTTATCCCGCTAATCGTCCTAACGCTAACAAGCAATTTAGCATGGCCAATCAACCTAATTCGCACATCTTTAGATTGTGGGAGGAAACTGGGACACCCGGAAGAAACCCACACAAGGAGAACATGCAAACTCCACACAGACAATGACCCAAGGCTAGAATTGAACCTGCATTCCTTGCACTGTAAGGCAGCAGTGCTAACCAATGTGCCAGAGAATGTGCAGATATTCTGCTCATGTCATAGTTGCAAAAATCAACCAGTTCCTAATTTACATGTGGCCTTGTTTCACTGAAATGTGTTGAATCAATTGGCCCTTCTAAAGGCAGGAAAATCACATGTAGATGCACATGTAATATCAGAGTATCCAGCTAATCCAGTGGAAGGTTTTTTAATTGTTACAAAGCCTTGGGCCATTGTATGACTGGCTACTGGATATTGAAGATAAACTGATAGATTCTGTTTCATGCTCCATTTATAGGAAAGTCTGAAAATCCCAGAAGCTACCTTCAGCATATCCCACAATTTGTCATCTGTGTTGGGTGGTGGTTACAAAACATCCAAAGTATTTAATTCCTCAATGCCAACAACATTTATTTTGATCAAAAAAAAAGCAAGAAATTTTTCAACACAGAATACTACAAATATTTCAATATTTGAATTTCAATATTTCAATTGCAGTTTCCAATGTTAGTAAAAATATTTTTTGATTATTGTTGAACCTGATGTAAATAAAAGTCTCAATGCAAATTGCATACATTTCCTTAAAGGTGAGAAAATAGTTTAAATAATGTGAAAGGTAATTTGGCAAGTCCCTTCAAACAAGAATAAACAAGCTTACAAAAATTTTTTTTTCAAACAGTTACAGGAATAAGAAAGATGTATCCCATTAGTTAACAACACATAAGGTCCAACATACTATATGAAATTCTGTACAATACTTCCATTGGACATTTCCCAGTGAGAAGAAAACTTGCATCCAATTTCAACTACATCAGCTTGACGTCTATTTTGAGATGCAAGTAAGATATCTGACTCTGACCTTCAAGATCTTTTTTATGAAATATGCCTATTTGCATTTTTATGCCATGTCATTTTTTTTGGACTCAATGTCACCACAGCTCCTAAAGAGTTTTAATTTTACCTCCATTAAAATGAGCGCATAAGTAATATGCCTGATAAGTTCAACATTTCATTGTGCGGCTATCAACCTGAAGAACGCTTTGTTGGAAAATGACCATCCAATGTCAAACTTAAGTAAATCATCCAGATGCAAGGTACTAAACAATTAATTAAATCCTGATTTATTTCTGTGCATAGGCTGAAAAATGAAGATTTTAATATATTATTCAATAAATTGTATCCATGGGTATAGAAAAAGACACGTTAATATTTGACATCCTCCTCCCCCACATCACACATCCCTCACTGCAATCGCGTAAATTTGATTGTACCAACTAGACACTTATCTTTTGCCATCCCAATCTTACATGCACCTTGGGCTGGATTTTCACTCAGGTGTTGGGCACCTGACACAGGAACTAGTTCCCGGTTTCAATCAAGCCCATTCTGAGTTTCGAAGTTGTGGTCAACTAAAGGTCAAAAGTGAGTTCACTGTTTAATCAGAGACCACATGTAATCCATCATGTCCATCCCACCTTAGCTTCTGCCTTGGGTTAACCCTATTGGCCTAGATATATGGTTTCGACCGATGTGGTCTGCCTGCATTGCTGATTGCAGGATTGAATAGGCTCCAAAATGACCAACAATTGACTTGAATTAACTGCCCACTGAGAAGAAGTGGCCAAAAATGGCTTAGAGTCAAGATTGTGGCAACAAACTGACACAGAGGCGCCAAATGGCATACTTCATGGAATCCCAAGAGTGCAGAGGGACCTTACTCAGGCCCTTCCCCCTTCTTATCCCCATTATCCCAAACATTTACCCTGCAAATCCATCTAACTTACACATCCTAGGACACTAAGTGGCAATTTAGCATGGCCAATCTACCTAACCTCTACATCTTTGGACTGTGGGAGGAAATCAGAGGAAACCCACACAGACACGGGGAGAACGTGCAAACTCCACACAGTCACTCAAGGCTGGAATTGAACCCAGTTCTCTGGCACTGAGGAAGGAGAGCTAGCAACTGTGCCGCCATGCTTTCCTGCCTCCAATCCATCCTTGAACTGATTTACAGATTCTGGTCTTTTTTTCTGTCTGTTCTAATAGCCAAAGATAGAGAGACTATGCAAGTTAATATTTCTTGTGCCATGCAAATAGACACAAAGATAACAAAATGCTGACCTTGAAGAAATGATGCCTGTTGAACACAAAGCAATTTAACAGGGTCGACACTGATTTACTATTAAAGTTGATCAACACATTTGAGGCTTGAAATCTGATTTATATTTCAAAATTATGTTTTTACCTCAAAATTGTGCAGAAAGCTATTAGGTTATAAAGGAAAACAACATTTGATGAGTCAGCATGAAAATCCACGTAAAAGAAATAAGCTAGGGTTTTTACAGAAAAATGAGGCATTTGCACTATAACTTAGAGTTCCATCAAGAGGATCTGATTTCCATCTGTTTTTCATGACTTTCTTACTGTGATCATGTACTTGAATCAACAGGTATCCTTTCAAAGACATTTCCCAAGAGATAAATACTTAAATTTAAAAAAGCTACAGAAAGGTCATTAGAAAGTCCGAGCAAGTTCAGAGGTTTCCTATGGGCACATTCATAGCAAGAAGAAATTAAAGGTAAGAATAAGATGGTTAAATCAAAGAGGAAAGCTGTCAGAAAAGGTGGTAGAGATTGTGATGGTAAAGATCACGAGACGTTTTAAAGTTTATTTATTAGTGTCACAAGTATGCTTATATTAACGCTATAATGAAGTTACGGTGAAAATCATCTTGTCGCCACACTCCGGTGCCTGTTCAGGTACACTGAGGGAGAATTTAGCATGGCCAATGCACTTAACCAGCACATCTTTTAGACTGTGGGAGGAAACCAGAGCAGCTGGTGGAAATCCATCTAGACCCAAGACAATGTGCAGACTCCACAAAGACAGTGACCCAAGCTGGGAATCCAGACATACAGGGCAATGCTTTGGGAATCTGGGTTCATATCCCACCATAGCAGATGGTGAAATTCGAATTCAATATAAAGTCTGGAATTCAAGTCTAATGATGACCATGAAACCATTGATTTTTCCATAAAAATCTATCTGGTTCACTAAGGTCTTTTAAAGGAAGAAAATCTGGTCTGGTCTACGTATGATTCCAAATTCACAGTAATGTGGTTGACTCTTAAAATACCCAGTGAAATGGCCAAGCAAACAACTCTGCTCAAGGGAAATTAATAAATGCTAGCCCAGCCAGTGATGCCCATATCCCATGAGCGAATAAAAATAGTTAAGATAACTAAACTAGATGGACCAGAATGTTCACATCCAAGGATGCCAAAGAAAATTAAAGAAGAAACAGAAACAGAAACAATTCAAAGCTTTGTATAAAGAAATTTATCAGAGGCCTGCCTGGTGAGTCTGCAAGTTCTCCTCGTGTCTGTGTGGGTTTCCTCCCACAGTCCAAAGATGTACAGGTTAGATTGATTGGCCATGCTAAGAAATTGCTCCTTAAGTGTCTAGGGATGTGTAGGTTAGAGGGATTAGTGGGTATAATATGTAGGGATATTGGGGTAGGGCCTGGGTGGGATTGTGTTTGGTGCAGACTCGATGGGCCGAAGGGCCTCTTTCTGCACTGTAGGGTTCTATGATGATTCTATGTGCTGGTTAGGTGCATTGGCCATGATAAATTCTCCTTCCGTGTACCTGAACAGGCGCTGGAGTGTGGCAACTCGGGGATTTTCACAGTAACTTCAACGCAGTGTTAATGTAAGCCTACTTGTGACACTAATAAATAAACTTAAAATTGACAGTGTAACCCCTTTTCAAAATGAAACAGGAATAAAGCAGAAAATGTTCAGTCTTCATCCTTCAATAACCTCACAGGACTCTGATGAGATCATGGGCCATGATAAAGGAAATGCAACAAATGTGCACTGTGCAGGCTTCTGCTGCAAAAGGTCAGTGACTGAAAACGTTATCTGGTTCTCTCTCCAGGCACAAATGCTGTCTAACCAGAGAATATTTTCAGCACTTTCTTTATCTTTCAGCATCTGCAGTATTTTGTTTTTCAACAGAAACCTTCCTTTTGAACCTATTAGCCTAGAACACACAAGAGGAGAATGCTGACCTGTGCATAATCAGGCAGCAGCTGGACTAATGACTGTGGTTGCGACCACACCACTAATGAGTAACGAAGGAGGCACAGCATGTACTGTGCTACTGGTAGAAGGTAAAAATTATAGCCCCCTCTCCCATCCTCATAGTATCCTCTTCTGCTTCATCTTCGCTCTTAGCTCTGGAGAAAGACTTGAAACGTTGGTTCTATTCTCTTTCCACAGATACTGTCAGACCCGCTGAGATTTTGCACCATTTTCTGTTTTCCTTCCAGATTCCAGCATCCGCAGTATTTTGCTTTTTCCTTAGTGTGCTTCAGCCCCATGCAGAACCTTATGTGGGCGGCACGGTAGCACAGTGGTTAGCACTGCTACTTCCCAGCTCCAGGATCCTGGTTCGATTCCCGGCTCAGGTCACTGTCTGTGTAGAGTCTGCACATTCTCCTCGTGTCTGTGTGGGTTTCCTCCGGGTACTCCGGTTTCCCCCCACAGTCCAAAGATATACAGGTTAGGTTGATTGGCTATGCTAAGAAATTGCCCCTTAGTATCCAGGGATGCTTAGGTTAGAGGGCTGAGTGGGTATAATATATAGCCATATGGGGGTAGGGCCTGGGTGGGATTGTGTTCGGTGCAGACTCGATGAGCCGAAGGGCCTCTTTCTGCACTGTAGGGTTCTATGATCTATTTGGTGAAGATCTTTGGCTTTGCATAGGTCGCATTATTATTAAGGAAGCCATGTTGGAAATTGCTTTTAACTGTTACAGCAAAAAGTGTTTGGATCAGAGAGAAAACATGAGAGATTCCATCTGAAAGACCACCTGAAAAGCCATAGAACCAGCTGCAAAACAACACAGCCAAGGTAAAACAGTTATACCTGGAAAGTGCAAGCTCTTCCCTCCCTCCACAAACCCTGTTCCAGCTTTAAGTTCACTTGAAAGCAGACCTCCTGGCAATGCAACTTGGTGAAGATCCTCTGCTTCTACCCAACCCCATTCCAGCTACATCACTAATTCAGTTCAGAACCTACAGGCCTGCTACAAAAGAGACTAAAATCATTTCAATTGCATTGGGTTCCTTTTCCTAATCTGCTTCTATTTGAGTGTGAGACAACACATTAAACCTCCAGAGGAAGAGCGTGATAATGCATAATCTTCTTTATTTTTAAATTCACAACTGCTTGCTGCTGGAACTACTGAGACAAGAGTGAAGAACATACAATAACCTCACACATACAAAAACATTGATTTAGGTCAATGAACACAAATTCTGTGACAAAATATTGATAGTCTTTTCACTGATCAGTAAGACCATAATACTTTTGTACACATGGCCTTGCCCCTTAGTGACAAAGTATATACAGTCAGGAAGGATGTTGGAGTCCTCAAAATTCACTCAGGATCCCAGGAAGTCTTATGGCTTCTTATGGGCAAGGGAACCTCCTGGTGATCACCATCCAGCCCATCCTTCAACTTCTGAATCTGTGCTCCTCCATGTTCAACACCACTTAGACCAAACACTGACAATAACAATGGCACCAGAACAGACTTTGGACTGAGAGCATCATGTCCATCACCAGGTGTGGCTTGGTAGCACCAGTAATAATAGAACTGGCCAAGTCTTGAAAGAAAAATGTGCCAGGCTCTGTCTGCGGCAGGTGGTGAGTGAACCAGCAAGGAGGAAAGCCTACTTGATCTCACTCTTGCCAGCCTATTCACTGCAAATACATCTGTCAAAGTACTGGTAGGCGTGGCCACCAAAGGTTGGAGACCAAGTGCTCTCTTCACATTGAGGACTCCTCCATCATGTTGCGTGGCATCACCACTCTATAAATGGAAAAGATTCAGAACAGTCCCAACAGTTCAAAATTGGGCATCCATGACATTGCCGCTTCACTGTCCTTCCCACCAAAATAAGGCCAGCAGTGGGGATGTTTGGCTGATGATTGCACAGTCCAATACCATTCGCATCTTATAAACATAATCCGTGTCCATATACAGAAAGACCTGGACAACATTCAGGCTTGGGCCTAACAAATAACATCCACACCACTGAAGTGGCAGAATCTGACCATCTCCCTTTGATGTTCAGTGGCATTATCATCACTGAATTCTTTACCAACATCCTGGGGCTTGGTATTTATCAAAAATCTATCGAGACTTGTCATACGATAACGTGGCTACTAGAGTAATCATAGACCCGGAATTCTAGACTGAAAAACTCAACTTCTGACTCCCCAAAACCTGTCACCCATCTACTTACAAGGCACAAGTCATGAGTTGATGAAATGCAATCCAATTGCTTGGATGAGTTGCTTAACAAATTAGATTCCATCCAAGACAAAGCATCCTGCTCGAGTGGCACTCTATTCACCACCTTCAACATTCAGTCCTTCCATATGCCTCCCAGAACAACATAGATAGATATATGGGAACACATTCACCTGCAAGTTTCCCTCCAAGTCTCAAAGCACCATGACTTGGAACTATTTGATCATTCCTTCATGTTACTGGATCAAAATCAGGGACCAACCTCCCAAACAGCACTGTGGGTACACCTACACTCAGTGAGCTGCAGTAGTTCAACGTGGTGGCTCTTTATTAACTTCTCAAGGGCAATTAGGGACGAGCAATAAATGCTAGCTTTACTCACTACATCTGCATCCCATGAATGAATATGAAAAATATACACTCTCTTTTGTGTCACCTCTTTAAAAGGGCAACCAAAACTGAACACAATCCTTTAATTATGAACTAAAAACGTCATCTCATCCTGGCAAATCCTTTCAACTCAGTTCCCTCTGCATTCCTGATATTTTCAGCATTCAATTTATAAAAAACAATTAAAATCAAATCTGTCAACAAAAAAAATAATGAATTTAAAGTACAATAAAATTTGCTTTAAATTTCAGTCCATTACTGAAAGCAAAATAACAGTTTCGCTAATCTGGAATGACTATACTTCTTAAATACTTGTAAGCAAAGATTCTGCCTTTACTCCCTATCAGTTCCATCTTCCCCACTATGCTCTGCCCTCAGGGTGCCATCTAAACCAGTGGAGTATTCAACTATTCATGCCATTTATCTTTTGTTTAACATCAATCAGCAGTTTAATTCCCACTCTCTCAGTGGGAGAGAGGTCCTCAGCTGTTCAGTAGAAGGTCATAAGTTAAAGGAATGTTACTGGGTTAGAGTACATCAAAGCTTTCTTTGTAATCAAGATTTTAAAAAAAACATGCATCTAAGTTGTTGAAGTTAACACAAGAATTGACACGGGGGGTGGGGGGGAGCTGTGACGTTGGAGAATGTGCAGTTATAACTACTAGCTGATCCAAAAATGAAAAATCAATAGCTCAAACACAATGAATTTCCAATTTCATTAATGTGAGGTAATCAAATGGCAGGAAGGCTCTTCATTCAGATACTTGTCACAAAGCACATCAACATTTGGTTTCAACAATCCAAGCCATTGCTAAACAGTTCCCAAATAGACTGCATGCCCTAAATTGAAATTTGTATTGGCCATCATATAAAAGACCCCATCATATGTCCAACTTTTCACCATGTCGCCACTCTTTGAACCAAAGGACATGACAACTTGGATGAATAATGAAACTAAAACAAGCAAATAATTATTATAGAACAGATGATCTTTGCCTGAGAGTTATATCCATGTGTAAGGGTACTTCCTACAAGTTTCATAAAGCTGTAATCCGGCGTTTTAATGTCCTGGTCGCAAAACAAAACTAGCATTGTATCTGATCAAAAAGTGAGGAACATTAATTATTTATATTTTCAACTAAGTGGTAAATCTGACCACATCCCTTCAGATCTTGATGAAAACATTTTAAGATAAAACTTGAACATCAACCAATTGTTAATTTATTTGAAATTGTTTCCATGTGTTGAAACCAGAACGTCTCAACCCTTCCACTGTGACTCAGAATGTCTCAGTGTTTAGATGCTTCAAGTGAATTCTGACACCACATGTACATTTTAATTACTCACATCAAAGAGCATTATGAATTCCAGAGAAACTACTGAATTCCCAGAAATAAAAAGTACAATTTACCATTTTAGTTATTGCTGCCTTTTTACACTATACTCATTCATAAAATATACCTCAGTCAGTTTACTCCCCTCTTTTACCAATAGCTTACAAATAGACCATGGCCCTATATGCATCAATGCTTCTTTTACGGTTAGTTGAAAAGTCTTGGGAAGTTTCTGAAAATGTGCCAATTCATAAATTACCCTATCTCATTGCATTTCTCAGTAACAGGCACAGCCAAATGCTCAATACCCAAACTTAACCTGTGAGTATCAGTTGGAGTTAGTGATGGTAATTCAGTTGAGGTTTTCTATACTTCACTAAGAAGACTGTCAGAAAAGAAATGGGTGCAGAGGTGCAAAGATCAGGACAGGGAATTCCAGAAAGTGGGCACTGGAAAGCTGAATGTGTTTTCAGCTCTTGAAATGAGAAAGAGTGGGGAGGGACTCAAATCTTCAAAATGTTGCATAATTCCTTTGGACAACCTAAACCCAAGATCATAGCCTGGTGCCCAGTAAAAATCATAGAATCTCTACAGTGTAGAAGACCATTCAGCCCATCGAGGCTGCACTAACCACATCCCAACCAGGTCCTATCACCCAAACCTCATGCATTTACCCTACTATTCCTCCTGACACTATGTGGCAAGTTACCATGGCCAATCAACCTTACCACACATCTTTGGGCTGTGGGAGGAAACCCATGCAGATACAGAGAGAACATGAAAACGCCAGACACAGACACCCGAGACTGGAATTGAACCCGGGTCCCTGGCGCGGTGAGGCAGCAATGCTAAGCACTGTGCCATCATGCCGCCCGTGAACTGATGGCTAGGAATGAAGACCAGTCTCCAGGCCAGCCTCCCACAGGGTTCAAGGTTCTTCCATTCTTTGAGAAGAGAAAAGGTGAAATAAAAAGTTAGAAATACTCTGGCACAATCCTTTCTGCCTACTTTAAGGTCTTAACCTTCCTGAAGATTCCTACAGGTCTGCTAATCTTCTCCCCAGTCTTGTGCAATGGGAGCTCCTAGAGCCTGCCTTAAGTTGAAAATTATCATCTTTCTCTGACCTGGAGAGGCTTCCTCAACCTACTTCTCACCAGCTTTCAGTTACCTACTCTTCCTGGATTGGCAACAATCTTTCCATGCACCCAAGTGCAACTTTTAAAACCTGATGTAGGCACTGCACACACACAAAAACACAAACCCCTCCATCTCAGTAACACAAACCCCTCTGCCTGCAGAAACAGCCTTGCAGTCTCCCTCAGTACAAAGTTCCCATCTCAGTATCCCATCCACAGACTATGAATGATGAGAATCCTAACTAACATTATCACAGGTATGCAGAACCATTTTTCTTCCTTCTCCTTCTCCCTCCTGAGTTCCACAAACCTAACTCGTCCTTCAAATCCAAACAAGAAGGCACAAATCCTTGATCTCCATTATGACCAGCACAGGAGCAATCTTGGCCTAACAAGTAAATTCATACTCCAGCACAGCGGTTTCCAACTGACGTGCCGCAGCACACATTAATGTGCCATCAAGATCCCATAAATGTGCCACAAAATAATATTGAAAACGATTGAAAACTATTGTAAATAAACTAGAATGAACCTTCATCATCAGCTCCATGGTCCAGATGAAACTTGGGCATGGGCCTGACTAATGAAAAACATCTAAACTGCGTATGTGCGGCCCTCTTCCAGCTGGCACGCACATGGTTTAGATTACAAATGTTAAAAACAAAAGGGTACATTCTTGTGACAGTGAAGCAAGAATAGGTGCCACACTAAGGTTATCAGTAACATGCTGCTCAGGGCATTTCCTTCATTAATGAACTTTCAAATTGAGAAATGCAAATGTGAAAAAGCAGAAAACAATTGAAAAATCATTCATGGGAAATGCTTTAAAACTGGGTTCATGTTCAATAAAAAAAAAGAAAGCAACTGGTGATAAGGCTTTCATTGTAAATTTCTTAAATTAATGAAAATTGTATTAAATGGTGGCTTATCATATTTTTAGGAGGTTCTGGAGATAAAAGGCTTTTGCTTGAGGGCAGTTCAGTTGGGGAAAGTAGGAAGTATGCCTCAAAATTCTTTTACAGAATTAAGGTGTGTCATAACTGATAAAAGGTTTGGAACCAGGTTGCTCTCTGGTATGTACCTCCAGCAAGGGCAGGCCCTATTCTACCTATTTCAGGAAACTTTGGACATGAATCCTTCATAGGCTCAATGCTAAGGAAAAATAAATCTCTTTCATATTTTAAGGAGGGTACATAAACTTCAGGAATTATTCTCCTCAATAAACTAAAACAGCAGAGTTTCTCTGAAGACTCTGACTAATTGCGAGGTTCATGATACTCCCAGGTTTCATCTTTTTGCTTTGTGCCAACTTGACTGACTTCTGCCAAAGTCATCACACATGTCGTACAATTACCGCAGGCAAAATAAAAAGAGGGCTTTCAAGGGTTGGAATTGGTGATGTTTGACTGATGGTCTCCACATTGAGCAGCCTGCAAATACCCATCACAAAGACTGACATGAACAAAAGCCACTTGGGTACATCGCGGAGGGCAGACTGGCTCTCTGTGATATTGTACCTCAGCATGACGCAGCACGCAGAGGCAAAGATTAAAGGAAGTTAAATTGGTGAACAAAAGGTCACAAGCTGATTGTAACACAGTAGCAACACTGCAGTTTCTAATGACTGGGGAACTGCAAAGTCAAGGTCGCAGCACGGGCCTCTGGAATAGAAATGCTTTTTTGAAAAAGAAAATCTCCTATATTTACTGGAAAATAGTTCCACTTGCTGTTTAGACAGCCGGTCTTTTTTCTTAGCACCACAACTGTCCGTAACAGTTGGGTCAGACATGGCAAACAAGGGCAATAGTTTACAAAAAAAGCTATTAAAAAGATTGTACATGAGATATTTTTGCTATGATCCTAGAATAGATTTGATAGGCTTCAAATTTAATGCTGCTACAATAATGACTTATTATAGTATCAGTGAAGTTACAGGAAGCTGCAAGCGTGGTTTACTGTAAGAGGCTATTCTTATTTCTGTACAAGTGCAACCATTATTTCATGTAGATATTACTGCTAGTTTGCTTTTCTGTGATGGGAGATAAGCTGGCTTTTAACAGGCTTTTTTTAAATTGAGTACACTGCAGTCCCTTTTAGAAATTTGATAACAGATGTGTGTGTGTGGGGAGGATTTTCTCATCTGCCCGTCACAGGAATCATAATGGACAGGGGGCGGACCATGCAAAGGTCTGTTGACCTCAGACCAGGTTTTCCAGATTTGGGGCAAGCACTGCTGGAAAATCCCACTCTTGATCTTGCATAGAACTCTTCAAAAGCAAAACTGATTTGTATTTACCCTGAATGATTTCTCAACCCACTGAATTTTAATGAAATCGTCAAACCAACCGACTAAAACATGTTAGACATATTAATACCAAGCAGAATATTGGCCAAGTTTACATTTCAGTCTTTCCAAAGGAACACTATATGGCCATATAAGAAAAATAATTTTAAGCTAAAATTTTATCAAGAATACGTGCGATGGATTACAAGAAAGTTGGAAAATGACACTGAATATTGTTTCTAGCTGTCTTTTATTGATTTAGACCAAGTCTAAATACAGGCAATATCCTTGAGCAGTGGACACAAGGAAATAAATACTTATTCTCCTGAGTAGACAAGTAATCTTTAATACTGACTCTCTTGCCAAATTGTTACAAAAATCTTAAGGTCTTCCTGGGCCATCTCTCACAAAGGCAGGCACTGCTGATTCATTATGGCATGACAAATGTTACTGTGAACAAGACAGCCAGAAATGAGATATTTCCTCCAAAAACAACAGATACCAACTTGTTTAGCATTTAAGATGTAACTAATCGTCCTGAACTCTTGTTCCGTTTCCTACCTCAGGACTACCTTGGCTATTGTGTTTCACAAAGCAGTCACAAAAATAGAACAAGACATGAACCACACATCCTGCACTTTCAGCAGAAGCTAAACAACAGTCAGCCAAATTGTACCTTGACACATTAAACCATCTTGGGAATGGATAACTTTTAACCATTTCATTACGTCTAGCTTGTCCTCTAACTAGTTAGAGGATTCCCAAAAACCGGAATCATCAGATTAAAATCAATCCTAATCCAATGCACATAATCAAGTATCTTACAATTCTGAGTGTGTACATGATGGGGACAAGACATTTTACAGAACAGTTGACTGGTAATGGCAAGTCTGCGAGTGATAATTGATAGAGGCATACACACGAGCCATCCGAATAAATGAAAGAAATTGAAAAGTCATTTCCTTAAGTTCTCCCTCTATCAAAATCTGGCCATGCTCTATTTCAAATAACTTTACAGTCATGCCAGCTATTAAATGCTTGTCTTTTTAGCTTATATTTTTGCATTACATTATTCCAGAATTCAGTGGAATTATTGTCCATTGGTTCAGTGAAGCACAAGAATGCAATAACGTTTTCATGCATACTGCGCAATAATCAGACTGTTAATTGTCACAACTTGAATTAAATTCTATAGCATTCATTTCAATCATCATTCCAGTATCCATATGATGAAGGAGAATCTTAAGTGCATAATATGTTCCTACCAGACACTCGTCGAGTAAATCTGTTTAATACGGGAGCTGCAAAACAAAAAGGAAGAATGCAGTATTTTATTCAATATTTAGGAAATTTCACTGAGACCACTGACAAAAGCATACTGGCTTTAATTAAAAAACCTTTGAGAGTAATTATATTTTTAAAAATCCAATATAAATGTCACCGTTGCAAAGATTTACATATATTTCACAAACATTTTTTTCTAAAAGCTGAAAAGAGAAAATACATCAAATACATGCATTGTAATCAACATGAAACTGGTAGTTAAACTTGATGACAAGTTTGTCACACTTACAACATGAAATCTTTGAATCCTTCCATTAAAAATACTAAGTCACTGTGATAATAAATTAACAATAGTGAAACCAGGAACTATCACCACTGCAAGATCAAGGTGATGTTGACTTGCAAGCAGAGGTGTAAAAATCCATTCGATTAAAATAAAATTCAGATGAACAGCAAAACCTCCATAAAATAACAAGATCATGAATCACCGCAAGGAAGCTAATTTGTCCATCATACCTATACTTGATTGAAATTGCAACTATTTGAGTCTTATTCACATGTATCATTGTCACTAACTTTTTGAACTATTTATCCAATTTTCATCTGAATATTATGAACATTTTCCTCAATAATTTCGATATACAAGGTTCTAATGTTCTAATAACTTTTTGTTGAAAATATTGTCACAACTTCCTCCTTCATTCTTTATGAACATCTTGAGTTTGTCATTTATTACTGATCAGGAAAAACAGTCCTTTCTACTTATCCTCTCAAAAATCACAAAATTTTAAAATGTCCAACTTGCCCCTCGCCTTCTCGATTCCTATGAGCCCCAACATCAAGTTTTCTTTTATACTGTAATTTTTAACAATCGGATGTCTAGAATTATGTATAGCAGATCAAAAGTAGCCTATCAAACATCCAGTGCATACATTTAGTCTTTGCTTTTGCACTCAATGCTGCATGTATATAAACCCAATTTTTATTCACATACTGCCATACACTGTGGACTTCCTTTCATGAATTTCTCACATACATACTACTCTATTTATTTATTTGCATTGAATTGCATCTGGCACACATCCATATACCTGCTCAGCCACTGTGTTCTCATCAATTCTTCCTTACAGCCTGTCTTGCCCTAATTTGGTATCAGTCAGCTTAATCATAATTATTCTGTCTCTCATCTCAAGGTCCAAGTAATACAAATTGAAATAAACAGTCCTTGAGTAGATTACTACTTATATCCTGCCAATCGATAAAGTACTCATTCACCACCGTACCGGAAAATGTGCGGTCAGCTAGACATTTTCAACTGATTTATTTCAATGCTAAATTTTAAAATGGAAAATCATCGCCACAGCCAAACCAATACCAAACTCAAATCACACACTGGGTTTTCTTTCTTCTAAAGCAAAATCTTAATCAGATAAACATAAAAAGTGCGGCAAAGGGAGTCCTCGGTTTCCTCAGTCTCATGAAGATGAGTGGAAAAGCAAATTGCATGGAAGGCTCGGAAAGTCTGCAGAGAAATCTGGATAGGCTGAGTGGGTGGGCAAGGACCTGGCAGATGGAGTATAATGTTAGCAAGTGTGAGGTTATCCACTTTGGTAGAAAAAAAATAGTAGAAGGGATTATTATTTAAAGGACAAAAAGCTGCAGCATGCTACAGTGCAGAGGGACCTGGGGGTCCTTGTGCACAAATTGCAAAAACCCAGTCTGCAGGTGCAGCAGGTGATCAAGAAGGCGAATGGAATGTTGGCCTTTATAGCGAGGGGGATAGAATATAAAAGCAGGGAGGTCTTGCTGCAACTGTACAGGGCACTGGTGAGGCCGCAGCTGGAGTACTCAGTGCAGTTTTGGTCACCACATTTGCAAAAGGATATATTGGCCTTGAAGGGAGTGCAGAGAAGGTTCACCAGGCTGATACCAGAGATGAGGGGGTTAGCATATGAGGAGAGATTGAATAGACTGGGTCTGTACTCGTTAGAGTTTAGAAGGCTGAGGGGGGATCTTTTTAGAGACTTACAAGATAATGAAGGGGCTAAATAGGGTAGAGGTAGAGAGATTCTTCCTGCTTAGAAAGGATAGCAGAACTAGAGGGCACAGCCTCAAAATAAGCGGTGGGGGGGTCAGGGAGCAGTTTAGATCAGAAAGGGGGAACTGCTTCACTCAAAAGGGTGGTGAGTCTCTGGAATTCTCCGCCCATTGAAGTGGTGGAGGCTACCTTGCTGAGTATATTTAAGTCACAGGTAGATAGATTTCTGATAGACAAGGGGATTAAGGGTTATGGGGAGAAAGCGGGAAAGTGGAACTGATCCACTTCAGATCAGCCATGGTCTTATTGGATGGCGGGGCAGGCTCGAAGGGCTAGATGGCCTACTCCTGCTCCTATTTCTTATGTCTCCAGTGACCAAGATTCTTTATGTGAAGATTACGTGAGTAACAGGAACTATAGGTGGGGTTTTCTGGCGCACACACACATTGGCACTGCCACGATTTTCCGGTCCCGCCAATGTTACAGCATAATATGTGGCGCACATCCTCCACCGCGCAGGGGAGTGGCTGTGTGTGTGTGTGTGTGTGTGTGTGTGTGTGTGTGTGTGTGTGTGTGTGTGTGTGTGTGTGTGTGTGTGAGAGAGAGTGAGAGAGATGCTGTCATTGGTGGGATCAGAAGATCTCCCTGATCCATAATTTTGAGCAACTCTTAATCTAACTACCTACAAAAATATTTATAACAGCAATGTCTGATGTAAACATTTACCCATCATGTTGGGGTTACACGCTTCCCACCAACTGCTGAGTACCTCTGGCTGCCTGCCCAAGTCTTAAAAAGCTTTGGTTCTTTTTTAAATTTTATTTCTGGCTGCCTGCAATCTGGATGTCTTCAGAACACAAGAGGCCCAGCCCTACTTGCATTCCTAAGCCTGTGCTTGCCAGTTTCTCAGCTATTTCGCCTCAGGCTCCAGAAAAGATTCTGCTTCCCCATTGTCGCCCTTACTCTTTCATGATCAATTCAGTCCCACTCTCCACTAAATTTTAACTCTACCCCAAACAGATTTCCCAACCCAAATTAAAAATGTTCCTTCTCTGTACTGAGCCTTGACTCTTCAAAACTTCAGATATAGCTCTTGGGGCTAAAGGGTTAAGTGATATGAGGGGAAGGTGGACCAGAATACTGATTTTGATGATCAGCCATGATCAAAATAAATGGTGGAGAAGGGTCGAGGGGCCGAATGGTCTACTCCTGCTTCTATTTTCGATATTTCTTCGGTGCTTCTTTCTTGTTGACCCTTTTTAGAAAACACCTGCTGTATGCTCCCACATTTTGGACCAATCCTATAGCTGTGATTGTTCAACATTTGGCAGTCTATGCAACCAGCAGTCTCCTAATCCCAGCCTAATCCTATCGCTGGCCCCAATTCTTGGAATCTTCTTCATTGCTGAAATTTAGCCGAGATCCTTCAAAGTTTGAAGTCACTTGAACTTCCCACATTCCTTGCCCAGACTACGCAAACATGTTCCTTCTCTCACCAATTCCAAAACATATAGCTGTTAGCTTTTATTTCCACCTGATCGCGGTTTTCAAAAAAATTATCTGTCTACCCTTCCCACCTCCCATCTCACCCAACATACATGTACAATGCTATGAGAAATCCACTAATATTGAAAATAAGGTGGTAAAAACAGAAAATGCTGGATAAACTCAGCAGGTCTGGCAACATTGGTGCAGCGGGAAACAGAGATAATATCTTAAGTCCAGATAATTCTTCTGTAGAAGTCATAAACATTTTTACCCCTAATTATATTTGGACAGAACAGTGGCAAATGGAATTTAACCCTGAAAAAAGTGCATGGTGATTCATTTTGGGAGAACTAACAAGACAACGGAATATGCAATGAATAACAGGATGCTAGGAAGTACAGAGGGATCTTAGGATGCATGCCTAAAGATCCCTGAAGGCAGCAAGACAGGTAGATCAAGTGGTTAGGAAAACAATGGGATACTTGCCCTCATTATGGGCGGCATGGTAGCACAGTGGTTAGCATTGCTGCTTCACAGCGCCAGGGGCCTGGGTTCAATTCCCGGTTTGAGTCACTGTCTGTGTGGAATTTACACGTTCTCCCTGTGTCTGTGTGGGTATCCTCCGGGTGCTCTAGTTTATTCCCACATCATGGAAGACTTGCTGGTTAGGTGCACTGACCCAAACAGGCGCCGGACAGTGGCGACTAGGGGAATTTCACAATAACTTCATTGCAATGTTAATGTAAGCCTTACTTGTGACTAATAAACAAACTTTAGCCAAGGCCTAGAATACAAGAACAGGGAGGTTACATTGCAGCTGTACAGATTGCTTGCTGGGCCACAGCTAGAATAGTGTGCGCAGTTCTGGTTGTCACACTATAGCAAGGCAGTGATTGAACTCGAAAGGGTGTAAAGGAGATTCACCAAGATGTTGCCCGGGCTGGAACATTCCAGCTACGAACAGAGGCTGGTTAGATTGGGGCTGTTTTTTTTAGAACAGAAGACAAAGGGACACCTGATTGAGGTGTAAAAAATTATGAGGGACATAGATAGAATAGGTAGGAAGAAACTTTCCCCCTTAGTAGAGGAGTCAATAACCAGGAGACATAGATTTACACTAAGGGGCAGGGGATTTAGAGGGCTTTTGATGAAAAGCTTTTTTACCCAGAGGGTGGTGGGTTTCTGAAACTCACTGCCCGAAAAAGAGTGTCCAGGCAAGGACCCTCACATTTGAGAAGAATTTAGGTGAGCACTTGAAATGACATATAAGGCTACATACCAAGTGCTGGGAAATGGATAGATAGGTGCTTGATGGCCAGTGCAGATACAATGAGCCAAAATTGCCTTCTTCAGTGCTGTAAAACCCCATGTCTCTATAGAAGGCAGATTGACTTCTTGTTTGGCACAAAATTAGGATCACTTACTGTAGCAATGAACAGGCCATTCTTGCAGGTTAAAAAAAAAGTCAATAGAAAATGGCATTTCATAAAGCAACCAAAATAGAATTCTCTTTGCCCCTCAGTGCTGCAGATTTGACACATTTTGGAATATTTCATTCCATTTCATTTTTATATATCTGTTGTTTCCCCAGTGCTGTGCGTTATCATTGTTAGGGTTTATAGTGAACTATGAAAAACATTCGAGAAAAATGCATAAAGTAACTGGAATTCAAAACCAACACCACGCTCAGTCTCTGCAGCATTCTAAGAAAATTATCACTATAATTTTTTTAAAATTATGCTAAAAATAGACATGTTTTTCTTCATCTACATGACAGTATTAAGAGAATAGAAAGACTCAGAGTCTGTTGGAAAGCCAGGATTTAAAACTATAAACCATCAGGTCGGTTGCACACGTATTTTGGCTCACTCAATACTGACAGATGTTTTCTTTCTCAAATCCCTTTCTCTTGACGTTGTACTAAAGCCTCTTCGAACAAAGACTGATGTGCCAGCTCTTTGAATATCACTGAAGTACATTTAACCAAAGCATTTTTTTTCATTGCATCAAGAAACATTCATGAATGTTACTTGCACATATTAGCCCTGAAATTTAAAATTAGGCACAGTAGCAGTTCAACTTTGTAAACTTTAAGACCATATAATCAACCATCCAAGCTTCAGGAAGCATTTGTTCACAGAATTAAATTGGGTGGACTGAATCAAGTTTGAATACTTTGTGCTGAATGTTCAGCTTTCCAAATGTGATGATACTGCCTATTCTGATATATTTACGTTTAAGGTGAGGCTGCTTTAAGAGGCAGCGTTTTATTACAAAAGTCGATTTGTCTGGGAAAACATACAGCTCAGATGCTGTAGATGCAGAATAATAACTGATTTCATCTAGGAATGTACTGCCTTGTAAAGTTAATGGATCTTTTACTTATTTTCTCCTGGGATTTTAAACTAAATATGCAGAGTCATGTGAGTTTCTGATTAGGGTGATTGAAAGGGACAGAGGCATGTACTTAATGAGAGGGGCTAAACTTGCAGGAAAGAATAGTTTCCTTTTTCATTTTAAAGTGAGGAGCAGTTGCTGCCTGGAGCTGGTAGAGGAAAGAAGTGTCTCTTTCTCTCTCCAGAGGCTGTCTGAAAGCTCCAAGTTCCGCACACATGAGGCAGCCTCAACTGGGATCTTGGGTTCATGTTACACTGCATGCAACCCCCACCATTTGGCCTGGGCTTGCAAAATCCTACTGACTATCCTGGCTTGAGACAATTCACACCTCTTTAACCTGTGATTAACCCTCTCGCCACTTGTACTGTCTGTACCTGTAAAGAATTGCATTCCAACCATTATCTTGCAGTTGTATCTTTGCTTATATATGCCATGCTTGTGAACCTACTCCACTCAACTGATGAAGGAGCGGCATTCTGAAAGCTCATGATTCCAAATAAACCTGGTGTTGTGAGACTTCTTACTTGTTACATGAAGTTTGTTTTGATGAAAGTTTCCTACTTTGTCAGTACAATCATGCCTGGAATGAAACATCCCATCCTCACATTAATGCCAAAATAGAAAAAAAATGTTGGGGTCCAGCCTGGCTTCATAACATACCTTGGGGCTTCTCATCTGGTACCAAGCACATATCGTGGGGCACTTCCCACCTATTGCACTAGAATTATCAAAATCCTACAGCTGGCTGATGTGAAACCTGATAGAAGCACCATAATTACTCATAATAGAAATAAGGGCCCATTGCAATAATCCAGTTTTTTTTAAAAAAGGTGATATTTTCTTAAAATAAGAAAAACCTTTAGGGTCTTGCAAAGAGCTGAACCAAAATGTCATTCTTCATCTTGAGTGAGGTGAGAAATGAAATTAATGCGTTTATTAGGCAAATTTACAGAATGAAAAGAGGCACTGCCCATACAAGAGCTGCAAGGTAGGAGCTGGCTGGGTAAATCTGGATGTAAAATCAGGTGTGATCAAATTTTTTGAATCCGCTCCATGGCACAGAAGTAACTAATTAGCCATGGGAGTTCACTATTGAAATAAATGGTCAGACCAACAGCAACTTGCATGGACTGTGCTTGCACAGTTAAATGCGGAGGTCAGAAAGTTGCCCTGCTCCTTTAGAAGCCATGGTATATCTGATAGTTCGAGCTGCCTTTGTTGTTGACACCACTCACGCATTGTTCTTGTGTTTTACTCTGGGTGTAGTTTAGGAGCATGGTACAAGGTGAAACCAGGGAGTGCAGATTACTTTAACAATCTGTTGAGTGTGAAACTTTTTCTTGTATAAAATTTGGAAATGGAAATATTAAATTGGGCATTAAAAGAAAGTTAACCTGTAATGTGACCCTAACAGAGTCCATTGTTTCAACTTCAATGTATAATGCTAAATAAATTCGGATTTTACATTTGTGGACTTTTTGTGCGGGATTTTACGGCTTCTTTTGTCTCAAAAACATACAATCCCACCGAGGTCAACTTTTATGCGGGATTCTGAGATTGAAGGGGTTCAGTCATTATTCCTTAAATATGGTAGCTTTGCACCATTGTCTACCCCTTGCCCATTCCAATTCCCATGGTGAGTGGGACAGTAAAATTCTGGCCTTTATCATGTTTCACAAAGCAGCCCAGAAAATTTTACAAGAGATTGATTCTAATGACTGTAGAGCAGACTCTCACCCCGACCCAACCTCGATCTGTCCCCCGACCATACTTTTCTCTTCAGCCACAACATTATTCCATTGCTCTGAAGAAGTCACATGGACTTGAACTGCTAACAGTTCTTCTCTCCAGAAAGCTGACACAGTGGTTAGCATTGTTGCCTCACAGTGCCAAGGATCAGGGTTCAATTCCTGGCTTGGGTCACTGCCTGTGTGCAGTTCGCACATTCACCCCGTGTGCTGAAAGTGATGGTTAGACGCATTGGCCGTGCTAAATTCTCCCTCAGTGTATTCGAACAGCGACTAAGGGATTTTCACAGTAACTTCATTGCAATGTGTGAATGGAAGCCTACTTGCAATATTAATAAATAAAATAAACCTGCTGCGCTTTTCCAGAATTTCCTGCTTTTGTTTTTCACTAATCTCACTGCTGCTTGGCTGTAGGCTCTCCCAGAGTCTTTCCCCAGACCTCAGAGGGTGTTCTCCCAGGGAAGGGGTGGGGGGTTTGTGTCTGTGGGGCTGGGGGTGGAATTAGGTTCTCTGAAGTTGTTGTGGGTCCTGGATCCTTGTTACATTACCTCGCCAGCCTGACAGTTGTGATGTCATTAGATTGCTGTGCACCCTTGGACCAGCACACATACGCAGTCAAGTATGGGCTGACAGCTTGCATATTCAAGAGACTGGATATCTCAGAGAACTGGCATTGAATTTCATGAGGTTTCTGCATTTGCATGATAGATATCCACTAAACTCACCAGAGAACACTAGGGTTGTCCAGCGATATGTCTTCATTCCTGCCAAACAAGTTCACTGGCTCTGAAAATTAGCGTTTCCAAGTGAGCAGTTTCATTCCTTCAGATGTTTAACTATTTTGGCACATTTAAGATTACTTTTTCTTGAAATTTGTTTAGCTCTCTCAATTTCACTATTTTGTCTCTTCATTTTGCTTGCTGCATCTGATTCCAACATTTCTCTTCCTGATGTAAATCAATGACTTATACCTAGGTATAATCAAGCAATAATTTCAAAATTTGTGGATGATACAAACTTCAGAAACATTGCAAACCATGAGGAGGGTCGTGTAGAACTTCAAAAGGACACAGGTTGGTGGAATAGGCAAATAATTGGCAGATGAAATTTAGTGCCGATAAATGTGGGAAGAACGTAGAGACAAAACAAAAGAAAGGATACAATTCGAAATGGGGTGTAGAAGCGGAAGGATTGGACAATATGTGTACACAAATAAAACATGGAGCATCCTTGGGTTTCTAAATAGGGTTGGAGAGTAGAAAAGCAAGAAAGTTATGTTAAATTTGCATAAACCGCTGGTTCAGCTGCAATTGGAGTATTGCAATCAGTTTTGGGCACCAGATTTTAAGAAAGAGCAGCACTTCGAAAGCACGTGATTCCAAATGAACCTATTGAACTTTAATCTGGTGTTGTGAGACTTCTTACTGTTCCTTGGAGAGGATTCAGGTGAGATTTGATAGAGGTATTCAAAATCATCAAGGGTCTGGACAGGGTAAAGAGGGAGAAATGGTGGAAGGATTTAGAACCAGATGGCACAGATTTAGTTAGCTGTAGCAATGACAACATGAGGAAAAACTGTCTCATGCAGTGAAAGTGATTAGGAACTGGAATGCACTATTCAGAAGGGTGGTGGGTACAGGATCAATTAAGGCTTTTAAAAAAGGATGTATCAGTATCTGAAAAGGAAAAAAGTGGCAGGGCCACAGAAACAAAAGGGAGCGGCATTAATTGAATTGCTCCCTCAGGGGGCCAGGCATAGCTCAGACAGGCACAGCACATGGAATGTACTATAACCATTGATCTAATAATCTGACACATTCTGGTTCAGACTCCTCAACGATCCTTCAATCTAAGTGGTGCTGTTTGCATATATCCCAGGTTCACTTAAGAGGGTGCTGCATCAAAATGGTTGTAAGTATGGCAAATTCTATTGCAAAATCACCTATAAGATCTGAGAACGAGTGAGTGTGCAATGAATGTCTAGTGTCAATCATGTGCCACTGAGATTAAAATTCAGCCCAATATAAATCATGAAGGCAACATTGTGGTAGAAATGGTATCCAATTATCCCGACTAACAAATTCCACTAACAGGACAGGAAAACTGCTATTTATGACTCAAAGGAATTTCTAATTATTTGGCCCACACCAAAATCTGGGTGAAGCATTTGACACCATGGCCAACCAATTCATAAATAAACTGGCATGATGCACAGCCATTACTTGCATAGAATGGGCAGCGGTGGAGGTGTATGACAAACTGTTTTGATGTAACATGTGGTTTTGGAGTATTGGGAATTGATCATACAATGCTAAAAATGGGGAACTAAGGTTGTACTCTTGATAACCTCCATACGGACAATTTTAAAAAGCATACTGCGCACAGCCTAAATGACCAGAAGGCAGAAGAGTGAAAAGTTAATGATAAGGTAAAGTTAGAGTACAGAATGAAGAAGAATAGGTTTTGAAAAGTCAAGTGTTTTTAGAAAACATGCAAAAGACATTAAACAAAGTCATCAGGAAATAATAGTGAAATTTTAACAAGCCATTGGATGGAACGTCAGATAATTCTTAACCCAGTAAAGTTCTTTCAATTAACAGTGACAATTTATAACCTGCAGAAGGGGATTAACCTTAAAGTATTATTTTCAGCATCTGCTGTGCAGTCGAAATGTCAACTTAATCAGCACAGGAGTTCACAGCTGCATTCGCTCTTTGGTGCTCTGCAGGAAGGCTTGGAGGCACTAACAGTCAATGTTTCTAGGTCAGAAGGTGAAAGATTAATACCCATATTCCTGTCATGTAAACTTCTCCCAAAAGTATATACATTTCATAAAGTCGTAAATATCTCAGCCTACTCAGCCAGTTACAATTACGTTATTTTAACACTGTCAAGCAAAAACAATATGCTTGGGAATTCTGGAATGCCAGTTTTAGTACTGGCCAAGTCTCACGCAGGATTATTAAGAGAGATTCTGCCCAGTTTTTTTTGTGCTTTGGGTTTACCATCCTTTTATGGAAATCTTGAAGCTCATGGTGGCTTGCTATAACTCAGCAGTTGTATTTCTGCAAATACCAAGGCAGATATAAAAACATCCAGGCATGTCAAAAGACAATTCCTCGCAAACCTATGTTAATTCACTCTACGTCAGAGAGGGTGCTGTTAAATACAAATAGTGGACCAAGCTTTCAGTCCTTAACTTGTAGCAAAGTAATAGATATAGCAATGAAATTAAGACCTTTTAAAATTTCTGCCACCTTTTCAATCTCCTGTTCCCTTGAGCAGAATACAACTAATCTGGCAATCCATTTTCTGTGAAAGCATTATATAAATGTAATGCCTTACAAGCATAGTGTCCCTATACTGGGCATCAACTCTAAATGGATTAAATATTATACACAGCTAGTTTGCTCAGATAGTATAATGCAAGACTACAAGATTAACTGAGACACTCAAACAACAGTGTGGATGGTTTACAGAGTAACTTTTACAAAGTCCATGCAGGTAAAAATCAAACTAGCTGTCCCTATTCAGACTAAATCACGTGGTACATTTGAAAGCTCATTGTATGAGTCACCCCACTACAAAAACCCAAGTCCACTGCCCAAAAGAAAAATAAAAATTTATACAAAGCACCACACTCTTTCCGATTAACGTCCAGCATGACTAACAGGTCAGAATCCAGTTGAACTTCACTCTTGTGGTGCAAACTATCATTTCAGTTCTTCAATGAGTTTTTACTTTGACGTATACTCTAATCCGCGGAATTACCTGTATAAAACAACTATTCAAAGCAAGTCTTTGTTTAACCTCCAATTTTCCATGTTGCTGTAGGGGCTGGTTTCTTTTATTGAACAGTGATAGACAGGGCATTAACCCCAGTCAGATAGCATCAGCTGACATGAAGAAAAAAGGTGAAAAGCTTTATTTGTAATTTATTACTAATACATTTTCTTTCATAACACAAATGTTTAAATACCTGTTTTAAGCATTCAGCTTCTGCATAGCCTAAATAATTTATCACTCAGGTATGTTGTGAAAACAAATAGTTCCAACATACAATTTAACAGCATGAAACCCAATGAATTAATGTTAATGAATCTGCATTTGCTGCCTTTTTCACTATGGATACAAACATCAAAGACATATTTCCCCAACAACTTCACACAAGCCACTAATTAATACCACATTCTGAATCATAACCATGAATAATTTGATGCACTGAACTACACAGAGACTGAATTGTTAATCTGCTGTTTGCAAAGTAATTACATTTTGTTCCCCCATCCCATGCACCCAGGATGTGGAAATGCTGGCGTTGGACTGGGGTAAACACAGTAAGAAGTCTCACAACACCAGGCTAAAATCCAACAGGTTTATTTGGTAGCAAAAGCCACTAGCTTTCGGAGCACTTGCTGCCCTTTGTCAGGTGAGTGGGAGCTCTATTCACAAACAGGGCATATAAAGACACAAACTCAATTTATAAAATAATGATTGGAATGCAAGTCTTTACAGGTAATCAAGTTTTAAAGGTACAGGCAATATGAGTGGAGAGAGTGTTAAGTACAAGTTAAAGAGTATTGTCTCCAGACAGGACAGTTAGTAAGATTTTGCAAGCCCAGGCAATTTGTTACGACGGTTACAGACAGTGCAACATGAACCCAAGATCCCGCTTGAGGCTGTCCTCATGTATGCGGAACTTCAACATGTCATTGATGGAGACGAACATCTCGCCAAGGTCATCCCCACACTCCCACTTCTTGCCTTCAAACATCCGCACAACCTCAAACAGATGAGTGTCCACGGCAAACTACCCAGCCTTCAGGAGAACAGTGACCACGACACCACACAACCCTGTCACAGCAACTTCTGCAAGACGTGCCAGATCGTTGACACAGATGCCATCATCTCACGTGAGAACACCATCCGCCAGGTACACGATACATACTCTTGCAACTCGGCCAACGTCATCTACCTGATATGCTGCAGGAAAGGATGTCCCGAGGCATGATACATTGGGGAGACCTTGCAGACACTACGGCAATGGATGAATGAATACTGCTCGACAATCAGCAGGCAAAAGTGTTCTCTTCCTGTTGGGGAACACTTCAGCGGTCACTGCATTCAGTTCTGACCTTCGGGTGAGTGTTCTCCAAGGCGGCCTTCATGACACACGACAGTGTGGAGCCGCTGAGCAGAGACTGATAGCCAAGTTCCACACACATGAGGACGGCCTCAACCGGGATCTTGGGTTCATGTCACACTATCTGTAACCCTCATAACGATTTGCCTGGGCTTGCAAAATCTCACTAACTGTCCTGTCTGGAGATAATACACATCTCATTAACCTGTGCTTAATGCTCTCTCCACTCACATTGTCTGCATCTTTAAGACTTGGTTACCTCGCATTCCAATCATTATTTTGTAAATTGAGTTTGTCTTTATATGCCTTGTTTGTGAACAGAACACCCACTCACCTGACGAAGGGGCACCAAATAAACCTGTTGGACTTTAACCTGGTGTTGTGAGACTTCTCACTGCATGCACACAGGGCATCCAAAGTTGTAGTACAGGTATATAGTTTAATGTTGGAGGAAAGGTCTGTTGAAAATAAAACATTCAAGAGGGACGGAATCTGGAAGCAACTTTGTGTTATCATTGAAAAAGATTAACATCCATTCCATCATTACTATAATGCAGCTTGAATTTTCTAAGGCCTACTTTACTCCATCTATTTGATCACATTTTTGGCTACCTTCCCCAACTCTTTCATACCTTATTTGGTGACCCAGTGATCCACTCAAAGCCTTGTTGCTATGTTGAAGACTCTTGGATTTAGTTTCTGCTTTGGCTGCAAGCGAGAATTTGCACCCAAAACACGTTTGTTAGGTTACACTCCAAATTTCCATTAAATCTATCTGCTTAGCCAAAAGTCAAATGTTCCACGAACCAGAGCAACTGGAAAGCATATCACCATGTAACTGAATAGGTTTTTTTCCCTTATTATAAACTATTCCTTGATGTATTTAAGGATGGAAACATGTTGCAATTTTATTAATGGGTTTACACCAAAATTAAGCATTTTTAAATAAGGGTGATTAGTTCCCCATCTATGAGTGCTGATTTTTAAAATCACTGAAAATGACTTGTAAATCTATATTTAACTATTTTAAATATTTCATTGGTGTACACTAGTCAACTTCTAAGTGAATTAAATAATTTTGATTTGAGAAAACAAAGTTCTCTTGAAACTTACTTGCTTTGAGCAGCCAGACGTCAGGAACATGCGGCATTTCCCACCAAGTTTATCTGGTATCTTACTGGCTGCTGCAGGGACACATTTCCATGCAGCTCAGTGGTACCTGGGCCACTGCACCTGAATGCCTAAGTAAATGAAGGCAACTTGAAAAGCCTACCTAAACCAGTGCAACTGGCAGAATCTTGCAAATTTGATCAAGGGCCTGGCCAGTTTTTTTGAATGAAGCCTGATTTAGCATCTATTCTTCACCCTCTCCTTTCCTTCACCCCAATGTACAGTACGAAAGGCATGGTTTGTCTGCATAACATGCAAGAAACAAATCATTTTCACTGTATCCCAATACATGACATGCATTGGCAGCAGGGATCAAGTGAATCCATTGTAGTGTAGGGGATATATGAGTAGAGTTATCAGGAGGGCAAAAAGGGGACACAAGATTCTTTTGGCAGACAAGGCAAAGAAGAATCATAGAACCATAGAAAATTACAGCTCAGAAACAGGCCTTTTGGCCCCTCTTGGCTGCGCCGAACCATTTGGTACAAGAAATCCAAAGGGTTTCTACAAATACATAAAGGGCAAAAGAGTAACTAGAGAGAGAGTAGGGTCTCTTAAGGATCAACAAGGTCATCTATATGCAGATCCACAAGAGACTGGTGAGATCCTAAATGAATATTTCTCATCAGTATTTACTGTTGAGAAAAGCATGGATGTTAGGGAACTTGGGGAAATAAATAATGATGTCTTAAGGAGTGTACATATAACAGAGGAGGTGGTACTGGAAGTCTTAAAGCACATCAAGGTAAATAAATCTCCAGGACCTGATAAAGCATATCCCTGGACATGGTGGGAGACTAGGGAGAAAATTGCGAGTCCCCTAGCAGAAACAGTTGTATCATCGATAGTCACAGGTGAAGTGCCTGAAGAGTGGAGGGTGGTAAATGTTGCGCCTTTGTTTAAAAAGGGCTGCAGGGAAAAGCCTGAGAACTACAGGTGAGCCTCGCATCTGTGGTGGGTAAGCTGTTGGAAGGTATTTTGAGAGACAGAATCTACAGGCATTTAGAGACGCAAGGACTAATTAGGGACAGTCAGCATGGCTTTGTGAGTGGAAAATCATGTCTCACAAATTTGATTGAGCTTTTTGAAGGGGTAACCCTTCAAAACTTTTTGAGGGTAGATCAGGGCTGTGCAGCTGATGTTGTCTACATGGACTTTAGCAAGGCCTTTGACAAAGTACCGCATGGTAGATTGTTGCATAAGATTAAATCTCACAGGATCCAGGTGAGGTAGCTAAATGGATACAAAATTGGCTTCTTGACAGAAGCCAGAGGGTGGTTGTAGAGGGTTGTTTTTCAACCTGGAGGCCTGTGGTCAGTGGTGTGCCTTGGTGCTGGGTCCACTGTTATTTGTATTTATATTAATGATTTGGATGAGAATATAGGCGATATGGTTACTAAGTTTGCAGATGACACCAATACAGGTGGCATAGTGGACAGTGAAGAAGGTTATCTCCAATTGCAACAGGATCTTGATCAATTGGGCTGACAAATGGCAGGTGGAGTTTAATTTTGATAAATATGAGGTGATGCATTTTGATAGACTGAACCAGGGCAGGGCTTACTCGGTTAACGGTAGGGCATGGGGGAGAGTTACAGATCAAAGAATACAGGCTCATAGCTCCTTGAAAGTGACATCACAGGTGGACAGAGTAGTGAAAAAGGCATTCGGCATGCTTGGTTTCATTGGTCAGAACATTGAATACAGGAGTTGGGACACCTTGTTGAAGTTGTGCAAGATATTGGTAAGGCCACACTTGGAATACTGCGCACAGTTCTGGTCACCCTATTATAGAAAGTATATTATTAAACTAGAAAGAGTGCAGAGGGGATTTACTAAGATGCTCCTGGGACTTGACAGTTTGAGTTATAAGGAGAGGCTGGATAGACTAGGACTTTTTCTCTGGAGCATAGGAGGCTGAGAGGTGATCTTATAGAGGTCGATCAAATAATTAGGGACACAGATCAACTGGATAGTCAATATTGTTTCCCAAAGGTAGGGGAGTCTAAAACTAGAGGGCATAAGTTTAAGGTGAGTGGGGAAAGATACAAAAATGGTCCAGAGGGGCAACTTTTTCACACCAAGGGTGATGAGTGTCTGCAACAAGTTCAGTAAAAGGGGGTACAATTTTGTCTTTTAAAAAGCATTTAGACAGTTACATGGTTACAATGGGTGTAAAGGGACACGGGCCAAATGTGGACAATTAGGACTAGCTTAAGAGTTTAGAAAAAAGGTGGCATGGCCAAGTTGGGCCAAAATGCCTGTTTCCATGCTGTAATCTTGATGACACTGACAATCATAAATCAAACCATAAAAGTTGACAGAAAACACGTGTAAGGCCTGTCCTAGTTCAATCTACCAAAACGCATCACCTCGCATTTATCAAAATTAAACTCCATCTGCCATTCATCAGCTCTCTGGCCTAATTGGCCACTCACTTAAAATCCCCCAATCCTCTGTATTGGTTCAACCAGTTCTGTCCAGATCGTGCTAAAACAACGAGCAAAAACTCAACAAATCACATGGACCAGGAAGTCCAATGAAGTCTATTCTGCTTTCTACTCATACAATTAAGCTTACATGACCAATAATAGCACAAATTATTAAATATAATTCGATAAACGGAGGCCACCTAACCAGAGAATAACACATTTCCTCTCCTTAAGGAGTATATTAGTCGACATTATCAGCTTCTTTATAATGTTATAGAAGTTTCTATTATGGGTTGAACATTTTTAAGTGCTTTCAAATGTAATTTATTGATCTAATACCAACTTGTTGCACTAAATGTAAAATGCAGTGGCACATTAAACATTAGATCAGAGCAATAGTCAGTGGTACATGTCATGTTGCCCTTGGTGTATCGATGTTCCAGTGACCAGATGCAAACCAATGATGAGGACATGTTATTGTTAGGCTGCTTATTTTATCGAGTTTTACCTACTTTGTAGTTGTACCAATTTGTTAGTTAGATGTATAGAAGTTAATTTATGTTCTGCCAAGGTGCAAAATATATAAAGTGGTAATCACAAAGTAAATTTCCATGGATTGTACTTTAACACTTATTAATAGTATCAATAATAAAAGCCAAAATCTTAGATAAATACTAAATGCAGACCCTCTCAAAAACACCACCACAGATTAGTTTATTTATGACTGTCACAAGTAGGCTTAACATTGCAATGAAGTTACTGCGAAATCCCTAGTCGCCACACTCTGGCGCCTGTTTGGGCACACCGATAGGGAATTTAGCATGGCCAATGCACCTAACTAGCATGTCTTTCAGACTGTGGGAGGAAACTGGAGCACCCAGAGGAACCCATGCAAGCACAGGGAGGACATGCAAATTCCACACAGACAGTGATCCAAGCCAGGAATCAAACCCGGGTCCCTGGTGCTGCAAGGCAGCAGTGCGAATCACTGTGCCGCCAGATCCAACAAAGCTGAAATCAACGTATTACTGTAAAATTGTATAAATATTAACGTCAACAAGATTCCAGCAATTTGTCCATTCCACTATTTGCTTTTAAAATCAAATTGGTGTGCTTAAAGTAGAAATTTTATTCATTTTGCAGTGGCCATTCTATTTAGCAGGTTCATTCTGCAGAACAACACGGATAGCAAGCAAAGGCTAATTTAATGTGTAAAAGAAATATCTTGACCAAAAAAAACCTCAAAAAGATACTGACCATGGAACTTGCTGCATCAACGTGGCAATGTCAAGACCCTCAAAAGCACATAAAAAGTGTTGATACCATCTAAAGTCAGAGTCTTGAATTGAAGGCAACCAGTATCAAACCTGATAGGGAGGCTTAAAATTTGGTAATAATTATGATTTCCCAGATAGCATAATAACATGGCAACATGAATGCATCAAATATGAAAGTGGCAAAGGAAGGAAGTTATCCATATGCAAGTAAGACTTCATATTGTCAAAAGAGAAAAAATGAAATCACAAAAGTTATTGGCGGGGGACTTCTGTTCAAGGTATTGAAGGTAAAAGCAGTTAGAAAAGCAATGGCTGCTAGCAAAAAGCCAGCATATTACATTTCTGAAAAGTGTGTGCATACTTGTAGAAGAGTGGACCAAACACCATTATCTGACCAACAGGGGATGATTAGATTCAAGGACATCGCTTCAAAATTACCAATCTCATGAACAGTTAGCAACAATCTAAATGAATCGCAGAAGATCAGGAAACAGCATTTTTTTTGAGGATTATGGAATCATCTTTGCGTAATTAAACAGCCACAAATAGGCCAGCTTAATCTTTTGGATGACATTAAACGTTACAGGTAGGCAGAAAAATATCCCACATCTTTGATGAATGGGGAGTTCCCAAAAAAGAACTGGGCAAAATTTAACTGTCAATCAGCATCACTTGGAAGTTCAATAGGTCAAAAAGTACATCATTGGTTGTTAGGTGCAGGAAAGAATCTTATGAACACAAGATTTTCTGTCATAATAGTATGTGTGACTAGCAATAATTAGTTATTTTAAAAACCTGTCCACCTGGGTAACTGTAAAATACAATGCATGAAAAATTGGGTTGAGGAGGTCAAAAGAATTCTGAATCCCAGAGCTTTTCACATCAGCCCCATGCAAACTATCCAATGTTAAAACTGTTCACGGTGGATGAATAAAATACCAGATTCAGGCTCCATATGATGTAACAAACTTCTTGAGCAGCTTAACATGAATGAAGTGAGCAGCAGAGCATGCCAGAAGCAGCACAAACCAGAATTAAAAATGAGGTGCCAACCTAGTGAAGCTACAACATAGGTGGACCTGTATGCCAAACAGCAGGAATGGCATGCAACCGGGCTAAGAAATCCTACAACGAAAAGTCCAGATCAGCAGTCCTGTCACATCCAGCCATGAACAGTAGCGGACAGTTATCCAACTCACTGGAGGAGTTGGCTCCACAAATTATCCCCATCCTCGATAATGGGGGAGCCCAGTACACCATCAGTGCAAGAGGCAAGGCTGAAACATTTGCAATCACATTTAGCCAGGAGTGCCAAGCAGATGGTTGATCTCAGCCTCCTCTGTAAGTTCCAAGATTCATATAGATGCCAGTTTTCGACCAATTTGATTTATTCCACATGAAATCAAGACATTGCTGAAGGCAGTGGATGTGAAAGTGTTGGGCCCCAACAATATTCCGGTAGTGCTGAAAACCTGTGCTACATTAGCATTCTCCCGATAATATAGCAAAATGCCTAGGAATGTCCAACCCACAAAAAGCAACAAATCCAACCCAGCTAATCGTCACCCCAACAGTCTACTGTCAATCATTAGTAAAGTGATGGAAGGTATTGACAATAATGCTACTCAAGTGGCACTCACACAATAATAAACACAGTTGGCTCCAGATCTCTTTACAGCCTTGGCTCAAACATGGACAAAAGAGCTGAATGCTGAGGTGAGTTGAGAGTGACTGCCCTTGACATCAAGGCAGAACTTGACCAAGTGTGGCATCAAGAAGCCCTAGTAAATCTGGAATCAATTGGAAACGGGGACAACTCTACCCTAGTTGAAGCCATACTGGCATGAAGGACAATGGTGGTCAATCACCCAAGTCCTAGAACATCAAACCAGGAGTTCCTCAGAGTAGTGTCATAGTCCCAACTAAGTTCAGCTGCTTCATCAATGACTTTGCCTCCGTCACAAGTTCAGAAACAGGGATATTCGCACAACGTTCAGCATCTGTTAGAACTCCTCAGATACTGAAGCTGTTTGTGTCCAAATGCAGCAAATTATTGACAATAACCAGGCTTGGGCCGATAAGTGGCAAGTAACAGTCACGCCAGACAATGAACATTCCAACAGAGAATACAATCTTCAATTGGCATTAACTTCCCTAACCCCTCCACTATCAAAATCCTGGGGGTTAACACTGACCAAAAAAATATTCTGGACAGGATTATAAATACTGTGGCTACAAGAAGGTGGAAATACAGCTGCAAGTAACTATCTCCTGACTCCCCAAAGCCTATCCACCATCTACAAGGCACAAGTCAGGAGTATGATGAGTAGTCCCTACTTGCCTGGATGAGTGCAATTTCAACAACAATCAAGAATCTTGACAGCATCCAGGACAAAACCACCTACTTGAATGCCATGCCATCCATCACCTTAAATATTCATCCCTCCACCACTGACAAACAGTGCCAGCAGTGTATAAGATTTACTAGATGCACTGCAGCAACTCATCAAGCCTCCTTCAATAGCACTTTCCAAATCTGTGATCTCTGCTACTTAGAAAGACAAGAGAGCAACTAAGAAATTGGAACACCACCACCTGCAAGTTCTCCTCTAAGCCACACACCATCCTGACTTGGAGCTATCAATACCATTCCTTCACTGTCACTGGATTCAATTTCTGGAACTCCCTCCCTAACAGTACTGTGGATGTACCTACATCATATGGACTACAGCGGTTCAAGAAAGTCACCTCTGCCTTCGCAAGAACAATTAAGGATGTGCAACAAATGCTGACCAAGCCAGTTATGTCTACATTCCTTGAAAGCAAAAAAAAACAAAGTGATTTATTAAGGTTGGAATTAGACAAAGAACACTTGACGCACTTTTTAAAATCTTTCCTGGGATGTGGGCATCACTGGCAAGGCCAGCATTTGATTCCTATATCTGATTGCCGTTGAAGTGAATAGCTTACGAGGCCACTTCAGAGACAGTTAAGAATGAACTGCATTGCTGTGTGTCTGGAGTCAATGTAGGCCAAACTGCGTAAGGAGCACAGATTTGCCTCTCTGAATGACATTTGTGCATCAGATGGGTTTCACAACATTCCATGATCATTGTCATGGTCACCAATGCAGAGACTAGCTTTATATTTCAGATTTATTAATTAAATTTAAATTCCACCAGCTGCCAAGGTGGAATTTGAACCTACCCCAGAGCATTAGCGTGAACCTTAATCCAGCTACATTGCCATCAGGCAACCATTCCCCACAAATTATATTAAGAGTACTTCCCAAAGAAGTCTTTGTTGTTTCTAGGTAAACGAAACTACAAGATTGAACAGCATTCTGATCTGGAATAAAGGGAGTGGTAATAAGTCTCTGTGGCAATGAATCAGTTTTTAAAAATTCATTCATGGGATGTGGATATCAAAGCCAAGGCCAGCATTTATTACTCATCCCCAATTGCCCTTGGGAAGACTGTGGTGAGCTGCCTTCTTGAATAGATGCGGTTAATATGGTGTAGGTATACACAGTGTTGTTAGGAAGGGAGTTCATGCATTTTGACCCAGTCACAGTGGAAGGATAATTTCCAACTCAGGATGATGACTGGCTTGGAGGGGAACCTCCAGTGATGGTGTTTTCATATGTCCGTTGTCTGTGTCCTTCAAGATGGTAGCCATCACTGGTTTGAAAGGTGCAGTCTAAGGAATCTTGGAGAGTTCTTACAGAGCATCTTCGTGATGGGACACAATGTTGCTACTGTGCTGGATGGTGGAGGGAGTGAATGTTTGTGGATGTGGTGCCAATCAAGTGGGCTGCTTTGTCCTGGATGGTGTCAAGCTTCTGAGTGTTGTTGGAGCTGCACTCATCCAGGCAAGGGGAAAATATGCCATCACACTCCTGACTTGTGCCTTGTAGATGGTGGAGAGACTTTGCCACAGGGAAGGAGGTGACATAGTAGTTTGTTGCTGGACTTGTAATCCAGAGACCCAGGGTAATGCACACAGAGTTCAAATCCCACCACTGCAGATGGCGAAATTTATATTCAATAAAAATCTGGAATTAGAAGTCTAACGATAACCACGAAACTATTGTCAATGATCATAAAAAGCAATCCTTAAGGGATGGAAATCTGTTGAGCTTGCCTGGTAATGGCACTGACTATCAAGAGCTGATGGTGAGATTCTCTCCTATTGCAGATGGTGAATGTCTGGCACTTGTGTGTGGTGTGAATGTTCTTGCCACTTGTCAGCTGGACATTATCCAGGTCTTGCATTTGGACATGGACTGTTTGAGTATGAGGAGCTGTGAAATGGTTCATTGAGAACATCATTAAAAAACATCTTCACTTCTGTCCTTACGATGAAAGGAAGGCCTTTGATCAAGCAACTGAAGATGTTTGGGCCTGCAGGAGTTCTTCAGGGTAATGTCTGGGAAGTGAGATAATAGACTGTACACTGACTAGTTTTGCAAAGGCTCCTTGATGCCACATTTGGTCAAATGTTGCTCTGATGTCAAGGGTTGTCACTCTCACCTCATCTGGCATTCAGCTCTTTTTTTCATGCTTGAACCAGGTCTGTAACGAGGTCAGGAGCTGAGTGGCCCCGGCAGAACCCAAACTGAATGTCACTGAGGTTTTGCTAAGCTAGTGCCACTTGACAGCACTGTTGAAAACCTCTTCCAACATTTACTGATGATTGAGAATGGACTGATAGAGCACTAATTCACAGGGTTGGATTTGTCCTGTTTTGTGTATTCAGGATGTGGAGATGCCGGCGTTGGACTGGGGTAAACACAGTAAAAAGCCTCAAAACACCAGGTTAAAGTCCAACAGATTTATTTGGTAGCAAAAGCCGCTGGCTTTCGGAATGCTTGCTGCTTCTTCGTCAGGTGAAGGGGAGTTCTGTTCACAAACAGAGCATATAAAGACACAAACTCAATTTACAAAATAATGGTGGAATCTGAGTTTTTACAAGTAATCAAGTCTCAGAGGTATAGACAATGTGAGCGAAGAAAGCATTAAGTACAGGTTAAGGAGATGTGTATTGTCTCCAGACAGGACAGTTAGTGAGATTTTGGAAGCCCAGGCAAGTCGTGGGGATTACAGATAGTGTGACATGAACCCAAGAGCCCGGTTGAGGCCGTCCTCATGTGTGCGAAACTTGGCTATCAGCCTCTGCTCAGCGACTCTGCGCTGTCGTGTGTCATGAAGACTGCCTTGGAGAACGCTTACCCAAAAATCAGAGGCCGAATACCCGTGATTGCTGGAGTGTTTCCCAACAGGAATAGAATGCGCTTGCCTGGTGATTGTCGAGCACTGTTCATTTATCCACTGTCGTAGCATCTGGGGATCCATGGGGAATTCCACCATTATTTCGTCAATTGAGTTTGTGTCTTTATATGCCCTGTTTGTGAACAGAGTTCCCTCTCACCTGACGAAGGAGCAGCAAGAGGTCCGAAAGCTAGTGGCTTTTGCTACCAAATAAACCTGTCGGACTTTAACCTGGTGTTGTGAGACTTCTTATTGTGTGTTCAGGGCAAACCTCGGCAGTTTTCCACATTGCCAGGTAGATGCCAGTGTTGTAACCATATTTGAACAGTTTGGTGAGGGGCATGGCAAGTTCTGGACCACAAGTCTTCAGAACTACTGTTGGAATATTATCAGGGCCCATGGTCTTTGTTATTATGCAATACCTTCAACCCTTTCTTTATATTACTTAGTGAATAGAATTGGCTGCAGGCTGACGTGTGAAGCTGGGGACCTCCAATGGAGGCTGAGTTGGATCATCCACTCAGCACTTTTGGCAGAGGATAGTTGCGAATTCTTCAGTCTCGTATTTGCACTGATGTGTTGAGCTCCACCATCATTTGAGGATGGGGATATTTATGGACTCTCCTCCTCCAGTTGTTTAATTGTCCACCATCATTCATGACAGGATGTGGCAGGATTGCAGGGCTTAGCTCTGTCTTTCGCTTGCTGCTCATGCTGTTTGACATGCAGGTAGTCTAGTGTTGTAGCTTCACCAGGTTGACACCTCATTTTTAGGTATGACTGGTGCTGCCGCTAATGTACCCTCCTGCACTCTTCATTCTCTTAGTTCAGCTAACATGACAAAACCTTTTTATTAAGCTAAACGGAGAAATTCAGGCAAGTGTCAGAAGCTGGTATATCAAGACACAATCAAGGCTGGAAAAAACAAGTAGAGATGCTAAAACAAAAATATGGTTTAGATTACAGGAAAATTAAAGAAGAGTTCTAGATTTTGGATGTACTGGGAAAGATGCCATCAGGTTTTTGAATGGACTTATCTCACATTGAGTCAATTTTTCTCTACACCTCAGCTATGACTGTAGCACTACATCCTGTACTTTCTCCTTTCCTTCTCTATGTATGGTATGCTTTGTCTGTACAGCATGCAAGAAACAATACTTTTCACTGTATAGTAATACATGTGACAATAATAAATCAAATGTGCTAAGGAACAAAAAAATTGGTCACAAAGTTCAAGAGAAATGTTATAATAAGTGATTTACAAAAGCTGTAGTGAAAGTGTTGTTTTTACATTTCCAGATTATTGAAATATTTTGTATTATGGTTAACTGCCATGATTTCAGTTGTATTTTAAAACAAGAATGAAAAGCTTCATTATCTTGGTAATCTAATAGCAGAATAATGGTTATCAGCTGTAAAATACTGAAACCAAAATTAGAAGAGCTAGACGGACGTGTCCGAAAATTATGCTAAGAGAAGCAGATGGCAAAATGACATTTGGAATTACAAGAGTGCAACGTGTGGTAAAGGCTGATCCGACTGACTACAGAGAACTTTACGGACATCTGCTTTGTTATTTTTAATCAAGCTCAGTCAGATATCCAAAAACAGCATTAAAATTACACAAACAATGTACATCTAATGCTCTACTGATCCGAGGTATAATGTTATAACACTGATAAAGCCCCTCCACCTCCACCTCATTATCTGCCTTAAAAAACTTGTCTTTGCAAAAACTTTTTGATGATCTCTCCAGCTAGCTCCTTCTCCGATTCAATTCAACAAAATCCCCGGATGTTTCTGTGAGCTTTTTGAAACTTTTGCACATGAAACAAGCATACGCGTACATAAGTGAATACACCTGTCAATTTCTTATATAAATTCTTCTAACCACATTGAAGATGAAAACATCCTTTGTAAACAGTTCTCCACCAGTAGAAACTCTCCAATGGCAGAAGACTAACATTGCTGAGACAACATTTAGTAAGAACTTATGAGAGATATTAAAACATCCAGGATTCATGAGTTTAAATTACAACCGGCCATGTAAAGACAACACTTTGGCTCAACTTTGCTTGTGCAATGCTATGGCAGATCAGTTCTGACACAGTGTTTGCTTCCTGTTGCACACCACTGATTGGAATGCTAACTTGCTGTAACATAGTTTGAGATCAGAATAGTTTGAGGTTCCTTACTCAACCCTAATTGCATATCAGTCACAAGTTATGATTACTGGTTAAATTTAGGAGGCACAAAACTCCATTTACAAGCAGCAGATTTCCCTCCTGAAATGCTGGATCACTGCTAACAGTGAGCATTTAATTCATGGAAACTTCCATCGACTAAAGATTATGCTGCCTCTGCAATTTCTCCAATTGACAACTGAGAAACCTTGGACACAGCATTAAAGCTGTCTTTATTTATGCTTTGCCTGAAGATATTGTCAGATACAAGTCATAATGCAATTTTCACAACACCTGCCAATACTGGTGTGACACACTGGCACAGCGGTTAGGACTGTTGCCTCGCAGCGCCAGGGTCACAACTTCAATTCCTGGTTTGGGTAACTGTCCCATTCTACCTCCATTTGCATGGGATTCCTCTGGGTGCTCCAGTTTCCTCCCACATTCCAAAAGACGTGCAGGTTAGATTCATTGGCCATGCTAGATTCTCCTTGGTGTTCCCAAACAGGAGCCAGAGTCTGACGATTAGGGAATTTTCACAGTAACTTAATTGCAATGTTAATTGCAGCCTGCTTGTGACACCAATAAATAAATTTACAACTTTAAATTATGCAGAGCAGCAAACAGTTCAATGTAACAAGGGACATAATCTGGTCCCTCCTCGGGATTTAGGAATGGAGTTATTCAAGATGGATTTATGGAGGGAAGGGGCAGAGAAAGGAGCAATAAACTTTAATGATGTCAAACAAGGTGCTGAGATACTGGTTATAATGTATAGGATTACAAACTGTAGCATTACAAATTATAATAATACTTCATGTAAGAGCAAAGTAAGGTTAACTAATAGCTCTGTATAATGACTGGGTTAACTCTGATCTCTGCACACGTTATTAAACTTTGCGCTCACGGTTGTCGCATGGCAATCAATTGCTTTTCAGCCTTCCTGTTTAGTTTCTCATACTGAAACCAAATTAAAGAAATTCCTTTCTGAAAAATATTACACATCTAGAAAAGCACCATGTCAAGTTGGCAGCATTTCTGCTCACAGGCTCATTGGGGTGTTATCAGTGAGTTGTGCATTAACCAACGCTGCGTCCAACTAACACTGGAAACAATTCGAAAATGATAAAACAGTAACCATCACTTGCCACATCCAACACTAATATTTTTACTCCAACAAAAAGAAACACAAGCTACAGGGGATTTTGATTAAAGTGTAGATCAGACGACGTGTCCTGTGGGGCTGCAATTAATGAGGCCGACTGCCCACACAGCCAATTACACACATCACAGAAAAACAGACCATTCGGCCCAACAAGCGACTGGCAGCTGCATATGAGCTTCCTTCCACTAATCACCCAATCTGGCATACCACAGGAGGAGGCCATTCGGGTCATCTTGTACATTTGAGAGGGTTAATCACTGGAGGAGGCTCGCACGAGGTTGGCATAGGTTTCCTCCGGGTGCTCTGGTTTCCTCACACAGTCCGAAAGACTTGCTGGTTAGGTGAAATGGCCATATTAAATTCTCCCTCGGTGTACCCAAACAGGCGCCGGAGTGTGGCGACTAGGGGATTTTCACAGTAACTAAATTGACCTGCTAACAATAATAAATAAACTTTTAAAAAAAAGGACCAGCTGGGCCGAATGGTCTCCTGAAGTGCCATATTGTAGACTTCCCAGCCCTTTCTCCCTCTTGCACTGAGCAAGTTTACCATTAAATGACAACACTATGATGTTTCTGTGAAAAAAAAATCCCGCATAATTAAAAGTAAATCTCATTTATTCAAAACCGAGGGCGCATAAAAGTTTCTTTACAAAGAGAAAGAGGGAAATCTGTACCTTCAAACTCTTCGTCCTCCTCCTCTTCCTCCTCCTCTTCTCCGCCGTTCTCCGAGTCGGTTTGCATGGGTTCATCGGCGAAGTTGACCGCCTTACCGGCCCGCAAGGCGCTGCTGCTACCGCCGCCGCTCTTCTCATTGCTGAACGGCAGCTTGTGGCTCGCCTGCAGCTTGCTGAAGTACTGCACGGCGAACTCCACCAGGTCAGCCGGCTGTTTCCTCAGCACTTCCACCGTGAAGCTCTGCAGCAAGTCAGTCAGACCAGCGGGGATTTTAATACTCATTCCTAAATGCTGCGATGCTCAGGGAATGAGCTCTCGCAGAATGGATACAAATGGATGTATGGAGTTTGGGGGGGGGGGGGGGGGCAGTGATTGTAACTTACTAAGTCTCAAACTGGAAACCGCAGTGAAAGCTGGAATTGACCCTAATACTCTGCATTGGGAAGTTGGGAGGGGACGCCGCTTGGCTGAGCGAAAGTGTCACACTGCACTTCCCATTCCCATCCCCTGCCACTTCCCAATGGATAACATTCGCAGCATCTTTCGCAAGAGAACTCCCAGTTTACACGTGATCCCAGAAACCATGGAAACTGCCAGGGTCGGGAATTTACGTCGGTTCAGAACAAAAAAAAATGGACAGTGCAGAGAGAACAGTTTCTATGTAAAAGCTGTCTGCTGTAAAGAGAGCTGGTCAATCAATGCAGCTCCTGTGTGAGTGGTTAAAAGAGAAACAGCAGCAATAATACCAACCCCCGCATCATCTACCGACTCAAGCCACTTAGCATAAAAATCATGAATTGCTATTTTTTCCCCCGAAACATAATCTAATATGGATTGACAGCTGCTTTCTGAACCTTGCTGGTGGCGTATTTAATCCCAACCATTGTCAGAGCACTTTACAAAAACGATGTCATTGTATTCGTAAGTGTTTTCCATTTTCTAAATCTACTTGTAACCCCAGCACATAAGAAAAAGGATTTGCTCCCTCCCCCCTTCCCACCACCACAGTGGAAGGCCATTCGGCCCATTGTGCTTATGCCAGCTCATGTCAGAGCTATTGAATCCATCTATCCTCAGAGATACTGAAATTCTTTTTTTTAACCTTCTCAAGTATTTATGGATGGCATGGTGGCACTGCTACCTCAGTGCCAGGGATCCAATTTCAATTCTGGCCTCAGGTCACTTTCCACGTGGAGTTTGCACATTCTCCTTGTGCCTGCATGGGTTTCCTTTGGGTGGTCCAGTTTCCTCCCACACTCCAAAAATATGCAGCTTAGGTGGACTGGCCATACTAAATTGCCCCTTTGTGTCAGGTAAATATGTAGAATTATGAGGATAGGGCCTAGGTGGAATTGTTATTGTTGCAGGCTTGATGGGCTGAATGGCCTCCTTTGCACTGTTGGGATTCAATGATTCTACTTATCCAATTCCCTTTTCCCCACACCCTCCACTTTTAGGCACCAGCTCTTGTTCGCTAATAGTTCAACTGATATCCCATCAAAGTAGACCTTCAATCAGCTGTTCAGCCCAGAAGAGCATCAGAGATGAGTAAAATTTTGTTTGTACCCAATATCTGCACGTAACATACAGTTATGCAAGCACAAAAAAAACCCATACCTGTGTACACTTTCGAGAAAAGATCACTAGACAGCAATTCAGGAGCAAAAACTCTGTCCTACCTTTCCTCTCCAATGCTCAAAGAGCAATAAGACCAACTGGAACCCTTTGCACTGCTAGGCTAGACCCGACAAACTAAGCATAGGTCAGGAATTGAGTCCAATGTCATCCTGTCTTGGGCCACTAAAAAAATTTACTAATATCTCACTACTTCAGGCCAAGACACAGACGCTAGCTTGGAACCCTGCGTGATACAAAATCCCAAGATTTCAGAGCCTCTGAGGCTTTGCTGAGAAATTATATCTCTTATGATCAATCCACGAGAGTTGATATGTTTATGGCAACAGATTTTATTTATGTAGCTGCTTTCACATACTTAAATGCCCCAAAGCACTTCACATGGGCTATGGATCATATGACAAAAGACTCGGTCAAAGAACTGAGTTTTAAGGAACATCTTAAAACTCCTGGAGGAAATGACAGAGTTTAGGGCTTTGGCTGGTGAGTATACACAAGGGACATGAATTGGAATAGCACAGATATATTTGTGTGATTTCCATTTTGGCTGTGCAGAAATTTCTTCCAGCTAAATACTGGGAAGGCAAAGACATGGGGGACTGTGGGAATTATATGGCTGTTCGTGCAGCAGGATTTTCTGATCCCACTGCAGTTAACGGAGATTTGGCAGAGTGCCAAATTCTCCACTTTCACTAGCAGCAGGGTGTGAACAGCTGGTAAGGTTGCACCCATTGTCTTTGGTCCCCACCACAAGTTTTCTTCTCTAGCCACCAATTCCATTCCTCTTCCCAAGGCTAAACCAGTCTGTTCGCTACCTTGGTATCATCTGACCCGATATGAGCTTCCAACCACTATCACCCCATCAGTAAGGCCATCTATTGTCACTTAATTAATATTGCTCAACTCTGCCTCTGCCTCAAGTCATCTGCTGCTGAAATCCATTCATTTATTAACTCTGGATTTGACTATTCTAACACACTCCTGACAGGCCTCCCATGTCCTTTCCTCCATAAACTTGAGGTAATTTAAAACTCTGCTGTACAAGTCTTTACTCATCCTGTTCACCTACCAGTCCTGTGTTCACTAACATACTGGCTTCCAGTGAAGCAACACTTGACTTTAAAATTCTTGTCTTTGTTTCAAATCCCCCACACCTTCGTCCCTAAGATATCTGCGCTCATCTGGCCTCTTGAACATTCTCCATTTTAATCAGTCCACCACTGATGGCCATACTTTCAGCTATCAAGGCACTAAACATCTGCAATTCCCTTCCTAAACTTCTCGGTCTCTCGCCTGTCTTTCTTCCTTTAAGATAAGCCTTAAAACTTACCTCTCGTACCAAGCTTTGGGTCATTTGACCTAACACCTCCTCATGTGGCTTAATGTCAAAACATTTTCCATAATCTTCCTGTAAAACAACTTAGGACATTTTATTACTTTACTGGTGCTATGTGAATACAAGTTGTTGTTGTTAGTTGTAATACAAGAGGAGATTACAGAGATAGGGAGAAAGAGCTATGGAAGGTAAGGATGAGAGTCTTTAGTCAATGAATGGGTCAATGACTCAGATACCCAATACATAATGGCCAAATCTGCATATGCTACCCAGACCTTGAGGAACAGTTGAATTGGAAGAGGCAACTCATGAAATTACAGAACATAGACAAAATATGCAACTAAGAAAAGAAGAAGATGATGGTTTAATATGAACAAAATTAAAGTACTGCACGTAAAAAAAAGTAAAACATATGCATTATTAATAGCACTGAAATAGCAAAGGATGAAGCGATCATTTGAAATATTTGTAGACTTTGTGCTTACATGTCAATCAATGCAGGACTGGAACCAACAAAAACAATAAAATATCAAACTACAACATAGTCAAGACAGTCAGAGAATGGAGTTATAAAACTGGAGATTACTTGGTCAGGCTACACCTTCAGTTTGGTATTGAAATCTGGGCATGGAGTCACAACAAAAACATTCAGGTGTTGTAGACAGTGTAAAGAAGCCGCACAAAGCTGATCCCCAATTTCTGAAGTCTGTGTCCTCAGAAGGTCCGATGGTTGATCTTTTTGAGGTATAAGTTTGCAAATGCCTGAGAAATGATAAATCCATAAAATTAAAATGCAAGGTTAGAATAAAGGTCTTTAGCTTCCAACTGGTAGAGGGACAATGTAAGACTGACATCTGCAAGTTTTCTCAAATTATCGAATGATCAATGCATATTATGGACTCTCAAATGGAATAGCAAAGCGAAAAACTCTGAAACCATTCAAACATAAGTTGGATGACAAAGGAGAGGAATTTGAGGATCTCCAAGATGGTGAAATAAAAGGTGTCAGATGGTCTCCTCGATTATACTTATCCTGTGATATATTTCAGTGTACTAATTTCTGAGCTTTTTCAGAAAAATAAATTCCAATGAGATGCAAAGGCAGCCTCTCTTTAGAAAGGCCAAGTTCTTATTTTGTATTTTAATTTACTTCAATTCCATAGAAAGCGCATTGGCCTTCATTGCGCCTGTTTTCCAAGAATCATTTTGGGCAACATGTTTTAGGTTCCTCTGGGATATTGAACACCGATGATCTGGGCCAGTTCCACTCAAAACTCTCCAGTTGCTGCCAAGGCCTAAACAACAGTCTCCATCAAAAAAGACAACTGTTATTCTTTTTCTAATATTTTCAAAAGTCATTCCTGCTGAGCTAGGAGAGTACTTCTGAATGGGCACTCTTGTTGTCACTCCAGCCCCCATCCTGAGACCTACTTTTGGACTTTTTAAAATTTATTTTTACAGGATGTGGAAGTTACTGGCTGGTCCAGCATTTATTGTCTATCCCTACCTATCATCCATTTCAGAGCCAACCACATTGCTGTGGGTCTGGAGTCACATGTAAGCCAGTCCAGGTAAGGATGGCAGATTTCATTCCCTGAAGGACATGAGTAAACCGGATGGGTGTTTATGATAATCGACAATGGTTTCATGGTCATCATTAGATGCTTGATTCCAGATTTTTATTGAATTCAAATTTCATCATCAGCCATGGTGGGATTTGAACCCAGGTCTCCAGACCCTTACCTTGGTTTTATGGATTGCTAATCCAGTGATAATGTCACTACGCTACCATCTCCCCAGCAAAGCATGTGGACCAATATTCATCTTTGTAAAAATTGGTGAGGTGCATGTGGAGTTGAGACAGGCACCACAAACGCTTCCTAAGTAACATTAAAGAGGTCTGAGGCTCAGGATCTGGATGGCTTTGAATCTCTCGGTTGGGACATGCGCTCAGAATGTGGTGCACAACACAGTCCTGAAGAAATTTCCACCCTTCCCCTCCCAAATGAAATCTAATTTGAAACAACCATCTTAATGTTAATGCATCATAATATCTAAAGACAATAAAGACCCACAATGAATAGAGACATCAATGCCTCTTAGCTAGAAGAAAAAACAATGCAAATAGCCACAGGGTATAAACATCAGATGGTCTGTAGTGCAGTCTCCCTTGCTTATGATGAAATAAACCAGAGAAAGAAAAATTGAGTCTCGTCTGGTCTGTAGAGGACTGGAGGGAGATTGAACTTTACAATTCTACCCTTTCAATGTTTCTGCTAAAGGCAAGTTCTTGAAAATTGTGGGTTAAAAATAAGCAATTGCACTGATTTTTTAAAAACTAAATAACATTTTATAGTTGGTTACTATCAATTTGCATAGTTCTCCCTTTTCTCTGCTTTAGTATATCTGAGACATGCTCCAGCTTTGGCTAACCTTGCTGCAGGGTGTTCAATTAATATACTGACCTTAGCCAGATTGCTGAAGCCATGTGAACCAATGATAATTCCTGGGAGGGAGAAAAATAAGAAGCTGCAGTCTTCTTCATGTGTATATTTTTCGATCAATATTTCTCCTGTGTGAACTGTTGTTCTTGTACACTTACAATAAAACACAAACTGCAAAGTGCAAGGAAGACATGAGAGGGTGAAGTGTTGTGTGTGTGCTAAGTTTTATCATTAAGTGCTGAAATCCCTTTGCACTGCATCAAGTTTTTCCTGCCCTGACTTCCCACCAACCGCAGTTAAATTCTTCCCTGTTGGCACCGTCACTCAAATCATAGAATGACCTGAGACACAAAGAGGCCATTCAGCCCGACATGCCTGTGCTGGGCGTTTGAAGAGCTATAGAGTTGGCTCTTTCAAAGAGGCAGCTAAAGTATTGGAAATACTTGCAGAAAACTGAGAAATCAAATTTTTCCTTTTTTTTCAAAGCTATCTTTCAAAAACAAAGAATTACCAGAAAACTGGCCAATACAATTCCACAAAAAAAAGTATAGTCATCATAGTCCCAGATGACCATAGGCTGCTCTTCCCTTTGTGGTGGTGACTTAACCTGAGGATCACCACACCTCAGGCAAGGTTTAGAGGACAGGAGCTTTATGAATAATCTAAGCAGGTACAGGAATTGAACCCATACTGTTGGCATTGATTCTGCAACACAAACCAACCATCCAGCCAACTAAGCTAACAGAGTCAGCAAGAAGCAGAAATCCAGTTGGGAAAATAAAGCTGATAAAAGTCTTTTCTAAATGACTGAGGAAAAATGAGTTTTCAAGAAAAGAGGAATAAAACAATAAATAAATTGTACAGACAAATATTGCTAATTGACCAGGATATAGGATAAAAAATAATTTTTAGGAGGAGTGAACAAAGTTAAATGGCATCTTAAGCAAATTTTAGAAAGTGTGAGATAAGTAATATTACAAACATACTTGTGAAGCCCTTTGATGTCTGTAAGAATTAGGTATAGCTCTTTGGCAAAAGGGATCAATGGACATGAGGATCAGGATATTGAATCTTATGATCAGCCATGATCATAATGAATGGCGGAGCAGGCTTGAACAACAGAGTGACCTACTCCTGATTCTATTTTCTTTGTATGTTTCAATGTAAGAAAACTAATAGCTTTACTTTGACATTGCCCTGTGGTATGTTGGTCCAACACATTTTCTCATGCTATATATAAGGGTGCAAAGGTTGCTGCATTTAGGCTACAGTAGGACCCTGTCAAATGGCCGATTCCATACTCTACAGGGTAGCAAATGTTTGTGCCCGCCTTTATGGGCCAAGCAGACACCAGTTTAGCAGTTGGGTGGCTTGTGTCCACTCTTATTCACCTCATTGCGAAATTTGCAGGGTCACAGTTTAGGTGTGCTGGGCCATACGCTGCCAGGATCATGCAAGGTTCCTACTTGACCCGGTAACCACATCCAACACTTAAGCCCCGAAAATTAAAATTAGCTGCATCATTTTCCAGTCTCTATCACTTTTTATCCAAACTTTTGTTACTCAGGCAATGAATTGCACATGACATAAGTGTAGAAATTATTGAGATTTGTCACAGTATATTGTGTCTTGCCAATTTATGTTTTATTCTCTTTATTCCCTTGAATTAAGTCATACAGCATTTAGTTATTAAAATACAGTAAAAAATGTATGCTGTCCTAATGTTGGAATATTCAAAATTTTTCCAAAATACAACACTGTCAAAAAATGATATCAAACAGTGTGGGAGCAATTTGTGTAGCTCTTTAATCAGAATCTTAGCATTTTATGTCCATCTAAATGCTATAATAATTATACCTCTCTGTAAAATTGAACAAGTACTTAAGAAATAACTTTGAGCCTTTACATCAAATAAGAGCCCCTCAATCCCTCTTCCCCAAGCAGTACTCATTAAGTATCTGCCTGAAATAAATAATATATACATCAGCATCACATTTGTTTAATGCTTTCCATGGTATCAAGTCCCTAACCTCCCTGAGAGATCCCCTTTTTAGGCCCCGCTCATATCACTGCTTGGTTCACTCGAAAGAAAGATAGCATTTAAGATGGTTTTCATGCACATGTCATTAGTATAAACACAGAAGCTACTCACCCCATTTAGGAAACATTCCAATTGCACCAGATTTAGTTTAGCAGCAAGATGTGATGTCTTGTAAGTTTATTTTGATTTTCCACCAAAGAACTAAATAAAGATAAAAAAGGTAAACTTGGCAGAATAGAACTAATCAAAAATCGTTCATGAATACATCTGCCATGTAAGCACCATAACAGCAGTACAATTTTCATGGGCATAGTTAACATTTTATGACAATTGACATGGCATTCTGGTGCTAATTGGGACGGTAATAGAGTGCAACAGATGATTTTCCAAATTCAGGCACTAGAACCCTTCCTCATGCAGTTAGTTGGCAAACAGACAACCGTCCCTCCCCCACACTGGAATGTATTGGATGTCCCAATCAGAAGCAGCATGAATCTGGCTTGCTGAAAATTCAAGGTATCCAATCAGGATTCAACAGTGAACACCACAACTTAGCATTTAACTAGCAGAAAATGAGGCTCTTCATTCTTGTATTGTAATATTAATATTGGAATCCAGATGTGCTAATTTTTATATTGCACCATGGTGATGATAATCCAGATGTGCTAATTCCTATATTGCACCATGGTGATTATAATCCAGAGGTGCCAATTCTTGTATTGCACTATGTTGATAGTAATCCAGATGGACCAATTCTTATATTGCGCCATGGTGATGGTAATCCAGATGTATTCATTCCTGTATTGTACCATAGTGATGGTAATCCAGATGTGCTAATGTATTGCACCATTGTGATGGTAATCCAGATGTGCTAATTCATATATTGCACCCTGGTGATGAAAATCCAGTTGTACTAATTGGAAAATTGCAATCTTATGGCTCAATAAATATATCAGTCATCTCAGTTTCTCTATTCTATCTGCCACTGAGCTGGTAATGTGTTGTTTTCTCAGATCAAACCCTCACATCACCCTTAAATCTGCTTATGTAAAATGTTATTGTCCGGCACAGTGCAAGGATATCTTAATAGCCAGGAACCACATGTCTGGAGGCTCTCCAGTAACCCTGTTACTAAACATCAAATCACCATTTCACAGATGGCTACCAATTTTATCTTTTCTGCAGACCTCTTCCTCCCTCTCTTACACAAAATAAGCACACAACTAAACCTTCACACACTCTATTTCTGCCTCCTTAATGCCTCAAGATGCAAATAATAGTGTACCCCTGCCTCTGTCCTCACTTTTCCCCCTACTCACAGCTACGATAGGACTGTCCCCAACTAATCCTATCCCCACCTTTCACCATCTCTTTCCATCAGTTTCCATGTCTGCAAAATCCTTTTTGAGTATTTCTGCCTGATGTTACCATTGATAAAATCTTCTCTTTTACCCCTCTGCTTTTCAGAGGGACTATTCCCTCTTCACATGCATATTCACTCTTCAACAACCCAAACCTTTAATGAAAAAACAGAAAAAGAAAAAACAATGCAAATAACCAGAGGACCAAAGTATTGGTCATTGATACAGGCACATGTTCTCTTAATGGAATGACCTCATTACTAGGAATTGAAATGGGGTTGAGGTGGGATAATGGGTGGGGCAAACTGTTGGTTGAAAATCCAGCCCCATAGCACACCCACCAGTGGAGCGAGAGTGCAGAAATTTCAGCAAACCATTTTTGCACCACAAATTAGTTTATCTGGGGCAATGGGGCAATGAACATTGGAGCAATGAACTTCTGAGCAGTACATTACTGCTCCATTAGTGTTGGGTAAGAAGGTAGGATTGCAAGATATAAAATTACTTTTTTTTAAACCATATTGGAACTGCCTGTTGCAAACAACTCTGCAATTGATAAGCAGTAGAAAATAAACACTAGACTCTCAGCTCCACAGCATGTACAAAAGCATTTGCTGGAAATCTGAACTAGAAATAGAAAGAGTTGCAAATACTCATCAGATCTCACAGAAACTTGTTTAAATTGATTTACAGGATGTGGACACTGCTGGCTTGGCCAGCATTCATTACCCATTCCAAATTACCCTTGAGAAAGTGGTGGTAAGCTGCCTTCTGCAGTCCCTGTGGTTTAGATACACCCACACTGTTGTTAGGAAGAGAGTTCAGGATTTTGACCCAGCAACAGTGAAGGAACAGTGATGTATTTCCAAGTCAGGATGGTGTGTGGCTTGGACGGGAACTTCCAAGTGGTGACGTTCCCATGTTCACAATTGTCTTTGAATCATTCACTTGCAATAAATTTTCATACAAATCTTTTCACTTTAAATTTGTGTAACTATAACACTTTAAAAACATTGTACCTGACGTACACTAAATACAAAAGAGAGATTTGTATTTACATAGTATCTTCATTACTAGCAGACATTCCTAAGCACTTCAAAGCCAGCGAAATACCTTTTGAAATGTGATCACTATTACGATTTAAGAACTTCAAGTATCTCATGTCAATGTCACAACTATACTGTGCAATTTCTTGTGATGCATTTACCAAGTTAATTCGGTCTCAGTTCCAGGTTATTGCACCTTGATTTGTTTTGTTCATTTGCAAACGATGCAAGGTCGGTTTTGAGATTTTATTCTATATACCATTTCCCTTTCTTTGCCATCCCCTAGACCCCACCCCCTCCCCCTGCAGCCCTCCCACCAACTTTGGAATATGCCAAAGCTGAAATTGAAATGTTGCATTGTTGAATTTGAAAGCTGCATCGAAATGTTTCCTATTTCACTATAACATGACCACATCTATCTCTCTGAGCTTCAGGATTTTGGAGTTCTTGCAAAAGCCTAAACGTGCTTGTGATATTTTCCCATAAAGACCATGATACCCTGGATGCTGCAGTCTGAAGTCTCACAACACCAGGTTAAAGTCCAACCAATTTATTTGATAGTAAACCCACAAGCTTTTGCGGTTTGCCCCTTTGTCAGGTGAACTCTCCACTCACCTGACGAAGGGGCAAACCCTGAAAGCTTGTGGGTTTACTATCAAATAAATTGGTTGGACTTTAACCTGGTGTTGTGAGACTTCTTACTGTGTTTACCCCACTCCAACTCTGGCATCTTCACCTCATTGCTACAGTCTGAACAGTGCAGAGTGCAAAATTGATCCATATATTTAACTTTAGTTCTCTCTTCCAATGCTGTATAAGGTTTTTCAAGTTCCGTTCGCTTTCCTAATGTGAAAACTCAGGAGACAGCTGTAAAGGAACTGTGCTTCATTGCACAAAGTAAAAATAAAGCAAAAGCACAAACATGTGGTGAACGTACAGGTCCCAAATGGGACATTACAATAATGGACCCATTCAGGGGCCTGCTTTATTAAGAGTTTGGGATACAAGTCAGATAATTACCAAGCACCCAAGAACTCATATTCTATGAGTCCTACAGGGAGGACAATCAGTGATTCCCTATGTAAATCCTGGAGGTTATCACTCCTAAATTATTTATAATCAAATGGAAGATGGTAAAGTTTCACTTTTGAACTACAAACTTTCAAATTCTTCAATCATACTTGATGATAATCTGAACAATGAGCTATCGGGTGTTATCTGAGGGGAACATTTATTCGAGGAAAGTGTCGATGATTGACAGATTTTCATGATTGACAGAAATGCTAGTCATTGTATTTCAGAATTAGGATGCAGAAAATATATTCTTAAAGGTTTCCAGGTAAAGATTTAGATTTAAACTTTTATCAAATTCTTCAATATATTTGTTCTCAATTACCATGATTTTTAAAAGTCTCATTTTAAATTAAGTGATTTTTATTCAACCTGAAGACATGCATTTATGTTATACTGAATCTTATAGTGTCATCTAGTGGTTACAGTCCCTAAGTCCTGTCAAAGGTTCCTGTGCCTTACATGGATATTTGCTGATAATGTGTGTTGGGTATTTACCATTGTTCAACACATTCTCCATCCAGTTGGGTAGTTTCATTCTTGCATCACAGAATATTTCAGCACTCAGTTTAATTATTTTTTTCTCTGATGTTATATCTCAATTTATACCCAGAGATTGTTTGCCAGTTGTGGTGGATGTCGGGACATTGAGTAAATTGAAGGAAGAGGTGGACAGACTTTTAATTAGTAAGGATTTGAAGGGCTATGATGAATGGGCAAGTAATTGGAGTTGAGGACCAGATGAGATCGTATTAAATGGCAGAGGAGGTTCAAGGACCAAAATTGTCTACTCCTGCTCCTAGGTCTTATCTACTTTGATTTGAGCTACATCTTTGGAAAGCAGAAGAGGTTCTAAGAAAAATTTCAAAGGGCACTTCCTCCCTGTCCCTGACTGCCCAGGGGGTTTCAATGTCCTCCCATCCTACTGGCGAGGCCATCATGACAGGTCCCTGCTGATGGGGACCATACGTGATTCTTGCTGGTGAGGACATTCACCGGTGAGGCTACTAAGGCAAGTGAGCCCAGACGAGTCTGTCCTGGACTTATTAATAACATTTAAATCAATATTATCATTGATTTAAATATTATAATCAGTCTTCCATCCCAGGTGTGAGATTGATCTTGCAAAATATCCAGGGTTGTTTAGATCGTGATACGTGAAAAATCGAGCACAAACCCAATTTTTTGTCTCTCTTGCAATGTTATCAGCTCGCCCTGCCCATCAACTGGCAGGACAAGAAGATAAGATCGCCCCCACGACTTTTGATCCAGAGTTCCTGAATTGTGTATTTGTGTGAATTGTGTGATTGTGGACAAGCTTTGAAGAGTCAGGAGGTGAGTTACTCGCCACAAGATTCCTAAACTCTGGCCTGTTCTTGTAGCCACAATATGGCTAGTCCAGTTATGTTTCTGGTGAATGGTAACCCCCAGAATGTTGACGGTAGGGGATTGAGTAACAGCAATACCACTGAATGTTAAAGGGCAATGATTAAACTCTCTCTTCCTGCAAATGGTCATTGCCTGGAATTTCTGTGGCACAAATGTTACTTATCATTCATCAGTCCAAGCCTGGGTATTGTGTACAGGACATACCTCGGCAATTTTCCACCTAGCTGGGTAAATGCCAGTGTTGTGGCTGTTCAGGAATATCTTATCTAGGGGCATGGCAACTTTTAGAGCACAAGTCTTCAGTACTGTTGGTAGAATATTGTTAGGGCCTATTGCCTTTGCAGTATTCAGTGTCTTCAGCTGTTTCCTTATATCATGTGGTGTGAATTGAATGGGCTGAAGGTTGACATCTATGATGTTGGGAACCTCCGAAGGAGGCCCAGACGGATCACCAACTCTGCACTTCTGGCTGAAGATTATAGCTAATGCTTCTGCCTTATTTTTACAAAATGTGTTGGGCTCCCCCATCATTTAAATGGGGATATTTATAGAGCATCCTCCTTCAGTGAACTGTTTAATTATCCACCACCGTTCATGGCTGGATGTGGCAGATCTGAGAGCTTAGATCTGATTCATTGATTGTAGAATTGCTTAGCTCTGTCTATTAATGCTGTTTATGCTGTTTAGCAAATAGTTCTGCATTGTAGCTTCACCAGGTTGACATCTGACATTGCTCCTGGTATGCACTCCTCTTCACTTCATTGGACCAGGGTTAGTCCTCTGGCTTGGTGGTAATATACTAGGCGATAAGATTACAGATTCTGATTGAATACATTTCTGCTATTGCAGTTGGCCCACAGTACCTCATATTTGTGCAGTCTTGGAGTTGTTTGAACTGTTCTAAATCTATCCCAATTAGCACGATTGTAATGTAACAACACGATGGACAGTGTCCTCAATGTGAAGGTGGGAATTGTCTCTACAAGGACTGTGTGTAGGATGGTCGTTTTATGGACAAATGCATCTGTGGTAGGCAGGTTGGTGAGGATCAGGTGAAGTATGTTTTGTTGGTCCTCTCACTACCTGCCATAGGTTCAGTCTAACCAAGTATGTCAAGCCAAATCAAAGAGGAAAGACTGTGAAAATAGTCAAATGATCTTAAGAGGATCATGGATCCAATGGTTTGCAAAGCTGATGCGATCCTCCCTGGAACTGATTCCCTTTTCCTGCAGAATGTTTTGCAGCCTTTATGATGATTTTAGCAGAACTCATCAACTCTCAGCTGAGAATTCTGTTGGGTTGAATAGGGTATATTTATTCAATTTTCCAAAACGTATCCTAAGACATGGTAGATTTGATAGTGACACAGGTGAAAGACTCATCTTTATGGATTTATGGAGGTCTTCTAGTGCAGTGCATAGCATCTTTGCCTCTGAGCCAGAGGTTCTGTTTAAAGGTTTACAAGGAAGGTAATGTGGCCAAACAGGTTATCAATTTTCAAATTCTTCCTACAAATGCCAAGGGCAGGAGGTAAGAGCAGAACATTCCTGATCAGCAATGTGATAGAAAGAACATTAGTACTTCCAAGATCATAATTATAAAGCTCCAGGTGACAATTTGCATGTAAAGCAACATGGACTCACTGAGTGAACTGGAGCACCACAACCCCAGGAATTTATGCCAGGAGATAAACAGGGTCTCCATCTCAAATATTGCTCTGCTCCTCCTTAGCTGCAAGTTTGCAATCTCCATTTTTTGTTTTCAGGAACAAAACACTCAGTTGTTTCTCTTCAGTTCCTTTAAGTAAGAAAATGTTCACCTCTTCTGCTCCCAAAGCCAGCATTACCCCATTGCAAAAACTTAACATCTTAGCAATGCCACAGAAGGTGCTTTGCATTTTCCAAACAAAAAAGTTTACGAAACAAAGTTGAAAGTTTGTGAAAACGCCAAAATATTTCCAGTATTCAAGGGAGGATAGAAACATCACTGTGGGCTTTAGATTAGATAACAGGAAAAGTACTGGAAACTATTATAAAAGAGGTTACTTAGGATCACTGACACAAATGAAAGAGAGGTCAAGTCTAAATTTGTTGCAATTTTGAAGAATTAAAAGTTTGGAAGAAAGATTTGGCAAGATTACTTTCAAAAGACTTATTGCTTGAATGAAAGTGGAAGAGGTCAAGGAAGAAGCTAAAAGTTAAACACAAAATTGGCATGATAAAAGAAAAGGGGATGATTATATAATACTTACACAAACTTAGCTGCAGTAACTCAAGGAATCCCACATAGATCTGTTCAGTTAATTAATGATTCGGATTGGAAGCAGACATCTGGCACCCAGCTAGTTGGGTAGTATTTAAATGTAGTTATGAAGAATGTGCCATTGGTCAAATGAATGTTAAAAAACATTGAATAATTGTGAGTGAAAAAAATGGCTTTGAAATTCGTGGGATGTGGGCATCACTGGCAAGGTCAGCATTTGTTGCCTTTCCAAATTGCCATTGAACTGAGTGGCATGCCACAACATTGGGTAGTTAAGAGCCTACATCGGGAATGTATCACATGGCTCCAACATCCAGTGAAACTACTTGCAAGCAACGCCATTATGCTTTTTTCAGATTGTATATCCCACACATAATGGCAATAAAATTCACAAGTAGATCAGGTAAGGATGGTAGATTCCCTACTTAAAGTACATTAGTAAGCCAGATTGATTTTTACAACAATCAACAATGGCTTCATGGTTACCATTAGTGAGACTAGCTTTTCAATTTCAGACTGTTAATTGTATTTAAATTCCACTAGGATATGAATCCATGATAGGATTTGAATCCTAGTTCCCAAAACACCAGCTTGGGCCTCTGGACTGCTAGTCCAGTGTCACCACCTCTACGCCCTATATAGTATGTGATTTGGCATGTTCATTCTATACCAGATGTGCATTGCATGCCATGTTGATAATGATGCCATCAGAAATAGGTATTACACCCATTGCCAACATAAATCAGGGTCTTAACATTTGTTTCAGGTTCATACTTGATAGTGGTTGGTGTCCAAGGGCAGCACACAAGGTCTTTCCCTTCGTAAACCTTCTGATCCAGTGCGATCAGTTTTGGTGTGGAGGCTCCTATTTGCCATTGTGTTCATGATCAAATTCAGGCATAGAACAGTTTCCAAACCAATTTTCACTGGCATATCAACTATTGTGTCACTTCGGGTAAATTGGAAGACAGGTTGTGGGGGTAAACAGGGAATGGGAAAGATATCAGGAGGAATTTTCCCATCTCACCAGCCATGGGAATTGTAGCAGGTGGGGACAGACCATGCAAAACATCTGTTGACTTCAGGTGGGACTTCCTGATTTTGGGATGAGCGCGGTTGGAAATTCCTGCTCATCAAGTTTGAACATGTTCATAAGGGAAGGATTTGAGTTTTCAGGGAGAAAAGAAAAAAGTTGTAATGAACAGAGACTGTTTTAAGAAGATTAATCAATAGACACAATGGATCAGGTTATATTTTTCCCCAGATACAGTGGCCTTGCTTTAACATTGCATACAACAAATCAGAATCCATCTTTCATGTTTCCTTGTGATTCTCTTTTGTTTGGTGGTTCTGTCTTCCACTTTCTGCTTGCTGTTCTCTCTGCTTGGATGTGTGTCCTCTTTTGTCCCACTTTCTTTGCCTTCTTTTGGAATGGGTGTCTTATTCTTTCTTTCATTGCTTTGTTCTCCTTATTCTTTTGTTTTTTTTCTATTGAAAGATACAGAGACTGTTAATGAGAAATACAAGCAGTCACTGGGGAATGAATCTGGTGAGAGGTTTAGATAGGTTTCCGCTGAAGATTGGGTTGGCTGATAGTGGTAGCCAGTAGTGTAAGTTGGCCATGGGGTGATGGATAATGACATTACATAGAATCAAAGAAAGCATTAGAAACCCTACAGCACAGACAGGGCCATTTGGCCCATCGAGTCTGCACTCACCATAATCCCACCCAGGCCCTACCTGCTTATCCCTCCATATTTACCCACTCATCCCTCTAACCTATACATCTCAGGAAACTGAGGGCAATTTTAACATGGCCAATTAACCTAACCTAAATTACAGGATGAGCAGATAATATCCAATGGCCCCATTCTGGCACTTCCTGTCATTTGCATGTCAGCAGCTACTCTCTCTTTTAGATTTTCAAATCCTAGGATTCTCTCACTCTCTTTTCCTTTTCCCACTCTCCATTGTTCTGCCTGTTCCCCTGGCACTCACCTTATCCCTTCTGCTGCCTTTCTTACTCCCCACACAACAGATCAACGCATTTATCTCAGTTAGCCTTCCCCTTCCCAAATCCACAATTATCTTTCAATACTGTTTGTATCTCTTTTTTCATTTGTTTTTATTTCACCAGTCCTCCCCCTATTCATGCAGGATTTCTTATCTCCACTTAACCTATTTTCTTCCCTAACCTGTGAACTACAAATAAAACCCTATGACCTGAAATACAGTACCCCTCTTTTCTTACACCACAAGCGTCTCTGCCCTCTCACCCCAAATTCTCCTTTTTCTCTCTAACCTCCCAATTGCTTCTCTACTTGCCCCTTAACCAGCTGCTGCCCAATACATTCCAATTATTGTACAATAAGTGTAAAAACAAAGTAACAGAACAAATGTTTTGAAGAACAAAAATCAGGCACTTTGGTGACTCAAAGTAGATAAAGGAATGTGGTCAGGGCTTTGATTGGAACAACAGCTCTTGGTGAGAAAACTTAAGCCAGCAGGAACAATAAACTCTGAAGGCCTGTTGGTAACGATGAAACCAAGTTATGACTTCTTCCAGCTGCAGCTTTATTCCCAATGATGTAAAACTCTGTCACCTTCATGCCCATTTCCCTTTTATATACACGCAGTGATGTACTTAACCAATTAACCTACAACTGCTGATTTAAACACTCCTTAACTGTTAATTATTTTCAGTCTTTTGACTAAGATCAAGTGTCAGGTCAAGCCCAAGATGGGGTGCAAATGCCTTATCTTGCCAGCTTAAATCGTATGTAGCTTTGACAAAGGGTCATCTGGACTTGAAATGTCAGCTCTTTTCTCTCCTTACAGATGCCGCCAGACCTGCTGAGATGTCTCATTGTGTTCGCCATTGGCGTCTTGGGGTTTCTTCAACCCCTTCAATTACTTCAACCAGATGAAACTGAAGTTTCATCCGAGGGCTCAATTTCTGCCCCACCATTAAAATAGACCCCATCAGTCTTGCAGTAGATACATAGGAATTCATCAGGTGAATGAGGCTGTGAGAGTTCTTCCACAAACCCCAAGAGGCCAACAGCAAACACAATGAGACAGCCAATGAACCACAACAGTCAACAGAAAGATCCAAGGTGCAGCAACCGAAGAGAAAAGAGTCGAATTGGACTTCTCCAGAAGGCCACTGCCCTCGACTTGACATGTATGCCCAAACCGTCAGGAGGTGTGTCAATGCCGGATTCATCAGCCGCACTCACAGGACAGCCCTGAACATCACCCAAGCACAACGCAACGCCATCGCACTCTCAAGATCAACCGCAACATTGTTATCAAAGGAGGGACCATCATCATACTGAACAGAATGGGTTACTGCAAAGTAGAATACCGACAACTGAACAACGAGGAACACTACGGACAGTTACCTGCAGATCCAACCAAAGAACACACCAGTCAACTTAACAGATTGATCAAGACCTTTGATCTGGACCTTCAGAGCACCCTCCATGCACTTATCCCACATACTACCCCAACTGGAGATCTCTACTGCCTCCCAAAGATACACAAGGCAAACACACCCGGCCGTCCTATCATATGGGACACTGTGTGAGAACCTCTCTGGCTACGTCGAGGGCATCCTGAAACCCATTGTACAAAGAATCCCCAGCTTTTGTTGCAACACTACAGACTTCCTACAGAAACTCAGCACACTTGGAGCAGTTGAACCAGGAGCACTCCCCATCACAATGGATGTCTTGGCACTCTATACCAGCATCCCCCACGATGATGGCATTGCTGCAACAGCCTCAGTACTCAAAACTGACAGCTGCAATTTTACAACTCATCTGCTTCATCCTGGACCACAACGTCTTCACCTTTAACAATCAGTTCTTCATCCAGACACACGGAGAGCCACGGGGACCAAATTTGCACCTCAATATGCCAACATCTTCAAGCACAGTTTCGAACAAGACCTCTTCACCGCACAGGACCTTCAACCAATGCTATACACTGGATAAATCAATGACATTTTCTTCCTTTGGACTCATGGTGAACAATCACTGAAACAACTATATGATGACATCAACAAGTTCAAACCCACCATCAGACTCACCATGGACTACTCTCCGGAATCGGTTGCATTCTTCAACACACACATTTCCATCAAGGACAGTCACCTTACACTTCATTGTACCACAAGCCCACAGATAACCTCATGATGCTCCACTTCTCCAGCTTCCACTCTAAACACGTTAAAGAAGCCATCCCCTATGGACAAGCCTCCGTATACACAGGATCTACTCAGATGAGGATGATCGCAACAGATACTTCCTACTGCTGAAAGAACAGGATATGGCACTCGGCTCATCGATCAACAGTGCTGACGTGCTACAGCAAAAAACCGCACCAACATCCTCAGAAGACAAGGGACATGGTGGACAGAGCACCCTGCATCGTCCAGTACTTCTCCGGAGCGGGGAAGCTACAACATCATCTCCAGAGTCTTCAGCACGTCATTGATGAAGACGAACATCTCACCAAGGCCATCCACACACCCCCACTTCTTGCCTTCAAACAACTGCACAATGTCAAACAGACCATTGTCCACAGCAAACTACCCAGCCTTCAAGAGAACAGTGACTACGACACCACACAACACTGCCACAGCAAACTCTGCAAGAAGTGCTGGATCATTGACATGGATGCCTTCATCTCACGTGAGAACACCATCCACCAGGTACACGATGCATACACTTGCAACTCGGCCAACATTGTCTATCTGATACGCTGCAGGAAAGGATGTCCCGAGGCATGATACATTGGGGAGGCCATGCAGACACTACAACAATGGATGAATGAACACCGCTCGACAATCACCAGGCAAGAGTGTTCTCTACTTGTTGGGGAACACTTCAGTGGTTATGGGCATTCGGCTTCTGATCTTCGGGTGTGCGTTCTCCAAGGTGGCATTCATGATATATGACAACGCAGAGTCGCTGTGCAGAGACTGATAGCCAAGTTCCGCACACATGAGGACAGCCTCAACTGGGATTTTGGGTTCATGTCACACTATCTGTAACCCCTATGACTTGCCTGGGCTTGCAAAATCTGACTAACTGTCCTGTCTGGAGACAATACATATCTCTTTAAACCATGCTTAACTCTCTCTCCACTCATTGTCTGTACATTTAAGACTCGATTACCTGTAAAGACTCGCATTTTAACCATTATTTTGTAAATTGAGTTTATACGCCCTGTTTGTGAAAAAAATCCCACTCACCTGATGAAGGGGCAGCACTCCGAAAGCTAGTGGCTTATGCTACCAAATAAACTTGCTAGACTTTAACCTGGTGTTTCCATACTTAATTGGAAATATTTGGGTGATCAAATATAATTGATAAACTATACAAGAGATATAATTCTTCATTTCCTTTTGGTTTGGAATATGTTCATGCAATGGGTTTGATTTTATGTTTGCGGGCACTCAGTTTCTAGGCATTCTGCTGCTAATGGCAAGGTGGCCTGTTTGTTACATTAGCTGTTCAGCTAACAGAGAAGCTGTATGGCAAAACTGGGTCAGTCCGAACCTGCAAAATGTTTGACAGCATTGAAATTAAGCTTTTGTTTTTAAAGGCTAACGTGTGGGAGAGTGTAAACACAGCAGATGAAATTGGAACTTGAGCATTTGGGAATTAGACAGGATATACTGTTTTTGCCCTATCTTTTAATTCTGCCCTAAATTCCACTGAAAGCTTGGAGTGAAAGGGGGGAAGTAAGATTAATCTGCTCTAGTTAAGGTGCAGCCATGCAAATCATAGAATCATAGAATCTCTACAGTGCAGAAGGAGGCCATTCTGCCTACTGCATCTGCACCAGCTCTCTGACAGAGAATCCTACCAAGGCCCATTCCCTGCCTGATCTCCGTAACCCTGCACATTTACCCTGCTAATCCCCTAATGTACAGATCTTGGGACACTAAGGGGAAATTAGACCAATCACCCTAACCTGCATATGTTTGGACTGTAGAAGGCAACTGGAGCACTCAGAGGAAACCCATGCAGACACTGAGAGAACATGCAAACTCCACACAGTCACCCAAGGCTGGAATTAAACCCAGGTCCCTGGTGCTGTGAGGTAGCAGTGCTAACCACTGTGCCGCATGCAATGATTGCACGCGAATGGATTAACATAAAGAAGGTACCATAGAATCAATTTTAACCCAGCCAACCTTAAGATTACTGTCAGCTAAAATACCTTATTAATCTTACCATCCTCATATTGCACTGCTCGGTCTTCTTCTCTCACAGTAGGTTTATTTTTAATGGGTTAAAGCTTTATAAAATTGCAGACAGATGAATTTGATAAGAATACAGTCAACAAGTGCGCAAAAAAAATTACTCACAGAAATTTCCAGGTTATTGTGTAAACATCCACAGCAGTCTGACTTGCATCAACAGAAACAGGGACATAAAGTTTAGAAGTATTTTAGGAAGGAAATTTGCAAAATAACTAAAATTCAAGCCTGTGCTTTTGTACAGTCTTAGGCAGATAAATTGATACATTCTTCCTTTGATTCCAGTGCAACAGAAGTAAGAGACAGTAGTATACCTTCTGTCACTTATCTTCCCATTAATTATACATACTCCTAAAATCAAATGTTAATGTCAAATCAGTTCTTAACATTGTTTTGTTGCTGACTGCACTCAAAAACACTTGCCAACATCACGTTGCACGTATTAAAGCAAAGTCTGAATAAATTTAGTCGTACTTTCTGGGATAATGAAGATTTGACTCCACCTGATTTTAACTATGAAGGCTCTGGAACAAAGCATTCAGAAGCAGGCACACAAACAAAAGCAGTTGGCAGCAAAGGCAGAGGCAGCTGTAATTCTAGCAGATTTCATTGTTCCAAGACAGGCGGGGCAACCATTTGAATAAATACTTGTGCGCACTTAATAATTTTTCATTTAGTTTCACAGATGTTTTGGTGATTGTAAGCAACATTTTTATGCTGTTGCAAAATTCAGAATTATTAAAATTATATTTTAACTATGAAAACTGAAAAAGATCAAAACAAAATCTTGATTTTTAAATTTAAATTAATCTTGATTATTTTCTCAATTAAATTCAGTACCTGGCTGTTGGATTTGTTTACTTGCCCTGTTTTATTGTAAAACACCCACAAGAGCACTGAATACAGCTCCTTTCTCCAACCAGAGAAATGATCCATTGTGCATATTCAAGCTTTCAATGATAGGCAGACCTACATGCTTATGTGGATCTTATGGACTTAGAATGTCATAAATTTATATTCCATTTGAACTTATGAATTATTTTTTAACAGTTAAACGATAAAAATAATAATCCCCCCCATATTTATTTGAATTGCTTTAATTAGCTGACTTGCTCTCTTGGTAAGTGTTCCTCAGCTGGTTCTCATACAATAGGATATCACAGATATCAGTAATTAGTCTCGAGAGGATTCCTAATCATGGTCGTTAGCTGGCACAGCATTGTTCGTAGCAGTGATGATGACTACAGGATTCTACGTTAATAATGACCTGCACCATCAAATAACAAGTGAATTGATTTGATTTATTATTAACACATGTATTAGTAGAAGTAAAAGGTATTGTTTCTTGCGCTTTACAGACGTAGGGAAGAAAAGAGAGGGTGCAGAATTTAGTGTTACTGTCATAGCTAGGGTGTAGAGAGAGATCAACTTAATACGAGGTAGATTAATTCAAAAGTCTGATGGCAGCAAGGAAGAAACTGTTCTTGAGTTGGTTGACCTCAGACCTTTGTATCCTTTTCCCAATGGAAGAGAGTGTGTCTGGGGAGCGTGGGGTCCTTGATCATGTTGGCCGCTTTTCCAAGGCAGCAGAAAGTGTAGCCCAAATTAATGGATGGGAAGCTGGTTTGCATGATAGATTGGGCTATGTTTGCGACCCTTTGTAGTTTCTTGCTATCTTGGACAAAGCAGGAGTCATACCAAGCTGTGATGCATCCCGAAAGATTGCTTTCTATGGTGCGTCTGTAGAAGTTGGTGAGAGTCATAATGGACATGCCAAATTTCCTTCACCTCCTGAGAGGTAATGGTGGGCTTTCTTAACTACAGCATGGTCGGGAGGGACCAGGACAGGTTGTTGGTGATCTGGACACCTAGAAACTTAAAGCTCTTGATGACTTGCACTTCGCCCCAACGCTAAAGTTTCCACCATTTTCTTGCCTCCTTCTGTTCCTATCTCCTGCCCTGAATTAAAAACAAATGGATAAACTCTCCTTTGCCGTAGTCAATGGCCTCAAGATATTATTTATGGGGGAATTTCTGTGCGCAAATTGACTGCTGTATTTCCTGTCTTTATGAGTTAGAAAGTCATCTGAAATGGTGACTTTCACATTCTTCCTTTTATCTGTGCATGTTTAACATGATGGATAACTTTCGACTTGTGTATTCAAGTGAAAAGTAGTATTTTTCGTATTCATAAGTCATAATTTATTATTACATAGAGCAGGCGTATCACTTACTCCTGGTGCTTTCAAATTGTCTTGGGGAATCAGAGAGAAATTTCCAAGAGACTTCTCGAATTTGCAACAGACTTGAATATATTGTTTGCTTCCCTTGAGTGATAGCTTAGTTAGAAAATAGGTTGCATCATTGATTGCATGAAGCTGGCTTAGTGGAGGATAACCATCTTTTTCATATGCTTGGGTATCTTCCGAGTACTTCTGTTGAACACTTCCATTGTTGTCTGCATGCAAGGAATAGGTTGTTTATGTCAATCACAGAGGTTGACTTGCTTCTGGACTTTCCTTTTGACACTGTGGTAGTGCTAGAAAGGGATTTATGGTGATTTGAGGACAACTCTCATTTATTTCTGTACCTATGCCACCATTAGAAATCAAATCCTGAATGTGGCCAATTTTCCATGAGGTGGTTGCACAAACCCTCCCTTTTATTCATCTGGATTCTGTTTCCAAACAGGTTTTTATCATTTACAGCCATATCTTGGAATTGGGATATTAATGCCTCATGGAATTAATGGGAGCATTGCTGAGAGATGCACTAATTGTGCTCAATGCCTGGATCCCTGATGCTGTGGTTGCCACAAAGTGAAAACCTCTTGTTTTGATATAATGTTTAGGATCATACACAATACCGAATCCAGTTTGCAGGATGTTTTGCAAGGAGATACTAGATTTGTCATTCCCATTAAATATTCTCACATGAAAGCAGAATCCACGAGGACTGATTCATGAACCAAATCAATATTATTACGACGTGGAGGTGACTTTTCCTCTGCCCAATTTTGGAACCACCCTAAGGGATGTACCTCACTTCGTAATCTTGTATGAGTGTGTATGAGGTAGTAGGAAGTTGCTGGTTTTGGTAAATTAAAGCAAGATCTGACACACTCTCTCATGAACAATTAACAGGTCTTTATTTTAACTCTGACAACTTTGTTAAAATAATTAACAAACTGAATAAAATCTGTTCATAGATTACAAGACTCCTTCAGGAATAATGAAATAAATCATTACAGCATTCAGTCACTCTCAGCCAATATACAAATAAGCGTCTTTTGCAAATATGAACTTTCTCTGGTGATGCTGTCATCTGGAACACTTTGAGTTGGTATCTCTCTCTATTTTAGATGGTGATTTTATGAAAACATACATGAAACTGCAGGATTTGCATGAGAGCCTCACCTTTCCTCCTTCCAATTCAAGAGGTGGCAAGCATACTCTGTCAGTTAATCCTCTTGTCTAGATTTATATACCTGGAATTATCTCAAGCTTGAGGCTACCAACAACCCTCACATTTGAATTCCGTTTGTTCTGTGTCTCTGCATGCTTGCTTTAAACTCATTGGTCCAATTCAAAAGCCTGTTTTATTATGTTGGAACATTAACTACCAGGCTTTGATACAAACGTCACAAAAATCAGCTTCTTCAGCTTGCACGCGAATTTAAAATCTGTACAAAAAGACACCTGCTTTTTAAAGAGACAATGCTATATGATTTATTTTTTTCGCTTAGCATTTCTTTTCACTACTTACATTTGTCAACACCACATTTTTCACCTTACATAAGCAACTTCACAGCAATATTACAGCACTCAGCTGCAGAAAGGTCTTCACCTATCATCTTGGCCCTTACCACACCGTGAGTGGTAACTTATTCTGTATTTCCTCTTTTAATTCATTTGTCTGCTTGGTCACTGGTTTTTTAAATCATGATGTTAAGGATAAAGCTGTAGCATGTCTTGTTACAGAGAGGTACTAGCTTTATAGCCATCTATACAATGTAAATATGAAAATTACTAGTGTACAATTAGGGACATTGTTGATGCATAGACAATATTCAACATCTGTGGTGCACACACATATAATGTGCTTCATCATAAAATCATACAGTGCAGAAGAGGTCACTTGGCCCATCGAGTCTGCATTAACACGTGAGAAACACCTGACCTCCCACTTAATCCCATTTTCCAGCACTTGACCCATAGCCTTGAATGGTACACTGTGCCATCCAGGTAAGGCAACCCACCTATACCTCCCTCCCACACAGCACATTCCAGATCTTCTGGGGTAAAAAGTTTTTCCTCACATCCTAACTAAATGTCCCGCTTGCACCTTGACAATAAGAACATAAGAAATAGGAGCAGGAGTAGGCCATCTAGCCCTTCGAGCCTGCCCCGCCATTCAATAAGATCATGGCTGATCTGTCGTGGCTCAGTTCCACATTCCCGCCCTCTCCCCATGACCCTTAATCCCCTCTCTTATCAAAAACCCATCAACCCGCGTCTTAAAAATATTTAGCGAGGTAGCCTCCACCACTTCAACGGGCAGAGAATTCCAGAGATTCACCACCCTTTGAGTGAAGAAGTTCCTCCTCAACTCCGTTCTAAACCGCCCCCCCTTTATCTTGAGGCTGTGCCCTCTAGTCCTACTGTCCTTTCTGAGCGGGAAGAGTCTCTCCACCTCTATCCTATCCATCCCATTCATCATCTTATACGTCTCAATGAGATCTCCCCTCATTCTTCTAAACTCTAACAAGCACAAGCCTAGTTTATTCAGCCTCTCCTCATAGCTCAACCCCCTCAACTCCGGCATCAGCCTAGTAAACCTCCTCTGCACTCCCTCCAAGGCCAAAATATCCTTGCGTAAGTACGGCGCCCAAAACTGCACACAGTACTCCAGCTGCGGCCTCACCAATGCCCTATACAGCCGCAGCAAGACCTCCCTACTTTTATATTCAATCCCCCTCGCGATGAAGGCCAGCATCCCATTCGCCTTCCTGACCACCTGCTGCACCTGCAAGCTGGGTTTTTGCGACTCATGCACAAGGACCCCAAGGTCCCTCTGCACCGTCGCCTGCTGCAGTTTTTCACCACGTAAGTGATAATCCTTCCTACCATTATTCCTACCAAAGTGGACCACCTCGCACTTGCCAACATTAAATTCCATTTGCCATTTCCTGGCCCATTCGCCCAGCCTATCTGGATCCTTCTGTAGACTCTCCACCCCCTCCGCACAATTTGCCTTTCCTCCAATCTTGGTGTCATCAGCAAATTTCGACACCATACACTCAGTTCCCTCCTCCAGATCATCTATATAAATGGTAAATAGCTGAGGCCCCACCACCGACCCCTGAGGCACTCCACTAGTCACCATCCGCCAATCCGAATAGCACCCATTGACCCCCACTCTCTGCCTCCTATTTGACAACCAATCCTCTATCCACGCTAACACCCTACCCCCAACTCCCTGTCCCCTGACCTTCTGCAACAACCTCCTGTGAGGTACCTTGTCAAACGCCTTCTGAAAATCCAGAAAGACCACATCCACCGGCTCTCCTCTATCCACCGCCCTAGACACATCCTATGTCTCTTTGTGACTGACCCTTCAACTAAAAGGAACAGCTGCTCTCTACCCACTTGTCCATGCCCCTCAATCTTGTACACCTCAATCAGGTCACCCTCATTCTTCTTTGCTCCAATGAAACCTCTCTCTTCATAACTTACATGTTTCATCTCCTCTGTACCCCCTCCAGTGCAATCACATCCTTCCCATACTATGGTGACTAGAACTGCACATTGTACTCTAGCTGTGGTCCCAAAAAAGTTCTATACAACTCCAACATAACTTCCCTGCTTTTGTAATCTATGCCTCGATTGATAAAAGCAAGTGTTCCATATCGGTTTTCACCACTTTACCAACATACCAATACTGGGGTGGTTCCCACAGATTGGAAAACAGCAAATGTGATGCCACTGTTTAAAAAAGGAGGTAGACAAAAGGCAGGTAACTATAGGCCGGTCGACTTTGGTAGTAGGGAAAAATGCTTGAATCTATCATCAAGGAAGAAATAGCAATTTGGATATAAATTGTCCCATTGGTAAGACGCAGCATGGGTTCATGAAGGTCAGGTCATGTTTGACTAATTTGGTGGAATTCTTTGAGAACATTACATGTGCAGTGAACAATGGAAAACCTGTGGATGTGGTGTATCTGGATTTCCAGAAGGCTTTTGACAAGGTGCCGCCCCAAACCCTGCTACATAAGATAAAGGTGCACAGTGTTACGGTAATGTATTAGCATGGATACAGGATTGGTTAACTAACAGAAAGAAAAGAGTGGGGGTAAATGGGTGTTTTTCTGGTTGGCGATCAGTGATAATGGTGTCCCTCAAGGATCAGTGTTGGGACTGCAATTGTTTCTGATTTACATCGATGATTTGGAGTTGGGGACCAAGTGTAGTGTGTCAAAATTCACAGATGACACTAAGAAGAGTGGAAGAGCAAAGTGTGCAGAGGATGCTGAAAATCTGCAAAGAGATATAGATAATCTAAGCAAGTGGGTGAGGGTCTGGCAGATGGAGTACAATGTTGGTAAATGTGAGGTCGCCCAGCAAAATGGACTAATATTTAAATGGTAAAAAATTGCAGCATGCTGCTGTGCAGAGGAACCTGGGTGTCCTTGTGCAGGAATCTCAAGGAGTTGGTTTGCAAGTGCAGCAGGTAATTAAGAAAGCAAATGGAATTTTGTCCTTCATTGCTGGAGGGACGGAGTTTACAAACAATGAGATTATGTTGCAACTGTATAATGTGCTGGTGAGGCCACACTTGGAGTACTGTGTACAGTTTTGGTCTTCTTACTTGAGAAAGGATATACTGGCACTGAAGAAGGGTGCAGAGGATGTTCACCAGGTTGAGAGGGTTGGCTTATGAGAAGAGACTGAGTAAACTGAGCTATACTCACTGGAATTCAGAAGAATGAGGGGAGATTTATAAAAACATAAGATTATGAAGGAATTAGATAAGATAGAAGAAGGGAAGTTGTTTCCACTGGCAGGTGAAACTAGAACTAGGGGGCATAGCCTCAAAATAAGGGGAAGCAGATTTAGGACTGAGTTGAGGAGGAACTTTTTAACACAAAGGGTTATGAATCCGTGGAATTCCCTGTCCAGTGAAGCAGTTGAGGCTACCTCATTGAGTGTTTTTAAGGCCAGGATAGATAAATTTTTGAACAGTAAAGGAATTAAGAGCTATGGTGAGCAGGCAGATAAGTGGAGCTGAGTCCACAAAAAGATCAGCCATGATCTTATTGAATGGCAGAGCAGGCTCAAGGGACCAGATGGTCTACTCCTGCCCCTACTTCATATGCCTTCCATCTTCAGAGATCTAGGGACAAACACACCAAGGTCCCTTTGTTCCGCAGAACTTCCTGGTGTCACGCCGTTCATTAAATACTCCCTTGTCAAATTACTCCTTCCAAAGTGTATCACCTCACACTTCTCATCTTAAGAATATGACAAAATTAGAAGTTATTTGTTTCCCTTGGTGTTCATGGATTTTTAAAAAGTTGTGCACCTACCTTCTATTAACTGTATAGTTTCTCAAGCGTGTTTCAGTTGTTTTTTGATGCTTTCAGTCTTCCTGCTGGCCATCAGTGCAAACCAACCTCACCAAATTTCTCACTATTTTTGTCTTGGCTGAACTTCTTTGAACATCAAGGATAGTCGCCTTTGCAAGCTTCACTTCACCTGGAACCAGTCGCAGGATTGTACTGGTGGTTGGAAGAAGAGCTCAAACAACTCCCACCTCAAGAACAGCACCATAAGAAGCATTAAAAGTCAGCACAACATTTACACATTTAGCTTATTCCAAGCTGCCATAGAAGCCATTAGCATATTAGTCAACATGCAGTTCATAATTCTATCAAAACAGTGGCTGATACTTTGCTGGCCGAGACAAACAGTTTCATTGTTACTACCGTGGCCACCAGGCAGTGAGATGTGTTTCCTCAGAAGGAACTCTGCAGGTGTAGACAATAAATATATAACAAAACTTACTCCAACTTATAAATCAAAGAAAGGATTTAATAAAGAAACTTCATAACTCCAAACTTGGGGCCTTGCCCTGGGCCAATCCATGCTCCCCACAATTCCCAACAGGTTCTTATTTATAGTGAATCAGCTAGTCAGCTGACCATCACACTATTCTGTAATTGGTCCCATGGTTTACTACAGCTTGTTACCATTGGTCACATTACATCCGATACAATGTTGTCACTGGTTACATTCTAACAAAATGAGGGGGCTGTGCAGACTTTTCACATGGCAAGGCTCTCCGAAATCCACAGCATCATTGCAAACAGCACTTTAAATTCACAAAGCGCTTTAAATGTAAAAGAAAATCTCAAAGTTGTTTGGCAGAACCAATGTGACACTACAGGATCCTGCACACAAAAAAGTGGCTTTCATGAGCCTCAAGGACTTTTCATGTCAAAGTCTATCATTGTTAAAACAGGAGCATGTAAGTTAATGCACACTTTCCTGGAAGCTGTCATGGTGCCTTCATTTTAAAATAATCTGTTGTTTGGTTTGATAGAGAATAAAGCCAGCAAATAGCTCCCCAAAGTCTTAGACCATCATTTCCACTCTGGTTCCAACTAGATCTAAGACAGTCGTAAACAATAGATAGTGAGGCCCATACAGTTATCAGGATCCTTCTTAAACAAAATGCAAGTATGTTTGTGCACTCTTTCAAATGCATGTACAGATCAAGGGACTTTACAAAACTCTATACTCCAAGGAAGAAGAATGAATGATGAGAGGGACACAACCCAACCAGAACTCCTCCCTGAACAATCTTTGTGGGATATCCTTCTATTAGCAGCTCCAAAATGGATGTCATCAACGGTTCTCCTTCAATATCCAATAAAAACGGAACAGCCCCTTAAAATAGTGACTGACAGTGAAATCCCCCATGAAAATTGTGCCCTGGCTGAAACGTCACTAATGAATGGTTAATGAGACCAATCAAGACAAATCCTGTGAAACTGGGCCTGTGCAATCTCAGCAAGTGGGCAACATGTTGGCACAGTGGTTAGCATTGCTGCCTCACAGCAACAGAAAACTGGGGTTCGATTCCCGGCTTGCGTCGCTATCTGGGCAGATCTGCCCATTCTCTCCGTGGGTTTCCTCTGGGTGCTCCAGTTTCCTCCCATTGTCTGAAAGGTGCATTGACCACGCTAAGTTCTCCCTCAGTGTACCCGAACAAATGCCGGAATTTGGCGACTAGGGGATTTTACAGTAACTTCATTGCAGTGTTAACATATGCTTCCTTGTGGCACTAATAAAAAAGATTTAAACTTAAACTTTAAAAGTATGCATGCTACTCCAATATTCAAGTACTTCAGCATTGGGTTAGAATATCTTCTTTTCTTAAATTGTGGCATTATTCTGTACTAATAGCAAATTAACACGTTCCTTGACATGTGCGTTAAAGCATATGGGAGTCTAACAGTAGTGCCAAGTACTGGAACCCCACAAACCCTATTCTTGTTTCACATATTTCATTTCAAATTGGGGAGATAACAATTAAGTTGGGGAAGAGAGCAGGTTATCGTCCCAACCAATCCTCCGCACCTAGATTTGAAATTTGTTACGATTGCCATAGAATCCTGCAGTGCAGAAGGAGTCCATTCGGCCCATCAAGTCTGTACCGACCATAATCCCACCCAGGCCCTATCCCCATTACCCCACGCATTTACTCACAATTTTTAAAAAGATATTTGAATTTCCAGTGGCTGATTGAAAAGATCACAATGACAGGATTTCAGGTTTTAAGACTTTGACTGTAGCAAACAAATTAAAAATAAACAGAGGATGCTGGAAAAGCTCAGCAGGTCTGGCAGCATTTGTAGAGAGATGGAGAAACAGAGTGAAAGTTTCAGGTCGGTTTGGCTCTTCATCAGAACTGAGAGAGGGAAAATCTGTTTGTATACTGTAACTGGAAGAGATTGCAACAGAAGTATAGCAAACTTAAGAATGTAACAGAGGACCAGGGGGTTGGGGAAGGGGGGAGGAGTGTTTTTGTATTGAGACAAAACTATTTGGCACATAAAAAAGGATTAAAATGGAGGAGAAAGGTCACAGTCTAAAGTTGTTGAACTCAATGCTGAGATCTGAGAGCTGCAACATGACTAAAATGAAGACGAGATGCTGCTCCTCCAACTGGACTTCACTGGTGTATTATAACAGTCCAAGGGTGGGTATATGGGCAAGACAGCAAGGTGCTGAGTTAAAATGGAAAGTAACAGGAAGGCTGAGGTCATGCTTACAGACTGAGCAAATGTGTTTCACAAAGCAGTCACTCAGCATTCAGTCTCCCCAACGTAGAGGAGCAGCAAATACAACAAACCTAATGGAAGGAGGTGCAAGTGAAACCTTCTTCCGTCGGGTAAAAGATACAAAAGGTACAAAAGAGGTCACATACCAACCGACTCAAGAACAGCTTCTTTCCTGCTGCCGTCAGACTTTTGAATGGACCTATCTTGCATTAAGTTGATCTTTCTGTACACCCTGCCTCCGACTGTAACACTAGAGTCTGCACTCTTTCATTTCCTTCTCTATGAGCGGTATACTTTGTATAGCGCGCAAGAAATAATACTTTTCACTGTATGTTAATACATGTGACAATAATAAAGCAAATCAAATCAAATCACATCAAGTGTGTAGGTTTCACATTGCTGATAGCCAACCCAAAGTAAATGTGTCAGAATCGCTTACGTCAGTAGATGGGAAGACCTGGCTGGAAACCTTTTCACGTCTGAGGCCTTGAAAGCTGAGGAGGGAGAGGGGTAAAATTGCATCTTCTGTGATTAAAGGAACCTCTGCCTGAAATCTCAGCCCCCTGCTACTCCAATATTCAAGTACTTCAGGATTGACATCCTGGTTCATTCCTCCATTAGTAAGAGCTTAATAAGAACATCAGAGAAATGTTGAGATTAATGACCATGGCAGTGGTGAAAATAGAGTGATGAAAAGGCATGAGGGAGAGATTTGAACAATTTTGAGAAAGGCTTCCCTATCAACTGAAAAGTATTTCCATGTATCATTTTCAATGTGTGAGTGGGTTCCTGATGAGTCTCCTCAGATAGCTCTGAAGTCTTGAATCCACTTTAATTAAAAACAAACAGTTGTGAGGGAAAAGTAACGTTTGGTTTGTAATGGGAAACCTAGCTTTCTAATCTAAATGGAAAGCAGGATGAGAGGGGTTCTGGGAAGGTCACATAATTCCTCCCAATAGACTTTGATCATATTGAATCTCTGAATATGTAATGTCTGCCACATGGGATTTGTTTTATTCACAAGTGTTTGTTTCCATCTCAAGCTAACGTTTGGGTGATTTCTCAATCACAATGCCACAACTAATCACGGTGCACCACGTTAGGTTTTAATCCCAAGTCACTACTAAAATCATCATATTGCATTCAGAGCCAATATGAAATTAGCAGCACAATTTTATGGTGAATGTGCTTTTCTTTTACATTGTTCGTTTGTTTAAATAGTTCTAATTTTTCTCAGCAAATAGCAGCCAAAGTTACTCCCTGCCCTTGAAATGAACCTCACACAGTTTACCTTTGAATCTTGAAGAAAGCATGTGGTAACACTTGGAGAACATTGTGATACTTGGTGATTTTAGTTATGCTTCTCAGAGTAGGGCAAATTAGAGCTTGGAGAAGTTGGGGGGTGGGTGATGGGGTGGAGGGGGCATCTCCATTCTTTAGCACTTTTTCAGCTAGCAGTGTGCTATAAGATGCATTTCAGTGAATGTCGTGCCATGTAAAAGTTACCAGGCCACAATTTTCAAGTTTGCTGACGACACCACTGTAATGGATCGGATTTCAAACAATGACAAGACAGAGTACAGGAATGAGATAGAGAATCTTGTGAACTGATGCGGTGACAATATTCTTTCCTTCAATGTCAACAAATCGAAGGAGATTGTCATCAACTTCAGGAAGCGTAAAAAAGAACATACCCCTGTCTGCATCAAAGGGGATGAAGTAGAAGTAGAGGGTTGACAGCTTCAAGTTTTTAGGTGTTCAGATTACCAACAACCTGTTCTGGTCCCCCCATGCCAACACTATAGTTAAGAAAGCCCACCAACACATCTGCTTCCTCAGAAGACTATTCTGGCATGTCTATTCTGAAATTTGGCATGTCAGCAATGACTCTCACCAACGTTTACAGATGCACCATAGGAAACACTCTTTCTGGCTCTATCACAGCTTGGTATGGCTCCTGCTTCAGCCCAAGACTGCAAGAAACTACAAAAGGTCATGAATGTAGCACAATCCATCACACAAACCAGCCTACCATCCACTGACTCTGTCTACACTTCCCGCTGCCTCAGTAAAGCAGCCAGCATAATTAAGGACCCCACACACCCCGGATATTCTCTCTTTCACCTTCTTCCATCGGGTAAAAGATACAAAAGTCTGAGGTCACATACCAACCGACTCAAGAACAGCTTCTTCCCTGCTGCCGTCAGACTTTTGAATGGACCTATCTTGCATTAAGTTGATCTTTCTGTACACCCTGCCTCTGACTGTAACACTAGAGTCTGCACTCTTTCATTTCCTTCTCTATGAGCGGTATACTTTGTATAGCGCGCAAGAAATAATACTTTTCACTGTATGTTAATACATGTGACAATAATAAATCAAATCAAATCAAATCACATCAAGTGTGTAGGTTTCACATTGCTGATAGCCAACCCAAAGTAAATGTATCAGAATTGCTTACGTCAGTTGATGGGAAGACCTGGCTGGAAAAAACATAACCTTGGCAAGTGCTGACCTTAGTGAATCCAGCAAGGTTACTTTGGGGTTACCACTAATTGTGCAAGATTCAAGTGTCATGAGCCAACAACAATAGCTTAGCACTTGTCAAAAGCAGCTTTTCACATCTCCTATCATACTGACATAGAGAAACACTGACAAAAGCATTGAAAGCAGGTCACTTCTACTGTCAGTACATGTTTACTTGTGAAAAAGAATTCTTCCTGTCATATAAGCTACCCTGCATAGGAAGTAGAGGAAATTATAAAAATCTATTAAAACTACGTTTAAAAAAGAAGTTTCCTGTGCTTGTTCACTGAAAGATTAGGTCAGGGATTAAAGTGGACTTGAACAGTTGAGTACAGTCTTTCCATTTCTAAATGATCACAAAGGTTTTATCGCCGGAACTAGATTGTAAAACAAAAAGCACTTTACATAGGCAATGTAAAGACTTTGAAGAGTGGTGTCAGTATTACAATAATCAGCACCTGATGCAGCATATTGGCACTATGGAAAAGTGCAGAGACGACATCAATCAGACTTCTTAACGTAAAACATGTAAGTTTTAAGGATAAGCTCCCAAGAGTTAGAGGTGTTTGCCTTAAAGTAGCACAATCTTAAGTGGGCATGATCAGAGTTTCAAAAATGCTGGATTGAATTCAAAATAAGCTGATGGGTTACTTAACATGGACACAGATGCAGTGGCCACAAATCATAAAAATTATCTTATATGACAAAAAATATTCCTTTTTCTAATCCCACCACAGAAGATCGATTCAGCGATGGTGACACGAAACAATCATCGATTGTTGTAAAAACCCATCAGGTTTGCTAATGACCTTTAGGGAAGGAAGTTTTTTGTCCTTACCTGGTCTGGCCTACATGTGTTAAGAACCCCACGGATGTTAGATCCGAGGATATCCCAAAATTCGAAAGGGTAACTTGCAACACCAGTTCCTAAGAGTGTTTTTTCAATTTGATATAATGTGAGGACAGATTTGCAAACCAGTGAGGGAAAGGTCCAGTCTTGTTGTAACCATTCATATAAAAGAAGGCTTGTTAACAGGTAAAACAAACAACCAGAAAGGTCACAATGCAAAAAAAATGTACATTTAACTATAATAATGGCTACACCCACACATATTATATTCTGAGATTAACCCCATTCCCATCTATCTATGTTCCTGAAATCTGAGAAATGTCCCTTGTCCTTAAACAATAATCCAACAGAGTATTACACTTTCAGCTAAAGCCACCAAATATTATCACCCACAAATTGTCTTTACTTCAGTTCAAAATAATTTTTCTCTGAAGTTTTCAAATCAGCAGCTTTAGTCTTGAATTCTGTTCTCTGGAAGAGTTCCATCTTCCAGCTGGGCTTGGCTGTGATCGTAACTGCTTTTCCAGCTGCTTCTCTTCTTTCCATCTCGCCTGTCAGGACAGAGCTATTGCCTACTGATATAACATACTTTCCCTTTGATGGGTGGCATGGTGGCGCAGTGGTTAGCACTGCTGCCTCATCGTGCCAGGGACCCGAGTTCAATTCCTGGCTTGGGTGACTGTCTGTGTGGAGTCTGCATGTTCTCACTGTGTCTGCATGGGTTTGCTCTGGTTTCCTCCCACAGTTCAAAGTTGTGCGGGTTAGGTGGATTAGTTATGTTAAATTGCCCCTTATTGTCAGGGGAACGCACTTAGGTAAATGTATGCGGATAGGCCTGTCTAGGATTATGGCCAATGCAGCACTTGATGGGCTGAATGGCCTCCTTCTGCACTGTATGATTCTTGATCTCCTCCTATCTAAATTACTTACTTTAGAAACCAGGCTTTTGGCACATGTGTGAACTGTATTCTCATGTCTCCACTTTTAACTCACTTCTTCTGCAGCTTTAACCCTTAAAATTCTAAACTTCTATTGTTCCCCACTTCACTTCAGTAAATATCTATTTATCTTACTTTGAAACTAATTTTCATTTCAAAACCCTTCAGACAGCTGTACTTTTTAAGAATTCATCTTTCATCCCATTCTTCAAATTTTATTTATCCAAATTTCTTTAATCTTTATTGTATCCCATTCTTAAATGTTTACTTTGTTTAAGCTCTTGATATGTCATCCAGACCAACCACAACGTGGTTAACCTTTACTTGCCCTCTGAAATGGCCGAGCAAACCATTCAATTCCAAGAGAATTAGGGAGGGACAACAATAGCTAACACCATATCCCATGAAAAAAAGGGGAAAAAATAAATGTGGTTAGAGTGGATTCACTATAGTTTAAAAGGGAAGAATAGATTCTCAGTTGTGTACAGTAAACGCTTAGAAACAAACCCTGAATCACACAAGGACAGTTAAAATTCTTTAAGTGGATATGGATGCAGCTAACAGCAAGCAAAACAGCTTTGAATCATTCAGTGAAGATCCTTGAAGGCTCATACTTATTGAGTGACAGGATTGCCAATGGCCAGGAAAATCTCACACCATATTAGAGGAAATATTACCACCCAAGGCTGCAGACATGAAATGTACCATGCTTAAAGAGCAGATGTAAGAATTAATTCAGTTACTGCATTAGCAAACAGCACAACATCACATTGATTTAATAATGAGGCCAACGATGTCCTAACTCAATGAGTGAACCATGTCAATATCAACCAGAATGGTGCCCTACAGCTGAGTGAATTTGCAGACATGCCAGACTCAGCTCACCATCTGGTTTAACCAGAAATATGTTTACTAAGGTGCCATACAGGGCATATTTCCTGGTTGCTTCATAAATCAACATAATACTATCTGGTTACCACCAATATACTCTTGGGCAGCTTCAAGAGAAATTGATCACAACGCATTGGCATTAGCACAGATGGAACTGGTAGGCACAATAAAATAATGTTGGACATCAGACATGATGTCTCTCTCAGCTGAATATGGGTACATTGCAGTTCTATTGTGACCATGTGAGGAGGGGTTTAAAAAATGGCTCCCTTATTCTACCACCCCAAGTCTGACAGTCACATGGGTTTTTTGTGCATTTAGACAGGATATATTTTCTAATACTGTAGGAGTCTTATTAAATATGCTTCCATATTATGAAGACTTAGCGAGACGGGCTTTCTGAGGTTAAATAGAGAGCAAGGTAAGTTTAATGACACTAAATACCAAATTTTTAAAAACTAGATAAATCGCAATCACCATTCATACATCTCTCAACATTGGCTGGGCCCACACACATACTAGTTAGGTGGCAGAATAAGATGATAGATTAAAAATATTTTTTTTACAGTTTATGAAGAGATAAACAAAGGAATATATGGTTAACTGGTCTCATATTGTAGACATTTTGTTCCGTTGTCTTCCTGGAAGTAGTGGTCTGTATCACATTTCCATGTTATATTCCTGAAATATTCTGATATGCAATATATTTTTCTTCTTAGGGTGGTTACTTATAATTCTGGCTTTATACGTTAGAGAGGGAGATACAGTCTATTTGAAGCATTTCAATACAGCATTCTGTTTTCTCTGGCTTGGTAAACAGGTCTTAAGGTTCAACTGGCTGAATATTCCAGAGGAATTTGATGTAATCATTGTTTATTTCTTGAACGGGTAATTGCATTTTGATGTCTTATCGCAGGAACTTTTGATGAGTTCCACAATAGCATGAAAGCCAAGATGGGAGTCTTTTCTGCTTTTCAGGGGGTATTTTGGATGTTTGTCCACTTTTCATCCCATAGTTGTAGATTGCAAGTTGTATACTGTAGTTGGGTGGCAATTCTCAATTGTCTCAATATGATTATAGTTCATTGGTTTTTAAAATCCAGTGAGAGAAAGAAGAATTAGAAAATATTTTCTTTTACAAAAGCAAATCCAGTATAACAGTATACATAGGGAAGCATTCGCTGCCAAAGTGTGCTTACCAATTTCAAGGATGTGCTGTGAAGATGGTAAACTCTATAAAAGCTAGATTCTTGAATTCCAGACTATTTTCCGCTGTATATAACGAGGTAGGAAGTGAAGTATTCAGTTTAGTCATCCAGATGGAGATTCGATAACTCTCATATGGCAAGATTTTGGCACGTTTCTTTGAACTTTGCTCTGACATCAAATTATTCTTTGATGTTTCTTTGTGTCATGACACTAGGGGGAGTACTTCTTGAGATGTAATGTCTGCCTACACTGTTAAAAATGAGAGATGGCTTTCAGCACAGCTCTGCTTTCTGTCACTGAATTAGGCATTTTATTTCGCAAATTGGTGTCTTTTAACCGTCTCCTTTACAATATACTCTGAGCTTCATTTATGCCAAAGGGTATTTTTTAAGGTGAAAACTTGCAAATTATTAAATAAATAAAAATTACTGATTTTCAAACAGTTATTTCAATACAAGATGACCGGGAGTGAAAGGTAGATATTTTTCTGCGGTGACCATCCACGAAAATTTTGAAACTTCATTGAATCCTGCAGTGCAGAAGGAGGCTATTTGGCCCATCAAATCTGCACTGAACACAATTCCACCCAGGTCCCATCCCTATAATCCCATGCATTTACCCTAGCTAGTCCCCCTGACATGAAAGGACAATTTAGCATGGCCAATCCACCTAACCCACACATTTTTTGACTGTGGGAGGAAACTGAAACAACCAGAGGAAACCCATATAGACACGGGAAGAATGTGCAAGTTCCACACAGACAGTGACCCAAGCTGGGAATCAAACCCAGCTCCCTGGCACTGTGAGTTACGCTTGCAACTCGGCCAATATTGTCTACCTGATACGCTGCAGGAAAAGATGTCCTGAGGCATGGTACATTGGGGAGACCATGCAGACGCTATAACAATGGATGAATGAACACCGCTTGACAATCACCAGGCAAGAGTGTTCGCTTCCTGTTGGGGAACACTTCAGCGGTCACGGGCATTTGGCCTCTGATCTTTGGGTAAGCGTACTCCAAGGTGGCCTTCATGACACACGACAACGCAGAGTCACAGAGCACAGACTGATAGCCAAGTTCTGCACACATGAGGACAACCTCAACCAGGCTCTTGGGTTCTTGTCACACTATCTGTAACCCCCACAACTTGCCTGGACTTGCTTGTCCAGTCTGGAGACAATACACATCTCTTTTACCTGTGCTTAATGCTTTCTCCATTCACATTGTCTGTACCTTTAAGACTTGATTACCTGTAAAGACTTGCATTCCAACCATTGTTTTGTAAATTGAGTTTGTGTCTTTATATGTCTTGTCTGTGAACAGAACTCCCATTTACCTGACGAAGGAGCACTGCTTCAAAAGCTAGTGGCTTTTGCTACCAAATAAACCTGTTGGACTTTAACCTGGTGTTGTGGAACTTCTTGCTGTGAGGCAGCAGTGCTAACCACTCAACCTCCGTGCCACCCCCCCCCTTCTTATTTTTTAAAATAATTCTGGAAATAATTATCACCCGGTCTTAACTCGATGCCATGACCTTAGAATTAAGAAACCCAATTTCTACCAACACTGAACTAGGCCAGGTGAGTAGGTAATCCCTGCACTTGTCCAACTCATTGGAATAACCAGCCTTTAATAAAGCAGGAAAGGTGACATTAATTCTAAAGCCAACTGCACAAGTGATCTCTCTTAAATGTCTCAAAAGCAATGTAACACCTGCTGCCCACCAATCAGAACGCTGTTGACCTTGTGCTGGTGACTACCTATTCCCACTTTCTCACTGTCTGCATGACAGGACCTGGCCTGTTTCTCACCTGAATAGGCCATATCTGGGACTTTAAGGGCTGGGGGAAACCACCTTCAATGTTGCAGGCAAATAAGTCAATGTAAAAAAGATTGAATTCTGGGCTCACTTCTGTGGTGCAAGACAATACTAATGTTTTCACAAATGTGCTGAATTCCTGATAACAAATAAATTACAGTTGCAGGATAATGCTGAAAAGTGATAATAAACTCTGTTGTCTCTCAGTACCAGGGACCCGGGATCGATTCAGCCTTGGGTGTGCAAATCTGCATATTGTCCCTGTGTCTACGTGGATTTCCTCCAGATGCTCCCGTTTTTTCCCACAGTCTAAGGATGCGCAGGTTAGGTGGATTGGCTATGCTAAATTGCCCCTTAGTGTCAAGATGTGTGGTCATGGGGAATGGGCAAGGGATAGGACTGGGTAAGATGCTGTGTTGGAGAGTCGGTGCAGATTCGATGGGCTGAATGGCCTCTTTCCTCACTGCAGGGATTCTATGATTCCATCTCAATGAACTGGCGAGTCAGTTCTCTGAATACTTTACCATCAAACGGAAACAAACATGAGTCTGCTCCCCCCTTGATTTTTTTTTCTGCAATGCCCTTGTGGCAGGATTAGACAATTAAGGGATGAACTTCCTGGACACTTCAACTGATGGCAGACCTATGGCTGAGTTCCAATAATAGCAATTAACTGAACGTTTGAGGCCAAATGCAAAGGGAATTTGATGAACTGTCAAACAGAGTTGTCAAGATATTGCAACTGATCTATGTGGATTACTCACTAGCGTTAAATCAAAATAACAGCAGTGTCTTTGTGTACAAAACAACTTACGTCTCAAACTATCACCCATCAGTCCAAACAGTACGGGGGGATTTTCTGATGTGGGGGTGGGAGGTGGAGAGAATCCAACGGGAATGCCTAAACAGCTTTACACCAGGATGGTTTCCTGTTCAGTTTGCCCCTGCCCCCCTCACCAATGACAAAACAGGGTTCCTGCCATTAAAAGTTGGGCACACTATTTACACTAAATAGATTTATACATTTAAAAATAATTAATGTGCTTCCTTGTGTATCTCTGATCTGGAAACCTTTCTAGTGAACATTAATACTGCCTCCGATGCAAGTAGATCCATTCTTAAATATGGAGACCATTAGCTATGCATTGTATTCCAGGGTTTCATCTCACTATAAGATGTTCCACTCCAGGTATGATTCACATGATCCACTAGGAAGCTTTTGTCAAACAAAGTTCATGTAACGATACAGTAGTTCAACTATAATAAGAAAAATCAGTAATAACTTTTGCTAATTACAAAAACACAACAACAACATTGTATAAGCCTTAACAGGTACGTGTATTGTTCCAACACCCCTACAAACATACACTCCTACTCCAGGCTTAGCACAGGAAGGAAGTATGCTCACGTGATGCTGTAGCTTGCAGCTTTGCAATACCTACTGCGCATTAGTTCTTTGGATGGAGAATGGAAATTCTGACTTCCCTGTCCTGGAGCTTCCAGCACTCCGAGGTAGAGTTAGTGCTGCTGCTTGCCGCTAGCACCTAACTAGCCAGCAGCCAGCAGAATTTCCAATACCAGGGAGCTAGACATCCAGTCAGCAGTCATAGAAATACAAAACTAGGAGCAGGAGTAGGCCATTTGGCCCTTCAAGCCTGTTCTGCCTTTCATTTTGATCATGACTGATCATTGAATTCAATATTCTGATCCCCCTTCTCTCCATATTCCTTGATCCCTTTAGCTCCAGCAGCTATATCTACTTTTTTCTTGAAATGAAACCATGTTTTGGCTTCAATTACTTTCTGTGGCAATGAAGTCCACACATTCATGACCCTCAGGGTGAAGAAATTTCTCCTCACCTCAGTTCAAATAGATTTATCCTTTATATTTAAACTGTGATCCCTAGTTGTGGATTCCCCCACCATTGGGAACATTCTAACCCTGTTAGAATTTTATAAGTTTCTATGAGATCCCCTCTCACTCTTCTAAACTCCAGTGAATATAATCCTGACTGATTTAGTCTCTCCTTATATGACAGACCTGCCATCCCAGGAATCAACCTGGTAAACCTTTGCTGTACTCCCTCTAGAGCAAGGACATCCTTCTTCAAATAAGGACATCAAAACTGCACATGATACTCCATATGTGGGCTCACCAATGCCTATACAATTGCAGTAAAACATCCTTCTTCTATATTCAAGTCTTCTTGCCATGAAGGCCAACATACCATTTGCCTTCATTACTGCTTGCTATAGCTGCACACTTACTTTTGGCAGCTGATGCATGAGGATACCAAGGTCTCGCTGAGTATCCCCCCCTCTGAATTTACACCCATACAAGTCATAATCTGTCTTCCAATTTTTGCTACCAAAGTGGACAACCTCACATTTATCCACATAATACTGCATCTGCCATGCATATGTCCACGCACTCAGTCTGCCCAAATCACGTTGAAGCATCTCTGCATCCTCCTCACAGCTCACCCTCCTACCAACTTTTTATCTTCTGCAAATTTAGAGATAATACCTTCAGTTCCCTCTTCCAAATCATTAATCTATAATGTGAACAATCCCAGCACAGATCCCTACGGAACCCCAACTAGTCGCTGACTGCCAATCAGAAAAAGATTCTACCTACTAATCAGCTTTCTATTTATATCAAGGCATTACCTGCAATCCCATGCGCTTTAACTTTACATACTACTCTGTTACGTGAAGCCTTGTCGAAAGTCATCTGTAAGTCTAAATAAACCACATCCACTGGTTCTCCTCAAATCTACTAGTTACATCCTCAAAGAATTCCAATAGATTTGTCAAGCATGATTTCTCTTTTGTAAATCCATACTGACTTCGTTTGATTATACCACTACCTAAATGCTAAGGTATGAAATTCTTGTTAATGGACTCCAGCAGCTTCCCCAGTACTGACGTTAGGCTCACTGGTCTATAGTTCCCCTTTTTGTCTCAGTCCAAACAGCTTCTGTCAAACTGAAAGCTCGGTGCCAAAATCAAAAAGGAAAAACAGGCCTGCTTACAAACTGTGAAGAACCATGATTAAAATATATTTCTTAAAGACAGAGTAGCATTACAAAACCCATACAGTAAGAAGTCTCACAACACCAGGTTAAAGTCCAACAGGTTTATTTGGAATCACGAGCTTTCAGAGCACTGCTCCTTCATTAGGTGAGTGGAGAGGTAGGTTTCACAAACACTACATATATAGACAAAGACACAACTGCAAGATAACTGTTGGAATGCAAGTCTCTACAGGTGATCAAGTCTTTATAGGTACAGACAGTGCAAGTGACGAAAGGGATAATCATAGGTTAAAAAGGTGTGAATTGTCTCAAGCCAGGACAAGCTTGAGACAATTCACACCTCTTTAACCTGTGATTATCCCTCTCTTCACTCGCATGTCTATATCTGTAAAGACTTGATTACCTGTAAGGATTCACTTCCAACCTTTACCTTGCAATTGTGTCTTTGTCTATGTATGCAGTGTTTGTGAAACCTACCTCTCCACTCACCTGATGAAGGAGCAACACTCTGAAAGCTTGTGATACAAACGAACATGTTGGACTTTAACCTGGTGTTGTGAGACTTCTTATTGTGCCCACCCCAGTTCAATGCCAGCATCTCCACATCAAACCCATACAGATACTGGAAAAAGAAGTAGTTTGGTCAAGAACAGAACATTCGTTATGGTGAGGCAGATTAAAAACTGAAAAGACAAATACAGTATTTTTTACCACTATCAGGAGCATGGAGTATAAGTATGTTTCAAGGGACCAATGTGTTATTGTGTCATGAGGGCATGTGAAAGCTGAATGTTAGAAAGTAAAAAGCAAAATGGTAGTATTTATTCATTTGGTAGCACAGAACTTGAGTGTGGCTGCAAAAGAGAAAGCTTTGCCTTGTACTCATCAGGGCATTCAGAAGAACACAAAAGGTAAAGAGAACAACAATTTATACTTCATGAGAGTGTTGATTGGTTGACAAGTAGACTCTGGCAAGTGGTAGAGGCATGACCATTGAGAATGCACCAGTTAACTGATGACTGAGAGTTAACTGTTAAGCTTTGTTTAAATTCAAGCCAGAAAATATTGACACTGATTGGTCAAGGCATTGTTTTGAGAATGAACCAGAAAATGGCTGTGCCTGTTTTGTTCAGTTGAAACAGTGTGTCTACACATTCTTCCTCTCTGCAAAGAACTGGCTTTGTGTATTAATCTATGTAGCTACAAGTAATCATAAGTGAGCCACATTGCAAGCCCAACTGATCATTTTAAATTGGTTATCAATGTAATTCTTAGAACACGCAGGATTGTATATCAAATGTTTTCTAATCACAGAATCACATCTAATGTTGGACACTACTTATGAGTTTTCCAAGCACACATTGGGTTGTGTGTGGTTAGTGCCTTACCTGTTGTGAACTACTGAAGGAACCTGATGCTTGCTATGATCCACCAGTCATTGGGATATACAATCGACAAACCTGGCATCACATTCACGCTAAATTTGTATATTACATCATTCATTAGTGTGATAGGTAGAGTGTCTTTTTGGCTTGGTGACTGCATCCTGTTAGTGCCAAATATCACTCATATTGCCAGAGTCCACTTGCCAATCAACAAATCAGCGCTTCCTTCTCATCAAGTGTGAATTATTGTTCCCTTTACTTTTGGGATTCTTGCCAATGCCTTGATATTGCAAGACAAAAAGATTTGACATATTTCTTTTTTTCTGTAATACTCAGATAATGAAGCATCTGTGATATTGCATAGTTTGTTTGCAGAAGATACTTTAACAATGGGTGGAGATCAGAACAAAATTGGTTATTTACTCTTGGAATAGATAAAAAAAAAGGCTGTTCTGAATGTTTTGTTTCAAGGGTGAATTGTCCTAAATTTCGTTCAGTAAAGCAGGCAAGCAAATCTGGTTTATTTGCTCATGGGAACATGCGAAGTGAAATTCCCTCTGGGAAATCTGCTATATACTAATGTATTTATATGTGGTATTAGTGGAAATTATTTATCCTCTCCATTGTATATGGTTACTTTAAGATATGGTTCAATTTCTGGTGTTGTAATTGTAGAAATTGTTCCTAAGTTGTCTATTAAAGATGTTGATTTTCTATTGGGAAATGAGCTAATTGGACATAAGCTATTGCAGTCTCTAGTGATGTCAGAAAAGTCGTGAAGTGTTGAAACTGAAAATGTACAAGAAAAACCAAGTGATGTACAAACATCCATTACTTTCTGCAATCAATCGTATAATGAAAACTACTGTTTCAATTGCAGATGTGTCCAAAGAGTTAGAGGCTCAGTCTCCTGCCGTTAAAAGGACATTGGGACATCAGACTGACAATAAAACATTAGTGGCATTTGGAGATCAATTAAAGCTCTCTGAATGAAACCTGCAGGCAGGGAGAACCGGAAAAAAGGATATCAAAGCAGATAACAGCAGTACTCGGAACAGACGATGAAACAAAAGAAAGCATTACTTTGAAACCAAAAGATTCAACTACAACCAAAAAATGATACTATGGATCTGTGAGGGCGAATACGTGTTCTTGAACATAAATTTCAATTTCAGAATGATGAAGCTATTGCCCTTGCCAAAAAAGAATTGGACAAAGCTCATTGTCCCAGACAGGATGTTTGCATTGCTTTACTGTCCATGATCAGTACGTTTTGTGTGTTTTCCTAACCTCAGTGTATCCCTATTAAATAATTTCAGCTGCAATCTATTTCTCAGTTTTAAAATAAAGAGGGCTATTGATTCTCACAAACTTAATCCATTGAAATGTGATGTCTCACACATACAGAGATTCAATACAGGGAAAGGTATTGTGCTATTATAGTTTATAATTGTCTCAGTGTCTGGTTATGATTTCTGGGATCCACATGGAAGGCCTGTAGTTTCTTGGAAAATCTTTATCCTTTAAAGTTGAAATGGAGTCTTGTAAAGTGATTTGATTTATTATTGTCACATGTATTATACAATTAAAAGTATCGTTTCTTGCACGCTACACAAACAAAACATACTATTCATGGAGAAGGAAAAGAGAGGTTGCAGAGTGTTACAGTCATAGCTAGGGTGTTGAGAAAAATCAACTCAGTACGAGGTAAGTCCATTCAAAAGTCTGATAGCAGAATGGAAGAAGCTATTCTTGAGTCAGTTGGTACATGACCTCAGACTTTTGTATCTTTTTCCTGATGGATGAAGTTGGAAGAGAGTATATTTTGGGTGCATGGGGGTTCTTGATTATGCTGGCTGCTTTTCCAAGGCAACAGGAAGTGTAGAGAGGGTCGATGGATGGGAGACTGGTTTGTGTGATGGATTGGGCTTCGTTCATGAACACTTGTAGTCTTGTGGTCCTGTCTTCTTGTGGTCTTGGACAGAGTAGGAGCCGTACCAAGCTGTGATGCAGCTGGAAAAGATGCTTTCTATGATGCATCTGTAAAAGTTGGTGAGAGTCGTAACTGACATGCCAAATTTCCTTAGTCTTCTGAGAAAGTAAAGGCATTGGTGGGCTTTCTTAACTATAGTATTGCATGGAGGGACCAGGACAGGCTGTTGGTGATCTGGACACCTAGAAACTTGAAGCTCTCGACCATTTCCAATTGATCCCCATTGTTGCAAGGTGAAAAATGGTCTGTGTGGTTTCCCATAATCGCTTTTCTAGGTTAGATCTTGGGTGAACATAAAGTTGGAATAGGTCAGGGGAAAGTAATTCTCTGTTGGGGTATCCCCCTTACAAGGTACTGTTGTTAATTATCCTGGATGATTGAATTACTTGTGGTTAGTTTGATGGCTTTGGTGGAATTGCTTGCAAACAACTTCTTTAAAAACATGGCTCCATTGCTCTTTGACTTTCACAGGTTCACTTAAGGTGCTGGTGTATGGTAATTCTAACATTGTATGTTGCTGTCGAACATCTTTTAGATTCATCCTGTCTAGTTTGGATGGTGGAAGCCATCATACTACAGTGGAACATGGATCGGGTCCATTCACTTCCATCTGCCGCAAGTTGATGTTCCCTTTCCCTCAGGACAAAAAGGAGTCACAGGCAGGCCGGGAATTCTATGGTCCTTTCAATGTAGCCCACCCTTAAGCAAATAAGATGCAAACACCCTGGTTATCAATGTTTAATTAGGTATTGACTTGAGACTTAGGTTTGTTGACAGTCCAAATAACACATATACAAAATCTGCGGCATCGATTTTAAAGAGTTTTTAAAAAAAGTTTGTAATATACTGGGGAAAGACACTGTGCTCATGGAAAGATGAATAGCCAAAACAATTTAAAAGAATTTGTGAAATGACTAGGCAGGAATTACCAGTTTTTTTTGTCTAATCATTTGAATTCTTGTAGCAGCTGAGCATTTTACTCAACACAAGTACTACTGGCACAAAAAGAGAAGTGTTAAAACTTAGGACGAAGACAACCCTGATGAGTGGCTGGTTGAGACTTTCTTTACAGAGTTAAACATTTGAACAGGAGAGTTCAAAGGTTTGTACTGAAAAGTCAATAACCTGATGACAGTGAAGTGCCTAGTTTTAAAGAACAAAGGGAATTATTGAATCCAGAGGGTAATAAGTGTTATGACTGAAGATTTATTCTCAATTTACAATTCATGCCTGCTGGTACATGAATGCCAAAGGGATTGTCAGAAATCAGCAATGCTGTTCTCAACGAAGTTAATAAGACCATCATTTTCTAATCCAGAGCATGGAATAGCTGTTAAAAAAAACTATGCAAAATGAAAAGTTAGGCTCCTAACCTCAATATGATTAACTTTGGCACAAAACATGGGCAAAAAGAATTGAATCCCAAGATATGAGTAGATATGCTGCTTTGATATCAAGAGCAGAGTGCGTCAGTGAGGAACCCTAGTAAAATAAACATCAATAGAGATCAGGAGGAAAGCTGTCCACTGATTACATACCATTTGCATTCTTTATTGCCTGCTGCACCTGCACGCTTACCTTCACTGACGGTGTATAAGAACATCCAGGTCTTGTTGCACATTCCCTTCGCTCAATTTGTAGCCATTCTGATAATTTCCTTCCTGTTTTTATTACCAAAGTGGATAACCTCACATTTATCCACATCATATTGCATATGCCATGCATCTGCCCACTCATTAAGCTTGTCCAAATCACACTGAAGCATATGGGGTGGATTATTTGGGATATTTTTCCAAAGGGAGTCAAGCGGCGAAATTCTCCACCACAGATGGCTGTGGAGGCCAAGTCATAGTATTTTTAAGAAAGAGATGGATTTTTTTAGACTTTAATGACACTGAGGCATATGGGGAGAATGCAGGAATATGGCATTGAGATCGAGGACCATACTGAATGGTGGAGCAGGCTCAAGGGGCTAGGTGGCCTATTCCTAGTTTCTTTGACGTACCATTATTGAATTCTCTGACCATCAACATCATTTGGGTGATGTGGGTTCACCATGAATTAAGAATTTAACATAAACAGCCACACGAATGTGGCTACAAGAGGTCAGCGGCTGAGCATTCTGCATTGCATAACTCAACTCCTGCCCCAACACTCTCAAATTACTCATCATTCTTCCACCATCTAAAAGGCACGTCAGGATTGTGATGGAAAACTCTCCACTTTCTTAAAATGAGTGCAGCTCCAAAAACACTCAACATCATCCAGGCTAAAGCAGTTCACTTGATTGGTATCCTATCCACCGGCTTAAACATTTTCTTCTACCCTGATACACCATAGCAGCATTGAGCATCATCTACAAAATGCAGTGCAGCAACTCACCTAGACTTCTTCCAACGCACCTCCCACACTCATGAACTCGTATCAACTTGTAAGACGATTGCAGCATATGCATGAGAATTATAAATGACATATTATCCTGACTTTGACACATTGTGCTGCCTTCATTGTTACAATTGTGGGAGCACTTTCACCACACGATCTTGCTGCAGTAGCTCACTATCTTCGGAGGGAACAGACAATGACCAATGCCTTTTCAACGGCACTCACATTCCACAAATTAATCAATGAAAACATCATCACAAACTCCATCATTTCTACACTGGAATTACCATTTGGCTAATTTCAAATATCCTAAATGAAAATGTGTTCAAATGGTGGAGATTCCCATAATTGACAGTCTCAGTATTACAATGTTAATTATTGAATATCAACATGAAAATCAAGGCAATCCTCTATGGGAAAGTGAAATCTGAGTGTTTCAATCATGAAAACAGATTGCATTTTCAGTTAAAATAACTGTCCTTTTTATTCAACATTAAAAATTACACGATTTACAAAAATGATACAAGAATTTACAAAAAAAATTATTTAGACTATTGAGGTATTGGCATAGAAATATCTAACAGAATATAAATTGAAGGAAAACCCTGGATTCAGTAAGTATGGTCAACACAACTCAAGTATCAGTTATTATAGCATCTAGGCTACTTGACTGATTGCTCAAATTCCACAGATTTAGTGCCAGCAGGGCCAAAACCACTTGGTACTAACTTTGGAATGGGAATCAGTATAAAACGTTTGAGGTGACTCCTAACAATAGTACACCCAAAATCTTTGAGAGACTTTTGTCCCAACCAGTACCAGGTCAGATCTTATTTTGATACCAGATTCTGGCTGCAATCATAATGTAATTGCAACACCAGTATGACTTCACACCAATGCTACAAATGTAATACAATTGCACCTTGATTGAATCAGTTACAACTATAAATTAATTTTCTTTAAAATGACTCATTTCTTAATTCATATCTTGCCATGATATTTACCAAAGTAACACCGAATAGTGTCAGTGATATCCCTGATTGTGTGTGTGTGTGTTTGTTGGGGGAGGGAGATAGTAGAAGAGGAAAAAGTGTTATTAATAAATATAAACCCCATTCAACCCAACTACCTGACTAACTTACTGATCTTTGAAACAATCACTGCACATTTTAAAACTATCCATTTCAGTACTTACAACATATCCCAAAGTCTATAAACACAAAAAATCCATATGAAACTACTAGAGTTGAGCACCCTTAAAAGAATGTTAAAGTAGCTTGCAAATTCTCATTCGAGATTGTTCAGTGATGTCAGCTCGTATTCAAATTTTACCTGTACATTCTAGATCCAGATCTTCCTTAGGCATGATAAAATGTTGGCACCAGTTTTCATTTGAGTGGGACCAGGCACCAGTAGTTGAATATGGACCCTTCTGCTGTTCATTTTCTACAAGTTTGAAGACAATATTGGCAAAAATAGAAGTCTCAAAATTGAGGTTTTAGTTTCTTTGTTACTGTGAAGAAAGGCAACGATGGAAAACTTATTTTTAATTGTTTGTTAAAAATGTAATCCCCCAGACCCAAAAAACTCACTTTTTGGCAAGTGCAAGTACTGCGATGCATTGAAAAATCTACTTCCGCATGCCCACCTTCACTATTGCTTAAGTGATGGCCAACTGGCTCCAATTCTTGGTTTTGCACTCAAATCTATAGACTTAAGAATCATACAAAAAGAATTCATAAATATTTGCTGAAAAGATGTAGTGAAAAATATACAACCTCTTACATAACCTCATTTCTGTGGTTTCAAGGTCAATTTGTAATTTTGATTATTTAAGTACAAGCTTACAAAATTACAAATTAAGCAACTGATATTTTGTGCTAAGCTCAGAAGCAGGAAATGCTTTCACCAGGCCAGGGCAAGGTATTTTGGTTTGTACACTAGATTTTTTTTGGACCACAACACAGAGCCTTACTTTATTTTGCTTCCAACTCCCACCACAGAAGTCTATAACCTACCATGAAAATCTTGCACACAAACCATCAGGAAAACAAATACACTTATTTGAGTGTACAAACAAGACTGCAAAAATGCAGCTGTATATTTCTATTATAATCCAAATTTTGTAACAGGTAGCAGGGGGTTCTTTCTAAATCCAAATTTTTATTGTACTTGGATTACACAAAACGATCATAGTTACTACCATATACTAATATACATGTGTCCCAACCTTTTAAATTTGGTTGCAGTACAATGATTGTACTGGAACTCTTGATCATTTTCCTCTAAACCCCATCCAAATGATTGGCATCTATCATTCCCATTTCAGGCAACGCTGTAGGCAAAATTCCCTGTGTTCGAGCTCAAGCTGGAAGAGCATCTCTCCCCACCTAAAGTTAAATAAAGCCGACATTTCCACACATCAGTCATGTTGACTCCGGTTCAAAACAGCCATTTATAGGTCTTCAGTGGTTGCTCCTCAAAGGATCACTTGGTTACACTGGGGAAAATGCATTACCACCTCTACTGGTCCACGTCAAACATCAGGAGTTGCATTGGGAGCACAGTTTCTACAAGTTGGACCTTACACTACAGCTCTACTGATCCACGTCAAACATCAGGAGTTGTGTTGGGAGTACAGTTTCTACAAGTTGGACTCCTTTCATCCAAGATTCTCCTAGCCAAAATATTTATTCCAACAGTGTATTAAACCTCAAGACTCAGAAGCCAGGAGACATTGTTCTATCCCACATTACATGCTGCAAAGATTGTATTATGATAGCCAAAGATCAGCAAACATATTCTAACAGTTACCATTTGCATGTTGGTTTGCCATCCACAACTGGTAGTTTTCTTGTACACTGGAGGATAAAGGATTAGTGATGGGCTCAACTTTCTCTAGTGATTCAAAGCAGCTCATCTAATAAACAATTGATCTGTTAAAGTTGGACTGGGAAACATGGTCAAGTCTCTTGAGTGCTCCATCTTGCCTCATGCTTGAAGCCAACACAATCAGCTTTAAAAAATCTTTTGAAGCCACAGGTTTTCATAAATAAAGACACGAGAAAGATGGGATATCACAAGATATTCTCAATTCATGCGATCACATACATTATAAATGTAATGATCGCCAAGTTGCAGGTTCTAGCAACTAGAGAATTTATTAACAAACATTCCAAAAAGCAGCAAGAAGGGGAGAGACAAAGAAACAAGTGTTGCAATCACTTTGAGGTCCCCAGTTGCTTAAATATTTGTGGCAACCTCTTGAACAGTCCCATTTATTTGTGATGTATCAGTTTTAATTGCATTCAACTCTAGTGAACGCATCCTGGAAATCACTAGTTATACCATTAGCATTCCCATTCCCAATTTGGGATGCACGTACACAATACCAATCGTAGAAAAAGGAGGTAGTGAGATGGAACAAGGAAAAGAGAAAGGTAACAAAACATTAGTTCAACAAGTAAACAAGAAGCGCAGTCGGATGGAGGACGCAGTCCAAAAAAAATAAGTTAAAATATTTCCCTGAAGCTTACAGTCGTTGAAATCCATAAACGTGATAGGACAATATAAAAGGCTTATGAAAAAAATCCATCATCAGTATCCTTGAATTATTAGGCTAATGTAACAAAAAAAAGTCCCATCACTTGTAATCAGGGCACTCTCACAGGTCTCAATCGGATCACAGGCGACAAGTTCACTTTCAGAATTTTTTGAGCCCTTTGCCGGGCTTTGGAAACACTTTCATCCGAAGAGGAGTCTTCAACTTTGATGGAGGGGAAGGTGGCGAGGCGGAAAGCCACGCTCTTCCTGGACAAGGTGCCCCGCAGGACCCTGTCCACAAGCTGGGAAGGTGAAGCCTTTGTCAGGCAGCCCTGGCGTCTCCTGGGCTCCCCCGCATTCCTTTGTCTCCGCCGCCGACTCCCGGGCGCCCTCTCGGCGGCGGCTTTGAGCGGAGGGGCGGCGGGCTTCGCCTCGGGCACGGTGGAGCGGCACGATGAGTAGCCGTACACGTCCTTGCTGCGGAGGACGAGCGGCGAGAAGCCCTCCTCCCGCATGCTGCACAGGAAGTCCCACAGCTCCAGCTCCGAGTTGTGGAAGTCGCTGCACTTGGGCATGAAGATCTTGAGCGCATCCTCCAGCGCCTTTGTTCCCGCGAACACCATCTGCGACCTGGAGTAGACCACCCGCTCCTCGGCAGCGAACACCGCCATGGCCACAGGCTGCAGCCAATTCCTCTCCCGGCTCAGGCTGGAGTTGGGGTGGGGTGGGGTAACAAGGGACCTCGCCACCAGAGAGGGGGGGGGGGGTCAGCTTTCTCCCACCCCGCCTACACACACACACCTCCCTTCAGCATGGCAAGAAATCTTCAACAACACAAAACAAGCCACTCACATTTCCTCAAGCTAACCCTGGAAAATGAGGACCAGCCCCATCCGCCGCCCCTTTATAAACCAGGAGCCCTTCCAGTACGTCAGTCCCAGTGACTCCACCCAGCCCCTATCCACACTGACTTTAACAGGAGGCCAACTCCCTCTCGCAGTCAATCCCCCAGCCTACCCTTTCACACTGACTGGGGGAGCCAGCGAATGGCCAGAGTCAGGCAAACACGTGGGTGGGGGGAGCCCAGCAATGGAAAAGGACTGGACACACACACACACACGCAGCTCAGGGAACATCACTGGGCAAACTGAAACCAGGCAACATTTCCCACCTAAATCCCTTCCTCAAGCTCCAACTGCTTTCTTTCTTTCCTTCCTTTCCTTTGCTTCTTTCTTTCTTTTCATTCCTTCTTTCTTTCCTTCTTTCAGTCCTTCTTTCTCTTTTTTACTCTTCTTTCTCTTTTCTTTTCCCAGCCTGGAGCTGGGTTTTTGCTTTTTTTTTGCGGTTACATCAAACCAGATGCATTTTTTTTCATTATGGCACAGCACAGTGTGATTCTCACTGAGGGCAGCATGAAGGAACTGTCGACAGGAAGATTATGACCGAGCATTGAATCCTCAAATGGAATTATACTCATTTGAATATATATATATATATACGTATTACGCTCGCTTCAGAATGAGAGCTGGCAGCTTTATCTCTTCCTAATGGTTGGTCCTGTATAATAAACAGGTGCTTGGGATTAGAGTCGTCACGTTTCAAATCCATTCAGTTGAGCCAAAGGGTTTCTGCGCGATTAACTGAATCTGTTTCTGCAAAGCATAGCGCGACACTGGAACAACAACTAAACGAAGCTCAGCTCTGAACACATTGGAAACATTCAGTGACCCAATATTCATTTCAGTGAATACCAGACTCCTAACTTGGTCTAAGCGCTCATCAATTTAATACCCGCCCGCAGTTGACAACGCATTCTTACCCTCCAGCTATCTCAACTCCGCTTTCCCATTTGGAACCAACAATTTGCCAAAATTTGCCTTTGTAACAAATTCGAGCCACTCATTTGGGTTTAAGAAATGCATCTGCTTTGAGATAATGGTTCTGTTGTCGTCACTCAGACCCATACAAAAGCAAAAAAAAACTATGGCCTGCTGGAAATCTGAAATAAAAACACAGAATAGGGAAATGCTCAGGTTAGGCAGCAACTATAGAGAGAGAAATATGTTTCAGGCCAGCAAACCATCAGTTCCGTTTCTCTCCCCACAGATGCTGCCAAACTGACTGCATTTCAACATTTTCTGTTTTAATTCCTAGTTTGATGTGATTTATTGATGAAAATTGAAGATGGCTGCATGTGATGAAATGGATTTGTGATTGGTTTAACTGCAAGCTAGTTTCTCTTTGATCATCATTTTCACGTCTAAAGGTCTCCGATCTTGACATGTAAAAGTTGTCATTTCTTCAGTTGTTAACAAACACACTTTTCGCTTTATGTCACTGAATAATGAGACCGCTACACATTGCCTTCCTTGAGCAGAGCTGACCTATTTCAGATGCTGAGGGAAAACGGTTGCCCGCTATAGTTGCTCAGAGTGATTACCTTTACTGATAACCAGGGGTGAGGAACACCAATCACATGCAACATCCGAACCCTTCGAGATCAGCAGTGGGGCCAAACAAGGTTGTGCTCTGCTGCAGACATTGGCATTTCCTCTTTGTTGCTGTCATACGCTTTCAGTTCATCCACTGGGGGTGTCTGTCCACTTACATCTCAGAACTCATGGAAAGCTTGCTCATCCAAGATCCAAGACAGAAGTGCTTCAAGTCCTCATCAGAAAGTTGATGGATGTTGTGAAGGGTTTCAGTTTGACCATCAGCATCAGAAAGATGAAACCAAAAGAGAAAATGCTGGAAAATCTCAGCAGGTCTGGCAGCATCCCTAAGGAGAGAAAAGAGCTGACATTTTGAATCCAGATGACCCTTTGTCAAAGCTAAAAGGCATAGAACGTGGCAGATATTTATACTACAGGGTGAGGGAATGAGAGTCATAGACACAGAAATCAGGGGAAAAGACTGCAAATAGCAGTCCCCAGAGAGAGTAAAGGGTGTGAATGGCCAAACCGCAGAGAAGCTGTAAACTGTGATAAATGAAGATGTTGGGGGAGGAAATGGAGGTAAATGTAGAAAAGGGGAAGCAAAGGAGGAGAAAGGTAAGGGAAGGGGATAAAGTAAGGGGGAAGAGTAGAGGGAAGAAAATGAAGAAAGACACTAAAGAAATAAAAGTTAGAGAACATTAAAAAATTAAAAATAGAATGAAAACAAAGGGGGCCAAGATGATTCAGATGATTGAGCTAATCATCTGAAGTTGTTGAATTTGATGTTGAGACCGGAAGTCTGTAAAGAGCCTAGCTGGAAGATGAGGTGTTGTTCCTCCAGTTTGCATTGAGCTTCACTGGAACATTGCAGCTAGCCTAGGACAGACATGTGGGCATGGGAGCAGGACCGTGTATTAAAATGGCAAGCAACTGGAAGGTTAGAGTCCCGAATGCACTCAGACTGAAGGTGCTCAGCAAAGCAATCACCCAGTCTTTGCTTGGTCTCTCCAATATAGAGGAGACCACACTGGGAGCAGCAAATACAATACACCAAATTGAAAAAGATGCAAGTGAAATACTGCTTAACCTGGAATTAATGTTTTGGATCTAGCTTGGTAAGCATAGAAGAGGTAAAGGGACAGTTGTTATACATTCTGCGATTGCATGGGAAGATGCCATGGGTGACAGGAGAGGTATTGGGTATAGGGGAGGAACGGACTAGGTTATCCTGGAGTGAACAGTCTCTGTGGAATGCTGACACAGGGAGTGAAGGGAAGATGTGTTTGGTGGTGGCATCATGCTGGAGTTGGTGAAAATGGCAGAAGATTATTCTTTGCATGCATTCTCACACTTCACCCCACCAACCTCCGCATGCAAAGCATAATCCTCTGCCATTTTCATTAACTCCAGTGTGATGCCACCACCAAATAAATCTTCCCTTCACTCCCTCTGTCAGCATTCTGCACAGATCATTATCTCTGGGATAACCTAGGGCATTCCTCCACTATACCTAACACCTTTCCTGGTCACTCATGGCATCTTCCCATGCAATCGCAGAAGGTGTAACAACTGTCTCTTTACCTCTTCTGTGCTTACCATCCTAGATCTGAAACATTAAAAGGTTAAGCAGTGTTTCACTTGCACCTTTTTCAATTTGGTATATTGTATTCGCTGCTCTCAATATGGTCTCCCTTATACTGGAGAGACCAAGCATAGACTGGGTGATTGCTTTGCTGAGCACCTTCAGTCTGTGTGCAATTAGGACCCTGATCTTCCAGTTGCTTGCCATTTTAGCATACGATCCTGCTCCCACATGTCTGTCCTTGGCCTGCTGCAATGTTCGAGTGAGGCTCAACGTAAACTGGAGGAACAGCATCTCATCTTCCAGTTAGGCACTTTACAGCCTTCCGGTTTCAACATCAAATTCAACAACTTCAGATGATTAGCTCTACCCCATCTTGGCCCCCTTGGTTTTCAGTCTATTTTATTTGTTTTTTTTACTGTTCTCTACCTTTTATTTCTTTATTGTTTTTCTTCATTTTTCTTTACCCCCAATCTTTCCCCTACTTTATTCACCTTTCCTTATCTTTTCTCCTCCTTTGCTTCCTCTTTCTAAAGTTTACCTCTGTCCCATCCATTTCACTCTCTCTCCCCAGTCTTTGCTTGGTCTCCCCAATATAGAGGAGACCACATTGGGAGCAGCGAATACAATACATCAAATTGAAAAAGATGCAAGTTTTGGATCTAGCATGGTAAGCATAGAAGAGGTAAAGGGACAGTTGTTATACATTCTGCGATTGCATGGGAAGATGCCATGAGCGACGGGAGAGGTTACAGCTTACAGCTTCTCTGTGGTTTGGCCATTCACACCCTTGATTCTGTCTGGGGACAGCCATTAGTAGTCTTTTCCCCTGGTATCTGTGGCTATGATACCGCTTTCATTCCCTTACCCTGCAGTATAAATATCTGCCACTTTCTGTGCCTTTTAGCTTTGACAAAGGGTAATCTGGGCTCAAAATGCCAGCTCTTTTCTCTCCTTATAGATGCTACCAGACCTGCTGAGATTTTCCAGCATTTTTTCTTTTGGTTTCAGATTCCAGCATTCGCAGTAATTTGCTTTTATCCAGTTTTTAGCATCAGAAAGATACTGTCGTACTGTTTTGTCAATGTGATGTTACAGGTTGTGGATAGCTTCACAATCACCAATAATCTGTCACCATCTGCTGAAATCAACAGTTGCATTGCAGAAGCTGCAGCTGTTATGTTCAAGATGAGTAAGAGAATGTGGGATAACAGCATCCTGACTGAGAGCACAGAATTGCAAGTCTCTCAAGCCTATGGCGTCTCAGCACTTATTAATGAGAACCTGGCCAACTAATACTGGGCAGGAAAAAAGACCTGAACAGTTTCCCGCTTTGTTGTCTCAATCAAAGCCTCAGCATCTCTTTGTTGACAAGGTCACCAACTTAAAGATCCTGGAATGTGGTCATTCCATCATCATTCTCATTAATAAACCAACTAACCATGATGACATGGCCACGTTAATCCAAAGGATGGGAGCCATATATCTTTTGTACAGTGTACTGGCTCCTGGGTCACAACATGTTTTACATCCACACCTCAGCTTCAAGGATGCCCTCAAGTCAGATATGATGCTGGTGGACATTGGCACAGCCATCTGGTGGACAGTTGACAATGGCCAGAAGCTGACAACTGGGAGAGACAAGGAGAAATAAAAAGCTCAGCTTGTCGAAAAGAGGACCCAGGGAAAACAGAGACAGCGAATTCTGCATCTTCTCAGGCCGCTACCTTAATCTGAAGTGGGGCAGAAAGTGTCATGCCACACCACAGGACTTCTGAACCACACCAGGTGATATTCAACACAGCTGACCATTAAGATGCAAACTATCATCTCATGAGAGAAAAGATTGCTAGAAATTCCAAATGAGATGAGGGAACTCTATCTGCCATCATTATGAAACAGTTTGAAAGGTGAAAAGGAAACATTTGTATTTATTTAATGCCAGGAGTCCAGCCATGAAACAATATACTTTTGGATGTAGGCTTGGTTTATCTAACAGGTATAATATTGCTATGTTATTAACAGCTTCATTGCCTTCATTTGTGATCAATATACATGATTTTAATGCTTTATTATTTTGCAATATATTCAACTGAAAAGAAATGCTATATCAATATATCAATGCTATATCAATACTATATCATTTGATATAGTATTGATCAATATTAATAATATTTATCCAGCTATATAAAGACAATTTATTTTTATTGCAGACAGATCCAGCTTAATTAAGTGCGAGACTTGGATATCATATTGTTGGACAACATCGCATATCTTCCGTTTACATCATTGATATGAACATAAAATGTGTAGACATTTGACAGATGCAATATTGATTAGAGTTCACTCTAATTATGCACGAGTGCTTGTCACAAGTACACTTTGATGTTGAATCTGCATTTCATCCAATGGATGCTTGTTATGTTTTGTATTTGCATAATTGCTTGAAATAACTTATTTAACATATTTAAATTTTAAAGAAGCAAATACTCGCTAGATTTGCAGAGTTCACTGTTTGTCACTGTTCTGATTCAGTTATTAGCTTGTGGCTACATTTGTAGGCAACATTTCACCTTTTTGTAAAAACATCTGGGAGAATCCTTTTTTAAAAAGGAGGGGTAAATCCATCAACTACAGACCCGTTAGCCTAAATTATCTGGAACAAAATTAATCCCTATTTGGAAAAATATCACCGAATAAATGAAAGTCAGTGTTTGACTAACTAGATTTACTAAATTTAACGCTTTGGTAATGAAATGGAGAGGGGTTTACTTATCTATTCTTCATTTTAAAGGTTATTTATTAGTCACAAGTAAGGCTTACATTAACACTGCAATAAAGTTACTGTGAAATTTCCCTGGTCACCACACTCCAGCGCCTGTTCAGGTCAGACCGTGGGAGGAAACCGGAGCACCTGGAGGAAACCCATGCAGACACAGGGAGAATGTGCAAACTCCACAACAGGCAACAACCCAAGCTGGGAATCCAACCTGGGTCCCTGGTGCTGTGTGGCAGCAGTGCTAACCACTGTGCTGTCGTGTCACCGTGTTCTTTCCTGGGATATAGACAAGAATATAACCATGCCACCCGCCATGGAAATCAGAGCAGGGGAGGGGCAGATAATAGGAAGGCAGGACTTTACACTTTCAGGACGAGCAAGGCTGCAAAATCCAACTCATTGACATAACTGGCAAGACCAGCAGTCATTATCCATTCCTAATTATCTTTGAAAAGGAGGTGGTGAGCTGCCTTCTTGAACAGCTGCAGTGCATCTGGTGCAGGTACACCCACAGTGCTGATAGGGAGGGAGTTCCATGCTTCTGACCCATCAACAGTAGAGTTCATTTGTATAGCAAGAGAATGCAAATGGAGTACTGAAGCAGGGACATCTTGCTACAACTGTATGGGGTGTTGGTGAGACCACACCTGGAGTACTGTCTATAGCTTTTCTGTGCCTGGGAGATGGTAGAGATTGGGGGTGTTGGTGGTGCGTGGATGGGGGGTGAGGCATGAGTGGTGGGATGTCGAGATGGGGGTGTATGGGGAAGGGAGTTAAGAGGGTATGGGTATGTTGAGATGACCCCCCATTGAAGTGAGGAGTCAAGGGGTGAGAGGTGAGGGGGAGAGCTGAGGAAGTGGGTATGTGGGGGCTGAGGAGAGGATGTGAGTTAGGAGTAGGGGTGAGGTAAGGAGGGGTGCAGGTTCATGTGGGGACTTTGACAAGGTGAGGTGAATGGATGAGGTGAGGGGATGGGTGTGGGGGCTGAGGTGAGGAAGGGGGCAAGTTGAAGGGGTGTGGATGGGAGATAGAGTAAAGGGATGAGGGAGCCACTTTTAAGGTTTGGCATCACAAAATTAAATACAATCTCAAAATCCATCCAATTATCCTTGTGTATCAACATCAGTCTAAATTTCCATTATGCCACTGTGTTACAAGTAGGTTTACAGTAGCACTGTAATGAAATTACTGTGGAAATCCCCTAGTTGTCTCATTCCAGTGCTTGTTTGGGTTCGTAGAGGGAGAACTTAGCATGGCCAATGCGCCTAACCAGCATATCTTTCAGACTGTGAGAGGAAACCTCAGCACCTGGAGGAAACCCATGCAGACATGGGGAGAAGGTGCAGACTCCCCATAAACAGCGACCCAAGCTGGGAATCGAACCACACCTGGCGTACGGTCCATCATTGTTCTGTGCCTGGGAGATGGTAGAGGCTGGGGGGTTGGTGGTGAATGGATGGGGCTGTGAGGCATGAGTAGTGGAATGTCATTGGCATTGTGGCATTCTGAGGCAGCAGTGCTAACCATTTGCTGATCAAGAAAACACAGTACAATTGCGAACTATTCAGCCTTTGTACGCTGGCCTCTTAAAAGTTGGATTGCACAGAGACACTTGAGGGTTCCAACTCTTCTCACTGACAGTGAAGACCTATGTTGTTCATTCAACTTTGTTGCTCAGAAGTCATTTGATCTTTCCATCCTGTGAGATTACTGATTAAATTGAATCTAATGATGTCCTTTGTATGAAATAATTATGTTGAATAATATCATGCGCCCAGAGAACATCTCCTATTTCTTCTACAGAATTAAGAAGATCTTGTCCAGTTTATCTGGGTTGCAAGTATTAAGTCTCCTCAAATATGAATTTGTCCATATGGTGCAATATACAGAACATCTTAATGAGGGTTAGGGCAGTCCACCAAATCAGTGTTGTTTTCTATAGTGTTCTTAATAACCAATGGGAATTTTTTTTGTCAAATTAATAATATTGCACAATGTTGTTAAAATAAAATGTTTTACCCTCTGGTTTGTTTAATAGTTGCAATGGGATCACCTAATAGGTTCAAACACACTAATACTAAGCTGCTGTTAATATTAATGACCCATCTGCATTTATATTGGACAATATTTGTAAGTATCCAACAATGGGTGTTATCACTTTACCGGTACCTTTCTGTGATTGGTGAATTGATTGGTGAATCTGGAAAGGGAAACAAAATCATGCATGATTTTGTTTTCAGATTAAACTGCACTTATTTCAATGCAAGAGGCCTGACGGGCAAGGCAGATGAACTCAGGGCATGGACGTGTATATGGGATTGGGATATTATAGCAATTACTGAAGCATGGCTAAGGAAAGGACAGGACTGGCAGTTCAATGTTCCAGGGTATAGATAGAACAGGCAGAAGAGGAGTTGCTCTTTTTATTAAGCATAAGCATCACGGCAGTACTGAGAGAGGATATACCTGAGGATTCACCCACTGAGTCCATATGGGTAGAACTGAGAAATAAGAAGGAGGAAATCAGTTTGATAGGGTTGTACTACAGGGCCCCAAATAGTCAGTGGGACATTGAGGAGCAAATATGGAAGGAGATTACAGACAGCTCCAAGAAAAATAGGGTGGCAATAGTAGGAGCTTTTAATTTTCTCGACATTAACTGGGACAGCCATAGTATTAGAGGGTTGGATGGAGAGAAATTTGTTGAGTGTATTCAAGAGGAATTTCTCATTCAGTATGTGGATCGTCCAACTAGAGGGGGGGAAAGCTTGACTTCCTCTTGGGAAATAAGGAAGGGCAAGTGACAGAAGTGTTAGTGAAGGATCACTTTGGGGCCACCATAATTCCATTAGTTTTAAGATAGCTGCGGAGAATGATAGGTCTGGCCCAAAAATTGACATTATAAATTGGGACAAGGCCAATTTTGATGGTGTCAGGCAGAAACTTGGGGGAAGCCAAAGGGACATCTGGTAAGTGGGAAGCTTTCAGAAGTGTGTTAACTAGGGTTCAGGATAAGCACATTCCTCTTAGAGTGAAGAGCATGGTTGGTAGAAATAGGGAACCCTGGATACCTCAGGATATCGAGGCCCTGGTCAAGGAGGAGGAGGAGGAGGCGCATCACATGCACAAGCAGCTGAGATCAAGTGGATCCCTTGAAGAGTATAGAGGGTGTAGGAGTAGAGTTAAGAGAGAAATCAGGAAGGCAAAAAGGGAACACGAGATTGTTTTGGCAGATAAGGCAAAGGAGAATCCAAAGAGCTTCTACAAATACAAAAAGGACAAAAGAGTAACTAGGGAGAGAGTAGGACCTCTAAAGGATCAACAAGGTCATCTATGTGCACATCCACAAGAGATAGGTGAGATCCTAAATGAATATTTCTCATCAGTATTTACTGTTGAGAAAAGCATGGATGTTAGGGAACTTGGGGAAATAAATAGCGATGTCTTAGGATTGTACACATTACAGAGACGGAGGTGCCGGAAGTCTTAAAGCACCAAGACCTAATGAAGTGTATTCCAGGACATTGTGGGAGACTAGGGAGGAAATTGTGGATCTCCTAGCAGAGATATTTGAATCATCGATAGTCACAGGTGAGGTGCTTGAAGATTGGAGGGTGACAAATGTTGTGCCTTTGTTTAAGAAGGGCTACAGGGAAAAGACTGTAATGAGTAAGTTGTTAAAAGATATTTAGAGATGCATGGATTGATGAGGGACAGTCAGCATGGCCTTGTGAGCTGAAAATTATGTCTCACAAATTTGATTGTGTTTTTTGAAGGGATAACCAAGAAGGTAGGTGAGGGCAGTACAGTTAATATTGTCTGCATGGACATCAGCAAGGCCTTTGACAAGATACCGCATGGTAGGTTATTGCATAAGGTTAAATCTCACAGGATCCAGGGTGAGGTAGCCAAATTGATACAAAATTGGCTTGATAACAGAAGACAGAAGGTTGTTTTTCAAACTGGAGGCCTACGACCAACAATTTGCCTCAGGGATTGGTGTTGGGTCCACTGTCATTTGTCATTTACATTAATGATTTGGATGAGAGTTTAGTAGGCATGGTTAGTAAGTTTGTGGATGACACCAAGTTTGATGGCATAGTGACAGTGAAAAAGATTATCTAGGATTGCAACGGGATCTTGATCAATTGGACCAGTGGGCTAACAAATGGCAGATGGAGTATGATTTCAATAAATGATGGGTGATGCATTTTGATAGTTCGACCTGGGTAGGACTTACGGTCAATGGTAGGATGCTGGGGAGAGTTATAGAACAAAGAGAGGACCTGTATAGGTTCATGGCTCCTTGAAAGTGGAGTCACAGCGTAGTGGAGAAGGCATTCAGCATGTTTGGTTACATTGGTCAGAACACTGAATACAGGATTTGGGACGTCGTGTTGAAATTGTACAAGACATTAGTAAGGCCACACTTGGAATATTATGCACAGTTCTGGTCACGCTATTACAGAAAGGATATTATTAAACTAGAAAGAGTGCAGTAAAGATTTATTAGGATGCTACCGGGACTTGATAGCTTGAGTTATAAAAAGAGGTTGGATAGATTGGGAGTTTTTTCTCTGCAGCATAGGAGGCTTAGGGGTAATCTTATAGAGGTTTATAAAATAATTAGGGGCATAGATCAGCCAGATAGTCAATATGTTTACTCAAAGGTAGGGGAGTCTAAAACAAGAGGGCATTGATTTAAGGTGAGAGGGGAGAGATGCAAAAGGGTCCAGAGGGGCAGCTTTTTCACACAGAGAGTGCTGAGTGTCTGCAACAAGCTACCAGGGGTAGTAGTAGAGGCGGATACAACTTTGTCTTTTAAAAAGCATTGAGATAGTTACATGGGTAAGATGGGTATAGAGGAATATTGGCCAAACAGGGGCAATTGGGATTTGCTTAAGTGTTTTAAAAAAAAGGGGCAACATGGACAAATTGAACCAAAGGCCCTATTTCCATGCTGTAAACCTCTATGAATCTATGACTGAAGGAAAGAGTCAAAGCGGAGGTGATGGCAGGGGCGGAGGGAGGGGATGGTACAAGGGGATACAAGGCCTTGAAAGAGGGAAAGCACCACAGCCATGATTTCTCTCTCTGGTGCTGCAGTATTGGTCTCTTTAAGGAGGGGAGTGCTTGCATTTGAAGCAATTTGGGTGCTATGGTTTCCTCCCACAGTCTGAAAAATGTGCTGATCAGATGCATTGGCCATGCTAAATTATCCCTCAGTGAGCCCGAACAGGCGCCAGAGTGTGGCGACTGGGGGATTTTCACAATAACTTCATTGCAGCGTTAATGTAAGCCAACTTGTGACTAATAAATAAGCTTACCTACAATTCAGGAAAAATCATTAGGTTGGTTCCTGGGATGAAGGTGTTATGAGGAAAGGTTGAGTAGAGGCAGAAAGCAGAGAATAATGCTGAACCATTGTTCCTCAGACTGGAGGGAAGTCAGTTGTGTTTGCTAGGTGTTAGGGCAACTTCTTTTTTTCATATATATATTAATGAATTAGACTTGTGTGTACAGGGCATAATTTCAAAGTTTGCAGATGATAATGATCTCCAAGATGCAGTCAGCAATGAGGAGGGGATGAACAAACTATAGCAGTTTGCACATTCTCCCTGTGTCTGCACGGGTTTCCTCCGAATCTAAAGGTATTTTTCATATTCCTTCAGGGGGGGTGGGTGTCACTGGTTAGGCAGCATTTGTTACCCATCCCTAATTGCCCTTCAGAAGGTAGTGATGTGCTGCCTTCTTGAACTGGTGCAGTTCATATTTTGTAGGAACACCCACAGTGCTGCATGATTAAGTCATATATTGTGGTATCATAGAATCCCTAAAGTGCAGAAGGTGGCCATTTGGTCCATTGAGTCTGCCCAAACACAATTCCACCAGGCCCTATTTCTGTAACCCCACATATTTACCCTGCTAGTCTTCCTGATATTAGGGTTAACTTAGTGTGGCCAATTGCCCTAACCTGCACATCTTTGGACTGTGGGAGGAAACTGGAGCACCCGGACGAAACCCATGCAGATACAGGGAGAATGTACAACTCCACACAGACAGTGACCCAAGCCGGGAATCAAACCCAGATCCCTGGCACTGTGAGGCAGCAGTACTAATCACTGTGCCACCATGCCATCCATATGATTAAATGTAGTACAAGCAATGCAAATGAGATGGTAAAAAAATTAAACATCAGATTATATGGACCTTGGGTTTATGTACTCAATCTTTGAAAGTACCAAGTCAGGTTGAGAAGGCGTTTTATTAAACAAAGTAAACATATGGAATACTTAGCTTTACTAAGTGAGGAAGAGTACAACAGCAAAAAGTTATGCTGACCCTTCATAAATCACTGGTTAGGTTTCAGCTGGAGTATTGTGTTCAAGGGTGGCAAGAACACCCTTGTTTGTATAGGTGGCACAGTGGTTAGCACTGTTGCCTCACAGTGCCAGGGACCCATGTTCAATTCCAATCTTGAATCTGTGTACAGTTTGCACATCCTCCCCATGTCTGTGTGGGTTTCCCTCCAGGTGCTCTGGTTTCCTCCCACAGCCCAAAGATATGCAGGTTAGGTGGATTGGCCAAGCTTAATTGTCCCTTCGTGTCAGGGGATTTGCAGGGTAATACGTGGGGTTATGGGAATAGGGCCTGGGTGGGATCGTGGTCAGTGCAAAGGCAATGGGCCAAATGACCTCCTTCTGCACTGTAGGGATTCTATGATTCTAAGAACTTGCAGAAGGTTCAGAAGAGGTTTACTGGAATGGTATCAGGGATGAGTGATTTCAAGAAATTGGAGTTGTTCACTTTGGAGCAGAGGAGGTTAAATGAAGATAGAAGTGTTGAAAACCATGAATGGTTTTGATAAAGTAAGAATGAATTGTTTCCACTGGTAGTGTTAATGGTATGTTAATTATGTTATTAAGATACATAGGTGAACGGCATTGGTTAATTAAGTACTTAGAACACTTATAATAAGACACTGCTGGAACACAGGATTGATGGTAGGTAGGAAGTAGGCATGTTCTGCCACATTCTGTGAATAAACCAATTAACAAGGAAAAGGCTAAAAGTTTATGTATTACTCAAATTGGCTTACATTAACACTACCATGAAGTTACTGTGAAATTCCCCTAGTCGCCACACACTGGCGCCTGTTTGGGTCAATGTACCTAACCAGCATGTTTTTCGGACTGTGCGAGGAAACCGGAGCACCCAGAGGAAAATCATGCAAACACAGGGAGAATGTGCAAACTCCACACAGACAGTGACCCAAGCCGGGAATCAAACCCAGGTCTCTGGTGCTGCGAGGCAGCAGTGCTAACTGCTGTGACGCTGTGTCACCCATCATTCGTATCAAGCATTAATGCCTAGCTTGATACTTCTCCAACTGGTTTGTGATTGGATTATCAAGCAGAAGGATTGGTAACCAGAAGACATAGACCTAAGGCAACTGGCAAAAGAATCAGATAACATGAGGAAACACCAAGTTGTGATCTGGAATGCACTAACTGAAAGGGTGGCGGAAGCAGATTCAACAGTAAATTGAATACATAATTAGTGGGAGAAATATATATAGAGCAATGGGAAAGAGTTTTAGCGAAGAACTGACACAGATATGATGGGCTGAAAGGCTTCCTTCTGCGCAGCATAATTCTAAGATTCCAATTATCCACAGGACGTATTTATGGAATTCAAAATAGTAGCATGCTTATGTGCAAAGAAATTTAGTACCCCTAAATTTGTATCTCACGCATGTTATTTCCTGGATAAAATAACATTGATTGATTCAACAATTCCTCTAGGTGTAGATGTCATTGTACTATGAGTTGTCTGATATGTTGTTTACTCCCTGAATACAGAAGTCCTGAGTGAATTATTTCATCTTTCTTATGAGTAGAATAAATATAGTAACAAACAGCTTTTTTTGCAATATATTCTTCATGTGTAATATACTCTTCACGCAAATTATCAGTGGCATGTAATCTTGGTCAGATACAATCATTCATTGGCTTTGTGAAAAATAATGTTATAATGTAGCACCATAGAATGTTAATGGCAGACATTACCATTATGTGATGTCTTCAGCTCCTGGGTGGTTCTGATGTCGTACAGAGTGAAGAGCTGTGTGTGCACCAGCTGGTTATTGTAACATTGGCAGGAACGGTTGTATTGTTGAATTTGATTTTGCGTTAGTGGAGTTTGGTATGAAGGACAAAAGTGATTTTTTTTATTCAGTAATTTACAGAGAGGAGGTTGGAAGAGATAATTAATTTATTCAGCAAATCAGTGAATTTGGTGCAAAAGACAGAAGGCATCTATTTAGTCAGTCATTTATGGAGAAAAAACCAGAGCGATAAGAATGACAGTTGCTATGGTTACCACTAGAGCTCACTGATGCTGAGAGCAAATGCACAGCTGTTTGATTTTTTTTTCCAATTGCTGTTGGCTCATGGGAAAGTAGTTCCAGTTGGGTTGTCGCCTCACTTCCATAGAATAAATTTTACACCCCATGGAGTTGAAGCAACAACTGTTTGTCACACGGTGCAATTGATCAGATTTTCTGGATGTAAAATAGAGATTAACCAAAATAAACAGTGTGGTAGGAATATCATATCCATAAAAGAAGCTTGGATAACTTGTGAGTGATCAGAATTATTATAATGATCTGATTGCTGAGTGGACACATTTATCCTTACGCATGACTGACTGAATCATATTCTACTTACAATATACTTGTAATAAATTTATTTTGTAAATTTTGCACCAAAGTAAACAAAGTTTCATGATCTTTGATTTGATTTATTATTGTCACATATATTGGGATACAGTGAAAAGCATTGTTTATTGCGTGATATACAGTCCTTCAGGAAGAAGGAAAGGCAAGGGTGGAGAATATAGTGACATTTTAAGAGAGTTTAACAGAGTTAGAATACAGTTTCAAAAGCATAGAACGAGAGTAAAAGGTAGAATTAAAGAGTATGATGGGGACAGCTTGCAAAGAAGTCACCTCGCCCCAGCGCCATTTTAGATGTTGTGCTGGTGGAAATAAAACTGAGGGTGGTTGGGATTAAATAGCAATTTATACACTCCAGAGATTTTGAGGTTGTCAGAAATGAAGCTGCAATGATTTCTGAATGTCAGATAAACAAAAGAATTATATTTTTACACTCACTGTTTGTCATTAACACGATCTGAGGTATAACGATTTATCATTCATGGTGTTGTTTGAGGAGTGAAGATAACAATGGGCGACTTTGGTCAAAGATAGTTAGGGCCTTGTGTGCACATAGGGATTGAAGATTGTAAGTATACAGAAATTAGATGAGGTGTAAGTGGAGGAAAGAAACAAGCCAGACGGCAGATAATAAGAGCCATAAGTGAGACAATAGAGGTCTGGAATGAGCACAGTAATGAGGATCAATCAGAAGGATAAGAAAATGAATACTGCGAATGGAACAGAGGACAAAGAGAAGGCAGCTGAGAAGAGTTAAGCTTGTCAAGCTGAAAGCTGATTATATGACAAGGGGTCACAAGCAATTGTATCTGTAAGCTTTGTACTTGTTTTCCAGAATTCTTGAAAGTTTTACGTATTCGTTCGATATCTGAATGAAATGACAGAAATATATTGGGAAAACAACACAGCTTAGCTTACCACATATTCCCCTCACAACATTTCAAAGGGACTGTTCCTTCACAACAACCGGGTCCAGTTCTCAGTCATCCACAAAATCTTTCACTTTTCTGCAGCACATTTTCATTCAAGCACAACACCTGCCCTTTCACCACCTCCCTTCTCACTGTTCAAGACCCCAAGCACTTCTTCCAAGTGAAACAATAATTTGCTTTTAACTTTCTCAACTTCATAAATTGTATTCACTGCTGACGATGACCACTTTGTGGAACACATCTCTGCTCAGTCTATAAGCATGATGCTGGCTTCCTGTTGCTTGTCATTTTAATTCTCCAGCCATGCTTCCACTTTAACCTTTGTGTCCTTGGCCTGTTAACACTTACATAGGAACATGTGACTTAGAAACATGAGTAGGCTCATCAGCCCCTCAAGTCTGCTCTGCTATTCAATAGGGTCAGAGGTGGTCTGGTGTGGTCTCAACTCTATTTTCCTGTCTGCCTCTTATTACAGAGGAAGAGAGACGCAAACTGAACCCTTCTCTTTCTCGCCTTCTAGCCATAAGCAGGGGTGTTTTAATGTTTGTTTCCCCAAACCCCCCATTCGTTAAGTCAATTTTAAAATAACTCCAAGCAAAGTGTCTTTAGGGTTAAATAAGAAGTACTGTTTAATCATACATTAAAACATAGTGCATGAACATTACAACTCCATTCCCAAACAAGCAGATAGGAAAGAAAACAGTTTGACAATTAGCAAAAACTTAGAACAAACTAAAATAAATATTATTAGAGGCCAGAATGTCAGATTCCAGTGAGGGTTCCTTCGTACAGCAGTTAATGTTCAGGGAACGTACAATGAGCGATTACGCCTCTGGCAAATCAAAGGCCACCCTACCAACAATATGACATGGGACCCACCCCTTGCTGTTTTTATTCTATACAACAGAGTATATCCCAACAGAGCAGGACTATACAACAGAGAAAGCTGCCATTGCTGTAACTATTGCTTTTCTCTCCCGCTATCAGCCTTCGCAGATTTCCAAAAAAATTCAGCCATAGTGTCCAACATCTGACGTGATTGTGTTTGGAATGCACCTGCTAAATTATTCTAATTGTGTTAAGAATTACATTGAAAACCAATTTAAAATAGTCAGTCGGGCTCACAGTATGGCTCACTTACGCCTGCTAAAAGCCACATATGTTCACACACAGGGCCCCGTCCTTTTCAAAAGAAGGAACATGCGCATACTCTTCATCCTTTCCCTCTAAACGGAAGCTTAGGGAACTGTCATTTCCTGGTTCATTCCCCAGGGAAATGCCTTGACCTTCCAGGTTTGAATCTGAATAACTAACTGTTCCATGTTGCAATCCCCATGGCAATGACACCACCAATCAGTACTGTCTTCACTTGCAGTATAAATGCTGTAGCCCCATTACAATTTGGTAATTTCTTGTGAACTATCTTGATGAATACCACAATGAAAAGCTTAGACAGCTCGTCTCTTCTTTCAACAATACTCTATACTAGCAACCACGTGAACCACATTTTCATCAGAAGTTGTTGGCTCAATGCAATTGACCTTTTCAGAAACAAAACATGGAAAGCAACAGGATTGAAAATTCAGATATACATATAAACTAAAATGATCAAATGTTACATGAACCATAATGGTGCAATTAGGATCAGAGACAGGTATTCACTTTTAGGTTTGTTGGACATGTTGGGACAGTGGAGAAATGAGAATAGTTGGTTCGAGTTGGGTTTTGCCATCTTGGCTCAGAAGCACAAGTTTTTATTTTGTACTTTAAGTGAGGTGGTGGTGTATTCATATTGTCACTGGACTAGTATTCTAGAGATCCAGGGTAAGCTCTGAAGACCCAGATTTGAACTGAATGAAAAAAAATGTGGAATTAAAAATGTTTAAGTGACGGCATTTTTAATGAAAAACAAAATAATTGTCGATTCTTGTTAAAAACCCATCACCATTCCTTTCCTAATCACCTTTAGGAAAGGAAATCAGCTATCCTTACCTGGTCTGGCCTACATATGACTCCAGATCCACAGCAATGTGGTTAACTCTTACAACGTCCCCTCAAGGGCAATTAAGGATGGGCAATAAAAACAGTCCCAGCCAGTGATGCCCGCATCTCATAAAAGAATAAAAAAGATCAGGGTAGATTATATTTGGTATGTAGAAAGGGAAGGTTTTATGGCCCAAATGGCTTTTCTCAATGTTAAAGAAAATTTTAAAGAGCAGCCTACATCATGGCAAATTCACACAATATTAGTTTATTTTGTGCTTACAAGGGCCATTGCAAGTGATCAGAAAAATCTGCGGTAGGTTGTTCTGTTACAGCCATCTTTTTACAGATCTAATCATACAAGCATATTGAATTCTATACAGATCTAAGTACACCAGCCATCTTTTATACAGATCTAATCATATGAGTATATTCAATTCTGTACAGATCTAATCACATTCCTCAATATAATGGATTTCCTACCTTGTTTACCCAATAGATTCTTACCAGGACATAATGTTACACCCATAATTAAATCATTCCATTCTTTGTATGCCTTCATTTTGTTTTTATTTGAGTCATGCTATCCTCCCTAATTCCTGTCAAGTAATGCTAATCCATATTTTCTGAGTTGTCATCACTTTTTGATTCACAAGACTGTAAGTATTTTGAAAGCTATTTCACATCACTGGACACTTCAATGAATGGTTGATATTCAAGAGCTAAATGCTTTTCCTTTCCGCCTTTCTTGGCTTTATCCATTTTCACCATTAAACCATATTTATAATTCTTCTGATGGTTCAGTAACTTTACCCAGTAAGGAGTTAAGCACATCCAAATGGGGAACATTTGAGTTTGATGCTGTCAGGCAGAAAGGCAGAAAACATTACAACTATCTCAGGGCAGCAGGGGTGCCGGTGTGCTGGGGATGAATTTGTCAAGACCTATTGCGTCATGTCCAGTCCTGTTGAGGCAAACTTCATTCTGCCTCCTTTCTGAATGATTTCAGTGATGTGGAATTCAATTCTGATTGTCTGCACACTCCAAGGGACAGACTCCAAAAAGGGGGCTCAGAGATGTGTGACTAGCACCTCGCATATCTTAAAATTAGCTTGCCCTTCTTAAGAGAATTTCACTCAGACTGTGGAAAACAAGCAAAAGAGAGAGAGAGAGAAAGAGAGATCCTAAATTATCAAAAGTGGAACTAAAGAAAAAGAGAGGACATGCTATGTTTCCACAGGGGACCAAGAAGCTCTGAGCACAGCCTGAGAAGGAAATGGGAACAGTTGGCCTGGGATGTGAATTTCTAGCGTTCAGCCCAACCAGAAGTTCAATGAACTCATGTGGGTGCATCTTTATATCTCAACACACTGAGGTGCATGCAATTCAATGCTCCAGACCCCATCATCCATCTAACAGTAACCCTCATGCACACTCCTTAAATGCTGCAAATGCCAGAGGAATTTGATTAATCTATGTTTGCTCTTGTCGTTGATTTCAGAACAGATAATTGCATTTTGATGTCTCATCACAAAATCTTTTAAGAAGTTTCAGGATAGCGTAAAGCCCACAGGAGATGGGTCTGTTCCTTTTCATCGCACCTGGGCAGAAAGCAAGTTCTATATTGTGGCTGGTTGGCAATCCTCAATTGTCTTAGTAGGATTTTATGTCTTTTTAAAATCCAGCCAGGAAAAGAATTATTCTTATATCTTTATAAAGGAAAAAAGCACATCCTCATAACACTTGTTAGAATTGTACATGTAAGGGCATTGAACAAGGACAGGATTGGACTTGACTGTGATGTCCCTGTAAAGTTGAAAACAGACTAACACCCGATTTCAAAGCGCACATGTGAATAATCACTGTCTAAATCCTTAGCACGCACAAAACCCCGACTCCAACAGGAATTCTATAATTTCAGGAAAGCAGGAGTTGGAATTATCATAGAACAAATGTGTACTTTATTTCTTTTTTAACTGAAAAAATATTCTTTGAAAATTAAAATTTATCAGGATGAATCATGAAAGGCAGAAGTGTAAAGTTGTTTACAGCAATGAAAATCTAACAAAGAAAGCTGGTAAAACTCAGCAGGTCTGGCAGCATCTACAGAGAAAGAGAACAAAGTTAAAATTCTAACTCCATTTGGCTCTTCACCAGGACTGAGAGAGGAGGGAAATCCTGTTTGATATTATACTGAAAGATATTACAACAAAAATGTAGCAATCTTAAGAAGAGATAGATGCAAGATTTTTTGGGGGGGAGGTCAAGCAAAATGGAAAGGAGTGTTTTTGCATTGAGACAAAAACATATGGGATATGAAAAAGGATTAAGATGGAGGAGAAAGGTCATAGTCTAATGATGTTGAACTCAATGTTCAGTCTTGAGGGTTGTAACATGCAGAAGCTACAAGACCTGCTGAGCTTTTCCAGCACTGTCTGTTTGTTTCAGAACCCAGCAACCGCAGTATCTTGCTTATGAACTGTGATAATCCTCAGGACATACATGAGGAATCCTTAATTGATCTCCCTGTGGGACTGGTGGAATATGAGTTCCTGTGGTAACAGGCAATTGGTTACCCAGATGGAACTTGTCTCCCAAGCCCTTGATGAGGTGGATGTGTGCGCGGGTCCAGGATATGCACCACAGGTTGTGGTTTAACTTTTCATTTAAGACTTAAACATCATTTTCTTCCAGTTGGCTTCCTGGGTTATTACATTGGTGACGAGGTACAAGGAATGCTTCAGGCAATCTCACTGCTCAACAGACTCGGTAGGATTGTAATGGGAAGATTTAAAAATGCTGTTTTTTGGGAAGTTAGAAGCATATGATGTGGGTGACTGGTCACAATATAGTGAGTGAATTAAATACTTCTTCCGGGAAAATGGCATAGAAGGCAACAACTGGCAAAAGTTCATCCAAATGACCACTTGCAGGGCTGCAACTTGTTTGACATATTGAGCAGCACTGAATTCAAAGGCCTCTGATGAATTGGTAGCAAACCATTATGACCCCAAACAACAACAATACAGGTGGGAAGTGAAGAATCTCTCCAGTGATAAACAGGAGTTAGAGCATCCAGTTGAAGGGGCTGAGAGACCTCACTGGTGCATTCTGGGAGAAGTCGGCCCAGCAAGATCTAAGATGTGGGAAGGAGAAGATCTGGTGTCAAGGAGCATATTGATGAATAAGGATAAGTGTAGTCCTCAAATTAAGGTGCTAAGCTGAGGGAAGGCTAATTACAACAATATTAAGCAGAAACTGTAGATTGGGGGCAGACGTTTGAGGGCAAATCAACATCTGGCATATAGGAGGCTTTCAAGTGTAAGTTGATAGGGATTCAGGACCAACACATTCCTGTAAGGATGAAAAATAAGTATGGCAAGTTTTGGGAACCTTGGATAACGAGAGAGATTCTGCACTGTAGGATTCTATGATTCTACGATATTATGAGCCTAGTCGAAGAGAAAAAGGAAGCATTTGTCAGGATTAGGAGGCTGAGAACACATGAAGCGTGGAACACAAGGAAGTAGAAGGAAATTTAAGCAAGGAATGAGGAGGGCTAAAAGGGGTCACAAGAAGTCATTGGCCAACAGGATTAAGGAAAATCCCAAGGTTTTTATATAAAAAGAGCAAGGGAGTACCCAGGGAGAGTGTTGGCCCACTCAAGGATAAGGGAGGGAATCTATGTGTGGAGCCAGAGGAAATGGATGAGGTATTAAATGAGTACTTTGCATCAGTACTCACCAAAGAGAAAGACTTAGTGGATGATAAGTCTGGGAAAGGGTGTGTAGATAGTTTGAGTCATGTTGAGATCAAAAAGGAGGTATTGGGGTTCTTGAGAAACATTAAGGTAGACAAGTCCCCAGGGCCTGATGGGATATACCCCAGAATACTGAGATGCAAGGGAGGAATTTGCCGGGGCCTTGAGAGAAATCTTTGTATCTTCACTGGCTACAGGGGAGGCCCCAGAGAATTGGAGAATAGCCAATGTTGTTACATTGTTTAAGAAGGATAGCAAGAATAATCCAGGTAACTACAGGCCAGTAAGCCTTACATCAATGATAGGGAAATTATTGGAGAGGATTCTTTGAGACAGGATTTATTCCCACTTGGAAATAAGTGGATGTATTAGCAAGAGGCAATGTGGTTTTGTGAAGGGGAGGTTGCGTCTCACTAACTTGATGGAGTTTTTCGAGGAAGTGACGAAGATGATTGATGAGGGTATGGCAGTGGTTGTTGTCTACATGGATTCAGTAAGGCAGAAGGTCCCTCATGGCAGACTAATGCAGAAGGTAAACTCGCATGGGATTAGAGGTGAGCTGGCAAGGTGGATACAGAACTGACTCAGTCATAAAACAGTAAGAAGTCTCACAACACCAAGTTAAAGTCCAACAGATTTATTTGGCAGCACTAGCTTTCGGAGTCTCAGGCTCCTTCATCAGATGAATGAAGAGCTGTGTTCACAAATAGGGTATATACAGACACAAACTCAATTTACAAGATAATGATTGGAATGTGAGTCTTTACAGGTAATCAAGTTTTAGAGGTACAGACAATGTGAGTCAAGAGAGGGTCGAGCACCTATGCTTGGTTGTACAGTGCTGTGCTTTACAGGTTGATTACTTGTAAAGATTCGCATTCCAACCGTTATATTGTAAATTGAGTTTGTGTCTGCATATGCCCTGTTTGTGAACACAGCTCTTCACTCATCTGATGAAGGAGCCTGAGACTCTGAAAGCTAGTGCTGCCAAATAAACCTGTTGGACTTTAACCTGGTGTTGTAAAACTTCTTACTGTGCTTACCCCAGTCCAACGCCGGCACCTCCACGTCATGTCAGTCACAGAAGACAGAGTAGCAGTGGAAGGGTGCATTTCTGAACGGAGGGCTGTGACAAGTGGTCAGGGATCAGTGCTGGGACCTTTGCTGTTTGCAATCTATATAAATGATTCGGAAGAAAATGTAACTGGTTTGATTAGTAAATTTGCGGATGACACAAAGGGTGGTGGAATTGTGGATAGCGATAAGGACCATTAGAGGATATAGCAGGATATAGATTGGTTGGAGACTTGGGCGGAGAGATGGCAGATGGACTTTAATCCGGACAAATGTGAGGTTTTGGAAGGTCTAATACAGATAGGAAATGTACAGTAAATGTCAGAACCCTTAAGAGTATTGATAGGCAGAGGGATCTGGGTGTACAGGCACATAGGTCACTGAAAGTGGCAACGCAGATGGAGAAAGTAATCAAGAAGGTTTTTCGCATGCTTGTCTTTATTGGCCAGGGCATTGAGTTTAAAAATTGGCAAGACATGTTGTAGCTTTATAGAACCTTAGTTAGGCCGCACTTGGAATATCGTGTTTAATTCTGGTTACCACACTCCCAGAAGGATGTGGAGGCTTTGGAGAGAGTACAGAAAAGATTTACCAGGATGTTGCCTGGTATGGAGGGCATTAGCTATGAGGAGAGGTTCGGGAAACTTGATTTGTTCTCACTGGAATGACGGAGGTTGAGGGGGTGACCTGATAGAAGTCTAAAAGATTATGAGGAGCATGGACAGTGTGGATAGTCAGAAGTGTTTTCCCAGGTGGAAGAGTCAATTATTAGGGGATATAGCCCTGATCAAGTCCAGTGTTCCATCGATCTGGCTGGGACTCATGTATACGTAGCACAGGGTTGTGTCTTAACATTTGGCTTAAGACTAAAACATCATTCCATGCCAGTTGGCTTTCTGAGTTATTACATGAACATAATATATTTGTTTTTAAACCTCACACATATTTACATAATGGATGCAGTTCAAATTGCAGTAAGATTAGTATAAAGTCTTTGATGGAATGCAAAAATTTACTGGTGTGCAATTGCGATGTTTTTTAACTCACCTTCCATTGTCCTCTCTACGTGAAAAACATTTTACACCTTTTGTTAAGATAATACATAAGGCACGTGCCTCCTATAATCTTGTGGTAAGCTACAGAATGTAATTTTAGCATCGGATCACAAAACTTTTTACATCTCTGATATTTCAATGCTAAGAATGACATGATCTATAAATGCTTACACTTAATTTACAGATAATCTGAGGGATTTCTCAAAGATAAGAAATTTCCATTTTTTCTAGTGGTATTCTTTTGAATCAACTTTATCCTTGGCCTTTTCTGACATTAATTTAATCCCTTTACTTACATTGGAAGAAGAATCATCAGCAGATAAAAGCATGAGGCAGTCGTGAACGTTTGTGAAAGTACAAAATAGATGGTGCCTTTCAAATCCAAGGGTATACTCTACAGGAAAAATTAGAATTATTACATTAAAAATATGCAATCTAATTAATTTAATCATGTTTATATTTCATAAACTGATAGCTTTATAAAATCTGAATAAAGACAGAAATTGAAGTAATATTTGAACATTTACTTGACCATCACTTCTCCAAAAGTTACCCTCCCAGATCCAATTCCAGTCCTGTTCTGATTCACAGAAAAAAGTCTGACAACACCAGGTTTTAGTCCAACCGATTTATTTGATAATAGACTCACAAGCTTTCGAGGTTTCCCTCTCCTGACGAAGAGGGAAACCTCAAAAGCTTGTGAGTCTATTATCAAATAAATTGGTTGGACTAAAACCTGGTGTTGTCAGACTTTTTACTGTGTTTACGCCAGTCCAACGCCGGCATACCCACATCCTGATTCACAGAGACATTTGTCATATCCAGGCACACACATTATCCCATCCAACGCTTCTTCCCTTTCAAAGGGACACTCTTTTCTTCAATCCTCCCAATTCATTCTGGCACTCTTCCTTCTCCCTCTCTCCTCAGTTTATCCTGGCAATCTTCTTGTACCTTCAATCAATTTGTCATGACGCTCATCTCCCTTTCAAACCCAGTTCTACCCAGTACTACTTTTCTCTCTCCCATTTCACTCAGGTGTGCCTTTGATTGATTTGTTCCAACATTCTCAATAGCAAGGGCAGCCTCTGCTTGGGGCATCCATTGGGCACCCACTGGGCAACGCCCCCTCCCCACCCCCACCCACACATTAATGCTGATACTCTCACAATGCTGACTCTCCCTTCAGCCCCATTGTAAAGTATACTTCCAGCTTCTTCACTTTATCTTTCAAAGCCACTGCCTGCAGCATTTAGTTTTAATTTACCTTTTCCCTTCATTGTCATCCATTTCTTTCTTGCTCCTTTTTCCCCTTCATTACTATTTACTTCTCCTTTTTATGACAATCCATCGTCACTTATTCATTCCAATCCACTTACCTCTTCCTTCAATACCACAATACTGTTGTTGGTGGAAATGATTTCTAGTTAGAGGTTCCAGTACTCACCAGAATCTCTTCCCATGTTAATCAAGGACCACCATTTGTACCAATACCAATGGGTTTTGGTAAGAGTGGTGCTGAAGATAGAGTTGTATATGGATTGTATATTGTATATGGTCAGCAAGTGGGAATACAAGGACTATAACCACCAAATATTGCCCATTTAAATGCTGATGGTTAGCACACTTACTTGTAGATTTGCCTATATTTACGACAAAATGGCAATTTTTAGCCAACCGTCAAGGTGTCCTAATAATGTGGACTACATGATTTGCATCCAGAACCTTTACTTTATTCTCCAGGTACATATACACTTGATGAGACTTTGTCAGCAGTTTTAACTGCATTTTTCTGAAACATTTCCTCCTGTTAAATTTTGGTTTGCAAGCTGCTTTGTTGGATTAACTCAACTGAAAACTGAGTGGCACTTGTTAACAAAGGTCAAGTGCTTAACATTCAATTGTTTAACTGGTAAATTTGCATAATGTCATCAAGCCAACCACTGGAATGTCTTAATTTACAGATGGTGATAATCTACCATGCGGTAACAGAAAATGACATTCATAACTCTGCAGTAAGTATGTATTGATAGAACATAGAACATAGAACATTACAGTGCAGTACAGGCCCTTATGCCCCCAAAGTGAAGTTTCCTTGCTGTTTATCCTGCTAAGGGAATAAAAATTATATTAATCCAACATAATATCTCATTACAGTATCGAATGAGTGTGATGAAATAAATAAAGCCCTTATCTATGTGCTTGTATGTCCATTCACGGGGAACACTGAAAAATCAGTACTAAGATGACAAACTGGTTCCATAGACAAGATGAAAAATTTGAAATGGCTAAATGCACATTAAATAATTGTATACACCACAAAAAATATGTTTTACAATAATACATAAGATTCTAGGTTTGAATTAATTTTCCTTTACGCTTTCCCAAGTTACATGGGGTAACCCCAATGCAGGTTGATCACCTTGATGGAAACGATCATTTTTTTAGGATTTGATGGGTTATTTTACAGCTGGGTACCCTTCCTACCACTAACTGTACCCAATTATCGCGGGCTGGGAACCAGCTCTCCTGTTCTTACTACTTGTCATAGGTGTGCTGGAAGGTTTGCAAATTAATAGTCAAACTGTTTGGGCCATGTTATGCACACACCCTCCTTGGTAATCAGATCCTGGAGTGGGACTTGAATCTGGAGCTTGTGACTGAGATAGGGACACTACCCACTGCACTGCAGGAACTCCATGTAATAGGTCTACATTTATCTTATTCCCAACAGTTTAACTCTGTAAGCATGTATAATACAGTAAGCCTTTAATTCAAGTTGCCCCAGTTAATGTTGTTTTGTTTAAAGTTCTTTATTATTGAGCACCTGTTTTTCTGGTTTGTGCATTTTCAATTTTACATCATTTGCTTGTGCAGTAGGTGCTGCAATTCCACATTATCAATGCCGTTGGCAGTATAATGGAACAGTATTGTTGGGAGTTCTGACTGCAACCTCAACATATGGCCTGGGAAATTCCCAGATCAATCCTCCTCCCACCCAGCTGGTTGCTTCATTCTTTCCTTGATCCTGTCACTCCCACCCTGCTCCATGCCTCACTCCCACACCACTCATTGTACCACTCACTGGCTTGCTTGCTGCCAAGCTCCAAATGGCAAAAGTATTACAGCATTTCAATGTTTCCACATCCAAGTAACAGTGATTGAGGGAAACACTCATTGAGGATCGGGGTCAAACTTGATGGGATCAGGGGAAAAACTCACTGTGGAACCTAACTCCAGCTTATACAGTAATTCTTACAGGAAATCTGATTTGCTCAATATTTGTTTTGCTTAAAATCAGACTTTTAAATGACTCGACCAGGATGTTAAGTGAGGAATTACAATACTTCTGAGCCAATATTGAATTTTCATGTCTCAAGAGTTTCACTATATGAACGAGAATGATCTAATCTATCAATTAATCTTTTTGTTCATGAATTATTTTGGAGATTCTTTTCAAAAGACTTGACTCAGTAGCAGCATGGAGTGAAAATCAAAATGAGAGCTCCTGTCGCAAGCTTGCCTGGCCATGTGGAATTTAATTTGCTTCAAGGCACTTGGATGGAAGATTCCGCTGCTCCTCCTTCTTCCAGAATAATGATAAGTGAAGACCGAAGACAGAATTAACTGCTGGTCCATAATTAGTCTCTAAAGGGACCACATATACTGCCACCAATACTTCTATATGGATGCACTGCAAAAGAAACCTCCTGACAGATTTCCCTTCATCGTGTCCAGAAAAAAAATAGTGCTGAGGGTATTTTACTTAACTTAAATTAGCAAAGAAAGAAACAGAGAGAGACTCAGTCGATAGTAATCACAAAATGATAATATTTTCTAAATGTTATGTCCTTTTTGCTTTCTGTTTTTCAAGGCAGAAGCTTAACTTTTTTAATGATTTGGAAAGATCATTAGATACAAGATTGTCACTTTCAGATAGGTCACCCCACCTATCCCACATCACCATATCTCCTCATTCAAGCCTCTGATCTTTGTCTTTGACTGTGAGGAAAGGAGGAATTCATTGGTGATTCAACCTAGAGATAGAGGTGGAATATACGCTATTTCACAAGGACATTGAGAATGCGTGGGAATGCCTTGACTTACACTGTATTTGAAACTGTCAGTTTCTACTATTGCCAACAATTGAATTCAAGCCATTTGGCAAGTCAGCAGTGACTTTACACATATTGCCATGCAAAAATTTGTGCAATGAGTCTTTTTTTATTGCTACTGGATAGATAATGGAGGAAAAGGGGCAGACAAATAAAATGTGGAATTTCATATATGCTAAAAATGGCTACTGGAATTTTTTTAGAAACAGAGACAGTCCCACCCCTCTCTGCCACAGGTAAACAGCGGATGATCTGGCAGCAGCATTCTACTTTTCTTCTTTCTCAGAGCTTACTACCTTTAAAGGAACAACACTAATATTAAAGAAATAGCCTGGAGCTTTTTTGGCAGAGCAACGTGTTTGATTTAGTTGTCAAGAATTGGCTAGTTCCTAAATTTTACAATTACAGATGAAATAATTTTCTTGATGCTGTTTTGATTGTGAACGGTGACCTCTCCAGTTTTTAATATGCCTTTGGAGAGTGTTGATCCCAACTGATGTTATTACTGGACAAGCCACATCACAGGGTGGAATTCAGTTTGATAAATTGGAACTTTCATTTTTTATCTCACAAAGTGGAGGGCAGTTACTGAATGGAGTCACAAGAGTCTGCTGATGATTTAGTAACAAAAGAATAAACAATTCTGAAACAAGGAAATAACTATATTACAGTGCTCCTTCACCCCGACTATACCTTTACAGATAAAAATAGATTTGTAAGGAGAACATAAGTTGCAAAATCTGTCTTATACTCTAATATTCTTAGTAAATACATGATCCCTATAAACGAACAAGTATGATCAGACACCCCAAACCCTTAACCAAGTGGCAGATACCACCCAAAACAACTTCTATGAATTTCCCATCAATTCCAATCCCTCCCCCAACCCTACCACCACCCCCTCAGATGCTTGTCACACTGCGAGCCAATTGGTCTCACTGCAACACTTTCTCTCACATGATGGTTCCCAATCTCCATTCTGAAAGATCGCATCTTGGAATCTTCTCCTAACTTATGCTTTCTCTCGGATGTCTCCACCAAGGATCCACCTCCAGGGTTTCAATCTCTTCTTCCAATGCTCCTCTCCCCTGGAGTGTCATGTGCATTCAAGCTTTGTCTTTCACACAACTTATCATACACCCAGCCATGCTAGCGGAACCCCATTATTTCACAGGCCCGTAGTAAGGAGTCCTATCTCCTTGGATCTTGTGGCTTTTCACAGTCTCACATTATCCCAGATCTGCATCCCACAGGCCTGTCTTTTAACTTGGAGCTTCTGCTCCTTGCTGTGAACATCACTGAACATGTCTTTTATCAGATTCCTGTTCTTTCCCTTTGACTGGAAGGTCATCTTGGAACTTCCTTTTGTCCCTCTCCCTGGTTTTGGGACACTTATCCTTTGTTTGGGACTTGCTCTTTGTTCCTTTCAATGTCCTTCCTGTTCCAGCAGTTTCTGTGAACTGGTGTTTTCTTCTTCAACCCAACTGAAACTGTCTATGTTTGTTTCCTACTTTGAGAGTTGTAAAACCTGCTGTCACCAATGTAAAATGAAACTAAACCCAGGTAACACACAAGTAAAGATCATAAATTAAACTCAAAATTAAAGCTATGCCTTATTCCCAATACCCACAAATATAAATAAAACTTACTCTGAACAATCTCTATTTTCTAACAGGAGCAATATGTGAATGGTATGTTAATTATGTTGTTAAGATACACAGATGGATAGCATAAAGTATGTGCAGAGATGAAGGAAAGATTCATAGAGATGTTCAAAATAGTGAAGAAACTTAACAGAATAGCTAGGAAGAAGCTCCCCCTGGTAAAAAGGATCAAGAATGAGAGGGCACTGATTTAAGTGATTTGCAAAAGAAGCAAATGTGATATTAGAAAAACTTTTTCACACGAGGAGTCCAGATTGGGAATGCATTGTCTGGAAATGTGGTGGAGGAAGGTTCAACTGAGGCATTCAAGAGGTCCTTGCATGATTACCTGAATAGAAATCATATGCATGGGTATGGGGAAAATAAAGGAGAATGGCACTAAGTCATGCTGTTTAGAGAGCCAGTGGACACATGATGGGCCAAATGACCTCCTTCTGTAACAATTCTGTGATTCTGTGAACACTTATAAAGAAAAATGATGAGATACTGTTAATGGGGTAGGAGAGCAGTGGTGCAGGAAGCATAGGTAGAAGGTACCTGTATGTGAGGCTGCATTCTGTAAACTAATCAATTGTCAAAAGAAGTGTTAGCATCTGGTTATTATACTTCACTACCTGACTTCAGATCCATTTAACATGGTAACAGAGCATAGCTCCCTAAAGATGAAGACTGGAAACAAGTAACATTTTTCCAGACAATTGATTGCAACAGAATTACTTTTATGATGAACAGCTGAAACGAAAGATGGAATTCTCCCAAAATTCTCCCAAAAAAATAGTGATCAGCGCCAGTCTCACAGGCGCATGTTGCACTGCAATCCTCCCACACTCAGTTTTTTTTTGGGAGTTTTGCACCAGTACTGGGGAGGATAGGGTCTAAACACACCGGTAAGCCTGACTTCAGAGCTTTCAGGCGGCATTGCGCAAAGACGCCCCAATCTCTCAGTGCAATGGGAGACCAGCCCCTTCACCCCATGAACATCGCCATCCCTCCCTCATCTACCCCAACAGCGGCATCTTCATCCATCCTCTCCTCGGCATAGGACATCAGGACTCTCCCAATGAGGCCCCCTGCCTGACCCCAACATGTACCCTTATCAGGACCTCTGACATAATCCATCCCTGCGTGACTCCCCATCATAGCCCCCACTCATGCTCCACCTTCTTGGCATTGCCCCAGCACTTAGACTGGCATAAGTGGGCGCTTGGTTAAGCGAGACAGTAAAATTTACACTACCAGGTGGGTACTACCAGTATGCCAGGTGGGCATCGCCAGTGTGCCAGTTGGGCTGCAAACAGTGGGCACTGCCTGGCCATGCCTCCAATCCCTGGGGGCTAATGAACCACTCCCCCCTCCCAAACTTGACATGACAAACAAGCGAAGTCTCCCTTTGTGGAAACTAGTAGTGATTTGCACTGTTATAGTTCCACACTCAAAGGCTGGTGAATTCCATGCACTGGGACTTGAATGGGCCAAGCATATTCAAATACTATTTTAAACATGCTAATCGTACTTGCCCTCTTTCTTGGCATGATCTGGTTCATCCCGTTATAAAGGGGCGGGGGGGGGATTGCAAACCAGTGCCAGGCGCAAAACAAATTTTTAGCCTCGCACACAATTCTCTGTGATTGCCACAACTTGCACCAGCCATCGCGAGGTTGGAAAATTGTTCCCCAAGTGTAAATTGTCAGGGTATGATTTCCCGCCATTGCTCTCTGAATCTAAACCATATGACAAATGGAAAAATTAAGTGGATATGTGGATAGGTTACACCCTTACTGAAATGAAAACAAAGCATTGTTTGGTACTATTGCTTCCTAACAAAAGTAAAACCAGAAGCAAATATCTTGTGAGTGAAGGACCCATTAGTTGCACACGGAGGGAGATTTAGAGTTTATATTAAGCTTCATGGATAAAATTTACAAGAAAGCTGATCTCTTAAATGCTTATGAGTCATGGTCAGGCTTCATTAGGTTTCAAAAGATAGATGGTTGTTCCATAGAGGTTTAAAGCAGGGATTTGAATAGACTATCCAAAAGATTGCAGAAGTTCAATTTTGAAATTCCTTGTTCAGCGCTCTCTTTCAAATGGTTGTATTATACTGAAGTGTCAGAAAGGATACACTTCTGGATCAGATGTCTATGCTTTAAAAAAAATCCTGGGAAAGCAATCATTTCCAGCAGCTTTTATAGCACAAATGGAACATGCTGCAATGTCAGAAGATAGAGGACTCAGTGGTCATGGCCTTTCAAACCGTTCAGATATGGGGCACAGGCATTATTATAACAGAAAAATTACAGACAAAAGGAATTAGGGTGAAGGTACTTTTGGCAGATCCGGCAGATGACAGGATTTTCATAATAAAAGACGAAAAAACCCCAGAAATGCCCAAGGAACTGTTAGGTGTTGCAGATGTGACTCTATCATTTTATGGTAAATTGCTCAAAGTGGAATTGCAGGGCTTTTGAAGTGACACATGACACAGAAGTTGCAGATGATGACATTGATTAGTCTGAGGGAATTGTACTGGTTGCAAGAAGCTTCAGTCCAACAATGAATGTTTTATTTAAGTCCATAATCTAATTGTCATACATTTCATCAGCTGCAGTGTAATGACATCTTTAAACTCATTTTCCAAACTCAAACATGGTAAATTCTCTTATAGAGGCAATAAGGTTAAAATACAATTTTGTGTTCCATCAAGTCATTTCTCCTCAGATTGAAATCTCTTCTAGCTGTTTCGAGGATGATTTTATGATGTTTTATATGTTTACACAAAAGGGTTTTGGTATTCCTGCTTGGTTTGATCTTTGAACATTTTAAGATCTTGCAGGCTCTTCTGACCTCATTCTAAATGGGTTTCTCTAAGTCTTTCCAAGCAATCTCAACTACTTCCTCATTCTGGGTTTCCATTTTTCTTTCCAATACCTTAAATCTTCCACACAATTCATGAACTCATGTCGTCCCAGGGAGTTTTAAATAGTCTTTTGCGAACTGTTCACTTGGCTTGTTTCTCGCTGTTCTTCTCTGTTGCCTGAATTTTACAGCCTCACAGAATGAAATCCTCTGTTGGCCTCAGGTGGGATTTTACAAGCCATGCCCAAGCGAGGTCATAAAATACTGACCTACATCTTTTTATGAACAGGCGACAGATGTAAGGATATGCGCAAGGATATTTTGGCCTTGGAGGGAGTGCAGAGGAGGTTCACTAGGCTGATACCGGAGTTGAGGGGGTTGAGCTATGAGGAGAGGCTGAATAAACTAGGCTTGTACTCGTTAGAGTTCAGAAGGATGAGGGGAGATCTCATTGAGACGTACAAGGTGATGAATGGGATGGATAGGGTAGAGGTGGAGAGGTTCTTCCCGGTCAGAAAGGACAGTAGGACTAGGGGGCACAGCCTCAAGATAAGGGGGGAGCAGTTTAGAATGGAGTTGAGGAGGAACTTCTTCACTCAAAGGGTGGTGAATCTCTGGAATTCTTTGCCCGTTGAAGTGGTGGAGGCTGCCTCGCTAAATATATTTAAGACGTGGGTAGATAGGTTTTTGCTGGCAAGGGGATTAAGGGTTATGGGGAGAAGGCTGGAAAGTGGAACTGAGCCACTTCAGATCAGCCATGATCTTATTGGATGGCGGGGCAGGCTCGAAGGGCTAGATGGCCTACTCCTGCTCCTATTTCTTATGTGCTTATGTTCTTACGTAACTGAACTTCGATGTTCTCTCACTGTTAGTCCGTAAGCAGAGGTATTTTCATTGTTTTAACTGGTTTGTGGTGGATTTCCCAAAGCATTGAGTTTGTCTGCTCCAATTTTGTGAGTAATTTGCAGCAAATTCTCTTTATGATAAAGACAGAAGGGTAGTTTTTACTTCACATTCAAACCTTGCAGGGAATGTTCACAACCACACACACACACACACACACACACACACACACACAGAAGGAAGATAAAAAAGAGGGAGTTTTTACAACAAGGGAGAACAACAGTAAATAAAACACAAACTAATATTAATTTCTAGAGTCCTGCAAGTCAAAGTTCAAAGGAAGTTCCCTTTGTGATGGAGCTCAGTTCAGATAAGCCCTTGGTTGGGAGCAACATAAAAGTCTTTTAAAGCAAATGAGGATGCAGCACATCGAGGCTTCTGTGCTTACACTGCTAGGCAAGTGATGGTCGTATGCTTTTAAAACGGGCTTTGAGAAATTGAGAAATGGTGGCCAACTGCTTGGTCAGCCGAGAGCCCTGCTGTTGTTTTTTTCAGGTTGGACATATCAATTGGCTGATCTGTGAGGCTGGAAATGTAATATTAAAACTGTCCAAGAGGCTAGAAGCATGGGTCATGAGATGTGGTCCATTCTTGAGTTAATTGTAACTTCGCAAAAAAGTTTCAGTGTCTCTGGTCAAAATCCATTGTTTCCCTTAGGAGCGGAACTGTGGCAGTTAGCACAGCTTCAGGTATAACAAGTTTCAGTGTCTCTTTTATTGCCCCAACTGGGGAACCAATTAATCGTCTAGTTTCATGATTATCGTGTGGCCTACAATGGGGTGTGGGTTTTCACAGGGATGAGTGTGGAACTCTTTTGTTCGTGCAATCTCTGCTGGAAGCTTTCAAAATAGATGCCCAATCCTGTGATTCATGCGACCTGTAGCAGACATCATTTCGTTTAGCAAACTGCAAAAAACCAAATAAAAACTTGATGTACGTAATTTAAATGTATTTCATGTCTTGGTGATATGCCAGTTACAACATTGTCAAACATCTCTAATTCACTGATCCGTCCAGATCATTTTACAGTGTAAGTCCTTTCCACTGAAAATCTTTTTCTTTGCAATTTTGCAGGCACTTGTTTTGCTTCTGTAATGTTCATCACTGAGGTGGATACATCTGTATTGTTGCTTAAATCAGTTCTTTGTACAACTGGATCATAATTGACCAAGGTGATCTGCTTCACAGGAATAACTTTAAAATCGCATCACCCTATCCCAGGTTGTGGATAAACAATATTTTTCGCTATAATGTCCCAGTCATAGAATCATAGAGTCCCTTCAATGCAGATGGAGGCCAATCAGCCCCTTGAGTCTGTACCGACTTTCCAACACAGCATCTTACCTAGGCTCAACCATGCCCCACTACCCCCGCCCCATGCATTTACCCCCACCAATCCTCCTAATCTACATATCTTGGGGCACTCAGGGGCAATTTAGCATGGCCAATCCACCTAAACAGCACATTGTTGGACAGGAAGAATTATATATGTAGGACTACTTTATAAAATTTTATCTTTATCTCTGTTTTTCAAACTGAACTATTATTGGGCTGATAAAATGGCTCCGGGTGATCACATACTAGCTTCGGGAAGTTTCTGAGCAGTTTAAAATGTACTTCTTACATTGCATAAACCTTCTATCCAAGCCAACACAATGGTCTTACAGACAAGGTATGAACAAAGGCAGCTGTTTGCAATTCGCAATCTCCAAACTGGTGCTAATAGTTTCAACATTACCTGGAAAACAGATCATCCTGCAACAGTTAACCTCCCTTCTGAAGAAACATTTCATTAGACATTTGATCCTTGACTCTGGATACACATAAAACTCATAACTTGTATTTTGCTGTGGTTGGATCTGACACTCCTCCCTTTCCTTTAGACTTCAGAGTTAGGTGGATTGGCCATTCTAAATTGCCCCTTAGTGTAAATTCTCCTCAGGGGTAAATGCAAGAGGTTACGGGGGTAGGACCTAGGTGGGATGTGGTCAGTGCAGACTTAATGGGCTAAATGGCTTCCTTCTGCACTGTTGGATTCTGTGATTAACAAGTACAGAATAAACCAACCACTTTATCTTACCTCAAATTTGCTGTGACAAGATATTCACAGAGGATTGGAAGACTCCAAATTTAAGGGTTGGGGAAAATACATCACCGTGTATAAAGGATGAAAATCAAAAAAACACCTTTCTGTTTATAAATGGGCAGCGAGAGGAGAAATTTGGGCTGTTTTAGCCCCCCTACTGCCCATAACAATATCATTGCCAATATAAAGTCTGCATTTATAATAGATAATTTGGAACAATTCTAACTATATATGGCCTCTTCATCAGAGCACAACTTAAATTTACTTAGTGTAATAAGACATACACTTCTCATCAATACCCCATATACATTTCAATTCAGGGAACATTCTGAAGAAAGATCCAAATCCTTTGCCAACAATAAGCTCTGAGCTGAACTAGGATAACAATTTTCATAGAATCCCTAAAGTGCAGAAAGAGGCCATTTGGCCTATCGAGTCTACACTGATCCCTCCCAGGCCCTATCCCCATAGTCCCACTTATTTACCCTATTAATCCCCTGACACTAAGGGGCAACTTGGCATAGCCAATCAACCTAACCCTTGGACTGGATTCTTTCTTGGATAAAAATGGAGCAATTTATAACAATACAAACCTTTTATAATATATTTTCAGTTTGATCTACTTCTGCAGTAAAAACATTAGCAGCATGGGATTTCTCACAAGTTTCACTCTGGAGAAATCTCTGTCACTTGCACTAGAGCCATTGTTTCAACATCTGTTTCCTTTGCTGGTACCGTATTCTCTACTACTGCCATCGGTTTGTTGTTTAGCTTCCAACAACAGGCTTTGAAATGTCCATCTTACGGAAATAAAAGTATAATGGTTTATTTGCATCGGTTCTGTCCTCTACGCTATCATTTCTATTGACTGGAAGGTTCAGCAATCTCCAAAAAGCTGCACTCTTTTCTATTCCTCCTGCTTTCCTATGGGTTTATTAATGAAGACCTACTGCCCCCTGTCAATGTGATGTATTGAAGTTACTGCCTATGTGATATATTAAAACCTACAGCCAGAACTGCTGCTTCCTGTACCTTAGAAACACTTTGGTCTTCCAGGTGTGATCTAATCACCACTGGGATACTAGACAGAATTTACCAGCACATCCACCCGAGTTTTATACAATCGCGTCCGAGACAAAAGGAGAACACCATTCTCCGAGCCTCGCCTGCCCCCAGAATCGAGGCAGGCGTGCCGGTAAAATTCTGGCTGCTATTTTGAAATTCTACTTGCTCTCTCACATTGTCAAAATTTGTCCCAACTTCAAGGATCTAAACCATTGGTCCCACAACATTTCTCCTTAGCAAATTCAACAAATGTTTCATTCAATAAGAAGTCTGAAATGTCAACTGATATGCTTAAGTACTGATGTTTTAACTACCATATATTCTGAAGATTGTTCTTCTGAAAGGCTAGTGTACACATCCGTCGCCTTCCTGACCAAAGCGCTTTGCAAAATGAGAATCCATGTTTCCTTTGGTCACTTCAGCTTCGTAGCCACCTTTTCAAATAAGATAAAATATTTCTCAATTCCATCTTCGTGAAGTTAGGGGCAAAACTGTTAATCAAAGCTTGGAATTGGACTCAATTCTTCATCTAAACGATTGGATTCTCTTTTACTCCATGACCTAGGTTCTTCCTTAGCCAGTTCATGCCTTCAGATTTCTTTCTCCCTTTGAAATTCAAGCTTTCACATTTTTATTTACATTGCTCTTTCTTTTCCTTATTCCTTTTACGTTAACTTCTCTCTCTGGAGCTCAAGTTCAAGTTTTCTCATTTTTCTTTTTCAAGTTCAGTCTTTTTTCCTTTATTTTTTATCTTGTTTTCCAATTCAACCCTTTTCATTTCATTTTCTATCTCACCCGCAACTGAATTCTAGTCAAGTCCACTGATATGCTATCTGGATTAACTTTTCCTTCTCCAATCCAAAATGCTATATTATTTCCTCCATTATGTCTGTCTTCTTAACCTTGCTTTTCACTCTAACTTCTGCGAACGCAATTAACTTTGCCTTGGTTAATTATTGAAACACTCAGAAATAAATCTTCCTTTTCCAGAAAAGTTGTAGCAATTGTCAAAACCATTCTTTGTTTCAATTAGCATAATAACATTCACCATGGAAATTTTATCAACCTCAACCTCAGCAAGTACCAGCACTCACGTTTACATGTAGATTCAAGATCCTGCAAAAGCTCCCAATTTATGTTATGACTGTAACCATTCACCCTGCTTATTGGAAAGATCAGATTAGGGACAAAAAAATGTTTTGTTTAAATTAGACAAAGTTTGAGATTCAATACACTTGTCCCGTGAAGAAAGTCACAAAATTCCAGGGGTTTTGAACAATTAAAAGAAAATTTACTATACAAGGTTAGAAAGATAAAACAATTTACTATATCTTATATCCTAACATTCAGGGTAATTATAAAGTACATATGAATTAACAAGTCAACTGTGGTCAAACACACCACACTGCATAATAAATGGCAGATGTGATCAAGACAGAGATCACGGATTTATCAATCCACCCGGACATCAGTAACACTATGAACCAGCCAATTTCACTGAAACTCTGTCTCCATCACAAGGGACTCTGTTGTCACCTTTGAAGATCTAAACTTGGAATTCTCTCTAACAGTCGTTCCAAGCATCGACAATGGCTGACCTCGCAGAATTTCAATCTCATCTCCCAAAATTCCATCCTCTGAATTTCCAAGTCTGCACTCAAGCACCAATTCACGTCACAATTTCAGCTGTTTAGCTGTGTCAAGCAGAACTACTGCCCCAACAGCGTACCTTTGCCCCAACGGCCTATTGAAGTCACCAATTTTCTTAAAGTTTGTTCCCCGCAGTCCTTTTTCTTTCCGTTTGGAGCCTGTTTCGCTGCTCCTCTCTTTTATAACCAAATTGGAGCCTTTTTCTCTCCCTATGTGGATGAACAGAGGGATCTAGGTGTATGTGTACATAGATCCCTGAAAGTTGGGAATCAAGTAGATAGGGTTGTTAGGAAGGCATACGGTGTCTTGGCATTTATTGGTAGGGGGATTGAATTTAGGAGCCGCAGCGTCATGTTGCAACTGTACAAGACTCTGGTGCAGCCGCACTTGGAGTATTGTGTGCAGTTCTGGTCCCCACATTATAGGAAGGATGTGGAGGCTTTGGAGAGGGTGCAGAGGAGGTTTACCAGGATGTTGCCTGGTATGGAGGGGAGGTCCTATGAGGAGAGACTGAGGGATTTGAGGTTGTTTTCATTAGAAAGAAGGCGGCTAAGAGGGGACCTTATTGAAACATATAAGATGATTACAGGTTTAGTGAGGGTGGACAGTGATAGCCTCCTTTCTCGGATGGAGAAAGCTAGCACGAGGGGGCATAGCTTTAAACTAAGGGGTGGTAGTTATAGGACGGATGTCAGGGGTAGGTTCTTTACCCAGAGGGTGGTGAGGGATTGGAATGCCCTGCCTGCTGCAGTTGTATGCGCCTAGTTTGGGGGCGTTTAAGAGATCCGTGGATAGGTTTATGGATGGAAAGGGTTTGGTTTAGGTTAGAGGGTCATTGCTTTTTAACTGGTCGGCGCAACATCGTGGGCCGAAGGGCCTGTTCTGCGCTGTAATGTTCTATGTTCTATCCCTTCTCCTTTTTGGAACCTCTCCTTGTCCCTTCGCCCTGTCCTATGTCTGGGACACTAGTTTTCCACAGTGCTCTGCTCACAATCACCTGACCAGGGTTTTCATGCCACTTTTCTTCTCACACATGTGCACTGAGCCCAAAGAATGTAAAAATGCAGATCTGTTCATGTGTTGCCTGTCTGTGAATATGCAAAATTTCAAAAATCCCACAGGAATTGAAGTTCTCAGCCTCCTGTTCTCAACATTAAGGTAAGTTTGATTTTCTAACAAATCTTATTCCCACTACATTTCCTTTGCAGCATAATCACTCTAGCCACTGAATCACAAACCCTTTTGCTCATCTCTTGCCTTTTTTATTTGGTCCTGTACGAGCTGCTTATCTATAACATCTTCCAGTTCTTATCTCCATGAGTATTGGACATGTGCCAAATATATTTTTCTGGAATTAGTTTTGGGCAAGCTATTTCTAATAGTATGGTGACTGTTCAATACTTTCGAACAACACTTTTGTTAGGTGCTAAGTAAAATGCTTCTTCTCTATAAAAATAAGAACATAAGAACATAAGAACATAAGAAATAGGAGCAGGAGTAGGCCATCCAACCCTTCGAGCCTGCCCCGCCATTCAATAAGATCATGGCTGATCTGTCGCTGCTCAGTTCCACTTTCCCACCCTCTCCCCATAACCCTTAATCCCCTCTCCTATCAAAAACCCATCAACCTGCGTCTTAAAAATATTTAGCAAGGCAGCCTCCACCTCTTCAACGGGCAGAGAATTCCAGAGATTCACCACCCTTTGAGTGAAGAAGTTCCTCCTCAACTCCGTTCTAAACCGCCCCCCTTTTATCTTGAGGCTGTGCCCCCTAGTCCTACTGTCTTTTTTGAGCGGGAAGAATCTTTCCACCTCTATCCTATCCATCCCATTCATCATCTTATACGTCTCAATGAGATCTCCCCTCATTCTTCTAAACTCTAACGAGTACAAGCCCAGTTTATTCAGCCTCTCCTCATAGCTCAACCCCCTCAACTCCGGTATCAGCCTAGTAAACCTCCTCTGCACTCCCTCCAAGGCCAAAATATCTTTGCGCAGGTGCGGCGCCCAAAACTGCACACAGTACTCCAGCTGCGGCCTCACCAATGCCCTATACAGCTGCAGCAAGACCTCCCTACTTTTATATTCAATCCCCCTCGCTATGAAGGCCAGCATCCCATTTGCCTTCCTGACCACCTGCTGCACCTGCAAGCTGGGTTTTTGCGACCCTGAGGTCCCTCTGCACTGTCGCCTGCTGCAGTTTTTCGCCCCGTAAGTAATAGTCCTTCCTACCATTCTTCCTACCAAAGTGGACCACCTCACACTTGCCAACATTAAATTCCATTTGCCATTTCCTGGCCCATTCGCCCAGTCTACCTAGATCCTTCTGTAGACTCTCCATACCCTCCGCACAATTTGCCGTTCCCCCAATCTTGGTGTCATCAGCAAATTTCGACACTCTACACTCGGTTCCCTCCTCCAGATCATCTATATAAATGGTAAAAAGCTGAGGCCCCAGCACTGACCCCTGGGCACTCCACTAGTCACCATCCGCCAATCCGAATAGCACCCGTTGACCCCCACTCTCTGCCTCCTATTTGACAACCAATCCTCTATCCACGCTAACACCCTACCCCCAACTCCATGTCCCTCGACCTTCTGCAATAACCTCTTGTGAGGTACTTCGTCAAACGCCTTCTGAAAATCTAGAAAGACCACATCCACCGGCTCTCCCCTATCCACCGCCCTAGACACATCCTCATAGAACTCCAGTAAATTTGTCAGACACGACTTCCCTTTAATGAAACCGTGCTGCGTCGTGCAGGGAGCAATTTTGTCAGATTGAAGGGACACATAACCTACCTTGAACAAGTATTAACAATCACAGATTCACATACAATTTATTTTAAAAGACAGTGTATTGTGCACCTAGAAATAAAGTGCTTCTTGGGTAAATCTGGATTTAATTAACTTTTCTTTCACCATAAATGGGGCAACCCTTTCAGAATCTGTCATATCAAGGGTGTCATTCGCGTCTCACCTAATGTTTGCTTTAGAATTTTGTCTGGTCCTGCTGTTTTTGTCTGTGGATGTCTATGAATGTCTGTCTCTGGAGAATGTTTGGCATAGAGACGTTTTTTTTCTTACGTATGTCAGGATTTTCTGTGGGGGGACATATTCCAGGCAATAGTGCTCTGCATGTTGTATGCTCATCCTGCAATAATGGGTGAAATTAGGAAAAAGACCCATATTCTGATAGGAGACTTATAAGCGTTTAGGACATATATATATATAATTCTGTTCCCTGGCTGTAGAAATTTCACAATGTGCTTGTCAAGACGTTTTCGGTGCAGGCAAATAACATTAATCACAACCTTAGCATTGTAACCTTCACCACAACCAAAAGTTTAGCACTTTGCATTTGGTATCATTGGAGAAGTGAGGGGAAATGCTGCACACCTTCCCTTGTGAGTTTGCCTCTCTCATAGGTGAACCCATTCAGAATGATATATAAATCTATCCAGGCAGGGATGGTGCTAATTCCTTTTCATTTTGTTTTAAAGAAGTGCCAAAATTAACAATTACTGTTTTTATGGATCTCTGCTAATTTGTCTTGGACTTTACCTTTTGAATTTTGTCCAGTCCAATTTGCTTCCTATGCCCTTCATCTTCTCAATATGGTGACTCACAGTGGGATATGATCCCACAAGTATTTGGTTTGATAGTTACTCTTTAAGATATGAGTCTAATTATGACACTTTGATGTACTATTCAGATATGCAGTCAACATACATGAGCCCTGTCCAGTGCTGTGCAATGTCACACAACAGGATTCAACTTACCATCAAGCAAAAAGATTAATTGAAAAATCAGCCTTTCTACTGATTATTTTCCTACAAAATAAGTTTTGAATCAACATTTAAAGTTTCCAAACCAGTCTGACATTAAACTGTTGGAATGGTATTCACAACAAAAACAATTCTTTAAAATGTCTAAAGAGTACAGGAACTATGCAAATCTGGTGGAGTATCAGAAACAGTGCAGTAGGAGAAAGATCAAACACATCATTGGGAGATTGGGGCAAACTATAAATCTAGAAGCAAAATAGGTTCGGTAGAGAGTGGATTAAAGATTGACATGGAAATCAGAGACTTTATAACCTACACTTTGTGAATGGAACCACCACATAACAAAATGCTTCAATAACATATATCCATTGATGCACAACATTGCATCAAAGTACATTTTTTTTAAATGGCACACAGCAGAAGAGTACATTCTTTACTGAAATAGGATGCACATTGACTTTATCCCCTGGAGTATGGGGATCCCAAGCACACATTGCATGAAATAATGCCAGCCTTTCAATGCAATCATGCCCTCATTAGTATTCAAGTCAGAGACAACGCTGCTGTAAAATTGCTTCTTCAATTTTATCCTGGACTGGCAGCTTGAAACAAGAAGATCATTCAGATGCTCTGTTCCAATGAATGTTGCACTATCTTTAATTAATATTCTCTATTGAAATTAATTAAAGGAGCATAATTTAAAAACCTGAGTAATGAGGAGAATCAAGTTCCAGTTCTGTTTCTCTTTCTGATGAATCCCTAGGCCCAATTTGCAATGCAGTCTATTTATTGGTAGACAACTGGCGGTGAGATTGCACCCTTGAAAATTTACCTTACCCCAAGTTGCTGCCTAAGTGAAATCAGTATCTATTTGTACCTACCACTCTTTCGATTGAAGTCTACTCTAAAACAGGTATTTGTAGTAACTGCAAATTGACTTGACACTGATTCAATATCCCATCATGCTCTACTATCACCATGGAAACGCTGCTGTCTTGAGTGAAATTTGTATTCAGAAGGCATGGTACTTTTTTTGCATTATACATGCTGCAGAAATCACAGTGAGACTGTGCATGCTAGCTTGCTGTGATATTAATTCAATTGGGGGCACTTCTCAATTGTTTCTGAGAAATAATCTGAGATTGTTGAGTCAATTTTTAGAAAACAAAGAAAAGCAGCTGCTCTTTCTCAGTTATTAACTGATCTACTGGAACTTATTTGTGAAATGTCAAGATATCAGTCAATGTTAGTGCACAAAACATAATGGGGGTCATTCAATGCCATTCCTTTACATGCATTTCCCAAGCATGTTGTCCATTTTTGAATACTTCTCCCTCATCTCAGGACTGTTTTAGTTACAATTAGATGAGTGTATCAGGTGGAAGTGTTATATTCAAGTGGACAATTTTAGATTTTGTGATTTTGGTCCCATTTTTCAATTTTATTTTGTTTCACTTAAAATGATTTGGCCATTGTTTCTGTGATCACCAAGGAGGTCATCATTATTACGTAGCAACTCCATCTCAGATAAGTTGTTCCATAATAACTACTATTGATCCACTAGGGTCCACACTGCCAAATGTAGAGCAATCTAACCCCATCCAATTCCACCAAGCTGAAGAGAGCACGGATTTGGAAAGCATTAACATGCTTGAGGATTTTGGAGAGGTAAGGAAGGGCAGAAGGGCCTAAGGAGATCTTCTTGAGGTGAGATGATGGAAGATTTGAAGGCTGCTCCCTCAGGAGTACAGATGGGAAAGTTGAAGGGTGAATAATTTGTTCAGTGGGTAAGTAGAACTGTTCAAAATGCACAAAATATTAATGCAGCAAATCATTCACTCAGGTCATTAGTCAAACTTTTGGTTCTCCTGGTATTACTGCCTCAGTGCCAAACAATGCAATCATTTTTTTCCATTGGAAGTCCCAGTACATTACCTTTCTTTCCTAGATTGTATTTTCTCTTTCCGTCACAGGAAATGTACAGAAGGTGTATAGCACAAGATGTGGCCTCAGAAAATATTGAAACTCCATCTCATCCTAAGCTGATTTCACTGTTCCTGGCCTCCTGTGCTGTTCAAATAAAATTCAACAGAAGCCCAAGAAACAGAACATCATCTTTTAATACGGCACTTTACAATTGTCTGGATTCAATACAAACAGCTTGAGAAAGACTGCTTCCATTTTCTCAGGCAGTAGCTACTAGTAATGGTTCTGTTATTGCCATTTACACCTCCTCTGAAACCACCTTCCACTTTTTTATCATCCCTTTACCGCATCCCTTTCCCTCGCATCATTGTTCAAAATGTCACTGAATTACTCTCATCTTTTACTGTACACAGACCAGAGATTTTGTTCGGAAATTCTGAGCAAGTCTGGTAGCATCAATGAAGAGAGAAACAATTAATGGGGTGGAATTTTACAGAAACTTTATGCCCGTTCTGTGCAGGGAAATGTTGTAAAATCAGATGTAAAGCGATTGCCGCCGGTTTTCGCGACTAGCACAATTTTACGATACCCGGATTTCCGGCACAGTCAGCCCCTCACCGGAAATGGGCGAGAGGCTGATTAATTTATTTAAATTTATTAAAATAGTGACTTGCATGTGTTTAGTGAACCTGGTGCTCAATCGCCCAGACTCATTTGCCTTCATGGCCTTACCAGGAGAGGTTCTCCCCAGAAAGGAAAACACTTGCTCCCTATGAACAGTCGTGTTGGCCTCACCGGTAGAACCGGAGGCCATTGAGGCTCCCTGGGGGAGGCTGAGTGTAAGGCGGGGGTGCCCCTTGGGCAGTGCCAACCTGGCACCTGGGCAATGCCGCAGGGGCTGCATCTCGGGCCTCAGGCCCCGGGCTCCCGCAATTGTTAGGGAGGGGTGGTTGCTGGTTGAGGCTGCCTGCAATAGCAGGGGCCTGACATCTCTCTCTCTGCCTGTCAGACTCCTGCTACTGTTAATGCACATATGCAGCATCAGAGGTCTGCACATGTGCAATACCTCCCTTGAGTTAAATCCCACCCAACAGCCTCTCTAGCTAGAAGCTGACTAGCCCATCTTTTTAGAGACAAAGTGCGTACAATTGGCATGAAAACGTGACCAAACAACAGATCTGTAACTTTTCTATTTTCAGACTAGCTGGACACTTAGAAAAAAATCTTGTAAAATTCCCAATATTTCAGATCAATAAACTTCGTCAGAATTCTTTTAGTCACAATCTCCCTTTCCTAATTTGTTGTCATCAGCTGTCCCTCGACTTCAAAGATGACAACTACTTATGGTTGCAAGTTTTGGTCATGAGTCTTCACATGTAACCTTGGGCGCAAGGGGCAGGATATCTCATGAGGTAGTGAGATGCAGAGTACGTAGGATTTTCTTCCTTTTCTTTCTTTCTCTGCCACCCCGCTGCTTCATCATTAAGATGTTAGGATTCAAAACACGACACAGCTTGATTAACAAGTTGTTGCCATTCTGAACAATTGGTCAAGCTACTCTGAATCATTAAAATCAATGTTATCATGCTTCAAAGAGTGTTCCTTAGTTTCTTTGAAACGTTTTCTTTGTCCTCTTCGAATGTTGTTTATTTGAGATTTGAGAGAACAGGACCCAGCGGCGGAGACAGTTTTCAGCTATCAGGACACAGGGTGGGATTTCACCTCCTACCTCGACCCAACACCCGACACCGGAAAATTCCACCCGTCACTTGCAGTGGTCAGGCAACTGAAGTTAAAGAATTTCCCATTTATTGTATACTGACACCAGAAGGGTCAAATCTTTGATGAGATGAATAATCCCTGTCAGGTAAACTGTAAACAATATGGGGACAATCACACAGCCTTGCCTCAACCCAATCTGGATTTTGAAGGCATCCACTATAGATCTCTCACTCAAGACAGTTATAGTTATATCATCATGAAGCAGTTACATGATTGTGGTGAAATTTCTTGGACATCCAAATCTTTGTGCAAAATCCATAGAGCCGCATGACTTTGAGTCAAATTCTTTGATCAGATTGATGAATGTAATGTAATGTCCTTGCTGTTATTCTCAACAATGTTCTTGGATTTGTCTTGCAACAAAAACTATGTCAGGGGTTTCTCTGAAAGGTCTAAAGTCATACCATCTCTGGGAGGATATCCTCAATCATAGGAAGTAAGTGATTCAGGATTTTCCCTGCTCTGGAAAGGACAGAAATATTTGATAGTCCTCTGGACAAAAGGGAAATACCTTGATAGTTTCCACAGCATGATTTATCTTCCTTCTTGAAGTTACAATTGACATATTCCTGAAGTTGTGAGAGATGATGCTGGGGAGTGTTCTTTTCCTCACAACTCCATAGGATGACCAAGCAAAAGTCCATCAGCTTCAAAGACCATAGCTGGAGTATGATTGGAGTCACAGGCTTCATTGTTTTGCATGAGTTTCCCTTCTGGTTGCAGCTCTCCCATTGGTGGCAGTTCACCAATGGATCCTACCACTGGGAAATAGACTGTTGAGTATCAGTTACTACCGTGTCTTTACTTTTGAGGCGTTGTTGATAGTGTTATTTCTGGTGTTACTGGATGGCGTTATCACCCTTAAAAAGAGAAACACCACCTTGTGAATGAAGAGAATTTTGTTCATTTGACATCTGTCTGTAAACGGCCACGGGGGTTTCAAACAAGCTTTGCATATTACGATAGTCTGCTTATTGTTGGATTGCTTGGGCTTTCTCTTCCCACACATGTCCTTTATCTTCTGGATTTGTTCCTCGTTATGTGCCTTCAGTGGCCAGGGGACAGGGAGATATCACAGGCCACAGTTAAAGCTGCTTTTGATTATCTAGTAGAAGATTCGATATAGAATTGTGAATTAATTAAACTCTCAGCCAAAAACCGCCGCTGAATATAAGATGATTCAGTCTCTATGTATTACTCCCTCTCCACAGAAAAGCACACAAGTCAACTCTTGCCTTTCCTAGCGTCCCCGCTATAATCGTAGGATCAATTTTAAGCGCCTCCATCTGGCGTAGGCTGGCATGTCTGGTTTCCTGACTCCCCTCCTCCCACTCCATATGGTGAACTACTATGGCACCTGCAGCCCAGTGGATACATGCCACTGAGGCCCAGGCCTCCAAATGCTGGCTGCAATGGGCAGGCAGCAGGCACTCTGTACCTGCCGGCCCATTGTACCACTCAAGTTAAAATTAGGCCTACAGTGTGCAAAAGTAAGCAGTGGAGTCAGCTTCTGCCATTCCTCAAGGCGTTGATTTGGAAAACTAATGCACTCCATTTCATTTTGCTTACAACTAGCTAAGCATTCTGTCATTACCACAAACAAGAAATAAAATGGACAGAAAGCTTTAACTTGCAAGCACATCTCAATGGACAATAAATGAAAAGCTCTGGTTAATCACTTGTTAAGATCAAACTGTTGCAATTTGTTACAATTCCACCAGATGACAGCAGAGTTACTTCAGTGCCTTATCTGAAAGAGCAGACAATTTCTCATTGTTGGTGTAAACCTTCATCCGATGTACATACGGCAGCAGAAAGCTCCTTCATATTTTACTTCATGTCTAATAATCGGACTCTTATCCTCTCCTGGAAGCACTGAGTCCTGCTGCATAGACCAAGTTTGATTTCCTTGGGAATTGGAAATTAAGTGGTGATCTTATTGCAGTGCTTAAGATTCAAAGGTATGAGAGGGTAAATAGAATCCATTATCCCTATTTCCTTTGGTCCAGGACAAAGAGGCCAGGATTTTACCAGCCATAGTAAAATTGCCCTTAATGTCCCAAGATGTGTAGATTAGATAGATTAGCCTTAGTAAACGTGTGGGGTTATGGGGATAGGGTGCCGGAGAGGGTCTGGGTAAAATATTCTGCCAGAAAGTCAGTGCAAACTCAATGGTCTTAATGACCTCCTTCTGTACTGTAGGCATTCTATGATTCTATGTTTGCGGCATCAGCAAATATAGCAACCATACATCTATACCATTATCCAAGTCATTATTATAGATTGTAAATTGTTGAGGCCCCAGATTGTAAATAGTTGAGATACTCCACTAGATGCAGTTGCCATCTGCAGATGCCATCTCTCCTATGGCCAGATCACCTGACCCACACATCTTTGGACCGTGGGAGGAAACTGGGGCACCTGAAGGAAACCCACACAGACATGGGGAGAACATGCAAACTCCACAATGACATTCACCCAAGGCTGGAACTGAACCCAAGCCCCTGGTGCTGTGAGGCAGCAGTGCTAATCTGCGATACTGTCCCACCCCTAGGTAGGTAAGTCAGAAAGTAAGTTGTGAAAAGGACATCAGGAGCCTACAAAGGGATACAGATAGATCAGGTGATTGGGCAAAAAGGTGGCAGATGGAATATAATGTGTTAAAATGTGAACTCATCCACTTCGTCAGGAAAAATTTAAAAACAGCGTATTATTTAAATGGGCAAAGATTGCCGAACTCTGAGGTGCAGAGATGTCCTGGTATATTAATCACAAAACTTTAGCATTACCATTGCTGAATCACTCACTATCAACATCCTGGGGGTTACCATAGACCAGGAACTGACTAGCCATAAAAATACCGTACCTACTAAAGTAGGTCAAAGGCTAGGAATCCTGCAGCGAGTAACTCATGTCCTGACTCCCCAAAGCCATCTATAGGGCACAAGTCAGGAGAATAATGGATGGGTGCATCTCCAACAACACTCAAGGAGCTTGACACTTTCCAAGACAAAGCAGTCAGCTTGATTGCTACCCTGTCCACAAATATTCAATGCTTGCAGCACCGACGAGCACTGGCAGTTGTTTGTACCATCTACAAGACGCACTGCTGAAACTGATCAAGGTTCCTTCAGCAGCACCTTCCAACCCACAACCACTACCACCTAGAAAAACAAAGCAGCAGATACCTGGGAATATCACTAAGTGGAGGTTCCCCTCACTGTTCCTTCACTGTCACTGGGTCAAAATCTTGGAACTCCCTCCCTAACAGCACCATGATGCATCTACACCCAGGGACTGCAGTGGTTCAAGAGGTAACTCATCACCATATTCTGAAGAGCAACAAAGGAGGGGCAATAAATGTTGGTCTAGCCAGCAATGCCCACATCCCACAAATGAACTAAAAAAACAGGTGCCACAAGTGGTAAGTAAGACAGCTGGAATGTTGTTTTATATTGCAAGAGGAATGGAATATAAAACACGGGAGGTGTGCCACATTCGTACACAATATTGATGAAACTACATCTAGAGTACTGTGTCCAACCTTGGTCTCCTTATTTAAGAAAGGATATAATTGCAGTTTCCTATGAGGAAAGATTTGAAAGGTCAGGCCTGTATCCATTGTAGGTCTGAAAAACGAGAGGGGATCTTATTGAAACATATGAGATCCTGAGGGTCCTTGACAGTGAATGCTGAAAGGATGGTCCAGCTTGTGGGAGAGACTAGAACGAGGGGAATAGTTCAAAAATACTGATCTCCCATTTATGATGGAGATGAGAAGAGTTTTTACTCTCATGAGTTTGTGGAACTGACTTCCCCAGAAAGCGGTGGAAGTTGTGTCATTGATTATTTTTTAAGGCTGAATTTAGAGAGAGATTGATTGACAAGGGAGCCAAAGGGTTTGGAGGTAGGAAGTGGAGCCAAAGCCATAATCAGATCAACCATGATCTTATTGGTATGGCAGAGCAGGCTTTAAGTGCCAATCAGTCTACTCCTGCACCTAATTCAAATGTATGTTTGTATGTCCCTAGCCAAGGTTTCTGCAGCCAATTGAAATGCCCTACTAATGTAAATAAAAACAGGAAGTGTTGGAAAATCTCAGCAAGTCTGCCAGCACCTGTGCAGAGAGAAACAGAGTTAATGTTTTGAGTTAAATATAACTTCTCCAGTCCTACTTATATCCTGGATGAGATCAACTAAATTCTCATGCACTCAGAATCAAACTTAGACCTTGTCAGTTCTGAGACTCCTCACATATTTACACTATGCAATTGCCCATTGAGCGACCAAGAGATGGCTAGCTGGACAAATAGCTCTCCCTGGTGGATAAGTGGGGAATAGCAATCCTGATGGCCCAATACGCAAACAGCATCTCCAGAATTTCTCCTGACTGCTGGTGAAAGTTCCAAGTTATGCTGCAAGAATTGTGTCAAAAGTAGAACTAATTATTTTTGTTACCAAAAAAAGAGCTCTGTAGTTTGGAAACTCTGAAAATGAGAACAAGATTTTGAAGTATTAAGAGTGGACTGACAAGTACGTAAAAACATAATAACAGCAGGAGTAGGCCATACGGCAGAATGAATCCGCTGTGCCCTACAGTGAGATCCTTGACATCAATTTCACCACCCTGCCCAATTTTCAGATTCCGTGATTCCCCAGAGCTGGGTTGATTGGCCATGCTAAATTGCCCCTTCGTGTCCCAGGATACGTAGGTTAGAGGGATTAGTGGGGTATATATGTGGGGTGACAGGGATAGAGCCTGGGTGGGATTGTTGTCAGTGAAGACTCGATGGGCCCAATGGCCTCTTTCTGCACTGTAGGGTTTCTGTGGTTTTTATGATTCCCTTAGAATCTAAAAATCAAGTGGTCTCAGCCTTAAACATACTGAATGATTGAGTATCCACACAGCCTTTGGGGTGAGAATCCCAAACATTCACAAACCTCTGAGTGGAGAAATGTCTTTAAGCTGTGAGATTATGCTATCTCATTCTGGGCATTCCAGCATGTGGAAACAGTCTCTTGGCATCTACCCCTTCAAGACATCTCAGAACTTTGTATGTTTCACTGAGATTACCTCTCATTTTTCTACACATTTTGCTCAATATCTCTTAATTGGATAACCCTTTGAATCCAGTAACAATCTAGTGAACCTATGTTGCATTCCCTGGCAGGGATGTAAATCCTTCCTTAGGTAAGGAAATTAAAACTGTACACAGGACTCCTGGTGTGATCTCTCCCAAGCCCTGTACAATTTCAGCAAGAATTCCTTCGTCTTGGGTTTTCCAACTTCCTTGTAATATAAGCCAAAATACTATTTGTCTTCCTAATTATTTGCTACAACTATATCTTAATGTGCAATGTTTCCTCTACAAGGCAGATCTCAGAACCTACTGCACAGAAGGAGGCCATTTGGCCCATCGAGTCTGCATCGACCACAATCCCACCCAGCCCCTATCTCCATAACCCCATGCATTTACCACAGCTAATCTCCTGACACTAAGGGGCAATTTAGCATGGCCAATCCACCTAACCAGCACATCTTTGGACTGTGGGAGAGAACCGGAGAACCCGGAGGAAACCCATGTAAACACAGGGAGGATATGCAAACTTCACACAGTCATCCAAGGCCAGAATTGAACCGGGTCCCTGGCACTGTGATGCAGCAGTACTAATCACTCCGCCACCCTGCTGTCCCTTATTCTATAGGGTCAATTTTCCAAGTTCTGCTTCCAAAAAGGAGCTTTGTTTTGCTGCCAATGCATATTTAAAAAAAGCACCACAATGCAAAGAGTTGGGAAATTTGTGCTTTCAGAAAGATTGACTGACTTACAAATGAGGCATAAACAAATTTTCAATCAGAATGCACTTGAGGTAATGATGAGGAAGAACTTGACAACAAACTGAACAGATATAAGTGAAAACTCAGTAGATTAGGCAGCACCTGCGTAGAGAATGAGCAAGTTGATATTTTCATGGTTCTGTTGAAGATTTTACAGTATTGGCAGCTTCTGATTTTAGACTGAAATAGTGTTGGAGTAGGTGAACCCAGGAAAAAAATGATGGAAGGGCACAGACTGTATCAAGCTCACATCAGAAAAGAAGCCACAGAATTTATAATCAATGGAGTGATGTTCTGGTGAAGTGTCCTCTTCGGGGTTGGCTGCCAACCCATTAACAAGCAGAGGAAGCAACAGTAAATAAAGCAGCATCAAGTGACACACTTGGAAGGATATTCAGGAAGAGGTGCCAGACCTGAAGTGCCAAAGTGAGTCATGAAGCTAGATTTGAAGAACCTAATACATGGCATCTAAACCCATGGTTGCTGTCAGCCACTTCAGCTGAGTAGCTTGAAATACTCATTAATTCAGTTTATTCAGTAACCTGATGGATTGCAACACAAGCAAAGAAACTAATGTAAAACGTTCTGATGTATTTGGCAGCCAAGAAAGGGAAACTTAAAAAGATGCAGCTGAAAACATGTAACTCACATTACACAGTAAGTTGAGAGAAGTTCAGCTGCCAAAGTACTTTAAAGTCAAATGAGGTCATAGACAACGAGCTACAGCTTTAAACACTCAACATTACACCCAGTCATTTAAAGCATATTCGTGTCTTCTTGCTATTGATTGTGGTTTTCAACAAGAAACAACCCTTATGGGCAGGTGGGGCCTCTCAGGAACAAAACCCACTTACTCACTTTGAAGAAACTATAATGAAGATTGTAGGCTAGGGATCCACAGAAAGCATAAGTGATGCATAAGACAAAGGCAGGAACGCAGTTTGGTTAGAGTACAATTGTGCTCACAACCCAACTGTGCCAATGAATATGATTCTCAGCAGATGTAAAGAAATATATTAATCTGAGTTGGGGGAAATTAGTATATGACATATATGTAACTAAATGCCTAATTTTATACATGTATTTATGATTGCCTGCTTTTCTTTCCACAGCTCTGCCTGATTGCATGAGCAGCGAGTTAGCCCCTTGCGACATCAGGCCTCAGTGCAGCATGATACTACGCCTACCTAGTAAGATAGAATATATTGGATGATTTCAGTGATTTAGAAAGGGGAATGTTAAACCAGGCTCTCATTATGGACATAGCCGAGGGAAAACGGTGGCTGAAGAAGAGTCGGTGGCTGTGCTCAGTGGAGTCCTGACATGTCCAGAGCCCTACAAAGATACTTTGATTCTAATACAATCAACAGTGAAACAGAGTAGTTTCATGAGTGAAGAAGTTACTTACCACCTTGCAGAGCAAAATGAAAGCTGATCTAGGTGACATTCATAAATTTGTCGACCACTTTCACACCATTATGGAGCAATTGTCGTCTGCACTGCAGATGACCATAGTGAAGCATCCAACAGAATGACAATTCAGTGCAGACTTCAGATACATAATATTCTTCCAAATAAATGCCCTCTGCGATCTATGGTAATCACAGTATTGTTTATGACTTCAACATAGTTTTGACAGAGGTGCAGAGGCAAAGTATGAGACAAATAATTCCTCAAAAATGGTTGATATTCACTTTAGACCAAAGAGACAAGGAACAAGATTTGCATGACACTGGTGCTCATTTACAAGAATCAATTACTAGTCAGAAGCTCGTGTTACACCGAAAATCAGCTAATGTGGTGCCCGTTTTCAAAAATAGTAAAATAAATGACTACAGAAGGATCACTATCTCACATTTATATTGGGTAAGTAACAATTATTATCAGTGGTAAGACTGAATAGTCCCAGCATGGATTCGGAAAGAAAGATCGTATTGGTCAAAACTTTTTTGAAGAAGAAACAACTTCAATACATTGCACTAGATGTTCAAAATTCCACATGAAAGGTGGCTACTTGCAGTCAAGTGGGTTGGGTTTCAAGGTGAAACCTTTTCTGAAATAAAGTGGAAAATAAATGCTCAATTAATTCCTTGTGCCAGTAATGCTGATTACTATTTATTCAGTTTCACCACTGATAATGATTCTGTTATTTACCCAATATGGATGTGAAATACTGATGTTTCTGTAGTTATGTATTTTACCATTTTTGAAAATGGACATTGCATTAGCTGATTTCCAGTGTAACATGCACCACTGTGAGGTTATCCATCAATCTCAATTGATTGTCAAGAATTTGATGGAAGGAAGCTCCTAAGATAGCTTTGGATAAAGAAGTCCATTGAGCTAACTGTACTATATTGTTCAGCGTAATATACTATCCAATCTAATATCGTTAACAAATTGAACTTGATGTTTAGAGCTGAAGCATACTGCCTATTAATAATTTCCAGCTGTTGACCACTCTCAGTGAAAATAAATACTTCCTGATGTTCTTAAACCTGGACTGAAACTAGTTTCTTTTTCTAGTGCCTGACTATTTCTATAAGGTAGCCACGATGTGAAGATGCCGGCTTTGGACTGGGGTAGTACAGTAAGAAGTCTCACAACACCAGTTAAAGTCCAACAGGTTTATTATTAAATAAAATAAAATATTATTAAATAAACCTGTTAGACTTTAACCTGGTGTTATGAGACTTCTTACTATTTCCATAAGTATATAAGGGAGTTTTAACATTGGACGCGTTCAGTCTTTCCTTCCCATTCCTGCTGGAATCCAACTGACCACCATTTTAACCACTTACTGAGGCTTGGTAGCTGAGGTGTCTATGAATTAAGGAGATTGGAGTTGAATTACATCAATGGGACCTGTTTTGGATTTTAATTTGGGCCTGAGTGGAAAGGTTATTATAATAATTCCATCATATTAACTGCTGTGTCAAGAGGACAAAGAGACTCTCATTCCTCCAAGATAAGGCAATGGCTTTCCTATGTGAGGCTAGGTGGAACAGTAAAGTTGCAGCCTCTCCTACTTCAGACTTGTCCCAAACCCACTGGGGGTATCAACTCTACTGTCTCAAGTTTACTTTTTTTTCCATATTGTTAAGATCTTATAAATTCATCAGAATGATACCAGGGCTAAAAGGATGAATCATAGAATCCTACAGTGCAGAAGGAGGCCATCTGGTCCATCGAGTCCGCACCCACCACAATCCCACCCAGGTCCTAACCCCACAACGCCCACAATGTATTTATCCTAGCTAGTCCCCCTGACACTAAGGGGCAATTTATCATGGCCAATGTACCTAACCTGCACATCTTTGGACTGGGAGGAAACTGGAGCACCCAGAGGAAACCCACGCAGACATGAGGAGAATGTGCAAACTCCGCACAGTGATCCAAGCCAGGAATTAAACCCAGGTCCCTGGTGCTGTGAGGCAGCAGTGCTAACCACCGTGCCACCCCAGCACTGTGCCAGTGTGCCAGATGAAATTATGATTTTGCATAGTTTAGGTTTGCACTTCCTCAGATACGGAAGATCAAGAGGTGATCCAATTGAAATAGAATGGTTACAGCGCAGAAGGAGGCCATTCAGTTGTTTGTGTCTGTGCTGGCCTGAAAGATCAATTCAGCTAACCCCACATTCCTACTCTTTCACTGTAGCTGGAAAATTGGTTTTCTAGGTGCTTATCCAATTCTCTTTGACAGCCACAATTGAATCTACCTCCACCACATCCTCAGGCTGTGTATTTCAGATTGTAACCACTCACTCCTTATTGGTTCTTTTGCTATTCATCTTACATCAGTGTCCTCTGATTCTTGGTCCTTCTACCAATGGGAACAGATTCTCTCCATCTATTTTGTCTACATCTTCCGTGGTTTTGCATATCTCTCCATATTTCTATCAAATTTCCTCCAAACTTCTCCACTCTTAAGGATAACAAACCAGCTTTTCCAATCTGTCCGCATAAATTAAGTCCCTCATCCCTGGAAACTTTTCTGCACCTTTTCTAATGTTTTCACATCCTACCTAAAGTGTGATAATAAGAATTGAGCACAATTCTCCAGTTGAGGGCACAATGTTTCGAAAAGATTCTTCATAGCCTCCTGCTTTTGTACTCTATGCTTCTATTGAAAGTCCACATTGCATATATCTTCTTAACAACTTTCTCAATCCGCCCTGTATCTTCAATTATTTTTGCAAAGATACTGTCAGGTTTCAGTTCCTGTACCTCTTTTAGAAGTGTTCTCATTATTTATAGCCTTTTTTCTTCCTACTGTGATGATACATGAATATTTTTATATTCCTGTGTTAATGTGTATATTCTCTGTAGATAAGATTAAGCCGTATTGACAGTTAATCAAATGTGAGGTTGTTTGAGTCAGACTGTCTGTAGAATCCTTATGGACGATAGATTGAACATGTTATCATCTTGCATTTTGTAATGAGGTATTATGGTGGGTCTTGCAAGTAAACACAGTGGATCTGAAAACTGCATTGGGGATAAGTCTTGAAATTGATTAGTAGCTATTGCAGTTCAAAGGAGTCTCAAAGGTGGCAAAAACATATGCATTTTACAGGAGAATTGAGTAAATGGGGTGGGCATTTTAAATTTTATTGATCTGAAATAGAGCTGAAATGGGAACATGAAAGATTTGGAAACCTGAGTTTTTGCGGGATATTTGAAAACAATAGAGAACTAAGATGAAAAATGAAAAGGGATTTATAAAAATGGGTTTTCAGCTGTAATTGATTACTGTGGCGGGTGGGAGGGGGAGTGGAGTGGAGTATTTTGGAGTGCTGAAAAGCTGTAAAAGTCTTTAAATTGAATAAAACAACTGAGTTTTGGGCTAGGAGAATACGTGTGCTGAGAAACATTTTGTTTTCAATCTCTCGTTTGGAAAAATTGGATTTGTTCTGGGAAGTCGTGGATTGTACTTCTGTTTAAAGAGTACAATTTCTCAAATATCTCCTGAATTTTGTGGTTAGGAATCTATAAGGGCTGTTGCCAAAAATATAGCTCTACTGTCTACCTTTGGTAAAGTATTGTTTTTTTTTTAAGATTTCTTTATAGTTGTGTATATTTTATATCACGTATTTAAGTTTTGTCTTTTATTTCCTTTACTTGAATCAACATTTTAACTCCAAGCATCTGAAAGTTATCACTGGAGTCCTGTGCTTTTGTATTCAGTGGTCTCCCCCCCCCCCCACCCCTCATTTCTATAATACAGGAATAGAAAATTACCATCAGCTAAGACTAATTTCAGTCTGAGATCTGGCTTGCTCAAAGTTAACATCTGTTGCAGCTGAAATACCACCAAGGTGTACGACAACACATCAGTGTTAAATTTCATCTGCCATATGCCACATGCCACCAGCCAATCCATGTCTTCTTAAAGTTTATTCTTCTCACAGTCCACAATACACAATAAAGTTTTTTTATTTTCAGCGAATTTTGAAATTGTGCCTTGTTCAACCATGTCAAATAAAAGTTACAGTCCTAGTGTTGATCCCTGGAGAACCAACCACACTGTATATATTTTCCCAATCATTAAAAAAGGAGCTGATAGGAGACAAACTTTCCACTGGTGGATGAGTCCAGAACAAGTTAATATAAGCTTTAGTTCAGGAAAGATGCCACAGATCATTCTTCATTCAAAGTGTAATGAAAGTCTGGCATTCTCTCCTCCAAAAAACTTTTGAGGTTGCCTGGGTCAACTTGATTTCAAAATCAAGATTGATAGATATTTGTTTGCTGTGAGTATTCAGGATTGTGGAACCAAGACAGGCAGGTGAAGGTAAGATACAGGCCAGCTATTATCTAATTGAATCTCAGAACAGACCTGAGGGGACACACTGGTTTATTTGCCTGTTGCTCATGTGTCAAGTTTTCAAGATGCCTTCATTAAAGTCTGAAGTGACCTAATGTGGACTGGTAAATTATTTTCTTCCTGTGGCATGGGGGGGTGAGGCTGCATTATACAATGACGGGGAGTTGGCTAGCTAAGTTGGCTGGATGGCTGGTTTGTGATGCAGAGTTACATCAACAGCATGGGTTCAACTTCGTCTGAGATTATTCTGGGTAAACACAGTAAGATGTCTCACAACACCAGGTTAAAGTCCAACAGGTTTATTTGGTAGCAAAAGCCACTAGCTTTCAGAGCGCTGCTCCTTCATCAGGTGAGTGGGATTTCAGTTCACAAACAGGGCATTTAAAGACACAAACTCAATTTATAAATAATTCATCCGTCGTCATAGCCGGTGGATGGTCTTCTCACGTGAGATGATGGCATCCGTGTCAATGATCTGACACATCTTGCAGAGACAGTTCCAATGCGCCACAGTGAAAAACCGCACCAACCTCCTCAAAAACAAACACAGGACACGGCGGACAGAGTACCCTTTGTTGTCCAGTACTTGCCCAGAGAACTGAAGCTATGACATAATCTCTGGAGCCTTCAACATGTCATTGATGAAGACGAACATCTCACCAAGGCTATCTCCACACACCCACTTCTTGCCTTCAAACAACCGCACAACCTCAAACAGACCATTGTCTGCAGCAAACTACCCAGCCTTCAGGAGAACAATCAAGTCTTAAAGGTGCAGACAATGTGAGCGGAGAGAGCGTTAAGCACAGGTTAAAGAGATATGTATTGTCTCCAGCCAGGACAGTTAGTGAGATTTTGCAAGCCCAGACAAGTTGTGGGGGTTACAGATTGTGACATGAACCCAAGATCCCGGTTGAGGTCGTCCTCGTGCACGGAACTTGGCTGTCAGTCTCTGCTGAGCAACTCTGCGGTGTTGTGTATCGTGAAGGCTGCCTTGGAGAACGCTTACCCGAAGATCAGAGGTGGAATGCCCATGACCGCTGAAGTGTTCCCCAACAGGGAGAGAACACTCTTGCCTGGTGATTGTCCAGCGGTGTTCATTCATCCATTGTTGTAGCGTCTGCATGGTCTCCTCAATGTACTATGCCTTGGGACATCTTTCCTGCAGTGTATCAGGTAGACAATGTTGGCCAAGTTGCAACAGTATGTACAGTGTGCTTGGTGGATGGTGTTCTCATGTGAAATGATGGCATCTGTGTCGATCATCCGGCACATCTTGCAGAGGTTGCTGTGGCAGGATTGAGTGGTGTCGTGGTCATTGTTCTCCTGAAGGCTGGGTAGTTTGCTGCAGACAATGGTCTGTTTGAGGTTGTGCGGTTGTTTGAAGGCAAGAAGTGGGTGAGCGGGGATAGCCTTGGTGAGATGTTCGTCTTCATCAATGACATGTTGAAGGCTCCAGAGATTATGTCATAGCTTCAGTGCTCCGGACAAGTACTGGACAACAAAGGGTACTCTGTCCGCCGTGTCCTGTGTTTGTTTCTGAGGAGGTTGGTGCGGTTTTTCACTGTGGCGCGTTGGAACTGTCTCTGCAAGATGTGTCAGATCACTGACACGGATGCCATCATCTCACGTGAGAACACCATCCACCGGCTACGACGACGGATGAATGAACACCGCTCAACAATCACCAGGCAAGAATGTTCTCTTCCTGTTGGGGAACATTTTAGCAGTCATGGGCATTCCAACTCTTTGGGTAAGTGTTCTACAAGGCGGCCCTCACGGGACACGACAGCGCAGAGTCACTGAACAGAGACTGATAGCCAAGTTCCGCACGAGGACGACCTCAACCGGGATCTTGGGTTCATGTCACACTCTCTGTAACCCCCATGACTTGCCTGGGCTTGCAAAATCTCACTAATGTCCTGGCTGGAGACAATGCACATCTCTTTAACCTGTGCTTAACTCGCTCTCCACTCACATTGTCTGTACCTTTAAGACTTGATTACCTGTAAAGACTCGCATTCCAACCATTATTTTGTAAAGTGAATTTGTGTCTTTATATGCCCTGTTTGTGAACTGAAACCCCACTCACCTGATGAAAGAGCAGTGCCCCAAAAACGAGTGGCTTTTGGTACTAAATAAACCTGTTGGACTTTAACCTGGTGAGGCTTCTTACTGTGTTTACCCCAGTCCAACAACAGCATCTCCACATCATTATTCTGGATGGCAGAGTGATTAGCACTGCTGCCTCACAGTGCCAGGGAGCCAGGTTCGATTCCAGCCTTGTGTGATTGTGGGGAGTTTGCACACGTTCTCACTGATCTGTGTTCTTCCAGGTGCGCTGGTTTCCTTCCGCAGTCCAAAGATGTGCAGGCTAGTTGAATGACCATGCTAAATTGCCTCTCAGTATTCCAAGATGTGTTAGAAGGGTAAATGAGTAGGATTACGGGGATAGGGCCTGGGTGGGATGCTCTGTCGAAGAGCCAGTGCAAACTTGATGGGCTAAATGGCCTCCTTCTGCACTGTAGGGATTCTATGAATAATAGCCACAAAAACAGAAAATGCTGGAAAATATCAGAAGTCTAACAACATCTGTGGAGAAAGAATAGAACCAAGGTTTTGAGTCTGGATGACCCTTTGTCATCCAGCTCCCACCTGAAGCTCTGACAAAGGGTCATCCACACTCAAAACATTGGTTGGGATTTAATGACATCGCTTGTCCCCAAACTGTAAAATCCCACCAGAGGTCATTATCTGTCCCTTGCCCCCTCAGATTCCCATGGTGGGCGGGGCAGTAAAATTCAGGCTGTTGGCTCTATTCTCTCTCCACAGATGTGGTCAGACTTGCTGAAATTTTCCAGCATTTTCTGCTTGTTTCAGATTCCAGCATCCGCAGTATTTTGCCTTTAGGCTATAAGTAACAGGCAGCTGTGCAGCAAAAAAAAACTCACCGAACAACGCTTACCTAAACAACATCAGCTAGTTTGTTTTTGTGTGCCGAATATTGCTTAGTTTCCTTCCTCGGCTAACGTTATAAAAACACTTTGGTACCGTGCATAAATTAAACAACGTGATGACTTCGAGGAATTATGTTTTTGTCGTAAAGGGTGAGCTCACAGGGAAGGGAGTGTTATTAACCATTTACAATCAGGGCGAGGAGCTTGTAGCGTCCCGGGTTCTGGCCTCTTGGTAACAAAGGGCGGAGAAGTGTTGGTCCTGAGGCGGCCGCTGGTGCCCCCCCCCCCCCCACCCCTCCTCCTGAATTTGGTCAGCGGTTTCCTCGGAAGTTTCAGCCCAGATCTTCCTTTTGGGAGAAAGCGCAGGAAACTTTAGCTTCACGCAGAAACCAGCGGGAAGAATGTCCGGTGAAGTGAAGCAGAGGAAGAGAAGCGCCGCTGGCGGCAGGCAGAGCGATGGAGCGAGAGAGGCGGCGGCGGCGGCTGCTGCCAGAGGGAAGGTGCGGGAGGAAGAGGAGGCGGAGGGCCGGCCGCTGGCGCTGAGGAACGTGCTCTGTTTGCTCTCGCTGCTCGCCAGCGCGGGACTCGCCGGGTAAGGAGGAGGCGGCGGGATTCTCCGGGCTCCCACACTGAATTCAGCGGCCTCTCACTTGGAGGAATTTTCCGGTCTTTCAATTTGGGAGGGAGGAGATTTTCCGGTCTCTCACTTCGGGGGGGGGGGGGGGGGGGAGATTTTCCGGTCTCACTTCGTTGGGGGGGGGATTTTCCGGTCTCTGACTTTGGGAGGGGGTATTCTCCGGCATCTCACACTGGGGGGGAAGAGGGGTCTCCGGCCTCCACCAGCGAGAACCCCACAGTTGTGGGCGAGGTGGGAGAATTCGTGTGCCCCCCCCCCGGGGTGAGACCGGGGTATTCGGGGGCCGTGATTGAAGTGTGTCAGACTGACTGTCTGCTTCGGGAGAGTTTAGTTTACAAGACGTTGAAGGAACGGAAAATTTTTTTTTAAGAAACAAAAGTTTTTGTCAAGTTTCGCACCAACTCCAGAGAATCGGGACGGGACTGTAAGTTTTAGCCGCTCCGACAGCACAGTTGAGTTGAAAGGACTTTGTGTTCTTGTTTAAAAACCCGGCCGGGAACATGGCTGTGATTTTTCTGCTAATTGACAGGATTTGAGCTCCAGACAGGTTTCCTGTAAATCAGTTTAGTCCCGTCCGGTGTCGTGTGGAACACCCCCCCGCAAAACCCACACACCGGATAGCTTTCACTGAATCCCTGTCCCCGAAATGTGAAAAATGAGTGGAATCCATACCGAGGGGGAAATGCCGCACGCTTCAAAATCTCTGTAAACGCCTCCTGTGAAAGGAGCTCCCGGCACGTTTGTGGACGTGGAATTTCCACCTCATTTGTGAGGCTGCTGCCGGGAAGCCTCGGAATGTGATACGCTCCTCCCCCCACTTTCACATATACTTAATTCCCCCCCCCCCCAACACACAGGCGCACAATCTCCTTCCCCCAACACCCCCCACCCCACTCACATACACAAAAAACCTCCCCCACCCCCTTCCAGCCTGGGTCCTGTAAATTCTGCTTTTTGGTAGAGTCCAGTTGATGACAAAACCTTTGGGATGGATACATTTAAGAAACACCCTGTTTTTTGCAGTGTTTTTCTGTGTGTTAATTGAACATCCGCTTACTAGTCCCACACAGTCTTTCAAACTGATGCAGGCTTGATTGGATTGTGAGACTTGACAAAGTAAAGAAATCCCCCCCCTCCCCCGTCAGCTTCCTCAGCTCCTCCACCACCCCCACAAGTCAGGCAGTATTTGTGGAGAAAGAAGCAGAGTTAGTCAATCTCCATGGCTGGACACCCTTTCTCCAAACAACAACGTTACCTCTGATTCTCTCACCCCAGATGCTGCCAGACCTGATGAGTATTTCCAGTGTTGGTTTACATTCCTTTTTTTTACCCCCCTGGCAATTAAGAGGTTGTGGAGCAAGTAACTAATTGAGAACAACAACACACTTGTTGGATGCCAGGGAAGTGGCTTCCTTGCCAAAGTTGGTGTTGAACTGTTGGGTTCCAATGACTGGCGTAAAGACAACAATGGTTTATTCAGTACTCTGAGCAACTCTACCCATATTCCAGTGAGGTAAATAGCCATGTCATCATGTGAGCACTCTGTCCACACCTCCTTATTTTAGTTGGGACAACTGATGGTATTGACATGTGATAGTCAATGTGAACAATAATTGTGTGCCAACCATTTTATAATATACAGATTGAGCAGGATAACAAAACGTAACTATTTATGTAGGGTAAAACACAGATTAAATTGTTGTATCTGGTGCATAGCCCATCATGTCTCTTTCCCTATCTTCCCCCTTTCTGTTTAAAAGAAAAACGACAAAGGCAGTTGTAGACTAAACATAGTCTTGGAACCTCATGTTTAGTTTGGTCATATGTCCTGAGGGTGTAATTATGTCAGTTGGTTATGAGTAGATGTTCTCAGGCTGATGTTCACAGTGTGGGATGATCTGGGGTGTTCCAGTAAGTACAGAGCTTGCTGCGTAGGTGTCTAGAAAAGCCTCCATTTCCATTGGTGTAGGAGACCTGTATTGTTGGCAGGATGGCTGGGTACTGTGGCCTTTGCTGGTGCTGGTTCCCATATTTGTAAAGATGATGATGCTGCGATTTTGTACCTAGTTGGTGCAGTCTGAGATAAAACGTAACTGTTCGGTTGCGGGTTGTGACTCTGCAACAACTTGTGGTTGTGTGTGGTCTGGATCCTGACTGTTTGACCATATTCTGTGGGCGTTGTATTCATAGTGCTTTTTCGCTCTTGGTTGACATTCTATAAGGGCACCACTTGCATTGGTATGGAGTTGGGCCTCAAAAGAGCCTTGACAGTGGGAATTTTGGTCCTGGTGTGCCTAAAAAATGGTCCCTGTGCTGATGAGGGTAGACCTAGTCTTGGAACTGTTTCACAGGCAGAGAAGTGTAGCATAGTAATCGGTATGATCCTGGGCACATTTCTCTAGAAGATGTTTAGCTGAGAATACGGCCCATTCCACCAGACCATTGGACAGTGGCTATAGGGAGCTGCTGATGATGTTCTCAAAAAATCCATGTGCATGCAAATTTCTAAGTTCGGTGGAGCAGGATGGGTAAAGTGCTTGATCATGACTGTGTTACCCTTTATTTTTGATAGGTAGTTGAGTCCACTCAAAGTCAACGTTGCTTACCATTTCTTTCGAAGATGTCAGGTACTGTAAGGGACCATGGGAGGCCTCGGACCTTTTATAGCTGCAGTGGTTCTTTTGTTTGATGCATCTTGAGTCCAGTGCTTGGTGTACATCTGGAGATTTCCCTCCCAGGTTGGCGCACATTTATAGTGATGTATAGTGATTCTGTTGTATAGTGTATTTGGTTGCTTACAACCCTGGGTGCCCTTGGTGAAGTTGCTAATGTGTGCTACCTCTGAAGAGAAATAAGGATGACAAATCCATCTTGCGTGGTTAACGTGGAACTCGTGGGGAAACATTTTTGAGGAATCGTACTAGCCCCTCGTGATAATGTTGTGCCGTTGTGTGCAAGTGATGTCATCTTTGAGTTCCTGGATTCTGTGAGAGGACAGCACCTTATAGTCATGATGTCTGTATCCCCTTCACAATTTGCCTTGTCTGAAGGGGCAGGAAGGTTCTGGAAAGGGCATCAGCCAAGTATGGCTCCTCACTGCGTCAGTAGATGACAGAAATTGTAGCATTGCAGCGCGAAGAAGCCTTTTTAGAATAGTTGAGTGGCTGATCAGTTTCAACACTTGCAGGGTGAAATCATGCAATTTCTGACAAGGCAGAAACTGGAGTAAGGAGTTCCTTTTCGATCTGTACTTAGTGAGTCTCAGTGTCAGTGAGGGCCCTTGATGCAAAGGCCTGGTCTGCCATTATGGTTGCAGACTGTGCCAAGTCTGTACTGAGGGGCATCTGCTGACAGGAGTATGGGTGCTCAAACATCAAACTATTGTAGCACTGATGGGACCGAGAGTGCCTATTTGCAAGTTTTGAAAAGCACTGTGTGGTGCTCTTGCCTGCACCATTTGATGTCCTGGTGGAGGAGCTGGCGAAGTGGTGAGGTGACCTCACTGTAACATGGGATGAACTTAGAAAAATAGTTTGTCATACTAAGGAAGCACTGCAAAATGTGCTTGTCCATGTGAATGGCTATCTGTCATATAGCCGTTTTCTCCTCTGGATCCTCCTCTTGCCATCGGCTGTGAGTAAGTGACCCATGCAGGGAACCAAGTTGACCCTGCATCTGCACTTAGCAGGGTTCAGCTTTAGCTATCTAGTTCTGAATCTGTCCAGGATGAGATGATGATATGCTCCCAGACCACAATGTAATTAACAGTAATTTCACGGGATTGGCCTGCAAAGAATTGCTCCATGGACCTTTGGAAGACACGCTGCCAGTAGTGATCCCATTGGGCCTACAAAGAAAACAACATTTGCCCACTGGAGACATGGATGTGATAAACTTCAAGGATTCTTTGTCTCATGCAATTTGTTTCCAGAATGCTGTCTTAGCATTGGCCATGTCTGCTATCACCTGATCCACTGTCTTCCGAAGGTGAAGAGGTCTGAGGAGCACCTCACCGAGTTGATGCAAATCCTGACCATGCCATCTTTCTTTACAGCATCTACCATTGCTGAAACCCATTCTGTGGCTTCATCCATGGGGGTTATGATTCCCAGTGTCATCATTCAATGCAGCTTACGGACTACTCTGCGTCATGACTATTGGTACTCTTCTTGGGATAAATTGGCAGTACTGAGTCATCTAGTCTTGTGGTAGATTACTGGTAGCTTACCAATGACTCCATAGTTGAAGAGGTCTTTGTACTCATTTTTGGGACCTGGTATTGCAGAGCATGTTCCTCTGGACCACGTTGGAAGAGCTCCAATGTGATGCTGTCCCAAAGACCTAACAGTGGCCTTATATTCAGGTCAGCAGTGTGAAACTTGAAGCAGCCTTGTGTGCAATGGAGAATGGCCACACATTCTATGCGGATGGCTTGTTTGCTAGAGGCCATGTGCTCCACCAGCATTTTGGGGTCTGGTGCTGCATAAGGTTCTAGTTCCTTTAGAATTTGCCTGAGCAATGCATTACACCATGTTCCAGTATCAATCTTTACCTTCTGTTTTGCCTTGCTGCAGATCATGTTGAGGCTGGTGAAGATCTCACTCTTTCCTGACACAGTAGAGTATTGTTGGCAATGCAGTGATCTGATTGTTCTGGCTGAGCTCTGGTTCATTCACCTTACTAATGCTCCTACACTTGGAGGACTGACTGGCTGCAATGTGACTGGTGCCAAAGCAAGGCTGCTATAGTTTTGATTAGCAGCATTTTGCATAATGATTCCACTTGCCACATTCCACATTGCCCTTACAATATGCCAAACATGCTGTTTGTTTTGAGGATGATGGCCACTGCAGTTGGACAGGGCATGCCTGTCTTGTACTGCAAACGCTTCTGTTTCCTAGATAAATTCCTAGCTGCTTTATTTTCAGATTGTTCATTTAGCATGCAAGTTAATTGGTTGTAGCTCATAAAATAAGGATTTATTGAATTCAATTCAAACACGGCTGTTTGTAGTGTTAAATCATTCCCTTGCAGCAGCTGCTTGTGGACAAGATCACTGTGGACCCTGCAGACTATTTGATCCTTGACCAACTCATTGGTAAGGGTGCCAAATTCATCTTTTTGCCAAGATTTTCGAGGACTGAAACTTTCTGGTCATTCATGCCGGTATAATCTTCTGGTCCCACCATGGTGCACCCCTTGTTGTGGGTTTCCCAGTAGCTTCAATGGGAAGTCCCGTTGACAGCAGCAGGCCAGAGGATCCTGCTGTCAGCCGATGGCCCACCACCTACTGCCAACAAGAAAAATGATGTGGGGAGGCTAGAGAATCTCATCCATTGTTTCCTTTTATCTTTTGGTTTGTAGAGTTAAACGCATGCCTCTTGAGTATTATGCTTGTCACTGACAGGTAAATATTTGCAAACTGTAGAAAGATTATTTCAGGGTTTGCTTTCTTCTCCATTTGAAAGACAAATGATTCAAACTTCTCAACAGCCTTGGGGTCCACTCGATGTAGTGAAGTGTAAGTTTGTCCAATTTTTGATTTGTCCACTGCTTTGGCACTGCAATAAATGTGCAACTCCTTTTAAAACTTGGCCCAGTTGTCTGCAGTGTTTCTGCTGAACAAAAGTGGATCTATGTGGCAAAGCCCTCAAGCCATGCTGCCAACTCCTGACACCATGTAGAAGCTGGGTTGCAATGACTGGTGACCAAGAACTTAGTACTTTGTTGTTGTTTTGTGAGTGCACTTGCATGCTTTACTCTGCCATCACTCTGGGGAGAATGCCTGTGCTTCTGTCGTGTGACTTTTTAAGTATCCATATCATCAGATGACCACTTGGTCTACAGTTGGAGCTATGCTGCAGTCCATTGTACGTTTAGGTCCTCATTGCCACTTCGTGGGTGTGTGACAATTTATTAATATCAATGTTTTTCTTTGCAAAAATTCAAGAGGTACAGAGCTTGTATTTCCCTCCATCCTATTGATGTGTATCTAACAGCTTAACCTTTGAAGGTTTTAAAAATCTAATCAGCTGGATGATTTTAATTATTTGGTTTTTGCTTGCTGTTGACTGAAAGCTGCCAGTACAGAACTGTGAATAAGTTCAACATTGTGAAACTTATCTCTTTTTTCTGCAGGCTCATGTACCAGCAGTCAGCTAGGTTTGCTGAAGTGGAGCAGAAGTACCAGCAACTCTACATGAAAACTGTAGCAGCCCAGGCACTGGAAGATGAAATTAACAAAGTTTCAAAAAAGGTAAATGCAATAAAGTACCCGTCTTAAAAAGTTTAGCAAAAAAAAGGATATTAGACCAAACATGAATTCTTTTTTTAATTGCTTATGTTTCAGTTAAGAGACAGTGCTCAATATTCACTGAGCACTATGGATTTGGTCCTGCGTTGGTAATCCAAAATTTCTGATATCAAATCTTGACCAATTTTGAATTGAATTCAATAAATCTTTACTTTATGAGCTACAATCAGAAGTTGCCACCAAAGTTTCTGGATTGTTATACTGGTCGTTTAAGGCAGAAAACTTGCTGTCCATTCCTAACTCCAGTTCTACAGTCTGTACTTGACGTAAGTACCCTCTGAAGCAGTCCGTTCAACACAAGAAATCATCCACACCCTTTGTGTGGCACGTAAGATTGGAAAGTGGTTATGGCCCAAATCAAAGAAGTCAATGAAGAAGCTGATGAAGAATCCTGCAGATTAACACCTTATTTCTCTTTGTAGAAAGTATGAATACTATTGTTTCAATTCAATTTAAGTGCCTTGCTATTGTAATTTTTCCAAGAAGTGTGTCTATTATTAATAGTATCCTGACAAAATTGTATAAATCTTGAAGAAATGATGTCTATTCTAGATGCAAAATCTTAGGCGAGAATGTTATGGCTGTGCATGCCAGCAGGATTTTCCCATCCCACTGCAGTGAATGGAGATTTGGCTGGGTGCCAAATTCTCTGACCTCAGAGCAGCAGGACCATGGCGTGAATGGCCGGTGAGATCTCGCCCTTAGATTTTCACCATACCTTCTTTTTTAAACCTCCCAGTAATATCTCAAAACACTTCATCTCCAATAAATTACTTTCAAGTTTAATGATTATTGTATGTGCATGACCAAAGATCTACAAATAAAGATCAATAAATCATTTGGCAGGCTTGAAATTCTTTTTTGAAGGTGATTAATTTGAGACGGTGGCCGGGATTCTCAACCACACCTGTGGCTGGGATTTTCCAGTCCCGCTGCTGAGCACCAAATTCTCCGTTCTTGCTGGCAGAGGGGGCAAGGTGTCCAACGTTGTAGAATTCCGGCCAGTATCTTTGCTGAATATTTCATTTTATGTTTTGGTTAATTGAATTTTAAAACAACAGTACATTTGATACAACACAATGCAAGGTGTGTAACCTAGCTGTGGTTTTGTAGAGATGTTGACATGATTATAAAAGATGAAGGCTTAGTGCTTAAGGATATGTGAAAACATTGCAAAAAGAAGAATTGGTTAGATTGAACCTGGGGGGGGGGGGGGGGGGGGTGTGTGTGTGTGTGTGTGTGTGTGTGTGTGTAACAATCCATATACAACTCTGATACTGCGTTAACCTCTCCCAGACTAATTTAATTTGCTGGTAGTGGAGATTATATAATAAGATGATTATGCCAGTAGGAGTCAGTTGTTAGTGTTGATATATTCAGACCTGTCCAATTAGAATTACCATTTTAGGAACAGGGGGAGACCACTCAGCCCATCGAGCCTGTTCCACCGTTTAATTTTACGCCATGGCTGATCTGTGGCCTAATTCCATACACCTGCCTTTAATTTTTGTTAAGCAAAGGTATCACAGATGTAAAGATAGCAACTGATCTAGCATCAATTACCTTTGTGGAAGCGAGATCCAAACCTCTATCACCCTTACTGTGTGTAGAAGCTATCCACTTTGGGAGCAAATATAGAAAGACAGATTATTACTTGAGTGGGTGTAAATTTAGAGAAGTGGATACTCAGCGAGACCTTGATGCCCTTGTGCATCCACCACCAGCAAATTAGTCTGCGAGAGGTTAACGCAGTATCAGAGTTGTATATGGATTGTTCGACACTCACACTCTCACTCTCGCTCTCACACTCACACACAGGTTCAATCTAACCAATTCTTCTTTTTGCAATATTTTCACATATCCTTAAGCACTAAGCTTAAGTGTGCAGGTACAGCAGACAGAAAAGGCAGCAAATGGTATGTTGGCCTTCACAGTGAGAGGATTTGAGCATAAGGAACAGGAATATATTACCGCCATTGTATAGAGCATTGGTGAGGCCATTCCTGGAGCATTGTGTGTTGTTTTGGTGTTATCTGAAGAAGGATGTCCTTGCTATAAAAGGAGTACAGCAAAGGTTTATCAGGCTGATTCCTGGGATGACAGGTCTGTCACGTGAGAGACTAAGTCAGTTAGGATTATATAGAATTTTATAAATTTCTATGAGATTCCCTCTCACTCTTCTAAACTCCAGAGGGAATCTCATAGAAATTTATAAAATTCTAACTAGTTTAGACTGGGTAGATTCAGAAATAATGTTCCCAGTGATGGGGGAGTTCAGAACTAAGGGTCATAGTTTGAGGATAAGGAGTAAATTTTTTAGAACTAAAGTGAGAATTTTCACCCAGAGGGTTGTGAATGTGTGGAATTCACTATCAAATATAACCAAATATGGTTGAAGCCAAAATGTTGTCTGCTTTCAAAAAGAAATTAGATATAGCTCTTGGGGCTAAAGGGATATGGGGGGAAGGGAGAAATCAGGATATTGAATTTGATCAGCCATTATCATGGTGAAGCAGGCTCGAAGGGCTGAGTGGCCTACTCCTGCTTCTAGTTTTTATGATTCTAAGTGCTTCCTAACAATTGTCTCAAATCAGGATAGGGGATCAGGATATTGAATTTGATCCCCTAATCAACTGTCCTGGCTTGAGACAATTCACACCTCTTTAACAGTGCTTAACCCTCTCTCCACTCACATTGTCTGCACCTGTAAAGACTTGATTACCTGCTAAGACTCACATTCCAACCATTATGTTGTAATTGAGTTTGTGTCTATATATGCCTTGTTTGTGAAACAAATCCTGCACTCACCTGATGAAGGGGCAGCACTCCAAAAGCTTGTGCTACCAAATAAACCTGTTGGACTTTAACCTGGCGTTGTGAGACTACTTACTGATAACCATGACTCCGTTGTCATGGGTTTCCTCCGGGTGCTCCAGTTTCCTCCCACAGTCCAAAGATGTGTGGGTTAGGTTGATTGGCCATTGTAAAGTTGCCCCTTAGTGTTCTAAGATGCTTAGGTTAGAGGGATTAGTGGGTAAAATATGTAGGGATATGGGGGTAGGGCCTGTGTGGGACTGTGGTCAGTGCAGACTCGATGGGCTGAAGGGCCTCTTTCTGCACTGTAGGGTTCTATGATTGTCAATTGTCAGAAAAACCCATCTGGTTCACAAATGTACCTCTAGGGAAGGAAATCTGCCGCCCTTACCCACTCTGGCCTACGTGTAACTCCAGAGCCACAACAATGTAGTTGACTCTGAATTGCCCTTAGGCAACTAGGGATGGGCAATAAATGCTGGCCAGATAGCGACATCCATGTCCCATGAATGAATTAAGAAAAAGATTGTATAATCTGCCCTCATAACTAAACCACTGATATCCAGGTAAAATTCTTAAGTTGCGCTGCGCTCACTCTAGTATATCCTTCCTAAGGTGTGATCCTAGATCTGCTCTCAATACTTCAAGTGGGGTCTAACCCAGGTTTTGTTGCAGCGTAATGTTTGTGTCCTTATATGCCAATCCTCTAGATATAAAGACTAGCATTCCATTAGCCACCTTGATTAATTTCTGCACCTGTTTGGGCAATTTAATGATCTATGCACTTGGATTCCCCAGGTCTCTTTGGACATCCACTGTATTTAACTTCATGCAAACTAGAAAGTACCCTGAGATCTATCCTTTTCAGTCCAAAATGAGTAACCTCATACTTGCTTAGATTGAAATCGACATCTGCCACAGTTCTGCTCATTCACTTAGTCTATCATTACCCCTTTGTGCTATCATCTACACTGACCACAATGCCAGCTAATTTTGTGTCATCAGCAGATTTAAACAGATGACTTTCTATATCCTTATCCAAGTCATTAGTAAGTGCTGTGAATGATTCCGGACTCTAACATACATTCCTATCACTAGTCACATCCTGCCAACTTGAGTACCTACCCATTATCCCTACCTGCCACTCAGCCAATTTCCCAGCCATGTTAGTAATTTGCCCTTAATTCCATGGGCTTCTACCTTTGTTAACAGTCTTTTTATGTGAGACTTTATTAAAGGCCTTCTGGAATTCCGTGTAAATGACATCCATAGACATTCCCTGTCCGCCATCTTAGTCATCTCTTCAAAAAATTCAATAAGGTTTATTAGGCATGAACCACCTGTCATGAATCTGATTAACTGAAGATTTTCAAGATGTTCAGTTACCTTAACCTTGATTGTAGACTTCCAGCAATTTCCTCACCACAGATGTTACGCTAACTGGCCTGTAATTCCCTGGATATTCTCTTTTGCCCTTCCCAGTAGACTGAATACCCACTGTTTACATCCATAATCTTTGAACCCTTTAGTGCCTTTAGCGGCATCCAAAATTTTCACAATGGTTTGAATGAGCCCTGACATGATTTTGGTGGGAACCTTGGGAGAAGTGGAGAAGCAGTGCAAACAATCACTTATGTGTTTCAACAAGGATTATGACATGGTTTAAGTGGGAGTTTAGGAAAATTGAGCAGAAATTCTACTCTTTTTTTTCTCCATTTCTTTTTGAAAAAGTGGTAACCAAAACAGCATTAATTACTTTGACAAGGGTCTGTTGCACATATCTGTTCATCTGTAGTGACCAAAGAGACATCTGCTGTGTAATTTAATCAGTTCATGTTACTGGCAGGAACATTTCATCCTTTGGCAATACATGTTGCAAGTCTAGGTCAATACTGAAACTTTGGAAATTGACCAATACATGCAAGACTTCTCATCAATAGCGTGGAAGTGTAAAATATCTGTCTAATCTCCAGTTTGCTTCAGTATAATTCATTTAACTCTTGCTATATAATGGATGAAAGCAAGCACATTCTCCCTTTGATAGAAATGTATATTTGCATTTACCTAGAATAATCTCAGGTAATTGACACTCCATTTGTCAGAAAAGCTGAAGCAATCCACACTTCTTGAAAAAAGCCTCTGCTTCACTGCTGATAAAGACTTTGGCAGGGGGTGAAATTTCAGGTTCTCCTGATCTGCTGTAACTTTGGAAGATGTTTGGAAACTCCAGGTAGATATGTAACTGTGACTTCTGCTGAAGTTATGGAAAGCAATTGGTAGAACCCAGTTAGGAATTTTGCAGTAATAGATCTTTCACAGAATCTACAGTACAGAAGGAGGCCACTTGGCCCATCAAGCTTGCACTGTCAATAATCCCACCCAGGTTCCATTCTGTAGCCTCACATATTTATAGTCCTAATTCCCCTGACACTGAGGGGCAATTCATCATGGCCAACCAACCCAATCTGCACATCTTTGGGCTGTGGGAGGAAACCAGAGCACCCGGAGGAAACCCACACAGACACAGGGAGAATGTGCAAATTCCACACAGTCCCTGAGGTTGAAATTGAACCCAGGTCCCGGGTGTAGCGCAGCAGCAGTGCTAACCACTGTGCCACCCTTGGGAGAGCTAAGCTCAATCCTAGGCCCAACAAAGGCAATCATCTCTTCTTTGCTTGAGTTAGTCTAATGAATTTGCCCGTAATGTCTTTTGCTTGTTCAGTCACCAGAAGACTAACTTATAGTATTCACCTTCAGTTTTAGGAATAGTGCTGCTTAAAAAAGGGTTCAATCCCATTAACTATAAATTCTGCTTTATTCTTTCCAGTGCAATGATAATTTTCCCGAATGCTAACTTTTTGACTCTGGTTTTGGCTAATGCGAGATCCTCAACAAGGTACTAATACTTTATAAGCCAATGGTTTGAAACATTTCAAGTCATATGTCATATAAATGAATGCTTTGGCTTTGAATTTTTTTGACTTGCAATGTGTATATAATGCAAGATTGTTCTCACAGAAGGCAAGGAATTTATTCCTGATTTTTGATCAGAAGAGAGTGAGCCTTGTGGTGTTTCTGCAGTATCTCATGTTGAGAGATTCTTGCTGGCAAGAAGAATTAGATGATTCACCAACCATACCTGTAAACTGTTAATTGGCAGTTACCTTCATAATTTTCATGTCACACTTCTAACTGCAAAGTCCAGCTACCTTTCATGATTACCATTGACAACTAGTCAACCTTTTTCAAAATGCCCTTCTCAAACTGCCATGGCTGTAAGGACTGCAACATTTAATTAGACCTGCATTCTATTGGTCAATGTTTCTAAATCGCATATTTATTTCTGAGACAAAATAATGAAAGAGTTCCTTTGATTGAAACTTTCAGGGACATCACAAATCCTTTCAATCGAACATGGTATTTTGATTTGTTTACTTTTCCTCTGCTATAAATACACTCATTATCTGCCAATATGCAATCAAATTACTAATCCTGCAGAAGTACATGTCTGTTTGCATTTTCATAAAACATAATTGATTGGCTTGCTTTGACCATGGATATCATGCGATAATATTGATTGTTACCTGAAAAGCTAGCTCTTGGAATTATTTTTCAGACAATCAAGGACAAGCCTTTTGATGTCATCTCCACCATCCAAATGGATGGTGGGGTTGAAGAATAAATAATACTAACTAATATCTCTTTTTTCAAAAAAGTAGAAATCAGTAGCAAGCTTTATTCATTCTATGTGTGTGTTTGCATATATAGCATGGTTTTCTCTATACAGATATAATCTACGAATATAATCCTTTCATGCACCAAGAAGGATGAGACACTTGGTCATCAAGGGTAATTAATGAAGATAAAGATGTAAAGTAGTTTTACATAGAGTAAAGTTCCTTCTAATCTGCCCTGAAAATGTGCTACAACCTTAGAGGACCAACAATCATTTATCTTTTTCCAGCATTTGCTATTTCATTCATATGAGTGAGTTCGCCAATTTAGTGCCAATGAATGTTTGCATTGGGGCACACTTGTTCGGTGGGCTACTGCCTACTAGGAATTTTATTGAATTTATCCAAATCCATTTCCTAATGGATTGCTACAGCTAGCAGACAAAAAAGGCTTCCTTTCAATTGGTCTGGGCTGAATTCAGTGTCAGGTCCCATAGTTGAAAGATCAGTACCTAATACATTGTACCACATTAACAATCGTATTTATTTTTGTCGTGTAAGGTTAATGTTTGGGTGATAAAACTAACCATAACCTTTGCTAATTTTCTTTTACAGTAACTATACTGTACCATTAGTGTTTGTATGTGCCTCAGGTCTAAGTTTGAATCTTTAAAAATGACAGGTTGGGGAATCTGGAATTCCACTGCACACAACAATGTTACAAATTGGTTTTCCAGTTAACACAGTAGGTTACTTTATTAAATGTCAAACTATTTGCCATTAAGGATTTTGTGAGCATTGGCTTCTCTTCTACTTTAGGCCAATGCTTACAACATCTTGTACGATTCTTTTCCTACTGTTTGCTGCAATATGAATGATACTTGGTGTACACATTAATTGGCCACACAACTTTTGATAAATACTACACTCTTGAATTATTTTCAATAAAGTGAAGCCCTTTAAAAAATTGTTCCAGAGAAATTGTAGCTCACGTCATTTGCTTTTATGCTTGAGACCCCTCCTCCCCGGGTTTAATAATTGGTTAACGTGTAGAATAGGTGCCAACTCTGCCACATGTTTTCTGGTTTCTTATGTGACATCATGGAAAGTCTTTAGTAGCATATTTACAGGCTGGCACCAAAGGCATAAGCAGTGTGTTCATTCCTGTATGTGCACACAACTCGGGCAGCCTCTGGCCTGCTTTTACCCCTTCCTGTTCTCCCATCATCTATTTGAAGGCCTTTGTGGAAGCTGACCTAAATTGGAGTTCGAAACACTGATGAACTGCTTCTTGAGGAGTAGGGGGGTGTGGGGTGGTGGTGATGAACTGTTTCTTGGGGAAGGGGGGAGGGCAACAGGTTCCCTCGGTTCACTGGAAGTATTAACACAAGGTGCAATTTCTGATGTTTCTGGATTCTGGTGTACATTCTGTGTGTTGCCCATTCTTCTGTGCCTTTAAAATGAGCCTAAGCAAACTTCTAGGGCAATGTCTGGAATAAAGCTTTTTTTTCAAAAAAAAGTATGCAGATTAGCGATGTGTATTTACTATTTATTTCTGACATTGGTCAAAACTTCATTGATGATTAAGTAGCTCTGCCCCTGTTTTGTGTTGTGGATACAGCTGGAATCGTCAGAAGAAGTTCTGCAGAAAGCACTGTCATCAAATTCGGTCATGACCCTCTTTGAACAGGAGATGTCAGAGCTCCGTAGCAGTATGACTAGCTTACAGGATAAAGAACAAGCGATAGCAAGAAAAATGCAGAATGTCAATAAGAACTTCCAAAATATTTCAGACACCTGGAAACAAAGCTTAAATGAAATACACAGTGAGATTGCAAACTTGAAATCTGAATCAAAGAGCATGCATAACAAAATATCATCAGAAATTAATACAGTTGAACGAGGCGTGAAGGATCTCACTGAAAAGATGAATGATTTAGAAGTGAGTACCATAAGAAATACAAACGCAATCAAGCAACAAGAGGAGGAGGATTTAGGTGGCCTTGAGAAGCAGGCAAATTGGAATACGAGAACCATTGAGAGATTAGCCGAGCAACAGATCAATTTGATTTCAAAGGATAGAGAGTTAATGGAAAAACTGACTGAGTATGAACCTAAACTTGAAGAATGTCACAAGCATCTTCCTTCAATTGATGAGAGTGTCCATTCTATCCTTAAGGTTTCCAGTGACCTCATCAGCACTGAGAAGAAAATAGATCACATGACAGTCCAGATATTTAACTTGGAGGACAATATGCTAAAAGTCATAACTGAGATACTAAATATAAAAAAAGAGCTGGAAATGTTACTATCTGATCATGCCATTTAAAAGTAAATAATCTGAATGCCACAAAAGTTGTAATGGAACATAATAAAACTAGAAGAAAAAAGGGAAGCGTCCTGAAGAAGCATTCTACAATTAAAGTCAATACTCTATACTGCGTGCACAAGCGTTATTGAACAGTGAACGTGCATGAGGCACAGTTTTGATGCTTTCTAGCTTTGATTTTGAGGAAAGCAAAGTTCCCTTGGTGAAAACTTAATCATCCACGTCAAAAGCTGGTTATTGGGCTTCAACTGCTGGTGAAAGAAATGACAGGAAATTTCCAACTTCTGCGCGATGAGCACCATTGGTAGTGGCGCAAGGCGAAAGATTTCATTGGACTAATACAAAACTGCAGTGGAAAGCTTGTTGAAAATTAGTCTTTGTAAAGCTTTTAAAAAGTTACAGGTGAGTTGAGATTTTTGGGTTGATCTTACAAAGACAAACCCTTTAATATTTTTCTCACTCTGTATATAACTATGGTCTAGCATTTAGAATCAACACGATTAACACTTTTATGCATGTACCGCACAGCATTTTATCTAAAATTAGATGGAAGTACAAATTGCTGTTCTGGCTCCATTCCAAGGTGAGAGGCATGGGAACAGTACAATTTGTAATTTTCAAAACATAAATAGATCATAATGTTTGTTTTCTGCCTTTTTTTTGTAAATTGATCATTTTAAGCCAGTGATAATATTCCATTGAATGAAGCATTGACAGCAATTTGAAGGATATGAGTAGTGCCTAGCAATGTGTATGTGTCTTTGTGTGTGAAGGTAACCTAACCCTTCAGGGATTGAAGTTGGAATCTTCCAAATTTTTTAAATTCGCGGGACCATTTCTGGGTCAGTTTTGTTTGGCAGTGTGCTTTATGGCATAATGTGGAAGCTGGCAGCTGGACACCAGGCCCAATCAGATATCCGTCCCAATTAGGGAAGGCTGATTGGAAGGGGTTCCAGAGGTGGGAGCTCTAGTGCTGAAGTGCTGCCCACTTCACTTCAAGGGCGGGCAACAACTCTTACTGAGGCCCAAGAAGCAGTAATGTCAGGGAAGCACTGGAGCCACCAACAGCATCAGTGTCTGAGACACAAGGCCCATTGTGATTAGAGATATCTGTTATGAATTGAGGAAAATTAAGATTAAAAATGAAATTGGGATGAAATATAAAGGAAGATTGACGAGGACAACTGTTTGATGTGCGAATTAGCGAGAAAAGCAAGTGTTTACCAATGTAACAAGGGGAGCAAAATGAGGTTTAGAAGAGGTGCTTTCAATGTGGAGAGATAAGGGAAATGGCATTTGTGCTAAAAGCTGGGTCCACATGGTGGGTAACAGCAAAGGGAAAGAATGATAACTTCTAGCACAGTAACTGGGGAAAGGGACATAGTAAAAGCACCTACTATCATAGCCAGGCCTAGCTGCAGAAAACAGTCTCCCCTGAAAACAAATTATTGTCAAAAGGTGGCTGGTTAAAATCCCAAAACTCGAACAGAGATGATTACACCTTCACTGAGACTGAAGATAGTTTTCCCAAATGTGAGTAAACTACCTGGACATGGTAACTAGCTACTGATTTATGGCAGAGTTGTATAATATTGGATGTTTTTTGGGAAAAGGGGCATCTCATAGATAGCTGGGAACAAAAGAATAATTTGATGCAAGATTGTGTGTGTGTGTGTGTGTGTGTGTGTGTGTGTGTGTGTGTGTGTGTGTGTGTGTGTGTAGCCATCCATTAAGTGTAGTGTTGCAGTGTATTATAATCCTTATATGTTAATAAATATTTTTTATTAATTGATCTCAAAATGGCTGGACTATTCTTGTGGTTTGTGTGTCTTTTCTCACTGAATACCGAATTGAAAATGTACACCAGTAAGATTGGGTGTTCCATGTTGCCCTTCTAGGTTTTGGGATATCCTCGCATTTAACACCAGTGAGGTTCTTAAGGTATTTATTTACAAATTCCACACTCAATGACAAAGCTGTGAGATGGAGAGTCAGCCGCCTTGCCATTTTCTGCTGGTATCCGTTAAATTTCAATCACGAGTTACGTGTCCTGCACCTCCCACTGAGTAATCGCCTCCGTTTACGGGCTGCATACGCAGCAGGGGGTATGCATAATTGCTGAATCGTCCAGGTCTTGCTGCATATGGGCATAGATGCTTCAGTATTGACAAGAGTTGCAAATATTACAGTTATCAGCAAACATCACCACTTCTGACCTTATGGAGTGAAGGTCATTGGGGCTAGGATTCTGTGAATGAATACGTAACAATGTAAGGATACAAAAACATATTGCAATCAAACACCATACGAGTTCTAAATTAGGACAATTATTTTTAATAGGGAGAAATATACGATAGCAAGCTGGAGAAAGTGTATTGGCAACTGGGAATATTATATAATTGGTAGACAGTAACCAGTTTTGTGAGGTATATAATGGCATCCTACCCTGTGTGTATACCAGATGGTGTGGTGATTGTAAGAGTCATACCCTAAGTAACTACTGGAACAGTTACTCAATTCAGCAAACCCTAAGCAAGCATTGGATTTTAATTGAATTTGCATGATATATTTGCAACAACAGGCCACATTAACACTAAAGCTATTGTATAGTTTTTTGCAACTTGTAATAATAGTACCTATCAGTCTGTTTATGACCTGTAAACCTTCTGCAAGTCAGTTGTGTCTGTCAAAATAAAGTTTATTTATTAGACACAAGCAAGGCTTGCACTAACATTGTAATGAAGTTACTGCAAAATTCCCCTCGTCTATGGTGTCTGTTCAGGTAAATGCACCTAACTAGCACATTTTTCAGACTGTGGGAGGAAACCGGAGCACCCAGAGGGAACCCATGCAGACCTGGGGAGAATGTGCAAACTTCATACAGACAGTGGCCCAAGCTGGGAATTGAACCCAGGTCCCTGGTGCTGTGATGCAGCAGTGCTAAGCACCGTGCGATCCTACATTCATTCTGGATTGATTACCTGAAGGATAGTTATTTCTGTTAGTTATCCCTGATACTGTCATAACAGCTTATTCAATATTAGCCAGGTAGAGCTGTCTAGAGAAGTTTATGTAGGTATTATCATCCAGTTTTCACAGGACTGCATTCTATTGTCACTGTACCACATTCCCACAAGTAACATTGGATCAGTTTTTCAGAACAATTTATTTTAGCGAGACCAAAGCAAAATTTGAAATTCTCTTTTTGAGAAATCTGAAGGAAACCAACCATCTCGCTACACAATGGAGAAAAAGGACATCTAACAGAAATGACTATCCCGAATATCTCACAATTAGAAATCTTCAGTACCTAAAGATTCATTTCTGCAACACATTCAGACTCTGCAGCATAAGCATGTAGATGGCAGTTGTAAAGGTGCGGAAGGGTTCCCTGAACAGGAAAGACAGGAATGTGGAGAAGTTGTAGTAGTCCAAACAGCAGTCAAAAGCTGTGAAATTCATCATTGTACGGCAAGCATTTAAGTATTTTATTTACACTGAATCTCAATGGTTGTTTTCATCTTATTTCAATATTGCATATTTTTATATCAAATCAGGTAGTCTCTTAAGTACACCACCATACAGAATAATAGATTTTTTTTTCAAAGCTATGTTATTTAAAGATAAAATTCAAGTAACATTTCTTCAGAAGTCAGAAATATCAATTAGTTTTTCCCATTGCAAAACAAGAATGAATCTTCATGTTCAACTTCTGTTCAGGAGATTTACTAATTACAACCACAGATAGTCTCTACTGACTGCAAGGAAATGTAGAATTGCAGGTATAATCGGCAACACACTTGTATCGAGGAGGAACTGAACCAAATCAGGTCCTGGTCTCAGAACGCAGTGCAGACAAAACAGATGCACCAGGTGAAGCTCTATGGTGGATTCCTCCAGCCCCAAATTCCTGATCCTGCATGCCACCATGATTATTATTGCATTGATGGGTATTCTACATACTGCACTTAATCCCTGCACCGTGCTGCAGAGTTGGAATTGCAGAATTTTAGATGCAGGAACTTGCAATTGAACACAGCTCTCAAAACTTGAGAGACTTCAGCAATTAACTGAGTAACCATGGGAACTGAATGAATAGTCAGCAGTGGAAAGGCTATCTATGAAAGCTAAGAGAAACTATACATTCTTTCCCGTAGATGAGAAAAGTCCCTTTTTGATACATTGAGAGAGGAAATGAAATGTAAAATTTACTGAGTGTTACTCCCCAGCGGGAGCACAAAGTCTGGCTCTTGCCAATGCCAGGCTGCTAATACAAATGCTATATTCATTCTTGAGATTAAGCAAAATCCATTTGTGAGAACATAAGAACATAAGAAATAGGAGCAGGAGTAGGCCATCCAGCCCTTTGAGCCTGCCCCGCCATTCAATAAGATCATGGCTGATCTGTTGCTGCTCAGTTCCACTTTCCCGCCCTCTCCCCATAACCCTTAATGAGAATGCAGCATTTGGAAACATTTTATGCCTCAACATACTGCACATAATTTCATGACTCTTACATGCTGCATGGAATTTGAGTGAAATTTGTCACTACTTTCATACAAACCAACAACAATTAAACATTGAGAAGACCAATGTGTAGATTGTGCCATGAGAATCCTTGGTGGTGCTACCTAAAATTTATTTTGTAAATGCCGAACAGGTGGAAAAATGGGAGAAATTGCACCATTTTTGTCAGTGAGCCACGAGTTGCAATCTTATGGTGCTTAAATTTATAGGGTGGGTGGGAGACTGAGCTCACCAGTTAAGCCAGCCACAGAGCTCTTGGGGCGCTACTGCACAGGTGCCCTGATCTCCCAGTGAACTGGGAACTCTCTACCCTCCTCCCCAGACTTTAGGATAGCCACTCACACGATCATTCCTTGTACTGGTCTCCACACCCACCCCCCCCACCGCGCTGTGATCACTCCCTGTGCCGGTCTCTACCCGAACCATCCACCCCCTGCCAACCATCACACCTGCAGAGTTCCACCTCTCCTGACCACCCCCTTGCAGAGCTCCCCTTTCCCTCCCCAATCACCACCTCTGCAGAGCTCTCCCATGTCATTAAACTCACCACTATTCATGCTCCACCCCCACAAGCTTAACCCGTTTGGCACTGCCCTGGCACACTTATGGTGCATTGTGGGCAGTGCCAGGTTGGCATTGCCCCATAGGCACTGTCCGGCCATGCCACCGACCACCTGGGGGCTTCAATGATGAGTAGTGCCAGAGCTCATGAAAATGCAGCTGCTCCCGTGTTTACATCATGTGATCCCCCCCTCTCTTCTTCTTCCCCCCCGACCCATTTTCAATTTAATCTTGGTTGGTTAAGTTTCTGGGCCTCACAAATCAGGTGGCTAAAGAATGGGGCAGACACACTGTTGGGTGTAGGAGATAAGTGTCTTTCCACTTACCTGCTGGATTCAGAATACTGGATACATTAGTGCCCAGCAATCAGAAGCCTTCAACACTTCCAGCCTCTCTCCCCCATCCCCACTAACCCTTTCAATCTTACCTCCAACATCTTTAAATGTGTTATAATGATATAAAAGGCTCCAATTGCTTATAAGGACTTGTGCAAATTTATTGTGTATTCATTTACTATCCTAGGCGCGCAAGCATATATACATGAAAAGAAAGCTTGAGAATATCAGAGCTGCAGGGCTGTGGTGTGTGCTTTGTTCCAGGTGAAAGTGAAACTGAGACTGGATCACATGAGACTTAAGTGATGACATGCTGCTTTCTCTTAAAGGCATTTTACAACAACAGCTCCCTCCCCATCCCAGTACGGCTTCATTCTCTTTCATGAGGCTTCAGATTTCCCCCTCCCCACTCATGAAAAATCCTTCTATATGCACCTGCTCTGGCCTCCCATTTCCTTTGTGGCCTGTGACCTTTCCTGATCAAGCCTACAATTTGGATCCAGGCTTTGATTTTTCACCACTGGCTCCCCTCCTCTCCTACCACTCTTATTCATCAATTACCCAGGACCTGCATTCCCCCAATCAACCCTTTGGTCTGGCTGCCTTGGTGGCAAACAGAGACAAAAAGTGTTCATTGGGGGCCTGCCATTAAATTAAGCAGGATCTGAGGGAAACCAAATTTTTCCAGATATACCAACCTCAAATCAGCAGCAACCCGCTCCCAGCCCCTATGTTAGTAACCTTGACATCTACATTGAGATGAAGTTAAGTTATTAGTGTCACAAGTAAGCTCACATTAACACTGCAAAGAAGTTACTGTGAAAATCCCCTAGTTGTGACACTCCAGTGCCTGTACAGTTACACTCAGGGAGAATTTAGCAGGCAGAATGCACCTAACCAGCACATCTTTCAGCCGCTGGGAGGAAACAGGAGCACCCGGACGAAACCCATACAGACACAGGGAGAACATGCAGACTGTGCACAGACAGTGACCCAAGCCAGGAATTGAATCCGTGTCCCTGGCAACGTGAGGCAGCAGTGCTAACTGCTGTGCTACCATGCCGCCCCTATGAAAGAGCCAGATTTGGTGGCCTTATCTTGGGAACATAGCTGATAGTCTCCTAAAATCTGAAATAAAATAGGTTTCTAGAAGTTTCTCCAGTTTTTCTACCCATGCTTCTGCTCTTGTGTGTTTTTCCCCTGCTTGTCCTCTTTGTTCTGATCCTGTGCTGTTCAGTTTTACATTTCTTTCAATTTGAATGTAGAGTTACACCTAGAATAATACCTTGTTTGTTCTCTCCACAGATGCTGTTGACCTTTTTTGCTTCCAGTGCTTCGTGTTTTAGTACCTTTGTAAACAATGTTATGTAAAAATGCTCTGGGTGACATTTACGCACCCATACAAGACATCAAACATTTCTCAAAATGTAACAGATTGTGATGTTTCAAGCTTAACACAAAATTAATTCTGCAGCGCGTATTTTCTTTATTTTCTTCATTCCTCTCAGTCTCTGACAAAGCTTTGTTTAATTTCCATTCCTAATTACCTGACTTTTGCTCGGCCAATTCACCGTGCAGAGAGCGCACGATGGCATTGCTGCCTCACGGTGCCAGGGACCCGGGTTCAATTCTGACCTTGGGTGACTATCTATGTGGAGTTTGCACATTCTCCCCATGTCTGCATAGGTTTCCTCCCACAGCCCAAAGATGTGCAGGATAGGTGGATTGGGCATGCTAAATTGCCTCTTAATGTCCAAAAATGTGTTGGTTAGGTGGATTCAATGTGTGAGGTTATGAAGATAGGTTGGGGATAGGGCCTGAATAAGGTACTCTGTCAGAGAGAGTTGGTGCAGACTCAATGAGCTGAATGGCAGTGCAGGAATTCTACGATCCTAAGAGGCAGCCACAATAGAGTCACATATAGCCCAGACTGGGTAAGGATGGTAGGTTTCCTTCGGTAAAATACATTCATGAACCACTTGGGTTTTTACAACAGTTCAACAACTTCATGGTCATTTTAATTGATATCAACTTTTTTATTTTCACATTTCCCCATCTCTCTCAAATCATGGTGCACATTTCTTTATTTCAAATCATCTCTTTCTTTCATCTCAGTTCCCGCTGCTACTCTTTGCTGTTTCAATTCCACCTGGTTCCTTCTGCCATTCTTCTAAACCCATTCCCATTCCAAAATGATAAAGTTATTGCCTTCAGGTCACACTTGCAAATCTCTCTTTTGCGCGCATGTTTCAGCCTGATATATTTCTTCAAGTACACTAGAGATAAAAGCAGAAGTAAATCATATGATCTATTGAAACTACTCTGTGGTTCAATACAATCATAGTTAAGCTTGGCCTTTGCAGGAGTTTTTCAGAGAACCATGTATTTTGCTGGCTTCACACAGGAGATTTTCCTTTACTAATACAACTCAGCAAATACAAAGAAATCACTGGAGACAGTAGTTTCTGGTTAAAGATTTACTTTATTGATCCAGGCCTGGTTTCCAACGTGGAGGGAGAACAATTTAAGACAACTCAAATTACTCTAAGTTATCAAGACACTCTGTAATTATACTTCTTCAGAAATCATCTGCCCACTTATCTGTCCATCTTAAATGATGGACCAATCGTGTTGAAGATGATTATTTACCTTGGCCAATTACATTCTACTCTCTGGCAGCATGAGAATTCATTGGTCCATAGAATCCGGAAGCGGCCACTCACTTGTCTCTTAGCAATCTCTATTACATAGCTAATAGAGTTTAAAGGCAACTTGCCCTCTGTCTCTGCATAGCGTTCAAGAGTTTCCATTCTCACTCTGCTCAGCATTTTTTATTAGTAAAAAATGAATTGTCTTATTCATTTGGTATCTGGGAACTATTCTGATAAAAACTATGCTCTGGGGTGGTATTGTTCTTAAAGAATGTGGTTCATCTCACTTTCATCCCATTATGCTTTGGGGCACTCTATTTGTCCAAGGTGTACAGAAGACTTTCAACAATACACACTTAAAATCTCTAATAGTCATTATATGTGTTTTTATGCAACTATACCTTTATAATTCCAAGTACATCATACTTTTTCTGTACTATATTCATTTCTAAATTAGTCTACCCTGATTTTATTAGTCTTTTAGTACCAGTCTACCTTTATTTCCTCTAACAGCGTTCAACACCACTTTCCCCATATCCCTTTGGAGCATGTAAGCAAAATAACAATAATGAAGAAAATTGTGGTACTTAAAGAGTAACCAGAAAATTTTCACCCTGGGATTTTAAAAAGAATTAGAGGAGAACATTTCAAGTGCCATAAATATAATCATCTATTGCTTTGATACTCTGATGAGAGGAGAAAAACAGGGAACTGCAAACATGTTAGCTTAACATTGTTGTCAGGAAATTGCTAGAATTGGTCTTTAAGAATGGGGTAACTGACCATTGAACTGAAAACATTTTATTGATCAGGCCAGGAAATTGGTTAGGTGGCAGGAGACAGAGATTCAGGAGAATGGGTAGATATTGTAATTGGCAGGATGTGACCAGTGGTATCCTGCTAGGATCTATGTTGGACTTCAACTATTCACTGTATTTTCTGAATGATATAGCTGATGAAATAGAATGTAGTCAGGTTTGTCAATGATACAATGGTAATGGCATTGTAAGTACACTTGTGTAGATTGAACCATAAATTATAGAGATGTAACAGATTTACTGAAATAGGCAAAACTGTGACAAATGGATCTCAATGTGGGAAAATGTGAGGTCATCTAATTTGTATGTAAAAAGGATAGATCAGAATATTTTCCAGGTAGTGAAGAGCTGGAAACAGTGGACATGCTAAGAAACTTGCCAGAGATGAGGGGTTGGGGGAGGAGTCCATCTATGGTGATCATTGAAATATCATGGATACAGGAAATAAGCATATAAGATGCTGGCCTTAATAGTTAGAGAGCTAAAGTACAAGGGAGTAGATGTTATGGTATGGCATTATAAAGCTCTGGTTGGACCATACTTGAAATACTGTGATCAGTTCTGGGCAAACATCTTAGGAAGGGTGTATTGGCCTTGAAGGAGTGCAGTATATATTTATGAAGACAATGCCAGAACTCCAAGGAAAGATTACAGAAACTATTGTTTTTTCCTGAGGTTTAGAAGATTAAGGATCTTAATCTTTAGAAGATTAAGTGATTTGATCAAAGTTTTCAAAACATTAGGAGAAACAGATAGAATAACTAGAGAGAAACTATTTCAGTTAGGTATTCTAGGCCTAGACCAAACATTTGAGCCAAACCTTTCAAAAGTGCAATTAAGAAATACATCAATGTGCAAAAGGTGGTAGAAGTTTAGAACTCTCTCAAATGACAATTAATGTAAGATCAATTGTTAATTTTAAATCTGAGATTGATAGACTTTCATCACCTGAGGTAATTAAGAAACATGGAGTTCCATGGAGCTGGTCAGAGACCTGCCATGATTTCCTTGAATGGTGAAACAGACATGAGGGACTGAATGCCTACATCTGTTTTTATGTCACATTTTGGCCTTAGCTTAGTTCTTTAGTCCTACTTACAACTGCTACCTGATGCAGCACTGCAACAATGTAACAAAATTGAGAATACATAAAGAAGCAAAGGTGCCTGGATCTTATAAAATATCACAAGCAAACCAATAATGCACATCTGTTTTGTTTGTCATGTGAGGTTTGTTGACATTCTGTAATCTAAGGGCATTATGACCTAAAGCAGACTCCATTGTGTCATAGATTTACCAAAAAAGGAGTAAGAATCACAATTGGTTTGTTGAGAATTTTATGCACAGTTGATTTGTGATGTTACGGGTAGATATATATCTTAATACTTAGATTTTTATTAGGGTAAATATATAATTAATAATGTGTATGTAATGGAATGACTTCTGTTTTAATGTCAAGTGAAAATGTTTTGAAGTGATAATTCTGTATCAATGATGGCATGTTATGTAAGTAACATTTCACAAAGGCAACTGTATGTTTTGATACCTAATTATTTAGCAGCAGTATACCATTTTTATAACCAAAATGTGTGTTAGCTTGGATCAGATAGCTCTCTTGTCTTGAAAACCAAAGTCCAGAGTTTACGCAGGATTACATAAGCTATATGGCACAGAAACTAGCCATTTGACTCAACCAATCCATACATACCATCGATTATGCTCCACTCCATCTTCCTTCCATCTTTCCTCATCTAAACCTATCATTGTAATCCTCTATGTCTCTCTCCCTCACTTGCTTGCCCAACTTCTCCTTTCATACATCTGTATGTTTCTTCTAAATTCTCATTTGGACTTGTTGGTAACTATCCTATATTGATGATCTGTAGCTGTGCTTTTCCCTACAAGAGGAAACATTCTCTCTGTATCCACTTTATCAAAACCTTTCAAAAAATTAAATACCTCTGTTTGATGCCCCTTCCACCTTCTTATTTCAAGAGAAAAGAGAACCAGCCTGCCAATCCTTTCCTGTTATATGTACTCAATCATTGTAAATCTTTTCTGCACCCTCACCAATGCTTCTAAATACTTTTAACAGTGTGCTGACCATAATTGCAAATGTGATATAACCAGGGTTTGATACAGGTTCAGTATTAATTCCTACTTTTCAATTCTATCACTCTAAAAGTAGTTGAATACTTAGTTTGGTTTTTGATGGGCTTGTTAACCTGTGGCACAACTTTTTGTGCTTGGTGTATTTGTGCATTGAGATCCCTTTGTTCCGCTAGCCCACCAAGACTTGCACCTTGTAAATAAGTGACTCCCTATCTTCCTATTAAAATAGAATACTTTGCATTTATCTGTGTTGAACTTTATTTGACAAATATTTGCCCATTCTGTTGCACGGTGACATAGTGGTTAGCCCTGCTGCCTCACAGCGACAGGGACCCTGGTTCGAATCCTGGCTTGGGTCATTGTCTGCTGAACCTGCGTGCTTCCCCATGTCTGTGTGGGTTTCCTCTGGGTGTTTTGGTATCCTCCCACAGTCCAAAGATTTGCAGGGTTAGGTGGATTTCTTAAAATTCATTCATGGGACATGGGTATCGCTGGCTGGCCAGCATTTATTGCCCATCCCTAGTTGCCCTTTAGAAGATGGTGGTGAGCTGCCTTTTTGAATCGCTGCAGTCCATGTTCTGTGGGTTGATCCACAATGCCATTAGGGAGGGAATTCCAGAATTTTGACCCAGCAACTGCAAAGGAACAGTGATATATTCCCAGTCAGGATTGGCCATGCTAAGTTGCCCCTTAGTGTCAGGGTGATTAGGAGGGTAAATATATGGGGTTGCGGGGATAGGACCTAGGTGGGATTGTTGTTGGTGCAGGCTCGATGGACCAAATGGCCTCCTTCTGCAGTGTAGGGATTCTATGATTCTGCAAGTTTATTAATGTTGCAGAATCTTTGCAGTGCAGAAGGAGGCCATTTTATCCATTGAGTCTACACTGGCTTACTAAAAGAGCATTCTACTTAATCCCATTCCCTGCCTTATCCCCATAATCTTTGTAATATCCTCCTGTCGTTCATTGCAGTCCTCCTCAGTGTTGACTATCCTCTCCAATTGGATGTCATTTACAGATTTCAGAATTGTGCTTTTGATTCCAGAGTCCAAATTGTTGATGTAAATTGTGAACAACAGTGGTCCCAGCACTGATTCTTGTGAAATGCCACTCTGTTGTCTGTCTTTAAACCAGCTAGCAATCCACCTTGCCACTTGTCTCCTGAAACTACATTCCCTGAACTTAATCATTATCTATTATGGAGTAACTTATCAAGGGCCTTTTGAAAATCCAGACAAATTGGATCAACTGCACTGCCATTATTCTGTGAAAAAAAACCAACAAGGTTGGTCAAGCAATTATTTCCCTTTTGAAATTCTTGCTAACCATTCATTATTTTATTTTTTGCTTCTTTAAATCCTTCTATTCTCTCCTTTAGTGAGGATCCAATGATTTTTTTGCCACCATTGATGCTAAGCTGTCCGGTCTGTAATTCCTTGGGCAAATTCTGTCCCCCCTATTTAAATATATGATTCACATTAGCTAAATGCATAATAAAGATGTGCATTGCCCTTCAAATAAGATACCATATGTATTTGTGCTTAAGATGGTAAAATGTCTCATGGCAGTATTTGAGGAAGAGTAAGGTGTTCTTCAGGCCAGCACTTCCCCATCAACCAACACAGAGCAAGAACAGATTAACTAACCATTTATCACATAACTGTCTGTGGAACTTCTGTGCAAAATGAATGATATGATTGCTGACTTAGAACCGTTCATAGAATCCCTACACTGCATAAGGAGGTTATTCAGCCCATCTGCACCAACTTTCCGACAACAATCCCAACTAGGCCCGATCCTCGTAACCCCTCATATTTACCTTACTAATCCACCCAACGTATACATCTTGGGACACTATGGAACAATTTAGCATAGCTCATCCACTTAACCTACAAATCTTGAGACACTAAGGGGCAATATAGCATGGCTAATCAACTTAACCCACATGTCTTAGGACTGTGGGAGGATACTAGAGCACCCGGAGGAAACCCACGTAGGCACGTACAGTAAGTACAAACTCCACACAGTCACCCAAGGCTGGAATCAAACCCTGGTCCCTGGCACTGCGAGGGAGCAGTGCTAACCATTATGCCACCGTGCCACCTTCAATACATTTCAAAATAGCTCATTGCACATGAATACACTTCGAGACATCCTTGAGAAATGTGATATGGTGTTGAATAATTGTCAGTGATTGTAGAATAAAAGAACAACTAGAATAAGTGAATTTTCAGTTTTATTTTTTAATGTATCGTTACTGAAGCAGTTTGTTTCTCTGTCTATGTAGTGTGAAAGTGCACAAGAAATTACAAGCAAACTTAAAGACCATTCACTGCTGAAGCAAGTAGAATACTTAAAGACGGAAATCATGAAAATGAAGATATGGTCATCCAGTATTACGGAGAAAAGAAATGAGTTGGATGGAAAGCTAGTTTCTCTTTCTGATACCATTGATAAGATAGACAAGAATACAGTTCAAATATCAAGTGATGTCAGCACAAAACTTTCTGGTGTCAGAACTGACATTCGGCGGATATCTGGCCTAGATTCAGATATTAGTTCACTGAAAGATTCCTTACATGACCTGGAAAAGAAGGTGATAAATATAGAGAAAACCGCCATTCACAACATCGGAAACTTAATTGCAACCAGTGTCGAAAGGGTCACCCAGCTTAAGAGTTTGATATCTGGAAATGCAGCCAAAATTGAATCAATACAGAAGAAGTTGACGGAATTGAAAGCTGAAGACGATAAAATTTCAGACAGACTTTTGAGTCTGGAAAGCAGTCGAGCTAAACTTATCAAAGCGGTTATGTTTGCCAATGACCTCAAACCCAAAGTTTACAACCTCAAAAAGGGTTTCTCTCTCCTCGAGCCACAGGTAAACGATCTCATTGAAAGGATTGGTCGAATTTCTTCCGACCTCCTGAAAAGAAATGAGGAAATTGCCAACTTAAGGAAAGAATTAGCGAACTGCAGTGCAAATGCAAATGACAACCAGGGTGCAAAAGATCCACTCAGTCAGGTCACTACTGTGGGACAGTAATCATAGATTTTTTTTAGAGCGAGATAAGTAATTGGAGTTTTTAATTATCATTATTTAAAGTTGTCAATCCGATTTGCATTCTTGTCAAAGTTCTTTTTTTATGGTGTTGTTAGTGAAAATATGGAGTTGTGATGCAGAATGGTAAGCATCACATTACAAGATGTTTAATTTCCTTCTGTGATGCTGAAAAACTCAGATGCAGTAAAGACAAACAAGTGATATTTTCCTCAAATGACAACGGAAGATTGGAATTCACATGATGCAATATATTTTCAGAACAAATTATGCTTCCTTTATTTAGAAAAAATAAAATGTTTTACATGCATATATTTTATTGCCATTAGTATTTACTGATGCTGCAGTGTCACAGGGTAGTACCAATTTGCTTGAAAACTTTCACCAGGTTTGATTAGAAGTAAGTTTAAAACCCACATGAGTATTATAGCAGAAGGATAATAAGTAATGATCCTGAAACGGAACTATGAGATCCTAATGTAACACTTAATGGGTGCTATCTTAACACTCGCTGCACTGTTCCATCAATGTGGCAAGCCCGGAAGATTGTGTGAGAGGGCGCAAATCAGATTGCTATCTTCCCAGCCGCTTTTTACCGGCAAGAATGATCTCATGCCCAGAAAAGGGCTGAGAGTCAGTGCAGAGTGGATGAGCCAGATGGCCTCTTTCTATACTGAAAGGATTCTATGATTCTTCCATTATTCTATTTTCAATCTTTATGTACCAAAACTATTGATGGTATGTTGAATTGCTTATCTTTAGCACATTAAAGAGCTGTGTTTTTGCTCATATTTAGTTTTAAATTTCCTTAAATTGATCCTCATTACTAAAATTACTTATATTACCTAGCCACTGCAATACAACATAATTCATTGTACGTGTGTGGTCTTTCTGGGTCTCCTATGGAGATCGCCAGCATTACAGATATCAGTCTTCAAGCAACATGATTTACCCCACAAAACATCAAGAAATTGCTGAAGGCACGTCCCTGTCAATACTCCAGCAATAGAACTGAAGACATGCTCCAGAACTTGCCCTGGCCCTAGCCAAGCTGTTCCAGTTCAGCTATAACATTGACAGCTACCGGGCAAAGTGGAAATCAGAACTCTCCATTCACCTGACAAAGAGGTTAACCTTGAAAGCTTGTGAGTTTACTATCGAATAAATCGGTTGGACTTAAACCTGGTGTTGTCAGACTTCTTAAAGTGGAAATTGCCCAGATATGTCCTGAACACAAGAAACAGGACAAATCCAACCTGGCCAATTACCACCCATCAGTCTACTCATGGTCATCAATAAAGTGATGAAAAGGTTCAACAACAGCACTATCATGTCACACTTACTCAGCAAGAACCAGCTTGCAGATGTTCAATTTAGGTTCCACCGGGCTCAGCCCCTGACCTCATTACTGCTTTGGTTCAAACATGGACAAAAGAGCTGAATGCCAAATAGATATGGTGAGTGACTGCCCTTGATATTAAGGCAGCATGTGAGTGAGTTTTACGTCAAGGGGCCCTAACAAAACTGGGAGTCAATGGGAATTAGGGAAAAATCTTCCACTATTGGAGTCTTATCTGGCACAAAGAAAGATGGTTGGAAGTCAATCATCTCAGCTCCAGGACATTGGCAAGAGTTCCTCAGGGCAGTGTCCTTGGCCAACCACCTTCAGCTGCTTCATCAATAACTGTCCTCGTATCATAAGCTCAGAAGTGGGGATGTTCGCTGTGGCCACATAATATTCAGCACCATTGGCAACTCCTCAAGTATTGAAACAGTCCATGTCCAGATGTAGCAAGATCTGGACAATATCCAGGCTTGGGCTAACTAGTGGCAAATAAAATTCGTGCCACACAAATGTCAGACACTAACAGTCTTCACCAACAGAGGAACTAACCACGTCCCTTGACATCCAATGGCATTACCATCACTGAATCCCCCACTATCAATATCCAGGGGGTTACCATTCACCAAAAACTGAACTGGACTGGCCAAATAAATACAGTAGCTATAAGAGTAGGCCTAAGGCTAGGAATACTAAGGTGAGTAACTCACCTCCTGGCTCCTCAAAGCCTGTTCACCATCTAAAAAACATAAGTCAGGATTGAAATGGAGTACTTTTCAATTGTCTGGATGAGTGCAGCACTATCAACACTCGAGAAGCTCAATACCATCCAGGACAAAGCAGCCCACTTGATTGCTACCCCTTCCACAACTATTCACTCCCTCTACCACTAACAAACAGTAACAGCACTGTGTACCATCTACAAGATGCTCTGCTGAAGACACCCTCCTGCCCTTGCCTCCACTGCCCTGCCATCCCCTTCCCTTGACTCCTATCTTCTCTTCATTCACTTGTGGCCATGGTCCCTCAGGGATCCTAGGCATCTCCTGAAGTGAATTACAGGCAGACCCTGCTCCAGGGTCTATTATGTGACGGACTTACCCCGGCCAGCTAAGTGCCTGATTGGCCTCATCCTCAGATGTGAAGCGAATTTCCCATCCATTCTCCAAACTCAGTTGCATTTGAACGCAAACCAATTGCATTTTATTGGGCCCTATGACCCTCAGTTATCGATTATAGACAAGGGAAACAGCATCTCAGCCCTTTGGGACACTTCATATCAAATATAGTAAAGGCATTATATAAATATGAGTTGCTGTTGTTGTTGACTCTTCCTACATGTCTGACTACCAGTTAACTTTGACGTGTAGCAATAGAATATCATTACATTGTACACACTGACTTGATCTTGGATACCCCCATCAGAACATGTAGGGAAGAATGGGGAGGACTTCAGGGAGTGGAGAATTCTTAATCTACTTGAAGAATGAAAACGATACTACCAGGGTAAGAAATCTTAATTTGCATTTTGCTTTCAGCTTTTTCCACACAATGCATACACTTTGAACTGTATTGTCCAATTTATTAGTCACCAACTACATGTATCTAATTGGGATGCTGGGTAGTGGATAATTGCACTTTTCTTAGTAAATTGAAGTGATTCATAGACACCATCTTTAGATATATGATCAGAATACATATCTGATGTTTTTATTTATTCATGTATCAATATAATACCTTACCCCTGCATCCTGCAGCATTCTCATTTGACTAAACTTAATAACCCTATCCTTTGATAGTGGCATGACCCCATTCACCAAGTCACATCCTAACATCTTCCCTTACTCCTCCAGTGCACCCTCCTCCTCCCTTTGTGTTTCTTTAAAATCTTTAAAAAATCTTTGTTACCTACTGCCCACTTCCTCCAAAAGCTCCATCCTTGGATATATCTTCCTCCTTTCCTCTCTCACTGTATAACTCTTCAGAGTGATGATTTCAATCTGCACTTCCTACCTTCTTGTCCTCCTCTGAATTCTGCCCTACTTTAGCTGTAATAGTATCCTGGCGTAGAAACTGTCATGTGAATTCATGGCCACAATTTCTCATCTTCCTTAGTTTATATGAAGTATTCACCATGGCATAACATTGTCCTTTAATGGTTGTTTTTCTCTTGCTCTAATGTGTTTCCACTCTTACCAACATTGACATATTCAGAGCTTCTTTCTCCACTTTCAAGCCATCACCTTAGGCTGTGGTGGTGCCATCTGCCGATTGGCCCCGGAGTTACTAATGTTATCCCCTCAGGGCCCATTCTCAGCTCCCTCCTTCCTCAATTCCATACATCCCCTTGGTACCATCATCTGCTGACATGGGTCAGTTTCCACATGTATGCTGATAACGCCCAGCTCTGCCTCTCCGCCTCTCTCTCAATCCCTCCACCGCCTTTATTCTGTCAGACTGATAATCCAACATCCAATCTTCAATGAAACATGATTTATTTCAGCTAAGTATTGAGGAGGGAATCTTTTTCAACTCTTGTTAAACTAAAAGCGGAGGAATTTAGAGTAGCTAAGAGTAGTGGGCGAGAAGAGGATTGGGAGAGGTTTAAATGTCAACAAAGATTGACAAAGAAGTTGATAAAGAAGGGTAGGAGAAACTATGAAGCTGGGCTAGCGCTTAATATAAAAAAGGATAGCAAGAGTTTTTATAAATATATAAAAAGGAAGAGGCTGGCTAGGGTGAATGTTGGTCCTTTAGAGGATGAGAAAGGGGACCTAGTGGTAGGGGATGGGGATATGGCTAAGGTATTGAATAACTTTTTTGTTTCTGTCTTCACGGAGGAGGACGTGAATAATTTGCCGGGTGTTAGCAATGGAAAGGTGGTAGGACTGGAGGGTCTTAATGACATTACTGTTACTAGAGAGGCGGTGCTCGACAGACTGGAGGGGCTGATTGTGGACATGTCCCCAGGACCGGATGGAATGCATCTGAGGGTTCTGAAAGAAATGGCGGAGGTGATAGTGGATGCCTTGGTGGTTATTTTCCAGACGTCGCTGGATTCCGGGGAAGTGCCGGATGATTGGAAAACGGCTAATGTTACGCCGTTGTTTAAGAAGGGTGCCAGGCAAAAGGCAGGGAATTATAGGCCGGTTAGTTTAACGTCTGTGGTAGGTAAAATGTTAGAATCTGTCATTAAGGAGGAAATTGCGAGGCATCTTGAAGGGAATTGCTTGATAAAGCAGACGCAGCACGGTTTCATTAAAGGGAAGTCGTGTCTGACAAATTTACTGGAGTTCTATGAGGATGTCTAGGGCGGTGGATAGAGGAGAGCCGGTGGATGTGGTCTTTCTAGATTTTCAGAAGGCGTTTGACAAAGTACCTCACAAGAGGTTATTGCAGAATGTCGAGGGACATGGAGTTGGGGGTAGGGTGTTAGCGTGGATAGAGGATTGGTTGTCAAATAGGAGGCAGAGAGTGGGGGTCAACGGGTGCTATTCGGATTGGCGGATGGTGACTAGTGGAGTGCCCCAGGGGTCGGTGCTGGGGCCTCAGCTTTTTACCATTTATATAGATGATCTGGAGGAGGGAACCGAGTGTAGGGTGTCGAAATTTGCTGATGACACCAAGATTGGGGGAACGGCAAATTGTGCGGAGGGTGTGGAGAGTCTGCAGAAGGATCTAGATAGGCTGGGTGAATGGGCCAGGAAATGGCAAATGGAATTTAATGTTGGCAAGTGTGAGGTGGTCCACTTTGGTAGGAAGAATGGTAGGAAGGACTATTACTTACGGGGCGAAAACTGCAGCAGGCGACGGTGCAGAGGGACCTCGGGGTCCTTGTGCATGAGTTGCAAAAACCCAGCTTGCAGGTGCAGCAGGTGGTCAGGAAGGCGAATGGGATGCTGGCCTTCATAGCGAGGGGGATTGAATATAAAAGTAGGGAGGTCTTGCTGCGGCTGTGTAGGGCATTGGTGAGGCCGCAGCTGGAGTACTGTGTGCAGTTTTGGGCGCCGCACCTGCGCAAAGATATTTTGGCCTTGGAGGGAGTGCAGAGGAGGTTTACTAGGCTGATACCGGAGTTGAGGGGGTTGAGCTATGAGGAGAGGCTGAATAAACTGGGCTTGTACTCGTTAGAGTTTAGAAGAATGAGGGGAGATCTCATTGAGACGTATAAGATGATGAATGGGATGGATAGGATAGAGGTGGAGAGACTCTTCCCGCTCAAAAAAGACAGTAGGACTAGGGGGCACAGCCTCAAGATAAAAGGGGGGCGGTTTAGAACGGAGTTGAGGAGGAACTTCTTCACTCAAAGGGTGGTGAATCTCTGGAATTCTCTGCCCGTTGAAGTGGTGGAGGCTGCCTCGCTAAATATTTTTAAGACGCGGGTTGATGGGTTTTTGATAAGAGAAGGGATTAAGGGTTATGGGGAGAGGGCGGGAAAGTGGAACTGAGCAGCGACAGATCAGCCATGATCTTATTGAATGGCGGGGCAGGCTCGAAGGGCTAGATGGCCTACTCCTGCTCCTATTTCTTATGTTCTTATGTCTCACCTGAGCAAACCCGTAAAATCCCACCCAGCAGCTCTGGCAGTGCAGCATTCCTTCAGTCAGCATAGATTATGTGCTCAAATCATAGAATCATAGAATCCCAGTGCAGAAGGAGACCAATTCATCCCATCGAACTTGCACTGACAATGGTCCCACCCAGGCCTATCCTTATAACCCCCCCCACTACATTTACCCCACTAATCCCTCTGACACTAAGGATCAATTTACCATGGCCAATCAACCTAACCGGCACATCTTTGGATTGTGGGAGGAAAGCAGACCACCTGGATGAAACCCATGCAGACACGAGGAGAATGTGCAAATTCTACACAGACAGTGACTCGAGGCAAGGATGCTACCACTCCACCATTGTTGATTCTGTTAAAATTTGCGTATAATATGAAACTTGGAAGCATTGTGAACTGTGATGGGTACAGTATAGAACTTCAAAAAGACATAGATGAGTTGGTGGAATGGGTGGGCAGATGGCAGATGAAACGCAATGCAGAGAACTGTGAACTGAGTCATTTTGATATAAACGACATGGAGAGACAGTACAAAATAAACAGCACAACTCTAGAGGGGTGCAGGAACAGAGGGACCTAAATGTATAAGTAATTGAAATTGGCAGAACAGGTTGAGAGCACAGTTAATACAGCATACAGTATCCTAGGCTTTATTAATAGGGCATGGAGTACAAAAGCAAGGAGGTTATGTTGAACTTATGTCAGCCACTAGTTTGGTTTCAGCTGGAATATTGCAATCAGTTCTGGGCTCTGCACTTCAAGAAAGATGTGAAGACGTTGGAGACAATTGTAGAAGATTCACGAAAATGGTTCTATGGATGAGAAACTTTAGTTATGACAACAGATTGAAGAAGTTGTGACTATTTCGCTCATAGAAGTGAAGGTAGAGGAGGATTTAATAGAGGTATACAAAATAATGAGGGGTTAGGGCAGAGTAGATAAGAAGAAGTGGGGACAGATTTAAGGCAATTTGCAAAAGAAGCAAAGGGGTTATGAGAAAAAATATTTTCACTCTGTGGGCGGGATTTTGTGGCCTTGCGCAGGCGAGACCTGAAATTCCAGCCTGAGGTCAATAGAGATTTCCCATTGTTGGGCCCTTGCCTTCTCTGATTCCATGGCAGGCGAGGTGGTAGAGTTCCGGCTGGTGAGTGGTTAAGGTCTGTCTGTCTGCAGTGGTGGCAGGTTCAATGGAGGTGATTGAAAGGGACAGTTATTTGAAAAGGAAGAATGTGCAAGGGTTGTGGTGAGAAAGTGGGAGAATGGCACTAGGTGAATTGCTCATCCAGACAGCCAGTGCAAATGTGATGGGCCAAAAGGCCTCCCTCTCTGTAATTATTCTGTGAATGTTACATGAGCCAATATACAGCTTGGTGCAATTTAGGGACAGCAGTTCATGACAGAAAATTCAATAGATCAACACTGATTTCATGCTGGACAAAACAGGGGGCTGAGAGTTGAATTCTTGCCCTGCGGTTTCCAAGGCCAGACAGAATTCAACCAACATGTTCACTCTGAGAGCATACAATCTGAAAACAATGACTCTGAATAGTAGAACAAATGCAAGCAATTTGTTGGCTTTTCATTAGTTTTTCACTACTTTATTTTGAAAAAAGTTGATTTTGCAATTTATCAGTGTATAACTGAATTTACATTAAACAAAAAGGTTATCTTCAGTACCTTTATTACTTAACTGCAAAGTATTACAATACATTACATGAGTTTGTATTTCATTATTTTTAAAAAATCTTCATCAAACAATCTCTTTTCATTCTACCTTTCAGCTATGTTTAATTCATAACAATATGGAGATTGTCGGTTAGACAAATTGCCTAACTGTTATAATTATGCCTTATTGCATTCTATTTAAAGACACGGATAATTTATCAACATCTGACTGCAATTCATTCAGTGATAACTTTAGGGATGCCAGTTCATCCTCAGCGCTCTCAGTCTCTCCAGGTTTTGAGAGTAGGTTGTCCACAGTTAACCCTAATGCTTCCAGGTCACTCTTTGCCTCACTGATTAAAGACCTCAGTTCATCCATGGAACTTTCTACTGTTGATAATTTTTCATCAATGCCAGACTGTATCGTCTCTTCCATCGACTGTAACGCAGCTATAACGTTCTGATTTGCTTTGCCAATTTCACTGACGCTCGTTTCCAACTGCGTTAACCTTTCCTTGTGTTGGGACTGCACTTCCTCAAGGTGCTGTTTCTGTTGTACTTCTAGAGTTTGCATTGCATTCTGCAGCGCACTGAGCGCTTCATCTGTGGCCGGACTTGGCAGATCATTCAGCTTTGCTTTTAATGTTTGGATGTCCTCGCTTAGCGACGCCTGAGACTCTGCCACACTCCTCATTGTACTCTGCACCGAATCTAGATCGTAGAACTCTAATTTTTCAGATAAGTGTGTCGTAGCTGTATTCAGAGCATTGACGTCTGCCTCTGCGGCAGTTAAGCGGGATTCAAAATTCTCGTTTTGCTTTTCCTCATTTACAGACGAATCAATTACTTTTGAAAGCAGCAATTTTTCCTGCTCGTTCAGGTGGTTCTTTGTTTCCTGTAAATCTTGCCGACAATCCTGAACCTCCTTAGACACAGCACTGAGAGATATTTCAGCTTGAGAGACTGATAGTTTGAGTGCTTCCTGTGCAGAAAGCTGTGAATGTAAACTGCTTGTTAGTTGATCACATTTACCGCCCAGAGTTGTAATTTCTCGATCCTTTGTCTCAACAGTTGTTACCAGTGAATCGACCTTTGACTTCATTTCATCTATGTCATTCTGACTTTTCTCCTGTACCTCTGTAAAAGCGACAATGTTGTCGTGGATCGATTTCGTTAATTCCGTTAACTTCTCCTCCACAGTTTTTTCCAGCGATGTGACGTCTCTCTCTCTGGCATCTTTTACATCCTGGATCCCTTCCGAGAGGTCTCGCAGGATTTCATTCTGCAGCTTTTGCAGAGTTTCACCAATTTGATTTGTCTTACCTTCGCCCTTGTTGACCGCTTTGTTCGTTTCTTGCAGCTGCTGTTGGGTGTTGAGCAAAGCCGAGTCCAGTCTGTTCATTAAGATTTTCGTAGATTCTACCTGCAACAAGAGGTCAGAGTCTCGGTATCAAATAAGTATCATCGTGTGCCAGTTACTGGAAAAGTAACACGAAATGTAACGAGAATGATTACTTCCGTCATTCCAGTGTCACAAATGTTTAGCCTCTTGTGTAATTGATAGAATTGGCTTTTTGCTGCATCTGCTGCTGGTAATCAAATAGTAATTCAGAAATATTCATTCATTTAACCAGTCCGTGCACTCTAATTAAAAGGTCACCGCAATAAAACTCAGCGCACTCATTCGCCTTCAAGAAAACACATGGAAAGGGAATACCACTCATTTCGTTTGCCAAATTAATATCTAAGAAAATATACAGTAAACAGGAAAACAGCTCAATTTCCATGGTAACAGTCATAGTGGTAATTTCTTGGTGACCCCATGGTAATTCTTGTCTAATACTTTCCCTGACAGAATTTTATATGGGAAATATAAAATTGCTACAGTTCTTTAACAGAATTTGTTTTGAAATCTTTACTCTGTCATGGGATGTGGGCTAGCATTTCCCTAATTGTCTTTGAATTGAGTGACTTACTAGGCCATTTAAAAGTAAAGTTTATTTACTAGTCACAAGTAAGGCTTACAAGGAAGGCTCACTGCAATGAAGTTACTGTGAAATTCCCCTAGTCGAAACTATCTAGCACCTGTTCCGGCCAATGCACCTAACCAGCATGTCTTTCAGAATGTGAGAGGAAACCTGAGCATCCAGAGGAAATCCAAGCAGACATGAGGAGAATATGCCAACTCCACACGGACAGTGGCCCAAGCTGGGAATCGAACCTGGATCCCTGGCGCTGTGAGGCAGCATTTCAGAGGGCAGCTGAGGGTCAACCACATAGCTGTAGGTCTAGAGTCACATGTTGACCAGATCGGGAAAGAACAGCAGATATCCTGGCCTGAAGCATGTTGAAATACATTCATATTAAAGCTGAGTTAGACAGATTTTGATTGACAAGGGAATCAAAAGTTATGGGGACAGGCAGAGTAGTGAATTCAAGGCACAACAGATCAGCTATGATGTTATTGACTGATGGAGCCGGCTCAAGGGGCTGAATGGCCTCCTCCTACCATTATTTCTTATTTCCTTATGTTCTTATCAAACTGAGGGATCACCTTAAGTTCAAACAAATACACTGAACAAACATGGGCTACATGGGGACAAAGAATTCACAAACAGTACATTTTCCAGTCATACTATAGTTTCATAGATTCCCTACAGTGCAGGAGACCATTTGGCCCATTGAGCCTGCACTAAAAATGCCACCCAGGTCCTTTCCTTGTTTTACCCTGCTAATACCATGACACTCAGGGGCACTTTAGCATGGCCAATCAACCTAAACCACACATCTTTGGAGTGTGGAAGGAAACCGGAGCACCCGAAGGAAACCCACGCAAACATGGGGAGAATGTGCAAACTCCACATGGGCAGTGACCAAAGACCAGATTTGAACTGCTGGGAGGCAGTAGTGCTAACCACTGTGCTGCTCCTTTTTCTCGAAAACGGAAGAGTTCTTAGACAGTCAGGTTATAGCACGGGAAAGTTATGCTCATGGACCAACATCACCCCTCTTCCCCTTCATATTTGCTTGGCAAAGTCTACTGACTCTACAGCATCAAGGTCAGCAGAGTGACAAATGCTCCAAAGACACCTGAAGTTACTGTGCATGATTCGGCTAACAATGCCAGAAGCAGTATGGGGCATGTGCACCTGGCTCCCTCCCACATTACCCACTATCCATGTGCCTCATCCATCACATTACTCAGGTTCTCAGCCTTTTCTGTCTGGTAAAAAACTTGCAATGCTGATTCATGGGGAAGGCTTCTACATTAGCAGACAGGACCAGCCTCCACACTGTCACATAATGCAGCACTGATGCCACCGCATCAGCCAGTCAACAGGGATCTTGAATGTTTCCTCCACAGATTTGGATTCCTGCCTCACCATTTATTGTGCCAGGCATTTTGCTACCCAAATCTTTGTAAAAGTTTGAACTAGTAACATTACATTAAATGGCCTTACAATAATCCCGTGCAATGAGGGAAATATCAACTTATTTTAAATTTAACAGCTTTTGTAAAAAAAATTTCTCCCTTATTGTAGATGTTTGTCTTTAATGGCTGTATCCCTTAAACTGAATCATGGTATATGTTTCAAATAACTCCTGGTAATCATCACTCTGACTAATAATGAACACCTCTGCTGATATAAAAATGAGCTGTTTGATAACAATACATAAAAGGACACATACAAACAAACAAAAAATTGGAATAAATTATTTGTGCTTCTCAGTGCTGACTTCCACTGCTGAGTTTGTACCATATGATATTGGCATGCTGGCATGAGGGCGGCACAGTAGCGCAGTGGTTAGCACACAATAGCACAGTGGTTAGCACTGCTGCTTCACAGCTCCAGGGATCTGGGTTCGATTCCCAGCTTGGATCACTGTCTGTGTGGAGTTTGCAAATTCTCATGTCTGCGTGGGTTTCCTCTGGGTGCTCTGGTTTCCTCCCACAGTCCAAATGTGCAGGTTTGGTTGATAGGTCATGCTAAAATTGTGCCTTAGTGCCCTGAGATGCACAGGTTAGAGGGATTAGTGTGTAAATATGTACGGTATGGGGGTAGGGCCTGGGTGGGATTGTGGTCGGTGCAGACTCAATGGGCTGAATGGCCTCTTTCTGTACTGTAGGGTTTCTATGATTCTATACAGTCTAATGTTGCTAGGTTTAGCTGGTATCATAGGAAGAGAGACAACAATAACTGCAAGTATATTGTGCCCTTAACACAGAACAACATCTCAAGGCATCTTGACTGCTGGGGGGTGAACGTGCATTATTGTCAATTTTCAGCAGTGCCAGCATTGTTTCTTCATTCATTCAAGGGATGTAGATGTCACTGGCTATTGCCAGTGAGAAAGTGGCGATGAGCTGCCTGTTTAAACCTCTGCAATCCATGTAGTGTAGTGTAGGTACACTCACAGTGCTGTTTGGGATTTGACCCAGAGACAGGGAAGGAACAGCAATACACTTCTAAGTCAGGCTGGTGTATGGCTTTTAGGGAAATATCCGGGTGGTGGTGTTCCCATGTAACAGTTGCCCTTGTTGTCCTAAATGATAGTTGTCATGGGTTTGGAAGGTGCAGTCTAAGGAGTCCTGGTGAGTTCCTGCAGTGAATCTTGTAGATTGCACACATTGCTGCAACTGTTTATTGGTGGTGGAGGGATTGAAAGTTTGTAGATGGGGTGCCAATCAAGAGGACTGCTTTGGCCTAGATAGTGTCAAGCTTCTTGAGTGCTGTTGGAACAGCACTATCCAGACAAGTGGGGAGTACTTGATTTGATTTGATTTGATTTATTATTGTCACATATATTAACATACAGTGAAAAGTATTGTTTCTTGCATGCTATACAGACAAAACATCCCGTTCATGGAGAAGGAAACGAGAGATTGTAGAATGCAGTGTTACAGTCATAGCTAAGATGCAGAGAAAGATCAACTTAATGCAAGGTAGGTCCATCCAAGAGTCTGACAGCAGCAGGGAAGAAGCTGTTCTTCAATAGGTTGGTACATGACCTCAGACTTCTGTATCTTTTTCCCGACGGAAGAAGGCGGAAGAGAGAATGTCTAGGGTGTGTGAGGTACTTAATTATGCTGGCTGCTTTGCCAAGACAGCAGGAAGTGTAGACAGAGTCAATGGATGGGAGGCTGGCTTACATGATGGACTGGGCTACATTCATAACCTTTTGTAGCTCCTTGCAGTCTTGGGCAGAATATTTCATCAGAGTATTTCATCACACTCCTAACTTGTGCTTTGTTGATTGTGGAGTCAGGAAATGAGTTACTTGCTGCAAGATTCCAAGGCTCTGACCTGCTCTTATAGCATTTATATGCCTAATTCAGTTCACTTTCGGGTTAATGGTAAACTTGTGGAATACTGCAAAGTCTAGCTTTCAGCCACTTTTCCAAATCACATAACTTTGTTTTACCATCATTCACAAAGTGCTCAGCATCCCATCAGCTCTTGTCAATTTGATCACAGTTTGAAGCTAAGAAGAAGTGCACAGTTCTGGCATATTGACCAATGCAAGCAGATGGTGCAACAATGCTGCTTTCTTGTATCACAAACCATGTACTAGCCTGTGGAATTATCTTCCCCTGACAGAGTGGAAGCTGGGCCATTGAATTTATTCAAGGCTGAATTAGATACATTTTTGATCAACCAAGGAGTCAAGGGTTTTTAAAAATGTTTTACTCCATCCTTAAAGGAATGGACCAGGCAAACCTGAATCCATTCTGTGCTTGCTCCAAGGCACCAAATTCAAAATCCAATTGAATCCAATTCATGCTCGTCACAAGAAAGACAAACAAGATCCAAGCTGACAAGATAAGGCATTGCACCCCATCTTGGACTTGATCTGATGCTTGATTTTAGCCAAAAGGCCATGGGGAGGCGGACAGGAAAGTGGAGCTAAGACCATATTCAGATCAATAATGATCATACTGAATGGTGAAGGCAAGATGAGTACAGCAATGTCTGTCAATAACACCATCCTGAAGCAACATCAGGTGAATAAGTTAAAGTAATCAATAACTTAATGTGTAGTTTGGATCAGATTGTGTTGGGTCATTATGTGCAGATAGTGGAGCAGACTCGAAGCACCTAATGGCCTCTGCCTCGATTTAATTCTTATATTCTTCCGTACTGCTCATATTTCATTGGTGCCTGTAATGTAATAATGGCTTAGTATTTTCTGTGGAAGCTAACTATTCCAAATCCTGAGAAACGAATGAAATACTGAGATTTTTGGTGCTTAATGTACATTTCATCTCACCATTTTTGTCTGACTTTCCAACTTATTTTGATTCTAAGGACTGCAGATAATGACCCAGCACCATCAGACCCAAAGTGCCCATTATGTTATTGATTACATTAACTTATTCACTTGATACTGCATCAGGATTGTGTTATTGATAGACATTGCTGTATTCACCTTGCCTCTGGCTTTCCATAAATTGAGTTAGCTATTTATAATTGTACAAAGATATTATGTATTTGTCACCAAACATGCAAATGTGTTTTAATACCTTGGATTTCTTTTAAACCAAAAGGATTTTTTCCAAGATTATGCATCAAAAGCCTGTTAGAGTACAGGCGTATTTTAATAAATAATATCTTTAATCTTTCAAGGATGTGCTGATATAACATGTCTAAGTAAATTAATTAACTGTAGCATTACAAGTGCAAAAGTGAATGTTTGATTATTTAAAGATTCAATCTTGAGAAAAAAATGTCTGTCATCTCTGGAAGAATCATTCTTTGAAGTTGCATCAAAAGATGGTAATCTTATTCCAGTTGTGGTTAAATACCATTGTTTTTATTTGAACATTTCCTCTGATGTGAAGCGTCAGTTAACAGGAGCACATAATGAGAATTAGGCATGAGGCACAGTGCAGTTGATTCACTGCACCCACTGTTTTCAGGTAATTGACTCAATCATTATGAAGTGGAAGCGCTGATACCTATATCCAATTCTCCAATTTACACTTTGATCCAGCAACTTGAAGCAGGTTTGAAGCTTTACTAATTTAATCTCTGGAGTCCATAACACAGGAATGAATAGGTGAAAACCTGGAAAGACGTGAATTAATCAGGCATATTCAACAAAGCATGCCTGACTAATTTAATTGAATTTTCCAAGTGTCAGGAATTTGGAAGTTAATGAGGTTAACAGTGAACATGAAATGAAAACAAAATAACAAATGAGTAACAAGATTAGCAGGTGTCAAGAGGAATACAGACATGTGATGTGATTAGCAGCCATCAAGAGAAATTCAAGTGTGGATTGCCATGTCAGAAACATTGTTTACCAGAGATCAGTGGGGCTGTACAAATGATACATGCTAAAGGCAGGGAATTTGGAAGATAGGCAGCCAAATCCAAAGGATGGGATATCACAGCAGCTGAACCCTCAGTGGGGAAGAATGCTTGTGTTGTACTCATGATGTGGATGTGCCGGCATTGGACTTGGGTAAACACAGTAAAAAGTCTGACAACACCAGGTTTTAGTCCAACCGATTTATTTGATAGTAAACTCACAAGCTTTCGAGGGGACTCCCTCTTCATCAGGTGAATGGAGAGTTCTGGCCAGCTTGTGAGTTTACTATCAAATAAATTGGTTGGACTAAAGCCTGGTGTTGTCAGACTTTTTACTGTGTTCTACTCAACAGCTAGACAGGCCAAAATCTTTAAAGAGGCCAATTCCATCTTTGATCACAGCCATGGATGGCTGTTCCATCAATCATTTAGAGCAGAGGCAGATTGCAGATATTCACCTCTAAAATATATCATATTGTACCATTACTGAAGCAAGTTCCCCAGACTTGGTCATCTGAACATCATTGTGTGGTAACTATGAGTTTAATTTGACATTTCTGGTCAAGTGTTGTATTCAAGATGTGGATTCAGTGATGATAATACCACTGACTATCAAGCAGACACAGTGATTACTTCTCGTCAAAGGCGGTCAATGTCTGGTGCTTGTTTGGCACAAATATTACTTGTTACATAATAGCTCAAACTTGAAACAAACTAGATTTCTGATAGACAAGGGAATTAAGGGTTATGGGGAGAAAGCAGGAAAGTGGAACTGATCCACTTCAGATCAGCCATGATCTTATTGAATGGCGGGGCAGGCTCGAAGGGCTGGATGGCATACTCCTGCTCCTATTTCTTATGTTCTTATGAATATTGTTCATGTCTTGCTGCATGCAGGAATGGACAGTTTCATTATCTGAGGAGTTGCGAATGGTACTGAACACTGTACAATCATCAGCAAAAACCCACTTCTGACATTCTAACAGGGGGTGGTGGGGGGGAGGGCAGTCATTGATGAATCAATTCAATATAGGTAGGCTTGGGACATTACTTTGATTAAGTAATATTGCAATATTCTATTATAGAGTTGACAGTCTCCAACAACCACAAACATCTTCATCTTTGATGGATATGATTCCAGCCAGTGGTGAGTTTTGTCCATGATTCCCATTAACTTCAGTTTTTCCAGGGCTCCTTGATGTCACTCATCAAATGCTGCCTTGATGTGAATGGAGGTTACTCTTTCCTCACTTCTACAATTCCACTGTTCAATGTTTGAACAAAAGCTGTAATGAGATCTGGAGTGGTCCTGGTGGAACTCAAACCGATGGGCAGGTTACTGGAGACTAAATGTATCTTCAGCGCTATTTATGACACCTTCCATCATTTTGCTGATGGTTGAGAGCTGATGGAGTAGTAATGTGGATTGAATTTGTTTTGCCTTTTGTGAATAAGGTATACCTGGATAATTTCCATTTTGTTGGAGTATTTGCTAATGTTGTTGCTGTACTAGAACTGATTGGCTAGGGCATGCCTAGATCTGGAGCACAGTGCAGCCAGATGTTATCAGGGCACATTGTCTTTGTTGTATACATTCTGCTCAGTCGCTTCTTAATATCGTGTGAATTGAATAGACTTCAAATTGGTAGGCATGATGCTGATAACCTCAGGAGGAGTCCATCTGCTCGACACTTCTGGCTGAAGATGGTAGCAAATGCTTTGGCTTTGTCTTTTCCACTGATGTTTTGGGCTGTGCCATTAGTCAGGATGGAGATCTTAATGGAGTCTCTTCCTTCCATTAGTTTTCTAATTGTCTACCACTTACAGCATGGTGGCACAGTGGTTAGCACTGCTGCCAGGGACCCAGATTTGATTCCAGCCTTGGGTGACAGTGTGGATTTTGCACATTCTCTCCGTGGGTTTCCTTTGGGTGCTCTGGTTTCCTCCCATAGTCCAAAGATGTGCAGTTAGGGGGACTGACCATGTTAAATTGCCCCAAAGATGTGAAGGTTAGAAGGATTATCAAGGTAAATGAGGAGCGGAGATAGGGCAGGTGTTGGGCCTGGGTAAGATGCTCTGTTGGAGAAAGAGTACAGACTCAATGGGCCAAATGGCCTCCTTCTGCACTGAGGGATTCTATGATCATTCAGGATGGGATGTGGCAGCACTACAAACCTTTGGTCTGATCCATTGATTGTAGGATTGTTTCACTCTCTATAAGGTGTGCTGTATAGAGTGTGAAATATGCTCTTTAGCATGCATGTAGTCCCATGTTTTAGTTTCACCAAGTTGGAATCTCATTTTAAGTATGTCAGATGCTGCTCCTGGCATGCTCTTCTACTCTCCTCTGAACCAGATTGGTTCCTGGCTTAGTGGTAGTGGTAACCTGAGGGCTATGAGTTCACAGATTGTAATTGATTCCAGTTCTGCTGTTGCCAATGGCCATATAGGTGCTCCCTTTTGAGCTGCTAGAAAGGTTCTAAATCTATTTAAATTAGCACACTGCTGCCCAACATGACAGGGAATGTCTTCAGTGTGAATATGGGGTCACTCATCCTAAGACTGTTGTGGATATCTGAGTGCCAGAATGAGGAGGACAAGATCGAGATTGAGTAATCCTTTGTCCAAGTTCCTGGATTATTAGTCATGTAAGAGTCTTGTTAAAAATGGAAGGTATGGAAGGGAACATAACTACAAGAAAAAGGTGACCATAGATCAGCAGAGAATAAGTAGATACTTGTTTCTGTATTAAGGAGTTGTAGTCACCCCTTTACTTCCCATTTTTATGCATGAGTTTGTAGCCGGGTATCCCTGGAGAGGGAGCATGCAGAGTCCAAGCTCACCATCAAGGCCTTCCGTGCCCATTGGGAACGGCAGGGACTGAAGTGCATTATTGACCCCTTAATCACAGTTTGATTTTGTGATAACCCCCATGATCTGTGTGGATAATCACTAATTGACATCTCAATTGGGCTTGCTGAATACAAGATTGGTGGAGCTGGTATCCTGAACCCTGTACAAAGCAAGAACCTGAGAGGGCCCATTAACCTTTTAGTCCTGGTTGGGACCCACAGTGTTCACCACAGGCTTGTGGTTATTGTTTATTTTAATTTTGTACAATAAAAGCACTGTTCCTTCATAGTTGACTCCTGGACTTAATATAGATTTAATGTTTTAAGTTTCCTTTCTGCTTTGTTTTGTGTTTCAGACAGTTCCCTTCTTTGTTTGTTTAATTTAATTCATTTGATTTACCCAAAATAACGTTAGCAGGAGACGAATGATATTAAAGAGACCAGATTGAGGACAAGCGAGAAAGAATCGAGAAATTACAGCAAGGAGTGTCAGTGGAGGTTTAATGCGGGGCAATGTGAAATAGTAGATTTTGGAGGAAAAAACGGCGAATATAGCCTTTCCTTAAATGTTTAGATCACGAATAAATAGCCCCGGGGAATGTGTGGTTAGATGATGCTTACGGATACAGCTTTAGAGGCGAGAGAGCAAATAAGATTCTGGATGGTATAACTTATTTGTAAATGGCCACGTGTGTACACATTCCCCCCCAAATTCATCCTGAAATCCATTACTCAAAGTGAGACCCCGCCTGCCTGCCTGCTGCACCGCACAACCGGGAATTGGGAGCGGAATATCCAAGCACGGTTACAGTTTGAACCACAGGGGAGCCACGATCTTACCTGTTGAAAAACTGTCTCCAACTTGGCCGCCAGCTCGCTGCTCCGAAGGGAGGTTTCCTCGCTCCTCCTGTGGAAGTGGCTGAGCTGCTGGGAGAGGCTGTGGATGTACCAGGCCAGGAGGGCAGCCGCCCCGGCCAGGACGAAGAAGAGGAGGAATTTCAGCAGCATTTCTTTGCCAGTGGCCGAGCCGGAACCGTTGCCTGCCCTGCTGCTGCTGCTGCCCTTCGCATTCCTCTTGGCCACGTCCTCCTGGCCAGAATGGTTTTTATTCCTTTGTTTCAGAGAAGACATATTTTATCCTGAAATTGTGTGGATCTCCAACTCAAATAAAAAAGGGGGGTGTGTGTCTGGGGTGCTTGCTGGTTGCTATCAGTGTCGTTTGTCTCACTCTGTTTTGGGAGCTGTACTCACAACAGGATCACCAGTGGATCGCTGCCTTTGACGAGAAGTTGCTTCTTAAAGTTAGATTTTCTGTTTCTTCCCCACCCCCACCCCCTGCCCTCAGGCTCTCTGCAATGCAATGAACAGGGACCGGCTTCTGCCACGTCCTCTCTGGGAGGGGAACACATGCTCATTTGGGATGTGCCGCTGATTTCAGTTACATCACCGCCCCGCAACTTTACACTCAGCTTTCTCACAAAGGATGGAGTTTGTACAAATCCATTTCATTCCTTCCCTGGGGGCTCCTGTGCCGCAGTCTCCAGCCTCCCCATATAATTGTTATGACAGATTGCTTGTACCTCTTGTTTGGATTCATTCATTCAGACACAATTTGATTTGATTATTAAAACAACGAGTTGCGACGTATTTCCCCGTCTATTTGTTCAGATGTAGCGCCCATTTAACTGGGCATTGCAAAGAGACGATGCAATTACTGTAACCAAGGCAATACAACTCTTGATTACTGTAACAGAGGTGATATAACCCTAACTATTGTAACAGGGGTGACACAACCTAACTACTGTAACTGGGGTGATATAACCCTAACTATTGCAACGGGGTGATACAACCCTAACTACTGTAACTGGGGTGATACAAACCTAACTATTGCAACGGGGTGATACAACCCTAACTACTGTAACTGGGGTGATACAACCTAACTATTGCAACGGGGTGATACAACCCTAACTACTGTAACTGGGGTGATACAACCTAACTATTGCAACGGGGTGATACAACCCTAACTACTGTAACTGGGGTGATACAAACCTAACTATTGCAACGGGGTGATACAACCTAACTACTGTAACTGGGGTGATACAACCCTAACTGTTGTAACCGGGGTGATAAAAATCCAATTACTGTAACTGGGGGCTGATACAGCCCTAACTGTTGTAACAGGGGTTACACTTTGTTTCTGTTTGGGCGGTTCCCCCTCCTATTGGGGAGCTGCCCTTTTCCCTTTGTCCCTAAGTTCCTTTGAGTTGGTTTATTTGGTTTACCCTAAAAGATTAACAGGGGTGATACAACTCTAATTACTGTAACTGGGGTAAAATACTGTGTACAGCTTCGGGACTGTGTTTTCCCGACAGTCTGTTTCTGTCGGGGAAACAGACGAACACAACGTAAATAAAGTTGCAGTGCTTTCAATACGAAAAATAATCCAGTGGCCTCTCTTTGCTTTCTTACTCCCCTCGGGTAGCCCGATTCAATCACTCGAATGAGGATTTATTCAGAGTTTTCTGTTGTTGTTGTTGCTATCCTGGCCCTGCCCACACACAACGTGGCAGTCTGGCTTCAGAACTCCGAGAGAATGGAGGCGGACTGACCCAGAGGGAATGAGTGAAACCACTCCAGATAAGTTGGGCGAATTTGTGAAATCTATCACATCTGTCGGCATTTCTGATCACCAGTTAGTGAAGGACATTGCTTCATTGGTAGACAATAAAATTACACCGAAAATAAGCAGTTGAGATGGAGGAGTATGTCAAGAATTGCAGGAGGATTATAGAGGGAGGAGGAGCATATTCACACTTGAATGCTGCACTTTCAGATTCCGGCACCCGCAGTAGTTTGACTTCATTCGGATTTGAAATCGCGTTTGGGACTCAGGAAATAATTATTTTACTGAAGTGAAATCTTTTCTTTTTAAACTCTAAAGCGCAGGTTTAAGATATGCCGCCTTTTGCACATGTTTGGGACACGGGTACTGTATTTTACATAAAACCTGATGGATTTGTGACAATGATGTACTTTCTCTTTAGGCTTCTAAATGACCATTATTTCTTTCAGTCGCTGTGCAAACCCCAGCACATAATCTCCTACAGAAAAAGGGGAAACAATCTTGTTTCACTCTTATCTATATTTATGTGATCCAGATCTAACGAGAAATCCTTTTGAGATCATTTCATCCCGGGACTTTTATAGATTTAGTAATATGTCTTCATTTTCCTCGGAATATCATCATGCAGAGGAAACAGTAACGGGTTAAAATCTCCACTAGACTTATTTATACAGATCCCACAAAGTCACGTTGGGAAAAATCCATCTGATCCGATAACATGGTAAATGACCTTTCAATAGAAGTAGACATTTTTCGAGATTAACAGTTCTTAAGGAAGTACAGTCAGGAAATGAAATCCTAGGCTTCTTGTAGCTTCACAGTCCATGTCAGGGCTATCTCTCCTTTCCTCACCCAAGATGATTGGGAGGCCTTCCCATTGTGCAGAATCCATTCTTTACAATTCCACTCTTAGCCCTTTCTCACCCTCCCAGATCCATCTCCCCATCTTCAACCCCATTGGCTTTTACATTCAAATGACCATCCTTTGCTATTTAAAAAAAAACTTTTTTTAAAAGTTTATTTATTAGTCACAAGTAAGGCTTACATTAAAACTGCAATGAAGTTACTGTGAAATTCCCCCCCCCCCCCCCCCCGTCACCACACTCTGCCACCTGTTCAGGTCAATGCATCTAACCAGCATGTCTTTCAGACAGTGGAAGGAAACCAAAGCACCTGGAGGAAACCCACTCAGACACCGGGACAATATGCAAACTCCAACAGGCAATGACCCAAGCCAGGAATCAAATCTGGGTTCCTGGCACTGTGAGGCAGCAGTGCTAACCACTGTGCCACCATGCCACCCTTCCTCTTCCTTTCCACGTCCTCCTGCACAATGTCTCCACCAAACACATCTTCCTCTCCCTTTCCGGTTCAGCACAGTGAAGGCATCATTCCCTCCACAATACCCTTGGTCCATGCTTCCATCTCCCCTAGTACTGCTCCCTTAACCCCAGTACTTCCACATATAAATGCAAGAGATGCAACACTTGCCTATACACCTCCATTCTTTCATACAGTATCTCAAACACTCAGTTCTGCTGTCACAGTCATTTATTTGTGAGCTTTATCCACTGTTCAAGGTGCAATCTACTCAACAATGGGAAGATCAAATGTAGATTGGGGGATAGCTTAGCTAAAAGCCTCCATTCAGTCAGCTAGTGTGCCGCTGAGATTCTGGGCACTTGCTACTATAACTCTTCATATGCAATCTCACTCTAACCTTTCTGTCCTTTGCCTCCAACACTTTTCCGACACTCAATGCTCCACTGCTCAACCTTTGCTCACAGAGCAGTACCTCTTAAACAGGACACAGTATAACTCCAAACAGCTAGCTATCTCTGCTGTTCCAAGTTAAATATAATTCCCCCCCCCACCCCAGACAAACATGCTTCTTCAGATTTAGCACAAAAAGCAAGTATGCTCACATGATGCTTGATTTTCAGCCTTGTAGTACCAATGAACGGAAATCCAGGCCACCTATTGACAGTGAAGGATATCCTCAAAACAGTTCAACTTAAGGGAGGTAAACTTAATCTTGGGCAGCTTCCAAAAACAGTCAGTCACACAGAGAACAGAAATGGTGGTATGGTGGCACGGTGATTAGCACTGCTGCCTCACAGCTCTAGGGACCTGGGTTTGATTCCTGGTTTTTGGGTCACTATCTGTGCGGAGTCTGCATGTTCTCCCCATGTCTGCATGGGTTTCCGCCATGTGCTCCGGTTTCCTCCCACAGGCACCAGAGTGTGGTGACTAGGGAATTTTCACAGTAATTTCACTGCAGTATTAATGTAAGCATTAAAATACATTTCTTCAAAGTAAAGTACCGTTACAACCTTGGGACGAATTGCATATGACACTGCACATGCTTTGAGACTTTTTGGGTGACTATTAGGCTTTATCTTCAGTTTCACTTGAACTCCCTTCATTGAGCCAAATGTCTCTTCAAAAAAACACTCTTTTATTTACCCAGAAGTTGCTGTGGGTCTGTTTTGGATCAAACAATCTGTTGACAGTAGTTCAGTTAAATTTTATCTCCTCCCAGCAGACCCAAAGCCACATGTGCTTGAAATGGTATTTCACAGGATGTGAATTCCAACAGTGAGAGTAGCAGTTGTAGACAGCCCAAAACAAACACATCAGCCGGCTAATAGCAAATACTTTGGGGTAGATGATAGTACCATTCAGGGAAGACGTAAAAATATTAATCATAGAATCCTGCTGTACAGAAGGAGGCCAATCAGTCCATCTCACCGAGGTCCTCAGAGAGTGGGGGTCAACGGGTGCTATTCGGATTGGCGGATGGTGACTAGTGGAGTGCCCCAGGGGTCGGTGCTGGGGCCTCAGCTTTTTACCATTTATATAGATGATCTGGAGGAGGGAACCAAGTGTAGAGTGTCGAAATTTGCTGATGACACCAAGATTGGGAGAACGGCAAATTGTGCGGAGGGTGTGGAGAGTCTGCAGAAGGATCTAGATAGGCTAGGCGAATGGGCCAGGAAATGGCAAATGGAATTTAATGTTGGCAAGTGTGAGGTGGTCCACTTTGGTAGGAAGAATGGTAGGAAGGACTATTACTTACAGGGCGAAAAACTGCAGCAGGCGACGGTGCAGAGGGACCTCGGGGTCCTTGTGCATGAGTTGCAAAAACCCAGCTTGCAGGTGCAGCAGGTGGTCAGGAAGGCGAATGGGATGCTGGCCTTCATAGCGAGGGGGATTGAATATAAAAGTAGGGAGGTCTTGCTGCGGCTGTATAGGGCATTGGTGAGGCCGCAGCTGGAGTACTGTGTGCAGTTTTGGGCGCTGCACCTGCGCAAAGATATTTTGGCCTTGGAGGGAGTGCAGAGGAGGTTTACTAGGCTGATACCGGAGTTGAGGGGGTTGAGCTTTGAGGAGAGGCTGAATAAACTGGGCTTGTACTCGTTAGAGTTTAGAAGAATGAGAGGAGATCTCATTGAGACATATAAGATGATGAATGGGATGGATAGGATAGAGGTGGAAAGACTCTTCCCGCTCAAAAAAGACAATAGGACTAGGGGGCACAGCCTCAAGATAAAAGGGGGGCGGTTTAGAACGGAGTTGAGGAGGAACTTCTTCACTCAAAGGGTGGTGAATCTCTGGAATTCTCTGCCCGTTGAAGTGGTGGAGGCTGCCTTGCTAAATATTTTTAAGATGCGGGTTGATGGGTTTTTGATAGGAGAGGGGATTAAGGGTTATGGGGAGAGGGCGGGAAAGTGGAACTGAGCAGCGACAGATCAGCCATGATCTTATTGAATGGCGGGGCAGGCTCGAAGGGCTGAATGGCCTACTCCTGCTCCTATTTCTTATGTTCTTATGTTCTTATGTCCTATCCCCATAACCACATGCATTTACTGTAGCTAGTCCCCCTGACATTAAAGGCAAGTTAGGATGCCCAATGAACCTAACCCACACATCTTTGGACTGTGGGAGGAAACTGGAGGATTCGGGGAAAAGCTATGCAGACGTGCAGAGAATCTGTAAACTCCACCACAGACTGTGACCCGAGCTGGGAGTTGAACTCAAGTCCCTGGCGCTGTGAGGCAGCAGTGCTAACCACTGTGTCAACATGCTACCCCTCATGTTAGAACTAACAGAAGTCGAGGGGACAGACAATCAAATATACAGAGAGTATGTTCAAATGGAAACAATTATATAATTGGCAACATTTTTGTGGAAGCAGGAGGCAGTATCCATCTAGCAGCCTGAGGCACAGAGTCCAGCTAGCAGTCTGTAAGCTTGTGCTGGTTAGCAGACCAGAGGCAAGATTGCAGAAACCTTTGTGGAGGCTGTTAAAATCCATTTCTTCGCTGAACCAAGAAGTGACATTCCTCATTCTGTGTGGTAATATAAGCTGGTCTTTACTTATCGATCTATTGAATTGGATGTTGTTTGGGAAGAGAGAATTCCTGAAAAAGCTCAGACCTTGTAAACATACTTTGGATCAGAAGGGTAATTTCTACTTAAACTGTGGGGGTGTGTTTAGTAGTTCCGTCTTACATTATTATATATTCCTGTTCATATATATGTTTCTTTTCTTTATTGCTCCAGCATTCACTCAGTGAATGACCCATTTTTGCACATCTGTGACATGCTTCTTGCTGTTTTGAGTTCTTAAGACAGTTCCCAATTTATGGATCTTCATTCCTGCATTAAATTGTGATTAAATTAAATTAGCAGCCAATTCCATTGATACTGTAATTTCTACTGCTCTCATAGAATCATAGAATCATAAACCTGTTGGACTTTAACCTGGTGTTGTGAGACTTCTTACTGTGCTTACCCCAGTCCAACGCCAGTATCTCCACATCATGGCTACCATCAACACCACAAACTATCGGCTCCAAGTGGACAGCATCTCCAAGAAGATCGTGCATATTGACACAGACATTAAACCTGTTGGACTTTAACCTGGCGTTGTAAGACTTCTTACATGGAATCATAGAATCATATTATCATACAGCGCAGAAGAGGCCCTTCAGCCCATCAGGTCTGCACCGACACATTAGAAACACCTGAACTCCTACCTAATCCCAGCTGCCTGCATTTGGCCCATAGCCTTGAATGTTATGATGTGCCAAGTGCTCATCCAAATATGTTTTAAAGGATATGAGGCAACCCACCTCCACCACTCATCCAGGCAGCACATTCCAGACTGTCACAACCCTCTGGATAAAAAATATTTTCCTCACATCTTCCCTAAATCTTCTTCCCCTCACCTTGAACTTATGTCCCCTTGTGACTGACCCTTTAACTAAAGGGAATAGTTGCTTCTTACTAACTCTGTCCATGCCTCTCATAATCTTGTACACCTCAATCAGGTTGCCCCTCAATCTCTCTGCTCCAACAAAAACAACCCAAGTCTACCCAACCTCTCTTCATAAATATTCCATCCCAGGCAGCATCCTGGTAAATCTCCTCTGCACCCCCTCCACTGCAAGCACATCCTTCCAATAATGTGGTGACCAAAACTGCACTCAGTACTCTGGCTCTGGTCTCACCAAAGTTCTATACAACTCCAACATGACTTCCCTACTTTTGTAATCTATGCCTCGATTGATAAAGATAAGTGTCCTATATGTCTTTTTCACCCCCTACTAACATATTCTTCCACTTTCAGAGATCTGTGGACAAACACACCAAAATCCTTTTGTTCCACAGAACTTCCTAGTGTTCTACCATTCATTGAATACTTTCTTGTCAAATTACTCCTTCCAAAGTGTATCACCTCACACTTTTCAGGGTTAAATTCTGTCTGCCACGTATCTGCCCATTTGACCATTCCATCTATATCTTCTTGTAGCCCAAGACATTCCATCTCACTGTTAACCACCTGTTCATTCTTTGTGTTATCCACAAACTTACTAATCCTACCCCCACTTTGTCCTCAACGTCATTTACAAGTGACGAATAATGAGGGGGCCCAACACAAATCCCTGTGGTACACTACTGGATGCTTTCTGTCACGCAAGCAGCCTTCTGCCATCACCCTCTGTCTCCTACAACTGAGCCAACTGAATCCACTTTATCATATTATGCTGAATCCCTTGTGAATTTACCTTCTTTACAAGTCTGCCATATAGGACCTTGTCAAAGGCTTTGCTGAAATCCATTAAGCTACATTGCCTGCACTTCCCTCATCTGCTCAACTGTCTTTAAAGTCAAAACATGTCCAGTTAAGCAATCTTCTTAGGATAGCCTCATTTTGAAGTCCACAAACTAGATGATCTCAAAGAGTATCTTCTAATAATTCACCAAGCTCGCAATGTCGTGTCAGTCATTTTAGGATTGACACAAACTGAACAATGCTTTTGCTGTCCACTTGATTCCTTCAGTGGAACCTGAACCGTTCTACAATGATCAAGGCTTTGGAGTGTAATGCTGTTCAAGGATCTTTGTCAAGTCATCTTAAATTTTGGTTCCTGGCAATGCTGGATGAACCAAGCTCCTGAACAAATTGAGATTTTACTTTCTATTGTGCTGAGAAAAGCTGGTATGAGCAACTTGTTTGCAATTTTAATTGCTTGTACAAAATACTGAAAATGGTCAGTATTGGAACTCCATGATTCATTTTCTTCATTGAAAGGACCTATGGCGCCTAACTGACCTGCCATTTCTTTTACAGGCATTAGCAAGTTGAGATTGCTCAGTATTTTTTTAAATTGTCTTCTCAGTACTTCCCTTTTTATCTGGAAACCATTGACTTGATGTATTCTTTTTTTCAAATGGCCCCTGTTGTACAACAGGGCATCCTTCTTTTCAAATATTCCAGATACAGTTTGGAATCTACTCTGATTGGAAAAATAAATACTTCTAAAACTACATGGAGAGCTTCCATCTTTTTCAACTGCATAGTGCATCTCCCATCTTGCTGCTACACAGTGCCACACTTGCACAAACTTTGCAGCTTAGAGGAGTCTACCCAAACTTCCCTTTTCTGATAAAAAACACAATTTCCTTTCTTCACTAGGTCTTCTTTCATTGGAACTTCAGTTATTAATGCTGCTGTTGATTCCCCCCAGCCTTCTAATATTAGAAGTTTGAGGACCCATGATGTTTTTTGTTTCAACTTTGGATATTTTCACAAAATCCCGACTCATTGCCAATTTTCTTTTTGTAATCCCCTAACTGTGTTAGGTGTTTTGGGTTTTAAAGGAAAAAGATCTGGTTTGCACATTGAAAGGGTTCAAAATCAGATGCATGCTGCAAGAATATGAGGCAGCTATGATTGCACATAAAGTAAAATAATGGACAAAGACAGCCACTTTGGCAGCCACAAGTAAATCTTAAGCCACTGCTGACCATAACAGTTACAGACCATCAAGGACTTTGGATAGATGCTTCATTAAAAATCAGATAGTATATCACGTACTCATAGAACATAGAACATAGAACATTACAGCGCAGAACAGGCCCTTCGGCCCACGATGTTGCGCCGACCAGTTACAAAACAATGACCCACTAACCTAAACCAATCCCTTTTCGTCCATAAACCTATCCACGGATCTCTTAAACGCCCCCAAACTAGGCGCATTTACAACTGCAGCAGGCAGGGCATTCCAATCCCTCACCACCCTCTGGGTAAAGAACCTACCCCTGATATCCGTCCTATAACTACCACCCCTTAATTTAAAGCCATGCCCCCTCGTGCTAGATTTCTCCATCAGGGGAAAAAGGCTATCACTATCCACCCTATCTAAACCTCTAATCATCTTATATGTTTCAATAAGATCCCCTCTTAGCCGCCTTCTTTCCAGCGAAAACAACCCCAAATCCCTCAGCCTCTCCTCATAGGACCTCCCCTCCATACCAGGCAACATCCTGGTAAACCTCCTCTGCACCCTCTCCAAAGCCTCCACATCCTTCCTGTAATGTGGGGACCAGAACTGCACACAGTACTCCAAGTGCGGCCGCACCAGGGTTGTGTACAGTTGCAACATGACGCTGCGACTCCTAAATTCAATCCCCCTACCAATAAACGCCAAGACACCGTATGCCTTCTTAACAACCTTATCTACTTGATTCCCAACTTTCAGGGATCTATGTACACATACACCTAGATCCCTCTGCTCATCCACACTATTCAAAGTCCTCCCGTTAGCCCTATACTCGACACATCTGTTATTCCTACCAAAGTGAATTACCTCACACTTCTCCGCATTAAACTCCATCCGCCACCTCTCGGCCCAGCTCTGCAACCTGTCTAAGTCTTCCTGCAAACTATGACACCCTTCTTCACTATCTACCACACCACCGACTTTGGTGTCATCAGCAAATTTACTAATCCACCCAACTATACCCTCATCCAGATCATTAATAAAAATTACAAACAGCAGTGGCCCCAAAACAGATCCCTGAGGCACACCACTCGTAACCGAACTCCATGATGAATATTTACCATCAACCACCACCCTCTGTCTCCTATCCGCTAGCCAATTCCTGATCCAATTCCCTAGATCTCCCCCAATCCCATACATCTGCATTTTCTGCAGAAGCCTACCATGGTGAACCTTATCAAACGCCTTACTAAAATCCATATACACCACGTCCACTGCCTTACCCCCATCCACCTCTTTGGTCACTTTCTCAAAAAACTTAATAAGGTTAGTAAGGCACGACCTACCCGCCACAAAACCATGCTGACTATCTCCAATCAATTCATTACTCTCCAAATAACTATAAATCCTATCCCTAATAATTTTTTCTAAAACCTTTTCTAAAACCTTTTCTAAAACCATGTCTTATTAGTACTTGGATATTGTAATTAGGCAAGGGTATTGATGCTGTAACTTGTTAACTGAAATCCTGTATGTTGAGTGTCATAAGAGGGAATATTTGATTATAATAGGTTATGGATAAATGTAAATGTAAAGATTCATTTTGTGATTGGCATATGTAAATCAGCCTAAAGATATAATTGCCACTGTAGTCCTTTGTTTAAGGAACCTGCAAACCACATGGTGGTAAACTGGTTCCCTTGCTATACTCAAATAAAGATCTGGAACTTGAACTCTTGAGTGTCACTTGATTAGTTACAAGAAGTGAAATATCGTCAAATAGCTATGAAACTCCTGTAGATTCAAATAACAACAACACATTTATTATATAGGAGCTGTTGACTGTACAGAATAAAAAGTGAAACCAAGGCAGGAGCCTGGGAACCACCCCAATGACATCACCATCAAATCATGTGACTGCCTCTTAAAGCAATCATGCAACCACTTAAATATATAATAGGCTTAAAACTGACAGTGGGCCAAATTGAATAGATCAACATCTGAAAGGTAAGTCTCAGAAACTGCTTCTTGGTGATAGCACCTTTGAAATTGCTTCTTACTTATTAAACTGTAATATGTACTGTTTGTAACTCAAGGAAGGAGTTAATGTACCAAATGCTGAAAGTAACTGTCAGTTTTCTATACAAAGATGTTAAAATGTATAGACTTTCTTAATAGTCTTAATAGAAATTTCATCACAGTTATGACAACAATGTGATTAACTCTTAACTGCTTCTGCAAGGCCTAGCAAGCCACTCCGTTAAGAAAGATTAAAGGTAGAAAGGACCTGTGTATGAATAAATACAAATAATACCAATGATACACCTTTCAATATTTTACCATGGGATTGTACAAAATCTTGATATATAGTGGTGACAAGTGTTGAGAGAATAAACAAGCTGAATCTTTTGAAACCATATCAAAATTCAACTAAATGGTTTTTATTCAACATGCATGAGGGAGAGCAGAACTTGGAGCTGTAATTCCAACTTACTTCCGGGCTGCTCTGCTCCACAAAGGTTCATACACATTCGTAAACCCTTTTTTTGCATTACATAACGTTACTTTTACATTAGGTGAGCATATTGTTACTTTGCATTTGTTACAGTTGTTTTGATTGCATTATGCAGACCCATTGTGCTGTGTGCTTTAACTTTAATCATTTTCTGGATATGTTCTGTCCAGCTGTTTATAATATCAGAGCGTTGTGTTTGTCAAGCTGATTTTGCTGGTGTGTTAATTGTCCCCATTTCCCTGATACTTGATTAGTTTTCAGAGGCACAATGGTTCCTCTAGACATTGTGGAGTCTCATTAAGTGCTATCGATTTTCTTACTGTTGCTGTAACCTCGGAAAGATCTCGCCTGGTGTGCAACTGTGTTAGTGTTGTCTGGGATGTGGTAATTTGTCGTGTCTGTCCACAGTGAGTGTGAATGCTAAAGTCAGGCTTTCTGTCTAAACCTCTCCATTCCTTCCTCTCCTGCTGCAGCCCACACTCCCTGGTTTTGCCCAACTACAACATAGTTCAAGTTAGACAAGATGAATGTAAATCTTGACATAATTATCCAGCATTTCCTGAATGATTACAGAAATAAGGAAGAATTCAATTAATGTAGAACTTTTCATGAACACAAGATTTCCCAAAGCACCTCGCAATCAATGAAGCAATAATGAAGAGTGACAAGCGGCTTTGTAACAGTGGCCACATTTTGTTTCATTAAATAGAGGTACAAACTTCAGCATCTTCTAGATGGATGATGGTCATTGACTGTCAACATTTTGAAAAGGTACAAATTTACAGTGCATTAAAATTAACTTTGAATTATTCATCTGTATCGTCTTTTTTCATATAAAAATGACCTGCAATTATTCCAGACTCCCATCATTTGCAGCTATTCTTTTTATGTGTTTGTTAGCAGAATTTGTTTTTGCAATGCTCATTAAATTGTCAAATCATGCCCGTGGATCTAGGTGCTGGAAATGCCTTAACCTTAATCCAAATCATCATTTTATTTTTTTCATTGAGATTCGCTGAATCTGTGGCTGGAATTTTACTGTCCTGCCCAGCATGGGAATTGGAGCAGGAGAGGGACGGACCATGGAAAGGTTCATTGACCTCGGGCAGGATTTTATTGTTTCAGGACCAGCGGGACAGTAAAATCTCACCCTGTATCTTGATCTTCTGTATTTACAATTATATTTCAGAGATTATTCATATGAGCTAACATAGTAGGTTCTCTGTGTGTTTATAAATTAGTTCAGATTTTTCTTTATGTTTGCAAATTTGCTCATACAACATTCATTTTTCAGGCCTACTATTTAAGATATTTTCTGTGATGCAAGGATGCTCTTAAAGGGAAAACTATTATGAGTAACAAAATAGCTGACTCATTGGAATAGAAGAGTTACAGTGCATTAAGGAGCCTTTCAGCCCATTGAGTCTACACCAACTCTCTGAAGGAGCAACCTGAGCCCTCTCCTCCGCCCTATTCCATAACCTCCCATATTTAATGCGCGAATCCCATCTAACCTGCACATCTTTGGACTGTGGGAGAAAACCGGTGCATCTGGAGGAAATCCATACAGATATGTGGATAACGTACAAATTCCACACAGACTGACACCCAAGTCTGTAATCAAACCCAAGCTGCCTGGCACTGTGAGGCCGCTGGTGCTGTGAGGCAGCAGTGCTAACTACTGTGCCAATAATTGAATTTAATTTCCCCCAGCGGTGGAATTCGAACCAGTGTCCCACACAGCATTTCCCGGGTCCTTTTCACTTTCAGTCTAATGACTTTACCACTATATCATTGTCTCCCGTTTTTCTTTTAAACACATTCTTGTGTTCCTGGCAGGTTCCTCCTGTTCCAAATGCAAGTTACCCACTGCTCTTATTTCCCTCCCAGGTGTGGATCTGATATCTCACTCTGAAACAATCACCAGTTTTTATTCAGCATTAATCTGTTTGTCTCCATAGATGTTGCCAGCTCTGCATATTATCAGTATCTTCTGCACTTATTTCAGATTTCCAGCATCTGTATTGGGCTTTCCCACTCCCTCAGAAAGTCTTGGAAAAGGGAATCAAAGGTTATGGGGAAAAGGTGGGGTTGAGAAACATATTTGCCAAGATTGAATGGGGAACAGACTGAATGAGCTGAATGGCCTAATTATTCCCCTATATCTTACGGTCTAAGTTTGAGGGATATATGGTAAGAAGAATGAAGAAAGGCAATCTAAATGAATTCTAAAAGGGGGTGCAGGGACAGAGAGACTTGGGAGTATAAGTTCAAATTGTTGAAGGTGGCAGGGTAGGTTGAGCACATAATTTTGAAGCATACAAGATTGTGGGCTTCAGAGACATAGCGTACAAGTATAAAGAAATGATGAACCTAGTACTTTACTTTTGACAAAGTTAAGGTAATTGGCAAAAGAACTGAAGGTGACATGGAGAAACTAATTTGGAAATTTGAAATACAAACAGAAAAAGGTGGAAATACCCAGGAGGTCTTGCTGCACCCTGGGGAGAGAAATAAGTTTAATGTTTTAAATCTGTGATCTTTCATCACAACTAAGAAAGGTTAGAAATGTAATAGATTTTTTTTGAGAAGCGGTGTGGAGAAGAGTAAAAGGGAAGGTCTGTGATTTGGGTGGAATGTGGGAGAGATTAATTTATGCAATGTTTTATGGTGCAAGGCCAAAGGACGTGGCAACGGGAGAAGCAAAGAAACATAAAGAAAGTGTTAGGATCTGGAATGCGCTACCCGAGTGGTGGAAGCAGATCCAATGGAGATACTCAAATGGAAAAAAAGGCAAGTACATGAAAATAAAATGTAGGGCTCTGGGGAAGTGATAAGGAGTAGGATTGGCTGGATTGTTCTTGCGGAGAGCCTACACAAATTATTTTGGGTTACATTGTAATTTACCCCATTTGTCTTATTCTGGGGTAGAGCTGAGTTTTCCTCTTCCAGCCTCACTCTGCCTGAGCTTTGCCCTTCTTGATTTATCCTAGATGACCATTGCCCCTCTAGCTTCGCTGTAGCTGACCATTGCCCTCTAGCTTCATATGACCATTGTCCCTCTAGCTTCACTGTAGATGACCATTGTTACTCTAGCTTCAGTGTAGATAGATGATCATTGCTCCTTTAGTCTCACCCTTGTTGACCATTGTCCCCCTAGCTTCAATGTAGATGGCAATTGCCCCTCTAGCTTCAATCTAATTGAATTTTATCCCTTTACTTATTCTAGATGGTCCTCGACCCGCTAGCTTCACTGTGACCCTTTGCCCCTCTAGCCTCGCTCTGGGTGACGCTTTGCCCCTCTAGCCTCGCTCTGGGTGACGCTTTGCCCCTCTAGCCTCGCTCTGGGTGACACTTTGCCCCTCGAGCCTCGCTCTGGGTGACGCTTTGCCCCTCGAGCCTCGCTCTGGGTGCCGCTTTGCCCCTCTAGCCTCGCTCTGGGTGACCCTTTGCCCCTCTAGCCTCGCTCTGGGTGACCCTTTGCCCCTCTAGCCTCGCTCTGAGTAACGATTTGCCCCTCTAGCCTCGCTCTGGGCGTCCGTTGCCCCTCTAGCCTCGCTCTGAGGAACACTTTGCCCCTCTAACCTCACTCTGGGCGGTCCTTTGCCCTTCGAGCCTCGCTCTGGACAGCCCTTTGCCCCTCCAACCTCGTTGTGGTAGCGGATTGCCGGGTGACAGTAATGGTGGTCGCGGGCTGAGGCGGTGAGGGTGTCGCGGGGGAGGGAGCCGGAGAGGGAGCCGGCGGGCGACAGCATCCCCACCATCGTAACCCTGATCATGAAAGCAGCTCTTTAATTTCAGCTTCTCGGCGGGGAGGAGGGTGAGCGAGTGATGGCGGGACTCATCAAGAAGCAGATCCTCAAGCACTTGTCCAGGTGAGCGGTTAGTGCGGCCGGTGGCGGGGGGAGGTGGTGGCGGTGGGGCCGAGGGGACTGGAGAGGGGGCCCGGGACCTCCGCTTGTTCCCCCCCGCTTATCTCATCCGGCAGAATGGGGAGCAAAGAGGGAGGCTGCTCGTCATTATTGACCCACACCCCGGTCGGATTTAAACACGGATTCATCCACAAAGTGAATGCTGCGGCTGGAAAGGAGAATCGGTTTTATTTTTAAAACCAATCTGATTTAAAATGGGAGGAATGCTGGTGAACAAGGGGATCAGTTTAAATTTACAGCAGAGGGAAGAGGAAGCTTTCCTCTCAATGGGGAGCAGGTGAAAACTTTCCCCAGAGCTGATGGAGATTGATAGCGGTTTGGGTGATTTGTTATTTTTTTGCGGGTTATATTCAAGTGTTCATTATCCCAGATCACAAATGGAGCCAGTGTTTTTTGGGGCTGTATCCGTGACACGTCGAGACAGGGTGGAGACTGTCCACTGGCTTCACACTTTCCAGCTGTGTGTGTGGGGAATGAGCTTTGTCATTCTCTGCAGCGTCCAGAAAAGTGAAAACAGGCAAATAAGTTACCTTACACCGAGATCAGGCATTCACATGGAGGCTTTCCATTGAGTTGTGACTGGGGACTGAAGTTGTGGCAAGGCTTAATTTACTTTGTGTGCTGATGGTGCAGAGAAATGCAGTCTTGTAGGTGGTTCTGATCAGATTGCCATGTTTTGCATATACACCTGTCGTCGGTTTGTACTATGGCAGGACAGATACATCACTCATTTTGTTGGGGTTGTTCCTTCCTAACATAACCTGTAAAATTTTCCACCTACTGTCAGGTGTTTGATAGCACGTCAGCTTTTTAAATGTAAACTGAAAGTGCAGCATTTCATGCCATGCTATCATGTGATACAGTGTGTGGGTGAGTTCAGGATGTGTGTGCCCTCCTTTCTTATTTATTTACGTACTGTAGATGTGGAAAGACTCCCAATCCACTTTGTGGGGCATTCATTTGTCTCAGCATCAAAGTTCATTATCACTTGCATTAAAAGCCACAAACCTTTGCTATGCTTCATCAAGCTGTGCCACTGAATAAATCAGGGTCACAAAGCTGGTATCAGTTGTGTTGACCTTGTAATTACCAGATTGTCATTAAAGCATCTAGTTCACATGTTTTGAAGGGAGGAAATTTGTTGTTGTTACCTGACCTGGCATAGATGTGATTCTTGACCCATGTGATTAGCCTTAATTGTGCTCTGAAATGGCCTAACAAGTCACTCAATTGTACCAAACCAGTACAACAAAATGCCCAATTAGTATGGGAGTACTTTCACCTCATGGGCTACATTGGATTGAGACTGTAGCTCAGCACTATTTCGGCCATGTCTTCAGCTGCTGTTTCAATGACCCTCCTTCCATCAGAAGGTCAGAGGTTGGATGTTCACTGATGACTGCATGGTGTTCAGTACCATATGCAGCTTTACAGATGATGAAGAAGAAGCTTGCATTTCACAAAATCTGGATGACATCCAGATCTGAGCTATTAAATGGGAAGTAACATTCATGCTGCACGAATGCTGGATAGTGACCATCTCCAGCTTGCCATATTCTAATCATCTCGCCTTAACATTCAATGGGATTAGCATCAGTGAACCCACTCCTTTCCCCGCTAACAAATCTGAGACTCACAATTGACCATAGATGTAATTGTATCAGCCACATAAATACTGTGAAGACAAGTACATCGGAGCTGAGCATTCTGTGGTGAATGACTCACCTCCTTGTCTTACATAAGCTTTTCCACCACATACAAGGCACAAGTCAGGACCATGATGGAGTACTGCCCACCCCTGTCTGGGCGAATGAAGCTCCAGTAACATTCAAGGAACTTGACACCATCTGGGACAAAGCAGCCCAGTTAATTGGCATCCCACCCACTCTTTTAAACATTAATTCCCTCCATCATAACTGCTACGTGGCTTCAATGTGTACCATCTGCAAGATACACTACAGCAACTCGCTAAGACACTCCAAACCCAGAACGTCTGCCACTTGGAAAGACAACGACAATGGATGGACATCACTTACAAGTTCCTTTCCGATTCTCACGTCATGTCACTTGGAAAGGTATCGCCATTCCTTCATTGTTGCTTGTTCAACATCCTGGAATTCCTGACCTGTCAGGAAGTACTTTACCACACAAACTGCAGAGGCTCAAGAATGCAGTTCATCATCACTTTTGTTTCTTTCACAGGATGGGCATTGCCAACCAGGCCAGCACTTTTTGCCTATCCCTAATTTCCCTTGAAAAGGTGGTGATGAGCTTGCCTTCTTGAACAACTGCCATCCATCTGGCTAAGTATGCAATAAACTGTTTAATGTGGAGGAAGGATGGCGTCAATCTGGCTGGGATACTTTGTCCTGGATGGTATTGAGCATGTGTTAGCGCGTGGAAAGTATTCCATCACACTCCTGACTTGTAGACTTTGGACAGACTTTGGGGAAATCAGAAGATGAATTTCTTTCTGCAGAATTCCCAGCCTCTGGCTTGTTTTTGTAGACACAGTATTTGTATGGCTGGTCCAGTTCGGTTCCTATTCAGTCGCATCCCCCCCCTTGAGAGCTATCTGATGTGGGTAATAAAGACTGGCTCATGTCCTTTGAATGAATGCGTAAGAAAAAGGACACAAAATACCCGCAATGGATAAAAAAAATTCTAAAGAGAAAATTCAGATTGTCTATACATTGCAAACAGAATTAGAATTAATTCCTATCTTCAGGTTTTTAAATCACTTTGTTATATCCTAGTCCTGATTTTCTGGCTTAAATGGCTTAAGCTGGCCCACAGCAGAAGCTCCCCAGCCCTGGGAACTGAGGAGATGGTATTTGAATTTTACTGTTGGAAATCTTTTCCTTTGCTTTGAATAAGTTGGTGTTACATAAAATTGTTGCCCAAATAACTCTGACTGTAGCGCACTTGACTGGGGAGCGTAAAACTTGATAGGGTGGTATCTAACCATTGAAAGTGGCAAGAAAGCAACTGCCACAAATAATGGCACAATGGAACCATGTGGACAAAGCTGCTTGTGTTCGTGCACAACATTTGGAGATGATCTTGCAAGGAGGCCCCTATTCAGGGCTGTAAACCGTCCTGCAGTGAAAGCACAGATGCAAACTGTGTGGAGGGAATTTACTGACTGAGGCAATACAGTCAACAATTTCTCATGACTGGCTGCAAATGAGGAAGAAGTTTGCTGGCATCAGCAGAAAATTAAAGGTCAGTATTCTCATGTTTATTTACGTTGTGAGACCCACTGGAGCATGATTCAAGCTGAAACTGGGATCTCATGCCCTTTGGGAGGTGTGTTTTAAGGCTTCATTCCCAACCCTTTTCCACACAGCTGTGCTTTATGCTAGATTTGATGGGCACAGTTTCCAGATCAATAGGGGTGGTGTCCAAGGGATTGCAAATCTGCATTTATCCAGTGAACTTGAGGCATTCTGTTTCTCTCGGATTCGTTGGGGTAACATTGATGGATGCAGAAGTTCGTTCTGGTCACATAAGAGCTCACTTATCGCCACCCTCACTGCCGCTGGCACAGACATACACAGTTCTCTTTCCAAAAATGTAGGTGCTATGACCACATTATGACTCTGCATCTAAAAACAACCCTCATTGATGTACAAAAAGATGTTTGTGTTCTGATAGTCACTGAGCATCAATTTAATACAAATCATTTTGTATTGGTGTTCAGGCTGTGATTGAAATGGGAAACTCTGATTGCTCAGTTTTGTGTCATGTGCCATTTTTTGAGCTCAAAAGAACCTTGTCATCTATCAAAGTTGTGTTTTCCATCTCGCTGATGCCCCCTGGGATTTCTCACTTTTGGTACCTGTGTACTGCACACTGCATGGCTGGCAGATTTCCCTGCGGAAATCTTGGAAAGATCCAATCCTGCTGAAACTCCTTGGCTCCATTGGATGTGATGTTTTTGTTCCAACTGTCGCCCATAGTCCACCTACAATAGGTGGTACAATTGTGTCGGTCTACTGTGAAGAAGATAGGTCATCTCTTCCACCTCCAGACAGATATCCTTGGAGTCAAAAGGACGTAGGTCCAAATCTTATTCCAGGCTTGAGCGTGTAATCTGAACTGATAAATCAGATAATGCTGTATGGTTGAAGCTGTTGTCTTTCAAATGACAGCATTAGAGAGGCTCTATGTTTTGAGGTTGAACACATGAAAGAAGACCCTGCTGCATTACTTGAGGAATTATAAGGTGGTCTAGGCAACATTTAGCTCTAGCCTAACACACTAAAATTAATTGATTAATTAGCTATTTGCCATATTGCTGTGGGCAATTGATGTGTACAAGCTGGTATTTTTGACTATAGAACAACAGTGACTACACTTCAAAAGTATTTCATTGAACCATTTTTGGGACAATCTGGGGGCACTGAAGGGTGCTGTGTAAATGCAAGTTGATTAGCAAAAGATTGTCTAAACACAAGTCGTTGAACAGTCCCAGTGCTTAGCCTTGCTGCCTCACAGCGCCAGGGACCGGGGTTTGATTTCCAACATAGGTCACTGTCTGTGTAAAGTTTGTACATTCTCCCCATGTCTGTGTGAGTTTCCTCCAAGTGCTCCAGCTTCCTCCCAAAGTCTGAACGATGTACTGGTTAGGTGCAGTGACCCGAACAGGCACTGGAGTGTGGCGACTAGGGGAATTTCACATTAACTCTATTGCAGTATTAATGTAAGTCTTACTTGTGACTAGTAAATAAAATGTTTTTAAAAAACTGTATTGGGTGTGACCAAAAGGCTTCAATGCACTTGCATTTGTTAGCTCTCATGCACTTCTCTTCCTCATTTAAACAGTGCAGCATAATTAGAACCCAAAACAGTATACCCACCCTCACCACGTTGCATGGTGTGATCTGAATGAGAGCAACAGTGAAGGATTGTACGATTGGTGGGATGAGAAATGAATATGTATACCACCCACAAAATCAGCTGATGTATTGAGAAAAATGAGTAAACCTAACTTTAAAATTGAAAGAAAAATGATTCCACTTTAAACTGATTTCCCTTTAAGTGGCCTGCTACAGCTGACTAATTACCGTACCACTTTCCAGAGGTGAATTGAACATTTGGATAGAGTACAATAGATGTCAGGAGTGGGTCTGATTTGCATAATTATACTGTTCTAATGAGGTTTGTGGATGCCTGTAGTGAAGCTTCATTTTCTTCCTGCCATGCGTACCTTATGCCTACAGTATGACCTGTGTGTGCACAATGCAAAGCTTCACCAACAGCGTAGAACCTCTCAAAACTGGTTCCCTTTTGAGGTCTCACCTCCACATTGTATGTTCTTGGCAGTAATGATTGTGATACAATGACTCCAGGTTTATCAGCAATAGTTTGAAAAGTACTGGGAAATGGCAATGTTTATTGTACTGAATGAAAAGTAATTGATTAGTAATTGGACCTAACAAATGATGAGGTCTGTGTACAACACATCAATTATTGCTTTGGTTATCTATTAGTCATTACATGAATTACTTGGTTTCCTTGTTCAGAGACTGTAGTATTATGTAAGGATGAACTTTTTCCACCATTCAGTCACCTCAAAATTATCCAGACTGAATTTCTGATCCTTATCACAACATTTTTGTCAGATTCTTCAAGTAAATCCGGTTACAATAAATGGAATTTATCAATTATTAGAATTGAATTACTATATACAAGTAAGTAACTACAAGACAGTCTTGTCTGATGATTTAAATTTCCTCAGAACAACTGGGTTTGTTTTCATAATCCCACTGTCATATCAGTCATCTCAGTGGTTATTTTGTGCTTTACATTTTTGTTGCTGGCAACCATTTACTGCTGACTGTCCCACTTGGAAAATATTTATTTTATAAATGAAACAGGTCTCATTCATGACTTTGTTAGAACTGATTGCCACTGATATTTGTTTGAAGTTGGAAATAGGCATTTTGCACCATATGCATCCATTGGAAATATTTCCTTTTCTACCATATGGTGACTTTGTATTTTCACATCTGATAGCCAGGATCGGCCACTTCCAGATCCTCAAAAAAGCAACTATGTCTGTGTGTGATGTTCTGAAACCAAAACAGCAATCACTGCATTTTAAATTTTTAAAATCTTCTCTGTGATAACTTATTTAGAATTGAGAATTTTTATTTTCCCAGCTGCCCAATATTATCTTGGGCTCTTGGAATACCACATAATCAATTGTGGATTTCATCTGATAGGTTAGTGTAGCTCTTGGGCAGTGCTGTGTTGTCAGGGATAAGCCATAAGCCAGGGATAAGTTGTCAGGGATGCCATGATTCAGATGGGACATTAAACCAGGGTCTTCTTTCCCTAAGTGAGTCAATGTAAAAGGTCCACTGGTCTGGTTCAGTGAATAGAATGATATTCTGTGTCCTGGCCAACGTCCTGTCTTGCCCAACATGACCAGCAATGGATTATCTGGCCATTCATTTGTTAATTCATTTTCTCTTTGTGGAACATTGATGTATGGAAATTTGCTGTTGCATTTACTGATTTAAGAAAATGAATTATTAACAAAAATATCCATTGATTGTGAACAACTTTGGGATATCATGAGGACATTTGCACCTATCTAAATAAAAATTTGTTCTTGTAGAAAGATGCCTAAAATAACATTTTGCATAACTGCTTTGGTTTTATCATGTCAATTTCTTTGGTCACTTATTTCACAGATGATAGTTTCATTCTTGATTTGGCTGAAACAAAGCTGCCACAATGTAGATTTTCATTTGCCAACTGAGTTTCAGTCTACCTAATGTTTTATCTCTGCTACCAACTAATAATTTTCATAACCTGAAAGTGTTTTCTCTTTTACCCGATTTTAACCGTGGTTCTGTTTACATATTGTGATGGGCTGATAGAATGCTTTATGTTGATCTTTAATCTGTTTGATGCTTGAGCAGTGTGTTAACTTTATTTCCATTATTCATGTAGTAACTGACTTTTGCAAATTTTTAAGAAGCAAGATTTCTTTTAGATATGCTGTTCTCTTAACTCTGCATACACCTGTGAGGATATACCAATGGAATTAAGGTTACACTATTGAGAAGATAAAGGCAGAATCACCTGTTTTTGCAGATACAAGATGAAAGATTGTAAATGACACGTAGTTTTCTGGAAAAATATGAAAAGTGAAAGGACTATCATTCCTATTCTGAATTCTGAACTTTGGCTAGCATTGAATGGTGCAATGGAAAGCCACCAGATGCAACATGGAGTTTTATTTCAGTTGATGTCCTTGTCAGCTCTTAACATAATGAGTGTCAGTGACCTGATATCCACTTGAATCTTTGAACAATGCATTTCTTAAGCACATGTCATCACTTCTGAAAGCCACAAGCCTGCTTCTTTGTTACAAAAGTATTGTATTACTGGTGATAGTTTGTATCGAAAGTTGATTGTAACTGACTTTTTTGGAATAGGAAGCAGAGACTTCAAATAAGAAATCACCCAAAACAAAGTGAGCTAAGTGACACAAGGGAAGGCAGCATGATGGCATGGGGTTCAGATTCTAGCTGTGATGATGTTGTCATAATTCAAGTTTTCAGGCATGCTAGTAAAACCTCGTAAGATATGTAGTGAACAAAAAGGTTGCATTTCAACTTTTAGGCTGTGGCAAAGATATTTGGAGATTTCTGTGGTTGCTTTCATGTTCTGAAAAGTGGGCAATTACATGTGGTTGAGAAAAAAAGAATATGAAACAGAAGGAAGGGAGAACCAAAGTCAGCTATAGTTAAATAACTTTGAAAGACCTCAAGGTGCTAATTGAAGTCATACATTCCAATATAGTTCTGTGTTTTGACTAAGCAGCTGGGGTAAATTACTTATATCTGTCATTGAAATATCATGGCAATGTGAAAGAATTGCAGAAAATGTAAAAATCGAAGTACAAAATGAAAAACGCTGCGGACAAAAAGCGTCTGCAGAAGGATCTAGATAGGCTGGGCGAATGGGCCAGGAAATGGCAAATGGAATTTAATGTTGGCAAGTGTGAGGTGGTCCACTTTGGTAGGAAGAATGGTAGGAAGGACTATTACTTACGTGGCGAAAAACTGCAGCAGGCGACGGTGCAGAGGGACCTCGGGGTCCTTGTGCATGAGTCGCAAAAACCCAGCTTGCAGGTGCAGCAGGTGGTCAGGAAGGCGAATGGGATGCTGGCCTTCATAGCGAGGGGGATTGAATATAAAAGTAGGGAGGTCTTGCTGCAGCTGTATAGGGCATTGGTGAGGACGCAGCTGGAGTACTGTGTGCAGTTTTGGGCGCCGCACCTGCGCAAGGATATTTTGGCCCTGGAGGGAGTGCAGAGGAGGTTTACTAGGCTGATACCGGAGTTGAGGGGGTTGAGCTATGAGGAGAGGCTGAATAAACTAGGCTTGTACTCGTTAGAGTTTAGAAGAATGAGGGGAGATCTCATTGAGACGTATAAGATGATGAATGGGATGGATAGGATAGAGGTGGAGAGACTCTTCCCGCTCAAAACAGACAGTAGGACTAGGGGGCACAGCCTCAAGATAAAGGGGAGGCGGTTTAGAACGGAGTTGAGGAGGAACTTCTTCACTCAAAGGGTGGTGAATCTCTGGAATTCTCTGCCCGTTGAAGTGATGGAGGCTGCCTCGCTAAATATTTTTAAGAAGCGGGTTGATGGGTTCTTGATAAAAGAGGGGATTAAGGGTTATGGGGAGAGGGCGGGAAAGTGGAACTGAGCCACGACAGATCAGCCATGATCTTATTGAATGGCGGGGCAGGCTCGAAGGGCTAGATGGCCTACTCCTGCTCCTATTTCTTATGTTCTTATGTTCTTATGTTTCTGGAGAAGAATGGAGTTAACATTTCGGTCCAGTGTCCTTTTCGTTAGAACTCGGAGGTGTTCGAACAGCTTATAAGGAGGAACAGAACAAAATGGACAAAGATAGTTGATGGAGGCCATTACCATTTCTTTATCAGTTGCGTATGATAGAACATACAAGGAATTTTTATTTGGTTGCTAAATGGTCAACATGCAAAGTGCAGCTTGGCAATAAGACATAAGCGCCCCCTCCCTAGTTCTAGCACTCAACACGTTGGCTTTTGTGCTTCTATAAACCAGGAGTTCTCATACTTGCTCTCCATGCTCCATTTGCTCATACCTGCTGACAAAACAGACCTTGTTACTCTGCTCTCATTAGAATAGAGGATGTTATGAAATTTAAATTAAGGGATGGCAGAGAGTAGATAAGAAACACACTGCTAATGATTAAGGAGCCTTAAATTAGATATAAGATTAAATACAAAGGATTTCCGAGAGGGAGCAGATGAAACTTATTTATATAGCGCACTGTGGAATGAGTTGGTGACTGAAGCAGAGACCATGTTCATACAGTGTTGAAAAATAGGCTAAGTGTTTGAGGAAAAGGAAATTATGGAAACTTGGTGAACACATGGAATTAGGATTATGGCTCACTTGGAGGTTTATACTAAAATGGGAGATTTGGGCAGGCCCAAATCTGTGTTTAATTTCAATGTCATTCCATGTATAAAAGCATAAGAAAAAATACAGTACTGCAATTTCCAAACACAAATGATTTGTAATAATATGCAGACTGTGACCGCAGCAGTAACTTTGAAGCAAAATCACACTATATTTGGAGTTATGCCATTATTGCTGTAGTGCAGGCATCAAAGTTACAAAGCATGTAATTTTGACAGACCTTTTGTTATCACTGTTGGGATAGCCTGCTACATGTCCATGCGATTCCTTTCTCAGTTGGCAATTTGCTAATCTTAATTTTTAGGTTAGATATCTTCAAATATTTAATTTGTTTAAAAATTAGATTCTCTATTTTATGCTGAATTAGCTGATTGATAGTATGGTAATATGCTGTCAATATTAGGGAGCAGAAAAGGCAGAGCTAAATTTCAATATGACATAGCAGTTCAAATTTATAACATAAAAATAGATGCTGGATTGTCCCTAGACTCTTGAAGCATGCACTCGTTAGCTTAATTGTCAGCCTGAATTAAAATGTCAGCATACGGGCGAGTTAATGGGTTTATTAGTTCTTCACTTCAACTTCATTTGGGAGTTGGTGGGGGGAAAAGATAGTGTGCTTATATGGCTGAAAAATTCAACATTGCTGCAGGTGGGCTACATATCGTTTTCCCTGCCCAAGATTGGACAATACCAATTTCTGAGATGATTCCACCCATTGGAAAGCTACTTTGCAACTCGGGCGATTAAATTCGAACAGTGATGTTCTGCATGAATTTCTGTCCAAAAACAGTTTTGCATAAAAGGATGTGGGGCAGTCAATGCAAGTTTGAGTAGAATTCAGTTTTTATTTTGTTTTGCCACAGCAGATTACATACCAAAATTAGGGCTCATCCTTTGTGTTTGAGCTTGAAACGGGCAATGTCTTTGAATGTTATCGTACCTAAATACAGTGTAATAGATACAAAGTTTTATGGTGTGTATATTATTTGAAGGTCATATGCTGACTTTTATTGAAGCATTTTCATTGTTAATGGCTAATTTTTGCTTGCAGAAAATATCACCTTGGCTATGTGTGTAATAAAATAAGATTGATATACTGGAATATAGTAAAGCCCATTTCCTTCAACCTTGCAAACAACAAGAATAAGTAATGTAAGAATCAAAATGCTGTTGCATTAGATGCAAACCTTAGAAGCAGGATACAAAATCTAGCTTCAGAACATGCATCAAATCATTACATCAAAAAAAGATGCAGATTCCTATTCCATCGTTATTTCATGCAAACTTTTAAGATTTATGATCCTGTTGGTATAAGTACCGTTGTTTTTCTTGTTATAGATAAATGACCTGGGGTTGGGTATAAGGACAATTGTATGGATGACACAAAACTTGACCATGTAGTAAATAATGAGCAGAATATTAGCAAATCTCAAGAAAGCATAAGCAGACTGGTAAACAGATAAACAAATGCAGATTCAATTAAATATGAATGTGCGCATGGGTTGCAAGAGTCAAGAGACTGAATGAACATTGCAGTTTTTTTCTTGAAGCTGGCTGGCCCACTTTGAGAAATAGATAAAGTGAAGAGGACACGTAGCTTTGTAAATAAGGGCATTGAATGAAAGACAAGGAGGTCATGCCGAACCTCTACAAATCATTTGTCCGGACTCCAATTTAGTGCACAATACTTCAGGAAAGATGTCAAGGTGCTGAAAAAATGCAGTGACGTTTCCCAGGATGATGCCAGGGATGACTGTCTTTAATTATGTTGAGTGATTGCAAAAGCTGGAATCACTCTCCTTTGAGCAAACCAAGTTAAAGGGATTTCTAAGAGAGGTATTCAAAATTCTGAAGCATTTTGATGGAGCAAGGAGAGAAAACCTGTTTCCCTTTCGAATCGGCCAGTAACCAAAGATCATAGATTTTACATAATTGGCAAAATAACTAGAGGGAAAATGAGAATATTTTCATACATGGATCTGTTAAAGTCTGGAATGCATTACCTGACTGAAAGGGTGGTGGAAAGAGAATCTGTAGGGATCTTCAGACTTGAAGATGACTAATTTGGAGGATGAATGGAAAATAGCTGAGGTGTGGGACTAAATTAGATCGCTGTTTTAGAGTTACCACAGGCACAATAAGCCAGGTGGCTTCCTCCAGTGCTTTTAGATTAAATTATTTTATGTCTTTTTCATCTAGCCGAGTGGGTTGAGTCATCTGGTTTGTTGGTATTTCTTCCTCTGACTGTATAAATGGCTGTCACTGCTCAAGCTGATGTTTAACACATTGGGCAAGGTACCAGAATGCTCCTGCTGCATTTGGAATCGTATTTGAGCATAAAGCATAACCTTGAAGAAGAGGAGGGAAATTGGAGGAGGTGGCAGTGAAATGTATTAGTCTGTGTTGCATCAATCTGAAGTCTCTTCTCAAGTTCCTCCTGTGTACATTTATCAATAGTTTGCTATCGCAATCTTGATGCATTCTTGGCAATGCATCAGGTAAATAAGTGGTGATCATTTTTCATTTACGTATATGTGGTATAATATGCAAACTGCATTGTATTCATAATTGTAAAGCTGCCTCAGTCTAAGATGGCTTGGCTGTCCTATGTTGCCTTACACATTAGTTATATAAACACAAATTTCCTTTTTATCGCATGAGAACATTGGATACAGAGCTTCCACTATCATATTACGTTACTTGATGGGCAGTCACGTCAAAAATGACTTTGGCTCACTGAATTGTCATAGGCACATACTAAATGAAAGGCATTTAATAATTCAAATACTGTATTTCTGTCTCTGGGAGTTGAATGAAATCTAGCTCAGACAAGGGTGCAATCATTCTTGCTTTTCTGTCACTTGTATTAAGCCAACCAGCACAGTTCTGGCTTGGCAAAAGCTCCAAGTCACAAACTTCACTTAGCTTGACAGTAACTCAGTTGATTACATCTTACATTGCATGGATTAGAAGGAGCAGTTCTCTTTGTCTTCATGCAGCACCTGATCTGAGATTGCTTGATAATGAAAGTCGCTAAAGTCCTGGAGGACCAGAGGGAGCTCTTCTCTTTTGAGAGATAGAAAGACTGGTGGTGATTTTAACATGAATGTTACCTCTGGTGAGGGGCAAGATGGAGAAGGCAGGGCCTTCATGGATAATCTCAGCCCATACAGGAATTGAACCCACGCTGTTGATGTCTCTGCATCATGAATCAGCCGTATAGCCAACTGAGCGAACCAGCCCCTCTGTTTGATAATAGTAAAGGAGTGAAAAGTGTTTTATTTCTCAGAATTAATAATCCTCAGTTTGAGCAAAGAAACTCACCAAATGATTGAAAATAAATAATTACATTCATTGGCAGAGCATTTGTAAGAATGAGCAATCAGGTACCTTTTTTGCTTTAAATTGCAGCATAAACAACAGTGGAGTTTGCCCGCTTCCATGAACAGGGAATAATTTAGTTGCTCAGAGAGACTTGTGTGGGGCAAATATGCACATAAAGTAGCTGAACTGGATCCTCCTCCAGGTTTGTTTTTTTTCCCCCTATGGATAAAATTGAGAACTTGCAGATGTGAAGCTGTCACATTGCTTTATCATGTAGTTGGCTACAAACCTGCTGTGCTCTGCTACTGCATTGTTTAATCTAGTGTTATGAGAATTGCAAAGCTCAAAAGACTCCATGCTAGTGGAGGCAGGAATTTTATCAACCAAATTATTACATTGAAGAAAAGTTTAACAGTAACATTGTTTCCTTTAACAGGAGAAGCACGTTGTGTACTAGTTGAATTTATCACTATTACAATTTTTCATCTTGTGGCATGCATTTTCTCACCACCAGAATTAATCTGACAATGTTAATCAGTTAATTCATTAAGCTGTAGTTCAGCCAGTTTCTTAGATTGATGGCTTTGTGAAAACAGCTCTGGGTGAAAGATTTTAGATACTCATACCTGAACAAGAAGTGCCGGATAAAAAATGCCGGTTTTGTCAAAATCTGGGGACAAACATTAACTTGCTTGAATGAGTGCAGCTGTAATGATATCCAAGAAACAATACCACCCAGGACGAAGCAACTTATTTGAATGGCCCCCCATTCTCCACCTTAAACATTCAATCCCTCCAACACTGGTACGCGGTAACACCAGTGCGTACCATTTACAAGATTCACTGTAGCGACTCACCAAACCTCCTCCAATAGCAGTTTCAAGGTATGAACCTCTGCCACCTAGAAGCACAAATGCAACAGAAACCCTCTGAGATGCACCATTCTGGTTTGAACTATGTTGCAATTCCTTCACTGTCACTAAATGAAAATTATGCAGCTCCCACCAGCACGGAGTGTATCTGCACCACATCAACTTGCAGCGGTTCTAGAAGGCAACTCACCACCCTCTCCTGCAGAAGAATTGGAAATGGACAAAAATGCTGGTCATGCTGGTGATGCACACTTGCATCTTTTATAATGTAAGAAATAAGCATGTTGTATTAAATTGTCTGTCTTTTATCATTTTTAACTATTGGTATTTACTTGTGTTTAAGACTGTTCCTAATGTTAGGAGGGAATACATGATACAATTTGATATGTTTATTATGTCTGCTATGAGCAGAGCAAGTGCTCTGGCTGCAGAGAATTCCTCTGTGCAATAGAAGTTCACTGATGAAATGCTATGCAGCGGAGGGGTAGAAAGTTATGACATCAGATACAAAACTGACATTAGATTGCAGAGAGAGAATAAAACTGACCGGTGTGGAATTGGTAAGGGGCACACTAGAGGATATATTTTGAAATTGCCCAGAACTGAAGTTTAACGAACAAAGGAGCTAAACTTATAATGGGGGGCCCTGTTCAGAACTGTTCCAGGGGAACTTGGAATCAAAAAAGGTAACTGAGGAGAGAACCTCTCCAAGGGTAATGGTTTTGTCAGTATCATCAAATACGTTTGAGAAGAAATTTACCCATTCATTGCCTGATTTTTAAAAACCAAACAAAATGAAATTCCTTCTGTGTGTAAAAAAAAATCAAGTTTATTTGTCTTTTTTTGCAAGAAACAAAATAAATTTAAAAAACTACACTATTATACACAGACCAACAGAATTCTGTCTAAACCTATCAAGATTGGGAACTCTGCTTAATTAATTATTTTCATGCTACCTGAAGCCTGGGAATAAAATATCCAAGTTTTGGACTTTAATTCGATACTTGCTGAGATCATGCAGCACAGATTTAGATCTCAAATCTGGAACCGTCAAGAAGTCATTGCATTGACCACAGAAGTTAGGAACAGTGAGGAATTAGGAGGGCAAATGGTACGCCAGCCTTTATTTAAGGGGGTTGGAGTATAAACAGAAGTCTTATTGTAAATACTGCAGACAACACCTAGAGTACGGTAAATAATTTGAACCTCCTTACCCAAGGAAGAATATATCTGCCTAATTGAGAGGCACAACAGATGTTCACAAGATTGCTCCTAGGATGAGAGAGTTGACCTATGAGGAGAGACTGAGTGGAAGGGCCTATATTTTCTGGAATGAAAAGTAATTTCATAGAAACATGAAAAGCTTAGGGCTTGAAAGGTAGAAAGAGATTGTTGGTTTCTTCCTGGTGGCTGTAGAGTCCAGAACTAGGGAATCATAATCTCAGATAAAGCATTGGCCACTTTGGATTGAGATGAGAAATTTCTTCACTTGAATGTTTATGAATCTTTGAAATTGTTTGCATAGAGGACTGTGACTGCTCAGGCATTTTGCTTATTCAAGGCTGAAATCAATAAATGCTTGATCTTGTAATCAAGGAATAGGGAAATTGGACTGGAAAGTGTAGTTGATGTAGAAGATCATTATGATTGAATGTTGGAACAGGTCTGATGGGCTGAATGGAGCCTACTTTTCCTCTTTTTTTTGCTGCCTTACACATCAGCTGTTCTGTTACTAGTCCATTTCTGTGAAAGCAGTACAATATGTATGTATTGAAATTAAACATAACTTTTTTATTGGATAAGATGATGGGAAAATGGTTTGTTTTACAGACAGTGACCTCAATCAGACATAACATATGAATAGAACATATGAATTATGAGCAAGGTATGCCAGTCAGTCCCTCGAGCCTGCTCTGCAATTTGATAAGATCATGGCTTCTCTGAATTGGCCTCAGCTCTACTTTCCTGTCTACCTGCTATAACCTTTTGACTCCCTTGTCAATCAAGAATCTATCTAACTCAACCATAAAATTAGTCAATGTCTCTGCCACTGCTCGTTGCGAGAAGAGAACTCCACAGGCCAAACAGCCACACAACTTTGTTTTGTATTCAGTTTGATGGTTGTGGAAAAGGCAGTATATTGAAGCTATTTCATTCTTCAGTCATCTTCATAGAAAAAGCACTTCATAGTGAATATTGTGCAGCCAAGTGTTCTTTACTTAGGCTCTCTGCTCAGTTCTATGTAAGTGATATTCCCCCTGCAGTTGTGGAACCAAGCTTTTTCAGTAAAGGTTGATTTCTGAAGATTTTGCCTTTTGCAGGCCAGTAACAGTTTTTGAGAATGAACACTTATTGTACCTTTACAGTCAGTGCTGGTGTTCAGCTGGTAGCAGTCCTTTGAATAAATAGATATCTGATCATGTCTGGAGGTGTGCATTTCCAAAATGACGCTTGTGCTGCACATACAATACATTAACAAGAAATGAGTTTCCATAGCCTAATTGTAGTTGACCGCTTATGTAACTTGAGCAATAAGAAGCCCTTCATTTCAACTAAATGTTCCCATTCCTTGTAAAGTACATGAAGATATTTTCAGTTTGACTTTAAATCTAAGGTTCCAAAATTCAAATTCTAGCTACGTATAGTATGGAGCTGCAAACTTATTTTGGCTTTTCATTTTTTGATGCTATTTTAGGTACTGAAAGTATATGTGAATTTTATCTTTGAAGAAATAATGTCAATCTTAGGTGACCACATCACTGACAATATAGTTTTGCTTCTTCACTCTGTTTTTATTCTTCCTGCTGCTAAACTTCCTTATATCTCTCTGGGGTGGTGATTTCATAGCGTTGAATTCCAGATTTTCAATGGTATCAAGCAATACTCATTAAAGTGAGGATGGGAAAACTGGAATTGGGTTAATTATGTGGATCTCGTTCTGACCATTATCTTGATAACTAAGTTTCAGAACTAAACTATTGCTTCCCCACTGATTTCAGGGGAATTACTGTCTTTTGTAAGATCTAAGTAGCCAAGAAAAAGTACAGTTGAATCAATGAAGTGTAATTACTTCTCAGTAATCATCAACTGTTCCTGTAAAAACAGTGGCTTAAAAATTATGAGAAAGTGTTTCATATTCAAGGATGTGAAAAGTATTCACAAAAGATAAGGAAGAAAAAGGGGGAGGAGCGGCAGTAGTACTGATTAAGGAAGACATTGTGTTGAAAAGAGGAAATTTTCTTACAGGATCAGGGCAGAAGGCATTTGGTTAGAATCAAGAAGTAAAAAGGATATGATCATGCTGCGGAACCTCCAAATAGTGTGTGTGTAAGAGAGGTAGGGAAATTGAAGAAATATGCAATTCCAGATTTAATTTATTTTCAGAGAGGAAGAATGTGCAGAGCCAAGGGGAGAGGCCAGGAACTGGCACTTTGTCACTTGCCCCTTTGGAGAGCCAGTACAGACATTTACAGGCCAAATGACCACATTCTGTACTATAACCATTCTGTGAGTGGAGATTTTGAGGGACTGTTTCCCAATCAATATTTGGGAGGAGGAATTTCTGAAATGTGTTCAGGATCTTAATCAGCATGTTCTAAACCCAACTAGAATGGAGGCATTGCTGGATCTGGTGCTGGAAAATGAGGTGGATAAAGCAGACAAAGTGTCTCTGGGGGGGACCATTTGGGCAAGAGTGACTATCATATCATAAGGTTTATAATAGCAATGGAGAAAAATAAGGAATCATGTGAAGTAGAAGGTCTGGCTTGGAAGATGACTAATGTCAATTAAATGAGAAGGGATCTAGCCAAGTTATTATAAGTTTGGGTAAGGTAGGCTAGAAAAATTCATTCCCGTTTAGCTGATGGTGCAAGGACTAGGGGACACATTTTTTAAGGTTTTGGGCAGGAGATGTGAAAAGGAACCTTTTTACACAGTGAGTGTTAATGCTGCTTAGGAGGGTGGTGGAAGTGGAAATAATCTATGATTTGCAAAAGAAATTGAATGGAAATGGAAGAAAATAAACCTTCAGGGTCATGGGGATGGAGGAAGGGAGTGAGATTGGGTACATTGTTCTGCGAAGAGCTGGCATGGACTTGATGGGCTGAATAGCCTCCTGTTGTTCTGTAGGTGACTCTGCTTCCAAGTGAAGTGGTTTTTAAGGTTTCAGAGGTTATTTGATTATGAGATAATGGTACTCCATAATTAGAGCAATTGCTTCATCAGAATGCATATCATGAGGCAATATAATTCTTTTATCTAAAATATGTAGATTAAAACAAGCTGATATGCTTAAAATATTAACTATTCTTTTCAAGAAAAAGGATAACGTGCATTTTTAAAACTCCGGCATGACTGGTTAAGTGCATTGCATAGTGTGTTATTGAGTATGTAGATGGCGAGATGTCAAACAAGGCAGCAATGGACCGTTTGAAATGATGTGTCACTGAATTACAGGGAGGTAAATCAGTTTCTGCTTTCAATTATAATGCAGCAATATATAAATTCTGCATGTGAACATGTGCTGAGAAGAAAATTCTGACTTGGCTGTGATGTCAAATATTCTGCTCTGTTTAAGTATTACTGAAATGATTACAGGTGGGAGTGATTGGCAGGGGTGGGGGTGGATTTACCAGATGGCTGTTGATATCCATGGAGGTATTTGTAAAAGTCAAGGTGGCAGTACAAAATAGAAATGTTTACATTTACAAAAATGCTCTACAAATGTTTAGTTCAGATTTTAACGACATAACCCTCCACTCAACCTACCCCCTTATAGAATCATAGAAATTCAGAGCATCAAGCCCATGCTGGCTCTCAGAGCTATCCAGGTGGTCTCACCCCATGTCTTACAATTTTTCTTCAAGTATTTACCCAATTTCCCTCTGAAGACTGGAATTAAATTTCTATCCACCAAACATCAGACGGTGCATTCCAATTTCTAGCAACTTGTCACATTGGAAAATAAATCCTCGCATCAATCATCTTAAATTTGTGTCCTCCCGTTATTTGCCGTTTGGCCTTTGAAAATGTTCTTACTTACTCGCTAAACCTGTTATGATTTTAAATACGCTATCAAATCTGCTGTCAAGTTTCGGTGTGCTAAGGAGAATATCCTCAAATTCCTTACTGTATCCACAAAACTGGAATCCCTTCTGCCCATATGTAATAAATGTGCCAATGTTCACAGGGGTCTAATGAAACAAAATTTAGCACATTAGGAAATAGAAGTGCAAATGACCAATATCTTGGTCAGAGGCATGCTTAAACGAAAAAAAAGTAGAGGCACAGATGTTTTGAGAGAATTCCAGTGCAAACGGTTTTAGCAATTGAAGGCTCAGCCACCAGTGGCAGAGCGATTAAAATCGGGGATGCTCAGTTGGGCAGAATTGGAAGAATTTGTTATCTTGGTGTTGGACTAAAGGAAGTTGCAGAGATGGGGAAGGGGCAGAGCCCAGGAAATCAGGCCAAGAATGTTACAATCAAGATATTGCTTAACTGGGAGCTAACGTAGCGTAGCTTAGCTAGCGCAGGGATAATATAGAAACGAGCTTGGTACGAGTTGAAGTAATTGCATCAGTTTTGAATGAGCTTAAAATTATGGAAGATGGGAAGGGTACAAGATGGGAAACTGGTCAGGGTATGTTGGAGTAGTCAAAAGATAACAAAGGCATATGGATGAGCAACACACGAACTGAGACAGAGTTGGAATTTGGCAATTCTACTTAATGAAGAAGTGAGAACTCAAGTGGGCTATAATAAACCTTGTGTGATGTACCTAGACTTTTCATTCTGTACAAGAAAGGACACACTAATTCAAAATTGTGACCATTCAAACTAACATTGGAAACAAATAATAAACTGGCTGAAGGATCGGAGACCAGTATTCCCACTTTCTAATTTAGAAATGTGACCTGGAATCGGATACTCAAATTAGCACAGGATGTTAAAATAGGAGGGACAGTGGAATTGAATGAGACCAGCTCAGAAATTGCACAATCAATTGAAAAAATATTCAAGTTGGCAAAATGAAGAGAGATTAGGGTTGTAATGCAGGCAAGTGCAGAGTACTGCACGTAGGAAAGAAAAATAGGCAAGGCATTTCATGAACTATATTGAAATACCAAAGAATTAAGCTGAAAGAAACAAGAGATTTAAATCGTCAAAAATCAATAGGATTGAATGAACTAGCTAAACCAGTAGACTATTACAGGAGGTAGTAATCCAACTTTATAATATTCTACATCTGGTTCTTGATTTCAGCTGGGCATTTGGAGGAAGTAGCTGAATGGGTTTTTTTTTTCCAAACAGCGGAAGTTAGAGGAAGGCAATGACTCAACTGAATCAACTCTGGCATACGTCAGCTACTGATCTCAAGAGCATAGATCTAGGATACAGTTATTTGCTGTTTCAAACCTATGCTTTGTTTGTATTCCTTTTCAATCAAAATTTAGGTGGTATTTTGCAATAACGAAGTAATGAGGATGTTTGATTTAAGCTTCAAAGCTTTCTGTGGTCACTAGCAAGTGATTCCACTTCGTTAATGCTTACATTTTTTTAATGGCTTTTGTTGCAATGCCAGAATGATAGTTATAGTTCCCGAACCAATATTCACTCGTCTACCAGGATGCTTTTTTTTATTGTCATTGTGATTTATCACTTCAGTTGAGTGTCTTGTTACTTGCTGATCAAATTGGACAGTGATGCTTTGGAGTGGGAGGAGGACTTGATTGAAAAGCATAGTATGGTGTTGTACATTGATCTATATTGAGTTTATAAGACATCTTAAAAGATTGGATTTGTGTGAAATCTATACCACGTGAACACTGACAAGTTGGTGAAAAAGCTAGAATATATATTTTAGTTTGTTTGTAACCATTTCTTTGCATGTGGTATCTTTATTTGCATCGTAAACAGCAAATTTAGGTAAACTTTAGCTTCTAGTAGATAAACTGTCTGCAAATAAAAAGTCGAAAGGTTAGGTTGAAATTTTGTCAATGTTGTTTGGTTTAACAACCTTTGATTCTCATTAGGTCAATCATAAAAAAAGTGACACTGAATGCAAATACGTGTGCACATCAATTACAATTACATGATTGAGGAATTGGGGCAGAAATTAGTTTAAAAACCTAGGTACCAGATTTCTGGGTCAGTTGTTGCTGAACTATGCAAGCAATCTGTTAGAACTTGTGATGTAATTTCTTAAAAAAGGTACATTAAGCAATTTTCTTTGTAGAAATCCCTTTGGAGACCAAATATGAAAAATGAATCTCATTTCTTTACAGAATAAAGCAGACAAATGGGGAAAGATTTTACATATGATTTCAAGCAAAGGTGCCACCATTCTTATAATTTACTCAGGCAAACTGTCTTCAGTTTAATTTTAATTGTGCCAGCAGTGTGCAGCTTCACTACCCACTCAACCTATTGAAAAAAATACTGTTTTCTCCTGAGCTTGAAAAACACTCCCTCATCTTGCACAAATTGACTCATCTGTTTTCTAGAAGTTAAGATTCAGTTTTTAATACAAGAACAAATGTGTATTTACATAGTATCTTGCATACTCACCAAACACCCCAAAGCACTTCATAGCCACTGAATTGCTTTAGTGACTGTTGTTTTGTTGGCTGACATGGCAACCAGTTGGTGCTCTGCATGGTCCCAGAAATGATATGGAGATGGAACTCAGCATCCTCTGAAGGATGAGGGAAGGTGCCCAAAGAGCCACATATGGATGGGTGCACTTACTGTAAAGTGAATGGGTGGCATTTTGAAATACTGTTTCCAATTCAAACTTGTAACATCACTCTCCATGATTAATAGAAAATTCTTGAGGACGTTTGGCAGCTCCAAGGATTCATTTGTATGTTGTAGTTATGGCATCAGTGAATGAATCTCAAGCTAATTATTGCCTCTTCATGTACTCAAAGTTATTGTTTTCTCTAATTTTAATTCTTAAGAATGTCTTGCATTTATAAGACACGTCTTGGGGTCTTCAGAACTACTTTAATGCATGCAATTTCTTTTGCAAATTGTTGGCTTTAAATTTACCCACTCGTTGGGTTGAAATATTATATGTTTGAAGACTAGAGTTACTTGAGTATTTTTTATTGCCTTTTGGTACAGTTGCATTTGTAAATATGGGTAAACATTAAGCAGCGATAAATGTGTGTTTTGTTTCAGTTGATTAGGACACTAAGAGCTCTTGTTTTTCAATTAATGGAATGTGAATGTCTGTCTGAGCCATCAGAGTAACCAGCCAATTTCTCAGTTTTTTTTCTATTCTTTCATGCAATATGAGCATTGCTGAAAAGTCCAGCATTTGTTTGGCTATACAAAATTACTTATGCGAAGGTGATAGTGAGTTGCTTTCATGAAGCACTGCAGTCCATGTATTGTAGGTACACCCACAATGTAGGTATTGTAGGTACATACACTGTGTTGCTAGGTAGGGAGTGGAGGATTTTGATCCAGTGACATTGGAGAAACAGTGATATAGTTCTAAGTCAGGATGGGGTATGGCTTGGAGGGAGACATGCAGGTGGTGTTAATTCAATACATCTGTTACCCTTGTACACCCAGGTGGTAGAAGTTGCTGGCTTGGAAGAGGCTTAGCAAGTTGCTTTAGGGCATCTTGTGGATGGTACACGCTGCTGCCACACATGGTGATGGAGGGAGTAAATGTTTAAGGTAATGGATGGGGTGCTAATCAAGTGGGCTGCTTTGTCCTAGATGGAGTCAAGCTGCTTGAGTGTTATTGGAGCTGCAGTCATCTAGGCAAGTGGGGAATATTCCACCACAGTCCTGACTTCTGTGTTGCAAATGGACTTTGGGGGGGGGTTCATGAGGTGAGTTACTCACTTTTGAATTTCAGACTTTTGATTGCTGTTGTAGTCACATGGTATTTACATGGCTGGTCCAGTTCAGTTTCTGCTCATTGGTAATGGGGTTATCAGTGATAAGTCATGCCTTTGAATCTTAAGGGGAAATGATTAGATTTTCTCTTGTCAGAGATATTATTGTCTGGCACTAATATCAGTTGTCACTTGTCAGCCCAAGCTGTGCACAAGCCTGGGCAGCTTCAGTATTCAGTGAGATGCTCTGTCAGAAAGTCAGTGCTGAATTGATGGGCTGAATGGCTTCCCTTTGCACTGTAGGGATTCAAGACCACTTGTGGGGCCCACTGTGCTGTCATTGAAGGAAATGATTCTATTAAAAACTGCCTGACCAAGTGACTCATCACACATTGGAACTGAAAATAGGATTAAAATTGAAATGAGAAAAGGAAAAAGTGCAGCATACTGATGTTGCTCCAAAACATCACCCATGGGAAAAGCATGTCCTCAAAAGTAGGAATGCGACTATCTCAGAACTAGAGTATTAATGAAACGAATCCAGTGGTCCAGTTTCTGATAGCCACTGCATTTGCGTGGCTCGCCTATCAGCAGGACTGGAAGATCCCACCAGCGGTTAATGGTGAGCCACCTCCATAGCTGGAAAACATGTCAAGGAGAGAATTCCACTCTAGATTTGTAATGCTTTTCTAATTCTGGCCTTTTGTAGATCATCATTGTAATACAGGCCCATATTTTGCAATGGAAATTACAGTATAGATTTTGATGCCATCTCTCAATATTGTCTTCCTTTCTTTTACTTTATGTACATGATCTGTTATTACTTTAACTATTCTGACTGGTTCTAATTGTAATTGCTGACTGATGCTATACACAAATGTATTTATTTAAGAGCTATACATTACAAGCATACATGCGCCATCAATAGGTTCAGGCAGCGGGCGATCGATGGGGCTGTCCATCCCGACTGCCTGCCCCTCTACTGTGGCTATGTTCGCGGCCAGGTGTCCCTGGAGAGGGAGCGTGCAGTGTCCACGGGCACAGTTGATGCGTTCCATGCCCTCTGGGCACTGCAGGGGCTGTTGTGTGTTATAGACCCTTATAATCACATTTTGATTAAATGTTTTAAGTTTCCTTTGGACTCTGGTTTCTGTTCAGGCCGTCCCTCCTTTCTTCTTGGGGGGCTGCCCCTCTTAACTTGTCCCTAATTTAATTTGAGTTTGTTTTACTTGTTGGGCCATTAAAAGAACTACGTTATAAGCATACACCTTATAATCCCACCACCACAGTTTGTGTGTACCTATTTATATATATTTAAATGAGTCACCAATTAATACCCACCACCTGCATGCAATTAAAAATTAATTTGCAATTAATACCAGCTGCCTTTTTAATGCTACATGCTGTTATGTGAGCTCCTCTTGTGCTTGTTCGGTTGCCTACGCATACTTTGGGTTAGCAGTCATAATTTATCCTCCTAATCTAAATCTATGTTTTCCTCGTCGTTTTTTAAATCGTATTGCGACAATCTTCTACATCAATAGGGCTATATGTAAGTTATTGTTCTACTGTGACGATGTTTTTCGGTTGTGGTGTCTCAGCCCACACAGATCCTTTTCTCTTCAAGCATCTACAGTAAGTTAATAATTAGGAGTGGACATTTCTGCTTTTGCTTGACCCTTTTAACCTTTTTCTAGCACTGTGTGGAATAGATTGCAACACCCTACATACCATAACCAAGTTAAGATGGGTGATAGTACAGTTGGAAATCCAGCATCTCTCATTCCTTATTCATGTGACTGTAAATTCTGTTTCCTTTGGATCACAAGCCCTTAGTGACACACAATGTCCTGTCACAGTGCAGTGTCTTGATTATATCCAATTTCCTCTGTTTCCTTTTGGGCCATTGAAAATCCTGTTTCAGTTGTTAGGAAGGGGTTGAATGGCTCCCCTCTTTTTCCCCATATTTGTTTGACCACAACAGTTTTTTTTAATGGTATAATTGTTTAATATAGAAGACACAACCACACGGGTTTTCTTGAATTTTTAAAAGGAAAAGAGGATTTTTAAATTGTATTTAATCTGGTGTCAAGTCAAAATAATGAACTATTCTCTGGCTTTCAAACACACACTCACACAAATTATATTGGGAGGGTAGATTAAATAATTTGAATTCCAGTAAAATTAAAGGGATGGGGACGTTGAAGGATGGTGACCTCTTGAACTGCCAGCTTCTATGCATTGTAATCTTCCTTGCTTCCTTCTATTTCAGTTGTAACACTATGATCAGTGCTCCTTTTCTCACTTGTATCTTCTCTGTACCAAATAAACTGATGTATGAGCTCTTCCTGGTCTCCAAACCTTCACTGTATAAAAAGAAAATCCATTGCAGTGTCCCATTGTAATGCATTCTTTTTTGGAATTTCGAAAGTTAGAAAAGTGCAATGACTTGAAAGCTAAAATTTTTGAGGCTTTTAAAATTTGTTTAACTATTTAATTCTTGACTTAAATGTTGCTCTTTACAATTTTTAATGCTGCATTGTGAACTTTGGCTTTATATGGTAGTTTCTCAAATAATAAAATCACAACCTGACTCAGCTGAAAGGCTAACAATACAACAGCTATTTACAGAAGAAGTTTTAATTGCATTAAGATTGTAGATACTTTCTGCACAAAACTGGGCATTCTACAGTGATATGTGTGAAATTGTGGTTGGGTTTTGATGGTCATGTTTGTAAAATTGAAGTTTATAAATTGTATGAAGATTAAGATCTAATTCCATCCTTCTCCACCTGCTTTTCTGGAATAGAACATTTGAGAACAGGCTGATGTTTAATTTACACCTGACTATATAGTGAATTTGATTCCCTCTTTTGAGGCATGTTGCATAATCTGTTCTGGTGTTTATGTTCCAATACTAACTAGCAAGAGCTTTATGATGAGGCCTCAAATATAGGTTTGTGAACATATATTGCACAAATATAGTTTTAAATTTTATTTGTACAATTTTAAATTGTATGACAGTCAATGCTAAGAAAGTGAATAGTGTGGATTGTTTTTCAGTCAGTTCCTGTTGTGCATAACTCATGCTTTCGTCATTGGCATCTTTTGCTCCCCTTTCAATTCTTGAATTTGTATAATATTTTCACCTGTTCATCTGTTTGTAAACAAATCAACAGATTTCATCAAAACTTTGCACGTGGAATATCAAGGAAAAATAAATTCATTTTCGCAAAGGTGCAAATCCATATCCTGGATTTTTTAAAATGATTCTATTAATAGCTGGAGATGGGGCAAATTGACTTTAAATACAATAATCCTTAATATTCTAGTGTTGTTTACTGTTTCATGCTGTAAGTTGTCTCAGCTGTTTTGGTTGCAATCTGTCATGGCTACAGCAATGTGAGCAAGATTTGCAGAGCAGCTTGTTGGATGTGGATTGACGTGAAGCTCAGTGAGATGGGAGCTTTTAATAAAAATATTTATTTATTCAATTTTCACAAGTTTTCCCCACCTCCCGGTAGGGATAAAGCTTAAGGAAGAGCTGTGAAATTTAATAACATTGTGTAACCACAGCATAAGAACATAAGAACATAAGAAATAGGAGCAGGAGTAGGCCATCTAGCCCTTCGAGCCTGCCCCGCCATTCAATAATATCATGGCTGATCTGTCGTGGCTCAGTTCCACATTCCCACCCTCTCCCCATAACCCTTAATCCCCTCTCTTATCAAAAACCCATCAACCTGCGTCTTAAAAATATTTAGCGAGGTAGCCTCCACCGCTTCAACGGGCAGAGAATTCCAGAGATTCACCACCCTTTGAGTGAAGAAGTTCCTCCTCAACTCCGTTCTAAACCGCCCCCCCCTTTATCTTGAGGCCGTGCCCCCTAGTCCTACTATCCTTTCTGAGCGGGAAGAGTCTCTCCACCTCTATCCTATCCATCCCATTCATCATCTTATACGTCTCAATGGGATCTCCCCTCATTCTTCTAAACTCTAACGAGTACAAACCTAGTTTATTCAGCCTCTCATAGCTCAACCCCCTCAACCCCAGTATCAGCCTAGTAAACCTCCTCTGCACTCCCTCCAAGGCCAAAATATCCTTGCGTAAGTACGGCACCCAAAACTGCACACAGTACTCCAGCTGCGGCCTCACCAATGCCCTATACAGCTGCAGCAAGACCTCCCTACTTTTATATTCAATCCCCCTCGCTATACAGCATGCACTCCAGTGTGCATTCTTCACTTGCCACTAATTGTATTCCTCTATAACTTTGGTCATGAGTGTGTATCATATTGACAGAACCTGTTACAGTTTAAATTTAAACAAACAGACTTCATTCACTTAGGAGCTTGAAGTCATTGGACATCCAATATGATGAAGTTCAACTACAAACCAGCAAATATTTTCTGTCAACTTTGACTCCTCTTCGGCTTTAATAAAAGCATGTAATTTTAAAAAAAATTTCGAAGTTGAAATCAAAGTATCTTTGTTCTTTGTTTTTTAGGTTCACCAAGAATCTGTCACCAGATAAAATTAATTTGAGTACTCTCAAAGGTGAAGGTCAGCTAACCAACTTGGAGCTCGATGAAGAGGTACTGCAAAACATGCTGGATTTGCCCACTTGGTTAGCAATCACCAGAGTGTTCTGCAACAAAGCTGCAATTCGGGTAAGAACCAGGAGTAAAATTTGTTCCACAGATTCAAATCCTGCTATGAGAAGAAAAAAACCAAGGCAATTGCTAGGGCTGTACAGATGAAAATGACACCAAGGAATGTTGCCAGTCTAAAAAGACTGCAAAACAGGCCTGCAGAATAAACATGCCTATCCTTTGCAGCTTCTGTTTCAACTAAAAGTAATGATAAACACCATCTCGTAACTGAAACTTTTGAGAAAGGAGGGTTCCTCCTTTCATGTTTCCCGGATGCAAAAGAATTTCTAGTTTTTAAAACAAAGTCTAGGGGTAAGATGATTATTTATGCTCACAATCACTTGAAAGATAGGCATGTACAATGTATGTATACCACATCAAACACATTACTATTGTTGACTCTCATAGTTCCTCAAAATATTCAATCATCATTGCCAGAAATGACCTTCAGCAGCTTGTGATGCTTCAGGCTTCCAATTTTTCACAATTAGTCAAGTAAAATATTATTAATATAGCCAAAATTTCAGAGGTTTAAAACATGAAGCAGAAAAGCTGTTACAAAAGATTGTTTTCCCAGCTTTTGTGCCATTGATCAGTTTTGATTAATTTATCATTTTAGGCTTGCTGCACTCATTTCCCAGATCTTCTTGAAAGTCTTTGAATGTTTGCAATTTCACAAGTGTCTTTTTCCATCTACAAAATATGAAATATTAAAGTAGTAATTGGGTAGGGAAGCACACTATCTCCAGCACCCATACAGACAGATAAGCTGATACTGAGGAAAGATGATTATGTAGAATTACTAGCTCTGATATAATGTGCTTATTTTCTAAAATGCATGCAAATGCTTTTCCTCTTAAGACAGTGGAGATTTTAGCAAAACTTAGAAATGCATAGCAAACATGCGCAAGTCAGATTATATATTACTTCGTAGCTTTAAGAGAAATGTAACTCAGTACATAATGAATAAACGGATGAATTATGTGGCACAAAGCAAGAAATTACAAATGTTGTATAAGACGTTACTTCACCCTATTAAACACTTGAGTGCTGTAGGCTGAAGAACTATTAAATTGTATAATAGAATGGAAACAGCAATTTAATTTAGGTTTTAATTGTCATGTAGTGTGAAGATATCTCCTAATTTTGATACAGTTTTTTCAGTTTAATTGTTTTATTATCTCCTAGTAGGTAGTGCATTGAACATTGTTGTGAAATCCATTGATTTATGTATCCCTATGAAGATTGTAACATTTAATATACAGGATGTTCCTGTGCTTATGTTGGTTTCTGCCACATAACAAGGATAGGAGCTTCTGGGAGTATAGTCATAGATTATCAGATCAGTCCAAGGGTCAGTGAGCTGTACTTGAGACAGTCAGTTTGAGGTAGTTTGTTAGCTGCCAAGGGCCACAAACATAAAAAGGGACAGAAACCAATTCCAGTTAAGAAAGAGCTGTGGAGAGCAGACTTTTAGGAGGTTCATTGGAGCAAAGGTACCTCTTTGAAGCAGTGGTGTTCTGCTTAGCATTGCCATCAGTCTGAAAGTATACTTGTAGGCTGGTGTTCCATGTACGTGGGAATCTAGTCAGAAGCAATCTCAGAAGGCAATATTGAAAACCCTGGAATAGCCCATTGTTTAAACTGTTTGAATGGAAGGGCTTTTTGGAGAGCATTCCAGGGATAAATCTCTGAAGGCGAAGCTTAAAATTCCTTGTGCAACTGTGTTTGACTTTGTGTTTACTGACACCTGGTTAAGTTCTCGTAAAATCCATGGACTCTATCTAGGTCACACCTGTCAGTTACTCTGTAGTGTGGTGTGTTTGAACAGAGCTCTTTTGTCAATTCGTATGTACCTCATGTTCCTGAATGTTAGAGTATAACTCACATATTGAAAATTGTTTTTACCTTTCTGAATCTGCAGAGATTTTGTTTATTCAAAACCTGTGGAATTTTGTGGCTTTATTTCAAAGGCATGGGTTTTAAATCTCAAGTTTTAACTACTCTAAAGAAAACATTATTGATCCTTAAGCAGATCTAAAACTACTCTCTCATCCATCACTACATAACCTAAGATCATAACTTTTCATAAAAATTATTTTGTGTTAACAAATTGAAGAAAACATTTATGACCATGGTTTCAGGATTTGAGACTTCCGTTATGAGGATAGATTGATGAAGCTGGAGGTATTTTTGAGGAGAAAATTCAGAGTTTAGATAGAGCTGCTCAAAATCATGAAGGGTCTGAACAGAATGGATGGAGGTGGAAGGGACATTGATTTAAAATGAATGGCAAAATGAGGGCAGCATGGTGGCACAGTGGTTAGCACTGCTGCCTCACTGTGCTACGGATCTGGGTTTGATTCCTAGCTTGGGTTACTGCCTGTGCGGAGACACATTTTCCCCGTGTCTGTGGGTTTCCTCCCGCAATCTGAAAGATGTGCTGGTTAGGTGCACTGGCCATGCTAAATTCTCCCTCAGTGCATCTGTGCAGGTGCCCTGAGTGTGGTGGCTAAGGAACTTTCACAGTAACTTCATTGCAGTGTTACTGTAAGCCTACTTGTGACACAAATAAACTTTAGAGAACCAGATGTGATGTGAGGAAAATCTTCTACGCAGTGAGGGTTAGGATATGGAATCATTGTCTGAGTGCATGGCGGGGTAAATTTAATAGAGGTCTTCAAAAGATTCAGATTCCCTGAGAATAGAACAAAGCTTTTGGAGGTGCTTGACACTTAATTTAGTCAGTGCCAATTGACATTCAGTGTTGACTTTGCCCGTCATGGTATATTGATGCATTAATATAACAATCATCCAAGTTTCTAATGTAATTCCATGATTGTGGGATCCTAGTTGTGAGCCAACTGTTGGCAGAATTAGAACATAGGACATTGAATTAGAGGCAAATTCAGCCCTTTGAGCCTGCTCCACCATTCAATTAGATCATGGCTGGCCTTTTCCTGGTCTCAAATCCATCTCTCCCCATCTGTTCCCCATATCCTCTTATCCTTTTTTTAAAATTAGAAATATATGTATCTCCTTGTTTAAACTGTTCAACAATTCAGACTCCACCAGGAATAAGATTGGAACTACGATGCTCTGCCCTGGTGGTGATCTGTTTTTCCTTTCGAATATGCATCCCCGCTATGTCAAGTCACAGGAATTGATTAATTGTGCCTATTGTTAATAGTGACGGGGGGAATGGAAATGCCATTGACTTTTTTGTGCTATTTGGTGGAAAGATCGTTTTTGTTTATGACAATGAAAGTTGGTTTTTGATTTGATTTCTGCAGTTTTCATACAATCTATGAATACTGATTTGAAAAAAAGTTGAAAAACTTGTATAATATCCAAATGTAGATGTGAAACCAAATCTGATGTTCTTTTGCAGTTAAATCACGGTAAAGTAATATACTTCATGGAAGTGATAGAATAAGACTGACGTTTTAAAAAGTTGCCTTGGCTTGGGATGTGGGAGATGCTTGGGGTCTGGTAGTGACATTGTGCCTACTATTTGTTGCTATTGAATGGTAATTATGTTTTTGTTCGAAAGCTTGATGTGGCACCAGGAGGAGCAAAAGTGTTCCACCCTGTCCTAGCAACATCCCTGAGGGTTGCTGTTGACTCATCATGACCGGCCCTCTTCCATTATCCACCTCCCGCAGTTGCCAGCCAGAATATGTTTGAATCTGCTCGGTGAGATAAGTCGCACCTCCGGTTTGAGGCATGATGGTCTGTGCACTGTGCATCCAAACAGAGCTGTAATCAATTTCTATGGCACCTTGTTTTTAAAAAGACCTCTTGATAGCAGTGAAATGGTGAAAATTGAATTGGAGTATTTTGGCCATTGTTATTTTCCTTCTTGATGCAAATCTAGCCCAGACTCTTGAGCTTAATACGAACTACTGTCTTTGGGTTACCTTTGCTGATGCCTTTTGCTGCCATCAGACTTTTGAATGGACCCAGCTCTTTCTCTACATCCTACACCCTATCTGTAACTGCAATATGATTTCTGCACCCTCGCCTTCCCTATTCTCCTATGTACTTTATGAACAGTATGTTTTGTCAGTATACTGTGCACAAAACAACAATATTTTTTACTGTATTCCAGTACCTATGATAATCAAACCAAATTTGTATTCAACAAATAGTTATTCAGTCTTTAATGGTAATTAGGTTGGTCAATGGAGTGACACCAGGTTTTGCCAGCTACTTCACCACAAGAACAATAATCCCCAAAACACCATCTTGCAAAGCAGTTTGCAGTCAACATCAATGAAATTTGCAGAGGGCCAGAAGAAAACTGACGGTTTGTTCAGAGAATGGTATTTGGTATGGACGACCTTTTAGAAAGGATGAGTTAGGAAGTTAAAATGGAAATAAAAATAGAAAATGCTTGGCTAATGTAAACGAGCCTTGAAGAAGGATTTGCGCCCAAAATATTAGCTGCTGTTATCTCCACAGCTGTTGGCTGACCAGGTTGTATTCCATATTTTCTTTTTATTTCAGATTTCCAATATTTTACATTCTGTGTTAGGTGAAAAATTTATGCTGAAGTTTAGTGGAAGACATGCATTTGAATTTGGACATTCTGCTTACATTTTAGAAGTGCTGATGCCTTTAAAACACGCTCCTTCGGCTCATAGTGATACTAAAATGTCCTCCAGTCTTGCGATTCTCAGGTGTAAGCTCTCATTTAAATTTTGGCTTCTCGAGTACCCCTGATTTTCATTGTTATCATTAGTGACCCTGTCTTCAGCTGCTTAGGCTCTTAAACTCTGGAGTTCCCTGCGTAAGCATCTCCGCTTCTTTACCTTCTTTCACTTTAACACGCTGCTTAAAATTTCTTGAGACATCTTTGGCTTTCTCCCGTAATGTTGTCTGATGTAGCATGGTGTTAATTTTTGCTTTAACCATGCTTTTGTGAAGTGCCTTTATTCTTACATTTTATATTGTTGAAAGTGGGGTATGTGTACATATGCGCACATGTTTTTTTTGTGCTCTGTCTTGGTTGCATTATGGTATCTGGCTTTTTCCACACAAGAAGGTACTTGAATGCTGTTGATTTTTTTAACTTAATTGCAACCACTGCCAGACGGAACCTCGTTGTTTGTTGTGAAATGCCAATAGATTTCTTACGCAGTATGATATATATTTGAGATTTTACTTAGATACAGGACAAACCAGATAACTTGGTTCTTGTCAATGGGAGGTGTGGACTGACTTTTACACACTAAATATACAAGTTAAGTTAGCTGTTCTAATATTGCAGTTAAACGAGTTGGTAAAATTTGATTGGAAAGGTCATACTTTGGGTGGAGGCATTAAGCACAACAGGGAGATTATATTCTCAGTCTGCAAGTTATTATTTCCTGTTCTGTTTTAATACAGCGCAGGAACAGGCCCTTTGGTCCTCCAAGTATTTGCCATCCTGTTACTTTCACTCAACTGAAATGCAGTTTCCTGCCACCCACTTGCAATGACTTTTATTAGACAGATGATGAGCCTTGAAGATGATCTTTGGTAGGCAGTTCAGTTGCAGGGGAAGGCATCAGAATAGAGCTCCATCTTGACCTCACCAGTGTCCACCTTGGATCATCACTCCTCTTGTGCCTGAATGCTTTCTCATAAACGAAGCAAAGGATTCTATGCAACATGCAAACAGGACAAAGTGAGAGGGGGCAGCCTAGCTCTTGACTTCCCATGACTGACTAAAGTCATGCTTCCTAGCTGTAGCAACAATGCCGTTGTGGGCAGTGGCTTTATATCCCTTTCTGGTCTAAGTCTCTTGACATACAAGGTACATTTCTTGAATTGGGTCATCTGATTGGGATTTAGTACCTTATCAGTCCCATATACCAGCAATCAATATAATATCTGAATCGTGATAGACAGGAAGAAAGCCATTCACACATAGAGATTGTCTTCAATAGCTTTCCTCGACACCGTATCTGCTGGTGAACACTGCCTCAGTGACATGGTATATGCACCTGTGTGCATGTGCACATAAAAATTCCTTTCCAAACATTTTGTACCATGAAATGCACAATATATATCAAGCACCCAAATTAGTAAAGAAATTTTCTTGGAGAAAGAGATCCATTACACTGAGTTATCTTCCTCTGATGTGCTGTTGAAAGTTGGTCATAATGAAAAGAATTGGGATTCCTCACATAAAAGGTAATTAAAATCTGTAAGCTAATATCCTGTAGCTTTTAGAGTAGATCTTATTTTCACTAAGTCTAATCAAGAAATTCCTCGCATTTGTATATCCCTATTCACAACTTCAGTGTCCCAAAGCAATTTTCAAACATTAGAGCACTGTTGTAGTACAAGAAAATCAGGATCCAATTTATGTACAAATTCCCACAAACAGCAATGAGGAGAATGACAAAATCATCTGTTGTTATTTATTGAAGGCTAAATGTTGACCAGCACACAAGGTGAACGCTCCTGTTCTTTTACAAATAGTAATGTTTGTCTGAGAAGCTGGTTTAATGTCCCATTTGAAAGTTGGCACACCCCAACAACACAATACCATTCAAATCTTAAACTAATTTTGCTTGTTTTTGGAATGCAGCTTAAATCCATGAACCTCTGACATTCAAGTAGGAATGCTGCTGTTGAGTCAAGGCAGTGATCAATGGCAGAAACATGTATTTTCTAATCAAGTATGAAATTTGACCTTTAAGAATAAAACACATAGCTAATAGACTCTTGTGTTGATTTGCTTTGCAGTACCATTTGTCAAAAAATATACTTTATTCATAAAATTTGTTAAAATACATTGCAAAAGAATTTGAGTTGGAAATTGCAATAGAATTTAACTTTTCTCCATACAGCATTTTCCACTCTATAAAGTATTTCAGTACAATTTCAGCGCTCTTGATATTCACATTGTCCGTCCCATGTCAGACATACAGCTCGAGGAACTCTGCCTGTTTCTAGTCTGAGTGTACTTTGGCTGAAAGGACTTGGATGTATGTCCTGAATATGATGATTCTAAAAAGTTTGCAATGAGATTCCAACCTGATAACTTTCAGCTTTTTCACTCTTGAAATAAAACTAATAAAGGTGTTGAGAAAAGCATTGATGTTAGGGAACTTGGGGAAATAAATAATGACGTCTTGAGGAGTGTACATATTACAGAGAAAGAGGTGCTTAAAGCGCATCAAGGTAGATAAATCCCCGGGACCTGATGAAGTATATCCCAGGACATTGTGGGAGGCTGCGGAGGCGATTGCGAGTCCCCTGGCCAAGATATTTGAATCATTGATAGTCAGAGTGAGGTGCCTGAAGATTGGAGAGTGACAAATGTTGTGTTTTTGTTTAAAAAGGGCTGCAGGGAAAAGAGTAGGAACCACAGGCCAGTGAGCCTCACATCTGTGCTGGGTAATTATTGGAAGGCATTTAGAGACGCAAGTACTGCTTAGGGACAGTCAGCATTGCTTTGTGAGTGGAAAATCATGTCTCACAAATATGATTGAGTTTTTTGAAGGGGTAACTAAGAAGGTAGATGAGGGCAGTGCAGTTGATGTTGTCTGTGTGGATTTTAGCAAGGCCTTTGACAAAGTACTGCATGGTAGGTTGTTAAGGTTAAATCTCACAGGATGCAGGGTGAGGTATCTAAATGGATACAAAATTGGCTTCTTCACAGAAGCCAGAGGGTGGTTGTAGAGAGTTGTTTTTCAAACTGGATATCTGTGCCTCAAGGATCAGTGCTAAGTCCACTGTTACTTCTCACTTATATTAACGATTTGGATGAGAATATAGGAGGCATGGTTAGTTAGTTTGTAGATGACACCAAGATTGATGGCATAGTGGACAATGAAGAAAGATATCTCCAATTGCCATGGGATCTTGGTCAATTGGGCCAATGGGCTCATGAATAGCAGATGGAGTTTAATTTAGACAAATGTGAGGCGATGCATTTTGGTAGATTGAACCAGGGCAGGACTGACTCAATTAATGGTAGGCCACTGGGGAGAGTTACAAAACAAAGAGATCTAGGGGTACATGCTCATAGCTTCTTGAAAGTGGAGTTGCAGATGGACAGAGTGGTGAAGAAGGCATTCAGTATGCTTGGTTTCATCAGTCAGAACATTGAATAGGAGTCTTGTTGAAGTTGAACAAAACATTGGTAAGGCCACACTTGGAATATTGTGTGCAATTCTGGTCACCCTATTATAGAAAGGATATTATTAAATGAGAAAGAGTGCAGAAGAGATTTACTAGAATGCTACCGGGATTTGATGGTTTGAGTTATAAGGAGCGGCTGGATAGACTGGGCCTTTTTTCTCTGGAAGGCTGAGGGGTGATCTTGTAAAACTCTATAAAATAATGAGAGGCATAGGTCAACTAGATGGTCAATATCTTTTCCCAAAGGTAGGGGAGTCTAAAACTAGAGGGCATAGGTTTAAGGTGAGAGGGGAAAGATACAAAAGTGTCCAGAGGGGCAATTTCTTCACAGAGGGTGGTGAGAGTCTGGAACAAGCTGCCAGAGGTGGTAGTAGAGGCAGGTACAGTTTTGTCTTTTATAAAGCATTTAGATAGTTATATGGGTATGATCAATATAGAAGGATATGGGACCAATGTGGGCAATTGGGATTAGCTTGGGGGTTTAAAAAAAAGGGCAGCGTGGACAAGTTGGGCCGAAGGGCCTGTTTCCATGCTGTAAACCTCTGTGTCCCTATAAAGCTATTTCAAGGTTCAGATAAAGCAACGTGTTAAACGAAAAGGTACAAAAATATACCTATTCTATTTTAGGTCCTGTTTTTATATTTTTCTTTCAATTTTACGATTTTCTAATCGATTAAATTTAATGTTGTATTCAACTGAAAAGCTAACTTTGATTAACTAACAAGCTTAAAGGCCGTTTTGTTTAAAAAAAGCCTTATCAGCCAGAGCAGTGGTGATTGATACTATTATTGTATCAAAGGAAGAAACTGATAAAGCACATGATATCCTGCATGACCAGTAGTTCCGTGTTTATTAAAGTGTGCCTGCATCCTATTTTTTCATTGACTTTGTGCTCCTAACATTGTAATCTCAATTGCCGAACAACAGTGTTGGGTATCTTGAACAAAAACGCGTTGGAAGAACTCAACAGGTTAGGCAGCATCTGTGGGAGAGAGAAACTCAAGTTAACCATAGAACAGAATCCCTGCAGTGCAGAAGGAGGCCATTTGGCCCATTGAGGCTGCACCGATCACAATCCCACCAAGGCCCTATTCCCGTAACCCCACACACTTACCCAGCTAATCCTCTGACACTAGGGTCAATTTAACATGGCCAATCAACCTAACCTGCACATCTTTGGACTGTGGGAGAAAACTGGAGCACCATGCAAACATGGGGAGAATGTGCAAATTCCATACAGACAGTCACCTGAGGCCAGAATTGAACTTGGGTCGCTGGTGCTGTGACGCAGCAGTGTTAACCACTGTGCCACCGTGCCATCCCAAGATGGATTTTAGGTCTGTGGTTTCAAATCTGTGGTTAACCATTTTCTGTTTTTATTATAAAAATTACAGTGGCAGGTACAATTTTGTCTTTTAAAAAGTGTTTAGATAGTTAAATGGGTAAGATGGGTATAGAGAGGTTTGGGCAATTGGGACTAGCTTAGGGGTTTTAAAAAAAAGGGCAGCATGGACAAGTTGGGCTGAAGGGCCTATTTCTATGCTGTAAGCCTCTGTCTCTGACTCTATTTCAAATTTTGAGTGTCCACGGTATTCTGCTTTTCTATTAGTGTCACTTGTCGGATGGAATGGCCTATAGTTGCTGGTTTCAGTTTAAAATGGCTAAATTTGTGGAGGAGAAGATTTGTGAACAAGGTCATTTATAGAATGTTGTCAAACATTTTCATTTGAAGTTTGGAAGACTGTACAATTGCAGAAACTGAAAGCTTTACTGAATGATATATTCTGTCTCTTGCAGATACACTGGACTAAATTAAAGACACACCCAATCTGCCTGGTAAATTTTCATTTTATAATCATTATTAACTGTAAACAAAGCTAATTGTGTCTGGTAGTCTAATTTCTGGCAAGATAGAAGAATTCAAGAAATTGGAATAGGCATGGGAATTTGACTGTTTGAGTCAATTTCAACATTTATTAAGGTTGTGGCTGATCTACCTTCTATTCTTGTCCTATCTCCAGGTCCCTTGATTTTCTTGGTGTTTAAGAGTCTATCGTTCTCTGACTAGCTCTCTAATTTGAGATTGTGACCCTTTGCCCTAGAATTCCCAGCCAGGGGAAGCATGCTCTCAGCAGCAACTTTGTTAGGCCCATTAATACTTTTACGTGTTTCAAACACCTCTAAAACTCCAAACTCATTAATTTCAATCTGTCCTCATATGGTAGTCCCCTCATTCCAGGAATCAGTGTGGTGAACCACCTATTGACAATTCCTGCTGCCTCGGAAAAGCAACCACCATGATTAAGGACCCCACACACTCTGTACCCACTTTCTTCCACCTCCTTCCTTCAAGAAAAAAGATACAAAAGTCTGAGGACATGTACTAACCAACTCAAGAACAGTTTCTTCTCTGCTGCTGTCAGACTTTTGAATGGACATACCTCTCATTAAGTTAACCTTTCTCCACACTCTAGCTATGACTGTAACACTACATTTTGCACTCTTTCCTTTCCTTCTCTATGTATAGCGCTTTGTACAGAGCTTAAGAAACAATACATTTCAATGTATACCAACACGTGATAATTATAAATCAAGCCAAATCAAATGAATCTCTTTGCTAATCTCTTTGCTTTCCCATATCTATAGAAGCTTTTGCAATCAGTTATATGTTCTGTTTTTTTTCATTCTTTATCAATTTCTTGGCTATCTTTTGCTAAATCTTAAAATCCTCCCAGTCTTCAGACTTACTTATGTTTTTGGCAACATTTATAAACCTCTTGCTTTTTATGTACATAGGAACATAGGAATTAGGAGCAGAAGTAGGCAAATTCAGCCCTTTGACTTACTGTGCCATTCAATCAGATCATGGCTGATCTCTCCATGGTCTCAAATCCACCTTCCCACCTGTTCCCCATATCCCCTTATACCTTTTTTATTAGAAATATATCTGTCTCCTTCTTGAAAGTATTCAATGATTCAGACTCCACTGTGCTATGGGGCAACGAGTTCCACAAATTCACCACCCTCTGTGAGAAGTACTTCCGCCTCATTTCAGTTTTAAATCTATTGCCTCTAAACCTATTCTTGTGACCACTTGTTCTAGATTGCTCCATGAGAGGAAACATTTGGTCTATCTTTACTTTATCAATCTCTTTTATATACTTCGACCAGATCCCCCCCTCATCCTTATAAACTCTAGTGAGTATAAGTCCAAACTGTTTAATCTTTCCTCATCTACACTGTGGTTTTAAGATTCTATGAGGTGTTTTTAATCCCCAAGGATATATATAATCATTGAGAATTATGAATTTATTCTTTAAATGTTTCCCATTGTTTATCTACTATCACATCTTGTAATCTAGTTCCCCATTCTCCCTTCATATTGAAGTACTTTGCTTTGTTCATGCTTAAGATCCGAGTTTTGGATTTAACTCAATCACTTTCAGACTCAATATAAAATTTATCATACACTTTTCTGTAGGAACTCCTTAATGACAAATTATTCCACTCACTGCACAATACGAGATCTAAAATAGCCTAGCCTGAGTTGGTTATTTAACATATCTAGTGAACTATCTTGGATGCTTTCCATGAACTCACTCTCCATGCTGTTTCTGTAAATTTGGTTGGCTCAGTCAGATTAAAGTCCCCTTTGATTACTGTATCTTCCATATTGCATCCACCTCTAATTATCTGGTTTATCCTATTCCCAGCACAGCTATTATTAGGAAGAATTTAAACTATTCTAAGCCTTGTTTACTGCCTTGCTATTTCTTAGCTCCATCCAAATTGATTCTACATTTTGATTTTTTTTTAAAGCCAAGATCCTTACTGTCTTATTCTTTACTCCATCCTTATAAAGATACTCCATACTCCTTTATCATTTTGCTATTCTAAAAGTCGTGTCCTGGGATATTCAATTCCAAACTTCAACCCTAGCTCTTCAAGCTCTGAGTAGAGCCTCATTCCTTGTTTCACTGTAATTAGTGATTTCTACGTAGACCTTAAATAAAACTTCAACTTCCCCTTTCAACCCTCAAGTTCTTCTTTAGCCTTTAGCCTTAACCCTGACACTGACTGGCCAACAAAACTAGTGGAGCTCCCATGCAAGACTGTGTGTTCCTCGAACTGGCCATATCATTACCATATTCGTTTACACTTTCTCCCACCTGAATGGCTTCTTAAACCGTGTGCGATGAACTGTTTGTGTAACCACCCTGCAGACCTTGCGTATTCCACACCAGCAGTAGCAACCTCACATCTGTTCTCTCAAGGGAATAGCCAAGGCAGTTCCAGCACTGCATGTGAGGTCCTTTTACCTGCTTGACTCAAAGTCACATCCTCCTGTCCCTGACTATTAACCAGATCTGCACCACGATATAACTGGAGGTGTGTGACTGCCTCCTGAATCAAAGTACCCAGGTACTTCAATAATCCTTCACTGATCCCCCGCAATATCAGCACTTAAATAATTAAAATAACAACCCTGAATGAACTGAATTTCGTCAGGATGTAAACACTAATGATAAATGTGGTGTGCAGGATTGAAAGGCTGTGCACAAACTCCCATATTTGCAATGTGGTCCACCTGCTGCATTACCACCCCTATCCTATTTTGTTTTACTTATTTAATTCAAATATATGTATTTAATCATCTTGGCTTATTTGTTACAGTTTAAATTGAATGTATGCTATTGTAAATGTCTACTTACAAACTTAACCCCACTGCCCCTCGTCCTATGATGTCACTTGGCAATCTGTTTTTTTCCTCCTGTGTAATTCATCTCTTTGATGCTGAATCGAGACGTTTTTGTTTAAATTCTTGCACTGTTTTGGTGCCTGTTGTTCTTGTGATGGCTAACACTACAGGAGTTAATATAAAAAGCCACATTAATATCTTCATTATTTAAGACAGCAATGACATCCTTATGACAAGGAATAATTAGTGTGATTGTCATTCTCAATCTACATGCTTGCAGTTTCCTTTACTGCTTTTTGTTGAACAATTTGATGGCAAAATTCTTCCTGCAAGACTTTATCCAGATTCCAGTCTGCTCTCTAGGCAATAGACTGAACAAATATGTGTATATTTGAGTTTTTTTCATGCAGTCAGTGTCGGCATGCAGCAAGACCTGCACAATACTCAGGCTTGGGCTGACTAGTGGCAAGAAATCTTTGCACTATCTAAGTCCCAGAAAATTATCATTACCTCCAACATCCAAAAAACTCAGCAACATCCAGGACAAAGCAGTCTGCTTGACTGATATCTCATTCACCACCTCTGGAGCGGCATAGTGGTTAGCACTGCTGCCTCACAGCGCCAGGGACCTGGGTTCAATTCCTGGCTTGGGTCACTGTGTGGAGTCTGCACCTTCTCCCAGTGTCTGTATGAGTTTCCTCCCACAGCCCGAAAGCCATGCTGGTTAGGTGCATTGGCCATGCTAAATTCTCCCTCCGTGTTCCTGAACAGGCGCTGGAGTGTGGTGACTGGCAGATTTTCACAGCAGTTTTACAGCACAAAAGGAGGCCTTTTTGGCACATCATATCTGCACCAGCCATCAAACACCTATCTAGTCAAATCCCATTTTCCAGTGGGTTTTCACAGTAACTTCATTGCAGTGTTAATGTAAACCTACTTGTGACACTAATAAATAAACTTACAACTTAAGCATTTATTCCCTCCACCACTGGTGCAAAATGGCTTCAGTGCAAGCCAACTAGGTGTTGCACTGCAGCAAGTCGACAAGGCTTCTGAAACAGCAGCTCACAAACTCTTGACTCTCAAGAAGGACAAGGATAGCAGACCCATGGGAACATTACCCTCCCCAAGTTCCCCTTCAAATTGCACACCAATCCTGATTTGAAAATATATTGTTGAAGGGCGTTCAAGACTGAGGCTCACCATTCAACATCTTGCTGGTGAATAGGAATGGGTAGTAAATACCGGTCTTGCCATTGACAGCCAAGACCCAGGAATGAATAAAGGAATAAAAGAAAATGCCATTGGTTGCTCTTTAGAGGCCAAACAAAATGTTAAAGTTCAAGATATTGTAAGCTCACCTTTCAATTCTTTTGCTATTTGTTCTTCTCCCATACTCACAACTGATGATTCCTTACATGAATTTTCAAAGTCTGGATGTTTACATATCTTTGAAAACGTTTCATGACACCTTTAGAAAATTTGAATCAGATTGTTTACGCAGTAGAGACTGAAAATTCTTAGTTTTTTGTGTGAATGACATTTTTAGTAAATTGGAGAAGAGCTGTCAGATATAATCACTAAACAATAGAGTTTGTAATCTGCAAAGATGTTGCTGCAGCTGCTTGTCATTCTGTGCTCTTTGTATGTATTTGCCTCGTGCAGAGTGATTTCTTATAACTATTGTCTCTGCCGCTGACTTTGAAACCATTCAGAATGCATTCACAACAATAGAACCTGTTATCTTTGAGTAATGTGATGTAGGTTGGCAGAGCATGTCTTTGTCATCTCATGTTTCCAGACTATTCACTCTACCTCCTTTCTGTTTTCACATTTGACCTTTTCTTAAATGAAACCTCAAACACCCTTTTTTTTTTGGTGACTTATCGCAGCTACTGATCATTATTTAAACGAGCACTTGAAGCACCAGAGCATTGCAAGGCTTTGGACTAAGTGCTGGAAAATGGGATTTGATTAGATAGGTGTTTGATAGCTGGTACAGATATGATGTGCCAAAAAGGCCTCTTTTTGTGCTGTAAAACTCTCGAGTCTTTTTAAAAAAAACTGTCTATTCTAAATTTGTCCTTTACTATAGCCCTGAGATATCCAAGTATTGTTTCAAACTTAACTTCTCTACCTTATTAAATTTCTTATATTTCTATGAATTTCCCATGAGTCCTGGACTAATCATTCAGCGAATGTAAATTTCACATTCCACTGTGATACTAGAGAATTGGAATTCAGTTTATTCAAGCAAAATCTTGAAATAAAATGCAGTTTTAGTAACTGACCATGAAAGAGTCAGATTGTCATAAAAACCCAACCAGTTCACCAGTGTCTTTTAGGGAAAGAAATGTTCTGTCCTTTTTCATTCTGATGTACATGTGACTGGAGTCCCGCAGGGGTTGACACTAAACTGCTCTGCTAAGTGACTAGCAAAGCTTCTTTGTGACCTTCCTGCAATGACACGGGTTTGCTATGCTTACTTTGAAAGTTGACTTTGTGCTCTTCCTGTAAGAAAACTCTTTTAAAATATAAAAGGTATCATTGGAGGATTCAGTCACCATAAGTGCAATAGGAAGTACAGAATAAACGTAGATGAACATTGACGGTCAAGTTTGTTTTATTGTCCGTATGGAAATTCATTTTGGGTACATTGCCCCCATGTTAAATTACAAGTAAATAAATTAAAACAGTAAAAGGAAGATAGATCTAACTATGATTAAAATATGTATTAGAACTATTTCAACAGATTAAAATAATCAGTTAGTAATTCCCACCATGAGTGCACGTCCTTGTCCGTATATCAAATTCCTGTTAAGGGCACAAATAAGGTCCGGAACCGATTTGTCCTGAATTTAAGGTATTGCAGCCTTGTCCTGGCATGATTAGAGATCAATCTGAGTAAATATCAGATGGAGATATAGAAATCGGAGTTCTGAAGCCATAAACCATGACATTGGATACATGCTTGAAAAGGGAAGAAATATCTATTTACGGGGAAAAGGTTTGGTGGAGTGGGGCAGATTGATGTAGTTCTTCCAAATAACTAACATGGGCATGATGGAACCTGTGTTTTGTTGGCTTCTATGATTCTTCAGTCTTCCCATTCCTTGGATTATGTGTACTCCAATGTTACAGTTTGGATTTTTGTTTTCTTCATTGCTCTCTAATCAATCATTTCATTATTTTTTGGTTCAGTAATAAGTACATCCAAGTAGAAATGGATTTTAAGGTGTTATGGTATATCAGCATAATTGACATATTAAATATCTCTTCTCCTGCCCAAGAACACACTGAATTGTATAGACTAGAAGTTTACCCAATTTCATTTGGTGCTGAAGAGACAAATATTTTTGACCTCAGTATCCCTGAGCTTTGAGAAGAGGAAAAAATCATTTGGATGTTCCTGCTTGCAATTGCTACTCACTGATCATTGCTCGAGGTATGTATATGTAATGCTGAAGAAGACATTTCAATCAAGAGGCATCAGATTCAGAGCCTACTGATGCTTGCATTAAGCATCATCCAGGAAGAATGGCCACTGAATGGAAGAATAGCGAGGTTCCAGATTGCTACAATTCACTGGAGAACTGTAATCCATTATGAATGATCATCTCCAGAGCAGGGGTGCAAGAGGAAAAACATTTCTAAAACCGATTCATTTTGAAATTGACTTTGATAGCATGAGATGTCATAACAACTGATCAGCATACCCAGTGACTTTAGTCTGGAGCTTGTGATTTTATCTTTCTGTTCCCTTCATCTAGTATCTGGATAAGGTAGAAATGGAGATGAGAACTTGCGAGGAACCTCGGCCTCCTAATGGACCATCTCCTATTGCGACAGCGTCGGGTCAAAGGTGAGTCAAGAGGACAAAACCCTAAATCAATCAGAAAAATTGCTGTAGAAATGCAGCAATAATGAAATATATTTTTGTTTTATTTGGAAATTTTTGCTGTATCAGATTTGTATTTAAAATTAAAATTTGGTGCAAAAGAACATGGCTAATAATTTCATTTTTGTTAAATTGATGATTATGTGTTTTAATGCTCTCAAAAAGTGAGGACATGGTTCTTTACTTACAATTGAAGTGTTCCATATGCTGTGAGTATATTTATTCAATTAATGACTTGTTAATCTTGCTCTTCTCATAGTGAGTATGGCTTTGCTGAAAAAGTTGTCGAAGGAATCTCTCTTTCTGTGAATTCCATTATTATCAAAATCAAAGCAAAAGCTTTCAATGCATCTTTTGAACTGTCCCAGCTACAAATACACAGTGTAAATACAAGCTGGAAGCAAAGTGATTTGCGATTTACCCGAATACAAGATCCTCAACGTGGGGAGGTAAATATCTTTTGGATTATTGCCCTTTGCTTTATCCCATATTTCATTACATACTGAAATTTGCTTTTACTTGGTTTACAGTGTTTTATACATGTTTAACATAACTTTCTTGCTTTTGTACTATAGGCCCATTTTTAAAGCCCAGAATGCCATATGTTTTATTAACTATTCACTCAGTTAGTCCTAGAACCTTCAGTGATTTGTACACGCACACAACCAGATCACGCCCAACATATCACAGCATTGCCCTCATCCAAGAACTCAAATTTGGCAAAGAGTTCCCTCATTTAAAACACTGACCCGTAACTTAAAAGGCTAGTTTAAATGTTGTATTGATGTCTGCATGATTCATACTGAAGTACATCACATGGATGTTAAAAATGACTATTCTTCATATGTAATTGTATTTTTCACAAAAGGAGACCAAAACTTGGAATACTGTGTACAGTTTGGTCTCCTTGTTTGTACAAGGATAGAGTTGGGTCAGAAGCAGTTCAACAAAGGTTCATGCGACTCATTCCTGGGATAAAGGGCTACTCTTAAAGGTTAAACAGATCTCGTCTGTAACCATTGGAGTTCAGAAGAATCAATGGTGACCTTATTGAAACATAGAAAACCCTGAGGGGACTTGATAGGGTGGATACTGGGAGCACGTTTCTTCTTGTGGGTGAGACTAGAACTAAGGACGGAGATGAGGAGAAATCAAGGAGTGTTACTTATTTGGAAATCTCTGCCCCAGAAAGCAGTGTAGGCTGGGTCAATGAATTTATTTTTAGCTAATTTTAGATTTTTGATAAACAAGAAAGTAAAGGGTTATGAATATCAACTTGATTAAAATCTCAGCCTCTCTATTGGTTTCCATTTTGGTTCCTAAAAAGAGCTGGAAAAAAGTGCCTGTGTGAGCAGTGAGTGATACAAGGATTGAACCATAGAAAGGTTATGCTGTAGAAAGAGGCCATTTAGTGATCATGGCTGTACTGGTCAAAAAGGAGAAAATAAACTAGCTGCTTAATCCCTCTTTCCAGTACCTAGTTCATAGCCTTGCAGGTTTCAGCACTACATGAGCAGATCCAGGTTCTTTTAAAATCAGTTAAGTGTTTCAGCCTCAACTCATCAATTTAGGCAGTGAATTCCAGATACCCACCAATCTCTGGTGATGAGGTTTTTCCTTATGTCCCCTCTAACCCTTCAACAAATCACTTTAAATCTGTACCCCATAGTAACTGTCCCTTCAGCTAGGGGTGAACAGATCTTCCTTCTCTACCCTGACAAGGTCCTTCACAATTTTGTATACCTCATTTAGGCCACCCCTCAGCCTCCTCCACTCTAGGGAAAACAATCCAGCCAGTCCAATCTTTCCTTTTTAGCTGCAATTTTCAAGTCCTGGCATCCTTGTAAATCTTCCCTTCACTCTCTCGAGTAATTTTTGCAATCCTGTAATGTGGTGACCAGAACACTCTACACGGTTCCAGCTGTGACCTAACCAGCATTTTGTACAGCTCCAGCATTACATCCCTGTTTTTGTAGGCAATACTTCATCCAATAAAGGAAAGCATGCAATATGCTTTTTTAACATCTTATCCATTTGTCCTACCACTTCAGGGACCCATGGACATGTATTTCAGATTTCTCATTTCCTCCAGCCCTCTCAATATCACCCATTTATTGAATAAATGCTTTGTGTGCCCTCCCCATCAATGTCAAGTGATCAAATTATACGCAAGAACTCGCTGCCTGGATCTACATGTAGGAATATCAGAACAGGACTAAGCCATTTGGTCCTTTGAGCCTTTTCTGCCAAGGGCAAAGAGGAAGATGGAGTTGAGACTATAATTAGATCAACTATGATTTTATGAATGGTGATGCCCTACAGTTCAGTGCAAATAGATGTGCCAGGGAGCTCTGGGCTTGTTTTCTGTATTTTCTGCTCTTTCCCAAGAGACAAATAACCTACAATCTTGACCTCTGTGGCATTTCTAGAGTTGTCAGAAAACCACTTGTACCAAAATACTTATTAATGCTTATGTGCCATTCTGAGTTTCTTAGACCAGATACAAGGTCTGATGAACTATAATTTTTAAAAAAAAGCCATGTGGCATTTTAGTTTACCACTGTAATTCTCAGTTGTATTCCTTGGTTTGAGTTAGTTGATGTTTGCTGCTGCTGACTGGCAACTCATTTGTTTCTTGTGTGCCTAGGTCCTGACATTTAAGGAGATCACCTGGCAGATGATCCGAATAGAAGCAGATGCTATCCAAAGTGAGGAACATGATATCCTGAGTGCACCAGTGCGGCTCATCACAAACCAGTCCAGAATGAAAGTCAGCTTGAAGCGAAGGGTACAACATTGAATTTTCATTTTGAGGGGGAAAAATAAAACCATGTCATGATAATGCAATGTAATATGCATGCAACACCAAAATGGATGAAAGGCTAGAGTGGCTGAAGTGCAAAGTTATTGATTAAGAGCAACAGGCAAAGTGAATGAAACTGGCTCAATTTTTCTTGATATGTTTGTAGTCTTTTGCAGTATTTGTTTGAGAAGATCATATAATGTAAAAAGACCACAAAAAAAATTGTTTAGCTGATGTTTGACTTGCAGCTAGAAGATGTACAGTATTAATCAACATTAGACTTTTATCATTAGATTTTTAATACACTTTTATTGAATTTGGATTTCACTCTCTGCCTTAGTGAGATTTGAACCTGGTGCCCAGAGCAATACCCTGGGTCTCTAGATTACTGGTCTGACAATATCACTGCACTACTGCCTTGGTGATACTACCTGCAGAGCTAAGGTTTGATTGGAAAATTCCAAAAAGCAATTACACTAGTTAACCTTTTTAATGTCATACTGGATGTTCCATCACCATGACTGGTGCTTTACTGTGATATTCTTCTCCCTTTGGTATCCTTTAAGTATATAAACCAGTGTTGAAGATGTACCCATTTTCATGCTTGCCATCGTTGTGTTTTTTTAATGCAAAAGTATCCAATGAATGCTTGGCAGACTTTACAGCAGAATATGTTTGGCAAGTGCAACTGGATGTATTGAGTCTCAGGATTAAAAAGTTTTTTTCTTATTTCCTCGTATTTGGACAGTTAAAGGATTGTAACGTGGTGGCATCAAAGTTGGTGCTTATATTGGATGATTTGTTGTGGGTTTTGACTGACTCCCAGTTGAAGGCAATGGCACAATATTCTAAATCTTTAAGTGAGGCCATAGAAAAATCTGCACAGCAAAGGAAGAGTATGGCTTCTGAACCCACCCAGGTCTGTATTTACAATTCTTCTATTTTTGAGTTTTATTTTGTGAATGGCAAATGCAAATCAGAATAATCAATGTATAATTTTAAATTGAATTTATATATATTTCTATGTTAAAAAAGGTAAAAAGGGTTTCGGTTTCATTTACGTTTTGTTTATGCACCTTGGTGCCCGGGAGTCTGGATATCGGTTTCAGGTCTTATGGCAGTGTTTGTATATATACCTTTTTAATGCGATCTTACAACTGCTGAAGTTAGAAATAGGTTAAAATGGGTGGAAAGTTCAGTGATTCGGGGGGAAAAAAAGTAGACAAGCTTCACTATTGCCTATTGACAGTGATCCAGGAATACGGACATTAAAGATGGGTATTGAGAGATGGAGTGTTCAGTGTGTGTCTCAGAGAAAAGATAGGGATTTAAAGCTCTCAAACTGCAATGCTAGTGGAATAGTGGTTAACTGGATAATGAGTTATAGGACTCAGTAAAAATGATAAATTTAACGGAGGTGATACTGGAAAACTGAGTTTGGGGGACTCCTTTGTTTGCTCTGCAGTTGAAGAAACATTGAGTTTTGAGTGGAGTTTTTGAGTGTCTCAACGAGAGATACAAGTGAATGAGAAGCTGTGACAACACTGCGCCTTTCAGAAATGTATTTATATTATGGTTCTTTTAACCATATGTTAAAGCCAACTCTGTTCAAATGATGCTGATCTGTCTCCTGCACTCAGTCCACATGCTGAGAATGTAGAAGAATAATTGATCCTAGATACTGGGGTGTTTGTTTTAATCTGAGCTAATCCGTTTCTGTGTATTTTTGGTTTCTCCCCTGGGGTCTCAGAGAAGGGATTGATGAGGTTGATTGACACGAAAAAAAGTCATGTGCTAATGGGAAGGGTTAAGCAGAAAGAAATCCCACAACACCAGTTTAAAGTCCAAACAGGTTTATTTGTAGCAAAAGCCACAAGCTTTCGGGACAGCCTGTCCCTTCGTCAGGTGGCTAGGAGTTCTGATCGTAAAAAGGACACAAAGACACAAACTCAATTTACATGCATAATGATTGAAATGTGAGTCTTTACAGCTAATCAATTCTTAAAGGTACAGATAATGTGAGTGGAAAGAGCTTTAAGCACAGGTTAAAGAGATGTGTATTGTTTCCAGACAGGAAAGTTAGTGAGATTTTGCAAGTCCAGGCAAGTTGTGGGGGTTACAGATTGTGTAACATGAACCCAAGACCCTGGTTGAGGCCATTCTCATGTGTGCGGAACTTGGCTATCAGTTTGTGCTCAGTGATTCTGTGCTGTCATGTGTCCTGAAGGCCGCCCACCCAAAGATCAGAGGCCAAATGCCCATGACAACTTGCCTGGACTTGCAAAATCTCAATAACTTTCCTGCCTGGAAACAACACACAGCTCTTTAACCTGTGCTTAAAGCTCTTTCCACTCACATTGTCTGTACCTTTCAGAATTGATTAGCTGTAAAGACTCACATTCCAATCATTAAGCATGTAAATTGAGTTTGTGTCTTTGTGTCCTTTTTACGATCAGAACTCCCAGTCATCTGATGAAGGGATGGGCTGTCCCGAAAGCTTGTGGCTTTTGCTACAAATAAACCTGTTTGGACTTTAAACTGGTGTTGTGGGATTTCTTTCTGTTTTACCCCAGTCCAGCGCCGGCATCTCCACATTAAGGGTTAAACCATCAGGGAAGAACAGGTTTAGCTTCTGCTTGGATCTGCAAGGACTCCACCTGATGAAGAAACAGCACTCTGAAAGCTTGTGATTTCAAATAAACCTGTAGGACTGTAACCTAGTGTCATGTGATCTCTCATATTTAAGGCTGGAATAGACAGACATTTAATGTCTCAGGATATCAAGAGATGTGGGGAATGGGCATGAAGGTGGAGTTGAAGCCCAAGATCAGCCATGATCATACTGAATGGTGGAGCAAACTTGATGGCTTATATGGCCTACTCCTCCTACTTGTGTTCATCATTTCTAGAATTGCACAACCCCAGGCATGTGGCAAAGAAGTGAATCCTTTGAGAACTGCCAATCACGTTAAAGGACAGGAATCCTCAAGTGGCTTAGATTTGATCTGAGCCCAAAATAAAATCAGTGCCTTAAACTGTTTTAGGCATTGAGTTAATCAGCCAAGCGATAGTCAATTGTAGTTAGTGTTTCCCTTCAGTTTGTTTCTCTGCACAGTGCAACTGACAGTTGTCTGAAGGAGGTTGGAATGAAACTGCTCGAGTATGATGTTTAATTGTCCTATTTAATAATTAATAACTAGGTATGGAGACCTGGTGCTCATTATAGTTATAATCCAGAGTCTGATATTGTTTTCCTGTGGTTTGTAATTTAAAGCTCATTAAGTGTTCAACTTGTTTGGTTGTACCCCAGAAAGTTATATATTTTAAGTGTTTTCTGTTGGATAAAGTTATAAAATAATGCCCTCTACTGATGAGATATACACAATGCATAGTTGTGCATTAATGATGACTTCAACAGTTCAATTCAGTTACTATTGTTCATTCTTTTTTCACTAGCCGCCGCCTTTAGGTGAGGATGTTTACTGGGCTCTCGTTCTATGGGCACCAGGCAATTTACTTGACGCTGGGATATGGCTGGATTGTGAGATTCCCAATCCTTACTCAGCATTCACACTTGAGCAATTCTGGCAGTAGTTGCGAGATAATGATTGGGCGCAGAATCCTTGTCCAATTTCTTCCTTAACCATGGGGTACTGAGGCCAATTGTAACACCTCAACTGCAGCCCTGGCTGAGATAATGTAGCTTGGCATCAACTTTAGGGTGTTTCTAGTCTTTCTGTTTTATGTATTCGGTGCCTCAACCACAAAAGTGATCATGGGAAAGCATATTCAGTTTATTTCCTAAATATTCTGAATTGCATGCTGTTTTGTGACGGGCACCAAGAGAATTAACCTCTTTGCAATATATTTATACTAAAAGCACATCAGCTAAAAGATTGTGCAATTAAACTGACTGCTAAGATTATCTTTTGTGTCATACTTACTGGGGTTATTTATGAAATTATAAATATTATGGTAATCGAGCATTGAAAGAAAATCTACCATTTAAACAGAAGTAACAAATGCATAGCATATATGTTGTGATGATGGTAAATTCCAGAAAAATGGCGGTAGCAGCAGAACGTCCACCATTGAATATGTTAGCTTCATTACTCGCTGCATGCCTAATTTATATTTAGTTAGGGAAAGTTGCAATCCACATAGAACTGTTGCAAAATTGCAATTGTGGTCAACTTGTTTTTGTGCTGGAAAAGTTATTATAACTGCATCTTTAGGATCCTATAGCAGAAGCAATAGAGCAAAATGGACATGATCAATGGTGTAAAGGTAGAAATAAATTGATTTCATGGGATGAAGTTTGGCATTTGAAATTCAAACTGGATCATTGAATTCCTACTGTGCAAAGGAGGCCACAATTGCAACAGGCAGTTAATAAATTGACATCTCTAAACCATCTACGAATTAACATGGACTGTTTTTTGATTTGTTTTAAATTATTCGCTGATGGCAAAATATTCTAAATATTTATTATTCACCTAAATTTATATTAGTAGAATTGATATAACATTTATCTATTCTCCATTACAGAGTGCAACTCCGGTTCCCATTTCACAGCAGGTTAGAACACCACAAGCTACAGCTGCAGCTGATCAGAATGACGCCCTCGCCAAACTCTTCAATGCTTTTGACGTAAAGGAAACATCTCACCATTTAATAATTTCTCATTTGGATCTGCACATCTGTGACGACATTCATGTGAAGGAGAGAGGTACAGAATGAACTGCCTTGATGAACCCAAGAACTGTAATGATTAGAATGAAACCTGGAATTCTGTTCAATGTTTATGTGCAATTGTCAGACCTTTTTGCACATGTTAGGATACCAGATCAGAAACCGAAGCAGGTATGTTATAAAATGAGATTAGACCCCAACAATTTGCTATTTTGGCATTGTGAGGATATGATGTTTCACTCCAGGCTCGATTCTACTGACAAACTAAGGTATTTTTATTAAAACAGCTTTTATTTAACAGCACAATTTAACTAAAACAAACTAATTAGCTTAACATTTGAACAATGCTTAAACATGACGAAATATAATTCTTAACTCGTAACCTATCATCGTGAGTTCCAATTCAAATAATATTCCTCTTATAGAGTTAACCACCCTCTTTAAAATTAGTTAAAAAACACAGGCGTACTTGCTCAATTTAGGTTAACAGTCCTAGAGCTTTCAGAACACCTCTGGAGAGACCAGCACCTGTTTCTTCTGGCAGTCCAGGCAGTAGCTGCTTGCCTTTTAAAAGGAAACTGAAAGCTTCCTTTCTTGCAAGTTTAGCTCCTCCTATTAAACACATGACTCTGTCCCTGTCCATCAACCTAATTAAAACTCTACTCTGAAACCTCAAGGGGAATTAAATAAACAAAAGGTACATTAATTCTGCAAAGTTACACGTTCCTTAACTAAAACCAATTATTAGCCTGCATTCTTAGCATCTGTTGCATGTTTACCGGACAAACCACCTTTTGTAACAAAAAGCAGCACCATCTTAAATATGAAATATATCAAAACATATCTTCATAAAAGTTTGCAAGATTTATTAATTGAAATTTGTAAAACTTTAATTTTGCAATGTCATAGAGTGCAAATAAGAGTTATGAAATTCAAACATAGTTTGGTGAAGTTAATACAAGTTTTGCCTTTGTGCAGTTTAGTAAAAGCTACATTCACTTATTTGTCTTGGCTTGCCTGAATACACTGAGCGGTTCAAAAAAGGACAGATTTGGCTACAAAGTAACAAGTAGATCAATGAGCTATTAATAGACACATGTAAAAAGCATATATGAGAGAATATGGAATGATGTACTTGATTCTTGCAGTCAGAGAACACATTTTGTTTTGCAAATTGTGTCTCTTCCAAGTTGCAGGTTGTAAGATAAATACAGATGAGGGTAATGGTAGATGTATAACTTTGGCTTATTGACTTGCATATTCTCAGTGTAAATGTAAATAAAAATAAAATTTATATCAACTCAGCAATTATTAAAAGCCAAATTAAATGCTGAATTTCACAACCTGTCTAATTACTTAATGAATACTTGCTGGGCATTCACAGATGGGTTTGTATTGCAGGATGCCTCTTGCTCACAAACCTGCAGTGTTTATCACAGCTATTTTGCATGCTTTAATGAGGATGGTATCTTGTCAATTACATCAATGAATATAGATGCATCATTTGAGCAATTGTAGCTCATCCACACGGATCCTCCTCTTCCTTCAGGTACCATGCTTTTAGAGATTAATGATGACCATGGACTCCCAATGGATTTATCCATGATTATGCTTGGCAAAGTACCACAGCAACGATTTGCATGTTGCCTTCTGCAAAATGACAGATCAAGAAATTTCACCATTTTTGACCAGCTGCCATCAGGCATTTCAGAAGTATTTACAGGCTAATAATCAATCTGTTTGGCCATGTTATGCATGGCCATCAAGCCCTGAAGTAGGACTTGAACCTGAAGCTTCTAGGCCAGAGGTGGGGGCACTGACCCAACTGCAAAAGACCATAAATAGGATTATCTGTGCAACCCACCACGTGTTTCAAGGTAGCACAATCTCATTGCCGTTGTCAATGAGGTTTTCCATTGAATACTCCTTGTTGCCGGGAAACCTGTAGCAGGGATGCGCCGTCAGCGGACTGGAAGATCTCACCAGTGTGAATGGCCAGAATGTTCCAGCCCTTATTTTTCCTCACTGCCCCAAGCATCCATCTGCCCTTGAATTAACTCCTTGATGTGAAAATGTAATTGCAAGGTTTTGACTCCAGTGATTTGATTCAAGTTGCATCAAATGAAGAACTCCCACCTGACATTTAAACTGTGAAATTTGTCTTTGATCAATTCCACTAGCAAGGCTTACTTTGAGATAATATTGTGGACATTTACCTTCACTATACTTAATACCATTAAGTGTTTTTTGTGATTCATTCTTTGTGATTATTTTCTTTCAAGAATGCAAGGTTCTGTCAATCCATGTTACGACACAAAACAGACAGCAGAAATGAGCTTGATAGTTTAACGGTTATGCCTGAAACTGGGCATGGTATTTAACAGATGTTTCATCATTCTTCTTATTCGCTGCTTTTGTGACTGAATCAACTAAATGAAGAGTCTACTAACACCTCAGAATTCTTGTGCAATTTCATCTGACCTAGTTTGATTCATAGATTATGCTTGTCACCTATATTTTTTCTCCTAATATGTGCAGTATCTAATTGTATTGAATTTCATTTACTGTTCTGTTAATTGTATATTATTTAGCTCATTTTGTACACTGTCTCATCTAACTTCACAGTATATTGTCAGGTCTGCAAATCAATGCATTAAAGAATATGACACCATAAATTGGATACACCAAACCAATAAGGTCATGCTAAACTTCAACATTAGCTTAAATTTTCTCCTTTATCTCCATAACTCTTGATTTCCTTTAATGCCCAAGGATCTATCAATTTCAGTCTTAATATACTCCTCAACTGTGTATCTGTAGCCTTCTGGGGTAGAGAATTCCATAGATTTACAACACTGTGAAGCCTCTTAATTTTATCTCAGTCCTAAATGGCTGATCCGATATCCTGAAATTGACTCCCCAGCTAGTCAAAATAGCCTTTCAGCATCTATCCTGTCAAGCCATTTAAGAATATTATATGTTTCAATGAGATCACCTCTTGTGCTTTGATATTCTGAAGTATATAGGCTTATTCTACTCTTTGAAGTTTCTAAATCCAAATAAAAATGAAATTACTGGCCTAGTCAATTACTTATTTATTTCCAAACTTTCCTTCAAATTCTCATCACTTTAAACATGTTTGATACCTTTTTGGGCAGAATATAATCCAAAATCTTTTAGAAATCTGTTATTTTCAATTATTGAGATTTGGTGAGACAAATTGCAACTCCACAGGTAAAGCTCACCCTGTCTTCCAAAGTTTGAACTTGAGTGTATCAAGTTTCGTGAAAATGGGTAAATCGTTAGCTTGCTTAGTAATTGATGGTGAGGATGATGTTTAAGGAAAAAATATGATTCCAGTATTGTTATTTTTAACTTGTTGATATAGTTCCAGTAATCTTTGTTTTCTAACATTTATTGACAGGGTTTCCAAAACAGATCACAGGTGGAGCCATGCAGTTGTCTTTTACACAGATTACAGTGGATTACTATCCCTATCACAGAGCAGGTATAATTTAAAATGCTATGAAATTCCCAAAGTGCACATTACAAATCTCTCCATCACCTTATTTCACCATCTGTCTTCACCCACCTCCACCCCTACATCTTAGTGTTCTTTAATTCTCATATTCTACCTGCCTTTGAACTTCTATCCACTCCACCATTGTCTGCAAAATTTCAGCTGTCTCTGCCGTGCTCTTTAGAACTCCCTCTCTCAGCCCCCACTTAGTACCAGTCTTCACTTTTAAAAGCATATTCAAAATCAAAAAGCTTATCTTTTTGGTTATGCTTTGTCATTTTTCCTAATAATTGTTTCTGTTATCTGATTCAGAGTCGTAGAAACCGTACTGTGCAGGAGGAGGCCATTTGGCCCACTGAGTCTGCACTGACAACAATCCTACCCACGACCTATCCCTTTCATCCCTCATATTTACCCTGCTAATCTCCCAAATTTATTCATCCCAGAACACTAAGGGGAAATTTAGCATGGCCAATCAACCTAACCCACACACCTTTGTAGTATGGGAGGAAACAGGAGTACCTGAGGGAAAGCCATAAAAACACGGGGAGAATGTGCAAACTCCACACAGATAGTGACCCAAGCCGGGAGTCGAACCCAGGTCTCCGGAGCTGTGAGGCAGCTGTGCTAACCACTGTGCCAATGTGCCGGTGTTGTTGTTAATTGTTAAACAATAAATACTTACATTTATATTTTGCTTTTAACATAGTAAAATGTTACATGGTGCTTCACAGAAACACAGTCAGCTAAAAAAGCAATGGGCAATATGACTCAAGGCTTAGTTGAAATGGATTTTAAATATTGCTTTAGAGTTTAGAGGAGTAAAGAGAACTGGAGAGACTAAGTTCATTTAAGTTTATTTGTTAATGTCACAAATAAGCTTACATTAACAGTGCAATCAAATTACTGTGAAAATGTCCTAAGGGACGAAATTCCAGAGCTTGGAGCCTAGACGTCTGAAGGCATGCTGGTTAATAATGGATGGAGTGAAGGACGTGGGATATTTGACGGGCTAGAGTTGAAAGAATGCATGGTTCTCAATTGATTGTAGGGCTGGAGAAGGTTACAGAGATTGGGCAGGCAAAACCATTTGATGATTTGAATGTGAGGATGAGAATTTTAAATTGGAAGCATTGGGGAGGCTTGGAGCCATTGTTAGTCAGCGAACACAGGTGGTGATGTATAAGCAAGGTTAGGCATGGGATTGAGTTTGATTTATTACTGTCACATGTATTAGCATACTGTGAAAAGTATTGTTTCTTGTGCGCTACACAGACAGAGCATACCATTCGTCGAGAAGAATCAGGCAACTTAGCCTTAAATAATATTTATTGGGGTGGAGAAATGGGAAATAAGCCAGATGAGCATTGGTATAGTTGAATCTGGAGCTGTCAAAGGCATGCGTGAAGATTTTGGCAGTAGATGAATGTTAAGGCAGGAGCAATAGTATGAAAGTGGAAATGGACAGTCTTGATGATTTAAAGCATGTAGAGTCAGAATCTCAACAAAGGATGCTATGGTTGCAAACAACCCTGATGCAGTGTGAGCTGAGTAAAGATTGGGAACTGCGTTTGAAGAAGGGAATATTTGCAATAGATGCCAGGAGGAATTTGAGAATAACTCTTGACTCGTTTCTCACTCCAGCCTGCCAAAGGAACGTGGTGTTTTGTGCTTTTCAAAATACAAGTGTTTGAATATTTAATATGTCATATAGGAGTGAAATTCCTGACTTGATGAGCTTTGTTTTGTAAAATAATATATAGGAGACAGCTGTCAGCACTGGATGTATTATAATGAATCCACAAAAACTAGGTCAACATGGGCAAAAGAGTTACTGAAGGAATTCAAGTCCAATGTTGATATGCTAAAACAAGCAGTGAAGGATTATAGTAAATCAAAACCTACATCACCTCCACATGGATCCCCTCCGCATGTATTAATAGGTAGGTATACCTTTTGTTCTTTAAAATAAGTAGCAATTTTTTCTAATATTGTGAAGGAAAGGGGTCTTATTATAGAACACAGAAGAACTACAGCACAAACAGGCCCTTCAGCCCACAAGTTGCACCGAACATATCTCTACCCACTAGGCTTACCTATAACCCTCAAACCTACTGAGTCCCATCTACTCATCCAGAAGTCTCTTAAAAGACCCTATTGAATCCGCCTCCACCGCCACCGCTGGCAGCCAGTTTCACGCACCCACCACCCTTTGATTGAAAAACTTACCCCTGACATTTCTTCTGTACCTACTCCCCAGCACCCTAAACCTGTGTCCTCTTGTGGCAGCCATTTCAGCCCTGGGAAAAAGCCTCAGAATCCACCCAATCAATACCTCTCAACATCTGATACACCTCTATCAGGTCACCTCTCATCCTTCGTCTCTCCAAGTAGAAAAGACCAAGCTCTCTCAACCTATCCTCGTAAGGTATGCCACCCAATCCAGGCAACATCCTTGTAAATCTCCTCTGCACCCTTTCAATGGCTTTCACATCCTTCCTGTAATGAGGCGACCAGAACTGAGCACAGTGAATGCTGATACAGATACTTCCAGTTATCTGTGAAAAATGTTTACTAAAGTTGTAAGTTGCAATACTGATCATAGTAGACTTGAGATAAAATAGGCATGCACAAATCATGCTACTAAAGAACAGTACAGCATAGGAACAGGCTGTTCAGCCCACCAAGCCTGTGTAGACACATGGCAAAAAGTCTGACAACACCAGGTTTTAGTCCAACCGATTTATTTGATAATACTCTCAAGCTTTCGAGGTTTCCCTCTTCGTCAGGTGAAGAGGGAAACCTCGAAAGCTTGAGTATGATCAAATAAATTGGTTGGACTAAAACCTGGTGTTGTCAGACTTTTTACTGTGTTTATGCCAGTCCAACGCCGGCATACCACATCATAGACACGTGGCACCATTCTAAACTAAAAACCTTTTGCCTCTATGTGCTCCATATTCCTCTATTCCCTGCCTATTCATGTAACAATCAAGATGCCTCCTAAACGTTGCTATTGTATCTTCTTCTGTCACCTCCTCTGGCAGCACATTCCAGGCACTTAACACCCTCTGTGTAAAAGAAACTTGGCCCTCACGTTTCCTTTAAACTTCACCACCCCCCACCACCACCACTTCCCTCCTCCCCACCGCGCATTAAACTGTTTGTTTAAAGGATGCTAGCTTCCCTTTTTGATAAAGCCACAGACATAAGCAGTGACTAATCAAGGGCCATTGTCTTAAATGTATGATTAGATGTATTTTTGACACTAAAACTAAATACCTCCCTTGCTTTCAAACATAAATCCAAGCTTTGATTTCACAAAAGAAACCAAAAAGTTGTAAAACCATTAGTTTCTGCTTTATTAAACCAGATGACAGACTTATTGCCCTGCTTTGGCTTAGCTTGTATCAAAGAGTGCTAGAAAATTGCCACAAGAGGATCAATTAGAATTAGATCAATTAGAATGGGATTGTCAGATGTTTCAACTTGTTTAGGTTCCACCTTCAAGAGGAAAAAGTACCAGAACAACTGCACTTTCTGATTGCAGCCACTTTGTAACTTCTCCATGTGCATATCTCTATTTAAACAATTGCCTGACAGATTAATTTGCTTGGCAAAGGACTTTTCAGAAATCTTGTTGTGGATAAGACGTACTTGCACTGTTCGCAAAGTATTTGAAACACACACAACTTCATAAAGAAGTAGCCATCATTTCAAGAATTTTTAGTCCACATCTTTTATGTACTTGTTTTGATTTTATACAGAAACCACACTCAGACATAAACCTGTAACTACAGGAAAAGAACAGCTATCAAAAGGAACCAGTCCTGCTAATATTTCATCTGCAGCTAGTCAGCAATCAAAGACAAAATTATTATCCAGTTGTTTTGTATTCAGAGTGGAGGATTTAAATATTTATCAGGTGAGGGTATTTTGGAGCTGGAATTTAATTAACCTGTATAATTTCTGAAATGTTTTTCTAATCTTACATTAAATTCTAATGTAATACGATTGTAATTCCGCTTAAGGGAGAAACTATGTTTGATATTACAGAGTAAATTCCTTAGATTTCCCTTAGAATACATCTCAAGGAAATCTATATTTTGTGCATATTAATTTGTTAAAAAATCAAAAGCTCTTTGTGCATAACTGCTTTTTTCTGCTGCTCCACTTAAGTGGAGCTTTGATCATAAAGAGCAATCGTGTGGCTTTGAGTCTTGCATCATGCTGTACAAACGTCCTGGAATTTTTTGAAATGATAACTAAGCTTGTGAGGGAGAATATTTCTGTAAATATATTGTAACTTATTTAGAATTTCAAAAGACATTTGACAAGCTTCTTCCGCAGTGAGGAAGGAAGCTTATTATACAGTAATTACAAATTATGTAACAGGTTTGACAATTAGCTTGACCACAAAAGATAGAGGGTGTCGATAAAAGAAGGCACTTGGCTTTTGTAATTAGTGTGGTTTTTGCACGGATCTGTTCTGGTGCCACTGCAATTTTTTATCTTTGATGATTTGAACAGTTGTCTATAATAATAGTATTAAATCTGCCCAAGCTCCATGGCTGGATAGTGACTCAAAAAACTATTTACTGTGTTTAACTCAACATGAGGAAAATGTGGGTGAGGTGAAATATGGCTGGTGAGTTTTATTATGAATTAATGCATTTAGCTACAAGTAACAGTAAATGTGAGAAGGTAAAAACGACATATAATGGCACTGGATTATAAATTATAGTGATATATTTAGAATGGTGTGGCCACCCATCAAATCTGCACCAAGTCTGCACAATCTCACCCAGGCCCTATTGTATTTACCCCACTAATCCCTGTGACATTAAGGGGCAATTTAGCATGGCCAATTAACCTGACCCACACATCTTTGGATTGTGGAAGGAAACCAGAGCAGCCAGAGGAAACCCACACAGACACTGGGAGAACGTGCAAACTCCACTCACTTATCTGTGCCTCAACTCTGTTTACTAGCCTTTGCTCCATGTTCCTGAATGTGCTTATCTCAGAAAAATCTATTGACTCCAGTCTTGAAATTTTTAATTGATACCACTTTTGGTGGAGAGACTTCCAAATTTTTATGAGCAACAATGTGGAAAAAGATATTCGTGATTTCACTCCTAAATGGGCTAACTGTACTTTTAAGATAATGCCATCTTGTGCTTTATACTCCCAACTGATACTGAAGTACAAAATTCATACGTCTTGAAAGCATTTTTTTCCTTACACAGGTTAATTGATATATGCAACAGATTGTGAGATAAATAAATTGACTTGGGGTTAACCAACACAATTATAAAAATTAGAACCATGGTCATTATCTGTTGGCTAGGCAAATTGATGGTTGCAAGGGACAGCAATGGCATTGTTTATGTTTTTTAGAAATGGTGCGGGAAGGAATTTTAACTTTAACGGTGAAATAGAAGGTTTCTCCATAGTAGAATAACCAGATAAAAGCAAAATACTGTTGCTGGTGGGCTTATGAAATAAAACACAATACTGGAAATGGCAAATCAGATGAGACCGCATCAGTGGAGAGAGAAGCAAGTTTCAAGTTGATGACCCTTCATCAGAAATCCCTACAGTAGTTCATTGAGTAAGCAATAGGCTCTGTTTACCGAACAATTATGTCTTGTGGCTTTTAAAAGACCCAGCTGCACATTAGCAGCAGGCCTTGTATTATACATTTAATACATAACACTTGTTCTTTCAGAACATGGCGTGTATGCTGATTTACTCTTGAGTGTCTGTCACATTTCAGGCATCAATCCAGATTTTAAAGAAAATGATAAAAATATAATAAACAGCAAGTAGCAAGCAAGAATGAAACCCCTGAAGTGTTGGATTCTACATGAATTTAAGAATTTGTGATTTACGTTAAGATTTGCAACATCATTGAGGCATAAATTGCAAAAAGTGATCATTTTAATTCAACAATAAACTTTTGTATGTTTGAGAGACTCTAAATAACGTTTCCAGGCAGAGGAGGGGTTCTCTGTCATAGGGCCATCACTGAACATGAAGAAATTCATGAGTTGTGGATCATAACTTCCAAAATACGTTTACATCTTAGACTCTGTTTTTGTGATTTATAAGACTATTTATAGAATATGCTGACTTGCTCGCTGTAAGCACTGTATAAGAACTTAATATAAGAACTTAAATATTTTTGTTGTCTTCAAATGTGGGTGACATTGGCAAGTAATATTTATTGGCCATTACTAAGTTCCCCAAGGGTATAATGAGTCAACCACATAGCACGAACTGGAATCACATGTCACCCAGAGTAGGTAAGAGTATAGCTCCCTTCTCTGAAAGACATTTATGAACCATATGGAGTTTTTCCTATGACAGGGAACTGTCATGATGATTTTCTGGTGTTCGTACACAAACTATTTGTTCAGATTCACAGCTTGGTGTTATGGAATTTTGAAATCAGATTTTTGGTGCTCTGATGCTTTATGGTACTGTTGATATCACTCTTTGGCTAACTTCATAACATTTCTCACTTTATTCTTCCTGCAGGTTTCTACAGCAGATCAGCGTCGAGATTCCCCAAAAGCAATGATCTGCTGCAACAAGAAGTCATTATATCTTCCAACAGAGATGTCAGCTATTCATATTGAATTCACTGAATATTATTTTCCGGATGGAAAAGATTTCCCTAGTAAGAGTTTATATTAAACTAATATATACTATATTAACTTTTTTTTTAGCTTATCTTCTCGTACACACTTTTTTTCCCTTTGGGGAATAGTGGGAAAGTGGTGGAAGGATCCTGAGCTGATTATCACCCATTTAAACCCATCATGAATGCTCCTACCATGGCCAATTCCTAGCCTTTTATGTTGGATGAAAATAATTTGCACTCTAAAGTGCTTGCACAGTTTAGTTTTAGATTGGAGAGGGGAAGATAGATGAGGCATCTTTGAAGTTGAAATAACTGTAAGATGATACCAACTGACAAGTTATTTCTACAGATATCAAATATTGCCAGTTCACAACATTGTCTGATCGTTGAGAGGTTCAATAAGATTTCCATCTACCTTTGTACGGTCTTTGGAGCTGGGATTTTCATTTTGGATAAAGTTTGATTTCATATTAGCTTTTTTTTATAAAAAGTACAAGACCTTGGATTAAAAAGAGTGTTGCATTTTTTTCAAAATTTCATGTGGACGAATTCTTGCTATGGTCTGCTGGTTCAGTTGCCAACTGCGTTGTAATTTTTCAATTTTAAGGATGCCTTTCAGGATGTATTTAGGAGAACCCATCAGGCACTACTAGCATGACCTATTATTTCACAGCAAGTTTTGCCAGTGGAAAAAATAGTTTAGAAGAACTTCTATGCAAGTTCACACCCTTGAACATTAATGTGACCCCTTTCATCTCACTCTGACTGTTCAAGTCAATGCACTATAATTTATTTTGCAGTACCTCTCAGTTACTCCAAAGAGGCATGCAGTTTATGTCTGTGCATTCTTCAAACATTTCCTGCTTTAGTAAAGAAAATTGAGTTGTAACATGTTGTATAATACGATCTATTTTTAATTGTCATAAAGTGTTTGTCCTACTTAACTAGGGGATACTGGATAATTCAGCTGTTCTGCTACGTTGCCACTAAATTCTGCCAATTAACGTAACACTCTTGCTAATGACTTAAACTGTTGATACCCAGAAATATAAGAGCAATTTCATCATGCTGTCAGTGGTTGTATTCTATCGTGTTGCATTATTTTGTATGCTGCCAACACTTGTGAGATGTGAACGATCCACTTCATTTTGAATATTAAAAACTGTGAAAATATTTGTGTGGAAACCTGAAAATATGTACTTAAAGTCTAAATATTTTCCACTTTAGCGTGTATGAATGTCAATATTGTACCATCAATGTGTTCAGCAGATTTTATGTCAGCGATTGGACTATTTAAATAAAAGTATTATCTTCTGGGCAGTGAAAATTGAATTAATGTGGGATAAACTGGAGCTATACTCATTGGAATTCAGAAGAATGAGGAGAGATCTTATAGAAACATATAAGATTATGAAGGAAATAGATAAGATAGAAGCAGGGAAGTTGTTTCCACCGGTGGGTGAAACTAGAACTAGGGGGCATAGCCTCAAAATAAGGGGAAGCAGATTTAGGACAGAGTTGAGGAGGAACTTCTTCACACCAAAGGGCTGTGAATCTGTGGAATTCCCTGCTTAGTGAAGTAGTTGAGGCAAGGATAGATAAATTTTTGAACGGTAAAGGAATTAAGGGTTATTGTGAGCGGGCAAGTAAGTGGAGCTGAATCCACGAAAAAATCAGCCATGATCTTATTGAATGACAGAGCAGGCTTGAGGGGCCAGATGGCTTACTCCTGCTCCTAGTTCTTATGTTCCTATGTTCTAAATGTATTTCACCAGAGAGGTGAAAAGAACTTAAGACCTTAAAAGACTTGTACCTGTAAAATTTCATAAATATCCTGTATCATGGATTAAGATAAAAATGTATATGCAAAATAGTGCAACAATAGATGACATTTATTGGGAAATGTAAATTACCACCGTAATGTTGTTTAGCATTTCCGACATGCTTAACAGCTGGCTAGTATCTTTTCATTAAAATGCCTTATTAACTTTACTTCAAAAAGTATTCATAAAAATGGATTGTTTGCTTTTATTGAAATTCATTCTTGTGGTCTTGCATTATAGCCTTATGGAATGTGTTGGACAGGTTGGACAAGAACCAACATCAGAGTTCTGTACTTGATCTTCTTTCCTGTACAGGTTACAGTATTATCATTATCTCTAAAGTCGTTGGCTTTTGGTGGGGGTGATTGTCAAAATCACACAACCTTGTCATTCACTGACCTTGCATGACATTTCTTGAATCACATCTGGAAGAATAAATAAGGTGCTTAATTGAAATTTTTTATGGGTTTTCACCAGGTAGTATTTTTTGCTGACTGCTTGCAAACATTAAAGGCTTAAGGCTTGAATATCACACTTACACCAAGGCGTTATGCTTAGGTAGAGAATACTCAGTTTATTGTGCTATGTAACATTGAACACCTGCTTTTAGAACTTGAAGTAAACTTTTTATGTGTAGACTGTAAAGAAGAATAACAAGTTTTATATTTTAATCAATTCATCATGGTCTTGAAACTAATTTGGCATAATGACTTAGTTTAAATCATCATCATAGAAACCCTACAGTACAGAAAGAGGCCATTTGGCCCATCAAGTTTGCACTGACCACAATCCCACCCAGGCCCTATCCACTAATCCTCTCTAACCTAAGCATCTACAGTCAATTTAACATGGCTAATCAACCTAACCCGCACATCTTTGGACTGTGGGAGGAAACCGGAGCACCCGGAGGAAACCCACACAGACACGAGGAGAATGTGCAAACTCCACACAGACAGCAATCCAAGTCGGGAATCGATCCAGGTCCCTGGAGCTGTGAAGCAGCAGTGCTAACCACTGTGCTCCCAGATATATATCTGAAAAGTTCTTGTTAATTGTTAAATGTTTTGACATTATATTCAGATCATATGTTTGAGCAAGTATTAAATCAAGCCCAACAAATTGATATATTATTTTGTGTAATTGAAAGATCACTTAAAGTGAAGAAAGGCTTAAGATTTAAAGAAAAATTAAACCTCAGGCATTACTGATTGCTAACAGGATCTTTCAATTCAAAATATTCCACTCAAATAAAATTTGCAATTCCTGGTCTCAGTCAGAGTAAATTGCAGAATTTTTTTTACGTTCTATCTTCAGTTTCATTAGATGGAGATAAAATGCTGCTTTTTCTATAAAACTAAATGGAATATGGGACAGTTTTAAAAATCTTAAATTCTAGGTTCTGCTCAAATAATGGAAAAAATATTAAATTTTTACAAACATTTATTATACCTAAATGTAAAAAAGACTTGCATAATCTCAACTTTTTCACTATTTTATCTCTACTTGCCGCTACCTCTAAAATTGACATTTAAAACTTTGTTAAAACTTTATAAATCTTACAAGTTTTAGTTGAATTTGAATACATGCTTTTAATTAACAAAAATGCTATAATTTAGTACTATTGAAAAGGTAGACATAAATGTGCAAAACACAGTGCATTTGGCAGATCTCATTGAGACGTATAAGATGATGAATGGGATGGATAGGATAGAGGTGGAGAGACTCTTCCTGCTCAGAAAGGATAATAGGACTAGGGGGCACAGCCTCAAGATAAAGGGGGGCGCGGTTTAGAACGGAGTTGAGGAGGAACTTCTTCACTCAAAGGGTGGTGAATCTCTGGAATTCTCTGCCCGTTGAAGTGGTGGAGGCTACCTCACTAAATATTTTTAAGACGCAGGTTGATGGGTTTTTGATAAGAGAGGGGATTAAGGGTTATGGCGAGAGGGCGGGAATGTGGAACTGAGCCACGACAGATCAGCCATGATCTTATTGAATGGCGGGGCAGGCTCAAAGGGCTAGATGGCCTACTCCTGCTCCTATTTCTTATGTTCTTATTACAATATTAGAAATGGCAAATCATGACATCATGGCAAATCACTGGTGAAAACCCTGACTCTCTCCATTTAATTGATTTTCCCAGCTCAATAAATTGCTTTGCTATTAAATCTAGCACAGAAATGGAATAAATACATCCTGCCTCAATTTTGTTATGGTAAAGCTCATTTTACTTGAAGTTTTCTTCTTTACCCTGTGGAGTCAGTCTTCATTGATTATTCTATTTGAACTACTCACCAACTTTTGCAGTCATCAATATTCTGTAGATATTTATATGACTCCAGAATTGTCCTTCAATGTAGGAAATCAGTACAATGGGTATTGCCTTTGAAATTGATAATATTACTTGACTCTTCAATTTTTTAATAAAGTATGTGTACATTCCTGTTTGCAGTTCCTTGCCCTAATCTGTACGTGCAGATGAATGCACTACAGTTCACTCTTGATACCAGGAGCATTTTGTGGTTGAATCAGTTTATATTAGACCTGCAGCAGAGTTTGAAACAGTTCACAGCTATCTACAAACTTGATAGTGGGAAAGAGGATGAACATGTTGACATACGAATCGATGGACTGATGCTCAAGGTATAACATTGCAGCTGAAGGCCAGTGACCTTAAAATTAAACTGTGGGACATTATTTCTTTAATGCATAGACCTGCAATTTCTTTCTCCCTGTGGAGTCTTTTTAATGCTAGTATACCATGGCTTAATTTCAAAATCAGTGATGTCCAGTTTATTATGTGTGTGTATACATGGTTTTCACCTGCATACTTTTAAAATTTGAAAATAATCCAAAAAAATTGAATCAGTATGAACTTAAGCTGGAGGATAACCTCTTGTGTTTGGCTGGAAAACAGGTATCCACCAAGTTCTGTGGATGTCTAGGCTGTGTTAGTGAAAACTACTGTCCATAGTTGATGTAGAAATAATATCCAAAACTGGAAAGATCAACAAGATAATACTGAGTACAGACGCTCTTATGATAACTGGGTTGACCATTAACTATTTAAAAATTATTGTATGTAAGTTGTTGCATTCTCCTCATCAAGAAATCATAGAATGGCCTCCTACAGTGCAGAAGGAGGCCATTCGGCCAATCAAGTCTGTACCATTCACAATCCCACCCAGGTTCTATCCCTGTAACCCCACATATTTACCCTGCTAATCCCCCTGATACTAGGGTCAATTTACCATGGCCAATCCACCTAACCCACACATTTTTGGACTGTGGGAAGAAAGTGGGGCACCCAGAAGAATCCCATGCAACATGGGGAGAATGTGCAAACTCTACACAAACTCCATGGCCGGAATTGAACCCGGGTCACTGGCGTTGTGAAGCAGCAGTGCTAACCACTGTGCTGCCATGCTGACCACAAAGAAACAATGGATGCCATTTGTACAAGATGATTGTTATGGTGCTGTTATTGCCCACTTTACTACTAATGTGTTGCAAATACAAAATTGAGAATGATAAGAAAATTCCTAGATTTTTTTGGTAGTCATACTATTTCTGGCATTAGTCAGGCAATTAAAATGTTAATACTTGTAAGTATGTTAGGTAGAACATGCAAGATAAATGGTAGGACACTGAAGAGTGCAGTAGAACAGAGGGATCTGGGAGTACAGATACATAATTCTTTAGAAGTGGCGTCACAGGTAGATAGAGTTGTAAAGAGTGCTTTTGGTACATTGGCCTTTATAAATCAAAGTATTGAGTATAAGAGTTGGACTGTTATAGTGAGGTTATATAAGACATTGGTGAGGCCAAATTTAGAGTATTGTGTGCAGTTTTGGTCACCTAATTACAGGAAGGATATTAATAAGGTTGAAAGAGTGCAGAGAAGATTTACAAGGGACTTGAGAAACTGAGTTACAGAGAAAGGTTGAAAAGGTTAGGACTTTATTCTCTGGAGCGTAGAAGAATGAGGGGAAATTTGATAGAGGTGTATAAAATTATGATGGGTATCGATGAAGTGAATGCAAACAGGCTTTTTCCACTGAGGCTAGGGGAGAAAAAAATTAGAGGATGTGGATTAAAGGTGAAGGGGGAAAGTTTAAAGGGAATATTAGGGGGAACTTCTTCACACAGAGAGTGGTGGGAGTGTGGAATGAGCTGCCAGATGAAGTGGTGAATGCAGGCTCACTTTTAACATTTAAGAAAAACTTGGACAGGTACATGAATGAGAGGGGTGTGGAGGGATATGGTCCAGGTCAGTGGGACGAGGCAGAAAAATGGTTCAGCGCAGCCGAGAAGGGCCAAAAGGCCTATTTCTGTGCTGTAATGTTCTATGGTTATGCAAATTATAAATTGTAGGCTGGCCATTCAGCCCAGCCAATCTGTAACACCATCCATCATCCCTGCGCAATCAAAGTCCTAATCAAATTTATGCGCCTTATAACACTGCATGCAAAGTAATGGAAGCTTGACTTTATAAAATATTTCTAGAAGTACTAAGTAAATGCAGTATGTTAAAACATTAAATTGTTATTAGCTGCTTTTATTTGTTTTTTTAATTTTGACAATATCTTTGTGTCATTATCAGTTTATTGTTCCAACTGACAAAAGACCTGATGATCATCAAGACCGTCCACAATCAATTTCTATTCAGACAGCAGAGGTAATAGCTACAAATACAAGGCACTCACCAAATTGTACGCGAAGTGACTTGGAAGCCATGCTACAGGAATTCAAAGATGAAAACTTTTTTAACAAAACATTCACAACCTTTCCCAAAACTACAAAAAGTTTCAATGTATTGCATCCTGTATTTCAAAGGCATGCCCACGAACAGGACACTAAATTGCATGATGTTTATAAGGGATTAGTTACTCCAAAGTTGAGTACAAATGCGTTGAAAACTTTTGCTGCAACGGATGTGTGGGCCATACACTTTTCTCAGTTTTGGATTGACTATGAAGGAATGAAGAGTGGGAAAGGAAGACCTGTGGGATGTGTTGATTCTTTCCCTCTTTCTATCTGGGTTTGTCAACCCAATAGATTTGCAAAATCACAAGAATCTTTCCTGACACCCAAACAGCCTGCCCCTCAAATATCTAAAAGTGAATCCAGTGACTTGAGCCTCCGTTTGCAACGGAAAAAACTTTTAAGGGAGTATTACAGTACAGAATCTGAGCCACTTACCAATGGATTAGGACGATCAAATTCTTTAGATGGTGCTGTTGGATCTTTGAAATCCTTGCAGTCTTCAGATGCAGATATACAAGTTCTTGTACATACTCAAAAGCATGTGAGCTTGCAGGTTAATCATCATCAGTACTGCTTCCTGCTCCGCCTTCAACAGTCGATAAAAAGGCTTCAGGAACAATTTCAGAAGAACATAGAGAAGGTGACTGGAGAGCCAGTGGAGCAGGCAAAATTTTGCATAGGGTTGGTAATTAAAAGTGCTGAAGTAGCTTTAATGCTTCATCCATTGCCTCAATCTGGGTCAAATAGTAAGGCTGCAGCAGAAAACAGGAGTCCTACAGAATCTGACCTTTCACCTTCTGAAAGTAGAGAAACGCTGGCAGCTGAGAATGAAGTACCGAGTGATGATGCACAAACTGACCATATCAGCAGAAAAACACTTAATGAATCACAAAATACTGAAACTGAAAATATAGACAAAAGTACTGTTGAGCCTACGGACCCTTTGCTTTCTAAATCATACAGTGATTCAGCTTTGATAAAAGGAATGACATCAGGATCCTCTTTCGATGGCATTGTTACTCAATTTCCAGTATCATCGGGTATCTCTGGAAATATTGATGGAACTCATTTGGAAGATAAAAAGCAGCCTGGTGAAGTCGCAAAGATTTCAGATCTTAAGGATCTCGATGTTTCTCAAAGCATGGATCCACTGAATGTTTACACAATAAGCAGAAATGAATGCAGTATTCCTCCTTTGTGTAAGGAAAATTATCAAGAGGAAATATCGAGTACTTCTCAAAACAAAAAAAACGGAACCATAGATTCATTAAATGATTTAAAATGTGACCAAGACAATCCCTTGCAAAACTTTGATTACAGTAAAGAAACACCACCTTCAACAAAGTTGGTGTTACCTCAGTCGGTATCAAGGTATGCAGCTCTTTGAAGTCAACATTTATCATTGTTTGAAGGCAATTTAGGATAATGCATGACCATACCGCAGTTCTATTATGGGTTAGTATTAATTTCATTTTTGGCACAGTCTCTTGGTGCTTTTTTCTTGCTCCTTGTTATATTCCCCTGTTTATGGAGTAAAAATATTGCTTAATATTAGACATTACAATTCTTTAGCGTCCAGAAAGTAAGGGATTATCCAAATTCTACTTCTGGACTGACAGAAGTGCATTAATGTTATATTTGAAAAAAACACTCTTTTCAAGTGCTCTGTACTGGAGCCTTAATGATTATAGTGTTCACAAAATCTAGAGCTAAAATGAAACCTAAATCATAATTGCTGCAATACTGAGTATGCTTTTCCTTAACTGCAGTTTTATTCTGGTCTACATCTTTATGCCAATTCCAGGTCTATCTGTTTTGCTTATAGTTTAACTTACTTGAAAAGTATTAGTTTCAAAGTTTATACATTAGCTGTGGAGCTCTCTCTAGTGGACAGTTTGAGCAGAGCCTTTAACTTTACTATATTGATAAATAACATTGTTTTTGCTGATGGGTTAGGTGAAGTAAACCTATAAACAATAGGCGTCAGACTTGAAAAGGCCGGAATCGGTGAGATATACAAGTTATACAAAAATGTTAGCAAAGGCGATGATGGTCAATAGTGGGAAATTTTCAAATATGGAAGTGATAGAGAACAATTGTATAGGGCAAGAAGTGAGTACATGGATCAATACACTTCTGTGGATAAATAGACCAACATTAAACTTAAACTTAAAGGATCACAAAAAAATAGAAGCAGGAGGAAGTAATTTGGCCCATCGAGCCTGCTTTGCCACAGAATAAATCATGCCTGATCTGTTTGTGCCCTGTCCTTCACTTTCCTGCCTGTCCCCATAACCCTTGACTCCCTTGATGGCCAAAAATCTATCTAACTCGACCTTGAATATAATCAACGATCTAGCCACAACTGCTCTGTGTGGAAGAGCATTCCAAAAATTAATGACTCTGAGGGAAAAAACAATCCTTCCTCATTTCTGCCTTCAATGGGAGACCTCTTATTCTTAAACTGCTCCCATGTTCTAGATCACCCAACAAAGGGAAGCATCCTGTCAGCATACAGCATGTCAGGTCCCCTCAGAATCTTGTATGTTTCAACAAGAGCACCTCTCAATCTTCTAAACTCCCATGAGTATAGGCCCAACCAGCTCCACCTTCCCTCAAAAGACAATCCCTTCATTCCACAGGAATCAGCTTAGTGAATCTTCTCTTAACTATTTCCAATGCACATATATCCTTTAAATAAGGAAACCAAAACTGTACCCAATACTTTAGATTGAGTTTCACCAATGCCCGGTTCAACTGCAGCAAAACCAACTAAATTTCATATTACCTCCCCCATTCAATCAAGGCCAACATTCCATATGCCTTCCAACTTGGTGTACCTGGATGCCAACATTTTGAGAGTCATGGACAAGAGCATCCAGATCCCTCTGAATCATCTGCTAATCATTTAGCCTATCTGTAGCCCTTTGCAGACTTTTTGTATCCTACTCAACTTGCTTTCCTACCCATCTTTGGACAGCCAGCGGATTTGGCTGCAAAACTCTGTACATTCATTCAGGTCGTTATTGTAGATCACATAGTTGAAATTCCAGGATTCATAGCTGTGGCAATCAACTTGTAACAGCTTGCCAACTTGAAAATGATCCATTTGTCCCAACTTTCTGTTTCCCATTAGTTAGCCAATCTTCTCTCCAAGCTAATACATCATACTCACCAGCATGACTTTTTATCTCATGCAGTAACCTTTTATGTGGCACCCCACTGACTTTTGGAAATCCAAACACATTTCATTCTCTGCTACCCATTTATTCATCCTACATTAGATATTCAGTAAAACTAGGACTAGAAATTCAGTAATGAAAATATAAAAAATGTAGTAAGAAAATAAGAGATGAGTAAAATAGGCCAAAAGGAATATATAAAAAGCTAACAGATAATGTAAAACAAAAGAGGATTTTATTAAATTGAACTACCCAAGAGCAAAGAAGTGTGGAGGTTCATGGTATGGCAGGCATATTGATAACCTATTAATCATATCTGTGTACTCTTCCTGTTGGCATTTTATTGTAACCTCATCTTGAACTTGTTACATCCTCTACTCCATTATAGGAGAACAACTTTTATACCTTTATTAAATAAAATACTCAGTTTTTATGTCAGTTTTTATTGATGATTGTGGAAGTGAGAATGTAGGTATTCTAGAAGATGATCTGATGTAGTTGTTACAGAAAATGAGAGAAGTGTTATTTTCTGAAATGATTAGCAAGCTCATGGTGAGTGAATCAGTGACTTAAACAAATGTAAGTGTACTAGGGTGAGTCTTCCACAAGCTTGTCTGCATCGTTTCATGTCACCCCAAATCCGAGGCACAGCAACGTTGCTACAAACGGGACGGGTATCTGTGTCATTTGTGCATCTGCCCACGGGAGGAAGAATCGGACAAGTAATCTGCAGTTCTGTGGGTTTTGCAATTTCCAGATAGGAATAATAATATAGGCCCTCACTTTCACCAGTATTTAATACTGGAAAGAAAGGTGTACCTATATCATTCAGGCGTATGTTCTTCTGGGGTAAGGGCAAAGGAATTGGCAGTATTTCTGATGGGTGACTTCTCAATTCACTTGCCTTGATGATGGCATCTTTACATTGTTGAGACCAGAAGTCCCATATCTTAATTATTTTAGATGAACTCTGGGTAGGTAGATACTACATTACAATTGCAAAGGGCAAGGAACCAACATACGATTGATTCATTTGCTTTTGTTTTTTTTTGTATATTTGTCACTTTGAGCATTTTATGTTAATTTGAATATCCAACACTTCATACTTTTTTTAAAATCCATTTTATTAGTCCACTCCCTGGTACATTATGCTGCAACCTGTATTTTTCTCAGTGTAAAGTGTGACCAATGGACTTGTATGCAACCTGAGCTCTTGTCTCCTTTAATCAGGTAGATGGAGATCACAAGAGTAGCCTCCATTGACTTGCTCTTCACGAGTAATTAACTTTGACTACACTTGCTACTTTGGCCAGGCACATTGTGATTTATATTTTTTCACTTTTTTTTTTGAGTTGAACTGCTTTGTGACAAGGTAAAGTATTTTAGACAGTGATGTGATGTACGGACTTTTCTGATGTGCTTCAAGTGATGAGTATATTAATGGTTGAACAGCATCCTGGGAACCAAGTTGGATTTATTTGTGGCTAAATACAAAACCAAAGGTTAGACGGTGCATTTTAGGAACAACTTAGTACTTGTGCTTGCCATCACTTAATTGCTCCTACTGTGTTTGTGATGCTCAGGTTATGTTATGAGCTCTTTGTAAACTGTATATTTGGAAATCCTAGTGGAATAGGTGTATGGTATAGATTTCCACATACGTTTTGATTTGAAAAGTTTTATCACACATCCCGTTTGGGCTTGACAGGTATAACAGTTGTATATAATGTGATGATGAAGGCTTCCTGTAAGGTTTCGTTTCAGGGAAATGAGTATTACTGCATGAGTCAGGTTCCTAATCCAGGCCTTGCCCTTATGAATCTTTATCCTGTTTTTGACTTGACAAAAGTTAACCTTGCTGACTAGAAGGTGAATAATAGTAACAGCTTCAGATCTTGCCAATAGTTCTAGCAGGGGGTTTTCTGTCTGGTCCTTTAACTGAGGAACAGTATGTGGCCTGGGGACCTCAAAAGAAGGGGATAAGATAACAAACATTTATTTTTAAACATTCAGAAGTTTTTACTTCTGTTGCAGCTATTTTTTGACCATCTGTGGGAAGTTATTTTTTTGAAAAGAATGTGATGTTCATATGCTTTTACAAAAGGGACATCTGTAAACCAGCATCTAAATTCTTTACCTTTATTTTCACACACGAATTAGTGGGAAACTGAAGGATCGTGCACAACCCCCCTTGACTACCTATCCTGTAGTGTGTAAAAATGTGAGAAGAAGTCCATCTCAGATCTCGCTGGATACTATATCAGTTGATAGCAGTCTGCTGGAGGAACAGTTCTTAGAGAGTGATGGGAATGAAAGCCTCCTTTTGCTGGAAAAGGGTAAGCCACATTTTATAATTCAAATCTTCCTGTTTCAATTTTTTAAAATTGTAGGTAAATGCTTCACAATGCGGATAATTAAAATAGAGCCAACATTTACACAATATGATCAAATCGCTGAAAGCTTTGTTAACTGCTATAAGATGTTTGAAAGTAATGTATCGTACATGTACATAATATTTAAATAAAAGATGCACAATAATTTTTGTATGCAAACAAAGTTTACCAGTTTAATTATATTTTTATATTTTGCCACAGCAGCTTTCTCTTGTAAATTTGATTTGTAGATTAATTTAACAGGTTCCTGTTCATGGTTTATGCTGTTTCTCAAAGAAGAAGCATTGCATATCAGGATTACTTTATTAATACTACAACAAAATAGAAATCTCTTTCTGACCCATCACAAATAAAACATCATTTTATGTTGCCAGTTTCTTTGTGAATTCATAGCAGATTACTTTCATGGAAGCATTAAAAAAATCACGAAAATGTCCTGAAAATTTTAACTCAAGTCAAAAGGCGAGGGAGCAGTTTAATGTTTTCCTGTTGCTCAAGTTAACTGGTACAGTCATTGTCTGAATGTGGTTCCATTTGAATCATCTCGATCCAAACTTATTGTGATGTGTTTAGGGCTTATTTATATATGGCTAAACACTTGTGTTTTTATAGCATTGGGAAAATATAAAAGTTTATTTCACAATTGCAGCCGATTTTAGTTAGGTTTGCGTCATATTAAATGTTTTTCTCATTTCATCAGAATGGAAGGCTGTGGAAAAACAATTTGATGGGGGTTGTGACATTGAAACTCATCAGTTATTCCATTTATACATTATGGTTTACATTAAATTTGTAAATTATGATCTGTATTTCATTCGTGGTGGTGAGCTATGAAAAAGCTCACCGATTCATTGTTTAATATTTATTCAACCATCTGAAATTGTTAACACCAGGAGTAGGATAGAATTGCATGTTGATACTTAAAGTCCTTCCAGCAGTTAATTCTTATTTCATGTACTACTTTAATGGACTCACCCCAGTCTTAGAAATGAAAACATTATCTTGATGTTGCATTAAGGTGTTTGCGAGTGACTGGTCTCTTAAGCCCAAGAGTATGCACCATCCTGCCAGCTCATTTCCCTTCCCGGCTGTGATGTTTTTTACATTATACCTCTTGATTACAAATTTGCAAAAAAAAAGTCTGTAACTTCATGACAAGAATGCACCAGAATATGAAACATTGTTCATTAAGCTAGCCTATTTGTTTTTTTAAGGTTTCTCACAAGCCTGTATTCTCTGTATTAGGCAATGAATGTCAAGAAAATATATTAGTTATCCTTCTCAGGGGAAGCATACAAGAAAAGTTTTTAAAAAAAAGGTCTCTTGTGTTGAGTGTTTAAGAGGATGGGGACACTCAATAATGTTACGATTTTAAACCAGACTGCCAAGTTTTTGACAGGATCCAGTTACGGACCAATAACGTTTTGTTTAAAGTAGATCAAGTTTATGATTCAAGATATTTGTCTCACCAGCAGAGACACAGGATCTAATAAGCTTTGAACAAACAAAAATAACCTTTTATTATACAATTCCAAAAAAAAATGTGGAGTAGCTATCTTATACTCTAACATTCAGAGTTAATAGGACGTACAACATGAATTAACAGACAATCTGATTGAATGCACCACAATGCACAAATGCGACCAACACAGATTCCATCCAAAAACCCACCCAGAAAACAGCAAACACAAGTCAACCAATCTCATTGAAACTCTCAAAGACTCCAAACTTTACACTTAAAGAAATTCAAAGGCTTGACCTTTAAAAACTGCTCCACCTCTGACTGCCTCAATGGTTGCATACCTCCCTGAGTTTCACGCTCATCTGCCAAGACTCCATTCCCCTTTTTCCAAGTATTCACTCTAGCCTCTATTTACTGGCCCAATTTCAATTGTTCAATAGCTGGCTAGCTTCACTCGGTTGGCATTGCCCAAGGATTTTGCCAAACTCCCAAGCTAAATCAAACTTATCAATCACCATGGAGCTGCTTCTGAGCCCTAACCCTTTCCAGCAAGGAGCTAATGACCTGCTGCCACCTTTTCAGCTCCCTTAGGACTTCCCTAACTCTACATAGCCAGCTAACTGCAATACTTTTGCTGTTTGGAACCTGCTGACAGCAGCAGTCTTTTGATACGGCCTTTTCTCCTGCTACAGAACAGTCACAGACAAATTAAAACGCTGGAACTTTTTACTCTTTGCCCATCTGCAGGACAACATAGCCTTCCAGGGCTTACTGAATGCTCTTAAATCAACTGCAACAAAATAATATTTATTACAGACACCTAATCAATTTATGATACAATTCTGCACGTAGATGAGATAAGCTTTCTTGACCAAAGTGTTTCTCAGTTACTTTTCCCATCTTTCTTGCTATCGCTGATTGAACTTGTCAAAGCAGTCTTCACCATGGAGTCAGCATATAGATGCAGGCATTCCTTCATTTATCTATGTTCGTACAAATTTACAGCTTTGTGGTGAAACATCACTACGGCCAACACTGATTCTTTTGAAGTATTTCCTTAATTCTGTGAGCACTCTTGAAAGATGAATTTTAAATTTTCAGTTTTATCTTGAAGATTTTCCAGGGTAAGACATTGCTAATTACTCCCATAACAGGTCCAGTATATTCTGGAATGTTTCCACTTGGTTCAATATTTAATTATACAACGATTTTCAGTTGCAAGTGCTGAGTGGATGATCTATCTCTGCCTTCATATAAGTTCCCCAGCAACACTGATGTCAGTCTTCAACCAATTCAGGTCACTCCACTCGATAACAAGAAACGGCTGAAGGTACGAGTTACGAGTGGTGTGCCTCAGGGATCTGTTTTGGGGCCACTGCTGTTTGTAATTTTTATTAATGATCTGGATGAGGGTATAGTTGGGTGGATTAGTAAATTTGCTGATGACACCAAAGTCGGAGGTGTGGTAGATTGTGAGGAAGGGTGTCATAGTTTGCAGGGAGACTTAGACAGGTTGCAGAGCTGGGCTGAGAGGTGGCGGATGGAGTTTAATGCGGAGAAGTGTGAGGTAATTCACTTTGGTAGGAATAACAGATGTCGAGTATAGGGCTAACGGGAGGACTTTGAATAGTGTGGATGAACAGAGGGATCTAGGTGTATGTGTACATAGATCCCTGAAAGTTGGGAATCAAGTAGATAAGGTTGTTAAGAAGGCATACGGTGTCTTGGCGTTTATTGGTAGGGGGATTGAATTTAGGAGTCGCAGCGTCATGTTGCAACTGTACACAACTCTGGTGCGGCCGCACTTGGAGTACTGAGTGCAGTTCTGGTCCCCACATTACAGGAAGGATGTGGAGGCTTTGGAGAGGGTGCAGAGGAGGTTTACCAGGATGTTGCCTGGTATGGAGGGGAGGTCCTATGAGGAGAGACTGAGGGATTTGGGGTTGTTTTCGCTAGAAAGGCGGCGGCTAAGAGGGGATCTTATTGAAACATATAAGATGATTAGAGGTTTAGATAGGGTGGATAGTGATAGCCTTTTTCCCCTGATGGAGAAATCTAGCACGAGGGGGCATGGCTTTAAATTAAGGGGGGGTAGTTATAGGACGGATGTCAGGGGTAGGTTCTTTACCCAGAGGGTGGTGAGGGATTGGAATGCCCTGCCTGCTGCAGTTGTAAATGCGCCTAGTTTGGGGGCGTTTAAGAGATCCGTGGATAGGTTTATGGATGAAAAGGGATTGATTTAGGTTAGTGGGTCATTGTTTTTTTTAACTGGTCGGCGCAACATCATGGGCCGAAGGGCCTGTTCTGCGCTGTAGTGTTCTATGTTCGATGTACTGGATGCTGCAAAGTCTCTATAGGCCTTAACAATAATCTGGCAATAGTTCCAGTACAGCTCCAATACCAGCATTGACCCAGTTTTGTAGAAAATTGCCCAGGTCCTGCACAGAAGAAATAGAACAAATTCAACACAACAAATTACTGCCCATCAGCCTATTCTTGAAGATCAGTAAAGTGATGGAAGGGGTCATTGACAGCTCTATCAAGCAGCACTTAGCCAGCAATAACATGCTGATTAACATTCAGTTTGGGTTCCACCAGGGTCATAGCTCCTGACCTCATTACAGCCTTGGTTCAAATGTTAACAAAAGAACTGAACGCCAGAGGTGAGACTGACTGCCCTTCACATCAAGGCAGCGTTAGACCATGTGTAACATCAAGGAGCCCGAGCAAACCTGGAGTCAATGTGGTTTCAGTGAAAAAAACCCCTCTGCTGGTTGGAGTCATACCTGGCAGAAAGGAAGATGGTTGTGATGGGTCTGAGGTCAATTATCTCAGCTCCAGGACACCACTGAAGGAATTCCTCAGGGTTGGGTTCTGGACCCAATCATCGTTAGCTGCGCCATCAATGTCTTCCTCCCATCATAAGGTCAGAAGTGGGGATGTGCAGTCATTAGCGACCAATGTTCAATACCAATCACAACGACTCAGACACTGAAAGTTCGTGTTTAAATACAGCAAGACCTCAACCTAAATCCAGGCTTGGGCTGACAAGTGGCAAATAACATTTATGTCACAGAAGTGCCAGGCAATGATCATCCCCAACAAGAGAGGATCTAACTATCACCTCTTGACACCTAATAGTATTAGTATTGCTGAATCCCCCACTATCAACCTCCGGGAGATTGCCATTGACCAGAAACTGTACTGGTGCTTAGTATCGGGGGGATTAGCAAGCTAAATATATGGGGTTACGGGGATAAGGTGTTTTGCAGGTTCAGCGGGCTGAATCATTTCCTTTACATAAGGGATTCTGTGATTCATGTTTCTGTTCGAACACAGAGGCTGTGTATTGGATGTTGTTTTCTCTTCCTGCATGTAATTCTCTACTTGCTCCTAAAGATAGATGAAAAGGCATGAGTTTATAGGTAAAACTACCCTTACTGGCCCAATATTCTTATTCTCTAACATTCTGGTAAAAAGCATTGGCAGAATCCATTGCATTCCAAGAGCGATCAACTTGCATTGAAGAAGAGGCTACATATGGCATCCAAATCACGATGGTCTGGTTGATGACCAATTTGTTCAAAGGAAATGACAGTCAGATCAGAAGCTCCCAGGTGATTGAAGTGGTATTTAATGCCCACAGTATCCAAAAAAGGGAAAATGTTTATATAGCAGTGTTGTACTAAATGGTTTAGTACTATCTTGCCAAATTTGCATATCACTAGCAACTGTAGGAACATGACGCTTTAACACTGACAATTTCGGGTTACATTGCTATTTTGGGCTTTGACCCATTTGCATTTAGCTTATTAGCAAATTCTCCCTTGGTATTCGATTTTATCAAAGCTGGGCAAATTATGCCCAGTTAGGCTGTCACTAGTTCCCAACTGGGACATTAATGTGGTATTTCATAAACTAACGTATCCATTGTCCAAAAAGAAATTGAAAAAGAACTCCTCTGTTAGATTACTCAGAAATGTATTCAAACTATATTATAGGACAGTAGTGCACTGAATTAGAGGTAGGATTTTGACTTGTTTACAAAATGTTTGAGGTCCGAGGCGGAGAGTGGAGATAAAGTTAGGTACTCCTGAGTGGTGAGATGTGGCAAATGGTGTTGCCCAAGAATCTGGACTGGAGCCTCTGCTTTTTAGCATATTAATGGCTTGAATGAAGGAATGGTGAGTTATTTTTAAGTTTATAGGTGATGTTATGTTAGGAGTGATAGTGGGTGTCACAGCGGCCAGCACTGCTGCCAGGAACCCAGGATCGATTTCCGGCTTGGGTCATTGTCTGTGCAGAGTCTGCACAGTATCCCTGTGTCCACACGGGTTTCCTCAGGGTGCTCCGCTTTTCTCCCACAGTCCTAAAGGTGTGCTGGTCAGATGGATTGGCCATACTACATTCTCCCTCGGTGTACCTGAACAGGCACTGGAATGTGGTGACTGGAGGATTTTTACAGTAACTTGATTATCATGTTAATATAAGCTTACTTGTGACACTTAAAACTTAGTAAGTTATGCAGTAGCAGGGAGTTGCAGGGGGACAATATTAACTTAAGTAAAATAAAAAAAAGTTGCAAGGTGCTTCACAGGTACATTGTAAAACAGAATATTAAACTGAGGCACATAAAATATTTGCCCAGATAACTAAAAGCCAAAGAAGTGGGTTGTAAGTTTCTTAAGCAACTAAAATTATGCTGAAAAGCAGATAGGTGTAGGGAGGGTATCCAGAGTTTGGGCCCAAGCAACTGAAGGACAGCCACCAATGATGGAGTGCTTAAAATTGCAGATGCTCAATTCTTGTCCCAACTCTCTCGGCTTATCTACCCCTCTTTCTTTAAGATGCTCCATAAAACTTACCCTTTGACCAAGCTTTTGGTCATATACCCTAATGTCTTGGTTCCGTGTCAAATTTTGATTCAGATTGCTCCTGAGGAGTGTCTTGTGAAAGTTAATTTGCTAAAGGTATTATCTAATAAAAGTGACTGTTGTTCAATTGATATTTATGGAGCATATGGGTGGATGTCCAGGAGAACATTTGAACAGTTAAATTAACCTCCAACTCCACATTACAGAGATTGCCAAATCTTAACATTGTCTCCTCCCACCCTATTACCAGCCCTCGTGCTGATGAAACCATCATTCAGTGCCTTCATCACTTCTAGACTTAACTGTTCAAATGTTCTCCTGGACATTCTCCCGTATGCTTCATAAATGTCAATTCAACAGCAGTCACTTTTATTAATACAATGCCTTTAACAAAATAAGATTTCACAAGACACTTCTTAGGACCGATCTGAATCAAAATTTGATACGGAGCCATGTAAAATGTTAGGATAAATGACCAAAAGCTTGGTTAAAGGGCAAGTTTTATGGAGCATCTTAAAGGAAGAAAGAGGGGTAGAGATGCAGAGAGTTTGGTCAAGAATTCTGGAGCTTTGGATCTTGCCACTGAATCATCACTGAGAGAATGATTAAACTTTGATGCTCGAGATTAGAATTTGAGGCACGCAGACATCTTGGAGAGTTGTGGGGCTGGGTGAGATCGGAGATGGGGACAGCCATAGCAGGAGTTGAAATAAAGATAAGAATTGTAAATCAAGGCATTGTTTAACCAGGACCCAACATGGACTAGTCAGTGAGCACAGTGAAGGTGGGTGTTCAGGACTTGGCATATCTCGGGGCAGAGATTTGGACGATTGAAGTTTGTGGAGGGTAGATTATAGGTCAGCTAGGAGTGCATTGGAGTAGTCAAAATGAGAAGCAACAAAAGCATGGATGAGAGTTTTGGCATTGGATAAGCTGAGGCAAGGGTGATATGGAGGTGAAGGTAAGTGGTCTCAGTGTAAGTTTCGTCTAACCTTGGGTCATGAATCCAGTGGGGGTCCGGAGGATGAGATTTTTGAGGTCGCAAGCTTGAAGGCAATAATGGCAGCTGTAAAGTGAGGATTCTGTCGGGAAGTCCTGAAATGGATGCCGAGGCCTCACGTTACCCAATTTTACTTTTTTATTTACCTCCCAGTTTACAACTCTTGGTAGGAGAAGAAAGGAATGAACTTCACGCATGCAGCACCAGTGTCTGCCTTGAGCAACCCGGTTTTCTTTTTCTGATTGTCCTCCCATCCTAGAGAACTATGAATGTTCAAAGTGACACCATGCATAGGTTGGAACATTGCATTGAGGAGGTGGGGCGCAGAATATTCCTGAACCCCTCAGTAGCATGGTGCTTCTGTTACCTGGAACTGAAGAAATTGAATCGTTTTGATAATTACCAGCAATGATATTTACACCAAAACATTTTTTTATGCAGACTATGCCCATGTGTCTCATTAGGCCAAGTAAGAAAGATAATATTTTCACTAAATAGTTTAAGTTTGAAAACATGGTTTCTTGTATGTTTAAAATTAAATGAGTGAACATTAATAATGAAATATCAAAAGTTACTATCCTGCTGTTACCTTTTATTTGTGCACCACCCTCACCCCCCTCAACAACCCTTATGCTGACAAAATTCACACGGGTTAACATCAGGAAAAAGTTTGGAAAGCACTGATTTAAGCTATATGGCTGTGCAGCAACCGAGAAAATATTGTGCAGGCCAAACATGATTTGGCTCATTAGTTTACTGCACGAAAAATGAACGGTGAAAATGCCTACGAACCTGAATATAAATAGGCCAGGCAGAAAAAATAGATGGAACATTGGACTCACTGGTTGGAATCTTGATCTCGGGATCAAACATGCCACTGAGGTTGCAAACAGTCTGGTTTGAGAAGGATGGAGTTGGTTTGTACGTAAGCAGAGTTTGTAGAGAGGAATCAAAGACAATGGCTTTCATTTCTAATATTTAATTGGAGGCAATTTCTCCTCATTTAGTATTGGATGTCGGATAAGCAATTTTATCACTGTGTCTATGGACAAGTTCTGACAGCTGGTGGTGAGAACCTGGTGTCGTCAGCATACATGTGCAGACTGATACCATATATTTTTGGTTGATGTGGCAGAAGACGACATGGATGAAAAATAGTGGGGGATAAGGATAGATTCATAGGGGAAATCAGAGGAACGGTGTTGGAATGGTGATAAATTGGTGACAGGGCATTGGTGTAATGTCACTAGTGGAGTGCCGCAGGGATCGGTGTTGGGGCCACGACTGTTTACCATTTACGTAGATGATCTGGAGGAGGGGTCTGAGTGTAGGGGAACGAAATTTGCTGATGACACAAAGATGAGTGGGAAAGCAAATTGCGTGGAAGGCGCGGAAAGTCTGCAGAGAGATCTGGATAGGCTGAGTGAGTGGGTGAGGACCTGGCAGATGGAGTATAATGTTAGCAAATGTGAGGTTATCCACTTTGGTAGAAATAATAATAGGAGGGATTATTATTTAAAGGGCGAAAAGCTGCAGCATGCTACGGTGCCGAGGGACCTGGGGGTCCTTGTGCACGAATCACAAAAACCCAGCCTGCACATGCAGCAGATGATCAAGAAGGCAAATGGAATGTTGGCCTTCATAGCGAGGGGGTTAGAATATAAAAGCAAGGAGGTCTTGCTGCAACTGTACAGGGCACTGGTGAGGCTGCAGCTGGAGAACTGTGTGCAGTTTTGGTCGCCGCATTTGCAAAAGGATATATTGGCCTTGGAGGGAGTGCAGAGAAGGTTCACTAGGCTGATACCGGAGATGAGGGGGCTAGCCTATGAGGAGAGATTGAATAGACTGGGTCTGTACTCTTTGGAGTTCAGAAGACTGAGGGGGGGATCTTATAGAGACATATAAGATAATGAAGGGGATAGATAGGGTAGAGGTAGAGAGATTCTTCCTGCTTAGAAAGGATAGCCTCAGGGCACAGAGGGCACAGCCTCAGAATAAGGCGGGGGCAGTTTAGATTGGAGTTGAGGAGGAACTTCTTCACTCAAAGGGTGGTGAGTCTCTGGAATTCTCTGCCTGTTGAAGTGGTGGAGGCTACCTTGCTGAATATATTTAAGTCACGGGTAGATAGGTTTCTGATAGACAAGGGAATTAAGGGTTATGGGGAGAAAGCGGGAAAGTGGAACTGATCCACTTCAGATCAGCCATGATCTTATTGAATGGCGGGGCAGGCTCGAAGGGCTAGATGGTCTACTCCTGCTCCTATTTCTTATGTTCTTATGCAACTGATTCTTTTGCTATGATGAGACAGATAAGAATGGAATCATGCGAGTGAGGTATGGAGTGGTCAACCATGTCAAAGCCTGCAGGTCGAGAAGATGGATGAGGGATAGCTCAGTCAGTTACATAGGATATAATTTGTGACATTGCTGAGAGCTATTGCTACTGTGGCTGAGATGGAAATCTGAACTTTGTTGCCTGTATCATGCCCTCTTAATCTGTCACCCTGTGCTCACAGACCTCTATTGGCTTCCAGTTCTTGTGATCTCAGATTTTAAAATTCTTATCCTTGCATTTTAAATCTCTTTTTGGCCTGGTTCCACATTATCAATGTAATTTCCTCCCCATCTGTCCCTTGGATTTTGGTCTATTATGCATCTTCCTGCCTTTTAGCCCACCATTTGCAAATGTGCATTCATTGACTTAGGCCTTACACTCTGGAGGTCCCTCTCTAAACCACTCTACTTCTGCCTTGTTTACAGCCTCCTTATAAACCACCTGTTTTTTTTGTGTGGTTGTTCTTGTTTTTTTATGGAAATCTATGTTTATTAAAAACGTGTAATTTTCTTCATGGCAGGAGAATATCAGAAGACTTCCAATATGTGATTTTTCATCTATTGGATTTAAGAAACAAACTTTTCTTCTGATGCTTTAAAATAAATTTACAGATAAGAACAAGTCGGTATTAATTGCTGAACAGAATTGGTGACTGAAAATGCAGAAGCATTGCAGATAGGCTGGTAATCATAGATCATGGAACCCTACAGTGCAGAAAGAGCCCTTCAGCTGATCGTGTCTGCACTGACCACAATCCCACCCAGGCCCTACCCCCATATCCCTACATATTTCACCCACTAATCCAAGCATCTCAGGACAATAAGGGGCAATTTTAGTGTGACCAATCAACCTAACGTGCACATCTTTGGACTGTGGGAGGAAACTGGAGCACCCGGAGGAAACCCACACAAACACAGGAGAATGTGCAAACTCCACACAGACAGTGACCCGAGCCAGGAATCGAACCCAGGTTCCCGGAGCTGTGAAGTAGCAGTGCTAACCACTGTGCTACCGTGCTGCCCCGACACGGTAATGATTTGGTAATAATTCAGTAATGAAGGGAACATTGTTGTGGGGTGCAAATGGAGGCCAGTTTGGGTTCCCTTCTCTTGGATCTCAGACCCTCTTTCCCAACAAGGCAACAATAGCCAATTCACCTGTGTTGCAACCACATCCCTGAAACTTGCATGGCAAGGCCACAGCCCCAACCCCAGTCCTTGCATGTACTGCAAACCCTGTTTCCAAGTCGAACTGATTCCCATCCTTGTAACAAATCCTGAGACTGCACTCAGGGTTTGCTGTTCCACCACTATACCTGCACGTTGTGACTTTGTCAATGATTGCAAAATTTCTCTTCTAAGTAATACTGAATCCCAGGACTTGCTGCTAGAACTCACTCGACCATTCCTGTCAGATCTGCGAGACGCTGATCTCCTGTCCTGCTGTTTTCAGGCCACAGGCTCTTTTGCCATTATGCCTGGGCCATCCAACAGCTAATAAGTTTGAATTTCTGGTAACACTTGGCATAACACCCTATTGTTTTAAAACTTCAGATACACTATGAACAATGCCATATTTATGCCAATGAGAAAAGTCAAAACTGATTTTGATGTTTGAATAAACTAACATTTTGGGCCTCCATTCTCACATTTTTTCTGTTGTTTAAATTTATTGTTTGTTCCTTTAACTACCTTCATTAAATAACAACAATTTTGAAGAATTAAGGTGAATTAACTTGTGCAAGAGTGTTAATTGTACAATACGTTACATGCATCATTTTAAAAAAAATTGAGTCTTATAATTTTGCATAAGGTTCATTGCCCCTCTTAATGTTAAGTAGTGGTAAATGAATGTTTACATACACTTAAGTCACCATAAATCTTGCCAGTTAAAGCTTTCTTTTTGTATATCAAGACTTTTAGCGAGTATTTGCCTGCTTGTTTGGAGGCATTTGTTCAGTCTCATTGAAACAAGGACTGTTTGTTTTCTCAGATGCTTACATTGATGATGCCTCAGCCATTAGTCTTAAAGAAGCATCGATTGATCAAAGTCCAGCAGAAAGTGCTAATGGGGCATTTGGGACTGAGGACTGTGGGAGAGTGTCACCAGATGTCTGCAGCGCTGGATCTCAAAGTGTGGAAGAGTCCCCTGGAGATTTGGTAAACATGGGCAATCTTCTGATTTTGTCATCTTTTTGTTGTAGAGTATTTTGTTAGCAGTTAAATGTTAAGATGTCAGGTACAGATATAAGAGAGCCTGAATAAATTTTCAGAAAAATTAAGGAAAGCCATGCTCTATCACTCTTGTGGATGTTCAAGTGGTTTATTTTTTTCTGAGGCAGAACATAATTGCAAGTATTTTTAACTGGTCTGTCATGTCACCTTACATTTCTATCTGAACCATGGCTTCCATTTCACTGTGACTTTCTATTTTGTAACTCATCTCTCCTCTTCCTTTCCTTTCCAATGTTTGTCTTTTTCAGCTAGCCTCACCAATCCATCTGTTCTAAATATATGCCAAATTAATTAAATATAAACTTGAAGTAGCCTGTTCATAAAATCTTTTTGCATGTACCTCTTCTATAGTCATGTCTATCTCTGCTTGAGCAAATTTGTCCTGTACTTGCCCCAAAGCACATTTCCTCGTCAGGAATTTATTCAGGCAGCCTATTCTTGGTTATCTACATACGCAATACTTTAACTAAGCTGTGGAAAGATGCAAGTCAGTGTGGACAAATTTTCCACGGCTTGTGACATCTTTGGACTCGCCATCAACATTAAAAAGACTGAAGTCATGCACCAGCCAGCTCCTCATGCACCATACACAGAACCCATAATCACAATCAAAGGGCAGAAACTACAGGCAGTGGACCAGTTCACTTATCTTAGCAGCACCCTCTCCCAAGCAGTGACTATGGATACAGAAGTTAACTGCAGAATAGCAAAGGCAACTTCTGCTTTCGATAGACTGTGCTCCACTGTATGGGAACGTCAAGGAATCAGCCCAGCAACAAAACTGAAGGTCTACAGCACCGTGGTACCCACTACCCTCCTGTATGCCTGTGAAACGTGGACTGTGTATCGAAGGCATGCAAGATAGCGCAATCATTTCCACATGACTTGTCTTCGCAGAATATTACGCATCCATTGGCAAAACAAAGTACCAGACACTGAAGTTCTCTCTAGAGCAAGTCTACCATTAGCCCACACACTGCTGATGAGAGCACAGACCCAGTGGGCAGGTTACGTCATCCGTATGTCAGATGAGCGCATACCCAAGCAGCTCCTTTTTGGGGGACTCTACTGGAAGACGCTCGCATGGAGAGCAGAAGAAACGTTTCAAAGATACACTCAAGGCCTCCCTGAAGTCGCTTGATGTTGACACGACCACCTGGGAAATGCTGGCACAAAACCGCCCTACCTGGCGCTGCCTCATCCACAAAGGCTGTCAAGCTCACGAAGCAAGGTGTACTGCTGAAGCACAACTTAAGCGCGAGCTGCATAAATCCAGAGCCACCAGCGCAACAACTAAAGTGTCCACACAAGTCTGTCCAATATGTGCCAGGACATTCTATGCCCGAATTGGCCTGATCAGTCATCTTCGGACACACTGCAACCAGCCTCAAAATGACTAATGGTGTCGAGGTCCTCATTGATGATGATGGACGAACAACAACAACAACTTTAACTAAACACAAGTGCATTTATAAGAGCGTATTGGATCATACTGTCTTTGTATTATTTTGAATACTATTTTCAATTCTAAAGATCTGAAGTTCAAACCATCTAGATTAATTAAAATATCCTGAAGGCATCACAGTCATTACCATGTAACATCAGCAAATTCCAGATAACAATTTGAATGAGTCAAGATGTTTATTTGCCATTCAAACTTGATTTTAGCAGAATTTTTCTCTGAATAATGTCAACTGACAATTTCTGATTAAATGCTTTTCATTATCATTTGCAATATAACTAGAGTAACATAATTACAGTCATGGGGTGATAAAAAAGTCAAGATGTTTTAATTCAATTAAACAGGAACAGTTTAGCAGAATCTCCCTCCCATACATGGAGTGCATCAATTTTCTTCTATAAGACTCACTAAACTGAAACAGCACTACTAACAATCATCCAACCATACATCCAATCACTTCAAAAGCCTTGGGCATTCTTTGTCAAAAAACTTAATGGATGTTTGGATGCCAGTGAGAGGATTTATAACAGAACACTCTTCTTTTGACAGGTGTCGGTAATGATTTTCAACGCATTCTGTATCAATTGCGCCATTGATGTAAAGGGCGAGGATACAGCAGTGTGTCTCCAAGTAAATCAAGTCATACCAAAACAGCTGGGAAATGTCAGTGTTCGGCAGTACCTTAGCAACCATAGCATGGGTATGTACCCAGATTTCTTTGATTTCAAATTTTTAATTTATCTTGTGTTCCTATTTCAAGAAACATTAAATTAAAATATCTAAGATTTAAAAATGGTTAATAATAACCAACACAAAGTGTACAATCAACAGTGAATTTGGAAGAAGCACTTGAATATCTGACTTCCTGAATGCTATAATAATTCAACATTGAGATTTGCTTGGGCATGCCTTTTTTATTTGGGTACTAGAACAAAGCATTGCAATCAGATTTCTGTTCCATTCCTGCCTTATGTTCATGTCTGCCAGAATTAGTTCTGCTAAGATTTGTCATTTCTCAGTCTGCACCATCAGCTGGAGCTTCACACAAATAAACGACAAACGGGAGAAGGAGGCTTCATGATTATCCCTATCCTCAATGATGGGAGAAAAGACTACTACGAGTCTACTTACTCCCACAGTTATCTTGATTACGTTTCCTCACACCCCACTTCCTGTAAGAAGTCTATTGCATTCTCCCAGGTTTTTGCATTCAAAAAAAAAAATCAATTTTTGGGATATAGGTGTCACTGGCAAGGCTAGAATTTATTGCCCATTTCTAAATGCCCTTGAAATCATTGTGGTGATGGGGCGCTGTCTTAAACTACTACAATCTGCATGGCACAGTTATCCCTACAATGCAGTTAGACAGGAAGTTCCAGGATTTTGACCCGGTGGCTACATGGAAGTGGTGATGTGTATTTCCATAACAGGGGAGATCATCTACTTGTCACTTCAGCTCAAGATTGTGGAACGGACTATGTGAATGAAGGAGTGGATATTGGAAGTAAAGCTAATGACATTTTCTAGTTTGAAGCAAGAGCAGGAAGCAGCACAGATATGGTCATTAATGTATCAGAAAAAGAGATGTGTGAGATTTGATTAGGATTCAAACATGGATTAGGATTCAATCCATGTGTCTCAGTCAAAGGCAAGGCAAACCAGAACCCAAGTAGGTACTGAAGCAGCACCTTATATGGAAGAGGTGAGTGAAGTCAAAGAAAAGGTTGATTAATATGAGAACAAGTTTAACCAATTGGAGGAGTATGGTGGCTGAGCTATAGATTCATCTACTATTTGTTAAAATAGAGTTTTCCTCTCTCATTCTGGCATTTAATTTAGTCAATAAAAACAGTAAGTGCTGAAAATTCTTGGGTCTGACAGTATCTGAGGAGAGAGAAAAAGAGTTAACATGTTAAATTGAATATCAATCCTCTCCAGAACTGAAGACATTAAAATATCTGTCTTTTGATCCAATGTTTGTCTGTTGATCCAATGTTTGTCTGTTTAAAGCATCATTTTGTGATAGATGAGGTCTGAACTAAATAGTTAGTAAACTGATTTTAAAATAATTTATATCATCCTGCTGTTTTTCAAGTATGCATCACTAAAGTTAAAGTAATAGAACAAATCTTTTTTGGCAATGTTCAGTCTACCCAATGAATAAGTATTATCATGATTGAATTAAATTATATCTCTGCTCTCAGTCCTGTCAGTTGAAAATCAAATAGCAGAATAACTGCAATTTTGTTTTTCATTGTTATGGTGATGTCGGTGATTTATATTTCTGTAATTCTATTCTATTTTGCACATCTCACTTCTCCTTTATGTGTTCCCTATTTTTAAACTGTGCTTTCTTTTTGTCTCTGTGCCATTAACAATGTTATAGATCATAAAACTGGGGAAGCAACCTGATTACGGGCATTAGCTCTTCCAGTCAAGTAGGTAATAGGTGGACAGGATAATCTAGTAGATGAGTCCTCATTTAACGTTGTGGTTGCTTCCTGAAAATTACAAATCTAAGTGAAACATTGGTTCCCGTTGGAATCAATGTTAAAATTGTAGTTCGGTTTGGTAGGATCTTATCAGAAAAAATATTAAACATTTTAAGATAAACCTTCTAAGATGAAATATTTGATACCACTAAATTCCTACATCAGTACTTTTAAAATAAAATATGAAAGGAAAGTATAACTTTCCATTTGCAGTACCTCCTCCTTGCCACAGACCCTGCTTCTTGAACTTTCTGCTCTCTGTAGATCCTATCCCTCCCCAATTCAGATTGTGGCCTCTCCTCTTCCTTCTGAGTCCCTGATTCACCTCCCTGTGCCTGACTCACCTTCTTTCTCCTGGACCTTCATTCCGGCGGAAGATCTGATCTGAAGCCAAGGCTATAATGTTATAGAAGTGCAAGTCCTGATGGTGAAGTGCTGAACGAGGGTTGCTATGACCCATGTTTAAATGCTACTGCTCACCACTTTCCTGAGCCCTCACAATGAGTAATGGCTCAGGACAAGAGCAGCAGGCTCTTGTCCTGAGCCATTACAGTCAAGATGCCATTACAATCAAGATGCTCTGTCGGTACTTGCACTTGCACAACATCGGAACTCCAGCTTCAGGTAGGATCTTCAACAGGATGCAGGTCCAGGAGGAAGAAATGAAAAGAACGTTCCAGGGAGTGAGAGGTTTGATGAGATGGTGGGTTGGGTAGAGGCGAGGCCGCAACTCCTGCAGTTGAGAAACAGGGACAGGCCACATTTTGGAGATCAGGGAATATCAGAACAAAAGAAATAGGAGCTGGAGAGCACCACATAGCCAATGGAACCTGTTCTGCCAATCAGTAAAAATATGGCTGATCTTGGGCTTCAACTCCATCTTCCTGCCTGCTTCCCATCTCCCATAATTCCTTCAGCGACTAAAGATCTGAACAAGGATTAGCCACAAATTGAGGCGAGGCCAAACAAAATGGTGCCAATTGGATCACACAGAAAATGACATTATAACAAATTTAGCAATGCTGTATAAGATTACAGGTGCCATTATTTTACCAACATTAAAATAAAACAGCATTACAATGAGCAACATTAAATGAGGATTTACCATATTTTATTATCTTGTTAAATTGTTTTAATACCCTTATGAAAGACCTGGTGTCAGGTTACCATCCTTCCCTGGAAGCATGGCTACAGTCAGGAATTTAGTTCATGTGAAATTGTGGGCTGGAATAAAGCCACATAAGAAAACATTAAGGTAGATCATCAAAAACTTGTTAAAGGTGTAGGTTTTATTCGCTGTCTTAAGGAAAGTATAGTAAAAAGGTATAGTAAAAAGATACAGATATATCTTTAAATAATTCTACGTCTCAGCAGCTGAAGACACGGCTGCCAATTATAAACTTATAATTGTGGGTAAGAGGGCAGAATTAGAGCACTGCAGATATCTTGGATGGATATAGAGCAGAAGGAGATTACTGAGATATTTAGGGTTGAGAACCATAGAGGAATTTGAAAACAGGAATTTTAAAATCAAGACATTGCTCAACCAGAAACCAGTGTAGGTTGGTGAGCACTGATTGGACTGATGGGTGAATGGGACTTTGGTGTGAGTTAGGGTACAGGCAACAGAGTTTAGATGAACTTATATTTACAATGGTAAAGCAAAAAATACATTCACAATTTACATATTCTGATTTCTTTTATCAGTTTTTATATCTTTTCCAGATTAACTTGAAATGTTACATATTCTGATTGTAGCACAATTTTATCCTTTAGACATTTCCTAGGCTGCCTTTGATATTAAAAGTTGGTAGGTAGCACTAAATAAAAGGAGGGGTAATGGGAAAGTAAAATCATTGGTAAGGATGAGACAAAATCATATCTCAACATAAACAAAAATAAAGATATGGAACAGGAGTGGTTGAAATATAAATTCAGAATAACTGAAATAAAGGTGAAAGGAGCAACAAATACATCAAAGTTTGAGGAAAGAAGCAACCAGCATGAATGTCAATATTGAAGCAAAATGAACTTGATAGCCTGACGGAAAGGTGAAAGTAAATTTTGAAACATCTTGATGTCAATTTTCTTTTGGAATGTATTACCAAAGGTGTTGGACCCAACAGCCACAACACACGTCTTCAGCTTCAAATAGTTCACTGCTCTCTGTCTGATTAGCCTTGATTTTTTGAAAGTGTTGTATCATTTTATATATAGAGGAATTAAAAAAAAAACAGATTGTTGTAGACAGAGGGAGTTGACTTTGACGAGCACAAAGCTGGCTGTTACCTTGTCTGCCCATTTGAAAAAAGAATATAATTGTGTTAGAAGCAGTTCAGAATAGTTTACTTTACTGATACCTGGGGTGGTAGTGTGGAGGGTTAGCTTATAGGGAAAAGTTGAATAGCTCATGACTCATTACAACCTTTGCCAAATGTGGACAAAAGAGCTGAACTTGAGAGGTGAGAATGACTATCTTTGTCATTAAGGCAGCATTTGACTGTATGGTATCAAGGAACCCTAGGAAAACTTGAGTCAGTTGGAATCAGGAGGGGAAACTCTCCACTGGTTGGAGTCATACCTAGTACTAAGAAAGATAGTTGCGATTGTTGGAGGTCAATCGGCTGCTTCATCAATTACTTTCCCTCCATCATAAAGTCAGAAATGGGGATGTTCACCATTTGTGACTCCTCGGATACCGAAGCAGTCAGTGCCCATATGCAACATTCCCGAGCAGCATTCTGTCTTTGGCGGATAAGTGGTAAGTAACATTTGTGTCTCAAGTGCCAGGTAATGTCACAGAGATTCTTCAAGAAGAAAGAATCCAGCATCTCCCCTTTACATTCAGTGACATTACCATTGCTGAATCCCCCAGCATCAACACCCTGAGGGTCATTATTGACCGGAAACTGCAGTGGACCAGCTGTATAAATACTGTGCAACAAGAGCAGGTCAGAGGCCGAGAGTTCTGTGGAGAGTAACTCACTTCCTGATTCCCCAAAGCCTGTCCGCCATTTACAAGGCACAGATCAGGAGTGTGATGGAATACTATCCAGTTACTTGGATGAGTGCAGCTCCAACAATACTCGAGAAGTTCAACTCGAGAAGTCCTGTACATAAAAAGCAGAATAAATCCAACCTGGCCAATTACTGCCCAGTTGGTCTACTCGATCATCAGTAAAGTGATGGAAGGGGTCATCAGCAGTGCTATCAAGCAGCACCTGCTCAGCAATAACCTGCTCACTGACACCCAGTTTGGGTTTCGCCAGGATCACTCAGCTCGTTATAGCCTTGGTTCAAACATGGACAAGAGAGCTGAATTCCAGTAGTGAGCTGAGAGTGACAGCCCTTGACATCAAGGTCGCATTCAACCGAATGTGGCATCAAGGATTCTTAGTGAAACAGGAATCAATGGGTATCAGGGGGCAAACTCTCCGCTGGTTGGAGTCATACCTGGTACATAGGAAGATGGTTGTGATTGTGAAGAGTCCGTCATCGCAGCTCCAGGGCATCTCTGCAAGAATCCCTCAGGGTAGTTCCTAGGCCCATCCATCTTCAGCTGCTTCATCAATGACTGGCCCTCCATGATATGATCAGAAATGGGGATGTTTGCCCATGATTGCACAATGTTCAGCACTATTCTTCTCAGATACTGAAGCAGTACATGTTCAAATGCAACAAGATCTGGACAATATCCATACTTGGGCTGATGAATGACAAGTAACATTCACACCACACAAATGCCAGGCAATAACCATCACCAATAAGAGACACTCCAACCACCGCTCAATGGTGTAACCATCACCATCAACATCCTTGGGGTTACCATTGACCAGAAATCAACAGGATTCCCCACATAAACAGAGTGGCTACAAGAGCAGGTCAGAGGCTAGGGATACTGCAGCGAGTAACTCAACACCTAACTCCCCAAAGCCTGTCCACCAACTACAAAGGCACAAGTCAGGAGTGTGATAGAAGACTTCCCACTTGCCTGGATGCGTGCAGCTCCAACAGCACTTAAAAAGCATGACACCATCCAGAACAAAGCAGTCTGCTTGTTTGGCACCACATCTACAAACATCCACTCCCTTCACTACCGACACTCAGAAGCAGCAGTGTGTACTGTCTACAAGATGAACTGCAGCAATTCACCAAAGATCCTTAGGCAGCATCTTCCAAACCCACAACCACTTCCAGCTGGAAGGACAAGGGCAGCAGATACATGGGAACACCACCAGCTACAAGTTCCCCTGCAAGCCATTCACCATCCTGACTTGGAAATGTATCGCTATTCCTTCACAGTCGTTGGATCAAAATCCTGGAATTCCCTTCCTGGGTCAACCCACAGAACATGGACTACAATGTTTCAAGAAAGCAGCTCACCATCACCACCTCGAGGGCAATTAGGGATGGGCAATAAATACTAGGCAACAGTGACACCCACGAATGAATAAAAAAAAATCCAGGAGAAAGTAGCAGCCTTGATTTACACTCCATCCACTACCATCAACATCTACTCCCTTAACCCCCATAGCACCGTGGCAGCAAAGTATACCATCTACAACAGGCTTGTCCAAACTTTTTGCTTGGGGATCCATATTTGCATATTTTTCTCACTCAAGAGGCTGATGAGCAAATTTCAGAAAGATAAGGTTTGGCACAACAATAAAGTGAATTTTTTTAGCAAGTTGAGCTTTTAACGGAAGAAACAATTGCTGAATAAATTTAAAGCAATATCATAGCAAACTTGAGTTATAAAAAGAGTAAGTAATAAAACTGACCCAGAATGTTGTTCAGTGTTTGAGTGGGTGTGTGGATCCATGCATGTGTAGGTGAGGGCAGGTGAGAAAACTGAGACTGAGTATAAAGCAAACTCGCACAAGTTCCACTCGCCTGTCACTCAGTCACACACTGCCACATACGCACCCTATCACTCCATCACTTACATACACACACACACACACACACACACACACACACACACACACACACACAAAATGCACATCCACAGTTACTCACACAATCACTTCCTAAAATTCATTTGTGGGACATGGGTGTCACTGGCTGTCCAGCATTTATTGCCCATCACTAATTGCCCTTGGAGAGCAGTTGAGAGTCAACCACCTTGCTGTGGCTCTGGAGTCATACATAGGCCCGACCAGTTAAGGATAGCCGATTTCCTTCCCTAAAGGACATCAGTGAACCAGATGTGTTTTTCCAACAATTGAAAATGGTTTCATGGTTATCAGTAGATCCTTAATTCCAGGTATTTTATTTTTATTAAATTCAGATTCCACCATCTGCCTTGGCAGGATTCGAACCCGGGTATCCAAAACATTGGCTGAGTTTCTGGATTAAAGAGTCCAGCAATATTATCATTAGGCCACTGACTCCCCGTCATCATTCACACACACACTCAGGCACTCACTCAGTCACTGTCTCCTTCCTGGTCCTGTCAAAATGACATAACTTCCCTGAGTGGACTTTAACTTCCTTGCTCTGCTGCACTCCTAGGGCTCCAGCCCTGCTGTAATTTGGCCCTTCCAGGGCTCCAGCCCCAACGTATCTTCATTTCTGTTGCACACCAGCCTTCACACTGTTTCTCTCGCTCATTCGCTACTGATATGCCTGCTAGTCAACCTATCAAAAACAAACGCAGGAGAAACCAAGCAGAATCTTGCACTTAAACTCGCCTGGTTGACAGGAAGCTGAAAATTGCTTCCGGACAAATTGCCCATGTGGAGCAGCCTTGTGTTCCACAGGCCATACCTTGGATAAGCCTGATCTACAAGATGTACTGCAGCAAGTCGGAGACTTCTTCGACAGCACCTTGCAAACCAGTGACCAATACCACCTAATAAGACGAGCAGCAGATACATGGGACCACCTCCAACTCAGTTTCCCCTCCAAGCCACATATCATCCTGACGTGGAACACCATTCCTTCACTGTTGCTAGATCAAAACTCTGGGACTCCCTTTCTAACAGCACTGTCAGTGTACCAACACCAACTGGACTGCAGCGGTTCAAAGGGCTGCCATCGACTTCTCAAGGGCAACAAATGCTGGCCAAGATAACATCCCATAAGGTGGGGCCTATACCCATTGAAATTTAAAATTACAATCCTATTAGCAATTGCTCCCAGTTTTAAGTGGGTTTCTGCATCATTATTTTAACATAGAAACATAGAAAAACTACAGCACAAACAGGCCCTTCGGCCCACAAGTTGTGCCAAACATGTCCCTACCTACTATGCATACCTATAGCTCTCTATCTTACTAAGTTTTGCCAAATAGTAACTTAAGATGACCTTTTGCAAGTGTTTTCCTCAGGTTTTGGAGAGTTTTTTTGAATCTACCACAAGCTTTTGAAATTTTTTCTTAGCCCTTTAATCTTTCATCCCCTTGTTTTAATATTTCATTCCCTTGATGTACCTGAGTTGATATTTAAATTACCCATTCTAATTCAGTCCTTCACTTATTTCTCAACCCTTAAACGTTATTGGTTAAGGAAATACATTTTGTTGGTCACAAAGTCCTGGATACCCTGTTCCCCTTGCTGTGCAGTGTTCAGCTCACGAAAATTTGAAAAACTAAACGTGCCTCATCAAACCTAAATAACAGTTCATGCCATGAGATGCTCTGCTTTAATGAAGTCAGGGTCATTGTAAAACAATGAATTTTTAAAATAGGCTAGAGAGCCGCTGGGTGTGTGATTCCACTAAGCCATGGCTGTACATCTCAAGTTGCAATCGAGGCCATTTGCAAGTCAGCCCCTTTAAGACAACTTGCATGCACGGAGACTCCACACTGAAATGAAAACGTGGTGCACAACATGAAGACATTTAGAGGGGACATTTGATTTATTTTTAAGTACTCTATTAGACATGGAATTGCCTTTAAATCCACTCTGGAATTGCAAAAGTACCATCAAGTGTGATCTCGTCCTAAGCAGACGTATTACTGTGATATTTAATTTAAATTAAGCTCTTGTTTATTTGAAGTGGGCACTTCAGATCAGTCCAAAAGTCCTGCCTGGAAGATTGCATTTGATGCGAAAATGGTGCAGAAATTGGGCTTTGTAAATTGGTGCCAAATTTTCCAAATCTTGACAATTTAGTTGCTGCCGCAGCAACATTACAAATGGAAGATGTTGCCATTTCTTATCACAAGGGGTGCAATGTCTAACTGCAAAACAATTCAGATTTGCAAACACCTTGCAAAACAAGAGTGCTGTGAACATTAGTTGCTTTTCTCAAGGTTGTATTTGTGTGCTAAACTTTAAAAGTGCAGATTCCAGCATATGGAACTGTGATGTGTAGGGGAATATGTTGTCAAGGATAATGTGGTATTAGTTGATATTGTGCATAAATACCTTGTGGAAGGTATTATTGATTCCACTGTGATGCCTTTAAATCTGCAGAGAAACATGATCAATCAGTACGAGGTGAGATGGTTCAGTTTGCAGATATCCAATAATGTTTCAGGAAACTTTGTAAGGAGGATTTTTCTTTTCAGTTTTGTTATTAGTTTTATTTGGCTCTCTTTCAGCCTTGATATATGCCACGTGCCTTTCATTGGCTAAGACGGTTGATATCTATGACCTGTTCCGAAAGCTCTGCCACTGCTGCTTTTAAGCTATCTGCCAGAAATTACCTATCAGTAAACAGGATGGCTTGTTATCCTTGTAGAATAGGGGCTAGCACCTTCTCTCTGTCTCCCACTGGCAAAATAGCTTAGATCAGAAATTGAGCTATTTGGAGAAGTATCTGCACTGACCCATATCCCTACCAACATGCCTTCATCATGATCATTTTTTTTTAAAAATGAAGAATTACACAACTTGTTTTCCTTGTACATGCAGCAGGGGGCACCAACAGCACACTGAACGTAAAGTTCTGACTTTGTACTGAATGACAGAGTTAACCTGTCTTTCCATGTCATGTGAAATACTTTGGACTATTGGTAAGGGAACATGCATGTGCTTCAAACATTTTGCTGTTTTTAAACAGAGAGCAAAGGTTAAAACAAAAAGATTGATTGCTTGTGAACAGTGAATAGAATGGAATACTTTTGGCAGTATCACAAATTATTTAACTTGTGTTCTGATTTTATTCATGGCAAGGTTTGTTACTGGGGAGTTACATTGATATGAAGAATTTTTAGAAAGGAGTTGACAAATTTCAATAATTACTCAGTTCTCCATATTGATAAATTCAGATGAAAAAGCACTTGTATTTTTCACTGTTGTGCAACTTCTGTGGACATTAGCTTTGTTTGGAGACCAGCAGTTGTATTGGAATACTGCCAACTTCCTGGTATCCTCCAGTCCTGTTGTATTGTTTGCTCACTAAGTCCTGGCAACAATTCTGTGGAGTGAAAATGGAGATGATAATCATAGTTGCTCAAAATAAATTATTTTAGGTTGTTTAAAGTCTAATTTCAAACTATATAGATGGGTATTTCAAACACTATATAGCATACAAGGCTACAGAGCCAGTACTGGAAAATAGGATCGGAATAGATTGGTATTTGATGGCTAGCACAGACATGATTGGCAGAAGGGAATCTTTGTGTTGTAAAGTGCTATGGCTTTATATGCTGTTTTATATTCTCTTCTTTGTTTTCCATTAAGTAGAGGAAAAATATATCTGAAATTAAACTACTGCAAAATGTAGCCTGCAAGTTACATAACATGTTGGTTAATAGTTGTTCAATAATAAACATAATCTCAAACCTAACATTTAAGAAGCAAAAAGTTCAAAGAATAACTGTTTCTGTTGAAATGCTTTGTTTAGCAGTAATGCTACTTTTTTTTTAATTGCCCAATTTTACTTTGTGTGATCAGATCGACACCAATCTTCATTGACACAGGAGCATAGGAAAGAATTGCCCGAAGTGAGTCTACGGCTGGAAAGTGGGCCGAGTGCTGCTGTCCATTCATCTCTTGCAGCCAAGAATGGTTTCTTGCAATGCGTGATTAAGAACTTCACTTCAGAATTTCTGATGTCTTCCCTCACAAATCTAGGAACATTTCTAGAAGATGAAGTACCTGCTGACATAATCCCTATGAAGATTGAAATAACTGATACAAGGATTAACCTGAAGGTATGATGGCTACTTTTTTCTGTTGAACAATTTTCCCATAACAGTGGAATGTATGACTGTCACCAGGAGTCTTCCTCTTTTTTTCCTGAATGCTAGCAAAGATGTAGTGTCCACCCTCATCTCTTGGCAATCAGTCAATTACAGACCAGTATTCTGACACATTCATGAAAAAGTAGCAACTCTATACTGGGATAGTCTCTCTAAGTTCAGCAAAGGGTGATTATGTTCTGTGAAGCTAGCACGTGGAACGGGAATGTCCTTGTGCATTGCCTAGGTAGACTGACTGAAATCAAATGTAGGAGTAATAGTGTGGCTAACTATTATTTACATGGAATTTAAACAGCAACTTCTGATGGCTCTGCAAGCAGTTAAATGTGATAATCCAAAAGTTGCTTTTTGAAATGCCAGGCTTCTCCAGAAGCTGTGCAGCAACAATTACCATATCTCATCATCTGTTCATTATTAAAATACATTTAATGAAGATGCTGTACTTCAGTCAGAGATAGGAATTAAACACACCAGGAAAAGTTGTGACTTGTCCATTCCAATGTTAATACACTTTGAACAGGGTGATATGTCTTTAGTTACTCTTTAGTAACCTCTTTGGCACTGAAAAATAACTTTTAAAGCGTGGAGTCTCATTTCTTAAGATTTTAATTATCATTGGAGAATTTTTAAACAAAAAAACTCTTCCTATCTCTTGTATCTCCAGCAACCTGATCTTTCTTCTTTTTATGGCATTTTCTGTTCCTGAGTTGGCATTGTGTTAAATATTTAAACTAATTTGCTGAGTATTTCCAGAGTTTTCAATTTTCATTTCACATTTCCATTATCGATAATATTTTGCTTTTGTGTTAATATATGGTTATTGCTCCCTAGTATCTTAGTCAATGGCTCAGTCAATGACAGATACTAGATAGAGAAAATTGTCAGGTTTATCCTCTCTCGAGCATTTTAGACTCTTAAAAGACCAATTCATAGTCATCTAAATGCCTAATCCTACCCTACTGCTATTTTACCCATAGCAGAGAGGGGCCCAGGCCGGGTGAGTAGCCTGGTAACTTTTAATGGGTGAGCTATTAGCAGGCTGGGAGGGGGGCTGCGCAGGCAATGATCCTCCTTTGGGGGACCTTTGTGCCCGTTGGAGTCAATCGTCAACAAAGCGATAGCCCACTTTAATCCTCTTCTCGGCCTCTCAAGCCCAGTCATCCACAACCCCTCAACCCCCGCCACCGACTGGGGCCTGTCAGCTGCATCCCACTAATATCCAAAGTCTGGCCTCTGTTAGTAACTCTCCTTTGGGCATGCTTGTAATACCAACAGTGGTCACTGCTTGAGCCTGGTGCTGCTGGTACTATAGAGCTACTAGCAGCTGGCAGCTTTCTAAAGTGGAACTTCTTCCCAAGTGAGGCATGCATATCTTGACATATACCAATTAAGGCTCCGTGGAGCATTATCAGCATGGATGAATTCCCTGCTGGCTCTTTGGATGACAGCAAAAAACTCCATCATCCAAAAAATCCTGCCCATGCTGTACCATGACTAAAATTACAGCAGATTTGTATATTGTATTTTGTTTTTCAACATGCAGCTTTGCATGTAATATTCTAATTGACAAGCAATTTAAAGAATAGCAAGAGTAAATTTCATTGCGTACATGATTTATTTCCATGTACTATACCGCTATTTTAGGGATGATCATCTTTCCACATAATACAAAATTTATTATAATTTCAAATTGTGACTAAAATTTGGCTCGATGGGTCTGATTACAGTAGATGGTGGAGGTATGTACCTAATCTTTCTTACGATAAACAAAAATGACTGGCATTAGAGCCAACAGCTTGCGGCTATTTGCAGAGAAATTTTGTGTAAGCACTCCCATAGTCGTTATTGAAATGTTTGCACAATTGTGCAAAAGCAATGTTTGCACTAAGTGCTGCACTCTTTGTGGTAAATGCATATAAAAATAACTTGGTACAATTTGATTCGAAGGATGACAATCCACGCCGTGATCAGTCAGCCTATGAACCACCACCAGTGGAACTGATTATTGATGACCTGATTGTGTGCAGAAATGATGATGGGACATTTTGCATTGGAGGTGAGAAATTGTGGGTTTACTGCTGCAGACATGGAAAGATAGTTTTGTGACTTGACATCACCATTATCCTCCATCCTTGTGAATGAGGCCCCACAGTAGACCTTTGGAAAATTAACCTAGTGCAATGACCTTACCAAATCCTTTTAACACGCAGTACCGTGAGAAACTTTTCATTTCTTTCCTCATTTCTGCCTACCTGCCTGGGAAGTTTGAGCTGGACTCACTTGGTTCTCTACAGCTGATAGCTCTTAGGCATTTGACACAAGTAGCCATCTTTGTGTGTGAGCTTAGACAGGATCAGAGCAGCGTTGGGCAAGAAACAACAGCCAGAGGATATCTACCCTGAAACATTTCAAAAACCTACCTAGCTAATTGAAACTGACTGGCTACAGATCTCACAGCCCCACCACATCAAAGGCCCAGTGTCTTTGGGTGGTCTGTCCAGTAACTGATATGGGAAACATCACTCCTTTACATAGCTAGAGGGCAGAGGTTTAAAGTGAGAGGGGAAAGATTTAAAGTGATCTGAGGGACAACTTTTTCACACACAGGGTGGTGCAGATATGGAATGAGCCCCCAGAGGAGGTAGTAGAGGCAGGTACAATTAGAACATTTAAAGACATTCATTCTACTGGTACATATAGAACCTGTACCTACATGTAGGTACAGGTAGGCCAAATGCAGGCAAATTAGACTAGTTTGGTTTAGGAAACCTGATCGGCATGGACAAGTTGGGCCAAAGGGCCTGCTTCTGTGCTGCTTATCTCTATGACTTGTGTAAATATGCTTCAATTCTTAGTGATGAAAGTTGCTGATAGTATAAATCCTCAGTTTGGATAACCCCATGAAACTTAGATATTTTACTTGTGAAAGGATATAATCAAGTTTAAATGTTACTTGATATGATTAATTTTTGGTGCACTGATTATAAAGTTTGGTACCTTTTTAAACTAAATTACATAATCACCTATTTTTATCTCTGCAAAACATACTAGGATTAGCAAACTGTGTAATATGCAAATTTCTAAGAGCATGCTAAGTACTGTTTACGGACTGTGTAACTGTGTTCAGGACTTCGCCCCAATTATATTTTCACAGAGGTATGCTGATTTTTAAGGATAACAGGTTACCAAAATATGTGACAATTAATTAGTGGCCTTCAGGTAAAGGCACCTCTAGGTAGCAGCAACCACACTGATTGAATTTTACATCCAGTGTGAAAGAGAGAAGAGTGAATTTGAGACAATAACTAAAAAAGCACCACTTCTTATTGGAAAGGAATCAGAGCCCTGTATTATTTAGTCTTAGGAAGGTGGGAGAGAGAATGGTAAGGATGAAGCAGACGGCGCGCTAATCCACTGGCAGCAAAGCTCCATGCAAGCAGCTGGCCACCAAGGCAGCTGGCAAGACTGCCCAGGCCGTAGGCGGCGTGAAGAAGCCACACCGCTGTTGCCCCGGCACTGTGGCGCTGTGGGAGATGCACCGCTACCAGAAGTCCACCGAGTTGCTGATCTGCAAGCTGCCCTTCCAGCGCCTGGTGCAGGAGATCGCCCAGGACTTCAAGATCGACCTGCGCTTCCAGAGCTCGGTCGTCATAATCCTGCAGGAGGCCAGCGAGGCTTACCTGGTGGGGTTCTTCAAGGACACCAACCTGTGCGCCATTCACGCCAAGCGAGTCACCATTATACCCGAGGACATCTGGCGGGGAGCATGCATGAGCTAAACCCCCAAATAAAATCCATACAAGTGGGAATTATTTTCATTCCCCCCTGCATGCAAGAAAGAATTACTGAGTCTCCAAGACAAACTTGTAGCAGGTAAAACACCTTTTAAATTCAAAGGCTTAAATTTACCTCCTGTTTTCACTTTCTATTTTCACACTAATGACATTCCCAAAAGGAAGCATTTCCTTAGCTAATACATGGAAAGGTACTGGCTTCCAGTGCTTTAAGCTTCCCTCAAGCCTCTGAATTTTCAAGTTTTTGTTACCATGATTCTGAAACCATTATTCCAATAATTTTGTTTTTTGTTAGATTAAATCAAAGCCCAAATTCCATTTCTCTTAGACATTCAGAGTTCTTCCATTATATGCAGTATCTCAAGTCCAAGACAAATTCCACTGTCACCTCTTTTGCAGTGAAGAAATTGATCTCAAAACACCACAATGAATTCAGTGACAGACTGGACATCAGGAGTCAGTCTGCAAATATAATGCTCTGGCCGCGAGTTGATTGCAGTCTAAACATATTCTAGATTCTGATAAATATATTGCCTTGAATATTCTCAACCAGGTTTTTTGTGGAAACAGGGAAGAGTGAAATATGATCCAGGTCATAATGGTTTTGTACATCATATCTGGCTCAAGAGTAGAATTCACAAAATAAATGGTCGTGGATGTTGTCCTTTCTACTTGAAGTTATGGGTTGAATTTACTGTAAAGTGGAGAGAGGAGAGTTGTCTTCTTAAGGCTCTAAGGTCCTTATGTGAAATGAGTTTGAACTACAATTCAATTTTTAACAAGTGCATAAATTTCACATTCATACTGAAGAAAGCTCTGCAAATAATTGGTGTGGAAAATTAAATAATTCATACTGTGCAGTTCAGAGTACACTTCTGACATTAGCATTAAGGTACCTAACTATGACAGGATAAATGGAGTGTTATACTAGAGCTGCTGTTAATATGTCTAATCTTGAAGCCAAGAGTTGTGCTGGGTTGTAGAGATTAAAGAGGGACTTCAGCCATGTTCTCAGAACAGGTCCCATGTATTTGCTTGGGAAAAAAAACTATTTTGAATACATGCAGGCAAAGATGTTCTTGTGATAACTCTGTATTGCATAGATAAAGCAATGCAAGTATTTGCCTCTGTGTTTGTCATGGATTGTTTTAAATTTAAATGAAATGTGGAGTTTCTCCTGATGGTGTTCTAGTTAAGAGCTATCTCTGCAGATTTGTGAAAGATCAGCTCTATTATGGAGGTCAGTGTCACCCAGATCAGTTGTCAGAATGTTATGATCCCAGCTGATGTTACTACTAGACAGTCAGATCCCAGAATGGATCTCAATGAGCTCCATAGGCTGTAATTATTTTTGTTTAGAGATATGAATGAATAGAGTCACATGACTGCCAATTAACATAATAGATTAAAACATGTATTAAACATGAAAAGATTGTCTATAATACCAGATGTATGCTGATTTTTAAGGATAACAGGTTAACAAAATATGCGACGATTAATTAGTAACCTCCAGGTAAAGACACCTCTAGGTAGCAGCAACCACACTGATCAGATTTTACATCCAGAGAGAAGAGTGAATTTCAGATTAGTATTTTAAACTTAAGTAAGGGCAACTATGTGAAAGCTGAGCTAGACAAAGTAAACTGGAACACTAGTTTAGGGGATTGATCAATAGAGAAGGAGTTGTATACATTTAAGGCGGTATTTCACAATACTGAGAATGAGTATATTCCTGCTGTAATGAAAAATTCTGAAGAGAGGAGCCACCATCTATGGTTAACTAAAGAAGTTTAAGGAAAGCACACAACTGTGCAGATGAGTGGCAGGTCAGATGATTTGTCAGAATAACAGAGAATGAATCATAGAATCCCCACAGTGCTGAAGAAGGCCACTGAGCCCATAGAGTCTGCACCAACCACAATCACACCCAGACCCTACTCCTGTAACCTCATATTTACCCTGTCACTATGGGCAATTTACCATGGCCAATGAACCTAACCTGCACATGTTTGAACACCTGGAGGAAACCCACACAGGCATGGGGAGAATGTGCAAACTCCTTACAAACAGTGTCCTAAGGTCAGAATTGAACCCGGTCCCTGGTGCTGTGAGGCAGCAGTGCTTGCCACTGTGCTGCGCAACCCTCCACCCACCCCCACCCCCACCCCCACCCCCACCCCCACCCCCACCCCCCCTCCCCCTCAAGATCAATCAGGAGAAAGAAATTAGAGTGCCAGAGGAAGCTAGCTGCAAATATCAAAACAGCTGGAGTTTTTACAGGTATTTAACAGGAAAAAAGTAGTGAGTATTGGTCCTTTGAGTGAGAATGAGAAGTTAATAATAAAAAGGAAATGACAGATGAAATTAACGAATATTACTTATGTATTCATTTTAGAAGATACAAGGAACATTCACTAATAGCTGTAAATTGGGAGATTGGGGGGTGGGAGGGGAGAGAAACTTGGTGAAATTAAAATCACTAGGGAAGCAATACTGAGTGAACTGATAGAGCTGCAGACTGACAAGACTCCAAGTCCTAATGGACTTGATCCCGGAGTCCTCCATAATAGATGTGTTCTTAGATTCTGGAAAAGTTCCATTAGACTAGAAAATAACAAACGTCTATTCAAGAAGGGAGGGAGGCACGAACAGGAAATTATAGGCCAGATAGCTTGACATGTCATGGAGAAGTTGTCAGAATTGGTCATTAAAGAGGCTATAGCAGACAAGCTCAAGGTAATTAGGAAGAGTCAGCATTGTTTTATAAAAGGGAAATCATATTTAACCAATTTACAGTGATCACAGTGCTCCTTCCACTCACATTGTCAGCCACTTCAGGTCTTGAACAACAGGTTAGGTGTAAGGATTCGCATTCTAATCAGTAATCTGTAAACTGTCTGTGCTTTATATGCTCTGTCTGAGGCCAGAACTCTCCATTCACCTGACGAAGAGGGAAACCTCGAAAGCTTGTGAGTCTATTATCAAATAAATCGGTTGGACTAAAACCTGGTGTTGTCAGACTTTTTACTGTGACTGGCAGAAAACAGAGTATGCATAAATGAGGCTTTGTCTGATTGGGAAGTTGTGACAAGTGGAGGCCCACAGGAGTCTGTGCTGTAGCATCAACTCTTTACAATTTACATAAATGACTTTGATGAGGGAGTGAAGACATGGTAGCTAAATTTTCAGGTGATACAAAGGTGGTTAGAAAAATATGTTGTGAAGACGACAAATGGAGTTTGCAGATAGCTAGATATAGATTCTTTGAGTGAATGGGCAAAAAAAAAGAAATCGGACAGATGGAGTATAATGTAGGAAAAGGTGAAGTTATTCACTTTGGCAGGTGGTATTAAAAAAAATTACTGAAATGGAGAACGACTGCCGAATGCTGAGGTGCAGAGGAATTTAGGTGTTGATGTGCATGAATCACATAGTATACAGGTACAGCATGCAAGAAGGTTAATGGATTGCTATCCTTTATTACAAGAAGAATTGAACATAAAAATAAGCATGTTGTTATAAAAAAATAAGTTGTTTTCAGCATTGGTGAGACCACATCTCCAGTACTGTGTGCAGTTTTGGTCTCCTTATTGAAGGAAAGATGTAAATGCATTGGAGATAGTTCATAGAAGGTTTACTAGATTAATACCTGCAATGAGTGGATTGTCTTATGAGGATAGGTTGGAAAGGCTGGGCGTGTTTCCTCTAGAGCTCAGAAGAGTGAGGGGTGACTTGATTGAAGTAAATAATGTCCTGAACAGTATTGATAAGTTAGACATTGGAAGGAAGTTTCCTCTTATGGTGAGCTCAGAACTAGGGAGACTGTTTTAAAATTAGGGAATTCTCCTTAGTGAAGAGAAATGAGGAGAAATGTGTTCATCAACCCACTGTTCACATTCATATTCAGGGATACATTATTACCTTGTTTTCAAATCAGGAATAAAACATTTGCAATGCATTTTTTGTATTATGTTGCATACAGTTTAAGGTTAATCACATTTTGTAATTGATTTTCTTTTACTATTAACCTATGATTAACTAAGCTTTCAGTCTATTTACTTTAAACAAATAGATCTCTCCTGAACAGTAAACATTAGCACTGCAACGCAAGTAAATTTAACATTGACCCTAGTCTTAACAGTCTTCTCACTTTATCATGTTGACCTCCAAACATGACTCTGCTTTACACAAACTGTGAAAGCATCTGGCACAAAATGACTGAAAATTAATTTGCCATTTGCAGTAAAATCCAAGTGACAAAATTAATTTTGGGATTTCTGAAGTTGTCATGAGATTTTTGAGTTGAACTCTTCAATGTCCAGTTTGTCTATGATACTTTGTCCAAGTTTATTTATGGCTGGAACATTGTTGTTGATGTAGTATAATCTGAACTCTAAATTTGGGTCAATTGATATTACTTGTCATGTTGAAGATGGTCCATATTTCATTCACTGAAAGTTACACAAAATATACAGCAAAATTTATGTTTTCTATTTTTGTTCTAACATGCAACTTGTACATTATGAAATGGTTTATTGAAATTTAGTTTCTGCAATTTGATAACTTCAGTGCTTTCTAATAGGTTAACACCTGTTTACATTGAGTCTGGCTGATAACTTGTTTATCTGTGTTTCTGTTGTCTAGGTGCCCAGCTATCGAGTCAGAACCCAGCAAACAGAAAATCCACTAAACAAACAGTATTATCCTGCTTAAAATGTGATGAATCAAAGAAGGTTAGATATGTGTCACAGTCCACACAAACAGTTCCAAAGAACCCACAGGCACCTGGGCAGTCAAATCTTGGCGTTGAGTCAGCTGCTGGATACTCAGTTGAGCGGGAACAGGTAAGGAATAATGAGAAGTACAAAAAACAAATTCCCTTTGTTCCATAACAATGTTTTGACTTAATTAATTTGTCAGTCAATCCTGCTGGAAGAGATATTAAAACAATGACAGTAACTTGTATTAATACAGTGCCCTTAATATAGTGAGCCCCACTCCCCACCACCCTCCACTGAAGGGGTATCAAATAAAAATTAACATTAAGCCGTATGAGATATTAGGATATGTGACAAAGACTTGGCCAAAGAACTGCTAAGGAACAATTTTTAGACAGACAGAGAAGCAGAAGGAATTCCAATGGTGCAGCAGTGCAAATTTGGCAAGTGCAAGAGAACTGAATTAGAAGGTTTTATACTGAATTTGGGAACACAGGATTCATATGCACAAGAACACATTTTCAACATGCTGCATTACATATGTTTGTATTTTACATAACACAAGGCAACAACCTAACAGACTAAAAATAAAAATATTAGAACCACAATTAAATCAAATTTTATGAGGCCATTCAGCCTGCCATGGTTCTTTAAAAGAGCTCTTGATATATTTCCAGTTTTTTCCTTATAACCCTGCAGGCTGGTTCTCTTCAGGCGTGTCCAATTAGCTTTTGAAAATTGCTGCTTCCACCACACTTTCAGGTAGTCATTCACAATCCAAACTACCCTCTATGAAAAAATTCTCCTACTTTCCCCTTCTGTTCTTTAGCCAATTATTTAAATCTTTGACCTCTGGTTACTGATCCACTTGTTAGAGCTTTTTCTTACTTTTCCCATTTAAATCCCTCAGAATTTGGAATGCCTCTCTAGATTTCCTCTCAACTTTCTTTGCTCAAAGCAATTTCCCTAATCCCTCCTCATAATTTCTCATCCCTGCTATCATTCTGTTAAACTTCCTCTGTATTCTCACCAAGGCAGTTATACTTTTTGTAAAAGTTTCATGCCATGAATTGTACCCAATAGTCCAGCTGAGGTCTAACCTTTGATTTGTAAAGGTTCACCGTGACTTGGTAGCATTGAATACAAAAACAACTGTTTACAAAGTCAAGCATCACATGTTTTGTTTAACCACCTTTTCACCTTGCTCTGTTACACTCAAAAGATTTGTGGATATCATCCCTCTGATCTGGCAATGTTGTTCCACCAAATGTGCACAGAATCTTCCAGTGCAGAAGACAGCGATTCAGCTCATCGAGTCTGTACCAACCACAATCCGACCAGACCTTATTTCAATAACCCCATGCATTTACCCTAGCTAGTCCCCCTGACACTAAGGGACAATTTAGCATGGCCAATCCACCTAACTCTCACATCTTTGGACCGTGAGAGGAAACCAAGGCACCCAGAGGAAACCCACACAGACATGGGGAGAATATGCAAACTGCACACAGACAGTGACCCAAGACGGGGATCGATCCTGGGTCCCTGGCAGTGTGATGAGCACTGCTAACCACTGTGCCACCATGCTGCATAAATTCCCTAAATTAAATTACATCTGCTACATGTCACCAGTCTATGTCCTCCTAAAATCGTCTACTATTCTGTTCACTATTTACTGCATTGCCTGGTTTTGAATCATCCACAAACTTTAAAATTATATTCCCTATAGATAGGTAATTGGCTTACTGAAAAATCAATCTTTGAAACAAGTGATCCTGATTCAAGATATTTTTCATCATAGACAATCACTCAAATGCAAAAAATGTACAAAACAATAAGCACAACTATGTTCATTTCAACATACAAATAATTACAATACTTTGAAAAATGCAAGTCTAATTTACAAGATAAAAATAAAATATCTACTGTACTCTGCATTATGAATCACTTGGCAGGTTGAATTCTTTAAACTATTTACATATTATTTAGGAATTTTATAGAGAGTTAGATTAACTCGTAGTCTATTTCTTCTATATCTCGTTTGTGGAATGGTGTCATTTATCAATTGTGCATTTACTTTTGTGTGATGGTGGCAAGTGATAGCTGCAATGGGATTTTCAAGGATTTACAAGTGGGGTCCAGCCAGACCTTTTTTTTGCCTTTCAGCGAGGGAACATATTCAGTTGCTTACGTTAGTTACTCTGGTACTAATCACCCGCCATCCATTTCAGTACTTGATTCTGAACACTTTCAAGAGTTCATATGCTCTTTAGTAAGTCTAGCATTCAAAACAGGTGCTGTGTATTGAATCATGGGTCTTGCATAACTCCAGCACAATTAAAAGGTCATGTGAGATACCTTGACGCATGAAAAGTAGCAGCATGGGAAGTCTTCCATTTGCTTGTGTAAGTATTTCAAGTACTTGATTGTTTTGAATGGCGATCCCTCTTTAACGTGCAAATAGTGACCCCAGGCTGGCATTCTTTGGTGCTGTGTGGCAACAGTGTTAACTCCTAATATTAGCTGCATCACTGACAGTGTACTAAATGAAAGTTGTCACGAGGAAACTTTCACATGCTTTCTGTTGCCAACTGCAGGGCAGTATTAGTTGGCAATTTGCTCACCCTGACCACTGGAAACATATTTACATAGCTTAAGAAAGAGGAGAATAGTTATAGAGTTGCTTACCATTAAACAAAAATACAGTTGTAGTGTATTCATTTTTTCTTGTTCTTTGCAGTTACTTTTGAAAGAAAATGAATGTCTTAAACAGGAGTTGGCCAAAGCTAAACTGGCTCTTGCTGAGGCTCAGATGGAAAACGACCACTTGATACATCAAATCAAGAGTGTTAATTCTTCATAGCCAAATGCACCTAGCTTTGAAGACTACAGTGAAACAGGTGGAATTTCCTGAATCTGGGACATAGGTATCACCAGCTGCTATTGGTTTAAAAAATGCTAATTATCTTGATAATATGCTGAGCATTGAACAAATTATATGTAGAGAAAGTTAATTTGTCTGTTGCAGATAGATATTTTTGGATGTGGAGAATGAGCATTGGATCTCTGTCTGATCTACTTCAAGCAGTAAATGCAACTAAAATGATTGTTGAACTCATTAGATTATGCTCCATTTATTGATGGTGCTGATTTTCACTTCAATCTCTAATTAATTCTGACAAAAAAGGGACTTAAATTAAGGTTTGAAATAAAATACTATGGGGAAAGCCATTTCTTTCATACAACTGAGCTGTGTTTTGGTATGCCATCAAGAATTTTTTTAAAGTATCTATTCCAGAGCAAATCTTTTTTTAAGGAGTCTGAATTTGCACTGTAATTAACTTGATCATGTATCTAAGTTTTCCTGTGTAAAATCTGAGATATAAAATATGTACAGTGTAACATTTAAAGTGCACATGTGCTTTGTGTAATTATGGCAGACACCATTGTTGCTTGACTTCATGTTGAGTGCAAGAGCCATCTGTATAGTTGAATACCAATAAGGATGGACTGAACATAAAATGATGCATATCTAATGCAATCAACCTTTGCACAGCATTGTAACATTCTTCCATAAATAATTGTATTAAAGATTGTATTCTAAATAAACATCAGAGCACAGAAAAAGGTTTCAGCATGAACTTGTCATTTAAGTGAAGGTGGTTTCTTGTCACTTTTAATTTAATGTTGCTTATATTGTGAAAATAAATGAACAATAAATATTTCTTGTTTGCTCATCCATATTACAGACCACTCTTTCACTGCTCTTAAATTGCTTACTACGAAATATAGAGGAGTATGATTAATTTACTTACTGATTTTTTTTCTTCTTTTTTGGGATGGCATACCTGTGTTTTGCATCCTTTTTCTAACATCCTATCCTGTTAATTGAACATTTGAGAAAAATGTATTATTCCATTTTTATCATTGATTTCAGAGAGCTACCATTGACCAGAAACTGAACACGACCAGCCATGTAAATACTGTGGCTACAAGAGCAGATCATAGGCTGTGAAATCTGTAGAAACTCGCCTCGTGACTCTCCAAAGCCTGTCCATCTACCAAGTACAAGTTTGGAGTATGATGGGATATTCCCCACTTGCCTGTTAAATATCCAGGACAAAGCAGTGTGCTTGATGTGGGCACCAATCTTTAACCTTAAACATTTATTCCCTCCACTGCACGTGCACAGTGTGTATCATGGACAAGATGCACCACAGCAACTCCTGGGTTTCTTCAGCACCTTCCAAACTCCACAATCTCTACTACCTAGGAGGCCAAGGGCAGCATAAACATCAGAACCTACCATCTACAAGTTCCCCTCCAAATCCTGAATTGGAACTATAATCACTGATCCTTCACTCTCACTGGGTCAAATTCTGGAGCTACCTTTCTAACAACATCATGTGTGAACTGACACCACTATGACTGCAGTGATTCAAGTGTATGTTACCATCATCTCAAAGAAAATTGGGGATAAGCAACAAATGCCAGCCTTGCTAGTAACACACTCATCCCATGAATTAATAAAATAAAAAAAATTCTAAGTATGAACCCAGATGAGAAAAATTGGCAGATTGTACAAAAGGGGAGAGACCACCCCCACCCACTCACTTGATCAAATGGTACCTAGAAGTCATCTCATGGTCAAATGAAAGGAAACCCTGTGGTACAAGAACAAGGAATGCTAGAATAGCTCAGCAGGTTTGCTAGCATCCATTAGGAGAGAAACTTTAACCCTTCATTAGAACTGAAGCGAAGGAGATGGTGTTAGAACTGTAGAAACTGCAATAAAAAGTAGCAACTTGAAGAACAAAAGACTGATGGCCTGATGTGATGTTTGGTGGAGGGGGTGGGAGAGTTCCATTGAGGCAATACTTGTATGGGACATTTCAGAAAAAAAAGGGGTGGAGGTTTAAGAAGGAAGAGAAAGATAAAAATCTGAAGTTGCCAAACTCAACATTGAGGCCCAAGGACTGCAACGTGCCCAACCAGAGATGTTGCTTCTCCAGTTTATGCCAGGCTTCACTGAGGATTGCAACAGGCCAAGGGCAGATGAGGACACAAGAGCAAGGTGCAGAATTAAAATATATTATTCTATCCATATGTTGCCATTAATGCACATAGTAGTGAGCTCGGACTAACCTGTATGTATAATACAAAGGGTTGTTGTCATACATTGAATATAGATAAAACAAGACTGAGTTTGGAATTATGAACATGTGGGAGATTAATCAGATTTCCTCGTTAAACAATGTACTTATTTCCTCTCAAGTATAAACATAGTTACAGATTGCAGTTACAAATAATAATGGTGCAAAACCCAAACAGATACAAGAAACTAACTGCCTTATGTACGAATAAGGATTTGATGACTAGCAGATTCACTGTATTGTTGCATAAAGCTATTCCAGAATATAGTCTGCAGAAAAATGTACATCAAATCAGATGCTAATTGTAGCCACATTGAATTATTTGTATGTTATGTCACCCTTTTTAGATAACATTAAGTTGATACAGCTTAATAACATTCACTCTTTTTTGTTGCTGTGCTTCTGATTTTTTTTGACAGGCTAAATAAAGTGATAAATTGATATCATACCATCATATGTCGATTTGGCCAGGTATGAGGAGATGTGCAAGTAGGTATTTCTTGTACTATGTTTCCCTGAAGCAAAATGACTCTTAATATCAAGTTAGCACATATCTGCAGCTTAATAGCATCAATGGAGAATTAAACCAGCATCACACTGCTTAGTGCCACTGCAGACTGATCTGTCATCACTCCATGGCACCATCAGAATGTTATTTATTTAGGCTTTGAAAATTTGGTAGTCAATCATAGATGGTGTTGAATTTTGTTTTGCTGAGATGATATCTTATGAAGGATAGGAAGTGGATTGAGTATGAAATTGAAGATAGTTAATTTATGCTTTTTAATTAACTTAGATAAAATATTGGAATATTAAAACTTTTCTCCCCCGTATACCAGCAACCAAACATCTAAAGTTGAAGGCACTCAATCATGTTCATTATGAGATAGTAACCTTGGTTCAGTGCTAACATTCAAATTGAGATAAGATTGTTGTGGCTTCCAGTTCTTGTGATTTTAGTGTACTATCCATTTGATGTTTTCCGCACAGTACTGAGAATGTGCTGTTTTTTGGATGAGATTTTAAACAGAAGCCCCATCTGCTCAAGTGGAGTTAAGATCCCATTATTTGAAGAAGCACATGCAAGATCTCCCAGTGCGCTAACTAATATTCATCACTTCCCTAAACATTATTTGGTCATTTATGTAAGTGCTGTTTGTGGGACTTGGTTGCATGTTAATTGTCCTCACTGCATTATAACAGTCAAAACACTTCAAAGCTCTAAATTGGTTGTGAAGCATTGAGATGTATTAAGGTAATAATATGCACTAAGTAAATGTGACATTGTTCTTTCTATACTTAAATTCACAGCTGCATGTAATAATTTCCTTGCATGTCTGAAATAGGTTCCATCCTGCATTCAATTTCAAAAGGTGAATTTAACTCCCTTAATGCACTAGCTGAGAAGTCTGCCAGGGGGTTTGCTCCATCTTCACTGGTCCATATACACATTGAGATTCTTTATAGATATATAAAATATACACACACACACACAGATTGATTCATTAACAATCTTATAAATAGGGCCCAAGCCATTTGCTCACCCTGCAAGCTTGGTGCTGAATAAGGTACATCAAAGGCATCCTACGAGATCATGGCTACCCTAATCAGATATTTAATGCTGTATGTCCCACAAATTCATGAATGGGCCAAAGGCCAGCACTTACAGCCTTGAAAGGTGTCAGTCTGCCCTGGAAGGGCAAGGTATCTCAGAAGTTTGAGCACCAGGTGAAGCTAGCTGGTTTACCCTGCTGTAGCACTACAGGTGATATTCACCACTAACACAAAGCTGCTGTTAAGCCCAAAAAGATATTCTGCCCATTTTTCACATTGCAGTGCCAACATAATGCTAGGTATGAAGGCTGTATATTCCAAAGTCTGTGTGCATTGCACCAAACAGCATGTCCTAGCCATTGTTTGCAACAGACAAAGTACAGCCCATACCCAACCGGCCCATGAGTGCAAAACTCAAAACAGTGTCTGACATTAGATAGGATTCTGCAATTGGACAATATTTGCTAAATAATCCTGTGTTCAGGATTATTTGACAGCCAACTTAATATTATCAGTTGGGCTCCAGACTGTGGGATGTGTGTGTACTAGAAGCTACATATATTGTTACACAGGGCCTTGTACTTTGCAGAGGAAAAACATCTTCATACAGTTTCAGGTAAATGAAGTAAGTGACAGCCAGTCACTGACTCATTCCTCAAGGCAAAGCCTTCATCAAATCAGGATTAAACTGCTTTGTTTAAATTTTGAACAACACCTGGCAGTTAACTGTCAGTCAACTGATGCATTCTCCATGGTAATGCCCTTATCAATCAGAATCTACTGGCGTAATAGTCAGCACTTTCTTCTTGTACAGTATAAATTGTTTTCCCCTTGTACTGGTGTTCTTAGTGTCCTGGTGAGAAGAACATGAAAAAGCTTTGACTTGTCTTTTTCAGCAGTACTCATTCTTTCTATATTATAAAAATATATTTTTATTCTTACTAGCTATACATAGGTAGATTTTATTATAAAAGCAATCCTTAAACTTAAAAATGTAACTGTATAGGAATGTTCTTGTATGATAAACAGAAAAGAAAAATGTGTTTATTTGCTATTTAATTATCTTCCTCTGAAGAATTTTTGCACATTCCTGAATAAATGATACATGTAGAGCAACTTATTGTGTCTCTACAATTTGATTAGTGTATACTGGATGATCAAATCCCTCACATTTATTGATCTGACCAAATAACCTCTTCAGAAGATGGTCATTATGTAGAATGGACAATTAAGCAAGTACATTCCCAATTAACTGGAGATTTTGTGGCACAGTGGAGAGTGTTCCTGCCACTGAGCCAGAAACTCTGCGTTCTGGTGCCACACAGGAGTTGATGGGCCATGGAAGGGGCGTTCATAACATGGCCAAACAGGTTGATTGTCAATCTGCAAATACTTCCAACATGCTAGTAGCTGGCAGTAAGAGCAGGAGATACTCCTGGTCAGCCATGCTCGATGTGGAGTGGCGCCCTTCAAGCTTTAAGCCCCAGGCGACAGACTAGTGACCTATTCTGAGAATTATTAGCTGTGGAAACAGACAAACGTCTGCCTTAGTGCACCACTGGGTGCAGGAAGGAAAATTGGAAAATTCCCAAATAAGAGACTTACACTTTTAAGGATAAATTACTCTATCTTTCTGCTTTTTTTTTCTTAAACCTGCTCTTAAAACGTATATATTTGGTCAAAATTTTGATAAGCAGGGGAGGACTTGATTTACAGAGGATACGAGGATGAGATATTTATATTTACAAGTGCTTCATGAAAGATATTAGTCAAATAACTTTCAAACAGAATATTAAACAGCCTTGAGTATGCACCATTAACCACATCCCATTAATCTGATCCACTAAATTTTGCTCTACGTTTTCCGTTTGTAAGCCATCGCTTAATTCATAAGTTACATCTCCAACACTATTTGCCTTACTGTTCTTTACAAAGTGAAACAACCCCTCAGAGGCCAGTGTCCCTTCATCAGATTCCTTTCATTTACGAACTATTCTACTCAAAGAGCTTCAGGTACAAAGCCAGAGTGCCAGTGGCCTGCTACATTTACACACAGGTGATGCTCCCTGACTGGGCAGGCAATTATGACCTCAGACAGCTCATACTCCAACCTCATGGGCTTCACTGAAGTCATGACACAAAGTCTTGTGTGACACATTACCAAATATATCCAGAACTTTTATACATAGAACACATACTTTATTCTCTTAGTTTATACACTGTTCTCAAAATGAGGGGTGATCAATGGAACAGTTGCAGTAGCAGATTAGTTGGCTTCAAGCACTATTTCATGAAAAGACGACCTGAGATGGGCAGTGTAACGGTTAATTGATTCACAACCATTAGTCTATCACATGTGCCAAAAATTACAATCATCTTTGGCGTTATGCAGTTAAATGGGAACTGTCTAAAAAAAGTTTAAAATATTTTGGAACATTTTGTTTTATATAGGAAACTTTGCAAAAAAAACCAGATTGGCATCAAAAAACCTCACATCACAACCCAGTAATTTTAATATCAAGATCATGATCCATGGACAAATTCTAAATCTAACTAAAATTAAAGCAAATTACTGCAGATGCTGGAATCTGAAACCAAAAGAGAAAATGCTGGAAAATCTCAGCAGGTCTGGCAGCATCTGTAAGGAGAGAACAGAGCTCACATTTCGAGACCAGATGACCCTTTGTCAAAACTCTGACAAAAAGAAACATCAGCTCTTTTCTCTAAATCTGACTAATCACTTGAGATAGCATTCTCTTCCAAAGAAATAAAATTCTCTCTCAGACTGAGCAATTCTGAGAAACAAGTGTTTCTGAGACTGACAGATAATTACCTGTAAGTAAGAATTACTGCTGTTTCTACTCAGCACTTTACAGACTTCTGGACTCAACACTGAGTTCAACAATTTCAGATCATAACCATTACTCCCATTTTTATAGAGAGCAGCTGTTGGCAATAACATAACAAATAGCACTTGTCCTATTCCCACGCTAATTGCCTTGCACCATCAGCCTTTTTGTCATTTCATCTCTCCTGGCTTCCACCCTGACACAGACCAACTTTCTTGTTTTTGCTTTCCTCCCCCACCGCTGCCTCTGTACTTTCTTAAAGTATGTTAATCCTCTAAATTTCTCCAGTCCTGATGAAAGTTCATTAATCTGAAATACTAACTTTGCCTCTAGAGTATTTTATATTGATAGAATTGTTTCTAACCTTGAGTCATGGAGTTTTACAGCACAAAAGAGGTTCTTTGGCCCGTAATCTCTGAGCCAGTCATCAAGCACCTATCCTAATCCCACTTTCTACCACTTTGTCCATAGCCTATACTATGACATTTCAAGTGCTCATCTAAATACATCCTAAATGTTGTGAGGGTTCCTGCCTCTACGATCCTTTCAGGCAGCGAGCATCACCTGGGTGAAGTTTTTCCTCAAATCCCCTTTAAATCTCCTGCCCCTTGGTTATTGACCCCTCTACTAAAGGGTAAAAGTTCCTTCTGATCTACCCGATATATGTCTCTCATGATATTGTACACCTTGATCACGTCCCACCTCAGCCTCCTCTGCTTGAAGGAAAATCCCAGCCTAGCCAGCCTCTCTTCATAGCTGAAACACTCCAGCCAAGGTACCCTCCTGGTGAAATACTCTCTGCACCTCTCTCTTGCAATCATATCCTTCCTATAATGTGGCAATTAGAACTGCACACAGTTGTGTGACCTAATGAGTCTTTTATGCAGCTACATCATAATCTCCCTGCTCTTACAATCACAGATTCATATTGTGCAGAAGAGACCCTTTGGCCCATCAAGTCTGCACCAACATGTGAGAAACATCTGAACTCCTACCTAAAGTTAAAGTTTATTTATGAGTCACGAGTAGGTTTATATTAACAATGCAATGAAACTATTGTGAAAATCCCTGAGTTGCCACACTCTGGCATGCCAAATTCTCCATCAGTGTACCTGCACAAACGCCAATGCACCTAACCAGCACATCTTTAGACCGGGAGAGAACTGGAGCACCCGGAGGAAACCCATGCAGACATGTGGAGACTCTGCACAGTGACACAAGCTGGAAATTGAACCAGGTCCCTGGTGCTATGAGGCAGCAATGCTAACCACTGTGCCACCATGCTGTCCTGATCCTATCTACCAGTATAAGGCCCATAGCCTTGAATGGTATGGAGTGCCAGGTACTCATCCAGGTACTTTTTAAAGGACACTTGGCATCCACCTCCACCACCCTCCAGTTGGTAAATTCCAGACCATCACCACCTTCTGGGTAAAAAAAGCTTTTTCCCCCTAAACCTCCCACCCCTCACTTTTAACGTGTTCCCTCGTAACTGACCCTTCAACTAAGGGGAACTGCTGCTCCCTATCCATCCTGTCCATGCCCCTCATACTCTTGAGCACCTCAATTGGGTCACCCCTCAGTCTTTACTGCTTCAGAGAAAACAACCCAAGCCTATCCAATCTCACTGTGTAATTTAAGTGTTTCATCCCAGGCAACTTCCTGGTGAATCTCCTCTGCACTCCTTCCTGTGCATTCACATCCTTCCTATAATGTGGCAATCAGAACTGCACACAGTATTCCAGCTGTGGCCTCACCAAAGTTCTATACAACTCCATCATGACCTCTCTGCTTTTGTAATCTATACCCCCATTGATAAAGGCAAGTGTCCCATATCTCTACTACATGCCTTCCACCTTCAGCGATGTATGGACAAACATGCCAAGGTCCTTTTGTTCTTCGGACTTTCCAGTGTCAGATCTTTCATAATATACTTCCTTGTCAAATTACTCCTTCCAAAGTGATTCACCTCACACAATTTATCAAAAGATTTCAGACTTTGGAATAAAAGGTATATATTGATAAAATTGTTGAAACTTGGGTAGAGGGGTGCTGAGTTGATCTCACATGATATTTGCCTGGCAAGTGAAAGCGAAGTACAGTGTTCAGGTCCAGCAGAATTTGAGGACAGGTGTGGAATTGGATCAAGAAGCTGAGGGAGGGGAAGAAGGCAAAGGGGAAAGGTCAGAAACAGAGACCAGAAAGAGGAAACCAAACAGACAAAGGGAGAAAGAAATGTGACTGACTTGAGAAGAAGAGATGAGAAATAGAAGGAAAGGGAAGTGCAAGATGGAGGAAGAATGAGGAGAAAAACAGGAGAAGATCAACAAAGTTTCCTGCAATCTCCCATTCCTGTACTAAGGCTCACGGTCTGCTTTCCAAGGAAGCAAAGATGAATTGCGACAATTTAAGAGCCATCTCACAAATTATCGGAATGAATATATCCTCGAGTATATCCTTCTGCACGCTTCCTTTGCTTGAGATTTTTGAAGGCGCATTAAAAAGGAAGAAGGAATGGATAGAGGGTCAACAGCACTAGTGGCATTCTGTCTGCTTCCATCTTTATCCATTGACCCATGGATACTGATCCTAAACAGTTTCAATTGTCTATGGAGTTTCCAAAACCGCAGAGAGAGAGAAAGAGAGTGACAGGATTGTGTCAATTGCGAAAAGCTGAACTTCTACCACAAGTAGGCAGAAGAAGATCATTACTCTCCATCATTACACACCTGGCTTTTTCCAGCTGCCAAGATAAACAGCTGTGCGCAAATATACCAAACAGATCAATTTTGCTTTTTTTGTTTCAATGAATCAAACAGCTTCAATAGTTTCTCCAGTTCTGTGAATTGACACACATTCATGGAATGATGTGTAGGCTCTTTCTCACCTTTGTTGAGGAAGGAAATAAGATTGAGTGAAGTAGGTAGAATTTGTTCCGACTCGATGGAGGAGAATTTCTAGGGGAAATCACCTACTCCCTTACTGTATATGGCTAATTACACATTTGCAATGTTGATCTTCCATCAAAGGTCCTGCATTGACTATTTCCCACATCAATTCCAGGTGCACATTCACTTACAATCTCTGAAACAGTAACAACAATAGCAACTTATATAAAGCCTTCAATTAATGACACCAACTTCACAAGAGCATGACAAAATAAAGAATGACACCAAAGCCAGTGACCAAAAGCTTGGTCAAATAGGTTTTAAGGAGCATCTTAAAGGAGGAAAGTGAGGTGGAGAGATGGAGGGAGGGAAGGAGTTTAGGACTTAGACAGCTGGAGGCATAGCTTCATTCTGTGTGTGTGTGTGTGTGTGTGTGTGTGTGTGTGTGTGTGTGTGTGTGTGTGTGTGTGTGTGTGAGGGGGTAAACTTGAAGCACTTTCATCCCTTTGATCAGGTCATACAGATTCAGTTACCTTTCAAGACCAAATCCGAGCTGGAAGTTTACTCTGAATGCTTAAGTAGGACATTCTGAGGAAACCAATATTTGTCTTTTTCAGTATGTAGTTCTGTCCTGCATGTGGCTCACCTTTGCTGCTGCATAAATGCCAGGAGTGGACATCTATTCTGTACATGATCATTAAAATATAAATGCCAGTGGAAAGAGTCAAAAGAATAAATTGGAATCTGGGTTTTATATTAATGGAAGCATTTGATAGGAATGCAAAGGAGTGATGTTGGATTTGTACATCCACTGTTGGGCTATATGAAAATGATAGACATGAAATTGGTTGTTGATGTAATTCTCAGCACACTCGGGATTATTCTGCAAGTGCTGTCCAATTGTGGAATCACATTTAACGTCAGACACTATGTTCTGAGTTTGCAAGCATGGATTGGTTGTGTACAGTCAGTACTCTGCCTACTGCAAACAGCTGAAGAGATGTGCCATTTAATATGATCTGCCAGTTGTTGGAACATGCTGCCCAAGTACCTGGCATTGCATTGGCACCGAAATTCATACACCACATTACTCATTTATATGATAGACACACCTTCATTTTGGCTTGATGGTGCATTTTGTTAGTGACAAACACCACTCATACTGCCAATGCATAATAACAATATGAGACAACTCGCTTCACCTAGCGCTGAAATATTTGAGATACCTTAGCCTTCCAGCGTAATTGGAGATAGACTGGGAACTTTTCAGGTCTTAGGCCCATTTGTGAGTATGTGCAAGTCATAGGAGCAATGGTGTAACAAACAACTCAAGATTATCAGTCAGGTTTACAATGTGGCTCACTTACATTTGCTGGAAGCTACATATAGTCACATGCAGAGTACTGCACTCGAAGGCAAAAGGAATATGTCCAGGCATTATGCCTTTTCAGAATTAAAATATAAGCATGGAGGACAATAATGTATGCACCATGGTAATACCTCGACTAATCAGCATCAACTTGCCCACCAATCAGCACTCTTTTCTTTGCAGTATAAATTGCTGTTCCCTTTAAAATTTGGCATTCTGGCATCTGTCCCAATGAGTTTGGGATAAAAAAAGCTTCGATAGCATTTCTCTTTGTTCAGCAATACTCAAGTTCTGTCGATTATTTAAAAAGATCCACTGGTTTGTCCAATCTTTCCCATTTGGTTATAATGCCCCAAACATCATGAGACAGACTCACTGCCCATTTGGAATCAGGGAGATGTAAAGCAATAAGCAAATTTATAAAACAGATCAATTAGGGAGCAGAATCTGAAATAAATCCTCTCCTACCCTTTAGGCAATCAAAACTAGATGAGGAGAACACATTGAATTTGATTAATGTTACCGGCAGTCTACCACTTCTTACCTATCTACTTTTGTGTCAACTAGCCATATAAATATTGTGGCTACGAGAGCAGGTCAGAGGCTAGGAATCCTCTGAGAAGTAATTCAGCTCATAACCCCATCAAAACTTGTCCATCATTTACAAGGCAGGAGTGTGAACAAAAAAAAGTACAAGAACAGGCCCTTCAGCCCTCCGAGCATGTTCCGATCATGATGCTCTAACTAAACTAACAAAAGCCTCTGACCTTACTCGTCCATATCCCTCTATTCCCTCCCTACTCATGTACCCATCCAGATATTGCTAATGTGCCCGCTTTCACGACCTCATTTGGCAGCCATTCCAGACACCTACCACTGGGCATGAAAAACTTCCCCTGCACATTTCCCTTAAACTTGCCCCCTCTGACATTGAACCTGTGCCCCCTTGTAAGTGATACTTCCACCCAGGAAACAGGCTCTGACTATCTTTGCCTCTCATAATTTTGTAGACCTCTATCAGATCTCTCCTCAGTCTCCATCTTTCCAATGAAAACAATCCCAGTTTATTCAACCTCTCCTCATAATCAACATCCTTGATACCAGGCAATATTCTTTGCACTCTGTCCAAAGCTTCCATGTCCTTCTGATAGTTTGGCAACCAGAGCTGCATGCAATACCCCAAATGTGGCCTAAGTAAGGTTTTATATAGCTACAACATAATTTGCCAACTCATACTCAATTAATGGAATATTTTCCACTTGCCTGAATGAGTGCCTCCAATAACACTCAAGAAGCTTGACACCATCCAGGACAAAACAACTCTATTAATGGGAATCCAAACAACCATTCCTCCTGTTGCCCACGCACAGTGACAACAGTGAGCATCATTTACAAGATGCACTGCAGCAACTCACTAAGTCTGTCAACAGTAACTTGCAAATCCATGACCTTTACCACCTAAAAGGACAAGGACAGTAAACCTATGGAGCCAACACCACTTGTAAGTTCCCCTCCAAGCCACACATTCCTAATGAAAGCAAAGTACTGTGGATGCTGGAATCTGAAACAAAAACAGAAAGTGCTAGAAAATCTCAGGAGGTCTGACAGCATCTGTGGAGAGAGCGCTAACATTTTGAGTCTGCATCACTCTTTGTCAAAACTGATTTGGGAACGACATCGTTGTTCCTTTACAGTTTGGGTGTACCTACATCAGATGGACAGCAGTGGTTCAAGAAGGCTGGCTCCCCATTACCTCTGACAAACAGTTAGGGATTGGTAACAAACATTGGTCTTGCCAGTGATGTTCACGTCCCATGAGAAACATAAAAATATTGCATGCAGTTCATTACAGGAAGAATGCTTGAATAATGGAATGGCTCAGTAATTCCTCCTGCAGTGGAACTCTCACTAGATTGGCACCAGGAATGAAAGGTCATTGTTATTTTTTTCTAAAGTCCTGAATTAAAAAGAAGGCAGGTTACAACATTTGAGATTGTCATCATTAATTTTAGTTTGCAAGTGAAGTAAAATCAAACCATAAATGCAAAAATAAAAAAAAAGTTTAATAACTCCAAAAAGATTTCCTGTGGGAAACAAATCAATTTGTTTCAATGGTGTACTCTCTTTTTTATTCCCAGTGCTCAATGAATAAAGGTTGAAGCTTTCTCTCTGCAATCTCATTTTGGTAAATGCAATGTGCTTATATTGCCTCAACTCCACAGCCAAGCAGAACATAAATGACTAGGTATACTGTGTAGTTATTTTACAAATAGCTAATACAGGCAAATAAAAAGGGAACTGTCACATAAATACCCACGTCCAAATTTCAGTGAATGAAGCGTTTCAAATATAAAACAAGCTAATCATTCCCCAAGAGTCCATTAGATACAGATACGAAAAACACTCGAAATTTCTCAATATTTATGACCATTTTCTGAAATGTTTCCCATTTTGCCAGACAAAATTTCTTTTGATTTGGACAAAGAATCAGATTCTGCATGTCAATAGGAGTAAACGGCAATTGATTAAGCAATAAACTAAAGTTGCTATTCTATAGGAGAGGTCATCAAATTCAAAGTGTAACCGTTTGAGAAGCACAATGGGGCTAGCTGACTAGCTAATATGATCACATTCCAAAGGGCATTCTGTAATACAGACACAAAGAAAAAACAGGTCGCTCAACAAGACCTCCCACTTCAGCTGCCTCTGAGTAACTATTCACCAGACAGAAACAAAGGAGCTTATGTCTATGTACAGAGAAGGGCCAAGGACAGTTGATAAGGGGGTCTGGGAAACAGGAAAGAAGACACCCATCTGTTCATGAACTAATTACGTAGACTCATGATGCCCAGTTATTAATTTTATTGGACCCATATATGATGTATGTAATTTGTAAGCATTCTGATTGGATTGTGTCTCCAGTTGGGATGGACTGAGTACTGCATAAGACTTGATGATTTTCTTTGTTGGGTGGAGTTACGCATGGTCAGCCCTTCTGGCTTCTCTCTGCCGGCGTAATGGAATAAACTATTGGTCAATTGAATCAGCTTTGAGTGTTGAGTGATTATTTTGAGTTCACTCTGTCTTACACTGCTCAGTCAAAATGAACGGACTGAAACATTGTGGATTTGGCACTTGTTCCATTAGCAGAAACAAAGGCAAGATGCATAGAAATAATACATTGCCTTAACTTGGAATCATCATATTTTTCAGCAGCCTATAATCTGCCTATCTTTTGAAAGAAAGCCACTTAACCAAATATAAATTGCACGTGCTTGTTTATCATAGAAACGGTACAGTGCAGAAGGAGGTCACTTGGCCCATCGGGCCTGCACCGACAACAATCCTCCCCGAAACCCCACATATTTACCCTGCTAATTCCTCTGACGTACGCACCCTGGGATACTAAGAGGCAATTTCGCATGGCCAATCAACCTAACCTGCACATCTTTGGACTGTGGGAGGAAACCACAGCACCCAGAGGAAACCCACGCAGACACAGGGAATGAGCAGACTCCACATAGACGGTGACCCAAGCCGGGAATCGAACCCAGGTCTCTGGAGCTGTGAGGCAGCAACACTATCCGCTGCACCACCTGGAAAAGGATAAGGCATTGCACCCATCTTGGGCTTGATCTTAGTTAAAAAGGTCAAGAAGTGATCAGGCAGGATGATCAAACCTGAGTGACTACAACTGCATCTTAAAAGAGAAGGGTTAGAAGGGTGGAACTGAAGGAAGAATCATATAATAGGCAATTTTCCAAAGCCCAGCCCATGATGTGTGGCTTTGCAGGCATCAGGATGAACTTGGAAAATTGGCCCATCACCTCAGTTTCCAAAAGGTGTTTTGGATATGAACAAAGAGATGATGGGACTAACAAGCAGATTCTCTATGGCGTATGTTATTCGTACAGAGTGAATTCAATGAGCTCAGGGAAGATTCTCACCCTGGTCCACTACTTATCATTTAAGTTAGCACGTGAAAGGCCTTTAAATATAACCTGCTAGTTTAATTGCTCCAAAAACCGAATTAAAATTGAATCCAGTTGATGGTCCCCACAAAAGCGACAAACAAGATTCAAGCTGACAAGGTGAGGCATTGCACCAGATCCTGGGCTTGATCTGACCCTCGATCTTAGCCAATAGGTCAAGAAGCAATCTTTTAAAAAATTTTTACTCCATCCTTATAGTTACAAAGCCAATGCTCAAAATGGACTGGACAAGCACAAATTTATTCCTTAGTTGCTCGAAAAAACATTCAAAATCCAATTCATGGTCCCCCAAAAGAGAGACAAACAAAATCCAAGCTGACAGGATAAGGCATTGCACCTCATCTTGGGCTTGATCTTTGGCCAAAAAGCCGAGAAATGATCAGGCAGGGGTGATCAAATCCCAGAGTCTGCAATTGTGTCTTAAAAAGGGAAGGGTCAGAAGTGTGCAACTAAAGGAAGAGCCACATTTTTGTCAGCCTTGGTTCAGTAGTAGCACTCACCTCTTGAGTTGTGCTTCCCACTTCAACATGAGCAGATAATCCAGGCTGACACTTGGTCCTGAGGGAGTGCTGCATTGTTGGAGATGCCATCTTTCAGGTTAAATTTCCTCTGGTCTCTCTACTGTAAATATTTTAAGGCAGGATTCAAAGAGGAGCTGGGGAGTTGTCCCAGTGTACTGATCAATATTTATTCCTCATCTACATCACCACATCAGATTACATGGGAATTTATTTCATTGCTGCTTGTTGGAGTTTGCTGTGCAAATTGGCTGAATTTCAATAGCACTGCATCTCCTTGGCTGTAAAGTGTTGTGAGATGTCTTGAGTCATGAAAGGCATTCTATAAATGCACGTGTTCCTTTCATTTTCTTTCACTTTTGGCTAACAGCCAATATTTTTTGCTGAACCTATAGCAACAAGTACAATAAAATGTGGATTCTGATGAATGGCCACAGACCTGAAACGTCAACTATGTTTCTCTCTCCTCTCACAGGCTGCCACAGCTGCTGAGTATTTCCAGCATCTTCTCTTGTTATTCTACATAAAACATTGGAAGCATTTAAAACACCAAAGTCTCAAATGATTGCCATATGAAAGGCATTTCAAATCTACACCTAGCTTCTCCTTAGCAACGCTTCAATGGAGGATGAAAATGACTGTCTCCTGACTGGTGCCACCAAAACGCAGCAGGGATGCCAACCCAGGACAAGGGAAAGTGGGAGGGGGCAGCAGAGAGCGCTAACTTTGACATACTGATGAAACCCAAGCTGTTTTTAGTGGAAATTTTACCCATGTGGATTGCAGTCCATGGAAAAACGAGTCAATCACTGCTTCAGGTTGGGCATGCTATTTTGGGTCCTCTACCTTGCTGTTTTTAAAATGCAAGTAAAATAATAACAATGTGAAAATTCTTCAGGGATTTATTTGTTCTAGCCTCTCCATCACAGCCACGTCTCCTACCTGACGATATCAAGCAGTCTGTCTATCTTGCCTCTGCTCTCGAGAGGCAGTGGCTGAATGTCAACTTTACAATGCAGAACAAGGCCATTCGACCCATCGAGTTTGCACTAGCTCGCTAGGAAAATTTCTCATTAGGAAAATTCTACCAAGTCCCACATGCCTGCCTTATCCCCATAACTTGCATATTCTTTCTGCCAAATGTTATCAATTAATCTACAGTCAACATTAAGGAATGGTATTGTCCAATTCACTATATTATTAAGATTCTCTGCCACCTGATCGTTTCAGCCTAGCAGAGGGGGCATGTGTCAGGTAAGCCTGTCTGTAGTTCATTTCTGTGCAAAGAAGGTGACTGCAATTTTACAGCGAAAACACCTTTATCACTTTCCTAGCGGAAAAGCGACGCTAGCTGGAAAGGCTACAGAATACTTAGTCCTTGTCAGACTTCTTAAGAATGCAGGGCACTGTGGATGAGAACCATGTGACCATACACCAATCCCTCTGCACGCATTCAAGGAACTATGCCACACAAATTTCGAAGGCACAAATCAAGTTGTTGGAATATGTGAGTTAACATGTCAGGAGCATTTCCAGGCATAACAAAAAAAAAGAGCTGCCAACCTGAAGCTATAATACAGGACTATATGAATTTTAAACAGGGGAAACAGCATGCTATAAATAGTGTATCAGATCTAAGTTCGGCAGTCCTACCACATCCAGTTATGAATGGTAGTTAACAATTAAAAGCTATCCAGAACAGAAGACTCTACAAACATCCCCAGCCTCAATGAGGTGGGCGGAGGCCCAGCACAGTTGCAAAAGACAAGGCTGAACCATCTACAGCCAGACCTGCTGAGTACATCATCCATCTCAGCCTCCACCTGAAGTCTCCAAGATCACAGATGCCGGTCTTCAGCCAATTTGATTCACTCCAGATGATATCCAGAACCGGCTGAAGGTCATGGATATAGGAAAGATATGGGCCCTGGCAACATCACAATATTAGTGGAGACTTGTGCTCCAGAATTAGCTGGACATCTAACCAAGCTGTTCCAGTACAGTTACAACACTAGACATCTACCTGACAATGCAGAAATTTGCCCAGGTCCTGCCAATATAAAGCAGGACAAATCCAACCTGGCGAGTTACTGTCCCATTAGTCTACTCATGATCATTTACAAAGTGTTGGAAAGTGTCATTGACTTGATGGTTTGAGTTATAAGGAAAGGCTGGGAGTTTTTCTTTGGCGCATAGGAGGCTGAGGGATGACCTTATAGAGGTCTATAAAATAATGAGGGGCACAGAACAGCTAGATAGTCAATACCTTTTCCCAAAGGTAGGGGAGTTTAAAACCAGAGGGCATAGGTTTAAGGGGAGAGAAACAAAAGGGTCCAGAGGGGCAATTTTTTCACACAGAGGGAGGTGAACAAGCTGCCAGAGGTAGTAGTAGAGGTGGGTAAAATTTTGTCTTTTAAAAAGCGTGGGTACAGTGGGTGTAGAGGGATATGGGCCAAATGCAGGCTACTGGGATTAGCTTAGGGTTTTAAAAAAAAGGTAGCATGGACTAGTGGGGCCGAAGGGCCTGTTTCCATGATGTAAACCTCTATAACTAGACATCAAGGCAGCACGTGACCAAGTGTGGCATAAAACAACCTCAGCAAAACTGAAGTCAATGAGAATCAGGGGGAAAATGCCATTGGTTGGAGCTATACCTAGCCACCACGACCATCTTCCTTTCTACTAAGAGGCCAACCACATCAGGCCAGAACATCAACGATCTTCCCTCCATCAGCAGGTCAGAGATGGGGATGTTTGCTGAAGATTGCACAATTTTCCACTAGCAACTCTTCAAATACTGCAGCTGTCTTTGTCAATATCCAGCAAGACCTCGGCAACATCCAAGTTTGGGTTGATAAATGGAAAGTAAAATTAATGCAATACAATACCAGGCAATGGCCATCTCCAACCAGGGAGAAACAATCCATGGCATTACAATTGCTGAATCCTCCAACATCTATATCATAGGGGTTACCATTGACTGGACCTGCCATAGAAATACTGTGACTACAAGGGCAGATTAGAGGCTAGGAATTCTGCAGATAGTAACTCGCCTCCTGACTCCCCAAAGTCTGTCAACCATTTACAAGCTACAAGTTAGGAGTGTGATGGAATAATCTCCCCTTGCCCGGACGAGTGCAACACTCAGGAAGCTTGACACCAACCTGCTTGATCAGAACCTCATCTACCACATTAAACATTCACTCCCTCTGCCACCGACACATGGTGGCAGCGGTGTGCACCACCTACAAGATGCACTGCAACAACTTGCTACACTTCCTTTGACAACACCTTCCAAATCCACAACCTCTACCACCTAGAAAGGAAAGAGCAGCAGATCCATGGAAACATCACTAACTGCAAAGAAACTATACTCATGTTCCTTCACTATCACTGAGCTAAAATCCTGGCACTTCCTTCTTAGCATTGTGGATGTACCTACACTAGATGGACTGCAGTGGTTCAAGGCAGTGGCTCACTGCCATCTTCTTACAGGCAATTAGGTATGGGCAATAAATGATGGCCGAGCCACTGATTGTCACAACCCTTGCATTTTTTTAAGTCCACAAAAGTGTAAGTGATGTCAGATTATAGAAGGATCTTCTGCAGGTTAATGTCCATTGCCTGGAAAGCACCATGATACATTCATTCTGCTGCAGTCCATGTATCTGCATGATGGAACTGCAAAAATGAAGACTTGGCTGTTGGGAGACCAAAGCTGTTATTTACAGGCATGGTTGATGATCCCAAGTAGACATTCTCACAGAGCAACAAAGTGCAGATATAATGACGCTACTGCAATAGAAATATTCAGGCTATAGTTCCATTGTTAAGATTTACTTTTGTCTCTGCAGTCCTGCCAATGTCTCAAATGCCCAATAAAGCATTTGCTAATCTAATCTTACTTTAAATTGCATCTCATGTATTTTATATGAAACATTTTCTGGCAAATGTAGGCAGGAAAATGGAACCAATTCTTGCCATTTACAGTCAGCAATAGAAACAGATCCATATACATTTCCTTAGATAAAAATGAAAATGACATATTAATTACATTATGGAAATTTTACTTTTTAAATACAACTATCAGAAGGCCCATTGATAATGTTAGACTTTAAATATATTGTCCTTCATTAATTAAAACCTGCAAGTGCCATTTTCAGTACAGTTCTGAGAATGGATGTTCTCATTGTTGAATTTTAGGTTGAATAGTTTTTTTCTGTTCTAGTTAAATGCCTTCCAAATATTTCAGAGAAATTAATTGTAAAGCACATTAGTAGGTTAGCATTCCATTGGTAGGAAGTAACATTGGGATGCAGATGGAGTTTAGTACAGCAAATGTTGTCATGGTTCACCCAAGCTGTGCATCTGCTGAAGAAATTACGGTTTTGACAGCGTTGGCTTCAAGAATGCATCCCTTCATTACAAAGACACCAGGACATATGGACAGTGCTTAAGGCAATGTTAGGCTCCACGTGGGCGATATCTACAGATATCTAAGTAGCATCAGACCTTCTCTTTCACATTTACCTATTCACGGATTGAATCTGTTCCAAAAACAAGCAAACTTTTATCTCTCTTGACTTTTCTCCCTCTTCCTGAAGTTATTATGTTGACATATGCAGGGGTTAAGGGCATACATGAAGTAACAGTATGTCTTGGAGCTTGTGTTATCCCACTGTGGCTACCTTCCTTTGAGACACTGCCTTTCATCACCATGGATATTAAGGAACTTGTGTGTTCTATTGGTTTTGTTGCTGGTCTTCTAACTCCTGGCATGTTTATTTTGGTGGCTATTTGGAGATAGAGTTGTAGGTGACAGAAAAGAGTTTTGCTTTGTTCATATTTGATTTTCGCCTAAAGGCCAATGTTCCAAATTCAGCCAGCTATTTGGGAACCTCACCCATTGGCAGAACATATTGAATTTCTGACAACAACTGCTTCGAATTTGTAGATATTTTAATTAATGGTGAGAAATTCTCCTCTGTAAACCTGAATATTTCATTCATTCCTAGCAAATGACATTTCCATGTTGGATTGTCATTTTTGTAAACTGAACAATAAAACTGTGGGGAAAATTTGAAGATCAGGCCTGTTTCAATTGGTGTTAAAGCAACTGGCCACAAATACCTGCTGTTACTTGCAGAAATTATATTAAACATTATGAATAAATGACAATAACCAAGATTGATAAATCCAAATAATATGCATTTTCACAATATAATTCAAAATTGGTCAGTGATGTGAAGCAAGGTGATGGGTCAGATTACTCCTTTTAGCTCTGCCTGCATCTATTTAGAACAGATAACTCTTTAGAAATTGGAAAAAAGTCTTTTTAACCGATCTCTACCCTACCTACCTATTTCTCACTATTCTTCTCCTTCCAGAATCACATTTAGTAATCTCTTCATTCTGTTTCACTGTTTATTTCAACGGCTGTTTCTGACAACTTACCATATACATCTGTTGTCCATGGTTTAGAAATGTATTCTTTCAATACTCAACACATATCCTGTCTGCAGGTTTATAAAGCGTGGGTTGGCAACTTTCTTACACATGGGACTTCTTTTCCTGCAGAAGAAAATATGTAAAAATCCACCCTTATCAATTTTCCACCTTAGAATCATCGAATTCTACAGTGCAGAAGGTGGCCATTCCGCTCATCGAGTCTACACCAACCACAATCCCACCCAGGCCTTGTCCCCTTAACCCAATGCATTTATCCTTGCTAGTTCTCTTGACACTAATTGTGTCTTCTTCGAGACAGAATTTATTCCCATTTGGAAATAAGTGGACATATCAGTGAGAGGCAACATGGCTTTGTGAAAGGGAGGTCATGTCTCACGAAGTTGATCGAGTTTTTCGAGGAAGTGACTAAGATGATTGATGCTAGGACAGTAGATGTTGTCTACATGGACTTCAATAAGGCCTTTAACAAGGTCTCTTATGGCAGACTGGTGCAGAAGGTGAAGTCACATGGGATCAGACATGAGCTGGCAAAGTGGATACAAAACTGGCTCGGTCAAAAAAGACAGAGGGTAGCAGTGGAAGGGTGTGTTTCTGAATTGCTGTGACAAATGTTGTCCCTCAGGGATCAGTGCTGGGACCTTTTCTATTTATAATATATAGAAATGATTTGGAGGAAAAATGCAGCTGGTTTAATTAGTAAGTTTGCTGACAACACAAAGGTTGGTGGATCTGTGGATAGTGGTGAGGACCATCAGAGGATACAGCAAGATATAGATCGGTTGGAGACTTGGGTGGAGAGATGGCAGATGGAATTTAATCTGGACTAATGTGAGATAATGCATTTTGGAAGGTCTAATACAGACAGGAAATATACAGTAAATGGCAGAACCCTTAAGAGTATTGATAAGCAAAGGGATCTGGGTGTACAGGTACACAGGTCACTGAAAGTGGCAATGCAGGTGGAGAAGATAGTCGAGAAGGCATACAGCGTGCTTGCCTTCATTGGCCGGGACATCGAGTTTAAAAATTGGCAAGTCACGTTGTGGCTTTATAAAACCTTAGGCTGCACTTGGAATATAGTGTTTAATTCTGGTCACCACACTACCAGAAGGATGTGGAGGCTTTGGAGAGGATACAGAAAAGATTTACCAGGATGTTGCCTGGAATGGAGGGGATAAGCTATGAGGAGAGGTTGGAGAAACTTGATTTGTTCTCACTGGAACAAAGGAGGTTGAGGGGTGACGTGATAGAAGTCTACAAGATCATGAGAGGCATGGACAGAGTGGATAGTCACAAGCTTTACCCTACGGTGGAAAAGTCAATTACTAGGGGCACAGGCTTAAAGTCCAAGGGGCAAGATTTAAAGGAGGTATACAAGGCAGATTTTTTTTTCACACAGAAGAATTGTTCTCCCTGGAAAGACCTGAGGGGCGACCTGAATAGAGGTTTATAGAATTATGAGTGGTATGGATAGGGTGAACAGTTGAAAGCTTTTTCCCAGGGCAGAAAGGACAAGGGGGCACAAGTTCATGATAATGGGGGGAATGGTTCAGTGGAGAATTTTTTGAGGAGGTGACAAAAACGGTCGACGAAGGACGAGCCGTTGATGTTGTCTATATGGATTTCAGTAAGGCGTTTGACAAAGTCCCTCATGGTAGGTTGGTAGAGAAGATTAAAGCTCATGGGATACGTGGCCAGGTATCTAGATGGGTAGAGAACCGGCTTGCAAAGAGGAGTCAGAGAGTAGTAGTGGAGGGGTCCTTTTCTAGCTGGAGGTCTGTCACTAGTGATGTGTCGCAGGGCTCAGTACTGGGACCTCTTCTCTTTGTAGTGTATATAAATGATTTGGAAGAGGGAGTAAGTGGTGTGATCAGCAAATTTGCTGATGACACCAAGATGGCTGGATTGGCGGGCAGTGAGGAGCAGTGTCTGGCAATACAACAGGATATTCATAGGCTGGTATATTGGGCAGATACATGGCAAATGGAGTTTAATCCGGATAAATGTGAGGTGATGCATTTTGGCCGGAATAACGTAGGGGGGAGTTATATGATAAAGGGTAAGCCCACAAGGAGTATAGAATCGCAGCAAGACCTGGGGGTGCAAGTGCACAAGTCTTTGAAGGTGGCAGTGCAAGTGGAGAGTGTGGTGAAGAAAGCCTATGGTATGTTAGCCTTCATAGGAAGGGGTATAGAATATAAGAACTGGAGTCTAATGTTGCAGTTGTACAGAACGTTGGTTAGGCCGCATTTAGAGTACTGCGTCCAGTTCTGGTCGCCTTACTACCGGAAGGACGTGGAGACTCTGGAGAGAGTGCACAGGAGGTTTACCAGGATATTGCCTGGTATGGAAGGACTGGGGTATGAGGAAAGATTGAAGAAATTGGGGCTCTTTTCCCTTGAAAGACGATGACTGAGGGGGGATCTAATAGAGGTATATAAGATTATGAAGGGTATAGATAGAGTAAACAGAGGTAAGCTATTTCCTTTGCTAGAGACACACAGGACAAGGGGACATGGGCTTAAGGTGAGGGGGGAGAGGTATAACACAGATATTAGAGGGAGGTTTTTCACACAGAGGGTAGTGGGGGTATGGAATTCTCTGCCAAGTAAGGTGGTGGAGGCAAGCATGCTAGAGTTGTTTAAGAGTAACTTAGACAGGCACATGAGTGGGTTGGAGATGGGTGGATATGAGAGATTGTTTTAAATAAGGGTCATTAGCATTGGGGCGTCCCTGGTAAGGTAAATGGATATGGTACGATAATAATGTTTCTTTTTCTCTTTTCATTCACAGGTTTTAAGTCAGTCCGCCTTGTTGTCCAATGAGGGGCGTACATGCGATGGGTCGTACTTGGGCTGCTCTTGGTTGTTCAAGATTGGCCTAGTGCTTCATGTCGTTAGTGTGTGCTTAAACTGGACCAGATACTGGGCAAGATGACAGATCAGTGACTATCACTGATTGCTGTGCAGACACATAGATTTGGGCCGGTGTCTGTGGGAGTTTGCGCATTCTCCCTGTGCTTGCGTGGGTTTTCTCCGGGTGCTCTGGTTTTCTTCCACACCCCAAAGATGTGCTATTAGGTTGATTGGCAGTAATAAATTGTCCCTAAATCAATTTCCCTCAATGTGGATGGCCATAAAACATTCGATAAGGGTCATGGGTGGAGGGGGGGACTGGTGGTGTTAAGATGGCGGCGCGGGCTCGTTGGGCCGAAGGGCCTGTTTCCTGGGCTGTTTTTGTTCTTTGTTCTTTGTATAATGGGTGCCTGGAACTCGTTGCCAGGGGAGGTAGTGAAAGCTGATATGGTACTGACTTTTAAGGGGTGTCTTGACAAATACACGAATAGGATGGGAATAGAGGGATGTGGTCCCCAGAAGGGTAGGGGGTTTTAGTTAAGTCGGGCAGCACAGTCGATGCAGGCTTGGAGGGCCAAAGGGCCTGTTCCTGTGCTGTAATTTTCTTTGTTCTTAAGGGGCAATTTAGCGTGGCCAATCCACCTAACCCACACATCTTGTTCATAAGATTCAATTGAAGTGGTTTAGTAGCTGGACTTGGGGTAATGATAAATGTGTATCACACACAAATCAACCATTGGAGCAGAAAAACAAGACCATGTTTTTATATAGCATTTTCAAAGATATGCCAAAATGCTACACAGTCAATTACTTTTGAAGTGAAGCCAGTATTACATAGGTAAATGGAGCAGTCAATTTTATACACTGCAAGATTCTGTAAATCCAAAAGGTGTTGGTTGAGGATTAAAGGCAAATTACAGTGGATGCTGGAATCTGAAACAGAAACAGAATGCTGGAGACTCACAGCAAGTCTGACAGCATCTGTGGAGAGAGAATAGAGCCAATGTTGTGTCAGCTCATCACCCTGACGCGAAACGTTGGCTCTATTCTCTCTCTACAGGGGCTGTCAGACCTGCTGAGATTTTCCAGCATTCTCTGTTCCTCTTTTGGTTAAGGGTTATGTCAGCATACTTGAAGAGGTCATCAATTCTTCTTCAAGTAGTGAAATAGGGTTTTTTACATCTCCCTAAATAGCTAGACATCAAAATATTGCACTTTCACAATAGTGCACTGAAACACAAGCCAATGTTATTTTATTCTATTTGATCTTATATGGAATGTGGACATTGCTGGCTAGGCCAGCATTTATTGTCCATCCCTAAATCCCCTTGAGAAGATGTTTGTGAGCTGCCTGCTTGATCTGTAGCAGTCCTCGTGGTATAGGTACATTCATCATGCTGTTCGGCAGGAAGTGAGTTCCAGGACTTTGACCCAGTGACAGTAAAGGAATGGCGATGTAGGTCCACGGCAGGGCGGTGTGTGATTTGGAGAAGAACTTGCAGGTAATGGTGTTTTCATATATCTGCTGTCCTTGTCCTAGATGGTGGAGGTTGTGGATTTGGAAGATGCTGTTGAAGGAACCTTGCAAGTTGCTGAAGTGAATCATTTGCCACTGTGTCCAGGGGTAGAGAATACTGGAGGTAGTGGATGATCACGCAGGTTGCTTTGTGCTAAACCGTGTTGAACTTTTTGAGTGTTGTTGAGACTGCAGTCATCTAAGCGAGTGTAAAGAATTCCAATACACTTTTGACTTGTACTTTGTAGATCACTGACAGACCTTGGGCAATCAGAAGGTGGAGTCTGAATCGTTAAATGGCTTCAAGAAGGAGATAGATATATTTCTAATAAAAAAAGGGATAAGGGAATATGTGGGACAGACGGATTTGAGACCAGGGAGAGATCAGCCATGATCTAATTGAATGGCAGAGCAGGCTTGAAGGACTGAATTTGCTTAGTTGTGTTCTTCATTCCTATGTTCTTATAAATATGCTTATGAATTTCAAACCCATGAAATATTAGCTTTTTTTTTAGAAACAAACTAAGGTATAACAATGATGCCAAACTATTTTAACCAAAACAAAGCTGGAGATCGCAAGTGTTTGCCACATGTCCCTGTTGTACCCAGACTGCAATATACTGAGTGAAAATGTATTCATTTACTAATCAGCATGGAGAAACATGGCTTCCCGTCTTGAACAGAATGTGAGGTTGCTAAAATCAATCTATTACCCTCAGTGTAGCACTTTGCCACTGCTGGAGCCGTCAACTGCAATTAGTGCTTCTTATGAAGATGTAATCAGGGTGATGTATATACAGTGAACAATGATGTGAATTTTTTTGTGATTGAGAATGTTTGGTCCATGGTGGTCTGTTGAGAGAAAGGGGCAGATTCCGCAGTGCACAGCGTGGAAAACAATCATAAGTGCATTTATCAAGGACATGTTTAGGATTTCATTACAACATAAATACTGATATCTCAGTCTGATGTTCTAGAGTCTGATGAAAAATAATGAAATTGAATCGGTCCTTTCAGTGGTTGGTACCAAGTGGAGAGTACCAGGATGAATGGAGAAAGGAAAAGTAAATGATGGCCAGTTCATCCTACCTTGATGTAGTGAGACTGGAAGAAAGTTTGAAACTTACTCTCAGCAGCCTCAAGAGTAAGGAATAGCCACAAAAAGAATGTATATTTGCTCTGAACAGGTCTGTATTGGCAGATGATACTGTCTCAGACACTACTCAACATACAAATGTATTTTCTTAGTTAATGGCTCTGCTACTGTCAGTATTTCTGCCCACATTACTCTAGTGACGCACGATAAAATTATGCCACTTTCCAAACTTTTGTTTGCGCTTAACTGTTCCCATTGTTTCCAGAGAAGAATTCTATAATTAGGGTATGCTTTTAGTAACCATTATTCTCCTTCAGCCCTCCATGAGCTGAACTGAAGTTTGAAAATTTGATGTCAGTAGAGTGTAATCCCTCATTACGCACTAGACATGTTCTTTATATAAAACCTACCTGTGGGAAGCGGCTGCATTCTGTCTATTTTACAGAGTTTCTTTCCTATTACATTTGTGAACATGATTATGCCCCTTGAATGAATACAATGCTAATAATTTTCACTGCCCACAAGGTGGCTTTCTTTTCATGAAGCTGGTTTTCTGAATCAGAATACAGACCATACCAATGAAAAAACTACCCTGTTGCAGAACGTGGACTGCCTCTGCCTATCCCCCAGATGCTATATATCTATTAGACAGTCCATTGTTATTGTATTTTAGCTTCAGATTATGATAATGGATAAAGCTGGTGCAAATACTTATCCCATAAAATTAACAGGTTGCAGCCCTAACTTTCATCAAAGGCCATATATCTTATAATTGATTTGACTTACTTTGACTGGCATTGTGTTTCTCTCTTACAATCAGGGAGACCATCAAGCCAAGGTCGTCACCGTCCCCATCACTTTTCACTGAAAGTCTTGATAGCAAAATTTGATTTATTATTGTCAGGTATATCAGTATACAGTGAAAAGTATTGTTTCTTGAGCGCTATCAGATAAAACGTATCATTCACAGAGAAGGAGAGAGTGCAGAATATAATGTTACAGTCATAACTAGGGTGTAGCAAAAGATGAACTTATGACAGGTTGATTCAAAAGTCTGATGGCAGCAGGGAGGTGCCAAATCTGGAAGAGATTGAATTGGAGCATTGTTGGATAGTTTAAGAGTTAGAGTTTTTAAAACATAAAACAAGAGTAAAAGATAGAATTAGAGGATGCGCTGGGGACAGCTCACAAGAAGTTGCCTCAGTCCAAGGCCATCACTTGTTTGCAAGAAAAGTAATCCAAACTTTGTATTATAACCAGCTGAGGAATAGATAGATCAGCTTTCCTCTTTTCCCACTCCTCATTTGATTTGATTTTTTAAATAGGATATGGTATTGCCAATTCAGTATGTACTGGGCAGTATGTACAGTTTGTAAGGACAGGAATTTTTAAGTTGAACACAAAAGCAGTTAGAGTGCTTAAATCCAGCAGGTAAACAATATTGCAAATGTACAGTTATATCCTATTTATAAAACACAGAAACAGACAATCAAACCCTAAACATACAAGAGAAAAAAACAACTTGACAAAGTATTGGATGTTAAACTTGGTTGAGTGAAAGTGCAGATTAAAAAAGGAAAAGCAATAAATATTGACTGATTATATCCAGTGACCTTAGTTCTTCGGCTGAGGCAGTCAGTTTGAAGTCACGGCTGGAAACATTGTTGTAGAACTCCAATAGCCTTCAGTAAAACGTCTCTGTCTGCTGTTGGAATATGGACACACTTAACTCAATAAAACAGGGTTCAAAGCTTAATTGGAATATTGTGGAGAGAGAAGCACTGTCTCCAGCAGCTAAGTGACAAAAGAAGTTAATCAACTCATGTCAGGTAACAGCTCCTTTTTGCCAGTTTGATAGCTAAGGTGATTAATTTTTGATGTTCCAGCAATTAACTCCTGAATGGTTAATTCTTCTATTTGGATGAGACGGGAAGGAAACTTTTCACACCTTCAGGTAAGTCCTTGTCTCTGTTGGAGTCTGCATTGACTCTATGTCTCATGAAATGGCAATGTGGCTGCACAGATGCCAATTGGCTACCATTTTAAGTCAGTATCTTTGTTTTAGATAAATGTCCATTTTAAAATGTTTAATATGTGAAACCAGCTGATATCAAATTAATTCCACAGAGCACACCTTTGTGATATCAGATATACTAATATTGGTGTGGCCAAGTGGGCCAAAGATGGTGATTGCAAAGCATTATGGGATAGGATGGCCAAGTTTATGCAAAGACAGACAAATAGGCTGCAGCCCCAAACGAATATTGGACAGAGACAAGTAGATCGCAGACTTAGACCTCAGGCATACGCAGGAAATAGGTCATTCCAAAGGCAAAGGACACTCTCTGGTCAAACATACTTGTTTAATCAGACAAAGAGGCACCTTAATCTCTTATTTGGGAGGGAGGTATGTGACCTATGCGCCTCCAGCACCCAAAATCGGTGTGGTTAAAGTAAAGTTTATTTATTAGTCACAAGTAGGCTTACACTCACACTGCAATGAAATTACTGTGAAAATCCCCTAGTCGCCACACTGTCCGGGTACACTGAGGGAGAATTTAGCATGGCCAAGCCACCTAACCTGCACATCTTTGGACCATGGGAGGAAATCCACACAGAGACAGGGAAAACATGCAAACTGCATAATTGTCCCATTATTTAAGAAGGATAGCAAGGATAACTTGGGTAATTATAGGCCAGTGAGCTTGGTATCAGTGATAGTGAAATTGTTGGAGAGGATTCTTAGAGATAGGATCTATACACATTTGGAACTAAATGGCCTTAATAGCAACAGATAGCATGGTTTTGTACAAGGGAGCTCATGCCTCACTAATTTCATTCAGTTTTTTTGAGGAGGTGACAAAAATGATTGACGAGGGAAGGGCTGTGGATGTTGTCTACGTGGACTTTAGTAAAGCTTTGGTAAGGTCCCTCATGGCAGGCTGGTGCAAAAGATTAAATCACACAGGATCAGGGGTGAACTAGCTAGATGGATTCAGAACTGGCTTGGCCATAAAGACAGGGTAGTAGTGGAAGGCTGTTTTTCTGAATGGAGGTCTGTAACTAGTGGTGATCCACAGGGATCAGTGCTGGGACCTCTGCTGTTTGCAATATATATAAAAGTGACATGGAAGAAAACGTAGCTGGTCTGATTAGCAAGTTTGTGGATGATACTAAAATTGCTGCAGTTGCGGATAGTGATGAAGATTGTCAGAGAAAACAGTGGGATATAGATAGGCTGGAAAATTGGGTGGAGAAATGGCAGATGGAATTTAATCCAGACAAATGCGAGGTGATGCATTTTGGTAGATCCAATTCAGGTGGGAGCTATAAAATAAATGGCAGAACCATCAGGGGCATAGACATACAGATGTGGGTGTGCAGGTCCACAGATCCTTAAATGTGGCAGCACCATTGGAAAAGGTGATGAAGAAAGAATATGGCATGCTTGCCTTCATTAGATGGGGCATTGAATATAAAAACTGGCAAATTATGTCACAGTTATATAAAACACTGGTTAGATCGCATTTGGAATACTGTGTCCAATTCTGGTCACCACACTACCAGAAGGACATGGAGGCTTTGGGGAGAATACAGAAAAGATTTACCAGGATATTGCCTAGAATGGAGAGTATTAGCTATGAGGAGAGATTGAATAAATTGGGAATTGTTCTCCCTGGAAAGATGGAGACTGAGGGATGGCCTAATAGAAGTTTATAAAATTATAAGGGGTATGGATAGGGTGAACAGTTGGAAGTTTTTTCCCAGGGTAGAAATGACAATTACAAGGGGGGCACAAATTCAAGGTTGGAAAGGATGGGGGGGGGGGTAATGTTTTAGTTGAGATGTGTAGGGGAAGATTTTTTTTACACAGAGGGTGGTGGTGGAATACACTGCCAAATGAAGTGGTTGAGCCAGACACATTAGCGGTATTTAAGCCTTATCTGGATAGACACATGAACAGGTGGGGTATAGAAGGATACAGGCAGTTGGTCTAGACAGTACAGCGTGATCAGCATAGCTTTGGAGGGCCAAAGGGCCTGTTCCTGAGCTGCACTGTTCTTTGTTCCACACAGAAGTGACCCAAGCTGGGAATCAAACCCAGATCCCTGGTGCTGTGAGGCAGCAGTGTTAACCACTGTGCCACCCCACATCCAACTGGACTCCATCGATTCAAGAAGCTCTCCTGGATGCTCCTTACAAATTCTGTCCCATTCAATGCCCCTAGCACTGAGTCCCAGTCAATATAGGGGAAATTAAAATCACCCACTACAACATCCTTGTTCCTTTTACACCTTGCCAAAATCTGCCTACATACCTGTTGTTCACACCAAGGTAAGAATTGCTGAAAGAGATGCGAGAGCTGAGGATTGATATATTGGATATTTAACATACTTCTCTCAGAAATAAAATTGACTTTGGAGATTTTATTTCCTGCATTTTGCTGCAGGCTTGGTCTCTGTTACAATACTGGCTGAAAGAATTACAGCCCTTGTAAATTTCATAAAACTAGTTGAACTGACTTCAGTCCGGTTCACCGCATCTGGAATCCTAACTCATGATGCGTTGTGTTTATTACGCCTTTACTATTCACATCTACTATAGTTAATCTGGCAATGATTCCTGTATTCACAGCATAAAACTGGCTCACACGTGTCTACCTCCTTTTTTTAATGACTGCTGAGCAAAGCAAAGTGGGTAGATTGTGTGGATTGAGCATTTGCTGAAATAAAGAGCAGCACGGTGGCTCCAACGATTAGCACCGCTGTCTCGCAGTGCCAGAGCCCCAGGTTTGATTCTGGCCTCGGGTGGCTGAAGGGAGTTTGTTCATCCCCCACCCACCCACCTGCCTATGCAGGTTTCCTCCAGCTTCCTGCTACAGTCCAAAGATGTGCAGTTTAGATGGATTAGCTATGCTAAAATTCTCCTTCGTGTCCAAAGATGTGCAGGCTAGGTGGAATGGCTGTGCTAAATTGCTCCTTAGTGTGCCAAGATGTGCCAGTTAGGTGAATCAGCCGTCGTAAATGCAAGGGGTTAGAGGGACAGGGGCTCGGTAAGGTCCTCTTCCAAAGAGTTAGTGCAGACTCGACGGGCCATAAGGACTCTATTCTGGAGAAATTCTATGAATCTAATACAAAATTAGTTGTAATATACACAGCACCAAAACACAGCTTTAGGAATGAGCTCCAATGAAAGATCACACTAACATAAAACATCGCTCTGCGTTGTGCTGATGTAACTTCTTACTGTTGTTAAATCCTGAGGCTGAGATTTACTACTGGGACCATTCAGTGTGTTCCTGTGACATTCCGCTGGCCACTTTTGGGATGGAGGTGATAAGCCAATGAAAATAAAGATCGGATCTGATTGGCTGTTAAGATTGGGTGCTGCCCTCCAGCTGATCTGATTGGGTTTGAGGGAAGTCAACCAATGAACAAAGCTTGGTTTTTTTATACATTGCAAATCATTGACAAGAGGGCGGAGTGTTGATGATGAATTTAAAACATATCTGATGGTTCACACATACACAAGCAGAGGGGGAGAAGGCTTTCATTCGTCCAGAGACCTTACGTTTCAATACACCGATAGACACAGGCTGTAAAAGTGAAGGGAATCCGTACAGAGAGCACAAAAATATCACCCATAAATTACTCCCAACGTAGCTACAATGGGTTATACAAATCTCACCAGGCACAGGGCGGAGAAAGTGTTCGCTGTTCTTTTATCAAGCGCAAACAATAAGTTGAAACTATTTGCAGACAAAGGAATGGTGTGGATTCCATTTTTTAATTCAAGTATCCAGCAGCTGAAATCACAGAAGATGGCTTAGCGACAATAATGCGAGGTCGGACTGGGTGTTTAATCTATAAATGTGTAGTAATTTCCCAGCAAGTTGGGGACAGAAGTCCACAGCCTGCTGACACTGGCGTGCCAAGCTCTTTTGTCTCGTCTTTCCCACTTACATCGGATTCAGTCTATCAATACACCAATAGACACAGACATTTTACTTTAATCGCACATTTTTAAAAAAATGATCATCCGAACTTAACGTCGTGTATTAATTCCCGCACACAAAATGGGTTTGGCATTAAATTGTGCTGCAGCCAAGGGTAAAGTGAAGCGAGATACAACAGTGGCGTTACCTGCATGATAGCATTAGCCTACTGACCCACACAACTTGGCCTTTTGTTTGTGTGTTGTGTGTGTCAGAGAGGAGAAGGTCCCAGACGTTGTTCAGTTGTCACTCACTCACTCTGCTGCTGAACATTGGGCTCAGGTTTGGCGAAACCGCAGTTCACGCCCTGATCTGATTGACAGAGCGCCGGGGCTGGCTCTGTGTGAGGAGGGGGGTGGGACTGCTGGCTGCCTGCCTGCCTGCCTCTGGACCCCCCCCCCCCCCTCCCTCCCATAATAGAGTGACAGATAGAGGGAGGGGGGGTGGGGAAGGGGAGCAGGAGGATCCGGCTCACACAGGCAGGGAAAGGGAGGGAGCTGTCCCTCCACAGCCGGGGCTTGGTTAGCCCAGCACCGCTCACATCTCTCTGTGTGTTTCTCTGCCTTAAGCGGCTTGCTCTCCCTTTTGGAGTTTCACTGCTATTCCACACAGATGATGCTCGCCTCTTTACGCCTCTGACACGCGTTTGCCGACTGGAATTTGTACTATTAAATCCCCTTCTCTTCCCACCCCCCTCCCCTCTCCCATTACCCTCTCCCACCCCCCTTCTCTCTTTCCCTCTTTTCTGTATTATGGGGAAAGAGCAGGAACTTCTGGAAGCCGCTCGAATTGGAAATGTAGCGGTGGTGGAAAAATTGCTAAGTGGCAAAAAGGGATTATTGGGAAGTGGTTCGAGCTCCATCCCACTCTCCAGCCTGCTGAGGTGAGTGAGAGAGAGAGAGAGACCCTCTTGTTGTTAACCAGTGTGGGAGAATGTATGTTTTGTTACAGTCTAAACAGAACAAATGGAAACACTTCTTTTTTAGCCTAGACTCCAGCATTGCGAGTGGTGGAGTGAGGCGGATTGTGGAGCCTTTATTTGCTCCCAGCGTGGATCTTTATTGGAGAGGAATGTGCAGTGTGTGTGAGGCACCTCTTGTGTTTCAGATGCTGTATTGTGTGCTCTCTGGGGTTGTAACTGTGTGGATTATTATGGGCTGGCTGTTTGTTGTCTCCTTTCATCCACCAACCTCAAGCAAGTTTGGAAATCTGATGTGTCTGTTGGGACGGTTGTGATCCCGTTGGCAGGGTTAGAGTTTACAAACAAAAGTGGTTCAGTGTTAACGTGTCGAAATGTAAACCGCTGTTAGAAAAGTTGGGAGAATCGTGTACGCCGAGTTTATTTTGTCGGCACGTTTAAATAGCTTTTACTTTGCAAACTATTGTGTAGAATGAGCCAAAAACATAAAGCTGTTTGCACTCCTGATGTTCCTGGAACGGAATATTGATCTGTGGTTTTCTAGGTAAACGCTGGGGAGGAAGGAATTTCCAGTGTTATCTGGGGGGATGGGCACTAGGACCAAGCTCTGGAATAGGAACATCCTGGGGGAAATGTAAAAGCTGGCGGATACACACTGCAATATCATCACAAATACAATGTTTCCATTTCTGTATATCTGTATTTTTAGAGAAAAGCCACTGGAACGAGCTGCTGCTTCTTGTGTTCACTCACTTCAGCTCTGGGGCTGAGCCGCTGCTCGGTGTTTGGGGATGGAGCGGACAGGACAAAGCCCACAGCAGCAGCTCCCTCCCCGCGGCGCTCACCCCCCACCCCCCCCTCCCAGATTTCCCCCCTCCCCCCACCTCCCAGATTTCCCCCCCCACCTCCCAGATTTCCCCCCTCCCCCCCACCTCCCAGATTTCCCCCCCACCTCCCAGATTTCCCCCACCTCCCAGATTTCCCCCCCCACCTCCCAGATTTCCCCCCCTCCCAGATTTCCCCCCTCCCCCCTCCCAGATTTCCCCCTCCCCCCCACCTCCCAGATTCCCCCCCACCTCCCAGATTTCCCCCCTCCCCCCACCTCCCAGATTTCCCCCCCACCTCCCAGATTTCCCCCCTCCCCCCCTCCCAGATTTCCCCCCTCCCCCCCTCCCAGATTTCCCCCCTCCCAGATTTCCCCCCTCCCCCCCACCGCCCAGATTTCCCCCCCTCCCAGATTTCCCCCACCTCCCAGATTTCCCCCCACCTCCCAGATTTCCCCCTCCCCCCTCCCAGATTTCCCCCCTCCCCCCCTCCCAGATTCCCCCCCCACCTCCCAGATTTCCCCCCTCCCCCCACCTCCCAGATTCCCCCCCCACCTCCCAGATTCCCCCCTCCCCCCCACCTCCCAGATTCCCCCCCCACCTCCCAGATTTCCCCCCTCCCCCCACCTCCCAGATTTCCCCCCTCCCCCCACCTCCCAGATTTCCCCCCTCCCCACCTCCCAGATTTCCCCCCTCCCCCCCTCCCAGATTTCCCCCCTCCCCCCTCCCAGATTTCCCCCCTCCCCCCTCCCAGATTTCCCCCCCTCCCCCCCACCGCCCAGATTTCCCCCACTGCCCAGATTTCCCCCCCTCCCCCCACCTCCCAGATTTCCCCCCTCCCCCCCTCCCAGATTTCCCCCCTCCCCCCCTCCCAGATTTCCCCCCTCCCCCCTCCCAGATTTCCCCCCCTCCCCCCCACCGCCCAGATTTCCCCCCCTCCCCCCCACTGCCCAGATTTCCCCCCCTCCCCCCCTCCCAGATTTCCCCCCCTCCCCCCCACCGCCCAGATTTCCCCCCCTCCCCCCCACCGCCCAGATTTCCCCCCTCCCCCCCACCGCCCAGATTTCCCCCTCCCCCCCTCCCAGATTTCCCCCCCTCCCCCCCACCTCCCAGATTTCCCCCCTCCCCCCCACCGCCCAGATTTCCCCCCCTCCCCCCCTCCCAGATTTCCCCCCTCCCCCCACCGCCCAGATTTCCCCCCTCCCCCCCCACCGCCCAGATTTCCCCCCCTCCCCCCCCACCGCCCAGATTTCCCCCCTCCCCCCCACCTCCCAGATTTCCCCCCTCCCCCCACCGCCCAGATTTCCCCCCTCCCCCCCACCGCCCAGATTTCCCCCCTCCCCCCCACCTCCCAGATTTCCCCCCACCTCCCAGATTTCCCCCCTCCCCCCACCGCCCAGATTTCCCCCCTCCCCCCCACCGCCCAGATTTCCCCCCTCCCCCCCACCGCCCAGATTTCCCCCCTCCCCCCCACCGCCCAGATTTCCCCCCTCCCCCCCACCGCCCAGATTTCCCCCCTCCCCCCACCGCCCAGATTTCCCCCCTCCCCCCCACCGCCCAGATTTCCCCCCCTCCCCCCACCGCCCAGATTTCTCCCTCCCCCCCAGAGTTGTCCCTCCTTTCTTCACCTCTTGCCCCCTCCCTTCCGTCCCTGCTTCCCCACCCCTCCATGCCCTCGCCCCTCCTGTCCCTGCTTCCCCACCCCTCCCTGCCCTCACCCCTCCCTGCCCCCACCCTCGCCCCCACCCTTCCCTCCCTGCTTCCCCCTGCCCCCACCCCTCCCTGCTCCTCCACCCCCTGCCCCCCCACTCCCTCCCTCACAGCCTGCCCCGCCCCTTCCCACCAGCCCTCATCCCCACCAGCCCTTCCTTCCCCACCACCCCAACTGTGAAATCCAAATTGACAAACAGGATAGACTCTTTTTTTGCCAGGGAAAAGCCTCTTATTTGCACGACACGGTGTTGTTCAGCGACATTACTGCTGGATGTTTGGAATAGCTGGGATAGTTGAGTCGGGGTGGTGCTGGCTCATGTATGAACATTGACACATAACATTGGAGGGTACATCATCCCAGTGCAACAAGGGCCATTTCCCACAGCACCAAGCTACTGCTGACTGACGTGGATAATTGCTGAACCTCTAAATTTAAATGACGTATATACACAAATCAGTTTAGATAGGCTGTCTTTATTTGTGTATGTGTGTGGCTATGTTCTACCTACAATACTAGATGTTTGTTTCTGGTTTTACATAGATTGAACCAAGTATTCCTTGGACTGCTGAGTAACTATTGGAGAAGTATGTAGACACCTATCAGATGTTTAGAGCTTCTAAAAGGAGAAACAATTCTATTACTAATGTGCTGAATTATTTTGGATTGCATTGCATTAACTCACAAGGAGGTTTTGATTTCAAGTGTGTGGTTGCTAATCCTATAACTTTTCAGTAACGTGTGTTGATTACCTGGGGTATAAAATCAACTGAGTGCACTTTATGGATCCTCTTTGCAATAATTACACAAGAGAATAAGATTTACCCAGAAATAGCAGTAAGTCATAACCATATCCAGAACTGTTGGGGTGATATGTTGAACAGTACTTGAGAACTTTGTCGCAAAATGTCTAGATCCAGAATGGCAACGCAGTCTTGACAGCAGCACCGGTTAGTCTCATCATTATTAAAGAAAGTGAATCTTCAGTGACAGGGGACTAACTGAAATGTTATCAGGCTGGACAGAAACTCCTTCAGATTTGCACTGGTTTGAAAATCTGTTGCTGTTGATATGTGCAAATATCCTTGACCATTATGATCAAATGCCAGCACTTTTTTTTTGTTTATTTATTTGTTTCTTTATTTGAAATCCACATTTGAGTCCACCCTGCAAAAATTGAGTTGGGGTGGCACCAGTGTGATAGCTGAACTGACTCAAATGTGGTTTAACACAAAAGAATGAAAACGTGCCCAGATGCCAGAGCGAAGACAAGGAAGAACCAGCAGTGGCAGAATCTACTACTCCTTTGACAGTGATGTGAATGAGATATGGAAGGTTTTTTTTTTATTCATTTTTCTGGATGTGGGTGTCGCTGACTAAGCCCTCATTTATTTCCCATCCCTAGCTACCTTTCAGAAGATGGTGGTGAGCTGACCTCTTAACTTCTGCTGGAGTTCGTGTGGTGTAGTTGCAGCCACTGTGCTGTTAGTGAGATAATTCCAGGATTTTGACTCAGTGACAGTGAAGGAATAACTATGCCTTTCCAAGTCAGGATGGTGAGTGAGTTGGAGGGACCCTCCAGATGGCGGTGTTTCCCAGTTATCTGCCGCTCCTGTCCTTCTAGATGGTAGTGGTCGTGGGTTTGGAAGGTGGTATCTAAGGAAACTTGGTGAGTTCCTGTAATGCATCTTGTAGATGGTACACACGGCTGCCACTGTTCGTCAGTGATAGAGGGATTGAATGTTTGTGGAAGGGATAGTAATTAAGCAGGGTGCTACATGGTGGATGAGCTTTGGGGAGTCAGGAGATAGATTACCTCGCCATAGGATTCCTAGCTTTTGACTTGCTATGGTCAGAATTTATATGACTTTGCCAGTTCAGTTTTTAGTCAATGATAACCAAAGAATATAAATGCTGCCATGTTCCCAAAGGATCATAGGCTGCTGTCCCTTTCACGAGAAAGAGCTGACTGGTGGTCCTTTAACCTGAGGCTCACCACACCTCAGGCGAGGAGCAAGATTGAGAAGGTGTGGGGCCGTTATGAAAAACTTCAGCCGGTATGGGAATTGAACCCGCACTGTTTGTGTTGCTCCATTCACAAATCTGCCATCCAGCCAACTGAGCTCACCAATTCTCAGTTCAGTGGTAAGCCCCCAGGATGTTGATAGTGGGTGATTCAGGGATAGTAATGTCATTGAATGTTAAGGGATGATGGTTCGATCCTCTGTTGGAGATGCTTATTGCCTGGCGCTTGTGTGCTACTTGTCAGCCCAAGCCTGGATATTGGCCAGGTCTTGCTGCATTTGGACATAGACTGCTTCAATATCTGAAGAGTTACAAATGGTACTGAACATTGTGCTGTCATCAGGGAACATCCCCACTTCTGACCTTGTGATGGAAGGAAGGTCATTGATTAAGTAGCTAAAGATGGTTGAGCCTAGGACACTACCCCAAGGAACTCATGCAATGGAGTCTTGGAGCTGAGGTGATTGACCTCCAACCAGCTCAACCATCTTGCTTTGTGACACATATGACTCCAACCATCCTCTGAGGCCTCGGCTGCCTGAACCTTCCAATTCAAGGACTTGAAGAGGGGAGATGAGGTAGTGATAATGTAGTAATAATAACATAGCTGTATGATAACGATGTAAGACATAAGATAAACTATAATCACTTAAAATATATTGGGTAAGTATGTAGGGATGTGGGGTAGAGGATGATATAATAAAGGGTTAATGTGAGGCTGAGTACACGAATGCTCTCACATAGATGTAAGAGAACACATGAGCTGCACCCAGGGTCAGCCTAGTGTTAGACAGAGATGTGTATTCCAGCAAGCATGGAGACAGCTCCTGGTTTGTATCCTTTACAATATAATTGTAAGTAGTTTTAAGATTCAATAAAAAAATGTAATTAACCTACGTATGATTAAAAACATTTCTTCAGATCTACAAAAACGACAAGAATGACAGCAGAGATATTTTCGTCTTGCAGACATGTATATTGAACTTTTTGATAGTAGATATTTTGGAAACAGTAGAGACAATCAATGATCTCTAAATTAATTACAAGCTGGGAGGACAAAGTATTGGAAAGTGAGGTGGTGTGAAGCATGTGCAAGTTACATCACACAGTTACTTTGTAATTCTTGGGATATGACTCATTTTTTTGTCAAGTTCGAGTATTAATATGTATTTTGATAATGGTTTGGAAATCAAAGCAATAGCAGAAGTTATTGTAATTCCATCTGTCCTTTATCAAAAGCTGGCTAACCATCAAGTGCTAAATTATAAGTTCTTAACACCTAATGCATTTTGATGCATACTTGTACTATTCAAAAAGGAAGCTTGGAAGCTGATACAGTCATCAGTATAAACTACTGGTGCTCCATATGTTATTAAAACTGCAAAAATCTTATTGTTCCAGGTTATTCTTTTTTAAAAAGATCACACAGTGTGCATTGTTTGGCATTGTACTGCATGAATTTGTCCATCGCAGCTTGTCCTTTTGTTAAATATTGTGTTTGTTCGCGCATTTAAGGCTAAAAAAGCTGAAAATTTACTAAGAAATTAAGTAGAGGTTTTAATTAATGGGAAAACAAATACTAGGGCCAAAGTGAACAAAGGTTCATAATTTGTGACTAAGTTTGAAGAGGAAAGAAATGGTGGTAGAATAAGGAATAGTGATTGGATGATGCCAAAGTGTTGAAATGTGTAGTTGGAGAAGGCAGATTGGATGTATGTGAATATTATTCTGCGGTATTGAGGTCTTGGAGAGAAACAGGGCATTGACTTAGTTGATGTGACAGACAAAAAATGGAGAATAATATATTTGTAGCTTACTGTGAACAAAAGTTTCAAACAACTGAACAAAGAAGTGTTGATAAAATTGTTGCGATGAGGGTTTGGTTGCTCCATAGATGCAGCAAAAACTTGTCACCTAGGCATGTTAGAAATGCTATTAGAGACTTGGACTAAGCTTAGAGTTGAAAGGTTGAAGAAAAATACACAAACCACAAAAGAGGCGCTGTAACTTTTTGAGGCAATGCTAGCAGTGGAGAAGATGTGGGAATTACATTTGAGTACAAGAGGAGAACAAAGGAATGACATGCAAACTGTTGTGGGAACAGAGGAAGATGCGTCATAGTTTTTAGTTCAATTTAAAAGATTTGAAGAAACATTTGAGGAAATTAAGGTTGAATGTCAGTTTGTTCAGATTGCACTGATATTAGGAAAAATGGATATTGAAGATTGTTTTGCCTGCTTTCTATTTTGAACAATGGAGGAAGCCCAGTAGAGATAAATGAGTAAACGCAACATACAAAATCAGTGAAGAACATAAGGGGACATATAAAAGCAAACATTGAAGAGTGGCAACATTAGAAGGATGAAGGTTTGCAGTGTCATCACTATTCAAATGGAATAGTGTTAAAGTACACCGAAACGTGGCCTGTAAAAGCTGTAAATAATTGTCAATAAATGTACAGGTAGTGGGACAAATGTACATGACTTGATATGAGAAAGAGAACTTGCATTTAAATAGCACTGAATTTTAGGATATTTTTGTTTGACAGCCAACATAATACTTTTGAATTGTAGTCATTGTTTTTATGTTGGAAAACACTGCAGTCAACCTTGTTGAGTGAAGTCCTGTGAACAGCAAATTATACCAATGGTCGGTTAAGTCTTTTTTTCATCTTGGTCAAGTGGCTGAGGGAAGAATGTTGGCCAGGACAGTGGAAGGATTGTATACAATTTACATTTGCCCAAAGGGGGTATTGGTTTAACTTCTTAAACAAAACATGATATTTCAGACAGTACAATCAGTATTGTACTAAAATGTGAATATACCTTAGACCCTAAGAGAGATTTGAATCCAGATTTTGACAAATAAATGTTTGCTAATTAAACTAATCTCACACTTGCATTACTTGCATTATTAACATGTGTTGTCCAGTTTTATTCTGAAGTATATGGTCTTTTGCACTTCCTGAAACACACATCCTAACACTTTTCCTGTCTCACTTTGTTGATGTAACCTATGTATGATCAGTGAACAGGGACAACTGGCTTGCCTTTATTCAACCTCATTGGTTGGTCACAACAAAGATTTAAGTGCCTTTTTCATGAGCATATATACAATTTCCAAATCTAAGTATATTTTACTATCTAGATGCATCAGCCAGGCTAAAATGCCCCTTAATGTGTAGGTCAGATGGATTAGCCAGAGTAAATGTGTTAGGTTATGAGGATAGGGAAAAGAGGAAAACCTGGGTAAGATGCTCTTTTGGAGAGTTCATGCAGACTCAATGGCTTAAAATTTGGGATTCTTTGAAATATTTAAGCTGTGAAAAATTGGGAGCCATCATAGAATAGAATCATAGAATCCCTGCAGTGCAGAAGGAGGCCATATGGCTCATCAAGCCAGTCCTGATAACAATCCCATCCAAGCCCTATCCCTCAACCCCACATATTTACCCTGCTAATCCCCTTGAAGAGGCAATTCAGCATGGCTAATTAACCTAACCTGCACATCTTTGGACTGTAGGAGTAAACTGGAACACCTGGGGAAAACCCATGTGGGGAGAGATAGTGAACCAAGTTACCTCTGTAGCTATAGCAAATTATGATAGCTATAAGTGCTTTAATTATATAAAATAACGGTCTTGATTGGTGCAAAGTGTGGAAAGACAGAGAATACAGTGGTGCAGTTGGAGCAGATACAGGGAAGAATGATGCTTTGAGGTTTGGGAAATTATCAGGAGCTTTTGTCTGCACCCAGACTGTCTCATCTGAGTGTGCAGTGCTGATAGCAAAAAATGTGGAAAAGATGTTATCTTTCATTGCTGACATTCATCAGGATGATGAGCACTAGTGTTTGCCCCAACCTTGCAAATAAAATTGTTTATCTTAACCAAGCTTGCTGTTTAGTTGGATCAACGGAAGGAGGAGATTCATAATAGAAATCTCCTCCTTCCAATCTGAGCCAGTGTTATCTGAGAAAATACTATGGTGCCTGCTGAAGATGCATTGTCTGAGGCTTAAATCCTTACTTGGTCCTAAATCTGTCCTTGGGATAACTGCACCTAATCTGATCTTGACATTTTGAGTGTGAAATCTTTGAAATGAAATGACAAATTCAATCAACAGTGCCTAATTTTATTTTGGCACAACTTCCTGCAAATAACAGGGAATGTTTTAAATGTCTTTTTCATAAATAGCAGCAGAAGGCTGATTTTGCTCAGACTTTTAAAACTCGGAAATGTTTTTTTTGGTATGTTTATTGATGATTTTTAGATATGTTACATAGCAAAGAAACACGGATACAGATCCACACAGTGCTTGCGTGTACATTCCAACGCGACTGGATTTGGAACTGCCCATGGCCAGGGGACAAGCCCCTGATACCCCCCTGCCCCAGCATCCATTCTACCTGGAAATTTTGGGAGGCTTAGTGGATGTACTGAGAATACAATGAGGCAGGCACAAGGCTTCAAAGCAGGAACCACACTCCTCTTTGCCCAGCCACCAGCCTGCCATGTTTCACAGGTGGGATACTTGGCACTCCCCACTCCACCCCCCATGACCACCTTGGATGAAGTTCTAGTGATAACGGAAGGTGGCCCTTGCATTGCATTGTGCCTTGGTCTTCATAACATCTTAGCCTCTCAGATGGATGGGATAGTGTGTCCTATGGAATTCTAAGCAAGGAGCAGCTTCGATTAATCTCGGGAAACCTTTGAAGAAAAATACAGTATGATTTTTGCTAAATCATTGCATTTTATACCTCAAAGCAGAATATAAATAATTTTAATATGTGGCATAGTTTGAAATTTAAAAGCAATAATAGGGTTAGAATTATAAGCTGTTATGGGCTTTAAGTTTAATAAGTTAGATGAGTGTAGGTTTTGTTTTGAAGTATGTGGTCTTTTGCATACAGTGCACTTCCTGAAACATGCACGCCAACATTTTCCCTGTCTCACTTTGGTAATGTAACACTTGTATGATCAGTGAACAGGGATCAATTGGCTCCCCTTTATTCAACCTCATTGGTCACAGCAAAGATTTAAATTTATTGAAAGAGTATATTTTACTATTTAGGTGCGTGTATCAGCCAGGCTAAAATGCCCTTTAGTATCCAGGGAGGTGTGGGTCTTGTGGATTAGCCAGAGTAAATGTGTTGGGTTATGAGGACAGGGCAAAGAGGAGGGCCTGGGTAAGATGCTCTTTTGGAAAGTTCATGCAGCCTCAATGGGCCAAAACTGTCGGGATTCTTTGAAATATTTAAGCTGTGAGCTATAGGGAGCCATCACAGAATAGGATCATAAAATCCCTGCAGTGCAGAAGGAGGCCATTTGGCCCATCAAGCCTTCTCTGACAACAATCCCATCCAGGCCCTACCCTGTAACCCCACATTTACCCTGCTAATCCCCCTGAAGGGGCAATTTAGCATGACCAATTAACCTAATCCACACACCTTTGGACTGAGACAGGAAACTGGAACACCTGGAGAATGTGCAAACTGCACACAGTGACGCGAGGCTGGAATTGAAACCCGGATCCTTGATGCTGTGAGGCAGCAGTGCTAACCACTGAACAACCATGCTGCCTCATGGGAGTCAAAGAGCAAATTTATCAATCTCTAAACTTGAAAAAAATCAGTGTGATGTAAATGTGATGTCAAGCATTTAGTCCATCATGCAGCCAATTGCATCCCCCACCCCGCCTCCAAAAGCAGGCCCTGTAAGCACACATGGGAAGTTAGAGTCCAAATTAAAAAAGGTAAAAGCATTTATGGTTAAGCTTCTATTTGAGCCCTTGAAACATAGTTTTTAGGAATTGCAGCTGATTTGGGTTAGCTGGTTACTTGGATGCAGTCAGATGTAGATGCTGTTGCAATTATTATGGGATCTCAGTTCATTGATTAGCTTTCTGGTAAAGTTGGCTTTTCAAATAGGGTGACACAATCTCTCCAAAAAGGGAGGGAGAGAGAACTCTCAGCTTCTTTTCTTTTCTGGCCTTATCATTTGCGATCTCTCTCTAGTGGCTGGTAGCCTTGCTTTGAAATATTGTGTATCTCAGTTTTCCAGTGGGGTTGGCCTTTGTTTCAATATCCAATGCATTGCATTGTTAACGTCTCTTCCTCAGACGGTTAGGAGTTCCAACGTGTGTCTGGAATATAGGAAATGTCTCTGTCTTCATACTCCCCTCAGGGTGAATTATTGGTATCTTACCTTGAAACGAGCCCTTGCACCTTCAGTTTGCTTCATCTTGGTTCAATTTGGAAAATGTTCCAGACAGTTGAAAATTCATGTTCTCAAAGCTAAGAGGGCATAACCTCTTAACATGCCACTGTTCAGAAACAGCATATGCACTAACTCACAATGTTACTAGATAAAAGCAAATTACTGTGGATGCTGGAATCTGAAACCAAAAGAGAAAATGCTGGAAAATCTCAGCAGTTCAGGCAGCATCTGTAATAGCTCTGCCGGTTGGCCATTTACACCTTCTATTCTCTCTATGGACTATCGTTTCCTTTCCCCTTGCCTTTGTGGCTATGACTCATCCTTCATTCCCTCACCCTGCAGTATAAATATCTTCCACTTTCTAAGCCTTTTAGCTTTGACAAAGGGTCATCTGGACTCAACGTCAGCTCTTTTCTCTCCTTACAGATGCTGCCAAACTGGCTAAGATTTTCCAGCATTTTCTCTTTTGGTTTGGTCACAGTGATACTAAATCCATGATGTACTAAACTTCAGCCTGGAATTTCCTTTGTAATTGTGCCCAGAGATATGTAGAATGCAGAGTAAAACAAATAGGCACCCCAAAGCATTGTGGAATTTAGGGATTGAGTTACATGTGCAAGTATAGTATATCCAAATTGGCCTGATCTTTTATGATCTGGCAGGAGGGTTTATAGATGAATGGAACATCGCCCTTAAGAATGACCCCAAACCCAATTTAGCAAGCCTTGTATGTGAATTTTCTATAATTATATTTGCTCAGGCTCTCTTCAGTTTATGGTCATGAGTTTTTGGACACAGCAGGAAAGAGTTATTTTTTCTGGCATGTTATTGAGTTAAAAAAAATAGATCCCCCAGAGACCTGCACTGTACTTTTTTAGCATGTATTTTGAGCACGTAACATTAAAAATTGAAATGCTTCCTCGATTTGCATTTTCCTAAGCATGCTGTAGCTAATGTGCGTGAATAATGGCTGAGTGGGTTGGAGCTTTAACTAGAACATAAGAATATATGACGTGAGAGACAAAACATCGTGGATGCTGAAACTACAGACAGAACGTTGGAGATACCCAGCAGATCATACAGCATTTGTGCAAAGGGAAACTGAGGCAGTGTTTCAGGTCAGCGAACTTTCATCACAACCGAAAACTATTACAGAGAATAGTTTTTAAGCAAGTACAGTAGCAGGGTAAAGAGGGATGGTTGAATCAGGAAAAAAACAAAAGGAAAGTTGTCTTACTGGATGAAAGGTCAGAATGATTAAATGTAATGGTGTAAGATAAAGGTGCATGGTAATAAAACCTAACAAAAAATGGGTTTAGGGGAGGTGATGCCCTAGTGGTATTATTGCTAGATTGTTAATCCAGCAACTCGGGTAATGTTTTGTGGATCTGGATTCGAAACCCACCAAGGCAGATTGTGGAACTTGAATTCAATGAAAAATATCTGGAATTATGAATCTGCTAATGACCATGAAACCATCGTCAGAAAGACCCACCCGGTTCACTAATATCCTTTTAGGGAAGGAAATCCGCCATCATGACCTGGCCTGGCCCACATGTGACTTCAGAGCCACAGCAATGTGGTTGACTCTCAACTGCCCTCTGGCAACTGGAGATGGGCAATAAATGCTGACCAGCCAGCGACGCCCATGTCCTACAAATAAATTTTAAAAAACGTAATGGCAACAACGTAATCAATATCAAGAACTGTCCACATGGAACAGTTATTATTATCCGAGAATGTTAAATTCAATATGGAGTCCATAAGACTAAAGTACAAATTGGAGAGTTTCTGTTCCTTGAGCTTCATTGGAGCAGTGTAGTGGTTGAATGTGGAGGTCAAAGGGAGAATGGAGTAGGGAATTAATGCCCAAGTGATCCTGAATTTGAGCATGTGGACTGAACAGAGGTATCCTATGGCCTAGGAATCAAAGAAAATAAAATGGATGGTTTAAAGTATTTTAGCCGCAGAAACACTTCTGTGAGAAACAATAGATATGGGGTTTTACATGTCAATTATTTTATGAATTAGTTAACTGTTTTATGAATGGTTAACATTCATGTTAATGGAATGTTAATGTTATTATTAACGTTAAGGATATACAGGGGGAGGGCTTTGACTAAGTGTCTGAGCACGTATCAAGAGAGACTTCTGGGACACTGGGTGTCAGTTGAGGATGGGGCAGCCATTTCTAATGTTGCATCATGCAATAAATCCAGTATTAAGTTCAAAATTTGGCATCTGGCTTCCTACTTGAACTGCTTTCAAAAATGAATTAACCTGGTAGCAGCGAATGGTTGCCGGAAAATAAAGATTGGAAACTAAGATTTCTCTTTTTTCAGACAGAAGATTGTAATCAGAATTACTTTTGTGAAAAATGGTGGGAGAAAGCTTGAAAAGAGTAAGATTACCCACCACTGTTATCTTATTACCAGTGGAAAAATAGTGAATGTGTGGACAGATGTTACACTATTACTGAAGAGAAAACAAACTATGGCATTGTCACTTGCTGACAAAAGTGGGATCAGCAGCAATATATTTTGTGGGTTGGATGCTCATCGATTTTATCGTGTTAAAGGTTTGGATGTTCTATTAAGTTTTATCAATAAGATATACAAGAAAAATGACCTGTTGGCTGCCAAATGGCACGGTCAGACTTGAACAGATTTCAAAAGATGGATATCATGGGCTTCAACAGACTGCACAGAAGATTGCCAAGATTCAATTTGGAAATTCCTTTTCAATACTTGCTTTCAAATAACTGAATTGTGCTAAGGTGCTGCGTATGGATAGACTCCCAGTTTTAGAATTCTCAAAAAGAGACATCATCCTTTTGCATCTGGTTGCCTGATTCTTTATATAAAGAAGAAATTCCGGGGTGGCTGCGCAAATTAGACAGGTGTACTTGCACATTGAGGGTATGGTATTTCTCAGATCTGTCTTGTGGAAAAAAGGCTGTACTCAACTGGAAGTAAGGGAAATGTTCAAGTATTTTTATGATGCATCTTGGTTTTCTATGGGGAAGTTTTGTAGAGTTTGAGCAATTTGAGTTATACGTAAGATTAAAGAGGAATTTAAGATTAGACGCTAGGCTTTGGAAGCCCTTACGTAGGCATGAAGCAGAATAGGTCTGAGGATACTTTGAATCTTCTCATGGGTGTGTTATTTGTATCCCAATAAATCAAGGTCATCACAGATTATGTTACACCAAAAGAAGCTAAAGAGCCTGATTGAGCAGATGAATTGGTTATGCACACAGACAAGACTACAGACCAGACCAGATGTTAGTTTTGATATGTTAGAACTAAAGACTGTGATGAAATGCTACAGTTAAGGATGTTTTAAGGGCAAATAAAAAAATACATGAAATACAGAGAAATGCACAATCATGGTTCCAGCCTTGGGGCATCCGCAGGGCTTGAGATTGGGACGCAAAGCATCAATCTTCCAGATGGGCGTGTGAGTATCATTGGGTTTAAAAATATTCTTGGTGGGTAAAAATGGAGAATGTTGCCCTTTGGTTTGGGAAGCTAAGAAAATAAAAAGAGTGGTTTAAAGTATTTTAGCTGCAGAAACTCTGCTCTGAGAAGCAATCGATATGGAGTTTTATGTGTCAAGTATTTTATGGAAAATTCTACGCAAGGGGTATTCTGAGAATAGTTTGCACATTGAATGTTACATATTCATTCACTATCGAATAATGTACGTTTGATTGAAAAGTGTGACTAGAAAGAGCTAACGATTGACATTGCTACTGTAAAACAGATGTAAGAAATAAATAAATTCACACGGCTAAGTGGGCTGATGCAAGTTGTTGGGTTGCTTTACAAGAAAGTGTGCTTGCATAAAAAAACAATTGGGAGAGGCATGTCTTTAATTGCATTGTCTGTACAGAATATGGAAAAACCTTTTCTTTCTCTTTTCATCAATTTGTGTTGAAATATTGTTTGTGTGTTTAAAATAAAGTTGTGATTTAAACTGAAAAGCGGAATCTGTTCATGGTATGTTAATTGTATTGAGGTTAAGGATATACGGATGGAGGCTATTGATTGGTTCAGTACCTAGAAAACATATAAAGAGAGACCACTGGGACACTGGATGCTGGTTAGGGAGGAGGCAGCCATTTAAAATGTTGCATTCTGTAATAGAAAGCTCCTGTAGAAGGTTTACAACAACCCAAGCCTGCTACTACACAAGAACCTTACTTGCTGCTGGCGTCTCGTCACTCCAGCCTATCTGGCTAGGATCAGCAGGAATAGAACTAACACACAACCATTAAAAACCATTTCCTCATCACATTCCATAGCCCACCCACCTGCTTTCAAACTGCTACACCAACATTGGGCACTCCTGAAATGTTCCTGCACTGTTCGAGGGCCTTTGTGCAGCAAATTGGCACAAGTGGGGCCTTGCAGACAACACAGACTGCAACCCCCAGCCCTCCCCCACTCCCAAGGACAAAATTCAGTGGACAGCTCAGTGAGCACATTTAACGACTGCGGAAGCTATTGTCTAACTTGATTACCGCAAATGCTTAGGACCAAAAAAAAGGAAAATCTGTAATAAATTTAGTATTAAGTAAAAGATTAGTGTCTGATTTTCAATTTCGTCAACTGTCCCCAGAATAAATTGGCAATCAGTCTCCACCATACAGGAGACTGCATCGTGAGCTCTGAGTGCAAGAAAATGAAGTGAAATGGTATGACATTGGGCCTCGATTGTTTATACTGATTTTTATTTTACCTTTTAGCCATATATTGGTGAATCTCTCAAGAAACCTGGGCATAACTTTGGGTGCTCATTTCAGATTATGCCAGAGCAAGAATTTCCAGATCTTTTATGTCTGCTTGCACTACCTGTCTACAGGGCTTAATTCCTGTTGTCAGTCATGTCATTATGGATCCCTGCACTCACATTTTCAGAACGAAGATTGCCCATGTAAACTCGAGCTATAATTATACCCCCCTGTCAGCAGTGTCTTTACAGGCATGAGGGTGTAGGTTAGAGCTGATGTGGAATTTTTCTCGTTGAAAAATAAATACTTTCACCTGATAAGAGCTTAAAGTAAAATCTCACATGCAAACCTTCCTCAAAGCACCACCTAGTGGAATGGACCTTGGAGGGACTCCAGGCACTTGGAAGAGGAATGATAGGGAAGCATAATGGCACCTCAGTCAAAAATAATATCCAGATCTGACAGAAAATCGAACTGAACAGGTGCTTTATGCACAAGATAAATTTATTTCCCTTTTGTTTTTGGTTTGCTGCAAAAATATCTGTTCTGTCATTTTCTGGCCTTGATAAAACCCAGTAAGAAGTCTCACAGTACCAGCTTAAAATCCAATAGATTTATTTGGTAGCACAAACTTTCAGAACGCTGCCCCTTCGTCAGGTGAGTGGGAGTTCTGTTCACAAACAGGGCATAGAAAGACACAAACTCAATTTACAAATTAATGATTAGAATGCGAGTCTTTATAGGTAATCAAGTCTTAAAGGTACAGACAATGTACATGGAGAGGGGGTTAAGCACAGGTTAAAGAGATGTGTATTGTCTCCAACCAGGACAGTTAGTGAGATTTTGCAAGCCCAGGCAAGTCGTGGGTCGTGGCCGCTCACAATGTCTGTATCTTTAAGACTTGATTACCTGTAAAGACTCACATTCCAACCATTATTTTGTAAATTGAGTTTGCATCTTTATATGCCTTGTTTGTGAACAGAACTCCCACTCACTTGATGAAGGGGTAGCACTCCGAAAGCTTGTGACTTGTGCTACCAAATAAACCTGTTGGACTTTAACCTGGTGTTGTGAGACTTCTTATTGTGCTTACCCCAGTCCAACGCCGGCATCTGCACATCTTGATGAAACCACCTGTGTATATGAATAAAATTATATTAATCCTACTTATTTTAAAAATGTCAAACACATCTAATGAGTATTTGGTATATGTAGGTGGCACAGTGGGACTGTGGTTAGCATTACTGCCTCATAGCTCCAGGGATCTGGGTTCAATTCCTGGCTTCGGTCACTTTCTGTGGAGTTTGTACTTTCTCCCCATGTCTGTGTGGGTTTCGTCCGGGAGCTCTGGTTTCTTCCCACAGTTCAAAGATATGCGGATTAGGTTGATTGATCATGCTAAATTGCCCTTCAGTGTTCTGGAATGCATAGGTTAGAGAGATTAGTAAGGCAAATAAATGGGATTATCGGATAGATCCTGGGTGGGATTATTGTCAGTGCAGACTCAATGGGCTGAATGGCCTCCTTTTACATTGTAGGGTTTCTATGGTTTCTATTTGCATAAAAGGTCAAGTGACCGGGTTCCTCCCTGCATCACATGCATAGCCTGTACGAAATTCTGCACGGTGTGTGAACGCTCAGTGTTAGTGAAGCCCCAGTCTTGCAGTTGGCACCTCCAAGCCTTGTTAATAAGAAATGTTCAGTTTTTTTTTGCCTTGGCTCAAGCTCTCTGACTTCGCTCTTGGTGATTCCCTGCTGTAAATTCAGTGTACAGACAGAAGGTGTGATAAAGTTATCACTGCACTGCTAATGTTTTGGGATCTCAAACTGATCAGAGAAGACTGGTTTTGTTCTCTAGATTATAACTGCAGTCTGCTCTCATTTCCACACTGCTGTACAGTGCCATAATCCATTATTCCTTGATTCAAAACTGAGACCACCATCAAATATTCCCTATGGATTAATTAATGATGTGATGAAGATTGTTTTATTAAATTATTAAGGATAGTGAAGCAGATCTGACTGTTCCTGAAGTCAGAATTTATTAAAAAAACTTGTTTGATGTACTGTATTAAAATTCATCTTGATAAACTAAATTTTATGGAAATTAATTGTTTTTTGTTACAAGGTGGCCAACTAGGTGAGAGAGACATAGCCCAAATCAGGCTCACCATACCTAACTAAGGCTTCATGCAAGAACCATTCAATGAAAATTTAATCACATGCATTTTTATTGTTGAATAATTTAAATGGTCATAAAAGAAAAGTTATATACTAATTGTAAAATAAGATTTTCTCAATTAAGAGTGATTAAATAAATAAATTCCAGGCAGTAAGTGTTTTGGAAAAGACACTATTAGTCGCTGCTTTTCAGGTCTGGCTTTTTTGAGACAGATCTGATGGGACAGTGTCATTGAGTGGAATTTAATAGATGAAATGAGCAAAGGCTGGCTGACAGTGTTCACTGCACAGGGTGTTTACTCAGCTGTGAATGGGCTTCATGTAGCATACTGAATTGATGCTCTGGTGGATAATAATGCTGTCCGTGAACAGAAAATGTGGTAGTAGGTGATTTATAACCTTTCTGGCAGTTTTATGACTTTTTGTTAATGTTCATTTTACTTTTTAAAAGCATACATTTTCAAATGTTTTATTCCTCGTGATGGTGGCACTCCAGCATGTTTGATTGTGGAGGCACTAAATATAGGACATTATTTTGCTTGTGTTGCAAGATTTTGGAGGTTTAAGCCAATTAACTCTTTCACACTCTGGTTTTGAAATTATATTTATATTAGTGGGGTGAGCACAGTTGGAAAATCCCACCAAAGTCATTTCATTCCAGATGTGATTCTATTGACCCACGAGAATCAATTGAAATAATTGATGTATTTTCTTAACTGCTAACCAATCTTTATTAGTTCCAATTGAAGCAAAATTCCTGATAGACATAAACCCCTCTTCAGAATCAGTTAGCAAAAACACACAGACTTATGTGGGTTGCCACATAATCTTTTAACACCTCTGGAGATGATGCCTATTTTCTAGCAGGTCCTTGACTTCAATCCCCAGAGACAAGTGTTGTTGCTCTTTGCAAAATCCAAACAGAAACTGCCTGCTTTTTTTTTGTCCGTCAGCCTAACTTCTTCCATCAGCTCATGGTGCGCTCTTGTGAATCAAAATAATTAAACCCTATTTTGAAACCCTTGGGGCAGCCAGAAAAAACAACTGCATCAACTCCAAGTAAAGCAAACACCCCAATATCTCGGAATGATTATTTTGCATTCTCAGCAGATGGGCTGCCTGGTGCAGATACCATAATCAGAACTGAAGTTTAAAACATTCCCTTCACAAGAAACGTGACACATACATTTCTTAAAGGCACAGTACCATCACACTAATTTGCTCTCATTCTATTTCTTTTTCTTTGTCAGTTTCTTGTTCCTCTTTTGAATTCTAAAAAGCTCCTAGTTTTTTTGGCAACATTATCACTTTCTATTAAACTAATCTTTAACTTTTTAGTCATGTTTAGGTCACTTTTCCTGTTGGGTTTTTGTGCCTCAAAGGAATGTGTATTAGTTACAAACCATGTATTAATTCTTTAAATGCCAAGCCTTTGCCTGTCTAACATCAGGGCCGGAATCTTACCCCTGTTCATGCCGGCAGGATTTTCCTATCCCACCGCAGTGAACGGAGATTTGGTTGACCACAAAATTCTCCGACCTTGCTGCAGTGGGGGTGTGGCGTGAATGGCTGGCAAGATTGTGCTCCATATCTTTTAATATAATTCCATGATCTACCACATCAAATCGCCTGTCAATTATTTGGAGTTTCCATTGTTTTGATTTAAGACCCTCGTTTTGAATTGAAATGCATCATTTTCAAACTTAATTTTACATGAATTTATGAAGGTCACTTCTCTTTACAATGATTAATTAACCCTTTCTCATCGGCTCCTCAATAAACTATTCGAGAAAACCATTTGTTATATATCCCAGGAATTCATCCTTAACAATAGTACTAATTTGGTTTACCCTGTCTATATGTGGATTGAAATTCCTGTGATTACTGTATTATCTTTGCTACATGCACCACTAATCTCCTGATTTATACTGTGCCCTGCATTACCGCTACTGTTTGATGGCCAAGAAATAACTCCCAGCAATGTTTGTTGCCCCTTGCTGCTCCCTAGCTCCACCCAAACTGATTTTACATCTTCACCTGTTCTAAAATGCTCTCTCACTAATGTACTGATTTAGTCCTTTGTTAACATCGCCTTTTCCGCCTATCCTTCCTGAATGTTGAATACCCTTGAACATTCAGTTCCCAGTTTTGGTCACCCTGCAGCCATGTCTCTGTAATGGCAATTGGATCATACCTGCTTACTTCTATTTGTGTCATCAATTCGTCTATCTTGTTGCGAATGCTGTGTACACTGAGTGCCTTTAATTTTGCCACCTTAACTTTCTTCTACATTTTGAGACTATTTGATGCTGTCCTTTGTTTCAGCTGCCTTACAGTTTAGCTTGCTACTATTCTTCCTCTCATTGCCTGCTTTGTTTCTTCCCTGTCCGAGTTCGCTCTCTGGTTCCCATCGCCTCAGGTAGACCTGTAAATGTTAATGAAATGAATAATGTGCCGTAGATGCGTGAATGTATTGCAGGGAAACATTGATTGGGATATCTCGGTCTGTTTCAGTTGTTTGTTCCATAACATCTGTCATCTAGGTCATTACGAATGTGAATTATTAATCCGGTATGATCCATTTACAATCCCCTATATCATATTGTGCCCATTTAAAAATAAAATGCCTACGCATGCTATTTCTTGGTAGAATCGGATGGAACCTCTGCTGTGAAATATTGAGTATATTTTCAAAAAGTCAAATACATATATTTTTGTGAATTCTGATTTATCCTGTTTCAGTTCCTATTTCAGCGTAGACAGCGTGTAAACGGTAAAATTAGTCTTTTTATACTATGATTCTGTGTCTGATAATGGTACTAGTGGTTTTCACTTTGAGATGTCCCACCCCGATTTGATTATCTCATGATGTCAAATAAAGGGAAAGAAATTTTGCATTTTTTTCAGGAATAGTTTAAAAATAAACAGCAAAAATCTGAGACTAAAGCAGAAAGCGAGAAATGAGAAGGAAGTCCATCAATGTTTAGAGTGGGGGAAAAAAACATGATAGCATTTTCTGTGGAGTTGAAAGGTCTCTCTTCAAAAAGATTCTTGTCTTTTTTTTGTTCGGACACCTGCTTAGCAGATTGTGCAAATGTAATATTTAATTTGAAGTATTGTAATTGCCTGAAACTCAATTATTTGTGTCTAGCTCTATGAAAACGGTAAAATATAACCATTTGATCCTTTTACATAATATTCTATAGGCTGAAATGAGCAATGTGCTTGTGTTTCCTGTTGTAAACTATTTGATTTATGAACAGTGTTGATGGAAAAGTGGAAGCTTGCTTTTGCCACTTCCTATTTAAATATTTGAATAATACATTGCCTTTTATGATGAATGGATTCAAGCCTTGAGCATTCAGTCATTCCATCGATAGAAAACTGCACTCGTTAATGACCAGCCTCTGATTTGCTTGGTGGTTTCGCGTGGTGCTGAATTAAAGACGTGGACTTTTTTTTACGAATGCAAATCTCTTTTGTCCGATTTTCTTAAAAGGATAGCTTTAGGGAGAAGATCCTTGATTTCTTGGTACACAAACTGACGAATCTCCATCTTGGCATTGATAATAACTCAGGTTTTCATCCCAGTACTTGATTAACCAGGTTATATGATTGGCATTGAGGAAGCTGAATTATGTAAGAGGAATATCAATAGTATGATTGCATGGGTGGAGTACCCATCTGTGAGTTGTGAAATTAGAATACTGCTAAGCTGTGGTATTCAGTAAATGGGTGTATGACGTGCTCAGCGACGCTGTTGTAAGATCAGTGAATATTTTGGGAGGCGCATATAGCGTGAATACCAATCAAAGGTTTCTAAAATCCTGACCAGTGCAAATATGTAACATTTTGATGAGAAAAGTAGTCAGTTGAAGAAACTTACTTCCTTAACAGATTTGCATTTTGGAACTAAGTCTCAAAGTTTACAGAAATAGCCATCGTTTCTTACTATAAGTGAGCTGAGATATCAGAATTTGGGTTGTGCACTTTGGCACTTCCTTCGTTTCCCATAAGCTGAGGGGATGATGGCTGCTATCCTCAGTACAATTTAAAGAAATCCTCCCTAACCGTCAAGTAAATGTTTAGCTTTGGGAAATGTTTTTTTTCTTGTATTCCATTGTATATTTTATCCGTTTGCTTAATTTCAAAGCACTATGTATAAATGTTTTGAATGCTTGAGACACTTCTGGAAATATACTTGCCATTTTCTCTTGACAAGAAGCAATAGGATCCCCACAGTGCAGGAGGTCATTTGGCCCATTGAGCCTGCACCAACAACAATCCCACCCAGGCCTTATCCTTGTAACCCCACGTATTTATGCTGCTAATCCTCCTGACACTAGAATTTGGTGTGGCCAGTCTCCCTAACCTGCACATCTTTGGACCGTGGGAGGAAACCGGAGCACCAGGAGGAAACCCACACAGACATGGGACGAATGCGCAAACTCGACACAGACAGTGACCCAAGACCGGAATTGAACCTGGGTCCCTGGTGCTGTGAGGTAGCAGCACTAACCACTGTGCTGATAAATGGGAACTGCTTCAGCAAAGTGAGCAAATGGAGAGAGAGGTGCTCTCAGAAATGCTTCCCTGTCTGGATGATTTTAAGTCCAGAATGCCGTGCCTCCAATTCCCTGAGGAACAGTGCATGAGGATGCTCATTGTTCCCCGGAGCAGTGTACTGGTGGCTGGTTTTAAGTCGGTCCACCTTGTGTCCAACGAGGGGCATACACGCGATGGGTCGTACTTGGGCTGCTTTTGGTTGTTTGAGATTGGCCTAGTGCTTCTTGTCGTTAGTGTGTGCCTAAACTGAACCAGATACTGGGCAAGACTATCAGTGACTATCACTGTTTGCTGTGCAGACGCATGGAATTGGGCCGGTGTCTGTGGGAGTTTGCGCATTCTCCCCGTGCTTGCGTGGGTTTTCTCCGGGTGCTCCGGTTTCCTCCCACACCCCAAAGATGTGCTGTTAGGCTGATTGGCTGTAATAAATTGTCCCTAAATCAGTTTCCCTCAATGTGGATGGCCATAAAACATTAGACAAGGGTTGTGGGTGGAGAGGGGGACTGGTGGTGTTGAGATGGCGGCGCGGGCTCGTTGGGCCGAAGGGCCTGTTTCCCGGGCTGTTTTTGTTCTTTTTTTTGTTTTTTCTTTAGGATGTACTGCTTCTCGAAGGAGATACTTAGAGTTGTGTCTCGTCCTTCAACCAATTACCACAGTTATCACAGAATTTCTTCCCTTGGGAAATGCTGTGATAACTGCAGCCCTTTCCTACTTGGTTTTGAGGCCTCTTCTCTCTCTCTCCGCTCCCCCCACCCCTCCACGCACCCCCCCCCCCCCACCCCCACCCGCCAAAGCTGTGACACAAATTGATGATAACAGTTAGCCCCTAGTTTCTGCTCCCATTAAGCAGTTATTTGATGCAATGTCTCTGTGGCAGCAGGTTTATTGCACTTTCTTTGTATATTAGGAAGTAATGGAAAAGGATCTTGGCATTTTGTCAGATTGCAATGTTCATCAGGTCCAGCTCACTGACTGCACCCACATCACTGTGGAAACAGTAGGGTAGTAATCGCTGAATGAAGTCCTGGGACTCGCTCGTTAAGAACGTGGTGAGTCTGTCTACACCACATGGACTACAGTGGTCGAGGTAGCACTTCACCACCACCTTCTCAAGTGCAATTAGGGATGGGTAACACTGGCCTTACCCATGCAAGGGTGAAAACGAGCCACTTTCATACAGGACACATAGTGGGCTACAGGATTAGTAATTCTGAGACCCAAGATAATGCTGTCAAGATGTAGGTTTGAGTTCCATTGTGACAAATGGTGACGTTTGACTTCAATAAAAAAAAATCTGGAATTAAAAAGTCTTAATAATGACCATGAATTGATTGTCATAAGAACCCATTTGGATTCACCAATGCCCTTTGGGGAAGGAAATCTACCACCCTTACCTGATCTGGCCTACAGATGATTCAGAAAGTATAGCAAAGAATAACTCTTAAATGGCCTAGTTCAAGGGCAATTAGGGATGGGCAGTGAATGTTGGCCAGCTGGTGACATCCACATCTCCTGGATAAAAGAACATTTCAGATAATCCCTGTGCCTTCATGAATTGTAAGTTTTGTTAATGTGCAACTGTGTGTGGTTTTCAGGCAGGTCTGTGCTGCCTTTAGATGTGTCATGGTTATATTGATGATATCTACCATGCACGTTGCCACTTTCTCCCACTGCATGGCAAATGGGAGGCAGTTTGCCTGGTGATGAGGATCTGTCTCCTGCATGGCTCATAGCTTCTATCAGAAATCTACTCTGGGATGCTGAACTGTACTATAGTAGAATATGTGGCTCAAACGGATCTATCATTGAGTGGAGTTTAAGATTTGTCCAGGAATAATCAGCTTTGCTGCTTCTTGCAGTAGTAGCCCACTTTGTGTCCTGTGTGAAAGTAGTTTGTTTTTATCCTTGAATAAGAAGTGAGTATCCCTGGTTAGGCCAGAGTTACCCATCCTGCACTTGAGAAGGTGGTGGTGAGCTGCTACCTTGACCATTATAATCCATGTAGTGTTGATAGACTCGCCGCTCTCTTAATGACTGACTCCCAGGACTCAGCAATTATTGGTCCAAGTCAGGATGGTTTATGGCTTGGAGTAGAATTTGCCAGTGGTGGTATTCAACGTCATTGTTGTCCTTCTAGGTGGTCGACAAATGTTGCAGATTTGTGAGATGCTGTCGAAGGAGCCTTGGCAAGTTGCTGCAGTGAATCTTGTAGATGGTGTATACTGCTGTCCATTTGCATCAGTAGTGGAGGGAGTGATTGTTTGATATGGTGCATGGAGTGCCAATAAAGTGGGCAACTTCTGTTCTGGGTTGGAACTGTACTCACCTAGGGAAGAGTATACCAGCATGATCCTGACTTGTGCCTTGCAGATTGTGGCCAGACTTTGGGGCATCAGGAGGGTGAGTTACACACTGCAGAGATCTCAGCCTCTCGTCTGCTCTTATAGCCATGATATTTATAAGGCTGATTTAATTCAGTTTCTAGTCACTGGTAAGCCCAGGATGTGGACTGGGGATTCAGTCATGACAATGTAGTTGAATGCCAAGGAGGAAATAGTTAGATTCTCTCATGTTGGCGGTGCTCATTACCTGACACATGGGTAGTGAGAATGTTACCCGACACTTATCAACCCAGGCTGCATGTTGCATAACTTAATTCTGCATCAGGGACATTACATGAACCTTATTTTAATGGAGAGAACACAGATAAGCGAGCATGTTGAAGTGAGTGGGCTCCCTGTACTGGAGCTATTTAGCAGGAAATGTTTGAAGAGTGCTTCAGCTGAACAATCCTTGCTCCCCTGCATTCAGTCACATTCTTGTCTTTCCATCAGTAACAAAATGTATTTGCCTGAAGACCACAACTGACGTGCATTGACAGTGCAGGACCATCAGCTACAACAGAAACACTCTCCCTGAACAGTGCTCAAAGTAGATTAGAATTTCCTTGGCTTAAATAAATGTCTAATTGTAATTACCATCCCCTTGTGAATTCCTATTGCCTGTCTTGAATGTTGTCTTGTTTAGAGCTTTGAGTTGTTCCTGTAAAGGCTGCAATGAGAGGGGTGGAAGGCTGCTGAGACTCAGTTGTGGGTCCTTGAGATGCCTGTGGCCTGTGACATCCAGGAGCTCTGACCCAGTGAGCTCTTTGATAGCAAGAAAGGCATTGGTTTGCAGATGCCAAGGATCCTGAGATGCTGTCCATCCTGAGAGAAGATGACATGTTTCCTTCCCATTGACTGACTGGCCCTGTTATTTGGCTTTCTCTCTTGGTCTTGCCAGTTGTGATGCAATTGAAACCTCTTTTTCGAACCATTTGGTCTCCAGGCTTAACCCTAGCAGTGGAGATGGTTGAGCGCAGAGTCTGCATAGCCCCACTGTCAACATCCTGAAGATATTATTGAAGCTTTCGGTCGTGCACTCATAAAATAAATGCAAGAGTGCTAAATTTCAAACTGCTGTATCTCAGTGTCCGAGTTTCTAGGTGTTTTATCTGGAACACACCTCCCCCCAAGATGACCCTAGGGAAGAATTGCTCTGCAATAGCCCTGGAAGTTCAAACCTCTGTTAGGTAATTGTGCAGCAATCAGAACCATTTGAATGTACCATCTTAGTGATATTATCCAGAAAAGGTTTAGCATTAAAACCACAACCTCTTGAGTAACTGCAGTACTGTTCTTCCCTCCAAAGCTTTACCTGCTTAACTTACAGGCTTACCTTGTCCCTGGTTGGAACCTTTAGCTGCCATAAATCGGGTAAGTTTTTAGTGCTGGAAAAGGCGTGGCTTGCCTTCGCCTCTCCAGCCCTGAACACAAGGCCTTGACAAATCACTGCACTGGTCAGTTCTCGCCTGGGCGAGAAAGGACAGGCTGGATTTTAGTAGCAATCTGACTCTGATTGCCACTTCATGAAAATTCAAGGCCACTATTTCATTCGGCTGAAGGAAAGGATGCTGATTGCTTGGCAAGTTGACACTGGCCGGCCATGGGATTGCAATGGTTTGGAAACCAGCAGCCCCACGCTTGCGTGGGGAATGTTGATGTCATGGGCTAAAAGCTTGAATTGATAATATAATTTCCTTAATTGGTATCAGGATGCGTACAGAGGGAGTACTCTTGCTGTGCTTCAGTTTCTCCTCCTTTATCTGCTGTGACAAAAAAAAGCCATTTTTTTTGGAAAGAAAAATCCTTCACATCTGTCACATCAGGCATTTATAGTGCATGTAGTTCAACAGCTGTTGTCCAGGACATCACTGCAGCACAGTGTTCATAATGTGGGAATAATGGAACCTTTGGGTGAGTGGCCCAAATTGTAATGATGCAATTCAATTTCAGATTATTTGATTGTAACTAGTAAGTACGAAAACAAAAACCTTAGGATGTAAAAAGGCAAATGAGTCAGGGAAGAGCTCAAAGAAATTGAGGTGATATTAATAAGTAGCATTTCCCCTCATGAAAATGGAATAGTTTTCAGATGATATGATACTGTCTGCAGGTAAATAGTCATCAATAAAAGATGTAAAGAGGATGATGCTCTGGGCCTTCTCCGCACTTTTCTCAAGAGAATTCCTGTTGAGGCCTGATCCTTACAAAGGAAAACCCTGTCACAGTATCTCCTTTGTTTTCCTCTTGCTTTCTCATGTAGTGATTCTTTTTTAAAGTCATCATTTAAATATCAACAGAAGATACCTGGTGACCTGAGGAGAGGTGGTGGCATAGTGATATTGTCACCTGGTCTGGTAAACCAGAGACCCTTGATGGAATTTGAATTAAAATGGAATGAAAAGTCTAACTATGACCATGAATCGATTGTTGTAAAAACCCATCTGTTTCACTAATGTTGCTTAGGGAAGGAAATCTGTTGTCCTTACCTGGTCTGGCCTACATCATAGAATACCTACAGTGCAGGAGAGGCCATTCAGCCCACCAAGACTGCACTAATTGTCTGACAGAATATCTTACCCAGGCTCTCTTCCCCATCCTATCCCTGTAACCCCACACATTTACCATGGCTAATCCCATCTAATGTGCACATCTTCAGACACTAAACAGCAATTTAGCATGACTAGTCCACCTAACCTGCACACCTTTGGACTGTGGGAGGAAAATGGAACATGTGGAGGAAACCCACGCAGACACAGGGAGAATGTGCAAACTCCACATAGTCACTCAAGGCTGGAATTGAACCTGGGCCCCTGGAGCTATGAGGCAGCAGTGCATGCCACTGTGCTGCTGTGTCCACAAACCTCCCGTTTCTAAAAAAAAATCAAATGCACCTTAAATGGGATATATTGGTAAACATATTCATGTCTATAAATATTAATCATCACCCCAGTGCATTTATTTCTCAATGCTTTGAGAAGTTTGATTTTAAATAGTTTTCACAAAAACTAGATCCTCTTTCCATGAGCAACTGTGTGAATTGCTTTGTGTTTGCCAATCTTTGAAGTGAGTGTAAAATGGATGCTTGGTGCCTAAAATTTGGGATACAAACTTGCATCCATTCTGAACTTGAGCCAGTGTGGACATTGTGCACTTTTAGACTGGATGTCTCCGTATATACTGAGCAAAAATTTCAGACAAACAACATAAAAGATTGTAGAAATCTGAGCACTGTATGCAAATGGGTGTGAGTCACTTCAGCTTGAATTTCCTCCCACCTTTTGCATCAGGTATCAGCATTGTGATTACACTGAATTCCGAGGTGCTTTCCCTTACTAGTTGTAAAGAACGTGTTTAAATTATCTTTGAGCAATTCTCAACCCAATTCATACAGCACTGAAGTACAAAGCGTCTGACAGCTCATGACAAATTAGTGCTAAATTGACAGTCCCACTCAGATTCTGAGGATAACTGGAATGTGAAATGGAAACTTAACACTGATGCTATGGCAGGTGTTCATGTGAGACAGAAGCACACAGTCTAATGTTAAGCGAACTTCTCTTGGGACCTAGCTTCTGTTTCACCCAATCAGGGGCTGTTAATGGTAGCTCTTTGACTAAAATGGAAAATTGTTCCATTCCACAGCAGATCCTCAAACTCATTGAACAGAAAACCTCAGGAGGAAGGAAAAATTCAAGAATCACATGTATATATGCTGTTGCCTTGACTTTAATGTTCTGAAGCAGTCTGTGCTGCTCTAAGCATGTATGTGCTGAAGTAGTTTTTAGCGTATCCTCACAAATCTTTTTTTCCCAATGGGGAAGTGGTGGAAGGATTTTCAGGCTGATTATTGGGCTGACAGCACAAATGCCCTTTCTGTAGCCAAGAAGTCCTGGCAGGAACTTCAGCCTGAAGCTTATGGCACAGATGTAGGAATGACACCACTGCGCCCCACAGCCTATACCATTTACGTAATAAGACAAGAGCCAGAATCTTACCGCCTCATCTGCCCAAGGCTCATAAGATCCTGCTGAAGCTAATGGAGAATGCCGATTCTGGTGCAGGCGAGGTGGAAAAATTCTGGCCCTGTGAGCATGAGTTCTGAAACCAAGTTTGTTGAGGAGGAGTTTGAGGTGCACCAAATGGCTAACTGCTGGTGAAGTTAACAATGTATTATGATGCCTTCCACCATGCATGAAAAATTCTCCACGTGACCAGGTGGGAAACGGGTGTAGAAGTTGTACAGTCTTATTACCTATAATCTCACTGGGCAGGGTGGACACATATCTTAGTAAAACACTATAGCATCACAAAAACCCGTAGCTGTCACTTGGCCTGGATCTGTTATTGGATGCATGTAGCTGTAGTGTCAATCCTTGGGGAAAAATGAAAAGGCTTTATGTCTCTGATTGTGGTTTTGGTTGTTGTGATCTTAGCAGTGGCTGAAAATTGGTTTGCCGTACCAAGCTGCAGTTACAGGTTCAGACAAATTTGTTACTGTGAGTGAACTCCAGACATTAGTGACCCTTGATTTTGAGTCTCACCTGTCAGAGTGCATGAAAACACCATTGCAATGTGTTCAGTTTCGAAGGGCTATTACTCTATCTTCTAAAGGCACAGGATGCAATCCTTTTCAGCCATCGTTTTCAGAATGGGGAAGCTGTGATCTCTCCGGACCAAATCCGGCAAAGAAGAAAGATCCTTTTTTACAATCAACAGTAAAAGCTCTGTGGCAAGATGTGACGAAAGCATCAGGACCAACTGCATTCCTCATCAGATAATGGGGCACTTTTGCATGACCCTTTTTAATGACCTCATCCAGGTCTGCCAAGTACATTCAGCACTTTTGATCCATTGTCTTAACAGTACACTTCTCATGGAATATTATACAATTCACAGCAACATCTTCCCCCTTTTAATTTGTTCCCTTAAAGCAAATCTCCTTGATTATACCCTCCATTTACTGAGTCTGCATGATGTACTTTCATACACATGTGCCGATTGAGGCATATGCACCATGCTTCTGGCAATATTAAAAATTTCCACTCATATTTAGTCTGCTGGAAAAGATTAAGAAGGTGAGAAGCTGCACTTAACTTCAAACCTCTGACCCTCTTTATTTATTAGAGTCACAAGTAGGTTTACATTAACATGACAATGAGGTTACTGTGAAAATTTCCTAGTCACCACACTCCAGAGTCTGTTCAGGTACACTGAGGGAGGATTTAGCATGGTCAATGTACCTAATCAGCTCGTCTTTCGGACTGTGGGAGGAAACCGGAGGAAACCCACGCAGACACGGGGAGAATGTCTGTGCAGAGTCTGCACAATGACCCAAGCCGGGAATCGAACCTGGGTCCCTGGCGCTGTGAGGCAGCAGTGCTAACCACTGTGCACAATGCTGCCCATTCAGGGAGTTGTGGAAGTTTGAAGACTATGATGACATCGGGAACCCAAGATTTGGCCCTGCTCTGTCTACAGTTTTATTTATAATCCTCACTCTAATCTCAGTTGATCGTTTCCATCTTGAACAAGAATCCTGTGAACTCGTTCAGTGGGAATCTACAATAGAAGTGTGGCATCAAGATCGATCAGTGTGTTCTTCTCTACTTTCTCTGGCTGTACCACTTGAAACTGAGTTGGCGTCTGGGACTGGGACGAATGCCGCATCCTACGGCACGTGTTGTTCCTCAGCCCAACTTTGAACAGCACTGCCCTGGTGCAGCCACAAAAGAGATGGATTCGTTGATGATGCTGGTGTACAAAAGTTGCAGTGAACAGGGCCAAATAATGTAACCTCCTTTTGCTGGTGATATGGACCTGGACATTGGGCAATCTGATTCTAAATGAAAAGTTTTCTAAGAATTGAGTATCACTGGAGTCGCTAAAAACTTTAGCAGATGACAATTGTTGCTGATGGATCCATCGCCTTTTGTGTGTGTTGTGATAATATGTGGATCAGAAATGCCCTGCTTTGCTATGGGACATGGGCTATGGGATAACTGGCAGTGACAATGCAGTGGAGCTTACTGACAGACTTGAAGAAATTCTACATACTGGCTAATTTTTAAATAACTATCATGAAAAAATCCAAAATAGCTTCAGTTTGCAACTAGCTATCTTAGAGTTTGAGTATTATGTCAAAAGTTTTCCAATTTTCACAACAAATGGGCAGATTCAAGTAAAGATACCACTTTTCAGTTTACCTGAATGGATTCGTGGAACAAGATCTTGTTTTGAATGTTTTGAGGGTGCCAGTACTTTTTTCCTCCAGCGCTGTTACTTTATTTGGTATGTGCAGGTAGCCAGCCAATTGTATTACACTGTCTGAAGGTGGATTGTTTGTTATTTGCCAAAGTGAAGGGGAATTTGCTTGGAGGCTAATAAATTTCAGCGGCTAATCAAAAAGAAATGGATTTTGTTCTTGTACATTCAGTATTACAATACCCCAGGCACAGACACGAAGTACAAATAATGAAACAATTATTGGCCCAAAGCTTGCAGAAGTGGGGCACGGGCAACGCGCTTTCGAAATTAGTTTAGTTTGTGTAATAATGTAATTGCAGCAATTTCTTAAAACTCATAGGGAAGTTGACAGCCAACTCTTGGTTTCATGGGGCTAAATGTGGGGCAACCTATCTTATCCTCACCACAGATTATTTACAGAATAAACGCCATTAGATAAGCATTATACTCAGCAACTTCTAGCCTACTGTTTTCCCGCCATATAAAAAAAAGGGAAGAACATAAATAGGAGCTGGAGTAGGCCGTTAGGCTCTGTGAGCCTGCTCTGTCATTCAGTAAGATTATAGCTGGTTTGATTCTGGTGTTAACTTCACTTTCCTGCTGGCTCCCCCATAACCTTTGGCTCTCTTGTCAATCAGGAATCTGTCTAATCCAGCTTTGAGAATGAGGGCGGATCTCATAACCTCCAAAACTCTAACAAGACTAGACAAGCTAGTTGCAGGAAGGATGTTCCTGATGGGGGAGGAGTCTAAAACCAGGGGTCACAGACTAAGGACGAGGAGAAATTTCCTCCCCCAGAGTACTGAGCCTGTGGAATTCTCTACCATAGAAAGTAGTTGGGGCCAAAACATTGTATGTTTTCCTAGTGAAGCAGAAACAAAGACATGGAGATTTTCTTTACTGAGAGGGTTTATTGACTTTGTTCGCACTTTAAACTCTCCTCTGACATGTCCAGCGCACCAGCGATCCCCGATTTATGCTCTTTTGAGTACTAATAATAAGCAAATGGACAAATTATTTCTGACAAGGGATCATCCTGTCTCGAAACATTGGCTCTATTCTCCCTCCACAGATGCTGTCAGACCTGCTGAGATTTTCCAGCATTTTCTGTTTTTGGGACTGATTAACTGATTGACATTCACTTAAAGAGGCAATAACAAAAAGACCCCTTTATTCTCTTTTGAGTGCCCCATGAAATACAAATAAAAGTACAGCACAAGAATAGGCCCTTCGGCTTGCCAAGCCCATGCCAACAGTGATGCCCCAACTAAACTTAAAAATCCTGGCCTTAGTCTGTCCCTATCCCCCTATTGTCTTTCTTATTTATGTACCCATCCAGATGCCTCTGAAATGTTGCTAATGTGCCTTCTTTCTCCACTTCCTCTGGCAGCGTGTTCCAGGCACTCACCACTCCATGTGCGCAACTTCTCCCTTAAACTTCCCCCTCTCACCTTGAACCTGTGCCCCTTTGTAATTGGCACTTCCACAGATTAATCAAATAAACCAATTAACTAAATAACCCCTGAAAGGGGAATCCATATTTATATGTGCTCAAAGTCCTTAGTTAAACAGTACCTTTTTTTCTGTGTACTGTAACAACATATCATTAGCAATACCTTAAGCATTGAATTAGAGTGGAAACCTAGACTATGTGCTTAAATTTTGAGGTAGGGCTGAACATACATCCTCCTAACTTATAGACAAGCACACCACAAAATACATCAAGTTGACACATAAGTAACAGAAACTGTTTTTTTTTAAAAAAAGCAATAACTTAATATTTTGTTCTAAAACAATGTACATTTGTTTCATTTACAGAATGTACAAAAGGACTGGTTGTCAAGCTGTGGGAGGACCCATCACTCGAAGGATCCTACACGGGATCACAGCCTGAGTGAAATGGCTTATTAGCCATAGTGGAACTGGATCTCAACTCCTGCAGACTGTCCTTCAGAGGACTCAAGGGAGCTCTGAATGGCGACATCCCAGAGATGCTAGGAGGGGTGTTATACATTCTCACCAGTGTGTTGGGTGGATTAACTGGAGAGTGAAACTGCTTCAGCCATTGTGTAATTGGATTCTGAGTAATCTGATGAAGCAGATGAGTAACTCCTCCTGCACTCTCGGGTTGTGCAATGGGAGTGTTGGAAGCTCAGCACCTTTTGACCTGTGGTGGATGTGTCCCCTTGTCTCTGTGGAAAGACTTTCTGACCTGAATAAAATAATCCAGAGGGGGCATCCTGCTATAGATTGGCACTTTTTCTCCCCCAAATCCCTCCCTTTCAAAAAAAAAAGCCCAGCAGCAGTTATGGACTCCTGATTCTTGACCTTGTGGGCAAATATAAGCCCCTTATTTGGGGTCTCATTGTTCTCTTCCCCCCCCTTTAGATGGTGCTACTTTGAGGCAGTGGATGTAAAGGAATAATAAGATTTTATTTTCATTCTTTCACTTTGAACAATGCATGGTCTGTATGTTAAGGAACTATAAACTCCAACATACTCCTCCGAGCGTAGATGTACACTTGTATTCAACACCTCATGAATACTGGCTAGCCAATTCTAGAAGAATTCCTGGACATTATGTTCTTTTTTTTGAAGAGTAAATGGCAAAAACCGATATGTAAACAAAGATCCAATTAAAACTGAGAATGTGATGAGGTTCTCCTATCCAGACAGTTAGTGTGATTTTCTCTGGTAAACTGAGGATTTTGTTTTTGGATTGTTGTGTATCGTTGCCTGCAGGAAATGTTTCTGCTCCATATTAATTTGCATTTTTATATATTCCATTGACATTTCTTCACGTTTGGAAAAGGAGTGACCTTTTTGGACTCTGACACAGCTTTGTGGGTATTCTTTTCTGTGGGCAGTGATGAGGCCAATTTTTGAATTTCATGTATCAATAAAACAATTGTGCTGCACGAAAATACAACCCACTGTGTGATTTCTCTTGATTCATCAGTTTCCAGTTGGTCACCAGCGATAATAAAACTGGGCATATAACTACAAATCAGAGATAATTTAAAATAGATCTCATCGGATGATTGTGTTGTTGCTGGTAGCATTTTGAAGTTTACAATAGTATTAATGTAAAGTAAGCCCGGAGGCCTCGACCTCTCTCAGTTGTTTTTTTTTGTGTGATTGGCAGTAGCATATTTTCATAACATGAAAAATGGTTCATTGCTTTGTTTGTCAATGGTCTAGGAGGCGCTGTGCACTACTTGAGTGCCTTTTGGTCGATCTTCACCTGGATTACAGTATGGGCTTTGTACCTAACGCGTGTGCAATGGAAGAACCCTTGCAGCACGTGGCTGTTGGGGTCTTGCCAAAGGCGTAGGCCATTCGAGTGACAAATCATCTCCGTTTTGAACGTTAGGTACAAATGAAATTTCTGTTTATCCCATTTTCCAGCACTAACTGCTCACAGTAAATATGTGTGTGCCCGCTGGGACACGGCAGGGACTGGGGTGTATCATCGATCCTGATAATCACCTTTTGATTTAATGTTTTAAGTTTCCTTTGTAGTTTGTTTTTTGTTCGGGCTGTTCCCCCTCCTTTTGGGGAGCTGCCCCTTTTTAATTTGTCCTTAAGTTAATTTGAGTTTGTTTATTTGGTTGGTATGAAAAGAAATACCACCAGGAAACTTGACCTTTTCTACCAACACTCTGAATATTTTCCAGGCTTTTGAGTTCACTAATGTAAAGTTATTGTTGTTGGCTGAACCTTTTGACCTCTCGCATCGCTTCTATTATTGCAACGCATTTCTTCTTTGTCTTGGTATGACTGAGATGCCTTTGAAGAGATAATACTGTTCAAAATTGGGTCCGCCCTCTTAGCATCACTCCTGGTTCCTGCTTAATGGGTGGGAATAAGATTGAACAGCAGGGAGGCCATGAAAATTACTGGTGGGAACTGGTGGGAAAGGAGCAGTAGTTTTATCAATGGTGTAGTTGGGAAGAAAAATGAAAGATCATGTTCCCATGGTTTAACAATTTACTAACGGATAGTACCAATATATATCCACCATATCGACCATTTCTCTGCCAAAAAGCTAGAGGGAGTCCTTACAATTTTTGTTGGCATGCCTAAGGATTAGGCTGTTTCATGTCAGCTGTTTCAGGCGTAAGATGTGCCCTGTTGTTGGGAGTGTAAGTATATATGCTAAACCTCTGTCCAAGGCTTGTCAACCACTTGAAGCTGTTGGTCTACTTTTGATAGTTCTTGAAGTTTGCATGTGCATATATTTGACTTCCAGTGACATTGCAAATTTAGTCCTGCTCACTCAGGGTAAAGTAGGTTGTCAAATTTTCCAACTAGTGCTGCACTAATCCCACAGTTCTATGATTTTAAGCAGATTTGTCCTTTACGCGTTGAGTTCTGGCTCAAATGACGGTATTTGAGGCCTTTTGGCTGTTTTGGCCTCATGCCTTGGGGAGGATTTGGACGTAGCTACTGCACCTGGTAAAAATCATGAACAGAAGAGTCAGGGCCAGTCAATATTCCAAAAGACAAATCATTTAACTTTCCTTTTGGGGGGCAAGAGAAGACATTGTCCTTCTGAGCCCCACAAGAAAAGATCAGGCCTCTGGTAGCACTCCACACCTCCTCTTAAATGATTGTGGAGCATCTCTCGAATTCCCCTTCCAACAACAGACCTCGGTGCTGCCTGTTTCGACTCCTGCCTGCCTGATTCCAATCTCTTTAAAACGGGGCCTTCAATGCTTCTGCTTTTCGATTCATTCCAATTCTGCTTTCTTCTCTGTTCATAATTCTTACCTTGACACTTATTTATTCACACTCAATTTTCTGTTATGCTTTATGTATCATTGACTCAGACAGGAGAGTTGATCTTTACATATAAAATGACTGGTTCTTTTTCGAGAAGAAAACATTGGTTCATGAGCAATTAATCTCCTTAACCGTCACTGCACGAAATTTGCTTTGATAAATATCCCTATAATGGTGACATGGGGAGTGTGATGGTACATGTAGAATGTTATCATTGCTTGTTGTCTGATGTTTTGCAAATGTGAAATTAGATTCCTCAATAAAGTGCAATGAGTAGACAGGATGGATCATTTCTCATGGAATAGATCCAACAGTGTCTGCTCTTAGACTTCCCCTTGTATGTTTTAAGTTTTTCCATTTTACAAAGTTGCTGAAAGTGCAAACTGTCAACATCATTGTAGCCTGGGAGACAGGACAGGGGATTGTATTGTCTCACTCAATCAGTCTGCAAAATTAACTGCACGGGGGCTGAGAATTATGTGTAAATTGGAATTGGTAAATTCAACAGATCAAGTCACAGGGTGATAGAGAGGGGGAAGAAAAAATGAATTAAAAGAGATCAAGAGATATTTTTTAAAAAATTAAACCTCTAAATCTGAAGGAATGAGACTCCAAGTTTGTGATTTTTTTTCAGTTCCAGAGAGGCTGACCAATAAAAACTTATTGTTAAGCAGATACTTAGATTAAAATGGACAAGATGTAATTGTAGTAAGTTTCAATTTGTATCTACCAGTCATGACATTCAACACATTTCAATGGGGAGGCAGCCTCTGGATGAGCCATTTTCATTCTCTTTGACTAACTTCATGGTTATCCTTGCCTGAAATTGATGTAGGATTTGTGTATCCTTTGCTGTTACTCTTGCCGATATTTTGACAGAAAATTATGACCTAATGTTTAAATGTCTGGCTAGTGGCAAATTGCCCCAAAACTGCTCACAAAGTTAAAGCGGCAATGTTAGCAATGATACCTCACAGTGCTAGGGACTAGGGTTCAATTCTGGCCTTGGGTGACTGTCTGTATGGAGTCTGCACATTCTCCCCGTGTCTGTGTGAGTTTTGACTGGGTGCTCTAGTTTCCCCCCACAGTCTGAAAGATGTGCAGGTTATGTTGGTTGACCATACAAGTTGCCTCTTGGCGTCAGCAGGACTACGGGTATGGTTTCGGTGGAATTGTTGTCATGCAGGCTTGATAGGCTGAATGGCCTCCTTCTACACTGTAAGGATTCTATGATTGTACATTATCCTTTTTTATAAGGGCAGGAGCATTATACCATGCAAAATATGACCTACTGTTCCGCAACTGATGAGTAAGTGCCTCTTTAAGATTACAAAGTGAGTAAATACTGGGCAAGCTCATGGTTCGGGTGGTGAAAAGGCTACTGATGTATTGACCCTAGCATTTTTTGCGCTGGAGAGTTTGAATGATCCAAATGGCTTGCTTAATACAAATGTTCTGGGAAGAAGTACAAACATGAAGTATTTTGCTGTATTCCCTGTTACTTTGCTCATGAGAAGTCAGAATATACTTCTTTAAATAATGTGGACATTATGCAATATATAGCACAACAGTATAGACTGAAACAAATTGTATTTTATTTAATGGTGTTGAGAGCTCTTTTTAACCAATATTTTGGGGATTACGTTCTGTGGTATTGTCCCATTCTCCCAAAATTAATGATTGCCATCCTTTATTATTACATTTTCTTTTCATCTTTCTGATCAGTTTTAGCACAATGATATGAAGTAGGTGACCCAGACGGGCTTGTAAACTGAATGGCAAATCTTGCTGCCTAGAGTAAGCCTTTCCAGAATGTTCCTCCGAACGTGTTTTGAAGTGCAAGTATTCTGTTTCTCTCGACCAGCCAAAGGATGAAGAAAGTTTCTAGTTGCTCACTAAAGATTGCTGATCGTATAGTCTGTACTAATTCCACTTACCAGCAGTCTAATCCAAACATTAACTTTAAACTGTGCTGAGTATTTGCCAACTCTACAACTAGCCGGCTAGAAACCCATTTCAGTTTCAGACAGTCTGGGGGAAGCAGAATGTGGGAATATTAAATTAGTTTTGGCTCCAACTTTCTCTCATTCTCTCTCTACCTCTGGCCCTGACTCTTCCTCCCTTTTTTCGTATGTATGCATTGTAAACTGTACTATCTTTATCCTTTCCTCTGTATTTGTATCTCTTTGTCCTTTCCTCAGTATTTGTACACTTTTCTTTCATTATGCTGGCTGCTCACTTTCTCACCCATTCTGTTTTGTTATCTCCATCATCCAGTCCATTTCTCTCAAACACACCCACGCTTTATGGGCTAAATTTTACCAAAAAATGGCCAGCGAGAAAACTGACGTGTTTCTCTCCGGATCGTATGACACTCTGCCCAAAAATCAAAGTGTGCGCTCTATACCATTATACAGGGGGATGGGCCTAAACACCCCCGCAAAATTCGGCTGTACGGAGATCACAACCACCCCCCACTGGAAGCCCACCACCAAAGTCTCGAGTTCACCTCACCACCCCAGTTCAGAGACAGCCCCTCCCCCAGTAAACAGCCATCACCAGCATCATCCCTAGCTCCTCTGTCTACTCACGGTCACCACCACATCTAAATGAATCCTTTCAGACTGGGGTTTCGCTCAGTCAGTTTAGCATGGTCATAGCGCCAAGCTGCCAATGCCAACCTGTGCCATGGGATCGTACCGGGGGCATTGCCAGACTATACACCTATCTCCTGGGCGTTATACTTTACGCCCGTGGGGAGATAGACGACAGGTTCAAATCTGTGTGAACCTGTCGTAAACCGTCAATATCTGGCGAGGGGGGCCAGTTAATAACATGTAAATATATTCCATTGAATAAAAGGTGTTAACCTGATGAAGTCACCAGTGAGGAGTGGGGAAGATCCGACATTGCGAACTCACGGGGGAAATTGTGACTTCTGGATCTTGTGGCTCCATTGGCAATCTCACAGATTACAAACGCAGACTAAGGTTCGTCCCCTCTATCCTTTTGCTTATCCCATCTCTGCTTGTTTTGTTTCATCACCTCTTAGAATCGTAGAAACCCTACAGTATGCAAGGAGGCCATTCGGCCCATCGAGTCTGCCCCGACAACAATCCCACCCAGGCCCTATCCCACATATTTCCCCTGCTAATCTCTCTAACCTATGCATCTCAGGACACTAAGGGCCAATTTAGCATGGCCATTGTGCCTAACCCACACACCTTTGGACTGTGGGAGGAAACTGGAACATCTGGAGGAAACCCACGCAGACACAATGAGAATGTGCAGACTCCACACAGACAGACACCCAATCTGGGAATCGAACCCGGTTCCCTGGCGCTGTGAGGCAGCAGTGCTAACCATCTCACTCTCTCACAATTATTTTTCCAATCTGTAAAATTAATTTCCTTGAATATAGTTTTCCTCTTGGAAAAGGTGAATTCAAAGTTTGATCTTTACTACTGTAAGTTTTCTCTTCATAAAGTAATTTGTCTTTCTGCAGGTTTCGTTGATAATGGTGTGGCTGGAACTTCTCCAGTGCTTGTGGAGACTTGGACTGTGGCATGCTGGGAATTGTAGGCAGATTTGCTGGGGATTGTAGTTGTCTGTCAGCTGCGGCAGAATCGTTAGCCTCTCAGGCAGGAATAGGTCTGCAGTGGAAGTCAGTTTTAGATTTTAAACCCAGGAAATTCTGCTGTATATGTAAGTTTTTTTATCATTACCTTTGCAAATCTTGTACCTTTCCTATGTGTCTATTCTGTTGTTTAAATTAGGGCTAATTGTTTCTGTGTAGAATAAATGTCAATATTGGAGCTGAATGGCCTGTTTCTGCTTTGTAACTTCAACAGATTTCTATCTATAACTTAGGTATCAGTAAGTTTTCTCAGTGATGAGAATTTAGATTGATGCCTGAAAGGGTTTCACAGAAAATGAACAATTTTGTTTTTGTATTTTGGCAACTATTATTGATTCTCCTCTATTTGAACTTCACAATTGGTTTTATTTCTGCTGAGTGGTACATTTCTAACTGCACTTGTGTGACTTTTTTTTTGCTCCTGGGAATCTGGCATTTGAGCCAAAAAAATTTATTTAAAAAAAACTGCGACAAAGTTGTTTCAAAATGTATAATATAAAATTATCGGCACAAGGTTTTGGGACACAAATGTAACTTGCCAAGTTAAATATGGAATTGCTGGCACTAATGTTCAAGACTGAAATTGCCTTATTCCATTAATCTTCAGAAGAAAAAGAAATATTGTAATGCAGACAGAATATGATTGTGCTCCAACAGTTAACTTGTGTACATTTGGTAACGAATGCTTCTATTATACTTGGTAAACGGTTTAATTTTGAACAATGAAGTTACAGTTTCTGTAAAGAATCAGGTAGGCGTAACAAAATACAGCCCATTGTACTCTTTGATTATTGCATTTGGTGTCTCTGCTTATTGCATTTGGGTTCTTGTTTATGAGATTGTTAACCTTTTGATTCAGTTAATCTATCATTTTGCATACTTTCTTTAAAATGACCTTTGTTTTTAAGCTATAAAAAGAAAGCCATGACTAAAAACCCCTGCATTTATACAGCACCTGACCATATCCCTGGATGTCAGTGCTTTGCAGCCAGTGGATTAGGTTTGAAGGGTAGTTAAACATGGCAGCCATATGCAAATGAGATGAACAACAACTTTGTATTTTTAATTTAATGATCGAGAGGGAAATATTGGCCATGGCGTCCAAATCTTTTACGCCAACCTCTTCGGGCAAACAGGGCTTTGGTTTAATATGTCCTCATAAAAACAGCACTTCTGACAAAGCTGCACTCACTCAGTGCTACACTTATCTGCTTAATCCATGTTGTGCACTTTGAACTCAATAGTCTGCAAAGGTGAGAGTGCCGCTAATAATCCAAATTACGTTTAGAAATTCCATGCAGCATTTACTCATTTCCATAACTGACCTACCTAGGAATGTAACCCGCCTAGAAGGAGGAGGACAGTGGATGGAGGGAAGTAGCACCATCTGCAAGTTCCCTTCCAAGCCAGGCATCATTCTGACTTGGAATCCTATTGCCATTCTTTCACTGTTGCTGGGTCAAAATTCTGGAACTCTCTTCCTAAAGCATCTACACCCCATCGACTACAGTGTTTCAAAGAGACAGCTCACCACCTCTTTCCCAAGGATTATTAAGGATGGGCAATGCCCACAAGCCGCAAAATAATCAATTTTAAACAATAGCATTAGTACACTTTTCTCTTTGAGGCATAGTTTCATTGTAGACGCTGACTGTGATATATTACGTATTTGATTAGGTCTGATTTTGAAAGCTGATATTTTAATCAGTTTGTGAGCTTATTGGCTTCTTGTTGCAGTTTAGTAAACTTGAATTTCTGGCTTGATTTGCCCCAAGGTAGAAATCTTGGAAACAGAAGAAAAAAAATCCCAAATATCAGGTTACCATTTGATTCAGCAGCACTGCAAAGTTGAGTTGCTTTTGAATGTAGGTGTATCATTAATTTTAAAAAAAAAAGCCACCCCTCGATTTAATTAAAATCCATTTGCTTAATAAAATGGTGCACGTTTAGCCAACACTAGTTAGATTAATAAATGCAGTAATAAATAGTGCATAACATGCTCTCAGTGAAAGGTGTTTGGTGTGGAGGGGTCTAAGGATGGAAAGTACTTGGCGAAGTATAAAATATTGCATTGACTGGGGTTGAATAATCAGTTTCAAAATTTGAATCACTGTGGAAGACAAAATTAATACAACATCAATTTTGAATAGCTCAACTACTTTACAGAAAGTTAGTAAGTTAACCAACTTCCTGAAGCAGGGCGAGGACTTGCCCTGCTTCAGTACAAGATTGGTGCCAGAGTTCTGGAGAAATGCAAATGTTACACTTGGTCAAAAAGGTGGTGAGGGACATGCCCAGCAACTACAGATCTGTCAGCGGTAGTGGGAAAGCTTTTAGAAACGTCTCCATGGGGATGATGTATTAAAAAGAAATTTGAACTTCTATGGATTTACTGACAAGATTTCATGTTTTAAGACTTGATCAAACAAATTAAAAACTTATTGTCTAAACACTTTTTGTAGAGGAAGCAGTAAAAAAAAATTCCCCCATTTAATTGTTCCCCTGTCCAAAAATCCCAAATCATGATTGTATTTAACATTGTCTCTTAAGTGGACTCTTCCATTCTCCAGGAACCAGTCCAAGATGATTTTTTAGCTCCTAAGGGCATGCCTACTTTTTCTAGCAGGAGGACATCTAATCCCCAAACTGACCTTCATGATAGTTCTCTCTCTAGCCAAATCTAGGTGAATCCTCCAGCCTTGTTTAAATCCTGACAAACTTGGTCTCTCCAATTCAAACCCTAGTTCCCACCTGCGTGGTAAACAATGGAGGCTGGTTGTCTCTATCACTTTATACTCTGTCACTCCCTCTCACTCTCTGCTTATTGCATTTGGGTTCTTGCTTATGAGATTCAAGGATATCTTAAAACTTTGAAACCTGATCCAACAATTTGCCTCTTCCCCTCCAAGTCAATCTCCATAGAGTGTGAATCACATGGGATTTGTATGCAGATAGAAATGCTGCTTAACTGTCTACTCAACTCGAGCTTGGAATTAAATACAGTTTAACATATAACTGTTTATAAAGCTTGACATTCCTAACTCCCCCCCACCCCCGCCACCCACCCCACCCTCCCTGCCCTGAGATTTGCAGACTAACAGTCTAACCGTCTAACCACAGTCATTACCGTCCCTTGTCATTGTCCACAAAACATCTTGCACCACCTTCCCAATAAAATGTCCACATTCCTTTTTAACAACTAAGCCACCAAGCTTGTTTTTGGGCAGAATTCATAACATGTCCTATGACGCCCCCCCCCCCCCCCCCCCCCCCCCAATCCCTCAGCCCCCATTCTTCCATTTTGCCCAAAATTAAAGAGACAGAGCCAAAGCATAACTATCACCATAAATATGCAGTTTACAAGAATGATAATTTGGGACAAAGTAAACAGTCATTTGAGTAAATGTGGATTAATTTCAAAGTTAATCCACATAGCACAGATTTATGAAAGGCGAATTGTGCTTGTCTAACTTTTTTTTGATGACATGCCAGAGAGATTAAAAATGGTTGATGTGGGGTGCAAGGATTACAAAAAGGTGTCTAAAATGCCACATAGCAGGCTTATCAACAAATTGAAGCCCATTGAATAAAATGAACAGCAGCAAATTGGCTGAGTGACAAGAAACGGAGAAGCAGTGGACAGTTTGTTTTCCTGACTGAAGGAATGTATATGCCACTGTTCCCACCGAAATCTGAATTGGGAACATTGTTTCTTTTTTAATCGATATAAATGACTTAGACTATGGATGTGCAAGGCACAATTTTAAATTTTGGGGAAGACATCAAACATTGAAGGATTGTGGAATGTGTGGAGGATAGTGTCAGATTCAGTTGGACATAGGCTGGTGGAATGGGCAGATTATTGGCAGATTAAATTTAATGCGCAGAAATGGAAAGTGAAACAGGATGGTTGGAAGAAAAGGCAGTATAAAATAGAAAGAACCATAGAAAATTACAGCTCAGAAACAGACCTTTTGGCCCTTCTTGTCTGTGCCGAACCATTTTTTGCCTAGTTCCACTGACCTGCACTTGGAACATATCCCTCCACACCCCTCTCATCCATGAACCCGTCCAAGCTTTTCTTAAATGTTAAAAGTGATCCCGCATTTACCACTTTATCCGGCAGCTCATTCCACACTCCCACCACTCTGTGTGTGAAGAAGCCTCCCCCCCTCCTCTAATATTTCTTTTGAATTTTTCTCCTTTCACCCTTAACCCATGCCGTCTGGTTTTTTTTCTCCCCTAGCCTCAGTGGAAAAAGCCTGCTTGCATTCACTCTATCAATACCCATCAAAATCTTATACACCTCTATCAAATCTCCCCTCATTCTTCTATGCTCCAGGGAATAAAGTCCTAACCTATTCTATCTCTTTCTGTAACTCAGTTTCTCAAGTCCTGGCAACATCCTTGTGAACCTTCTCTGCACTCTTTCAACCTTATTTACATCCTTCCTGTAACTAGGTGACCAAAACTGCACACAATACTCTAAATTTGGCCTCACTAATGCCTTGTATAACCTTACCATAACACTCCAACTTTTATACTTGATACTCCGATTTATAAAGGCCAGTGTACCAAAAGCACTCTTTACGACCCTATCCACCTGTGATGTCACTTTTAGGGAATTCTGTACCTGTATTCCCAGATCCCTCTGTTCAACTGCACTTTTCAGAGTCCTACCATTTATCCTGTATGTTCTACTTTGGTTTGTCCTTCCAAAGTCTGCGTTAAATTCCATTTGCCATTTTTCAGCCCATTTTTCTAGTTGGTCCAAATCCCTCTGCAAGCTTTGAAAACCTTCCTCCCTGTCCACTACACCTCCAAACTTTGTATCATCAGCAAATTTGCTGATCCAATTTACCACATTATCATCCAGATCATTGATATAGATGACAAACAACAATGGACCCAACACTGATCCCTGCGGCACACCACTAGTCACAGGCCTCCACCCAGAGAAGCAATCCTCTACAACCACTCTCTGGCTTCTTCCATTGAGCCCGTGTCTAATCTAATTTACTACCTCCCCATTTATACCTAGCAACTGAACCTTCCTAACTAACCTCCCATGAGGGACCTTGTCAAAGGCCTTGCTGAAATCTAGGTAGACAACATCCATCTCCTTCCCTTCATCCACTTTCTTGGTGACCTCCTCAAAAAACTCTAATAGATTGGTCAGACATGACCTACCATGCACAAAGCCATGTTGACTCTCCCTAATAAGTCCCTGTCTATCCAAAATTTTGTAGATCCTATCCCTTATCACACCTTCCAATAACTTGCCCACCACCGACGTCAAACTTACTAGCCTATAATTTCCTGGATTTCTTTTGGAACCTTTTTTAAACAATGGAACAACATGAGCCACCCTCCAATCATCCGGCACCTCTCCTGTGCATACTGACAATTTAAATATGTCTGCCTGGGCCCCTGCAAGTTCAACACTAGCCTTTCTCAAGGTCTGTGGGAATACTCTGTCTGCTCCTGGGGATTTATCCACTCTGATTTTCCTCAAGACAGCCAGCACCTCCTCCCCTTTAATCTGTAAAGGTTCCATGACCTCCCTACCTGCTTGCCCTATTCCAGTATATTCCATGCCCATTTCCTCAGTAAATACAAATGCAAAAAACCCATTTAGTATCTCCCCCATCTCTTTTGGTTCCATACACAGTCTACCACTCTGGTCTTCAAGAGGACCAATTTTATCCCTCACTATTCTTTTGCTCCTTACATACCTATAGAAGCTCTTTGGATTTCCCTTCACTCTGTCTTCCAAAGCAACCTCATGTCTTCTTTCAGCCTTTCTGATTTCCCTCTTAAGTAGCTTCTTGCAGTTTTTATACTCCTTATAATAATAAATAACAAAGAATGGAATTCTAAAAGAGCAACAGGGAGCTGATGAAATATGTGCACAAATGATTGAAGCTGGAAGGGGGAGGCTGTGAATGTGGTTAGTAAGGTCTTGGCCTTGTGTAACTAGAGAGTTAGAGGGCACAGAGGCAAAGAAACTTCTCAAAATACTGTTTCTGTCTTAGCTGGAGTGTTTAGTCTAATTCTGGGCATCATGTTTTAGGAAGGATGCGGAGACATTAGAGAGGCTGCAGACCCTCAGGGGGATGAGACTTCAGTTCTGTGGATATCTGGGAGAAGCCGAGCTTCTCCCAGAGAAGAGAAGACCGAGAGGGGATTTCAAAACCATCAGCAGTCTGGACAGAGCATCTAGTGAGAGACTATTTCCATTGGCAGAAAAGTCAAGAGCCAAAGGGCACTGATGACAAATGTATCCAAAGCAATGTGGGAAAAGACTTGTTTAATTGACAAGTGGTTAGAATCCGCCTGAGTGCGTGGCCAATCATGGCTTTCAAAAGCAATTTGGATAATTAGCTGAAGAGGAAAATATTTATCGGGCTCCAGGGAAGTGAGTGTTGGAATGGGACCGGTTGAGTTTCTCTTGCACTGTGCCGACACAGACACAGTGAGCTGAATGAGTGACCTCCTGTGCTGTAACATGGTGTATTTTTATAATGAATTCAAGCCACCAATCACTCACAAGGAATTGGGTAAGTCTGTGGGTTCATTTATTTGGACTATGTTTATCAGTACATTTACCCAAAGATAGAAAACTTGAAGATGGCAACAGCAGAACCGTGTGTGCTATGTTCTGCTCACCATCCAAAGTGGGACTGAGACTGGATCACATGATACTTCCCCTCTGGCGACGACAAGATGCTGTATCTTCAAGGCATATTACGACACATCTCCTTTTTGTTTTTAAAGATAACCCTCCCTGTCCTTTCCAAAACAGTATAACTATTCACAGCACAGGCATATGCACACCATTACAACTGTGTATAGAAGTAATGAGTCTTTTTTTCCTTCATTCATGGACTGTGGGTATCACTGGTTAGGCCAGCATTTATTGCCCATCCCCGAGGGCATTTAAGAGTCAACCATATTGCTGTGAGTCTGGAGTCACATGTAGGTCAGACCAGCTCATGATGGCAGATTTCCTAAAGGACACTAGTGAACAATATGGGTTTTTCCGATGATCAACAATGGTTTCATGGTCATTTTTAATTCCAGGTTTTTATTGCCATGGTGGGATTCGAACCAGGGTCCCCAGAGCATTACTCCAGGTCTCTGGATTGCTAGGCAAGCGACAATACCACTATGCTATTGCTTTCCCTTAATCTGAGTTTCAAAAGTGGAGAGGCAATCTGCTGGAATAGCCAGATGGTGTAATGGTAACCTTTCCAGAGGTTTCTTTAATTGTTTAGTGATCTATGGGATTGTCATTCTTGGACGATGTTCCTCTTTGCATTTGGATACTTGTCTGAGACGCAGTAGGATTGTATCGTGGTGAGGAACTGGGATTGATCTGGTGTGTCCTCAGATACACCTCATTATTGCACTTTTGTGTGTGATAACATCATAGGACCTTGGTTCTGAACAAATTCTTGTCACCTCGGCTGACTGTCACACACCCTCTGTGGGATGCTGGATGTCAATTCGTTGCTCTGATTCTAAATTTGACAATTCTGTATCCACATTTTTATCATGCACATTGGTCACCATTTCTTGCAGTTTTAAAAGTTGCTGTCTAGTTTCTGAAATAGTCAAATGCCTAAGAATAGGCACTGGTCTGCCAAAAATGAGCTTTGCCAGTGATGAAATAGTTGTACTTAAAGGTATCGCTCTCAGATGCAACATTACAATGTATAGATTTTAGATGGCTTGCTAGATTTGAGAATTAGGGATTTCACTGTGAGTCATCCATTCAGCTAGGCCATTCGATCTACAGTAATGAGGAGAAGAAATAGTGTGATCGATATTCCATTTCTCTCTCGTGCATCTTAAAATGGTTTACCAATAAATTGCAGACTGTTATCCATAATCTCTCTAGTCATGCCAAATAGGCGACACAGTGGCACAGTGATTAGCACTGCTGCTTCACAGCGCCAGGGACCCAGGTTCGATTCCCGGCTTGAGTCACTGTTTGTGTGGAGTTTGCACATGCTCCTCGTGTATGTGTGGGTTTCCTCCAGGTGTTCTGGTTTCTTCCCACAGTCCAAAGATGTGTGGGTTAGATGGATTAGCCATTGCCACTTAGTGTCGGGGGACTAACTATGGTAAATGTATGGGGTTATGGGGATAGGGCCTGGGTGGGATTGTGGTCAGTGCAGACTCAATGGGCCGAATGGCCTTCTTCCACACTGTCGGGATTCTGTGAAATAGAGCACGTACGACAGTTGTGCTTGACATGTTGAAGGACAATGGAATACTTGGTAAAGTTGTCAATGATGATGATGATGCCTGCCATGGAATCATCAAATTCAGGCCATCCTTTGAGAGTTTTCCACAGCTTCTGTAGCTGCTGGAATCTGTGTTATGCAAAGTACACAAATCAATTCCATTCTCCTGCAAACATAATGTTGCAGCTAGCTTTGAAACTGCCAATTTTGTCAAACCATTGTGGCAATTTCAATGTTATGTTATTTCTGAAGTTGATCTGTCTTGCAAGTTCTGACAGAGATGGACTATTATGAATGCGAGGTCACAGCTTGTCAGTAGACCTTCGATCGCCGAGCTTTTAGTTTCCATGACATAGAACATCTGTGATAACTAGGAGGATTGATTGTACTTGTACTGCAGGGCCAAGAACCTGCACATGGAATGAGTGAACCATTGTGCGTTGATCTTTTCACAGTAGTTGGTTTCACCATGGCCTTCTATAAAAACATAGAAGGTAGGAGCAGGAGAAGGCCATTTGGCCCTTCGAGCCTGCTCCACCATTCATCTTGATCATGGCTGATCGTCTAACTCAGTAGCCTAATCCTGCTTTCTCCCCATAATCTTTGATCCAATTTGCCTCTGTTTGTTGGTAGATGTTTATCAGAATTTGCAGGGGTAGTATATTGGCACTTGCCCCTGTATCAGTCTGGGCCAATAATGAACAATTACCAACTTTGCAAGAGAAGATAATTCAGTAAGAACAGTGTGACAGTGGCTGTTTTGCCAGGAGATTCACGGTGTTAAACCTATGTTCTGACCTCTTCACACCATTGTGCATATCATTGTCGTTTTCTGATGTGTTAGTCACCTTGTGTACATGCTTCTGGAGGGATAGCGGATGTTTTTATTGCTTGAAGGTACTCATTGTATAAAATCTGTTTGTACCACTGTATAGCTCTTTGTATCTGCATCAGTCTTTGCTCTTGTGCATTGTTGCTTTTAGTGGCTCTTTCTACCACATGCCTTGGAGAATTACTAGAAAGCTGAACATTTCCTTGGTGCGTGCAGGAGGCTACACCCCCTCTTGATAGGTTTTGGTGTTCCAGTAAGTGTGTCAACCTTAGGACTTTATGCTTTCTCAATTTGCAAGGATAATTTGTACTTGGCTCCATGCTGGAGTTGTTTTTTGATGCTATACTTCTTGGGTTGGTCCAGCAAATCCCTCTGAAATGTTTCCATGGAAGTGAATGCAATAACGGACTCAGCAATTAGCATTTGAAAAATCACTGCGTACCCTTTTCTCTATCTGCTGGTGAGGTGGTCTGTAGATTTTGCTGGCTGCTGAATTGACATGAACTCTAGTCGATGAATATGGAAGTTTAATCTGATTCTGAATCGCTCTTCCAATGTAGTCCAAGTATGTTGCAGATTCTTTAGATCTTCTATGAGTTAATCCTGATGTGCTCAGTGTTTGTAGAGCTCCATTTCCAATTTTTAGGCAAATTTTTCTGGCTTACTTGTCTGGTTCAGAATCAAGGAGCCATAGCCCTGTTTACTGTATAAGCGCTTTGAATTTGGGTAGGAGGTCCACTGCATCCTCATTCAAACTGGGGAGTTTTGTGGACATTTTGACAATATCCCTTTGACCTTCCTCCTTGTTTTATTCAATATATTGTTCAGCAACTCTTGAAGACATCATTTTATAATCGTAACTCCTCTGGCCAGATTATTTTCATTGCTTTGTATTTTGTCGGTCTCTGGCTTGCGATCGATCTGGCCCACTCTCTGGTCACTCACTTTGCCTGCGATCGATCTGGCCCACTCTCTGGTCACTCACTTTGCCTGCGATCGATCTGGCCCACTCTCTGGTCACTCACTTTGCCTGCGATCGATCTGGCCCACTCTCTGGTCACTCACTTTGCCTGCGATCGATCTGGCCCACTCTCTGGTCACTCACTTTGCCTGCGATCGATCTGGCCCACTCTCTGGTCACTCACTTTGCCTGCGATCGATCTGGCCCACTCTCTGGTCACTCACTTTGCCTGCGATCGATCTGGCCCACTCTCTGGTTACTCACTTTGCCTAACTGAGCGAACCCAGTTCTCGTTGTTTCGGTGCGCTGTCCCAATCACTGAACTGAAGGGTTAAGCACTGCAATCTCACCGAGAGGGATCCATCTGTTTACCAGCTATTTCATAGAATCATAGAATCCCTATAGTGCAGAAGGAGGCCATTCAGCCCATCGAGTCTGCACAGACCACAATCCCACCCAAGCCCTATTCCTGTAATTCTACGTATTTATCCTGCTAATCCCCTAATACTAGGGCCAATTTAGCATGGCCAATCAACCTAACCTGCACATCTTTGGTGTGTGGGATGAAACTGGAGCACCCAGAGGAAGCCCCTGCATTCACGGGGAGAATGTGCTAACTCCACACAGACACTGACCTGAGGCTGGAATTGAACTCGGGTCCCTAAGTCTAAAGATATGAAGGTAAGGTGGATAGGCCATGCAAAATTACCTCTTAGTGTCCTAAGATGTGTAAATTAGGGGGACTAGACAGGGTAAATGTGTTGGGTTCTGGGGATAGGACCTGAGTAAGCTGCTCTGTTGGAGAGTTGGTGTAGACTCAATGGGCTGAGTGGCCTGCTTCTGTGCTATAGGGATTCTATGATTGTATCAGCAGCAGTGCTGTGAGTGTGGATTTTGCTCACAGGCCAAAGTGAAACTGAGACTGAATCACATGACACTTTGCTTCTAAGTGATGGCAATGCTGGCATCCCTTGAAGACATTAGAATGGTTATGCCGTCTATGATTTTCTTTGCTTAATGATTGTAGACCTTGACCCAATTTATCAATAATCTAAAACGTAGTTATTGAACACAACTGAATCAATTTTTTGTGAAGCTTAAAAAATATTGCCCTCATTTATAATTTTTAAAAACTCAGCTGGGTGTAAGCATCTTGTGCAGATCTTGTGCCATTTTTGTGCAGTGTAACTTAGGAAATGTGATAGATTAGTAATTTAATCATATTTGGTGCGTAAAAAAAAAGCTGGGCGGCTTCCACATAAACTTTTCCATTTGTCACTGGCCATTCTGATACTGGGAAAAGTGTACATCACCAGAGTTTTGGTGTAATCTGCTATGTTTTAATGATGGCTTAATGAGGGTGCTAAGAGGCTGCAGGGTGACTTGGCCAGGCTGGCTGAGTGGACAAAGACTTGACCTTGTGGAGTTTGCATATTCTTCCCATGTCTGCTTGAGTTTCCTCTGAGTACTCTGGTTTCCTCCCACAGTCCAAAGATGTGCAGGTTAGGTGGATTGGCTGTGCTAAACTGCCCCTTGGTGTCCCAAGATGTGTAGGTTGGGGGGGGGGGATTAGTAAGGTAAATGTGTAGGATTAAGGGGGGAGGGCAGGGTAAGATGCTCTATTGGAGAATCGGTTCAAACTCAATGGGCCAAATGGATTAGAGGGATTAGATTCTGCATTAGAGGGAGGTTTATGAAATCCTCTTGTTTCGATGTCTGCAGCTGGTGTGAAGGAGATGTAAAATTCATGTTGACCCCACAGCCACCAACCCATTGCATTCTATCAATAAACAAAAAACTGCATTGGTTGAAACCTGTTTATTTCTTATTAATTGATGATCAAAGAATTAATGACAAATTAATTTGCCATTTTGTATCACAATTTGTATCTGTAACCCTATTTTGTTTTTCCTAACTTTAAGCTGACAAAAGTAATGTGGTTTTCATGTTTAAATTAGTTGTCCAATTTAATGACACGACTGTGAAAGTTATTAGCTTTGAAGAAGTTTAGAAAATGATGTCCAACATTCAATAGAATTTCCAAAAAGTACTTGGTTGACAACACAAGTCAGAAAAATGCTCCATCAGAGTACTCATGAAAATAGTTCCTCTGCAACTGGGCTGCAGGTTATCCTGAATTGAACTCAACCAACTAATGCTGAGAGTCTACAATATTCTGACACTTTATTTTAAGTGGTTGAAAAAGCATTAGCAGCGCACGCCTGAATTTTTGACATGCACCCTAGGCAGGTTAGTCTCTGTTGAAGGCTTAACATCAGAGGTCCAGTAACATTCAAATTAACTGGGAGCAATTGTGTGCTCTCTCTGTTTAAATTGGTTGTTTGTAAAAATGCTTCATTGCTGTGGAAGTGGTCACACGTTGGGCTAAAATAGATTTCTTGCCTGCCGTGATCTGATTTAATCTCTCTTTCTGAATGGTATCTGGATTAGATGGTCCTTGAGTCCCCAGTGATCAATCTCCACTCCTGGTCCTTTATTTTTTTTCTCAGCTGTTTTTGAATTACAGGTTGCGCTACTGTTGGGCCGCTCTCTCAACTGAACTGAGCTTTCTTTTCAGCTTACTGTGAACCAATCAGTCTTTAGTGTTTCTATATCTTTATCAACTTATCCTTCGCCTCAAAGTCTGTGTGAATCCCTCTTCAGCCTGATTTGAATCCGCTTCTCCCAACGACATTTCTCGAATCAAATCGCCTCTAATCTTTCCTAATGGCTGGTCTTTTTGTATCTGAAGCTCATTGAGTACTTGGTACCAAATCCTGAAATAGCAGGAGACCTTCTTCTTCGTTGAAGGAGAAAGCAAGGGGCTTGACAAATAATTGACGAATTGAATGTCAAGAGCACCTCCATTTGCCACCTGTCCTACATAGCCCTGGATTTTCCAGAGATGTCACATCAATCTCCTGTAGTTGTGCTGCTAACAATGAAGGAGAAAAGTTACAGGGATATTTCAAGCCTTTTGGTTTTGAATTATGAACATTGAAAAAAGGGGTAAATGGCTATTTGTCTGACTGATCTCATTGGTCAGCAAAAGGTTTTTTTCTCTTTTGTTTCATTTATTCGTGGGACGTAGGCGTCGCTGGCTGGGTAGCATTCACTGCCCAACTTTAGTTGCCTGAGGGCAGTTGAGAGTCAACCACGTTGCTGTGTCTCTGGAGACATGTAGGCCAGACCAGGTAAGGATGGCAGATTTCCTTCCGAAAAGGACATTAGTGAACCAGATGGGTTTTTCTGACAATCGACAGTGGTTTCATGTTCACCAGTAGATTCTTAATTCCAGATTCGAAGCTGGGTCCCCAGAACGTTAGCTGAGTTTCTGGATTAATAGTGTAGCAATAATACCACTAGGCCATCACCGCCCCTTGGTTGCATTCAGATTGGTTAAGTATGGCAGTGCATTGTGAAGATAGACATGCTAAATAACTGATGGTGCGTGTGTGTGGGGGGATTTCAGTTGGAGGTGGGAGATCATTTGATGAAATCTCTGAATGTGGACAACTAGTTTTGGCTTCACTAAAGCATCTGACCTTTCTCATACTGTTGTTCGGGGTCACTAGTTCCATGTAATAAATTTAAGGGCCTTTGGTCCAAAGCTGTCAAAAGCTTGAGCTCTCCTGCGAGTTTGAAGATGTTTTCACAACAGGTGCTGCATTGTGAGGATTGGCCCTACTCACTGCATGGAGATCAAGCCATTTGTCCTTCCAGACTGTTTTCCAGATCTTAAACAGTGGTAACAAAGGGAAAGCAAGCCTCCTGTCTGTTAACTGCCGCCTAGATGCCCATGGCTGTCAGTTTTCAAATCGTACAATTGCATAGTGCCGAGACTGATTTAATTTCCAACTTTATCCGATCTTGCCAGATGAGCTCCCTGTGTTTTGTACGATAGGATGGAGATTTTCATCTCTTAATCCACACAAGCAGAGCCTACAATCTTAATTGGGCCACTGGAGGCTGCTTTTGTGTGTGTTTTGACAGTTTAATCTAGGAAGAAGAGACCCGAGAGAAGATCACTTTGTAAAACTCTTGATCGTCAATTGGTGAAGGAGACCAGAGTCTTACTCAGCTTTATATTTATTCACAAAGAGAAACATTACAAGTGACCAGCTCTGACCCCTGCTCCCCAAACTGATATTAGATTTATTCACAAAGAGGAACATTACAAGTGCATGCCTCCTAACTTATCTGCTTCCCAAACCAGTATCAATAAATGTCACCTCATTTGTTTTAAAGCCAGGGACCAGGTTTGATTCCCAGCTTGGGTCACTGACTGTGCAGAGTTTGCACGTTCTCCCAGTGTCTGCATGGGTTTCCTCCCATAGTCCGAAAGACATGCAGGTTAGGTGCATTGGCCATGCTAAATTCTCCCTTTGTGTACCCGAACAGGTGCCGGAGTGTAGCAACCAGTGGATTTTCACAGTAATTTCATTGCAATGTTAATGTTTAAAGTTTATTTATTAATGTCACAAGTAAGCTTACATTAACACTGCAATGAAGTTACTATGAAAATCCCCTAGTTGCCACACTCTGGCACCTGTCCGAGTATAATGAGGAAATTTAGCACGGCCAGCACGCCTCACCAGCATGTCTTTCAGGCTGTGGGAGGAAACCAGAGCACCCGAAGGAAATCCATGCAGACATGGGGAAAATGTGCAGACAATGCTTAAATAATGATAAATTGAATGCCCTCCACCAGTAGAAATTTGACCTCATTCATACAGTTAACACATTGTTATCTTTAGTAAGAAGGTATGTATTTTGCTTGTGACTCAAAGGCACTGCCAAACAGAAAAACCTTAATTATTTTTTTAATCCTTTGGAAACTGGAGGCAATACTGCTTAATTCCGTGTGGCCTTTTGGGATTACTGCATGATGAATGAGCACCTCTGCCTGATAACTGTTCATTTGGATATGAAAACCTATCATCCTTTATAGTGCCACCGGTTACGACAAAAGTGGGGAATGTGATTTTAGCATTTTTTTTTAAGAAAATGCATCTTTCCCATTGGGTGAACTGTCAATGTATGTGAAGGGTAGAAATATCTTCTGAAACTCAGGTGGTGGTGAGGTTGATGCTGTACTGTAACTCTAAAAACTGTACTGAGTATTGATTTAACTATAGCTAATGATTTATAGCTCTCTCAGATGATGTGTTAGCCTACAGAAAGTGCACTCCTCCATTTCTCTGCCGCTGATTTTTATAGCTTGGCTGGTAATTGATTTTGCATTTGCCTTGTTTTCATGTAGTTCCACTTGGTGGAATGATAACCAGAGCGATGGTTTATGATTTTGTGTTTGCATGCAGATTTAAAGCAAGTGCTGCTTTCACGGTTACAATACAAGGAAATAGGGCAATTGAACAGTATAACATGAATCAGAAAATAGTTAAGAGAATTCAGGACATTAAACCTTCTAACCAACAAGACACTTTGGATTCCCGTGTAAAAAGTGAATAGCTCATAGATTAGGTCTTCGAGTCATAATCATAGAATCTACAGTGCAAAAGAAGGCCATTTAGCCCATCAAGCCTGCACCGACAACAATTCCATGCAGGTCCTATCCCTGTAACCCCACACATTTACCCTCCTAATCACAAACACTCCTAAAGGGACAACTTATCATGGCCAATCAACCTAACCTGCACATCGTTGGACTGTGGAAGGAAACCGGAGCACCTGGAGGAAATCCACGCAGACACGGGGAGAAAGTGCAAGCTCCACACAGACAGTGACCCAAGGCCAGAATTAAACCCGGGTCCCTGGCGTCGTGAGGCAGCAGTGCTAACCACTGTGCCATCGTGGTGCCCTATCTTGTGATAGCTGACTCTGCAGCAAGGTTTGACGTTTTCGACAAGTTCACGAAATGAGAGTACAAATGCTGACACATACGCAGTGACTTATATTTGATTTATGTGAGTCTTTCAATGTCTTTTACTTCAGGCAAGTTTTTATTCTCGCTATTGTAATTACTGAGTTTTGATATGAATGTATCATTTTAGTAAATGTTGGGATGAGAACGGCTATATCAGTTCTCCCTCTTCCTAACAAAAAGGAGCATTTTGTTGAGAAATCAAGTATTTTACTTTTATGAAAATATAGCACCAATGGTATGTAACTATTGACCCTTCTTCACATCATTGTTCACCATCCAGTGCAATATTGAACTGTACAGGTCATGATTTCTTTTCACGATCAATTCCTGGCCTTGCCAGAATTAGATAATCTTGATTGCAGGCCACAGACTGGATGTTGGATCATTGCACTGCAGGCAGGGATGAAGGAAGGGGAGGGAGGAGAAAGAAAGAGTTCTGCTCCTGACGACTGACTTGTGACTAATATATCAGGCAAAAACCCAGTCAGGCTCAATGCTGATGCCTTTGTTCATTACTTGGAACCATTCAATACCTTGGCTCAGAGATAAAGAATGATAATTTCTGGAGGCACAGGGTTTGCTGGTATTTATGGAAGTATGCATCGTATTTGTCAGTGCCTATCGGAGACAACCTAATAAGCAATCACTACTTGTAAATAAATATGTTTGAGAGTTTCCCTACATGTTTTACTGGGAATTACTGTCTCTGCTGTTGCCAAGCACTAACTAATTATTTGGAAAGCAGCCATTGCAATATAAATCTTTTGCTGCCTGCATTTCTCTTTCCCTATTGTCTGATACCTTGCATTGAGTCAACCTGATTTTGCTGATACCCACGTTCTAGCTTGATACGGAAAGAACGTGTTAATGTTGTACAGTAACTATCCGGCTTAGAGAGCTATTGTTGCAGCCTTTGAGCAAGGGTTTGAGAATAAGATAGGAATAGAACCTGTACTTGGTCAGGATTTAGGGAGCTTTATGCATCACTTGTGATATGTTAAATTTGGCACATGGGGGAGGGGTAGTGAATTGTTTTGGTTTTCACAGGATCTGCAGTGTTCTGAATTTTAAAATGGCACTGCATTTTTGTAAAAGTGCCAAGAGCAACAAGCTAGGTACAGGCAACATGTTTTGACACAATTTGCATTATTTGTGCTGCGTTTGCAAATAAACAAATTATTAATGCACTTATGACACATCTCTAGAGTTAGAACTTTCTTTGCTTAGTTTTCTTCCTTCTCCCAAACTGTGTTAATCTGATTAAAAACTGTACATTTAAAAATTAGGATTTGCATTTGTAAAGCACCTTTTATATCAAAACACTGCGCAGCCCATTGATATATTTCTGAAGTGCAGTCATTGTATTGTTGGAAATATGGTGTATAGCAAGGACCCACAAACAGCGGTGTGGCACTGGCCAGATGATCTTTTAACCATGTCGGTTGAAGGAGCAATATTGGTGAGCACATTGGGGAAAACTCTGCTGCTATTCTTCAAAATGAGATAGTAGACTTACCATAGTCAGAGAAACCCTACAATGCAGAAGGAGGCCATTCGGCCCATCAAGCCTGCAATGAATCTCTGAAAGAATATCCCACCTAGGCCCAGCCATCCCTACCCCTTCCCCTGTTTCCTGTAACCCCATGCATTTAACATGGCGAATCCACCTAATCTACACATCTTTGGACACAAAGGGGCAATTTAGCACGGCCAGTTCACCTAACCTGCACATCTTTGGACTTGTGCTCAAAGAGCGAAAAATGTGGGAAGGGTTTGGGTCTGAAGGAGGCCAGTAAATTGGGATAAAAGAGGCTCTGGAAGTTTTCAAAAGCCATATCAATAACTTGGCAGTTGATCCATAAAAACACAGAAAACAAATGAGTTTTGACAAGGACTAGAGTAATGGAATTCTGAGTCTCTGGAAGAGGTGTTCAAAAGATGATGTAATGGTAAGATGTGTACCATCATCATATGCCTGGAAATATATTTTGTGCTTTTGGTTGCTCAGGTTGCTATGATCAGGGAGATCATAGCCCTGATCTCTATGCTATGGATAACATAGAGATCAGGGCAAATGTGTGATGTCTGGAGCTAACATGGCATTTTGCATGGAGTTCATGTCTGAGAAAAAGATTGGCTGCCATATAAGAATTGGACAAGATGAACGCAAATGAATGTTGTTTCATTTGATTTGATTTATTATTGTCACATTGTATTGGGGTACAGTGAAAAGTGTTGTTTCTTGCGTACTATACAGTCAAAATGTTCTGTTCACAGTACATAGGGGGGAAGAGAAGGAGGGTGCAGAATGTAGTGGCTATTTGGGTTTGACTGGAGATATTGACACTGCACAAGATTGGCTGACATGAAATGGATTAGCAATTGGCAGAATTAGAGGATGGCAGAAATTCACGGAGCTGGATCAGAACTGGAGCAGGTGACCAGTGCAGGTCTCTGGCTCAATGTTCAAGTTGCGAAATGGGTCAGAGGGCACTTGATTTGGTTCCTCAATAGAAAATGATTTATCTGTTTGCTCATGATGACAAATGGAAGAAACTGATGCCTGCAAACAACAAGGGGATATCGCACAAAGAATAGGAGCTGTAAATCAGTCCTTTCACTGTAAAAGAAAGAACGAGAGCTGTGAGATACTTCCATTCAAATAGCACTTGGGCCATACATGGCTGAGTAAAGGAGTAAGATACAATCAGCCAGTCTTTCAGTTAGTGTTGTCAATAATAGCCACTAGTTGTGGGGAATTTCTTGGGCAAGATATACTTTGTATGTGCATTAGCACATTGCAAAATTGGAACACTGTCGTTTAGAAATAACTCTGAGTTATAGTAGTTAAAATGCAAAATATGGTGTAAAGTACAATTAATAATTTGAGTTCATTTACATAACTACATCACTGAAATGTTTGTCGGTGCTCTGAGCTCTCCTATCCATCAACTGGAACATATGGAACTGATGTTACACTTGATTCAGACTTTAAACTGTGATGCATTAGAAAATATGCAGACCGTCCTGTTGGTAACTAGTTGAAAAAAACATTGAATTGAACAGAAAGGGCAGCTGCACAGCAGATTCATTTCAGCTTGGTTTGATATTGGATGTTAGATTCTGCAGCACTTGTTACAAAGGCTACACCATCACGTTTTCTGGTCGGCCCATTAAATACATGATTTTTGCATGCATCAGAAGTGTCTCAAGTAGCATGGCCACAAAAGAATTTTTAGGTCTCTTTTTCGCCAACCGTAGATTTGCTCCAGCAGTTGTCAAAAGGGTTTCTAAGTTTCAGCTTTCCAGCTGAGTAATGCCTGGCCCTCTGTAATTACTATCCTTGGAAGAATAGTGTACAGAAAATGCAGCTGCTTCCGGCCCTGGAAGATCTGTGTTTCACTGTCAGTGTGAGATGCCTGTAAAACTGTACACAATGAAAATTGTCCTGTAAAGTGACTTGTAAAATGCCCCATACCTGAAAGCAGCGAAGTAAAAGATAAATGAATGTCCTTTGAAAGAATGATGTTTTGAAGTGTATCTCAGATTAATGTTTCGATATCTTCCAATCTGCAAGTATTATTTTCCAATTTGCAACAAAGGCAAAAATTAAAAATGAGGAATATCTTGTATGAGTTGAGAAAAGTAAATTGAAAGCTTCTGGACAGATATTAAATGGGTGTTGGGCAACCTGTGGCCCATCTGGGTTCTGAGTGCAGCCCACAAGACATTTTTGTTGAAGCCACATGGAGGATTGCTACATTGCCCTGATTGCCATCAACGTTCTTTTCCTATGATGTGCCTGAAGTGGAATACGCACAAAGCAAGGGCAAGTGAGTGAGGTGCATACTGATTTCACACAATATTGACTGTGAGAGCTGGGTGCTCACTATGTACCAAAGTGTAGATATCTCTTTTGTTTTTACCATTTGAAGTAGGTAGTTCTATTAATATATTAATGATTCAGCATTTTCTATAACTTGTGAAATATTTGGCATGTATTTAATCTTATTCATGGGGGTCATGGTTAATGAGCAAGTTTCAATCTTACAGCTCAGTCAGATGAAGGAGGGCCACTTGTGTAACCCACTCACTAGCCTAAAGTTTATTTATTAGTGTCACAAATAGGCTTATTTTAATACTGCAGTGAAGTTACTTTGAAAATCCCTTAGTTGCCATTCTCCAGTGTCTGTTTGGGAATGCTGAGGGAGCATTTAGCTTAGCCAGTGCACCTAACCAGCACGTCTTTTGGGCTGTGGGGGGAAAGTGGACCACCCGGAGGAATCCCAGGAAGACACGGGGAGAACGTGCAGATTTTGCACAGATAGTGACCTGAGGCCAGAATTTAACTCTGGTGCTGTGAGGCATCACTGTATTAAATGGAAATAGCAGCATATTTGAGCTTGATTATGGGATCTAGTGGGAATTTCAAGACATATCACTATGTCATTGGTTTATTCTAGCCTGTAAAGTTGCTTGTTCACCAGTTTAGGGAAAACACAACTCGTTTATTCATGGGTTAAAACTATTCAATGGCTTACAACCCCGTGGCTGCAGTCAGCTCCCAAGACCCGCACATACTAGGGTGATTCCCCCACCCTGCTTCCTGATTCGTTCCCTGGGTCATGTGATACTTACTCTGTTGATTGATCCTTAAAGGGACAATCACTGCTAAGCCTGAACTTTACTTACTGGTGTACAACTGACTCAATCAGTTGTCTTTCTACTTTGAATTTTGCCAGCTGCAGAAAATGTATTAATTTCAGATAAACCACAAAGATACAGAAATATGAATAAACTTGTAAGCTGAATATGCCATACAGAATCAGTGTTTTGGTGATGGTTATAGGTGACTTTGGAGTGACACAGTGTACAAATTATTTGATATGCTGTTGGAAGGAAGATTATGTCCCAGGCTGTTTTAACCCTTCAAATAATATAGATCTCAAAAGTATCAGCCTCTGGAATATTAAAAATACATCTCCTGAAAAATGTACCAAAATTAAGGCTTGGATTTAGTGCTGTCCCAGTTCAAATGCTATCATGTTCAGATGATGCTGGCTTCACAATATGACTGAAACATATATGGCACATATACTGGTGACACAGTAATTAGCACTGCACAGCTTCAGGGGCCTGGGTTTGATTCCCAGCTTGAGTCACTGTCTGCGTGGAGTTTGCATGTTCTCACCGTGTCTGCGTGGGTTTCCTCTGGTACTCCAGTTTCCTCCCACAGTCCAAAGATGTGCAGGTTGGGTGCATTAGCCATGCTAAATTGCCCTTTAGTGTCCCGGGATGTGTAGGTTAGAGGGATTAGCAAGGTAAATATGTGGGGTTATGGGGATAGTTGGGACTATTGGTGCAGACTTGTTGGGCCTCCCTCTGCACTATAGGGATTCTATGAGTTACATTCCCACTATGTTCTATGAGAATCACCTGGCACGTATTTTTATTCTCTCTATTCTGGCAGCCTGGAGCAGCAGCTAACACTGATTTTTTTTTGTCATGCCTCATAACCATCTCCCGACAACAATAACAACATATTGTATTTCTATATTGCTTTCAATGTAATAAAACATCCGAGGAACTTCACAGGAGCGTTATAAAACGTTGACATGGCATGTCAAGAGATATTGAAACTGAGTCAGGAGATATCGAAACTGTTGGTCAAAGAGAGAGGTTTTGAACAGTGTGTTAAAGTAGGGCTGGAGGAGGTTACAATGAGATGGAAGACTGAGGACAGGGAGGGATTTGAGAAAATAGAATTTTAAAATCTAGCTATGGCTTGACTGGGACCAAGTATAGGTCAATGAGTGTTTTCTGGAGGGTAGAATGTGAGAAGTTAGTATTGGGATTGTCTAGTTCAGAAGTCACAAAGGAATGGATGTGGGTTTCAGCAGCAGGTGAGCTGAAGAAAGGTTGGAATTGTGTTTCAGAAATGGATATGGGCTGAATTCTGTGTCTTGTGTATATGATAAAAATTTATAAAATTAATAATGATCTCACATTGTGGGGGGAATATTATTGAAGCAATTGGGATCAGGGCTGTTCCAATGCAACCAATGATAACTTGCTGTGAGGGTCAGCTGACCTGGTAGGTAATGTAACCAATGACACAGTGTGGATTGGTCAGCTGACCTGATAGACAACCAATGGTAAAATGCTTTGAGAGGGTCAGCTGACTACCTGATTGGTATAAATAAAAAGCTGATGGGGCTGGTGGGAAGTTTTTGTGGCCCAGTTGGTGGTGTAATGAAGTTTTTTTTAATTAAACCTTTTTGATTTATTTTGTGAATTTGGTTCTTTTATGCTTGCTGTTGGAGTGTCCTTACTGCTGGATAAACAAGGACCACTGCCTGGAGAGTTGTGCAAAGGCCCAGTCTGCCTCTTTGGCACACAATATAAATTAATCTTGCCAAATCAGGCAATTGAGAGGTCACCGTTGGTCCTCCATGGGATTAGGACATGGGAGGCAGGAGGACCCAAATGCTGCAAACTGATGGCCTCTGACCACCGGTCCAACATCCAGGTTCACAAAGCAACCCAACCAGAGATAAGTGAGTATATGTGGGGTCTTGTAGGTGGGGGATTGTGGGGAATGGTGTAGAGAGGGTCAGCAGCAAGGGAAAAGGGATGCCTCTCGGGGGCCCATCCCATCCCAGATATCAGATCTCTTTCTTGGGCACTGAGTACCTGAGGGACATTGCCACCCACAGAGAGGCCACCAGCAAGTCACACAGGTTTGCTTGTCGTGCTTGCCATGTGGTGACAAGCCTGCCCACTGCGAGGCTAATGTCAGTGCTGGTTGGAAGAGGCTTATAATTAGGCAGTAATTTCCCAATAAGAGTCTCAATTGGTGATAGAGTCAGAAGGATATCTGGGAACCTTCCTGCCTTGGACTTAATCAGGATGGAGGTAGGAAGGTCCCAGAGCCTGTACCTGCTGTCACCTCACCTGATGAAATACATCCCAGTCTCCAAACTTGTCACCGGGGAGAGGATTAAAAACCCCCCCCCTATATAGCTTTTCACAGTCCTGTACCACAAAGCAAAACCTCATCTCTTGCAACTTATTTTGTCTTAAGCACTGCATCTTTTTATTTGTTATGAAATGGGCATAAAAATGTATTGAATTTTATTCAGAAATATAGCATGTGATTTGCAAATTATAAATGTGAGTAATATAGATTATAAGGAAAATTGCAGGAGCAAATTAAAATGAAGTGAGGTTGGTTGTCAATTTACAAGACACATTAGTAAATGTAGCCTTTGATCACCTTTTGTCACATTGACAAATTTTATTATGAACTGTATTTGGAGAATGCAACATATTTGTCTTCTCTCCTGAAGGCACTGACTCATGTTTTAGGTATAGTTTCATCGGTACTTCAGCCCTCCAGTATCTTGTCCAAGTGACCATTCTTCATGTGTAAGCTTCAACAGAGTATGTCTGAGGATCTTTTATCCATGGGCCTTGCATTGCATCCTTTTTTCAGGGAAGGCTGTATCATTGGATAGCAGTTAGAAGCAAAACACTCTGTGCTCGCTCTCCCTTCTCCCCTGCCCTAACCCCTCCTTCAGGCAGCCATTAGGAAGCTTACACTGGGAGAATGTGCAAATGCCACACAAGGCTGGAATTGAACCCTGGTCCCTGACACTGTGAAGCAGCAAAGATAACCATTGTGTCACTGTGCTGCTCAAATAATGAGCCAGAATTACTGAAGGATTGGCTATTGCAAATATATCTCTTGCAGTTGACATAGTTAGCCGTCTGAAATGTTTAAATCTCAAAATTGAATTAAGGCAGTATAGTTGGTTATTAATGTCAAAACCAGTAAATGCAATGAGAGGGAGATGGAGAATATTGTTTGTATTTATTTCCATTCACAAGTAGTACTGGAAAACAGTCATTGATTATTTTTCTTGATGGGAAGTCAAGTTATGTACTTATCAAATCAAATTTGGTCATGCCATAAAATTGTTAGTACTTTCAGTAAAGGAAATCTGTTCTCAGTGCACAATACAAAAAAATTCAATGATTTCCACATCAAAGATATAACACAATGTGGTAGTTAAGTTGTAGGATCAGAGTTTCTTCATTTTTGAAAGCAAATGTTTTTCATTGTCTGTGTACAAGATTGTGTACATTTACTGTCATTGTCATGGTTCCTGCATGGTAAGCTTACACTCTCGAGTTTCTTCAGACTTTGCTTGAGTAGGCTTGTTTAGGAGGTTTCTGGAAGGAAGGCAAAAGTTCAGGGAATGGCCCATTTGCTGACATGTTTGTGGTGGATTACCTCAGGACTGATCCGAGAGCAGCATTAATGTTATCCAGACAAGTATCCAAGAAGATCAGTCAGTAAACCGGACAGTGATCCAGAACCCTGCACTAATGATTTTGTTTTGATTCGGTCAAGTATTGCTTATCTGTACAGGTGTATCACATGAATTCTGAGTCACTATTTAAAATTAAAGGGTCAGTCCTTTCATACTGAGATTAGGCAGATTTCTTTGAGGGTCATGAGACTCTTATTTTCTTCCTCAAAAGGCAGTGGAAGTAGAGTCTTTGCCTTTTTATAAGGCTGAGTTAGATATCAGTGGCAGGCAGAAACATGGGATTGAAATTACAATCAGATCAGCCATGATCTCTCTGAATGGTGGAGCAAGCTGAGGGGCCGAGTGGCCTACTCCTACTCCTACTCTTACACTTGTATGTAATGGGGAAGAGATTTTTTCATCCCTGTCTCTGAATCCAAAGCATCTTCCTCTGATTCCAATATGTTGTCTCAGTTGAAAGATACATCCATGGACATGGTCAATGTTACTGGCCAATCTGCAAAGTTAGTAGAATATCTTTTCATCAGTAGATGATCCTCCAGGTGGGGCAAAACTTGCTCATAAATAAAATCTTGAGTTTGAATGTTATCTGAGTATAATTCAAAAAATGGGCATCTAGTCTAGTGTGTTTGCGTCATAGCATTTTGACTACCTTGCATGCACTTTCATTGTGTAGCATCCTCTTTAAGAGGGGAAAGAAAGGGCTAACTAACAATAATTAGGAATTCCACAGTAATAATTCAATAATAGATCTGTAGCAAGTGCTGTTCTCTAGGGATCTGTGATGGAACCTCTGGTTTTCATCTTTTTGTAAGTGTATCAGTCAGCTGGATTAATGAACAGTTTGCGTATCTTAGGTTCCCAATGCCAGGAAGTTAGCAGGCTCATGGAGATGGGAGCAGGAGGTTATGCAGGCATAAATACCGGCCCAGTGAATCGGCAAAAATTGGCAGTTGAAAATTGCCAATGCAACTCATCAACATTGGATTTGAAAAATCAAATTGGCCTACTTCCATACCATTGTGAGATAAGCAGCTTCGGAGGGGTGAAAGGCATTGGGTGGCCAAGTCAATAAAAACAAATACTCACTTACACAAAGTAATTGGGCTAATGAAATTTGCTCTTCATGTTAAAGGGGTTGGATACAAAAGTATAGGAGCAATGCTTCAGTTGTGTCGAGTAAGAAGTCCCACAACACCAGGTTAAAGTCTAATCAGAATCAAGAACTTTGACTCACCTGATGAAGGAGCAGTGCTCTGAAAGCTTGTGATTCTAAATGAACTGTTGGACTTTATCCTGGTGTTGTGAGACTTCTTGCTGTGTCCACCCCAGTCATCACTGGCATCTCCACATCAGTTGTGTGAAACACTGAAAATACCCCATCAGGAATATTGTAACCACCAAACATCAAGAAAGATATATTTTTTGTTGGAGGGCTTGAAAGGGTTCAATAATGAAGCCACTTTGCATTAAATTAGTTTGTGTTCACCTGAGAATTGAATGTTGAGGAGAGATCTAATTGAGATATTTAAACTGAAAGATATTCAAGCTGGTAAATGGAGTATTTCTGCTGACTGGGGAAATCCAAACTGAGGGGATACAGTCTTGGAGCAAGACATTTGGAAGTGAATTTAGAAAGCAGTGTGGTTGAAATCAGGAACATTCACCCACAAAAGCTGTGGTCTAATTGAAATGTGCAAAAGGCTTGAGGAGCTCAGTGACTTAGTGTTCTATGGTTCCAACAATGGAATCTTTTATTATTCACACCAGTACTGCTGCAGTGAGATCAAGAAAATGCAAGTATGCAGCAGGCAACCAGACAGAAGAAAATGCGTGAAATTCAAATACTACTCTTGCATCAAGAATGAGTTAGAAGATGTACTTTCTAATTCTGTCACATGTCCCAAAATTCCTCGAGTGTCATGATTCAATCATTTCCAATCGGCAGTTGCTCGCATGACCCTGTGGTAGTTTAACTCTGATGTAATAACGACTGTGATGTATGCTGAGAGATTTCTGCTTGTTTCATGAGGTTGTGGGGGAGGGGGTGGGGGTGTGGTGCTGCTGGTGAGGAGAAACCCATTGTGACTTTACTCGCGAACAATGATGTTCATGCTCTGGGAGGTTTGCATCCATTAAGGTACTCCTATTTGTCTGGTTGAGTTGACACTCGATCAGTATCCACACCAGCCTGGAGCACAAACTTCCATTTTCATGAGCAAATCTGCTCTAATCTAAATCTTTTGGAATGATTCCAGACCAACAAGGAGATCTGAAAGAAAGGATGATTAAGTTCCTTTTGGCATTTAGCTTTACAATTCTGAAGATGGCATTACCTGAGTCTAAACGTACTCCCTTGAAACTTGCCCTTCTAAGTGCAAATGCATATTGGTGCGGTGTGTTATACGTTGCTATGGACAGTCTCTAGTTCTTTTCTACCAAAACAGTCGAATATTTCAGCCACCACTCATTTTCATTTTTTTGGGGGGGGTTTTCATCTTGTTCACAACAGATTCAAACACATTAAGGAGGACTTTAAATATTTTGGATTAATGCATTGCATTCGAGAGGAAACTCATTTTGGCAGTGGATAATCTGGAGCGCTCAACTTAGTCGTTCTCTAACTTCATTAAGCTTTTCAGAAACATTGGATTTTAGCACTTGTGGGATAACTTTTCATCAGAGGTGGCTGGTTAATAGTGTGACTTTAACTCATGACCTGTTAAACTTGCAATGTACCATAAAAATGCACTTCAAAAAAATAGCACAGTGGAGAAAACCATTTGTTTTAAATTGTACAAGGTAGAAAACCTTCACAAACTTAGCCATCTTGCCTCTCAATGATTTTAAGTCCGTCTCTGGTACTTTTTAAAATTTGATGTACAGTTTGCATTAATGGAGGGTGGTCGGAAGTGGTGCTCACATGTTAAGTTTTATTTACCTGTTTCAGTTCATGCCTTTTCCTCTGTAATATCCTCATCTTTTGTCAATTTTCTTTTAACTTTCTCAATTCTGGTAGATACCCCTTTGCGTGAATAATTTATACATTTAAAGCAATCCATAAATTCAGTCACATTTATCAGGCCTAGCTGGGATGCTTTTTGAGAGATTTGGTGCATACAATGGGCTGAATGGCCTCCTCTTACACTATAGGGATTCCATGATTCTACTCTATCTTGTTGTTTTTCAATCTGAACAGTTATATTTGAATATTTTAGCCATCATTCTTTCTAATTTATCATTTTTTTCCCCAAACGACAAACAGGTAATAACTTGAAAGGCTTGTAAATATGTGCAGAGTATCATAATATTCTTGGGTCGTTGCACTAAAATAGAATTTTTCTGGAGTCTGAAGTAAACACTGACTTTATTGAGAAGCAGCTTGCTGTGCCTCTACCTTGCCATGAGGCCTACAAGAGTAAGGCTGAGTCTTTGCATCACTTTGTGATGTATATTATCTCAGTAGCATATCACAGAATTAACCCCTTGTACTACAAAGACTGCATAGTTTCATAGAATCCCTATAATGTAGAAAGAAGCCATTTGGCCCATCAAGTCTGCACTGACAACAATTCCACCCAGACCCAAAGCCCATAACCCTACGTATTTATCCTGCTAATCTCCCCAACAGTAAGGGGCAATTTAGCGTTGCCGGTCAACCTGACCCGCACATCTTTGGAGTGTGGGAGGAAATCAGAGCACCCGGAAGAAACCCACGCAGGCACAGGGACAGTGGCAAACTCCAAGTGATCCAGAGGCCAGAATTGAATCCTGGAGCTGTGAGGCAGCTGTGCCACCGCGTCAATATATGCATTTTGATAGCTGTTTCCCCACTTAGAAATTTGCAAATGCTGCTAAGGAGGAGCAAAAAGTGATTTATTTTGGGCTGTTATTCATTCGGGAGCTATTTGCATAGTGACGTACTGAGGTATTTTGCTGCAAAGGGGGATTGAAGTCAACCCTGAAGTGATTTTCTTTTCGAGCCTCTGGCAATAACATAAAATCAGGCAACTGTGCATTGTTTATGTGACTGTCTAATCACTTGCAGAGGGCAATTTGGTGTCGATGAATTAGCAGCTGGCAGGTAGTCGGTGTTCTTTGTGCTTTCAGAGCATTACCTCTCTCCTGATTTATTTGCAATTGGCCAGTAATGAGCTCTGATGTTTCTGGTGGTGTAATATTTGTGGCTAAGACTTGAGTTTGCTTTGCTGCAATTAGGAAGGTCCATGGGGGGTGTCTAGAAATTGCTGATTTTAAATGCTATCTAAGGCTGTGGCTGGGACAATATATCAGTTTTTAGAATGTTTTGACATATTCAGGATCTTTTTAAGAAATACTCATTGCTGATTTTAAAATTTTGTTCATTTTGGCTGTTTGTTTTTCTTTTGGCATCAAAACAGTGGAAAAATAATCAGTGATTATCCTCCTCAAAAAAGCATCTTAGTAGAAAATAAGAGGAAAAGAATCAAATTTATTTTGAACATGAGTCTTAAAACAAGCAAAGGATGGATGCACGGTTAAGCTAAATGACAGCCTGTAATGATTTACACATTCACAGGTAACATTTCTATCACCAAAGTAATGTAATGAGTATAGATTTCTGCAGTCACACAGCACTGCCACCCTATTTTAACAACAAAATACACAGTATTTGGGCAAGACGGGTATAGTGGTTAGCACTGCTGCCTCACAGTGCCAGGGAGCTGGGTTCAATTCCCAATTTGGGTCACTAAGTTTGCACAGTCTCCCTGTGTTTACGTGGGTTTCCTCCCACAGTCTGAAAGACATGCTGGTTAGGTGCATTGGCCATCTAAATTCTTGCTTAGTGTACCCAAACAGGCACCGGTGTGTGTGGCAACTTGGTGATTTCCACAGTAACTTCTTCATAGCGTTAGTGTCGGCTTACTTGTGACAATAATAAATGAACTTTAGTATTTGTGAATGGAAGGCACCACAAAATCTTGACCACTGAAATTAATGTTTAAAGTAGCACATCACTATGGTTGCATGATGTGCACATTTAAAAAAAAATCGATTGAAAATATGTCACAGTTGCTGCTAAAATGCAATTTTAACATTGTGCTCTGCACAAGATGTTGCAATTATACTATGGAAGATATCCCCCTTTTAAATAACAAGGCTGTGGTGTCTGTTCTTCAGGGAATTATTTGTTTCCTCAAGTTCAAATCAGTTTTTACTAATTCAAAACCACTCAATAGACTTGGGAATTTCTTGGTGAAAATCAGTGATAAAAATTATCTAGACATTGCTTATATAATTACCTAGAAATGTGGAATTATCTTAAACCATCTCAGTGAATGGAGGACTTGGTGGGTCACCTTGATCAAGTTAACTGGAAATACACTCTCCTGATCAATGTCAAAAAGGCAAAGGGATGGGGAGCGGGATGGAATGACCTGCAAAATTCTGATAGAGTTCAGCTTGAACAGGTTGATTCCCTCCCCAGTAACTTGGGTCACTCGTCATACAAGGTGCACATTCTACTGAAGTTTGGCCTAGACTTATCAAGGGCCATGGGGTTGTGAACTCACTTATGGAATAGCCACAACATCATGATTGTAATGAATTCATCTTCTGGAAGCTTTTGTGTGGCCAGTAATAATAGTGTGGCTGAGAGCTAGACCATCCCTCAAACCAGCCTCCCCATCCATTGACTGCGTCTACACTTCCCATGGCCTTGGAGAGGCAGCCTAGCATAATCAAGGACCCCATGCACCCCAGACATACACTCTTCCACCTTCCATCAGCAAGGGGGGGGAAAGGATACAAAAGTCCAAGATCACAGACCAACCTACGAACAGCTTCTTCCCTGCTGCCATCAGGGATTCAAATGGACCTATCTCATGAAGTCGATCTTTCTCTACACCCTGGCTATGACTGTATTACGTTCTACACACTCTCGTTTCCTTCTGTATGAATGGTATGCTTTGTCTGTATAGCGAGCAGGAAATAATACTTGCAAATACAAGTGACAAATCAAAGTCATCAAGAAGCATGATGAGGCTCAAGTAAGTGTTTGAGATGAAAGGTCTCTGGCTGGCATTACCTGCATCACAGATGGACAAGCAAGTGGGCGCTTGAGACAATTGGTGAAAACAGGAACTTGTTTGAGGCAGCAACATCAGGGAAGCAGATCTATTTTGGACATGTGATGCTATCAGCAGGGGAGCATTAGGAAAGGAGGTAATGCAAGCAAAAGCACTTGGAAAAGATGTATTTGGAAGATTCAAGTTAGCCTGGATGGATAGTATCAGAACACGGACTGGCTCCTCTCTGCAACAGGCAGTGAGGCCAGTGGAGAAGAGAAACTAGCTGAGGAAGGTCATAATTTTTGTGGCCAACCCCCAGAGTGAGGACTGATGAAAGACGAGGCAAGATCCCCAAGCTAGAGTGTGTGGGGGGGGGGTGTGTATGGGAAGTAATATCCATGTTGAAGATGCTTAGGCCCTCCTCTGCATCTCCCTGGCCAGTTGCACTGCAGCAGATTGCCTTGCTGCCCAATGGCCAGTTTCTGAAAGACCTGAGAATTTAGTGAAGAAATACAGAGCGACAAAATAAATGTTCATCTAATCCCAAGGATTAGTTGTGTTTTTCCAAAAATGTATTCTCTATAGTTTGAAATGTGGTGATGTAAAATGGAGGTTTGGCCAATTTTTTTGAAGAGAGGAGGGTGATGCAGCAGGACAAAAATCTCTCCCCACCTCTCCTTTGTTGTAAGTTAACAATTTGTAGTCTAATTGAGAAATATCTCCTCAGGAAGGCTGCAGGAGTGTGATTCCAGGGTTGGGGATGCCAACCATGTACCCAATAAATTCCAATGCTGCCTGACACACTATGCACAATTGCTTTGTAAAAGCAGTAAAACAGTGGTGTTTTTAAAGAAATGTTACTTTGCTAAAGTTTATGAGCCTGGCTGGGTTCATAGTCCAATTAATGGTATAGCACGTCAGGATTACAGACCCTTCGACTATTTCTTTATTGCTTTTTCCAACTACGTAGATAAATCGCGTTTGATGTAACCCAGCAAGTAATTGTCTTGTGAAGATTCCAGCTGTTTTTCCATCATGTGACTACAAAGAGGTATTTTGACTGGAAAATTATACATATTTTGCCAGAATACCTGTTGTGGTTTATATTGTGTAGCTGATGACTAATAATGAGTTCTGCAAAGCTGAAATTGCATTTGAAGGACTTGGACAGCAGGAACTGCAGTTCCAACAGCTGGATGTGCTTGAGCACAGACTGGACACACCCTATCATAGAATCCCAATAGTAGAGAAGGAGGCCATTGAGCCTGCACCAACAAAAATTCCACCCAGGCCCTATCCCTGTAACCTCAAGTATTTACACTGCTAATCCCACTGACACAAAGGGACAACTTGGCATGGCCAGTCAACCTAACCTGCACAACTTTGGAGTGTGGGAGGAAACCAGAGCACCAGGAAGTAACCCACAGCAAACAGGGAGAGAGCATGCAAACTCCAGGTAGTCACCCAAGGCCGGAATTGAGCCTGGGTCCCTGATGCTGTGAGGCAGTAGTGCTAACCACCGTGCTGCCCTAACTATTTTTCTATTATCCTGTTATTTTCTGCCTGAGATTACTTTACTTTTCTGTAACGTGGGTAGTTAGTTTGGTTTATTATAAAGTCAAACAACACCTTGTATAACATCAGGATGTCTACACACCACTCTACATTTGATGAAGTACTTTTTAAAATGTTGAAACATGGAGGCCAATTGGCACATTACAATAATTCCCACATGCAGCAAGGAGATAATGAACAAATTTTTGATGTTTGAGAGAGAAATATTGGCCAGGACACTGGGAGGATTCTTTTGCTTTTTTTTTTGACTAGTGTCTTGGGACCTTTACTCCACCTGAAACAGCAGTTAGAGCCTCAATTTATCATAATACATATTTTTAAAATCTGACTTCACAATGGAATTTTTACAGCATTTGCTGTGGACAGGATCTTTGAATTGTGGATATTTTGACATCCTCTTTGTTAATAACAAGCCTGTGCTCTCATTCCACACGATACTGTTCAAGTTTCTGAACTGGGATTGGACTCATGACTCTCTGGGATGATTAACCCTGAGCTAAAGCTCCCATCATGTAATTATTGCCATCAAACTGTTGATTCTCCAAACTAAAACACTTCATATGATGCTGCGCAGGGATTCTTGTTAATAAATTAAATTACACTCTAACCATCATTAGAAGCTTTAATTCATGGGACGTGGGTGTCACTGGCTGGCCAGCATTTATTAGCCATCATTAGTTGCCCTTGGATGACAATTGAGAGTCAACCACATTGCTATGGCTCTGGATTCACACGTAGGCCAGATTTCTTTCCCTATAGGACATTCGTGAACAGATGGGTTTTTCTAACAAGTGACAATGGTTTCATGGTCATCAGTAGAATCTTAATTCAATAAAATCTGGAATTCAAATTCCACCATCCGCTGTGGCAGGATTCGAACCCAGGGCCCTGGAATATATTTCAATAACTGATGAGCACATCTGGGACAGTGGATGGTATGAATATAAGTACTTATTCACTGTACTAGAATCAGTAAAATGGTTCTCTCATGACCCTCAGGGCTGTTTCTGGAAAAAATGTAATCTTTTCCCTCAATATTTAAGTGGTATGTGTACAGTACTAACATTATAGAAGGACCTACTGAGAGCTGCTTATGTTCAGTAGCTGTTTTAGACCTGTGTTATTTACATTAATTATACATTTCATACTACTTCCACTCGTTGGGAAACAACATAAAAATTAAAGACTGACCTTTCCTTAATGCAGTAAAGAAACATGTCAACATGAAAAATGTGGTAGAAATTTGGGAATCTCTCAAACTGAAATAGGGTCAATTGTTAATATTAAATCTGAGCAGAATAGATTTTTGTTATCCAAAGGTGTTAGAAAGCCATGTTTCATATCACAAATGACTTTATTGAGAGGGCTGAGACCATGGGGGAAGTTTAAAAAGAGTGAACAACTGCGTTTTAAATAACTAAAACAGCAGCTCCTATAATTGAATATTTATAAAGCTGCAGCTACAAATTAGTGTCAGCAGAGAAGTGGTCCTGAGTTGTGTCCTGCACTCTCCTTCATGCACACACTCACTCGGTTTTTTTTCCTTTTTCATAGAATCCTTAGTGTAGGAGGCCATTTAACCCATTGAGTCTACTCTGACTTGCTGACAGAGCATCTTACCCAAACCCTATCACCATAACCCCATGTATTTGCCTCGCTAACTCCTCTAGCCTACACATCTTGGGACATTAATGGGCAACTTTATGCTGTAGTATAGTTAATTAAAATCCCAAAGAAAAGTTAGTTATAACAAGGCTTTTAGTGATTCACTTATAACTATTGCCCAGCAATGTCTCTGGCTCTGGAGCACTCATTCTTTTATTTGTATAATGTCAAATTTATGCACTGATTCCATATTTTCTAATTTTAAAGTTTGACATTTCTGCATCCAATGTGTTTGTCACTGCCTTTACCACTTTGTCTGTGAAATGTATAAAAAGCAAAGCAAAAATAAGTGCAGTTAGTCTGTAAGAATTCTTCAGTGTGACTGTATGCCTATCCTGTTTGATGACATTCCGGTCAATATTGGCAAAGGTGAAGTCCTTACCACAAAGGTTGCTAAATCTTTTGTAGGAAGCGCTCTTCTTTTTGGGCTGAATAATCACCCAACTAAAACATTTCCAGCCAAATGTCATTGGTAAAATATGAAACTCACTTAGATTAGGTATGCAAATGTGTAAATATAAGGAATCCCATGCTCAAGTTAAGTATGTATATCCAAAGATGTGCAGGTTAGGTTGATTGCCCTGACACAAGGGTCAATTTGGCATGGCCAATCAGCAATGGGCTGAATGGCCGCCTTCTGTACTGTGGGGATTCTATGATCAATAGGCTAACATTAGTCATTGCTAAAGGGAAGAGTTTAACATTTATTTGAATGTCAGAAGTAGGCTTATATTAACACTGCAATGAAGTTACTGTGAAAATCCCCTAGTCCCATACTCTGGTGCCTGTTCGGGTATGCTGAGGAAGAATTTAGCACGGCCAATGCAACTATCTAGATCGCTTTTCAGACTGGGACGAAGCCCATGCAGACATGGTAAGAACGTGCAGAACCTACACATAGTGACCCAAGCTGGGAATCAAACCCAGGTCCTTGGAGCTGTGGGGCAGCAGTGCTAACAGCTGTGCCACTGGATGGAAGGTATGGAAGAGGATGCAAAACCCAAAGAGACTGGGTGAGATGAGCCCTCAAATGTTGTATTAGGGAATGATACCAGTTAGCAGGAATTGGGGTGGGAAAACATCACTTATTTTTGAAGAGTGGAAAGGAGGAGGCAAGGCTGGCAGAAAGGCATTAGAGAAATAGAATCCAGAGGTGACACAGCATAGATAAGAATTACAATGATTGTGGAATTGAGAAAATGTGGATTAATGTGCTGCAGTTCATTTGGGATTAGCAACATCTGGTTATTGCTTACCCAATAGACAAACAGGTGAAGTATCAACTTATAAGATGCATGAGAATTATTTAATCCCATTACTCTCAATTCTTCAAGATACATTGAGTAATTACCAGAACTACTTCTCTTTAAAAAGCCCATCGATTTAGCATGCTACCACCCAACAGCTGGTTGGGAGAACATGCCAGTACAAAGAAATTAAATGACATCTATTGCTATATACAGCAGGCCACTACGTTGGCTATTATGGTTGAGTAGACTAACTTGCATTTAAACTCATTAAAATGCTTGCAATTCACAAAATACAGTAGATAATTTCACTTTGAAGGGATTGTTTTACTAGTGTATTGAGATTGAATTGCCTTTAAATCTTGAGCAAATTCCACATTATCATGACACTGACATTGCATTTGCTGTGTTGAAACTCTGGTGTTGAGTAGGTGAGGAGGAGTTAAAAGGTTCTCCTCTTTTCCCTGCCCCAATTTGACCACAACAGGTTTTGTTTTAAAGATACTTTTGCTAATTTAGTGTGTATTTAAGTGTTTACATGTTGTGATCATGAAAAACTAGTTGGACAGGATGTTTTGAGTTTAGCAATGAAAGAGGTTAGTTTCATTTTGCCAAAATCAACCTGGGTAAAAATGATAAAAAGTAGTTTGTGACGTGACTGGCTGTTTTCACAGGTTTTGCTGCAGTCAAGATCAAGCCTTTGTCGAGTTAATAGCTATTGAACAAACCTCTTGTTGTTTGCACCTGACCCCACATGCTATCGCTTCATGCTCTTTTGTCTTACAAGTGCAGTTTATTTCAGTAGCTTGGAGAATCTGTAGGTTGAATCTGATCATCTTGCTTTTGGTGCTGAGGTGGTTTAAAGATGTAGTTAGTCTTTCTCGTTCCCTGAGACATTGCTGTGTAGCTGAAGTCTTTCTTTAAAAAAACTTCTGTCCGCTGCAGAACGGAGACAAGATTAGAAGACAGGATTCAAGTTCGTTGGAGACCAAGGCAGGTGCTTCACTCAGTTTATCTGCGAAACCCATACAAATAACCTGGGTTAATCACATGATCCCTCTAAAACTGCCAATAATTCAAATATAATTGTATTCTCAAGTTATACTTCAATTAGCTTGTCTGAAATGCTGTGTTTAAAAATCATATTTTTGTCCAAGCAGTTAACCTTTTGAATAGTTTATCTCCACCTATTGCATACTGTAAGTGGCTTCCATAGATATCTTGTCACTAGGGCAGGAAGGGCAGGTCTTCCATTGAGAGTGGGGTAACAACGGTGGGGGCTTTGGGGTCATTGAGCTACGTGGCTCTAGTGAGTTTTGCACACTTGCTACCTCTTCTATTCAAGTCCAACGATGTGTGGGTTAGGTGCATTGGCCATGCTAAATTGCCTCTTTAATGTCCTGGGATGTATAGGATGTATTATTTTAGCAGGATAAATGTGTGGGGTTAAGGGGATAGAGCCTTGGTGGGATTGTTCTCAGCGCAGGCTCAATGGCCTCCTGCACTGTAGGGTTTCTATGATGTTGTGTTGGAGCACAGTATCTATATAATAATTTAAATTGGGGTTCAGTATTTCCTAAAATCCAACTTTCTTGGATGTAAGTTGCAATCATTTTAGTCTATTTCCAAAAAATCTATCTTTATAAAAATCCAACTAATGTTTCCAGCTGATGAATTAACAATTAGCACTTGATATAAACATCTCTCTGTAACACAGGTATTTCAGTTGGTGCATGATTCCAAAGTGGGAGTGGGATTGTGGATAGAGAAGCAACAGCTAGGGCTTTACTAAGGAAAGTTGGCTGAGTTTATAAATGAGGTTTAGTTTCAACAAATGTAGAAATGTTGAAATGCCTGTTTTTAATCAAAAACAAGATACAGTACACAATTCCACTTGGCATAATTTTATTAGTGCATTGAAATTGAATTGTCTTTAAATCTTGAACAAATTCCACGTCATGCTGTAGAAATTGGGTTTGCCATATTGCAGACTCCGGTGTTATGATTGTGTGATAACTGGAAATGAAAGTGATCAGTGAGGAAGTCATTAGGGAAAGTTTGAAAAACACCAGGCTGTTGTTGGACCTATCTAAGTGGTGTGAGGTGAGAATAATCAAAGCATACTGGGGTATATTGCCAAATTAGTGCAGTTCAAATCCCTATAAACTGTACTGAAGCTCCAATCAGACTGCATCTGGATGAGCTACAACTTCTTCCACTTAAGCAAAGATATCATCTTCACCCCTGACACAAGGCTGTATTCTTCAACTTCTTACACCCTCCATCTTCAACCAATTTTGTTGAACCAGACTTTCACAACCTATTTGACCTTATTTTGAATTTATAATCCCGCATCCTCTTTTTGAAAAATACCACATTTCCACCTCCATAACATCATATGCTTTAACTCCTGCCTTAACCGCTCAGTTATTGAAAAGCTCATCTATATTTTTGTCACCTCCAGGCTCAATTTGTTCCAATGCTCTGCTGGATGCCCTCATGGCCTCCCCTAAACTTTAATCTCACCCCAAACACTGCTGCCCTTCTCCTAGCCTACATCAAACACTATCTTATCCTCACTACATTGTTCCCCAGTGCTTCAGAGTTCCTCAATACTCCTTGAAGTTGGCATTCCTCTAATTCTGGCCTCTTCACCTCATAGCAAAGGGTGAAAATGAATGCAACAAATGGCCAGCTTCATCTGAACCCTTGTGACAAGTATTTTGCTCTGGTTAAGTTTAATTAGGTCATGAAGGTGGCTTGATGAAGCTTTGGAATGAAGTGGGGCCACTTTAATTGGGAGCATCCTGCTTCAGGAAAACATGTTCATGGTTGGCAAAGAGGGTTAATATGAGTTATGAAGTACTTTGAAGGAGGATATTTTATAGTTTCCTGCACAAGATCCTTCATCAGCAGTGATTGACAATGGAAAATTGTGCCCAGTCTCCTGAAATATAACAGTAACTAGACACAAACCCAGGGGCACTATACTCCAAGTCTATGTATTGAACCCCAGTTTTTACCAACTGGCACCATTTTAGAAACCCTACAATGCAGAAAGAGGCCATTTGGCCCATCGAGTCTGCACTGACCACAATCCCACCCTAGGCCCTACCCCCATATCCCTACACATTTACCTGTTAATCCTGCTAACTACAATCTCAGGACACTAAGGGACAATTTGAGCATGGCTAATCAACCTCTCCTGCACATCTTTGGATTGATACTTTTGGAATGATACTTTCATGCCATTGATGTACATTGCATCAGCATCCATATTTACATAAAATGGGCACAGCATTAAGAATATAGTAGTTTTTAATGAAGAGAAGTTATCCTTCAGTGTCAAAGGGAAATATTGGTGTTTGTTTTAATACATTTTCCACAAGAGATTATTGGTTCATATATAGGCAAGAAGCTATGAACCTAAATGGAAGTGCCCTAACTTGGTTCAGTATTTCCGAAACCCAATTAGTGCTGATAGCTTCCTAGTCAAAGGTAACTTGTAAAGTGATCCCTGTCACTAGCCTTAGAGCCATGCATCCTTCATGTAATATTTATGATGGGTTAAAAGGAGATAGTTAAGAGCAAATTGCATAACTTGTTTCTGGAGGAATTAAGGGTCCTGATTTGTGGACAGTTGTAAAAGGTGGAACTTAAGCAGGGTGAGCAGAACTGATTTGCTGATTATTCATGTGAGCTCAGGGAAAAGGTGATTTCAGCAGAAGAGTGATGAATTGCTGAAGCTAGGAAAATGTATTCACCATTCAAATAATGTCTAGCAAGTGCTACAAAGCAGCTTTGCTGCCAGAACTGCACCCTCTGTCCTGGCAAACATACTGAGCCAGTTCGTGCATCAGGATGTTGGAGTAGTGATAGAAATTGTACTTACAACGTAAGCAAGTTGATGGATGAGACTGGGCCAGCCTCCAAATTGGTCAATGTTGATGGGCAGTTAGCCATCAAAAGAAGCTGAGGGTTATACAGGTTTGCAGGTCCACTTCCAATATATTTGGGAAAATATATTAACTTTGGGACACTCCACTCCAGTACAGCAGAACGTGGTGCATCAAATCTGGCCCAATACTTATTCATTCATTCATGGGACACAGGTGTCACTGGCCAGCACTTATTGTCCATCCCTAGTTGTCCTTGAACTGTGTGGCTTCTTAGGGCTTTTTCAGAGGGCAGTTGGGAGTCAACCACATTACCGTGGAGTCACATGTAGGCCAGACCACGTAAAGACAGCAGATTTCCTTCCCTAAAGGACATGAGTGAAAAGGGTGGGCTTTTCTAACAATTGACAATGGTTTCATGGTGACTAGCAGATTCGTAATTCCAGATATTTCTTATTGAATTTAAACATCATGATTGGCCATGATGAGATTCAAACCTAGGTTCCCAGAGTGTTAGCTGAGTTTGTGGATTAATAGTTGAGCAATAACACTACTAGGCCATTGCCTCCCCCTGGCATGTAAAAGACTGCAAATTTAAATAATCCCCTTATTTTATTTTGGGGATAACTCTAATGAATTGGGGTACAACTTCAAATGCGTTATGCATGACCATGTGCTACATGTTGGATGGCCTTCTGCAATTTAATGTGAGTTATCACTCAAACTCTAGAGCCACAGTAATGTGGTTGACTCCCAGCTGCCCTCTAAGGCCTAGCAAGCCATGCAGTTCAAGGGCAACTAGGGATGGGCAATAAGTGCTGGCCAGCCAGCAACACCCACGTCCCATAAATGAAATATTGGGCCAGATTTGATGCACCAGGTTCTGCTGTACTGGAGTGAAGTGTCCCAAAATTAAAATATTTTCCCCAAATATTGGAAGTGGACTTGCAACTTGTTAAAGGCAAGAACACCTGTTTGGTTGCTATTAACTCAACCATGCTTCTCAACTTATTGTTAATTTGCAAAGTATTGAAGTTGGAGAAATGGATCTGTTGTGCCTATTTTGACAACCATTTTGAATATGGGCATCACATCAGCCTGCTTCCATTCTAATGTTAACCTTCAAAGTGTCCAGTGACTCTCTCAATATGATCGTCAAATTCTTATCTTCTGGAGTTCCCAGTCTTGGATAAATCTGATCTATCACAAGGGATTCATTTGTTTTGAGTCCTCTTTCACGTACCTAGGGCTTTAATTAGATTAATATAGGCACTTGTTCTCTTTGGTGATATAACCACCAATATTTGTGATCAGTCCAGTTTTTGATTGTAAATCTGAATAATCCATTCTAATCCCCATTTAAAAGCAGTATTAAAAATAGCCACAAGATTACGTAGAACTGAGATTGCCACAAGCTTGTAAAACAAAGATTTATAAATCCACTTGTGATAAAGGCTTTTTAATATTTTACTGCTGTAAATTTAGGGTTGCTTTCCTATTTTGTCTTCACTTTGCCAGCTAAAAAGTTATTTATTTGAGAATTTAATATATTAAAAGTTCTGTCAAGTAGGATTGACTTTTTGCACTTTTTCCTTTTGCACCTTTTTTCCCATACATCAGGAAACAGGCTAATGTGATGCCCATATTCAAAGTGATTGACAAAATAGGTGGGATCCATTACTCTAATTTCAATACTTTTGTAAATGTGGTGGAGAAAGTGCAAAATGATCATTATACCTGGCCATTTCAGTCAGGACTAAGCTTACCTCTTCAACTGACTTGTCCATAAGTGAAGATTGATAGATAAAGCTGTTGCTTATTTATCTCTGAGACTGTCCCTGTTACTTCCTCTGGTGCAGTGGGACCACACTTCTGTGCATGGGAGATTTACAGTCTGGCTTGCTGTTTCTTTTCCTTGCACCACCAGATGTCTTCCCATTCAAAGCATCACTCCTGACCTAACCCAGCCTCAAAGGTTGCAGATTTCCATTTGGGAATGCTAAAAGCCAGGAACTAGATTCATATGTGTGGAAAATTTAGTATTTATTTGCATTCCCCCCTTTATTTTATAGTCTGCTTGGGACTGTAGGCTTCTCTCCCTGTTGGGGAGAGACAAATGGTGATGCATTGAGGGGCACCAATCCTCATCAAGTATGGCTGATCAGGAATCTCTCCTGCCCTTAACACCTATCATGGGCATGTTGGAAGAATGAAGTTGACTCTCGGCCTGTTCAGTCGAGTCACAAATTCTTTCCGTGGCCAACAAGTTCTAGAATAGGACTTGAATACAGAGTTTCTGCTTCAGAGACACAGGAGCTACCTAATGAATCCACACAACCTCCTCATTTTAATTTACTGACTTAAATAGTATACTTGCTTGAAGGACTATGTCCTCAACCCTCAGTCACACCAACCCATTCCAGCTCTGTGCCTTTTACATCTCTCCTACTCTGTTTTGTGCTGCCTCTGGCCATTTCTCACCCCCTTGCATGGAAATTTATGCCTTTTCCCTTGCTGAGCTTTACCCAACATATCTGTTGCCACATCCTGGGAGTATCCAGGACCGATGCTACTAGGTTCAAAATCATCCCTCATGATGACAAAGACCCAACACTCTGCTTCCCCCACACCAGCAACAAAACCGCATCACCCCATCAGCACTATTGCAAAATTGCATACATCCAAATTACTGCATTTGTTTAACATCTTTTTGCACTCTGGGTTTAATGGTGAGAACTGGCAATAAAATGCTTGGGTGAGGAAGCATGATCAGACATTGCTCAGCTGTGTGCAGAGATGGACAACTAAAACAATAAAACTGTTTGATAATGGAATTTGATTATCTGAGCCACTGATAATCAAGTAATGCATGGCATAATGTTTCTTTTGCTACAAGAGTGCATTCCACACAACACCATGAAAAATGCCCTAGGATTTTAATATATTTATCATGGGACAAATTTATGCCTTGGAGTGATGCTTTGTACCTCATGTGCTTCTTTCTTGATGATTCACACGAGGTAGGCTTATCAAGGATTAATACGGAACTCGTGATTTATAAGAGCGGGGGGTAACATCATAGAATCCCTACAGTACAGGAGGAGGCCATTCAGCCTGTCAAGTCTATACTGACCACAATCCAGTACAGGCTCCATTCCCACAACCTCACGCATTTACCCTACTAACCCAGAGGCATTTGAGTCAATTTAGCATGGCCAGTCAACCTAATCCACATGTCTTGGACTATGGGCAGAAACTGGAGTAGCTGGAGGAAACACATGCAGACTTAAGTAGAATGTTTTGTGTGGGGTTTGCACAATGACCCAAGGCTGGAACTGAAACCTGGGACCCTGGCACTGAGGCTGTAGTGCTAACCACTGTGCCACCCCATGTTGATGAACATGTGGTGGAGGGAATTGTTCACTAGCTATGTTTGAAAACCCTAAGTGTTGAGTTTAAGAACATGGATTGTATTTTGTTTGAGTAATTGATTTTTTTGTGGAGGATTTTTAAGTGTGCTGTATTAATTTTTGATTCTTGTATTCTTAACCTAAAATGTAGTCAGATAACACTGGATTTGGGTGAGAGCAAATAATTTTAGATTTATTGATTTCACTGCAATTTAGTGACAATTATAAATAGCTTGAGCAATACGAACATTTGGTTCCCAGGGAGCAGCAACTGCACACCACAGCATTCTTGCCTAATGCTGAACAGTAGAAAAATATCCTAACTACAAAGGATTGGAATGACTGAGGAAATGAAATTTCTCAAAACAATGCTAGGTACTTTGTTTTTATGCTTTGTTACAAGAAATTAAATTGAGTTGTATTATTCTGGCCACTGCAGCAACTAAATGTTTTGAAATTGCTGGTCTATATTATTTTGAATAATTGGAGTATGGATATCTTCACGCTGAATGTTGTGGCATTTGTGCAACCCCCCAGCTGGTTTGTGGATGTAACAGAATAAAAAAATTTTAGAATCCCTACAATGCAGAAGGAGGCCATTTGGCCCATCAAATCTGCACCAACAACAATCCGAGCCAGGCCCCATACCCATAACCTCACAAATTTACTCTGCTAATTCCCCTGACACCAAGGGATGTTTACCATGGCCAATTCACTTAACCTGCACATCTTTGGTCTGTGGGAGGAGATCGAAGCACCCAGAGGAAACCCACGCAGACAAGGGGGGAATGTGCAAAGTCTTCAGACTGTCACTTGAGGCTGGAATTAAACCCAAGATCCTGGCGCTGTGAGGCAGCATTGCTAACCACTGTGCTGATGTAACATGAAGACAGTTTTCCTCTCTGCTGTTACATTGCCCCTCTGCTCCCTCTTGGACAATCCAACTGTGGGCCTTTTTTGTGTTTTGTTTTTACTTTGATTTGTTCTTGGGACTTTGCTAATGTTGACAGGGTTGGATTATGTTTCGTATCTAATTTTCCCGAAAAGTGAAGATCAGGGTTTTCCTTGAATTGTTGCATTTTCTGTGGCTAGAATGTTCTCCAGAATGGTGGTGGTTTTGGAATTGCAGGATTTTGACCCAGAAGATGAATGAGCTAAATAAATCATGGTGTGAGGGAACTTGCATAGAGGTGTTTCCCCCTGAAGTTGCTGTTGTGGCCTTTCAGTGACCAAGGCTACAGAGGATGGAGCTGCTACCAAAATAAGCTGAAGTTGCTAATGGCCATCCCTTTTTAATTGGACACAATGTTCGTCTCTGCTGATATTTGGTTGCAGTTGGATGTTGATAGGAGTTAAGCCATGGGGGTGCCAGTTGTGGGGACTGCTTTGATCTGTACAGTGATGAGCTTCTTACTCATTCAAGTGAATTGTAAGCATTCCTGGCTTGTGTTATAGAAAGGGGAAAGCCAACAATTGGTTGAAAATTGAGTCACTCATTAGAGGGTATCCAGCTCTTTCTTATCCTGGCAGCCATAGTTCTGATATGGCTGGATATGTTGAGCCTCTTCAACATTGCCCCTTCAACAGCACCTTCCAAACTGCAGTGATTCACAGAGGGAGGTGACTTTAGGCCACTTGGCAATGCTGGTGCTGTTGAAGCCTTGGAGCAGAGGATAGGTTTGGCTGTACCATGCTAACACTGATCATAACCACTTTAGAGATGTGACAGTAACTTGGCACTTGTCAGCCCAGGCTGGATGTTATCCAGGTCCTGCTATCAGCTGCCATAGGTTACTTCATTATCTCAGCAGTCCCCGGCCCCAGACCTCAATCCTCACTTTAGATGTGTAATCATCCTCTAATTGTTGCTGTCTAGTAGCCCTGAATTTAATTGTCAGCAAGTGCCAGGCAATGACCATTTCCAATGAGAGAATCATACAATCACCTCTTGACATACAGTGGCACTACCATTGTTGAATCTCACTTAAAAACAGACTGGAGGTTACCATTGACCAGAAACTGAACTGGGCTAGCCATATAAACACCGACTACAAGAGCAGGTCAGAGGCTGAGGATTGTACAGTGAGTAATGCACCCCCGACTCTCCAAAGCTTGTCCACAATCTGATGGGAAGGGAAGTGGGGGCTTCTGTTTATCTACTATTGAAACAGAAAATAGGAGCAGGAGTAGGCCAATCAGGCTTTTGAGCATGCTGTGCGATTCATTGGGATCATAGCTGATCATCCAGCTCATGGTGGTACAGTGGTTAGCACTGCTTCACCGTGCCAGGGACCCAGGTTTGATTTCCAGCTTGGGTGACTGGAGTTTGCACATTCTCCCTGTGTCTGTGTGGGCTTTTTCTGGGTACTCCAGATTTCTCCCACACTCAATGTGAGAGTTGGGTTGATAGGCCAAGCTAAATTGCTCCAGTGTAAGAAGGATTAGTGGGATAAATAAGTAGGGTTACGGGGATAGGGCCTGAGGTGGGATTGTTGTTGGTGTGGGCTGAATGGCTGCCTTCTTCCCCTCCACCCCCCCCTCCCCAATATTATTTGCTCCTTTTTATCTCAAGAGCTATATCTAACTACTTGAAAACATGCAATGTTTTGGTCTCTACAACTTTGTGGTAGTGAATTCCCCAGGTTGCCCAATCTAAGTGAAAAAAAATTTCTCCTCTCTGTCCTAAAAGATTTATCCCATATCCTTAGGCTGTGACCCCTAGTTCTGGACTTGTCCCACCATTGGAACATTCTTCCTGCATCTATCCTGTTTAGATCCCTTTAAATTTTAAGGTTTGAGATCCCCTCATCCTTCTAAACTCTCCTCCTCTGTCCATAACACTTTGCTACATCCTTTTGCTCAGTAGCTGTTAAGGACTGGAACAATCTTCCACAAATCTCAATCTTCATACTTTTTAAGGATTAGTTTAAAGGAAATCTGTCGAACTTTTGTAACTTAATGTGACCATCAACTGAGGTCATTGTAGGTCTCCTGTAAAATTTCCTAAATGGAAGTCCAGAGGGAAGCCTTACCAAGCCCAAAAAGTAGAGTGGCATATAAGAGTAGTGAAGTACAACTGAAGAGGGCATTGGTGAGACTGCATATGGTATACTTGCATTGGGAACAGTTTCACTAGGCTGATTCTTGAAATGAAGGTGTTGTCTTAGGAGGAAAGGTGAGGTATGATGGGCCTATTCTCATTGGAATTTAGAATGCGAGGCAATTTTATTGAAACACCTAACATTTGGAGGGTGCTTTGACAGGAAGGATGCTGAGCAGAGCATTCCCCTCTGAACAAGGGGCAGAGATTTTCTTTTTAAAAGAAAGTCTTGCATTTAGCACCGAGACAGAAACATTTCTTCTCTCAAGGGTTATTAGTCTTTGGAATTCTCTACAACAGAAATTGAAGATTGGGCAGTTGAATATCTTGAAGACTGAGTTGCACAGATTTTTGATCTACAAGGGAACTAGGGTTTATAGGGGGTAGGCAAAAAAAGAGTTAAGGCCACAGTCAGATTAGTCATGATTGTTTAGAATGGTGGGGCAGGCTTGATGGATCAATCACCTGACTCCTTCTGTTTCTTGTGATATTATCTTACTGTCAACCATCCACCTATGTCAAAAGGTTGGTGTGATTTTCTGTATATTAACTTTAAAAGTGTGCAATCTTTATTTGGCTTGTATCAAAATATTGTTTGCTTTTATTTTGCTGTCTCCTAATTGGCACTGCAAAAGTGATCTCGACCTTGTTCAGATGTTTGTGTAAAACAAACTTTAAATTTACAAATGATACATTTCAATCTGAAGATATCCCAATGCGCTTCACAACAAGTACTTGTGAAGTGTAGTCACTGTTGTAATTCAACTAATTTGTGCACAGCAAGTTTCCAATCCAGCTATGTAATGTCAAGTTATCTTTTTAATGATGTTGGCTGAAGGACAAGGGTTTGATTCCTGGCTTGGGTCACCATCTGTGGAGGTTGCACTCCATGTGTCTCTGTGGGTTTCCTTTGGAAGCTCTGGTTTCCTTCCATACTCAGATGTGCAGTTTGATGGATTGGCTATGCTTAGTGTCAGGGGCTTAGAGGGCTAAATACGTGGGGTTTGGGGATCATTGTTGGTGCACGCTCGATGGGCTTAATGGCGGCCTCCTGTACTGCAGGGATTCTGTGAACACAGTTTGCACATTTGAAATTAATGGACCATCTCTGGGCCCAGTCCAACGCCAGCATCTCCACATCACTGCTATTCTTACCCAGTCTGATTAATAGTAAGATTCCAGACACAGCACAACCCGATTATTATTATTAACCTTTTAATAGGGTTAATTTAACCCTTAACTACCTGCTGAAGTGGCCTAGTGGTCACACTCTTTGTCATAAAAGGCAATTCAGGATGGCCAATAGAAACCAGGCTTGTCACATCCCATGAGTAAAACAAATCTGCTCATATATTGCAGCATGTGTTGAAGATGCTTTCATGGTGGCCCTACGTTGCACATCTGGTGTTCATCAGAATGACAACATCTTGCTTGTTATGTCTTGACAATGAAGGATAAGATCTAACTTCCTGGCTCTATTCCTCTCCTATCCTAAATCTACCTTCTATATACTCACCATTACCCCAACACAAAGATTGCGGTTGTAATGTGCTGTAATTTAGCACTGACACTGCTGCTAGTTTTGTGATTAAATTTAATGCCACTAACAATCACCAGTATCACTCCTTTCTAAGTTCATCTTTAGTTTAGTTATACATTAAGATTGAGTTGGGTGCTGTAATGTTTCACGTATTTGGTGCAGCACAGTGGTTAGCATTGCTGCCTCAGTGCCAGGCACCTGACTTGGGCCACTGTCTGTGTGGAGTCTGCGGGTTTTCTCTATCTGTGTAGGTTTCCTCCAGGTGCTTTGCTTTCCTCCCACAATCCAAAAGACGTGCTGGTTAGGTACTTTGGCCATGCTGAATTTGCCCGCAGTGTACCTGAACAGATGCTGTCATGTGGCGACTGTGGGATTTTCACAGTAACTTAATTGCAGTGTTAACGTTGGCCTACTTGTGACAATAATAAATAAACTTATCCCTAAAAGTGAACCCTTTTAAAAGAAATTGGGGGAAAATCATTGTTTCTGTTGTGAAACCAACTGAAGAAAGCTAATTGACCCACTGCCTGAATATTTAGAATGTAAATAGTCATGCATTTTAATGGTGCTGGTTTTAGTAGTAAATCCATGCAGTTTGTTTTATTTTAAATGCACATAATTATTTAGAGCGCTTGCATTGCAGATCAAATGATTAACCATAATTTAAAAAAAATACAATCAGGACTTGTAGCTTTTCATAATCCCTCAAGATGTGTGAAATGGGGGTTTCCTTCATTTATTACATGGGAGAGTACATTACAAGCAAATGCATGTTTGCAATTAATATTCTTTAGACACCAGACTAATGTTATGAAATATGAATATCGACCTGGCTAAATATTCCCTGTTATTAAAGGAGAAGATGACTTTGATGCTTATCTTGGTGCTCCATAAATTTAAATAACATTGGACATACAGGCATGGTTTTGTAAATTAGCACAGAGGAAGTAAGAGGCTGGTTGGTGTTTTTTTTTTAGTGGCAGCTCTCTCAATGTAGAAATGATTACTCTACTGTCAAGGGATGATGCGCGGAGGGGAGATATTTGGGTTAGTGCATATTCAAGAGTCAAAATTGTATCAAGCATCTTCTCCAACTTTGCTTTATATATGGGGTTCATTGTGAGCTTTACCTTAGTTTTTGATGGGAGGCAACAAGAGACATAAACGTTAAATGTGCAAAGAAATAATTAAAATGCAGCAGCTCAAAGAAATAATAAAGGAATGAAGTAAGATTTGCATAATGAAGCTGAATGGTCCTTCAAGGAGTGAAGAGCACCACAATAAAGGTGCGTGATCTTAACTTGAACTTCCACAAATGGTTTTTATAGCAGTAAATCTCCAGGACACAGTATTCAGGTCATCATAATGAGATTGAAGAGGCTATATGATGAGAGTTTTAACATTATAACAATATGCAAATTGGTTAAAAAGGCATGTGAGGTATACCATTGGGAGCAATCTTTTGCACAGTGACTCAAGTAGTAGCTGGATAATTGAAACTCTTCTGCACCATACCCTCCCCACCCACTGGGTTTGCTGATGAGCTCATGAATAGGTGAGACCAAGATTCTCTAATGTAGTTAGTGTGATTTCTTTCAGCAAACTAACAAGATGCAATTTCCTTAAATAAGCTTCTTTTGGACACCTGTTGGAATGCTAATCTAATTCCTTCTCAGGATGCTGTGTTTCATATAATACTGGATGTTTCATCATCATTTTCCTATCCTAATGGAAGACTAATTATGACCTATCTCTCTCATAATTTCACTCACAATGTTTGCGCTTAATAACAGCAGGTTAAATAATCTTAATGTTGCAAGACACCAGCAGAACTAAATTATAGAATCATAGAATAGAGCCATAGCCTCCCCACAGTAGAGTCATTTCGGCCCATTTGAGCCTGCATTGACAACAATCCCACCCAGGCTCTATCCCCATAATCCCCACCTATTTGCCCTGCAAATCCCCCTGATGCTAAAAGGCAATTTAGCATGGCCAACCAACCTAACCCACTCCACTTTGGATTGTGGGAGGAAACCTACACAAGGAGAATGTGTAAACCTCACACAGACAGTGATCTGAGGCCAGAATTGAGCCTGGATTCCTGGTATTGAGGCAGCAGTGCTAACCACCGTGCTGCCCTATGAAGGTTAATAAGGCTTGAATAAGTTAATTTAAAACAAAATTTAATAATCTGATGGTGGTTTATTCCTGCACCAATCTTCCCAAGCCTTCAGGACCTATGTACTAATCTCTTGGTCAAGGTCAGAGACGGGCTGTAATAGCACTGGCTGCTTTCAAGTTAAATAATGGACTGAAAAATTATTTAAACATCACTGTGCAACAAATTACATATGTGACCTTGACATCAACGTATGAACCATCTGCATTTACAATGGTGGTCTTTTGAATTGAATGTTTTTAGATTCTAGGCATTTGCCAGCCCAAAGAGTCTCTAAGATCTTTACAGGACAGAGACTGACTTAATCAATCTTGTTCAGTTTTTGATCAGCGTGGTTCCCTGTATGTTCAACTACTCATTTAGACACCATCAGGAGATAACATGATATCAGATCTCACTTCTGATCTCTGCCTAGTTGAGCAACCTTCTGACTTCTGCAAGACCATAAGATGTAGGAATAGAATAGGCCATTTGGCCCATTGAGTCTGCTCTGCCATCTCATGACTGAACTGAACTTTTTGCCACTGGTCATGCTGCATTACTGCTGTGAGATCCATCTCAGGCAAGGTTAGCTTAAAGGAAAGAATCAAGTTATCTCCTGATGGTATTATTTTGTATAATTGAATATTGTTCATTATGAGCTGGGATGTTGTTGAGGTTTCACTTGCAAAAATGGCACATCAGCATAGGGCTCAGCCTTGAGGCCTGTGCTGGGGTGTTTTCAATCCCAGTGAGCTTGTTTTGTTAATTCAAGCAACAGACAAAGCCACCATTTTGAGGAATACAGTTTTCGAAATAGAAACCCTACAGTGCAGAAAGAGGCCATTCAGCCCATCAAATCTGCATTGACCACAATCCCACCCATTGCCCTATCCCTGTATCCCTACATATTTACCTATTAATCCCTCTAAGCTATGCATCTTGGGACATTAAGGGGCAATTTAGCATAGCCAATCAAACTAAGCCACGCATCTTTGGACTGTGGGAGGAAACCGGAGCACCCGGAGGAAACCCACATAGACACAGGGAGAACTGTTCTCATTTACCGGCACTTGGCTCATGACCAAAGACCCTGATTATTGACCTACTGTATGAGGGCCAGAATACTACTTGCCTCACGTTTCATCCCAGACCTGTTTCATCCAGACTCAGTGGCTCTATTCTCTCCCCACAGATGCTGCCAGACCTGTTGAGATTTTCCAGCATTTTCTGTTTTTGTTCTGGATTCCAGCATTCACAGCATTTTGCTTTTATCTTACTGTTTCTTATTCTAGTTATTTTGTGTGATTGCTAACACTAACTGTCATAAGCAAATGTGAGGTTATCCACTTTGGTAGAAATAATATTAGGAGGGATTATTATTTAAAGGGTGAAAAGCTGCAGCATGCTACGGTGCAGAGGGACCTGGGGGTCCTTGTGCACAAATCACAAACCCAGTCTGCAGGTGCAGCAGGTGATCAAGAAGGCAAATGGAATGTTGGCCTTCATAGCGAGGGGGATCTTGCTGCAACTGTACAGGGCACTGGCGAGGCGGCAACTGGAGTACTGTGTGCAGTTCTGGTCGCCGCACTTGCGGAAGGATATATTGGCCTTGGAGGGAGTGCAGAGAAGGTTCACTAGGCTGATACTGGAGATGAGGGGGTGAGCCTATGAAGAGAGATTGAATAGTCTGTACTTGTTGGAGTTTAGAAGGCTGAGGGGGGGATCTTAGAGACATATAATGAAGGGGCTAGATAGGGTAGAGATAGAGATTCTTCCTGCTTAGAAAGGACAGCAGGACTAGAGGGCACAGCCTCAAAATAAGGAGGGGGCAGTTTAGAACAGAGTTGAGGAGGAACTTCTTCACTCAAAGGGTGGTGAGTCTCTGGAATTCTCTGCCCATTGAAGTGGTGGAATCTACCTTGCTGAATATATTTAAGTCACGGGTAGATAGATTTCTGATAGACAAGGAATTAAGGGTTATGGGGAGAAAGCGGGAAAGTGGAACTGATCCACTTAAGATCATGGCTGATCTGATTGAATGGTAGGGCAGGCTCGAAGGGCTAGATGGCCTACTCCTGCTTCTATTTATGTTCTTATGTTTAAAGGAAGGGTATTAAACATTTTTCAGTTAATGCCAACTGCCCCTCTAAATGGGTTTTAAAATGTATATTTTGCAATTTTAGGAATGTTCCACTTTAAGCAGCAGTACAGCAACTAACACATCTGTTCTTTTCAATCTGGATCAATAAAATTATTTTTCACTTTTCACAAAACATCAAGCCCTGTAAAGGAGATTCTTACTGATCCAGTGTCAGCAATTAACAAGCAAGCAATAAAGTACAAATCTATATCGCCCTGAGTAATGGTGGCACAGTGGTTAGCACTACTACCTCACAGTGCGATGGACCTGGGTTCAATTCCAGCCTTGGGTCGCTGTGTGGAGTGTGCACATTCTCCCTGTGTCTTTGTGGGTTTCCTCCAGGTGCTCCAGTTTCCTCCCACAGTCCAGGGGTGTGCGTGTTAGATGGACTAGCCATACTAAATTGCCTCTTGGTGTAGAAGGATTAGCAGGGAGGGTTATGGGAATAGGGTCTGAGGGAGTGTTGTTGGTCTAGGCTTGATGGGTTGAATGGCCCCCTTTCGCACTGTCAGGATCCTATAATATTTCCAAGGATAAACATAACATATTGACGATTCAATAATGTAGGAGACACTGAATTCCATGCAATAAGAGGATCAGTGGAAGATTCAGAAATGAGTTGAGGATGGGAAAAGGATTGACTCTATCCCTGATGGAAGGACTGATTAAAGGGGCTTGTTGAGGCTTCTGCTGGGTTTGACTATCCATACTGTAAGTGAACTGGATTTGTATGGGGAATGTATATAACACTGCTTCATTAAACTAATTTCTGCAGCATCTCGAACCAGACAGACTCAGCATTGTCTGGTGCCTTGACTCAATAATGCAATGACATACAAAATAGTAGGTTAAGGTTCATCACATTATTGCTGACACAAATGTCTCATGCAAATACAGCACTTTATAGATCAGCACTTGCATGACTCCAAAACCAATCAATCGCATATTCGAAGCTTTTAAACCCTGCTCCATCAAATGATGGTTAGTGTAATCAATTGCATTCACTCAACTGTTCATTTCTTCATGATTGCTATTAAGATTTTTAAAAATTGCTGTTAGTTGCCAATATCAGTTGATATGACTGTCTTGCAACTGTTTGTGGAGAGTGTAGCTACGTTCTGTTACAAGAAGTTACAGCAGAATAAAACCACTGTATTCTTGAGTTTTAAAATAATCTTGTAAATTTAGTTCTCAAGTGATAAACAACATAATGTGATGGAGCTTGGTTTATGGAAAACAAACTGCTAGTGTGTTGGACTTGAGTAATTGGCTCAGGCTCACAAATTTGATGTGCTCTTTAATCAGCTTATTTTTAACTGAGCCACTTCACCCAATTGTGTGTCCTTTCTAAGCCTGGCATGGGTGTTAGGTGGGCAGGTGATGACGCACTGTGGGTGAAGTTTATTGCATTAGTGATTTTGTTGATGTATTTGGCAACTGATGACAAACACAGTATTTCCTGGGTGGAACTATCTGAAACATGTATGTGCTATCGTAACCTTTTTTATTTATTGAATGGCTTACCAAAGCTATCAATGTCTCTCTCTTGTATTTGACTCTGGCACTGGAGTGAAATTATTATCCAGAGTTGGCACGGTGGCAGTGATTAGCTCTGCTGCCTCTCAGCGCCTGGAACCCAGGCTCGATTCCCACATCAGGTGACAGCCTATGTGAAGCTTGCACATTCTCCCCATGTCTGCATGGGTTTCCTCCCACACAAAGATGAGCAAGTTAGGTGGATTAGCCATGCTTAATTGCCCCTTAGTGAGGGGTGTCTAACAGGGCAACTACATGGGGGTTATGGGATAGGACCTGGATAGGATTGTTGGTGTGGCTCGGAGGGCTGGATGGCCTCCTTCTGCACTGTAGGGCTTCTATGATTAATATGCCACAGCCTTAATATAACGAACAGTGCATATTGCTGCCGTATTCTCTTCAGTCTTCAATTTCTCAAACACAGTTATATACTGAGGTTTATTTAGTGCAGTAGTATGTATGTTAGAACTTTTGAGTCTTGCCATACATCCCAACTTCTGTCACTTCCCCAGATGAGGGATGACTGTAGCTCTATCTTCCCACTGACTGTCAGGATTATTATGTTAAGAACAAATGGCCATTCGAGTTAACATTGACTAAACATAAGGCTAGCAAAGTATGATAAAGCTACACGGATCCCAATAGCTTCATTAAAAATTGTTTGGATTAGAATTGAAATCACATTTACTCTGTGCTTAATCACAGAAGATCTTGGCCTAACTGGGGAACTTGAGTTCAGCAGGTCAGTGTTCTGCATGAACCTGAATGGTAGTCAAATCTGTGCTTATTCAGGGTAGAACAGTTTGTTTTGGCCTTGTTGTGGGATGCATTATCGGAGAAGTTTCAAAATGCAACATTTCTTCAGTAAGGCATGTGTGATTAGTTAGTCATCTTGTCCAATTCTGCCTGTTAAGATTGAAGTGGGGCTTGTATGAGTGTGTGGTATTCAGCTTGGAATGTTACCCAAAAAGTTAGCGTTGGGCATGAAGAGTAAACTCAAATGTCAAAGGGCCAAGGTTCACTGCATCGGCAAGAATAGCTACAGCAGGCCTGAATGCATAAGTGCTCGACAATGATTAATTGCGCATTTCTAGATTGTTTTGCAGAACTTAAGAAAAGAAATTGAGTTTGTTGAGAAACTTTGTACTGATGCCTGAACACTGGCAAATGTTAGGTCTATAAAATCATTCTTTTTGGTGTTACTTCACACTGATAGGTACATTGCAACCTTGTTTCTGATCACAGGTTTGCTGTAAAAGTCTGGTTACAAAAGTGTCTGCTCCGTTTAGTTTCTGCAAACTGAAGAATGTTGATGGATTTTTTTAAAACCCTGGTAACATTTGGCACTGAGTCAAATGACATAAGATGCACTGAGGGATATTACCCAAAATATACTGACTTTGTATCTCTGCTCATGATGTCACTTTTATCACTCTGGGTAATCTGAGATCATGCAAGGAACTAAGTAGGCCATTTGGCACACTGCACCCATCATTCAATGAGATCATTGCTGATCTGTGACCTTACTCTGCTTGTAAAATCAAACTATTGAACACTTGACTCACTCTATTCCAGCTACCTTGCAAGAGAGGCAGGGAATGGCCAAGATATAAAATTGGACCAGATTCCCCATGATTTCACAGTTAGTAAAAGCCTCCAGGGTTCCAACCGGCAGGTGGGACCCCCTCCAGATGCTTGACAGGTCTGGCAGTCGGTGCCTCACTCACCGGCAACACTAACCCTTCAAAAATCCAGCTGACAAGATGGTGCCAAACCATTCATCAATACATGTTGTCTCTTGATGCACTCGACTGCGTAGCATACTGTCAAAAGATGATCGAGTGCTCCCTTATATCGGAAAATCTAGCTCTGAATTGGCAGACTGCAAAAGAATTTCGTCAGAACCCAATTTAAGATTTAAAAAAAAATCATCAAGCCTAAAGGCTGTATGTCATCAGCACATTTCTACCAGGATGTGAGGCCTGCACATATTTGGCAATTTGACATGTATCACATCCAACGCTTGAGGTCAATCATGCACATTGAATGGTAATAAATGTGAGATCTTTTGTTTGCTGAGCCAGCCAGCATTGAGGCTGTGCTAATGTGTGTGTTAGGCAGGGCCCCCTTTCGTCCATATAAATGAATACAAAATGCAACAAAAAAAACTCTATCGTGAACTTGAGCAGCAGAAGCAGGCAGGCAGTGAAAGTGAGATAAGGACGTGCTCAAGCATACTGACAAGCAATGTAATATCAATGCTGACAGCTGGAATAATCTCATGGCTGATCACATTAGCTGGCGCACAGCGATACATGATGGTGTAATCCAATATGAGCAGGAGAATGTTACTTTCAGAAGTGGCAACAATAGAAAATCAGGAGCATCATCCCAGATAGGCCAGTGGATCTTTGTAACTGGGCTTGCTTGCCCTCGTTGGTTTTAAAGTCATCGGTGCAGCCATTGATTTATTCCTTTCCAGCAAAGGTTGTCATGTTTGAGTGCAATCCACTGGATTCAAATAACTTGGTTTGGATTGTAACCAGCATGGTGACAGTGGTTATCACTGCTGCCTCACAACGCCAGGGACCTGGGTTCGATTCCCAGCTTCGGTCACTGTCTGTGTGGAGTCTGCATGTTCTCCCTATGTCTCCGTGGGTTTCCTCTAGGTGCTCTGGTTTCCTCTCACAGCTTGAAAGACATGCTGATTAGGTGTATTGGCCATGCTTAATTCTCCCTCAGTGTATCTGAACAGGCACCCGAGTGTGGTGACTCGGGGATTTTCACAGTAACTTCATTGCAGCTGTGACTTCTGACACTAAAAAATTTTAAGCTAAAAGGTAACGTCACCATAGTCCCAGATGATCTCCTGATGTCTCTGCTCTCCCATTTGAGCTGACTGGTGGTGATTTTAACCTGAGGATCACCACACCTCACACGAGGTTGAGAAGATGGGCCTTCTTGAATAACCCAGCACGTACGAGAATTGAACCACACTGTTGGCTTTGCTTTGCATCACAAGCCAGTTTTCCAGTCAACTGAGTTAACCAATATCATAAGCTGCGTCCCAGTACTTTGTTTTATTGATAATTGATGCACATCATGAGTATTTACTGATAGTGTCTAAAATATTCTTTTGTCTTTGCCTATGGGCACCTGTGCACATGCACACAATAGTCCTCCTTTTCATTTTGACTATGAGATTCCTTACAATCATGCTCATTAAATTCCATTTACCTTTTTTGATCTGCAGAGTTTTCTTTGCAGGTCATTTGATCTCGCTGATGCTTGCCACCTGGTCACATAACTGGCTGTCAACAGCAAGCTATGTCATCGCAAATTTCTCAAAGCGACAGAGGTCATGCTGTTGCGAAGTTCAGAGGTTGAATGTGGGGTGGAAAGCATGCTGGTACTGGAAGAATTTGAACAAGATCTGATCAGACATGATAAACGGCAATCATTTTTGATTGACAACTAGAAAATAAATGCCATTTTCTTGAAGTATTGGCAGATAAATAAACATCACAGTTACATAAAAACACTTGAGGGTGAACAAGCATTAATGTTGAACTGTGTAATTAAAGATAAACAGGTAAAACTTTGTAATACTTTTAGCCTCTTTCCTTCATCTAGAATTTCTGCAATTGCCTTTAAACAGATTCTTTTGATAAACTATTTTAAATTCAGCACTTTAATTCAGGCAAACTTCCAAACTTTTGATAGCGGCACAATCCTAATATAAGCTGCCACCTATTTGTGAATGGAGCAGTCATGATTTTGAGTTCTCAATCATTTAAAGGAAGCTGATGTAGCTGGAAAGGGTACCAAAAGTGAGCAAGTTCCACTTTGGGATTGACAGCACTTAGTTTACAATGATGAAACACTGAATATTTTGAATACAGCAACATTTTTCTCCAGGAAAATGACTTCAGAAAAAAATTGATTTGGTGTCTTTTTGGAATGATTTTTGAAAACTTTCTAATTGCTTTTTCTGTCCTGAAGATGGTTTCCCTGAGGATTTCATCCTTAGTCATTGTTCATTGACGTGGACACGGCTTACAAACAGTAAGCCCTTGGACGCTGTGACCAGCTTTGCTATTGATCGTTTCCAGAAGCTGTCGTACAGTTGTATCCTGGGGGCTATTGTCTGCTGTGCTGATTAATCTCTTCATCTAAAGGCTTAGATTCTGGACTTGGTCTTCCAAGACATGACTTACAATTTTAAAAAACCTGTAGATTTTTTACATCATTATAACTGTTCCAAGCCATTTTGTTTTGTAATTTTTGGTGAACCATTTGCTTTCTGTTCTGCAAACAATGTGAACCACATTGTTCAAAACTGATTTGATCTATTATTGTCGCATGTATTTGGATACAGTGAAAAGTATTGTCTCTTGCGTGCTATGCAGACAAAGCATCTGTTCATCATGCACATAGGGGAGAAAGAAAGGAGAGGATGCAGAATGTAGTTGGGATGTAGAGAAAGATCAGCTTAACACATGGTAGGTCCATTCAAAAGTCTGATAGTAGGAAAGAAGCTATTCTTGAGTTGGTTGGTATTTGAACTCAGACTTTTGCATCTTTTTCCCAATGGAAGAAGATGGAAGGGAGCAATTCTGGGGTGTGTGGGGTCTTTGTCTACACTTCCCACTGTCTCAGAAAAGCAGCGAGCATTATCAGTCAATGGATGGGAGGCTGATTTGAGTAATGGGTTGGGCTATGTTCACAACGTTTGTACTTTCTTGCAGTCTTAGTCAGAGCAGGAGACATACACCCAGAAAGGATGCTTTCTATGGTGCATCTGTAAAAGTTGATGAGTCGTAGCAGACATGTTGCATTTCCTTAGCCTCCTGATAAAGTAGAGGCAAGTAGGAACTGGCCTGTACTTGATGCTGAAGCAACTCTACTTTTCAACTGAAAATAAATATACCGAATGTCCAATAACTTCTGCTATAATTTCTATCAGTCAAGAGCAAACCCGCACCCTGTTAAGTGCCACATCTAATAGTCCTCACCAGTGGTGTCTACAATTTATAAATCAATTTATTGCAAGTATCACAGCTAATTCCAGAGTTAACTGCTGTAGACATTGATTCTGGGCTTGGTATCTCCAGGATTTTTACTGCAGGTATATGATGAGAACAAAGATGTGGAGGTTGGATGGATTGGTTATGCTAAGTTGCCCCTAATGTTCCAGGATGTGTATGTTAGGAGAAATAATAGGGTAAATACCTGGGGATGGGGGCTGGGTGGGATTGTGGTCAGTGCAGGCTCAATGGGCCAAATGGCCTCCTTCTGCACTATAGGGATTCTATGAGTCTACGAGTCAGTCGCTGTTCCTGTTTTAAGCCAAATTTATTTCCCTGATTTTTGTTATTGCACAAACGATCCTTCCTGTCCAAATCCTAGTAATCTAAATATCTCCCCAGTATATGAAACCAATCTGCATGGCAGTCAGTTGTCATGCACTGAAGTTCTGCTGTTCAATTGTGTGATTGGATTGAGCAGAGTATTGACATTTCCCATGGCTGCAGAAACATGAAGATTGGCATAAAATTAAAATATGGCCCATGAGGGGAAGAGAGCAATGTCAAAGTGCTTTTGAGCACTTGTGGAACTGTAAAAGTAGTAAATTCAAGACCAGTTACAGCCTTTGAAAGACTAGCTAACAATGGTACTGAACCTTGTAAGCATGCATAGGCATGTGTCAGTAGTATCGATTAGTCATAGAATCCCTACCTTGCAGAAGGAAGTTCATCAAGCCTGCACCAGTGACAATCTCACCCAGAGCCTATCCTTGTAACCCATTGTATTTACCCTCTAATCTCTCTGGCTGTTTACAATAGCCTATTCACCTAACCTGCACACTTTTGGACTGTGGGAGGAAACTGAAGCATCTGGAGGAAACCTGTGCAGACAAAGGGAAAATGTGCAAACTCTGCACAGATAGTCACCTGAATTGAACCCAGGTGGCTGTAGCTATGAGGCAGTATTGCTAATTACTGTGCCACTGTACCAATAATGGTGTCCAATTCGAGCCAGCTCTTGGGATATCACCACAAATTAATCTCAGAGACCTCACATTTAAGAAAGCAGGACTGGCTTTTTATGATGCTGTTTGTGAGCACATGACTAATACTGCTTTATTGCCAGTGAAGTGAGTGACTAACATGGAACACAATATTGGGCTGGTACAAACTGCAGAATATAAGTAAACTCACTGCGGGAGTTTTTGGAACTGAAGGAAAACAATTACTTGGAAGTTTAACCTGTGGGGTCTCATCTCCTTGGGCAGGTTCTAAGATGGGCTAATTTGTTTTGGGGTATTGGATGGAGCATTGTTTTAATGTCACTGGAAATAATTTGGCCAACATAATTTGAGTTCAATCTACTTAAATTTGCAATACATATTTAATTCCTCTTTTGTTTTATGCAAGATTTCATTTGTCACCATATTTAACACATAAATTTACTTCATGTTTTAAATTATAGTTCTCTTTTTAACAGGTATATTATGCACATCTAGTTCACAGTAAGCCAAGTCATACTGTTTCTTTGAAACCTAAGGTGGATTCTTGGGTGGGATTTTTCAGCTGCACTCACTCTGTAATCAGAAAATTCCACCTGAGACCTTTCCATGGTCCTCCCCTTGCTTGTTACGATTCCCTTGGCGGACGGGACAGAAAAGTTTGCCCGTTAACATTTTCACTCATTAGTTTTGTCCATATAATTAATCTCTCATTGATACTTTGCTCCAAACATGCATTGTTTTAAGTCTCTTTCTCCATCATCCTAAATAACCCTTATTTTGTTAAAAACATTTCCATTGAGTCACTTTGGTTTAATGTGCACTTCCTTCATTGAATTGCTTCTAGATGTAAAATTGCATTCATCTCATGAAAGCAAGCACACAGTGTAATGGGAGATCTAAGTTGATGTTTAAACGCTGATGTTTAAATTTACGAGGATTGATTTCCCAGGCATTAATCGGACTAAGTATAGCAGCGTGCATTGTTTAATAACACCATTACAAAATGCACTATGCATTGTGATGCACTACCAACAGATCCTCACACTCAGAGATTGTGTTGTTTCTGTGGAAGAAAACAGTGAAAAAATTGGGAAAGATGTTTGTTAGAGATCCTCCCAGAAATAGTGGGCTAAATATTTATTGGAAGATGAATAAATAGATCCAATATCTGTCTCCCACACAGCTGGATTTTCACAATGAGAGAGAGCTTCTGCATCATTGCATGAATAGTTGGAGAGCCAATAGTCAGATTCTGCCCCTGATCACAGCACCTTCCATTTTCATTGGGGCAGGAATGGGCTCACATTGGGACTTGCATGTGCGTGTTTTGTGGAGGCAGATTCCATATAAATCAGTGTTTTAATCTTGGTGAGCCAGGTGTTTGAAAATGTGACGTACACAGCTCAGATGTGGTCAGAGCAAGTCTGAACATCAGTCATTGGAGAGTTTTGGGATATTCTTTTGGTTATGGTCTGGGTACATCTTTGAGAGAAGACAAGCACCCCTTGGGATTGCTAAAAGTAGGCATGAATGCACATAGAAAGTGAATAAACTCTGTCACATTTGGATTTTTGAAAAGTGTCAAAATCAACTCAAGTTGTCAAGACTTTTAAAACCCCTACTCTTTAAATCTTTGAAAAACTGTCTGGAGTGTTTTTAGGGAACTCATCACTTGCTATTCCAATCTGTCTGCTGGCATAACCCTGAGGGCTACTATTAGAGGATTAGTGCTGTACAAGTGTCACAATTTTCCATTATCACACTTCACAGTTTGATTTGCAGCCCATTAGTTATAGACTTTTGAAGTGTGGTTATGAATTTCAATGATTGTTTTGATAAGGATGTAATTGAAGGAATGTAAATGTAGTGAATAGATTTTTATGAATAAGTGGTTTATTTAAAAAGAAATGTCTGCAATAGATAATCTTAGCATGGGTCCTAAATTCTGCCCATGATGGATGAGATGAGCTGGCATGTGAGAGCATGTATTGGCATGAGTTGAGATAAGGATTATAAAGGGCCATGGTAGGTGGGTAGATGGACATCAGTTGACATGGATGATATGATATGAGGGGACATGGGAGGCCAATAGGCATAGGTTGGCATGCTATGAGTGGGTAGAGAGTCATGATTTGGCATGGATGAAGCAGGGGGAGTGTGATAGTTGAAGGCTGAGGTTTGGACACAGTGCAAGAGTACAGAGACCTTCCACCTAGCCTGCCCCTGCACCTGGCAGCTTCAGGAGTTGTTTTAGGAGCGACAGGTCCCCAAGAGAACCCACCGGAATGAAAATTCCAACTTCTGGAGCACCTACTCTGGATTGTGGAGCCAGGAGATGTCCCAACTCAGTACTCCTGAGTCGGAATTGAAAAATCCAGTCTATAGGTACATATTTCTCACCACATATCACACTTACATTAATAATGTTGATGTAACTGGGGGAGTTACTCTATATTACTGCTCATCCCTTCCCCTTTTTATAGGGAAGCTTATAAACTTCAAATATCTTGCATACCATGAGCAGTAACAAGCACACCTATAAACGAAATGACAACCTAGTGAAGTTACAGTGAAAGGCTCTATGCATGTTAAACAGCAGAATCAGCATGCTATGGACAGAGCTAAGCAGCCCCACAGTCAATAGATCAGATCAAAGTTCTGCCTCTCCTGCCATATCTTCTCATAAACGATGGTGGAAAATTAAACAAAAAAAGCAGACAGAGAATGTAAACGTTCCCATTCTCGGATGGCTTAGCCCAGCATATGAACAAAAAAGGCAAGGCTGAACCAACTTCATTCAGGGGTCAGTCAGTGCTGAGCGGATGATCCATCTTGGCTCTCCTCCCAAAGTCCCCAACATCACAGGAGCCAGTATTTAGACAATTTAATTCATTCCACGTGATATGGAGAAACAGCTGAGGACACTGGCTATTGCAAAGGCTCTGAGCCTTAAACACCTTGGCTGTTGCACTGAAGATTAACTTCACCTCTGTCCAAGTCTTTTAAAAACAACAATAACATCAGGGCTCTGTGAAGCCACAATTAGTCAAACATTCACTTGATATCAGTGGCAGCTGCAACAGTGACATCTACCTGACAAAGTGAAAAATTGCCCAGGTATACTGTCCAAAACAGGACAAATCCAATCTGGCTAATTGCTGCGCCATCGACCTACTCTCAACCATCATCAGAACGGTGGAAGGTGTCATCAACAGTGCTACCAAGCAGCACTGACTCAGCAATAAAGTGCTCACTGATGCTCAGTTTGGGTCCTACCAGGCCCACTTGGTTCCAGACTTCTTCACAGCTTTGGTTCAAACATGAACTAAAGAGTTTAGGTGATATTGACATCGGAAAAACATTTGCCTAAGTGTGGCTTCCATGAGCCCTAGTAGATTGAAAGAATCAGTCACGAGAAACTCCCCACAGGCTGGTGTTGGACTTCATTACAAAGAAAAGTTGTGATTATCAGAAGCCAAGATGTTGTTGCAGGAGTTTTTGGGTTGTGTCTTCGGCCCATCCATTTTCAGTTACTTCATTAATGATCTTCCCTCCATTAAGTTCAGAAGATGTTGATTTGCATAGTGTTCATACCATTCATAACTCAGATATTGAAGCAATCCATGCCCAAGTGCAGCATGACTTGGACAACTTTTGAGCTTGGGCTGATAAGTGGCAACTAACATTTGCCAGTGCCAGGCAATGACCATCTCCAATAAGAGAGGAGCTAACCATTTCCCTATGACATTCAATGGAATTATCATCGCTGAATCCCCCACTATCAAAATTCTGGAGGTAACCAGGAACTGAGTTGGACCAGCCATATAAATACTGTGTTTAATGGAGCAGCTGTGTCTGGGAATTCTGGGGTGAAAAGCTCACACCCTGACATCCAAAAGCCTATCCACCATCTACAAGGCACAAGTCAGGAATGTGATTGAATACTCTCCCCTTGCCTGGAGTGCAGCTCCAACAACACGCCAGAAGCTTGACATCATCTGGGACAAAACAGCCTACTTGACTGACATCCCATCACCACCTTAAGCATCCAGTTCCTCCACTATAGTGTGTCCCACCTAGAAAATGCACAACAGCAACTTACCCAGGCTTCTTGATGAGTTGCTGCTTGGCCACCATCCCAACCCCTGACCTCGACCACCTAGAAGAACTTGGAGCAGTTTGTGCAGAGAGATAACACAGCCTCTAAGTGATCCACCATCCTGACCTGGAAATTTATCATCCCTCTGTGGTCACTGGATTAAAATCCTAGGATTCCTTCACTAATAGTACTGTGAAGTACCCTCAACACCTGATCCACAACTGTTCAAGGAGACTGCTTACCACTTATTTTGTGGACAATAGTTGAGCAAGAGTTGCTGGTCTTGCTAATCTCCAATTTTTGGAAAAGAATAAGAAAATTACATCTTTCCTTGTCCCACAACAGTAATTAGTATGCTCAAAGCTTTATCTTGTTTGATTTCATTTATTATTGTCACGTGAGTGTACAGTGAAAAGTATTGTTTCTTGCACACTATACAGACAAAGCATATTGTTAGAGAAGGAAACAAGAGGGTGCAAAGTGTAGTGTTACAGTCATAGCTAGGGTATAGAAAAAGATCACCTTAACATATGGTAAGTCCATTCAAAAGTTTGATGGCAGCAGGGAAGTAGCTGTTCTTGAGTTGGTTGGTATGTGACCTTGGACTTTTCTATCTTCCCGATAGAAGGGTGTGTGGGGTCCTTGATTATGCTGGCCGCTTTTCCAAGGCAGCGGGAAGTGTAGACAGAGTCAGTGGATGGAAAGCTGGTTTGCGATGGACTGGGCTTTGTTCATGACTTTGTAGTTTCTTTGTGGTCTTGGACAGAGCAAGAGCTATTCCAAGCTGTGATACAACCAGAAAGGATGTTTCCTGTGGTGCATCTCAAATTTCTAAAAATCTCAAAATTGGTGAGAGTTGTCGTGGACACATCCAATTTCCTTAACCTCCTGAAAAGGTAAAGGTGTTGGTGGGCTTGCTTAACTATAGCGTTGGCATGGAGTGACCGGAACAGGTTGTTGGTAATCTGGACACCAAGAAACCTGAGGCTCTTGACCATTTCCGCTTCATCCCCATTTGACGTAGACAGGGGCATGTCCTCCATTACAATTCCTGAAGCCGATGACTATCTTCTTTACTGACGTTGAGGGAGAGATTGTCATCGCACCAGTTCACCAGATTCTCTATCTCTTTCCTATACTCTGTCCCATCGTTTGAGATCCAATTTACTAGGGTGGTGTCATCACCAAACTTGAAAATTGAGTGGAGGGGGATTTGTCCAACAGTTATAGGCTATAAGGTGTATAATAAGGGGATGAGTATGCAGTCTTGTGGGACACCTGGTATTGAGGATAATCATGGACGTGTTGTTGCCTATTCTTACTGATTGTGGTCTGTGGGTTAGGAAGTCTAGGATCCAGTTGTAGAGGGAGGAGCCGAGCCCCAAGCCGTGGCGTTTTGGAGATGAATTTTGTAGGAATAATAGTGTTGAGGCTGAGCTGTGATCAATAGGTAGGAGTCTGACTTTATCGTTGTTATCTAGGTGGTTCAGGGTTGAGTGTAGGGCCAGGAAGATGGTGTCTGCTGTGGACCTGTTGTGGCAATTGACAAACTGTAGTGGATCCAGGCAATCTGGAAGGCCAGAATTGATTCGTGCCATGACTAACCTCTTAAAGCACTTCATAATGATAGTCATTAAGACACGCTGCCTGGCTTTTCTTTGTATAGAGAATAGTGTTCTCTCAACATTTCCTCCTTTTATCTGTTTCTCTCTTGCTCATACCCTTGCATTTTCAGTCCCATCCCCATTTCCCACTGTTATATTATGTGTTTGATTATATATTGGAGGGAGATTTTTGAGTCTTCAATTAAAAAAAAAATTAATTCAGGAAGGGAATAAAAGTCAAACTCTCTCTTTTTTAACATGGTACTAATTTGACTGGGGAGCAGAATTTATGTACAATTGGCTCTTTTTTGGATTATTCCAAACTAATCCTGCTGTCCCTCCATAGTCATGATGTGGGTATGCCGGCGTTGGACTGGCGTAAACACAGTAAAAAGTCTGACAACACCAGGTTTTAGTCCAACCTAAAACCTGGTGTTGTCAAACTTTTTACTGTGTCCCTCCATAGCCCAGAATCTTCCTTTGTTTTGATTTGTCATGTCTGCATTCATTTTATAAGGCACAGTAGTGTCTACCTCTGTTAGATCCTGAGCAATTTTCTCTCTTTTTGATAGTTTTAAATTTTAAGATCCCTTGTCACTGACTCCCTGGCCACTTATCTCCTCAAAGCTTATCATAATTTTCCAAACATCATTAAATCTTCTCTGCACAGTCAACGTTGTCCCAATATTGGAGATTTCTCTCCATACCTATAATTAGGTTTGTGAATCTGTGTCATACATTCTGTCTGGCTCTAATGTTGTTTCAGTCTGAATGCCTAAAACACCAGGCATTAGTTTAATTTAGTTATTAAATATTTAGAAGCTCCATTTAAACTCCATCATATTGGGTTTTTACAGACTTATTTTCTGTGTTCTTTGTTTCAAGAAATTGTATTTTGAGCCTCCAGGTGAATTCACTAAATTCCCATTAAGTTTGTGGTCTCATTCCTTCCTTCTCAATGCTTTTAAAACACTGGATTGGGATTTTACAGCCCCTTCCACATCAAGGTGTATTTTTAGAAGAGGGTGGGGGACAGGACACGTAAAGGTACATAAAATAAGGGATGCCCATCCCACTGCCTTTGTGCCCACTCCATCTAATGTGCTGGCTGGGCAAAGGCACCCTGCCCACCATTATTAATTGAGCTGGTTGTCATGCCAGTGACAGGGATAGTCTTGTGCCCATTGACTAATATAGTGGGGAGGTCAGGATGGAAAGAATGTTTTTGAAAGTTGTTTAAAAAGGGGCAGGAGGGCAGGGATCTTCCCTCTTATTACTCACCATCCTCCATACATGAGTGTAGGAATAGGGTTAACATAGGACATAGCTCGGCACAACATCGAGGGCCGAAGGGCCTGTACTGTGCTGTTCTGTCCAAACCCAAGATCAAGCTATCCCACTCCCTATCAGGGTTGTTTTACTGTATTTGTATAAGGTATTGGTGAGGCCACACCAGCATTATGTGCAGCTTTGGTGCCCTTATCTGAGGAAGGATGCTCTTTACTATAGAGGGAATTCGGTGAAGGTTTACCAGGCTGACTCCTGGGATGGCAGGTCTGTTGTATGAGGAGGGATTGAGTTGGTTAGGCTTATACTCACTGGAGTTTAGAGTGAGAGGGGATCTCATAGAAACTTATAAAATTCTGACTGGGTAGGAAGAATGTTCCCAGTGGTGGGGCAGTCCAGAACTAGGGCTTATAGTTTGAGGATAAAGGGTAAACCTTTTAGGATTGAGGTGAGGAGAAATTTCTTCATCCAGAGAATGGTGAATGTGTGGAAGTCACCATTACAGAAAGCAGTTGAGTTCAAAACATTGTCTGATTTCAAGAAGAAATTAGATATAGTTCTTGGGGTTAGAGGGATCAAGAAATATGGGGGGGAAGGCAGGATCAGAATATTGAATTTGATGACAGAATGAATGGCGGAGCAGTTCAAAGGGCCAAATGACAAAGAACAATGACCTACTCCTGCTTCTAGTTTCTATGTTACTATACACAGTGCTCCACAAACCTCATTCTCCCCTGGATACCCCAGGGCATAATTCTCCCAAACAACAGCCATTGCTCACCTGCTTGGTCCTCCAAGCAGGAGGACCTGCTTGGAAGGGGGGGTGGTGGGGAGAAACGACTCCCTCCCAGTGAGGGGTAAAAGTTATACTCTGACCTAGTCTAGCCCACTTTGGCTGCAGGGTGGCTCCTTTTCCAGTGTTAGTCACTGGCCAACTCACTGAGGCCATTAATTGACAGTGATCTGATGTTTGCCACTCTATTAATCATTCTACAAGCTCCTTAAGTTCTTTGCAGCTATTACGATGGAGTCTGAATTTTTGCCAGATATAAAAACTGACAGTCCTCTGAAGGCCACAGGTTATGAAACATAGAATCTCTGCAGTGCAGAAGGGAGCCATTTGGCCCATCGAGTTTACACTGACCCTCCAAAAGCATTACATCTAGGCCCTATCCCTATAACCCCACATATTTAACTTGCCAGTCCTGTCCCAACTACAGGTCTTGGGACATTGAGGCAATTTAGCTTGGCCGATCCACCTGACCTGCACATCATTGGATTTTGGGAGGAAACCAGAACACTCGGAGGAAACACACAGACGGGGAGACCTGTGCAGACACCTAAATGGAAGGAATTCTGAAATTTGAGGATTGGTGGCCAAGATTAATTCAATTTACTGTTTAATTGAGTATTTATCTTCTTGATTGCATTGAAAGCAACGTGATTGCCTGCAAAAGTTGAAGCCAATTTAATTGAGCAAATGGATCAGTGCTGCAATATGTTCTGGTTTGTGAATGGTGGCTCCCTTCCTCATTGGTGCTTCTATTCTATTTGTGGAGTGAATGCCAGTGCTGGTTAGATCGAATCGCAGTCAATCAATCAGGTGATTAACTGACAGGTTATCAGTTATGATTTTTGAACCACTGATGCATGAAGGGTGCAATGTTTCAGATACATGCTAAGAACAGGTGTAAAGGTAATGATGCTGAACTTGCTGTTAATGAGGCATACCTGTGTCCATGCAGTAAATCAGTCAGCGCTGAAAAGCAGAGAACACAACTAACTCAGTTCATTTGACTGGAGAACATTTGAATGTGTCTTTTTTTTAAAAATAATTTACAGAAGGGTGTCAACAACATGGCTGTTGTTGTGGTGAGTTTGACAGGTGAATATTTCCCCCCGGACCAATGAGGAACTGGACTGAAGCAAAACTCTTCTTTTGTTCTCTGGTATCGAGTTGATTTACGAGGTCATTTTGTGATTGTTCAGTCAATTGTCCCAATTAGAAGTCCCCCAACCCCCTAATCCATCACACTGACTGCTGGGAAAGTTTGTGCTGTAAATCTTTTTTGCAGCACAAGTTTATGAAACTTGTCTACAAATCTACTGCCACAGTGTAGCGCTCAAGAATGAAACACGCACGCACTATAATATTTTTAACCTCTGGTTACCAAGCTATGTATGGCATATTTCAGGTAACTGTGGGTAAAGAGGTCCCTGAGGTATAAATGGAAGTTTCTCGACCACCTCCCAAAGTTGTTAGGCTAAATCTCACACTCCTGTTCTGGTTCATCTCCATTGGATTCCTGGGTTTAAAATCCTTAGATCCACAAAATCCCTACAGTGCAGGAGAACTGTCCCACTGCATCCACACCGACTCTCAAAGAGCATCTTACCCAGGCCCACCTCCCCACTCTAACGCTGTAACTGTGCACATGTAGCATAGCTAATCCATTTAATCTACATATCTCTGGATTATAGGAGGAAACTGGAGCACCCAGAGGAAGTGCACTCGGACACAAAGGATTGCAAACTCCACAGTCACCTAAGGCTGGAATCCAACCTAGGTCTCTGGCACTGTGAGGCAGCAGTATTAACTACTGTGCCACCCATTATCAAATTTTTCTTGGCCTTTCCCAATGTTAAACCTGCAATCCACACCTCGCAAACCAGCACATCAAGCTCCAATCTTACAACTTATTCCACTTTGTCCCTCCCTTCATTCTAATCCATCAGTGGCAAAACCTTCAATCTTACTGTTTGGAACTTTCTAAACCACTTCAGCTAAGCGTCTGCTTCTTCACCTTCAAACATCTCTTCATGAGCTCTCCTCTCATTCTGTCACCTTCTGTGACTTGATCACTTCTGGTTTGTTTTCTGATCTCCTGTGAAGCGCTTGGGGTCATTTTGTTAATCTTAAGTTTGCGATACAGGTTTGTTAATTGTTCAAATTAAGGGTAAAACAGAAAAGTGCAATATCCATGGTCTCCTGCAATGACTAGATGGGACCTGGCTTATCTAACCACTTGACTACTGAGCATTGAAGTAGAACGTAGCCTATTTTTGAAGATTAATTATTGAATCTGTGCAGAAGTTATATGGTTACTTCTGAGCTGCGTAATGCACAAGAACTCCTGTGGGGATCTGATTGAAAATGCACTGTTATTTTAAAAAAGGGTAATTGCATAGCATTAAATTTGGATCCGCTCTAGTATTTGTTCTCAAGTGTAATTTTATTCTTTAGCCAGTCATTAAACTGTGCAAGAATGGTAAACAACCATTTAGAAGTTAATTTAATTTTTGTTAAGGATTTGACCTTTATTTTTCATATTGCCTCAAGTTTGCTCAATTCTGCCATAATGATTACATTTATCTCCTCATAATAATTCTAAGCAGTTGGATATATTACTGACAGACTATAGATACTTGGCAGCAAACAGTGAATCTAATTTGCTCAGAATGGACAGTGCAAACACAAATCCATTCCTTGCTTGCTCCAAAAACCAAATTCCAACTCCAATTGAATCCAATTCATGGTCCCCACAAGAGGGACAAATAGTTTTAAGTTTGGTAAATTTGCAGATGATTGGTGGTATAGTGGACCATGAAGAAGGTTATCTCAGATTGCAACAGGATCTTGATCAATTGGGCCAGTGGGCTGACGAATGGAAGATGGAGTTTAATTTAGATAAATGTGAGGTGATGAATTTTGATAGATCGAACCAAGGCATGACTGACTTAATGGTTGGGCACTGGGGCAAGTTATAGAACAAAGATCTAAGGGTACTTGTTCATAGCTCATTGAAAATAGAGTCACAGGTGGACAAGGTGGTGAAGAAGGCATTCTGCATACTTGGTTTCATTGGTCAAAACATTGAATACAGGAGTTGGAATGTCATGTTGAAATTGTACAAGACATTGGTAAGACCGCACTTGGAATACTGCACACAGTTCTGGTCACCCTAATATAGAAACAATATTATTAAACAGAGTGCAGAAAAGATTTACTAGGATGCTACCAAGACTTGCTGATTTGAGTTATAAGGAGAGACTGGATAGGCTGGGATGTTTTTCTCTGGAGCGTAGGTGGCTTAGGAGTGATCTTAAAATTCTTTAAAATAATGAGGGGCATAGATCAGCTAGATGGTCAATATCTTTGTTCCGAAGGTAGGGAAGTCTAAAACTAGAGGCTGTAGGTTTATGGTGAGAGGGGAGAGATACAAAAGTATCCAGAAAAGCAATATTTTCAGAGGATGGTGAGTGTCTGGAACAAGCTGCCAGAGGTAGTAGTAGAGGTGGGTACATTTTTTTTGTCTTTTAAAGCATTTAGGCATTTACATGAGTAAGATGGCTTTTGAAGGATATGGGCCAAATGTGGGCATTTGTGACTAGCTTAGTTGACCTTTTCTAAAAAAAAGGTAGCATGGACAAGTTGGGCTGAAGGGCCTGTTTCCATGCTGTAAACCTCAAAGATTCCAACAAGATCCAAGCTGACAAGATGAGACATTCCACATGGAGTTTGGGCCATGAAAATGTTGCTCAGAGGCAGTGCTATGTGGTCAGCTTCAGCTTAAGCCATAGAAAGTTCTCGTTGCCATTATGACTCAAGGTTTTGCATCAATTTTGAGCCATTTCCAACTAACAGACAAGCCAACAAAAATTGGTCTGAATGAGTCCTTGTTAAACAACGAGAAGTAGCATGGTGACAGTGGTTAGCGTTTCTGTCTCTCAGCGCCAGGGATCGGGGTTCAAATCTAGCCTTGGGTGACTGTGTGGAGTCTGCCCATTCTCCCTGTGTCTGCGTGGGTTTCCTTCAGGTGCCCTGGTTTTCTCCCACAGTCCAACGATATGCGGGTTAGGTGGATTGGCCGTGCTAAATTGCCCTTTAATGTCAGGGGGACTAGCCAGAGTAAATGCATGGCATTATGAGGATAGGGCCTTGGTGGGATTGTGGTCAGTTCAGACTTTATGGGCCAAATGGCCCCATTCTGCCTTGCAGAATTCTATGATTCTAATGCTCATCATTTTCTTGTCGCTGTTGCAAGTTGAGGTTTGATAGTATGTGCAGGAAAGCTGCTCAACTCTTGGATGTTATGACTAAACGTAATCATTTCTCACCGTGTTCATACGCGTGCATCTCTGAATTGAAGGCTAATGATCTGGAATCAGACCTCTGCTTGACTCCCCAATTATGTGCAACGTTGATTTGATATTGAGAACAATTTACTCAGGACAGGCTTGGAATTAAACCTGGGGCCTCTTTGGTCTGTTTGAGCCATTTTGAGAGATTTTTTTTAAGGCATTGCATGTGAAAAATCAAAAGTGAAAATGGAACATTTTGGAAAAGCAAAATAAAAACAAACTGCTGGAAAATCTTGGCAGGTCTGGCAGAATCTATGACAAGAGAAACATTTGTGTTTTGAGGTGAAAGGACAGATTGTGTGGGAAGGGGCAGGGATTGAGGAGAGAACCAGGGCATTGTGGAGGGAAAGGATCCTTTTGGAATACAGACCAGGGAGGGTAGGGGTTGATGTGTTTGCCAGTGACTTCATGATGTGTGTGGTGGAAATGGTGAAGGCTGACCCTTTAGAACCTGGATGCTGGTATGCTGAAACATGAGGATACTGATACATGCCAGTTTGAATCTTGTTTTCCACACGCAGAGCTATTCATTAGAACACTCTAGACAAACGTTTTGTCTCCACACTACAACCTTTACCGCTCCCTTTGTCTTCTGTTCTGTGACATCTTGTCCATTTCTCCTGACCTCAAATCTGTTCCTGTTGATGGCCCAGAGGTATTATTGCAAGGCTATTAATCCAGAAACTGAGCTAATGTTCTGGGGACCTGGGTTCGAATCCACCATGGCAGGTGGTGAAATTTAAATTCAATTAAAAAAAATTTGCAATTAAGAATCTAATGACCGTGGAACCACTGATTTGTTGGGAAAAACCCATCTGGCTCACTAATGTCCTTTGTAGGGAAGGAAATCTGCCATCCTTACCTGGTCTGGCCTACATGTGATTTCATTGCTATGGCTCTGTGGTTGACTCCCAACTGCCTTTAGGCAACTAGCGATGGGCAATAAATACCGGCCAGCTGGCAACACCCATGTCCCATGAATGAATAAACAAAAATTTGCACAAGTGGAAGAACAAGTACGTAACAATAAATATCATTCTCTTCAGGAAGGCAAGCCCTTGGTGATTATTCACCGAATTGCCATGATTTTCCTTACTAGAGGTTGGGCGAGGAGGCCATTTCCATGCCTACCTCCGGAAGGGGGACTGAATTCTACACTGTTGACACTAATCTATTCTACGTGCTAACCAACTGTACCTCCACCAAATATCAAAAATGAAGAATTTCATGGTGTATAGTTTATGGAGTAAGATTTGTTGCCCAGTGTTCAATCTTTTTCAGACCTGAACAATTTCTGTTAGCAGGATTTCCCCTTGTTTATTGAAAAAACATTTCAGGTGAGTTCTTTTTTCAAAGTCATGTTCGTTTTTGGTGGATTTTTGCTGCCAGCCTACACTGCAGCTGCTGCCTTTTCCTGAACTTGGATGAAGTTATGGCTTCACCTAAGAGTGCGTTGGACTTCTCTTTGATCATGCCACTGAATGGTCCACAGAGCAAAAGTATTTCCTTTTGCTGTGTCTCACAGATAAGAGTATGGTGTGATTTGCAGAGGTTATCGTAGTAAAGGTCATTGTATGTCTCCCTTCCCAAAATGACATTTCTGCGCTTCACTCTGTGCAAAGTGCGATCATGGGAAAACTGGATGTTTTGAGTTTGTGCTAATACCTGTTGAACAGGTGAGATGTGTAAGATTCTCAACTTTCAACTTTGGACTAATGCTTGCCAGGAGAGCGTATGAGCAGGAGCTGGAACTGGTCACTGCATTGGAGAATGAATACAAAATCCAATTCTTATTCCATTCTGATTTGAATCTTGACAAAAATAATTGAATATTTGCCAATGATGCAAGACTCACATTTATATGCTGTTTTTCACAACTGCTACATAACTCAAAGTGCTTTAAAATCAACGGCTTATCTTTGAAATGTAGTCAGTTTGCAGACCAAAATCTCCCACAAGTCTGTTTTTGTGATGTTGATGGAGGGGTAAATATTGGCCAAGACATTGGGATAGCTCCCCTGCTCCTCTTCGAAATAGGACATTTCACATCCTCCTAAGAGGAGGTTTCTGCTTAACATCTCCGAAAACCAACACACCAGCACTCGGTACTCCCTCAGCACTGCACTGGAAGATCAGCCATTGAACTTTGTGCTGGAGTCCTAAAGAGGAACTTGAAACCTGGAAACTCGGAGGTGGGGTTGTTACCAACTGAGCCACGCTGGACACTGGTGGGGAAGCAACGTAGACAATTTTAAGGTAAAGGATACTGCGGATACGGAATTTGAAACAAAAACAGAAAATGCTGGAGAAACCCGGCAGGTGTGGAGAGCGAATAGAGCCATTTTTTTTGAGTCTGGTTGACCCTCCATCAGAGCTGAAACGTTGGCTCTATTCTCTCTCCACAGATGCTGTCAGACCTCTTGAGTTTCTCCAGCATATTCTGTAGACAACTTTAAAGTTGGGTGAATGTGCAATCTTTTTTTCTAAAATGATGGCGTTTCATTTTGGAAGACTTATTCAAGTCCTGTTCTGTACATGAATTATTTAGGATTGTGCTACAGTAACTGTAGCTTGCAATTTTGCAAAATGAAGGCTTAACGCTAGTTACCTCAGGGAAATGGCTAAGTACCGAGCTCAAAAATTGCGAAGAGAAATGGTGAGTGCGAGGCAGATCAGTCAGTTGTTGAAACAGATGGAATTAAATGAATTAGGTGGATTATTTTATCTCAGACAATTCTGACAGTGGGCCCACTCAATGCTGCTAAAGTGAGAATGCAAAAATGCTAGATTTCCAGTATTCATGGGCTTTTTTCTCCATGGTTCAAAGTGCAGCACACCTTGACAAATCTGGAAGAGATTTGTGTGTTCAGCTTCAGCATGGCGCTGACAACGTTTTATCAGTTTATATCCTCGTGCCAAATTCACTTCTAATACAAACCATCGAGGTTCCCCTGTGACTTGTGCTGCTTGACATTACACGGGTGATTAAACAGGTCATTTCCCCTCATTTTCTAATTTCTAAGGGTCTGGTACGGCAGCAGGCCACCAATAACCTGAGCAACAGGAAACAATTCTGAAGTGCTACTCTGAAACACAACACTGAGGAGCTTGCAAAACCTGACTGTCACTTAATATTATGGGACTAGATAAAATTGTGTTGGCTGTGCTTAGCGAATTTAACATGAGGTACTGTGCTACCCCTGGTGCTTCTAGCAATAACCTCTGTTCCACTTGATAGGTATACTACTTCCCTGTGTATTGCAGTGGGCCTTGTTTTTTTTCTGCAGGAATGCTAATTTAACGAGCAAAAAAGTGCACTTTGTTAATTGAAATTATGCTTGGTATCAGTGGTAAGTGCAGTTAACTACAGAATGTCGATCGTGCAATGTTTTAATCATTTGACTGCTGATTGCCTTCATCTGTTCCTCAGTTCGATAAGCAATATCTACCGTGAAAATTGGTTCCCACATATGCACACAAAACGACAGTGATTGCGCTGCGAAACCAACTCACCGGCTACAAAATGTTTACAGGCATCTTGAGGATATGAAAAGCACTATAATAATGGAAGTTTCTTCTGATTTTGCTGTGAATTAAGAGTAATTGTCAGAGCATTTTGAAAGCTTTGTGTACCTTGAATGGAAAATTGAACTCTGCATTTACTGGGAACTGCATTGTGACCTGATCAACTTGCAAGATACGCATTCTAAAAAGGAATTTTAGTCTTTAGTGAATAAGAACATAAGAGCATAAGAAATAGGAGCAGGAGTAGGCCATCTAGCCCTTCGAGCCTGCCCCGCCATTCAATAAGATCATGGCTGATCTGCTGCTGCTCAGTTCCACTTTCCCGCTTTCTCCCCATAACCCTTAATCCCCTCTCTTATCAAAAACCCATCAACCCGCGTCTTAAAAATATTTAGCGAGGCAGCCTCCACCACTTCAACGGGCAGAGAATTCCAGAGATTCACCACCCTTTGAGTGAAGAAGTTCCTCCTCAACTCCGTTCTAAACCGCCCCCCTTTTTATCTTGAGGCTGTGCCCCCTAGTCCTACTGTCTTTTTTGAGCGGGAAGAGTCTCTCCACCTCTATCCTATCCATCCCATTCATCATCTTATACGTCTCAATGAGATCTCCCCTCATTCTTCTAAACTCTAATGAGTACAAGCCCAGTTTATTCAGCCTCTCCTCATAGCTCAACCCCCTCAACTCCAGTATCAGCCTAGTAAACCTCCTCTGCACTCCCTCCAAGGCCAAAATATCTTTGCGCAGGTGCGGCGCCCAAAACTGCACACAGTACTCCAGCTGCGGCCTCACCAATGCCCTATACAGCTGCAGCAAGACCTCCCTACTTTTGTATTCAATCCCCCTCGCTATGAAGGCCAGCATCCCATTTGCCTTCCTGACCACCTGCTGCACCTGCAAGCTGGGTTTTTGCGACTCATGCACAAGGACCCCGAGGTCCCTCTGCACTGTCGCCTGCTGCAGTTTTTCGCCCCGTAAGTAATAGTCCTTCCTACCATTCTTCCTACCAAAGTGGACCACCTCACACTTGCCAACATTAAATTCCATTTGCCATTTCCTGGCCCATTCGCCCAGCCTATCTCGATCCTTCTGCAGACTCTCCACACCCTCCGCACAATTTGCCATTCCCCCAATCTTGGTGTCATCAGCAAATTTCGACACCCTACACTCGGTTCCCTCCTCCAGATCATCTATATAAATGGAAAAAAGCTGTGGCCCCAGCACTGACCCCTGGGGCACTCCACTAGTCACCATCCGCCAATCCGAATAGCACCCGTTGACCCCCACTCTCTGCCTCCTATTTGACAACCAATCCTCTATCCACGCTAACACCCTACCCCCAACTCCATGTCCCTCGACCTTCTGCAATAACCTCTTGTGAGGTACTTTGTCAAACGCCTTCTGAAAATCTAGAAAGACCACATCCACCGGCTCTCCTCTATCCACCGCCCTAGACACATCCTTATAGAACTCCAGTAAATTTGTCAGACACGACTTCCCTTTAATGAAACCGTGCTGTGTCTGCTCTATCAAGCAATTCCCTTCAAGATGCCTCGCAATTTCCTCCTTAATGACAGATTCTAACATTTTACTTACCACAGACGTTAAACTAACCGGCCTATAATTCCCCGCCTTTTGCCTGGCACCCTTCTTAAACAACGGCGTAACATTAGCCGTTTTCCAATCCTCCGGCACTTCCCCGGAATACAGCGACGTCTGGAAAATAACCACCAAGGCATCCACTATCACCTCCGCCATTTCTTTCAGAACCCTTGGATGCATTCCATCCGGTCCTGGGGACTTGTCCACAATCAGCCCCTCCAGTCTGTCGAGCACCGCCTCTCTAGTAACAGTAATGTCATTAAGACCCTCCAGTCCTACCACCTTTCCATCGCTAACACCCGGCAAATTATTCACAAATACAGTCAATCTTTTTGTATTGTAGTTTTATTTCTACTTGCTGCTTTTCTTAACCCAACCTTTAAATGAACTCTAGGTTTTTAGTCTGAGTAGTGATCCTCTGGTAGATATATATGGATTTGAGGTCTCTTATGCACAATATACTTGAAATGAGGTGGTAATTGTTGAATCCTATCATAGAATCCCTACAGTACAGAAGGAGGCAATTTGGCCCATCGAGCCTGCACTGACAACAAGCCCACCCTATCCCTGTAACTCCACATATTTACCTTGCTAATTCCTCCCCCTCCCCTGAAACTAGGGTCAATTTAGCACGGCCAATCCAACCTAACCTGCGCATCTTTGGACTGAGGGAGGAAACTGGAGCACCCAGAGGAAACCAACGCGGACATAGAGAGAATGTCAAACTTCACACACTGATCCAAGCCAGGAATCGAACCCGGGTTCCTGGTGCTGTGAGGCAGCAGTGCTAGCCACTGGGCTGCCATTGACGTTGTTGTCCCTCAGCTTATGGCTTTCATTTGCTTCCATGCCAAGATGTGAAGGCAAGGTAGAAGTGTTAGGAGAAAGTTTGACCAGCTTAGAGGATAATAACAAAGATGTTTAGTTCACTGATCCTTAAAGGCAGGGACTGACTGTGTCATGACTCTGGCATGGGCTGCATATGTTCTCTCTGAATTTACCAGTGAGTTTCTTTGTTCACTCCCCTGTCCCTATCCTGTAAATAGTAACTGGACTTCAGTTTGTGACCTTACCTGGTGGCCATGAGAAATATCCAAAAAAAATTGCTGTACATTAGCAACATGTTCTACTACTAATAATAATGAATGCATCTATAATGGATCAGAGTTCTCCTGCTTGGAGACAGCATAGGGGCAAAATTAGTCAAAATCCATACTAACATAGTCGTTCCGTGTAGTGACACTGCAAAGATTCCAATTCTGTTTCAAAGAAATATGATTGCACTCTGTTGCATCAGCAAACAACAAGAGGACTCCTATGTAATCCACTGGCTGGATACTTTGTCTGTTGCATTGGTGTCTAAGCAAGGAAGTGATGCAATAACACAAGCATCCTGTGGGAGTAGATAGTTAGACAGCAGATGCTTTCAGTCTGGCCCCAAAGTGTTATTACTTGTTCCTGCAATGTGAGCGTTACTGGCTAGCAATTGTTGCCCGTCCCTAATCATCCATCAGAGCTCCGCTTGCAAAATTAATTGGAGGTAATCCATCAACTATTCCAATTCTGTAAATCCCCGGAGAGGCATTTGTTTACCTTGCTGGAAAGATGTCAACTTCCACAATTTATGCTCAAGGCTTTTGGCTAACTTGGAGGCTAATCAGTTTATCCTTCTCCTGAACAGAAAAGCTTCTTCACATTGTCCTTCTCTTTCCCTGGTTTCTCTTCGCAATAACAAGTCTCACAACACCAAGTTAAAGTCCAAAAAGTTTATTTGATAGCAAAAGCCACTAGCTTTGAGTGCTGCTCCTTCAGGTAAGTGGAAGTTCTGCTCACAAACAGGGCGTATAAAGACAGAAACCCAATTTACAAAATAATGGTTGGAATGCAAGTCTTTACAGCTAATCAAGTCTTAAAGGTACAGACAATGCGTGGAGAGAGGGTTAAGCACAGGTTAAAGAGATGTGTATTGTCTCCAGCCAGGACAATTCATGAGATTTTGCAAGCCCAGGCAAGTCATGGGAGGTTACAGATAGTGTGACATGAAACCAAGATCCCGGTTGAGGCTGTCCTCATGTGGAACTTGGCTATCAGTCTCTGCTCAGCAACTCTGCGTTGCCATGTGTTGTGAAGACCTTGGAGAATGCTTACCTGAAGATCAGAGGCTGAATGCTGAAGTGTTCCCCAACAGGAAGAGAACACTTGTGCCTGGTGATTGTCAAGTGGTGTTCATTCATCCATTTGTCGTAGTGTCTGCATGGTCTCCCCAATGTACCATGCCTCGGGACATCCTTTCCTGCAGCGTATCAGGTAGACAACATTGGCCAAGTTGAAACCAGAGCACCTGGAGGAAATGTGCAGACATGCAGAGAACATGCAAGCTGCATGCAGACAGTTGCTCAAGGCCAGAATCGAACCTGTGTTCCTGGTGTAGTGCTAACCACTGTGCCACCAATAATAGACAAATTTTAATGGACTTATTCCATTTTTTTGTTCATTGTTTGCCTCAATTGATGCAGTCTGGTTGATTGGACATTCCTCCTTTATTGTGCGTAGGGAAGAATTAACTTCCGAGGAGTGGCAATTGCAGCCAGATTACCAAGTGTACCTGGTGGATGGTGTTCTTGTGTGAGATGATGGCGTCCGTGTCAATGATCTGGCACGTCTTGAAGAGGTTGCTGTAACAGAGTTGTGTGCTCTCATGGTCACGGTTCTGAAGACTGGGTAGTTTGCTGCGGACAATGGTCTGTTTGAGGCTGTGCAGTTCTCGGTTCTCTTTGCAATTCAGAAGGTAATGGAGGCAAAGTGCAAATCATCTTGATGACCTTGCATTTGCTTTAATATGTTTTTGGCTGTGGGAGCAGATGTAATTCTGTTATCCTTTTAATTGAGAGAGCTCTCAATGCAACACTATCTTAATGCAGAGACATTGCCTGCTGGTGGGTATTGTAAGTTATCAGCTCCTACAGCAGGGGCTCCTAACACCTTGATCATCATCTAGTACACTATGCCCATTATCTAGACATTGTATGCAGAAAGGGATAATTTTATTTAGAAGTGTTTTATATTGTCAGTTAATCCCACTGCTTTCTATTTCTCTCATTTGTTTTCAATTGGTGTGCATTCTAGTTGTATTCACGTACATATTGTAAACATTTGTTTTTCAGATAACTTTAGATTGCAGTTTATTAGCAAATTATTATTGCTGGGGACAGCTTGACGGGGTCCTTGTGATCTCAAACTGCGATTGTAAACTGGGATGAAAGAACATTACCATAGGTGTCCACTGACCAAGTGAGAATGTTGATTGAATTTTCATGGACACTTGTAGAACCCAATTATTTATTCAATATGAAAGTAGATTTGCAGATTGTGATGCTAAAGGGCAATTTAGCATGTGACCAATCCATCTAACTGCACATCTTTTGGACTGTGGGAGGAAACGAGAGCACCTGGAGAAAACGCACACAGGGAGAACATGCAATCTGCATGCAGACAGTTGCTCCAGGCCACAATCAAACCTGGGTCTCTGGTGCATGGGGCAGCAGTGCTAACCACTGTGCCACCAATAACAGACACATTTTAATGGACTTATGCCATTTTTTTGTTCCGTGTTTGCTTCAGTTGATGCAGTCTGGTTGATAGGTTGGACATTCCTCCTTTATTGTGCCGAGGGAAGAATTAACTTCTGAGGAGTGACAATCGCAGCCGTACTGTGACTCCACTCCTGTTTGCTCACACTGAAATGCCACCACACCTTTCGCACCTGACCATTGGGCTTGGGCTGGGAGGGAAGAACGCAATGCAGCAGCTTCCTGAATTGAGGGAAAGGAAGCCACGTCCTGTTTTGTTTAACTGCACTAGCTGTCATTGTCAACAACATTGTTTGTAGAAGCATGGTCAACCATTGCAGGGATTATTCCTCCATTCAGACCAGCATCTCAGATTTTAATATAGAGCACACTCTTGAGCACTGAAATGCAATATCAGGCTGTACCCTATGTCTTAATTTGTAAAAGAGCTTGTTGCAGTGAATACTGCCTGTAGTTCACAGAATCATAGACTCCTACAGGGCAGAAGGAGGCCATTCGGCCCATTGAGTCTGAACCCACCACAATCCCACCCAGTCCCTATCCTCATAACCCCATGCATTTATCCTAGCTAGCCTCTCTGATACTAAGAGGCAAATTAGCATGGCCAGCCCACCTAACCCACACATCTTTGGACTGTGGGAAGAAATCGGAGCACCTGGAGGAAACCAATGCAGACATGTGGAGAATGTGTGAACTCCGCACAGGGAGTGAGCCAAGCCAGGAATCGAACCTGGATTCCTGGCACTGCGAGGCAGCTGTGCTAACCACTGTGCCACTTGTAAATATCTATGGTTTTGGGTGTCCCTGATTATATAAATTGCCTTGTAACTTGGGTTTCTCTAAGTGTCTGATTACACAGTTTTGCTATTTTGCACTATTTTGCTGAATTTGTTGTTTTAAAATATGAAGCATAATGAATAAACAATATTCCTGGCTTCTTAATATTCTGAGTATGTATATTGTCATTATAATTCAGCGCATTTTTACAGCCATGCATAGTGACCTTTTAATAATAATATCTCCTTTTAAAACCGTTGAAGATCATGGAAGCTCAGATTCTTATTGATTTCCATTGATGCCAATTCAATTATGACATGCCCTATGAATAAATTCGTTGCAACCTCACCAAGGAATATTCTATCTTGTCCAGTCCACTATTTGATGTAATTAAAATGAATTTTCATGGCAAATGGAAGTTTAGATGACAGTTTTGGTAAAATGAAAGAGCCTTTGAAGTAACTAATGGGTTCCTTCCATTAGCAGTTTCTCTGATGTTGGAAACTAATCTTTCGAAAGATGCTGAGAAGTCTCTGTATGCACTCGCTCCCTGTAGGGACGTGTATCGTTTGCCCAAACCCAGAGAGTGCCACTATGTTGGCAGAGACGAGGCTTAGGGAGCCCCTGTGTCTGAGGGATGCCTCTGAAGTTTGCAGCTCTCCAACATGAAGTATTCTGAGCTGGGACCACCCCGCCCTCCGGGCATCAGCTTCAACTATTGTCTGGAGCTCGAGTTGAAAAGCATTTGAAGCACAGTGACAGATTGACCCTTGCAGGTCCCATTAGTAAGACAGACTGGCGCGTCAATCAGTTGTGCCCTGCAGGCTGCCTGCTGTTCATATTGGATTACTGAGTCTGCTGCAGAACAACCACTTTGTTCTGAACTTTCATTGATAGGTGTGTCATCTTGGAGTACCTTCTCCCTCAAAATGACCCACTTTAGGAACCTCTCACCCTTGGGATATGCGCCATTTGATTTTTGAGATTAAAATAAGTCAACATAGATCAGTTGCAAATGTTCTGTGGAGAAAAGTGGCTCTGAGTCTGTAAGTGCTCAGTTCAAATCAAATGCACTTCCTAAAATGTGGACGTTCCTACTTTAACCAGTAAAATATCCATATTCTGAACCATTTTATTTATTTTATTCATTCACAGGAATGGGTGTCGCTGGATGGCCTAGCACTTATTGCCCGTTCCTAAATGCTCTTAACTGAGTTGTTTGCTAGGCCATTTCAGAGGGACATTTAAGAATCAGTCACATTACTGCAGGTCTGGAGTCATGGCACAGTGGTTAGCACTACTGTCTCACAGCGCCAGGGACCTGGGTTCAATTCTCAGCTTGGGTCACTGTGTGGAATTTGCACATTCTCCCCATGTCTGCATGGGTTTCCTCCAGTGCTCCCGTTTCCTCCCACAGTCCAAAAGCTGTGCTGGTTAGGTGCGTTGATCATGCTAAATTCTCCCTCACTGTATTTGAACAGGGACCAGAGTGTGGCGAGTAGGGGATTTTCACAGTAACTTCATAAGTATGAATCTTATTGAATGGCGGGGCAGGCTCGAAGGGCTAGATGGCCTACTCCTGCTCCTATTTCTTATGTTCTTATGTTCTTAATAAATAAACTTTACGTGTAGGCCAGAATAAGCACAAAGCAAATTTCCTTCTCTAAAGGAAGTGCACCTGATGAGTTTTTATAAGTGGTTTTGTGGCCATTGTTTAGACTTTTAATTGCAGATTTTCATTGATTTCAAATTTCACCATCTGCCATGGTGAGATTTGAACCTGGTCCCCAAAGAATTACTTAGATTACTAGCCCAATGACAATATCACTGCCTGCCTTCAGTCATGATGATTAAAAAGGTCAAATTTTATTACACAGAATTTAGCATTTTTAAACTGGTGTTGTGATGTTTCAATTTGACAATTCATCCGCTTATTATTTTCATTAAAGCATTTCAAAATACGCTAGAGTAACTGCAGTCTTTATGTACCAAGAGTTCATTTGGTGAGATTGCCATTGTGCTGTAGTGCATATCATTCATGAATTGGCAGGTTGCTAAAAGCTGATTGCAATTTCTGTCTTCCAACAATCATCAATATCCAGTTACTTGGTTCCAAAATATAAAATGTACAATTGGAACTGAAGGCCTTTTACTTTCAGGATTAAACCTGATAATTGTCCCCAAGGAATGAACATCACCCTGGCCCCTGTCAACTCCAATTGGAAATTTTAGTGTTGGGGGCTCAGTCTCAAGGAAACAAGAGAATGCAGAATCAAGTGTTACAGTCATAGCTAGGGTGCAGAGAAAGATCAGCTTAATACAAGGTAAGTCCATTCAAAAGTCTGAAAGCACCAGGGAAGAAGCTGTCCTTGAGTCGGTTGATGTGACTTCAGACTTTTCTATCTTTTTCCCAATGGAAGAAGGTGGAAGAGAGAATGTGTCTGGGGTGTGTGAGGTCCTTAATTATGTTGGCTGCTAATGTGTGGTTGTGCAACTCACTGAACTACAGCTGGCATTGACACCAGATACAAATAAGGAGTTCTTCTATGGTTCCAGTCACCAAATTCAGTGATTTGCAGATCCTACCATTTTAATTCAGGCGCAAGTGTGGACAGAGTTAGTGGATGGGAGGCTTCTTTGCATGATGGATTGGGCTACATTCACAACATTTTGTAGTTTCTTGTGGCCTTGGACAGCACATACCAAGCGGCAATACAGCCAGAAAAAATGCTTTCTATAGCGCATCTGTAAAAGCGGGTGAGAATTGTAGCTGACGTGCCAAATTTCCTCTCGTTTGAGAAAGTAGAGGCATTGGTGGGCTTTCTTAACTATAGTGTCAGCATGGGGGGACCAGGACATGTTGGTGATCTGGACACCTTAAAAACTTGAAGCTCTTGACCCTTTCCACTTCATCCCTGATGTAGACAGGGGCATGTTCTCCTGTGTGTTTCCTGAAGTCAATGACGATCTCCTTCATTTTTGTTCCCAACCAATCAACATCTTTTTTTCTCATGTAATATACAATTTTTCGCCCTTTTGAGATTTGGTATTCTTGCATCTGCCCTGATGAATGCAAGACAAAAAGCTTTGACAGCGTGCCTCTTTGTTCCAGCAGTACTAAGGTCCATGTCTTGAGTTTGGTGTGGGGTGGGGATGGAATGAAAATCAGAAAGCCTGTTTAAATTCTTTCGTCATTGTTTCCTTGAATGTTTTATTTTGCTTTTTGTTTTCTTTATTCTTTCACGGGATGTGGACATCACTGGCAAGGCCAACGTTTGCTGCCCGCCTCCAAATGCTCTTGCAGTCGGTGGCTTTTTAGGTTACTTCAGAGTGGCTTAGAATCAGCTACATTGCTCTGGGTCTGGAGTTACATGGAAGCCAGAACAAATTAAAAGGTGGCACATTTCCCTTCCAAAGGATATTAGTGAATCCAGATGGCTTTTCATAACAATCGATAGTTTTCTGGTCACCATCACTGAGACTAGCTTTATATTCTGGATTTATTAAAATAAATTGCTGTAGTGAGATTTAAACACATGTCCAAAGGGCCTGGGCCTCTGGATCATTACATCAGAGACACTGCCTGTATCACCTCTCCTCTTTAACTTTTACTGTTTGGGTGCACTTGTTCATTTTGAATGCAGCATGCATTTGTCTATAATAATCATAAATTAGACAAATTTCAATTTTGGTTTTATTTAGAGAAGGAACAACAGATTAATGTTTACTTCCCCTGAGTGCTTTTGCATTACGTATATGTCATGCTGGATTTGCATTCAAATTTATTAAGCTATTTAAGCATTTACCAGTTATGTTATAGCAACCAATTATTACTATTTAATGTTGATAATACAAGCCATATATTCTTGTGGAATAATTAAAAAAAACCTTGCTTTGAATTTAAATGTGGCAAAAAAAAGCTGGTTATATTTTCGTACAGCTTTTGTTTTGCATTATAATGGAGAGGTAAGCGAAGTAGTGCAGTGGAATTATCCATTTCATACCACCAGTTATAAAATGGGCTTGAGTAGAGCAATTGAGCCCTTTTTTAGGCTGTCTAGTGTCTGATTCTAGCTGAGTTGGGTTAGCTTAGCCAGTGGATGTCCCCACTGTTGATTTTATTAGCAAATGCGAGAATTAAATTCAGATGAAATAGGACTGTTTGTTTAGTACAAATTATTATGTAAATCCATCACTTGGCTACAAAAAAATTCCTTCATGAAGCTTTCAAAATTTCACACAATAGCAAGTAATATTTGGCTCAGGAGAGATTCCAAAGGTTTTGTTTCAGTTAAAGACTTCTGTTTCATGACTGACAGGAAAATTGGATTGGGAAAGGTGAGTAACGGCGTATCGTCTGTTTTACAATTTTTGCAGGAGTGAAAATTACACCCCCCTCCCCTTTATCCCTTGTGTCCCCAGCAGACGATGCTGGAGTGCTGCAGCATTTTAATTAACAAATTAACATCTGTATGGAGACAACATGTCCCAAGTGAATTTGAGTACTTTTCTTAAGCCTTTTCTGATGCTGGCTTTTACCAATTATTGGTTTATTCCATATTTTTACTGCTGTCTTCAGTTTTTTGTACTTTTGACTATTTTCACCCCTGAATAAAATATTATGGCATGTCTGCAGATGTAATGCGAAACAGCTGTTTAGAAGGAGCTAGGGAATTCACAGATGTTGTACTTGAAATGCATGTAATAACCTACCTCTGAGAATTCTGCTCAGGTATGCCATATTGGCTACCATGGAAAGTTTCCACTGTAGCAGCAGATTTGTGCAAGTTTCAAATATTTAGTGAACTTTTCAATCAGTGAGTTGTATCACAAAATGCCTGCAGTGACATAGGCGTTTTGTATTTCAAGGATAGAGTGTTTGTTTGATGCTGTTCAAGGTGGTACAATCCCCATAGTGAGTAATAACTTTAAAAAAATAAAGGTGAATGTCCCAGTGACCCTCAAAGAATTGTAGGACATTCTATGTTTTAAGACTTTTCCTATAACAATCTAAAATTAACATAGACCAAACATTACTTAACAAATGAAATGCAAGTTACCAAAGCCCTGAGTACCATAAGCTGCTCTTTTCCCTTTTGAGAGACAGAACTGACTGGTGGTGATTTAACCTGAGGGTCACCACACCTCAGGGTAGGAGCAAGATTGAGAAGGCAGGGCCTTCATGACTAATCTCAGCTGCTATGGGAATTGAATCTGCACTGTGGGCATTGCCCCACTTCACATCCAACCAACTGAGCTTACTGACTCCCTTAAGCACCAACTTAAAGGTATTTTTGCATTAACTAATTAACTCAATTGAAATATGCTTTGCAATATATTTTTACTTGTCTGCCACACTTCCAGCAGCTTTGTAGCTCTAATGATAAAGTTCCAAGCTCCTGCTACCTTTTTTGAGAATTCCCCCTACCACACCAGATCAGGTATTCTAGTGTCCTTTCAAAATCTTTCTACTCAACCTTTTGAATATCTTCAAACTAACTTCTATAGGTAGGTCTATTTTAATGAGTCTTTGTTTGTTAAATCCCTAACTAGCTGTTTGAACCAGCATCCTGATTGGTTTTAATACAAAAATGGTCTTTACCTCTGTTCACAACATTAGCTGTTTGCTCGCTTGCTCACTTGGAGGGAGTTCTCCAGCCTCCCAGCCATTTGTTTCTCAGCGGTGGGAGGTGGCATGCTGTTTGCTGGTGGTGGGATTCTCTGGTCATGCCATTGCCAATAGGATTTCCCATTGATGTCACCCCATGAAATCCACAGGAGGCTGTGCATTGCTAGTGGGAAAAGAGAATCCTGCTGTCAAGGATTCCTCCCCATATTTCTGTCTATTCCAGGTGTCAATAGGTTTCAGTTACTGTTGAGAGGCCAGTCTCCAGGCTGATCTGGAATGATCACCATCATCCTCTATTTAGGGCAATCTGTTTTCAACTCAAAGGAGATGTTTTAAACCTAACTATCTCGGAGCCTCACATTTGTAACAAAAGTAACACACTGCCTTTCAAATGAATGTAGACCTGATCTGTAACTACATTTCGTACCCATTCATGATTTTTCACTTTATAATAATCAATATTGTTAAATAAAAGATACTTTTTCCAGTATTGAGTACATAACTACATTTGGATTCCTAATGTTCTATGTAGTCTACTTGTCATTTTCTGTTCGTGTACAGTGGATTCTAATCCGACTCTCTTCCTGTAGTAAAATGTTGAAATATGCAGAAAAGTGTGGCCTGAACCAACCAAATTGTTTCATGAAAGGGAGGAGACTGATGCAATCATTAACTGAGTAGGTGTCATTGTTGGAGAGCAATTATTGATCCACGGTGTGAGAGAGAGGGATAGCCAGGAAGAATCTAGTAGGGAAGAAACAGAATGGTCCTAGCTGAGCAATTTGACACTGAGATGAATTTTCAAGCCAGTTTGTTTGTGCCATTGGAACTAAGAAGTGACGGGGTGTGTGGATTTTGTGTGGGTACATGGAGTTTTGGATTAGCTGTAGTTTAAGATGATTAGAGCTGGAGAGCATGGTCAGATTTGCACATTTGAAGTTAGACATCCAAGTGCCATCAGGCTAATAGCAAAGATGATATCTTGACAGAACGGTGGCACAGTGACTGGCACTGCTGTCATAGTGCTGGGGCCCAGGTTCAATTCCTGGCTTGGGTCACTGTGCACATTCTCCCAGTGTCTGCTTGGGTTTCCTCCAGTGCTCCAGTTTCCTCCCACAGTCTGAAAGACATGCTAATTAGATACATTGACCATGCAAAATTCTCCCTCAGTGTACCTGAACAGGTGCTGGAGTGTGGTGACTAGGGGATTTTCACAGTAACTTCATTGCAGTATTAATGTTAGCCTACTTGTGATGAATAAATAAATTTAAACTCTCAATTTCCATTCGACGAGCTCATTAAAAGTTTAAAAACTGATTTTCTTCAAAAGTACTTACTGTTTATAGCCCTAAATTTATTAATTTCATCTTCTGCCTTCCAGGAAGCGATTTCTACACTCCAAACTGTCACCCACAAGGTAGGAAACCTTCAAATCTGGACATTAAGTGCCATCTGGCAGTAGAACTCCTGACCCCATTTCATCAGTTTAAAAACTTCATTTTCTCCAAAGTGAATAGTTTAGTTATTTACTAACTTAGCTTCTGCAATATATTACTGATCTTTTAATATACTTTGCATTTTGAATCTATCCCTTTCTAACTTCACCAGTTGCTCCTAACTAAAGTTGTGAAAACTCAAATGGTTTTGATGCATGTTTAAAAAAAATCAAGAGAAAGTTATTACAGCTGACTTTGACGTTGAGGTTTAGCACTGGTTAAGTTAGTGCTCTGAGTAAAGTTGGTGCTGTTTTCATGTCAAAGTTAATTACATTTTTGGTAATGTTTAGAATATTATAGAATGCTTACATAGGATATCTAAATTGTTTGACATGCACTGTTTAAAGAAAGATAAAGGATGAGAATACATCAATCAACACAGTTTGGCCATCTTTAATGAGTTGTTGAGCAAATAGTATTTTCTGACAATTGTAATATCCTGAAGCATGACTTTTCAGAACAAAAGCTGGTGGGTAAAATTTTATTTCTATCTTTTTAGGGTAAAGTTCTTGAACATTTGGAGTAACTCTGTTTTTAATGTGTACAATTTCCATATAGGTTTGTGTTGAAATTAAAGTGTTATGAAAGAAAGAGATAAAAACCCCTCTTTCTGAGTTGATTGAGCATGCAATCATAACTACATATCTAGTGTAACAACACCACATTTCATAAATCATAAGAGCAAAGTTCAAACAATCTGTTAGCAATGAACCTGAGAATTAGGTTTTATTACAGTTGGTCCTATCCACCTTTTATCCATCTCTGCGTGAATGGGTTATTTTATGAGAAATAGTTGTCTTATGAGGCTAGGCTTGTATCTGCTGGTGTTCAGAAGAGTAAGGGGCAACTTGATTGAAAGGGGAGGGGCCTTGATAGGGTGGATGTGGAGACGATGTCTCTTTTGGGAGAATTTAGAACAAGGGGGGTGTTCGTTCATTAAAAATGAGGGGTTGCCCATTTAAGACGGAAATGAGGAGAAATTTGTTTTCTCTGAGGGTCGTGAATCATTGGAACTCTTCCTGATAAAGCTCTGGAAGCAGAATATTTTTTAAAGTAGAGCTGGATAAATTCTTGGTAACTAAGAAGGATAAGATATTGGGGATAGACTGTTTGCAGATTTGAGTTTACTATCAGACCAGCTATGATCTGATTGAATGATGCAGCAGGCTTGAGGGGCTGAATGGCCCACTCCTTTGTATGTCTGGAGTATACACTAGAACAACATTATTCACTGGTTCATTCCTCAAACGTTGCAATTATGTCATCTTTAGAAGACTATCTAAAATTGATCTCTGGTAGATCTGTGTGAGGTGGCACTGCTCTGTATATTTCTAGCCTGTAGGATTACCAATCGCATAATGAATCAGAACTGCAGCTGATGGGAAAATGTCCCTGAGTGAGTGATAGATTCAATATTGGAGATACCCTGGGAATATCTTGCCCTAATGATCAACTCAATCACTGCAAGAAGAAAACGTAATATTTTAAAAAAAAAATCACCCACTGTTCAATCCTGCACAACTACATAATCATTCTTAGAGTAGGGAGATTAATCTGGGACTGAACTCTTTAAAATAAAAAAAATTATTGAGAAGTTTGAACGTTTCAATTCAGGATGTAAAGCTTGTATGTTGGTTAGTTTATCCCTAAGGGTTGCAGCCCCAGTCTTTTTTCTGTCACAGTTAAAGCTGATTACAAATATTTGAGGCACTTTGGATACTGACGTCAGCTGACATTTTTTTTTGTAGGTGTCTTTTTTTAATTTCAAAATGGTCATTATATGTACCTCCAACATAAGTTATAGGTTTATTATTGTATGTTTTTCCCAACAATCTCAAACCAGCTACCATTTTGCTCAGCACCCAATCAGCTGCAATAATGCTGAGGATCTCCGTCACAAACATCTCCATCCACTTTTTTAATATAAAATAAAAACAGAATGGTGCAAAAGGTCTGGTTGGCTCCATCTGTGGAGAGAGAAACAGTTACCATCTCAAATACAGCATGATTTGGGATTGAAGTTCTGAAGTAGAGGTTGTAGCAGACCCTTGGTAACTCTGTTAATCTCTTCACAGATGCTGCCAGAAATCCTGGGGTATTTCCAGCATCTGCAGTATTTTGCTTTTATTCTACTCATTTAGTTTTGCAACCTAAAGTTTTTTTTCATTTGGTTCTAAACCTTTCTCATTTGGGAGCAGAGTATTGCTTCAGTAATGAGCTGCATTTCTGGTTGGACTAGGGGCAGACAGGACAAACAAACAAGGCGGGTGGGGGAAGCGAGGGGAGAAAATATGCCCATGCGTTGGAGCTTCCCAAAGGAAATTCCTCGGAGCAGATAGCCAGCCTGTGGGAGGGAAAACACAAGGGCCACGTGATGGATAGGAGCAAAACTACAGTTTTTTGGTTGAGCAGTGAGTCTGGGGGAAGATAGCTCATTGTGATTCACAGGCTTATACGTTACCCTGCAGAGCGGCAAACGGACCACGTCCACTCACTGTCCTCAAAGATGTGGACCCACCATCAGCACTGGGGGTTGGAAAGACTATGGCAGGGGTGCGGGTAAGGTACATTTCCAGTTGTGGGACAGGAGAGGTCATCAGTAGATTTTTAATTCCAGATTTTTTATTGAATTCAAATTCCACCACCTGCTGTGGTGGGATTCGAACCTGGTCCCCTCACTAATCATGCACACTTGGTATATTAGGCTGGTGAGGTCATTGCATGCATGATATAGAAGCAGGTTTTGTGAACACAATGATTTTTGTTGAATGGAAAGTTCTTCCTCTGCCACTGAGGAGGCTAGATAATGTAAGGAGTCTGTGAAGGAGGAAGCAAGGACAATGTGGGGAGAATATTCCAACTATGTCAAAAATCAGGAAAAAAGTTAAAAGGAAGGAGAGCTCAGGAGATGTTACTAATGGAAGTGTTAGAATTCAAAAAGAAGGCACAAAAACTAGTATCAGGGTACTTTATCGATATGCTTGTAGCATTTGAAACAAGGTAAATGAGTTGACAGCACAAATCATTGCGAAGAAGTATGATTTGGTGGCCATTACAGAGACATGGTTGCAGGATGGTCATGACTGGGAGTTGAACATCCAGGGGTATCAAACTGTTCGGAGGGACTGACAGAATGGTATAGCTCTGATTATTTAAGGATGACATCAGGGTGGTGAGAGATGATATAGATTCTGTGGGAAAGAAGGTTGAATCCATTTGGGTGGTAAATAGAAATAGTAAGGAGAAAAAGTCTTTGATGGGTGTAGTCTATAGGCCACCAAATAATGACATCTTGATGGGACGAGAAATAGGTAAAGAAATAACATCCATGTAAAAATGGAACAGTGATTATCATGGGGGAATTTTAATCTACATTTAGAATGCTCAAATCCTCTTTACATGTAGAGGATGTGGTTAAGAAGGTGTGTGGTGTACTGGCCTTCATCAATCGAGGAATTGAGTTTAGGAGTCAGGAGATAATGCTGCAGCTGTATAAGATCCTAGTCAGACCCCACTTGAAGTACTGTGCTCAGTTCTGGTCACCTCTTACAGGAAGGATGTGGAAGCCATAGAAAGGGTGCAGAGGAGATTTACAAGGATGTTGCCTGGATTAGGTGGCATGCCTATCCCGTGAGGATAGGTTGAGAGCTCGGTCTTTCTTCCTTAGAGACGGAGGATGAGAGGTGACCTGATAGAGGTGTATAAGATGTTGAGAGGTATTAATCAAGTGGATTCTCAGAGGCTTTTTCCCAGGGCTGAAATGGCTGCCACAAGAGGACACAGGTTTAGGGTGCTGGGGAGTAGGTACAGAGGAGATGTCAGGGGTAAGTTTTTCATTCAGAGGGTGGTGGGTGTGGGGAATCGGCAGCCGGCAGTGGTGGAGGTGGATTCGATAGGGTCTTTTAAGACACTTTTGGATAAGTACATGGGACTTAGAGGGTTATAGGTAAACCTAGTAGGTAGGGACATATTGGCACAACTTGTGGGCCGAAGGGCCTGTTTGTGCTGTAGTTTTTCTATGTTCTATATCAATTGGTCAAATCGGGTCGGTCAAGCCAACCCTGAGGAGGAGTTCGTAGAATGAATCCATGATCGCTTCCTTGAACAGTATGTAATGGAATCGACAAGGGAGCAAGCTATTCTAGATCTGGTCCTGTGTAATGAGACGGGAATAATTCATGATCTTGCAGTTAGGGATTCTGTTGGAAGAAGTGATCACAGTATGTTTGAATTTAAAATACAGATGGAGCGTGACAAGGTAAAATCCAATACCTGTGTCTTATAATTAAACAAAAGCGACTACAAAGGGATAAGGGAGGAGTTGACTGGGAGCAAAAACTTTAGTGGGACAGTTGAGGAACAGTGGAAGACTTTCAAAGCGACCTTTCACAGTGCTCAGCAAAAGTATATACCAGTGATAAGGAAGGACTATAGAAAAAGAGATAATCAGCCATGGATATCTAAAGAAATTAGTGGGAACCTAGAGGATTGGGAAATCTTTAAAGGCCAGCAAAAAGCCACAAAAAAACTATAAAGAAAGGTAAGGTGAATTGAGAGTAAACTAGCTCAGAATACAAAAACAGATAGCAAACATTTCTACAAATATATAAAATGAAAAAGTGGTCCTTTAGAGGATGAGAAGGGGGATGTAATAACTGGAAATGAGAAAATGGCTGAGGCATTGAATATGTATTTTGTGTCAGTCTTCACAGTGGAAGACACAAATAACATGTCAAAAATTGATGACAGGAAGGCTATGGCAGGTGAGGACCTAGATACTGTTATCACAGAACAGGTAGTGTTGGGGAAGTTAATGGGGCTGAAGGAAGACAAGTCTCCTGGTCCAGATGGAATGCATCCCAGGGTACTGAAAGAGATGATGGGGGGAAATAGCAAATACACTAGTGGTAATTTACCAAAATTTGCTGGACTCTGGGGTGGATTCCCGCAGATTGGCAAACCACAAATGACACCACTGTTTAAAAAAGGAGGTAGACAAAAGGCAGGTAACTATAGGCCGGTTAGCTTAACTTCTGTAGTAGGGAAAATGCCTGAATATCATCAAGGAAGAAATAGCGAGGCATCTGGATATAAATTGCTGAGACGCAGCATGGGTTCATGAAGGGAAGGTCATGTTTGACTAAATTGGTGGAATTCCTTGAACATTACATATGCAATGGACAATGGGGGACCTGTGGATGTGGTGTATTTACACTTACAGAAGGCATTTGACAAGGTGCCGCACCAAAGACTCTTAAGATAAAGATGCATGGTATTACGGGTAATGTATTAGCATGGATAGAGGATTGGTTAATTAACAGAGCAAAGAGCGGGGATAAATGGGTGTTCTTCTGGTTGGTGATCAGTGACTAGTGGTATGCCTGTGTTGGGACCACAATTGTTTATGATTTACATAGATGATTTGGAGTTGGTGGCCAAGTGTAGTGTGTCAAAATTCACATAACACTAAGATGAGTGGCAGAGCAAAGTGTGCAGAGGACGCTGAAAGCTTTCAGAGATATAGGTCGTCTAAGTGAGTGGGCGAGGGTCTGGCAGGTGGAGTACAACGTTGGTAAATGTGAGGTTATCCATTTTGGTAGGAATAACAGCAAAATGGACTATTTTAAATGGTAAAAAATTGCAGCATGCTGCTGTGCAGAGGGACCTGGGTGTCCTTGTGCAGGAATCTCAAGGAGTTGGTTTACAGGTGCAGCAGCTAATTAAGAAGGCAAATGGAATTTTGTCCTAAATTGCTAGAGGGATGGAGTTTAAAACCAGTGAGATTATGTTGCAGCTGTACAAGGTGCTGGTCAGGCCACATCTGGAGGACTGTGTACAGTTTTGGTCTCCTTACTTGAGAAAGGATATACTGGCACTGGACAGGGTGCGGAGGAGATTCACTAGATAGATTGCAGAGTTGAGAGGGTTGGCTTATGAGGAAAGACAGAATAGACTGGGGCTATACTCATTGGAATTCTGAAGAATGAGAAGAGATCTTATAGAAACATACAAGATTATGAAGGAATAGATAAGATAGAAGCAGGGATGTTGTTTCTATTAGTGGGTGAAACTAGATTTAGGGGGCATGGCCTCAAAATAAGGGGAAGCAGATTTAGGACTGAGTTGAGGAGGAATCCCCTCACACAAAGGGTTGTGAATCTGTGGCTGTGAATCAGTGAAGCAGTTGAGGCTACCTCATTGAATTTTTTTAAGGCAAAGGTAGCAAAAGAATTGAGAGTTAGGGTGAGCAGGTAGGTAAATGGAGCTGAGTCCACAATAAGATCAGCCATGATCTTATTGAATGGTGGAGCAGGCTTGAGGGGCCAGATGGCCTACTCCTGCTCCTAATTCTTATGCATGTGACTCCAGAGCCACAGCAATGTGGTTGACTCTCAACTGCCCTCTGAACAAGGGCAACTTGGCCATATCTCATGAGTGAATAAGAGAAAAACATTTTCCTAAGTATCTTTTTTTGTGAGTATCTGTTATTTCAGCTTTCACTATGTCTCTCAATTACCTTAGCTCTGTGACATTGTAATGGCATTTATCTCTTATTTCTGGAACTTCATGCCATTCCTTTTTCCTTTTTGAAAGGGATCAAAAGTGGTGGTCAGAGATTTTACAAAAAACATGAGTATTTGCAGCACTGTTGTACCAGCGTTTTTAAATACGGTGTTGATGACCTGTGGACCATTTCCCATCCAACAGATTCATTCAAAAATATCTCAAAGAATCTCATCGTTCCAGTGACACTGGCATGCTGGGGTTGAGATTTTCTGTCAAGAGCTTATCCATTGGGCAAAAAGTACCTATTTTGCATCAATTACATGGGGAAACATTGGCCCAGGATTGCACTCGAGATTTATGTGTGTTCAGCATTTCTGGAGATGTTACCTATTATCCATCATCTATCACCCATTATCTGGTGTACTCCTATTAATGAGGCTTGAGGAGCATATCAACAATTTTAAAACCCCTTTCCGTGTTGAGTTTTTTGGTTAGTTATTAGTCTACCTTGCTGTCAGAAATATTTCATTCATTAGCTCTGACCAAGACCGTAAGAAACTACAAAGTGTTCTAAACGTAGCCTAGTCATCACACAAACCAGCCTCCCATCCATTGACTGTTGTTCCTGCTGCCTCGAAACAGCATCCAACATAATCAAGGACCTCACGCACCCAGGACATACTCTCTTCGATCATGAAAAAGAGACAAAAATCTGAGGTCGTGTACCAACCGACTCAAGAACAGCTTTCCTGCTGCCATCAGACTTTTGATCGGATCTACCTCTCATTAAGTTGATCTTTCTCTACATCCTAGCTATGACTGTAACACTACATTCTGCACTCTCTCGTTTCCTTCTCCCCTATGTACTCTGATATGTTTTGGCTGTGTAGTGCACAAGAAACAATACTTTTCACTGTATCCCAATACTTGTGACAATAAATCAAATCAAAGAAAAACCACAATACATTCTTGTAGATACAAGCTTTTTCATATGAGCATGGGACATGATAAAAGCAACATCAAATCTTATGATGTTGATGGTAACGTAAGCAGTAACAAGTTCTGAAGCAGTTGTTATGCTAATTAAGCATTCTTGAATACACGAGCTGCATCATTCTAGAGAAAACGTATTTTACAACTGTAATGACAATTGCAAATTACATTTCAGTAGAAATATTTTGAGCCACAAATTTTTTAGCAATTTTATAAAAATATACAGGTGGTATTCACTGTTGTGGTTGTACTGAATGAAGAATGGTTGCACACGTTGATGGAACAATCCCGCACCCAGTTTATTTGCTCAAGTCAGTGGGAAATGCAGACTGTTGATATTTTGCCAGTTTCTGACAGTATTATCCAACTTTGCAACATATGGGAGACAATAAAGTGGGAGATTTCAAAGCAAAGAGCATATTGTCTCCTGGCAGTATATTTATTTTGTGAACCAGACAATTTGATCCATTCTCAGGTTGAATATGCAATGCTAGACTTCTCTGATGCACTCAAAAAGGTCTCATGTTCAAGCAGTACAAGAGACCTTGCTCTGGATGTCTCAAGGTCACATTAACATTGTTTTGGCTTGAAATCTTTTGGTGGCATGACTAGTGTGTTTTCTTCAGGACCAGATTTATTTGGAGTGCTCAAACTATATTAGATTAACTTTGAGCTTGCTTGTCCCGAATATTGTAATAGGATAGCTCTTGTGTACTCGGGTGTAATAGCATGGTGGCAGAGTGGTTAGCACTGCGGCTTCATAGCATCAGGAACCTAGATTCAATTTCCATCTTGGATCATCATAGTGTGGAGTCAGCATGTCCTCCCCATGTCTGCATGGGTTTCCTCCAGGTGCTCCGGTTTCCTCCCACAGTCCAAAAGATGTGCTGGTTAGGTGCGTTGGCTGTGCTAAATTCTCCCTTGGTGTACCCGAACAGGTGCCGAATGTGGCAGTAAGGGGATTTTCACAGTAACTTTTGTTGTAGTGTTAATGTAAACCTACTTGTGACACAAATAAATAGTTACCTATGCACAGTAAGTGAGGGTTTTAATATCTGTAGCTGGTGATATCAGAAGGTCTGGAAAACTCTGGCACTTCTGCAAGTTTAATTTAGGCAAGTAATTTTAAATGAACAATAGCTGTTGAATCTTTATACCTGACAGGTATTTTGTCAAAGGTGTGCACAAGTGACATGAACAATGTAGATCATGCAGAGCAGGTTTTACTTTGTATTTCTCATTCAGTTATTACTGATTTTTTTTCTTTTAAGACATACAAAAATTATATGACATTATATTCAACAGTGAGTGGTGCTGAGCTTTTAGATTTCACAGCCTGTCATTGGCATTTTGGGTTGATTTATATCACGTTGTTGACAGTTAAATTCAACACACAACGGTTAAACACAGAGGAAGCTATTTGGGGAAATGTGCTCTGATCGGCAGTCAAGCACAATGGTTAGCACTGCTGCCTCACAGCGTCAGGGACCAGGTTCAAGTCCAGTGTTGGGTGGAGTTTGCACATAGAATTATAGAAGCATACAGCACAGAAGAGGTCCTTCGGCCCATTGAGTCCACACCAACATGGTAAAATCACTTGAACTTGCACTTAATCCCACCTGCCAGCACTTGGCCCATATACCCGAATGTTATGATGTGCCAAGTGTTCATCTACATATTTTGTAAAGGCTGTGAGGCAACCTGTCTCCACCACCCCCCACGCAGCACATTTCAGACCATCACCACCCTTTGGGTAAAAAAGTTTGTCCTCTCATCCCCCCACTAATCTTCTGCCCCTCATCTTGAACCAATGTCCCTTTGTGACTGACACTTCAACCAAGGGGAGCAGCTGCTCCCTATCTGCTCTGTCCATGTCCTTCATAATCTTGCACATCTCAATCCAGTCATACCCCCCCCGAGTCTTCACTGTTCCAACGAAAACTCATGCCTATCCTCTTCATAACTTTAAATGTTCCATTCCAGGCATCATCTGGGTGAATCTCCTCTGCATCCCCTCCAGTGCAATACCATTCTCCCTGTGCCTGCGCAGATTTCCTCTGGATGCTCCAGTTTCCTCCAAAGGTGTGCAGGTTAGGTTGATTGGCCCCTTAATGTCAGGGGGAATTAGTGGGGTAAATGCATGGGTTTACCGGGGTAGGGCATGGGTGGGATTGTTGTCGGTGCAGGTTCGATGAACCGAATGTCATCGTCCTCCTGCGCTGTAGGGATTTGATGATTCTAGCAGCTGGTAAAGCTGTACAGTTTGAATATTGAAACAGTTTAAGATGTGTATTTGTTTCATCTGTCCAATAATCTTGACACCAATAACATTGGAATGGCTTTGTATGAGCTCTCTCCCTGAGGACAGAAACAATCAGTTCAGTGAATACAGACCTGTGAAAGTGAAAATAGGCCAGCTAAATCTAATTTATTTATACTTTTCCAGGTTATGGAATGAATAAGAATCAGATTGTTCATTTGAAATTCAATATATTCTGTTCAGGCGAATATTATTATAATACATACCAGTTTCTCAGTTTGAACTAAGCTTTATTTGCCAAAGCATTTTCGTCCAACTTCTGGAAAATAGCAGGAAAACGCTCTTTTGGGGGAAAAGTGAGCTTAAAGGATACAAATTGTGAGGGTTCCTGAACATGAGGATATCTAAGTGAAATTTGCAACACATTTTTGTAGTTGTTTCAATTGAAATCAAAGAAATTTAGACTGTGTCCCTTCATTCAAACATCCTTGGATATGTATTTTTAGTCTTTTGAGATTGGTGGGCTTGTCATTGTAACATCCCTGTTCAAAAACGGAGAAAATTATAAACCAAATCACTACAGATCAGAGCATGCAGCATCTTGTGATCAAGCTTTGAGAGACTATATTAGAGAATGAAAGAACTAAGTTTATTGAGTACAACCGTTGTTAAAAAAACAAGTTGTGTCTGACAAATTTAAGAGTTCTTTGAGAAAAGAATGGTGTGCTAATGAAAGGAGATGCAATGGATCTAAAAATGTTTTTAGGAGCGCTGCACAGGTTAGTTGTGCTCAAGGTGCATGACACTAAAATGAATTAGCAACATCTTCAGATAATACGTGTCCATTTCCAACCCCCCCCCCCACCTCCCTTTCTCTCTGCCTCCTGTTTTTTGTCTTTCTGCCTTCTCCCTTTTCTCTCCCATCTCTCCTCCTCCCCCTCACCTCTCTACCCTCTTTTTTTCTTCCACCCCCTTCCCTCTCTCTCTCTCTCTTCCCCTCCTCTCTCTCTCTCTCTCTCTCTCTCTTCCCCTCCTCTCTCTCTCTCTCTCTCTTTCTTTCTTTCTTTCTTTCTTTCTTTCTTTCTCTCTCTCTCTCTCTCTCTCTCTCTCTTTCTTTCTCTCTCTCTCTCTCTCTCTCTCTCTCTCTCTCTCTCTTCCCCTCTCTCTCTTTTCTCTCTCTTCCCCTCCTCTCTCTCTCTCTCTCTCTCTCTCTCTCTCTCTCTCTCTCTCTCTCTTCCCCCCCCCCTCTCTCTTCCCCCCCCCCCCCCTCTCTTCCCCCCCCCCCCCCTCTCTCTTCCCCCCCCCCCCTCTCTCTCTTCCCCCCCCCCCCCTCTCTCTTCCCCCCCCCCCTCTCTCTTCCCCCCCCCCTCTCTCTTCCCCCCCCCCTCTCTCTTCCCCCCCCCCTCTCTCTCTTCCCCCCCCCCCCTCTCTCTCTTCCCCCCCCCCCTCTCTCTCTTCCCCCCCCCTCTCTCTCTCCCCCCCCCCCCTCTCTCTCTTCCCCCCCCCCCCTCTCTCTCTTCCCCCCCCCTCTCTCTCTTCCCCCCCCCCCTCTCTCTTCCCCCCCCCCCTCTCTCTTCCCCCCCCCCCTCTCTCTTCCCCCCCCCCTCTCTCTTCCCCCCCCCCTCTCTCTCTCTCTTCCCCCCCCTCTCTCTCTCTTCCCCCCCCTCTCTCTCTCTTCCCCCCCCCCCCTCTCTCTCTCCCCCCCCCCCTCTCTCTCTCTCCTCCCCCCCCCCCTCTCTCTCTCCTCCCCCCCCCCCTCTCTCTCTTCTCCCCCCCCCCCCCTCTCTCTTCCCCCCCCCCCCCTCTCTCTCTCTCTTTCCCCCCCCCTCTCTCTCTCTCTCTCTCTCTCTCTCCCCCTCTCTCTCGTGCCCTCTCCTCCTTAGTTTCTGAATCAATAAGTCTGTAATAGCCAGGCCAGCTACTGCGGCCTTTCTGTTCAGGTGTTAAATCTGACACTTGGTCTCAATGTAACTTGACTTGGGCCCATGGTAGCCAAATCATCTCAACGTAACACTAGGCAGAAGGAGCAGGAAGTCACCTGCTCCATTTCACCTTGAATTGAAAGATACAGTTTAAAACATAACCATCTCATAAAGCCCCACATTCATAACAATATAAAACACAAATCATATTGCGTTCTTAAAGAAAAAAAAAATAGGTTTTATAAATAAGGGCAGAGGAAAAAATGGTAAAGAGTTTTGGTAAACTTGTACAAACCATTGCTTAGGCTCAGTTTTAGAAAATGTTGTCCTATCTGAGTGTCTTATTTTAGGAAGGAGATGAAGTGGGTGTTAGTTGCCACGAGAGAATGAAGAAAAGGGAATTGAATAGAGATGCTCAAGTATGCAAAGTTTTGTTAAAGTAAATGCAATGGAATGGTTTCAGTTGGGTAGTGAATTAGTAAAGAAAAGGCTACAAATTTGAAGATACTGGCTGAAATTTTACCACCTCCAGGGGTGGGCAGGGCCTGCAGAATGGAATTTTCTGTTGGCCATGGGTGGGATTTTATGAGCCTTGCCAAAGTGAGGTCGTGAAATAGCAGCTAGTCAGTGGAATGAAGGAAGGAAAACATGCTGTATGTAGAGGGTCGCTTGAACTTAATCTTCAATGTGAAAGAATACAGAAACAGAATCACAAACGGATTTTATTAGGAAATGGGGAAATGTTTGAAAATGAAAGGGAAAAGGGCAAGAGACCAAATGGGTAGCTGCCTCACATCACCAGCACTGGTATCTGTGGGTGGAAAGTGATCAACTTTGCTGTAAAATTCCACGATGACTGCATGACTCATGAAAGCTTCATAAACTCAAACACAATTCACGCTGGAAAGCAGAAGGTGAAACAGCAGTCCGTCAAGATGATACTGGCTTCAGATCATAGTGTAGCAGCGGCTGTCAGCGCCAGTACCTGCTGGTACCTTCAGAAAAGCATTGTCATGCCAAGGATGACTTACAGTAGTTGGGAACAGTTAACATGACAGAAGACTGATCTATTACAAAACTATAACTGCAGGATATTTGTTTCATATTCTACCAGGAGATGAAAACCTTCAGTTTCTAAGGAAGCTCCTCTCCATTGGTTTGTCACAGACCGAAAAAGAGATTGCATTTCTGTTTCTGAATTTTGAGAGAGGCCTGTTACGCAGTATTATTTTGTGAAAAACAAGAGGTTGATCTGAAGTTATTTTGAAGGGGCATTGCACAACATCTTTTGATTGCTTCAGAATGAAAGACCACATTTCTGTGGCTCTACTGTGCAAAAAAAATGCATGCAGACATGTAGTATAAGTGCATTAAAGATTGTAAATTGAATTCAACTTTGTAATGTTTGAACACTGGGGACATGCAATTTAGTTGCGTAACTCCTTGAGTGTGCCTGAACACATTGAAAGATGCCTCTCTGATGCCACACAGCCCAACTGACTGATGCATTGCCAGAATTCTAAATTTATACACCCCATGTCCTGGCAGCACCTGTGTTGTCCGCTCTTTTAAACAGCAAAGTGAACATTGCTGTAACGTCATTTAAAGGGACAGCAAGTTAAATTTTTAGAACATTTTCTATTGGAAAAGTACTGTTCTGAGGGAATGTTGCTGTGGCTCAGGATTGGCAGGGGTGTACATGGCCCGCACACATGCAAGTATGGGCACTGCAGTGGAGGTGCCTCTGGGTCTGCAGCATAGCAGGGAGATGAAGCAGAGGGCAAGTTTTGCACCATCCCCTTCTCCAAATACTCCTTTTCCTGATAACAAGATACTGGCTGGCAGGCTGGATAACATTCAGCATTTTGGTGTCAGTTTTCACCCCGTGATGTTCCAATAAGATTTTCATCTGGTCCTTTACACCTGTGCCTCTGTGCCACCTCAACTGTGGCCAAGTTAGCAAACAAACCTGGCCAGGTTGCAGCCCAGTGACTCAGAATGCACTAACACTAACTCTACACTTGCTTCCAAGTGAAGTGCTGCACCAGTTTAAGATCAAGTGACCAGTCCTCTGTCCTGCGATGCTGCTCACTTACTCCCTGGGCCTCCTCTGGCTGGAGAGGTGACAGTCCCTGGTCTGAAAGTAGCAACTAAGCAGGGGGAAGGTTGGTGTAAGGGCAGTTGTTTGGGGTGGAAAGTAAAGGATTCATTGCCACACCACCAGCCTTTGCTCATTGTGCTGAGAGATTGAACTGGGACATAGTCTAATAGGTGCTGTATTTTCAATGCTCTCAGTAACCTCAAAGTGCAGGCCTCATTGGAGCCACTGCTGTTTTGCTGGGAGTCATTCCTCTGTGGGGCACTGGAAATGCAGTCATTTTTGTTCCCTCTACCCCTTTTGCTTCACTCCTTCTATTGTGTGCCACCTTCTCTACAAGAGAGGCAAAAATGCCAGTGAATGAGTGGCACTGCATTTGGATGATGTGATTTTGATTTGATTTATTAATGTCACATGTATTAGCATAAAGTATTGTTTCTTGCACACTATATAGATGAAGCATACTATTCATAGAGAAGGAAAGGAGAGTGTGCAGAATGTAGTGTTACAGTCATAGCTAGGGTGTAGAGAAAGATCAACTTGTGCAAGGTAGATCCATTCAAAAGTCTGATAGCAGGGAAGAAACTGTCCTTAAGCTAGTTGGCATGGGTCCTCAGACTTTTGTATCTTTTTCCTGATGGATGAAGGTGGAAGAGAATGGGTGCATGACGTCCTTGATTATACTGCTGCTTTTCCAAGGCAGTGGGAAGTGTAGACAGTCAATGGATGGGAGGCTGGTTTGAGTGGTGGACTGGGCTTTGTTCAAAACCCTTTTATAGTTTCTTGTGGTCTTGGACTGAGCAGGAACCATCCCAAGCTGTGATACAACCAGAAAGGATGCTTTCTATGGTACATCTATAAAAGTTGGTGTGAGTTGGAGCAGACATACCAAATTTCCTTAGCCTCCTGAGAAAGTAGAGGTGTTGGTGGGCTTTCCTAACTACAGTGTCGGCATGAAGGGACTAGGATAGGTTTTGGTGATCTGGACACCTAAAACATTGAAGCTGTCAACCATTTATACTATGTTCCCATTGATGTAGACATGGGCATGGCCTCCACTTGATGTTCTGAAGTCAATGACTGTTCTGTATCTCTTCTGTTTTCCGTCCTGTCATTGTTTGAGATCTGACCCACTACGGTGGTGTCATCAGCAAACTTGAAAATGGAGTTGGAGGAGAATTTGGCATTGCGGTTAGAGGTGTATATGGAGTATAGTAAGGGGCTGAGGACGCAGCCTTGTGAAGCACCAATGTTGAGGATGATCGTGAAGGAGGTGTTGTTGCCTATCCTTACTGATGTGCCTGCCCTGGCTGAACAGCTGGATATATGTCAAGGCAATGAGATGTGAGGCTGGCAGCATTGGAGGGTGTGGTCTCTGGACATTCAGCATGTATTCTGAGTGCTGGGGAATGCTGCTGGGTGAGTGGCAGGGCACAGTGCCTTGGGCAGCATGAGAGGATGGTGTTGTGTTGGGTGGGAATGTTATCTGAAGATGAGATTCCTCTGCCTTTGACAACTTGTGTGACATTGATTGACCTTTTATGGCACTTGCTGCTGTGTCCTGTGGTCCAGACTTTGGGAGTTGACCTTTTTGAGCCACTTGCTCTTACTCCCTTCTTAGGGTGGTGTTTGAGAGTCTGTTGCCCACTTTAGCACTAATTCCTCCAGCATGGCATCAGTCAGCTTGCATCCTTCTGTGTGCCCTGATATTTACTTTGTAAGAATCATCATGGCAGTAAGCCTGCTGTGCAGAGGCCTTTGTGTGGTCTGCAACACCACTGCCAGGGCCTCCTGCTGTGTGCAGAGCTTGTTGGCAGTGCTGAAATGGAGAGAGCAGTCCTGTTGGTGCACCAATCTGAGCATTTGGATGAGGTGGAAGAATTGTTTTTTCCCTATCTGATTATGTATGGGAGCAGGAACGTTAGAAATTGTGTACCCCTGGAAAATCGGGAGTCTATTTTATATCCCAGAAACTAAACGAGAAGGGCATGCTGATACCTCCATGAAGTACCGAGTTGCCTGTGTCTTGTTTTTGATGGTAACGCTTTTCTGATGGGTGAAGGGAAATTGGCTAAGTGGTGTGAACAGTGACAAGCACTTGTGGTAATGCAAGATTTCCACAACATCATGCCACAATTTGGTTTGATTTGTCACATGTATTAGTATACAGTGAAAAGTATTATTTCTTGCACATTCTACAGAAAGCATACTGTTCAAAGAGGAGGAGGAGGAGGAGAGGGTGCAGAATGTAGTGTTATAGTCATAGCTAGAGTGTAGAGAAAGATCAACTTAATGCAAAGTAGGTCCATTCAGAAGCCTGATGGCAGCAGGGAAGCAGTTGTTCTTGAGTCAGTTGGTATGTGACCTCAGACTTTTGTATCTTCTTCCTGACGGACAAAGGTGGAAGAGAATGTCTGGGGTGCGTGGGGATCTTAATTATACTGGCTGCTTTCTCAAGGCAGCAGGAAGTGTGGACAGGGTCAATGAATGGGAGGCTGGTTTGTGTGATGGACTGACTCAGCCACGTGCTGTGGGCTCAAACTCTAAGATTATTCTTAGAAAAAAAAACCTGGAGATTAATTTTCAAAACTCGATTTTGTTTAGAGACAGTGGTCTCTACCTGTTGAGGAACTTAAAGTTGACTGGAGTGCAACTTGGCACAGAATGAGAAGTTGAGGCAATAAAATCTGAGGTGTACAGTAATAGATTTGTAGGATTGAATAACAGTCTGGTGTAGAGTTTGCGGCACGTTTAAGATGAAATGACTAAGCACATAACAACAAAATTTCAAAAATGAGCACAAACTTACAGGATATTACTGATCATGGGAGATTTTTCATATTTGGTTGAAGAAAATGTGGTGAGAGAACTGAGTCATCAGACAGTGGGAGAAAGCAGACATTGGATTCTATGAAGTCGCTAATGGTCAGACAGTGGTTGGGATATTGTTTTTATCTTGGTGTAATGATGCACTTCCACAGACTTCATTAGAAACACACAAGGTATTTATTGATGAGACAGCCAGCTGTACAAAGGCCAACAGCCACACTACTGCTGGTAGGTCCCAACATGCTTTCTGCCTGAGAGGACTCCACCCACCTGGGGTGATTACCCACTCTGCATCCCAATTGGTCACCAAAACCATGTGATCCTTACTCTGTTGCATTGTTCTTAAAGGGACAGTTACCACACTGAGAAAGATGCCAGGGCATGAAATATCATTGCCCAATATATACCAAGAATAATCTTGGACACCCCATATCTCAAGCACAGATGCAACTAGATGAGAATGAAGAGCTAGAGTGAGAGAACAAATTACCACAGCAATAAAATTTATTCTGAATTGGGTTAACTGGTGTCACCTGGCAGAAAATTGAGAGTTTGAGCCCACAGCACGTGGCTGAGTCAGTCCATCACACAAACCAGCCTCCCATTCATTGACCCTGTCCACACTTCCCGCTGCCTTGAGAAAGCAGCCAGTATAATTAAGATCCCCACGCACCCCAGACATTCTCTCTTCCACCTTTGTCCGTCAGGAAAAAGATACAAAAGTCTGAGGTCACATACCAACTGACTCAAGAACAACTGCTTCCCTGCTGCCATCAGGCTTCTGAATGGACCTACTTTGCATTAAGTTGATCTTTCTCTACACTCTAGCTATGACTATAACACTACATTCTGCACCCTCTCCTCTCCTCCTCCTCTTTGAACAGTATGCTTTCTGTAGAATGTGCGAGAAATAATACTTTTCACTGTATACTAATACATGTGACAAATCAAACCAAATTGTGGTATGATGTTGTGGAAATCTTGCATTACCACAAGTGCTTGTCACTGTTCACACCACTTAGCACATTTTATTCACATCTAACACAAAAATCCACTCAGAGATAACTCTTTGCTCTTTAACAACTTAACATTACCTTACAAAGTAACTGACATAGTGAGCCATAGGGAAGACAATAAACCAATCAATCCTTTGACCATTGAAGCATTTTGAAAAGGATGAACTATTACTGCACTCTGGCGCTCTGAATTATCGTAAACATCACACTTGCTGAATGCATGTTTTTGGAATTAAAGCAATCTTATAAAGAAGCGATTCTAAACTGAAATACAAATACAGGCAGCAGGTTTAGTTGTATAACAGTAATTTGCAGCATTTGTTTTCAAGCTAAGGTTTCATCAGCAATTCTGCTCCACAGCCTGGGCCATTTGTTCATGGTGATTAGGTGTATACATTATAGGGCTGGCAGTCCTACAGGTCCCAGGCACATAAAACAGAATTGTCCAGTTGCAAATGGACGTTTTGTGGGTGTCAAATGGATGCTTGATCCTTCACTGCCTGTTTTCCACTCCAGGTCAGAGTGAAACTTCACTCCCTTTTTTGTTTCTTGTCACAAATTCCTACATTTCCACCAATTCCCTTCCCCTCTCCCCAGCCACACTTGGGCTGAACCAAGGTCTGATTCCAAGATTAATGTCCCACCTCTCCATCACAAAGACTGCCCAGTCTCAACCTTCATAAACCATCTGCTTCCACTCATAACTCAACTCAATCAATCTGCTAAAACCCTATCTCCAGACTCAACAGCTCAGGCCTTGCTTTTGTAAAATTTGTTCATGGGATGTGGGCATCTTTGGCTAAACCAGCATTTATTGCCCATCCCTAATTGCCTTTGACAAGGTGGTGGTGGTGAGCCATTTTCTTGAACCATGTGGCATAGGTACACCCACAGTGATGTTAGGGAGGGAGTTCCAGGATTTCAATCCAACAACAGTAAAGGAATGGCGCTATAGTTCCAAGTCAGTATGGTGAGTGGCTTGGAGGGGAACTTTCAGTTGCTGGTGTTTTTCCCCCGTTGCAAATGCTGCCCTTGTAGTTTTAGTGATAGAGGTTGTGGGTTTGGAAGGTCAAGTTGATGGCGCCTTGGTGAGTTGCTGTAGTGCATCTTATAGATGGTACACATTGCTGCCACTCTGAGTTGGAGCTGGAGGGAGTGAATGTTTGTTTTTAAGGTGGTGGATGGGGACAGATGGAATGTGGTTGCTACTGCTGCCTCACAGCATCAGGGGACCCAGGTTCAATCCCAGCTTTGGTCACTGTGTAAAGTTTGCTCCCTGTATCTCCATGGGGTTTGCTGAGTGTTCTGCTTTCCTCCCATAGTGCAAAGATGACTAGGTGGGATTGTGGTCAGTGCAGACATGATGGACCGAAGGCCCCCTTCTATACTGTAGGGATTCTATGTGCTGTTTTTCTCCTGGTTGGTGTCGAGCTTCTTGAGTGTTATTAGAGCTGCGCTCATCCAGTAAAGAGAGTATTCCATCACACTCCTGACTTGTGTCTTGTAGGTGGTGGACAGGCTTTGGTGAATCAGGAAAGGAATTATTCACCACAGAATTCCCAGCCTCTGACCTGCTCTTGTAGGCTTGGGGTATGATCATACCAGCCGTTCACACCACGTTGCAACAGTATCGAGGTCAGAGAATTTGCCATCCAGCCAAATCTCCGTTCACTGCAGCAGGATGGGAAAATCCCACTGGTGTGAACGGCTGTAATATTCCAGCCGTGGTGTCTATATGTAGTGTCTAGCCTAATTTAGATAATATTGAAATTCAAAAGGAGATGATGAGATTTTGTCCTGTTGGCGATGATCATTGTGTGGCACGAATGTTGCTGCGGATCATCGGAGACTGGATGTAGCACTCAAGGTGCTCATCAGGACCACAAAGTCCCAATGTGGGAATTGCCTGAGAAGTTTGAAGGACAGTTCCCCAGTTCCCTGGGACACTCAGCAAAAATCTCGGACTCTCAGCTTTGTTCCAGAGGTTTTGCACAGTTCTGATTCATTTTAGCAGGGTAGTTAACCAGGAAATGTTTGGCAGAAAGATCTTAGTCTAACTCCTGGGTAACCTCCAGGGGTGAAACCACTCACCTCCAGCACCAATCCAGTCACTCTCTCAGATCCCCTTAACTAAGGTTAGGTGGATTGGCCATGCTAAATTGCCCCTTAGTGTCCCCACATGTGTAGGTTGGAGGATTAGTAGGGTAAATACTTGGGGTTATGGGGAACAGGTCTGGGTGCGATTGCCATTTAATGTTATGGGATTCCATGGGGTTACATGGATAGGGCCCGGCTGGGACTGTTGTCAGTGCAGACTCTAAGGTGAATGGCCTCCTTCTGTACTGTAGGGATTCTGAACAACCCTCATTTCCTGATTGTCCCCAATCTCCAGCTAATCCCTGATTATGTGATGCAACTGCCCTCCAAACATCTCAACAGCCCTCTGACGCAACCCAGCTGTCTTCAGACCCATCTCCACCCTATACCCTGCCCACCTTCCTCAGCCACCCTATCCATTGCCCACTGCCCTAAACCACCCTACCAACTGCCCTACATCACGCTACCCACTGTCCTGAACCACCTTACGACATTTTCATTCACTAGCATTCACATTGGAAACTTACACTATTCAAATAGCAACTGGTGTTGTTAAAAGGGAGTGGGTGGTGGGGGGGGGATACTGGAGTTGGGGTGGTCAAACCCTTTTCTCCCTTAACTCTACAGCACTGTGGTGGAGTTCTTTGAGGGACACTGCACTCCGTGCTTCTGGAGAACCCGGGTCAGAAGACTTGGAATGATCTGTGCAGCAGCAAAGAGACGGGGAAAAGTTTGAGCAGTGTGTCGATCCATTGATGTTTGTTGCTCCAGGGAAGATCCGGGCTGGATAATCCAGCGGCTAATCTCCCATCCACTTTAAACTTCAGGTCATTTTAAAATGTACGTCCCGTGACCGCCCTTGCATTAGTTTCCATCACCCCTGTCCTCACTGACCTGCACTGGCTGCTGAAACTGCCAGTGTGTAGAGTGAAAATTCCCATCATCGTGTTTAAACCCTTCCAGAGACTTGTCGACCCAGACCTCTGCAGGCGCACATCTTTCCAGAATTCTCCAGTGTTTTAACTCTTGGCCTCTAGTGCAAATGCAAGTTGCCTCTCCTTTTGCTGTTAGTGGCTGTACCTTGAGCTACCCGAACCCTATCTTCCATCACCACCACTAATGTCTGTTAAAGACCCATTGCTTAAACCAAGCTGTTGATTATGCTGAATGATACCTTTCCTTTAGCATGATGTTCACTAGTGATTCTGCCTCTGAGGTGCTCCAGGTGTTACGTTGATGAAGTGAATGGACCTGTTACCCTCAGTGAGAACTTGCTATTAAAGGTGCATTGCTGCTTTGGATGTTTCTGTTTGCAAACTGCTACTTCTCATACTGTTTGGCCTCTGTTTGGTTAAGGGAAGGATGTGAAAATGTTTCAATTCCCAGCCCCCCACCCCCCTCATTGTATCTGAAGACACTCATCTGATGGTATTCATAGAATCCGTACAGTGCAGAAGGAGGCCATTCAGCCCATCAAGCTGGCACTGACAACAATCCCACCCAGGCCCTATCCCTGTAATCCTATTTATTTACACTTCTAGTCCCCCTGATACTAAGGGGCAACTTGGCATGGCCAATCCACCTAACCTGCACATCTTTGGACTATGGGAGGAAACCCACACAGACACAGGGAGAGTGTGCAGAATCTCAGACAGTGACCCAAGGCCAGAATTGAACATGGGTCTCTGGTGATTTGAGGGAACTGTGCTGCTGCACTGAGGAGAGCCCTGAACATCTCTTTCTATTTGCAACTTTGGCGAAGAGTTGGAGATACACACCAGGCAAGGGACTTGGTGCTTTTGAGACATTAAGACACACCCTTATCATAGCTAGCAAATATATTCAAACATGTCCAAAGACTCCTTTCTGTGATAGGTTCCTTCCAGGCAGTTACAGAGAGTATCACATCTCCTGACCTTTATTGTAGACGACCCCATGGTAATGGATTGCTTCCCCAGAGCAATGCGTTTGTCAGTTTCCTTTTGGAAATCAGTCAGTTGCAGGGAAGAATGTTTGAATTGCACAGAGTGTGACCACTGGTGACCAGACACACCCCCATGTTAATCCATTCATCAGCAGAAAGGGTGACGACAGGAGTGCGGAGCTGTTTTGTGACTAGAGCAACTGATGATGCCTGTTAATCTGGCAGCTCTCTCAATTCCTTCATTCTGCACCAGTTGTGCAGAGTGCCAACATGATGTGAAGGATGAAGAAGGTGCACCTTTTTATCACAAAGTTATTGCCAGAAGCAATAAGGAGAGGTAGAGTGGTGCGCGCTTTGCCAGCATCTTAGTATTAGCATTTGCAATAAGCAGTTCAAGTGCTGGATAAATTAAGCAGAATGCTGCAGTACAGTCAGGGCAAAGCCACAATTTATTGCAGTTTGCTTTGTCCAGCAGAACTTTGCTATACAAAGAGCAGGCAGGAAAGCAAGAATACTGGATGCACTATAACAATAGGAAGGCAAGTTAGTTATCTTTGATTAGTACTTTAATACAATATCCTAACTTAAATTTCAATGTTTTAAAATTCTATCCTATATATTTCCCTCTTACAACTGCTTGTGTTTTATATCGGATAATGTAACTTGTGTTTTTTTTGGATACAAGAGAGGCGTCCAACAAGTCATTGACCATATGTTATTTCTTTGCTTGAATGCAAAAACGTTCCACACTGTTCCAGTCATAAGGAAGAATGGATGCACTAATCCGTTTTGACAGATGGGTACCACTACTTGTTTAATCCTGTCATGCTGGCCCCACTGTACGTTGAACTTGGTTGAAGTGTCATCTGTGTAGTGCTGGTTATGGTACATTGATCATATTTGAAGTAGACAATAAAATGGCTTCAGGAATCTAAGGACTGACTGTGCAAAATAAAATCAGACTATATACATTAGTGGTACAGTGTACAGCATTGCTGCTTCAGCACCAGGTGACCTGGGTTCAATTCCTGACTTGGGTCACTGTCTCCATGTTCTTCCCATGTTGGCATGGGTTTCTGCTGGGTGCTCTGGCTTCCTTCCACAGTCTGAAAGACATGCTGGTTAGGTGCATTGACCGTGCTAAATTCTGTGTACCCGAACAGGCGGTGGCGGAGTGTGGTGACTAAGGGATATTGACAGTAACTTCATTGCAGTGTTAATGTAGGCCTACTTATGATGCTAATAAATAAACTTTAAAAACATTATCTGCTATATTTCATTGTCTTGTGATTATCTTCTTCAGAGATGCTTGGTTATGAATACGTTTTCAACTGCCTTAATGCTGAGCTGCTGAAGAAGCCAAGCAAAGCCGCAATGATCCTACTTCTCATTTGCTGTTATAATGACAATATTTTTATGAAGAGCCTTTAACACAGAAAAAGATTTCAAAGCACCTTGCAGAAGTGTTATCAAGCAAAATGTGATACACAGCCACCTAAGAAATATTAAGGCAGATAACTGCTTGATCAAACAGTCTAGTTTTAAGAAGCCTCTTACATGATGGAGAGATTTTGTAAATGAATTCCAGAGATTAGGGCCTCGGTAGCTGAAGTGTATTCTGACAAGAGGCCAGAGTTGGGGCAGTGCAAGCTTCTCGAAAGGGTTGTAGGGCTGGGAGAGATCGCAAAGATAGGGAAGGGACATAGCCTATGGTGGATTTTGGAAGTGAAAATGAGCATTTTGAAATTAAAATTTTGAACATAAGAACTAGGAGCAGGAGTAGGCCACCTGGCCCCTGGAGCCTCCTGTGCCATTCAATAAAATCATGGCTGATCTTTGTGGACTCAGCTTCACTTATCCGCTCGCTCATCATAATCCTTATTTCCCCTTATTTCCTTCACTGTTCAAAAATGTATCTATTCTTGCCTTAAAAACATTCAATGAGGTAGCCTCAACTGCTTCACTGGGCGGGGAATTCCACAGATTCACAGCCCTTTTGTGTGAAGAAGTTCCTCCTCAACTCAGTCCTAAATCTGCTTCCCCTTATTTTTGAGGCTGTGCCCCCTAGTTCTAGTTTCATCTGCCAGTGGAAACAACTTCCCTGCTTCTATCTTATCTATTCCCTTCATAATCTTGTGTTTCTATAAGAATTCCCCTCATTCTTCTGAATTCCAATGAGTATAGCCCCAGTCTACTCAGTCTCTCCTCATAAGCCACCCCTCAACTCTGCAATCAACTGAGTGAATCTCCTCTGCACTCCCTCCAGTGTCAGTACTTTCTCGAGTACGGAGACCAACTGTACACAGTTCTCCAGATGTGGCCTCACCAGCACCTTATACAGCTGCAACATAACTCCACTGTTTTTAAACTCCATCCCTCTAGCAATGCAGGGCAAAATTCCATTTGCCGCCTTAATTACCTGCTGCACTGCAAACCAACTTTTTGTGATCCCTGCACAAGGAAACCCAGGTCTCTCTGCACAGCAGCATGCTGCAATTTTTTTACCATTTTAAATAATAGTCCATTTTGCTATTATTCCTACCAAAATCAATGACCAACATTTTGTACTCCATTTGCTAGACCTTTGCCTGCTCAGTTAGATTATCCATATCCCTTTGTAGACTTTCCTTTGCACACTTTGCTCTGCTACTCATTTGGCACCAGCGTAGGTCATCAAGCACAGGGGTAATGAATGAACAGGACTGGATCACAGTTAGGATACAGGCAGCAGCAGAGATCTCAATGGGGTTAAGCTTTTAGAAGATGAATGATGGATGGCTGGATAGGAGTGCAATGGACTAGTCTTGGTTCGAGGTGATGAAGGTTTCAGCAGCAGTGATTTGAGGCAAAGGTGGAGTTGAGTGATGTTAGGGAGACAGATAGCAATAGGCAATCATGTCAGGGCAAAAATGATACCAAGGTGGCGAACAATGTGATTCAACCTCAGACACTTGTCAGGGAGGGGGTGGAGCTGGGAGGTGAAGGAATGGAGTTTGGGCCATGGGATGTGACATTTGGTCTCGCCAATAGGTGGAGGAATTTGAAATGGAAGACATTGAGCAATAGCTCTGGCCAGGTTTGTTTTCCGCCTCTTCAGTTTGGAATGTCTTAGAGTAAAGATGGTGCATTTTCCAGTCTGCTCTTCAAACTTGTTGTAAACTTTGCCAATGACATGTCATGTTGGGAAGGGAGGGAGATCCCAATGTGAAGAGAGGGTACGGCCAGAAAGCCTTATGATTAGACGCTCATCAATTTAAATGAGGTTCCTGACCATCCTGGGCTGGAGTCTCATTATGTTAGTGGGGTAGGGTGGGGGTTCGGGGAGAGGGGAGGTCAGAGGGTGGCACAATCTCACTGGTGAGACTCTCGTGTTTTGATTCTCGTGGTATTTTGTACTCATGCTGCTGTGTGCTCAGTGAAAGCAGGCATAAAATCCCAGCCTATGTTTGAGACCAGAAACACACTGGAGAATAGAGAGAGAATAGAATTCAGTGTACTCCAGTTTAGGTGAACAAATTCTACAAGAGTCTCTCCAAAAAGTGAAAAATCAGTTCTATTTCAATAGAAATAATATGGCCAATAATTTAGCTTTTGTAATGTTTGGAAAAGACCTGGGGTGGGGGGTGCTCTTAGTGATATCTCTCATTGAAGTGTGGTCACCTTCTAGGCAGAGATGCATACCAATTAATGTTTTCATGGGCCTGATTGGGTGGCACAATGATTCGCACTGCTACCTCTCAGCAGCAGGGACCCAGATTTGATTCTGGTCTGGGGGTGACTGTGTGGAGTTTGCACATTGTGTGTTCCGGTTTCCTCCCACGCTCCAAAGATGTGCAAGTTTGTTGGATTGGCCATGTTAAATTAACCCTTTGTGTCAGGAATAAGCAAGACAAATAAATGGGTTATAGGTGGATGGGATTGTTGTTGATGAAAGCTCAATGGCCTCCCTCTGCACTGTAGGATTCTACGATTCTATTCTATGACCCTGTGAATAATTGGTCATTGCGTTCTATAGTTAGGTAAGGCTAGCATGAAATGGTCACATCTCCAGCTTCCATCAAAACCAACAAAGTGATGTTGCAGCACGATCTGTATTGATGATACTCCTTGCTCAGTGTCCTGCACCGATTTAAGGTAATAGGACGAACTTGTCCACAACATATCATACTTGATTCAGGATTGCTGTAGCAGCTGCATTATAGTAGCTGCCAGGCGTTGCGCAAGCAGAATTTCAAATTGCTTTGACTCGGCTGAAAGCATAATTGGTTTTGTCAATCACAGCATTCACTGAATGAAAGGGGAAGTCTGGCACATTCTCTCATTTTGTAGTCAATTAAAATCAAATTAAGGATGCTGAACAGCTTTTCAGCATTTGCAGTATTTGCCTGGCACTCTCAAAAGGTCTGTCTCTTGCCTTGAAGCCTAGTATCATTACCTGATTGTGATCAAGAGTCGCTGCTCATTTCTTTGGATTCCTCTGTTATGACTAACTTGTATGCATGATTGCATCTGTGTGGTCATCTACCGATGTTTGAGAAATGCAATAATAACAGGACAACCTGCATTTTTCAAAAAGCAGAAACATACATAAATCTCAATTGTTTCTGCAGATCTGAGTAATCAGATTTTTTTTTGTCCATTGCCTGCATCTGTGTTCTAATGGAAGGGAGCAAACTTGACTAGAAATGGTCAAAGTGCTCACCAATTTTCAGATGAATATCATTTACAATTAGACTCAGACACAAGGAAGCCAACCTTTAAACTGCTTGAAGTGCAGTGCAAGAATTACACTGATGGGTATAGCAGATGGAAAAGTAGTGGGGCAGCACAAGGGCACAGTGGTTAGCACTGCTGCCTCTCAGCGGCAGGGACTTGGGTTTGATTCCCAGCTTGGGTCACTGTCTGTGTGGAGCTTGCACGTTCTCCCTGTGTCTGCGTGGGTTTCCTCCAGGTGCTCTGGTTTCCTCTTACAGTCCAAAGACATGCGAGTTGGGTGCATTGGCCATGCTAAATTGCCCCTCAGTGTCAGGGGGACCGGCTGAGTTAAATGCATGAAGTTACGGGGATGGGGTCTGGATGGGATTGTGGTTGGTGCAGACTTGATGGGTCGAATGGTCTCCTTTTTGTTCTGATTCTAGTGTAAAATTTAACAGACCGATTTGTGCAAAATTGAATAAAACATGCAAGTCAGCATTGCCCAAATTGCGCTCCATGCCTCCATAATAATTGTTGAACTCATTGTTATCTGCTACCCGGTCAAGCCAAGCCTTGTTTCCCTCCCCAAAAACATCTTGTCAAACGCTCTGCGTGATTGATTTGCAATGTTTCCTTTTGAAGCTGGGCATTGTTTGTCCTTTGGGCAGTTTCCTCCGAATCTTGTGTATTCTGGCAGTGAATGCATGTGATTTATTGGTCATTTAATGACATTTCACTTCACTTGTTTGGCCTACAGTGCTTTGTTCATGGATACATCCAGCTGCTGGGACACGGTGGGATGTTCCTGCTCAGATTTGTTGTAAGGCGCAGGCTAGATATCTCTGATCTTGACAGGAATATTTTTTTGGAACGTGGCACGTGATTGAATTCTGTGAAATTAGAAAGCTGAGTGTCAGGCATGATAGCTACAGAATACTGATTCACCCAAGTGTCAGAACCTTATAATCCATCCCTCATTATGCATTCTGGCATGGCTTACCCTCAGAAATTTGAATGTGGGTGACTCTGATTAGTATTTCCAGGGAAGCTTAATGATCAAAATTGTTTCCTGTGTGGTTATAATACAAGTGATTGAAACTGGCTATGTTGGCAGGGAAGAAGTTTCAGTGCAGTAGCAGTGTGCTGCCTTGTAAACATATGCACTGGCACTGCAAAAATTTCCTCCTTTAAGGAAATGAACGTATTTTCAGGCACAAAAGCTGAGGAGAAATTATGCTGACTTAAGATCATTTTTTCCAGAGTCCATTTTTCCTAATGAAATCCTGTCAAAGATGTACATTTGTTTAATTCACCTGTGCTCTGTGTCTAACGGCTCCATTGTCAAAGATTTCAGTATACCCCGTTATCTTAAACTTCTCCTTTCCATCCTGTGGTCGGTATGGTTGAATTTCTTTACAGTTACAATCCCAAATACTACATTATCACCCAGCACCGTACTCTATCCTGAGCTGTGTGTGCCACGTGGGAGTATATGGCCATTCTAAATTCTCCTTCAGTGTACCCGAACAATGTGGGAGTGTGGTGACAAGGGTTTTTCACAGTAACTTCATTGCCGAGAAATGTAAGCCTACGTATGACACTAATAAATAAACTTTTAAAAACTTTAAAATTTAAGATTTGTGGCTTACATTTAATTGTATAGAGGAGATGCATAAAATGCAATATTCCGTGCACTAAAGTGGTTATACTCTTCTGAAATAAATTGAACCATAGAAGCCCCGTCGTGCAGAAAGCAGCCATTCGGCCCACTGACTTTCTGAAAGAGTATTACCAGGCCCACCCCACACCATGTCGCAGTTACCCCTCTACTCCTCCCGTCCTACATATCTTGGGATACCAAGGGTCAGTTGAGCATGGCTAATCCACCAAATCAGCAAATCTTCGGAGATTGGGAGGAAACTGAAACACCGGGGGAAACCCTCGCAGACACAGGTAGAGCTTGCAAACTCCACAAGGACAGCCATCCAAGGATGGAATTGAACCCAGGTCCCTGGTGCTGAGACAGCAGTGCAAACCACTGCACCACTTTTAAATAAAAGTGGTGATTCTATAATCCAATGACTCATTTCGCAGATGATCCAATTGTTTTACTTTGAACAATGTTAAACATTACAAATAACCATTCCATTGCAGTTATAAAACTGTCCAGCTAAATCCTTTTGCTGTTATTCTTAATAGTTTGGAATGAGTAAGCATTTTATAGATTTATTTTTATTAGTTTATTATATTAATATAAATTTGCCCCTCAACAAACCATCACATCTGTAGTCCAGCAGTCTATTCCTGTCCCGTAGCTCCATTTAAATTTAGGCATCCGATCATGCATTATTTCCAAATTCCAGTTGTTGCAAGGTAGCCATTTGGGAATGCAATTCAATTTCATTCGCACTTCTTCTTTCGGAGGTCAGTGGGCAGATTGCTGCAAGATTAAACACATTAGTAAATTCAAACCATTCTTTCTCTGTTTGATACCATAAATGATGTATTGTTGTCTTTAGCTGTAGCTTTGTTCTTGTCTCTTACTGTAAACAGAAATTTCCTGTTTGTGGTGTTGTTGGGGTTGATGTACAACAGCGTAAATTTCTGTCAACTGAATAGCATGAGGACAAATGGACGTAGTCAGATTTCCAAGGTTATGCAGAAGTTTGCAAAATGTATCTCTCTCGTTTTCGCCAGTAATTCCAAGACTGTAATTCAATGAGCTGGCTCCAATTACCAGTAGAATGAAGGTCAGAAGATCCAGGATGCAGAACATATTATACAGACAGGTTTCATTTTATTTTACTTAAATTGTAGATCAGATGGCAGAGATTGAACAAGGTAGTTGAAGTGACTGACATGAAACAGTATAAAGCAGCATAGGATGTGATCTTTTGTATTCAATACAATTACATCATATATCTTTCAATGGCCCTGAAAAATAAAACAGAGCAGTTATTGCATTTGCACAACTTTACATCCACTGAATGATAATTTAATTGTAAGTTACTCTTAACATTCAATGTTTCCTTTTAAGAACTGTGGGTGATTGACTTCCATGTTTTGAACAACTAGTAGAAGTTGTATATGTGTTGTGCAAATGCAGTAACTTGCTCTGTTTTGATCTTGGACCAAAGGATAATGCCACACCCAAAGTTTTTTTTTAAACATAAATGCTTAAGTGAGCAGAGGCAGCTTCCTGGGTTTGACCCTGGATAATGTCAGGCAATCTCCGGCCCAGCTGGCTGGCAGTGAGATAGTTGGGGAGGGAGTATAGCTCAGGACCTTTCTCTAAGCGGCATGGTGGCACTTTGGTTCGTGCAGCTGCCTCACAGCGCCAGGGACCCAGGTTCAATTTCAGCCTTGGGTGACTGTGTTAAGTTTGCAAGTTCTTTCTGTGACTGCATGGATTTCCTCTGGGTGCTCTGGTTTCCTCCAAAGATGTGCAGGTTACTGGACATATGAAATTGCTCCTAAGTGTCCCAAGATGCTTGGGTTTGATGAGATTGGTCATGGTAAATGCATGGGATTGAGGGGGTGGTGGGGGTGGGGAGAGAGGGCCTGGGTAAAATACTTTGACAAAATTGGTGCAGACTTAGCATCTCTGGTTTGAAGAAATGGTTGAAAAGTAGCTGAAGCTCATCATCCTGTCTTTAAACAAAAGTCATACATTGAATTGGCTAACTAGATTTGTAGTGTAGAACATCTGTATGAGGGGGAAACTTTTCTTTTCTGACATTTGTTCTTTAATGGCTTTAGTATTTGTGAAAAAGGGTTCTAGTACATTTATGATATGTGTCTCTCAATACCAGGTTCAAGTCTGTTGGGTAACCTGGGTTCATGTCACAAAACTTGCCTGGACTTGCAAAATCTCACTAACTGTTCTGGCTAGAGATAATACACAACTTTTTAACCTGGTGCTTAACCGTCTCTCCATTCACATTGTCTGTACCTTTTAAGACTTGATTACCTGTAAAGACTTGCATTCCAACCATTTATTTTGTAAATTGAGTTTGTGTCTTTATATGCCCCATTTGTGAACAGAACTCCCACTTACCTGATGAAGGGGCAACGCTTGAAAGCTAGTGCTACCAAATAAACCTGTTGGACTTTAACCTAGTGTTGTGAGACTTCTTACTGTGTTTACCCCAGCCCAATGCCGGCACCTCCCACATTGCAATAGGTGTACCATTGGCAAGAGGATGTGACATAGATTACCGATATATAAACAATCTCCAGGGTGTAGTATTTGTTTGCAAAGGAATGTAAACTCTGGAGGCCATGGCACAAGTGATAGACGTTTGTCTTTAGATGACATGATTCTAATTACAGATGTGAGGTGTGATGAGATGACTTGCATGCTAAGTCAATGGTAATGGTGAATATATTCCCAAATAAGGGGCTCCAGAATAATGAGAAACGGGGATTAAAGCTGGAAAGCCAGAATCTTGTTGGCACAGTGTTATGGTAGCCTGAATTTTCAGGAATGCGTTCCTGCTGGCTCTGACAGTCCCAGTGCCATTTTACGCTCAATTGAATATTGATTGGCAACAGGAGGAACTTGGATGGAAGTTCCACTTTGGAGAGCTGTTGGCCAATTGGATTGGCCAACAGTACAGCCTGCCTTGCCTGAGCCTAAGCCCCAAGTCCACACTTTCATTGTAATTTACCAGGGATCTGGGGCTGGGAGAGAAGGGGATGCCTTGAGGGATCAGGAAGTGGCCAGTCTTTGTGTTGGGGAAAATGCGGGAGGGGTGGTGGCGAGGGAGGCTAGAGTTCCCAAGCCCCTGAGGGGAAAGTTCCCCGAATCTGAAGGGCCACCCTCCTGCTCGAAATGAGGGTGAAGATGTTTTCAGTTCAGCATTCTGATCCAGAGGTGCCTGCCAGCCTACAGATTGAGGAAAAGGCCATTTGGTGGCCATTGTGGTAACTTAAGAGCTGAATAGGGGCATGGATGAGCTTCCTGTCTGAGGCCCTGCCTGCCCCACTGTAAACTCGTGTCTAGGTCAAAGCAGACGGATCACGGAAGGAATCCCATCCATGCAATTTTACTGACACAATTCAACATCATTTCAGAGACTGACAAGGAGAAAGACGCTGCCTTTGGTGATAGCACTTGAATCTTAGGAGCTTGAGAGATAAGGAACTTCCATGTTGTCTACAGTTATTTTTGTCGCACATATATAAAATCATTCTTAATAAATTCTACTTTAATTCCTAAATACTAGTATTTGTACTTTCAGGTCTGGCACAACAGAGGAACAACATTGTGTTAGAAATTAAGAATTCAGAACTTGAGATTTTAATTAGAATTGTTTCATACGCAAATATCTGACAAGTAGGGATGCAAGGTCTGATGTAATGCCAGATGTGTGGAATGTCTTAACTTCCTGTTAGATAAGTGAATATATAATGGATAATTACAGGACACTGCCAGAACCACAGTCTGTTACAAAGTGGTGGTTTGTGTTCTAGTCTTTTGGTCAAATATTTACTTTCCTGAGAGCCTGGGTTTGTGCGAAAGGATAATGCACTGGTATGAACACTCTGCTGATGTCATTTAGTGTCGATTTACAGTAAAATCAACTTTTTTATATTGACTCCCAGCTTGAATGTCCTACAAAGTAAACACATCCCTCACATAAATGCCAGTGTTTAAATCTTTTTATTGGAACTTCCCTTTCTTGCAGTGTTCTGTCACTGTAGCCTCAATAGTCTCCAGGATCAGTGGCCTTGTTAGGTTTAATATATAGAAATTCTAAGGGAGGTTATCCTTGGAGCTGATTCAGTTAAGCTGTGCTTGACTCCTCATTGAGCTCTTGGTACTTTGTTACTTGTGCCCACGTGTTGCCATGGGCACTCTTTTTGTTAAAACACCAATTGTGATGCACCATTTGCAGGTGCGCCGGAGATGAGAGAGAATGGAGCAGCTAGAGTAAGCCACTGATTCCACAGTAGACCTCATTGCATGGTGATACTGTCTGCCTCCTGAATCAGTGCTTGTGCCAAACTAAACAGCAATTTTCTCTTTTACATGGGTACATGCAATTTGTTGACTAACTTTACAAAACTGGCACAACCTCTGTTGTGCAACTCACTTGACAAAGGGGCAGTGCTCTGAAAGACAGTGGCTTTTGCTAACAAATAAACCTGTTGGACTTTAACCTGGTGTTTGTGACACTTCTTACTGTGCAACTTAACCAGGGGAAGACCAGCTGTGAAGTAACTGGCTACCAAACTTAGAATCATAGAAATCCTACAGTGCAGAAGGAGGCCATTCAGCCCATCGAGTCTGCACTGACAGCAATCTCACTGAGGATCCTGCTAATCCCTCTAACCTATACATCCCAGGATATTAAGGGGAAATTTAGCATGGGCAATGCACCTAACCTGCCCATCTTTGGACTATGGGAGGAAAACAGAACACCCGGAGGAAACCCATGCAGGCACAGGGTGAATGTGCAAACTCCACACAGTGACCCAAGCCGGGAGTCGACCCCAGGTCTCTGGAGCTGTGAGGCAGCAGTGCTAACCACTGTGTCACCGTGCCACGAGTGAAAGCTTGATAAGTATCAGAAATGTAAGCAGGAAATGCCTTGAAAATAAGGAAAGAGCTTGCATTGATGCAATGTGTTTCACAACCTCAGGCTGTTGGAAAGCTCTTTACAATCAGTTTGGTACTTTGGAAATGCAGTCACCTGTGACAATGTCAGAGGTACAGCAACCATTTTTCACACCACAGGAGCCTACAAGTAGCAGAGAAATAAATGGCCAGAGCATCTATTTTAGACTCTAGTTGAGGGATAAATGTTGGCCAGCACATTGGTAAAACCCTCTTTGCAAAATTGTTCCAAATATAATTACACAAGTGAAAGTGTTAATGTTTAATTATAAATAGTTTAGAAGTAGAAGAAAAAGCTCTCCCACAAATTTATAAATAGTAAATAAAACTTCCTGCCTCCTTTTACTCCCAGCACTGTGCATTGCTGAAGAGAATGAAGGGTTGGTTGGTTTTCAGTAATATAGCTGTGAGTATTGTGAAGGTAGAAAGGGTAGAGTTGCTTAATGCTGTCTGCAAACTTCCATTGACTTTGGCTCCCTGACATGATCTGCCGCCCACTGTGCTGTAATATCATTGAAAGGAGCGTAAGAAATGAAGCGAAATGGGGACTCAGTGGATTGTCACTGGAGTAGTGAACTGGAGACCCAGAGCAAAACCTGGGGACCCGGACTCAAATCCTGTCAGGGCAGATGGTAAAATTTGCATTCAATAAGAATCTGGAATAAAAAGTCTACTGATGACCATTGTTGATTGTTGGAAAAACCCATCTAGTTCAGTAATGTCCTTTAGGGAAGAAATCTGCCATCCTTACCTGGTCTGGCCAACATGTGATTCCAGACCCACAGTAATGTGGTTGACTCAAATGTTTTCTGAAATGGAGAACAATTAGGAATGAGCAATAAATGCTGGCCCAGTCAGTGACACCCATATCCCATAAAATGAATTAAAAGAAATCTTGGATGCATAGGTTCTGCCTGAATTTCCTGCTTTCCACATACTCCCCTTGATCCCAGAAGCTTCAAGACCTTTGTATCTATGCTTAAAAATCAAATTTGTTGGCAATATAGGAGGGAAAATACCCCTTTTTATGAGCTAAGAGATTAGCTTAGAGAAATCTTTGAATAATGCTGATATTCAGTTTGTGCTTTCAGTTGATCCACTGTATATACCTTAAGGCATTGGTGGTATGCTATTGATAACCATGTACAACATTAAAAATATCACAGTATTTAAATATTGAATATAATTGTTGGAAAGATCTTGGTGGCCTTGCGGTTAATCACTACGTTGGAGTTGGCTACATTTGTTAAAGCTTAGGAATGAGATTTATTCTAAATATAGCATTAATGTGATGAAAAAGATTATCATGTTAAAGTTAATCATTGATCTGTGGCTTTGACCAGGCTGGTTACTGCAGTTTGTGCTTTTTGTTTAATTCTAGAAAGTAGCTGAATGTGTATAGCTCATTAATCTATTTTTATTTTCCAGAGTATCGTATTATTATGGCTCAATGCGAGAAGTTTATTGTGCTTGATAGATCAGATTTGCTCTGTTTTGGGGGGTGGGAGGTGGTTGGGGGGGGTTGAGGTGGCGGTGGGTATCTTCTATATCCTCATGGCTGCCTGCAGGTCACATTGAGGGGCTTCTGGGTCTTAATGACAACCTTGCCCAATGGTATTGCAACCTTATCGGAGTCAGTAAGATCAGAACCCCTTCAGAGACAGGAAAATGATCCAGGCAAACTCATCAATTCTGAGTGAGTCATAGAGTGCAGAAAAGGCCCTTCAGCCCATTGAGTCTGCACTGACAATATCTACTGCTAAAGGTGGGCTAATCCCATTTTGTCCCATACCCTTGAATGTTATGATGCTTCAAGTGCTCAATAGAATCATACAAGAGGGAGGCATTATTGTATTCAGATGGGGCATTAAAATGGGGTCATTATATGCTCTTGCAGGTAGGCAAAAACCTCACTGAACTATTCAAAGAGAAGGGCAGGCGTTCTTCTGATACCTTAGACAATATGCTTGCTGATCAGAGGGTCTGATGGACTGAAGTGCATTTGTTTCAATGTGAGAAGTGTAACAGGTAAGGCAGATGAATTTAGAGCTTGGATTAGCACTTGGAACTACGATATTGTTGCCATTATAGAGACTTGGTTAAGGGAAGGACAGGATTGGCAGCTTAATGTTCCAGGATACAGATGTTTCACGTGGGATAGAGGGGGATGTAAGGGGTGGGGGGGGAGTTGAACTGGTTAAGGAGAATATCACAGCTGTACTCGGGAGGACACCTCGGAGGGCTCATACAGTGAGGCAATATGGGTAGAGCTCAGGAATAGGAAAGGTATAGTCACAATGTTGGAGGTTCACTATAGGCTTCCCAACAGCCAGTGGGAGATAGAGGAACAGATATAGGCAGATTTTGGCAAGGTGTAAAGGTAACAGGGTTGTTGTGGTGGGAGGCTTTAACTTCTCCTATATTGACTGGAAATCACTTAGTGCTAGCGGCATGGATGGGACAGAGTTTGTAAGGAGCACTCAGGAAAGCTTCTTGAAACAGTATGTAGATAGTCCAACTAGAGAAGGGGCCACACTGAACCTGGTATTGGGGAATGAGCCCGGCCAGATGGTCGATGTTTCAATAAGGGTGCAGTTCAGGAATAGTGACCACAATTCAGTAAGCTTTAAGTTACTGATGAATAAAGATAAATGGAACTGTCAAGTGAAGGTGCTAAATTGGGGGAAGGCTAATTACAATAATATTAGCCAAGAACTGAAGAATGTAAATTGGGGGCATATGTTTGAGGGCAAATTAACATCTAGCATGTGGGAGGTTTTCAAGTGCAAGTTGATAGGGATTTGGGGCCGGCACATTCCTGTAAGGATGAAGCTTAAGTATGGCAAGTTTCAGGAACCTTTGGATAACAAGAGATATTGTGAGCCTAGACAAAGAGAAAAAGGAAACATTTGTCAAGGCTAGGAAGCTGGGAACACAAAGCAAGTGTTGTATACAAGAGAAGTAGGAAGAAACTTAAGCAAGGTGTCAGGACGGTTAAGAGGGGTCACGAAAAGTCATTGGCCAGCAGGATTAAGGCAAATCCAAAGGCTTTTTATACGTGTATAAAGAGCAAGAGGGTAGCCAGGAAGAGGATTCTCGCACTCAAGGACAAAGGAGGGAATCTATGCATGGAACTAGAGGACATGCGTAAGGTTTTGAATGAGTACTTTGCATCAGTATTCACCAAAGAGAAGGAGCTGGTGGATAATGCATTTAGGGAAGTGTGTGTGAATAGTTTGAGTTATATTGAGATCAAAAAGGAGGTGGTATTGGGATTCTTGAAAGGTAGACAAGACACCAGGGCCAGATGGGATATACCCCAGAATACTAAGAGGCAAGGGAGGAAATTGTTGGGGCATTGAGAGAAATCTGGTGACAGTGGAGATCCCAGAAGATTGGTGAATAACCAATGTTGTTCCTTTGTTTAAGAAGGGCAGCAAGGATAATTCAGGTAATCACAGCCGATGAGCCTTATGTCAGTGGTAGGGAAATTATTGGAGAGGATTTTTCGAGGCATGATTTACTTCCTCTTGGAAATAAGTGGACGTTTTCGCAAGGCACAACATGGTTTTGTGGAGGGAAAGTCATGTCTCACTAACTTGATTGTGTTTTTCAAGGAAGTGATGGAGATGATTGAGTAGGAAGTGGATGTTTACATGGAGTTCAGTAAGGTCTTTGACAAGGTCCTTCATGGCAGACTGGTACAGAAGGTGAAGTCCCACAGGATCAGAGGTAAGCTGGCAAGGTGGATACAGAATTGGCTCAAACATAGACAGAGGGTAGCAGTGGAAAGGTGCATTTGAGTGGAGGGCTGTGACAAGTGGCATTCCTCAAGGATCAGTGCTGGGGCCTTTGACTGTTTGTAATATATAAAAATAGTTTGGAGGAAAATGTTATTAGTTTGATTAGTAAGTTTGCGGACGACACAAAGGTTGATGGAATTGTGGATAGCAATGAGGACCGTCAGAAGATACAACAGGATATAAACCAGTTGCAGATTTGGGCGGAGAGATGGTAGATGGGGTTTAATCCAGAAAAATGTGAGGTAATGCATTTTGGAAGTCTAATAAAGTTGGGAAGCATACAGTGAATGGCAGAACCCTTGAGAGTATTTGATAGGCAAAGAGATCTGTGTGCACAGGTACACAGTTCACTGAAAGTGGCAATGCAGGTGGAGACAGTAGTCAAAAAGGCATATGGCATGCTTACCTTTTATTGGCCCGGACATTTAGTTTAAAAACTGACAAGTCATGTTGCAGCTGTATGGAACCTTAGTTAGGCTGCACTTGGAATATCGTGTTCAATTCTGGTTGCCAGACTATCTCAGGTGTGGAAGTTTTGGAGAGGGTACAGGAGATTTACCAGGATGTTGCCTGGTGTGGAGGGCATTGGCTATGAGGAGAAGTTGGAGAAAGTTGGTTTGTTCTCACTGGAACGACAGAGGTTGAGGGACGACTTGTTAGAAGTCTGCAAGATTGAGGGGCATGGACAGAATGGATAATCAGAAGCTTTTTCCTGTCATGGAAGAGTCAATTACTAGGGATTTAAGGTGTGAGGGGCAATGTTTAAAGGAGATGTACAAGGCAAGTTTTTTACATGGGGGTGGTGGGTGCCTGGAAGTCGCTGCCGTGGAAGGTAGTGGAAGCAGATTTAGTGAGTTTTAAAGAGCATCTTGACAAATACACGAGTAGGATGGGAATAGAGGGATATGGTCCCCAGAAGGGTAGGAATTTTAGTTCAGATGGACAGCGTGATCGGTGCAGGCTTGGAAGGCCAAAGGGCCTGTTTCTGTGCTGTAATTTTTCTTTGTTCTTCATTCTTTATTATGGGGAAAAGGCAGAAGAATGGGGTTGAGAAACCTATCAGCCATGATTCAATAGTGGAGCAGACTTGGTGAGCCAGATGGCCTAATTCTGTTCCTATATCCTATGGTCTTGCCTCATAAGATTTTGTACTCCTGTTGCCAAACCTGCCGGATGAAAATGGGAGCAGAAAGTCCTAACCTCGATATTTAAAATTTTTGATGCTACAGTAAAAAGTGCAGCATAGATTTGGTTACCAGTCATAAGGAAGGGTGAATGACTACTCAACACATTGTTATGGCATTCCTCTGTCTTTTTTAAAGGAGATGCTAATTTGTTTCAAAAAGGTTAATGACGTTAAACAACAGACAGCAGAGTGCGATAGGAGCGCATCAAGCACTTGCTGCTATCAGCAACACTGACAGTTTCTAGCCTCATGCATTTTATGGATATAATGACAGAAAAAGATTGAAAATTCTAGCAGTAAAATTATGATCCAATTGCAAAAGTGTGCCAGAAAGCACATTAATATTTCAGGATAATTCTTTATTACAACTGATTTGGTTTAACAAGTTGAATCAGTATAACCTCAATCCAAGTAAATCCAGTTTCATTAAATGCTGGCATTACTCAGTGGGCTTGGCAGCATCTGTGGAGCGATTTAAAAACTATTATTATTTCGCACCAATGACCCTTTGCCAGGATTGCTTTCATTTTAGATTTCCAACATTTGACGTACATTTCTAAAGTGTAAACTTGGTTTGTTCTGAGCTTTGTTTGGGTCTGTTTTGGTATGGCAACAAGCAGAGATAATGAGACTTTTTTTTGTGGGGGTTATCATCGGTGGGCGGGGGGATTATCGCTGTGCCATTGCTGGGTGGGGGGGTTATCACTGTGGCGTTGCTGGGTGGGGGCGATTTATTGCTGTGGTGTCACTGGGTGGAGGAGGGAGGTGGGTCATTGCTGTTTGTTGACATTGGTTTTCATTCAGTGACTTTGTGGAAATTTGTTAAATTGGCTACAACTGTTATATTTATATTTGAAACATCTGTGACCTTCCCTGAATAAATCATTTTTGACTTGAATTTTAAAATTAAAGCAGTTTGCAAAATGTTGGAAATTCCCTTTGCTAACACCACCACAAAAATGACAGCTTTCTGAAGAACTGGAGCCCGTATTGACTGGCATAAATTCTGCATAAATTAATCAACTGGTGTCCACTCCAAACTGTACCATTTTGCACTGTTAGTCTATCTCCCTAATAAAAAAGCAATTAAAGGTTTAAGTATTGTCTTTTTTAACCTTTCCAATCTGTAGTTATTATCAGATCATTCAGGATCGAGTGCAACCAAAATGGATTTGGGGAGCGTAATCAGAGTTTAAGAAAGAATATCATTATTTATATGGTAAAAGCATATAACTGCCACCATGTCCAGTCATGAGTGCTGATCTAGATTAGACAGGTTGGCTAGCATAGTCTGATTGTCCTTTCTGTCCTCCCTCTCTCTCCTCCTTCCTCACATCTTCATAACTGCACAAAATACCCAAGATTGTAGGCAGGGCTGTACCCATGGGAATTTCTTTCCACTGCCAATTGCACGGAGGCCTCCCAAATACTCCTTTTATATCCTTTTTTCAGAAGTGGATCTGAATGGATTTGTAGTGAGACCTAACAGTCTGAAAGAAGATATCTTGTTTTCGCAAAATGCCTATTAAAATGTCAGGTTCTCTGTTTAAAGAACAATGGGCTAATTCCCACCTTTAATGTTTTCCTTTTGTTATTTAAGCCTTGCTGTTTACCTTCTGTCCTTGATCAACTCGACCTCAACATCTAAATTGTGCATAGAATAGAATCCCTACAGTGCAGAAGAAGGCCATTGAGTCTGCACTGACCACGATCCCACACAAGCCCTATCCCCATAACCCCATGTATTTTACCCCGCTAGTTCCCTTGACTCTGAGGGGCAACTTAGCATGGATAATTCACCCTAACCCAAACATCTTTAGAAGTGTGAAAATATCCACTTGTGTCAGGGGAATTATCAGAGTGGATACAGGGATAGGACCTGGGTGGGATTGGTTTAAGTTTATTTATTAGTGTCACAAGTGGGCTTACATTAACACTACAATGAAGTTACTATGAAAATCCCCTCGAAGCCACACTCTGGCAGCTGTTTGGGTACACAAGGGAGAATTTAGCATGGCCAATGCATCTAACCAGCACATCTTTCAGACTGTGGGAGGAAACCGGAGCACCTAGAGGAAACCCACGCAGACACTGGAAGAACGTGCAGACTCTGCACAGACAGTGGCTCAGGCAGGCATCGAACCCACATCCCTATCGCTCTGAGGTAGCAGTGCTAACCACTGTGACACCATGCTGTCCTGTAGGCTGGATGGACCAAATGGCCCACTTCTGCACTGTGGGGATTCTATGAATATGTTGCACAGTAAACTGTCCTGTATGCAATATGCCCCTGACTAACACTATCATACAATGATCATGAAGTGAAGATGATTATTGAAGTACGTATGGTTTACGAAAGCAGTTATTGGGAAATTTTTCAGCAGAAATGCAAGCAGGAGAGCCAGAAATTCCTTGAGTATTTAAAGTTACTGTGCAAAGAATACATCATTCCTGCTCGTGGTTGCTTGAAACAGAATTAGTCATTACAAATAAACACCCCCTTTACAACGAAGTGTATTATTGACAGGTATGTCAAAACGACACAGCACCTTTAGCTAAGGAGCTGAATAGATGTTATCCCTTGTGAGGCAATGATTGATGACAGACTTAATGCAGCAGAGAGGGAACAGATAGCAACAGCTCTGTGTGATGCAAATGGCTCTGCACAGAATGGTCAAAGGCCCAGAACTGACAATCAGACACTGACAAAAGCAGCCGTTCCTGTCATTTCCATTTCCGCACAAGTGCATTTACTGATGTGTGCTCTCAGTAACAAACAGGTCTGGAAACTCCTTTTTAATTTGACCATCTGTAGATAGGAAGGTCATTGTAACCATCGATGTATAAACCTCAGGCTGCTTCCACATTCAAGAGAGTAATTGAACAGGACGTCGGACAGTCTATTCTATCCAACAGCCTCCACATAGTATCAGGTGGTCTGCTAACTCCAGGTTTTTAATCCATCCTTTTTTCTGAAGTTAAAAGCATTTGGGAGCCGAGCAACAAAGGGCCTTTAACCATACCCAGATAGCATTCTCAGTACGGGACTGTGCCCTTGGGTTGAGATCTATAGACATAAGATATTAACTTTCTTCAGTGACAAGAAGTTTCGTTCATTGTCACTGTAGTGTTAGAAAAGAAGAATGCATTTATAAAATACTTTTCATGACTTCAGGAATTCCCGGACTGAAAGTTCAGTGGCATTATTTTGTAGGTAAATGCGGATGCTGCTTTGTGTATGCCTAAGATTTCTTTAAAAAAAAAATTTTAGTGTCACAAGTAGGCTTGCATTAACAGCGCAATGAAGTCACTGAAAATCCCCTATTTGCCATACTCTGGCACCTGTTGGGTACGCTGAGGGAGAAATTAGTATGGCCAATGCACCTAACCTGCATGTCTTTCGGATTGTGGGAGGAAACTGGAGCACCAGGAGGAAACCCACGCAGACATGGGGAGAATGTGCAGACTCTGCACTGACGGTGACTCAACTCGGAAATCAAACTCGGGTCCCTGGCGCTGTGAGGCAGCAGTGTTAGCCACTGTGCTGCTCTATATGACTAATCAATTTTTAATAGTCTTGGTTAACGAGAAACATTGGTCAGGTAGCTGGGTGAACTGATTGCTCTTCTTTGAATATGGAAAATCATTTGTTTATCTATCTGATCAGGACTTTGGATTAAAATCTCTTGTGAATTGAACAAAATGTCATTATGCCTGTTTGGACTGGTTATCCAGGATCTCTATAAATCATAGAATCACTACAGTGCAGAAGCCCATCAAGCCTGCACTGACAATAATCCCACCCCAGGCCCTATCCCCATAAACCTACGTATTTACCCTGTATCCCCTGACACTAAGGGGTAATTTAGCATGGCCAATCAACTAACTAGCACATCTTTGGAGTGTGGGAGAGAACTGGATATTTTGAGATTAATGCTGTCCTGAAAATTGCCCAAGTGGTTCTGTTGTTCATCTTGTGCAATGTGCCTTCTCTGGACAATTCTAGGATTATTCCTTCATTTAAAGAACACATCTGTTTCTGACACCTTTATTTAATTCGCCTTCCAAAGTGAAAGGTCAGTTGTTCTCCTGCTGCTTTATTCTTGGGTAGTTTTGAACACGTGCTCTCTGTCTTGCCTGAAATTTTTGATTGTCTTACCAGCTCTAAATTCCTTTTGTCTGATTTCTCCCCACCCCCTTGCTTTCCAGGCTATTCAATTCTTCTTTTTCCTGTTCTCCTCGGATGATATTGTGTGGCAGGGCAGCAAGTTGCTGAGGGGATTTTACTGCATTTTCCTGTGATAGGTTCAGGAGGCTTTTGGGAGGTCTGTAGGTGTAGATTGCTGCAGGATTTATGGGGGGGGAATGAAGGCCAGCAGGTTTGACATTCCTACTCCTGAGATGAAGTATCTTGTCAGGCCTATTGGCAATGTAGGAACGGTCTGACCAATGTGCAGGGCATTACAGGAAATCCCCTTTCCCTTTCACCTTTGCAGCCCTATTACCTATTATGTTCTCTTCTCCCCATCTCCTCCTCCTCTTTTTTGCCCTCTTTGGTTACTGTCCATTATCTTCACATTCTCAGCTTCTCTCAGTTGCATTTCACCCACTTCCCCAGTCCCAACATCTTCCAGATCCACTCATGATCTCCTCACAATTTGCATCTTCATCCTTCCATTTTGATGCCCCCTCACCTCTCCATCACACCACCTTTTTCACCCCCTTCCCTCAAGTCCTTCCCTTCAATCAGTCATCCAGTCTCCCTCAGGCCCATCTCATCCCTCCCACCACCCCGCCCCCATTCTCTCATTTATTCTCCTTACCCTTCCTCTATGCTACCAACATGATTGGAAGCTGGTTTCTGTAGGCTGGCATTTGGTTTAAGGTGTGTATAGTATTCCTGAAAGCTGACTATGCCAGAAATGAATAGTGGGTTTCTCAGCTTTGAGCTGGAGGAAGATCATCTTTCAGCATTGATAGCTGTTGTGTGCATATGCACCCCTTCGTTTGTATCTCTGCTGTGCCTCCCAACAACTTCAGCCTCCTGCTCAGTACTGTCTGAGAATGAGTTTGAGTTTGATTCTTGAATAACAAGGGGATCAGGATTATGGGAAAAAGGCAGGAGAATGAGGATGAGGGAAGAAACATCAATGATTGAATGGGGGAGGAGACTCGATTAGCTGAATTCTGCTCCTATCTCTTATGGAGCTACGTGCTCTCTGTCAGACACTGTGTAACTGTGCATCTGAACCATCAAATGGACATTGGAAAACGCAACACATTTAAATACCAATCATTTTACCAGCAAAGGACTCTACTTTTATTGAAAATCTTAGACAAAATATGCACGTTTAAATCTTTTGTTCAAATAATCAGTGGTTTATTTGCCTCCCCTCCATGTAGTGTCCTTGCCCTGACTATCTTTGGTCTTTCTACCATACACCCAGGTCCTGACTCCCAGTTTTCCACCTCTTCAGTTATTCCGTATACCGATTCATCAGCATGACCTCATACTCAGCATGTGGAACGCTACAGGAAATTCTGTGTATGTGTGTGCATGTGCAGTGGGTGGCATGGTGGCACAGTGGTTAGCACTGCTGCCTCACAGCTCCAGGGACCCTGGTTCAATTCCTTGCCTGAGCCACTGACTTGGTGGAGTTTACGCATTCTCCCCATGTTTGCATGGGGATGCTCCGGTTTCCTCCCACAGTCCAAAGATGTGCAGGTTACGTGGATTGGCAATGCTAAGTTGACCCTTAGTGTCAGGGTGGGCTAGCTAGGGTAAATGCATGGGGTTATGGGGATAGAGCCTGGGTGGGATTGTGGTTGGTGCAGACTCGATGGGCTGAATGACCTCCTTCTGCACTGTAGAGATTCTATGATTCTATGTACTCATCAATTTCTCTCAGCTTTGTTCATTGACAATCTGGAGTTACAGGTGTGTAATTTTTTTTCAGCTTTTGTAACCTTTTTTGCAGATTGGTTCCATTCAGTCTGCAGACATAACCCCAAACATCCTGTGGCCCTTTAATTCTCCACCTTGTTTCTCACACTGACATCCCTGCCCTTAGCCGATTGCACTGTCCAGTGAAGCTCAACATGGGGAGATTGGCAAGGAGAGCTGGTCAGGAACTCGAACAGTTGCAGACAATTTGTCAGAATGAGCAGACAAGTGGAAGATGTAACTTAGTGTGGTAAATGTATCAGCTATTACAGTTTTCGATTCAGCACTTTACAGTCGTCTGGACTCAACATTGAGTTCAATAATCTCAGACCACAATGGGTGCTTTGTTTTGTTTCCTTTTCTTTTGCTTTTTTTTTTGTCTTTCAGTCAGCAGCACAACTGCCCTGGGCACATCTTTTGTTCCTCTTCTTGCCCTAACACCGTTTCCTTTGGTGCTGTAAGACTATCTCTTGTGTCATTCAATCTCTGAACTTCCCCTGTCAGAGACCTTCCCTGTGTCCTTGTCTCACTTACCCCTTGCTCAAATCCTATTGCATTTCATACTTTTCCCAGGTCCAAAGGTCTGAAACGTTAACTCTGTTTCTCTCTCTCTCTGTGTTGCCATAACCTGCTGAATATTTCCAGCATTTTCTGTTTTATTTCAGATTTCCAGCATCCTCAGTATTCTGCTTTCCAATTGCTTTTTTTTGCTGGACTCTATCCCTTATGCATTCACATTTAGCTTTTATCATTTGACTATTTTTCTCCCTGTCAAAAGCCATTTGTATTTCTGGATAAGGTACGATAAATAAGCTGTTGGAATTTGTTATTTCAGAAGTAATTCAATAAAACATTTACTTTTTTTTCTTATCACTGCTATGGCATTTTCACACATTTACCAACAATCGCAATCCTTAGAATCCCCTGCAGTGCAGAGGAGGACATTTGGCCCATCAAATGTGCACTGATCACAATCCTATCCACGCCCTATTCTTGTAATCCCACATATTTATCCTAGCTAGTCCCCCTGACACTAGAGTCAATTTAGCATGGCTAATCAACCTAACCCCCACATTTTTTGGATCGTGGGAGGAAACCAGAGTTCCTGGAGGAAACCTACACAGCCACGGGGAGAATGTGCAAACTCCACACGGACAGCGACCTGAGGCTGGAATTGAACCTGGGGTAAGGGTGCTAACCACTGTGCCTTTGGGCTGCCCTTAAATATATACAGTGTGCCTGGACTTAAATTCAACATGGAAATGGACATGATTACTTGGGAGTGAATGCTGACTCCAGCCACCCTCCCTGTAGCATACGGGCCTGTGGTTTGTGATGGTGCGGGATGCCTGCTTGGCTGTCTCGGGTTTGTGATGGATCTGGGGAATTGTGGTTGGGTGGGATCTGATTGTGGGTCACAGTACCAGCTCAGGTGGTTGGAGCAAAACTGGTGAGTGGGCTGGGGGCAACTGGGCAGGACTGATGCAGATGAGCAATTAAATAGTCTGCAATCTTTTCTGTCTGTCTGGGTACGCTCAGTTACAGCAGTGAATGCAAAACCATCCTGAACAGCAATTTAAAAAAAAATTGAAGTAATGAAAAGAAGAATGAAGGTGTATATATTTAAACAATGAAATCCAAGTGAATCTATCCTGTAAGCTCTCTCTGGCTTGAATATTTCTTTGGCTGTCCCAGACTCTGCGAGCTAACTCACGTCTTCATTTATAAAACTCGGCATTCTGGCTTTCTCTCCTCATACTTGTACTATTAAAGATTTGAAGTATTTGAGCAGACAATTCACTTTAACCACTTTGAAACTTGTGTTCCCTGTATTGAATGTAAAGTTTTAAACTGTCCGAATGGGTACTGGTTAGCTCAGTTGGCTAGGGTGTGGTTCAGAATGGCAACAGCAGTACAGTCTCGATTCCTGCTCTAGTTGAGGTGACCTACGGGAGCTGCCTCTTCACTCTGCCCCTGAGAAGCTGATGCTAAACCACCATTGACAAAGATTGCCAAGGGGAATGACTCAAAGAACCACTGACAACCAATTAGCCAAGGATCTGCCACTGGGGAGGGCACACACGGTCAGTCCTGGAGGAGGCTGTTTTCAATCCTCTTTTGGATTGAGCAAGAGAAAAGCAGTTTACTCGAGTTCAGTGCTTCTTGTCCACTGAATCAACTGTATGGACAGAGTTTTTCTTCTGTGGCGTTGAGCGTGGAGGTGAGAGAATGGAAGGGAGCAGTGTTGGACTGGTCCCAGGAAATGTTCCCTCTGCCGGAGAACTTTTGCAAACGCCACAGAGGCAGACAATCATTTTGCAAAGTAAAATCCCCAATTCGGGGCAATGTTGTGAGGTCAGTAGCATTTTGTCAGTGGCAGAGTGAACACGATGTGGAGATGCTGGTGTTGGACTAGGATGGCCACAGTAAGAAGTCTCAACACCAGGTTAAAGTCCGACTGGTTTATTTGGAATCATGAGCTTCTGGAGCACTGTTCCTTCAAGAGGTGAGTGGTGAAGGAGCACTCACCTGATGAAGGAGGAGTGAACACAGTGTGTGAAGGCCTCTCCTGCATCTAAACCCTCCATTTAATACGTACCCTGCTTAGGCAAGACACAACCATGGGAGCGTCCATTACTGCAGGGCTTCCCCATCACTTTCTGATGGTAACCCTTTCATCCACCTTCTATCCCACAATTGTGGATGATGACATGGAACGGAAGAGTCCTCACCACCCTACGTACATCGCCCTCTGACTGTGGGGCTGCCCATCTTTCAATGCTGGATGGTGTCCTATTGATTTCCCAGACTGGGGAGCCCAGTCATCATCCTTAATTGGATGTGGAATGCAGGGGTTGCTAATTAGATGGTTTCCTCTGGGAAAAGTAGCAAAACCAGTCTCACTTCTGGCAAGTGTAGACTCAAGATCTCAATTTGGTCCTGTTTGCAGAATCCCAAAGCATGTGAAAAAAATCAACACATACCTGAAATTTTCTGGCATGTGACAAAGATATCTCATCAGTTACTTTTTGAAAATCCATGCATACATCTACTGAAATCTTGCCTTCTATCCAAACTACATTGTTTTTGATTTTAGTGACAGACAAATGGTTGGCTGTTCATAGAACAGAATCATAGAATCCCTACAGTGCAGAAAGAGGGCTATTCAGCCCTTCGAGCCTGCACCAATAACAATCTCACCTAGGTCCAATCCTCATGTATTTACCCTGCTAATCCCCCTGACACTAAGGGGCAATTTAGCATGGCTGGTCAACCTAACCTTTGGAGTGTGGGAGGAAACTGGAGCAGACTAGATGAAACCCACGCAGTCACTGGAAGAACATGCAAAGTCCAAACAGACAGAGGCTGGAATTGAACCTGGAACCCTGGCGCTGTGAGGCAGCGGTGCTAACCATTGTGCCACCATGCAGTCTGCTGCTGTTGAGTGGCTGGTAATTCCAGTAGAATTGGCTAAAATGGATGTTTGGACCTGGTAATTTCAATGGAGTTGACTAAAATGGAAGCTTGGTCCTAGGACCTACCCCTTGGAGCACACAACATGTTCATTCTTGGAAGGAAGTAAAGTGTCTTAACCCTTTTCTAGAAATCTTTGAAATCCAGGCCACAGCCAATCTCGAATCCAAGGTAAGTTTCAATTCTGCATCCATCTGCCAATGATCTTTGACTGTACATCAGTCACCCAGTAGATACCCAGGTCAGGGCTGAGGAAGCATTTGATTTCAGAGCTCTCTACTCCCCTAATGCTTAAAGCCTTGTTTATTAAGAAGTCTCACCAGGTTAAAGTCCAACAGGTTTATTTGGCAGCACAAGCTTTTGGAGCATTGCCCCTTCACCAGATAAGGGGCAGTGCTCTGAAAGCTTGTGCTGCCAAATAAACCTGTTGGACTTTAACCTGGTGTTGCAAGACTTCTTACTGTGCTTACTCCAGTCCAACGCCGGCATCTCCATCATAGCCTTGTTTCTAATCAGTGAAATTTATGCTCCAATCTAAACCCACTTAACCTGATGGAAAAGAATGGGATTAGCAGAAACTCCAGCAGCTTTCCCATCTGTAGGTTTTGTGGAAAAGTGCCTGATGTGTCCAGTATTTTTGGAGGTTTTAAATATTAAACAGATTATTAATTTTTAGTTTTTAATACTTTCACATTGGAAAGGTTTGCTTGTCTTTACCATTACGAATTACAGTGGAATGATGACCTGAAACATGAAGAACCTCAGGTAAATGCTAGGTTCATTTGTTTGGAGATTGCTAAATGATTGCAATTTCATACATGTGCACCGTTTCCTGAAAATGCTTTCTATTATAGCTGGGCAATTTGAGGTTAATTTAATTACTCAGTCAATAGAATTAAAACAAATTTGATTTAAATATGTCAGCATCTGAAACATCAGACCTCATCTCCCATTTATCCCAGTTGATGCTGAACAGACAGGCTGCAGGTCACAAATGGTAATAGTGACACAGTGAAACCCACAACAGGGCTCTGGAGCTGTCCACCCACTGGTTTAACAAAAAAAATTTCACAACAAGGTTACGAGGGGCATGGACAGAGTGGATAGCCAGAAGCCTTTTCTCAGGGTGGAAAAGTCAATTACTAGCAGGCATAAGTTTAAGGCACAATGGGCAAGGTTTAAAGGAGATGTATGAGGTAAGTTTCTTAGAGGGTGGTGGGTACCTGGAACTGACTGCTGGGGGAGGTACTGGAAGCAGATATGATAGTGATTTTTAAGGGCCATCTTGACAAATACACAAATAGAATAGGAGTAGAGGGATACGGTTGCCGGAAGGGGGCTTTAGTTCAGTCAGGCAGCATGGTTGGTGCAGGCTTGGAGGGCCAAAGGACCTGATCCTGTGCTGTAATTTTCTTCTTTGAAAAGATAAGCATAAAATGTCCAGTGAAAAGTCAGTGTCGAGCATTATACTGCAGCACCATGGCACAGTGGTTAGCTGCTGTTTCACAGCGCCAGGGATCTGGGTTCAATTCCCAGCTTGGGTCACTGTCTGTGAGGAGTCTGCAGGTTCTCCCCACGTCTGCGTGGGTTTCCTCCGGTGCCCCAGTTTCCTCCCACGGTCTGAAAGATGTGCTGATTAAGTGGATTGGCCTTGCTAGATTCTCCTTCTGTACCCGAACAGGTGCTGGAGTGTGGTGACTCAGATTTTCACAGTAGCTTCATTGCAGTGGTAATGTAAGCCTACTTGTGGCACCAATGAATAAACTTCAAAAACACTGATCAGACATGTTCAGGTGGTCCACACATAATAAATGTGCAAATGCTTGATATTTGATTTGCTCCAATTTTCTCCGTTAAATCAATCCTTTATTTTGTATTTGAAACCATAGAAAATTTACAGCTCAGAAACAGGCCTTTTGGCCCTCCTTGTCTGTGCCTAACCTTTTTTTTTTTGCCTAGTCCCACTGACCTGCACTTGGACCATATCCCTCCACACCCCTCTCATCCATGTACCTGACCAAGTTTTCCTTAAATGTTAAAAGTAACCCTGCATTTACCACTTTATCTGGCAGCTCATTCCACGCTCCCACCACTCTGTGTGAAGAAGCCCTCCTAATATTCCCTTTAAACTTTTCTCCTTTCACTCTTAACCCATGCCCTCTGGTTTTTTCTCCCCTAGCCTCAGTGGAAAAAGCCTGCTTGCATTCACTCTATCTATACCCATCAAAATCTTTATACACCTCTATCAAATCTCTCCTCGTTCTTCTACGCTCCTACGCAAATTCTTCTACACAGACATCTTTTTCTTCTACGCAAACATCTCTTTGTATTGTTACCAGCATTCAGGAGCTAAATTAGGATTTTGGGTTACTATGGATGCAGGATACTGAAAGGATTTCAAGTAGGAACTGTTTGAAAATTAACAATGTAATTTTTGAATATAGAAAATAAAACCTTGGACTTTTAAGCGTGCACAGTCAAGTGTCTGCTCTGAGTTCTGTTGAATGCAGAAGTCATAGAAAAATCAAGACCCTTCAATATACTTGGATAATGTATTTGGAGAAGAACAGTAATCAGTTTATTTTCTTGGCAGCATTTGTAAGTGGAGTATAGTTCTGTGTTAGATAGAAATCTATTTTTTGAGTACTAAATATTTAACATCTCTTTCAAGAATTGTTTCTTTAGACATTGTGAAGTCCCATGTGAATGTGGGTTCAATCGGCTTCAGTATTTTTTTTCCAGAGAAAACTTCAAAACATGTTGATGCCTGTGCAACAGCAACAGCCAGAACAAGTTCAACTAAATAAAATCCAACACTTTGTAGTTTGTTGTACAGGGGGTGCTGATGAATGAATGGAACTTATAGAATCTTACACGTGGTGTGGGTTAGATATCTAGCAAGTAGAGCTTTGGTGTAGTTGATGCTGGAAATGGTAAGATTCAATGGAGAGGGGCTAAAGTGAGGCAACGGTAGGCAGTGTCTGAGTGTGGGAAGATGAGGGGTCTGAAACTTAGTATTGAGTTGAATAGAGCATCATTGTTGAGAATAGTTTAAATCATGCTGAGGAGAGATTGAAAAAAAAATTCTTTCATGGGATGTGGGAGTCACTGCCTGAGCCAGCATTTAGTGCCCATCCCTAATTGTCCTTAAGCGGGTAATTGAGAATCAACCAGATTGCTGTGGCTTTAGAGTCACGTATAGGCCACACCAGGTAAAGAGGACCAATTTCCTTCCCTAATGGATATTAGTGAGCCAGATAATGATAACCATTTCTTTGTTATCATTGGATTTTAGTTCATTGGATTGTAATTCAATTCAAATTTCACCACCGCTGTGATGGGATTTGAACCAGGGTCCTGAAAACATTACCTTGTGTCCCTGGATTACTAGTCCAGTGGAAGTAGAGTTAGAGGCTGAATAGAGCTTCAGTCTTCCATTGTTGAGCTGGAGGAAGAAAAGATTTTTCAAAGACTGGGAATTAAATGAGCACTTTGACAGCACATGGTGGTCAAGGGATGAAGAAGTAGTGGAGAAATAGCTGCCATTGTGCATATAGAAACAGCTCATGTTGCTGAGGGATAGCCTACAAATGAGGAAGAGGAAATGCTTGGAAGGTAGGTGTTGGAGTGGGAAGAGAAACCATTTCTGGATGCATTGTAGCTTTGGCCAGACAGTTCTATTCCCATCTATATAAGAGCAGTAGCATGAAACTGGATGAGAGGAGACACCTGGCAGAAGAGATCAATGTGGCCGGGTGTGTAAAAGGCTTCTGAGAGGATGAGCAGGAATAATGTGTCATGGACATGGTTGCACCCATAGAAAATACCATTTAGCACTTTGGTTAGAGGCAATTCAATGTTATGGGTTGGGCTTGAAGTTTCAGTGCAATTATGGTAAATGTTGGGTTGAGGATGAAATGATTTGGGTGTTTTTTTTGATGGAGTTAGCAAGGTGGTGTTGCAGATCCTGGAGATCAGAATGGCAAAAGTATTTAATATGTTGCAAAACCAAACCAATCACTGAAGAGGATTAGCATGAGAATAAGGGACGTTTTATTATCAGACCTTGATGGACTAAACTAGCTTGAATGTTGGCAGAAGGAGCGACAAAGGCAGAGAGGAGGAGCCTTGGTGTTGAAGTGGGTTCGCTGAGTGCTGGGTTCTTGAGGAAGGCGAGAATGTAATGAAGGTGTGGAGAAGGTCAGCCTTGCTTGTTATCCATGATCTCATTGTATGGTGTTTAAGGTGAAGCTGGCAGTGATACAGTTAAGGAGGTGATAAGAAAATGAATCCTGATGTTAACCTTGCCCTCTCAAGTTGGAACAGAATATATTTAAACTCGACACCAATCGTTTAAACTAGCAGCTGTACCAGACACTTGCCCTCTGTTTCTTCCCTTCACACCTCCTCCTGTGTTTTGCCTATATGCAATTCTCCCTTTCACCTCTAAAGTTGGGAGGAAGCATGAATTTATCTTCTTACAACCTTATGTCATATGTCTACGTAAACATAAAACATTATTTTGTACATTTTCTCTCTGGATTTGAAATGTGAATTTCTGAAACCCTGAGGAATCCTCGATTTTGATCCTTTTCTGTACGATCTGGTCTAACCAGCTGATTCTGTTTTAAATATTGATGCACATTTCTTCGTTTGATAATGCAGAAAGGTTACTTTATTTTTTTCATGGGGGAAAGAAAACTGCTTGGGTACCCAGAGTTTGTTCGTGGCTGTGTATGTGCGTGTAGCCTCAAGATTGGTCCCAGAAGAGACGGACGTTTCTCTCCCAACCTGACGGATTTCGAAGAAGCCAGAAATGCAATAAAGATGGAAGAGAAGAAGCAGATGAATATTAAAGATGAGGGAGTTAATTTGGATGCGTGCACACTTGTTCTGTTTGACTGCAACACTGGTATTCATTGCCAGAGGCAAACTACTAGAAATGTGCAAACAAAGTGTGCCCAAGAGTTCACTCAGTCTTCTGCACACTCCCCACATCCAAAGATAAATGTTGCAGAGAATTGGGGGTTTAATTCAAAAAGGATTTCTCCCTTCACCCACCCACCCAGAAACGGAGAAGTGTCTTTGATGTTTTATTTCCCTGTTTATAAGTGGTTATGTATTTTTCCTATCTCTTCGGAAGTAGATTGATTTAGTTGTTTATGAATAACCCCACAGCAAACTCCAGATGGGGTAAAATCAGAGGGTTAGTTTATTTTACACACACTTAAAATTTACAAAGAGTTTGCAAAGTACTTACCCCTCCCCTTTTGCATTCACACAGTATAAAGGAGAGAAGGAAATTAAAAAGGTACAGGGCAAAAACTACAGAGACTGGAGGTATCATGTAAGTCCAGAATCAATAATCGTATGCTGTGTTCCTTCAGAGAGGTTAGCAGGCTGAAGCTGATATGTGTAGTCCACTGTTCCAGTACAGCTGACTTCTGCAATGGGAGAAACATGTAGAGATGAATTAGTTTGATGGTGGGCAGTGGTGCAGATGTTCTGGTACAAACAGTTTAGATGAGGGCTGCACAGAGCCTTGGTTCTCACCTGAGCAGAACCAGAACTCTGTTGGTGGAAGATGACTGCCTCATTTAGCTTCCCAAGGCAATATTACAGGTTCTAGCAATGTGGGAAGGTGAGGGGATATGTCATGTGATATGACTCCCACTTCCACTACTTCCCCTTTGGTTTGGACAAAGGATGTACATTCTTGGTCTAGATTCTTGCGATAAGTTTACCTGAGGTCTCGAGGTTCTTTGACCTCGCAGCTGGGCCATCTCGGTTGGCCAGAGCTTTGCCTCAGAAATATGAACACCGATGATCTGGGTCAGTTCCACTCAACTCTCCAGTTGCTGCCAAGGCCTAAACAATAGTCACCATCAAAAAAAAAACAACTGTTATTCTTTTTCTAATATTTTCAAAAGTCATTCCTACTGAGCTAGGAGAGTACTTCTGAATGGGCACTCTTGTTGTCACTCCAGCCTCCATCCTGAGACCTACTTTTGGACTTTTTAAAATTTATTTTTACAGGATGTGGAAGTTACTGGCTGGTCCAGCAATTATTGTCTATCCCTACCTACCATCCATTTCAGAGCCAACCACATTGCTGTGGGTCTGGAGTCACATGTAAGCCAGTCCAGGTAAGGATGGCAGATTTCATTCCCTGAAGGACATGAGTAAACCAGATGGGTGTTTATGATGATCGACAATGGTTTCATGGTCGTCATTAGATGCTTGATTCCAGATTTTTATTGAATTCAAATTTCATCAGCCATGGTGGGATTTGAACCCAGGTCCCCAGACCCTTACCTTGGTTTTGTGGATTGCTAATCCAATGATATCACTACGCCACCATCTCCCCAGCAAAGCATGTGGACCAATATTCATCTTTGTAAAAATTGGTGAGGTGCATGTGGAGTTGAGACAGGCACCACAAATGCTTCCTAAGTAACATTAAAGAGGCCTGAGGCTCAGGATCTGGATGGCTTTGAATCTCTCGGTTGGGACATGCGCTCAGAATGTGGCGCACAACACAGTCCTGAAGAAATTTCCACCCTTCCCCTGCCAAATAAAATCTAATTTGAAACAACCACCTTAATGTTAATGCATCATAATATCTAAAGACATAAAGACCCATAATGAATAGAGACATCAATGCCTCTTAGCTAGAAGATAAAACAATGTAAATAGCCGCAGGGTATAAACATCAGATGGTCTGTAGTGCAGTCTCCCTAATGATATAAACCAGAGAAAGAAAAATTGAGTTGAACTGTACAGACTACAGATGTTGCTCATGACTCTTCTGAGGTAATGAGGTGTAAGTTTTTTGTCCAAACTGCCAAGTGGCTTCTTTTGTTTCGGGACCATAGACTGACATAAGTACTTTAAAGGTCTTTATTCAGTTTTAATATTTTAGAAATAGCAATCAGTACATCTATAGCTACATAGATAAAATACATTGTAAAATATGCAATGTGAGGTCTTAGTCCATAACATTGTATTGATGACTCTCTCCTCTGAAGAGTGTTTTGTTTTGTCCTGGGTACACTGGATGGCCTATGTTACCCTGGATTTTATTCAAAATAGTCTTGGTGCTCAACCGACGGAGCTCTGTCACTCGAGAGTTTAAGTGGCACTGAGGTTGAGGTCTTCCCTTAATCATCATCTCCAAGAGTTCCAAGATGTGGAGATGTCTGTGTTGGACTTGGATGGGCACAGTAAGAAGTCTCTCAATACTAGGTCTAATTCAACTCACCTGATGAAGGAGCAGTACTCTAAAAGCTCGTAATACCAAATAAACCTGTTGGATTTTAACCTGGTGTTGCAAGACTTTTTACTGGGCCCAAGAGTTCCAATATCATTATACAAAAAACTTTGGACATTATTATAATCTGCATGGAAACCAATGACTTAAAAATAAATTCATACTTGCTACCAGGGACTAACTGAAATAATCATACAAGATTTCAAATTTTAAGACTTTTACTAGAACAACAAAACCATGAACAACATTGATTAAAATACCTTTTCAGTATTCAACATACATATTCCTCAAACTTCAAAATTACTGAAACTCCACCCCCCACTCCCCCGCTTCGTGGTTATGCTTTATCCTGTTCCTTAAGTTGACCTTTTATCCTTCAGAGACCAGTCCTCAATGATTTTCAGCTCCAGGGGCTTGCTTCCTTTCTTTTCCTCTCTCTCACCTTTCTCTATCCTACAGTGGCATTCCAAGTTAATGTGAATCACGTGGGCCTTGTATACAGGTAGAAATGCTAATTAGCAATCCTCTGGACTGCCATTTTCTAGGTTGAAATTAAACAGGAAGTTTGAAGTATAACCATTTTCAAAACCTAACATTCTGAACACCTTCCTGTGAATTGGAGACTCAGTCTATCCACTGTTAGCATAGCTACTCTGATCATTGTCTGCAGGTCTGAATATCTTGTTCTTTCATCCCAGTAAAATAACATGGCCCTCACTCCTCCCTTTAACCTTCACCAACCAAGTCATCCAGGCTTATCAGCAGAATTAAAGCACATCTCGTTCTCCCCTTCATTATTCCATTTTACCCTGAAGACAGTCCTAAAACAGAGCAGTCTTAGAAGCCTTGAATTTTAACAATGAATGACTATCTAATTCAAATATGAAAATTGATTTAATTAAAAGATTGATTTTTTTGGCATATATTTCAAGTAGCAAACTGTTGCACTCATCAAACTTCAGAGGGCTTATTTATTATGTTAAAATAGAAAACACCTTCAAGAATACTGATGAGATATAATTCAATTTGCACAAATAAGATTAATTAGGTGGAACACTGGCAATTTGCATGTTAAGCAAGCAAAATATCATGATATTTCTGGACTTTTGTGCCATTACTGCATATGAAGTACTAGTTTAAAGAGAATATCAAAAATGTTGCAGTAGTAGAAACCCATGTAATTTTAAAAATCCATTCATGGGACATGGGCTTTGTGGGCGAGTTGTTACCCGTCCCTAATTGCCCCTTGAAAATTGGTGGTGACCTGCTTTCTTGAACTGCTGCAGTCCATGTAGTGTAGGTACATCCACAGTCCCATTAGAGAAGGAGCTCCAGGATTTCTGACTTGATGAACATGAAGGAATAGCAATTTATTCTCAAGGCAGGATGATGAGGGTTGGAGGGGAACTTCAGGTGGTGGTGTTTTCTGTCTGCTGCCCTGACCCTTCTGGATAGTAGGGGTCCTGGGTTTTGTTGGTGCTGCCTCAGGAACCTTGGTGAATTCCTGCCATGCATTTTGTAAATTGTACACAAAGCTGCCATTTTGTGTCATTGATGGAGCAAGTGAATGTTTGTAGAATATGTCAATCAAGCAGGCTGCTTTGTTCTGAATGGGGTCAAGCTTCTTGAGTGTTGTTGGAATGCATTCATCCAGGAAAGTGGAGAATATTCCATCACACTGCTGATTTGTACTTTGTAGATGGTGGGCAGGTTTTGGGCACCATCAACAAAGAATCCAACCAATACCCCTTGAAAGTTAATGGCATTACCATCGCTGAATCCCCTGTTATCAACATCTTGGGGGTTACCATTAATCTGAAACTGAATTGGACCAGCATATAAATACTGTGGCTATAAGAACAGGTTGCCTTGAAAATAGAAAGTTGTTCAATTTACTTACAATACACATAACACGAGAAGGTAAATTACCCTCTGCAGAACTCCCAGCATCTGACCTGCTCTTATCAGCCACTTTATAGGGCCACTTGTCAGTCCAAGGCAAGATATTGCCCAGGTCTTTGGACATGGATGGCTTCAGCATCAGAGACTGAACATTGTGCAGTCATGGATAGCTTCTAGCTCGAAACAACAGCAATAAATCAGCTGTGCTGAGAAGATGTAATCTCAACAACTCAAAAGTGAAAAGTTGTTCAATTTATTTCTGATCCACATACCATGGATCGGAAATAAATCAGGGAAGAAATCACTTGAATATCCTCCTCACCCAGTTTTTGTGCTACAAGATGAGCAGCAAAACACCAAATCACAATAGCTAAATGGCAGGTTGGCATCAAGTTGAATTTGTATTAATGAGAGATTTTTAACATGATTGGCTATATACCACTTGAGAAAGTTGCGTATTCTAATAACTGGGAATATTGCCAGAGAATCTAGTGTGTACACTAAATGGACTGAGCTGCCAACCTGCATGGTCAATTGTTTTCAGCTTGGCTGTGTAATATAAATGCATTGTAACCATATTAGTTTTTATCTGACTGGTTTCAGAAGATACAGTGGCACGGGTAATGCCTGAGGGCCTGTAGAGTGGAAGGCCCATCTCCTCATGTGCATGATGTGTTTCTCAATCACTTGTTCCAGACTCCCTGACTTCAATCAAATGTGAAATAAAACAGTGTTAAAGTCCTGCACTAGTCATAGCCTGGTGTCAAAATAAGAGCTATTCAGGAAACTATGGGCCAGTTAAAGGGTAAATGTTCTGAAGTGAAAAGGCCACTCCAGATCATTGGTTTGTGGCAGCAAACTAAATTTGTGCTTAATAGGGTGCAAACCGAGGTGCAGCAGATAAATAATTTGATCAAAGACCTAATGTTACTGCTACATAATTACTCAGATGATTGTGCCGTATTTAGTTTTTCACACAGAAGGAGATTTGCTGCAGTCAGTTTACTTGAATGGCTTAAAACTCATCGTGATTAGATTAGTATAGGTTCATCAAAATACTGGGGCCCACAAAGAAAGATTATTGCATCTTTGTGGTAGCTGACATTTAAGTGACAATTTTCTAAAACTGACATTTGATAACTTGCATTTAAATTGTATTCTCATTGAATGACCATTGTTTCAAACTAGTTTTGTTGAATTGTGCTAGATGCCTCTTGAGCTGAGTTATAAAGATGAGCGTATAGAATTTGGCTCCTTGAGCCTGTTCTGCCACTTGGCGCGTTGTGACTGATCTATATCCATGTACCTTACACTTGCCTATATTGAAAATTATTTGCCATATAACTTGTCCATTTGCTTATTTTATGAATATCTCAATTTTATGCTTCAACCTGCACAAACAAATGCTGCCCCCACCCCCCCAACTTTGTGTCATCAGCAAACCTGAACATCTGGCTTTCTATCCCATCATCAGAGTCACTAATAAATAGTGAATGGTTAAGACCCCAATATGAATCACGGTGTGACACCGCTGGTGACATACTGCTCACTGCCCTTATTCTTCTGTCACTCAGCCAATCTCAATAATTCTGGCTCCAAGGAAGCCTAATATTCACTTAGGGGTGGCATGGTAGTGGAATGGTTAGCACTGCTGCTTCACAGCACCAGGGACCTGGGTTCAATTCCTGGTTTGGGTCCACTGTGTCTGCGTGGGTTTCCTCCAGGTGCTCTGGTTTCCTCCCATATTCTGAAAGACGTGGTGATTAGGTGCATTGACTCAAACAAGCACCAGACTGTGGCGACTAGGGGAATTTCACAATAACTTCATTGCAGTGTTAATGTAAGCCTTACTTGTGACCAATAAATAAACTTTACTTTTACTTTGCTTCAATTTTAGGACTAACAGCCTTTTGAGTTGATTTTTATGCCTTCTGGAAGTCCATATAAATTCCACTGTCCATGACTTTATTTACCTCTTCCAAAAAATGTAATCTGATTCCTCAGACACCACCTACTCTTTCTGCATCCATGCTGCCTCTCTCTGATCAGCTGAACATTCTCAATGTATTCAATCACCAGATTCTTAATTACATACTCCAAGAATTTCCCAGATGTTACAACTAGTCTGTAATTTGCTGGTTCTCTCACCTTTCTTAATTGGTGGTAGACCATGCAATTATCTTATCTAAAGACACCAATTTGTGAAGCAAGAGAAGTTTGGAAGCTCCAAATTGGTGCTGCTGTACACTCTGAACCAGGAAGTTGTGGGTTAGAACCACACAGATTCCTGCGCTCCACACAGTGCTGAGAATGACTTTAGGCTTTCACCTTCAGGCGAGATGTCAGTCCTCGTATATCATTGAGACACCAATGTATCTCATTGGTTTCTTGTCACTGTTTGAAGGAGAAGAAATAATTTTTCTAGTTTGTTGATCTGCCTCAAACAACACCACAACTAGATGTACCAAGAAAAGGTGAAAAGTGGGAATTTGAAACAGTAATAAAATGACTTGGTTGCCTTATGAGGGAATTTTGAGTTGGTCAGATCTATACTCAGTGGAGTTTGGGATAATGAGAAGCAATCTTATTTAAAGATATAAATATCCGAGAGGGTTGACAGGGTAGATGCTGAGGAAAGGCAAAGTACAGAGGATGGTGGGATCTGAAACAGAATCAGAGAAGTGCTGGAAAATGTCAGCAGATCTGACAGCATCTGTGGAGAGATAATAGAGCCAATGTTTCGAGGGTGACCCTTTGTCAGATACTGAGAGGATGTTTTCCCTTGTGGGGTTATCTAGAACTAGGGGGTATAGTTTCAGGAAAAAGGGTGGAGAAGAGGAATTTCTTCTCTAACTGTCTTTAATCTTTGGAATTCTCTACCCAAGAAAGCAGTGGAGTCGAGAACTTTGAATGTATTCAAGGCTGAGTTAGATGTTTGACCTTCAGGGGAGTTGGGGGTAATGGTTTCGGGCAGGAAAGTGGAGTTGAGGCCACAAGTAGGTCAACCATGGCCTTATTAAAAGGCCTTGAATGCTTCTTTGGCTTAAGGGCTAGTGCATTGGCCATACTCTTCCAATTTGTGTTCCTAAAACTAAGTATTTGCAGTATCTGGTGAGAAAATTTTACTGTTTGTACATCTCGCTGTTAGTGCAGTTTCTTGCTGGATGCAAAACGAATGCTGAGTTTATTCACACGACAGTCACACGGCTTCATGGTGGCCTGTTGTATGAAACACTCTGATGTTGCCAGTGGTTTGAGAAAGCACTGCTGTGCGGAAACTTCATAGTTTGCAGCTTAACCTTTTTATACTGTAAAGGAAAAACCCCTTTTTGTCAAATTCGATGACAGAAGTTATTCACTATCTTGTGACATGCGCAGGAAAGCAAAACAGTTTTATGGTTGTGAAATTTTAATGAGATAACGGGACAAATGATGCAGTCCTCTTGATGTGGATATGGCAGTGTTGGACTGGGGTAAACACAGTAAGAAGTCTCACAACACCAGGTTAAAGTTCAACAGGTTTATTTGGTAGCAAATGCCACCAGCTTTTGGGGTTTGCCCCTTTGTCAGGTTACCTGATGAAGGGGCAAACCCTGAAAGCTGGTGGCATTTACTACCAAATAAACCTGTTGAACTTTAACCTGGTGTTGAGACTTCTTACTGCGGTCCTCTTGCACAGTCATGTGAGCTGCTTCTTGATCTCTGTGACTATACTGCATTCTGGGCAGGGTCGAAACAGTTTTCACTGGGGACTCTTAAGCCCTGAGCAACGTTCATGCTCCTCACTGATATAACCTGGACATTTTTGAAAACGGAATAACATCGAATTGACCGGTCCCCTGTTTTCCTCCACATCCCTTAGCTTGCAGAGTCAAGCTGAGCCCGCACGCTTAAGCACTAACTGGAGTTTATGTAAACTCCTTCGCTGTGCAATGCTGCAGAGCTGTGGGCCATGGGACAGATCTCCTCTCTGCTGCCCATATAAAGACATCTTCTGTGCAGATGGCTCCCTCAGGCCGCCTTCCAGCCTCCTTATTGACAGGAAATTTCTGGCGCCTCAAAGCGTGTCTTTTCCCAGTTGTGACTTTGGAAATATGATGGTGGCGGAAGTGCCACTGGACACTCCACCCCGGTGCCAGCTGAGAGTTTCCAGCTGCCTCCTGCCTCTTTTTCTTGGCCACCTTTTTTCAAATGGGTTGGGCTTGCGTAGAGCGAATGGTCATGGCAGAGCTGCAGCAGGATCGGCCTGAACACCACCTTTTTGCCTGCCAATCACATCTTCTCTCCCTCCCTCCTTCCAATCACAGATTCTGCTGGTGTAGCAAGAACAGGAGGGAGGGGAACCTGTGATGGAGGAATTGGAGTAGTGAATGCAGGGAAGACCGAATCTGTGTTGAAGAGCAGTTTTTCTCCAATCCTGTCTCTCCTTTGCTCATTGCCCCTCCTATCATAGAATTGTAGAATCACACAGTGCACAAGTGACCCTTCGGCCCATTGACACCAGAAACATCTGTACTTCACCCAATCCCATTTATTTAGCCCATAACCCTGAATGTTATGATGTGCCAAGTGCTTATCCAGATACCTTTTAAAGGATGTGAGGCAACCCCCCTCTTCCACTGTCCCAGACAGCATATTCCAGATCATCACCACCTGCTGATTTTAAAAAGAATTTTTCCTCATCTCCTGTAAACCTCCTGCCCCTCACCTTGAACCCATATCCCCTTCAACTAAGGGGAACAGCTACTCCTTATCTGCTCTAGCCATGTCCCTCATGATTTTGTACACCTCGATCAGGTTGCCTCTGTCTTTTCAGCTCTAACATAAACAACCCAAGCCTATCCAACCTCTCTTCATAACTTAAATGTTCCATCCCAGGTAACACCCTGGTAAGTTTCCTTTGCACCCCTTCCAGTGCAATCATGTCCTTCCTATAATGTGATGACCAGAACTGCGCACAGTACTCTGGCTGTTGCCTCACCAATCAAACTCTGAATTATTTTCCTGCTCTCACTGACACTTGCATTTTACTGTTGAGCCCTGTCTGGACTCTGGCGAGATAATGCAGTTTAATGTGTACAAGGGTAACTTTTCTCATGACATTTTGATTTGTTTCCCCTGCCTCTAATTTGTCGTAGGCTATTTTGGAGCTTTCCGGGACCAGTCCTCTACCACTACCTGTGTTTTGAGCCCTGCCTTGGTGGTTAGAATGTCATTCCAGCAGAAATGGAAAACTTGATGGTTACCAATATATTGATACCTGTAGGAAGGAGAGGACCATCCTGCAAGCTAAGAGTAACTTGCTCCCAACAGATTGCCCGAAGTGCTGTTCAAATATCCCTGTCAGCAATGAAGACAATTTTTCATCCATGTAAAAATTGGAGTCATAATGAGCCCAGCACACTCGATATTCTGGATCTACGCATGACAAAAGGCCCTTCAGGGGTGAATTATAAAACACCCATGGGTTTGAGCTGGATCCTACCTTATCTGGGAAGCTGACAAGCGTGGCACCAGCACTGCTGTGCACCAATTATATCACTATTGCTTTTTTTACGTGCGAACAACTTTATAACTAAACTTACAAAAAACTAATGTATTTATCTGCAAATGGCATTTGAGTCAGGGGTTAAACCCAAAGAATTGGGCAGGTGACTTGCACAAAGGATTCCATGTCTCATTTAAAATGGATCTTTAGTCCTGGAGAAGCCTTTATTTGAAATGTTTTCTGTATTTTCACCTTTACCAGAAATGGACATTTTGAGGTGTCTCCAGATCCTTTCATTAATGTCTACTCCATGAGACGAAAATGTGCTGGCCTAATTCCAGCAGAGTTCACTTTTCTGCTTCCTTGGTAGCCCCTGACACAAACAGACACGCGCACCCGCACCCCTTCCTATGTTATTGGAAAGCTCTCTGAGAATAGTAAACTGAGATGAGCATTGTGTATGTGCTTTGTAATGAAGGGACGTCAGTATGTACTTTGAATTTTAATAAGGTCATGCCGTTGAGAGAGGGAACAAGATAAATGAATCAATAAAGGAAACAAGGTATTAAATGTTTCTCATTGAAATTAGCACCATTTCTTCAGTGTCAGCTTTAATAGTACTGTGAGGGGGAGAGGCATTGCTTGCAGCCTGATGGCACTATTATGTAGTCAATAACAACAATTTGCATTCTTACAATGCCCTTTAATATGGGCAAGCGTCGCAAATTATTTTCGTGGTATCAAGAACAGTGATCTGAAACCAGGAAAGAGTTGGGGAAAGTAGCCCAAAATCTGATTGAAGAGAGAAGTTTGTGGATATGAAGATGAAGAGTTTAGTGACAGAATGTCAACATGTGCAGCAAAAGTCAGCTGAAGACTTTGCAACCAATGAGAAAGGAATTGAAAAGTTCAGGGTTGGAGGAGCATTGGGCAGAGAATAGGATGGACTGATTAAATGTATTGAGTGCCATGGAGAGATTGAAGAGGACAAAATGCATCAGTACACCACGGTCGCAATTAAAAAATATCTTATGCAAATTGATGCAGACCATGTGTCTTATCTCTACCTGGATCATTCCCCTGGTCTTTCAGTTTTCCAATGAATTCTGCTCTCTGGCACATTTTCTGAAAACTCTCTCAATGCACTCATGCCCTTTTGGAGGTATGATGTTCCCAATGTAGCCATATAAACTTAGAAGGATTTATTTTGACTTCTTTTTGAATGCTTCAACATTGAGCTAGCAATGCACTGGGATGCAATGATCTCAACCTCATCTCAACCAGATACTCTGTTAGATACCTGTATTTGAATTAAAATCTTTTTTTTTGTTGTCTTTTCTAAGAGACGTCCCATCATTGTGCACATCACTTACATGAAAATGTATGTATTGTTCCTTTAAATTCATAGAATCATTGAAACCCTGTAGTGAAGAAAGGTCATTTGGCCCGGTGAGCCTACACTGACAAAATCCCACCCAGTCCCCATCACCGTTACCCCAGGTATTTACCCTATGTATACCCCCTGTCACTTGGCAGTTATTTAACAAGGCCAATCAACCTAACCTGCACATCTTTGGACTGTGGGAGCAAACCAGAGCACCTGAAGGAAACCAACACAGACATGGGAGAACATGCAAACTCCATACAGATACAGGAGGGTTAATTGAACTTAAATCCCTGGCACTGAGGCAGCAGTGCTTGCCACTATGCATTCATTGCGTTATAACATTCCTGTAAAGTGACTTGGATATTTTGTTAGAAGTATTATATAAATGTAGGTAGTGGTTAATCTGCCAGAAAGATTTTAGTGTGTATTCCATATGTCCCAGTGGTCAGCTACATATTTGTGCTGGTTAAATTAAAGCTGTGGCCCTATACATAATTGAACTATCCTTAAGTTTTTCTTGAAACTAACTTATGCAAAATTCCCTGAAGTTGGATAAAAGATGGTTGTGCTGAGTGTGTGCTACATAACATGCAAAGAAAAACACTATCTGTCTCGATTGCTTGATTTGAGTGCTTTTGGCATACAATTAACTAAATAAATACTTTTTTCCCTTCTCTCTCTCTCTGGTAATGCTGAGGCCCATTACAACTTCTACTGCTATCTAGCTGAGATAAACTCACTCACTAGAACTCGCAGCTAAACCTGGAACTCTTCTGGTTATGTGGCTCTGTGCCACATTTTAGTATTGCATTTATTACTAAGCCAGAGGGGAAACTTTTATAGCTTTTTCAAAGTATAAAATACAGTATTTGTATATTTTCTTGTCCATAATCAAAGTGTTTTTCATATGAAATCTGTGTATTTTTACTTCGCTGATGTTCCAATTTAAATAATCCCAGCGGTAAGCTATTTTGTGAATTTAAAAACAAAAAAGGTTATTTATTATCCCACACTTGCCCTGGAGGTTTATAAACATGCCACACACACTACTTCACACAAAGATTAGATACAGATGAATAAAATACAATAGCCAGAATTTGGGATTATTTCATTTTTTTGTAACAGACTTGTAGTTTCTTAGATGAGTTGATGCTTTGGCTGGATTGAAGGTATTGAAAAGCAGATTATTCTCTGTGAGCTGAGAGGTTTCTTATAGTTGAATTGCCAGTAGGTTGATTGTGAGGTGAATTTGAAGTTGGAACCTGGTGAAGGGAGTCTGTTACCCACTTTCAATGGCTGTTGAAAACTTTAACTGCATAGTTGATCTCAGCTGCATCATGACTCTGCTAGTCTCTCTGCCTCAGAACTGCACTGGCTTTAAAAGGCAGGAAACAAACTTGACTGTCTTACCCATGGAACCTGTTGCACGTCCAAAGTATTTTTCCAATTAAGATGGTGTGTTAGACCAACTTTGAAGAAATATGTCGGGGCTTTTCACACTTGGAGAGTTTGAGACAAGTAAGTTCTGTGTTTGAATGAGGGGCCATTATGATATAATGAAAGGTCGATGGGATCCATTTCATGTTATTCTAACACCCATGTTATTTCAATATGCAGTGGACGGAGGGGAACCGGTAGATGTGGTATTTCTTGATTTTCAGAAGGCGTTTGATAAGGTGCCACACAAGGTTGTTACAGAAGGTTAGGGGGCATGGAGTTGGGGGTAGAGTGTTAGCATGGATAGAGGATTGGCTGTCAAATAGGAGGCAGAGACTAGGTGTCAATGGGTGCTATTCGGATTGGCGGTTGGTGACTAGTAGAGTGCCCTAGGGATCGGTGCTGGGGCCTCAGCTATTTACCATTTATATAGATGATCTGGAGGAGGGAGCTGAGTGTAGGATGTCGAAATTTGCTGATGACGCAAAGATAAGTGGAAAAGCAAATTGTGCGGAGGGTGTAGAAAGTCTGCAGAGATCTAGATAGGCTGAGTGAGTGGGCGAGGACCTGGCAGATGGAATACAATGTTAGCAAGTGTGAGGTTATCCACTTTGGCAGGAATAATAGTAGGAGGGATTACTATTTAAAGGGTAAAAAGCTGCAGCATGCTATGGTGCAGAGGGACCTGGGGGTCCTTGTGCATGAGTCGCAAAAACCCAGCCTACAGGTGCAGCAGGTGGTCAGGAAGGCAAATGGGATGCTGGCCTTCATAGCGAGGGGGATAGAATATAAAAGTAGGGAGGTCTTGCTGCAACTGTACAGGGCACTGGTGAGGCCGCAGCTGGAGTACTGTGTGCAGTTTTGGTCACTGCACATGCGCAAGGATATTTTGGCCTTGGAGGGAGTGCAGAGGAGGTTTACTAGGCTGATACCGGAGTTGAGGGGGTTGAGCTATGAGGAGAGGCTGAATAGACTTGGCTTGTACGCGTTAGAATTTAGAAGGATGGGGAGGGGGATCTTATTGAGATGTAGAAGATGATGAAAGGGATGGATAGGGTAGAGGTGGAGAGGTTCTTCCCGCTCAAAGGACAGCAGGACTAGAGGGCACAGCCTCAAGATAAGGGGGGGGGGGGGGGGCAGTTTAGAACAGAGTTGAGGAGGAACTTCTTCACTCAAAGGGTGGTGAATCTCTGGGAATTCTCTGCCCGTTGAAGTGGTGGAGGCTACCTCGCTAAATATATTTAAGACGCGAGTAGATAAGTTTTTGGTAGGCAAGGGGATTAAGGGTTATGGGGAAAAAGCGGGAAAGTGGAACTGAGCCACTTCAGATCAGCCATGATCTTATTGAATGGCGGGGCAGGCTCGAGGGGCTAGATGGCCTACTCCTGCTCCTATTTCTTATGTTCTTAATATCCTTATTGTCTTATTTAAACATGGAAACATGGTAGCACATTGGTTAGCACTGCTGCTTCTCAGTGCCAGGGACTCAGGTTCAAATACCAGCTTGGATCAGTGTCTGTGTGGAATCTGCACATTCTCGTTATGTCAGCATGGTTTCCCTTTGGTTTCCTCCCACAGTCTGGTAACTATGCTGGTTAGGTGCATTGGCCATGCTGAATTTTCCCTCAGGTGTTGGAGTGTGGTGGCTAGGGGATTTTCATAGTAATTTCACTGCAATGTTAATATAAGCCCACTTGTGAGTAATAAATAACTTTAAACTGCCTGCAAACCCCATTATCTGTCAGTTTTGGTCCATCCTTAAAAAATGAAGTGTGTGAACCTTAAAAGTGGCTGTGAGATTCTTCACTCAGATTCTTAGTTAATCAATTGTTGGTTGCGGACTCAACTGTCTACTGTGCAAATGCCAAAACTCACATGGTATGCTACAGGGATTATAATAATTTTTGTCCACTTTTAAAAAATATAGCTTTAAAATTTGTAATATCGTCATGCCTGCACTGTACATTAATTACAGTTACAACTGGACATCAGTTCCACTTATTCACTGCCCAAATAACTGGCATGTCTTTTTCCATTGATAACTTAACTATTCTTAGCATAGTGGTGGTCAACATTAGCTGGCATTTGTTACTTCTGGTGCTTCTGTTTTATCTCTTTTGACTTGGCTTATAGGTTATTTTGATCTCACTATTCATCCACAGAAAACAGTCAAGGCCAAAACATTAAATGATTTCACTCTTGGGACAAAGGGGGGAGAAATCAAAGAATTTGAAGGGAAGGCGGAATCAAACTATGGAGTTGGAGGATCAGCTATGACCACAGTCAATTGGAGCAGATTGGAAGGGTTATTTTCTGTTTCTTTCCACAGTGGTCTTACCTTGCTACGCTCACTTTTTTCTTTTAAATATGGATTTACTTTCTTTCTACATACCTTCCAAGAAACTTCAAAAGAAGATGCAAGAAAAGCGAGTGCTTTTAAAACTCTACTTCTCTTTTTTTTTAAAGTTCTTCCAAGAGATTTTGTCACGAATCCAATTTTGTTCCGAAGCCATGTGCAGCTGTTATTATTTCTGGCCTTGATTTTGATAAGATGTTCTGAACAATTTAGTTATTTCTGGATGAGTCATGCCCCAGTTGTCTTCTCGGGTGGATATAAAAGATCCCGGGGTACTAATTGAAGATCATCCAGTACTATTAAAGTCAGATTATTTGCTCATTATCTCCTTGCTTGTGAAATGTTACTGTGCACAAATTGGCTGCCACATTCTCCAAGTTTGCGAGTGTGGCCACTGTTGAATGTGGTTACTTGAGTAGGACAACTTAAGATATTCTGAGATTACAGAGGGTGCTATAAAAATGCAGGTCCTTGATTTGCCTTTTGATTCCAAGTTATGAACTAGGCTGGAGAAAAATGGTTGAGGCAAAGAGAAAGTGACAGAGCACCTGTGGGGAAATCTGGGAATATTTCAGAAATGGGAAGTGAGTGGAATGAAACTGAGGGCAACCTGATGGTGAATTAGAATGCGGCAAACCAATGCGAACGGAGGTGAACCTTGGTATACTTCCACTCTGCAACTACACCAACACTGCTGAGTGTGGCAGGAATGCAGAAATATGGTCACATTTGAGGCTGGTACAACACAAATAGAACTTGCCTTTTTATAGCATGTTGCAGAACCATACACTGAAAAAAGGCTTTTTGGAGCATTGCAATGGTTGTAATTTACTGAAACTTGGCATTCAATTGGCACGCAGCAATATGCCACAAATAGCATGAAGATAAATGACTGGTTTTTAGATTGATGAATAAATGTTGGTTAGAATGTGGGGAGAATGCTTGGTGGTTTCTACTTCCTTATAGCATCGTTAACGTTGACCTGAAATGGCAGATGGGGCTTTGGTTTAGTGTCACATCCACAAAACTGCATTTTGACAGTCGATACTCCCTCAGTACTATACTGAAGCACCAACCACATTGGAGGTCTGCAATTTGTGGTTGCTCTAATTGGAAAACTGTCAGTATTTGCTGTTATTACCTTGTTGAAACTGACAAGAGCTTCTGGTCCATACACAAGCAGATATCTGCAGAAGTTAGTTTGTTCTATTAATCCACAAGGTGTGCCATTGCAGTCTTCTTGGTATAATATAAGGGAAAAGACTTGAAATTCGCATTTTTATGCACTATTCTTGCCATAAGAATTGTTTGAAAATATTATGCCTTGTGGATTGAGAATTTAATATACTTTGGGATTTACTGTGCACCCTGCTGTGTATTCTGTGGTGGTGGGTGGTGGTCTGCCATTGGCCAGCAAATGGATCTATGGTTCCTGTCATTGTGACTGGGGTTTCCCATTGAATGCTGGGAACCCCACAGGGAGGGTGCCTGTCGGCAGGACTCGAGGTTCCTACCAGTGTGAACGGCTGCAAAGTTCCGAGTTGTATCTTAATTACTATACAATATCCTCTCTAGCCCTGAAAATCTACTTCCATTAATGTGGAATGTCATTCCCTTTTAATTTATTCATTCAGATGTTGTTGTCTCAGCTTGTACCCTCAACCCATGTGTTTTTCTGCATCTTTTGTGTGCTTGGTGTAACATTATGAATCTATATTTTGCTACTTGCTTTGGAATCAGTGTTTTTTCAGCATAGGAAGAGGCCCTTCAGCCCTTCACATCTGTGCCAACAACCAAGCACCTATCTACTCTAATCTCACTTTCCAGCATTTGGTCAGTAGCTTTGCCTGCTATGGTGTTTTGAGCGCTCATCTAAATGCATCTTAAATGTTGAGGGGATTCCTGCTTTTGCTGCCCTTTCAGACAGTGACTTCACTCTGCGTGTGCTCAAAGTCTGCAATTAACTGATCAGTTTGGGCATCAGGGCAGACTTTTGTTTGATGCCACCTCATGCAAAGTTGCAGTTGAATTGAGGAAATCGCTGATCAGAACCTGGTAATTTTGTCCACAGCTGGTTTTGAGGTCAGCAGCGAGTGCTGACCCTGTGCTTAATGTTCTGGTTGCACTTTGAAGCTACGACCCCAAAGCTGAGTGTGAAAATACTGAATCTGGTCCGACACAAGTAGAATGAAACTTTAACTCCAATGGGACTCTAACTCGTAATCCACATATTTTTCAGAGTCGCTTTGGGCTCAGAATTGATTCGATTTCACAAGCTTAGCATTAGTGCAAAGTTACAACCACTTGGTATTGTCAAATGTACCCTTATATACATGAGATCTGAGGAAGTGAGTAGATGCAGAATGGTGCTTCTCTTGTCCTGTTAGGCCAACATAATTTGTGGGATTATTCAAAATTTAGCAGTGTGAAAGATCAATTATTCCCACTTAAAATAGAGAAAGGAACGTTATGCCATGCCATGGGTTTTTGCATTCCTCTACATTCGTGTGTGTAGCCACGCTAACCTGCAAGTAACATCATTTAGTTTGTTATTCCATTTCTAGGTGAGCTAAAACAGTCATTTTGGATTATTTTGCTGTTATGGCTAGATTGTGACTTATTTATTATCTTATTATTAAGAAATCTTATTTCAGCATGCAATTCCTCTCTAAAACATTACCTCCTATTGTCATTCTTCATCACATTTTTGGGTTAATGTAACAATCTATTATTCTTTATAGGCTTATCTAGCTTCCCATTAAATGCATCTGTTCTATTTGCCACAGCTACCCGCTCTTGTGGAGGCAAAAATGTTTCCACTGAATCCCTGCTTTGATTTTCTTGGTTGCTCGTATGGATACGGATGAGAGAGAACTAAAACCTCAATGTCCGTCACATATTCCTTGTATTCAATCTGCTTTTGAAAAGGAAGATGTCTGCTTTTTTACCACTGAGTATGTGGTCAATTTTGAAGAAGCAGCAGCAAGCTTTTGAGAGTTTAAATAAAGGCAATTATTCATTCACCCTGAAGGTTTCACCCTGGAGTGTTCACTCTAGCTGCATGGGGCTGTGGCAAGACAACATCTGGAGTACTCTGTAGAGCTTTGGTTTCTTTATTTCAGAAAAGGTATAATTGCATTAGAAGTAGTTCAGAGAAGGTTCACAGAACTCGTTCCTGGAGTGAGGAGTTTATCTCGTGATGAACGGTTGGACAGGTTGGGCCTTTACCCAGTGGAGTTTAGAGAATGAGAGGTGACCTTAATGAAACATCCAAGATCCTAAGAGGACTTGATAGGGTGAATACCAGGAAGATGTTCTCTTGTGGAGGAGACTAGAACTAGGGGGTATAGTTTAAGAACAAGATGTCTCCATTTTATGATGGAGATAAATTAATGATCCTCACAAAATAATTTTTGTGGAGTTTTCTTCCCCAGAAAGCAGTGGAGGCTGGGTCACTGAATTTATTCAAAGCTGAGTTAGATTTTCAATGGAAAAGGGAGTCAAGGTTTATGGGGAACAAACAGGAAAGTGGAGTTGTGATCAGTCAGATCAGCCATGATCCTATTGAATAGTTCAGAGGGCTGAATGGCCTACTTCTGCTTCTGAGTCCTATATTCCTAAGTCTAATGGTACATCACTCATTTGGCACATGTATACTTGTGCACACACTTGAGAAAAATACAGTCCAAGAGAATAATGCACTTGTACAAGTTGTTTACAAAGAATTACTTGTAATTCCCATGTTTGGCTCGCCTTAAGAAAAAGCATATCTTGCAGTCCCACTGAAGAAGGTACTTTCATTCCTGAAGGGTGATTTCAATAGCCCAAGTTTATATCACGATTCCCTCAAAGAGATTGATCTTCAATAGCTCACAAAGTTAGTCACTTGTAGACTTCTTACCAAGAGGTCAAATTTCTGTACTGCTGGACTTTAAAGGGAATAGGCTGGGAGAACCTACAATATTGCAGTCAACAGTCTTGAGGCATAGATATTGCTGCCTTTGTTGCTTTAAAACTGTTTTTTCTCTGGTTGCTGTGGTAAAAATATTCATTGTCTAAGTACAGTTCCGATCAGGCAACTTCATGATCAATAATTCTATGATCCATCCAGAATGGTTTGAAGCCATTGCCACACAATGGGAGATGAATGGTGTCCGTTCATAGCTATTTGTGATTAACTGGTTTCTGCAGCTCTCTTCTGGCAAGCATGAAGCTTGGAACCAATGGGTTTAGATGTTCATAGGTTTTAAGTTTTGAGTATGTCCGCAAACAGTAGGTAAGTGTGAATTTGATAAATTATTTTGTATTGATATGTTCATTCAAGGGAAACGCTCCATCCACAGTGATTCAATTAGGAACTATCCAGAGACTTAAAGTTCTGGATATTGTGAATTGTCTTAGTTTTCTGAATTTTTTACACAGATTTTTTTTTGTTCAAAAACCCTGGAATCTTATGCCTTCACTCTCTTACTGGCTGGGATCTTAAATCTTGCCGACTTGTCTACTTTAAACAAGAGGTTCCTGGTGCCTAACAAATCTTAGCAAAAATTTGTCGGTGGAGGGGGCAGCTGGTCTGGTCCAGGACCATAGCAAACCATTAAGTTGTGCCACTTCGGCAATTAAGTGGAAGTTCAAATTCCTTTTTCGATATCATTGCTGTCTACAGACGTCATAACAAGAAATATTTGCAGGCTATGGGGGAGGACAATTAACTCTATTGCTCTGCCAGAGAGCCAGCAGGCTTGAGACACCCAGCCTGTTCTTCATTTTGTGACAGGTATAAATTTTCAGATCTGTGCTTCTTTTATGCACCCTCTCCAGTAACTTCAGATCACTGTTCAGAGGCTGGTCTGACCCACAGTGCCACGACTTTGTCAGTGGATAGGGCAAGGAAGTAGAATCTGAATCCCAGCTAAATCGGGGAGTGAACCCTGTGATGTTGACATTAATCTGATCCACATTGGCTTCCAGCCAATTGGCCCTTCAAGGAGACCGGGTTGTGGTCACACTTTTGCGCACACGTTGTAGCCCAGAGCTATGAGTCTGTGCGGAGGTTCATACAGATTCTGTGCCTGCGTGCATTTCCTCTGGGTGCTCCAGTTTCCTCCCACACTCCAAAGGTGCGTGGGTTAGGTTGATTGGCCATGCCAAATTGCCCCTTAGTGTTGGACGGACTAGCAGGGTAAATGCATAGGGTTACGCAAAGAGGATCTGGGTGGGATTGTTGTTAGTGCAGGCCTGATAGCCTCCTGTGAGGATTCTATGGTCATGAAAGAATCTTCAATTTTCTTTCCATCATGTGACTGACCTGGAGTCTCTCCTGCTCTTACTGCCTGCTATTGATGTGTTGGAAGGATTTTTCAGGTTGATACTCTACCTGTTTGGTTGAGTTATGAACGCACCTTCTTTTGGCCCATCAAATCCTGGGGTGGGACTCAAACTTGCAAGTTATGGCTTAGAGACAGGGTCCCACTGAATCACAAGACTTCTCCAATGCCTCCTTTTAATAGTATGACAAGCAGAAATGTACACTGCACAGTACTTTCTTACCAATGATTTTAAGCTGACAGGCCTCAGGTTCCCTGGACACGGCCTATCGCTGCCTTTTAAATCTAGGTGTAACGTTTGCAGTCTGCCGTTCCTCTGGTATTGCAGCTTTTTCTAACGTGTAATACAGCCCCTGTCTGTGCCCTGTAATCTTTTAAAATGAAATTTGTCCTGACTAGACATTCTATCGGTTTTGGTTAGTTATACTTCTCCTGTATTTATTTTAAATGTGGTTATAGCATTTCTAATCTTATCTTCCAAAGTCATGTCCACTTGATCTGTCTCCCTGGTAAACACTCAAGTAAAATAATTCTTTATTATTTCTGGCATCTCGCTAACAGTGTCTGTGATTTTTTTTTTACCCTACCCTTTGTGGCCATATTCCCATCACAGCTTTATTTATGTACCTGCAGAATATTTTACTATCGTGTTTTACATTCCTTGATGACTTGATTCTTGAATCAAAATTTGCCTCCTTATCAATCTTGAGGTAGTTGAAATACCCTCTGATAATCTATCAACCCGGATTCTATTTCTGTCTTACCAATGGCTGCATTTTCCCCTGCTGCCACATTGTTATCTCTAATAAATCCATAAGAAAAAGGAGCAGGAGGAGGCTAAAATACTTCTAGTTCCATCCTGCACTAAGGTGGTAGCTGCCCTTGGCCTCGACTCCACCTCTTTGCCTGTTTCCACATAACTCTGATTCCCTGTAGTTTAAGAGTCTGTCTCTCTCAACCTTGAACAGAATCATACAGTGCATAAGGAGGCCATTTGGCCCATTGAGTCTGCATCAGCCACAAGACCACCTAGATCCTATCCCCATAACTCCATGTATTTACCCTAGCTAGACCCCTGGCCCTAAGGGGCAATTTAGCATGGCCAATCCGCCTAACCTGCACATCTTTGGACTTAAGTTACTGTGAAAATCCCCCAGTTGCCACATTCCAGTGTCTGTTCAGGTACACAAGGGAGTATTTAGCATGGCCAATACACCTAACCGTCATGTCTTTTGGACTGTGGGAGGAAACACAAAAAGCTTTTGAAAAGCATTAAGTTAAATAAGTCGCCAGGACTGGATGGGATGTACCCCAGGCTACTGTGGGAGGTGAGGGAGGAGATTGCTGAGTCTCTGGCAATGATCTTTGCATCATCAATAGAGACGGGAGAGGTTCTGGAGGATTGTGGATGTTGTTCTTTTATTCAAGAAAGGAAGTAGAGATAGTCCTGGAAATTATAGACCAGTGAGTCTAACCTCAGTAGTTGGTAAGTTGATGGAGAAGATCCTGAGAGGCAGGATTTATGAACATTTGGAGAGGTATAATATGATTAAGAATAGTCAGCATGGCTTTGTCAAAGGCAGATCGTGCCTTACAAGCCTGATTGAATTTTTTGAAGATGTGACTAAACACATTGTTGAAGGAAGAGCAGTAGATGTAGTATATATGAACTTCAGCAAGGCATTTGAGAAGGTGCTAAAATTTCCCCTTAGCGTGGGCTTGATGGATTAGCCGTGTTAACTGTGTGGAGTTATAGGGATAGGAAGGAGAGAGTCTGTGTAAGGTGATCTGTCAGACAGTCAGTGTAGACTCAGTAGGCCGAATGGCCTCTTCTGCACTGTGATTCTACATGTTTCAATAAGATCACCTGTTATTTTTCTAAACTCCAAATGAGTATTGTATGGGCCCAATATGATCAAACCTTTCCTGATAGGAATTGCCTTCATCCCAGGAATTTACCTCTGAACTGCCTCGAATGGAAGTATGTCTCTCCTTAAAGATAAATATTCTACACCGTACTTTAAGATGAGGTCTCACCAATGTCTTGTATGGTGTTCTCAAGACCCTCCCACTTTTATACTGCATTCCCTTACAATAAGTTAATATTCCATTTTACCCCTTTCCTCAATCATTTGCTGGAGTTGTTTGCTTGTCTGTGTATGATTCATGTACAAGGCATCCAACTCTCTCTGCTGTGATGTTATCTACCTTTAAAAGTTTTTTTTTTAAACATGCTTTCTGTAGCTCTTAGCTCTCATTGGGCTGTCAGTAGGAGTCCTTTTGTTGCTTCTTCAGTGGTTTAAATGAGGTTTGTTTATTTTTACTTTGGGGATTAGCTTTATGACCCTGCATTGTCAGAAAGAAGAATGTTTGCAGGTCAAGTGATAGGTGCGCTTTCGTTTTCAGTTTAGAAGGAAGTGGCCATCAGACTGAAAGCAGTATCTCCCCTCTCTGTTTCCCTGGGTTTTGGAAGTTTTGCTGGTTAGCTGAAAACAAGGCTTCTTGCCTTCCTGCAGTAGAAAATTTGCTGTTGGTGGCTTGTCCAAAGAAGTTCCCTGGCAGTCTGGGAGTCTGTCCTGACTTCAAACTGTTGAGTATATCGGGAGTTCTGCAGCATTCATCCAAAGGACTGAGTTCTGGTATCATGTGAGCATTATTGCTGTGATAAACTTGTGGAAGGGTTTTGTTTATGGGATTGGTTTGATTGGAACATCTTGGGTATACTTTTCAGGGGTTATACCTTATTGTGTTTTTTTTTGTAATTGATAAGTTATTGCTAATTTTCTTTCCATATATGTCCACTATATTCTTAAATTAGCTGTGTTTGATAAAAGCTCCCTAGTGGGTCATTTGAATCATACCATGCTTACTTACCCCAGCCAAATTCAAGGTGCAAAACTTATGATCCAGACAGACACCATAAAACACGTTAGAGTTTCTGACCTGAACCATAACACTGTACTGCAGCATTCTGCAACCCCTCTCCATCAAAATATTCTGCTTTTCCATTCTTCCTGCCAAAATGGCTAACTGCGTGTTTTCCCATATTTTACTCCTTCAGCCAAATTGTATCCCACTCACTCAATTACCAATCTCCCCTTTTTCCCCCTCCGTCTTTTCATGTAATACCATGAAATGTTTAAGTCCCAGTCCTCATTTTGCTGTTGAGTCAAGTCATCCTGACTATTTCTGGATCCTCACAAGGTATTATAGTTCCCAGTTCTCCATTTGTGTTACAGACACTGTGTACAGTGTTGTATTGACACTTCAATTAACTTTAACCACAGTTCCTCCCACCTTATTTTCAATCATCTATTTATACTCCTGCTCCATTTATACGAGGGATTCCCTCCGCCCCCTGTTTTCCTTTCCTGATTCTTTTATATTTAAGCTCATTTGTTTTCTTGTAAATCCCTCTCTCCGGTCTTAGTAGCTTATAGCCTAGGCACCTCCTTAGTTATCTCTCCTCCAAAGACACTGATTTCATTTTGATTCAGTTTGTGTTTTTGGGTTTTCAAAGTCTTAAAAATGGGCAGCACAGTTGGTTACACTGTCTCAGTACCAGGGACCCTGGTATGATTCCAGCCTTGGGTCACTGTCTGAGTGGGGTTTGCACATTCTCCGTGTGTCTGTGGGTTTCCTCCAGGTGCTCCAGTTTCCTCCATAGTCCAAAGGTGTGATGATTAGGTGAATTGGCCATGCTAAATTGCTCCTTAGTATCCCAAGATGTGTAGGTTTGGGGGATTAGCAGGGTGAACACGTGGTGTTACAAGGATGGGGCAGGGGTACACCTGCATAAGATGCACAGTTAGCAAGTTTGTGCAGATTCGATGGGCCAAATGGCTTCATTCTGCATTCTAGGGATTCTATGAACTATGAATTTAAGCTGATACTTCCAATGTGACATTGTCACCATCTCATTGTGCAGAAACATGCAGATTTTAACGTTCTTGGCTAATTGTTTCTATATGCTGTACATTGAATTGCACTTCTGCTGGAGGGATTGCAGCATTGCAGATGTTGTTGGGAACAGTTGCATTCTGTCGGCAATTTATGCAGTCAATAATGTTTACATGCATCTGTCTTAGTTCAAGGCTGATTTTTACAGATGAAAGTGGATTAACTGGATTCAAATTTGTTTTCTAATGTTGTTACTCTACGTGTGGAACATTGGAGCCATGTAAACAACAGAGACACGAACTGATGCATTTGTTGGTGGATAGGATAACTGTTACTTTCTTTAAGAAATACGGGCTGTGATTTGAGTGAAATATTTTTTCTAATTTGGTAGTCTGCAATTTTTTCTAAGCATCGTATTTGTCAATTTGAAATGGAAGATGAGGAAAGCATGGAAAAAAAACCATGCAGCTGATTCCTGAATACAACTAAATTGGCTTGTGTTTTTTTTTGCAAATCCTGTAAAGAATGGGACTAGTTTGCAAAGCTTGGGGCCGCAACCCCTTTAACTTTTCAGCAATTCAATTCAAACCAATATGTGCTTTATGGATAAGCGATGGAATTTCTAATTTCCACTGCTTTGTGTTCTGCCCCAGCTGTGCTCCGATATGAATGTAATGTTTCTCCCTGCTGCTGCTGCCAGAATGGCTGCACTTCAGACTCTGGAGTAGTTGTATTAACAAGGCAGATGCAAAAAGGTTAATGGCTTGCCTCCTGCCAATCTGCTTTCGTTCAGCATCCAGGCCACATTAGGCTCTCTTGCTACATGGACTGCAGCAGCCCAAGAGGGCAGCCCACCACCACCACCTCCAGGGCAATTGGGGATGGGTGATAAAAGCTGGCCTAGCTAGTGACACCCACGTCCCGTAAATAAATATGTTTTGTTAGGTAGAATAACTTTAAAAGTGCAATAACTAATTAGTGTGCCAAAATCTAAACACCGGATCAATGTCAATGATCATGGATTGTTACATCAATTCTCAATTTCGGTGTTCGTCGGAACATTGGAATTTTCCTGTCCTGCTTGCCATTGGAATCGTAGTGGCAGGACACGGACCATGCAAAGATCCATTAAGGTCGGGGGGGGGGTCTTCCAGCCTTGGGGTAAGTGCGGCTGGAAACTCCTATCCTTAGAGTCACCTAGAACATTCCAAAAAATGTATTCTATTTGTCTTTGTTACAGTAATATGAATAATGATGCCATCCAGATAAGCTTGGCCTTGCAACAATTCCATTTAACAGTATGTAGCAAAAAAAGCCTGGGGACTGGTGATGTACCACCAGCCTGGTACTAAATTATTTCTACATCACATTCATGCATCACTGAAACAAACAGCTTGACGTCCTTTGTACAGACTGGTAATCCAGCTTTTGGACAACTGCATTATTCTGGATGGTGAACATCTCGGAATTATTGGTTAATCCCCAATCTACTTAACTAATTAGTTGCCAGGCCAGACAAACAGATGAGAACTTGTGAACAGTAAAATGAGAGTGCTTCCCTGGAGTGCGATAAAAGTCATCACGGATAAAATGAACTTGGTCATTTTTATATTACCAGGAACCACTGACGTAAATGTTCCAACTCGTAAGTATGTGCTCAGTCAGAGCAGTGGCTAAAACGTGGACTTACCAAAAAATAAGAAAAAAGAATTTGTCCATGAAATGGAATGAGACTGCTCACTGATCTGTCTCGACACTTTCCCCTCTCAGCCTATCCTCCTACCAGTCTTAAGGTTTTCAAGACCTAAACTTTGCTGTGCGAATTCCTTAATTATGGAATTCATCAATTAAATGACAGTCTTGGATCTGGAATTCCTTGCTAGTAAATGCATTCTTGTCAAGATTATTTGAAATTTGTTTTAAGAAATAAGGGAGAAACAGGAACATGTTTTTAACTGAAGAAAGAACGTGCATTCTTTTAGACCTCTTTTGTATTCCCTGGCCTTGTCAAAAGTGCTTAATAATCAATTTAAGAAGTGTTTTCAAAAGAAAATTGTTGCCCATCATTGGATTTTACTCCATTATCTCACAAAATAGTACCAGGACAGAAGACGTACAATGGTATTTTATCATGATGGGGAAACAAAATGATTTGCTTATATAAACATATAACTTTTTATAAAATGCAGACTGGTGTTGGATTACTGTATTGGAATCTATTACTGTTACCAATTTAGGCACACTACAATTTTTAAAGAGTTCAAATTTCAACAAACTAATTTTTGTATACAAGCTGTGCGACCTGAACAGTTAAAACCCAAGTAACTTGTAATCTGTCAAGGAACATGGCATTTCTTAAATTGGAAATGCAGCTATATTTTATATAAAAATAAAATTGAGTGAACTTAAGACTGGAATTTTCCAGCTCTGCTGCTGGGACCAGCCGTGGGGGATGTGGCGGGCCAGCCACAAGTCCATTGACTTTGGATGGGGCTGGAAGATTCCAGTGGTGATGGGTGGGACTGAAAAATTCAAGCATTTTTGCCCTGTACGCTAAATCCTCAGTCACTGTGCTCTGAATGCAGTCCTTACTTAAGATTGGCATTTGACCTTGCTGAAGTGTTCAGTTATTTGGTGGATGATCATGTGTCCGGTTTCTGTTCAGTGTGCCTATGTGATTAAACCTGGGTGTGGTTACTGAAGCAAGAAGGAGCTATAAGCTTGAGAGCTGGCTTTTTTTAAAAGCATTGAATAAAACATCTCCACACAAGCCTTGCTTAGTTCAGCATATCTCCAAGGCATGAAGAACAACACCTTTGAGCCCAATTATACATGAAGTGACTTTATTTGGGTTTAATTGGTTAAATGAGCCCCTTTTAAGATGTGTTAATTTATTCTGGTGTGGGTGGTAAGTTTATCTGATGAGATTTGATTTGTTTGGCAGATAATAAGAAAAAAATTGTTGGAATATAAATATTTTCTTTTGTATTTAGAAACTGCTCTCCAATGGAGATCTTAAAGTTACGAGCTGGGATTTTCCCTGATATCAGCCAAGGCTGGTGTCAGATGGGAAAAGCAGCGTTGAAGCTGCCAAGGGCAGTGGTGATTTGAAAAACACGTTCAAATCACGGGCTCCACGATGTGTTGTTGGCCTCTGATTTACCCCGCTCCACCTGGTACTTAGAACCACAGGGATCATGCCACCCATTTTAAAAGCTGTTCCAGCGCACAGCAGGCAAATGAGTTCACCCTGGACACTGACCTGGCACTGCTCCCTGACACTGCCTGAGCACTGTCCCTGGATACTGCCTGGTGGACACTGACTTCTGGCATTGCCCTCTGACACTGCCTGGAGACTGATCCATGACACTGCCCCACCACGGCATTGAGTATCGTGGAGAAGGGGGCAGAGTGAGTATTGTAGAGACAAAGCAACAAATACAATAGAGTGAAGCAAACAAAATGGAATTAGATGTGAGTTGGTGTAATGCAAGTGAGACGTCTGCATTGAACGTAAAGCGTTCGGTAAATGGAAACTAGCGAATACAGAATTTCCAAGTTTCTCCTGCCTGTATTTTCCTCTCTGGTTCAGTTTTATCCAGTCACCTTTGTAGTGTCAGCTTTGGTACCTTCAAAAATGGAACGACACCTTGAAGTAATTTATCTATAATCCTGGGGAAACTGCGATTGGACAAAGCTTTCATCGGGGCTGCTGTGGAATAATGCCACCTTTCTCTTCAAGTAAATTAAGCGAACACGCTCTTCATTGTCCTCCAGTGCACAGTCATCTCAGACAATTCATTTGTTTTCATATATTTGTGTTCTCATTGAGACAGAAAATTTCCAGAGAAATGTGATTTCAGCCTCAATGTAGATGCTGCAGATGATTTACTGCAATTGGTTTTAGAGTTATAGAATAGCTTTTGTGCAAACAGAATGCTGAAGAAGCAAGTAATCCAAAATCGTGCTCCTGGGGACATGGGTTCAAATCCCCACCCCGACAGCTGGTGGAATTTGAATTCAACTAATAACAAAAAAAATTTGGAATTGAAAACTAGTCTCAGTAATGGTCGTCATTACTATCATTGGCGTTTAAAAAAAAACCCATCTAATGCACAAATGACCCGAGGGAAAGAAATCTGACATCCATACCTGGTATGGCCTGCAGTAACTCTAGATCCACAGCAATGTGGTTGAGTGGGGCGGCATAGTGGTTAGCACTGCAGCTTCTCAGCGCGCGTGCCAGGGACTGGGGTTCATTTCCAGCCTTGGGTCACACTCTGTGGAGTTTACACATTCTCCTGTGTCTGCGTGGGTTTCCTCCCACAGTCCAAAGATGAGCAGGTTAGATGGATTAACTATTCTAAGTTGCTCCATAGGCTGGAATTTTGCCAACACGTCCGCCTGAGGCTTGTAAGATTGTACCTGAGGCCAATGGAGAATGCTGTTCTGCATCGGGGCGGGCGTACCAGTAAAATCAGGGTCTTAGTGTGGAAAGATCTATAGGTTAGGGGGATTGGTCATGGTAAATTGCCCCTTAGTGTCTCTCATGATGTTTCCTGAGACTCTTGAATGCCTCCTCTGAAATGGCCCAGAAGGTCAGCTGTAGGACAGATGGGGATGGGCAACAAATAGTGACATTGCCAGCGATGTGCTGTGTCCAGTGAAAGAATAAATTAAAAAGCCCATAACAGCATTTCTTTAAAACTATGATTTGGGGTACTGACATTTTTGACTGCATATAAATAGAATACAGGAAGAATTCCAATCTCGATGTATTAATAAACCCAGTTTGAACAGAAAATGAATGACACTGGCCAGATATTTCGGTTGCGCAGGGAGTTTATTTCAGTGATCGGATGCTACATGTGCGTAAGTGTGATCCCAGTCACTTGTGCTGGTGCGTGGAAGCCTCTCTTCTTTGAAGAGACAAACCAGTTGGGCTGCTGAAGTGCCCTATTTTCCTATTCTGTCAGTGGCTGACAGAGCTGTGTGCAGTCGTGTCCAGCACCTGTTCACAAGTAGCTAACATTCCAAACATTATGCAGCTAATACAAAGCATAAGGTGGCTTTTTTTTTTGCCGGCAGAGTGTGTAAAAATAAAGCAAACACTGAATATCCTCCAAGTCACTTCTAGCGTTTCATTTTTGACTAACAGCTCTGTTGTTTAGTCATTTTCCCTGATTCTGCATTGAGAAACAATTTTTCTTTGGCCCAAATTGAACAACAAACTTATCAATTTTTAAAATTCCCTTATTTAGAAGATCAGATTTTCTTGCAGAACATAACATCTGTGGCCGGCTTTTTGTGAGGTAATAAAATTACAGTATTGGACATACTTCTAAGATTAATTCTGGAACAAAATCTTTTGCTTATTTATCACTGCACCTTAATTTTTTTACATAATTGCAATTTTATCGATTTACATTTGGAATTCTACATTCTGGTTTTAAACTATCAGTTGGCATACGGTCAGGTCCGATCTTCAGTTTGGCTGTTTTGATTGTTGGGAATAACTAGAGAAATAATATGTTCTCAAACAATGGGTAAGTCAGCATTGATTCTTTAGCCTGGGGAAAACATGATTCAGCAATTGAATCGTTAGCTCTGTCCAGGATGTATTGAACGGCAATATTGCAAGAATGTGTTTGAGTGACTGGATAGGAATTTGTGTGAAAGATTGCTGCTGCTGCTCTGATGTACAGATGCTTTGGGTTGGTACAGAATGTCAATGTGCAGCCAAATGTTTGTTCCTGCTATAAGTGTGGATGCCTGGCACAAGCATTTAACCATCCATTGTGGTTCTGCTGCAGTTGTGATCCTGTACCTAAATGACAATCCCAAATCTCTGATGATGGAGACCGAGAATGTCAACGTCTTGGAGTTAACGAGCTGTCACACTTTCCATAGATGCTGCTGGATTCACTTAAGTATTTTCAGAATTTCCTGAAATTGGAGAGAAACCAGAAAAAGATACAAGTGTAGGGTTGAGGTGAGATGTTGGGGTGGGGGGAAGGGGCGGTGGGGTGAGAGGGTGTTTGGTTTGGTGGGCTGGAGGAAGGGAACAGGTGACAGAGGCTCCTTAATGAATGATCTCAGTCTTTGAGACAGAGGTCTACGAGCTCTCCCCATTTGTTGCAGGTGATAATGGAGAGAAGGGTTGCGAAAGATGGTTTGTAATGGATGAGCGAAGCCAGGGATTATTTTTGGATCCCAAATTAATTCCAAAATATTCAGCGATCTTGGCAGAAGAGGACAGTCAAATCTGGCAATGAATGGCTGAACCAGTTTATACGCCAGCTGCAAAGCACAAATCAGGAGTGTAATAAAACACTTTCCACTTGCCTGGATGTGTGCTAACTCCAACAACACATGAGAAGCTTGATACATCTAGGACAAAGCAATCCACCCTCCACTGATAGCTCAGAGGCTTATCTAGACTGATAAGTATGGTTGTTGTTCAATAAGTTAACAAAGTTGGCAGGGAAAAGCATTTACTCAAGACTTAACTCCTGAGATGTCCTGAAAGGGCGAGGTTGCTTAATGGTTGGACATCTGTATTAATTCAATTTTTGGATTGAAGCAGTGTCTAAATTAACGGTCTGAAGATGTGACACAATGGTCAGAGTAAAGCAGGCAAATAAAACAGAAATCCATTTAAGAGTGGCATAGTAATTAACTCTCCTGCCCCACAGCATCAGGGACCCAGGTCCAATTCTGATCTGTCTGTGTGGAGTTGCATGTTCTCCCTGTGTCTACATGGGTTCCCCCCAGGTGCTTGTTTCCTCCCACTCTCTGATGTGCAGGTTAGATTGACTGGCCGTGCTAAATTGCCCCTTAGTATTAGACGGGTTAGCAGGGTAAACAGGGCCTGGCTGGGATTGTTGTCAGTGCAGGCTTGATGGACCAACAGGCCGCCTCCTGTAGGGAATCTAGGATTCTGTGAATTCATCATTGCTTCACAAGTGCTGATTTGATGCCATTGGCCAATTTCCACTCCCCGCACTGCAGACCTTTTAGCCTGTGATGTCTGATGGTTGAAATAGGTGGTTTTTGGACAAGTTCTGCCATTGTCAAAACAAATTTGCTGCAGAAAGTATTGGACAAATGTTTGCTGAAGGTTTTGATCCAGTTTAATCATGGACTTTCAATGATAAGTGCTTGGGGAAGTATTAAAATAACACAACACAAACAGTGAAAATATTTCGACTGTTTGAAATTTAAAGACCTGGAGGATTGGTAAAGGCAGCTTCCTGACGGATCAAAAATCCACCGATCCCAGAGCTGTCCATTCCTAGTCTTCCAAGCTTGACGATTTTACTGAGTTTAATAGTACTTATGTTTCTTTTTATTCAGTCATGGGACATGGGTGTCGCTGGCTGGCCAGCATTTATTGCCCATCCCTAGTGGCCCTTGAGAAGGTGGCGGTGAGCTGCGTTCTTGAATTGCTGCAATCCACATGCTATGGGTTAATTCACAATACTGTTAGGGAGAGAATTCCAGGATTTTGACTGTGACTGCAAGGGAATGGTGATATATTTCCAAGTTGGAATTGAGTGGCTTGGAGTGGAGCTTGCAGGTGGTGTTCCCATATACCTGCTGCCCTTGTCCTTCTAGATGGAACTGGTCATGGGTCTGGAATCTGCTGTCTAAGGATCTTTGGTAAACTGCTGCAGTGCATCTTGTAGATAGTACACACTGCTGCTTCTGAATATCGGTGGTGGAGGAAGTGGATGTGGCACTAATCAAGCGGGCTGCTTTGCCCTGGATGGTGTTGGGCTTATTGTGTTGTTGGAGCTGCACCCATCCAAGCAAATGGAGTGTTCCACCTCATTCCTAACTTTTGCCTTGTAGATGGACAGGCTTTGGGGAGTCAAGAGGTGAGTACTCACTGCAGTATTCCTAGCCTCTGGCCTGCTCTTATGGCCACTGTGTTACTGTTGTGAGTCCAGTTGTGTTTCTGGTCAATGGTAACTCTTAGGATGTTGATAGTGGGGGACTTGGTGATGGTAACACCCTTGAATGTCCAAGGGTAGTAGTTAGATTGTCTCTTATTGGTGATGGTCTTTGCCTGGCATTTGTGTGCTGCAAGTGTTGCTTGCCACTTGTCAGCCCAAGCCTGGATCTTGTCCCGATCTTGTTGCGTTTGAACATGGACTGCTTCAGTATCTGAGCCGTTATTCACTAAGGCAAATCACAAGGGAATCAGCTCTGGCTTCACGAGTTGATTCAATTGACCTGACAGACTGCAATTTGACTCAAAAGCACACCATAGACATCACTGCCTTTGACAGTTCCCTAAGGTAACTTGGAACTGGTTTACCCAGTACAATTCAAATGTGGTTAGCCAAGGTGATGAATGGTTAGAATGGACGTATTTTGTATCCTTGCAGAGAAGAGGTAGCAAACAGTGAGGAGTCAATCTTTCTCCACAGGATTATTGATTTGATGATCCCTGTGCGGGAGATGGCATATTATTCATTTGCTTATTGCCTAATTCTTTGTGTATTTGTTGGCAGTGCCTCATTCTGCTTTCAGATAGGACGCGAACGGTTCAATGTGGGGGCCACTGAGGGATAAATAGGAGGTAGGTGTCAGCAATTTAATGCTGTCATTGTTACTGTTAAAGCTAATTGTGTAGCAGTGGGAATAGTGTTGTGTGCTTGTCAGATTAAAGAAACACTGCCCTTTAATTAGCCTTAGTGATTGAAATAAACTATAAATTAGTTTATTTAAGAAAGGAAGGGCAAACATGACCGATTTGTGTTGACTACTCTGTTTGCACAAGCTTCAAATTCTAGTATGTTCCACCATGTATCATCTGTTTGCAATACAGATAAAAATATTTAACCAATCGTTGGAGTATGGGGGAAAAAAAGACATGCGTTATAAGCTTGTTCGAATAAAGGGAATGGATATAATTGATAAACGGTTTCAAAAAAGAACACAGAGCTTGTTAAAGAAACAGTAACAGCATGCTGCAAACTGTTCAGAGGGATATCATCAATTGAGTTCAGGGTAGGATAAATGTGCACAGCCTACAGTCTCTCCATCCTACTAATTGGACCTTAGCAACATAATAATAATCGTGCTTGTATATTTCACTGAGTCTGACCTGGATTTTGCGCACCTGGCCTTTCACCAGATGGCTGTTTTTTAACGCAGTTGGGTATTGCAGATAATTCCTGAATTGCAACGCAAAAATCTGTTGGTTTTGGCAACATGAACATAATTTAACCATTTTATCTCTAGGAACATTCTGGTGAATCCACGCTGCACTCCCTCCAAGGCCAGTACATCTTTTCCTAAAATGCGGTGCCCAGAACTGAACACAGTTCTCCAGATGGGGTCTAACAGAGCTGTGTACAGCTAGAACACAACTTCCACATGGACATATTTGATTTTGGGGTGGAGAAGCTGTGGGTTAGCTTTTCTCTTCAGGATGGTCCTGGAGTAATAAGCAGCTTTGACAGATGAAAGCAGGAACATGTGTTTGATGTGGCCCAGTCAGACCGGGCAATGGATGGTTAAACCAGTTAGTACTCAAACTGTCACCCCTTGGACTTGAACAGCAGGGAGATCGACCGGGAAGGAAGAGAGAAAAGGTAATTTTGGCAACAAGGGTGTCGATAGGGTGGCATGATGGCACAGTGGTTAACACTGCTGTCTTACAGTGCCAGGGACCCAGGTTCAATTCCAGCCTCGGGTGACTGTTAGCAATTTGCACATTCTCCCTGTCTCAGTGGGTTTCCTCCAGGACGTCCTGTTTCCTTCCACACTCCAAAAATTGTAAGGGTTAGGTTGATTGCCGATACTAAATTGTCCCATAGTGTCACAGATGAGCAGAGTAAATACATGGGGTTAGTGGGATAGGGCCCAGCTGGGATTGGTGTCTGAGCAGGCTTATTGGGGCTGAATGGCCTCCTTCTGCAGGGATTCTATGAAATGTATACAAATGGACAGTAATGTGAACATATGTGGCCCTTATGGTGCATAATGGTAAGCACTGCTGCCTCTCAGCGCTAGGGACTCAGGTTCAATTCCCGGCTTGATAGACCATTTACGTCTTGGGCTGTGTACTTCGTCCATAATCTAGAAGAATGACAGAAACAGATGAAAGAGTTATGTTAGTGAAGATAACATGGCAGCTGTCCTGGCCACCTTCCCCTCATCTAGGTATCCTTATTCAAGAAGCACATGACCATCCATTCTTTACAGTGGAATAATCAGCAGCAGGATTATTTGAACTGACCAATCAGCAGCAGGATTGCTAACATGAACTGACCTATTACAAACAGAATAGCTGGACCAATCAGCAGTAAGATCTTGCCCATTTTCCCATCCCACAAAACTACCTCTTGGCATGGAGAGTATGAAGGGGCAGTTATGGAAGAGGTATGAGGGAGATATAGAGTGGACATGGGGAATATGAGTGGTCATGGGGGAGCAATTGATTGGGGGGTGGTGTGGAATGAGAACTGAGGTTTATCCCTGAGAACTGAGGTGGGCATACTAACCAGGCTGTCTCCGCACCTGTACTCCTCTTGCATTGCTTTGCTGCCCTAAAGACCTGATGCTCCCTGCCTGAAATATGGCAGGAATGGCATTTGGAGATGGGCTTGAGTTTTGGAATCTGTTAAAGTGCCTCCCCCTTGTGCTTTCCAGTCCCTACATGGAAATCTAACCCCAAGCCTACATAATGATACTGTGAGATAGGAGGTAGAAATTACCCAGCTGATTCACTGATACTCTTTTCTCCACAATCTGTGTAAACTAAATGTGTTAACAGTGCTCTCGTTGTGTTGAAATGAATGCATTAACTGTTCGTGTCTTTGCAGTTCAAGCATGTTTTCAGTTTTCCATACAAAACATAGAAGAAAGTGACTATTAGTGAGTAATCCAGATGGTGAAAGGCCCCTAGACATTGGCCATCAGGGTATGGCTAGCATTTTTTTAATCCACATTGTTAATCATTATTAACAAAACAAGGTTCAGGAAATATCAGATGCTGTTGTAATTTATTTTTTGGGAAATTTGTAAAGTGGCGAGGCATCCGGGTAAAAATCCCACTGCAGTCAGGGGGTTGATTTAGAATTAATGACATGGATTTGTGTTTGTTATCCAGAAACATTGTTTTGAGGTTAAAGTGGACAAGGTGAAAGATAGCATTGCCAAGGAGTTCAATGGGCATGGAAATTAATCTGTTCTTGCCTGTAGGTGACATGGCAGCACAGTGATTAGCACAGCGCCAGGGGCCTGGATTCGATTCAGGCCTCGGGTGGAGTCTGCACATTCTCCCTGTGTCTGCATGGGTTTGCTCTGGTTTCCACCTACAGTCCAAAGATATGCGGGTTAGGTTGATTGGCCATGTTAAATTGCCCCTTGGTATCGGGGGGATTAGCAGGGTAAATACATGGGATTATGGGGATCGAGCCTGGGTAGGATTGCAGACTCGATGGGCTGAATGAGCTCCTGCACTGTAGCAATTCCATGAGTACTACAGAAATTGTCAAGTCCAGTCAGGAGAGACTGTGGGAACTTGGGACTGCTTGGAGCTGTTTGAAGAATTTTTTTTGAAGAAATTGAAGCTTCCATGGCAACTGGAGCCAAGCAGCATCAGAAGGATGGCACAGTCGTCTGCAGTCTAGGTCACTATCTCACTCCGAAGATTCCGCCTATGCATCTTTCCAAGATTGTCTGGATTGTCTGCAAGATCAGGCACCCTATTGCACACACCTACACAGTGAGAAGGTGATTGGTGAATAGAATACCTTCACCTCCTTTACCATTCAGTTGCAACCACAGCCAGGCATCACTGCCCAATATGTCAGCATTTCCCATCCTGAAAGAAAAAAATCTGAAGTGTCATTCACAGCTTAAATGGTATCCTGCACACAGTTCTGGTCACCCTTTTTATAGAAACAATATTACTAAACTAGAAAGAGTGCAGAAAAGATTTACGAGAATGCTATTGAAACTTGATGGTTTGAGTTATAAGGAGAGACTACATGGACTGGGATTTTTTTCCTTGGAGTGTAGGAGGCTTAGGAGGTCTATAAAATAATGAGGGGCATAGATCAGCTAGATAGTCAATATCTTTTCTGAAGTGTAGCTGAGTTGAAAACTAGAGGGCATAGATTTAAGGTGAGAGGGGAGAGGTACAAAAGGATCCAGAGGGGCAATTTTTTCAGAGGGTGGTAAGTGTCTGGAGCAAGCTGCCAGAAACAGTAGAGGCTGGTACAATTTTGTCTTTTAAAAAGCACTCAGTGACACGGGTAAGGTAGTTATCTAGGGATATGAGCCAAACCCAGGCAATTGGGGCTAATTTTGTGATTTAAAAAAAAGGATGGCATGGATAAGTTGGGCCAAAGAACCTGTTTCCAAGCTGTAAATCTTATGACTCTGCAGTCTGGCCTCCTTGTATATGGCTATGTATCATGCTACTGAATGTTAATGATTTTGTGTGGGAAACCCTCTGTAGAGGCAGATATGCTAAGCTTGTCACTAGTTTGCAAGTGTGACTTGCTGCAGTCTGAAGATGCATCATGAGCAATCAGTGGGATTAGGGTAAGCCTGCAATTAATGTGAAATAGGGTGATTTTGTATTATGCATACTTGAGCGATCCAGTGGTATAATTGTATCATGGCAGTTTCCTTAGCGCGTGCCATTTTCTGCATCTATTCCCAGCTCTGTTGCACACCCTGTGCAACACCTTTTTGGCTATTATATCCTGTTTCCTTTTTGGAAGGGTGCCCTAGAAGGCTAAGCAGGAAAACGTTTCTTTCCATGCAGGAATATATCCGTTCCCTGGACCGTCGTGTGGTTTGGCTGTCATGGTCTGTTTGGCGGTAACCCTTCAGTGTTGTATATCTGCACCAGTTTTGCAGCATTTCTAATATTAGGCCAAATATGCTGACCATATAATCCAGAAATCATAGAATCATGCAGTACAGAAGAGGCCATTCAGCCTGCAGTCTGCACCGAGACATGAGAAACACTTGATTTCCCACTTCGTCCCATTCTGCCGTGCCAAGTGCTCATCCTGCTTTTTAAAAGGATGTGAGGCAACCTGCCTCTACCACCGTCCCAGGCAGCGCATTCCAGATCATCACCACCTTCTGGGTATAAACCTTTTTCCTCACATTATCCCCAAACCTCCTGCTCCTCATCTTGAACCTCTGTCCCCTTGTGACTTCCCCATCAACTAAGGGGAACAGCTGTTCCCTATCCACTCTGTCATGCCCCTCATAATCTTGTACTCCTCAACCAGGTGGTCCCTCAGTCTTCTCTAGTCCAGTGTAAACAACCAAAACCCATCCAACCTCTCTTCATAACTTAAATGCTCCATTCCAGACAGCATCCTGGTGAATCCCCTCTCTACCTCCTCCAGTGCAGTCACATCCTTCCTATATGTGGTGACCAGAACTGCACCCAGTACTCCAGCTGTGGCCTCACCAAAGCTCTATGCTACTTTATACAATCATGTGAGGTTAGCCTAGTGTAACATTGGGCATTAACATTTCTGATCTATAGTATCCACAGTGACAACTTTGGCAGATTCAGCCTTGTAATATAACTCAGCTAGTTTTCAGATAATGTCTGTGATTCAGTTGGTTCACATGTTAGATCTCCATGAGTTTGCCCATTGTTTTTGCATCAAAATTTCTGTGACAATAGATTTGATCAAGTATAGGATCTCATCAAGAAAATATATGCTGAAAAAAGACGAGAATAAATAAGGAATTTTCACGATGAGGATAAAAGACTTGGTGATTTCTGGGAATATTAACAAAATGGCTGTAAACTTGTCAGATAAGGTTACAAAAACAGTAAGAAGTCTGACAACACCAGGTTTAAGTCCAACCAATCTATTTGATCGGAAATTCACAAGCTTTCGGGGTTTGCCCTTTGTCAGGTGATTTGTCAGTATTCACCTGACAAAGGGCAAACCCCAAAAGCTTGTGAGTTTACTATCAAATAGATTGGTTGGACTTAAACCTGGTGTTGTCAGACTTCTTACTGTGTTTACCCCAGTTCAACACCGGCATCTCCACATCAAGATTACAAAAAGCCACCCATCTCAATTTGTAAACGACAGAGGAATATGTGGAAGAGCAAATTTGGAATCAAAGGGTGTACACGTTACAAAGGATAGAGACAATCCTGACATTTGTGCTAACATCCGCAGTTACTGATAATAAACCGGATTATATGATGAAAATTAAAACCTTAGATATGAAACTAAAAAAGAACTTTATTATTTGGAGGTGATGGCCAGGTCAGTAAAAGATAGATGCATATAGATTTTTCTGTTTTCTCTCCTGCTACGCATTATGAACATTTTCTCTTTTCGTTAACATAAATCACATGACAAAGGGTGAAAGGAAGGAACAAAGTTTCAGTTTGAATATCAAGAAGTTCAGTCACATGTTTAACTTTGAAAGTAAGAAACTTTTTTATTCATTCCTGGGGCATGGGCATCACTGTCTGACCAATGTTTATTGCCTATCCCTAGTTGTCCTTGAATTGAGTGGTGTGCTAGGCCATTTCAGAGGGTAGGTGAGAGTTAACCACATTGCTGTGGCCCCGGAGACGCATTTTAGGCCAGACCAGGTAAGGACAGCAGATTTCCTTCCCCAAAGGATGAGTGAGCCAGATGGGTTTTCCCAACAAGTGAAAGTGGTTTCATGGTCATCATGTATTCTTAATTGCAGATAATTTTTATTGAATTTGAATTCCACCATCTGACAGGATTCGAACCCAGGTCCCCAGAACATTAGCTGAGTTTCTGGATTAATAGTCTAGCGATAATGCCACTAGGCCATCGCCAAACCAATGTAAAACTATTTGTGAAGTTATTGAACCAAATATGAATATGCTCTGCTGACTACTTAAAAGGAGGTGCTGTCCAAGAAACTGAGGCACCATCTAAGCTCAGCATACAAACATGTGAAGGAGCAGTAGATCATTTGGCCCCTCGAGCCTGCTCTGCCATTCACTAAGAACTGATTGTGGCCTCAACTCCACATTCTGCCTACCCCCCAATAATCTTTGACTGATAGAAGATTGCTGCCTCAATGATTCTGCCTCTACTGCTCTCTAGGGAAGAATCTTTCAAAGATTCACGACCCTCAGAGAAAATAACTCTTCTCATCTCTGTCTTAAATGGGGCCCCTTATTTTTAAACTCTATCACCTAGTTCTAGTCTCTTCTGCAAGAGGAAATATCCTTTCAGCATGCATGTTGTATATCTGCTTTAAATAGGTTCCAGCCCATCTATGGGAGTGAGTGTGATTATCCTGTGTTCACCTGGAGCTTCTTGCAATATATAATTAAAGAACAGAAAATCATGTTGGATTTCAGTGAGTAATACTTCTTATAACAATGAGCAGCAAAGGGGGAAGATTTCTGATTTTATATCTGACTGGTATTAACTGAGAGTTTGCTTTGAGAAAAATGGTTTTATTTTAGTTTAGTTTGTTTTATTAGTGTCACTAATAAGACTTACATTAACACTGCAATGAAGTCAGTGAAAATTGCCTAGTTGTCACACTCTGGTGCCTGCTTGGGTATGCTGAGGGAGAATTTAGCATGGCCAATGCACCTAACCACACTTTTTTTCAGACTGTGGGAGGAAACCCACGCAGACACAGGGAGAATGCGCAGACAAGCCAGGAATCAAACCTGGGTCCCTGATGCTGTGAGGCAGCAGTGCCACCATGCCATCCTGTGATTTATTATGTTACTTTTTCTTTGTTACCACGTTACGTTTGGAACTAAAACCAGATGCACACTCAGAAAAATAGGCCAAACTGCAATGTATGCACCGAACTGAGAACCAATGATTTCTCGAGGGCACGTATTTATGTAACTAAAAGCAAAATATTGGAGATGCTAGAAATTTGAACCAAAGCCAGAAAGTGCTGGAAATATTCAGCCAATTGCACTTGGCAGCCAGCAGCTGTGGAGTGAAGGGAGAAGTTAATGTTTCACAGTCAGATTCTATTCAAACTGCTGTTTCCACTGGGTGACAATTTAACTGCTCCAGCAGCTATTTAGTGTCTGCTACCTGCAGATAGGAAAATGCATCAAACGTTTGTCTAAAGTTTTTGGATTTGATTTGCCCCCTCCATCGGAATGAGCTAAGCCATTAAATGCTGATACAGGTATCCTGTGGAGCTTAGATGTTTGATCGGCGTTTCTATTTGAGTGCAAGATGCAAGAAAGAACAAACTTGCATTTATGTAGCATCGGCAATGACCTCAGGGACTCCCAAAGCACTTCTTCAGCGCTGAACTGGAGTGTCAGACTAGATTACATGCTTAAGCCCCAGCAGTGGGACTTGAACTAACAACCTTCTGAATCACAGGCAAAAAGTGATGCTTTGGGAACTGTTGGTAGCGCACCTCTCCCAGTGTCATCACTGATTCCGTGTGGATGCAAAAGTCCATTTCAGCACAGGGATAGATCTCCATTGCTGTCGTACTTTGTGAATAATCTTAATGGCAATGGTGCACATTCTCATTCATGGGAATGGACTGGAATAAAGAACAGACAACAGTACAGCACAAGAACAGATCCTTTGGCCCCCCCCAAGACTGCAGCGATCACGTTGTCCTATCTAGACCAACTGCCTGTATCTCTCTCTCTCTCTCTCCCCCACCTGTTCATGTGTCTATCCAGATAAATCTTAAATGGCGCTAATGTATCTGCCTCAACCATCTCACTTGGCAGTGTATTCCAGGCTCCCACCACCATCTGCGTAAAAACTTCCCCTGCACATCTCCACAGAATCCGTGCCCCCCGCCCCCCCCCCACCTTGAACTTGTCATTTCTGCGCTGGGAAAAAGCTTCCAACTGTTCATCCTATTTATACCATCAGAAGTTTATAAACTTCTATCAGGTCGCCCCTCAGCCTCTGCCTTTCCAAAGAAAACAATCCCAGTTTATTCTCTGCTCATAGTTAATACTGTTCATACCAGGCAACATCCTGGTAAACCTTTTCTGTACTCCCTCCAAAGCCTCTATGTCCTTCTGGTGGTGTGGGGACCAGAATTGTTCCAAATGTGGCCTAACCAATGTTTTACATCACTGTAAATGGATGCGACACTGACCCCATCACCAATATAACTTGCAAATTACTTGGATGGGTTTTGAAATTAACTTTACATGCTTGGACAAACATTCATACGTTCTTGTGATCAAGTCGTGTGTGTGTGTGTGTGTGTGTATCTAGGCACATCAATGAGCACCAGATCAGATAATTAAAGCTACTGCTGCACCTCCATGATCCCAACTTGAAAACTGAATTTGTGCAATGAATTGAAATTCATTATAAAATGATTTTATTCTGAGTGTGTTGACTAGATTTGTGCTCATTGTGAGTGCTAATGACACTACTGGGGCTCCTGGCACTGCCATTTCTGGGCTGGCTGGTGCAGGATATAAATGTGGTTATTGCTGAAGTACCTTTTCAATTAATAATTATCTCCATTTCTGAAGTCAGCTCTTTGACCCTGTAGCTTCAGCGTCTAGTCCATGTTAATGCTTTGGATAACATTTGTTGCCTAAGCTAAGAATCTAAAGTCACCACAGCTGTGAAAGCAGAGCAAAAGGCAGCGTGGTTAGAACTGCTGCCTCACACCAGGGAGCTGGGTTCAATTCCATAGGTAACTATCTGTGTGGAGTTCACACATTCTCCCCATATCTGTGTGGGTTTTCTCCGGGTGCTCCAGTTTCCTCCCACAGTCCAAAGTGTGCAGGTTAGGTTGATTGGCCATGCTAAATTGCCACTTACTGTCCAAAGATGTACAGGTTGGGTGGATTAACTGTGGTGATGGGTGGGTTTACATGGATGGGTGATGGATAGGATGAGGGAGGAACGGTCTGGAGGGGTGCTCTTTGGAGAGTGAGAGCAGACTGGATGGACTGAATGGTCTTTTTCTGCACTGTAGGGATTGTATGAGTCTGTTTACCCCAGTCCAACGCGGCATCTCCACATCAGGATTCTATGAGACGGTGGCAGGATTTTTAGATCCCACTGGAGGCAGGCTGGTGCTGAAACTAGGCTGTAGGGGTAATCTGTGTCTTTGAGCCCTGCTATACTAATAGTCCCTCACTCCGAGGAGATGAGGAGGCTGCTGATGGCACATCAGGAGTGATGGCACCCTCATTTTTGACTGCCTCAACCCTTGGCTGGTGCTCCAGATGGCTGGAGGGGAGCACCAGTTGGGATACCACTGATATCCACCCCTTGCATCTGTATGCCATAGGCAGCAATGGAAGTTGCATAGTGTAACATGGAGGAAGTATGCATTCCAGACCCCCTCTGAGTTATGTTACAATTGGCTGTCCATAATGTCAGCCACTCTTAACCGAGTAACTTGTGCATTCAAAGAATGGTGTCAGAGTCATGCATATGAGCTATTTGGACTTGTTCCAAGACGAGCCCATGGCCCTGCACTGTCTCAGGAAACAGTGATATGTGGGAGCACATCTCTTACTGCTGCAAGAAGCAGAACCTCCTTTCCAGTGACTGCTGATGTCCCTCCTGTGCAGATGAAGTCACCTTGTATACAACTGGATTGGATGGCACCCAGCTGGGCAGAGATACAGAGGATGCACTTTGTAAGGTGTGTTGGTACTTGTTCTGATGCCTCTGTTTCCAGCACTTTACACTGTGCCATCACAGGACATTGTTCTAAACACACACACACACACACACACACACACACACACACACACACACACACACACACTCTCTCTCTCACACCATCCCCTCATGCCCCCACACCTGTCAGGACAAGAAGAGGTGATGAGAACTAATCTCAGAAGCCTGTGCGGTGTTGAGGCTTCCCATTACAGCTGAGTATATAGAACATAGAACAATACAGCGCAGAACAGGCCCTTCGGCCCACGATGTTGCGCCGACCGGTTAAAAAACAATGACCCTCTAACCTAAACCAAACCCTTTCCATCCATAAACCTATCCACGGATCTCTTAAATGCCCCCAAACTAGGCGCATTTACAACTGCAGCAGGCAGGGCATTCCAATCCCTCACCACCCTCTGGGTAAAGAACCTACCCCTGACATCCGTCCTATAACTACCCCCCCTTAATTTAAAGCTATGCCCCCTCATGCTAGCTTTCTCCATCCGAGGAAAAAGGCTATCACTGTCCACCCTATCCAAACCTCTAATCATCTTATGTTTCAATAAGGTCCCCTCTTAGCCGCCTTCTTTCTAATGAAAACAACCTCAAATCCCTCAGTCTCTCCTCATAGGACCTCCCCTCCATACCAGGCAACATCCTGGTAAACCTCCTCTGCACCCTCTCCAAAGCCTCCACATCCTTCCTATAATGTGGGGACCAGAACTGCACACAATACTCCAAGTGCGGCCGCACCAGAGTTTTGTACAGTTGCAACATGACGCCGCGGCTCTTAAATTCAATCCCCCTACCAATAAATGCCAAGACACCGTATGCCTTCCTAACAACCCTATCTACTTGATTCCCAACTTCCAGGGATCTATGTACACATACACCTAGATCCCTCTGTTCATCCACACTATTCAGAGTCCTCCCATTAGCCCTATACTCTACACGTCCATTATTCCTGCCAAAGTGAATTACCTCACACTTTTCCGCATTAAACTCCATCCTCCACCTCTCGGCCCAACTCTGCAACTTGTCCAAGTCTCCCTGTAGACTAAGACACCCTTCCTCACTATCAACCACACCTCCGACTTTGGTGTCATCAGCAAATTTACTAATCCACCCAGCTATACCCTCATCCAGATCATTAATAAAAATTACAAACAGCAGTGGCCCCAAAGCAGATCCCTGAGGCACACCACTCGTAACTGAACTCCATGTCGAATACTTGCCATCAACCACCACCCTCTGTCTCCTATCCGCCAGCCAATTCCTAATCCAATTTCCTAAATCACCCTCAATCCCATACATCTGCAATTTCTGCAGAAGGCTTCCATGGTGAACCTTATCAAATGCCTTACTAAAGTCCATATATACCACGTCAACTGCCTTACCCCCATCCACCTCTTTGGTCACTTTCTCAAAAAACTCAATATGTCACACTGTCAGATGGGGAGGAGTGCACTCCTTCCCTATCATCTGCAGATTTCAGTATCTTTGCACCCTCTCTACCAAGGATATTGACCTGACCTTCCCCCGACCACTCCCTCAAGGAGCACCCGGGCAATCTCCATGGCGATTTGAGTGTGTAGAATGGGGCACCCCTCCTGTCAGACCCCTGTCGCTGACCTGATGAGCCCATTTTGCTTGCAGCAAGTCCCAATCCCCTATTGTTCCTCCCCTCATTGGCTTCAAGCCAAGCAATATCTTGACTTTAAAATCCTTTAAATTGACTTTCTTTAAACTTACCTCTTTGACTGTTTTTTTGACCATTATGACATCTCCTTATTGGCTTGGTGTTGTTCTTGTTTTGTGATGCTCCTGTGGAGTGCCTTGGGGTATTTAATTATGTTAAACACTCAATACTTGCGTAAGTTGTTGTTGTAAGGACAAGAGAGAGATCATGAGGCATTGCTGGCTTCTCTGACTAATCGCAGTGGCTTATTGACAAAGGCTGCATGTATCAGAGTTATCAGGGCCTCAACAGCACTTGGGCTCTGTGTCTTGCTGAGGCATCAGCAAGTACCCTGGGTGCATCCTTTCCAGATTTTCAGGAGCAGTATGTGCTGTTACGGGCTCCTGAACTGATGTGACAGCTAAAGGGTGAGTATCCAAAGCCCTGGTCATGAGGGTTTGATGCGGCACTTGCCGTCCCAGAGCAAATAGGGCCATTGAACCTCTTCCCACATTGGAGTTTCTGTTGACCACACTTTGCCTGCGAACGTCCTCAGCAACCTTGGTCCTCCCCTCCTGGCGAGGTAGTGGTATTGTCGCTGGACTAGTGACCCAGAGACCCAGGGTAATGCTTTGATGACCTGGTTTTGAATCCCATCACGGCAGATGGTGAATCTTGAATTTGATAAAAATCTGGAGTTGGGGGTCTACTGATGACCATGAAACCATTGTTGATTGTCGTAAAAACCCATCTGGTTCACTAATGTCATTTAGGGAAGGAAATCTGCTGTTCTTGCGTAGTCTGGCCTACATGTGAGTCTAGAGTCACAGCAATGCGGTTAACTCTCATCTACCCTCTAAACTGGCCTAGCAAGTTCAAGGGCAACTAGAGATGGACAATAAATGCTGGCCAGACAGTGATGCTCATGTCCCACGAATGAATAAAAAAAATTCTTACTTTGATGTACGCAATAGAAAATTTCTAAGTTAAACATGATTGAAATTCCTGACATTCAAACTGTAGTTTTGCTCCTTCCTTTCACCCCTTGTCATGTAATTTGTGTTAACGGAATAGAGAAAATGTTCATAGTATGTAGCAGGAGGGAAAACAGAAAAATCCATATGCATATATTTCTTACTGACCTAGCCATTACCTCCCAATAATAACCATTATAATATCTCCTTATTAGCTTGGTGTCATTCTTGTTTTGAGATGCTCCTGTGGAGTGCCTTGGAATATTTTAATTATGTTAAAGGCTCTATATTTACATAAGAAGTTGTTGTAAGGACAAAAGAGAGACCGAGAGATGGTTTCATAGTCAAGGTTTTATTTTTCATCATATAATCTAGCTTGGTTTGATTTCCTATCGCTCTGACTATTCTTCTCCCTCATTGCCTCAAGGAAGACCTCTGGGTCAGTGCCTGCCCGCTGCTATCAGTGCCACTTCAATTCCCTCAGCAAAACAGCCATCTCAATGATGCCAGCCATAGTCTATGTAAGTCAAGCTCACCGTCTCTGAGCCCTGCCTCTATTCCTGCCTTCACAGCTGCTAACTGGGCACTCAAGCCATCCCTCCAACCAATTGGCAGGTTGTCTCTGTGAAAATTGAGGGTGGGGGGATGCAGTGCTGTGACTGCATTTCACTTGACAGGGTTGGCATCTGGAAACAGTCCCAATGTCAGGGTCTTGACCTCAGAAGGAAAAGCAGCCCGATATGTTCACGAATAATTGTGAGTCTGTTTGATTTTTCAAAAAGCTGATGACCATCAGATCTCTTCATAGAGTGTAAACCACTTGACTGGGGAACATGTCAGCAGTGGGACTTGAATTAATTTAACTGGCTCATCAAGTAATTCACAAAATGTGAAACGCTGCTTGTGAAAACATGCTTTCTGCCTTACACGATCACGTCATCGATAGGAATAAAATGATTCTCATTTTTATTGCAGCACATTTGTGTCACAGGCTTTCCCTTGGGAGCGGAGCAGAATTTGCATTAGGCTTGCATTCAGTCTCCCGTTGAAATGGTGGTAAAATGCATTGCAGCGTGGTTGCACATGAGCAGGGCTGCTGTGTCAAATTACCCACTTCATGTGTTCAGTGTAAATTAACTTTGTGCAATAAAATGCAGGACCATGCTAAAAATGTTTCCAGATGATAGCTCAGATTACTGGCTAGTCGTGACTCTCATTCTGTGAAAGCTGAGTGTTTAACTGCCAGGCAACTTTGACTTAATCTGGCTGCCTGCAGAAGGAGACCTGGATTCCATGAAGAAATGGCCAAAGATCAGTTTAAAAATGCCTTTTGATTTATGCTTACTGTTCCTTTCCAGAAGGAACAACTGGGCCAGTGGGCCAAGTAATGGCAGATGGAATTTAATTCAGATAAGTACGATGTATTACATTTTGATAAGACAAACCAGAGCAGTTGATGGGGAGTGTTAATGAACAGAGACCCCTAGGGATGCAGGTATATTCCTTGAAAGTGGCATCACAGGCTGGTGAAGAGGCATTTGGCACACTTGCCTTAGAGGTTTATAAAATCATGAGGGGCATAGAGAAGATGAATAGTCAAAGCCTTCCCCTTAAGGTAGGGGAGTCCAAAACCTGACCCAAACATAGGCAAATGGGACTGGTTCAGTTTAGGAAACATGGTCAGCATGGATGAATTGGGCCGAAGGGCCTGTTTCCATGCTGTATATCTCCATGGCTCATATGACTCTAACTTGATCAAGCTGGACATGGCTCATAGTTTGATGACATTGACTAACTAGATCAACATATGATTTGGAAGTGATTTATTCAGTTTCTTTTATGTGAAAAGGGAGCTGCATGGAAGGATGAGTTTCAAGAGGTTTGCCTGAGTCCTTTGCAATTTATTGAGATATGATGCTCTGGAATACATCTGTGCAGTTACTCAAACTGATAACCAGCTCTGTGGCTAACTGAGCAATCTGGCCAAACAAAGTGGATGGATTAAAAATGACTTTATTGGAGGTGACGGAAACGGAGCAAAGCAATTGTGAGAAGGAGTTAATTTTGAATGAATTGGTGATCCCGACAGGAACATGTGATCAGGGGCTTCTGCATCATTGAAAATGAAAGGACCGGGGTTTAGACCGAGAGTATTATCTAAACAAAGCAAATCTCCATGACAAATGGAGGAAAATTCTTGTGTAATTATTAATCTGTGGAAAGCATTGGTGAATTCCAAAGTATTATCAAGGAAGGGTAACAAAATACTGAGGGACATCTAATATTTAATTTAAAACCAAACCATTACTTTATCTCTCCATCACCCCTTGCTTGGGAAACATCAACATCAACAATACATATGCTTTTGGATGAAGAATCCTGTGGGTGCATGAGCTCTGCCTGAAGCGTAAATTGTACCAACTATCCTAATAATGTGGTTAAAAATGACCATGCCAGTCTAGAAATTTCCTATAAGCAGAAGTTTTATTCAGGCGGATGCTGGGTGAGGTCAGATCTATTGTGGCTGCTTTCCCAAGGATCTCTCGATAATACAAAGTCTGCATCACAACTTTATGGTTCTTGGTTCTCACGCAGCACAACACTGTTTGGTAGAGTCCCGAATCACTAATGTTGCTTTAGCATATACCTCACATCACTTGATCAGTTGGTGTGATAGTTTGTGCTGCAGTTGTTTCTGTTATCTCAATGTTTGGCCACAGGAGATCTGTTGGCATCTTGGGCCTAGTGACTCCTTATCCCCTTACTACCTTGTTTACCCAAGCTGTGGAGGCCATTCATTTTTATGGCCTGTGATTCGCAGTTGATTTCCAGGGTGTGGCCTGTACTTGTTGACAATACTGGGGATATTTGCCTACAGTATTGGCTAAGTTTCCCACCATTCCAAGAAAGAATTTTCATTGCTACTTTTACCAATTATAAAGCTGTAAAGTATGTCGGAATATCAGTCTTAGTCTAATATGTTACCATGCTTCGTAGGTAACATTGAGCACTCTATCTTCAGTGTGTTGATGGATTGAACATGTTCAAAGAGAAGCTAGAAGAATGATGTTGGTATTTGTAATGAGAAGAGAATTGGGGTGAGTGGAATTTCCACCCTTGTTTTCAACGGGCAAGAGGGAGTGGTGGGAATGGAGAATTGAGGGGGAGTCAGAGAGCCACTTTCCCACCATGGGTGGTCAAAAACCCAAATACCATATATTTAAATATCCTTAATGGGCTTACCCATTGTGTTATCCTCTCTCAAAAGGAGTCCTCCCCACCCCCACCAGTGTGACATCACATCACAGCAGGGGATCAGTCACTGGGTCCTGCCTGGTGAATGATCCCCACGAAAGTGGACAGGACCTGTCAGGAGCTGAGGTTACTGGTGTATGAGTCTGCATGCTGTCATGGGCCTTGATCCATCCTTTTTTTAAGTGTTTGAGAGGGTGGCATAGTAGTTAGCACTACTGCCTCACAGTTCCAGGGACCCGAGTTCGATTCCTGCCTTGGGTTGCTATCTGTGTAGAGTTTACACATTCTCCCTGTGTCTGCATAGGTTTCCTCCCACAGTCCAAGGATATGCAGGTTAGGTTAATTGGGAATGGTAGATGCGCAGGGTCACATGATTAAGGAGAGGGGATTGGGGGGCAGAGAGAGAGAGTCTGGGCAAGAAGCTCTTTCGGAGACTTGATGGGCATGTTACGTTCCCCCTTAGTGACCAAAGATGTATAGGTTAGGGGGATTAGTGGGATAAATATATGGGGTTATGGGAAAGGATCTTCCGTCAGAGCCGCTGTAGACACGATGGGCTGAATGCCTTCCTTCTGCATTTATCAGGTTTCTATAAAAATTTGGTGAGAAAGACAGCCTTGATAACACTTTGGGGGAGGGGGGAAAATCATAAAATTCTGCCCTTGGTGAAAGAAATATGTTTTCACTTTCTAAATTGCATTCAATCATTGAAGGAATTTCAGAGGGGTTAGGAAGGCTAATTCTAAACTTAGGACTTCAAATTGCTGAGAAAAGAACATAGAACTGAATTTTTCTTTGTTGCAAAAGGAAGGGATACGACCTGATTACTGAAATGCTGAGAGGCATGGATAATGGAGATGTAAAAACATTATTTAACTTGGAACCTGACTGCAGAGGTTGCATACAAAATTGACAAGCCTTAAGCGACACTTTAGATTAGAAGGCTTCTTTCCCCCATTGGAAATGTGAGCTAGGCTTCCAGCAAAAAGCAACTAATGGTGTGTCAATCTTTAAAATGGGGCTGGATAAATATATGGTGAGAACAAGCGTTAAGTAGATCAGAGCAAGCAGCTATAACTGATGAGATACATGGAAAAGAATGATTTCTGTTACTGGAACCACAGAAATCTGATGTGATCTTAACTGGTTCATGTTGAATATGTCAATTCAAACATTAGATCTGAAGTTTCATGTGATTATTCTTGGGATAAGGAATTCATTTTGTAAAATATTTTTGAAGGTCGGCAAGTATTTGTTCGTTTCCCTCAGGGATTGACTTCATTCGGTAGTCTGTGATAGAGAATATTGTACATTTTTTACCCCAATTGTCTTTAATGCTGGTCTTTTATTTTGGTAACAAAGGGAGGTGGTGACTGAGTGGTATTATCGCTATACCATTAATCCAGAAACTCGGCTAATGTTCTGGCGACCCAGGTTTGAATCCCACCATGGCAGATGGTGGAATTTGAATTCAATAAAAAATATCTGGAATTAAGAATCCATTAATGACCATGAAACCATTGTCAGAAAAACCCATCTGGTTCCCTAACATCATTTAGGGAAGGAAATCTGCTGTCCTTACCTGGTCTGGCCTATCTGTGACTTCAGAGACACAGCAATGTGGTTGACCATCAACTGCGCTTGGGCCAGCCAGTGATGTCCACGACCCACAAATGAATAAAAGCTAAATTTTCATTTTAAGGCTTATGGTGTATTGAAACTTCATGTTAGAAATTTAAAAAATTGAATATGATTCCAGTTTTTTTAATTTGCGGTTTGAAATGCATGATGGATGTTTAGATCAGGGAAACTTTTGCAGCCAAAACAATGGTGAGTTTAATGACATTTTCCACTATTTATGCTGCAGCAACTTCAACTAAGGACAGATGTTGGATTAAGCGTAAAATTCATAAATTATGCTCCCAGATGCACTGAACAGGAGTTAACTTAAAATTGACATTAGGCTGTCTGCTTTGCCTGGATGAAGTTGCTTTATTGGCGCATTAGATAGGAACTAAACATGTCACAGGAAGTCGAGTCATTTCAAACCTGAGGAGCTTTTTAATGATGTAAATTATTGCAGGTTAACTTCTCTGGCACTGACAATTAGCTATTTAATACAAGTTGGAGGCTCATTTCCTTGCAGCAGTGTTTTAATTGCGGGAATTTTTAAACCATAAAATTTAAAATTAATTTTTACACTCTAGGCATGCAAGGGAAGGCCCAGCTATTAACATACAGTCTGAGATGCCCCACAACAGCCAATTGCATTTTACTGCCTGCAGCATTTTAAAAAAAAGACTTGGAGTGGGATTTTACAGCTATGCTCACCCCAAAACTGGAAAATCGCACCTGAAGTCAATGGACCATTCCATGGTCTGCCTCACCACCCGCTGTGATTCCTGTGGTGGGCAGGATGGGAAGATTCTGGTGTTGGAGTTAATTCCTGACTTGGGTCACTGTCTGTGTGGGTTTCCCTGTGTCTGTGTGGGTTTCTTCCTGGTGCTTTGCTTTCCTCTCCACACTCCAAAGATGTGGGGGTTAGGTGGATTGGCCATACTAAATTGACTCTCGTGTTAGGGGGATTAGCAGTGTAAATGTGTTAGGATATGGAGATAGGGCTTGGGTGGGGTTGTTGTCAATGGTCCGCATTCTATAACCCATTCCCAGATGCTCAAACGTTTACTGGTGTGATTCCAGTTAAAATCAGGTAGAGTCCTATTATCATGCAGAATGCACAACCTGGTCATGTTGCTGGTGTCGGGACTTACCTTTTACCTGATGACAGGGAAAGACCAACGTTCTTGGTGATATTAAGAGGGCAGGAGAAGCTGACCAGCCAGAAGAGGCCCAGGTAAAGTCATAACTTTGCCTGGCTCGAAGCTCTTTCTGGGAGACAATGAGTAGGAATGCTCTGTCTTTAACTAGAAGTGTTCACTAGCTTTTCTGGAAACATTTTGCACTGAAATAGAGAGATCCTTGTGCACAGAAATGAATGTCAAGTGCATGTATGATGGCAGGACAACAAAGGATGATCTGTGGCTGTCCTCACAATTGTGTTTCTTTGAAGCTTAATGAAGAACTTGCTGCGCGTGTTACAAAAATATTTCAGAGTTTAATTTGCACAAAGCAAAGTACAAAAGCAAATCTTCAGCAATGTTTGGTCGCTTAAAATGCTCCAGAGTTAGCTTCATTCTTTGTTTGAATTATGCTTCAATACTCATCATGGTTTACTTGGCATCTTGAAGGGAATTGCTTGATAGAGCAGACGCAACACGGTTTCATTAAAGGGAAGTTGTGTCTGACAAATTTACTGGAGTTCTATGAGGATGTGTCTAGGGCGGTGGATAGGGGAGAGCCGGTGGATGTGGTCTTTCTGGATTTTCAGAAGGCGTTTGATAAGGTACCTCACAAGAGGTTACTGCAGAAGGTCAGGGGACAGGGAGTTGGGGGTAGGGTGTTAGCGTGGATAGAGGATTGGTTGTCAAATAGGAGGCAGAGAGTGGGGGTCAATGGGTGCTATTCGGATTGGCGGTTGGTGACTAGTGGAGTGCCCCAGGGGTCAGTGCTGGGGCCTCAGCTATTTACCATTTATATAGATGATCTGGAGGAGGGAACCGAGTGTAGGGTGTCGAAATTTGCTGATGACACCAAGATTGGGGGAAAGGCAAATTGTGTGGAGGGTGTGGAGAGTCTGCAGAAGGATCTAGATAGGCTGGGCGAATGGGCCAGGAAATGGCAAATGGAATTTAATGTTGGCAAGTGTGAGGTGGTCCACTTTGGTAGGAAGAATGGTAGGAAGGACTATTACTTACGTGGCGAAAAACTGCAGCAGGCGACGGTGCAGAGGGACCTCGGGGTCCTTGTGCATGAGTCGCAAAAACCCAGCCTGCAGGTGCAGCAGGTGGTCAGGAAGGCGAATGGGATGCTGGCCTTCATAGCGAGGGGGATTGAACATAAAAGTAGGGAGGTCTTGCTGCAGCTGTATAGGGCATTGGTGAGGCCGCAGCTGGAGTACTGTGTGCAGTTTTGGGCGCCGCACCTGCGCAAGGATATTTTGGCCTTGGAGGGAGTGCAGAGGAGGTTTACTAGGCTGATACCGGAGTTGAGGGGGTTGAGCTATGAGGAGAGGCTGAATAAACTAGGCTTGTACTCGTTAGAGTTTAGAAGAATGAGGGGAGATCTCATTGAGACGTATAAGATGATGAATGGGATGGATAGGATAGAGGTGGAAAGACTCTTCCCGCTCAAAAAAGACAGTAGGACTAGGGGGCACAGCCTCAAGATAAAGGGGGGGCGGTTCAGAACGGAGTTGAGGAGGAACTTCTTCACTCAAAGGGTGGTGAATCTCTGGAATTCTCTGCCCGTTGAAGTGGTGGAGGCTGCCTCGCTAAATATTTTTAAGAAGCGGGTTGATGGGTTTTTGATAAGAGAGGGGATTAAGGGTTATGGGGAGAGGGCGGGAAAGTGGAACTGAGCCACGACAGATCAGCCATGATCTTATTGAATGGCGGGGCAGGCTCGAAGGGCCAGATGGCCTACTCCTGCTCCTATTTCTTATGTTCTTATGTTCTTATGTTAACTTCATGTGCGTGGAGTAGTTGTAACTCCTGATGAGCTGTCATGCAGTGTAAACCGTAGTCAGTGCACACAGTGGGTGTGTGGGTGGTTAGAGTAAAAATAGGATTTTTCATTGTGGAATTGTCAATTCCACTTAATGCAGTGGCAGCCTGACAAGTTCTGGTACTGCTGTCTTGATTACTGATGAGTTGCACTTTTGTCTTCTGAAAACTCTGCAGGTAAAATAAAAGCAGCAATTTAAAAGTTCTATTGTAAATAATCTTTTGGAATTACACACTTGCCTTTGCAATGGAAGAATTGCCAGGAAAAGAATTAATTCGAAACAATTAACATGTCAGCAGAATTGAAACTCTGACCGAAAATCCCACAATGAGGGGAATAAGGAAATACTTGCATTTTATCTCATCTTTATCCTCAAGACTTGATTATATTTCTGAAGTGATTAATTGTCAAGCTCAAGGTGGTATATAGAAACAACTGCCTGCATTTATGTGGTATCTTTTAACATCCCAAGATGCTGCACATTAGCTCAAGAACATACATTCTATTTTATAATCAAGGAGCTCGTTATTTTAGACTGGGAATAAGCAATGAGGCAGAATAGCCTCATGGTAAAGGAGCTGCTAGGTGATGGAGGGATCACTTTTGGTTTGAAGGGGAGAAGTGTGGGCCTAAGGCTAGTGCTTCATCCACCTTGTAGCCCTAATTCCTATCAATACATGCTGCTGGGAACAATTGTTAGGGCTGAGACTCCCCCACTTCTCAATCTCCTTAACTTCCTCACCCACTTGCAGTTGCAGCTCCCTGTTCCTTGACCACAAACTGAATAAGACAGTCCTGGCCTTAGGGGTGTGTCTGCCTCTGGAACCCAGGGTCCAGGTAACTTCCTCCCTCCCTGATGCTTTGCAGTGTCTGTAGCTTAGCCTCCCACTCGTTGATTCTGAACCAAAGCTCCCTGAGCTGCAGACAGTTAATGCTGATGTGGTTGCCTTGGATCACACTATCGTGCAACATTCCCACATACTACAGCCATATGACATCCCAAGATCTGCCTTCCATATTGTGTTAATTTATTTTTTCTTATTTTAATTAACAAATCCCAATGAGCTTTACTGCTGCTAGTGAAGCTTATCACTCACTACTCACAAATAAATAAACTCACGACTATGAGGCTATTAGATGTACAAGGCAAGTTTTTTACACAGAGGGTGGTGGGTGCCTGGAATTCGCTGCTGGGAGTGGTAGTGGAAGCAGATACATTAGTGAATTTTAAGGGGCATCTGGACAAATGCATGATTAGGATGGGAACAGAGGGATATGGTCCCCAGAAGGGTAGGGGGTTTTAGTTCATGGTCGGTGCAGGTTTGGAGGGTCAAAGGGCCTGTTCCTTGTGCTGTAATTTTCTTTGTTCTTTGACGACTAATAAATTATCTGAGATTCAGAAGGTGAATGAATGAAATGCTGTCACTGACTGGCTTCCGTCCTGTGACATCATACATTGAGAGTGGGATTCTCTGCACTTGCGCTGGTGGGTGGCTCCAGCAGCACCTTTCCTGCTGGCCAGAATGGCAGTATCTGGTGTGCGATTCTGCACTGGGAACCTCACTAGTTATGAACTGAGGAGGTCCCCTGTAAATCTCCTGGCTGAATCGACCACCCGCTGTCAGCTGGCAGGTTCAAAGGTGCCGGTGTTATAGTTAAACACCAGTTCAACACACTCACAGCACTCTCTTCAACCACCTGTCTTCAGCAGGCCAGAGAGAAAAGGCCAGTAGCCCCAAGAAGCCCTCAATTCAACCATCCTCTTCACAAACCCATCATTTGCAAGGCATCCATGCTGCACTGGGACCTTCACCCACTTTATCTGGAGTCTTTGTGCATTACCTTCCAGTAAATGAGGTAGTATTTGTGAGGTTTTCATGCAGCCTTGTGGTCTAGTTTCCCTCCCCTCGATCTTGCTCTACCTTCCCTCGTTCACCATCTTCGTGCCCCTTTGACATCATAAGCCCTTGCCTTTCCCCTACTCCTTCAGAGCCTTCCTTCCACACTGCTCCCCTTGCCTTCTTCAGATCGCCTTCCTCTCTGGCCTCACCTTGCATTCCACCCCCAGTCGAATGTTGGTCCCTTGTTGTGGTGGTAGCATGAGTCCTTCAGCACAGTGCTGCCAAGACAGATACTGCTGTGTGGCACCAAAGACAAGGAGACCATGTACTCCCAACCCCAGGCACAGTACTGATCTTACTCATTTCCTTCTCTATGAATGGTATGCTTTGTCTGTATAGCAAGGAAGAAACAATACTTTTCACTGTATACTAATACACATGACAATAATAAATCAAATCAGTGGCACAGGACTATTTGATCCGTGAAGGCCAGTATAGCATGGAGGTGGAGGCAGGAAACAGTCTGTCCCGGCAGAGTGATATACAGCACATCAGGAGCAGCACAGCACTATGGTAGAAAGGCTTTGTTGCACTAACTTCAAAGTTGCTTGTGAACTGAGAACTCTCTTAGATTTGAAACTCAGCCAAGCATTACAAATGGGATCAACTGTCAAAACAATCCTCACAGCTCTAGTGAAAGCTATTGGAATTGAAAGTGCAGATTGTATTTCTATTTCAAAGCAAATGGCCTATCTATCAAAGGATGCCAGGAGTAGGTAGATGTTTTTGTTCTCCACTTTGGACTAGGACTCCATAAGTTTCACACTGGCTCTGAGATGCCATGAAGCATATTTACTTATAAAAGGGGTGTGACTCCACAAGAATTGAGGGTGGGGGGGGGGTGGGGGGGAGGTGGATGATGGATTTTAAACTAGCCACTCCCACATTGGGGCTCGCAAGGGCAGGAGTGCTGCGTGTGGGCACGACTGGTAAATGTTGCCAGACTCAGCAATCACAATCGGTGTGAAAGCAATATGTGAATAAATAGGTTGAATTCATAAATAATTAGGATATATATTTGAATTGAAAGTGGACACGTATTCGTGTATCGCTACTTTCCCCTGACAGCCTTGTTTTTATCTCCCATCCTATCCTGTGCCTCAAACATCACATGACCCTGCACATACACTGGTCTACTTTGAAAAGCAATGAATCAATGTTATATTGACCAATCTGAGCAGAATGGTAGCACAGTGGTGAGCGGCATGGTGGCAAAGTGGTTAGCACTTTCCTGGCTAGGGTCACCGTCTGTGTGGAGTCTGCACATTCTCCCTGTATCTACGTGGGTTCCCTCCAGGTGCTCCGCCTTCCTCCCACAGTCCAAAGACGTGTGGGTTAGGTTGATTCACCATGCTAAGTTGACCCTAATGTCAGGTGGATTAGCAGGGTAAATATGTAGGGTTACAGGGATAGAGCCTGGGTGGGATTGTGATCAGTGCAGACTCGATGGGCCGAATGGCTTCCTTCTGTACTGTAGGGATTCTATGATTCATGCCTATGATTTGGCAGCTGATAGCTATGTGGGTTATGAGCATGGGCCTACTCACTGCTGGTTCTGATGCATTTGGGTTAATCTGTTTGCAAAGTGCATTGGAATTTTACTTTTAATTAAGAAGGAATATGTGAGAAGATGAAGCTACCTGTGGTTGGATCACTGATGAATTATCCCATTAAAACCAATTTTAGTTCTAATTATCATCCGGTAATAATGAGCTTGCTCTGTCAAACTGTAACATGAGATGATTTTTAAATTGTTGCTCAAAGAAAATCTCTTTTTTAAGCTGTAATCCATATTTCCAACAATTTGGTTTAAGGAGTGAAACGAACAGCAATATTGATTCTATTTGAAGCTAACTAAAGTAGAAATTTAGCATGCAAGGGTCAAAAGGGTGGCATGGAGGCACAAGTGGTAAGCATTGCTGCCTCATAGCGCCAGGGATCTGGGTTTGACCTCCCAGCTTGGGTCACTGTCTGTGCAGAGTTTGCATTCTCTGTTTGCGTGGGTTTCTTCCAGACGCTGTGGTTTCCTCCCACCATCCAAAAGATGTGGTGGTTAGGTTTGTTGGCCATGCTAAGTTCTCCCTCTGTGTACCTGAACAGGTGTCGGAGTGTGGCGACTCAGGGGTTTTTACAGTGACTTCATTGCAGTGTTAATGTAAGCCTACTTGTGATAATAAACTAAACTTCAGCCAACATGGAAGTCATTTTGCAAGCAGCAAGATCTCTCAAATAATTATTGGATGCACGAGTAGTTAATATGTTTTGTTGATCCTGGTTGAGAAAAATATATTGCTGGGGGATTTTCACAGTAACTTCATTGCAGTGTTGAACCTACATGTGACAATAATAAATAAACTTTATGTACTTTGAGGGCCCAATTTTTCTTCTAATGAAAAGCTAGAGAATGGATGTTGTATTTAATTGGTGACTCATCAAGAGTCACAAGTATTTGTAAAATGTATTTGCCTTTTCTGACTCATTGTTTCGTGGCAAGTTTTCCATTGGGATGTGAGTAGTATTTCAGGGAATGTAATTCATTGTAATGACAGTAAAGATCATCATGCCAGTCTGGGAGATGACTGATTGGACTCTTGCCACACAGTGGACAACAGCATCTGCTTTGTGTAATTCCACCATCGGTCTTACAAATGGGAAAGATTGCCAGTAAATTGTTTGAGGTCATGTGAAGCAGTTATTTGTCACCGTGGTAAGGGCTCAGTTCTTTAGCTGCACTGTGGATTCTTAGTGTGTCGACAAAGCAAACGAAATAATGCGGAGGCTTAATGTCCAAAACAAATGGCACTTTTGTGATTAAATCTGGCCAAGCAGCAACAGATTTGGTGGATGGGAAATGGCAGCACATGGCATCTCAGATTTTCCACAAAGGACATTCTAAATCTTGGTTCAGTGATCACCTGGGGAGGGTAATGCGCTTCCGTGGAAACTAATACTGGGGTCAAGTTAATTTGGTCAAGGTGTGCTTAGCAAACCCTGAAAGAAATAGGAAAGGGAAAAAAAAAACTAACTTGAGAATGAGTTGTGCACTAACTAACTGACTTGTGCACTAGAATTAACTTGATAATGAGTTGTACACTAACCCTGAAACTGAAAACATTCCAAAAATTGTTGTGGCATTTAGGTTAAATTTAAAACATCCCTTTTAATTGGTGGTTGCAGCTTGATTTTTTTGGTGAGATAATACATTGATATAATTACCATTCAATAGTATTCATTACATTTTTGTTAGTACTGTGCTGGCTGAATAAGTGGGAATATGTGGCTTCTAGAAATGTGTATTAAGTATTAAATTTGTGTTTTCAAATCAGCAGTATTGCACGATTGTAGACGTAAACACAATATGTCAAGGGAAGAGCTAGGGCTAATGCATATTATATATTAGAATCCTCTTTTCTAACCAGCTTTATGATAGTTTATAATGTGATCCCAAGTGACCGGTTTATTTGGTCCTTTGAGGCATTGTTGAAAGCAAAAAGCTAATGACTGGAACTGATATTTATAATCACAGTTGGCAATTTTTAAGACAGATTATAGATCTGAATAATGACCAAAGATTGGATGATGACACCAGCGAAATTCTTTGTTTGCTATACTCCTGCATCATCTTGCAGTGTTTTCACTTAGATTGATGTTTATGCTTGATTAACAAATAATCCATTTTTACTATGTTGAGAAACTATCAATTTCACAAATGTCCTTGCCATTCTAGGCACAGTTTTATTAAGTGGTTTAATGTGGCCTGCACTGAAACTGTACTTAGCGCTTTGAGTAGGTACTTAAATGTAGACCCCGGAGAGAGTTCAGTTGGAGTATTTTTCACAAGGAATCACTTCACATCATCAACACAATGAGAAGAGCAATATTGACTATATATTGAATTATGATACCAGACTGGCAATGGAAAAGATTTTGCATCCATCTGATAGTAACAATAATGGTTAAAATCGCATTAATCAGCAAGACAGCTTAAACTTTTAGTGAGAATTGTTGCATTTCCTGTGGTATCTGTTAGCCTAGCCACCAACAGCAGTGCTAACAAATATCACTTATGGGAATCATTTTGTCACGTGATGTTAATTTGAACTGTATGAAACCTGTATAATATCTCCAGTCTGGCACGAAACTTCATCACTATGGTTTTATTGACCACTGAGAGCAGCTTTGATCAAAGTTGGTTAGACTTTCCTTCTGATGCAGAATACTGAAGTTTAACGAGCATTGTCACCATTTCTCAAAGTGCAGTGGGTCATGAGCATAGCATTACGTTAATTGCAATGGAATAAGGAGCAAGGTTTTGTATTCCCAAGACAAAATATAATTTCATTCATTCCTGAATGGTGCCCTGAACTTTGCAGATTTTAGGATTGCATTCCCTTAAGTTGTAAGTAATACAATCAGTACTACCTTAAAAAGAAAATGATCAAATTGCCACCTAAGAGTTTCAAGCCAATATTGTCTGGTTGCAAAGTAAAACAGTTTTGCCTGCACTGCTATCAATTCAGGTGTACTTGCAGAAGGGATTGTTGGCTGCTGATCACAAATGAAAGACCTTACTGTTTGTCCTTCGCTGGCCACTGTAAGCCTTGATGCCCCAAACTGGACCACTGCTAGTTTCAGCATTACTGAGATTAGCTGACTGAGAACAGGACTGAATCTGGGACAAAATAAGTGATTGTGACCATGTAACTTGTACTCCTTACTTTTAATATTCCAGTTGACTAATTGCTTGTGGTGGAACTTGGGAAGAAAGTGCTGTCTGTTTGTTAATCTGCTTTGAATTTGTGTTGCTCACTTTTCTGACCCTTTAATAGTCCATTCAAGAAACTAAAAAGATCTGTCTTGTAGCAGAGAAATTTGCATCTGATCATAAATGTGAACAAGTTTCAATCTTGCTGCTTGCATTAAATTTGCTTTTAGCACTTAGTTGAACATTTAAGACAACTCACCATTCTTTCAGGTATCAAACCTCTACATCTGCAAACAGTAAAAGCTCAAATTCCTCATATCTATCTTCTCAACCCATCTCTCATACAAGTGTTGCGCCTTTTTTATTTTCTTATTATCCTTTCTATGTAGGGGAGGGAAAGTTTGTACTCAGTACTTCAATTTTGGAATTCAAATTAAATATTAACTCTTTGCTTTTGGTCTATCTGTCATCAGATGAAGATGACTCTTCCGTTTTATCAACTTGAGCTGTCACCTTTTACCGGCCTGTGTAACTGCATATTGTGCCTTTCCAAAATCATCTTATCTATTTCTTTGCCCTCTTCTGACTTAAAAAGGAGTCACTTCTCGTTGGTCTAAGCTGAGCTCCATATCTGTATCCTGCTTGCCTGTACGTATCTTCCTGCAGCCTTTTACAATCGTTCTGTTCCATAACTGTACCATATGGTTAATTAATTGATCTTAATCAGATGGGGCTGTTATCATTGCTGCAAAGACTCTAATGTGGTACCTTATTAAATGTTTGTTTGGAAACATTTGAAAAGGTGCCACATTACATGGGGAGGTGATGGCCTAGTGGTATTATCACTAAACTATTAATCCAGAAACTCAACCAATGTTCTTGGGACCTGGGTTTGAATCCAGGTGGGGAAATTTGAATTCAAGTAAACATATCTGGAGTTAAGAATCTACTGTTTACAATTAAACCATCATCGAAAAAACCCACCTGGTTCATTAATGCCCTTTTAGGAAAGGAAATCTGCTATCCTTGATTGGCCAGTTAGCCTTGCACAGATGTTACAGCACAGAAACAAACCATCTGGTCTAGCCTGCATGTGACTACAGAACCACATCAATGTGGTTGACTTTCAATTATCCTATGAACAAGGGCAACTAGGGGTGGCAAGAAATGCTGGCCAGCCAGCAACGCTCATGTCCCACGAATGAATTAAAAGAAATCCATATTAACCATTTTTCCTAAACAATTTTGCTCTCTTTCTTCTTTAAACAATTCTATTAAGTTGATAAGAATGACTTGCATTTTGGAAATCTATGCTGACTGGCTCTCATTACCACATAGTTTTCCAAGTGCTTGGTAGTTGTACTTTTTGTATACAGTCTAGTAGGTTACCAACATAACAGAATAAACTGGGGTTCTTATTTTTAGAGAAGAGTAGACTGAGAGGCGACTGAATAGAGGTTTATAAAATTATGGAGCGCTTGATGTGGTAAACTTGGAGAATATACTTCCACTTATGGACTAGAACCCATAAATATAAGATAGTCACTGCTCAATCCGATAGGAAACTCAGGACATTCTTCTTAGGAATGTGAAACTCGCTACCACATGGAAAGATTGAGGCAATTTTATAGATGCAATTAGAGTCAGGTTAAATAAACATGAGGGAAAAGGGAACAGATGCATACGTCGATAGGGTTAAATGAAGTAAAATGGAAAAAGGCTTGTGTGAAGCCTAGACCAGATGGCTTGTTCCTGAGCTGTAACATCTATGAAATTCTGTGTGAGGCTAACTGGCCTGTCATTTCCTGTCTTATCCCGACCTCCTTTTTTCCTAATGAGAGGTGTAGGATTTGTCACCTTGGAGTAGTCTGGCATGATTTCTTTCTGCATGGAATTTTAGAGAATTTTAGTTGGAGTCCCTCCTATTTCTTCCTTTCCTTCTCTTCCCTCAATTTGTACACCATCCGGCTAAGCCCACTAACACCTTTACTTTCTCAGAAGGCTCAGGAAATTTGACATGTCAGGTATGACTCTCTAATTTTTGCAGATGCACCACAGAAAGCTTTCTTTCTGGCTGTCTCACAGCTTGGTATGGTTCCTGCTTTGAGCAAGACCATAAGAAACTACAAAGGGTCATGAATGAAGCCCAGTCCATCACTCAAACTAGCCTCCCATTCATTGACCCATCTATACTTCCCACTGCCTCGGAAAAGCAGCCAGCATAATCAAGAACCCATGTACCCTGGACATTCTCTCTTCCTCCTCCTTCCATCAGGAAAAAGACACACAAATATAAGATCATGTACCAACCGACTCAAGAACAGGTTCCTCCCTGCTGCTGTCAGACTTTTGAATGGACCTACCATATATAAAGTTGATCTTTGTCTACACCCTTTTGGGAACAGCAGCACTAATTCTGAACCCTCTCCTTTCCTTTTCCCCTATGTACTCTATGAACAGAATGTTTTATCTGTATAGCATGCACAAAACAATACTTTTCACTGTATCCCTGTGCATGTGACAATAATAAATCAAGCATGTACTGAGTTAACAATACTGCTGAGAAAACATTCAGCTATGAACAATGACAGTAGATCAGTTTTTATATTTGGCACAACGTCAGTGTGTGTTTGGACTGTGTGGAAAAGATGCACACTTTTCAGTTTTAAGATCTCATCTCAAGTCGTTCATCTTGTCTCACTTGAGCAGGCAGGCAGGTTTGAGGGCTGTTCCCAGGCTGTATGAATGTTGTCCAGTGACAGCCTCCCGGGGATGTGTGAGAACAGATCCATGTGAACCTGCTGCTCCCCTTTCTGTCTCCTGGAAAATAAACCCTGACCTTTTGAGTTCACATATTGTTCTGGGGACTGGTTTGAAGCAATCCACGATTATGATCTTTTATGCTACTACTATTTGTACAGTTTGTCACTGAATCAGTGCACAGTACCACAAAATAATATTCCTAAAGATGCATAATAGCTAAATGGAAAGGCTCTCCTAAAATAGTTACATTCAAGAAGCAATCTCTTACTACCAAAACAACTCCCAATATTTTCTTTTCAAACTTGCTTTTCCATGAAGGGAATGATTATGTCACAGGATTCGAATCCAAAGGTCTGAACTAATGATCCCAAGACACAAGTTCAAATCCCATGAAATAGGGAATTTAAATTCAGTGAATTAAATAAGTCTGGAATAAAAAGTGAGTATCTGTAATGGTGACCATATAACTATTTGGATTCTGAATCATTAATATCCTTTTGGAAAGGAAAGCTGCCTCTCCTACCAGGTCTGATCTGTGTGTGACATCAGACTAACAGCAATATGGTTGACTTGACTGTGCTCTGAAATGACATAATGAGCCACTTGGATAAGGACAATTAGGGATGAGCAATATACCAGTATCCCATGAATGAATTAAAAAAAAACCTTCATTCCAATTTATTTTGGCAGAAGAAAATAATGAGCAGGATTTTCCACGCGCACCACTTTGTTTTCTGTGACGGTGGAGGTGGCCACCATTGGCCAGCAGCAGGATTTTCTGGCCTTGTTGTTGTCAATATGGTTTCCTGTTGAATGCACCCCCTCATTGCTGGTAAACCGGAGTGGAGGTGCGCTGTTGGCAGGACCTGAATATCCCACTAGTGAGAGTGGCTGGAATGATCACGCCAATGTGTTTTCTTCAAACTTCAGTAATCATCATCTCAAATTTTAGTGCATGTTACACTTCATTTTGTCAAGCCTAAATTCCCAGGTATTCTGAATTATTTAATTTTCTGAAGCTTTTAATCAGAAATCAAATTAAAAATAAATCAGTTTTCCTTATTAAAGTATTTTTTAAAAAAAGAAAATAAATGTGACTGGCTACAAAACATTTTGTTCAGCAAAGGTTTGGCAACACTAAGTTTGTGATAAACATCAATACAATTAAAAGAAATATTGGTATCTTAGTGTTTGGCATATAAGTGATCTCTTAACTGCTTTTTAAAGTATCACTTCACATTTATTGGGTGGAGATCATTTGAGGGGAGAGGTTGACTCACTCATAGGGAACGAGTATTCTTGTTTACAGCCAATTCTCGTTCATTCTGACAACAATGTCAAAGATTTATGAAGTATCCCGGTAATAAACCTACAGACATCTCATAAACCTTACTAAGATCATTGTTCATACAGTGCTGTAACTTGCCTGTAATGTGGTCGTGAAATCAGTATAGGAATGTGTTGATAATATATTACCAGCCTTCAAAAAACAATGTTGCTTTTACACCACTTAAAACAATTCACAAATCTGTTCTTAACCATTGGGATTAGCCGTGCTTTCAGTCCACCAAATACAAGGTAAAGAATTGAGAAAGCATCTTGAGCTCCCTCACTGTTATCATGAGAGAGGCAGTGGTGTAGTGGTATTGTCATTGACTAGTAATCCAGAAACTGGGCATGATACTCTGGGAACCAGGGTTCAAATCCCACCATAACAGATTGTGCAATTGAAATTCAATAAATAAAACTTGGGGTTAATTTTGTTTGTATGCACAGATGTATTTATGTCACAAGTCAGCTTATGTTAACACTACAATGAAGTTATTGTAAAAGTCCACTAGTCGCCGTACTCTGGCACCTCTTGGGTTACACTGAGGGAGAATTTAGCATGGCCAATGCACCTAACCAGCATGTCTTTTGGACTGAGAGGAAACCAGAGCATCCAGAGGAAAACCACACAGACATGGGGAGAACATGTCGACTCAGCACAGGTAGTCACCCAAACTGGGAATTGAACCTGCTTCCCTGCCACTGAGGCAGTAGTGCTAGCCACTGTGCCACCCTGAAAAATCTGATTTAATTGATGGCAGATTACCTTTGGGCAACCAGCCAACAATCATAGAATCTGCGGTGCAGAAGGAGGCTATTCGGCCCATCGAGCCTGCACCGATGAGAATTCCACTGAGGCCGTATCCCCATAACCCCACATTTACCTGCCTAGTCCCCCTGACACAAGGGCAATTTATCATGACCAATCAACCTAACCCACATATCTTTGGAGTGTGGAAGGAAAATGGAGCACCTGAAGGAAACCCACACAGTCACAGGGTGAACATCCAAACTCCACCAAGACAATGACCCAAAGCCAGAATCAAACCTGGGTCCCTAGCGCTGTGAGGCAACAGTACTAACCACTGTGCCACCATGCAGTGATCTAATGATGACCATGAAACCATTGACGATTTGTCGTAAAAACCCATCTGGTTCATTAATGCCCTTTAGGGAGGGAAATCCGTTGTCCTTATCTGGTCTGGCCTACATGTGACCCCAGAGCCATGCAATGTGGTTGGCAGTTAATTGGGTGAACAATAAATGCTGCCCAGCCAGAAACACCCACGTCCCATAACTGATTTAAAAAAATGCATGACTCAGTTGGCAACACATCGCCTTTTGAGAAATGAGATGTGAATTAGAGGAAATGCTTAGCATGTTGGGTAGCACCCATGAAGAAAGAAAGAAGGAGTTAACAGGGTAATCTTTATTGGTTGGGAAGCATATTGCTACCCCACCCGACCCGACCTGACCTGGTTCGATTCCTGGCTTGAGTCAGTGTGGAGTCTGTATGTTCTCCCTGTGTCTGCATGTGTTCCCTCTGGGTGCTTCTGTTTCCTATGTGCTAGTTAGGCGCATTGACCATGCAAAATTCTCCCTCTGTGTACCCGAAAAGGTGTTGGAGTATGGCAACTAGGGGATTTTTTACCGTACCTTCATTGCAGTGTTAATACAAGCCTACTTGTGACATACATATATGCGTACATAAATTGCACCATCTGCCATGGTGGGTTTTGAACCCAGGTCCCCAGAGCATCACATCAGGTCTCTGGATTACCAGTGACAATACCACAATGCCACTGCCTCCCTCATGTTAACAGTGAAGAAGCTGAAGGTGCCTTCTCAGTTCTTCACAATGCACTACCCACCCACCATTTGAAAAGGTGGTCTGATCTGACTGAACATAAAAGGAAACTTTTGTCCCATACCTAATAACACAATATGGCCATAACGCCCTAGTGTGGCACTTCTGTCTCTCACTGGAAAGCAGAACTGCTCTTGAGAATCCCCTGAGGTCTCAGCAACATCAAAACTCTGTCATGGACACTGCTTCAACTGCAAATAGTCCCTGAACAAGACAGCCTGGGTATCACATTCAGTTAAGTCCAGTGTTCATGTACGAGGAGGGATCGACCCTTGAGAGAGTGTTGGGTGTAGGACTGGGGACTCGGGACTCAGCTGGCCGGTGGTATGAGTGGAGAGAAATAAAGAGGACTACCTTCTTGAAGTTTGGGGGGCAGGAAATAGGTTGCTCCTGATGTGTACAAGGCACCCCTCCCCACCCCTGTCCTCCGAGATACATCCCCTTGCTGCTTTTCACCAGAATTAGTGAAAAGCATTGTGCTCACTCATCGATCTTCCACCACCAACAGTGACAGAGGCGGAATTTGGATCTTGGGTAGCCCTGTCGTTGTGTGGGTAAGGGACTCAATAGGCCTGAATACACCATATTATGAGAAATGGCTGGATGATGGTGGAATAGCCACCTGTCATTGTATTTAAAATGCCCCTTCCCCTACCAAAAGCACATCCAGTGAGGGATGAAAAATACAATCTGATGTTCTGAGATGTTGATCTTTCATCAGAATGCATATTTATTCAACTTGTAGAATTTTAATAAACATGGAGGGGGACACGGTGGCACAGCGGTTAGCACTGCTGTCTCATAGTGCCAGGGACCCTGGTTCAATTCCAGGCTCGGGTCACTGTCTGTGTGGACTTTGCACATTCTCCCTGCATCTGCGTGGGTTTCCTCTGGGTGCTCTGGTTTCTTTCCCTCAGTCCAAAGATGTGTGGGTTAGGTTGGCCATGAAAAAATTGCCCCTTAGTGTTGGGGGTGGGGGGGCGGGGTGGTGGTGGTGTCAGCAGGGTAAATACGTGGAGTTACAGGGATAGAACCTGTGGGGGATTGTTGTTTAATGCAGGGTTGAATGGCCTCTTCATCGTAGGGAATGTATGAATCCATGGATTCAGGTTTGCATTTTGTAGCTCAATGATGAAGGTGGCGTTCCCTGACACGAGATCACAGTTTGAGCCAAAGCCCATTTAACACATTGCGTCTGCAGGTGGTGTGATATTCCCCCGCTCAATCTCCTCCCACAGTTTAGCCAGTCTCCCCGTTCAAGCTGCTGCAGTCAAGTTCAGTGCAAGTGTTGTCTTGCTGGGAATGTTTGAACAAGAGGTCGAGATTGTCCGTCTGCAGTGTAGCATTCCCGCCAATCTGCTCTCCACAGATAACATCTGCAGTACATGATACCATTCCGCCTCATTTGATCATCTCCCTTTATAGTTGCCCAAATAATCTGTTTCTAATGAGAGGTTTATCCTGCTCTTTTCCTGAAAGAGATGATTGACACAAAATGACTATTTTTCCCTCTGGGTCTCTTTGCACGTAACAATAGAATGGGGGTGTAATATAACACAGTAACTTGTCTGTGATTCATGGTGCACAGCATGTCTTCATTACTATAGTGGGGCTGGGGCAGTGTAGACTGACCAGCTTCTTTTATTTGTGTATTCACGTGGATAGTCGAAGAAGGACTGTTCTGTGCGTCAGGCCGTGAGCATATAAAATGAATCGGTGTCTGCTGCTGAATATGTGCTTTTGCTGGTTTTTTTGATTGTGGAAGTGTCCCCGCAAGATAAAATGTAACAAGCAAGGCGTTCTGCACAGTACTGCCTTGGCCACACGCCAAGCTGGGAGTGAGAGGAAAAGCCCCGTCAATCGATGGCTGTAGTTGAGCCAGGCAATGGCTCGGGTTAGGGAATGAAGAATGAGCGAATGTTATCCTAATGGTCAATAATTGGCTCACCAATTGCCCATTAGTATAAAGAGGCAGGTGAGGAGTTGAGGCCATTTCTTGCATCAGTCTGCAGAGTTTGACATGTTTGTGAAGGAGGTAAATAATTAATCTGCGCGACTAAACAGCTTTCCACCCGATCAACTAATTAAGGAGCTGTTCGGGGAATTTGGGGTTGAGTGGGGAGCCATGTGGATAATTAATTAGACATATGTCGGATTCTTTTTAAAATCTTGGACGAGGCCACAATTTAGTCGAAGACAAACATACATAGAGATATACAACATGGAAACAGGCCCTTCGGCCCAACTCGTCCATGCCAACCAGGTTTCCTAAACTGAACTAGACTCATTTTGCCTGTGTTTAGCCCATATTCCATCCATGAACCTGCACAAATACCTTTTAAATGTTGTAATTGTACCCATCTCTCCCACCTTCTCTGGCAGCTCATTCCATATACTCACTACCCTCTGTGAAAAAGTTGCCCCTCAGGTCCCTTTTAAATCTTTCCCATCTCACCCTAAACCTATGCCACATTGTTATCGACTCCCCTACCCTGGGGAAACGACCTTGGCTAATTCTCCTTATCTATGCCCCTCATGATTTATAATGAGTAGCACCTCATATCTTAGGTTACCCCTCGTCCTCCTACCAATTTAAATTGCTTTCATCTTTTAACAAAACAATCAGGTAAAGTGAGTATATTTCAATGAATAAGCTCAAGTCCCATGAATATATTTATTGGAGTTAATAAACACAGCTCAGTTTCAGCTTGCGAGAAATGATTTAGTATTTCTGACTGGTACATGTCAAATTATTCATTAAATGAAGCTATTAATGATGCTGGGACTCAGCACCTTACATGTTAAACATCACTGATGTGTATTCCCAAAAGAGTGAACGTGCTGATAATCTAAATTAAATTTGAAACTGAATTGGAATATCGGCAAGCAGAAGAAAATGAAGTAGTTATGGACAAAATTGGGAAAACTATCTTTTAATTTTGGGATGAGGAATAATATAATGGGTAACTTGACTAACTGAGTGGCATAAAGCTGCAACTAATATACAATGGTCAGTTTCCTTACATTTGCTCTAATTGTAAATCATTCAACTGCAGACATGCAATATTTTAAGGTTATAAAAATGCCACTTGCTGACAGCAGGATGATGTGAGTGCTGACCTTGATAATAAACACTGCTCTTCAGAAAAAAAAAATCAAAGGCTAGATTTCCAGAGTGAGAAGGACTCTACAAACTTTTAAAAATATTGGGTGGGAGCTGGATGTGGAGGTCCCCCACCTTTTTCCAACATATCCAATTTTTGCTGGGAGGGGAAAGGGGCGGGACCTCATTCACATTGGAGGGGAACCCAGTGTCAACAGAACCATTTGAACTTGGTGCGTGGTTCAAGCAGACTCCATTTTGACTATTCCAAAATTCTTCATCCTCAGAATGGGAGTTACAAATTGACGGTGTAGATGTAAAAATTCTCTTGATGAATGGATAAGGTCAGTTAAGTATTATAATCTGAAGTTTTCTAAAACCCCTTCCCTTTAAACATGAAAAACAGGCTGAAGTTGCCAGTGAGAGTTTTAAAAAAAAAACATCTGCTGGAGTGCTTTGATAGGTCATCTGTTGTAGATCAAAATAAACATTTTTGAAAATACATGTTTTTTAGAATTATTTGGCACTTCCTAGGGACTATTATGTTATGAATGCTTGATGGAGTTTCAACATTGACTATTTCAGCCGAGATTCTCAGTTCACAGTTTGACTAATAGTTTAGAAACTATTAAAGCATTTACTGTCTTTACAGGGACCGAGTAGAAGTTTATTTACCTTACTAAGAGATTAACCTCTTGATTTAAAATTTTTGAATGGGTTTCCTGAATGGGTGTTTTTTTAAAAAAAATTGCAGGATGTGGACATCTCTTGCCAGGTCGAAGTTGAATGGTGCTGTTGAAGCAGTTTTAATAGCTTGCTGCATTGGATCCTGTGGATGGTACACACTGCTGCCACTCTGTGCCAGTGAGTGCAAGGTGGTGAAAGGGATGCCAATCAAGTGGCAGCTTTACCCTGAATAGTGTTGAGTTTTGTATTGTGGGAGTTAGACTCATCCAGGCACCTGGAAACTATTCCATCATAATTTTGACTTGTGCCTTGCTGATGGTGGGCAGGCTTTAGGAGTTGAGAAGTGAATAATTCACTGAACTGCTAGCCTCTGACTGCCTCTTATAGCCATAGTATTTTATACAACCTGTCCATTCAGTTTCTGCTGGATGGCAGGATGTTGATAGTGGGGGATTTGGTGACATTAATGCTATTGAATGCTAAGGCCTTGATTTGGTCTTTGCCTGGGCTCTTTGTGATGTGAATATTGGCACTTGTCAGTCCAAATCTGAATGTTGTTGAGGTCTTGCTGCATAAGGGCACTGAGTACTTCAGTATCTGACAAATTACGAATCGTGCAGAACATTGCAAATTTTCAGTGAATGTCCCCACTTCTGAGGCTATGATGGTAGGAAAGTCTTTAATGATGCAGCTGAAGAAGCTTGGGCTGAGGACTGTATCCTGAGAAACTCTTGCAGTGATGTCCTGGGACTGAGACAATTGGCTTCCAAACAACCAAAACTGTCTTTTTTTAATTGGTTGGTATGGCTCCAACCAGCACAGAGTCTCCCCGTGCCCCCCCCCCCCCCCACCCATTCCTGTTGAGCTTAGTTTAGCTAGGGGTCCTAGATGGCATACTTCAAATGCTGCCTTGATGTGAAGGGCATCACTCTCACCTAACTCCTGAGTTCAGCTCTTTTGTCCACGTTTGGGCCAAGACAACAATGAGGTCAGAAGCTGAGTGGTCCTGGCAAAATCCAAATAGAGTGTCCATGAGCAGGTTATTGCTGAGCTTGATAACACTTTTGCTGACCCTTTCTACCACTTTGGTGATCGAGAGTAGACTGTTGGGGTGGTAATTAGCCATGTTGGATTTGTCCTGCTTTTTGTGGACCAGACATACCTGGGCAATTTGTCATGTGACTGGATAGATGCCAATAAAGATTGTTGCAAATGCTTCAGACTTTTTTCGCACTGGTGTGCTGCCGTCATTGAGGATGTAGATATTTGTGGAGCCTCCACTTCCTGTTAGTTGTTTAATTGTCCACCATCATTCATGACTGTGGCAGGACTGTAGAGCTCAGATCTGATCCATTAGCTATGGCATTGCTTAGCTCTGTCTGTTACTTGCTGCTTGTGTTATTTGGCATGCAAGTTGTCCAGTGTTGTAGCTTCAAGTTGACCCTTCATTTTTAGATATGCTTGGTGCTGCCCATGTCAAGCCCTCCTGCAGTCTCCATCGAACCTGGGTTGATCCTCTGCCTTATGGTAATGGTAGAGTAGGGGTTATGCCAGGCCATGAGATTGGAAATGGTTCTGCTGCTGCTGATGGCCCACAGCATCTCATGACTGCCCGATTCTGAGTTGCTGGATCTGTTCGAAGTCTATCCCATTTAGCACAATGGTAATGTCTTGCAACATAATGGAGTCTGTCCTCAATGTGAACACAGTATTTTGTCTCCACAAGGACTGTGCAGTGGTCAATTCAACTGATACGGTCATGGGCAGATGCATCTGTGGCAGGTAGATGGTGAGGATGAGGTTTCAAGTAGGTTTCTCTGTTCTTGTTGGTTCCTTCATCACCTGCCACAGATCCAGTCGAACAGCTATGTTCTTTAGGACCTAATCAGCTTTGTCAATATTAGTGCTACCAAGACACCCATTGAAGGTCTCCATCCAGAGTAGATTCTGTGTCTTTGCCATCCTCAGTGCTTCGTGGTATTGTGCTCAACGTGGAGGAGTACTGAGAGGGGCTGGTGTGTGGTAACCAGGAGGAGGTTTCCTTGCTCATGTTTGACCTGTTGCCATGAGACTACTTAGGCTCCAGAAATGATGTTGAGTACTCCCAGCATGTCTCCCTCCCAAATGTATACCAGTATGCTGCAGCCAATTCTTGAAGGTCTGTCTTGCTGGTGGGACAGGACATACCTAGGGATGGTGATGGTAGTGTCTGAGGCATTGCCTGTACACTATGACTCCATGCGTATGACTGTGTCAGGCTGTACCTGACTACTCTCCCAATCACGTTGATGAGGTATGAATATTTAGTAAGGGATGAACATAATATTAGGAAGCTCTTTAATCATATTTAAATTTAGTGACATTTATTTAAAATGAGGTTCCCGCCCAGCATTACGTCACTGGCGAGGGTCAGGGAAAGTTGGGATATGAGATCTTGCCAGTGAGAATCTCTTCCTGATTCTTGTGGTATTCTATGTCCACATAGCCATTCTCGCTGGTGGTGAACACTGGCGTAAAGTCTCCCCCTCTGTATTTCTCTCTTTCTTATCAAAGTTAAGGATGTTACTGACACAATCTCAGAACCTGTGCTGCATTTTTAGAAGGTGTCCAATAACCTCACACAAGAGGTGAGTGAACAAAAATATAGCTCCTGGGATTGGGGATAATATAGTGGCATGGACTGAAGATTGGTTAACGGGTAAAGTTTGGATAAAGTTTTCTCATTATGTTCCATCTGCCACAATCTTGGATTCAGCCTGTCTGAATCACCTTGAAGCCTCTTTGCATCCTCCTCAACTCGCATTCTTCATGTCATCAGCAAACTTGAAAATATTCCGTTTGGTCCCCACATCCAAATCATTAATATTCAGTGATTAACTGGGACCCAAGCGCTAATCCGTACATTCTGCCAAGCTGAGAATTATCTGTTTATTCCGAACCCGTTAACCAATCTTCAGTCCATGCCACTATATTATCCCCAATCCCAGGAGCTATATTTTTGTTCATGAACCTCTTGTGTGAGGTTATTGGATACCTGCTAAAGATGCGGCACACCCACTGATTCTCTCTCAGCGATTCTGTTAGTAATGTCCTCAAAAACTCCCAACAGATTTGTCAAACATCATTTCACTTTCATAAATCCATTTTAACTCTGCCCACACTATTTTCTGACTGCTCTGTTATCACATTCTTTATAATAGATTCTGGCATTTTCCCTGTGACTGATGTCAGGCAAACATGTCTGTAGTTCCCTATTTTTTCTCTCCCGCTCTTAAATGATAAGGTTACATTTATTTGTTTCAACATATGTGGATTTTTTTTTTCAGGATGATACATCCACTGTCTCTCCAGCCACCTCTTTCAATACTCTGGGATATAGATCGTCAAGTGCAGGAGAGTTATCAGCTTTCAACCATATTAATATCTCGAGTGCTGCAATTTTACTCAACTAATTTAGCAATTTAGCATGGCCAATGCACTTAATCTGAACATCTTTGGACTGTGGGAGGAAACCGGAGTACACAGAGTAAACTCACACAGATGGAGAGAATGTGCAAATTCCACGCGGACAGACACCCAAGGCTGGACTTGAATCTAGGTCCCCAGAACTATGAAGCAGCAATGCTAACTGCTGTGCCACCAGCATGCTTCCTTCTGCAAAGCAGCATTGACAAAATAGTTGGTCACTTTTGTGAAGGCAGCTGGTTGTATGTTATCCTAACTTTGCATAGATAATTTGTCAAGCCGTGCATGGAGAAATGCACAGTTTTGATCATCCTATTTCCAAGAGGACATTGGAGTTCTGTGCATGTTTCAATGTCAAACTATACAATTGATGATTCTATGTCTCAGTCTGCAGATAAGGACAAGAAATTCATACAGCCACACTGCTTTTCATTCAAAAAAAATTAAGCTTGAGAAAGGTTGTCATCATGGTCTTTTAAATGCCAAGAGGCATAGAAATTTTGTTGATATAAGCCAACTAATTAACTTGCCAGTAAGAGCGATACTTGAGGGCACAAGTGCTAAATTAATTAGCTTCAAGTGAGAATAGCGATTAAAATAAATAATTTTTCCCAAATTATTAGATATACGGAACAGACTGGGGCAAAGCCAGTTAATGTGGTTCTGAGTAACACTTTTAAATGAACTGTACAGGAACAGAATTGAAGGTTTGGTCAGATCGCTATAAATAGAGTTGGTTGCGTTCTGACCCTGCATTCGATTCCCGGCTGGGGTCACCATCTGTATGGAGTCTGCACATTCTTCCTGTGTCTGCATAGGTTTCCTTCGAATGCTCACAGTTTGGAAGACGTGCTGGTTAGGTGCATTGGCCATGCTGAATTCTCCCGCAGTGAACCTGAATAGGTGCTGAAGTGTGGTGAGTCGGGGATTTTCACAGTAATGTCGTTGCAGTGTTAATGTAAGCCTACTTGTGACACTAATAAATTAACTAACTTTAATGTGGTGTTTTCCTGACCTCTTGATACCTGAATGTACCATACCGTACAAGCTAACCAAAGAGGACGGGTTATAAGGTTGGATGAATATCTGGAGATAAGTTTGACCTGTGAAGATCCTGTGCGTGGACTGAGGAAGAAACAGAATTATTGGGTTGAGACACATTTTCCATTTCCTGGTCTCTTGTGCCCATTTAATGTTTTCCATTAGCGAGATTATGTTGGAGATATCTTGAATTTTATTTTCAAGTCAAAATATCTGATGGATAATTAGAACAAATCTCCCTTTGCATATGAATGCAGAACTTATTGAGTTTTCTGTTGCTGTAGATCTGCAAATCATTAGCATTATTCTTTAGATTGGGAGATGGGAAAATATTCTGAAACCTTTGCTAGCACTTTGCAGAACTTCCTTGTTAAACCTTCTGGTATAACTGGGGGCTGAATAGAACGACATTTTGAGGTTAAGGTGGAGAGAAGGCATGGTTTAAACTGCATTAAACAGTTCATCTGCCCCTCCAATGATTTTTTTTTGCTGTTGGATTAGAAAAAAAGCTGTTTTTTTGCCATGACACCTGGAGGCATGGGTTATGTAAATAACTAAGGGAAAGATTTTCATGCATTAAAGAAAATTGTTGAGGCAATTTTGAGCCAGCACTCGCCTCTGCAGGAATGGTGGCGCACACTCAAAATCCAGAAAGCATGATTTGCTCTGGCGAGTTTCCGAGTTCCGATCTTCCAGTCCCCTCACCAGTGGAGCCCTGCACCAGAACTGCAGAAAGCCCATTATGATACATCATTGTCATGATCGAGCAATCTTTCCGGGACATCGCCCCTTCCCCCTTCACTGAATATTCAGTGGGTGCATGCTGGTGCCATTTACAATAGGTTCACCTGTCATGGGGACTTCCCTGGGGTCATAAAGGTAAGTATAGCGCTCATGGGAAAGGAACAAGGCCAGGGAGTGGCTTGGCAATGCCAATGTGTCTCTCAGCAGTGCCAACCTGTGCCAAGGAGTGGGACTGAACATAAGAAATAGGAGCAGTGAGTGAGAGTAGGATTCATTTTAGATGTGATAATGGCCGGCAGTGGATGGAAGAGCAGAGCATGCTGCCAATGACAGTAATGTTGTTGAGTTGGTGCCTGATTGTTGCTGATCATGTTGTCTCAATAGCATATTATTAAGTTGCAGTGATGGCATGTTTAGAAATAAAGCTTTCCACTGCTCTCCAAGGAACTCTTTAATGAGGGTCATCATTTAACCGTCTTCAGCTGATCTCGTACAAGCATTATTTTGTACGTTACGTTCTTTTAATCTGCTGAAAAGTTAGTTATAATTTTTTTGAAAAATGTAATATAATGTATGATATGATCTGTTTGCTGCGAGGAATACAGTAATGTGGGCTATTAAATTAACAGCAATAAAAATATTTCAGAACAATATTGCTACCATTCCTTTTAAAAGGTATCCCTTTCTCAAATGCCTAAAGATAGCTTAAATTTAAAAGAAGGTATGGTTCCTCTGTATCTCTGGCATATTTTCTTGGTATTTTTAAAATATTATAAACTACATCCCCCATAATGTTGCTCAGGGGAAGGTTTATTTGAAAAGGAAGGTCTTTGTGGTTTTGTCCACACTATTCTTTCTCTACCTTTCACTCAATATTTTCCCAGTGTGGGGCTTATATTTTTCATGTGCTTTCTGTACCTGTTCTTTTGTCTGTATCTCACTGCCTTTCAAGAAGGAACAAAATAGGGAAATAAGAGTACTGGTCCGAACTGATTTTTTTTTTCCTTATGGGTTGGCAGGATTTTTGTCCTAGGTCAGGCTCAATTTTGAATCAGAGGCCCATTCTGCGTGGGAAACGGTCATTCATTGTGATTTTCTCGAGTGGCAATTAATGACCAGGTGTCGATCTCACCAGCCCATTAAGGGTAGTGTGTGGCCTCTCGAAGCTTGGGCCTTTTCAGCTTGAAAGTAGTAGGTGGCACAGTGGTTTCCCCCTACGCTGAGGGTGCGCAGGTTAGGTGGACTAGCCATGCTACATTGTCCCTTAGTGTCAGTGGGACTAGCAGGGTGTGTCATGGCAGGTAAGAAAGGGAGAGGGTGCTTCATGTGGTGGAGGCATCCTATCTTCAACTTCTGAAAATAAAAATGTGGCCTTTACAGCTGGGCTGCCTCTGTGAGGAAGGGTCCCTCTGTGGGTGGGCCTGTGGCTAATGCTGTGCCTGTCAGCCTGCCAAGAGACTTACCCTCCCCATCCCCACCCCCAAGGCCATTTTCAGGCAATTGAACTGGTGCCTGCTACTTCCAGAAAGCTGGAGGCTGGCTGGAAAATTGACCTCTGTTAACGTGCAGGCCCTGTTGGACCTCTAACTGGGACAATTGGCTAGCTGCCACATGCTGCGTAGCCCGGCCAACACTCAATTCCGCCTGTGAGTCCAGCCCCGTTAGTCTGTTCTATATTCTGTAAGTGTCTGAAGCTTTCTGCGTGGCTGTCAGCTGTACTGCTATCAAAATGTTCCATTTCTGCTTTGACCTTTTAAAGTCCATCAAAATGGCAGCTAGTGCCCTTTGGCATCAAGGAGGGAGGTGGTGTCCAGGGGAACATAATTCTGTGGGTATGTGGCAATACAGACGTGTATTGACTGTATAGTTTCTCTAAGCCTCAGGTAATTTAGATTTCTAGCAATCCTTATGTGCAGAGATCTCCTCTAGGGTCGCATAACTGTGTTTCAGGCACCAGCTGTATTTGGACAATTTTGAAGATTGTTTTCTTTCCCTTGCTGGATTCTTGGCTGAGGGTTTGATTAGGAAACCTGCTTGCAATCATGCTCTGGCCTGGGAACAACTCGCTGCCTTATGGGAAAATTTCTGACCTCTCCTGGGTGTCCTGACCCCCTTTTCCTAATCTCCAACCCCCGACCCTGCAACATCTCAGCCGATGGTATGTAAAGAATGTGATTGATTATGTTCCTGGCTATTTATTCACTGCGGAGTGCACTGGAGCACTATTGACAAACTTTGGCATTCTGTATTGAGTTTTAATTAAAATCCAACCCAGCATATCTGTTTCTTGAAAATTTTAATTAAGTCACAATTTGATACCACACCTCTAAGTGTGAGGTTAGTTCCGCTTTTAGTGTCTTAATGTGACATGATATATTGAGAGGAATATTTTGCTGCCTGGTCTCAATTTGTCACTATCTGTAGCAATGTTGGTGTCCAACGCAACCTAATCTTAGTGCAGTATGCTGTAAATGAGAGTTACAGGCATGGAGAAGGCTGGATGTTGCACTGATTGTTGCACTGGTCTGAATGAAAAACAGTGTAGTGATGCTTCACAGTTTATGGGGTGATCTAGGTTATCTGCAGAGTCATGGAAATCTTTGTATTTTTAGTCCAAAGCTACAACGTACTCACTGCATTTATAGATTGATGAATCACATGAAATTGAATGGATTTGCACTGTGGTGCTAGAATGAATGATTGCTGATTTTCTTTTTTCCAGATGCTTCATTCACTTCCAAATACATCTCTGTTACTCTGTCACAACATGTATTCTGCTTGAGAATGCTAGAGCAAGAGTTAACCTAGGAAAATATATATAGCTTAAATGATTAGACATACCACCTGAAGTGGTACAGTGCTTAGCACTGCTGCCTCACAGTGCCAGGGACCCAGGTTCGATTCTGGCCTTGGGTGATTGTGTGGAATTTGCACACTTCCCCTGTGGATTTGCTCCCACAGTCCAAAGATGTGTAGGTTAGGTGGATTGGCCATGTTAAATTACCCCTTAGTGTCCCATTAGTGGGGTAAATATATGGGGTTACAGGGATAGAGTTGGGGGGGGGGGTGGGTTCGGCTTGGGTAAGATACTCTGCAGTGAGTTGGTTGGACTCGATGGGCTGAATGGCCTCCTTCTGCACTGTAGGGATTCTATGGATTTTCTATTCAATGAAAGTCTGCATCATATGTTTGAGTAACACGTCTTCTAGCACCTCTTTATCAATGTCACCAATGACAACTTTTCAGGGAGTTTTCACGGCACTGTGAATTTACCCTCTGTTATTATTGCATAAATTCACTGCCAGCCTGTAGCTCATTTACTGTTACCATCAATACCATTGCTGTTCTTGAGCAGAACCATCTTGCATTTGAGATCTGCCTGAAAATGTTACCGATCATCAGCTCTTAAATATTTAGAGAATGTAGTAAATTGTCACGAACCACGTGGATGTTATCTGTGAAGACATCTTGACTTTAACCAGTGGTTTTTTAGTGGTGTCTGGTTTTGTTTTGAAATGGTGTGAAGATTCATGTGAAACCTCCAGTGAGAATAACCAGCCCAGTCATCGTGTAACAATTACAAAAGATGATTTATTAAACCAAAGCAAAGACAAATGCACACGACTAGAATTATAACACTCTAAGGCAATTAAATATATGAACTACTACCGCACACAGCATATGTAGACGTTGCCCCTTGTTCTTAGATATACAATATATATATCCCTGAACTCCTTAAGACTTTCCCATTCCAAAACATCCAAATTAAATAAATCTAAGTCAAATCCAACTTATAGTTACCATGCAATATGAGGCAGATAATTGAGTCTGGGAAACACCTTTTCCTGGTGCAACAAAGATATTTAAACTGTCTTTATGAAGGTTCCAGCACTATCTTTGCTCTCAAACATCTTAAATGTTAAAATGGCCCCTCAGACTGAGGTGTAAAATTAGCCTCTCCAACTCTCAAATGTCACAATGCCACATTGGCTGCTAGATATTAAACTGGCCCGCAAGCTGTAAGGTGTTAAAGTAGCCCACCTGCTTCTGCAGCTGCTGGCAATTGTACCATGTTTCCTCTGTGATTTTCCCTTTTTTGTACATTTGGGCTGTCCACATCTGTCACATTCCATGACACTCAAAATCAACATCTGTGTACTCCCACTGATCTCTTAGTCATCTAGGTTTCCTGATTTTTAGCTACTTACCCCTGATCATGTTTGCTAATCCCGTTACTGGGAAAGTTCACATCTCATCATCCCCTCGAGTGCCGGTGTTATATTGTGTTGTATTGTTGGGGAAACTTACTAATGATTTTTGTTTCACAACAGCAAATCCCATTCAGACACGCGGGTAAACAATGGTCAGCTCTGGGGAAGAAAGCAAGGTGTTGCTGCATTGCAAAACTAGGCCACTGTTTGCAGCAGCAGAGAGATTTCCCACTGTGATGACCACTTACTAAATGTAATTCATACACAAGTTTGATAACTCACTTAATGCTTGCTTGTGAATTCTCAGCATTAGGAATAGAGAGATGAAGCGTAATTCATGGTTGGTGATGATGGAGTTCATGAATAATGTATTATTTCTGAACGGTTTTGTTTTGTTGTATTCATTTTAATGAGGAATTGTTCCGGGTGACTTGATGGTTATTGTCACATGATCTATCTAGCAGACATCCTGAAGATCACCTCAGGGGCATTGAGCGTGAAATTCACGTGTGTTGTCAGTTCCAAATAGAGCTTGATTTACTACCAGTGTTTACTGTGGCAATTACAGCAAAGAACTGGAATTGAATTTCTAGTTTTGTAACCATCTCTCACACTGACATGCTCAGTCCCTCACACTGGATCTACATCAACTAAAATAATAAACTTGTATTGAAAATGATTGGCAAAAAAAAAATTTCCTCCATTCTTCAGCTTTGCTGTAATTTTCTTCCATTGCCAAATGTGGGAGGGTGCATGCTGTGGAAGGGGGTGCACTGTGGGAGGGAATGCTGACCTCCAGTTTGTCCAGCCTGTGGCAATTCTTCAATGATTTGATTATTGTAACATCCAGTAGAATACAGTGAAAAGTATTGTTCCTTGCATGCTATTTAGGCAAAATATATAATTTGTAGAGTACGTATGGGGGGGAAAAAAGAATAGGTGCAGAATACAATGTTGAAGTTAGGGTGATGAGAAAGATCAACTTAATGTGAAAGGACCATTCAAAAGGGAAGAAGCTGTTATTGAGTTGGTTGGTACATGGACTCAGAATTTTTAAAAATTTTTTTGATGGAAGAAGGCGGAAAAGAATAGGTCTAGGGTGCATGGAGTCCTTGATTACACTGGCAGCTTTCCCAAAACAGAAGTGTAGACAGAGCCAATGGATGGGAGACTGATTTTGTACGATGAACTGGGCTACATAATTTCTTGTGGCCTTGATCAGAGCAGGAGCCATACCAAGCTGTGACACAACTAGAAGGATGCTTTCTATAGTGTCTCTGTAAAAACTGATGAGAATTGTCGTGGACATGTCAGATTTCCTTAACCTTCTGAAATGAGCCTGGAAGACCAAGTTTGGGCAAGCTCGTCCATGATAAAGCGTAACGTCACTGAGTCTGATCATTCACTCTGTGGGAGGATATTGAATCTACTGAATGACGCATTGACTTTTAAAACCAAGCTACAAATGTGCAGTAGCCCACCTACTAGAGACACAAGACACAGACACAAATTGCAGAGATAGGTGTGGCCAATTAGAAGGTTGCAATTCAGTGTTGATGAACCAAAGGGGAACAAAGAAGGGGTGTTACCAAGAAGTTTATGTATATAAGGCTTGACTTTATGGAGGTCTCTTTCTCACCTTTTGGAATATAGCCATCTTGTGTGAAACAATGAAACTCGATCCGAACTCACCACCGGACTTCATCTCATTGGAAATATGAGACCTGACACCCTCATGTGATGTCTACACAGGCTCAATCTTTCCAGCATAGATCAACAGGTCGTAATTAGGGTCCAAGAAATTGGTCAAAGATTGCTAACTACTGCTATAATTCTGAAGCTGTCACTTGACTATAACAAGCATCATTTGAATGCAGTCACATTAATTTCCAGTTTGACTGTTTCCAGCTGGTGTGGTAGATCCGTGGGGTGGTGGAAGCATTATAGACAGAATTCTACATGGTAAAATTCACCAGTTAAATTACTTGGAAAATAATGAAAGAATAGTGGCACATTAAAAAAAAGTCATTGTTATCATACCCAACAGGGCACATACGTTCATGTGAATGAATATATTTACACATTAACCCTTTTAATATTAGGATCACATGGACTTTGATAGTACTAATGGCAAAGTGAAATGCTCTTTTGCATGTTTGAATGTTTGAACGAAGAAAAGCGATACGAGTTTCAAGAAATATTTCACACTGAAACAGGGCATGTAGCAGAAAGTATAACCTCCAAACAAATTTCATTTAAATTCTTTGTGTTGTGGGAAATGTGCTAAGAATATGATCACACCGTTATCTACACTCTAAAACTTAATGATGCCTAACATAGTGCCACTTGATGCAAGCCCAATAGGTAAAGTCGCCACCGTCCCAGCTGACCCTAGGCTGTTCTCCACTTTGAGGCAGGGGGAAGCTGACTAGTGGTGATTTAACCTGAGGATCTTCACACCTCAGGGAAGGGGAGAGGTTTAGAAGGCAGCGCCTTTATGAATAACCTGAGCCAGTACGGGAATTGAACCCATGCTGTTGGGAACACTCTGCATCACAAACCAGCCAAACGGTTCCAGTATTACAGCTTTGATGACCTTTTAGATTCCCCACTCTTTCTCCCAATTTTATCCCCCTTTTTCTTGCCCTTTCTCCCCCTTTTGCTTCCCTTTCCCCCCTTTTCTCAATTTTATCTTTCTCCCACTGATCACCACCCCCCCCCCCCCAATGTCTTCATCTATCACAGCTTACCCTCTGATTTGAGCTTCTCTGCTGTTTGCCCTTTCACACCTTCTATTCTCTCTTTCCCCTTGTTTCTATGGCTATATCTCATCTTTCATTCTCTCACCCTACGATATAAGTATCTCCCACTTTCTATGCCTTTTAGGTTTGACAGAGGGCCACCTAGACTCGTTGGCTCTTTTCTCTTCTTACAGATGTTGCCTGACCTGCTGAGATTTTCCAGCATTTTCTCTTGGTTTCAGATTCCAGCACTGGCAGTAATTTACTTTTATCCAGCTTTTAACCATTAAATTCTGTTGTAATGTTTTATGCCGTCCACATTCAAAGTACTGAGTGCAGATCGAAGCATGTGAAAATGACCTGATACTGGAACTATCTTTGCTGTTAAAAAAAAATTAATTTCAGTTTAATTGGCTCTTGTTTTAGCAATTTATAATTGCTGCACTTTCTGGTAACCTTATGTAATTTGAAGTGCTGGCAATTAATGGCGTTTCAGTTTGCTTCTGAAGTCCTTTAAGACGAATGTTTGAGGCAAGATGTGGTATGCCCTGTATTATATATGAATCTGAAGTTGTTAAATGCATCCTGACCCTATTTTCATTGGAAAGTTTCAGCTTTTATTTTTGTGTTTCCTTTCAGCATTTGGCGAGGACCCAACGTCAACTGTACAGATACTTCTGGCTACACTGCCTTGCATCACGCAGCTTTGAATGGGCACAAGTAAGTGTTGAGAAATTCGCTGTTTGAAATTTGTTGCTGTACATAACCGCTCACAATCTGGAACATTTCTGTGTTTTATTTTCCTATCTTAAAAGGGAAAGTTGTTCTTTGTAGACAGGTTACTGTTGGTGTTGACTCCTAACAGAGCAGCCAAAATGCAATTAGTGCTCCAGGACATGTCTGCCTTTTTTTTAGTTTATTTGCTAATCACAAGTAGATTTGTGTTCACACCACAATGAAGTTACTGTGAAAATCCTGCCACATTCCAGCACCTGTTCGGATACACTGAGGGAGAATTTAGCAGGACCGATTTACCTAACCTGCACATCTTTGACTACGGGAGAAAGCAGCCAGCCAGGATACTTATCCATTTTGAAATGCTCAAACGAATACATCAACTAGGTCAGGAAGCCAGATCAAAAGCTTTAAAGTTCAGGGCAACACGGTGGCACAGTGGTTAGCACTACTGTCTCTCAGCACCAGGATTCGATTCTGGCCTTGGATGACTGTCTGTGTGGAGTTTGCACATTCTGCCTGTGTCTGCGTGGGTTTCCTCCAGGTGCTCCAATTTTCTCCCGCTCCAAAGATGTGTGGGTTAGGTAGGTTGGCTGTGCTAAGTTGCCCCTTAGTGTCAGAGGGATTAGCAGGTATTGTGTGGTTACAGGGGTAAGGCCTGAGCAGGCTCGATGGCCAATTGGCCTCCTTCTGCACTCTAATGATTCTATGATAAGAGTCCAACTAGTTAATAAAAAGGAATCATTGTGTTGAAGCCAAAGAAAACCAAAATAGGTGTATATTCAGAATGGGAATAATCATACCTAATTGATAGATACATGAATAGGCAGGGGATAGAGGGATACGGACTGTGTAGTGGCACAGTGTCTTCAATTCAGAAAAGTGCACGTGTTGGTGCAGGCTTGGGCTGAGAGGCCTGTTCCTGCGCTGTACTGTTCCTGTTCTTTGTTAATTGTTGTTTGTAACCATTGAGACACAGTGCTGCCCCAGAAAAATCAAAATGGAGAATTTAGCACCACCTTCTCAATGGAGACCCAGCAAATCCTTTTCAAAAAGGAATAAAGAACAATTATATTGAATGTGTTATTACTTTAGATGGCATAGTCTGCCTCAGTGGAGGTGGTTTTTTGCAAGTTTTGAAATGGATATCAGTTTATTCTGAAATGAATGATGCTGTACTCCCTTAAGAGGTTTAGAAATTGGCTTTGATGTGAAGATAATGGACCTTGTTTAAAGCCCATTGCTGTGGGGGCTTATGCGAAGGGAAATATTTACGTGTGAACTTTTATCTGTTGCTGTTCTCCTGTAAAGATGGGTGACATTTCTTCTCATCATGCTGACTTACACTGTGACTTGCTTGCTTTCTGGTGATTTGACTTGGCTTATACTCGTTGAAGTAAATGGACATGAGATGGAAATACTGTAATTTTATCAGTTTACCAGGTGAGTAAGAGACTTGTGTTAAACCCTAGGGCAGACTATGCCATCTAAGATAATAACACATTTAATATAATTGTTTTTTCATTCATTCCTTCTAAATAAGCACCTGCTGGGTCTCAATTGAGAAGAAGGTGCTAAATTCTCCACTTAGATTTTTCTGGGGTGGCATGATAGTTAGCACTGCTGCCTCGCAGCACCAGGGACCTGGGTTCAATTCCCGACTTGGGTCACTGTCTGTGTGGAGTCTGCATGTTCTCTTCGTGTCTGAGTGGGTTTCCTCTTAGTGCTCCGGCTTCCTCCCATGTTCCAAAAGATGTGCTGGTTAGGTGCATTGGCTGTGCCAAATTCCCCCTCAGTGTACCCAAACAGGCACCAGTGTGTAGCGACTAGGCGGTTTTCATAGTAACTTAATTGCAGGGTTAATAAAAGCCTACTTGTGACACTAATAAATAAACTTTAAACTAAATAAAACTTGAGACAAGTAAGACAACGGTTAATGTTTTTCTTTAAGTTCAACTCGTGCATTATGCTTTTTATATCTAATTTCCAAATGTTTAGCTTAATTATTGCTTATTCTTGGAGATTACTACAATACATATTTCAAAGGGGGAGGCGATGGCCTAGTAGTATTATTGCTTGATTATTAATCGAGAAAGTCAGCTAATGTTTTGGGAACCCAGGTTTGAATCCCACCACAGCAGATGGTGGAATTTTAATTCAGTAAGAAATGTCTGGAATTAAGAATCTACTGGTGATCATGAAACTGTTGTTGATTGTCGGAAAAATCCATCTGGTTCACTAATGTCCTTTAGAGGAGGAAACCTGCTGTCCTTACCTGGTCTGGACTACATGTGACTCCAGAGCCACAGCAATGTGGTTGACTCTCAATTGCCCTCAGGCAACTAGGGATGGGCAATAAATGCTGGCCAGTCAGCGACTCCCATGTCCCACAAATGAGTAAAAAAAAGTTGTGTATTATTCCAAAGGAGAAGTTTTAGTGCATTTTTTTAAGCATAAACAGTCTGAAAGTTATGTGTGTTGCTCAGGATGCCAGGCCTCAATATTCCACTTTTTAACATTTGAAAATGCTCTCTTCTCTGATATTGTGAGAAAGAAAAGAAAGACTGGCATTTATGTAGCACCTGTTATGACCATGGGGGGGCCTGAAAGTGCTTGACAGCTGATAAGTATTTTGCTCATGTGAAGCCACTGTTGTAATGGAGGAAACATGACCACAACCTGAGCGCAGCCAAACTTCCATCATCAGCAATGTGATAATGACCAGGTCATCTGTCTTTTTCAGCTGATGTTGATTGAGGGGTAATTATTGTCCAGGACACTGGGAATAACTTCATTGCTGTTTTTTTTGTAAGAATGCCCGGGGATCCTGTACATCCAGCAGGACAGGAAGTTGGGATATCGGCTTAAGGCCTCATCTGAAAGATTGCACTGCCGGCAAGTGCAGCACTCCTTCAGTACTGCGTCCAAGTGCCACCCTCCATTTTGTGCTCAAGTCCTAGAGTGAGACTTGAACCTGCAACATTGTGATTTAAAAGCAAGAGTGCTATCGACTGAGCCTCGGCTGATCTACAAAGAAGAGTAGAAATTCATTACATTGGAATTCCACTCTACTTGAATTGCTCTGGAATTTATGGAATTTCCCGAAATTAGTCGACCTGGACCTATGCCTACAGCAGGTTCAGGAAAGGGACAATTGTGCACGTGGAGTAGATAGGCATAACTCAGACTAAACTTTTGTTTCACTGTAAAATGGAACCTGCTTACAGCACTCTGATTTACTGCTGTTCCAAGCGTATATGCTGATACCAAACCTTACTGCATCTCCCTTCATAGTGGTGGAACCAGTGTCTTTAAACACTAGACATGGTGGCACACTGGTGAGCCCTGCTGCCTCATAGTGCCAGGGACCCAGGTTCAATTTCCAGCTTGGGTCACTGTCTGTGCAGAGTCTGCATGTTCTTCCTGTGTCTGCGTGGGTTTTCCTCCCACAGTCCAAACATTAGATGCATTGGCAATGGTTAGATGCATTGGCCATGCTAAATTCTCCTTCAGTGTACCTGAACAGGTACCAGAATGTGGCGACTAGGAGCTTTTCACGGTCACTTCATTAATATAAGCCTACCTGTGACATTGATGAATAAACTTAAATGTGAGGGTATCAGGCTTGTGGTCGACAACAGGCCGAGGGCTGCAAGGCCAGTACTCAGTCCTCCCTGAGTTTATATCTTTTCCATCCCAGTTTTCAAATCCAAGGGCCCACATCTGGGAGAAGTAACTGGGTTGATGTAAATAAAGCTGCCATTCAGGACATTCACTATAACATGGAGTCTGCAGTACAGAGGTGTGTAAACCAAATGATAATGAATCCCTTGTTTACTCAGATAAGTAATTTAATCTCATTCATCCCAGATAATCAACTGCGAGTGGCTGAGGAGTTGGACAGAGGCAGAGATTTTGGGAGATTCTGGGGATCACAGATGATGCGAATATGAGCGATAAAAGTAAATTCAGTTAATTTATAGCTATCGCAGTCAGTGCTCCGAGGCAGCGTCACAGTGATTTTAATTTCAAAGTGCTTCACTGTCCCAACAACGTTTGACTCTCGAGAGGTAATTTTCCATCTGGCTTCGAGTGCACCAAACCTATTCTTTACTTTCATGGTTCATCTGGTCTTTGAGGTATCCATGGATACCAACTGGAAACGGGTATAATGAAGTGCCACCAGAGTCATCATAGAATATTCCCGCTCTCCTGGACTGGTTTCAGTACGGTATCAATCAGTGTGGTAATTTGCATGTCGTGTGACTTTCTGTTGTAGAGAGGCATCATTATTGGAAGCCCTGGAGGAGAAAGACATTCAGCTACAGTAAGAGGATTAGTGTGAAGAGCCTGACTAAACTGCAGGAGAGAATCTGATGCTGCTGTTTGGGGCTATTTGACAATGTAACATCAAACAGACCTTCCACATGTAAATCTACCGATTGCATGAACAATCCTGGCGACACCACCCCTATGCTCATCACTAACCAGCCGTTCATATACCCTCTGACTCTGTCCTATTTTCAACATTTCTATCACCTGTAAAAACATGACTGAGACTTGAATTCTCAACAGGATGGCGGATGACTATTTGGTGCCTGTATGGCAACACGAATGCAGGCGGCTGCATTCAGGACATCTGATTGTGCCAACTCCCTGGACCGCAGTGCTTGCAATTCCAAACCCATCAGGATGTTAGTGTATATCTCAACCCAAGCAGAGGGGGCATTAGTGACCTGGGCCAGAACCACCTGCATCAAAATTCAGAACAACGAGGCGGCCGGAATCACAACTTCCTGGAGCGGGCAGCCAGCATTTTCATTTGGGAGTGGGGTGGGGGAGGTTGGGAACGGGGATGGGTCGCACTTGTATTATTTGCGGAGACAACAGCGTGAGTTATAACAGCCTTCAGTTGGAAGCAACTTGCATCACCCGGGTTTCTGAGACATGACTGATGGGATTTAAATTTTTGTGGAAAAGGCCCAACCTTCCAGAGTTCCTTGGAGAGGTGGGTACTCTTTCAGATAGGTAAGGTTTGGTAAGGTACCCATAAGGTCAGGTACTCTTTTGGATAGCTTTAAACAGTTCCACCGCATACCACAGAATGTCCACAAATTCAAACAAAGCTGTGTGGCTGACATCCAATTCAGTTTGAAGGTGGGGCCTCTGGAACCTTTGCCTCTCATGGCTCAGGCCCCCACCCAACAGGAAGAGTTTGCGCGATAGCAAAGAAGCTGCAAAATGGCAGTGGCACCCTCGTGCGTTCGTGCCTTAGAGGCGTGTGTGCATGATCCGCCTGAGAGCGGGGATAAAACCTGGATTTGGAAGGCAGTATGAGGCAGCCAGAGGGGCAAATTAGGTTTTACTCTGAAGGTCTACCAGCTGCAGGGGTCACATCTTTGAGTGAGAAGCAATGCAGAATTTGGCACAGGTCAAACCGGGAATTGGTCATTGATGTATATGCTGTGGTCCAACAAGATCTCAAACTATTGCGTGCTAATATTCATGCCCTGCCACTGGATCTCAATCTCACTGTTGTTCTGAATTTTGATGCAGGTGACTCTGTCCCAGGCTCAGCAGGAGACCTTTGCAGAACCTCAGTCTGCTGCATACAATGTATCAAGGCGACCACTGATGTCTCCTCTGCTTGGGTTGAGATACACATGAACGTCCTGATGGGTTTGGCATCACAAACACTGAGGCGTAGGGAATTGGCAGAATCAGCAGACCTCCTGGGGCAACTGCCTGCATACATGTTGCCATATGGGCACCAAATAGTCAATGTGACATCTTTGTGAACAGGAAATTTTTCCACTTCTTGAAGGTGCAGATGGAGTTTGACCACACCAAGGCTTTCCTGCCTGTCTGTGCACAGTACCCTGGAAACTACTATCAATCAATTTATCCTGAAGAATTTGCGACAGTCTCACTTTTCTGAATGCCCATCTAGGCCTATGGTTGCTTTCTGGAGATGAGGTGTTCCCCTTAAGGAGATGATTATTATATGGCTACAAGCATCATCTGAACTCAGCTATAACAATGGCTTGTGGTTAACCCAGAGAACAATAGACCAGGATATTGGCACCAAATGTTCTTGAGGTCATCAAGGCCACATTTGATCGAGTGTGGCATCAAGGAGCCCTAGCAAAACTGGAATAAATGGGTATCAGGGCAAACTCTTTGCTGGTTGGAGTCATACCTGGTACATAGGCAGATGGTTATGGTAGTGGATGATCAGTCATCCTAGCTCCAGGACATCCCTACAGGAATCCCTCAGGGTAGTGCCCTAGGCGTAACCATCTTCAGCTGCTTCATCAATCACCTTCCATCAATCATAAGGTCAGAAGTGGGGGGGAGGGGGGGAGTTCACTGATTATTGCACAATGTTCAGCACCATTTGTGACAACTCAGATACTAAAGCAGTCAATCTTCAATGCAACAAAGTCTGGACAATATCTGGATTTGGATTGACAAGTAATATTCATGACACACAAATGCCAGGTCATGACCACCAATAAGAGACACTCTAAGAACCGCCCCTTGACATGCAATGGTTTCCATCACTGAATTCCCCACTGTCAACATCCTGGGGGTTACCATTGACCAGAGACTCAACTGATTTCACCACAAACATGGTGGCTACACGAACTGTTCAGAGGCTAGGATCATGCGGTGTGCAACTCACCACCTGACTCCTCAAAGCTTATCCACCATCTACAAGGCACAAGTCAGGAGTCTGATGGAATACTCTCCTCTTGCCTGAATGGGCGCAGCTCCAACAACGCTCAGGCTTGACACCGCTCAGGATAAAGGAGCCTGCTCGATTTGGCACCACAACGTTCCACCACCAATGCTTAGTAGCAGCAGTGTGTACTATCTACAAGATGCACTGCAGCAATTCACCAAAGATCTTTAGACAGCACCTTCCAAACCCACTTCCATCTGGAAGGACAAGGGCAGCAAATACTTGGGAACACCACCACCTGCAAGTTGCCCTCCAAACGACTCACCGTCCTGACTTGGAAATATATCACAGTTCCTTTGCAGCCACTGGGTCAAAATCCTGGAATATGCTCCCTAATGGTATTGTGAGTTAACCCACAGCACATGGACTGCAGCGATTCAAGAAGGCAGCTCACCACCACCTTCTCAAGGGCAACAAGGGATGGGCAATAAATGCAGGCCAGCCAGTGATACCCATGTCCCACGAATGAGTAAAAATAAAGTTGCCTTGTCCATTCCACAAGAGTTCTAATGTATCCCCTGCGCTCCAAACAATAGTGATGTGTAGCTTGCTGCATAGTATGGTACGGCAGAGGGGACTGCAACTAGAGGGGGCAGAAGGCACGTTAGAAGTTACAACATCTAAGGAGGAGGAAGTTGATGATGGGGATAAAGTGGTAAGAATTGGTGCAGGCATGATGGACCAAATGGCCTCCTTTTGCACTGCAAGGATTCTGTGATTCTGTTCTGTGATCTAGATGGCCCCTGTCCAGGCTTAGAGGGGGTAACATGGCAATATGGGAAGTAGGAGCAGGAATGGGTCACTCAGTCCCTTGAGCCCGCTCTGCCATTTAATATCATCCCCAACTTGTTTATTAGAAATCTATCTCTGCATTAGAGAGTGGCAATGGCAGACAGGCTGAGGGCCAAGCCCATGCAGCCATAGCTGATTCTTTGCGGGAGTTGCTCATTGCTAATCACCCAGGAAGCTCACATTTTACATCAGCCAGGTGAGCAGCTCTCACACTTCCTCAGGGAAATGCCTATTCTCAACAAGAGAGAAACCAGCAGCACGTACTGAAAGTCAGTGCCAGCAGTGTGGTTGGAAACATGACCACCATCATCTTTGGCCTCACTTTAATGTGCAAACACCCTGAGAAGCTTTAGACAACCTGGTCCCTGGTCAATGAGCCAGTCAAACACTATCCCATGCCTATTCAAAGTACACCACTGTGCCAAGAGACAGTAGGAAACAAGACTTTACACCCATGACCTTCAGAGGCAATTGCATGCGTTAACAATGCCACTGTGTGCTTTGTACTGGGTGAGGCCATGTCTCTGATGCAACAACTCCTTTAATGATCTTCCACATTATCCATTTACCACTGGGGTCCAGTTACAGGAATGTGTGACATCTGCAACGTGCAATGCTGCCCATTGCCTCTGATCTCATGGAAACAATGGCTTCCACTGCCTGGAAGACCAACATTTCAAAGGTAGATAGGAAACCACGCAGAAAAGCTTCACTGGAATGTTCTTGGCATTTTCACAAGCAGAACATCTACTTAACTGAATGTGTAACACTCAGCTGTGGATGACTGCTGTTAACACATGTCTCAGCTGCACTTAGATATTGTGTATTCCCTGCTCGCCCCTCCCTATCTGAGTCTCACTGCTGTGCTCTGACAGTGAGGATCCCTGTCAAGATTCAATTGCATTAGTTCACTCTGAGCACTGTGCTGTTTTTACCTGGTCTGCCCTACATGTGACTCCAGAGCCACAGCAATGTGATTGATTCTCAGCTTCCCTCTGAACCAGGGCAACTAGGGATGGGCAATAAATGCTGGCCAGCCAGCAATGCCCATGTCCCAGGAACTAATTATTTTTTAAATTAGAAAGAGAATAGGTAGAAGGGGAAAGGATCACGACACATGCGGTGTTGTCATTGACTTGGGTACAAACAACACAAAGCACTCCAGGTGCACAAACTTCTAAGCTTTATTACTCGTGCACAAGGAGAACACATGCAGTGTAATGCACTGCTAGGTGTTCTGTCAATTCATACAGACAATTAACTTCTCCCTTCGCTCCACTGATGCTGGGTGCTGCGTGCGACTGGTTGAATATTTCCAGCACTCCTTGGTTTTTGTTCAGATTTCTAGCATCTGCAATATTTAGCTTTTAGTTATATGAATACGTACCCTCGAGAAATCATTGGTTCTCTGTTCGGCACATACGTTGCACAATTTGGCCTTTTTTTTTTGAGTACATCTGGTTTTAGTTCTAAATGTAATGTGGTAACAAAGCAAGAAGTCAACATAATAAATCACAGGACGGCATGGTGGTACAGTGGTTAGCACTGCTGTCTCTCAGCATCAGGGACCTGGGTTCGATTACTGGCTTGGGTCACTGTCTTGTGGAGTCTGCACGTTCTCCCTGTGTCTGCTTGGCCTTCCTCTGGGTGCTCCGGTTTCCTTCTACAGACCAAAAGATGTGCTGATTAGGTGGATTGGCCATGCTAACTTCTCCCTCTGTGTATCAAGACAGGTGCCAGGTTGTGGCAACTAGGGGATTCACAGTAACTTCTTTGCGGTGTTCATGTAAGCCTACTTGTGACACTAATAAATAAACTTAACTTGTAATTAGCAATTATAGTTAATTACGGCAAATGAGAAATGAGCAACTTTCTAACCCTTCATTTGCATACGTAGTCCGCCAACCATAGTGTAGCTTTTTGCCCATTCTTATCCAATAGAATACAATCTCCTTCTAACCCTTTATTAGCATAATGTGTCACCATATCTTGTTTTTTTTTGTATTTGTCATGGTAACTTGTCTTTGTTTGTTTCATCCTGTGGCCAAGGCTGGGAATGTTTATGAAACTGACAAAGGGTTAGATTAGTCTCTTTAAATACGCAACACTAAACACTCGGGGTACTTAGTGCCTCACCTGAGGCCTAGTCTGATGATAATCACTTTCCATTCTTGCTGCCATAGTTGTTGTATCTCAATTTCCAGCGTGTATCAGTCACCCCTGAGCTAATACAGGATACCATGAGCAGCTGCCATTGCAAAGGTGCTAAGCGATGGCTATGCTTTATGTAGTGTTTTCAGTCTTAACCTGGTTCGGTATTCTCCTCCATTACAATGCGAATTGGCAACAGCAATTACTATATTTTCCAATGGAAAGCCCATGATGGGCCATCTGTTCCAGTCTGAGCAGCCAGTTGGACAATTATTGCAGCTTGTACAGTTGATCGACATCTTATACAAGCGGCCTTGTACACTTCCTGTCTGACAGCAGGAACTCCTTAACTCCTTTTAACTCCGACTGAGTCACATAGCCCACACTGGGCCCGACTCCACAACACAACAACTACTTCCCACCATCCCCTGAGCAGTAATCGAAATGTTCTGGGCAGTTTCTCCTGAGTTGGCTTTGCAAGATCGGAAATGTTCCCAGAGAAAAAATTCAATCCTCAATATCACAGAGCAACTGAAGCGCATCCATTTTATAATTATTCTGCATGTTAATTGCCATGGTGCACTCTCTGGGAGCTAATGCTTTCCTCTAGTGCAATTTATGTCCCCTTGATTTACCTGATGATTCATCCATGTGCTATCTTAGATAGCAGTAAGTGCCCAAATCAGCCACTCAGGATTAGCATAGCCTTTGACCCCTAGTAGGGGTGAGGAGTGGATGGTCGGAATGTTTGTGGACAGGCCATGGGGGTGGGGAATCATCAGTAGGATAGTCCATAGGATAGTGATCAAATTTGCAGGGAATTGTCAGGTTACTGGTCAGGTCAGCAATTGTTGCCCATCCTGGATTGCCCTTGAATTGACCGGCTTGCTAGGCCATTTCAGAGGGTAGTTAAGAGATAACCACATTGTGTGGGTCCATAATAACAGATGAGGTAAGAATGGTTTCCTTCCCTAAAGGACATCAGTGAGCCAGATGACTTTTTACAAGAATCGATGATAGTTTCGTGGTCCCCCATTGCTGAGACTAGTTTTAAATTCAAGATTTTTATCAATGGAATGTAAATTCCACCAGCCTGCCAAGGGGAACATATATCCCCAGGGAATTAGCTGGGCCTCTGGATTGAGAGTCTATTGACATTACCACTGTGCCACCCTCTTCCTGTATGGAAGATATTAACCACCAAAACATTGGGGTTTTGATTGTCTTAAAGCCAAAGTGGGAAAGGAATTTTTGATTCACAAGATCAAAGATTTTATTAATTAAGGAATTTCTGAAATGTGCTCTGAAGAACTTTATTGATTAGTATGTTTCCTGCTGGATGAAGAAGGAAACATTTCAGGATCCATTCATGGAGATTGATACAGAAAGAGAAATCTAAAGCATGCAGAGGGTGAACATACGAACGAGGAGTAGGAGTAGGCCATTCAGCCCCTCGAGCCTGCCCTCGCCTTTTAATAAGATCATGGCTGATGTGATAGTAACCTCACTTCTGCATCCCACCTACTTCTATAACCTTTCACCCCCTTGCTTACCAAGAATCTATCCATCCCTGCCATAAAAGTGTACAAAGATGTTTCTTCCACTATTTTGTCAGGAAGAAAGTTCCAAAGACTCACCAAAGAGACATGTTTTTGCCTTGCCTCCATTTTAAATGGGTGACCCCTTATTTTTATACAGTAACCCCTCTTAGTTCTGGATTCTCCCACAAGAGGAAACAACATCTCCACATCCACCCTGTCATGACCCCTCAATCTTGTACATTTCAATCTTATGCTTCTAATGTCCAGTGAATACAAGCCTAGCCTGTCCAACTGTTCGTCATTAGATAGCCCACCCATTCCAAGTATTAGAACATAAGAACATAAGAAATAGGAGCAGGAGTAGGCCATCTAGCCCTTCGAGCCTGCCCCGCCATTCAATAAGATCATGGCTGATCTGTCGCTGCTCAGTTCCACTTTCCCGCCCTCTCCCCATAACCCTTAATCTCCTCTCTTATCAAAAACCCATCAACCCGCATCTTAAAAATATTTAGCGAGGCAGCCTCCACCACTTCAACGGGCAGAGAATTCCAGAGATTCACCACCCTTTGAGTGAAGAAGTTCCTCCTCAACTCCGTTCTAAACCGCCCCCCTTTTATCTTGAGGCTGTGCCCCCTAGTCTTACTGTCTTTTTTGAGCGGGAAGAGTCTCTCCACCTCTATCCTATCCATCCCATTCATCATCTTATACGTCTCAATGAGATCTCCCCTCATTCTTCTAAACTCTAACGAGTACAAGCCCAGTTTATTCAGCCTCTCCTCATAGCTCAACCCCCTCAACTCTGGTATCAGCCTAGTAAACCTCCTCTGCACTCCCTCCAAGGCCAAAATATCTTTGCGCAGGTGCGGCGTCCAAAACTGCGCACAGTACTCCAGCTGCGGCCTCACCAATGCCCTATACAGCTGCAGCAAGACCTCCCTACTTTTATATTCAGTCCCCCTCGCTATGAAGGCCAGCATCCCATTCGCCTTCCTGACCACCTGCTGCACCTGCAAGCTGGGTTTTTGCGACTCATGCACAAGGACCCCGAGGTCCCTCTGCACCGTCGCCTGCTGCAGTTTTTTGCCCCGTAAGTAATAGTCCTTCCTACCATTCTTCCTACCAAAGTGGACCACCTCACACTTGCCAACATTAAATTCCATTTGCCATTTCCTGGCCCATTCGCCCAGCCTATCTAGGTCCTTCTGCAGACTCTCCACACCCTCCGCACAATTTGCCGTTCCCCCAATCTTGGTGTCATCAGCAAATTTCGACACCCTACACTCGGTTCCCTCCTCCAGATCATCTATATAAATGGTAAAAAGCTGAGGCCCCAGCACCGACCTCTGGGGCACTCCACTAGTCACCATCCGCCAATCCGAATAGCACCCGTTGACCCCCACTCTCTGCCTCCTATTTGACAACCAATCCTCTATCCACGCTAACACCCTACCCCCAACTCCATGTCCCTCGACCTTCTGCAATAACCTCTTGTGAGGTACTTTGTCAAACGCCTTCTGAAAATCTAGAAAGACCACATCCACCGGCTCTCCTCTATCCACCGCCCTAGACACATCCTCATAGAACTCCAGTAAATTTGTCAGACACGACTTCCCTTTAATGAAACCGTGCTGCGTCTGCTCTATCAAGCAATTCCCTTCAAGATGCCTCGCAATTTCCTCCTTAATGACAGATTCTAACATTTTACCTACCACAGACGTTAAACTAACCGGCCTATAATTCCCCGCCTTTTGCCTGGCACCCTTCTTAAACAACGACGTAACATTAGCCGTTTTCCAATCATCCGGCACTTCCCCGGAATCCAGCGACGTCTGGAAAATAACCACCAAGGCATCCACTATCACCTCCGCCATTTCTTTCCGAACCCTCGGATGCATTCCATCCGGTCCCGGGGACTTGTCCACAATCAGCCCCTCCAGTCTGTCGAGCACCGCCTCTCTAGTAACAGTAATGTCATTAAGACCCTCCAGTCCTATCACCTTTCCATCGCTAACACCCGGCAAATTATTCACGTCCTCCTCCGTGAAGACAGAAACAAAAAAGTTATTCAATACCTTAGCCATATCCCCATCCCCTACCACTAGGTCCCCTTTCTCATCCTCTAAAGGACCAACATTCACCCTAGCCAGCCTCTTCCTTTTTATATATTTATAAAAACTCTTGCTATCCTTTTTTATATTAAGCGCTAGCCCAGCTTCATAGTTTCTCCTACCCTCCTTTATCAACTTCTTTGTCAATCTTTGTTGACATTTAAACCTCTCCCAATCCTCTTCTCGCCCACTACTCTTAGCTACTCTAAATTCCTCCGCTTTTAATTTAACACTTTCCTTCACCTCCTTTGGTATCCACGGCTTATTACCTCTCCTCCTACCATCCTTTTTGACCATCGGAATAAATTTCTGCTGAGCACCAAGAAAGATCTCCTTAAAGATCCTCCACTGCTCCTCAACAGACCCTCCCTCCAACGCGCTCCCCCAGTCCACATTCGCCAATTCTTCTCTCATCCTACCGTACTCCCCTCTATTCAAACAAAGGACGCGTGTCCGGGAACCCACTTCCTCCTCCTCCATCTGCACCAGAAACTCCACCATACAATGATCACTCTCCCCAAGAGGATCCTTCACCACAAGGTCCCTAATTCTACCCGCCTCATTACATAGCACCAGATCCAAGATAGCTCGCTCCCTCGTCGGCTCCAACACACACTGTTCGAGGAAGCTATCCCGGCAGCATTCCAAGAACTCTTCCTCGAGCCCCCCGCGTCCAACATGGGTCGACCAATCAATATGCAGATTGAAATCCCCCATAACTACGGCCGTCCCATTCCTGCACGCCGCACTTATTTGCGTGTTAACAGCCCGCCCCATCTCCAGATCATTATTCGGGGGCCTATAGACGACACCCACCAGCGTCTTCCTCCCTTTGCTGTTCCTAATCTCCACCCACCACGATTCCACCCTCTGCTCCTTGGCTCCAATATCATCCCTTGCTACCACCGTGATGCTATCCTTAATCAGCAGAGCTACGCTCCCCCCCTTTTCCCTCCTGCCTGTCCTTCCTAAACACTTGATAGCCCTGTACATTCAGCTCCCAGTCCCTGTCACCCTGCAGCCACGTCTCTGTAATGGCCACCAGATCGTATCCATTTGTGTCGATCTGCGCCACCAGCTCATCCACTTTATTCCGAATGCTTCGTGCATTCAGATAAAGTGCTTTCATCCCAGCCTTCACCTGGACCCTATTTGCCGTAACGCCACCAACCATACTCGCCCCCTACTCCCTCTATTATTGGGGCATCCTCGGCCTCTTCCCTTACCTGTACCCTATCCTTAACTTTAGATCTCGTAACATCACCTACCCTCGCACCCCCCCCCCCCCCCCCCCCCCCCACCTAATTAGTTTAAAGCCCTGTCTACACTCCTCTTTACTCGATTCGCCAGCACTCTGGTCCCAGCACGGTTCAGACCAACCCCATCCCGCCCGAACAGGTCCCACCTACCCCAACACTGGTGCCAATGCCCCATAAATTCAAACCCATTCCTCCCACACCAATCCCTGAGCCACCCATTCACTTCCTTTAATCCTGTCAACCCTACACCCGTCTGCACTCGGTTCAGGCAGTAGCCCAGAGATAACCACCTTGTCGGTTCTACTTTTTAATTCCATTCCCAGCTTTTCATACTCCCTCCCCAGATCCTCAGTCTGCATTTTGCTTACGTCGCCAGCACCCACATGTACCACAACGACCGGATTCTCACCCTCCCACTCCAGGTTCCTCTGCAGCCCAGATGCGACATCCTGTACCCGAGCACCAGGCAGACAACACACTCCTCTGTGCGCTTTGTCATTGTGACAAAGGACAGTGTCAATACCCTTCACCCCACTATCCCCAATCACTACTACGTTCCTTTTCCCCCTCTCTTTGCCTATGTCCTGCTGCATCACTGTACCGTGTGCAGTTTGCTCACCAACCTCACCTGCCTCGTTCTCGTCCAGCCTGGAAGCAAGAACCTCAAACCTGTTATGCAGATTAAGAGGCTGAGGCCTCCGCTCCCCACCCCCCTTCCTCCTCCCAGCAGCCCCCTCTTGTCCCTGACCCTTGGAGTTAGCCAGTCTAGGGGGGGTGGATGTCACTTGCACCCCATTGACAATGGCACCCTCTCTCCCCTTGATGAGCCTCAGTGTCTGTAGCTCAGAGGCCAGCTCATCCACCTTGAGCTGGAGCTCCTCCAGCAACCTGCACTTACTACAGACATGGTCACTGGGATGGACCCTGGAGTCCACCAGTTCCCACATCATACAGAAACCACACATCACATGCCCCTCCATTATTCACTGTAGTAGTTTTGAAAAAATTTTTTTTTGTTTTTTTTCCTTGTTTTTCAAACGAACTCACCTGGCCTTTTTTCCTTCAAGCCCTTTTTGATATTAAGCCCTAATAGCTCACTCTGCTTCCCTCTCACTCCGCTGCCCGCTGTCTACACCAGGACTCCATTTAAACCTGGCGCTGATTTAAAGCTGATGGCTCACAACTGCCTGCTAACCACTCCCTCAGAATTCTTAAAGCAGTAAATACAATAAATAAATGCTTTAAACAGTTCTACAAAGAACAAAGTGCTTTAAACTTATTTTAAACAGGTTTTTAACGGTAAAATCTTAGCTCTCTCTCTGCTCCTTCACTCGTCTGCTCCAGCAAACAATGGAAGGCTTCACCGTGTGGCCAGTTGATAATTAAAGCTGATGGCTCACAACTGCCTGCTAACCACTCCCTCAGAATTCTTAAAGCAGTAAATACAATAAATAAATAATTTAAACAGTCTGGTAAACCTTCCCTGAACTCCTTCCAACGTATTTTACTTCCTTCGTTAAAGATGACCAATACTGTACACTGTATTCCAAATGTGGTCTGACTACTGCTTTACAGAACTGAAACATAGCCTCCCTACTTTTGTATTCAATTTCCTTCACAATAATTAATAATATACTATTAACTTTCAAATTACTTACTGTTCCTATGTACTAGCCTTTTGTGATTCATGCACTAGAGCACCCAGATCTTTCTGTATCAGAGTTCTGCAGTCTCTCACTATTTACATAATATACTACTTTTTAATTCTTCCTACCAAAATGGACAATTTCACATTTTCCCATCTGTCAGACCTTTACCCACCTACTTAACCTATCCCTTTGTGACCTCCATATGTCCTCTTCACAACTTACTATTTCTCTTTGTATTATCAGCAAAGTTGACAACCATACCTTTTGTCCTTTTTATCCAAGTCACTTATATAAATTGTGAACGGTTGAGGTTCCAGCACTGGTCCCCATGGTGCACCGCTTGTTACATCTTGACAAGCTTATAAAGACCTATTTTTGCCTACTCTGTGCTTCCCGTTAGCCGGCCAATCTTCTTGTCTAAGCTAATTTGTTAGCCCCTATAACAGGAACTTTTATTTTCCACAACATTTGAAGTGATACCTTATCAAATCCCTTCTGGAAGGAGTAGGATAAGTGAAGGGGAAAATAAGAGAAAGGAAGGGGGGGGGAAAAAGAAACAAAAGAAAATAAAAAGTCACTTCTGTATTGTTTGTGTGCTGGAACTGTTTGTGCCTAATCTGTTTGAAATTATGTACGTGGCTATGGATTTGTTCTAAAACATGTTTCCACTCTGCTGTTGGCCAAACAGGTCTCAATTTCATTATGATGTGCCATTAAATCTATTTCCTTTAAACTGGCACCAAGTGCAACCAAAATCGGAGAAATTCTCAGTTACAATTTTTGGCTAAATCAAACATATAATTTTATAATTTTTTTAAACAGTGACGGATGCTAAATCATTTTACTGAATACTACCAAATAGTGACAGCACTTCAGGAGTACCTAATTGACAGTGAGGTGCTTTGTGATATCTTGTGGCCATGATGTTGCCGATTGTGATTAGGTGTATTCTTGGAAGTTTCATCACTAAGCAGGCGAAGGCCTAGTGGTTTTATCGCTAGACTGATTAATTCAGAAACTCAGCTAGTGTTCTAGGGACCCAGGTTTGAATCCTACCATGGCAGATGCTGGAATTTGAATTCAATTTAAAAAAAAATTTGGAATTAAGAAGTTACTGATCATGAAATCATTGTCAAAAAAACCCATCTGGTTCGGTAATGTCTGTAAGGGAAGGAAATCTGCTAGTCTGGCCTACCTGTGACTCCAGAGCCATTGCAATGTGATTGATTCTCAACTGCCATCCAAGGGCAGCTAGAGATGGGCAATAAATGTGGGACAATCAGCAATGCTCATGTCCCATGAATGGATGAGAAAAAACATGACTTGCCCCTACATTGCAGACAGTAGTCAGCCAACACACGCAGCCTTGTGACATGCTGCCTTCCTATGCCAACTGGAAAGCAAAAATACTCATTACCCAAGTGGTTGAGGCTTCACTGTCAGCTAAACAGCCATTTCCCCCCATTTTCAGTATTTCTATATCTTATAAAGAGAAATGTTCAAATAAAATGTTATATGAAAGCAACCTCTTTTAATGAAAGCATGATTTTTCTCCAGTGTTGCAAATATCAGTGCCTTTAATTCTTGGAGACTCTAGGTCAATGGAGGGTTAGCACCCAAATCATCAAGGAAAACAGTACATATATGCAAGAGTCTTTTGAAGAATGCAGTATGCGATCCTTGTTTGGAAGCCCACCTTCTGCTTCTGTCCTTGGGTCTGACCAAAGCCATGTTGAATGTAGATTAAGTGATGATCTCATTGGACCCTAGTTTGCTGTCAAAATAGTGTAAGGCTATTTAAATTCTCTGCTAATTGGACCCAATGATGCAGCAACTTCATGTAGTAAGTGGTTTATCCTGAAACTTCTTTGAGTTCTTTTGAAAGATTTTAGACATGATTTCGCTGTAACCATGACCATGATGAGTAAAACCCTGAAGAGAACTATGACGTTTGCTGGACTTGTACTGAGATTTGACGAGCAAACGTAAATACAATTTGTCCACATTATTGCTGTGAATGACAGGAGGATTGGAGCTGAGATTAAGTTAGAATCCTTGATAAGGAGAAATGGAAGCACTTTGAGGTTATCTATACTTATCTCATTGAAAACGACGTGAGATTTAACCTGCTCAGATCAAGAGGAATTTTTGATTCAATGGGCTGCTTCAATGGGCCTGTTACAATGATCTTTTGTAAGAGCACAGCATAAGATATTATGTCAAAAGTGATTGGGCCTATGTATTGCTTTAATAAAGAATATGCTATCCAAATACACAAGAGAAGGGTTATAAATATCAGGCTAATTATTCAATTGATTTGAAGATGAGCAGTAATGGTTATATGGTTTGAGCAGCAGTCTAATCAATCCCCTGGACATTGTTCCAATTATGAGATTTATAAGATTATTATGTTTTAGGACTGTGCTTTTAATTTAAAGTAAAATAAAGGGGGTTAATATACCTGTTCTGAAGTCTGCCTGACAGCAAGCCTAGCTGGTTTGATTGTTAGAAATTAAAGAGAGGCCATATTGTTTTATTTGGAAAGAGGTGCAAGATATTCAGACTTGAAGGCAGCTGTAATACCAGTGGACAGACTGAGTCTCTGCAAAGTCCAGGGAAGTGCTAAAAATATCAACTTGTAAAAGGATATGCTTTGACCTGTTCATTCGATTCCAGGATAGAATAGAATAGAGTTGGGGTCTGAAGAATAGCTAATCAGTAATTCTAATTGGATACAAGGCCCATGTGATTCACTTCATCAAAGGAATGGGTGTAGAGGAGGCCATTGTGAAGATCAGATTAAAGGCTTTCCTAAGATGATGCATATTTGTAGCCTAGTCTGCTGGGGCTTGGGAGAGAGGAAGCAGCTAGGAGCTGAAAGTTTTTGTGGTTCACCACAATTGCAGGTGGCAGCTCACGCTTGCATTGAAAAGGTCAAATTTGTGAGGAATTAAATTAAAGTTGGAAGATATGCCTCCTCCTTGTTAGAGGAAGGATCTCCAGTAATACTTGCATCATGAACAGTAGTTCTGGGGTTAGAAGTTATCAAGCTGAGAAAAGAATAGAAGTAAAAGTTTGAAAACAAAGAATTTTAGACTGACTCTGGGAGAATTGAATGCCTACTGAAAGAGGGTGTAATGTATACTCAACGGTGATTTTTTTTTCAGTTGTGTTAAATATTTTCTGTAGTTTTTAAGACATAAATTGCTGACAACAGTGGTATTTATTCAGTAGTGCTTTTAGCCTGTTTCTTACAGTAAATATCTTAATCTGAAATCTAGTCATTTATTCAGCTATTAACTGAGCCTGGAGTTTTTCAAGTTAGCAGTCTCTATGAAAATCATAAGTGATCTAAAGTCACTGGGACTCACTGTTTGCTTTTTAAGACCCATTGTTCAAAAGGTTGAATAATCTGGGCCATGTTATTTAAGGAGCAATCTGACTGGAATTGTTATTTCAATAGTCATAAGTAAGTGTATAGATTCTATAATTAATTGTCCTTTTTGTCTCAAATCTATCTTTCATTGAGTTTACTCAGAGTTTACAAGAGTTTACTCTTGCTGCGACTGTATAGGGCATTGGTGAGGCCGCAGCTGGAGTTCTGTGTGCAGTTTTGGGCGCCGTACTTACGCAAGGATATTTTGGCCGTGGAGGGAGTGCAGAGGAGGTTTACTAGGCTGATGCCGGAGTTGAGGGGGTTGAGCTATGAGGAGAGGCTGAATAAACTGGGCTTGTACTCATTAGAGTTTAGAAGAATGAGGGGAGATCTCATTGAGACGTATAAGATGATGAATGGGATGGATAGGATAGAGGTGGAGAGACTCTTCCCGCTCAGAAAGGACAGTAGGACTAGGGGGCACAGCCTCAAGATAAAGGGGGGGCGGTTTGGAACGGAGTTGAGGAGGAACTTCTTCACTCAAAGGGTGGTGAATCTCTGGAATTCTCTGCCCGTTGAAGTGGTGGAGGCTGCCTCGCTAAATATTTTTAAGACGCGGGTTGATGGGTTTTTGATGAGAGGGGATTAAGGGTTATGGGGAGAGGGTGGGAATGTGGAACTGAGCCACGACAGATCAGCCATAATCTTATTGAATGGCGGGGCAGGCTCGAAGTGCTAGTTGGCCTACTCCTGCTCCTATTTCTTTATGTTCTTATGTTCTCAGTATTTTATACATCCAACATAATCTCAAAGGAACAAAATCGTCAATTTGATTAATGTGCCTATCTAGACAAGGTTGGAGCAGTTAAAGGTGCATGGTTTATTTACACCACAAACAATCAGGCTGTTTATCTGACAGAAATTTGCTTCAATTATATTTTGGTAAAATCAGAGGTAGTGTTTACAATCCCTAAACTTTGTTCCCTAGTTATCGACAGCATTCCTCTCCCTGTCAACTGTCTGAGACTACACTCCATTTTTAACCTTTGGTGTCTTATTTGACCACGCAATGAGCTTCCAGTCACCCCTTCATGCTATAACTAAGATCTCCCATTTCCAACTCTGGAACATTGTGCATCTTCCAATCCTACCTCAGACATCTGCCTCTGAAAACACTCACTCCTGCCTCTTATCTTGAGTATTCCAGTGCACTCCCTGGTTGCTCTCCCACAGTAAATGTGAAGTGATCCAAAATTCTGCTGCCTGTCTTAATTCACAGTGAGCCTCGGTTACTTATTTTTAAAAATTTGTTTATTAGTCACAAGTAGGCTTACATTAACACTGCAGTGAAGTTACTGTGAAAATCCCCGAGTTGCCACAGTCCAGCGCCTGTTTGGATACACCGAGGGAGAATTTATCATGCAGATTTGGACTGTTGCCCTGTGTTTGCTGATTTACATTGGCTTCCTGCCATGTCGTACCTTGAATTTAAAACTTTCACCCTGTTTTCCAGTACCTCCATGGCTTCGCCATTCCCTCTGTCCCTCATCGAATTTTGGTCTCTTCAGCACCCATGATTTGAATCACTCCACTGTTGGTGGCTGTGGCCCCAAGTCTGGAATTCCTTCCTTACACCTTTCAATCTCATTTTCCCCCTTTGGGGATACTCTTATCATTATTTGGTCACTTGTCCAAACAGCGCTTGTGGCTCGATGCCAAATTTTGTTTCATAGAACTTCTATGAAGTTTTATTATGTTAAATGTATTATATAAATGAGTTACTGGGCCACAACTTCCTGGCTTCTCAGCATTGCTGGACTTGGGAATACCCATTGATATGCTGGGGAATCCCTCTCATAAGTTCCCAGGTCAGAGTTTACCTGGTAATTGCCCAGAAGGATGAACGTGCGCTGGACAATTGCGCAGGGCTGGGAACTACCTGACCAACCGATTTTATAAATCGTCAACTTCGGATGGTTCTGCCAGTTTCACATTCGTAGTTACTCTGACAGAGTTAGAAGGAGATGCCTCGATGATTATTTTCCAAACCTCGCTGGATTCCGGGGAAGTGCCGGAAGATTGGAAAACGGCTAATGTTACGCTGTTGTTTAAGAAAGGTAGCAGGCAAAAGGTAGGGAATTATAGGCCGGTTAGTTTAACGTCTGTTGTAGGTAAATTGCTTGAATCCGTAATCAAGGAGAAAATAGCGAGGCATCTTGAGGAGTATTATTTGATAGAGCAGACGCAGCACGGTTTCGTTAAGGGGAATTCATGTCTGACAAATTTATTGGAGTTCTATGAGGATGTGTCTAGGGCGGTGGATAGAGGAAAGCCGGTGGATGTGGTCTTTCTTGATTTTCAGAAGGCGTTTGACAAGGTGCCGCACAAGAGGTTGTTAGAAGGTTGGGGGCATGGAGTTGGGGGTAGGGTGTTAGCGTGGATAGGGGATTGGCTGTCAAATAGGAGGCAGAGAGTGGGGGTCAATGGGTGCTATTCGGATTGGCAGTTGGTGACTAGTGGAGTGCCCCAGGGATTGGTGCTGGGGCCTCAGCTATTTGCCATTTATATAGACGATCAGGAGGAGGGAACAGAGTGTATGGTGTCAAAATTTGCTGATGACACCAAGATTGGTGGAACGGCAAATTGTGCGGAGGGTGTGGAAAGTCTGCAGAGGGATCTAGATAGGCTGGGCGAATGGGCCAGGAAATGGCAAATGGAATTTAATGTTGGCAAGTGTGAAGTTGTCCACTTTGGTAGGAAGGATTACTACTTACAGGGCAACAAACTGCAGCATGCTACGGTGCAGAGGGACCTCGGGGTCCTTGTGCATGAGTCGCCAAAAACCCAGCTTGCAGGTGGTCAGGAAGGCGAATGGGATGCTGGCCTTCATCGCGAGGGGGATTGAATATAAAAGTAGGGAGGTCTTGCTGCGACTGTACAGGGCACTGGTGAGGCCGCAGCTGGAGTACTGTGTGCAGTTTTGGTTGCCGCACTTGCGCAAGGATATTTTGGCCTTGGAGGGAGTGCAGAGGAGGTTCACCAGGCTGATACCGGAGTTGAGGAGGTTGAGCTATGAGGAGAGGCTGAATAAACTAGGCTTGTACTCGGAGTTTAGAATAATGAGGGGAAATCTCATTGAGATATATAAGATGATGAATGGGATGGATAGGATAGAGGTGGAGAGGCTCTTTCCGCTCAGAAAGGACAGTAGGACTAGAGGGCACAGCCTCAAGATAAGGAGGGGGTGCAGTTTAGAATGGAGTTGAGGAGGAACTTCTTCACTCAAAGGGTGGTGAATCTCTGGAATTCTCTGCCCGTTGAAGTGGTGGAGGCTGCCTCGCTAAATATATTTAAGACACGGGTACATAGGTTTTTGATAGGCAAGGGGATTAAGGGTTATGGGGAGAAGGCAGGAAAGTGGAACTGAGCCACATCAGATCAGCCATGATCTTATTGAATGGTGGGGCAGGCTCGAAGGGCTAGATGGCCTACTCCTGCTCCTATTATGTTATTAGATAAAAACACTTTAAATGTCAGATTAAGACCCTAACAGAGCCCCACATGGGGCCTCCCTGATCCCCACAGTACCCTCACCCCCAATCCCCTCTCATAGGGTACTTTTAGAGGGAATTCCAAGACTGGATCTTCCACTTTTAGTGAGATTGTGTAACTCACTGTGAATATTGACATCAGGGTGGGTTGCCGAGAAATACTTGGGATTGGTTTTGGTCTTGGTCTCATCTGTCATTGTGCAATGTGATTCACAAGAACCCAGTTTGCCTGTTATGGTAATTCTGAACACTACAGCATTAAATAGCAATTGCGAAGTGTCTTACCTTTCGGATTCTGTAAAGTTTAACTTGTTTATTCCAAAAGCATAGAACCTAATAGTTCTGTTCTCTTAGTGAGTAATTGGGATCTCACATTTTGTCTACTTTCCACAAAATGTTACTGGGCCCTAATTGAATCTTACTATGATAATTCCAGGAGTTGGCAGTAAAGGAACAGTGCTTTATTGCACAAAAAAATGCAAAAAACACAAGCCTGTGGTGAACAGAACCGGTCCCAACCAGGACAAAGGAATAATGGACCCACTCATGGTCTTGCTATATACAGGATTGGTAAATGAGCTCTATCTGTTTAGTTAATTAAAAACCCCCAGGGAGCTCATATTCAGTGAGTCCTACAATTAGTGATTCACCATGCAAGTCATGGGGGTTATCACACATATCAAAAACTTTGGGACCTGGTCTCAGATCATCTTTTTCAAAATAAAATGGAAAATGTATAGAAAAGATATGCTGATGGAGGCAGTTTGTTGAGGGTAGTAGTTTTTGGGATTGGTCCCGTGGACCATTTGTCTTTGCTGGCACTGGACTTTTTTCCCCATGTTCCTGATCATTTTATTGTATATTTTTTTTTAAACTTTCGATCTAATATTTCCATCTCATTTTTTTTCTCCTTTCTTGTGAAATGGCTCATGCTGTTGTGCAGTACCATGGGTTGTTCCCTGGTACCTTGCAGAAAGGCCTTTATGGTTAAACACCAATATCTTATCACACAGTTTCTGGACATCACGACCTGCACCTGTGAATCTGTTTTATCTCCCGTGTCCACAGGCAGAAGGGAGAACCTGGAAATGGCCCAGGACTGGAAGACTTCCCAACACTATGGGCTTGAGATGTTTTTTTAATTGAGACAGGCTAACAAACAGGGAAGCAAATCTAAACACTGCTTTTAAAACACATTTATATTTACAAATGGTCAAAAAAAACCAAACTGTTATACTACGGTTTAGGTAAGGGGAGGTGATGACCTTATTTGCAAGTCCTAATTGGTAACGATGGTGTTATTGCTAGTCTATTAATCCAGAAACTCAGCTTATGTTCTGGAGATCTGGATTTGAATCCCATCACAACAGATGGTGGAATGTGAATTTGATTTAAAAGATAAATCTGGAATTAAGAATCTACTGATGACCATGAAACCATAGGCGATTCTCGGAAAATCCCATCAGCTTCAATAATGTTTGTTATGGAGGGAAATCTGGTCTGGTGTACATGTCACTCCTGAACTACAGCAACATGGTTGACTCTCAACTGCCCTCTCAACAAGGACAACTGGGGATGGGCAATAAATGCTGGTCAGCCAGCAACACCCATGTCCCACGAATGAAGAAAGAAAAGTGAATGCTACTTATCCATGTCACAAGTAAGACTCTCAAACGAGTCCAAACCTGTCTTACCTTTTGTCAAAATAAACTCATTTCCCAGTAGAGGTCACTGGAGATTAATCACTTTTTTATCCTGAAACGTATCTTCCTTTAAATTTTGTTTTAAATACCCTTTTAAGTATGTTAATCATGCTGATTCACATGATGTTATTTGCTGTGTAAGCGAAATGTATCTGTCGAGTCTGTTACGGAAAAAAAGATTAATTAGACTGGGCTTTTATTCTGTGGAGTTTACAAGAATGAAAGGTGATCGCATTCAAACATACAATATTCTTAGAGGGCTTCAGAGGGTAAGTGTAAGAAGATGTTTCACAGGGCTTAGTGGGGTGCAGACGGGGTGCTTTCTAGAACTAGGGGGACACAGTCTCAGAATAAGAGCAGGGCATTTCAGATTGAATTGAGGTGGAATTTCTGCACTCAGAGGACAGTGAATCTTTGGAATTCTCTGCCCCGGAGGTCTGTGGAGTTGTTGGCTTCAGTTGTTATATTCAGTTGTTGTGTAGGTTCGAGACAGAGATGGATAGACTCTTCAATATTGAAAACATCAAGGGAAACGGGAACAGTGCAGGGAAATATTGTTGAAACCAAGGACTAATTGAATGGCTGAACAGGCTCAAAGAAATGAATGGCCTACTCCTGCTCCAATTTCCCCTGTTCTTAAAAAGTTAACTGTAATATTTATCACTAATTGTGCATTACAAATATAAGTTTCTTCCCCTGCTTACCAAATAGTGTGTAAATTCACCATGTATTAGGACACACACAGAGAGCTAAGGAAGTTCCAATTTCAGTCTCTGATCTGTGAATTATTAATTGCCAGGATATTGGTGGACTTAAATTGTCCTCGGCGCCTTAAAGAAAAAAGGCATTCTAAGCAGTTTTTGTAACTTGTGGCATGAGGGGGTTAATGTCCATGCTGAAATTCCACAAATCTTGTAATGAAACAGCTTTCAACATTTCCACGGACTGCTTGTTACTTTCTGTGGAGCAGCAGGATTTTTTTCAAGAAACAAATTGCCTTGAGAGTAAGGAGACGAATGTTTTTACATCAGTGTTCAATGCGACAATGTCATTCCGTTCCTTCAGGAAAAGGTTTTCTTAATCATTCACACTTAGGTTTAAGTGGTTGGATTTGTTCAGTCTTCTGCGTTGCATGCTTTTAATTACTGTATGGTTTAGAACCAAGGAATTTTTGTTGGTCCTGGCACTAACAGTATTAGTGAAATGATTGCTTTTTGTGTTATCTGATCTGTGAAGAATTTATTTTTAATTCCACGAGCCAAGTCTCTAGTCTACCACTAAGTCGTGCCGTACACACCACAGCAACATTTGGATCACATGTTACCTATGGCATTGTGCTGCCTATGACATACCACTGATATTGGTACTGACAGTGACATCAACCCTGTCACCTGACAAGGTGGCACAGTGGCACAGTGGTTTGCACTGCTGTCTCTCAGTACCTGAACTGGGTTCAATTCCTGGCTCAGGTCACTGTCTATGTCGAGTTCACACATTCTCCCCATGTCTGCATTGGTTTCCTTCAGGTGTTCTGGTTTCCTTCCACAATCTGTGTTTAGATTTGCTTCCCTGTTTGTTAGCCTGACTCTATTAAGAAACATCTCAAGCCCATAGTGTTGGGAAGTCTTCCGGTCCATTAGTTGACAAGGTATTAGATGTGCTGGTTAGGTGCATTGACCTGAACAGGCGCAGGAATGTGGCGATTAGGGGATTTTCACAGTAACTTCACTGCAGTGATAATGCAAGACTACTTGTGACTAATGAATAAACTTTTTCTTTACTTTTGAGAACAGACTTGTCCAGTGTGCAGCCTGAGGGCAAAATGCGGCCCTCGGTGCCCCTCTATACAGCCCCCAGAGTCGGTCTTCAAAATGCTAATTAAATAGTTATGTTTCAGTGGAAGAATCCGCATGGAGCTGCTCCTCCAATCACAGACTGTTTCGTTCCTGTGTCTGCTGCTTTTGAGTCAATTCGCAGCAAATGTGGGGCGAGAAACAATTTGTAATTTCTAAGCATTAAACTTCAGTACTCATCTTTATTTATTATTTCTTTTTTTTACTCGGCGTATTGTCTCTTCATCTGTTTTTTTCTTAATTGAGATGCATGTTGTGCCAAATGTTATCTTTCTGAAATTTGTGCATCTTGAGTGAGAAGAGTTTTGAAACGTGGCCCCTCAGTGTGAAAAGGCTGGACAAGCCTGGTCCAGGGCATTGCATGACATTGTGTTATATTTTTATCACAGTCATGTATTGTACTTTACCTCCTGCTGCCACTACTGCAGAGTACATACTACTGGCTTTGTGTTTTATTGTACATGTTGCTGCAAAATATTGTACATGTAGTCACAGAGAAAGCTCAAAGTATCGAACAAGTCCAAGAACACCCGTCGAAAGAGAAACACTTAACATTTCAGGTCGATGACATTGTTCCCTTTCAGACTTTAGTTATGGCTTTGACTCTGAATGAAATTCCAGGTGATTTCTCCTGTTTATGTTTTGACCCTTATCTTGTAGGGATGTTGTTCTGAAGCTCCTGCAGTACGAAGCCTCCACCAATGTGGCAGATAACAAGGGTTGCTTTCCACTCCATTTGGCTGCTTGGAAGGGGGACATGGATATTGTGAAAATTCTAATCCACCATGGGCCATCCCATTCGCGAGTCAATGAGCAGGTGGGCTCTGCATGTTTGGTGCTTCCTGTTTTTTTTTCTTCATTCATTCTGTACACAAAATGCTTTATAATTCCCTGATTTTTATTATCTGATGGACATTAAATACTTGTGCTTGAATAAGGTTTATTCCCAAGTTTGAAACTCTGAAATACTGAAACTGATCGATTTTTAAGCAGTCATATTGAGGATCCATAGTCGAATTAAGTAAACTTTTGAAACCTGTGCAAAGAAAGTTATATAATTTCATCTTTCTTACTTGTTTCACTTCCTGCATCCTGTGGTACACAAGGTAGATTTCCATTTGCTCCCATATGGAGTTTTTTTTACCTGCAATAGGTTGAGGGGTGCCGCTGAGCAGGAGCGGCTTCTGCTCTTCCTGCCAGCCATTGGCATGCTGGAGGATATGCAACCTGTTTGGTCGCGTAATGAATGTACCTTCTTTGGCCCATCAAGTCCTGGGGTGGGACTTGAACGCAGAGGTTCTAGGATGCCACCTACTGCATCACAAGATTCTTTCTTACATTTGCTGTAAAATATGATCGCACCAGGAGGTTTGGTGCTACAGGTGTCATTTTGGGTCCTCACTGTATCTACATTCCTCGGTGCAAGTGACACTGGATGTTATTTTGAATGGAATGGTGTGGATTCTGGGAGTATGTCCTGGAAGCATGCAGAGAGGGAAGACAGTAACATCAGGCAGCTTGTGATCCAGATGTGACTCTAGTGTTTCCCTACCTTGGTCGTTAGTTCCCTCCTTTAAGATGCTTCTTAAAATCTATTTCTTTGACCAAGTTTGTGAACATCTGCGATAAGATATCTTTAAGTGGCTTGGTGCTGAATTTTGTTTTATAACTTCCCTGTGATACACCTTGGGATATATTATTACATTGGAGGTATAAATACAGTTTTGTTAAAGTTGACATCTTGTTGTTTGCCATCCATTGTTTTGTAAAAAAGGTGACTGACGCTGTATGCAGAAAAAGGAATACATTGCGTCCTCTTTATTCAGAATGAGTGAGGCAGAATGTAGCGTTGGTGGATTGCAGGGTGTCATTAACTGCACAGCTGTCACTCTGCACAAGCTGCATGTCAATTCAGAGACATACTGCGACCACAAAGTGTTCCATTCCTTCACTGTCCAGCTGCTGTGTGACTCCTCAGTGATTCATGTAGCTGAGTGCCTTATGCCCTGGCAGCAATCTCGACGCCTATATTCTCGGCCGGTGTGCTAAACCGTCAGCATTTGAGTCACCTCGAGAAACCACAGTGTGAGTACAGACTTACAAAGGCTATCCACCTGAATCGTGACTCGGGGGCAGAGCGTGCGTAATGACAAGAATCCTGCTGCCACACGACTCATCATCGAGCAGAAGCTTGGGGTATGAAACATTAGCTTTGCTGCAGTGATCTATTGAGCAAGGTTTGTTGTGGCCTGTAGCAATCTACACAAGCTCTTTATTAACTACACGATGAGGAGGAGGAAGATGCGAGGCATCCAACACATCCCCTGTCTGGCCAATCTTTGTGGGATTGGCTCACCTGATTTCACTGCTAGTAAATGCAATTTCAATTTCCTGTTCAACAAACTCTCCCACACCTCCTATAAAGAAAATATTCGGAAATAGCCTCATCAGTCAAACCATCCATTGACGCACAAACCCATCATTGTCTTGCTGCCTGTCCCCCGTTGTGTCCTTTCACTGTCCCAGGACTCCTACACAGTGCTCATCCTTCCAATGGCTGCTGTACTGCTGGTGTAAGACTGCTGACTTTCACTGTAGTCCTTCCAGGAGAACCCCTTTCACCTCCTGGCTTAGAAGGCCTGGCTTTGGACTGCACCAGTTTCTCATAGGTAGCAGCAGTCATTGTTGGTGGGCAAGTGACAGGGGCACTGTTGGGACGGCAGTTGTGGAAGGAGGAAAGCTGTCAACCTGAAAGAGATTAATGCTTCATGGACCATTAGCATTGTGGCTTTATTTCAGAGCTTGTTAGCTTCTTGTTCTTGAAGGGCTGTTGTTGGAAGCAATGGTCATTAATTGGAAGCACACTTATTTATTTGCTTATTACTTTGGAAAGTCAAACAAGACCAAGACATAGCTGGAGCTATTCTCTCATTACTCAGTCGTCATCTTTCCTCTGACTGACATCACTGTGGCATAGCTCCTTACATGATGTAGGGATGCTGGCGTTGGACTGGGGTAAACACAGCAAGACGTCTCACAACACCTTCCCCACACCTGACGAAGGGACACCGTTTCCGAAAGCTTATGGAATTACTATCAAATAAACTGGTTGGACTCTAATCTGGTGTTGTGAGACTTACTGCATAGCCCCTTACACACAGACTCAGCAGTTATTACTGGAGATAACCCTAGACTTTGAGTGGCTTCCCCAGGACACAGACCCCTCAGCAATCTGAGAAATGTGCTGCTGGGCAGCTTGCTGGACAGCTGTGAGACCCTGTAAGCCCCCGTGGGCACCAGTATTCACAGCCATTCTGTTGGCATTCTAAGCCTGTGTGACCACAAGCTGAGTAGTTGTGACTCCCACCTCAGAGCTCGGGTGTTGGGTGGTCTCTGCCCGTGTTGCTCTGGAAGCTGAGACATCCACACCAGACGCCACCTCACGGGTTTTCTCATGGAACTGCCCACCATTGCCGAGCTCTGCCCAAAGCCCCATGCCTGGGTGGAGTGAAACCCTCTATGCTACTGGACAGTGACCGCAGGCTTTCAGGCAGGCCTGCCAGTGACCGAGCTTTTCTCATGAATCCCTTTCAACCATTTTCCTGTTGGCTGTCCCATCAAAGTCCTCACTGGATTCTTCCACAGCAAAAGTCACATGACCCCCACCCTCTGGTGATCTGGCACTATTTTTTGTTTTATTCATTTGTGGAACATGGGCATCGCTGGCTGGCTGTCATTGTCCTTGTTTAGAGGGCAGTTGAAAGTCAACGACATTGCTGTGGCTCTGGGGTCACCTGTAGACCAGGCCAGGTAAGGACGGCAGATTTCCTTCTCTAAAGGACATTAGTGAACCAAATGGGTTTTTCTGACAATTAACAATGGATTCATGGTCATCAGGAGATTCTTAATTCTAGATAGATTTTATTGAATTCAAATTCCACTAGCTGCTGTGGTGTGATTCGAACCTGAGTCCCCAGAACATTAGCTGAGTTTCTGGATTAAAAGTCGAGTGATAATACCACGAGGCCATCGCCTCTCCCTGGGTGCAGGTCATTGTTGCCTAGTGCCTCTCTGTGTGTCTTTTCTGCCCTGTAAAGTGCGCCTCGTGTTAGTCCCTGAGTTAGTGACTGTGAAGGTGAGAGGAAAGATGCTATTTCATCATCATCATTAGTCTCTTCTTCCTTTTGAACTTTAGTCCTGTGCCACTCCTCAGCCGGATTGTGGTTCCTGAGCATCTTGAAAGGAGAAGGACGCTAGGGTAGGGTTGCAGTGAGGGTTGGGTAATCTTGGGAGGGGGGAGAACCAAGACCTGCTTGAACTATCTGCAGCTTGTAAATCAAAAGAGATGGTGGGACGAGGGAGAATTAGGTGAGTGTAACATCATCTTTGATGCATTCAGCCCCATGGTTTTCCATAGCTTCAGTCATGGTTGCTCCAAGCATGGTGGATACTTGTCCCTTCCATCAGGATAACACCAATGCAGCTCTGCTTTGTCTCCGTCAGCCAGCTCCGATTGCCTCTTGTTATGCACCAACTTGTCATACAAGGGAGAGGCAAAGGTGCCTAAGGATTTTGCTGATGTGTTTGTCATGGTTGAATAGTGGGCAGTGAGGTCAACCTATAAAATACGGGTGTGAGACTTGCAGCAGTCAGAGGGTGAGATGAAGTATGAGTAAGTTATTTGACAAATGAGGGAGTGTGGTGCATTGAGCAGCGTGTAAGGGCTAGTGATCCACTTGGTGGGATATGGCATTTGAAGAATTCACTGACTTTGACCTTGCGTTGCAATCTTCTTGCGACAATGTACCCAGGTCCTTTGTCTATCGTGCCCACTACCTTTGCAGTATCTCATGGACACCTAGTTCCCTGTGAATCGAGGGCTCCCATCCTCTCATATTAAGATTTTGGGTGCTGTGTTGGACAGCCTTGGTGCCCACTTTCTGCTCTTCTGCAACACTGCTGTGTCTTTCCTAAGTCAATCACATTGACTTCCAACACCACCTCCAGCAAAGTGTGCTTTCCGTTTGAGAGCTGAAGGTTGTCTTTAAGAGCTGCAGGCTAGCCTGAAATTCAGTCTCGCCTTTCATGATGTTGCACCCTGCATAGGAGAGCAGCCATGCTACAACGCGTCTGCCACTGGCATGTAAGCCAGTGGGCAGCAGGAAGTTTGCATCATGCCTTCATTGGAAAGAAGGGGCTCAAGTTAATTGTGCATCACAATCTCTGTGTCTGCTTTTGCGACCTCTTCGAATTTTCCCACCATGGAGTTCAAATCTTAGTTATTTTATTAGTTGCAATTCTGTTTTATGTCCCTGAAATGTGCTGAATTTATATTTTTTTTTAGTTGAAGATTGTTCAATCCACCCTGTACATCCTGTCTCCGGAAAATGCTCGCAGAGCATTAATACCCTGCATATTAAATTTAGTCTACAGGTCCGGGACTCAGTAGAGTTCATTAATTGCCTGTTTGATTGATTTATGCCAGTTTAAACTACTCGTGCTCCCTGCTGGAGCTTTAGTGGCTGTGAGTCATGAATGAACCTCCATCTGCTGTTCCGGGTCCATGCGCTGCCTGGGATGGTTTTTGGGCTTCACTTGGTTTCTGACTGTTGAAATACTATCACTGGTGACACAAGGAAGCAAATATAATAAATCTCTTTGAATCTTCCTATTTCAGTAATCATAACCAGAGCTAACTCCTGCAAATTATTTCCACTTTGTTTTTTTTCTCTTTTTGACTTCTATTCATTTTACAGTTATGCAGTTATCGTTCTGACTCACGTCCCATTTTATTCCCCACCTGGCTGGCATTGTTCCTTTTCTTTTTCCTAGTCTCCATCTGTCCTTATGCTGCTTCATTTTTCATTGTCTTTTCCTCTTCTCTGTCACCTGCTTCACCACCTCCCCCCGACCCCGAGTCTTGGTTAGTTATCATGCTGCAGAAATGTACCAAAGATATAATTATGTGCTGAAATGATTTTCAAGGCTGATTTCCCTTCACCAAAACTAACTTACTTTTTATTTATTTACAATGGCTTGCTATACTCCAGGCAGGTACTTTCCAGTACACAGTATTCATCCCTCGTATGCTGACTGGGACATTCCACAGTATATCATGAAAAATCATAGAAACCCCTACAGTGCAGAAGGAGGCTATTCAGCCCATCAAGTCTGAATACAATCCCACCCAGACCCTATCCTCATAACCCCACATATTTACCTTGTTCATCCCCTGGTAGTAGGGTTAATTTAGCATGATTAATCAACCTAACCTGCACGTCTTTGGACTGTGGGAGGAAACCGGAGCGCCCGGAGGAAACCCACGCAGACAAGGGGGGAATGTGCAAACTCCACACAGATAGTGACCTGAGGCCGGAATTGAACCTGGGTCCTTGGCGCTGTGAGGCAGCAGTGCTAACCACTGTGCTATTGTACCGTCACAAAACATTATGTTTCTGTAGAACTCCCTGATTGGTCAACCTTGTATCCAGGAAGTGGGAGCAGCAGCACGCGTGGTTGCCAGGGAGCCCTGTGCTCCCACTTCCTGGATATGCAGTTTCGAATCAGGCAGGTGGGTGCTTTAACCGTTTAATGGTCAACCAAGCAGGCCTCAATTAGGGAGCTTATACTCCAGCAGGTCCATCTCATGGAACTTGGTGAAGTCACTACATGTGGGATAGGGTTTCCACATCACTATGTACAGAAGATAAGACATGCATCTATGTAATGTCCCATCACACAGCAACGTTCCACAGTACGTTCTATGTCTTTAATTAATTTGAAGGTTTTATATCGGCGACTATGGTAGCCATTACCTTGACAACATGATCACAGACAAAGTAATGTGGCGAATGAGCATTTGATCCATTGTTAGAGTTGTTAGGTGAGGGAGCAGTGTTGGCCAGGGCAAGACATAGCCTTTTCCTTCACAGCAACTCAGCAAGACACCTTCAGACTCAACTCCCCTCCAAACTTATCTGTCCCCACCTTGCCACAACCCACCCCTCAAGCCCTCTATACAATCTGACCCCTCGCTATCCAAACTGGCCCAATCAGAGGGAGGTTAGGGTTTGTCCACTATGAGCTGCCCCTCCCTCACCTTTCAAATCCTACCTACTTACTGTCTTCCCTGGCCTATTGCATCTTTAAACTCATTCTAGCAGCTAGTGCCATAAAAAAGGGGTTGTATTCTCTTTTGCCGTGATTCTTTTGGATCAGGGACCAACTGCACTGTCTGAATCTCATCTGTCCTGAATTAGGGTGGTCAGGCGAGACAGACATAGAAATGTAGTGGAGGTTAGTGGGTGGAGTAGCAACTCAGTGCTGTTTGAACCCACAACCCCTCTCTCAGAGCAAACAAAGGCTACCAAGAAAGTAAAAGATTTATGAGATGCACCTGCTTTTTAGCAGGCTCTAGATGAAGGATGGTATTGCGTGCCATGTTCAAATTACAAATTTAGATTGATGCTTTTTTGTTCAAAGCTTTGGTCAAATCCCTAAAGGCCGTTCCTTCTCATGCAAGTCTTTGTTATTTGGAGGACAGGTCATGTGTTGGTTGTCAAACCTTACCTCTGGCTTGATAGCAAGGTTGTACACAAAGGAAATATTCCAGTAAAAATAAACATAGTTATCAATTTTTCTTCTTGACCATAGGCTTGTCATATTGTGTGATTCTGTTTCTAGAAAAAATAATGCAATTGCCTGAGCAGCAAAAAAACCTTGCTTTTGACCTGCAATTCATAACTCTGGTATTGGAATATCTCTTCGAGGCACGATTATGTCTGATATCTCTGTCTGTCCTTAAAGTCATACATTAGTAAACTCAATTTGAGAATGACACCAAGGTCTCAGAAACTGCTGTTACAATCCATGTAGAGACTTACAAGTTTTAAAAGAGATTTGAATTCCCAGTGACTAACTCAAATTATCTCAACAGGATTTCACATTTTAAGACTTTTACTGTAATAAACAAACTCAAATCAACCTCAACTAACATTACTTATTAAGCAGCTAATATGCTAAACTACAGAAATGATACCCTCCCTCTCAAGTCCCTAACACCACTGAAAATCCACACCTCATTTATGCATCACACAGAATTGTAGTCTTTACAGGAAACAGTCCAAGTTACTTCCAACTTCTAACAGGTTTGTTTCTCTCAGTTCTGCTGAGTCGTAACATCTTTGGGGTATGTCAAAGTTTTTTCCTTCCGTCTTTCTGAGAATCCTGGAATTGACTTCCAGCAGCAAGGCCCACTCTAGCGATGACTCCTCCTAGCCATGCCAGGGCAAATATTCCAGTTTCTCAACATCTCCTGTCCCTTTGGCTGGAAAATAAGTTCCCACCAGCCTGGGAGCTAATGAAAACAGTTTTTTTCCTCTACTAGCCACAGCAGCTGTTACTTCCTGCCTGTCTCCTTCACACACTCTCTTTTGCCATATTGTTTGAATCCATAAGCCTTCCCTTTTGTCTCCAGGTGTTAAAGATTTGCACCTCCCTTTCAAAAGGGCTTCACTTGGGTCCCTGACTCTACTTGGCAACCGGGTCACATGGGCTTTTCACCAACAAAACTAATCGATCATATGTCCGTCTCCAGTACTCTACTTTATCTTGAGTTAAAGGAGGCAGTTTAATGCATAGCCAACCTTGTACTCATAACATTCCATATTGGCCATTAATGAAAGATAAGCTCACTCATTTAATTTCCTCTCCCATCCTAAATGTGCAGAAAGGTTAGGAGTTGAAAAATGTGGTGTTTTGTTTGTTCATGATGCTAACTTTTCTTTTTGCTTGGATGCAACGCCAAAGTTTTAACTGAGATTTGTTAAGTGTCTTTGCTTCAACTGACTTGATTTACTAAGCAGGCAGGCAGTGAAATTTGATGAGTGATTTCCTTTCATCATCCTTTGGCTTTCTTTCAAAAACAAGGCTACCAGAAACTGCGAGCAGGCTGGCCCATGTGTTGGGGAAAATACGCTGCACTTGAACATTCTGTACTTCTCACTTCAATAGCTTAAAAAAAACCTTAACAGATTCTCATCAGACTCGAGAAGCAGGCTTTACTCATCACAGGGTTGGTGAAGGGAGATGGAAGTCATAACTTGCACGTGCTTTATTTTCCTCCTGGATTTGAGGCGCGCTCACCAATTAGTTTGGAGACCTAATTGCAGTTTTAATCCAATCACATGTTTAACCAACACATGACTGTGTTTCAGACACTTGGCTCATAACAAAGAGTCACATTTGTATCACATCAGAAATGCTTTTGAGCGCTGATGTTTGTTGTACCGTCCTTTACCAAACTAATTTGTGATTCCTAAACATTAGTGGTGCTGCAAATTCAGCACGAAAATGTGAGCCTCGTGTAATTAATGAATCCACGTTGATCCCCACTCACCCAGTTTAGAGAAATGGAAACGGTCTGCCAATAGCAGCCTAATGACAGCTGTTCTGTATCATGGAAATGCCTTTATTAATACTGTGACCCAAAATAGAAGCTCGTCAGCTTCTTTGATCTGTCAACTGAATTATCTCTAATGGGGAAGTGTTGAATTCAGAAACGCCAATCAGTTAAACTGCAGATAATTCGAATAAAATAATTCTAAATAATTAAATAATGTTAAGACATGGTGAATTTGATGAATGAGTGGCACAGTGGTTAGCATTGCTGCCTCGCAGCGCCAGGTCTCAGGTTTGATTCCTGGCTTGGGTTACTGTCTGTGTGGAGTCTGCACATGCTCCCCGTGTCTGCCTGGGTTTCCTCCGGGTGTTCTGGTTTTCCTCCCACAATCCAAAAGATGTGCAGGTTAGGTGCATTGGCCGTGCTAAATTCTCCATCAGTTTATCCAAACAGGCACCAGAGTGTGGGATTTTCACAGTAACTTCGTTGCAGTGTTGATGCAAGCCTACTTGTGACATTAATAAAATTAACTTTTAAATAAAATTTACATAGGTTCTGTTCAAATATAGTCGTATGGACATATGTAAAGTAAAAGTAAAGGCTGGTAGCTCCATGAATCGGATCTTACAGCCTCATGGACCTGTTCCTGCACGAGACAAAAAAATACAAGTAGAACATTGTGACCAATTTCAGTAACATCCTTGGAAAATCCTTCATGATTGCCTTAGGTAGTGGCTGTCCAATCTCCTGAAAGGATAGGGGCAGACTGGGGTGCCACAACAAATAAGTAGGTCAGGTATGATTTAGCAATGACTCCGGGATAACCTATCAATTCACATATTCCACTTTCAGATGGAGAACGATGATATACAACCACTTGCTTATTGTTGTTTCATGCTCGAGTCCAGTAATTTTTTTGGGTTTTGTTTTTATCAAGTGCCTGACGTAAGACATTGAAATATCTCAGGAGTTTTAAATTCCTCATGTCTCTCCAATAGACAGTCTCTGTATCAGGGTTGGTCGATATGTGACTGCAGACCCAAAGCAATGAAGTTGACTCCTTAACTGCCCTCAAAAGTTCAAGGTGAGAGGGGGAAACTTGGGAGATGTGTCGGGGATGTTTTTCACGCAGAGAGTGGTGGGTGCTTGGAACGCGCTGCCAGAGGAGGTGGTGGAAGCAGGTGCAGGAGCAATATTTAAGAGGTGTCTGGATGGGTACATGAATAGGAAGGGATCAGAGGGATACAAATTGAGTAAAGGCAGAGGTGTTTTAGTTTAATTAGGGTATCATGATCAACATCGGTTTGGAGGGCTGAAGGGCCTGTTCCTGTGCAGTACATTTCTACGTCTTTGTTCAAAAATGTTTCAACTAGACATTTGGTCATTAGATATTGCTTAAGCAATTTAGTATAAGAAGAAAATCGGTGGACCATCTGGCATTGGCCTAGATTGAGACATGAATACAACCAGCTGAGTCACCCCTTAAAAGTTCTTTTTCAATGACATTTTGGGATGCACATTGAGAGCTGTCTCACAGACAAGTAACAGCCTGACATAGTCCCACTCAAGGAAAGGTATTATTTGAACAACCTTCCGGACTCGCCTATCACCATACCTTTCCCACCAACAGGACCAAGTCACCAGAGGTGGTGGCATGATGGTCCCTGGCTGGAAGGGGGTGGTCCAAGGAGGATGTAACGTTGATTACAAATTGCATTAGTTTCAAAGCATCAGGTTAATCAGGAGTGAGAAAATCTCCTGCTGAAACCACTGGCCCGTTCCAGGCTCACGGGCATTGTAACTTGAGGCAGGGGCAGGGAGATACACAAAGATTCACTGGGGAAACCCTCCCCCTTCCCAGGGCAGTCTCTAGGTGAGGACTGCATGTCGATTATACAGGAAGTTCAAACTTCTTTTGGGCAATTTCCCTACAATTGGAACTATCTGAAAGTACAGTTTAAATTGCAAACTTCCGATAGTTCTGACTGCCTTACGTCGATAGTTACCCAGAAGAAGTTAGAAGGATTAAAGCCGAACTCCTGACTAAGTATAGTACTCCCCCACCGCACTCTCCTGAATACCATCACGCCCCTGACCTCAACCATTTGACCACCACCCACCGACCAGCCAAACCCAATCACAATGGCCTCTGACGGCCCCCCTTCCCAAATAACTGACTGTGCCCCTGACTGACCCACCACTGACTGTCCACCCACCTGTGACCGAGCAGCCTCTTCCCTCACCGCTGAATGACCAAGCACCCCCCAATGAGTTTTCGACACTCGACCAATTCTCAACATGACCAGCCACCACCCTCCAATTCAACCCATTTACCTGACAAACCTACCTTCCCCCTGGATCCTTAAACTGGCTGGACCTTTAAACTTACCCGCTTTCAGAAACATTCAGTAGAAATCCTACTTAATGTTGAGATGGTGCCAGCTAATCCAACAGCACTATTTTCAGAAGAGTAGGAAAGCCTGGGCCAGAATTTTCTGGCCATTCACGGCCCACGACTGCTGCAAGTGAGGACGGAGAATTCGCCGCTGAACCAAATCTCCATCCACGGCAGAGGGACTGGAGAATCCTAGAAAATTCTGCCCTGGTGTCCTGGCAACATTTTCCTCTGTCTAACTGCGAAGCAGCCTCTTGCACATGTAATAAGTAATTACATGTGAAAGAGCACTATACTTCAGCACAGTGGTTAGCACTGCTGCCTCACAGCGCCAGAGACCTGGGTTTGATTCCTGGCTTGGCTCAGAGTCTGCACATTCTCCCTGTGTCTGTGTAGGTTTCCTCCCACAGTCTGAAAGACGTACAAGTTAGGTGCATTGGCCATGCTAAATTCTCCTTCGGTGTACCCAACCAGGTGCCGGAGTGTGGCGTTTAGGGGATTTTCATAGTAACTTCATTGCAATGTAAGTCTACTTGTGACACTAATAAATAAACTTTAACTTTAAAGTTTTTAAAACTTTAAATGTATTGCAATATCTTTCAGAGACATGATGGTGCTGTACAAATGCAAGTTGGCATCTGTGTTTCCCCTCACTGAAACATCACAATATCTCATCGTTTCCAGGCATTAGAACAAAACTAAAAATTCTGAAGTAAAATGGACATCATTTTTTTTATCCCATTTTGTTCGCACTCAGAAGGAATATTTAGAGCCATCCACACACACTGTCCAAGTCACACAGATGTGAAATCTAAAAGTAAGGCTAACGTCAAAGATCAGGAATGCAAGACTCTGTTCAACTGAACCAGAACACTGCCAGAAAATTGTGACTCTGCCAGAATCTGGGGGGAATTTGAAGCTGAATTTCTCTCTCTCCTCATCCAGTGTCAATATCCAAGCCTTCATCAGAAAATGACAGCCCCTGGGACATTGTAATAATAATGAGCTAATTAAAGTGTGGTGAGTGATCTCGGTGAAAAAGGAAACAAGAGAATGATCCCGAATCATATACAGAGGAATAGGGAACAGCCAATATGTGTAGAAAGAGCAGTGCTTCGACACGTATGAATATTCATGTAGATTGTTCTTGAAATACTCTAAGCTGAGGTCATAAATGGGTCCCAAGGAGAGAAGTACCAATGATGGTCAAGTTCACTTTCGAAATGTAAATTACAATTTGCAAATGGAGAGAAGCAAGCAGGATTTGTCAGCCTTCAGAATGACAATGCAGTAACTTGTCGTTTGTCAGGTCTCATTTTTCAGGATGTAAAACCGTAGCCAGTGTGGAATATGTGGAGCCATGCCGAAGGGTTTATGTTGCAGTACAAGCATGTGGGAATGCAAATCTATAATATAATTGCTAACAGTCAAAATCTGAGAGCATTTCTTTGCTCCAAAGAATATTGGCTGCATTAGTAATGAATTACAACCAGTGTTTTGAACCTCACCTAGGCTTGTACTCGTTAGAGTTTAGAAGAATGAGGGGAGATCTCATTGAGACGTATAAGATGATGAATGGGATGGATAGGATAGAGGTGGAGAGACTCTTCCCGCTCAAAAAAGACAGTAGGACTAGGGGGCACAGCCTCAAGATAAAGGGGAGGCGGTTTAGAACGGAGTTGAGGAGGAACTTCTTCACTCAAAGGGTGGTGAATCTCTGGAATTCTCTGCCCGTTGAAGTGGTGGAGGCTGCCTCGCTAAATATTTTTAAGAAGCGGGTTGATGGGTTCTTGATAAAAGAGGGGATTAAGGGTTATGGGGAGAGGGCGGGAAAGTGGAACTGAGCCACGACAGATCAGCCATGATCTTATTGAATGGCGGGGCAGGCTCGAAGGGCTAGATGGCCTGCTCCTGCTCCTATTTCTTATGTTCTTATGTTCTTTTTAGAACTGAGGTGAGGAGAAATTTCTTCACCCAGAGGGTGCTGAATGTGTGCAATTCACTACCACAGAATGTAGTTGAAGCCAAAACGTTGTCTGATTTCAAGAAGAAATTCGATATAGCTCTTGGGGCTAAAAGGATCAAGGGAAATGGAGGGGGGAGGGGAGCGGGGGATCAGGATATTGTTTTTGATGATCAGCCATGATCAAAATGAATGGCGGAGCAGGTGTGAAGGGCTGAATGGTTTCTATGTTTATTTATCATTAGCCAGCAAATCCCTTCGCTCACCAATATGGCACCATGAGATCGTTAAACAATTTGTTCCTTATCATGAAACAGTGAAGGACTGAGGTCCGTACATGAGCATTACAGGTTAGACTTTGCTAGTTGAATCTAAGAGAACTGACATTTCCAGAGTGGTGAGATTCAATCCAGATATTTGAGTCTAGATTTTCTTTTCCATTCCTGGGACCAACAGGTATTGATTTTTCTTAAAGAAGTGTTTTGAGGTTTTTATTAGTTTATTCCTGGGATATGGATGTCACTAGAAAGGGCCATTATTTGATGTTGGTGCCTAACTGCCCATTAGAAGGTGATGCTGACCTGTCTTAATGACTTGCTTGGGCCACTTCTGAGTTCACCATATTGATGTGGGCTTGGAGTCCCATATTGGCGAGACTGGGGATGATGGCAGGTCCCCTTCACTGAAGAACATGTGTGGGCCAAATGGGTTTTTACGTCAATTGGTTTGTTTTGTAATCACCATGCTGATACCAGCTTTTTATTCCAGATTTATTTAATGAACTGAATTTAAATTTCCTCACTGTCTTGGAACTCGTGTCATTGGGTAAACATCCGGGCCTTTGGATCAGCAGACCAGCAACATCACCACATACTCAAGTGATTTTTCAGGAAAAAAAAATTTAAAACCTAATTTTAGTTTAGGAGAAGAATACCATATGTAGTCAAGGAGTAATCAAAGTGTCACTTACGTACTTCAAATAAATGCATTTTCTGTTGTGCCACTGGACTACATGGTTTTATCATGTTTTCTTTTGTTTTAAATCCCAGTGTCCACATGTAACATATTTTGGCAATGCAAATTTGTGATACCAATTGTAGCATCATTGGTCACAGTTGGAGAGAGTTTCTATTCTGATTCTCCCAGCATAGATGCGATCCTGGATCTTCTGTGGGCACATGTTGCTGTAACTCCACACTCGCAGCAGTCTTAGCGCTGTCATATCTTTACTGGCTTGAAGATGTAACTACAATATGACAAGTTTATGTGGGCAACATGCACGGGTTAATGTGGCACAAGAATTATTAATGGAAATATATAAAAATAAAGATTTTAAAATAGGAGGTTGAACTCTGCATGCACACCTGGCCCAATTATTGCCCTCACCGTCTAACTCCACTTTACTTGAAGTCTGCACCTCGTCTTATCTCTGCGTTCAGGGCATGAGCACAACAATTAAGGCTGACAACTGCTGTGCAATGCTGAGCACGCATTGTCTTTCAGCTAAGACATTTAAATACCCCCTCAGGCAGACAGATGTAAAAGATTTCATGGAACATTTTTTTGAAGAAGAACGTGGGAGTTCTCCTCAGTGTCCTGCTCAACATTTATCCTTCATTAAACATTCCAGAAGCAGATTGTCTGGACATTATGATAATACATTGCTGCTTGTGGAACTTTGCTGTGTGCAAATTGGCTGCCATTTCTTACAGTACATCTATACTTCCCAGATACTTCACTAGCTTTAAAATGTTCTGTGGTCCTGAAAAGTAGTATATCATTTCAAGACTTTTTCGGGTGATCAACGAATATAACTAGAAAATATTAGCTGCTGAGTTGCTAACATTTTGTTTCCTTCTATACGTCAGGAAGGTTTAAATCTGAAGGATGTTATGTTAACTGTTGACCCTATTGAGGAAGCATCCTACATGTTGACAATGTGTTTAAAAGAATTCTGTCTCTGTCTGCACTTTGTCTAGAAATCTTTCCTTGTTAACTTTTTCCCTGAGGTCGATTTTTGTAACAAAAGCAACCAATGTTAGCATGTTCTACATATGGATCTACATACACATCGATTTGGTTAAATCATATCCAATTTGAGTTTAAGTATTTAGTCACTTATTTTATGGGAGTCAATGTTTTTGTACATCTCGTACACCTTGGGGAAAAGTTTTGCTACATAGAGTTGCTTACACAGGTAGATTGAGGACTGAACAAGCTTTATTTGGGCTCTGTCCCAAATAATGATATTGGTTTGGGTGTGGTCTGGAGAGGCCTGAATTCTGGTGTTTCTGCTGTTTGGGGTGCCCTTCATAAGCAGAGTGAGAGTTGCTCTGCTCGAAGGGAAAATTGTTTAAAGCGTGTTTCTGAGAACAAGTCCCAGATTGTCTGGTATTTCCCCAGTTCTGGCCAGAGGTCAAAGATCACTATTGATTGCAGAAGCTCCTCTCTCTCCAGCTGGCAGGCTCCACGTTGGTTCACTGAGGTTGTGAAACCGATTACATTTGCAGTGGTTTGTCCTGCTGTCCAGAATGACTGAAAATAATCTATTGAGAGACATTTTAATGAGACAATGCATTTCAAAGAAATGTACTTTGTTATCCTCATCCTTCCTTTACATTGTTCAAATGAATTGATGTATATGAAGAGATGAAGATAATGATGTGTACTGTTCAAAACATATCTTGTTTTATACCAGGATATGAGAATCTCTGAATTAATTTTTAACCATCTAAACTCCAGGAACAGATTGATTTTATGATAATGATATACAAATCCTTTCTGTGAACGTAATTCCATTGTAATTTTACATTATAATAGAGGAAGCTGGATAAACAAAGTGTTCATTCTCCATTAATATATCACCTTGCAGCCATCTGGTCAGTCCGTCTATGTTCGCGTGTTTTTCTCAAGATCGAGCTGACAATTATTCGGTGTTGTAAAACTAGAAAATTAATGCATTTGTGTTTTCCTACTTCATCCTGTTATTTAAGCCCTTTTAAGCCACTTCTTGTAGATCCTAATCTTTTGGCCCCTTTTTGCATTAGCCTGGACATTCCTGAAAAGATATGCATTTGCTACCTTTTCCTGAAACATTTGGGATCTAGCAACTGAAGCACAAGTTCTCAAACAAAAACAGAAAATGCTGGAAACTGTCAGCAGGTCTGACAGCATCTGTGGAGAGAGAATGCAGCCAAAATTTCAAGTCTAGGTTACCCTTCATCGAAGTTAAAGAGAAAGAAGATAGAACATAAATGTCTGTGTAGAGTTTGCACATTCCCCTCGTGTCTGCATGAGTTTCCTTCCACAGTCCAAAGATGTGTGGGTCAGGTTGATTGGCCATGCTAAAGTTGCCCCTTAGTGTCCTGAGGTGTGTAGGTTAGAGGGATTAGCAGGTAAATATGTAGAGATATGAGAGTAGGGCCTGTGTGGGATTGTGATCGGTACAGACTCAATGGGCCAAATGGCCTCTTTTTGCACTAAGGTTTTTATGGTTCTATGGTTCTAACAAAATTTATACTGTAAGGGAACAAGAGGTTGTAAGTGACCAAGATGTCATTGACAAAAGGACAGGGGAATGTAAATGGTGATGATAAAGGCTGAGTATGGTGCTAATAGCATCTATTAGAGATTGAGATGTGGCAGATGGTTGTAATGAGGTGGTGGGTGTGGGGTAGAAACAGAATTTAGAGATGGACAAATTAAACAATGGAAGATAATAAAATTTAAAATATATAATAACAATTTAATGTTTCGTTTACTTGCACATGTTGTACACACATACAGATCATGTTGGAGGGTGTCCTTTTCTACGCAATTTTGGCCTTTAAGCATACACCAGACAGTTCAGGGTCTGATTGCGATACTTATTATTGGTGTTCCTGGGCTTTTTTGAGGCCCAAGTCACTGGAATATAGTTGAAATGAAGCTGCCCAAGTTCTGACAGCCAGCGTGCCATTTTGGAAGATCAGGAAATCTGGCAGCGTAGACGCCGAGTCTGGACTCGCAGTGACAATGTAAAAGGGTGGGGGTGGAGGGTGCAATTTGACAGCGGCACAGTGGTTAGCACTGCTGCCTCACAGCGTCAGGGACCTGGGTTCAATTCTGGCCTCGGGTCGCTGTCTGTGTGGAGTTTGCACATTCTCCCTGTGTCTGCATGGGTTTCCTCTGGGTGCTCCGGATTCCCCTACAGTCCGAAGATGTGCGGGTTAGGTGGGTTGGTCATGCTAAATTGCCCTTTAATGTCAGGGAGATTAGCAGGGTAAGTACATGAGGTTACAGGAATAGGGCCTGGGTGGGGTTGTTAGTGGTGCAGGTTTGATGGGCCAGATGGCCTCCATCTGCACAGTATGGCTCAATGAGTAATCTTGAAAGTTTAGGAATGCTAAATCAATAAATTAATATTTCCAGAGCTGCTTCCAACAACCCCTTGAATTTATGCTGAACCGGATTGTTTCTCACCCTTTATTACACATGAGTAACGAGCTGATTTATCACCAAGGGGACTAAAATGTCTTCGGGAACCTGAAGCCGTCATTGAGCTCAGACTTGCATTGATTAATGAGACTCCTGCTTCCGGTGGGATTATTGAGGGCCTGAATCGAGTGTTTGCTCAAATGTTGCAGACCTGAGGCTGGCAGTAAGCTTGATTCTTGTCTTGGTGTTATCCATTCACACTGGAAACAAAGCTGCAGAGAGGTAGAAATCAACCCCTCCCCTCCTCCCACCCCCATATAACTTTCTGGATGGACTATTGTCCTTCTGCTTTTATCTGCATAGGATTATGAGTACATCAGCCTCATTTAATGTCATTTTCAGTACCTGGGGTTTAAAGTTTTTTAAACTTGAAGTTTATTCATTCACAAGTAAGGTTTCACTGCAACTGACCAGCATGTCTTTTGGACTGTGGGATGAAACCAGAGGAAATCTATGCAGATACAGGGAAAATGTGCAGACTCCACACACGTAGTGACCCAAGCCAGCTATCGAACCCGGGTCCCTGGTGCTGTGAAGTAATAGTGCTAACCACTGTGCTACCATGGCGCTGTTGAAGTACTAATGGAATTAATGATTTCTATAATGCAAGTATAGTAAATTGTTCCAAGTTTATTTTTGCAAAGGGGTGGTTTGATCCAGGAGTTTTTCTCTTCACGGGTTGCAGCAAACAAAATAAAAAAAGTGCATTCTTTCATGAATGGAAATCCTGGTTCTGTAATCTTGCTGGCAGAGACAGGCTATCACTGTAATACCAAAAGATATAGGAACAGAATTAGGCCATTCCAGTCATCGAGTCTGCTCTGCCATTCAATCATGGCTGATAAGTTTCTCAACCCATTCTCCTGCTTTTACCCCACAATCTTTGATCTCCTTACCAAGCAAGAACCTATCTATCTCTGTCTTTAAATACACACATTGACCTGGCCTCCACAGCCTTCTGTGGTAATGAATTCCACAGATTTATCAGTCTCTGGCTGAAGAAATGCCTCCTCAGCTCTGTTCTAAAAGGCCATCCCTTAGCTCTGGGGATTAAAGCTCCACTATTTCTTAAAGAAAAATGCACCTGATGAACTGAAATCCTGTGTGTGCACAGTTTGCCATGGGTAAGAATTGGAAGTTAATTTCCTTCACCGCCTGCCCCCGTTACTTTGTAGTTTGCAAATTAAGGTGGCACAGGTCCAGTTAAGTGCAGCATAGTCAAGAGGAGGGCTCCAATTTGTATTTAGAAAGGCCATGGCTTTAAAAATGGAAAAAGGACATTGAAATTATGCTTAAGTTTTAGCCATTTTACATGGTTGTAACTTGCAAGGAGAACAGTAGGTGTTAAACTCATTCAGAAGTCACATGGGAAAGTGAAAATCAGACGCTTTTTTAACTTAATGCTAACTTTATTTTAAAATGCAACATTATATATATATATCCATCTCCTTCCTAACCCTCACCCTGGGGACCAGGCCCCTCTTTGTATATGCTCAAGATTTTTAATAAATGTCCTCCATCTGTATGTTCTTTAACAGTGCAATTATGAATTATAAACATACTGCTAACAGACGTAACTGACTATATCAGAGTTTAAGTATCTGGATAGAGGAATATTACGATCAGGGTTTGAATAAATGCCTGCAGAAATGTTTGATAGGGAAGTCTAACCACGTGATGATATTGTGCCATTAAGAAATGTATTTGTCATGTTGCTCGTGCAGGAATTTGTTTTAGGAGTCAGTTCTGTTTATCAGTGTCACTTTGCCTGTAACCGGTTGATACTGTGGGAACATAATTAGTCCTAATTGCTAGAATGTTTGTTTGTTTTAATCTGGATTAACGCAGTTCTGTTATTTTAGTGTTTCTTCTGGGTTTTTCAGAGGAAGTTTGATAGGAAAAATCATGGGACTGGGCAGGACTGGGCTTGCATGGAGAAATGAGCTCAATTACTGCTTGTGATCTTTAGAGAGAGATGTCTTTCTTTGTGTCTCCTTTTCTCTCTGGTTTTGGAGTTTGGAATATGCCAGGAAAGAAGTCACTTTCTCTGGAGGTTGCTGTATGTGTGTTAGGAGACAAGTGCCTTCCTGTCCAGAGGAGTTAAAAGGCTGGAAATCGAGCATCCATGTGAGCCAATATTTTTTGTGTGCTAACTTATTCAGAAAAGCAATTTGTCAGTGGGGATATTGCTTAAATTGGAACTATAGAGATAGCTGTTAAAAATTATACCTTGTCATATTTAAGTATTTCAATTGGTAAAAGTTATGCTAATTCTTTTTGTTATATTCTAACTGTTATTAGATATAATTTGTTTTAATAAAAGCTTCCTCGTAGATCAATCAAATTATGCTTGGAGCAAAACACCTTATGCTCACCCGAATGCCAAAATCAAAAAATGATGGATTATAACCTAACCTCATAATATACTTTGGAGTTTTTGATCTGGTCCCAAATAACTGTCAGAGTTAGAAAAGTATCTGTAGAAACATTTGAGATCGAGGAATCTGACTATCAGGGTTCATAAGAACCTGGAGAAATATTTGATAGAAAAATCTGACTATCAGAGTTGGATAAATACCCGGAGAACTGTTTGTTAGAGGAAAATGACTATCCCACTTTGATAAGGGTGACAGTGGTTAGCACTGCTGCCTCACAGTGCCAGGGACCTGAGTTCAATTCCAGCCTCTACCTGTGCGGAGTTTGCACATCCTCCCCGTGTCTGCATGAGTTTCCTCCAGGTGCTCTGGTTTCTTCCCACACTCCAAAAATATGTGGCTTAGGTTGATTGGCCACGTTAAATTGACTGTTAATGTCAAAGGGAAAATCTGTGGGGCTATGGGAAAGGGCCCCGGTGGGATTGTTGTCAATGTGCAGATTTGATGGGCCGAACGCCCTCGTTCTGCACTGTAGGGATTCTATGGTTGAAGTATTTGGATAGAGGAATGTGACTGGTATTTTTTGGATGAAGTATTTTCTCAGATTGTTCTGGCCAATGGGTATGTCTATGTTCCAAGTAATGTGTGCGTGGATTAAAGCTGCATTTCACTTTTAAAAAAACATTTAAATTGTAGATCATTGGAATTGGTCATTTGAAACTAAGTTAACTGTCAAATAAAGTTTTGGCAAATAAAAAGGAAAACACTTGCCATTAACTTGGTAACAGAAGAAAAATGGAATGGAATCATTTTAACTTAGCGGGTGAAAATCAGGTGATTGATGACTGGACATTGGAAAACAGAATCCAGTGAGGTGTAAAATAAGGACCTGTTTTTTGACTGATAAAAGTTAGTCATCCCTGCTGACACTAAGGAACAAGAATTCTCCAAAGAGTCCTTCAGGTTGATGGCTTTGGAACAACTCTACTTCACACTCAGTAAATAAGGTCCACCTGGAGCCCTTAAAATATATTTTGAGAGAATAGAATCATAGAATTTCTATGGCGCAGAATGGGGTCATTTGGCCCATTGAGCCTGCACTGACTCTATGAAAGACTATCTTACCCAGGCGCTATCCCCGTAACCTCATGTATTTATCCTGGTAGTCTCTCTAGCCTACCATTTTGGGACATCTAAGGGGCAATTTTTAGCATGGCCAATCCACCTGACCTGCACATTTTTGGACTGTGGGAGGAAACTAGGGCACCTGGAGGAAACCCACGCAGGTATGGGGAGAATGTGAAAACTCCACGTAGACAGTCACCCAAGGCCAGAATCGAATCTGGGTCACTGGTGCCGTGAGGCGTAAGTGCTAACCATTGTGTCACCATGCCACCCTTAAATGTCATGTTGGTGGGATCTGAGCCCATGTCCCCTGCCTATTAGCTTGGCCTCTGCATTACTAGTTCAGCTACATTACCACTATGCCACAATCATTCCATCAATGTGTTAAATAGGTAAAGGGCATGGGTGACCTCTAAAGGTAAATGCCCAGCGGTTACAGTGCCAGCCCTGGGAGTTTGCTATCCACTTATTAAGTGAATTAATGTCACTAAGTGAATATTTGCTACATCTGAGAATCTTGAGTTTAAATATTTTTGATGGAAGGCTAAATCTTGCTCAAAGGGAATTGACTTTGAGGTGCTGAGAGCAAACAAAAAGATTAAAATATTTATGGGGGATGAATATGCATTCCAATATGTTTAGGACTCGTATGAGTACAAGCCACAGTGAACTGTTCAAAAGGGATTCGAAGGCTCCTTGCAGCAGAACTGAGGGCAATTAGTTCTCAAACTCCCTTAATCTTTCACCCTGACATTCAATCCAATAAAATCAATGTCACCAATGGAAAACACTCATTGCACTGCTATTTTTAACAGTATTATGAGTTCTTCATGTAATATTGCTATTTTGTGTTAAATTCTTGCTGGTAGTTATTGGATGGTATAATTAGTAATTAGTAGTATTACAATTCTCTTCCTGCAACTTGTGGCGCATTAACACAGACTTTCCTCTGTTTCCATTACTGGTAATTCCTGGAACAGGTAGTTAGTCTGTTGCCAGAGGCTTCGAGCTTGAAGAGTGCCACTCCACATTAATCATGGCTGACCAGGAGTCTCTCCCAATCTTACTGCCACTCACTGGCATGTTTCAAAGTATGGCTGGCACTCGGCCTGTTTGGCCATGTTACAAATGCACCTTCCTTGGCCATCGAGTCCTGGAGTGGAATTCGAACCCGGAGTTTCTGGCTCAGAGAGGCAGGGATGCTACCCACTGTGCCACAAGACCTCCATGTAATTAGTGGTATGCTGGGTATTAAAACAAAATGTTTCAGTTAAGGTACAAGCTAACATGGTGAATAGGGTATGAATAGAATTTAGAATAGGGTATTGAGCTTTATGGTTTGCTTTCCCTTGTTATCGTAAGAAGATTTTAGTTTGTTTTTTTTTAACTAGACATTAAGATTTTTTGATCCAAAAACCTAAGGTTTGCATTTCTCAATGCTCTCCCTCTTCTCAGCTGAAGTGAATTACTGGCTGTACCTGTTCCTAGTAATTTCTGCAGTCTAAGCATGTGAGATGCAGATGATTTGGTACTGAGTGCCTAGGTGATTATGAAGTGTTGTCATTTGTAATTCAATACGGTAAGATTGCTGTTGACGCTAGGTCAATTAAAAAGTTCAACCAGAGATTGATAGATATGAAGTTAGCTATGTAGGTATTAAAGGATCTGGAACAAAGGTGGGTAAATGGAATTAAGATGCAGATCAGCAATGATCTAAATGAATAGCAGAAACAGCTTTGATGGGCTGAATGGGCCTCTTGTGTTCCTAATAACATTTTTAACAGCATAGGAGATTATAACTATCCTATGAGATATATCTAAGACAAAGGGTTAGGGCCTGAGTGAGATTGTTGTTCGGACAGGTTTGATGGACCAAATGACCTCCTCCTGCATTGTAGGGATTCGATGATTCTATGAAATGTATACAAACGTAGAGTAAAATGAACTTAATGTAGCCCTTATGGTGGCACAGTGCTTAGCACTTCTGCCTCACAGCATCAGGGATCCGGGTTCAATTCCAGCCTTGAGTCACTGTCTGTATGGAGTTTGCACATTCTTCCTGTATCTGCGTGGGTTTCCTCTGGGTGCTCCGGTTTTCTCCTGCAGTTCCAAAGTGTGCAGGTTAGGTTGATTAGCCATGCTAAATTGACTGTAGTGTCAGGGGGATTAGCAGGGTAAACATGTGGGGTTATGGGAATAGGACCTGAGTGGGATTGTGGTTGGTGCAGACTCAATGGGCTGAATGGCCTCCTTCTGCACTGTAGGGATTTTATGGTACAGAAACCAGAAAAGCTGGAGGAAGAAACACAATTTCCAAGTATGGAAGCTCTGAACTATGCCATATAGGTTCCAAGTGACTGCAAAACAAATAAGTTAAAGCAGAAGTTTTTTTATTCCAGACGGACACATAATGTGGCTGTAGAATGCATTTAATATGTTCCCGTTAGTTTGGGCCATATACTTTTCTTACCATCGGGCAAGTTGCAATTTGACAATTGGGCAACTCAGCATTTTTGACAGCAAGATGCAAAAAGTCAACTTCTGTTTGTAAATTTTAGTGTAGCTCACATAAGCTGTGAAGACAATAAGCATTGAAATGATGAGGTTTTTTCACAGTGTGCTCTTGGAGAAAAAGGGTAAACTTTGGAACATCTGTTTCCTGATTGCAAATGGAACGGTGGTGCAATCTTCGCTAAGAATTTTGGAGAGTATCTAAAGGATCTCAGTCTGAATGTCAGCCAGAGTGAGGTCTATCTATCACTTGGTTTGAATCACACTTGTCCGCCTAGCAGAATTCATCATTCCAGTTGAGAAATCTTTGGCTAAAATGTGTTGGGAACTTGGACAGAGGAGACATCAAATGGATTATAAGGAATTCAAGTTGCAATTGGATTTTGACCATTAGTAGTTCAATTATTGAAAACAGATATCTTTCATAAACCAAGATCTTAGTGGGAGCTGTCTGGATTTTAAAATGTTACCCACTATAGTACCATCTATCATTGAGTTTGCTTTCAGTGATCTAAATTTAGCCAGACTTGGACCTGGCCAGCAGAAGAGGTTGTCTGTCTGGATCTATCGAAGACTAGCCAAGAAGAAAGATTTCTTTTTCAGAATATACATCTTGGCCATCCTGTTGCACCTTGATGAAGAATCTGACTTCACAGTTAAAAGAGGAACTGTTTCCTGTGGGGAAAGTGCGATGGGCAGATTAGTGTTCAAAATCACAATATCCAAGAAACAAAGCCTCCATCAAGGCTTTGACCAGAATGATTCTCAGTCCCTCTGCCCAGATTTTCTGAACAACACAAGATTAAAAGAAAGCAAGAAAATAAATGGAGAAACCTGGGGTCCATGCAAAAGTGTGGGAATTTTTTTATTCATTTGTGGGACATGGGCTAACTGACCAGCATTTATTGCCCATCCCTAATTGCCCTTGAAATGAGTTGCTTACTAGGCCATTTCACAGGGCAGTTGAGAGTCAACCACATTGCTGTGGATCTGGAGTCACCTGTCGGCCAGACCAGGTGAACGATGACAGATTGCCTTCTCTAAAGGACTTTAACAAATCAAATGAGTTTTTCTCGACAAACGACAATGGTTTCATGGTCATCAGTAGATTCTTAGTTCCAGATATTTTTATCGCATTCAAATTCTACCATCTGCCGCAGTGGGATTTGAACTGGGTCCCCAGAACATTAGCTGAGTTTCTGGATTAATAGTCTAGCAATAATACCACTAGGCCATTGCCTTCCCACAGTTCTCCCATTGCAGAGGGAAGGCTGTGCGCGAAGGAGCTAAAAAAAACTGCAGAAGAATGTCTTTAATCAGATTTGTGAAACTGTGGAATTAACTTGCAGGGTTAGTATTTGAGACAGACATCACTAAAATTCAAGATTAGATTGGATTGGTGGATGAAAGAAAAGGGGTCAAAGGGGATATTGTGATTGGGTGAGTATTTATTTGTGTTGGAAGTTAGTGCTGGTGTGAACAGTTTGGGCTGACAGGTTCTACATTACCTGGTTCATGCATTTTTATGTCTGAGGATGGCAAGTGAACAACATGAAACTAAAATATGCCCTGATATTAATAAATGTCCATCTTGTACTGGCAATAAGCAGAAGTGTCACTTTCCACTGTGATGGTCTTTGCTTTTTTGTGAACCACCTTTACGTATGTTAGAATGTAACTGATAACTTTGTATCAGATGTATTGTGACCAATGGTATCAAACTGTGTCAGCTAACCCAATAAACCATGGAATCAATTACAGAGTGATGTGATAGTCAACTAACTCACTCTAAATAAGAACCTGTTGGGAATTGTGGAAAGCTCGGAGTGGCCCAGAGCGAGGCCCGAAGTTTAGAGTAATAAAGTTTATTTATTAAACCTTTTCCTTGATTTATAAGTTGGAGTATGATTTGTTATATTTTTACTGTCTGCATTTGAAGAGTTCCCTTTGAAGAATCATTGGTAGCAGAGGATGGTTGTCTTCATTTTTTTCAAAATAATTTAAAATAAAGGGTATGTGTTAGAATGTAACTGGTAAAAACTTTGTATTGGATGTAATGGGAACAAGCTGCAAGAGTCAACTGACCCAGTAAACCATGGAACCAATTACAGAATGATGTGATGGTCAGCTGACTCACTATAAACAAGAACCTGTTGGGAATTATGGGGAGCTCAGAGTGGTCCAGGGCGAGGCCCCAAGTTTGGAGTAGTGGAGTTTTTTTATAAAACCTTTTCTTTGATTTATAAGTTGGAGTATGTTTTGTTATATTTTTATTGTTTGCATTTGAAGAGTTCCTTCTGAGGAAACAATGCAAATGTGGAAATGAGAAATGGTGATTCCCCTAACATCTTGTTGCTGTTAGTTCTGAGGGAATTCATTTTGACAATTGTGCTTGGCTTACACAGAATATGAAATTTTCTCCAATGTGTTGTCAAAAGTCATTTAAAAATAATAGTCTGGTGCTAAGGTTATTTATTCCCATTGTACTTCAAGGGTTTGTAAATTTCCTCATATTTCACAGTTGTCTTGAATAATAGCTTTCCGAAAGCTTGTCATTTCTGTTGAAGTAATTTAATCATTTGGCTTTTAAAAAATGCAGTTGTAGCTTCACATTTGGTTCAATAAGAACCATGAGTTGCAGTTGTATTTCACAGATTGTCAAATTTTAGGGCAATGAGGAACTGTGATGAGTAAAAATCTGTGCTGGCTCCACTCCTAAGATTTGCCATTTACCTAATTAACCGAATGTTATTGAGTGCATGAAGCTTCATGAATTGATACCTAATTGATCATTGCATTGATTCCTGACGTGCAAGTTGAAACCAGCATCTGCTCAAATAGTGATAGCCTCGAGTATATTACAGTGTCGAACAAATTATCCATAATCTTTGTGAAGCAACCTCTTCAGTTATCTCTCATGCATTAATTCCAGTGGTGTACATTGGATGTTGATAGATTAAGATATCTGTAAATGGTGGATGACCATGCTTGGAGGGCTCACATGTATATATGTGCCAATTCAGTTAAACGGCTCTATGATAACTGGTATTGTTCACAATGGATTGGAGTTTATTGTGTTGTAACGGTAGGGCAGGTGGCTGGAGTGATAAGAGAAATGCCAATGATTCTCCAATCGTTTAGAATGAGGTTTGTGAAAGTGCACTCGGAGTGAATTATTTGAATTTTGGTTGGCCCTGGAGGGCCTTGTTTTTGTATGACAGATATTTAAAATGTGTAACATGTTGCTGAATGTACATTTTTTTACAGATGTGTTTAGTTCGTCTTCTATCTCCTGTATAATGTCGATGAACAATCCAGGCAGAACCTTATCTGTGGTTTTGCTTTATATGTTTTCTTCCTTTTATCACCAACTTTTTCATATGGCTGAAAATCAGCTTAAAGATTCTTGATCACTCCAGAGCCCTATCTGTCCACACCTTGAGTACATTCTCCACTCTGTAACATTGCCATCATCTTGTTTTCTCTCCCTGAAACCAATTGATGGCTCCAACTCTGCCAACATATGTTTGAAATCTGGAGCCGCTTTCATCATAGAATCCCTACAGTGCAGAAGAGGCCATTCAGCCCATCAAGGGTATCTTATCCAGACAATATCCCTGTAGTCCCATACATTTACCATGGTCACTCCATCTAACCTAGACATCCTGGCACACTAAACTGGCAATTTAGCATGGCCAATCCACCTAACCTGCAGGTCTTTGGACTGTGGGTGGAAATTGGAGCACTCAGAGGAAGCCCACACAGACACGGGGAGACTGTGGGTGTGCGTGGGTGCATCTGTCAGTCTCTGGTTCCTTCAGTGATTTACCCGATGCAATCTGTCCCAAGCTCTGGCAATTGTTTTGACAGGGAGGCGTTTGCATAATGGTAAAAGGAGAGCAATCTTCATTGGGGGGGGGGGGGGGGGGGCGCAGTGGCTATTGACAGACCTAGGACTAGAGGGCACAGCCTCAAGATAAGGGGGGGGGGGCAGTTTAGAACGGAGTTGAGGAGGAACTTCTTCACTCAAAGGGTGGTGAATCTCTGGAATTCTCTGCCCGTTGAAGTGGTGGAGGCTGCCTCGCTAAATATATTTAAGATGCGGGTAGATAGGTTTTTGATAGGCAAGGGGATTAAGGGTTATGGGGAGAAGGCGGGAAAGTGGAACTGAGCCACGACAGATCAGCCATGATCTTATTGAATGGCGGCGCAGGCTCGAAGGGCTAGATGGCCTACTCCTGCTCCTATTTCTTATGTTTCTAAAGGGAGGTGGGAGGGGAGCAGAGCCAAAGTCCGCCGGACAAGCATTGTGTACAAGTCTACACAGTATATGGAGGTCTGTCAACAGCCACAGCCCCCTCCGCCATGAAGACTGCTCTGCTCTCCTTTTGCCATCCTCGACCCCCAGCACTGGCCACACAACCAGCTCCCACCCCCAATCTGGAGTTCCCACCTACACGCCCCTCTTAACAACCTCTGTCCCCTCCTCCCCAACCCCTGGTCTAGTCTTGCCTCCTCGAGCCCTATCCCCTTGACGTTGCCTGATGCCCGATAAGCGGTACCAGGCTGGCATAGCCCAAGGGGCACTTCCCACCCCTGCCTCAGACCAGAGGGTGGTCCTCAATGGCCTCCAGTTCCATTAGAGAGGTTGTCATGTTTGGTCCTGGTTGCTGGGGACAATCTTTAAAAAAAAACAATGCAGTCCCTCATAGGATTTAGTTCTTCAGAAATGTTTTAAAGTTTATTTATTAGTGTCACAAGTAGGTTTATGTTAACACCACAATGAAGATACTGTGGAAATCCCTTAGTCATCACACTCCTGCACCCATTCGGGTTCACTTGGGGGGAGAATTTAGCACAGCCAGTCCGCCTAACCAGCTCATCTTTCAGGTTGTGGGAGAAGGCTGGAGCACCCTCGCTTTGGCAGTACATTCCGGATATTGCTGTTGCACAAGACGTGGGTGCAAACTGCAAAAGCTAGCATGTGTCGTGCTTTCACGCAATCAATTTCCAGCCTCCAGTCATTTCTGCCTGCTTCAATATGATTGAATTGATTTTTATAGTTTTATACACAGCCGCCCGGCAGTGAAGGTGGCCCATCATTGGCAGAATCTCTTGGCTCTGTCCTGCTGATGTAAGTGGGGTTTTGAGTGTCCCGCACCCTCTGCTGCTATAGAATGAGCTGCGGGTCTCATCTTCGGTAAGACTGAAAGATTCCATCAGCAGGAAAGGCTGGAAAATCTCAGTTCTTGAGAGCAACTTCCATCTCTTTCTATGGACACGGCTTATCCACGTCAGCCAGAAATCCCAACCCGAGTCACAGGTTTAAATTTGAAGGAAGAATTTTAGGAAGTTTTTCTTTACACAGTGAGTGACAAGAATATAAAATGCTGCCATATGGAATTGTTATAGCAGATCACATTTATGGTGTTGGGGAAGCTTAATGTCTGCATGAGGTAAAAGAGAATAGAAGCATATGGAAGAGAGATTAAAAAAAAGAAATTAGTTACAGGCGACTGGTGCATTGTAAATATTACCGAGATCAAGGGGCAGCTTCTGTGCAGCAAATTCCATGAAACCTTTGCCTGCAAATTTTCCAGTGTCCCACTGTTTGATCTTCTTTTGCACTTCCCAATGCTTTTACCATTGTTGTGTATCTGTCTCATTGTTTTAGAGATGAATTTTATGTAGGCCGTAGAGATCCTGCTCCCTCACACTGCCAGGGACCCAGGTTTGATTCCAGCCTTGGATGATGGTGTAGAGTTTGCACGTTCTCCTTGTTTCTGCACAGGTTTCTCTCGGATGCTCCAGTTTCCTCCCACAGTCCAACAATGTGTAAAGTAGGTGGATTGGCCATGCTAAATTGCCCCTTAGTATCCAAGGATGTGTAGGTTAAGTGGTAAATGTGTAGGGTTACAGGGATAGTGTAGGGGCCGGGAGGGGGAGAGCGAGATAAGGTAATCTTTTGGAGAGTCGGTACAGACTCGATGGGCCTAATGGCCTCCTGCACTGTAGGGATTCTGTGGTGGTGGGGGAGGGGGGGTGGACAGCCAATTAAGTGGCTGTTGCTGAGGCTAATTAACTTAATGGTGAGTATTCCTGGGCCTGCATCTTGAGAATTAATTATAAAAAGGAACATTTGATGTTGGAATGGGGCCTCTGGGTTAATGAGTCTGGAAAGGAATAAACTAGAAATTTCCCTTCCCCTCAATGCCCGTGTGTCTCCCCACCCCCAACTCTCTTCCTCCTCTGACCCGAAGGGGTGTCTCCATCTGGCAGTGGGTTTCCTAACAAAGTGGAAGCTTAAGCTAGAAGAGGCCCTTAAGTGGCTCAATTGGGCTTCAGGTTGGAAGACCAGTCTGCCATTTTTCCTTCCACTGGCATGATGACATATGTGTACATATGCCCAAGACTTGGGCATGCCATCAGCTGCCTGCCTGCACCAATTCACCTTCCAGCCATCCACTAACCCCCCCCACCCCCAGCCCCGTCCCCAAAGGGCTGATGAATTTTGCTTTTCAAAATCTCGTTTGCTTCATTTCTATTTCCCCAGGCCCAATTTCTCCCTCACCATCTTCTTGGCCTTTTTAGTGCTTTAGCTATTACCGAGTTGCCAGCTTTAGCAGTTTAAGGAGCTTGCAAAGGTTATAATTTAAAGGTTACCGTGTTAAGCAGTAAGGAACAGAAGGCCACTTTAAATTGGCAACCACTAATCTGCCTCCACCCCCACCCCACCACCCCTATCAAGACATCAGGATCTTATATGTTTCAGCCAAGTTGCCTCTTATTCTTCTAAATTCCAGTGGATACAAGCCTAGTCTGTCTAACATTTCCTCCATAAGACAACCCACCTATTCTTGGCATTAGTCTTCTCTGAACTGCTTGCAACGCATTTGTACCTTTCCTCAAATAAGGAGACCAATACTGTTCACAGCACTCCAAGTGTGGTCTCATGAGCGCCCTGTACAACAGAAACATAACTTCCTTACTTTTGCAGTCAATTCGCCTCGCACGATCATATACTACTAGCTTTCCAGAAAAAAATGGAAAGTGCTGGAGAGGAGAGAGGTTCTTTATGCACCGGGATGTAAAATGCAATTGGATGAGAGTTGCTATCTATTCTCGACTTCAGATGAGGTCAAGAAGAAATTCATTGGCTGAGATTTGCTGAGCAACTCATCATGTGATTCACAGCAGTGGGAGGTGGCCTGTCATTGGCTGCCAGCTGGATCTTCTGATCCCGCCATTGCCAGCGATGTTTCCTGTTGAATGCACCCCTTGCTGCTGTGAATCTTGCTGTGGGAGTGTGCCCTAGGCGGGACTGGACAATCCCACTAGCCTAACAACAGGTAAATTTTGCCTGAGACGGGTGTGAATTTTGTGGCTAATTGAGTAAATATCTTGTTTCCACTGCAGCGTGAAGCAAAGATAATGTGACATTTGAAATTAATATGGCTGTGAGCTAGATATGTCACTCATGGGGAAAGTTCCAAAGTTGCTGTTGTAAATTCACATTTGTAAGGAATGCATGTGTCCAATAAAAACAATTGACTTTGGAGGATTGTTGGTGTACTGAAAACTCACTTGAATTTTGATGGGGATTTGATGTTTTGTTCCAAGCCCTGTGGAGATCTGTACACCAAAATAACCAAATAGATGAAGTGGCATCCCAGAGGAATAAGTTACAATTCACTTTTTGTGACTGTGACTCTAATAACTCTGACATTAAAGTAAATGTAAATTAAACATAAATTGATGGAAAATGATGGTTGGTGCAGATTATCAATTGCACATGGAAACATATACCCAGTGTGAATCACCCTGTGGTTTGTATGCACCACTCATTTCCTATTGTGAAATATTTCCTCATTGTTAGTATATTGTTAATTGATGGGGAACACTTTCAAAGCTTACCACTCAGTAGAAGTTTTTTTTTTGTTGCTCTGATATTTCTGCTACACGCTGTGTACAGGTACTGAGATTTATTCCTCTTACTACACTCAGTTGCTGTAATAATTCAGCTGAACACCAGTTTCCCGTCACCTCTCTCACTTTGTTGTACTAAAAAAGAGATCACCCCAAGGCTCACAGGTAGCGCAACACCTGGGGTCCTACAGCGCTGGTCCAGGTGAAGTAACAAATTTAAAAGCCCCACACTGCACACTTCCTATTGGGCAAATTTCCAGTTGCCTGTTTCAGGGTGATCTGTCGACAATTCCCCACGGCCTTTGACCCCGCCATTACCAGCAATGTTTCCTGTTGAATGCACCCCTTACGGCTGTGAATCCCACTGTGGGAGTGTGCCCTCAGCGGGACTGGACGATCCCACTGGCCTGAACAATGGGTAAATTTTGCCCAAGACGGGTGTGAATTTTGTGGCCATCTATTGCAAGCTGCTAATTGAGTAAATATCTTGTTTCCACTGCAGCATGAAGCAAAGATAATGTGACATTTGAAATTAATATGGCTATGAGCTAGATATATCACCCATGGGTTGCTAAAGAAGCATTGACTGGCTAAAGCTAAATGTGTCCATTATCATTGTTTGAAATAAGCTACGTTCAATTAAAGTTAATACTGACATGGCCTTTAGTTAGAATCATAGAATCCCTTCAGTGCAGAAGGAGGCCATTTGGCCCATCGAGTTTTCACCGACCACAATCTCACCCAGGCCCTATCCCCAAAACTCCACGCATTTACCTGAGCTAGTTCTCCTGACACTAAGGGGCAATTTAGCATGGCCAATCCACCTAACCTGCACATTTCTGGATTATGGGAGGAAACTGGAGCATCTGGAGAAAACCCATGCAGACAAGGGGAGACTGTGCAAATTCCACGCAGACAGTGACTTGAGGCCAGAATTGAACCTGGGTCCCTGGTGCTGTGAGGCAGCAGTGCTAACCACTGTGTCACTGTGCCATCCACAGAAGCAGCGTATCGCTTCAGCAGTGCTGAATTCTGGACATTTTCAGGGCTATTGGACAGCTTGCTTGTTTGGTCTGCAGTTCGGGATCAGAGGCAGATTTACAGTTACTGGGGCCCTGTGCTCCCCTTTGTTTCTGGGGCAACCCGCCAAACCTCCCCTTGACTGCTGCTAAACCCAGGACGTGAAGGCTCAAGTCATGAAAATCCCCCGATTGATCACTGTTTCTTCACTTGTTAAAACATGCCTGTGTGAATAATTGCTTTGCTGAAATCCAAGCTCACCTCTTGTACGAAGCTGTGATTCTGATCATGGATTTCCTACAACAGTGGCAGATGGAATTTAATTCTGAAAAGTATGAGGTGATACACTTTGGAAGGAGTAACAGATAAGAGGACACTGGGAAACACACAGGAACAGAGGGATCTCGGGGTGCTTGTCCACAGATCCCTGAAATTGGCAGGTTAGCAGGGCAGTTAGGAAGGGAAAGGGACAATTGCCTTTATCAGTTGTGCATAGATTTTAAGGGCAAGGAGGTTATGTTGGAGTTGTATGGAATATTGGTTGGGCCACAGCTGAAGTACTGTGTATAGTTTTGGTCGCTTATAGGAAGGATGTGATTGCACTGGAGAGGGTGCTGAGGAGATTCACCACAATGTTGCCTGGGATGAAGCATTTTGAGCTATGAAGAGAGGCTGGATCGGTTTTCTTCCAGAGCAGAGAAGGCAGAGGGGGACCTGAATGAAATATGTAAGATTATGAGGGGTAGGGACAGGGTGGATAGGAAGCAGCTGTTCCCTTAGTTGAAGAGTCAATAACAAGGGGCTGTAGTGTTAAGGTAAGAAGCAAGAGAATTGAAGGGGATTTGAGAAAAAATCACCAGGGTGGTCAGAGTCTGGAATGCACTGCCTGGGAGGGTAGTAGAGGTGGGAAACCTCACAACCTTTAAAAGGTACATGGACGAGCACTGAAATGTCACAGCATTCAAGGATATGGGCCAAGTGCTGGAAAGTGGGATTAGTGTAGATTTAATGTAGATTTGTCAGTGCAGACTTGATGGGCCAAAGGGCCTCTTCTGTACTGTGGTGACACTGTTCCTCTACTGTGCCTAACAGCAGCAAATGAGGGGAGGAATCGGCCTGTGATTGGATGAGCTTTTTCCAGGTATCAGGCACGCCAGCTGAGTGTTCCGTCAGTCGGGAGGGGGGTTGTGCCTGGGCACGGTGCGTTTCATTAAACATCCACTCCTACTCACAATCAATGTGACTTCTGCTTGGTTCAGAGGTAACGTGGGTTAGCACGCTTTGTGTTGGAAGCAGAACTGACATTACAGCCTGTTCATCAAATTAAGAACCATGTTGATAAACTCCCATTGTGATGTGTTATTTAAGCTGCTGACAGAACACAATGCCATTTCACTGACTTCAATTGCTTGCTAAATCTAATTTAGTGGGTGTGCAGTGCTTTTCAAAAAAATAATTTAGAGAGCAGTTTGAATGTACGTCAAATGTCAGACAAAAGCAAGTAGTGGCTGTTTTGTTACTTTAGTCTTTTTTCTGTAAGTTTCTTCTCGCTTCCGAGAACTCTTCAGAATAGACCCATAGAAGCCCATCATATTTGTTGGTGACTGCTGTACTAAAAGAGGGATGAAATTTCAATCCAAACTTAATTATGATGGTGATATGCAATACAGTAGGGACAACTGGATTCTTCCTTCCCAGAAAATGAGCAAAGTGTTCAGCGTCTCAGTGTATTCCTGCTGTCTATCAAAGCTAATGACCATGTTGTGATTCGTATTGGGTACACACATAAATAGGGTTGCAGAATTAATTTTACAGTTGAACTTGAAGCAGCTGCAATGACCATGTCAGTCACACATTGAGGAAAATGTTGGAGGTTTTCAGGATAGCTTGGCATTTCTAGTGGTAATACTGATTTTTTTTTTTCCCTTTTTCAATCTCTCAATTCTGTCAAAGAACATTGTTCCTTTAGACCATCATTTAGGCAGCAATCCAATGGAATACAGGACCTGACCAAAAAAAAGGATGGGGGGGTGGGGGGCAAGGGAGAGCTCTACAAGACTGTTTAGTTCCTCATCTGAAATGGTTGTATTCATTGCTGTTGTTACTTGCTAAATATAACCTCCATTAGGAGAGATCAGCTTGGTTGATGAGAATTCATGTTGGGAGAGGTAACACTTTCAGAAAAATTCCTAAGGTAGCTCTAATTTCCTTTGTTTTGATTTATTATTATTACATGTATTGGGAAATAGTGACAAGTATTATTTCTTGTGCGCTATACAAGATATACAGTTCATAGAGTACATAGGGGAGAGGGTGCAGAATATAGTGTTACAGTTATAGCTAGAGTGTAGAGAAAGATAGGTAGGTCCATTCAAAAGTCTGACGGCAGCAGGGAAGAAGCTGTTCTTGAGTCAGCTGATACGCAATCTCAGGCTTTTTTTATCTTTATCCCGATGGAAGAAGGCAGAAGAGAGTGTGTCCGGGATTGGAATTGTTTCTCACCCATCAAAAGTGTGTCCTGCAATCACGGTATTGGGACATTAATAATGCCTGATTTGTTCTTCCACCCATGTGTGATGTACTTTAAACAGCTGTGAACATGCCATACATGAATTCTCCCCACTCCTGCAGAAGGACAAGGTACTGGATCGCTTTGTGTGATTCATTGACCTAAGCCACGTGCTAATTACGTAAGAAGGTAACCGAGTGGAATTGCGAAACAAGAAAATGAAGATACTCTCAGTGCAAAAGTCCACTGAAACAAAACAGGTTATCGTTGCTGAGATTTATCACGGTAGTTTCAAGCCTGGATGTGGACCCAGAATTGCAGATATTAAATTTGGAATGCTACCAACTAAAAGGAGTTGTTTACTGGTCAGTGCATGTGCAGCAGTGTCTGAATTGAATTTGAGAGGCTGGAGTTGCATTGATGAACCTGTGGAATCTTACTATTAAAAAAAGACTGATGTTTATACAACTGCCTTTCTGTAATATCCCAAAAATGGTTCCCATCCAATGGATCTGTTTGAAGTGTTGTCACTGGTGTTATGTGAGCAAATGTTCATGCTAAATGAGAAGAATTTACCAGTTAAATAGGTCTTGATGCCATGGATTGGGGGAAGATTATTATTCAAGGCACTACTGAGCCTTTTTTTATTGAAGGTCATTGAAGGTTACCCAGACAAGCAGACAGCACCTTGGTTTCTCGCCTCACATCAGGGATAGCACCACCAGATTTCCTCAAAAACTTCTCTGCTTCTGCCACCCACTCTCGGTCCTCCTTAGTCTGATGGTTAATGTGTCAGAAAGGAAGTATCTCCCAAAATAATTTACAGCCAATTAAGTGCTTTGAAATTATAAACATTTGATGTCAAAAAAGAACTCGCTCCCTCTGCTCTGAATAGCCTAAATTGACAGCTCTGCATTCTGTAGACAGGGACAAAAGAGGCAGAATGCAATGGAGGCGATGGGAGCAAAGGCATTGTAACGGAAGAGGTACAGAAAAATGCACAGCCAAATGAAAGGAAGGCAGGTATCAATGGAAATGAAATGGATGGTTATTAGATTACAAACACAGGAAGAGGAAAATGGGTGCTAGTCATAAGAGAGGGGTGGAGACAGCAGCTGGAAGCAGATCTTTGGGAGAGGGAAAATGCTCGCTGAGGTGGCAGCGTGCAAGAATGAAATGGGTAGAAGACGGAAGGGCAATGGCTTGGATGGAGGAGAGAGGGGAAAGGGTCTTTACTGAGTTGGAGGAAGTGAAGAGTGCCCAGATGATTGGAAATGCAGCACCATTCCTTCGGTGTTGCTGAGCTCCCTCACAAACAGCACTGTGGGTGTACCTTTGTTGCAGGGACTGCAGTGGCTCAGGAAGGTGGCTCACCATCACGTTCCCAAGGGAAGAGCAATAAATGGTGGCTGACCCTGGGAAGCCCACATCCCTTTGAATGAAAAAACAAACTGGATGAGGGAGAATGTTGAGGCACCTTTTGGTTAAGTGATGGTCTGTTGGTTCATTGAAAACCCAAAAGGTCCTTTATTTTTCTGCATTTAAACTGTATTAATAGTGAATTTTAAAACATGAAATAAGGCTAAACAGAAGGCATGATTTAATATAAAAATGCAGTTGTTCTTTAGGGGAACATACCCCTATTGATGCAATCTGCCTGCTGCTCTCCAATGTGTACCATTAAGGCAGCACGGTAGCACAGTGGTTAGCATTGCTGCCTCACTAACTGAATATCAAAATGCTGAAGGAAGCATCTAACCTTTTAAATATGTTGATAAGACTTCTGTCAGCAGCAATTAAAATAGCAAGCTAATGTTTGGTGGAATATTCATGTTAATGACACAAATCCAAAGTGGTCTTTTGTTTTGAGATTTGTTTTTTCCCAAATTCAGCTCAGGGAAGTTACTCATTCAACTGTGAGCAGTTAAGTGCTCTCTTGTATTTCAAAATATTCTGTAATCAAAAAAAAATTGGTAAATTAGCTAAATTATTTTGGAAGGAACAAATAAAATGCCTGAAGTAATTGAGCGCTTAACTGTTTTCAGAGTATTATGGTAAAGGATCATTAGCTGCTACCCATTAGTGCTCCTGTCCATGACAGTTTATTCAACCAGCCAACAGGGGCAGATGATACTGTCCATCAGTACAGAGCGATGTGGTAAATCCCCTGTCAAGCAGGGGGAAGGTTCTGTGCATTACATCAGAACCCCCAAACTAACCTCATGTCTTTAGCTGGGTATGACACAAATGTTGAAATTCAACTGTTTGGGAATAATCATTAGATTGAATTAATTTTAGCCCTAAATTCGGAAGGCTTATCTCTGCACAGGATTGGTGATCCCTATGGCCTGAGATAATGGACAGAAATGTGACTGACTTACGCACAGTGACTTGTGAGAATGTTGGAGGGCACTGGGGGTGGAATCTACCGTTCAGCATAATGTGACCCCCGACCCCGTGCTGTGGAGTTATGTTTGATTTAGGTGTCCGTTCCCCATCCAGCAGGATTGGCAGCCAACTATTTTGACCAAATAATTATCATTGGGAGAATATGTATCTCTACATTGTCCTTCTATGTGGAGTGAAAAGGTAGCAGCCAGTACTGTTGACGGATATCAATGTTGAAGTGAGTGAATGCAGTCTAACAATTGATTTCCTCAATTCAGATTCTTTCAGAACTAAAACAAAATATTAACCCATGTACTGTGCATTGCTGTTTTGAGAGAATGTGCCAATAGCTGGTCCCTACCTATGGCGGCCTAGTGTTAATAATAAAATAACTTGGGCTCACCGTCAGAGGATGTGTCCTACTAAACGTTGAGTGTAGTTTCATCTGGATAAATACTTAGATACTTTGGCAGAAGATTCCTCAATTGTTGCAGTTGGATCTTCAGAGTACAATTAGCATTGGAAGTCTAGTGGTTGAGGTGCAGTGCATGGAGACTTTATGAATGATTAATGAAAGTACATATTTAAAAGGGACATTATGGCCCAGATTTTCCATATAGTTACCCACAGGTAACTTTGCAGGCTTGTCAGCAGAGATCTGACTAATCAGCATTGTGTTTCAATGTGTACTTGCTACAGGAGATCAAACTAGGAATTAAATTGCATTGACATTACCCTACAGGAAACAAAATAAAGATTGAGAGGAAGTTTAAAAAATAAACCAGGAAACTGAAAGAAAACATCTTGGACCATGACCACCGTGGAGTGACGATCACAATTGGATTGCCTCTGATTCACTTACGCCATAGCTGCAACTTTCTCACTCAACCTTCCCACTTGGGCCGGGTAAGAATAGCACAGTGCAGCAGCTTCCCCAGGCTTTGGGTTGAGCAGTGTTTGGGGAAAAGGAAGATATGCCCTGCCTTTTTCTTTACCAGTGTTGGCTGCCATAAAGGAAGTAAGTTTAAAGTTCCTGCTTTTCAGAAGGCAGGGAGAAGGTAATTGGGTAGCATGGGGTGCAGTGGTTGGCTGGTGAGGGGATAGGATGGGAGAAAGTTGGGGTGGGGGGGGGGGGAGGTGGTTGGGTGGTCACTTTTGTACTTTGTCTCTATTTATAAAAATCCATGATCCTGAATGCTTTTAACTACTTTCTCAATCTGCCTTGTCACCTTCAACAATTTGTGCCATATACTCCATATGTCATTGTTCCTGTATCCTTTTAGAATTGTAGGATTTTTTTATATTGCCTTTCCTCATTCTTCCTATCAGAGTTCTATGGTTATTATCCTCAGATGCATCACATCCTGGTGACTTATCAACTATTAAGTACCATTTTTAGCCCATCAAGTGTTTCCTCTTTCACTGTGACTTCTGTCGACTCTACTTCCTTGGTAAAGACATATGCAAAGTGCTAATTTAACACCACAACCATACTGTCTATCTTCATATGTAGATCATCTTTTTGGCCCATCCTGGGCCTGAACCCACAGTGATACCCACTGAGATCCAGCTGATATCTACAGGATTGACACTTGGACCAGTCTTTTGGATGCTGAAGACAGATTTCTTGTGTCAGCTGTGGATCTGTTGGAAGCACTCTGCCCTCTCTGTGTGCAAGAGGGTTCTAGGTTCATTCCAGGACTTGAAGCTGACATGGCAGTGCAATACTGAAGGCATGCTGCACTGTCAGAGGGGCTGCCTTTCAGATAATTGTTAAACCAAGGCCCTGTTCCCTGTTCTCTCAGGTGGACATGAATGTTCCTGTGACACTGCATTGAGAAAGACAAGGAGGCTTATGCCTAATGTCCTGACCAATATTTATCCCTCAAATCAAAATTACCAAGATAAAGTATCTGGCCTTTTTCATGATGCTGTTTGAGGGAGCTAGCTGTGACTGCTTTATTGATTCAGAGATGTCCTATCATTATGAAAGGTGCTATATAAATGCAAGTGTTCCTGACTAGCCTTTTTATGACTTGAATACATGTAGAATAATTCACATTCACTTTTATGTTAGCTGTCTTTCTCTTCAGAGGCTCTCTTTGGGCACTATAACCCTGAAGTACTTAGTAAGGTAATTGGATGCTCTAATGGGAGATGAGTAATTCTTATGGAAAGTTGGGCTGTGTAGTCTCTCTCATGCAGGAGATTCCCTTGCTCAATATATCTGTGGCCCGACCTTACTATTATAGTCCAACTACAGGTCAGTTTGATGATTACATTATTCACACTGCTTTGAGGCTTTGCACAATCATTAATGATATACTTTTAAAATCGCATCAATGATTTACTTTTAAAATGGAGTGATTCCTGTCTGGGTGCAAAATCATACTACAATTTTTGTTCCATATAGCTTTTTGTCTTATGCACACTGGGACAAACACAAGAATGCCAAATTTCAAACAATCAAAATCTATACCACAGGAGAAAAGGGGTACTGATTGGTTAGCAAGTAGACTCTGGCTAGGGCATTGCGATGGTGAAAGCAACAGGGAATTGTAAAACTGCATGTCTTTGGGTAATTAAAAAAGAAAGCTTGAACATATTTCCCATCTTTGTACAGAATGGGTTTGAAGTTTGGTATTCTTGCATCTGTCCTGATGAGTACAGGACCAAAAGACAACATGTCTCTCTTCTTCAGCAATACTCAAGTTCTATAATACCAAGCGACTGTTTCTTTTTCTCCGTGTCTTGGGGGATGGTGTGATTTTATATGGTAAAAGCTGGATCAAAACTCATGACTTCCTAAAATTCCATATATACATTTAATTCCATTCTTTATTTTGCCTGTAGTATTAGTTACTGTTTGTATTTAACCATGAATTATCATTTGAAATGAGTGAAAACCAACTCAATGATTCATTATCATTAAACATTATTATTAAGCAACTGGCTGCACCAGTTGAATCCTTGAATTACTATTTTTCCAAAAGTCCTTACGAACACTGTGGGCTGAATTTTCTCATCCTGCCTGCTATGGGAATCATAGTGGGCAAGGCACAGACCATGCAAAGATCCATTGATCACAGGTGGGATTTTCCGCTTTTGGGGCAAGCGTGATCAGAAAATCCTGCCCTGTGTAAGGAAATGTGATACATACATATATACACAATTCCTTAACCAACAAAGTAAGTGTTTTAAATTTTTTATGACTAAATTATATGCATATTTTCATTTCCCACCTTGTCATTTGCAGTCAACTATAAATATAGCCTTGGTTTCATGTAGAGGTATAACAGTGGGAAATGATGATGTATTAGTAGTTTTGTAGAATCCCAAAATATGTGATTGCAGGAGAAATATTTGTACCTTGGGCAGCATTCAAGGTTTGAAGAATATTTTTTGAAACCCTGCTGGTGGCACAAGCCTTGCTGCAATGGATGTGCGTCGGAAACAGATTTTCCGTTTGAGTCGGGTGGGTTTAGTAACGAGAGTGGATAAATATTATGAGAAGGCCAAAGTTGCCTTTCTCATTGATGTAAAAGGAGGAAGTGATTGCCCCCTCCCCCAAGTGGTGGGTCTGTTTCGTGCCATTCAGCGCTGGGACCTCATTGTAATACATTTGTGTATTATTATCGGGCCCCTGCGCTAGAATCCTACCCCATGTCAAAACATGTATCCATTGCAGTATGACACATTGCACGATGCACAACTAGTCTCAGAAGGTGTGCACTTGGCATGCAAAACTCTGAGGGGAGCTCAGAGATTTGCCCAGCGTGCAGGAGGAGAGCATAATTCCATGGGATGCCAGGGTGGTGCCAAGGTAGTGCTGGGAGTGTCAGTTTGATGACAGGGGTGCATCTGGGTGAAGACTGTTTCCTGGTGTGCTCGCTGTGAATTGGGGCAATCTTTAAAAATGGCACCTGGCTCATCGAAACGCTGTGGTGATGACAAAGCTGGCGAATCAAAGGCTTCCCACCAGCAATATAGCATGGAACATGTGCCTGTTTTTTTTCTAAGTCCTGCAACATAAGAATCATAGAATCCCAACAGTGCAGAAGGAGACCATTCAGCCCATCGAGTCTGCACTGACAGCAATCTCTTCCTTGTCCTAGTTCTGTAATCCCACATATTTACCCTGCTAATCCCCCTCATACTAGGCTCAATTTAGCAAGGCCAATCAACCTACCCCGCAGATCTTTGGACTGTGGATGAAAACCAGAGCACGTGGAGGAAACCCATGCAGATATGGGGAGAATGTGCAGACTCCACACAGAAGTGACCTGAGGCTGGAATTGAACCCTGGTCCCCAGCACTGTGAGCCAGTAGTGCTAACCACTGTGCCACCATGCTGTCCATATATATGGTGTAAAGTGCCATTAGGAGGCTCAATGCCAATTTTCTCTCCCGACATTGGATTTTGTCAGCATCAGTGAAAATCTGAGTGTTAGAGAAAACCATAAGCAAACTGTCAAAAGTGGTTGCAGATTTTTTAAACCACCTCTTCAGTGAAAATAAATTTAAGTATTTATCAGTGTCACCATTGAATATGGAGCATTATCTCACAATAGCATTTGTAAATACACAAACAATACTCCCATGCAAAGTTTCACTGATTCAAGTTTAATTCCCCATAAATGGTAAAGTAATTGCAGCCAGGCAAAACTGATACGGAAACAAGGTCCTTCAAGTTTACAGTACTTCAATGCAATCATCCTGGGTCAAAACCTTATTCCCACTGCAATTCACTGGTCTTTATACCTTGCTTGATCGCAACTCTAAACGTCCTTATAAGGCATGCAACTGTACTTCTTGGAGCTAATATGTATGTATGTAACTTCTGTCTGTTTGCATATGTATGCAAATTCATCAACGGGAAAAATTCTTTTCAATTTCCATGATGCTATTTTACACATTTTTAGCTTTCTTATCACACTTTCACAAGACTGTCAACCAGCCTTCAGTTCAGTTAGTGCCGATGTGTACCATATATGGTCTCTGTGAGCCAGAAGCATGATAAGTCGTAGCTGTTATCTCATTCTTGAGGCAAACGCAAATATTCTGACAGAGGGCATGAGAATCTCAAACGTTGACCATCTGTTTTTATTTCAAGAAGCTATTTATTAACCCTTTCTATGTGTCTCCTAACAGTAGGAGAAAGGCAAACCTAGGGTAGCAAGCATCATCCAGGCAAACGTGAACTTAAGTAGATGAACAAGGTAATTAGAGGTGAAATTTTAAAAAAATAGAATTAACTTCACACATCCTTTTAGGAAGACTGGTGTCAGATCAGCGTCAGAACCCCTTTAAATTGGCAGTTGAAGGTGCAAAGAGAAATCTCAAAATACATGTATCTGCAAACCCAAAGCAGAACAAGTATAATTTATTTGTGCACTGTGACAGTCAGGAGGAAAATAAACAAGACTGAGTATTCTAAAAGGTGTTTATGGACCACAACTAAAGACGAGCATAAATGATTAATGGAAACAGTACTTTTAAATATTCAACAGAAGACTGGAGCCATGTGTCTTGGTTGCTGATAATCCAAGCAGAACTATTAATGAGTTGGATCTCATAGAAAAGGGAAAAATGGATCAATTTGGCTATGTTCCTGGTGATAAGAACATAAGAACATAAGAAATAGGAGCAGGAGTAGGCCATCTGGCCCTTCGAGCCTGCCCCGCCATTCAATAAGATCATGGCTGATCTGTCGTGGCTCAGTTCCACTTTCCCGCCCTCTCCCCATAACCCTTAATCCCCTCTCTTATCAAAAACCCATCAACCCGCTTCTTAAAAATATTTAGCGAGGCAGCCTCCACCACTTCAACGGGCAGAGAATTCCAGAGATTCACCACCCTTTGAGTGAAGAAGTTCCTCCTCAACTCCGTTCTGAACTGCCCCCCCTTTATCTTGAGGCTGTGCCCCCTAGTCCTACTGTCTTTTTTGAGCGGGAAGAGTCTTTCCACCTCTATCCTATCCATCCCATTCATCATCTTATACGTCTCAATGAGATCTCCCCTCATTCTTCTAAACTCTAACGAGTACAAGCCTAGTTTATTCAGCCTCTCCTCATAGCTCAACCCCCTCAACTCCGGTATCAGCCTAGTAAACCTCCTCTGCACTCCCTCCAAGGCCAAAATATCCTTGCGCAGGTGCGGCGCCCAAAACTGCACACAGTACTCCAGCTGCGGCCTCACCAATGCCCTATACAGCTGCAGCAAGGCCTCCCTACTTTTATATTCAATCCCCCTCGCTATGAAGGCCAGCATCCCATTCGCCTTCCTGACCACCTGCTGCACCTGCAGGCTGGGTTTTTGCGACTCATGCACAAGGACCCCGAGGTCCCTCTGCACCGTCGCCTGCTGCAGTTTTTCGCCACGTAAGTAATAGTCCTTCCTACCATTCTTCCTACCAAAGTGGACCACCTCACACTTGCCAACATTAAATTCCATTTGCCATTTCCTGGCCCATTCGCCCAGCCTATCTAGATCCTTCTGCAGACTCTCCACACCCTCCGCACAATTTGCCTTTCCCCCAATCTTGGTGTCATCAGCAAATTTCGACACCCTACACTCGGTTCCCTCCTCCAGATCATCTATATAAATGGTAAATAGCTGAGGCCCCAGCACCGACCCCTGGGGCACTCCACTAGTCACCAACCGCCAATCCGAATAGCACCCATTGACCCCCACTCTCTGCCTCCTATTTGACAACCAATCCTCTATCCACGCTAACACCCTACCCCCAACTCCATGTCCTCTGACCTTCTGCAGTAACCTCTTGTGAGGTACCTTATCAAACGCCTTCTGAAAATCCAGAAAGACCACATCCACCGGCTCTCCTCTATCCACCGCCCTAGACACATCCTCATAGAACTCCAGTAAATTTGTCAGACACGACTTCCCTTTAATGAAACCGTGTTGCGTCTGCTCTATCAAGCAATTCCCTTCAAGATGCCTCGCAATTTCCTCCTTAATGACGGATTCTAACATTTTACCTACCACAGACGTTAAACTAACCGGCCTGTAATTCCCCGCCTTTTGCCTGGCACCCTTCTTAAACAACGGCGTAACATTAGCCGTTTTCCAATCCTCCGGCACTTCCCCGGAATCCAGCGACGTCTGGAAAGTAACCACCAAGGCATCCACTATCACCTCCGCCATTTCTTTCAGAACCCTCGGATGCATTCCATCCGGTCCTGGGGACTTGTCCACAATCAGCCCCTCCAGTCTGTCGCGCACCACCTCTCTAGTAACAGTAATGTCATTAAGACCCTCCAGTCCTACCACCTTTCCATCGCTAACACCCGGCAAATTATTCACGTCCTCCTCCGTGAAGACAGAAACAAAAAAGTTATTCAATACCTTAGCCATATCCCCATCCCCTACCACTAGGTCCCCTTTCTCATCCTCTAAGGGACCAACGTTCACCCTAGCCAGCCTCTTCCTTTTTATATATTTATAAAAACTCTTGCTATCCTTTTTTATATTAAGTGCTAGCCCAGCTTCATAGCTTCTTCTACCCTCCTTTATCAACTTTTTTGTCAATCTTTGTTGACATTTAAACCTTTCCCAATCCTCTTCTCGCCCACTGCTCTTAGCTACTCTAAATTCCTCCGCTTTTAATTTAACACTTTCCTTCACCTCCTTCGTTATCCACGGCTTATTACCTCTCTTCCTACTGTCCTTTTTGACCATCGGAATAAATTTCTGCTGAGCACCAAGAAAGATCTCCTTAAAGATCCTCCACTGCTCCTCAGCAGACCTACCTTCCAACGCACTCCCCCAGTCCACATTCGCCAATTCTTCTCTCATCCTACCATACTCCCCTCTATTCAAACAAAGGACACGTGTCCGGGAACCCACTTTCTCCTCCTCCATCTGCAACAGAAACTCCACCATACAATGATCACTCTCTCCAAGAGGATCCTTCACCTCAAGGTCCCTAATTCTACCCGCCTCATTACATAGCACCAGATCCAAGATAGCTCGCTCCCTCGTCGGCTCCAACACACACTGTTCCAGGAAACTATCCCGGCAGCATTCCAAGAACTCCTCCTCGAGCCCACCTCGTCCAACATGGGTCGACCAATCAATATGCAGATTGAAATCCCCCATAACTACTGCCGTCCCATTCCTGCACGCCGCACTTATTTGCGCGTTAACAGCCCGCCCCACCTCCAGATCATTATTCGGGGGCCTATAGACGACACCCACCAGCGTCTTCCTCCCTTTGCTGTTCCTAATCTCCACCCACAACGATTCCACTTTCTGCTCTTTGGCTCCGATATCATCCCTTGCTACCACCTTGATGCTGTCCTTAATCAGCAGAGCTACGCCACCCCCTCTTTCCTCCTGCCTATCCTTCCTAAACACTTGATAGCCCTGTACATTCATCTCCCAGTCCCTGTCACCTTGCAGCCACGTCTCTGTAATGGCCACCAGATCGTATCCATTTGTGTCGATCTGCGCCACCAGCTCATCCACTTTATTCCGAATGCTTCGTGCATTCAGATAAAGCGCTTTCATCCCAGCCTTCTTCTGGACCCTATTTGCCGTAACGCCACCACTTGGGACATCCTCAGCCTCTTCCCTTACCTGTACCCTATCCTTAACTGTAGACCTCCTAACATCACCTACCCTCGCACCCTCCCCCCCCCTAATTAGTTTAAAGCCCTGTCTACAGTTCTCTTTACTCGATTCGCCAGCACTCTGGTCCCAGCACGATTCAGACCAACCCCATCCTGCCCGAACAAGTCCCACCTACCCCAATACTGGTGCCAATGCCCCATAAATTCGATCCCATTCCTCCCACACCAATCTCTGAGCCACCCATTCACTTCCTTTATCCTGTCAACCCTACGCCCGTCTGCACTCGGTTCAGGCAGTAGCCCAGAGAAGACCACCTTGTCGGTTCTACTTTTTAATTCCATTCCCAGCTTCTCATACTCCCTCCCCAGATCCTCAGTCCGCACTTTGCCTACGTCGCTGGCACCCACATGTACCACCACAACTGGGTTCTCACCCTCCCACTCCAGATTCCTCTGCAGCCCAGCTGCGACATCCTGTACCCGAGCACCAGGCAGACAACACACCCTTCTGTGCACTTTGTCATTGTGACAAAGGACAGTGTCAATACCCTTCACCCCACTATCCCCAATCACTACTACGTTCCTTTTCCCCTTCTCTTTGCCTATGTCCTGCTGCATCACTGTACCGTGTGCAGTTTGCTCACCAACCTCACCTGCCTCGTCCTCTTCCAGACTGGAAGCAAGAACCTCAAACCTGTTATGCAGATTAAGAGGCTGAGGCCTCCGCTCCTCACCCCCCTTCCTCCTCCCAGCAGCCCCCTTTTGTTCCATCCCTCTGTTCGTAGTATGGAATAAAGATGATGGATGATCTTTATTCCATACTACGAACAGAGGGATGAGGGATGGGATTTGTGAGGTGTTGATGTTCATCATCATGAAGGCACTGAAGAGGCACTGATAGGGATGAAACAAAATTCCTCACATCCTCATAAAACTCATGTACTTCTTTCCAAGGGCAGCACAGTGGTTAGCACTGCTGCCTCACAGCACCAGGAACCAGGGTTTAATTCCAGCCTCAGGTCTGTGAAGAGTTTGCCCTTTCTCCCCTTATCTGTGTGGGTTTCCTCTGGGTTGTCCATATTTCCGCCGCCCCCCCCCACAGTCTAAAGGTATGCGGCGTTGGTTGATTGGCCATGCTAAATTAACCCTTAATATCGGGGGAGGGGGGGCAGGGTTAGCAGGGTAAATACATGGGGATAGGACCTGGGTGGGATTATTGTGGGTTCAAACTTGATGGGCCAAATGGCCTCCTTCTGCACTGTAGAAATTCTATGATTGCAAAATGTTGTATGGCACCTTACCATACTTCTCAGGAGTGTCTTGCAGTGATTTATATGTAGTAATGATGCACTCAGCAAGATCACATGAACAGCGATGAAATGCAAACTCGTGTTTGATGGTATTGCTTGAGAGGACTGTTAGCAAGGACACCAAGAGAACTGAACAATGAAAGGTGCGTCAGCACCACAACAATACTTCAATGGTAACCAGGTAAATACGAAACAATGATTTAGACGGGGAGGTTGCTAAATGACCAGCTTCCTTGATGTTTTTGAGGAATTGGTATTTGTTGGATGATGCTGCATCTGATGAAGTTCCACACAAAAGGCTGCCATTTTAACATTACGAGGATTCAAGATGGAACCTACGATTGCTTGGAGACTCACCTTTAAGGCTAATGTTTGAGTAAGCTGTTTCTTGGGATCCCATTGGCTTTAATGACTTGAATTAAGAAGCTCTGTGTGCAGCAGGCAAATTTGCAAAATATTTGGGTAGTGGTCTACAAAATTAATTAGAGGTGGTGTGTAAATGGAATGAAAAGTATCTTGTCACTGACAAAATATATCTACACTCTTGCTGCTCGTAATCAGTATGTTTTCTATGGAAAGAGGGGTGTCTTGATTTATCCTTGGAGTGTACATTCCAATTAAGTAAATCAGCAGCAAGCTTTCATGAGTTTAAAATAGATTATTTATTTTCCCACACTTACCCCAAATTAATGCAACAAAACACACTCAGGCTTGAACTTGATTGGGCCATTGTCCAGCTCTGCAGACGTGAACTTTGAGAACATTCTTTGGAAGGTCAGATTTTCATTCTGGGCTGGCAAGGTTCTCTGGGAGTCAGGCTCACCTACCTTGGAATGAGTGGAAAGGCTATCGAAAAGGGAGGCAGGCTGGTGGAGGGCCTGCTCCTGTGCTCTGGCACCATGTCTAAGATTTATTTTAAAAAAAAAAGGAATGGTCCTCTAGCCTTTATTCCTCACCTCCCCACACACTCTCCATGTTAACTTGTGTCGCCTCATACACTCAGTCCACCCCTCCATTGCATCCATGCCCTTCCACCCACCACCATGACCCCCATACCCTCAACTTCCAACCTCTGCCTTTCTGCCCACCCGCCATGGTCTTTATCACCTCCATACCAACTTATTAACCTGTTTCATGATCCTTTGTCCTTACATTTACCATGTCAACTCACTCAGCATTCGCCATGAGCAGACAGCAAAACGCAGAACTGCACAATAGCCTTTTCTAGGCTATTCCTATGGCACTTCTTACATAGGAAGAAGTGTCTTCAGACAGAGGTCTGAAGACAGTAACAAGGCTTGACTGTTCTTAACTGATGACCTGAGCAAGGACTGTGCTGACTTTTCTTTCAAGTGAATTTAGAAGGAAGAGGAGTTGATTCCAGAAGAGGCACAGGGATGAGATTCTTTTCACTTTTTTTTTCACTTTTATAGGCTGAGGAGCAGGAGTTGAGTTTCTCCATTCAGACAAGTCTTGTGTAAGCAATTGAGGCTAGAATGTGATAGAACTGTAAGCCTAAACTCTGAAGAGGAACGATTATTTTCATTGGTAAATAAGTTTTAAAAAAAATACGATTTAAAAAGAAACAGGAATTATCAAAAAGGGTGTTTAGAAGGAGTCTTTGTGCACAATGATGTTCTGGAATAGAATGTTTTACCACAGGTGGCAACTGAAGCTGCGAATTAGCACATTTGGAAGGAATTAAAGAAGTCCTTAAAGGAAGGCATTAAAGCCAACACAAAGAGCAGGTAAATGGGATACAGGCAGGCAGCACCAGTGGAAAACTGCTTTTGGTGCAAGCACACTTGACCATTGTGCCTTCTATATCCACATGTCAATGATAATAAATCACCTCTAGCATTAAAAATAATTGCTGGTCCAAGCATAAAAACATTATGCAGCTATCAGGTTTTTAATTCTTATTGTGCGAAATATATTCTGAAAGAGCAAAGTAACTTCACCTGATCAGATTGATCAGTTTGGTGTTCACATTGAAGTGTTCATTAAATTATTAAATTGATTGATTTATAATGTTTTTTGCTTCTATCTGTAGTTTATAGAAATCTTGACTGAGGTATAGCATTCCTTAGACTTTTTTTTCATTTATGTGAAATGTGCATCACTAATTGCCCTTGAGAAGATGATGGTCAGCTGCCGCCTTGAAATGTTGCAGTCCATGAAGTGTAGGTATACCCACAGTGCTGTTAGGGAGAGAATTTCAGGATTTTGACCTACCCATAATGAAGGAATGGTGATGTATGTCCAAGTCTGGAAGGTGTTTCCGTGTATATTGTTTGGATAATCTTTTGTACAGAAGATTAACTTGTTAAAGAAAAGACTGATAATGTGTAAATACAAATCATTGTTTTTATTACTTCAACACTGCAGTATAATCAAAAATGTTACCACAACTTATGCACTATAGAAGAATCGCAATATTTGTTTCTCACCTAGTGAAGGGGTTTATTAAATCTCCTTCATTAAATCTGAATCCTGTTCTGTTAACCAATACATAAAAAATCATGAGTGGAATATGGTTACATTAAAATTATTTCTTAAATCAGGATCCAGTTACGTTTGTGGATCTTACACATGTAGCCATTAGCTAATCACAACAGTTTAAGAGAAAATGAGAAATTGAAGAAAGATGTTGAAGGGTAAAGGAATTACCACTCTTCAAATTAGCCTTCCCTTTCGAAATTCCAGACTGGGGTCAGATTTTCAAAGTGGGATCGGTTGATTAGGAAGGCCCAGCATGGATTTCTTAAAGGAAAATCATGTTTAATGAGCATGTTGGATTTTATTCAAGAGGCAATAAATTGGGTTATTGAGTGTAACGTTGTTGATGTGCTGTACATGGAATTTCAAAAACAGTGCCATACAGTGAGAATCACACCCCCCCCACCCACAATTCTAAGTGTCGAATTCACGTAAAACCTGGAATAAACAGGAGGCACGTTGGCGATGCCTGGTGGGCAGTGCAAAGTTGACCCTGGGCATTGCCACTTTGGGCAGTGCCAGGGGCCAGGCTGGCACTGCCAAGCTGACAATGCTCTGGGGGAACCCTCCCTTACCCCCGACATTCTGGGGGGCCTCGGTGGTCCCCCTTACTCCAGCAGACTGCCAGCTAGTGGGGAGCTGTTGTAAACCCTGCTTGAGTGGTGACGGTGGCGGCCGCAGGGCCTGGAGACTTCAGTCCCAGGCCCGCTCAGCAGATGTCAATCAACATTACCATAATCCGGAAATCTAGCAGCCAGAGACATGTGGAGGCCGTGGCAGCGCAGCGGACTGGGAGAATCACCCCCAGACCTGTGAGAAAAATGACAACTTATGGAATAATAAGGACTGTAGCAATATGATACAACTTTGACTGAATAGTAACAAACTGTGTGTACTGGTTAATGGATATTTTTCAGGCTGCAGGAAGATTTGTAATGGATTTCCCCACGTTTCAGAATTGGAACTTTGCTTTTCCTGTTTATATATAATCAGGAAAGACCAGAGGGTCAGTTTCAAACTCTGTGCATAATACAAAACTTGGAAGCATTGTAAATTGTGAAGAGAATGGTGTAGAATTGAGAGATGATTCATTTTGCGAGGAAGAGCGTGGAGAAACAATACAAAATAAGGGATGCAATCTAAAGGAGGCGCAGGAGCAAAGAGGCTGGCTCTGTGTCCAGATCATTGTAGGTGGCAGGACAGATGGAGGCGGCATTTAATAAAGCATGCAGTATTCTGGGCTTCATTAATAGGGGCATAGAGCACAGGAGTAAGAAGGTTATGCTGAACTTGTTTGAACACCAGTCAAACTTCAGCTGGAGTACATTTCTGGGTGTGATATTTTCGGAAAGATGTGACGCATTATAGAGAGACGAGGTTCTCTAGAATGGTTCCAGGGATGAGAAATTTTAGTTATGTGGGTGGATTGGAGAAGTTGGGACTGTTCTCCTTCAAGAGGAAAAAGCTAAGAGGAGATTTGATGGAGGTGTTCAAAATTGTGAGGGGGCAGGACAGAGTAGATAGGGAGAAACTGCTCCAGCTCAGAAAAGGATCAAGGCCAAGAGGACGCAGATTTAAATTAATTTGCAAAAGAAGCAAATATAATGCAAGAAAGCAACTTCTTTGACAATTTTGTTTCCCTGCACCTCAGTGTGACACGTTGCCTCCTGCAAATTTGATAAGTAAATTTTGATACGAGTTGCAGTTTACTGGATTGGACAGTGTCACAGAATGGGGCTTTAAATGGTTCTATTTCTAAACCAGCAGAAGCAGGCCAGCAGTTATGCAGACTGTATCATACTTCAGTCTGAAAAGCCACATTGAGCCAGTCACCATCCATGTCAGCTATCTGTCTTCGTCTCCCCTTGTAAAGTCTATAGATTCTCCTGTACTTTGCAACAAAATTGAGAAGTAAATGATCACAAGATGTCAATATCGCCACTTTGATTTTACAATAACCTAAATCTTACCACTCAAACCACTTGAAGTGCTGTGTTTTATTATTGTCATAAGTAGGCTTACGTTGACACTGCAATGAAATTACTGAAAATTCCTTAGTTGCCACACTCCGATGCTTGTTTGGATACACTGAGGGAGAATTTAGCATGGTCAATGTGCCTAATCAGCACATCTTTCAGACTTTCTTTTTTGGAACAGAGACCTTAGGCTTATGTTATTATATTTAAAAAGAACCTCAAGACTCAGCGGTTGGCTGGTTTTCAAAGGCAATTAACATGTGGCGCTAACAGCAAAGTTTAACAGCCTCCACACTGGCTTCATCAGCGGGATTGGATTTCAGAGTTTGCTATGCTCAGAAAAGTGGCTGTCATTAACTTTTTTTTAATCATGAGGAGGTTTTGAGTGGGAGTATTTCAATGCAGCATCCTGTATTCGTAATTTGTTAGCTTTTTTAGTTGCAATAAACACTTTATCATTCATTATAATGATTATTCTGATTTATGTGCTGAATGGAAATGAAACAATAGGATTAAAAGGCCTTGATTAGCCGAAAATAGTAGAAGAAAATATTCAAGGATTCAAGCGAGATGGGAAAATGGAGATAGCTTTGATGTGGAACTAGCAACTAGGCTGAGTGGTCATCTCCTGTGCTGAAATATTTATAATTCTCTATAATATACGTGAGCAGACGCAGCCTGCAGTGAAATAAATTACCATCATTGCTGGTCTGCCTGTGCAGTGTTTAGGCTCTTGCTCCTCTTGGTACAGTTCCAGTCACAGAATGATGCACATGGAGGTTATTATTTGTTAACCGATGAACAGTGGCAGCCGTGTGTACCATCTGCAAGATGCACTGAAAGAACTCACCGAGATTCCTTAGGCAGCATCTTTTCAAACACCACGACCTTGACCATCTCGCAGGACCAAAGGACCTGGAAACCCACCACCTGGAGCTTCCCCTCCAACTCACTCACCATCCTGACTTGGAAATATATCGCTATTCCTTCATTGTCGCTTAGTCAAAATCCTGGAATTCCCTCCATGACAGCAGTGGGGACTGCAAGAAAGAAGCTCCCCGTCACCTTCTGAAGAGCAGTTAGGGATGGGCAATAAATGCTGGCCTAGCCAATGATGCCCATGTCCCTTTTTAAAGTTCTAAAGTTTTTTAAAGTTTATTTGTTTATTTCACAGGTAGGCTTACATTAACAATGCAGTGAAGTTATTGTGAAAATCCTCTAGTGGCCACACTCCAGCACCTGTTTGAGTATCAAACTGAAGGAGAGTTTACCATGGCCAATGTGCCCAAACCAGCGCGTCGTTTGGACTGAGAGAGTAAACAGGAGAACCCAGAGGAAACCCACACAGACATGAAGAGAATGTGCAGACTCCACACAGACAATTGCCCAAGTTGGGAATTGAACCCAGGTCCTTGCTGCTGTGAGGCAGCAGTGCTAACCACTGTGCCGCCTGTAAATGAATTAAATAAAAGATCCTCCTTTATTTGTCATACGTATTATGCATGACCAAATGTGGATTCCTGAGTGTCAGGGAGGGATGATTTTACATGGAGCAGGAAACCTGTGAAGAGGGCATTTCCTTGGCCAGAGCAGCTTTATTAACAAAAAAAAACACTGAGAAAGTCACAAAGGGCTTTAGGAACCAGTTCCCAGTCAATGAATTATTATTTTATGATCATTATTAGGTAGCAATCACGCCCCCCTCTCTTCATATTGTCAATTTGCTATGCTGCCAAATGCAAATATAATTAAATTGCTACTGAATTAGGTACAGTTAAAATGATTATTTCAGAATTGCCATGCAATTAGTGGGAATGGACGAGGGTGAAAAATCAAAATGATTTGAGCTGTTGTAAGCTTCCATGTGTTTTCCAAGCTTTAAAAAGAAAGTTGGCAACTTTTTAGAAATGTTGTAAAATGTGTGTTATTTTCATGAAAGCCAAATGATGAGGCCTTTCTGAATATTTATGAAAATCTATTGTCCATACCCTAACTTGCACCAAGCGCTTTTGGCCTATCATCCCTGTGCCTGCTTATTGACTTACATTGGCTCTCAGTCTGGCAGCGCATTCATTTTGAAATTTTCATCCTTATTTTCAAATCCCTTCATATCCTCACCATTTCCTACCTTTGTTCCCTCCTCCTGTCTGCCAAGCCTTAGTGGCCTTTGCACTCCTCCAATTTTGTCCTCTTGTACATCTGATCATAGCCTCCACCACTGGCCCTTAAGCTCTGAGAATCCCTGCCTCAATTCCTGAACCCCTCTATCTTTCACTGCTTCTTTAATACTTTCCTTGAGACCCACATCCTTGATCAAGCTTTTGGTTCTTTGCCCTACGGGCGGCATGGTGGCACAGCAATTAGCATTGCTGCCTCACAGTGCCAGTGGCCAGGATTTGATTCCTGGCTTGCGTCACTGTCTGTATGGAGTTTGCACATTCTCCCAGTGTCTGTGTGGGTTTCCTCCAGGTGCTCTGGTTTCCTTCCATTTTCCGGAAATGTGTGGGTTAGGTGAATTGGCCATGCTAAATTGCCCCTTAGTGTCAGGGGGACTAGCAGGGTACGTGTGATTATGGGTATAGTGTCTGGGTGGGAGTGTGGTTGGCGCAATCTTAATGGGCTGAATTACCACCACCTACACTGTAGGCATTCTATATCTCCCTCTATCTGTCAAATTTTGTTTGAGAATGCTCTTATGAAACAGCTTGGAATATTTTACTGCATTTAAGATGTTTTGGACATGTACTGTTGTACTCGAAGAGTAAAATATTTTTACAGCTAGTTAGGTCAAGGCCAGAACTCTCGTCACACGAAGGGACAAGAGGAAAGAAGGATATCCGTTTTTTTTACTTCGAAAGCTTTGTGTAAGTTTTTGCTGTTTTGTCACAGCCGAGTGGCACTGTGTATTGACTCTCCCGTGGAAATTTCTTTCTCCTCTCTTACTGTTGAATTCTTGGTTCTTTAATTCCCATTTACAGTGATTTTTTTTCTAAAGGTGCTGTTGGCATTGCACCAAAGCCGGTGGGCAAACTCAAGATAGGTCACAGCACAAGAGGGAGAATTATTGTTGGATTAAGTGAAGTCAATTTATCTACTTAATATTATAGAACGTATGTAGGGTGAGTTGATAAACTCTCATCTTTGTACATTGCGAATATGTACAAAAACCGATTTAAGTTACTGATAGCCATCATGAAGGCTCAACTGTAAAATTAATCCTTTCCCCCGTCCCTGAAAGTCTGTGATCGCTGGGATCATTTGAAAAGATACACCCTTAACTTTGAGGCATTTTCTGTGGGGATGTGACGGGTAGTGAAGCTCTGGAATGCCGTTATTCTTTCACTATTAGAAAATAAGTGAAAATAAACAATAAAATGAGGTCGCCAGTGATGGTGTCTACTATAAAATTGGTTTGTGGAGACAGGTCTATGATTATACTGTGAGCCTGAATCTCAAGTGGGCACATGTTTTTAAAATTGAGGTTAATATATAGAATCTGAGTAAATGGAATCATAGGATTTATCTTTTAACAGTTGGCAGCTTTGTATATAAATAGAGAAGTTGACTGCAGATAATGCTGCTGAGATAGATATGATAGGTATTTCTGAATCATATGAGCAAAATATCTGAAAACGCTCCTTTATCTTAATTCTTGACAGTGTGGCTACGAATATAATTTGGGTTTCTCATGCGCCGAATATCACCTATACAGTGATTTTATTTTCAGACAGGATGATCGCTAGTAACCACAGCGTACACTGATAGCTGCCACAGATGCATTTGTCCATGACAGTGTTGCTGGGAGAGACCACAACACCATCCTTGTGGAGGCAAAGTTCCTCCTGCGCACTGAAGGCACTGCCCATCATTTTGGGTGATGGTACAACTGTCCGAAATGGGTAGATTCGGATCAGGTCAAATGGGTCAAAACTGGGCATCTGTGAGGTGCTGTGAGCCATCAGCAGTAGCAGAATTGTATTCCAACACCTGTAAAAACATAGCCTGGCATATCCCCCACTCCACCACTGCTATCAAGTCAGGGAATCAATCTTGGTTCAATGAGGAGTATACCAGTTCTGCTACAGGCATACCTAAAAATGAGGTGCCAGCCTGGTGAAGCTACAATATGGGACCACTGTAACATCATTACAGTGGTAATGTAAGCCTGCTTGTGACATGAATTAATAAATAAAATAATGCACAAGTCAGGACTGTGATGGAATACTCTTCAGTTGCCTAGATGAACAATATTCTAGAAGCTTGACACCATCTGGGACAAAGCAACCCTCTTGGCAATTGGCAAACCTCTCTCAATATTCATTTCTGAACAACTCAAACATCAGCAGCTTCCCCTCCAAAGCACACAGTCCTCCAGACTTTGAATATATATTGCAGACCCTTAATTGTCGCTGGGTCAAAATCCTGTAGCTCCCTACCTAATTAATAGCACTCTGGATGTACCCACCCCACACAGACTGTGATGGTTCCACAATGTGGTTTACCACCGCCTTCTCAAAGACAGTTAAGGATGGGTAAAAAAATGCAGGCCTTTCCATTGCCCACATCCCATGAATAAATTTTTAACAATTGCATGTAATTACCTCTTCCTGATTTGCAGCAATCATTCAGTTATATCGTTTGGATCAGAGAAACATTAGATGTGAATGACGTGTTAATATTGTGATTGTTGAGACAGGAGTCCAATTTTTGAAGGGATAGAAATTAGGTTTTAAGTGCAAGAATCTTTTAAAATAATGGCTCGAATTTTATGACCAATTACAATGTGAGGGCACTCACCAGGCCCAGGTTTAGCAATTCCTGTGGTATCATTTTTAAGTTTTGCGATTTTAATTTAATTCTGGTGTCAGCTGAAGATGATCTCTGGGCTCCTGCAGAAGTGACAGTAGGAAGCAGGCTATGCAGCCAATCATACTGAAGAATTCCCACAGACGCTGACCGGGAACTAAAGAAAGAAATTATTGCCCTACACCTTTGAATTACTGACACAGCAAAATTAAGATTTTGAATTCATAACTAAGGCCCAGACATGGGAATAAGGTAGAAGCAGAAATATCCCAAATAAAGCGTAAAAAAAACTTAGTCTGCCAATAAAAACTCTGAAAGCTCATTAAATGAAGCAGAATGTTTTCTAAAGTTTTTAAACAATGAGAGCTTAGTGCTTTCTAAAGACTTCCAGCTGCTAAGTGTTGAACAGGGTACCACTTGGAGGTGGAGGGAATCACTGTCAGCAACTTCTGAATTCCTACATGTAACCATGTGTATGTGGACACTAGACGTTATGATCAGTTTCCCAGTTATAATGATGGTGAACACTAGTAAGTTTTGTTGGGATTGTGACTGCAAAATATTTGCAAATCTCCAGCGGGAGAAAACCTCACACTGAGATGGCAAATAGCCCCTATTCCATTTTCACTTCTAAGTTAATTGTTCAACAGATTTTATATGTGCTCTGTGCACATTATGTCAAGAACAAAGAACAACCCAGCACGGGAAAGAGGCCCTTCGGCCCAACGAGCCCGCGCCGCCGCATCACCCTACACCTATTCTACCCTGCGTGTCTACGAATGGAACCCCTAACTTAGCCAGATTCAGGGGAGAATAGTGTCAATTTGGTAAAACCAATCAGCCTAAGAGCACATCTTTGGGGTGTGGGAGGAAACCGGAGCGCCCGGAGGAAACCCACGCAACCACAGGGAGAATGCGCAAACTCCCACAGACACAGGCCCAAATCCATGTGTCTGCACAGCCAGCAGTGCTAGTCACCGAGCTGTTGCGGCGCCCGTCTACCGGTCCAGGATCAAGCACACACACCGACACGAAGTATTAGGCCACTCCCGGAACCTCCAAGAGCAGCCCACACACGACCCACCGTGTGCATGCCCCTCGTTTGACACGAAGTGGACCTCCACCTGTGGAATAAAGACAAAAATATTAATCTTACAGCCTGCCTTTCCGGTGTCTCCCGAGGGTTAACCCTATTTAATAGCCCCTACCATATCCCTCCATTCTCGTTTCACTCATGTGCCTATCTAATTGCATCTTAAACGAGTCCAACGTTCCCGCCTCCACCACCCTACTCGGTAGCGCGTTCCAGACCCCCACAACTCTCTGCGTAAAGAACCACCTTCTCACCTCCAAATTATACCTCTCCCCCCCTCACCCTTAAATGATGACCTCTCGTGTTTGTACCCAGTCTAGGGAGCAGTCTCTCACTACTAACTCTATCTATTCCCTTCAGTATCTTATATACTTCTATCATGTCCCCTCTCAATCTCCGTCTTTCCAAGGAGAATAGTCCTAGTTTCTCCAACCTTTCCTCGTACCCCAGCCCCTCCAAGCCAGGCAACATCCTGGTAAACCTCCTCTGCACCCTTTCCAGAGACTCCATGTCCTTCCGGTAGTAAGGTGACCAGAACTGGACGCAGTACTCCAAATGCGGTCTAACCAACGTTCTGTACAACTGAAGCATTCGACGGCAGCTTTTATACTCTATGCCCCTTCCTATAAAGGCTAACATCCCATAAGCCTTCCTAACAACCTTCTCCACTTGTGACGCAACCTTCATGGATTTGTGAACCTGCACTCCCAGGTCCCTCTGTATGTCTATACTCCTAATCGGCCTACCTTTTATCACATAGCTCCTCTCTGCATTATTCCGTCCAAAATGCATCACCTCGCATTTGTCAGGATTAAATGCCATCTGCCACCTATCTGCCCACTGCACCAACCTATCTATATCCTGTTGTATCACCTGACAATCCAGTTCCGTACCCGCCAACCCTGCCATCTTGGTGTCATCAGCAAACTTGCTGACTACACCACCTACGCCCTCTTCCAAGTCATTTATGTAGACTACAAAGAGCAGAGGTCCCAGTACTGAGCCCTGTGGCACACCACTGGTCACTGGCCTCCAGCCCGTGAAATTAAGTAAATCCCTACATTTTTCACAGGAGATCAAATCTCAAAATATGCAAGAGTATTCAGAAGTGGATATAATTGCTCCTCTCGGTGACTTTTCAAACATCCTTTACTCAATAGCATCTAATTGTTCATTAATGAAAATTGAATAATTCATGTTTCAGTTGTTGTAAAATTCTTGAATTAATCACCTTGAATGTTCATTAGTGATGCTTGCGTAACTGGCACTGATTACAGCTCGTTATCTGTCCGTGTTAACTCAAAGAATTGCAGGGTTTTTTTCACAGTTTGATGTGTTGATAGGTCTGAGGGGAAACAAGGTGTGCCTCCAATGCTACCTTGAAGGGTTAAACATGAGGATATAATGACTGCCATCTTACATGTTGTAATAGTAGATGATGATATGAAGTACATCTTTAATCAGTTACTGATTAAAAGCAAAACCAGGAGTTTCTGTGGATAGTGATGACAGCATTTTGGAAATAATGTTTCTTTGAAGACAACCAAGACCCCATGCAAGTTAAATTTGATTTGGGTTTAATTTTAAACCAGTGTCCTGTGGGTAATGCAATTTGTGTTTAAAATTCCTATAAACTGCATTGATCCAAATCTTTGTCATCTGTTTTTACTAGCACATTAACCAAGTCATTAAGGAATAACTTTTGCAATTTCAAATTTATTTAACTCCTAACCTCATGACTTCAAGCTGAAAAAGCACTAATTTTTTTCAGCAATATGTCCTAAGTTTGACTTGTACATCACAAAAAATTGCTGTCACTCCAGGTAAATTGAACATATCAACTTGGGCTTCTTAAGAACTTTGATATCTGCAATCTGCTGAGCTGATTTTCTGATCTTATTCTGAACTAAGCCTTTACTTATTTTATTCTGCTCTTGGCATCAACTACGCTGTTTTTATCTACAACAGGAAGAATTTATATCCTCCCCCTGCCCCCCAACAGCCTCACGTACAAAGTCTTTCATTTCCTTCCTTGTCCCACTAACCCTTGTCTGGCAGGTCATTTGTACATTGTACATTGAACTTACAGCACAGGAACAGGTTGTTCAACCCAACTACTCAGTGCTGGTCTTTATGCCCCACATGAACCTCCCCTACCCCATCTGTTGAGGCTAAAGGGATCAAGGGATATAGGAGGAAGGGGGGATCAGGATATTGAATTCGATGATCAGCCATGGCCAAGATGAATGGTGTAGCATGCTTGAAGGGCTGAATGGCCTAGTTCTGCTTCTAGTTTCTATGATGTCATCTTACCCTGTCACCATATCCTTCTATTCCTTCTCCATCAAGTATTTATCCAATTTTCTTTAAAGGCATTTGACTAAAGTACGCCGCAGGAACAAGTTCCACATTCCAGTCATTCTCTGGCAAAAATGTTTCTCCTAAATTCCCTAATGGATTTCTGAGTTATTGTATCTTATATCTACGACTCCTCTGTGGATTCCCCTCCCTAGTTGTCTCTACAACTATTCTGTCAAACAACTTTGTAATTTTCAGGTCCTCAATGAGGTTGGTCACTCCTCAGCCTTCAAGCACCCCAGCTGGTTCAGCCTTTCCTGATAGTTCTGACCTTTCAGTTCTTGCACTGTCCTTTGAAAGCATTTTTGTACCTTTGTGATTTCCTCTGTTTTTGTGATAGAGGCCAGATCTGTACACAGCACTTTAAAATGTGGTTTGAGCAAGATTCAACATGCGTAAGGTCACATAGTATAACTGAATCATACAGTGCAGAATGAGGCCATTCAGCCCATCGAGCTTACACTGACAACAATCCCACCCAGGCCCTTTCCCCGTGACCACATGTATTTACCCTGCTAAACCCCTGACACAAAGGGGCAACTTTGCATGGTCAATCAACCTAACTTGCACATCCTTTAGAGTGTGGGAGGAAACCGTAGCACCCAGAGGAAACACGGGCAGAATGTGCAAACTTCACACAGACCTGAGGCTGGAATTGAACCCGGGGCAGCAGTGCTAACTACTGTACCACTATTCTGTACCATTTCAGCTTTATTCCTATGGAGATAATATCCCAGTGTTGAAGTTGCACTTTTTTTTAGATTTGTTAACCTGCATTATTACTTTCAGTAATCTGTCCTTTTGCCTGTCCACCACATTTCTGCTCATTTTTGCAATGAGCAGTTGGCCTCCTTATTCCTTCCACTAAAATGCCTCACCATGCCCACATCTTTATTAAAATTAAGTTGCCACTTGCACACCCATTGCTTTATTTATGCAGTCTTCCACACTGTTTAGCTATATGTCAGTCTTGAAATTGCACTTCCAATTCAAGTGCAAATCCTTGATGTAAATAGTGAGCAGTCGTAATTCCAGCTCCAACCCCTGTGGAATGCCAATCTGAGTTGTAACCTTTCCCCCCTGTCTCCTATTTTCTGTCTTGTAGCCAGGTTGCAGGCAGCTGTTGGATTCTTCATACCACACATCGCCACATGAAGAATCATTCTGAATACTGAGACAAAATAATTCTTCGTGATTTCTGCCAGTTCGCTGTCATTACCTGGGAATTCATAGTGTGTGTTCCTCAGTGGCATTACCTTATCCTGACATTTCTTTTGTTATTTATTACTTTTTACATGCCTTGACAATTTAATTTCGTATTTCCTTTCTGCGTTCCTAACAGCTTTTTTTTTTAAAACCTCTTTCCTCAGCTCTTTGTATTTTTATTATCCACTCTTCTGATGATATGCTTTGTCCTCAGTTTCAATTTTGCCCTTATTCATTATTTCATTTGGGCTGCTTTTGTTGTGGAATATATTTCTTCTCAACTCTATTATCACCTCTTTAGATATTTCCCTTTGCTGCCTTCTCTTTGTCTGTCAGTTCTGTTTCTTTCTTCAATTCTCATTCCCTTAAAGTGAGCTTTTTCCAATTGTGTTGTGTCTAACCTCCACCACCACTGCCTGCAGTGTTTGAGCAAACCCTCCATTAAAATGTTCATTCCTTCTCTTCCCATCTCAAATTTTACTGCTTGCTGTCATTCAGATGATTTTCTGCAGCAGCAAAGAGATGCGACATTGATCCGTTTGCTTCCTCAGTGTTTTCTGCGACTACAGTTATCATTGTCAATACACCTTGAATCTACTCTATGGTGTTAATCGGTGGCACATTGGTTAGCACTGCTACCTCCCAGCATCAGGGATCCAGGTTCGAATCCCCACTTGGGACACTGTTGCACATTCTCCCCGTGTTTGCGTGGGTTTCCTCCAGATGCTCTGTTTTCCTCCCACAGTACGAAAGATGTGCTGGTTCAGTGCATTGGCCATGCTAAATTCTTCTGTAGTGTTCCCCAAAAGGTACTGGAGTTTTTCCCTGCTTTTTCCTCAGAAGTGATCCTTACTACTTTTATGGTCGCCAAATCTATTTCCCTTCCCATCTTTTAAATCCATTCTAGGGATGCGCACATCCAGTTATTCCTGATTGCCTTTGAGAAAGTAATGGCAAGCCACCTTCTTCAAACACTGTAGTCCGCAAGGTGCGGGCACACGGGCGCGCCATTGTGGAGGTGCGGGATTTACACGCTGACCTTTCTACCTTTTGACTTTCCTTAAACTTAAATTATGACATTCTAGGTCGTACCAATATCTTAGCGTTGCAAGATGCTGGAGCACTTAAGCTAATATGTTGTGAAGTATGAGAGGCGTGACAAAATCTTCTACAAGAATCTGCAGGAAAATGATTTACGATGCATTCTCCAGACGGATGGGTGGCAAATCTATTAAAGGGACTTTAGATGTATAATGTCCTAAATTGGATTGTAATAAACTCAGATTTTTGCTGGATGATAGTGACTGTCCAATGCCTTCTACAGATTCTCACACATAGAGAGGGAATGTTGGCCGTTTCCTTCAGTTTAGACAGCTGCGTGAGCTTGGCTGCTGCAGCACCTGGCTAGATCCTCTGCTGCTGGCTGTGAGCAGCTTTGGCCTGCTGGCAGAAACGCATTAATGAAAATGTTTGCAAGTGGCTGAGCACCTTTTAAACAACACAGCTGCGCACATGCCATCTTGCATTAGTTCACATCTAACATGGCACAAGTGTGTTGTAGGCGACCTGTGAATTATTATCTGCCTGATCTTGCTCTGCCCTACTGCAAATGTGTGTTTTTTTTTGCTGGATAGAGGATGCTTGAAAAGCTGCTGGCATGACTTGCTGCTTTTATCCTACTGAATGATATAGCAGTTGAACGTTGGTCCACCCGTTCTATTGTGGAGGCTACTCATGCACAAAGGCACGTATGCTTACCTGATGTTGTTGAACCTTTTTCTTATCTGCTGCCAAGTACGTTGGATCTAAGGGTGTTATATTTCATGTGCAGGAATGCTGTGATAGACATTGTCTTACAACCTACTGCCCAGTCTGCCAGTTTCCACTCATTGACGGGGGAAAATTTTCCTGTATTTGGGTAGAATGTTCTACCCAATATTGAGCAGAACCTCCATGAATACACTGGGGCGAAACATCCCCGTTCCTGATCCACCCGGTGACAACTGCTGACAGTCGTACCAAGGGAGAGAGCAACTCCTTTCATACGCAGATCAGTGTTCTTATCACATTCTCCAGATTGCACAGAACCTTAGGCTGCGTGAAATCATAGAATCTCTCAGTGCAGAAGGAAGCCTTTAGGCGCATCAAGTCTGCACTGGTCACAGGCCATTACCCCCTTAAGTCCATGCATTTACCCTAGCTAATCCCTCTGACACTAAGGGGCAATTTAGCCAATCCACCTAACCCATACACCTTTGGATTGAGGGAGGAAACCCATGCAGACACGGGAAGAATGTGCAACCTCCACACAAACAGTGACCCAAACTGGGAATCAAATCCAGATCCCTGGCACTGAGGCAGCCGTGCTGACCACTGTGCTATCGTGCCACCCATTGTAGTTGGATTGGGTTCTTTTCTCCTCCTGAGAACAGGTGTCTCTTTCAATTTCTCACCCCCGCTCTGTTCTCCTCCTGCCTCCCTTACAGCCCAGAACCAATAGGCTATGTTATGCCCAGATGCTTAATTTGAACACCCCACTACCTCCCTAACACTTAGCCTGCTGGCCTTGCACTAATTTAAAATGCATCTGGCCTCTTTTTTATTATGTAGCTGCCGAAAATTTAGCTGCAGTGAAGATCCTCCCCCCCACCCCCCCCCCCCCCCCCCCCAATTTTGCTTGGGTATGTTTACTTTAGAACCAGCTGCTCCTTTGACAAATTCAGTTCAAAATTTGTCAATGCGCTTATGCACTTCAGTCGAAAAGTGTTGCCTTGGAGATGTTAAACAATCAAAAAGAAGTATGCATAGAGCCCAGTGGACTATATTCTTCTTTGCCTGCCTATTTGGAAAAGCTGTTGCTGGTTATATTTAGAAAAGCCGCAGTAGACTTGGCTTGACTCTTTCCCTGATCTTCCTTTATGAATGAGAGAAAGCACTTGCCTTGAAGAGCTGGAACCCTTCAGGAATCAATAACTTGAATGGGTTAGGTGATTAATTGGGTAAAATGCTGAATGGATGGGTAAGTAAGCATTTTCCCCCATGTGCAATCTGTAGTTGTACGTTGATTTGTACATGCTAAAAATAGTGATAAATGCACAATATCTGGGCAATAAGAGATGACAGCACTTTCACAAGTGAGTTTGCAGCTCGTAATTGATAGCTGTATATTGTGCACAGAGATTATGTCTGATAGAATTTTAAGTACCTTTTACAGTGGCTCTCTAAACTCAGGTTGAGCCAGACATTTTAGAACTGACAATTAACATGTTCAGTTCCACGGAATACCTGCTATTGTAATAGGGCCCATTGATTTGCAATTCAAATGAGCAAAATGAAATTAGTTGAAATTCTGAACTCATAACACAATACCACAGCTTTACAATGCGTTACCCAATTTTTAAATATGTGCCATTTGTTTCATGATTTTTAAAATTTTGTTGAGAAGGAATAGACTTAAGAACAAAGAATAGTACAGCACAGGAACAGGCCCTTCGGCCCACCAAGTCTGTATTGACACAGATGCCTCTAATCTAATATTTTCTCGCCTCTGTGATCTATATCCCTCTATCCCCTGCCTATTCATGTAACTATCCAGATAGCTATTGAACGTTGTTATAGAATTTGCTTCCACCACCTCCTCTGGCAGCATGTTCCAGGCTTTCATCAAAAACTTCCCCCTTACATCTCTTTTAAACGTGCCCCTCTCACTTTCAACCTATGCCCCCGAGTAATTGACCCTTCGACCCTGAGAAAAAGTCTCTGATGTCAATCTATCCAAGCCTGCCATAATCTTGTAAACCTCTATCAGGTCCTTCTCATCCTCCAATGCTCCAATGAAAACAATCCAAATTTGTTTAACCTTTATTTGTAGTTCATATCCTCCAAACCCAGGGAACATCCTGGTAAATTTCTTCTGTGCTCTTTCCAATTCATACCCAGTAGTGGGGCGCTCAGAATTATACACAATACTCCAAGTGTGGCTAAGCAAAGTTTTATACAACTGCAACATGATTTTCCAATTCCTATACTCAACGCCCCGACCAATGAAGGCCAGCATGCCAAACATCACCTTGTCCACCTGAGTTACCAGCTTCAGTGAACTGTGGATCTGCGTGCCTAGATCCCTCTGTATGCTAATATTTCTAAGGACTCTACCATTTATCGTATATAATTTCCTTCTGTAGTAGACCTTCCAAATCACATTACCAGACAATTGCCTGGGTTACATTCCATCGGCCATCTTTTGGCCCAGGTCCCCAGCTGATTTATATCCTGCTGTATCCCCTGACAACCCTCCTCATTATCCACTACTTCCCCAATTTATGTATTATCTGCAAATTTACTAATCAGACCACATACATGTTTCTCCGAATCATTTATAAATTACAAACAACGGAGGCCCCAGCATTGATCCCTGTAGAATAACATTTGTCACAGACCTCCAGTTAGAAAAGTGCCCTTTCACTACTATTCCCTGCTTTCTATGCCCAAGATGAAAGTGATAGTGAACAGGGCTTTTTGTAGGCAGCACGGTGGCACACTGGTAGCAGTGCTGCCTCACAGCCTCAGGGACCCCTGGCTTGAGTCACTATCTGTGTGGAGTTTGCATCTTTTTCCTGTATCTGCATGGGTTTTCTCTGGGTGCACTGCTTTCCTCCCACCAAAGAGGAAGAGGTTAGATGGATTGGCCATGCTAAATTGCCACTTAGTGTCCCAAGATGTGTAGGTTAGAAGGTATTGGTGGGGTAAATACATGGGGTAACAAGGATAGGAGCTGGGTAAGATGCTCTGTTGGAGAGTTGTTGCAGACTCAATGGGCTGAATGGCCTCCTGCATGTCGGGATTCCATGATGATCATGCAGGAGAGCTTTTAATGATTTGTTGAAGAGCTCAAGTCTAGAGGAAGGCATGGTTGAAGGGTAATGAGAACACTTGAGGATAAGGTAGGGATGAAGTCAGGAAATGCAGATGTGGCAAAGGTATGGGGTTAAAATTGCAGTTTTGGGTGAAGAGAATGCTGAGGTACAGTCTGGTTGAGTATGAGTGAGGAGATTGATTGGAGGTGCACAAGAAAGGAGTTACAGGAGTGGAATTGAATGCAAGAGCATGAGTTTTTGATGGGGTTTGAATTGATAGCTTCAGTCTTTGTTACATTCAGTTATAGCAGTTCTGACTCGTAATGATTTAATGTCACAGAATCTGAAAGCATGGAGATGATGACAGTTATTTTCACGAACCACTGAAATTTGGGCAAATGAAGGAGCTATGTCAACATTTTCTACTTGGGCAATAGGCTGCCATGTAACAGTATATTTTCTTCAAATTCCATCAAGGTTTTTGGAACTTTCTATGGTCAGAAACCTGACTGAAATGGAGATTGTGGGAGCTGGACCAGACTTAGAGTCATAGAAGTTTACAGCATGGAAACAGGCCCTTCGGCCCAACTTGTCCATGCTGTCCTTTTTTAAACCCCTAATCTAATCCCAATTGCCCACATTTGGTCCATATTCCTCTATACCCATCTTCCCATGTAACTGACTAAATGGTTTTTAAAAGACAAAGTTCTACTGGCCTCTAATACTACCTCTGGCAGCTTGTTCCAGATACTCACCACCCTCCGTGTGAGAAAAATGCCCCTTTGGATACTGTTATATCTCTCTCCTCTCACGGTAGACCTATGCCCCCTCATTTTAGACTCCCCTACTTTTGGGAAAAGATATTGACTATCCAGCTGCTCCTCTTTATTGTATAGACCTCAATAAGAACACCTCTCGGCCTTCTACACTCCAGAGAAAAAAATCACCAGTCTGTCCAGGCTCTCCTTATAACTCAAACCGTCAAGTCCCAGTAGCATCCGAGTAAATCTTTTCAGCACTTTTTTTTGTGTTGTGTTGAAGTGGCCAAGAGCAGTTACTTGTAAAGTCAACAAGTTAAAACTTCATTAAGTTTACAACCAAGGTTGTCAGTGTTTTCATTTCATTTCATTACGCGATGACTGCATGTGAAATAGTTAGTGCATTTGGAACAGTTTGTGTGATCACCAAACTGTCAAAGAATTGAGGTTATGAGTAAAACACTCCAAAAATACATGATCAGTTTTCGTGCAAAATGCACATTTTACAGAGCAGTGTGCTTTAATCAAAAACCTCAAGCATGTTTTTATCCGTCAATAATTGTTTCTTAAAATATTGGAGAAAAGAAAATCACACTCCAGTAGTTTTGGCTGCCCAACAATAAGAAGAAAATAAGCAATTTCCATTTATGTTGTGTCTTTAACATAGAAAAGCAGCTGAAAACTCTGGCTAGCCCCAAAGGTGTTAGCAAGTTTGTAAGAGCAAGCAATGTTTGTTAATGGTTGGGAGATTTGAAGACGGATGGTGACATATTGTCCCTGACAGCACCCCTTGGGTAGCAAGAACTTTTGATTAAATGATTTTGAGAAGCTGATTTTGGTGCTTTAGAAATAACACAAGAAACAGAAGCAGGTCCCAATGCTCTACAGTTGATTAGACTGGCACTGATCTTTCAGCACAATCCCACTTGTGCTCTAATCCCACATCCATTAGGGACAAAAGGGTAATCCCTCCCTAAAGCTGGAGGACATTGGTAGGGTGATAGAAATAGAATCATAGATCATGGAATCCCTACAGTGCAGAAGGGGGCTATTTGGCCCATTGAGTCCACACCAACCACAATCTGACCAAGACCATATCCCCTTAACCCCCTGTATTTACCCTGCTAATCCCCTGCCACTAAGGGGCAATTTAGCATGGCCAGTAAATTTAATCCACACAGCTTTGGACTTTGGGAAGAAACTGGAGCACCCGGAAGAAACCCACACAGACATGGGGAGAATGTGCAGACTCCACACAGACGGTGACCCAAGGCCGGAATTGAACTCAGATCCCTGGCACTGAGGCAGCACTGCTAACCACTGTGCTAGTGTGCTACCCCACGGTGTTAAACTATTACTTCACATCTGTCTTTACTCTAAAGAAGGAAGATGTTGGTACGGAATTTGGGGAGGGAGGGAGATTACTGAACAGCTTGACATAGGAAGTGAGGAGATATTGGAGATTGTGGTGGGCTTAAAAATGGACAAATCTCCAGGTCCAGATGAGTTCTTTCCCAGGCTGTTGTGCGAGACAAGGCAGGAGATTGTAGGGGCTCTGACCCAAATTTTTAATTCCTCCCTGACCACAGGGGAGATGCTAGAGGATTGGAGGACAGCTAATGTGGTTCCACTTTTCATGAAGGCTGGTAAAAATAAACCAGAGAATTGCAGACCAGTGAATCTCTCATCAGTAGTAGGGAAACCATTGGAAAAAATTGTGAAGGAGGGAATTAATCTCCATTTGGAGAGGCAAGGTTTGATCTGGCATAGTCAGCATGGCTATGCCAGAGGGAGGTCATGCCTAACAAATTTGATTGAATTTTTTGAGGACGTGATTGGATGTGTAAATGAGGGTGGTGCAGTTGATGTAGTTTATATGGATTTCAGCAAAGCTTTTGACAAGGTCCTACATAGGATATTGTGAAAGGATAACCTCACAAGATGGATCCAAAACTGGCATAGTGGTAGGAGACAGAGGGTGGTGGTAGAAGGCTGTATATGTGAGTGGAAGCAGATGTACAATGCCATAACACAGGGATCAGTGCTAGGCCCCTTGTTGTTCGTGATTTTTGTGATATCGATGAGAATGTGGGAAGGGTTTGTGGTTGAATGGCACAAGGAAAGACAGTCTTAGACTGCAGGAAGATATAGGCTGGCATTCGCCCAAAACAAAACTGTGCCCAATGGGTAGGGAAACGGGAGAATTTACCACTAGTTTTTTTGAGTGTACTTACTGGAATTAATCTCCAACACTCTCATGTAATGCAGAATGCCTTACACTGATTCATGTTAGTGAAGGGTGGTGGTGTGGGGTGGGGGGGGGGGCAGCGCTATTCCCACTGAGAGGTGGGAAACATCTCGGGTCAAAACTGAGAGGGTCATTACGCATGCGCTAATTTGTCAGTGCCGCGAATTGCTGCATGTGCACTGTCTTCCCCTCCTCACCACCCTGTTAATTGCTGGTCTACTGGATCCTTCCCTCCTGGGCCAGCCCTGACCTCCCTGCTTCCCCTACCCCTGGGCCAGTGCTGATCTACACCCTTCGCACACCCCCACCCCTCCCACCGCAATGACAAAGATCAAAACATTGGCTCTATTCTGTCTGCCCAGATGCTGGTGGACTTGCTGAGGTTTTCCAGCCATTTCTGGTTTTTTTTCAGATTCCAACATCCGCAATGTTTTGTTTTAGATCTTTTGCTCGCAGGTGGCTGCTGTGGGCTCTCCCAACTTGGGGTGGAGGTGGGAAGGTGGCGAGCACTCCACTCAATAAAATACCCTCCTCACTTCCAAACATGTCACATGGGGAGACACACAAAATACCATAGTGTGTGAACATGACCCGAACGTCCTCAAACCTCATTGTCATGAACTGATATGTAATGCTAGAAGCTTCATTTTGAAAAGGTGTAAATTTATGGTAATGTTGCACATCGGGAATGAAGTTAAAAGAATTCAGATGTGAAGGGATTGAAGGATGGGGTGTAAGTAAACCACGGTGTTAAAATAATTCAGTCCCTATTTTCATATCATTCATGATTTTTAAGTTATGCTGCTGTGAAATTGAGCAACAGAGAAGGAGGGTTAGTAACAATGCAGGAGTTACCCTGCAGTCTATTTAGAGATGCTGGAAGATGCCAACTGAAGCACCACAGCACCCTTAGTGGTGGCAGGTGGTATGCACACTAGGAATTTCTAGCAGAGAGTTGACACTGGGAATGAACATTGATGCAAGATTTTTGATGTATTTAGATCTAAAATTTGCAGCTGGAACAAAAAGCAATGACAGATGGTGTGATTCGGTGGAATGGTAACATATGGTAAAAAAAACACTTAAATAGACCGTTTCTCTCGCCCCCTACAACTACCCCCAAAAATATTGAAGTGAAAGAAGATTTAAAAAAAAGCAAGGAAATGGCACAAAGAATTTGGAAGATGCCGTTGAAACTGGAATCTGTGCTGCAAAGATGGTCAATGACAATGTGGGGTTTGTTGACAAACACCATGCGGTTAAAGCAATATATATATACAAATTTGGATAATTGAGCATATCTGATATTGCCAACGTTTCATTATATTAAGATAAATGTGTTTGTCCTTGTGTTCTTCCTAATTAGATACTGAGTAAATCTGCCATTGAACATATAGGAGGCTACCGTTCAGTTTTATTCTGAACTATGTTTTATTGAAGTCATTTTGGCACCCTAGCTCTCTTTATACAGTGAATAGATAATGGCCTAGGGATGTCAACATTAATTAAAATGTATTCTTCCTTCACCGTGCAACAGTAAATCACAATTTATTCAAAACTGATTGTATACACAATTTATAGTTGTCAGCTCTCAGTTGTTAAAAAGCTGTGATGGAAGCTAAAGTATGAAAAAGTAGAGCAGCGACTGGCACCGATCATAGAATGTAGGAGATTTACAGGAAGAGGTCATCAAGCTCATCGTGTGTACTGTCTCCTTGAGAGTGCTTTGTCCAACTTCACCACTTTTTTTCCATTACCCTGTGAGTTTGTCATCCTCCAGCTATTCGTCCATCTAAATTAATTTATGGAACCTGTTTATACCACTTTTTTGGTAGCATGTTCTGACAACTCAGTGGCACAGTGGTTAGCATTTCTGCCTCACAGCACTAGAGACCCAGGTTCGATTCCTGGCTTGGGTCACTGTCTGTGTGGAGTCTGCACCTTCTCCCTGTGTCTGTATGGGTTTCCTCTGGGTGCTCTAGTTTCCTTCCACAGTCTGAAAGACGTGCTAATTAGGTGCATTGGCCATGGAAAGTTTCCCCTCAGTGTACCTGAACAGATGCCAGAGTGTGATGGCTAGAGAATTTTCACAGTAACTTCACTGCAGTGTAAGTCTACTTGTGACTAATAAACTTTGAACACTAAATTCACTGAGTGAAAATTCCTCTTCCCATTTCCCCTGTAGATCCTTTGCCAATGATTCTGAAGTTCTGACCTCGTATCGACCCACCCACTATAAGAATCATTTTTCTCTATTTATTCTGTCAAAACCAGTCATCATCTTGACATTTCCATTAGATCAATTCATAACCTGCCAAGAAGAGCAGATTTTACTTTCCCAACCTCTCCTCATAAATGAAGTGCTTCACTTATGGGGGCATTCTGACGAACAATGTTTCCCCTCAATTTTTTTGAGTGCACAGGTAGAATCATAGAATCCTACAGTGCAGAAGGAAGCCATTCGGCCTATTGAGTCTGAACTGACTACAATCCCAGTCAGAGGATTGCACCCCATAACCCCATGTATTTACCCTAGCTGGCGCCCCTGACACTAAGGGGCAATTTAGCATGGCCAATCCACCTAACCCGCACATCTTTGGATGTATGCAGCTATCTTTGAATTCTTTATTTGCATGTTCCTTTACTTTTATTTTGCCTGGTCACAGTTGTGGTAATTTAAAGGGATTGACCTGTCTGTGGCTTGTGTAGGGACCTTTGGGCTGTTGCACGTTTGGGCAGCTTTGATGGTAAATCTCCTCAATGCCTTTACAGCTTCTTGAAGTGTGGTAACCAGAATTCTCCAGAATGTTGCAGCTGAGCCCTAACTGAGGCTTTTATATTTGATTCCTCAATAAACCCAAGTAACCCAGATGCTTTTTTAACCACTTTCTCAACTTCCACCTTCAAGGATTTTCACGTCTGGGCACCAACTCGACTGCCTCTATGGCAACCAACTGGCATAATTTCACACTTCTCCATATTGAATTCCATCTGCTAGGCTTCACCTTGAGATATCCTTGTCATGATCTCACACTTTGCCAAGTTTTGTGTCATCTGCAGTCTTTATAGTACAGTTTCATTTCATTAAAAGAAATGAAAGGGTTACGGACCCACGGTTGATCCTTGAGGAATAACACTGCAAATCACCTTCCACCTGAAGAATATCTAACCACCATCATGCTTTCCTGCATTAGCTGGATGAATCTCCTGTATTAACATCAGAGAATTTTATGAAGTTAGTCAGACACAACCTGCCATTAACAAACCGTAGCTTGATGGATCATAACTTTTACTTTTCCTTTTGGAGACACTGATAAATAGTCACAGGAGTGCCGATTAACTTTTAGCAGAAGAATTAAACACTTACTAAGTGTGAAAAAATTAACTATAATGCACCATTCCTTCACCCCAGCTATACTTTTACAGATATGTACAGATTTGTAAGGATAACATGAATTACAAAATCTATCTGATGCTCTAAGGCTGTCAGTAAATGCACATGTAAACCAACATGTGAAATGTGGCCAGGCGCACCATGCCCTGAAACAAAGTGAACGAAACCACCCAAACAACTTCTGTGGCTTTCTCATTATGAAACATTTGTTACACTGAGATTCAACTGATCTCACTGGAACTCTGGCTTTCACAGTAGGGTTTCTAAATTCCACTCTAAGAATACACTTGGAATCTTCTCCTAGACAATGCCAATGCTTGGATGCAATCATCAAAAATCCATATCTAGGATTTCAGCCTCTCCTTTTGGTGTTCCTCTGACCTGGAACACCACATATATTCAAACTTCCATGCAGTTCCTCAGTTACCAAACCACAGCAACAGAACACCACTGCCTCCCAGGTTGTATTAAGGTGTCACCAACTTTATGATTATTTTGGATGTCTGGTGTCTCACTACGTGACATTTCCAGGCCTGCATCTTGCAACTCTGTCTTTAACTGGAAGCCCCATTCTTTCACTTCTGTGTACAGTACCCTGTTCAGATTCTGGTTCTTTGTCCCTTTTATGTCAGTCTTCCTCTTTGTATTCCTTGATTTCTGACTGATCTTTATCTTGCTTTTTAACACTTACTATACTGCCTTGCCTGGAATTGCAGCCTCTTGCATATTGGGTTGCAGCATGTACGCATTACACCTGTTCAGCTAAGCAAAATAAGTGACAACAATTCACTGGTTCTTCCTCAGGGCAATTCCTTGATCAGACTCGAGCTGCCTGCTTTGAATTTTAAAACAATGCTTGGTTGGTAACTGTCAGTCACCGTTAACTGGTGCCTCCTCCATGGCAATGCTGCTTTCAATCCAAGTCCACTTGCCAGTCAATCAGATGCAAATACATTTACGAATTGCGTCTATTTAATTGAATTAATAAGCTTGGAATATACTCAGAGCTTCTCCAGCTCCAATGCTGTAACTTAGGCATATGGCATGTTTGCCTTCATCAGTTGGGGGCATTGAGTACAACACTTGGCAAATCAGGTTGCAGCTATATAAAACCTTGGTCAGGCCACATTTGGAGTATTGCATGCAGTTCTGGTCGTCACACTAATGGAAGGACGTGGAAGCTTTGGAGAGAGCAAAAAGAAGGTTCAGTGGGATGCTGCCTGGTCTCAAGGGGGTTGACTGTGAGGATAGGTTGAAAAAATAAGGAAGGATTGCTTTCACTTGAAAGACAGAGGGGAGATCTGATAGAGATCTACAAAATTATGAGAGGCATTGGGAGAATAATTTCACTGATGTCACCACTTCACCTTTAAGCTCCAGATACAGAAACTGCTCAATCATTAGCACTAATTTGTAGACCTCCCACAGGTCCACAAAATTGAGAGGCATAAACAGGGTGAATAGTCAAAGGCTTTTTCCCAGGGTGGAAAGTTCAATTACAAAGGGGCACAAGTTCAAGGTGAGAGGGGGAAAGTTTTTAAGGGAGGTGTGCAGACAACATTACTCACATAGAGAGTTGAGTGCCGGGAACGCACTGCCAGAGGAGTTGGTGAAAGCACGTTAGCAACATTGAAAAGGCATTTGAATGGGTGCGCGAATAGAGAAGGAATAGACGCGTATGGACTGAGTAAGGGCAGAAGCTTTTCTTTAGTTTAGCTAAGGCATCATGATCAGCACAGGTTTGGAGGGCCAAAGGACCTATTCCTGTGCTGTACTTTACTTTGTTCTTTGTTTTGTTCACCTGAAGTATAGTGGAAACCTATTTACTGGACTCTGGAATAATACTGTACTGAAATGAGAGGCAGTTTTATTTCTCTTTTACCACATGGTTCTTAGTCGCTGTTGCGAAGATATCAAGAAAAGCTAAGGGGAGTTTCCGTTACTGTGTTTCGGCGATGGGGAACAACTCATCCTTGACCAGAGGAGGTACGTGGGTGAATACAGAGGAATGTATATCCTCCAGGGACATGCACAAAGTGAAATGAAAGTGCAATTAAATTTGTCAATTTGCAAAAGCCTCTTTATATTGTATTTAGGTAGATTGCTCCCACACCCTGTATGGTCACTGAGTTCTCGAGAACCATATTAAGCGCATTAATATTGACTGCTTTACCTCTTTGTTCTTGGAACTGTTTCTCAGGAGTGGAGCACTTGTAGTGATAAATCATCCTTGACACCATGTTGCATAACTGGCTGTTTTTATTCTCCAGGTGACTTGCAAATGCCTTCGCTGGAAAAGCAATAATAAATGAGATGGATGTTTCAGCCGGGATTTGGCGGTTCAGCACTTTAGTTGCAATTTGGCAAGCTGAAAACGTTAACTTCAGTTGCTCCATCCCTCCAAATATATTTGATACTAACATAAAAATATTAAGCTCACGTGTCTGATATACCACAGAGAAGGAATTTATTTTTTAATTTGCACATTGTGCTTAACAATAAACATGAAAATTAAAGGGGCTGCTTGTTCCATTTGGTTAGCCCACTGCCCTTTAACTAGACTGAGCTTGAATTGAACAAGAGTGATGGGGTAAAAGAAGCTGTAGTCTGTGGGATTCCTGTGTGAAACCAGTTTGCTCTCCTTGTGGAATGGTTTACAGCACAGAAATTGGCAGCCTCTATCAAATTGGCTAGTGTATGGAGGTAGGATTGAGGAAACTTTAAAGAGAGATAGAAAGACAGTTTTGTTTAAATACCATATTTCATAATGTTCCAATGTCCCAAAACACTTGACAATTTTTAAACAGTTTTTAAAATGGGGAGGTGATGGCTGAATGGTATTATTGTTAGGCTATTAATCCAGACAACTCAGCTCATGTACTGGGGACCTGGGTTCGAATCCCACCATGGCAGATGGTAGAATTTGAAATCAATTTTAAAAAATCTGGAATTAAGAATCTACTGATGATCGTGAAACCGTTGTCAATTGTCAGAAAAACCCCACCTGATTCACTAATGTCCTTTAGGGAAGGAAACCTGCCATTCTTACTTGGTCTGGCCTATATGTGACTCCAGAATCACAAAAACGTGGTTAACTCTCAACTGCCCTCCAAGGGCAATTAGGGATGGGCAATAAATGCTGGCCAGTGATGCCTGTATCCCATGAATGAATAAAAAAGTGTAATGTAAGAAATATGATCCCTAATTTGCATAAAATAAACTCTCAGAAACACGAATGTGAAAATAGTGTGATGATATTGTGTTATTCATAAGTTATGTTTAAGGGGACTGTTTTAAGATTCAGGTTTTTTTTAACAGGCAGTCGGTATGTCTTGCAAGAATACAGCTCAGATGCTGGGAAAGCAGAATAATTACTCATTTTAGACTTGTAGTGTTTATTTAGGAAGGGGCTGATGAACACTTGTTGAAAAAGGAAAGGTCCCCTAGGTTTTGCTTTGGTTAAAGAGATGGAATAGGGGTTTATGTATGTAAGGTCACGTGATGATGTGATTAATGGGAAGAGCTAGGTATTTAGCAGGGAGAATGCAGCTTTTGAGTTCTGGTTAAAGTTTGTTAAAAGTCAAAGATCTGCAAGCTGCTGTCCATAAAATCTCTCAAAGCTTCAAGATTGATGACACTCCTTATAGCAAGTATATTTATAGTTGCTAACTGGAATTAAAGTCAGTCTGTAAGAAGAATTTTGTTTATTTGGAACTGAAACCGTGATAAGTTAGAAATTAGACTTTTTCATGTTTAAATATTATTCAATGGAAAAAGTTAAGCAGCTTCATTTGTTCATGTTATAGTTAAACAGTGTTATTGAATAAAGCTCATTTTACTAAAAAGGATCCCTAATTTGTCAGTGGAACTAGTCCAGGAGTGAAGGGTCCTAGTCTCACATTTATGCCAAAATGGAAAAATTGTTAGGGTATAGCCTGGTTTCATAATATGCTCTGGGGTTTGGGTCTAGGGCCTTAATGAAAATTGGGGGCTCTTGCTAGGATTAAAAAGTATAATCCTTTGTTTGGCTTGGGATTGCTGAGCTCAAAAGACAGTGAGTGTTAAGGAACTGGTGCTTTCTTTCAGATGTTGCATTCGATTAGATTAAATAGGGAGTGCCTTGTGAAAATGGCTCTTTCGGTGGCTAAAGATTTTCTGGGTATGGAAGAGGTCACTCGGACTGATTTTTAAAAAGGTGGTTAAAGCAATGCTATAGGATTTGGTGAACAAGCTGCAGTTGACTGTACCTGAAGGGGTGAGGAAGGCAGAAAGAGTTTCTGCAATAGCTCGGATTTATATTTGCCAGTAACATGGTCTGAAACATTATAATTGGCTAGCTATCATTTGCAAATAAGACAACTTGAATTAGAAGCAAAGGAAAGAGAGAGAGGCAAAGGCAGAGGAAAAAGAGAGAGCCTTTGAAACTGGAAATGCAAGAAGATTATCGAATTAAAATGGTGGTGACAAAGATGGAATTTGAGGAAAATGAGAAAGAATTAACCCATCTTTGTCAAAGGCCAAGTGGGGTTATGTTTAAATGTATTCAAGCACTGCCAAAGTTCGACGAGGAGGATGTAGGATCCTTTTTCACCTAATTTGCGAAAGTGGCTAAAGAATTAAAATGGCCACAGATAATGTTAGTTCAAACAAAGTTGGTAGGTAGAACTACTGAGCTGTTTGATTCTCTATCAGAGGAGGCACCTAAAGTTTTAAGTTTATTCATTAGTGTTGCAAGTAGGCTTGCATTAACACTGCAATGAAGTCACTGTCAAAATCCCCTAGTCACCACACTCCAGTGTCTGTTTGAGTACACTGAAGAAGAATTTAGCATGGCAAATGCATTAAATTAGCAAGTCTTTTCCACTGTGGGAGGAAATTGGAACACCTGGAGGAAATCCACACAGACACAGTGACCCAAGCCTGGAATCCATCAGAGTACCTGGTGCTAACCACTGTTCTACTGTACTGCCGTGTCACTCTAGCCCTAACTTTAATGATTATAATGATGTTAGAAAAGCCATTTTCAGTGCATATGAACTAGTGCCAGAAGTCTACAGATACAAGTTTGGAAATCTAAGGAAGGAACCAGGTCAGACATATAAAGAATTTGAAAGAATCAAACAAAATAATTTTGATAGGTGGATAAGAGCTTTGAAAATAGGTCAAATGTATAACGCTCTTAGTGAAATGGCTTATTTGGAAGAATTTAAAAATTTGCACCCCAAAGTAGTGAGAACTGTGGAAGAGCAAAGAATTAAAACTGAGAGACTGGCAGCAGAGATGGCAGATGATTATGAATTAGTTCATAAATCAAAGTTTGGTTTCCAACATCAATTTCAATCTGTGAGGGTTAGATATTAGGAAAAGACAGAATCCCTGGCTGGTCAAGGTAAAGGAAAATTGAAGGTGTTATTATTGAAATATGTAAGATTCTAAGGGGCTGGGGGGTGCTTTGACGTGGTAGTCGCTAAAAGGACATTTCCTTTGGGGGAATTTAGAACTAAGGGGCTCTCCCTTTTTAAAATGGAGATGAAGAGGAATTCCTTTTGAGGGGCAGCACGGTGGCATAGTGGTTAGCACTGCTGCCTCACAGCGCCAGGGACCTGGATTCAATTCTGGCCTTGGGTCACTGTCTGTGTGGAGTTTGCACATTCTCTGTGCTTGCGTGAGGTTCCTCTGGGTGCTCTGGTTTCCTCCCACAGTCCAAAGATGTACGTGTTAAGTGGATTGGCCATGCTAAATTGCCCCTTAGTGTCAAAGAAACTAACTAAGGTACGGGGATAGGACCTGAGTGGAATTGTGATTAGTTCAGACTCGATGGGCAGAATGGCTTCCTTTTGCACTGTAGAGATTCTGTGATCTCCGTGGAGATAGTGAGGACTGTTTGCCTCAGGTTAAAAAGGGAATGTATGAGGGAGGAAGCAAGATAAGAAGGAATAGATATTTTCATTATAATAATGTTGGACACACCAAGTTGCAGTGTTGGTGGTGGCTTAAGAAAAGTAGTGGGAAGACAGATGTGTTGAAACAGGATAGGTCAGTGGAGTTTGTTAAATTGGCAAAGGAAATTGTGGTTGAAGCTGAAGAGGTGCAAAAGAATGGCCAGCCTGTTCAGGGTTGGTTGATAAGTTGGTGTCAGAACATTTTAATGATTTTATTTGTGTGGAAAAGATTTACTCATCTGCGCCAGGAGGAGTAGGTAAAGAACTTAAGATTTTAAAAGACACAGAAGCAAATCAATCTTTAATGGTGAGAAATGAGAAGATGTATTTCCAGTAAAGGTGGTGATATGTGGAATTAGCAATGAAAGGAGTAGTGTTCTGTTATGTAAGGTAAGATTGGAGAGTCTGGTAAAGTGGTGGTAAGAGTAATAGAGAAATTACTTTTCTCAGGGTGCAGTTTATCATGGGTAATGATACAGCTGGATCGCAGGAGAAGGTGATGGCTACTGGGGTTGAAAAGCCAGTGGAAAAGCAAACAACTATTGCAAGAAGCATTTCCTGATTTGTGTGGTTACATGATCACAAAACCACAGACATAAGGAGGAGAAATCAAGAAGTAAAGATAAGGAAGCTGAGATTCCATTATCAGAAACAATCTTTGACCAGATGGTTGATAAAGAACAAGAACAGGATGAAAGGGATATCGTTAGTTCAGGAAAATAGGCAGAGTTACAACAGAATGATGCAGAGATAAAGCAGTTGTCAAAAAGCACACACACAAGGAGAATCTGGGTCTACACCAGAGTGTTATTACCTTTAGAAATAATGTCTTACTGAGAAAGTGGAGATCTTACATATTCTAGAGGATGAAAAATTGGCAGAAATTCTTTAAGTTACATTACCAGTGGGTTACAGAAAGGTGTTGCAAATAATGCATGAGGTTCCAGTAGGAGATCGTTCAGGAGTGAAAAAAGCTCATGAAGATACAAAAAGGCCTTCGTTGACCTGGACTACATAAAGATGTGGTTGAATTTTGTTGAACCTATCACACATCAGGAATTAGGTTTTGATTTTGTCATTGATTTGATTTATTATTGACACGTATATTAGCATACAATAAAAAGTATTGTTTCTTATGCACTATACGGACAAAGCATACTGTTCATAGAGAAGGAAATGAGAGGGTGCAGAATGTAATGTTACAGTCATAGCTAGGGTGTCGAGAAAGGTCAACTTAGTGCGAGGTAGGTCCATTCAGAAGTCTGACAGCATGGAAAGAGCTGTTCTCTTTCCATGTCGGTTGATCTGTGACCTTAGACTTTTGTAGCTTTTTCCTAATGGATGAAGGTGGAAGAGAGAATGTCTGAGGTGGTGCAGTCCTTAATTATGCTGGCTGCTTTGCTGAGGCAGCAGGAAGTGTGGACAGAGTCAGTGGATAGGAGGCTGGTTTATGTGATGAATTGGGCTACATTCATGAGCTTTTGTGGTTTCTTGAAGTCTTGGGCAGAACAGGAGCCACACCAAGCTGTGATACAATCAGAAAGAATGCTTTCTACGGTGCACCTGTAAAAGTTGGTGAGAGTCATAGCTGACATGGCAAAAGGACAACCACAATCAGTAACCAAACTCTTAATATGCATTCTGGCAGTTGAGCAACTTTTTAAGAGAGTCCAAATTGATTGTGTGGGACCCATGCCTAAAACAGAAAGTATGAATCAGTATTTATTGACCATAATGGATGTGTTTACTAGATTTCTGGAAGCTATTCCATTATGTAATATTTCAGTTAATAAGACTGTAGAAGAGTTACTTTTTTTTAACCAGGTGATCAGCCCACAGAAATTCAATCAGATCAGCAAACCAATTTTATGTCAAAATTATTCATGCAAGTTATGGATAGATTTGGAATAAAGCAATTTAAATAGTCAATTGCATACCATCCAAAATTGCATGGAACATTAGAACGGTGGTATCAAACTTTAAAGACAATATTGAGGGCTTACTGTCAAGATTATCTAGAAGATTGGGATAAAGGAATTCCATTTGTACTCTTTTTGCAATTTGCTAATGAATCAGCTAAATTCATTCCATTCAGATTAATTTTTGGTCATGAGATAAGAGAACCACTTAAATTGCTCTAGGAGAAATTGGTGAGTCAGTGTTCTGAGACCACGTTGTTGAACTATATGTCAAACTTTAGGAAGAGGTTAACTAGGGTTGGTGAGATGGCTGGACAGTGTTTAAAAGTGGCATAATATGTGATGAAACAAGAAGCAGGTAAGTGATCAAAAAGTTGTATTCCTGTTAGTGGGGAGAAAGTATTAGTATAATTACCAGTGGGAGGTGAAGCTTTAAAAGGAAGGTTTAGTTTATCAAAGGTTTACCAAAATCAGAAGAAAGGTTTTTATCCCATGACAGTGAAGGAATGGTGATTTAGTTGCAAACTGGGATTATGTTGATTGAGGACTAAATATTAATCAGCAAGTTAGAACTTCAATAGCCAGACAGTGAATGAACAGACGTCAGCCCCCAGTTAATAGCCACCGCCTGAATAATAGTAACAATCAATTGATGGGCAGTCAAACAATTAATAAGAGATACCAGGGATAACTCCCCCACTCTGGGGCAGTATGGTAGCACAGTGGTTAACATTGCTGCTTCACAGCTCCAGGGACCTGGGTTTGACTCCCGGTTTGGGACACTGTCTGTGTGGAGTTTGCACGTTCTCCTCATGTCTGCACGCGTTTCCTCCGGGTGCTCCCGTTTCCTCCCATAGTCCAAAGATATGTGGGTTAAGTTGATTGGCCATGCTAAAATTATCCCTTAGTGTCCTGTGATGCTTAGGGTTAGGGGTTAGTGGGTAAAATATGTAGGGATGTAGAGCCTGGGTGGGATTGTGGTTGGTGCAGATTCGATGGGCCAAATGGCCTCTTTCTATACTGTAGGGTTCCTGTGATTTCTTCTTTAAAACAGTCCTCTAGTATCTTTTACATACACCTGAGGGAGCAAACTGGGTGGTCTTGTTTTGATCTCTCAACTGAAAAATGCACCTCCAACAGTGCAGCATTCCCTCATTACTGCACGAGAGTTTTGTACTCACTACCTAAATTACGATTTGAACTCAACTTTCTGATGAAGAGGGAAGTCTGCTCGCAAATAAGCCATTGCTGACAGGTTACTCTGTAATGGAATCAGGTAATGCTTATAGTATAGGAAGAGGCCATTCAGCCCATCCACCCTTTGTTCTCACAAGTTTGTCACTTTTTCTAATTCATAATACACTCAAGTTTTGTCCAAATTTTGAAATTGTTCCCCGTACAGCCAAGTGTAAGTCAATGCAGGTGAAGAAAGGTCCCTTGGAATTCCACTTTATTTCATGCTCCAGTCCAAAAAGAACAACTGTCCACCACCACCCTGTTTTCCTGTCACTTTTCCTCCAGAACCATGCCATTGTCCTGTTTATTCCACACACTTGAATTTTGCTGGCAAGCCTATCATTTGGAACCTTTATCAACTGTCTTTTGAAATATAATATGCAATGCATCAACTTGCATTACAAAAAAAAGACTTGCATTTATATTGTGCTTTTCATGACCACCAAGCAGGTGAAAAAGCTTTACAGGAAACAAAGTACTGTTTTAAGTATGATTGCTGCTGCAATGTTGGAAACACAACAACCAAGCTGCTCAATGCAAGTTCGCACAAATAGCAAAAATGATAATAGCCAGAGTTGATTTCATGATGTCAGATTATGGGATAAATATTGACTTAGCACAATGGGATAACACCCCTGTTCCCCTTCAAAGTAGCACCAGGGCATCTCTTCCATCTTAGATTTCCAGAAGGCATTTGGTAAGGTGCCACATCAAAGGTTGTTGTGGTAAATAAAAGCTCCTGTTGTAGTGGCTGGCACATTTGCAAGGAGAGAATATTGGCTAGCTAACAGGAAACAGAGTTGGCATTATTTTTTTTTCTGGTTCACAGGATGTGATGAGTGGCATGCCACAGGGATCAGTGCTGAGTCCTCAACCCTTTACAATTTGTATGAATAAAGGAATGGAATGTACCGTCTCTAAATTTGCTGATATCACAAAGATGGGTAGGAAAATAATTTGTGAAGCGGACATCAGGAGACGACAAAGGAACATCGATAGGTTAAATGAATGGGCAAAGGTCTGGCAAATATAATATTGTTAAATGTGAGAGTACCACCACAAAACCCAGATGAGTAACTTGGAACACTGGTTCTTGGGGTGTATATTTTTAATTTGGTATGGTGTGAGAAAAGATAGATAAACCACTGAGGAACAGTCCACTCATTTTGTGATCTATTAATGAAGAATATTTATTGACTTAAAAGAAAACACAAGACAAGAAGGACTATTATACACTACATAAGTTCACTTAACTACACTGATGGGTATACAGAGTATCATATGAAGTCACCCCTTGTTCCCAATTACTTTTGTTTTTTGAACTCTGACAGATGTCCCTTTTTCCAAAACAACATCCAATATTTTATAACTCTGTGAGCAAATAGTTGTCGCCCGCAGGTTACTTGTCCACATTTGGGAAATCTGCCTTCAGCCTCAGTTAAGGCATAATCATCTCTATTCGAGTTTTGAGATTTTAACCAGCCGCCTTTTGGCAATAACTTGCTTTCGGGGGAGGCTGTTTACTGCAGCTGGGCTGTGATAGTAGTTGCTTCTACTGTGTCTCTTTCTCCAGTTATTGTGCTCTGGAAATATCATTCTTTCCTTTGATGTTACCCACCCTGTAGACCTGGCTTTTGGCATGTAAGTTCCAATTCCCTTATCTCTCCATTTTGAAGTCACCTCTTCCACACTCCATTGTTTTTCCCTGAGTCACATAGGTAAGTACTTGCTTTTCTTGCTGGTAGGTTAATCTGTGTATCAAAACACTCATTCAGACAACTGCACTCATCAATCCTTTTTTGTCTCTTTTCTTTGTTTTATCCCAATTTTACTTTACTCAATCCTCAATAGTATAATGTGGGAAAATGTGAAATTGTCCATTTTGGCAAGAAGAACAAAAAGTTTAATATCTAATGGTTTGCAGAACTCTGGGACTCATAAGGATGAATCACCCAAGGCTTGCATGCAGGTGCAGCAAATAATTAGGAAAGTTAATAGAACATCATTGTTTATTGTGAGGGGAATTGAATATACAAGTAGGGAGGTGATACTCAAGTAGTACAGGGCATTGGTAAAACTACAGCTGGACTACTGATTACAGTCTTGGTCTCCTTATTTAAGGAACAATATAAGTGTCTTACAAGCAGTTCAGAGAAGGTTTACTGGACTAATACCAAGAATAGTCAAGTTGTTTTATGTGAAAAAGTTTGGACAGGCTAACATGGTATCCACTGGAGTTTAGCAGAGTAAGAGGTGACTTGATTGAAATACATAAGACCTGAAACATCTGTGAAAAGAACTTTTCCCCCTGTGAAATAATCTAGAATGAGGGCAGGGGGGGCAGGGAGTGGGGGTTACTATTTAAAAATAAAGGATTGCTCATTTACAACATGGGTGAAGAGAAATCTTTCCTATGAGGGTTGCGAGTCACTAGAATTCTTCCTCAAAGTGTAAGCAGTGCCTTTGAATATTTTTAAGGCAGATACAGATTGTTTTTCAGGAATCTATGGGGTGAAAGTTTATCGGGTTCAGCAGGAGGTTACAATCAAATCAGCCATGATCTTACTGAATAGTGGAGCAAGGTTGAGAGATCAGGTGGCGTATTCCTGCTCTTTGTTTATGTTCCTTTGTACGTAATCACAAGGCAGAAGGGCCCTTGATTCGTCCCATCTGAAAGATGGAACTTCTGATAGTGCAGCACTCCTTCAGTACGATACAGGATTGTTAGCCTTGCATTTTGTGGATAGACTTGAACAAAGTCACCTTGTGACCCTGCCAACTGAGTCAAGATTGGCATGCCAACCCCTCACCAACTTTCTCTGTTACTTCATCAAAAAACTCAATCCCAATAGTTAAATGCAGTTTGCCTTCCTCAACTCATGCACACCTGTTTTAAGGAATGGCCAATTTTAATCCTGATCATTTCTGAAAGCTTTCCCACCACTGAGATTAACATGACTGGCTTGGAGGTGTTAAATGAGAATGTAGCATTTCTCATTCTCCAATCCGCTGTATCTAAGTAGAATTGAAGATGTCATCAGCATCATCTTCCTTGGTAAAGACAGATGCAAAGTATTCATTTGGCAATTCAGGCATGCCATCTGGTCCATATTTAGATCTCCTCCTGTTTGGTCCCTCATTGGCCCCACCTCTCCTCTTACTACCGTTTTATAATTAATATGTCTTTTGGATTCTTTTTATGTTAGCTGTCAGTCTCTTATCATATTTCCCCTTGCCGTTTGCATTTCCTTTTGTACTTTCCCTGTGAACTATAAAAATTCTCCATGGTTCTCATTAGTGTAATCAACCTGACTTTTTCTGATTCAATTTATCCTTATCTCTTTGTCATCCAGGGAGCTTTGGTTTTGTTTGCCTTACCATTCCCTCTTGTGGGAGTATACCCGATCTGTATGTGAAACCATCTCCTCTTTAAAGACAGCCCGTTGTTACACAGCAACTTTGCTGCCAATCTTTGATTTCAATTCACCGGGGACAGATCCATTCTCAACCCCTGAAATTGGTCTTCCCTCACTTAAGTGTGTTTTCTTACACTGGATTTCTCTTTGTCCTTTTTATAGCTAACCTAAACATTATGATAGCATAATGACAGGCTCCTAACTGTTTCCAATTGGCACTTGATCCATTTGACAATTTGTTCCCCAGCACTGCCTCCATCTCAATGGGCTGGAATGATACTGATCAAGAAAATTCTCCTGAATTCTTTTCAGAAACACTTCCCTTCCTTTGCCCATTATATTATTATTATCCAACTCTGTGCTAGGATAATTAAATCCTCCATTATCACTTGTGTACCATTTTTGCACCGCTGTATAATTTCCCTGCAGATTTTGCTCCTCTATCCCTTTCCTGTTAGCTGCTTGCTTATGGAGTACACCAATTAGCGTAATGCCACCTCTACTTTTTTTTCTTAACTCCCAATAGATTCTTTGCCGAGCTCATTCAGGTCATTCCCTCACTCAAGCATTGTAATATTTATTCTTAATAAATACTGCTATCCTTCCTTCTTTCTTCCCTTCCCTATCCGTTTTGAACACCTTTTAGCAGAAATAATACCGTTAGTACCCAGCCTTCCCTTTACTGAACCCGTTTTCCGTATCATGACATCTTATTTCTGTTCCACTATTTGTGCCTACTGCTTACCAAGCTTCACGCTTATATAAACATTAAACACTTCACTTCATTTAGACCTTCTTTCGTTCTCTTTTCATTTGAACCCATCTAATATCTTGTTATTTCTTACTCCAATGCTATTTGCCTCCCCAAACTTTTGTCTTATTTCTTCCTTTCTATTAGTACGTCCTGATTTTTATCCTTTACTAAATTAGTTTAAACTAAATTAATGTCATGCAACCAAACACAACAGCATTAGTAAACTACCCTGCCTGGACATTGGTCCTGTCTCTGGTGAGGTGCAACCTGCCTGGCCTGTATAGGACCCACCTTGCCCAGAACCAGTTCCAATGTCTCAGGAATATTAAAAGCTCACTTCTGCACCAAGTGGCACTGGGAGAAATCCCAAGATTGCTTCCTTTGAGGTCCTGCTCTCTAATTCCATGGAACGTGCCTGTAGGACCTCATCCCTCTGTTCGACAATGTCATCGGTAATAAGGCATGAGAATGCATGATGTTAAGTCTGGATGGCTGATGCAGGCAAAGTTCTTCTTCCCAAGCGTTCAAACATAATTCAGGCACTGTACCAAGCTCGATGGAGAAACTGCAATGAGTCAGGCCTGATGGACATATTGATAGTTCTAATATTGTAGCTGGTGCTGGGGCTCTCACCTTTAGTTAATGGTAGGCCAGCAATGTGATGAGGTAAGGTATAATTCTGGCTCAAAATAAAAAAATCTTTGTATCAAACAAGTGAGAGAGATGCCTGAGCTTGACAGTGTGACTAAGAGATATTGTGTGGAGATGCTGGCTTTGGACTGGGGTGGGCATAGTAAGAAGCCTCTCAAAACTAGGTTAAATCCAACAGGTTTATTTGGTATCGTGAGCTTTCGGAGTGCTGCTCTTTCATCAGGACTCACCTGATGAAGGGGCAGTGCTCTGAAAGCTTGTGATACGAAATGAACCTGTTGGACTTTAATCTGGTGTTGTGAGACTTCTTACTAAGAGACATTGGGATCTATGATGTGTACGATCATTCAAGATCACAAGAGAAAGATGGGGAAAGCTGCTTCAACCCAAAATACCAAACCTTTTGCTTTTATCTGTGAGCAACGGGATGAGGCACTGCCATTAGGAACAGTATAAAATATAGGAGTAGTAATTGGCCACTTGGCCTATCAAGTCTGCTCCACCATTCAATCATGGCTGCTAAATTTCTCAGTCCCATTCTTCCCCCCCTATTCGCCTTTGATTCTCTAACCAATCTGGAACCTACCTACCTCTGTCTTAAATATAATCCATGGCCTGGCCTCCACAGCCTTCTGTGACAATGAATTCCATGGATTCATCACCACCGTCCGGCTGAAAAAATTCCTCCTCACCTCAGTTCCAAAGGCTCATCCCTTTACTCTGGGACTGTGCCCTCGGATCCTAATCTCTCCTACTAATAGAAACATCTTCTCCACATCCACTCTACCCAGGCCTTTCAGTACTCTGTAACTTTCAATGCGATTTCCCCCCTCATCCTTTGAAACTCCATTAAGTGCAGACCCAGAGTCCTCAAACGCTCAAAGTTTACTGCTTAAGTTTAGCACAAATATGGTTAACAGTGCCGAGCTGCATTCATCTGTACTTGAATCCAGGATCGCTGCCCTGTTAAATACAACTGCTCTGAATCACTGATTTTAGCCAGTATTTATCTGTTATTATGTTTGGTTGTTTTTGAGGAAGGGACGCTCTGACGCAATCGTTTATCAGAATTAGCCCTACATTCAGACCTAATAATGACTGGTCTCAGACTTTGGAGGTGTAGAAGTTATTAGTGACTAACGGTGATGCACAGTGAGGCCATTTGGCCCATCATGTCTGTGCCAGCCATAAAAAGAGCCACTCAGCCTAATTACACTTTCCAGCATTTGGTCTGTAGCCCTTCAGGTTATTGCACTTTGGGTGTATATCCAAACACCTTTTTAAATAAGTTGAGCCTTTCAGCCTCTGCCACCCTTTCTGGCAATGAGTTCCAGACCCCTACCACCCTCTGGCTGAAAATAATTTTCTTCATCTCTCCTCTAATCTTTGTATCAATTGCTTTATAACCTCCGAAACTGACGTCCCTGCTAAAGTAAGTGGGCCCTTTCCATCCACTCTGTCCCGACTCCTCACAATTTTGTACATCTCAATCTAAGCTCCTCTCGATGTCCTCTGCTCCAAGGACAATAACTCCAGCTTATCCAATCAGTCTTCAAAGCTGTAATTTTCTGGTCCTGGCAGTATCCTCGTAAATCTCCTCTCTACCCTCTCTAGTGCAATCACATCCGTTTATGTAATGAGGTTGACCAGGAATGTACATAGTTCTCTACGTGTGACGAACAGGTAACGAAGATGTGGGGCCATTCAAAGCTGCAAGAGAGAATAGGAGAGGCCTCTTCACCCTAAATTATCAAATGCTTTACTTATTAACTGTGGGCCACCAGCTAATTCAAATTATGTTGTAGCCAGTGGAGAACTTTTTGAAGTATAATCTCTGTTGTAATGTAGAAAACACAACAGCCAAATTGCAGATAGCAAATTCCTACAAAAATGGATGCGATAATCACTAGTTAAATTGTTTGTGTGTGACACTGATCAAGGTTTAACTATTGTTCAGTACACCAGGCGTTACTTCCCCTTTGAAATAATGCCATGAGATCTTTTCCATCCACCTGAGCAGGCAAATCAAATTTAACGTCTTAATCAACAGTGTAGCAGTCCCTCACTCAGTGTCACTGGAGTCTCAGTGCAGATTGTTGTGCCTGGCATGGGACTTGAACCTGGAATTTTGTGACTCTGAGGTAAATGTGCTAACAACTCAGCCATGGCTGACTCTCAAGTATAAAAGTGATAATGCACACTTTTCCTGTCTCTTTTCTATCTTTTGTTATTCTCTCTCTCTTTCCCTCTCCCCCACATACATACATACGCACATGTCTATTTTCACAACTCTCTTCTTTGTGTGATTAGCAGGTGCCATTTTAGTTTTATTTTCATTCTTTGATGAGGGAAAGTAAGAGAATGCCAAGGAGATGGGGCCTTCAGTGGTACAAATGAAAGCCCAGTCGGAGATTTATAGTTTTAACAGTGGGTTTTCATATTTGGGACTGGATTTTCATGCGGAATCTCAGGGATCTTCCAAAATCGCAGAAGATACCTGCATCCAGAAGTTCCACCCCCCCAGTTTGGGTGGAAAGCCTGAAGTCAACAGAAACAATTGGACTCAGTGTTGAGTTCAAACAGACCCCAGCTTTGCTGAAAGAAGAGCCTTTTTCCAGATTGTGGGTGTTGTAAATCTTCAGAGAAGTTGTAAATTTCCTTGAAGGACAGATGAGGTTTGTAAAATTGTTAGTCAAGTTACTTAAATGATCAGCCCTTTACAAACTGAAAATAAATTCTCCCTGTATTATAAGGGTGGCACGGTAGCACAGTGGTTAGCACCGCTGCTTCACAGCTCCAGGGACCTGGGTTCGATTCCTGGCTTGGGTCACTGTCTGTGTGGAGTTTGCACATTCTCCTCGTGTCTGTGTGGGTTTCCTCCGGGTGCTCCGGTTTCCTCCCACACTCCAAAGATGCACAGGTTAGGTTGATTGGCCACACTAAAATTACCCCTTAGTGTCCTGAGATGCTTAGCTTAGAGGATTAGTGGGTAAAATATGTAAGGATATGGGAGTAGGGCTTGGGTGGGATTGTGGTCAGTGCAGACTTGATGGGCCGAATGGCCTCTTTCTGTGCTGTAGGAATTCTATGTATCTGTGAGAGTTGTAGAATATCTATTTAAGAAATTTCACTAGCCGCTTGTTGATATAGCCTGAGCAGCTACCATTACAGTGTTTTAATCTTTCGTTATCACAGTATGAAAACTGGGTTTAATTGTCAATTCAAACAACTATTATGGATTAGGTGTGTTTGATGTTAGGCTAGAATGACAAATATTTCTTTCTATAAGACATCAATTACTTCAGGAGATTTAAATACATTGACTGGACTTCCCTGAATGGGAGTTTGTTTTTATATAGTGCAGACAAATGGACATTGAGAAATTTATTTTATATCAGCTCTGTGATTCTAGAGGTCTGTCTATTGCAGATACTGGGTGAGTTAATATGGAGGGTGCAAGGGCAAAAGAATAGTGGGTGGTCATGTAAGTTGGCTTAGAGGCTGTAAGGGGCCATGGGGATGTGTGAGGGTCATACTTTGGAATGATTTGGCACTGTGGGTTTAGGGATTATATGGGGCTATGAGTGTGGGCCATGGATTGGATGGCAGGTATGGAGGGGACATTGAGATGGGTGGTGGTGTGTATGGTCATTGGGAGTATGAATGATAAGAGCGAGTGGGCCTAATGGTTAAGAAAACAATTGAGGAAAAATTCCTAGAGAGCTGAGGAGGACCCTGGAACTCGGCAACCTCTGTCACTGCTTCCGATTTGCACAACGGGGTGGCAGGCCTGACTGCATCCTACACTGCCCCTCCTTGGGATGAGGATCCCACCATTCAAGGCACTTTTTCTCCAGGCAATTTCCTGACTCCCCGCCAGCCAACTTGGGAGGGAAAATCTAGGTCTTTGTGTGGCTGTTGAGTTTGCTTTCCCTCTTATGATATTCTGTTGCTTTGTCAGACTGGAAATCAAGAGCAGAACACAAACTGCCAGCATGGTTCACAGAGGCAGGAGATCACAGCTTTGAAATTAGAACTCAATCCTGCCAAACAAATGTGTCTTTTAGTATGTCCCTTGTCAGGGAGTAGCTGCCTATTAAGTGTTTGTTGTATTAAGTAAGCCATAATGTTTCTTTAAATTAACCAGACTGATGTTCAATAGCATCCAACAGCATTTGATGTGTAAACTCAGGGAATGTTTTAGCTAAGCAGCAAAAAAAAGTCAGTTCACTGAAGTTTATTTTCATGATTTGTAATATAAGGAAAACTGTCCCAAAAGCAGAAGCTATGGAATCTTCAATCATCTCATTTGCTCACAACAAACAGAATGCCTTTGGTAAGGTGTTCTGCCTTCAATGCAATTGGGACAATGATCCATCTTTTGCTTCTGCAAGCTTTGCAAGTATGTATGAGAACATGCATGCCCTACATCCAGGACCAGATGCATCAATAGATCTGGTAACCACGTCAATCATTAACAAACAAAACCACCCCCTTGGCAGCAGCCTGGTTCAAAGCTTCAACTCAAGTTTTTTGAAGTCCAGACCTAGGGCAGGATTTTATGGCCTCGCTCATCCCAAAACTGTAAAATCCCACCTGAGGTCAACGGATCTTTCCATGGTCCACCCCTCACCCGCTCCGATTGCCATGGTGGGCAGGACGGTAAAATTCCAGCCCTAGTGTCTCATAAGATTCACGCAACTGACCTGAGGTGAGAGTACACCGTCATGATGGAGTCTATTCACGTAACAAAAATAAAAAATGCAGGTCTGATCGCATGTGTGGAGAGAAAATAGAGCCAAAGTTTTGAGTCTAGATGACTGCTCTCAGCTCTGCGAACAAAGAAAATCAGACAAGATTTATACAATGAGGGTTGGTGGTGGATTGGTTATAACTGGGAATGTAAATTATGATGATGAATACTGAGAAAGGTGTTAAAAGTGTCCATTAAGTGGTCGAAATGTGTGAATGGTAGAACAAAGGTACAGATTGTTAAAAGACTACCTGGGGAATGTGGCAGTTGCCCTGAAAGGGCGGGGTGGGGGTGAGGTTTGGAGACCAGACAGAGCGAAATTGGAGAAGTGGAAAAATAGAAGAGAGGATGAAAGGTGATACAAATGGATGAATGAGATGAAAAGAAGAAATGAAATAAAACAAAGGAAATGGGGTGAAGGTGGAGGATGGAGAGTTCATGCACTGAGGTTGTTGAACTCCAGGCTGTAAAGTGTCCATTCGGACAATGAGAACTTGATGTTCAGTCCAGCATCTGCAGTACTTTGCCTTTATCTTAGCATCTTTTCATGTTCCTGAACTTGCATTTTTCAATGCTCTGTTCTGGACCATTCAATCTTTGCTGATATTAGATTAACTCTTGAAAATTCTCTGTCTTCCTCTGGTCTCTGTTTGGAAGTGTCTGACTGGTTATGTAAATTCAAAGAACAACAATCAAGTGACAAATGCTTTTGAAACAGATATTCCCCTTGCTTATTCTTCCACAACCTGATCAGAAACTGATGTAAAGTTAACACTGGTCCATCAGGTTTTAGTCATGAGCCTGCCCTCTTTATTATGTCTGTGGCTGTAATAGTCTTAAGCAAGAACTGCAAAATGCAGAGTTTGCTGAAAACTGTCAGTGTTCTGGTGACACAGCTAGAGAGAGTGCTGAGTGTGTTGGAATATTAATTGATATAGTTGGCCTAATGTAGTGTTGGAATCTCACTAGCTAAAACATATTTCTAAATCAAAGGAGTACTTCTGCTCGTGCCCAGTAATAATTTATTGGCATCTGACCATAACATGGGAGCAGTATGTCAATGAATCCTGTCAAAATCAGAGAATCCCTACAGTGCAGGAGGCCATACAGCTCATTCAGCCTGCACTGACGACAATCCCACCCAGGCCGTACCCACGTAACCCCACATATTTACCCTGATAATCCCCCTGACAGTAAGAGTCAATATAGCATAGCCAGTGCACCTAACCAGCACATCTTCGGACTGTGGGAGGAAACCAGAGCGCACAGAGGAAATCCATGCACACGAGGGGAGAATGTGCAAACTCCATACAGTCACCTGAGGCCGGAATCAAACTTGGATTCCTGGCACTGTGACGCAGCTGTGATAACCACTGTGCTGCCCAGCAAACATATTAACTGGAAAGAAATAAAGTGAGGGACTTGTACTTGTGATGAATTCAGTATTCTGAGGAAGAAATAGTTCTCTTCCCCTAATCTCTCTACACCATTTTATTAGGAAGCAGACTGACTCGCATGTTTTCAATTGAACCCATCCTTTGCAGAGACCCCCTGAAGAGTCCTTTTTCCTAAAGTTCTGCTCCATAGTTATGTGGGGTCATCTGTAGGGCAGCCAAAAGCGTGGAGATCTTTAGTGGCACGAACAGTAGATCTGCAGTCATCGTCTCCAGATGATATTTAGCTTCAGGACTTTCTGTTTGTTTTTTTTTCTCCATGAATCTTAGTTAAGGGCACATTGTGCACCTTTTTCTCTGAAACTTCCCGATCGGTTAATGTCCTGTCTGAATAGTTTCCCCGTGGATTAACTGTAACCGTTTCCCGATCACTTTGGAATAATTGATTATGGATGGGATCTGTAAGCTTCCGCGATCTTCCGATGCTGCTGGAGTTTTGCTGTCACAGGGATTTAGCAGAGGAATATTACCCTATTTGGGACTGTGGGCATCCTTTACACAGCAGAGTATGCAATGGGGTTGCCTGGGTGAGTGGTGCATCCACCATACACAGGACATGACTGCATTATCTATAAAACATTTACAGCCTTCCCCATATCAGCTGATGTAGCATTATCCACCATTACCATACACCAACTGGATGTGTAAAATATGCATTCTCAGATTCCCTTACGTTCCTTGGAATGCTTACCTTGCATGCCTATTCTGTAACAGGGGCGATACGTTGAAATACTCATAGACATCCAAAAAAGGCTCCTTTTTTTTAAAAAACCCTTCCAACAAATTTTAACTAACTGGTGTCTGTCCTTCCAGTCATACTAAGCTGCTGATGGGCTCATGGTGGAGACATCCTGTATTGAGAGACAGATGGCTGATGGAAGGGAAGACCCCCTCTTGCACCTGGTCATAGTGACTGTACCTGGGCCCCAACTGTTTGATCCCCACTCGCCCATCAAGACAGTGCATTCCTGAAGGCAGTAGAAAATGCTGGGGAGAGGGTTCCAGAACATGAAGCTTCTGAGTGCAGTCAAAGAGAGCACTGTGGGTGGATGGTGAGGGAGCAGGGGAGGGGGTGGGAGGGAGGGAGGAGGTCTTCCAAGATCTGAAAAGGTAGTCTTCACACACCCTTTCTGAACTGCTGCTCACTTGCTACACCTAGGCATGAACTTGCACAAATTATGAAACAATGCAGTATGCCGGCAAGCTGGCAGTATTTGCAATGGTGTCGAGCAGCCAATGTTGTTCTTCGCTTTCTGCTAATGTCCCTCAAAAATCAGCCCTTTGCATCACTCATCCGACCTGTCACAGGGCATGAGTGCATACCTACTCTGGTATATTTAGAAAATCAGTTGGGAGCCATGGTGGATACATGTGTGGGAGGATGATGGTGTTAATGGAAAAGTAAAAAGCTGCTCACTGGAGTGCTGCCCTTTATCCACGCTCAGCTGCAGAGCAAGAGGACTTGTTCCTCAAGGGGCCAAGCTTTAAAAAGAATTCAGTTTATTCAGGACGAATGCCTTCTGCAGCCCTTCCAGGGATTTCAAAGTTCCCTGTGAATCCTGTTGGTAAGTTCAGAGGACTATCTATCTATGCATCTGTCTTTCACCATTTAATACCACAGACCACTAAAGAGCGCACAGCAACTGTAGGGCTTTCTATGGTGGACCCCCACTGGACAGGCATCTAAAGTCCAGTCACAGTATCATTCATAAACATTCAGGCAGCTGCTTTCGTTTCCAATTTCCATGCGATTGTTTTGTCTTGTTTTGACATATTGGGAGATTGGATGTGGGCAGCCATAATACAGCACTTTGCTGCTCATTGTTGCCTGAAAGGCCGTTTCCATGGATATCACGGGTTGTTTGAAAGAATGCCCAGCTGGACTGGTATGGCTGTAATAGGATTGGAACCACTTCCCACATGGAGCCATATTTTGTTCTCTTCCCCTCCTCCTCAAAATGCTGCAGAGCCAAAAATAAAGTACTTTTGGAATCAAGCCTCTGCTTATTTAGGCAAATGCTGGTGTGCCTGAAACCCATGAAAGGCAGAAAATTCCTGCAAGTTAGTAGGACAATGGCTCAGAAGGCAAAGACCAGCAAAGTATATGACACACCCAAGAGCCCAATCATAATGGTCAGTGAGGCAATGTGGCTGGATATCTATGAAGAGTCTGGGACCCCAACATAATATAAGCTCCATGGTTAGACAAAAAGTCATAGTGGAGCAGTAGGAGATACAGGTCCCCTCTAATCGATTTTGATGTAAATAGTGAGAGGGAAGAAGAAGCCTGAGCACAATAAAGTAACCAACACATTCATGACAAAGTTGACCAAAACTCTTGAGAGGCCTGCTTCTGCACCCATTATGTTCAGTGGATGAGGTTGCTTCTTGAGAATTGGAACATGGAATACAAGGGCCAGGATTTTCCTGCCACAGTCACCCTAAGACTGAGAAATCCCACCCAAGGTCAATGGACCTTCCACAAGGCTGTGGGCTGTCGCCAAAACTATTCAATCTGTACACAGAACAAATATTCAGAGACAAGAATGTAAACTTGCGGTATCTGATGGCGCAGCGCTACTTGTAGACTCAGAAGAGGTCCTACAAGGTTTTGTAGATCAAAAAAAATCTAGAAGTTTCGAATATGGATTGAGTATGAACACCAGAAAGGCATGAAGAATGGTAGTTAGAAAGAATACATTAGATAAAACTAGCCTAGAGATTGAAGTGGATGGTGTCACACTGGAATAAACAGTTAAGTTTGTATATTTAGGACAAGTGATAATAGAAGATGGCAAATGGGATGTAAAAGTTATACGAAGGAGACAGCTCAGAGTAATTATGTGAAGATGAAGGATATTTTAACAATAAGAAAACCCAAGTTTGTAAGAAGGAAAAAACTCAAAATGCTCCATTGGATCCATGGGCTTAGAAAATTTAGGGTTAAGAATTAAGACTCTTAGAAAATTGGACAATGAATAAAGATCTGTGGAAGATAATAGGGGCCTTTGAAATATGGATGCTAAGACATATGCTGAAGGTTTGACACAACAGAGGGCAGTTAGAAAACACTATGGGTCTGGAATCCCACATAAACCAAAGCGGGTAGTGATGGCAGATTGATGTCCCTGAAGTACAAGTTCAGGTCACTCTGGAGCCTAAACAAAACGTAGTCGGAGCTTTTTGCAACTCTGTCCAAGTGAAAGATGATCTTTTCCAAAGCAAATGTTTGGTTGCTGATAAATAGAAGTCTAACATATAAGAAGATTTTGATACAATTATCAAGTCCTGTTTGAGAAAGGTAATTTATTTTAATAGGAGAAAAGTAGATTGTACATTAGTGTAAGAACCATGTGTATTGTTGAAATGGTCTGCATCAGATTCTTGGCATGAAGTATGAGAACCTTGTTATCTGCTTGCTATCTTCTTTGGTGACGCGGAGATTCCTGGCAGCTATCCTTGTTTACAGTTGAAATATCACAAGTGAGCCCTTCAGCTTTGTGGGTTCCGGATGATTTACTTGAAGGTTTGAGTTTCTGGGGTCATCTCCATTCATTTGCTTTCTGTAAATAGAAAGATAAATTATCTCCTATTTAGAATTCACTGCATTTTTTTTTTTTGCCAAGTTATTTTCACTCCACCGTTTTAGTTCCCAGTTCTATGCCACTTTGCATCACCAAGTGGATAGTGTATCTGTTCGCAAGACTTCCATTTTGTAATTGGAAGTTGCTGAGACTAACAAAGGTTGGGCTCAAGTGTTTAGATTTCTTTTGAGTGGTTCATGCACAAAACTTGTGAAGAATCACATGGTCAACCAGTTCACCGTGGAACATACTCTTGGACCAATTCAGTGGGCAACACGTGACAAGAGTAGGTGTGGGTGGATTTTCCTTTGTGATCACTGAAGTAAAGAATGTTAATATTTGGCAACAGAACATTCTTTTCTCATTCATTTTGCCATGGGAAAAGGCAGTAAAATGTCATTGAAAATGTGTTTCACTGAGACGCTTTATACAAATATCCTCCCACGTGACTCCCCGAGGCTGAACTCTCAGCTGTGATTGTAAAAGCAAGGTTACATCTAATGTTTCTTTTCTTCCTATCAAAACTTGGTGGAATTTGCTGTACATATTGAAAAAAAAATTACGCTTCCAATGCAAGGCTGTATATACTCTTCCAAAACTGCACAGTGTATTCCAGATGTGCTCCAAGGAATTGAGGGGAAACTTTGAGAGGTAGTGGGTGCCTGGAACTCTCAATTTAAAAGGGTAACAAAAACAGAAACCACCTGTCACATTTCAAAAAAAAACTTAGAAGCGCTGTGATCTACAGGGCTACAGATCAAGAGTGGGAACGTGGAATTACTGGATTGCTTTCCTTCAGGCATCTCACACATGGTGAACCCAATGGTAGCCTCTGATGTCATATGTTTTCTATGTTCCCACGTTTCTGACTAATCTACCCTTGGTCATGTGGGATGAAGCATTTTGCTAACCTCTCATCTACTTACAGGGCGAAATCTGCAGCATGTGACGGTGCAGAGGGACCTGGAGGTCCTTGTGCATGAGTCACAAAAAACCAGCCTACAGGTGCAGCAGGTGGTCAGGAAGGCGAATGGGATGCTGGCCTTCATAGCGAGGGGGATTGAATATAAAAGTAGGGAGGTCTTGCTGCAACTGTACAGGGCACTGGTGAGGCCGCAGCTGGAGTACTGTGTGCAGTTTTGGTCGCCGCACTTGCAGAAGGATATTTTGGCCTTGGAGGGAGTGCAGAGGAGGTTTGCTAGGCTGATACCGGAGTTGAGGGGATTGAGCTGTGAGGAGAGGCTGAATAGACTGGGCTTGTACTCGTTAGAGTTTAGAAGGATGAGGGGGGATCTTATTGAGATGTACAAGATGATGAAAGGGATGGATAGGGTAGAGATGGAGAGGTTCTTTCCGCTCAGAAAGGACAGCAGGACTAGAGGGCACAGCCTCAAAATAAGGGGGGTGCAGTTTAGAACAGAGTTGAGGAGGAACTTCTTCACTCAAAGAGTGGTGAATCTCTGGAATTCTCTGCCCGTTGAAGTAGTGGAGGCTGCCTCGCTAAATATATTTAAGACGCGGGTAGATAAGTTTTTGGTAGGCAAGGGGATTAAGGGTTATGGGGAGAGGGTGGGAATGTGGAACTGAGACACAACAGATCAGCCATGATCTTATTGAATGGCGGGGCAGGCTTGAAGGGTTAGATGGCCTACTCTTCCTATTTCTTGTGTTCTTATTGTTTGCAATCTGTAAATCTGGAGAAGAGTCAAACCCAGCTCAAAAATGTTGGATGGGATTTTACGGCCTTGCTCATCCCAAAACCATAAAATTCCGCCTGAGGTCAACGGACCTTCCCATTGTCCACTCCTTGCCTGTTCTGATTCCTGGGGGGTGGATGGTAAAATTCCGGCCATTAACTCTTTTCCTTTCTCCACAGATGCTGCCAGAGATGTTGAGGTTTTCCAGTACTTTCTGTTTTTATTTCAGGTTTCCACCTGTAGTGTTTTACTTTTATTGTTACACTTGTGGTTGTGTCCTCCAGTCCTGTGCTCAATAGCCTGTATGCTTCAACTTTAACTTTTCTAATTTTAAGATCTTAGCTGATATTCTCCCATCCCTCCTGACACTGGAATTCTAGTGGGTAGGGGGTGGACCATGTAAAGGTTGTTTGAAATCGGGCGGGAATCTCTGGCTTTCAGAAGAGCACGGATGGAGAATCCTGAAGCATTTTTGTGTCACCCCACCACCATACCATAGAATACAAGAGCAAGGAAGTTATGCTGGACACTAGTTAGAGCTCAGCTGGAATATTGTGCACAGTTGTGGGTGCTACACTACTGGTAGGATGTGAATGCATTGGAGGGAGCGCCAAAATGGTTTACAGAAATGGTTCCAGGGATGAGGAACTTCAGTTACGAGGATAGGTTGAAGAGCTGCCAACTGCTCTCCTTGGAGAGAAGATGGTTGAGAGGAGATTTGATAGAGATGTTCAAAGTCATGAAGAATGGACAGAATATAGAGAGAAATTGTTCCTGCTGGTAAAAGGATCAAGAATGAGATTTCAGATTTAAACTGATTTGCTAAAGGAGTAAATGTGTTGTGAGAAAGCGGGGTGTGGAATGCACTGCCTGGAGGTGTGGTGGAAGCAGGTTCAATTGAGGCATTCGAAAGGGCATTCGATGTTTTACTTGAATAGAAACAATGTGCTGGGGCAGGGGGAAGTGGCAGGGGAATGATGCTAAGCTATGATGCTTGTTTGGAGAGCCAGTGCAGAGATGATGGGCCCAATGGCTTCCTCCTGCACCATAACAATTCTGTGATAATTTTCCACTGACCGTCTGGTGAGCTGGTTGCTGAACTTGTTCTTTCTCATTACTTCAAGCATTCATCTCAGCTTCTGTGCCTCATTAGTATCCAGTTGCTGTTTCTCACTACTTAACATTGCCCAAGTTTCTGCATCAAGTAACGAGGCCAGTCTCACTGTCTTGTAGATTTTTCCCCTCAGTTTCATCAATACTCTTCTATCATAGAACACTCCATTGCACTCCTTCCAATCATTCCAAGCAGAGAAAATCGGTGACTTAATTTTCATTTCCATACTTCGATTTTCTGCCACTACTGTCCCCAGGGAATTGAAACTACTCACTTTCTCAATGTCTCCACCCGTAAAGTAACGTTTATTTATTACTCACCAAGTAGGCTTACATTAACACTGCAATGAAGTTACTGTGAAAACCCCCCAGTCGCACACTCCGGCACCTGTTTGGGTACACTGAGGGAGTTTAGCATGGCCGATGCACCCAACCAGCACATCTTTCGGACTGTGGGAGGAAACTGGAGCACTGGGAGGAAACCCACACGGACATGGCGAGAATGTACAAACTCCGTACAGATAGTGACCAAAGTGGGGAATCAAACTCAGCTCCTCAGTGCTGTGAGGTAGCAGTGCTAGCCACCGTGCCACTCAATAGTCTTTATACGTATACTCTGACCCTCTTCCCAAGGCTCAAACTGACTCTATACATTGAGGTTTTGGTCTCTTGATCTTCATACCCGAAAGCCTGACATAATTAGATGAACGTATTATCCAGCGGTCAAGGAGTTGCATATATTATCTGAAGCATAGGGAGTGTTCTGCAATGATTAATTATAAGCTATTTGGAAAGTTTCTGTCGGGGTGGCTACCTTCTATATCTTGTAAATGTATTCAACACAATGGAATAGTAAACAGCACATCAACTTTAAGCTGCACCTAAACTGGGTAATATAATTGTGGCTGGATGCCAAAGTGCAGGTCACCGATAGTGGCTTCATTATCTTTCTCCCTCTTATTTTTGTTCCTTACCAGTGATTGTGCGAATCAAATTTCCACTCTTAAATTCCTCTTTTTTTTCAGGCAGTGAATCAATAAGAATCAAACTGAAGGAAAATCCCTGAGATTTTCCATTGGTTCCTTACGAAAAGTCATGTTCAGAGATGCAGTCACATTGCGTTCGAGATGTCAGCTAGTACATTGTAATTGGCCACGTTGTGCCAATGCCATGATTGTGGGACATGTGCATCACTAAATGATTTCCACACAAAAGGCTGGGAAATTTGGACTTCATTTTAAGGGGACAACAGTATGCTGATAGTGACAACACTGACAGTTCCCTAGCAATGGAGATCATTGATCAAGGACTCCATAGAATCCTTGCAGCGAAGTCGGAAGCCATTCAGTAATTTGAGTCTGCACCAACTCTCTGAAAGAGTATCGTACCCAGGCCTAAACCCCACCCTATCCCCATAACCCCATGCATTTACCATGGTAGGTCCACCTAACTTGCACGTCTTTGGACTGCGGGGGGGGAAACCGGAGCACCCAGAGGAAACCCCCACACACACGGGACAACGGGCAAACACTGTACAGACAGTGACCCAAGCCAGGAATCGAACTGGGGTCCTTGGTGCTGTGACACAGCAGTGCTAACCACTGTGGCACAGCGACTGAGGTCTCTAGAGTAATGTCGATTTACTATATGGAAGGTTGCATAATATCTCTTTTTTAAATAACCATTATCACAATGACAGTTAAATGTCTTGAGCCCCAATTAGAAAACATAAATTCAGGACTTGTTCCCTTGAATTATTTTCTTTAGCCCTGTTCATTTTTTTATTGGGTGAATTCTTTCCTTTAATTTTTCTCTCCTTTTTTGACTGAATGGATACCTGAAAAAAGCACACATTTTATAATTTGCCATAAAACCTGACTTTTAACATCTTTAATTATAACATTATGATTAAGTGACTGTTGCTCCAAGAATTTTGTTTTTACAGTGCACTTAACTTTGATCAGACACCAGGCACTATTGTAAATGGGAGAAATAGGACTATATTTTCTTATTAACTGTCGAGAGTTAATACATCCTCACACATTGGGATGTCCCAACTACTGCTCTCATAATTCAAACAAAGCCCATAGTTCAAGTGGATGTGAACTTGCCAGCAGTTGATTCCTGTTGTAAATCATGCTATTCCCTCAGGTTCTTTACAATATTTACTGCAGTATCCTCATAACATCAAGGTTTTGTTTATGTCTGTTTCACTGAGGCTTGGAAAGGTTTATGACTGCAACGCTCCCGTCAATCCATGTGCCCTTCAAACAGATCATTAACAATCCGGCAGGGTGAAAACTGGCAGTGTTTATAATTTATCTTGATTCTTGGTGACTTGAATTCCTGGATGGTTGTGCTATTTTCCAAGATGTTGAGCATCATTATGTAAGCATGACTTAAATTGGAAATTGGATGCTTTGGGGATTAGAATCTTTATCTTCTAAACCCTCCCCATCATCCCCAAACCCCTCAGATCCCATTTTTGCAGATAGGAGAAAGGGGCAAGATACACATGAGGAAAACCCAAGCATTTGAACTCAGAGTGCTGAGTTCAAGCTGACCTCAATTTTCACTGGAGCAAGGACCTAAAGTTTAAAGTTTTAAAAGTTTGTTTATTAGTGTCACAAGTAGGCTACATTAACATGGCAATTAAGTTACTGTGAAAATCCCCTAGTCACCACACTCTGGCGCCTGTTTGGATACACTGAGGGAGAATTTAATATGACCAATGCACCGAACCAGCAAGTCTTTCGGACTGTGGGAGGAAACCTGAGCACATGGAGGAAACCTGCGCGGACTTGGGGAGATTGTGCAGCCTCCGCACAGACAGTGACCCAAGCCGGGAATCAAACCCAGATCCTTGGCGCTATGAGGCAGCTGTGCTAACTACTGCTAACCCGCAGTGTGGGAATTAGGAATTTTTGAGGTTGGACCTTACTGAGTGAGTTCAATGGGTGGGAGACATGTGAAATATATTGGATGCCCAGCCCACCTGCAGTTCCCCATAATACAGGGATAGGTAAGTTGCCCACTTGGCAATCTGCCCTTAAGCCTACTGAAGCTTTTATCTGTTTGAGTGTGCAAAAATTGGGGCTGAAATATCAGTGTTAAACTTAAAGAAGGGGAATCACCCAGGTGTGAGGATGGAATTGCCCAAAGTGGACCAGTCATGTAGATTTAGGTAAGACAATAGGATGTCACAGTGGTTAGCACTGCTGCCTCACAGTGCCTGGGAGCCAGGTTCAATTCTGGCCTTGGGTGATTATTCGGGACGGAATAGCAGTGCGTTTGGAAAGTCAGAAGTGGATCAAGCAGCATCAACGTGGCTTCATGAAGGGGAGATCATATCTAACAAATTTATTGGAGTTCTTTTGAGGAGGTATCAGCCAGAGTAGATTGAGGGGAACCAGTCAATGTTGTATATTTGGATTTTCAAAAGGCATTTGATAAGGTGCCATGCAAAAGGTGACTACACAAGATTGGAGCTCCTAGTGTTGGAGGTAATATTGTAGCATGGATAGAGGATTGGCCAAGTAATAGGAAGTGATGAGAGGGTCTTTCCCAGGTTGGGGGACAGTGGAATGCCACATGGGTCACTGCTGGGACTGCAGCTCATCACAATATCTCATAATGATTTGGAGGAAGGAACAGTGTGTCCTGGGGCCACGTTTTTCAATGATACAAAGGTGGGAGGAAAGCAGGTTGTAAGGGACTTGGAGGTCCTTGTTTATGAAACACAGAAACCTAGCATACAGGTGCAGAAGGTAATGATAAGAGAAATGGAATGCTGGCTTTTATTTGAAGGGGGCTGCAGTATAAAAGTAAAGAAGAATTACTGGAACTGTACAAAGTACTAGTGAGGCCACTTTTAGAATACTGTGTACAGTTTTGGTTCCCTTATTTAAAGAAAGATATAGAATAGTTGGAGGCGATTTACTAGGATGATCCTGGGTATGGAGGGACTACCATATCGGGAGAGATTAAGCAGGTTGGGTCTGTACATGCTCAGAAGAATGAGAAGCGATATGATTGAAACATATCAGATTCTTGGGAGGTTAGACAGGGTAAATGTTGGGAGCATGTTTCCACTCATGGAATGTAGGACCAGAGGGCTGGGTCACAGAATAAGGGGGTGCTAATTTGAGACAGGTTTGAGGAAGAATTTCTTCTTTGAAAGAATGGTGAATCTTCGGAATTCTTTGCCCCGGTAAAATGTGGAGAGCGAGTCCTTGAATATTTTCAAGGCTGAGATCGATAGGTTTTAATCAGTAGGGGAATTGAGGGTAATGGAGAAAAGGCAGGAAAGTGAACTGAACGAGTAGTAGATTAGTCATGATCTTATTAAATAGCCGAGCATGTTCGAAGGCTGAATGGCCTCATCCTGTTTCTATTCATTATGGTCTTGTAATCCACCTCCACTGCAATAACATGCTGGGCAGAGGCAGGCAGGCCAGAGTGCTAAGGCCATATTTGAAAAGACTTCATTGAAAAGGCTGGAAGGATGAGGAGGCATGACAGTGGGGGGTGTGCCCTTTGGGTGGGAGGGGGTGTACGTGTTGGCATGGGGAATGGGTAGATGTGTAAGAAAGATGAGAGCTAGAGGCCTAATATTTCACGAATCCATTGAGACAAAGTTCCACAGAATCAAGTCAGACCTGCTTCAGAGGAAAGGACAGGACTTAACACGCAGGTGTCATAATGAGATGCAAATATTCTATTTCTGATGATACAACCTTAGTAAATACAAAATCAACATGTTCACTTTTCAAAAATGAAAGTGAAACTGTATGCAGAATGTATTCACTTTGCACATGAGGGCATGCAGCAAAATTCTTGCTATTTTAACATGTTTTCAAAACATTGATGAGAATAATTTCGAACTTGGACAACTAATCTGAGTGAAGTTTATCAGTAATACTCAGCATGCCTTGTGAAGAGTTAAATTAGAGTTTAAATTGTTTAAAAATCTAGAAGTGGGTGATTTAAATCAGAAACATGATTAGGGTCACATAGGGAATGAAGGATTCTTTAGGGTGATGTTTCTGGCTTTCGTGTCAGATCATATCTGTAATCTGGGTACTATGCGCGAGTAAAGCAGATACTGATTCTTTGTCCCTGTTTTGTGATAGTGAGTATATTATCAAATAAATAGGTTGGACTAAAACCTGGTGTTGTCAGACTTTTTACTGTTTTTATTGTGCCTGAATAACAGGGCCCCTGAATTTCCAGTAACGCTTTCCTGGTTTGAAGTCACAGACATACAAATAAATGTCAGCATGCTTTTCCCACAGATTTCCTCCCCAGCTGCTGAAGTGAACACCTGAACATCATCTTCAAATTCCACCACAATCTATTTCATCTGGAATAAGCAGGGAGACCTCACGGTCAAACTGACCTGTTGTGGCATTTATTGCTGGCAGCATGAAGTAGTCTGGTTGAAATTACAAATAAATCTTTATTAACAGTACTGAGTTATGTACATATTTATAGTGGGAAAGATCTGGAGAGGACTCTGTACCACATAGTTTCCACCTCTAGATGGCCCTTAGATCATGTGGCTTCTTGCAACACTGTGTGGGTGGCACTGTGCTCAGTCCATGTTAACCCTTTTGGTACCAGATCCTTGTACTACATCTCCCCCAAACCTTTATTCCCAAATGACACTTTGTCAAAGCTGGACACAAAACGTCAGCTGTTTTTTCTCCTTACAAATGCTACCAGACCTGCTAAGATTTTCCAACATTTTCTCTTTTGATTTCAGATTCCAGTATCCACAGTAATTTGCCTTTATCTCCTGGATATGGACTGACATTTTACTTACAATTTGCTTCAATGTTGCTATGAGCCTTGTATACTAAACTATAGTTTATAACTATAGAGTATTTTGGCTCTAAAGTACTTTGTGACTAAGATTTAAAATATTAACAACATGCATGAACCATGTTCTTATTACTCCATCTGCACTTTCAAGCCCTTGAAACTGGAGATTTGAGTGGTCTGGAGGTCATGCTCTTGTGCTACACCTCATTTGCCATCCAGTTGAGAGGGGTTCTTGATCTTAGCAGTGGTTCAGAGGTTTTATTCAGATGTAAATCTGGCTTCATGTACTTTTTCCTTGATGGATGGAGCCCCTCACCTCGTCGCGTCTGGTTGATAATGACAGTGGTTTGTTGTGGTGAATGGTGATTGTTTCTTTCCAGGTGGCCTAAAGTGATGTTCATCAGGTTATTGGTTATGTTTAATGTCAGAGAGATTCACACATGGAAACAGGACCTTTGGCCCAACTTGTCCATGCTGCCTAGTTTTTATCACTAAGCTAGTCCCAATTACCTGCATTTGGCCCATATCCTTCTATACCAATCTTACCCATGTAACTGTCTAAATGCTTTTTAAAAGACAAAATTGTATATACCTCTACTACTACCTCTGACATTCCAGACATTCATCACCCTCTTGTGAAAAATTGCCCTCTGGACTCTCTTGTATCTCTTCCCTCTCACTTTAAACCTATGCCCTCTAATTTTAGACTCCCCTATCTTTGGAAAAAAATATTGACTATCTAGCTGATCTATCCTCTCATTACTTTATAGACCTCGATAAGATCACCTCTAAGCCTTCTACGCTCCAGGGAAAAACATTGCAGTCTATCCAGCCTTTCCTTATAACTCAAACTATAAAGTTCTGGTAGCATCCTAGTAAACCTTCTGTACTCTGTCTAGTTTAATAATCTATCTTCTATAGTAAGGTAACCAGAACTTATACAGTATTTCAAGTGTAGCCTTACTAATGTCTTGTACAACTTCAACAAGATGTCCTAACTCCTGTATTCAGTGTTCTGACCAATGAAACCAAACCTGCCGAATGCTGCCTTCACCATTCTGTGACTTCCCCGTCAAAGAGTTGTGAAGCTGTACTCCTAGATCTCTTGGTTCTTTAACTCTTCCCAATGCTCCACCATTAACTGAATAGGTCCTGACCTGATTTGATCCACCAAAATGCATCACTTCACATTTATCTAAATTAAATTGCATCAGTCATTCATCAGCCCACTGGCCCAATTGATCAAGACATCGTTACAACCCTAGATAACTTCCTTAACTGTCCACTACGCCACTAATCTTGGTCTCATCTGCAAAACTACTAACCATGCCTCAAGTCTCATCCATATCATTAATATAAATCACAAATAACAGTGGACCTACACTGAGCCCTGAGGCTCACTGCTGACCACAGGCCTCCAGTTTGAAAAACAACCTTCTACAACCACCTGTCTTCTGTCATCAAGCCAATTTTGTATCCAATTGGCTACCTCACCCTGGATCACAGGAGATTTAACTTTATGTAGCAATTAACCATGCAATACCATGCCAAAGGCCTTGCTGACATCCATGTAGACCATGTCAACTGCACTGCCCTCATCTACCTTCTTGGTTACTTCATCAAAAAACTCAATTAAATTTGAGAGACATGATTTTCCAGTCACAAAGCCATGCTGACTGTCCCTAATCAGTCCTTGTCTCTCTAAATGCTTGTGTATCCTGTCTCTCAGAATACCTTTTAACAACTTACCCACCACAGATGTTAGGCTCACCAATCTGTAGTTCTCAGGCTTTTCCCTGCAGTTCTTCTTAAACAAGAGCACAATATTTACTACACTCAATCTTCAGGCACCTCACCTATGGCTGTTGATGATTCAAATATCTCCACTAGGGGATCCACAATTTCCCTCCTAGCCTCCCACAATGTCTTGGGGATTTTTTCTGCCGTGATGTGCTTTAAGACTTTCAGCACCTCCTTCTCTGTAATATGAAACCTCATCAAGATATCACTATTTATTCCCCCTAGTTCCCTAACATCCATCCCTTTCTCAACAGTACATACAGATGAACTCTATTTCTTTTTCCTCATTGTGGTTGAGGATAAATACTGTATGAAACTGTAGCAACTTATTCTTAGATATGAGAGGCAAGTGGTCTGAAGATAAATCAGTTAGAGGAGGTTGTCCCTAATCTGCAATGAGTTGCTGGAATGCATGTATTGAAGCTACACCATGTGGAGTGTCGCACTCTCTGGAAGGCAGCTCACATCTTCTCGGGGGCAGTTGAGGATGGGTTACAAAGGCTGGGCTAATCTGCAATGCCCACATCCTGTGAAAGAATAAGGAAATGAAGACAGCAAAAGTCAATTAAATTTTTAACAGAGTTGAATTTTAAAAAAAAGTGTGTCTCCTTATTGTCATTCTTTGTAGCACGCATGCTGACCTGATGGACTGCACTTTATAAATTAAATGAAATACTTTTGTTGCTGTTCATATGCCAGCTAGCCAGAAGATAACCTTCACTGAGTAATAAATGCAGAGAGGCTGACACACTGCAGCCAGTGCTTGATGGGGAGGTCTGCCACACAAGTGATGCATATCATTGCTGTTGAGTTATTGAAACCCTAGCTTCAAGCATGGTTTTCCTGTTGAACAGCCTGTGGGTGCAGCTAGTCTGTGAACATTGCAGGCCGCTTTTGCACCCTTCTGCTGGAGTGAGAAAATGGAGCTTTGCATTCCAACCACACAGTGTAGCTATAACGATTGCAATCTCTTCTTCGTGGGTTGGGAGAGGGTAGGCATACTTCTGTCACCCTTTCCCCTTTAAGGAGGGGAGGTCCAGTCTCCCCACCTCCACTTTTGATAAAGGGTTTTGTAAATCCTTGTGCATTAATCATAAAAAGATCGCATAAAAATTCAACAGGTAAAAGGGAAAGCAAATGAAATGTTGGCTTTTATTTCTCATGTATTTTTCTTTTCCACTATTTGCAAATAACACTATAAACTCTGAGATTGGTGTAGTACAACAAGATAGTTTTCAAACAAGTACATGTAGGAAGAGATTGGGGAAGAAAACAACACAGTTCGGATTAGTTATGTATCCAGCATCTCCAACCATACAAGTAATGAACAGAGATATCAAAGGATGGGGTATATTAGGATAACAGGATAAGCCACAATTGGTGCAGCAGTGCACAACCAAGCTCACAGCCACAGAAATTATTCCAGGAGCAAATCTTTAAAGTTGCCATTGCTTATTATAACAAAGTACAGAATATTAGCACAGTTAAATGGCCAAAGATTTTCCTATCACATTTTGGGTATGCACCAAAGTATGCTTTCCCATCCTCAGCCACCTTTGAGGCACCAATAATACAATATCTTTTTCCCAGGATATATAGCCTGTCTGTACAGAACAGGATTGATTTTAATCATTGATTTTATAACCCCAAAACAACTGAACCTTAACAGGAGAGACCACGGGAGCATGGTGACACCAGTGTTCAATACTGCTGCCTCACAGCTCCAGAGACCTGGGTTCATTCCCAGCTTGGGTCATTGCATGGAGTTTGCACGTTCACCCCATGTCTGCGTGACTTTCCTCCAGGTGCTCCTGTTTTCTCCCACATTCCAAATATGTACAGGTTAGGTTGATTGGCCATGTTAAATTGTCTCTTAGTGTCTCAGGATGCATAGGTTAAAGGGATTAGCAGGGTAACTATGTGGGGTTGCGGGGATAGGGCCTGGTGGGATTGTTGTCGGTGCAGACTCAATGGGCCGAATGGCCGCCTCCTGCATTGTAGGGATTCTACAATTCCATGATTAAGGATTCTTTAACTCCAAAGCAAGAAAAGTTCTAATGTCGGATTTCCTCACCCACGATGAGGACTTATAAGATCATACCCATCACCTCTATACCATGTCACCTGCCCACCACCCTGCTGTGGAGCTACTTATCGTATGCCTACATGAAGTAAAGGGTACCAAGAAACATACTACTTTGCTGTAACTGCAAGGATTACAGCACGTAAGAAAGGCTAAATATCTCACAACCCTAATGTTATACAACCAACCCAGCATTTTCACCAATTGAATGAAGGAGACTCCATTATCAGCCCACAAACAAGAAATTATCTCTGCACTGCAAACACCAAATTCCAAGGATGTGATTTTGACACAGCCAAAAACAAGGTGGGCAGACTCTTTTATCCACCCTGCTGCTTCGATAGCACACATCCAGACCAAAATTGAATCGGTATCATACTCTGAACTAAGAACTCTCTCTTGTTCCACTACCAGAGCATACTGGTGGATAAATTCCATCATAGATAAATGAACATCCTTGATTTTCAAAGGGTAACAAATGATGTATGCCTCAGTGCCCATATATCATACACCCTTGTCAGGATAAAAAACAATATAAAATCGGGAATATAATCACAAGGGATAAAAGTTTCAGATTAATGATGAACTCCAGGTTAATATATCCATCCACAGAGCTTGAAAAAGCCAAAGCCATAAGTGAATTGCTGAGCAACATGAAGGATCCATCCAGAAATTCCATCAAACTGAAACATCCAATCTTCAAATTGTTCTTAAATTCAGCAGGGAATTCATCCCCAGCACCTCTCGGGGAATCGGGGGATTACTGACACTCCTCGTCCAGCTCCATCACCCCAATTTTACCAGGATGCCTGACCAGCCATTAAATAGGATTTCCAGGGGCTGAAGGAATCCCCACCAAGGAAGCTGTCCTGTCTGCTGACCGGCTTCTTTTCTCCACTTCATCCGTTCTTTCTCAGATATTCTGCAGTTCATGCCTGTAAGCACCAGTTATATGTGCAAGGGAGCCAAGTTTGTCATCCACAACTTTATTCACAAAGATAGCCACCATCACAATGTCTACAACATTGCTAGAATGTGAATCCGTTCACCAGCAAAACCACCTCTGCACTGAGGCCCCACTCACTTTCCCAATAAAATGAGGATTTTCTCAACTTAGCTTGGCTCCCTATCACCAAAAGCTTAACCAGGATCTTCCATGAGTGTAGCAGGGATGATACTTTCCAAAATTAAATAATCACGGGTTGTGCATCAGGATTTTAAAACAAAGGATTAAAAGATGAATAGCAACAGACTCCCCAAAAATGTTCCCATGTTGCATCATGTGACCATCCTTGGCCTTTATTTCAAAGGGAAAGGAGTATAAAAATAGGGAAGTCTGGCTTAAACTTTACAACATACTAGTTTGACCACACCTGGAAAACTGAACAGTTTTGATACTCTTCTGTAAGGAAAAATATACTGGCATTGGAAGACCAGTAAAAAGTCTGATAACACCAGGTTTAAGTCCAACCGAATTATTTGATAGTAAACTCACAAGCTTTACTTGACTATCAAATAAATCGGTTGGACTTAAACCTGGTGTTGTCAGACTTTTAGAACATAAGAACATAAGAACATAAGAAATAGGAGCAGGAGTAGGCCATCTAGCCCTTCGAGCCTGCCCCGCCATTCAATAAGATCATGGCTGATCTGTTGTGGCTCAGTTCCACTTTCCCGCCCTCTCCCCATAACCCTTAATCCCCTCTCTTATCAAGAACCCATCAACCCGCTTCTTAAAAATATTTAGCGAGGCAGCCTCCACCACTTCAACGGGCAGAGAATTCCAGAGATTCACCACCCTTTGAGTGAAGAAGTTTACTGTGTTTACCCCAGTCCAACGCTGGCATATCCACATCATGACTATTATTGGAAGACCAGACAAGGTTCATTAGGTTGATGATGGGAATGGAGTGGGATTTTCTTATGAGGGAAGGTGGAGTGGTTTGGGCCTGTACTCAACGGAGTTTAGAAGAATGAGTGGTGACCTGATTGAGCTGTGTAGGATTCTCAGGGGTCTTGAGAGGTTGTTTTCCCTTGAGGGAGAGTCCAGGAGCAGATGGCATAATTTCAGAGCAAGACTACACTCATTTTAAACAGAGTTGAGGAGGAATGGCTCCTCTCGCTCTCTGAGGGTAGTTAATCAGTGGAAATCTTTATCGCACAGAGCTGTAGAGGCTGGATTGTTCAGTATGTTCAAGGCTGAGACAGACGGATTTTTAATCAGTAAGGAAATCAAGGGTTATGGTGATATGGAATTGAGGGGATTATCATATCACATCAGTCATGATCTCATTACATGCAGGAGAGATTCAATGGGCTAAGTGGCCTACTTCTGCTCTATGTTTTATAGTTTTATGATAGGGGATCATCCAAGGACGTACTTTCCCTGAGGCTCTTTTATTACAGAGGCCCAGTGCTTGTGGGGCTACACTGAGTGTGATTGTCTTTGTCTCCATGGCTCTCTGGCACATGTACCGCTGGCTCACTGACTACTGCACTACTGAAAAGAAGCCATCTCTGTGTTTGGATCTTTGATTTACTTACCTTACATTGCTCTGTCATCAGTCTGAGAAATGCGTTATTTACTCCACCAGTGCCTCCAGGTCCGGTGCATGTGTTGAGAGAGGGATGAATAGTTTGAGGGGTAAATCAGAATTTATTTATGTTTGTGATTATTAATGGTTTTGTGTAGAACCAAGATTCAATGTTTGAACACTGCAACATCTGAAGTGACACAAGGTGCCATAGTCTTTTATTTTTGATTCCTTTCTGATATGATTCACGGATTCAGTGGAACTCGTGAGACAATGTTTGATTTTGGTCACAATCTTGTGTCTTTGCAGTAAATGTTGCTGCCGTACACTGACATTTATAAATATGCAGCATTCAACTACATGCTCTTTAGTTACTTAAATCTTGCTGTTGATTGGTATTCTGGGTTTGAACATACGATCCTTTCACTGTTGAGCTTTCAGTTCACTTCAGTGGCCATGACATCTGATGCCTACTGTTGGGGGCCACAAGTGATTCTTATTGGCTTCTCACCAACAGGGGGTGTGTGTGTGTGTGTGTGTGTGTGTGTGTGGGGTGGGGGGGGGGGGGGGGGCATCCGGGAGACCGGAAATGATGGTGCCTGCCCCACTGATGTCATGTTGATTATTACTTTCTTCCCTGCTTGACACACTGACCAGCGCAGCGGGCCGGTGAGATCACAGCCAATGTGTTTGGGTGCAGATTGGAGAAACGCTTTATGTGAAACTGAATATGAAAGATACAGGGCACGATCTTACCAGCCATTCATGCCACACTCCTGCTGCAGCAAAGTCAGAGAATTTGGCAGCCAGACAAATCTCCGTTCGCTGCGGAGGGATGGGAAAATCCTGCCGGTGTGCCTACCTCACTAATGTCACATTGATCATGACATTTAATATTCCAAAATTCCAGCCCCAGTATTCGATTCACATCATGAGTGGATCCTATCTGACATCCTATCAGATAATTACATTAGTACAGCGCAAGAACAGTTTGAAACCACCTTTGGAAGTGGTGGACGTTGCTGTACCTGAGAGAATATATAAGGCTGACCCAGCTCAGTTTGTAAAGGAAGCTTTCTATTAATTACAGTACATGGAAGAAGTCTCCTAATTAGCATTTAAAAAAAACTGTTAGTTATTTTTAATGTGGTACCGTGCAGGGGAGCTGGAGGCTTTGAGGTCACCTTTGCGTCAATATTTTAACATATTGTGAACATATGTTGGTGCTGCAACAGATAAAACAAAACTCTACAGTTACCAAGATACACATCCTTGAGTGTAACATGTCTGAGAGTAACCTGTGTGTGTGGTTTTTAGATTAAGGTTTGTATTATCGCATCTTTGTTTCACATCTGTCTAGCCACAATGCACCCAGTGCAGCATCCTTGTATCATGCTCAAAATATTCTCAGCCACTGGTACAAGCTTATGCCAAAATGCTGGGAGATGCTGTGTTGTAGCTAAGTAATATCGATACCTTTTTGCAATTAGTCACTTATTGGGCCTAGCTAAAAGGTTACACCACATTCACACAAAAAAATACATACATGGAATTGCAGTTAAAGTTTCTCTCTTTCGATTTGAAAGTATAAATTAGCAATTAAATTTCAGAGGACTTTGACTTGGGAGTTCCAAATTCTGTATTTTACAGAGGATGGTATATTGTGGATTTTTAAATCTTACTGATGGCCTTGTTTTGATGCTGTATTTTTTATCTGCATTGTGTTAGATCCCAGCCAGGATTCTCCCAAAACAAAACTAAGTGCCCAATGGTCGGGAAAACGGGAGTATTTTTGGGTGTACTTACCTGAATGAATCTCCAACACTGCCAATTTCTGGCACGGGGCTGATTACATCAGGATGCCTGTGAGGCCAACAGCATAGTGCTGAGTGGGCCACTGGGCATGCGCCAATTAGTGCAGGAATTGGCGCATGTGCACTGACCTCCAGATCGCTGGCCTGCCGGTCCCACCCATCATGCACCACCCTCCACCCCCCTGCCCCCCTCACTCCCCCCAGCACTGCCCTTTGGGCAGTGCCTTCATTTCTCACGGGCAGCTCCTAACACACTGGGGGGCCTCAATGGCCTCTGTCTCCACCAGCAGGTGAGGGTGCCTGTTCCCTGTTAATGGGGGGCAGTTGTAAGTCACGCTGGTGCAAACCACTCCGGGGGGGATTGCAGGGGGAGATGCTGGCAGGCCGATGAATACTGTTTCGGGCCTGCTAATGACCAAACATGTCAATTTCAATGGCATTTCCATATGATCAGCCCTGCATGGATTTTCCTCACGGAGCTATTTGCACTAAAAAAAAGATGGCTGGGAGATTCACAACCAGTCGCGCAATGTCTCCTGTGGAGGTCTCCCAGCAACCAAGCCTGCACCAAGGGTAGGATTCAATCAGGGAGGTTAAGAGGTAGCGGTAACCCTGACACTTGATTAGTAATTTTTACCCAGAAGATCTGCAGTTTGGCTCCAGCGTGTGGACAAATTGAAAGCTCAGCTGGCTGAGGAGAGAAGCCAAAGGAAACAAAGGCCAGCGAATCCACCCACTGTCTTCCTTGATCGGTGACAATGTTTAACACCAAGTTTAACGCACTGCAAACCAGCGTCTCATGAGGTGGAAAGCTGCCAAGGGAGTAAAGAAAGAAATGCTTTTAATAGTTTTTATTTATAATTATATATAGCTTTGTCAGAATCTAATGACCAGGTGATAATTCGAAGACAGGCCTTCGGAAAGTAACTAGATTTAAAAAATGCATTGGCATTAAAGATCAACCAGTGGACATGCAAGCTTGGAGTCTGCATCCAGGGCAGCAGTTTGCGTTGTGTTTGCCAAACTAGGAGATGCATCTTTGACAGCTGTCAAGCACATAAGGATCTGTTTACTAATTATTCTGGACATTATATCCTTCAGTCATTTTAAAGGGTGCAGTTCCTTTCCATTATCAAGAAAGAACGCAGGAAATCCTGCTCGTGATTAGAGCCCCTCTAGAACACTGAAGTTGACCTGCTTCAGTTTTGCAATAGATCCTTCCTCAGTTGTTTAACATGTAACAACATTCATTTTATAGGGAGTGGTGAATCATGATGCAAGATGTTCATTTATAAAACTTTCCTGCAGAATTTAGTCTACTGAAATCAGTTACATGTTCTAGAGCCAATACGTTTTGTTGCATTCTGCTGCTTGGTAAAATTGCAATTTGAACTTTACTACTTCGCAAAAATAAATGATTCGGATCCGAAAACAACCACATTATTGTTTTCCCTCAAATCTGACTAGTCAGAAGGTTTATGTATATTTTGGAAAGGATAGGTTACTCATACCTATTCAGTGAAAATTCTGAATAAAACGCTACCACAGAGTAATATTCGCGCAGCCACAGATATCTAGGAGAAAACTTTCGATTAAAAACATGTTTGACTTGAGAGGAGATGTTCTTCATCCCAGTACATGATTTGGTATGTTTCTATCCCAAGTGTGGTGAAGAATGCAGAGGGAGAAAGACCCCTTGCACTAAACTTCCTGCCCCTCTATTCAATGCCAGGATTTTCTTAGAATGGCCCAGAAACCTGATGGTTGGTATTGAGATTGTACCTTATAAAAAATTATTTGAGAGTCAGTGGGTGTCACTGGCAAGGCCAGCAGTTGTTACTCATCCCTAATTACCCTTGAGAAGGTGATGGTGAATCGCTGCCTTGGTCAACTGCATCCAGATAGTGTGGATGCACCCACAATGCTGTTAGGAAGGGAGTTCCAGGATTTTGACCCAATGATGTTGAAGGAACTGCAGTATCGTTTCTAGTCAGGGTGGTGTGTCTCTTGGTGGGGAACTTGCCAAGTGATGGTGTTCCCATGCATCTGCTGCCCTTCTTCTAGGTTGGGAGATTGGGACGTACTGTGAAAGGAGTCTTTGAGTTGTCATTGTGCATCTTGTACTGGGTGCACTCTGCTGTCACCGTGAATCGGTGGTGGAAGGAGGGAATATTTAGAAGCCACCTTGGCTAAAATAAGCATAGCCTGTGAGGAAGTTTCCTGCCCCCAGGCTTCAATGACTAAAACAAGTGTTGCGGCTTTCAATGGGACTCCTGTTGGTCTGCTGGGGATCCTGAAGGTAATCCAGCAAAGGAGTTGATGCCCATGACAATGTTTAAATCTTCTAAGAGTAACAGCCAGCAGGATATTGATAGGTTGTGTTTCTGTTCCACTGATCCCTGTGCAAAGTTCACCAATGCCCGTGCAAATGGTCCACAGCTAGAATTGAGTTCTCTTCTGTCTCCAGACCTATAGCACACATCAGGTAAGCTGACCCCGGTGGAATCATAGAGTCCCTCCAGTGCAGAAGGAGGCCACTCGGCCCACTAAGTCTGCACTAACTCTCCAATAGAGCATCTTTCCCAGGCCCATCCCTTGTCCTATCCCTGTAACCCCATGCATTTACCCTGCAAATCCCCTAAACTACATGCCTTTGGACACTTGGGGGCAATTTAACATGGCCAATCCACCTAAATAGCACATTGTTATGCAAATAGCTACCTATATACCCTCTGATGCACTTTCCCCATAACTCCAATATAAACTTTCAGAAAATATTACTACATGTAACTTTGAATTGACCTTTTGTTTTTCTGTTTCATGCTTACATTTCAATATTTTGCAGAAATATATCCCACAATAATGAAATTAAGGTTTCTTTATTTGAAACATGAGCTTTTTAATGACTGTTTTGTAAGTATCTCTCCTCTCCTGACTCTCCACTCTAACAGAACAATGAGAATGAAACGGCTTTGCACTGTGCAGCTCAGTATGGACACTCTGACGTGGTCGCTGTCCTCCTGGAGGAGTTGACTGATCCCACTATAAGGAACAACAAGTTAGAGACGCCGCTTGACTTGGCTGCACTCTATGGTCGCCTGCAGGTGGTCAAGATGTTAATAAATGCACATCCAAATTTGATGAGCTGCAATACCAAAAAACATACTCCTCTGCATCTAGCTGCCCGCAACGGACATAAGGCTGTCGTCCAGGTTTTGTTGGAGGCCGGCATGGAAGTGAACTGCCAGGTGGGTGAAACTGTAGCTTGTCGTAGACTCATTCTCCAATTGTAGAGTAATCCAGTGCAGAAGGAGGCCATTCAGCCCATTCTGCCCATGCTGACTCTTTGAAAGAGATAGCCAATTAATCCCAGTGTTCTGCTCCTTCAGCATACCCCAGTAAATTTCAAAATATAAATGATGGGTGGCTTTTAACACCAGTGAGCTATTCACCAACACAGAGCAAGCCTTTATATGTATCAAAGCAAACATTACCAAGTCCCAGACATGCAGCATATTCTGTGGGGCATTTCCACATTATTCTGATAGCCATATATAAAGGATGGAAATTCCTACTCTGGTGGCAAGCTTGGAAGAGGGAGACACATTTACTTAAATGGGCTGATGGCTGACCTGAACCTTCAGTGCCTTCCCACCTCTGCTAGAATTAAGTGATAATTGGGAAGGCCTATATCAACCTTCCTGCCCCACTGCCAATTCAGGTCCTTCAGTGGCCTCGGAATAACCAGTTACAGGTCTGATCCCATGGGGAGTGATAGCTCCGCTGCTGGTAGGCATGTTTCTGTGCTGCGTGCAGAACCACTGCAATTGTGCTCATCAGCTCAGGGCTTGACTGAGGGACTCGACATTGGGGAGCGGACGTGGAGGTGACAGGGCAATGAGAGTCACCCACCCGTCTTTGTTATTGGCCCACCTGCACCCTGTAACATCCACCATGCGAAACCCCTCACGACATTACCAATCTCTGGCTTGGGTTGCTTCTTGATCCTGGGACTCTGGAGCTTGCTGTTTCAGAGACCTGCTTTCCATGGTGCTGCTAAGCACAAGAGCTGCTGGCATCTGAGTGGCCAGCAATCTGGTCCCACCCTCACCCCCAACCAGGGCCTTGATTCCAGGGGAAGATTCGCTGCTGGCCTCACCACTATCTAGTTGGTGTGAAGTTTAGTGGGCCTTCGCAGATGTCTCAGCAGCTCTTCAGCTGGCAGGTAAGACCCCCCCATATTTCAACCAGAATCCACCCACTGTTCCACTGGTGGAATGATCGACAACCATAGAAATCCTACAGTGCAGAAGGAGGCCATTTGGCCCTTTGTGCCCGCGCTGACACCAATCTCACCCAGACCCTATCCCCGTAAAGCCACATATTTAACCTGCTACTCCCTCTAACCTATGCATCCCAGGACACCAAGGGGCAATTTAGCATGGCCAATAAATCTAATCCACATATCTTTGGACTGTGGGAGGAAACCAGAGCACCTGGAGGAAACACATGCAAACATGGGAAGAATGTGCAAACTCCACACAGACAGAGACCCGAGCCAGGAATCGAACCCAGATCCTTGGAGCTGTGAGGCAGCAGAGCTAACCACTGTGCCACCATGCTGTCCGTGGCCACAGATTGAAGGTGATTGGCAAAAGAAGCAATGGAGACATGAGGAAGTGAGTGGTTAAGATCTTGAGTTCATTGCTTGAGAGGGTGGTCGCAGCAAGACATTTGCCAGGGAATTGGATTATTGTCTGAAAAGGAAGAATGTCCAGGGCTATGGGAAGAAGACAGGGGGGTGGGGGGGGGTGACTCGCAATGAGTTGTTCCTACAGACAGCCAACACAGATACAATGGGCTGAATGGCCACCTTCTGTCCTGTAACTATTTTATGATACAGTTATCATTTTGGATTTGATTATAATGTCTGATGTTCACTGTAGATGGCATAAAATAATTTAAATGGTATTGGTACTTTTTTGTGAAATGCACCCAAGCATGACTTCTGCAGATTGCCTATTTTAAAATTATTTGCCTGGTTAAAGTTTCCAGTGAAATATTTGTTATTTTTCTGCAATTTGCGTGATGTTAAGCATTTGAACAATGGATTGGCAAGTGAGCACAATTCTGTGGTGTTTCTTCCAAAACTCGAGCAATCATGATCTCTATTTGTAAAAATAGTCAATTAGACTGACTGCCGACTCCAGCCTGTCTAATCATGCCCTGTTGGGAACGTCTTTGAAGCTATTTCACTGTAATGTTTTACTATCAATAACAATTACATTGGATCTTACCCGATGGGGAAAATGACAATCCAGTAACTTAACTAAGTGAATGATGTGCTTCGAAGTGAATTGACCTCAAAATATTGCAGGGGCTGTTATCTGCAAGGTCTCCTGTAGCAGCTCAGTAAAATTCCTGGAAATGGTGTGGCAGGAGAGATTTCCTTTGTTTGACATCAATTTCCAATCATTGAAGGAAACAAGGCAGGAAGAACCTTTCTGAATTAGGCGAGGCTTTTGCATCCTGTGCATCCATTTTGTACAAAAAGGCGACACTTTGATTGCTGGTTTAAAAAAAAGCTTTCTGTGGTTCGGTTCTCTTCTAAACCAAGTATCATGGTGACCACTTTTGTTGAAGAAAGCTGTAGATAGTGCTGCTGGTATGTCTGAAGCTGTAAAGAGACTGAACAACCCAAACCACAAAGGGATGTACTGAACTACAAAATACTCCCAGACACACTCATTTTCAAACTCTTTGCGCAGTTACTTACTGCAATAACTTTTGAGACGTCAACGCTATCTGATTTGTGCAACCGGTTTGAAAATGCCGAAGAAGCAAGAGGTAATGCTTTTGATTAAAGCTAGCATTGTTTTTTTTCTCTCTCTGAAGTACTGATGTTACTTTTGCAACAAAGGCTGAATGTTTACAGAAATAGTAGAATGTGAAAAAAAATTTGTAAATCTTAGATTACCTTTGAGTACGTTTGTAGCAGTGTTTTGAAAACAGGGCAAGATGAATGACATGAATAATTTGTTCCGTTAATAAATATTCAATATGTCTTCAGTTCTGCTGCGTCTTGGGCACAGTGTTACAAATAATCCACATGTGTGCTTTGTAGACAGAGAAGGGTAGTGCCCTTCATGAAGCTGCCTTGTTTGGAAAACTGGATGTTGTCCGAATTCTACTAGAAGCAGGTAAGATTGAATTACCTCTGTTATGTTACTGTTTCCCACTAGAATTTCCTTTTGTCACTTATAAAGGGAAAACCGTCTTTCTTCACCCATATCCAATTTTTCAGGGCCCTTCCAGTTTATTTTGCGCATAGGCATTTCGGATTTCCATTATTTTTAATTGAGCATGTAAATAATTAGCATTTAGCAACTTCCTTTGCTGCTACTTCATTTTGTAATTAACCTTACTTATTAGTTACAGGAGAGGTGGTGGGCAATACTCTAAATTTAATCAGGTGCCCCATTTCTGATGATAATAGAAGGGGCATGTTGTTTTGGATGCGAACATTTCTTAATTCCTATGATAAGTAGATCAGTTTATCTGGGTCAATACCACTGATGAAAACATAATTATTAACACATTCAATAGTGATTTCACATAGAGTAGTTTTAACCCTGATAAGAACCTGCTCTTTTGATTTGAATGCATTTAAAGAGTGTAGTGTGTCAATTTGCTCTTTAATTGAAAGGTTTGTATCTAATTATGACTCAGCCATAATATCGTGTACTACAAAATGATATAGAAAGCACAGTGGAATTTGAAAACTAGTGTGATTTTATTTCCAAAATAGGTTTCTAAACTGGCTGGAAGACTACACTTACAATAAGTGTACAAAGCATGAGAACTGATAGGTTAAGTTAGCCCATGCTGCTAGCTTTGGCAAAGATTACACTATCTTCAGTTGTAAAACATGAAAGTCAAACTGTCCGTCTTGGATAACTAACGCGAATTCCCAACAATAGCATGGTAGAACAGAATTTATATCATTTCAAAATTCCAGTCAGACAGGGTGTGAGTTCACGGCTTGAATTTTGGGGTTTGTTGTTAATACAATTAATAACAGATGCTTCCACGTCATTGGAGGTAGAAGTAAGTGGGGTTTAGTGCCTTTTTGTGCAGATTTTAATTTTATATTTTAGGGTTTTTGGATGGTGCCATTCAAAGGTGAAGCAACCTTGTTCAAAATGGTGGTGTGCTTTGTGTTGTGCGGACGTTGTTGGACCGAGCTACGTTGGAGATAATAGTGAATCGTGCAGTTGTATCGACAGTGTGTACAAGAACGGGACCAGACTGCGCAACACACTCAAACCTAGAGATAGATGGCCAAATTTTCTGAGTCCTCACAATATGGATACGCTGCTTGTAATTTTCAATCCCTTGGCAATCAGAGATAGTAGAACGTAAGTAGCAACTGTCGGGCATGCACTGATGCTAGTGGTGTGAGGACTCTGAAAATTCTCGCTGTCTCCTCCCTCTCTCTTTCGTTCACTCCTCTCTTTTTATGATTGTGATTGCTTAATCCCTGTGGCACAACCATACAGAAGAATCTGAAAGAAATCCCATGGTAGATAAGATTGACATTCGACTGGATTGAAACAGGCAAGGATATTTTCTCATTAGCCATTGCAACAAACCACCAAGTATGCATAATTATAGCAAAGACATGTAAGATGAGCAAAGTAAACTTGCCCCAGTTCCATGATCAATATAATGAGACAAAGGACTTTTTACCAGCACAAAGGTGAACAGGGCTTCTGAAAGTGGAACCGTCATCCTGAATGAAATAGTCCATTTTACAACTGGGAATGGATTTGAGGAAATGGAAGAAGGGACGGAGACATAGCTGCAATGGAAGAAAGAACTGAAAACCCACTCTTGAAATGATCCCCAAATAATGAGGAGAGAAAACGAGAAAGACACAAAATGGCACAATGTGTGAATGGGGATGAGTGTCAAAGTGAGAAACACATGGCAATAGTTCCAGATCACCCATCATCACAACCCAATGGCTAACAATGACGTACGTACCAACTGCTGGCATCTTCAGCTGAAAGGAAGCATTTCAACCAATGTTCCAGCTTGTTTCAGCAGGAAAACTCAAGTTTGTTCAATTAGTTAAAAGTCAACAATTGCAATGTGTCACAGTGACTATGTTAGAATGACTGGAGCGTGTTAGAGTTAATCAATCCAGCGTGATTTTCGCTGATTTTAGATGCTGACGGTCACGAGGCAGGAATGTTCCGAATTAAGCTGATGGCTTTTGGGAGCTGCCGGTTTAAGATAACTCTGTTATCTATGTTGGGGTATAGTGCCTTTAAGAGAATGGGTCAGGTGACCCTGGGTGAGGGGTGACCTGTCGGTAGACTGCCCTGAGAGGGCAGTTGTCATTTGGAGCATGGAATGAATAAGACTGCAGTGAAGATCTGTGTTCCTTGATGCCTGTGGAGTGAGTTCTTGAAGATACCCCTCGGTACTGAAGCATTTAACAAACTGAGTGAGATTTTCAGGCGGTTGGCCAAGCACCAAAATCCTTCTCCCTGACTTTGGCAACTTTAGGCTAAGACAATTTTAACTCCTCAGCTTCATCTGCGTCCTGTCATTGGCAGCTAACAGGCAGGTTGAAGCAGTGATTTGGACTGCACTGAGGAAGGGTTCACTGCAGCCAGTCCCATCATAGACTAGGGATTTATAGAGAGTCATAGAATCTCTAGAATGCAGAAGGAGGCCATTTGATTCATCGAGTCTGCACCGACAATAATCCCGCCCAGCCCCCATCTTAAAAGCCCACGTATTTACCCCCCCCCCCCCAACACCAAGGGGCAATTTAGCATAGCCAATCAATATAATACGCACATCTTTGGACTGTGGGAGGAAACCGGAGCACCTGGTGCAAACCCACACAGACATGAGGAGAATGTGCAAACTCCACACAGACCACAGAGAGTCTTGCAGTAGGGAAGTGATGGGGACTTGGAACAAGGACAGCCTCAACTGCTCTATCTGAAAAACAAAAGGATATGTTTTAAATGTGTTCTCTTCACTGGACCCTCTTGTCCCTGCTTCTACATCAGAGGAGAGTTATGGTGGTCCCTATTGCAGGCTGTAGTTAAAATTGCATTCAGGGCCTGACTACGTAATGGGATCCTGATTTAAATAAGGATTCCAGCATTTCCTGGCTGCTGTTTTTGGTGCCTCCTCAGAAACAGCAGGCTAAAATTGAAAAGGGTGACAATGCAGAGGGACCAGCTGACCGCCCATCCACTGGCTGGCTCGGGTTAACTCACACCTTTAGTTTTACAAAATGTACTGTAAAAATACAGTTTTAACAAACTCAATTTTCTTTAGGCCTACTACAGCCATTGTTTGAGTTCTCTGGTGTTAGGATTGTATTTCAGTATGTCTATCAGCAGAGGCTACTGTCCCTGTGTGAATAATGAGTTCCAACACACAGTTAAAAAGGCTTGTGGTTTTGTCAACGATTTGATGAACCTTCATATTCAAGGCCATGCATCAAGATTGCTGATGTAGAAGACACAAACGTTACAGCCAAGCCTCCAGTGATGCTCCCTTCTCCACCTCCCAACTTTCGGCTACAACTTTATAACCCATAAGCACATATATTTCACAACCCCTTACTCGCTTTGCTAATAGGTGGGTGGTTTAGTTCTGTAGCTACCGAGACCTTAGACTGGGTTTTAATCTGTTTAACATTTCCTGAGTAACTATTGAGGTAAGCACCATGGAAATGTCCAGTCTGCGACTCTGGCTCAGAGTTTGGGAACATTTACTGAGGACCCTGGGGGTCATTGGGAATTGTTTAGATGATGAAACTTCTTGGGCAATTCCCATGGAGGTCTGCATGCCAAGACTTCCACAAGGTGCCGACATTCACCTTTTGATCCCCGATAATTCAGAGATCAGAGACTGGATGATCTGGTCCACTGGATTCTTTGACGGTGTAATAACTCCAGGAGTCCTTTAGCCCAATTTGTCCATTTCACCTTTTTTAACCACTAAGCTAGTCCCAATTGCCTACATTTGGCTCATATCTGTCTAGACCCATCTTATCCAGGTAACTGTCTAAATGCTTTTTAAAAGGTAAAATTGTGCCCCCCTCTACTACTACCTCTGGCAGCTTGTTCCAGACACTCTCCACCCTCTGTGTGAAAAATTTGCTCCTCTGGACTCTTTTGCATCTCTCCCCCTCACCTTAAACCTATGCCTTCTAATTTTAGACTCCCGTACCTTTGAGAAAAGATATTGACTATCTAGCTGATCTATGCCCCTCATTATTTTATAGACCTCTGTAAGATCACCCCTAAGTCTCATACACTCCAAGGAAAAAAAGTCCTAGTCTACCCAGCCTCTCCTTGGAACTCAAACCATAAAGTCCCGGTAGCATCCGAGTAAATCTTTTCTGCATTCTTTCCAGAGTTGGTTGTAAAGGAACAGTGTTTTATTGCACAACATAAAAGCAGAGCAAAACCACAAGCCTGTGGTGAACACAAAAAGGCCCCAACCAGGACAAAAGTATAATGGATCCACTCATGGGCCTGCTCTACACGGGGCTCAGTATACGAGCTCCACCTGATGAGTTAATTACTAATTCCCAGGGAGCTCGTATTCAATGAGTCATACTGGGAAGTTAATCAATGATTGCTCCATGCAAATCTTGGGGGTTATCACAGACCCTCTGAGCAGACAATTTTCTAGCCTTTCACTTGCAGTTAATTCAACTATAAGGCATGGAATTCTTTTTAGTTGTAAAATAGTTTGCTGAGTTTTCACTCAAATTTCGTCAGTAACAGTGGGCATGAGTTAACTGACCATATTTGAGTCTTTATCTTGCCGCACCACCCTGAGTTTGTAAGTGAAACAGATCAGCCTTTGAATAACAAACATCATTGTGATTCCCATACTTAGGATTCAATTACAATGTACTGCTGTGATGTGTCCCCTCGACCTGTTCATGCAGCACTGAACTTAGTTCTATAATTTTAATAGCTTTTTTCCATTTGTTTGTATATTTGTGATCAAGGTCCCTTTAGTATCATTCAGTAACTAGAGAGTGAGCCTGTTTGCACCATCTGCATTAGAACGGTCAACATCCACAGGACAAAATGAGAAATAGCAATAATAGAAGCTTTCATCAGATTCACCTGAGAACACTAAATTGCTTGTTTCTACAAAACACATTTTCATCTACTTTGGATTTTTATTAACCTATTCTGATATGTAATGATTTTCCTTTCCAATATGAGAAAGAAACAGTATTGTATCTTTCACACTCCTGGGGGACACCAAATTGCTTTGCAACCAGTGAATGATTAGTGCAGTGCAGACACACGTTTGCACAGCAAGGTCCCAGCACCAACTATGAGATAAATGAACAGCTAGTCTGTTTTTTTATCAATTCAGAAGTAAATGGTGTCCAGGGTACTGTGAAAAGATCATCTTTTTATATTCATCCATGGGATGTGGATGCCACTGGCTAGACCAGCATTTATTGCCCATCTCTAATTGTCCTTGAGAAAATGGTGGTGTGTTACCTTCTTAAATCGCTGCAGTTCAGGGTTCAAGGTACACCCACAGCTCTAATAGAGAGAAAGTTCCTGTATTATGATCCAGTAACAGTGAACAAATAGTGATACAATTTCCAAGACTGAATGGTGTGTGACTTGGCGGGGGACCTGCAGATCGTGGTCTTTCTTGAAGGTGGAGGTCACAGTTTTGGAAGGTGTTGCTAAAGTTGTCAAATTTGGAATTGTCCATTGGATCTTTAGCATCCAACTGGAGAAAACAGTATGCTAAAATTTAACTTGTTGTTTGAAAGATGGCTCCTTCAACAATTCAGCACTCCCTTTAAAGTGTCAGCTTATGATATCTGCTCAAGTCGTGGAGTTGAGCTTGAACCAGAACCTGAGTTGAGTCAAAAGTGCTGTCATGGTCTGCTGAAATGCTTTGGACAAATGCAAATATGACAGTGACTCAGTTCTGTCTTGGAGGATGTAGTGCTGGTTGGAATTTTTGTGGCTGCATGTTGTTTCTTTCAACAAATAGAGATTTTGTTGGCAAATTTCAGCACTTACCGTAAGAGTCGGATGTCCTCTTTCCGTGCTGATATGACTCGTATGATTTGTCAGGAGACTGGAAAGAGCTGGACCTTGTAAAATTGCTTTTCTTTTCATGAAAATTAAAGCTGACACTCTAGTGCACTACTGAAGGACTGCCACTCTGTCTGAAATGTGGAGATGCTGGGGTTGGACTGGGGTGGGCACAGTCAGCAGTCTCACAACACGTTAAAGTCCAACAGGTTTATGTGGAATCACGAGCACCGCACCTTCATCAGGTGAGTCACCTACACACTGTAACTTTAGGATTTCCTCAGCTAACCTGTGTGTGCCCGACATCCTGATGCTATGGTCAGTTTCAGAGGGGAAGTGACAGTGAATGTTTGTTGGTGACTTCCCATCCGCCCGCCCCCCCCCCCCCCCGGCAAAATCCAACCTACATGTTTCAGCCCGAGGATGATCTATGAGGATGAGGTTTCTATTGCAAAAACTAGCACCAGTCAGCCCTCGAGACACATGTAAGAATAAGAGTGGCTTTAAACAGAAAGTAACGTCTGTCAGCAGACACAAGAAACAGAGAGGCTCTTTCTTGAAGCTAATGATGTTTCTGCAAAGCTGAAAAAGGCAGGAGGGAGCGAGTTGAGAGGTCTTGGAACTGTTTGTGCTCTGAGAGAAATGAAGCGGAAACTCAGTAGATCAACTTGGCTTAAAAGGAGTCCACAATAAATGTTCAGAAGTGGAATTTTGTTGCTGGCAATGTTGTGTCAAGAAAGCAAGACAGTTTCCTACTCAGGGATGTTTGACTTCTCAGTTCCCATATCTTAATCCATTGTTAATGTCAGTTTGAATCACAGCAGTGGCCATGCATAGTGTTCTAAAGTTAATCCCATTCTCAGGAAATCTACTAAACAGTTCATAACAAAATAGGGCCTGTCACAAAGCACTCAAAGCCAATAGGCTTTGATACCAGTTGACTGATGGTTATTTATTGTTCTAAGATAAATGTCAAAGAAGTCAGGTAAGTTGTTTGTAAATCACTACTACCTTTATATCACAACTATCTTGAAATTCCTCATTGCTATATGCTTAAATTAATTATTTTTAATAATGTTAAGACTATGGCCATGAAACTGAAAAAAATCCAAATCGAATTATCCTGTTTCAAGCTCCAACACAACATTTTAATTGTTGAGTATTGGAAGATGTCAGATGGTATCATGTTCATTTTTATTCCATCTTGGGATTTGGGCATCGCTGGTGAGGCCTTGTTGCTCGTCCCAAATTGACTTGAGTAGATGGAGCTAAACTCCCTCTTGAACCAGTGCAGTTCATTTGATGCAGGTACATCTACAATGCTGTTTGGCATGGAGTTCCAGGTTTGTGACCCTGTGACGGTGAAAGGATGGCAATATAATTCCGTGTCAGGAATGGCCTGTGAGTTGGAGGGGAACTTGCAGCTGGCTTGTCTTTCTTGTTGATAGAGATTGTGGGTTTAGAAGGCATGTTTGAAGGAGCCTTGGTGAGTTGCTGACACACATCTTGTATATTGTACGTACTGCTGTCTCTGTACGTAGTAGTGGATGGGGTGCCAATCAGGCAATGTTTTGTCCTGGACGTCGTTGGGCTTCTTGAATGTTGCTGGAGCTGCACCCATCCAGGCAAGTGGAGAGTATTCCATCACACTCCTGACTTGTGCCTTGTAGACGGTGGACAGGTTTTGAGGAGTTAGGAGGCGATGTTTGTATGTTGTTATTTCACCTTTAGAAATGTGGAGTTAAATCAAATCCAAACTGACTTTTCTTCTGCCTATAATCTTTAAGTGTTGAACTGAGCCTGAATAGTCAGAATCCAGTTTCCAGTAAGCTCCCATTCTTTGGAAAGGAACAAAGTGAATATCTGAATGCTGTATCGTGCATTCTGGTTATCGCTTCTGGTATAAGACTGCCGTTACAATCGAGTCAGGAGGGTCACATGGTTCCCTTCTTTTCCTCCCATTGTTTGACTGCAAAAGGCTTTTGTTAAGAAATGATATACTTGCCAATTCCACGAGTATTTAACTGTTTTTGCTACAACAATAAAAAGACACGATCAGGCAGCTTTTTTTCAGTTTCTAAAAAGAAAAGGACATTTTTATTGTATTTAACCGGTCTAAGTAAGTCGTGTGTGCTATGTACACATGTACACACGTACGTGCACACAAACACACATGCACACGTGTGCGTGCAGACATACACACGCGCGCACACACACATGAAGTTCACATGCACAAATAGTCACAAATTTGGGACAGATGAAGTAATTTGGGATCCAGTAAAATTGAAGGTATTGTACAACTTTTGAAGTTTGGTGACTCGGTTGATCTCAGTCTGAATTTGGCAGCTCTGCTGCTTTCAGCAATGAGGTGGTTCGCAGTTGTTGACGGATGATATTTCTGTTCTTTTGAGCACAACAACTCTGGGTTGAGTTTCTTCTGCGTTCTGCAGCACTTGGATGCTCAAAAGCAGCAAATGGGTTTAAAAAAACTTATCAACTGGCTAGTGAGAGTGGGGGAGGGAGAGAGGCCTCCCATTTGGGCCTACACAGGCTTGTAACCAGGCTGAACTGAATTTCCACAGTGAACATTCTTGAGCAAGATTGAATTTAGTAAACTTATTCTAAAACAAGTGCAGTGTAATTTCTTAAATTGAACAGTTATCCTGAAGAGTTTTCTTCAATTAAGAATGTCAATTTTTCAGGATGTTACGAAGATTATTCACTGTTAAGTGGGAAACCATTGCTGTAGATTTAGAAAATTCAGTCGCATTTGTGTACCATTCTTTGCAGTTAGATACTAATATGTTGGACTTTGCAAACATAGGAATAACAACGTTTCAAAAGGCAATCAACCGTACAGCCATATATCACCAATCACAGAATTGGAACATTAACTTTACTCTTAAATAAAGTGTAATGCAGCAGAGTATTTAGTCACGCTGCAAAAAATTGATCAAAAGACCATGTATGGTATAGGTGGGTTCTGTTGTGCAGCCTGGTTGATGGAAGTGAGGGTTGAACCTGGGTCTTTGACTCTCAAAGGGTTGATTCTATGATGTGCTGGAAATAGAACTTTGCAAAATTATTGGTGTACTATTTTCATAAATGTTGCTGAGAATAGTCAGTGGCATGGTTTTGGACAAGGTTGCAGCTTCCACAATGTGTGAGTTTATCATAAAATCCCTACAGTGCAGAAGAAAGCCATTCAGCCCATCGAATCTGCACTGTCTCTCCGCTGACACTGACAGTGAATCTCCATCATCATCCCCAATCTAGGCCCTAGTCCTATAACTCCCAGGTAATTACCTCACTAATCCCCCTAACCAAAACCATGGGGCAATTTAGCATGACCCATCAATCTAATGTGTACGTCTTTGGACTGAGGGAGGAAACTGGAGCACCTAGAGGAAGCCCACAGAATCAAGGGGAGGAGGTGCAAACTCCATATAGACAGTTACCCAAGGCTGGAATCAAACCTGGTCCCTGACGCTGTGAGGCAGCAGTGCTAACCGCTGTGCCACCATGTCACCCATTATCTAGTGCATACCTGAGTCATGAAGAGCAAAGAGGACACTGGCCTACGAAACTACCTGACCTTGTGCCTCTGCGCCCTGGGATAGGAAGTAGCAACTTGGCTTAGGCTCCCACTCCTGAAGGTTGTCTAATACCTTCTAGTCTTGACACCAGAATGTTTGAAGACAATACAGGCAAACCATTTGTCAGGAATTATTCAGAGGCCAAGAACTGAAGAGGTACCTCATGCTCCCCACTCCCCCCAGAAATTCTTTGGAATTGTAGGTCACTGTGGAGAAAAATAAACTCTACGTCTAAAACTATCTTTACTCTCCATCCTGCTCCATTTATTCTGACAAGGTCCTCCCTTCTCTCCTGAAAGCATTGACTCTTTGGTGTCCCTGGCACTTTCAAGCTCAGTCCCTGAACAGCCAGATTGCACATATGATTGTATACTGTGATTGGCAGTCCTTTAACTGATCCTGCAAAATGCTTACAAATAAAATTATTTTCAGAATAAGGTTTTCATTGCTTGTGGTAATTCTCAGGGGTAGCATAGAGAGAATGGAAACACGGATGCTCTATAGACTACATAGTTGACTTTACTTGAAATTAACATGGTGCAGTCCTATTCCCCTCCTTATTATTAGTGAAGATACAGCAGGATATCTCTTGTCCCAGATTTTGGGGTTGTGATAACAACATAGCTGTCAGCTTTCATTTTCATTAATCTGTGAAACTGACAACGAACTCTGGCAGATATCCAGAATTTTCTGTCAATGACTCTCTGCTTTTCTACTAAATATACTGAAGTCCTCACATATTGAGGTCACCTTAGAATGCATACTAAGTCACAATTACTGCTACCTCTTTGGTCTTAAAGTTGATTTTACATTCGTGGAATACCAATTTTCCCCATTCCATGTTAAAAATCCCCCGATCATTAAGTAATAAAATCTATTTTTAAATTTGTTTATGATGTTTCAACTTCTACATTAACCTAATTTTTATGCCTCACTTTTCATCTTGATATCTACAGAAGTATAAGGAGGATATGATAACATGTTTCCGTTATGGCTTGACTTGCATTTGGTAGGAATTCTTTAATGTGATTGGCTGCCTAGTCTGCATGTTGAGATTGCTATTGCTGGGTATCTCTGGAATCCAATGTCAAGATTTGTAAAATTCATGCCACGGAACTCAATAGACCTTTGCAGGCAGTCACTTTGAGCTCAAGGGTTAGTACTGCCACCTGACAGCTGCCCTCAGATTTGTGGCTATTCTCATTCTGCCTTTCATACCTTAAAAAAGTTGTTTGCAATAATGTTTTGATTCTTGTAAAATTGCGAACTGTCTTGAATGTATTGATGAAGGTGAGCATGTCACTGTGACAGACATACGAAACTGTCAAGGATCAGAAAAGACATTTGGCCCATCAAAGTTAGTTGCTCCTTTCCAAATTAACATGCAACTGCTTTTGAATATTTCCAATGTTTTTGACTCTGTCCTTCGGCATTCTATCTACCTAAAACTGTGCGATGTTTATTTCAGGGATTGATGCAAGTATTAAGGACACGCAAGAATGGACAGCATTAGACATTCTGAAGGATCATCCGTCCCAGAAATCACAACAAATCACCGCTCTGATACAAGGTAATGTCATCTTGTGGCATAAAATGAAATGACAGCACACTGAGATCTTATAGACACATTCCCAAAGCTAAAAGAATTGTTTTCATTTTAAATACGTTCTGAACAATTAAGTCCTGCATTGAATAGCATAAAATATATATAGGATCTGTAATTAAAATGAAAGTGTGTTTCACTAGAAAACGATTGTCTACTCAGCCGAAGTGCAGGAATGAGCCATTCTTTTGTTGAAACCCAATTGCCAGCAGCCTCACGGTACATTTAAAGTGATGAGTTAGTGTGGTACTGGGGAGACTAGCCTCGAGCATGTTGTGTTCTCATCAGCCACTTTGAAGTCAGTGCACAGATGATGTTGAGCTAAACATTGCTTTTGAACCTGCTGAGATTCCTGTTTGATCCAGGGATTTTGTTTTGGGTGTAGGAATTGTAGAACATTAGCCTGGACCTTGCCTCCCCAAGGATTGGGAGTGTGACATGAGAAAGAATCACCTGGTGATTATCCATGACACTACAGTGCAGTTGTATCCTCGTGGTGGCCTGCCATTGGCTGACGGCAGAAATTTCTGGACATGCTGTTGCAATGGGGGCTTTCTGTTGAACGCGCACCTCACTGCTGAGGAACCCGAGACTGGAATATCCTGTCAGCACAATATCTTTGAAATTGGTAACTGCCTTCTTCAGAGCTAAAGAGAGGGAAAAAGAGTGATGGATTTCCTGCTTTTAAGAGGAGGTGGAGCAGAGTAGAAGGTTTGGGGTCAGTAGGAACCAGGAGAGATTTGACAAAGATGTTACGGACCCAAGACTTTGGGTGTGTTAATAATGTTAAAAACTAAAAGTGCTAAAAGTGGCATAAAGGTAAGATTAGCAGTAGAACAAAGTTCGGCACTCTGTGAAAGCAAAACGAGTGGTCAAGTTGGAGGAGAGGGTGCACTGGGGATGAATAAAGATGGGATTTAAAATGTGGGATCAAGATGGATGAGTGAGTTCACAGCCTGAAGTTGTTGGATTCAGAGAACCTGAACCAATACTGCTGCGTTTATGAATGTTTCAGAACGTAACATTGAAAAAGGAGCTGGTTCAAAGAAGCTGCTTTGTGTAGTTGGTCTGAAAGCCTCAGATTTGCAAAAGAATGTGCACAAAACCTTCCCTTACTGATATTAATTGAGACCAGTGCTGCAAAACCAACATCAGTGGAGGGGCAGAGACAGCTGTTGGAGCTGTCTGAAAAAAACCCAGCTCACTTAACATGGTTTAAGTAGCACCTTTGTAATGGACACCCATGGGTTTGGTACATAGTGAGGCAGGTTTGTACAATGCAGGCAGCTGTTTGTATACAGTGGGATGGTGTATGGGGTGAGAATTATTTACAAACGCTGGACTCAGCTAGGTGGAATTCCCCCACTTCTCCTACTTTAATAGAAGTGTTACTCTATTTTCAACACGGTAACTCCTCTGCTGAAATAGCGTAGGCAGGGATGCCAAGTGCTTGCAGTAACTGTTCATATGTTAGTATCTAGGTTGCAAGTTCTCATTCCAAATGCAGCCTGCTGCCTTTATAGGCTCCTGTTAACACTCATGCCCCTATCACCTTCCTTCAGAAAGGAAAGAAAGAGAAAAAGGCAGCAAGAGCAGCAAATGATGAACTGGGAAGAGAGTGAAGGCGGAAGTACAAAGGAGAGAAATGCACCAACATGAAATTGACAGAGAAGAGAAAGCACATAATCTCTGAATTGTCATTTACAGTGTCACAGGATGTGTCACATCGGTTAGCACTGCTGCTTCGCAGTGTCAGGGACCCAGGTTCAATTCTAATCTTGGGTGACTGGCCTTGTGGAGTTTGCACTTTCTCCTTGTGTCTGTCGGTTTTCTCCACGTGGTCCGGTTTCCTCCCACAGTCCAAAGATGTGTAGGATAGGTGTATTGGCCACGGTAAATTGTCCCTTGTTGTCCCAAGCTGTGTAAATTAAGCGCGGTGGGGGGGGGGAGCGGGATGTGGAGGAATTAGTGGAGTGAGTACGTGGGATTATGGGGAGTGGTCCTGGGTAACATACTTTTTCAGGAAGTTGTGCAGACGCAATGGTTTGTTGGAGCAGACGCAGCACGGATTTGTTAAGGGGAAGTCGTGTCTGACGAATTTATTGGATTTCTATGGGAATGTGACTAGTGCAGTAGACAGAGGGGAACCGGTGGATGTGGTGGTTCTCGATTTTCAAAAGGCGTTTGATAAGGTGCCGCACAAAAGGTTGCTTCAGAAGGTTAGGGGGCATGGAGTTTGGGGTAAGGTGTTAGCGTGGATAGAGGATTGGTTGTCTAATAGGAGGCAGAGAGTTGGTATCAATGGGTGGTATTCTGATTGGCGGTTGGTGACTAGTGGAGTGCCGCAGGGATCGGTGCTGGGGCCTCAGCTATTTACCATTTATATAGATGATCTGGAGGAGGGGGCTGAGTGTAGGGTGACGAAATTTGCTGATGACACGAAGATGAGTGGAAAAGCAAATTGTGCGGAGGGTGTGGAAAGTCTGCAGAGAGATCTGGATAGGCTGAGCAAGTGGGCGAGGACCTGGCAGATGGAGTATAATGTTAGCAAGTGTGAGGTTATCTACTTCGGCAGGAATAATAGTAGGAGAGATTACTATTTAAAGGGCGAAAAGCTGCAGCATGCTAAGGTGCAGAGGGACCTGGGGGTCCTTGCGCATGAGTTGCAAAAACCCAGTCTGTAGGTGATCAAGAAGGCGAATGGGATGCTGCCTTTATAGCGAGGGGGATAGAATATAAAAGCAGTGAGGGCTTGCTGCAACTGTACAGGGCACTGGTGAGGCCACAGCCGGAGTACTGTGTGCAGTTTTGGTCGCCGCACTTGCGCAAGGATATTTTGGCCTTGGAGGGCGTGCAGAGGAAGTTCACTGGGCTGATACCGGAGATGAGGGGGTTGGACTATGAAGAGAGACTAAATAGACTGGGTCTGTACTTGTTGGAGTTTAGAAGGATGAGGGGAGATCTTATTGAGACGTATAAGATAACGAAAGGGATGGATAGGGTAGAGGTAGAGAGATTCTTCCCGCTCAAAGGACAGCAGGACTAGAGGGCACAGCCTCAAGATAAGGGGGGGGTGCAGTTTAGAACGGAGTTGAGGAGGAACTTCTTCACTCAAAGGGTGGTGAATCTCTGGAATTCTCTGCACGTTGAAGTGGTGGAGGCTACCTCGCTAAATATATTTAAGTCACGGGTAGATAGGTTTTTGACAGACAAGGGAATTAAGGGTTATGGGGAGAGAGCGGGAAAGTGGAACTGAGCCACTTCAGGTCAGCCATGATCTTATTGAATGGCGGGGCAGGCTCGAAGGGCTAGATGGCCTACTCCTGCTCCTGTTTCTTATGTTCTTATTTTTCTTATGTTCTTAGACTCGATGGGCTGAATGGCCTCCTTCTGCACTGTAGGGATTCTATATAGAAGTAATTCCCCACTTGTGATTCCTCCCATCTTCAGGCTGTCCTCGTTGAACAAGATATTAGAACCTTAAAAATCCTTTCAGAACAAAGTCAAATGTTAATAAGAATCTAATGAGCTGAAATTCTTCAGGCTAATGTTTGGGCGAAGGAGACGCACTGAAAAAGACTTGTTCTTTCTTGCTTTTTAGTCATTCTGTTAAGCACAAAAGAACACCCAAAATAATATATTGAATCAAAAAGTAGCTTTTAACGGTGTCTGTTCTTTGGCACAAGATTATTTAAGAAATGGCACATACCACTATAGATCATCAAATGTTGAAACAATAAGTGGGGGTCAGTGAATTTGGCCTCTTATACTGTTGGTGTCCATTAATAGTGTACAAAATCAAAATGTCATCAACATCGGCACTCACTGTATGAAGGTCAAGCTTAAACCAACAGCAGCTGCCGTTTTCAACATGTCTTTATTCGTGAAGTTGGTCGTATATCACTGAAGAAACTTGATAAGGTTATTTGTCTGGTCACCAACTGGGCTTCTGCTTTCTAAATTGGTTATGTGAGCAATAAGTAATGTCCTAAGCTCAGAAACATGTCCTATTTTATACCCATTATAATGGATTTTAACATGTTCGCTGTGTGTTGTTGTGGGTGATTGTCCCTTTAAGGGCAACACAGCAGATGAAGGGTCACCTGGACCATTTGGGACTCGGGGTGGGGCTCTCTTACACATTTTGGGAGCCAGCTGCAGCCATGCGGCTACTGTGCATTTCTTGTAAATAAATCCTTTTTCTGTTCACAAATGGGGCCTCCGAAAGTGCACCTTTACAAGTGTCATACAACAATTCCTGCAACTGTAAGTTTAGGAGAAATAAGAATCAAAACGATATCAACTGTTGCTTTAAAAATATCTTCGTTAGGTGGCCAACAAAGTGTCAAAGTGTGCTTGCTGGGCAGAATGGCCTAAGTCTGAAAATATTCTTCTCCACACCTTGAATTTGCAGTTTAGGAATGAAGGTAGCATGGTGGCACAGTGATTAATATTGCTGCCTCACAGCACCAGGGACCCAGGTTCGATTCCAATCTTGGGTGACTGTGCAGAGTTTGCCCCAGATTCTCCCCGTGTTTGTGTTGGTTTCCTCCAGGTGCTCCAATTCTCTCTCTCAGTCCAAATATGTGTGAATTAGGTTGATTAGCTATGCTAAATTGTCCCTTAGTGTTGGGGAGATTAGCAGGATAAAGAGTGGGGTTCTGGGTGGGACTTTTGTCAGTGCGGACTTAATGGGACAAATGGCCTCTTTCTCCACTGTTGGGATTCTATAATTCCATGCTTTCAGATCTACTACAACATGTTCACGTTTTGTTTAATTTGATCAATGTTTAAAACTGAACATCGTTGCTATCATAGAACTGTCATAAAACCCTACAGTGCAGAAAGAGGGCATTTGGCCCATCGAGTCTGCAGCGACAACAATCCCACACAGGCCCTACCCCCATATTCCCTACATATTTACCTGCTAATCCCTCTAACCTACGCATCTCAGGACACTAAAGGGCAGTTTTAGCTTGGCCAATCAACCTAACCCGCACATCTTTGGACTGTGGGAGGAAACCGGAGCACCTGGACGAAACCCATGCACACGCAAGGAGAATGTGCAAACTCCACACAGACAGTGACCCAAGCTGGGAATCGAATCCAGGTCCCTGGTGTTCTGAAGCAGCAGTGCTAACCACTGTGCTACCATGCCTCCCATCTATTTTTATAAAATTCTCTCATTTTATTCAAGTTGAAAACTTGTTCCATTTTAGTGGAAATCCAATACTTAAAACTACAGCAGTGCTCATTAGGCTATATCACATTAACAGTTTAATGTTCCAACACCAGTAAAGTAAGGGGGTGGGGTGGGTAATGTATCTGTAAGATTGCTTGATATTTTTAATTTATCTAAAATAAGCATGGCTTCCAATATATATTGAGCGCTAGTATGTCACTTTAAAATATGCAACAAAGTAACAGTGGTATTCAAATTCTTTTTGCATTTCAGTTGGCTGAAACAATGTATTTATATCTAGTTAAATTATTGTTGCAATCAATTACCTATACGCTTGACATATTTGACATTACATGGTGTTAAAGTGTTGTTTGATTTTTAGAATCAATATAATTGACCTAAATAACATGGCTAGAAAGAGGATAATGAAAACCACATTCATGTTGTCAGTAACAATGACGATTGTAGAATGGACCAAACAGAGTTCTTGACAACCTGGCATTTGAAGCTTTCAAAATGTCCAAAGACCAAACCAGTGAATGTATTTGCAGTCAATATATATATTCTTATTCCTGCCTCCTAGTTCTGTGAAATGTATTTTTGAAAATTTGCACTTCTGTGAGACTATCTCCCAGCATTTTCTCTTAATTGCTAATTTTAAAGAGAAGAAAATATGATCTTGAGGTGTTCTATCTCATTTAATACCTTCCCTTGTCTTGAATCTGACAGACACATTCACTATCCTACACCAATGTTACCTGGCAGTTATTGTTCTATACTGCCAGTCTGAATGGTACTCCTCTTTCAGTCTCTCAATCATTCATTCATTGGGCAGCACAGTGGTTGGCACTGCTGTGTCACAGCTCCAGAGACCTGGGTTCGATTCCCATTTGGGTCACTGTCTGTATGGAGTTTGAACGTTCTCCTTATATCTGTGTAGGTTTCCTCCCACAGTCCAAAGATTGCAGTTTAGGTGCATTGGCCAGGCTAAGTTGCCCCTTTAGTGTCCCGGGATGCGTAGATTCGAGGAATTAGCGGGATAAATATGTGGGGTCATGGGGATAGGGCCTAGGTGGGATTGTTGTCAGTGCAGTCTCGATGGGCCTAATGCACTCCTTCTGCACTGTAGGGTTTCAATGATTTCTATGATTCTGTGGGTCCTTAGTCATTTCCTGAGTTTTTGGTCTTTCACTTTTCTCAGCTTGGCCATCTTATCTCATCATTCCCTGTTCCCTTTGGGTAACACTTTAGAGTTCGCTTTTTTGCATTGAGACTCCCATTCAGTTATCACAGTAAATTTACTGGAACATGAACACTTCATCCGTTGAAGCAAAATGGAGAATAGACAATCTGCATTGAAACAAGATGGCGTTGAGAGGTCAGGTGACCACCCACCACACGTGCCAACATAGATGAAACTGCACAAGGTTGAACTTTAGACTTCCTGTCTGTTTGGGACCTCTAGATGTAAGTAATCATTTTGGGACATTCCATTGAGAGGGCGTCAAAAATGCAATAGATCATTAGGTACTTGGGCTTATAGCAGTAAGTAAAGCGCACAATGGCACTTCTTGATTCAGAATGAAATTTTAGAGTGGCTGTGAGGAGAACCCATTCTAGCACAAAGGAATGCAAATGTCTGAAACACAAAACCCTATTGCATGTCAATGCTGAAATCATCAGGGACTAATGTGGGCAATAAGGGAACAGACACTATTGCCAGTTTCTGTCTGGTGACTAATGATAAGAAAGATTTATTAGCACACGTTTTAAGAGCAGCCTCATGTCAGTCATTTTGGAAGACAGGTAAAATCAAAAGGAAGAGACCTCACTCAGCAAAGGAAAATCTCTGCCAGGATCCATCAACAGGCAAGCCTTTTTGCTACCAATCTGAAAAACCAAGCAAGATCTTCACTAATGGGGCTTGACAGCACTTTGACTGGAGCAAAGCCAAGACCCTGCTGCTGTCAGGAGTAAACCACTGCAAGTTCTTTACCAAAACCTTCCAAAATCAGTGAACCAAAAACAAATACCTGATTTGCAATGTTTAAAGCTTGTATGTTTAAAGATTCGTGTGTAACAGTGGCTTTTTTTGGACTTTTTAAAAACATAAGGGCATGCTATCTGTGTGCGTGCATGTGTGTAATTACAAAAACATTTAGGTGTTAAGAAATAACTATTTATCCTTTCTTTTAGAACTTATGTGGAAAAACTGTCGATTTGTCTGTTTTTTTGAGACTGACAGCACTCAACAGGTTAAAAAACTCTCTCCCATTTTAAAGAACAAACGCACCTCTCTGCAGTCAGTCAGGTGGTGGAAAAAGGATAAACATCTCTCTTTTGTCCATATCATTACCTTGATGAGAATCATTTTCATAGTTTTGTACACTGGAAGTACTCATTCATTGCTTCTCTTTACAATCATAGGAATCTGAACACCTTCTTGTAGCTTATCTTTTAGTGTTTTTTTTGTAATTGTAAAGAGTTAATGATACGTTTCTAGCAATTGTCTCATCGTTCATGCAGGTTTGCCTCTATCTATCCAAATTGTGTGCGACCTTCTTGTTGCCTTTCATTGAATCATTGATAATACATAAGGAGACTATTCAGCACCATTGTGATAATGGCCGCTTATTGTGCCATTTAAAAACTCAATTGTAACTAATTCAACAAGGCTTAACATTTTCAATTGTCATTAAAATGAATATTATGCATAAAAAGCTGAAGTTCACATCAGATCTGTGATTCTGTTCTGATAAGACAACAAGAGTTCAGCCTGTGAGTATGCGAGTATTACTGACAGGGACCACTGAAAATCTCTGTTTAACTATGCATCTGTGGACACTAGAGGTTGCTGTCAATTTTGACACAGCATTCACAATTTCTTCATCATTCCAGTCCAAAGGCAACACATAAGAAGAGGAACAGTGGCCCATTTAGCCACTCAGTGCAATCATGCAACCTAATACCATATGCCCCTCTCACCAACTTTTACAGATGCACCCTCTTCTACAATCAGAAAACATTCTTTCTGATTGTATCACAGCTTGGTATGGCTCCTGCTCGACCCAAGACCGCAAGAAATACAAAAGGTCATGAATGTAGCCCAGTCCATCTCACAAACCAGCCTCCCATCCATTGACTCTGTCCATACTTACCATTGCATTGGCAAAGCAGCCAGCGTAATAAAGGACCCCATGCACCCCAACATTCTGTCTTCCACCTTCTTCCTTTGGGAAAAAGATACGAAAGTCTGCGATCACGTACCAAACGACTCAAGAACAGCTTCTTCCCTGTTGCTGTCAGACTTTTGAATGGACTCACCTTGCATTAAGTTGATCTTTCTCTATACTCTAGCTATGACTGTAACAAAACATTCTGCACTGTCTCATTTCCTTCTCTATGAACAGTATGTTTTGTGTACAGTGTGCAAGAAACAATATTTTCAGTGTATGTTAATGCATGTGACAATAATAAATCAAATCAACAACAGCAACTTAAGAAAGCAGGAATCTCTAATCTGAAGACAAATGACAAGAGCAATTGTCCATTGATAGCCTGATAAATCTACACTGTACCGCCAAGGCCATATAACTATGCGAGTATGTGGCGACCAGAACAGTTGATGGGGTGCCAAGTGTGGTCTGACCAAGGCTTTGCATCACTGAAGCATGTTTTCTACTGCCTTGTATTCTGTTCCTCCTGAAAAATGAAGGCCAGCAGTCAATTTGTCGTTTTGATTACTTTTCTCTACCTGTTAATGATATCATGTACCTTGACCTCTTTGGTCCCCGCTGTTTATGGCTTTTCCTTACTTAGAAAATAACTTGTTCTCATCCAATTTGTTCATCATGAAATGAATTACCATAATATGGAATAGCAAACCACATATCCAAATGGGCTAACAGCACAAAGAAAGGTGAGATTGTGAACAGAGTAGTGAAGGATAAAGTTACAAAGAAATAGCTAAATAATTAATGAATATTTAAGGCCCCTGTACAGATCCTTGCAAGACACCATGATTCACCTCCTGCCAATTAGGCTATCTATCCATTATCTCTCTTCTTTGTCCCCTATTACTTGAACAACTTCCTAAGCAGGTCACTAAATTACCTTTTGTTTCATTGGTTTCAACTTCAGCTTCGGGTCTTCATGAGAGCATTAGTCAAATGTCTCCTGGAAGTCCATGTAAGTAACCAATAAATATTGCTCTGTGCGTTACTGTAGTCACCTCTTCAAAAAAACATCTATGGCATCCATTAGGCTTGACATAGCCTATTCTGTTCATTGGATATCAAAATCTTAGTCTCTGGACTGAACACATTTTGTAAAATAATTACTGCATTTGATATATCATTGGAGAGGAGATGTACAGCAAAATACTGAAGTTAATTCTCAGGTGAAAATCCTAATGAGTTATTTTCTGAAAAAGAAATATATAATTAGCCTATTCAGTGAATATTTCACAATCATCAACAGCTTCCTCTGGTTCCGGAAGAGACTACATCATAGTCCACTTAGCTGTGAATATTTAGTTGGCAGAGAGGAAAATTTTCACCCTTAAACCTGCATCAGGTTTCTAACGTTATTCTGATTTTGTATCTTGTGACATAGTGCTGCCTCGAGAATGTTCATATCTTCAATTGAAATATGGTGCCACAGGTTCCTCAGGGTAGTGTCCTTGGCCCAACCATCTTACATTGCTTCATTATTGACTTTCCATCCATAGTAAAGTCAGAAATGGGGATGTTCAGTAATGATTGCACAATGTTCATGACCATTTGTGACTCCTCAGTGACTAATCAGTCCATGACAACACCCAGGCTTGGGCCGATAAGCAACAAATAACATTTGTACTACCTCCACTTGATATTCAATTGCATTATCATTGCTGAATCCTCCACTATCGACATTCTGGGGGTTACCATTGACCAGAAACTAAACTGGACCAGCTATAGAAATACTATGGCTGCAGTTACAGATCAGAAGCTGGGAACTCTGTGGCGACTAACACACCTCCTGATTTCCCAAAGCTTGTCTGCTATTTAAAAGGCACTAGTCAGGAATGTGGTGAAATACTTCCCACTTTCCTGGATGAATGTAACTCAACATTCAAGAAGCTTGCCATCATCCAGGACAAAGTAGCCCACTTGATTAGCGCGACGTCCACCACTTTCAACATCTACTCTTTCCACTACCCATACACGTTGGCAGCAGTGTGTACCGTCGACAAGATGCATTGCAGTAACTTACCAAGGCTCCTTCAACAGCACATTCCAAACTCGTGACCTCTACCAGCCAGAAGGACAAAGTCGGTAGATGCATGGGAGCCCCAGCACCTGACAGTTTTCTTCCAAGTCATTCACCACCCTGACTTGGAACTATATCACCTTTCATCATTCCTTCACTGTCGATCAGTCAAAATCCTGGAATTTCCTTCCTGACAGATCAGTGCTTATACCTGCCCCACAATAACTGCAGCAGTTCAAGAAGGCAACTTGCTACCACCTTCTCAAGGGTAGTAAAAATGTTGGCCATGGCAGATGGTCCATGTCTCATAAATGAACAAGAAAAACTAAGGGAATCCATCTTAATTCAATCCTACACCAGACTAAGGATTTTCCGTTTGTAATGATCCTTCCTCTGTGCATGCTTTACTCATGAAATAAAACTTAGTAAAATGTTATCGCCTGTGCGCTGTTCTATCCAATTTATTCATAGATTTGAAAAAGTTAATAATGTTAGACTTTGGCAGCAGCCATCTGTCAATGTAACCCAATCATCAGTTTTTGTTGTGAAATTTCAGTTCCCAACTCTTGAGTATTTCCTTTGTTCATTGTGCTTTGGGATGTGTTTGCGAGCTTTCAGGGTTTCTTCTGGTTTTAGAATGTGCAGCTAAACGAAAATGTGACTGGTTGTTGATAATCCACACTGATGTAACTGCCAAGAGCATACACATGCATTTCCTTTGCTTCCTGTTGCCTTCAAAATTGCACCAGAAGAAATTGAATTCCCTCTCCAGAGATACAATTCATTCTTTGTCACTGGACCAGCAGGGATTTGACATATTCTTGGACGATGATAAGCCTCATTGTTCTCCCATAACATGCACGTTTGCTGCTGGAGAATGTCTGTTTTCTGGTAGCCCCAAGCCAATGTTCGGTACAAAATTATTCTTTTGCAGCCATAAGTTGTTTCAAAGCAAGCAGGAAGCAAGAGACATGAGCAGTGAGTATTTGCAATATTGTCTTTCTAAAACTGAATCTGAAATGGTTCCTTAAGCTGTTATCAGTGCTACAGCTGATAAGATATTCAAACGATCAAAATAATTTATTGAACGTGAAGTTGTGACATTGCAATGGAAGCCCAAGTTCAGCAAACCGAAGAACGTTGACTTCTGAAGTACAAGACCCTAACAAAAGCAAAACAAATCCAAAACTGCAGATGACCAGCCTGCTAAATACAGACTTATTAAATTAAAAACTATATCCTTGAATGATTTCAACTAAGTATCAGATGACATTGTAAACTCTACTGTTGTTGTTTGTGATGACACTTAAACCTCTTAATTACATAACTGATTTGTAATAGCTCCCAGACATCTACTGTTCTTTGTAGCAAATTGCATCTTTTGTTCTCCAGAGCCGTTCCTGTGCTTGTGTTCTCATGTGTTGCTGTAGAAATATGTTGTATGCCGTATTGTGTGCCCTGGAAGTGAGCAAACATTTGTCAGAGCAGAGTCAGTTCCAGGAAGATGCTTCCTGCATCCTGTCAACAGCCTAGTTAATTAAACAGAGTCAATACAGGCCTCATTGCAAACAAACTAGTACGTAGGTTCTGAAGGAACTCTGTTCACCAAATTACACACTGGTTTAAAATCTCAAGGTAGTTATTTGGGAAAATGAAAGGCAACTTTTGCTCAGCTTACAGAGATTAGAAAATATTGAGAAGGGTTAAAAAAGATCCAAATTTATAGAGCACCTTTAAAATTTATAATGGCATGGCCCTTATCACATCCTGAGAAACATTTCAAGCAGTTCCCTGGCTGACTTGAAGTGTTTTTAGAAACGCAAAGGTGGAGACCGTAAACCTAGACAGCCCAAATCACACATAGTGAGGAGGTGAATGATCAATGAATCCTTTTGGTGGTGTTGAGAATTATAATAAATCATTGAGGGATAAGTTTGTACAACTGCACAAGCTGTGATGCCGACAATTTTCTGCCAGCTGGGTTTTGTACGACAGTATAAAACCTGAATTTATGCTGTGACTGAACTGCAGGAAATTTGGAAAGGCTGATGAATATTGTGTCAGTATCTAACCCTGTCATTCGCGTTCTCAACCCAATCAGTTAAAAACACCTAGCAGATTGCCTTCTGGGCTATTTACTGGGGGAGTTTAATCTCCAAGTTAGTGCAGTCACAATCTGGAACAGATTCTGCACAAAGTGCTTTTTCTCAGTGATTGAGCTTTGATGGCTCCTCTGAAGCGTTCTACTAATTATCCATTTCAGGACAGGCTTGTGGACTAGCTGCATTACCGTGATTCCTTCCTTCATTTGTGAAAAAACCAGCATGTGAATTGTCTCTACCTGCTCTGCACACCTCCCGGTGGCTACAATCAGAGCAGCATTGACAGACATCAGGCAACAGAAAACACGAACCACCTGCAGTTACAAGTAGCAGAGTTTGAGGAGAATGCTCATTTTGCAGGAAGTGCATGGACAGTCTATACACAATTCATTTGTATTCATAAAAGTCATTTGGAATATTTTGAAGCTTGAAGAAGTTGATTAAAGATGTATGCAAAATCAATTTCTGTAATTCTCTGATAGGGTTTTCACAGCTACTGATTGAGTTTAGTAAATCCCTATGGTTGGAAATGGAACTCAGTAGGGGTAGCTTGGAGCATGCGAGCTTAAGTGAATGGGGTAGAGATTGCTGCAAGCTTGCTTAAGATGCTGGGTGTAAGTATTTCTGCTCATCCTGGCTCCCAACCTTCCCAATTTCAGATCCAAGTACCCACAGGAAGTCTGAGGTTAACCTATGAGTTGCTAATCGTCTCTGGTCATTGATTTGATTTGATTTATTATTGTCTCATGTATTAGTATACAGTGAAAAGCATTGTTTCTTGCATGCTACATGGACAAAGCATACTGTTCATAGAGAAGGAAAGGAGCGACTACTGAATGTATGTTACAGTCATAGCTAGGATGTAGAGAATGATCAACTTAGTGCAAGGTTGGTCCATTCAAAAGTCTAACAGCAGCAGGGAAGAAGCTGTTCTTGAATCAGTTGGTATGGGACCTCAGACTGTTGTGTCCTTTTCCCTGTGACAGAAGGTTGAAGAGAGAATGTCCGAGGAGTGCTGGCTGCTTTCCAAGGCAGTGGGAAGTGTAGACAGAGTCAATAGATGGGAGGCTGGTTTGCGTGATGAATTGGGCTATATTCACAACCCTTTGTAGTTTCTTGCAGTCTTGGGTAGAGCAGGAGCCATACCAAGCTGTATATGTTTTTTTTAAACATATAATGTATTGTACAGAAATGCACATTGAATGCAACTGGTCTGTCCTGATGTTTCTACTCTTTCTCTCCCCCCACTCCCAAACTAGTATATCTAATCCTGAGTTTAATCTTCTATTTTTTGCATCATATGTTTATCCTGTATTCCCTTAAATCCATTAATGCTATTTAACTCAACTATTCCTCATGGTTGCGAGTTCCATATTCTAACCATACTCTGGATGGAGATGTTCTCCCAAATTCTGAGTTCTATATTCTTCTTTCAAGATCAGGGGAAGCTCTGACTTGGATTTACACTGCTGTTCCTTCATGGATGCTGGGGTGAAAATCCTGGGATTTCCTACCTAACACCCACCAAAGGAGCAGCATCAACAAAATGTCTTCAAAGACGCGAGGGGAAAGGCATAGAGCTAGGAGATGGACAACAAAATACTGCCTATTCATGGTCGCTCATATTCTGAGTGTGTTCAAACAAAAATGGTCTGGATTATGCTATTGTCATGATGGTGAATCTGTTAGTCTTTGTCATCATTACTGCTTGAAACTGACAGCAACTTCAGGTATCTGCACATGGGCAGTTTAACTGGAAATACAGAAGTTGCTGTCAGTGATTTCCCTGCTCCACTGGATGCACATTGACGTACCTGCGGATAGAAACCTCTTGCAATCTCTTGAATTGATGTGGGCTCCGCTTTTATGGTTGTTCATAATTACTTACGAACAATCCCTCTGGTCTTAGAAAAACACCATTTTATATTTGTGGCAGATCAGATTTTTTGATACTAAGTCCAGGTTTATAAAATACTTTAATGATATTTTAACTTCTATCTTCATCCGGATCTCTTGGAGGATAGTGAATCTCTCAATGGCCCAAATGGCCGACTTCTGCTCCTATGTCTCATGGTCCTTATTTTGCTGTCTGTAAAATGATCCAAAAGCAAAGCATAATCGGTGCTTTTTACTTCCTTTTATTTGTGGGACTACTTCAGTGTTGTTGGTTGTTTAACCTGTTTGATGACATCACTGTTTCAGATGCCAAAGGTTCCCGATAGCTGATATCAGAATGTAATTAACATTGGAACTGGTGAAATTCACTCTACAGATCACCAAATCCTTATTGATTTGATTTATTATTGTCACATCTATTGGGATAGAGTGAAAAGTATTGTTTCTTACGTGCCATACAGACAAAGCATACCGTTTATAGAGAAGGAAAGGAGAGGGTGCAGAATGTAGTGTTATGTTCACAGCTATGGTGTAGAGAAAGATCAGCTTAATGAGGTAGGTCCATTCAAAAGTCTGATGTCAGCAGGGAAGAAGCTGTTCTTGAGTCGGTTGGTACATATCCTCAGACTTTTGTATTTTTTTTGTCAACGGAAGGTGGAAGGGAGTAGATCTGGGGTGCGTGGGGTCCTTGATTATGCTGACTGCTTTTCTGAGACAGCGGGAAGTGTAGATAGAGTCAATCGATGGAAGGCTGGTTTGCATGATGGACTGGGCTTCATTCATGACCTATTGAAGATCCTGGTGAAGTCAGCATTGCTGACCTGATAATCTGGACTAAAACATGCTGCATGACTCTTACTGAATAAACTAGGAACTTATCCCCACCAAAGTTAAAGTTGGGAATCTATCCATGTCCCTGTGTGTCACTGAAATGGAAGGGTTTTTTGTACAATTTATATCCATCCACTTGCGCCTAATTGCGGTCAATTCATTTTCTTGTGACATTCTACATTAAAATAATCATTTCTTCTTGTTTGAACTTGGCAACGTAGTGACATGCTGAATGATAAGCACATATAACATGTACAAACTGCAAATTATTGGGAGTGCTCAGTCATAAAGAGCATCACCATGATTGTTAAACTAAAAGCCATTAATACTTAACGTTAATCTTTCCCATGAGTATTGGTTGAAAAATTGTATTGTTCAATGTGCCATTAAACTCTTCAGCTAATGTTTACTCTTCAGATTCATCATGCTTTCTTAACGATGCCGTAATCCACTGTTAAATACATCATATATATGTCATTATTCCAACTGTTTTTACAGGTGGAAACCTTTATACATCATCTGCAAAGTAAAACATCAGCATTGAATAAAAACGTTCCTATCCAGCAATCTTTTCCATTGCATCATGATATTTTTCTGCCGTATTTTCATTCATCCTTTTTGTGTTGCTATTTAATGAATTGATAGAAGTTGTGTGGGAGTTATAGCTGACTCACCCTCTTCTTCACAATGCCTCATTCCTAGACATTTAATCTGTAGCGAAAAAAAATCACCCAGACAGTAGATGTACTTTAGTCCCTTGTAATTTCCTTTGAAAGAGTCACAGTTTGAGCTGAACTTCTGAAGGATTACAACTCCTTTTCCTCAAAATGAATCATAGTATCACAGGATGATGCATCTCAGAAGGAGGTCATTCCTTACATTGTGCCCATGCCGCTACTTTGAAAGATGTACACAGTTTGTTTCATACCCATGCTTTTCCCTATATTCCTGTTCTCCCTTCGCCTATTCAGTTAGTAGTTCCCTTTTGAAAGGTACTTCTGACCCTTCTGCCAGTCAAAAGTATGTACACATTCAAAACTGCAGTGAAGAAGCTATAGTTAAGAAAGCCCACGATCACCTCTGCTTTCTCAGGAGGCTGAGAAAATTCGGCACGTCCGTTATGATTTACACCAATTTTTACCAAAGAAAGCATTCTTTCTATGTCAATCCTGCTCCAACCAAGACTGCAAGAAACTACAAAGGGTCACGAACAATGCCCAATCCATCATGTAAACCAGCCTCCCATCCATTGACTCTGTCTACACTTCCCACTGCCTCTGAAAAGCAGCCAGCGTAATCAAGGACCCCTTGCATCCTGGACACACACTCTTCCACCTTCTTCCGTCAGAAAAAAGGTCAAAACTCTGAGATCATGTACCAACTGAGAACAACTTCTTTCCAGCTGTAATCGCACTTTTGAATGGACCTACTTTATATTAAGTTGATCTTTCTCTAGATCCTAGCTATGACTGTAACACAATATTCCACAGTCTCTCCTTCCCTTCTCCCCATGTACTCTACTGTATAGTGCGCAAGAAACTATATTTTTTACAGAATACCAATACATGTAACAATAAATCAAGTCAATCAAAAACAGTTTCTCCTACTCTGCTCAGTGAACAGCCCCAGCTTCTCCAGTCTCTCCACATGATTGCATAGCCCCTTACCTCAAAGTCAGAAGGATATGGATTCAACTGCCTTTTGAGAGTTGAGCACAAAAATCTAAGCTGACTCTCCAGTGCAGCAGTGAGGAGACGTGCAAATGTACTTTTGGATCAGACTTTAAATTGAGGTAATGGCCGCACCCTCAGATGGAGGTAGAAGATCAAAGAATAGCAGGAGATTGTCCCTGGTGGTGTTGCCAATATTTATATTTCTGTTTATCCCTCATTCAGTAATACTAAAACAGGCTATCTAGCCATCATCATGTTGCTGTTTGTGGGAGCTTTCTGTGCACACATTATCTGTCACTTTTTCAACATCATAATAGCAACTGTTGAAAGGTCAATGTCACCTGATAGCACAGCGTTAGTTTCCACACGTATACTGACATACTCAGCTCCACTTCACCATCAGCTCGCTTGACACCATCTCTGTTGTGAAATTATCCGGCAGCAGAAATTTCCTCCAGTTGTCATGGGAAGAGAAAAGCCATTGTTTTCAATCTGCCTCCAAACATTGTTCCCTAGCAACCCACTCCTTGCCAGGAGTCTAAGACTAAACCTGTCTGCTCGCAACCTTGATGTTATATTTGAAATTGAGATGAACTTTCAGCCACATCAGTAAGACCAACTCTGTTCATCTCTGCAGCGTGGCTCACTTCATCCCTGTCCCAGCTCAGCTGCTTCTGTAATCCTTATTCATTATCTTTAGTGACTATTCTAACACATCCCTGGCTGTCTCCATATTTTACTTTCTGTAGACTTAAAGATATCCAAAATTCTATCGCTTGTTTCTGAACCCTCGGAAGTTCACTGACATAATGGCTGTTGGCAAACCAAAATCTTGGTTTTAAAATTCTCATGCTCCATGTCAAATCCCTCCATGGCACCATCCTTCCCTATTTAAACAACTCCTTAGCCCCTCAACTCTTGAGGTATCTGTGCTCATCGAATTCTGGACATTGTTGAACATCTCTGCTTTTAGTATCTCCACCACCAATGTTCATGTCTTTATTTGCTTTAGGATTTGAGCTTTAGCATATCCTCCCCACACCTCTGTGACTCCTTACCTTTCTTTGCTCCTTTAAGACGTTCCTTAAAACAACTCTTTGACCAAGCCTTTGGTATCTGACTGAATATTTCCTGATGTGGCCCAGTATCATGTTTTATAGTGCGCCGTTGAAACGAGTGGATGTTTTGTTATGTTAATGATGCCATATAAATACAAAATGTTGTTGTATTTCGTTGGGAAGAAGCACGTTGGGACGTCCTAAGCTTGTGAAAGGTGCTCCACAAATGCAAGTTTGTCACCACCTTTACACTCTGCGTGGCTTTGTAAATTACTTTCAATCTGACTCACTGAAGAGGTACATTGACCGGAATTCTCCTGCCATTCGTGCCTTGCCACCGCTGCCGGTGAGGATGGAGAATTTGACGCTCAAATCTCTGGTCCGCTGCAGAGGGACCAGAGAATCCTGCTGGCATGAATGAATGGAGAAATCCACCCATAAGTTCAGAGAGCCAGGTACAATCCACAGCTTGGATCACTCTCTGTGTGGAGTTTGTAAATTCTCACCGTATCTGTGTGGGTTTCTTCCCAGTGCGTTGATTTCCTCCCCCAGTCCAAAAGAAATGCTGCTTTGGAGCATTGGCCATACTAAGTTCTCTCTCGGTGTACCCAAACAGGCACCAGAGTGTGGTAACTGGGGATTTTCACAGTAACTTTATTGCAGTGTTAGTGTAAGTTTACTTGTGAAACTAATAAATAAGCTTTAAAAAATAATTTCTTACACTGTTCACACACATCCCAGCTCTCTAGTAGAGGATACCATGCTGAAATGGAACCTAAATTACCCTAAGTTGCTGTGCAAATGCTCTTGAAAATAGGAAGCTGTAAGTGTAATGAAAGGCAAAATGTTATTTGCTGCTAACTGCTACATTCCAGGCCATTCTGATAACTATTCCCCCTTCCCCCCCACCCCCCACCAAATCAGTGTCCAGTGCATTTAGTTCCCAACCTCCCACTCTTCTTGGTAAATAGAACAGATGTAGATTCTGGTAGGACAGGTCAATGAATGCTGAATGTCTCAGCAAGGCATGGGTGTAATGCTGGAGAGTAACTTATTTTTAAAAATTGTTTGTTCATGGCATGCAGACTCATTAGCCCAGGCCAGCACATATTGCCCATCCCTAATTGCTCTTGAGACGTTTCTGAGTTCAACTGCATGTGTGCGGAGATTGGAAGTTGTTGTCCACTCCATTCCATGATATTTGCAAGGGCTGTTAATCTCACCACTATTATTAAAATGAGCCTATCATAACATACATCTACCCATACTGTATCCTGTAACATTGTAGTGACTCGAGCTTTAGATGCTAGACAGAATTAATTAGGCAATGATATTAAACATGAGTTTAATCGCATTACTCTTAGCTGCTGTGGTGGTTGGAGGTCATCTGAGTATCAATTAAGCTGTTGTATGATAGAGTGTTTATACTTTGAACAGTCGCTTAAAATTAATTTTTCAAAGAAACATAGTCTCAGTTAATTAGAGTGTGATGTGGTGACCTTATCTCTTAAACTGTTGTTAGGTGTTGACATGATGTGTGATTTTTTTTTCATTCTGAGGAGAAAATTTGAAGGTCAACATATTTTAATTGTGCATTTGATGAAACAGTGGGGAGTGATTGACAGTAACATATTAAACACATTATAACATGCACTTGACTCTGAATTGAACAAAGCAGAATAGGAAAACTGGGGATAGAATCATAGAATCCATACAGTGCAGAAGGAGGCCATTTGGCCCATCAAGTCTGTACTGACTCTCTGACAGAGTATTTTACTCAAGCCCTCTCCTCCACCCAATCCCTGTAACCCCACACACTTAGCATGGCTAATCCACCTAACCTACACAGTTTGGGACACTAATGCTCAATTTCGCATGGCTAATCTAACTAACCTGAGCATCTTTGGAGTGTGGGAGGAAACTGGAGCGCTCGAAGGAAACCCATGCAGACATGGGGAGAAAGTGCAATCTCCACACAGACAGTAACCCAAGGCTGGAATTGAACCTGGGTATCTGGCGTGAGGCAGTGGTTCACACACATCCCACCTTGCGAGAAATGCGAGGTATCCATTTAGATACCTCACCCTGAATCCCGTGAGATTTAACTTTATGCAACAATCTACCATGCGGTACCTTGTCAAAGGCCTTGCTAAAGTCCATGTAGACAACATCAACGTTCTCCTTGTCATCTATCTTCTTGGTTACCCCTTCAAAAAACTCACAACAGTGTGTGAAAGGTGGTTTCTGTGCCACCATACTGCCTAAATCAGTTTCCCTTGTGTGATAGCTTTTCCCCAGAATACGATAGTATTTAAAAATTACTAAATATCCATGTCAATCTAAACATCCTGCAATGGCGCTGAGGCATCAAATTGATTCCTTAATACAGTGTGCCATATATTTGTGATTCCCTTACAGTTAGTTCCTGATCTTGCCAATAGTGAAGGTCAAGCGTAGGCCTAAATACCTACCTTGCTCCTTCAGTGTGCCTGCAAGAAATCCGAAGAAAGGATAAAAGTAACTTGGGAGGAGAGTTTAGTCTTTAAAAGTACATGAGAATTGATAAGTTGTGCATCAATCTATAAACATGGGGGTGGTAAGGGGACAGCACAGTGGTTAGCAGTGCTGCTCCACAGTGCCAGGGATCCGGGTTCAATTCCTGCTTGGATCACGTCTGTGTGGAGTCTGCACATTCTCCTTGTGTCTACTTGGGCTTCCTCCGAGTGCTCCAGTTTCCTCCCACACTCTGAAAGACGTGCTGGTTAGGTGCATTGACCCAAACAACCGCCGGAGTGTGATGACTATGGGAATTTCACAGTGACTTCATTGCAGTGTATGTTTAAGCCTACTTGTGACTGATTAAACTTTTAAACACAATCAACTAAATTAGTCAACAATACTTGTTAGACTTTTTTTTAATTATAAATTTGTTGAGTATATTCAGGAGGAAGTTCTCATTCAGTATGTGGATGGCCCAACTAGAGAGGGGACAAAACTTGACTTCCTCTTGGGAAATAAGGAAGAGCAGGTGACAGAAGTGTTAGTGAGGGATCACTTTGGGACTAATGACCGTAATTCTGTTGTTTTAAGATAGCTATGAAGAATGATGGGTCTGGCCCAAAAGTTAAAATTCTAAATTGGGGCAAGGTCACTTTTGATGGTGTCAGACAGGAACTTTCAAAAATTAATTGGGGGAGTCTGTGGGAAGGCAAAGGGGTGTCAGATAAGTGACATGCTTTCAAAAGTGTGTTAACCAGGGTTCAGGGGAAATATATTCCTCTTGGAGTGAAGAGCAAGGCTGGCAGAAGTAGGGAACCCTAGGTGACTCAGGATATGAGGCCCTGGTCAAGAAGAAGAAAGAGGACATGATTTGCATAGGCAGCTGGATCAAGTGAATCCCTTGAGTATAGAGGGTGTAGGAGTAGAGTTAAGAGAGAAATCAGTCGGGCAAAAAGGGGCACGAGATTGTTTTGGCAGATAAGGCAAAGGAGAATCCAAAGAGCTTCTACAAATACATAAAGGGCAAAAAAGTAACGAGGGAGAGAGTAGGGCCTCTTGAGGATCAACAAGGTCATGTATGTGCGGATCCACATGAGATAGGTGAGATCCTAAATGAATATTTCTCATCAGTATTTACTGTTGAGAAAAGCATGGATGTTAGGGAACTTGGGGAAATAAATAATGATGGCTTCAGGAATGTACACATTAGAGAAGGAAGTGCTGGAAGTCTTAAAGTGCATAAATCCCAGGACCTGATGAAGTGTATCCCAGGACATTGAGGAAGGCTAGGGAGGAAATTGCAGGTCCCTTAGCAGAGATGTTTGAATCATTGATCATCACAGGTGAGGTGCCTAAAGATTGGAAGGTGGCAAATGTTGTACCTTTGTTTAAAAAGGGCTGCAGGAAAATGAATGGGAACTACAGGCCAGTAAACCTCATATCTGTGGTGGGTAAATTGTTGGAAGGTATTTTGAGAGATAGGATTGATAGGCATTTAGAGACGCAAGTACTGATTAGGGATAGTCAGCATGGTTTTGAGTGGAAAATCATGTCTCACAAATTTGATTGAGTTTTTTTGAAGGGTAACCTAGAAGATAGGTGAGGGCAGTGCAGTTGATGTTGTTTACATGGACTTTAGCAAGGCCTTTGATGAGGTACCGCATGGTAGACTGTTGCATAAAGTTAAATCTCACGGGATGCAGGGTGAGGTATCTAAATGGATACAAAATTGGCTTATTGACAGAAGCCAGAGGGTGGTTGTAGAGAGTTGTTTTTCAAACTGGAGGCCTGTGACCGCCTCCCCCACCCCCCACCCCGGTGTGCCTCAAGGATAAGTGCTGGGCCCACTGTTATTTGTCATTTATATTAATGATTTGGATGAGAATATAGGAGGTATGGTTAGTAAGTTTGCACTTGACACTAAGACTGATGGCATAGTGGACAGAAAAGAAAGTTATTTCCAATTGCAACAGGATCTTGATCAATTGGGCCAGTGGGCTGACAAATGGCAGATGGAGTTTAATTTAGACAAACGTGGGGTGATGCATTTTGGTAGATTGAACCAGGGCAGGACTTACTCAGTCAATGGTAGGACACTGGGGAGAGTTACAGAACAAAGAAATCTAGGGATAAATGTTCATAGCTCCTTGAAAGTGAAGTCACAGGTGGACAGAGTGGTGAAGAAGGCATTCGGCATTCTTGGTTTCATCAATCAATCAATCAGGGTCCTTGTGCATGAGTCGCAAAAACCCAGCTTGCAGGTGCAACAGGTGGTCAGGAAGGCGAATGGGATGCTGGCCTTCATAGCGAAGGGGATTGAATATAAAAGTAGGGAGGTCTTGCTGCAGCTGTATAGGGCATTGGTGAGGCCGCAGCTGGAGTACTGTGTGCATTTTTGGGCGCCGCACCTACGCAAAGATATTTTGGCCTTGGAGGGAGTGCAGAGGAGGTTTACTAGGCTGATACCGGAGTTGAGGGGGTTGAGCTATGAGTAGAGGCTGAATAAACTGGGCTTGTACTCGTTAGAGTTTAGAAGAATGAGGGGAGATCTCATTGAGACATATAAGATGATGAATGGGATGGATAGGATAGAGGTGGAAAGACTCTTCCCGCTCAAAAAAGACAGTAGGACTAGGGGGCACAGCCTCAAGATAAAGGGGGGACGGTTTAGAACGGAGTTGAGGAGGAACTTCTTGCTCCTATTTCTTATGTTCTTATGTAATCAGAACATTGAATACAGGAGTTGGGATGTCTTGTTGAAGTTGTGTAAGACATTGGTAAGGCCATAACTGGAATACTGTGTGCAATTCTGGTCACCCTATTATAGAAAGGATATTATTAAACTAGAAAGAGTGCAGAAAAGATTTATCAGGATGCTACTGGGACTTGATGGATTAAGTTATAAGGAGAGGCTGGATAGACTGGGACTTTTTTCTCTGGAGTGTCGGAGGCTGAGGGGTGGCCGTATAGAGGTCTATACAATAATGAGGGGCGAAGATCAGCTAGGTAGTCAATATCATTTCGCAAAGGTAAGGGAGTCTAAAACAAGAGGGCATAGGTTTAAGGTGAGAGGGAAGAGATAGAGAAGTGTCCAGAGGGGCAATATTTTCACACAGAGGGTGGTGAGTGTCTGAAAAAGCTGCCTGAGGTAGCAGTAGAGGTGGTACAATTTTGTCTTTTAAAAAGCATTTAGACAGTTACTTGGGTATGATGGGTATAGAGGGATATGGGCCAAATGCAGCCAATTGGGATTAGTTTAGGGGTTTTTAAAAGAAAAGGGCGGCATGGACAAGTTGGGCCGAAGGGCCTGTTTCCATTATGTAAACCTTTGTGACTCTATGTAAATGGCTTTTCTTCCACTGCAGCATGTAGTTTATTATAAATTGTATCATCATTTTGATATCTTCATCAATGGACTGGATATATTTTGTAATTCGTAAACCTGGAGCAATTAGTTTGGTGGGAAGTTGATTTCATTTTAAATACTTCCCGGCATGATTGTTTTTTGAGAGTGGGACAAAGAATCAAGTTAGAACTACTGCTCTGTCCTCTGGCATCTTATTTGCGGTTTATTGACTGTCGGAACTATAGAGTTTTGCTGCTACCAGTGTGATTTCCTTTTGATGCAGGGTAGCATGTGGTCTGCCAAAGCCTGGCAATGATGTGGCTGGATTCAACAGTAATGCAAAATTACTTTTCTCTTTCCAGGTCACTGAAAATCTAACGTCAAATATATAGACTTGTCAGTTTCCATTTCACAAAACCACAAGACATTTCTGAATGAGAGAGTCCCATTGGACCATCTAAAACCATCCAGAAAGTTTCCTGAGGCCCCCTTTGGCAGTATTCGATTGTTTGTTAAACATTTCCAGGGCTTTGCTTCTTCTATTTTATCTGGGAATCGATCCCCTATGTTGGTCTTTTGTTTTCTCAGAAGAATTGCCTGATATTTATGTCATCTGCAGCTTTTACTCAGTTGAACCTGTGCTCCCTTATCCTACTCTTGATTTGATTTTGAGTAATAGTCTGGATTAACCATTATTTAACTCATGAGGTAACATACATCTTTGTAAGAATATATCCCAGCTGCTCTCTTGCAAGCGAAGAAAGCCCATATTTCTGTCGCAGTTCCTCATAACTCAGACCTTTGACATCTGGAATCAGCTTGCAGTCTTTGGAACCAAGACAGAATATAGTGCTCATACCAGGGGGTCTGTCTGTACAGTTGGATTTAGACTGCCTCTGGTGTGCTGTTGATGTGGCAATTTTTAAAAAATACTTTGTAAAGAAGGGAAAAACTCCATAGTCTTTGCATTACCCTTTCTCTCTCAGTTTCCATTTATTTCTCATTTCTTTGTTACTTCCTGTCAGATGGGAAGCAGTGGATTCACCGACACTGCAGGGTGCATTCAGTTGGGAATATGTGGCCCTTAGTGGCACCGTTCCCATTCCTCCATCACCATTTGTGCTTTCCCCATCTTCTCGTTTCCCGTTATGAGCCCTAATCTTTCACATTCCCGCTACCCCCCCTTCTCTTCCCACACTTTACCATTACTTGCCATATCTCTTCTCTCATGATTTGTCCATTCACGCCAGAGCCTTGCTCAGTTATCACTTTGTTATTTATATACCTCTAAATTTCCGTCTACCAGATGGTGAAAGTTCATGAATCTTTTCAGCTCTGCCCTATTTCCCTGCTTTTTGCCTCCCATCACACTCTTTGTATTCGGTTTCCCTCCAAGCTTTATTTAAAATTCAACAAAAATAGCTAATTTTGCATTGCAGTGAGAAAAGATGAAATTAGGGACCTGGGTTCAATTCCAGCCTTGTGTGTGATTTTGGTTTTCACCTATATTTGTCATCCTCTCGTGAATTCCTCTTCTTCCAAGGCAGGGAGTGAAATATGAAACAAAGGGCAGCACGGTGATGCAGTGGTTAGCACTGCTGCCTCTCAGCGTCAGGGACCCAGGTTCAAATCTGGCCTCGAGTCATTGTCTGTGTAAACTTTGTGCATTCTCCCCGTGTCTGAGTGGATTTCCCCTGGGTGCACTGGTTTCCTGCCACACTCCAGAGATGTACGAGTTAGGTTGATTGGCCATGCTAAAATTGACCCTTAGTGTCAGGGGGATTAGCAGGGTAAAAATGTGCGGTTATAGGGATACGGCCTGGTTGGAATTGTTGTCAGTGCAGGCTTGATGGGTTAAATGGCCTTCTCCTTCATTGTAGGGATTCTGATTCTTCTATGATAGACAAAATTTACAACAGGTATGTAATCGGGGAAAGCTGATTTTTATTAATCTCATGTAAACAAGATGCATCAATTATTTCTTTCAAAAATAAATCAATTCTGTAAATTTTTCCTTATGGACCCTTTTGAAATGTGTCTCCTGTTTCTCAAAGTTATTTAAAGAAAACCTTCTGAACAGAAGTGCTGGAAGCTAAAGAAGTGTATTCCATCAATAGTTAATTAATCTGCACTGATTTATCCCATGAAATTGGTGCACTATATATCATACTGTTTTACAATTTGATTTGAGCTCAAGCATGGCTCATAATCAAGCTTTTGGGAAACTTTTGGGTCTTGAAGTAAACTTTAATGAATTAAGATGCATTAAAAGACATGCAAGAAACTTGAGGATGCATTTAACCATATTGACCTAGATTTTGTGGTTACACATGAAGAAATAGCCCTCGTACTGACTTGTTGTCGAGTGGAGACCTGCTCCCATTTAGCACATCGCCCTCTACGGTTCATTTGTGACAGGGCAAGCAACAGAGAGGCTTTTCATCCAATCAGGTTGAAGAATCGTCATTGAGGCAGGGTATAAAGCCGGAAGTGTAAATTCAACTTAATTATGTACAGAAAACAAAATAAAGAGTGGGAAAGAATAAGAGGAGTGAAAGAGACAATAAGGAGAGATTGAAAATATTTGTTTAAAACAAAGACTAAGTTTTCAATACCCATTAACTTCTATTGGAATAAAATTCCATACTTGTAAAGTTAAATCTTCAGGGCCAGAGAGTATATATGGCAATAACAATCACTTAAAAATTACCTTAAAATCCACTTGTTTCTAAATGCACCAGCCCTAAATTTTTGGGTCGTCCTGACTTGAAACATGGGCTCTATTCTCTCTCCATAGATGCTGCCAGATCTGCTGAGATTTTCCAGAATTTTCTGTTCTTTTTTCAGATTCCAGCATCGGCAGAATTTTGCCTTTTTCTAAACTTTTTCTAGCCTGTTCAATGGGTAGCTAGCACGATCAGACCCCAACTTCCCACTGTTTGATGTATATGGAATAGGTGCAAGAGTAGGCCATTCAGCCCCTGAACCTGCTCTGCTGTTCAATAATATTATGGCTTAATTCCCCTTTTGGTCCCTTGTCAATGAAAAGTTTGTCCAACTCAACCTTAAATATATTCAATGACCCAGCCATCACTGTTCAAAGATGTGCAGGTTTAGGTACATTGGCCATGCTAAATTGCCTCTTTGTGTCCCAGGATGCATCGGCTAGAGGTATTAGTGGGGTAAATATGAGAGGTTCCGGGGATAGGTCCTGCGTAGGATTGTTGTCAGTGCAGACTCAATGGGCCTAATGCCCTCTTTCTGCACTGTAGGGATTCCAAGAATTCCAACACTAACAGAAAATCCTCCTCACCTCTGTCTTCACTTTGAAACTGTGCTTCATGGTTCTAGGTCTCTCCACGAGGGGAAACAACCTTGCTGCATCCACCTTGTCAAACTCCCTTAGAATCTTCTATGCTTCAATAAGATCACCTCTCATTCTTCTAAACTCCAATGAGTATAGGCCCAAGCTGTTCAACTTCTCCACCTAAAATGAACTCCTTATCTTAGGAATCAGCCTAGTGGGTCTTCTCTGAACTTTGGTATTTTGATGCCAAGTCTTATCTGTGTGATTCTGATATAGGGCAGCTTAGGTTGGAACAGGGCAGCTCAGACCACAGCTTCCAGCTTTCCATCTTTAGCTGTGCATTTGTATATTCCTTATTGCGGGGCAGCACAGTGGTTAGCACTGCTGCCTCACAGTGCCAGAGATCCAGGTTCAGTTCCAGCCTTGGACGACTCCCTGTGTGGAGTTTTCACATTCTCCCCCTGTTTGCTTACGTTTTCTCTGGGTACTCCGGTTTCCTCCCATAGTCCAATGATGTGCAGGTTAGGTATTGGCCATGCTATGTTGTGGATATTATCCAAAGATGTATGTTGCTCTCTGAATTACTCCAAAATATGAGAGTGTTGTAAGTCTGTACATTATTAGTAATGCAAAGGCCTGGTCACTTTTGTGAAACCTTTTTATAGTTTGTGTTGTTTAAACCATTATTGTGGTAACTAGAAGTTTTGGTTCCTGTGAAATATAGGGGAACATTTTTGATAGAAAAAAATGGTTTAGTAAAATACTTGAAGCGATTGGGAAAAGCCACCTGGTGGTCAGTTTGTGCAATTGTAGAATGATTCTTCATCTCAGGCTTGCCACATTAAATGTAAAATACCATGTAAACTGTGACAGAACGGTGTCAGCACATAGAGCGTAAGTGTGGGCACAATTTGGATTGAAAATGTGACAGGGCATATGGTTTTACTAATGCAGATTTGTGGTTTGTAGATGATTTTTGACAAGAGTAATTACAAGTCAAGTGAAGATAACCCACCTGATTAAATAGAAAGGAATCAGCATTTTACACGCACAAGTGGTTTTTGACTAAGCCTATCAGAATGTTATATTTAGGTTACAATCCTTTGTGGAGATAAGAAATAGAGGTGGGATGAAAACATATATATTTTCCCCTAGGGATGCTGAGTTATTCTTGGTCTGCTGACTGATTCAGGGAAACACTTCGACTGGTTTTGTAAATTTTGCACTGTGATACTGTGCTGATAAAAATGAGATTGGACGGTATTTTAACTTTTTTTTGTCTAAGTTCTGGGCAGACTTGAAATTGGGAGAGTTCAGATCTATCTTTTGGCCATGTTTTCAGGCCCCCTATAGACACTTGGCCTGGAAAATTTTGAGCAATTCCAAATCTCGCTGCAGAAGCCTGTGGGCGGGGCTTGACATGCCCAAAACCCTGCAGCTTCAATCGGAGCCCCCAACTGCGCATGCGCAAAAAATAAAATAAATTATGCTACTCCCCTGCCACCTCCCTTCTGGGCCAGATAATGCCTCCCCCTGACCCCCCACAGACACTAGACTAACCCACCGAACCCCCCACCCCCCACTGAGTTGAAATAAGGTCAGAATCATGGTTTACCGTTGCTGAAAACTGGCTTTTAAAGTTTGCACTTACTTTGTGACCTGTTACGTTTTTGCATCGTGCCACAGCATTTAGGTCAGGCAAATAAGATAGAGGTCCCACAAACAGCAAATGAGGGGAATGATTGGTCATTTTATTTTTGGTGGTGTCAACTGAGAGAGGAATATTGGTCAGGTCACCGTGGCAACGCTGAGCTCTATTTGGAATACTGCCAGATGGCATCATCTACACGTAACTTAAAAGGTGAAAACAGGTAGACGCACCGTTGGTTTTATGGCCTTCCTGCAAGATGCCAGCTCTGGACATGCAGCTCATGCCTGTTAATGTTTTGGCCTGGTTTCAAACCAAAATCCGTTTGTATATAAAGCAAATGAGATCGCCACGACACTACAGAGTCATGTGCTCAGATTTCAGATTGCTGCCAGCTTAACCAAGGTGTTGCCTGACACTGAATTGCCAGGACAAGTTCAGATCGGGAAAATTTGGTAAAACTGTTACTGATGAGACTTCCTCATTCCAAACCCACAGCACCTATATAAATTCATCCACAATTCTTAAGGGGATAAGTCCATTTCCAAATGTTCCAACATTTCCCTTTCATCTTAAACTGTTCTTGTTCATCCTCATCCTCATCTGACAAATTCACCCTGAATCACACAGTTGTAAATACAAGATCAATGTGGTGACCTTACTTGGAACACTTTATATAGGTTAACGATATGGATGGCTGTTCTGTCACCAAAGTGTGATTTTTTTTTTATTATTGATGCCTTCATGGGATTTGGATATCGCTTTTGACCATCCTGTTGTCCTTTTAGAAGATGGTGGCCAGCTGTCATCTTGAACCACTGCAGTCCATGAGGTGTAGGTACATCCACAGTGCTGTTAAGCTGGGACTTCCAGGATTTTGACCCAGCTACATTGAAGGAACAGCAATGTACTTCCAAGACAGGATGGTTTATTCAGTTATAAATAAATAAATGTGTGACTTGGAAGGGAACTTGCAGGTGGTGGGGTTTCCATATCTCTGCTGCCCTTGTCCTTTTGGGTGATAGAAGTTGCGTGTTTGGAAAGTGCTGTTGAAGGAACTTTTGTGCATTGCTATAGTGGCAGAGGGTGTGAATGTGGCGTGAGGATGAGGTGCCAATCAAGTGGGCTGTTTTGTCCTGGATGGTATTGACCCTTTTGAGTGTTGTTGGAGCTGCAATCATCTAGGCAAGTGGAGTATTACCATTGCATTCCTGGCTTGTGCCTTGTAGAGATGGTGGCCGGTTTTGGGAGTTGGGAGGTGAGTTACTGGTACAGAATTCCTAGAATTTGACCAGCTCTTGTGTTTATAAGGTTAGCTGAGTTCAGTCTCTGGCCAATGATAGCTCCTAGGGTGCTGATATTGATTATGAAGACTACGATGTTTTCGGAATAAAAAAGATTTTGAAGGTGCCTTTGTAATATGGCAGTTTCCATGGCCATGCTAGATGTAGCTTTAAATCCGAGATAACAATATGTTTTCAACCTTCTTGAGATTAAAAATACAAACACGTGGATTAGGAGCAGGAAGAGGCTGTTTGGTCACTCAAGCCTGTTCTGCCATTTGAGAAGATCATGACTGATCTAATAGAAACATAGAGGCTTTTTGGCCCTTTTGAGGCTGGTATACCATTCACTTTGATCATGACTAATCATTGAATTCAATATCCTGAACCTCCCCTCCCCCCATATCCCTTGATCCCTTTAGCCCCAAGAGCTATAGAAACATTATAGATCGTGGCCTCCACTTTCTTGTCCATCCCCATACCTTTTGAATCCCTTAATAATCAAGAATCTATCTAATTCAGCCTTAAAACTATTCAATGACCCAGCCTCCACTGCTGTCTGAGGGAGAGAGTCCCATAGGCTCCCGACCCTCTGAGGAAAAAAAAATCTCCTCAGCTGTGTCTTAAATGGGAGACTTCTTGTAAAACTGTTTCCTAATTCTGATCTCCCACAAGGGGAAACATGCTTTCAGCTTTCACGCTGCCAAGTTCTCTTAGGATCTTGTATGTTTCAAAAAGGGCACTTCTCCTTCTAAACTGTAATAGACACAGGCTCAGTCTTTGCTCACAAAATAGCCTCTCCATTCCTGGAATAAGTCAAGTGAACCTTCTCCACTCCGATTCTAATACATTTATAGCCTTCCTTAAATAAAGAGAACAAAACTGTACACGGTATTCCGAATGTGGCCTCACTCAAACCCTGTAAAATGTTTCCGTTTTTATACCTTTCCCCTTGCAACGAGTGACAACATTCCATTTGCCTTCCTAAGGCACGCTGACTTTTTGTGATTTGTGTACCAGGACATCTAGATCCCGTTCTACCTCAGAGTTCTGCAATCTCTCTCTGTTTAAATAATATGCCATTTTCTGTTCATCCTGCCAAAGTGGACAAGTTCACATTTTCCCACACTATATGTCATCTGCTAAATTAAAACGATCTCTATCCCTTTGTGGACTCCTTACATCCTCTTCTCAACATATTCTCCTGCCTGTCTTTATGTTACCAACAAATTTAGCAATCATACATTCGGTCCCTTCATTCAAGTCATGCATATAGTTTGTAAAAGGTTGAGGCCCCAGCACTGATCCCTGCAGCAATTGTTACATCTCGCCAACTCAACAATGATCCCTCTTCTCTGTCATCTCTCATCATGCACTCATGCCATCTGTAAGTAACAGAGCGACACCACTAGCTTTTCTGAGCTTCTTGTCCTTCCGAAATGTCATGTCACATTAAATATTCAGGTTCCAGCATTTGTCATCTCGCAGTCAAGTCTCTCTAATGGCTGGCAGATCATACATATTTATTTCTGTTGGGGCTGACAATTTTTCTGTTTTGCTATTAATGCTATAATGCATTCAGATACCAGTTCTGTTTCTTTACTATTTTTGGAACCTCTAACCTTATCTGCTGGTGCACTCTTAAGTTTGTACACTCAGAGTCATAGAGGTTTACAGCATGGAAACAGGCCCTTTGGTCCAACTTGTCAATGCCACCCTTTTGTTTTAGAACCTGCGAGCTCATCCCAGTTACCCGCATTTGGCCCATATCCCTCTATACCCATCTTACTGATGTAACTATTTAAATGCTTTTTAAAAGACAAAATTGTACCCGCCTCTTCTACTACCTTTGGCAGCTTGTTCCAGACACTCACCACCCTCTGTGTGAACAAATTGCCCCTTTGGACCCTTTTGCATCTTTCCCCCCTCACCTTAAACTGTGCCCTCTAGTTTTAGACACCTACCTTTGGGAAAAGGTATTGACTATCTAGTTGATCTTTGCCCCTATAAGATCACCCCTCAGCCTCCTATGCTCCAGAGGAAAAAGTCCCATCTATCCAGCCTGTTCTCATACCTCAATCCATCAAGTCCCGATAACATCCTAGTAAATCTTTTCTGCACTCTTTCTAGTTTAATACTATCCTTTCTATAATAGGGTGACCAGAATTGCACAGAGTATTCCAAGTGTGGCTTTACCAATGTCTCGTACAACTTTAACAAGACATTCCAACTCCTATATTCAGTGTTCTGACTGATGAAACCAAGTATGCTGAATGCCGCCTTCACCACTCTGTCCACCTGTGACTCCAATTTCAAGGAGCTTTGAACATGGACCTGTAGATCTCTTTGTTCTGTAACTCTCCCCAGTGCCCTACCATTAACTGAGTAAGTCCTGCCCTGGTTCAATCTACCAAAATGCATCACCTCTCATTTGTCTAAATTAAACTCCATCTGCCATTTGTCAGCCCACTGGCCCAATTGATCACGATCCCGTTGCAATTGGAAATAACTTCCTTAACTGTCCACTATGGCACCAGTCTTAGTGTAAACTTACTAACCATGTCTCCCATATTCTCACCCAAATCATTCATATAAATGACAAATAACAGTGGACCCAGCACTGATCCCTGAGGCACACCGCTGGTCACAGGCCTCCAGTTTGAAATACAACTCTCTACAACCACACTCTGGCTTCTGTCAAGAAGCCAATTTTGTATCCATTTAGATACCTCCCCCTGAATCCCATGAGATTTAACCTTACACAACAACCTACTAAGCGCTACCTTGTTAAAAGCCTTGCTAAAGTCCATGTAGCCCTCATCTACCTTCTTAGTCACCCCTTCAAAAAACTCGATCAAATTTGTGAGACACGATTTTCCATTCACAAAGCCATGCTGACTGTCCCTAATCAGTCCTTGCTTCTCTAAATGCCTGTAGATCCTGTCTCTCAAAATATCTTCCAGCAATTTACTCACCATAAATGTGAGGCTCACTGGCCTGTAGTTCCCAGGATTTTCCCTGCAGCCCTTTTTAAACAAAGGCACAACATTTGCCACTCTCCAATCTTCAGGCACCTCACCCGTGATTATTGATGATTCATATATCTTGGCTAGGGGACCCACAATTTCCTCCCTAGCCTCCGACAATGTCCTGGGATACACTTCATCAGGTCCTGGGGATTTATCTAGCTTGATGTGCTTTAAGACTTCCAGCACCTCCTCCTCCTCTGTAATATGTACACTCCTCAAGACATCACTATTCATTTCCCCAAGTTCCCTAACATCCATGCTTTTCTCAACAGTAAATACTGATGAGAAATATTCATTTAGGATTTCACCCATCTCTTGTGGATCCGCACATAGATGACCTTGTTGATCCTTAAGAGGCCCTACTCTCTCCCTTGTTACTCTTTTACCCTTTATGTATTTGTAGAAGCTCTTTGGATTCTCCTTTGCCTTATCTGCCAAAACAATCTCATGTCCCCTTTTTGCCTTCCTGATTTCTCTCTTAACTCTACTCCTATACCCCCATACTCTTCAAGGGATTCACTTGATACGAGTTGCCTATGCATGTCATATGCCTCTTCTTTTTCTTGACCAGGGCCTCAATATCCCGACTCATCCAGGGTTCCCTATTTCTGCCAGCCTTGCCCTTCACTCTATGAGGAATGTGTTTACCCTGAGCCCTGGTTAACACACTTTTGAAAGTGTGCCACTTACCAGATGTCCCTTTGCCTTCCCTCAATTAACTTTTGAATGTTCCTGCCTGATACCATCAAAATTGGTCTTGCCCCAATTTAGAATTTTAACTTTTGGGCCAGACCTATCATTCTCCATGCTCTGATTACCTTGTTCTCCTGTCTTCTCCCCTCCCTATAATTTATCACATCTTCCCTCACCCCTGTTATTTAGTTTAAAGCTCTCTCCTGTGCTAGTTATACAACTTGCCAACACTGTTCAGGTGAAGGCCATCCCAGTGGAACAGCTCCCATTTACTCCAGTACTGGGTTCCCATGTGGGACTCTTGAGTAGAATTGACAATCAGTCGCTGTTTGATTTTCATTTTCACCTGTATTTGTCATCCTCTCGTAAACTCCTCTTCTTCCAAAAATGTGAAACAAAGGGTGCCATGGTGGCACAGTGGTTAGCACTGCTGCCTCACAGCACCAGGGACGCGGGTTCAATTCCATCCTTGGGTGCCTGTCTGTGTGGGTTTCCTTCAGGTGCTCCAGTTTCCTCCCACACTCTAGAGATGTGCTGGCTAGGTTGATTGGCCATGTTAAATTCTCCCTCTGTGTCAGGGAGATTACCAGAGTAAATACATAGGGTTATGGGGATAGGGCCTGAGGGGAAGTGTTGGTGCAGATTCAATGGGCCGAATTGTCACCTCCTGCACTGTAGTGATTCTAGAATTCTTCAATGATTCTATGAATCCTAAAGTCATTCCCATCCTCAGCACTTTCCTCCAGTAATCAGCGATACTGTAGGGAAGCACAATAACTAATGCTGAGATGCAAAAAACGGTTTACTTCAAGTTAAAAGCAAATGCTCTTGGGAGTTAAATGCCACTAATATTTTTCAAAATTATAAAGGTCATGTTCACTTTTTGGCTTTAAGAATCTAATTTTTGAATTTGGATTTTTGGTAGTGAATCTCATTAATGTAATTCCTCCTTTACAAGGAGACTAACACGGCCTCTCTTTATCCCGCTTGTTTCGAGCTGCAAGTTGTAGGTTGTCTCCACAGACCTATAATCCTCATCTGTACTTGCCTGGGGCATCGTTCTGCATTATCAGTGGAGTGTTACAGTTTTGGGGTTAAACCTGTGGAGCTACACGCAATGTCAAACACTAATTAGATTAATCAAAAGGCACAGAGTAGCTATCATCCAGGAGTAACCGTGCATGCCGTCACCACACTCACCTGAGCTACCAGCCTGGTCTGATATCATTTCAAAAAAGATGTGACTGGTACCTAACATTGCTAACTGCTCATTTCTGAGTTATGACTTGTATATTTGTAACAGATACCCCCTTGCTTCTCCATTAATAGCTATTGGTTTGTGATGTGAAAGAATGTTGTCATGTTCTTCTTTATCTCGATCGGTGTACTTGCTCTATCAGGTGAAGTGATCCTTATCATGTGTTTGGTGGATCGGTCTTTCTCGATTCAGATTTAAAGTCAAAACAAAGTGAAGGGGATACAGAACATGGAGAGATTCTTTCGGTGTAAAAGAAGTATGGTTTCACCAAAGCAAAGCATGAGAGAAATCCATGCACTTAAGAATATGTTTCAAGATAGTCTGAAACTGCCAACTAGTTTAGTGAATGTGGATATGGTTTCAAGTAGTCGGTCCTAACAGGAGGCTAAAGGATCATGGATCGGGGGGTCCTGTGTGAGGTCAAATGGTCAGATGATTCAAATGTTCTGGATTATCTGCAATTTTGCTTCTATCATGACTTATCCTTTTAATTTAAAAAAAATGTTGATCAAATCTTATCAGTTAAAGCTGTGCGAGCTGTCCTCCATGTTTGTCATTTGTTTTCAAATCTACAGATTATTTGCTGCAACAGATGGATTTAAAGGGAGCAGAAGAGCCAGGAAAGCAATGTCCAGTTCCAACTCCTCGAGCCTCCATATCTTCACCAGCAGCTTCACCTTCCCACAAGGTCAAAGGTAAGAGAGGTTAGTCACTCTGGGTGATGTAGGTGGCTTTATTTTTGCAGAGTTTCAGGTACTTACTTTATTGGGTTAGTCAGTGTATATGTTGCTGCTTTCTAACATGTGGAAATTCAGTTGTCAATACGTAACACTGGAGTCACATTCCACACAAACAAAACACTTTCATCAATGCTCCAGCCTCCACATTGGCTATCAATATATCTCCTGCTGGGACTCTTCCCAGTGATTTGTTTGTCAATATCTCTGTCAATAAATATATTAGCAACATTCTGCGTAATCTTCGGACAGCATGGTGGTTAGCACTGCTGCCTCACAGTGCAGTGACCCGTGTTCAATTGTGCGGAGTCCACACATTCTCTCCGTGTCTGCGTGAGTTTCCTCCTGGTGCTCCTGTTTCCTCCCACAATCTGAAAGGCGTGCAGGTTAGGTGCATTGACCATGCTAAACTCTCCATCAGTGTACCCAACCAGGGGATTTTCACAGTAACTTCATTGCAGTGTTAATGTAAGCCCACTTGTGACAATAATAAATAAATTTAAACTTTACTCCTAAGAATAGGTGATCTGGGTGCAGGTAAGAAGTTGAACATTTTGTTGCTCATCTTTGGCATTAGCAAAGGAGGGGTCAGGGCATGGATGGACAATCCGCTCTCAGGGATTGCTTCATAAAATTTTGAAGAGGGCCATGTGCCTCCATTTTGTTTTTACCTGCGTTACCCATTTCACCTGAGCTACCCAGGCTTCAGATAAACACAGCAAGGAAGAATGGATGAATCTAATCAGTGCAGTCACTCTACAGCATGTGGACCACGAGAAGCAGGAATGTTCTTCCAAACCCAACAAACTTAACTTTGTTACTGATCCTGCTCATGATCTGTGACCCATCAATGCACCCTGTGATCTCTGATTCATGCATCCATCATAAACCACACTGCATGGGAGTCGCAACGTGAGATACCAGTCCCTGGTGTTGTATATTATCGTTATATTTAAATGAGATACGGAATCATGTGAAACCAACCGCAAGAAGAAGGAGCCCAGTTGTAGTGTATCAACTACTAAAGGCTATTTATTAAATGAAAAAAAGACAAATGCACATCAACAGGACGATGATTCTATAAGATGCATAAACCCTAGAGTAATACAGATAAATAGTTTTATTCAGAAATCACCCTTGTTCCAAGCTATAGCCCCTATACCTGAACTTAATAAGACTTCCCCATTCTCCAAACAACATTCCGCTTAAACAAATCTGTAAGTTAAGTTCAGCTTATAGTTACCATGCATTACCAGGATGAGGATCAAATGTGGGAAGTGCCTTTGCCTGGTTCAGTGAAGATAAACTGTCTTCACGAAGATTTCTGCATTAACTCTGCTGTTAACTGGTTTGCTGTTAGCTTTTACCCTGGGCTGCTTGCAGGGTGTTAAACTGGCCTGTCTGCTTCTGCAGGAGCCGTCAATTGTACTGCTGGTTCTCTTTGATTCTGCCCATAGTACATTTGGCCTTCTGTCTCTCCTATATTCCAATCTTAAAAATTAGCATCTATTTGCCTCTCCAGATTTCTCAGTCATCTCAGTAAACTGCTTCCTGATGATAAAGCCATTTACTTCTGATCTTTTCTAGATGTCTGCTAATCTCATTACTGAGAAAAGGTTGCATCCCTTCATCCCCTTTGAATGTGGGCTGCTGTCAGATTCTCCCTAGTTGCTAGATAAATTATATCCCACCTTTCCCTTTGTCAATTTTGGGTCTTGTTATTATCAGGAAAATCTATGACATATCCACGCTCCCTCCACCTTGATCTCAATTTCTCTCAGACTCAATCTCTCCCAACCACAAAGCCTCCTCTCTACAATCTCTCCTTTCCTTCTCTCTGCTCCCCTGCTGTGACCTTGTGTTTTTCAGCTTCCCTGTCTGATACACAGACAGCCTGGGGTCCCACCAGGAATTACAATCCTCTGACTCACTCCTCACTTTATTGTGGTGTGGAAAAAAAATAGAATGTCAAGCCTGCTTTAGCAAACAGACAGCTGTGACCAATTTGAAAGAATTGTCCCAATTCCAAATTAGTTAGTATAATAGAATTCGGACAGTGCAGAGGGAGGTCAATTGGCCCATCGAGCCTGCACCGACAACAGTCCCATCCAGGCCCTATCCCCTTAACCCAATCTATTTACCCTGCTAGTCCACCTGACACTAAGGGGCAATTTAGCCTGGCCGATCCACCTAACCTGCACATCTTTGGAGTGTGGGAGAAAACCCATGCAGACACAGGGAGATTATGCAAACTTCAGACAGCAACCTGAAGCCGGAATTGAACCTGGGTCCTTGGTGCTATGAAGCCGCAGTGCTAAACACTGTGCCATCATACACAGTTCCTGGCAAAGTATCCATACCTTTACCTAAAAAGAAGTTGTGCCCTCAGCCTTCAAGAAGCAAGGTGGACAGCTTTCTCCCTGACATCTGCCAGTTCTACTCTGCAACTAGAGATGGGTAAAACTTGCCAGCCATCTCCAGCCTGGTTGCCATAAAGCAAATAAATGGGCAGGTGCCAAAATCACCAACACTGTTTTTAAAAAAAGTAATTAATAGATCTCCCCCTGCGTGCCATTGCTGAAGGTAGCTCTTTTTAAAGTTAGTCCTTTTGAAACTGGCTTTTGTAATGGGCTGGGATGGGGGCTGTGTAAATTGGGGGTGGGTGGGGAGGTGAGGTGAGCAATATGCCTCTCCATAAAATGCAACCGCTTAACTGATATTGCTTTACATTGTTTCCAATTCAAATGCAGAGGTTAGTGTACAAGGAATTCTGGTCATGAATCCTATTCTAAGAATAAAACATCAATAAAGTGTCTGAAGTCCATACTCTGCAAACACTGAGGATTTCTTTTACAGTTTTGAGGCAAATGCTGAACAAATCAAAGGAACAGCTAAATGGCTGCTGAGAGGGGAAATGGTTATGGAAGCAGATGGGCCTGTCTTTAGGAGTGTGGGTAAAGTTGTTTCCATTTGGTGCAGGTCTGTGTTGGCCTCTCAGTCTTGAATGCTGAAGGCTTTGTTTATACAATGGAGGCTTCCAGCCAACACACTCTATATGGTCATCAGAATCAGAGAATCTCACAATGCCGCAGCACCGAAGAGGGCATTCAGGCCATTTAGTCTGTGCTGACAGTTTTGAAGAGTAATCTAGGTAGATCCATTCTTTGGCTCCTTTCCCACATGCCTGCAATGTTTCCTCTTCCAAGTATTTAAAATCCTCGTTCAAAGTTTTGATTCTCGGCTCGGGTCATTGTCTGTTTGGAGTTTGTATGTTCTCCCGTGTCTGCGTGGGTTTCCTCTGGGTGCTCCGGTTTCCACCCACAGTCTGAAAGACGTGCTGGTTAGGTGCATCGGCTGTTGCTGAAGGTATCAATTGTCTCTCAGTGTAGCCGAACAGATGCCAGAGTGTGGTGACTAGGGGAATTTCACAGTAACTTCATTACAATGTGAATGTACGCCTTACTTGTGACTAGTAAATAAACTTTAACTTTAAAGGTTACTTGCCATGGAATCATATTTAGCAACCCATCAGGCAATGTATTCCAAATTCCAACTGCTTGTTGGGTGATGTAGTTTTTCTTTTGCTAGTCACCTTTAATCTGCTTATCGAAACAATTCCTCTTTCTTTACTTTGCTTAAATGCCGCATGATTTTAAACACTCATCAAATTTCTTGGCCTTCTGTGCTGTAAGGAGAACAAGCCCAGCTTCTAATAGCTTTATTATTGTTAATGATGACCTCTCAGGTAGTTTGACACCAATTTGAAATGCATTCTGTAATTACTAACCCAAGGAGTATGAGTCAATTTTTAACACATATATTTGTTGTCAAACTCAATTCAATTAATTACATTCATATGCAAATCATCTGTGCTACACTGTTCATTCAGCCGCGCTTAGCCAGGAACCTTTGCAGGCTTACAGTGATTAAATAATAATATAAGGACAGCAGATCAGCTCACTATTGCAAATAGAAAAATCCCTGACACACACAACAATGGATTTGCATTCTGTGGTTGCAAGCTTTTATTATGCATGAATAAACAGGCCTCAATGTCTGCTATGAGCAACATTTCACTTTTCAAACAGTATTCAGGATTCCATTTGCATATACTGGATATTTCACCCTGTAAACATTGCCTCAATAGTCACACTTTGACATCCTACCTTGATATGGTCCAATTACTGTAGCTTTGCTCTTGAATAATGCCAAGCATGCATTGGTCTTTAACATGTTGATAGATCACCTCCAAATCATACAACTTGAATTAGAAAATTGCATTATCTACACTTACAGATTGATGCAAGGTCAAAAGACCATTGAATTATCTGCTAAACAGGATCGAAAATGCTGGTGCATATTTGACTATCATAAACGTGTCTGTCTGTATGCCTACGTTAGGGGTAATTGGCCATGCTAAATTATCCCTCAGTGTACCTGAACAGGTGCCAGAGTATGGTGACTAGGGGATTGTCACAGTGACTTCATTGCAATGTTAATGTAAGCCTACTTGTGACACTAATAAATAAGCTTTAAAAAAAAGGAGACATGGTCAGGAGAATAATCTACTAAATGCACTAATGCGTGACATAAACACAGAATGAGAAGTAGCGGGACAAAGATCTGTTTTCTTCACTAAGTTGTGACCATCTTGTGTTCCAAAGGTTTATGTTAATGCCACTTGCGTATGCTTGGAATGATTTATATTGGCATTAAATATTGCTACATTAAACTACCTGACATGAATTATTTGCACAGAAATATATATAGCTGTGGTAATTAAATGTTTGAAATCTAATCAGTTCTTGAAGAATAATTAACTCTAATGTTTTACTGCAGTCTTAATCTGAAGTTACTTTCCCTAAAGTACATGGGAAAGGCATTAAGATTGCATTCTTGCCTCAGGATGGAATGAGGTAGAAGTATTTCTATGGGAGGGTCCTCCCAGTTCTACACTGTACCTTTTGTTAAAGATACAATGGAAGATTGGAATAATTTGTTGGAAATTCAACCCAATGAGTTATAGGCATAACTAACCTCAGCACTTCAGACCTTCCTAGGATCAAGTACCTTGGGGGCAGTGTTCAAGCCTGCCAGGAGCTCTTCATTGCTCGGCATTGCCACTGGGAAGGCAGTGGCTGTTACCGGTAATGCATCCTAATGAGGTCATGGATCACTGAGGGACCCAGGCCACAGGTGAGTGATGTCAGGAGGGGAAATCACAGAGGGGAGGGGGGTCGCAGCAAGGACAGAGGTGTTGGCTCTCAGCCAGCACTCCTCTCAACTCTTTGCTGGTACTTTTACCAGTGGCAGGGTGCTCATATTACATGTCGAGGCCAGTAAGTAAACCCTGCCATCCTGGCTACAATTCGGGTACCCTGTGCTTAATGGCACCCACCCACCCACTACTCTGCTCTGCTTTTGCTTGTCCCAGCCTCCTAATCATGGTCCTCTATGTCCCTCTTGCCATGAGCAGCCAGACAGGCCCTGACAAAACCACCCCACTTACCTTAGCATCCAACCTCCAGCGACAATTCCTGTAGGGAACTGGAATCGTTTCCTAGCTGTGGCCAGCACTCTTCTTGGGATGGTGGTGAGGGAAGGGGGGAACGGTGGATGGAAGCCAGGACCTGAACCAATTAACAGCCTGATGGCTAGAAAATTGGGTTGGGGCTTCCTGTCTGAGAGGATGCGAGCTCGCCCCAAATATTTCCACCGAGGCAACACCTGCATGGAAAACTCTGGGCTCAGAGGGTACCCAGTGTAGAATCAGCTGGATGCCAGGGTGGGGTAACTATCGATAGAAGGAGAGATGAGAAATATTGGGAATGCTTCTACAGGAGCAGAGGTGGCTGAGGAGCTTTAATAGACTGGTTTGTTTATAGCTGTAGATTTTGATAGGGAAAGACGAAGGGTGGGATTTTACAGCCTTGCTCACTCTGAAACAGGAAAATCCCACTCGAGCTCAATGGATGTTTTCATGCTGCCATCCCTGTGGATGGTGGGACGGCTAAATTCACCCCTATAGTTCCTTTGTTTTGCGAGTTAGTAGTGAGTGGTCATCAACTTAAATTCCTTGCTAAAAAGAGGAAAATTGCAGTCAGAAAGATGTCACCAAAGCAGCTTATTGGAGCATGGCATCCTTGGTGAAGACAGAAACATTGCGCTTCCAAAGTATTAATTAATACTAACTAATTATTTTAAACAGAAAAATTGACATTGTTCCCAGCAAAATGCTGAGCTGGTATTGTTGATCTCATTTCTGTGCTATAATTTTCTGTGCTTCTATGTTTGCACCATATCTGCACTAAATATAAATCTGGAAATGGTGGAATGTATGTAGTATAAAATACAAACAGGAAATGTTGGAAAAACTCAGCAGGTCTGGCAGCATCTGAGAAACCATAGAAATGTTCCAGCACAGAAGGAGGCCTTTGGCCCATCTTGTCTATGTCAGCCCAAGGACACCCAGGTGCCTTTTCTAATCCCACCTTCCTGCACCCGTGAACAAAGAAACAGGGTTAACGTTTGGGGTCTGGATGACTCTTCTGAAGATGTTTCTCCAGCGCTTTCTGCTTTTATTTCAGATTTCCAGCATCTGCAGTATCTTGCTTCAATGTTTCGCATGCATATAATGCCTGCTAAATGCAGAGCCAGTGACTTACTGGCATGTAAGTAATGTTTTCCTACAAAAATGTAGACACTGCAAATGCCAATATTTTCTTGGGCTCTTATCACTTTTTTGGCTGCCTGCCAAAGGGCCTGTTATAATGAGAGTTGACTGCACTCTCATGTTAAAGGAGCGCAAAAAGTACTCTACTGGGAGACGCAAGGAAGCCACCAGCCATTTTTTACCATCATGAAACCATGTACAGGTGACATTCTGGTATATATTTGCAGAGAAAAGAAAGGTTTGCCCCACAAATTTCCACAGAGATGCTGCCCCTGTATAATGCTCTGTCTTCACTGAAACATTGGCAGACTGCTTGTTCAGTTGATGGTTCTATTTTGAACTGCAGGGAAGACTGAAATGGGAGGCGTGTTCCAGATTTCATAAATAATTTCATCTTATAACATGCACATATTCCTAATTCCTAATTCCAATTCCAAGTAGCATCCAAATTGCTTTGACTGACTGTGGTACGAATTGGGCCAGGGTTTGAAAACTAGATCCTGTTTGTTACTTGTAACTTTTTGTTTTGAGTTATGAGGGGAGAGGAGAGTAGTAATTTCTGGACTCCCCTGACCCCTTGTTGCATCCACCACAGCAGGACCTGCCAGAAAATCCCAGCCCAAATCATGTGTCAAGCAAACTAACCTGCAATGGCATTCATGAAGTCAGTGGATATTCCAGTGACGCAGGGACAATCCGTAAAACACATAGTGTCAAAGTCTATAAGATTTCATGTGGAAAGGGGATCAGCAGGGATCAAGCTGATGAGTGAGTGGGACTAAATGCTGAATATGATATGGGCATCAGATCTGTGGCTGAATTGAAGTTCACAGAAGGTGGAAGACAGACCAGCTCAGAGAGCAATGGAATCATTAAATCTCGAGGCCATAAACGCACGAATAAGACATTAACTATTAGTAGCAATTGGATTAAGGCAGCCATAGAGGTGGAAGAGTTTACAAACAATGGACTTAAGCTCATGATGGAAGTGGAAATGAAACAGGTCAATGAAGTCTTCTGCATATGTGAGGCCTTCTTTAAAATAAAATCTGTCTGCTATTGATAGCACCATGTAGCACATATGCTGAGATCAGTTTTCAGAGACACGGCAGCCAGACCAACAGGAATTGCTGGAGTCTGGCTCCAGATAGGTCATTTAACCTTTTCAAAACTAACCTTGTTGTGGAGCAAAGAACGAGAAGAGGAGTGTTCCATTTGGCTCTATATTAAAATCACGTTACTGCCTCACCTACCCCTGCAGCTGCCATCTTGCTGCCTGAATTCTATCAGAGCTGACTGATGTTGGTATCTCTTGGAACCAGTGAACTGTCTCCAGGCCCATGACTGGGGCATGCCCGTACTAAACAAATAGGGCCAATGGATCGATTTACTGTGGCCTAGCCATTGACCCATGGCCAGGGAGAGAAACCATGGGCCCCAGTGCTTCCTCTGTTTCTGAGCTCTTTGTTCCCAATGCTCTCCCCTTCTCTTCCCCACCCCCTGCCCACTTTAACCTTCCCCTTCAGTCATGCATGATATTATTCCCCCTTGACAACTCACCAATCAGTTCAGCTAACAATCACGAAAGGTCTGAGTAAAATGATAATGCCCACTGGTTACAAATATGGTCCGATATTTGTACAGCATGAGGTATTAATGTTAAGAACAGCAATGATATAATGCATTTTAGTTTATCTGTATTTTATTGGTGATCCTACCATGAATATTCAACAGACCAGAAAGTATAAATTTGACTTTAACAGCATTGTGCAAAATTATTAATTTGACTTGAAACATTCAATTGGTTCTTATCACACTGTGTGAGCACTAACAATGATTTTGGCGACTGGCTCAGTTCTCATTACTATGTTCTGCATATTGCACGATATGGACACGATGATGTGAAATTTATGGCTGGGGGAAAGATTTAATTCTTGCAACCCAGATAAACTGCACACAGTCTTTTCTATTCTGTAGATGCAGAATAAGACTCCTGCCTATTTCATACATGGGTGTAATTAGATTCTGTTTTATCAGTAATCTCGCAGGATAGAAAGATCAAAAGACCTGAGCAACAAAGTGGAATGATTAATGAACATAGGTCTTCACTGTCAGTGAGAAGCATTGGATCCCTCAGGTGTCTCTGTGTGACACAATTGTTTAAGAGGTCAGCGGGCAAAGACTGGTTCACAATTGTGCGTGTATTTTCTTGATCAGTAAGTCTAAAGACTCTGCTGATTACTGCTTCTCACTACTATATATTTTCAACACCTACTATGCAACATAACTTTATCATGATATTTCAATACCTCAACAAACTCAAATGAAGCACCACGATAGTGTGGGATAATTGGTAAGTTAATAAAAGGACAAGATTTAAGTTTAAGACTCTTTAGAATAATATGTGGCCTAAAACAGGTTACTAATTCATAATGAGCCCATAATGCACTCCCATCCTGTCAATTTCACTCCACTAAGCCTACTTATAATGACTTTCATTAGCAAGAAAATAAATGGAACTTCAGCCATGATTCCATCCTGTATACATGAGATAATTATGGATGATGACAGCAAGCCAGTTCATTGCATCCACTCCTGGATGACGTACAGACATGTGTAGTAGGAGAAGGAGCCTGTTGCATCTTTTGATAATATTGCTATATTATACCAGTGACTACAATTCAAAAATACTTAATTGGCTGTAAAGCAATTTTGGAACATTCTAAAAGGTGGCTGTATAAATATAGGTTTTGTCTTTCTATCATTACACTTGCATACGGAAAGCAGACCAAAGCAATGGTGAAATTCAGAGAATCCATACACTGCAGAAGGAGGCCATTAAGCCTACTGAGTCTGCACCAACTCTCTGAAGAGCCTTACCTGTGGGAGGCACCCGGAGGAAACCCATGCAAACACAGGGAGAATGTGCAACCTCCACACAGACAGTGACTCGAGGCTAGAATTGAACCTGGGTCCCTAACGCTGTGAGATAACTGTGCCACCATGCTGCCCTGTTCTGACATTAAGAAATGGCTACAATGAAATCACTATATTTACATACCAATTCAAATCTGTAGCTAACTCCCTTCTAATGCCCCCTCCCAACCCCCTTTCCAAACACTCTCCTCCAACCCCCTCTTCCAGCTCCTCCAATTCTCCCTCCAGCTCCCTCTCCAACCCTCCTCTAAAAACTTTCCAGTGCATCTCCAATCCCTCTCTAACCACCAACAACCTCCTTCCAAGCCTGCCTCCTCCCTTCTTCCAAACCTCTCTTCTCCAAACCTCCCTGCTCCCCCTCCAAACTCTCCTCCTCCAAGCTCCCCCCAATCTCTCCAAACCCTCTGCCAACAGCCGCCCCCCCCACCCCCTGCCACAAACTCTCCTGGAAATTCCCCCTCTAATCCCCCTCAAATCCCCCCCCCCTCCCACATGAACAGCATCCAATTACAGGGAATTCACATATTATTTTTCAACTAAGAGCATTTGTATTTGCTGCATTGCTTCTGACCTTGGGGCAGTTTGGTAGGTTTTTTTCTTTTAAAGAAAACAATCTGAATCAGGCAGCTACCCGGAGACTGGAGGCTGCTCAGCAACTCAGTGAAACTGAGCTGTCACTGACAGACTGGCTTTAAAGAAAATTGGAATACTCAGTCTGATGCAGCCATATGGGTTAAGCTGCTCTTTCAGGTCTGCAGCTCCAGCTGCTCAGTGCGGACGATGAAAAACTCAGTTTGCATGAGCCTCCGAGTATTTGCCACCATCTGCACTCTCATCTCTCATGCACCATAGCAGCCTCACTTGATGCAGGCCACATACATAGTAGCAGGAGCTCACCCTGATCTGGCACGATCCAATTTTTAGGCCCGGGTGCCTGCTCTGACACACTTTGCAATATATTTGTAAATGGAAAATAAAAGTTCAAGACAAAAATAGGCAGGAAAGCAAGTTGTGAGGAGCATACAAAGAGTCTGCAAAGAGATAAACATAGGTTATGCAAGTGGATAAAAATTTGGCAGATGGAGTAAAGTGTGGGCAAATGTGAGATTGTCAACTTTGGCAGGAAGAATGGAGAAGCAGAGTATTATTGAAATAGAAGACAGCAGAGTGCTGTAGTATAGAGGGGGCTGGGTGTCTGTATTCTTAAATCACAAACTGCTTGCATGCAGATACAGCATACCATTAGGAAGGCAACAGGATATTGCCCTTTATTGCAAGGGAGGATGTAATATAAAATAAGGCTGTAATGCAACAGCTGTACAGGGCATTAGTGAGACCACACTTAGAATACTGTGTATAGTTTTGGCTTTTATACTTAAGGAGGGACATAGTTGCATTGGAGTTGTTCCAAGAAGATTCACTTGGCTGAATGCTGTGATAAAAGGGTTACCTTATGAGAAAAGATTGAGCTGGCTGGGCCTATACTTAGTGGAGTTTAGAAAATTAAAAGATGTTGTTATTGAAACATGTAAGATGGTGTGGAGGGGCGCCTTTACATGATAGTTGTTAAAAGGACATTTCATTTGTGGGGGAATGTAGAACCGGGGGCACAGTATAAAATAAAGACTCTCCCATTTAAAATGGAGATGAAGGGGAATTTATTTTCTCAGAAGGTCATTAGTGTTGGAATCCTCCTGCAAAGCAAGAAATGGAGGCTGTAGGTCAATCATAGAATCCCTACAGTGCAGGAGGAGGCCATTCAGCCCATCCAGACTGCATCAACAACAGTCCCACTTAAACCTTATCTCCGTAACCCCAGATATTTACTCTGCGAATCCTCCTAACCTACACATCTGGGGACACTAAGAGACCATTTAACACAGCCAATCAGCCTAACCCACACATCTTTGGGAGGAAACCCGCGCAGACACAAGGAAAATGTGCAAACTCCACATAGACAGTCACCCGAGGCCAGAATTGAACCTGGGTCCCTGGCGCTGTGAGGCAGCTAACCACTGTGCTGCCCAATGAATGTATTCAAGGCTGAGTTCCACAGATTCATCCTTGACAAGGGGATGAGGGTTATGAGGGACAGACAAGCAAGTGGATTTCAGGCCACATCAATCAGCCATGAATTTATTGACTGGCAGAGCAGGCTTGAGGAGCTGAATGGCCAACTTCTTCTAATTCTCATGTTCTTTTGTTCAGTATATAATTCCCAAGAATGATCTCATATGAGAATTGTGAGCTTGATTAGAAATAAAAATAAATGGAATCAGCATCTATTTAAACACAAACTAGAAAGAATGAGAAATTTACTACTAAAATTTACCTTTTCCACGGGGAATGATATGAACTAAGGAGATGAGCCTCTGTTGACTACTAAATCAGGATTGATATTTTACAGCTGCGCTTTGCTTTTAATTTGCAACAAAAAATTTAGTCCTTCAGGGGTATGAGAATTCTTATCATAAAATTGATTATCCGAGTGCTCAAATTATTCACCCAGCAACCATCCTGATAAGAGGATCAATTTTTCACTTAATGTTCTTCAGAAATGCTGCTACCTTAACATCATTTGTTAATTTTCCTGCCTGGATAACTTCCTCCAGTGCTTCATTTATAAGTTATAGATGCTCTCTTACGACTGAGTAAAATCCAACATCACGCATTCAAGGAATGTATTGCTGTAATCATAACCTCAAGACAACAGATAGAGGGAGTGCCACAGCCGTGATGCTGCAGTACATTGAAGAATTACAGCATCATGCTCTTCACTGCCCCCTGTGGTCACCAGAGCAGAGTCAGTTGCTGGACATGTTTGGAAATAGTTAACGAGTCCGAGGTTTTCTGACGACACCTTTGTTACATTTCATGACTGAGATTGATAAATACAACGTCAATGGATACAGAACAATCTTTTTTCTCTGCAATACTGCTTTTGTTTTCAATTCAGTTCTGTGGCACACTTTAATTAATTGGAGCAAAAGAAAACATCAACCACTAAAAATCATAGAATCCCTACAGTGCTGAAGAGCCACTAGTTATCTGACAGAGTATCTTACCCAGGCCCTCTCCTCCACTCTAACCTCGTAACCCCATGTATTTGCCATGATTAATCCATCTAACGTACACATCTTGGGACACCAAGGCAAAATCCATCTGACCCACACAGGGAGGAAACCAGAGCACCCAGAAGAAACTCACGCAGACACGAGGAGAATGTGCAAACTCCACACAGGCAATGACCCAAGGCCAGCATTGAATCCAGGTTCCTGGAGCTGTGAGGTAGCAATGCTTACCACTGCGCCATCATGCCGCTTTGGAAATGCCTAAGCTTTAGTCCCTTACATGTGTAAGAACCGAGGATGTGAAGAGACAATGAGGCTTTCTTAAGAACTAGGAATGGGCCATCTGGCCCCTTGCACCTGCTCTGCCATTCAACAAGATCATGGCTGATCTTTTTGTGGACTCAGCTCCACTTACCCGCCTGCTCACCGTAACCATTCATGTACGCACCCCATGCCCCAGTTGGCTTCAGTCTTGGGGGATAAGTTGTTTATTTTAACAAAGCATCCAATAATCAGAATTATAGAAATTGTGATGCCATTTTGCACATTTTTTTGCATGCTAGTTTCATTGTAAATGTGCTGACAGGCCTATTGTATAAAAATGCCGTACCACACTTTTATGCAGCTTAAATGTAAGCACCAAGCATACGCTCCACATGACCACTCCATATTTTGTTCCTTACTCAATTCTCCAGTATTTATTGATGTTGAAGCCTTCAGGCTTGTTCCTACATCTTCAAATTTAGGCTTGTTTGTCAAAAGTAGTGTAAACTATTCCAGTCAGCATTTTTTTTTTGCTGAAGGTGTTTTATTTGGACAGCTCTTTGGAATTTGTAACACGTGTTCTAATTTACCACTCTGCATGATTGCTGAACAGCTCTTAATGCAGTTGTCAGTTGACATTCTTTGAGCTGGGTCATTTTCAAACATAAATGGATCCAGAGGTTTACTTTCTGTTTTATTAATGTGGAGACTTAACAGGGTCATTAGCACCCCATTTATGCATTGCACACAAGTGAACCGGTTTTATCTGGCGTTGCTTCACTCTCCCCAACAAGGTGGAGATTTTAAACAAATGCTGATTTTCAAAAGTTTATTTGTTAGTGTCACAAAGTAGGCTTACATTGACACAGTAGTGACATTACTGTGAAAATCTCCTCATCGCCACGCTCTGGCACCCGTTCAGGTACACTGAGGGAGAATTTAGCATAGCCAGTGCATCTAACCAGCACATCCTTTGGACTGTGGGAGGAATTGGAACAGCCAGAGGCAACCCATGTAGACATGGGGAGAACATGCAGATTCCACACAGGCAGTGACCCAAACCAGGAATTGAACTTGGGTCCCAGGTGCTCTGAGGCAGCAATGCTAACTGCTGTGCCACAGGGCTGCCAATGCAAGGTGAACACCAGTGTTAAACATGAGGAATACATCCAAGCCAGGAGTTTATGTAGAACAAATTGGCTCCACTGCGGGGAATGAATATTAATCGTAACTTAATGGAGCATCCAGTAGATGCTGTCATCGGTAATATTACTGTTTGATCAGCTGACAGTTACAGCCTGTGACCTGAAATTAAATATCTTCCAGCACTCACTGCTGAATGTTTATAGCATAACGGACAATTGCAGTGCGTTTCCAGCTTTCAATGTGGCAAGTGCAAATATCCCGTGGTGTTTATTTGAGTTCCTCTGAGATCTTAGGTTAAAACAAGTTTGGATGTTCCATTCATTAAGCTGTCAGAACAGTAATGATGACATAACGATGGAATGGCCTCGTCTTGTATCTCTCAGAAGCGTCGAAGAGAATAACTTTTCAGTTATTGTGTTATTATTATAAAAATATTAAGGGCTAATGTACATTATAACGAGAATTGAAAGTAAGAATCATTAGATTGCTCATGAATGATGAACTGATTGCATGGTTTATAATTACTCATAAACGGAAACATACATATCATGTGGTTTTGATAGGAATAAAGATGGATTTCGATGACTATCACTGTAATCTTTACTAGAATAATTAGCTCTCAGTGTTCATAGACTGTGATAGCTGTAACCATGGAAACTTACTCGATATGCTGCCTCATGGCATTCTCCATCCACAGTTTTCACCTTTCTGCCTCCCTTTGATAATTGTGGTATTTGATTCTGGCTGCTGGATAAGTGGGGGGCAATGGGCAGTTCCTACATATACCTGTCTGAGGTGACTGGGTAATAATCACAATGAGGAAATGAGCCACTGCCCATTTGGGATAGGTGAAGCACCCTCATTTCTGCCTGGACAGGATCTGTTCACGCAGCATAGATTACGATTGCTGTAACTCACTGTTACATTTGTTAACCGAGTCATCGGCAAAGCCACTGGAAAATTACAGTTGTCGCTTGGTTGCAGAAACTGCAAAAACCTGTGAAAATCTCAGTCCTATACAAACGCCCTGATTCTTCTTCTGGCTCCTTCTCCACCATTCCTGGTTCCCAGTCAATTATCTAAGGGATTGCACATTATGGAAGAGAATTCCTGACTTCCTAGTAGTTTTGAGAGGTCGGGATTCATATACCTCCAAACACAGACTAAATAATGCAAGTGAAAAGTGAGAGCAAAGGCTTCCTTTTTGTTCGTAAGTTCCTAGGTTCATAAGATATAGGAGCAGAATTCAGGCCATTCGGCCCATTGAGTCTGCTCCACCATTTGATTATGGCAGATATGCTCCTCATCCACATTTTCCTGCTTTCACCCCATAACCCTTCAACCCATGACCAATTAAAAATCTGTCTAACTCCTCCTTAAATTTATTCACTGTTCCAGCATCCAACACAATTTGGGGTAGCAAATTCCACAGATTCAGGACCCTTTGGGAGAAGTAGTTTCTCTTCAAATCTGTTTTGAATTTGCTGCCTCTTACCCTAAGACTATGATCTCTCATCCTAGAATGCCCCACCAATGGAAGCATCCACTCCATGTCTACTTTATCCATACCTTTTATCATCTTGTATACCTCAATTTGATCTTTCCTCATTCTTCTAAACTCCAGAGAATTTAGCCTAAACTGTTCAATCTCTCTTCATACGACAAAACCCTCATCTCTGGAATCAATCTAGTGAACCTCCTCTGAACTGTCTACATCTTTCTTCAAATAAGGGAACGAAACTGTTCGCAATACTCCAGGTACAGCCTCACCAATGCCTTGTATAGTTGCAATAAAACTTTCTTACCTTTTTTATACTCTATTCTTTTGGCTATAAATGCCAACATTCCATTCACTTTCTTTATTATCTACTGTACCTGCATGTTAGTTTTCTGTGATTCGTGAATGAGGGCACCCAGATCCCTCTGCACCAGAGCCCCCCAATGTCTCTCCCTATTTAGATAATAAGTTGCCTTCCCATTTTTTCCTGACCGAAATGCATATCTTCACATTTATCCATTTTAAACTCCATCTGCCATATTTTGGCCCACTCTCCTAGCCTATCTATATCCGTTTATAAGGTTCTTATTTCCTCAGTGCAACCTAACATCCTGGCTATTTTTATGTCATCTGCAAACTTGGCTATAGAGCCTTCTATCCCTGTGTCCAAGTCATTAACATAGATTGTAAATAGCTGGGGCCCAAGGACTGAACCCTGTGCCACCTCACTAGTTACTTCTTGCCATCCAGAAAAAAAAACATTTATCCCAACTCTGTCTTCTGTCCGACAGCCAGTCACCTATCCAAGCTAATAAATTGTTTATTAAGACCTGGTAAAATATACTAAACATGCAGGTTTTTGTAGCCAGGCGGGTTTTGGGTGGGATCGAGCTTATCTGACCAATCTCATTATACCTTGGTAGGTAGGATAAACTATATGACACAGTGCATGTTAACTTCCAAACTGCAGCCTTACGAAGGATATTCATTATATTTCGTGATGAAAATAATTTGGACCTTCCTTGTGTACAAATATTTTAAATTTTTTACAAGTTGCTTGGAATTCAAAATAAAATTAACCATACTGCGAGTTTAAAGACAGCTCATGTTAAGGCAGATCACAAAATAATGGTGCTTTAGTTACATATTTGGACCAAAATACAGTGATCGTAATTAAAATCATTATCACATCTAGCGGATGGATATCACTTCTCCAGTTATTGGAGATTTACAAACAGAAGTTGAGCTGTATCAAGACCCACTAAGCAATGTTGAGTTACAAAATGAAGTATGTATTCTCTAAGCATATTAAACCCTTCCCAAAGCCTTCCCACTGCAATTAATCTACAAACCTAATTCCTATGATTACTTTTCCATTCAAGTGTTGAATGTTTTCAATTTCACAGGAATGATTTTGCATCCTTTTTGTTGGCAGGTGAGGCACTAACCGGGGAACTATCAAAGCTTCTGTTGGAAATCCGAGAGAGCCAGGATAAAGATTTTGATGATTTGTGCCAAGCAGTGTCCTCGTGCTCCATGGACAGTTTTACCAGTGCGAAGATTTCTGACGATGATGCTGCCAAATGCGAAAACCAGCCGAAACATTCCAAGGTTAGTGTTCAGCAGAGTGAGAAACTCACTTAATAAAGAACAACTGTCCCAGTGGACATTTTCTTTTGTTTCATTCATGGTTCTGTTTGGTCTTTTCTGAGCTGGAAACTGCAGCTGGGTATTTTTAAGTGTAGCTAAAATCAATTCTTGTGTCCTGAATTAAAGATAACACCCAAAGATGTGCGGGCTAGGTGAATTGGCCATAATAAATTGCAGCTTAATGTGGGGGGGGACAAGCAGGGTAAATATGTAGGGTTATGGGGATAGGGCCTGGGTGGGATTGTTATTGGTGCAGACTCGGTGGGCTGAATGGCCTCCTTCTGCACTGTAGGGATTCTATGTAAAAAATAAAATAAAATTGAAGGCTATCCCAGGGTTTTAAGTGGACAGACAACATTTTATCAATTATTACTTTCACTTGGCTCATTGAGAATTTTCTATTGTATGTAGTTACTAACTCCACATTCTTCTAAAAGGTGCTCTGATCCTGTACCTAACTAAAGGTTTGCAGTCGATTAGCACCAAAATGCACATTTAAAAATGAATACTATCGATCTGTTTTGATCATCACAACATTTATTTAATAGCATTCTATAGCTGATCAGGATACTGATGTATGGAATGGCAGCTGCTAGAAGGCATGATATATAATAGCAAACATTGATGTGTCTGTCCAGGGTCAGTGTTTGCCTAGATTGGGTTGCAGAGAGACAGGTTCAGTGCATCTAATCAGCGATCAGTGGGCTTACAATATCCATGGTGTGATTGGGAAGATGACAGCTATTTACGAACACATCCTATTATGAATTTTATTACAAGCCCTAGTTTCTGGGAAGATCAGGAAGGAGTTCAGAATTAGATAACGCAAGAATGTGATCTCATAATTTAATAACACTGTGGTGAGTGTGAGGATGGAATTGTCTTGAGGTCTAGGATTTCTGAAGGGTGGTTCTGAGATCATTGAAGAATGTGGCTTGGAATCAGTAGCATTGGGGTTAGTCTTAGTTCACTAGTTGCGCGGTCAAAGGTTTATGATTACTGATACGGTCCTGAGGCTTGAGAGTGGGAAGTCAGCCGGAGTCCAGAGATGTCCAGCAGAATTGGGGAAATGGCTATAGAGAACTGGAGGTTCTAAGTTAGTCAGAGATGCAATGATTGGTAGTGTTGGAGGAAACAATGGTTATAGTTTGTAGATGTTATCTACCTGTGAACTTTTGTAGCCATGTTTTTAAATGCTTGCCACTTGCCTAAATAAATCTGAAAGAATTCAACATCCAAGTTATAGGAAATTCTGTAAGCTACATACGTTCAGACTTTACAAATGTGGTTGAAAGTTTTGTGTAATAATTTGAGGGCAAAAGGTATCGAGTCGAAGTCATCTTAGACAGGCTGAAGTTTTGAACTAAAAACTTGAATGTAGGGACTGACATAAAGCACTAGTGATAGGTTAGTGGGTAAATGCAATAATATCATTAAGAAATATGTAATTTAAGATGTATTTTTAGATTTTTCAAATCTTTATTCTGAACATGAGCAATTTTAGTTGTGGCAAAAAGATAGACAAAATGTTCTTACAACAAGCATTTTGAGTGATGTGATTGGTTTATGACAGCAACATGCTTTAGGTAGAGTTTTGCATTCTTGAATATTTACAGGTTTTTGGTTTTGACCTGTTGTCATTGTAAAAATGTAACGCATGGAAGTAAATTTAATGGGCAGAAAACACAGTGTGAAGTGGATGTGGGATACACTAGTAAATTGGCCACCCTACTGCTCATGGTTAGACGATCAATATATTGTTTAATTACATGGTATTGCAGTTTAAATACGGATTCAGAAAGATAGTCTCCATCTTCTGGCCACTATGATAGTGGATAAAGCAAAATTGAAATGGACTTCACAGCATTCTTCAGTCTGGGAGCATCTAGAAGGGGTCCAGAATTAGGTAGTGCCGGAATGGGAGCTTGGAGTCTAATAGCACTTTGGGGAGTTAACAGTTTACGAATGTAAATGCCAGCCTTGGTGCAGTGGCAGCATGCTGGCTTCTGAGACAGAATCTTGTGGGTTCGAGATCCACTCCAGAGCCTTGGGCACATGCTGAGGAATCACCGAAAGAAACGTTTTAATTTTGACTTCAAACTGAGACCAGGGATGGGATTTTACAGTCCCGTCACAGCAGGGGGCAAGGCCAGGAAATGTGGCCCACCCTTTGAAAGTCCAACAACTTCAGCTGGGCCATAAAATTCTGCCTCACGTAAAACTGTTCTCTCAGCTGGATGTAAGTTTTAGTGTGTGTTTACACATTTTACTGTGCACTGTACTGATTTTAGGTGAATTGCGCACATCCGAAGATGTGCAGGTTAGTTGGATTGGCCATGATAAATTGTCCCTTAATATCAGGGGGACTAGCTAGAGTAAATGAATGGGGTTATGGCGATAGAGGCTGTGTGGGACTGTGGTCGGTGCAGGCTCGATGGGCTGAATGGCGGGCCCCCGGAACTGTAGGATTCTATGATTCTATCAACAGCCTTTTGAGAGAGAACTTCACATTTCCATTGCACTTGGCCTGAAAGAAGAAAATGCCACCGGATTTTTGAGTGCCTGGCTTTAATTTTAAGATCATGTCCTCTTGATCTGGATTCTGGATTCCCACGCCAGGGGAAATTTTTTCTCAGCATCTACTCTGCTAAATGCCTTTATCGTCCTAAACATTTCAGTTAGATCATCTGTCAACCTTTTAAGCTCAAGGGAATGCAAGCCAAGTCCATGCAACTTGTCCAAATGATTTAATCCCTTGCACATTTAATGCAACTGTGGGAATAGCTTTCTTATTTTCCTGATTAGTATAGTTGATCCGCTAGGATACACTTCCTCCCTCTTTAGCTCCGTATTAAACATTGAGTTGAATGCAAACGAATTTTGAGAAGGAGAATAATAATTCTCAGTAAAGATCAGTAGAGGTTACGTTATTTAAATACAAACCCTAATTCGTCCTCACTTTGTCGTACATTTTGTTAAATGTGCTTCACAATCTTCCGAGTGAATCACTGAGTTTGCAGTTAGCATTAACAGCTGGAGAAGGGCAATCAGGGATTTTTAGTTTTGTCTTTGGAGTGCTGGGAATTTGGATATTTTTGGAGCTGAAGACTGATCCTCGGCTCAGGACTGTATGTTTCCAGGGAATGCAAGAAAACATGTGGGTGTGTTTTCTCTTATGCATTCACACACTTGCACCCAGTCAAGCAATGCTCCTTTTAAAACAATAAAGCAGCAAAATAATACTTTGAGGGGAGATATGCCTTAAGAATTGGGTAACATGGCGACACAAGTGTGTCATTTGGGAAAGATTTTCTTCACATTTTAAAGTGCATCGGAACTGCTGGACAACTGGTTTATGATGCAGAGCAATGTCAATTGCATCAGTTCATTTCCCGTACTGACCATTATTCATGAAGGTCCTGCCTTCTTAACCTTACCCCTTGCCTGTGGTCTGGTGATTCTCAGGTTAAATCACCTTTGAGGGGGAGAGCAGCCAATGGTCATCTGGAACTACAGTGATTTTACCTTATCTTGGAATTCAGAGCCTGGGCCTCTGAATTCCAAGTGAAGTGGACATTACCACTACAACGCTGACTCCCACATCCAAACAAATGCATCATCTAATCCTATTACCAGCCTTAACTGCCCCTTTTACACCGCTTTTCATTTCAAAATTTGCAAATCTGCAAAATGATCCTCCCTAAGCACCATCTAAATGCTGCCAACACGAATGGATTGTACACAACTCCAATATTCAGTGCGATATTCAAGGGATAACTGATGAATATTGTTGCTGTCTCATTCTGAAGAAGCATGGGGAACTTGTTTATTTCCTTTAAGTACTTCTGAAATACAAGGAGCGCTGAAGAGTCAGAGCTGAAGCATCTCATATTTTATGATGTCCTGCCAATCGTATCCAAGCCTGATGCCACCAAAGCCAAGTTAGCTTTCTTGCAGCTCTGGATCAGAAGGATCTCAGTTCAGCTCTTGCACCAGCAATCCATAGGACTGCACAGGCTCCACAATTGTCTGTGCACGTATTTGGGGTAAAAGCATCAAGATCCTCCAGGGTTCATAACGTTTGCTTCATTAGTAGTTAAAAGACTGGCCAATTAATAGTAAAAGACTGTAGATGCTGGAAATTTGAAATAGAAAATACTAGATAAATTCCGCAGCTCTGGAAGCGTCTGTGGAGTGGAACGTAGTTAATGGTGGGAGATGGGAGCATGCCACTGGAAAACCCGTGGTGAGGGTGCGCTGCCAGCAGGAGCAAAAGATCCCACTGATATGAGCAGCTGGAGAATTCTGGCCAATGTTTTGAGTCCATGTGACTCTTCAAAACTGATGGAGAGGAATGTAATGAACGATGTGGTTGGGGAGGAAGTGGGCAGAATAGAAGGTGAGATAGGTCAAACCTAAGAAGAGATTGACAGAAATGTCACGGATACGAGTTGAAGGGAGTGTTCATGTTGGCAGTGCTGGTCAGTAGGGTTCTCTGCATGGCAGTTGTGGCAGAAAAACTCTTTGGCCAATTTAGCAAAAAGAATTTTGGGAAATTCCCCAAGCCAGTCCAGGAGACCAAGGTGACTGATATTATTAGCAACTCAAGAAAATAAGATTTACCAGTTGTCATTCTGTTGGAATCAATGGAATGGGTATCAGGGAGATAATACAATGGGTGAACAATCCATTGTACCAGGTAACTACCCACTCGGTCAAGTTGAAAATGACCCCCAGTGGGTGCCTGAAATGGTAAAATGTCAAGTATTGGAAAACTCCGGCTTTATTTTTCCTCCGTTCCATTCTGTTTGTCTGCAGTCTTAAGTAGAGTGTCCTGCAATCAATTGGTTTTATTCCCTACTCGATAATGAACATTCCACCTTGTCTGTGTTGAGTGAAATGGGTGAGAGTATACTTTGAAGGAAAGTCAATGGAGAGAATTAACCAGCCCGCAACATTCCTTCACTCAGTTACATTCCTTTTGATAGCCTTCATTTCCGCACAGCTGGGTTAAGACAAAAAGGCTTCATTTTGGACTTGGTGGAATGAAACTACTACAAATGAACTGTGAGAAAGTTTTCCCTAATAGTTCTTGTATTGCCAAGAAGTAATGTGAGGCAGTACGCTCTGCTATCAAACTTGCAGATCTCTGTTTAATTTACTTCAGGTTTTATTCTCAGAGGAAGGGAATATTGAATTGAATGTACTTCCTTACTCCAAAGGCTTAATGCTCTTTGTGCATCTATATTCTTTCAGGCGTGATGGAAAGTAACGTTTATGTTGTGATTTCTTTCGGGGAAGTAAAACACAGCACAGCCTTTAGTAAATGTGTTGGAATCGGTTTAATAATTGTACCGTTCTACATTCCCAAACCCAAGGTAAATTCACCACTGAACAGAGAGAGAGAAGCTGCTCTTTTCTCAATGTGTGCACTTTGTGAGCTAAATTGTGTTTTACAACAAAGAAAGAACAAAGAAACGTTCTGCACGGGAACAGGCCCTTTGACCCTCCAAGCCAGAGCCAATCATGATGCCCTAACTAAACTAAAATAAACCTTCTGCCCTTACTTGGACCATATCCCTTTACTCCCTCCCTATTCATGTACCCAATCCAGATGCCTCTTCAATGTTGCTAATGTGTCTGATTCTACCACCTCCTCTGGCAGCACGTTCCAGGCACCCACCACTCAGTGAGAAAAACTTTCCCTGTACATCTCCTTTAAACTTACCCCCTCTCACCTTAAACCTGTGCTCCCTTGTAATTGACAATTCCACCCTTGAAAAAAGCCTCTGACTATCCACCCTATCTGTGCCTCTCGTTGTTTTGTATACCTCTATCAGGTCTCCCCTTAGCCTTTATCTTTCCAGTGAAAACAATCCTAGTTTATTCAACCTCTCCTCTTAGTCAACACCCTCGAGACCAGGCAACATCCTGGTGAACACATTCTTCTAGTAGTGTGGCAACCAGAACTGCACGTAATACTCCAAATGCTGCCTAACCAAGGTTTTATATAGCTGCAACATGAATTCCCAACTCTTGTACTGAATGCCCTGGCTGATGAAGGCAAGTATGCCATATGTTTTCTTAATCACTTAATCAATTTTCTGTCAAGGCTGCCTTCAGGACAGCTGTCTGGAGTAACCAATGTGCTTCCACTAACAGATCCATTAGGTTTAGGTGATAAATACCCTGTTGCATAAGTGCTGTAAATTGATTTCAATAATTTTATTCTATTTGCGTTTCTTATTGTGCTTTGTTGCCAATTTTATGTGGACGTAGCTTCAGGAAGAACATTAGAAAAACTACCTTAGCCATGGACCTCCATGTTACGTGATTTGGTGATAGGTCACCTGCCCACTATCTCTGCAGGGGAGGGGTGGGGGGCATTATGGCAAAAGGGACCCAATGATAAAATGCTGTGCCCCACAAAAATAAAATGTGCTACGGTCAGTCCCCATGAAAATTGGCCCATAGTGATTGTAATGTAGTAAACTTCAGGAAAGGGGTTATTTCTGAAAATGGACATCAGTCCTTTTTTTAAAAAAAGGGAATAAGACAAGGTTGGCTGCAAAGTATCAGTTTTTATTTCCTTTTTGGTTAGTAAAGTTTCTTTCTTCACACGAGGGATTCTGCTGCGAAAACATGAGCAGATTGTTGAGGTGAATAATTGGAATGTGGATAATGAATGTTTTCCTGTATTAGTACCGGAATATGATGCAGCAAGTAATTCATTACTTTTACATGACAACCAGTTAATTTGTGCCATCTGTGTGTGGGATACAAGTTGAAAATCCAGCAAATATTTCAGTTCTTGAACCAAGTTACTGTAGCATCTACATGACTAGTGTTCCTCTTTGCTTGTGCAGAGCATATTCTCATCCTTTAGGGATACACCCTACTTAGAGGTCTAAAGACCTTAAGCAACAAACTTACTGAATCTGTCATAATCCCAAAATGTCCATCGTTATTTATGCAACATAGATGTAGATTGATGATCCAGATGTGCAGGGCAGTTTTTCAACATTGGCTTGGGACACAAAACTTGGAAATGTTGTCAGCTGTGAGGAGGATAGTGCTATAATTGAAGAGGACATAAACAGGTTGGTGGAATGGGTAGACATGTAGCTGATGAAATTTAATGTTGAAAAATGTGAAGGTTTCATTTTGGTATCGAGAATGAGAAGAAGCAGTGACGGATACAATTTGAGAGGAGGTGCAGGAGCAGAAGGACCTGGAGCATATGTGCATGAATCATTGAAAGTAGCATGGCAGGTTGAGAAAGTGGTTGATAAATCATGTAGGATCCTGGACTTTGCAATTAGGGGCATGGAGTGCAAAAGGAAGTTGTGATAAACCTGTAGAGAATAGTTTGATCTGAACTGATGAACTAGTTTTGGACACTGCTTTAGGAAATTTCCAAAGACGTTGGAGAAGATGCAGAAACTATTTGAGTGAATGGTTCCAGGAATCAGGAGCTTGAGTTCTGTTGATTGATTGGAGAGGCTGGGATTGTTCACCTTGGAGAAAGTGAAGAGGAGATTTGATCGAGGTATTCAAAACCATGAAGGATCTGGACAGAATTAATGGGGTGGAACTCTTCCCATTGGCAGAAAGATCAAAAGCTCTGAAGACACTGATTTGAGGCGATTTGAAAAGAAGGCAACATGAACAAAACATCTTTAGGTTCAGTGAGTGGTTAGGACTTGGAATGCACTGCCTGACATTGTGGTGGAGGCAGATTTATTTGAGCTTCCACAAGAGGACTAGGGAATTCCCTGAAAACAAAAGATTTGCAGGACTATGGGAAAGACAGTCATAGAGGTTTTAACAGGCCCTTCGGCCCAACTTGTCCATGTTGTCCTTTTTTTTTTTAAACCCCGAAGCTAGTCCCAATTGCCCACATTTGGCTCTTATCCCTCTATACCCATCTTACCCATGTAACTGTCTAAATGCTTTTTTAAAAGACTAAATTGTACCTGCCTCTACTACTACCTCTGGCCGCTTGTTCTAATCGAGTGAGTTAGTGTTGCAGAAAACAACAGGCCAAATGGCCACTTTCTGTGCTGTGACCTTTCTAGGATTTTATGATAGAGCCTGGGGGTGGGATTGTTGTCAGTGCAGACTCGATGGGCCAAAATGGCAGCCTCCTGTACTGAAGGGATTCAGTTCTATGATTCTATGTTGCACCAGTCTGCTTTTAGTATCATGAAAATGGCATCATTGACATGCACTGAATGTCAGGAAATTGCAGTGGCCCAAACTAAATCCTCGCAGATATTGAGGGCTAGTGATTAGTAGGACAGGTACTATTTTAAAAATGTGAAATTGACTGCCGGCCAATCTCTCTGATATAAAAATAATCAGCAAATTGTGAAGATTCATTCCTTTCGGTTTTAGTTTTGTTGGGATGTTTTTAAAATATGATTTTGTTTTTCTTTTCCTTTTGTTTCTGCCCCCTTTTTCTCTCCATAAGACCTTCAGGTAGAGGAGCAGAATTAGGCCATTTGGCCCATCAAGTCTGCTCTGCCATTCAATTATGATTGATATGAATCTCATCTCCATTCCCCTGCCTTCTCCTTGTAACCTGGGAATTTCACAGTAACTTCATTGCCGTGTTAATGTAAGCCTTAGTTGTGACTAATAAATAAACTTTACTTTAACCCTTGATCCCCTTATTGATCAAGAACCTATCTTTCTCTGTCTTAAAGACATTCAATGTCCTGGCCTCCGCAGCCTTTTGTGGCAATGAGTCCTACAGATTCACCATTCTTTGGCTGAAGAAACTCCTCCTCATCTCAGTTTTAAAGAAGTGTCTCTTCGCTCTTGATCCATTATTTCTTTCCATCGCCATACTTCGCTCACTGTTCCTGACATGACACTAAACTCGCCCTCACTAATCCTTCCTCCTCCTCAGTCATTCTGCTCTTCAGTTCCCAGTTCTTACTGCCATTGATGGTTGGCTTGCTCCTCTGACCATCCAGCTCCTACTCTGTTTGACCCACTGCATCTTTATCAGCTTGTACTTTCAGCAACTTTGCCGACAAAAATGTGTTGTGCTGAAGGATGCAGCCTCAGGTTTAGCTAATGGCAGGTGTTGTTGGATACCCTGCGACAGTAATCTCTTTGCCAATAACGTCAGTTGTGAACATACATTTAATAGTAGAGACACTGTTTCTCAGTGTAGGAAAGACGACATCCGTCAATTTAAACATCAGGCTTGCTGACTAACACTTGGCCTCACCCACAAATGAAGCAATACGTAATTGACTTTCCTATTAATGAAATTGTATTTTAATAGATTTCCCAAGAATATACAACAAATCCAAAAATATTAATATCTCTGCTTATTTGACAAAAAACTTTACATGCTGTCACCTACACCTTCAGTGTGCCTTTAATATCTGGGTAAATCTAGGATATTGTTTATTGCTTAATTACAGTCAATAACTACAGTTGCTCTCCCTCCACGCAACCTTGTGCCAACTGTCAAATGACAAATTTATTGACTTCAGTTTCAGAGCTTGCCAAAATGGGATTTGAATTCTCGATTACTGATGCAGTACTGTAAACAACTGTTTCTGAATCCAGACAGGGGAACTGATGCATCTTTCAGCAAGTCCTAGGTAGCCTCAGAACAGCTCACATTCTCTTCCTTCCCTTGCAAATTACAAAGAACAAAGAAAATTACAGCACAGGAGCAGGCCTGTAGCCCTCCAAACCTGCACCGACCATGCTGTCCACCTGAACTAAAAGCCCAGTATCTGCTTCCACTCCCCCAGCAATGTGTTCCAGGCACCCATCACCCTCCATGTAAAAAAAAACAGAGCATTTCTCCTTTAAACTTTGCCCCTTGCACCTTAAACCTATGCCCCCTAGTAAATGACTCTTCCACACTGGGAAAAAGCTTCTGACTATCCACTCTGTCCATGTTCCTCATAATCTTATAGATTTCTATCAGATCACAGTCATTCCAGTGAGAACAAACCAAGTTTCTCCACCCTCTCCTCATAGCTATTGCCCTTCATTGCAGGCGACATCCTGGTAAATCTCTTCTGAAACTTCTCCAAAGCCTCCACATCCTTCTGGTAGTGTGGTGACCAGAATTGTATACTATACCCCAAGTGCAGCCTAATTAAGGTTCTATAAAGCTAATAAATTATTTGCCAATTTTTAAACTCAATGTCCCGGTTGATGAATGCAAGAATGCCAAATGCCTTATTACCTTATGCCATATTACATACGAGTTAAAAAGAGAGGACCATGATGGAATAAGAACAAATATTAAATGAAAGCTAACCTAGGCTCATTTCCATAAAATGTATTATATTTTTGAATTTTCTTATTAAGAATGCTATCTCTGAAGTTGTAGTTTTCTTCGCTGTTGCTTGCGGTATTTGAATTTCCCAGGGGGAAAGGATCAGTCAGTTTGCTCTGAGACTGGCCGAATAGCTCAAAATGCTAAAGTTGATAACGTAGGAAACTTAACGGGTACAAGTCTTCTAATACAGCACAAACAACTGGGGTCATCAAGTATCAGATAAAGGAGCACGTGTGGCTGGTGCTCGGTCTGAAAGCTGTAGAGTACAGTTGTACAAAAAAGATACCAATTCTTGCAGAATCCACCATGCTTGCATGTAAACAGATGTGATCCTCTGTAGGGGAGACTTAAGGCCTGATATTCACTCTCTAAGTTTGAATGGATTAAAATCAGGCCATGGGAGAGGGGGAAAATGCACAAACAACTTGCAGCTCAGAGATCAGGGAAATGTGGAATTAATTCTGCATTAATCTTGTGTTGGCAGCAGATGGCAGTCTTCTCCTGGAACCCAGCAAATCATCACTGTAGCTTGGCATTTCAATGAAGATGCTGGAGAGTAACTTCAAGTCATGTCGTTTGGAATTTGACTTTCATAAGCTCCAGATTTCTTCATATAAAATCCATTAAGTTATTTATTTAAAATTCACAGATTAGAAAATACTGAATCCATTTTTACAAAAATATTTTCACTCAATAGACCATGCACCACTATAAAGTAACAGGATTAATATCCAAACTGAAGTCTGATTTGTACCTATTTAGATTTAATTTCCTTCTCTCCTCTGCATGCCACAAAAAACTTGTTAGTCCCGTCTGCACAGTGATCTGGCCTTTATTACGCTATGTACAAAAAATAATGTCAGTTCCTTGCCATTGGTGGTGCACCAAAGGATTTCAGTCTGTTCCTGCAGAGGAAAGGTTCAGGACCAAACCTGCAAGTATGTGGCAGTGGCATGTACATGGCTTTGTTGTCAACAACTTGCTTAACAGCGCACCCACATACTTGCTAATCTTAAAGTAAACGTTTCTCATTCACATACTTGTATGCGTCACACAGTAGTGAATATATTTAAATGACTGAAGATCCTTAAAGTATTTAAATTGCTCCAGCGGACATGTTCACGTGATTATCCAACTGACTTTGAATCATAGAATCCTACAGTGCAGAAGGAGGCCATTCGGCCCATTGAGTCTGCACCGACCACAATCACACCCAGCTCCTATCCCCATAACCCATGCATTTACCCTAGCTAGTTCCTCTGACACTAAGGCACAGTTTAGCACAGCCAATTCACCTAACCCGCATATCTGTGGACTGTGGAAGGAAACCCATGCAGACACGCGGAGAATGTGCAAACTCCAAACAGACAGTGACCCAAGCCAGGAATCAAACCGGGGTCTCTGGCACCATGAGGCAGCAGTGCTAACCATTGTGCCACCATGCTTTTATTATTTAGTACACAGTGAAAACTATTGTTTCTTACTCACTGTACAAAGCATACCGTACAAAGAGAAGGAAAGGAGAGCTAGGGTGTAGAGAAAGATGAATTTAATGTGAGGTAGGTCCATTCAGAAGTCTGACGGCATCAGGGAAGAAGCTGTTCTTGAGTTGGTTGGTACGTATCCTCAGACTTTTATACCTTTTTCCTGATGGGAAGATGTTGGAAGAGAGTATGTCCGGGATGTGCGGGGTCCTTGATTACGCTGGCTGCCTTTCCAAGGCAGTGAGAAGTGTAGACAGAATCAATGGATGGGAGGCTGGTTTGCATGATGGACTAGGCTTCGTTCACAATCCTTGGTAGTTGCATGCAGGCTTAGGCAGAGCAGGAGCCATACCAAGCTGTGATATAACCAGAAAGAATGCTTTCTATGGTGCATCTGTAAAAGTTGGTGAGAGTCGTAGCAGACATGCCGAATTTCCAGCACCTCTACTTTCTCAGGAAGCTCAGGAAATTTGGCATGTCCGCTCCAACTCTCACCAACTTTAACAGATGCTGACACTGAGGTGGAATTTTTTTTTTATTTGTTCAAGGGGTGTGAGCATCACTAGCTAGGTCAGACTTTATTGCCCATCCCTAATCTCCCTTGAGAAGGTGGTGGTGAGCTGCGTTCATGAACTGCTGCTGTCCTTGTGATGTATGTGCACCCACAGTGCTGTTAGAAAGGGATAACCAGGATTTTGACCTAGCGATAGTGAAGGGACGGCGATATATTTCTAAGTCAGGCTGGTGAGTGGCTTGAAGGGGAACTTCCAGGTGATGGTGTTTCTGGGTATTTGCTGCTCTTATCCTCTTGGAAGGTAATGCTTGTGGTAGTGGAAGGTGCTGTCTAAGGAGCCTTGGTGAGTTCCTGCAGTGCATCTTGCAGATGGTACACACTGCGCATCAGTGGTAGAAGGATTGAATGTTTATGGATGTGATGCCAATCAAGTGGGCTGCTTTATCCTGGATGGTACCAAAATTCTTGACTGTTGTTGGAGCTGTATTCCATCACACCTCTAATTTGTGCATTTGAGATGGTGGACAGGCTCAGGGAATCAGGAGTTGCTGCAGTATTCCTAGCCTCTTATATATAACCGCAGTATTTATACGGCTAGTCTAGTTAAGTTTCTGGTCAATGGTCTCCCCCCCCCCCCCCCCCCCCCCCCCAAGATGTTGTTAGTGTGAGATTCAGCAATGGCGATGCCTTTGAATGTTATGGGATAATGGTTAGATTCTGTCTTGTTGCAGATGTTCATTGCTTGACATTTGTGTGGCACTAATGTTACTTATCAATTCTTAGCCCAATAGTGAATGTGATTGTGTTAATCTGTCAGGAAACTATAAAATACTTGATTAAAAGATAGCCGAGCATCCAAATTGTAAAATCTGGACTGAATCACATTAAAGGGAAGAGTAATTAAAAACTGTACTCTATTATCCCTTTGTAAGTACTGTTGGTAAAATAGAATTTTGTCTAATAAAGCACATATAGGGAGATTAGTTAGGCTGGTTAAGTGAATAATTATAGAATTATAAAGAAATTAATTTGTTTGCAGGTCACAGTGGATTTAGTGCAATATGAAGCCATCATTATGTTCTTTTTAAATGTGAATATATTACAGTGAACATAAATGGTGACAATCATACACCAATTGCTATATTTGCAACAACAGCTTAGTAAAAATACAAAGTAAGAAAATGAATTATTTACATTAAAATATTTGAGAGATTTATTGTGGTGTTGAAAGCAACAGTTAGAATAAAGACAGACTATAAAAATACAGCATCCACCTCAGTGGGTCCGTCATCAAAATTCCTTATTTATAGATGCTGATGAAGGAGGTAGCATTACAATGTTTCTGCTTTCCTGATTAAATTAATGTTTGTTATGTGTATTTTACATGGTCATTATGACTATGTCTCTACTGCCTATCCCTGCCTTCTCGCAAACCCCTTCATCAAGCTGGACAATTACAACGTCTAATTATGACCTCCTCTCCTGGGAGAGACTTCAGTATTCACCAGTGGCAGTGCTGGTTTGTGAAGGGACTGAATCAAATTCAAGATTTCTGTATTCAAGAGGTGGTTGGATATAGCACTTCAGGCAAATGGAATCAAAGGTTACGGGGAGAAAGCAGGATTAGGCTATTGAGTTGGACGATCAGCCATAGAATGGCCAAGCAGGCTTGAAGGCCAAATGGCCTCCTCCTGCTCCGATCTTCTATGTTTCTAATATATTGCTGACTTTGCAGGAAGCAGTCTGGGGTCTTTTTTTTAAACTCGTTTGTGGGATATGGGTATCGCTGGCTGGCCACCATTTATTGTCCATCACTAGTTGCCCTTGGAGGCAGTTGAGGTTCAACCACGTTGCTATCACTTTGAAGTTGCATGTAGACCAGACCATGTAAGGACAGTAGGTTTCCTTTCCTAACAGACATTAATGAGTCAGATGGGTTTTTAATGACAATCAACAGTGGTTTTCGAGTAGTCAGTAAATTCTTATTTGTAGATTTTTTTTTTAATTGTATTCAAATTCCATCATCTGCCATGATGGGATTTGTACCTAGGTCACAGAACATTAGATGAGTTTCGGGATTAATAGTTTTGCAGCAATACAACTAGGCCATCGCCTCCACATGAGATGGAGAATATTAACACGTGTCTTGTGAAGGCCAGGCTGGAAACTGCACAGTTTTGTAGGATATAAGTGAAGATGAAGGCAAACATTCCTTGGAGCCATCCTTCAAAGACATGTTGGCTCACCTCAAAATGACAGGGAAGGGGATGGGGGGGCAGTCCTCACCCTCCTGGCACTCCCCACTTCACCCTATGCTCATTGGACTCCAGTGTCCCCCAGTTTGGACAGCTGAGCGACTGAGAAGAAATAAGTTCCAAAGTTGATTACAATTTCTCCACGCGTTTGACTCATTTTGTTTCAGTTTAAAGATAGGGGCAGAAAATCTGCTGATGAGTGTAAACCATGGTTCAGTTGGCAGCTCTCTCTCTCCGCTTGGATTTGCAAGGTTCCTGGTTTCAGGGACTGGAGTGCAAAAGCTCAGCAGACGCTTAGAGAAAGTGCTGCATTGTTGGAGGTTCTGTTTTTCAGATGAGACATTAAATTGATGCCCCTCCTGCCTGTGTAGATGTAAAAGATCCCATGGCACTAGTTTGAAGAAGAGCTGGGGAGTTCCCTCCAGTGTCTGACTCAAGTTTATTCTTCAATCAATGTCTCAAGATCAGATGGTATAGCTTTTATTTTTTTTGCTCATGGGATATGTGCATCGCTGGCTGGACCAGCATTTATTGCCAATCTTCCCCCACCCCCACCCCCACCCCCACCCCCAACCCCAACCCCAAATTTACAAGTCAACCACATTGCTGTGGGTCTGGAGTCACATGTAGGCCAGACCAGGTAAGGATGGCGGATTTCCTTCCCTGAATGACATTAGTGAACCAGATGGGTCATTTTTTAATAACGATTGATAATGGTTGCACAGTCATCATTAGACTTTTAATTCCAGATTTTTATTGAATTCAAACTTCACCATCCGCCATGGTGGGATTTGAACCCAGTTTCCCAGAGTATTACCCTGGGATTCTGGATTATAACTTGTCCAGCGACAATACCGCTACACTACCGCCTCCCCTGCTTATGAGAGTTTGCTGTGCAGACTACTTACGTTACAACAGTCCTTTCGAAAGGACTTCATTTTCTATAAAGCAACTTGAGACCCCCAATGGTTGTGAACAGCCCAAATAAATGCAAGTCTTCCTTTTGATCAAAAAGAAGGCAGTTGACAGTGAGGAATGGAATGTTTCTCTTTGCAGCTCCTGTGAGCATCAATTGTGTCTACATCCGGCACAGCATAAACTAGATCAAAGAGTATTGTACTTCTCTACACTGGCAGTTCACCAGGTATCTTAATATTAGAACAGGATTTGGCCATATATAAAATCACATTTTCTTTTCTTGTGTCATTGGGGTTGAAGATACTGGATATTCAATCATGGTTTTCGTTGCATTTCTATAGAGTGATACAAGGTTAGATGTTTGCCATGCTTTCTCTCCCCATCCTACACAGCACAGTTGCATCATAATAAATGCACTGTCCCACTATTAAAGGGAGGGGACATCCTCACTGGGTCCTCATGGATCCTCATAGTAGTAACCAGTTCAGAGACTTGGAAGATTAGTGGAAGGAAATAGGAAACAAAGGCAGCAGAAAGAAATAGATTCTTATGTTCACAAACTGAATTACACTGTGGATGTGCTGGTCTTCCACAGTGTAATTCAGTTCGCTGCTATTGATTCCAAGCTACTGTACACCATCTGAGTCACAATACAACAGATTACTGTGTGCCATGCTCATTAACTCTCTCAGATTTAAAACATGTTCTTTCCATTTAAAACAAAGGATTGCTTCAGAAATGTACAGAAAATCTGCAAAAATTGAACATCTGAAATGGTTGAAAATCTTACTGCAGCTTTATTTCTCCACTTGTCCAATGAAGACCAGTAAAGTAACAAGGGTTGGAAGAAAGAGATGATTTATGATGCATTGTACAATATCTCTGTTAGTCATAGATTACCTGCAGATATATAAATGTGACACTGCTAGTATGACTAATGCACTTAATAATACATGAGAGAGCATGACGCATAGTAAATCTGACTGCAGACACATGGTAAGCCCAGTGACACATTTGCTGCAAAGCTGCATTACAAATGATGTGTTTTTAGAAAATTCAACCCTTTGAGTACTGCTGTGCTGCATTTCAGCTATGCAGTCATACGAGGTCACCAGGGTGTTCGGAATGAAGGAGTCTCAAATCATGACTTTTAATCTTTAATAGGAAAATGTGTAAATGTATCTTGCCACCTAATGGTAAAAAGATCAGCTCAGTCCACAAACCTGGTTAAAGCTTTGGTGGCACAAAATTGCCCCAGGTAAAGAATTATTCAAAATCTAAAACTTTTGTTTCAGATTGTTCGAAGTCTTAAACTGGGATGGCACGGTGGCACAGTGGTTAGCACTGCTGCCTCATGGTGCCAGGGAACCGGGTTCGATTCCGGCCTTGGGTTACTGGAGTTTGCGTGTTGTCCCTGTGTCAGTGTGGGTTTCCACCCAAAGATGTGCGGGTTAGGTGGATTGGCCGTGTTAAAATGACCCTAGTGTCAGGGGATTAGCAGGGTAAATATGTGGGGTTACGGGGATAGGGCCTGGATGGGATTGTGGTCAGTACAGACTCAATGGCCAAATGGCCGCCTTCTGCACTGTAGGGATTCGATGAAAAACACTAACACAATAAAATGTGGAGGGAAATACTCTCACTTGATTTACTACAATTACAATATTGCCAGTCAGAGTGTTTATCAGATTTTTGGTGACTTGTCTCGCATTAACGCACAGTGATACATGTTGATGTACAATGGTGAATAAATGGATTTCGGTCACGACTGCCAATGCTGTTTGTGGTTGCAATCAGTATACCCTGTAGGGAGATTACAGAGTGTGGACATTCTTGTGCAGGCCACAATACAAATGCCATTGAATGATTGATGCAGTGTTCCTGGTGAAATAAAATCGACCAAGAAATCTTTTACAGTTGAAAAGAGAAAGCTGCATCTCAACAGTTATGTGTCTGAATTATGAGTGGCCCCAGGAGTGGCAATCAGTGGTCGGACTTCACACAGGGACAGCAGAATCATCAAAAGCTGCAGGCAGACTGAAAATATGAGTAAAAAATTGAAAAGTAAATTGGGCAAGGGTGGCACTACAGAGTTTTCGGTTGTAGCTATGTTATTTCTTCTAGTCCCATTGTTAAATCAAAATTGACTCACGTAGAATCCATTAATATTTTGCCTTCCTGTTTTATGTGGTAATCAGATCTACTCTCAGACCTTATGAATGGTGTCAATGCAAATTAAAGTCTGGAATAATATGCAGTGCATCTTATGTAAAGCAAAGCCTGCCTTTTGTTATCATCCTTTGATCTTCAGATCAAAATATTGGAATACATTAATGAATTGAACATCCTGCTTGAAAACTGTTTTTCTATCTGGTTTTAAATGAAATAATTCACCAGAATACTATAAAGCCTAGTGTTTTAATTGTCAGATTGAATGAAGATTTGATTGTGTTGGACATTTGTTTCTTAAATGATTTCTAAACATACACAAATGTTAGTTTATTATCTATACATTTATTTGTGGAACTCACTGCCCCATAGCATGCTGGAGTCTGAATGGTTTCAGCAAGGAGATGGATGCATTTCTAATTAGAAAAGGGATTTGGCGAACAGGCGGGGAGGTAGATTGGAGACCAGGAGACATCGGTTATGATCTGATTGAATGACGGAGCAGGCATGAAGGTCTGTGAAGTCTGTCCACTGAATTTAGGGGGAGGTGACGCTGTAGAGATATTGTCTCTGGACTGGTAACCCAAAGACCCAGGGCAAGATCTGGGAACCTGAGTTCAAATCCCACCGTGGCAGACAGTGAAATTTGAATTCAATAAAAAAATCTGGAATTAAAAATCTAATGATAACCATGAAACCATTGTCAATTGTCAGAAAATCCATCTGGTTCACTCATGTCCTTTAGGGAAGAAATCTGTCACCCTTACCTAGTCTGGCCTTCTTGTGACTCCAGATCCACAGCAATATGGTTGACTCTTAAATGCCTTCTGAAAGGGAGAACAGATAGGGAGTGGCCCAGCCAGCAACATCCAAATCCTGCAAATGAATAAATTAATAAAGAAAATAATTTGCCTACTTCTGTTCCTAATTCCTATGTTGCTGTTCACAGGCAACATGTATATAGTAATAATTCCATAGATGAGAGACTGTACAAATCACACCCAGTTGAGATCATTATATAATTATATTCAAGTTCCTTTAAAAGTTTCCGTACTATTAGTTTAAGCATGTGGGAGCTGATGGACACCTCTGTGATTCATGGCAACCAAACCTGCAGCAAGTGTCTACAACTCGAATGACCTTGGTTCCCAGTTGATGAGCTGATCTGCAAGTTCCAAAGTGCAAAGTGTCTGAGGGGGAAGGTTACCTGGATACTGTCCCAGGAGGCAGTCACACCCTTGTGTTAGGTACCTCAGATTAGGTCCATGGTCAGCGTGTGACTAAGTGAGATAGGTTTGCAGATCCAGAAGTTAGCACTGAAGGAGTCTCAGTCCTCGCAATTGTCCAACAGATTTGATTCTTGCAGCTTGTGTAGATGAAGACAGAAACTGCAAGGTGGATGAGCCCACTGACCTTGACACCATACTGCAGAGGAGTGCAATCAAGTAGGGGAGTAAGAAGGAATGTAGTTGGAGCAGGGGACAGTATGATAAATGAGATAAATACAGTTCTGTGCAGTCATGATGGTGAGTCCCAGTGGTTGTGTTACCTGTCCCATGCTGGGGTTATAAGGCCATAAGACATAGGAGCAGAATTAGGCCTTTCAGCCGATCGAGCATGCTACATCATTCAGTGAGATCATGACTAATCTGTTATGATCATCTTCAATTCTCCTTTCCCGCCTTATCTCCATGATCTTTGATTCCCTTACTGATTAAAAATCTGTCTATCTCAACCTTGAACGCACTTCAACATCTCTTCAGGGCTGGGGAGGACGTTAGAGTGAAAGTGGAAGAAATCCAGTTCTTGTGGTCCATGTGGGTACCAGTGATTAAAAAGAGAATCTGCTGATGGAATATGAGCAGCTGGGGCCTAAATTTAAAAGTAAATCCACAAAGGTAATAATCTCTGGATTACTACCTGAGCCAATGTCAAATTGGAGTAGGGTGATTTGGTCTGATAGAAATGGATTTTGATTCTTTAAAGCATTGGCATCAGTCCTGGGAAAAGGGGAAGTGTATTGTTGGGAAAGTCCTCCACTGAGTCACTCAGGGACCTGTGTTTGAATGAATTGTATAGGTAGGGCTGTAGGGAGGCCTTTAAACTAGATGGTCAGGGGAGGGTTAACCTGACAGAAGATTTGGAAAGTGAAAATGAAAGGACAAAGCATTAGTCCAGGTTAGCAATACCAGAATGATAACCAGAGTGTGACAGGAAGGGGCAAGGGTTACAAACATAAGAGCTCACCAGCAGAGGGTTAAAAAACAGAATTGAAGGCTCTTTATCTGAATGAAAAACAAGATGGATGAGTTATAGCAAATAAAAATGAAACGAACACGATATTCTAGCAAAGATATGGTTACAAAGTGACCATCGCTGATACCTGAATATCATAGAATCCTACAGCCTTCAAGTCTGCATCGACCACAATCCTACCCAGGCCCTAACCCCATGCATTTACCCTAGATAGTCCCCCTGACACTAAGGGGCAATACTGCATGGCCAATCTACCTAACCTGCACATCTTTGGACTGTGCAAGGAAACTGGAGCACCCAGAGAAAACCTACATAGTCACAGGGAGAATAGGCAAACCCAACTAGGAATCAAACGTGCCAGGGACTGTGAGGCAGCAATGCTAACCACTGTGCCCCCATGCTACCCTAGTCAAGGATATTTGACATTTTGGAAGGGCAATGAAAGGAAGAGAAGGTTGGGTGACCCTATTAATAAAGGCAGGTCAGTGGAGTAGTGATAAATTATCTTGGTTTGGAAGATGAAGATAGAGAATGATTTTGCATGATGATTAAAAATAGCAAAAGCAATAAATCATTATTGGGATTGTTTTATTGTTCCCCAGACAGCCAGACTGTAGGAAAGAATATAAATTACAAAATAATGCAGGGCTTATAACAAAGATACTGCAATAATTATTGGTGATTTTAATCTTCATATTGATTGGACCAATCAAACTGGCAGAGTGTGCCTGGAGGATGAGTTCACAGAATGTATTCTAGACAGATTCTTAGAACAATATAACCAAACCAGACTACTTTAGACCTGTGTAATGTGTAGTGAGACAGGATTAATTAACAGCCTCATAGTAAAGGATCCTTGAGGTAAGAGTAAGCGTAAGATGATAGAATGTCGCATTCAGTTTGAGGGTGAGAAGTGTGTGTCCGCAACTAATGTCTGAAGGTTAAGTGAAAAGAATGGAACAGGTTTGGTGAAAATGGAATTGTAAAATAGTTCAAAAGTTATGACAGTAGAAAAGCAATGGCAGACATTTGAAGGAGATATTTTATAAATCTCAACAGAGATATATTCCATTGAAAAAAAACAACTGAGATGGATGCATCATCTTGGCTGACTAAGGACGTTTATAATGGTAATAATTGAAAGAAAAGATGTACAATGCCACACAGATTAGTGGCAACCAAATAGAGTCATAGAGTTATAGAGGTTTACAGCATGGAAACAGGCCCTTTGGCCCAACTTGTCCATGCTGCCTCTTTTTAAAACCCTGAAGCTAGTCCCTATTGCCCACGTTTGGCCCATATCCGTCTTACCCATGTAACTGTCTGCTTTTTAAAAGATAAAATTGTACCCACTTCTATTACTACCTTTGGCAGCTTGTTCCAGACACTCACCATCCTCTGTGTGGAAAAAAATTGCCCCTCTGGACACTTTTGTATATCTCCCCTTAAATCTTTGCCCTCTAGTTTTAGACCCCCTTACTTTTGGGAAAAGATATTGACTGTCCAGCTGATCTATGCCCCTTATTATTTTATAGATCTCTTTAAGATCAACCCTCAGCCTTCTGAGAAAAATGTCCCAGTCTATCCAGCCTCTCCTTATAACTCAAATCATCAAGTCCTGGTAGCATCCTAGTCAATCTCTTCTGCACTCTTCCCAGTTTAGTAACATCCTCTCTATAATAGAGTGACCAGAACTGTACATGGTATTCCAAGTGTGGCCTTACTAATGTCTTGTACATCTTCAAATATTTGGGAACATTTCAGAAACCAGCAAAAGATGAGGAAAAATGAGGGGGAGATTTGATTGAGGGAAAACTAGCAAGAAATATAAAAGCAGATAGCTAAAGTTTATACAAAGGTATGTGTAAAAAAAAAGTAGCTAAAGTAAGCACTGGTACCTTGGGGGTAAAACTGAGGAATTAATGGTGAACAGGGCAATTGCAAACACTTTAGACAAGTACTTTGTACCTGTTTGTGTTACGTTTTCAGTAGGTTGTTATATATTTTAAATTTCTGCTTTATCTCAGGGCAAATCAGAGATGAGATTAGCTTTACATATTTAACACATTTCTTTACAGTATTTCAAAATACCACCATAATCTGAAAGTTTTTACATACCTGTTCTCAGCCAGAACTCTGATTAGTCTTCTGGAACTTTCTGAATGACACCAGTTGCTTTACTCTCGCGATCCATCTGCAGGTGTAGGCAATTAAGCACAGTGAACAGTAATCAGTTACAGATGAGTGCAATCAAAGACAGGCCATTGGACACCACGGTCTCCATGGTAAAAGACACAAAAGCATCTGAATAATAATAGAAAAAGTAAGGAAGAAGAAACTTAAAAACAGTCACAATTACTTGAGAAATGTTACAAGGAAAACTAATGGGACTAAAGGGTCACAGGATCTCTGACTAGATTGCCGAGGGTTTTAAAAGAAGTGACTACAGAGATAGTGAGTGCGTTTTTTGGTAATCTTCCAATATTCCCTAGATTCTGTTTTCCCTAGAATCGATCATTAAGAAAGTTGTAGTGAACATTTGATTTAATTTGATGTACTATTAACACATGTATTGGGATGAAAAGTGTTGTTTCTTGCATGTTATACAGTTAAAACATACCAAACATAGAGAAGGCGAGGGTGCAGGATACAGTGTTGCAGTTACAGTAGGGTGAAGAAAAAGATCAGCTTAATACATGATGGGACCACTCAAGAACTGGTTGACAGAAGGGAAGAAGCTGTTATTGAGCTTGTTGGTATGTGTTTTCAGGCTCTTGTATCTTTTTCCCCAATGGAAGAAGGTGGAAGAGAGTACAACCAGGGTGCGTGGGGTCCTCAATTATGCTGGCTGCTTTCCCAAGCAGGGCTTGTAAACAGAATCAGTGAATGGGAAGTTAGTTTACATCATGGACAACAATCCTTTGCAGTTTATTGGGGTATCGGATCAAGCAGGAGCCATACTGTGACACATCCGGATAGGATACTTTCAGTGGTGCATCTGTAAAATAGATGAGTTGTTCGGGACATGCCAAATTTCCTTAGCTTTCTGAGAAAATAGAGGTGCTAACCACTGTGCCACCATGCTGCTCGTCATGTTAAGTTTATTAGAATTCTTTGAGGACGTAATAAATAGGGTGGATAATGGGGAACTGTAGATGTAGTGTATTGGATTTCCAAAAGGCATTCAATAAGATGCTACATAAACTGCCTCCAAAGAAATGCAGGTAGTTCTCCACAACTGCCACGAGTGCCACACTTGAAAGAGGACATTGTCACCTTGATTGCTCCTTATTAACTGCATTTTCACATCCATTCATCAAAGTCATGGCTATGTTTGACTCTCCGGAGTACTTTCAGAAGATGCTATTCATCCAATTTTTGCCTCATTATAAACCTTCCGTTTTCAATTTGTTGCATCGGAGTGTCCTCTAATATTTCACTAATATTAACATAAATCATTACCATGATCCAATTTTAAATACCTGTACTTTGAAGTGATGGTAAAATCTATGAAAACTTTCCACACACTCCCAATTAGTTCCTTATTTTGTGATAAACATGAAAAGAACATAGAAGAGGTTGGTGGAATGAATGAACAAGTAACAGATGAAATTTAGTGCAGCAAAGTGATACATTTTGTAGGAAGAACACAAAAGGACACTAAAGAGTAAAGGGTAGAAATCTAAAAGGGGCACAGGAGCAGAGGGATCTTGGGGTGGCTGGGGTAGTACGTGTGCACAAATCATTGAGGATTCAGGACAGATTGAGAAAGTTGTTTATTGAGTGTTTAGGATCCTGGGTTTTATAAATAGGGGTATGGAGCGCAAAAGCAAAGAAGCTATGATAGACTTGCATGAAACACTGGTTTGGTCTCGAGTACTGAGTCCGGTTTCTGGGCACCACACTTCAGGAAGGATGCAAAGGCATTAAAGAGAATGCAGAAAAGATTCAGGAGAATTGGTCCAGGAATGAACTTCAGATCCGTGGATAAATTAGGGAAGCTTGGGGCTATTCTCCTTAGAGAAGAGGAGATTAAGAGGTTTGATTGAGTTGCGCAAAATCATGAGGGATCGCAACAGGATAGCTAGGAGGAAACTGTTCCCATTGGTGGAAAGATCGAGAATCAGAGGGCATCAATTTAAGGGACAAAAACAGAAAAATGCTGGAAAATCTCAGCAGATCTGACAGCATTTGTGGAGAGAGAATAGAGCCAACATTTCGAGTCTGGATGACTCTTTGTCAGAGCTGAGAGGAAAGAATCAGCAGAGATTTCCACTATGAGGGTAGGGAGGGATGATGGAATTGGATAACGAGAATGTAAATGAGGATACAGAAGGCTGAGAAGATTTAGAAAGTTTCCACTAAGTGATCAGAATGCATGAGTGGCAAAGCAAAGGTACAGCTTGGTAAAGGACTGCCTGAGAAATGTGGCAGTTGGCCTGAAGAAGGGAGAGGTGGAAAGAAGGAGAGCAATAAAATGGAGAATGAAATGAAATGAAACAATATAAATGGAAATGGGGAGGAGGGGAGAGTTCATACTCTGAATTGGTTGAACTCGCTGTTCAGTCTGGAAGGCTGTGAAGTGTCTAATTGCAAGATGAGGTGCTATTCCTGCAGTTTACATTAGGGCTCACCAAAATATTTCAAAAGGCCAAGGACGGACACATGGACAGGAGAGCAGATGGTGTGTTGAAATGGCAAGCGATAGGAAGGTCTGGGTCCTGCTTGCCAACAGACCAGAGCAGTCACCCAGTCTGCGTTTAGTCTGTCCGATGCAAAGTGGACCGCATTGGGAGCAGCAAATGCAGTAGACCAGATTGAAGCAGGTGCAGATTGCTTCATCTGAAGGGGCTGTTTAGGACCTTGGAGCAGGGAGGAGGTAAAGGGGCATTGTACCTTCTACAATTGCATGGGAAGGTGCTGTGGGTAGGGGATGAGGTGTTGGGTGTGATGGAGAAGTGGACTAGGGATTTAAGGGAATTGGCAAAAAAGCAACAGCTACACAAGGAAAATATTCTTCAAGCAGTGAATGGTTAAGATCTGGAATACTATAGTTGAGAGTGTGGTCGAGGAAGACTCAGTTGCACCTTCAAAAAAGAATTGGATGATAATTTGAAAAGAAAAACATTGCAACTCGGGGCAAAATGTGTGGTAGTGATACAAAGTGAGTTGCTTTTTCAGATTGCTAGCATAGATATGATGGGCCCAATGACCACCTTCTGTGCTGTAACCATTCTGTGATGAATATTATATATTATGTATATTTGGCATCAGCAACAGAGACTTACAGGGCTCCAAGTTTTCAAGAAATTCAACTGACCAACAATTTTGGTCTTATATAACAGTAGCATTGCACTGTAATTGATCAAAGTCATGTTTTGTTTTGAGATTAAAAACCTGTTTTGGGACATTTATTAAAATTTTATCTTGAAGCATTAAACAGGGAAAGAAAACAAAAATAAAACTTTGACCCTCAAAACTCCAGGTAAATTCAGAGAAAACATAATTATTTAGAAAACAACTGAAATTCAAGGAAAAAAATCCATGCTTTATTTTCAAGGAAGAGTCATTATTTGATTAATGGAAACAATTATTCAAAGTTTGGAAGATACTATTCAATTATGAATAAATTCACATGTTCGAGGTAAAAGGACAACGTTGAGTCACAGAATTACTCTTAACATATCATTAAATTTTCAAGTGGTGGTGAAGATTTTACAATAGTCATTAATTGCCATACAAACGGATCTGGAGATTGTTGTTTAGATAAAGGATGATGAATTAAGTATTTGTGAAGTTTCCTTTAAAGAGTGGTTTAAGGCATCAGCGCACAGTGCTATATAATCTTTTCAACTATTAACTTGCAAAATCTTCATTTCTTTATCCCTGGCTGAAAATGTCAACTCTCCACTTCCCTGCTTCCACTGTCTCTTGAGGCAGAGTGTTCCAAAGTTGCACAACCCTCTGAGGGGAAATAATTGCCTTCTCTGCCCTAAAAACTGTCTCCTACTTCTGGACTCGCTCACAAGGGAAAACATCCTGTCCACGCTCATCCATCTTGTTGAGACTGTTCAGGATTGTATACACTTTAATCAAATCACCCCTCACTACTAAACACCAATGGAATAAAACCTATTCTGCCCAACTTTTCCTCATAAGACAACCTGCTCATCCAGTATCAATCCAGTAAACCTCCTCTGAATTGTCTCCGAGGCATTGACATCCTTCCTTAATAAGGAGATCAAAATTACACAAATTTCACCAACTTACTTTTATAAAAGCAAATAACTGTGGATGCTGGAACCTGAAACAGAAAGAGAAAATGCTGGAAAATCTCAGCAGGTCTGGCAACATCTGTAAGGAGAGGAAAAGAGCTGACGTTTTGAGTCCAGATGACCCTTGGCCAAAACTGTCAATATGTTCAATTCCTCTCCTGATAAAGGATTGCATTCCATTAACCTCCTTAATCTCTGTACCTGCATATGAAGTTTTTGCGCCTCATACACTAGGACACCTAGATCTATCTGCACCTTGGAATTTTGCAGTTCTTCTCTGTTTAAGTAATATTCTTCTTTTGCTCTTCCTGCAAAGTGAGCAATTTCACATTTTCCAAAATTTTTTCCATTTGCTTTTCATTAGGTTTTTTCCTCTCGCCCGATCTATCTATATCTGTCCGCAACTTCCTTATGTCCTCTTCAGAACACACTTCCCGACCTAAATTAGTGTCATCTGCAAATTTAACTACCCTGACTTTGCTCCCCATGTCTAAGCCATTGATATAAACTGTAAGAGTTGAGGTCCCAGCATAAACCTCTGTGGACTCCACTCATCCCATCCTGCCAATCAGGTGAAAGATCACATTATACATTCTCTCTTTTTTCTGCCAGCTAGCCACAATAATATGTTGTCTCCTGTACCACGAGCTTTTATTTTTCATGATAACCTTTGGTGTGGCCCCTCCGCCCTTTGGTGTGGCCCCTCCGCCCTTTGATGTGGCCCCTCCGCCCTTTGATGTGGCCCCTCCGCCCCTTGCCTCGCCCTCCGCCCCTTGCCTCGCCCTCCGCCCCTTGCCTCGCCCTCCGCCCCTTGCCTCGCCCTCCGCCCCTTGCCTCGCCCTCCGCCCCTTGCCTCGCCCTCCGCCCCTTGCCTCGCCCTCCGCCCCTTGCCTCGCCCTCCGCCCCTTGCCTCGCCCTCTAATTTCTTTCCCTCCATGTCTCTTTGTAATTGAAGCCTAGCTAATTCCATTTCTTCTCTTCCTGAAATAGTGAGCCTATCTAACTCCCCTTGTATATTTAAATGTGTTGCCAGACTATCAATTATCTCAGCCTTCTGAATCCCTGGATCTAAAACTGCTTTCAAATTATCTGACAATTCCATCAATTTAGTTTTAGGCAGACTTTTCAAACTTGCTACGGATATATTGCTTACTTCCAGATGGAATCGATCCAGATCCAGCGTCAGTTTTGCAGCTTTCTTACTTTGAATAACATGTTCTCATTGACTTCCATATGGCCCTCATTTTCCTATGTAAAAAGTCAAAAACCCCATCCATCCACAGAATTAAACTTTTTGAGATCTCAGACTTGAGCCCCCAATTTTCTATCATGAACCATGCTGATGTTATCTGTGAGGACGTCCCAACATGAAACAAGGCAAATTTCTAGCTGTTGCTGGGCAGATCATATCCTGCTCAACCTTGTTCAAATCTTGTCACTGCTGTTGACAGTTGCCATATATATCATCGCAATATAAAGGGCAAAATTTTCAATCGTAGCGGGCGGGACAGAATACTTGGCGGACCATGCCAAGGTCCGTTGATATTGGGCAGGAATTTCTGGTTTTGGGGGGAGCACGGCTGGAAATTCCCGCCCAAAGTTTCTGGCAGAAGTGTGCAAAATTATTACCTAAGATAGGAAACTCTGAAGAATAGTCATCCACATGTTTTGGTTGTGAGGAAGCATTTGGGCAGCGGGATAGGAGCACAGCTTATTTTTAACTTTCAAGTGATTTTCTTTCACTGCAAGTGAATTGGAACAGTAATAATTGGTGATCTTATTAGAACAGCTATTCATTACTGGAATCATCCAAAAAGGATGTGAAAATGTCTTGAGGACTACGCAGAACTGGATCATTTTGACCATGAGCAATGAATTATAGTGATTGCAACGTTCCGATTCATCACAAAAAACGTTGACAAGTGATTGTCTGGCAGTAATTGCTTTCAGAATTTATCTTTTCAAGTTTAAGGGAGATTATGAGCCTGCCAACTGTTCTTGTATTTTAATTGGTTGCAGAATCTTGTCAGAAATAGAACATTCTAGGGTATCTGCAATGGGAGAAATTAAAATGCATTTAGTCATATTGTGCAAGTTTTCTGAAGTTTAAAGAAGCTTGGTGCAATCAGAGAGAAAAGTAGCAGTCAAATTGACATACTTCTTCAAACTTTGATAGGCAACATCATATTTTGAATGTCAATGACCAGTTCCACCAGTATTGGTGAGATTTTCAAAGCATCATTGCATTTCTTAAGTAAGAACAGGATTAACACATTCAGTCTCTTGTGCCTGCCTCACCATTTACTCAAATTATGGCTGACCTATAACTTATTTCCATATAGTAGTGAGGCATATTTTATATAACACAGTTTTATAAATAAAAATTAATAATAGGTTTATATTTACTGAGAATGATGGTTAGATTCCTGGTCCACTCAACCACTCCGGTTGCTGTGTTTGCACTCTCACAGCAGCCCATGTCCTGCTAAGATAACCACAGACCCAGCCTCAGTCCTCCAGTTTTGCATTTGCCCAAGTGGTTGTTCCGTACTCTGGAGTATTGTGTGCAGTTTTGGTGTCCTTATCTGAGGAATGATGCTCTTTCTGTAGAGGGTGCACAGCAAAGTTTGTCAGGCTGATTCCTGGGATGGCAGGTCTGTCACATGAAGAGAGACCAAGTCAGTTAGGATTATATTCATTAGAGTTAAGAAGAGTGAGAGGGGATCTCATAGAAACTTACAAAATTCTAACAGGATTAGATAGGGTAGATTCAGAAAGAATATTCCCAGTGGTGGTGGAGTCTGGAATTGGTGGTCATAGTTTGAGGATAAGGGGTAAACCTTTTAGGATTGAGGTGAGAAGACAGTTCTTCACCCAGAAAGTGGTGAATATGTGGAATTCACTACCCCAGAAAACGTTGTCTGATTTCAGGAATAAATTAGATATAGCTCTTGGGGCTAAAGGGATCAAGGAATATGGGGACGGGGGAGAAGGGGAGATCAGGATATAGAATTTGATGATCAGCCATGATCGAGACGAATGATAGAACAGGCCTGAAAGGCCGAATGGCCTACTCCTGCTTCTATTTTCAATGTTTCTCTTCTACACACTACGTCTATTTGTTTAATAATATCTGTAATACTTCCAAAGAAGTTTCTTTTCAATAAGTATTCATAAATGTAGGAAAAAGAGTTGGCCATTCAGTCCCTCAGGCCTGTCTTGCCATTCCATTTGGCTGATCTATATCGTAAGTTTATCAACCCACATTGGTTCTGCAACATATACCTTTCCCTAACAAAATGCTACTGATCTCTTGTTTTGAAATGTTCAATTAACCTAGCCTTACCAACTTTTTGGGGTGAAATTCGCATTGCCATTGGCATGAAGAGACTTGTTTTGGTGTTACCCCAAATGGTATAACATTCTTTTTCCAATAATGCTGCCTTGTTGTGGACTCCCCACCAGAGGAAATAATTTCCCTTGATCTATTTAATCAAATCCTTCAATCATCTTAAACACCTTAATTAAAGTTAATTTATTAGTCACAAGTAAGGCTTACATTAACACTGCAATGAAGTTACTGTGAAATTCCCCCAGTCGCCACACTCCGGGCAGAACGTACAAACTCCATACATTCAGCGACCCAAGTTGGAAATCAAACCCAGGTCCCTGGTGCTGTGAGGCAGCTGCGCTATCCACTGTGCCACCGTGCCACCCTTAGATCAAGTTATCTTATCCGATTTGAATTTGAGCAATAGCTTGACAATTAGCTATTCCCTGCTATGTTTTCCATGGCAACATTTCTACCAATCAAAGCCCATTGTCAACCTAGTGGGCAATCTCTCAAGCAGTATAAATGGTTGTTCCCTTTACCCTTGGCATTCTTGTGATGGGTCCTGATGAGTGCAAGACAAAATGCTTCAATAAATTGTTTCTTTTTTTTGGCAATACTCTAATGTAAATATATTATATGACGCATTTAAAGCAATGCTACTTAGTTACAATGGCAACGGCACCAGATGTTATGATGTTACAACAGTATGGGTGTATGTGTGGGTTTGTGGTTTTGGCCAATAGTTTAGGGGAATGTGACAGAATTTGGAACTGTTGGTGAGAGGCCAAAATGAAGAATTAGATCCAAAACATCACGAGCTGCAAGATGGAAAAAGGGAGAAGCTCAAAGACCACAAACATCAAGAGAAATGTCAATAAAATTTGAAACAAATTTTAAATTTTAAACCACCTTAATGGATTGGAAAGATTGAGAACTAAGCAGATGTTATGGGAAGCAAAACCGTTAAACAAATAAAGAGCAAAAACACAAAGAATTTTGATGGAGAAATAGGATCCAAAAACAACTTGAGGAAAATGAAACCTGGGTAGGAAAACATGGACAAAAGGTAGCAAAAAAGGAGGGGAGGTAGTAGGTTATTTTTCTCTCTAAATCATGTCACTGAGCTGCTGCACAGATAAATAACTATCTAACTTATTCCATTCAGACTATAATATTGACACAATTGCAATAATTTGTGGGCAGCGTGGTAACACAATGGTTAGCACTGCACAGACCCAGGTTCAATTCCTGGCTTGGGTCACTGTGTGGAGGCTGCACATTCTCCCTGTGTCCATGTGGGTTTTCTCCGGGTGCACCGGTTTCCTCTCTCAGTCTGAAAGATGTGCTGGTTAGATACGCTGGCCATGCTAAATTCTTCCTCAGTGTACCCGAACAGACGCCAGAGTGTGATGACTAGAGGATTTTCACAGTAACTGCAATGCAGTTAATGTAAGTCTACTTGTGACATGAATGAAATAAACTTTTACCGTGCAGGTTTGGTGGATTGGCTATGCTAAATTGACCCTTTTTGTCAGTGATGTGTCAATTAGATAGAGTTGCCATGGTAAATGCGCAAGATTATAGTGATAGGGTAAAGGGGAGGGATGTGATGGGATACTCTTTCAGACTGTTGGTGCAGACGAGATGGGCTGAATGGCCTCTTTTAGTACAGTAGGTATTGTATGATGGAGATCTGCTAAAGATGCCAAAAGACAGTATCAGACTAGCCACATGGACTCTTGCTGACGATGGCAAGGTCTGCAAGACATAACTAGCTACAAGATGGAGGCAGGTAAAATTGCTGGTTCCAACGCACCTCTCCCCGCTGTGTTCAACGCATTCTATGCCCGTTTTGAGCAAGAGGTCAGCGAGAGCACACCCTACAACCCAGAAACCTCGGACGACCCTGTATCTGAGGTCACCTTTGCTGTCGTCAGAGTAGCCTTCTCAAAGTCAACCCACAGAAAGTGACTGGCCCGGAATTGTTGGGAGGTGGGCCCTGTCAACATCAATGGGGATGAAATAGAAAGGGTCGAGAGCTTCAAGTCTTTAGGTGTCCAGATCATCAACAACCAGTCCTGATCCCTCCATATAGTTAAGAAAGCCCACAAACGCCTCTACTTTCTCAGGAGACTAAGGAAATTTGCCATGTCCACTACAGCTCTCACCAACTTCTACAGATGCATTGTAGAAAGTATTCTTTCCAGTTGTATCCACAGCTTGGTGTGGTTCGTGCTCTGTCCAAGACTGCAAGAAACTACAAAGTCCAGTCCATCACTCAAACCAGCCTTCCACCCATTGACTCTGTCTACACTTCCTGCATCTCAGCAAAGCAGTTAACATAATCAAGGATTTCACATATCCCAGACATACTCTCTTCCACCACCTTCCATCGGGGGGAAAAAAAATACAAAAGCCTGAGTTCACGTACCAACCGACTCAAGAACTGCTTCTTCCCTGCTGCCGTTAGACTTTTGAATGGACCTACCTCGTATTAAACTGATCTTTCTCTACACGCTAGCTGTGACTGTAACATGACATTCTACACTCCTTTCCTACCCTACGCACAGTATGTTTTGTCTGTGTAACGCGCAAGAAACAGCACTTTTCATTGTGTGCTCATACATGTGACAATAATAAATCAGATCAAAATCAACACTGAATTCCAATTTAAATCATTTTAATAGTAAGCTCCCTTAAAAGCTCTTTTTGATCAGTTTGGGATTTCTTTCAATTTGCTGGCGGGGTTTTCTGCATTAGTTTCAGATTTCCAATTGCACACTATCATTAACAATTTCACCATCATGGTTTGCGGCTTAGATTGAAATGAGTCTGGCTCAAATTTGAATTCCGTGCAGCAATTTCTATATAAATTTAAATGGGGAATGGAATAAATTTTGGATCAATGATTTTGATCCTGTTTGCAGCATCCAGCTGCTTTACTGAGCCAGTGATAAAGACGTTCTGAAATTGCCCACAGTGACATCCTTCACCTAAATCAGATTACCCGCGCATCAGTAAATATTGCTCATTTTGTTCAGCAGTCTTCAACATGTTCACTTTCCTTTCAAAACCTATTTGAAGGATACTTAAGGGAGACGTGTGAAATGCAAAGTTTATTCCACATTTGAAGAACATCCGTTCACAAGGAGCACATCATAAGAAATTGTTATTAAAATCAGGATGGGTCTCGTCGATGGAAATGAAATGTTACCACAATCACTGCAATTCCTTTAGCAGTCTGACTGCTTTGAAATGATATTGTAACTTTTTTTTAGTGCCTGGTGCATCAGAGTGTTGAAACTTCTGCTTTGAAACTTAGTGGGTGGAATTCCCCCACACCGGTGGGCTGAATGGTGGGTGGGGTGGAGGGGAATTTAGGATAAGGTCCAAGAATAGGCTTCATGCTGGGGTGAATTTAAGGTGGAATCTTCTGACGGTGCCTGTCAAGGTGGATTGGAATCCTGTTGGGAGGTCGGCGTGAAACTGATTTGCATCCTACTAATGGGATAAAAATGGCCAAAATCTTCCCCTTCTTCCTCACAATGCCCCAACGTGCCAGCAGCAAAACATGCCGATGCAGAACATATCTGCACCAGTGTGGTGCACACAAGTTGGGAATCACCTGAAGAAGGCCTAGGGCTGCCTCCAGAGCTCAGTATGGAGGCCACCAGTGATGCTGGATTCAGGAACACATCATCAGTAACTGGAGGAAGCATCTAACAGACTCACCTTCCAGCCTCAGTGTGTTCCTGGAGGATTATCCTTTCCCTTCTGGAGGTCCATCTTCTCCCTTCAATGGTGCGTCAGTGATGTTGGGTATATTCACTATGGGAACAGTGGCAGGTTGTGCACCATCAAGTCTGCCCCATGATGGCACAAAATCCCTGGATGCGTATCTAATCAGTAGATACAACACAGTTTTCCATTTGCCTCCATGCTGGGGAACACTTAACATTCCTGCCCCTATCACTTGGCCCTTGTTTCTGATATGTTTGTGGCTAAGCACTGCAGCTTCACTGGCATTTTCCTGTTGTAACTTCAGCAGGATTGTATCACACTGGCTGCAACTTTAGGCTGGGGGGATTCTGTGACACCAAACCCAGCTTACTGGTACTATAAAATCCCTACAGTGCAGGAGGAGGCCATGCGGCCTATTGAGTCTGCACCAACCCCATTCCCACCCAGACCTGATTCCCGTAACCCCACATATTTACTCCGCTAATCCCTTGATACTAGGGTTAATTTAGCATGGCCAATCAACCTAACCCATACATCTTTGGGCTGTGGGAGGAAACCGGATCACCTGGAGGAAATCCACACAGACGTGGAGAGAATGTGCAAGCTCCACATGGACAGTGATCCAAAGCTGGAAAAAGGCCTAGGGCTTCCCATGGGGTCTGCTCAGGAGTGTTTCCCTTCGCCTTCCATAGACAAGGCCAGTAATGTAAAAAGACGGAGGGCGAGGTAGTGCACAGTTAGATGCTGAATGTTTGAGCAACCGTGGCTTCTCAGTAAGTGGACAGATCATTAGTAGTTGGTATCCTGGGTGAGAATCCAAGATCTGATGAGCAGTGATGCAGCTTGAAGCTACTTTCAATGACAGATTGTTCGCTATTGTCATGGAAAGGAATTTTCCCCAACCCCAGAATACCCACCAAGCCAAGTGGAGAGTCCTGGTAGATGAAGCCAGATACCAGCTCAGGCATAACCTGCAGACCTCTGATTCCAATCCATATTTGACGGAGGATTTTGAAGAAAACTCCTACAAATATTTCCAATGTAGCGAGAAAGAGTCAACGTGGGAATAAGTTGGAAGTGGTTTTGCAAATGATAAAATACACCACATTTCCTGACTCTCTTTTATTTTCTTTGTATTATTCAGTACACCACAGAACAGAGTTTCCTGATACCAAGGGATATTAATCTCTGTGTGTGGCTCACAGCTAACCTCAGTTACAAATGTGGGATGATTGAAATGCATCCTGTCAAGTCCTACTACTCTGCTATATAATGGATCTTCTGTAACAGTCAGTTACCTAGCAATGCCAATAATGATATGCACAAAGGAATATTGACACAACTGCCATCTCCTGCAGAATAATGTAAGAAGCAGGAGTAGGGAAATCAGTCCCTTGAGCCTGCTCCACCATTTCATACAACCATGGTTCATCTCATTGCAGCATCAACTCCACACAACATGCAATATCCAGACAGTAGGCAGCAAATGTTGCTCCCAAGAGCATAAGCAATAGGGGAGGGAACAGACCATAAAGCCCCCCTCCAGACCTTTTCTGCTATTGAATAATATCTGATCTTAAACCTCAGCTCCACTTTCCTATACTCTATACCCATATTACTTAGTTTTCTTAATCTCCAAAAATCTCTTGATCTCTTTCTTGAATATAATAACTTACTGAATGTCCACTGCCCTCTTTAACCTGAGAATATGAACCTAAGTTCTAAACTCTCCAGCCACGTACCTTGCACCTCAAAGGTGCAATTTGTCTTCCTAATTGCTTGCTGAACCTGCATGTTAACTTGTTGCAATTTGTGTCCAAGAACGTCCAAATCACTTTGTACACCAACTTTTGCCAGTCTTTTGCATTTTTTAAACAACTCCACTTTACTGTTCCCAAAGGAGAAAATGCTGGAAAATCTCAGCAGGTCTGGCAGCATCTGTAAGGAGAGAAACAAGCTGACGTTTCGAGTCCACATAACCCTTTGTCAAAGCTTATATCCACTTTTTTATTCCTCTGAGAAAAGTGGATAACTTGACATTTCTCCGTGTTATATCTGGTTGGAAAGGTTTTGTTCTAGGAGGCAGTAAATGTTAGCAATGATCCACCGTGAAAGTTTGAGACTTGTGGCATACAGCTACTCAAACAAGCTGATCTCTGTAACCCTGAGTTAGGGATCTTACTCAACATTTCCTCAAATATCCCTTTATTGTGTCGCATTTGTCACACTGTGTGGCATAAGAACATAAGAAATAGGAGCAGGAGTAGGCCATCTAGCCCTTCGAGCCTGCCCCGCCATTCAATAAGGTCATGGCTGATCTGTTGTGGCTCAGTTCCACTTTCCCGCCCTCTCCCCATAACCCTTAATCCCCTCTCTCATCAAGAACCCATCAACCCGCTTCTTAAAAATATTTAGCGAGGCAGCCTCCACCACTTCAACGGGCAGAGAATTCCAGAGATTCACCACCCTTTGAGTGAAGAAGTTCCTCCTCAACTCCGTTCTAAACCGCCTCCCCTTTATCTTGAGGCTGTGCCCCCTAGTCCTACTGTCTTTTTTGAGCGGGAAGAGTCTCTCCACCTCTATCCTATCCATCCCATTCATCATCTTATACGTCTCAATGAGATCTCCCCTCATTCTTCTAAACTCTAACGAGTACAAGCCTAGTTTATTCAGCCTCTCCTCACAGCTCAATCCCCTCATCTTTAGGATTGATGCATGGCTACACAGGGTACAGATCTTAAAGGGTCCACTTCTTGAGGTGTGGCCTGTTTGCCACCTGAATGATAGACTCTGCACTTAACCAAGAAGGAATGTGTTCTGGAGGGGAGGTGATGGCCTAGTGGTATTATCATTAGACTATTAATCCAGAAACTCAGCTGATGTTCTGGGGGCCTGAGTTCAAATCCCGCCATGGCAGATGGTGGAATGTGAATTCAATAAAAATATCTGGAATTACGAATCTTCTGTCAATTGTCAGGAAAACCCATCTGGTTTACTTATGTCCTTTAGGGAAGGAAGTCTGCTGTCCTTACGGTGGTGAAAGTAAACATTGGTCCTTTAGAGGATGAGAAGGGGGCTGTCATAACTGGAAATGAGAAAATGGCTGAGACATTGACCAGGTATTTTGAGTCGGACTTCATTGTGGAAGACAAATAATATGACAAAAATTGATGACAGGAGGGCTATGGCAGGTGAAAACCTAAAACTATCGTTATCACGAAAGAGGTTGTGTTGGGCAAGTTAATGGGGCATAAGCTAGACAAGTCTCCTGGTCCTGATGGAATACATCCCAGGGTACTAAAAGAGATGGCAGGAGAAATAGCAAATGCACTAGTGGTAATTTACCAAAATTTGCTGGACTCTGGGGTGGGTTCCCGCAGATTGGAAAACAGCAAATGTGACACCACTGTTTAAAAAGGAGGTAGACAAAAGGCAGGTAACTATAGGCCAGTTAGCTTAACTTCTGTAGTAGGGAAAATGTTTGAATTATTGATCAAGGAAGAGTTAGCGAGACATCTGGATATAAATTGTCCCATTGGTAAGACAGGCATGGGTTCATGAAGGGCATGTTTGCCTAATTTGGTGGAATTCTTTGAGAACATTACATGTGTAGTGGATAATGGGGAACCTGTGGATGTGGTATATCTGGATTTCCAGAAGGCATTTGACAAGGTGCCGCACCAAAGACTGCGACATAAGATAAAGGTGCACGGTGTTACGGGTAATGTATTAGCATGGATAGAGGGTTGGTTCACTAACAAAAAGCAAAGAGTTGAGGTAAATGCGTTTTTTTTATGGTTGGTGATCAGTGGCTAATGGTGTGCCTTAGAGATCAGTGGGACCGCAATTGTTTACGATTTACAAAGATGGTTTGGAGTTGGGGACCAAGCGTAGTTGTCAAAATTCTCAGATGACACTTAGATGGGTGGAAGAGCAAAGTGTGAAGAGGACGCTGAAAGTCTGCAAAGGGACATAGATAATCTAAGTGAGTGGGTGAGGGTGTGGCAGATGGAGTACAATGTTGGTAAATGTGAGATCAGGGATAACAGCAAAATGGAGTATTATTTAAATGGTAAAAAATTGCAGCATGCTGCTGTGCGGGGGGACCTGGGTGTCCTTGTGCAGGAATCTCAAGGAGTTGGTTTACAGGTGCAACAGGTAATTAAGAAGGCAAATGGAATTTTGTCCTTCATTGCTAAAGGGATGGAGTTTAAAAACAGTGAGATTATGTTGCAGCTGTGCAAGGTGTTGGTGAGGCCACATCTGGAGTACCATGTACGGTTTTGGTCTCCTTACTTGAGAAAGGATATACTGGCACTGGACGGGGTGCGGAGGAGATTCACTAGATAGATTCTGGAGTTGAGGGGGTTGGCTAATTAGGAGAGACTGTGTAGACTGGGGTTATACTCATTGAAATTCAGAAGAATGAGGGGAGATCCTATAGAAACATAAGATTATGAAGGGAATAGATAAGATAAAAGCAGGGAAGTTGTTTCCACTGGCAGGTGAAACTAGAACTAGGGGGCATAGCTTCAAAATAAGAGGGAGCAGATTTAGGACTGAGTTGAGGAGGAACTTCTTCACACAAATGGTTGTGAATCCGTGGAATTCCCTGCCCAGTGAAGCAGTTGAGGCTACCTCATTGAATGTTTTTAAGGCAAGGATAAATTTTTGAACACTAAGGGAATTAAGGGTTATGGTGAACGGGTGGGTAAGTGGAGCTGAGTCCACAAAAAGATTAGCCATGATCTTATTGAGTGGTGGAGCGGGCTTGAGGGGCCGGATGGCCTACTTCTGCTCTTAGTTCTTATGTTCTTAACTGGTCTGGCCTACATGTGACTCCAGAGCCACTGCAATGTGGTTGACTGTCTACTGCTTCTGAAATGGCCTAACAAGCCACTCAGTTCAAGGGCCACTAGGGATGGGCAATAAATGTTGGCCAGCCAGCGACGCCCATGTCCCATGAATAAGCAAAGAAAAAAGCGTGGCATGTGGCTGAGGAAAAAGCAACTGGTGCCTGTGTTGCTGCTGGTGGTGTTGAGTTTGCTGCTTCTCTTCATTATCAGAGGTTCATTGATGGAAGTACCCTCACGCCCTTGAGGCTGGTGACAAGGCAATGCTGCTGGAAGGGCCAGGCGGGTGAAGAACTTGGCAATCACCTGTCTAGTACTGAACACTCTCTGAGAGAAGGAGTAGTTTGAACACCAGTCTTTCACCTGGCCATGGCTGCGGCTCTTCAGTTTCACTGATCAAAGGTTTCTCAGTCTGTCGCTTTCACTAAAGATGCGTATCCAAGTGCACTCCTCGCAGTGACCCTGACGAGTTGCTTTAAACTCTGCTGACTGTTAAATTCAGAATTCTTGATTCAAACAGTACTGAATTACCTATTGGAATATTTAAATTACTGACCTGGATTCCCTGCAGGCCTTTTAACTCCACCCTGGGTGAAACTCGGATAGGGTGATTTGGGAATCCTGATTTGATGTCTTTTCTAGGGCATGTAACTCTTTGTGCACACCTAAACCCACCTCCCCTTGCCTGTCACAATTATTACCTATGTGTGCAAGTTAGCATGATGGATACTCGAGGTGATTTTGTTGACATGTACTCTGAGTGTCTGAACTTGCGTTCTGTATGTTATTAATCTAGCAACATCGTTAATATGTTCTAACTCTCTTCTAAAGCTAATAATTTTTGAGCCTGGTTGGTCTTTCAAAAGTCCAAATGTGGCCTGGCTTTTCCTTCTTGTTTAAGGTTAAAAAATATTTCCATTCTGAAGCAGGTAATCATTAAGCAGAATATATAATTTTAATATAAAAGATTTCCAGGGAAGTATACCCTGGACATCCTTCCAAGAACACTACCAATTTTGTGCTTCCATAGTTCGCTGTCAGATTTCAATATACCTTTGTTTTAGAATTAGAAGAACAAATGAAGGAATATTGGATATTCCAATTCTCTACCTTAGGGTGAACTAAGGCAAACTTTCATCAGTTTCCAAAGTTAGTAATTGCTGGAACAGTTGCTAGCTTGTCACCAGAGGCTTATAGCTTGAGAAACGTCACTCCACATCAAACATGGCTGATCAAGAGTCTGTCCTGCTCTTGCTGCCAGCAATTGGCGCCTTGTAAGAATTTGCAAGTTGACACTCAGTCTGTTTGACCATGTTATGAGCTCAAGTCCTGAGGTGGGATTTGAGGCTAGAGCTTCTGACTCAGAGACCACACCACAAAACCTCCAGGAATACTTGGTATACCTTTTGTTTCATGGCAAAACTCCTTTTCCTCATAAGCCACAGGTTTCTGATCACAGCTATTCTGTCAGCTTTCTAGGTTTTGCTTGGTCAGCTTCCATTTCCTGTCTCAGTTGTTACATATGCTTAACCAGCCATTTCCCGTTGTGGTCAACTCTACTGCTATGTCAACAAGCTACCAGAGGGAGGCGATGGGTGGAGGGCAAGTGGTCCTTGACTCCTTGGACATTGCATTGTGATGGCCCTTGCAAGTGGCTCGGCCACATTTAACAGCTGATTGATGTTGGCTGCTTTTAGCCATCAGATTGTGACCAGTCCTGTCATGTAAATCAACAGACTTTATTCCCACAAGCTATCTCTAAATCACAATTAACCCATGTAAAGCTAACATGCTAGCAACAATTTTTAGGTGACGATATCTTGGAGCTGCTTGAGATGTTGTGATTTTTTTTTTGGTTTTAATTACCTCACTTGTTCTCTATGATATATGTTACTCCGAGCTGAATGTGTTATACCTTTAGGTCACACTAAATCCATTCTGATTGTAATGCAAGTGGATGTTTCTGCAATGTTAATTCCACAACTACAAATTGTCTCATAATGCAGGATGACAAACCCAAATCTTCTGGCAGTCAATTATCTCAAGAAGGTACCCAATTAGCACGGCTAACAGAAGCGATTGAAACAGTGTTTTGGGGACACGGCGTTGCTGCTATTAAATCTAATTCCTGCATTTTATTTAACCCCAAAAGGTCCAATCACATCAAAAATGTTATCTTTTTATTTGAATGCATGCCACTCAGTATAATATGTGATCAAATTTAAATGAGTGCACTTGTAATAGCTTAGCGTGGTGAAAACAAATTCTAGTTTTTCTAAAAATCTACCTTTTATTGTAAGGAGTGTAATGATTAGTTCTGAATACTTTTCCCAATTTGCGAGAAATATAGATATTTCGATATTTTACATAAATGAATCAATGATGTAAAATTGAAACAATGCAAAGTTTATTCTGACATCATTCCATCCATAATTAGTCATGAGGGGCTCTCTGTTCATTTCAAATCTGCATGGCGCTGTCGTTCCTCTCTATCTCCATGTATACACCCATCCAGTCTGTCTCCGACCCGCTCTGTTCCTTGCTGAACTTTCTGCCTTTGATTGTTGCTAACACCAGACTCTCACCCCACCCTTTTCCAGCAGTTATAACAGTTGCGAATGTTGGTCAAATTTGCATATCTGCTCTGATCCATCGCATTATCCGTAGACAAAGTCATCATCAAGTTGATGCTTTTATGAGGTTTTTATTTGCCAGTATGACACAAACAGTGATGTGATGGATATGAATTGGTGCTGTCTGGGCTGAATTTTCCCAAAGGAAAATTGCCAGAGCAAGAAACAGGAGCCAACCTAACTCGGGGGCGGGGGAGCGGAGGAGGACTCTGGGGCGCCATCTTTCTAGCAGAGGTCAATTAACAGCTGCCATTAGGGCTGGCATCCATTTGAGGATGATGTTTTTTACTCATTGACTAGGCCAACATTTATTGCCCATCTCTGATTGCCCTTGAGACGGTGATAGTGAACTGCTTCCTTGAACCACTGAAGTCCATGTTGTGCAGGTATACCCACCATGCTGTTAGGGAGGGAGTTCCAGGATTTTGACCCAGCCAAGTCAGGGTGACACAGTGGTTAGCGTTATTGCTTCACAGCACCAGGGACCTGGGTTTAATTTCTGGCTTGGGTTGCTGTCTTGCAGAGTTTTTCACGTTCTCCCCAGGTCTGCGTGGGTTTACTCCTGATGCTCTGGTTTCCTTCCACAGTCCAAAACACGTGTTGGTTAGGTGCATTGGCCATGCTAAATTCTCGCTTAGTGTACCTGAACAGGCGCCTGAGTGTGGTGACTGGGGGATTTTCACTGTAGCTTCATTGCAGTGTTAATGTAAGCCTACTTGTGACACTAAGAAATATACTTTGAAGGTTAAACTTCCCTACTTTATTATGCCCACTGAGATAGTCACCTCACATCAATAGTTCCCCAACATATTTCTGTTTCTGAAAGTAAAGAGTTAACAGTTCTCTCTCCAGAAAACGAATTGGAAAACGGACGTCTCTAAAACCCATGCTTAACTCCTTGAAAAACATGATAAGTTAGATTTGGGGTAACTCAAATGTGATCATTCTGTGTAGCTGCATGGCCCTCTGCACTCTTTTGTATATCTTATTAATTCATGAGTGTAGTTTTTGATCTGCAATCTAATTGCTGAAGTACTTGCTTGAATTGCTATCTAGGGGGAAATAAGATTCTTCCACTGAATGCTGAAAACTATAAATTTTTATGATGTAATGCTTCTAGTATACAGTGCAGTATATCAGGAGTGCATCCTTTGCAAGAGCATGGAGGTCAGTGCAACCAATTTAGCTTGGGTGATGTTTGTGCCTTATTAGAAGAAGAATTGTACAGGTCAGAAATTGATCAAATTTGTTATCCAGGTTCCCCTTGAATGTGGCCCTTGCTAGGAGTGCCAAGTCATTATTAGGAAAAGAATATATCAGCGGAAAGCATCAAATAGCTATTTTGTTTGATCAAATGAAAGTGAGGGATCACAAATTCACTAGACAGGTTTGGATGAAGAAAGCCTGTCGGTCTGTTTGATCTCGCCACTCAGAGAATACCAGCCCTGATCACCACCTGCTATGATCCGAACCTTATCATGCCTTTTCCCCTTTTAATTGTTTGATATCTCACAACTTTCAAGTTATTTTGAACCATTTAAATATTTAAGTTTACGCGTGATGTATAAAGTGTCAAAAACTATGGAACTCATTGGGGATCCAGGACAGTTATGAAAAGTTCTTGTACCTATTGTGTTGATCAGACATCTTTTTAAACCCAGATAATATTAATTGCTGGTGGTGACCTAATTTGTCCCAATCAGTGCAAAGAATTTAGAAATGGGTGTTACACATTATTCCTGTGTGATATCCGAATACTAAACCACACTGTGATTAATAATTGTTTAGTTAAAGGCCTCTTTTGAATGCTAAACCACAAAAAAGTTTTATTTTTGTGTGTTGTTTTGTATGATTCACAAAATAAGTTTTCTAGCAAGTTGGAGCAAAATTATTCATTTATGACTGAAGCTTAAATACTCCTTTATCAGTGCATCCAAAAACCACTTTTTTTTTGAATGACTATGCAGTTACTTTATATTTTAATAAAGTAATATTGTTTTACAGGTGCAATAAATGTTAGCAGCTAAGAAGTAGGGTGTGTGGGAGTTGGCAAGTCGAGAATCAATCTAGACTATAGCTGGTTTAGACTTCATAGAATTCCTACAGTGCAGAGGGAAGCCATTTAGCCCATCAAGTCTGCACAGATTCTTTGACCAGAGTGTCTTACCCAGGCTCACCCCTGCCCTATCCATGTATTTATCCTCAAATCCCCCTAACCTACACATCTTGGGACACTAAGGGACAATTTAGCATGGCCAATACACCTAACCTGCGCATCCTTGGAGTGCGGTAGGAAACCGGAGCACCCAGAGGAAACCCACACTGATACGGGGAGAGTGTGCAAACTCCACACACAGTCACCCAAGGCTGGAATCGAACCCAGATCCCTGGCACTGTGAAGCAGCAGGGCTAACCACTTTGCCACCGTGCTGTCCTGACTTGGGCTATTACAATGTCAGTGGGGTGAGGCCTACTGTATATATATCTGATCTGAAAATGGAAAATACCTGAAAAATGAAATGTGATCAGCCCTGAAGATTTTGGATAAAGGATACTTGCCTTGCAGCATGAAACTATTTTCTCCACACAAGCAGCAGTTAAAATGTCTGCTTGTTTCCAATAATGATATAAGAACAATCTGGGCAGAATTGGCTGACATGGGGCATTTTAACTCTCAGATTTGCCCTACTCCACTTAAATTCACATTCTGCTGCACTAGTTCAAAGTTCAGTTCACCCAAATCAGACCCCGCCTACAAGACTGGCCATGATTCTGCTGATTATGTCTGTCCAGGAAGCCATTTTAAATTGTACTTTCTCAGTGTGCGATCTTACTGCCCGTTCACACCAGGGTCCCACTGCAGTGAGGTCGGAGAATTTGGCATCCAGACAAATCTCCGTTCACTGAAGCAGGATGGGAAAATCCCGCTGGCGCGAACGATGTTAACATTCCAGCCTTAATCTCTTGGGCACCAAGAGGCATTTTAAACATTTTTTTTATTAAAAATATTTAATTTCCTGAGAAACTGACTGTTGTACTGCATAGTTCATTGTACTTTTAAATCTGGTGAGTCGCAGGCGAGGGACTGAGCACTCTTACTCAACAAGAGGTCTCACAACACCAGGTTTAAGTCCAATGGGTTTATTTGGTACCATGAGCTTTCAGAGCGCAGCTCCTTCATCGGGTGAGCCCTGAGGAAGGAGCAGCGCTCTGAAAGCTCATGATATCACGTAAACCTGTTGGAATTTAACCTGGTGTTGTAAGACTTCTTGCTATGCCCACCCCTGTCCAACGCTGGTATTTGCACGTCACTCTTGCTCAAAATGGTGATTTCTGGGATTGAAACCCTTTTTAAGCTTTATTAAGAAAATTGTACCAGGTTTGTGCTCTTAAATACATCCAGGAAATCTGTGTAATGGAAAGAAAAATAAATAAGCAAATAAATTACATTCTATTACATTTAACATTGCCAAAAAAAGCAGCGAGCCTGAGGATTGAGAGCATTTTTGAATTCAGCTAAAGAGGCCAAATAATTTGAATAAGAGGGGGAAAATAGAGTTTCAGAGTAAAATTGCAGGGATCTAGAAGCTGACAGTAATGGCTTCTATAAATATGTGGAGAAAAAGATTATTGAACACTAATGTTAGTCCCTTACAGTCAGAAACCAGGGAAATTATAATGGGAACAAAGAAATGGCAAAAGAATTGACCACATATTTTTGCTCTGGCTTCACCAAACACAGCTCAAAAAACCTCCCAGAAATGTGAGGGAATGAAGGGTCTAGTTAGAGAGCGGAAGTAAATGAGATCAGTATTATAAAGAAAATTGTGCTGGATATACTTGCCACAGAGGGCATACAGTTCACTAGACTGATACTGGGTGGGACGATAATCCTACGAGGAGAGATTGGTTTGGCTGGGTCTATATTGTCTAGATCTGATTAAAATGTATAAAAATCTATAAGGGCTGCAGAGACTCAATGCAGGGAGGATGTTTTCCCTGGTTGGAGAAATCAGGTCTGGGGAGACAATCTCAGAATATGTGGTTGACCATCTAGAACTGAAGTCTTCAGTCAAAGCAAAGTGAACCTATGGGATATACCACAGAAGACCATGGAGGCCAAGACTCAATGTATTCAAGAAAGAGATTTTGTTTTACAATTTAATGGCATCAAAAAGTATGTGGAAAAAGCGCGAATGTGGCATTGAGATAGAGGATCAGACATGATCATGTTGAATGGTGGAGCAGGCTCAAAGGGCCAAATGGCCTACTCCTGCTAGTTTCAGTGTGTTGTTCTGTTGGATGTGCTGGTGCATTATAGATTTAATGTTTGATTATGCAAAATAATTTTATCAGATGCTTGAACTGCAATCTCTAATCGGTGCATTTTGGGTGCAGTTTCCCAATTGCAGGCAAAGTTGAAAACCTGCCCCACTAAATCTGTCTGTAATGCAATCATGGTGTAACCTGGCAAAAATATTCTGACAATGGTTCACATGCTACGTCACTCGCCGTTGTCAGTCTCCGCTGTTCACAATACATAGGAAAAGGTGTAGGCCATTCAGCCCATCAAGCCTGCTCTGCCATCCATTTAGATCATGGTTGATCATCTACTTTAACGCTATTTTCCTGCGTTATCTCCACATCATTTGACGTCACCAGTATCCAGAAATCTATCAGTTTCTGTCTGGAACATGCTCAGTGACTGAGCCTGCACAACCCTCTGGGGAATGGAATTTCTTTACCCTCTGAGTGAAGAAATTTCTCCTCATCTCAATCTTAGATGGCCTATCTCTGAATCTGAGACTGTGTCCCTAATTCTAGACTCATTGACAAGGAGAAATATTCTATCTACATTCACCTTGTCATGCCCTGTAAGAATTTTGCAAGTTTCAGTGACATCACCTCTCGTTCTTCGAAACTCTGGAGAATAAGAGCAAGTTCCCAAATCTCTCCTGATACGCCATCTCAGGGATTAGACCGGTGATCCTCCGACATGCCAAAAAAGCATTTTCAAAAGCTAGTAAGAAGCCTGATACTTTACATTGCTACCCTTGCCTGCGTTTTTCTATCTTCAGCATTGATTGGATCCGACCATTATACAGTCTGCCTGCTGCGGAATTAAAAGATATTATAAACTCTTCTCAATCATTAGTCTTAAAGAATATTAGTTCCTTTTAGCAGATACCAAGGCAACGTGAATTAAACAGGAAGACAAGACTTAAAGTAAATCCACCTTCTTGAAGCAGCAGCCAATTTCCTTGAGATCGAAATAAATTGCAATCCAATAAATGTGGCATGCTTTTAATACACGCTGTAAATTAGTTATGATTCTTGTGAAACAGATCACCCCCAATAACTGGAAATGATTCCAGCTGGTTCAAAAATACTGTCTTTTCCAAACAAAGGATTTTAATTCTGTGCAGCATCTACAAAACCTGCAGCATAGTAGAGCCTGTTTTTACTGACATTTGGCAAAATGTAATACCTTCTTCCAAAAATGATAAAGGCATTACACATTTTGTAACTAATCACGAACGTGCTTTACCATTACAGGATCATTTTATTTAATTAGGATGTAAATTTTATTAATTAGAGCCAGCTATGGCTTCAAATCACATCTAGCTGCATATTAAAATTAATTTAACAATCTCTTAAACTATATTGATTCATTCAAATTTCTCTCTTTAGAAATAGTGTTACGTTATCTTAACTAGACATGCTGTTGCTAGGAGAGCAGAACAGGTCATTTCAATTGAGGTTATAATTCTGTACAATAACACTTACCCACATCAGTTTTTAAGTCCCTTTGTAAGTGTCACTTGGGGTAGAAATTTGCTTGGGCTCATTCTTATTGACTTGTGGCCCACTTCAATAACTTTGGTGAACTATGGACATTTGCCCATTTCAGCACATGAAGTTGAGGCAACTGTCCTTGCTAGGGTGGGTAGAGGGGAGGGCATGTTGCCTATCATGCCTCATGAGTACTATGGAGCCAGGAGCAACAATCCTGTGTCTCCTGGATCTAGGCAAAAGCATTTTTAAAATGCAAAATTATCATTTTGGAGACAGCCTTTTTTAAATTCATTTTTGGGATGTATGTGTCGCTGGCAAGGTCAGTATTGATTATTCATCCCTACTTGCTACAAGGCCTTGATGTTGAACCAGCCACTTAATCACTGCAGTCACCCACAGTGGTGTTAGAGTTTCAGGATTTTGGTCCAGTGATAGTAAGGATGATGTGTGACTTCTCTGGGAACTTGCAGATGATGGTGTTCCCATGCACCCGCTCCCCTTATCTTTCTAGGTGCAGGGGCCATGGCTTTGGAAGGTTCTGTCAAAGGAGGCTTAGCGAATTGTTACACTGCATCTTATACACAGTACATGCTGCTGCCATTGTGTGTCGGTGGTGCAGAGAGTGGCTACTTAACATGGTGGATGGTATGCCAATCTGGTGGGCTGCTTTGTCCTGGATGGTGTTGAGTTTCTTGAGTGTTTTTGGGGCTGCACCCACCCAATGTGTATGGAGAGTATTTCATTACAGTCCCGACGTGCCTGATTAGTGGTGAACAGGCTTTTGAGATGTTGGGGGTGGCGGAAGACGAGGCTGTCAGGAACAAATTACTCACTGCAGAATTCCCAGCCCCTGACCAGTTCTTTTATACATGGTATTTATAGAACTCGTTCAGTGGAATGTCTGGTCAATAGTAACCCCCAGGATGTTGAGATGGGAGAATTGGTGATTGTAATGCCATTGGGTGGCAAGGGGAGATTCTCTCTTGATGGAGATTGACATTGCCTGGTACTTGTGTTTATCAATCATCCTAAGACAGAATATTGTCCCAGGTTTTGCTGCAGACAAACAGACTCTTCATATTTCTAAGGAGTTGCAAATGGAACGGAACATTGGGCAGGATCATCTAGCTGCGCTCGCCCCGAAACCGGAAAATCCCACTCGAGGTCAATGGAGCTTTATGTGGTCCACTCCCTGCGCACTACAATCCTCATGGTGGGCGGGATGGGAATATTGCCCCCATTGTGTAACCATCAGCAAAGATCCCCACCTTATAATGGAGTGGAGGCCATTAATGAAGCAGCTTGTTATTGTTCAGGTCAGAAACTCCAAACCCTCCTGGATCCTAAGTTTTGCACTTTGAATTTGGCTGGGATAAGCATGATACGTTTCACCTCAGGTATGATTCAAATGACCCACCAGGGAGCTTTTATCAAGCAAAGTTTCTTTAAGAATATAGTTAATATGTATAGAAAGAAAATTAGCAATTATTTTTATCAATTACAAACAAAAACAAAACAGCCATGATAATGCATAACCCTTAACAAATATATCTAAGATGTCCAATCAAACAAAACTTCCCATAGACAATAAACCCTTTCCACACATTTAACACAGCAAAGCCTAATGCTCACATGATACTGGAACTGAATCCTTTGGTTGGAGAATTGAAACCCTGACTTCTCAGCTTGTAGCTTCTAGCAGCCCTCTGGACACACCCAGAACAGTTTGAAGTCAGAACAGCTTCCCAGAACATCAGGAGATTCTCTAGACATGCCACTAACAGCAGACTTTCCATTCTAGGAAGGCAAGATGCTTTGCTTTCAGTTAACCAGCAGAATTTCCAAAACCAGGGAGAGTGAGACAGAGAGAGAGAGACACTGCTTTCAATCTGATGTCCACTCCCTTCTAAACTAACTGCTGCCAACCAAAACAGAAAATGAAACCTTAAATTCACTAGGGAAAATAAATTATTCAAAACACATGACCTTCCTCCTAACAATATAGAGTCATAAAAGATTCCAAAGTAAAAATAAACAAATCCTATTTAAGCCACTTAAGGAGCAATATAAGGACTTCTGGCAGATGGACCAGCAGCAATGAAACCAAAACTGCTTATAGCTGCAGAGAACATGATATTAAAAAAATTTTCTTAAAGGTACACTGACGCAACAAGCTGAAGGTGGCTGGGTCTAGGACTGTATCCGAGGAGCTGCTGCTGGGGCTGAGATGCTAGGCCTGTAACAACCACAACCATCTTTTTTTCTGTCCGGGGTGTGACTTCAAACTGTAAAGAGTTTCAGCTGATATCCAATGAGTTCAATTTTGCCAGGGTTTCATGATGTTGCACTCAATCAAATAGAACCCTGCTGATAGGGTCAATTATTCCTCAGCTCTGGAATTCAACTCTTCTGTCCAAGGCTTAGCGCGATCCTAGTTGAGTGAAACAAGCTGCTCAGAATAGGGCAAATACTTGCAGCAGTGTTAGATTTGTTAAAGATGGGGCCAATTGCATGTTTCAGGCAGCCAAAGAGCTAAAAAGTCATCCACACCCACTGTGGCATGAGAGGACAAATTTTACCGTCTCACCCGCCACAGCAATTGAAGAGGGTGTGGGGTGGATCATGAAAAGATTTGTTGAACCTGGGTGGAATTTTCTGGTTTCAGGGCGAGCGTGGCTGGAAAATCACGCCGGAGATGTTTTTCAAGTCTCCCTGGGGATCAGATGTAGTGCTGCAAAATTGGTTATCATTGTCCCTGTTTTCTAGGTGCTAACTGAGGCAAGGGAAAAACCTGATGAAGGATATGACTAAGTATACATTCTGGGTTTAGTCCCAAGCAAGAGATTATAGAGTGTGCTACAACACTGTTTAGGAAGTGAAAAAGGCATCAAAAGGGAGCTGCAGATAAAAATGTGTCAATTGAAGACCAAACAATCATTATTTTGACCTATGTGTGCTTCCTAAATGGGTTTTTTTGTGTGTCAGTATTGTGCATTAACATTATATTCAAACAAGAAGTAAGGTACAGCCCAATCAATGTTCTTAGTGTTTACTGTGCCAAGAATGTCCATTTGACCATGGAGATTTTATGTTGAACGTTTTTATTAACCACTTCCTGAATATATTTTCAGCTGTGGAAGAATTGAAGGTGTGCATGCTTAAAAGTTATCTCAAACGTAAGCAACTACGTATTATAGAGTCATGGGGTGGGATTTTCCATCCACGCTCGCCCCAAGGCTGGAAATTCCCACCTGAGATCAAAAAACCTTTGCGTGGTCTGCCCCTCCCATTACAATTCCTGCGAGGAGTACGGGAAAATCCTGCCTATAGAGTTTTACATCACAGAAAGTGGCCCTTTGGCCTATCATGTCTGCACTGGTCATCAAGTAACCTATCTATCCATAAATATAATCACAAAACTCTGAATGAATGTTGTTGTGAATGAAAAATTTTGGCAAGTTATATAATTTCATAATTATTAAATTGGATTTCTGGCAGCCAAGATATTTGAATGCTGCTTTACTGCATATTACAATCAAGGAGATGAAACAACCAAAATTACTTGAATGTAAATTTAAGATAACACTTGAGCATTACAAACTGCTGAATGCCAGAAGTGAGAGCAGATGCTGCCTTAAGAACTGAAACAAGTGGAAAAATGACCAGGTGAAACAGACGTTGACCCATAATGCGTGAAAGGTTGCACTCAGAACCCAATAGTTTGGTCCTTTTTAAGCATCTTGCCTCGTTTTGCAGATGCTGCTGTAAGAAATGCTTTGACTCCATTGCCAAATTTATTGGACTTTGTGCTCAGCAAAAGGGATTGGAGGGGGCAGTTAACAAAAAGTTCTTTGAGGAAGTAATGATGCCTATCATTTTATTATCTGTTACACAGGCAGCACCATGGCACAGTGGTTAGCACTGCTGCCTCACAGCGCCAGGCATGCGGGTTCAATTCCAGCCTTGAGTCACTGTCTGTATGGAGTTTGCACATTCTCCCTGTATCTGTGAGGGTTTTCTCCAGGTGCTCTGGTTTCCTCCCACACTCCAAAGATGTGTGGGTTAGGTTGATTGGCCATGATAAATTGGCCCTAGTGTCAGGAGATTAGCTGGGGAAATATATGGATTATGGGAATAGGACCTGGGTGGGATTGTGGTTGATGCAGACTCAATGGGCCGAATGGTCTCCTTCTGCACTATAGGAATTCAATGATTCACCTACCGCCCCCCCCCCCAACACCCCTCCACCCTGCAATGAAGATCATGCCTTTGTGGGCACTTTCTCTCGAGGTGGGTCGGCTGTGAATTTTTCTAATCCCCCACTAGCCACTCAATGACAGAAATCCAGATCTAGCAGAGCATTCCAGGTCAACACTGATGCATGCATTATTCACAGGTTGAAGTTCTTGCACTTCTTCTGCAGGTCTCTGGACCTGAACTCCTCTTATTTCCATGGCAACCAAGATAATCCAGAATTGTTAGCAGGCAGAAGTCAGTTGGGATATGGGCATTGCTGCCTGGCCAGCATTTATTGCCCATCCCTCGTTGCCCTTGATACTGAATGGCTTGCTAGGCCATCTCAGAGGCCAGTTGAGAATCAGCCACATTACTGTGGCTCTGGAGTCACATGGAGGCCAGACCAGGTAAGGACGGTAGATTTCCTTCCCCGAAGGACATTGGTGAACCAGATGGGTTTTTTCTGACAATTGACAACGGTTTCATGGTCATCAGTAGATTCTTAATTCTAGATATTTCTTATTGAATTCAAATTCCACCATGTGCTGTGGTGGGATTCGAACCCTCAGAATATTCACTGAGTTTCCGGATTAATAGTCTAGCGATAATACTATGAGGCCATTGCCTCCCCTAAAGCGTGGAGACAATTAAAATTAAAGAGACAATCCCAAACAATCTTATAAACTTGTATCTGTAACGCTGTACATAACATGTAATTCAGTTTTCCACCTCCGCTCGGTGTTATGCAGTTGGCTATTATCTGGGAAATTTATATTTGCTCATGTTTCTTTGATATTATCTATGAGTCATGGTCATCATTCTACTTCACGGACTATCACATTATAATTACCGACATAAATTCAGAACCTAACATTTTCCCCACATGTTCCAGGAGGGCTAAAAGTTTCCACTGAAACAAAATATCTGAGCTTTTGCTTCAGAAAGAAAGGGTAAAGTTAAAGGCATATAGTTACAAGTTAAATTAGATTTCAGCTCCTGTAATTAGTATATTTAAATTCTCCAAATCCTGTTGGTGGATTGAAATGGTGATGTTGCTTTTAGGGAAACCCAATTAAAAAAGTTGCCATTCAATTACTTTACAGGTTTTTCATCAGAAATATTCTTTTGCAATCTCGCTAGTGATGAGCACTGTCTCTAGAAATGGTTGGCTAAAGACCATGGGTAAATATTTCCATCAGGAGATTATGGCAGCATTCTTTCCCACTCCACAGAACTTCAATATTAGAGAACTTCTGTTTTATTCATTCGTGGGCCATGGGTGTCACTGGCTGGCCAGTATTTATTGCCCAAAGACTGTTGAGAGTCAACCACATTGCTGTGGCTCTGGAGTCATATGTAGGCCAGACCAGGTAAGGAAGACAGATTTCCTTTCCTAAAGGAACCAGATGGATTTTTGCAACAATTCACGATGGTTTCATGGTCATCAGTAGATTCTTAATTCCAGATTTTTTCTGTTGAATTCAAATTCCACCATTTGCCGTGGCAGAATTCAAATTCTGGTCCCCAGAACATTAGCTGAGTTTTTAGATTCGTAGTCTAGTGATGATACCACTAGGCCATTGCCTTCCCATGTATTCATGAAGTACTTCAAGTTAAATTTCTACGTAAATGTCCAGTGGTGTGGGATTTTCTTTTGGATGAAGAGATCATTGGGAGAAGTTTGAAAGTGCTTGGGTGCTGAGTGGAGACTAAGTTTTGAAACTTTCTTGGAAGCTTTATGGCTGACATTAGGTGAGGAGAGAGGAGACAGTACAGGACCCTCTGTATTGTACAATAGGCCACTCCTTCGGTGCTGAAGGACATCATCACAGCACTTCTGCTGAATCCTTCCCAGACAAAATACTTGATCTTTTAGAAGATCCCAAAGCTCAAGGTCATAAAAATAAGATATACCATTAACCCATCCAGTCAGGAATTCATGAGAAATGTATTTGCTCAAAGGGTGATAAGAAGGTAAAGCTTCTGGAGTGATTGGTGTAGATGCATTTCAGTGTATGTACTTGGAGGAGAAAGGAATGGTTGGGAGGTAAGGTGAGTTGAAGCTGGAGCATGGGCATTGACCTACAGCCTACTCCTGTGTTCAAAACTTGATCTAGCATCCGAATGCAAATGTTTACAATTCTTTGCATATTTCTATGTTACACAACAATTTCATTATTTTCTCTGTGATGCTACATAGATAACTGTTCACCATTAGTGAAATAAAACAGGACTGGCTGTTACCAGAGTGATCTTCCAACTGAAATTGGAACTAATGTATAATCATTCCGTTGCCATGACAATTTGGATTAATGTGTGTACCAGTGACATTTCTGAAGATCTTTTAAAATTCTTACCAGATGCAACATGGCACCACTTTTTAAACCCTGTTTCTTCAATCTTTTCCCCTTGCTTTCAATATTATTGTCTCCTCCTTTTGTTCTTCTCCAATCTCACAGCAGGTTCAGGTTGGGAGATGGCAAAATGTAAATAGGATGCAGAAAAGGCTGTAGACTCAGGAGTGGGTTAGAGTCATGTGGGGTAAGCAATGGGGTGGTAGAGTCATGTGGGGTAAGCAATGGGGTGGTAGAGTCATGTGGGGTAAGCAATGGGGTGGTAGAGTCATGTGGGGTAAGCAATGGGGTGGTAGAGTCATGTGGGGTAAGCAATGGGGTGGTAGAGTCAGAAGGGGGTGGATAATGGGATGGTAGAGTCAAGAGGTGTCGATAATGGAGCAGTTGAGTCGGCGGGGGGAGGATAATGGGGTAGTATGGCTAGCAGGGGTAGATAATGGAGTAGTGGAGTCAGGAGGGGGAGTGAACGGGGTGGCAGAGTCAGGGAGGGAGGATAATGGGGTAGTAGAGTCGAGGGGAGGATAATGGGGTGGTAGAGTCATGCAAAGGAGCAGAAGATTCATATCTCTCCACATATCCTGATACCATACCATGTGTCTCAACATCAGGGCCCAGCCTTTACTTTGAGAAACATTGCAGATGTAAACTGATGTACATTGCTAACCATGCAGTGCGCATTGCAAAATGGAAGCTGTTAGTTTTCTTGCTGCTGCTGGACTCTCCTCCTTGTGTTTATGAACTAATTTAGGATAGAGGCAAGTGTGTATGAAGTTCAGTGTAACATTAATGCTTTGGGATAGCAATTTGATCTACAGAGTTAAAATATATAGTTTATATCCTGAGATTTCATTCACCCCTTTAATTTGGATATCGATTGGGTGATGAATGATTGTGATTTGATTTGATTTGACATTGTGACAATAATAAATCAAATCAAATGTAACATGCTGGTTTGTTTGGTTAAAATGCTCCGCGGGAAAGTGGTTCTGTTTCCATAACTGATCGAATAGCAAAGATGGTAATGTTTTGCTACAAACTGATTTTGATGAATTGCTCCTCTTGATTTGTCACTATCTTCTGCTGCTGGTAAATAACCTGTTACAGTGAATAATAAAATAATTTATTTTACATACTCCTTAGTTACTTTTCTCTTCTCAACAGCGAGAGCGTCCGTCTCCTCCAATAAACATGCCACAGACAGACGAGGAAGAAGGAGAGAAAAGTTGCGGACCAGCAAGACTCTGGGAAGCATTCACTCCCTGCAATGGTTGCCGACCTCTTGGCTTCCCAATTTTAACACAGGTTAATACTTTCACTTTCTGTATAATATTTTACTGCAGGAAAATACATCCATTAAATAGATGGCTATGGTAATTAAAGAACACTTTTTTGTTCAAAAGTAACAGACCAGATGAGGATATTTAGAATTCAAAACAGTAAGATTTCAAAATTCATTCATGAAGTACGAAGAAGGAACAGTACAGCTCAGGAACAGGCCCTTTGGTCCACCAAGCCTGTGCCAATATGCAGTTTCTATCCCTCCGTTCATATGTTTACCAAGATTCACCTTGAACATTGCTGAAGTGCCTCTGACTAAGTGACTCTATCTGTGCCTCTCATAATTTTGTAGACTTCTATCAGGTTGCCCCTCAGCCTCTGTCCTTCCAGTGAAAACAACCCGAGTAGCAGCCTTATCGTGATTCCCCAAGACAGGCAGTGACCCAAACCACTATTTCTATCATTTTATCTATCTTTGGAACGGTATACACAGCTGTGTGACTGTATGTGTCCAAACATGTGGGAAAGCATCGCCCTGACATTGCGTCTGGGTCTGCAGAATGGGAGGGAGGTGGAGCAAAGGATACAGAGATGGCAAGCTCTGTGCCATTTCCTGTGCTACACCAGAGTTGGACTCCTCCATCTTTCTTGACAGTGGGAGGAGTGTGTCTCTTAGACAGTACACTCACCATTTTGCTTTGCATGTCCATTTACTGCTCTCCTGCATCCTACCCCATTGGGCTCTATATGTGGGTCCTCTGTACCGGTATTTGACTGCTACCTTGCCTCCTAGAAAGCTGGCAAATGACATGCCCTTTAGCCATGGCTTGCTTGCAACCCAGTCCTGTCCAGTGCTTCATGTGCTGATCCCAATTCTGTGCCAGTCTCCCAGGGAAGTGTGCTGCCAATGTCTGAGGTGGCAACTGCTAATGTCAGATCTTTGTGGATCCTCCAGCATTGCCTGGGCTCCTTTGGTTGTGCAGACAGCAGCTCTTGCATGTCAGAAACCAGGAGTTCCACGTGAGAGTTGTTCTGAGTTTAAGGGATGAGTGAGTTGGGAAGCAAGTGACACTATTTATAGCCTGCTCATGTTGCCAGATATCAGGATGAGGGTGAACAGGGCATGAAGGAGTATAAGACTAGAGTCCTGTCATCCTGAATGTTCTGCTGGATGTCGTGGGCCCTCGTTGCATCCATTCCTGTGATGCTGAGAGTCATTTCTCTGTAGAGCTCAGGACATACAGACACTCTTATCCCTCCTGCACTACCCTGTTCTGTTCTGTTTCCTCCCAGTGTGCATCAGCTTGCCCACTAATAGAGTAGGCAGAATGGTTATGCAGCACAGAATGCTGTGCCTGCCATAGGGCGAATACCTGGAGGCAAGTGATGGTAGCAAGAGATGGATGTGAGGCTGGCAGCATTGGTAGATAGACATGGTTGAGGTAGAGTATCTGGAGGTTAGGCTGAGTCCTGAGTGCCAGAAACCGTTGCTGGGTAAATGTTGGTGACACAGCACATTGAGCAGTGGATGAGGCCAGTTCCTGAAGTCATTAGATTCCTTGTGACATTGCTGGCAGCTCCTCTGATCCTGAGATTTTGGGAGCTGTCTGACCTGACCACATGCTGCCTTCTGAGAGTCATTTAGTTTCTCCTGCCACCATACCCTGTCTACCTCCCTGTGCAGCTGTACCAACAATTCCTTCAGTGTCACACCCATCAGTCTGGATTCTTCTGTGTGCCCAAGTGTTCAGAGAATCATAGAATCCCTACAGTGCAGAAGGAGGCCATGCAGCCCATCGAGCCTACATCAAATCATCCTACTCAGGCCCACCCATCCCCATAAGCCCACGCATTTACCATGGCTAGTCTCCCTAATCTACACATCTTGGGACATTAAGGAAGAATTAAGCATGACCAATTAACCTAACCTGCACGTCTTTGGAATGTGGGGGAAAACTGGAGCACCTGGAGGAAACCCATGCAGATATGGGGAGAACATGCAAACTCCACACAGACAGTCACCTAAGGCTAAAAATGAACCCGGGTCCCTGGCACATGAGGCAGCAGTGCTAATTACTGTGCCACTGAGTTCATTTCATAAGCGTTCCTGGAGCAGTAATCTTTATTCCCTCTTTAAGAGGCTGCCTGCCATTAAGGAAAAGCAGGTTGTTGTACAGCGTGATCTGAAAGTAGTGCTGTGGGCAGAACTCTCCAGCAGCATTGAGAAGAAAGATAAGTGCTGGAGATGAAGGCAATGGCAGGTGAAACGGGTGGAACAAGTTTCTCATACCCACCTCAACCTGGACAAGGCACGCTGTGAATCGCTTCCCCTTGCAGTCAGAAATTGGGCAGATGAATTGCTTGCCTGAACAGTTTAATTTGGAATGCGTTTCCAATTTGCTGCAGTAACATTTCCAAGAGTAGTCTCATTCTCTTGTCAGTCATCAATATTCATGAGCTCTCCTGTGAAAACTGGGGATGGTTATACAGTGATGAACATACTCTGTTTCAATGCTGCTCGGTCTGACGGTGTATGATCTGAGTGTCCTTTTGGGCACTTTACACTTCAAATACTACATCTCAGTCAGTAGCTTCTACGTGGCTCTCCACATTAAATAGCCCTGACCTCAGGCATCTCCTCCACAAGCTTATCTTGCCCAAAAATACATGTCTTTGAATATACATTAAAAAAAGGTAAGAAATGTTGTTTAGGATTCCTCTTCTTCACATGCGTTACTTTCTTCCAAGTATAATTGGCATAAAATATATTTTTCGGTTGTTTTATAAATACATAATTGATTAGTCACAGTCACTTGTTAGACAGTAAAGACATTCTTGACAGCATCAGTGCTGAGCTGCAGACGTCATGATATCCTTTTGTATTGTAATTCTTCAGTGTTCGAAGTTAGAAACAGTTCACCAAGCTAAGAGCAGTGAGGAAGGAAACACCATATATGGGCATAGAAGGATACAGGTTTGTAGTGATGGAGCATTATGTTAATGAACACAAACTGTGAAGCTGAACTACCTCCAGGTCTGACGTAGGAATAATTGTGTCTATAAAAATGCGAAAAGCATGGGATGATCTTTTTTAACCCTTTGAATGCCGCAGTAGAATATATGCACTAAAATTGAAAGAACAGCCTGCTCAAACCATTTCAATTGATTTAAATCCTTCTGTCTTTATATGTTTGCCCAATTTTACTTCACAATCAACATTACAGATCTATATGAGATTGGCAGCGATGACAAGACAATGGAGATGCATGTTTAGGTCGAGGCGAGATGCTGTCAAATAAATGCATGCAGTGCCCAGAATTTGAGGTGAATGAATTGGTCGCCCAATTCTTTCATTTCTGATGCCTAATAACAGTTAGGGTGTTAAAATACGTTTAGCCTTTTCATCAAGTACTTGCCAAGCAAAAGATTCATTAGTAATGTCAAGAACATCACTCCCACACAGTCACACTGCAGTGAATACATAAGAGACTCTAATACGTATTCAGGAGATGACTAATCAGTAGGAGCTAATGATACCCTGCTGTATATTGATGTAAAATGCACATATTAAAATGAAACACAAAAGGAAGTGTGCATTAGCAATTGTATTTTTAAAGCCATTTTGTCTCATCTGGATGATGAAAGAAAAGATTATTGGTATTTTCAATGCATGGGTCTGCGTTTCCTTAATTTACAAACAGTGTGTCGGGGAAGTTGGAGACATCCTTTTTCCTCAGCATTCTCTTCTGCAGCTTCTGTGTCTTTTTTATCTGTACAGGAGGAGTTACCATTAGCAACACAGACACTTTACTTACAAGCTAATTTTTAACTCTTGGAAGATTATTGCGAAGATAAAACTGAATTCAAAACAAGTTTCAAAAAGCTTGCTAAAGCTCATCCACATTACCTTTGCATTATTCTCTCACAGCCTCGATATTGATGTTTGGAATATCTTTGGGATTCTTTTTTAGATAAGGAAAAGATAGCTGCCAGTCGAACTTGCATTTAAATTCTGAGGCTTCAGTAATTAAGTCATAAATAAAATGTTTCAATTTCAATATATATCCTAACATCCTATCATGACAGAAAATTTAATATCAAATCTTGCCAGCTGTTCATTAGGAAAAATAGCATTTAAATTCCCTGGAAAATATTTATAATAGTTATGTTTTGTCATGTAAATCCAACCCCACATTCAGTTTAATTTGACAGTGAACACAGCTCTGGTATGAAGAAAGATGGGTTTAGTAGGATTGCTTGTCACTCTATTCACGTTACAAAATCACAGTGGTTTTCATGGCTTCAATGGCTTTGCAGGACTCCCATTTTGAAAGCAAGATTTTGAACTCTTGCCCTCTGATGGGCATTTGAGTTTGGCTGTCATCATTGATTATTGTTTGCCCATTCTTGGCCATGCGACTGCTTGCCAGAAGCAACAGAATAAAGAATGGAACAAGTCTTCATGCTGTCCTCCACGTGTGACAAAAGCCAAGCTCAACCTTAATATCTTCTGGGGAAACCATTTTAAATTTAGCTTTCACTCGGGGGCAGGGGGTGGGGCAGAAACAACAGAGGGTGTTGCCTCTGGGTCTTACAGCCGACACAATATTAAACAGAATTTCATATAGAAGCCAGTTGCTTGACCCAACTGGCCTGTGTCAGCATTTATATTTCGCATGAGCTTCCTCCCACACTATTTCATTTCGCCATGTTTCCTTTCTCCCATATGCACATACCCAGCTTCACCTTAAACACTTCAATGCTATTCACCTCACACACTCCAGCTGTCAGCAAGTTCCATATTCTAACCATTCCCAGAGTAAGGAGCTTCCTCCTCAACTCCTTGTTATATTTAGAAATGACTACTTTCCCAAAATTGCACAAAGTGTTGGATCAAATGAGAAAAGCTGTGTGAAACTCGCCAGCTTCACAGCCACCTTTCCTTGCCTGATCAAACAGGCCATCTAACCCATTGAGTTGGCACCGACATTCCAAAACAGCATCCCATCCAGGCCCTGGAAAAACAACATGGGATTGGAAAATCTCTGCCCATGGTGTTTATCCAGATGAACTCAGGATCACTCCAAAGATATGTGGGTTAAGTTGATTGGCCATGTTAAATTGACCCTTAGGGCCCAATTTTACCATCAAGTTGTGCTCATTTTCAGGCATGAAAACTTGATAAAGTCAGGCTTGAGGTGGTGCAATCCACGCCTGTCTCTGCGCCAGTTCCCCCTTTACCAAGGCGATCAGGACCGTGCAGGCATTTAAATTGACTTAATGGGCTGCACGCCCAACCTTACCAGCACTTCCCCCTTTCCCATCGCATTCGCTCATCCAGATTCAGCGTGAATCAGACATGGTCTACAAAAATCTGATTCGGGTGCTCCAGTTCGTGAGAAGGTAAGTGCCGAGTGTCCAATGGCTCTCTGCTTGAGATTGGTTGGTGGGAGGGATCCACTGCTACTCTGCCTGTGATCAGTGAGGGGAATGGGGGGGTCCGCTGCCACTCTGCCTGTGATCAATGAGCGGGGCAGCTAGGGTCCGCTGCCACTCTACCTGTGATCAGTGAGGGGAATGGGGGGTCCGCTGCCACTCTGCCTGTGATCAATGAGCAGGGCAGCTAGGGTCCGCTGCCACTCTACCTGTGATCAGTGAGGGGAATGGGGGGTCCGCTGCCACTCTGCCTGTGATCAATGAGCGGGGCAGCTAGGGTCCGCTGCCACTCTACCTGTGATGAGTGAGGGGGGGGAAGGAGGAGTCTGCTGCTACTCTGTCTGAGATTGGTGGGGGGGGGAGGGGCTGCGATCGGTCTGAGTGGCAGAGGGGGTGGGGGGATAAGGGCGTCAATAATGTTGTGGGGGTTGGGGCAATGTCTGTGGGGGTCAGGGGGAGGTGTTATCCAGCCCAAGAGGGATGAGGTAGGGGAGCCGCATTCTGTCATTCTTCTTTCTGCGCATGTGCAGTTGGAGATGCCAATTGGGGCTGCAGGATTTTGGGCTTGTTAAGTCCCATATGTGATTAGGAATTGCTGATTTTTTTAGGTAGAGTGCGCTTCGGGACGCTTGAGAAGGGGTCGAAAAGTCAGATCTGAAACACTCCCAGTTTCAAATCTGTCCAACACTTAGAATCAAAATGGTAAAATAGGGCCCATAATGTCAGGGGGACTAGCAGGGTAAATGTGTGGGTTTAAAGGAATAGGGCCTGGGTGGGATTGCAATCAGTACAAGCTTAATGGGCCAACTGGTCTCCTTCTACACTGTAAGGATTCTATGATTCACTTTCCTGATGAGCATGTTGTACTGTTGTTTCATTTTACACAATGTTCCTCTCTTGCTTGTTTCCCGACTAGTTATTACATATATACCAATTTTAGATATATCTGTGTCACAAATGTGTCCAGTTCCATAAACCTTCCAGAGATGCCTGTATTGTTCCTCATTATTTGCCTTGCTGCCTTTTTGATATCTTCAAATTTTATCATGTTAGTTACTGCACTCTCATCCAAATCAGAATGTTACTGTCCTGAAAAGTATATAAGACATTGGAGAGGAGCAATGAAATAAACCAACCAAAAGAATATTTATGCAACAAATCAGGATCATGTTGTGAAATGCATGCAGACATAATAATTCAGATGGATGCATATGGTGATTCAAATACTAATGAGACTAAATAAATATCCTAATGTACTTATCACTATAAAATAGACAAATTAATGTCCATTTTTGGTTTAAAAAAAACCACAGTATGATCTGTAGATTCCCACACCAGTGTATTACATTCTCCATCAGAGGACCTGAGTAGATTGAGCATAACCTGAAGTAGCAGTTATCAGCAACAAAAAAAAATTAACATATCTGGTGAAGAGATGCTGCTAGTCTTAAGATAGTTTAATGTACAGCAGTAAAATCCAGTCAATAATGTCAACCTCTGTGTGGAATAAGTTAATTATTTCCTTAACACAGTGAGAGCACATTTATGTTGCTATAAAAGTCAGGGTGTATGTTGAATCCATAAACTGTGATCTTTGTAAGATTGGTCCATAAATTATTTGTACCATCAATAAAGCAAAGCACTGGATGAGACTGAGTTTTGACAAGTTCACTGATCTTTTCTTATTTTGATTATGTTTTTCTGCCCATATTGTGGTTGTTGACTACAATGGTTGAACTGGCAAACACCTCATTGAATCAACATTTTCAGCTTATCGCTGGATGTGTGCAACTTTGGGGGTTTTCTTTGAGTAGCTGTAAAATGATGGATGCCTGCCATTAGGCTACTTCACAATCATGTCAGAATTTAGTCAAAGATGAGTTACCAAGGAATAAATAATCTAAATGTCATTTGCCATCATTACATGTAAATATTTCTGGTGAAGTCAAGAAGATAAGGCTGAATCGAGCAGTGGATATTCATCCCTAAAGCAGATTGAACCTTGGGTTCCCTGAAGAAAACAGTGTGTTTTTGTTTAAGTCAAGTATCGTGTTTTTTAGTACCAAAATTCACAAATTATTATGCAGTTCTTACATGTTAAGACAACTGATATGGTCATTTGCACCAAGTTTTGTGCCTGATAAGTTCAGTGGTAGTGTATGGCTATCACCTTTCAATGGATGTGTAGTCAAAGTTCCTTGTGAACAATGACACTCTGGACTTGTGCAACTCCATGACACTTTTCATGCAATGCATAAACTGTCATATTGATTTTCGCGGACTGAATGAAACACTAACATGGCTGGTAATCATTATACTTAAGAAATGTGGGGCATTTTGTTACAAGGGTAGTTGCATAAAAGTATCAAGAGAGGCTAAGGAACGGGCTAGGTTACTGTTGAGGGTAACTGGGCTCTGGCTGATTGGATGCTTGATGCCCCCTACAAAGAGTCTGTGGCATGTGCGAACAAAGAATGCAAGAACAGAAAGTGCTGGAAAATTTCAGCAAGTGTGTCAGCGTCTGTGGACAGAGAGTAGAGCCAACATTTCAAGTCTATGGGTGGCACACTAGATAGCAATGCTGCCTCACAGTGCCAGGGACCCAGGTTCGATTCCCGGTTTAGGTCGCTGTCTGTGTGGAGGCTGCACATTCTCCCTGTGTCTGCATGGGTTTCTTCCAAGTGCTCTGGTTCCCTCCCATAGTCCAAAAGACGTGCTGGTTAGGTGCATTGGCCATGCTAACTTCTCCTTCAGTGTACCTGAGCAGGTGCCGGAGTGTTACAACTGGATAATTTTCACAATAACTTCATTGCAGTGTTAACTTAAGCCTACTTACGACACTAATCCACGAAACTTTAACTTTAAATGTTAACTTTAAGTCTGGATAAGCCTTCATCAGCTGACTGTAGGGTCATCCAGACTTGAAACGTTGGCTGTACTCTCTCTCCACAGATGCTGTCAGACCTGCTGAAATTTTCCAGCATTTTCTATTTTTGCCAGCATCCGCAGTATTTTGTCTTCATCAAAGAATGCAGTAGCTTGTATCTTGAGGCATTTAGACTGAAGAACCATCATTGAGACATGCAAACTCTAAATCAGGAAGTATGACCTTGAATATTCAATGCAATGTAACACCATGCACAGAAAGTGAAACCAAGAGAGAAATTACGAGAGAGATGAAACAAAGAAAACATAAAAACAAAAAAGGTTTTTAAAATTACCAACACTTAAAATCTGGAGGAATGTGATTTCACACTTTCAAATTTAAATTCTCAGCACAAGAGCAGTAGTTTGGCAGTAAGTAAGATTAATTAAAAAAAACCCATTTACACCTCAGTGCGAAAGCCATTACATTTTCCGTTATACCTAGGCAATAACTAATGGATAAGCACGGCAACTTCACACCCTTCATACATTTCATTATTGAGTCTCATATAAAGCCACAAAGAGCAGTGGAATTTGTGGAGAAATTTCTCTTTTCCTTGCTTAACTCTGCAGGTATAAGTGTGGGTATTTGCTGCCTGATTTACCCCATAATAGGTGAGTGCTATTTGCCTCACCATTATTCTTAACACAAAAATACAGGCTAATGGATTACGATATATTCAAACAAGGACATTTTCTCACGATCAAACCTTAAGCAACTTCAGTTTCTTGAACAGCAGTTCAGAGTCAACGAAATTACTTATGTAGGTCGTAAAAGACTTGGCCAGCAATTAAACTGCAATCAAATTCTGATGATATATAGTGAATAAATGATGTGAGACTGTTAATACTGAAACATTTTGCTCTGAAGCCAGGCTGAATCTGGTTATTCAGTCTACTGGAATCACTGTTCATTATATATTTGCCAAAATAATGACATGCTTTGGCCAAAAAGGTATTGAAAGAAATAAGGATGAATTCTGTGGTCATTTCTTCCCCCCCAACCCCGCCTCCATTTCTCTCCCCCTCCCTCCCCACCGTCCCACTTCTCCCACTCATTCTGAAGGAAGTCTTCAGGTCAGGATTCCCCGTGAAGCTCAAACTTCCGTTGGGCAATTGCTCTGCAATCGGAACCATCCAACAGTACGATTTAAATCACAACTTTGGGTGGTGCCACCTGTCTTACAAAAATAATTAGTGGGAGAAAGCCAGCAGAATTGAACTCCTGAATAATTATAGTACTGAAGTGGTTAGCACTGCTGCCTCACAGCCCCAGGGACCCGGGTTCAATTTCAGCCTTGGGTCCCTGTATGGAGTTTGCACGTTCTTCCCGGGTCTGCGTGGGTTTCCTCCGGCTGCTCCGGTTTCCACCCACGGTCCAGAAATGTGTGGGTTAGGTTGATTGGCCATGTCAAATTGTCCCTAGTGTCTGGGGGATTAGCAGGCTAAATGTGGGGGTACGGCAATAGGGCCTGGGTGAGATTGTGATCGGTGCAGACTTGATGGGCCAAGTGGCCTCCTTCTGCACTATAGGAATTCTATAAAGCCATCCCCCCACTGACCCCCACACCACCTGGCCACCTGAACTACCCCCCCCCTTTCTCACCCTTGCTGACCAGCCAACTCTCCCCAATCCCAAATCCTAACTGGCTCACCCTCTCCTCCCACAAGACCAGCCGAACCTATGCCGATCCCAATGACAATTGTCTTTGTACCCTTCCACCCACCACCTCCCTCCTCATGAACAGCCCAACCCCCCACCAGGGGATGAAGAGTGTCCAATCTGAAATGTTAACACGCTACCAGATATTTTCCAGCATCTTCAGTTTTTATTTTTGAAAGGATTTTTGCATGCTTTTAATTACGTGTTCCAGTAATACAGCCAGAGTTTAGATCGCTAAGCAAATGTTACTGTGGAGTGACAAAGTTTAACATTTGCACGCTTGTTAATATGAAATCCACTTTTTCCCTGTTATTATAATGTCAACTTGCAATCACAGACTGGTGTCAGTGCATAATCTGTGCTTTCATTGTCACCACAAGGCAAAGGGAGAGAATTCAAATATATTCAAGTACTCCTGGTCATGTTACCATTGCATACATACTCAGACCATAATAAATGAGGTGATGATCAATGAATTACAAGATAAAGTTTATTGTGGGGCTTATTTTGCCTCCCAGACAGTTTAGAAGCTCAGAAGGTTGACTCGTTGATTCATGTCTGTTTCATAACCACTGTTCTCCCCAGTCTGCAGAGATAGAGAAACATGTCGCTGTCCTCCAGTATCTCCTCACAGAGTTTTGTTTGATGTCTTTGTGTTCATTGCAGCTTTGTCTTCCCAAAGTTAATTGCAAGTGCAGGCTCCGTCGAGATCACACTGTTCTTCGGCGGTTTTTTTTTTAAAAGGCCTTTATTTTTCCCTATGACCAAAAGAAGTGCAATATTATTGATGAATGTCAAGATGTTCAACAAATCACAAGGGTTAAAAGTTGATTTCATTTTGAAATGCTTATTATTTAAGTCAACCCAAGCCCACATCTTGCCCAATACTATTTAACCTGTAATCTTTCCAAAACTTTGTGCATTTATTATTGCTGACAGTACTCTGCCATAAAGTCTCATACAGTCAGAGAAAAGAGAAATTGAGCTCTAACGTAAACGTGTGGGCCACAGTTCCACACCCCCCCCCCCCCACCCCCCGCCACTAAACTGGTCGTGTAAGCATGGCAGGAAATTTAAGTAGGAGGCTAAAAATGGGAATTGCGAACGGCATCCAGCCAGTCATGATCTTCCCCGGTCATTTTTCTGACATGATCAGCCTTAGGAATGGTGTGAAGCTGATTTTGATCTGTATAATCCCCATTTGAATCTCTTTAGTCAGCCTGGGATGTAATCGTCTGGAGGAGGCATTGTCCAGAGGAGGGGGCCGTGGGCAGCGATCGGGAGGCCACTGATGTCAGTATACAGGGAGATTGGCAGGTACCCAATGGCTCCCCAAGCAGTCTGCTGCCGGCCTCTTGAGAGGGATTGGGCCCCGCCCTCCCCCCTACTTGCATGAAGCGTTTGATGGTCTCTGTGTTGTACAGAGTGCCATAATTTTATTTCACTAAGCTTGCCCAAAAAACGGGCGAGAAAGCGAGAGATTTTTCTGCCCATTGGGCACCTAGAATTCTTTTGGGAAAATCACGTCCGTGATGTCCAAAGTTTCTGTGATGCCAAAGTGGTTATGTGTTGGTGAGGGCTCCTAGAATTTGTGATGTTTATCAGACACACCAGAATCAGGATCCCTAAAATTGAAGTTAAATTCTGGTAGAATTCACTGCTGACCCCAAAGTGATGAAGGTATATAACTTGCTGTCCTACAAACTATACCTTTTGTTACATGAATTGTTGAATTTAGTTTTAAGCTAAGCCAACGAAAAAGAGGCATGGTATCTGAAAACATTCCTTTAGCTTTTTAAGGCTTTCCTTTTTGCACCTGCCCACTAACTTTTTAATTTCTTATTTAAAATATATGCCCTGTTCCTAACTTTTCACTGTTTAGGAAATACTGATTTATCTTTCTTGGGTCTAACCTGCACAGTCTCTCACTTTTTTTCACATTCAGCACCATTTGCCACAGTCTTGTCCACTCACTTAATCTATCAGCGTTGTTGTTGACACTTTCATTTCTACTATTTACTGTGCCATCGATCTCAATGTCATCAGCAAACCTAGACATCTAGGTCTCTGTTCCTTTATCTGCAGTATCTTGAGATTAAAGGTATCGATTTATATTTTACCCTATCATATGTCTCTCAAATGTTTGAAAATAGAGTTAGAGAGTAACAGGTTGTGTACAGGCAAACATAATCAGCCAGTTTAGGGGCAGAAAGATCCCATAGATTCGAGAGATGAATTTGTTTGTGGTGATCTTAGCAAAGATGATAAAAGAACGGCCTGATGTATCACAGGGATCTTTTACACTTGAAGTACTGGAACTAAAGAAGTGAGACCTAGGTTTGATTTTCAGCAAAAAGTTTATTTTTTAAATGATGCAATATTAGCAGCCAATAGCTAATTGCATGCTAATGGAATACAACTCATTTGTATTATGACTAAGGGCCCAGATGTCCACTGAGGTCCCATCAATCAGTTCTGGATTTTCAAAAAGTTTGGCATTCTGGTGTAATTGGGCAACCTTGTCATGGTGTCCAGTGAGGAAGGAAATTGGAGCATTTCTCCTCTAGAATAAAGCATTATTCGTTTATTAATGGGCATTGTGGACACCATATTGACTGACACTGCCTTCACTAACCTTGAAGAAAACGAATGTTAAAATTAAGGATTGGGATCACCTTGATGGCAATACAATCCCTCTTTGTTGTTGTGTCCCGGAACACTTGCGCCTCTGGGAGGCGTGCTAGGCAGTCATTGTCTAGTTGCTGTGTCTCAGCCTGTAGATGTGATGGATGTTGACAGTATGCAGCTGCTGCCATTTGACATCTCTTGCTAGCTCGTTTCTCTGCTTCTGCTTCTCATCCTCTGCTAAGCCAAGTGTCAGGGGAGCACTGATAGCAATTTTCAGTGTACTGTACTGTAGGTTACTGCCTTTGCTCGTTTGCCAGGAGTAGCCCAGCTGGCATAGTAGTGGTGTTTGCTTTTTATGTTGCATTTATATTTTATAGTAAAATTATACTTGCAAAGATTAGATAAATTTCTTACTGATGAAGAAGTAAGAATTTGGGGGCTTGGGTAAACATAAAAACTAAAAGCAGGCCATTCAGCCCTTCAAACCTGCTCCACCATTCATTTTGGTCATGGCTGGTCATCAAATTCAATATCCTGATTCTACCCCCTGCCATATCCCTTGGTCCCTTTAGTCCCAAGAGCTATATCTAATTTCTTCTTGAAATCACACAATGTTTTGGCCTCCATTACTTTCTGTGGTAGTGAATTCTACAGGTTCATTACTCTCTGGGTGAAGAAATTTCTCTTTACCTCAGTCCCTTATCCTCAAGCTATGACCCCTAGTTTTGGACTTCCCCACTATCGGGAACATTCTTTCTGATTCTACCATGTTTAGTTTTAGTTTATTTATTAGTATCACGAGTGCGTTTACAGTAACACTGCAATGAAGTTACTATGAAAATCCCTTAGCCACCATACTCTGGCGCCTGTTTGGGTACACTGAGGGAGAATTTAGCATGGCCGATACACCTAACCAGCATGTCTTTCGGACTATGGGAGGAAATCAAAGCACCTGGAGGAAACCGATGCAGACACGGGGAGAATGTGCAAGCTCCACACAGACAGTGATCCAAGCCAGGAATCAAACCCAGGTCTTTGACACTGTGAGGCAGCAGTGCTAACCACTGTGCCACCATGCCGTCCTTATAAGTTTCTATGAGATCCCCTCTCATTCTTCTAAACTTGTGAATACAATCCTAACTGACTTAGCCTCGCCTCATATGACAGACCTGCCAGACAGTAAAAGACAGAAGCCATCAGCTTTCCATTATAGACATAATAATCTTCGCTCATCATACATTGTCCAAACTTTCACCATGTCCAATGAACTCCATAAACTATATGCAATTCTCACTTTCACTGTTGCCACGTAACACCGTGTCCTGCCTCACATCATTGACTGTCTTTCACAAAGTACACCATTGGCTGGAAAGCAGTTTGGGGTATCTTGATCTCACGAAAGATGCTATTATAAATCCAAATCTTTCTGCTTTTTTCAAAATTGCCACCACCAAAGAAAGTGTTGTAACTTTTGCTGAATTCAATTTTTTTTAAATTATGCATCAAAGAAACATTAGTAGGAGCTATTATTAATGGTATTCCACAAGGCAAAAGGACTTGATTAAATTATAACAGTTAATAAAGCTTTAGTTTTCTGCTGTCGTTAACAAAATTAAAACGACCATGAATGTATTATGAAAAGAAATCACAGGAGTGAACTACTGGATTTACTACTCGTGCTCATGAATTATGAGGTTTTTATAAGGATGAAATAAACTCTGTAATGAATCATCACCAAAGTATTATCTTTTATGTAACAAACTTACATGCATCAGTGAAATAACTGAAGTTAATTTGCATAGGTAAAGACATTCTAAGTGTTTAAATTAAATCCCTAACCTAACGTCATGCACCATTTACTCCTGACAGCCAGTTGGTCCCCTGCTAGAATCAAGTGTTCATTAGCTTCAGCAAGAAAATGTTGTGTCTGCAGCTGAATTAGCTCAGACTTGGACCACGGCTCTTTCAGTCAAACAATTCATCAAGATGGGGGAAAATCCGACAACAAACCTAAACATGTTGTCATGATTTTAAACTTTGAATTTGTGCGCTCACAAAGCTTCTATTACTTTTCAGAATTTCGAGTCGTTCAATTAGATTGCAGATTTACTCTTAACTTTAACAGCTCTTTATACTCAGGAAATTGCACTTACAATTTATTTGTTCATTGGATGAGGGTGTCTCTTGCTGCCCCTGAGGGCAATCAAGACTCGATCATGTTTCTGTGGGTCTGGAGTCACATGTAGGCCAGACCAAGTAAGGATAGCAGATCACCCCAAAGGGCTTTAGTGAACCTGATGGGTTTTTATGACAATCATGTTCACCATTAGCTTTTAATTCCAGACTTTTACTCAATTCAAATTTCACTATCTGCCATGATTAGATTTGAACCTGGGTCTCTGGATTACTAGGCTAATGACTTCACCATTACGCCACTGCCTCCCCTGTTATATTGCCGAATGCCCTAAATATAAGTCTTTGATTAGCTGACAACTGAAAAAATCTGCTCCTGTTCAGGGATGTATTCACTCAAATATCCACAGCTTATCCACATGGAAGCATTTAAAAGTGGTGTAAGTTTTGAATAAATGCCATGATGGAAATCTTCCAAATGTTTTATCTCTTAAGTTTAGGATATAGGTTAGAGCATAATTGATATGATAGTGTCATAATAGCCCAGAAACCATTTCTGCAGATACTTTGACCACACATCACTTTCCACTTGCGTCATGAAGGAAAAGCAGATGCTATATCTTTCTTTATTGTTGTTTTCCCAGCAGCCACATCTGACTGGGGAACCTTTCTGTTCAATGGAGTTTTGTTCCATTGAACCTGAGGTGTTTTACAAAATGTCTGACCAGGTAGGAATGGGAAGGAGAACAGCAAAATATTTATGGATAGAAACAGGAAAGAACAAAAGAGTCAGTGCACTTAATAGAGGTGTGCAGAACAACAAATGGGGAGAGCCAAAGACAAACTCAATAACTGGATAAGTGTAAAATAGAGAGCACAATGACAAAGGAAATGTATATCATCTACACAGAGCTGAGGATGGAGCTTCATGTTGCCCAAGCACACATCCTGATCAACTAATTATAAGTTCTTTTAGAATAGATTATTGTTTTCCAAAGTTGCTATCCCTGGTTTGTTTTAGTCATTAGAAGGAATGACAAGTTGCACCTATATTCAGAAAGCTGTTTGTCATTTTGTAATCCTCGTGCTGGTAATTTCACTGTTAAATGATTTCATTTTTTCTTGGTAACTTCCTTATTATTCAGCATGAGGACAATTAATGACCTACGCAAGCAACACATTAGGGATAATCTGGAATTGTATTCCGAAAAAGCTACAGAATTGCACTTAATTCTAATATAGTAGTGCATCAATAAACTGAAACAAGTTGGTTTACATTAGTAACAAGGAAACTGTAATTTTTTTAAATAGTCAGTCTAATGTAATGCAACTAGCTGTGTATTCCTTTTTATGGAAAAATTATAAAAAGTTTTCAAGTGGCCACACTTGGTGCAAAGGTCAGAGTTATTCGTTTACAGGGTTGTTGCCAAGACTCAAGGGACTAAATTATAGGGAGAGATTGCACAGGCTAGGAATTTTTTCTTTGGAGCGTAGGAGACTGAGAGGTTATTTTAGAGAGATGTATAAGATCATGAGAGGCAGGGATAGGGTGAATGTACTCAGTCTATTTCCCAATGTTGGGGAATCGAGAACTAGAGGGCATAGGTTTAAGTTTAGAGGGGGAAGAATTAATGAGAACCTGAGGGGCAACTTTTTTTTACACTGAGGGTGGTACGTATCTGGAATGAGCTGCTGGAGATGGCATTTGCTGCCAAATAAACCTGTTGGACTTTAACCTGGTGTTGTGAGACTTCTTACTGTGTTCACCCCAGTCCAACGCCGGCATCTCCATATCAGAAGTGGTTGAGGCTGGGATGTAAACAGCATTTAAAAGGTGTTTGGACAGATACAAACAAAGAAGAAACAAAGAACAACACAGCACGGGAAACAGGCCCTTCGGCCCAACGAGCCCGCGCCGCCGTCCTACTATCTCAGTGTCCTATTCATGATTTTAGTCTACGCCTAACGTGCGAGGATCAGGGAGGTCCAATTTAGGGACAATTTTAGTACCCAATCAATCAGCCTAAAATACGTGGATAGGAAAGATTTGGAGGGATATGAGCCGCATGCAGACAAATGGGGTTATCTTATTTGGGAATTTTGGTCGGGATGGACTAGTTTGGACTGAAGAGCCTGTCTCCGTTCCACAGATTCTATGATTCTCTTAGTTGAATGGAAAAAGCTGGATTGCAGTTTTGGTAAGAATTGCCTTGATTCAGAACAGATGGATTATTTTCTTGGCCTCCTGGTGGGAGTTCTGTTTAACGGCAGGGATTTCCAATTGTGCCCACCCCAAGACCAGAAATTCCCACCTGAGGTCAATGGACTTTTAAATGGTCCTTCAATTTTCCTGTCCCATCAGCAACAATTCCTGTGGAAAAAAGTGATTTTTCATTGTTCCCTGGGAACTGTTAGCAAATCTGCATGTTGTTGGCTAAATTGCAAATCACCTTAATGATGAAAAACAGCAGTAGACATTTTGATTTGCAACAATTTTGTTTTTTAAATTGTTACTGGGATGTATTATAAGTGGCACAGTGACATAGTGGTTAGCATTGCTGCCTCACAGTGCCAAGGACCAGAGTTCAATTCCAGCCTCTGGTGACTGTTTTATGGAGTTTGCATGTTCTTCCCATGTCTGTGTGGGTTTTCTCCAGGTGCTCTGGTTTCCTCCCACAGTCCAAAGATAAGCATGTTAGGTGGGTTGGCCACGATAAGTTGCCCCTTGGTATCTAAAGATTTGTATATTGGGGGGATTAGCCATGTTAAATGTGCAGGGTTACAGGGCCTGGGTAAGATGCTCTTTCGGAAAGTCAGTGCAGACTTGATGGGCTGAATGGCCTCTTTCTGCACTGTAGGGATTCTATGGTGAGCATCGCTGCCAGCGCCAGCAATTATATCTTTTCCTTGTTCTCACTGTGAAAAAGGGTTATGTGTTTGGACATAATTGTATTATTTCAAAGTTCATAAAGAGGGTGACATGGTGGCACAGTGGTTAGCACTGCTACCTCACATCGGCAGGGACCCAGGTTCAATTCCAACCGTACGTGTCTGTGTGGAGTTTGCAGGTTTTCCCCATGTCTGTGTGGGTTTCCCCCACATGCTCCGTTTTCTCCCTCAATCCAAAGATGTGTAGGTTGGGTGGATTGGCCATGCTAAATTGACACTTAGTGACCCAAGAAGTACAGGTTAGGTGGGTTAGCCATGGTAAGAGTGTGGGGTTATGGAGATAGGATGGGATTGAGGCCTGGATAAGACAACTCTGCCAGAGGGTCAGTGCAGACTTGATGGGCAAAGTGGCCTCCTTCTGAACTGTAGAATTTTATGATAATCTCATCCATAATTTCACCAAAATTTTGTGAAAAGACAACGGCTGTGGGATTTTCTGACCCCACTGGAGAATCCGGTGGGCTTTTGACTGACCCATCGCATCCGCCATGGCGGGTCCCACCACAGCTGTGTGGAAAAATCCCGGCCAATATGTTTCAAAGATTCAACCTTAAGGAAAATGTTTCAGTTGCTTTGTTTTTGGTACGAATCCATTTTTTTCTCATTTATTTTTGAACTCAATTATATAATGAGCTTTTGTCAGAAAGTATTGATGCTGCGGGTATTGCCCTGATAAGAAAGGGAAGTGGATAAATGTCTGCTGGTATTGCCGCACCATTATCAACTAAGCTAGCACGCATCCCCACTCTCAATTCTAATGGCCTCCTCAGGCAGGACTATAATGCAAAGCAGGCATTGGAATCATTATGTGCTGATATGTTGGAAGGTCTGCAGAAGATTTATTCTGAGCACCATCTGTAAATAAATTGCAATAATTTGCAGTGTGGCAGTCAAAGAGTTAACTTAATTGAATATAATGTTGGATTTGGCCCTGCACTACCTGCAAACGGATCAGGAGAACTGAAAGAAGCTTTTATCGGCTGGGATTGGGGGGGAGACGTTTTGGACATTTCATTACCTTATCATATTTTCCAATTGGTTAACTTGAGCATGGTTAGGTTAGGTTAGAATTTTATATTTGATTGATAAAAGGGGGACAGTAATGAGAGTGGGCTCTCCATCAGCTACCTGAAGAGCCGATTTAAGACATACTCCTGTATGAACAAAATGCTGGAAGGATGAGAAACTTGCGTCAGTTGCTAGGATGCATCGAATTCAGAAGGTGCATGAGTGGGAAAAAACCTGAGTGCGTCAAGCACAGTTTGTCCTAGTTTTGCCCACACAGCTATGTAATAAGGCTGAATCACAGGTTAGCTAAGATTTATAAAGTTCCCCCTGTATGCTCCTCAGCTACTAATGAACATCACAATGTTCCTTGTTGCAGGCATTTTTGGAGTATATGACATGCATTAAAATAAGAAATCACACCACACCGACTGCAACACCAATAATTGGATTTAATAATGACTCCAGCTATTACTGACAGATGTAGAAATATGCTGGTTTGCAGTCCACTGACGCAGCACCCTGCTGCAGTGACGTTCTGAGTGTTAGAAGGAGAGTGAGGTCTGTACCTCCCAACAAGAGTTTCCAGTACCAGTCAGGCTATCTCAGGGAGATATCGGAATGCAACCAAGTCACTCCTTCAGGGAGAGGATAGGAAATCAAAGAATCAATTAACCCAAACTGCTCTTCTGGATTTCCCAACAAGCAGTTCTTAAGTGATTTTATTCATGGTTTTGATGAATAATTAATCTTCCTTCTCCTCTCATTTGGGTGTTGTGTCTAGTGAGACAGACCAAGAAGTCAGCTTTTAAACAAGGAGGATATGGCAGAACTCCAATTAATGAGCTTAAATCAAGGAAAGGCATTGAGGGAAAAGTAACTGACTTGCTGGCTATTCAACATGTTGAAGACTGTACAACAAACAAATCATAGGATCCCTACAGTGCAGAAGAGGCCATTTGGCCCATTGAACCTGCACCAACTCTGTGGCAGGGTATCTTACCCAGGCCCTCTCCCCATAACCCCACACATTTTACCGTGGCTTATCCATCTCACCTATGCATCTTGGGGCACTGAGAGGCAATTTAGCATGGTCAATCCATTTAACCTTCACATCTTTGGACAGTGAGAGGAAACCGGAGGAACCCACGTAGACAAGGGGAGAATGCACGTACTCCACCCAGTCGCCCAAGGCCGGAATTGAACCCGGGACCCTGGAGCTGTGAGGCAGCAGTGCTAACCACTGTGTTGTCCCCACATGTAATGCATTAATGTTATTTACTTCAGGAGGTAAGTGATACACTTTAGAATTAATACTGAAATGCACTTTAGGTCTACATTATGGCTGGAGATATCCAACTTCCACGAGCTTGTGTTAAGTCACTCTGAGGTTCTTGTACCGATGTACCATTTAATCAGGGGTTTCCAGCATCTGTGTGGGGGGTTTATAAATAAGGATTCCATTTTGGAAGGTATTTCAGGAATATGCCGAGGAACCATTTCGATCTGAGATTATATAACGTGTTGTCTGTGGGACTAATCTCAGGACTCTAAGTTAGCAAGTTGATAATCTTTTTGAAAATACTAGTTAAATTTTTGATTCTCATTTAAATAAAAGTTTAGAATTTTGTAAAAAATATAATTAATTTTATTCAGTGATATCTCTTCTGCAACTGTAAAGGGTAACATGCAAATGTATTTTGCAAGCTGTTCATTTTTTGGCAATGGAGTTTTACCTTTCTTTTCAAAAATGTTTTCACAAAGCCTGATTGTGAGCAAAGATAGGAGTGCAGCTATCAATCGTGATTCGTTATTGGGTTTTAAAACTTACATTCAATAAAGAAATATCAGCATGGGTGGGGGGAAGATTCCTTCATTTTGACTCTCCGTCTCAGCCGTGCTTCCTCAGGTTAATGCCCGAGGCCATGTCACTTTTAGCTGCTTCACCAATAAACTTCCTTCCACCATAAGGTCAGAGATGGGGATGTTCACTGACAATTGCACAATGTTCAGCACCGTTCGTGACTCCACAGATACTGAAGCATCAAGACCTGGACAATACGCACGTTTGGACTGATAAGTGGCAAGTAACATGGTAAGACGAGAAAGAGGAGGCAGAGGATGGATAAGAGGAGGGGGAAGGTGTAGAATGCAGAGGTGCCAGGCTCCAAAGCAAACTGGCTGGGCCAGGCTGGATGATATTAATATCAAAGACTACCTGGTTCTGACTGCTTTCAGCTGAGTCCTGTTGCTACCGGTGGAGCTGTATGGTTTGGAAATCACTGACGTGCTGTCATTTGAAGATCACCACCAATCAAGAATAGCCCAGATGTTTCACTGTCATCATGCGCGGGCCATTGCTCCCAGTCAAAACTTCATCCCTCTTCTCCTCCAACTCCATTATTAAAACGAATCTCACATGAGATTGACTTTGTGTGATGATTTACATACCGCTCCAAAAGACACAAAGTGGACTGAGAAGCAGAGAGGCCCCAGTGAGCCACTTGGTGCTCTGTCTGACAGAGAGGCTCCATTCTTGGCCACTTCTATGCGATCCTCACGGCCTCACGTGAGCGAGCTCTCTCTGTTCACTCTGCCTGAGGCCAACAGGACACGCTCCAGAAGCTGCTGCACTCTGCCCAGCGGGAGACCCTCCAGACGCTGCTGCACTCTGCCCGTGGGGAGACCCTCCAGAGGCTGCTGCACTCTGCCCAGTGGGAGACCCTCCAGACGCTGCTGCACTCTGCCCGTGGGGAGACTCTCCAGAGGCTGCTGCACTCTGCGCAGCGGGAGACCCTCCAGAGGCTGCTGCACTCTGCCCGTGGGGAGACTCTCCAGAGGCTGCTGCACTCTGCGCAGCGGGAGACCCTCCAGAGGCTGCTGCACTCTGCCCGTGGGGAGACTCTCCAGAGGCTGCTGCACTCTGCGCAGCGGGAGACTCTCCAGAGGCTGCTGCACTCTGCGCAGCGGGAGACTCTCCAGAGGCTGCTGCACTCTGCCCGTGGGGAGACTCTCCAGAGGCTGCTGCACTCTGCCCGTGGGGAGACCCTCCAGAGGCTGCTGCACTCTGCCCGTGGGGAGACTCTCCAGAGGCTGCTGCACTCTGCCCGTGGGGAGACTCTCCAGAGGCTGCTGCACTCTGCCCGTGGGGAGACTCTCCAGAGGCTGCTGCACTCTGCCCGTGGGGAGACCCTCCAGAAGCTGCTGCACTCTGCCCGTGGGGAGACTCTCCAGAGGCTGCTGCACTCTGCCCAGCGGGAGACTCTCCAGAGGCTGCTGCACTCTGCCCAGCGGGAGACCCTCCAGAGGCTGCTGCACTCTGCCCAGCGGGAGACCCTCCAGAGGCTGCTGCACTCTGCCCAGCGGGAGACTCTCCAGAGGCTGCTGCACTCTGCCCAGCGGGAGACTCTCCAGAGGCTGCTGCACTCTGCCCAGCGGGAGACCCTCCAGAGGCTGCTGCACTCTGCCCAGCGGGAGACCCTCCAGAGGCTGCTGCACTCTGCCCGTGGGGAGACTCTCCAGAGGCTGCTGCACTCTGCCCGTGGGGAGACTCTCCAGAGGCTGCTGCACTCTGCCCAGCGGGAGACCCTCCAGAGGCTGCTGCACTCTGCCCGTGGGGAGACTCTCCAGAGGCTGCTGCACTCTGCCCGTGGGGAGACTCTCCAGAGGCTGCTGCACTCTGCCCGTGGGGAGACTCTCCAGAGGCTGCTGCACTCTGCCCGTGGGGAGACTCTCCAGAGGCTGCTGCACTCTGCCCGTGGGGAGACTCTCCAGAAGCTGCTGCACTCTGCCCAGCGGGAGACTCTCCAGAGGCTGCTGCACTCTGCCCGTGGGGAGACTCTCCAGAGGCTGCTGCACTCTGCCCGTGGGGAGACTCTCCAGAGGCTGCTGCACTCTGCCCGTGGGGAGACTCTCCAGAGGCTGCTGCACTCTGCCCGTGGGGAGACTCTCCAGAAGCTGCTGCACTCTGCCCAGCGGGAGACTCTCCAGAGGCTGCTGCACTCTGCCCGTGGGGAGACTCTCCAGAGGCTGCTGCACTCTGCCCGTGGGGAGACTCTCCAGAGGCTGCTGCACTCTGCCCGTGGGGAGACTCTCCAGAGGCTGCTGCACTCTGCCCGTGGGGAGACTCTCCAGAGGCTGCTGCACTCTGCCCGTGGGGAGACTCTCCAGAGGCTGCTGCACTCTGCCCGTGGGGAGACCCTCCAGAAGCTGCTGCACTCTGCCCGTGGGGAGACTCTCCAGAGGCTGCTGCACTCTGCCCAGCGGGAGACCCTCCAGAGGCTGCTGCACTCTGCCCAGCGGGAGACCCTCCAGAGGCTGCTGCACTCTGCCCAGCGGGAGACCCTCCAGAGGCTGCTGCACTCTGCCCAGCGGGAGACTCTCCAGAGGCTGCTGCACTCTGCCCAGCGGGAGACTCTCCAGAGGCTGCTGCACTCTGCCCAGCGGGAGACCCTCCAGAGGCTGCTGCACTCTGCCCAGCGGGAGACCCTCCAGAGGCTGCTGCACTCTGCCCGTGGGGAGACTCTCCAGAGGCTGCTGCACTCTGCCCGTGGGGAGACTCTCCAGAGGCTGCTGCACTCTGCCCAGCGGGAGACCCTCCAGAGGCTGCTGCACTCTGCCCGTGGGGAGACTCTCCAGAGGCTGCTGCACTCTGCCCGTGGGGAGACTCTCCAGAGGCTGCTGCACTCTGCCCGTGGGGAGACTCTCCAGAGGCTGCTGCACTCTGCCCGTGGGGAGACTCTCCAGAGGCTGCTGCACTCTGCCCGTGGGGAGACTCTCCAGAAGCTGCTGCACTCTGCCCAGCGGGAGACTCTCCAGAGGCTGCTGCACTCTGCCCGTGGGGAGACTCTCCAGAGGCTGCTGCACTCTGCCCGTGGGGAGACTCTCCAGAGGCTGCTGCACTCTGCCCAGCGGGAGACTCTCCAGAGGCTGCTGCACTCTGCCCAGCGGGAGACTCTCCAGAGGCTGCTGCACTCTGCCCAGCGGGAGACCCTCCAGAGGCTGCTGCACTCTGCCCAGCGGGAGACTCTCCAGAGGCTGCTGCACTCTGCCCAGCGGGAGACCCTCCAGAGGCTGCTGCATTGATATCATGACGGGACAGCTTCCATCACAAGATTGTGCTGTCTCGATTCACTGTCTGTTAGAGGGGCAAAGGAACCTGATGTTACCTAATGAGGGGGTCTCACCCTTACCCTCCTCAGTGACAGCCTCAGGCCTTAGCTGCTGCTCTGGTACCAGCTGGGGCATGAATAGAATAAGCTGCAGACAATCCTGTGCCACTGACCCTGAGACAGAGGCACTGACGCACTCCAACCACAGCTACCTAGTGCATTATTTCAAGTCCTGATGCGTGTCCTGGCCTGGAGGCTGACCATTCTCTCAGTGGAGGAGCCAATGTGCTCAGAGCTCTGGGCTAGGGGAGCACATTTGAGCAGTATGGGCTCCTCTACTCAGCCCACGGACCTGCAGTACCTCCAGGAAGTCTGACGTGCGGTCGCACATCTGCTGCCGGTGGTCTAGGTTGAGCCTCATTTCCAGTCACTCCCAAAGCCCCCTGTGTCTGTGCCCAATGAGCAAGGCTGTAATTGTCTGCTGTGCTCCAGGGGGAAATTGATCGCAGCTGCCCCTGGCACCACCTCCTGAACACAGGTGCTGTGTTCCTCAGCCTCTGTCACTCTCTCTTTGTGTGTGTGAGGCTCCACTGAGTTGACTGGGCCTGTGGAGGTGGTGCTTGTAGCTGTAATGGTGCTTTCTCTGAGTGCTGTCTGGCAGTGCTGGTGAAGGGATCAGTCTTATTGCCTAGACCTGTGTGAGAGGCAGAAGAGATTGAGAATTAGCTTCAGAGAGTAGAAGCCTTTTAAATGCTTCAGCTTCCCAATGCAACTCAGTTTTGGGTATGCTGACCAACAGGGAAGAGTGCAATTCACCCAGTATTGAACAGTCTCCTCTGATCACCAGCTAGCCTTGCCTGACTTCCCCTCGGTCAGCGACCTTGGTGATCTTTGTGACTCTCTGTCCCATGGTCGTGAGACATGTGGGCAGAGTACCCTTCCTCCAGTCGGGACCCTCTCAGAAGTAGGATGTGACCATTTCTGCTGTCAAGGCAATAAGAAAATTCATTGTGGCCTCTGTTCAAGTTGAATGTCCCTCATCAGCTTTATGGTTGTGAGGCACTCTGAGGGCTCAGGAAATGAGCACACCATCTTCCCATGTTCAGGAACAACTTGCATCCTCAATTCTTCCTCCATGCTACCGTGCCACTGCCGTGGGCGGCACGGTAGCACAGTGGTTAGCACTGCTGCTTCATAGCTCCAGGGGCCTGTGTTCGATTCCCGGCTCGGGTCACTGTCTGTGTGGAGTTTGCACATTCTCCTTGTGTCTGCGTGGGTTTCCTCCGTGTGCTCCGGTTTCCTCCCACACTCCAAAGATGTGTGGGTTAGGTTGATTGGCCATTGCTAAAATTGCCCGTTAGTGTCCTGAGATACGTAGGTTAGAGGGATTAGCAGGTAAAATATGTAGGGATGTGGGATAGGGCCTCGGTGGGATTGTGGTTGGTGCAGATGCAATGGGTCGAAGGGCCTCTTTCAGTACTGTAGGGATTCTATGATGACTCTTCAGCTGGAGGTTGAATACCGAGAATTCTCAGAGTTTAGCATTGCGTTCACCTTGCCAGAGTGAGTGAGGTCATTCAGCCTGTTCTTGTACTGGGCCCAGATTCTGGAACACACTCGAACTACTCAGCATCTCTGTCTCTGACCCATACCACTTGCTCTGGGTGAGCAACCTCCTCCAGCCATTCTCCAGAAAGAGGACCTCCTTTCCCTGTCAGGGAAGATCTCCAGCACAGCTAATGGAGGTGCTGCTATTGTGTGTTGATTGATACCTGACCCATCCCCTTTTGATCCTGTCTCCATTCCCATCCCTACTACAGCTACTAATTGGTCATCCTCCATCTAGCTGGTTAAAGGAATCATAGAAGGATACAAGGAATTTGGCCCATTGAGTCTGCACCAACCATAATCCTATGTAAGCCCTATCTCTATTACTCTAACTAGTTCCCCTGACACTAAGGGGCGATTTAGCATGGCCAATCCACCTAACCTGCACATCTTTGAACTGTGGGAGGAAACCGGGGCACCTGGAGGAAACCCACGCAGACACGGGTAGAATGTGCAAACCACAGTCACCCACGCCGGGAACTGAACCTGGGTCCCTGGCACTGTGAGGCAACAGTGCTAAACTCTGGGCCACAGTGCTGCCCCCTAGCCTGCCCTCTGTGAAAATCAGAGGCTGTGACTCCTCTTCCTCCTCCCGGAGTGGGATCGAAATCCAGAAACTTTCCTGATGTCTGCTTCCCACCCTGGAAAGATCAAATCCTGCCCATGGTGACTGAGCTATTGATGATAGAGTGAAGAGGATTGTTGGTGGGGGGAGGAATTAAAGACCTGCGCTTTATGTAAATTCCAGAGGTAGAGTGGAAACTGTCGAGGGATTTACACTGACATCCTTGAGTTGATTGAGACCACCAAGATGATCAATAAAATTCAACAAACTATTAAAAATAAAGAACTTGGGAGGATAATTGCATCGTCTGGATAGGAGCCACATTGCCATTGTAAAGCTGTCAGAAGGCTTTCCATTATTAGCCACTTAAATAGTGCTTGGGCAAAGGCAGCAATCTGGCAGTATTTTGTTGAATTCACTAATGCCCATTTGCAATAGGCTGGAAAAAGATAGTTTTAAAATACCGGAAATCAGCTGAAGCATCCGTCGTATTACCTGTTCTTGCTGTACAACACCTTTCACTGGACAGATCTTTTTCACCATGGGTTTAAGGACTCAAATGGGGGTCAGAAGCTCACACTGTGTGGGAAATGGTCACTCATTGTGATTTATTACAATTGGTGGATTAATGCTGCCCCACCCCCCTCCTTTCACCCCATCTCAAGTTGCAGCAGGATGCTTATCCATGTAAGGGAGGGACAGGGTGTTCTATGATATAGATATCCTCTCTTCAGTGTTTTCAAATTTGGCATAAAAAAATCGAAACAGCAGGCTGTTCACCTTTGTTTAGAGTTGGAAATTGAAGTGAGGGGTGTGGGTGGTGAAGGGTCACGGTTGGGGAGGGACCCCCTTCAAAATCAGCCTGGAGATCTTTTTGGCTCGCTCAGAGCACTGGACCCACAATCTGTTGCTAGGAGACCACCTCCAGGCAGCTGCCCCATTTCCAGCTGCCTCTGGAGACCTGGCAACTGACCGGGAAATTCTAAACGGCCTCCGACAATAGGTCTTAATTGGTCTTGTCTTGGTTGAATTGGTTTGGGGCACACGGTGGCACAGTGGTTAACACTGCTGCCTCATAGCACCACAGCTCAGGCCACTGTCTGTGTGGAGTTTACATGTTCTCCCTGTGTCTGCGTGGATTTCCTCTGGGTGCTCTGGTTTCCTCCCACAGTCCGAAAGACATACTGCTTAGGTACGTTGGCCATGCTAAATTCTCCCTCAGTGTACCCAAACAGGCGCCTGAGTGTGATGACTAGGGGAATTTCACAGTAACTTCATTTCAGCGTTAATGTAAGCCTACTTGTAACTAATAAGTAAACTTTTACTTCAAATTTTAACCCACGGCTTGTGACCAGATAGCTCTGCCACCCAGGGGCATGATGGAGCCAAGCAGCTGGCATGTCAACAATGTGACCCTCTTGACCTGGGAGACTGTCGGATCTTTTTCAAGAAGCTGTTCAAAGCTCTTCCACATGAAGTTTCCACTGACATCACTATTCAGTACTTATAAGAGCTCTGTAGCTGCCTAAGCTTGATTTTTTTCCAATACCGTCTTTTGTCAGGAAGAAGTTATTGCCAACATCTGAGTACCCACAACGTCAGGCCTTTGTCTCTACATTTAATTGATAGTGACCAATGGGGATTCCTGATTGGCATTTTTAAAAGTTTCTCAACAGAAAAGCAGCTGGATATAGACCGGATCATGGCCTAATCTGTGGGTAGAATTTTAAGGAAGGTGAGCGATCGGCGCTCACCATCCTGACAACCAGTGCATAACACACTACCATTATATATGTTCTAGCAAGCTCCACTGCCATTTAACACTCACTTGAGCTGTGCACAGGATGTCCATCAGTGGAAGTCAGTCCCACTCATGAGTGATGTGGGCTAATAATTCTCCACCCCATCCAGGCACAGCGCTGCAGTGGCCAGAAGAGGTACTGCAGTAGTCAGCCCAGAACTAAGTTCTGGGACGATTCCCAAGGTAAGTCCTGGAGGTCCCAAGGGTAAGAGGGCAGTAGGGGCTCGGGAGTGGGATGATCGTGGCATCAGTGGGTAGACCAAGGTGGGGAAGGAGGGCTGGAGCTCCCACATCCTGGAGGGGAGAGCACCCCAAATATGAAGGGACCTTCAGATTGAGGCTCCCCCTTTCCTGCCCAAGTCGGAAAAATGTTTATTTCTGTGTTTTCAACCCTACTTGCCCCTGCTCCTGCCAGCCTAAAAATTGAGGCCGAGTGGATAAAGACCCTTAACTGACTGTTAGCTGCCACTTAAGGGCCATGGTAAATGAAAGGACAACTGCCCAATCATGAAATTCCATCTGGGTTGGAACAGGTGGGATCCAGGGAAAATCCTGTCTATGCAATATTGTGCTCCCTCTCTCCCACTTCCAAATCCACCTTGGGGGAAGTGTAAAATTCTGTCCTGCATCTTGACCCATCATGCATCGCATTAGATTTTTAATAACTGGTTATTGTACAATGGGACCTCGTATTGTTTCTGTTTCACAGATAGTTAAACACTTCTCCACATTACTGCACCTTCAAAATCATTCTTTATGGTAATGACCAAACGTAAAAGTCTTCTATAATACCTCATCTTTGGGCTTGGTGTCAATCTTTTGTCAACTTACGAATCTATGAAATGTCTTGTGGCATTTTCCAGTGTTAAAGGCATCATACAAACATATGCTGTTTCTGTTGGGCGATTTATGGGTAATTAACAAATTTGCATCTATAGTCAATCTGTCGTGTAACTTCATTCTAAAGCATCGTACCTGAAAGTATCACCTCAGGTATTCAGTAGTGGAGCGTCACTGAGCTGTGGGGAAAATTGGAATGTGATGAAAAAATGCACATGTGTAATGTTACTCATGTCATAGAACCCCTACAGTACAGAAAGAGGCCATTTGGTCAATCGAGTCTGCACCGACCACAATCCCACTCAGGCCCTACCCCCATATCCCTACATATTTATCTGCTAATCCCTCTAACCTACGCATCTCAGGACAATAAGGGGCAATTTAGCATGGCCAATCAACCTAACCCGCACATCTTTGGACTGTGGGAGGAAACCGGAGCACCCAGGTGAGGAAACCCATGCAGACACGACGAGAATGTGCAAACTCCACACAGTGACCCAAGTCGGGATTCAAACCCAGATCCCTGGAGCTGTGAAGCAGCAGTGCTAACCACTGTGCTACCATGCCACCCATGTCAGAATGTTAAACTTTGCTATGTGTATAAAACACTTCTGATATACCTCTCAGAATTCTTCTTTCTATACACACCCATGGAAACAAAGACTTGGCAGAGGTAGCCAATCTGATTTTATCTGTTTCACACCCATGCCACAGTTGAAAGTTCTTCCCCAACTATTCCATTGTCTAAATGCGCCAAAAGGAAAGGAACTTCAGGGGAATTCTAATGCCCTCTAACCAGTGGGAATCGGGAGGAATTGAAATTAAAATCCAAGCAGTAGACTTATTTCCCACATCTGTGACTGTTTTAACGCTACTATTCTTGTGAATGGAATGCAGGGGCGTGCTATCCCTTAGACTGGACCCAGTACTATTTTAACCACCAAATGAGGAGTGCCCCACTTGGGCAATCCACTCTTAGGACACCACAGGCTCCGATGACAAATGTAGAACTTAGTTTTCCGGCACGCAGATGAGCAGGAATTCTTACACAGTTGGTGCCGAATGGACAGTAAGCCCACGGATCCTTCCAGCTTCCTGCCTGAGATGTTAAATACCACCTCCCCCCACTCCCCCACACAAATAAAATTTGCAGAATCACTCAAAGGTTAAATTGTTATATGTAAAATGAATGTAAATTAAATCTGTTTAATTCACCGGATGGTTCCAGTAGATTTGTGATGCATTTCGGTCTGTTGATGTCTATATTTATAAAATAAATTGGCTGTCTTCAGTGTCACTGGAAGTGCTGATTGGTTTGTGGCAAGAATATGTTTGAACATTCCTATCTGTCACTTGGCCTTGGAACCACTGCTCATTGGTCTTTAAAAACCAGATGATTGTTTCCATGGCAACTAGAGCCTATTGAGCCCTGCAAAACACATGACTATCTCCAAGGTAACGGCTGTCTTTTTGGTCCCGGAGTATTCAGCATTTAAAATAGCTGTGTAGATTTAGGTATATAGAAAGCAATTGTTCCTGTCACTTGTCGACTATCTCAGTTGGTTGCCCTATTGCTCCAACGGGCTGTGAATTTCGCCTCTTGCAATGAGCTTAGATTCTGCCCTGCAGATGCTTCAGTGAATTACAGTTCACATAGTGTTATTCAAAAGTTGTCTTTAACGGTACTCCTCCAACCAACACTACCAAAATCAGGTGAGGGCGTCATTAATCTTCTTCCTGTTTGTGGCAACTTACTTCAGTAACAGCCATGTTTGCTTACATAACAACAGTCACTATGTTCAAGGCAATTTACTCAACATGAACTACTTAGAGATGCGACCACACTATTTCATTACACAGGAGGCCATTCAGCCCATCTTTTTACATACATCTATGAACCAAAGCCTTCATTTATTTTTTTCTTGTTTGGTCTGGATTTCCCAATTGATATTTTTACTGTGAATAAAGCAACAGAGCAATGATATTGGATAATATATAGTTTGAAGCTCCAGCTTCTGCTGAGTGGTATCAGCCTTATCTTAATGGTAATCCTCGTTCTTCTGAGTCAGTGGGTTGCTAATTCAAGTCCACTCCATAAACTTAAGACTATTGGTGCGGTGCAATCAATCCAGGGCAGCACAGTGGCACAATGATTAGCCTCACAGCGCCAGAGACCCAGGTTCAATTCCAGCCTTGGGTGAATGTGTGGAGATGGCACATTCTCCCTGTGTCCTAAGATGGGCAGGAAACCCATGCAGACATGGGGAGAACATGTAGACTCCACCAAGACGGTGACTCAAGCAGCGAGAGAAATAATTCTTCAAGTACAATTTGATCTCATCCTCACCAGTATACCTCTTGCAGCTGCGCCTCCCCATGACAGTACTGGTAGGAGTTACCACCACACAGTCCTTGTGGAGACCAAGTGCCATCTTCACACTGTGTTGTGGTGTGGCACCATCATCGTGCTGAGTGGGATCGATTTCGAAGAGAATTAACTGCTCCAAACAGGGCAGCGAGGAGGTGCAGTGATCCATCAGCAGAAATGTATTCACCACAATCTGCAACCAGGTAACACAGAAAATTGTGCATTTTACCATTACCAGGAAACCAGAGAGATCAAGAGTGTAGAAATGCATGCTCGCAGCAAAATCATGTATGCCAAAATATATGGTGAATTTACAGCACAGGACTACAAGCATGCAATGGACAAAGCTAAGCAATTGCACAACCAGATTAGATGAAATCTCTGCCGCATCCAGTCAAGAATGGGGAACAATTAACCAACCTATGGGAAGGGTAGGTGACATGAACATTCCCTCCTCAATGATGAGGAGCCCAGTACGTGAGTACAGAAGACAAAACTGCAATGTTTGCAACTACTTCTGCTTGGACGTGCAAAGGGATGATCCAGTTTGGCTTCCAGCTGAGCTTTCCAGCATTATATTGCCAGTCTTCTGCCAATTCATATTGGCATGGATTGAGGATTGGCTAGCTAACAGGAAACAGTGTTGGCATAAATGGGTCTTATTTTGGTTGGCAGGATGTGGCGAGTGCTGTGGCCTCAACTTTTTACTATTTATATAAATGACTTGGATGAAGGGACTGGAGATCTGGTTGCTAGATTTGCTGATAGAAAGGAAACTAATTTGTGAAGAGAATATAAGAAGGCTACAAAGAGATGCAGAAAAGTGAGTGGGGAAAAACTCTGGGAAATGGAATATAATGGCAAATGTGACATTGTCAATTTTGGCAGGAAGAATAAAAAATAAGCATATTATCTTTAGAGGTTTATAAAATGTTGAGAGGAATAGATAGGGTGGATTCTCAGAGGCTATTTCCCAGGGCTGAAATGGTCGCTACGAGAGGACACGGGTTTAAGGTGCAGGGAAGCAAGTACACAGGAGACGTTAGGGGAAAGTTTTTCACTCAGAGGGTGGTGAGTGAGTGGAATCGGCTGCCGTCGGTGGTGGTAGAGGCGAACTCACTGGGGTCTTTTAAAAGACTTCTGGATGACTATATGGGATCTAATGGGATTGGAAGTTACAGATAGTTCTGTGACTTGGCTGGTATAGATGTGACTGGCGCAACTTGTGGGCCAAAGGGCCTGTTTGTGCTGTAGTGTTCTATGTTCTAAATTGTGAGAGATTGCAGAGCTCTGAGATGCAGAGGGATCGGGGTGTTCTAGTGCATGAATCACAAACGGCTGGTATACAGGTACAGTAAGTAATTAGGAATATTGTCATTTATTGTGAAGGGAATTGATTACGAAAGTAGATAAGTTATGCTTCAGTTGTTCAGGGCATTGGTGAGACCACTGCTGAGCATCGTGTATAGTATTAGTCTCCCTTTTTAAGGAAAGATGTAAATGCATTAGAAGCAGTTCAGAAAAGGTTTCCTAGACTAATGCCAGGTATGGGCAGGTTGTCTTATGAGGGAAACTTGGAGAAGTTGAGTATGTATTCACTAGAGTTTAAAACAGCAAGAAGCAAGACTTGACACAAATGTTTAAGGTTCTAAGAGGTAATGATAGGGTGGATGTAGAGAGGATGTTTCCTTTTGTCAGAGAATCTAGAAACTTGGGGGTCACTGTTTAAAAATAAGGGGTTGCTCATTTAAGACAGAGATGAGGAGAAATGCTTTCTCTCAGAGGATCATGAGTGCTCTTTTCCTAAGTCTCTGAAGGCAGAGCCAGATAGATTTTTGATTTACACAGGAGTGAGAGGTTAACGGGGTAGGCAGGAATGTGGCGTTGAAATTACAATCCTATCAACCATGATCTTATTGAATGGCAGAGCAGTCTTGAGGGGACCTACTCCTAATACGTATGTTTTTGTGTAATTAATTTCACAACAAATGATATCAAGTAACTCATAAACACACTGGATACAGCAAAGACAACGGGCCCTGACAATACGCCAGTTCTAGTACTGAAGACTTGTACTTTAGAACTAGCTGTACCCTTAGTCAATCTGTTCCAGAACAGCTACAAACATTGACATTTACCTGACAAAGTGGAACAGTTGCCCAGGCATCTCATGTTCATAAAAGACAGGAATGACCCAATCTAACTAACGCCTACCCCATCAGTCAACTCTCAATCATCAGCAAAGTGTTGAAAGAAGAGAGGGAAAGAGCTATCAAGTGCACTTTATTCAGCAGAGAGCTGCTCACTGATGCTCAGTTTGGGTGAAATAAAAGTGGCATTCTTTGACATCAACCCAACATTTGACTGGTGAAAGCATCAAGGGTTCTAGTCAAATTGGAGTCCTAGAGATATAAGGTTTACAGCGTGGAAACAGGCCCTTTGGTCCAACTCATCCATGTGGCCTTTTTTTTAAAACCCCTAAGCTAATCCCAATTGCCCGCGTTTAGCCCATATCCCTCTACACCCATCATACCCATGTAACTATCTAAATGCTTTTTAAAAGAAAAAATTGCACCTGCCTCCACTACTATCTCTGGCAGCTTGGTCCAGACACTCATCAACCCCTGCGTGAAAAAATTGCCCCTCTGGATACTTTTGTATCTCTCGCCCCTCACCTTAAACCTAAGACCTCTAGTTTTAGACTCCCCTTTCCCTGGGAAAAGATATTGACTATTTAGCTGATCTGTGCCCCTCATCACTTTATAGACTTGTATAAGATCAGCCCCCAGCCTCCTGTGCTCCAGAGAAAAACGTCCCAGTGTATCCAGCCTCTCCTTAAGTCCAGGTTACTTCCTAGTAAATCTTTTCTGCACTCTTTCTAGTTTAACAATTTTTTTTTATAATAGGGTGACCAGAATTGCACACAGTATTCCAAGTGTGGCCTAACCTTGTTATGTCTCGTAACTTCAACAAGACATTCCAAATCCTATATTCAATGTTCTAACTGCTGAAACCAAGCATGCTGAATGCTTTCTTTTACCATTCTGTCCACTTGTGACTCCACTTTCAAGGAGCTATGAACATGTACCCCTTGATCTCTAACTCTCCCCAACACCCTACCATTAACTGAGTAAGTCCTGCCCCAGTTCAGTCTACCAAAATGCATCACCTCACATTTGTCTAAGTTAAACTCCATCTGCCATTTGTCAGCCCACTGGCCCAATTGATCAAGATCCCATTGCAATTGGCAATCACTTTCCTCACTGTCCACTATGCCACCAATCTTGATGTCATCTGCAAACTTACTAACCATGCCTCCTGTAGTCTCATCCAAATCATTAATATAAATGACAAAGTCAGTGTGAATTGGGGAAAATCTCTCCACTGGTTGACATTTTATCTGGTACAGAGAAGATGATTTTGTTCTTTGGAGTTTGATCATCCCAGTGCCAGAATGTTGCTGCAGGAGTTTCTCAAGGTGGTGTCCTACCTAGGGGTGGTATACTACTTAGTGCTGGTGCCCTAGCAGGTAAAGTCTCTCTTTTTCTCTCTCTCTCTCTCTCTCTCTCTCTGATAGCTGGAAGCAAATCAAGTCAGCAAAGCCACAGTCAAAAAGGAAACAGGATAACTTCTTTCAGCTAACTAAGAATCTCCAAACCATCTGCTCAACTGCCAAAGTTAGCCAGGATCACAGAATTTGACAGCCACAATGTTTCACCATCTACTCCTCATGGACAACCATTTTCAGCTGTTTCACTATTGTTGATTCCTCCATCGACAGGTGCAAAGTGGGGATGCTTTCTGATGATTGCACGATGTTCACTTCCATTCATAATTCCTCAGATAATGACGCAACCTCTGTCCACATGCAACATTCAGTTTAGGCTAATAAATGGCAAACAACATTCATGTCACACAAGTGCCAGGTGATTATCATCTCCAATGGGAGAGGTTGTAAACATCTCCCCTTGATATTCAATGACATTAGCATTGCTGAATCCTCCACCAACAACATCCTTGGGAATCATCATTGACCAGAAATTTAACTGGAGAGCAAGATCACCAAATGGTTATGTTTCGAGGTGAGGTCACAACAAGGTTAATTTAAAAAGGATCTCTCCCTTTGTGGATAACCTTTCTTAGTCCCAATGTATTTATTTTTTAAAAGGAGTGAATTTAACCAGGTTTTCTTGAATTAACAGTCAGAAATACAAGAAACATAACATGCGTAAACACAGATTTGAAGTGAGCAGTGAGTACAAAATAAAAGTTTTAAAAAAAATCAGTCAGTCTTTATCTTGTCCATGAGGAGTAGATGGTGAAACATTGTGGCTGTCAAGTTCTGAGATTCTGGTTACCTTTGGCAGTTGAGCTGTTGGTTTGGAAATTCTTAGTTAGCTGAAAGAAGTTATTCTGCTTCCTTTTTGAATGTGGCTTTGCTGACTTGACTTGTTTCTAGCTATCAGAGAGAGAGACTTCACCTGCTAGATGTAGGGGTACCCAGTCATTGTCTATCAGCTGTGATCCTCACAACACATATTAGCACAGTGGAACTAGAACACCAGACTAGCACACACAGACCAGAGTTGCAGTTGGTTGTTAACCTCTTTTCTTGTGTATTCAAGGAAGGGGAAACCATAAGCATATCTGCGATATAACTCACAGGAGACAGTTTCTGCTGAGATGGCAATCAGCTTCGTTATCTTCAAAGGAGATTACAGTTCAGTTTCTGCTTTGCCCTTTGCATCTTACAATGAAAGTCCAACAGGTTTATTTAATCTAGTGTTGTGAGACTTCTTACTGTGTTTACCCCAGTCCAACACCAGCATCTCCACATCATGAAAAAGGTGCGACATTCCATTATTTCTGGACTGGTTGGTCAAGTGTAATCCACAGGGGAATTCCAGCACGTGGTTACTTTACAGTCTCAGCCTGCTTGGGCTTGTATGCCCTATATTTAAAAGAGCATGTCTTACTTAAAAGCTCAATACATCTGTAAATAATTGGGGGCTGTCATCTGTTGTCGTGAGTTTAGTGCCTAAAATGTCTTAGTGCAGCATTATCAAAGAAGATCTGACACCAAGTCATACCAGGTCAGGTGACCGGATGCTTGGTCAAAGAGCTTTAAAGTTTTAAATGTCATTTATTAGAGTGTCACAGGAAGGTTTATAACAGCACTGCAATGAAGTTACTGTGAAAATCCTCTGTTCACCACACTGTTTGGGTGCACTGAGAGAGAATTTAGCAAGGCCAATGCGTCTAATCAGCATCTCACTCAGAACACAACCATTTGGGGATCTTGCACAGAGACTGGGTATAATACTTCTCCAGTTAAATTTCTGGTCAATTGTGATTCCCAAGAGTGTTGTTTGTGTGAAAAAGGGTGTGACATTCTATTGTCTCACTCAGGCCTGAGTTTAATCCACACAGGAATTCCAGCAAATAATTACTTGCAATCTAATACTGTCTTGGCATTTATGTCCTTTTTTATATAAAAAAAACACATCTTATTTACAAGTTCAAGATGTCCGTTAGTAATTTGTAACTGTTATGACCCAAACTATATAAATACTGTAGCTGCAAGAGTGGGTCAGAGTCTGGGATTCTGCAGTCAGTAACTCACCTCCTAATTCCCCAAAGCCTTCCTGCAGCTTATAATACCTACATCAGGAGTGTGATGAAATAGTCTCCACTTCATTGGATGAGTACAACTCCAAAATCACGCAAGAAGCGCCAGGGGAAAACATTATTCATTACTTTTGCCATCTTAAATCTTGATTGCTTCCATCACCAGCGCACCGTGGTTATGTACTGCAACAACTTGCCAAGACTACTTTGTCGGAATTTAAAAAAACCCATGACCTCTTTCTCCTGCCTAAGAAACAAAACCAGCAGGTTCATAGGAATATCACTGCTTGCAAGTTCCCCTCCAATTCGTACACCTTCTAATTTGGAAAGCTACCACCAGTTCTTCACTGTGCTGGGTCAAAATCCTGGTATGCTGTGGAGTACCTATTATCACACAAACTACACCAGTGCGAGAAGGCTCACACATCATCACCATGAGTAGTTAGAGCTGGACACAAAACACTGATCTTGCCAATGATGCCCAAATCCATGGAATCGCTACAGTGAAGAAGGAGGCCATTCGGTCCATCGAGTCTGCACCGACCACAATCCCACCAGGCCCTATCCCCATAGCCCCATGCATTTACCCTAGCTAGTCCCCCTAATACTCAGGGGCAATTTAGCATGGCCAATTCATGTAACCCGCACATCTTTGGACTGTGGGAGGAAACCAGAGCACCCAGAGGAAACCCATGCAGACACAGGGAGAACGTGCAAACTCCACACAGACAGTGACCCAAGCTGAGAATTGAACCTGAGTCCCTGGCGCTGTGAAGGAGCAGGGCTAACCACTATGCCACCATGTTACCCTGCGAACAAAATTGCTTTGGGACACAAGGATAGCAAACGCAATATAACTGTGTCTCTGTTTTATTATAAGTGCCATGAGCACTTAACCTTCTTAAAAATGTGAATTAATTCAAATTTCCTAGATTGTGTAGCAGTAGATATTTTTGAGCTGCTCTTTCTAGACCTTTAGCTGATAATATATCATACAACATGTAATCTTAACAGCATTCATGAGTTGCATTTCCATAAGTTCTGATATGGAATTGTTTTGAAAGGCAGCTATTATCTTCTAGTTAATGGTTTGTACTCATTCAGTTGCTTGGTAGAAGACAACAAGACAACTCTTCTTTCAGACTTACCTGTAATGTAGGTGGTTAATCCATTGTGCTGTACACCACCTAGATATATCTTTTCTTTAGCAGCATTTCTGTGACAAAGTACCTTCAACTAACATAAATTTAATGGAGATATTTATTAATGCAAACACTAATTTTGGCTTTTTTATTCATTCAAGGGCGATGGGCATTGCTGGCTGTCCAGCATTTATTGTCCATCCCTAGTCGCCCTTGTTCAGAAGACAGTTGAGAGTTAACCACATTGCTAGGCCAGACCAGGTAAGGACAGCAGATTTCCTTCCCTAAAGGGCATGAGTGAACCAAATAGGTTTTTCCAACAATCGACAATGGTTTCATGGCCATCAGTAGATTCTTAATTCCAGATTTTTTTTTTGTGGTTTGTGATTAAATGCACAATTCATTGGCTATTCACCAATAGGTGTGTTTGTGCAAATTGAGTTAGAAATTTGTAAATAATTGCTAAAGGGAAACTAGAAACAGAAATTGAAAGATGTTTTTGTTTAATGAACAAAATTAAGCGTTTTTGTCTTCATATTTTACAGATCTGAAGTGCAGAGCAAATATTTTGATCTTTTTTGTGACTAGTGGGGACCATATAAATTCATAGTTATATTGGGATTTATTTCCAAATTATGATAAAGGTGTTATCGACATGCCATTTCAGTTTGTACAGGCCATTTAATGATATCCTATTGAGAAAGATATATGGAATTATATTGACGGCATTGGACTTGTTTGCTGGTCTGATCAAAAGAGGGCGTCCAGTTGTGTTTGTGTTAATGTTTCTTGATTGCACGCACCACTCATTGATTAGAAATGATGTCCCAAAGTTAGACGGTGTGTTTACCCAAAGCTAAGGGCCCACCACAAAATGGGACCCTCCTTCTTGCTGAATGTTAAATATGTCTATGTCTTGGAAGATGAAGAAAACGGACATAAACAAAATTTTGAAATGAGTGGTGGTAACACCCAAACAATACCACCACTTGAGGTTGATTGTGATTTTTGGGCAAACAATTGGCAGGGCAATAAAATGCTAATTGCGATCCTGGAACCTTGATTTGTATGTCAAATAGGGTCCAACCATCTCAAACTGAGAGAGCTTTGGGTGCAGTCGTAGGCTGCTTCCAAGATGTTGCTGGCTGTATCATTGGAGTTACAGAGAAATAGGATGGCTGATACCATTTTGATGGGCATTATTACACTTGGCTGAACAAAGTAAAATTGACATCTTTTTATGGAGAATTGGAGATCAGTTTCACTAGGCAGATTCTGTTCAATTTTATGTATCCCATCGTGGACAGTATCCGCCTCTGGTTGCATTACATTTTCTGGTGAAATGTTCTAATCTGGTGTAACATGTGAGTACAGCACAAAAGGAATTATTCAGGACAGTATAGAAATGATGAGCTGTGTCAGGATTTTGGTTTGAACATTGCAGGCATACCCGCAGGAATTTTTACCTGATCACATGCTGTCACCCTGTGAATGGCAGGTATAGAACACTAAGCTGGTTTTAAGAATTCAGGTGATGACTGAATTTTCAGGGTAAATTTAATTCTGGAGACAGAAGAACAGGCTGTGGGGAAAAAAAAACTGCCTTTCGTTGCCTAGGAAATGCTGTACGCATAATCACTGCAAATTTAATCTCTCTGAGCATTTTAAAGACCAACCATGGCAAAATTATACAGACCCCTTTTTCCTGGTCCCTCATTAAACTGGATTCATATTTGCTGTTTTTTTTGGATGGGCACTGAGTGTTCAGATAATTTGCACTCTTAAAATAAGGTGAAATCATATGGCATTCTCTGTAGCAGAGAAGTTGGATGAAAGCTACAGTAAAGGAACATCTTAAAATAGTTTGCTCTTTAGATGGCAAGTATAAGAGCCCGAGCTTATGTAACAGCCACTCTCGATAATGAGTCTGCACTGGATTCAGCCGCACACATAGTTCATTATAAATACCAAACGTAGAGAGGGCAAGGTCCAGTTATCTCTGCAATTACCTGGTGTGAAAGATTTCATAACACTCAGGAATAATGGATGTGCTACTTCTCAAAATTATTCTCTTTATTATGTTCATGTGAGAGGAACCCATTGTGAGTTTCAATATGACCCTCCATGATTGCCATTTCATTCTCTTCTACAGCGTTCCAACATGTTATAGTTCTTGTCCAACAACCTTTAATTGGTCTTTTTGCATTGTTCATTGGCATTGAGTGGCTGGTTTATTGTTCGTATACCTGGCTCATTGTGCTGCTATTACTGTCAGCTCACAGCAATAATGGCAGGAATTCTCCCATCCCGCCCGCCATTGGAATTCTAGTGGGCGGGTGGGGGGGTGGGCGGACCATGTAAAAGTCCATTGAAAATCATCATGCATGGCTGAACAGGCTCAAAGGGCTGAATGGCCTCGCCCTGCTTGTATTTCCTATATAGCTCCCATCAGTTATAGAGCCTCATTAGGAGAGGCAGTTTGGCATGAGGAGATAAATAATATCTACCAGACAAATGAAGAGAAGTATTGGGTAGGATTCTCTGGTTTTCAGATAGGTGCAGCCAGAGATTCCCGCCTAATGCTTCTCTTTATTTATCCTCTAACCAACACCACCATAACAAAATATCCAGCCATTTATCTCATTTGCTTATGTGGGATCTTACTGTGTGTGCATTTGCTGACAACATAGTTGCACAAGTGATTTACTGATTGTGAAACAACATGGAATTCTTGCAAGTATAATCAGTAATCTGTTCCTTTATGACTTTGTAACTCAGACAAAACATCTCCCCCTTCCCAGCTGAATGTAGTCTTCAATTATAGGCAATAAAATGAAACAAAACTTACTTCAACAGATAAATCAGGGAAAAAGGTTTAATAAGGAAACTCCATTACTCCAACACTTGAGGCCTCTCCCTGGGCCATTCCTAGCTTCCCACAATTCCCAATAGATTCCTACTTGTACTGAATCAGCTGGTCAGCTGACCACCACATCATTCTGCCATTGGCCACATCGTCTACTGGGTCAGCTGACCCTTACAGTTTGGTACCATCGGTCAAGCTATAACAGGTTCAATATCATCATTGGTTACATTGGAACATCCCCGGTGAGTAGAATCTCAAGGATAAACTCTATCCTAGTCACTTTATTTTCATCAGATCACCTCATAATATTTAAGCTTGGTATATGATGGTAAATTCTTTCCCTTAATTGCTTACCTTTAGATGCTGGGAGCTGTGATTCTTCTAACTCCATTCACAATTTGTGGATCATTTCCTCTTTCACAGCCTAAGAATGAATTCTGTGGCAAGAACCAGGATTATTTTTGCTGTGATATATTTGGAGATTTCATTGTATTCTAAGTGCCCAAAAGGTAGGCAGTTTGTTGAACATCCAAGCATTCTGTCTAGGCTCAGATTAGCTAATCAAGTTGATATGGTCATTTAAACCCATCTAATATTATCAACATTGATCCTTCATCCATGTTTACTATCTGAGCATTCGACTAGGGTTTTCAGAGATAAGAAAACATAAAATGCTGAAATGCAAAGCAAAAACAGACCTGTCCAAACAATATACAACAGCTTTCTTTTTAAAGAGTAATACAAGTTAGGTGGGATTCTTCCTCCAGAGTGACATTGTTAGGTAACTTATCAGAACAGAGCTCCTAAGTGCACAGCCAGTAGAATTATCAACCTGTAATTGTATATCCAAATGCAGGAAAAGGGGCATAAAATATTATGGACATGACAAAGATTGATCTAGTCACATTCAATGGCATTCGGAAAGACAAAAGATAAATTCACCCCTGTGCCACCTGGCACAATGTGGAATAGGGGAAGCCAAGAGGAAACTTTGAAGATGGAGAAATGTAGGAAGCCAAAGATGGAAAGATAACAATAAGGCTGGGAAGATGAGTAACTAGGAACGTACCCTTGGACAAAGCGATAAAGTCATTTTCTGAACTGCATCTAATCTTCTAAGTGTGGAGGGCAACAGCCAGTCAACACATCAGAAAGCAATTTGCTTCCCACAAGACTGGTGGATGCGGAGACAGTCAACTATCTCAACAGGAAATAAACTGTAGGTCTATGAACGCTGAGTGATGGAATGGGATTGACTGGATTGCTTTTGGGGGAGCCACACATAGATCTGATGGGCCAAATGACCTCCTCCCAAGCCATAAATGACTCTAGAGCCAGAAAGGGCAATTGGTGCGGGCAAAGGGCGCAGCATGGGATGGTCCATTGACCTCAGGCAGAATTTTATGGTTTTGGAATAGACGAGGCCATAAAATCCCACCCTATTACTCTGGGAGGTAGTGTATACTGTACTTAAATTATCCTACCCTCTAGCTGATGGTCTAAATTTTCAACAGTGCAACAGGAAATGTTTATATGCAACAATTAAGTTGTACACTTCATCTTGCTGCACTCGAGACCAGGTAAGATATTTTTCAAGATCAATAGTTCCAAAACATAGCTTACTTCTTTTTCCCTGAATATGTTCTTAATAGCTTTAAGATTGAAAATGAACTTGGTTATATTGTGCGGGCCAGACAATCAATTGTTATTGCACAATTTATTCCTCAGTGGTTTCCTGCATAATCTTTCTTGTATGGAAAATTAGATTGAACTTTGTTTTTGATATTTAACTGTCTCCCCTTTTCAACTTCCAATGTCGCTTAAAATTGTCTATCTGGGGGAGGGCTATATTCTTTTAAAGGCAAAATACTGCGGAAGCTGGAATCTGAAACAAAAACAGAAAATGCTGGAAAATCTCAGCAGGTCTGACAGCATCTGTGGAGAGAGTCTGGTGCTCTGATGAAGGACTATATTTTTTGTGTGTGCTGTTACAATTTACCTTAGATATAGATTTGATTCATTTTCAAATTTCTTCCCTTCTTGCTTTAAGAGGCACACTTTGACTGGATTTTGCTTAACTAGATAGCCAAGGCACTGCCCTGTCTCAGTGTCCATTCTTTAGAAGTCAGCCCAAGCAGCCAGAGTTTACGATAACAAAGGCTGCCATTCTCACATATTTTCAGAGCAGTCACTCGACAGCCATCAGCGTTAGGTATTTTGTTCTTTACTTGCCCAGCTGTGCTAAGGTCCCATCTGACATCTGCTAACTTGATAGACAGGCAGCATGGTGACAAGCACCAGGGATCCGGGTTTGATTCTGACCTTGAGTGATTGTCTGTATGGAGTTTGCACATTCTCACTGTGTCTGCATGGGTTTCCTCCCACAGCCCAAAGATGTGCAGGTTAGGTGGATTGGTCATGCTAAATGTCAGGGAGATTAGCAGGGTAAATATGAGGAGTTATGGGGCTAGGGCCTGCATGGAATTGTTGTCAGTGCAAGCACAGTGAGCCATATAGCCTCCTTCTGCACTGTAGAGATTCAATGACCGTGGGACCTTCCATTGGTCTCGTCTGCTCAGTCCACCAGAGTCTGTCTTCGCATGCTGGGATAGACATCTCCCTATCTCATCGAGGGTTGAGACCCGTAGGCTACCCTGACCTGGTTTTGCCAGCTTGTCGAAGCTGTTGCCTGTGGTGTAGCCGCTGTTGCATGCAAACAGCTATGGGGATCCACAGGTGAGATCTGGGTGCCAGCTGGGGACAAAGGGTGGAGAAACCATCCTGAAAAGGATGCGGCATATTCCCCTACCAGAGGTACTGCCCCTCCCTGACACCCCATACACGTTCCAAAATACGGAACGCTTCACGAATTTCATCGATGACGATGGACGAACAACAACAGCGATTCAGTGAGAATCAAACCTGAGGCCATCTGGTCTCCATTTCTTAATGTTATGTCAGTCAGTCCGTCATTACCTACTATGCCACCAGGCACCAGTGCAGAGGAAGCTGTGGGAGGACATGATTATAAGATTATGAGGAGAACGGACAAAGTGAGTCTTGAGAGTAGCTTTTCCCTTTGGTGAGGGGGATTAATCATGAGGGAGCATCGTTTCGGGGTAAGGCTCAGGAGATTCAGAGGAGATTTGAAAAAAAAACTTTCTCCAAGGTAGTGGGAATCTGCACTGCACAGCCTGGGAAGGTAGCAGAGGCCAGAAACCTTACAACCTTTAAAATGTATTTGGCTGAGCACTTGAACATCGTGACATTCAAGGATATGAGACAAATACTGGAAAATGGGAGTAGCGCGCCTTTAGTGGTAAATACTGTTGGTGCAGACTGCAGAGGGCCTTTTCTGCACTGTATGAGCCGATGAGGGGAGCAAGTTTGTCACATTTTAAATGTATTTGACAACTGCTATCCTGACTATGTCAAGTTGCTCTTTAGAAAGTCATGCTTGGATTTTCTTTTATAGTTGCATGTTGTGAGAAAGATGTCGAGGTCTCAGCTTCTGGTCTGCTGTTAGATTGTTTTGTTGTGTATTAGCAGTGATGTACAACAGCTGTCGGACAGGAGTTTGTCACCATTGCTGGCAAAAAACCTGGCTAAACAGGACTCATTTGTAATAATTTTGCATCTTTCAAATATCCTGGTTAAGCCATAGACAAGGATGGTCTAAACTGAAGTGAATCAAAAAGAATATGAATGGTTAATTCTGATGCTGGGGGTGAAGCTGTTTTGCCCTTCTGTCTGTAACAATCCTCACTGTCTTTTGGTTAGAAAGTTAAGAAGTTCATTTGAACTTGAGCTGCCTGCTGATCAGGATGGCTAGGTTCCAGAACCATTGCTTTCCACATCTGTTGGGAGTAAAATTGGGCCTGGTGTAAAACGCGCAATCACCCAGCAGGCTAGATTAAAACTGCCGCGGAAAATAAACCGCAGCCATGTTTTTATAATGATATGTATCATCTATGGCAAAGTGTATCTAAAAAGCAAGCTTCCAACTAAACCTGTCTTCATAATATATGTTCATTCCCTTATTGATTTGTGGTTGTAAAAAAAAAGGATAAAAGCAAATTACTGCGGATGCTGGAATCTGAAACCATCACAATAACTCCTATAGTAGAAATATCTCCCACTTTCAATATCTTTTAGCTTTGACAAAGAGTCATCTGGACTCGAATCATCAGCTCTTTTCTCTCCTTACAGATGCTGCCAGACCTTCTGAGATTTTCCAGCATTTTCTGGTGGAGTTGATATCTTTTTACCTCCAGAGAGGTCATTTTATGGAAGAGAGCTCAGTTATTTGTGAGATATATACGCACTTTTTTATTATTCACTTATGGCTGGGCCAGTATTTATTGCCCATTCTTAACAGCCCATTGTTAGAAGGGGTATTTAAGAATCAACCCCATTGCCGTGTGGATCTGGAGTTACATGGTAGGTTAGACCAGGTGAGGATGGCTAAAGGACATTCATGAAACAGATGGGTTTTTACAATAAGGAACTGTGGTTTTGTGGACATTGTTAGCCTTTTAATTCTATTTTTTGAATATTGAATTCAAATTTCAACATTTGTCATGATGGGATTTGAACCCAGTTCACCAGGGTACTTATCCTGGCTCTCTGGTCCAGTGGTAATACCACTACACCACCACCTCTCCAATGATACAGTGCCAGGCATTGCTTCCATGTGTTTGTATGACCATTTGTATTAGCTGCTGAAGAATTTGTGGCACTCTATAGTTGCAACACCAGTTTCAGGGAGGGAGAAATCTAATTCCTTCTACACCTCAGTGAGCAACTACATTTTCATCCCTATTATTACAATTTATCGAAAAGTTGGTTCCAATGACTATCTTGTCACTATCCTCTCCCCAACAAAATATGTTTAAACACAATAAAGTTGAGTATCAGTGTATCACAAACTTACATTTGCAATTCATGCTGTGCATCTCCCAGTGAAGTTAGTTCTTCTCATAAGCAGTAATGTATGTACATGAAGTGAGATTGCATGAACTAAAAGAATTTTGGGCAAATATTGCCAAGAAAAATGCAGTCCTTAAACCATTACTTTTTATTATGTTAAAACTGGTGTAATAATCCAAGTTCGAAACTTTGGACATGGTTCTATCACAAATGTGTATTATTTCATATTGTATGATTAAAAACAGAAAATGACACAAATAAGTCAGGCACCAGCTGTGGAGAGCGCAACAAGAGTTAATGTCTTGAGTCAAAGACCTTCCATCAAACCTGGGAAAAGTTTTTAAGTAAATGAAAGCAGGGTGGCTTGCAAACAAAACAAAGGGGATGGTCTGCCATAAAATGGAAGATAGGAACGATTAAATGAGAAAAGAGTGGGTGGTACAAGACCAAAAAAGAGTGGTAATGGGAGAAGTAAAGAAACAAAAGATGCGTGTAGAGGAGGTATGAATTGCAAAAGTATAAGCAGCTGTCACCTGAAAGCAAAGAAAGAGAAAGAAAACAGTAAAAACAAAGGAAAAGGGAAACACAATGGAGTTGAAGATTATAGTTAAAATTATTGACTTCAACGTGAAGTGCTCCCTCTGCCTTGCAGAGGCTGAGCATCAACTCTGCAACACTTCCTCCTTCTCCTGGACTATGACCTCATCATCAAACATCAAGCTGTTGTTTCTAGGATTGATGTAGGGATGCCGGCGTTGGACTGGGGTAAAAACAGTAAGAAGTCAGATTTCTTACTGTTTCTAGGATTGTCAGTGACCTCATCTCCTCTGGAGATCTTCCCTAAATGACCTACAACTTCATAGTTCCATCTTCCACTCTCTCCCACTTTCAACATTTAGAAAGGGCCATTTCCTCCATGACACCTTGGTCCATTCTTCAGTTACCCCCAACATCTCTTACTGTTTCCTTCCCCAAATCCACAAACAGGACTGACCTTATGAGCCATTATTTCAATTTGTTCCTCCCTCACTGAACTGATTTCTTGCTACCTTAACTCTTTCTTTCTCCCCTTGTTAGTCTTGTTTCTTGCCAACATGTTAGAGTCTTCTGATGCCCTCCATCACTTCATCAGTTTCTAATTTCCTGACCCTAACTGTTACCCCTTCACCATGGATATCTAATCTCTTAACGTCTCCATCTGGGCAAACAGAGGGCTTTCCCATTCTTCAACAGACGCCCAGCCACTGACATTTACCATCATCTTCCTCCATCTGATAAACTTTTTCTCACATTGAACAACTTGAGCTTCAACTTCACTTCCTCCAAATGAAAAGTATTGCCATGGTAACCTATGTGGATCATTGCAATGCCTACCTTTGTGTGGGATATGCAAGACATCCCATGTTTCAATCCCACCCGGGTCCTCTCCCACACCTCTTTTTCTGGTGTCATCCCCAAACACATCTTCCCCCTCCTCTGCCATCATACTCAGAAGGGACCTTTGCCTCTAGTTCACTTTTTTAGTCATCCCCCACACCCCTTTTTCTTCTTATTCAACTGCTAGACCCAAGTTCAACTCACGGCTTGGGTCACTGTGTGGAGTTTGCATGTTCTCCCCGTGTTTACTTGGCTTTCCTCTTGGCCATACTAAATTCTCCCTCAGTGTACTCGAACAAATGCCAGCGTGTGGCAACTAGGGGATTTTCACAGTAACTTCATTGCATTGTTAACGTAAGCCTACTTGTGACTAATAAATAAACATTACTTTAGGTGAGACAAGACCCACCCTTTTACCTCTCTTGTCATTTTCCAAAGCCCCAAGCACCCCTTCTTGGTAAAATAGTAATTTATGCATACTTTCAACTGTATTCACTGTTCACAATGCAGCCTGCTTTATGCTGGGGGAAGCAAATGCACATTGGTGGCCAGTCTGCAAAACAACTGCCCTGCAAGCATGACCTGAGCATCTGCTGGTCATTTTATTCTCCATCTTGCTCTTACATTGACCGCTCTGTCCTCGGCCTCCTACAGTGTTCCAGCGAGCTCGACACAAACATGAACAATAGCACCTCATCTTTCAATAAGGCACTTTACAGCCTTCCAGATGCCACATTGAGTTTAATGCTTGTAGAGCGCAGCCTCTCTCTATCCCAATATATTTTTCTGTTCGGTTTGTAGGTTCTGGTTTGTGTCTCGTTTTTCTTTTCAGACAGCAGCTGTTCACCCATATGCCATTCACACTAGTTCTAGACACATCCTCTGTTTCTGTACTTGTCCTATTTGCAACCTCTTGTACCTAATCCTTTGTCATTTAGTCTTGCCTGTCTTTCACTCAATCATATCGTGAAGGAGACAGCACATTTTGAGAGACTTGGCAAAACCTATGGGACGGTGGTTTTCACAATTAGAGACATTGAGTTATAAAGCTGAGCATTTTTCAAGCTTTGGTTAGGCCCCAACTAGAATATTGCGTCCAGCAAGGATATGAGAGTCCTTGAAAGGTGCAGAGATTCCAGCAATAGGGACATTTCACCACAAGTTTAGGTTGTGCTCCTTGGAACAAGGGAGACTGATAGTTGTCTCCAAGATTATGACAATTGTAAATAAAGTTGGCAGAGAAATACTGTTTCCATTATCCAATGGGGCCACAACATTAAGGATTTGGCAAGATATATAGGGAGGATGTGAGGAACTAATATTTTACACAGCAAATGGTATTGACTCCCTGCCTACAAGGGTGGGGGAGTAGAGAGAAAGAATAACTTCAAAAGAAAAAATAATTTCGAAAGGAGAATGGATGAACATTTGTGGGGGGAAAAAACCCGCAAGGACTAACTGTGTTGTTTTACAGAGAGCTGACATTGGCTCACTGGGCCAAATGACCTCCTACCTTACTGTTGTGACCCTGTGACCTTCCATTTTGTCCTTTTTCTACCCATGCCCTTTTGCTTGCTTAAAAGCTATTGCATTTCTAACATTATTCAGTTCTGGTGTAAAGGCCATCAACCTGAAATATTGGCCCTATTTATTTACCCTCTGTTCATAGAAGCTGCATGATCTGCTGGGTATTTTCAGCATTTTCTGTCTCCATTTAAGATTTCCAGTATTGTGTTGCCTTTGTTTTAATATTATGTAGCTGTACACCCAGGGGGTGCCAAATGAGCGTGAAAACAAGAGAGAATCACACCAATTTTTTTTTTGGGCAAGCTCATCCGTCACAATCAATTGGCGTTTAGAAAGAAAAGAGCACAGAAATGATTCTCACCAGTAGTGGGAGTGGACAGAGCTTATTCTTGCCAGGAAACCGGCTGCTGAACTCCAGGGGTGCCATTGTGCCCAAGTGTACACAGTATACTGGGAGATGTTTTACCCCCCTCCCACCACCGCCCCACCGATTGCTCCCCCGCCCGGACATTGCCAATTTTGTTGGCAAAACGGAGCCGACAAGATTGCAAGAAGCAATAAACTGGTCACAAACCCAATTTTTTGCCTCTCGTCCCATCTTACTGGCTTGCTAGGTCAATCAACCGGCAGGACAAGGTGATAGAATTGAGCCCCCTTGAATTTCAATCCCCTGGGAATGGATTTTCAAAGAGCTGGGGTCAGTAAAGCCCTTTGCTTCAATACTTGTCTCCTTTATAATGAATACAGAACACCAAACTAATCTCTAAATACTGTACAGAAGGAGTGGAATCTGAAATGTTCTCCTTTTTTGGTGTTGCCAGCAACTCATGAGATCTTTTGTGATTCATCCAGCTACCCACTCATGAAAGACTGTTTAACACGTTCGCAGCCATTGGGATTTTCACTTCTGGTTTTGAGTCTTTTGACTCCAACCTTTCTCACAACTTTCCTTTCTCACCAGGGAGTTATAAGTGCCAGTGCCAGCGTTTACAGATGGATGAACAGATAATGCTTTGCTGCCAACTGATATCATTCTAAAAAGAACCCAGTAATCATTTTTCTTCAAATCTGTGCTTTAAGTTAATTTTCAAATGCAGAAAATGTAAGCATTGCAAAATTTACAGGAATCTTGCACTGTGGGTAGCATGGTAGCACAGTGGGTAGCACTGCTGCCTCACAGCTCCAGGGACTTGGGTTCAATTCCGACCTTGAGTGACTCTGTGGAGTTTGTATGTTCTCTCCGTGTCTGCGTGGGTTTCCTCTGGGTGCTCTGGTTTCCTCCCACACTCCAAAAATGTTCAGGTTAGGTTGATTGACCATGGTAAGTTGACCCCAGTGTCAGGGAGATTGGTAGGCTAAATATGTGGGTTACGGGGATAGGACCTGGGTATTACTGTTGTTGGTGCAGGCTCAATGGGCTAAATGGCCTCCTTCTGCACTGTAAGATAAAAACAAAAAATGCTGGAAAATCTCAGCAGGTCTGACGGCATCTGTGGAGAGAGAATAGAGCCAATGTTTCGAGTCTGATGCTCTGGTGAGGAGCTATATTTTTTGTATGTGCAGTTATAATTTATTTTAGATACAGATTGGATTTATTTTCAAATTTCTTCCCTTCTTGCCTTAAGAGGCAGTCTTTGGTTGGATTTCAGTTGACTAGATACCAGGAGTTGTGCACTGTCCTGCCTCAGTGTCCATTCTTTAGCAGTCAGCCCAATAGCAAAGGTCGTCGTTCTCATATATTTTCAGGATAGTCACTAGATAGCCATCAGGAATTGGTATTTTGTTCTTTACTTGCCCAATTGTGCGAAGGTTCCATCTGATATCTGTTAACTTGATGTACAAACGGATGGCCTAGTGGCACAATGGTCCACAATGATGCCTCACAGCGCCAGAGACCCAGGTTCGATTCTGACATTGGGTGATTGTACAAATTCACACAGACATTCTCCCCATGTCTGCGTGGGTTTTCTCCGGATGCCCCAGTTTCCTCCCACACTCCAAAGATGCGAAGGCTAGATTGATTGGTCATGCTGAATTTCCCTTAGTGTCAGGGGGACTAGCAGGGGTAAATATGTGCAGTTACCAGGATAGGGCCTGGGTGGGATTGTTGTTGGCGCAGGTTCGATGGGCCAAATGGCCTCCTTCTCCACTGTGGGGAGTCTATGATACAAGGAACATTGTATGTTTTCCTCTGGTTCTGCACTCAAATGCAGGAAGGAAATGAGTTAAAAAAGTCTCTTCTATGATTGCTTGTTAAAGCGTTGTTAATGAGGTTTCGGAAATAGAGCTGGCAGTTTATTTTGGCCGGGGGTGGGGTGGGCGGAGAGATGGGGAATTACATTGACAAGATTCAAATGAGCTCCCCCGCTGAGCCGAAGTCACATCAACATTAATGCGGCTAAACTATTTGCCACAATAGGGCCAAATTTCCTGTGGCCTGAGGTCAGGCAGCACAGAGCAGAACATGCAGTTAGAATCTGCCTATAAATCCCTTTTGTCTGTTCCTGTCTGCTTCACTGTGAGCTTAATCTCTACATGGATGGGTAGTGTACAGTGTGCTGATACAAAATGTTCAAGGTCTCCAGTAAGGGACTGAAATGTATTGAAATGTGTTCAAGTTCCCCCACGGTGAGATTTCTGTCTTTACCTATGAAATCTTGGAGCTTGTCTTCACTTTGGAATTATACCTTATCCTTGAGCTGTTATGCATTTTCCTTGCACTGCATTTGATATTTATAATCTATTTTTGGGAGTATTTTCATCTTAACAGCTGCAATTTCAGAAACTTACCTTTGGAAAGCTGCCTCACACTCAAGTTCACCTCGTATTACTTCCTGAAACTTACAATCTCTGCCCGTTGGAGTAGATATACCTGCACTGGTGTGTGAGCCTGAGTGACAGTGCTGGGCTCCTGCTGTCTGTTTCTGGGTCTTTAGATATTACTGCATGTTCATAAGACACACCTTCAGTGTCACATGGCACAGAATGTTATGGGGTTCATTGTGTGACTGCAGGTTACTGCATATTACTCAGAAAAGAAAGGAAGGATGATGCGCAAAGGATGGTGACAGTTATAGTAGAATCATAGCGTGGGATTTTCTGGCTGCACTCACCCCCAAGACCAGAAAATCCCACCCAAGGTCAACAGATGGTCCATGGTCAATTACACGGTCCGTGTCCCACCCACTATGGTTTCTGAGGTGGGCAGTATGGGAATATTCCACCCATAGAGTCATAGAGTGCAGAAAAGACCCTTCGGCCCATCGAGTCTGCACTGACAATATCTACCACCAAAGGAGCGCTAATCCCATTTTCCGGCATTTATCCTTAAATATTATGATAATCTTATTATGTAATCTTTGACCTCTCCATACCCACCAGTTCTCTGTCTGGACTGCAGCCCTAGAATTTTCATTGCATTCTCTGCATGATCCCGGTCAAGATTGGTCAGCTCCTCTCACACTCATTGTACACCATTGCTCAAGTGTTTTGTTTGCCATCATCTGCTGTGGACACAAAGTTCAAAGCAAGGGAGTTTTCATGGAGTCTTCTGCTGCAGTAAAAATTCTGCACTTAGTTTCCAGGCTCTTTTGTATAAAGCTATTTCTGGTGAATTTTCTCAGCATCTGTACCTTCAGTTGGGAGCTTCTTTTAGTTCAGAATCCATTAAAGATTCATTTTTTTGTTTGTTTTTCAAGGGGTTCTTGTGAGATTAAGGATTTTTTGATCCTGAGCAGCCACCGTTGGCTGCAGAATGTGTCTGTTCTGAAGTTTTCATAGTCTTCAGTTTGACAACAGTAAGTCTTTATTAACTACTTGAAACAATGTACATACGCACAATAAAGGGTGCAGATGAGGAGCTATCTCCATGTCCAGCGCTTAATACATCCCTGCTCAACTCCACCCTGACCCTAGGTGTGCCTTCTTACATCGCTGAGTGGGTAACGCTGTACTCAATCCCACATTAACTCTGTCCCTACAAGACCCTTATACTACAACATCCAAGTTCCAACTTTCTCACATACATGTGAATGTCTGAACATACAGTGTGCATGTGTGTTTTCTCAGAACGAAACTTTCCAAAACATGTGGCAAATAATGCATATTTCAGCATTGTGAGCTATCTGGACATGCATGTGTAACTATGAAAGAGTTGCAAGTTTGCATTTTTTTTGCATGCTGTTGAGTTAACCTCCACAAGTTTGAAAGTGAATTTTATTGTGGCTGTATCCATTTTTATTTGGATTATGGTATTGCTAGCAAGGCCAGCATATATAATCCATATCTAATTTCCCTTCAGAAAGTGATGGTGGTGAGCTGCCTGCTTGAATCACTGCAGTCTACCTGATGTAGGTACACCCACAGTTATGAAGGGAATTCCAGGATTTTGATCCTGTGACAATGAAACAACAATGATATATTTCCAAGTCAGGATAGTGCATGACTTGGCAGAGAATTTGTAAGTGATGCACATGTCCCCCATGTGGCTGCTGCCCTTGTCCTTCCTGGTGGGAGAGATCGGGAGTTTGTAAGGTGCTGTTGAAGGAGCCTTGGTGAGTTGCTGAAATGAATCTGGTAGATGGTATACCACTGTCTTCTGCAGTTACAGAGGAAAGAGTACGTTTCTAAGATGGTGGTTTGGATGACAGTTAAGAGGGCTGCTTGGTCCTCGATGGTGTTAACATTCTTGAGTATTGTCAGACGTGCATGCCTCAAGGCAAATCACACTCCAGACTTGGAATCAGAGTTAGTTGCCACAGAATGTATAGTCAATGGAGGGTCTCAGTTAATTTTCTGTTCACTAGTAAACCACCACCACCACCATCCCCATCCCCTGGCCCCCCCCTTCCCCCCTCCCCCCTTGCCTCAGTAGAATGGTGAGGATGGGGCAGAATTAAGTCATCGTCATTGCCTACATCTTATGAGTCCAAACCTGAATATTAACCAGTTTTGCTGTCAGCAGGCATGGTCTGCTTCAGTATTTGAGAAGCTCCAAATGGTATTTAACACTCTGCAATCATCAGCAAATATCCCCTCTTCTGAACTTATGATGGAGAGAAAGTCATTATGAAGCAGTTGAAGATATTTCAATCTCGGTCATGTGTTCCTGTAACTCTCCCGCACTGTTGCTAAGTCAGTCGACCATCTGGATATAATGGGTGGGAATTTTACAGAAAATTGCTAAATGATTTCTATCGTCTCAATTTGGAGTGGCTTTTCCTGAGCGCTGTTCTGGATCGACACTTCATCTGATATCTAATCCACATCTGCCAGCACATGACTGCTCTTTTGACTTTAATCTCTCTCACTGGGGATTAAAGTAACATGACAAATCTTTATTTAATTCAGAGAATATTCACCGTTTTGCAGATAGTGACAACATCAAACATGACCAGGTGATTAATAACACAAGTCAGATGCAGTGTCAAGCTATAATCCCCATATTATCTTCATTTGTAATGTGAGTTTGCGCTGCACTGCTGCATCCTTGTGATACCTTGTTTCTTGGTCTGTATTTTCCATTTGATGCATTGGCAGAAAAAGCAGCAGCATAAAATAATTGCAGTTATGTGCCTGTGTACAAATAGAATAAGTCAGTATTTATGTGTGTGTGTATGTCTAGGCAAATTGTTACCAAGAGTAACTATGGCTTTTAGAGGAATCAGATATTTCATGCAAGACTTTTAACTTACTATACATTTCTCCATATTAAATTTTCAGTTTAGATATAAACTTTCTTAATAGTAGGGTATCATGCACGTTGCAAGTTGGCCAGACATTTATTGCTCGTATGGACCAATCCAATCCTGTAATGTTATATTTCCACTTGTTTCTAGTTATTTTTAAGTTTTATTTTCTTTTCCTACCCAAGTGATTTTTTTTTTTGCTTCTTTAGAACTGAGATGAGGAGGAATTTCTTCAGCCAGATGAATCTGTGGAATTCATTGCCACAGAAGGTTGTAGAAGCCAGATCATTATTGTATTTAAGACAGAGAAAGATAGGTTCTTAATTGGTAAGGGGATCAAAGGTTATGGAGGAAAGGCAGGAAAATGGGATTGAGACACAAATCAGCCATGATTGAATGGCTATCGATGGGCCGAATGGCTTAATTCTGCTGCTATATCTTCTGCTCTTGTGGAATTTGTTTTCTTTTGTCCTCTCTCTCCCACTTGTTCCTGGAAGCCAAGTGCAGCTTTGCCCTGGGACTGACACTGTTGAGGGTGACTCAGCAAAATCCTGCGTCCTCCAGAAGGACCAATTACCCCTCCGTGCATGCATTCTCAGTGTATGGGATAGGGTTGATGCCAGGGCAGACTGGCAGGCAGTCAGGAATGTTTTCTCTTTTGCCTTACTTTGGGTTGGGATTTTGGTTATCAATGCAAGTTTTTTGACCACTTAAAGCACCGCCAGTCTTAATGTCTGTCATCATTCATCTTTTCCCTCAGTCAGAAGGCTCTTTCTATAGTGGGGGAATATTTAGTCTCAATTATACATTATCTGGAAAGTACAATGTTGTAACCCACAGCTCCTGGGTTATATGACAGATTTAGTCAGCATACCATTAACCCAATATCCCAATTATTGATCAGCCTCTTTTCCAATTTCTTTTGCACCTTATTCTCTCCTGAGAGCACCAACTTTCACTTGGTTATGGATGCATGGCCACTGCACTTCCCTGGTATCTCGTCAAAGTGACAATTCAGTATGTTGGTTTTTTTTAAAGCACAACAAGACAGCACAACTGAGTCTGATGTGTCTTCACCTGATATTCACCTACATTTGCAATCAAGGACTGCTGGATAAAATCAAGAAATACTTGTGTGTTTCTGCACAGCCTCAGGACCCTGCAAAGTGCTTGACAGGCATTGGAGTGCATTTGAATTATCGGCACTGATGATTATATTTTAAAACACCTTAGTTAGACCGAGGGTATGGGGAAACGTAGCAACCTGTTTGAACAAAGGGAACCACACCCAATCCCCACTCTGTTGAGGTTCACAGAACCGTGGCTGAAATTCCTTTCTTTAAGACTTATTTCATATTGTCATTTTTACTTGGTTTGCAATTAAATACTTTTGCACTACCCTCCAATGCAATGGAAAAATAAAAACTGGCCCAGAAAAATCAGCTGTCGATTTGCAATGGGCCAGTTTTGTGCAGCTGGCTCAGACCAATTTCTCCCCCATGGTATTTAACAATTTAAAATGTTCAATTTCTACTTTTCTTTTGAAAAGAAAGCAAAACAACTGCTGGGTCTGTTTTCATTTGGTCTCACATTCAATTTATACTAGTGATTTTTTCCACTTTGGGGAAAAATATACTGCTCTGTTTAAGAGAATGTTGTCTGGAGGTCAGGCTATGAAAAATAAAAATAGAAAAATTTTCTAGATGACTGCTTGAAGACAGACAAACAATTTGTTGATGAGGATTTGGATGGACTTTGAACTTCTTTGCTTCTGAAGTAATCTTTTTATTCTCCTGGCATCAGATTTAAATTGATCGCAAGATTGTAAAGCCTCAGATTTTAATTTTAATGTGACAGATGGATTGATTACACATCATGCCCTCAAACAAGGAACCTAGGGAGTTGATAGTTTGGATATACATTTAATCCTTGAAGCTAACTGAAGTCACCCCTTGCATCCCTTCGCTTGATAATGGAGGGATCATTAGCAATATACTAACTTGTGCAAATTTTAAATTTGTGTGATGAAGTTTCTTTCTTAAGAGCTGCTGGATTTTGCTTATTCATTTTGCTGATATGGCCTGTTTAAAGCTAATCTGATTGTGCCCATTCGAGGGGTACCTAAGGAAATTTCGGATTTGGGATCAATAACGAATGCAAGACTTTTAAGTTTTTAAAAAATTCACTTACAGGAGGTGGAAGTCGCTGTCTAGGCCAGTATTTGTTGTCCATCCCTATTTGCCCTTCAGAAAGTGGTGGCTAGCTGCCTACTTGAACCTCTGCAGTCTAGTGAGGGGTAAAATCCTGTGGTCATTACATGGTGATTAGACTCATTCTTAATGGGAGTCAAATCCTTGTCATGGGTGCCAAATGCACTCCAGATGACTACGACACTCCAATGAAGAATTCCTGATATCCACATCTTTTCTAGCTCGCAAACACTTCACCAAACAAAAAAGGGAAGTGTCCGAGTAAAATTAAATCTCAATATTCTATAAACAGTAATTACTTCAAAGTAGCTTTGACTCCAACCATTTTGCATGCTGCATTTTTTTGTAATTTTTGGCCTCTAACTCCATTAACTTTATCTGATAAAATAGATTAATTGTTAGCAAAGGAAGTTGTGTGAATCTTATCAGTGACTTTACAGTATGTTGAAGTTATGATTGCCAACTCAGTATCAAATACATAATAGCGTCAGTCAGTTATATTCATCAGTGCATTTTAGTTTCTGAGATCTGGCATTTGACCATCAGCATTGTGCTTCACTGTACTTCCTGATGGAGATCATTGTTTTATAGATAAAGTGACCTAAAGCTGCTGAAAGTGTTGCAGGTAGATCCCGTGATGATATGGTCACCAATTTAGCATGATGATTGCCTGGAGATTGGTTTGTGTAAATAGAGAAAGATAGATGTGTATTTATATAGCACTTATTATGACCACCAAACATTTCAAAGCTGTCCACAGTCAGTAACATACTTCGGGAGTGCAGTCATTGTTGTAATGCTGAAAATGCGACAGCCACGATTATTGAAAATAGTGCAATCTTTTATGTTCACTTGAGTTAGTAGATCAAGCTTTGATTTAATAGCTCATCTGAAAGATGGCACCTCTGACACTGCAGCACTCCCTCCCTGCTACAGTAGCCTGTCAGCCTTGACCTCTGTGCACATGCCTGGTGCGAGACTTGAACCTGGAACTTTGTGACTCCGAGGCAGGAGTGCTACCAATTGAGCCATGGCTGATACTGATTTATCGTTTGTTTAGTATCTTCACACACTTGTTCTTCTCCCTTTTGGAGGATGGTGGGGAAGTGTCGGAAGGATTAGCAGGTTGCCTATCAATCTGTTTGAACTGTGTTATGAAATCTCCTTCCAGGCCAGCAAGTCCTGGAGTGGGATTTGAACCCATAACTTTCTGTCTTAGAGGCAGGGGTGCTACCAACTGAGCCACTAGACCTCCAGGCTGATTATTGAATAAGATGGATAAATCCATCACTAAGCTTGGGAATGTAGACAGCTACTCTGAAACGGCTACATGTAGAAAAAAATGAGAAAGTTGACGAGCTGAAAGTTGCTCAAGGGATTGTGTGATTGTCTTGCAGCTACTCATTTAATTATGTCTTCAGTATTTGAACCCAGAACTAAGGGAAATTTTTATTTTCTGTAATAACTTCCTAATCAAATCTCAGCAGCTTCAAGTATCATTTTACTTTTCTGCACTATGCCAGATTAGTGTTCCAAATGAATTTTATGATCTGTTACGAATTTCTGATTATAATTGATCTGTTTGAACTAAAGTTCCGAATCTATGGAATTCCTTGCCCAGTGAAGCAGTTGAGGCTACCTCCATTGAATGTTTTTAAGGCAAGGATAGATAATCTTTTGAACAGTAAAGGAATCAAGGGTTATGGTGAGTGGGCTGGTAAGTGGAGCTGAGTCCACGAAAAGATCAGCCATGATCTTATTGAATGGCGGAGCAGGCTGGAACGGCCAGACTACTCCTGCTCCTAGTTTTTATGTTCTTATGGAGTGAGTACTTGGAATTTACATTTTAAAAGTCTTTCTGTAATTCAATTACAACAATATCAGTTGCTTATTTGTATATCGCATCTTTAGAGTAATGACACATCCTAAGGTGTTACAGAGGAGCATCATCAGGCAAACTAGAATGCCAAGCCACATAGGAGATATAAGGTCAGATGACCAAAGAGAGGAGATTTTAGTAAATGTCTTGAAGGAAAAGAGGTAGAGAGGTGAAGGGAGGTGCAGGAGTGGTGATAGTATTCCAGATCTTAAGACCTAGACAACTGATGAGACAGCCACCAATGTTGGAGCAATTAAGAAGTTTAGAATTAGGCAAACGCAGGTGTTTTGGCAGTTTGTAGGGCTGTCAGAGAGTCTATTCATTCGTGGGACATGGGCATTGCTGGCTGGCCAGCATTTATTGCCCATCCCTCTTAGCCCTTGAACTGGATAGCTTACTAGGCTATTTCAGAGGGCAGTTGAGAGTCGACCACATTGGTGTGGATCTGGAATCACATGTAGACCAAAGCAGGTAAGAATAGCAGATTTTCTTCCCTAAAGGACATTAGTAAACCAGAAATTGGGAGGACTGGGACCATTAAGAGATTTGGAAACCGGATGAGAATTTTAAAATCAAGATGTTTCTTGACCCAGAGCAGTGTCGACCAGTGGGCACAGGAGTGATAGGGGAATGAGATATGATGCGAGTTTTCAATCACTCATGTTTGCCACGTAGAATGTGAGAGTCCAGCCTGGAGTGCATCGGAATAGTCAAGTCTGTGGTGTCAAAATTGTGAATAAGGATTTCAGCAGCAAAACTGGGGGGGGATGTTATGGGGAGGGAAATAGATTATCTGAGTGATGTTGAAAGAATGTGTCCAGAAGCTCAGCTCTGGGCCAAATAGGACACTGAGGTTGCAAACAGACTGGCTGAGGCTTGGACTATTGCCAAAGGGTGGGTTGGGACAGGTAGCTTGGAACAGAGTGAGGACTGAACATAGTAGCTTCTGCTTTCCCTGTATTTAAATGGAGGAAGTTTCTGTTCATCCGTGACTTGTCAGGCGAGCAGCCTGGTAACTTGGCAACAGTAAAGAGAGGTGTTGGCGAGGTAGAACCAGGAGCCAGTGTCCAAGTGAACTTGAATGCTGTGCTTTTGGATTAGATCACAACGGGGAAGCATATAGATGAGAAATAGGAGGAGGCAAAGGATTAACATGTATGGAGGGGGTGGGGGGGATATCAGAGGTAACAGTGTAGGAAGAGGAAGAGAAGCCATTGCAGTGATGCTCTGGATACAATTAGACAGCAAAGGGCGGAACCAGCTGAGAGCATTCACATCGGTTAAACAATAGTGGAAAGGAAGATGGGTTGGTCATCAAGGCCACAAGCAATTTGAAAAGAGAAAGTTTACTTCAGTCATAGTCACAAAGTATATAATTTGTGATTTTGATAAGAATTTTGATAGCAAGGATGGAATGAATAGAGTATCCTGGTTGATCCTCATACTGCTATACTTTGATTTAGGTCATGGTAACTTCACACCAGCTTCTTTAGTAAACAGTATAAAATGGCATCCTCTGTCCTGCAGTTAAAGAAAATATAGCAGGATGATTTAAAAGGTAGTCACAAAGAACCAAAGTCAAATAGCCCTGGAGCAAGGCATGTCATGGCAAGCATTGTTAGATTTTTTTTCTAGCCCACTCAGCTTAATTTATTCTGTGATGTCTTACTAGAAGTGCAGGTTGATAAGACATGGCCAGGGCAACAGGGTATCTGGGATTCTTGAGAACAATCAGACCAATAATGTGTCTGCTTTAGGACAGTACAGTGGTTAGCACTGCCAGGGACATGGGTTCAATCCCGGCCTTTGGTGACTGTGTGCAGTTTGTATGTTCTCCCTGTTTGTGTGTGGGTTTCCTCTGGTGCTCTGGCTTCCTCCCACAGTCCAAAGGTTAGGTTCAGGTTAGGTTGTTTCGGCATGCTAAAGTGTCAGAGGGACTAGCAGGGTAAATAGGTGGGGTTAAAGAGATAGGGCCTGGGTGAGGTTGTGATTTGGTGCAGACTCGATGGGCCAAATGACCTCCTCCTGCACTATAGGGATTCTATGTTAAATGCCCAAACTTGAGCTACTTAACCAATGAGATTTAAAGGTTGACTGAGAAATAGGAATGGCGGAGGGTGAGGGTTAAAAGGTGCCTTTTCAGGTCCAGAAATGAGACAGAAAGAAAGACGGTATAAGATAGCAAGAAGAGAGTCTGAAAAGAAACATAATTAAAAATGTAAACATTATAGTTATGCGCAAAATCTAACAACAATTTAGTACGTGTAGGTAAGGCTCCCCAGTTTAATTGTTCCCTTTCTGGGCTGGAGGGATTGATTGATATAGCACTAACAAATACAATCTTGTACTTGATACTTCTAATTATAAGTCCTGACTGCGTCAAGTTTAATGGGTAATTAATGCTGCACGTTCTTAAAAGCAATGGGGAGACTCGTGGTGGCTTGTGTGAGGCAAATGGTAGAGCAGCGGTTTCTGGAGATCAGCATCTCCAGTCTGTCTCTTCCTTTATTAATTTATTGGCCAATTTGTACATCAGTAATCACAGACCCTCTTAACTCGTTGTTTATTTATTATTCGTGTCGCAAGCAGGCTTACATTAACACTGCAATGAAGTTACGGTAAAAATCCCTGAGTTGCCGCATTGTGGCACCTCTTTGAGTACGTTGTAGGAGAATTTAGCATGGCCAATTTCCCCTAACCAGCACATCTTTCAGACTGTGGGAGGAAACGGGAGCACCTGGAGGACACCCAAGCAGACATGGGGAAAACTCCACAGACAGACTAACCCAAGCTGGGAATTGAACCCAGGTCGCTGGTGCTGTGAGGCAGTAGTGTTAATCACTGTGCCACCATGCTACCCATTGTTATGTTTCAAGTAAGATTTGGCTCTCTTTATCCATGGGTGATTTCACATATGGCAAATAATCTCTATAACTCTAATTATATTTTACTGTTATATTCTTGGGATTGTTAAACTTAAACATCTCCATACAAAATAATTGGAACTAAAACATATTTAAAACCTTTTCTAAGTTGGCTTGCCTTTTAAACCTTTTATTAAAATATTCAATCAAGAGATGTGGATGTCACTGTCTGGCCAACATTTATTACCCATCCCCAATTGCCCTTGAGAAGGTGGTGGTGAGCTGCCTTCTTGAACCGCTGCAGTCCATGTGGTGTAGGTACACTGACAGTGCTACAGGGAAGTGAGTTCCATGATGTTGATCCAGCGACAGTGATGGAACAGCAAAATAGTTCCAAATTAGGATGATGTGCGACTTGGAGAGGAACTTGCAGGTGCTGGTGTTCTAACGCATCTGCTACCCTTGCTGTTTCAAGTTGTGAATTCAAAAGGTGCTATGGAAGGAGCCTTGGCTACAGTGCGTCTTGTATATAGTGGACATTGCTGCCACTGTGTTTTAATAATAGACAGAATGCTGGCTGCTTTGTGCTGGAAGGAGTCTAGCTTTTTGGGCATAGCTGGTCTTGCACTCATTTTAGGCAAGTGGGAAGTACCCCATCACACTCCTGACTCATTCACATAGATGTTGGACAGGATTTTCTTTGGGATGGAGGGGGCGGGTGGTCAAAAGAAAAGTTTTCCCCCGGTTCCCACTTACTTCAGTTTTTCCAGGGCTGCTTGGAGCCAAACTTGGTCAAATACTGCCTTGATGTCATGGGCTCACTTTTGGAGCCTCACTTGGATTTCCTCAGTTTTGGAAATCAGTTCTTTCGTCCATGTTTGGACAAATGCTGTAATGAGGTCAGGAATCATAGAATCTCTACAGTGCAGAAGGAGGCCGTTCGGCCCATCAAGCCTGCACAGACCACAATCCCACCCAGGCCTTATTCCTGTAACTCTACATATTTACCCTGCTAGTCCTGCTGACACTAGGGTCAATTCAGCATGGCCAATCAACCTAACCCGCACATCTTTGGAGCATGGGAGGAAACGGGAGCACCCTGAGGAAACTCAGGCAGATACGGGGAGAATGTGCAAACTCCACACAGACAGTAACCCGAGATGGGAATTGAACCAAAGTCCCTGGTGCTGTGAGGCAGTAGTGCTAACCACTGTGCCACCGTGCCGTCCTAGGAGCTGAGTGGTCCTGGTGAAACCCAAACTGAGCGTCAGGGAGCAGGGTGATAAGTGTGATGTGTCAATGACACGACCCATCACCTTGCTGATGACAGAGAGGAAGCTGATGAGGTGTAGTTCACCTGATTCAGCTTCTCCGGCTTTTTGTAGACAGGGTGAACCTGGACGGTTTTCTACATTATCGGGTCAAAAAACAAAGAGCAGTACAGCACAGGAACAGGTTTGGCCCTCCAAACCTACACCGATCATGTTGTCCTGTCCTGATCAACCGCTTATATCCCTGTATTCCCTGTCCGTTCATGTGTCTCTCCAGTGGATTCAGGTGACTATCTGTGGGTTGGTAGCACAGCGGTTAGCACTACTGATTCACAGCACCAGAGACCCTAGTTCGATTCCCAGCTTGGGCCACTGTCTGTGTGGAGTTTGCATGTTCTCCCCGTGCCTACATGGGTTTCCTCCAGGTGCTCCGGTTTCCTTCCACATTCTGTGTTTCTTGATTTTCAGAAGGCGTTTGATAAGGTGCCTCACAAGAGGTTATTACAGAAGGTCAGGGGGCATGGAGTTGGGGGTAGGGTGTTAGCGTGGATAGGGGATTGGCTGTCAAATAGGAGGCAGAGAGTGGGGGTTAATGGGTGCTATTCGGATTGGCGGTTGGTGACTAGTGGAGTGCCCCAGGGGTCAGTGCTGGGGCCTCAGCTATTTACCATTTATATAGATGATCTGGAGGAGGGAACCGAGTGTATGGTGTCGAAATTTGCTGATGACACCAAGATTGGTGGAACGGCAAATTGCGCGGAGGGTGTGGAGAGCCTGCAGAAGGATCTAGATAGGCTAGGCGAATGGGCCAGGAACTGGCAAATGGAATTTAATGTTGGCAAGTGTGATGTTGTCCACTTTGGTAGGAATAATGGTAGGAAGGACTATTACTTACGGGGCAAAAAACTGCAGCAGGCGACGGCGCAGAGGGACCTCAGGGTCCTTGCGCATGAGTCGCAAAAACCCAGGCTGCAGGTGCAGCAGGTGGTCAGGAAGGCAAATGGGATGCTGGCCTTCATAGCGAGGGGGATTGAATATAAAAGTAGGGAGGTCTTGCTGCGACTGTACAGGGCACTGGAGGCCGCAGCTGGAGTACTGTGTGCAGTTTTGGTCGCCGCACTTACGCAAGGATATTTTGGCCTTGGAGGGAGTGCAGAGGAGGTTTACTAGGCTGATACCAGAGTTGAGGGGGTTGAACTATGAGGAGAGGCTGAATAAACTAGGCTTGTACTCGTTAGAGTTAAGAAGAATGAGGGGAGATCTCATTGAGACATATAAGATGATGAATGGGATGGATAGGATAGAGGTGGAGAGGCTCTTTCCGCTCAGAAAGGACAGTAGGACTAGGGGGCACAGCCTCAAGATAAAGGGGGGGCAGTTTAGAACAGAGTTGAGGAGGAACTTCTTCGCTCAAAGGGTGGTGAATCTCTGGGATTCTCTGCCTGTTGAAGTGGTGGAGGCTGCCTCGCTAAATATATTTAAGACGCGGGTTGATGGGGATTAAGGGTTATGGGGAGAGGGCGGGAATGTGGAACTGAGACACGACAGATCAGCTGTGATCTTATTGAATGGTGGGGCAGGCTCGAGGGGCTAGATGGCCTACTCCTGCTCCTATTTCTTATGTTCTTATGTTATGAAAGACGTGCTGGTTAGATGTATTGAGCAGAACAGGTATCAGACTGTGGCAACTGGGGAAATTTCACAGTAACTTCATTCAAGTGTTAATGTAAGCCTTACTTGTGACTAATAAATAAACTTTATGTTAGGCTGTGGGAGAGCTCTCCTAGTTTTGGCACAATTTTTTAACCTTTAAATTTGCCATTAATTCACTCATTTCCAATTGCCACTATTACCTTGTAGCTTAAATTTAACAAGTCCTGGTACTTACCTGAACCAGCTGCTGAGAATATCTGCCTCATTGATGTTATCAGATAAACAGTTTCAGTCAGCTTTGATGTTCTGCAAATCACTGGATAATTCATTCAGCTAAGCTGCAGAACTATTGATCTGTCCCAGTATCCAGATAAAAAGGGCGACTTTGGTCCAGGTAGTTAGAGTGTAATGCATTAAGGGATGAAATTGCTTCCAGTCTATTGAAATTGTGTTAAATTTTAGTTTATCCTTCCAGCATTTGTTTTAATATGCCTCCTGGCAATCACAGGTTCATCGTACACACTTTCTGCAAGATTGAGTCCAATCAAGTTCACATGCAAGTGGGTAATCAAACAGAAAGCAACTACAATAGTGGTACAGAATCACCTATAACTGACAAACGACCACTTCACCAGGATGAATAGGGCAAAATGGAACAGTTCAGCTCTTGATCATGTTACATTGAGCGACTGTGGAATGAGGAGCCAGAGTGTACAAAGCCCAGTTCACTTGCCTAAATGATGAGAGGCAAGGGATGGTAGAGCAATCCATTGATATTCCAAGTTACACCACAGTAACAAGGCAATACAGCAGCCACAAGAAATGGTTCTTCTCAACTGCCACACATTAGAAAGTTTGAGCAAGAGAGCGTCTAACACAATGTAGCTCTCCCCTCTGTACTCTATGAATGGTATGCTTTGTCAGTATAGCGTGTAAGAAACAAAACTTTTCAATGCATCCCATTGTGCCCCAATACATGCGACAATAATAAATTGTCCATCCCACACAGAACTCGAAATGTTGACTCTGCTTTCTGTCCTTACAGATGTTGACAGGTCTGCTGAGTTTATCCAGCATTCTCTGTCCTTGTCTCAAAAGAAATTAAAGAGGATTGATCAGAAACACTAGATCAAAGATCAAGATCCAAAACACTATGTGTGAGGTAGCCGGCATTATGTGAGAATGTCTCAATGCAAGTGGTGACACAGCAGAAATTAGTCACTGACGTGGTTTGATGAGGCCACACTGAACATCTTGGATGGGATTTTATGGCTTTGCTCATCTTGAAACCATAGAATCCCACCCCAGGTCAATGGACCTTCTCATCGTCCACCCCTTGACCGCTCCAATTCCCATGGTAGGCGAGGTGGTAAAACTCCAGCTCTTAGATTTGGGACGTCACGGAGAGCTTGAGTGTTGCACAACCTGGAAATAACTGACAACACTACTATTCAATTTAAGCTGTGTACCCAAGCCAATGCTTGTGACATGGTCATTCCATGAAGCGCAGCAAGATTCTGTCCTAACCATACTCCTGCACCATTCTTTCAGAGAAGTATAATCGCTCTTTAAGCTTCTTGAGGGTGCAGTGCATTCTGTGTCACAATGTGAAGCACGTACTGGCTCACAGGCACACACTACACAGGCTTTCTGTCAATTAGAGGAGGAAATGTAATGGGAAATGTTTTTGATTTATGTTGGAGGTAGGCCCGCAAATGGGAGGACTGGGAAGTTGGCATCGGAAAGCAACTTGCCAGCCTGTTCCTGCCCCTGGGCCATTTTTAAAATTGATTGTTTTATGTGGCCAAATCCATTGGTTCTCCATCCAAAGCATCGGCAGCTGCGACCAGTATTAATTTTAGCTTTATTAAGAAGTCTCTCTCTCTCTCTCTCTCTCGCTGTCGCTCACTCTTTCTCTCTCCACTATTGTGTTCCGTCACAATTCTAATGACATGAAGCCGTGAATGAATTTGTTTTGCGAGTGAGAATGTTTCTTTCTGAAAAACCTACAGGAAACTGGTGTAGTTCATGTTCTCACATCTTTACAGTCCGAACATCAACAAGTCCTGGAGTCAATGTGCAAGGAAGTAAACTTGAGAACATCAATCTGTAGTTTGCCCATTATTACCAAATGCAAAGTCCGTGATGCCAGCAGCAAATAGTTTATTTTGTTTTCCTCTGGCTGTTTTTTGCTGTTTCACACAATTTTCCTTGTCAGTTGTTAGATCACCTGTACAGCTTCATTTATATCCTCCAGCTGTTAGCTAAAGAAACTATCCTCCATTTGGTGGGGAAACCTTTCAAAATAACACATTACAACTCAGAAATCTCACACATCTCCTTATTGGAGACTCCTTGCAACATTAGAAATGCCTGGAGTGAAATACTCAAGTCAGGCTCCTGGACATTAACAGATACAATAACAAAGATATCTTATCATAGAGTCCCTACAGTGCAGAAGGAGGCCATTCAGCCCATCGAGCCTGCACTGACAACAATCCCACCCAGGTCCTATCCTTATAATCCCATGTATTTACCCTGCTAATCCCCCTGACACTATGGGACAATTTAACATAAACAATCCACCTAACCTACATATCTTTGGACAGTGGGAGGAAACTGGAGCCCCTGGAGGAAACTCACGCTCATACAGAGGGAATGAGCAAACTCCACACGGACAGTCACCCAAGGCTGGAATTGAACCCAGGATCCTGGTGCTTTGAGGCAGTCATGTTGGCCACTGTGCCGCTTTGAGCTTGTATGCTGTGGCACTCTGTTTTTATGCGAACATGCCAGAATACTCTGATGTCTTGTAGGAGTCCACAAACCAGGGGAATGATTCCAAAAGGTCCTCATGCAGAAAGATGACTAGTGCTACAGTGGAAGAATCACAGGTCTATTAGGCTGATTAAGTCAATAAAGCACAATAAACGCTTGTTCAAGCTTTTAAAACCCTGCCTTCTATTAACCTTGTACAATTTACCTTTTGTGGCGATCTTCTGGTTGTATTTTGATGTGACTGGTTATATTTTGATGTGACTGGTTACAGATTAAACAGAATGGTTTGATCTTTGAAAGTTTATACTGTATTCCCTCCTCTCCTCTGCTATTAGTCTGATTCTAACTAGTTTCACTGTGCTTGTTGCTGCCGTTGATTCACCCCTGGTTTCCTAATAATCCATACTTAGGTGAATGATTTGTTAATAATGCCACTGTGAATCTCAGCACATGAATACAATTGTGAGCTGATACCATTATCTCCTTCTCCCCCTCCCATGCTGTGAGCACACAGTGCAGCATATGTTCACAAATAATCCTTACTGACTCATTGTTTGATTTCCCCATATGTTAGCAACAAGTCTCTCACAACTGGGCAAACAGGAATATCATGCCAGCCCACCCATTGTTCTGTTATTTATTGTGCCCAGGTGATCCAGGGCATCTGGGCATAGTCACAGAGAAATATCTTCTTCTGTCTTGCTTTTTGACAATAATACGGTCAGAGTGAAGATGTTCCTTCTGCTTAAAAAAGTACATTAATTATTGCTTTCATAGGTTCAGATTGAATCAGCCTTTGTATATTGTAGTGCAAGGATTGCGGGTGCTTTTCAACTTTACATACAGAAAAATACCAGCAGTTCAGGGGAGATTTCCCTCTCAGAAAAGAAAGACAAGCCGCCTTTAAGTCTGGAAGTGGAATGAAGCCTGTGGCTCTAAACATAACCTCCTTGCTCTTGTACCCTCTGCCCCTATTAATAAAGCCAAGGCTGCTTTGTTTTGGGAGTTTATAAGCTTGTGAATTTTCAGATTTTTTTCCATCAAACCTCATCTCATTTTCCTCAAGTCACCATAGCACAGTGATGAGCACCGTTGCCTCACAGCAACAGGGATCCGGATTCACTTCCCGCTTGGGTCACTGTCTGTCTGGAGTCTGCACGTTCTCCCCGTGTCTGCGTGGGTTTCCTCCATGTGCTCCGGTTTCCTCCCACAGTCCGAAAGACGTGCTGGTTAGTTGGATTAGTCATGCTAAATTCTGTCTGTGTACCCGAACAGGCGCAGGAGTGTGACGAGTAGGGGATTTTCACAGTTACTTTATTGCAGTGTTAATGTAAGCCCACAGGTGAAACTAATAAATAAACTTTAAACATGTTAACTGTATTGCTAAAGAAGGTGATCTGCTTCCAGTCCTGCTCTTGCATTCTTAGAGACAGCTGGCGAGTTTTCCTTTCCTTCACCCTGTGCTTAAGCACTCAGCCTCTGGCAATTCTCTGACATTCCATCGTGGAATGAATTTGAACTTCATCCCACATGCTGCCATACTGCTGACTTTGGATCTCAGAAAACCCTTGTTTGAAACCAATAAAGCTGCCTTGTTGAAGTTCTCGTTATGAAAAGTGGAGTGCTGCTTTCACTGCCATGTTATTACCCAAGTTGTGGCTTAGTTATTTCATTACCTCCTTGCAAACTGTCAATGAAACTACCAATGTCTGAAACCGTATGCAGTGTCTAATATGTATTTTTTACATTTAAAAAATCTACTGTTTTCCTCAATATGATTTCAAATGGTGATTTCTCTTCATATTTCACTCTGTGGTTTCTATAATTTATTTCAGTTTGTGCAGTCTACTAAGGCTTTAAACATTGGGAGAAAAGGAATGGGATGATAGGAAAGGACTGGTGTCGAAACAGCTAAAGAGAAATTGAAGATATTTGGCAGTAACTGTAATTTCAACATGAGCCATTGTCCAATCACCGCACAGCAGCAAATGATAATACAAAAAGAATGCTGGCCTTTATTGTCAAATTAGTAGAAAGGCATGTGGTATAGTGGTTAGCACTGCTGCCTCACAGCGCCAGGGACTCGGGTTCAATTTCAGTTCTGGGTGGTTATCTGTGTGGAGTTTGCACATTCTTACCATGTCTGAATGGGTTTCCTCCCACAATCCAAAGATTTTCAGGTTAGGTGCAGCGGCCATGCTAAATTCTCCCTCAGTGTACCCTAACAGACAATGGAGTGTGGCGACTAGGGGATTTTCACAGTAACTTCATTGCAGTGTTAATGTGACACTAATAAATAAACTTAACTTTACCCAGGTCCTCCCCCCCTCCTACCCTCGTTAGCCCACATATTTACCATCTAACCCACACAATTTGGGATGGCCAATCTACCTAACCTGCACATCTTTGGACTATGGGAGGAAACTGAAGCACCTGGAGAAAACCCATGCAGACATGGGGAAAATGTGCAAACTCCACACAGACAGTCACCCAAGGCTATAATTGAACGCAGGTCCCTGGCACTGTGAGGCAGCAGTGCTAACCAGTCTGCCACCATGCCATGCTTGCTGGCCTAGCCACATGCACGCATGAGGACGGCCTCAACCGAGATGTTGGGTTCCTGTCGCACTTTCTGTAATACCCATGACTTGCCTGAACTTGCAACAGCTCACTTACTGTCCCGTCTGGAGGCAATATACATCTCTTTAACCTGTGCCTAATGGTATCTCCACTCACAAGACTTGAATAGCAGGTTAGCTGTAAAGCTGTAATCAGTATTCTGTAAACTGTGTGTACCTTTATATGCCCTTCTCTGATCAGAACTTCCCCCACACCTCATGAAGGAACAGCGTTTCCAAAAGCTTGTGGGTTTACTATCAAATAAACTGGTTGGACTTCAACCTTGTGTTGTGAGACTTCTTACTGTGTTTACCCCACTTCAATGCCAGCATCTCCACATCATAATTGCCCAATGATACCCATATCCTGTTAAAGAATTGAAAGAAAATTGACTGGTTTTCTAGAATAGACCCACACAGGGGAATGGACCAGTTGTACTATTATTACAGAGTGATGTAACAGCTATCGAAGCCAGATTTCACACCAGAAGGAGAAAGGTTAAAAATAAAATTGAATATGTTATTACTTGGTAACAACTAAAGATCACTAGCTACCTGTGATTTGGCTAAATTCCCTTACAGACTGAAGCAGGTGTAATATCGTTGTATTTCTTTGGAACAGTCAGTAATCGAGGCAATGAGTGGGCCGTACATTTCTAAAGCTAGCGATGCAGCCCAGAGTAAGGTTAGGATCTGGGTTGTTTAAGAGTATAAAAATTATTATTTTAAACCTTTATGTTTGTGACATTGCCAAATAATATTACATTATTCTGCACGATGGCAAATACCTGTGTAGTTTTCAAAGATACAGCAGCGATAACTGTGACATCGTTGGAATTTAGAGGGATGAGCGGGGATCTTATAGAGACATATAAGATAATGAAAGGGACGGATAGGGTAGAGGTAGAGAGAGTCTTCCCGCTCAGAAAGGACAGCAGGACTTGAGGGCACAGCCTCAAGATAAGGGGGGTGCAGTTTAGATCAGAGTTGAGGAGGAACTTCTTCACTCAAAGGGTAGTGAATCTCTGGAATTCTCTGCCCGTTGAAGTGGTGGAGGCTACCTCGCTAAACATATTTAAGTCACAGGTAGATAGGTTTTTGACAGACGAGGGAATTAAGGGTTATGGGGAGAGGGCAGGAATGTGGAACTGAGACACGACAGATCAGCCATGATCTTATTGAATGGCGGGGCAGGCTCGAAGGGCTAGATGGCCTACTCCTGCTCCTATTTCTTATGTTCTAATGTTCTTACATAAAAACTTCCATTAAGTAAATCAAAAAGAAATAACTCCAACTACATGTTATTTTGAAATGCCCCACGGATACAAAACATTCACTTTGACTGAGCAAAGATTGTCTATTTGTGATGGCACAATATTAGCAAATAAATGTATTTAAGTTGTCTTTTGTGATATTGCAGGAATCGGAAACAAGGAAAGACGACCAGTCTCTGGACATTAGGCTGTCTCCCTCACTGGACAGCTTCCCTCCGGAAGAGGAGGACAATCCTTATGAATTCCTGGCTACAGCAGTCACCAAGAAACCCCGTTCATTGGAAATATCCAGAGTGTCTTCAGGAATACCAGGTATTGAAATTTGAGTGTCACTGGGTTTCACTTCCTGGCTTCAGATATCATTGAAAATTGGAATCAAGGTGACACTGGAGTGAGGCAACTTCTTCCGGGCTCTCCCCAGAATGCCCTCTAATTCTATCTTGTACTCTCGTTCTGTGCTTTCAAAACTGTACTCCAATTCTTTTAAACTCTCTAATAATGTTCTTCTGATCTTTAATGTATAACTCTATATTCTGCACTCTCTCCTTTCCTTCTCTCTTATGTACTCTATGAATGGTTTGTTTTCTGTATAGTGCACAAGAAACATAAGAACATAAGAAATAGGAGCAGGAGTAGGCCATCTAGCCCCTTGAGCCTGCCCCACCATTCAACAAGATCATGGCTGATCTGTCGTGTCACAGTTCCACATTCCCGCCCTCTCCCCATAACCCTTAATCCCCTCTCTTATCAAAAACCTATCAACCCGCGTCTTAAATATATTTAGTGAGGCAGCCTCCACCACTTCAACGGGCAGAGAATTCCAGAGATTCACCACCCTTTGAGTGAAGAAGTTCCTCCTCAACTCTGTTCTAAACCACCCCCCCTTTATCTTGAGGCTGTGCCCTCTAGCCCTACTGTCGTTTCTGTGCGGGAAGAGCCTCTCCACCTCTATCCTATCCATCCCATTCATCATCTTATATGTCTCAATGAGATCTCCCCTCATTCTTCTTAACTCTAACGAGTACAAGCCTAGTTTATTCAGCCTCTCTTCATAGCTCAACCCCCTCAACTCCGGCATCAGCCTAGTAAACCTCCTCTGCACTCCCTCCAAGGCCAAAAGTTTACAAGCCCACCGTGTCCAGCATGGGTCGACCAATCAATTGAAATCCCCCATAATTATCGCCATTCCATTCCTGCATGCCGCATTTATTTGCGCGTTAATAGCCCGCCCCACCTCCAGATCATTATTTGGGGGCCTATAGACGACACCCACCAGCGTCTTCCTCCCTTTGCTGTTCCTAATCTCCACCCACAACGATTCCACTTTCTGAGAATACTTTGTGTATCCCATCACGTGTGACAATAATAAATCAAATCAAAAATATACAGGGGGCAAGTGAGGCAGTATTGCTGAAATGCCACATTAACCATAGCATTGAAACTGCCCCACTGAGCTGCTCTCTTCTGATAATGCAACGTTAGCTCAGTTGAGTATCATTGAGAGATTTCTAGAACTCAGTGCATACTTTGCCAGGAGACCCACTGTGACGATGATGTCAGATGACAACAGCTATATTTCCATCTGAAACTCCGTCTGAGGCATGGAAGTCCCTTTTGATTGGTCTTTTGAAGCCAAAGAGGCAATGTACCAAGAACAAAGTACAGCCCTAGTAAAAGTGTGAAGCGATCCCTTATGGTAGGAAGAACGCAACTTTAAAAGAAGGGTACGTTTCTTTAGGGATGTAAGAGCAGAGGACCTGGATGTACATTTGTATCAGTCATTGAAGTGACAAAATAAATTGGGAGCACAGCTAACAAAGCAAACTGTATTCTAGGCTTTTATTAATAGGGGCATAGAGTACAAGAGCAAGGAGTCTATATTAGAATTATAGAATCCCAGAGTGCAGAAGGAGATTATTTAGCCCATCAAGCCTACACCAACTCTCTGATGGAGTATATTACCCAGGCCCTGTAACCCCACTAATCTCCTTAACCTAAACATCTTTGGATGTACTCCAAGGGGCAAATTAGCATGGCCAATTCACCTAACCTGCACATCTTTTGAGTGTGGGAGGAAACTGGAGCACCCGGAAGAAACCCACGCAGACTGAGGAAGAACGTGCACCCTCTACCTAGCTAGTGATCCAATCCAGGAATTGAACCCATAAGAACATAAGAAATAGGAGCTGGAGTAGGCCATCTAGCCCTTCGAGCCTGCCCCGCCATTCAATAAGACCAGGTCCCTGATGGTATAAGGCAGTAGTACTTAACCACCGATAGGGAGAAACAGTGGAAGAATTGTGATCAAGTAGGCACAAATTTAAGGTAAATGACAAAAGAAACAATTGAGATATGAGGAAAAACGTTTTCATACAGTGTGTGGTTAAGATCTGGAATACACTGTCCAAGTATGTGGTGGAGGCAGATTCAACTGAGCTATTCTAGAGGGAATTGGTTTATTACCTGAAGAGAAAAAATGTTCAGGGTTACAGCAAAAGAGTGGGGAATGGCACTAGGTGAATTGCTCATTCAGAGAAGATGACACACACATGGTCGGCAAAATGGCCTCCTGTGATATTGGTAGGATAGGGGCATGTGGGAGGAAAAGGTCACCTGTGAAACACTGTTCCAAATAGTTGATGATCATTCTTGCCATAAACTGGAAAGGGGAAACTCCTAGTTAGCATTAAGTATGGGCCTTAATCCTACATAATGTGTATATGACTCCCATTGCCTGCGTCATAGTAAACCTTGTATTTTCACATCAGGTAATTCAGGACTTCCAATGCATAATGCCGAGGTGCTTTATGTGAATGAGAGCACAACTTCAGCTCAATAGAGTTTTGGGTAAAATTCACTGATAAAATTTCAATAAATTTCTTTATGTGCGGAAATTACATACATATTTGATACAAAATAAAGAAGATATTGAGATTTATCCATTATTTCACACAACAAATCAAAGAGCATAATATAGTCTGTCCATTACATAGCTTTGTGTTACTTTTTCCCTGTCATTTCTCTTCTCCTTCTCCCTTTCCAATTTTTAGAACCATAGAACATTACAGCACAGGAACAGGCCTTTTGGCCCTTCTTGGCTGTGCTGAACCATTTTTCTGCCTAGTCCCACTGACCTGCACCTGGACCATATCCCTCCACGCCCCTCTCATCCATGTACCTGTCCAAGTTATTCTTAAATGTTAAAAGTGAGCCCGCATTTTGCCGTTCCTCTCTCCGTTCCTTTACTTCCCTTTGTCTTTTACTCGCGACCCCGCTACTGTCATCGGTGATTCCCATTGTTCGCACCCTCCACTGCTTTTATATTTTAAAAAATCACCTTTGCTTCAATAAAACTTTCCAAATGTATCCTCCTGATTTTCAGAATGATGTTTCCTGTTGCCTAAATAATTATCCATTTTGGAGGCAGCCGCCAATCAGCTGCTGAAGAATCTGAAAGGAATCAAAGTTGTTTTGCTATTAAACATCCAGTTAGACAGATTAGGCTCTTGGCTCTCATTTACAAATGTCAGGGGTTAGACACCTGGAAAGTGGGCACAGGCTAAAATCAGGTTGGACATGTTTCAGATGTCCTTTAAGCATGAGGTACTGATCCCTAGAATTGTACACCATTTCATTACCTGTACAATGGGCGAAACCAGATTCAATGTCTCACTCAACATGTATTTAAACATCAAAGCATTGAGTTAATTCTAGCTTGACACAGTTTATTAATCTACAGTTGCAGAACTGAGCCTCATCCACAAACATTTCCAACACTATACATTGTTTGATGTGTACTTTATGTTAATGTGTTATTTATTCTGAATTGAATAGGTATATTAAAGAATGGCAAAGCATTAATATGTTCAGCCAGATGATGACTTTCAGTCATATGGGAAAGCAATTAAATTGTTTAAACTCAATACAAGTTAAAATGTCATTACATTATAAAATGTCTTAACCTATTTATAACTCTTGGACTTCACTTATCTTTCATTTCAACCACATCAATTTGAATTACTTATAAACTTATATACCTGAGATACTTAAACTTATACAATGTACTGGAACAGCTTGACTAGGGGCATGGCTAGTTCTGCAACACAAATCTTCAGTACTGTTACCCAATGACAGTCACGGCCCATTGACTTTGCAGCATCCAGTGTCTTCAGCCATTTCTTGATATCACATGGAATGAATGGAATTGGCTGAAGATTGGCATCTATGATGCTGGGGACCTCTGGAGGAAGCCAAGCTAGATCAGTCAATTAATACTTCTGGCTGCAGATTGTTACGAATGCTTCAACCCTGTCTTTTGCCCTGATGTGCTGGACACCCCCATCATTGAGGACAGGGATATTTGTGGAGCCGCCTCCTCCAGTTAATTGTTTAATTGCCCACTACCATTCATGGCTGGATGTGGCAGAATAGCAGAACTGAGATCTGATTTGTTAGTTGTGGGATCTCATGGCTCTGTCTATCACACACTGCTTTCACTGTTAGTCTGTGATGTAGCTCACCTCCTTTGGTTGGTGTGCCCAGTGTTGCTCCTGGCATGCTGCCCCCCCCACCCCACATTCTCTTCATTGAACCAGGGTTGATCTCATGACTCAGTGGGAATGGTAGAATGGGAATGTGTTGGGCCATGAGGTTACAGATAATGGTTGAATACAGTTCTCCAGTTGGTAGTGGCTCCAGCACCTCATGGATGTCCAGGTTTGAGTTATTGGAATCTGTCTCATTTTGCACGGTGATGGTGCCGCACAACACGATGGCGTGTATCCTCATTGTGAAGCTGGGATTGTGAGGTGGGCACTCCCAGCAGTATTGTTGTGGACAGATGCACAATAACTGGATTGTTGAGGATGTGGTCAGGTAGGTTTTTCCCTCTTGTTGATTCCCTCAACACATGCCGCAGACCCAGTCTAGCAACTGTGTCCTATAGGGCTCAGCCAGCTCAGCGGACAGTAGGTAGTAATCAGCAGGAGGTTTAATTGTCGTGGTTGACCAGATGCCACAAGGTGGGGTCCAGAGAATTTCCAAGGTAGCTCCCTCCCATATGTATTCCACTTTATTACCACCTCTCGTGGGCCTGAGCTGCCAGTGGGTACAGTAAGAAGTCTCACAACACAAGGTTAAAGTCCAACCAGTTTATTTGATAGTAAACCCACAAGCTTTTGGAAACACTGTTCCTTCGTCAGGTGTGTGGAAAAGTTCTGATCAGAGAAGAGCATATAAAGGCGCACACAGTTTACAGAATACTGGTTAGAATGCAAGTCTTTACAGCTAACCTGCTGCAACTGGTTGGACTTTAACCTGGTGTTGTGAGACTTCTTACTGTGTTTACCTCAGTCCAATGCCGGCATCTCCACATCATGACTGCTAGTGGGTGGCAGGAATGGTTATGCGGGTGTCTGGGAGACTAAGGTGTCATATAAAACTTTAATCAGACTAGTTGGAATATTGTGTGCACACACTACTAGAAGGACATGGATGTTTTGGAGAAGTGCAAAAAAGGTTCACCAGGATATTGCCTGGTTTGGAGTATTTAAGGTATGAGGAGACAATGGATAAACTCAGATTGTTTTTACGGGAAAGGTAGAGGCTGAGGGGCGATCTGATAGAAATCTGCAAAATTATGAGAGACAGAAATAGGGTGAATGGTCAGAGGCTTTTTCCCAAGGTAAAGGTTGACTACAAAAGGGCACAGGTTTAAGGTGAGAGGTGGTAAGTTTAGAGGAGACATGCGGGGAAAGTTTTTCACACAGAGGGTGGCGAGTGTCTGGAGGCGAACAGAGGGATAGAAACTGTGTATAGGTGCAGGCTTGATGGGCCGAAAGGCCTGTTCCTGTGCTGTATTGTTTGTTATTCTTTACGAGTGACTAATCTGTGAGGCAGCTTTCCCAGTGGTGGTGCAAGCCCCCAGATGTTAGTAAGGAGGACTTTGTGAGGATGACAAGTCTGGGTTTGCTGTTGTCATTTCCAGTGCTGTGGTCAGTGCCAGGACTTGTGTCCAGTTTCGTTCATTTTTTAGGCTTTATAGCGGCTTTGGTACAACTGAGTGGCTTGCTAGGCTATTTCAGAGTCAACCACATTGCTGTGGATCTGGAGTTACATGTAGGTTAGACCAGATAAAGACAGCAGAGGTCCTTCCCTAAAGGATATTAGTGAACCAGATGTGTTTTTACAACACGTGCTTCATGGTCAATAATACCAAAACTAGTTTTAATTCCTGATTTTCCTAACTGATTTTAATTTCCACTAGCTGCCAGGGTGGGATTTGAACCGGGGCCTCTGGTGATATTACCACTATGCCACTGCTTCCCCTTGTATGTGCCGAAACTTTCTAGAAGATCAATTCTCATTCCTTCATGAAATAAATCAAACGTCTTTTGTGGAAACTTGGAATTCACTTTTATTATTGTTTCATGGGATGTGGGTGTCGCTGGCTAGACCGCTATTCATTGCTCATCCGTAATTGCCCTTAAGAAATTGGTGGTGGTGAACCACCTTCTTGAACCGCTGCAGTCCGTCTGGTGTACGTCCCCAGTGTCATTCGAAAGGTAGTTTCAGGATTTTGGCCCCGGAGACATAAATATTTCAGTTTGCCATCTGCCTTTTGTACAGTACTATTTTGATCCTAATCAAGATTGAAGCCTGCATTTAACTCCAACCTATTCCTGTCTTAATGAAATAAAAAGCATGACTTTTAGCAATGGACACAAAGACTCTCCATTAATTATCCTAGCTTTAAAAGAATGGCTTTTCTGCAGGCATGTCTTCAATTGCTTTATTCTAAGATTTAAAATGAAATTATTTCTCATGATACTCATCCATCCAGATCTCAGATTCCTCCAGTAAATGTTGATGACTGTTGCTAGCACAGACTAGCTTTTTTACCTTAAAAGCACAACTATGTTGAGAGAATTTACCATTTAAAGGCCTACTGTAATATTTCTGTTGTCTAAAAACTGCAATATCCATTTTATTCAGAAAATAAAATAAAGTGGGGCAGAATTGTCCTATTCTCCCATTGATGGGTTCAGTGGCAGATGGTGGGGTTGGGTGGAGGGAGAGAATTTGGCAGAGGCTCAAAAATCAGTTTTACGCTAGCATGAATTTGCCCGCCACGGTGGGTCGAGAAACCCGTCGGAGGCCAGAGTGAACCTCATTTACATCTGACTTATGAGATGCAGGTGAAGGCCCAACTATCCACATGCTGGGCAGGATTTTGTGGCCCCGCTCATCCCAAAATAGTAAAATCCATCCAAGGTCAATTGTTTGCTCCTCACCTGCACAGATTGCCCTGGCGAGCAGGGCAGTAAAATTCCAGCCTTTATTCGCCTGAGCAGAAAAACACACCAGGGCAAAACATATTTGGAATGAAGTGGTGTGCAGATGTTGGGACTCACCCGAACAATGCCTGGCACTGAATCCGAAGCTCAGGATGGACCTGGACTCCAGAACACTACAGCATTGGGTGAACAAAGCATCTGCAGGTGGACCTTCCAGCTCCAGAATGTTCCTGGTGATCCACCTTCACTTTCAGGAAGTCCACCATCTTTCTTCAGCAGTGAGTTAGTGATGTTGGCTGTCTTTTCAATATGGTGCCCAGATAGGACACCAGACTGTGCACCATCAGACTTGCCCTGCAATGGAATATGATGCAAAGTGGAAATTACAATCAGTTAGTGTGGAATGTGGCCCACATTATTAATGAGGTTGGGGTTGGAAGATTTGGCGTCCTCAGTAGCGGGAAGCACTCAGCATTCCTGCCTCACCTGACTTAGTCCCAGGGTGGGAGAATTCCGTCCGCAGTGACTGTTCCATAGCACTGTGTACATTTAATCATACAAGTCCACAAAAAGTGAATATTGTATATGCTTTGTAAACTTTGAAAAAAAAGTGTGCATTTGAAAACTGCTAATACACGGGCGCTCAAAAGCTCCTGGTTCAATAAGTGCTGCAAATCAAATTTATTGATCAGAGATTACAATCAAGTCATGTCAAATGTCACTTTCTGAATGTAGCTTCAGCTGTATTTTGGTTTTGTTATGTGTGGAGGTACAAATTATGTATTCTTTGGAGCATGCCACCACCTTATGATCCTGATACTTGTTGTGATGCGAGAATGAGGGAATTATTGGAGGCCAAGAAGTTTCACACTTGGGAAGTGGAAAACACAATGCCTGAGTCAAAAAGTGAAATTGTTATCTAGCCCCTGGATTAATTGATCTGCTCGACTGCCATCTGCTCCCACTGGGAGATACACAATTTCTGCCGTGCCGGACAAACTTATTTTGTAAATAGAAAGACAACAGTTAATCTTTTACGATAAGTAGTTAGCTTACAAGGGCAAACAGAAAACCATCAATCTGCGTCAGACTCTTGAGAATCAGCAAATTGATGGTGGGTGGTCATCCCAGACAACACTCTGCCCAAAACAAGCCTCGATAATTGCATGATCCATAAAAGAGACGGAGGATGCATTCTCACAATGTTTGCACACATCACCTTATTTTCAGACCATTTTGAAGTTATTTTTCTTCCCTGCACCAACTCTTGCTCATTAGGAAAGGAAAGACAGAGGCTAGGTCTAGCAGATCAGTTAATCCCGGTACAAGATAAAACAATGACACTTTAGTGCTCTCAGAGAGTGAGCAGGATCATAAGTTCTCTGTGTACAGTAAAAGTATTAAAATTAACCTTGAAAAATACCCATTGGAGCATCAGTGATCTTTTTAAGTTTAGCCTAACTGCTGTTATGGAATCATAGAATCCCTCCAGTGCAGAAGGAGGCTATTTGGCCCATCAAGTCCGCACTGACAACAAGTCCACCCAGCCCCTATCCCCATATTTACCTGCTAATCCCTTTAATGCATCCCGAGACACTAAGGGGCAATTTAGCATGGCCAATTCACCTAACCCACACATCTTTGGACTGTAGGAGGAAACTGGAGCACCCAGAGAAAACCCACGCAGGCCCAGGGAGAATATGCAAACTCCACATAGACAGTCACCCAAACCAGGAATCAAACCTAGTTCCTTGGAGTTGTGAGGCAGCAGTGCCACCATGCCACGTGAAATGCAACTTGTATAAAACTTTTTGGGTCTGATTTTCACTTTTCACTCTCTCGAGCAGAAGGCCAGGGCTGTGCCCTAAGCCAGCAGGGTCTTTACTAACACATCAGTCACATAATCCGGACCCAACCTCCTGAGTGGAGCACAGCTGATGAAGGGGATCTAGGTATGAAAAAGCACAGGAAGGAAGCCTTTTAATTTTTCCCTTCTCAGGCCCAGGGCAGAAGATTGGACCTCTCCTGCTGCGAGTTCCCCTTCCCCCAACCCTGAGCTCTTGTGGATGGGGTGGGGAGGGGAGGGGGCCTGGAGGTAGCTTGACTGGGTAACTCGGCAACAATGCCTCTCACTTACCTTCTGTCAGCGGGCAAGGCAGTTTTCCACCAAGAACAGATAGGAAGTCACCTGTGGGACTTAAATGAGACCAAGGTGTTACAATACCTTAGACTGTATTTCTGGAACTGGCCATGAATTTTGCTCTGTGGCACATCCATTGGGAATTGTATCAAATTTAGGATCAGGGCCTTTCTCCTAACATTGCATCTCTTGCCTTTAATATGAAGCAGCTGTCGTATGGATGGTGGTCGGTTTTCCAATCTATCAGTCAAGCAATGGTTTTGCCTACTTTTGTTAGCTTCACTCTAATTCAGAGAATTCAGGGTTTAACTCAGAGAGAAGATCAGTTAGAGATATAAATCAACTGTGTTGTAAAATTAGTGAAACTTTATTACTTCTACCAACTATTTAATAGACAGTTAACAACCTTAAAGACAAATCGCTATAATGCAGAGGATCTGTCACATCCGAGACTGAGTCTATGGCTGGAATTTTACGGTATAGCGGTAAAATTCTGCACCAGAATTGGGGCGGGCGAGACTTGCAGAACAGCATTCTCCGTTCGCAGGCAGGATCTTACAAGCCTCGGGCAGGCGAGATGGTAAAATTCCCGCATATCTTTTTGATGTCATCTTCTCGGATGGTGGACTCCTTCCTCATCAACTGCAGCCTTTCCAATTTCTTTAAGAAGGTTAAATAGGACCTTCTATAAATCCTGGCTGCTGGAAAACCAAATTTCTCCATTTTGAGGTGGATGGGATCAAAGGTTAAGGGGAGAAAGCAGGATTAGGCTATTGAGTTGGACAATCAGCCATGATCGTGATGAATGGTGGAACAGGCTCGAAGGGCCAAATGGCCTCCTGCTCCTATCTTCTATGTTTCTGTGTATCTTCTTCCTCTGGGCCTGGCGAAAACGTAGTTTCCTAGTGTTCCCTGTGGCCTCTCCAGGTTTAGCTGGTATCTGTGTTCTTCAACCTTTTCCCTAAACACTGTCCCAGACAGCCTACTAAGCAGTTGGATTAACATTTCTGTGTTCTGACCTTTTAATGCTTTTAACCAAATCTTGCTTTTTGAATAATCCTGTGTTTCTTTTGAGTTTCACTAAAACTGATATTAAAAATTCCGTAATCCTTCACTTCCCTGCAGAAGTAATTTGTGTAAGTGGCCATTTATCAGTAAGGGTGATTGACTGCTACTAATAGGTTATGATTAGCCATCTTGTAAATTGCATGTAGGCTGAAAAAGTAACAGGTTCATTCTCTCCAACCACAATTTGCCATGACACAATCAAATCCTTTATTCTTTAACTTTGTTTTATTAATTGATGCTGATTAATATATGCAAGTTTGAAGCATACTCAGCATTTCCTTCAACCTGCCTTTGGTGTTCTGGGGGGAATTTATATTCTTAACATTTTTAGTAATTTTAATGAAAATGTGATTACATGGACTATATTCTGTACTATTTCTAATGTGGCACAAGGAGCTCTACTGAAAGAATCTTTACAAAGGACTTGTAAATCATTATGATTGTCATGACTTCTATTCATTTCTTTTTCTGCTCCCATCACTCAGTATATTATAGCGATTATTATAGGGCAGCGCAGCATCGCTACCTTACAGCACCAAGGACTCGGGTTCAATTCCCAGCTTGGGTCACTGTCTGTGCGGAATCTGCACATTCTCCCTGTGTCTGCATGCGTAACTTTCAGTTCCCTCCCACAGTTCAAAAGACATGCAGGTTAGGTGCGTTGGCCATGCTAAATTCTCCCTCAGTATACCCGAACAGGTGCCAAAGTGCCAAACTAGGGGATTTTCACAGTAACTTCACTGCAGTGTTAATGTAAGCCTAATTGTGACACAAATAAACTCAAACAATGATGTTGTGATAATTGTACTTTTCTAACCATGTTTTGAGCATGCATAATTTATCAGATTGTTTCAACATAGTTGGATGGAACCGTCATAGTCTGCCCAGAATTAAGTCTCCTGCAACCAGTGAAGTGGCATCATGGGTTAAATTTCAACACCCTCCCCCCGCCCCCCCACCTCCTGTCCCACATCCCAACCCTGCTGCCAGACAGTTGCATTTTTACTGAGGTTAACTCTGACCTGGGGATGGTTGGGGGAGGGTGGCTAACTTTATCTCTTTTGTAAAACAGGAATATGGAAGTGTAACCCCCCCCCCCCCCCCCCCCCGCGCCGCCTTAGGGTTCTACCAATTATCTTCCAAAATGCCCAGTTCTATTTAAAGTTTTTTAGAAATTAAACTTTATTTATCACTGTCACAAGTAGACTTACATTAACATTGCAATGAAGTTACTGTGAAAATCCCCCAGCTCGGGTACACTGAGGGAGAATTTAGCACGGCCAATGCACCTAAGCAGCATGTCTTTCGGACTGTTGGAGGAAACCTATGCCAACTTGGGGAGAATGTGCGGACTCCAGACAGACAGTGACCCAAGCCGGGAATCGAACCCGGGTCCCTGGTGCTGTGAGGCAGCAGTGCTAAACACTGTGCCATCCATACATGTCTGTCAAGAGACCATAGTTATCTCTGTGAATGTTTTTTTCTACTTTGTGAGGTGAAGCATAACTACCTCTGCTTTGTTTCCTGGAGCTGTGCAGTTGGGATCAGGAATACAGAGCACGGGGATCGAGCTATACTCCATCATTATGTACCCTGGGGCGTTTCAGTGATAGGGTCCAGCAGTCAAATAACTTTGACTCATGTAATAGTGAAATAATTGGGAGAGATATTACACTGACATGGCACTTTCAATCCATTTCAGGAAATGACTGACTGCAATTTCCTGTTACAGCACCAAAAGTAGATGAGACAAATTTGGCATCAGTGCCTTACAAACTGAAGTCAATTACATTGATATTCTGACGCCAAGATTGTGCTTAGTTAGGTGATAAAAAAAGATTTGTTACACCATCAAATTATTTTTCATGTTCTCCACAATATTAAACTAGGTTCCAAATTGACGTCTTTGTCCAACTGCTCTCTGAACACACACCAAAAGGGTCACTGTGCCATCAGACAATGGTTTATTTTTTGCCTCAGAAGATATTAAGAAGCAAAATTGAACTTGCTGTCATAAGGCACCTTCTCATGTCTCAGGATGTTACAGGGTGCTTTGCAACCAATACATTACTTTGGAAGTGCAGTCTCTTTTGTTATATAAGCAGATATGACAGTTAATTTGTGCAAAACAGGCTTGTCTAAGCAGTAAATGAATAATATTTGGTTTTCAGTGTAGTGGTTAAAGAATTATATTGACAAACTGATCCTAAAATGTGTGGCTTGGAGGCAAATAAAAGAGATTTTAAAAAAAGACACATTTGTATTGTGTTTTTCACTGAATGTCTCAGCAGTTTATAGCCAGTGTTATATTTTTATTGCGTAATCATTGTTGCAATGTAGGAAAAACAGTAGTCGGTTTGTACTCAGCAAAGTCCCACAAAGGGCAAATTGATCATGACCAGATTATTGGTTTTTGTGCTGTTGATTTTGGTCAGGACACTGGGGATCGTTCCCCCTACTCTTCTTCAAATATCGTGTACCTCGTCTGCTGCCTTTTAGAGGCAGTTGGGACCACAGTCCAAAGTTTTACCTGAAAAGACAGCATCTTGAACAGCTCTTTGAAGTTTATTTATTAGTGTCACAAGTAGGCTTACATTAACACTGTTTGGCTACACTGAGGGAGGATTTAGCATGGCCAACGCATCTAATTTGCGCATCTTTCGCACTGTGGGAGGAAACCGGAGCACCCAGAGGAAATCCACGTAGGCGTGGGGAGAACATGCAGACTTCGCACAGGCAATGTCCCAAGCCAGGAATTGTGAGGCAGCAGTGTTAACCATTGTGCCACCATGCTGCCCACTCTCTCAGTACCACACTGCAGTGGATTTTTGTGCTTGAAGTGTTGGATTGGAACCTGAATCCACAACTTTTTGACTCGAAAAGCGAGACGATACAGCCCAGCCAAAGTTCAATGGATGCAAATATATTGATCTCACCCAAAATAAGCGAATGAATACAGTTGAGGTTGAGACACTGATTCATCGATATCAACAAGGTCCCCGCAGTCTGGAGACACTGATAAATTAAACAGAGTGTACATTTTAAACCGTGTGACAAAAGGTCATGCTGTCTAATGTGATGTCATGTTCCCAACAGCATCTGAATTGGATTCAAAAATTTGTTACAATTACAATCTTTAAATCCATTTTATGAACAGGAAACATGCTTGAGGTCCCTTTGGGCTTGATATTTTACCAATGAATTGATCTGAACTCGCCACTGTTACATTATTCAACATCAGTCTATTCAATAAATATTGTCACCGGCAAATCCCCTGTGCAAAGTCTTCTGTTTATTGTTATTTTCTTTTTGCCAGCAAAAAAGTGACAAACAGATGGGCTGTACTCTGATGTGATTGTCACTCCATAGAATGGACATTTCCTCAGGGAAATGCTCAGAGAGCACTTGTGTTGCTATAAAAAGATTGTGCCATAATTATTTCTCAATTTTACATTGCGGGTCCCTGCAGCACCATCGGCACTTTTTGACTGCGTTACAAATTTAAAGGGAGCACCACTTCCTTTGGCGGCATCCCTCCTCTTATTGTACATAGGACTTGTTAAACAGCAGGGATCCACACATCAAAGGTGCAACTGTATTAAAATGTACAGCAATTAAAACTTGACCTGAGGTGGAAATGCAGACAAGGTATGCAGATTTCATAATGTAACATCTGTAATACCATTAATTGTCAGAGCCATGATAGTCCACAAAAATTGATTACAAGTACCGATAGGAAAATCATTTCATTTAAATTTTCAGGCAATGGGAAGTGTTTCTGATGTGAAAAAGGAGAAAATGTACTTGCAAATTGATGTGGTGAATTTTGTGCAGCTACCCTTGGTGTGGCACCGTGGTTAGCACTGCTGCCTCACAGCGCCGGGGACCCGGGTTTGATTCCCGGCTTGGGTCACTGTCTGTGTGGAGGTTGCACATTCTCCCCGTGTCTGTGTGGGTTTCCTCCGGGTGCTCCGGTTTCCTCCCACAACCCAGAGATGTGTGGGTTAGCTTGATTGGCCATACTAAATTGTCCATTAGTGTCGGGGGATTAACAGGGTAAATACTTGGATTTACAGGGATAGGACCTGGCTGGGATTGTCATCAGTGCAGACCGGCCTCCTTCTGCACTGTAGAGATTCTATGATTCGATGAAATAAAGGAAACAATTTTAGAGAACCTTTCACAACCGCAGGATATTTCAAAGTGTTTTTACAGCTAATGAAGTACATTAGAACTGGAATCGCAGTTGTAACATGGGAAACACAGTCCTACGTTATAATACAGCCGTTTGCGCTCACACAAAGCTCTTACAACAGCTAGGTGCTAATCACCTGATTTTTTTTGTGTGTAATATCGATTGAACATAAGAACATAAGAAATAGGAGCAGGAGTAGGCCATCTAGCCCTTCGAGCCTGCCCCGCCATTCAATAAGATCATGGCTGATCTGTCGTGGCTCAATTCCACTTTCCCGCCCTCTCCCCATAACCCTTAATCCCCTCACTTATCAAAAACCCATCAACCCGCGTCTTAAAAATATTTAGCGAGGCAGCCTCCACCACTTCAACGGGCAGAGAATTCCAGATATTCACCACCCTTTGAGTGAAGAAGTTGAGGGATGAATATCGTCCAGAGCACCTGAATTTATCTCCCCCTTCCTGCTGTTTTTGAATATTGCCATGACATCTTTTGTGACCACCTGGGAGGGCAAAGAGGGCCTTGGTTTGACATCTCATCCAAAAGAGCAGTACCTCCAACTGTGCAGTGCTCCATTAATACTGCACTGGAATGTCAGTCTAGATTGTGGTGGGCAAGTTTGATGGAATTCCAATCTATGAGCTTCTGATTCAGTGGTGAGACTGCAGCTCACACAGTCATGGCTGTCACCAGGATAGATGGGAGGTTGTCATATGTGAATTATTACAGGTAAATATGTTGAAAAGAAACAAAATTTAAAACCAGTGGAGTCAAGATTTTCTGTCAAATTTTGTTCTCACTGGAGAGACAGAGATCGAAGGGAGACCTGATAGAAGTCTACATGATTATGAGAGGCATGGGCAGAGTGGATAGTCAGAAGCTTTTTCCCAGGGGGGGAAGAGTCAGTTACTACAGGCATAGGTTTAAGGTGCGAGGGACAAGGTTTAAAACAGATGTATGAGGCAGATTTTTTACACAGAGAATGGCAGAGGCCTGAAACTCGTTGCCGGGGGAGGTAGTGGAAGCAGATATGGTAGTTTCATTTAAGGACCGTCTTGACAAGTACATGAACGAGATGGGAATAGAGGGAAATGGTCCCCGGAAGTGTAGGGGGTTTTAGTGAAGTCGGGCAGCATGTTCAGTGCAGACTTGGAGGGCCGAAGGGCCTGTTCCTGTGCTGTAATTTTCTTTGTTCTTTGTTCTTTGAAACAGATGGACGAGCATCTGCGCTCCAATTTTCTTCCTTCTTTGGGCAAGTTTAGATCTAGCACAGTAAATCTTCAATTAAGCTCATTATTTAATTTGTTGGACATCAATTGTTATGCTGTCGACTCTCTTGGTTCTATTTTATTTATGAATCTGCTCTTTATTGTGCTTCACACCTTAGTTGTTGCGAATATTGATATTTATTCACATAACAGAAATCCCTCACACCCAGAACAATTCCAGTAAATATTTCCTATGCAATCTCCAACCCCTCCTTGTCCTCCCTATCATGTGTTGCATGGTGTTGAACACTTAGGGTGGAATCTTTCCATTTTTTTGCAGCGCATTGAGCAGGTGGGAAAAGCAGCGTTAAAGCCATTGGCCTCAATGGCAGCTTTCACCAATGTCTTGCACACAACATAGAAAAAGAAAGGCAGGGGGTAGGTCCCAAAATAGCTTTCCAAAGACTATGGCCTGAACTCTCCAACCTCGCTCTTGGCTGGGATTCTCCAGTCCCGCTGCAGTGAATGGAATTTTGATTGAGCGTCACATTCTCTGTTGTCGCTGGCAGCAGTGACAGGGCGAAGGATATCGGAGAATCCCGGCCTTAGTTTACTTAAAAGCTTTTTAAAGACAGCCCTGGTCCACAAAAGTAATCCACAGCCCCACACACCACACAACACTCCCTCCTCCCGACACTGTCACTGATACTGCATTCCATGACCCTCTTCCCCCTGAGCAAAACACTCACCTGAGCTCCTCTGGCAGCTCTGCCTGCCTGGGGAATTCAGCTTTAACCAGTATGAATGGATGGTGTAATGGGGTGGGGTGAAGCATGGAGGCTCGATGATTAGATTTACATTTATTCTAATGGGGTTCTTGACATTGAGTGTCAGGAATCCTGTTCTGTCACTAACAGTGCGGCAGGAACAATCACAAGGGGACTTCCCGCTGACGTGTAACGTGACTTGGGCCTCTCATGAGAAATTCTGCTCCCATTGCCATTGCCTGCTGTGTGAACGGCTTCACGTAATCCCAGTCTTAACACCAGCTGGCTGACACTTTATATAATTGTGAAAAAGTTATATTTAACTCAAGATGTTAATTCTGTTTCTCGCTCCACAAATACCACCAGACCTGCTGAGAATTTCCAACATTTTCTGTTTTTGTATTAGACTTTATATAGATTCAGCATAATTATTGAAATACTACAGCGTAGAAAAAAGCCATTTGGCCCGTCAATTCTGCACTGACAAGAGTCCCACCCTGGCCCTATCCCCATAACTCCACGTATTTACCCCGCTGAATCCTCTAATCTATGCATCCCAGGACACCAAGGGGCAATATAGCATCAACCTAACCTGCACATCTTTGGATTGTGGGAGGAAACCAAGGCACTCGGAGGAAACCCACACAGACATGAGGAAAATGTCCACATAGATAGTGACCCAAGCCATGAATCAAACCCAGATCCCTGGAGCTGTGAGACAGCACTGCACAGTGCCACCATGCCGCCCTTCCTGGCTTTCGTACTTTTTGTGTCTATTTATCAAGCCTAGAATCCAATATATGTTATTCACTGCTAATCTATTCTCTCATAGTTAAAATGTGTACACAAATAGCCAGAGGGGCCTCTGTTATTGCGTTCTACTTAAAATTATACAATTTAACTTATATTGACTCTGTTCATTCTTCCTATCAAAATGTATCACTCGATTAGTTTTTGAATTGAATTTTATCTGCCATCTGTTTGTCCATTCCATGACTGTATCCTTTTGCAGGTAATTACTAGTGTACTTATCGCTTGCTGCATTTCCAAGTTTCATGTTATCTGCGCATTTCAAGATTGCGCATAGGCTAAATGCCTCACTAGTTATTCACCAATTATAAGTAGATAAGTTGATATTTTGATCAAATGTATTTCCTAATAGTAGAAGACTTTTTTTTTGTTTTTTATGTGATCATGTGAACAGAGATGAAGAATGATTTTCTCAAATGGTTGAAAATCTGTTGTCAAAGTGTCTGCCTACCCCCAGAAAGACAATCCCCTCCGTCAGCTTTATAAAACATGGGCCTCAAATTTGGGCCTACGTTTTTGAAAGAAGAACCAGGCCTGGTGGTGGCCCAGAAAAGATCATTTATAATCAGAGATGAGGGACTTTGTTTATCTTGAGAGGGGTTTTTACTCCTTAGAGCAGAAAAGGATAAGTGGAGATTTAATAGATATGAAATCATTGCTTTTTTTTGATGGAAGGGAAAAGGAGAAACTGTTTCCACTGGTGATAGGATCGTTATCCAGAGGACACAGAATCAGATGAGTGGCTAAAGGACTGGAGGAAATGTGAAAATAAATTTCTTTATGCTGCAAGTTGCTGTGATGTGAAATGTAATGTCTGAAAGAGCACAGGTTCAATCATAGCATTCAAAAGAAAATTGAATAAATATTTGAAGAGGAAAAAGATTACATCCATGTGAGGAAGGAGCTGGGGCTGCTTTGATAACCTTAAATATGACAGATAGTGCTGCGTCATTCTATGATCGTGTTTTAGAAATTGCATTCTTGTTAAGCAACCCCATTTTTGCAGAAGTGTCTGTTCTCTCTAAAGGGTTCCTGCAATTTTAGCATGGTGCATTAAAAAGTAAGTACGATTTGACAATTGATGACGCCTTACACGATGTCCCACTGAAAACCATTATAACGTTAGGAAAAAAGTAACAATTTACTAAGTGGTTGTATTAGGCTAAACTACAAAGCAATTCCGATTCTAAACTGTGCTTTTGTTTCCTACCGTAGGTGGTAATTCTTAAATCACATTTAGCCCTGAAAGTCATAGTTAATGCTCAATGTGGCATCATTTAACAAAGCAGCCTTGGTCATAGGCTGGTTCCCAAATGCAGGGCGGAGGACTTGTCTCATTCACCCAGTCAAATTGATCATAATGTGTCTATACCTTGTCGCTGCTAACTATTTCCATAGAGCTGCTGTGGTCAGTCTGGGAGGAATGTAACCACCCAATCAATTATTTCCATGGGTGTAAATTGAGATAGGTGGATACTCAGCAAGTCCTTGGTGTCCTCGTGCATCAGTCACTGAAAGTAAGCGCACAGATATAGCAGGCAGTAAAAAAGGCAAATTGTATGTTGGCCTTCACAGCTAGAGTATTTGAGTAGAGGAAGAAGGATATTTTACAGCAGTTGTAAAGGTGTTGGTGAGGCCACACTTGGAGTAATGTGTGCAGTTTTGATGTCCTTATCCAAGGAAGGATGTCCTTGCTATAAGTGGAAGTGCAGCGAAGGCTGATTCCCGCACTGGCAGATCTATCATATGAGGAGAGATTAAGTCAGTTAGGATTGTATTCTTTGGAGTTTAGAAGAGTGAGAGGGAATCTCATAGAAATTTATAAAATTCTAACAAGATTGGACTGAGTGGATTTGGAAAGAATGTTCTCAGTGATGGGGGAGTTTAGGAGTAGGGGCCATAGCTTGAGGATAATGGGTAAACCTTTTAGGACTGAGCTGAGGAGAAATTTCTTCATCCAGAGGGCGGTGAATGTGTGAAGTTCATGACCACAGAATGTAGTAGAGGTCAAAACATTGTGTGATTTCAAGAAGGAATTAGACATACCTCTTGGGGCTAAAGAGATCAATGGATAAGGGGGAGAAGGGGGATCAGGATATTGATTTTGATGACCAGCCATGAACAAAATGAATGGCAGAGCAGGCTCAAAGGGCCAAATGGCCTACTCCTGCTTCTGGTTTCTATGTTTCAATCAATTGCATAATTGTTTAAAATTAATTTGGGAATCTTCATTCTTCATCGCAAAACAAGTTTTGAATGTGCTGGTGGAGGCGTGTTATCACTGATTTCAAGTGGCACTGTTGGGAATAGGATCAACTTTGATAAAACAGATCAATTTATTTACAATATATGGCAATTTTTCTTTTAATAAAACAAACCTCAAATTTGTGTTCAGCCACAAATTACCTCAGTATCACAGTAGAATATTGCAGAATATTTTAAGTAAGTCTGATCATCTTTTGCCTGGCACTGACAAAATGTTTAACATCAGCATATTCCCAAGCTTTAACACACACATCTTATAATGCTATTTCTGTTTGCTTATTTCAGAGACATATGGCCGCCACAACAAAAAGTAGAGAACAAGAGTAGAAAATAGATGCGACAGTAATATACGGGATTTGATTCATGTGACATTAAATAATGCCTAGTCAGTAACATCATTTTCTTGAGGGCAATTAGTGGTGGGTAATAAATGCTGGCCTAGCCAGCAAAGTCAACATCCCTTGAATGAATAAAAAAAAGAAATATATATGTATATATAAAAAAGATGTTAGACTTAGAACAATTGGAAAACCCCACTGCAATGGTGAACATTTTATGTTAATTATGGTACAACTCATAAGTCAACTCCTAAAAAGCAGATAAATTCCCACACGTGAATATTTGAATTAGGAGCAGAAGCAGGCCATTCGGCCCCTTGAGCCTGCTCTTCCATTTAATAAAATCATGGCATTCTAGCCTCAACTGCACTTTTCTCTCGATCCCCACAACCTTTGACACTCTTTGTCAGGAAACTATCTAACTCAATGACCGTACTTCCATTGCTGTCTGGGGAAAACTTTGAGAAACAGTCGGATGGGATTTTATGGCCTTGCTCTTCCCAAATCTGTAAAATCCCACTGAGGTGAAGGGACCTTTCCACGTTCAGCCCCTTGCCGGCTCCGATCCCGGTGGTGGGTGAGGCAGTAAAACTTCGGCCCATTTGAGGGCAATCCATCATTTTTAAACTCCACCCCCTAGTTCTTGTCTCTCCTACAAGAGGAAACATCGTTTTGGCATTCACTCTGTTGAAACACTTCAGGATCCTGTATGTTTCAGTAAGCTCAATTCTCAGTCTTCTAAACTCCAATGGATATAGGCCCAACCTGTTCACCCTTCCCTCATAAGATAGCCCTTTCATCTCAGCAATCAGTAAAGTGAACCTTCTCTTGGTAATTTTCTGGCCTCGCTCATCCCCAAATGGAAAATCCTGCCCAAAGTCAACAGGCCTTTCCATGGTTTGCCTCTCCAAAGTCAACAGGCCTTTCCATGGTTTGCCTCTCGCCCACCCATCGTCCAAAGATGTGCAGGTTAGGTTGATTGGCCATGCTAAATTGACCCAATTGTCAGGGGGATTAGCAGGGTGAATGTGTGGGGTTATGGGAATAGAGCCTGTGTGGGATTGCAGCTGGTACAGACTCAATGGGCCGAATGACCTCCTTCTGCACTGTATGAATTCTATGATTCCCATGGCTGGTGGGACGGCAAAAGTCCAGCCACTGTTACCAGTGTCTGCTACTGTTCCATTTTTCATGAAAAAAATTAGGATTGTTGAGAATATTGACACCATTATATCAGCCACAGAGTTGGTGCTGGAGCTGAACTTAAATTTACACAAACTAGATCAGAAGGAATCTCTACAGCAAACTGTGAGGCACAGCAAAGAGTTTTGACACCCATGACCAAAGATGCAGCAGGGTCAACCTAGCACAGTAACATTATTGCTCCAGCAAAATGCAGTGAAGGCAGGATGGAGACGTAATGCAAATTGTGAGTGTAAATTCAATCTCAGTTTCTTGCAGACACATTTGACAGGTAACTTACCCAATTATCCTCTATCTAGAGTGGGGGGAGAGGCATGACTATATGCATTTTGGAATAGATTTTCAGTACGAGTTGAAGGTGTTGGTATATGATTCCGTAGGCACTTTTTTTTCCCAGATTGCTTTTCCAATTTTATGTTCTGAGCCGGTTTTCTTCATTGACATGGAAATTCAAAATCTCAAACGGTATTTTAATCCAGTAGAATGCAGGCAAAATTGCATTTGAGAAGGGGAGAATTTGGACGTGTTTTTATGGAGATAGCTGTAAAGCACGTTCTCTTGAACATTAGAAGAGGGCATTGAGTCTTGACAGGAACAGGCAATAAAAGAAATGCTTGTCGCCATGGTGATTAATGGTGTTGATCTCGCACAGAAATGGTCAGATTTGCACTTTCACGGGTAGCAGCAATTTTTATGTCACACTTGTTACGCGGTAGTCTGAAGCAATGCTTCACCTATTGAAGACAGTGGGTAAAGAAAGGCCATGTATTTTGAATGTAACCAACAACATCAAAGACTGCTTCACTGATGCAAAGGCATTGTTGGAATCAGTATCATTCTCAATTTGTTGCAAAACACTGGGAGCATCTTATAATTATGTTATAATTATTTCTTTGTACCAGAATGACAGCTTGCATTTTTCTTTATCTTTTTTACACCAGACTTATATATTCAATTTCTTAGCCCTCTTTGACAACAGTCCCCTCTTTGGGCAAAAACTGGGTGGTTCTAGCCCCATCCTGGAGACTTGAGCACAAATGCAAGGCTTTAGTGCTTACTGGATTTTTAAAAAATCCCATAGACAGTATCTGACTCTCAGCCAAAATCATACAGGTACATTATTTGGTCATGATCACATTGCTGTTCTTGGCACTTTTGTTCTGCACTAAGAGTGGGATTTTCTGGCCCCCTGTGGTGTATTTTCTCACTTATCCATTCATCAACTTTGGAATGCTACCCTCCATAGTCAGCACTTCCTGCCTATTCTGCCTCCTCCTCTCAGCCGCCCTGAGAATTATGTCTCATTAAATGTTTGGTCATCCTTATTTACAGCTATCCCTATAACCTGCTGTGCTGTTAAACAATGTGTTTATTCTCTTCAATTGGATTGGCATCTGATACAGGGCATTACAGGTGTTGGATCATTATTTGGCATGGTGACTATAGATTCAGTTGAAGCCTTCGAAATGTGAATGGACAAATTCTTGTATTGCCAGAGAGTGAAGCGTGTGAACAGGAGGCAGACAAAAATAATCTGAGTTGGTCCTGAATAGAAGCCTCGCAATCAAATAAACCGGATGGGCTGAATCTTCCCTGTTATACCTTGCACTCTTTGTATCTTGAGAGGGCGGGAATGTGGAACTGAGACAAGAAAGATCAGCCATGATCTTATTGAATGGCGGGGCAGGCTCGAAGGGCTGGATGGCCTACTCCTGCTCCTATTTCTTAAGTTCTAATTAGCGTTAATGATGTGGAGATGCCGGCGTTGGACTGGGGTGGGCACAGTAAGAAGTCTCACAACACCAGGTTAAAGTCCAAATGATTTCAAATAAACCTGTTCGACTTTAGCCTGGTGTTGTGAGACTTCTTACTATTAGTGACATGGATGATATGTTAACGCTGGAAAATTGTTGTGGAATGCTCTGCCTTCAGTTTATTATTTTATAATGCGCATGTTCCATTAATTTTCTAGTTTGAATGTAATGAGTATTTGGGACCTTAAATCAAAAGCATGTTTCTTTAACATAGGGGAGAAACATGGTAATGTTTAAAATGAATAAGGAATCATAGATGGAAGTTGAGTGTTCAATCATAAGTTAGAGAAATTAAGTAAGGAATGATCTTTGAGCTTTTCCAGGCTGGACAGGAGTCATTTTGCAAAACCAGTGCACAGCTAACAGTGGACAATGAATCATTTTCTAAGTGTTTTTGCAGAATTTTTATTAACAAAATAAAATCATGCGAAAAAGTAACCAAAGCTGACGAGGATTTGGTTGAAATATATTTAAATAACTTAATTTATTTGCAGAGGTTGCACCACAAGTGACCATTACTGCACCAGAGGCTAATCGTCAGGGGAAAAGTACAGGCCCCACCCCGGACTGTTCACCTCCATCGCCAGATACAGCACTGAAAAATATCGAGAAAGTAATCCGACCCCAGGTAAGATGAGCTGGAATGATTTATTTATTGTTTCTGTTGAATAAAGACATTGCAAATAATCGTCTAATGTTTCATAAATATAAATCAATGGATTAATATAGTGTCAATAATACAAAACTCCTGTTTCATAGACAAACTTTGTGTGTTCTTTATTATTGCTCATGATAACAATATTTATATTTAAAAGATACGTGTTTTCTTAGCCTCAAAGTGCTTGGCATAATTTGAATAATCCAAGAGACAAGGTCTTCGTGAGTTTTAAAATAGAAATTGTTTATTATCACACACTTACAGTAAGTTTTAAAACAGGACATCTCGCTCAACTCGCACACTTGAGCCCACACACACATGGATTAGATACCAATGAAGATAAAACAATTTAATTAAAAGTTGATTGTCTCAATCTCTTTTGTGGCAGGCCTTTTGTTTCTTAGATGAGTTGATGCTACAGTTTAAGTGAATATACAGTAAGCTGCAAATCATCTCGTGGTCAGATTTTGAGGAAATTGGTTCCTAGGCGAACTCAAAGTTGGCAGAGATTGATGGGTCAAACATTTTCCAATCTTCTAGATAATGTTTTTTTTTACGTTGGCTGTTTTGCTGGTTCGAGGCTTTCTGGTAGAACTCTGTCTGTGTAACAGATTCTTGCTGTCATTTTAAAAATAGACAAGAAAATGGTTTCCTCAGCATGTAATTTGTACAAGTTCAAAGTTCTTTTTTTGCCAAATGTGGTCGTATGTAGATTACTCATTCTATATTACCATTTGATACGTAGGGATTCACCTGGCCTAGTTTGGGTGATACAATGGAAGGTGAATGGAATTCATTCACATTCACCTAACATGCGTTGAGTTACAATGTTTATTGTGCCCATGGTGAAACAGAAAGATAGGCCTGCTGGAATGCTATGTTCTTTTCATAATGGTCTGTCCTTCAACAAAGGGAAGTGTGAATTCCCCAGACAGCTGTGAATGTCCATTTTTAATTAAGTATTTACTTGAGATATGGGACTATCTGAAGTTCAAAATGCCAAAGATCACATAATTTGAAGTGGACATTTTAATAGTTTGTGCTTAGAATTTTAATGTATTCATTGAAAGTTTATAATATACTGGAACATCACATCTTGATTTATTTAGTAGATATTTTCTAAATACTTGAAGCAGCAATTACTAAGATTTGTTTTAATAAGAGGGATCCAGTTTATTTCTTTTGACTTTGTGACTTCAATCACTTTCAGTGCATAGCACAGTGCAAATGACAGATTGATTCTCTGCTACTTGTTACTAAGATTGTATCTGCACTGAATTCAGGTCCTTTCCTCCTTGCTCAGTCTACTCATTACACACAGGCTTGAACTGTCCTAAAGGCACCGCTGGCTCATTTGCAGCATCATCTCTCAGTACAGCAGTCCGGTGCTGTAATTAATTAACTTCTTGATGTGACACACCACGTGTATATATGATACGGAAAGGAAAATATTAGTTTAAATTTGTGCCATGTGCTGCCTAAAATGGGAGGGTGGTTGGTTTGTAAGTGAGCGGAATTGAGAATAACATCTTAATCAACATAAACAGAGACACATAAAAATTGATGGAGTGGAAGTAGTGTCCATAAAATGTGTAACTATCAACACACAGTGGCCTTCAAATTGGTCCTAGAGGAAATCTTACACCAAACGTGTACTTTATTTCAAAGGCAGAGTCCAGCAGATGAGTTTTTTCTAAAGTTTTTATTTACTGGTGTCATACTAATACTGCAGTGAAATTACTGTGAACATCCCCGAGTTGCCGTACTTAGGCACCTTTTCAGGTACACTGAGGGTGAATTTGGCATGGCCAATGCACCTAACCAGCATGTCTTTCCAGCGACAATGGGAGGAAACTGGAGCACCCAGAAGAAACCCGCGGAGAGGGAGGGAGAACATGCAGACTCCATATAGATAGCCGGGAATTGAACCCGAGTCCCTAGCACTGTGAAGCAGCAGTGCTAACCACTGTGCCACCATGCTGCAGACATTGAGGTGACCCTTCACCCCAGACTCAAAATGTCGGTTCTATTCCCTTGCCACAGAGGCTGTCAGACCTGTAGAGATTTTCCAACGTTTTCTGCTTGTGTACTGTAATGTCTTATTGTATAAGTATAATGTCTTATTTTAATACTTATTGTATAAGCTGTTACAGCATGTTTGTTAACAAATGCTGAAGACCTTGTGAATTTCTTATAATATATAAGTAATGGCAATTTCTCAGGAACAACAAAGTTTCATTAATGTTTCATCTTTCATGTCTTTAGACACCCCCAAATTCCTCACAACCAACGTCACTGCTATTTTTGTCAGAAAACACATTGATTTGCATTTATGTAGTACCTTTTAATGTAGAAAGTCATCTTGCAACACTTTACAGATGAAATTTGATCAAAATGGACACCAAACCTAAGATGGAGATGTGACAAAGGGTCAGAAAATAATTTTGAAGGGTCTTTGAGAGGGTATTTGAGAAGCAAATGGGGTTTAAGGGTGGAACTAGAATGTGGGGTTTCCCTGATTTAAGGCACTGCAATTAGGAACAGAGTGAAGGGTGTGGGGTGGACAAAAGACAAGTGTTAAAGGGATGGAGGGCTCTCAGGGTTTGAGGAGAGGGGTGGTTGGTGGTGGTGGCAGGATGAACAGTGGTTGGTGTGTGGCTGGATAAAGTTGGAGGGGTCGTGAGGGGTGATGCTATAACAGGACTTAAATGTGAGAAGTAAATTGAAGATGCTGGGATATTGGGTGCAAATCCTGATGAACAGGGACGTGAGTGATAGTTGAGCAGAACCAGCTTCAGAATAGGATATGGACAGGATAGCTTTAGATGGGCTGAAGGTTACAGAGGGAGGGGCGTGGGACGTTGGTCAGGAGAGCATTGGCCGACTCACGGATGAAGGTAACAGAAACGCGCTAAGAATTTTCAGCGGTGGAAGCAGACGTTCTTTATGATGGAGTAGATATGGAGTTGCGTGCTTTGCTTGAGCCTAAGTTAGATAGTGAGATTGCATCACATCTAGTTCAGCCTGATATAATGGTGGGGAATGGTGATGGAGTTGTGGTGGAGCTGGAAGAAATGGTATCAGTCTTCCCAATCTGTTGAAATTTTGGCTCATCCATGATTGGACAAGTGATTATAAAGCTTGACAGCATCAGTAATTTGCATAATAAAATTACTCTTCTTCAATTCCTCAGTAGCTGATATTAACAGCAAACATATCCCCATAGAATACTACTCATTATGACTCCCTCGGGCATCATGGTATGCTTTCTAGACAGTTACAGACCCGTTTTAAATACTGCTCTGTTTTATCCTTGCTTCATCAACTTTAATATTCTTAAAAATCTAATCTGACTATCCATTGGCTAGCTCTCTTCCACCAATCTGATTAACTCTTCAAATAAGTCCAATATGTGAAGAATAACCCATTGCTTCTGAATCCAGACTGATTACTTCCCACAGCTTCTGGGCTTTTGAATTAATTCAGATGATTCTATCATATGTTTTCCACATACTATTGAGGCAATATGCCTCTAAATACAAGATTCATACCTTAAATCCACTTTTGGAATGTCAGGGTAATGTGTATTGTCCTGCAGTGCATGGATACGTCATCCAGTATTTAATGAACTGGGAAATGTTAACCAGAACTATTATGTCTATTTCCTCCCCTGTTTAACTGAAGATTTTAGGATGTATCCCTGTTGGCTCAGATGTCTTGTAAAACTTTGATTTTATACACAACCCAATGTTCAACTGATGACTGGATCTTTCCAGAGTTTTTAATTCAAAAAGATTGGATCAGGAATTTAGTCAGTCTTCAATTTCGGACATTTGTTAATTCCTGTTTTGTCTGATTAGTCTAATGGCTAATTTATCATTTGAATTATTAAACTGATCTGCTGTGAACATAGTTTTAAAATCACCTGTTCCCCTCTCCACACTTCAAATTCATCTCACTCTGTTCCTGTTTTTTCCCCCTGATTCAAATCTCCATATCCATGTCTCTATCTGTTTCCTCTGAACCTGCCAGCTCTCACTAATCATCTTTCTGTCAATAGTCTCTCCCCCGGCTCTCCAAATCTCACTTTCTTAAGTTGCCCATTTCTGTCTTTCTCTGGATCTGTCCTAAGCAGCAAATCCTAGTTAGGGCCAGATCTTGTGATGTACAGTTGCCAGGCTAACTACTGTCCTGCTTAACTTCATACTTCTCACATCAAGTTTTATTTGAAGCGATTTACAAATGCTTCAATTTGATGGCCGTATATTTTCTGTTGTGAATCATCTGAGAGTGGACTTTGATGGGAAATGAAACCTCTTTAAAATGTCACAGTGCCATTTTTCTGTGTCTGATGTGATGAGCTACACCTTCCTCATCGCTTATTTGCAATAAATCTTGCCTGCGTTGAGTTTTCTAAAATCTGTGTTGATTTGCGAAGCATTCTCAGAGTTACAAACATATCCCTAAATTCGGTAATTATTCTGATAGGGTTCACACTTGTTACTTTTTTTTTAGAAGCCTAATTTCTCGTTCCCTCCTGACAAAAGGCATCGTTTGTAATTGAATGAGTGACTTCAGCTTGGTCTTTAATTAAAGCATGTTGAGGAAGTAATGACTAAATTTTCATGATCCAATATTCATTACTGTGATTAGATCATGTTGTTCAATCCATAATGAATTCACCAAGTTGTTTAAGAGGTAATTGAAACACACTTTTGAGCAGATAATGTTCACAAACTGGACCTTGCTCTGGGATTTTATTTTTTGTGTTGTGTTCTGCAGTATCAGGGTGATTGGCTGTAGCTGAAAGCTTCAATTTAATATTCATTTATGTCTAAATTTTGCATAACTTACTTCACTTGACTGCTCCACCAGAGATGTACCTTGTAATATGAATAATATATTTCATATAATAAAAAGTTTACCATAACTTTGCAAATGCAACAGGCGCCAAATATAATATACCCGCCAATTTTCAGGAACAAACAGCCCAAAATTGCATTATCCCCACATATACTGTACACCTCGACATATAATGCTGAAGTCGCAGTGCCATTATTCCCAAACACATGACTGACCAACTGCAACTGATGGCTGTCTTTTGATTTGATTTGATTTATTATTGTCACGTGTATTGGGATACACTGAAAAGTGTTGTTTCTTATCTGCTACACAGACAAAGTATACTGTTCGTAGTGTACATAGGAGAGAAGGAAAGGAGAGAGTGCAGAATATAGTGTTACAGTTACAGATAAAGTGAAGCGAAAGATCAGCTTAAAATATAATAAGTCCATTCAAAAGTCTGAAAGAAGCTGTTCTTGAGTCGGTTGTTACGTGATTTCAGTATCAGTATCTTTTTCCTCATGGAAGAAGGTGGAAGAGAGTACGTCCAGAGTGTGTGGGGTCCTTGATTATGCTGGCTGCTTTTCCAAGGCAGCAGGAAGCATAGACAGAGTCAATGGATGGGAGGCTGGTTTGCATGACGGGCTGGGCTTCATTCATGACCCTTTGTAGTTCTTGAGGTCTTGGTCAGAGCAGGCTGTGATACATCTGGAAAGGCTGCTTTCTATGGTGCATCTGTAAAAAGTGGTGAGAGTCGTGGTAGACATGCCGTATTTCCTTAGCCTCCTGAGAAAGTAGAGGCACTGATGGACTTTCAACTATAGCCTCAGCACGGCAAATAGGGGGGATGCTTAATGAGAGGGCCATATTCCAGGGGGAATCCTGCACTACCTGTCTTTTACATGTATTATCATTTCATGTATCAGCCTGGACTATGAGGATCAAAGTAAGGTTTGGGATAGGATCCTACTTGTGATGCTGCTAAGCCCTTTGGTTGATTAAAGCCTTGCTCTCCCCATTCAATCTTGGAAGATGTGCCACAGGGTGCACTGCTCAACTCTCTCCCTGGCAACAAATTACTTTTGCACCTGCCTTGTTTCCATCCTTTTGTGTAATCTCAGGCAAACAAACTGAAAACCAGCCTGGATTCCACTCTGGGCTTCAAAAAATTAGGACCCAAATCCTTTGAGATGATTCATCTCAGCAGGACCGACCAACTGACTGCACTCTCTATGAGGTCCATTACTGGCTTCAAAAGAAAATTCGCGATTTGTTAACAAATGTATTGCACATACCCAACTTTGTGATCAATTTTTAGGGAAAAAGATATTCAGACAATCATGAAAAGTGTGCAATTTGCAGCTTTTTGCTGTTTGGAATAAAGAGAGCGATGGAATAGCGCTCCACAACAATGCGTTGACTTATCTCCACCACAATTGCAGCAAACTTTGCCTTTTAGTGAGAATTGATACTTTAGTCTCTCTAATTGAACATCAAACCAGTATTTCACTGAATCACTGAGCTTTATCCTCTACCACACACTGCTAGTGTGCAAAATTCTATCATTTTTAATAAAATTCATTTGCGCCACACATTTATTCTTCTGGGAGAAAAGATTCTGAATAGCTTTCGTTGCGACATTGATCATTCAAATACAGAGCAAACTAATTATAGATTTATTACAGTAGAATGTAGCAGCATATAATACGGAACCATGAGGTTAATACTGAACTCATAATGTTAAACTGGAACAACTAGAAGCAGGAGTAGGATTTTGAGCCTGCTCCATCACTCATCTTGGTCAAGGTTGATCATCGAATTTAATATACTGATCCCCCCATATCACTTGATCCCCTTAGCCCCAAGAACTATATCTAATTTCTTCTTAAAATCAGACATTTTTGCCTCAACTACATTCTGTGGCAGTGAATTCCACACATTCACCCCCCTCTGGGTGAAGTAATTTCTCCTCACCTCAGTTCTATAAGGTTTACCCCTTATTCTCAAACTATGACCTAGTTTTGGATTGCCTCACCAATGGGAACATTCTTTCTGAATCTACTCTGTCTAACCCTGTTGGAATTTTGTAAGTTTCTATGAGATCCCCTCTCCAGATCCAGTGAAAATAATCCTAACAGACTTAGTCTCTCTTCATATGACAGACCTGCCATCCCAGGAATCAGCCTGACAAACCTTCACTGTGCTCTCTCTATAGCAAGGACATCATTTCTCAGATAAGGACACACACAATACTTCAGTAGGGTGCACGGACAAAAGACAACCTCACAAGGCTGCACCACTGAGGAACTGGTTAAAAACCTCAAGCTTCATCACCATAATCCAAAATGAACCCAGTCAGCTGAACTCATGGCTCAGTCACTGGCATTCTCGTCTCAGAGTCACAAAAGAGCCTGTAGGATTTCAAAATGAGGATGAGAATTTTTAGAACAGTTGCACAACCAGAAACCTGTGTAGATCATTGTGCACTGGGTTGATGGATGAGCAGGGTTTGATGACAGTTAAGATACGGGCAACAGAACTTGGATGAATTTAATTATCGAGTGTGGAAGATTTCTCTTTGAGTTTCAGATTCCAGCAGTAATTTGCTTTTATAAGGCTGTGAACAGTCTGCTTCAGTTCAGACAGTTGACAGGAGGAAGGATTGAACCGGAGCTTGTGGTGGACAATTTTTTTGCATTAAAATAGCATTCAGACTGGCTGTCATTTTTGTTTCAAGGGTTTGGTCTAATTTAGGTCCAAGTAAGTGGAAAATCTGAACTGAAATCATCAGATTTGCAGCAAGAGAAAGAACATGTGATCACAATACCCTTAATCACGTGATTATCCTCTGGACACCTGTTCTTAAGGGTGTTCTGTAATCTTTTTCTCCTCTTAGAGTTTTCACGCTCCTCTCCTCCCCTCCTGAAAGAATTGTCTCCCTGTATGATTTCACAACTCTGGTGGCCCTCAACTACCTCATCTAAATGGCAATTTGTCTTAAGGCTAGATTGTAAGCATTGAACAGCTATTTGACTGCAGGAGGGATTGCCATTTTCAATCATCCTAGCAGGATTTATTGGATAGTAATTAGACCTGGAATTCTGGCCAATATCCCCGTTCCTGATTTGGGAAAAGCCTCTGTCATTCCCTTTTCAGCACTGACTAAAATCCAAATGAGGTTCACTAGGCTGATACCGGAGTTGAGGGGGTTAAGCTATGAAGAGAGGCTGAATAGACTGGGCTTGTACTTGTTAGAGTTTAGAAGGATGGGGGGGGATCTTATTGAGACGTGTAAGATGATGAAAGGGATGGATAGGGTAGAGGTGGAGAGGTTCTTCCCACTCAGAAAGGACAGCAGGACTAGAGGGCACAGCCTCAAGATAAGGGGGGTGGGAGCAGTTTAGAACGGAGTTGAGGAGGAATTTCTTCACTCAAAGGGTGGTGAATCTCTGGAATTCTCTGCCCGTTGGTGGTGGAGGCTACCTCGCTAAATATATTTAAGACGCGGGTAGATAGGTTTTTGGTAGTCAAGGGGATTAAGGGTTATGGGGAGAAAGCGGGAAAGTGGAACTGAGCCACTTCAGATCAGCTATGATCTTATTGAATGGCAGGGCAGGCTCGAAGGGCTAGATGGCCTACTCCTGCTCCTATTTTTTATGTTCTTATGTTCAAACCTGGAACCTTCTAATCCTTTGCCAAACTGGGTTGGGTTTCAGCTGCAGCTCTGTGGTAGCAGTTCTGTCAATGAGTCACAAGGTTCTGGGCTTGAGTCCCACTCCAGAAAACTCCATTGTGTAATCTAGGGTCTGACATTGAAATGCAATACTGAGCGAGTGCTACACTGTTGGAGGTGCCATTTGTTTTTTCAGATGAGAAGTTAAACTGTAGGTCTGCCTCCTTCTCAGATAAATGTGATGGATTGGAGAAGGCAGTGGCATAGTGGTATTGTCACTGGATTAGTAATCTCGTGCCCTGGGGACCTGGGTTCCAATCCCACCATGGCAGATGGTGAAATTTGAATTCAATAAAAAAAATCTGGAATCAAGAATCTACTGATGCCATGAAACCGTTGTCAATTGTCAAAAAAACCCTTCTGGTTCACTAATGATTTTCAGGAAAGGAAATCTGCCATCCTTACCTGATCTGACTCCAGATCCACAGCAATGTGGCTAACTCTCAACTGCCTTCAGGGATGGGCAATAAATGCTGGCCTAGCCAGCGATGCTTGGATCCAATGAACAAATAACCAAAAAAATTCCACAACACTGTTCATATTGGTCAATATTTATCCCTCAGCCCACATCATCGCATTGGTTATGTTTTTTTGTGAGACCTTGCTGTAGAATCATGCAGGAGATTTGAAATCTCAAAGATAGGTGAGTTTGGGTTCGATGGGATGTTAAAATGTTAGATATCTGAACCCTAACTCCAACCGAGCCACTTCAGGTATTATTGGAGGCGGGTTCGGGGCAGACAGCCATTTTGCTTCCAGAATGTGGGTTGGCAATTTAAATATAATACTGGGCTACGTGCCTCATTTTTAAGCACCATTTTAAAATTTAACCATGGCAAGCCCCAAGACAACTGGCCATTACAGGAGCAAAGACTGCTGGAGTGAGGAGATAAGTGTTGTTCCACTCACTTGCTGAATCCTGATTACCTGTCTCACCTGATTGGATGTATCCCCAAGTCAGCTGATCTCTCCATACTGACTGTCCCAATCTCCGCCTACTTCTTCATATCTACCCCCCCATGGTAGGAGATGTGGATATGGTGCTTACAGCACTGCTCAGTGTGTGAGAGTGCAGTGAAGCATATGAATGCCACATATGACTCCTACCTGATAAGTGAGTGATGTAGACGTTGAGGTTAGCCGTGCTATTGAAAGGATATACCACTTCAGGATGCATTCATTGACCTTGATTGCTTGCTTGAGGTCATTACACTTTTTGCAGCACTGAATCTGGCATTAGCATTTGAGTGCTGGCATTGATTTCCACAAGTCATTGCTCCCATTGCCATCTGAGAATTTGACTGAAGGGCCTCCTGTCCCCCAAGACTATCATTCCTTCTTTGCCCCTCCTCCACCATTGCAATGCCCGAGAACCATGGAGCCTATACTCCCCCATGTTATGCCATTAATTAATGCTTCCCAAGTCAGAGTTGGCTCACAGAAGTCTCCTGGAATCTGTTCCTTTATTTGATCATGTGTGTGACCCCTTTAACAGGTGTTTAAACTGGTTTAAACAGTGGGGGGGGGGGGGTGAGATTTAACTGGTGCTAGCCTCTCCTGATATTGGCTCCTGACTTAGGCACCCAGCCAATCAACAATCTGGTCAGTGCTGAATGGACGACCCTACCATCTAAGAAAATGGGCTGCGTGAAATTGGCATCTTGCTGGCCAATGGGCATTGTAATCCTTACTTCAGGTTCAAATCTAGCCCCGGTAATCTTATTTTTGAGGGATAGTTTCCTTATACTGGGATAGCCAGTGCACTGAAATAGGCCAAAACAGATTTGATTATGTTAATACAGAGAACATAAAACACACCATCTGAGTAGCTGGTGTAGGAGATGGAATAGCCCACACCATGCAGGAGATGTTCTTCTATTGGCTTCAACTGGGAAGGAACTTGGACAGGGTGAAATATGGGCTGACAATTGGCAATCATCCATTTTTGCCAAAGAAAAGTCAATTTTGTCCCTGTTGTTTAGCTCAGAGTTAAAGAGATATTATTCTGTATGTGCTCAAACTGCATATGATATATCTGTCCTTGAAAACACTCTTATTTCCCAGCACTGAGACATTTCACAATCATGAGCAAAGATTCTCATTGCAAAGAATCTTGATCTGTTTGTGTATTGTAGAAACAGAAATTTTCCAGAGTATTAACGACTGTGCTGTTGCTCTGTGAATCATACACATTCTCTTTTATTATTCCCCATTGACTGCCAAACCCTCCCCCCACCCCCAGATTGTGCTGTGCTTTGGGGATTTGTTCCTTTACACTGGTACATCAACTTTGAGCAGTAAACTGATTATGAACTTACTTAAGAACCTGCTCCTATTGTGGCTGTGTCACTGCGAGTTCATAGTTCTGCCATAGTAACAGGAACATTAACTGCTGGGATGCTTCCTGCTACAAGTAATTACTGCCTTTTCAACATCTCCTGCACTGCCTGCTTGGGTAAGGAGGGGCTGAAGCCAAGGACATTCACAGTGGCAAAGAAATGAAAGCTCTGCGTTTCACTTCTAATTCATTTGACTGAAATTATACTTGAATGTTAGGGAATCCATGGGGAATTGGTTTTAAATTTCAGCTGGAACACAAATAACTGCCATGCTTTTTTCAGAAGCCTCCATTTGATTCTGTACAATTATTAATTGCTAGTAATGACTATATCATACTTAAGGAAACATCGTGATTAGCACTGCTGCCTCACAGCGCCAAAGACATGGGGTTGATTCCCGGCTTGAGTCACCGTCTGTGCGGAGTCTGCACGTTCTCCCCGTGTCTGCGTGGCTTTTCTCCAGGTGCTGTGGTTTCCTTCCACAGTCCGAAAAGTGTGCTGGTTAAGTGCATTGGCCATGCTAGATTCTCCCTCAGTGTACCAGAACAGGCCTCGGCGTTTGGCGGCTAGGGAATTTTCACAGTAATTTCATTGCAATGTTAATGTAAGCCAACTTGTGACACTAATAATAAATAAAATTTAAACATTTTAGTATATCACTGGAGCAACATCCATTTTAAACTTCTGAATGGCTGGTGTTTTCCTTTCGTTCCTGCTTAGAATTCAAAGCGTTTCTGAATTTCTCCCTCATCCAGAAGATGACCAGAAACACTCAGAGATGTTCCACGGCTGTTTTTATTTTCTGTCACAAGAGCTGTTTAAAATACATCAACCATAAACATTCTTCCAAACCATCCGTGCAGTGCAACAGTAATGCACAGATAGTATTGAGTAGAAGTCACTCAACTGGATCTAATGCACTACTTTTTTCCATCTCACTCCGTTAATCCTTGAGGCATCTTTTATTAATGTTATAAAACTCAAGTTCTTTGTCACAGGCTTAATGTCAGTTCTAATGAGCTGCCAGAAGGCCTGTATAAATATGTATTTGCTCCAACCCAAAGTATGTTCTTCTCACATTGTATTTCTTTTTTTTGAAATTTGAAAAAAAGGCCACATCTGACCCAACAACTCTCGAGCCTTCAAGGCTTGTCACACTGACAAATAGCTTTCTCTTTGTGCCGTTATTTTGCATTCAACTCACATTTTCTTAAAGATTGGGGGGGTGCACTTCTCCCCCAAAAAATTCTAAGCGTCAAATTTGCTGGACTATACTGGAGTATATCACATTTTTTTTTCAGCAGGAGTTCAAAGAAGGATCTCTGAACCTCTGTGCACTGCAGAGTGCATAGCAGAGTGATTCACTCCAAAAATCAATGGGCGGGGCCTATTCCCACCCGGAAAGCTGGCAGCTGAGCAGGACACTGCGCATGCTCTGATCTGTCAGTGCCGAAATTGGTGCATGCGCAGCCGCCCCAGACTGCCAGCATCCCGATCGCTGGCCAGTACCGCGACCCCAATGCCACCCTCCCTCCACTCCAAGAGTTGGTTAGCTTGTTATAGAAAAGACATTAATAAACTAGAAAGAGTGCAAAGAAGATTAACAAGAACGTTGCCAGAACTAGTGGGCTTGAGTTATAGAGAGAGATTGGCCAGACTAGGACTTTGTTCCTTGGAGAATGAGGGGTGACCTTATTCAGGTGTATAAAATGAGGGGCATAGATTTTCCCAGGAAGCGGAATTGAAAACTAGAGGTCATAGGTTTAAAGTGAGGGGCAACTTCTTCACGCAGAGGGTGATGTGTGAGATAATAGTTGAGGCAGATATGATGGCAACATTTAAAGAGCATTTGGGTAAGTATATGGATGGGTAAGGATTAGAGGAATATGGGCCAAACGCGGGCAATTTGGACCAGCTAGGAGGACATCATGGTGGACATGGCTCCGTTGGGCCGAAGGGCCTGTTTCCGTGATGTATTGCTGTATGACTGCTTTGTAATTTGAAGAAACTACTTGGCAAAATGTGGAAAGAATATTTGCGATTAGAGCGATGGTGATAAATAACAGTTGTATGTGATTGTTTTTTCCCAAACAGGGATAGGGAAAATAGATACATGCTTATTGTTTTTCCTCCAGTAGGATACTAGAACTATGGAAGAAAAAAGACTCCAACGTTCAGCTGGTTTTTTTATGACTGTCCTCTACAAGGTCACTCATAGGATTTATCTGTGTTCCAATGTTAGACATCTAACCGGAAGAGTTACGCACACAGCTGGAAACTGGCCTTAGTTCTTCATGCCCGAATATACTATTTTGGATTCCACAGCACTGGTTACTGGAGCAAACTGTTTTACATTCAGGAATGCTCCTGAATGCCACAATATCTTATCATATTTGTGTAACCCAGGGGTGTTTCAACAGCACCCCTGTGTGATTTGAACTGAATATCATGTTTTTTTGGATGTGTCCCCACACGAGCTTCTCCAAACCAATGTAGGTGGGCTAATAATATTAAACAAAGCCAGATGGTGAACTATTAAGTTGATGCAATTTGCAAACAAATGGTCAAGTTTTTTAAAAGTTTTTTTTAGCTTTTTAAAGTTTATTTATTAGTGTCACAAGTAGGCTTGCATCAACTTGCAGTGAAGTGATTGTGAAAATCCCCTATCCAGCATGCTCCGGTGCCTGTTCGGGTACACTGAGGGAGAGTTTAGCATGGCCAATGCACCTAACCAGCATGTCTTTCAGACTGTGGGAGGAAACCCGTGCAGACATGGGGAGAACATGCAGATAGCGACCCAAGTCGGGAATCGAACCTGGGTCCCTGGTGCTGTGAGGCCTCGGTGCTTAACAATTGATGGGGGCGAGGGAGTGGTTCTCACTGGTGGGAGGATTGAGTTCAAGAGGGCACAGATTTAAGGTAAAAGAAGCAATGGAAATATGAGGAAAAACCTTTTTATGCAGTGTGTGGTTAAGATCTGGAATACACTGCCCCAGTGTGTGGTGGGGGCAGATTCAACTGAGCTATTCAAGAGCTAGCCACTGTGCCGCTATGTGCCACTGCCATGAATAGATTGTGCATAAGAATTATCAGCAAAGCTCACCTCAATCCAATGAATTTCTGTTCCCTCCTTGTGAAGAAGACAAATAATAGAAATGCGTATATTGATCCCCTTGAGATGCTTAAAAGAAAGTTTCCTTGGATGTTCTTTTTCGCAAAGAGCAGCACAGCTATCTTCACTAAGAATGGCCTTCTTATCGTCTCCCTCTGAATGGCTTTTGCCAAATGGCTAATCGTGACCACGTTTTTGCTTCTGACCCCAAATAGTAAGAGGTTGAGGGAGAAGATGGTAAGAAATTAATTCTGTTCTTTTGATTCACTCACAGGCTTGTGAATAAAATTAGTATCGCTCTCCAAGAGTGTATCCTCAGCAAATGCCCCCGGTGCTATGCTCAAAAAAAATTGAGTCTTCCAAACTTTAATAGCTGTGAATGCTTGGCAGAAGTCTGAGATTACCTATTGTTCTCAATTATTGTGGAACACACCCATCAGCGCCATGTTCATCAACAGATAATGTGAGATCGGAGAGAGCAGTGCAAAGTTGGCAATAAGGATCAGTAGTTAATCAATCAGTCACTGGGAAAGCCATTCCCATGGTGCAGAACACTTACTGATTACTGTTTTTCATCTTGACCCACTGCTCAAAACTAGACCACAGCATCTTGTTAGATCCAGCCCAAGAATTTTGAACATGTACAAATCCAATTTATAACACACAATCTAACAGCAACATAATTCCAACTCCTTCCAGTGGAAAAATGGTCAAAAATCTTGAAACAAGACATGAGATTTACTAAATTTGAAGAATGGATATTTTATATTTTCAGTGTTTCCTCATGCAGATGATCAAGGATTATTAATATTGAATGCTACTTCTAGTATTTTACAGACTCTGATAATTTACTGAAAATATTTATTAAACTCCAACAAATAATTTGATCTAACCCATCTTTGAGTGCATGTGCATCTTTCTGAAAAGCATATGAGAGAGTTATCTAAACCTATCACAAGTTTAACTAATCAAAATATTTTATATAGACACCAAGCAAGAAATTTAAGCACATCATTGGTAAAATCTGCCACACTACTTGTCCCTGGTGAGCTCTAGAATCTCTTGATATTTCAATGGACTCTGACTCTGATTTCAATTTTGAGAGCCAGGTTCTCCATCTAGTAATTGTCTTGGTGGTGATCATAGACTTCCATCCAGACAGTGTCTGACTTGTAGCTGGAGAAAGAGGCAGCTGTGGAAAGAACTAAGAATAAAGTGGCTGGAATCTCCTGGAGGTGATAGGGGTCTCAGCCACCAGCTAGGGGCCAGCCAGAGCCCCACATTTTGCCTTTGCAGGAAGGTTGCATTATATGCCACTCAGGCACTTAGTGGCCAGCAGTGGGTGTTTCCTGAGGTCAAGGATTCTGGGGGGTGGAGAGGCCATCAGAGGCTGGACATTCTGTTGAACAGCTATGCCACTGGAAAGGTGGTGGCTTCTGCCTGCCCAACATCTTGCCGTGGCCGAGGATCAGCGCACAACAGGAAGCCATTCTTTCTTTGACAATAATTATCCAATTAGTCTTTCTCCCCTGATGTGGAAAGCAGTATTATATAATACTTGCAGATCACAATTCAAAGAATATAGGTCATGTCTTGAAATGCAACACACTGGAACATAGATGCACTGGTCCACCTCATATTAAAATGTAATTTATACCTGTATCCCATGATTCCCACACCTGGCACATTTCTTCGCCTTAGCATCTTCAGGAGGCTTGGATGAGCCAATCGAGATCAGTGCCCAATACTAACTGGAAGCCAATTGTGATTGGTAGACGCCTATTGGCGACTGGATCACCTGTCTCTCCTATAGGATATGGTTCTAAGGACTCCAGGAGGGCAACACAGTAGTTAGCACTGCTGCCTCACTGCGGTTTAATCCCGGCCTTGGTGTTTGTGGAGTTTGCACATTCTCCCTGTGTCTTCAAGGGTTTCCTCCGGGTGCTCCCGTTTCTTCCCACACTCCAATAGATGTGCAGGTTAGGTTGATTGACCATGCTAAATTGTCCCTCAGTGTCAATGGGACTAACAGGGTAAATAGTTACAGAAATAGGTCGTGGATAGGATTTTGTCGGGGTGGTATTGATGGGCCAAATTGTCGTCTTCTGCACTGTCGTGATTCTATGAGCTATGACAAAATAATGGTGTCCCTGGGGAGAAGCATTCAGATTACATAGATCAAGGAATTGCCTCAAATAAAAAAAAGTAATGAAATGTTCTCACTTGTTGCAGCATCATGTCAAGTGAGCACTGAGATTCCTGCTGTCAGTAGTTGAATACCTATATTAGTTTTATTGAAACAAAGAAAACTGTTAGTAATCTAATTTGAACCTCTTGCTCCAGTTCTTTCAAACTAATTGCAAGAAGTGCTGGGGTATTAACTGAACAGAGATAGTGCCGTATGTATTTTTCTCCAGCTGAGACAATAAGTCACCAAATGAGTTGCAAAGGACAAAGCAGCGCAAGAAAATGGTAAGAAGGGATTATGGCATTTGATATTCTCATCATATAGTGTTACAAAGCAGATTGGATGGGATGCAGTCCATCCAAAACCTGATGTGGAGATGCCGGCATTGCTCTGGGGTGGGCACAGTAAGAAGTCTCGCAGTACCGGTTAAAGTCCAACAGGTTGATTTGGAATTACGAGCTTTCAGAGCACTGCTCATGATCCCAAATGAACCTGTTGGACTTTAACCTGGTGTTGTGAGACTTCTTACTGTATCCACCGCCTTGTTCAGCAAGTGAAGAGGCCACAGTATGAAGAAGTTTGATTTTCCAATATTCCTTTCTCGCCTTCTGTGTTGCATTTATTCTAAATTTATGCCTCTGCCAAAGTTGATTCTGAGAAGCCCTCCCCTTGCTGAAAGTATGAGTTTAGCATGATCAACATCTGTCATAATAGTTATAAAAGCAGATTTACAGCCGAGAGCATTGGTCACCAAACCAGGTATAAAGTAAATGCATCCACCAATCTGGATATAATTGGAGTGGTTATGTACTGTGGATAGCTGTATGATTCTAAGGTGTTGATGTGAATGGAGGTAAGGCACTGCCATAATCCTTGCTGTTTTTTGATAATGTTATGCATTGATACCCTGTATTATTGAGTGCCATAAGACATAGGCAGCAGAAGTAGGCCACTTGGCCCATCAAGTACCCTCTGCCATTCAATAAGATCATGACTGAATTGATGTGATAATCCTCATCTCCACTTTCCTGCCTTACCCCCATAACCTTGATTCTCTTACTTATTAAAAATCTGTCTTTCTCAGCCTTGAATCTAGCCAGCCCCTTCAGCTCTCGACAGTAAAGAATTTCACGTATTCACCACCCTCAGAGAGAAGAAAATCCTCCCCATTTCTGCCTTAAGTGCGTGATCCCTTACACTGAGATTACACTCCTCTGGTCCTGGATTCCCCCACAAGGGGCAACAACTTCTCAGCATCTGTCCTGTCAAGCCCGCTGAGAACCCTACCTGTCTCAATAAGGTTGTTTCTCGTTTCTAAACTTCATTGAGACCTGGTCTACTATGACAGGCTGGAGACTGAGGCTTTGGTTCGGCCAAAGATCTGGGCTTGCAAAATCTCACTAACTGTCCTGTCTGGAGACAATACACATCCCTTCAACCTGTGCTTAACGCTCTCTCCACTCACTTTCTCTGTACCTTTGAGACTTGATTACCTGCAAAGACTCGCATTCCAACCATTATTTTGTAAATTGAGTTTGTGTCTTTTTATACACTGTTCGTGAACAGAACTCCCACTCACCTAATGAAGGAGCAGCGCTCCGAAAGCTAGTGGCTTTTGCTACCAAATAAAACTGTTGGACTTTAACCTGGTGTTGTGAGACTTCTTACTGTAGACACATGAATAGGCAGGGAATAGAGGGATATGGACCACGTAGAGGCAAAAAAATTAGATCAGAGAGGCATTTGTGTCAGCACAGACTTGGTGGGCAGACGGACCTGTTCCTGTGCTATACTGTTCCTTGTTCATTGAGTACAGGTCAAACCTACTCAACCTCTCTTCCTAAGACGATCCCTCAATACCTAGAATCAACGTGGTGAATCTTCTCTGCACTGTCTCCACTGCCAGTCTTTCTGTCTTGAGCTAAGGGAACCGAAACTGTTCACTATTACCCATAACTAGTTTTAGCAAAACTTCCATATGTTTATATTCCATTCTGTTTGAAATGGATGCCAACATTCCATTTGCTTTCCCTAATGACTGCTGAACTTGCATACTAGCTTTTTGTGATTTCTGTACAAGAACCCATAAATCCCTCCATTTCTCTATTCAGATATTATTCAGTTCCTTCATTCTTCCAGCAAAGTACAGAACTTCTCATTTTCTACATAATATTGCATCTGCCAAGTTTTTGCCTATTTACTTAACCTGCCTGTACCTTCTGTACACTCTGGGCCCAATTAGAAAAGATGGTAAAGTCGGGTGTGAGGCCATTAACACGATCCGCGCCTGCGCCAGCGCAGATTGCCACTTTACCGAAACACTGCAATGGCGGCCATTCGATTTGTGCCCCAAAATGGATTTGCGTGCATTTAAATTGAATTAATGAACTGCCCGCCCAACTTTATCGGCATTTCCCACTTTACCACTGCGTTTGCCAATCCGGAACCACGCCATAATGGACCTGCTAAATAAAAGTCTGAATCGGGCACTCCAGCTGCTGAAGAGCGCGTTCCGAGCTTCCAACAGCTCTCTGACTCAGAGCAATGACGGGGTGGGAGGAGGGATGAGGGCCTGGTCATTCCCTGGTTGGTGGGGGGGCGGGGGGTAGGGGGTGGGGAGGTGGGGAGGTGGGGAGTGAGGCCAGATCGTTCTCTAGTTGCGGGGTGGGGGGGGAGAGGAGGGTGGGGGGTAGGGGGTGGGGAGGTGGGGGGGTGGGGGGTAGGGGGTGGGGAGTGAGGCCAGATCGTTCTCTAGTTGCGGGGTGGGGGGGAGAGGAGGGTGGGGTGGGGTGGGGAGGTGGGGAGTGAGGCCAGATCGTTCTCTAGTTGCGGGGTGGGGGGGAGAGGAGGGTGGGGGGGTAGGGGGTGGGGAGGTAGGGGTTGGGGGGGTGGGGAGGTGGGGGGTTGGGGGGGTGGGGAGGTGGGGGGTAGGGGGTGGGGAGTGAGGCCAGATCGTTCTCTAGTTGCGGGGTGGGGGGGAGAGGAGGAGGCAGGTCAGATGTATCCCTGGTGGTCGAGGGGAGGGCTGATTGTTGTCTGGCGGCAGGTCGGGGGGGGGAGGGCTGACCGTTGTCTGGCGGGGGGGGGAGGGGGGGGAGGGCTGACCGTTGTCTGGCGTGGGGGGGGGGGGAGGGCTGACCGTTGTCTGGCGGGGGGGGGGGCTGACCGTTGTCTGGTGATTGGGGGAGAAGGAGGTGGGTCAGATGTTCCTCTGGAGAGGGGGTGGGGGGGGAGTGAGGCCAAATCATTGTCTGGGGAGGTAGGAGGCAGGTAAGATGTATCTGGGGGTGGGGGGGGAGGCCCAATTGCTCACTGGTTGGGGGGTGGGGCAGATGGATCTCTGGTGTGGGGGGCTGGGGGTTGGCAGGGGGGTCTACTGCCACTCTGTGGGGGTCAATGGGGAGGGTGTAGGGGTGGCATTTGGTCTGGGTAGTGGGGAGGGGTGGATAAGGGGGACAGTGATGTCTGTGGGGGCCATCGCAGCTGCTTGTCACTTCCAGACCACACTGTCTGCTTTCTGCAGCTCGGGAGCGATCTGACACAGGCGTGTTTTTCATTTCTTTTCCAACTGCACATGCGCAGTTCAGAACTCCAATCGTTTTGGCCGCACTAAGCCCCACCCACAGTGCAAATGGGACTGGAGATGTTTTTTCCAGGCTGAGTGTGTATGGGGGCGCCTGAAAGCAGATTTCTAAATCGGGTCTGCATTATTCCCAGATTCAGCACTTAGAATGAAAATGGTAACATCGGGCCCACTGTATCATTCTCACCATTGGCCTTCCCACCTACTTTTGTGTCAGTTGCAAACTTGGCAATTTTACCTTCACTTCCCTTGTCCAAGTCATTAACAGATATTGTGAATAATTGTGGTCACAGCATTGGTTCCTGTGGTGCTCCAGTTAATGGTTACCATCCTTTTAACCCAATCCTCTGCCTTCTATTAATTAGCCAATCCTTTAACCATGCTTCTATATAACCCTCAACACCATGGGCTCTTATCTTATTAAACGGCCTATTTGGAAAGCCAAGTATATTACATCTACCTTTCCCCCTTTATCAATCCTGCTTGTTTCCACCTCGAAGGATTCTGATAAATTCATCAGACATGACTTTCCCTCCAGGGAGCCATGCTGACTCTGCTTGCTTATGTTATGTTTTTCTAAACGCTCTATTATATCCTTTATAATTAACTATTTAACATTTTCCCCAATGAAAGAAATTAAGCTAACTGACCTATAGTGACATGTTCTTTGTCTCCCTCCCTTTTTGAAAAAGCATGTTACGTGGGCAATCCTCTGGTACTTTTCCAGAATTTAAAGATTTTTGGAAGATTACTAACACTGCACCCACTCCCTCTGTAGCTACTCCCTTTAATATCTTAGGATGCAACCCATCAGGTCCAAGACACTTATTGGCCTTTAGCTCCATTTGTTTCCCTAGTATTTTTTCTCTACTGACTGTTATCATTTATTTCCTCACCCTCTTCTTCCCCTTGATTATTTAATATTTTTGGAACGCTATTAGAGTCTTCTACCGTGAAGATTGACACAATGTATTTGTTTAACTCCTCTGCCATTTCCTGATCTATTATTATTTCCGCAATCTCATTCTCTAAGGAGCCTATGTTCACTTTGGCCTCTCTCTTCATTTTTATACATTTAAACAAGCTCTTAATGTCCATTTTTATATTGTTTGCTATTTTATTTTCAGTTTATCTTCTTCCTCCTTTTTTATTTTTTTCATAATCTTTTGTTTTTACAGCTTACCAAATCCTCTCGCTTGCCACTAGTCTTTACCACGTTTTTTTTCATTCAGTTTAATATTATCCTTATCTCACACAGTTTTGGAAATGCAAGTCAGAAGTTGTATCAATAATTGTATCAATATTGTATAATAATTGCTCCCAGATCCACTACATTGAAGATTTTGCAATGGAATGTATCTTTCTCACAAATCCATTTATAAAATCCATGTCTAAGTCTTGAATATTGCTGCCATATCATCTAACATCTCTTGCATTGGAGAGGAAACAAAGAAAATAGCTTATCATCTGACAGAGGATCATTCTCTCACTTCTGCCTCAACTTTTTCTTCGCAGTTTAACATGTTTCATCTCCATTGCTTTGATATATTATGGTCAGTATTTCTTGAACTTACTTTTCATGCTCTTTAGAAACTGCTAAAATTCCGTCCAAATTAGCATGGCTCGTTCAAATCCCAGCGCACAGAATTCGGTGATAAGTCACTACTGATCTGCACCAGCAGAGACCTGGCGGGGCCCCGATGTCCATGGGGGGAGGGAGGGGGCCTCCAATTGCACTGAGATCTTGCAAAATGGTACCCAAGCACACCAAAGCCGGACTGATTCGTGTTACTTAAACCCTGTCCCCCCATTACTGGCACAAAACTCAAACTCTCCAAAAAAAAAAGGTGACTGACTAAGGGAGGATTGTGGTGCAGAGCGTGCCTGAGAGATTGGCGCGGATCACTCCATTGTTCTCTTCAGAATTCCAGATGTTGTCATTCCAATGCCATTACAAATTCTTAACTTTTATATGCCTAGGCGTTAGTTGAATTTGTTTAAATTACAACCACCAGAATAACTTTCTCTCTCTGAAAAGTTTGGGATTTACTGATTTACAGTAAGCTAAGGCCTCAGATGCGCAATATTGTTTTTTTGAGATAGACCGGTAAGGTCTTGGAGGGGGTACACAAGAGATTTACCTAAATAGTGCCTGAAATGAGGGACTAGAAAAGCAGGAGTTGTTCTTAAAGCTGGCTACGAGAGGTGGTTTGATAGCTGTGCTCAAAATCATGAGTAGTTTTGACAGAGTAAATAAGGAGAAGCTGTTTCCATTGGAAGAAGAGTCAGTAATCAGAACACAGATTAGCAAAAGGGTCAAAGATGACGTAATTTTATTTTTTGCACAGCGAGTTGTCATGATCTGGCCCGCTGGTTGGAAGGGTGGTGGAAGCAGATTCAATAGCAAATTCAAAAGTGAATTTACAGAGCCATGCGGAAAGAGTGGAAGAGTTATGGGTGACACTGTGGCACAGTGGTTAGCCCTACTTCCTTACAGTGCCAGGGACCCGGGTTCAATTCTGGCCTCGGGTGACTGTCTGTGTGGAGTTTGCACATTCTCCTCGTGTCTGCGTGGGTTTCCTCCAGGTGCTCTAGTTTCCTCCCACAATTCAAAGATGTGCGGGTTAGATTAATTGGCCATGGTAAATTGCCCCATCGTGTCAGCGGGAATAGCAGGGTAAAAATGTGAGGTTAAAGGGATAGGGCCTAGGTGGGATTGTGGTTGGTGCAGATTTGACAGGCCGAATGGCCGCCTCCTGCACTGCAGGGATTCTATGAGTTGGATTACTTGGATAGCTCTAACAAAGAGCTGGCAGAAACACAATGGGCCGAATGGCCTCCTTCTGCACCATAAGGATTCTACGTTCTATGGGTTGCATTATTTGGATGGCTCTAACAAAATGCTGGCAGAACCACAATGGTCTGAATGGCCTCTTTCTGAGTTGCACCATTCTACCCTTTCTCAATTCTTAACTTTCACTCAACCTTTTGGATGCATGAATTTACCAAGAGAAATCGCAATGAACAAACATTAAAGTTGCATCAACTTGGAATTTCCAGCTGGTCTTCAGTGTTATTTGTCCAAAGTTAGCCAAACTAACACATAGGAACAAGGGGTTTAAAGCATAAATTATTTCCACTGCAAATTGAGTTTTCTGTGCTGTTCTTGTTTGCACTGAGTTAAGAAATACTGTGCTAAAAGTTCCATACCTATTTAGATCTTGCCACCATCCTCAGGCTAAGAACACCTGTTAGCAGATTTTCATGGAAGTTCTTAAAATTGAGCTTGTTTTCTTTTTAGGTGCATGAGTGCTAATAAAGACCTTTCAATTTATTCTAAATTTATATAGAAGCTGATTACTGCATCCCAATATGACTAAAAAGTAGCCCTGTATATTTCTTAATAATTCAGTAATTTAAAATGGAGTTATCCACACTGACTGACACTTTATATATCATTTTTAATGATAATCCCAATTTAGTGAGATTAATTAAAGTGCACATGGTTAAACTACTCTTAAATATATTGAGGATTTATTTTTAATGCCAATTTTTTTTAAGATTGCTTTTGAAAATGCTGCTCACTTGTGGTGGTCCTTGCAAGATTTCTTTTGTTCACACATGAAAAGCACAGCAGAAACAAGAGCAAAATAAATCATTTTTGGAAGCTAACGGATTCTAAGCAGATACTGTAAGATATGATTGTATTAAGAATAGTGTCCTGACTGTAACCAACAGACGAGACGACCTATCCCCATGTTCATTTGTCTGAATTATATTGTATTTCCTGACTGTAGGTTGGTATTGTTCTATTTAACCTCTGGAAATGTGAGTTCAGATTAAGCACTCTACTTCCCACAGCATCACAGGAACAGCCAGCAAGTACATTAGATGGGGGAGAAGTGAAGAGTGAGTGGGAGCTGAACACTGATCTACAGAATCACAAGTACATTCAGCAGCAAGACTTGAGTTTAGTGTCATAGTGTCTTTGTTTGTTAAAACGAGGTTTGTTAAAATGAGGTGACAATGTATCACAGAATCTTTACAGTGCAGAAGGAGGCTATTTGGTCTATCGAATCTACACTGGTTCCGAAAGAACATTCTACCTTGTGCTCACTCCCCTGTCCTATCCCCACAACCTTGTACATTCTTTCCTTTCAGATAATAATCCAATTCCCTTTTGAATACCACAATCGGACCTGCCTCTCAGGAAGTTTGTTCCAGATGCCAACTACGCTCAGAGTGAAATATTTTTTCCTCATATCATTTCTACTTCTTTTGCCCATTAGTTTGAATCTGATAAATCTTCTCACTTTGCAAATTCTGTGTTTTCCTTACAAAAGCAGAATACTGGAATGGAGCGAGTCAATGATCCCTGAATATTACACAAACGTTTAAGTTTAGTTTATTAGTGTCACAAGTAGGTTTACATTAACGTTGCAACGAAGTTACTGTGAAAACCTGGTTGCCACACTCTGGTGCCTGTTTGGGTACACAGGAGAATTTAGCATGGCCAATGTACCTAACCAGCGCATCTTTCAGACTGTGGGAGGAAACCAGATGCTGGAAAAGTGAAATTAAGACAGCAAATGCTAACTCAGCAGTCTGGCAGCATCTGTGGAGAGAAAAAACAGAGTTAGCATCCTTTTGTGGAATTAAAAAGTTGAACATTTCTTCCTCTCATCACAGATGCTGCCAAATTTGTTGTTCCTCTTCCTAGTTTCAGATTAACATCAACTTTGTTGGGATGGTGTGAGTTACAGAACGTGTCTGTTAAAGAAGCCTTTGTAGTCTTCTATATGTTAATGGCAAGCTTTATTAACCACTTGTAGTTATGTATATACATACAATACAGGGTACAGACAAGGAACTATCTCCATTGTCCAGGCCTTACCATGTCGCTGATCAGCACCACACTGACGCTCAATCTAGGTCATATGCCTTCTTACATCAGTTTGTAGGTGCTACTGTACTCAGTTCCACATTAACCCTATATTTGCCAGACCCTTGAGCTACAACGCACTTGCTACAATGAAGGAGACATTTGGCAGTATGATTTCAACTGAACCATTGTGACATAATTCACATGCTGTACAAAATAGAATACCTTCACTGGTGTGGATGGTTTGTGCAACTTTCATAATTGCATTGAAACAAATTAATCTTTCATGCGTTTTTTATTAGTGTACCCTCCAGTTAATTTCTCTTAATATTTACTTCTAAATATTTTCTGCATAGGTTTGTTAAAGCTGCAATTACAGTGCAAGGTGTGCAAATATATTCATGTCATATATGCTGAAGGTAACATTAAAAACCTAACACAGACATCACTTATGTGTAGGAACTGGATTTCCCTGAACGCTTGGGAATAGCAAAGTATGTCATTCTGCCACAGTTTGCTCAATAGTACTGCATGCTGGAATCAATGATAAGTCCATCTTCATTTTATATAGGAAGAGGATAAACAGATTCTAATACTGACCAATTTGCATTAATGAATAAGCAGCTGCCTCTGGTTACTAGTATAAAATGTTTAAGTGAGATGTACAATGCTGCCTGCTTCCTATTTTTTGAATACTTAGAATCATAGAATCATACAGTGCAGAAGAGGCCCTTTGGCCCATCAAGTCTGCATCAATACACTTGAAACACCTGAACTCCCACCTGCCAACATTTGGCCCATAGCCTTGAAAGTTATGATGTGTCAAGTGCTCATCTTTTTAAAGGATGTGAGGTAACCACCCCTACCACTCTCCCAGACAGCACATTCCAGAGCTTCACCATCCTCTGGGTAGAAAAGTTTTTTCTCACATCCCCCCTAAACCTCCCACTCCTCACCTTGAACCTACATCCCCTCCTGACTGACCCTTCAACTAAGGGGAACGGCTTCTCCTTATCCACTCTGTCCATGCTCCTCATAATCTTGTACACCTCAATCAGATCACCCCTCAGTCTTCTCTGCTCCAACAAAAACAACCCGAGCCTGTTTCTCCTTTGTTTTTTATCCTGCATTTTACACCATAAGAATATTGTACAAGTGAACAAAGTGCCCAAAGCCATCAGCAATGGTGCATTGTTACTCTGAAATTTGGCGTTAGAATTTGAACAATATGGTGACTAAGGATGACTCCTTTTTTCCCAAGTGATGCCTCTTGCCTCTGAATTGCTGATATCAAGAGTGGTGGTGGGGGGGTGGGAGTGGTGGTGGGGGGGTGGGTGGGGGGTGGGGGTGGGGGGGGGGGGGGTGGGGGTGGGGGGGGGGGTGGGGGGGGGGGGGGTGGGGGTGGGGGGGGGGGTGGGGGTGGGTGGGGGGGTGGGGGGGGGGGGTGGGGGTGGGGGGGGGGGTGGGGGTGGGGGGGGGGGTGGGGGTGGGGGTGGGGGTGGGGGGGGGGTGGGGGTGGGTGGGGGGGGGGTGGGGTGGGGTGGGGGGGGGTGGGGGGTGGGGTGGGGGGTGGGGTGGGGGGGTGGGGGTGGGGGGTGGGGGTGGGGGGGGGGGTGTGGGGGGGGTTTATGGCCGTGCTCGTCCCAAAACCTTAAAATCCCACCCAAGGTCAACGAACCTTTCCATGCTCTGCCCCTCACCCGCTCCTATCCCAGTAGTGGGTAGGGCAGTAAAATTCCAGCCTACATTTTTTTTTCAATGTAATTATCAAACATCTTAAGAGCTGCCTATAAAATACCTCAGATATTTTGCCAACACATTTCAGAATAATTTGAATGAATTTTAAAGTCAGGACCCACCCCCACAGTTTGGGAGGTCAGTAGCTCACCAGGAACCTGGAATTTTTCCAGTTGGCTTGTACCTGAGCCAAGGCAGGAATATTCCATGTATCCTGATCAGTGAGGGGAGGTGGTGGCGTAGTGGTAATATCACTGCACTATAATCCGGAGACCCAGGGTAATGTTCTGGGGACTCGTGTTCAAATCCCACCATGGCAGATGGTGAAATTTGAATTCAGTAAAGAAAAATCTGGAATTAAAGATCTAATCATGACCATGAAACCGTTGTTGACTATCGTAAAAACCCATCAGATTTACTAATGTCCTTCACGCAAGGGAATCTGCCATCCTTACCTGGTTTGGTCGACATGTGACTCCAGAACCACATTTTAAACACCGTCAGGGATGAGCAATAAATGCTGGTCCAGCCAGCGACACCCGTGAACAAATACAAAAAAAGTGAGTGGGTGGGTGTGATCGCAGCTCAAACCCGATTGTTGAAGCTACAATATTTAAAGGAGTCCCGTGAGGACCAGAGTGGAGCCATTCCATAACGAGAGAGAGAGAGAAACAGCTACTCAAGTTGTGGCCCTTCAATGAGGGAAGGCTGCCCCACCTGTTCTGTGATGCACCTCTGGACATTGCTGTGGTGGTGAGGTGCACAGAGAGACTCTATTCCATTACTGAGAGGAAGAAGTCTGTCTCAGAGACCAAGCTGGACGTGGTAGAGGAGGTGAGCAGCAGGAGTATAAAGCTTCAGTCCTGGAGCCAGGACACTGAGAGGTTCATTGGCCTCATCAGGACAAGAAAGATGGGAGGCAGGCAACGTTGACATTTAAACCCCCACACACTGAGTTCAGCAGCCTTTTGCTGCACAGCTCTCCTCAGCCTATCCTTCTTTTCAGAGGCACCCCCTCACATTCCTGTCTGACCAGTCACTCACCTTCATCTTGGTGCCATGTCTCACACCAATCCCTCACAGTCACCCTCCACACAACACATTCCACTGCTCGCACTCATGCTCTAATCTCCCTCTCCAGGCAGGAGAAGAGAGTGCAGACATAAGAACATAAGAAATAGGAGCAGGAGTAGGCCATCTAGCCCTTCGAGCCTGCCCCGCCATTCAATAAGATCATGGCTGATCTGTCGTGGCTCAGTTCCACATTCCCGCCCTCTCCCCATAACCCTTAATCCCCTCTCTTATCAAAAACCCATCAACCCGCGTCTTAAAAATATTTAGCGAGGCAGCCTCCACCACTTCAACGGGCAGAGAATTCCAGAGATTCACCACCCTTTGAGTGAAGAAGTTCCTCCTCAACTCCGTTCTAAACCGTCCCCCCTTTATCTTGAGGCTGTGCCCCCTAGTCCTACTATCCTTTCTGAGCGGGAAGAGTCTCTCCACCTCTATCCTATCCATCCCATTCATCATCTTATACGTCTCAATGAGATCTCCCCTCATTCTTCTAAACTCTAACGAGTACAAGCCTAGTTTATTCAGCCTCTTCTCATAGCTCAACCCCCAGGAGCAGGCAGCAATCCAGGGGTAGCCCGCCCATCATTATGACCCTGACCGCAGTAGAGGAGGATGAACCACAGACAAGCAGGGTCTTGCCTTGCAAGGGCATCAGTGGCAAAGATATGACCCAGTTACCTGTTGACAGGTAAATATGGGCAAGATGGAAGGGGTGCTGAGGTGGGAGAAGGGAGTCAGATACAAGAGTGGGGCTGTGGCTCTCAACAGCCCACCCCCTTCTCAATGCTAGGTTCCTTAATTGGTGTTGCTGCCCCCGGGTGTCACTACTCCCAGTGTCACTGCTTCCCGATGTCGCTCTCCTAGGGTCGCTGCTGCTGTTGTTCCTTTTGTTCATTATCAGAGGTCCAATGAAGAGATACATTACCAGCCCGCACAGGGTTAACCCATGAGGATTAACAGCTGTGGTGTAGATCAAGTCATAAACCCAAAGGTAGCAAAAATGATCTCCAAAGTGTTGGGAATGACCTCCAAAGCATCAAAAGCAAATTCTCAGGACAAATCAAATCCTATGAGCAAAAACCTTTCACTTAGCTAAAGAAGCAGCTGTCATCTCTGTGAACTGAAAGGTTTTCCAGCCACTCAGTTGCTCAGTCCCATCAATCCTTTCTGTCCTCTCAACTAACAGGGAGCTGGAGAAACCCAGGCACTGCCAGTTAAAGCCAGAATCTAAGATGAAAAATGTATTTAACTGCCTTTTAGCATATGTGAACCAGTCGGTCCCACGAGAGGGTCCCGTGCACTAATGAGCACGCTCCAGTTAGATACACGAGTTGGCAGATCCCTATTGACATTCCAACACACTGAAATCTTTTGCTCCTTTAAGCTTCTGCACATGCTGACACTCACCCACACCACCAGATTCAAATTTCCCCCATTGATATGCTAGGATTTAAACTGTATTAATGAAATGATAATGAAAGAAAAGTTTTTGTGTCTTGGCAGTCAACATGACAAATCCCAGGGTTAACCACAAAGTGTTATAGAATCATAGAATTCAACAGTGCAGAAGGAGGCTGTGAGGCCTATCAAGTCTGCACTGACCACAATCCCACCCAGGTCCAATCCCCGTAACCCTGTGCATTTGCCTTGATAGTCCCCCTGTCACTAAGGGGCAATTTAGCATATCCAATCAACCTAACCCTCACACCTTTGGACTTTGGGAGGAAACCAGAGCACCCACACTCCACACAGACAGTGACCCAAGGCCGGAATTGAACACGGGTCCCTGGCGCTGTGAGGCAGCAGTACTAACCACTGTGCCACCAGGCTGCCCCCATGTTAGACACATTTTTAACTTTGCTATTACCTTCAGCTGCCCACTCCTATTCATTATTCATTTCTGTAAGATCAATTCAGTTTTAAAAATTATCTGAAACTTTTTTATAAAGATCCAGATGCATTTATAACATTGGAATGTTTATCATTACTGGAAATGGGTAGATATTTATGTTGAGTCAACATGCCAGAGGTTTAACAATTATTGAAGGCCCTTTAGTAATAATATTGATTTCTGAATTAGACACATAGATTGAATATTTATCCTTTGGTGGGGGGGGAGCGTTGGGATTAGTGGGTTTGGTTAAATGTTGCTGACAAATACACCTTGACGGCTGTATGGGTATCTTGCACATAGTTGCATGCAACTGTTTCAGTGATAGGAGACAAGTTGTTGGGAATAGTGTAGTAGGATTTCCTATTCACATGTTGCTGGCAGCTCAGTGTTTAGCATTGCTGCCTCGCATCACAGGGACCCAAATTCAATTCCGGCCTTGCGTGACTGTGTTGAGTTTGCATGTTCTTCCTGTGTCTGCATGAGTTTCCTCTGGGTGCTCCGGTTTACTCCCACAGTCCAAAGGTGTGCAGATAAGGTGAATTAGCCATGCTGAATTGACCCTTAGTGTCCCAAAACGTATAGGTTAGATAGATCAGCCATGTTAAATATATGGAGTTACAGGGATAGGGCAGGGGAGAGGGCCTCGATAAAATACTCTGTCAAGGAGTCAATGGGCTGAATGGTCTCTTCTGTTCTATAGGGATCGTATAATTCTATGATGTTTTGGGGTCCTGATGGTAACAAATGTGTAAAAAGCAACGTGCTGGGGATGAGTGAGTCAGCCACTGCTGCAAACTCTGAGTTCTACCATTTTGTCTGTTGGGGTCAGTGGGAATGATGAGGTACTTGACAGTCCCAGGAAGTAAGTCACTACTTAATACAGCTGTACACTGCGGACTGGACAATGCTTCCCCTTCACAGCCTGTAAGGAGCCAAGGACTGTCGTGGCTTTGAGAGCCGTAGGCAATGTTTGAGGCATTATGTCCTGTGGTAGGACGCTGCAGAGATCTGATTTTAAAAAAAAGCAACGTAGAAATCCCAGAGTTTCCTAGACAATGGCAGCCTGTGTTTGTTGAATAAATGCCTATTAGTATGCAAAATCACTTATTCGCTGAGGATGCTTGGAAGATTTCCAATTTCATTACAATTCATCAAACATTATAAAAGTAGCAAAACTGTAAAGATGCAGATATAAAAGTTGTTGTGATTACCTTGAATTTTGAAACGCTTGGAGTGGGAATTCTCCAAAGCCCCCGCCAGCACGATCCATGGCAAGTGGAGGTGGGGCAGGGGGGAGAGAATATGGCAGGAGGCCCAGGAATCAATTTCACGCTGCCGTGAATTTACAGCGAGATCTTCCTTTGGCGCCCGCTAGTGCAGGTCGCAAAACCCACCAGAGGCTGGCCGCGCAGTGGGGGTTACACCGCGATCCTCCTTCTGCCACGGCACTTAGTCTCAAAATGGGAAAACTCCATCCATGGTCTTGATATTGCCTTGGAATTTAGGAGCTGCACAAATACATTGACTGGATGATAGTAAATAATAGCCCGACTTTCTGGAAAGGCATAAGTCATGAGTTGGGTAATCATTGGGCGGTCATGCTCACTGATTTTAACTGAAATATTTGAGAATGTTTTACAAGACATTATCGAATCCTGACAAAAAGAATTCATAATGTGCTTGATAAACGCACTCGTCTTATTCAAAAAGGTTACTACATTCTTTACTTGGCTAGCAATTACTTAGATTTTCAAAAGCTATTTAGTAATGTTGCTAACGCAAGTTCTTTAAAGAAAATGTAACTGCATATAATTAGCAACAACTTTAACTTGCTGCATTGGAAATCGACGTTGCAATGGAAAGCAGACAGCAATGACAAATGGGGGGAAAGCTCTGAGATGGGGGAACGATAAAGAGTAGAACTGTAAAAGGATCGGGACTCTCTCAAAAATCTCTTTGCGGAGCAAGACCCCGTAGCTCAGTACAAGGCACAGTAGCTCAGAATACCCAGTAGCTGGACTGCATGGTTCCTTTTAAGATTGCCACATACAGACACCTTGAAGGATTCTCCCTGCGCTGCACATGCACCCAATTGCTTTGTGGCCGCACTTCCATGCAACTTTGAGTGAACACTGACAAAGGATCTTTTCTGGGCATCCTGGTCCTTGGGCTGTCTATGACTGATTTTCAAAAGAGCAGCCCTGGTAATATAACATTTGCTGATGACATCAAGTGTTCTGTCCAGTTGGTACGTGCAGGAGGAAGCGACAGTGTTCAAATGATTTGAGCACATGACGCGAATACACGAAGGAAAGATAAATACATTAATGCAAATTAATGCAAATTATGACACTTTTTAAAAGATGAAAAGTGTGGCAACATGAAAATACTTGGAAAGGATATCCATCAGCAGAGCTGCAAAAGAGAAGAATTTGAGTGTAATAATTAATCATTCACTAAAAGCATCCAGTCATCTCAAGGATGTTTGATTATAAGGAGATTATTTTAACCTTGCATAACTCTTTGATGAGGTGACATATGGAATATTATGCGACTTAAGGCCCTGACAGATTGGTTAGCGTTCAGAGGAGAACATTACAACTGATTCTTCTACTTGTACCCCTTCAGTTAGAAAGAGGGAGTCACAGAACCTTGATTTGAATAAGAAAAATCTAGAAGCATTGTGATCCATCATCAAAATGTCAAAATCCTTGGGTAATGTAAATATAATGAGAATATTTAACTCTGCCCCTGGCTGTGAAGCTACAAGATTCAAGTACAACATGGGTAAGATTAGAATCTAGAAAAAAGATATATCCGTTCTACGTTAGGTATGTGGGTATGATGCAAGTTGTTAATGCTCTTATTTAACTCATTTTAACAGATCTGGTTCAGAATATGATTGAAGATTACAGTGATAAACATTGGCATAGATGATTAAATACTTTATTGAAAACTAGGGTCATGGAAATGCCATTTGTAAGTAACAGCTGGTTAGGGTTGTATTAGATTATTATCCTGTCATTTCACTGAATTAACTTCACTGGTCTGAGAAATGCCATAGAATTATATTTTTATTGTTGCTTGGTTTCATAACTCTATAGCGTAATGTATGTGTCAGATTGTACAAGAGTGGAAAATTGGTTTTCAATCTTAATGTAGATTAAAAGGTAGGATTTTATAAATTCTACCGAGAGCGCACAGAACATTTGCACAGTGAAATACTGAGCAGCAATACTTGTGTTTCCCTATCCAATGACCTGTCCCACCTCTGATTCTCAAAATTATGGAAGGTGCAGTACAGTCGAAGATGATTTGGCTCTTTGGTCGTGGTGATCTTCAGCAGACCCAGTGTCAGTTTATCTTTGTGACATGTGATCATTGGATTCACCATTTCTAGAATTGTGGCTATCTGCCAGCCCACCAGCCTTCCATGATTACCGTCGCTTTGGCCAGTGTGGGTACAGTGCAAGGAAATTGTTGACTGACTGACAGGCTGCCAGTTAGGTCAATGAGTCCATATTTCCCACTCTCCAGGGAGCCATGGCAACTGGTAGGTTAACTCCACTCAGCAAGGAAATGTGGAATTAGCTGATTTAACTGGGTACGAGAGGAAATGTCTACATGTTAGTCCACAATGGGCACCATATTTAATATTTCCCACCGTTCATAGTGGAAAGTGGATTTTAAACCCCAAATGTTTCCTCTATCCAAGCTGAAACATTTTGTTTTGTAGAATCATAGAAACCCTACACTGGGAAGCAGACCATTTGGCCCATCGAGTCTGCACTAACTCTCCGACGGAGCATCCCACTCAGATCCTATTCCCGTAACCCTGTATATTTACCCCACTAATCCCCCCTAACCTACACATCTTGGGAGGCAGTTTAGCGTGGCTGATTCACCTAACCTGCACATCATTGGACTGTAGGAGGAAACCAGAGCACCCAAAGGAAACCCACGCAGGCACGGGAGAACGTTCAAACTCCACACACAGACAGTCACTCAAGACTGGAATTGAACCTGGGTCTCTGGCGCTGGGATTCAGCAGTGCCACCGTGTTGCCCATTCTGTTGAACACAATTAATGGGAAAGGCTTTATTTTAGAAATATGAGATTAATCCTTCATTATGCTTTGTCTTATAAGCATTGTTTCATATCACTTATTGCAACAGGATGTTTTAGATTTACAGAACATTAGAACAGATGATGAATCATCTGTGATAGCTACATTTATAAAGATTTTGTTTCCATCTACAAAATGTTGTGGCAAGATTGATGCATTTCCTTACTGAATATCATTAAGTCTTTGTCATGCTATCCATCAGCTTAGTGACTGAAGTATTATCGTACTAATGTGCTTCCTTTGATTGTGGTTCAGTGGAGCATTTAAGAGGAAATTAGGTAAGTATTTCAACAAAAGGGGTAAGGGAGGCTATGGGGGAAGAAATGATACTTCAGTTCACCTGGATGATCAGAAGAGAGTCTTATTAATCTCTGTGAATTGTGAGCCTGCCACACATAATGTACCTTGATGCCTTTTTTTAACTGGGATTCCCACTGTACCTCAGAGACTCTCCAATGAGAAACTTGAATAGTGCCCAAAGATATCAATTGAAAATGACTCCTGTAAGCCAAGGAAAAGCAGAAGTGTTCTTTTAGGATTCCACAAGAATAATGTAGACAGGTACAAACTCTAGTTTCTCCCCTACCGCCAAGGCCATGCCACCTCTGGATTGCCCGATATTGAGTGGGCTCAGAGACTGTGAGCTGCACCATGACACTGTTATTGAATGAGCCTTTGCCTGTGAGTTGCAGCATAGCACCGATTATTGAGTTGGCTCAGAGACAGTGAGCTGCAACATGGCACCACTATTGACTAGGCCCAGAGCCTGTGAGCTGCAGCATGGCACTGATGTTGAGTGGGTCTTTGCCTCTAAGCAGCAGCATAGCACTGATATTCAGTAGGCCCAGGGCCTGTGTGCTGCAGTGTGGCACCTATCTGGTAAAATTGTACTGAAGCCTCACCTTCAAAACTGACCAGAGCTGCTGGAGTAACTGAACAACCGGCCAGCACACTAGAAACTAGAGTTTGTACCTGTCTACATTATTCTTGTGGAATCCTAAAGGAACATTTCTGCTTTTTCTTGGCTTACAAAGGTCATCTTCACTTTCGTTAAGTTCCTACATGTGTGATTGGTAAAGATAAAAAAAGTATGTTTTAATTGCTTCTTGCTCTATAGGACCTATCAAGTGATGCTATGGATCACCTGTTCCAGATCCCCAATATTAGAAAAGAAACTTCCCCACTGTACTACTACAAAGATGGCAATGGCTCATGGCAGCAGGAAAATATACTAAAAGCATCAGGAGTTGGAACCATTAGAGGGAACTCTCCCAAAATGACTTCCTCCAAAGGCAACTCACTGTGACAGAATGTGGCTCGTGGTATCTGGACAGATTGCTTTTGGGGACCTCAACAATTCATATTTATGAATGGCTTAGGTGTTGAGATAGGGAACCACACATGCATATTTGCCAATGATACAAAGGTAGGTAGCAATGTAGCGACATGGCTGGGAGTGTAAAATTGCAAAGCAGTATGAGCATGTAAAACTGTGGCAAATGGATTTCAGTGTAAGCAAATGTGTTGTCATTCGCTTCGGACTAAAACAGGATACTTTCTAAATTATGAAATGCTTGAAGTAGTGCAGGTCCAAAGAGACTAGGGGGTCCATGTACACAGATCATTATAACATCATGAAGAAGTACAAAAAGTGATCCAAAAAAAAGACAAATGGAATAAAAGCAATTTTTCAAAGCTCTGGACTTGAAACATTGGCCAGAATTTTACTGTCCCACCTGTCATGGTAATCGGAGCAGGCATGGGGTGGGCCCTGGTGAGGTCCATTGACCTTGGATGGGAATTTTCGACTTCAGGATAAGCGAGGCCATAAACTCCTGCCCATAAACTCCGTTTCTCTTTCCACAGATGCTGCCAGAGCTGCTGAATTTTTACAGCAATTTCACTTTTTCTTTAAGGCTAATGGAAGGTCGGTCTTCACATTGACATGCCTAGGATGTAAGTAGGTAGAAGTCATGCTTCAGTGATAATAACGCCTGGTTAGATCACACCTGGAGCCACCAACTTAGAGAGCAAGGAAGTTCAAATTGGCCTCAGAAGGCACAGAGCACAGATTTACCAGAGTGATACCTGGGCCCTAGTTATCAGGAGAGATTACACAAATGGCCCTGTTCCTTGGAATTTAGACTGGTGAAAACTGATTTGATTGAAGTCTTCATGGTACTAAGGGGAACTGAAAGGTAGACAGGAAGAAATTATTTCCACAGGTTGGGAAGGGAACACAGCCTAAAAGTTAAAGTCAGGCTTTAAAAGCATGAAACTAGGAAACATTTCTACATGGGGGTAGAAGTTTGGAGCTTCCTTCTGTGAATGTCAGTTGATGCTGGATCAAGTCTGACTGTTAAATTTGAGAATGATAGACGTAAACGTAAAAGTTTAGATTTATTTATTGGCGCTATAAATTGGCTTACATTAACACTGCAATGAAGTTACTGTGAAAATTCCCCAGTCACCACACTCCAGTGCCTGTTCAGGTACACTGAGGGAGAATTTAGCATGGCCAATGCACCTAACCCTCACGTCTTTCATACTGTAGGAGGAAACCAGAGCACCCAGAGGAAATCCACACGGACATGGGGCGAACATGCAAACTCCACACAGATGGTGACCCAAACCAGGAATCGAACCCAGGTCCCTGGCGCTGTGAAACAGCAGTGCTAACCACTGAGCCAACCATATCCAAGGGCTGAGGGATATTATTTTATTACTCCCCTCCCACCAGTGGGTTTGTGGCTCAGTGAGGAATAACACAAATGGGCTTCCTCTTGGCCTCCCTCCCACCCCAGCCTCTCAGCAATTTTGCACTCTGTCAGGCAGAGCCTCAGACTGGCTGCCAACTCTTACCCCAAAACAGGCCCCATCAGGGACCAATTATTGACCACTTAAACGACGTTCCCTGCTCAGCCCTGGGAGGGGTTCCTGGTATGAGGGAAGCCAGAAAATAATTGCGTTTAGGTCTTAGATGTGAAGGGGGCGGGAGCACCTCCATTTACCTTCAGGCACCCAACCCTGCCCGCCATCTTAAGATCTGGTAATTGCTGGACCTCCGTCCCCTTCCCTCCCACTCTCAGCCTCTCCCCTGACACCCTGCCCCTTCACTGCCAACTGACTAAACACCTCCAACCACCACCCCGCCTTTCCCACCCTCAGGCTCCCAAAACCTACTTTTTCCTGGAATCCCGGGAATTTGGCTGAGGAGACTGTTTGCTGTCCTAATCCTACCTTACAGTCCCTGCTGCCGCACAGATTGGATACCTGCTGGCCAATTAGATTGGCTGGCAGCTCTCTAAGGTGGGACTTCTTCCTGAGTGAGTGACAGAAGTCGTGCCTGCGGCTGGGTAACACTCACCGGAGTGTGAAACGGCTGGGGGGCAGGCAGAGCTGCCGGAAGTGTGTTCCCCTGATAGATTCTTTATTTGGTGGGAACAGAAACCCCACCGTTCGAAATGTCTTGGCCATGATCTGACAGAACTCTCAAACGCTGAGATACTGCTGCTTTGGCAGAGACTGAGAGTGAATGTCCTGCTGTGATACCTTAAGTTGGTGAATGTTAAAAGGCAAAGGGAGATCTGAACAAATGATGCACTGTGAATCCGTACAAATTGGGAACTTTATAAAGTTTAACAGTAAAAGAGGAATAAAGCTACATCGGAACAGGCGGCCATCAAATTAAATCTGGATATAATAGCTCGAGTTCATCAGGTGTTCATGTCAAACATGCACCATGTCCCAAATGGTTGTGAAGTCCTCATAAATAGTAATGTTAATGAGCTCAGTATCTACAGGACAAGACAAGGAATTATTAACATTCTTTCTTGGGATGTGAGTGTCATTGGAAATTATTGCTGATCCTGAAAGATAATCCCCAACTTGCTTTATACTGGAGTCAAACACAGAACAAAAAACAATAGAGCATAAGAACAGGCCCTTCGGCCCACCAAGCCTGTGCCAATATGCGGCTGCTATCCCTCTGTTTGCCTCCCATTCGTGCCTCTATCAGAATACACCTTTAACTTTGCCAACCACCTCCACTGACAGTGCGTTCCAGACACCCGCCACCCTCTGTGTGAAAAACTTTCCCCATGCATCTCCCCTCAACTTAAACCCGTGCCCTGTTGTAGTTGACACTTCCACCCTGAGAAAAAGCCTCTGGCTATTCACCCGGTCTATGCCTCTCATCATTTTGTAGACTTCTTTCAGGTTGCCCCTCAGCCTCTGTCTCTCCAACCTTTATCCAACCTCTCCTCATACCAACGCGCTGCTGCATTTGTTTTCAGATATTCTCTTCCAATCCTGGAGCATTCTTTTTGATGTGGAGATGCCGGCGTTGGACTGCCGTAAACACAGTATGAAGTCTCACAACACCAGGTTAAAGTCCAACAGGTTTATTTGATAACAAACGCTACAAGCTTTCAGAGCACTTCTCGCTCACGAGGTGAGTGGGAGTTGTGTTCACAAACAGGACATATAAAGATACAAACTCAATTTACAAGATAATGGTTGGAATGCGAGTCTTTACAGGAAATCGAGCCTTTAAGGTACAGACAATGTGAGTGAAGAGAGCGTTAAGCACAGGTTAAAGAGATGTGTATTGTCTCCAGCCAGGACAGTTAGTGAGATTTTGCGAGCCCAGGCAAGTTGTGGGGGTTACAAATAGTGTGACATGAAACCAAGATCCCAGTTAAGGCCGTCCTCATGTGTGCGGAACTTGGCTATCAGTCTCTGATCAGTGACTCTGCGTTATCATGTGTTGTGAAGGCTACCTTGGTGAACGCTTACCCGAAGATCAGAGGCCGAATGCCCGTGACCACTGAAGTGTTCCCCAACAGGAAGAGAACACTCTTAGCCGGTGATTGTCCACGGTGTTCATTCATCTGTTGTCATAGCGTCTGCATGGTCTCCCCCAATGTACCATGCCTTGGGACATCCTTTCCTGCAGCTGCAAGGCAGCCTTCACAACACACGACAAGGCAGAGACTGATAGCCAAGTTCCGCATGCATGAGGATGGTCTCAGCTGGGATCTTGGGTTCATGTCACACTAACTGTAAGCCCTACATCTTGCCTGGGCTTGCAAAATCTCACTAAATGTTCTGGCTGAAGGCAATACACATCTCCTTAACCTGTCTTAACACTCTCTCCACTCATATTGTCTGTACCTTTAAGACTTGATTACCTGTGAAGACTCACATTCCAACCACTATCTTGTAAACTGAGTTTGTATCTATATATGCCCTGTTTGTGAACAGAACTTTCACTCACCTGATGAAGAGACAGTGCTCCGAAAGCTTGTGGCTTGTGCTACCAAATAAACTTGTTGAACTTTAACCTGGTGTTGTGAGACTTCTTACCTTGCATTCTTTTTGAACACACTAAAGTGTGTTAACACTTTTTAAAGAACCATTTTAACTCAGTTGTCTTAAGTATAAACTGGACAAGCAACAGTGGGAATAAAAGAAAAATCGTTGTTGACCCTGACACTTAAGAATCTCGGTGGGTGTATCACACAAACTAACCAGGGTGTGTGGGTGGAGGTTGGAATGTGCAGGTTATTATGGGTGCTGGTCAGTATTAGGATTCACCCAGAGGACTCCCATTTGGATTAGTCACTTGAGTCAATGTAAAAGATGTTATGCTGCTCATTATAGCAGGATGTAAGCTGAATAATGAATATATTAGGGTCTGTTTAGGTTACAGGGAAACAATTAACCTGCTCCTGTTTTTGTACATTGGACTGCAAAAATGTAGACTTGAGTGGAAATTACTCTTATTATATAAAGCTTTTAGCAACACTCCCCTCCATAACTGGCGCTGGATCAGCTTGTTAAACATTATACTTTGCCTAATTTTATGTCTCATACAAGCAGTCATTTTAGAGCAGCATACTTCAACACTAATGTTGCTCCAGAAATTAACCCAATGGCGGGAATAAGTCAGAGAAATGTTTCTGCTACAAAATATCCACAATTGTTCTTGGTTACGGAAGTATAGAGGTTTACAGCACAGAAAGAACCCTAACTTCTGTGTGCTGGCACTTCTCCAAAGCAAACCAAAATCAATCCTACTGCTCCTTATAACCTTGCCTCTTCTTTTGTTTCAAACATGTATCCAATTTTGCCTTCAAAGGTGCCCTGCTACTCTTGCTGCCCCCAACAAGGAAAATGGCAGAAGCTCTTAACACCCTTTTCTTGCCTTCAGTTCCTTCTCCTTCTGCCTTCAGATAGGAAAGCTAAATTGACTTTCACGATCAGGCCCCCAGTTACAAATGCAGTCAGGTATTGCTTGCCCATATAAGGAAGGATTGTCCTGGCTTTGGGTGTGCGGAACATGGAAGGGAAAACAATGGTCAGTGCCACATGGGATCCATGTGGAACATAGTCCTCCCTTGCCTTGCAGTATGTGTGGCTTTCATCTCACGCAGTTCTGTGCTGCGATTAGCCCCATTCTGGTGTACTCCACCAGAGAATGGACAACATTTAAGTTGATTGGTGCTTCATTAGGTCATGTAATAAGTTCCATGAACACTGAAGCCATGTTCTTTCGACTCCTACCACAAACTCCATTGCCTAGCCGACTCCACACTCAACCAGACTGTTCTCCACCTTGGTGTTGTATTTGACCCCAGGGTGAATTTCCTACCAAATATCCGTGTCATTCCCTATAACTGTGAATTGCCGTGAATGGAGATTTGGCTGTCCTCCAAATTCTCTGACTTTGCTGCAGTGGGAGTGCGGCGTGAATGGCAGATAAGATTGGGCCCAGTGTTTGTTCATGCCCATAACATCACTGTCTGCACCTTTGCTTCAGCTCATCTGCTGCTGAAATGCCCATTCTTGGCTTTGTACCTCCAGACTAGACTATTGAATGCACACCTGGTCAGTCGCCCATCTTCCACCCTCCGTAAACTTGAGACGGTCCAACATGCTGCTGCCAATGTCTTTAACTTGGACCAAGTCTCATTCACTCCTATGCTCACTAATCTATATTGGAGATTTAAAAGTTCTCTTCCATGGCCTCATCACTCCCTATTTTTGTAATCTCCCCCAGCCCTACAACTTTTCAAGATATTGCACTCCTTCAGTGTTGGCCTATTAGATTTCCTTGGTTGTACTTACTATGCCATGCTTTCAGCTGTGAATACCCTATACATTGAAATTCCCTCCCTAAAACTCTCCACCTTTCTGCTTCCTATTTCTCCTTTGAGACGTTCCTTAAAACCTATCTCTGAGCAAATTTTAGTCATTTTACCTAAGACATTCTTCATGGCTTGATAATGAATTTTCTTTAACAATACTCACATGAAGGCCAATTTAAAACATTAAAGGGCGTTATAAAGTGAAAGGTGTGTAAATGTACCCTGACTAATCTTGACCAGTTTGCAGGAACCCTTTTTAACTCAGGCGTGTTACACAGTGAGATAGACAAAGGGGACAAGAGCCAGGGAAAGGTTCAACACAACTTTATTGAACACTTCATCAAGGAAAATCAATATTTATCAGACTCTACTATTGTACTTTAATTAAACTCCATCAAACTCTATCAATCTCTTCACAAGACTCCTCAGTAAATAGTCTTAAATCTCTAAGTAAACAGTCTCAAATCTACACTCGCTATCTACTTCTGACATGCAGTTCTGTGGATTCACTCCACCCTGTCCACAGATCCCTTTCACTGTATTTGAACTGTTTGTCTGAAAAGACTGGTGATACCTGTACAATAAGGCTGAGACAGGCTGATCCCAGTCTGTGGGGGTTGGCTGATGTTTCAGGATCTGCAGTCGTCGATTTGAGCTTCCCCTCTCACCTAGGGCTGGCTCTGGTCTTTGGATTGTCTCACCAGGGTGGATTTCTGGGTTTGATTAGCCTGATGTTGCTCCCCTTGAGGTACAAGGAGCTAAAGATGCAGTGTAGCTCAGCTGCTAGTCCAGGTATTCTTTGGAGATGCTCTTGAAGAAAGTGTAAAAGGCAAAGAGAGCTGGGGCTCCAACTTGCTCCTTTTATTTCCCTCTTTGCACCTTTCTTGAAGATCCTGTGGCCTGTGTCAAATACGAGCATCGGATGGGGGCAGGAAAATCCAATGAGGTGACTACTTTTCATATCTTGAGGTTGCAGAACATGGCTTTGAACCTTCAACTGTCAAGTACTGTCCTTGTCACCCTGTGCCTCTGGCTTCCTACTGAGCTGCGTAGCATTGTTCTAACAAAGCAGGTTCACTGGAGGTGTAAACAACAGTTGGTTCTGAAACAATGTGGCCATTAGTGCCTGGCTAGGCAGTTTCAGGCCTGCCTGGCTTTGACGGAAAGTTGATTGTCCAAGGTTTGACTGCTTGAAAACTGTCTGTTCCAGTTCTACAGTTTGCAAATTGCAGAGGTTTAAACTTGGCTTCCACATTTCGAGTTTTTATTCATGCCCATGAATAATATCAATATTTTTGTAACAATCCTGGAGGTCGTAAGTCACCCAACCACAAAGGGCCCATAATAATACATTATTGTTGTTCTCCATCCAAATGTTTGTTAAAGAATTTAAAGGAAATGCCACATTTTTCCAGTTTGCGACTTCCCGTTTCAGAACTAATTTTGTTTTCACACTAAGTTCATTGGTCAATAATTCATTTCGACTGTGTGTGGCAGTTGTGGTGACTGTCCCTTTAAGGGCAACACCATTGTAGAGGCTCAACTGGTTTGAGGGACTGAGAGTGGGTGATCAGTCCAGGGGACAGTCTGAAGACATGTTGGGACCAGGCCAGCCAGTGAGCTGCCAGCCTCTGTAAAAGTTTTCTTTGTTAATAAAAACCCTTTGTGTTCCTGAAGAAGTCTGTGGCATACCCCGTTACACTGTCAAATCTGTAGAAAACTTCCTTCTGTTGGCTTTGGTTCGTATCAGGATCCCCTTTCAAGAATTGAGTATCTTGATGCGTTTGCTTCCTGGACTAGGGGGCACAGCCTCAAGATAAAGGGGGGGCGGTTTAGAACAGAGTTGAGGAGAAACTTCTTCACTCAAAGGGTGGTGAATCTCTGGAATTCTCTGCCCATTGAAGTGGTGGAGGCTGCCTCGCTAAATATATTTAAGACGCGGGTAGATAGGTTTTTGGTAGGCAAGGGAATTAAGGGTTATGGGGAGAGGGCGGGAATGTGGAACTGAGCCACGACAGATCAGCCATGATCTTATTGAATGGCGGGGCAGGCTCGAGGGGCTAGATGGCCTACTCCTGCTCCTATTTCTTATGTTCTGTACAGTGGTCAGAGTTTTCAGGCCGTTCTTGCCAGCAGGACCTTCTGATCCCATCGACAGTGAATCACTGTTCCCGGTTTTCCAGCAGCAGGGGGTGAATAGAACGGAAAATCCCGCTGACAGCAGTGGGATCAGAGGATCCTGCTGCTAGTCAACGGTGGATTGCGTCCGCTGCAGCAAGACACCGCAGATGGACATGGAAAGTCCTGCCCGTTATTTCCAACATAAATACAATTGCCTGGTGTGTATCTGACAGGAAACTCATTGTGAATGGTCAAGATGCTGAAGACAGCATTCCTCAACACATTCCTTGTGGTGTCAAAAACTTTTGAGAAGATTTTGAGATCACCATCTTGACAAAATCTGTGAGGGCAAATTTTCCTCTTCGCTGCAATGGTGGGAGAGATCTGGCAGGTTAGACTTGTACTAGCACCAGTTCCCTGTCAGTGGGCCTGAACCCAGTCTGTTTCCTGCAGTTACTGCAGTGCTGGGCCTCACATTCTCCGGACAGGGAGAGACATTACTGTGAAACTTTGCCCTAGCCTAGTGTTGGCAATGATGCCGGCTGAGATTATGACAAAAATCCTTTTTCTTTAGATTTTAAATTCATGGCATGGTGAATGTAATCAATCAGTTTCTCTGATTAGCTGCCTTAGGTCAAAAATAACTTTTTCACAATTTGTTCCTTCCTCCTTCCCGCATTGTGCACAGAAACATTGGACATTAGCAATGCTTCCCATCTGATTTTCCTCCTCTTTTCACTAGGCTATTCTGCATTGGGAAATCAGGCAGGTTCTTTGGGCGGGCAATCCATTTGCTGATTGAAAAGGACGTCCACTGTAAATGGTATACCAGTGTGAGGTCAACCACCAAAGTTACACCTCCCACTCACTTCACTGTACATCTTATAACTTGGCATGTTCGGTAACCAGTCCTAAGCATCTAGCAGCCTTGTGTCAGTCATGACTGCTGTCACATACCCTCCAAGTTGAATTTGCACCTATTATTCATTCAATCTATTCTTTATACTCCATACATTTATGTGAAGAATGTGTAATTGGACCAATACCTTATCTATCCTTCCACCCTCATGTTTTATTCATTGATCTCTTATTTCTTTCTCCTGGTTTATTGACTTTTCATCTTTTACTTTTTGCTGCTCTTGCAGTGCCTGAAGCACTATTTCTGGTCACTACTCCAATCTCTTCTCCTTTGTTTGTTTTCATAGAGTTATTTATATTGCCTTTATTATTTATAAAGTTTTCTCCAGGCTGTCCCCCATATTTGCTAGTTTAAATCAGTTCCAGCAAACATCTACTTTTATTCAAGTGATGGTTCTTGTATTAGCTAGGGCAGTAAATTCAGGCTATGATGCTCCCAGCTTTAAGCTTGGGCTTGAAGGAAATATGGGCTGGGGTGTTATGTGTCTCCTATTGTACCTCTGTGGAAGCCAGAGAGTTTCAAGGGAAAATGTGACCTATCCTCATCTAACTCCTGGATGGTCACATTTTCCAGCAGGAAGCCTGAAGAGACATTGGAATCAGACTCTTTATGTGGATGATTGACTACTTTCCCTTGTAATTAGCTCTGGCCTATCCTCCAGGCCTGGTCAGGACCAGTTGCCGTGAGTTACCAAAGAATCATTTCATTTTTTCATGGGACGTGGGCATCATTGGTCAGGCCAGTATTTATTGCCATTTTAATTTCCCTTGAACTAAATGGCTTGCTAGGCCAATTTTAAAGAAGGCATTCAAGAGTCAACCACATTGCTGTGGATCTGGAGTCACGTAGGCCAGACCATGTAAGGACAGTAGTTTCCTTCCCTTAAAGCTATTGGTGAGTCTGGTCGGTTTTTACAAAATCGACAATGGTTTCATGATCATCATTAGACTTTTAATTCATGATTTTTATTGAACTCAAGTTTCACCATTTACTGCGGTGGAATTTGAACCTGGGTCCCCAGAGTATTATCCTACAATTTTTTTTCCCCTTGCCTTTCCTCTTCCACTGGAAAGCTTTCCCTCTTGTGGAGTGGCCAAGAGAGTCAACACTGTAGAATTGGGGAGTGAACCCTAATCTCACCATTCTGTGGCATCACAGTCACTCTCCCTAATCACTTAGAAAAAATATTTTTAATTAAATCAATTTTAATTTTTCTCATGTATAAACAAGTTATTTCTCAGGTGATTCTACGTTCACCCTGCGTTTCATAGATGAGAAAGGCAACTGTGAATCAACAAATAGAGATTTTTTTTTTACCAGTTTGCATAACAGGGTAGAATTATAGGTGGTTGTGTATTAGCTAAAGGTTGGATGGCTATAGGTTAGTGATTGTGTGGCTGATTAACTGTGGGTGTTTGCGTGGGATGGATGAGAGACTGTGGGTTACTGAATAAACAAGTGACTGTGTGAATAAGATAGTGACTGCCTGCCTGGATGATGCTAGTGTATGTGGGAGGTTTGTATTCAGCTGAATCCTCTCCTGGATTAACCATTACTAAAATCACAAATTTCTGAAATGGGGCTTAACGTTTTACTTGCAGGTGGGGCAAGATGGGTGTCACTTGTCTCCAATGTAGCCACGTAGGTGTTTGTGATATGTAGAGACAGAGAGACTATTATAAGATGCCATTACGTTGTCTTGACACTGTCAGTTCCTGTCACATGGGTCCAGCTCAATCACATGTGACAGCTTTGACAATGGACGTGTGATCTTCACTAGATTAGTGTCGAGACAATGAGAATGAAAATTGTCCCCTCATATCTTCACTAACAAGACCGTTCATTCCTATACTTGCAGCTTTGCCTTATTTCATTCTTCTGGCAAAATTCTCATCCATGCCTTTTGCGGCACAGTGGTTAGCACTACTACCTCACGGTGCCAGGGACCCGGGTTCCATTCTGACCTCGGGTCACTATCTGTGTGGAGTTTGCACATTCTCCCTGTGTCTGCGTGGGTTTCCTCCGGGCGCTCCGGTTTCCTCCGACAGGCCAAAGATGTCCAGTGTAGGTTAACTGGACGTGCTAAATTGCCCCTTATTGTCAGGAGGATTAGCAGGTAAATATGTGGGGTTGTGGTGATAGAGCCTGGGTGGGATTGTTGTCAGTGCAATGAACCTTCTGCAATGTGGGGATTCTATTCTATGATCTGTGGAAACAGCTATGTCAATGCTCTTTCGTGCTGGTCTCCCACCCTGCACCCTCCACAATCTTCAGCATTTCTGCTAAATGTAACCGGTTCCACTTCAAGTCTAGCTTGCTCATTGTTCCTATACTTGCTAACCTGTTTTGGTTTCCCATCCAATGAAGCATTAGATTTTAAATGACTCGGCCCATTTTTCAAGCAATGGCCCTGACTCTACCCAGCCAGATTCATCCTTCCGACTAGGCTTTTTTGCCTTCTTCCCCCACTGCTTTTTTCCCTCAGTGACTGGCCTTCAAGGCAGCATTTGATCAATTAGCTCAAGCAAAATGGGAGTCAGTGGAAATCAGGAGGAAAACTCTCTGCTGGTTGGAGTCATACTTGGCAGAAGGGAAGAGGGCTGTGGTTGTTGGAGGTCAGTGATCTCAGATCCAGGATGTTACTGCAGGAGTTCCTCAGGGTAGTGCCCTAGGCCCAACCAGCTTCAGCTTGTTTCATCAATGACCTTCCTTTCATCGTAAGGTCAGGAGACCTTATGAGTTCACTGCTGTTTGTACAATGTTCATAAATCTATTCATAAATCTTCATAAACTATTCATAAATCAGATACTGAAACAGTCCATGTCCAAATACAGAAAGACCTGGACAATATTCAGGCTTGGGCTGACAGTTGGCAGGTTTGTGCCACACAAGTGGCAGACAGTAAACATTATCAACAAGATAGATAGAATCTAACCATTGTCCCTTGACATTCAGTGGCACTGCCCTTCCTCTCCCTCCTCCTCCCCTCCCCTCTCTCCTCCTCCTCCCCTCCCCCTCCTCCTCCTCCTCTCCCCCTCCTCCTCCTCCTCCCCCCCCCACCCCCCGGCCTGCCCCCCTCCTAGCCCCTCCCCCCCACCCCCCCTCCTGCTCCTCCGCCCTCCTCCCTCAACCCTCTTCTTCCTCCCTCCTCCTTCCCCCCTCCTCCTCCTCCATCCCTGCATTTATTGCCCATCCCAAATTGTGTTTGGGAAGGGGCTATACAGTGAACATTATTGCTATAATGGAGGAAAATAAGATTCTGGTGCTTGTGAAAATTCCTCGTTTGTTATGAATGCTTCAAGCACAGCATTCACTGATGCTTGTCACTGTGTGCAACAATCTACCAAAATTGAGCAGAAGATGCCATGGACAATTTTACTTTTCAGGCTTACTGTTTCTAGTTTTGCCACTGAGACAGATTACCTTTAACACATTAAAAATGAGCTTCCCTGCAGCCACTTGGAAAAAGAATAGCAGGTTTGTTACAGTGTAGAACATTTGTAAGATGACAGGATCAGATATAAGGCACCAGCATTATCTGAAAACAGTAGAGTACAGGGCTCATTTGGCTGTGCAGTAGTTGGGTCATTTTGTACCATGTCTAAGCTTAGATAATTCTCAAGGCTTTTTTTTTAAATAAAATTCATTCAACTTAAATTCCCATTGTCTTTTTTTCCCCTGAGAATTTGTGTCTAGTAAATTATGTTTAGTAGCAACTGAAGTGGAATATCTATAATATATGGAATGTCTTGCTACAATACACTCACCTGAGAAAGGAGCAGCGCTCCAAAAGCTCATTATTCCAAATAAGCCTGTTGGACTTTAACCTGGCATTGCGAGACCTCTCGCTGTGCCCATCCCAGTCCAATGCCGGTATCTGCACACCATTGCTACTATATGCATTTGTGAATTATGCAATGCTTTTTTTTTGGCACTCTGTCCCGATCACTTTCTTCTGATTATTCCAGTATCCCTGCCGGGGGAATAGACCCTTGTAACGCTGTTCTTTCATATGTCTTGATGATGTATGCTTGAATATTTCCATTGCAATACCTTGTTGGTCTTTTTTCTGTTATACAGGCTACAAAACAGTCAACCCCCACCCCCAGCAATGTTAAAAAGTGACCAATGCTTCAGTGACAGAAAGCTGTAATGTTCCTGTCTGATTCAAAATGTTCAATTTCTTGATAATGCTCCTACCCATTTGTGGGATTCAACATTGCCTGATATTTGGCACATGCAGTATATTTTGCTTAGATAATTTCTCTTGGCACTGTAGGTATTTGCAACATTTCTGCCATATTGATAAATGATGTATGCGCCCTCTGTTGTATGGGAGGACTCAAACAGCATCTACCAATACAGCATTAATGTTGCAAGTACCAGAATGACAACAGAAATTGGCTAGCAAAATTTTCTCAGTTGAGAAAGGATATACTGGCACTGGAGGTGGTGCAGAGGAGATTCGCTAGATTGATTCCGCAGTTGAGAGGGTTAGCCTGTGAGGAGAATCCGAGTAGAGTGGGACTACACTCATTGGAATTCAGAAGAATGAGCAGAGATCTTATAGAAATATATAAGATTACGAAAGGAATAGATAAGGGATAAGCAAGGAGGTTGTTTCCACTGGCAGGTGAAACTAGAACTAGGGGGCATGGACTCAAAATAATGAAGAGCAGACTCAGGACAGAGTTGAGGAGGAACTTCTTCACCCAAAGGGTTGTGAATCTGTGGAATTCCCTGCCCAGTGAAGCAGTTGAATGTTTTTAAGGCAAGGATAGATAAATTTTTAAACAGTAAAGGAATTGAGGATTATGGCGAATGGGCGGGTAAGTGGAACTGAGTCCATGAAAAGATCAGCCTTGATCTTATTGAATGGGAGAGCAGGCTTGAGAGGCCAGACGGCCTACTCCTGCTCCTAGTTCTTATGTTCCTATGTTCTTATATGTCAAATGTACTTGGAGCAATGGAGTCCTCAAACAATAAGTTGAATCCCCAAACCTTAGTTTCTGACTTCGGTTGTGCTGTTCTGAGAAGTGAAAACCATTTGTGCCTCAATTGGGAGGACAAGGACTTAAAAGGGGAGTAATCAGTAAACCACCCTCAAGTATTGCCTCGTAAGTGGCACAGAACAGTCCTCCAAGGACAACTCGCAATGTGCTGGGAAACAGCTTTTTTACCCATTTATATGCAACAACGTAGAGAAGCTAGAAACCAGAGGAGAATTAGGTTAATGCTCCCTGTCTTCCTCTCTCCCAAAAATCGCAATCCTTTTAATGTGTATATATAAAAAAGTATTTTCTCCAGTGTTATTGGAGCCCTTCTGCTTGATTGCAATGTGGTCACCTCAATAAAATTCCCTGCGTTTGAATCTTATCTGACCAGTTGCCTTTCCAACAGTTTTAATGGTCTTAAATCAAAATTAATCTAAGCCCGCAGAACAAAACCAGTAGCACTAATTAGGATTAATATGGTAATGTAGAGAGTGGCAATAAAAGATAAGGAATGATAAACAGAACTCTGCCGTCAGTGAAGCACCTGATGTTGACATTGAAATTTAGCTGAAATAATAGTAGATGAAGTTCTGCACTGCCCCCAGGTATTCTTGAGCAAAGGCTTCAATACAAGGATAATAGTTAGGAACCATGTGGTAACACTTCACTTTCCAGAACTGTCAGCTTCTGATGACAAGCTTTCATGGTCCAATACATTTAGTACTGAAAGAGTTGAATGTATGAAGTCTGCAAACTGTCACACAAATAATGCACTAAATTTGACTATCAGTATTCTTAAAAGGAAGAAACTTTTGTGTGGAATTTACTTTGTGTGCAGCCTTTTTGTTAAGAGAAATATCTAGTTGGCTATATTGTCAATGTAATTTGAATAATTTAATCTGTGCTGTTATTTCACAGAGCTTTATGATCTAGGAGGCAATATATTGTAAACTCCGCAGATGTTACATGGCGCCATTATACCTGTGCACACATGGGTGCTGTTTTGGGCATGATTCTCTTCAGTATTGTTTAAATTCAGATCTTTTGGAGTCGTCATTTTATTGCCTTGCTTTGACTTGGGGATTTAGATGGCTGCTGTTGAGTAACCCCTTTGCAAGTGCTCAGTAACTGTTGCGTGTGACAGTGGCTTACAATTCAATACCATTTCTCATACATAGAAAGATGTCTGATGTACAATAAGAATGAAAGGCATGCAACCTTCTAATCAGTAAGGGAATCAAGGGTTATGGGGATAAGGTGGGAAGTAATGTTCAAGATTATATCAAATCAGCCGTGATCTCTCATTGAATAGCAGAGCAGACTCATTGGGCCGATTGGCCGACTTCTGCTCCTACACCTAATGTTCTTATGGACACTGAAAATAAGAAAAGAAAAGGGAATGGAAGACTTGGGATGTGCAAGTATTATTGAGGAGAGTTATCGAGTTATTTTAAAACAGAGAAGGAGGGAGTGAGATTTGGGGGAGGGATTGGGTGGAGAGCTGGATAGAGACAGGAACCTTAGTGGGTGAATGAATTTCCACCAGTGGTGTAGTAGAATTAAGTAATGATGTAGTATCAGAAGAACAGAGCGGGTCTGTGTAGAGGCCTAAGAGAGGAGAAAGTCACTCTGATAGATTGGGGGCAAAGGCATCAAAATATTTGAAAAGAAGGAAAATAATTTTGAACTCAGCACTCTGAGACATGGGTTGCCAGTGGACCTTGAAATGTATGTGGATTATGGGGTAGCGTAGGCAGTTACATGAGACTGGATGGAGGATGTGTTGGTATGGGGTGATATAAAATAGCTGAGCATTATGGGCATCAGGCCTTAAGATGATAAAGAAAATGGGTTTTGCAGCAGGAAGAAAGAGGTAGGGTCAGAGGCAGGCAACATTGCAGGGCTTGAAGAGGAAGGTTTAGAAATCTCGTGAACAGGAAGCACAAAACAAAGCTGGAAATTGGACAGATGACCAAGATCTCTGGCAGTCATGATGCTTAGTTGAATTGCGATTAGAGGCATAAGAGGTGTACCTTTTGATTAGTATCACGGCACACTGGTTAACACTGCTGCCTCACAGTGCCAGGGAGCTGGGTTCGATTCCCGGCTTGGGTCAGTGACTGTGCAGAGTCTACATGTTCTCCCTGTGTCTGCGTGGGTTTCTTCCTGGTGCTTCAGTTTCCTCACACAGTTCGAAAGATGTGCTGTGTAAATGCATTGGCCATGCTAAATTCTCTCTGTGTACCTGAACAGGTGCTGGAGTGTGGCAACTGGGGGATTTTCACAGTAACTTCAGCGAAGTGTTAATACAAGCTTACTTGTGACACTGATAAATAAACTTAAACTTAAAGGCTGAAGAGGAGGGGTTCCAGGATGTGTCACTGAGGTAAACCTGAGCGAAAAAAGAAGTGATTGGCAGCAAGCTAACAATTGCATTGAGTGGAGGGAAGGATTAAACTATGAGGAAGGACTGTAAAGGAGGCAGGAGTGGTTAGGGGTGTCAAAGTTAGCAGAGAGATCAAAGAGGATATTTGGGCAAGAAAAAAGGAAACATACACATGCCCCTCCAATATGCTTTTATTTCATTTAACCGATACCTTGTCAGCCAGCAAGAGTACTTGGTAGTGTTTACCTGCATCGTAAGGCTTCAAAAGAAGGAGATGCAGAGATACTGGATGGATTTTTGTTCGGTCTTCCAGAATTCCACAAATTTTAGAACAGTTCTGAAGATTTGGAAGCAAATATAACTCTGCTATTTAGGAAAGGAAGAAGCAAGAAAACATGAAGCTGTAGTCTAGTTAGATTTGTATAAGTAGTTGGGAAAATGTTAGAATCTATTATTAGCAGGAGCAGGACAACATCATCGCGTTAAACAGAGTCAACTTAGCTTTATGAAAGAGAAACCTTGTTTGACAAATCTGTTATGCCAGATGGATGAGATATGATATAATTGATATTGAAGTATCTAAATTCCATGAGGACTTGACAGGCTGGATGCTGAGGGAACATTTCCCCTGGCTGAGGAATCTACATAGGTTTTTGGATACCTACCCACAACAATTTGACATCAGGAGCTGCAATGAATTGCCTTAAGGCAAAACGTCTGCCCCTTTCTCAGGAGGCAGGTCCACCTGAGAGAGAGGCTGGCCAATTGAGTACTCGGTAGCTCTGTAATCTCGGCAAGCCCCTCGGCGCCTCCGAACCCACAGGCAGGGGAGAATTCCATCCAGCCCATTAATCTTTTCCCTGAGTTTATTCTTTGCAGCTTGAAAGAAGTACTATCCTGTCACAGTGATCACATCATCATCACTTCCCCTCATTATTGCTCTTTTTTCTATCCTGTTGCTGGTCCAATGCTCTTTTCCATTTATCTACAGATCACACTTTATACACAGACTGAATGTAAAAACAATGAATATTTGGCATGTGCTGAAAACGGTTCTAGGTATATGGTGCTGGAGCTTCTTTGCCTCATTACCACTGGCCATCCCCTTTTCTTTCGGCTTGATTTTTTTTTGCCCATCAGGTAAACACACTTGACCTGCCCAGAAGTGGACGTGTAAGGTGGTTCTGACCATGGCCGGCCTGGGACACGATTTCACACTGGCTGGCCAGTTAATAGGCTTCCAGCATGAAACACGTGCTGGAAGAGGCTCAGGAATGTTGGGGAGGGCAGGCACCATGAAAAGGGAGGGTGATGGCTGCCACTTCTGATGTGCTGCCTCAGGAGGACTGCCACTGTGGAGCTGTCTCAGAAACAAAACAAATAAATTGTGATGGAAAGCCTGTGCAAAGTGTGTCCAGGCACCACATTCAAACACAAACTTCAGTCCCCAGACACCTTTCCAAAATTTATTTCAGCCTTGACATTTCATTCCCCCCCCCTTGCTAGATTGAGGTTGCAGCTGAAAGCTAAAGGCTGTCTGGACGATCGGCCAACCGTAAAAGCAGACAGGCCACATAGAATTGTGTTAAATTGGTCCCTTTATGGGCTAAATTGCCTGCTTGATTGTCAGCAGACACGCTTCTCTCATCCACGCCTGCCCAAGCAATGTAAAATTCTGGCCTATGTGTTTCTATTTACTTGTCTCCATCTTTCCACTTTCTTACCATTCCCTTCACTCTGACAGTGTGTGAATGTAATCAAGGAACATTGATAATCACTAGAAGTTCAAATACTTCCAAGTACAGAATGGTACGGGGGCTGCACTGCCCCATGGACATGGAGCAGCATTACTATGAACTCCCATCGATTAGAAGTGTGGGTGCTCTGGTTTCCTCCCACAGTCCAAAGATGAGCAGGTTAAGTGGATTAGCCATGCTAAATTGCCCCTTAGTCTCACAAGACTTGTAGGTTAGAGGAATTAGTGGGATAAATATGTGGGGTTATGGGGGTGGGGTGGACCTGGGTAAGGTGCTCTGCTAGAGAGTTAGCATGGACTCAGTGGGCCAAATGACCTCCTGCCCTGTAGTGATTCTGGATTTTCAGGATTTGAATAGCAGTTTTATAGGGCTGGAAATGGATAGATGATCTTGTCTATGTCAATTGAAGATCAAATTTCCAGGAAGATATAATGAATATGTTTTAAACTCCCTGATTGGTACCTCCACCAGCCTGGGTTCTTATTTTTGTTTCCAAGTATCAGTCACATCACATTTTAAAAAGAATATAGCGAAAATCAATTCTTAATCTTGGAAAGCATTTCGTTGGTTCATTTACGTGATCTTTTAACACGTAACTTCTCAATTCAAGGATCATGTTCTATAAAACTTTCTAGAAGTTTCTAGATGTTGCATTGAATGGACTCCTTATTCTGACAGTGCAATCCCCCCTACCGTGGGATGTCACAAACTGTGGTTTTGGAATAGGCAAATCGAAGAAACTCCCATTGAAAATAACTGGAAACAAAATGAGAAAATGTTAACTGAAACATGTGACCGTATTTTTATATTATGTAAATAAACTAAGGTGCAAAGAAATTGGGATAGCTAACACAAAATGATCTGATCACATTGTTGTCACCAGGGTGACACAGTGGTTAGCACTGCAGCCTCACAGCACCAGGGACCCGAACTCAATTCCACCCTTGGATGACTGTGTGGAGTTTGCTGTATCTGCATGTGTTTTCTCCAGATGTTCCAGTTTCCTCCCACAGTCCAAAGATGATAGGTGGACTGGCCATGCTAAATTACTCCTTAATGTCAGGGTGATTAGCAGGGTAAATATGTGGGGTTATGAGGATAGGTCCTGGGTACGATTGTTGTTAGTGCAGGCTTGATGGGCCGAATGGCCTCCATCTGCACTGTAGGGTTCTATGATTCTGCAATATATTCATTTGTAAAGCACTAATGCAGCTTATAAACCAGCTCTCCACAAAATCAACCCTGGCTGTCGTTTACCTCCACTTGTTTCTCATCTGTCCAATTTAAAGAGGCATCCTTAACAACATTGTTTGCTTAGCAACAGGTGATGGCTTATGGAGGACTATCAGTTAGTGACAGATCACACTCACTATGGCTTGGCGCTAGTCCAGCTAGTTAATTTTAATGACCATATGTTCACACCATAAAAGTTATCCATTGTTTTGTAATCTCTGTTGGAAATTACAGGCGGTTTACAGCAAGGGCTATAATTACGATGTGTACATGTCTTACAATTCTTTTGGATGTTCTGCCCAGCCATAATGAAAAGCGAGAGAGAATGTATAGCGTTAATTATTTTCTTCAACGCTTCCTGTTGAATGAACCAATTTTGCAAACACATCTCTGAGGCTTCAAGTCTTTTGTGGATTGTTAAATGTTGTATAATAGTCCAGCTAAAGGGAATTGTGCTTCAGAACTGCTTGAACTGAGTTCAAGGATTTTTTTGCGTCCCCCTCTGATTTATTCTTTGTTATTTGCATTGATGGTTAATTGCAAACACTGCGATTCAGACATTCATTGTGAGTGTGTCAGTTAGTTCTGTTGCTACCACCACTTTTCAAGATTACAGCAACCTTTATGCATCTGCAACGATTAAGCTTTTTTTTCAAACAGAGAAATTGTGGGTGAATCACTGGCATAAAAATTTAATGAGCCCAGATTGAATGAATTGTTTCATTTGCTGAATGTCCAGGCAGCTCTGCAACAAGGGGAATCATGTCCAACCCAGCTGAGTAATATCACTAAAGTAGCAGCTGCCGTAATGGTGGGTAGTCATCTCCTCATTATTCGAGTGTGTCCAAGCTGTAAGTGACTTCACCATCCTCTGTGGGTCCTCATGATTGAACGAACAGTTTGCATCGTACGCTGTTAGTGTACGAAGTCGGAGGAGTAGCGGTGAAACATCTGCAGCTGTGCCACCTCTGGCCTTCCTCTGGGCATTCTGTGTGTTCCAAATTTGGCATCCTCAGAGCACACTGAATGAACCACATTTCTGTCCTTGCTGTGACATGGGCCAGTCAGCTGCAGTGTAAGCCCAAGAGGAAGGACCTGTAATGCTGAAATTTGTAAGGCTTGATTTTTGGGCTGTCCTTGTATTGTCTGCACTGATAATGTCATCGCCCTGAGATATTTTCCATAGATCTGCTTGGGAATTCTGTCATCATCCATGTGGGAGAAATGGTGAGAGAACTTCAAAGTTGAAGTTTCTGGAGAGCAGTCGCCATGTAATTGAGCCCAGGTTATAATAACACAAAGTGCTTTATAAAATATTGCACAAATTTGAATTAGCTAAGGTGAAAGTGCAACATATGGTAATGGTACAAGATGTTACGAGAGCTGACACTTGGGGAACAACAGGTATTTGAGACATCAGTGTATTATGTCATACTCATTTAGTTCCTGATCTGGAGGAGGCGATGGAATAGTGATATTGTCACTAGTCTATTGGTCCAGAAACTCAGCTAAAGTTCTGGGATCCAGATTCAAATCCTGCCGTGGCAGCTGGTGGAATGTGAATTCAATAAAATATATCTGTTAATAAGAATCTACTTATGACCGTGAAACCATTATCGATTGTCAGAGAAACCCATCTGGTTCACTCATGTCCTTTAGGGAAGGAAAACTGTCGTCCTTACCTGGTCTGGCCTAAATGCGACTCTGAGCCACAGCAGTGTGGTTAACTCTCAACTGCCCTCCAAGGGCAACTAAGGATGGAGAATAAATGCTGGCCAGTCAGCGATGCCCATGTCCCACAAATGAATAAAAAAAAACTCACTGCATTAGTGTAGCCAGACATTGTGCAAAACCCAGGCATCTCTTCAAGGGTGAGAGAGGAGGCTAAATGTTTACCCTACACTAGGCTACTGTTGTGTTTCTGGAAGGCAATCAAAGCTAGAATTCAGATGAATCCCTTCCATCTCCAGACTTCTGGGGATCTGTGTTAAATAATAAAAGCTATGGGCTCTCACAGGAGGGTAAATCCCTCCAAAAACATACAATGAGTAATAATTCTGCAAAGTATTGTTGGGAGGCTCTCCCTCTCAATTTAATTTCTCCACAGATTAATAAGAAAAAAAGAGAGTGCAATGAAGTATTTGAAGACCTTGTGTGACACTTGTATCTTTCTTTTGTTTCAGCCCAAGCAAAGAACTTCACTGATCTCGTCACAGGAGGTATACAGGCCAAGTCACGTGTATGATCAGTCAGAGGTCAGTTCATCTGCAGGCTATGCCAGTGTTAACACCACACCTCCCATTAGCCCAGCCAACTACTCCATTGGATCGATAGAGGGCAGTGACCTGATAGGTAAGATAATTCTGAGGAAGGTGTAAAAAATGTTCTGTCTTTCTACTTTAACTTCTAATCAACAATAAGTTGCATTTATACAATGTATTTACTTTTACATGCTTTAAAGCTACCCACAATTTTACTTCCATGGCAAATTCAGAAATATACAAAGGGAGTAGTTGGTAGATTGAACTGCACAATAAGCCCCCGTGTAACTTATAAGAAGCAATTTCAAATGCACCGTCAAATCTGAAAGGGAACCTGTACTATCTGGTTTGGAAATCAAGCGATTTCAATCAAGTGAACTATCTCATAGGGTCTCACAATGCTTTGTATCGTATTATCCAATGTCACTGAGTTATCAATAAAGCAGCCTCACAGCAGCTTAAACATTATCGTGTTCGGTGTCAGCTGTGATTCAGTGTCATCAATCTTGCCTGTGCAACAAGGTTGCGGCTCGTGTCCTGTTGCAGAGACCTGAGCGCAAAGCTTAGGCTGGCATTCCATGCTGCACTATCCAATGTGCTGCCTTTCAGGTGAGACAGGAAATAGATATGACCCCGTTCGAAGATGAGCAGGGGAGTTCTCCCAGTGACATTATCCCTCAACAGCATCACTAACACAGATTATCTGCCCATTTATATCTTTATGTATATAGAACATAGAACACCACAGCACAAACAGGCCCTTCGGCCCACAAGTTGCACCGATCATATCCATACCTACCAGGCCATAGAACTATCTGTAATTACCAATCCCATTAAATCCCATGTACTCATCCAGAAGTCTTTTAAAAGACCCCAGCGAGTTCGCCTCTACCACCACCGACAGCAGCCGATTCCATTCACTCATCACCCTCTGAGTGAAAAACTTACCCCTAACATCTCCTCTGTACTTGCTTCCCTGCACCTTAAATCTGTGTCCTCTTGTAGCGACCATTTCAGCCCTCGGAAATAGCCTCCAAGAATCCACCCTATCTTTACCTCTCAACATTTTATAAACCTCTATCAGGTCGCCTCTCAACCTTCGTCATTCCAGGGAGAAGACACCTAGCTCCCTCAACCTATCTTCATAAGGCATGCCTCCCATCCAGGCAACATCCTTGTAAATCTCCTCTGCACCCTCTCAATAGCTTCCACATCCTTCCTGTAGTAAGGTGACCAGAACTGCACACAGTACTCCAAGTGGGGTCTGTGTGTGTGTGTGTATAGACCAGGCAACATTACAGCAGTAAGTACAATAGGTCAAAGTCCTACTTTGCCAATGAAATGCTTTGGGATATCCTGAGGTTATGGAAAAGGCTTAATGACTATGTTTTTTCTGTCTATTTTGATTCCATATTGCATACAATCAGCAATGAAACAAATCTGTTGCCTAATGTATCAGCTAATAGCACAAAAAATGAAGAAGATGGAAATTTTATTTTTTATTTTAAGTCTGAAGTGGATTCTTAGATTAAAATAAGGTTTGTTTACTGTAAGTTCCCAAACTGCAAGATATTAAGCCAGGAATTTTCTCTCTGGTCCAATCCCATGTGGCAGGGTGTACTCTCCATCTTACTGAACTTGTCATGCTGACACTGGCTAGTTTTGCTGGGACATGGCTGCCTCTAATTGTTCAGCAGGCTCCCAATGTCACCTAATGAAAATGAACCCAACAGGAGTTCAAATCCAGGCTTTCCTTTTCACTCTGAGAAACGCTGCCTACATACCACAACTCAACCAAGAATGCAAGCCCTTCAGGCGTCAATTCTGCTATCACACAATTGGAATCACAAGGGACCCTGTCGGCATTATGTGAGTCTGCAGGAGTAAAACATCCCACCATATACAAAAAGGGACATAATTGTAAAATTGCAATTGATTTATCAGGTTTGTGCGTCTGTGTCCTTCAAGAGCCTCTTTTACCATGAAATGAAATAGTCGCTTGAACTGAGGTCAAGGATTTTTTTGCCGCCTCCTCTGATTTATTCTTTGTTACTTACTTTAGTGGCTAATACATAGCATGAAAAGAACTGTTTGTATACTTCTTCACTCTGACTACCCAGTGGTCGTGGTATGATCATATATAATAATAACATGTTTACATCGCACCTTTACAAAATGAAATGTCCCAAGGGGTTGCACGTGAGCGTTGTAAAGCAAAGTTTGACTTTGAGCCACAGAAGGCAGTTAGCCAAAAGCTCGATCAAAAAGGTTGGGTTTAAGCAGTAGCTAAAAGGAGGAAAGGGAGGTAGAGGGGGAGAGATTTAGGGAGAGCTGAGGACCTAGGCAGCTGAAGGCACGATAACCAATGACCATGTGATTAAAATTGGGGATGCTCAGGAGACCAGAATTAGATGAACACATATCTGCGTTGGAAGGTTATGTGGGTGAGGACATCACATTAGATAGAACAAGGCTGCAAATTAAGGTACTGACTGAGTGTAGTGTCAGTGACCCTGCGTAATAGTTGGAGGGCATGTGTCTGAACTAAGACATGGGCAGTAGCATTTTGGGTGACCTCAACTTCACAGAGGCTTAAACCTGGGATGCAGGAGAGCTTTCAAATATCCTAAGGATAAAAAGGGATAGGATGAGGGTTTCAGCAGCAAATGAACTTATGCAAGGACATCATTATGAGGACAAAAATAGGCATCTTAGTGATGGCATGGATATGTGGTTGAAATTTCATTTCTGGCTCAAATGTGGCACCAAGGTTGTGAAAAGTCTGACTTAATCTTTTACAGTTGGCAGGGAGAGGGTCAAAGTCACTAGTTAGGGATTGGAGCTTGTGGAGGAGATTTAAGACTTTGCTTTTTTCCAATATTCAATTAAAGTAAATTTCTGCTTATCCAGTACTGGATGTTGGACAAGTAATTTGATAATTTGGCAAAAGTGAGAGAGGTGCTGGTGAGGTAGAGTTGGACAAAAACTCGCACTGTTTTTTCAGATGACGTCACCAGAGGAAACATGTAGATGAGGAGGTTATTGCAGAAGGTTAGGGGACAGGGAGTTGGGGGTAGGGTGTTAGCGTGGATAGAGGATTGGTTGTCAAATAGGAGGCAGAGAGTGGGGGTCAATGGGTGCTATTCGGATTGGCGGATGGTGACTAGTGGAGTGCCTCAGGGGTTGGTGCTGGGGCCTCAGCTATTTACCATTTATATAGATGATCTGGAGGAGGGAACCGAGTGTAGGGTGTCGAAATTTGCTGATGACACCAAGATTGGAGGAAAGGCAAATTGTGCAGAGGGTGTGGAGAGTCTACAGAAGGATCTAGATAGGTTGGGCGAATGGGCCAGGAAATGGCAAATGGAATTTAATGTTGGCAAGTGCGAGGTGGTCCACTTTGGTAGGAATAATGGTAGGAAGGACTATTACTTACGTGGCGAAAAACTGCAGCAGGCAACGGTGCAGAGGGACCTTGGGGTCCTTGTGCATGAGTCGCAAAAACCCAGCTTGCAGGTGCAGCAGGTGATCAGGAAGGCGAATGGGATGCTGGCCTTCATAGCGAGGGGGATTGAATATAAAAGTAGGGAGGTCTTGCTGCAGCTGTATAGGGCATTGGTGAGGCCGCAGCTGGAGTACTGTGTGCAGTTTTGGGCGCCGTACTTACGCAAGGATATTTTGGCCTTGGAGGGAGTGCATAGGAGGTTTACTAGGCTGATGCCGGAGTTGAGGGGGTTGAGCTATGAGGAGAGGCTGAATAAACTAGGCTTGTACTCGTTAGAGTTTAGAAGAATGAGGGGAGATCTCATTGAGACGTATAAGATAATGAATGGGATGGATAGGATAGAGGTGGAGAGACTCTTCCCGCTCAGAAAGGATAATAGGACTAGGGGGCACAGCCTCAAGATAAAGGGGGGGCGGTTTAGAACGGAGTTGAGGAGGAACTTCTTCACTCAAAGGGTGGTGAATCTCTGGAATTCTCTGCCCGTTGAAGTGGTGGAGGCGACCTTGCTAAATATTTTTAAGACGTGGGTTGATGGGTTTTTGATAAGAGAGGGGATTAAGGGTTATGGGGAGAGGGCGGGAATGTGGAACTGAGCCACGACAGATCAGCCATGATCTTGTTGAATGGCAGGGCAGGCTCAAAGGGCTAGATGGCCTACTCCTGCTCCTATTTCTTATGTTCTTATGTTCTTATGAAATATGGGAAGTGCTCTGGGATAGATCCTTGGAGGATACCAGAAGTAATACGGACAGAGGAGAAACCATTGCCACCAATTAGATGGATAAGAATGGAACCAAGTGAGAGTAGTCTCAGCTTGTTTGATAACGTTGGAGGGGCTTTGGAGGAAGATGGGTTTGGTGAACCATGTCAAAGGTTGCAGTCAGATCGAACAGGGTGAGGAGGGACAATTTACTCTGGTCACAATCGTACAGAATGTCATTTGTGACTTTAGTAAGGGCCATTTTGTTACTGTGGCAAAAATCTGATTGGAGGGATTCAAACATGGAGTCCTGAGAAAGATGCAGACAAATCTAGGAGTCTATCGCATATTCAAGAACTTTGGAGAGGATACAGTAATTTGTAAGGATGGGGTTGTTGATGGTTCTTTTCAGGAGAGGCATGATCTCCAGGAAAGATGTACAGTATCAGAAGAGAAGAGGACTGTTATCCATATCAGTTAGCATGGTGACAGGAGGGACATTGTGTGGTCAGCAGAATATTGAGAATAAAGCCCAGGAAGCAGGAGGTGATGGGATCCCAGAGACAAAATTAGTTTGGTGAGAACACGAGGGGAGATGAGAGAGAGGTACCAGGAAGTGATCTGAGTTCAGAGGGAACTTGAGGGGAAGTTTTGCCCAGGAGGTTTGGAGATGGGAGGGAAGTGGTAGCAGCAGCTGATCGGGTGGTCTCAGCCCTAGTGACAAGAAGTCCATGAGCCCCATGCACTTATTGTTGAAGGTGAAGTTGGAGGAAATGGGGAGAGAAGTGCCACCATAAATAAATGTGTTGGTTTGTATAAAATAAAAATTCCAAATTAACAAACAGATATCATTGGTGTGGGCTGTTCCCTCAAATAAAATATTGTTCAATAATTTTGCCTCTAATCTCAGTTGCCAATGTTAGGATCTCGCTCACAGGTCAGCTAGTTTGGCTCCTTCGTACTGATATCTCAAGTATGGATCAATCTCGCACAGTGGTTAGCACTGCTGCCTCACAGCACCAGGGACCCGGATTCAATTCCGACCTAGGGTGACTGTCTAAGTGGAGTTAGCATGTTCTCCTGGTGTCTGCGTATGTTTTCTTCCGGTGCTCCAATTTCCTCCCACACTCCAAAGATGTGCAGGTTAGGTGGATTGAGCCTGCTAAATTGCCCCTTAATATCCAAAGATGTGTTGTTTAGGGGGATTAGCAGAATCAATGTGTGGGGTTAAGGGAATGGGGCTGGGGGTGGGCCCAGGTAAGATGCTCTGTCAGAGAGTCAGTGCAGACTCGATGGGCCAATGGCCTCTTTCTGCACTATAGGAATTCTACGATTCTGTCATATTTACATAATCCAAAGTTTTTACAGCGCAACATGAATATATATTTTTTAAAAACACCTAAATCTCTGCTTCATTACATTAAATATTTAAATTATTATGATGGCCTGAGCTGACTTATAAGCTTGATTATTCAGTTACACAGCTGTCATTTGAGTGCTTCAATAGAGTCATAGGGCATCAAAAGCCGGCATTGTAATTGGCTACACAACAGAAACAAACCAGGAAAACATGACTGGTTCCGTATGAATGTCATGTTGATGCATGACAATTTGGCAAACATCAAGATGATCTTTGTTTCTGGGCGTTAACGACATCCTTACCGAGAAAGTGGAAGCACTTATGGCTGACATAAGCTGTTACATTGGCTGACAGTAATTAAATCTCCATGTGATCTAGTCAATTGGCAAAATCAGTAACAACGCACAATTCTGATGAATGTCCAACTGCTTCTTGTATACTTTGGGGAGAATGAATAAATCAAATAGCCCTTTGGGACCAATCCGCTCATTACACCCTGGATAGAGGTGGGCCTGGCATCCTGGCTAATGCCATAACAATCACTTTCAATTGCTCGCTATAAGGCTGTAACCACAATACAAATTCTGACAGCTGAGCCACTTTGAGCTACAGGCAGAGCAGCTGGAATTATTGAGTACAAGAGGGATGCCATATGATAAAGCTGCAATATGTCATCCCAAATGAGCTGAATTCTAAATCTACAAGAGCACTGCTATTCAAATAGACCTAGAAATCTGTGGCTGGCATATCCTTTCCCCAGCAGTCAGACTCCTGCACTCTTCCTTTGTGAATGATACATTAACCCCTTCCCTCAGATAATGAATCTGTACAAGGTGTTGAATACTCCTTGGAAGAAGCACTGATAATAGCACTGGTGTAGAATGTACTCTGGGTGGAGGACTTTGATGTCCATATCCAAAAGTGCTTTGGTATCGCCTCTGGTGACCAAATCATGAAGGACATACCCACCAGACTCAACCTGCAGCAGGTCATAAGGGAACCGGCAAGAGAGAAAACCTGCTTGACCATGTCCTCAAGAACCTCCCTGTCAGTGCAAAAGATAAGGCCAAAAGAATTACAACTTCGTCAGCTGGAAGTACCAATTGCGGCCTCCTCCTGAGATCCCCAGTGTCACGGCTGCCAGTCTTAAGCTGAGTTGATTCTTTCCACGTGATATCAAGCAAAGGCCAAAGGTATTGGATACAGCAAGGCTATGGACCCTGACAAGATCTCACCTGTACTCTGTTTCAGTACAGTTACAACATCAGCATCCACCTATAATTGTGCAAAATTGCATATCCTGTTCATAAAAAGCAGGCCAAATCTAATCTAGCCAATTGCTGCCCCCCCCCCGCCCCATCACTCTACTCAATTATTAGAAAATTGATCGAAGATGTTGTTAACAGTGCTATCAAACAGCACTCACTCAGCAGGAAGCCGATCATCCATGCTTTGTTTGGGTTCAAATAGGATCAGAATGTGAAATAATGTTAACAAGGCTTGGTTAGGGCACTGTATCTGCGTCCATACAGCATTTGTTACGAGGTATGTTATTTGAAAGCACAAATAGAGGTAAATGGATAGACTTCAATTGCCAATACAGAGATGTGGGTGACTGAGACTGAAACTGAACATTTAAGTATGTTTGCCACTTAGAAAGGGAAAGGGGGCAGCGGGCGAGTTCTCTTAATAAAGGACGAGATCCAGTACATTTGTGAGAGGTGATCTTAGATCAAAGCTTCAAGATGTAGAGTCAATTTGGCTGGAGCTAAGAAAGAGTAAACATTGGTGGAAGTTGTTTACAGGCCACAAACTAATGTTGGGCATAGTATACATCAGGAAAATAGAACTGCATGTAGCATAGGTGGGAACACAGTGATAATGGATGACTTCAATTTACATTTGACCCGGCTAACCTAATGAGCACCAATGTCATAGAGGCTGAATTCCTGGAGGGTGTATGAGATGGGTTTCTGGAGCAATACAATGAAGAACCAACTAAGGATCAAGCTATTTTAAATTTCATCTTATGTAATGTCTGCATGGGTTTCCTCTGATTGCTGCAGTTTTCTCCCACAGTCCAAAGATGTAACCTGTACATTAGATTGATTGGCCAAGCCCTTTAGTGTTAAGAGGAATAGTGGGTAAAACACTTGCATTTATGGGGATAAGGCCTGGGTGGGATTGTTGTTGGTGCAGGCTCAATGGGCCGAATGGCCTCATCCTGGACTGTAGGGATTCTATGATAATTAATAACCTTCCTGTAAAGGAGCATTTGGGAAATAATGACCATAATAAGATAGAATTTCATATTAAGATTGAAAGCAGTGTAGCTTATTCTCACTTAAATCTGAACAAAGGAAGCTGTGAAGGTATGAGGACAAGTTGGCTATGATGGATTGTGAAAAAATATTGACAGTGGACAGGCAGTAACTTGAATTTAAAGAAGTATGATATAGTCTGCAGCAAATATACATCCCCTAAAGATACAAAAACCCAACAGGGAAGGTGAGTCAAGCATGGAGTTCAAGGAAAGTTCAAAACTGCATTACATCAAAGGAAATGATTTATAAGATTGCCAGCAAACATGATAAGCCCCAGAATTGGAAGCCATTTAGAATTAAAAAGGAGGGTCAAGAAACTGATAGAGAGAGAGAAAAGAGAATATGACTGCAAGCTAGCAAGAAACACAAAAGCTTCTTTAGGTATTTGCAGAGGAAAAGATTGGCAAAGGCAAAAATGGGTCCATTTTAGGCAGAAACAGGAGAATTAATAATGGCGAATGGCGAAATGTCAGTTATAAAACAGTTACTTTGTGTCTGCCTTCATGGAGAAGGATGAAGAAAATCTCCCAGAAATACCAGGGAATTAAGTGGCTTGCGAAAATGAGGAGCTGAAAGAAATTAGCATTAATAAAGAGGCAGTACACAAAAACTTAATTGGATCGAAAGTTGATAAATACTCTGGATCTGATGAGCTGCTGAGAGTGTTGTAGGAGGTGACGAGAGGTGTTCAATGCATTGTGGTTATCTTTCAAAATTCTTTAGATTCTGGAAAGACTCCTGCAAATTGTAATGTAGCAAATGATGCCCCACTATTTAAGAAGGGAAGGAAAGAATAAATTGAGAACTACAGGACTTGTTATTTTGACATCAGTAGTAGTGGAAAATATTAGAATCTATTATAAAGGATGTGATAACTAGCCACTTGGAAAATAATGATGTGATAAGGCAGAGTCATGAAAGATATATGAAAGGAAAATCATGTTTGACAAACCTGTTGACACTCTGAGATGTTACTTGTAGCATAGATAAAGGAGAACCTGTAGATGTAATGTATTTGCATTTTCAACTTTTGATATGGTCCCACACAGAAGATTGGTAAACAAAATTAGATCACATGGGATTGGTATTAATATGAGGGGGCAATATATTGGGTATGAATTGAAAATTGATTCGTGGACAGAAAACATACAAAAAAAGGATCATTCTCAGGATAGCAAGCTGTTACCAGTGGGGTACTATAATATCAGTGCTGGGGCCACAACTGCTCACATCCTATATAACTGACTTGGAATTGGGGATCAAATGTAATAATTCTAAATTTACTGATGACACTATACTTGATGGGAATGAGAGTGGAAGGAGCCTTCAAGTGGCCTTGGACAAGTAAAGCGAATGGACAAGAACATGGCAGTTGGAATATACTGTGAATAGTTATGATGTTATCCACTTTGGTACAAAAGAAACAGAACAGCAGAATGTTTCTCAAATGATGAGAGGTTGGCATGTGTTGATTTTTAAAGAGAACTGGGTATCCTTGTTCATGAGTCACTGAAAGCTAATACACGGTGTGTTGGCTTTCATTGCAAGGGGATTTGATTATAGGAGTAAAGATATCTTATTGCAATTATATAGACCCTTGGTGAGACTGCACCTGGGATATTGCTTTGATTTTTTTTAATCTTCTTATCCAAGAAAAGATATACTTGCCATTGAGGGGGCATGACAGAAGTTCAACAGACTAATTTCTGGGATGGCGGGATTGTCTTATGAGAGGAGATGGCAAAAACTGGGCTTGTATTCTCCAGAGTTTTAAAGAATGAGAGGTGATCTCATTAAAACTTGCAAACTTCTTGCAGGTTGTAATAAGGTAGATATAATTAGAATGTTTCCCCTGGTGGTGAGTCTGGAACCAGGGAACTCAGTCTAAGAATTAGGAGCAAGCCACTTAAGAACGAAATGAGGAGGAATTTCTTCATTGAGAGGATGGTGAAGCTTTGAAATTCTCTACCCAAGAGGACTTTGGAAGCTCAATTACTGAACATATTCAAGACAGAAATTGATAGATTATATCAAAAGATGTGGGCATAGTGTGGTAAAGTGGTGGAGAGGTAGACGATTGGCCATGATCTAATTGAATGGTGGAGTTGGTTCACAGGCCAATTGGCCATCTTTGTTCCTATGTTCCTACTGACCTCAGTAGAGCCTTAGTGCATGAATGGTTGCAATTGTCAGAGGCCAATCATCTCAATTCCAGCTTCCTGCTAAGGACAGCAAGATGAAGTCTGCATCTGTTGCTAGATCCCTGAGTTTTGTGAAAGATCATATCATCCTGCCCTGTAATACCAGAAAATGGCAGACTTATTCAAATGAATTGGATCTCCCTTCCCAATGGTGTCTATTAATGACAAACATTTCACACCTATATAACATTCACATGGGCTTCCACAACCACCAGATTCACCTTTATGACTCAGAATATCATTCTTTATTTGGAAATGATATTATTATCTGTAGACAGGCCTATAAACTCTTCTGACTACATTCTCACGATGCTGGTGGTGTGAACAATATTTCCTTGTTTCTGACATCTTTAGAAATTATATTAAGATTGTTCTGGGGCTAAAAATAAATGAGAATGTTTGCAAGATAATTATTTTGAGAGTCTTTTTTTTGAAGAGCTATGAGCAATTTAGCAATTTTCCAATTGCAATTGAGAAATGTGTCGTACAGGGATTATTGCTGCCTTCTCAATCACATAAACCTTTCTGTCATGAGCACTTTGCTGTTATGGAATAATGTGGAAGATAAATAATTTCAATGGAAAGAGAAGAGGTGATTGATAAACCCAGTATAGAGATGCACATTATTTGATATTGAGAGAGTACATGATGAATCCATTTTAATCGTATTTAATAATCTTCCTTGCTTGACAAGTGCATTGTCCAGTGCATCCAAGTGCCAGGCATGTTTGGAGGTGAGCACAGACTGTGGCATTAATTCCTGCCATTGTAGGCCATCCTGTTCTGTTGAAAGGCTCAGTGTGATATTAGTAGGCGTTGAATGATGCTGGAACGGTTCCATTATGAGCTTTCTGCTCTTACAGTGAAGCGGCACAAATAATATGGCAGTGTGAGTCAGAATGCTTCTGCTGCTGACGCACTCGGGAGACGTTTTGCAGCTCAGTTCAGCCTGGCACTGCTACACCTGAAGGGCTTACTTTCCACGGAGCGTACTGATTACTGAAAGTACCAAGTCCACTTCAGCCGCTAGCTTATGGCAAAAATCCTGCTTCCTGCAAGCTAATGAACTGATGTTGTATTTTTTTTATTGGCAGTGCCAGAATGGTAATCTGTCAGTAGTGAGCACCATAGTGGAGTACTGTTTTCCACAGTATTGTATTTTTTTGTGTTCTGTGTTATTAATTTTATGACACCAGCTGTACGGTTTCCAAGGAAACAGGCGCTGTGCAAGCAATGTGCGAATTACTTTGCATTTATCTGTAAGGAAAGTGGAAAAGGAGGCTTTAAACAATCTGTAATAGAATGAGATCATTTTTAAAGTACAACAAACATAATTTCATAGTTAATTCGTTTTTATCTCATGACGTAGGCCCAACTGTTGTGTGTGGATATAGATAAGAGAAAAATGTGATGTCACACATGCACATAAATGTATGTTGTTAAATGCATTTGCAAGTGAATTTAATCACATTCATCTCATTTACGTTTGTGCACCAGAGGAAGAGTTGGACTATCCCTTACCAGAAATGAGTGCTAGCAATTCTATGACATCCCATAGTCATGATGTGGAGATACCGGTGTTGGGACTGGGATGGGTACAGTAAAAAGTCTCTCAACACCAGGAGTGCTGCTCACCTGATGAAAGAGCAGCACTCCAAAAGCTTGTGATTCCAAATAAACCTGTTGAACTTTAACCTGGTGTTGTGAGACTTGTTATTGTACCAAATAAATCATACAGGCAGATGGCACTTTGACAGGATTTCAGACAAAGAATGATGCCCATATATTTGTTGCTTGGGGTGCACAAAACACTTGTTGAACTTCCTCAATTTGGTTTTGATGCTACAATCATAGTGCAACAAGACTTGTTGTCACCACATCTTATGGTCATATAATGAGTAAGGCAATCAAGGGTTACGGGGATAAGGCAGGAAGGCGGAGTTGAGAATTATCACATCAGATCAGTCATGATCTCATTGAATGGCAGAGTAGACTCAATCCATCAAATGGCCTACTTTTGCATCTATGTCTCATGATCATGCAAATTGCCATTTTTAGCTTCTGATTTGTTGGTTTTAGTTGTTGGCCTTGGCTCAGTAGCATCATTCCAGCCCTGAGTCAGACGGTTGTGAGTGAAATCCAACTCCAGAGACATGTACACAAAATGCAAGTTAGTATTTCTGCACGATATTAAGCAAGTGCTGTGTTGTAGGGAGGTGCTGTCTCTCAGGTTGAGGCATTAAACTGGTGACTCTCTGCCGTCTTGGATGGATGCCACTGATCCCATGGCATCCCATTCTCAAAGAAGAGCAAGCATGTTCTCATGATGTTTTGGCCAATATTTATCCCTCTACCTTATCTGATCCAAGATCAAAAGATGGTAGGTGCTGAAAATCTGAAAAACAGCATTTGCAAAGCGAGAAACAGAGTTGGAGTTTCAGGACAGTGACTGTTCTTCAGATAATCAGGTAAATTATTTTGTTGCTTTTTCTGCGTTCTTGCTCTGTGCCTACAGGCTGCCATATTTCTACTGTTGCAACAGTCTCAACACTTCAAAAGGATTTCATAGAATCATAGATCCCTACAGTGCGGAAGAAGGCCATTCAGCCCATCAGGTATCAGAGCATCATACCAGCTGGCCCATCACCCCATCTTATCCTGTAACTCCATGCAGAGTTTTGAGGGATTCCATATTCATGGAAAGGACTATGTAGATGTAAATCTTTCCCCCCCCTCTCTCCTTCCTTCCTTTTCCTTCTTGTCTGTCTGGCCTTGCTTTTTTTTCTTTCACCTCATCATGTGGCTGAAGGCCTAACTAAAAGTATCGTAGTAAGAAGTCTCACAACGCCAGGGTAAAGTCCAACAGGTTTATTTGGTATCACAATCTTTCGGAGCACTGCTGATTCACCTGATGAAGGAGCAGCACTCCAAAAACTTGTGATATCAAATAAACCTGTTGGACTTTAACCTGGTGTGAGTCTTCTTACTGTGCCCACCCCGGTCCAACACCAACATCTCCGTATTAAAGGTATCATAGCTGCGGTTTAGATTGGAATTTGAGAGAAGATGGATTTGAGATGTGCCTGAGCTGTTTACTGAAGAGTGTCTGGTGGAAAGAAGTGGGATGCAGTCCACTCTTGATCACATTCCTGTGGTATACTTATGCAACTCACAGTAATGTTTGTAGATGTTGCTGGCACTGGATGCAGTTGCTTCTATATAAGATGCACAAAGATATTTGAGTTTGGGAGCTGGTGCTATAATTGTTTAATGTTGTTAGTGCTGACAGGATTGAATGCTGTCCTGACAGTGTGGAGGAATAGCTTGGAGTTTTATAATGAAGCTGGTTTAAAGTTAGATATTGTTGAATACATTGTTGAGATGCACTCTTTACTGTGATAAACTGTTAATTTGATAATTAAGGGTGAGATACCTTATGATTCACTAATATACATGTGGTTGTACAGCAACTTTGATATTTAAAGATCTAAAAGGAATCATAGGATCCTTACACTGCAGAAGGAGGCCTTTAGCCCATTGGGTCTAAACTGACTCTTCAACAGAGTATAGAGGGGCCCCTGTAAGCCCACGTATTTATCTGCTCATCCCCCTAACTCACACATCCTGGGACACTAAGGGGCAATTTAGCACGGCCAATCCACCTAACTGGTACATTTTTGGACTATGGGAGGAAACCAGACTACCTGGAGAAAACACACACACACACGGAGAAAACACAAACTCCACATAGACAATCACCTAACGCCGGAATTGAATCTGGGACCCGGATGCTGTGAGGCAGCAGTGCTAACTACTGTGCCACATGCCACAGTCAAGGATGATGGGGATAATGAGTTGAGGAGGTAGGATGAGAGAAGAATTGGCGAATGTTGACTGGGGGAGTGCGTTGGAAGGTAGGTCTGCTGAGGAGCAGTGGAGGATCTTTAAGGAGATCTTTCTTGGTGCTCAGCAGAAATTTATTCCGATGGTTAAAAAGGACTGTAGGAGGAGAGGTAATAAGCCATGGATAACGAAGGAGGTGAAGGAAAGTGTTAAATTGAAAGCGGAGGCGTTTAGAGTAGCTAAGAGTAGTGGGCGAGAAGAGGATTGGGAGAGGTTTAATTGTCAACAAAGATTGACAAAGAAGTTGATAAAGAAGGGTAGGAGAAACTATGAAGCTGGGCTAGCGCTTAATATAAAAAAGGATAGCAAGAGTTTTTATAAATATATAAAAAGGAAGAGGCTGGCTAGGGTGAACGTTGGACCCTTAGAGGATGAGAGGGGGGACTTAGTGGTAGGGGATGGGGAAATGGCTGAGGTCTTGAATAACTTTTTTGTTTTGGCCTTCACGGAGGAGGACGTGAATAATTTGCCGGGTGTTAGCAATGGAAAGGTGGTAGGACTGGAGGGTCTCAGTGACATTATTGTTACTAGAGAGGCGGTGTTCGACAGACTGGAGGGGCTGATTGTGGACAAGTCCCCAGGACCGGATGGAATGCATCCGAGGGTTCTGAAAGAAATGGCGAAGGTGATAGTGGATGCCTTGGTGATTATTTTCCAAACGTCGCTGGATTCTGGGGAAGTGCTGGAAGATTGGAAAACGGCTAATGTTACGCCGTTGTTTAAGAAGGGTGCCAGGCAAAAGGCAGGGAATTATAGGCCGGTTAGTTTAACGTCTGTTGTAGGTAAAATGCTAGAATCTGTCATCAAGGAGGAGATAGCGAGGCATCTTGAGGGGAATTGCTTGATAGAGCAGACGCAGCACGGTTTCGTTAAGGGGAAGTCGTGTCTGACAATTTATTGGAGTTATATGAGGATGTGTCTAGGGCGGTGGATAGAGGAGAGCCGGTGGATGTGGTCTTTCTTGATTTTCAGAAGGCGTTCGACAAGGTACCTCACAAGGGGTTATTACAGAAGGTCAGGGGGCATGGAGTTGGGGGTAGGGTGTTAGCGTGGCTAGAGGATTGGTTGTCAAATAGGAAGCAAGAGTGGGGGTTAATGGGTGCTATTCGGATTGATGGTTGGTGACTAGTGGAGTGCCCCAGGGGTCGGTGCTGGGGCCTCAGCTATTTACCATTTATGTAGATGATCTGGAGGAGGGATCCGAGTGTATGGTGTCGAAATTTGCTGATGACACCAAGATTGGTGGAACGGCAAATTGCGCCGAGGGTGTGGAGAGTCTGTAGAAGGATCTAGATAGGCTGGGCGAATGGGCCAGGAAATGGCAAATGGAATTTAATGTTGGCAAGTGTGAGGTGGTCCACGTTGGTAGGAAGAATGGTAGGAAGGACTATTACTTACGTGGCGAAAAACTGCAGCAGGCGACGGTGCAGAGGGACCTCAGGGTCCTTGTGCATGAGTCGCAAAAACCCAGCTTGCAGGTGCAGCAGGTGGTCAGGAAGGCAAATGGGATGCTGGCCTTCATAGCGAGGGGGATTGAATATAAAAGTAGGGAGGTCTTGCTGCGGCTGTATAGGGCATTGGTGAGGCCGCAGCTGGAGTACTGTGTGCAGCTTTGGTCGCCGTACTTATGCAAGGATATTTTGGCCTTGGAGGGAGCGCAGAGGAGGTTTACTAGGCTGATACCAGAGTTGAGGAGGTTGAGCTATGAGGAGAGGCTGAATAAACTAGGCTTGTACTTGTTAGAGTTTAGAAGAATGAGGGGAGATCTCATTGAGACATATAAGATGATGAACGGGATGGATAGGATAGAGGCGGAGAGACTCTTCCCGCTCAGAAAGGACAGTAGGACTAGGGGGCACAGCCTCAAGATAAAGGGGGGGCGGTTTAGAACGGAGTTGAGGAGGAACTTCTTCGCTCAAAGGGTGGTGAATCTCTGGAATTCTCTGCCCGTTGAAGTGGTGGAGGTTGCCTCGCTAAATATTTTTAAGACGCGGGTTGATGGGTTTTTGATAAGCGAGGGGATTAAGGGTTATGGGGAGAGGGCGGGAATGTGGAACTAAGCCACGACAGATCAGCCATGATCTTATTGAATGGCGGGGCAGGCTCGAAGGGCTAGATGGCCTACTCCTGCTCCTATTTCTTATGTTCTTATGTTCTTATTATCTCAGCAGATCAGTCATGATCTCATTGAATGGCAGAGTGGACACGATGGGTCAAATGGCTACTTCTGTGCCTGTCTTATGATCTTGCAAATCATCGTTCCTAGCTTGTCACAAGTTAGGACATAACATTTTTAGAATCATAGAATCCCTACAGTGCAGAAGGAGGCCATTCAGCCTATTGAGCCTGCACTGACAACAATCCCACCCAGGTCCCATCCTTGTAACCCCACGTATTTACCCTGCTAATCCCCCTGACACTAAGGAGCAACTTAGCATGGCCAATGAACCAAACCTGCACATCTTTGAACTGTGAGAGGAAACCAGAGCACCCAGAGGAAACCCACGCAGACATGGGGAGAACATGCAAACTCCACACAGACAGCCACCCGAGGCCAGCGTGCGCCAGCAATGCTAACCACTGTACCAGAATGTCACAAGTTAGGACATAACCTTTGATGCCGTTTTAGACGTAGTTCCAGATGTTGGGGCATATTACTGGTGTGTAATCAACATGCATTGAGTAAAAGAACAAATTCTATCAAATACTGTGAGCAATGTTAGAAAAATCTCAAATGACCTTTACCTGTCGCAGAACATAATGTATATCTGAGGTTTGGAGGGGAATTTTGAAAAAATATAGCTAAGTTGTTACACAACTAACTTTATAAATCATAGATGTTGCACAGAAATTGAAAAGGGGATTATGTATTACTTTCCACAGTTACAGCACAATGATGAATTTCAAAGTATTGACATGAGCTAATCAAGAATTTATAGATTATAAAGAAAAGTCAACAACAAAAAAATTGTTACTCTTTGCTGAAACAAACTTAAATAAGGAGGTTATATCGGGATAATTAATCCGGCATGTTTGCCACAATTGGGCTGGATGTTGAGCGGCAAAGCATGTAGCTTCAACCTTCTACTTCTGTCAATTCCCAGGAAAAACAGTGCATCAAGGGATTAACCTATGAACATCTGACACTTTTTAATAAAAAGAAGCAAGCTCATGTACCATCCCTTACATAACCATTTTATAAGAACAGTTCACAGTACAGAAAATTTCACAAGAGCAGGTAACGTTGCCTTATTGTAGGAGCCACAACATCTATAAAATATCCGTGGGGCAATCTTTGTGCTGATAAAAGAAAATAACAGAAAAATGTCAGCAAAATTAATTATGTCTTAATCTTCCAGCAGCTGTGAAATGCCATTATCACTTTCACCTGTAATCTACTTACATTTGAAACCCATTAGATGCAAAAGTGCTAATTATCAGAACTGTTAGCGATAATAATTGACATCCAATACCCTTGAAACACTGCTAAAGGGTGTTGTCAGTAAGCAGATGCTGTAAATTGTGGCATATGACTCAACCCACTGTATAAGGTGACCCCATTTCTCCGGCCCCAAAATGCAGGTTCTTGCACACTCTGCAGATGGTTAACTTCCTCCCTGCCATTTCGGCCACAACATTCCATGCTCAACTTAACAGTCGGCCTCAATTTTTCACCCCACGAATGCACGCTTTACTTATCAATATCTTAAAACTGAGCGCAGGGGATCATGCAAGCTGTGTGGCACAGGATGTACACGAGTTGAAGACATGCCCAATATTCGCATCAAATGCTGATGACATTTTAGAATGGAGGCCATACCCACCCGCACCTGCAGTTCACTTTCATACTGTATATAAGCTGACACCTATTTTTGAATTATCAAGGTTTCAAAGGTTGATTTAGATGCCGCCTTTGGCATTGTGTTTTGACTTTGTGAAACAATGTGTTATCAAGCTTATGTCCTTTTGTAGCGTGTTCCTAATAGCAACTCATAGAATCATAGAAACCCTACAATGCAGAAGGAGGCCATCAAGCCTACACCGTCAACAATCCCACCCTATCCCTGTAACCCCACGTATTTACCCTGCTAATCCCCTTGACACTAAGGGGCAATTTTGCATGGCCAATCAACCTAACCTGCACATCTTCAGAGTATTACATTACATGAGCCGTAAATCTTAAATTAATTTTGCAGCCGTAATGGAGCACCTGTGTTGCTCAGAGGTGGGTTGGCAACGCATCAGATGCAAGAGAAGGACGTTTTCTCTCCGTCGCTACCTTCCTCCCTGCAATGGGACATAATGAGATTAAATTAAATGTGGTTTGACAAAAATGACATTTAAGCCAAGCACAGATGAGTGTCGGCGTTGGCAGCTGCCCTCTTTGTGTGTACTGCAAACAGCAATGCTCTATCAAAACATGAACGTTTGCCTATTTCTAGGGTTTGTTGTTTTCATCTTCAGTGGATTAATGCCTTAGGCTCCAGCAAGTCTAATACTCCTGAGAATTTAATTACAATCAATGTATCACCATTATTCTATTAAAAAAACTTAATTATGTGAAAACTTCCAGTCGACTTTTCCCATTATGTATTCCTATTTTTACATTCATAATCGAAACTGCCCAGCATGTAAGTCGGTAATTTCTTCCTTCCCCAGTGGAGGTTCTGCAGCTATCAGTGCAGGAATGCATGAAAGAAATGCAAAAATTAAGACAAAATGTATTAGTTCAAAAGCGAGACTTGAATTATTTCTGCATATTCGGGTTCAGTTATGCACTGCCCTCCAACCATTCTTCACTTAAAGACTGCATTTAGCTTTACATTTCTATGTGCAAATCTAATGAAGAATGACTTGCAAAGATTATGAAGTTTGAAGCAATTATATGACTTTTTAAATTAGAACATTTATACAACAGTATAAAGTAACTGAAATCCCTGCTGACTTCATCTTAGCTTATCTACATCGCACGCACACTATCCGAAACAAATTCTGTTTTTTAATAAAAAGTTACTGAGACAGGTTGTTTTTTATTTAAATTACTTAAACAGTGCGTCCACACTGTTAAATATTTGATGCTGGTAACTCTTGGTATCAGATGCTGAGACCAACAATGCACCTGATGTGCTATATGACTGGGAGCCTGTGTAAAAATTATATAATGACTTGCACAAAATCTGACATTGTGTTAGTTCAAAATGGGTACTGAAAGCAAAGCCAGCAACAAAAATATATAGACATATTTCAGAGCTCTGGTCTGGACAAATGCATTTATTCTACCCTTCCTTACTTTAATGGCCTTAAATGGATGCTGCAAAGGCTATGGGCCCTGACACCATTCCAGCAATAATACTGAAGATTTGTGCCCCAGAATTTGCGTTCTCCTTGCCAAGCTGTTTCTGTATAGCTACAACACTGCTACAGTTTCTGTTCGGCAATCTGGAAAACCGTCCAGGTATCTCCTGCCCACAAAAAGTAGGACAAATCCATCCCAGCCAATTACTGCCCCATCAATCTACTCTCAATTACCAGCAAAGTGATGGAAAGTGTTGTCGACAGTGCTATGCAGCAGCACTTATACAGAAATAACCTGCTCACTAATGCTTGGTACGGGTTCTGCCAGAACTATTCTGCTCCTGACTGAGTGTGGCACTGAGGAGCCCGACTAGAACTGGAGTCAATGCAAATAAGGGGAAAACTCTCTGCTGGTTGGAATCATACCTGGCGGAAAGGAAGATGGCTGTAGGTGTTGGAGGTCATTCATCTCAGCTCCAGAACATCACTGCCAGAGCTCCTCAGCTAGTGTCCTAGGCCCAGCCATCTTCAGTTGCTTCATCAGTGCCTTTCTCACTATCGCAATGTCAGATGTAGGGATGTTTGCTGAAGATTGCACAGTGTTCAGCAACATTTTCGACAACTCAGATACTGTAGCAGTCTTTGCCCATATGCAGCAAGACCTGCATATTCAGGTTTGGGCTGATAAGTGAAATGTAACATTCACACCACACAAGTGTCAGGCAATGACCACCTCCAACCATTTCTTCTTTATATTAAATGGCATTACCGTCACTGAATTCCCCAGCATCAACATCCTGGAGGTTACCATTGACCAGAAACTGAACCAGACCAGCCATGTAAAGATTGCAGTTACAAGAGCAGGTCAGAGGCTGGGAACTCTGCGTAGAGTAACTAATCTCCTGACTTACCTAAGTCTGTTCACCATCTACAAGACACAAATCAGGAATGTGATGGACTACTCTCCACTTTCTGGATAGGTCCAGCTCCCATATCAAGAAGCTTGACACCATCTAGGACACAGTACCTTACCTGATTGGCACCTCATTCACCAACTTCAACATCCACGCATGTCACAACCGTGGTTCAAGAAGGCAGTTCACCACTACCTTGTCGAGGGCAATTAGTGATGGGCAACAAATGCTGGCCCACCACATCCCATGAAAGAATACACAAAAGTGGGATCACAGGCACAGTCAAAAACCAGGCAGCGTTCACTGAGCTGTCAGAAGCCCTCTGCCCCAGGTTTCAGACCATGTCGCCCTCGCTGTACACCATGATGTTATGAAAATAGTTGCTCCCACATTGTGACATAGGTGGCATGACAGGGACAGTGGTTCTGGCAAGGTGGAGCCTTGTCCACATTTTTGTGGAATTTCAAATGAACACTTTTTATTCTTCCTTAATTTCTATGCTTTTGGACATTCTTAGTGACATTTCTGAACACTTCTGTCAGATGCTCAAGTTACTTTTCACAGTGGAAGAGTTGATCTGTTAAACATGTTCAGGGAAGTGAGAAACATTCTTCCTGTGTCCACAAAAATATTCTTCCTTCAATCAACAGCAGCAAAAAGACATTATTGGTCATTCATTCACTTCTGTCATCTCGCTGTTCACAAATTAAATTGAATTTTTTCTACATATTGGCAAATTTACTTGTAAAATAATTTGTCACTATAAAGCTATTTGGGATATCCTGAGGATAAGTTAATAAGTAAAAGCAAGCTGTGTTTGTTCTGTGAGGTGACCTTACTGTGTGTGGGCAAACTCCTGTCCTTTGGAGCATCCAGCGTTTCAGCATAACCCATGAACTCAGTGCTTGTGGAATCACGGCTGCTTCTGCATGTCTTGTTACTTGGTCAAATCACTTATTGATGTACCCCAACTGCCTGCTTTATTCTTTCTTCTCAAACTCGTGAAGGAGCTGTTCATCACTACACTAGCTGTTGTAGACCAGAGGGGAGAGACAGCTTTAGCTTCCAATTTCATTTGTGTAAAAGCAACTCTTTCATCAGTTGTCCAGAGGCATGTTTTCTGGTGGAAGGCATATCAGTTCCCAAAGTTGGAAACAATTCTATCACAGCTTGGCACTCCATGTCACAGAGTTGTGGTGAACTGTTAGTGTTTTCTATTGTTATTAGTGGATAGTTGGATCAAACGGCAGCTTAACCCAGGGACTTCTGGGCTCGTATTTAATGATGTATGTTGCAAAGGAGTTTCCGTGATGTGAAGTGAATTCATATCTCTGTTACATTAATTCCTTGGGTCAATTGCAACAACTAATGGAAGCTTAGTTCCACATTACCATCAGCTTGTACCTGAGCAGAAATTGACTATGCCATCAGCAATGTTTTCCAAACAAAATCTGAAACCATGAAAGCAATGTCTTCCGTCAATGTGTTTGCAATGTACCTTGAGAATCGCGTGACCTCACAATGGTGTCACCTGCCAATAACACATTACAGCTCCATTTACCTCGTGTATTTCGGGAGGGGATGGCATAGTGGTTTTATTGCTCGACTATTAATCCAGAAACTCAGCTAATGTGCCAGGGACCCAGGTTCAAATCGGCCACGGTCAATAGTGGTATTTGAATTCAATAAAAATATCTGGAATTAAGAATTTACTGATGACCATGAATCCATTGTCGATTGTCAGAAAAACCCATCTGGTTCTCTAAAGTCTTTGAGGGGAGACAACATGCCGTCCTTACCTGGTCTGGCCTACATGTGACTCCAGAGTCACAGCAATGTAGTTGGACTCTCAACTGCCCTCGGGCAAGCAGGGATGGGCAATAAACGCTGGCCAGTCAGCAAGTTCCATGTCCCACAAATGAACAAAGAAAACAAAGGCTTGCAAAAAGTTGAGCCTATTTCAAAAACTAAAATAATTTTCTACATTATTTATGGGTAACATTCTCCATGATAAATTCTTCTTGCTCATTAGCCTCAACATGTTTCTTTTTATCTTCTCATTAAGATATGCTTAAATGCTAGTTTAAATGGTGTTTGAAGTTCAGGGCTGTTGTTGATAATAGCGATAGACTATTTTTGTTGCTCCTGGTAGATGTAGTACTCTTCACAGCGAGATGGAGGTAGTGTCATCAGCAGGCAAATATTTTTTTGCTGGTACGATATTGGAGTGTCTTTTATCCTGAAGTTCTCTATTCGGTCCTAATTTAATACTGTAAGGAGGGACCAATGCAATTAGATATAGTAATCAGACCATATTTAGCATGCAAAACAATAAGAAGCTTGGAATAAATGTCAAGCGATACATGGAAAAGCTTCAGTTTTCATTTCTGGTCACTGTTAAGTATTGCTTTGAAAATGTGTACCTGCCAGCATTGGACTTGACAACTATGTTTAAAGATAAGGGGAGCCTTGCTGTGTGAATTTGCCCATCCCTGCTGATAACCTGTGCTTTTCCTGGGGGCTGAGGTGATGGTGTGCACATGTGGGTGGACACTTCCCTCGCAGTATCTGGGGTCAGAAAGAGCACCTCAGTATGTGGGGAATATTTACACTGACATTATGGAAAAAATAAAGGTCCCCATGAAATTGCGATACCACTATCATTCCTTATTCTATTAAGTCCCCTTTGATTTTTCTGAAGGTGTGTGCTACTATTTCTTCAATCACGGATCTTTTATACTGGTGCTTCACCAGACTCTTGAATGATAGCATCAGAGGTTCACACAGTACAGTAAGAAGAGACCCTATGGCCCATCGAGTCTGCATCAAGTCTGCATTAATTCCACTTTCCAGCATGACATAGACAAGTTGGCCTGAAGGGCCTGTTTCCATGCTGTAAACCTCCATGACTCTATGATACTCAACCCATAGCCTTGAATGTTATGACATTTCAAGTGCTTATTTTGAAAAGGTTGTGAAGTTTCCTGCGTCTCCTACCCTCCTGGGCAGTGCATTCCAGACTCCCTCCACACTCTGCATGCAAATCTCCTCTGAACCTCCTGCTCCTCATCTTAAAATTATGCCCCCTTGTTATTGAAACTTCAGCTAAGGGGAGCAGCAGTTTCCTATCCACAATACCCCTCATAATGGTATGTAACTTTTTGATTTTTCTTTAATGAATGTAAGATTTGAAAATATATTTTGACATTGAAGTTGATATTGATGGAAGCACTTGTCCAAGACCTTGCCTGCCCCAACGTAAGATCGCTGTGCGGGCAGGAACCTGGAGCGAATCTTGTCCTTTCAATTCCATTCCCCACCCCCCCTTAAAAACACATTGGTGAAGGACTGGAAAATTCTGGCCTTGTCTCTTTTCCTTTCTAATCATGGACAAGTCTATGAAGCTACAAATATACTGCCAGTCTCCTCCATTTATAACCTTTGCATCTCCCCATACGCAGGGCTAAATGTTTGTGACGATCTACTCCACCAGGCTATGGTGCCAATTTGCTGCCACCCCAGAATCATTTTCTCGGAGGTGGGAACAGGATCAGCAGGATTACACACCCTGCAGTGGCAAGTAAAGTAGGTTACTGAGTTTATTAACCCAGAGGCCCCGAGGTACCAGGAATAGGCCAGCAGCCCAGAAGCAGCTTGCCTGAGGGACACTGGGGTACCGGTCTTCCTGATGGCATTTAGGCCTTCCCACCTGCAGGCCATTTGTGCTCTGACACTACTCGATGGGGTGTCCCCCTCCACAAATGGGAACCCAGCAGTACATTTTTGCATCGAGTCCATAAAATCCCTCCAGTACAAAACAAGGCCATTCAGCCCATCATTTCTGGACGGACCACAATCCCATCTAGGCCCCATTCCCATAACCCCACGCATTTACCCTCTAATCCCCCTGACACTAAGGGGCAATTTATCATGGCCGATCAACCTAACCCGCACAACTTTGGACTGGGTAGAAAACCGGAGCACCCTGAAGAAACCCACGCAGACATGGGGAGAATGTGCAAACTCCACACAGACAATGAGTGGAATTGAACCTGGGACCCTGGCACTGTAAGGCACCAGCGCTAACTGCTGTGCCACAGTACTACCCTACTTTTTTTAGTTTTAAACTCTCTGGAGGGAGAGCTGTTCAAAATGGAGGCACTCTCAATTACCTGAACAGCAGGCCTCGCCTCCTTCAAAACTGGAGGGCTTCCCCTTCTGTCCCTGGAATCCACTAGCCCCACTGTGCACCCTCTTTCAGGTTATTTTGCTAAATTGGTGACTAGAGGCAGCTTTATTCTGCAGCCAGGAAGTGATACACCTATCCCTGACAGTGCTTGTTGCTGGCACTGAATTCGGAAAGTGGAAGTGCTCCCATTCCACTTCAGTGACATTCTTGACAAGAATGAAACTGGCCCAGAATAAAGAATATCATTTTAATTTACCGACTCATGGCGCAAGACAATGGGGAAGGATTTAGAGTCATAGAGATATATAGTAGCGGAACAGGCCCTTCAGCCTAACACGTCCATGCCAACCAGGTTTCCTAAAGTGAGCCGATCCCATTCGCCTGCATTTAGCCCATATCCCTCTAAACCTTTCCCATCCTTTTACCTATCTTTTAAATGTTATAATCGTAGCCACTTCTACCACCTTCTCTGGCAGCTCATTCCATATACGCACCACCTTCTGTGTGAAAAAGTTTCTCCTCGGGTCCCTTTTAAATCTTTCCCTTCTCACCTTAAACCTATGTCCTCTGGTTTTGGATTCATCTACCCTGGGGAAAAGACCTTGGCTATTCACCTTATTTACACCCTTCGTGATTTTATAAACCTCTATAAAGTTACCTTTGCTCCAGGAGGAAAAGTCCTAGCCTATCCAGCCTCTCCCTCTAATTCAAACCATCCAGCCCCAGTAAACATCCTTGTAGATTTATTTTGTACCCTTTCCAGTTTAATAACATCCTTCCTGTAGCAGGGTGACCAGAATTGTACACTTGGTGCATCAGCATCATAAATGTCTTATTTATAAATGTATACAGAGAAAATCTTTTACCATCGTGGTATCATCAACTCCCTGTAGTTTGTCTTCCTGCTCCAGACTCTAAATTGACCGATCAAACATCACAGCTCACAGGTAAATAAAAGTGACCTATATCATTGCAATTTTCCTAAACCGACAAGCTCTCCTTTTTCAGTGAATAATTTCCCATCAAACTGGGGAAACCTTACCTGCCTGTGAGGTTGGAGTGATGACCTCTGATCAAGTTTAGCCATGGTTATAGAGCCATGAAGTTCAGGGGCCAATTATGTGACCTTCTAGGGTTTTTAAAAATTAATTTATTGGATGTGGATAGCTTGGCCAACATTTATTATCTATCCTTGATTTCTCTTGAACTGAGTGGCTTTAGTGGCCATTTCAGAGGACATTTAAGAGTCAACCACATTGCTGAAGTTCTGGATTTAGATGTAGGCCAGATCAGGTAAGGATAGCAGAGTTCTTTCCCTAAAAGGACATGAGTGAACCGGATGGGTTTTTATGACAATCGACAATGGTTTCATGGTCATCATTAGACTTTTAATTCCAGTTTTTATTAGAATCAAATTTCACTGTTTGCCATGGTGGGCTTCAAAGTTGGGTTCCCTGGTCTCTGGGTTACTAGTCCAGTGAGAATACTGTTGTGCCACTGCTTCCTTCCCAGTTTGTACAATATTTCTCTGTCTGTGCATTGATCTTAAAATTGGGTAGGCAAGATTGCTAACCTGATTCACAGTTTTAGGCCAGGGAGGTGATTATGGTGGGGAATGGTTTGCTAATATAGCATGGGCCTCATTTAACTAGTCTAATTATTTAAAATCAGGTTTGAATTTAATTTCCTGACTTTTGCTGATGTACCTTGTCAATATAAGGTTGCTACTCCTGGGTCAATGCCTGCTTTGAGTAGGTTTCTTCAAGGAAGAAGATTATAGGTTCTTTCAATTAGATTTTGCTCTATAGATTGTTGTGCTGGGTCCACCGTTTTGGATTTTGTCCCCAGTTCGTTCTTTCATTCTTCTTTGTTGCTGTTGCCGTTTAGATATCACTGTATAATGTGCTGGATTGGGTATTCGTGTGGAAGTTCTAAACACGGTGCATGATTTAGATGAGGGAGAGAGATTGTTTAAATCCTTGGCCAGACCCCAAGTTATGAGTGAGATCTGGTCATAGAGCAATTCCATTTTGTTTGAAATAGACAAAGTTTGAAATTTAAGACACTTGCTTTGTGAAGGAAGCCGTAAGGTTCATTGGCTTTAAATAAACAAAAATAAATTTTACCATACAAGCCAAGAAAGAAAAACAATTTACAATATCTATTTTATACTTACTCAATGAGGTAAATGTGAATTAATAGGCAAACTGTGGTCAGATACACCACTACACAGTAAATGACAGATGCTACCAAAAGAAATTCCATGGATTTCTCCACAACCCAGACCACAGTCACATTGTGAGTCAGTCTCAATGAAACTCATTTTCTCTCACTCACACGCAAAGGTTTCCAATCTTTCAATCTTGGGGAAGCGATGATCTGGTGTTCTTATCGCTAGGCTATTAATCCAGAAACTCAACTAATGGTCTGAGGACCCAGGTTTGGATCCCACCATGGCAGATGTTGGAATTTGAATCAATAAAAACAATATCTGGAATCAAGAATCTACTGATGACCATGAAACCATTGTCAATTGTTGGAAAAACCTATCTGGTTCACTAATGTCCTTTAGGGAAGGAAATCTGCCATCCTTACCTAGTCTGGCCTACATGTGACTCCAGAGCCACAGCAATGTGATTGACTCTCAACTGCCCTCTGAAATGGCCTAGCAAGCCACTCAATTTCAAGGGCAACTAAGGATTGACAATAAATGCTGGTCAGCCAATGACGCCCAAGTTGAAGGGGCTTGCACTCAATTAATGGTCAATGGTATTTGACCACAGAAACATTATTATAGACATCAGTGCTGTTACCCAAAGCCAATGGTATCCTCATTTTTGGAAAAATCTGCAACACTAGGAGGATAGCTGTTGAAAGACTAGGACTAACCTCTCCATCAGAAGAGCAGCAGTGCTGGTAGGCTGAACATCAGTTTATCATTCCTCAGTTGTCACCTCCACAAACAAAGTATGGTTTTACTGGTTGGGGTGCAGTGGAAATTTGTCAGTTAAATATCCAATATTTGTGTACTATTCTTTAAGTGATGCTTTGCCTGGGAACTTATCCACATAGGTTTCTCCCATACTTGAGGGACCCACAAAAAAAAAGAGCAAAAGTGGTAAATACTTCATTTCACCTTCCTCCCCATATTGGCAAACACCAATTGCGGTCCTGTATAAGGGAACTGTATAATTGAAATGGCCCAGTCAACAAATCTCTCGATGCAGCTGCATTAGTTTGCATGGAGGGTGATCTTCATTCCTTTATGCACTTCCTGCAGCAGTCTATTCAACATCTCAACTTCAAAGGGAACAATAACCTCATTGTGCCATTGCGAAGTGCGTCAGCGCGAGTCTCTCTTTTTAATTTGATTTATTATTGTCATATGTATTAACATACTGTGAAAAGTATTGTTTCTTGGGCGCTATACAGACAAAGCATACCGTTCATAGAGAAGGAAACAAGAGAGTGCAGAATGTATTATTACAGTCATATCTTGGGTATAGAGAAAGATCAAGTTGGTGCAAGGTAAATCCATTCAAAAGTCTGACAGCAGCAGGGAAGAAGCTGTTCTTGAGTCAGCTGGTATGTGATCTCAGACTTTTTTATCTTTTTCCCGAAGTAAGAAGATGGAAGAGAGAATGTCTGGGGTGCGTGGGGTCCTTAATTGTGCTGGCTGCTTTGCCGAGGCAGCTACAAGTGTAGACAGAGTCAATGGATGGGAGGCTGTTTTGCATGATGGATTGGGCTGCATTCTCAGCCTTTTGTAGTTCCTTGCGGTCTTGGGCAGAGCAGGAGCCATACCAAGAGTGCTTTCTATGGTGCATCTGTAAAAGTTGATGAGAACCGTAGCTGATGTGCAAATTCCCTCAGTCTTCTAAGAAAGTAGAGGCATTGGTGGGCTTTCTTAACTATAGTGTCAGCATGGGGGGACCAGGACAGGTTGTTGGTGATTTGGACTCTTAAAAACTTAAAGGTCTCAACCTTTCTACTTCGTCCCCGTTGACGTAGACAAGAGCATGTTCTCCGTTACGCTTCTGAAGTTAATGACAATCTCCTTCATTTTGTTGACATTGTGGGAAAGATTATTGTTGCTGTACCAGTTCACCAGATTCTCTATCTCATTCCTATACTCTGTCTCTTCATTGTTTGAGATCCAATGATTTTCTGTTTAATGGTGAGCCACGGCTCTGAGGAGATTCCATCTTGCCTTATCCCATCAAAGTTCACTCCGTGCTAATGTCTCTGGACAGGTCAGCCACTTAAACTATCCATATTAGAGGGAGCCCTTCCCAGCAGTCAATGTGGTACTGTCCTTGCTCCAAGCTGCCCATGAGGTGAAACTGCATTTTTGCTGGACTCAGAGCTCAGAGTTGTGGCCTTAAATTGTGCTGTTGGATAGACAGGAACATACTAATATAAGTTTAGTTATTGTTATGTAGTATCTAGTTGGATAAGTTATTCATAAGATTTGTCTGTTTGGCAATAATTCTGTGACATGCATTTTCAGGCCATCATTCCAGTCACTGGCTTGGTGGAAAGTAAGGTGGGAATCGGAGGGCAATTGCAAGGCAATCTTTACATGTGAAAAAATTAAGATGTTCACCGGCCTCTTAACATTCAACATTGAATAGTCCAGCTGTTGTATTAATCCATAAGAGAGGGACTATTTGATCTGTGATAAACTTTGGTTTCTCCATTCCAGTCTGGGAAGCATGAGCTGGAGGTAAAAGAGAAAGCATGCACTTCTGAAGCTATGACATGGAGATTGCTGTAATATCAGCCAGGGTTGGAGACTTCTTAAGTTACACAGAGTAGTTCAATTGGTTTCCCAACAAACAAGATTTTTGTGAATTACTCAATGCTCTAACAGACAAAAGGCTTATTAACTTTGCAGATGCCACCAACAGAAACATGCTCCACACCCTCTAGAAGGTTCTAAACTATTTTTTAAAGTTTAACATTCTCTAAATTTAAAGGGCTAGCAATTCCCGATGGTGAGTTGCTTCCAGTGGACTTGAGTTGTGTCCGGTCAATGTCTGGAGAGTGTTTATGCCTGTATTTTGCGGGTCAACTCACTTGAATCTTTGCTGATGGGATGAAAAAGGGGCCATTGTGCTGGGGTGCGTGGAACTTAGTCATGTCCTGGCCGGTGGTTGAAGCAGCTGGCAGTATGTGAGCAAGGAAGTGTGCCTTGTTCGGTGAGTTAACTATCAGCTGGCTATGTGGAGATCCCATGATTGGTTTTACAATAGTTCACACATGTAGCAACACTTCTTATTGAGGAGGTTGATGGGTCTTCTGTGAAAGCTCACAGCTTGATTTGGGTGCTGCTGAATGTACCTGGTACCTCGGGAGTCTGCAGAACTACATGGCTCGATTTTACCGTTGTCTTCCTGCTATCACCAAGGTGATAAATAAAACCACCTTTTTGTTTAAATTCATTTTTATGGGATGCGGGCAATGCTGGCTGGGCCAATGTTTGTTGCCCATCCCTAATTGCCCTCCATTTCAGAGAGCATTTGAAAGTCAACCATAAAGCTGTGGGTCTGGATCAGGTAAGGATGGCAGATTTCCTTCCCTAAAGGACATCAGTGAACCATAATGGGTGGAGCAGTCCCAGGGACCTTACAGCGCCAGGGACCTGGGTTCAATTCCCAGTTTGTATCTGTCTGTGTGGAGTTTGCAAGTTCTCCCTGTGTCCGCGTGGGTTTCCTCCAGGTGCTCCAGTTTCCTCCCGCATTCCAAAAGATGTGCTGGTTAGGTGCATTGCCATGCTAAATTCTCCCTCAGTGTACCTGAATAGGCACCAGAGTGTGGCAACCAGGGGATTTTCACATTAACTTCATTGCAATGTTAATGTATGCCTACTTGTGACACTAATAAATAAACTTTAAACTGAACCAGATGGTGTTTTTTTTTAACAATCAGCAATGGTTTCGTTGTTAGACTTACAATTCCAGATTTTTATTGAATTCAAATTTCACAATCTGCCATGGTGGGATTCAAAACTGGATCCCCAGAACGTTGCAGTGGGCCTCTGGATTGCTAGTCCAGTGGTAGTTCTATTGTGCTACTGCCTCTTCTGGAAAGTGCATCTGACATCTAATGAATTCAACCTTGAGTGATATTACAGCAAACCAAAATGGCAGCATATAATAACTATGTGCTGTAAAAGGTAACTGCGGTCATCACCTCCATAGCCACAGTGAGAGCAATATGACATATAACTGTAATAAGTCCTCGGAGGCGGAAAACCCTTCACTAAAATCCCTTTATTTACAAGAGTGACAACAGTGTACAGGGTGCTTTCAGTTAGCATCTACACTACGAGTCCCAGAGGAACTGACACTCCTTGGCCTCCTTAATCAGGGAGATCATATTATAACAGGCCCACTTCAATTGCCTGATTAAAATCGTTACAATAATGCAGTGCACTTTAAATCACAATTCCTCATTAACATCTTCCTGTGATCTGTGTTGCCTCTATGCTCTCTTGGGGAGGGGAGGGATGATATTTGATCGGGTGATCCCCTTAGGAAACACGTGACAGACCATTTGCTTCTTTCTGTGTTTCTTCTCCTTCTTTATGAAACTAGTTTGAGATATAAAAATCCATTATCTGCTGCTGGAAAGCCCTCACTCTGAGCTATGCGGGGGAGGTGTGGTGTGCTGAGGGGGAAGGGGAGAATTGAAAACTGCTGATGGTTCTGTACTTAGAAGCAGAGAAGCAAGTTCCAGACTGTGTAGCCAACAAAACCGAGAAGAGAGTCAGTGTGAAACATTAATCCCAGCTGCAAGGATCATTATTAAAACTTGTCGTATGCTGGAGGCTCACAGAATCTCCACTTCCACCTTTCTCAACCGTTCTTGACAACAGTCGCGCCTTGTTTTGCAATTTTTAGTCTTAACACCCTGGACCAGGTTTTCACCTTCCCGTGGAAATGGGAATCACCTGGCAAAACACAGAACGTAGGCTTTTTTTTGCAGGAGAAATCTTTCTTGTGCCTCCCCAGTCCTTTGTCATTTCAGTTTGACATTTTCAGAGATCAGGAAGATTGGGGTCCTTACAGTGAGGACCACAAGGAAATTGTGTGTCCTTCCACACAGTATTTTCGTGCGCTGGTATGATTTTTGGGAGCTCAAAGAGAGTACCTCCTTGGAAAGTTGACCACTGCTGGAGGCCTGCTGAGAGTACATTCTCACAGTTCAGTATAAAGTGTTTTGACAGGCCAGCTTTTATTATTAGATGCTGCATTTCACTGTTGATGTATATTTAATGCAGTGATTCATCAAAGGTAGCTTGACTATTACGTTGACCAGCACTGTTGGCACCCATTACTGTACTTTTCCCATTGGAGAAATTGTCATAATGCTTTCAAAACTGTTGAAAAATATGCTGGAAAATGCACCTGTCGTGTTTCCGTCTGAGATTCAAATGTCCAAATTTATTTTACTCTGAAAACAATGGCCCTGCTGCTGAACAATGAAAGAAATCTAGAGTCCTACTCCCTTCTTACCTGCTTTCAGATTCAATACATCATCATCTTTTTGTAATCAATTTCAGGATCTTATGGCTGCAATCATAGCTGTTATGAAGGTTTGGCTGAATTCCAAAAGCTACTGGAATACTCACCTCAACAGGTGATCTATTGACACAGCTGCTCAGGGGAAAAATTGATAGTTAATAAGTTTGAAATGATCTAATCTGCCTTTGATATAGTTTATGACTCATTTTTGTTTTGTTTAGGCAACCTAATGGCCACTTCAGAGATTAAACCTTATTTTTCATGTCCAAGTACATATAAATTAAAGACGTCTGAATCATAGTTTTAATAGATAGCTACAGTTTTTTTTTGCACTGACATTTAAAATAATTCCCATTGCTACTACATGGTTCCTGAGTACTTTTCATACTGCAGATGGTGTAAGTGGCTATGGAGGATACATAGGGGGCTTGGAGAGAGCATGGTGTGGGTTGGGGATTTGAAAAGACATGAAGGGAGCATGGGGAATCTGAGGGGCATAGGGGGAGCATGGGATGGCATGGGAATCTGAAGTGGCAATGGAGGGGCAATGCGGTGGGTGGAAGGGCAAGGGGTGAGGTTTAGGGCACATATAAACAATATTGGGAGCTGGGATCCAGTCTCTGAGAACCAAGGTGAGCCTCCTAACCTTGGCACTTGTGTCCCTCCCACGCTCCATCGCAAGCTGCCCTGTGAACCTGAACCCTGTGTGAGATGTTGAAAATCCTGGGCAAATTCAGTCATGAGTCATGTGTGCATTTTGCAAGTCAGGACTTGTGTTTCACATCCCAAACACAAAAATCCATCCCCTGAAAACATGCTGAGTGTAAAATCAGGAAATCTGGAGCTAGCCTGTCATCACAAAATAACATCAAGAATTTTTGCTCAACCTTGCTGCCAGAATAATTTTTTTTTGGTACTGCAATTATGTGAAAAATGGAATGGAATTTCAGAACGAACATTTTGATATTAAATTTCTGCCTCCAAGCTCTCACTGTCTGTTTCGTTTCTATCTACTTACGTGCTTTAAAAAAAACCAAAAGGTTAACCATGGGCAGAGATCTATCAATCTTTGGCATGTCTTGTCACATCAGACAAGACAGGGTAAGCTCAGAAATCTCAGAGCAGCATGACTAACCAATGTGCAAGTGGTTAGCACTGAAAGGTAAAATTAAGCACGATCAGACAGTCTTTATGGATAAATGCAAATATATCCATGAAGCCATCTGTAGCTGATGGGGCACCAGGCCAAGTCAGCTGGAGTAACTGGAAAGTAGTAATTTTTACCTTCAAAGTGAAGATGTCAATTCAAGCTGACATAAGATGCAGAAGCAATGAGATGCCAGAAACCCCAAATTAACATTATTCAAGCTCACTTGCTGACTATCTATTCATAATACAATTATAATTGGCACACTTAGTCAGAAAGGAGATCACTACAGCAGTGTAACAAACGGGTCATATTTCTTATCACCAACACTGTTTGACTAATGAAACTGATCTAACACAGGAATGGTATACGTCAGATTGATAATTGGTGGTGATAATTTTACAAAGGCATTGGTACAAATTGTTACCCCCACCGCACCCCCCCCCCCCCAACAACCCAATAATTGTTATCCCCCACCCTCAAGCACACATTTGACGATATTCAGTTTAGGAGAATGTCAGCCTAGGCTTCAGTTATTTTTAGGACCATAATTCAGGGATTTCCATTGACTGAGTGCCAGAAGGTGTGCTGAGACTGTCAAAACTTCATTCTAGGAGGGATGCATTGATCCTGCCCATGAGTAACACAGAAACTGAGGCTAATCATAAAATTTGGGTGTAGTACTTAATGATTTGGCTTCATAAAATGTGGTAAATGAGCAAACGTGCCCAACACATTGAGTACAGCCTTGCTCTGCCTTCATCTTTTCTGAAATTTAAGACAAAGTAGATTAGACTTGGGTATTGAAACCTCCATTAAAATTCAAACAAAACGCAATGCCATATGAATGGGTTAAACGTTTTCTATTATTACTGGGCTTATAATTTGTGTGTCTGCATTTCTGACATCACTGGAAATTTACCGAACTGTCTCTTCCGAAACTTTCATCTGGTTGCCTAGGAACGTACAGCAAGGTCAAGAATGTAATCAGTCTAAAATTTCTATCAGCCCTTTTTACAGAAGACAGCATCTACAGATCATTTAATAAGAACCAAATGCATTCTATCCTAAATGTGGTATTTCTTTCTGTTTGCAATATTTACAATGGCTACATATCGCAGAAGGTGTTATCCTTGAGAAATTAGATCTTAAACAAAAAAAATTATTTTGATGTGAGAAAAAAAACGCAGTTTTAAAGTTTGCAGTTTATTATCCAAGTCAATCAATGTTCGTCGAGAAGATTGAACAATATACCAACTTATTTTTTTTAAGCTAACCTTACCTTTGCCTCAAATGCTGGAAAATCTCAGCAGGTCTGACAGCATCTGTGGGGAGAGAACAGATTCCAGCATCCGCAGTACTTTGCTCTTACCTTTGCCTCGTCTGACTGGCTTATTTAATTCGTACTGAATCCAGCCAGTTAGTCTATGTGAATGACATGGTCTACGGCCCTATTATACTCGTAATGAGCTGATTGAACCCGAGGAACTCTCCAGCTCTTGTGAATAGGCAGTCACTGGACAATGGGCGTGATTTTCCCACCTCGCCATGCCTGGTACAGATCACATCAATGCCAGCCTAAAAATTGGCTTTGGGCCCAGTGCCAAACAGTTTGCAGTCATTCCAGTCCCTTTTCCAAAGGCACAGACCAGAGATGCGAGGCTGTTAACATATTTAACGCAGAATTTAAATATGCACAGTCTGTTCATCTCCCAGCACAAGGAATTCTCTGGCCTACAGGCACAACGCAAGAATGGCAAGAATCACTTTGGTGTCTACTCGTGGACTCCTGGTGCAATGGCCATGCCAGAGTTGCTGGGAGAACATTAAAGCCACATGTGGTTGGGACATGGCTGGACAATGCCCATCAGTCAGTGTCCACCTGATATGTGCCCAACAGACACCCTGGCAGTGTCCACCAGGCACCCCTGCATGCCAGTTGGACACCCCAGCAGTGCCAGTTGGGCACTGCAAATGTGCTAGGGCAGTGTCAAAGGATTGGGGCCTGAATTGGTGCTATGATGTGGGGGACTTTGCGGGGAGACTATACAGGGGGGATACGCAGGGGGTTGAGATGAGTGCATCATGAAGAGGGTCCTGATTTGGGGGGGGCATCTTGGGGATCAGGCATGCAGCCCCATTGGGCATACCCCCAATGTCAGCAGCCCATGTCAGGGAGGGGGTGGGGAAAGATGCAGTGCGGAACATGCCTGAGAAACCAGCGTGAATCATCCCATTATTCACACTGTTATGCTTAGCCATTTATTTGGTGGAAAAATTCCACGCAAAGACCTTTTCTCCAAAGATAACCCACCTGTGTCTCATCTTCGCAACTCTGTTCACAGCTCACCGCACTGACCCTGCATCACGTATATTCCTCTCGGACTGTTACTTCTCTTTCCCCCCTCTCTTCACCTCTTCCCCTCTGCCTATCACTCTCTTTTCCCTTTACTACTCCCCCCTCCCCCAGCTCTCGTTTTCCGTTTTCCTCTTTTTCCACCTCTTTCTCACTCTGTGTTGACAGGTACAAACCTTGTCTGGCTTTTCTTTCTGTTCCCAGCTGGTTCTGAGTTTTTGTAGTCAGATATGTCAATGTGGAGTGACATCAATCTTAAACACCAATCTGATTACCTGCCCCAAGGAGGATCGTCACTAATTGCTTGTCCACCAATTTATGAATGTTGTTTGAATGGTACCAGAAGCTCCTCATCAGCCACATTAACAGCAGCACAACTCTCTACAAAATATCTGAATCTATTCCAGACCACACATTGAAAGACACCTTATCCCAGTAACAGGCCTTGCAACAGTGGACATGCAGAACCTAAATAGTAGCAGCATACCTGTCTGGTGGCACTGAGGCCTTGGTATGTAAGCACCAGACACCACCTTCCACTAACCGTCACCCTAAGTCGAAGGCTGGAAATTTACCACCTCACCTACCCCAGAATTGGGGCTCCTACAACAGCAATCTCCATTGGTCCCGGGCGGGATTGCATGGGTCTCGGGAAGGTGAGGTGGTAAAATTCCGGCTTAAGACTTTGGGTGGAATTCTCTGGACGGAATTTTATGAAAAAAATTCTAAGAGCCGCATGAATCAAGAATAATGCTGCAGGCCCCCCAGTCTCCCAGGATACTGGTAACTCTCCTGCTTCCCCGCTCCATGCCAAAGGGACACGAGAACTACCCCTGCTGATTGCTCCCTGTGACAGTCTCTCCGTCCCTACCCCTCCCAACATCAGGACCCACCTCTGTCTCCGATTACCCCCTTTGCAGAGTCCCCCCCTCCACCCCCTGTCACTGCTGCAGAGTTCCTCCCTTTCTTTACCCGCAATATGGAGCTCTGCTCTCGGCCACTGCATCTGGCATTGCCAGGGTGTCCGATGGGCACACTGCCCAAGGGGCACTTCCCAGCGCTACCCCTGACCACCCAGGACTGCAGGGCCTCTGGTCCCCTCGGTGAGGTCACCACATCTGTCTCTGCTGATGGAGACTAGCTATGATTCCTGCCGGTAAAGGACTTTGACCGGTGAGTGGGTAAGGGTCAAGTGAGCCCAGGCGGTAGCACCTGGGATTCACTAATGAAATTTCAATGATGTCGATTTCACTGGCAAAACAATGCCAGTACGATTGGGAGATCGTAGTGTGTAGTGAGGCAGTAAGAACACACCCTCTTTCTCTCTCCATGGATGCCGCCAGACCTGCTGAGTTTTTCCAGAATTTTCTGTTTTTATGCCAAGTAGCAGGGTTCACTTCTAGACAGATGGAGCCAGAAAGTACGGAAGTTGCACTAAACTTGCATTGACCCTTGGTTAGAGCACTTTTGAAGTTGTGTACAGTTTAGTCACCAGATTACAAGAAGGGTTATGGAGGCATTGGAGAGGGTGCAAAAGAGACTTAAAACAATACTTGCAGAGCAGTGAATTTACATCCATCAAGTGTGATGGATTGGCTGCGTTTCTTTGTTCTTGCAGTGAGAAGGTTGATTGGCGATCTATTACAGCTCTTTAAAATATGTAAGATTTTGGTGTAATGGACAGACAAGGGCAGGAAGGAGGTTGAATTGAATGTTTTTACCAAAACAGTAGTCCCACCACCAAGGGTGAAAGTGGCAGCTGGCCCCTTCAGCAAGCAACACAATCCCGGAGGGGCATTTGGCCACTGGAGCCCCTTACCAATTGAGGATGGCTGCCCACCCCTTCCCTACAGCTGTCAGCCCAATCAGAAAGCCAGCAGCAACACTATCACTTGTGATGGCCATTGATGAGGTTGTAATCTAGTAAGGGAATATACCCTCCCAATCACAGTTTACCATGGTGTGAGGTGACCCTTAATTGAACCATTCAATAGCTCATGTCCAAAGAAGAGTCATACTGGATTCAAAGCATTAAGTCTGTTTCACTCTCCTGTTTGTGTTTTTATTTCAGAACTCCAGCACTCCCAGTATTTTGCTTTCATATCATTAAGTAGCGCAGTTAGTTCCCTGATGAGAGACCACTCCACTAAGGTGATGTGCCGGTAACGTGCCAGATCAGCCCTCTGACCCCTCAGCCCAAAGGCCAATGGGCAGGGAAAATGCAGCATTTTCACCTGTGGCAAAGAACTAAGCTTTACTTCATCAATATAAGATAGTCACCAAGAGATCATATAGAAAATCCAAAAGAAGCTCTTCTATCGATGAAGTGACGGAAATGTAGAACTTGCTCTCAACACCACATAGAGTAGCGGAGGCAAATATTGGTATAGATGCCTCTAAAAGGAAGCTCCATAAGCATTTATGAGAGAGTTGGGAATTGAGTTGATTTGGGTTGATAGTTAGATGAGGAAGGATGCTTCCTCATGCAGTCCAAGCAAGACTGTTCGGTTGAAATGTCCTGTTCCTCTGCTCTGTATTTTCTGTAATTCTAAATAATTCTATGTGAAAGTTTTGTACTAGGGCTAAAATATAAATTAGGCGGGGTTACTACCCCCCACTCCCCACCACCACCACCACTGCCACCGACCAATGGCATGTTTTTAATGCAGCAGAGGTAGCCCATCATTGGCTGGTTGTTCTGATCTCGCTGTTGTTTGTGGGGTTTCCCGTTGTACGGACCCCCCTCTCACTGCCAGGAAACCCATGGCAGGGGTTCGTCGTCAGCAGGAAGGTCCTGTAGGCAGCAATGGCTGGAAAATTCTGGTCATTGTCTTTTCTCACAAGCTTTCAGTGAGACGGCAAACTGCATTGATTTTTCTGCTCATTTGCCATTATAAGAGGCAGATGGTGTATTGGCCACAGCAGCTCCTATGTACCTAATGTTTTAAACTCAAAATTGTGTCATGTTCAAGATGTTTCATTTATGTCTTTGAGATTATACTAGCAGAATATGATTTTGAGAATGCCAAAACAGGACTGTAAAAATTTAGCTTTGTTAATTTGGTCTCCAGAAAGCTTAGAAGTATCAGAAAAATTTAAATAATGTATTACTATTTTATCCACTCATTTATGTTTATTTCTGCTTAAACTTATCTGGTACAATAAATGTGATGTGTAATTTTAGCCTGAGATGTTCCATCACCAGAGTATCTCCAGCATTTCCTGTTTCTATTTCAGATTTCCAGCATTCACAGTATGTTATAGATATAGCATCCTACAGTGTAGAAGAAGACCATTCGGCCCATCCAGTCTATACCGACCACAATCCCAAACAGGCCCTATCCCCATGATCCCGTGCGTTAACCCTAGCTAGTCCCCCTGATACTAAGGGGCAATTTAGCATGGCCAATCAACCTAAGCCACACATCTTTGGAGTGTGGGAGGAAACCGTAGCACCCTGAGGAAACCCATGCAGACATGGGGAGAATGTGCAAACTCCACACAGACAGTGACCCAAGCCTGGAATCAAACCTGAGTCTCTGGCACTGTGAGGCAACAGTGCTAACCATTGTGCCACCGTGTTTGTTTTTGCATTTATTGCCATTGGTCTTCCAGGAGTGTGCACCTTGAAGATTTCTGTTTGCCTCTCTTATCCTGTTCACCTTCATTGCTTTCTGTTTTCCTTCTCACGTTTAATCAAATGCATCACTTGCATACCCATATCTTTCCGCTGCACCTGTCTCTCGCTCTGATTTACGTCAGCAGCTTTGATGTATTCTATCTCCAGTTGTCCTTAACCCCAGTCGTTTTCACCTTCTGCTTCCTCCAGCTCTTTAACAGAAGCTTCTCTTTGTGTTGCCCTTCTGGTACCTTCTTCCTCTTTGTTGTCCCCTGATCTTTCCAATATCACCCTTTGTCGTGTATTCATTATCCCCTTGGACTCTCACCTCCCTGACCCAAATGATCGGTCCACAGCAAAGGCCTCAGCTTCATCCTGTTGGCCCCCGCCTCAATAGATTTTAAGCTGACCCCTTTTTTATGGTCACCTTTACCTCCCAGCCCACCTGTTGGAATGAGGTGGGAGCACTGTAACTGTATAAATCTGGCATTTTGTGGAGTTCAAAAGCAGAAGTGCAATCTTGCAGCACTGTGAGGCTCTGCAAAGTCTCCTCCAGAAATCCTTCAGTGTGACGAATGCAACAAACACCCAGGGTGCTAAAAAAAAATCATATCACCCAGGGAGATTAGTAAATTATTCCTTCTTTTACTACAGTCACGGCATTCAGCAGAAATTGCCTCCATTTTAATTAAACGCAACTTGCCCTTTATTCATTCTTGGTATTTAACTGTAATTACTTGCCTCTTATCCTGTCTTTGCCAGAGGAAAGTCTATGCCAACGTGAAGCCTCTGCGGAAGAGGAACTCCATGATGGACACATCCCTGAGCAGTTTGCAGGTTTACTGCATGGCTCTTCCCCAGCCTATGAGTCTCCAGAGAACCCTTATCATCTGTACACGAAAGCAAACAAAGAGTTCAGCGACGACAACGCCTTGAGAATCAAAGGGCCAACGCGAGAGCCAAATTTAATTAAAGCAAATTCACTACAATGCACAGATGAAACAAATGAGGCACAGCGGCTGCAAGCTGTCAGTGATGCATCAATATTAAACAGAGACAGCAAACCACAAGTTCTTTATAAAACCATTTTACACACAAAAGTGAACCAGAATGACACCGACACGTTAGTCAGCACCAGAACTTTTCGGAATAACGACCACTGGATGAACAGCACAGGAGAGAAGCTTGGCTTTGAGGATAGGGCGTGCACTTTGGGAAGGGTAAGATCAGGAGCGAAGACTCTCCTTGAGTTACAATTAGCCAGAAACATTTCAAAGTCGGATTCCAACCTTATTACTTGTTCGCCTATTGAGGAAGAGTCAAGGAACAGTCGCTGTGAGTCTGTCTCAAACTACTTTAAAGAAAGCAAACAGTGCACTGGAAAATGTCTGGAACGAACACCTTCTTTCACAGCTGAATGGGAAGAGGTAAGTGTTCTAAAAGTGCCATGTATTCCAAATATCCAAATTGAGGACACTCCAACATTGCATAGTGTTTAAATTGTGATTTGCACTAGGGGAAACTGAGAGATCATTAAAGCAATGATAAATAAAACGATTATATAGATGAATGAATGATGGCTAATTTTTGGTAGCATGACATACAATTAATGCAGGAAATTGAAGTCCAATGTGCATCACCCAGCAAGTGAACCCTACTTGCTTATGTATTAATGGTAATGTAGAAAGCAGCTTGAAAGGATATAACGCGCAAAGTCCAATGTACACCTGCTTGCACATATCTATTAGAAAGCTATTCACTTAATAATCCAGATCTTAATTCAGTCCCTCACAAGAGTTTTAATTTCATCTTAAAACTAATAAAATATAATTTTAGAAATCACTTTTGGGAATAGCAAAAATTACTTTGAGCATGTTGTGAGGGAGTGCATGTGGTGTGGGTTAGCACATTGTCTTTTCACCCCTGGGACCTGGATTCCACTCCAGCCCAGGATAAGAGGCCGAGAGACTCCTAGCTGCTGGCGGTGTATTTCAATTGGAATATCACTTTGGGGAATATCGCTGCAGCTCTATGTGGATGCCAGAAGAGTTCAGATTTCAACAATATCAAAGAGGCTCAACAATCTGATTGAGAAGCCACCAGATTGTGGAAGGAATCACGCTGGTGTAGTGGGTACTATTGAGAAAGAGTGGAGGGCACACATCTGGGGCAGAGTTGGGGTGGTTTTTACTTGGCATTTAATCTGTGCCTGGTGATGGCTTTCTGCTGTCCCTGGAAGTCAAAAAAATAGAACTGTATCTCTATCCCTAATATCCTCACTGCAAACTACCCAATGAATGTATTCAATGAGTAACACTACCCATTCTCTATTTTCAAATTATTTTATTTCTAATCCTTTCTGTAAGGATTGAAGATTTCAGTTGCTTTGATAACTGGCAGGAAATATGCAAATCAGTTGCTGTTGTGATGAATTTGAGGTTTCTAGTGTTCCCATATTGGTGATTTCAGCATTTCCATTACCCCCAGCCAGGATACCTCAGATCCTCGCTGACAATATTACAACACTTCCGACCCAAAGGCTTATAAGAATCTACATTGTGGACTTCTCAGCTAGGAACCTTACGCAAGGATATTTTGGCCTTGGAGGGAGTGCAGAGGAGGTTTACTAGGCTGATGCCGGAGTTGAGGGGGTTGAGCTATGAGGAGAGGCTGAATAAACTAGGCTTGTACTCGTTAGAGTTTAGAAGAATGAGGGGAGATCTCATTGAGACGTATAAGATGATGAATGGGATGGATAGGATAGAGGTGGAGAGGCTCTTCCTGCTCAGAAAGGACAGTAGGACTAGGGGGCACAGCCTCAAGATAAAGGGGGGTGCGGTTTAGAACAGAGTTGAGGAGGAACTTCTTCACTCAAAGGGTGGTGAATCTCTGGAATTCTCTGCCCGTTGAAGTGGTGGAGGCTGCCTCGCTAAATATTTTTAAGACGCGGGTTGATGGGTTTTTGATAAGCGAGGGGATTAAGGGTTATGGGGAGAGGGCGGGAATGTGGAACTGAGACACGACAGATCAGCCATGATCTTATTGAATGGCGGGGCAGGCTCGAAGGGCTGGATGGCCTACTCCTGCTCCTATTTCTTCTGTTCTTATGTTCTAACCTTACAGTCTAGCTACGTAGAAAGGAGCCAATTCACACACAGTGTCTGTCCTAGCTCTTTGTTGGAACAATTCGGGAATGAATCTCTCTACCCTACTTCCCCATAGTCTTCTATTTTCCTTTTCTTCAAATAGATATATCCACATCTCCCTTTAGAATTGCCATTATCCCAATTATTCCCCAGGGGAAAGCATTACGTGCTTCAGTAATGCACTGAGGAAAAATAGTTCTTCCTAACTTTCTCCTTCCTCCCTTTGTAATACTAAATTGATGAAAGTGATTCCCAGTAGTTAGCCTTTCCTTCTTTAGCATATCCAAATCACTTTGTAATTTTAGAAACTCTTAAATCTCCTCTTGGCTTTAGTGTCAGGATCCCACATTTATTTACTTCAGAAGAGGTGATTGGATTTTGGACACAAGTAGTCTTAGAAATTGAAGGTTTTCATGGTGAGGGCAGTAACATTGAGGAAGAAAAAGCAGGGGTTACACTGTGTAAACTTTTGCTCTGAGTACATTTGTCTTCCTCAATGTTACAAGCAATCCTTGTGACATCCAAGATTAATTGGTGACATATGGAAAGGATAGTGCCTTTATCAAAAACAGAAAATGCTGGAAAATCTTGGCAGGTCTGACAGCATCTATGAAGAGAGGATAGAGCCTGGATACCCCTTTGTCAGGTAGTGCTTTTCTGTTGCAAATGGATCATGGAGTGAGGAGTTTGGGCATTAATTAATTTCCCACTTGTAAGTATAACTTGCACTTTCTGTGCATTGAGATGTAGTTGCTTTCAGGGTTTTTTGAGAACAGGAATGTAACTGAGACAAAGCTGAGCAAACAGTTGTAATGGATCCCATGGTAAGTCTGATCAGAATGGAACACAGCCTTTGTTTCGTGAGGCGTGCAGAGCTCTGGAAAGGATAAGGCAATTCACCCTCCGTTTCGGGATTAATGTGTCTTACTATGTTCTTTGCAGATTGATAAAATCATGAGCTCCATAGGAGCTGGGATCAATACCGGCCTGAAAGGGAAACATGATGATGCTTCAGGTATGGAACAAATTCTGAAGTCCACACAATTAGGTTTGCGTTAAATTCATGAAAAAAAACAAGTATTTATGGCTAATGAATAAGATTTCCTTGATAATAGCTATCAGAACGTTTTTACTTGTACATTCCAGCTAACTCCATTTAGTCGAAGAGCTCTTCCTCAGCTAAATTAAGAGTAAGAAGTCTCACAACACCAGATTAAGAGTGTGCATCATTTAGAAAACATGAGCTGATAAATTAAATTCAATGTGGGTTTATTGAAGTTTTTCTTTATTCATTCATGGGATATTGGTGTCGCTGGCTAGCCAGCATTTATTACCCATCCACTAGTTGCCTTTGAGAAGGTGGTGGTGAGTGGCCTTCTTGAGTCGCTGCAGTCCACGTGAGCCCTTGAGTTACTTGATGAGGTCACACAGAGGGTTGATGAGGGCAGTGCAGTTGATGTTACGTACTAGGTCTTTGCAGATGAGCCACATAATAGACTTGTAAACAAAACTAAAGCCCAAAGGATTAATAGGACCGTGACAGCGTGGAAAAGAAAACTGGTTCAGGAACTGAAAACCGAAAAAGGAGATGGATGAAAACAAAAGATGCTGGAGAAACTCAACAGGTCTGGCAACATCTGACTCTGTTTCTCTCTCTACACTCTGCCAGACCTGCTGAGTTTTTCCAGCATTTTCTGTCTCTATTTTAAATTTCCAGCATCCACAGAATTTTGCTTTTGTATTAGTGGTGGTGAATGGTTGTTTTTCAGACTCAATGGATGGACACAGTCGTGTCCCCAAGGGCATTAGGATCCCTGCTTTTCTTGATATATATTAGTGAACTAAACTTGGGTATAAAGAGAAAAATTTTAAAGTTTCCAGATGACGTGAAACTTGGAAATGTAGTAATCGGTGACAGATTTCAGGAATGCTTAAGGTGCAATAGACGGATACATGGCAGATGAAATTTAGTGCAGAGAAGTGTGAGAGAGGAGTTCAAAGTCATGAATGGCTTTGACAGGGTAAATAAGAAGAAACTGTTTCCAGAAAAGTTAGGAGCCAGAGGACACCCATTTAGGGTGTTTGGTGGAGAAACTAGTAGTGAGATATAGAAGCTAATTTTATGCAGTGTTTGTTTTTGTAATCTGGAACGCCCTGTCTGAAAGGGTGATTGATGGTAGCAGATTTCCCAGTTTCAAAAGAAAAGTGAATAAATGCACAAAGGGGACAAATTTACAAGGCCATGAGATAAAAGTAGGAAAATGGAATAGATTGGGTAATCTACCAAAGGGTCAATGCCAACAAGATGGTTTATATCCCCCCCACCCCCCACCTGTGCTGTAAGATTCCATGCCTAATATTAGCGTTCTACTGCCAATACCAGAACATAAGAACCAGCACCATGTCCTGCTTGCCATCACCCTTTATGTAATTGACCTGCATTGGTGCCCCTTTTCCAAGTGCTTGAATTTAAAGTTCTTTCTCATGTTTCAATCCCTGTCTATCTCCATGACCAGCTCTAGCCCTACAAACCTTTCCCAGACCACTTTGTTCTTTGAACCTGCTTCTTGTGCATTCCCTTCACTCCTTTCCGCTCCATCATCAGGGGCTGTGGCTCTTATCCTCTTTGCCTTGATGTTTTGTAATTCTCTCCTAAAGCCTTCTTTCTCTGTCTCCACTGTCTACAGCCTTCCTCAAAAGCTCCTCCTCCCCCCTGCCTCACCTTTGAGTAGGTGGCAATGGTTCTTTTGATAACGCCCCCATGAAATGCCTGGAGACATTTTTTGTGTGTTATATAAAATGCAAGTAATTGTTATCAGATGAGAAAACTTTTTTTATTATGCCACACCGTCACTTATCACGGCATCAATGAAACATAAGTTACCCATCATGTTCATTACAGTGGCTGCAATCACCTGCCTTTCCAAAGTACTTGTGATCTCCCTTTCCAAAATACCTGTGATCTCCCTTTAATGGGGAAGAATAATGTGAGAAGCTACTAAATGATAAAGGGTTGTTGAGTTTGATATGTAGTTCCTGGCTCTGTCATGCCAAGGTAGAAAGGGAGTTCCGATGCACTGTGATATACATTATGACAGCTAAAGCAGAGGTCTGAACAGATGTTAATGTGAACACTCTCAACTCAAGTTTGTGAAGCTTTCTTTGAGTGTGGAGTATTTGAATTAAAAGTTAAAAGGGGTCCTTGAATATGCCGTTGGCGTAACCGCAAGTGCCTTCTGATACCTACACCCTCCCCATAAAAGATTTGAAAAATGTTTATTGCTTTTAAAAGTTTTAGTATTTTTGTTGGAAGCATATTAAATTGTGATATTGTTTGAACATCATATTCAGGACTGGTGCTTTCAATGTCTTATGTAGGAGGAAGCAGCAGCACCTACAGATAGCAGACGGAAGAATTTTTGTACAGTGGTATTTCCTGCATTTGTTTTAACTGAACTCATCATTCAAGGTTGGCGTATCTCTGTGTGTAGGAGGGAACAGCATCAGCATCTGCATCAGCAACAGATTTACAGCTAGCAGACAAAGAAATCTGCTTTTCTGATGGCCTTTAGAGAGACTGTGAGGTGTAGCCTGGGCTGGGCAATGAATAGGAGAAGGGGGGGAGCATGAAGCATGGTACAGCATACTGATGAGTGTGGGAGTACTTGATAAAAAGAATCCTAGCTACTGGCAGAGCAGTGCTTACCGTGGAGAACTGCGACATTCACACGTTCAGGGACTAGCCTGCTTTTAATATTCTCTCTCTGATGTGTTCTTTAGACAGAGTGCTCTCTCTATATATAGATAGATAGACACCTTGGCATGCTGGATCCACATCCTATTCTAATACCTGCTGGCTGTGAGAAGCATTCCAGCATTTAGTCAAGCTACTGAAAATAATATTGTCGATAGGAGTTGTGTACCACAAAAGCTATCAAGCTGGCGGGCTCATTCGACAGTCACATTCCGAGGAATACGATGTGGCAATGCCACCTCTCAACCTCGGAATGTCCCTATTACCGGATTGATGGTATGTCACTACTGAAGCGGCTTCCCCTTCAACCTCTTACAGGACCCAGAGTTGTATTTCAGACTGTGGGACGGTGGCTGGAGAGCATAGGACTCCCCCAGTATGAGAACCACCTGCTGGCAAACGGATTTGACAACATCCAGTTCATGGTAAGCTACCTTCTGTTTTATTTTTTTTGCGCATGTACAGTTGATGTTTGCTCAGGAAGACCATGCTACCTCTTGCCTCCCTCCCTTGCTTTCTCTTTTTCCCTCTGTCCCATTATTATCATAATCTATGTCCATTGTACTGTTGCCTCAGCAACTGTGGACCTCTGTGCCTCATTAAACTTAATATTGGAAAACTCTAAGTAACTATTCAAAAAGGGTAGAAGGAAGCATCACTTTGTCTACGATTAACCTTGATGGATTCATCAGTTTCCATTGCAGCATAACTGATATCCCTGTGAGTGTGAGTATGTGTGTGTAACTATGTATGATATCTTGCACTCCATTGGGGCTGCAGAACATTCAGAGTTTAGTTTCCAGACAAAAGTTATTTTGCGAATGTGGATTTGGACAATGTGCAAATGAACACTATGATGAAGAGAGAATTGAAATTGAACTCTGCATATGTGAGCACCTAAAAGTTTTGCTGCTTGTAACTAACTATAGAAGTACTTGAATACATAATGATGAGACGTGAGAGATTTCAGGAGCCAATAGTCTTAGCTTTAAGGGTCATTGTAACATTTTAGAATTGCTCTTCTATGTTCTCCAATAAAATAAAAGTTGATGTAAAAATGAAACTTTGTTGACTTGATTCTGATCATCAAAATTCATGATTAAAACGGAATAGATGTTACCTGCCTGAACCACATCGGAAGGTGTCTTTCAGTACTTGTAGAGAACCAATAAGCTGTCTGCTACCTGCTTTACAGAAATCATTGTGTTTTTTTTTCCCACTGTATACAGCTCATAGAAATATGTGGTGGCTTTCAGCGAGAGAGAGAGAGAAAAGCAATTATTGTAGTTACTAGGAGACCAGCTATAATTAGCTGTTTCTTACAGGGAGTGTCAATCACTGACAGAATGCCTACATTATAATCTTTCCTACCCACACTAAGCTGTAACCAGGATTGATTTTTAAAATGGATGTAGATAAATTGGATTAATGCAGAAGTATATGTTTTTTTTCCTGTATGTGTCCTTGTCATAAGGCAGAAGTGTAATTTTACAGATTATTTACATGCCATTTCAGGGGAAGGGTATTTGTTTCTGGTGCTGTGGTTTAATGTGTATTTAGTATAATTTAGAATACTAAATTTAATTCTTGATCCATTCTTTCAAACCATCAATCTGACCAAAAAAAACAACTTCCATTACATAATAACCTCTGCCCAGAGCTCAGGAGAGAATTGTGTATTAATTGTACTTGGGGGATGTCCTAATTTTGCAGTTGTAAAATTGCTGAAGGTTAATTTTTTGGACAATGAGGTGTACAGCAACTAGCAAGGTCACCCATCCCCTTTTCAGATTACTCAACTAGTGTATTTAACCATAATTTGTAGTGTATCTGTTGATTGTCAATTTGGAAAGGATTTTGTTCATTAAGCTGCGCAGATCTTTTCACTTTTTAACCTGAAGTCAGGTACCTCTTTTCAAATTAGGGATTAGTTGAGTGAAATGATCAGCTTTGCTTAAATAAAATTCAAAATCTTGTTTCCCACAGATAAGTATTTGAACTTCTCTCATAGGTTCTCCTTTAGAATATAATATTCAAAATTTTGTTTAGTCCAAAAAATTCTTTCAGCAGATGTACAAAATCAAAAGTAGGGGTCATAATTACCTCGGGAAGAAGGATAATTCGAAGAATACTTTTAACAAAGACTACATTTCCTAAATCCTGATTGTAATGTTTATACAACTTCATGTAATAATATGTGTATGTATCACGATAATAGAGTTGGATATTATATATGCATTCAGGTTCTCAAACCTGTTGTACAACACCATCAAATCCTAGCTGATCTGTTTCTCAGTGCCACCTTTAATCTATCTCACTTAATATCTTTCTACCTGCTTCAAGTCAGTTATTTTTATCTGACAGCAAAAGTTGAGTGCAGAAATTAATTTCAAAGGGCTTAATTATTCCAAAGAAAATATTGATGCAGGGAGGAAAAAAAAACAAGAATTGCTGACCTGAAGTAGATGGAAATAAGTCCCTCAGTTAACTGCTTGCATAATGTTTGTCACATAAACTTTTTAAAAACTACAATATTTTACCAACATGGCAGTATTTGTAGAATTTAAAATGAGTTTTTATTTAAATCCCCTTCCCCTTTCATGGTTGGCTGAAGATTGGGTAGAATCAGGTAGAGGCGATGGGGGTCCCAGCACTGGCTGGAGAGTCAGCGAGATCCCTATGTTGCCTTTATTCAGGAGGGGTTGCTAAATCTTGTGTTACGCAAGCACTTAGACGCCAATGGCGGGATTTCCCCCAGGATCACACGCCCACCAAGCATTACCAGCCAATCAGAGGCCAGCAGCTGTTCTGTACGCAATAGCTCCGCTGGGGGAGGCGGTGGCTGCGGTTCGTACAACACCTTCCTGAGACCTCAGATTGAGGAGGGCAACTGTGACACTTAGCATCTTTGAATAAGGCTGTCACCTCCCCCCTAGGACTCTGCAAGCCAACGTGTATGCCAGGACTTGCCCATTATGCACCTCGCATGGCAAACCCCTTGGCCACCACTGGGCCAATACCAGTGGCAGCAGAATGAGGCCTGTAAATGGGGATTAGTTACCCACTTAAGGGCTTCAATGGGTGGTAGGGCGGGAAGGTCATCCATGGGCCATCCCAGCACAGGCTTAATCAGGGTAGCAGCAGGAGGGTGGTGGGGTGGGGCCCTTTCAACCCAATTAAATGTCTCCCTGCCACCAAACCCTCCATGGGGGCAGGGCAAAAGATAACAGCCATTACTCCTGTTAAACTGCTCTGTCCACCCACCTGTGTACTTCACACCTTTCATGGTCATGTCCTGACAGTTCTCATTTAGTTATAAATAAAGCAAATCACTTGAAAAAGTTCATCTGGCAGCATATCTTTAAAAATGCCTTTAAGTAGACTTATTAGGAAGCATCATCAGATACTGATTTTATACTCGGAAAAATCTCCTTGGTTTCAGTAAGATGTTCCTATCAGATAAAATAAACAGTTCTGTTTTTAGGTGTTACTGAACTTGCTGTATGTTCCCTGCCTTTCTGCTTTTATTTCCAAATATCCAGCTTCTACAATCATGACTTCCTACCTTTGCTGTCGGATTACTTTTAATTAACCCCCATACCTAAAGCATCAGTACTTTGGCCAGTTCCTCAGTTGGTTCAAGGACTTCGAATAGTTACAGACTAAGAAATGAAAGGTAAATGAATTGTTGTGGGGTGTAATCTTTACAGCTGCATGTACAATGATGCAAGTGGGAAGAAGTCCCTCATTTTTACAATGTTATATTGTTGTCTTTTAACCATTAGATTATACTGGGATCTATCTCTCATTATTTTGCCAGATTAAGTGAAGGACTTGCCTTCACGCATTCATTAATCTGTAACTGGTAAAAAAAAAGTCCTTGAACCAACTGAGAAACAGTTAATATTCCTGCCACTGTGCAACTCAAATTATATTAGTGGAAGAACCAGCTGGCGTTGAAGGAATTGGCTTGTATCAAATTTTCAAAGTCATCTGCTATCTAATTTCTGCTATGCTTTCGACACACATTCACATCATAATTAAAGCTCAGAATTTTATTTGGTAAAAGTTTATGTCGATATTGCACTTAAGAAGACTGGTGGTGTCAGAAATATTGGATTGAGAGTGTTTTCCGAAAGATGGTGTGTTTGTGTGGGACGCGACAATCCATTCGGTGCCTTGTCGCTTCCAGTGATTTTAAATATCAGAAATTTCAGCAGTTAAAGAAAAAAAGTAATTTGTTCTAATGCTCCAGGAAAGAGCATCAGTTGAATTCAGAATATTCTCGCTTTTTTGTAATTATTTTTTCATGACCTACCAAGCGAAACTTTTAATTTGCTAGGATAATCAGAGTATTGAAAATATTTTGTATAAATAAAGGGCTGAGAATTGTAAGCGGTGTTTGCCTTCCTTTCTACAAAAATGCACCAATACTGTCACTTTTCGTGGTTTGTAAGCACTCCCTTCCATTTGTGAGCATCAGTCTCTCTTCTGGTCCATTTCCTTCTTATACATTCTCTTTAAGACTGCAAGCTCACTTGAGAGATCCATGAAAAAACTCAGTTCGCCTCCTCTTTGATGTGGTCACTGGCGTCCATTCACCCCTCTTGCATACTGTATTTTTAATTTCTTATTTTAGAATGCATACCTGTTTCCCTTCAGCCTGTTAAAATGTGTTTGGGTCTGACCTCCATCATCTGTGAAAGATAACAGCTGAGCACCTATTGAAAAAGGCTGAAATAAGTGTCACCAGCTCACAGTACACACGCAGATTTGAGGAAATCCATCTTTACTTCAGGTTGCGAACCATTTCAATAAATTCAAAATGACATCAAGCTAGAGGTTACCTGTGCACTTTGGACATGAATGAACAGTTCAGCATTTTTCTTCTGGCATCCCTTAGTAAAGATTGATGGTGTAGTGGAATTCTGTCTTTAAATTGTCTGTCTAATACAACAGTGTATTCATTAACAGCACTGACAAGGCTGCCTGTCCGCGTTACAAGTGAGCAATCCCTGCTGATCCAGAGAGGGCTGTCAGTGTGGTGAAAGTAAAGTTTTTGACAGGTCACTGTCAATGAGACAGATTAGAGTAAATATTGGCAAAAAATTAGTCATTCAAAGTGTAACAGCAAAACCATTGCATCGCGGCAGTACGAGAATGAGTGACTGTCCATCAAAAGATTGGAATAGGGCCAATACTGGCCAAATCGTTGTACTTCTTAAATAGCTTTATCGAGGGTCACACGTTCCGTGAGAGCTGACATCAAGTCCCTGTGCATTCCCGTTCCTGTTTGTTGAGGGGAGAAAGAGCCCTCTGCAGTTTTATTTCTCATTCTGCATGCACTGAATCAGGAACAACAAAGTGATTAGGGTCAGGTTTTAATCAGCCTTTCCTCTCGATGTGACATTTCAATGATGCAACATGCTGAAGTCAATAACCAGTCCATTGTGCTGGAGGGGACAAAATTAATACATTTAAATTTTTAATGAGCAGCAGCTATTTACAAAAACGCACCTGCTGGCAGCAGCACCATTAACTTTCCGAACAAACATGAACATTCCAAATTTAAGGAAGAAAACAATTCCAGCTGCTGTAAGTTTTATATTATTAAATATGGACCAATTTCAGCACATGCACTAATATAATCATCAGGTACCCATCTTATTACTAATCGCACCCTTATTTTTAAATAATTTCCTTCTAGTCTCTGTAACCTTTTTCAGCTCTCCCATCTCCAAGAATTCTGTGTTCATCCAACTCTGACTTTTTTTTAATCTGTTCGTAGGATCTAACCAGCACCTATTGCCCATTCTGAACAGCAATTAAGAGTCAACCACATTACTGTGATTCTGGAGTCACATGTAGGCCAAACCAGATAAGGACGGCAGATTTCTTTCCCTAAAGAACATTAGTAACTCAGAAAGGTTTTTATGACAATCGACAATGGTGTCATGGTCGTCATTAGACTCTTAATTCCAGATTTTTATTGAACTCAAATTTTGCCATTTGTCATGGTGGGGATTCGAATCCCAGGTCCCCAGAGTATTACTCGTCCAGCAGCAGTACCATGTGTCACTGCCTTCCCCCCTTGTACATCTTGTACCCTTTCTATTCCCTTTGCTCGCCATTGGAGGCTGTGATTTCGGTCAACAAAGCCCTACACTTTGAACCTCCCACCTTAAACATCTCCATCTCTCTAAACCTTATCTTTCTTCCAGGGTGGCGTTATGGCACAGTGATTAAGCATCGCAGCCTCACGGCGCCAAGACCCAAATTTGATTCTGTTCTTGGGTAATTGTCTGTGTGGAGTTTGCACATTCTCCCCGTATTTGCGTGGGTTTCCTCAGGGTGCTCCGGTTTCCTCCAAAGATGTGCAGGCTAGGTGGATTGACCATGCTAAATAGCCATTTGGTGTTCCGGGATGTGTAAGTTAGGTAGATTAGACATAGGAAAAGTGTGGTGTTATGGGGATAGGGCAAGGGAGATGGCCTAGGTAAAAGAGCCTGTCAAAGAGTTCATGCCAATATGATGGGCCAAGTGGCCCCTTCTGCACTGGAGGGATTCTATGATTCTAAGGAAACCCCCCCACCCATTAAACATTTAGTCACCTCTCCTAATATCAGCTTTGTTGGCGCGGGGTCTTCTAAATAACCAGTATGCATACTGGTTCATTTGAGGGGAAATTTGGAAAGTTAAAGTGAAAAGATAAGGCAATTGTACAGGTTAGCAATGCAGATAATAACCAAATTGTAACAGGAAGTGACAGAGTATATGAGCAAATAATGTCAAAGCAGGGGAAAAGTGGTAACAAGACAGAGTTATAGGCTTTTAATCTGAATGCAGGCAGCATGCCTAATGGGTTGCACACTGACAGCGTGGTTAGCACTGCTGTCTCACAATTCCAGGGTCCAATTCCAGCCTTGTGTTTGCATGTTCTCCCTGTGCTTGTGTGGGTTTCCTCTGGGTTTCTCCAGTTTTCTCCTGTGGTCGAAAGATGTGCAGGTTGGGTGGATTAGCCATGGAAAATGTTCCGGGTTTTCGGGATAGGGTGGGGATGGGCCGAGGTAAGATGTTCTTTGGTGAATCAGTGCAGACTTGATGGACCAACTGACCTCCTCCTGCACTGTAGGAAAAACATAAAATGGATGAATTGGTAGCACAATTGGAAGTAAATGAATATGATGATATAGCCATTATAGTGAAATGGTGCCAAAATGACTATGACTGAGACCTGAATATTCCGACATTTCAAAAGGAATAGCTATAAAGGAAAAGGGGATAGGTAGCTCGGTTAATAAAAGGTGAGATCAGTACATTATTGAGAATGAATCTTGTTTTGGGGATTTATTATCAGTTTAGGTAGAAATAAGAAATAGCAAAGGAAAAAAGCCACACGTTAAAGTGGCTGTCTGACAGCAGCTGCACTGTGGAACAGAGTACAAATCAATAAATAATTGGGGATTTCAAGAAAGTTACCTCAATTATCATGGGAGATTTTAATCTTCATAAAGAATGGACAAATCAAATTGGCAATAATTGCCAGAAGTTTGAGTTCGTCGAGTGTACTTGGATCAATTTCTAGGAACAACCAGGGAATAGATAATTTTAGGTGCAATGAGACAGGATTAATTAACGCCCTAATTGTAAAGGATCCTTTAGGTAAGCGTGATCATAACATAGAGGGAATAGAGTAGATGCAGTGTATTTGGATTTCAGAAAGATATTCAATCAAGTGTCACCTAAAAGGTTACAGCACAAGAGAAAAGCTTAAGGTTTTGGGATGATATCTTAGTGAAAGAGGAAGAGAAAGAGAAAAAGATTGATAGGTTAATGCTCTGGGGACTAAGATTCAAATCCCACCACAGCAAATGGTGAAATACGAATACAATAAAAATCTGGAGTTGAAAGTTTAATGATGACCAAGTAATAGTTCTTCATTGCTGTAAAAACCCATTTTGTTCACTGATGTCCTTTAGGGAAGGAAATCTGCCTTTCTTACCAGGTCTGACCTACATGTGACACCAGATCCACAGCAATGTCGATGACTCTTCAATACCCTCTGAAATGGCAGAACAAGCCATTGGGCAGTAAATGCTTATCCAGCCAGCGATGTGCACACCCCATAAATAATTGTTTTAAAATGAATTGGCTAACTGGTGCGAGACAGAGTTGGGGTGCAAAGATCATATTCAGGTTGGCAAACTGCAACTTGTGGAGTGCTACATGGATCTGTGCTGGGTTCAACTATTAACAATCTTTATTCATGAATTACATGAAGTGACAGACCATATTACAGCCAAATTTATTGATGATGTTGGAAAGCAGGTTGTGAGGAGGATACAATCTGAAAAAGAGCTGTGGCTAGATTAAGCAAGTGGGCAGATGGAGTATCACGTGGGAAAATGTGAGGTTGTCCACTTTAGCAGGAAGAACACAAAAGCAGAATATTATTTCAGTGCAGACAGCCTGCAGAGTGCTTCATACAAAAGGATCTCGATGTAAGAACGTAAGAACATAACAACATAAGAAATAGGAGCAGGAGTAGGCCATCTAGCCCTTCGAGCCTGCCCTGCCATTCAATAAGATCATGGCTGATCTGAAGTGGATCAGTTCCACTTTCCCGCTTTCTCCCCATAACCCTTAATCCCCTTGTCTAACAGAAATCTATCTACCCATGACCTAAATAGAATTCCAGAGATTCACAATCCTTTGAGTGAAGAAGTTTCTCCTCAACTCTGTTCTAAACTGTCCCCCCCCCCCTTATTTTGAGGCTGTGCCCTCTAGTTCTGCTATCCTTTCTAAGCAGGAAGAATCTCTCTACCTCTACCCTATCCAGGCCCTTCATTATCTTGTAAGTCTCTATAAGATCCCCCCCCCTCAGCCTTCTAAACTCTACCAAGTACGGACCCAGTCTATTCAATCTCTCTTCATAAGCTAACCCCCTTATCTCCAGTATCACCTGGTGAATCTTCTCTGTACTCCCTCCAAGGCCAATATATCCTTCCGCAAGTGTGGCAACCAGAACTGCACACAATACTCCAGCTGTGGCCTCACCAATGCCCTGTACAGTTGCAGCAACACCTCCATGCTTTTATATTCTCTCCCCCTCGCTATAAAGTCCAACATTCCATTCGCCTTCTTGATCACCTGCTGCACCTGCAGACTGGGTTTTTGCGATTCGTGCACAAGGACCCCCAGGTCCCTCTGCACAGTAGCATGCTACAGCTTTTCGCCCTCCTACTATTATTTCTACCAAAGTGGATAACCTCACATTTGCTAACGTTATACTCCATCTGCCAGGTCCTCGCCCACTCACTCAGCCTATCCAGATCTCTCTGCAGACTTTCCGCGCCTTCCACGCAATTTGCTTTTCCACTCATCTTCATGTCATCAGCAAATTTTGTTACCCTACACTCAGCCCTCCTCCTCCAGATCGTCTGTGTAAATGGTAAACGGTTCAGGCCCCAGCACCGATCCCTGTCAGATCAGCCATTGCGTCCTTATATATGAATCACACAAAGTTAGTATGCGGGTACAGCAGGTAATTAAGAAGGCAAATGGAATGTCAACCTTTACTGCAAGAGAGATGGAGTATAAAAGTAGAGAAATCTTGCTACAGCTGCACAGAACATTGGTGAGATCACACCTGGAGTCCTGTGTACAGTTTTGATCTCCTTACACAAGGAGGGATCTACTCGCTTTGGAAGCCATTCAGAGAAGGTTCTTCAGGCTGATTCCTGGGAGAAGGGAGTTGTCTAATGAGGAATGTTGGGCCTATATTTATTGAAGTTTAGCAGAATGAGAGGTGAATTTATTGAAGCATTTAAATTCTGAGGGGCCTTGACAGGGTAAATGCTAGGAAAATGTTTCTTCTCAGGGGAATATCTGGAACTATAAGGGGGAGCCAGTTTAAAAATAAGGGACTTCCTATTTAAGCCAAAGATGAGGAGGAGTATCTTTTCTCAGATGATTGTTAGATGCTGAAAGGTTGTTTCTCCTTGTGGAAGAGTCTGAGGCCAGGGAGCATAATCTCAAAGTAAGATGTCACCCATTTAAAACAGAGACAAGTAGGAATTCCTTCTCTCAGAAGGTAGAGAATCTGCAGAGGGCTGTAGAGGCTGGGTCGTTAAGTATGTTCAAGGCTGAGATAAACAGAATTTTAATCAGTAAGGGAATCAAGGGTTATGGAGTTAAGGTGGGAAAGTGGATGTTGAGGATTATCATATCAGATCAGTTAGGATCTCATTGAATGGTGGAGCAAACTTGATGGACTGAATGGCCTACTTCTGCTCTAACTTTTCATGGCCTTAGCCTTTCAAATTCTTTTCCACAAAGAACACTGGAAACTGGGTCATTGATTATATTCAAGACTGACTTAGATAGAGGGAATCAAGGGTTACGGGGAAACAGGCAGAAAAATGGAATCACGGCCACAATCAGATCAGCCATTGCATTCTGATTGGCAGAGTAGGCTCGATGAGCTGTATCTTATGACCTTCTGTTCAAATGTGTGTCATTAGCCTTCTTGCTTGAAGCGAGGCTCCAAGTGTGGACAACATTTATGGCAGATGGAATTTATCCAACAAGTGACACTTACAAGCTGCAATGATTAGATGACAAGTTGTCACAAATGTATGAATGCAGTTATTCCATTTCTACTATGTGCCGGCTGGTGGAACTTTCACGCCAGATATTTATATGAACGTTAGGATGGGACTACTTCCACCTAGATCTCAACTGGAAACCAATATTCACTTGAGCTCCTTAAACAAAATTGATTCAAATAATGTTAGCACAGAATGTTCAATGTAGTGCCTCATTAGGTGGAATCTACATCCCGTCCATGTATTATTTGAACTACAAACGTAGCCATGGCTAGAGTAACCTGTTTGGCACTTCGCCAGTTGTTATCATGGTTGAGGTCAGTGTGAAATGAATTGTGTAAATCATCAGGAGTTGGCTAATGCTCAGAAACTGTCCAAAATGCATTTTTAAGTCTTATAATGTCATGATTGAGCTGCTGGCTTGAAACTCACTACCAACCATTCATATTTCTTTGTGACACATCGTAAGTGTAGTTATAGCAGTTATAGAATCATTAACTATATCAGCAGCTCATCAGATTTGCATGCAAATGGTGCTATTCTCTCCCATTCATAAGTTAGTGCAATCAGTGCTCCCAGTGTTAGGAATGTGTGACTGATGCAGTCACTTGCACTCCTGATTCCTGCAGCATCATGCCTAGAATGTTAACCCTGTCTGCAAAGACATTATCACTGTAACCACAACAACGAGTAAAAGCGTTCCACCTCCAGCAGGCTTGTAATACTCCATCCAGGATGCTAGACTAGGGGAGGCAGTGGCACAGTGGGATGGCCACTGGACCAGTACTCCGGATTTGGGGATCTGAGTTCAAATTCTGCCACAGCAGATAGAAAAATTTCAACTCAGTAAAAATTGGGAATTAAGAACTCGAATGACGAACAAAACTATTGTCGTAAAAACCCATTTGGTTTTAGGGAAGGAAATCTGCCGTTCTTACTTGGTCTGACCTACATGTGACTCCAGAGCTACAGCAATATGGTTGGCTCTGAAATGGAGGGCAGTTAGGGGCAGTGACTCTCACGCCCTGTAAAATGAATTTTAAAAATGTAGCCTGGATTCTTATCTTTTCCTTTTAGCACTGTGGTTTAGTCTGTCGGAGAATAATCTGAAGATCAAGATGGTTTTGCTATATTTGCAAAATCATAAACTTCTCCCCTGTGCGTCATGGCTCATGAGACAACCTGCTTCTTCCGTTGCTTTTCCATCCACTAGACCATGATCTGGGTTAGTTCTATAATGAAGACCTCTTCTTAAATGTTCTTTTTTAACCATTCATGGGATGTGGGCATCACTGCCTAGGTCAGCATTTATGGCCCATCCCTAATTGCCCATGAAGAGGTGCTAGTGAGCTACTGCTCTGAACCATGGCAGTCCATATGGTGTAGGTACACCCACAGTGCTGCTAGGGAGGGAGTTCTAGAATTCTAATTCAGTGACAGTGTAGGAACGGCGATATATTTCCAAGTCAAGGTGGTGAATAGCTTGGACGGAGACATTGAAGTGGTGATGTTCTGATGTACCTTGTTGGTCTTGCCCAGATAAATGGTAACAACTACTGTCTAAGGAGCTCTGGTGAGTTATGTTTTAGTGCATCATGTTGATGGTACACACTGCTGCCACTGTGTGTCAGTGGTGCTGGGAATGAATGTGACCAACTCGTAACCTGATTCACTAGTGGTGAAGTGGATGTTGCCACTTCCCTCATATTGGACACCAATTCCCCACCGATGACCCAGTATTTCGAGGTTGACTGGTCCCATGTTTGTCTGAGATATGGTGACCTGGAAGAAGCAATTCTTCTTCCATCAGACCTAAGTGTCCAATGGAGAGCCAAAAGTTAACTCTGTATGCTGACTCATTTCCACTTGCCAGGACTAAACCCATAAGTTCTGACTTTGAGGCAGGAATGCTACCACTGAGCCAAGGTTGAACACCAAGGAACTGGGTATATATTTCTGTTATAGCATAATATATTTTTCAATGGAAATTAGAAATGTATTTTTTGTAATTTGGTCATTGAATTATTCAGAGCATGAAAATATCAGCACAGCATCACAAATGTCACATAATGGCCAATATCTTCCAGTCAGCAATGATGTTGAGAGCATTGGCACTGCCCATGAAGATTTCTGTGCCCTGGCCAGACAGTTTTCTTTCAGCTGGGACTTTTGATCCCTGCTGCAGTAGGGATGGGTCAGGGTGGCCATCCCTCTGTAAGGTCAGCGAGCTCAGAGGAAGATGGGAAAAAGGAAGACATGCCCCTCTTTTGTGACATTAGCTGCCATATTCAAGTGAGTTTTTAAAGCTCTCTAAGTATGTGGGTGAGAGAGTGGTGTGAGTGGGTGGGTGAGAGAGTGGTGTGAGTGGGTGGGTGAGAGAGTGGTGTGAGTGGGTGGGTGAGAGAGTGGTGTGAGTGGGTGGGTGAGAGAGTGGTGTGAGTGGGTGGGTGAGAGAGTGGTGTGAGTGGGTGGGTGAGAGAGTGGTGTGAGTGGGTGGGTGAGAGAGTGGTGTGAGTGGGTGGGTGAGAGAGTGGTGTGAGTGGGTGGGTGAGAGAGTGGTGTGAGTGGGTGGGTGAGAGAGTGGTGTGAGTGGGTGGGTGAGAGAGTGGTGTGAGTGGGTGGGTGAGAGAGTTGGGGTGAGTGGGTGGGTGAGAGAGTTGGGGTGGGTGAATAGGTGAGTGAATGAGTAAGTGGGTGAGTGAATAGGTGAGTGAATGAGTAAGTGGGTGAGTGAATAGGTGAGTGAATGAGTAAGTGGGTGAGTGAATAGGTGAGTGAATGAGTAAGTGGGTGAGTGAATAGGTGAGTGAATGAGTAAGTGGGTGAGTAGGTGAGTGAGTCAGTTGGGGTGAGTAGGTGGGTGAGAGAGTTGGGGTGGGTGAATGGGTGGTTGAGTAAATGACTGGATGGGTTGTGAGATGGGAGACAGTAGTTGGGTTTGGGGGTTAATCAGCAGAGGTTGGGGGATAGTTGGTGTTCAAGTGTTGGCAGTCAGGTCACAGTGTACAGATAGATTAGGGGAGCAATTAGCTTGGGGGATTGGTTGGGTCAGTAGGTAGGATAGGGTGAGGGGGAGAGATGGTTGTAGTGCTCAATGGAGTTATGTTTGCTAATCACTCATTAAATTAGACCAGCAATTAACCTGGGTAACAGAGCCTTGGTAAGTATTCAGGTGAGTCCTCCATATCTGGCCAGGTCCCTGAGGTCTGTGTTAGAGACTTTTGTGGAGGGCGGCGGTAGTGGAATTCAGTGCATTGGATGTTTCCGTAGCTGCTTCAGTGCCCGTGAGCATGCTCAGATTCCCATTGTGAAACACAAACTTACATCCAGAGTTTGCTGCTCTGGATATTGGAAGAGTTAGGCCACTGTCTTCAGAATTGGAAAATACTCCCACCCTTCACCCCAATCCCCATCTATATCTGTATCACAACACAACCGTGGCCATTTAAGAACTATGATCATTGGCCATTTGGCCATAGAATTTTGTTTCACACCTGCATATCGCACTCCTTGGTATTCCAGGCATGTTGTTTGGGGGGGAGGTATTCACAATATGACAGGTAGCTAACCCACTATCTTCCCACTCACCCTTATCTGTCTCCCATAATACACTGGGTGCAAAAGGCAGTAGTTAGCCCATCACCCCTTCGTCCTATTGAGGCCATTAACAACCCAGTTAAGGGGCAATTAATAGCCTAGTTCTGCCTGTGCTGCCACAATACGGTTGGTGCTGGAAGGGGGGGTTAACTCCTTTGGGGGTGCCCTATGCACACAAACGGTAATCTCAAGATTGCACCCTTCCTTTGTGTGTCCAAAAACCTGAACTCCCTACCCTTCTCTGGCATGTGCCATTGCTCCTCTTCCCAAAATTGCAGGCGTCCCCGAGTCCGGTGTCCAGGTGGTTTTCTTCTTGGGACTGCCTGTAGTCCCACTGCTGCTGGGTCTGCAAGAGCTGCCAACCGATCAGATCAACGGGCAACTCTCAAGGATGGGACCGCCATCCATTGAGGGACATGTATCCCACACTGCCCACAACATATTCACCCCCTTGAGATATCAATAGTCAGGGTACTGCTTCGAGAAATCCACACCTATTGTTAGTTGAACGGATAGCTGCCAATATACACATCCGAGAGTGAAGAGCACGTGTTATCTGATCAGTCCAGGCATTTTCCTCTTTGGGTATATTGGCTGGAAATGCACCTGCATGTTTACAAAGACTAACACATTAAGGAAAGACTCGGACCAATAACATCAAGATAAAGCTGCTTAACTTATTAAGCTATTCTCTAGGAAGAAGTGGGATTATCTGTTCCAGTCTCAAGAAGAAAAAAGTTCCTGGATGTAGCAGGAGGTAAATAGTTGATTTTGGTAATCGGACAAGGTAAATAAATGGCTCTGTTTTTCAGACTGGAGGAAGGATAGACAGTATTGGCCCTGAAGATTCAGTGCAGGCACCACTGCTATTTTTGATATGTACATAATTTTGGAATAGCAGAGTAAATTTTCAAAATTTGCCAATGACACCAAACAGGACACAGACCAACAGAGGGGCAGATATATGGCAGATGGAATAATCAATACAATGAAATGTGAAGTGGTACATATCGGCAGGAAGGAAAGGGAGAGGCAGTATATGAACTTCATGACAAAGGTTTAAAAAAGGCACAGGGAGTGAGGGGTTCATGTACAGAACAGAACATTTTGAGAGAGCAGTTAACAAAGCATAGAGAAGCTTGGGTTTCATAAACGGAGGTAGTGTTTAAAAGCGGTGAAGTTATGCTGAACATTTGTAAAGTTTTTTGATTAGACCACAACCAGTGTTGCATCCAATTCTGGTCACCACATTTCAGGAAGGATGTGAGGCCCCTTGAGCAAGCGTGGAGGGGATTTACTGGAATGGTTCCAGGGGGCGAGACAATTTAGTGACAAGATTAGGCTGGGGAAACTGGGTTTGTTCTCCTTGGAGCCAATAAAATTTGATTGAGGTGTAAAAGATTAGAACAGGTGTAGATAATGTTTCTCTGGTCTCCATTTATCTAATCTTATTGCATCTTCCTGGTTAGTTGGTTCATATCACTGCCATGTGACTGATTGCTCAGAAAGACTTGAGTTTGGATAATGAGAGCACTGGCACAATAAAAAGATCCTTCAACCTGAGTTTAGTTCCTTTGCAATGCACGTTATGAAAAAAGAGAAAATAAAAGAAAGGTGTGCGTTTTGATAGCACTTTTCACAACTATAGGACATTCCAAACCGTTTCATCACAAAGTACTTTTAAATAAGAGTCCTGTGGCAAATGCAACAGCCAACTTTCTTCCAAAATCAGCCATGAGATGATGACCGGGTAATCTTTCTGCGATGTTGATTGAAGGATAAATATTGGCCAGGACACCAAAAATGACTCCCATGCTATTCTTTGGCCTGGCTGAGAGGGCAGAAAAGGCCCCAGTTTAATATCTCATCCAAAAGATGGCGCCAGTGGCAGTACAGCAGTCCCTCACTGCTGCCCCTGGAGTGTCAACTTTAATTTGTATGCACAGGTCCTGGGGTAAGAATGGGATTCAGAGTCTTGTGACTCCAAGAGTGCTGGCAACTGGGCTGCGGCTGACGCTTCAACATGACGCTATTTGAAAAGTGTACCATACTTATTCATCTACACTACAAAAATGTAGAGTGAGAGCAAATTCCTGCAATAGTATTCAATTGTGCTGTAATAATCCAGAGAGTTCCCTGCTGATCCACTCAGCCATTTAACTGCTCTATAAATTGCCTCATTGCAGTTCTGACTATAGAACCAGTTGGCACCATTTGACCCTGGTTACTTCTCTCTTCCTTTTTAATTGATATCTTTGTATTACCACATTCATTTGCAGATATGTTTGTGATACTTCAGCTTATTCTATTTGGGAATATCATCCCATATGCCATGCATTCCAGTCATGATTTGCTATAAGAAGCAGTTTGTAAGGTAAAGGACTAATTTTCCATGTAACGGAACAATAGTCCACAATGCTAGTGACATATGAATTGTTGCTGCATTTTATTTTATAATACAACTCCCTGTGCCTAAAGAGCACAAGTGTTTGACATTTAAAATTGTCAGATGCACTCATTTCTCGCAGAGGAAAAGCCTACCATCTCAGCTTTTACTCTTTAGTTGTGGGATTCTGTCGAAAATTTGACTCGGATGGAGATTGAAAAAAATGTCCTCATACCCTGGAAGCCATACTGAATACACGTAGAAAACTAGGTGATGCAATGTTAATACAGTCCTTCAAGAAAATAGTTGAATTAATATCAGAATATGATCACACTGAACCATTTGACACTGGAAACATTACGTTCTGTCTCACTATTTTTAATTATTCAACTTTACTGGCACGCCCATCCCGATTCCAGGGGCAAGCGAGGCTCAGAGAACAGCATTCTCCATTGGCTTCGGGTGGGATCATACCAGTAAAATTCTGCCCAAAGTGTTAATATTAGGCACTCTTCCTCGTCGTGCCTTTAGTACTGAATGGTGGCATTTTTTTCATAGAATGAATCTTAGGATCCCTGCAGTGCAGAAGAGATCATTTGGTCCATTGGGTCTAGACCAACTCTCCAACAGAGCATCTTATCCAGGCCCTATCCCCATAGCCCCACTTATTTACCCCACTAATTCCCCTAACTTATACATCTCGGGACAAAGGGACTAATTTAGCATGGCCAATCCGCATAACCTGAGCATCTTTGGACTTTGGGAGGAAACCAGAACAGCTGGAGGAAACACACACAGACATGGGGAGAAAGTGCAAACTCCACACAGACAGTCATCCAAGAATTGAACCAAGAATTGAACCCGGATCCCTGGTGCTGTGAGGCAGAAGTGCTAACCACTGTGTCACTCTAAGATTAGGGTCATTGAGCTTTGTCATCTTGGAGATTCTCCAAGTGATTGGTCATTTGCTCCCTGAGGAGGAACATTGGTGCAGAGTCCACAGTCAGAAAAGTTGTGAATATAAAACACTTTCCTGGTGAGCCAAATGGCCTTTTCTCACCTCAGTCCCTGCGTTTTGAAAGCACCAATCTTTCCTTCTCAGGGTGGTCCACTTCCTGCTTTCTTCAGTGCTTGAGACTGGGTACTGAAAGCTTCACCATTAGCAAGAGATATATTATCAAAAAGAACTCAATTGTCAAAAGCTCTCTCAAGAAAATGATTGCAGGACAATTTTATACTTTGAAAAAGCGTTAGCTTTTATGCCAGTTTAGGAAGAATAAGAATTTTTATTGCCTCTGACGGAAAACGTGAAAAAGCTACATTACAAAGCGATTTTTGTCACAAACAAAATAATGCACGGTGCAGAAGCCACCTCAGGAAATGTGGTGGTGAATAATCTATTAAAACTTACTTTAATTTGATTGTTTTTTTGAGAACCATAGTGAAGCAAAATGTTGCAGGTTCATATCCAGGTCACTCCCTTTCCTGTGTTTTTATACTTCATTATCCATCGTTGCCTTAGCAACAGTTCTTCTCAATAGTCAGAATTGAGCCTCTTCATTTTTAATCGGAAAATGAGGATGAAAATATATTTAATCTTACATTCTTGCTGAGAATTCATACAATTCAGGGACATGGTGAAGGAATTTGTGGCATAGAAAATCAGCAATCTATCCGAGGGAATAAAAATCAGTGTGGTTGTCACAGATGCATCTATCCATGCTGCTTTTGGGAGGACACACCATTCTTTAAGAAACAAAATTCCAGCTTTATGTTGTGTGACTTGACCACTGGACCAAGTGAGGTAGATTAAGGACAGATTTGATAGACAAAAGCTGGGCTTCCCTGAGGTGCTAAGTTTTTTTTAAAAAGTTTATTTATTAGTGTCACAAGTAAGCTTACCTTAACACCCAATGAAGTTACTGTGAAAATCCCCTCGTCGCCAACTCCAGTACCTGTTCAGGTACACTGAGGGAGAATTTGGCATGACCAATACACAGCTTTTGGACTGTGGGAGAAAACCGGAGCACCCGGCAGAAGCCCATGCAGACACTGGAAGAACGTGCAGACTCCACGCACACAGTGACCCAAGCCGGGAATTGAACCCAGGTGGCAGACGCTGTGAGGCAGCAATTCTAACCACTGTGCCACTCGAAGGGCCCTATAGGTCAGCGGCAACAGAATTACATTCCTCTGCAATATGAAACATCACAGAATCATATAATCACAGAATCCGTACAGTGGAGGAGGTGGCCATTTGGCCCATCGAGTCTGCGCCGACCACAATCTCACCCAGGTACTATTCCCATAACCCCTCATACTTACCCTACTGGTCTCCTGACACTAAGGGGCAATTTAGCATGGCCAATCAACCTAACCCACATATCTTTGAACCTTATAGAACAGTGTGTGTCTCACTCCTCCATCTTCATCAATCCAAATAGCCAAGCCTGGTTCAGTGAGGAGTGTAGAAAAGTATACCAGGAGCAGCATCAGGCATCAAATGTTGCTTTGCGGAGAGTGCAACGCACGACTATATGCATGTCAGACAGCAGAAACAGAACTATGAAGACAAAGCTCTTGCTACATTCAGTTGTGAATTTTAATTGACCATTATGCAACCAGTGGAGACTCTGTGAACATTTCCATCAAAGATGGTAGGGCCCAGCACATGTGTGAAAGACAAGACTGAAGGTTTCATAGCTATTGTCAGCCAGACGCGTGAGTGGATTCTCCTTCTTATCCCCCTCTTGAAATTGCCACATAGAATCAGTGAATTCAGTTTGCTCCCTGTGAGACCATGAAAGGGCTGAATGCACTGGATTCAGACAACACCCTGATTAAGCTCATTCTCCAGAACTAGCCAGTGCCTTGCTCCAGTACTGCTACTCTCGAATCTGATCAACAATGCGGAAAATTGCTCCAAGTATGCCCTGTCCAGAAAAAAGCTGGACAAATCCAACCCAACCAATTACCATTGAATCATCCTATTCACAATCATCAGCAAAGTAACAGAAGATGTCTTTGACAGTGTTATCAAACATCATTTAATCAGTAATAACAGTCCAAAGATGTGCAGGTTAGGTGGCTTGGCCATGGTAAATTGCCTCTGACTGTCAGGGGGATCAGCAGGGTATTAGCACGGTTGCTGGGACATGGCTGGTGTGAAACTTGCCCACTGACTCAGTTTGTATTCTACCAATACCTCCAGACCTAATTACAGCCTTGGCCCAAAGATGGGCAAAAGAGCTGAATTCCAGAGATGCCCAGGCTGTCACTGCCCTTTACATCAAGGCAGCAATCAACCTAATATAGCAGCAAGGATCCCTAGTAAAGCTGAAATCACTGATTTAAGGAGGAAAACTCTCTAGTGTCTGGAATCATCACTATTGAAAATGGTTTTGATGATTGGAGCTAATCATCTGAGTTCAATGGCAAAATAGTGGTAATTGTATATTAATTGAGTATTTAATTGTACTAAGTGGTGGTCATTAACTGAGATTCACTTGTCTCCTATATATAGATGTATATTTTTTTTTGCTTGTAATGTGTACATCGATAAATAAATATTTTTGAGTGTGTATGGATTAGGCTGTGATTTTCATCACCTGACTATCTGGAATATAACAAACAGGAGTTCCTCAGGTCAGGTCCTAAACCTATCATCAGGTGTATGATTTTTTTCCTCCGTTATAAGGTCAGAAGTGAGAATATTCATCAATAATTATATAGTGTTCAGTTCAATTTGCAGTTCCTCAAATAATTGAGCAGTCAAGCTTGCACGCAACAATATCTGGACAACATCCATTAATGGGCTAGTAAGTGAGGCTGGCAATTAATACCTCACACGAGAGAGTCCAACTAGCTCCCCATAGCATTCATTGGCTTTCTCATCACCATCAACATCTTGGGGTGCCATTGACCAGATGTTCAACTGCATGAGCTATCTAAATGCCACGGGTACTAGATCAGGTCAGAAGGTGGCTCTTCTGTAGTGAATGGCTCACAACCTAATTCCCCAAAGCCGCTACACCACCTACAAGGCACAGGTCAGGTTTGTGATGAAATGTGCTGTACTTGGCTTCAACAGAACAATACATGGATTAGACACTATCAAGGCCAAAACAGTCCACTTGATGGACAACCCATCGACCAGCGTGAAGAGTCACTTTCTCCAGCACTGCTGCACCATGGTCGCAGTGTCTGCATCTAGGAGATGCAGTGCAGCAATCAACAAGGCTTCTTTGTCAACTCATTCCAAGCCCATGTCTTCCACCACATGGACAAGGGTAACAGATGGTTGAAAGTACCATCACCTCCAAGTCCCACACCACTGACACTTGGAAATATATCACCTTTCTTTTAGTGCTGCTGCATCAAACACTGGAACTATCGTGATATCTCCACCACAGAGACTGCAACCGTTCAAGTATAAGGCTCATGCCATTTTTTCAACGGCAACTAAAATGGGCAATAAATGCTGAACTCGCCAATGGCATCCATATCCCAAAATTGATTCTATTTGAAAATTAAAATAATTTGATTATATGTCAATTTAAATAGAAATCTTTAGTCAGTGACGCCCTGTTTTCGAAGAACCATAGAAACCTCAAGGCAAGGATACACTTCCCAAGAAATTATGCATACAGGAATTATATTTGTTCATCTTTTAAGACGTTGTTAACTGTAGTGGTACTTGTAATTTTGACATGATTACAAACATGGGGAAGTGTTCTGTAATCATGGGGAAATTATAGGAAATCTGTTGAGTAATTTGCAACGCTATAAAAGAGAGTGCCAATAATTATGCTTTAGACTTTTTGCTTTTGGCTCTTGTAATCACTTGATTACGCTAAAATTTTGTTTAGCCCCATCCCATAAAAAAAAAATTCATGGCTTGGTACATGAGCATCCACACAACAGAAGGGGAAGAGTCAAATCGTATAACATCACCATCTGGTGAATGTACCATGAAGGATTAAAGTCAGTGGGCTCCACAAAACTTTGAAAAGTGAGATTGTTTCAGTCTTAACAAGAATGAAATCCTGCAGCAGTCAGAATGGTGTCTGCCTTTAGAAACTCAGGAGCAAACTGAGAAACGCTTGAAGAAGATAATAACCCCAATTTTGTTTTATGTTTGGAAATAGCACAAAGTCTGGCATGGTCAAGAATTCTTTCACTGCTGATGCTACTGTGACACAGTTACCTGAAGGGTTCTATTTAAGTGACGTGTTAATTATTGCCCAAGCTGCTTTGTCCAATAAATTAGATTCTCGCCTCAACCCCAGTGAGTAAATAGGTCATTTCCCCACCCCTACCCTGTGTTGAGTGATTAAAGAGATTGTTCCTTCTCCCTTCCAATGTCCCAATTAAGTAAAGAAGCTACTCCATCTCCCTTCCTTCCTCCCGCCACCATTTTGAGGGACTGAGACGGTTAATCAATTTCCTTTTTCTATTTCCTCAGTAATAAGTAAAAAAGCTATTCCATCTCTCTTCCTTCCTCCCACCACCATACTGAGTGACTGAGCAGGTTAATCAATTTCCTTTCCCTAGTGCCTCAGTAATAAGGGATATCCAATTAACAGCTTGGTAAGAAATACCATAATCCCACAAATTGTGGCCAATTCAGATAATGAATCAAGATATATCATAGAATGCTACAGTGCAGAAGGAGGCAATTTCGCCCATTGAGCCTGTACCAATAGCAATCCCAGCCAGGCCCTATCCCCATAACCCTATGCATTTACCGTTGCTAGTCCCCCTAAGGGTCAATTTAGCATGGCCAATCCACCTAACTTGTACTTCTTTGGACTGTGGGAGGAAACCGGAGCATCCCCACACAGACATGGGGAGAATGTGCAAATTCCACACAGACAGTCACCCAAGCCTGGAATCGAACTCGGGTTCCTGGCACTGTGAGACAGCAGTTCTAACCACTGTGTCACCATGCCGCCTGTGATATATGCATCTCACTTTCTCTAATATTTTTAGCTTCAGGAAAGATTGGTTTTGAAGTCATCGATTTGTACTCTTTGATGTCTTTGAACGACCGAGGATATAACTTTATAAAGGTTCAAACTCTTAATGGACCTTCGTTAGACCTAAAATGGTTATTTCCTCATCAGCCTTTTGATTAAAAAGAAAACAAGGAACAAACTTGGGAGGGAAGTATCAGCATGTTCAGCCATGCATCTGTAAAATAGCCCGCTTGTAGAAGAAACTGTCGACTCAATTACACCGCTAATCACAACATTTGGTGAGCTAACTTCAAAGTTTATATTTACTCCACAGCATGAGCATTAGGGACATTTGATTGAGTTTGCAGCAAATTGATGAGTAACTTTCTGTTGACTGACTCATTTGAACTTCCTCGAATGCTGGAGGTATCTCATGTTTGTCTTTAGTGGTTCAGAATAAGAACATTCAGACGTTAATGTGTCAGGCTTAACCAACTCCTTACCAAATGTTCCTGTGGCAATCCTATATGTTATTAATCTTGAATCATTGCTGGTAATCTATTCCACATATTTATCACCGTTTAATTGGACAGACGTTACTGCCTTCTTTTGCCATCTCTATGTCAAAGCTATGGTATATAATTCTAGCTCCAACGCTAAAAGTAAACTGATTCCATGTTCGTTAAGCGCGTCACTCTGCACATTATATCAGACCTCAGTCTTGCAGAGAGAAACATTTCAGGGTAGCTCGCCTCTTCTGATAGTTCTGTCCTGGGGCCAATCTAAAATGCTTCATTTTACTGATGACAACATTTTAAAATGGGTCATTTGTACCTCTGTATGGTACTCCAGAAGTAGTCTCACTGAGGCCAAATGCAATTATAGAATGATCTCTCTTAATGTGGTACCACGGCACAGCGGTGAGCACTGCTGCCTCACAATGCCACGGACTCTGGTTTGATTCCCGGCTTGTGTCACTGTCTGTGTGGAGTTTGCACGTTCTCCTTGTGTCTGCGTGGGTTTCCTCTGGGTACTCCAGTTTCCATCCACAGTCCGAAAGACATACTGGTTGGATGCATTGGCCATGCTAAATTCTCCCTTGTTGTCCCCGAACAGGCATCAGAATGAGGCGACTAAGGGATTTTCACAGTAACATAATTGCAGAATTATCAAGTAAGCCTACCTGTGACACTAAGAAATAAACTTTAAACTTGTATGTTCCAACCCATGTTATACTTTCCAACGTTCTGTTCGTCCATAGATAGTTTGAAAAACGAGACCTGATCACTAAAACATTAAAATAAAATCAGAAACTACTGCAAGTGTTCTCCAGGTCAGGCAGCATCTGTGGAGAGAGAAACAGAGATCCCGGTCCTGCTGCTGTGAATAGAGATATGGCTGAAAGCCAAATTTTCCCGTCTTGCTGGCAGCGGGCCCTCAGAGAATCCTGGCCAATGCCTTGAGTCCAATATAATTCTTCTGAATTTTTGAAGAAGAGTTACTGTGGAGTTCAAATGTTGGCAGAAATCCTCCATCCTCGCTTGTGGCTGGGATTCTCCGGTGCTCCCAGAATCAGTGGAGTTTTGGCCAGGATGCCAAATTCTCCACTCTCGTTTGCAGCAGCGCGAGCAGCGAAGAAATCAGAGAATCCCATCCGATTACTCTGCTTCTCTCTCTCTCTCTCTCTCTCTCGCTCTCCAGATGCTGCCAGACTGATGGGGTTATTCCAGCATTTTCAGTTTTTGCTTTAGATCTTGTGTAGAAATGATTCTTACAAATTGACTTGATCCTGAAAGGGGTAATGAAATTTGATGTGGAATACTTTCAGGAAACACGTTTGAATTCATGCATTGAATCATCTAATCAATTGTAAGAAGTCTTAAAGTCCAACAGGTTTATTTGGAATCATGAGCCTTCGGGAAGCTGCTCCTTCATCAGCTGAGTGGAGGAGAGGAAGACACAACGGTCCAAAAGCTCATGATCCCAAATAAACCTGTTGGACTTTAACCTGGTATTGTGAGATTTCTCATTGTGCCCACCCCAGTCCAATGCCGGCACCTCCACATCGTGGCTAATCAATTACAATGTCCCTTTACCCCTATTTGGCTTGAAAGCAAAGATGAGGAAGGCAAGTGTACAAGACGTGAAAAATATTTAAAATTCAATTCATTTAAAGATTTTGTGTCAGTTAGTGCATTTATTGCCAAAATAGGCTTGTTCATCTATAATATGTTTGGCACTGTGATTAGCACTGCTGCCTCACAACACCAGGGATCCAGCCTTGGGTCACTGTCTGCATGGAATTTACATGTTCTCCCCTTGTCTGCATGGGTTTTCTCCGACTGCTCCGGTCTTCTCCCAAAAGATGTGCTGGGGGTAAGTGCATTTGCCATGCTACATTCTTCCTCAGTGTACCTGAACAGGTGCCAGAATGAGGCAACCGGGGAATTTTCACAGTAACTTCATTGCAGTGTGAATGTAAATCTACTTCTAACACTAATAAATAAACTTTAAACTTACATTTATAAGGCATCTTTAATGAAATGAAATGTCCCAAGGTGTTTTGCAGGATCGTTATAAAACAAAATATGTCACAAGGGGATTTTAGGACAAAATACCAAAAGCTTGGTCAAGGAAGTATGTTTTAAGAAGTATCTTAAAGACCATAAAACATAGGAGTAGAATTTGGCCACTCAGCCCATCGAGTCTGCTCCACCATTCAATCATGCTGAATTTTTTTCTCATCCCCATTCCCCTGCCTTTTCCCCATAATCCCTGATCCCCTTATCAATAAAGAACCTATCTATCTCTGTCTTAAAAACACTCAATGATCTGGCCTCCACAGCCTTCTGCGGCAAAGAGTTCCACACATTCACCAATCTCTGGCTGAAGAAATTCCTCCTCACCTCTGCTTTAAAAGGTTTTAGGAGGTTGATCCCTCGGGCACACAGGAAGAAAGTGAAGTAGAGAGGTGGAGAAGTTTAGAGAGGGAATTCTGGAGCTTGGGAAACTGAAGACAAGGCCACCATTGGTGGAGAAATTTGAAAAACGCAAAAGGCCAGAATTAGAGGAACACAGACATCTCAGAGGGTTATGTGGTTGGAGAAGAAGTCATGAGGTCTAGTTTCTTGGAAGTAAGACTGACTCCTAAAATCAATATTCTTGGTATTGATTCAACAGCTGCCCATCAATTGTCTTTTCTAATTATATCCAACCAGTGTGATTCTAAATCAGTCTCTTTCTTTTTGCTTGGTTGGATGTGCATCCCATGTGGATGGGCTCTGGATTTATCTGTGATATCTTGACATTTTCTTAAGGAAATACTGTTCCATTGGACCATAAGTAAAACAGTGTTATTCAATCATGTCCCAAATTGGGAATAATCTAGCTAGTGATAATTTGGGAGCTGCCTGTGTTAGAAGATAAAGTCAGAATGAAGCACTTTCCAAAACAAATCACAAACAGATTGAAATATCACGAAACGTTACACACAAGCATCTGGATTGGCATGCTGCGTAGCTCCAAAGATTTCAATAGTGTGTGAAGTTTATGATATCTGAATTATTGCATCTGTTAATTCAATAGGAGATCAAAATGTAAAAGAATCATGCAGAGAAGTGGAATAATGGATAAGAGTTTTCCAACCTCGCCTGCCCCTGATATCATCCAGTCCCACTGAAAGTCAATGGACTTCTGCCTAATCTGCCAAATCTCCCGTGGGGGGTCCCGCCATAACGGGACTGGAAAATCCATGCCAATGACGTGCTTTGCAATTGGCAATGGCATCTCATGCTGGGTTGATGTAAACCTTCTAATATGGATAAATTGAGTTATGGTAATAGAGGGAAGAAATAAATTGCATTCTCGTACAAAATGCTGCAGATATTGGAATGTGAATAAAAACAGAAAATGCTGGAACATCTCAGCAGGTGGGAGAGCATCTGTAGGGAGAGAATAGAGCCAATGTTTTGAGTCTAAATGACCTTCCATCACAGCTCTGATGAAGGGTCATCTGGACTCAAAACATTGGCTCTATTCTCGCCCCATAGATGCTGTCAGACGTACTGAGATTTTCCAGCATTTTCTGTTTTTGCATTTATGATGCACCTTTTACCAATCTATTTTGTGACCAATTGATTATTTTAATGGGTACTTGCAGGTTTTTTTTTCGGGAAATACTGCACTCACATAGATTCCACAAATTATACTGAGGTAAATGGCCAGTTTACAGGTTTTCTGATGGTGTTTGCTAAGCGATAAATGTTGGCCATCTACCAGGAAATTTCCCCTACCATTCTCTCCATAAACCGCAACTTCCTTGTCAGTCATCAGAACAGGCATACAGCATCTTAACAAATCATTGAAAAACAACACTTCTGACAATGAAGAGTTCATCCTGTATTGCACTGAAACATCTAGTTAACATTAATGCATGAGTCACTATAGTAGAGATGGCCTTAACAGGCCTTAATCAGAAACAAGGGAACTGCCACTGTGCCGAGCTGATAGTAATTTTCATGTTGAAGCATTGATAGGGCCTGTGTGCTTCCTCTGAAACTACCATCAAAGACTTATTAGCTCTTAGGGGAGGCAATGGGCCAAGTGGTATTATCGCTGGACTATTAATCCAGAAACTCAGCTAATGTTCTGGGAACCTGGATTCAAATCCCTCCATGGCAGATGGTAGAATTTGAATTCAATTTTAAAAATCTGGAATTAAGAATCTACTGTTGACAATAAAATCATTATCAAATGTTGGAAAACCCATCTCGTTCACTAATGCCCTTGAGGGAAGGAAACCTTACCTGATCTGGCCTACATGTGACTCCAGAGCCACAGCAATATATTGACTCTGAACTGCCCTCCAGTTACCCTGCAAGGGTAACTATGGATGGGCAATAAATGTTGGCCAGCCAGCGACACCCATGTGCCACGAATGAACAAAAAAAAATTCCTGATATCAAAAACTCCAAATAATAATTGGTTGACAGTTAATCTGTGTTATGGCAGTTACTTCATAACTGTGGAAACCCACAACTGAGGATCTTTATGGAAGTGGATGCACAGTGGAATTTCACTGTTCAGATACTCTCTGGTTAAGTATCCTGTATGCATTGAGCGGAATTCTGGAATGGTGTTATTCCCTTCGTGTATCAAATGCTAATATTTTAGCTTCACACCAATTCTGCACATGAAGATAGTGGCACAAGACAAGATTGTTAAGAGCTATGAGCCAGGATTCTCCCCCAAAAAAGCTACGTGACCAGTGTGCAGGAAAATGGGAATATTTCCGGTCCATTTTTTGGGCGCACTTAACAAAGCAAATCTCCGAGCATTGTAGAACGCCTTGTTGTGATGCAATCTGGTAATTAGGGGGCGGGGCCTATTCCCACCCAAGAGACCAATAGCATAGCACTCATTGCGTCACTGCACATGCGTTGATCTGCTGGTCTCCCCGATTGCCAGCCTTTCCAATCGCTGACCATCCCTGCAATACCTCCCATTGCTGGCCTTCTGAACCCTCACCACCCCCTCCCCCAGTCGCTGGCCTCCTGGATCTCCCTGGGCCAGTCCCTATGCCCCCACCACCCCCAAACCATGGCCAGCCCTGATCACCTTCTGATTCCTCCCCTCCACCGCCTACCCCAATGGCCAGTGTTAGTGGTTTTCCGATGAGGTGGCAAATATACTCAGGAAACCAATGTCACAATATAAAGGTAAAACTTTATTACAAACCAGTAATCAATGGGAGAGATTATTGACGATGGTCTTGGTACTGAATACCAGGACCCTTCAAACAAGCTCTCGTTATCTGTAAAGATCAAGACAGTTATACATTTTCTTAATCTAACTCTCTGCCTTACATTAGAATAAAGTCATTTAATGTTAATACATCAACGTAATTTTCTGTCAGACAATCCAGCCTATTGCTCAGTACTTTCCAGCATAATGGTTTCTTATTTGTCTGTTACTAACTGGATGTTATTCCCACCCTAGTCTGATTATTTTCTTGTTGCCTGGATACGGCAGCCATTACTATAATGGCCAACATGGAGTTTTCCCACCGGCTTACTGCCAGGATTGACTAGACATCTTCTCCTCATGTCTGAGGTTATGTCTAATTTGTGTCTGGGCTGCAAACCAACTATTCATTAAAGCTTCAAAATGTGTTCCCTTGCAATCTCCCAGAAATAGTCATATTAGCTATTATTCAATTTTCCCATTATGCCCTTTGCCTTGCATTGACTGAAAATGTTCAGTGACAGTAAAATACTTGAAAGGCATTTAAAATATCAACTTATATGCCTTAAAATCATAGTTGCATGCTTTAAATCTCTTACTGCATTATTATGTGGGTAAGTCATTCCTCCACCAACTGTTAGCTTCATTGGCGTCTGTATTCTATCTAAACTAAGAGAAATGTAAAAATAATCACTTTCACCAGCCCTGATGTCCTCCTCTGTCCCTCTCCCACCGATGCAGAGTGGCAGTGGGTATCCCCTCCCAACCACCCTCCAATAGCCCCGTCCTTAGGAGGCCTCACATCCTCTGGCACTGCCTGGTGCCTGTTGGGCAGTGCCTGGTTGCCCTGTGGGTAGTGTCAGTTTGCTCTTTGGGCGGTGCCAGGCAGGCACTGCCTAAGGGGCACCCTCCTGCCCCTGACCTTCCTTCAGTGGCATTAGGGTGCCTGTTCCCCATTAGTGGGGAGCAGTGGTAAATGCTACTGGAGGGAACCATTTCCGGTGCAGGGAGGAGACGCTAGCAGGCCTGGAGAATACCACCCTGGGCCTATTAATCATATTAAAATGCTCATTTTAATATGATAATCAGCTCCACACCAATTTCTGGCATGGGGAGCTGATTACAATCGAAAAACCACCTGCATAATGCCTGTCACAAAACTTTCTACGCACCCCCTGCTGGTGTCTCCTGGCCATGATGTTTTTAAGGTATATTTTAAGTATTGAAGTGGATATGACTATTTAGCACTCTGAACCCACTCCTTTCAACACACCCTATTCCCTGTTCATTTCCAATTAAAGTTATGCACTGGAAGAATTGTGAACATTTCAATAACAGGAGATTATGAAAAAAATTTCTCCCGACTTCTAATGCTCACCCAAGGTAAATTCAAAATATCAACCTAATATAACAGTCAATCAGAGGATCCCTAAAGTGCAGAAGAGGCCATTCGGTCCATCTGCATGAACACTCTGAGAGAGTATTTTACCCAGGCCCTCTCCTCCGCAGTATTGCCATGACCCCCCACCCCACCCCGCATTTCCCAGGCCTAATCTATCTGAGTGACACATCTTAGGACACTAAAAGGCAATTTAGGATGTCCAATGCACCTGCATATCTTTGGAGTGTGGGTGGAAACAGGAGCACCCAGAAGAAATCCCCACAGATACTGGGAGAATGTGCAAACTCCACACAGACAGTCACCCAAGGCTGGAATTAAACCCAGGTCCCTGGTGCTGTTAGACAGCAGTGCTAACCACTGTGCCACCAATGTAGAATAAGTATTCACCTTGGGTAATTGTGTAAGATGGGTGATAATGATTCCTCAGTATTCTAAGCATATAGATTTTGTATAACAATATTAAAATATAATGCCCATTTTCTTCTTCATTTGACTTCGAAAACCAGCGGACTGCCAATTTGCTGTCACCCATTTTGCAATTCCCCCAGACACAAATTTTATTTTTCAATAGTACTATGAGCTGAAGATGATATTGTTTACATTTGATAAAAAAAAAACAGCCACCCACCATATGGGTCTTGAAAATGCGTCTACTCTTATCAGATCCAAGGTATGAATGTTCTAATCAATAATCTATGTCGCTTTAAAGCCACACTTCATCCAGTGGTATATAGTGAGTGGGTGATCAGTTCATGTCAACTATGTCACAGTTGGTGGTACTCTTGCCTCTGAGTTCAAGTTTCACTCCAGAACTTGAGCACAAAATCCTGGGCTGACACCCCAGCAGTGTACTGTGGGAGTGCTGAGTTCTTGTAATAAGTCCTCGGAGGCAGAAGTTCCTTCACCAAGATCCCTTTATTTACAGGTCTGACAGCAGCATACAGAGTGCTTTCAGTTCGCCATCTACACTAGGAGTCCCAGAGGAACTGACACGCCTGGTTAAGTACAAAGCAAGAGGCTTCCTGATTGGCCATCAATTTGGCTCCTAATCAGGGAGTTGATATTCTAATAGGCCCACCTCAATTGCCTAATTCAAGTCATTACAGCTCTCAGAACCGCTCACTGTCAGACGAGGCACTTAACTGCGGTCCTGTCTGCTCTGTCAGGTACATGTAAACATTTCCATGGTGCTATTACAAAGAAGATCAGGGAGGCATTTACCCTTGTTCAGACCCATATTTATGCCTCACTCAACATTATTTAAAAAAAGACAAACAGACAGATTATCTGATCCTTACCACGTTGCTGTTGGCAGGCATTCGTTGTGTCCAAACTGCCCGCTGCATTTCCTACTTTATTAAACAAGTGACGAAAATTCAAACATAACTTCATTAGCTGTAAAGCATTTTGAGAACATCCTGATACAGTGAAAGTTGCTATATAAATGCAAGTCTTTCTTTCTTTCTTCATTTGACCATTAAATATAAATCACATTTATCTTCGTATTTTTCTTCTTTTAATATTAAGAAGGTTTTAAATTTCGATGTTGTCGCAAAATCAGCATCCTTGGATTATTCAGGACTGTCTTGCAGATACTGATTGAAAAATGCATTGCGTTGTATCCTCATTAGGTCACTCACATTGGTGGAAAGCAAACACTTCCTAATGAGGATACACATTTTCTAATGCTTCAACCATTATCTGTCTTTCTTTTCTCTCCTTGAATCTTCCTGAAATTGGCATCTTCATGAAATCTGTGAATGGAATCTCTTTTCACTGTCCATTGTTCTCACCTGGAGCCAGGACTTTTGCTGTGTTCCAGTATAGCTGTTGGGCTTCAATCTCGGTTATTCCATTTGTCAATGATCGGAGAGCCATGGTCACAACGCAACCAGGATATCCTTAACACCTAAATAGCCCATCATTAATTTTCTCCTATGTAATCATAGAATCCTACAGTGCAGAAGGAGGTCATTCAGCCCACTGAGTTTGCACCAACCACGATCCCATCCAGATCTTATCCCCATTACCCCATGCATTTATCCAGGCTAGTACCCCCTGACATTAAAGGACAATTTAACATGGCCAATCCACCAAACGCACACATCATTGGACTGTGGGAGAAAATTGGACACCCAGAGGAAATTGACGCAGACACTGGAGAACGTGTAAATTCCCTCACAGACCCAGTGACCCAAGCCAGGAATTGAACACAGAACCCTGGCACTGCAAGGCAGCAGTGCTAACCACTGTGCCACCATTTGCTGGAATTAATAACCCATACACACTCATTCAGTTATAGCTCTAAAGTCCATTGACCTATTTTGTCCAAATCATTTCTTTCAATTACAACTGGTAACATAATTTGGACATCTGTCGCTATTTTCCTTCTCCTGTGTATGCTATCAGTTCACACCATGGATCGGCATTACAGCATGACTTTAATTTATCTCAAGACCATTTTTCACCTCGCATCTAAAATTAACCCTTCTTCCAGGAGTTTGCACAAAAATTAATTCACAACACACACACACCCAGTCTAAAAATACAAACAGTATCAAAAGATTCACATTTCTTATAGTAATCTGTGCATATCTGTAGAAATGATACAAAGGAATGAAAATACATAGAAATACACTTGCCCAGAAAGAGGCCATTCAGTCCATCTCTCTGTGCAGCCATAAAAGAGAAAGCACTTAAGATGCAGATCCAGGGAGCTTTTTAAATAATTTGAGTGTTTCAGCCTCAATCACCAATGTTGGCAGCGAACTTAAGATGCCCACCACACTTTGGGTGAAAACACTTTTCCTCAGGTCCCCTCTACTCCTATCAATCACTTCATTACCCCATGCATTTATCCTGGTTAGTACCCCCTGACATTAAAGGACAATTTAACATGGCCAATCCACCAAACCCAGCAAAAGGAGATAGCCCTTTCCTGTCTCCCCTATCAAGACTCTTCATAATTTTTACACCTCAATTAGAAAATTTCTCTCTAAGGAAAACAATAAGAAGTCTCACAACACCAGGTTGAAGTCCAATAGGTTTATTTGGTAGCAAAAGCCACTAGCTTTCAGAGCACTGCTCCTTTGTCAGATAAGTGGGAGTTCTGTTCACAAACAGGGCATATAAAGACACAAACTCAACTTACAAAATAATGTTTGGAATGTGAGTCTTTACAGGTAATCTAAGGAAACTTAAGTGACTCAGGAAAATAACCCTAGTCTATCCAAACTCTCCTCAGAGCTGCACTTTTCAAGCTCTGTCTACATTATTTTAAATCTCCTCTGCACTCTCACCAGAGGAATTATCTCCTTCCTGTAATCTGGTGATCAAAACTGTATGCAAAGTTCCAGCTGTGGCCTAACCAGCATTTTATAGAGTTTCAGCATTACATCCCTGCTTTTGTATTCAATGCTTTGAAACAATAAAGGGAAACATTCCATCTGCTTTTTTCTAACCACCTTATCTTCCTGAACCTGTGGACCTACACTCCAAGGTCTCTCACTGCCTCAATCCCTCTCAATATCCTTCCATCTATTGAGCATTCCCTTGCTTTGTTTGTCCTCCCCAAATGCATTATCGCACATTTTTCCAGATTGAATTTCCATCTGCCATTCTTCTGCCCACTCAACTAAACCACTGACAGAATTCTGGAGACAACAGCAATCTTCTTCATTACCAACTACACGACCAATGTTGTCATCTGCAAATTTCCCAATCATGTCTCCCAAATGTAAGTGTAAATCATTAATATATACAACAAGGAGCACGGGCTCCAACAGTGAGCCCTGTGGAACTCCAATGCAAACCACTTTCCGTTTGCAAAATTTTCATCAACCATTATTCTGTTTCCTGTCACTGAGCCAATTTTGGATCCAACTTCCCCTGTATCCCTCTAGCCAGTCTGCCATGTGGGATCTTGTCAAATGCCCCACTAAAATCCATGCAGACAACATCTACTACACTACCCTCATCAATCCTCCTTATTATTTCCTCAAAAACCTTGATTAAATTAAAAAGAAACAATCTGCCCAAACTAAACCGTGCTGACTTTCACTGACCAATTTGTGCCTTTCTAAGTGATGATTTATCCTGCCTGTGGTATTCACTTTCTTTACAATGAATAGCCAAATACTAGCATTTAATTTCTGGGAAAAAAATTCAAGGCCCCTTCCAGGGCAGAGATTGCATCTGAATAAAAGAAACCCATGTTAACAGAATGGCACAACAGCTGAAGCACTGCCTGGTTATGTCATGCTGTGTACTATTGACCACAGTTGTAAACTTTGAGGAACTGACTGTTTCAGGGTAAGAGAAAGTGTCTTCTTTTCTTTACATAGAATCAATGAGGTCTGTGGAAAGCCAGTTTGCTACTTCTGCTTCCTTTATTTTCTTTACAATAGGCTTCATTCTTTTATCTCCAACTCAATTGATGTCTAAGCAAGTTAACTTCAAAGAACATCCAGCAAGCGCAGAGATATTTCATGGCATGTGTAACTATTTGATGGCCACAGTTTACCTATTGCTTACTATAGAACGTGGCTCCTCTGTAAACAGTGAAGATGTTCATTGGGTTATTGAAATCACGTTTGGATTGTGGGAGTTATATAACGTTTCTCTTCTTTGGTCTCCTTTCTAGGGAAGCAATGTTGTGGAAGACCAGGATTTATTGGAAATCGGCATCCTTAATTCTTCACATAGACAACGAATCCTCCAGGCAGTTCGCGGCCTACCTCGGGTAAGTTGTGCTATGATGTCCATTAGGGGAACATTTCCTGCCATTATGTTAAATCATGTGGAGAATTAACCCAGCTAGGAAATATCCAATTAATTTGAGTTTCATGCACTCATGTTCATTACACAGCCTGTGTGAAATCTCCCATGCCTGTGACCTTGACCAGGCAGAACATGTATAAGCATTTTTACTCTATTTCATTCACTGGGAAACTACCTTTTACATTACACCGACTCCTGTAACAAGCACAGTGAGAAATTATTCATGGTCTGTGCTCAGTTATCCCATCACTTCTTTGTGGAATTACAAACTATTAGATTAGGCATTACGAGTTTATTCTGCCTTTAATAGTTTCATTTATAAGGGTACAATTGATAGTTCATTGCTCTAAAGCACTCTTTTAAAAATGTATGTGCTATATATAATTATCAGAACTCTGTATGACTTGAATCAATCCATTTATCAATGATTCAGTTCAATTTGAGATGCAAATCAATTTTGTGATATATAATTTGGAGACATTTAATATCCTTTATCAAGAGAATATATTCCTAATTTATCAACAGGAGGTAAAGCAGTTGTGTAAGAATTTATTCTGTATATCATTAGCAATCCTTAAATGCTGATGATCTGTGACTAGTGATGAAGTTTTATGAAATAGTCTAAAACTAAAATAATTACAGTAGTGTTAATGACCCCACCTGAGATCAAATAACTGGTGTAAAAATCTTGACACAAGATTTAACTTGTTGACTAATGGTGACGTTGATTAAATTATGACAAGGAAATGAGCTATCAAAATAAATTTAGGATACGCTCCCAATTTAGAATCATAGAATCCCTACAGTGCAGAAGGAAGGCATTCAGCCCATCAAGCCTGCACTGACAACAATCCCACCCTGGCCCTATCCCTGTAATCCCAAGTATTTTACCCTGCTTGTCCCCCTGACGTTAAGAATCAATTTAGAATGGCCAATTAACGTGACCCACACATCTCTGGAATTTGGAAGGAAACTGGAGCACCCAGAGGAAAACCACACAGACACGGGGAGGCAGTGCAAACTCCATATGGACAGTCACTCAAGTCTGGAATTGAACTGGCACTGTGAGGCGACAGTGCTAACCACTGTGCTGCAATAATATCTATTCTGTTTCATTGAGTGATATTACACATCTCACATCATTTTCCTTAAGACTGTGAAAAAATGAAAGTGCCAACCTTTTTACACAATCACATAATGGTTACAGTTCGGAAGATGGCCATTCAACCTACCACATCCATTTTAGCTCTCTGCTAGTCTCAGACACCCACTATTTTCCCATAAGTTTAGTTTGTTTAAATTGTACTCTGAACTTTAACAGACAGTAGATTAATCCAACTTAAATATTGGACTTGCCACGTGTATGATGCAAATGGTCAATTTCTATACTTTCATTACTTGATTGGATAAAAGGTGACAGCGGGATTCTCTGACCTCATCCGTACCTGGCCCACTGCCTGTGAGAATGGAGGATGAGGTGCTCAGCCAAAACTCCATTCACTGCAGCGGCACTGGAGAATCTCAGCCACGGACACGGCCAGAGGATTCCAGCGTGACTCTTTAAAGTCGGTTTTAGCCAATTGAAAGCATTTGTTTCCTGATTGTCCCCTCTCCAGATTGGATAGTAACAGAAGTAGGTGAGAAAAGATGGGGGAAGGAGAGAAAAACAAAATTTAGAGGAAAAATTGAATAAGAAGTAGCAGCATTTAATAATTTGAAATATTATTTTAAGTGTTTAATTTGTAATGTCAGATTGATAATGCAGTATTAGAATCATAGAAGCATGCAGTACCGAAGAGGCCCTTCAGCCCATTGAGTCAGCACTGACAGGCAAAAAACATCTCCCACCTAATCCCATTCACCAGCACTTGGCCTGTAGCCTTGAATGCAATGTCATGCCAAGTGCTCCAACTGCTATTAAACTACTCCTGAGTTTTTATATGTGTGTGTGACAGACACACACATGTTGGTATTTGAGACAGTAACATAATTTGTAAGCTATGATGTGGAGATGCCAGTGTTGGACTAGACTGGGCACAGTAAGTAGTCTCACAACAGCAGGTTAAAGTCCAACAGGTTTATTTGGTATCACGAGCTTTCGGAGCGCTGCTCCACACTCACCTGATGAAGCAGCAGCGCTCCGTCAGCTCGTGATACCAAATAAACCTGTTGGACTTTGACCTGCTGTTGTGAGTCTTGTTATCATAATTTGTAAGGGGAAAGAAACAATTAGAATGCACTACCTAGGAGGTAGTCCATCATTCCAACACTCTGCTGCATCTTAAAGGTTAATATGTTTCACAAAATAAATCTAACACAGCAATCGGTCACTGTTACAGTAATATTTGCATAAAGAAATAGTACTTAGCAGATGATTCCCCAACCACAACTCCTAGGTTTGATGTATCTTCTGATAAAATAGTGGTGACATTTGATTCTGAATAGAACATGAACTTATCAGCTGATACTTTTCATTTATGTTTATGAGACGCCCGAAAGCATCTTGCAAGATCCTTGCATTATTCTTCCAAGTTTGCACAACATGTGATGGTTGCAGGAAAACAAACTATTTTAAAATGGTTTCCTTCCATGATTTTACTTTTCAGAAATTTAATGAACTTTTCTTTAAGAGATACTCAAGATTGTTGTTTAACCAAAAGTGTTTCCGTTTGTCAGATTGGGTGCTGCTTTTTTTTTGATAAGCATCAACAAAACCATAAGGCGAGATTTTCCGGCTGCGCTTGCCCCCAAGGCTGGGAAATCCAGCCCGAGGTCAATGGACCTTTTCATGGTCCGTCCCCCCCCACCCCGCCCAATATGATTCCCATGGCGGGCGAGATGGGAAGATTCCATCCATAGAATCATTACGGCATGGAAGGAGGTCGTTTGGCCCATTGATTCTGCACTGACTCTCCAAAAGAGCACCTTACACCAGCCCATTCCCTCACCCTCTCTCCCTATACCCATGTATTTACTATAGCTCATCCACCTAACCTACACAACTTTGGACACTAAGGAGCAATTTAACATGGCTGGTCAACCTAACCTGCACATATTTGGACTGTGGGAGGAAACCGGAGCACCTGAAGGAAACCCACACAGACACGGGGAGAACGTGCAAACTCCACACAGTCATCGAAAGCCAGAATCGAACCCATGTCCTGGATGTTGTAAGGCAGTAGTGCTCACCACTGTGCTGTCTCAATGGATTCTTGCTACCTGCAAGAGTTTGGACCGGACAGAAAAGATTACTTAACTGAACTTAGAAAATTAGCATAGAATCCCTACAGTGCAGAAGGAAACCATTTAGCCCGTCGAGTCTGCACCGAATTCTGACAGTATTTTACCCAGGCCCTCTTCCCGTGCCCTCTCCCTGTAACCGCACACATTTAACATGGCTAATCCAACTAACCTAGGCATTTTTGGACATATTCTTCCGAATCAGGAACATTCTAGCTATCATTTTCAAATTATATAAAAAGGGGCTGACATCGTCTGAGGCTGGAAATTAGAGCTCATTTTATAACATTATACCCAAGTTAAAATAGGAGGAGTAAGACAATTGGACTCTTAAACTTGTTTTGCCAATCACTAAGATCATGATTGAACTTCTACGTCAACTCAAATTCCTTTTCATCTCCATATCCCCTGATTCCCTCATCAATCTTAAATCTCAGTCCTGAATATATTCAAAGAGTGAATGTTTGCAGTCTTCTGGGTATAAGGAATTCTGAAGAATTTCAACTCCAAATGAAGAATTTTTCTCCTCATCCCATTGCTAAATGTCTGAGCTGTCATTCTAGACTCTCCAACCAGGGGAAATAGCCTCTTGGCATCTTACACACCTCAATTCTTCAAAACTCCAGAGGTTATAGGCACTCTCGTCCCAGGAATAAATGTAGTGAGCTATCGGTATGCGATTGTGATTCATTAAGGTTTGTGTGCATTTAAACACTTCCCAAAAGATTTGCATTTTATTGACAATCATTTCCTCAGAAATAATACTGGCTGAATCATATATGTAGAAAGAACAAAGAAAATTGCAGCACGGGAACAGGCCCTTCGGCCCTCCAAGCCTGCACTGACCAGGCTGCCCGACTTAATTAAAACCCCCTACTCTTCCAGGGACCATATCCCTCTATTCCCATCCTATTCATGTATTTATCAAGAAGCCCCTTAAAAGTAGCTTCCACTATCTCCCCTGGCAATGAGTTCCAGGCACCCACCACCCTCTGTGTAAAAAATCTGCCTTGTACATTTCCTTCAAACCTTGCCTCTTGTAAATTAAACCTGTGCCCCCTAGTAATTGACTCTTCCAACCTAAGGAAAAGCTTCTGACTATCCACTCTGTCCATGCCTCTCATAATCTTGTAGATTTCTATCAGGTCGCCCTTCAACCTCTGTTGTTTCAATGAGAACAATCCAAGTTTCTCCAACTTCTCCTCATAGCTAATGCCCTCCATAATAGGCAACATCCTGGTAAACGTTTTCTGTACCCTCTCCAAAGCCTCCACATCCTTCTGGTAGTGTGGCGAACAGAATTGAACACTATATTCCAGGTGCGGCCAAACTAAGGTTCTATAAAGCTGCAATATGACTTGCCAATTTTTAAACACACTGTCCCAGCCAATGAAGGCAAGCATGTCGTATGCCTTCTTGACTACCTTCTGTACGTGGAAACTGTTCTAAACCCAACTGCACTGGACGGATACAGCACCATCAGATTTTCAAATAGGATACAGCACCATCAGATTTTCAAATCTATCAACTGCGCTCACTGTAAAATATTTGTACAAAATGATTAATTCTGTCACAATGTTTAATAGGAATTTTAATATGTTCTGTGACGCTGTAATAACTGCATGATTAGCTGCCATGTCTGTATATAACAAATGTTATTTAGTGGAAAATCATAAGCTACAATAAGTGACATTATTAGGATGTAAATATTCTGCAGGGGTCCATCAAGCAGCTGTAATCTTTACATGGTGGTTTTTCTAATCTTTTGGAATATATCAGATATACTTGTGCTTAGGGCAGGTCCCATCATGGGGTGCAAGAAAATAATAACAAGCTCTCTGCATGTAATTTTCAGCATCTTTTGCATATGTTTTTTTTTCATTTCAGGTTAAAGTTATTGGATATGATACCAACAGTCCAACGTCTGTGGCAGATTGGTTAGATTCTTTAGAGTTGAATGATTACATCAAGACCTTTCTGGCAAACGGTTATACATCAATGGATCTCGTGAAAAAGCTGTGGGAAATTGAACTCATTAATGTAAGTTCATGATTCATGTGATGCATTGAGAATAAACTATAAGTGCTGAAGAGATTTAAATTCTGAAGGGTTGTGCCACAACAGAATCTTGTGGCTTACTGAGGAAGTGAAAAGGAGATAGCAAAGTAAGCCTGTATAAATCGCTTATCTTCAGTGCACCTTATCTCAATGCAGTGTCAGCCTTGGTTGCTATTATGTTTGAATTAGATGAACTCACCAATTTTTACTGCTGCATCTGTGCCTTCACTCAGTGGTTAACTTTGTCACATTATTTAGGATCCTTTATTGTTTTGGGACTTGCTGAGGTTTCTACTGAGAAATTATTAACTAACTAAAAATTGCCTCTCATGATGCTGAACTGCTGTGTATTTGCCTGTGGCACTTTTTATGTCGTTAGGTTGCGTGTTGTGTCTGTATCCTGTTCTTGAGTTTGGACACTAAATGAGGCTCCCTCAGCGTACTTGGAAATCTGACTTCAATTTAAGACAGCACAAGTTTGTGCATGGGGAAATGGTGTCGGCTCATGTGGGAAATGTACAGAAATGTATTTTCATCTCTGTTAAACCACCATTATTTTTCTTGTTTTCCATTTCCTTTTAGGGATGTGAAGAATTTTTATTTGATGTACAGTATCTTTTATAAAAATAAGTATTTGCTATTGTGAGACCTTTCAGTAGTTTGGATTGTCCAAAATTTTATGATGTTGCTTCCACAAAACACATCTTGAACTGGAATTTTTCAGTTAACCTAGATTTTTATAATTTTATATCAATATCAAAAATTAGTGTCCTGCAGACAACCTTCTTATCCAATTGCACAAAGTCATTCTGACAACCCTTTTGTTTACTGGACAGCATGGTGGCTCAGTGGTTAGCCTCATGGCACCAGGACCCTGGTTCAATTCCAGTCTTGAATCACTGTCTATCTGTGTGGTGCTCCAGTTTCCTCCCACAGTCCAAAGAGATGCATCGGAGGTGAATTGACCATGCTAAATTGCTGCTTAGTGTCCCAAGGTATGTAGGTTAGGGGGATTAGTATGATAAATGTGTGGGATAAAAGGGATGGGAGGGTGGGCTTGGGTAAAATGCTCTGTTGGAGAGTCAGTGCGGACTTGATGGGCTGAATGGCCCCCTTCTGTACTGGAGTAATTCTTCTTTGAAGAAGCTCCATGTCTTTGGTGTATAGTTATCTAGATATGGTGATTCCCCGACCCACTTCCCACCCAAAATTAAAGATCCAATTACCTTAATCAGACACCACATAGCCGAGTATAGAAATTGGATCGGGGCAACAGAATGTAGCCCAGACCCAAAAGCTCTCAGAGTCCAGAATAGGAATCCACCCTGTCAAATGCCTATCCTGATCGAGGGAAATTATGGCGTTTGGCAGAATAGTAGATTAGTTCCGGGACCAGCAGGAGTTTGTTGTGGTTGGTCCAGCTAGGGACTGTGTTGGACTGGTCAGGTGGATCACATCAGCCAAAGTAATACCAAGGTGAACACAGAATGGTTACGCACAGGTACTTGTGTAGTGTTTGAAATTCTAAAATGAGCATTCTGAGGGAATGCGCAAGATGTTTTGAGATAACACGATAACCAAAAAGTGATGATATTAAATCCAAAGGGATCTAGTGGAGCATGAGAATCCCTGGTGGTGATACAAAGAGAAACGAGATTCAAGGCTGATCCCTGGAGCCATCAGTTTTGCTTGCTTCTGTAGTATCCCTAGAGGAGGTGAGGGAAACTGAAAAGCAGACAAATGACAAATGAGGAGTTTAATGAATTGGATAAGATATGACGGAATCTGGGAAAGGTCAATTGAAGCACTACAACAGGATATACCATGAAAATATAACAAAGGAACAGAAGTTTAGATGGTGGAGGACATATTTTCACACCAATATTGGGATGTTCTTTCACAGAAACTGATAAACACACTTGGAATGAATGTCTGATGAGGCAATAAAAACACATGCCTGAGAGTCAATTTAAAGATAATTGAATGTCGCAATGTTGAACCTAACTTTTGTTTAGATGTAAGGGCTAAGAAAGGCCAAAGAGTCACCTGATCTACATTTGCTCTGTGATCCAATGAAACCAGGCAGATTCTTTCATAGAACCCCTACAGTGCAGAAGGAGGCCATTCAGCCCATCAAGTCTGCACCAGCTCTCTGACAGAGCATCTCACCCAGGCCCAGCTCTTGCCCTTTCCCCGCATTTCCCTGCTCACCTCCACATTATTGGACAAAAAGGCACAATTTAGCATGGCCAATCCCCCTAACCTACACATCTTTGGACAGGGGAGAACATGCAAACTCCACACAGACAGTGACCCAGAGTTGGAATTGAATCTGTGTCTCTGGAGCTGAGGCCACCACACCGCCCTGTCACAGGTTGTCAGGCATACGCGCAATGTCATTATTTGAATGAAACTTGGGATTTGCAACTTTGTGCTTGTTTGAATAGTTGTTGGTAAGAGGCAAATCTGGCTAATTCTGTAAATTCTAGCTATAAACCTCTACTATATATCATTTCATGCATTACTTGTACATTATATAATTTTAGAACAGAATGCTTCAGAATCGAAATGCGCTTGTTTCAAAAGAGCTGGTCATTAACTTGGAACTGATCATCCTAAGGGATAATTTTCACTCTCAATGTTTGGGGTGGTACGTTGCCAGAACACATTGTCTGTTGACTTGTTATAGAGTCACATAATTTTCATTTGCATTGATTGATGTGGTGCATTTTGCAGCAGGCTAAATATACCCTGTGTACATGACACAGAAGATGTTCGCATTTTTAATTAATAAGGAATCTGTAAACAATCTTGGAGAGAAATTTGTTCACTCAGACTGATGCCGATTTCCCCCGAGGCAGGCAACAGTGTGGGCCTACATGGCATCCTGCCATCGATATCATTGAGAAACACTGTGAGACGTCGCCTATCCCCGGGGTATTGGAGTAACCCTGCAATGCCTCGCTCGGAGCAACCAAATTTTTCTCCCTGTGTGTAGTAACAATTATCGGACAACATGAATAAACTTGTTAGTAAAGTAGATGTCCAGCGTTGGTCAAATAACAGCCAGAAATAATGCATCAAAAAAACAGAGAACTTTCCACAGTCATCTTGGCCACTTCCCTAAGCAGTTCTGACTGAGATGAACATATTGCCTGTGGTAACAATTCCATTGTTAACAAGTTTAAATATCAAGCATTGTCCATTTGTGTTTGTAAATCCAGACTAATAATAAACTGAATGATGTTTATCAAGCATATCGTTGGCTAAGTGGCACATTCAGTTTATGTGAGGCCAAGATTTTGTATTAGCATGACATTATCTTATTTGAGCACTTGGTGGTGCAGTTGCCCAAGTTACTGAGAGACACTAAACAATTGACTGGCTCAGTGATGTGAGATAATGGAGGCATTTTGGGGACAAAAGGATGGAATTTGTGATTGAGGTTAGAGAAACAAAAATGACCACGCATGCAATTTTAGTTTTGCACTCTCACTGGGGAATTGCGTTCCGTTTATATTCAGATGATTTAAGTTGAATTTACACACATTTCTGTCCCAGCCATTTTCATGTGTCAGATCATATCAAATTATTAGTTAAGTACATGGACTGTTCCTTTTACTCAGAATAGAATGTGACATTGGCCTGGGGCTGCTGGAAGAAGGCTGCGCTTTGGCCATTTTGGTTTCTTCATGTGTGTGATATCATGCATGTACTCTTATGTATACTGGTGTGAGCAGATAGATAGAGAATAATTAAAACTGCGCCTGTTGTATCAAGTAAAGCCAGAGATATTTTGCAGAATTGAAATGCATTAAGATCATTCTTCAAGCAATTACATACTGCAAATATTTTGTGTTTATTTATTGATATCTTTCCATTCATTTTAAAGAGGACTCTCTATTCTGTGAATGTTGAAGGAATCTTGCAAATTTGAATCCCTGTTTCAGTAGATATATGGTAGAGTTTATTTTTAATTACAAAATTAATAGTTTGCTGTTAGATGTTCAAAGACAAATGTACTCAATATGCAATACTTAGTGAAAGTAACAAATACAAGTGAACTGTTCCAATTCCTGACCTGTATGGCTATAGTGTAGCTAAAAGCAGTTAATTCAATTGGGTGAAAGATTTTGGAGAAGAGATTGGACTCTGGTTATGGGGGGAAAATGGGTTCAAGAAGATCCAAGTTAAAGTTCCAGCCTCCCACCTGCAAAAAACATGGGAAATACACCTGATGCCATATTGGTTTGGGTGCTTTAGATGTGAGAGCAATTAATGGTTGGTTAGCTCCTTGCACAGTTCATTAAAGGACTGGGGAGGGCCCAGAGGACATTTTCAAAATGTTGATTGCAAAAGTGTACAGTTTAGCACATATTAGTGCACTAGTTGTTAGGAGCAATGTGGGGAGTCTATACTTCAGTAAAATTGTTGGGAGCAGGGGGAATGGATCTTCACACTGAATGGATCTAGTATCTTTTCATTGACTGTGTGGCCACTTGCCTGTGCCAGTAGACACTGACCCTCTGATCTCCTGGCTCTGGGTTGTGCAAGGCACTGACAATTCCAGTCATGACTGCTGTTTGCCTTTGAGTGTTACATTCTGAAATCAGTTTCTGCCTCCTGGCAGGGCCCAATGTCACTAATTAACTGAGTCATAAAATTGTTCTGGTGCAGAACATGTGGTCCATCATGTCTGCCCTGCTATCCAAATGAGCATTATGACTTAGCGCCATTCTCCTCCCCTTTCCCTATACACTTCTTCATTGTTTCTGTTCCTCCAATAATCACCCAATGCCCCTCTTTAATGCCTCAATTGAATCTGCCTCTATCACACCTCCAATTCCAGTGCATTCCAGACTTGAACCAATCACTGTGTAAAAAAGATTGTCTTCTCACATCGCATTTATTTCTTTTGAAAATTACTTTAAATCTGTTCCATCTCATTCTTGATCCCTTTGTGAGCGGGAACAGTTTCTCCCTTTTGACTCTGTTTTCACCCCCTCATGATTTTGAACACCTCTATCAAATGTCCTCTTAGCCCTCTTCAAGGAAAACAGTCCCATGCTATCTTCAGAGGTGAACTTTCTCATCCTTGGGACTATTCTTGTAAACCTTTTCTGCACTCTCTCCAATGCATTCACATCCTTTCTATAGTGTAGCAACCAAAACTGTGCAGAATACTCCAGTTGAAGTCTAATGAATGTTGTATAAGTTCAGCATTATCTTAAAGACTATAACACATAGGAGCAAAATTAGGCCATTCAGCCCATCAAGTCTGCTCCACCATTCAATCATGGCCAATAGTTTTCTCATCCTCATTCTCCTGCCTTTTCCCGATAACCCTTGATCCCCTTATTAATCAAGAACCTATTTATCTCTGTCTTAAAGACACTCAATGATCTGGTCTCCACAACCTTCTGCAGCAAAGAATTCCACAGATTCACCATTCTCTGGCTGAAGAAATTCCCCTTCATCTCTGTTTTAAAGAATCATCCCTTTAACCTGAGGTTGTGCCCCCTGGTTCTAGTTTTTCTACTCGTGGAATCATCTTGCCCCTATTAATAAAGACCCAAATATTATATGCTTCATTAACTACTCTCTCCACCTTTGATAATCTGTGCATCCAGGTCTTTCTCCTCTGGCACCTTCTTAAGATTTGTACTCCTTCTTTTGTACTGTCTCTCCATGTTCATCCTACCAAAATGCATCACCACATATTTCCACATTGAACTTTATCTGCCACCTATCTGCCTACCATCATTTGTCTGTGTACTTTTGAAGTTTTAATTAGGTGCCAAGCTCACCATCCCAATTAGAAGATCTGTGTTTTAAAATACCATGTCTTCAACACTGAGGTTGCAAAGGTTTGAGACCTGGAAATGGTCCAGGCGTCAGGTTCCTGACCCTGGATTTGAAATCAAACCCCTTTGTGTGTACAATTTTCTTTTTAAAGGTCAATTGCATTGATACTTCACTGTATATAATGATTTGTTGCTCATTACCTTCCATTTTCTTGTCAAACTCTTCTGGAAATTTTCTCCAGCAGCAGCATGGTAGCACAGTGGTTAGCACTGCTGCCTCACAGTGCCAGGGACCCGGGTTCAATTCTTGGCCTCGGGTCAGTGTGGGTTTCCTCCCACAGTCTGAAGATGTGTGGGTTAGGTTGAGTGGCTATGCTAAATTGCCCCTTACGTCAGGGGGACTAGCAGGGTAAATACATGTGGTTACAGGGATAGGGATTGAGCGGAATTGATGCCTGTGCAGACTTGATGGGCTGAATGGTCTCATTCAGCATTGTCAGGATTCTATGATAAAAGCCCCCTTTATCCTGGAGAGCCATAAAACCTTGGAAGGACCTTGAAATCGTTCTGATTAAAATTTTGCATAGCACATGTACCAAATAAAACTCATGGTAGATTTGATTGTTCAGTCTCACTGAGGTTACAAAGTAGCTAAATATTTTTAATTACTATAGGTGGCTGATCACCCCACATTGGGCAATATGTTACATCTTCTGCGTAATTAAACAAAAACACCTCTTTAAATATGTGAAGTCATTCAATAAAATTCCAAATCCATGAAGTTACAGAAAAACAGAAGTAAATGAACTGTCAGAAGTTGCTCAGTGTTCGAACAAGTGCAGTTTTTTTTCATTATCATCCCTTCTATGTATCCCTCCACTTCCAGAAAGAAATCAAGTGACCTCATGATCCTGTCATAAACTATTATCTCCAATCTCTTCCACTGCTAACTTATTCCATATGTTTATACATGGTGTTAGTGGCATCAACAATATATTGTGTCTTTCCACTTGATGTACTATAGGGTATAACAAATGTACAATTAAAAATGCAGTTCGCTATCTCGTCTTTGATAGAAGGATATTGTCCAGATTTAATATCAATCGCGCTCTGCGTTGACAACAACTATTAGATCTCAGAGGCGTATTTTAAAATGGAGAGTCTGTAAAGTGGTTGCTATGACAGCTGGAAGTTGCTATGGTAATTGTGGCATAGCAAAGAACATTCTTTCATTAGCAAATTCCTTCCCAATTTCCAGCCAGTCTTTCTGAATTGCTCTGTACGCAAAATTTACAAAAAAGAATGATTTAGCTGCTAACTTGGTTAGGTTTGTCAAAATGCAAATGTCCCCAACCAAACCCCCTGCCTTATTTTAAACAAAACGGTGTATTTATTCTCTATCTTTTCCTCTTTCTTTCGCCTGTGTGATCCTATGAAAGGGTCAGTGGGAATTGCCATCCCCTCCATGCATACATCTGTTAAACTAATGCAATCCTCGTAATGCCGGCTGTCTTCACTGACTGTGGGAGGCGAGACACTTGAGCCACGCAGCAATCTGTGATGTTGGGTTGTCCTCACCTCACACAGGCTGTGCAAGTTCTTTCATTGTCCACCATTTAAGGATTTTTTTTGCAGTTGTAGGATTGATGGCTGTACATTATTCACAATAAGTCTCACAGATGCTGAGATTTTGCTTTGCTTTTGGGTAAAGTGAGGCTTCTTGTTCCATTCAGATAAATCAAGCTTTTCAGGCAACTAAATGTAATGTGGCTGGAAGCCAGAAAAGGCTACAGTGAATACATTGCTCCCCCTGTTACTGTTGCTGTAAGCAAAGGTATCTAGATACCTGGGTTGTGAATCAGAGTGTAGCAGCTTGGCTCTCTCTCTCTCTGTGGCAAAATATCTATAAGACGTGACTGCAAAAAAACACCCAGTGATACAGTCTCTGCTGATGGAGAATTGATAGACTTGTTAACGATTGTAAAGCTAATGCAGGGACTGTCTCAGTATTGACCTTAGTCAGAACAATATTCATGTCCGAAGCCTTGTGCCAGAATAAAAGAAAATGCAAATCTGATTTTCCTCTCCTGCTTTGGCGTGACGCATTAAGAGGTGGCAAGGTGCTCAGAGAACCAAGGATCCGACTGCAGATCTTTGCTGTCTGCCAGAGGATTGGAGAATTCTGCATCATTTCACCACTGCTCTGGGGGTCAGGTGAGTCAGATTAACCATGCACTTCAGTAACTGGGGGAATGCTTAATTGCAGTTAATGATCTGTAAAGTAGATTTTTAAAAAAACACATTTGCAGCTTTGTTGGGGGGGGTGGGTGGTGGTAGTGGTCTGTTTCAGTTAACGACAACAGATGAGAGAACTGGACTCTGCAGTCTCTCTGTCCCGTGCTCTCCTTATTTCTTGATAATTTTTACATTGCTTGCTTCTTCGTGCACTTCCTGTTTTAACCATAGCAAGGCTCATCTCTCAGCTCTATTCAGTTGTAGGGTGTGCGATGTTACGCTTTCTGTTAAGAAATTACATACTCCCCAGTGTTGTGATTATCTATGCACCTTCCACATAGGCAGTGAATTTGCATTGTCAGATGTAATAAGATCAGCATATTTCAAGAGCAGTGAAATAGTTGAGCATACATATAACACAACAAAGCAGGAATTTCAACAGCTTTGCCTTCAATATGACTGTAAAATTTAGCTAATAAGCTCTGCACTATTAATTGTTACTATTGATTAGACCTTAACATGAGTGGACTTCCAAATTTTGAAAAAGGGTCAGCGAACAATCACTGTGGATCTCTGCCTTGATGTCTCTTCCTGTCATACAGCAAAAGAGGGATTGTGAAATTTATGTTCTCCCATCTTAAGAATCAGACACTGTAGGAGCAATAATGTTTACTGCAATAATTCTTAATTGAAGTGGTGATTAAAAGTAAACATGTTTTGTTTGATCTGCTATTGCATTACACATGGGATGAGTGAGTGCAAATCAATTGCAGTACAACGGTAGGATTATTAATTCCCAGTTAGTGCTCATAAATTGTTGAAGTTACATTCTGGTAGTTGACAGGCTGGCATGAGAATCTGTATGATTGTTCTAACTAAAGTTCATAACATAGATTGGATGGAATGATTTTTTTAAGAAGATTTTTAAGCTCACTTAACCAAAGATTATTTAGCAAAAATTATTTTCCATATCCAAATCTTTTCCCACATGTATTCCAATCAGTTGTATTTGTAAGTATTTTGCATTTTGAAGATAGGGTAACTTATTCCTTTTTAAATAAATTATGACTTAACATTTCACGCTCATTGTGGGAGCATGATGAGTGACCAAAGTGAGACATCTTCACACATTCGCAATCACAATAATTCTAATGGGAGAGCAAAAGTGAGAAGAAAGTGGAGCAAGGGAAGGAAGAAATATATTGCAAAAGTAGAAAAAAGATTTGGATATTAATGACAAAGAAAAAAAATCTTCCATTGTGAAATGAATTCAATTACCTTGACATAGCATGATTGCTATGTAAATGGAACTGTCAGTTAAAAATGAGGGGAACTTGTAATCTGCCTAAACAATAGAAACTGTAAGCAAAAGTTGAACAAAAAATCTGCTTTAATCCACTTGTTCTGCAAACCGTCTGCAAATTTTTAATTCAGTGTTACAAAAATGACTTACTTTTGTATTGCTCCTGTAAGTGGTAAACTGTCTGACAAAAATGTTAGTCGAACCAATTTTGACATCAAGCCAGAGACGTTTGGATATCTGACCAAAAGCTTGGTCAAAGAGGTGGGTTTTCATGGCAACTTAAAGACAGGGAGGGAAGGAGAGGTCCACAGAGAGAATTCCATAGCTTTGGGCTTAAGCAGCCGGAGGTCCAGCAGCCAGCAGTGGGATCAAGATCATCTGAAGAGGCTCAAAATGGGTGGAGGATTGTAGGACTGGTGGAGGTTACAAAGAGGCAAGGCTCCTTCATCCTGCTCTGTCACCATCAACGATCAATGCATGTATACACCCAAGTCCCTCTGCCTCTGTACCCTCCCTTTCATTCATATTATGTCTCTGCATGCTTCCTACCAAAATGAATCATATCTCACATCTCTGCATTAAGTTTCATCTGTCACTCATCCATCCATTCTACATTCTACACTATCATCCCATGGTTCACAATACTTCCATGTTTCTTAAGATCTGTAAATTTTGAAATTCTGCCCTATGCATCAAGGTCTAGGTCACTTATTCATATATCAGAAAGAGTAGGGATCCTTACCCCAAACCCTATAAATCTTCCTTGAGTCCTACCACCAACCATTCACCACAACAGTGTTTTGTCACTCAACCAATATCTTATTGAACTCTTTTATTCCATGAACTCTAATTATTCTCAAAGGCTTCTTGTGTAGTACATTATCAAATGCTTTTTAGAAATCAATGTACACGTTGACAGCATTGTCGTCATCAACTCTCCCTTACCTCATCAAAAAACTCAAACAAGTTAGTTAAACATGATTTTCCTTGGAAAAAATGTGCTGACTTTCCTTAATTAACTCATGTTTGTCCACATGACGATTAATTTTGCCCCAGATTTATCGTTTCTAGAAGTTTCCACACCACTGAGGTTAAATTGACTGGCCTGGAGTTGCTGGGTTTATCATTACACCATTTTTTTGAACAAGCATGTAATGTTTATGATTCTCCAATCCTCTGACACCACCAAGAAAGATTGGAAAAGTGCCTCCATGATTTCCACATGCACTTTCCTCAGTATCCTAGGATACATCTCATCCTATCCTGGTGTTTGTCCAACTTTAAGTATGGGCAACATAACTAATACCTTCTCCTTATGAATTAAAATATCCAAGTGCCTGAACTACCTCCTCTGCCACCATGACCTGGGCAGCACCTTCCTCCTTGGTAAATTCAGATGCAAAGTATTCATTCAATACACTAGCCATGCCCCCATCTCCATCCCCCTTTTTGGACCCTAATCAGCTCTTACCTCCTCTTTACCCCTGTAGAAGACTTTTGGACTCCGTTTTATGTTGCTGCCAGCACCTTCACTCTCTTACTTGCTTTTCCTCAGCCTTCTATAGCTGGCCTGATTCTCAAGCAGACTTTTTCTACTTTATAATTTATCTCTTTAATTGCCCAGGGAGCTCCAGATTTGTTTGCCCTATCTTTCCGGTTTGTAGGAACATTCCATCCTTGACTGGAACTCCATTTCCTTTAAAGGCAGCCCATTTTACAGTTGCAGTTTGGCCTGATGTTTTTTGATCCCAACTAGTCAGGGTTAGATCCTTTCTTACGCCATTGAAATTGGCTTTATCCCCAGTTAATTATTCTTACTCTTTGTCCTTTTCCAACCCAAGTTTTCTCACCCGTTCTCCAGCAATTTTTGTAAATTTATGCCACTCTGTCCAATCCAGAGGCCATAATCTGCTGGACGCTAGTAGGGGGGAGTGGGCGGAGCCTTTTCATGCCAGCAAGCTGGCTGCAAGTTGCTAGGGTCGCAATGGTGCATGCGCCCTGATCTCCCAATATGCTGTGCACAAATGTATACTGGGAGAACTTGGCAGCATCCCCACAGACATCAGCATCCCCCACCCCCCCCCGATCGCCAACCACAACCCCCAATCAACTGCTGTCAGACCCTGCTGGCATCAGGAACTGCCCTGTCAGATCCTGCCCCCTCGGCACTGCCTGGTGTCTGGTGGACAGTGCCAGTGTGCCTGGTGACAGCATTGCCAGGGTGCCAGGTTGGCACTGACCACCCCTGCCCCGACCACCTTCAATAAGCCCCACAATTACAGGTCGGTCAGTTTAACTTTAGTGGTGCAGAACCTTCTAGAAATGATAAATTTGGGCTTCAGTGGCCTCCGTCCCGCCGGCGAGATCATTACTTCTGGTCCCCGCTGGTGGTGACGTCTGTGATCCTCGCCAGTGAGGACCGCCACCGATGAGATCGGAAAGCTAAGAAAGGCCAGACTATTAGCTCACGGACTCACTAATGACATTAAAATGATCGTAACAATATTTAAACCAGCCTCACGCTCTTCCTGGGCACGAGGCTGATTTTGCTGCCAGAATGAGGCCAGAAAAGTTGTGAGAGGTGCAACCAATGTTTTGCTTCCCACTCAGATTTCCCGCCCTGCTATGTTTAGCGCAGCGGGGTGTAAAAATCCCTTCCAAATTTCCATCTGCATCTGTAACTCACCAGTCTTATTCGCCATAGTTCACACATTTGCAACAATGTACTGTAATCCTCATTTAGGTTGTATTACTTTTTCTGGCACTCACCTAGCCTAACACCTTACTATTTCCTACTTGTCTCTCCCAATATTTTTTGCACCTTGCTATTCCCTTCTTGTATTACTGTTTGGTCCCTATACCCCTGTTGAACTAGTTCAAACACTCTCCAATAGCACTAACAAATGACCTTGGCAAGGGAATTGGCTCTGGCTTTGTTAAGGTGCAACCCATTAGTCCAATGTCCCCCAGAATTGATCCCCAAAAATCTAAAGTCCTCCCTCCTACACTAATTGAGCAATCCAGAGATTACTACTTATGAAATCTTGTTTGCTAATTTCCTACCCAGCTTTCTAAATTCTGACAGCAGGACAACACCCAATCTTTCTACCTATGCCGTTGGTTACTGATGTGGATGACGATAGCTGGCTGTTCACCCTCCCCCGTTAGAGTGCTCAAGAGCCACTCAGTGTCATCCTAGACCCCAGCACTAGAGAGGCAACATAACCATCCTGGATTCAGACCTGCAGCTGCGGAAATGCCTGTTTATTCCTCTAATTATCAAATCTTCTTTCATTATTGCTCTTCCAGCCTGCTTTATCATGCGCTGTACAACTGAGTCAGCTGTGATGCCTTGGATCTGGCTCTGGCAGCACTCCCCAGATGAACCATCACTTTCATCAGTATTCAGAATTAAACACTGGTTGGCGAGTGAGATGCACACAGAGGATTCTTGCTTATTCAGCTTTGACTGCCTGGTTGTCACCCATTTTTCTCTACTGCTACATTCTCTTCAGCTGCAGGGTAACCACACCTATGACAATGTTATCCACAAAGCTCTTACCCACATGGAGGCTCTGTAGTGATGCCATGCTCCCATGCTCCAAAACTCAAACCTCAAGCTTCTGCAGCTAACAATACTTTTTGCACATAATAGTCATCCAGGGCAAAGGAACTGTCCTGGAGTTCCCACTGAGAACAGGATATGCACCCTCAGCATCAGAGCTGCCCTGTCATTCCTCTATCAGATAATAAAACTTACTACATTAACAAAAATGGACGCTTAAAACACATCAAAGTAAATGAATCCCCAGGACCTGATCAAGTATATCCCACAGCATTATGGAAAGGTAGGGAAGAAATTGTGGGGCTCCTAGCAGAAATATTTGTTTCATCGATAGCCAAGGATGAGCTGCTGGAAAATTACAGGGAGGCAAATGTTGTTCTGTTATTTAAGAAAGGTGACAGGGAAAAGCCAGGGAGCTGAAGACTGGTGAACCTAACTGCCTCCCAGATGCGTAAGTTATTGGAGGGGATTCTAGAAGATATGATATACATGCATTTGGAAAGGCAAAGACTGATTAGGGATAGCCAGCACGGCATTGAATGTGGCAAATATCTTACGCATTTGATAGAGTTTTTTGAAGAGGTGACAAGAAAATAGATGAGCACAGTGTGGTAGATGTTGTCTACATGGACTTCAGCAAGGACTTAAACAAAGTACTACATGGTAGACTGGTCAGTAAGGTTAGATCATATGGGATCTAGGGAGAACTACCCAATTGGGTACAAAATTGGCTTGCCAGTAGGAAATAGAGGGTGGTGGTGGAGGATTGTTTTTCAGTCTGGAAGCCTGTGACCAATGGTGTGCCACAGAGATTGGTGCAGGTTCCACTGTTGTTTGTCATTTATATAAACAATTTGGATGAGAATATAGGAGACGTGGTTAATAAGTTTGCGGATGACACCAAAATTGGTAGTGCAATATACAGTGAAGAAGGTTATCTTAGACTATGGTGGCATTGTGATCAACTGGGCTACTGGGCCGAGAAGCGGCAGATGGAGTTTAATTCAGGTAAATGCGAGGTGTTGCATTTTAGTAAGACAAACCAGAGCAGTACTTAAACAATAAATGTTCAGGTCCTGAGGAGTGCTGTTATGCAGAGGGGCCAAGGGGTGCAGGTATATCATTCCTTGAAAGTGGTATCATAGGGTGGTGAAGAAGTCACTTGGCATACTTAACTTCATTGATCATTTAAAAAAAATACATTTCATGACTTCTTAGACTACCTTCCTAACTTTGGAGAAAGGGAAGTAATGTGATATTACTCACCAACGAATCAACTCATGGCCTTCCTGTGATGTCATTGTTTAACTGACCTCTCCCTTCCTTAGTGATTCCTATCTGTTTCACTCTGATCCCAACCTGCTGCACACTCCCGGTCTGTTTCACACTGATCCCAACCTGCTGCACACTCCCGGTCTGTTTCACACTGATCCCAACCTGCTGCACACTCCCGGTCTGTTTCACACTGATCCCAACCTGCTGCACACTCCCGGTCTGTTTCACTCTGATCCCAACCTGCTGCACACTCCCGGTCTGTTTCACACTGATCCCAACCTGCTGCACGCTCCCGGTCTGTTTCACACTGATCCCAACCTGCTGCACACTCCCGGTCTGTTTCACACTGATCCCAACCTGCTGCACACTCCCGGTCTGTTTCACTCTGATCCCAACCTGCTGCACACTCCCGGTCTGTTTCACACTGATCCCAACCTGCTGCACACTCCCGGTCTGTTTCACTCTGATCCCAACCTGCTGCACACTCCCGGTCTGTTTCACTCTGATCCCAACCTGCTGCACGCTCCCGGTCTGTTTCACACTGATCCCAACCTGCTGCACACTCCCGGTCTGTATCACTCTGATCCCAACCTGCTGCACACTCCCGGTCTGTTTCACTCTGATCCCAACCTGCTGCACACTCCCGGTCTGTTTCACACTGATCCCAACCTGCTGCACACTCCCGGTCTGTTTCACTCTGATCCCAACCTGCTGCACACTCCCGGTCTGTTTCACTCTGATCCCAACCTGCTGCACGCTCCCGGTCTGTTTCACACTGATCCCAACCTGCTGCACACTCCCGGTCTGTTTCACACTGATCCCAACCTGCTGCACACTCCCGGTCTGTTTCACTCTGATCCCAACCTGCTGCACACTCCCGGTCTGTTTCACACTGACCCCAACCTGCTGCACACTCCCGGTCTGTTTCACACTGATCCCAACCTGCTGCACACTCCCGGTCTGTTTCACTCTGATCCCAACCTGCTGCACACTCCCGGTCTGTTTCACACTGATCCCAACCTGCTGCACACTCCCGGTCTGTTTCACACTGATCCCAACCTGCTGCACGTTCCCGGTCTGTTTCTCACTGATCCCAACCTGCTGCACACTCCCGGTCTGTTTCACACTGATCCCAACCTGCTGCACGTTCCCGGTCTGTTTCACACTGATCCCAACCTGCTGCACACTCCCGGTCTGTTTCACACTGATCCCAACCTGCTGCACACTCCCGGTCTGTTTCACACTGATCCCAACCTGCTGCACGTTCCCGGTCTGTTTCACACTGATCCCAACCTGCTGCACACTCCCGGTCTGTTTCACTCTGATCCCAACCTGCTGCACACTCCCGGTCTGTTTCACACTGATCCCAACCTGCTGCACACTCCCGGTCTGTTTCACACTGATCCCAACCTGCTGCACACTCCCGGTCTGTTTCACATTGATCCCAACCTGCTGCACACTCCCGGTCTGTTTCACACTGATCCCAAACTGCTGCACACTCCCGGTCTGTTTCACTCTGATCCCAACCTGCTGCACACTCCCGGTCTGTTTCACATTGATCCCAACCTGCTGCACACTCCCGGTCTGTTTCACACTGATCCCAAACTGCTGCACACTCCTGAACTGCTTTACAGTTTTCCTTATCCACTGCATACCCCTGGTCTGTTTCCCAGTGATCCTGATCTGCTACGTAATCCTCCTGGTCTTGAGGCAGGGGTGGAGACCAGCAGTATTATGAAGGTAGACATAAGTGAATTCAGTAATGGAGAGTACAAGGGGTCAGATGCTTAGTTTATGGTCAGATCTGTGTGAGCAGTTTGCTTGAACTGAGGGCAGCAGCAAGCAGGGATGTGGGATTCATGATTCAGGGCTCGGATTTGTGACAGGGCTGAAGGGATAGCTTTAATAATCCCAATATTTAATTGACAGGATTGCTGCTCTCATTGCCTTTGGTGCCTGTCATAACCCCTATTTGCTCACCATTGACTCCATCCCTCCCGATAGGCAGCTCTCTGAGGCTGAGCCAGACTGTTTATAATCTTGGTTTCATATTTGGCCCCGGGCTGAACTCTGGCCATGGGCGGGATTCTCCAATCTCGTCGGTGGCCACTCTGCTGCAAGTGAGAATGGAAAACATGGTGTTCCAGCCAAACCTCCATTCACTCTAAGCAGCACTGGAGAATCTCAGCCACAAGCCAGGATGGAGATTTTTGGAATACATTTCTACACCATTATAATAGTTTCCAATTCATAATTACTACAACTCATCTGCTGTTTTAACCCCTGTTCACAACTCACCTGTGCTCTACGTTACATCTGAACTTGTGGAATCTCGGTCTTCCTCCCCCATTCAGCCCTCCATCTGGAACTCTGTTGCCCCTGTGTTAACTCGCACTAAGTCCTCTTCACCTATCAACTCTCTACTGGCTGGTTCACATTGACTCCCAGTTCAGCAATGCCTCAGTTTTAAAAATCTCATCTTTGTTGCCAAATCCCTCCGAATCATGTCCCTCCCTACCTCTGTAATCCCATCCACCCCACCACCCTCTTTGAAATCTGCCCTCCTGAACTTCCACAAGTTTAATCGCTGCAGCGTTGATGGTTATTTCTTTAATTGCCAAGGCCCTAAGCCCTGGAATTCCCTCCATTAATGTGCCTGCCCCTTCCCCCTCTCTCTCCATCTATAGGCCACTACTAAAGCCTACCCCTTTGCCCAAACTTTGGTCTATCCTAATACACCTGGTGTGGCTTGGTGTCAAAATTTGTTAAGGTTCTTGTGAGAAAGCTTTTGTTATTATCAAACAAGCAGAGGGACAAATGATCGGCAGTAGAGGGATCGACAGTGATAGCGGCAGCCTAGTGGTATTATCACTAGACTATTAATCCAGAAACGTAACTACTGTTCTGGGGACTTGGGTTCAAATCCCGCCACGGCAAATGATGGAATTTGAATTTAATAAAAAAAAGTCTGGAATTAAGAACCTACTGGTGACCACAAAGTCATTGTTGATTGGTGGAAAACCCATCTGGTTCACTACTGTTTTTTTTAGGGAAGGAAATCTGCCATACTTAACTGTTCTGGCCGACATGCGACTTCAGATTCACAGCACTATTAATGTCTCAATTGCCTTCAGGCAGCTAGGGATAAGCACTAAATGCTGGCCATCCAGCAATGCTCATTTTCCACAAATGAATAAAAAAAAGAGTGATTGTAGGGTATCATCAGTTTCAATTCAAGGTCAAAGTAACCACAACTGTGTCAGTAATGTTGTTCATTTAAATTTAATTGAATTTAAAAGTTCTTCCAATTTCTAGTAAATATATTGTCTGCTCTGGCAATGAACCAAACAGATCAGAAGGATTCCAATCTCAATTCCAGTCAATGCAATTGGCAGTGGAAATACAATTGGTTTTTGAGTCAATCTGCCAGGACTCTGTGTCCTGATAACTAACCAGTAGCCAGTGGCCCTGCGACATTTATTTGGATGTCATGTGATGATAGAATGAGAGCATGATTGTTACAGTTCCTGCAGTAAGATCCTTCAGTAACATTAACTGCACATGATGGATGGCAACATACTTTCAGAAAGTCTATGCGAGACTCTATAAGCTACTGGTTCTACATTTCAGTAGAAATGAGTAAAACTGGAATTTTAACAAAGAACAAAGAGAATCCCGCCCATTTTGTATAAGATGAAAATGAAAAATGAGATCCCTTTGTTAAAATGATTTTCGACACATTGAAAACTATAATTGACAGGCTGTGATATGTATTAGTAATCCAGTGTACACTTTTCTGATTTTTGCCACTTGTACAGCCCATTCATAGAGGTAGGTAGCCTTATCTTGATCTTACCTTCAATGCAGATGCAAGTCTGAGGAAGTGATTCTAAGTGTGGGGCTGGGGTGAAGGGCGGTAGTGGGGTCAATGTGGTCAAGGATCAGGGGAAGGAAGCATGTGATATCTTTAATCAGTTGTGGGGGGAGGTGTATAGTACTAAAGCAAAGAGGCAGTACAGAACTAATACCAATCCTTTGTTAGGCTACAGTTACGTGAGAAGAAGAATTGGCTGTTTAGGCCCTGGAGCCTCCTTTGCCATTCAGTTAGACCCTGGGTGATTTGTACCTCGGTTCCCATTTAGCTGCCTTAGCTCCATATCCTTTGATACTCTTGCCTGACAAAAAGCAGTTAATCTCAGTCTTGACTGCTCTGATTAACCCTGCATCCACAGCCTTTTGAGGGAAGCAATCCTAGAACTCTACGACTCTGTGTAAAAGAAGTGTTTCTTGGTTTCTCTTTCAAATGACCTAATTTACGGGTGGCACGGCGGAACAGTGGTTAGCGCTGCCACCTCACAACGCCAGTGACCCGGGTTCTATACCCAGCTTGGGTCACTGTCTGTGTGGAGTTTGCACTTTCTCCCCATGTTTACAAGGGTTTCCTTCCAATTTCCTCCCACAACCCAAATATGTGCTGGGTAGGTGCATTGGCTATGTTAAATTCTCCCTCAGCGTACCCGAACAGGCACTGGAGTGGCGACTGGGGGATTTTCACGTAACTTCACTACAGTGTGAATGTAAACCTGCTTGTGAGCAATAAATGAATAAACTTTTAAAACTTTACGAAGTTCACGGAAAGGGTGTGGATGGAATTTACCAGTGATCAGAAACGTTGGCTCTGGAACTGGGTTGTTAATTTTAAAATGGAGAAGGCCAAGAGACAATCTGACAAGGATGTTTAAAATTTGGAGGGTATTGGATAAGCTACATCGACAAAAACTGGTTAATGAGTTGGTAATGAGAATGTACAAGATTAACATTCTCACAAGAAAGAAGAAATGAAGTGAATTTATTTTATTTCCGATGATTGTTAGGCTAGTGAATGTGGTGTCAGAAACAATGATGGGAGCAGGATCTATAACAACTTTTAAAAGAATGCTCACTAAATATTTGAGAAACATTAAAGAAACTGAGGAACAAGACTAAGCACAAGAGCAATGGACCAAAGTAGACAACTTGTACTACCAGGTTATATGCTTCTGAGCAAGCCTTTTGGATATGTACTTGCAAGGTATAAATTACAATATTAAAATTGTTATATCTGTTAAACTGAAATTAGTCCCTTTTTTGCAAGTTTTTTTTTGAATCTTCCAAATTGTGATTTAGCTTTTCATCGCTGGAATTGATACGCTTAGTAATCTGGGTAAGATAGGACAAGGATGCTGCCCTCCATATTAACACTTTGAACAGTCAAAAATATTTGACAGATGGCAGTACTTTTGAAACGTTTTGGTTAAGCTTTCGTCACATGGACAGTGGGAAAATACCATTGGTGAAAAGATCAGAGGAGGTCCTTGTGCCATGCTGTACATTAAACTTGCTGCTCTGAGATGCTGCTGTAAAATTCAGCCGTTTTCTCCAGTGCCCCTTAGAGTTATAATGGCCCCCTCTACGCAATATTCCTATTATTAGGGCATGCAGTGGAACATCAGGAAATATGTTGCAACCATTTTCAGGAGAGCATCGCGATGCAATCATTCCAGGAGGCTGTTTTCCGTGGCTTGCATTCTAACAGTGATAATCTGCATAAGACACCAAGTGGCAGTGAGGCCAGTGATTCAGGCGGCAGTTCTTAGTGGGCCTCTGTCACCAGAAGAAAGGTAAGTCGGGCAGTTTATATTTGCAAGCGCAGTTCTTTTATGCTGTGAAACTGCAGGTGATGGAATGTACATGGTTTCCTCAGCCATGTACTTTCCATCACCTGCAGCCTCATAGCATAAAAGAACCTTGTGCACTGCTAACACAGAATATGGTAATTCTACTATCAATAACAATTAGATATATGACATTTAAAACAACTTTTGGTTGAATTGATTAGAAGAGAAATGTCTGTTCATATCTATGGTAGAATGAATCCTTTAAATCCTAGTTATTTGTTCATTAATATATCATTGGTTTTTGAATATTCATGAATACTAATAACTTAATTTTCTTTATTAAACGTATGTTCTGACTAAAAATGCATTGGCCCAAGCCATTGTACTTAATGACCTAATTAAAGTTTCAGATACTAGCAGAGTTTTTCTTTGTAATTTGTATAAAATGCCTTTAGAAATTATCATTCTTTCAGAATGTGTTGTACTTTGAAATTGTTCACATGCCAGATTTGCCACTTGGTGTCAGAGTCAATTAAGACTGGTCTGTAATCGAATGGTCCTAATCACAAATAAATAATAACATGTTTTGCAGTCTTTGTCTCCTAAGAGAAAATAATTAAAGGCAGTAGCATGTAATGCGCAAGAAATTGTATTAAAATCTGAAGATTTACCTCTTCAATGTCATTAATGGAGCGCGTGGTACATTGTTCCCTTGTGCCATGATGTTCCTGACAGGAATTCTGAAAGCTTCTTCTCAGGACTGATGGCTAGCATTGGAGCAGCATTCATTCTCAGCACCGTAGGCAGCAGATCCCAGATAATGATTGAAATGCACTCTGTGTATATCAATTTGGTGACACTATTAGGGCAATTTCTCTTCAGCCCTAAGCTGTCAGTTTCTGAGAGCGAGGAAGAAACTAAATTGAACTAACTGGCAAAATTTTTAAAAAAGGCAATTCCTGGTTCAAAGGCTGCTTAAATAGCCGAAGAAATTGTCACGTTCTAACTATGGTATTGCTGTCAAGCTACTTGACTTCACCTTATTGTTGCAATTATGAAAGAAGGAACTTGCATTTACACAGTGCCTTAGAAGAACTCAAATTACTTACAGTATAGTGTACACTTAGTGGCCCTCCTCGTTTACAAACAGTAGCTTATTGAAAGAAAAGCACACAGTGTGAAGGAAAGTAGACAATATCTAAAAAAGGTCCTGAGCAATTATTTAGAAGTGAACAGCTCCAGCATGGGGGATGGTGAGTTGAAATCCCAGCCGTGGCTGTCAATTAAGCCCGCCTGCACTCCCTGGGTGAGACTTGCCAGTTCTCAGCTGGTCCATGGAGCAGTGCACAGATGCACAGCACCGGGTCTCGAGAGGACAAAGCATTACCAATTGTCAGCCGATTGTGAAGCAGCGTTCACAGCTGCCAGGGTGAGACGTTCTACCCTCGCAGCTCGAGTTAAAAGAACGTCGATCAGGATAGCAGTCAGTGTACCAAAAGAAAAGATTGAGAGGAAGGATGAACCAAAAAACCAGAGAGTGAATGTGGCATAAATTCATAAGCTTTGTTTTTAGCGAGGGAGGACTTGAGGTATTGCTCATCCCAAGGAGCAGAAGCCCGGCCAACACCAAAAGGACAATGAGTAATCCCATCCATTGCTGGTACGTACTGATGTATGCTTACTTAATTCCAACACAGGGCAAATGCAATTTCTCGAAGACTCTGAATATGCATGTGAAACGCTGAATAAAAACAACTTGCATTTCACCTGGTCTGCCTGTTCTTTGGTGGTGTCTCACCGCATGCTGTGGTAGCTGTAGGTGGTACTGGGTGGCAGGAGCAAATGAAACCAACCCAACTGATAACTCAGTAGGGACTAAGAAACTGTAACATGGTCTTGAACAGTTCCAGTGATGTTTTTAGCAGAATCCCCATTGCGCTCTCACTTGGGTCGGTTTCATTCACTACTGCCACCCGGTACCGCCGTGATTTTTATATATATGCATGAGCTTCACTTCTCTTGTTTGTGCAATGCTATCTATTGTATGAGAAAGGATATATGGAGTCAGAAATAAGAAAATAAGAAATTTTCCTATCAAATTAATCTTGTTGCAACCTGTTCCAGTTCAATTATTACTCTTGGTAACTGCAACTTTCATTCGTCATTTATTATAAGTTAGCTATTACAATACAGATAATTATACCTCTCCTCATACCAATATAAATCAATCATTTTAGAATTAGCAGTTTTGAAAAGTCAGCGCTGAATTGCAACATGAGACCAACCAGGAACAAATCATCTAATTGCTACAATATTTCTCATGTCGTGAAAAAATGATCCACCTGTTTCCTGTGCATTCTTTGTCTCCCAGACAATCATTATTGCAAGTTGCTAAGTATAATTCTTCTGCGATGTTAACACAAATTCACTGGTTAGTGAAATCAGATTGTTTTCTCAAATATCAAAAGAGATGATTGACAATAAAACGTCATTCTTGCCTCATGGGCCTGTCACTTTCATTTTACTGATTATGTTTAGACAACTGGAGGTAATAGTCTGTGCTTTCGAAAGTACTTTACTGTCATAGTTAAAATATAGGCTTTTTTTAAAACTGTATATGTCTCATGCCACCATGTTAAAGTTCAACAGGTGCTGTGAAACTTCTTACTGTGCCCACCCCAACTCCCCGTTTTAATAATATGATTTCCAAATGATTTGTTGAAATTAGTTTCACTGAACTTTCCCTGCCATTCTGCGAGCAAATAGCTTTTGTGGTGTGGCATTGTGCTACACAAAAGAAGAAAGTCCAGGCTTAGCTCCACCTCAGTGTTCACTTGGCTGATCTAAGCCATGGTGGAATTTAGAAAGGAGACACACCAGTTATCTTCTTGTCTCTGAGATCGTGAAAAGGAAAATCAACTGAAATTTTCTCTCCTGCTCAATATCCGGTAACACTGCTTGGAAAGTTATGTGTGTGGATAATACTGAGAACAGGATAAGACATTGTTGTGCTGGCCAGAATGGTGAAACCATTCACCTAATTCACTGTTCTGCCTTCTATTACGTGGGTAAGGTACTAGAAGGCAACCTGTACCACTCAAAACTGCACCTTAACATCAGGACTTCAGGAACAGAATAAAAATCAAGGAGAAAGTCTGTCTATATAGTAACCCATACATTTATGTTTTCTGTGTTAGTGCACATGCGTATATTAGTTGATTAGTCAAAAACATGATATAGCAAAATTAATTGCTATCATTATCAGCTCATGGTTCAGATAAGGGAAGTGTGAATTTTTTAGCTAAGCTCTGTTGCATACCCAATCCCATTTAAAGATTAACAACTGCACCAGGAATAATGACAGACCTTATCCTTAAGAAATGATAATGCAAGGGGGAGCTCGAATAGTATTAGAGCTGGACTATTAATCCAGAATCTCAGCTATTGTTCTGGGGGACCCAGGTTCGAATCCCACCACAGCAGATGGTGGAATTTGACTTCAAAATAAAATCTGGAATTAAGAATCTATTGATGACCATGAAACCGTTGTTGATTTTTGGAAAAACACATCTAGTTCAACTAATGCCCTTTAGGGAAGGAAATCTGTCCTTACCTGGTCTGGCCAACATGTGATTCCAGAACCACAGCAACGTGGTTGACTCTCAACTGTACTTGGACAACTAAATGGTGGCCAGCCAGCAACGCCTGTGTCCCATGAAGAATAAAGTGATTTAGTTTTGCTCACTGTGTTTCCAGCACAGTGTTTGTCTGCATTTGTGAAGCACACAGAATATAAAATTGGAGTCATGAGCGTGTAAACCTTGCTGGCGTTTACGCAGGTGGGATCTTACAGTGCCACCGATGGCACACTCCTGCCATAGGTTTGCCAGTGGCGAGGGGGGGCATGTAAATAGGGAATCTCCTTGACAGTGGTGGGACAATATGATCCAGTTGGCAGTGAGCAGCACACTGCCTCCTGCTGCTGCAAAACACACCACGGGGCATGGAGGAAAATCCCACTCAAGCACTCAAATATCTTCCTTCAACACATCCTTGCCCCTCCTTACCTCTGTAACCACTGCCAACACTACGGTCTTCTGAGATCACTGCCCTCCTTGCTCACATCTCTGATTATAATTGTTCCACCACTGGTGTCTGTGCTTTCAACTGTCTAGGACCTAAGCTCTGGATTTCTCTTCCTACACCTTTCCCCTCTTCCCCTCCTCTATTGTTTTTCTTAAAACTTCCTACTTTCACCAAGTTTTCATCACCTCTCCTAAGATTTACAAGTGGCTCGGTACTAAATTTTATTTGATAATATTCCTGTGCAGCACCTTGGGGCATTTTACTGTTAAAGATGCTCCATAAATTCAGGTTGTTGTTGCAATAAAGCATTAATATAATAAAAATATAGTCAATTTTCATGATTCCAAACATTCAAAACAAGATGCTCCTCATATAGGACGAATACCTTTAGTTGTAATTAGCAAAAAAGCAGCTGATCATAGCTTTATCCACGTTACTTCGTTCTTCCAATGACTGTTGGCTTATTTTCTGTCCTGAATTGTAGTCCCCAAGTCATTATTGTAAACACAGCATGAAATCTGATGAATTGGTTTCATTTGTGTGGTAAAACATTATCCTTTCATGTCTGGGTTCAGATTCAACTGAACCCTGCATGCTATCCATGCTAAATAGAGGAGTCTGCATTCTAAGCAGTAAACACAGCACAGTTTTTAATGAACTGGTGTTAGACAAGATAGTTTGCCATCAAAAAGTCCCAATTTTGTGTGTCACTATTCTGACTCTCCCCCACCCCCCACCCCGCCATCTCTTACAGCAGCCTGACCTCCTTTGTCCTCCTCTATCCCAGTAGCTAATGCATACACGAGATCTTCTTTCACTATTTCCAAATTTTACTATGTCCAAGAGCCAATGTGTCTGTGAAGGGAATAGCTCCCCAGAGACTTCAAGTACAGAATTAGCATCTACTTAAGAACTCTGTCGCCCTCTAGTTTGAATTGCTATCAAGTGTTGGCCTTACTTGTGCATTCCATTTTGGCTCGTGTCTCCCCGCTGTGTACATTTCTTTCCTCTTTTGTCAACCTTTTGCAACCTGAGCTGTCCAGCACACTTTAACACTTAGAAAATATCTCCTTTCAAGATACCAGTTGACAGGCTATGAAATTTGTCAGCTGGAATCTTTGTATGGTGGTACAGTAGTTAGCACTGTCTCCTCACAGCACCAGGGACCCAGGTTCAATTCCAGCCTCGGGTCACTGTTTGTGTGGAGTTTGCACATTCTTCTTGTGTCTGCGTGGGTTTCCTCCGGGTACCCCGGTTTCCTCCCACAGTCCAAAGATGTGCAAGTTTGGTTGATTGGCCATGCTAAAACTGGCCTTTAGTGCAAGGGGGATTAGTAGGGTAATTACATGGGGTTATGACAATAGGGCCTGGTGGGATTGTGATCAGTGTATATGCGATGGACTGAATGGCCTTCTTCTGCACGGCAGGGATTCTATGATTCCACTGAAGTTAGCATATCAGCCCATTTATTTTGATCAATATTGTAAAGGGACTCTTATGCATTCCTTTTTGCAGCTGAAATGGAAGATATCTACCTGGAACAATGTGTCTTTCCCTTTCTAGACATTGAGATGCCTGACTTGTACTTTGAGTATTTCCTCATTTTAATTTCAAATTTGCAAATTTTTTCCTTGATGTTCATGTATGCATGTAAATTCATTTTTATGTATGTGTAAAAGTACTGAACCCACCAGTGTTTTGGTACTAGCTAAGTACATGTTTGACAATTAATCATAGAATCCCTACGGTGCTGAAGGATGCCATTCAACCAGTCAAGCCTGCACTGACAGCAATCCCACCCAGGCCCTATCACTGTAACCCCACATGTTAACTCTGCTAATCCTCCTGACACTAAGAGGCAATTTAACATGGCCAGTCCACCTAACCCGCATATCTTTGGAGTGTGGAAGGAAACTGAAGCACCTGGAGGAAACCCACGCAGACATGGTGAGAATGTGCAAACTCCACACAGTCAGCTGGGGCCAGAATTGAATAGAGTAAAAAGTCTGACAACACCAGGTTTTAGTCCAACCTATTTATTTGATAATATATTATCAAATAAATAGGTTGGACTAAAACCTGGTGTTGTCAGACTTTTTACTGTGTTTACGCCAGTCCAACGCCGGCATACCCACATCATGGCCAGAATTGAACCCAGGGTCCTGGCATTATAAGGCAGCCGTGCTAACCACAGTGTCACCAGGCCGCCCATATTCCTTCTTGACACAAATCTCGTTGTATGTTTATAGTGGGAAAACAGATGTGGCTTATTAGCTTCAACCTCTTGGTTAGACTTGGGGGTTAATTGGTCCGTTAATAAATGACAAGCCTGCAATGAATGGAGATAGAAATTAAATGGAATTGATGAATAACTTTAAACATTGAAACAAGATGAAATAAGTCACCAGTTGCTGGAATCGCCGTACAACTTCAGGAAAACTTAACATTAATGAATGCATCGACGCAGTGGATTAACACACTATCTCTTTGCATGAGGGATTCTGGTTTGAATTCAGCCAAGATTGATGGAGTAGGAGTCTCCTGCCCTGTTGTCTTCAGAACCTTTAATGAAATTAGTCTCAATCCAGTACTATTTTGGGTGGTGAGAAATGGAAAAATAAATCACACTGGGGCAGAAGGAGGTGTTCTGATAAGTTGTTGATGGAGAGAAACTGGAGTTTTACTGGACATTTGACCTTGGAGAGCATGGTGCTGATGATGGAAAATACTGAGCAAGTCGACCAAGTTCAAAATGGCAGGACTGACATCCATCAGTTTGATGACAATTTAATTTTCAACTTCCTTCCTTAGGAAAAATGAAAAATTGTGAAACAACTTGTCCTACGATCCATTAATAAGGGAGCTTTTTTGCTAAAGGCCGAATTCTGTCTTAAATTGGAGATATGATCAGCTTAAACCCAGATAATTAAAAGCCCAGATATTTTTCATCCACAGTCCAAAGATGTGCAGGTTAGATGGATTGGCCTTGCTAAAATTGCCCCTTAGTGTCCAAAGATGTATAGGTCAGATGGATTAGCTATGGTAAATGTGTAGGGTTATGGAGATAGGATGGGGGAGGGGGCTGGGTAAAATGCCCTTTTGCAGAGTCAGTGCAGCCTTAATGGGCCGAATGGCCTCCTTCTGCAATATAGGGATTCTATGATATTGCAGATGGCCACTTTAGGAATATGTACTCATGGAAGCTTTACAATTTTTACTATGACTTGTGCCATAAAAATGCATTTAAAACATGGAAAATATAGTGCATGATTCAGTGAGGGTAAATTAAAAAATTCTCAAGAATAGCAATACAATAATGCAAGAAGATTGGAAAATTGTTTCCTGCAGCATGTAAAATTCTGGGTTTAAATTACGTCTTGTTTTGAACAGTTCTGAATGCCATTTTAGCCTAGGACAGAGCCATTATAAAGAGTCAAGTTGCATTCAGAAGCAGAAAATGACAGATTTAAATGACCAAGGAAATTTGGTCATAGCCTAATTACATGTGTAACCCACACTTAACATCTTAGCCATACACATATTCCAGTTTCTGTTCATTAATGACCTCTCCGATTATTCTTTTGAATAATTTTGTATCAGTGTTGATTCATTTTCAGAGTAACAAAAAATATCTAAATTGTGGTGTACAACTTGGAATCAAATTGTGCACTTTTACGCAATGTAGGATTGGAATAAACACACCGCTTTCAGTTTTAGGTGATTCGGTTAGTTGTATGACAGTTCGATGTCCTTTAGACCCATCAAGCCTATTCAGATCTTAATAGCTCGCATCCTAGAGATGTGAAGTGCATTTTATTTTAAAGTATTTCCCAAAAAGAAATGGAGTGAGACAGTGGGGAGTAAATAGATACTCATCTTGGTGCCAGGAACACTCTGGAAATAGAACAAGTGGTGTAGATTTAATCACCTGACAAAATATTTCATAAATGTCCTTCAAAGAAGGTTGACTTGTATACAGTGTAAAAAGTACCAGCTAATATGTGCATAGAGCACAATATAGGATGCTTATTTACTCAGGAAGATGATTGACATAAGGTTATATCATAGAATGATTATATCTCAGGAGGAGGTCATTTGTACTTGTCCATTTTCTCCATGCTGACTCTCCACAAAAGCAACTCAGCCTGTCCCACTCCCCACCCCTTCAATTTGTGTGCAATTTTCCCTCCAGGTACTTAGCCAATTCCCTTTTGAAAGCCACAGTTGATTCTGTCTCCACCACACTCTTCAGCAGTGTAGTCTAATTACTCGCTGTGTTAAAAGGATTTCCTCATGGTGCCATTGCTTCTTTTGCTAATCACCTTACATTGGCATTCTCTGGATTGCAATGTTTCCACCAATGGCAACAATTCCTCTTTATCTCCTCTGATTGGACCACTCATCACCCTGAAAACCTCTATCAATTCTCTCCTCCTCGTCGTCTCCAGGGATTAAAAGCCCCAGCTTTTCCAATCTGTCTGCATAACTGAAATTTCTCATGCCTGGGAAGCAATCGTAAATCTTTTCTGCACTCTCTCTAAAGCTTTCCTGAAATGAGGTGCCCAGAATTGGACCGCAGTTGAGACCACACAGTGTTTTATAACAGTTTGTTATAGCTTCCTCTGTTTTGTACGCTATGCTCTATTTATAAAGTCTAGAATTCCTTATGCTCTTTACATACTTCCTCAAGCACTTTCTGCCATTCCCAATGATTTATGCGCTTATACCCAAAAGTCTCTGTTTCTATATCTGCTTAAAATTGTATGCTTTGTTTAACTTCACACTTCTCGGTATTAAATTTCATTTGTCACCTGTCCACTCATTTCACCAGCCTGTTTATTCCTCAAAGTCTATCACTCTCCTCCACGTGGTTTATAATACTTTCAAGTTTTGTGTCATATGCAAATTATTAACTTGTATCCTGTACACCCAAGTCAAGGTCATGAATGAAACAAGGAAAGTTGTGATCCTAATGCAGACCCCCCCCCCGAGAAACCCGCCGTATAACTTTCTCCAGTCCAAAAGTACACCCATTCAGCACAACTTCCTCATGCATGCCTTGGGTGACTGTATGGAGTTTGTGTATTCTCCCCTTGTCTGTGTGGGTTTCCTCTGGGTTCTCCAGTTTCGTCCCACACTCCGAACATGTGCAGGTTAGGTGGATTGGCCATGCTAAATTGCAATTGAGTGTCAGGGGAACTAGCTAGCATAAATACATGGTGTTTTGGAGGTAGGGCCTGGGTGAGATTGTGGTCGGTGAGGCCTCGATGAGCCAACTGGCCTCCTTCTGCACTGTAGCATTCTGTGATTCAGTGGATGCGCAGTATTATGGGGATAGGATAGGATATGGACCTGGGATGATTGCTCTTTTGGAGAGTTGGTGCAGATTCGGTGGGCCAAATGGCCACCTCCTGCTCTGCAGGGATTCTATAGTTCTCTATTTTTACATAATTCTGTCAGCATAATGGAATGTAAAACGAAACCATAAGCAATTGAACTTTTGTTGTAACTTACTTTAAAAGGCAAATACATGATGAAATCAGTCCTCCAGACCAGTTTCCCCATTATTCTTGTCTCTTTCTCTCTCGTCATAACATTCTTGATTTAAGTACCTCATTGGAGGCTATTCCTGTATGTATGAGTGTCATTTTCCATACAGGCTGACATCCCAGCCATTACTGACAGAAAAGTATGGGATATTTATCGTCAGTAAACTGTTTTAAGTAACGTTCTGATGTCCTTCTGAAACATTTCAGTCAACAAAAATAAAACAGCAGCAAGGTAAAAACGACATTTGGTTAGTTTGTCAGCATGTATCAGGATACATTGGCTGCCATCATGTCTTTACAACTGATGCAATGTGACAGTCCAACCTAAGATTAACGTGGGCTTCTAAACTCTCATGTACTTTCATTTCACAAGATTTCAGCATACAGTAAATATACGGTTTAATCCATTATTTCTAATGCAGAAAGGATTATCCTGACCACTATTTTTCCAAAGACATTGTCTCTGTCTGTAATTTTAAACACAGTCATCTATTGATGTTTGCAGGATTTATATAACTAAAATTCAAATGTCAATGACACAAGTTAGTGGAGGGATCTTGGAATCTACAGACCTTTTAATGTTAATAAGGGAGTTAAGCAGGCATGTGGAATTCTTCTCTTTATTAGTCGAGGCACAGAATATAAGAACAGAGAGGCTGTGCCAGAACTGTGTACAACAATACAGTTCTGGTTACCACATTGTTATTGCACTGCGTGGCGAGGATGCAGAGAAAGGGGAGACGTGGCATAGTGGTATTATCACTAGACTAACAATCCAGAAACCCAGTGAAATGCTCTGGGGACCCACGTTCGAATCCCACCATGTCAACCACACAAGTTAGTGGAGGGATCTTGGAGTCCACAGACCCTTTAATGTTAAGCAGGCATGTGGAATTCTTCTCTTTATTAGTCGAGGCACAGAATATGAGAAACAGAGAGGCTGTGCCAGAACTGTGTACAACAATACGGTTCTGGTTACCACATTGTTATTACACTGCGTGGCGAGGATGCAGAGAAAGGGGAGACAGTGGCATAGTGGTATTATCATTAAACTAACAATCCAGAGACTCAGCGAAATGCTCTGGGGACCTGAGTTTGAACCCACCACGGCAGATGGTGAAATTTGAATTCAATAAAATATCTGGAATTAAAGATCTACTGATGTAACCATTGTTCATTGTCGTAAAGCCCCATCTGATTCACTAATATCCTTCAGGGAAGGAAATCTGCCATCCTTGTCTGGTCTGGCCCACATGTGAATCCAGACCCACAGCAATGTGGTTGACTCTCAAATGTCATCTGAAATGGAGGGCAGTTAGGGATGGCAATGCATACTGACTCAGCCAGCGATTTCCACATCCTGTACAAATGAATTTAAGAAAAAGATTTGTGAGTTTGTTGCCAGGACTGGAAAATTTTAGTTCTGGGGAAGATTGGATAGGCTGGGATTCGTTGGAACAGACGAGGCTGAAGGGAGATTAAGGCGTGCATAAAATTATGAATAATCTGGATAGAATAAATACAGATGACTTATTTACCTTAGGGTGCTTAAAAATAAGCAGGGACATAGATTTAAAGTGATTGGCGGGAGAATTAGAGGGGAAATGAAGAAAATTGTTGCATCCAGCTAGTGATAGAGAGCTAGCACCCACTGTCTGAAAGAGTGATTGAGTAGACATATTTATCAAGTAATATGATGTCTACTCAAAGAGCCATGACCCACAAGGCTATGGACCTAATACAGGAAGGTGGGATTGAGGGGCTCAGCATTGACAGGCTTCCTCCTGTGTTATACATTTTCTATATTACTTGGTCCCTCACAAGGAGCTAAGACCAGCCATTCCCCCCTAACACTTACTCTGTCAGTTGAGGATAGGACTGTGCAGTCACAACTCATCAGAAGAAATTGGCCACACTTGACCTCTCCGCCAGAGAGTAAAAATCAGAATTAACAAGAGGAAAGTTTCAATGAACCTGCTTTATGAATACAAAGCCCTCTGTTATATAAGGAGTGGAAGAAGTGTGTCTTGGTATCCTGTAGTTGTACTGTTTTTGAATCATGCTGGGCTCCATACCTTTCATTGGACGCAATAAATACATATTATACCGCCTAAGGAGACATATCCTGTCTCCTTAGGTGGTATAATAAAACTGGCTTTGATTCTGTGCAACCTGGGAGTATAAAAAGATTCAAAATGTGATCTGTTTGAACTCTTTGCAAAAGCAGCACATGGACCCAATATTGAACTTCGCTGATCCTTACTTTTGATTCAATATTTGTTTTCTTTATATCCAAAATAAAATTTAAAAAAGCGGCATGGTGGCACAATGTTTAGCACTGCTGCCTCGCAGCACCAGGGACCCAGGTTCAATTCCAGCCTCAGATCACTGACTGTGTGGAGTTTGCACATTTTCCCCGTGTCTGTGTGGGTTTCCTCCGGGAGCTCCACTTCCCTCCTGCAGTCCAAAGATGTGCAGATTAGGCAGATTGGCCATGCTAAATTTCCCATATTGTCAGGAGAACTAGTTAGGGTAAATACACGGGGTTATGAAGATAGGGCCTGGGTGGGAGTGTGGTAAGTGCAGACTTGATGGGCCTAATGGCCTTCTCCTGCACTGTGTGAGTCTATGAATTATGAATCAGCTCTAACTGAGCCATGATCTTTTACATTCTGAGAATGATGCAAATATAATTCTGAAGCTTGTGTCATTATTGGTTACGTGGCTATATAAATTATCCTCTGGTTAGTCTCAGTGCTCGTTAGGACACTAAATATTCCAACATCTGGAAAATTCTGCCGAATCAACCAAAAAGTGACAAGTGATTCGGGCGCTAAGCAGTTCACTGTTGTTGGGAAAACAATCAAATTCAACTAATGCGCAAATATAATTCTCAATTCTTCTTGTGATCAAGTGAAAGCTTACGGTGCTCAGTTTATTTATATGAAATGTGTTGATGGTGTCAACTCTGCATTCCTGTGACCGATACATTTTTTGAGTTTAATATTTTCATTGTGGACAACAGTGTTTCTCATGACTCAGAGTTTCAGTCTGAACCAAAGCATCGGCAGAACTTCATTTACCATGTCCACATGCTCCTTGTAGCCAATGAATACAATTTAACATCACTCTGAAATTCTGAAGGCAATGTGAGCATTAATTGAAGAAGTATCTTGCACGTTAGCTAAAACAAACTGTTTTTCAAATTAAAATATAATAGAGAAATTCAGTTTGCAAATGTGAAGCGAGGTTTTGAATCTGCTTCTGGCAGCTGACAATTGGGATGTACTTTTTTTTTAATTAGATAAAGCAATTAGCTGAATGTTTGTTATCCTGTGGCCCTCAGTGCAAGTATAACTACCTCAAACCAATCTAATTTGAGTGAGAGTGTCCTCTGTTGATAACTGGCCATCACAAGCACAGTGAAAGCAAGAATTGTGCTTGACTGATCACAAATAAAATCCATCGGGAAATGTAGAGGAATGTTCCCTAAGGAACAGGGTTAAGTTACAAGTCATGGAATCTTGTTTCTAGTGTGAATGAAGCATTCACAGATTTACTGGATAAGCGTGGTAAGATCACTTGCGCAAATTTGTGTTTGGAATAGGATGTTCTCATCAAATCTAAAGACTAATGACAATCTAAAAATGTACTGCGGTTGCATTTGAGAATATAATGTGGTTAACAGTGTGGTGATTATGATGTTTTAACAACCAGCTTGAGGCTGGTTGCAACTGACTTGCTTGGGGTTAAATATTCTTGTGCGTGCCTGTGTTTGTTTAAACTCATTGCTTCGTTTAAATGGTATCAGAATACTGTACGTTGTTCTGGGTTTTATTTCTTAACAGGTATGTGCAGCAGTTGCTTGCTTTCCTCTTGTGTTGATTAGTTGCATGTTGGGTCGTGTGCAATTTGAAAATGTGGATGACTATACAGAGACATATTAATCCATTTTGCAGCACCTTCCTGACGCAGCCTTCGTGTGATGTACGTAAAAAGATACCTAGCTGCTTCACCAGCTTCGCACCAGCTGCAGAAGTAGTGAAGGTCCAAAGCCAAGGAATTAAATCTTCATTTACAGGGATGCTTCCTGGCATTTCATCTGGAAACACTGCAGTGAGCTGTCAGAAGAAGCTCGAGCTACACTGTGTGCGGGGATCGTCATTCCAATCCACAAGAGATAGGCAGGAGAGGCTTGCATTTTCTATCCAGAAAAATGATATTTTAGAACTGCAGCTCATCTGGTTATGATGACACACTAGGACAGCGCATAATTATTCTGCTAATTCCATAACCACATTGCAGTATATCGTCCCTGTAGGATTACCTCCCACTGCAAGGTCGGTGACTAGTTTTGGAGGGTTTTTCTTTCCACCCCCCCGACCCCCCTCACCTTTCCCTTTTCTTCAGCTTTCTTGGAGTATTCTTATTTGCATCACTGAATCTTTCAGGTGTTGAAAATTAACCTTCTGGGTCACAGAAAACGAATCCTCGCGTCACTTGGAGACAGACTTCACGACGAGCCTCCTCAGAAGCCTCCGCGAACAATCACTTTGAGGGTAAGCCATTTTCATGCAATGTTGAATTAATACTGCTGCTCGCATGAAATGTAGCACGGTGTAATTTTAATTAGCACATCTTAGGCCAATCTTCAGCACTGGCATGTATCATTATTAACTGCTTGCCTCCGTAATCTTTCCTGTTCCATGACCACCACCAACATTCTTTGTTCTGTATGTGAGAATATTCCCTGAAGATCTTCCAAGCAATATTGTGAAAATAAGAAGTGGGGAGGGGGGAATGGCAAAAAAAATTTCAGGTTTTATTATTATTGTGACCTTTTGTTCGAATGCAGTCTGAGAAATATCTGTCAAATCTTTCAGTGGGTGTCAAAGAAATGAAAATCAATAACTATTCCCATTAAAAAGTAAACTCTGTTTATCACAAATGTCAAAGCCCTTCAGTTCTGATACTGGAATTCAGGTAGCCACTGAGTCAATCTTCGCGATAGTCTGCTGCACATTAACCCTTCCTCAACAGAACTTACAGCATTTCAAATCTGTTCCACATCGATTAACTGGCTTCTCTTTGTAGACTTTTCAGGAAAGGATTTTGTTTTAATTGTTTGGAAAAAAAATTATTTTGTACCAGCAATTTTCTAATGATTTGTTGTTCATCTCTTTCGTTCTGCTCATGCTATTTGATCACTTATTTTCTACCAGATTATATAGGACAGAATAAACTCAAAGGTTACACCGTGCTGAGAGAAACCTTTTAGTGAGTGGTTCAATTCCGACACAGGAAGCACGCCCTTTAATCGCAGGGACGGACTTTTTTGCAGAACGGTAATAGATTGCTGTAGTTTCGCACGTTAAGGTCTCAGCCAGGAACTTCTGCCTGTTTTTGATGGCTGTGTGGGAGCAGCAATTTAATCTCAATTTTTGGAAGTAGTGCCAGCAGGTTCGTATTTTGGCCTGTTTAAGTGGTTTTTATTTTTGTTTCACACATTCAACCTGAAGTGCCACTGAAGCATTCACGGAGAGGTGCTTCTTGGTCTGGTCTCGTGAAAGAAAAAGGGATTCTTTCGAGCAACTGCACACTCTTTAATATCCGGTTAAGAAAGGTAACACGCAGTGTGAGCATCAGAAACATCCAAGATGGCAGAAACTAATCCTGGGCAGGGCAACTGGTTGCATAAAGGTCCTCTTTTATGTAGTTTAAAATTAAATGACTTCTTAAATATATACCTCTTTCAGAGTATATAACTTATCAGTTCTCAAACAAACGTCTCAAATCTTAAAGCGTTTTAATGGCATGATATGCCTCACATGCATAATTTTTAACTGAAGTTATTTATGAGTGCTGATAAAACAGAGGGGAAAAAAACCAATTCCTATAAACCTGAAAGGAAAACAGGAATGCTCGAAATGGTTATCTTCCACTTTCCAGTTCTGCCAAAGGCTACATAAACATTGGAAACATTTGTTCATCTTTCCTTCCTTTGCGAGTGCTGCTGTGTATTTCCACCCAGATCGCGTTGTTTTAAAGGGCATTCTATTCGAAACAGAACCAGTAGAGAAAATAAAAATAACTGTCTCCAGACCGATGTTCAGGGATTCACAGAAAAATGCCCACAGATCCATGCAATCTATATTGAACTGTTTGTAGATTCGAACCTGCCTCCCACCGCTGGGAGCTAATGTTGTTGATTCTCGTGCTGACCACTAGGGGAAGCATTATGCTATGATAGGACCCTCCATCTTAGAAGGAGGGAGCAACTGACAAGAGTGGTGGAAGGAGAAGCCACTCGTTTTAGGTGCTATTCAGATTGGATCTCTTTTTATATCAATAGGTCAGTTGTCCTGAATCCCGCAATGCCATCTTGCAAGATGATGTATATATCGTATCTTGGATGGTAAGTCACCTCACTCTGAAATAAGCTGGGCAACATGGACTTGAGGCCTTCTCCCCCCCAATAGAGTGCAAGTATGCTACTTAATTTCTGATGCCTGCCCGCACTGCAGGATGTAATTACTTCTACACCATACTTTTCCCAAGGAGCCGTTAACTCAAAACTCTAGTGAAGGGCAGATGGTCTGTCCTACGTTCCTGCCTAGCTTGAAACGAAACGGGCTGTCCAAGTTCTGTCACTCTTTTACATGTTGTCCTCAAATAAAATCATCATTTCATGTACAACGTTATGGAAGCACTTGTTTTAATGATCATTTTTAATCCCTGAGATCATTATTTGTGATTTTAAAGCAATTTTGCTGCCATCTGTCTTTCTTTGCAATGTATTCTGCCTGCCTGTTCCTTTCTTTTCTGCTGTATAAATGACCGCCAGCCAAGAGCAAGTGAGCACATTCTGCATCCAACAAATCCAAGTCCAGGCCCCTTAGTAAGGGAACAGTTTGTGAGTGAGTGCATTTCAAGATCTTATCTGGCTTGCAATCTGACAATTACAAATGACCTAATTGCAAATATTTGAGAGACGCTGTCACTTCATTTAGGGCACCCCATTCGCTCCTCGCCCCGTCCCGATAACGAGCACACTACCCAACCTTGTGGCCCTTAGTCTGGTTGATTTTCTTTGCATAATATCTGTCACTAAATTCATTTTGGACTGCCTCAGGGTGCAAAGGGAAACAGAGATACATAAGTGAAGACGCATTATTCTTAAAAAAAAGTTTTCTGGGAACAGTGCGACGCAAACTCTTTTCCGGCTACCTTGTCTTTGGGAAACAGTTAATAAATCAAAGTTTTAATTGGAACTGTCATTCAAATTGTACTTGTTTCACCCCTTCTGTCGGGGACGACTTCTTTAACATTATGCTTAAAGTAAAGAGCATCCAGTTGTACGGAAATAGGTTTTAAGCAGTTGCTTGATTAATGTCATTCTTTGGTGATCGTTCTGACCATCCATGGAAAAGACCATTCATGCAACGTGTTTCTTTTCTGTCTGTTGATGGTAGAAATCACTGGGGTAGTAGGTCTAGTTCCAGAAATATAATGCTGTTGCTACTTTTGTTCTTTGGCACAGTGCCAAACCTTGTTTTATCATTTTAGTCTTGATCGCCTTTTGGAAGGATGTGCCAAGGTCTCTGAAAAGTCCAAATAAAGATTGGCTTGTAGTGCTGCAGGTAATTAATTTACACAGTAGTTGCAATGTTAGGGAAGAGATTACTCCAAAAGTGGCCATCAATAACAATACAAGATAAATTAATCCTGATTTGCATACTGCCCTTGCATGACATTATCTGCAAATACAGGGACAACCTGGTCCAATCCTCCCTCTTGATTGTCACCCATGGCCCCAAAATATGTCGGGATATTTTCCAACTGGTTGTCTCATATCAAGTCACGGGTGAGCCAGAACTTTCTCTAACTCAACAAGGACAAGAACCATTTAGTTTGGCTCCTGACAGAGACTGTTATAATCCTGGCATTATTTCAATCCCCCTTTCAGCCATTTACTCAAGTTCAACCTGACAACATACAATTTCAGTGTCCCACAACTAAGCTTCAAGTTCCACATCGAGCCTATCATTAAGAGTGCTTCCTCCTACCCTCACATCTTGGCTGGCGTAAAGTCCTTTTCTTCATAGAATCCCCACAGTGCAGAAGGAGGCCATTCGGCCCAATGAGCCTGTGCTTACAAAAATCCTACCCGAGCCCTATTTCCTTAACTCCACGTATTAACCTTGCTTGTCCCCCTGACACTCGAGAGCAATTAAGCATGGTCAGTCAACCCGACTAGGTGTATCTGGACTGTGGGAAGAAACCAGAGCACCCGCAGAAAACCACGTGGACAAGAGGAGAATGTGTAAACTCCACACAGACAGCCATCCGAGGCCGAAAATGAACCTGGGTCACTGGCGCTGTGAGGCAGCAGTGTTAACCACTGTGCCACCGTACCTCCACCTCCCCACCCCCAAGTTTCCCCAATACAACTGAACCCATCATCTGTGCCTATTACTTAGCAGAATTTCTCCAACTGCTGGTGTATGCAAAGCACAACTCATCCACAGTTCTCTCACTCATATCTGATCCCACTTCCTGTTATCCATATCCTCACCACGCGTCATCCATGATTCATCCCAAAGTGTATTGACTCCAAACTCCACGTTACCTCCATGGTTCCACCTTTTTAAATCTACATGCACACTCTTCAACTCTCTGCCCAAACTCTCCAGCATTACTGCCTCTCTCTCTCCATCAAAAGCTACATCAATATCTGGAACTTGTGATTATGCTTTTAGCTACATCCTTGAATACCCTGTTTCCACCCCTGCCCAATAAATAGATTACTTATTATTTACTGAAGTAAATATTTTAAGTTTATCTGCTGTGCTGATGAAGGCAGTGGAGAAGCAAGTGAAAATCAGCATTTCTAAATTTGAGTTATGGAATTTGGAAAAAAAATTTTAATATCATAGAATCAGAGAATCCCTACAGTGCAGGAGGAGGCCATTCAGCCCATCGAGTCTGCACCGACTGCAATCCTCCTCAAGCTCTATCCCCATAACCCCTTGTATTTATCCTGCTAATCTCCCTGACTCTTAGGACCAAATTAGCATGGCTGATCAACCTAATCTGCACATCTTTGGACTGTGGGAGGAAACCTGAGCAGCCAGAGGAAACCCACACAGACATAGAGAGAACATGCAGATTCCACACAATCACCTGAGGCCGGAATTGAACCCAGGTCCCTGGCGCTGTGAGGCAGCAATGCTAATCACTGTGCCGCCCCAAAAATAGCAGCCAACGTGGGGCTCAAACCCACAACCCTAAGCTTTTAAGTCTTATGCTCTACCAACTGAGATAGCCAGGCACACAACCAGCCACTTAGTAGTTAGAGTGCATCAGTTCAGAGTGCATTAGTCAAGGAACATTAAATGTAACATTTTGCTGATTACCCAAGACAAGATACTGAAGCAATCATCAAGAGCTGATCCTTTCCAGAACCTTTGTACAGTCTAATTAAAATGTTAATGGTACTTAATATCAATGAGGGACGAAGCAGATGTAACAACAGCTTTTCTCTGGTGTTTCCATTATTGAATAAGCAACTTATTTGTCTAAAACTAGAAACAAAACCCTTCCAATGTGCTTTGTGGAAAATAGGGATGGACCTCAGTTCTTCCTGATCCTTTCATTACCAAATCTTGAAAAAGTGTCTCTTTTGTTAGTCAGGAAGCAACGCAGGCCAATAGAGGTGAGAGGAAAGTTTGATCCTCTCCACCTTTGTCCCTTCCATTACACAACATAAATTTCTGACTTCAGTTGTATTGTTGTGGGGAGGCATATAGCTGAAGCCAGACACTACCTCACTCAGGGGACAGTGAAGTCAGAGAGGGGAATCATCCCAGGCCACTGTCTCCTGATTAATTTTACAGGCAAGCAGCAAGTTGGCAGGAGGATGTGCATGGTATGGGCAGATTGGGAGTCAAAAGAAAGTCTTCATAGTTGGAATACATAATGAGAGTCTTAGTTTCATAAATATTTAACCTGAAGGAACGAAGAGAGGCCAGTTTGTCTGTCTCATTAAGGAGCATGTTACATAAGTTTGTTCCATATACATTTGACTTCTATCTTCAGAGTCACATTTTATACCATTTTTCGTGTTAATGCTGAAATAAATTACCTAAAGCAGTTGTTGAATATTAAATCAATACCAAATAGCTCTTGCTCGATTATTGGTGTTATGCCAAGATTAAAACTAGCTGAAAGATCCATTGATTTGCGATAGATTATTTAGGTGTGAGGTCTGTAAAAGTGTTCCGAATGTTTCATCAATTTGAAAAGCTTCGCTTTCAGACTGATGAACAACGCAGAGGAACTAAACCATTAGGGCAGAGAGAGATTCAGTAACATAAATCATAACATTAATTAATGCGTTGCTATTTGCTTCTGGAACAGGACCCTGGGAACAACACTCCTCCTCAACTTTCCCCATCCCTTAGCCAAAGCACTTACACTGGTGGCTCTCTTGATATCCCCTCTTCCCATTTAATGATGCAAGGGGACGCAAGAAGGCGAATCAATGACAGCTACTTTGAGGATATGCCTAGGTCAAAACTGGAAAGACAAATGGCTCAGGTAAATTGCATTGAATAACATGCAATAGGCTGTTAACCTTGGGTTCCCTTTGCACTAGTTTGGCTTACTTTCCTCATAATTAATTATTTTCTTTTGTAAGCTTGTTTGTCATACTGTACTCCAACACTACCTGGTCATCTAGCAGATCTCTCTCTCTCTCTCTCTCTTTTATAACTTAGTAAAACAATATTAATAAATCATCATTAATACTAAAAGCATTTTTTCATTCAGATTCTCACTGGGATTATATTTTCTTTTACTTTAGTGAGTTGTAGAGATTTTCACGGTTATGGTTTGTAAGATCTTCTGGTATTTATGTAAATTTTGAGAGTTTCTGCTTATTTAGGATTCCATGCCTAAATGAAATGGGAAATATGTCTTTGTCTGCATAACGACTGTCACTGCTTTCCATTGTGATCCTGTGTTTAGCACTTGACACGATGATCTTATATGGCGCTCTGTGTATTTCTTTGATCAGGGCGTCTGACACACACACACACACACACACACACACACAGAAGGACACTCATGGCAATATTTTTTATCTGGGCCAAGCTGGTGTAAAATTAATACCAATTGAAAATAGATTTTCATGGAAGGATAAGCTCTCTCCCCATGCCCCATTTACCCAATCTTAAGCTCCAGGAACTTACCAATACACAAAATCCACACTTCACAAAGGAAAGGTGATGGCATAGTTGTGTTGTCACTGGACTAGTAATCCAGAGACCCAGGTAAAAGCTCTCATGACCTGGGTTCAAATCCCACCAGGGCAGATGGTGAAATTTGAATTCAATAAAGATCCAGAATTAAAAGTCTAATGGTGACCTTGAATCCATTGATGTTGTAAAAACCCATCTGGTTTGCTAATGCCCTTTAGGGAAGGAAATCTACAGTTCTGGCATATGTATGACTCCAGGCCTACAGCAATGTTGTGGACCCTTAACTGCCCCCTCAAGGGCAAATAAGGATGAGCAATAAATGCTGACCCAGACAGCAATGCCCATATCCAATGAACGAATGAAAAAAGACTCCTGCTGCTTAGTAACCAATGACCACTCTAATCATTGGGGTATTTGTTTACAAAGATGAAATGCAAAGATTTCAACCCTCAATGACTGATCTTCTCCAGGTTTTTCTCAGTGAGCAGGTAAACCAGTAACATGTCCTGCAGTATTGCAGACTTACCTGTAGGGGGGGTATCAGATTACCAAGTCTTTCCCACAGGCAGGCTGGTGATCTTGAAACTTAAAGGACTGTTTAGCTTCCTTCTCCCATTCCCACCCTCTGCCACAGGCCTGCCCCAGAGACTATGCAATAGTGGGTGCCAAATCAATACAACTATTGTCTCGAGAACTAGAATTCAAAATTAAATGGATGTGATATGATGACAGTGGAATCGCCTTTAGAACAAATCTTATTTGGCAATTTACGAAACCATGACAAGTGAAATTTGAGCATGATGAATCCCCACAGACTTTTGTTGTGATAAGAAGAGAAAGTTGGCGTGGATTTTTCTTTGAGACATCATGGTGCCGCTTCCTGTTGCATTTGTCACTTGAGCTTGTTAGAGATTTAGAACTGACCTTTTCATATTCGGGTGAATACAATGTTTACAGCTCAAAGTTCAGGATACAGATGGCGAAGACATGCATATCTGAGAGAGATGAACTCCTATTCAGTGTGAAAAATAAATTAAATGGAGTCAGACCCCCAGTGCCAACAAATGAGAAAATGAAGGGCATAAGGAAAAGTCAAGGATAAGTAATAATTATTTGGCCTGTCAACCTTCATCCAATTGGTGATTAACCAAACTATATTTTCAACATCCTGTCATGTGCTTGACTGAACTACACATCTGGTGGTGTCCAATGGATGATAAAGAAACATGACGTATTCTGTGGACATAAACTCTCTGTGTACTCCACTGCCGTTTCCCTTCTTATTCTGCACTTTTCATGGACAAATGCAATTTTCAAATCAAGTCCTCCATCTACTCCAGATTCTCCTGGCCTTTGTTCATTTGATATCCTACTGAAGATGTTTTGAAAATCCAAATAAACAAAATAGAAAGGATTACCACTATCTGTTACTGATTCCCGAAAGAAATTGAGGAGATTTGACAAGGGAATCAATCGTCAGCCCATGCTGAATCTTTTTTTAAATCTATTGCTCTTAGATGAATATTCCAGCCTCTACTTCAGAACGGTTTCCATCATTTTATTGATTGTTGATGTGTGGCTAGGGGGCCATGGGCATCTGGGTCAGATATTTTAAAACAAGGATATTGCATTTATTTCCTGTGAAACATCCCCAGCAGCCAATGAGTCTTTCACAACCATAGCCAATATCCTATAGCATCCTGCAGGGACATGATACCCATTCAATCTGCTGTAGTTTTTCCCCCCTCATGTTTTTCTTCCCTCCACTTCAATTGCTGTACTCAGTGATACTGGGCACTGCTTGTCTGGCACAGCAACTTACTTCTTTATGGTACATCTTTCGCAGTTTTTCTCAATATCAGTTCATCCCAATGAATTTATTTTTGTTAATCTCTAATTCAGTTGAAGGTTATTGCCTTCCTATGACAATTTTGCCCTAGTCCTCACTGCCGCTGGTTGGCAGGGGATCTAACTTCAATACTGTTATTGCCTTTCAATCCCCATGGTGGATGCTGCACACCTTTAAGGCTTAGGATTTGATATTTTTGTCCTTCCTTCTGTGAATTGGAACCACTGGTGTTACTGTTGTGGTGGACAAGAATATCAATGAAATGAGTTTATTAATTCTCGCTTGCATCATTGGAAGGTTTTGTTAAAGGTGGCATAGGCACAAAGAAGAGGAGGACAGGTCTACCAAGCCTTCCTAGATATCCTAATTATAATTATCAATGCACAGTTTCAACATATCTTGCAGTTGTGGTAGTCTAATCATAATTGGGCTTAGAATCATAGAAGAATAAAATTCCTACAGTGCAGAAGAAGGCCATTTGGCCCATCAAGCCAGCACTGACAACAGACTCACTCATGCCCTATCCCCTTACCCCTACGTATTTACCCTGCAAGCCCCTCTGATAGTAATTTATCTAAGCTGCACATCTTTGGACTATGGGAGGAAACTGGAGCACCCAGCAGAAACCCACGCAGACACAGACAGTCATCCAAGGCCAGAATTGAACCTGTCCCTGGCAGTGTAAAGCAGCAGTGTTAACCACTGTGAGGCAGCAATGCTAACTACCGTGCCACCGCACTGCCCACGTAAATTTACCTTATATTTGCCTCCACTGGAAGGGACGCCAGTGTAAATGAATGTCATTAATAAATAAATTGGGAGGTCACTTTTTATCTTTCTCAGAGTTGTTAATGAAGCTGCCATGTCGGGATTGAATACTTCCCTGGTCTAATTTTCCTTTTCCATTCAGCAGGCGGAATGGAGTGAGCCTTCCATTACTCTGCGGCCTCCGAATGAAGCCACGTCGTCTACGCCTGTACAGTACTGGCAACATCATCCAGAAAAGCTGATTTTTCAGTCCTGTGACTATGAAGCATATGTAAGGATAGAAATATGATAATTGGAAAAGGGAGGAGGGTAAACGGGGGTTGACACGCTATGCTGCATTTTACACACATATGCTCCAATGTGGTCTTATAGCGTCCATACTACATTTGGAACATTGCAAAGTAGCAATTACAGTCAGCAGTACAATTGTACAATGAGCTTGTAACCCTCACCATTTAATAGCGGTGATATAGCAGTTATTGCATCACTAGTTATGTCTTTTACTATGTTTAACTCTGCTGCTTTTCTTAGTGCCACTAATACCTACTTCAGTCTGTCTTAGCTTTTTCCTATATTCTGCCTGATTCCAGTAGGTTTTGTACAGTTTTTTTTATTTCTTTCACCATAATTACCTTCTTTAACAATTTTGGGCCCAGTTTCTACAGCATGCTTTTTTTTTCCATCTGGTATGTACTCATTTTAGATATTTAATAGTCAAAATATTAATTTTGATTGCTGAAAGAAACATGGGCCATTATATTTGGAAATAATTATGCATCTTCACAGTGCTCCTTCACAGGAGTCAGGACAAGAAGTAATTTTCTTTTCTTGTCTTCAGTATTTAGGATCCATGTTGGTGAAGGAGTTGCGAGGGACAGAGTCAACACAGGATGCCTGCTCTAAGATGCGGGTGCGTTCTCCATTACAAGATCTTTGTTCAGTACAGCATGGTGTCAGAGGAATTGAGATACTCACCAAGCAGCCACATTAGTAGTTAAGTTAAGCAGAGAATGTCTTTAAACCCCGAGGGAACATCTGCTAATCACATGGGATTTGTCATCAGACTCGAGCAAAACAATGGCCCAAATCTTCCATTCTCGTTCGTGGCTGGGATTTTCCGGTGCTGCTGAGGGTGAATGGAGTTTTGGCTGGAATGCCAGATTTTCCCATTCTCACTCACCATGGATGAGACCGGAGAATCCTGCCTAATGAGTTTCTAATTTTGCTACATCCATTGTGTGATCACAGTTAACCCCGTAATAGTCTTGGGGAGGCGATGGCCTAGTAGTATTGTCACTAGACTATTAATCCAGAAACTCAACTGATGTTCTGGGGACCCAGGTTCGAAACTCGCCACAGCAGATGGTGGAATTTTATAGAGCCTTTGCAGAAGGAGGCCATTAGCCCATCGAATCTGTCCGGACCACAATCCCACCCAATCCCTATTCCCGTAACCCCACACATCTACCCTGCTATTCCTCCTCACTGAGGGTCAATTTATCATGGCCAGTCAACCTAACCCACACATCTTTGGACTGTGGGAGGAAATCGGAGCACCCAGAGGAAACCCACGCAGATATGGGAAGAATGTGCAAACTCCACACAGACAGTGACCCAAGGCCGGAATTGAGCCTGGGATCCTGGCGCTGTGAGGCAGCAGTGCTAACCACTGTGCCAATGTACCATCCCTATTCAATTTGAATTCAATAAAAAAAATCTGAAATTAACAATCTACTGACGACCATGAAACCATTGTCGATTATTGAAAAAAAACATCTAGCTCACTAATGTCCTTTAGGAAAGGAAATCTGCCATCCTTGCCTGGTCTGGCCAACATGTGACTCCAGAGCCACAGCAATGTGGTTGACTCTTAACTGCACTCCAAGGGCAACTATGGATGGGCAATAAATGCTGGCCAGCCAGTGACACTCATGTCCCACGAATGAATAAAAAAAGTCTTCATATCTTCATATTGTATAACTATTCAACATGCTTGTTAATATAAGGATCTGGGTGACACAAGTCTCCTCAACCAAAACTTATTGCTTTGTATTTCCTGTTCAGTGAGGCTGAGATCAAAAATCTCTGTGGATATTTAGGACCTCCAATCCTCCCGGTATAGCTTGGGGGTCGCCTGGAATTGGCATTAAGTCCTGGTGATAAAAGTAAACCTTCCAGAAGATGTTAAATCAGAACACTCCAAGGATGTACAAGTTAGATGGATTGGCCATGCTAAATTGTCCCTTAGTGTTAGGGGGATTAATAAGGTAAATACATAGGGTTATGGGGGTAGGATCTGGGTGGGATTATTGTCAGCGCAGGTTCGATGGGCTGAATGGCCTCTTCTGTATTGTAAGGATTCTGTGATTTGATGATCAGTTGGACTTTTAAATAATCCAATGGCAGCGGGAGTTTACTTGCAGCATCCTCCAGAGCAACCAAAACCAACAGAGGGGCCTTATCATAAAATAATGTGCATTTCTCACATTAACTTCTTGAGGCAGGGATGGAGATGGTTCAATGGGAATGAGTTGTATTTTCGAGCATCCCTGGGCGTTCCTTGCTGCTGGCTTTCTGTGACATCATTTCCCTTGGGGTCTTTCGGAATATACCCAGCCAGAGATGGCAACCCTAATCACCATTACACACTCCCTGTGCTCCAGTATACTACAACTCAATGATGCGACCAACTATTGAATTCTTCAGTCACTGCAATGAGTATTGTAATAGCAATAGATTTTAGAACATTTGAGCACTTTTTTTTTGTGGGAATCATGACGAGAACGAGTAACTGTGTTTTTGAAGTGACTGGAAGACTTGTCTATAAATGACCATCCAGCCTTCCTGTATTTTGGGGAGAATTCCTGTCCTGATGGCTTTGGTGTCTGAGTGTACAGAAGCACCATTACAACCTTCAGAATATAAACTGATTGATTCATGCTCCAGACCAAAGTAAGACAGGAGCTCTGAGTACATTTCAGAAGGACAGCCGTTCTGCCTTAAGTTTTTATCATTCGTGGTTGGGGCGACACGGTAGCACGTGGTTTGCACTGCTGCTTCACAGCTCCGGGGACCTGGGTTCAATTCCCAGCTTGGGTCACTGACTCTGTGGAGTTTGCACATTCTCCTTGTGTCTGTGTGGGTTTCCTCCGGGTGCTCTGGTTTCCTCCCTCAGTCCAAAGATGTGCGGGTTAGGTTGATTGGCCATGCTAAAATTGCCCCTTAGTGTCCTGAGATATGTAGGTTAGAGGGATTAGCGGATGGATGTGGAGGTAGGGAATGGGTGGGATTGTGGTCGATGCAGACTCAATGGGCCAAATGGCCTTTTTCTGCACTGCAGGGTTTCTATGATTCTATGTATTCTTCACAGGGACAGAACAGAAACAGCATCTTTTACTATCCTAATGCAATAAATTGTTCATGGAATTGAAGAGACCAGCCAAAAACAGTCTCTTACTGGCTGGCGATCGGCAGCCATTTTGAATTTGAAGGCCCAATTAAGGGCGATTTTCCCATACTCCATTTTGTCAGTCCCTCTGCTCAGAGGGGATGTCGCCAGTTGTACAGAGGTTGCTTCCTTGGTCGGCCATTTTTCCCCTTCTATTCTGATACCGGCCTAGTTGAGCTTTATAAAAAATGAAGTCATGCTCACCCCTTTTTGGGCACTTGCATTTGGTGGCACCCCCCTGCTTCCCTAGTTTCCTCAGCAGCGACCCATCTTTCTTGGTGGCAGTGCCATGCTGTTGGCCGTCTGGATCAGCAACATGGTACACCCACCCACTATCCTTAATTTGCCACCTCCCATACCTGCCATCTCTTAGAAATAGTGCCCCCTGCTTACAGAGACTTCCAAGACACAAATCACCCTGACTACTCCTTTGGAAAAACGTTACCCTTGGTGTTCAACTTTATTTCCTTTGGGAGTGTTTTGACTGGCAGTTAGCATTCATTACTATGCTCAATTAAATAACTAGCACTAGCATTACAAAAATAGAGATCTGTCAGCCAGAACCTGAACCACAGTCAAATTTGCTCAAAGAATCTTGTGTTTCAAGTATGCTTTCAGCGTGGAGCTTCAGTCAGGCTTATCCAATCTGTTGAAAGTGTTTGATGTTCCTAAAGTCATTATTTTTGAGAAAGTAACTGACTGTCCTGTTTCCCAGAAGGCTTCAGAACAAATGAAGAAGATTCCTACAATTATACTTTCAATCTCGTACAAAGGTGTAAAGTTCATCGATGCTGCAAACAAGGCAAGGCACAAATTTTTCTGTTCTTTCTTTTTAAGCCAGGGTTTACTAGACTAATAGCTGGAAAGCACACTTCTGAGGAAAGGGTGGACAGGCTTGGCTTATGTCAGCTGAGGTTTAGAAAGGTAAAAGGGGACTTGATTGAAGTATATAAGATGCTGAGGGGCCTTGACCGGGTCAATGCAGAAAGGATGTTTCCTCTTGTCGGAGAGTCTAGATCTCGGGATCACAGTTCAAACATAAGGGGTTGCCCACTGAAGACTAGAGATGAAGAGAATTGTTTCCTCTGACGATTGTGAGTCCTTGGAACTCTCTTCCTCAGAAGGTGATAGAGGCAGCGGCACAGCAGCACAGTGGTTAGCACTGTTGCCTCAGAACCAGTGACCCAGGTTTGATTCCCGGCTTGGGACGCTGTCTGTGCGGAGCCTGCACACTCTCTCCGTGTGCACCAGTTTCCTCACACGGTCCAAATGATGTGCTGGTTTGGGTGCATTGGCCATGGTAAATTCTCCCTTAGTGTATCTCAACAGGTGCCGGAGTGTGGTGTCCAGGAGATTTTCACTGCAGTGCAGTGTTAATGGAAGAATATTTGTGATACTAATAAATAAAGTTTAAACTTTGAATATTCCTGAGAAGGTGATGGAAGCAGAGCCTTTGAATATTTTTAAGATAATGATGGATAGATTCTTGATGAGCAAGGGGGTGAAAGGTTAAGGGGGAATATGGAGTTGAGATTACAGTGAAATCAGCCAGAATTATTGAATGATGGAGCAGGCTTTCTGGGCTGAGTGGCCTACTCTTTCTAATTCAGATGTCCAAAAATCAGCTGGACACTGCCACAATTCTGATATTTGGGAGAATCTGATTTTTGTATTGCAATAAACCACATTTTTAATCATTTTGAAAATAAGATAAATTTTTAGAGACTTTGGGTACATTTGGGACCAAGTTGATATCTAATTGAGGCTGATCGCCTAAAAATCTTGTGCCACCTCTCAAGTTTCAAAGACCATATGAGTTTGGGATCAGTCCAGTTTTTACTGCACACTAGCCTGTGATACAAAAGTGTCTGCTAGCTAAATTATCACTGAGAGACAGCAGGAAGAGCTTCTGTGAGAAACTGAAATGACTCATTGATGTGGCCAAGTAGGGTTGAGGCACATTATGGGAAAGGCTTCTGTCCACATCCATATACGACCATATGTATTCAGAATGTATCTGGACTATATTGTGATTCAGTGCCACAGGGCAACATTTTTACAACAACAACAAGAAAGGGGGAGAGGTTTTTAAATGTGTTTTGCAAGAATATTAAGCGTATAAAAAGAATTCAGCCTCTTAAGATTGTTCTTTCCAGAGACTGGTAATCATCTGCTATATCATGTCACCCAACTCATTTAATCTTCTGTGGGCAACTCCTTTATAGATTCTCATTGCAAGCTCAAAAAGAAGATAACTTAAACCCAATCTAACCTTAAATTCTATATTGTTTACCCTTCAACAATTTCTTTTCTTGGCCAAGCACACATGTCTGCTGCTCTGGATTAAAAGTGATAAAAATCCCTCATGATCTTGTACCTCTCTTGGAGAACTATTCATTTTGTTCTCTTGTCTGCTGTTCTCCATTCACAGTTCACTTAGGTAACCCTCCTTCAGTCAAAATTATCCATTTCTACCAGCTTTTTAGATAAAAACAGTTGTCAATTTATATCCGGGGGCAGAAAAATCACATACGTTCACCCAATCACAGCGGCACCTGAATTTTCAAAAGGCTTCCTGCCAGTAATGGAATAAAATCCCGTATGTCCCAAATACAACATTATCTGTTAGAATGTGAAGTTAAACACGGTGTGATTTTGTTATTGCCAAATGGTTTTCAGCTGATTCTCGGTTGCATGATTAAACCGCAGAATAATAGCTTTGCATTGATTGGATACTTTCACAACACTTCCCTTTCCACGAGTTGATTGGGTTGTGATGAATTCCATGTTACCACTTGCCTACTTTCAGATGGATTCCAATTAACCATAGTGCACACATTTAACACCAAACTACATAAACTTCCATTCATACCTACAAGCAATTCAGCTGATAAGCTGCAGATGACTTTCATGCCACGCAAGTGTCAGATAATGACCACCTCCAACAAGAGGGCACCTAACTATCTCCCCTTTCAGTGGAATTACTGTCATTGAATTCTCCCACTATCAACACCCAAGTGGTTACCAAAACATAGCGGGACCAGCCATATAAATACTATCGCTACAAGAGCAGGTCAGAGGCTGGAAACTCTATGGTGAAAAACTCTTATTTCTCAGAGCCTATCCAACATCTGCAAGGCCCAGGTCAGGAGAGTGGTGGAATAATCTCCCCTCGCCAGGGTGAGTACAGCAACAACAACAACAATGCTAGAGAAGCTTTGCAACATTCATGACAAAACAACTCCTTTGATTGATGCCTCCATTCACTATCTTAAACATTCATTCCCTCCACCACTGGTGCATAGGAGCAGCCCTCTGTACCATCTACAAGGTGGAATGTAACAACTCACCAAGGCTCCTTCAACAACACCTCCCATGCCTGTGATTTCTACCACCTAGAAGAGCAGATGCATGGGAAGATTGTCATCTGCAAATTCTCCCAGCTATCCTGACTTGGAATAATCTCATTATTCCTTCACTGTCTCTAGGTCAAAATCCCGAAACTCTCTAATTGCATTGTGGGTGTACCTACACCATGAGGACTGCAGCAGTTTAAGAAGGCGAGTCATCACCACCTTCTTGAGGGGCAATTAGGGATGGGCAATAAATGCTTGCCTTGCCAATGGTGTTCTGGTTCCAGGAAAAAATATATGTTTAAAAACTCCCTTGACTCAACGCATCCAGAGCTCTGTACGTGCCATCAATTTCTGTTGTGTTTCTCACCTGGTCACAGAGATTGGTGCACTCAGACCATTTTAATATATTAGGGGAAAAACCTGCATGTCCATGCAACCAGCAATATAAAGTGCAGTAACTGTGTAATAGAACACTGTAATTTAATTTGGAGAGACAAGGGATCAATGTTGGGAGCGCAGTAATTCAGTAAAAGTTATAATAAGAAATTAAATTATCCCTACTACCATCTAATGTTCACTGGTTTGGAGTGAAAAAGAAAATTGGTCTCATTATCCTGGGAGCTGGAATGGCCTTATTTCATGGATCCAGAATTTTTAATATTGTAGTTCGTACAATGAGCGGGAGACTTCATCAGAATGTATGTTTCATTGGAGCTGGGATTTCAAAAAGAAGCTATCTACAAAAATATAAAATATTAAATCCAGCAAGAGAAAGATAGGCTGCCATGAGCTTATGGAGTTATCAGCTTTTCCCAGGCCTGCAGACCACACTGACTTCAGTCTGACAGCATTAGATTTCCTCGCACAGCGTAAGCTTTGTGTTGGTGTAGCTTCATCAAAACTAGTTTCACTTTCTAACCAAATGGCACAGACATTAAAATGTTGTTTGAAAATGTCTGCACGTTATCTAGCTCTTAAAGCTTAGGATAGCCAAACATTGTCACAAAGCTGTTCCATCCAAAAGCCAGAAAGAGTTGACCTGTGGCAACTGAGGTTCTCAGTTATCATTTCAGGTAGGCTATCATTTCAGAAAATCTGTTCCCCCTCTATTTATAACTGAAAGTCTGCCAGGAGTCTGTCTTACACATTATATTTCAGCTGGAAATATTTGAATTTGGACATTATTTTCCATTCTTGTAGAGCAGCTGACTCAACTTAGCCCACCCCCAAACTTTTGCCATCTTAATTCTAGACATTGTCAGAAGCCTTTCCTTCGATTGTACCCCTTATTCCGTTATAAACATAACATCAATGATTGTTTATAATTGACCATTCAGACAGCATCTTGTATCAATATGGTATCAAGCAGGAATAATTTTCAGCAACTTAAAAAAAATTCCAATCATTTTAGGATTGGTTTTGCAGAGAGTTCCATTACTGAGCGATTGTCGCTACTTGTGGCATGGAGTTCTAAATATTCTTCTCTCTGCTGTATCGAAGTCCCAATGAATTAGCAGTTATCATCTGTTCACTGAAATTAATGCAGGCGGATGATGTTTTATGCAAGTCATATATGGCCAAGCTGCTAACAATAAAAGGGTGAAGGACTTGAATGTAATTTAAACACACTGTGAATGAGTGACTCCTAGCAATTCCTGACTTGCTTCCAGAGGCAAACCAACAGTACTTTCTTAACATCTCAGATTAAAAAAAACTGAAAGCAATTTCACATCTTCCTACGTAGCCACGAGCCTTGCTAATTACATGCGATGAATTTTGTACATATTTTGTGTTCAGCCCTGCAAATGTCTCTTTTCTGTTATTTGGAAACCTGCTAATTTTAATACTTTTAACCACCTGCAGAACATCATCACCGAGCATGAAATTAGGAACATTTCTTGCGCTGCTCAAGACCCCGAAGATCTTTCTACCTTTGCTTACATCACCAAAGATTTAAAGTCGAGTTACCACTACTGTCATGTATTCAGCGCGTTTGATGTGGTCAGTCTCTTGACATTTTTCATCTTTTTCTGAACTGATGGAGAGATTCTGATGTGTGATTTTTTTTTTTCTTTTCCCCCTCCCCGCCTTTTTCTGGTTGGATTCCACTTCACTATGGAACTGGGCACCAAACAACTAGCTGTGTTTTCTGTTTCAGTTTTTGGTGACTATTTGAGCAGTGCACAAAAATGAACAAACACATAAGCTATCTTCCTATTCCCAATTGATAAAGACTAGTGCCTTGGTATTGGCTCACAACCAAATCCAACCCTTGATGTGTTGGCTCAATCTGCATTTCATCATTCTAAAAAGAGTAAAATTAAATTGCATTTGTTAAGTTGTTCTTTGAAAGTAAGATTTTTTTGAGGATTGAATTTGAATCAAAGGAAAAGGTATAAGCCAGTATGTTCACTTGTACTGCATGTCCAGATATTTTTAAAGATTAAGTGGATATCAGGGGTACTGTAATTGTGATATTACTGGACTAATCCTGAGGTCCTGACTCTTGAAGTGTAACATGAGTTCAAATCCCAACATCGCAGCTGGGCAATTTAAATTCAATTAATTAATAATTAGGAGTAAAATGTTAGCCTCATTAATAATGATCATGAAACTGTTGTTTGATCATAAAATTCCATCTGGTTCACTAATGTCGTTCAGTGGAGGAAACAAGCAATGCTTATCCATTCTGCAATGCGATCGCCCTCTGAAATGGCTTAGAAAGCCACACACTTGTTTCAAACCTGCCTTGGTCTCCCTAAGTCCAAGAAAAATCCTAGCCAGCAATGCCCATGGTCCCACGAATGAATTTAAAAAATCTGATTTGTACTCTGTTCCCCTCATTGCTGTATTTGTGTATATCTATTACACCATCCGAAACAGGACCCTGTATTACCATTTGTATGCTTATGTAAATATTCTCAAGAGCAGCTCATGCTCTGACTAGAACATCTTGCCATAATTTGCATATAGTTCCACTATGTTAAAATTCAAAGTATATTTACACCCAGCGTTTGAGTCGATTGTGTGGCACTGTTGCTGTCCAGGTTAGTTGTAGACACGAGTCTTTAAATTCTTGTGCAGAATTGGTTGAATGAGGCTGTCATTGAACAGTTACAGAGCTACAACATAAAGCAGCAGCTTTCTCTGCCTCACCAATTTCCGCAAAATGATGGCCCAACCCTTGCTGCTGCTCATGAAGATTGTCCTGATCTGATGCAGTGGCCCATTTATTCTGGAACCTCTCAATTCCAGCTAACAGAGATCGGAGTAGAGCCGGGGGAAGGCGGATGCACCTTTTTACAGAAGGGGCTGCTGTATTTGGGAATTTGAGGTCCGTTCTTTTAATGAATGAGTGTGGGTTGGTGAATGGGTGCGTGTTTGGCCGGGTGAGTGACTGGGTAGCTGGGTAGATGATTGGGTTAGTGAGTGGCTGAAGTAGGTAGGTGGGTGAGTGGGTAGGTCACTGAGCAGGTGGACTGGACAGGTCCAGTGGGTGAATGAGTCGGCATGTTGTTTTAACGGGTGGTGGGATAGTCATGGGAGTGTTCCAGTGATCGGGGATATATTTGGGTTGGAGGGGTAACTGGGTTGTGACAGGGGTGTAGTCAGGCCAGATCATTGGGGGGGGGGGGGGGGGGGGTAGTTGTGTGATTGGGAGTGAGCAATTAGTGGGGTCAGGTGTGGAGTTGCCCTGTTGTTAGACTAGGTTTTAAGCTGGCTAATGTTTCTGGGTAAGTCACTTATACCCATCCTAAATCTCCACCCTAAGCTCAGGATTGAAGATATTTGAGGAGGGTTAGGCGTCAGTGGGAGAGTTGGTAGGGTCAGTGTGATTGAGGGTATCAGTTCTTTAGTTACCCAGGAGTTAGATTAAGATTTTTCGGGCTGATATTTCCTGGCTAACTATTCACCAGAACTTTCCGATACCCTGACTCCAGTTTAGAATCAGGCACTTTCAAGGAGGGTCCCGGGAGAATGGGTTGGCGGTCCGAAGTTCAAACTTCCCAGGTAATTGGCACCAAGGCCGGGAGCGGGATGTCTGTGGGATGCTGACATGCTCTTGGATCTCCAAAGAGCCAGAGAGCAGAAGATCTGGACCAGTAGTGTATTACTTTGCAGTGAACATTTTGGAACCTTAAGGTTATAACTAAGAGTATATCCATTTTTCTAGAGGCCAAAAAATGTTTTTACTCTTCTGAAACAGTGCAAATTAGAATATTTTACAGCAACTACAAGTTGCCCTGTCAAAATAGTGACAGTTGCAGCTTCATTTTGAAACGGTGTATCTCTTAATGATATTCTCATTTAGCTATTCTTCAAAATTTAACCACTTGTGTCTAAAATATTCTTGAACTCATGTGGATCATAGAATCCTACAGTGCAGAAGGAGGCCATTCAGCCCATCAAATCTGCACTGACCTCAATTCCACCGAGGCCCTATTCCCACAACCCTGTGCATTTACCCTTGCTAGTCCCTCTGACATTAAGGGGCAATTTAGCATGGCCAATCCACCTAACCCTCACACCTTTGGACCATGGGAGGAAACCAGAGCACCCAGAGGAAACCCATGCTGACATGGGGAGAATGTGCAAACTATGCACAGCCGGTGACTCAAGCCCAAGTCCCTGGCACTGTGAAATAGCAGTGCTAACCACTGTGCCACCATGCCGCCCACGTGGATAACAACTGTGCCATCAAATGGACTCAAACATTGGGAGTAAATATCCTTTGAATTTTAACAAAGGGAGAACTCAGACTGAATGTGAGAAGATGTTCAAGTCAGGTTACCTGCCACTCCTGAGAATATTTGCCCGAACATTCTAATGGCAATGCACTAGAAATGACTACAAAACGAACCCCGGTGCTGCAGAGCTCACCAGTCAGAATCAGCAACACAGCTGCAGTGGAAGGGATCCTGCTGTTTCCATGGAGATCCACAGTGTTGCAGTTAAAATTGTTGGCAGTAAGCGCATTAGATATTAGCAATCTGTCAGGTTTGTTTTAAATGCTGACACAATTCAACCTTTTGAATCACAATTATGCTGCATAGCCTCAGAGAGCAATGTAAAAATGAGGTGGTATGAATAACCTGTCAAAAGCAAACACCTCACGGTTATTTATTTATATATCCATATCGCTGATAGCAAATCAGATGCATGCCAGTTGGTGCAAGGGGAAAAAAAATTTCAGGATGGAATATTAATAAACTGAGCCTAATGTAATATTTTATATAATGAGTTGGACTTGACTTTAATTATAAAACATGCCACTTTTAGGCTAATATGTTGCAGCTTTAACAAGTAAAATCAAAAATGGATAATGTAACCAGATATGACATTCATCGTTCTTACTTTAGGGATTAGAATAATCAGAGCTCACTACTCCTGACCCCACTGAATTTAGAAAATAGGCTTCAGTTACATGCGCACAATTCCTTTCACGTTACCCTTCTTCGGCTGTGTTCAGATGACTCTTGACAAATCCAACATTTTTTGTTTCATATTTTTTTATTTCCCCTCCCCCCCCCCTCCAGAATTTAGCCTATGAGATCATTTTAACACTGGGACAAGCTTTCGAAGTGGCCTATCAGTTGGCCCTACAAGCCAGGAAAGGTGGCCACGCTCCGTCCACCATGCAAGATAGCCTGGAAAGCAAAGCTGGCAAACCTATCCCAAAGCCACGAGCAAGTATCCGGAAATCTGTGGTAAGAGTCTAATAAGCAGCTAGATGCATAGCAACAAAATGGACCCTTGTGATTAGCAGTCAGCAATTCATTGCATCTCCTAAGCATTGCTACTCAGAGGTCTGGTATATTAAAGACCAGGCGTCTGCTGATATAAATTGGATGCGGGACTGTTTAACACGCAATAAGCAGTCAGAAGGAAATAAGTTAACAATGACCTTTCAATAGTAATTATGCAAATGAATTGCTATCTGACGTGCAATATGTGTTGCCAGTGAGCTGTTACAAATGGTAAATTGAGACTGAAATTTCTCCATAGGGACCTCTGGCAAGCCAAAGCTTGTCTTTGTCACCAATAAAGGAGCTATAATGAGTCCAAGAAATACAGCTTCTGACTCTCCATGTTAATCATTAATCATTTGAGATTTCTAACCTCTCCTGTTCACCAACGGAAGAGTAGGGAAGATCTCAGCATGTTTGAAACATCCGTTAATTACTAATTTCAATGCATAAATCGATTGAGCCCACTTTATCACTTTGTTGCTAGGTATCCAATGCCATTTTTGGGAGGGTGATTAAGTGGAGACATTCTCCTCATGTCCTGGTGCCCAGTTATAAAGTTGAGAGTTCAGGCAGCCTGGCAGCAGGTTACTGGCTCAACCTCTTAACCCAGGATAGAACTGAAACCTGACCAAACAGGGATAATCGTGCAAATGGACATAGAATAGAGTGTTCTTAAATCTGTGCAGCATGAAAAAATACACCAGCTCAAACATATTTCTACTTGAATGCAATCTGTCTTCTGGTTCTCAACATATTTGACACATTGGGTGATTTCAGCTAACAGAAGACAGCTCATGAAATGACCATTAAAAATTAATCACACATTTAATAACTGGCTAGAAAACTTCTCCTGACTAACGATGAGGCGGCTATCACAAATCTGCAGAAATTTGATGGAAATGTCTCTCTGGTTTCATCTGAAAATCTGCAGGAATTCTTCGGGGGGTGGGGGAGGGGAATCCTTAAAATGTGCAATGTTTTACCTTAAGCAAGTTCTGTGACTCCTAATCATAAAATCCAGAGATACCTCCACTTGCCTCAAGCAGAGGTTGTGCGGGCATGAATTAATTTCCATTTTTGTTTGTTACTTTTTGTCCTCTTCTATTTTTAAACGAGAAGGAATCTGAACGTTCCTCCTCTCCAGATCCTGGTTAAAGAAAAATAGTAAATTAATGATTTCCGCAACCTTCCTCACTCCACTTACCCAAGTCTCAGCTGTCATGCTACTTTATGCACTGTGGCAGGGCCAGAGAAGCAAAGTGTGATTAAGCTCAATGTGGCCTCTCAGACTCTGATGGATCGCAACAGTCTGGCCTATTAGCTCCAATCTGACCCCTCTCTTATTGCCCATGTTAATCAAAACCTCACCACCTGTCTCCAGCTATTGATTCACTCAGCTGTTCCACACACAGAGTGTTGACAAGGCTGTCTTAACTAGCCCACAATCCAGTGGAAGGACTGGTGAATGCCTTGCACCATCTTGGGTGAACCAATATCACCGATTGTGCAAAGGAAGCTGGCTATCTCAAATCACAACAAGTATTTGGATTAAAGTATCTTGTTGTGGATGCACAGATTTGTGGCAGCAAAAAATAAAACCTACAGTTCAATATTCTAGCCAGATATACATTTTAGATCTTAAAAAAAGGACTCTTGAAGATTCACATTTGAGGAAAATCTGCATATCATAACAGAGGCCTGCTCCAGATGTGACTCTGAATTTGAGGAATGAAAGCATTTAACATTAACTGAGTAGATACTGAATTATTGTAGAGCTTGAAGTCTGCCACCATGTGCAGCATTAAAACCAGCACTGATATTACTCACATAAGAACAATTAATGACAATACCTCTCTATCCAGCAATTATATTCTGATGTTAACACCTGTCTTGTCTGCTCCATCTACTTTTGTTGCTGTCCCACTCTCTTTGCTCTGTCACTTCTTGTATGAACAATAATTTATTTTAAGAGTCCTGGGTTCATGGACCCTTTACAAATCACTTGCTCAGTCATCGTATTTGGGAAAGTGGATGATTAATGAGAGAATCAGTCTTGAATTTTGCTTGCGAATTGACTGTCCTGGCCTCATTCACAGCTCTGTTGCTATTAATAGCACCCACATGCTGCAGCCACAGAGTTGCTGCTTTCCTATAAATTCTCAGTATGACAACTTGGCATTATCCCATTGAAAATAGCAATGTATTTTAATAGCACTGATAAAGTACCTCAGTAAGGCGCTCGCCTGCACATAACTGATGCTAAAGGGCGGCTAACAACTTTCTAAATGTTCTGACCCTAAATTGAATAACCCCACCAGCGTCAGCCACAAACACACAAAATTATATCTTCTACTTGTAACCATTAACTATTCTGCAGAGTTTTGTACAGTGGTCAAAGATTAGTATTAATGATAATTGGTGAAGGAAGGTTAATATTGATGAAGGATGGTTAGCATCGCTGAAGAAATATTAGCAATTTTAAATTAGTATTAGTGAAGGTAGACTAATATTAGTGAAGGGAGATTAGCATTGGTGAATGAGACTTAATATTAATGATGGAAGACTAGTATCAGTGAAGGAAGATTAGTATTGGTGAAGGGAGGTTAATATTCATGAAGGAAGGTTAGTATTCATGAAGGAAGATTAGTATTCATGAAGGATGATTACTATTGGTGAGGAAAGGTTAGTATTGATGAAGAAAGAGTAGTGGTGAAGGAAGGTTAGTATTAGTGACAGAAGGCGAGTATTAGTGAAGAAAGGTTAGTATTGGTAACGGAAGGTTGGTATTGGTGAAGGAAGCTTAGTATTAGAGACAGAATGTTAATGTTGGTGAAGGAGGTTAGTATTAGTGACAGAAGGTTAGTATTGGTGAAGGAAGGTTAGTATTGGTAACGGAAGGTTCGTATTGGTAACGGAAGGTTGGTATTGGTGAAGGATGGTTAGTATTAGAGACAGAATGTTAGTATTGGTGAAGGAAGTTAGTATAGGCGAAGGGAGGTTGGCATCGGCGAAGGGAGGTTGGCATCAGCGAAGGGAGGTTGGCATCGGCGAAGGGAGCTTGATATCAGAAGAATGTTTGTATTGGTGAAGGAAAATTAGTGTTCTTAGAATTCCTTACAGGAGACCATTCAGTCCATCCAGCCTGCACTGACAGCAATCCCACCCAGACCCTATCCCCATATGCCCATGTATTTACCCTGCTCATCCCCTGACACTAAGGGGCAAATTAGCATGCCAGTCCACCTAATCTGCCCATCTTTGAAATGTGGGAGGAAACCGGAGCACCTGGAGGAAACTCCATGCAGACACAGGGAGAATGTGTAGAATCTGCACAGTCACCCATTGCTAATATTGAACTCGGAACCCTGGTGCTGTGAGGCAGCAGTATTGGTGAAGAAAGGTTAGTATTAGTGAAGGAAGGTTAGTATTGGTGAAGAAGGTTAGTTTTAGTGAAGGAAGGTTAGTATTAGTGAAGGAAGGTTAGTATTGGTGAAGAAGGTTAGTATTAGTGAAGGAAGGTTAGTATTAGTGAAGAAGGTTAGTATTAGTGAAGGAAGATTTGTATTGGTAAAGGAAGGTTAGAATGGGTGAAGGGAAGTTAGTTTAAGTGAAAGAAGGTTAGTATTGGTAAAGGAAAATTGGAATTGGTGAAGGAAGGTTAGTATTGCTGAAGGAAAGTTTGTATTGGGGAAGGAAGGCTGGTATTGGTGATGGAAGGTTGGTATTGGAAAAGGAAGGTTAGTGTTGGTGAAGGGTTGGTATTGGTGAAGGAAGGTTAGTGTGGGGAAAGAAGATTAGTATTGGTGAAGGATGGTTAATATTGATGAAGGACGGTTGGTATTGGTGAAGAAAGATTGGTACTGGTGTCAGAAGGTTAGTTTTGGTGGAGGAAGGTTAGTATTGGCAAAGGACGGTTAATATTGATGAAGGATGGTTGGTATTGGTGACAGTGACAGAAGGTTGGTTTTGGTGATGGAAGATTGGTATTGGTGACGGAAGGTTAGTATTGGTGAAGGAAGGTTGGTATTGGTGAAGGAAGGTTAGTATCGGTGAAGGAAGATTGATATCGGTGAAGGAAGGTTGGTATCGGTGAAGGAAGATTTGTATCGGTGAAGGAAGGTTAGTATCGGTGAAGGAAGGTTAGTATCGGTGAAGGAAGGTTGGTATCGGTGAAGGAAGGTTGGTATCGGTGAAGGAAGATTTGTATCGGTGAAGGAAGATTTGTATCGGTGAAGGAAGATTTGTATCGGTGAAGGAAGATTTGTATCGGTGAAGGAAGGTTTGTATCGGTGAAGGAAGGTTGGTATCGGTGAAGGAAGGTTGGTATCGGTGAAGGAAGGTTGGTATCGGTGAAGGCAGATTTGTATCGGTGAAGGAAGGTTGGTATCGGTGAAGGAAGGTTGGTATCGGTGAAGGAAGATTTGTATCGGTGAAGGAAGGTTGGTATCGGTGAAGGAAGGTTGGTATTGATGAAGGTTTCCATGCGGTTGTATCTTGTGCATTGATTTTTGAACTTTGTCCTAGTCTGGATGAAGGGATACATTTGCCCTTTAAGCTTTCCATACAGAGACAGCCACATTGGTTTCCCGCACGTGGAAACTGATTTAGGTGCCAAACTGAATTTCCCTGGTGAGCATTAAAACTGTTATGTCTGTTATCCTTTTTAAAACATTGAATCTGACATTCCTTTTAACTCAGCAGGAATTTTCAGTTTGGCACATGCCATAGAGTAATGCATGTTGAGTTGCAGAATTGGGTTGCTGGGGAAAGGCGTGAGATAATTAATTGTAATAAGATTTACTTTTTTCTGTTTTAATGTTAATCCTGCTCTCTTCCTATTGCTCACATTATTCCAGTGAGTGGGGAAGGCAGGGTAAGTGTTGAGCTGCCCATCCTCCCCTTCTGGGTATTTGCCAGAGTACCTATTATCAGTATTGCAGAAGGGATGTCACAAAATTGTTTCCCTGACTCTATTTGACAGTCTGAGAAAGAGAAGATAGATTAATAGGAGAGCTGGGTGCCATTATCCTGCCAGCATATGTATTTCGGATAGGTAATAGAAACTCTGAACAGATGTGAACCTAAATTATGAGTTTGAAAATATGAATGGAGACACTGAACATAATGTCTGTATCACTGGTGATAGCATGGCATCAGTGTTGTAATCCAGGGTATCACACTGCAAAGTTATTGCTCTATTACAAGATAATGTGCTGTTGTGCACATTGCATGTCATTTCTTGTCATATATTTCTGGTATGCTTATTCCCTAAGCATCTGGAGACAAAAGCATGGGAGAGGGGGGTGGGTGAGATCAAAAATGGGCACGGAATATGGCATAGAATATGATAACTAATTATCAGGTGGGAAGATATTTCTGCAGTGGTATTAGGATAGAAGTATTACTAAATGTATTCAGCACTTTGAAGCCTGCTCCATAACTGAACATGAGACAGTGGTTTAATCTGTGCTGTTCCTGATAAAGTCATGGTGAATAAGGATGGGGAGCTTTTGGTAGAATATTTACCCCTTAAAAGCAGGGATAGGCAATCAAGCTGTCCTGTTGCAAGTCAATATCATTTGCAATTTGGCTTTGAAGTACTTTATGGCTACCTGATCGGCTACCTTGTGGTGCTGATGGAGAACTTGACAGTGGTGATGGGTAATTTAAGGTGACACAGGGATGACATACCTTAACAAACCCCAGTTGAAAGGACACCAGCATTTGTGCAGTAAGCTAAGATTTTTTTTTACTGAACAGTGCCTGTTTGTAGGGGAAAGCCAATCTAAAGGAAATCCAGGGCCAATTAAAATAAAGCTGCTGTATGCAGCAGGCAAATTCAGTTTTAATTTTCTTTTTCTTGGAGAAAGTATAAATTCATGTTCAGCTTTTTGTGGAAATTAGCACATTTAAAGTAGTAAATACTCACCCGCATTAATTTTCTTCAGTAAGAATTGTTTTCTGTAGATGGAGGCACAGTGGTTAGCACTGCTGCCTCACTGAGCCAGGGACCCGGGTTTGATTACCAGCTTGGGTCACTATCTGTGCGGAGTTTGCACTTTCCCTTCCGTGTCTGCGTGGGTTTCCCCCCGGCGCAGACTGCTGGTTAGGTGGATTGGCCGTGCTAAATTCTCCCTCCATGTACCCAAACAGGCGCAGGAGTGTGGCAACTAGGGGATTTTCACAGTAACCTCATTGCAGCATTAATATAAGCCTATTTGTGACGCTAAGAAATAAACTTTAACTTTAAAACTTTAAATTTGTACCATATTAGCTAAATCAAAATGTGAAAATGCCACTTTAGTACAAAAATCTTCTGGGGGCAACATAAGTGGGATTAACTATGGTTAAAAGCTTTGAATCCAAACCAAGTTATATGAAGCATAGAATCCCCACCGTGCAGAAGGAGGCCATTTGGCCCATCAAGACTGCACTGACAATGCCAGGCCCTAGCCCTGTAACCCCTTATATTGACCCTGCTAATCCCTGACACTAATGGATAAATTAGCATGGCCAATGAAGGGCTTAGTACGTCCGCGTTTTAAATACAATATGGTGGGGCACCTGCCCCATTGCTTCCGCTAGTGACAGGTTTCCAATTGCAGTCGGCTTCAGGGAACTATGGAAGAGAAAGAAAACCCTACAGTGGCATGAGGGGGTGAAAAATCATCATTGGCTGCTGCCTCACACCATCCCCCTTTCCAGCTAATTACAGACTGACACTGGGCCTTGGGGCTAAGCTAGTCACCTGTGTCCCAATGAACAGAGAACAGTGTTTGGCACTGGATGGAGAGATGATGATGATGAAGAACCTCAGGGAAGGATGTTATTTTTCTTATTTTCAAATGACAGCCTTGAAAGTGTCTCCTTTGCTTAGAAATGCCTCTGCATTCTTTTCTGACGCATTTGTACCGTTATGTTGTTGTTTACACTTTTTTTCAGGTGAGACAGCCAAATAACAGATGGTCCTTAGATCATATTTACACCCCTCACAGGCCTCCCCATCCTCCTCCTCCTCCTCCTCTTCTTTCCAAGTTTCATCATTCTCTGCCGCACAAGTTTAAGGTTTTATTTTTTTTTTCTTTGTCTGCATTGCCTTGTCTGTCCCTCTTGAGTTTTTCCTCTGCTAGCATCATGTGTCATTAACTGTGAAAGGCTAAAATTCAGGTTGCATGATGTCTCAACACAGCACCTTTGAAGAAAGGTTTTGTGATTGGTTTCACATGAATTGTACTAGAACAGCCAAGAACTCTTGGGTTTTATTGGACTCAGATCTGGCAGGAAGGATAGGCCAATTAACAAATGACCAACTGTACCCAACTGCTTGGATTTTCATTTCAGTTAACAAACTGTCAGTTTAAATTTAATCTCAAAGTCACAGTTGACTTTTGGGTGAGCACTCTGTACTTGGGGCAACACGTTGACACAGTGGTTAGCACTGCTGGCTCACAACACCAGGGACTTGGGTTTGATTCCTGCCTTGGGTCACTGTCTGTGCAGAGTCTGTGTCTCCATGGATTTCCTCTGCGTACTCCAGTTTTCTCCCACAGTCCAAAGGATGTGCTGGTTAGATGCATTGGCCATGCTAAATTCTCCCTCAGTGTACCTGAACAGGCGCTAGGGGATTTTCACAGTAACTTCATTGCAGTGTTAATATAAGCCTGCTTATGACATTAATAAATAAACTTAAACTTTTGGTTAACAGAAACTAGACATGTCAGAAACAAATAAATCAAGCATTTTATTGTTTAAATAATCAGAGTAAGATAATTACATGTATTAATATACTTAAGACTAGTACAGCTACGGATACCCATTCTTCCTTTTGGAATTCAGGCACAATTTAACAGACGTATTTCTGCTGCAGCTCCAAGCAAGCTTAGTTCAAATTCACGTATTGTTATAAATGCTAATGAGAAATGAACCCAAATTCAAAGCTACCATACTTCATAGATCTTTGATGGATATTTAATTATTCATGAACAAAGCATTATTCCTTCTTCTCGAATAATGAATGACAACTTCAATATTCTTCTTCAAAGTTCTTTACAAAGAATGGAAAGCAAAGGGGGCAGCTGAGACAATTTTAGATGCAAGTTGAATTTTAGCCTAGACAATGTCTGTGTTCATTGTTCAATTTTAACAACCATAAACCTTGAATTCGCTGTTAACACTTCAAACTGACCTTTCTATATATATGTGCACATAAAGGAAAGCTAATTTGCTGAACAGAGTGCAGTGTGGAAGCATGTAAAACTACTGCTTGTTTTTGCAATATTACCTCCGTAGCATCTGGGCTACCTTCAGAACACCCAGCATTCTCACATTGTATAGAATCCAAAAAGAGCGAACTGGTGGTCTGAAGCCGATGGCATTAAAATTAATCATCGGTAATGAGACACTGCCTACTTTGAGGAAAAAATGTTTGACACACCAGAAATTATAGTTGGACAAAGAGTTTCTGTATAGACCACGGACACCCAATTCCAACCTGGATTCTTGTGGAATTTTGAGCTGCTGTATTGTTTAAAGCTAAGTGGTGGAGTTTAGTTTCCAAATTTAAAATTATTCTGAAATGTAGTCCTTATGGATGTGCTCCCTTTCTGACAGCATTTTAATCTTGTTTTTTTTTCCCCCACCTATGCTTTTAAAAATTGAATGCATTAGGATTGGATATTCTTCTTGTGGCGTGGGGGGGCTTATAGGATGCTTACTAACAGTGCAATGCAAATTAATAGCTTAATTGGGCATTTTTCAAATAGTCCTGAGTTATTGCCACCCAAGCTTAAAAAAGGAAATGTTTTCATATATAACAATAAGCAACTCCATGCAGTGAGCATAGCAAATGTGCCGTCAGTATTAACCTTGTTAAATCTGCCACTTGTTGTTTTGCTGGTTATTATAAAAAAGTGGCTTCAGCGTATGTTTCCAATAACTGGGCAGCTTTTGTTGTAAATAGGCTTGGTTTATGAACAGAATATTTAGTGCATAAAATATACATTTGATTTCTCATTCATATTGATGCGTATTATTTTAGAATCCTGTGTGTCTGGTCACACCAATGTAAAAGTTTTATTTTAACCCACTTAGCAGTAAAATCTCTTAAGTCGCACCTTCCAGGTTTTCAGATCTTTAAACAAAAACCTCCACCAAATTGTGAGTCAGATGATGGGTTTTGTAGTAATAAATGCTAAGTAAATAGTTGAAAGAAATACAGTGAAGCAGCTCACCGACTCCTCCGAGTTTTGTTGGTTGCTATATTTACTGTAACTTTGGTATCTCACAGACTTCGTGGAAGGTGCTTCAATATATTTGTTTTACTTGGGTTATGGATAAAATGCCTGAACGTACAAGTTGCACTATAGTTTATTAGTATTTTTAATGATGTATTGTTTACGCACAATAACAATGAATTGTGCTGTGGTGAGATTTCCCCTTTAACAGTTTTAATCGCACCGTCTCTAGGAGATGCAGAATGGTAATAAGCCGGATACCAACACCGAATGGTCTTTTTTTACATGATTTCATCAAAGACCAGTTTCTGTAAAACACTAGGTACGTGTCTTTTGCAGCTGGCCTATGCTGTAATCGTCTAAATAGTGTAATTTAAAATGAGCACAAAAAAAATCACGTTTCTAAACTTCCAAGCATCGTGCAGCAGTGGGGCAGGGTGGGACGGGACGGGGGTGTTGGGGTGTGGTGATGGTGGTGGGTTGGAATATGACCAGGTCTCTCTCTCTCTCTCTCTATTTCTTTTGGCCCCCTTTTTGCAACCTATTTTCCCCATCACCTGCCAGAGTGGATGGGCAGGTGACCCTAAAGCCAGGGCAATCTGATGCCTCTCTGTAATGGGGCATTAGGTGGCGTGCGAAAGTGACCTGGGGGGGTGAAACTATCTCTGTTTCTTCCCTGTTGCCCCACCCGCTCCCCCACTCATCTGGTGCAGAAACAGCTGAACTCCCACTCGGTACCTGTCCTGAGATCACGGAATCTCCATATGGGAAGTTGCACATTGTGTTGGTTTACCTGCTGTACACTCTGCTGCTCTGCCACCAATCGATTTTACTATTTATTTTACATCTGTCAAAGGTATCTTCCAGGGTTACTGTTTGTTCTATGATCATTTGGAGAATCGACTAAAAAAAAGTGAAAAGTCATCTGCTTTATTAGGGCTAGTTCCCAATGGTGTAAAAGTCCACATTACCTAAAAACTATTGAGATTATTATCGTTACTCAGTTTTTAGCACTAAACTTTCAATACATTCATTTGAACTGTCATTTCAAACCTTTACAATGCAGTAAATCTATTTACCTAGCTCGCAAAGCTTCAGCCATAAATTGAAAGAGACCCAACAGTTATGTAAGACATTAAAATAGTCATTAAACATAATTTGCGTAAAGTCATGATATTGCCATTTCAGCAATCAAAGCACTTCAGTAATTATTTAGATCAACAGCTGCACCCCTCAAATTGTATTGTACTGTAAAACAAAAATCATAGTTATTCTCAGTGTAGTAAAAATCTATTTTTAATTCAATTACTTTAAAAGAACATCACGGAACAAAGTATATTAGATATTATCCCACTAGGGCGTGATTATACCTTAGATTTAACCTTTATTTGAATCGTTTATGGTGGACACAAAGCCAATTAGCTTATTTCAGATGACTGAAATTTGATGTAAATGTGTGTGTGTATGTGTGCGTGCGTACGTGCAGATTGCACTTGTTGGAATGTTCCCCTCCTTCAAATCCTGGCATCCGCTATGTTCAGTACGTACGGAAGCCAGGTTTAATATTCGTATGGCTGAGCAAGTCATCTGATGGGGCTGCTGTACTTTGCTGTTATTGAAATGTGACTACTGGTTCTTTCAGTAGAATACAAATGTAATGTTGCCTAACTTCATGTCAAAGAGAATTTGCACATGATGATTAGTGGAGGCGAAACTCGAGTGTGTTTATTAATTTTTATTAGTCATTTTTTCACCAATCAATCAAACCCCCATTTGCTAATGCGGTTGTCTTTTTTTCTCTTTCTTTCATTGCCTGCAGATCGACCAACCTCTTCTGGAACAAAAGACTCATCCTAATGTACCTTGGATTGTGGAGCCTGTGCAAGAATCAAAAAGGGCGATGAGCACTAAGTATGAGACCACAATATTCTAAACGCTATGTCTCATTCTCCTCTTGTCTGTGCCTTCGCACCCTTTTGAACAATCATTTCAGGCAGCACATTTTGTCTCCTCTGGCGACCTCTGACCCAGTGGAGAGGAAAACTGCACTCGCTGAGTGACCTTTACACAGTTACTGTCATCACTGCATGAAGCTGCTCTTTTTCCTTGTCATTCCTCTCACTGTAGCATCAGGAATGATACTGACACACGACAACTGTCTTTAGACTTATTTTTTTAAAAAAAAGTCCACCAGGAGGCCTGCAGCTGATGCAGTTTCAAGATTTTGCTCTTGGGTCTTGTTCTAACTTTTCTCTTCAAACTTCTTCGGGTCATCGCGGATTTAGAAGAAATCAGTGGACTTTTAACTCTGAAGGTCTCTTCTCTGCCCATCTGATAAATTGAATGCTGCTAAAAGCTGATAACAAGTCTGAGCTTTTTTTCCGAATCCTTTCTGGACTAACACTTTTTAACAAAAGAGCTACGGTTTATGCATTGCAGTCTTGGGATATTGTCAAAAACGGCTTAAGCTGACACGTTTCAATAACTGTTTTCGTTTTGAAATGACTGCACTGTTTTAGTGGTTCGCTAACTGCTTTAGGCAACTGTTGTGAATTTCGCTGTTGTTTTACTGGAAATTTCACAATATTAATCAGACCTTCAAAGGTCCCCCTTGCCCTTGTTTGGAACACTGATCTGCACTGAAAGTGATTTTATATTTTTTTTTCGGTAACGCGGTACTACAAATCTTAGTATGAGAATATTTTTATTTATTATTTTTCACGTAAGCAGTAAGTGATTTTTACGACATCTTGCTCCTAAAATGTGAAAGAATGAAGAATGTTTGGAAATAAGAGAAAAAAAATAAGGAGTTTTACAGTTTCAGTCATATTTCTAAACAGTGTTCAGATTAATCATCTAATTTTAAAACAGCTTGTCCAGTGGCTCAAAAAGAAGTAAGTTCCTAATTTTTAGAAATGATTTTCTCTAGGGAAAAAAAAATCCATCATTCCAATATTGCCCATCGCAGTGAGGTCCCCTTGTGCAATAGAGAAAGTGTTAATGTCTGCAATCCAACAGCATTGCATTATAGATGGAGGCATATTGCATATTCATGCAATGCACTGGAGAGCTCGCAGTCCAAGTAACAGTAATGGATGCAAAAGAGGTTGCTTTTCCGATGAGGAAAAGAAATAGCTATTTCCGAAAATATATTGTCTGCACGTGTGATTGTCGGATTTAAATGAAACATGGCACAATGAATATATTTTTGTTCTATAGTACAAAACACAAAATGTCACGAGTAGTGACTTGCTCGGCAGTGTGATGCATCTTCCGCTTGAGGCAAAGACTAAGATCTGTGACTGATTTCTTTCAAAACAATGCAGCACACGACGTTTTTTGAACTTAAACCTGTGAAACCACAATCAACTGATTTACTACCTGGAGCGGTCAAAGTTTATTGAATATGAGAATCGTAATGTTTCTCATTGTTTGCAAAAAAAAATATATATATCGAAGATGCGGCAGCGTATAAGACGGAGATGCTGCATTGCCTATTGGAACCACTTTGAGCTCGAATTTAACTTTGGTGTGAACAGGCAGCATTGTAAAAACAAAATGATGGTAACTAATGGCATCATCTGTTTGGAAAAAAACATATTGTGAACCAATTTAATGTTTATTTTAGAATCCTTATTGAACTTGTGTAATAATGGTCTTAAGTTGTTTCAATGTTACATTATTTTTATATGATATAGAAACTAAGCTGGGCTTACTGATAAAGGTCACCCAAATATAAGTTAACGGGTGACTATTAGAGCTTGGATTGTAATTGATAATCAAATGTATATTGTATGGTTGGACTGAATTTTAGTTCAATTCAGTGTTAATCTTTTAATACGGTATTATAGTACTTAAACAATGCGGTTTTCTTGTACATATTTTTGCCTATTCACTGTTGATACATGTATGTAGTAATTTGACAGTTTAAACAAAAAAAAAACCCACTGTAAACATGGTACCAAAATGAAAATGTATGGGGATAAAATAGTGGCCTCGCTGCAACTAATAATTGTACATATGCTTGGGCTTCCAGTTACGAGATTTTGTAATTTTGTCATTATTTATATCCTGCAAAAGCACATTAAATAAACAGGATGTATAAACATATGAATGCTTCACAATTTCTTTCACTGTCTTATGAAGTTACCACTTCCTGCTCATTAAAAGTCAAAACCTGTTTTCGATTTGATGGTAAGAAGTCTCACGACACCAGGTTAAAGTCCAACAAGTTTATTTGATAGTAAACCCACAAGTTTTCAGAACGCTGTTCCTTCGTCAGATGAGCGGAAAGTGGTGAGTGAAAGACAAAGGAACGGCGTTTCTGAAAGCTAGTGGCGTTTACTATCAAATAGACTTGGACTTTAACCTGGTGTTGAAAGACTTCTTACTGTGTTTACCCCAGTCCAACACCAGCATCTCCACATCATTTCGATTTGATTGTCAGACAGAATCACTTTCTCCCACCTACCGGAGCCAGTTCCACTAGTTTACATCTGGAGAAGTACCTCTTGAAATTTACTTACAGTTGCAAAGTACGCCAATGATGGTGCCCAAATTTAAAGCTCAGTCGATTGCTAGTTTTAAGTCAACCAGAAACCAGAGGCCTCCTTTATTATTCAGCCTCCAAAGGGTCATTAGTTCAGTTCGATTAGAACTGTACCGAATCACTAAAGACTCCACATCACCAACCTGCCTTGATGATATTTCAATTCTCCTTTCGATAATAATGTAATGATTTCCTGAAGGCAGCAGTGACAAATGCTATATTAAACAAAAGTGTAAAATATAAAGCTTGCTCTTACGTCTTGTGAAACACATGTACTTATTTACACCCACTTTGGGTTTAACAGTAATTCATACTCCAGTCAAATTTATGACCACAAACCGTGACTTTAAAAGTTTATGTTTCTTTCAATTCTTAATATCTTTCACTGAAGAAATGACAAACCTCTTATTCACAAATGAAATATGCTAAAGTGAATGGAAATTCAATCTGCATAGCCCTCTAATGGAAGTCATTATTAAACATTGGAGACATAAACGCAGTCGAGCACTTTTGTGGGCATGTTGACGTGACATCAATAAAAGGGCTGAATTAATCTAACAAAGGCTTTGAAAATCACATGTCTGAGAATTAATTCTGATCTCATTCTTCAAAATGATCATTCTTTGAAAAAATAAGCATCATTTATGCAGCATAGATGGAGGGAGAGGAAGAGTTTCTTGACTCCTTGTAAGAAAACCTTGTCGTCCCGAACCTACAGACTATATGTTCAAACCTCTGCCATTAACCTTCAAACAAGCTGTCTTGTTGGTCTACCTGTATCATCTGACACACATTCTCGATGTTTCATTGCTGCGTAGAGGATGGGGGATGGACAGCGAACTGAATCGGGCAGGCATGAGATTGCAGATGAAAGTGCACATTAGCTATTTGATATGCAAGCAAGCTGCCTTATTCACACAGCTTTGCTGAATAAATAATGGTTTGACATTTACTCTCCTGGTGATCAGCACATTGATGTCCTTAGCATAATACCAATGGAATTGAATATTTAATTGGGTTATATCAAATCAATATAGTTAGAGGTACTGTGAAGCAATTGATGAAGAAGCAGAAGTATTCAGATTCCAAATGTTGTGGATGCAGTAAATATGGGCAACAATATTTCAGTGCAGAGTTGTCTCCTCGGGAATTACTTTATCATGAGGATTTAAAATTCCTTTGTGAACTAAATTTATAAAGTTGCATTCCTGTTCGGTCTTGGTAATATCCCATTTGAACTATAATATTTCTGCAAAACCCCTGTTAAGCTGATAAGACAGTGAAGGAGCTCAAATCTGACCAGCTTTCTTAATGGCTTATTGGGCTTCAATCTCAAAAGCTGTTGCACACAGAAATCCCTGAATTCTCACAGCATCATTATTATAGCCCATTTGCTTGTTACCATTAAAATAGGGGCGGTTCCAGGGACCCAGGTTCGATTCCAGCCTTCGGTGATTGTATGGAGTTTACACATTCTCCCCATGTCTGCGTGGGTTTCCTTCCATAGTTCAAAGATGTGTGGGTTAAGTTGATTGGCCATGCTAAATTGCCTGGTAGTGTCCAAAAATGTGCATGTTAGGTGGATTCGCCATGCTAAATTTCTTAATGTCAGGGGCACAAGCAGGGTAAATATGTGGTGTTACAGGGATAAGGCCTGGGTGGGATTGTTGGGGTTGATGCAGGCTCAATGTGCTGAATGGCCTCCTTCTGACCTCACTGTTTCCAGAGGAGAAGTTGGAGTGGAGACTCATTACAAAAAGCTTGAAGGTATAAGGAATTTTTACCTTACTTTTTTTGGAGGTTTTTTTCAAACTGGGAATGTAAAACAGGAAGTAGGCACCAGTGACCCCTGGGAAGGTTTTTTTCCCTTTGAAAGGAGCTTGCCTTAGAGGATTCGACCTCATTATTTCCAAAGGAGAAGCTGGAGTGGAGACTCATTACAAAAAGCTTGAAGGTACGAGGGGTTTTTACCTTACTTTTTTTGGAGTTTTTTTTCAAACTGGGAGTGTAAAACAGGAAGTAGGCCCCAGTGACCCCTGGGAAGGTTTTTTTTCCCTTTACAAGGAGTTTGCCTTAGAGGATTCGACCTCATTGTTTCCAGAGCTGAAGTTGGAGTGGAGGTTCATTACAAAAAGCTTGAAGGTACAAGGGATTTTTACCTTACTTTTTTTGGGGGGGTTTTTTTTCAAACTGGGAGTGAGAAACAGAAAGTAGGCCCCAGTGACCCCCGGGAAGGTTTTTTTCCCCAATAAATTTGAAAGTACAGGCTAAATGGTAGGACTCTGAAGAGTGCAGTTGAACAGCGGGATCTGGGAATACAGGTACAGAATTCTCTAATACTGACATCACACGTGGATAGGGTGATAAAGACTGCTTTTGGTACATTTGCCTTTATAAATTGGAGTATCAAGTATAAAAGTTGGAATGTTATCGTAAGGTTATATAAGGCATTGGTGAGGCCAAGTTTAGAGTATTGTGTACAGTTTTGGTCACCTAGTTACAGGAAGGAAGTTGAAAAAGCGCAGAGAAGGTTCACGAGGATGTTGCCGGGATTTGAGAAGCTGAGTTACAGAGAGAGATTGAATAGGTTAGGACTTTATTCCCTGGAGCCTAGAAGAATGAGGGGAGATTCGATAGAGGTGTATAAGATTTTAATGGGTATCGATAGAGTGAATGCAAGCAGGCTTTTTCCACTGAGGCTAGGGGAGAAAAAAAACCAGAGGTCATGGGTTAAGGGTGAAAGGAGAAAAGTTTGAAGGGGATATTAGGGAGGGCTTCTTCACACAGAGAGTGGTGGGAGTGTGGAATGAGCTGCCGGATAAAGTGGTAAATGTGGGGTCACTTTTAACATTTAAGAAAAACTTGGATGGGTTCATGGATGAGAGGGGTGTGGAGGGATATGGTTCAAGTGCAGGTCAGTGATACCAGGCAAAAAATGGTTCGGCACAGACCTGAAGGGCCAAAAGGCCTGTTTCTGAGCTGTAATTTTCTATGGTTCTGCACTGTAGAGATTCTATTCTATGAAATGGGGTTCAATTGTAATCACAGTGGTTTTCTGATGCAAAGTTATTTTTGGTGCTATTTAACTGCCAGACCACTTTTTAGTTCCTCTGGCTGAAAAGGAGCTGATGGCCTATGGAAGACGGTGACAGTCCATGGCCATGTGGGCATGCGGGTAAATAGGCTGCTTTTTCAATGCGAGAGCTTAGCTTCACATCTACGGACAAGTTACTAAATACAGCTAATCCCACTGAGCTGAACTCTGACTACAGCTCGAGTATACTGTTAGCTGTTAAAACCCCTGGTACATTCAACATGCTTTACACCATGATCACTGCTTTCTTGAGAGATGGACCAGGACTTTCTACTCCTGATCATGTCGGGTGTGACCGGAGCAGAAATTATCATGAGAACGGTGGCCAGAATCTCATTTTCAGTTGGTATAAACACTTGACTCGATTGTCCCCTTGCCTTGTCAGTGATGAGGCACATTTCCCAGCGTCAGGAACATCATTTACATTCATTAACATATCATAAAGCCTACGCCCGAACCATCCCTTCCACCCATCAGAAAATCCATTCAAGGCAGCATTCCAGAGAACGCTGTGAAACCCAACTGATCTCTCAAGGTCTGACAAGGCTAGCCTCCTAGGGGAGCCAGATGACTGCATTGCTTAAGGGTGTGGGGAAGAGGATCATGCCAGCGCACTGACTTGGGGACTTCTCTTGAAATGGCACCTCGATCATGGAGTGCCTATGATGCTGGCGGGGAGAACCAGAGGTTGCCCAGTCGGTGATGGTGGGACCCACTCTTGATTTATTGTTCAAGTCCTGCACTATATTGGCAGAAAAAGCCATAGTTTCTGGCAGAAGTTTCAACGCCACTTTGCTCATCCTCTATTGGCCTTTATTGATTTCCATGTAAATTTTGTGCATGGTTTTACCAAATTCATCAGCAGCTAACAAAGGCATAAAGGAATATTGTAGGTGTATGTGCAGAATAATAATGAAGAGGTTACCAACTGATCTTGTTTGGAGCAATAAACTAAGTACTTAGCACGATGGTACAGTGGTTAGCACTGCTACCTCAGATCCAGAGACCCGGATTTAATCCGGCCTTGGGTCACTGTTTGTGTGGAGTTGGCACAATCTTCCTGTGTCTGTGTGGGTTTTCTCTGGGTGCTCCAGTTTCCTCCCACAGTCCAAAGATGTGTTGGGTTAGGTTGATTGGCCATGCTAAATTGACCTTAATGTCAGGGGGTTAGCAGGGTAAATATGTGGCATTACGGGAATGGAGCCTGGGTGGGATTGTGGTCAGTGCAGACTTGATGGGCCAAGTGGCCTCCTTTTGCATGGTAGGGATTTTATGATAACAAAGCAGTAGAACGGTAATGCTACCACGCATTTTGAAACAGAATTATCATCGCACTAAAGACAGTTTGTACCTTCATGGAAGGAGCAAATTATATTGAGGACCACGGAGGGTGGGGTGAGCTGTGTGAGAACAGAGCAACCAATTCTCTCCAGTATTTAATAAAGACCCCATCAGTTGACCAGATCAGATGCTGTTGAAAAATTTCTACAGGCCAAACAACGCAGTTTTTATTACACCGGATACTTCTTGCAATTGCTTTCGGACAAGAATCATGTCTCAGTGAGCAAGCACTTTCTACCTGATCCATGTAAATGTCAGAGAGAAATTCCCTAGTTAGACCCCACTTATTGTGAGCAGGTATAGGCACTTTATACCTTAGGAAGGATGTTTTGGGTCTGGAGGGAGTTCAATGCACGTTTACAAGAATGATACCTGGACTTCAGGGGTTAAGTTACGAGGAGAGATTAGATAAATTAGGCTTTTGTTCTCTCAAATTCAGAAAGTTAAGGGGTGATCTCATTAAAGTCTACAAAATATTTACAGGGAGGACAGACTAAAAATAGACTATTTTCACTAGTTGAAAACTCTAGAACCAGGGTCCATAGTTGAAAAATTAAAGTCATGCCATACAGGAGAATGTTAGAAAATACTTCATAACGCAGAGACAGATGTAAGTTTGGAACTCTCTTCCTCAAACGGAGGTGGATTCTGGTTCAACTGTTAGGTTTAAGTCTAAAATCAACAATTTTTTATTGAGCAGGAGTATCAAGGGATATGGACCTAGGGTAGATACATGGAGTTAGGCCACAGATCAACATGATCTTATTGGATGGTAAAGTGGGCTCAAGAGGCTGAATGGCCTACTCCTACTCCTATTCCTATTTCCCTCCAGTTGACAGTCTGATTTTCTTTGTCCTTGTGCAATTGAATGGTGTTAGCATCTTTCATGTCATCCTCCTATTGGAAAGCAAGGCATTATGGAGATGTTTAAGCACAACCTTGTTTCAATTCCTCAGTTGGATCTTTTTCAATTGTCTTTTCTGATGCTAAGGGGATGATTGCCTTTTCAAACACCTTTTACAGAAAGCTGTATATCAAACCCGTCAATGGTGTCAAGTCGATCACTTGCACCTAATGCTTTTTCAGAAATAGTTGTTTCACATGAGTGAAGCTCCTGATAGGATTCTACCCAGGACAACGTAACATCTGTTCATCTCGGTCAGTGATGTTTCTATTGAGGGACTTAAGTGATGCAATCTCCTTGCTTTCTTTATTCCACCATGCATAATTCTTCAGGATCTATTTTCAAAGTGCTTCTCGCTTAGATGAGCCAATACGATTGAACATTGCAAAATGCTTTCAGCCCCTCTTAATATTCTGTCACATATCTCAGAAGAAGGATTAGTGCTGTGGTGGGGATAAATACTGTGCATTTTGTTTCAACAACTGGAAGCATTTCCTGGCCCAATGCCATAGGTCAGCCTTACCTTGTATAGGAAAGACAGGTGGAGTCTTGTGATAGTTGTTTTTTTTATGTTCAGACAAAAACATGGAAATATTTCTGTACTTAATAATGTTGTAGAGAAAGTAATTTGAATTTTGGGTTCACTTTGTCCCCAACATTTTACCACTCATGTGAAACATGTACATGATATGCACAAAACTATAAATGTAATAACTTATTTGCTTGACAATCTGTCACTGTAAGCTGGGTTCATTATATTTTAGTCTTTTACAGATCTCTGTGTCATTACGAAATATGATGGCTAACAAGGCAAATGACACAAAATCAAAAATACTTTTATTTAAAATCTTAAAACTTAGTTTTTGAATGCACCTTTTGCAGAAGAAAGTACTTCTCCTTTGCTTCTGTAGGAATCTAGTACACCTTCGCACACTTCCTGTCCTCTTTCTCTGTGAATCATCAAAAGACACATTCTCACTAATGTTGCATTATTTTACCCCAGGTGGGAAGTAACTAAGCTGGTGTCTGTGAGTGATACACAAGGTAAAATGCGGAGGGTTGGAGCAAATGAACATGGGACAAAAATTTTGAGCAGATTCCACTATCACCTCCCTCTTGATTCACCATTCTTTCTATCATTTATTCATCCAAGAAGTAGTAATTCTTTGTTCTTCCTCCTCCTCATCATCACCATCATTTTGTCGTCCTTTTGTGTCAGTCATTACTGTGCTGGATCTTCAGAAGACAAGGAGGAACCAAGAATGAATGAGCATTCGCTCTTCCGTGTAAAGAAGCTGGGGTGGAAGCTTGGGTCTTTAGGATGCTTCAAAGGATGACAAGGTGACAGTCACTAACCTGGTGTTGACAAGATGCCACTGACCTCGGCAACAGCAGAATGACGGTGCTGGCCTTTTCCGTGTATGTCACAAAGAGTTTAAAAGTAGGATTACCCCTCTCTTCAGTGGTGTGTGTAGAATGCATCCTGCAGAAGAATTACTTGCCTTGGGAAATGTAAGTGTCATTTTATGCACATTATCTAAGTAGGTATTTGAGGGGTTCGTTATTATGGGTGACATGGTGGCACAGCGGTCTAGCACAAATTTTCAGGTCATTTCATATTGAAGTGTTGTCATGAAATTAAATTCAGTTTTCAAGGGCTGGCGGGGGCGGGGAGATCTCCCAGAAACACACACATTATCTTTTGAAGTTGCTTTGGGTCTATTTTCCAGAATACCAGCCATCTCCAAATTGTTTGCATATCAGATTGATTTGAGACGTCACACACTTTTGAATTATTGAAAGTATTCATGCATTGAGAATGGCAAGGATTCAAGTGAAATAAGTAATGTAGATTCTCTGTCGCTCACACCAAGGAGAGGAGATCCTCATTTAAGATGATGATTCTTACTGGCTGTTTGATAAGCACCCCACCCCCCCACCCCCCCGAATGGCCTGCTTTTCCATTGTCAGAATTATGTGATTCTATAATTATATCCATTAAATCAGGGGTTGTGTGCGGGATAGGGTTTAAGCTTTAGGAATCTTCTCTCTGTGGAGTAAACATGTTCCAAATCTGGCACAAGGAGAGAGGCTGGGAGCGATTTCACATAGGCTTGAGCACTTACGACCTGAACTGAGAAATGTTAATGTACCTTGGACCAGGATTTGCTGGCCAAAGTGAGTTTAGCGCATTACAGCAAAAGAAGGATTCATGTTGTTACTTTCCCATGTTGCTGACAGTGAAATGAAATCAATGTATTTCATATTGATTTTGTGTAAAGATTGCCAATTCATAGTTGTATCCTGTCTCATTGAAGCACTTTTCAGTCTAACTTCCAAACAATAGGAGAAATGCATGTTGCAAACTGTGCAAGTCATAGTATCCAATACAGACACAAGGGGCTCATTATTATGGGCAGCACAGTGGTTAGCCCTGCTGCCTCACAGTGCCAGGGACCCGGGTTCAATTCCAACCTTGGGTCACTGTCTGTGTGGAGTCTGCATGTTCTCCCCGTGTCTGCGTGCATTTCTTCTGAGTGTTCTGGTTTCTTCCCACAGTCCAAAGATGTGCAGATTAGGTGATTAGGCCATGCTAAATTGTCCCTTAGTTCCAAAGACTAGCTGGGTTAACAGTTAAAATACATAGGGTTACAGGTATAGGGTCTGGGTAAAATGCTTTGTTGGAGAGTCAGTGCAGACTTGATGAACTGAATGGCCTGCTTTTCCAATGTAGGAATTATGTGATTCTATAATTATATCCATTAATCATTTTATTAATTTTAAAAGATTTTAGCAGTGATCTTTCACTCCATTCCACATGCAAGACTCAGTTATTGGACTGGCCAATGGCACTGAACCCAACAGGACTCAAAATTTGTAATACCAGGGCTCCAGAATCAATAGACAGCGTTATGGGTGGTCTTTTACCATTCTAGGCAGAGAAAAAAGTCCTGTATATGAGTTCTGAATTTCTCACTTCTGAGATCATTAAGATCAAACGTAAGAAGGGTAGAAATTGGAGCAGTTTGGAAGCTGTAGCCTGCACCGCCCAATGAAATCCCTACCTGCATTTAGTTGAAGATTCATGGTTTGGGGCACATATCAGGGAGTAAAGAAAAGCCTGCAATGGGCTGGATAGTTCAGAGTTAAAATTAAATCAAACTGGCCAAATTCTAAGAGCAAAGATAATGCAGGCAAGCTTCCCAGGGTGAACCTTTGGTGCAAATTCCAACTTAATAAGATCATGAGAGCTTCAAACTCTTACACTATTGCACAAACATTTTTCAATTAATAAACAATAAACCTGAAGCAGCTGGGTTCAGGCAAGATGTAATGGCTGAATGTTAGGCCCCTTCGCCTTGCACTGCTAATAGCTTCATTTCTTTTAACAATTTTGATTAAAGATTTATGGCATGAAAAATAGTTTACAAATGGATGTTTTAGTCAGCTTAGTGCTGCCTTGGAATGAGTTTACTCAAGTAGGAGCTCACTGTAGATAAACGTTAGCTGACCTAGGCATGCGCTGCAAACTGTGGTGAAATTGGAGCTTGAGGGTCTTCTCCTCTTGGGGCTCGTAGCTCGCAGGAATGGGGTTGCACTTCTCCCCCTCCTGTCCATTGCATGCCAACTTCACAAAGACAGAAGGGATAGTGTGCAAAAGGCACATGCCCCAGGATACCAGCTTATTTGAGGAATGAACCAGTCCTCGGTGTATTATTAGGAAGTTCTTTGAATAAGCACACTATGGGTTTGCAGGATGTGACTGTGAGCTGAGGATATTGCCTGCTGCTCCGGCACTGAAATTATTGCATTAGTATAGCACTGTAACAAAGGGTCTTTACACCAAGGTGCTTGGCGAGCCTGTTGAGTAAAGACATGCAGTGAATGCATCCTGCCCATACTGTCATGTCCCTAAGACAGGAAAAATACTATCACCTGTTTTAATCAAACCTTACCTTTCTGCTTATTTACAAAGTGGACTTTGCTGAGTTTAAAGTTGCCTGCTACAGATCACACGATTCACAAGTTGGCAACAGTTTCTTCAAATTTTCAACAACCGTTGCAGGACTAAAGCTCAACCCTCACCTAAAATCAGCAATACCAGGGACCCACAGGCAATCATGTCTCCCTGACTGCTTCTGTAACAACGGGAAAGCCATTGAACCCTGTTATACCTACAGAGGTGTTAATCGCCACAGTTTACCTCCTTGGGTAAAAATGAATTTTGACAAGAAGCAAAGGAACTATTTGTTAGCTGCAACTAGCTCATTTATGGGCAACATCATATGAACTAAGTTTCTGGCCTTTGGAAAGTTTAAATATTACATTTCTAGACTTGAAGCTGAGTGTGTTATTTAACCTACAAGTCTGCAAACATTACAGCAGGACTCCAGGCTGACCAACGGCATGCATCAAATCTAAGTGTCCTCAAAACCTGTTTCTCTGAGATTCCTGTCACCATTTGCTGAAGTCTTTGTGTACCAACCTCATCTCACTATCAACTCAGCAACTTTGTAAATAAGCAGAAAGGTAAGGTTTGATTAAAACAGGTGATAGTATTTTTCCTGTCTTAGGGACATGACAGTATGGGCAGGATGCATTCACTGCATGTCTTTACTCAGCAGGCTCGCCAAGCCCCTTGTTACAGTGCAATGCTAATGCCATAATTTCAGTGCTGAAGCAGCAGACAATCCCCACAGCTCACAGTCACATCCTGCAAATCCATAGTATGCTTATTCAAAGAGCTTCCTAATAATACACCAAGGACTGGTTCATTCTTCAAATAAGCTCATCTCACCATCAACTTTAAAGGAATCCTGCATCTCATCTTTCATTTAGCTGAAGTTGTCTGTGAAGGAACCCTCTGACTTTCAGGACTCTGACAGTCATGTGAACTGGTATTAATAACTGTGGTTCCTTTCCTTTTAAGTTTGTCACAGTTGTAAAAGGCTCCTCTTCCCTTTTTTTATTGCATGTTTGTCTGTGTGCACAAAGTTGCAGCAACCCTCCTGGTTTGAATGTATGAGTAAACAATACTTTTGACTGGGGAGGCAATGTTTTGTGGTATTACTGGTAAACTATTAATCTCGGGACCCGGGTAACGTTGCAGCAACACCCCTGGTTTGAATGTATGAATAAACAATATTTTTGATTGGGGAGGCAATGTTTTATGGTATTATCACTAACTATTAATCTGGGGACCTGTGTTCGAATCCCACCATGGCAGATGGTGGAATTTGAATTCAATTAAAAATATCTGGAATTAAGAATCTATTGTTGACCATGAAACCATTGTCGATTGTCAGAAAAACACATCTGGTTCACTAGTGCCCTTTAGAGAAGGAAATTTTCCATCCTTACCTGGTCTGGCCTACATGTGATTCCAGGGCCACAGCAATCTGGTTGACTCTCAAATCCCCTCTGAAATGACCAAGCAAACCATTCAGTTTTAAGAGCAACTAGGGATGGGTAATAAATGCTGGTCAACCAGCAACACCTGTGTCCCACAAATGAATAAAAAAAACAATGGTGAATTCTATCTCTGTGTATCAGAGGTTGAAAATACCGATGTATCTTATTGCTATAAGTCACATCGAAATCATTGATTAGTTCAATGCCAAAGCGCAATAATAACACAAAGCAAGGGTCCAAGTACTTGGGAATGGTGAATGCTAATTAGACAAGTAACGTGCAGTATAAAAACAATTAATGAGATATTTGTTTTCCAGGTATTCCGAAAACAACTTCCCAAAGGGAGAAGATCTCTTCATTTCTCAGGATATTACAGACAGATTTTGGATTTTGAATATTCCAGGTGGGCTTTGTATGAAGTTGAAGGCTTGTTTCTTTTATAAAAGCTGAGGTGCCAATCGCAAATATTGGAAAGACTGGAACTATAGCAAACCTGGCATTTGTTTGGAAAATCATATTTAAATGGGGACAAAGGGATTTGGTCACACATGACTATTTTCCCAGAATTGCCAATGTTTGCCAGGCTATAGTGTATGATCAGGATGCGCAGATCATCACATTTCTAAACTAAATTTAATCTATTGACGATTTTCAAAGAAATGGCTGTTATTTGGGTTGGTACAGATTTGGATTCATGTTTTTTCATAGCCCAGATTCATTGTATTTCTGACAGGGGACATTTTAGTCTTCTTGCTATAATTAGTATGTACTGACCTGATTATATAAAGATGGCAGACTAATTTCAGTGCCCATAAAGAAACACTCTGCCTGGCATTTTGAGTTGAAGTTTCTTCCATGATGCTGCCTGAACTAGGCAGAAGGCAAGGAGGCAAAATCCTGACATCAACTTCCATCCCTTGAGATCACCACTGTTTACCACATGTAAATACTGATGGAGAGATAGAGCCCATACTACCAGAAATCTTTGACAACTTTTGCATTTAACAACATTCAACAGGGATCATGTACAAGTTTTGGATGGCACTCTGCTGCATCCAGCCTTGGGTGACTGTCTGAGTGGAGTTTGCATGTTCTCCCGTGTCTGCGTGGGTTTCCTCCGGGAGTTCCGGCTTCCTCCCACAGTCCAATGATGAGCGGATTAAGTGCATAGGCCATGCTAAGTTGCCCCTTAGTGCCCAAAGATGTGTAGGTTAGGTGGATTGGCCATGCTAAATTGACCCTCTATTGTCCATAGGTGTGTAGGTTAGCTGGATTAGCCATAATGATTTGCCCCTTAGTGTTCCAAAATGTGTAGGGTATGGGACTAGCCATAGAAAATGTGTTTCAGAGTGAGGGGATGGCCTGGATAAGATGCTGTTTAAGAGAGTCAGTGCAAACTTGTTAAGCAGAATGGCCTGTGGGGCTTTGATTCTATTTGTGATCATCCGCACTCACAGATCGTTTAATCATTATCGGCACTAAAGAGTGCTCATTATTTGACATCCCAAGAAATGATCAACTGACATCATTAGTCATCAGTTGACATCAAATGACATCATGCAGCAATCAAGAAATATCATTTGTGATCATTTAGCATCACTTAATTCTAAGTGCTCAGATACATTCAAATGACATCAGTAGCGATTAGATCCTATTTGTGAGAAAGATTCTAAGTTCTAGCAATCAGAGCAAAGTTTGATTAAGTTTCAGACATCACGTGGCATCACCAATATTGTGCCATGGAGTTTTCTAAGTACCAGCTTATGCAATACGTTGTGCATTCATTTGCTCTACATGCAGACTGGGGAAACCAAATTGGCAATAATGCTAAAATGATAAGAAATGGATTTCTGGAACTGTATGTTAAGGAACCAACTGGAGAATAGGGTTATGTTAGATCTGGCATTGTGCAATGAGAAAGGCATAATCGCTAATCTTGATATAAAGGATCCTCTAGGGAAGAGTGATCATAATATGATAGAAATGTTGCAGTAATTTTGAAAATGAAATTAGGATCTCGGGTGCAAACAAACCTCCCTCTTCCCCTGTGATTTTAAGAAGACTGTGTTTGTTGCCAAACCAAAGTATGCACGGTTCTAGTGTTTTATTCTGGATGCGGCTTAGAAGCACGGGATGGGTTAGCGTCCAGAAACCAGGAAGTGTGCATTTCTTTGACTGTCTTTGATTTTAACTCCTTCCAATCTGAAACCTTTTCTTGTATAAAACTCAAAGGAAATTAATAAATTGGGCTTTTAACATAATGATTTAGTTATGTTAATGTAATGTTATAGGAATGTTGTAATGTGACCCTAACACAGTCCATTATTACAGCTTCAGTTTATAATGCTAAATAAATTCATATTTTCCATCCTTAGATCTGTAGAATCATGTTTCCCAAAGCAGCCCAGAACATTGTGGATGAGATTGATTGACCCTAATAGCTATTGAGTAAATTTGTGAACCCTCTCCCCGATGAACTCCCCAACACTGAACCATCCTCGATCTACAGCCCCCATTCCCCACCCGCCCCAGCTGAAATATTAATCTCACTGTTCCTCTACTGTAAGCTTCAATGGCCTATCCAGCTCGACACACTATCCAGACTTCCGGTGAAGAGTTTTCCCAGGGAAGAAGAGGGGATTTTGTGTCCTTGCGGGGAATTAAATTCTCAGAGATTGATGTGGGCTCTGGTTCCCTATCACATTCTCTCACCAACCTAGCATGACTGATGTCGCTGTATTTCTGCACCTGTGAAGGTGGGTATGTCTGTGGAATGGTGTAGCAACAGCCATCTTGTCTTGGCCAGGCAGAAGGCGTTTGAAAAAACTCCTTTCCTTTCCATGATGAAGAGTTTTGGCTCATCTCATCAAAGCCAATCAATCTCCTCCAAACTTTCTATGATGCCTTGACCTAGTAGCCCACTGGACTTGTGACAAAGACATTTCAGAATTCTACTGTTTCCATTGAACACACATTTTAAATTTAAAGTTTATTTTTAGCGTCACTAGTAGGCTTACATTAACACTGCAATTAAGTTACTGTGACAACCTCCTTGTTGCCACACTCCGGCACCTGTTTGGGTACACTGAGGGAGAATTTAACATGGCCAATGCACCTAACCAGTACAATGTTCGGACTGTGGGAGGAGACTGGAGCACCCGGAGGAAACCCACGCAAACACAGGGAGAACATACAGACACTGCACTGACAGTGACCCAAGCTGGGAATTGAACTGGGTCCCTGTGAGGCAGCAGTGTTAACCACTGTGCCACTGTGCTGCTCTTATTTCTGATCTGATCCCTAACAGTCACCAAAACGGACAGCCAGCACATAACAAAGTAGTTAAGTGTGTTGGGGTTGGGCAGTGATCCATACTGCAGGCTTGAGTTGGCAGTTGGCAGCTGGCAATGGGGTGATCCAGTCAGGGTCCCACATACCCAGTCCAGCAGTTGGTAGCTGACTTTAGTCCCATGTCAGCCGTGGGAATCAAGGGTGACTGTGGGAGTGGGATAGAGGGGGTTGGGGATGGGTGGGAGAGGTTGTGTTCTCTTCAACATTCCAGAAACACTCAGGGTGGTTCTCAGTTTGAACACACTTCTGTGCACGCTGCAGAACGGATTTAAAAAGTAATGACTGGTTTTGAAATCACTGATTGTAGGATATGAGCTTCGCTGGCAAGGCCAATTTCTAACTTTCCCTTAATCTTCCCTGTTCAAAGAGAAACAATCATACATTCTCCAAGCTGCCCAGTGAAAAGCCCAGGATCATTGCAGTAACTGACAGGGGCCACTGTACCTTCCCTAGCTCTGTATGATGTTTCAGTCAACATACGTGCATTATGATTCAGTGTCCATGGTGGGAAGTGAAGGCAGATTTGAAGGGTTTGGTTCCATATTGTCACATCCAGCTGTGTGCCTGAATGTTACTGAATACCAGGTAAGGAATCATCACATTGATTGTGAGATGCCTGTACAGTGTGTCACCAGCATACAGGTGGACTATTACATTGGCTGTAGAGTTAATGTCACCAGTATACAGATAGACCATCACACTGGCTGTCCAGTGTGTCACCAATATACAGGTGCAGTATCACACTCGGGGGCCAATAAACAATCGTGAAGATCAGGCACCATTTGAAACTTCCAGCCTGATCTATGAACAGTAGAGTCGGCCAGTGGGTTGTCCATGATACATAAATTGGCATCCATCAGAAGGGGAGAATCCCACCCACTGCTAATGTTAGAGGGAAGCCCTCCGGCTTTCTCACTGGCCATGGGCACTTGCTTCTAATTCAGGAGAACGGCAGCCCATGTCTGAGAAAGAGCATCATTACAAACATGTACAGTTTCAACACCACATAACTGATCGTTACCATCATGGAAGCAGAGGCCAAGTCAATAAGAAGGACAGCAAGTTAGCGCAGGGTTTCAACTCACCGAATATAGGAGAGACACTGGAAAGCAAGGAATTTGAGCCCAGAATTAAGCTCGGACTTGTGCAAAATTCATTGCTGTATGAGGCCTTAAAGATGTCGACTCTGATCTCAAGGTGGATAGCAGATGCTTTCGTAAACTTTGCAGGGTTTGGCTGCCTAGTGAACTGAAATGCAAGAATACTGCGGGATGTATGCTGACCTATTAAGAGATACCATATTAATATTTGATATGTTGTGCTGCTACTTCTAAAGGCAGATCAACTTCCAGTAGATTCAGCTACAGTACAAAGACAGCGTGTTTAGCATTTAAAAATAGTGGCAGCCCTGTTGCATGAAAGGATGCTTATGTGGAGCAGGAATATTCCTTTCAAGCAAGTTGCTTTGAAAGGTAACTAGTATTCCCTTGTGAATGAAATAAATCAAAAATTAATTTTAAATTTTTCAGTGAATTCTGCCGTAGCTTCAGTTGTCACACATCCATCTGGCTCTCTCCTATAGCAAGGTTGTTCAAAAATCCTCAACTTCAACTGCGTACCCCAAAATTGGATTAGCATTGCCCTTACATTTTATAATTCTGTTCTATTTGTAACCAGAGGCTGACGATGTATGCATGAGAAAGGAGCTACCTTATCTCTCTGATCTTCCAGCTACACTTGCTCTCTCAATCATGGAGGCAATGGCCTGGTGGTATTATTGCTAATCTATTAATCCAGAAGCTCAGCTAGTGTTCTGGGAACCGGGGTTCAAATCCCACCATGGCAGAATTTGAATCCAATAAAAAGCATCTGCAAATAAGACTCTACCGATGACAATTAAACCATCGTCAGGAAACCCATTTGGTTCACTAATGTCTTTTAGGAAAGGAAATCTGCTGTCCTTACCTGGTCTGGCCTACGTGTGACTCCACAGCCACAGCAATTGGTTGATTCTCAACTGCCCTCTGAACAAGAGCAACTAGGGATGGGCAATAAATGCTGGCCAGCAATGTCCATGTCCCACGAATGAAGAAAAAATAAGCTTGGCTTCAGGCTTCACCACAACCTCCTGACTGCCATAGCTGATCACAAATCTCATTGTGTTTTCTTGTCAGCTGCCGTTTTACAAAATGCAAAATGCATCAATGTCAAAGTCAGCACAGTCTTACTTAAAATATAATGAAAGGTAGTACACTTTTGAAGCCATTGTTCCAATGTCAGCTTTTTGACAGACATATTGCATCAGTGTCAACGGGTCATAATATTTGATCCATGGGGATAGCGTAGAATTGTAAAAAGGGCAGACAGAACCAGTTGGCAACAAGGGAGGCCTTCAGTGTGAGTCTTTTATTTTTGATACACTGAACAGATAACAGCTCACCATATATCAGACTCAGACTCAGTGTCATGAAATCTATGACGGGAAGATTTCCTCTTCAATTTCATAGACACTTCAAAGATTGTAGAGCTTTTTACCTCCCACTGCTGAATGCAGAAGAATGCAATATTTCAGTTCCATCAGCATGCAAAGCATTAAATGTCCAAGATGCCCTGACGCTCCATTAGTATTCCATTCAGTGCCCAATTTGTGGTGTTCTCTCATCACTGACCTCAATTATTCACAGTGGGGAGTATTTTCCTTGTTCTCAACCCGGTTACTGAATGCAGTCAAGTACAAATTGCAAAAACATGCTGCATAATGTGAACTTATATCACCAGGCAAAAGAAAAATGGGTGATAGGCAATTGGCTGCTGTTTTACAAACCACGTGATTTTCCGATCGACTGAAGTCAATGGACTGTAAAATTGAACTGGCTGTAAAATAGACACTCTATCCCATTGGTCTCTAATTGGGTGGGTTAGTTTAAAATTACTCCATATGTTGCTGAACCCTTTAGTCTCTTTCTTCATCTATTACACCTAACTTTTTCACCATTTAGTGCATATGCCCACCCCCCTCCCCACTCCTTTTTCATTCTTGTATTGTATCACATTTTGCCACATTAACTTTCACCCGACATCTATCTGTCCAAACCGCCAACCTGGCTATATCCCCCTGAACTTGTTTATAGTCCTCTCCTAAGCTAACTGTATTATTGATTCCTCTCTTGTCTGCAAAGTTTTTATTGTTTTGCTTAGGCCATACACTAATCGCCTTGTTGGAATAGTTCACGATTTTTCAATGGTGTGTTATTTGACAATTTTCTTTCCATTCTATTAATATTTGCCTTTTTAAGAGGAGATGGCCATTCATCCTGAGTTGACGTTTCTTTAAGTTAGTAGACGTGGGTGTAATTTGTTGCAAAAAGGACCAATCTTTTATTAATAAATAAACTCAAGAGTAGTTTCAGGATCACTTTTACAGAATGGAACCCTTGGGAAAAGGAGAGAAAACACAAGAATCATCTTATGGGTCACATGAGTCTGAAAAAGTTCTTTGTCTTTTTCTTAGCTATATTTAAAAACTAGTAGGCAGCATCGCTCAATGTCCTAACACAGTGCTGAATTTTACTATCCCATCTACCACAGGAATCGAATCGGACAAGGGGCGGACCATGGAAAGGTCTATTGATCTTGGGCGAGATTTTCCAGTTCCAGGGTGAATGAGGCTGCAAAATCCCACCCACTGATTCCCTTTCTAAATACTACATTACTCAAATTTAGCAGGTGAAAACATCTACTAAACAAATCAGTCAGTGCAAGTCCTCAAGGGCAACATTATTGAAGACAGTGCAATTATTTACCACAATGAGCCTTCAGTTTACTATAGAACTTTACACAGACACCAGAATACGTATACTGTGTCATTCTCGGACAATGGACCCCTAAAGGTTCAGAGGAATCAAGAATACCTAGGGTTGTGTGTGGATGGAATAATTTGGTCACAATTACCAGTAAAGGTACTGTATAAATCTTGTTGTTGCCCAGACTCAGATTTGCATCTTTGCTGCTTGTAAATCATAAAAGTTATGCTCATCAGGATGGTATGTGTTGTCTCACATTGCACTGGAGCTGAGAACTCCGATCTAACGCCAGACATCATCCTGGGTGGGAGGTGAGACTTTGGCATAATGCGTTAGAAATTGGATCTTGCCATTTTCTGGCAGATGAGTTGCTATACACGAGCTTCCCACACCCGTAGTGATGGAGACAGGCAGCACACAGATTTCACACTGCCTTCTCATTTAAATGATTGTTGTTTACTTCCTGTGAGCAATGCCCATGCTGCTGGCTGCCTAAGCACTCAGCAGGGAAGTCAGCAATGTTCCCAGAGAGCACATAGTGTAGGTAACCTGCTCCTCTTTAAAGGCTGCCTGTCCTCTTTAAGGGGAAGGTCACTGAATCTGAACAGGCTGCTGCCCAGCACCACTGCTACAATTCTAAACAAGGAAAACATAACAGCAGAGTAAGGAGAAGATTCACAAATGCAGTGCTTGAGTGTTGAACAGGGAGGAAGAGACCGTGGGCACAATCTTACCAAAAAAATTCTAAGTGCATAAAGATGGGAGAGGTTCACTTCCTTTTCTTTAAGGCAAGTTTAAAAATCCAATCTTACGCCACTCTGAGCAAAAAATCAAGCAATATCTGTTTCAAGCAACGGGGGGGAGGGGCAGGGCTCGCCAGAAAATTGACTGCTTACAACAGAGGGCACCACTGCACATGCGCAGCTCTTTCTCTGCAACAGCACAGAGAGATCTGTTAGGCACCCAATCCCGCAATCACTGGCCTCCCCCCGACTATCGCTAGCATCCCCCCCATGGTGTCTGGGTTGCCAATCAATCACCTTGCTGTGTCGAGCTTCTAGAGTATTGTTGAAGCCATTTTTATCAGGCAAATGAAGAGTATTCCATCACACTCCTAACTTGTACTTGTAGATGACGGACTGGCTTTGGGGAGTCAGGAGGTGAGTTACTTGCCATAGAATTCCCAGCTTCTGACTGGCTCTTGTATTTACCCTATTCATATGGTTGGTCCAGCTAATTTCTTACCATGGTCTTGAATCACTGGGGGCAGCACAGTAACACATTGGCTATTACTGCTGCCTCACAGTGCCTGGACCTGGGTTCAATTCCAATTTTGGGTGACTGTGTAGAGTTTGCTCATTCTTCCCATGTCTGTGAGGATTTCCTCCAGGTGCTTGGGTTTCCTCCTACATGCAAAATATGTATAGATTAGGTGAATCAGCCATGGTAAATTGCTCCTTAGTGCCCAAAGATGTGTAGGTTAGGGGACTTAGCCAAGGTAAATGCACAAGTTTACAGTGATTGGTGGTGTGCAGGGTGGGGTGGGGGGCTGGTGTGCAGGTGGGCCTGGGAGGAATGTCCTTTCAGAGGGTTAGTGTAGGCTGGATGATTCAAGTGGCCTTTGCATTGTGGGGATTCAATGGATTCTGGCATAGCATCAAATACTCTACTTTCTACTTGTCCATTAGTAAAATAATTGACTATTGATGAAAAAAGAGGCACGCAGTTGAAACTTTTCATCCTGCACTCATCAGGCCAGATTTGTAAAAATACCAATTGTAAAGGGAATAACAATTTAACTGCATGACATGAAAATGCAAATTAGTTGGCAAATGGTTTCTGATAACTAGCCTTATCATTTGTAGAACTGTAGGAATCAGAATGTACATATTAACCAGGGAAGGTGGGCTTGTGGTGGACAGTAATAGAGAACTCATTGACAGATTTCTCAACTAACACAATGAGGAAAGTCAGAAAAGGAAAGAAAAGAAAAGCTTGTTTGACAGCTTCATTTCAAAGATGAATTTGAGCAGGGGATGGATCCCAACAAAGGAAGTGAAAGAGTCAGCTTTAAAAAGTGTGGCTGTATCAACTAAATGTACACCATTCTTAAATACAGGTCTAAATTTGTATCCATTGGACCTGCTGCTAGGCATGGTCAGACAACTCTGCCTGAAAGCAAGCTATAGAAACACTTCTTGGACTTGTGTGAGAGTAACAGGCTGCCAGTATATTAGGATTCATCCTCACAGCTCATTGCATCCATGTATGTATGGACTGCCCAAGACACACACATTACACTCTATTTTATCTGTGACAAGATCTGTGACATGAATAGCATCATAGAATTCCTCCAGTACAAAATGAGGCCATGCGGCCCATCAAGAATGCACTGGCTACAATCCCACCAGGTCCTATTCCCAGAACTCTACACATTTACGCTGTTAATCCCCCTGTTACTAGGGTCAACTTATCATGGCCAATCAACCTAACCTGAACATCTTTGGACTGTGGGAGGAAACCGGAGCATCCAGAGGAAGCCCACCCAGACACAGGAAGAACATGCAAACTCCACACAGGCCGAAATTGAACCTGGGTCCCTGGTGCTCTGAGGCAGCAGTGCTAATCTCTGTACCCCTGGGCCAACCAAAAGTTGGGCACATTTTCCACATATGCCGTGAAGGATTTTTGCACCTTTATGATGAAAGTACAGGACTTGCACTTTGATGGGACTGGACACTTTATAGGACTGAAAATGACAGCTATAGACTAGTGTATACCCCGGTCAGATCATTGCTGTACATCGTGCCAACTCATGAATGGGCCTAAGCCCTGAGAAGTGTTCAGTCCACCTCAGATGATGGACAAGGGATCTTAAAAATTTGAACAACAGGCTAGCTGCTTCACACTGTTACCAAACAGTAGCAACTCAAGTGGTTTTCTCCACTAACAGGATGCTGCTGTCAAGCCAAAAGAAGTTCTGCCATCACACAAATTAATATTGTGGTATATGAGATTTAGTGCCAGTGTAATGCCAGTTATGGAAGTTGTACATCCCATGACTAAGGCATCACTTTAAACAAAATGTCCCTTTAGCTATCTGCAACAGGCAAAGTACTGACCATAACCAGCTTGCGAAACTCAAAACGTGGTGCCCAACATTAGATGTGATTCTGTGAATGGACAACACTTGCTAAACAATCCTGATTGTGCTAGGAATTACACTGATAGCTAATTTAAGGTCATGGATGCAATTTTGCCATTTTTTGGCAAAGTGCCACCTCAGGGGGGAAAAGCAGAAAAGCTTTACTTTTATATTTTTAGATACTTTGGCAAAAAAAACAAAAGGGCCAGATGATGTCATGCTGGCTGATTGAGCCCACCTTACCTGCCAGCAACTGCAGCTTTTAAATGAAAAGGATGGCCTGATGTAAAGAAATAAAAAGTGAAACACTCCCCCTCCTCTCCCACTCTGCCCCCACCCCACCCCACAACGCAAACCCTCATGGAACATTTTTTAAAGTCATGATTCCTGTCACGTTATTGGTGCGGGAGGGGACAATCATGATGGGAACTCCCAGTGTCATAAAAGCTGTTTCGGGATTCCTGTGCGATTCTATCCCTGCTCCACCATTCCTTTCCCATTAAAACAGGAATAAAACGTACAGCCCTGTGCGTTCAACCAACAATGTGGTCCACTTGTGTGTATTAGAAACTACATCTATTCCCATACGAGTCCCTGTATTTGGCAGACAGATGGAGCATGTCCACACATTGCATCTTTTTCAATTAATCAAAAACTTGGGTGACAGTCATTCCCTGGTTTATTGCCCAGGGCAATGCCTTGGCCAATCAGAGTCATCCTTCCTGGTTTGATTTTAAACAAAAGCTTAGCAGCTAACTTTTCCCATGGTGTATTGTCCATGGCAACATCCCTCCCTATCAGACTCTAACTGCCAATCATCCTTTTTTGTCATGCAGTATAAATTGTTGTTCCCTTATAATCATAGAATCATAACCTTTATCCCCGTAACCCCTTGCATTTACTCTGCTAATCCTCTTGATACTAAGGGGCAATTTAGCATGGCCAATCAACCTAACCTGCACATCTTTGGACTGTGGGAGGAAACCAGAGCATCCAGAGGAAACTTTGCACTGACAGTCACCCGAGATAGAATTGAACTTGGCTCCCAGGTTCTGTGAGGCAGCAGTGCTAATCACTTTGCCACCGTGTCATCCCAATTGCAACTGGTATTTCTTGCAAATTTATCCCAATGAGTATAAGACAGAAAGTTTCAACAGCATATCTCTTTCTTCAGCAATACAGTACTTTCTATTTAAGGTACAACGCATCTAGCTTAGAAGCAGAATGGATATTTAATCCTTTAAGTTTCTGCATAGCGTATTCTTTATTTAGCTCTGCTTACTGTGATAGGAATGTATCTCTAGTGCTCTTCTGTGAAATCCAATGTGAAGAAACCGTTCAACAAATCTGCCATTACCTGATCAAGTTTATGCTTCAATGAATTTAACTGTTCCTTGACTCTACTGTGGTGAATCTGGCTGTAAAACCTTCTGAAGCTGCCAACAATTTTGTTTCAGTCATCTCATTAAAATTTTCGACGTATTTTTTGGTAATTTTTAGATATTAAAAATGACCAAATTTTTAATATGTTCTACCCCTGCGATTTGTTTATTCTTTTTTTTTTAAATATCTAAATATGCTTATCTAAACAGGAGTGTGAGTGCGGCAGTCTTCAGGAAGTTACTGCTTCAGTGAACACAAAAAACTTCATAATAGAGATTGCTTTTATTGGGCATATGCTTCCAATTAGTCATACTTCTATACAGCTCTCAGTTACCCTTGACTTTGTCTTTGTAGTTGCCTTGTAGTTTTTATTTATTATTTCATTCACTGTTCATATGATTTTTTTCTCTGCAATTTGTTCATTTCTTTTATTTTGCTGCACCTTTAGAAAATACAAGCAGGTGTAGGCCATTTGAGCCTGCTTCGCTGTTCATTTTGATCATAGCTAACCATCAAATTCAATATTCTGATCACCCCCCTTCCCTCTACATCCCTTGATCCCTTTAGCCCCAAGAGCTATATTTAATTTCTTCTTGAAATCACACAATGTTTGGGCCTCAACTACTTTATGTGGCAGTGAATGCCACAGATTTGCCTGACATCTGGATTATTTTACCTTCTGACTGTACCATCTATTTTTACAGTGAATGATTGCATTCCCAGCACTGTAGTGTACTCATGCTGTTACAACCCCAACAGTTGCTACACTGACAGTAAACGAAAGCAGCCAGCACTGTATCGCACAGTTAGAAAATTGGCATGACAGATTTGAAATGGCTGCAAATCTATAAAAAGCTGGTTGATGCAAGCCATGAAGTATGACTTTTATATGAGCTATAAAGTGTTTAGTTAACTGTGGCTCAGAGGCATTAAAGTGATAAACGCAAGAATTAGAGGTTATGCATTTGCAACCTACTTACACACTTCAAAGCCTTATAGCGTTGCCTCAATGTTGGAAGATTTTTACACTGATTATTTGATCCCACTTACGTTTTCTGTTGAACATCCACAATAGTCGTTAAATTATAAGTAAATAGGCTGTAACTTCCCAACACCAAGGCAGTATATCTGGGGGCAGTGGGGGGACAATGTGCTGGAGAATCCCTCCCACCTCTGTCGCACCCCCATCTCCCATCCCCAAACTTCCCAGACAATTGCCCTGCACTCGGAACCATCCAAAAATCACAAACTTTGGATGGTTTCGACTGTGTTACAGTTACCCAGGTAGACAAATTAAAGCCATTTCTAGTTTTTGAAGAACTGACCCACCCCAGCCCCACAAGATACCCCAAATTCTCAAGGGATATCATCCCATGATTCCATAACACCCATCCCACTCAGGGACTATGCAACCTTCTTATTCCCTGCCCCAAGGGGACTACACCTTGCCACTGTCCCCACCGCTCTGTCCCCCAGGGCTAATGCCCTAATCCCAAATCCCCATCCCTCCAACGTACCTCTGGCTTCCCCTTCCAGGTTGACTGCAAACTTGTTTCAACCCTCACTGAGAGCCAAGTCCAGACTCTTGAACCCTCCGCCCCAGCCCCACTCTGCAACTCCGCCATCCAGCCTGAGTCTCAACCCCATCCTGGGCCTGAGGCCCAACCCCACCTTGGGCCTAAGTCTCAACCCCACCCTTGGCCTGAGTCTTGACCCCCTCAACTCCCTCTCCCAGGTTGTTTCTGAGTAAGTGCCACTTGACAGCACAGTTAATGACACTTTCCATTACCTTGCTGATGATCAACAGTAGGCTGTTGGGCCAATAATTGGAGTTGGATTTGTCTCGCTTTTAGTGGACTGGACTTATCTGGACAAATTTCCCTATTTCAGGCGGGATATCAGAATTGTCACTTTACTAGAACAGCATGACTGCAGACACAAAGTTTTCCAGAGCACAAATCTTTAGTACTATTGCCAGAATCTTGCCAAGGCCTACAGACTTTGCAGTATCCAGTGCTTTCAGCCATTTCTTGCTATCACATGGAATGAATCAAATTAGCTGAAGATTGACATCTGTAATGCTGGGGAATCTCTGGAGGAGGTTGAGTTGATCATTCACTTGGCATTTCTAGCTGAAGATCATTGCAAATGCTTCAGCCTTATCTTTTGCACTGAAGTGCTGGGCTCCCCCATCAATGAAGATGGGGATATTTGCAGAGTCTCCGACTCCTCTGAGCTGTTGGATTGTCAACCGCCATGCACGTCAGGATGGGGCAAGGCTGCAGAGCTTGGATCTGATCTGTTGGAATGACAAAAGCTCTGTATGTTACTTGTTGCTTAGGCTTATGCAATAGTCCTGTTTTGTAGCTTAACCAGGTTGACATCTCATTTTATGTATACTAAACAATGTTCCTTGCATATCCTGCCCTCTTCATTGACCTGGGGTTGATCCCCCAGCTTAATGGTATTGGTAAAGTGGGTGCCATCTTGGGTGTCAGGGGGTTACAAATTGTGATTGAGTACAATTCTATTGATGGCCCAAAGCACAATTTAAATCAGTTCAAAATCTTTTCATTTGATTTGATTTATTATTGTCATATGTACTAACATACAGTGAAAAATATTATTTCTTGCGCGCTATACAGACAGAACATATCATTCACAAGAAGGAAATGAGAGAGTGCAGAATGTAATGTTACAGTCATAGCTAGGGTGTAGAGAAAGATCAACTTAATGAAAGGTAAGTCCATTCAAACGTTTGACAGCAGCAGGGAAGAAATTGTTCCTGAGTTGGTTGGTACGTGACCTCAGATGTTTGTATCTTTTTCCCGAAGGGAGAAGGCGGAAGAGAGAATGTCTGGGGTACGTTGGGTCCTTAATTATGCCGGCTGCTTTGCCAAGGCAGTGGGAAGTGTAGACAGAGTCAATGGATGGGAGGCTGGTTTGCGTGATGGATTGGGCTACATTCACAACCTTTTGTAGTTCCTTACAGTCTTGGGCAGAGCAGGAGCCATACCAAGCTGATACAACTAGAAAGTGCATCGATAAAAGTTGATGAGAGTCGTAGCTAACGTGCCAATTTCCTTAGTCTTCTGAGAAAGTAGAGGCATTGGTGGGCTTTCTTAACTATGGGGGGACCAGGACAGGTTGTCGGTGATCTGGACGCCTAAAAATTTGAAACTCTCAACCCTTTGTACTTCATCCCCATTTGATGTAGGCAGGGGCATGTTCTCCTTTGCGCTTCCTGAAGTTGATGATAATCTCCTTCATTTTGTTGCCATTGAGGGAGAGATTAGCTTTGCCGCACCAGTTCACCAGATCTAGCCCATTTTACTTGGTAGTAATGTCACACAACACGATGGAAGGCATCATCAATGCGAAGATGAATTTTGTCACCCCAAACACTGTGCAGTTAATACGAGCATGAACAGATCCATCTAGAGCAGGTGGATTGTGAGAACGTGGTAGTTATTTTTTTCCCTCATCACCTGCTGGTACTTGTCCAACTCAATCAGCGGTAGTGCGAATGAGTCACTCAGGGTAATGGAATCTGAAATGCCTCATCCAGTAAATCTTGTCCCCTTGCCACCCTCCATGTGGTACTCAGCATGGAGGATCAGCTGTGGGGATACAGTATGGTAATCAGCGGGGTGTTGCTTGCCCATGTTTGATCCAATGCCTTGAGACTTCATTTAGTCCAAGATCGATGTTGAGGATTCCCAAGGCAACTCCATTCTAACTGTATATTACCATCTCTGGAGGCTCTATCCTATTGCTGAAGCAGCACATACCCAGGGATGGTGATGGTGGTATCTTAGACGTTATCGGTAAGGTATGGTTCTCTGAGTATGACTATTTTAGGCTGTTGCTTGATTAATCTGTCAGGCAGCTCGCCAAATTTTGGCACAAGTCTCCAGGGGTAGTACTCACCAAACCACAAAATATCTTTGCTCTTCTTGGAAATGGTGCCACAAGATCTTTTCTGGGTGGCACAGTGGTTAGCACTGCTGCCTCACCGTGCCAGGAACCTGAGTTCAATTCCGACCTTGTGTCACTGTTTATGTGGCGTTTGCATGTTCTCCCCGTGTCTGCATGATTTGATCCAGATGCTCCGGTTTCCTCCCACAGGTCAAAGGTGTGCGGGTTATTTTGATTGGTGATGATAATTTGCCCCCAATTATTGGGGGATTAGCAAGGTAAATACATTGGGCTACGGGGATAGAACATAGAACATTACAGCGCGGAACAGGCCCTTCGGCCCACAATGTTGCGCCGACCAGTCTTATTTATAAAAAAAAAACATTGACCCACTAATCTAAACCAATCCCTTTTCGTCCATAAACATATCCACCAATCTCTTAAACGCCCCCAAACTAGGCGCATTTACAACTGCAGCAGGCAGGGCATTCCAGTCCCTCACCACCCTCTGGGTAAAGAACCTGCCCCTGACATCCGTCCTATAACTACCCCCCCTTAATTTAAAGCCATGCCCCCTCGTGCTAGATTTCTCCATCCGAGGAAACAGGCTATCACCATCCACCCTATCTAAACCTCTAATCATCTTATATGTTTCTATAAGATCCCCTCTTAGCCGCCTTCTTTCCAGTGAAAACAACCCCAAATCCCTCAGTCTCTCCTCATAGGACCTCCCCTGCATACCAGGCAACATCCTGGTAAACCTCCTCTGCACCCTCTCCAAAGCCTCCACATCCTTCCTGTAATGTGGGGACCAGAACTGCACACAGTACTCCAAGTGCGGCCGCACCAGAGTTGTGTACAGTTGCAACATGACGCTGCGACTCCTAAATTCAATCCCCCTACCAATAAACGCCAAGACACCGTACGCCTTCTTAACAACCTTATCTACTTGATTCCCAACTTTCAGGGATCTATGTACACATACACCTAGATCCCTCTGCTCCTCCACTCTATTCAAAGTCCTCCCGTTAGCCCTATACTCAACACATCTGTTATTCCTACCGAAATGGATTACCTCACACTTCTCCGCATTAAACTCCATCCGCCACCTCGCGGCCCAGCTCTGCAACCTGTCCAAGTCACCCTGCAAACTTCGACACCCTTCCTCACAATCTACCACACCTCCGACTTTGGTGTCATCAGCAAACTTACTAATCCACCCAACTATACCCTCATCCAGATCATTAATAAAGATTACAAACAGCAGTGGCCCCAAAACAGATCCCTGAGGCACACCACTCGTAACCGCACTCCATGATGAATAATTACCATCAACCACCACCCTCTGTCTCCTATCTGCTAACCAATTCCTGATCCAAGTACCTAAATTACCACCAATCCCATACATCTGCATTTTCTGCAGAAGCATACCATGGTGAACCTTATCAAACGCCTTACTAAAATCCATATATACCACATCTACTGCCTTACCCCTATCCACCTCTTTGGTCACCTTCTCAAAGAACTCAATAAGGTTAGTAAGGCACGACCTTCCCGCTACAAAACCATGCTGACTATCTCTAATCAATTCATTACTCTCCAAATAACTATAAATCCTATCCCTAATAATTCTTTCTAAAACCTTGCCCACTACAGAAGTAAGACTCACTGGTCTGTAATTCCCAGGGAAGTCTCTGCTCCCCTTCTTAAACAATGGGACAACATTCGCTGTCCTCCAATCTTCCGGTACTATACCAGAGACCAACGACGACCTGAAGATCAGAGCCAGTAGCTCTGCAATCACCTCTCTTGCCTCCCATAGAATCCTAGGGTAAATCCCGTCCGGACCAGGGGACTTATCTATTTTCAACCCATCTAGAATATCCAAAACATCCTCTGTATCAACTACAATACTTTCTATTTTACACCCCTTCACCCCAGTGACCTCCTCAGCTACATTCATATCGTCCTGCGTGAACACCGAAGAGAAATAATGGTTCAATGCCTCTCCAATCTCTTCCGGTTCCACACACAACTTCCCCCTACTGTCTGTAACTGGCCCTAATCTTGCCCTAACCAACCTTCTGTTCTTGACATACCTATAGAACGCCTTAGGATTCTCCTTAATCCTATCAGCCAAAGTCATCTCATGCCCTCTTCTAGCCCTTCTTAACTCCCTCTTCAACTCCCTCCTAGCCAATCTAAAGCTTTCTACTGCACTACCCGAGCCCTCAAGCCTCATCCGAACATAGGCCTCCTTCTTCTTCCTAACCAACAAATCAACTTTTTTTGTGCACCACGGTTCCCTAGCCCTACCAATTCCTCCTTGCCTGACAGGGACATACCTATCACAGACCCACAGTAGCTGCTCCTTGAAAAAACTCCACATTTCAGACGTTCCTAGTCCCTGTAATCTCCTAGTCCAATCAATGCTTCCTAATTCTCTCCTAATGGCCTCATAATTACCCTTCCCCCAGCTAAAACTACTGACCCGAGGTTCATGCCTATCCCTTTCCATCACTAAGGTGAACGTAACCGAATTGTGGTCACTATCACCAAAAAGCACACCAACTTCCAAGTCTAGCACCTGGTCCGGCTCATTTCCCAGCACCAAGTCTAATATAGCCTCACCTCTAGTTGGCCTATCTACATATTGAGTCAAAAAACCTTCCTGCACACTCTGAACAAAAACTGACCCCTCTGACGAGCTAGAGCTATAACAATTCCAATCAATGTTAGTAAATGTTAGGATAGGACCTGGGTGGGGTTGTTATCAGTGCGGGCTCAATGGACCATATGGCCTCCTTCTGCACTATAGACTCTATGATTCTGTATCCACATGAGAGAGCAGATGGGACCTCACATTAGCATTTCACCTGAAAGGTGGCATCTCCAACATAAGACAAACTAGGGGCAGGAGAGTCAGCCTGGGTTCTAGTGCTCAAGTCCAAGAGTGGAAACTGAACCCACAACCTTTTGACTCAGAGGCCAGAGTGCAATACACTTATGCAAGTTTTTCCCTGACCGTAACATTTGATCTCTCCTTGCCTGTGCAAAAGACAATGCACAATCTGATTCCCACCAGTAGGGGGACAAGGCAGGCCTGGAAAATCAGCTGCTTCCAGTAGAGGGTACAATCCTTGGCACCTCAACCCTCTGGATGTTTCCCCCCACATATCCTCAACCGATCACACCCCCGAACTGGCAGGTTGTACCAGCCCCTTGGCCTGGCTGATTGCACCCTGGCCAGGCCTGCCCCCTTTGATCACCACCACCCCCCCGCCCCACCCCAGTCGATTGTGATCCCCCGGTCCAGCCCAGTGCATTGCCACCACCCCCCCCACAAGCAGCGTGGTCGATTGCCGCATCCCGAATGTCGCCCAGCCCGATTGATTGCCGCCCTGGCCAATCGCTGGCTGCAGAGTCTCCACTACCCATTAGGGGGCTCCCATCATGGCCCCACCCATCAGGCCCCACCCCCTGGCACTGCCAGTGCCTGATGACAGTGCCAGGCACTGTCAGGGTGTCAGGCTGGCACTGCCCAGGAGCAATGCAACCCTGTTCCCGACTTTCCGGGGGCCTCAATGGCCTCCTGTCCTGCCACTGAGGCCATCACATTTGGTGCAAGACTGGTCTTGCCAGAAATTCCAACCCCATAAGATCGCAAGATGTGAAAAACTGAGCACAAATGCAATTTTTTGCCTCTCGCGCATTCTTGCTGGCTGACCCCATCCATTGACCAGCAGGATGAGCCGATAAGATTGCCCCATAAGTGTCATAACAACAAGAATACCGGAGTGATCCATGCCATTCCGTCAGGCACACACCAGGCTGCAGTGGTCCCACACCCAATCCCCTTTTTGGAGAGTGGCGAGTTGTGTGCTGGTATTGAGGGAGGCCTAAACATGCCGCTGAGCCTGGCTGCAGAGAGCTTGGGCATTGATTTGCAAGGGCACCCTGATCTCACAGGGCGCTGGGAAGCCCCATCCCTCCCCTCATGAACATTGGGCCACCTCTCATCGGTGGCATGTTCTCTCCCCAACACGGGTCACCGGCATTGGGCACCAGGGTCCTCCTGATAGGTTCCCCTTCATGACCCCTGACATGCCCCCCCCCATCATGGTCTCTTCATGACCCCCACCACACAACCCGCTACCCCCGCCCCCCCCAATACACTCCCCCTCATCATAGTCTGCACATCAAAGGTCCCACTCATGCCCCAACTCCTTGGCACCTCCACGGCATACTGGAAGTGTCCAGTGGGCACTGCCAGTGTGCCAGGTGGTCTCTGCTCTGAACCATATGGATGCTTCAACGGCCTCCAATCCCCCCAGCATGGCCACTGCACCAGGTGTCTGCTACTAGAGACCAGTAATGATTCCCACCCGAGCGACATCCTGCCAGAGAGGTAGGAACATTTTGGGAGGGGGAATGACCAGGTGCCAGACTTGCTCATGAAATTAAATTCAAGTCAATCTCATGCTAATCCATCTTTCTGGGCGCAATCTGATTTGTGCCAATGGAAAGAGGCCAGGCTGACTGCAAACTGTTTGGCACCAACACGGAACCAATTACCAGGACTGCACACAATTTTCCAGGATTGGTGCAATCTGTGCCAGACGCAGTGGGGTATCAGAAAATCATCCCCCTGGTCCGTTGACTCAATGTCTCAGTTAGAGTTTCAGCTGTTCAACAATGGAAACCCAGCATATTGATGAGCTTACATCCTGCATCACAATTTATTTAGAAGGTTATCCCTTCCTTTCAAAGCTATAAAGATACTACATAAATGTGAGTTGTTAATGTAGAATAAACATTGACAGTTTATAGCTCTTTTCCATTTGTGCTGCACCCTCCTTCTCACCCTGTACCCCACCATTCAGATTACTCTGGTAAGTAACATTATGCTTGTGATCTCCACAATTGCCACATACAAGCCCCGATTTCAATTCCAGGTTCAAGACAATAAAGGATGGGCAATTCTACTCAGTGGTGTTAGTCTTTTCAGTGCAATTTGTCAAAATCGGTCTTGCCAGAGCAAACCCTGGCAGAATTTTAAGCGCTAATTACAATTAGCACAAATCGCATTTTCTTTACGATTGCACTGGATTAAAAAAAATCTTGCTGATAGAAGGTTTCCTATACAAAACTGGCCACAACTCCAGATCCAGGATGGCACAGTGATTAGCACTGCTGCCTCACAGTGTTAGGGATCTGGGTTTGATTCCAGCATTGGGTGTCTGTGTGGAGTTTGCACATTCTCCCTGTGTCTGTGTGGGTTTCCTCCCACAGTCCAAAGATGTGAATTGTCCATGCTAAATTGCTTTTTAGTGCCCCAGTATGTATAGGTCAGGGGGATTTGATTCGATTTACTATTATCGCATGTATTGGTATACAGCGAAAAGTATTGTTTCTTGCATGCTATATGGACAAAGCATACCATTGATAGAGTACATAGAGTACATGGCTCCATACGCAAGACTGGCCACACACCAGATCAAGGGTGGCACAGTGGTTAGCACTGCTTCTTCACAGCACCAAGGACCTGAGTTAAATTCTGATCTTGGGTAGTATCAGTGGAGATTGCATGTTCTCCCTGTGTCTGCATGCGTTTCCTCTGGGTGCTCCGGTTCCCTCCCACATTACAAAGATATACCAGTTAGGTGGATTGGCCGTGGTAAATTGCCCTTTCGTATCTGGGGGGATTTGCAGGGCACGTACCTGGAGTTATCGGAATTGGGCCTGGGAGGGATAGGGAAGAAGGAAAGGAGAGGGTGCAGAGTGTAGGGGGTGATTCTTACAGCCAGGGGAGATCAGCAGAGGCCGTGCACTGGGCTTCCCGCTGGGTGCTGTGGCCTCCGTGTGTCTCCGGATTTCCTGTATCATCAGCTCCACGCAAGAAAACAGCGCTGAACTGAATAAATTATGTTAATCGTGATTTACATCTGATTAGCATGCCCAAGCCTGAGTTTCTATGGATTCCTTCACTCCAGCCTGGCTGTCCAACCCCACTGGAGTGAAGGAGTCCATGGAGACCCCCCCCCAGGAGATCGGGGAGGTGGGTTGCCCCCTGAGCATTGCCAGCTTGGACCTTCATTTTGAAATCTCCACTGAAAAGAGCAGTGGGATTTACTGCAGTTATTACGTGAATTCAGCACTTTGAATTTTTTTGGGAGAGTTCCACCGATTGTGTGACTAGAGTATAGGGAAAGATCAAATTAATATAAGGTAAGACCATTCAAAAATCTGATGGCAGCAGGAAAGAAGCTGTTGAGTCAGTTTGTGGGTGATCTCAGACTTTTAGCAGGGTGGAGATACCTGGATAGTTCCTTGGTAAGATACTCTGTTGGAGAGTCGGTAAAGGCTTGATGGGCCAAATGGTCTCCTTCTGCACTATAGGGATTCTTTTATGACAAATGAATGATCATGGCAAATTTGGATAGCATGATGGTACAGTGATTGGTCCTGCTGCCTCACAGCACCAGGGATCGAGGTTCGATTCCTGGCTTGGGTCACTGTTTGTGCGGAGTCTGCACGTTCTCCCTGTGTCTGTGTGGGTTTCCTCCAGGTGCTCCGGTTTTCTCCCCCACAGTCCAAAGATGTGCAAGTTAAGTGGATTGGCCACACTAAATTCTCCCTCAATGTTCCTGAACAGGTGCCGCAGTGTGGTGATTAGGAGATTTTCACAGTAACTTCATTGCAGTGTTAATGTAAGCCTAATAAATAAACTTTAACTTTTGTTTCCAGAAGGCTCTTAAAATCTTAGTCCCAGGGATATTGAGGCATGTTTTAAAAGCTTTAAATTTTCAAAAAATTAAGAAACTGACTATTGTATATAAATCATTCTGTACAGTGTTAAAGTGATTTACAATCAAGTTACAATCTTCCCCCCAACCTCCCCACCCGCCCATGGATGGTTAACTCTGATTAAAAATGCTTAATTTTTTGTGATAATGCTATTTTCAGTTGATCAAACTGCATCGAGTTATCGAGTGTAAATATATCAAGGAATACATTAATGCAAATTTTATTTAAAATTAAGTTTTACACTGCCTGATTTCACTGGTAGTGTGAAATATTTTACATTTGGTGATATGTAAATACATTTGAGTGGGGAAACTGAAAATTAAAACACTCCTCAGAGCTAACAGAGTTTGTACTTGTGTCAACTATTGCACCCAAAGTCAAAACTTTTGGCCAAAGCTCTTGGTGCTTTTAGAACATATGGAGGGTCCTTGTATGAAGGAGGCCACACCCTCACAGATACTGAAATTACCCCAAGTCATAGAACACTGGTTTGTATACTTATTAAAGTCACAAGTAGACTTACATTAACACTGCAATGAAGTCACTGTGAAACTCCCCTAGTCACCACACTCCAGCGCCTGTTTGGTTACACCGAGGGAGAATTTAGCATGGTCAACGTACCTAGTCAGTACATCTTTTGGACTGTCGGAGGAAACCGGAGGAAACCGGAGAAACCCACGCAGAAATGGGGAGAACTTGCAGACTCCGCACAGACTGTAACCTAAGCCAGGAATCGAACTCGGGTCCCTGGCGCTGTGAGGCAGCAGTGCTAACCATGGTGCCACCATGCCGCCCGGCTACATGCTCATCTAACACCAACCCTGAATCTCTGTGACTTCTGATCGGCATTCTTTGTATCGAATATGGTCAGCATATTTTGCACTCTCGTCTCACCTTTTGTTCCCCTCATTGCCAAACAACGCTGCCAACTAACATTGGAACTCCCTTGGCAGGGTGTGAAAATTTTAACCGATTCCAATCATATCATGCAAAATCCAAATTCCCCGAGAAAGTAACAGACTTGCCCACGCTCCCCAGTAAATTGCACAGATTTACAGAACCAGGTGAAAACCTCAAACATCCAACTCTCTGCTACACTGTGCTCAATTCCCATCATGTGTAATATCTCACTAACATTTTAAGTAGCAGCAACCTGGTTGTTCACTGTTTATTCTGGAGTGTTCATGATATGTGGGTATGGCTGTTAGGGCCAGCGTTTGCCCGTCCCTAATTGTCCTTGAACTGGGTGGCATGCTCGGCCATTTCAGAGGACAGCTGCAAGCCACACATAGACCAGTCCTGCAGGGAAGGATGGAAGATTTCCTTCACTTTGGGGCTTCAGTGAGCCAGATGTGTTTTTGTGACAGTCAGTGATAGTTTCATGGTGGCCATTTCTGACACTAGCTTTTTATTCTACATTTTATGAACTGAATGTTAATTTCACCAGCTGCCCTGGTGGGATTTGTCAGAGGATTAGCCTGGACCTCTGGATTACTCATCCAATAACATTACTCCTCTACACTCCTCCACCTCTGGGTTCTGGTGCAACTCTGCTTTTAGACTCTCCACTGGCCATACCTTCAGCTTCCTTCGTTCTAAGCTTTGGAACTCCCTCGTTACACATCTCTACCTCTCTACACATTTTCCTCCTTTAAGATGCTCCTTAAAACCTATCCTTTTGACCGAACTTTTGATTATCTGTCTTGATACCTTCTTCTACAGCTCAGTGTCAAATTTTAAATTTTTTTATGCATTTGTGGGACATGGGCATCGTTGGCTGGCCAGCATTTATTGCCCATCCCTAGTTGCTCTTGAGAAGGTGGTGTTGAGCTGCCTTCTTCAAATGCTGCAGTCCATACTAAGCCACAATGCCATTAGGGATGGAATTCCAGGAGTTTGACCCAGTGACTGTGAAGAGACTGTGGCGATGGCTTGGAGGGGAACCTTGCAGCTTCCCATGTACCTGTTGCCCTTGTCCTTCAAGATGCAAGTGGTTGTGGAAGATACTGTCTAAGGATCTTTGGTGAATTGCTGTGGTGCATCTTATAGACAGTGTACACTGGTGCTACAGAGCATCGGTGGTGGAACAAGTGAATGTTTGTGGATGCGGTGCCAATCAAGTGGGCTGCTTTTTCCTGGAGAGTGTCAAGCTTGTTAAGTGTGTTGGAGCTGCACCCATCCAGGCAAGAGGAGAGTATTCCATCACACTGCTTACTTGTGCCTTGTAGTTGGTGGACAGTCTTTGGCGAGTCAGGAGGTGAGTTACTCACCACAGGATCCCTAGCCTCTGCATGTGTAGCCAGTGTTAATATGGCAAGTCCAATTAGATTTCTGAATAATGCTCAATAATGCCTCTGTGAAGCGCTGGTACATTTTACTATCTTAAAGGTGCTAGTAGGCAACATGTAGTTTGCAGTGATTGGAAATATTTTGATATATAAAGTACAAGTTAAATGTCAATCCCTTTCCAGTTCGGTTTTAAAGTAGCATCCCTATCTACACTGAAGCTTTCAATACAGCTGCTATTAAGTATAGTTTGTGGTAAAACATTATATTCTGATTGATGTTGAATTCTGTGTCTATTGAGCCTTTAGGAGGATTGTAGACTCTATGATTGTGAAGCGATGTTAATTTGGCATAGCTCTGTGGCATGTACTCAGCGGAATGTTAAGAGCGGGAAAATTCATTAGGCTCAATCAAAATATCTCTTTAGCAGCGATGAATCCAACCTAATCACCTCCTTGACATAGCTGCATTCTGTCTCCAGGAATGCACTGAGCTGTCTCTTGAATCTATGTATCTCCATGTCAAATGTCTCTCCCTGACAAACTATTCCACAAGTCTCATAATTCTCCAAGTGAAACATTTTCACCTTGCTCCTAACTTATGAATTTTCAACTTGCTCAAAAATGAGAAGCAAAGCTTGAAACCTTTCTGGTTGTATCACAGTTTGGTATGGTTTCTGGTCTGACCAAAACCACAAGAAACTACAAAGGATTATGAATATAGCCCAGTCCATCAGTCAAACCTGCCTCCTATCCATTGATATCCATTCCCGCTGCCTCGGAAAAGCAGCCATCATAATTCAGGACCCCATGCATCCTGGGCATTCTTTCTTCCACCTTTCTCCATTGGAACAAACATACAAAATGTCTGAGTTTACATAGCAAACAACTCAAGAACAGCTTGTTCCCTGCTGTCATCAAACTTTTGAATGGGCCTACAATATAATAAGCTGATCTTTCTATACACCCTAGCTAAAACTGAAACACTACATTCTGCACACTCTCTTTTCCTTCTTCCTCTAAGTACGCTATGAACAGTTTGTTTTGTATACATGCAAGAAACAATACTTATCACTGCATACATGTGACAATAATAAATCAAATCAAAAAGGAGAGGATGATGGGATACATCAAATTTAATTGGTCCTGGATCTATTTTCATTATCTCCAACTTCATCTCCAACAGAAAAAAGCACAGAAATATACAAACATAGAAACTAGAAGCAGGAGTAGGCCATTTAGCCCTTCAAGCCTGCTCCGTCATTTATTTTGATCATGGCTGATTATTGAATTCAATATCCTGATTTCCCCCTTCCCCCCGCCAAATCCCTTTATCCCTTTAGCTCCAAGAGCTTTATCTAATTTCTTCTTGAAATCACACAACATTTTGGCCTTAACTACTTTCTGTGGTAGTGAATTCCACACATTCACCACCCTCTGGTTGAAGAAATTTTTCTTCCCCTCAGTTCTAAAAGGTTTGTCCCTTATTCTCAAACTATGACCCCCTAGTTGTGGACTTCCCCACCATGAGAAGCATTCTATTTAAATCTACCCTGTCTAACCCTGTTAGAATTTTATACGTTTCTATGAGACCCCCTCTCACTCTTCTAAACTCCAGTGAAAATATATAGAAACAAGACAGTTAAAAAAATGTAATGTCAAAAATCTGGGATGAGATTTTTTCCTGAGTCTCCACATAAGTGGCTTCAGCCTTGAACACAGCAGGTACTTTATCAGAAATGTGTGGCCACATTGTCTAAGATTTTTTCGATAAGTCTCCTGCTAGCAAGGTCCTGCTCTGACAAGCATCTCTGATAAATTTGCCCTCAGCTTCAGCAATCTTAAACCTAATTATCCACCAAAATCTTTCCCTGCCAGAGGAAAACATAATCCTTTCTCAATACTGAGATGCTGAATTTTCCATCAGAGTATTTGCAAGCTGCCCATTTTTGCTTAAATAATTCAAAACATAGCATCAAGCTCTACACTCTCTCAAATCCTTTTCGCAAACACAGTGCCATCACACGTGATTCAGCTCAAAGCTTTTACACCTTGTGCAATGTGTAAAATTATATAACTTAGATCATTTCCTTAATAAGAGTTACTGTTATGAATGGACTGACGTAGAGATCGCATACACTATTTATAATGTGCCCGTGGCATTTTATAAATCCTGAAACTAAGTACGTAATTTCTGTTCTTTGCTACACTCTGCAGCTTGTCACCAGCAGAATTATATTTATTAGCAAAAGACCAGTGGCTTTATTACCATTTGTGAAATTGTTAAATGGTATCACCGCAGTGAATTTACTGCTGGATCAATTTAATTTCAGCCGATTCTAATTCACTGTTGGAATATCATTCTTGCTGTTTAGTCATAAATATGTGCAGGTTGCTTGTTTATTGCCTTACGACATTTAACATAATTATGCAGAATGACTTCCCACTGAGACACTGAAATACTATTTCCTCAGTCTGACTATCATCCCCAGACTCAGCAGTCCAGTGATCAACAGATTTTCCATTTTCCACCTCTCCCTGGGACTCAGGGAATCCACTATTGCGGTTCATCCCAATTCATGATCACCAAGCTTCACTTCTTTGTGTTGCTTTCAGTGATCCTTCTTGGCACTTCCTCCAACTTCCTAATCAATTTAACCCCAAATATTCTTTTTTGTTAAGAACTGATCCATGCACGGAGCATCCAACATTGAATCAATGGCTGTAGTAAAATAAAGCCAGAGGAAACAAGAGACTTTTGTCAATGTTAACCACAGGGCTTTGATCATTTAGCCATTGATGAATCACTTCCAGCCTGCTTTGGGCACTGCCAAAGATTCGGTGGCTCCTGGCCTCCTTTCGGCTGGAAAGTAGATGGTGGGGTGAGGGGGACAGGACTAGGAGGAGTCAAGGAAGGGACAGCTCACAAAGTGGTTGTGAAGTCGTAATGGACATTCTTTTCCCTCCTGGCCTTTTAATGGCACATTTTTGACTTATTATTTTGGACTCTTCATTCTTCGGCACAGGTACTGACCTACTTTCAGCTGGTGGGAAAAGAACAGTGGCTTTTCCCACTCACACCACATTTAAAATCCAATTGGGGTCCAATCAATGTGATGGGACTCCAATTTCATAAATCGATGAAGGTCTCTTCCATCACAGAGTGGTACTCCATCTGCCTTCAGAACCATGATGCTTAAGATCACAGGTGCCAAGGAAAGGACAAACTGTACCGGGCACATGATCTCTATATGACATAGAAATCATCAAAATCTTACAGTGCAGAGCCCTTCAGCTCATCGAGTCTGCACCGACAACAATCCCACCCAGGCCCTATTCCCGAAATCCCACATATTTACCCCGCTAATCCCTCTAACCTTTGAATCCTGGGGCACTAAGGGGCAATTTAGTATGGCCAATGCACCTAAACCACACATCTTTGGACTGTGGGAGGAAACCGGAGCACACAGAGGAAATCCATGCAGACACAGAGAGAATACAGTGACCCAAGCCAGGAGTCAAACCCAGGCCCCTGGAGTTGTGAGGCAGCAGTGCTAACCATTGTGCCACCCATAGGCTCACTATACTTAGAACTGGTCCGTGCTATGTCCCAGAGTCACAAAATGGACCTCAAAGGAGTTTGTACAGCCTACTAATTAACACATTTATTTGGGGCCTTGGCAGTGAATGTATAGGCCTTTGCAATCAGGCATACAGTGCAGCAACCTATCTAATAAGTAGCTGTGAGATTTGGAAACCTCTTTTTTTGCACTCACAAGACCCGATCAGAGGCTGATAATTCTGCAATGAGTAACTCATCTCCTTACTCCTCAAAGCCTGTCCACCATCTACAAGACACAAGTCAGGAATGTGTTGGAATACTGTCCATTTGCCTGGATGAGTGTAGCTCCAACAACACTCAAGGAGCTTGAAACCAACCAGGACAAAGCAGCTACTAGATTGGCACCTCATACACTACTTTTAACATTCACTCCCTCCATCACTGACACTGGCAGCAGTCCGTACCAATACGGGATGCACCACACTGACTCACCAAAGCTCCTTTTGGTAGCACCTTTCAAACCCATGACTTCTACCATATATACTCCTGTTGAAGGAGCAGTGCTCCAAAAACTCGTGATTCCAAATAATCTGTTGGACTTTAACCTGGTGTTTTGAGACTTCTTACTGATTCTACTACAGCACTGTTTCTGCACTGCTGCTGGGTCACCACCCTGGAATTCCCTATCTAACTGTACTGTGGGTGTACCTACACCACATGAACCGCAGTGGTAAAAAGGCAGCTCACCACCACCTTCTCAAAGGTTATTAGGGACAGGCAACTATGCTGACCTAGCCAGCAATAACCATGTCACTGATGTTCAAAAAGTGGAGGAAGAAATTGGTAAAAAATTCTTTGAGGAGGTGACAAAAACGGTTGACGATGGGAGAGCCGTTGATGTCATCTATATGGATTTCAGTAAGGCATTTGACAAAGTCCCTCATGGTAGGCTGGTAGAAAAGGTTAGGGCGCGTGGGATACGAGGTCAGGTAGCTAGGTGGATTGAGAACTGGCTGGGTAATAGGAGACAGAGGGTAGTTGTGGAGGGGACCTTGTCGAGCTGGAGGCCAGTGACCAGTGGTGTGCCGCAGGGCTCAGTACTGGGACCTCTCCTCTTTGTAGTATACATAAATGACTTGGAAGAGAGCGTAGGTGGTGTGATCAGCAAGTTTGCTGATGACACCAAGATGGCAGGGTTGGCGGGTACTGAAGTGGATTGTGAGGTGATACAACAGGATGTAGATAGGTTGGTACATTGGGCAGATAGGTGGCAGATGGAATTTAATCCTGACAAATGCGAGGTGATGCATTTTGGACGGAATAATGCAGAGAGGGGCTATGTGATAAAAGGTAGACAGATTAGGAGTATAGAAATACAGAGGGACCTGGGAGTGCAGGTTCACAAATCCATGAAGGTTGCGTCACAAGTGGAGAAGGTCGTTAGGAAGGCTTATGGGATGTTAGCCTTTATAGGAAGGGGCATAGAGTATAAAAGCTGCCGTCTAATGCTTCAGTTGTACAGAACGTTGGTTAGACCGCATTTGGAGTACTGCGTCCAGTTCTGGTCACCTTACTACCGGAAGGACGTGGAGTCTCTGGAAAGGGTGCAGAGGAGGTTTACCAGGATGTTGCCTGGCATGGAGGGACTGAGTTACGAGGAAAGGTTGGAGAAACTGGGACTTTTCTCCTTGGAAAGACGGAGATTATGGGGGGACATGATAGAGGTATATAAGATACTGAAGGGAATAGATAGAGTTAATAGAGAGAGACTGCTCCCTAGACTGGGTACAAACACGAGAGGTCATGATTTAAGGGTGAGAGGGGAGAGGTATAATTTGGAAGTGAGAGGAAGGTTCTTTACGCAGAGAGTTGTGGGGGTATGGAACGCACTACCGAGTAGGGTGGTGGAGGCAGGAACGTTGGACTTGTTTAAGGTTCAGTTAGATAGACACATGAGTGAAACGAGGATGGAGGGTTATGGTAGGGGCTATTAAATAAGGTTAGAACCTCGGGAGACACCGGAAAAGCAGACTTGTAAGATTAACGTTTTTGTCTTTTTATTCCGCAGGTGGAGGTCCACCTCGTGTCAAACGAGGGGCATGCACACGGTGGGTCGTGCGTGGGCTGCTCTTGGAGGTTCCAGGAGTGGCCTAGTACTTCGTGTCGGTGTGTGTGCTTGATCCTGGACCGGTAGACGGGCGCCGCAACAGCTCGGTGACTAGCACTGCTAGCTGTGCAGATACATGGATTTGGGCCTGTGTCTGTGGGAGTTTGCGCATTCTCCCTATGGTTGCGTGGGTTTCCTCCGGGCGCTCCGGTTTCCTCCCACACCCCAAAGATGTGCTCTTAGGCTGATTGGTTTTACCAAATTGACACTATTCTCCCCTGAATCTGGCTAAGTTAGGGGTTCCACTCGTAGACATGCAGGGTAGAATAGGTGTAGGGTGATGCGGTGGCGCAGGCTCGTTGGGCCGAAGGGCCTGTTTCCCGTGCTGGGTTGTTCTTTGTTCTTTGTAACACAATGCAAACTTCTTTTACCCCTATACCCACTGAGTAAAAAATATTTATCCCCAACAACAGAACTTCCAGATCGAAAAATGCAATAGGACCTGGGTTCAATTCCAGCCTCGGGTGACTGCCTGTATGGAATTTGCATGTTCTCCCTACATCTGCGTGGGTTTCTTCCGGGTGCTCTGATTTCCTTCCATAGTCCAAAGATGTGCGGGTTGGGTGGATTGGCTATGATAAATTGACCCTTCGTGTCGGGAGGCTGGTAGGGTAATATGTGGGATTACATGGATAGGGCCTGGGTGGGATTGCTGTCAGTGCAGGCTCGATGGGCCGAGTGGTCTCATTCTGCACTGTAGGGATTCTGTGTGAGGAAGGGATTCCCAACTCTTGTCAGTGGATCTTCAGCAAGTCCTCCACATGTTGGCAATCTTTGGGAAATCCCAGGCCTGCTCCATCTGAATCATTCTTTGGAAGCTTAATGCATTGCCTGATTATTTGGATTTTTAACCTGCACCAGTGCAGCATTGCAGTCTGAATATTGGGCTCGGTGAGAATTTGCTCAGTTGCTCCTGACCTCTGACCTCCCCATTATGACCCGACATAACAAGCATACAATACAGGAGAAAACAATCCTGACGTGCTGACAATGAATATCACTTGCGTTGATCATGAAGGGTACTTAGCTAACTATGACATGGCCAATAAATTTAACTTAGATGTAATTATTTTTAGATGTATTTCTGTGCACAATACTGTAATTTACACCTTTTTGTTTGCTTTAACAAGTATCAGTATTCATTGTCTAAAAGGAATTTGAAGTGTGAATATCCTACTTTTAGATGAAACACCAAAAAGCATCAGAGAGAAAAATAACTTTTCACAAGCTGTTTCCTCGTAAACATTCTTGTGGGAAATGAAAGTCTAACAAAATAACACTTTGGGAAATACTTGAATGTCTTTGGGCTATTTGTTATTGCATTATTAATTTATCTTTATTTTGACAGATCTCTCAATCTGAAGCCATTTTTTAAAGTTTCAACAAGCTCTCTAAATGATCACTGAACTTGAGCAAACTGTCCGCAGACGCAGTAACTTTGTGAATCACTAAACTGGTTTTCATGAACGTATCCAGAAATAGTGGGTTTTAAATTTAAATTAATGAGGTGTTGCCAAACTGATGAGAGTTTGCTGAATTAGAAAGGATGTATGATATGGTTTGAGTGGATTTATTATTGTCACATGTATTGGTATGCAGTGCAAAGAATTATTTCTTGTGCACTATACAGACTAAACATACAGTATATATAGAGTACGTAGGAGAGAAGTCAAGGAGAAGTTGCAGAATGTGGTGTTACAGTCATAGCTAGGGTGTAAAGAAAGATCAACTTAATAGAAGGTAGGTCCATTCAAAAGCCTAATGGCAGCGGGGAAGAAGCTGTTCTTGAGTTGGTTGGTACGTGATCTCAGAACTTTATATCTTTTTCCTGATGGAAGAAAGTGGAAGAGAGCACACCTGGGGTACATGGTGTCCTTGACTATGCTGGCTACTTTGCCAAGGCAATGGGAAGTGTAGATGGAGTCAATGTTTGGGAGGCTGGTTTGCGTGATACACTGAGCTATGTTCATAACCCTTTGTAGTTTTTTTGTGGTCTTGATCAGAGCAGGAGCCATACCAAGCAGTAATACAACCAGAAAGGATGCTTTCTATGGTGCATCTGTAAAGGTTGGTGAGAGTTGCAGTGGACATGCCAAATTTCTTTAGTCTCCTGAGAAAGTAGAGGCATTGGTGGGCTTTCTTAACTATAGCATTGGTGTGGAGGGACCAGGACAGGTTGTTGGTGATCTGGACACCTAGTAACCTGAAGCTCTCGACTATTTCCACTTCAATCCTGTTGAAGTAGACAGGGGCATGTCCTCCTCTATGATTCCTGAAGTCTATGAATGAGCGAAAACATGATGAAACACTGACGGGAAGAATTTAAGTAGCATTTCAGGTATGCAGTTGTGAATGTTTGCCCTCATTAGTCAACTCTGCTGATCTACAGTAGACTCCTTTGTGGACATATTACATTGTCTGTGTGATGCATTCACAGAGGCATACAAAAAAATGGGCCTTAAGTTAAATATCCAGAAGGCAAAGGTGCTCTGCCAACTTGCTCCTGCTGTGCAACCCTGCCCTCGACTGTCAATATTCACAGCAAACCATTGGATAATGTGAATTATCTCTCATGCTGATGGGAGAGGGTATACATCAATGATGAAACTCAACATCACCTCCAGTGTGCCAGCGCAGCCTTCAGCACCAAGTGGTCTACTGTGCTACAATGCTACCTGTCCTCATGTATGTATCAGAGACATGGACAACTTACAGCAGACACTTTAAATCCCTGGAGAAATGCCTCTGCAAAGTCCTGAAAATCCAATAGCAGTATCCTCTCTCAGACAATATCCCTAGTATGGACGTACTGGTTATGCTGCAACAGCCACTCTGGCTGGACCAAATGGTCTGCATGCCTAACAGAGGACTCCCAAAACAAGCTCTCTACTCTGAGCTATGTCACGGCAAATGGCCACCAGGAAGTCAGAGGAAATGTTTCAGGGATGTCCTCAAAGCCTCACTGAAAAAAATGCAACATCCCCACCAATATGTACAAATCTCTTGTCCAAGACCACCCAACTGGAGAAGAAGCATCTGTGAAGGCGCCAACTATTTTGAACATCTCTGACAGGCCTTGGTTCAGGTCAAAAGCAAACAGTGGAAGGGGTAGACCAAAAGGCAGATGTCCACCTCACCAAACACTATCTACTCCACCCATGGTCCTTCTAGTCACCCAAGGAGCCACAACCCCAGAATGGAAGAAAGTTATCCTCAATCCCCAGAGACTAAGATGAAGACACTTTTATTTTAGACATTAACACTACCTTGAATAGCCTGATTTTCTCCATTTTTGACACAGTAAAAACCCATATGAATGGAACATTTTTAATCATCTTCGTCATAATGGGGAAAAGAACCAATATGTCTGCATTAATTATTTCTCAGAAAGAAACCAAAATTACTACAAATTACTCAGCGAGTTAATCATCATTAAAGGAAAAAAAATTCATGACAAGATTATTTTTGTCACAATTCAAGAATAGGTTTTTCCCAAATCATTTAAATAGAATTCTTGATTTTTGTCACATGGAATCATAGAAGCACAGAAAATAGGTGCAAGAGTAGGCCATTCAGCCCTTCCAGCCTGCACCATTGTTCGATATGATCATGGCTGATCGTGCACTTTCAATATCCCACTCCTGCTTTATCTCCATATCCCATGATCCCTTTAGCCACAAGGGCCATGTCCACCTCCCTCTTGAACATATCTAACAAACTGGCCCCAATAGCTTTCTGTGGTAGAGAATTCCACAGGTTCACAACTCTGAGTGACAAAGTTCTTCCTCACCTCAGTCCTGAATGGCTTACCCCTTATTCTTAGACTGTGACCGCTGGTTCTACACTTCCCCAACATCGGGAACATTCGTCCCATATCTAGCCTGTCCAGTCCCATCAGGATTTTATGTTTCTATGAGATCACCTTTCATTCTTCTCAATTCCAGTGAGTACAAGCCCAGTTGATCCAGTCTCTCTTCATGTCAGTCCTGCCATTTCAGGAATCAGTTTGGTGAACCTTCCATGGAATCCTTCAATAGCAAGAATGTCCTTCCTCAGACCAGGAGACCAAAACTGTACATAGTACTCAAGGTGTGCCCTCACCAAGGCTCTGTATAACTGCAACAAGACATCTTTACTCCTACAAAGATCCTCTTGCTATGAAGGCCAGCATGCCATTGGCTTTCCTCACCGCCTGCTGTATATGCATGCCAACCTTCAACAACTCTTCCACCAATATTCCCAGGTAACACTACACTTCCCCTTTTCCTAAACTGCCACCATTCAGATAATAACCTTCCTTCCTGTTTCTGCCTCCTCCCTGGATAGCACACAGATCGACTGCAGTATCAGCCAGTGTACTGTCTCTAATCATTAAACTTAAAGCTTCACGTCCCCAGGATTAGGGAATTGAGCTACAAGATTAGGTTGGAGGGAACTAGCTTGTTCTCTTTGGAGATTGAGGGAAGGCCTGATTGAAGTGTGCAAGATTATGACAGATTCAGAGAAGATACAAGCTCTAGTGAACACAAATTTAAGAATTTTGGCAAAAGTGGGACATGAAAGGGAATGTTTTTAAGCAGCAAGTGTTGCTGACCTTGAATTTCTGCCTGTGAGAGTGGTGACCAGTTGATGATTTCAAAAGAAAATTGGATGGTCACGAGGCAAATAAACTTTCAGGATAATGGGAATAGAGCAGAGGAGTTGGACTAACGGAATTGCCCTAAAGTCAATGGGCTGAATGGCCTCCTATATGTTTATGATGTACTAACTTTGATGGTATGAGACAGCATTGGCTAGGATAAGCTGACAAAGGCTGACATTTAAAGAACACCTGGATGAATTCAACAACTGTACATCCCTATCTGGTGTAAGAGTAACAAGGGAAATCACGGATAGTGTTAAGGCCAAAAAGCAGCAAACCTGCGGACTGGGAGAAATTTAAAATCCAGCAGAGGAGGACAAACGGTTTAATTTGGAAGGGGAAAGTATAGTACAAGAGTTGGCTTGCAGGGGAAATAAAAACTGCCTGCAAAAGCTTCTATAGATAGCTGAAGAGAAAAAGACTGATGGAGATAGACAGAAAAATAGAGAAGATAGGAGCAGGAGGAGGCCATTTGGCCCTTCAAGCCTACTTCACCATTCATTACGATCATGGCTGATCATCAACTCAGTAGACTAATCCTGCTTTCTCCCCATAACCTTTGACCCCATTCACTCCAAGTGCTGTATCTAGCTGCCTCTTGAATGCATTCAATGTTTTGGCATCAACTGCTTCCTGTGGTAGTGAATTCCACAGGCTCACCACTCTTTGGGTGAAGAAATGTCTCCTCACCTCTATCTTAAATGATCTATCCCGAATCCTCAGACTGTGACCCATGTTTCTGGACTTCCCTACCATAGGGAACATCCTCCCTGCATCTACCCTGTCTAGTCCTGTTAGCTGGATGGCAGTGTGTGACAATAAGGAGGATGGTAAGAGGCTGCAGGGTGACTTGGGTAGACTGGCTGAGTGGGCAAATATTTGCCAAATGCAACACACTATAGATAAATGTGAGGTTATCTACACAGAAAACTGTGGCTAACTTCACCTTTTTAGGGGAAAGAGTAATATAAAATGTTTTAACCTCGAGAGAAGAGATCATCTTGGTGGCCACCAACGTAAAATCTTTGAAGACCCCAAATTGCAAAAACCCATCTGGTTCACAAGTGTCATTTCAGGAAAGAAATCTGCTGTCCTTACCCAGTCCGGCCTACATGTGATGCCAGACCTACCAGCAATGTGGTGGACTCTTAAATGCCCTCAAGGATGGGCAATAAATTGTGACACCCACATCCCATGAACAAGCAAATAAAAAAAGAAGCTGGAGATATCCAAAGATGTGCAGGTTAGGTGGATTGGCCAATATCAATTGCCCCTTACTCTCAGGGATGTCAGCAGGGTAAATAAGTGGGGTTACAGCATGGGTGGAATTGTTGTCGGTGCAGGCTCAATGGGCTGAATGGCCTCTTTCCTCTTTTTCAGGAATGGAAGAGGGATAACTGTGCGAAGGTGTGCTTTGTCCCTCCCCTATGTTACATGGGCTGAGGCCATAATAGCCCCAGACTGTACTGTCATCTGGCACAATGATGGTCATAGTCATGGACTGGCCTATCAGCCTGTCAGACTGTTAGTCAGATTGCAAATCTTCCACACCATACTCTAAGGGAATAGGAAAGAAAACAACAACAAAGTTATGCTTATTGCACGCCTGAGGCCTATTGCTGTGGTGATATATAAAGGGTAATGTGAGCTAAGCCCATAAAAGCAAGACACACATACATACAAAGCTGACAGAACTGACACCATTAAGCCCAAGAAAGTGTTGAAAACAGATCACAATTTATAATAGACAACAAGGACTGTAATATTTCAAAATAATGCTAAAATACCTGGAATGTTCAAATTAAGGGTGACACGGTGGCACAGTAGTTAGCACTGCTGCCTCACCAGGGACCCGTGTTTGATTCCTGGCTTGGGTCATAGTCTGTGTGGAGTTTGCATGTTCTCCCTGTGTCTGAGTGGGTTTCCTCTGGGTGCTCCGATTTCCTCCCACAGTCCAAAGATGTATAAGTTAAGTGGATTGGCCTTGATAAATTATCTATTAGTGTCAGGGTGATTAGCACAATAAACATATGGGGTGTAGGAATAGGGCCCGGGTGGGATTGTTGTCACTGCAGGCTTGATGGAGCGAATGGCCTCCTTCTGCACTGTAGGGATTCTATGATTCAAATCCTCCCCTTTGAATCGTGGATACAGACTGTGTATTCCAAGTGCTCTGTGGATGTGCACAATGCAGGGGGTATCAGCTTACAGTTACGGGTGATTTTTAGGTGAATAAATCTATAAACTATACAACAGCACATGGTGTTTGAGGTCAGGTACATAAAGATAAAGAGGGTGGTTTAAAGGTGAATTCAGTCAGACACTGACATCAGAAATTGCTGCTTAAAGCGAGGGGAATGCAACTTTTGGAAAAAAAGATGACAGTTCAGGAATTTAAATTATTAGCCTAATCAGTGATGGACAAGCTTGGGCTTGTAAAACACAGACAGTGGTGTGCGATCAACCCTGTCAACATGGTTGATACAGCCTGTGTAGAATATGAGAGCAGAGACTAAGATATAAGGCTTTTGCCTTATCTCTACTTTATTAATGCAATATGTAATTGCCTGGTGAGAGATTAGTTTAAATATTAAAACCAGTGTTAATGTGCACCAGCAAAATTGTGAAGGAATGTACTCATCTCTCCTTCATTATACTGATGATGAAGGTTTGGCGCATTTTAGCCGGATTTTTCAGTGAAGTAATTTTGGGCTGGAACTTAAGCTGAGATATTGGGATCTATTTTTGTGATTCCCGAGGTTTGAAGTAATTTTGACTGGAATATTGAGTAGGAAGATTTTTAATTGCTACAATTAAAACTTGAGAAATTCCTTTAGGTGATTCTGTTGTTCTGGGAGAAGGAAGGGGAAGAATGTCATCTTCACTCCACCAGAGACCACCCGTACGCACCATCACAAAGCCATAGTGTTCATACCAAGGGGGCCCTGATGGATTGATATAAAATGTGCCTTGTGATCTTTTTATGTTAGCTATGAGTACAATAGCTCATGTTAAGTCCAAAAGATTGCCACTCCAGCAGCGCAACACTCCTTTGGTAGTGCGACAGACTGCCCATCTAGCAGAATCTGATTTAAAGACACTTCATTGTCACCCTAAGGGAGTGCTGCCCTGATGGGGTAATTCTCCAGGGCTGTTAGCTCCAGGCGGAAATCCTGATGGCCCATTGAATCAGCAAGATGGCCAAGTCAGAATTCCCGTCCGGAGTCAATCCCGTTCCTAGTCTCCTATCCCACTGTGCTCACAAAAATCAGTTTCTCAGCCAGAGCAGGCAAGAACCTGATGTCAGCTCTTTGACACAAATTTGAGCGTAGCTTGCGGGCTGGAAGTCCAATTCAGCCTCCTCCTGTCATGCTCTCGATCCTCCCCAGAATTCCCCCTTCACCAAACAGTCCAGACCCTGATAAGCTTGAATCTAGCACCTTGGACTCCAAGAGGGAACAAGGAGGTCAGTACTGTGCCCAAGTGCCCATCCGTCACTGCTGGGCTGTAGAAGGCCCTCCCCAAGGGACCTGCTAGTTGTGTGGGCTCAGGCTAGGGAGGGGGAAGGGAGTGGCCTCTAGACTTTTCCCCAGGATGGGGGGGGGGGGGGGGGGGAGTCATGTGGCTGGACTTCTCCTTCTTGCCCTGGGAAACATAAAGATCACTCTTGGCATGATGATTTCAGACAACTTTGGATCAGAAATCTTTATTGATGTCTGTGTACTGTAAAAGCGTTGAAGTGGCCTGGTAATTTAAAATCAGATATAGCCCCCTCCTTCCATGCTCACAACCCCCACTAGCAGTCCCACGTACACCTTGGAAGCTTTGAAAAGTCACAGCAGCACTTTGTTCTATGGAAGGAGTTAATTTCAGAAGCCCTAGGTGTGCCCAGACTCCTTTGAAGTACTCTGATTGACAGGAGATATCAGTTTCAACGGGGGGATTCCCTTAATTTCTCTCAGAAGCCCTGGGTGTGAACAGAACCCATGAAGTACTCTGATTGACAAGGGATGTATGTTTCACTGGGGGAATTCTCTTGCTTTATCTCAGAAACCCCAGGTGTTATCAGACTCCTTTGAAGTACTTTGATTGAAAGGAGATCAGGGACTTCCCTCATTTTCTCTCATAAGCCCCAGCTGCACCAAAGCCTCTTTAAAATGCTTCATTTAACAGGAGGCTGTTAGCTTCACTTGCTACATTAGGGTTTATTTATATGCTCACCTTCCGCTCTATTGAGTTTTAGGAGGCTGTTTAATTGACAGCCAAAACCACGTCAAAGAGGAGAATGGCTGTAGTTGTTTGCATAAGGATAAGATGGTGTATCTAGCCACAAAAAGCGTTTTGACTGACAGCTCCAAGGGAGATCAATGCTTGCATTATTGATACAATAATTTCACCCTCATTATCCTTGAAGTACTTGCTCTTTGTACAATACAGTTTGGCCTCATCTTTTAACGCTGCAATTTCCTTTCAAGTCTCTGGCCACGCTGAGAAGCCTTAATGCTTTGCTTATTTTCAATTTCATGCTCCTGTCACAAACCATGCTGATGTTACCTGCAAGGGTGTCCCAGCTTGGAACACTGGTTTGTAGTAGTGTATAGTTTTATGTTTGGAATGGTGTGAGATTATTTTGGAACAAGGAGTAATTGCTACATCAGTTGGGTGTATTTGGGGTTCATATACTTATGCATATTCATATTCATATATGTAAGTATCTTGTATTTTAATCCTGTTTGTGTGCATTTGCCTTTTCTTAAATTTACTAAATAATCTTTAATAATTGTTATACAACAACCGGACTGGTTATTCTCACTATACAACAACAATCCCACCCAGGCCCTATCCCCATAACCCCATATACTTATCCAGCTAATCCCCTGACTCTATGGGGCAATTTAGCATGGCCAATCCACCTAACCAGCACATCTTTGGATTGAACACCCAGAGGAAACTCATGCAGACATGGGCAGAACATGCAAACTCCACACAGACAGTGACCCAAGCCGGAATTGAACCCGTGTCGCTGACACTGTGAGGCAACAGTGCTAACCACTGTGCCATCATGCCGTCCTATATTACGCTTTACAATCTGGAAACAGCGCAGTAATAGCATCAAACAGCTCAGGAGAGTCAGGAAGATGAGTGGCGTAGCATTTCCAATGCAAAACCTTCAGACTTTCCCTGCAATGTCCAGCATAGCGCACCTCAGGGTAACAGATTTTACAGCTCTAGCCATTCCTTTTCTCTCCAAGTAACTTCTCCCATCTCTATTTGAATATCCAGCACTCACCCTCACCCTTAGCCTATTGTTCACTCACACTCATGCCTCACAATCACCCTTCACAAATGCGGTCCTTCCCTCCTGTCCACACAAACCATTACAAACACTCACATCTCATTGCTTTCTCTCGATGCAGGAGAGGAGAGTACACAACTTGGTTAGAGGCAGAGAGCCTGAAACTGGCCTTCCTGTTATAGACACCATATTGGCCAAGGGAAATGTTTGGCCACTTGCTCTATTAGAAAGGAGGCCTTGTTCCAGGAGGCTGTAGATGTCAGTGGCGATTGCCGTGAGAGCTTGATCCTCCTGAAGAACTGGTCCTCCAGCATTTAGCCAGAGCTGATCCTCTGCCTCTCAACCCTATTCAGAATCTTGCCTCTTTCCAGCTGGACTTCGCGATGTTCATCCCCTCTGCCCCGTGGAGGGGGGGGGGGCATGCCACGAGGAGAGGACAGCTTGTGTTGCCCCTGCTGTTGTTGTTGGCTGAGTTGTTGCTTCTCCTGTTGTCCCTCAGCAGGGGATGGGAGATGAAGCTGTGCTGTGCTGAGGTGTGGGCTGTGGGGTGGAACTGAAGGCAAGTGATGTGTTGGACATTTGATGTGTCTTCCAAGAAATCAGCAATCACCTGTCAAGTAGAAATGGCACTCTCTCAGGAAAGAAGTGCTTTGCCCAGCAGATTTCCCAGCTGACCGTGACTGCAGCTCTTCACTGTAACTGATCAAAGGTTTCCCAGCTTGTCAGTTTCACTTTTACAGCTGCACATTCACAGTGACCCAGTTGCTGACAGATTGAGAAATAGGTTTGCTGTCTGTTTAAGGCACAATGGAGAATTAAATCAGAGCTTAATAATCGAACTAAATATTTTAATTACTCACCCGATTGTTACATGCGGATTTTTAGTTTGCTTTCAATCTAGCTGTAGCGAAACCCAAAGTAGGGCAGGATGGTTGGATCCTGACCTAATATCAATCTTTAAGATTTTAACACCCCTCCATGACCCCCAAACTCCCTTCCCTTGCCTGGCTAAGTTATTCTCGTTCTAGTTAGGGTGCTGGTGAAGTTTGTACACAGGGATCTTTCACTTTGTGGCAAGTCACTTTTATATTTGATTCCACTAACTAGGTATCAGATCTAAGCCTTTGGTATGTGAGGGTTTAATTATTCTTGATGCGCGGATTACCAGGGACAATTGGAGGCAAGAGGAGAGCATTCTGATTTGCATTTTGATCGAGAAGGCTGAGCTGTCGGATTTTCTATTTGATTTGAAGATCCTTCTGAAAGCATTTGCTGGCATATCAGGAACTGTGTGTGATTAATAATTGAGACCACAAACAGAGCGCAACGCTCGGCAATGTGCGTTTAAACATTCTGCTAATCTATGACAATCAGTGCTGCTAGAGTTCTGATCTTGCCTTTTAACTTTTCTTTGAAAAACTTGCTGAGTGCCCTGATTCATTGAAAATACCAAATCAAATTCCCTTCAGCTTGTGTTTGTACTGCAGCCTGTCAATTTGGCTGGGAAAAGGAATCACACAATGATATTGCTGTTATGTTCTGCACAACTCCTTTCTTTTATTCATTCCTGGGTATGGGCACCACTGGCTGGCCAGCATTTATTGCCCATCCCTAGATGCCCTCAGAGGGCAACTGAGAATCAACCTTGTTGTTGTGGCTCTAGAGTCACATGCAGGCCCGACCAGGTAAGGATGGCAGATTCCACCCCCCCGCCCCGCCCCGCCCAAAGCTCATTAGTGAACCAGATGGGTTTTTCCACCAATAGTTTCACAGTCATCAGGAGATTCTTAATTCCAAATATTTTTTATTGAATTCAAATTCCACCATCTACCGTGGCTGGATTCGATCTCATGGTTCCCCAGAACATTAGCTGAGTTTCTGGATTAATTGTCTAACTATAATCACACTAGGCCATCCCCATTCCTGCCAGGTTATTCAGCCCTTCACCCAATCTAACCTTATCAGTTCACCGACTTTTGAATCTTTCTCGGTCCCTGATCGTTCATATTGATAATGGGTCACTGCTGCAGGAAATATTCTCAGATTTACAGTGAAAGGTTGTATCAGTCTGGGAGTCTGACAGGTGAATCACAGCCTAGCTATCTGTGGAGCAAGGGCAACTACATTAACATTAATCGAGAGGCTATTGTCTCTTTTGTTTGCAAAGTCTCTCTGGCAAGTCTGCCAACTACAATAACGTACCAGCTAGATGCTTTGTAATGTGCTCTCCTGGCTGGATGACTTTCAGGCAGCAAGGTTAAATGTCTCCATTTTATTTTAATGTGAAGCATCCAGTTCCAGTTTTTATTAATCTCTTTAAAATTCAGGTCAATAATTATCTTAGTCTTCCCTGCATGGATGTGATGTTCTGCTGCTCTCGCAGGCCCTTAATTCTTTGTTCCACTACAGGATTGCAACAGGAGTCACTGCTGCTTATTTTAAATGCATGTATTTAATCAAAGGAAGTCCCCTGAGATGGAACATAATGCATCCTGCAAGGCAATCAAAACATTGCGTGTGGCGTGTTAATAAAGCTAATTGATAATATAAGCGCTAAATAATTTGCACCACTCCTGCTTCAACTATTCTTTATTCTTGGCACATCTTTGAGCTGGTTCTATCTGATTTACCTTGCCCTTTCTCTCCACTTCAGGAAGTGTTCCCTGCCTGAGAGAGTAAGCAGATGGTCCTCTGGCCTGAGTTGCTTTGTCCTTTCATTGATCTACAGGATGGGTGAGTAATCTAAACTTCATCTGATGGAGACTGAGAGTTCAATGAGCAGAGAAACATAGAGCTAACTCATCCCTAGATCCAAACAGGTCTGAGTCAAAAGGAGAGAATAATTGTTTCGAACTGTTGGATGGTAATAGATGAAGATGAGAAAGCAAGCAACTCGCTGCTAACATTTCCGAACCGTGTTCATACACATTAGCCTTAACTTACTATGGAAATTAATACTTCTTTTTTGGCCTCACTATTCCTCTACCAATGCTCCTTTAAGCCACTCATAGACAATATAGAAAATAGAAGCAGGAGGTGGCCATTTGGCCCTTTCAGCCTGCTTCACTATTTATTTTGATCATGGCTGATCATTAAAATGAATATCCTGATCCCGCCTTCCCCCCATATCAAAGAACAAAGAACAAAAACAGCCCGGGAAACAGGCCCTTCGGCCCAACGAGCCCGCGCCGCCATCTTAACACCACCAGTCCCACCTCCACCCATGACCCATGTCTAATGTTTTATGGCCATCCACATTGAGAGAAACTAATTTAGGGACAATTTATTACTGCCAATCAGCCTAACAGCACATCTTTGGGGTGTGGGAGGAAACCGGAGCACCCGGAGAAAACCCATGCAAGCACGGGGAGAATGCGCAAACTCCCACAGACATCGGCCCAAATCCACGTGTCTGCACAGCAAACAGTGATAGTCACTGAGCTGTCATCTTGTCCAGTATCTGGTCCAGTTTAAGCAGACACTAACGACATGAAGCACTAGGCCAATCTCGAACAACCAAGAGCAGCCCAAGTACGACCCATCGAGTGTATGCCCCTCATTGGACACGAGGTGGACCGACTTAAAACCTGTGAATGAAAAAGAGAAAAAAAAACGTTATTATTGTACCATATCCATTTACCTCACCAGGGACGCCCCAATGCTTATTTAAACAATCTTCTATATCCATTCATGTGCCTGTCTAAGTTACTCTTAAACGACTCTAGCGTGTTTGCCTCCACCACCTTACTTGGCAGAGCATTCCATACCCCCACTACCCTCTGTGTGAAAAACCTCCCTCTAATATCTGTGTTATACCTCTCCCCCCTCACCTTAAGCCCATGGCCCCTTGTCCTGTGTGTCTCTACCATAGGAAATAGCTTACCTCAGTTTATCTATACCCTTCATAATCTTATATACCTCTATTAGATCTCCCCTCAGTCGCCGTCTTTCAAGGGAGAAGAGCCCCAATTTATTCAATCTCTCCTCATACCCCAGTCCTTCCATACCAGGCAACATCCTGGTAAACCTCCTCTGTACTCTCTCCAGAGTCTCCACGTCCTTCCGGTAGTAAGGCGACCAGAACTGGACGCAGTACTCTAAATGCGGCCTAACCAACGTTCTGTACAACTGCAACATTAGACTCCAGCTGTTATATTCTACACCCCTTCCTATGAAGGCTAACATACCATAGGCTTTCTTCACCACACTCTCCACTTGCACTGCCACCTTCAAAGACTTGTACACTTGCACCCCCAGGTCTCTCTGCGATTCTATACTCCTTACGGGCTTACCCTTTATCATATAACTCCCCCCTACATTATTCCAGCCAAAATGCATCACCTCACATTTATCCGGATTAAACTCCATTTGCCATGTATCTGCCCAATCAACCAGCCTATCAATATCCCGTTGTATTGCCAGACACTGCTCCTCACTGCCCGCCAATCCAGCCATCAATTTGCTGATCACACCACCTACTCCCTCTTCCAAATCATTTATATACACTACAAAGAGAAGAGGTCCCAGTACTGAGCCCTGCGGCACACCACTAGTGACAGACCTCCAGCTAGAAAAGGACCCCTCCACTACTACTCTCTGACTCCTCTTTGCAAGCTACCCATCTAGATACCTGACCACATATCCCATGAGCTTTAATCTTCTGTACCAACCTACCATGAGGGACTTTGTCAAACGCCTTACTGAAATCCATGTAGACGACATCAACGGTTCGTCCTTCATCGACCGTTTTTGTCACCTCCTCAAAAAATTCCACCAGATTCGTAAGGCAAGACTTCCCCTTTACAAAGCCATGCTACGTATCCTTAATCAGATCGCAACGCTCTAAGTGCTCATACATCCTATCCCTAAGAATCCTCTCCATCAACTTGCCTACCACTGACGTTAAACTCACCGGCCTGTAGTTACCCGGGTTATCCCTCCTACCCTTTTTAAACAATGGTACCACGTTCGCTATCCTCCAGTCCTCTGGGATCTCACCTGTGTCCAAAGAAGAGACAAAGATTTGCGTCAGAGACCCAGCAATCTCATCTCTCGCCTCCCTAAGCAGCCTAGGATAAATACCATCGGGCCCCGGAGATTTATCGGTTTTAATGCTACCTAAAAGCCCAAACGCTTCTTCCCTCGTAATCGATAGATCTTTCAATTGGTCTACCGCTTCCTCGATGACCGTACCAGACATCAAGCCCCTCTCCTTCGTGAATACCGACGCAAAGTATTCATTCAGGATCTCCCCCATTCCCTCAGCCTCTAAGCACAATTCCCCTCATCTGTCCCTGAGAGGACAGATTTTGCCCCTAGCCACCCTTTTGCTCCTAAGATAGGAGTAAAACGCCTTTGGATTCTCCTTAATCCTACCTGCCAAAGCCATCTCATGCCCCCTTTTTGCTCTCCTAACTCCCCTTTTGAGATCCCTCTTACTCGCTCTGTACTCCTCCAACGCTGTCTCCGTTCCCAGCTGCTTAGACCTGACATACGCCTCTTGTTTCTTCCTAACCAGGTCTTCTATATCTTTAGTAATATCCACGACTCTCTAATCCTACCTTTCCCATCCTTCCTCCTAACCGGTACATGCCTTTCCTGCACCCATTGCAGTTTTCCCTTGAAAGACTCCCACATGCCTAACGTGGTCTTGCCTTCCAACTGCCTATCCCAGTCTGTATCCCTAAGCTCCTGCCTAATCCGGCTGTATCTAGCCTTTCCCCAATTTAGCACCCTCCCCTTAGGACAGCACTCATCTTTTTCCATTCGTATCCTAAAGTAAACAGAGTTGTGGTCACTGTTAGCCACATGTTCACCTACCGCAACCTCAACCACCTGACCCGGCTCATTGCCCAGAACTAAATCCAGTATAGCCCCCTCTCTAGTTGGGCTATCTACATACTGCTGCAAGGACCCTTCCAATACACATCTTACGAATTCCTCCCCGTCTGAACCCCCAGCTCTAGGCACCTTCCAATCCACCCCAGGGAGATTAAAATCTCCCACTACAACAACCCTGTTCTTCCTACACTTGTCCAAAATGTCTTTACGTATACCCTCTTCCACTGCCCGCGTGCTGTCGGGTGGCCTATAGTACACTCCTAGCATTGTAATGGCCCCCTTCCTATTCCTCAACTCCACCCACAGAAACTCAATTCCCAACCCCTCCATGTTATCTTCCCTCTGCATCGCTGTGATCTGCTCCCTAACTAAGAGCGCCACTCCCGCTCCTCTTTTCAACCCTCCCCTATCACGCCTAAAACACTTATACCCTGGAATATTTAGCTGCCAGTCCTGCCCCTCCTTTCACCACATCTCTGTCACTGCCACCACATCTAAATTCCTCGCGAACATCAAGGCCTTAAGTTCATCCGTCTTACCCGTCACACTCCTTGCATTAAAACAGATGCACCGAACACCCTCAGGCCCAGTCGGATCCTCCTCCTCTTGGGAGATTTTCCTATCATCTAGACTTAACCTAACCTCCAACTCACTCCCACTCCCAGTGCCTGAGCTGTCTCCTCCCCACCCCCCCTCCATATTAGTTTAAACCCTGCCGAAACACTTCAGCTAACCTCCCAGCTAAAATATTTGTACCCTTCCTTCGTGAAGACTTCCCAATGGTCTAAAAACTAAAACCCTCAATTCTGCACCAATCCCTCAGCCACGCATTCAGCTGTAGGATCTCATTATTTTCATCCCTGCTAATACTGGGCACTGGCAGCAGCCCAGAGATCGCCACCCTGGAGGCCCTGCACTTCAGCCTGGCTCCCAACTCCCTGAACTGCCTACGTATTTCCCCCCTAATCTTCCTTCCTACGTCCTTCTCTCCTACGTGTATAATTACATCCGCCTCTTGGCCCTTCAAGATTTCCTCTACCCTCTCCGACACATCCTGTACCCCTGCTCCAGGGAGGCAGACTACCATCCTGGACTCCCGCTGCTGCCCACAGAACCGCCTATCAATTCCTTTAACCCTCCCGTCCCCCACCACTATCTCACATCCAGCCCCTTTCCTTCCCTCTGAGGCATTCCGGTCTTCCCCCATGCCCTTTCTACCTCAGTTGGCGCCTTACCCCTGATATCTTGAGAGACTACCCCTGCGGTAGCCTTTGGAACATTACTCCTCTTCTTTTTCCCCTTCCTAACTGTAAACCACCCATTCGCCCCCCCCCCCCCCCCCCCCCCCCTCCCCAGGCTCTGGGATCCCCTCCTGAATGTGGTTACTATTCATTAGCGCCTCATTTTCCCTAACTAAAAATAAATCCTCCAGCCTCAACTCCAGTTGCCTAACCCGGGCCCTCAAACGCTGCAACTCCAGACATTTGGTGCAGATGTGGACTTTCCGGAGATGCGGTGTCCCCAGGAACTCCCACATATTGCACCTTACACAGCTGACACGCCTCCCCAAGGACCCTGCCATTTATTTGACCACCCTTAGAGACTTATGGACACAAATGGAAAAATTTAACCAGTATCTCACCTTGCCTAAGCCTGCTCTCGCCTAAGCCCTGTGAGCCAAAGCCCTTGCAGTACTCACTCAGCACCCGCCTCACTCCGCTGCCCGCTGTCTATTGCAGCCTTGTTTTTGTACTCCCATGCTCCCTTCCTGACTGCCTTTGCACCTAGGTCCCGCTACGGAAAGCGCAAACTACAAAAAAACCCCGCGAACCGGCAATGCAATTGAAAATAATAGTATACTCGCAGTTCAGACTCACCAGCCACCAGTACACTGCTCTGGAGAACAATATCCCTTGATGCCCTTAGTCCCAAGAGCTTTATCTAATTTCTTCTTGAAATCACACAATGTTTTGGCCTCATCTACTTTCTCTGGTAGTGAATTCCACATGTTCACTGCTCTCTGGGTGAAGAAATTTCTCCTCACCTCAATACTAAAAGTTTATCCCTTATCCTCAAACTAGGGCCCCTAGTTCTGGATGCCTCCCACCATTTGAAACATCCTTTCCGAATCTACCCAGTCTAACCCTGTTAGAATTGTATAAGTTTGTATGAGATCCTCTCACTCTTGCAAATTCCATTGAATATAATCCTAACTGACCTAGTCTTTTCTCATGTGACAGACCTGTCATCCCAGGAATCAGCCTGGTAAATTTCCCTGTACTCCCGCTACATCAAGGACATCCTTCCTCAGATAAGGACACGAAAACTGCACACAGTACTCTAGGTGTGGCCTCACCAACGCCCTGTACAATTGCAGTAAAATCCTAATACTCAAATCCTCTCGATATGAAGGCCACATACCATTTGCCTTTTTTACTGCCTGTTGTTCCCACCTGCTTGGGACACCAAGGTCTCAGTCATGGACAAGGTGTGAGAGTAGCTGGGTGATGATTCATTATTCATGTTTTCCTGACCCCCTCTTTCCCTTAGGAGGCCAGGAAGTGGAGTAGGGGAAAATAGTGGTCATGCACTTTTGGTGCTGAAAATCAAATGGAGCTAAAATGAATGACTATATGTGTATGCGTGTTTGTCTCTGTGTGTGTAGAATATACTTTATATAAATAGAGAATCTATTTTCGCAGAGTGGTGAAGCAGTTGAGTCCGATAATTGTTTCCTCAGCAGTAATAATCCCCAATAACATGCTCGATTTGATGTACGGCCAAGCACATTGCAAAAAGAAACGTGAAGCTAGGATAGATGATCACTGACTGCCCATTGGCTGAGGTAATTGGCTGTGATTATTGATCTTTCACTGAAATTATCCAGTCAATGTGAAGCAAACATCTCAGGCACTGTGCAGTAGCAACTGTTTAGTTTAATCCCATGAGTCTCATTCATAAAATCACATTTGGAATGATAGCCCAGGTTTTCCAATCAACAGTACTTGATTATCGGATACAAGAGCAAGGGCACAGTGGGGTGCAGAGTGGATTGAGATGGAGAGGGGGGGCAGTGATTGTTTAAATGGCCTGTTGGGTGGGCAACGGTGGAGATATCTCTTTGATAATTTCTATATTCTGCATTTTCGGTGAGGGAATTGACGGGCACAGGAAGATTTGTAGTGAATGAATATTTGAGCAGGGTTAATGTGGGTCCAAATAGTAACACAGAGAATCACATGAGTAGCAGGGGATACATAAATACCAGCTTTTGAGACTATTAAAACATGCAGATTGGTTTAAAATAGAGACCACAGTGTGCCTTATATATACCAAAAGTATCACAATGTGCCTCATTTACATATCATACGAAAATCTGTCTGTACAAGCACATATATAATCATTTTTGAACAAGTATTATAGATTTATGGGTATAGAGGGATGGCATTGGAGTATTTTTAGGCAATTTCCAACTGTGCCTTTGATTTAGGTGCACTACAGTTAGGTCAGACTGCAGTTTCATTACTTTTTCAAGCTTTCATGATTTTGGGTCCATTCTACATTGGCAACATATTGTAAGCATGATGTGGAGATGCCAGTATTGGGCTGGGGTGGATACAGTCAGAAGTCTCACAACACCAGGTTAAAGTCCAACAGATTCATTTGATATCACTTGATGAAGGAACAGTGCTCCAAAAGCTCGTAATACCAAACAAATCTGTTGGACTTTAACCTGGTGTTGTGAGACTCCTTACTGTGTCACAGATTGCAAAGTTGAAGAACCTAGCACGGGTCAGCAAAATACAATAAACAGGCAGAAATTACCCTTTAAAATATGCAGCAATGAGGATCTGAATACGCATTCCAGCACACAGCTGGAAGAAAGCAGCAGAAAAGCTCCATATAATCTCCATAACAGGTGGCATAGTGGCACATTGGTTAGCACCGTTGCCTCATAGCACCGTTGCCTCATAGCACCAGGGACCTGAGTTCGATTCCCATCTTGGGTCACTGTCTGTGCAGAGTCTGAACATTCTTCCCCTGTCTGCGAGGGTTTCCTTCAGGTATTTCAATTTTGTCCCATGCTCTGAAAGACACGCTGATTAGGTGCAATGGCCATGCTAAATTCTCCCTCAGTGTACCCGAACAGGTGTTGGAGTGTGGCAACTCAGGGATTTTTACAGTAACTTCATTGCAGTGTTAATGTGACACTAATAAATAAACTTTAACTTTAAGGTGGTGGCTGAATGAATGAAAAATAGTTTGAAAACGGAAAGCCAAGCTTAAAAATTGCCTTCCGGTACATCCCTCCAAATTAAAAGTTAATTATACAGACCAAACATCTTGTTTTAAAGGTTTACTGCAGAGAGAATGAGTTTTTAAAGAAACAGACCCGTTATACCAACAGGATGCTGTTGAAGCAGGCAAGCACAAAAAGAACAAAGAGAAGGAAACAAATGCAGTTATTTCTGAAGGGCAAATAACATTTAAAACCACACCCCAAAACAGCCCTGGGTAGCAACGTAACATTACAAGACCAATTTAGGCTGATGTTCAATGTTCCGGGTGGAAGTTCAATGTTCCAGGTAAAGAAAGAGACGGAAGAACTAACTGAACAGTGTAGAGGAGGCATTGAAAGGAAAGGCTGTGGAGTTTTCTGAGCCGTGAGCAGGTATGAAAGCTTTGAGCAGCACTCCTACAGAACCGAAACAAGTTGAGACTTTGCTGTAGATCAACTTGGACAACAGTGAAGCCAAAATGAAGGACAAGAATAATGCTCTGTTGAAAAAGAGAAGCCAGAATTAAGATTGGAAAATTGAAATCTGGCACTGAAGGAGAAGTACTGGATGCCTCAGACTTACTGAGAACCATTGCGATGTTGAAAATAAAATGGCTGAAATGAAAATTAGTAAAGTAGAAAGCCAAAGAACAGCTGCAAGAGAAAGCTCTCATAAAGGAGCAGAAAGAATCTCAGAAACAATCAGCGGTGGTACAATTAACCATGAGAGACGGCACACAGGAATTAGGCTCTGCACAGAGAACCAACTTTCATGGAAGAAAGAGATGCCTGCTAATGAAAAGCAAGAATAGAGGAGAACACTGGAATCCCACTCACAGGAAGCTGAACACTTGAAGAAGAATATAAAGTGAGATGCACAGTACGGATGCGCAATTCCAGACTTTGAAAGAAGATAAGGAAGATCTTAACAGGTCTAATAAATGAATTGGTAGAGTCTGAGGAGCAGTCAGTAACCATGGAAGAAAAATTCTGAAATCAGCTGAATGCCCAGCAATGTTCAATATACTCACATAAGGTTTCTGCAAATAACTGAAACAAAGACAACTGAACTCACCAGAGTTGTTGTTGAGCTAAATGAAAAGTTTCATAAGCTTGAAAAAGAATTGGAAAATAAGAGAATAAACAAATATTTAACATAGAACATAAAACACTACAGCACAAACAGGCCCTTCGGCCCACTAGTTGCGCCGATCACTTCTATACCTACTAAGCCATAGACCTATCTATAATCCCCAATCCCATTAGATCCCATATACTCATCCAGAAGTCTTTTAAAAGACCCCAGCGAGTTCGCCTCCACCACCACCGACGGCAGCCGATTCCATTCACTCACCACCCTCTGAGTGAAAAACTTACCCCTAACATCTCCTCTATACTTGCTTCCCTGCACCTTAAATCTGTGTCCTCTTGTAGCAACCATTTCAGCCCTGGGAAATAGCCTCCGAGAATCCACCCTATCTATTCCTCTCAACATTTTATAAACCTCTATCAGGTCGCCTCTCAACCTTCGTCTCTCCAGGGAGAAGAGTCCCAGCTCCCTCAACCTATAAGGCATGCCTCCCAATCCAGGCAACATCCTTGTAAATCTCCCCTGCACCCTTTCAATAGCTTCCACGTCCTTCCTCTAGTGAGGTGACCAGAACTGCACACAGTACTCCAAGTGGGGTCTGACAAGGGTCCTATAAAGTGGCTAAGTAAACGAAGTAAAGTATTTGGCTAAGTGAAAATGAGGATTCCATTTCTGAAATGCAAACTTCCAAGAAGAACAAAGTGGACTTCATAGAAAAAGAAAACCTGAGTACGCTTTATGAACGAACGGCAAAAACATTCCCTATGGGAGGAATGGTGCCCTATCAAAGAGATAGATTGTTGATAAGGAGAAACTCAGCTTGAAGGAACCGAAGAAGTGAATCAGATGATGACACCTAGCACCAGAAACGTTTTACCATGTCAATTCCAAACCAATAAAGTCATCCCAAAGCAACTGGCATGACCACTCCTCTGAACATCAGCAGAATGAGAGCTGGAAGAATCAGAGAGCCTTCAAATTGTCAGAATTTCTAAAGTCAGAGACTTGAGGGGGTGGAGGGGAAGGAGGGGTAGGAAGAAGACTGTACTGTTAATGACATTGTAATGATGACTGGGGGAAGGTGTTGTATAAGCGTTTTCAGGCAGACAAGGATTGATGTGAGACTGGGAAAACAGTGCTGCCCAAATAGTGAGATCGAGAATCAGACAATAGTAGATTCCATGCAGAAGAGTCTGGAAGAAGTCAGCATGGAGACAGCACACATGCAGTGTTATAGCTTGGAGATGTACATAGTTTTGAGTTGTTAATAAACACTTGTTCAGTCATACAAGCCTCCAGACCTTACCGTGAGACACCAAACAACCCTCACAACTGCTTTTGTCTGAATAAGTTGAAGTTCCAATTATGTAATTTAGATGACTGAAAAATTGGTGTGTGGATGTAACTGCATGAGTGTGTGTGTGTGTGTGTGTGTGTGTGTGTGTGTATGTGAGTGAGTATGTAAGTGCATGGATATGTATGTGTAAGTGCAAATGTGTGTATATGTGTGTGTGTGTGTGTACATTGTGAGTATGCATGTGTAAGTGTGTGTAAGTGCATATGTAAATGTGTGTATTTGCATGAGTGTGTAATAAGTGTGTGATTATGTATGTGTAAGTTCATACCTGTGTATGTGTGAGTGAATGTGTATGCGTGAGTGTGTGTGTGTGTGTGTGTGTGTGTGTAGAAATGTGTAAGTGCATTTGTGTGTATATGTAAGTGCGTGTGTGTAAGCATGTGTCTAACAATGAGTCAGCTATCCAAATGAACAAAAGTACGACCTTAGGTTGCTTGGAAACGGAATACATGTTTACTTAAAAAGCCATTTAATGAGATTGTTTTTCAACATTGTGAGACAATTCTCAATGCATGCTTGTTTTTTTTTAGTAATTATCATTAAAGTGCAGCCAAGAACCAATTCTTCCAATGCAGCTGTTTCTTCTAACACTGTGATAGAATTACAATGGATTTTCCACAGAATTCCTCCCAGCAATGTGCTTTTTGAAAGAAAACAGCAAATGAAGGAATATAATGCAGGTAATGTTGCACCAAAAGCTCAGTGCACCCACCGCTGGAACCCTGGTAACTCTTGCGCATTACCAAGCAGTCCAAGGGAAATCTGGCACAACAAGCAGAGTGTTTCCCGTCGATAGCGTCAGTGTGTTTTCAGGCTGAATTTTATGCCTTATTAGTGATAATTCTTATGCCCACAAGTTTCATGTTGGTCCAGCGATGTGTTCCCTCTGATTCACACGCCCTGCAATGATTGAATTGCTACAAGTTTTGAGGAGTTCAATTTATAAATGGCTCCCCAGCAATTGTTCCACAATGACTGCAAGAGATGGATGGCAAGAAAGCAGTGTCGCACTTGTTGGAGGGGGGCCCTCACCAGGATGCTGGGTGGAGTGGATCAGAGGTGGGATACACTCTTTCGCACCCCACCCCCCACCCCACCCCCAAGGAGACAGCCTCCCAGCAGGGTCGCCATTCCCGCCTAGGATGCAGTGGCAGCACGCTCCAGAAGAGGACGAGGCAAAAGTTTTGGTTAGGTCATACTTAGAGCATTGCGTTCAATTCTGGTCACCACATTACAAGAAGGATGTGGAGGCTTTGGAGAAGGTGCAGAAGAGGTTTACCAGAATGCTGCCCGGACTAAAGGATATGAGCTATAAGGAGAGGTTGTTATCTTTGGAGCGGCAGAGGCTGGGGGGGAGATCTGATAGAAGGCTATAAAATTATGAAAGGCATAGCTAGGGTTGACAGTCAGAATTTTTTTCCCAGAGTTGAAATGTCTAAGGTGAGAGGGGGAAAGTTCAAAGGAGATGTGAGGGGAAAATTCTTTTACACAAAGACTGGTCAGAACTTGTTTCCAGGGATGGTGGTGCAGGCAGACACAATAGGAGCATTTAAGGGGTTTTTAGCTAAGCACATGAATATGCAAAGGGTAGATGTGGACCAAGGACAGGCAGAAAGTACTCGTTTAATTTGGCGTCATGCTCGGCACAACATTGTGGGCTGAAGGGCCTGTTCCTGTGCTGCACTGTTCTATGGTACTCCCATTATATAAAGGGGCAGATAGTCTCAAGGGGATGAGGACATCTCTACGAGTCCAGGAACCAGCACCAGTGAGGGGCAAAGAACAGAATGCAGACTTTAGTAGAACATACAATTAACAAGATGAACCAATCAGCCCAACAATTGTGAGAAAGTGTTGGAAATGTTCAGCAACTGTTTTATCGCTCAGAATTGGAAATATAGAGAGGAAAACCAATTCAGGCAGAGAACCAGAAAGGTCTTCAGTCTTGTCAGGGAAAAATAGAAGGTGAAATGAATGAGGCTGATGGGTTAAATGTCAAGGCAGTGGTGTGTGCACAGCTTTATGGGCAGCAGGGTGGCACTGCTGCCTCACAGTGCCAGGGACCCAGATTTGCTTCCTGACTCAGGTCACTGTTCGTGCAGAGTCTGCACATTCTCCCCATGTCTGCATGGGTTTCTTCTGGGAGTTCTGGTTTCCTCCCACAGTTCAAAGATGTGCAGGTTAGGTGCATTGGCCATGCTAAATTCTCCCTCTGTGTACCCGAACAGGCGCCCAAGTGTGGCGACTAGGTGATTTTCACAATAACTTCATTGCAGTGTGAATATAAGCCTACTTGTGACACTAATAAATAAACTTTAAACTTTAGAGTGATCATCTGGAATTTGTTGATTAAAAAGGATTTCACAGCAGTAATTAATTGATTCTTCAATTAGTTTTGAAAAATATGGAAACCATCAGAATTTCAACCTTTTGAAAGGTTGTAGCCTTAAATTCCTTTACTGCCTCAGGATATGTTAATTTTTATTTTATACATTTTACATCTTTTGCACAGTGGGAGGAAACTGGACAATCCGCAGGAAACCCATGCAGACATGGGGAGAACGTGCAAATTCCATACAGCCAGTGACCCACGCCTGGAATCAAACCCGGGTCCTTGGCGCTGTGAGGGAGCAGTGCTAACCACTGTGTCATTGGGATATCAGGCACAATTGAGCAAGTTCATGATTGTGAAATTCTTCAAGTTACTATGGGGCAGTGACTAAAATGATGTTTATTTTAAATTCGTAACCTTTTTTCTGTTTTGGAATGTCCCATGCTGAGGGCACCCTGATAGTGCCCAATAATGTTGTACCGCACTTGCAAAGAAAAATTAAGTTAAACACAAATGAATAGATGGAAAATGATAGGTGTGCACTCAAATTCCTGATCCATATACACAGTCCAGATTGCTCCATACTGCAAGCAGTGAAGTTGAAAATTTACCCTCCTGGTATTTCCTGTGAACTGATGAAAATTAAATAAGAAAATCTCACAAATGTGCAGTCGGATGTAAAATTGCTTCATCTGTGAAAACTATTTGCATTGTAGAGAATACAAAACCTGCTAGAGATCTTATTGCAGTGCTATGTAATTAACTCACCACCATCGAAGTTACAGATTGCTGCAGGTCTCTCCTGCAGTCCCCCATCCCAGAGGATGCTGGATTGAATTATTAGTATAGCTGTTCCATGTGGAGATGAATTGAAGCAAAAGATGTAGCAAAGGCAGACGGACCTGAATGGATTAATCCACATTTTATAATACAGTACTCCTGATAGTCTTTAAACTCTTAAAACCATATATTTGAAATCTCATATTTCAGACGGTTCATATTAATGGGAATCACAATGTGTCAGTACTTCTCTTAATATGCATTTCAGAAATGAGAATGGAAATTTGAAGAAGTTATTTTAGAAATTGCCTGGTGTGACACTTATCTCCTCCAGCAGGAAGTTCAGAAGAATTCCTGTGATTCATTTAATCTGACAGTGTGCTTGACTCTAATGTTGTGTAAGAAAATCTCCCGTTCTAATTTACAATGCAAAAAAAAACAAAATCACACTTCCTGAATCAATTACTCGCTGGGAAATAACTGAAATATCAAGGACACATGAAAAGATTAGTTTTTGTTTACTCTGTATTTCATTCATTTACAGAACTTTTATTAGAATATGATAATATTACAGAATTATGTATGTATATTTTGAGGTGATACTAAGATGGTACTAACTATCTTTAATGACAGCCAAATAATGATTGTGGTGAGTAGATTGTGCAGGAATATATAAAAATCGTACCAGAATGTTGTTGTCGGAATCTCTATGAAGACTTATATTAAACAGCTCCTTAATGTTTAACTCTGTGTGTTGCCAAATGTTGCATAACTGGTAGAGGTCCTCAGTCTAAACAATTCCTATAATAACTCAATCAGAACTGCAAAATCAAAATTAAATATAAATAGAAGCTAAACTATAGGTGTTTTCAGCAATTGCATTGGGGGAATTGGTGATCTAATCAAAATGTTAGCATTGAGGAAAAACATTTTTTTTCAAAACACATTCTTGATGAGGATTTCTGCTCTTTGGGTGACCTAATTAAAATGGTTTATTTCAGTAACGTTGTCATCATTTACTTGCTATTGCAGAAGTTGTTGAAGTGGGAATTATTTGGCTAATACAAAGTAGTTCAGCCCATCTGGTTTTGTTCAGGAATTGCAGGGCTGCCCTCCTGATTGAAAGCATTCCTTTTGTGCTGTGACTCCTCTTTGTCAGTTTTTGAATGTGGACAGGAAATTGGAGAGCTTTTAAGTACAAAGGTTGATTCTGATGTTACCCACGTTGCATCGGGGCCTTACATTGTTCATTTTGTGTTTAATCATCGTATATAAAGTTTAACAGAGCAGACAGCATCTCCTCATTGCAAAAAACAAGGCTGGCTTCTCGAATTCTAATTGACCATGTACAAAGCCAGATTGATGCATTGTTGGCAAAATTTGGAAATGTCTTGCTGTGGGTACTGCTTCCAGGGAGGTATTTATGAGAGAAGGGCAACTGTATAGGAGGGATGGGGAGAATTTGAATGGGAGAGGGACAAGTGTCTTAGCAGGGAGGTTAGCTGGTGTGTTTAGGAATGGTTTAAACTAATAGGGAGGGGGGGGGGGTGGGAATGTGACTGATAGCTCATTAGACACTGGGGCCAGGAGTGAGTTGGGTGAAAGGAAAATTATCAGGGAGAAGGAGGTTCCGAGGGACACTGGTGGGTTGGACTGTGTCTGTTTCAATGCTAGGAGTGTGACAGGAAAAATGGATGAGCTGAGGGCCTTGATGTTTGTGAGGAAGTTAGATGTGGTGGCAGTAACGGAGATGTGGTTACGTGAAGGGCAGGACTGGCAGCTGAATGTTCCTGGGTATGAGTGTTTTAGGTGTGACAGAGGAGGGTTGAAGAGAGGTGGTGGGGTGGTGTTGTTAGTAAAGGAAAACATCACAGCAGTGCAGAGGGAGGACAATATGGAGGAGTTAGGGATTGAGCTGCAGTGGGTGGAGTTAAGGAATAAAAAGGGAGAGATTACAATGCTAGGGGTATACTATAGGCCACCCAACAGCCCGAGGTCCATGGAGGAAGGTATTTGCAGAGGCATTTTGGATAGGTGCAGAAAGAATAAGGTGGTTGTAGTGGGTGACTGTAATCTTCCTGGAGTGGGTTGGAGGGGGCCTAGAGCTGGGGGTACGGAGGGAGAGGAGTTTGTAAAATGTGTGTTGGAAGGGTCCCTAGAGCAGTATGTAACTAGTCCGACTAGGGAGGGGGGCTATACTGGATTTAGTGTTGGGAAATGAGCCGGGGCAGGTGGTTGAGGTTGAGGTAGGCGAACACGTGGCTAACAGTGACCACAAGTCCGTCTACTTTAGGATAAAAATGGAAAGGGACGAGTGCCAGCCGAACGGGAGTGTGCTGAACTGGGGGAAGGCGAGCTATAGCCGGATTAGGAGGGAGCTGAAGGACACTGATTGGGAGGGGTTGTTAGCTGGCAAGTCCACGGTCGGCAAGTGGGAGGCTTTTAAGGGCAAACTGAAAATGTTGCAGGAAAGGCACGTGCCAGTTAAGTGGAAGGATGGGAAAGGCAGGATTAGAGAGCCGTGGATTACAGGGGGTATCGAAGACTTGGTCAGGAAGAAGAGGGAGGCGTATGTTAGGTCGAAACGACTGGGTACGGAGAATGTGCTGGAGGAATATAGAGAGAGTAGGAAGGAGCTCAAAAGGGGAGTTAGAAGGGCGAAGAGAGGGCATGAAATGGCTTTAGCTGATAGGATTAAGGAAAATCCAAAAGCATTTTACTCTTATATTAGGAGCAAGAGAGCGGTTAGAGGGAAAATTGGTCCTCTTAGGGACAAAGGAGGGGAGTTACATATCGAGTCTGAGGGAATGGGGGAGATCCTGAATGAATACTTTGCGTCGGTATTCACGAAGGAGAGGGGTTTGGTGTCGTGTAGTGTCTTGGAGGGAGCTGTAGATCAGTGGAAGGAAATATCTATTATGAGAGAGGAAGTGCTAAGGTTTTTGGGTAGCATAAAAACGGATAAAGCTCCGGGGCCTGATGGTATTTATCCCAGGCTGCTTAGGGAGGTGTAAGATGAAATTACTGGGCCTCTGATGCAAAGCTTTGTCTCTTATTTGGACACAGGTGAGGTCCCAGAGGACTGGAGGGTAGCTAGTGTTGCACCGCTGTTTAAAAAAGGTAGTAGGGATAACCCTGGTAATTATAGAGCAGTGAGTTTGACATTGGTGGTAGGAAAACTATTGGAAAAAATTCTTAGGGGTAGGATGTATGAGCATTTGGAGCGTTGCGATCTGATTAGGGATACGCAACATGGCTTTGTTAGGAGGAAGCCTTGCGTTACGAATCTGGTAGAATTCTTCGAGGAGGTGACAAGAACGGTTGACGATGGGTGAGCCGTTGATGTCATCTATATGGATTTCAGGAAGGCGTTCGACAAAGTCCCTCACGGTAGGCTGGTAGAAAAGGTTAAGGCACATGGGATACAAGGACAGGTAGCTAGGTGGATCGAAAACTGGCTGGGCAATAGGAGACAGAGAGTCGTTGTCGAGGGGACCTTTTTGGGCTGGAGGCCAGTCACCAGTGGTGTGCCGCAGGGCTCAGTACTGGGATCTCTCCTCTTTGTAGTATATATAAATGACTTGGAAGAGAGTGTACGTGGTGTGATCAGCAAGTTTGCAGATGACACCAAGATGGCAGGATTGGTGGATACTGAGGTGGAATGTCAGGTGACACAGCAGGATATAGATAGGTTGGTACATTGGGCAGATAGAATTTAATCCTGACAAATGTGAGGTGATGCATTTTGGAAGGAATAATGCAGAGAGCAGCTACATGATAAAAGGTATACTGATTAGGAGTATAGAAATACAGAGGGACCTGGGAGTGTAGGTTCACAAGTCTCTGAAGGTGGTGACACAAGTAGAGAAGGTTGTGAGGAAAGCTTATGGAATGCTAGCCTTTATAGGAAGGGGTATAGAGTATAGGAGCTGCTGTCTAATGCTTCAGTTGTACAGAACGTTTGTTAGACTGCATTTAGAGTACTGTGTCCAGTTCTGGTCACCTTACTACTGGAAGGATGTGGAGACTCGGGAGAGGGAGAGGGAGAGGGAGAGGGAGAGGGAGAGGCTCAGTAGCGATCCCTGTAACTAGTGCTCAGTCCCAGGATATCACTGCAGAAATTCGTGAAGGTAGTGTCCTGGTGCCAACCATCTTCAGCTGCTTTATCAATGACCTTTACTCCATCATAAGTCCAAATTAGGGAGGTTTACTGATGATATTCAGAAGGCCCCATATACTAAAGCAATCCATGTCTATCTGCAGGAAGACCTGAACAAGTCAGGCTTGGACTGATAAGTGGCAAGTAACATTTTGCCTCACATATACCTGGCAATGACCAACTCCAACAAGAACTAATCTTGCCATTGTCCCTTGACATTCAAGTGATGTGGATCACACCACACAACCCTGCCACAGCAACCTCTGCAAGACATGCCAGATTATCAACTTGGATACCATCATCTCAGATGAGGACACCATCCACTAGGTACATGGTCCATACACTTGCAACTCATCCAATGTGGTCTACCCAATACACTGCAGGAAAGGATGTCCCAAGGCATAGTATACTGGGGAGACCACACAGACACTATGACAACAGATGAATGAACACCGCTCAACAATCACCAGGCAAGAGTGTTCTCTTCCTGTTGGGGAACACTTCAGCAGTCATGGGCATTCAGCCTCTGATCTTCAGGCAAGTGTTCTCTTAGGCAGCCTTCATGACAGGGCAGAGTTGCTGAGCACAGACTGATAGCCAAGTTCCACACACATGATGAAAGCCTCAACCAGGATCTTGGGTTCATATCACACAATCTGCAACCCCCACAACTTGCCTGGGCTTGCAAAATCTCACTAACTGTCCTGTCTGGAGACAATACACATCTCTTTAATTTGTGCTTAACACTCTCTTCACTCACATTGTCTGTACCTTTAAGATTGATTATCTATAAAGACTCACATTCCAGCCATTATTTTGTAAATTGAGTTTGTGTCTTTATATGCCCCATTTGTGAAAAGATCTCCCACTCACCTGACAAAGGAATAGCGCTCCAAAAGCTAGTGGCTTTTGCTATCAAATGAACCTATTGGACTTTAACCTGGTGTTGTGAGACTTCTTACTGTACTAGCAGCAGCCACCACTTCCCAGTGGAGCTGCTCAGCCTGATGAGCTGTCAGCCCACTGATTTGCTGACAGCTCATGGCAGCATGATCCTTATCCTCAGTGTAATCCCCAGTGCCAGGCAGTTAATTGACTGATGAGCATCAAGTTGCATAAGGGCTCCCTAAAAGGCAGTGGTCATGGTTTTCCCAGATCTCTAGCCTTCCATTAATCTAATGCTACCATTAACTATAGACCAACATGTGCAGTGGTTAGCCTCACAGTGCTGGGGACCCAGTTTCGATTCCCAGCTTGTGTCACCACCTGTGTGGCATCTGCACATTCTCTCTGTGTCTGCGTGGGTTTCTTCAGGTGCTCCAATTTCCTTTCACAGTCCAAAGATGTGCTGGTTAGGTGCATTAGCCATGCTAAATTCTCCCTCAGTGTCCCCAAACAGGCACCAGAGTGTGCTGACTAGGAGATTTTCACTGCAGCATTAATGTAAGCCTACTTGTGACATTCATAAATAAACTTAAACTTAAAATTGTATATAAATGCAAAACATTAATCATCCCAAACAGCAATTTCCTATTGTACAGATCCATCATTTGGACATTAATTTTAAAAAAGACAGTAAATAAGATAATGTTAATTTCTTTTAAAACCATTCTGGAGTTAAAAAGTTTAGATTGTATGAGCTGAATAAATGGTGGCAATTACATCTTAATTTCTGAATTAGTGAATTGATGCGAGTTTGTCCCAGTACTTGATACAAACCAATCACAAACAGCATTGTCATCATTGTTACCCAGAAAAGTACAAGAGATCCAATGTTTATGCCTTAATTAGTGATTGAAATCAACTTTGAGAACAACATTCATAAACAGTTAATCACAATATGTTCAGATGATTAAATTTTCTTTCTTCTCATTAATATTTTAGCCTCTATGCTCCAAATGTTTCAGAGGCATTCATGGGGGATAGGCTATTTTCCCTGTGAGAATATTTACTTGTAATTTTCTTTATGATTCTTTTGAATGAAATTAATTTTGTAACTCAATACTTTCCATCACACAATATATGGCTGGAATCAAAATTCAGCTTGAAAGGTTGCAATTTATTACAGCAGAGATTAAGTACAAGCCATCCTCAACTTTACAACACTCAAGTTATGATGAACAGCACTTACAACATTTACAACTTGATACCCTGTTTCATTTGAGGGTGGCACAGTGGTTAGCACAGCACTAGGGGCCCAGGTCCAATTCTAGCCTTGGGTCACTGTCTGTGTGGAGTTTGCACTTTCTCCCCACATCTGTGTGGGTTTCCGCTGGGTACTCCAGTTTCTTCCCACAGTCCAAAGATATGCAAATTAGCTGGATCGGCCATGCTAAATTGCCTCTTAATGTCTCAAGATGTATAGGTAAGGTGGGTTTGCCATGCTAAATGGGCTCTTTGTGTCTCAGGATGTGTAGGTAAGGAAGCTTAGCTGTGATAAATGTGTGATGTTATAGGGATAGAGTGGGGGAGAGGGTCTGGGTAAGATATTCTGTTGAAGAGTCGGCACAGACTCAATGGGCTGAATGGTCTCCTTTTGCTCTGTGGGCATGCTATGATTCTACAAATTTGCAACATTGGTTTTGACTTTACAGCGCTATGCCATCAAATAAGTTCAAACATTTATACATGCGTACTGATGGTCTGTGCTGTCTATTTCCCTGGGTCAAGGCACTCAGTTGCTATCTTGAAGTGTTTTTACTTGGTGAATCTTTTTTCCAAACTTTTAAAAAATTATATTTTATATTATTTATTATTATTTAATTTATTGCTATTTCACTTTTTTATAATTGGAGTACAAAATTCTGAGCTATTTTTGTGAAAATCAGGGATGGGGCCCAGGTTCAGTCACATATCATTCATTTATAACATTGTTCTCATGGGAAAACAAGTTCCAAATTACAAAGTTTTGACTTCAGACTCTGTTTTCAGGAAACAATGGCGCCGTTAGCCTGAGGACTGCCTGGAATGACACTTTGTTAAATAAAGAGTAGGTTTTGAAGACCTTTAACAAAATTCATATATTTAAATAATCCACACTATTTTCCTTTATTGAGAATGGTGCAGTTGCTTTGCATTACAAGGAAAGTTTATATTTTAAAAGTATTTCTCTGGCATGAACATATGCTTTTTAAAATTAAACATGAATTAGAAATTAATGTAAATACTAACTACTGCTTCGTGATGGAGCAATGGCTGCATTTGGACACAGTTATTTGGACAGGGATAGCAAAATCTTGCACTATTACCATTACAGTCATATTTGCAGTTCTAATTAGAATATCAAACAATTCATGGCGCAAGATTTTTACATAATTTCCATCAGAGATTTGAATTACTTTTCACTTTCAGCCTTTTATAAACTAGTCCAAGTAAATAAGTTCAATATTGTTTCTTTAAATTTGCTACACTCATTTGGGTTCCAAGGACAATTAATAGAGAAAACACATTTCTGCTGCTAGTAATTCTAGCATGTTGGGTTACAATTATTCCCATCATTATTGGATCTCAGCATAAAGGTTATTTTGTTTTGTATATAAACCCTGTTCCTTCTCCAACATCTTCCTCAGTTGAAGTTTAAGTTCTAGTTGAAATGGGGTCTCAAACTGATTTGAGTGTCTTTGAAAATGTGCTTAAAGATTGAAGTCATTGTCCTCTGCTTTCCTTCCTGTAGAATAATATAGCCAATAGGTAAATCAAGATGGCCTGCAGCTCCAAGTAAATTAAAGTTTTAAACTTTATTTATTAGTGTCACAAGTAGGCTTACATTGACACAGCAATGATGTTACTGTGAAAATCCCCCAGTCATCACACTCTGGCACCTGTTCAGGTACACTGATGGAGAATTTAGCATGGCCAACGTCCCTAACCAGCATGTCTTTCAGGCTCGTAGGAAAGAAATCTGAGCACCCAGAGGAAACCCATTCAGACACGGGGAGAACGTGCAAACTCAGCACAGACAGTGACCCAAGCCGGGAATCAAACCCAGATCTCAGGCACTGAGGAAGCCAAACTAACCACTGTGCCATCGTGCCTCCCCTTAGTTTCTAACTCATTCCTTAGTTCCCATTTTGTTTCTTTTGCTATGCCACATAGTACTGAATCCATTACATGTCCGAGTGTCACAAGTATAATTTGGAAATTGCAATTATTATTACAAGGGTTTTTTTCTTTCCTGACTTCAAGCTGCAAGGTCCACACACCGATTAGTTAAAGAACCTCTCTCAGCACCAATAATCAACCTCAGGAACAGGAGTAGGTCGTTCAGTCTGTGAGGCGGCTCAGTGAATCATGGCTGATCTTCAGCCCTAACAATTAGTCTCTATTCCCCAAAAGAGTCAGGCCCCATTAAACACAGCTGCACCTTAGATACAATAAGTACGCACCACAGCTTTCAGAAGCACTACACCTGACAGAGTTACAACTTGGCATTTTAACTCACAATGACAAGAAGTGATTTTATTTTTAAATGAGGTATTATGTTAATTTACAAGCTATCTGGCACCAATGATCAAAGGCTTTTATATAATTTTTCATATAACTACAGAGTTCAAACTGGCAAGCAGCAGAAGCTGATACAACTGCTTCAAAATGATGTTAGCTGTGGGTTGCTAAAAGCTTCACAAAAAATGAATACAATTCATTAAATATTATATAATTCAGGGCAAAATTTCTACACATAGTTCGAGTTACCTGCATAATACCACAACATCTCTGCAAAATATATCCTTGAGAGAATCTATAGAATTCCTACCATATAGAAGCAGGCCGTTTGGCCCATCGAGTCCATTCTGACCACAATCCCACCCAAGCCCTATTCCCCTGACCCTCACTTACCCTGCTAATCCCCCTGACACTAGGATCAATTTAGCATGGCCAATCAACATAACTCACACATCTTTGGATAGTGGGAGGAAATTGAGCACCCGGAGGAAACCAACACAAGCATGGGGAGAAAGTGTAAACTCCACACAGACAATGAGCCGAGGCTGGAATTGAACCCAGGGTCCCTGACGCTGTGAGGCAGCAGTGCTAACCACTGCACCACCAGGGAGACAATAATTCAATTTTTAGTATTTACCTTCCATTTTATAATTTTTACTCTCACTTTTATTGGTCTTTATGGTACATGGAATCAGAGAATAGAATCTCCACAGTGCAAGCAAGGCCATTCGGCCCATTCAGTCTGCACTGACTCCAAAAGAACATCCCACCCAGGCCCTCCACATTATCCTGGTTAATCCACCTGACCCACACATACTGGGACACTAAGAGGTAATTTAGCATGGTCAATCTACCCAAATGACACATCTTTGGACTGCAGGAATCAACTGGAGCGCCCAGGCAATACCCATGGAGACACTGGGAGAATGTGCAGACTCCACACAAACAGTTATCCAGGGTCAGAATTGTAACCAGGCCCTTGGTACAGTGAGGCAGCAATGCTAACCACTGTGCCACATGCCATAGAATCGTAGAATCCCTACAGTGCAGAAGGAGGCCATTCAGCCCATTGAGTCTGCACCGACCACAATCCCATCCAGGTCTCATCCCGGAAGCCACACATATTTACCCTGCGAATCCACATCCACATTCACAGGATGTGTGCATCACTGGCCCTGCCAGGATTTATTACCCATCCATAATTTCCCTTGAAAAGTTTGTGATGAGCTGCTTTCTTGAACAGCTGCAGTCTGTCTCGTGTAGGTACACCCACAGTGCTGTCAGGATGGGAGTTCCAGGATTTTGGCCCAGTGATGGTGAAGAACGGCAATATATTTCCAAATCAAGATGGTGTGGCTTAGAGTGGAACTTGCAGATGATGGCATTACCATGCATCTGCTGCTCTTGTCCTGTGTGGCAAAGGTAGCAGGTTCTGAACATGCTCTCACAGGAGCCATAGAATCCCTACTGTGAAGGTGGCCATTTGGCCCATTGAGTCTGCACCCACCACAATCCCACCCAAGCCCTATTCCTATAACCCTGCATCTTTATCCTGCTGGTCTTCCTGACTCTGGGGTCAATTTATCATGGCTATTCACCTAACTCTCACATCTTTGAAATATGGGAGGAAATCGCAGCATCCAGAGGAAACTCATGCAGACACAGGAAGAATGTGCAAATTCCACACAGACCTGAGGCCAAATTGAACCCAGGTCTCTGGCACTGAGAAGCAGCAGTGCTAATCACTGTTCCACCATGCTGCCCAATCTTGGTGAGTTACTGCAATGTGTCTTGTAGATAGTATACACTGCTACTACTGTTTGTCAGCGATAGAGGGAATAAACGTTCAAAGGGATGGATGGAGTGCTGATCAAGTGGGCATTGTCCTGGATGGTATCGAGCTTCTTGAGTGTTGCAGGAGCCACACTTAAGCAAGTGCAGAGTTTGCCATCATACTCCTGACTTGTGGTTTGCAGATGATGGATAGGTTTTGGGGAATTAGGAGGCGAGTTACTCTTCACAGAATTCTCAGTCACTAACCCATTCTTACAACCACAACATTTTATGACTTGTCCAATTCAGTTTCTGGTCAATGGGAATTCAGCGATGATAATGCCATTGAATGTCCAGGGGAGAGGGCTAGATTAGTCACATGTGCAAATGCAACATGTGTTGCATTTATAATAACAAGGCAATGATTAACTTGTTTTGGCTTAAACTCATTACAATCAACTTAAATTGAGTAATTATCATTTCAGAATTTCATCTGTCCTGCACAAAGATGATTAGCAGTTTTGTTTAATATGCAATTTATGCACAGAATAACAGAACAAATGGCCACACTCATCATAATTAAGCAAACAACATGTCTTCACAAAACTGAAATCAGTTTAACAAATCAAAGAAACAGAAACAGCATTTTCGAAAGTGGAAGTGGCAACATGCTAGCAATTGCCTTGCTGCACCATTTCGTAATGTCAGCATTTAAAATGAGATGGTTACACAGGCCTTCGAGGCACAAAATTGCAGATATATTTAAAAACCATCACAGGAAAAAAAGCACTGGTCTGATATACAGTAAAACATACATCACCTATCCTATCTGTATCTCATTTATAAATATCTATAATTTACTAGATAATGTTTATGAGATAGAACCTTTCTCATGTTGCAGGTCATGCCCTTAATTCTAGAATGCAGACATCCAATGAGAGAACAACAAATGGTGATATATTTGCCCCATAAAGACCCAGGTGTCTTTATTGTTAGGAACATAGAAACAGGGTTAGGCCAATCATTCTCTCAAGACTGCTCTACCATTCACTTGGTCATGTCTGATCCATATCCTGATTCCATTTACCTCATTTGTTTCCAAATCCCTTAATATTCAAGCCTAACAAAAATCCATCGTCCTCAGTTGATATTTTCAGTTGACTGATCTTCTAGGCACGATCCCTCTCCTAGGAATGGGGTCCAACATGATGGAAACAATGCTTGGTGGGGTTGTTCAAAGAAGTAGGAAGTGGTCATTATTACTCTCTTCAGTAACATAGATGGATTTATTTTAGGTGTAGGCGCATGTGCATCCCAGGTGTGAATGAAATCTGAATGTTTGTTGAGATTAGACCAGTCGTGAAGAGTGATTTCAGAGCCTGAAAAATTAATATTGGGCACGTTTATTTTGTAATTGGTGACTCCATGGGCAAAACTGAATAGGAAATGGAAGCCAGTATTAACATTATTAGGCAGAAATGTAGTCATGCCAATTTTATAAACAATGCATACAATTTGAAGACTCAAAGTCATTTGAGGTAGAAATTTGGATTATGGATAATACAGTGGTGAGTTTCAATGACTGAAATGGCCTTTTGTGACCACTGGTGGTCTGTATAGATAGCATGTTTCATTTGATGCATCGTGACAAGGAAATCTGCAAATTTATATACTTGCAAATACTTGTAAACTTCTGTTTCAGAGCATAACATGGGGAATCACCAAGGAATAAAATTAACTTTATAAAATTAAAGTTTATTATTTATTTGTCACAAGTAGGCTAACATTAACACTGCAATGAAGTTACTGTGAAAATCTCCTAGATGCCACACTCTGATGTCTGTTCGGGTACAGAGGGAGAATTTAGCATGGCCGATGCACCTAACCAGCACATCTTTCGGATTGTGGAGGGAAACTGGGACACCTGGAGGAAACCCATGCAGATATGGGGAGAATGTGCAGATTCTGCGCAGACAGTGATCCAAGCCAGCAATCGAACTTGGATTCCCAGCACTGTGAGGCAGCAGTGCTAACCACTTTGCCTCCGACAAAATAAAGTAATTTAGACAATGTTTGCTGTCCTGCGAAAGCGCATTTGAAGCTGCTTTAACATCAATATTTGATACTCACTGGTATTTCTTCTATATGGCCATTCTTTCTGTGTCAGGTTAGTGAACGACCATTATTTGCATTTATATAGCACCTTCAACAGAGTAAAAGTTCCCAAGATGCTTCACAGGAGCATCATCAGACAATTAGACATTAGGGCAGATGACCAAAAGCTTGGGCAACAAAGGAGCATCTTAAAGGAGGGAAAGCAGGGAATTCCAGAACTTAGGGCCATGACACAGAGAGGACTGAAACCTTCAGGGATTTGAAAACATGATTGAGAATTTTTTGAAATTGTGCTGAGAGTCAATGTAGGTCAGCAAACAAAACAGTGATGGGTGAACAGGACAAAGTGTGAATTTAATATACAGGCAACGTGGTTTTGGATGAACTCATGGAATCAGATTGTTTTTAACCACTAAGCTAGTCCCAAATACCCATGTTTGGCCCATATCCCTCTATATCCATCTTACCCTTGTGCTTGTCCAAATGCTTTTTAAAATACAAAATTGTACCCACCTCTACTACTACCTCTGGCAGCTTGTTCCAAACACTCACCACCCTCTGGGTGAAAAAAACTGCCCCTCTGGACCTTTTTGTATCTCTTCCCTCTCACCGTAAACCTATGCACTCTAGCTTTAGACTCCCATACCTTTGGGAAAAGATGTTGACTATCTAGCTGATCTATGCCCCTCTATTTTATAAACCTCTGTAAGATCACCCTTAAGCCTCTTACTTTATATAGGGAAAATATAATATTTCATATTATATAAAATACTTTATATTCCCTATATAAAATACTTTATATAGGGAAAATATGACCCAGTCTTCCAGCCTGTTCTTATAATTCAAACCAGCAAGTCCCAGTAGCATCCTAGTAAATCTTTTCTGCACTCTTTCTAGTTTAATAATATAATTATTAATTTAATAATATAACTATAGGGTAACCAGAACTGTACACAGTATTCCAAGTGTGTCCTAACAAATTCAACAAGACATCCCAATTCTGTATTCGATGTTCTGACCAATGGAACAAAGCATGCTGAATGCCTTCTTCACCACTCTGTTCACCTATGACTCCTTTCTCAAGGAGCTATGAACCTGTACTTTTAAATCTCTCTATTCTATAACTCTCCCCAACACCATACTGTTGACTGAGTCCTGCCCAGGTTCGATCTACCAAAATGCAACACCTCGCAATTATCTAAATTAAACTCCATCTGTCATTCATCAGCACACTGGCCCAACTGATCAAGATCCCGTTGCAATTCTAGATAACCTTCTTCACTGTCCACTATCCCGCCTATCTTGATGTCATCTGCAAGCTTACTTACTATGCCACCTAAATTCTCATCCAAATCATTAATATAAATGAGAAATAACAGTGGACCCAGCACCGACCCCTGAGGCACACCGCTGGTCCTGGCTGTCTTCTACTCTTACTGTACCTAAGACAGTTTGAATTCAAGCTTAAGAAGAGTAGAAGACAGCCAGGAGAGCAATGGAATTGTCAACTGTGGAGGTAATCATCGGAAAGCAGAAAAGCTGAACCTGGTGATTTTACGGAGGTAGATGTGTGATCTCGGTGACGGAGGCAAGTTCAATTCTGGGCTCAATACAACACCCAAGTCACCAAAATGTCTGGTTCAGTCTTAGAGAGCTGCCAGGGAGCAGCATGAAGTTGGTAGCTAGATAAGTGGAGTTTGTGATGGAGTCCAGAGATAATGGCTTTGGAGTTCCGAAATTTAGTTGGATGAAATTCCAACCCATCCAGTTTGGATGTCAGGCAGGCACTGTGAAAAGACTGGAAATTCGAGAGAGGTAGAGCTGGATATTGTCAATTGCATGAGATACTTAAGTTGTATTTTCAGATGGATGTTGCTGGGATGTAAATGAGAAATAGGGGGCAGCCAAGGGTTTGTCCAGTGTGTGTGCAAGAGGAGAGGCCATTGCAGGTGGATTCTCTCGCTGTGACTGTACAAATAAGAACAGAACCAGGGAAAAGCAGTTCCATGGAGAGGTATTGAAGGAGGATGGTGTGGCTAATTATGTGAAAGGCTGTAGACTGGTTAAAATGGATAAAAGGAGCAACTTAGCAAGGTCACAGAAACAAAGGATGTCATTTGTGACTTTGCGACGGCAATTATAGTGCTTGTCCAGGGCAGAAACCTTAAGATCACTCACCTGATGAAGAAGCAGCGCTCTGAAAGCTCGAGATTCCAAATAAACCTGTTGGACTTTAATCTGGTGTTATGAGACTCCTTATCATAAATCAGAGAGGCAGCAACATTTTCAAGGGCTTTGGAGATGAAAACGGAGAATGAAAAATGCTGTCAGGCTATTGCACTTGGTGCAACATCCCGGTTTCCAACACCAGATAACCTGACTATTGCTAGCTCAGAGTTACTAAAGCTAAATACAGCACTCCAAGTGATGTGAACAGCACAGATCTGCAATCAAAACTGGGAATTCTGCTCAGTGAGACTTTAAACTCAATATTTGTCCACTAGGCTGTAACAGAAAGTCAACCTCAATTCCTGCTTGAAGAAGGGCAAAATATCATTTGCACACACACACACACACACACACACACACACACACACACACACACACACACACACACACCAGCAACGATGCAATAATAATGAATTCAAAAGGAGAATGGGAATATTTAAACCATACATACCCCATTAATTTGTTTTCAATCAACTCGACAAGAACTGACAATGGCTGAAAAGCACATTAACTTTTTACAGGGTTCTTTTATATAAAAGAAATCTGGTCTCTGTTGAGGTAACACACTTCCAAGCACTCATTAAAACGCTATCAACTTCCACAATGTTCAATCACAAAGGTTAGATGCAAGCACATTAGAGCTGATTAAAGCACAGGGCAATAGAAAACTCATTCCCTCCATGCTCATTTGCGAAATAATCTCCTGCAGAATGTAAGGAAGGAATTAATGAAAGGCGGTTAAAATCTGGCAAAGCATTTTAAGACATTACTCAGAGACAGGACTTATGTAATAGAAATTATAATAAAACATCTTGTGGTCGGCCCTCAATATTAAATGATGAGCCCATGTAGCGTTGGCAAATAGATAATCCCCTACTTTTGTAGTCTTAAATTTTTTAAGAAGTCCAATTTTCATTGGAGTGTGCCATGGAAAAAGGATGTAGTAATTGCGGGCAGTGATAATGTAATCTATGAAAACTTCGGGGAATGGTCATTAAGTGAGTTGGAAATAAGTTGGTTAAAGAAATTTTAATTTGTTTTAGCCATTTGAGAAGTCTTAAAAAGTGCTTCTTTAACAATGTGCTTACCTGATAATCTTACGATTGTGTTACCAGGTTGGTTGGTGCTCTCAGACTGATGACAGAGGTATGAATCCTGTTCACATGTCACCGTGTTTGAAAGCAGTCCCACTAAAATGTCTCATTAGGGATTGCTTCCGCAGGCACACTCTGCGTAAAAACTTCAATTCAAAACAGTAAACTCAACTATAAACCTGATGTGGACAAATGTAGTTTGTACTTAAACATGCTGCACTGCTGCAGGCATAAACTGTCTGTGCTGCAAAACCATTCATGTTGCACATCAGTGGAAGTATAGATAAAGATTTCATCTGTCGCAATTTACTGAATATGCAGCACATCCGCTTTTAAGGAACACTCTGCTGATTCATAAATCCCTACAGAGCAGTAAGAGGCCGTTTGGCTCATCAAGTCTGCACCAACAACAATCCCTCTCAGGACCTATCCCCATAACCCCACCTATTTACCCTGCTAATTCCCTTGACACTAAGTGGTAATTTAGCACAACCAATCAACCTAACCACACATCTTTGTACTGTGTAAAGAGAAGCTCCGCCATTTATTATGATCACGGCTGATCAGCCAACTCAGTAACCTGTTCCTGCTTCCCCCACCCCAGCACATATCATTTGATCCCTTTAGCCTCAAGAGCTATTTGTAACTCCTCCTTGAAAACATACAATGCTTTGGCCTCAGATCTGCTTTTTTTTTAAGGGATTTGTATGCCTTTTCCTTGGATTGAATACTACTTCAAATTTCTCTTGTAAGCCCTGGTTTGGCCACTTTTCCCATTCTTTTGTCTCAGACAGGAATGAATAATTGCCACAATTCACCCATGCACTCTTTGAATGTTTGCCATTGCCTTTCCAGTCATCCCTTTAAGTAAAATTTACCAATAAATCAAAGCCAACTCACGCCTCATAGCATCGTATTTTCCTGTATGTAGATTCAGGACCCTAGTCTCAGAGCCAACTACGTCACTCTCCATCTTGCTAAGAATTATAACACATTATAGCTGCTCATTCCCAAACGGCCTCGCAAAAGTAGATTGCCAATTATTCCCTTCTCCTTACACAATAGCCAGTGCAGGATGGCCTGTTCTTTAGTTGGTTTCTCAATGTATTGATCCAGTAAGCCACCCCATACACACTCCAGGAATTCCTCCTCTATGGTATTGTTACTAATTTGATTTGCCCAATCTATATGCAGGTTAAAGTCACCCATAATTACAGATGTTCCTTCACCACATGCATATCTAATTTGCTGTTTAATGTCATCCCAACATCACCATTACAGTTTTGAGGTCTATCTACAACCCTCACTAATATTTTTTGCCCCTAGCTATTTCTCAGCTCTACACATACAGATTCCATATCGTCGGAGCTAATATCCTTCCTCCTTCTTAACTACTAGTGCGAACCCACTGCCTTTTTGTTTTTGTCTGTCCTTTCTAAATACTGAATACCCTTAATATTCAGGAATTTAAGAGATGTATTTTTCAATTATATAAAAAGTTGATCTATTCTGCAATTTCAGCATTACTACAAGGTGAAAACTTCTAAAATATAATGGATTATAAGATAATTTAGCACACTGAGCAGCGAATTTCCAAATTATTATGGAAAATTTGCTGTTTCAGATTATTCAATCAAAAAAAAACCAAAAGTAGGATTTTTCTCCCCTCATTTATCCTCCACGCACCATATAATTTTGCCAAAATGCAATCAAAACACGTGACCAGGCTGCCTAACATGGGCTGAGGTTGTCTTTAAAGACTGTTAATGTGGTCGATGGTACTATATTACCCATCAAAACTCACTGTTTGTCTGAAGCTAATTTTCTCCCACATCTGGAATCCTTTGTGTAATGCATTATGTTGCACCTGGGCATGTGATTTCATTCTGAATCAAACCTGCCACACTCCGAGTTCAGCCTCCACTTTTTCTTCTTTGCTTCTTCTGCCCAGTTAAGGTGTACAACTGATTTGGGATGTTACATCCTATCACTTAATAATTTCAACACATCGGCACTCAATGCTGTCGCAGAACCTGCACACCTTCTTGGCAGCCACTTTGATGGCCAACGTTATTCCAAAGAAACATCAGAACTCAACAAACTACATTCTGTCCTTCACTATATCATTTGTGCAAATAAAGATGGCACAGACATCTTTGAAATAGCTGTGAAAAATTTAATCGCATGAAATATGAAAATAAAATCAGTAGAAACATTCCATTATGAATATGAACTCAACATTCTGTGTATTAAACACTGATTTTGTGAACTGCGGACCTCTTGATTTGGGTCTGATTTAGAACAACTCTGAACACTGTTTTTAAAGACTCAATGAAAAATTTCAGATATTTAACAGAACCTCTTTTCCCAGCTGCTGAAAAGATGCAACCACGGTCAGCCGACAGGTCAGACAGTGATTCTTTTTTGAACAGCACCAAACACATTATTGCAAACTGCTCAGGCAAACTGCTTACAGTGCTCCAAATCTTTAATGTGCACTGCTTCGGAGCCTCAACGCAATAAAATGTTAGCAGTGGAATCTCAGAACCCAGAGCTTGTGAATAATGGAAAGAAGCATCACACACTGTCTGTGCATGTGGTGTGCCCTGCTGGCACTCTTCCCACAAAGCTCAAGTCTCCCAATAAAGTCCAGTGGCTCAGAAGCAATTTGTTTTGTCTGAAAAATTAGAAAATATAAATGGCTCTCATTCCATATCTTGCTTTGTCTAAAAGTTTGAAGAAAATATTTTTAAGTGCAGTAAGTACAAACTTTCCCAGCAATACCAAAAAAGCTCCTCTTTTGTTTCTCCACAGTAAGGTCTATCATTTATCATTTTATCAGTTTATCATATTCAAGATGTAGAGTATTCCAATATTATCGATAGTTACATAGGTCTTGAAGTCAGATGAAACATGTATGGATTTCAGGTTTGTCCCATTAGTGTAGAATGTCTGTAGTGATTTTCCAGTGTCCATATCCCACCACTGCAAAAAAAAAATAGTCATTTTAGCTTTTAACCATTCACTTCTATGAACAAATACAATCTCTACTTGGTAGCACAGAGTAGAAGCTCTTTCTGATTCATTCTGAACAGAGTTTTTCAATGACAAAGGAAAAGCCATTAAGGTAAAGGACCATGATGCACAATGCAGGATGCTTTCATCTATCCACATGTTCAACAGGTCCAAGGTTGTAAAGGTCCAAACCACATGGGGGAGGGGGGGAGGAGGGTGGGGTGGGGAGGGGAGGGAAGGGGGGGAGGGAGGAGGAGGAGGGTGGGGTGGGGAGGGGAGGGAAGGGGGGGAGGGAGGAGGAGGAGGGTGGGGTGGGGAGGGGAGGGAAGGGGGGGAGGGAGGAGGAGGAGGGTGGGGTGGGGAAGGGAGGGAAGGGGGGGAGGTCAGCAAAGAGTGGAAGAATTCATGTGCAAGATGCACTGGAATGCAAATTGTCACACCAGCTGGTATTTTGCTGTCAAGGCCTGGTTCCAATTGACAATAAACTTCAGCTTGGCTTATTTCAACCTGAACTGGCTAATCTGGATTGTATCACAGCCTGGTATGGCTCCTGCTCTGCTCAAGACTGCAAGAAATAACAAAAGATCATGAATGTAGCCCAATCCATCATGCAAACCAGCCTCCCATCCACTGACTGTCTACACTTCCTGCTGCCTCGGCAAAGCAGCCAACATAATTAAGGACCCCACTCACCCCAGACATCCTCTCTTCCACCTTCTTCCACTGGAAAAAACGTACAAAAGTTTGAGGTCATGTACCAACTTACTCAAGAACAGCTTCATCCCTACTGCCGCCAGACTTTTGAATGGACCTACCCTGCATTAAGTTGTTCTTTCGCTACACTGTAGCTATAACTTTAACACGACATTCTGCACTCTCTCGTGTCCTTCTCTATGAATGATATGCTTTGTCAGTACAGTGCACAAAAAACAATACTAATACATGTGACAATAATAAATCAAATCAAATCCAGGAGTCAAAAGCACAGGTTCATCACTGGGCTGCAAGGATCTCAATAGTATTGTGCCAATCTCAGCCTGAAGTCCAAACCAGGCTATAGGTGCGAATTAAAAGTTTTGTTCACTGAAATAGTTTTTAAAATCTATTTTGTAATAAAAAAATAATTTTAAATACATGCCAAATTTAATTTTATTAAAAAATGTGAAAATCATGAGATCATATGTCAAAGAATAAACAACAGTACAGCACAGGTAAAGGCCCTTTGCCCATCAAGCCTGTGCCATCACATGACACCTTTCTAAAGTAAAAACCAATTGCCTCGACATGCCCATATCCCTCTATTCCCTGCCTATTCACAAATCTGTCAAGAATCCTTTTAAACATTGCTATAGCACCTACTTCTACTGTCTCCTGTAGCAGCATATTCCAGGCACTTACAACTCTCTGTGTAAAAAACCTGTTACGGCACACTATGTAAAACCTGTCTCTCACATCTCCTTTAAACTTTACCCCTTTTACCTTAAACCTATGTCCCCTAGTAATTGACGTTTCTATCCTGGGAAAAGGACTCCAACTATCCACTCCATCCATGCCTCTCATCCTTCATGTTCAAATGAAAAACCAGGTTTGTCCAATGCCTCCTCATAGCTAATATCTTCCATACCAGGCAACATCCTGGCAAATCTTTTCTGTACTTTCTCCAAAGTCTCCACATCGTTTTGGTAGTGTGGCAACCAGAATGGGCAATCCTCCAAATGTAGAATACTGAAGTTCTTACAGTTGCAACATAACTTAACAAATTTTATACTCCATGCCCCATCTAATGAAGACAAGCATGCCATATGCTTTCTTTACCATCTTATCCACATGTGTTGCCACCTTTGGGGAACTGTGGACCTGTATGCCTATATCCCTCGGTGTGGTAATGCTTCTAAGGGTTCTGCCAATTACTGTATACTTGCTTCCTGCAAGAGACCTTCCAAAATGCTTTACTTCACCTTTGTCCAAATTAAATTCCATCTGCCATTTCTCTGACCAAGCCTCCAGCCTATCTGTATCATGCTGTAACCTCTGGTAATTCTCCTCACAATCCACAGTTCCCCCAATCTTTGTGTCGTCTGCAAATTTACTAATCTTTCAGACAAACAGATTCAGTCTCACATTGGGGATGTGTGAAAATGAAAACATTCAGGTGCCAATCTTCTTCATTAATGTTTCACATCTAACGTAAGCAGCTACACATGCTTTTTCAGGCATAAACATGTCATCAAGTGACAGCAGTTATGAACGTTTTGAAACAAAATGTATAAATTTAAAATTTATGTTCAACATATTATAAATTGTTTCAAATCTGAACAGAAAACTCTAAAACCTGCACTGAACAGTGCTCTTAAGCACTTAACGGCTCAATTCTCATGACAGTTTGCACATGCAACAGCCTATTACTGAATAATGCACCACACAGACAAGTGTTCAGCATGTTCATTTGCTTCTGAGAAGAAAGCCAGATTTACAAAGTGATTATTTTTTCTATTGTTTAGAGAGGGATAAAGGTCATTGCTGGCACATTTTGACAAAATGCAGGACTTGCATACAAACTGACAAAAAGGATAAGTTGGGATGACTACGCTAATTTGCCAATGCTTTTATTCAAAGGGTTTCACTTTTACATTGCATTTGACATCTAAAGAACATCCCAGGCCTGAATTTTCCATCCCCGTTGATTCCTGGCAGGCCCTCTGCCATTTCACACTCAATTGGGTGTTGATAGGAAGAGGGCTGGACTTCTGTCTGCCCTTGGAAGGAAGTCCCGCATTGGTCAACAGCTCCCCAGCCAATCCAGGCACCGTGCTGCACTGGCCAGAAGAGGTACTGCAGCACCCTCCTCAGCTTTAAGGCCTGGATCACAATTGAGGCAAGCCCCAGCGTTGGGAGAGGGCATCCTTGGTGTTTTTGGGAGGAGGGGGGAGGGGCTGCTGGGGATGCAACCGCCACCCCCTCCCCCCTGAGTTTCCTCCCAGGATGGAGATGCATGAATGTCAGTTTTCCATCCTGCTCTGACCAGTGACCACCAGCCTAAAAACTGAGGCCATTATAAGTGACCATAAAGTGGGTTACTTAAGGACCTTAACAGGCTATAGGGCAGGTTTCCTGCTTGAGATTCTGCCCACCTGCTAGAATTCCATATAATTTTATATCTGTACCCCTCACCAGCCTCAGAACCCACTTGGTGGAGCACAAAATTCTGGCCCTTGATTTGCTTTTCTTCAAAGAGTAAACTCACTCTTATTTTCCTATTTGCTGGCAACTGGTCGTGGTAAATCATGGAAGTACTTTAAAAAAAGTCTAATGAGATGTTGGTCTTGTGCTGCCTGACTAGCAGAAGTCCTAAAATAAAATCGGATGACATAGATCAGACAGAGCTGAAATATCACTTGCATGAGTGGACTGCAATAGCTCAGCAACAATATTACTGTACTTGTGAGTGTGTGGTGTGGGTCAGCAATGATGATGACAGGTTTCAGGAATTTAAGGAAAAAAAAATTGGATCTGTTCTCTTCAGAAAAAAAAGCAAAATTTGTTAAAGAATGTTTCATCGGAAAGACTGAGTGACACAGTAGTTAGCACTGCACCCTCAGAGTGCCCAGGGACCCGGGTTTGACTCCAGCCTTGGCTGACTGTGTGGAGTTTGCACATTCTCCCCATGTCTGCTTGAGTTTTCTCCGGTTTCCTCACACAGTCCCAACATGTACAAATTAAGTGGATTGGCCATGCTGAATTGCTTCCGAGTATCCAAAGGTGTGTGGGTTTGATGGATTGGCCATGGTAAACACACAGTATTATGGGGATGGCGCAGGGGGGAGGGCCTGAAAGGGATGCACTTTTGGAGAATCAGTGCAGACTTGATGGGCTGGATGGCCTCTTTCTGCACTGTAGGGGCTCTATGGAAAGAAGGAAATCAAGCAATCTAGTTAAGAGGCAGGAAGCCAATGTTGAGATTAACCAAAGAGGGCCAAGTTCATGTGTTAAATGAGTTAGAATCATAGAATCACAGAAACCCAAGAAAGCAGAATGAGGCCATTCAGCCCATCGAGTCTGCACCAACAACAATCCCATCCAGGCCCTATCCCCATCACCCGACATATTTACCCTGCTAATCCCTCTAACCTATGCATCTTGGTACACTAAGCAGCAATTTAGCATGGCCAATTAACATAACCTGCACATTTTTGGAGTGTGGGAGGAAACTGGAGCACACGGAGGAAACCCACTCAGAAATGGGGAGAATGTGCAAACTCCACACAGACAGTGACCTGAGGTCGGAATCAAACCTGGATCCCTGGCACTGTATGCCACCACCAGTCTAAGTCTGTCAAATGTTTTAATAGTTTTTGTCACCAGTAACACAAAGTTCAGTCTATTTCAAATGCCATATTGTTATAACATCATAATTAGGCTTAAAGAATGAGAATATTTTTGGATGTTTCAAATCTATGTGATTAGTTAAGATCATGAATGCACTTTACACAGACCCTTGTCAAGCTTCCAAAATAGAAAGAACTTGCATAAGAATATTTCTCAAATAGGTGCAAGTCTTTTTTTGAAGTGTAATGTAGGAAACACAGCAGCCAACTGGTGTGCACAGCCATCCTTCACAAACAGTACTGTTATAATGGTCAGATGGTTTGTTTCAAATGGTATCAATTGAAGGTAAATGTTGGCCACGAGACCAGGAGAAGAGTGCTTTGATTTTGATTTTATTTATTATTGTCACATGTATTAACATACAATGAAAAGTATTATTTCTTGCATGCTAAGAATTCTTTTGTGTTTACCCCAGAGTGACTTTGCATCCTATCTAAAAGTGCCATCTCCAATAGAGCAGCCTCCCTTGACTTTGCACTTAAGAGTCATCCTGGATTATGTGTTAGTCTCCAGGGACAGGGAGGAAAGATAATATAGCAAGGCACCAGAGAAAGATAAAGAAAATAACTTTATTCACTGATTTTCTGAATGCAATGCCACTGGAGATTGATGCATGCATGGTATGCAAGTACCCAAGTCATTTACATTCCTGCTAAATCTGCTTTCAACTGCTGTTTCAACAAAGCTAATTGATATTTCAGGATATCAAAATATAAGCAACATATGCTGGTAGATAAAAGAATTGCTTTAAGTTCTTAATGCACATCATGCCTGCATCAGATTGCAAGGCCTAACATCAGAGGCTACCATATCCAATCATTCCACTCAATTGTCTTGCAATGTTCATTGGTTTGTGAATCATTCTTCACAATGCTGCAGCACATTTCCCTCAGCATGTTTGGGATTTGTTTTTGATCCTATACTGGACTAAGAAATGTGAGAAGTCAATTTCAGCGCAAGGTTCCAAATCTGACCACCTGCTGCCAGTCTCTAGAAATGGCTCATTAATTCAGGACAAGAAATTGCTGATCGGGAGCAGGGACGAGAGAGAAGGCATCACATTGGCATAGGCTTGAGAAAGCTTTAGCCTTCAGCTAGCTGGTCATATGAAACTTGACCAGGGAATAGCTGATGTGGAGTCTGGGCACGAAAGGTGTAAACCTATTCCAAAAGATAGCATTGACATTTACTGCGATCATACTGATTTAAAAAGGAACATATTTTCTAGTTTCACACTTGGCAAATGACCAGCAATGTAAAGTTACAAACATCAGGATTTCACAAGCAATTTCCTTCTGGGTGCCAGAAAAGTGGACCAATGCACAATTTTGTGAACCGATTTTGTGAACCAAGATTAACATTGCCACAATATTAAAATTTATTTATTAGTCATAAGTAAGGCTTACATTAACACTGCAATGAAGTTACTGTGAAATTTCCCTAGTCGCCACGCTCTGCTACTTTTTTGGGTCAACGCGCCTAATCAGCAAGTTTATTTATTAGTCATAAGTAAGGTTTAACGTAAGCCTTACATTAGCACTACAATGAAGTTATTGTGAAATTCCCCTAGTCGCCACTCTCCAGCGCCTTTTTGGATCAAAGCATCTAATCAGCATGTGTTTCAGACTGTGGGGGGAAACCCACGCAGACACAGGGAGAACATGCAAACTCCACACACACACACTGACTCAAGCCGGGAATTGAACCTGGGTCCCTGGCACTGTGTGGCAGCAGTACTAACCACTGTGCCACCGTGTCGTCCAATTCACGTTGTTAAATATGAATGCTTGTTTCATTGCTTTAGCCATAACAATTGCAGGATCTAATCAACGACAAAGAATTAAATAAGTCCCTTGCCTGACTATTGGCATTTTAAATTATTCGGTTGAAAATGCTTGTGCTGCTCTGATTCTCATTGCAACGCATAGGAAGCAAACTGCACAGGTCCAACATTTACAGCAATATAAATATGGCTGTCGCTGCTTGAGGTTACATTTACTGCTGCTTCCAATAAAAGACCTTTATTATATCAAGCTCACACTGTCAAAATCAAGTATGACAGCTTTACTACATTTCTTTCCCAGAAATTTTCAAAATATACGATCACTTTGCTGCACAAAACGAGTGCAGCGTAACTTATGCCATAGGTTAGTCAGACCTTACTGAACTGCGTCAACACTGATGTTGAAAAAATGACAGGCTCTTTCAATCTAAAGATTGTTTATCCAGAGATGATTAAGTCATTCTCTCAGAAGGAAACGGCATTACATGTCAGAACAGCATAAGTCGTTCATCAAACAAATGCCAAACTGAATCCATGCAAACGAGGAAAAATAGCCATTATTTCTAGAAACTCACACCTAGGGTTAGTTCTGCTGTGCAATTTTCCATAATGGTGGCTGTCAACATACTGAGCTGTAAATTGATGCATTGACAGTAACACACAGGTGGAAAGGAATTACACATTCAGCTGAGTGAGGATTCTAACTATAAAATAATGCGGCTCGCAGTGTGGAACCAACGTGCTGTAGATCTTAAAGGTTTGTTTCCTAATGGCAGACCCTCTGGCAAGTTATTCATCACTAGGTTCACTCATACCAATGCACGTTAACTTATTCTGACCACATAAAAGGAGAAACAGTGGGAGATATTTCATTCCCTCAATGAAACCGCTTTCCAGCACTGTTCCAACATCTGGAAAAGCCAGAATTGTTAAACCCAATTCATAATTCATGTTAAATTAAGGCAATTAAGAAATTGCTGTCATCGCCTGCAAAAAAAAAATTATATGAACTCAAACTCAGGACTGAAATGCATTAAATGCTGTAATGTAATCACATTTTACTACGTGAAAGCTAACCAAGTGCCTCCACGATAAAAGACAGTGTCAGCAAAAACAATCAAGTTGTGAAAAAAATATTAGAAATCAAGCATTGCTTCAATGAAAGGAGATTATTGATTAGTTGCTCGGAGATCATTTGGAAGATTTTATAGTTTATTGATATGCACCTCATTAATTAGTGCTGTACCTTAGCCAAAAGAAATAATGCCATTTTATTAGACCCATGATTGATCTCAATTTACCATGGCATTCTTTAATGGTGTGCAAGTTGCATCTGTGTAGGATTCAACAGGTGACGACGCACTGGGCAACTGATTTAATGGGGGTAATTTTAACTTCACGCAAAATTAAATGCCTTGCACATAATATAAAATGAGCCACTAGTTCCCATAATCATCTACACTGAGCCAAATTGTTTTCAAATGACAACATCTGGGCTTCCAGGATTTTTCCTGATGCTTTTGGACTGGATTTGGCAATTCCATCCATCTTCCTGTGCTTTTGGCTCTAGCCTGCTGCTTCTAGGTCTGTCGTAACTTTTCATTCTTGCCTCCTCAATTTTCAATTGAACGCCTGAAAACATTCTATAAAAGTTGTGAGTTGTGTTTCCTCACCAGTAATGACAGGTTACCTGAACTAGAATTCCTGTGTTTAGTTATCTCTTTTCTCAGTATTTGACCTAACAAATGAGCATTTATGTTTATTTTATGTTCAAGAAGTGCTCATTTCCATAGAAATAGGTTCCTTAATATCTTCTCCATTTTTGTTTCTGAACAATGCTAATATTCTGACTTTTGACAATTCATGCAAAAACGTGTGTTATGCAAACTGGACTAGTCGCAACAATTTGGCTTATTCACACTTGACTTCCTATCTACAGCCTGTTGTCGCATTGTCAGCTAATTTTTGAATAAGGATAATTTTTGATTACCTCACTTATGCCTTTAGGACTGGTGAAAATTTAACATTCCAAAGAGCCTGATCTTCAACAGAAGAGAAATTGTATTAAGAGCTCACAAAATGTCAATTCATGGTTAAATCTTTTTGGGGACCCTACTAAATAGCTCTAGTGCGTCCTGTATCAAGTTTTTATTTTACAACATACACTCGGGAATCACAATTTTCTTAATTGGGTCAATCAGGTCAGCTAGAAGATTCTACATGTAATTTTGTGAAACCTTAAATAAGTTTCTTCGCATATTTCAGTCGGTCTTTAAATATTTTATCAGAGCCTTATTAAAATACTGCATCTTGCTTAACTGGGGAACAGGTTTCTGAGGTTACAAAGAATCTGAAAATGTCTCAAACATGTGGTGGATGTGTTCAAAAATATCCAGCTTCCATTTTTTTTCACAATGCGGAATCTTTTCCTTTGAACAGCTGAGTTAATAGCAATGCAAAATACGTCAATCTCATCCCTTGCTTTCTCCAAAACTGACTCCTTGAGATATGCCCTTTGGTGATCTAGCCCAACCTGTCTCTTCTGCTGCTTCTTCCTCCTAACTCTTCGCTGTTCTTTCATGGTGTCTGGGCAGTCAGCTCCCTAGATACATGCAAATGCAACCATGACAATCTTCTGCCATTCATAGGCCATTTCTTCCACCTACGCCATCCCAAATTCTCTCCTGCTGCTTATTCTAATTTTAGCCTGAAGTTAACTGCTAATATAACTGTTTGCTAGTTAAAACCCATCTCCTGACATGACCTTGAGAGGTCTGATAACAGTTTGGGCTTCCTTGGATTTTCTGGCAAATCTGGCTTCAAACGCCTGGGGCTCTCTCTGGGAATCAAGATAGCATTTCAATGCTGGACTACACTGGATAAACAGTAAGCCTCTGCTTCTGTTTATAACCTGGTCTTCTTTGATTTCTAAGTCGTGGAAAAGATCTGGAAAAATCTAGATCATCTTTCAAACTTGGCTTCAGATTTCTAGACTTCTCTCAACATCAAGACGACATTTACTGTCTGGACGACACTGCGTTAGAAATATGGTGAGCATAAGATTAACTTGAAATAAGGTTGACGTTCCAAGATCACTTTTACTGGAAACTGCGAAGGTTTCCACTGTCATAGAAACCAGGCTAGAGAAATCATTATTCTTCGATAAGGTGAGCTAGTCTGAACAAGGAGCCAGAGTTGAATGCATTCAATTATATGCATAGTATGATGTGATGTACAATAACATGTGTTAACACCCTGATAAGGAATAAGAACATATTGAATTGTATTGAATGATCATTTTGAATGCCCATCAGCAGGTCTTACTAGTCTCAGACCAAAATGACAGATAATGGAACAGAATCTTCTGGGGAGTTAGTATGGGACCACAGATGGGAGGATACTAATCTGAGAAAGACAGTTTGAGAGATGGTAAGGAACAGATGAGGTAAAAGTGATCCACCAAGGCCAGAATACATGAGAAAGCCTGTGGGCTAATGGAAGGTAGATTAACATTGAAGCTTAGACAAAGGACTCAATGTCTTGCAGGGTACTTTGAAATAAAGTACACATTCATAGACCAAAAGGCCTTATCAATAACCCATTTAATGACCAATTGCCTGACAAAATCAGAGTAAAAACAAGTGAAATAAATGTGATAATTCAGAGTTGGATCTATTTTGATATTTTCCCCCCCACTGGTAAATGAAATACACATCTATTGAATTTATATTTTAGATATGTAAATTATGCATTTTGCCAAAGACACTTAGTGATTTGCCAAGTGTTTGGATTAGAAAAGCCAATTTTCGTCTTGTGGCGCCTAATAATTTTTAAGTTCAACAATTATAATTTTTTTGAAAAAGGCTCTTCAGATTAGTAACGCTGCTGACTCCTGGACCATACCATAAGGCCCAACTTCTATCTCTGATCTGCTGTTCTTTCAGAATATTTAAAGTAACTTCAATCACTTTCTTGCCTTTGCTCACCTCTGCAGTAACTGAGACACTGCAGTGGCTTGCTGAGTCTGTGATTGGCCACTGGTTATGTTGGCTTTGCACCTTCAATCCTCATCAGGGAAACAAAATTGTTCAGCTGGGCAAAGGACAAACCTCTGCTGCTTCTGGGCATTATGGTTTCCCCAACTTCAACATTATCCTTCTGATCCTGCAGCTCACTCTGTACCCCTTCTGCCTCCTCATTCCCTTGAAAATATAGAGAGGAATGGCCTCCAACAAGAAATTCAAGGAGCTTATGGACTTTGTCAACAAGGCTGAGACCACCAGATTAGCTGTCTTGCCGCACTCCCTCCTTTCACTAGTGCACTGGGACAAACTTTCACGGACATTCTACTCTGCCCTGAACTCGTATCTTTCCCTAGTTTCTCTTCTATCTCTTTTCGATTGCCCTCCAAACTCATCTTGTCCATTAGCCCCATTTCCTGCTCTTTCACCTATTTCCACATAAACAAAAGAACAAAGAACAACCCAGCATGGGAAACAGGCCCTTCGGCCCAACGAGCCCACGCCGCCGCATCACCCTACACTATTCTACCCTGTATATCTACGAATGGAACCCCTAACTTAGCCAGATTCAGGGGAGAATAGTGTCAATTTGGTAAAACCAATCAGCCTAAGAGCACATCTTTGGGGTGTGGGAGGAAACCGGAGCTCCCGGAGGAAACCCACGCAACCATAGGGAGAATGCGCAAACTCCCACAGACATAACTGCTGATGAACCAAATTCCCCTCCTAATCTCTATAGCCAATGCTGTTAATGGTTTTCTCCCTACAGCTGCTGCCCCTCTCTCTTTTAAATCTGCCAACACAATTTGAGGGTTCCTATTATAAATGCTGACATAGGAATTTATTAATGGAAGATGTCAACACAAATGCATGGCAAAAGACGTACAGCTTGTAGACAGGAACCACAATGCAGAATTTGAGTTATGATACAAAATTTTCTCTAAAATTGAAGCTTTTCCATCAATACTGGTGAGCGCATACACACAGAAGCAATATTTTTTGATCAGCAGGTAAAGGACAACAGTCAAATGCAGTCTCCTACTGTCACTGGTGTATGAACCCAACAACACTAAGGATTGTCACAAAAAAATGATATCATTATGATTCCTTGAACTTGACGTTCAGCTGCATTAATCTCTGACAACTACAAGGAATTGCTCCATAGTCAGACAATTAAGCAGGCAGCAATCTCAGAGTGATAGGTCTCTCACAGTAGACTCAAGAAAGGATTAAGTCAATAGCTTAGCAACTTTTCACAGTTGTCCAAGTGCAAGACAAAAATTGATTCTGGCACCTCTCTGAAGGCATGGATGATTACACAGCTATACTATAATTGATCAATATGATGCTGACGTCTCTGAGGAGTGGGGGGAGGGGAGCAGAATATCAAAAGGCTTCAAACCTTTTTATATACTCTCCGGGAAGCTTCTAGGTTCAGTAAAGCATACTTCATTGTAAAGTTGAGAGCGTGGTATTCACTCGGGGTGGGGAATGAAGTAGTAGATTTTTTATTTTTAAAAGATTTTAGAGTGGCACAATAGCACAGTGGTTAACATTGCTGCCGCACAGCGTCAGGGACCTGTGTTCAATTCCAGCCTTAGGTGATGAAAGTGGGGAAGAAAACCTACTGTCATCCAGAAACACAGAATCCCTACAGTGCAGCAAGGAGGCCATTCAGCCCATTGAGCCTGCACTGACAACAACCTACCCAGGCCCTATCCCTGTAACCCCACATATTTACTCTACTAATCCCTCTTGACACTAAAGGGTAATTTAGAATGGCCAATCAACCTAACCCACAAATCTTTGGACCATGGGAGGAAACTGCAGCACCCAGAGGAAACCCATGCAGACATGGGGAGAAAGTGCAAACTCCACACAGACAGTCACCCCAGATCGGAATCAAACTCAGGTCCCTGGTGTTATGAGGCAGTGCTAATCACCGTGCTACCATGCCACCGTAATAATCTAATAAGAACCCAGTAAATCTAGTAATGTTTTAAAGTAAAAAGTGCGCTCCTTCATTCTATTAAATGACTAATAAAACTTACATTGTGAACCTGCCCTCTGTGCAATACTTCAAACGTTGAAAAATTAGAACTGGTTTTCTACTTCACACTATACTAGATAAACAGGACTTGGGCTGGGTATTGGCAATACAAACTAGTAACTTAAACTTCAACACTTTTCCTTTACAACAATAAGAAAACAAACCAGAAATAAAACTGTTTGGTCCACTGAACTACTTGCAAGATAAATATTAACTGTATAGTAAATGTGCAACAAAACAATAGTAACAAATAAATACATCCACTACCCCCATATTTATAACTAAAATGCGTCTTCCTCCCCATCCATCCCAGATTTTATTTTAACAATAAAGCGCTATGTTGACCAACAAAACTGGTCACAAAACAGACCAACAACTTACACTGGACCATCACTTAATGTGATGTGAAACAGGCATTCATAATAGTTTTGTCGTTTATTCACCAGTAAAAATCTTATGGATCAATGAGAATATAAAACTGATTTCAGAGAATATTCTTATCTTCACTACCAGCTTTATAAATAGTTGATGTCTTAGATCAGGCATAAAATAGAAAGGTATCTTCACAATATGGAAAGAAGATAAATTATTCAATCACATTTCTAAATCATTTTTGTATGACTATCTTGATATGCAAATTAAATTGCGGTTTTGTGACTGGGAATGATTCAAACATATTCCTTTTTAAGTTGTGCCTCTGATTATGTGCAATTTCATACTTAAAAGCAAATTTACTTGCTTTTTTGCAAATAAATGGAATTGCACTAAACTTGAATTTTGCAATCAACTCTTTCCAAAAAAAATTTCAGGAATGATCGGTTGTACATAAAGGAAAAAATCTGCAATAGTGAAAACGTAAATGATCGTTTATCTATTTTCAATAGTCCCTAACAGTTGTATTAATTAGATGTCAGTCGCTTTTTAAATCCCTTTGCCTCTTTTCTGTTTCTGAGTTTCTTTTTAATCTCTGCATCATTTCCCTTAGTTTAAAGTTTATTTATTAGTGTCACAAGGCTTACATGTGGAGGCTTTAGGGAGCGTATAAAAAAAGATTTACCAGGATGTTGCCTAGTATGGACGGCATTAGCTATGAGCAGAGTTTGGAGGAACTTGGCTTGTTCTCACTGGAAGGACGGAGGTTGAGGGGGTGACCTGATAGAAGAGAGGGACGTAGAGAGAGTGGATAGTCAGAAGCTTCTTCCCAGGGTGGAACAGTCAATTATTAGGGGGCATTGGTTTAAGGTGCTAGGAGCAAGGTTTAATGGAGATGTATGGGACAAAAGTTTTTTTTATACAGAAGGTGGTGGGTGCCTGGAACTCGCTACCAGGGAGGTAGTGGAAGCAGATATGATAGTGAGTTTTAGGGGGCCTCTGGACAAATATATGAATAGAATAGGAATAGAGGGATATGGTCCCCGGAAAGGTAAGGAATTTTAGTTCAGTCGGGCAGCGTGGTCGGTGCAGGCTTAGAGGGCCAAAGGGTCTGTTCCTGTGCTGTAATTTTCTTAGTTCTTTGTACATTAACACTGCAATGAATTTACTGTGAAAATCCCCTAGTCACCACACTCCAGTGCCTGTTTGGGTACACTGGGGGAGAATTTAATATGGTCAATGCACCTAACCAGCATGTCTTTCGGACAGAGAGAGAAAACTGGAGCACCCGGAGGAAACCCGTGCAGACACGGGGAGAACATGCAAACTCCACACAGATAGTGACCGAAGCTGGGAATCAAACCCAGGTCCCTGGTGCTGTGAGGCAACAGTGCTAACCACTGTGCTACCGTGCCACCCATAGGGGGAATGATCTGCTTCCAGGCACGTTTGAGTGCCCTGGTACAAACTGTGGTCCCCAAAATGATTCTTAAACTTTGCCCTCTTTCCCTTCATTTGTAAACATTCAGTGCAACCTAACAATATGGTTAAGAACTTAACAATAAATACTTGAAGGAAGACATTGGTAAGGTCACACTTAGAATACTGTGTACAGTTCTGGTCACCCTATTATAGAAAGGAAATTATTAAACTAGAAAGAGTGCAGAAAATATTTACTAGGATGCTAGTGGGACTTGATGGTTTGAGTTATAAGGAGAGGCTGGATAGACTGGGATATTTTTCCTCTGTAGCATAGAAGGCTGAGGGGCGATCTTATGGAGGTCCATAAAATAATGAGAGGCATAGATCAGTAAGATAGTCAATATCTTTTCCCAAAGGTAGGGGAGTTAAAATTAGAGGGCATAGGTTTAAGGTGAGAGAGGAGAAATACAAAAAGGTCCAGAGGGGCAATTTTTTCACTCAGACGGTGCTGAGTGTCTGGAACAAGCTGCCAGAGCTAGTAGCAAAGACGAATACAACTTTGTCTTTTAAAAAGCGTTTACGGTTACATGGATAAGATGGGTATAGAGGGATATGGGCCAAATGCGGGCAATTGGGACAAGCTTAGGCGTTTACAAAAAAAGGGTGGCATGGACAGGCTGGGCCGAAGGGCCTGTTTCCATGCTGTAAACCTCTACGACTCTATGAATTCTCTACAGTGTCGGTAACAGGGACAAGAAATAATTATAAAACTTACCACCAATTCTTTGGAATACATAATGCATTTTATTTTTGAAAAAACCTGGAAACACAGCAATGCAATGAATTACCAATTATTTTATTTGTGGTGGTATTGGTTGAAGGATGATTGTTACCAAAACAAGGGAGAGCCTTCTTTATTTTAAGTATTGTCAAATCTAACCTCTGAGTCATAAAAACTCAAGGATTTTGTTTTAACATTTCAGTTTGGAGTCCTAGCAGTGCTGCACTCCCTCAGCACCACAGGAAAAGCTTGTGTCAGCTTGTTTCAGTTGGTACTATTCATACCTCTCAGTCAGAAGGTCCAGGATGGGATGTGAAGACATCATGTAATACCATCTGAGGATGAGCTAGGAATTCTCTCATGGTTTTGGTCAATATTCCCTGATCAAATCTCAAAGTGGCAAATAAGGTTCAATGTAGCAAAGAGTGGTGTGATTCATTTAGATTAAAGGAATAGGGAAGCCACTTACTCTCTTTGAAGAATAAAAATCTAAGTTGAGAGGGGTGGGTATGTGTACACGAGCAGAACGATCTGGGAATATACACATCCATTAGATGCTTTTCAGAACAATATTCACATTTGAAAATGAAGGCACAGCAACTTTAAACCTCTATGGCAGACCTGTTAAATTTCAAACTCACTTGTAACTGAGAACTAGTTTCTGTATGTCCCAGTGCACTACTAAATATAAATTGCTAATTAGGGATCACTCACTTTAGCGATTTTAAAGAAAGAAATTGTGCTCATTAAGTTGAAGAATGACAGGAAAGGAAATGGAATACTCTCTTTTCAGCATACACTGAAACTAACTCAGCACCATGGACTGTTCCCTCTGCACTGGCTTACACGAAAAGCTGAAGACATCTGTTACTCCATTGGATCACAGATACGAGGACTTTTCCAACACACATTCTAGATTGAATTATGTTGGCAATCGGTACAATTGTTTGCAAACAAGAGCTCAGAAGTGCAAAATGATGCTTGCAGTAGCAGAATGCAGCTGCATCTTGCTACATCAATTTAGCTTCAATGACCAGATAGTTTAAGCTTCATCATGCAGAAAATTATGCACATGAATCTTTTTACATTAATTGTATTTTTTTATACATACCAATTGTATTAGTATTTCAGATAATCTGATTGTAGTCAACTTTTAATTCTGCTTGTGGAATTTTTGCAGTAATCAAAGTTTTTGAAGTTTATTTATTAGTGTCACAAATGGGCTTACATTAACATTGCAGTGAAGTTACTGTGAAAATCCCCTAATCGCCACACTCTGGCACCTGTTTGGCTACACTGAGGGAGAATTTAGCATGGCCAATACATCAAACCCGCACAACTTTGGACAGTGGGAGGAAACTGGGGCACTGGGAGGAAACCCATGCAGACATGGGGAGAACGTGCAGACCCCGCAAAGACAGTGACACAAGCTAAGAATTGAACCTGGGTCCTTGGTGGTATAAGGCAGCAGTGCTAACCACTGTGCCACCCACAAGACTATAATGTGTCCGTTTTAACATTTCTTTTGAATGCCCTCAGGGCAAGATGTAGTGCAAGTCAGTTTACAACTGACAAAGTATTGTTATGTTTGAAACTCTACTAAGCCTCTAACTGTGATTATAATAAGTGAACGGCTTAAACTGATGCACTGTCTGTGTAAGGGAGACCTGTCACATGGCCTGTTATCATCCATGGGCCAATCACCAAGACTGTAGTGTGCCCATGTGGTAATAATTTGCCACATGGAATCCCGTAGGGTAGTGTCCTAGGCTCAACCATTTTCGGCTGTTTCAACAATGACCTTCCTTCCATCATAAGGGCAGAAGTGAAAACATTCACTAATGTTTTGACAATGTTCAGCACCATTCGCCACTCTTCAGATACTGAAGCAGTCCGCGTCCAAATACAGCAAAACCTGGACAATACCCAGGCTTGGGTTGACAAGTGGCAAATGACATTCATACCACATAAGTACCAAGCAATGACCATCTCCAATGAGAGAGGATCTAACCATCACTTCTTGACATTCAATGCATTACCATCACTGAATCCCCCACTATCAACATCCTGGGGTTACCACTGACTAGAAACTGAACTGGACTAGCCGTATAAACATTGTCGCTATAAGAATAGGTCAGAGGCTGGGAATTCTGTGATGAGTAACTCACCTCCTGACTCTCCAAATCTCATTCACCACCTGCATGGCACAAGTCAGGAGTGCAATGGAATACTCTCTACTAGCCTAGATGTGCAGTTCCAACAAGCTGTTGAAGCATTTTTTAAGATTCAATGTTGATTACGTTCCTAAAAGTGAAAAAACAACTATCTAACCCATTGCATTACTGAACATAAAAAGATTTGTTTGAAGCAGCATCCAAACAAAAGATTTTGAGTGATGCCTATCACAAAACCTATTCTAATCATCTGCTTAATGTAAAATATGATGCTGGATTAAAAACAAACAAAATGGAATTCACTGCAATAAGTCAAATGCTGGTATATCAATAGTTAACTAGGTATCACAAAGCACGATTCATCTGGGCAGGAAAGGAAGAGATAACTCAAATGGACAGCTTGCATAGTTCACTTGTAATCAAATGGAGCTTGAAAGAATATCCCATTTAATCATTTCCCTTGGCAATGTGCACAGTTGTCGATGGAAGGTGACCTTCATCATCTTATGTTTAGACTAAATTTGAACTAATAACATCGTGGTGCGTAGAGCAAGCTTTCATACATTTTTGTCTGGGCAAATTATTTTATACAAAGCAAATAAGAATATTTACAAATTCATGTGTAAGCAATTAATAAATTAATCTTTGCTTGTCTGTGAACAGAGTAAGGTTAATGAGTAAGCCTATATCAATCTGTGGGCACATACCTTCTTTGCATTATTAAAACCTCATTCAGTGATTGTCAGTTGACTGCCATCACTGAATCCCCCACCATCAACATCCCAGAGATTACTACTAACCAGAAACTTGACTGAATCAACTATATAAATACTGTGGCTTCAAGAGTAGGTCAGAGGCTAGGAATTCTGTGGAGAATAACTCACCTCCTGACTCCCAAAGCCTATCCACCATCTATAAAGCATAAGTTGTGAGTGTGATGGAATACTCTCTCTTTGCCGGGATGGGTGCAGCTCCAGTAATACTCAAGAAGCTTGACACCATTTAGGTCAAAGCATCTTGCTTGACTAGCACTCATCCACTATCTTAAAAATTAATTCCCACTACCACCACTTGTGCACAGTGGTAGCAGTGTGCAACATTTAAATAACGCATTGCTGTAACCTGTGAACATTTCTCCGACAGCACCTCCCAAAGCTGTGACCCTCTGCTGCTAGAAGGACAAAAGGCAGCAGATGCATCATCATCTCCAAATTGCTTCCAAGTCACAGACCACCCTGACTTTGACAAATGAATTTGTCTCTATGTTAAAATATCAGAACATCACCACATGGAACATAGCAGTTCAAGAGGACAGCTCACCACCAATGTTTCCAAGTGTAATTAATCTGACCTTAATTGGAAAGAAAAGGGGATGTCCACATAGCCCTTCTAGCCCACCACATCATTTAATAAGATTCTGGCAGACTCAATCTCTGTTTTACTTCTTAACCTGATTCCCATATCCTTGAGTTCATTTGAGTCCTAAAATCTACCAGTCTGAGCTTGAATCTACTCAACAACTGAGCATCCACAGCATTCAGGATTGTGAACTCCAGAGTGAAGAAATCTTTCCTCATTTCATTCCAAAATGGTCATCCCTTTATCCTAAGACTATGCTCTTTTCTTCTCAACTCTATCGACAACTGGGAAAATAGGCTCTTGGGCCTAGATTTTCACCTGTGCATCAGGTGTGCAGGCAGAACTACCGACTCTTCATACCCAACTTCTAAAAATATTCCCCCATGGCAGAGTCCTCAGAGTCAGGATGGGTGACCCCACAAGGAGTGCAGAGGGTGCCATGTGCAGAGATGAGCTGGGTGGAAGGCATGCCTTGGTGTTCTGGCACCGTGCTGAAATTCAAGTTAAAAAGAAACAGAATAACATAAAACTTCCCCCACCTCTTACTCCCCAACTGTGCCCAGATCCCAGAGTCTCTCATAGCCCTTATTCCAACCTATTCCTCTGTCCTCCCTCTCCATCACCACCGCATCCCCCATTGCCCCTATGACAACTGTTATTCATGAACCCCCAAACACCAGCCTTCTCTCTTACCCATACCAACCATACCCAGTATTCATCATGGACAAACCTCAGGACCATGCGGAGATAACATAAAATAAAGTTACAGGTATCTATTGTAGACTTTTTTAAAAAGCCACAAATTCATAAAAACCCATTTACTGTATTTAAATTCCTTCAACTACATTATGCCTTATGGCAACTAACATTTCATTCAATTGCATAATCCTTTATAAAAAGAAGCACTGGAATTTACTGTCTCAGTTCAAAATGTCCATAACCCCACTTGGAGTGTCAATCAAACTGAAAAGGCAGGCATCCTAATATGATAATTGACCACTGTGAAATCAGTCATGCAGAACTAAACCAGCAATGGAAATTAAGACTTATGTCAGAGAGTGAAAAAGAGTTAAGGAGCAGCGGTTCTAAACACTTTAATGCCTTGACAGCTGCCCCGGACAATTCTCCTCAATACTTTTGATATTGTTTTTGACTGATCCAATGTGCTTCATAGTTCCAATTATTCTATGGACATTTTACACATAATTCGCTCTACTTTCAACAATCCCAAAAAACTCCTGACCTTCCCCAACAGCCATAGCCAAAAGGGCTACCTTACTTCTCAGGGTACTCTGGCTATCCAAATGAATCCACAAATACTGCTTCTACCACATATTATCTGTGCATATCTAGATTCAGGTAGTAGCATGGTAACACACTGGTTACTACTGCTGCCTCACAGCTCCAGGGGCCCAGGTTCAATTCCAGCCATAGCTGACTGTCTGTGTGAAGTTTGCACATTCTCCCTGTGTCTGCATGGGTTTCCGCCAAGTGCTCCAGTTTCCTCCCACAAAGCAAAGATGCACGGATTATGTTCATTGGCCATGATAGTTTACCCTTTAGTGTTAGTGGGATTAGCTAGGGTAAATATGAGGGGTAAATACAGGGATAGAGTCTCAGGGGGATTTGTTGGTGCTGGCTCAATGGGCCAAATGTCCTCCTTCTGCATTGTAGAGATTCTATGATGCCTCTCACACCAAAATCACACACAAGAGGCAGCTGCTGATTACTATGGGCAGCTACCTCTACGAAATGTGCATGTGTGCTTTGGGGGATTGTATTGTGGCCAAAATCTAGGCCTCAGGTCTTGTGTGTTTCTATGAAGTTGAATGGCCTCCTTCTGCACTATAGGGATTATCTGATTCTATGAAGTTACTGTTCAGTCTTCTAAATTCCAGCGAGTAAAGATCCATGTTACTCAATTTCTCTTCATAAAACAATCTTCTCATCCTGGAATCTCAGAAATTCTCTCATATTAAGAACACTCTTCCCCAGAGGATCCCCTGCTATAAGATACGATATTGCTTACCACGCTTCATTCCATAAACCAAGAGCTAGAAAATCCTTCCCCCGTTTGGTATGTCAATGTTCTAGGAAACTGTCTTGAACGCATTCCATGAATCTGTCCCCCTAACAACTTTCGCCAATTTAATCTGTCCACTTCATACAAGAACAAAGTTTCTTTACGGTTATTGCATTGCTTTTGTTACAAGCTCCTCTTATGTCTTGATTAGATGTCCGATTCAACAGATTAGTAATTACTAGGGGTCTATGTTCTCCCACTAGAATTTTCTGGCTCTTTGTATTTCTTATTACCACCCATGCTGATTCTACTTGCTGCTTTTCTGTGCCAAGATCCTTCTCTATTGTATGTGTGTCATCCTTTATTATCTAGTCTCCAGCCCTCACCTTCATGCTCCATAACTCCACTTCCTATTTTGTCTGTCTCTTCAAAATGTCAAGCATCTTGCTTACCATAGAACCACAGGTTGGGTTCTCAGACCTTGCCCACAGCTGGGATTCTCCAGTCCCGCTGCTACTGATGTGGATCTACTGATTTGACTGAGTGCAAAATTGTCCATTCTCGCCAACAGCAGTGGTGGGCACGAATGACTGGAAAATTCCAGCCAACATCTCTGCAATGCTTATTCAAACTTCTGTCATTAATTCAGGAATCTTGTTACGAATGCTTTATGCACTCAGTTAAATCACCATTATTTTTAACTCCCAATACAACAAAATACTGAAGATGCTGGAAATCTGAAATAAACGCAGGCAATGTTGGAAATGCTCAGCAGGTCTGGCAGCGTCTATGGTGAGAGAAACAAGTTAATGAGTGGACTCTTGCAGAGGTGGTGGGGTCTTGGCTGACAGTTGGAGAGCCAGCACCACCCATGCACCCGCACCCCCCTCCCCACTACTGCCTTCTGTAAACAAGGCCTGCTGCTTATTGCTCCACTTGGGCACTTGACAGGCCAGCAGTGGGCTTCCCCTTGGGATGCACGACCCCAGCCAAGAGACCAGCGACTCTACAGAAGGTCGGCACCGGGGATTTTGTTGGCTCTCAGGCCAGCAGTGAGTGACGACAAGAAGAGCGGGGTGTGGCAGAGGCAGCAAGGGCCAGGGAATGGCTTTCAGCTGGTACTTCCTCATCCATCCTGATTCAGGGCCACTCAGTCAGGCATTGAGTGCCTTAGAACAAGTGACCCTGAAAGCATCCCGACAGGATTTGCTTGTGATGCTCCCTGCATGGCCATATCCTTCATTCACTGCTGTGTGAAGACCAGCAGCAACAGAGCAAGGCTCTGAAGAGAGCATTCAGTGGCCACCTAAGGGCTTCAATAGGCTACGGGTGAGTAATTTATCCACAGGCCTTCATGACAAAGACTTAAATCGGGGTGCAGGACGGTGTACCCATCCACCTGCCACCCTCTTGCCTGATTAAATGCCTCCTGGCCATTAAACTTGCCACTGGAGAGGGAAAAGATTCCACCCAACAAAAGGGTCATCAATCTGAAACATTTGCTGGAATTTAACTGCCTTGCCCACTCAATGCCAACAGAGAATGCCCTTCTGTGAGCCTCGCCCGCCCCGATTCCAGGGCAGGTGTGTGGTAAAATTCTGGCAGTTAACTCTGCTTTCCTCTCTGCAGATGCTGTGAGAACTCCATATTTTCAGCATTGTCTGTTTTTATCTTAAATGTGCCATTAGCACTAAACATTTTGTCTCTACCTGTCACCCTCAGCTTATTTTTACTACTGCGCACAGATCCTGTGAGCGCATAAAAATGACCACCGTCTTATTGAACCAACAAAATTCCCATCCACATTGCACCTCTAATTAAGTAAAATGTCTCAAGGTTTCCCACATGAGCGTTATCAAACAAAGTTTAACACTGAGCCACATCAGGGGATATTAGGAAAAATGACCAAAAGCTTGGTCAAAGAGGTAGATTTAAAGGAGCAGATTAAAGGAGGAAAGTGAGATAGAGGTGTTGAGGGAGGAAATTCCAAAACCTGCAGTGTTGGCAAGCTGAAGGCACAGCGCCAATAACTGGAGATTATAGAAATAGGGAGGAGGAGATCATAGGGGGACCTGAAAACAAGAATTTTAAGATTGAAATATTATTTCACCAGGAGCTAATGTAAGTCAGTGAGCACCACTTAAGCAAAATTTACCCCCAAAAAAGGACAGGCCAAGATCGTTCTGTCAAAATCAATATATATAAATGCACGACTGTACATCTAAAAATTGAAAAGTAATTAGGAAAGCAAACAGAATGCTAGCCTTTATTGCAAGAGCGGTGGAGTATAATAGGGAAATCTTACCACAACTGTAAACAGCATTGGTGAGGTCATACCAAGAGTACTGTACACAGTTTTAGTGACCTTTTGGGGATCTTCTTGCACAGTCACATTGGAAGCAGTTCAGGGAACATCCACTGGGCTGATTTCTGCAATGAGTGGCTTGCCTTGTGGGGAAAGGTTGAGCAGGGTGGGCTCATTGGAGCTTAGAAGATGCTGACAGCATGTTTCCCCTTGTGAGGGAATCTAAGACTGGGACACAGTTTCAAATGAAGGGGTCTTCGATTGAAAGCAACAATGAGGTAGAACTTCTTCTCTCATAAGGATATTAATCTTTGGAATTTTCTTCCATGCACAGAAGTTCAGGCAGGGTCGTCGAAATAACCAAGGTGGAGCTGGGCAGATTTTTGATTGTTTGGCAACAGTCAGGAATATGGAGTTAAGACTACAATCAGACCGGCCATGAAAGAGGTTTGAGGGGCTGAACAGCCTCCCCCTGCTTCTCTTTCTTATGTTCTTAATTAAACAAGTTAGTTTTTTTTAAGTTTATCTATTAGTGTCACAAGTAGACTTACATTAACACTGCAACTGAGTTACTGTGAAAATTCCCTAGTTGCCACACCCCAGTGTCTGTTTGGGTACACTGAGGGAGAATTTAGCATGGTCGATGCACATAACCAGCACGACTCTCAGACTGTGAGAAAATTGGAGCATCCAGAGGAAACCCACAGGGAGAATGTGCTGACTCCACACAGACAGTGACCCAAGCCAGGAATCGAGCCCAGGTCCCTGGTGTTGAGAGACAGCAGTGCTAACCACTGTGCCGCCGTGTAAAACAAAATCAGCCTTATTCACAACTGCGTATGTCCCATCCATACAGTTGTGAATAAGGCTGATTCACAACTGTGTATGGATGGGACGTACGCAGTTGTGAATAAGGCTGATTTTGTTTTACATCTCCAGATTAGTCAGCCTTCAATTGTTGCTGACAGCATTAATACTTGGAAACGTTGCAGATACCAACAGTCAGGTTCAAACTTCCCATGGTATAACTTAAGCACCAATAATCCTATCTCACCAAGATAATTCTGGCTCTGGATTTGAAGTTCTCCACATATTTCTTAATGCCATTTGGTACAAAACGAATCACTTTGTATTCAATAATCTCAAAATTAATCATTCCGTTTTGCTAAGCAGATACGCTACATGTCTGGGAAAGGAGAGGAGATATAAATCTTTACAGTAATGTAACACATTGACTATATAAAATCTAAATGACTCAAACATTTGCTTCAGATACATGTACAGTACTTTGTATCATTCGTCTGAGAAGAAAAAGATTAAACTGGGACATTTATTTCATGTGAAGTTTTATACGTAAAAGACTACGTGAATGGAAAACTTCCAAGAGGACCCAGAAGGATTACATTTCTATAGAAAATATGTATACAATATCACATTTTAAATAGCTTGGTCCATCTTCAAGTAATCTTCATTATTTTCCAATCAGAAAAACACTTTTCCCATTCTGTAGGCTGACAGTCCTTTATATTCCATTTTGAAATCTAATGAGGACAGTGAACTCCATCCCAATCCTAGTTATTTTGAAATCACCAGATAAAAACTATTCTCCTCTGTTTGAAGGACAACCAATTAACTTACTCAAAATATTTTTGGAAAATGATTTCATTTGCAATCTTGTTTCACCATGGATCAGATGTTAGTATCTGAAATAGTTATTCATACAAAATGTTGAAAAATTCACATGAAAACGATTATCTGTACAGTTACCAGTTTGTTTTTGATATATGTTATGTACATATTCCACGTCTAGCTCATAGGAACATAGGAATTAGGAGCTGACGTCGGCAAATTCCACCTTTCAAGTCTACTCTGCCATTCAATCAGATCATGGCTGATCTCTCCCTGGTCTCAAATCCACCTTCCCACCTGTTCCCCTGTATCCCATAATCCCTTTTTTTTATTAGCAATATATCTATCTCCTTCTTGAAAACATTCAATGATTCAGACTCCATCGTCTATGGGGCAGCGAGTTCCACAAATTCACCAACTTCTGCAAGAAGTAGTTCCACCTCATCTCACTTTCAAATCTACTGCGTCTCAACCTATACCTGTGACCTCTTGTTCTAGATTGCCCCATAAGAGGAAACACTTGGTCTATATTTCCTTTATCAATTCCTTTCAAAAATTTTATACATTTCGATAAGATTTCCTCTCATCCTTCTAACCTCCAGCGAGTATAAGCCCAAACTGTTTAATGTCTCCTTATACATCAACCCTTTCAGCCCCAGAATCAATCTGGTGAACCTCCTCTGAACTGCCACCGCATCCTTCCTCAAATAAGGAGACCAAAATTAGACAGATAAACCAGATGTGGTCTCACCAGTACTCGATATAATTGCAACACTTATCTACGTCTCTTCTTTTATACTTCATGGGCTGTTACCAGAGCTATCACTATGCCAGCTGGATGATGCTATTGAATCAGACAGTAGACTATAACTTCCAAATTTCAGCTGCCTCACTGCGTAAACTGGGCATACACTCTAATCTCAGTCCTTAATCAAATTAACACACTGTATTTTGGAACCTGCAGTTCATCACAATATTTATTTATGATTGACTGAAAGTCTGACAATTCACAGAGTGTGTTTGTAAGGCACTATCACATTCTATTCCTCCTAGGTCAGGATAAGGGTTGTTGCTTACAAATGGTCAGAGTACTTTTTAATCACACTTTTTCCTTTTTAAACATGTTTCTGGGGATCAAGTTGGGACTTAAACTAGTTGTGAATTTCCATCTCAATTTGTTCCTTTGATTCGCAGCTCACAACACAATATCCCATTTGGCTTAGAAAGACCAACTGGAGGAAAACAACAAATACTACATTCACATAGGTATAAAACATTGTATGTTAAGTAGAAAAAATATTAATCATTTGTAAACTGATTTAATGCACAAGTGCTGCAGAATAAATCTAAGACACTGACAAGCCAGAGTGAAAAATTTATTTATTAGTGTCACATGTAGGCTTAGATTAACACTACAATGACGTTACTGTAAAAAAAAACCCTAATTGTCACACTCCAGGCCTGTTCGGGCACACTGAGGGAGAATTTAGCATGGCCAATGCACCTAAATAGCACGTCTTCAGATTGTGGGAAGAAACCAGAGCACCCAATCGAAACCCACGCAAACACAGGGAGAACGTGCAAACTCCACACAGTGACCTACGCTGGGAATCGAACCCAGGCCCCTGGTGCTGTGAGGCAGCCGTGCTAACCACTATGACACCATGCTACTCGTGAACCAATTTAAACCAAAATTTGGTTTAAGACCATTTGTTATCAGCTTATGCCTGCCTCACCTCATGAGCACAGCAGTGTTAGTCACTCCAGTAAATAATTCAAATGCTCATATCCAGGAACATGCAAATTCTATCTTATATTTAAATATATGATAGCAGAGTCCAGGGGGTGCAGCAATAAAGCTGTCCTGAAAGACAAGCTGAAATACTTTAGTGAGACCAGGCTGAATGCAAATCATCAGACTGTTTTAATTCACCTTCAGCAAGCCGGCTTAGGGAAAAATACAATCTAAGCAAATGCTACATCCTTGGTTCAGCTCCAATTCTCTCCTTGGAAGCATATGCGGCCTGGTTGGTGTTTGAGATATTGGAGGCGACTCTCTGACCTTGCCACATCATTAGTAGATCATGCTGGTCACGGAGAACAGCATACAGGCATAAAAATCCGTTACGCACCCAGCACCAAACAATCTGCGAGTCTCCCGGCCCCGTTCTAATGGTGTGAACTAGAGGGCACGAGTCCAATTAGCATATTTAAAGTCATATTTAAAATGTATACCCTGTTCAAATCTCGGTGCATGGAATTCACCAGCCTTCAGATCTGATAATCTCAAGAAACCGCTAGAGACCGCTAGTGGAGTGATGGTCAGGCCGGTGAGCCTGTGTGATTGCCATGATTTGGTTGGGGGTGGGGTTCGTACTGCAGGGGTGGTGCATGACAGCAATCTTGATGGAGTGCAAGTTGGGGTCCTGATTTGGAGGGGGTGGGGGGTGGGTGAAACAGATAGTGTGTTGGCATGGGAACCCATCAGGAGGGGAGGCTCTTGAGGCCAGTGATCCGTGTTGGAGAGGGAATTGGAGAACATGTTGCCAATGAGGCCCTTATACCTGGGGGGTGGAGGAGGGGTTTTCCCAGTGCACTCTGAGATCAGGGCACCCTTGTGAAATGGCGTCTGAGCCATCAGAAGCTGGCCTCACCGGCACGTTTCAATCTCCCCCCTCCTCCTGTCCCCAGTACCAATGTGGAATTCCCAACTCTCCAAAAAAGCGAAGAATGTGGGAGGATTGCAGTCCTGCATGCGTCTGAGGGAACAGCATGGATCACTCCGTTATTTTCACCATATTGACACTTAAACATTTTTTTGGGAGAATTCCAGTCATTTTTTTTTTGGCCTACATCTAATAGCAAAAACAGAACCAGCATTTTTAGCTTCCAGATGAGAACATAAGAACATAAGAAATAGGAGCAGGAGTAGGCCATCCAGCCCTACGAGCCTGCCCCGCCATTCAATAAGATCATGGCTGATCTGTCGCATTATTATTATTATTATTATTAATAAAACCCTCTCCCCATAACCCTTAATCCCCTCTCCTATCAAAAACCCATCAACCCGCATCTTAAAAATATTGAGCGAGGCAGCCTCCACCACTTCAACGGGCAGAGAATTCCAGAGATCCACCACCCTTTGAGTGAAGAAGTTCCTCCTCAACTCTGTTCTAAACCGCCCCCCTTTTATCTTGAGGCTGTGCCCCCTAGTCCTACTGTCCTTTCTGAGCGGGAAGAGTCTTTCCACCTCTATCCTATCCATCCCATTCATCATCTTATACGTCTCAATGAGATCTCCCCTCATTCTTCTAAACTCTAACGAGTACAAGCCCAGTTTATTCAGTCTCTCCTCGTAGCTCAACCCCCTCAACTCCGGTATCAGCCTAGTAAACCTCCTCTGCACTCCCTCCAAGGCCAAAATATCCTTGCGCAGGTGCGGCGCCCAAAACTGCACACAGTACTCCAGCTGCGGCCTCACCAATGCCCTATACAGCTGCAGCAAGACCTCCCTACTTTTATATTCAATCCCCCTCGCTATGAAGGCCAGCATCCCATTCGCCTTCCTGACCACCTGCTGCACCTGCAAGCTGGGTTTTTGCGACTCATGCACAAGGACCCCGAGGTCCCTCTGCACCGTCGCCTGCTGCAGTTTTTCGCCCCGTAAGTAATAGTAATAATAATTAATTAATTAATTATTAATGAGGGCAAAGGGTGATGTCTTTCAGATGTTCACCAGAATTTTGACACTGCGTGCCTGTGTTACTTGTTTCTAAATCTGTATTTATTTATTTTGTTTGAACTCAAATGCAATTCAAAACTCCAATCCTCTTTTATGAAGGGAAAACTATTTCTCCCAGAACCTGTATTCTATCTCTGTGGTGATAAACCTGCCTTCTTTACTGCTGTTACACACAGATGACCTTAGTATGCTCTCCACAGATACCTTCAGGTCTCTCTCTCAAATGGGATCTTGTGGGCCACTGCAATTCACATCATTCCTTTATTGCTATTTCCTTTTTTCAATTTCATCTGTCCATATTAAACTACATCTGAACTGGTCAGCTAAATTAAATGCCAAGTGCTTAAATTCCTCAGTGTTTAATATGGTCCTTCCCCCAGATCTCTGTTTTACACTGTTGTAATCATCTACTCTGCTTTTATATGTCCCATTGCCAAATCATTTATTACAATATAAACAATAATTTGATTCAACACAGACTTCCCAGCACCAACGCTAAATCAGCTTCGCCGTGACGCTGCCTCTTGTGGGACTATCTTTTGCTAACTTTGATTGCGACCACTCCTGAGCTTCAAGTTCTTAGGTGTCCAGATCATCGATGACCTGTCCTGATCCCCCCATGCCGACACTATAGTTAAGAAAGCCCACCAATACCTCTACTTTCTCAGAAGACCAAGGAAATTTGGCACGTCAGCTAGCTACAACTCTCACCAACCTTTACAGATGGTTGTATCACAGCTTGGTATATCTCCTGCTCTGCCCAAGACCGCAAAGAACTACAAAAGGTCGTGAATGTAGCCCAATCTGTCACGCAAACCAGCCTCCTATCCATTGACTCTGTCTACACTTCCCGCTGCCTCGGTAAAGCAGCCACCATAATTAAGGACCCCATGTACCCCAGACATTCTCTCTTCTACTTTCTTCCTTCGAGAAAGAGTTACAAAAGTTTGAGCTCATATACCAACTGGCTCAAGAACAGCTTCTTCCCTGCTGCTGTCAGACTTTTGCATGGACTTACCTTGCATTAAGTTGATCTTTCTCTACACCCTAGCTATGATTGTAACTCTATATTCTGTACGCTCTCATTTCCTTCTCTATGAACAGTATGTTTTGTCTGCATAGTGCACAAGAAACAGTAGTTTTCACTGGATGTTAATACATGTGACAATAATAAATCAAATCAAATTTTTGATCTAGCCTGATTCAGTGCCCAAACATGTATTTTCTTCTCTTCTTACAGTGACATTTTCATTCCTGGAACCTGATTGCTCGCAAGGTCAAACAACCTAATTCATGAAGGCAGTAAATGATTAGATGGACTTGTGGTGCAGGAATTTTGCATCAGGATATCTGGTACTGCTGTAGCTGTACTGACTCCCTTAATGCTGATTACATTAGATCAGCCAGCTCTCTGATCCATTAGGCTCTGGAATTAGATCCAAACACCTCAAAGTACAAATACCAGCCATTAACTTTATCTCTAAAGCTCTCTCTGTCTGGTGGGAAACTTGGTAAAGCTCCCTACAAGTTTGGGAAAGTTGTAAATGTCCTTTTGGATTAGGCAAAGGTTAAAAAGTATCCTGGATGAAATTAGGGGAGGCAGGGCACAGTATGGGCAATGGATGTATAGAGTTTGGCCATAACTACCAGATAACTTCCTTGATGTATCTTCAACTAGAAAGGACTTAAAACACAACTACCGAACATTGTATAAACTGGTAATTAAGAATAAATCTTTAAAAGACTCTACTGTTGTGAGCAGGGGTGGACATCATAAAGGACAAGAACTAACTGTCCTTGCATTAATGGTTAACTGGATAATGTTATTACAGCTCCTTTCAGGGTTTTGAAATTATTCAAATTTAATTTGTAATTCATAATGTAAGTATAATGCCCTAAAATGGAAACAAATAATTGCAAAACGAAATCCAAAGTATTTACTCCCAAAAAGCATTTTCTTATCGCGACTATAAAGATTTTACCAGAACGGACTTGGTCTTCGAATCCTCCTGATGATTTCCAAGGTTTGGCTTCCTGAGTTCACTGAACCACAGATCAGCGAGGCACAAAATATACTTTAAAATTTGAAGTGATACCAGAAGTGTGCCTTTGACTTTTAAACTAATTGTGTTCCAGTTTTTGAACTGTTTAATATTTTCATTATTCATACAACACAGCAGTGATTTAATTGATTGTATAAAATATAGCAAGAACCATACATACCCATTAACTTTATGGATGCAAGTACAGGTACCGGACCCCATATCTAGACTGCTCAGGACAGGCCATAGATCATAGAATCACAGAATCCTACAGTGCAAAAGAAGGCCAGTTGGCTCATCGAGTCTGCATTGACCACAATCCCAGCCAGGTCCTATTCCCGGAACACCACATTTTTATCCTGCTCATCCCTCTGGCACTAAGGGGCAATTTAACATGGCCAACGCACCTAACCCGTACATCTTTGGACATGTGCTGGATTTGGGGATTTTATAGATTTTGGGTCACCAAAATATAGCAACAGTTCAAAGCAGCACTCTGAGCGCCAATTTCAATTTGTTACCCAGGCTCTGGATGCTGGTTTTCAGGTCCTTCCAGATTTTGGGATGCCAGATAAGGGAGCCAGTACCTGTACATCATTCTTGCTCATGTTTTTTGAAAACATGTGTATTAGTTACCCTTTAAAACAAGGTACCGAAGATCAGAGGGTGTTTAATGCTAATTAACCATTAATGGCTAATTCATTTGACCATTAATGCTAATGGTCAAAATGTTTAACGTTTATTTTGAGGGCAACTCATTCACCAAGGTATCAGCCTTAGTTCAGGACTCCTTTCTGTGTCAGAAGATCATGGCTTCAGGTTCCACTCCAGTAACCTGAATACAGAGTTTAGGGTGTTATTATAACAATTCACTAGTACCACCATCTTTTGGGTGAGACATTAATCTTGAGTCTTCACTCTTGGGTGAACATAAAAGATCCCATGGCACTGCTCGGGCAGAAGATTCCGCCCAATCCAATGTTTACACCTCAATGAATACTGCTTAAACAGGTTATCTTACTGTGGCTTGTGGAACCTTGCTGTACATAATTTGGTTGCTGTACTTCTCTACATTACAAGAATGAATGCATTAAACATTATCTAATTAACTGCAAGGCACTTTGAGATGCTTTAAGGTAGTTAAAGGTGCTATATAAATGTAACTTCTTTCAGTGCCAGGGTTGCAGGTGCATTGGTTATATGAATTAATGATGTGGGGATGCTGGTGTTGGACTGGGGTAAACACAGTAAGAAGTCTCACGACACCAGGCTAAAGTCCAACAGGTTTATTTGGCAGCACTAGCTTTCAGAGCCTCAAGCTTCTTCTTCAGGTGAGTGCGGACTTGTGTTCACAAACAGGGCATATAAAGACACAAACTCAATTTACAAGATAATGGTTGGAATGTGAGTCTTTATAGACAATCAGATCTTAAAGGTATAGACAACGTGAGGGGAGAGAGCATTAAGCACAGGTTAAAGAGATGTGAATTGTCTCCAGGCAAGCAGTGGCCAATTCCTCACATTCCAACCATTATTTTGTAAATTGCGTTTGTGTCCTTATATGCCCTGTTTGTGAACAAAACTCCCATTTACTTGACAAAGGACAGCGCTTCGAAAGCTAGTGGCTTTTGCTGCCAAATAAACCTGCTGGACCTTAACCTGGTGTTGTGAAACTTCTTACTGTGTATGAATTAAGTCATGGTGTATAATTCTATGTAAAGTCCAAAATGAAAAAAAAAATGTTGCAAGTGCACACCAGGCCAGGCATATTTGTGCAGAAAACAGATCAATTAACTTTCTGGCTGCAGACCCTTTGACAGTTATTGTTTCTGTCCACAGATACTGATCTAATGACAGCTCCCAACACTTTTAGTTTTTAAGCCAAGTTTCCATTACTGCAATAGAGTCAATGCTGCTCCAGGTCATGCACCACTGGCTATGGCAAACAATGCCAACATATAAATTTCAGGTCATGTTGGGCAGAAAAACCACAGAGAAAAAAAAATCATCACTTACAAATCCCCAAATTATAACCCTTACCTGGCAACATCTCTTTAGAATCCCTACAGTACAGGAGGAGGCCGGAATTGAACCTGGGACCCTGGCACTGTGAGACAGCAGTGCCAACCATTATACTGCCCTAAAGAAGAACCATCACCATCTCAGCCACAAGCCTCCTCTTTCAATATTCAACAATCCTTTGAATATAATAGGAATTTAGGAAATAGGAGTAGGAATAGGCCATTTGGCACCTTGAATCTGTCCTGCCATTTGGCACCTTGAATCTGTCCTGCCATTTATAGAATTATCACAGTGCTGAAAGAGGCCATTGGCTCATTGAGTCTGCACTGACTCTTCGACAGACGATCTTACCCATGCCCAGCTCCTGCTCTATCCCTGCAATCCCACACATTTATCCTACTAATCTCCCCAATCTATACAATTTTAGATAGTAAGCGACAATTTAGCATGGCTAATTAACCTAACCTGCACAACTTTGGACTGTGGGAGGAAACCAGATCACCTGGAGGAAACGCATGCAAACACGGGGAGAATGTGCAAACTCTACACTGTCGTCCAAGGTTGGAATTGAACGGGGGTCCCTGGCGTTGTGAGGCAGCAGTGCTAATCACTGTGCCACCATGCTGCTCTAGTCAACTAGATTATGGCTGATCGTCACTCTCAATGCTATTTTCCCCTCACAGTGTCAGCATGTCTCTTGGTATCTTTAATATCTAAATATCTATTGGTCTCTGTTGTGAATTTGCTCAAATGGCTGGTCCTCCACAATCCTCTGGTAGAAAATTCCAAAGATTTACCACCCTAAATCCTCCTCATCTCAGTCCTGTGTGGCCTGTCTATTACTCTGAGACTGTGACCTCTGGTTGTAGCGCCCCACAGCCAGATGGAAATGTTCTTTCTGCATCTAGCCTGCTGAGTCTTAAAAGAATTTGTATGTTTCAGTGAGATCTTGTAAATTCGAGAGAACATCAGCCCAGTCTCCTCAATCTCTCTTCATTGGAAAGTCCCACCATTCCACATATTAGACTGGTAAACCTTTGTTGCACTCCCTCCTTTCCTTAGATAAGGCAATCAAATTTCTACACTATATATAATTAAAGCAAAATACTGTAGACACAGAAAATCTGGATTAAGAACAAGAAGTGCTGGAAAAGCTCAGCAGATCTGCCAGCATCTGTGGAAAGAGAACATCCTTTGAATGTTAAACGCAGAGTTTTGAATCTAGGATGACCCTTCGTCAGAGCTGAAATGTTTTGAATATTTGTCATCATTGAATTGGGAGATCTTTGCTTGAGCCTGAAGGATTTGCTGATCAGATGTAGCTCAATGACCTCGCAATGAAACTCTTGTATTCTGCCACAATCTGAGAAGAACACTTCCTGAAATGTTCTCAACCGGACAGCGTATCTTAAAGACAGATTAAGCATAGTTTTAAACTGCGGACTGATCCCACTCAGCTGGGACGCAGATACTCAAATCAGCATGGGAACATGTATCTGTGTTTGGATCTTGGATGCCAGAGGTGAATCAACAAGATGGTAATTCACTGCACAACCTAAACGCTCTCAACTGCTGCCAATTCTGGCATCAGATTGACCGTCTCTCATATTGCAGAATAATTGTGTTTGCAATAAGTGTTGGTGGCAAATAACCTTGTTTGGTGGCTTATTAAAAATGGCAAATGCAAAACAATGATTCGATTTACATTTTTGAAATAATAGACATCAGAACTCTCTCATCTAACATCATTACAGTAGCTATCACCATGATTCTTTTCACAGCTGTCCTTTAGAACAGCTGACAGTTTGAATGTTCCGATTAAGTTCAGCAGTTACAATTAGATCCTAAAAGCTAAACTATTAACTAATTAAACCCAGTGATCAATCAACAAACTTAATCATAGAAGAAGTGCTGCCATTTGCTTTCTGCATGCTATTGCAAGTAAGGTACTACTTGAGTGAAGTCTATGTCAGCTCCCACAATGGCCTGGTGACTAAAGACACCACACAATCTTCAGATTTTCATTTTTCAATGCTCTGATATGCTGTGCCAGTTAATGAAGATATTTGATACAGAGATGCTGCTCTCCTACAGTAACCAAGAACAAGAGGGCACAATTTTAAAATGAGCATCAAGCCACTTAGGGGTGAAATCAAAAAGCCCTTTTCCATGCAAAAGATGCTGGAAAATGGAACTATGCTCCAAAAGGCTGAGGCAATTAAAATTTTCAATCCTGGAGATAAACAGATTTTTTCATTTGGTCAGGCTACCATGGGAAACAGAGCAAGGAATTGAGTTACAGTGTATGATCAAATTGAATAATAAAAATACTGGCTCTCAGGACTGAATGTCCAATTCCAGCTCCTACGTCAGCCACAAGGAGAACACAACGGGACTAAGAACTCCTTAACTAATTAAGAAAACAATCAGCTTGGGTTCCTGCCCTCCATTACTGCCAGGCTGGAAAGTGCAAACGCACAAAGTGACTGAGGTCAGGGGTGGGTACCAATCATAGTTTAACAGCCAACTGAAAAATGATCACTTGAACAAATGTTACAAAAGGTGCCAAATATCCATCTCCAGCAAGTAAGACAGTTTCACTCCCCGCATCCCCCCCCTCAAATAATTGTAACAAAAGGTGGATTTGCATCTATGGATTCAATGTCATTCAATAACTGCAACTAAAACATCCACAAAATGTAAGTAATCCACAGCTCCCCTGACAAAATCTGTATGCAAATGTTTTCTGTTCGTCAGAGTTTTCACAGAGCGTTACCATAGTAACAGTAACTACGCAGTATTTGTCCAGACCACAGTATTAGCATGCTAACACTGATAGAATAATTCTCAGCCATGGCTCCGACAAAGTCTTAATTAAAATTGTAACAGGACATAAGTAATGTGCATAAATAGCATGGACTCTGCAGGGCTGCTCGAGACCATTACAAAGGCGACTGCCTCAATGTGAAGCATTTATTCTCAAGCTAATTAGGTGATTAATGGACAAGAATAGTCTATTAACAATAACCCATCTACAAACAGGATTAATTATACCAAAGGGCATGTTTTACAATTGCATGTTGTGACTTAAATTTTCTCTGAACTGACATAAAACTCAACTCTTCCAACTGAAAAATAAGGATGCACACAATGGAGTACAGTGCGATTACAATTTCTTCTTCCAGACACGAAGAAAACAACTTTTGTTTCTTGGGTATGTTTAACATAGAAAAAAAATCTCAAGGTGCTTCACAGAGGTTTAAGGAAAAGTAACAAAAGGCACTGATACGAGCTGAGGTGATCAAAGGCTTGGTTGAAGAGGTAGGTCTCAAGGAGGGCTATAAAGGAAGTGGTAAGAAAGGAACCTGGGGCACAGATGATTAAAAGTAAGACCACCACTAGCGAGAGAGAAGGAATGGTGCACAAGCCAAAAACAAAAGGACAGTAAGCTTGCGGGTCCAGGTGGTTACAGTGTTAGAGGAAGATACAGATATCGAATGTGATTTCAGCAGCAGAGCTATTGAGGCCTGATTGTGGGCAGCTGACCTTAAATTTGGAACGGGGTTGTCTCTGTTGCAGGGCAAAAGGAATGGATTCTCACCATTTACTGGGGGAAATTGTGCCTCATTTAAGACTGGATGTTGGACAAGTAGTCTGACAACAATGGTAAGGTTGAGAATGGCAGTGGACAGGTAAAATTGGATGTTGTCAGCATACATGTGGAAGTTGGCTTTAACTCAGCAGATGCTCCTGCCAAGGATCATATCGGCAAAGAAAAGGAGGCTGTAAGGGATGGTAGTGTAATTTTTGAGTCAAGCCATCTGGGGCGGAAACCATGACAGAACCGTTATTGTAACCTAAGGGGTTAAACGCTAAGACCAGCAGATGATGAAACACAGAAAAAGAAAAAAAACATGAGACTGGCAGGCGCCTGGGGTCTTCAGAAAAGAGATAGGAAAACGAACTAATTTACACCATATAAAATAAATGTGTTAGCAATTTACAGGACAATGAAAAAGAGTTAGCTGAATTGATGAGAGGTAAAACGATTTAAGCTTTAAAGGGGGTGATTGGATTAGAGTTAATGGGATGTCAACAAGGGAGGAGCTCACTCGGTAAAGAGATTAGGAAGTGGTAACCAATGAAGAAAGGAGGGCTGTCCTATTGTTATCTAAAAAAATGTATATAAACTATGATTGTGTAAAGCAAGGTGTGTGTACCCACGGGACGGCACCCTTTCTTGCAAGATCGAATAAACCGACAGTTAGCTGAACTCATCCGTGTCTTTGATTCAAGGGGCGGATCATAAAAGTGAGTATCAAACCGTTTCTCACAAGGCCAAAGAGATACTTGAGGATTCCTGGGGTAACCAGTGTCAGTGTAGGAAGAGAAACCATTAGGATATTCTGGCTGTTAATCATATACTAAGAATAGAAAGAAGTGGGGACAGTTCCACTCATTTGGGCAATGGAAGAAGAGCATTCGTAACGATAGTTTAGGTTGACTGTGTCAAAGTGCACTCAGGTTGAGGAACTTTGAATACTAATACACATTTGCTGCAATCATTTGAGACTTTGATCAGAGATATTTACCTTCTATTATGGATCAGAAAGCTAGCTGGAGGGATTCAAAAACAGACTTCCAGGAAAGATGGGAAACAGATCTGGGTGAGGAAAACTTGAGGAAAGAATGGTTAGAGATTAACAATTTTAAGCGACACAGGGGGTTTGATGAGTTTCCTGAGGGTGGGATGAGGAGGAGGGTGTTGTTAACATAGGGTCAGCTAGGGACGTTAGATGAGTAGCAGTTGAGTGGGAAATGGATCAAGGTAATAGGAGGTTGATCAGAGGGGGCATGATGGGAGATGGGAATGAAACTAGAGAGGGTGAGGGCAGGGTGATCCTCAGTATGGTTGACTATGAGAATGAGGAAGGGAAGAAAGCAGCAGAAACAAGCTGACAGAAGCCTCTCAATTGTAGTGGCCCAAAACCAGCAGGAGCTCTGTACATTTGTTGAAAGAAACAAAGTAGAGGAGGACCTTGTCAGTGTAAAGCAGGAAGCTGGGGGTCACCTCAGTTCTCTACTCTGATTCTGGAGTGACGGGAAGTTTTGTCAGGGGAGAATGAGGCCCAAAAACACTTGATATGGTCCAGCCAGACCTGGTAGATGGACGGTTAAAGGTTCTAGATATTCTCACGTCTTTGATCTTGAACTTGAATGAACTAACTTGCAGGGGTCAAAATTCCGTCCCTAAATCTTTCTGTCATGCTATGATTTCAAAACTTTTGTTTTGACCATCTTCTTGACTTCTTCCATTGCATTCACCTAGCCCTGCCCACCCCACACCCCCAAAATGCGACTTGTCGTAGTTAGACTAAATATCTTATGTATCTTGGTCTTTTGGGTGGCAGCGGTTTATCATTCTGCCTTTCACATATCCTTCAGGTACATCCTTTGTTTCTTTAATTGTACCAATCCTTTAGTCCTGTTTCCGCCAACACTTGTAATTTAGTCTCTCCAGTTTTTCACCCCATCACAGGTCTTCCCTTTTATTCCTGGCGTGAAATGTTTTTCTCTCCACGGATTCTATCTGACTCTGCTGAGTATTTGCAGCAATTTTTGTTTTTATTATGATTAAACATCGATTTTGTTTAAGATCCTTTTATAGATCCCAAGGTATACTGCTACATTCTTAGAAGAACTTGTGCTCTCAAAGAAAAACTATCTGCAAGGCCACAAGGTCTTTCTTTACCCTTGTTGTACTGAATATTTGGTCTAAAGCAAGCAATTGTGGCCAGAGTGGTGTTTTCACTGTCCAGCTGAATGTTAAGTCATTTAAGTGATAGATTAAAATGTCAATACATATATGAATTATCATTTGATAGTTGCCAGCTTTGTGAAGTATTCTTGAATTTAACGGTTGCACACACTCTAGGGAGTCCTCACTCCCACTGAACACACATCATGTGCAACAATAAGATGCTGGCTTTCTGTCACTGACGTTCAAGCCTTTCAAAATTCAGTTGAATATGATTTGGCATGTTCCTATTTCTGAAAAAACTACAGTGACGATCTTAGCACCACGAATGAGATTGCCTCTATTTAAACATACAGCAAATTCAGAAACTTTCCTCGGTGGTTACAATCCACTTTGTACTGTACAATCAGTGTTTCTAAATTCATCTTATAAATCATTACGGAGGAATCAGTCCATTCAATCACTCAGTTGCCAGATGGGAAACCTTTTTGTAATTATGAATGGAGTAGCCCAAAGCATTTTCATTGTGGAACCAACATATTAAACAGACTATTCTCAAAATGACAAAAGATGGATTATGAATGAAACCTTCCATGGGGAATCGGAACTTTCATGAATAAGTAATAGAGGATGAGGGAGAAATCTGTCCTAAGGAAAAAAAATGCAAAATTACTTTATTTCTATGGTGGCGCAGTCACAGTAAATACACAGGGTTGTGGGGATAACACAGTAAAAAGTCTGACAACACCAGGTTTTAGTCCAACCGATTTATTTGATAGTACGCACAAGCTTTCGGGTTAGTCCCTTCGTCAGGTGAATGGAGAGTTCGGGCCTCAGACAGAGCATATAAAGCACAGACAGTTTACAGATCACGGGCATTCAGCCTCTGACCTTCGGGTAAGCATTCTCCAAGGCGGCCTTCACGACACACGACAGCGCAGAGTCGCTGAGCAGAGACTGATAGCCAAGTTCCACACACATGAGGACGGTCTCAACAAGGATCTTGGGTTCATGTCGCACTATCTGTAACCCCCAACACTTGCCTGGGTTTGCAAAACCTCACTCACTGTACTGTCTGGAGACAATACACATCTCTTTAACCTGTGATCAGTGCTCCTTCCACTCACATTGTCGGCCACTTCAAGACTTGAACAGCAGGTTAGGTGTAAAGATTCACATCCTAATCAGTAATCCGTAAACTGTCTGTGCTTTATATGCTCTGTCTGAGGCCAGAACTCTCCATTCACCTGACGAAGGGACTAACCCGAAAGCTTGTGCGTTCACTATCAAATAAATCGGTTGGACTAAAACCTGGTGTTGTCAGACTTTTTACTGTGTTTACCCCAGTCCAACGCTAGCACATCCACATTGTGGGGATAAGGCAGGGAAGTGGGCCAGGGTAAGGTGCTTTTTCAGAGAGTCAGTGCAGACTCGATGGGGTGAATGGCGGCTGCCTGCTCTGTTAAGAGGTCTAAGGTTCTATCATTGCTTAGTCACTGGATGGGGAAAAACACGAGTACATTGTTTATATAAGACTGACTTCTGATTCCAATACTGTACACTTGACTGACCAGGTTTCACGTACTCAGTCAAGTGCAGATATTTTATTTTGAAATGCTAGTCATTTAAAATTAATATGTTGTGGGGAATGGACTACTGCTAAACAATAGTTCAGCATCAACTGGATTCCTACCATGCAAAATAACCATACTATTCTTATAAAAATCACGTTTCCTTGGTAAAACCAAGCAAGCAAATCCTTTTGTTTGCCAACTTTCTACACAATTCCCTTCTGACTTACAAATCTCTGGGTGCCAACCTTTTTTTGAAAGGAACAAGAGCCAATGTCAGGTTGCCTTCTCTGTCATGGGTCACTGAGATCAACAGCAAACCAGTAAAGCCAGGCCAGCTAACTATACATAGGCTGGAAATCAAATCTGGTGCTGCGTCATTGCTGCTAACTCAGCTGCTTATTGGTTAACCTTGCTTGTTTTCTGGCCAGACTAAGGAGCACATTAAAGACAAACGCAGAAATGTTACGTTTCAAGTAACCACATTCACAGATGCAGATTGGACCCATCTCAAACTTTAAACCAACTTATTTGTCCGTTCCACATGACTTTCCAGAATATGCATCTTCCAAAAATGCCTCATGACCTAGTGTAGGATTAATATGCCTATTGGATTATCAAGAAAAATTAGTCTGAAGAGAATCTGGATTTCAATTCCATTTACTCGCTGGGAATTAAAGAGTATTTGGAATTGTTGCAGCTCACTTCTGACAGTATGATTGCGTGCATCTTATCATCAGTGCTTTTCTGCACATTGCATTCAAATAAATTATTCTCAAACAGAAAGTTGGCAACAACTTCTACTGTTTCCAGTGATGCCTACATCCCATGAACAAATAAAAACATGCCTTATTCCATAAATCCTAAAGTTAAAAGGTTAGCAGAAACATGATTATAATTTAAAACCTGCTGCTACTACCCCACAGCAAGGATTGTATCAGTAAGTTTGCTGGTGGGCATGAACTTACCCAGTAAATGCTATAAATAACCACTCTACCCTCAAGGTATTGTTAACAAGATGATCTAGACAAGGTTTGTAGAGATGGGAATCATTATCTTCTTCATGTTTCATAAAAAAAAGTCCATGAAAAAGGAATAGGTAACAAAACATCACAAATAAATAATTAAAATCAGAATGATCAGTTTTATATCCATGGAACTAGATATCAGATTTTCATATAAGCAATTGAGCATATGATAACGATGAAATATTTGCTTCAAGGCTATAGTAGTATCCCTGGTTGAAAATAATGAACATTTACCTAGTTTCTAGCTAAATTTAGAGGCAAGTCAACAACAAAAACTTAATAAAGAAAAAGTTCAACAAAATTGTGAAAGTAGAATGTTTCTTTGATGCCACATTTCAAGAGCTGCCAATTTATTTGCTCTTACCTTTATGTAGCCACCAGTGGAGACCAATCTCTTACTGTCAGGAGAAAAGTGAAGATCTGTGACCCAGCCTCCATGTTTGGAATCCTTGTTCTCTGATTCTTCCGAGCAGATATGGAGTAAAGATCCATCTTGTACCTTCCAGATCTAATCAAAGAAACACAAAAAGACATCCATTCTAAGATTAACTACTTTTCGCTTCCTCACCTGCTGAAGATGGGCTCCGGGGTTAAGCAAGCAATCTACGATTCCACTGTGCTGCTTAGTGTAAGGGAAGATTGATGAATGGGGATCATGGGATACTTGGCGTAAAACCTAAGGTGCTAAAATTTGATAGATGCTTACGTTGGAGATAGATAAAAAATCTAATGAAGAGGAGATGATATTGGGGGAAGAAAGTGAGGTAGGAAGATGATGTAATTAAAGAAACAGCTTGTCAAGTCAAGGCAAAATACTGCGGACACTGGGATGCGAAGCAAGAATCTTTTAACTATACAAATTGATTGTTCAAGTATTGTACTGCAGAATCCCCACTCCTGAGAGCTGGGCTTCTCCTTGCGGCAGCATGGTGGCACAGTGGTTAGCACAATGGCCTCACAATGCCAGGGACCCGGATTCAGTTCCCGGCCTGGGTCACTGTCTGTGTGGAGTTTGCACATTCTCCCCAGACTGCTTGGGTTTCCTCCTGGTGCTCTGCTTTCCTCCCATAGTCCAAAGGTGTATAAGTGTGCATGCTAAATTCTCCTTCAGCGTACCCGAATAGGCACTGGAATGTGGCGACTAGGGGATTTTCATAGTAACTTCATTGCGGTGTGAATGTAAGCCTACTGTGACTCATAATTAAATAAAAACTCTGCATGCTTGTAATAATGTTCACTCACTTGAACAAGGGGTGTTTTTAGGTACCAGGGAGGTCCACACCCTTTCATAGTCAAATCAACAATTCAGCAACAAAAACCTGCATATGCTTTCATTGAATATGGTTGTGAATATGTGGTTAGTAGGCATGCTATATATTTGAATACTAGAGAAGTTATGTTTCTTTCCCACTACTGAGCTCAGAGAAAAACACAATCACTGAATATGTCAGTATCGGTAACTATATCTAAATTTCTGAGTTCAAGTAGGAAAGGAAATTTGAGCAATGTTCCCAAAGGTAGTCGGTCTCAAGTATCTTAAGGAAAGAAAGTTGTATCAACTCCCAGCTCTACTGAGTTTCTTTCATTTTACGCTGGAGTGCCTTGGAAAAGTTCAGCCCAGAATACCAAGGTCCATGGACAAAGTTAGCCAGAAGTGCAGTGAGCTGTTTCAATTTTGCAGTCAGCTCATTTGAAGATATGGTCATAGATCCTGGTGCGTTTTTGGCCTTTTGCAAAGAGTGAGTAAAACTTTGGGATGGAGGTCGAAAGAAGGTGCAAAATTGCACTTCTGGTGAAATTTGGATGAAAAATTTAGAAGCATCTGGTAAGATCTAAAAGGCAATTCAACTAGTTTGTAGCTTCCATCAAGTCTATAGGGGAAGAACAGGGCAAAAAAGATGGTGAAAAGTATTCCAATCTGAAGGCATAAAAGGGGTGAAATAGCTTTCACAGCCATTGTAAGCAGTCTCTTAACACCCTAAAAGTCCAACAGGTTTATTTGGTGCTGCCACATAAACCTGTTGGACTTTAACCTGATGTTGTGAGACTACTTACTGTGCCTATTCCAGTCCAACACTGGCAACTCCACATCATGGCTTCACAGCCAATGGCAGTGCCATATCAGTTGTGGAATATGAAAGGCTTGGATCTTCACTGATGGCACAACCCTGCCACTGCCAGCCTGCTGATTCAGAGTCTGTTGCCATATGCAAGATAATACACTCTTGCCTGTGTTTACAACTGATGAGCACTGGTATATAGGCAGGGTTTCGATATTATGCTCAATGGTCTGAAAGCCAGTGTTGCTTCTCCTTCAGAAAAACATAAAAACAGAATCCTCATTCAAATTTAAACTAAGTACAGCACTGCCACAATCCGTGAAATATAACCTGCTTGACAAGTCAACCAAAAATATCTTACTAAAATAATATGTACAAAAATAGTTACAAGTCAGTCTTCAAAACCAAAGATTTGCTTTCTTCAGTTTCTTTAAATTAACAGGCTAGTAGTCCTTGGTGTGTGTTGTACATGTTACTTTTATGAATGACTCAGTTCTCACCCAAATGCCAGGAAGTTACAAAATTGGCATTAGGACATTAGTCATCTCTTTGTTACAATACTGACATTAAGTTTCCTTCTTTTTCCTTTCAAGATGCTTGTGTGTCACTCAGCAATGCAAGTCACACACATTACAGGCAGGATAAATTAAGCTTTGCTTGTGTGAGTGTTCGTTTGGGTATAGTCCCAGCACAATAATGAACATTTAGGAAACAAATTCAATTCCTACAATATGGTGTGGTTTTACCAAGTCAACCCATGAAAAGAGAAGATATTTGAAAAAAATGAAGGCAAGTGATAGGTACCCTGATTTCACCATTGTCATCTCCGGTCGCCAAGTATTCATTATCCCAAGTGAACCTGCAGCTCCGTACACAGGCACTGTGACCAGTCAAAACATGAAGAGGCATCGTACTGTTCAGGCTCCAAATCTTTAAAAAAAAGCGCACACACACACACGTATCATGTTTCAAATGAAGTTAAAAGTAACTAACACCATATTTTATAAAAATGTACAAACAAATCAGAAAATATATTTGCCAAAATTTCATTCCAAGTATAGCTGCATGTCAAAAGTAGTCTATTGACTGTAAAGACTCTATATAAATACAAGTTGACAACGTTGCAGTGGTACTGATGTCTGGTGTCACGTTTAGTAACAAGTTAACAACAATCGAGCAAAAATTAATAAGGCAATATTAAGGAACATCCAAAGGCTGGGTCCTAGAGGCAGATTTTAAGGAGCATTTTAGAGGAGGAGGAGGTAAACAGGTTTAGGGAGGGAATTCCAGAGCTTAGTGCAGTGGCTAGACTCCCACAAGCTATTAGTTGGCACCTCTAATTTTAGCTGTGCAGAGTGGATACTGATTGCAATAGCCAACATCAAGGTTCCACTGCCTAGGAATGAGTGATGTCACTCTTATATGTGAATTTTATTACGTAGCAGAAGTTTTATTTTTCATGTTCTACACCTGAAAGCTATGGAACATTACCTAAAAGTACATTTGGAACACAGTTGGCTCACTCTTTATCAGCTGCTCTGTCAATGATTAAAATACTAAAGTGACCCTTTTTGTAAAATTATGAGGCGGCTAGGGTTGTACTTCCTGGAATTTAAAATGTTACGGGTGATTTGGCCAAAGTTTGCAAGATATTAAGGAGAAGTGTTAGGGTAGGTGCAGCGGTTGAGTCTAGGATTAAGGCACAAAACCTATAAAGTAGTCAGGCCTTTTTTAGGAGTGAATTTAGAAAGACTTCTACACAAAAACAGTCATAGATTTCTAACTCTCTTCTGCAAAGGGCAGTTGATGCTAGGTTTAATGTTAATTTAAAATCTTGAGATTGCAGGCTTTTTGTCAACCAAAGGCACATAAAGATATGGGGAAAAGGCAGGTATATTGAGTTAGGTCACAGATCAGCCATGATTTCACTGAATGGTAGAACAGGCTCGAGGGGCTGAATGGCCTCCTGCTCCTGTCCTTACGTTAGCTAGTCTTGTTGCCAGAAATATTACAGAAAGCAAAACATCTCGTATCAATAGGAATCCTGATGGTCTTAAAATACCACTTGCTTACTTTGAGTATTCTTCTAAAGTAATGCCAATAGTTATGTTCTACTCAATAAGAAGCTTTGACATCTTTGAACTAATAAATACTTGAATTTCCGGTGCCATATTTAGATTCTGAACGGGTGCAGTAACTCTGCATAATGTATTATTTTTATATCTGCAACATATGTCTCTATTACAGTCGAGCCTTGTAACAGTACTCCTCACAGGTTTACAAATAATGTTGCAGATGATACATATCAGTAATATTCTTTACTGGTTTGGTATTTTGAAAAGCGATTTCCTTGCAGTTTTCCGACTTTGCTCTTCCCCAAGATAATAGTTAATTATTAAAATTAATTTTCATACACTTTAAAATGTCACTTCTTTCAGATAATGACGCAAATTTTATATTTATTTCATTTATCTTTTTCATTCATTCCATCTTTCCTCATAATTATTTGATGATGCACAAAGCAGAAGGCACTGAGAAAATGCTTGGCTAATTATATCTATCACAATTGATGTTATAAATAATAGAATTCAAGCAACAGAAAATACCAATTCATACATGAATTCATCAGTTTTAACATTTAAAAAGTCAACCAAAACCTTCCTCTGCATGCAGTTAATTATTAAATTTAATTTTCATTGACTTTAAAACGTCACTTCTTTCAGATAATGCTGTGAATTTTGTTTTTATTTCATTTATCTTTTCTCTCATAATTATTTTGGTCTTTTCATTCTTCAATATGCTCTTATCTAGGTGAATAAGTGCTTAACCACTCATGAGACAAAAAGGACCATTTAATCAGGGTTAGGGAAAGAAATCATGGGCCACAGCGCTTCTTCTATTTCCAGGTCCATTTCTGCCCCACCCCATTTAATCATCCCCTCACAACCTTCAGTTGCCCAGTTTAGGGATGACACAGTGGCACATTGGTTAGCACTGCTGCCTCACAGCACCAGGGACCCTGGCTCAATTCCAGTCTCAGGTCACTGTCTGTGTGGAGTTTGCACGTTCTTGCCGTGTCTATGTGGGTTTCCTCCCACAATCCAAAGGTGTGTGGATTAGGTTGATTAGCCATGCTAAATTGACCTTTCTCGTGGGACTAGGACCTGGGTGGGATTGTTGTCGGTGCTGGCTCTGCACTGTAGGGATTCTGTGATTGTCGACCATGATCACAGTGGGGTCAAACTTTAACACAGGTTTAGCAAAACCTCTTTGCTTGTGTAGTATATGCCTCTATTTACAAAGCCCATCAAAACCTCAGGTTCCAGTATGATATACTTTATAATCACGGCTCAGTTAGATAATTATACACAGCTTGGTTGTCCCATAATGAAACCAGCTCTGCTTCTTTGAGTTTGGCCCTATGCAAATCTATACAGTAATACCCAAAAGTTATGAACCTCACAGCACTGCAAATAACATCCCATGTACAAGTGAGAACATCTTGAACTAAGTGACATGTTCCACTGGAGCTTGACTCCTGGTTTCACTTTCAAATTTTAAAATGGCAAAACCTTCCAGTAAATTTGCACTATCCAATTCACCTGCAAAAACATGCTATTTTTACTCATACGAGTGGGTGTTGTTAATAACAAAATTACACTTCGTATTGAGTGATAAATATCTTCTCATTTTAAATTGTAACCACACATACAAATGCCCAGAATAGAGCATATGCCTCCCTCCCCACTCTGCCCTTTACTCCAACCACCCGGGGACTTGCTGTTGCTGCAATTGCCACTCCTCCAGGTCTCCCAAGCCCAATCTCCTATCTCTCCTAGAGGGAAACTTCTGTAGGTTTTTAGCAGTCCAGTTTCTGCATGGGAGTGTGAAAGTTCCGCCAAGGGTGGACTACATTACCCAGAATTCAATCTTTGGCACACAGACTCGGGCTCTTTCTCCAAGACAACTGGATCTTGAGCGCCATAGTTTTGTCCCAGAGCGAAGCACCCACTGTGCATTTATTTGTGAGTGCATAGAGGCGTGAGGTGGCTACTTGACGGAAGAGTAGAGCTGTCGGTAAAGGTAAAAGTTGCGAGTTGAGCATGGGCTCCCTGAAGGCAAAGGCCCTGTTATTTAGCACCTTATGCTTCTCCTGGGCCTTGAAATTGATGCACAAGATGTTCGTAATTAACTTGATCCTTCAAGTCTCCTATTTCAAGGCCAAGTTGAATTTTCATCTACCATGCAGATATACCTGGTTTTGAGTATGCAAGTATGTACCACTAACTTTAATTAAATGATGCAGTTTGTTCAATTCTTTGAACCAACACCCTTGTCATTTTTCAAAGATAGCTTTTTGAACATTTTACTAGATACAACCAAGATCAAAGTACAAAATCAAATGGGCATTAAAGCAAGACATTTCTTGATATAAGCATGTAAAAAAACTGAAATCTAGCTTCTTCCTCTAAGTTTTCTTCTCTTCCAGAGGATATTAGGCAACATGCAGGTGTTGTGATATCTGCAATAAACTGGGTTTTGTGAAAGGGACATGTACATTTGGTTGAGAGGGCATGTGATAGATGAAGGACGTTTCTATTTAACAAATGAAGATAATCCTGACAAGTGTAGTGATCACAAGCCTCCATATAACAGTAGCATTCTAGCTAAATTGTGCTCTGGTTGAAGAGGGAGGCAGATGTTTTTGTCAGTGACACAGAGTCAAATTACATAAAGCAACAAGGTCAAATAGGCATCTTTCATAAAGATACGAAGAATGTTCCACAGTTCCTGAATTCACCTTTCTGAAGTTGTTCTAAAACACAAGTATGGCCTGGGCTAAAAAAAAAGTACATCATTTTCTCGCATTGTTCCCTTATACTTTAACAATAGAAAATTGACCTTCCAAGTCATGTTACATTTGGTTCATAACACATAATCCACAGGGTATGCAAAATGCCTTGATTTAACAAATAAACTTGGATCTGTCAACAGTGGAGAACAACGCATGTCTGTCATCCAGATAATGAGATCTACAGTTCCGAGACATAAATGCATGATTAAAAAGGCTGATTAGGGATCTCCTATGGCAGAAAGTCAGACTTGGAAGAAGTCTTTGGAAGTCACCTGATGATCCTTTAATTATGTAACTGTCATGCCAAATAAATTAGGTTTGCCCACCTGAATGTCTGGCATTTACTATCCTGAGCAACAAGGCAGTTTTCCAACAAAGAATTTCTGACTTACAAACTGATAATGACTTGGACAGAAGCCAAAGATTATGAAGGACAATACTGATAGCCTATTGGAATCACAATGAACAGAGATGGAGTCTGATATTCTGGGCCCTCTAAGATTGAGACCTTGAGTAGGATTTTCAGAACTTGATGCCGGTACCAAAAGATAAATCCCTTGATTATCATTGAAACTTATTTAAAAGATGGAAACTTATTTAAGAAGCCATTTTGTCTAAGAACCTTGTCTTTCAAGAACCATCATTTTGAGATTGTTCTAAAACGAATAACAAATCCAATTTGAAGGGAAGCAGTGGCAGACATTTAAGAGGATATGTCAGAATACTCAGATAAAGTATATTCCTGCTGTAAAGAAAAACTCTAAAGGGGGGAAGCCATCATTCATGGTTGACTAAAGAAGTTAAGGAAAGCATCAATCATAGGGAAGAACATATAATGGCGCAAAGATGAGTGGCAGGCCAGTTGATTGGTCAGAATTTAAAGTATAATCGAGAATGACTAAAAGGTTAATCAGGGGAGAGAAATCTGAATACCAGAGGAAGCTAAATAGCAAGTATTTCCACAGGTGTTTACACAGGAAAAAAGTGAATGTTGGTCCTTTGTAGAGTGACAATATGGAGTTAATAGTAGATAATAAGGAAATGGCAGATGAAACAAACATATATTTCGCTTCTGTATTCACCAGGGATGATACAAAGAAACATCCCAGTAATAGCTGTAAATGGGCAGGTGGAGGAGAGAGGGGAACTTGGTGAACTTAAAATCGCTTTGGAAGCAATACTGAAGCTCTGTGCTGACAAGTCTTCGGGTCCTGATGGGACTTCATCCTAGGATCTTAAAAGAGCTAAGGAATGAGTGAGTAGATACATGGTGTTAATTTTCCAAAATCTATTAGATTCTGGGAAGGTTCCATCAGGCTGGTACGTAGCAAATTTAACTCTTCTATTCAAGGGGGGAGGGAGGCAGGAAACAGGAAATAGGCCAGTTAGTTTGATATCGGTCGTAGGGAACATGTTAGACAAACACAAGGTAATTGTGAAGAATCAGCATGGTTTTACGAAAGGAAAATCATGCTTAATTAATTTACTAGAATTATTTAGAGGATTAACATGTGCCATGGATAGATGGGAACACGGATATACATGGATTTCCAATAGAGAACTTGATAAAGTGCCGCATCAAAGGCTATTGCAAAACAAAAGCTCATGGTTTAAGGGTAACATTTTGGTCTGGATTGCAGAAAGGCTGGTTGGCAGAAAACAGAGCACCATGAATGAATCTCTGTCTGATTTGCAAGAAGTGATGAGTGGAGGCCCATACGAGTCTGTGCTGGAGCATCAACTTTTTAAATTTACATCAGGGACATAATGAAGGGAGCAAAGGCCCCATACTTTAATTTACAAATAATACAAAAATAGGTAGGAAAGCATATTGTGAAGAAGCCACCAGGGGTGCGATTCTCCCAAAAAAAAATTCTAAGTGCCAAATTTGCATGAAAACTGGAGTAATCCCTGCTGGTCTTTTTAGCTTGATTTCCAGAATGAATCTCCCACACGCTGAGCACTGCAGAGTGCTCTAGCGTGCTTCACTCTGAAAATCTGCGCAGGCCACTGCACGTGTTGATCTGTCAGTGCCGAGATTGGCGCACGCGCAGTGGCCCTGCACTGCTGGCCTTCCAATTGCTGCCAAAACCATCACCCTCCCCGGCCAGTCCCAATCTCCTTGACCACTGCCCCCAACAGTCCCAACTCCCCCCTCCCCACACCCCTCTCTGGCTCCTGATGGACAGTGCCAAGGTACCCCTTGTGCATTGCCAGTTTGTCCCTTGAGCAGTGCTGAGGGCCAGGCTGGCCCTGCCCAAGGGCACTCCTCTTAACCCCGACCTGCTAGGGGGACCTCAATGGCCCCTATTCCCTCCAGCGGGATAGACTGCCTGTCCCCCATCCATGGGCAGCTGTTGTAACCCTGCTGGTGGGAACCACTCCTTTGGGGTAGGGAGGGGAATGCTCATTAAGTCCTGGCCCGCTAATGAAATGCCAATGTTAATTTAAATACTGAAATCAGCTCCACGCCGATTTCCAACAAAGATCTTGAGACTCTGCTGGCATTCACATAGATAGTGAACATGTGTTCAAGGTCTCTGTGGATTCTTTAATTGGAATGAAAGATTTTTTAAAAACAAAGCATTCTCATGAATCTGCAAAGTCTCTTGTAAACAAGAAATTAGGAATTGGTTGTCAGGTTGATTTGGAAGCTAGAACAATTACAACACTTTGGCTACTTTAGAAGGATTAATAGTTATGATGACACAGCTATTTCCTGATATTTCAGTAGCTTCTCACACTCAGATTAAGTTTATTCAGGTTGCAAATTACTGCAGTCCCTGACAGTTAATTTCAGTAACATGACTGCAGGGTTAACACTCTGGGGTCCAGACCACCATGATACAATAGCAGTTGATAATGGTCATTCACCCTTATCTCTGTCCCAGCTTGAGTTCTAGTTTGTCGAATGTGGCACTCTGAAAGCTTGTGAGTTTACTATCAAGTAAATCGGTTGGACTAAAACCTGGTGTTGTCAGACTTTTCACTCTGAAACCAACAGGCTAGAAGTTTCATATTCTTTAAACACTAATTCATCCTTTCATAATAAGATGTTTAAACTTCCCAGGTGGCTGCAAAGTTTGCCTATTCAAGTCCATGTTTACCCAGATGTTGGCCACACTATCAAATACTGCACATTGGCATAGTGGTTAGCACTGCTGCCACACAGCACCGGGACCCGAATTCAATTCCCAACTTGGGTCACTGCCTGTATGGAGTTTGCACATTCTCTCCGTGTTTGCGTGGGTTTCTTCTGGGTATTTCAGTTTCCTCCCACAGTCTGAAAGATGTGCTGCTTAGGTGCATTGACTCAAACAGGCCCAACAGTGTGCTGACTAGGGGAATTTCACAGTAATTTCATTGCAGTGTGTTAATGTAAGCCTTAGTTGTGACTAATAAATAAACTTTACTTAGTCCAAGTGTTTCAAGTCATATATGTTAAGTTGTAGCCACCTTAGCAGAGTTTGGGCCATTTTTACAAAGTGTGATCAGTCTATATTATCCAATCCTCACGCTTGTACTGAGTGTGACATCTTAATGGTCTGTTACAAGGTGCATATTGACAGTGAGTGCTATAACTTGCAGTCCAGAAAGGTATTGCCTTGATGACTCAATCACAAGTTCATCTTGAGTGAACAACCTGGTCACCTGTGGCTTTGCTAACCATTTATGACATCAGTGGTCACGAAGGATGAGCTCTGGCAATCTCAGAGATTGTTTCACCCAAAAACCACTAGTGAGGGCAGAACAATGAAAGGACTGGATTGGGTTGAACTTCCAGGTTGATTTCATTCCAGGCTTAACTGTCAGCGGACACCTTTGAAATGTCCTTTCCTTGTTAGCGATTCTGTGCCACTGAAAATCTCAAGCAGTTTCAGGGAAGCAGACCTTCAGTTATGTGGGAGACTGAAGAAGCTGCAGTTGATCGTTCTTCAGGGCAGAGAATAATAAAGTGGAGGCTTTGCGGAGTTGTTCAAAGCCATGGATTGTTTAGACAGAATAAATAAGGTGAAGCAATTCCCAATGGCAGAAGGGTCAGTCACCAGAGGAAACAGATTTAAAACGATTGTTGAAAAAAACCCAGAGGCAACATGAGAAGAACACTTCTTTTTATGCAGTCTGTTGTTACGGTCTGGAATGCACTGCCTGGAAGAGCGTTGGAAGGAGATTCAATAGTAACTTCAAAAGAAATACTTTAAGGGAAACTAAATTAAAGGGAAAAGGGCAGAGGAGTGGAGCTAATTAGACAGCTCTTCCCAAAGTCAGCATGGACACTATGGCCTCCTCTGTGCTATACCATTCTATGATATATTGCGACTAGTCTGAATTTCTCTCTTATGTTTACATATGATCAAATATCTACTTGTAAAAATCAGTTAATACCTAAACAGTATTCTGTAGGCAAATAGAAATAGAATGCTGTTATTTATCAACCAGAACAACTTTTATACGGCAATGCAGCAGTCTTGATTTTTGACAGCAGATTGGGTAATAAGTGTTTACTGTCTACATAATTCAATGAAACAATTCATTCCAGGAATATAAAAAGATTCATTTAGGATTGCTTACTGCATCCAAATTGATCTATGGCTCTGACAACCTGCAAAATAATTCAAACTATAGATTGCTATTTGGGATGTACAGATCATGAAAGACTTGCATGTTCTACAATGTATTCTTTCAAATTTCCTACCCAGATCAATTAGATTTTTGCCGTAGCAATTTATCTTGTTTATACTGCAGCCGTAAAATGTTAGACAAAGGCTGCCAAATTTGAAGGGTAAATCCAAATTGAATCAATAAACCTCAAGTTATGTCATGCTCCAACCATTGCAAAAGATGTTTGTCTTTCTCCGTCAACTTGCAATTCTGAAGGTTTGAAGTAACAGAAATACTCAAAATCAACTTACAAATCATAAATGTTTCAGCTGATCGTATTTGGAGAACCCAAAACCTGGCTTTAAATCACCGGTTTTGAGAAGGGCTTGAAGTTTGACCTGAAAGGTCACATGGACTGTTTCTGAAACCTGATGAGGTCTATTTAATATGATTCCTGATGTTGGTAAGTTCTAAACATAGTTCCTCTTTCCACTGTCCTTCACGAGAACATTGGGTCTAAACATTTTCACTTCGATTAGAATGCTGAAGAATCACTATCAGCTAGATTGAGAGACTGCATTCCATTGAGTCCTTAATATTCAGATCAAAAAAGTTCTCTGAAATAAATTATCTGGGACAGTACACTTTGATCTAATATACATTCATGAATTTACACAACTATGTTCTACATATTAACAGATTACAAAAATCAATAACATAGAACACACAATTATTCAGAAAGTTGTCAAGTAGCTTTTGATGGGAGTAAAACTAAAGGTTAAACCCTTGATCAAGATTTTAAATTTCCTTAACCTATGAAATTCTGACGATAATACACAATTCATCTGCTATTAGGACAAAGATTTTTTTTAAAGATTATTACATTGTGTATTACATTGCAGGTGAAGTGGTTAAGTTTTAGTTCTGCAACATGACCACAATATACCCCATGAACCCATTATATGATGTTGTCTCTATTGTATCTTTCTGACTTGTGTGTTTATGTCTGCATTCTTTATTCATTTTTCCATTCTAAAATTATATTTTCTGCATTCATCAAGCAGAGGAATAAGCAATGTTCCAGTCTTAGTATTATCAGTGTTTTCCATTTTCAGATCTCTTATAGATTTTACTTGATAGGGTTTAGAAAAGGTGAGGGGGGAGCTGATTGAAACTTACAGAATACTGAAAGGCCTAGATAAAGTGGATGTGGGGAAGATGTTTTCATTAGTAGGAGCAACTAGGATCTGAGGGCACAGCCTCAGAATAAAGGCATACCCTTTAGAACTGAGATGAAGAGGGATTTCTTCAGCCAGAAGGTGGTAAATCTATGGAATTTGTTGCCTCAGACAACTGTGGCAGCCAGCTCATTGAGTGCATTTAAGACAGAGATAGATTGGTCCTTGATTGATGATGGAATCAAAAGTAACAGGGAAAAAGCAAGAGAATGGGGTTGAGAAGCTTGTCAGCCATGACTGGATGGTAGAGCAGTCTTGATGGGCCAAATGGTCTAATTTTGCTCCTATATCTTATGGTCTTACAGCGTGGCCAAATATGGTGTAGAAGCTCTCCTATAATGGATCTTAAACCAAACAAGAGCACCAGTCCTTTACACTAGTGTGACTTTTCCACTGCTGATGCTTAACTCTTCACATGCATCAAGTATCATTAAAAGCACTACAATAAATAATCAAGTTTAAAATCTGGAGATAAATCAGCTATACATATGGTATAGTACAGATGGAAGTGTTGATTCAGAAAAATTAATCCCTTCTATAGTCTGTGTCGCATACAAATTATTAGGCTCACATCACCTTGCTATACTTTCCTGTAGCACTACAGTCTCAACCAAGTTATCCCATGCACAGAAACGAGATACAATTTTTGAACAGATATATCATGGTATTTATTTCGGACTTTAGAACAAAAATAAACACTAACCTTGGCACTTTTATCTGCAGAAACAGAAGCAATTTTATTGCCATTGGGTGATGCATCACATGACAGAACTGCTGCTCCCTTATGACAATCGTAGTTCTTCAGCAACTCGCCAGAGATGTAATTCCATACCTAAGTATTCAAAGTAATTCGTTATGAAGGTCTGATGTAACCTTGAAATAAATTGAAGGTTATGGATGAAGTTTTATGCTGTAAAGAAAATTCGAAAACATTCTGCACCGGATCTGCATTGACCAAATTATCACTTAGATTTAAGTGAGAATCAAGTACATTTGTTTCCATATATGTTAGATACTTCAAACTCGTCTAAGTCCACATAACTAAATGCCAACATAATTAAACTTTTATGATTCAATAAAACTCAATATAAAGTTTCAAATATCCCAATGATTGATCAGCATCTTAAAAGAGACAAATTCTTATTCTGGATGCAACCCAAACACCTTGCCATTTGGCTGCAGCAGAACAAAAATGAAAGAAAAATTCTAATCCCATGAAAAGATCACAAACAACAGATAACTGCTTACTGAATGTCAAGCATCTTCGCAAATAAGGTTCAACTAACATGGACACAAGCCAATCTCACTGAGAATCTGTACCGCATTATTATTTATAAGGTCTGTTCCGTTCTTAATTTCACTGTCCCCTGTATATTTACCTCTTTATCTTTGGCCGCAGTAATATTCCAGGCTTGAACTGTGCTACATCAGTATGTTGCCGGGAGATGCAGCACTCAGATGCATGGATGGGAATGGAATTAATGGCATTGAAATAGTAGATGCCCCACTAAACTCATCAACAAAGTTAGGTTTGTCCATTCAAGTGCATGTGAATTTTTAAAGTTGTTTAAATCTTCATTATTGCCAAACAAAAGCTCTTCAACACTTATACAAGTGTAGAGTTGTATTGTTTCAGATTTAGATTTTGTCTGACATTTTAAACCGTTTTATCTTTCCTCATCTCTTTTTATCTTTCTTCCTTAACCTTATCTTCCCCGTTTCTCATATTATACTTTCTGTACGTGAATCATTTTATTTTAAATATTCTAACTTGTATTTCCTTGTTTAGATTTTGCATGCCCCAAAGTCTGATTTGTTAAGGAGACACACAGTTCCTTTCCCAGTTCACACTGGTCCCAGATCCCCTGATGAAGATGGCTTTCTAATCACAGCAAGTTGAGGTGCAAAAGCACATGGAAAATCTGTAAGTGCAAACGTAACCAAGATCTGGCATTTTACATTTGCTGCTGACCACAAAAGCTGAGCCAATTTGTAGCTGACATATTCTTTCAATTTTCAGTGGCTGCTAAACAAAGTTTCAATGCTTCCAATGCTAGACGCTGGAGCAGACTGACACGAGGACTTCAGTCTTGGTATTTAGCTTTAGTTTCTATTTCTCACAGTGCTTTTCAGTAGCAAAGTCCACAAATGCCACACTTTCACACCTTCTCTGAGAAATGCAGGAGATGATGATGGTCCAATCGAAATTCTAGAGACCTCTCATTTTTTGTTATGAATTTCACATTTCAATTTATTGAAATTAAACAATGCATTTTTCAAATGAATATTTTAACGTGTGGAGTACTTATTTCACAAACTATCAGTAATTATCTATAAAAAGCCTCAAGGTTTGCTGACAATGTTTGGTATCACATGTTTTGTGGGCAGGCTATGCTTTACTACATACTGAGTAAATTTGGCTTCCTATCTGCATTACATCAATAATAGATAAACTTATTCGATCTAGCCCATTCACAAGGGAGTTTGTAATAACTTTAATTATTTTAAAATTCGTTGTTTTTAACCTAAAAGCTAGTGAACGTTTTAATAGCTGTTTGTGTTTCATGCTCTGAATAAAATCTTGTTGGAAATTTCACACTGGGGCTGTTCGTTAGAACTTTTCACGCTCATGCATAATGCATGTTTTGTACAAGCTCAGATATCAAACTCCTTTCTTATTCATGAAATAAACTAAAAGCAGAGGAGATAATTAAACTAAAAAATAAAAATGAGATCATTCTTGGTGTTAAGATAGGCAGACCCTTATGCTATTATAGGCAGTAGAATGTCACACCATTTAAATTATAAACAGAATCATTTGTCGAGAGATTGTCTCCTCTCCTCTGGTCCTTCCAGGGTTCCACAGAGATTAAGCAGCCTTCACCCTTTGAGGGAAGATGGTGGTGCAGTGGTAATGTCACTGTACTAACAATCCTGAGGCCCAAGCTCATCTTCTGGGGACAGAGGTTGAAATTTCATCTCAGCCGCTGGTGCAATTTAAATTCAATTAATGACATTTGGAATTGAAAGCTCGTCTCTGTAATGGTGACCATTGACTGTCATAAAAAACACATCAAGTTCACTACTGTTCTTTAGGGAAGGAAAATCTGCTGTCCTTATCTGGTCTGACCTACATAGTATCATAAAATCCTACAGCGCAGGAGGCCGCCATTTGGCCCAACGGGTCTGCACTGACTCTCTGAAAGAGCATCTTATCCAGGCCCAGGCTCACCACCTCACCAATCCCCATAACCCCACACATTTAGCATGGCTAATCCACTTAACGAACACCCAGATGAAACCCACACAGACATGGAGAGGAGATACAAACTCCACACAGAGACAATCACCAAAGGTTGGAATCGAATCCGAGTCCTGGCGTTGTGAGGCAGCAGTGCTAACCACTGCGCCACCCACATGTGACCCCAGAATCAGAGCAATGTGGTTGACTCTCAGCTGTCCTCTGAAATGACCAAGGGTAACTAGAGAAGGGCAACAAATATCGGCTTTGCCTGCGATGTCCACATTTCATGAAAGAATACATTTTTAAAAACCCTCAGAGCAGCATAGTGAAGGATTTGGGGCATTGGAACAAACTGACCGACCTTCATCCTTAACCAGAGACACAAAAGGGAAGAAGTAATAATACTGCTCACTGAAAATAAATTAAAAACAAACACCTATTTTCAAAAATGGTTCAGCAATTGGTAAGGATCTTTCCAACAGTGTCACAAAGTTCCTAGTGAGGAATGAAACACACTGACTAACAAGTGTACAAAATTACCATTAATATTTTATGAAACAGCACAGTACATGATTTTATACCAATGTTTGCAGTATACAAAACAAGTTTGCAGAATCAGAATTCTAAGTTTGGTTTAATAAGACAAAATTCTGGTTAAACCAAGATTTTAATTTGAGAGATAATGCCTGGGGGCACCATAAAACAGATGGAGGACATAAAACATGGAAAAGGATATTTTGGCCTTGGAGGGAGTGCAGAAGAGGTTTACTAGGCTGATGCTGGAGTTGAGGGGGTTGAGCTATGAGGAGAGGCTGAATAAACTAGGCTTGTACTCGTTAGAGTTTAGAAGAATGAGGGGAGATCTCATTGAGACATATAAGATGATGAATGGGATGGATAGGATAGAGGTGGAGAGACTCTTCCCGCTCAGAAAGGACAGTAGGACTAGGGGGCACAGCCTCAAGATAAAGGGGGGACGGTTTAGAACGGAGTTGAGGAGGAACTTCTTCACTCAAAGGGTGGTGAATCTCTGGAATTCTCTGCCCGTTGAAGTGGTGGAGGCTGTCTCGCTAAATATTTTTAAGACGCGGGTTGATGGGTTTTTGATAAGCGAGGGGATTAAGGGTTATGGGGAGAGGGCGGTAAAGTGGAACTGAGCCACGACAGATCAGCCATGATCTTATTGAATGGCGGGGCAGGCTCGAGGGGCTAGATGGCCTACTCCTGCTCCTAGTTCTTATGATCTTATGTTCTTATGTAAAACAGTGACTTTCACATCCACATAAAGAAATTAGTGGATATCATTTCCTGGGCAAGAGGTTAGGCAGGGAATGGGCTATTTCAATTTGCTCAAAATCAGTGACAGCAAAACAGTGGCAGAGCAAAAAAATAGCGGACCATGTTTGAAAAATTGCTTCCTTTCTCAGCTTGCTGAGCAGCTTAGTAGGGATCCTATTACGGTGCACAAGATAGGAGAGCAGTTTTGATTATGTGATCATATCACTGGAATAGAATGTCCATGAAGAAATAAATAAAAAAGTGGCCCAAAACTATTGTTGCGTAAAGGGGGAGAGCTGGGCATATATCAATGGTTTGGATGAGGGAAGCAAATGTAAAATTTCCAAGTTTGCTGACGACACAAAATTAGGTGGAACAGTGAGTGGCATGGAGGAAGTAGAATCTAGACAAGTTGAGTGAGTGGGTAAATACATGGCAGATGAAATATAACTGGATAAGTTTGAAGCTATCCACTTCGGTAAGAAAAATGGAATGGCAGATTAACTAAATGGTGATGGATTGAGAAATGTTGATGTACTAAGGGACCTGGGTGTCCTTGTACACCAGTCACTGAAAGCAAGCATGCAGCTGCAGCAAAGGTTAAGGAGGCAAATGTTGGCCTTTGTTTAAAAGAGGGTTGCAGTACAAGAGCAAGGATGCCTACTGCAGCTGTACAATGCCTTGCTGAGGCCACACCTGGAGTAATGTGTGTGCAGTTTTGGTCTCCTTGCCTAGGAACGGATACACGTGCATAGAGGGAATGCAGCAAAGGCTCACCAGACTGATTCCTAGGATGGCAGGATTGTCATAGGAAGAGAGACTAGGTTGGGTAGGCCTGTATTAACTGGATTTAGACAAATCAGAAAGGATCTCATTGAAATGTATAAAATTCTGACAGGGCTGGACAGACTGGATGCAAAGATGATGTTTCTGCTGTCCAGAACAATGGGTTAAGGTTTCAGGACCCAGGGTAGGCCATTTAGGACTGAAATTAGGAGAAATTTCTTCACTCAGAACGTGTGAACCTGTGAATTCTCTACCATATAAAAGTTATGGAGGCCAAGTCAATGAACTTATTTAAGGAATAGATAGATTATTAGACACGAAAGGCATCAAGCAGCATGGGGAAAGAGTGGAAGTACGGCTTTCAGATAGAGGATCAGTTGTGATCATATTGAATGGTGGAGCCCAGGTTTGATGGGCTGAATGGCTCCACTTGCCCAGGTCATAGTACAGGTCCCATTCATTGGATTGTTGTAGCTGTTAGGATATCTACAGAATAAATATAGGAAGTAATTAAAGAAATGTTGCTGGAACTATAATCAAAACTAATACTGGTCAGGTAAGAAGTCAAAGTAGCAAAGAGTATCAACGGTACAGGTGGCAGCATTCAAAACATACAAAGAAGATGGCTTTCTGTAGGATTGGATAAACAATGAAAATGAAGTAAAGCACATGAAAAGAACAGAGAAGCCAAGTGAAACACAAGATTTTATTCACTTATATGTCCATAAACACAGGGGGACAGAAAATACTTGTTCATTTAAAGATGACAGTTGGATTGAAACCAAGGGCAAAGAAACAAAAGAATGAAATAACAAGTATGCATGAAGAAGTGGGAAATAGCACACCAAGTGGCGAGTTTCTAATAAGGAGAGAGTAGTTAGATAATATTCAAGCCAGAACGGACATGATCATGCAAAGCTAGGTGCTACCCGCCCCAGACAATGTACTCTCTTTACTCAAAATAAACGGGGATTGAAATTAATTAAGTTTTCCCACATTTGGAAGTGGTTCCCAAGGATAAGCCGGTAGCTAACTTTGCTCCTTAAAAAGGAAGTGGTGAGACATCCTGGAAACTATGGAAGCGTATCTTTTCTGGGGAAGGGGTGACCTATTCAAGAAGGACGGGTTTTCCCTGAACTGAAGGGGGCTGATATCCTGGCGAGGAAATTTGCTAGAGTCACTTGGGACGTTTAAACTAGGGGTTTGGACCCAAAGCAATAGGGAAATAGAAGAGAAGGTTGAGGACAGCACAGAAGTTAAACAGGGCACATCAAATAGTAAAGGCTGTGTCAGTAATCCTAGTACTAGACAGGTCAGGCAAAAACAAGACAAATAGCAAGGGAAGTCCAGATTAAACTCCATTTATTTCAAAGCAAGAGGCCTGACGGGCAAGGCAGATGAACTCAGGGCATGGATGGGTACTTGGGACTGGGATATTATAGCAATTACTGAAATATGACTAAGGGAAGGACAGGACTGGCAGCTTAACTATTGGCCAGTGAGCCAATAGTAGGTAAGTTGTTGCAAGGTATTTTGAGAGACAGGATCTGCAGGCATTTAGAGACACAAGGATGGATTAGGGACAGTAAGCATGGCTTTGAGAGGGTCCAGAGGGGCAACTTTTTCACTCAAAGGGTGGTGAGTCTCTGGAATTCTCTGCCTGTTGAAGTGGTGGAGGCTACCTCGCTGAATATATTTAAGTCATGGGTAGGTAGGTTTCTGATAGACATGGGAATTAAGGGTTATGGGGAGAAAGCGGGAAAGTGGAACTGATCCACTTCAGATCAGCAATGATCTTGCTGAACGGTGGGGCAGGCTCGAAGGACTAGATGGCCAACTCCTGTTCCTATTTCTTATGTTCTTATTCTTTACTCTTTGCTCTGCTTCCAATCAAAGCGATTAGGCCTTTGAATTCTGGGAGTTTGAGTTGAGCCCAAAATAATAGGATTCAAGTTTGCACTGATGCCACATGAAATACGTTTGGCAACTTCTCGTGCACCTGGACCGGTGGCACAATTATTTCAAATCCTGGTCCAATTGGATTATGCTCAGATAGATTGTGGGGATGAAAAATTTGGAAATCGGAAAAAAAAATTGTACTGGTGCAGTACTGATTCTCTCCTGGAGGAGCATTTAGACAACAGTGTCGTAACTTGAAAAGAAGGGGGCCTCAAATATACACGTGGACATGCTGCATCAAAAGGCTGAATTCTCAGAGTCAAAACTGGATGACAAACATTGTAGAATCCTATGGTGCAGAGGCGGCCATTTGGCCCATTGAGTCTGCACTGACCACAGTCCCACCCATATCCCCATAACTCTATGCATTTACCCTAGCTAGATAATCACAGGGAATCTTGTATGTAAACCAAATTATTTAAAGTGTCATGTGAGGGACCTTACATTTGAATTACTTCTCCCTAAATGGTAGTTTCCTTGACAATATTATGAAAAGTAAAAAAAAAACCCAACATGTTTTGACTTTATATGTTGACATCAAGTTAAAAGCAACTTTATTCATTATGTATTCCTTACCTTGGCGGTTCCATCAAAAGACCAGGACAGAAGTTGGGGTTCCCCCAACAGCTTGAAGTTTTTCACTTGTTCGGTGTGTCCTTCAAGGACTTTGCATTCCTCGGTGCGCCAATTCCATACCTATATTTAAAACATAAAGAAAGATTAAACATGAATCTTCTCAGCATTGCTCTATCCTGAGGCAACCAATATTTTTCAGTCAACCGGGAAAGAGATAGTTATCACGGTTTGTTCATACTTGCACTCTGCCCCAACACAGTTCTTACATTCATGTTTACTTCTGAAACGGTTGTTGCGTGACTAAACCACTATTTTAGGTGGCTCCAGATGATCATTTCCAATTTTATTTTCTCATCCCAATACTATATATAATGGCTCACTGTGCAGAGAATAGGTCTTGCTAACCATTTCCCTCAGTCAGTTACACACTTGTAATGGAATCTGCCCTCTGGGAAAAGCCCGTACATGAGAGTCCAGTTGAAAGTGAAATTTTTAACTCAAGTACTGATGCTTTAATGCTGTTGTATTCAGGCCATCCCTGATTAACTTGGTTCAGTTAACATATCGCTTGGGGCATTCTAAGAATACAAAAGGCTGCTACATAAACGTGATTTGCTCCTTCTTTTTCCATTAGTGTCTCAGTGGATTCAGATTGATTTTTTTTTCCCCAAGAAAAAGAACATGAACTCTTGACAGTTCTAACCACCTTTTAAAAAGTGCAGTCATGCAATTATCAGAACCTACTGAACCGACAGTGGCCCATATTTTGCAGTCGTAATGGCTGTGAAATCATCAGCATCACCATCATTACTCCTCTGAAACTGACAGCAACCTCTGGAGACTGCACATGCGCAGCTGAAGTGGAAATCCCAGAAGTTGTTGTCAGTGATTCCACACTTCTCCAGCACATGCACTTTGAAGTCCCCAGCACAATGCAATCAGTTGGGAGTTACTGAACTGATGGGAACTTCCAATCTTATTCTCTTCTGTTCACTGTATAAATCGCCTTGACAAAGATAAGCCTCGTTGAATGAGGTATAGTCGGGATTTTAACAGTGGCCTAAATTAATTACTGCTAAACAGCTTCAGTGTCTCTGAAAATGTAATATTTGTTGAACATAAATTACTCAAGAAAGATAAATTCTACATTTGCCATCAGTGCGAACACCTCAGTCTGATCAGGTGGTTATCCAGCTTGATGGTGGCGCTAGTCTTGGATACCTGAAGTTATCCTCGGCTTGGTGGCAGATTCATACTTATGTCAGGTGAGTGGAAATTCACATCACACTGAATGCTGAACCTTTGTGCAGAGCTGACTCCAAGGTCATCGGAGTGTGTCAATGCTTCACTGCCGACTGGAAAGCCAAGCCCATTGTCTGAATTTATACCCAATTATTCATAATAGTTTTATGGCTTAACTTACACACATTTAAACGCCATAAAACAAGTTCTACATTTTAGAGAAGACAATGCATGTAAATGCTTAAGGCACATTGCCCTAATTTGCAGGGAATGTCCTTCAATGCTCTGACATGCATCATTTCTGCTGCCAGTTACAGTTTTGGTCAAAAGGATTTAAACTACAATTTTTTCACAGTGAAACTGGAGCTACAAATATAAATTTATAATAGAATGTAATCGCTACAATCCTATGCATTAAAAGAAGTAGAAGTAAACAATCTGCCTGCAGTGATCTAGTATTTTATTTAAAATCAGGTTTCTTTTAACACTGTTGTGACCCAGATCTGTAATCCTGGCTCAGCGGTCAAATTCACATGGGTAATAAATTGCTGAGTGCCTCTATGCCTACTTTATTTGTACATACATGCGTGTTGCCTTTTTTAGACAGTCTGTACACAAGCACCAGGGAATTTCATGCATGGTAAACCAGCTGTTACTGAAGTGTATAGATTGAGAAATGTGTTGGTTCAAAACCAGATAGAGTCCAGTGCCACTTTATTCAACTATGTATTCACTTAAAGCACTGTAGGTCAAATTTGCCCAAATATTAATTCAGAATGCTCTTAGGTGTAAGCAGCAGCTGGATTCTGGACTGAAACAGATCTCCAGTTATCACTATAAAATGTGTCTGCATTTAGAGAATATAAAAGCAAGGAAGTAGCGGTGATGATGCAAAAGCTTTAAATCTCTTGGAATATTTGTGACTGGAAGGACGTTTCCAGTGGGGTTCTGCAAGAGTCAGTACTACGTCTGCTGATTTTTGTGGTATATATTAATGATTTGGACGTAAAGGTTGAAGGAACAGTCAAAGTAGGGGCAAAGGACAAAAAAATTGGTCACCTGGTTGATTGAGAGGGATAGCTGTGAACTGCAGGAAGAAATCAATGGACTGGTCAAGTGGACAAAAATGTGGCAAATGGACCTCAACCCACAGAAGTGTGAGGTGGTACACAGTACAGTTTAGCAAATTAGCACTGCTGCCTCACAGTGCCAAGGGCTCGGATTCAATTCCTGGCTTGGGTCACTGTCTATGGGATTGAGGGTGATTTAGTGGTTTGGATCAGAAATTGGTGAACTATAAGAAAACAGAGGGTGGTGGTTGATGGTAAATGTTCATCCTGGAGTTCAGTTACTAGTGGTGTTCAGCAAGGATCTATTTTGGGGCAACTGGAGGAGTTAAGACTATTTTCTAACCGCTATGAGGAGGTTAAGGGTGAACTGACAATATTCCCAAGCTTTTAAAGTCTATGTAGTGCTAACTTGGCTCACTGACCAGTGGAAACAATATCAAAAAAAAGGAAAGCAGAACAGAACTTTTTATAGACAGTGGTCAGAATTCAGAATTCTCTGTTACAAAACTTTTTGAAGTAGAATCCATAAGTTTGTTCAAAAAGGAATCAGGTGACCACCTGAAATGAGGAATATTAGTGGTTTTGGGAAATAAGCACAAATGTTGGATTAAGCCAAATGGCTCTTGTGGAGAAACACTTGACAACCAAATAATCCGTATACCTTTCTTTTCATTATTAAACTAAACTTTCACCGACTTGCTTTTAGCAGCATTTTCAACTTTCCACTTAAATAGAAAATGATTTAATGGAGATCATGTTAATGGTATCATGCATGCCCATATAATAATGTTCATAGAATTACAGAATCCCTACAGGGCAGAAGGAGGCCATTTGTCCATCGAGTCTAGACCAGCTCTTACCCAAGCCCACCCCGTACCCCCACATATTTACCCCACTAATCCCCCAACCTACACATCTTGCGACACCAAGGGATAATTTTAGCCTGGCCAATCCACCTAAGCTGCACATGTTTGCTCATGTATTGCCATGGGATCCCATCTAGGCCCAGCTCTCGCAGACATCTTTGTTGGGTGCCATGAGAAACACATCTTGAATGTGATGACACCTTACTTCCTACCCTGACATATTTTCGACATGTGGATAATATGTGCTCCACAATTTATACTATTAATGTGAAAGGATGTTAGAACTGCAGATTTAAAATTTATACAGAATTGAAGGAAAATCATGACATCCATTGAAAATAGAACATTTCACTCGCATCAAAATTTATTTATTTAATTTTGCCACATAACTACATATTCATAGCAGTTAAAGATTCAGACTATATCAATTCCATTGTAAAACTGTCTCAGGACTATTACAAGAACCATTATTGAAAATATTAAGCGGGCCTCACTTATTTTCTTTTGTTTCAATTTCACTTTTACAATAAACTGCCAAATTGGAATTGTTATGCAATTCAAGATTTATGGGACCGACAGAGAAAACCTGAACATATTAAAAATGGAAGGAGAAAATAATAAGCCATCAGCGAAAAGTATATTTACTGGCACACGTACAGCCTCATGGAAAAGTTCTCGTCCAACCATTACTCAACAGCAAGTATTACTAAAGTTGCTCGATGTCAGACATATTTCTCTGAATCTCTTCATAAAATTACCAGGCACAAAATGTTTGCTCATACACTTATATGGTAAACTGTAAACTGCAGTCAGCTACTGAACAGGTAGAAACAGAGGAAAGGTAAATTATTGCACCGATCCTGTGAGCCATTCTATTCCATATCAGGAATTAAATGCTACTTCAGGGGTAACCAAATATTTCAAGACCTATTGAAGAATATTTTTGACGGTTGAAATGTTATGCTCTTAACTTATTTCCCCCAATGTGGTTTTGCGAGGCTGTGCAGAATGATTTTTCCAGTTCTCTATCAATGTTGCTTGGAACTGACCTATAAAAGATACATATGCCTCCTCCTGAGATTGATCCTCTATTGCAATCCGCCAGTTACAGAAATGGGTTTGATGGGCCAACTGACCGGTTCTCAGTTTTGAACTCACACAGCAGAGAAGTGTTTATGAATGTGAGGTTTCTTATACGTTAGAATGTTTCTTTAAAATGGAGCACTGCAAAGAGTCATGTGATCTGCTACAAATTCCACTGGGTAACAAGACTGGGTGGCTTGGTTAGCATGGGGCCCATGTCAGATGTTACTGAAGTACATGTGGCAGGTTTACTATCTGAAAACAACGGCAGAAAGAGACAGTCTTGCAAACTTTCTGAATCAGAGTTTGGGGGCGAGTATGAGGGGCTAAGCACGAGGAGCCCAAGTGCGAGGGGCAGAAACAGATATTGTGTGAAAAAAATCAGCTCGGACCTTTGTTATATCGCTGAACTGCAACTTCAACAAATATTACTCAGGCAACTTTAAAGGTATGTACTTTTACTGGGAGTCCCTTTCCCCATCTGCAACTGTGTGGGGAGGAAAATACTTCGTTTTAATCACGTCATTTTCAAATTTTACATGCAGCTAACATCACGGACTGCAGCATTTCAAGAGGCAGCTCACCATCACCTTCTCTAGGGCAACTAGGGGGATGGGTAATAAATGCTGGCCAGCCAGTGAATCCCATGTCCCATGAACGAATTAAAAAAAAGTATCAGCCAGGTTCGTGCCAAAGCTTCAATTCCTGAAGTTGGCTATAGTGATGATTGGTGGCCAGCACAAATCACACACGCAGTGCAAGATTTCACAGCTGAAGCATCTACTCTTCAAAATAGCCCAAGATGTTGCCTGCTGTAAAATCAAAAGGACTGAGGGCTATTCTTATGGGATTGCTTTCCTATTATTTGAAAGAACAGAGAGAAGAAAAATAAATGAAGATTTCAAAAGGTTATAACACACGGAGAATAATTCACAAACATATCAAGGTTTCAAAATTACAGCCAGGCTCATCAGTCATTTTATGCACATTTGGAAATGTTTTGCTGAAATCTGATTAAAACAGCAATTTAATGATTTTGATGTTAACTGGGTAATGACCAAAGCTGAACTAAACACACAATACTGAGAGCAGTTAGCAGCAATTGCTGAATACAAACAGCTTTTGCAGGAGTGAAGGTTGCAAAGTGTTTTTGTTTTGCTGGTTCTTCAAGCTTCAGGCAAGGGGTCAGAATCGGAATTTTAACCAGTCAACCCATTGTTAGGAAAACAGAGGTAGTTTTAAGGGATTTATTTCTATATTGGTAAACATTAGAAATAAGGTATAGTTTTAAGTGGGTTTAATTTAATGTTTCTGTAACTAGAAGGGTAAAACCTATTAGATTCATGCTGGACAAAGGCGTTTGTACATGTGGAGTTTGGTTCCAATTCCAACTGGGATTCTATTTTTCTTTGAGGGGGCTACAGTGTGAAGAATAAATAAACCAGCATTGGTTGCTTAGCAACTGAGGCCTTCTACTGTAGAGAAACGTTTAAGTTTTAGCTTAGTTAATTTGATTGCAGTTGCAGATGGGCAACGGGAGAGAAGGTGGCTCTCACTGCTCTGTCAGAAGCAGCTGAATTTAGAAGGCCAAAAAAGGAAACATCTGTCAGCCTTGTTCGTAGAAAAGTCACATGAATGGTTAAGAAAACAGATGCTGGAAATCTAAAGTCCAGCTAGGTAAGGAAACTAGAGAAATGAGAAGTTTCCAAAAAGTCCAGAGTTAACAGAACATAGGAAAATAGGAATTAGAAATGATTACTGTTCAGTAAAGTCAAGGAGAGTTGAAAAGTTACCGCATTGTGATAAGCTAAAAGGATATCTGCAGTAATGTCAAGGTTTGTGTAAAATTATTACCATTGGAGAGATATTATTTGAAATTATTGTGGAAATTGGTGGTTGGACCTTGGTGTTCCTTTAAGACAAAGGGAACCTGAAGGGAGAGGCGTAAAACCTGACAGTGAAAATGGGATGGAAGTAGCAGAGGATTATTTAAAAGATTTGAATGTTTGCTTCTCGAAAGCAGAATTTCAAATCGCTCGTGTGGAATCATAAGAACATAAGAAATAGGAGCAGGAGTAGGCCATCTAGCCCTTCGAGCCTGCCCCGCCATTCAATAAAATCATGGCTGATCTGTCGTGGCTCAGTTCCACATTCCCGCCCTCTCCCCATAACCCTTAATCCCCTCGCTTATCAAAAACCCATCAACCCGCGTCTTAAAAATATTTAGCGAGGCAGCCTCCACCACTTCAACGGGCAGAGAATTCCAGAGATTCACCACCCTTTGAGTGAAGAAGTTCCTCCTCAACTCCATTCTAAACCGCCCCCCCTTTATCTTGAGGCTGTGCCCCCTAGTCCTACTGTCCTTTCTGAGCGGGAAGAGTCTCTCCACCTCTATCCTATCCATCCCACTCATCATCTTATAGGTCTCAATGAGATCTCCCCTCATTCTTCTAAACTCTAACGAGTACAAGCCCAGTTTATTCAGCCTCTCCTCATAGCTCAACCCCCTCAACTCCAGAATCAGCTTAGTAAACCTCCTCTGCACTCCCTCCAAGGCCAAAATATCCTTGCGCAAGTGCGGCGACCAAAACTGCACACAGTACTCTAGCTGTGGCCTCACCAATGCCCTATACAGCTGCAAGACCTCCCTACTTTTATATTCAAGCCCCCTCGCGATGAAGGCCAGCATCCCATTTGCCTTCCTGACCACCTGCTGCACCTGCAGGCTGGGTTTTTGCAACTCATGCACAAGGACCCCGAGGTCCCTCTGCACCGTCGCCTGCTGCAGTTTTTCGCCACGTAAGTAATAGTCCTTCCTACCATTATTTCTACCAAAGTGGACCACCTCGCACTTGCCAACATTAAATTCCATTTGCCAGTTCCTGGCCCATTCGCCCAGCCTATCTAGATCCTTCTGCAGACTCTCCACACCCTCCGCGCAATTTGCCGTTCCACCAATTTTGGTGTCATCAGCAAATTTTGACACCATACACTCGGTTCCCTCCTCCAGATCATCTATATAAATGGTAAATAGCTGAGGCCCCAGCACCGACCCCTGGGGCACTCCACTAGTCACCAACCGCCAATCCAAATAGCACCCATTCACCCCAACTCTCTGCCTCCTATTTGACAACCAATCCTCTATCCACACTAACACCCTACCCCCAACTCCATGCCCCCTTACCATCTGCAATAACCTCTTGTGAGGTACCTTGTCAAACGCCTTCTGAAAATCAAGAAAGACCACATCCACCGGCTCTCCTCTATCCACCGCCCTAGACACATCCTCATAGAGCTCCAATAAATTTGTCAGACATGACTTACCCTTAATGAAACTGTGCTGCGTCTGCTCTATCAAGCAATTCCCCTCAAGATGCCTCGCTATTTCCTCCTTGATGACGGATTCTAACATTTTACTGACAACAGACGTTAAACTAACCGGCCTATAATTCCCTATATTTGCCTGCCACCCTTCTTAAACAACGGCGCAACATTAGCCGTTTTCCAATCTTCCGGCACTTCCCCGGAATCCAGCGACGTTTAGAAAATAACCACCAAGGCATCCACTATCACCTCCGCCATTTCTTTCAGAACCCTTGGATGCATTCCATCCGGTCCTGGGGACTTGTCCACAATCAGTCCCTCCAGTCTGTCGAGCACCGCCTCTCTAGTAACAATAATGTCATCGAGACCCTCCAGTCCTACCATCTTTCCATCGCTAACACCCGGCAAATTATTCACGTCCTCCTCCGTGAAGACGGAAACAAAAAAGTTATTCAAGACCTCAGCCATTTCCCCATCCCCTACCACTAAGTCCCCCCCTCATCCTCTAAGGGTCCAACTTTCATTAAATCCCTACAGTGCAGGAGGAGGCCATTTGGCCCATCAAGTTTGCACCCACCACAATGCCATCCAGGCCCGATCCCCATAACCACATGCATTTACTCTGGCTTGTCCCCCTGATGGTAGGAGCAATTTAGCCACACATCTTTGGACTGTGGGAGAAAACCGGAGTACTCGAAGGAAACCCACGCAGATATGGGGCGAAACGTGCAAACTTCGCACAGGCGGTGACCCAAGCTAGAATTGAACCTGGGTCCCCAGCACTGTGAATTTGCAGTGCTAACCACTGTGACACCATACTGCCCTTGGAAGCTGGAATTCAGTGAGGCAGGGTGGCTCACGGTATGAGAATCTGTGGGGATTGAGGAGAAATTTACAGAGATTCACTTGGTTTCAGAGAGGGGTGTGCCTTACCACTGTCATCTTGTGTGCCTAAAGGGGACTTTGTGCTCATGAGACCATTGAGCTTATGGCGTACTTTGTAATCTGCGTTAATCTTAAAATATGTGTGTAATTGTTAAACTATAGGGGGAGTAAAACAGTAGTGTATCATAATCCAATATTTTCATGTTTAATAAATGTTTTTGTTCTTGTTGATAAAACTAACTTGAGAACCTGTGACTCCATTCCTCCGCATTTTATAAAAAAAGCAAAAGTTAAGGTCTTTGGAGCCAGGGTTTTATTCTGGGATCTTCCCGTCCAGTTATAACACTAACTGGGATTGTAATACCATGTTTATGGTGCAAATGGGGATACAAATTTAGAAAGGAAATCTCATTTGTTTACAGGGGTACTTAAACCATATTGTCAGAAGGTGCTGCATTTAAGGAATGCAGGAGTTGGGAATAAAGTTACGATACAAAGCTGTAACTCCCTGACAAGCATTATTTGAGACTGATTTGAATTATTGAATGATAGATTAATTTATCCTTTAATGTTAGAGAGATGTCCAATTCTTCTTTCTGAAGTTAAGATATTACCTATCCTTGCTTGTAGGACATCGACCCCCTCCCCTCTGTTCCCTTTCCCACCATCCTGCAACAAAGAATGAGTTCTATTAAATGCTCTAACACACTATTTGTTGATGCACCTCACGGATGATACATGCTGAGATGCAAGTCACCGATACTCTGAATTCAATTGAGGTAAGTTCCTTCAAGGGTTTCTGCCCATACATAGATGGAAGAGAATTTGGATCAGACACTAAACATTTTATTGCATTAGATCAAGCCTCTGCACACTCGGTGCTCTAAGCAGTGGCCATACAGAGAAATAAATGCAATGACTCATTTTTCCCCTGGGAAATATGTAACCTTCATCAAACCTTTCTTCTTGTTTCTCTCTAAAAACTGAGAAGGAACTTTCAAGATCTTTTTTGGCCTCTAGTCATGCACAGATGATTCCTTATGTCCTAATAACAGTTACTGTGAAAAGGACACCCAGAAATTAGGTAGTTTCTACGTAACACCACATACCAATTTGTTTACCATCTATGCCCCATTGTCCAATTTCCTATTGTCATCTTTGCACCCATTATTTCAAAGTTCATTCACTATGTTTTAGTCACGTAGGCAGGAATCATACGTCCTGCATTGCAACAGCAATTGGCTAAAATTGTGCAATGATACATTAAGTATCGAGGGAAAGAATAATTTAACTATTTCACCATTTTCAGCTACAATACAATTTCACGTGCCATCACAGATTAAAAAGAAAATGGGAACTAATCCTATGAGCAAACTAAATTCTATATATGAATAGTGCATCCTACACAGGTGGAGAAGGCAGTCCTGTATGGCCACTGCTTAGAGCACCGAGTGCGCAAACGCTTGATCTAATGCAATAAAATGTTTAGTGTCTGATCCAAATTCTCTTCCATCTGTGTATGGGCAGAAACCCTTGAAGCATCTTACCTAAGCTGAACTCAGAATATCCTCCTGCCTTCTTGCAGATATTTTGCTAATGTTGCACCACTTCTAGGACAGGGTGAATTTTTAAGGTGCCAACGTGGAGACATTAAGAATCCAAATGTCGTTCTTTATTTTTACCAAGTTGATTAATGCAGAGACCTTGAACTCAGCATGACAGTAGACAGCAGCACTTATTTACTTTCAATTTCATGAATTTCAAAAATAAAAGATAGTAATATTTATGTACTCAAATTGTTGAATGATCAAATATTTAGTCAGGGATATGGCTGTACAAAACATTTATATTTTATGAAAATTTAAACTTAGTCTCTGACTTTCCAACCTTCTCCCTAATGGTCCGAGGCCATCTGACAAAAACTAGAACTTCCAAAATTTCTCTTTGCAACATAAGGGTTGAATTAAGATCCCCCCTCCCCACATGGAATCTGTATAGAATATAGAATCCCTACAGTGTAGGAGGCCATTCAGTCCATCGAGCCTGCACCGACAACAATCCAACCCAGTCCCTGTCCCCATAACTCCACACATTTACCCTGCTAATCCCCCTAACCTACACATCCTGAGACACTTAAGGGAAAATTTAGCATGGCCACTCAGCCTAATCTGTACATCTTTAGACTGTGGGAGGAAACTGGAGCACCTGGAGGAAGCCCATGCAGACACGGGGAGAATGTGCAAACTCCACATAGACAGTGACCCAAGCCGGAAATTGAGCCAGGGTTCCTGGCACTGCGAAGGTGCAGTGCTAACCACTGTGCCACTCCTAAAATTGAATTCAAATTGCACCATCTGCCGTGGTAGGATTTGAACCCGGTTCCCCAGAACAATAGCTGAGTTTGTGGATTAATAGTCTAGCAATAATACCACTCGGCTTTTGCATTACAACCATTTCTTACGACTCAAAAAGACAATGTAGTACAGTTTATGGATTGGCCATGAACCCAATTTCAGAATGATTTTTCTACCTGCATGAAGCAGTCTCTTCACCTGGTAGGTATCTTCCTCATCACGTATTTTTTGTAATTCAAGCTGTACACTTTTGTACAATGATTGATAATACATACTGATCAGTCAACATGGCATTCTAGATGCTCAATTAGTCCATTTATCACACAGTTAAGAAAGTGGATGAGACTGACCATGGATCTGGTTTGTCACCTTTAACTCAGGAAACAAATGCCCACTTGCTTATATCAGACCACTGGTTCAAACTGGGAGATAAATGCTATTTTTTTTCATGTTATAATGCCAAATACACCATAATCTCTCCAGTCTAGAATGCTTCAGACCAAGTCAATTCTGAATATTGGAATTTTCTCGTTAAGAGAATGCCTAACAATAAGTCTGTGAACTGGAAAACATGGTAGATATAAATATAGACCTGAGGCATAAAACTGTTATTAAACATTGTCAAGCAGTCGCAAAAAGTGTTTTAATTATACAAATACTGTATCTTTAATGTTTTCACTCCCAATATACTGTACTAAAATGTTGTTAGTAGTTCAGATCCGCTCAAAAAAAATCCAAGCAATAGATCATTGATAACTTTTCACTGCCTTTACATACAAAGCAATGATGTGACCAATCAGGCTCCAGCTGGTTGAAATTTCAGACAATGTTCGGTAGTTAACTGTCAGTCGCCATCAACTAATACATTCTCCATGGTAATGCCTCTATCAATCAGAGTCCACTTGCCAACCAATCAGCATTCCCTTTTTCAGACACCATAAATTGTTACTTTCCCCTTATATTGGTATTCTTGTGAATTGTTCTAATGGGTGTAAAGCGAAAGGCTTCGATGTCCCTTTTTTCAGCAATACCCAAGGTTTACAATAATTGGAAGATAGATAAAGGGGAATTGAGGAGAATTTTTATGCATTTTAAAGTATGCAACTAAAATTCATATCACCCCGAACTTTCAATGTAAAACAGAATACAGCTATTTGCTGCCCTAACACAATGTGTAGTTCGCCAAGAACTTCAGACAGCAAGCCAACTGAGTATTCTGAAGTATCAACTCATTTGGCAACTGCAATAATGCTCTGTACTGTGATGGCATATGAATTTATGGCTATTGACTAGGACGACTTTTATATGCATCTTCTTATTAATTAAAACTAAAATTCTGCTTCAATATTTTCACAATTTTACAGATAGGAAGTTTATTTAGCTCATCTTGCTCATACTATCAACACCCTACCACTGCGTTTAATCTGTCCCCTGAGTAATTCTCAGAATCCATTTTGCAATGCTTTCAGAGCTTTTGCCACCGTTACCGTTTCCAGGAATCTATTCCAAGTATTTATCACTCTACATGAAGAGGTGCTTCCTGCTATCCAGTTTGAGTTTGCTTTTCACCAACATTTTGCACTGTCAGGCTGAGTGATAAATACCATAAGGGTGAAGACACAATTTATTTATTTCTGTTTAAAAAGATTAGAGTCATAGAGGTTTACAGCATGGAAATGGGCCCTTTAGCCTAACTTGTCCATTCTGCCCTGTTTTTTAAACCCCTAAGCTAGTCCCAATTGCCCATGCTTGGCCCATATCCTTCTGTACCCATCTTACCCATGTAACTACTTTAATGCTTTTTAAAAGACAAAATTGTGCCTGCCTCTACTACTATCTCTAGCAACTCATTCCAGACACACCACCCTCTGTGTGAAAAAACTGCCCCTTTGGACCCTTTTGTATGTCTCCCTTCTCACCTTAGACTTATGCCCTCTAGTTTTAGACTCCCCTACCTTTGGGAAAAGATGTTGACTATCTAGCTGATCTGATTCATAAAGGTCCAAATGAGACAGAGCGACAGAAGGGGTATACTCATGAGAATAAAACTTTCAGAAGAAAGCTCTCTCTTACCCTTAATGTGCTGTCATCAGAACTGGAAATCAGCAGCATTCCATCAGGCGTAAACTGACATCGTTGCACACATTCTGTGTGACCTATTAATGTCTTGAGGATTTTGCCACTAGGAAGTTCCAGAACCTGAGGGAACAGGGACACATCTGTGATTCAACACATTTTAACAGCACAGGAGAAAGGATGAGGAACAGAGAACAATTGGAACAAAAATGGTTCAATGAAGTTAACAATGAAGCTTTGCAGTAGCGAGTTAGTTAAACAATGTACTGTGAAAGCTGATTGTACAAATCAAATATTCGCTCATTAGAAAACTTAGCTTGCTGCAATTAAAAAATACACTAAGTGTTGCTGAGAGCCCGACTGCTTCCCATTTTAATTTTCCAATTTATCTGCTCTGTGCTAAGTGATTTTACCAAAGCAACTGCAGTACAGTATCCTCAAATACAAAAATACACTGTTCTACAGTTAAGAGTTTTGCAGTTTTATTGAGAAGGCTATAGTTCAAATTTTATTGCATAGTTCCAGTTGATACCATTTTGGAACAAATAGTTCACTTGCTATATGCCAGCATAGCAATTACTTGCAAATATTGCAGCCAATGTAATTACAGTATGAATGATTTCACCTATGCTTCCCTTGCCAGCATCTATAATACCTCATCATTTCCTGTGGCCTTGATGCCCCCAAGATTATTGACATGTCTAATTCCAGGCAAGCTCTCATCTCTCTTGCCATTTACACCATACCTGGCTGCAATTCCCTCCACAAACTTCAGTTAATCCAGTACTCTGCTGGCTGAATCATCTCCTACACAAATTCTTGCATTCCAGTCAGCACCATGCTGCCACAAACTAAAAAGTGTGCCAAAATAAAAATCAGATGTTGAAGAACACTTGTCCTTGAACCCTTCCATGACCTTGCCCCACTCCAATTGGAGAATTTTCATTACTCACTTGTCTCAGCCTCAAATTCTTCCAATTCTAAATTGCTGTTTGTTGTCTTCCTTTCACCTTTCATTCAAACGTTACTTCTTAAACAAGTAGAATTTATACATGCTTAGTTTACCTTAGAAGTTTTTAAAAAGTTGTCATTCACTATGATCAATTGACACTGAAAACTGATTTAAGGGCTGTAACTCCTTTCCAGTCACCAAAGCATCTCTACCTGGCAACAAGATGCCATCGCACCAAATCAAATGGTGACAGAGGCACAACTCTCACATTCAACATCAAGATCTTTCTCATTGGAGTACCTCATCGTTGCTATCTCTCAATTAAAGTCATTATCATTTACCATCATCACAATCCAGATGGCTGTTTATTTTCCAAGAGTTCCTCCTGCGACGTTCTTACATTTGTTAACAAAGAACAATACAGCACAGGAACAGGCCCTTTGGCCCTTCAAATCTGCACTGATCATGTGTTCCTAACTAGACCATCTGTTTGTATCCCTCTATTCCCAGTCTGTTCATGTGGCTATCTAGGTAAGTCTTAAATGATCCTAGTGTGTCTGCCTCAATCACCTTGCTTGACAGTGCATTCCAGGCCCCCACCACCATCTGTGTAAAAAACGTACCCCGCATATCTGTATTGAACATTGCTCTTCTTACCTTGAACTTGTGAACTCTTGTGTTTGTCATTTCTGACCTGGGAAAAAGCTTCCTACTATTCACCACATCTACACCCTTCATAATTTTATAAACTTCTATCAGATCGCCCCTCAACCTCCATCTTTCCAGGGAGAACAACCCTAGTTTACTCAATCTCACCTCATAGCTAATACCCTTCATACAAGGCAACATCCTGGTAAACCTTTTCTGCACTCTCTCCAAAGCCTCCACATCCTTTTGGTACTGTGGCGACCAGAACTGGTCGCAATATTCCAAATGTGCCTAACCAACGTTCTATGTAACTGCAACATTATATGCCAACTTTTATACTTTATGCCTTGTCCAATAAACGTAAGCACGCCATATGCCTACTTCACCGCCTTTTCCACCTGTGCTGCCACCTTTTAAGATCTGTGGACTTGTACACCCAGATCCCTATGTGTGTCTATACTCCTGATGGCTCTGCCATTTACTGTATAGCTCCCTCCTGCATTAGATATACCAAAATGCATCTCTTTGCATTTATCTGGATTAAATTCCATCTGCCATTCCTCCACCCAATTTTCCAGCCTATTTTTATGCTGCTGTAATCTCTGACAATGTTCATCACTGTCCGCAACTCCAACAATCTTTGTGTTGTTCGCAAACTTACTAATCAGACCAGCTACATCTTCTTCCAAATTATTTATATATATCACAAACAGCAGAGGTCCCAGTACAGAGCCCTGTGGAACTCGTCACAGATCTCCAATCAAAAAAAGACACCTCCACTGCTACCCTCTGTCTTCTACAGCCAAGCCGGTTTTGTACCCATCTAGCTAGTTCACCTTTGATCCTGTGAGATTTAACCTTTTGCACCAGCTTGCCATGAGAGACCTTGTCAAATGCTTTACTAAAATCCATGTAGACGCTATCCATGGCCCTTCCCTCGTCAATCATTTTTGTCACCTTCTCAAAAAACTCAACCAAGTTTGTGAGGCATGACCTCTCTCATACAGAACCATGTTGACTATCGCTAATGAGACTATTCTAAATGTGTATAGATCCTATCTCTAAGAATCTTCTCCAACAATTTTCCTACCACGGATGTCAAGCTCACTGGCCTATAATTACCTGGGTTATCCTTCCAACCTTTCTTAAATAATGGTACCAAATTTGCTATCCTCTAATCCTCTGGGACCTCAGCTGTGTCCAATGAAGAAACAAAGATTTCTGATAGAGGCCCAGCAATTTCATCTCTTGTCTCTCTCAGTAATCTAGGACAGATGCCATCTGGCCCTGGAGATTTGTCTACCTTGATGCTTCCTAAAACACCAACACTTCCTCTCTTGTAATTGCAATTTGTTCTACCGGGTCTACACATCCCTCTGAGACACTACCAATCAATGTGTCCCTCTCCTTTGCGAATACTGATGCAAAGTATTCATTTAGGATCTCATCTACTTCTTTGGGTTCTAAGCATAATTCTCCTCCTTTATTCTTGAGAGGTCTGACTCTTTCTCTGACAACCCTCTTGTTCCTAAAATGCCTTGGGATTCTCCTTAATCTTATCTGCCAAGGACATTTTGCCACCCCCTTTTGCCCGTCTAACTCCCTATTTGAATTCTTTTCTACTTTCTCTGTATTCCACCAGTGCTTCATCCGTCTTTAACCGCCTGGACCTTGTGCATGCCTCTTTTTGATTAGACCCACAATTTCTCTGGTTATCCACGGTTCTCGAATCCTACCTTTCCTGTACTTCCTTTTTACAGGCACATGCCTGTCCTGCACTCCTATCAACTGCTCCTTAAAAGATTCCCACATGCCAGATCTGGATTTACCCTCGAACAGCCTCTCCCAATCAACAGCCACCAAATCCTGCCTAATCTGGCTGTAGTTAGCCTTCCCCCAATTTAGCACCTTACCCATAGGACAACACTCATCCTTTTCCATGACTATCCGAAAGTTTACAGAATTATTGTCACTGTTTGCCAAGTGTTCTTTGATGACCTGACTGGGCTCATTCCCCAGTACTAGGTATAGCCCCCTCTCTAGTTGGACTATCAACATATTGTTCCAAAGTATCTTCCTGAACACATTTTACAAATTCCTCCCCGTCCGGACCCCCAGCCCAAAGGGATTTCCAGTCCATATGAGGGAAATTAAAGTCTCCCTCTACAACAATCCTATTTTTTCTACACCTGTCCAGAATCCCTTTACATATCTGTTCCTCAACTTCCCATGGGCTGTTGGGAGGCCTGTAGTATATCCCCAGCATAGTGACTGCGCCCTTCCTGTTTCTGAGCTCTACCCACAGTGTCTCGTTACATGATCCTTCCAAACTGTCCATTCTCTGTACTGCTGTAACATGTTCCCTAACCAGCATTGCTACTTCCCCACCTCTTCTAGCCCCTTCTCTGTCTTGCCTAAAACACTTACACCCCGTAATATTCAGCTGCCAGTCCTGTCCTTCTTTTAACCAAGTCTCTGTCACTGCAACCACATCCAAGTTCCGTGCGTGCATTAAGGCTCTAAGTTCATCTGTCTTGCCCGTTACGCTCCTTGCATTGAAACAGATGCACTCCAGCCCTCCAGGCCCACTGAGTTCACCCTCCCCCAGATTGCTCTTCCTGTTAGGTAGCCTTGTCCTGGCCCCATACTCATCACCAGTCTCTATGCTTGCTGACATATTGTTCTGATCTCCACCCCTCTGCCACGTTAGTTTAAACCCACCAGAACCACACTAGCAAACCTCCCAGCCAGGATATTGGTGCCCCTCCAGTTAAAGAGTAACCCATCCTTCTTGTACAGGTTGCATCCTCCCTAGAAGACTTCCCAATCATCCACGAATCTGAAACCTTCCCTCCTGCACCAGTTCTTTAGCCACGTGTTCAGTTGCACAATCTCCCTGTTCCTAGCCTCACTAGCACGTGGCACGGGGAGTAATCCAGAGATTGCTTCCCTAGCGGTCGTGCTTCTTAGCTTTCTACCTAACTCCCTAAATTGCTCTTGCAGGATCTCCCTGCTCTTTCTGCCTACATCATTTGTACCAATGTGGACAATGACACCTGAATAATTACCCTCTCCTATTAGGATGCTTTCTACCCGCTCAGAGACATCCAGGACCCTGGCACCAAGGAGGCAGGCTACCATCCTGAAGTCTCGTTCACGCCTACAGAACCGCCTGTCTGTACCTCTAACTATTGCGCCCCCACTACTATTGCTCTCCTATTCGCCCCCTTTCCCTTCTGTTGAGTTCATTCTTTATTTCCCCTTAGTTATCTTTCCTGAATTTTCTGCCCTCGTCGCCTCCCTTCCTTACCTTTTACATGGGCTTGTGAACACCCAAGGCCATTTGGTCAGCCTCGCCCTCTCCCATGGCCTCACTTCTCAGGTTATTTATATAACTAACTTTGAACATTCTACATTTCCCTTGTGACATCTAATACCCCTATACATAGCCATTCCCACAGTAACTCCAGGAACCCACACACACAGAAAAAAGTGAAAGTCCAGAAGTTGCAGTCAGTGATCCTACACTTTTGAGGAAAAGCTGCTCCATAGCCATTGCATCAATTCACTTACTGCCAATTGCTCCCTAACCATTAGAACATCGTTGCTGTGTTGAACTTGCTAACCAATTCCTCCACTTCTGCCTTGGATACCTTCAGCCGCTAGTCATTCATTGTCACCTTGCAATCAGGTCTGGAGCTAGACATTTGAGGGCACCAGACACAAATGTGATGCTGTCTTGCAATGTCAAATCTGGTTAGGGGACACACTCCCTTTTTTAAAGAAAAAAAGCACTCATATAGCTTCTTTCTCAACCTCGGGGTCTATCAAACTATTATTACAGGTACTTAGGTTAAAGGTTTCTTTTTCTATGGCATACTGGGGACGATTCTCCCAGCAGCACAGCAGGCCAGGAAACTTGAGCAGTTTTGCCATGGCCTCTATATGTCTCCGGCGGCTGGATTTCCGGCATCATCAGCTCCACGTTGATTTAAACTGAATAAATGATTCAAATAAGAACATAAGAAATAGGAGCAGGAGTAGGCCATCCAGCCCCTCGAGCCTGCCCCGCCATTCAATAAGATCATGGCTGATCTGTCGTGGCTCAGTTCCACATTCCCGCCCTCTCCCCATAACCCTTAATCCCCTTGCCTATCAAAAACCTATCAACCTGCGTCTTAAAAATATTGAGCGAGGCAGCCTCCACCACTTCAACGGGCAGAGAATTCCAGAGATTCACCACCCTTTGAGTGAAGAAGTTCCTCCTCAACTCTGTTCTAAACCGCCCCCCCTTTATCCTGAGGCTGTGCCCTCTAGTCCTACTATCCTTTCTGAGCGGGAAGAGCCTCTCCACCTCTATCCTACATTTAACATCTTATACGTCTCAATGAGATCTCCCCTCATTCTTCTAAACTCTAACGAGTACAAGCCTAGTTTATTCAGCCTCTCCTCATAGTTCAACCCCCTCAACTCCGTAATCAGCCTAGTAAACCTCCTCTGCACTCCCTCCAAGGCCAAAATATCCTTGCGTAAGTGCGGCGACCAAAACTGCACACAGTACTCCAGCTGCGGCCTCACCAGTGCCCTATACAGCTGCAGCAAGACCTCCCTACTTTTATATTCAATCCCCCTCGCGATGAAGGCCAGCATCCCATTTGCCTTCCTGACCACCTGCTGCACCTGCAAGCTGGGTTTTTGCGACTCATGCACAAGGACCCCGAGGTCCCTCTGCACCGTCTCATGTTCATTTTAATCCCATTAACGGGTCTGGGACTGAAATCTCCAGACCCACTACGCTCCCCCGCTCCTCCACTGCCCAGCTGTGTTTCGCTCCAGCAAGGTTTACAACAGCTCCCCACAAACGGGTGGGGGTCCCACTACCACTCTGCGCTGGGGTCAGTAACAGCCGGAGGGAGGGAGGGAGGTCAGCGCTTGGGGCTAAGGGGGTGGGGCGGTATTGTAGTGGTGGTGGTGGTCGGACACACCAATTTTGATCTTATTATCCATTGATTATCCTGCCTGGCTCTTGTGCTCATAACATTGTTTAAATGCTCTAACTGTCCAGGTAATGTACCCTTCCATTTAAAAATATCATTAACCACATCCTGAAAGGGCCCACAAATGAATCACTTGTCTTTTGGAGCTGCCACCTTCTGTCTAATGTCTGTTTCTTGTCTGTATGTAGCTGTTGGAAAACTCAGATCTCTGTTCAATTCCCTTCAGTCTCAGTTTTAATCTGCCCACAGTATTGAGACTGCCCAAAATGCCTGAAACATCCTCTTTTGATGATAATTGTGGCACATGATCCCTCTTTGTTCCTTCCCAGCTGTCAAAACTGTCATGAATCAGCCAGAATTTCCTCCAAATTTGCATACGCCCAGATTTTATGACAGTAATGACACTGGCTCTGATCTTGAAGAAAGCTGCCCACAAAATTTTGCCATCTCTGTGGCAGGCGTCTCCTTTCTCAACGTCAGTTTAATTTGGTGTCAAGCCAAAGGAATCCCCCGGTGTGCAACAGCACTGATGGAAGAAAGCAGGGTAAGAAGCCAATCACACTGAACTGCTCTGTGCATACGTGGACTCCTTAAGATTCAGTTTCAGTGAAGTATTGGCGGTGAATGTTGACAGTTTCATTGTTACTAACACTGCAAAATCCTGGCCAATTTTTCAAGCCTCCCTAAACATGTCACACTCTTGCAATTCTCACAATCTCCATCCTGGGGGCTCATCCCAGTTCAACCTGAACTGGGGTGAACGTAACCGAGTCAGTTTTCAACCAATGTTGAATTTAAACCATATACTTTGTTGCAAAATTGCCTGTCTCTGTTACATTTCTACAATTGTCTCAGAAGCCCGAATGTTGGACAGTGACCAATATCTATCGCTCAATCATAACCCCAAAAACAGATTCTTCCACAATTACAACATTGCTGTTTGTTGGAATGCGCTGTGCAAAAAATGGCCTGCCATGTTTCCTGCATTTCAACAGTAGCCCTGCCTTAAAAAACACTTCCTTTTCCTGAAATCATGAAAGGTGTTTTAATGCGCAAATCTTTCATTCTTAGTCCACATCTTTGACACCTTTAGACTTCACTTCTCCAATGCCCTGATTGGCAGCCTCCACCTTGGATAAAGGTACTAATCACTGAAAACTCGCCATCTGTTCCACACTCTCTTCTCACCTGCTATCTCCATCTTCATCAATCTATATCCACTCAACATCCTCAAAATGTAAGCATTTCAAATCTTTTGTCTTAGTCTACAAATCCATCTACAACTTCACCCTACCCTTCCCTGCAATTATTTCCAGCCTTACACCTCCTACCTGCAGCATTCATTGGCAGAACATTCAGCCACCTTGCAGGTTCTACCCTCTCTTTCACTAAATCTCTCTCTTTCCAGGTGGAACTTTGCACTTTGTGCACACAGTACTGGCCAAGGGCAGAAAACCAACACACAACTCTCCAGCTGTAGTCGGGTTTTCGCTCCAGATTCTCTGGCACTCCGTGCACAGAAAGTCTGGGGCATGGTTTCTGCCATCACATTGGTGGGGAAGGAGCTGATAGAACTGGCAAAGCAGGTTCCACAGGAATTGGGTGCCAATCTACATTTAAACAATACTGAACTCCAACACTGCCAGATTGGTGGCGGGCAGTGCGAGGGGACAGATCCCCCTTTCCCCCAGGGGTTGTACTTAACATTGCCCCCTCATAGTGAATTCCCCTTGACTGCTTCATATTTTAAAATATTTATTGAAAACATAGAACATAGAACAGTACAGCACAGTACAAGCCCTTTGGCCCTCAATGTTGTGCCGAGCTATGTCCAAACCCAAGATCAAGCTATCCCACTCCCTATAATTCTGGTGTGCTCCATGTGAACATAAGAGCATAAGAAATAGGAGCAGGAGTAGGCCATCTAGCCCTTCGAGCCTGCCCTGCCATTCCGTAAGATCATGGCTGATCTGAAGTGGATCAGTTCCACTTTCCCGCTTTCTCCCCGTAACCCTTAATTCCCCTGTCTATCAGAAACCTATCTACCCATGACTTAAATATATCTAGCGAGGTAGCCTCCACCACTTCAACCACCCCCCCCCCCTTTATCTTGAGGCTGTGCCCCCTAGTCCTACTATCCTTTCTGAGTGGGAAGAGTCTCTCCACCTCTATCCTATCCATCCCATTCATCATCTTATACGTCTCAATGAGATCTCCCCTCATTCTTCTAAACTCTAACGAGTACAAGCCTAATTTATTCAGCCTCTCCTCATAGCTCAACCCCCTCAACTCCGGCATCAGCCTAGTAAACCTCCTCTGCACTCCCTCCAAGGCCAAAATATCCTTGCGTAAGTACGGCACCCAAAACTGCACACAGTACTCCAGCTGCGGCCTCACCAATGCCCTATACAGCCGCAGCAAGACCTCCCTACTTTCATATTCAATCCCCCTCGCGATGAAGGCCAGCATCCCATTCGCCTTCCTGACCACCTGCTGCACCTGCAGGCTGGGTTTTTGCGACTCATGCACAAGGACCCCGAGGTCCCTCTGCACCGTCGCCTGCTGCAGTTTTTCTCCACGTAAGTAATAATCCTTCCTACCATTATTCCTACCAAAGTGGACCACCTCGCACTTGCCAACATTAAATTCCATTTGCCATTTCCTGGCCCATTCGCCCAGCCTATCTAGATCCTTCTGTAGACTCTCACCACCCTCCGCACAATTTGCCTTTCCACCAATTTTGGTGTCATCAGCAAATTTCGACACCCTACACTTGGTTCCCTCCTCCAGATCATCTATATAAATGGTAAATAGCTGAGGCCCCAGCACCGACCCCTGGGGCACTCCACTAGTCACCAACCGCCAATCTGAATAGCACCCATTCACCCCCACTCTCTGCCTCCTATTTGACAACCAATCCTCTATCCACGCTAACACCCTACCCCCAACTCCATGCCCCCTGACCTTCTGCAATAACCTCTTGTGAGGTACCTTGTCAAATGCCTTCTGAAAAATCAATGAGATCATGGCTGATCTGCAATCTAACTCCATACACCTGCCTTTCCCCGACATCCCTTAATGCAGTGAAACCCAATTTTACGCGGCCCGATTTAGCGCAAATTCAGATACAACGTGATGAATCATTGGACTCTTTTTTCTTGCTCTTTCTGGGGAACTGAAAAGTTTTTGGTGAGTTAATTTCATGTTTTCTTAGATCAAAATGGAATATACTGCTAAAAAAAATCTTTTTCTGTGAAAGATAAACTTCACGCACTTGACGTGATCAAGACTAAAATCAGACGACGAATGCCCAACAGATGAGCATCTGACAGACGCCAAGATCGTCCGTAACGTAACTATAGCACCGGCGGAGACAAGTGTACCAGTTCTCGAGCCACAAGAAGTTGATAATGAAGAGCCTCCATCCCCAAAAGTGTCTGAAGCCTCATTGAACATTTCAAGGCTAGCCTCCGTTGGCTGGAGACCAAGGAGATGGACCACATAAAAATTCTCCAACTCAAGGGCGTTCTAGATTTCGCTCACAGCCAGCGAAATGCTACGTTAAGCAAGGAACACTCGATCATGTTTTTAATAAACTTGTTTCATTTTGTTTATTAAAAAGCTTTACTAAAAATTAATTTGTGTTTTAATTTCTACTGTGACAACAACGATTCATTCGCGGAATTCTTTAATTAAAAGGTAGTTTACTTGCCAGATGGTAAACGTGCAAAAAAAGGGTCAAATAGGATGATAATAGGGGTTTGGTCAACGTTGGGTCATTTTGAACGCTGATTTTCTTGAACCCCGATTTAGCACGACTCTGCATTTTATGGACCCCAACCATCGCGTTATAACAGGGCCGCACTGTACCGTGGTTAACAAAACACTATTTAAAATCAGCAACTGATCTAGCATCAACTGCTCTTGCGGATAAAAGTTCCAAACTTCCACCACCTTTTATATATAAAATTTCATTCCTGAAAGGTCTGGCCCTAATATTTAGATATTGCCTCCTAGACCTGTACTCCCCAATCAATGGAAATAGTTTCTCCCCATCTATCCCCTTAATATTTTGAAAACATCGATCAAATTATCCCTCAGCCTTCTAAATTACAGGGAATAGAACTCTAGTTTGCGCAATCTCTGCCTGCACTATAACATTTGGAGTTCAGCAGTGATTCTGGTAAATCTATCTGACAAGGCTAATGTATCCTTCCTAAGGAGGGGAGCCTAAAACTGCTCACTGTAATGCAGGTGTGGTCGAACCAGTGCTTTGTACAGCCAAAGCATGACTTCTGCCTTCTTATATTGTTTGCAACTCTCACTGCCTGCTCCTTTCATCTTCTGTGGGATACATTCAATCTTCTTTCAAACTTAACTCTTTATGCAATTGGAACCTGCTGTTGGTAAAAATGTGTACACATCAAAGTCACAAGTTGACTGTAGCCCTCAGAACCCCTAATGCAAAACTGAAATGAAGTCTCTTGGGAAAACGTTTCTTGCAGTTGCATATAGTCAAAGTTCAAAGACAAATAAAGTTTGACAGGATGTCTTCACATTAGTGTGATGCAGTTATCTGAGAATTTATAATAACCTCTGAAGAAGGGAGTGAACATTCACTGCCTAGAAATCCATCTTTATGCAATGAAAAATAGGGTTTGACTTCACAATTTGCAAAGCCACAGTAATTATTTTCAGGTAGTTTGGCAGAGAGCATAAAAAAGTCCCGCACAGCTAATGAAAGGGTATATCCCCAAAGCGACAAGTACATTTTTAGAAATTAAGATGTTCCAGGACTGTATTTTGGTTGAAAGGAAATTAGATCAAACTGCACCAAGTAATAATATTACTTACTTTACAGCTGTTAGTTTGTGTCATGTTTATATTGCGTTGTGTTATCCAAAACTTTCATTGTACATAAGTGAGTGGCAAAGTAAAATGATTTATCTTTGCCAAAGTAATTAAGCACCAAATCCAGTCACCGTACAGATAATTATACTGAGGAGGTTTTCTATTTTCAAAAGGTCAAAATTTGCAGTGATAATGAAAGACTTATTCTCCACCCCTCTAATCACCATCAGCAACACCTAAATGCAACTTTTGGTCACATCAGCAATCATTATTCCATTTACCACTCATTTCTCAGAAGAAATCTTTTATGGATGATCACCGGTTTTGGCAACTGAAGCTAAGAAACAACAATACATGCTTTCATGTACTCATGTCAAATCTTTGTGTACACTACATTAAAAACAAAATATGTTAAAACAGAAAAGAAAACTTTTCCCAAAAACGGACTTCAGAAAAATGAGGCCTCAACAAGAACTTCCTTCAAATTGAAGCACATTGCATTAATTTGGAAGTAGTTCCCAGCACTCCACCAGAGAAACAAACTGGGCTACAAAAACAAGTTTCTTACCCAATTTTTACAAAACGTATTCAGTGGTGCGTGTTTCCACTTCGGATCCTGAAAGCTCCCAAACCTACATAAGCATTTCAACAATGTTTAGGTGGGAATAATGTGCCAAATTTGAGCAATTTGAATTAATCCTTCCTCATTCTTAGTTAAGAGCATAAATTCTACAGAGCAGCTTTGTTTTAATGCAAGAATTTGAAAACTATTTGTTTACCCCTGAGATGTCTTTCTCAGCAACACTCAGAAATTGCACCAATGGGGTAGCTGTTAGCAAATATTATATGTGCTTAAATTAGTCCTGCACCTTCACTGTGCCATTTTCTAGCCCTACTGCTATCAACAGGATGTGCTGGAATTGCTGTCTCTTCCACCCAATGTTCTGCAGGATGAACTTGGCCGACTTCATGCCTACCTACGACATTAACATATAAAAAACATTGAAGCCATTAACAAAAACTCAAAATTAAGCATCAATGTGCATGCGTGCAAACATACACACGCACAACTTAGCTACTGGATATTTTTGCATTTGGATCTTTACTCAACATCAATGCCACCTAAATCAGACAAGGTCTATGGTAGAGATTAATTCTGAAAAACAAAAATGTGCTCGTTTTGCAAGTAGCATCTCTCTCTCTCTGTTTCTGCTGCCTTTCAGCTTGCTTTCTCCATTGACGAGATGCTTCTGAACACTTTGTAGAAAATTGCGTTTCCAACCAGCACACAACCTCACCATTTCCCCTTCAATGTAAAAATTTAGTAACTGAATCAAATTATTTGTCCTTCTTTTGGTTAAGTGAAATGCCAATTCATGCAGAATCTGAAATGTTTTTATTTGCTAAAGAACTCAAACAGTTTAGCACTATTCAGGCAACAATCTCATTTATTTGAAATGTTGGTGAAGACAACAAAATTATGCAATACTGAAAGCAATGCACTATTTAAAGCTGCATTTTCAGTGAGCCCTACATCTTAACGCACTGTACTGAACTGTTATTCCACTTCATTTACAAACATGGAGATACAGCTTCAAATAGACTTAAAAGCTATGAACATATTGCAGACATATATACAAATGCTGCTCAGATATAGGTATTAAAGCTTTCCACAATGGGGGAACTGCATGCTTGATGAAGGAGAATGTTCAAAATGCAAGCTATAAATAAATGAATATAAGACTTGTATCCTGAAGACTTATAAAGTGAAGATATTGCACTATTTTATAAAAAGCAAGTGCTGGAAAAACTCAGCATATGTTGCAGCATCTGTGGAGAAGAAACAAAGTTAACAGAGTGAGTTAAGTGTGGCACTGATGGGGTCACCACTTCCACTGATTGTTTGAGGAACTGGCTAATATTTAAATAACGCAGCGTTGACACTGCATGCGTCGTGAGGAAGGGAGATTCTTAATTCCACAACCTGAGATAAACAATTGTTATTAATCTCTTCCAAAGTGAAATGTTGCCCTGAGAACTGTGCTGGATCACAAAGTAAGAGTGATTATGCTTATAAGTGATCATCAGGGATCAGTGCTGGAACCTTTGCTGTTTGTAATATATATAAATGATTTGGAGGAAAATGTAACTGGATTGATTCGTAATCAATTCGTAATCGGACGACACAAATGTTGGTGAATTTGCAGATAGCGATGAGGATCATCAGAGGATACAGCAGGATACAGATCAGTTGGAGAGTTGGACGGAGAGATGGCAGATGGAGTTAAATGTGAGATAATGCAGTTTGGAAAGTCTAATACAGATAGGAAATAGACAGTAAATGGCAGAGCCCTTAGGAGTATTGATAGGCAAAGGGATCTGGATGTACAAGTACACAGGTCACTGAAAGTGGCAATGCAGGTGGAGAAGGTACTCAAGAAGGCATACAGCATGCTTGTCGTCATCGGCCAGGATATTGAGTTTAAAAATTAGCAAGTCATGTTGATGCTTTATGGAACCTTAGTGAGGCCGCACTTGGAATATAATGTTCAATTCTGGTTGGCACGCTACCAGAAGGATATGGAGGCTTTGGAGAGGGTACAGAAAAGATTTACTAGGATGTTGCTTGGTATGGAGGGTATTAGCTATGAGGAGAGGTTGCAGAAACTTGGTTTGTTCTCACAGGAGCGATGGAGGAGACCTGATAGAAGTCTACAAGATTATGAGAGGCATGGACAGAGTGGATACTCAGAAGCTTTTTCCCAGGGTGGAAGAGTCAATTGCTAGGGGACATAGGTTTAAGGTGCGAGAGGCAAGTTTTAAAAGAAATGTTCGAGGCAGATTTTTTACACAGAGAGTGGTGGGTGCCTGGAACTTGTTGCCGGGGGAAGTAGTGGAAGTGGATACGGTAGTGACTTTTAAGGGGCACGTTGACAAATACATGTATGAGATGGGAATAGAGAGATATCGTCCCCGGAAGCGTAGAGGGTTTTAGTTAAGTCAGCATGGTCGGTGCAGGCTTGGAGAGTCAAGGGGCCAGTTCTTTGGTAGCACAGTGGTTAGCACTGCTGCTTCATAGCTCCAGGGACCTGGGTTCAATTCCTGGCTTGGGTCAGTGTCTGTATGGAGTTTGCACATTCTCCTCGTGTCTGCGGGTGCTCCAGTTTCCTCCCACAGTCCAAAGATGTGTGGGTTAGATTGATTGGCCATGCTAAAATTGCCTCTTAGTATCCTGGGATGCTTAGGTTAGAGGGATTAGCGGGTAAAATATGTAGCGATATGGGGGTAGAGCCTGGGTGGGATTGTGGTCGGTGCAGACTCGACGGGCCAAAGGGCCTCCTTCTGCATTGTAGGGTTCTATGAGTCCTGTGCTGTAATTTTCTTTGTTCTTTATATCACTGGAAGGAAGACTTGTTTTAGGCCTTCTTTCCTCCCATTCCATGAAATCAAACAAAAAAGGCCTATTTCAGGATACGTTTTACACTGAAAGAGGGTCTTTTTTACTGTTGTCATTTTTGAACTGCAGTCTATCACTCACTCAATGTCAGTATTTTGAAGAGATAGCAGTTGGCCATCTCATTGCAATCGGCTGATAGCACCATACAGATTCCTTGTGTTGTAGATTAAAGTTAACATTACAAAGTTAGCTGGGCAGCATGTGCAGAATATACATCCAACTCCATTTCCTTACTTTTCATCATGACATCCAGGAAGATCATCTTCTGAAAGGCTTTCCAGCTGAAAACTGTTTGAACTGTGAAAGCTGTTTTAAGGTCTATTCATATTACTTCAAATGATCTTCTCCATCAGAGCAATAAAATTCTCTCTCATATGTAAATATATATTTTTCAAATTAATGAATTTAAAATCAAATGAAACAAACTACACAGTAAAGGTTGCACTTGTAAAATTTATACTGAGATCAAATCTCAAGATTTCCACTGCGGTGAAATAAATATTTCATTTATTTAAAGAAATGCTTTTCAAAGAACTTCAGATTTGTTTTGTTGGTATGCCAATTTTGAGCACCTACTGAACTGGCAACATGGCAAACCTGCCATATGACTCTTCCATTTGTTATTTCTTATAAGATAGAAACAGGAGTAGGCCATGCAATCCCCGAGGTCTACTCTGCCATTCATGACTGACCTGTACCTCAAATAAATTTGCCTGTCTTAATTCCACACCACTGGATACTCTTAAACAGAAATCTATTGACCTTAGGCATCCATGACCTTCAGAGGCAGATAAGTTTCTCCTCATCCATGTTGTTGAATCCTTTTAGACCCCTTGATCAGATCATGGATTCATCTTCAATACTCAAGGGAACATAAGCTAGGTTTATGCAAACTGTCCTCATAACCTTATCTGCTTTGTTCTCTCCTTGTGTGATTCAGTGACAAATTTAGTTTGATAACACTACTGTGAAGTGCTTTGGGACATTATACAACATTTAAGGAACTTTATAAATGCAAGTTGAGCAGTTGGAATTACAAACTCTTTGCTCTTCTACAGTTTCTAATTTCTCACCATTTTGAAAATACTCCAATTTATCCTTTTTGGGTCCAAAGGGGATGACCTCACATTTAACCATAATTCCACGTGCCACAGTCTTACAACCTCACTTAATCTGTATGTCCCTTTGCAACGAGCTGCTCCCAGCTGGACTATTTGACTAGATTGTCACTGTCATCTAATACCTTAGACATTCTGCTCGGTATTCCTTCAGCCCAATCATTAATAAATAAATAATGTTGTAGATCCAGAACAGAGCACTGGGATCATCACTTAGAATCACAGAATCCCTACAGTGCAGGAGGCCTCCATCTGACCCACTAAGCTGGCACCGACCACAATCCCACATAGACCCTATCCCCATAACCCCCGACACTAAATGGCAATGTAGCATGGCCAATCCACATAGCCTCCATATCTTTGAACAGTAGAAGCCAACTGGAGCGCCCTGAGGAAACTCTTGCAGACATGGGGAGAATGTGCAGACTCCGCACAGAGGCTGGAATTGAGCCCAGATCCCTGGCACTATGAGAAAGCAGTGCTAACCACTGTACCACCCAATACTCTTTATTCCTAATCTCTGTCTCCTACCTGCTAACCAATAGTCAAAAGGCTGCCTTTAATTTTATATACTGCCAATTATCTTGCGTGGAACCTTAGCAAAGGCTATCTGAGGTTTATATAATTACCATCCATAAACCTTCCTTTGCCTAACTTATTGGTAACCTCAAAGAATTTCCTTAGTTGTGTCTTATCTTTGACATAGCCACACTGACACTCTCTGATTAGTTCATTTTTGCTCAAAAGCTTTGTGAGTCAGTTTTTAATGACAGGTTCTTGTGGCTTCCCCACAACTGACATTAAAATTAAAGCAGAAAGTGGTCTTTCAATTAGTCCACAAATCCACAATTACTGTCATGAAAGTAGTTGCTACAGATGTGTACTTTTTTTATTTTCAAGGGGATGCTTTAAAATTCAGTTTTCTGCTAAAGGCAGTCAGTATGTTTGGTGGGAATGCAGCTTAGATGTTGGCTGGGCAGGATAATTACTCATTTTAGCCATGTGGTCTTTATTTAGTAAAGAGCTAATGGATTATTGCTTATAGATTAAGATTTCCCCTGGAGTTTTTGATTAGGTTGGTAGAGAGGATCATGTGATAATGTGGTTAATGGGAGGAACAAGGTAAATAGCTGAGAAAACAGTTTGCATTTCTGGTTGGGGTTTGTTTAAGATAGAGGTCTGCAAACTGCTTTGAAACTCAAAATATCTCTCTGAAAGCTTCAAGACTGATTACAACCCTTCAAACAAGTATTTTTATGGTTAATAACCGTACATAAAGTGGAATTGTGAGTCTGTAAGAGAATGTTGCTTATTTGGAACTGAAACTGTTAGAAATTAAAGTTGTTTCCTTTCATTCTTTAATTATTGTTCAACTGTTAAGAGTTAAACTGCTTCATTTTGTTAGAGCTATACACAAACTGTGTTATTAAATAAAGTTTGTTTTTACTATAATGAATTCCTGATGTGTTAGTGGAATTACTCCAGAAGTGAAGACTCCCATCCTCACATTTGTGTGAAAACAGAACAGTTGTAGGGTTCTAGTCTGGCTTCTTAATGTAATTTGGGATTCTGGTCCAGGGCCCTAGCATTAGAATCATAGAAAAACTACAGCACAATAAAGGACCTTCAGCCCACAAAGTTGTGCCGAACATGTCCCTACCTTAGAGATTATTAGGCTTACCTATAACCCTCTATCTTACTAAATTCCACGTACCTATCTAAAAGTCTCTTAAAAGACCCTATCTAATCTGCCTCCACCACTGTCGCTGGCAGCCCATTCCATGCACCCACCACTCTCAGTGAAAAACTTACCCGACATCTCCTCTGTAACTACTTCTCAGCACCTTAAACTTGTGTCCTCTTGTGGCTACCACTTCAGCCCTGGGAAAAAGCCTCTGACTATCCAATCGATCAATACCTCTCAACATCTTATACACCTCTGTCAGGTCACCCCTCATCCTTCGTCTCTCCAAGGAGAAAAGGCTGAGCTTCCTCAACTTATCCTCATAAGGCATGCTCCCCAATCCAGGCAACATCCTTGTGAATGTTCTCTGCACTCTTTCTATGGCTTCCACATCCTTCCTGTAATGAGGCGACCAGAACTGAGCACAGTACTCCAAGTGGAGTCTGACCAGGGTCCTATATAGCTGCAACATTATCTCTCGACTCCTAAACTCAATTCCTCGATTGATGAAGGCCAGTACACCATACGCCTTCTTAACCACAGCTTCGACCTGCGCAGCTGCTTTGAGTATCCTATGAACTCGGACCCCAAGATCCTTCTGATCTTTCACACTGCCAAGAGTCCTACCACTAATATTATATTCTGCCATCCTATTTGACTTGCCAAAATGAACCACTTCACACTTATATTAGATAGAAATTAATGTCATCAAAGCCATATTGCTCATTGTATAAAAGGTGTAAAGGGTGACACGGTGGCACAGTGGTTAGCACTGCTGCCTCTCAGCGCCAGGGACCCTGGTTCAATTCCAGCCTAGGGTAACTGTCTGTGAGAAGATTGCACATTCCCCCATGTCTGTGTGGGTTTCACCAGGGTGTTCCAGTTTCTTTCCACACTCCGAAAGCGTGCGGGTTAGGTTGATTGGCCATGCTAAATTGTCCTTTAGTATCAGAGTGACGAGCAAATATATGGGGGAACAGGGCCTGCGTGGGATTGTTGTTGGTGCAGGCTCAATGGGCTGAATGGCCTCCTTCTGCACCATAAGGATTTTACGATTCTATGTACGATTACCAAGCAGGACCGGCAGACTTAAATAGAGCACATGAACAACGGTACAAAACAATGACATATTTTGCTCAGACTTCAAGATATAATTTGATCAAGAACTAGGTTTGTCATGAAGGAATGGATTAAGACAAACATTGCTGAACACACAAATTTAGAAATAAAAGCTAAAAAAAACAATTCACAAGGTGAAGCAGTGAAAGTCTAAAATTAATTACATATTTTTTAAAATTGATATTAAGGCTTACTAAATGTATCCCCATTTGACAAGAAGATGCCAACTTATAAACTACAGATGTGTATTTGTAAATTTGCATAATTATTGATTACTAAGTTAGTAAAACAAATGTTTCAAAATTGGAAACCATTCATTGTTAACGGTGACACGAAATACTTTTAGGTAGCTGGATGTGAAATTGACATTAAAATAATGTTTCTGTGCCTGTTAGTTTTATCAAAAGTACACGGCTTAATTTACAAGTAATGGCTGTTAGTCATATAATAACACATTGATATTCTTGTTAAGCTCTCTCCTCACCTCCTACTAGTTTTATTTTCATGGTAGTGAATACATGACTTAGATCAAAACTTCTGTGGAAATTAGGGTGAAATTTTACAGCCATAATACTGACTGTGATTTATAAAGATGCTTCAGGGAGAAATAATAAGAGTGCAATAGCTTGAAGGATTCAAGTCAACTTTATACCAAGCAAAATCCAGACTGGCACAAAGACAAGAGCTAACAAGACATCAGGTCATCAAGTAAAGCACTGAATTCTTCATGTAATTATATAAGATAATGGACAGTTTGGCACTGAACAAGGCCACACTGAGTTTGGATGTGTGCTTACACACCTGCTCCTTTGATTCAGAGTAAACCATGGAGGGAGAGGGATGGCAGGTCAGTATCTTGCCCATTAGAGAAGGGCAAAGTCAACCAGGGCTGGTTTTGTGCACATTCTCAGCAGCTGGCAAAACTGCAGGAGCAGATTGTCAGCCTCCCCTATTGACTTGGAAATGGCATGTGGAAGGAGCAGACACAGGGGGAGGTGAGAGGTAGTTTAAAAACAAGCAAAGTAAATGTAAAATAGCAGAATGTGCAGCAGCAACCGTAGCAAGAGGAAAAGCTACACTGCTGTAAAGTGAAATTGGTAGCTTCTTTGTCATGCTATAGTTTTATACATGCTCATAACAATTTTGTACGATGAATTAATTCCAGGAAATAAAAATCTAGAACATGGGTTAGGAAATGTTTCCAAATTGAAAGCTTTTGCGAAGGTGCTCACCCATTCTTTTTCCCATAACGACGTTGAATGTCACCCGAGTCGTGCACTCACTCAAACCTAACAACATCATTGCATAGGACTATGAAGGTCAGCCAATTTCTTTTTGTAAGCAAGGAAATTGACATGAGCATTAATGTCATAGAGAAGCCATAATTCCTTACTGGCATTGAAAGAGCATTCACATCAAGTCCAACAATTCTACCTTTAAGATTCCATCTCCACATCCAAATGCAGCCAAATTAATTTGCCGATTAAGACAGCAACAACGAATACGCGAATCCTGGACCTCACTCTGACACATCACATCACCAGTTTTTCCATTTATTAGCTGTTGCAAATACAAAAGAAAAGTTAATTATTTTGTCTCTAAAAGACAAAACGAAGATGACAAAGTATCCAAAATGATGCAGGCACTGGCAAGGATGTAAAAATGCCTGCTTCTAAACAGACGGGAGCAATATGGAACAGATTCCATAGACAGGTGCTTAATGGTCCTGTTAAGGTCCAACCGATTAAAAGCACTGAAGTAAAAGATGATGACGCAGAACAGTAATTTTATTCGAGGAATGGAAACAGCAGATGGTGGTGGTGAGATAACATGGCTGGGAAATGAGAAAATGATGGACGATGAACTCACTGGTCATTAGTGTAGAAAAATATTACACGGTGCATCACATCTTAGCTCAGGTTTAGTTATCATACATATTTGGGTTTAAAGAAATCCAAAATTAGTTCATATTAGCATATTAACCGGACGTTGGGACATTGAGTGAATTTAAGGAAGAAATGGACAGATTTTTAATTAGTAATAGATATGAAGAGCTTTGGTGAATGGGCAGGAAAGCAGAATTGGGCTGAGATGAGATCAGCCATGATCATACTGAATAGTGAAATAGGCTCGAGGGGCTAAATTGCCTACCCCTACCCCTAGTTCTTATACATACACAAGTTGTCCAATTCCGCAATGCAAAGACCATTTAATGTAAAATTCCACATCCACTAGCCCAAATTTTAGTTTAAATATACTTGAGATATCTCCAGGAAGGACGGCACGGTGGTACAGTGATTAGCACTGCTGCCTCACAGCATCACCTGGGTTTGATTCCCTGCTCGAGTCACTGTCTGTGTGGAGTTTGCACGTTCTTCTTGTGTTTGTGTGGGTTTCCTCCCACAGTCTGAAAGACGTGCTGGTTAGGTGTATTGGCCATGTTAAATTCTCCCTCATTGTACCTGAACAGGCGCTGGAGTGTGGCGACTAGGAGATTTGCACAGTAGCTTCACTGCAGTGTTAATGTAAACCTACTGGTGATACTAATTAATAAATAAACAAAGGAGTCAATGAAGCTGTGGAGTGGACTCGCAAGTGTACCAGCTGGAGCAGGTCTACACCGCTGGAAAAGGATTTGGATTTTCTTCTCTTCAGGGTGAGGATTTCAATCTATCTTCTACAACCTGTATTTCAGCCTCTCTTGACTTTGTCTCCAATCTCTGCATCTTCCTTGGCTTGTCTCCCTGTGCCTCGGTTTTGCAAATACTCTTTGCTTTGGTGGGGTGGTAATGTCACTAGACTTTTAATCCAGAGCCCTGGCTCTGTGGACATGGGTTCAAATCCGATCACTTCAGTGGCAGGAATTTGAATTAAATTAATAAATTTGAAATAGAAAGCTAGTCTCAATAATGGTGACCATGGAAGAGAAATCTCTTTACCACCCTTTTCTGTTCTTTGATACCAAGATCATTTCAGTCTGAATTAAATGCTGCCTTGATGTCAAGGATAATCACCCTCACTTCCATTATAAGCTCAGTTCTTTTGTCCATGTTTGATTGTAATGAGGTCAGGAGCTGAGCAGCTCTGACAGAACCCAAACTGAGCATCAGTGAGCAGTTTATTGCAGTACCACTTGGATGCACTGTTGATAACACCTTCCAACATTATGTTCTTGATTGATGGGGTGGTTAATGGCCAGGCCTGGATTTGTGGACAGGAAATATCTGGGCAATTTTCCACATTGTTGGGTAGATGGATGCCAATGTTATAACTGTACCGGAACAACCTGGTGAAGGTTGTAGTTAGTTCTGGAGCACATCTTCAGTGCTACTGCAAGAATGTTGCCAGGGCCTAAAGCCTTATCAGTCTCCAGTGCCTTTAGTTGGTTCCTGATATCACATGGAGTGAACTGAATTGTCTGAAGACTGGTATCTGTGATCTTGTGGACCTCAGGAGGAGGCCATAATGGATCATCTACTTGATACTTCTGGGTGCAAATACTTCAGCCTTTTGAGTCCCCTCTCATTGGGGTATTTGTGAAGCTAGCATCTCTGATTTGCTGTGCTAATGACTACGAATCTATCCGTGTTCTCGCTCACTGGTCCACTGAAACTGACAGCAACTTTGGGAGCTCAATCCTGCACGGAATAACTTTAAATATTGCTAAATATTGCTCAAGTCTACACCCTCCATAGGGCATAGTGTGGGGGTTCTCAAAGTGAAATCTCCCTGACAACTATAATTCAGGACTTCTACTTCTACACTGTTAGTCTCACTGTAAAATCCTTTGAAAAAGTTACACTTTGAATGTGGTTCAACTGGATTTTTAACCCACACACTATATTCATAATGTCTTCCAAACAGCTTTCCTGCCTTAAGAAACTAATTTATCAACCGAATGACAATCTTTTTAAAAAAATTTTTTAAAGTTTGTTTATTTTTTAATTCGCTTTTCATTTATCTATTCTAACTCAGTCGTTCATTTATTTCAGTATTTGAAAATTTTGAAGCAAAGGACATCAAATGCTTTTAACTTCCTGATTTGCTGTGCAGGAATACTTCAACTTGTTGGCTTTCTACCTGTGTGCTACTGCACCCCAACACATCTCCTTGGTTTGGCACAGAGTTAAACCGTTTTAGGAAAGAGGTCATTCCCAGCCACACAGATCACATGACAGGCTCTTTTCGACATCAGCAGTGACTGCCCCTGCTTTCACATGGACTGCAAAATACTTGTGTACACTTTCATCTGTAAGTTTCAATCATTTCTATCACTCTCTGTCAAATTTATGATTCTGGGTTTGCTGTCCCTGAGAATACTTCAATGAGATTGGCTGCTTATGGCTGTTGCTGTATGTCTGGAGATTGATTCCTTTGACTTGGTTCCAAAACTGACAATGGGAGAGGGGAAACCGCACCACAGTGGTCATTAAATCACATGGGCAGTTTTTAGTCTGAGGACAGTTGTCAGCATCATTGCTTTGCCACTGACCTCAAAATCCAAAATCTGAATTAATGTTTCATTCTGAGAAGAGCTGATTAAATCAAAAATGCTCGGAGATATTGAGAGATCAAAAACATAGTCTATTAGAAAATAAAAGATTATTTACCTGTAAACATTTTTTATTATCAGATACCAAAACAGTGACGTTATCCTCTTGGAAGACTGCATCCATATCTCGTACCAAAGAAACAGCAGAGGAACTATGCACTTTATTGGTGTCCCATAGCTGTCAAAACAAAATGTAATATGAGGTGTAACAACAAACAACTTCTTGTGTCCTTTACTGCGATAACCTATTCTCAAAATACAATGCAACATTTTTGTTGGAGCAAAATTACATTAAGGTTTCATGAAAATGTTTATAAGATATTAAAGCAATATTGCAAAGTTCAGCATTACCTTGTTGGCGTGTAATTTCTTTGATATCCATAAGAAAGTCAGAGGAAAGAAAACAACACTGCAACGTTTGCATTTACGTGAGACATAATGTATCACCACGAAACAGAACAGATTTAGGTGGAAATTACTAACGTGTGGCAGTTTGAAAGTGATGCATGTACATCAGTGTACAGCTGACAGAAAGCTGTATGAAAGCAAATAACAAATCAGTGGTGGCAGGTTAGTGAGGAATCCACCATTAATCAGGAGCCAGTGTGTAGCTGAGTACAAAAAGAGACCGAGGACAGAAATGGCTGTACCGCAATACACTTCATTAACTCCAAAGTACAGAAGATAACTTATTTGTTCAAGTTTGCTGTTCCAAATGACTTCTTCCACCACCTGCCAAGTAGGTACATTTTGAAATGCTAATACGATGCAGTAAACAGTAGATCGATACTTATATTTTGTCCAAACAGGCCAGCTTTTATTTCAAGTGATTTCCCCAAACAAATCTCCATGTGATATATTTGGCCCTGAAGAAATCTGAATGAAGACAGGAGTTAGTCCTTTTCACAGAATAGAGGTATTTGAAAATAGCAGTTACAAAACTATTGCAGTGCAGACCATTTCAGCAGAGATGGAGCTCAATGGCTTTATAACTCCTGATGCTGTTGTTACAAAGCTACGTCACTGAGTTGATGGAATGCAGTCATAGTGAGGGAAGTGACAGTTCTTGTGCAGCTGAAATGACATTTATTCCCCATGCTCCATCAGCTCTACTCTATTGTAAACTGGGTCAAACTGTCAATAACACCATCATTTATTTCCAAAATTAAGTGCAAATTAAATTCAAAAGATCTTTCAAAAATGTTTTGGAAAGGAAAATAAGTGCCTGTCAACCACAATATCTCACTGTTGCAATTTTGCTTTTTGAAAATGAGTGCAATTTTCAACTAATGGACTAGCAGCCAAGGATGACTTGAACAAGATTCTTAAATGTGAACCACCATGGGACCATAAGCTTGCATTGTTTAGCAAGAACAGGGTTGGGTGGTGCTGCAGAACATAGGCAGCAATTTGATTCAAACTGAAATTTGTATCATGTGGAGATGTGGAGGCCAATAGCAGATCACTGGTATTGTAGAATAGAATCATCAAATGAGGCTATTCAGCCCATTCCAAGCCCCCATCCTTTCCCTGTTGCCCTGCAATTCTATTCCCTTTGGGTGTTTATCCAATCATAGAATCTACAGTGCAGGAGGAGGCCATTTGGCCCATCATGCCTGCACTGACAACAATCTCATCAAGGTCCCCTCCCCATAATCCCACATATTTATTCACTGAATCCCTGACACTAAGGGGCAACTTATCATGGCCAGTCCACCTAACCTGCACATCTTTGGAATGTGGGAGGAAACCAGAGCACCCGGAGGAAACCCAGGCAGGCATGAGGAGAATGTGCAATCTCCACAGTCACCCTAGGTCAGAATTGAACCTGGGTCCCTGGCGCTGAGAGGCAGCAGAGCTAAGCCACCCTGCTGCTCCATTGTGCCACTAATTCAATTAGTTAAAGAAACATTTTGTTTTACATTTTAAGCCTGGAGGTTACAAAGGTTGAATAAGGGCCTAACTAGCAGAGATAGGCCAAAAGTGGGCAATACAATAGAAATGAAATTATCGCTATCTTTGTGATGGAGGGAATAAGGATTTGGAACATAGTTCAGAGTAGAATAAGACATAGAGGCTATAAATACTCTGGTTTAGCCTTAGACAATGGCTAGGGGAGGCAGTTAACCTTAAAAATAGATAACAATGGGTGTTGTTCTCTGCTCAGTAGCAACATTTGAACGATAAACTACAGTTGGAATCTAATATAACCACTGATTATAACATTTTTTAAGATCCATTGTCTTCTCACACATTTAATGTCAGAGAACAAATGATTAAATTAGCATTGCCAAAAAAAGACATTTTGTCGAAGCTTTTAGTCTTTCATTCATTAGGACTACTGCGAGAATACTTTTGTCAGAGGAAACAATAACTTTATACCGTAAAAGAGAGTGCTGATTGGTTGGCAAGTGGCCTTTGATCAGCATTTATATGGAGAATGCACCAGTTAACGGTGACTGACAGTCAGCTGCCAAGCACTGTTTAGAAATTTAAACCAGGCAGCTTAATAAGGTTGCTGATGAGGCCAATTTCATATCATGTGGAACTATAAGAATACCAACTTGTGTATTGACCAGTGAAGATAGGCTTGTGGTAGACCATGATAGACAGCCCCTAGCAGACTTCATAATGAGTACATTAGGAAAAAGATTTTATTTTTCTACTCCATTTCAAAGGTGAATTCAAGTGCAGAATGGAGCAGGTATGTATTTATTCACCTTGAAGAGAGAAGGAGACAAAAGGGAGATGATGCATTCAAATGGGTTGCATTTGCTAAGTCTTCAAATAATTAAAGATGTGGAGCTTTATAAATACACCAACATTTAAAATATTAATATTCACCATTAGAAGCTAACAGAATTTAAGGCCTGTACTCAACCATAAACTTATTTCATGAATTAGCAACCTAACAAACTCATTACTTTGCTTAAATCAATGTGCATTACTGAAATGGCTACAATGGTATGAAACAATACGATTAATCCGGTTAGGCACGCAGAGCAATCACTGTAGTAATCTCAAATACTGTAGACAGTAAATAAAATTTGAAAAGGCACTGATCCATCTTCACCTAGAGTACAGTGTACCAATCTGATCACAGTGAAGATGTACTAGCATTGGAACAACTGCAACAGCCTGACTCATAACTTAGATTACACACTGGGGATATCAGAAGAGGCTATGGAAACCAGAATACATGGAATTGAGAGAAGAAAATTCCTCATGCATTCGTAATTCTAAAGGGCATACATAAATTGAAGGCTAACTTATTGGGCATAGTCAATAGCTCTACTTTTAGAGGCATAGATGCCAGGTTAGTGGTGGGAGAGCCGAGTAAATAGGAGAGATTTATGTTGGCATAGCTCCCCAGCACATTCCCACCTCCGGGTAACTGTCCCGGAGGTAGGCTGGGGAGTGGATGGACTGCCCGCAGCACAGAGGTTGGCAGTCAATTTGCATTGTTAAAGCCCCAATTAGCGGCGATTCTGTGGCCTCAGTAGCATTTTGCCAGTGACAGGAGTGGTCCAAAATGTATTGAGGTTATTAGCTGAATAGAGGCAGCCTTCCGGAGTCCATCAGAACCACAGTCTCCACGTCAGAGAGGGAGAGGGCTGTATTAATGAAAAGCTGCAATCACAGCCAAGGGGATTGCCCCTCCGGCTAATTCCCAGAAGTCTAGATACCAATAATTCAATGATTGATGTGCAGGCCAGCGGGGTAACCTTATTTTTGAGGTGTGCTCACAGTCCCCAACCTGCCTTAGCAGCTCCAACCACTCCTGGTGGGGCTGGCAATGCTCTAGAGTTGCTGGTCTTCTGATTAAACCAGCTACATCTATCTTCCTGAATTGGATATTCAGCTTGGAGGCAGCAAATAAGGGAGCAGCCTCCAGGAAGATTGCTCCGGACATCTCACTTCCAGTAAGTGTGGTCTCAAAACCACCTTTGGTCAGGGTTCCGTACTGTATGACAAAATCTAGCCTATAGGCGCAGATTCAAAAGAAAGTAGGTGAAGTGATATTATAAACTGTGAAAACGTTAATTAATGAAATTGCCTGTAGTCAAGTGGTTGAGGGATAGGAGAATTTAAGCTTAAGTTTATTTATTAGTGTCACAAATAGGCTTACATTAACGCTGCTATGAAGTTACTGTGAAAATCCCCTAGTCGCCACACTCCGATGCCCGTTTGGGTACACTGAGGGAGAATTTAGCATGGCCAATGCACCTAATCAGTGCATCTTTCAGACTGTGGGAGGAAACCGGAGAATCTGGAGGAAACCCACGCAGACATAAGAAGAATGTGCAGACTCCGCACAGACAGTGACCCAAGCTGGGAATCGAATTCAGGTCCCTGGAGCAGCAAGGCTGCCATACTAACCACTGTATCACCCAGAGAGAGTAATGCTTGGGACTTTTAAACTCGGGAACCACTTCTATGGAACAGTTTCTGTGCTGCACAATTACTGTTTCTACAGTGACCAAGAATAAACCAAAGCAACCCTGCTTGCATACTCACTCATTGCAACACCCCTTTCTTTACTGAATGTAAAAGGAAAAGTTACATACTATAACAGTTTGGTCATCTGAAGATGATAATAACGTTGAACCATCCAATGAAAATTGAACACAATGAACCCAGCTCAAGTGTCCACTGCAGTCAGCCACTCTCTTACGCGACTCCAAGTTCCACAGCTAGAGGAAATTGAACAGAAATACAATTGGATGCACTGTATTATCAATTCCACATCACAAATACATGAAACAGCAAATTACTGACTGTAATTTTGAATCAACAAGAAGTAGTCTTTGAGACATTCATCTCATTTTTTAAAGAAATGTCTCTGATTATATAAGTAGGTTTCAAGGTGCTATTTTACATATTTACTGCCAATTTAACATGTTATTCAATGATTACAATCAACTGTAAAACATGTTTTAAAATATTAAGGAATAGAATTCTGAAAAGAGCTGTTATTTTTACTACGTCCTAACTTAATAAAGACCTTCAAAATCATTTAGTAACATTGTGACCTTGATATTAACTGTTGCAGGTGAGGAAGAGTTCGGTGGATGATGGAAGATCTGTCCAACATTAAAAAACAGGAAATGTGTCCCTACCCCCCACAACCCACCAAGTACATGTCATGCCCTTCATTGTTTTTCTGATGGCGTGTCAGGCTATTTTCTCAATGTTGAAAAGTGGGGCACCTCATTAGCATATTTAAATCAAGCACCAACTAGAAGACTATGGGCCCGATTTTACCATTTGGAGTCTAAGGGCCAGATCCGGGTGTAATACGGATCCGAGCCCGGAATCCTCTTTGCAGCGCGCCCATATGCTTTTTGCTGGCTCCGGTCTGATCCACACTCTGGGTGGGGCTTAGTGCTGCCGGAGCGATCGGAGAGCTAAACTGCGCATGCGCAGTTCGAAAAAAATTTGGAAAAAACGCACCCGGGTCGGGAAAAAAAGAAAAAGCAGAAAGCAGAGAAAGCAGAGAGGGCAGCTCTCAGCGTCCGCACAGCAGCAATCTGTTTGGATTCGGATGCAGATCGTGTTGAATTTACTGCGATTTGGCGCTTGTTTTCGGGCACGAACATTTGGTAAAATCAGTCCTTATGATTTAAATTTACCAGTTACTGCACTTGTTCCCCAGGATCCTATTGGCCCAAGGATGCAAGTAGTTTTTGTAGCACTTGATTTGATTTATTATTGTCACATGTATTAACATACAGTGAAAAGTATTGTTTCTTGCGCGCTATATAGACAAAACATACTGTTCATACAGAAGGAAATGAGAGAGTGCAGAATGTAGTGTTACAATCATAGCTAGGGTGCAGAGAAAGATGAACTTAATGGAAGGTAAATCCATTCAAAAGTCTGACAGCAGCAGGGAAGAAGCTGTTCTTGAGTCGGTTAGAATGTGACCTCAGACTTTTGTATTCTTTTTCTCAAAGGAAGAAGGTGGAAGTGAGAATGTCCGGGGTTTGTGGGGTCCTTAAATATGCTGACTGCTTTGTCGAGGCAGTGGAGGTGCAGACAGAGTCAATAGATAGGAGGCTGGTTTGGATGATGGATTGGGCTACATATGTGACCTTTTGTAATTCCTTGTGGTCTTGGACAGAGCAGGAGACATGCCAAGCTGTGACACAACAAGAAAGAATGCTTTCTATGGTGCATCTATAAAAGCTGGTGAGAGTCACAGCGGACATGCCAAATTTCCTTATCTTCTGAGAAAATAGAGGCATTGGTGGGCTTTCTTAACTACAGTGTTGGCATGAGGGGACCAGGACAGGTTGTTGGTGATCTGGACACCTAAAAACTTGAAGCTCACAAGTCTTTCTACTTCGTCCCTGTTGATGTAGACAGGGGCATGTTCTTCTTTACGCTTTCTGAAGTCGATGTCTTCTTGTGGGCCAGGAGAAACAGGATTGATTTACTGCCACTGCCACCAACCCCCACCCCCCACACTCCCAAGACCCTCATGGAAGTCATCAGCCATCCTTCTGCTGATTATGTCCTCATTCTTTCCTGCTGAAGTCAGCAACCTTCCCCCCATCCCTCATCTTAAAGTACTTCCCTCCTCTTAAAAAGGCCAGATACCGTCTCCAACAGTCCCTGGCTGTGGCCTCTTTGCACAGCTTTTCCCACCTGATGGATGGCTAGTCTGTTTATTTATCTGGCTACCAAGTGAGAAACGAAGAAAAACAAAATGAAGGCACAAATACAGTAGTAAAATACTGCAGAAGCTGGGGGCCTGGAATAAAAGCAGAAAAGGTTGGAAACATTTAACAAGTCTGACGGCATCCATAGAGACAGAAATGGAGATGGCTGCCGAAATTTTACCGCCCTGCCTGCTATGGGAACTGGAGCAGATGAGGGGTGGACAATAGATAGGTCTGTTGACCTCGGGCGGAATTTCATGGTTTCAGGGCGAGAGAAGCCAGAAAATCCCACCCAACATTTCAGGAGTTAAGATGAAAGACAATCAATCTGAAACATTAACTGCTTTTCCCTCCCCGCGGATGCTGCCAGACCTGTTGGGTGTTTCCAGCAAATTCTGTTTTTATTCAAAACAAATTATAAGGTTCTGCTGTTAAATTCAGCAGGATCTCTATGTTTCCAGCTTTGCTAGGTTTCTCCCTCCTCTGCACCTCCTCGTAATTATTGGAGCTGGTGGATTGGGAAATGCAGCTGATATTGTCCACTTGGATTTTAGGAAACCCTTTGACAATTTCCATATTGGTGATTAATGGCTTCAACAAGGAGTCATGGAATACGAGGCAATATGAAAGATAACTCGGGAAATTTAGGTTATGAGGAAATATTAAGGGAATTAAATGTGTTTAGCTTTAGAAAGAGAGATTTGAGGTAACCTGCCTGAAGTTTTAAGTTTATGCAATCCATTGCCATAATTCATCAACGCATATCAGGCAACAATTATAGGTTCAAATACGAGGGGCCCCAAGTTTATGCAGAAAATGACTAAGCTATAAATACAAAAGAACATCGGACTGTTATTTTAACCCAAAGGATAAGAAGTATAAATGTTCCCAGTTAAAACTGCTGAAGCAGACAACGTGAATATCGAATGTGTTTCTAGAGAAAGGGACACATTGAGATGTGTCTCAAGTGGATAAAGAAGATGAATGGGCGAGGATGATTCTGGGGAAAGGAAGAGATTGCCCCCAGGCACCTTTTCCTGTTCTTAGTTCTGAGGTGGTCACGAAAATTTGACTCCAGATAGAAAACAATTAGTATCCAGCCACTTCTCAATGTGTCCCCTCACATGTCTGCTCACCTTCCACTGTAGTGAGGTACATTTCCCATCCTGCTATTGGTGCCTACGTCTACAATCCTGCCCTCTGAAACTCCAACACTCTTCCCCCCTTCTCCTCCCCCCCAACTTAAACCACTCCAATGCGCAAAGCAAGTCCCCACCATCAGAGGTCTTCTCAAATCTTTAACCAAACTTCAGTCTCCTCACTGAACACTCGCACAAAAATTTGTGGCCCATTTCTCTTGTTAAGGGCCTCAGGAATGCTTTTTTTTTTAAACACTGAAGGCACTATATAAATGTATGCTTTGCAGGACCATAGATTCCATCCACTTACCTCGACAGAATTGTGCGACATGGCCACTGCCAATAATGGACTAGTAAGAGAAACATCACAAGACTGAATAGTGCTATAGCTACTTGTCATTAGTTCAGTTATGAGGTCACCAGTCATCACATCAAAAACCTGAAAGATAAAACAAAACGCTATAGAACTAACAAACAAATTGCAAAACAACAGACCCTTTGACGTAATGAAAATAAATCATCAATTAAGAAAGAGTAGGGGCAGCACGCACAAAAATCTCTCCACATTAAAATTATTTCTGCACATGTAATCATGAACAAAAGCATCACATTTTTCAAAAAGTATTTTTAGTACTGGACCAAATCTCCTCTGGCACCACTTGGAACACAGAATTGTACAATATGAGTACGGCTTGGTGGAGCAGCAGATTACATCATATGGATAGAATTAAATACATGATCCATCACATCACGTTACCAATCTCAGCTAGATAATCACAGCCAGCGTATCTGCAAGTGGTTTCAAAATAACATTTGTGGCGGCTTGGGGGCAAGTCTTTTGTTCACTTTTCTTTTCAGCAGATGAACCAATATGGTGAAAGGGATGAATTATTTTCTTTTAAAAAAGTCATACATGCCAGAAATACTGTATTTGTGCCATTTTGATTCTGCCACTCGAAGTTTGGCATTTTAACATGATAAACTGGAATTAGCAATTGAAGATTGCTCACCCACTGAGTATATTAGTTTAAAAACTGATCAGAATGCTGTAATTATTGTACGAAGGGAGAGGGATAAGTTGCAGGTCAATGTGGAGTTCACAAAGAAAATGACATTCTACTAAAAAGAGTTGTGACTAAACATAGCAATTCGCTACTTACATTTAGTCACACAATTTTATAAAATTGATTTAAAAATTGATGCGGTTTAATAAAAAAACTCTCAATTATTCAGTTCTAAAGAAAGAAGGCTAAAATAGACAATATTTATTCACCGCACAACTCAAAACGTACTTTATACAATATTATGGATAGAACAATGCAAGTATGTCTTAGTCAGGTGCCGGAATAGGGGGATTTGTTTTGTTGCAAATTCTAGCTAAATGCTAGCAGCTTTAAAGTAGACAGGTTCTATAATTAGCTGATTACTTAGCTAATTCTAGAATGTCTACTTACAACAGTAATTACAGTATAACCAATTGAGCGATTGCTGTGTGCAGACTTGTTTGTGTAGCTTCACCCATGTTTTTCTCTGCATTAAATTCAAACTTTTTTTTTAAACCATTTGGTGTGTTACTAATCATTGTGAATCATAAAATGGAGTGATGGCATAAAGCTGACTTAGTTTGCTGTGCCAGCTCTAAGAGGTGAATGCTTCCCATATCACCTATCTGGAGCCAGGTGACTCATACAAAAAAGGAAGAGGAAGAAACAGATCAAAATTAGGAAGATGGAAAATATAAAATTAAGGTTTTTTTTTACATTTACCTGTTTTTTTAGGTTACTATTTTAGTTGTCCCATCACTCCCTTTGATGTGATTTACACTGAGGGGCTTACAGCAAATCACACAATTTGCCAGAAGATGGTGACATTGCCAATTCTCACAATACAACACATTTGGACAAAAAAGACCAAAATATGTGAGTTCTTAGCATTTATCTGTCCAACCACGTCTACACATTGAGTGATTACTTCTCTGGGAAAAAAAATGAATCTCCATTGTAGTAGATTCTTGAATTCTATTCTATAAATTGTTGAGTTTAGTAATATATCATTTATAAAGGTCCAACGTTTCCTTACTGTAAATATTCAATACTCTTTTTGAATTTATACTCTCTTGCATATTAGATATATATTGGACCACACGCTATGATAGGAATAATGATGAGGCTATCAATGTTCACCACTATGATTGCATAAATTGGACAGCAACTTCTGGCATCTATGCACATGCAGTAAAATATGGAAATCATGTTGCTGTCAAATTTTCCTTGCACCTTGACAAGCTTCACAACATTGAAATGCATGAAAAGCCTATAGCTGCAGCACTGGCCCACAAGTTATGTATTAAACATGCCAAGGTCAGGGCCAGTGCATTCAAGTGCAAGTGGATTTTTAATGGCATGATAAATCTTAATTACTGCCAACCAACCCCTCTGGTCCTGAAAATTTAATTTTATAGGTACGGAGTCAGAATCCTTCAGAATTTACTTATCATTGGAGATGTAAGTAAAATTATTATTTTTACATTTTCCCTCTGCCTTTTATCTCTCTTACTCCCATTCTTTCTTTCCTTCTCTTTATGTTGTTTAGTGTATTTAATTTTATACTGAATTGAATATTCTAGTTTATACATCCTTTCACAGACTTTGCATGTTTCAGCGCACACACAAACACATGCACACACCAAATCTGCATAATTAATTTTAAAGAGATTGATTTAGATTTTTTGTTATTAGTATCCGTCTCTTTTCTTTATGAGGACCTTTTTTGTTACATTTAAATAAAAATTTCATATTCATTTTTCAAAAATTTTGTGGCAAGAACTTTTACATTTTTGCTTACAATCCTCACACAATTTGTGATACATAGCAAAACATTCAGTTTTCATATTCACCCCAATTCCTTGCCCTTTACTTTTATTAGTTTGCATTTTAAAACAGAGTAAATGATTTCATTTATTAACCAGCTTTTCTTTTACAGTAGATTTTGCTTCATTCTGGATCTACTTCAATTGTCTGGATATGTGTACCCACAACACTGGAGGAGCTTTTGACACCACCCTGAATGAATTAGCTTGCTTGCTCAGTGCCCTCTTACTGAACTCAACATTCACTCTACCCATCTCTAAGCCTTGAGGTTGCAGTCTAAACGATTCACAGGATATTCTGCAGCAACCCAGTCCAGTTAGAAGGCTGTTCCTTTGAGATAGGGGAATAATGACCAAGAGATTCAGATGAATGGTCTTGACTGCTAAAGGGAAATCTATGATTATCTTATATGCCTGTATCCAAGTGAGCAATAGTGCAAAAGGGATACAGGTGGTGCATTACTGAACATGGTAAGACTAACAACGTATCCTCAAGCAGAAAAATTAGTTTAAGAAATCCTAAAATGAAGACTCGTCTTGGTAATGCCACCCTGATGCCAATTAAACAGCAAAATAAGTGTCGGTGGACTTTTCTGAGGGTATTTCAAGAGGAAGTTAGAGTGCAAAGGCATTCTGACCTTCTGACATTCATTTACATTGCTGGGAATCATTTACCTCAACTGGCTCATGATGCAAAACAACACCAACAGTGCAGGTTCAATTCCTGTACTGGCTGAGGTTATTCATGAAGGTTCTGCCTTCTCAACAATACCCCCTCACCTGTGGTGACCCTCTTCAGACGCAGTCAGGCATCTGAACTAAAGCCACATTGAATGCAATAGTACTCAAGAGAAGAACGGTGTTACTAGCTCCTTGTGCCGCATCCATTTTTTCAGATGCTGATTTGGATACGATAGAAAAAAATTGTTTAATATGACTGGAGCGTTGGTCACATCAAAGTGAGGCTGTGCAGTATTGAAGTGGAGTGGGGAGGAGGGGGGGGAAATAGGAAAAGACTTAGTCGACCAGATTAGCTTTTGGAGAGTACATCCACAACCCAAGCCTGTTTGGGTACAATCTGCTCTCTCATTCTTCTCTTACCAATTATACTCTTAGAGTATTTCACTGGCTGGTTGAATACATTCAAGGCATTTCTCAGGAATGTCCCTATCCAATCTATGTACAACTGGCCAGCTATCACATGACAAGACAAAGCTCAAGAACACATGCAATGTTGGTTCCAAAGCACTCAGAAACCACATCTTTGAACTTTGTTCATTTCATAATTTTTGAATTACATGGAAGCAAAAAAGCGCAGCAGCATAACAACCAAACTAAAAGTGCAAGCTGAAAGCAAACTAGGTCAAGCATAGCATTGGAAGGGTCGGGAAGAAAACAATTAGGGAGAAAATAGTACCAGAGGGAACAGGACAAGCAATGAACTCACAGAAGAGGAAAAATTTGTATCCTCAAGTTAGCAGAGAGAAAGGATTTCACTTCACTTCAGAGCACCATAGAAAACAACAGTAAATGTCTCAAAACCCAATCCATCAAAACCTAAGAGAAATATCACAAGAAACTCCAATAAATTCCAAGTTGTTTTAAATTTAGTGAAAATTATTTTCATTTTTTCAACACACTATTTAAACAGCAAATCCCAGTTTAGTAATGAGGCACATCAAATCTTATCATTCACAAATGTCGGATAACACTCACAAAGATAATATTTTTTGCAGCTGCCATGATTTGAGATCCATCAGATGACCACATGCAGCACTTTAGCAACACTTCGTCCTCTTCATCACTATCATCATCTGGTTTCTGGAATTGTTTATTTACATCAAAGCACTTCCACTCATTAGCAGAGAAAGTGCCCCATAGCTGCAAAAAACATAAAACAGTATTACTATATCAGCTACTAAAGAAATGCAGCTATTTTCAAGATGAATCAAAGATACTTCTATTATTTGAAAAACGAGACTGGAAGTACACGTGCATTTGATGTGATGTATTATCACATGTATTGGCATACAGTGAAAAGTATTGTTTCTTACAAAGCGTGCTGTTCATAGGGGAGAAGTTAAAGGCGAGGGCGTAGAAAATTGTTGCAGTTACAGATAGGGTGAAGAAAAAGATCAGCTTAATATATGATAGGTCTATTCACAGTACTGGTATACAGTGAAAAGTATTTTTTTTGTATGCTATATCGACAAAGCATACTGGTCATAGAGAAGGGAAGAAGAGGGTTGCAGAATGTAACCTTATAGTCGTAGCTAGGGTGTAGAGAACGATCAACTTAATACAAGTCAGGTCCATTCAAAAATCTGATGGCAGTAGGGAAGAAGCTGTGCTTGAGTAGGGTACGTGACCTTTTGTATCTTTTTCCCAACGGAAGAAGATAGAACAGAGTCTGTCTGGGAAGCGTGGGGTCCTTGATTATACTAGCTGCTTTTCTGAGGCAGTGGGAAGTGTAGACGGAGTCACTGGATGGGAGTCTAGTTTGCATGATAGACTGGGCTACGTTCACAACCCTTTGGAGTTTCTTGCGGTCAGAGCAGGAGTTATAATAACCTGTGATTCATCTGCATAGATGCTTTCTACGGTGCATCTGTAAAAATTTGAGAGTCATTGCAGACATGCAGAATTTCTTTAGCCTCCTGAGAAAGTAGAGGCATTGGTGGGATTTCTTAACTATAGCATTGGCATGGAAGGATCAGGACAGATCATCGGTGATCTGAACACCTAGAAACTTGAAGCTCTCGGCCATTTCCGAGAGCTGGACAGCACAGTGACACAGTGATCAGCACTGCTGTCTAACAGTGCCAGGGACTCAGGTTCGATTCCTGGCTTGGGTAACTGTCTGTGTGGAGTTTGCACATTCTCCCTGTGTCTGCATGGGTTTCCTCCAAGTGTTCCAGTTTCCTCCCACAGTCCAAAAGATGTGCGGGTTAGATAGATTTGCCATGCTAAATTGCCCCTTAGTGTCAGGGGGAATAGCTAGGGGCATGTCCTCCACTATACTTCCTGAAGTCGTTGACTATCTCCTTCGCTTGACTGGTATCATGCATTTGCACGAAGAAACCCTATTAGGATTATACAACTGCTGGTTACCATTTAGATCAGTTATTACAAAAACTGCCCACTGAAAAATGAAAAAAATGTCATCCCATTTTACTGGCACTCTGAAAACTCAAAGTGATGGCACAGAAATTCTCCTCCATGATGACCATAACTTTGATGGAAAAGCTGCAGAAGCCTTAGAAAATGGCGTAAACTCTACATGCTTGGGTTTTCCTCTACTCTTCAAAGAGGCAGCAAACGAACAGTAGAATTCCATGGAAATTAACCCGCAAGAATTTTTTGCTTAATTCATTTACGGGATGCGGGCATCACTGGCTAAGCCAACATTTATTGCCCATCTCTAGTTGCCCTTCAGAAGGTGGTGGTGAGCTGCCTTTTTGAACCGCTGCAGTCCCTGAGGTACAGCTATATCCATGGAGCTGTTAGGGAGGTAATTTCAGGATTTTGACCCAAGAATTTGGGGGGGCTATCAGAAAGTTTCTAGGGTGAAAAAGGCTCTCACTTTCTCTGGGATCATCCCCACCATCCTTTCCCGTGTTCCTTTTGACCCAAGAAATGTATCAAATTCCTATCTGAAACCACCTGTATAATTTGGTTCAATGGTCCTTTTTGGTAACTTATTCCAAAAATGTCTATACTTGGGTCTTCTCCCATTTGCAGTTTCATAAATTTAAATTTATGCTTCCTGATACTTGAACCTAACATTGTGAATGATTTGCTTCTATCAATTCTGTCAATTTTCTTTCTAGATAATCTTGAAAACTTCAATTAGATCCACCATGTCTAATTTCCTTTAATTTTTCCTCAGACAACTTACATTCTTCTTAATACTCAACCACCTGTATTGGTTGACCTTATATCCCCTAGGCTCAATAATATCCTGCCTGTGATAAGTTGAAAAGAGCTACTTGCAGTGCTCCAGATTAAGGTCTGACCATTGCCATATTCAGCAATAGCTTTATGCTTGTGACTATATCACTCTTTTTTTGACTGACTTTATCACTACTGAATAACTATGTTGACATTTTTATGGATTTATTCACAGTAACTCTGAAGCCTCTTTCCAGATAAAAGATGGAGGTACCTTTGCTTTACGGTGACACAGTAGTTAGCATTGATGTCTCACAGCGCCAGAGCCTGGGTTTGATTCCAGCCTTGGGTGCCTGTCAGTGTGGGGCTTGCACATTCTCCACGTGTCTGTGCGGGTTTCCTCTGGGTGCTCCGGTTTCCAGTGATGTAAATGCGTTGTTTACATTTTAACTCCCAGAAAATGTCCCTCAATTTAAAAACTGTATTACCTAACTACTGTTGATGCTTTACAATATGATCTTTTGTTTCCCTCTGTCTCGCTTCTTTTCTAAATTTTATTTTCTGTCCTTTAACTTCTGTCTCCCTCTATTGTCCACAGGGTGAGATAAAGGGTGATACAAGATGATTAAAAAGGTAGAAGCTAATTTCTTTTCTTTGCGAGATTTTTGCTTCTTAGCTCTTAAATCAATGTACTCCCTTGTACCTTCTCACAAAGATCTGCTTGATCATAGAATGCCTACAGTGCAGAAGGCAGCCATTTGGCCATCGAGTCTGCACTGACAACATTCCACCCAAGCCCTATCCCCACTTATTTACCCTACTTATCCTCCTGACACTAAGGGGCAATTTAGCATGGCCAATCGACCTAACATCTTTAAACTGTGGGAGGAATCTGAGCACCCAAAGGAAACCCACACTGACATGGGGAGAACATGCAAACTCCACAAAGACAGTGACATAAGGCCAGAATTGAATCTGGGTCCCTGGCACCGTGAGGCAGCAGTGCTAACCACTGTGCTACCGTGCTGTCTGTGCTTGCTCTGCATTTAGTCTCCAGTGACTTACTACGATCACAACTTCTGATCCATCTTCAATGTTCCCTCTTTGCCATCTCTCCCTTTTAACATATGCTCACAGGCCTTCACCCAGTGCTATCATCCCCCACCTGTTTCCCTCACACCCTGTTAATCCACCTGCCGGTTTTGGGTCGCATGCTTAAAGCCTCTGTGGATCATTCCCTTCCCCAAGAGCCTCCAGGCTTCCCATAGCCAGAAAGTTTCCAGCAATACTCCAAAGGTTTCTACCAGTATTCCATCCTTCCTCGGGGAATACTACATTCTGGCTTCCTGTATCAGTGACAGCAAATGGGCATCGGAAAGCCTGCAAACCACTGATTTGTCACACACCGTGGAGAAATGGAAACCTAAACAAACTAAATGAACCAACATATTGCCAGCAATAGGGATGGCAAGGAAATAAATTAAGGGGCTTTAACTCACTATCTACATGGTACAAGTCAGGAGTGTAATGGAATATTCTCCACTTGGTGGGATGAGTGCAGCTCCAACAACATTCAGTAGTTTGACACTATCCAGGTCAAAACCACTTGCTTAATTGGCAGCTGATCCAGTCATTCGCTCCAACACCAATGCAGCAGTAGCAATGTGTATAACCTACAAAATGCTCTGCAGCAACCCGTCAAATAGCCTCCTGCAGCACATTTCATGCAGTTGACTCAGTAGCACAGAACTTGACAATTGCTGAAAAAAAGAGGCTTCCTTTGTCAAAGTTTTTCGTCTGGGTCTCATCAGGACAATTCACAAGAAAATGCCAATGGAGGGGAAACAGCACATTCATACGGTATGAGACGAGAATGCTGATTGGTTGGCAAGTGGACTCTGATACGAATTTCAGCGCTAATGTGATGCTAGGTACGTAAGCTGTATTCCCTAAAGATCACAGTCATGATATGACTACAATTTCTGATTCCGATCAGAACTCTTCACTCACCTGACGAAGGAACAGCGTTCCGAAAGCTAGAGGCGTTTACTATCAGATCAACCTGTTGGACTTTAACCTGGTGTTGTGAGACTTCTTACTGTGCCCTAAAGGTTGGCAGATTGTATCAAACAGCATGTCCCTTACACTGTTTGCAATGCACAAGGTACACACCCTAAGTACAGACCCAACTAGCCCATTATTTGCAAAAACACAAAAGTCTCCAACATCAGAGGTGATTCTGTGATTGGACAAAACTTATTAAATAATTCTCAGTGTGCTAACAATTACGCTGACAACCAAATCAGGCTTGCAGTGTGGCTGATTTGCGTATACCAGAAGCTACATAGAGTCCAGTCTTTTGCAGACAGAAAGAACATGTACAGACCATATGCCCATTTCAGCTAAACGAAACAGAACAAGGTTCATTCCCCAGGGCACTGTCATGACCATAGTTAAGTTGGTTGATTTAAATGTCAAACAATGTTGGATAGTTAATTGTCAATCACAATTAACTGGTGCATTCTCCATGACAACATCAATCAGAGTCCACTTGCCAACCAACCAGCACTCTTTTCTCATTCAGCATAAATGCTATTTCCCCTGACACTGGTACTTTCGGGTGAATTGCCCTGTTGAGTGCTTCGACAGAAAATGTCTCGTTTTCAGCACTACCTTGCAAGCCTGTCACCTTCAGCACCTATAAGGTTGAGGGGCAGCAGATACATGGGAATACCAGCAAGCTCCTCTCCAAGCCACACAAACTCAGTGACAACAATATAGTTCCTGACTTGGAACCATATGTTGTCACAGACTTTTACAGCACAGAAAGAGGTTCTTTGGCCCATCGTGTCTGTGCTGGCCATCAAGCTCCTATCTAATCTAATCCCATTTTCCAGTACTTATTCTGTAATCTTGTATGACATGGTGTTTCAAGTCCTCATCTAAATACTTCTTAAATGTTGCAAGGGTTCCTATCTCCATCACCTTTCATGGAGTGAGTTCCAGATTCCCACCGCCTTTTGGGTGAAAAAGCTTTTCCTCACTTCTATAAACCTTCTGTCTCTTAACCTAAATCTACATCCCCTGATTGATGTCCCCTCTGCTAAGGGGAAAAGTTCCTTCCATTCCATCCTGTCTATGCATCTCATAATTTTTTTACTCCTCATTCTTGTACCCTTTCAGCCTTCCCTGCTCTATGGAAAACAAGCCCAGCCTATCCAGTTTCTCTTGCTGGCTGAAACGCTCCAGCCTAGGCAACATTCCAGTAGATCGCCTCTGCACCGTCTCTGGTGCTATCATTTCCCTTCTATAGTGTGGTAACCAGAACCACACGCAGCACTCCAGCTTTGGCTTAACCAACATTTTATACAGCTCTATCATATCCTCCCTTGTTCTTACATTCAATGCCTTGGTTAATAAAGACAAGTATCCCATACGCCTTTTTAACCACCTTATCTATCTCCCGAGATCTATAGACATAGACACCGAGGTCCCGCTAATCCTCTGTACTTCCCAGAGTCCAACCATTCATTGTATATTTCCTTGCCTTGTTAGTCCTCCTAAAATGCATTACCTCACACTTTTCAGGGTTAAATTTCATTTGCCAATGTTCTGTCCATCTAACCAGCCTAAGTGTATCAGCCTATAATCCAAGGCTTTGCTCCTCACAATTTACCACATCACCAATTTTTGTGTCATTTGCAAACTTACTTATCATACATCCTACAATCACTTCCAGGTCATTAATGTACACTGCAAACAAGGGACCCAGCACTGATCCTCATGGGACTCCATTGGACACAGGCTTCCAGTTACAAAATCAATCTTCAGCCATCACCCTCTGCATCCTGCCATTCAGCCATTGTTGGATCCAGTTTGCCAAATTGCCATGGAATCCATGGGCTTTTATCTTCTTCATCAGACTCTCGTCAAAAGCCTTATTGAAGTCTAAGTAGACTACATCAACTGCAATATTCTCATCTACACACCTAGTCACCTCCTCAAAAAAAATTAAATTTGTAAGGCATGATCTCCCTTTGGCAAAGCCATGCTGAATATCCTCGATTAGCCCTTGCTTCCCTAAATGGAAATTATTTCCGTCCCTCAGAACTTTTCCCACCACTTAAGTTAGTCTCACTGCCCTATAATTTCTTGGTTTTTCCTTACTTCCCTTCTTGAATAATGGTACCACATTAGTTGTTCTCCAGTCCTCTGGCACCTCGTCTGTGGCCAGGGAAGACTTGAAAATTGTCAGTGCCGCTATAATCTCCATCCTTGCTTCCCACAGCAGTCTGGAATGTATCTCATCTGGCATGAGAATTATTATCCACTTCTACGCTTGTTAAAATGTAAATATTTCCTCCTTCTCAATGTTAAGTTGCTCAAGTAAATCACAATACCCCTCCCTGATTTCTAAACCTACATCATCCTTCTCCAAAATTGTTCCTTCACTGCTGATGGATCATTATCCCAGAACTCCCTTCCTAACAGCACTGCGGATGTACCTACGTCACATGGACTGCAGCAGTTTGAAAAGATGGTTCACCAACAAGGACAATTAGAGATGGCAACAATGACCTAGCTAGCAATGCCCACAACCTTTGAAAGAACAAAAATAAATACTTGTACACTATTAAAAAGTAGCCAGCCGTCCACAGACAGTGGGAGGGGGAGCTACAGGTGTCCATAACAAGGGAATAACAGATCCCAGGATGTCATGCAGAGGGCCAGTGGAGTTGGAAAGGAAGGAGCGGAAGTCAGGTAGGATTAATGCGAAAATTAGCTTTAAAATAAAACTTTGAATTTAGGCTTACCAACAGGAAACTGGCCGAGACATACTGAGAAAAAAATACTTTAATAAAACTTTGCTGCAGCACCATCTAGTGAAGCAAATCTGGGAAGCTGAGCTTTGAAATGCAGCAGCACCACGTAATGTTGGGAGAATTGAATGCTTAATGTCAATCATGCACACAGCTAAGTCAGTATATTTAGGCACGAAGGAGCTGGTGCAGCAAATGCTAAACACGTGCTAGATGAAATCTTTACTGCCATTGTTATTCGTACTTAAACACATCCTCTGCCACTCGTGGAATTTTGTTACCCAACCTAACATCCTTAACTGAAGATGCTGCTGAATAACAACAGCACTCATTTTTTTCTCCACAAAATTCATATTGAAGCATAATCATAGTCAAAGTCTAAAATCAGTATATTCACATTATTCCATCCAGATTTTATGGAATAAAGATGAAGGCACGTCAAACATTTTACGCAGTTTGAACTTCTACTTCCCTGCACGTAGGATACACGTGATTATTTTGTTAAAGGATTGAATTGAAAGAGTGCAATGTCATTTCTGTAACATCTGCGAATGCACAGAATGAAATGCAGCTTAAACGGCAAAAGAACCGAAGATGATGCATACCTTCACTGTTCCATCATTAGAGCAGCTGGCTAGATATTGGTCATCAGGTGAAAAACTGCAATGGTTAACATAATCCCTGTGGCCAAACAATGTGTTCCTACAGCCTTTTCCTTTCAGGTCCCATGTCTAGAAAATACAGAAGAAAAGTAACATTAGATTAGTTGAAAGGGAAAGAAAATTTAGTTCTCATTTCAGCACTGCATTACAAGCATTTTAGCCTCTATCCTTTTTGGAAATGTGGGGAAGGCAGGTTCAGATTATTGATTTGGATGATCAACAATGATCAGGTGGAATGGTGGAGCAGGCTGAAGGGACTGTATGGCCTGCTTCTGTTCCTATTTTCTAAGTTTCTCTGTTTTCTTAGCCTGAAATAATTTGAAGTCAAATGTGTAGAAAATGAATTGCTCCTAATGCACAATACATTGCCCTTACTGCAATAACTTTTGGGTGCAAAGATCTAAGTGCAGCATGCTTTAAAAATTCACAAAGCAAAAACTAAAGTGATCCGCAACATGCACAGTGACTATTAAGACATTAAAACATCAAAAACAAACTTAAATTTAGAAAAAAGCTGCACGTAATATTACTGGAAAACAAATTTGCTTTACATTTCCTAGATTATATGAAATACTGCAAAAAGCAAGTACATTGCACAGCGCTAAGAATCCATCTATCCAAAAATAGCCTGCAACTGTGTGACACATTACTGTGTACAAAGTGATGCAGTATGTACCTGGTGGTGTTAACTCCATGAGAAGCTAATGCAACAACAAAAATGAAGCATTTTAAATGCATCCTACTAAAAATATCATTTGTACGTGGTATACAGAATCAATTAAAAACTTGTTTAATTGTCTACTGCAGTGTCTTTATCCATTTAATCAACTATTGTGCCATTGGCTTAAGTTTTCCATTACTCAATACCCATTTTTAACATATCTTCATAAACTTCCTGAAGTATCCATCAGATCATTTTAACATCTACATCTATTATACTATGGGAAGAACATCCGGCAGGCAATATAAAATAAGGAATGCAGGAGTAGAGAGATCTGGGTATACATGTGCAAAAGAAACGAAGGTGGCAGGCCAGGTGGAGAGAGGAGGTAAAATTTTATTATTAACAAGGGCACAGAATATGCAAGGAAGTGAAGGTGAACTTAGGATAATAGTTAGACCTCAACTGGAGTATTATGCAAAGTTCTGGGTGCCACACTTCAGGAAGGATGTGAAATGCATTGGAAGGAGTGCAGAAGAGGTTTACAAAAATGGTTCCAGGGTGAGAAATTTCAGTTATGAAGATAGATTAGAGAGATTGGAACTCTTCTCCTTGGAGAGAAGCAGGCTGAGAGGAGATTTGATGGAATTGTTCAAAGGGGCTGGACAGAACAGATGAATTACTTGAATATAAACAGTGTGCAAAAGTATGGGAAAAAGGCAGGAGAATGGCATTAAATCATAATGTTCATTTAGAGAGCAGGTATAGGCATGGTGGGCTGAATGGCCTCCTTCTGCACTGTAGCAATTCTGTAATCCTATGAATTAATAACCAGGAGTAAACATAAATAGCAAATATGCAACAATAACAAATATATTCTAATCAACATGGCTTTGCACAGGAATATGTTATCTATAATGCCTTAGATTTCTTTGAGGATATTCCAAGGGGACAAGGGAAACTCGGAATCGCAAAATTGTTACAGCATAAAAGGAGGTTCTTGGCCCATCACGTCTGCACTAGTTCTCCAGCAAGCATCATGACTTACTGTCATTGTCCTGCCTTTTCCCCACACATCTCCACATTGTTTTTATTCAAATAATCATCTAATGCCCTTCAGAGTGCCTCATTTGAATTGGCCTCTTCCAGGCTACACTTCCAGGCAATGCATTCCAGCCCTGAATTACTCGAATGGGAGGAAGTTTCTTCTTGTGTCACATCTGCGACTTTTGCAAATCACTTAACATTGTTGTCCTTTTGTTCTTGATCCTTTTACAAACTGGAACAGTTTTTCCTAATGCAGCCCCCTCATGATTTTGAACATGGCCCATACGATGTGCTGCACTGGTTTCTCCAAAACCCTCTATTAAAACCTAGACGGACGCTGAAAGCAGCAGAAAGTCAAGGCAAAGGTTAGATAAGCAATCAACCAAAGGAAAGAAAACTGCAGGTAAATTCTGTACATACCTTGGTGGGGGAGTACTGAGTGGTCTGCCCCTGTTTTGGAAAAAGGTCTCTACTGGTTTTAGCCAAGTTAATGATTTAGGGAGAGAAGCCCAATACAAGCTCTTCATGTTTTCATGAGATACCAAACTAGGTTGCCAACAACCTGAATTAATATAGCACATTTAATGTAGGAAAATATCCTACTCAGTCAAAAACAGGCTACAAAAGATGTAAGAGGTATCGGAAAGGGTGATCAAAAGCCTGGTCAAAGACATTGGTTTTAAGGAGAACTTTATAGGAGGAGAGGGATGTGGAGAGACAGAAGGTTCAAAAAAGAGAATTCCAGAGTAAGGAGTCTTGATGGTTAAAGGTGATGAAGGGGTGCATAAAATCTCAAGAATTAAATCAGGAGGGGGGTTGCACAGCTGGAGGAACCTCCACAAATAGGGAGGGCTTCCAAACAATGAATGGATTGAAACATAAGAATTTTGAAATGGAATTTTTGCAAGAGCCAACATAGATCAGGAAGGATAGGGGTGACAGGTGAGCAGCATGTGATTTGGCAGCAGAGTTTTGGATGAGCCTATATTTACAGAAGGTGTAGGATGGGAGACCAGACAAGTGAACACTGGAATGGTCAAGTCTGAAGGTGACAAGACACAAAGTAACTAAAGGCCTAAAATGGGGAGCCAAGAGAGTGGTGTTGGTAAATTCTGCAAATATGCTGACAGACTCAATAAATTCAAGCTATTAAGTGACAGTAAAAAAAACATATTAACTATATATAACCACATATATTAAGGGCAACATGGTGGCACAGTGGTTAGCACTACTGCCTCACAGCACCAGATTTGATTCCCAGCTTGGGTCACTGTCTGTGTGGGGTCTGCACATCCTTCCTGTGTTTGTGTCTAGATCTCCAGTTTCCTCCCACAGTCCAAAGATGTGCAGGTTAGGTGGATTAACCATGCTAAATTGCTTCTTCATGTCCAAAGATGTGTAGATTAGGTGGATTAATCAAGGTAAATGCGCAGGGTTACAACGATAGCTGAGGAGAGGGCCTGGGTGTGATGCTCTTTTGCGGAGCTGGTGCACTCGATGGGCCGGAAAAGTCTCTTTCTGCGCTGTAGGGATTCTGTGCTTCTATACGAGGACACCATGGATTGTGTAAAAATAACTAAAAGGATAATTAAAGATATATCAGAAAGTGATATGGGTGCTATGCAGTAGTAGATTCAGTGATGAATTTGTCAAATTACAGTGGGATTGCAATCAATGAAAGAAGTAAGGTGCTTATATTTTATCAGAAGATAGCACAGTAAAACTGCAGTGTGCCATCTGACTATAAGTTCATCTGTTCAGTTTTTAAAACATGCAAAAGGTAGTGTAAATTCGCTGTAATGGGTGCCCACCTTTGCATTTTCCCTTATTCTTTCATGTGGGTGTTATGAGAAAAGCAATTGTCCTTGAGTTGAGTGGCAACTAAGAGTCAGCAATGTGGTTGATTTCTAACTGGTCTAGCAAGCCACTTAATTCAAGGGCAATTATGGATAAGTGACAAATGTTGGCCTTGCTCTCAACGCCCACGTCCTACGAAAGAATAAAGAAAAAACATGAAAAAGAAAATGCTTTAAAAATTCAAAAACCTCACAGGGTATCCTTATTGTTTGCTTTTCATTGAATCACAGAATAACTTCACCATTTCTACATACAAGGAGTGTCACAGTGTGGGCCATCTACCATACAACTTCAAACTGTCATTCAAAAGTAAATTAAAGGAATACAAGTTAACTCTATTTCTTTAAAACAGTTCATATATTCTGAATTCCTGCTTAATTTTTTTTAAAAAACATATCCTACTTTTTTTTGCTTCTATGGATAATTACAGCTATATATAAATAGCTGTAGCCTGTGTGTACTGGTACATTCCTTTACAGTCTCAGAAGTGATGGGAGAATGTGGTGCATGTTGCACGCCCTGTAAGCTATAGACGAGGATTAGGTAATCATTTTGGAACCTGGACATGTTATCATGTACATGCCAGAAATAGGGCATAAATTTTCAGTCAAAAAAAAACTTGGTCTGCTCATGGCAAGCCTTGTCCAACAATGAACAGAATGTTGGGGAGAGAGGTCCAGTAGAGCTACACCTTAGCAAGAGTAACAGATTGCGCATTGCACGTTAAACACACACATTATTACAAAATAGCATTTCATTCAATTTACTACAAAGTACTGTCACAAGCTGCACTAGCATTTACAACAACTATACATCTTCAGAGTAAAACAGACCAAACTCAAAAGGTGACTCACTTACTTTCAAATATGTGTCATTGGAACAGGTCGCCAATAGAATCCTGTGCCGTGAATGTGTAAAACGACAATAATTGACTTGCTCATTGTGCTCATGGTACGTCTGAAATAACTGTCCAGTTAACACATTCCAGATCTAAAGAGAAAAAAAAATGCATTAGCTAGTAGGGAGTGGCCAATGCTATTAAGGCAGGACTATTAAACAACACACTTGCAACACAGCGCACTGCAAGCAGCTTCTAAACATGAAAATGTGACTGAGAAAAACAAGTAATCTATTTCTGCTGATGGTCTCCTACCTTAACTTTTGTGTCTGATGAGCACGTGGCTATGAACTTGTCATCTGGTGAAAATGCACAGCAGAGAACTTCATCATCATGTGCCAAGACTTCCAAAAGTTTCTCGCCTGTTTCACTTTTAAAAATCTACATCATAATTTAAAGAAAATAAGGAATTTTGAAACAAAGTTTTGCCACTTTGCAGAATCATTACTTCACTGATCCAAAGCAAACATTCTTAGACACGTTCCTGAACATGCACATACACCAAAGGTAATCTCAAAACTTTCCATCAGGTTCAGATTTATTATATTCCTTGATTCAATTAGCACTTTGAAGTGTGTATGCAGCAATGTACTATATGGTATCTTGTACAAAGGGGACATTACAATATTGTACTGTTCCTTGTCATACAGCTCTGGAGGGAAATACTTTTTTTTCCAATTGACTTCTGCATTGAGGTACGTTTTGATTCAACGCATGACAACTTAGCAGTGGGCTTGGCAGTAATCAGTGGGAATTGGAATTTTTGTCCTATGGTGGCTGTGTTATTGGATTAGAGACCTGGATTAATAATTCAGGGAACAGGAGTTAAAAATGTCATTTTAACAGTTTCAAAATTGGTATTCAGTTTTTTTTAAAACTGGGAATAAAAAGCTGGCACTAGTAAAGGTGGAGCTGGATAAAACTCCAACCAGTACACTCACATACCATAGGGAAATAAATCTGACGTTTTCGCCCAGCCTGGTCTGTATGTGACTCAACTCTCACAGCAGTATGGTTGACACTCAATTGTCTTTCAAGTGGTCTAAGCAAGTTTGTGTGGTTAAATAAAAAGCAAAAACGTTTTGATTTTTAAATTTCATATTAACTGCAGAGGAGGCAAGTTCCAATACAAAATTACAACAGTTTTAAGTTGGGTTGGGGTGACAACATTGGCGTCACAAGCTGTTTCCCAGGATTAATCTGCTCCCAGGTTGGCTTTTGGCCTGTTCTAAGCATATGCCTCCTACACGTCCCAATGCAGCCTTTCCAGAGCATTCCCTATCACTGATGTCACCAGAGCAATACCAAAGGGACACCCAACTCAAAAGATCTCTGGTTGAGTATATTTTTTTAAATGCTGAATGGGGAATTACTTCAAATTAAAAACATTCCTACTAAGCTTTTCTCCCTTTTCAAAAGAATGGCAAGACATGTTTCAGGAAACACATTATAATAAATGTGGTTTCATCAAGTTGTTTAACTGCAAGTGGTGCTACAGACTAAAACACAAAATAACATACGGCATGATGTTTAGAAATCAGGAGATAGTCTTAGGATAAGGGGTAGCAAATTTAAAACAGAGTTGAGGAGCAACTATTTCTCCCAAAAGATTGTGAATCAGTGGAATTCGCTACCCCAAACTGCAGTGGATGCTGAAACAGTGAGTAAATTTGAGGAGTTAGACAGATTTTTTTTATTGATGAGTTGAAATGTTATAGGGTGAAGGCAAGAAAATGAGGATAAGGAGCGTATCAGCCATGATCAAATGACAGAGTGGACTCGTTGGGCCAAATGGCCTAATTCTGCTCCTATGTCTTACAAACATTTGAGATACTTAAAAAATCATTACAGTATTACCCTTTTGCCTCTTATTTTTTCTAACACAATAGCAGGGTAACTCAGAACAGATGACGTAATTATATATTGCTATTTTAATGGCAGTTATTTACCTGTAAGGTTTTATCTGCTCCACAAGAAGCTATCTTCAATCCATCATAAGAAAAGCAAGCATGGAAAACAGCATCACTGTGAGGTCGAACAACAAGGCGGGACAAGTTCTGCAAGGTCTTCTTGTTCCTATTATTTGGAAATGTTTATTAACCTATGGCCATGAAGTACTTTGAAACACATTGTTCTAGCCATTTCTAAGCATTACAAAGTTCTGAATAAGCAACTTAGTTGGATAGAACAAATGCAAAGTTGAAAGTGGGGAAGAAGCTTCCACAGGAGGATAGGATGCTATAAAGGACCATGACTGAGAGAAAGAGTTTCAAAGTGAAATTGAAGTACTGCGAATGCTGGAAATCTGAAACAGAAACAGAAAATGTTAGAAATACTCAGCAGCTTAAGCACCATGACTGGAGAGGGAAACAGAAGTTATTGTTTCAAGGTGCTCATCTTTAACTGGAACTGGAAAGTAAGACACGTAACAATAGGTTTTTAGCAAGTACAGAAGTAGGGAGAACAGACGGAGACACAATAAGGAAGGTCTATAATAGACAGGAGACTAAATGGTACAAAGTAAAAGTGGATGGTAATGGGAAAAGTAAAGTGAAAGATGGGTCTAGGGGAGCTGTTAAGGGACAAAGCAAAATCATGACCAAACAAACCAAAAAATACAAAAAACAAGGAAAATAGATAACCAAATAAAGGATGGAGGACATGATTTGCGAGTTCCAGATCTTGGGATCAAGGTTTTTAAAGATTTTGCCACGAAAGAGAGATTCTCAAGATTGGAGGGGGCAGGGGCGCAAGGGATGATTTCCTCCACAACAGTTGGAAAATACCTGGAGTATCCCCATCAGTTCCACAGGGTAGACCAATGGAACTGTGGCCCTCAGACAATGATCCCCAAAATTGAGGACACTGAGGCAGACATCCTGCCCTATAAGAGTTGCCGACTACTCAAAGACTGGCAGCGCTTCGTTGTTATTAGCACCACCGGAAGCAGTGGAAATTGCTGGTAATGCACTCAACCACAGGCCCAGACTCATAGACCCCCAAATGGGTCAATCACAAAATGAAATGGCAGCTTTCGGTCTCATTTCTTCTGGTCAACCTGTTGCAAAGATTTTAAGGAAAGATTAACACGTGAGATCGGTTTTATATAACATATTTGTCAAGGACAGTTTGCCTCCTTATTAAGGAATAATTCCACCTATACTGCCTGCTGTTAAATTAGCCAAGCAGCAGTGTAGTTCCTTTTTGCTCATAATTTAATCACCTCAAATACAAGCATGATCTAATCCTCAACAGACACCCATATCCACATAACACAGGGAAGTGTCACTGAGTAACAATGGTGAGGGGGATATTTGTACAATATCCTCTTTCCTGAGCTCAGCAGAAATTTCCAGTTCAAAGGTGGGTGGAAGTAGCTTGGGTGTCACAGGAAAGAGAACATGGGTGTCGGCGGCAAGGACAGGGGGTGGTGGCTTGCGATGGCCCATCCACTCCCTAATTGCCTCTGGGAAGCCACGAGCATAGCTGACAGGCTTGCTGTTCAGCCTTTGGGAGGTGCGGGAGAACTGTGTGGCTTCCATTTAATCCATGGACCACTAAACAGCAGTGGGCTTAGGGATAATTGACACAGTTGGTTCACTAATGAGCCTAACTGACATCCCAACACCAACAGGCAGGATTCATGCATCATGCTCTTCCTGCCCCCAAATCAACTGGGGACAGTTTTCCTGACACAGGGAAACCAATGCCCAACTCTCTCAGGTCCCTGCGCCATCATGCTCGCCCTGATAGACTCAATTAAATTCCACCCCAAGAAGAAGAAGAAATGATCAAAGTTAGAAAAGCAGAGTGTGAGAATGGTGGGCTGGAAGAAATCGCAGAGATAGGCAGGGGAAAAAGTCATGTTCAATTTGTAGGTGTTATGGAGCAGAGAAACTAATTGAGGTCAACAAGATTGGGTAATGGGAAGCATAGTTCAGTGTGGGTACAGCAGAAACTTAGGGGTAGAAGGAAGTCGAGAATTGGACAAAGGAAACATCGCAGAAATCATGCCTTGACCAAAGTGGTCCTAACTAGCTGGCAGGGCTAAAAGAAGAGTTTCAGAAAGTGAGCACGGGACCAAGGAGTGGGAGTGGGGCAGAGAATTGAGGTGGCAAGCACCAGAGAGCTCAGGGTCACATATGTAGACTGAAGTTCCTGATCACAATACAGACCCACACAAAAACGGCAACACAGAAAACAAGCCATTCACCCTAACCAGTCACCACTGGGGTTTAATCTACAGCAATGCAGTAATAATCTCGTACTTGGTTTCAGTATCCCTTTATTCCCTTTTCTTTCAATCATCTACCTAACCAATGCTTAATACTGATATGGTCTTTCTTTCAACCTTCAACAATTTGCTATACTCCAAGGAGCCTGCTGTTTCCTTTCAAAACAGAAACAAATTGTGTAGTTTCAAACTATTTGTTCTGAAAACGCTTCAGTTCAAATTGTGTAATTTATTCCTGGAAGCTTCTTTCCACTGTGGCACTCATCGTGATCAGAATAAATGAAATGTAAAGGGAGGCAAGAAGCTCTGTTTTAGCAAACTCCTGATGTTATCTGAACAATCCATGTATTACTGGGCTGAAGACTCTCCTAAGGATACTTTAAATGAATGTATCTTAAATTAAATGAATGTACCTGAAATTAAATGAATGCATTTGAAATTAAATTAATTTTATGTTGAAGATAGCTCCAAAACATAATCTTACAAACCTCATAAATTGCAACATTTTAAAATAAATATAATACAGAAATAACAGCAGCAGTCCACAGTACTTCAAAATTTCAATCCACAAAATAAAACATCACTTTCCTCTCTAGTGCTGACAAATTCTGGGTTTCGGAGAGGTCAGAGTACTAACAAATTCAGCATATTTTTCGAACAAAAATAATCTCTGCTAGATAAGGCCCTTCTATTCAAGAGAAAAATAAGTGCAGCAAATGTTTCTGATACAACACTATCTTGCAGTTGTTTTCATCATTAGGTAAGATAGGAATAACAACATGGATTCATAAATGTTATAAACTGTAGTGGCGAATACACCACTATAGTAACTGACTTCACTAGTAAGTGTTTAGAAGACTGTGTGCCAAAGAAGTAAGTCAGTGTGTTCCCCAATTGGAAACCATGGATGAACAGGGATATCCACTGCTTGCTGAAGTCCAGGTCTGAGGCATTCAAGTCAGGCAACATTGACCTATACAAGAAATGATGTGGAGATGCCAGCGTTGGACTGGGATAAACACAGTAAGAAGTCTTGCAACACCAGGTTCAAGTCCAACAGGTTTATTTGGTAGCAAATGCCACTAGCTTTCGGGCTTCTGATCCTTCGTCAGGTGAGTGGAGAGTTCTGATCACAAACTCTCAGATCAGAACTCTCCACTTACCTGACGAAGGGTCAGAGGCTCAAAGGCTAGTGGCATTTGCTATCAAATAAACCTGTTGGACTTTAACCTGGTGTTGTGAGACTTCTTACTGTCTATACAAAAAAGCCAGATACAATCTGAGGAGGTCCATCAAAGATGCCAAAAGACAATATCGGTCCAAGCTAGAGTCCCAAGTTAGCCACACCGACTTCCGCCAACAATGCCAAGGTCTGCAAGACATAGCAAGCTACAAGGCATATAAAATCACCGGCTCCAATACACTGCTCCCTGATGAGCTCAATGCATCCTATGCCCATTTCGAGCAAGAGGTCAGTGAGAGCATGCCCTCCATCCTGGAAGCCCTGGATGAACCTGTATTTAGGGTCACTATTGCAGATGTCGGAGCAGCGTTCTTGAAGGTCAACCCACGGAAAACGACTGGCCTGGATGGGATACCCGGACATGTACTCAGATCCTGTGCGGATCAGCTGTTGTGGGTATTTTCAGACATCTTCAACCTCTCCTTTCAACAATCTCAGATCCCTATCTGCTTCAAGAAGACAACTATGATCCCAGTACCAAACAGAGTGCCTTAATGACTACTGGCTGGTGGCTCTGACATCCAATTAGTCATGGCACAAATCAATTCCAGCCTCTCAGACTACCTGGATCCACTACAGTTTGCCTACCGCCGCAACAGGTGCACAGCAGACGCCATTTTCCTGGCCCTGCACTCAACTGTGGAACACCTAGATAACACTTATGTCACACTCCTATTTATTGACTACAACTCAGCCTTCAACACCATTATTCTCACAAAACTCATCTCCAAACTCCATGGCCTGGGCCTTGGCTCCTCCCTCTGCAACTGCATCCTGAACTTCCTAACTCTCAGACCACAATCAGTAAGGACAGGCAACAACACCTCCCCTATGATCATCCGCAATACCGGTGTTCCACAAGGCTGTGTTCTCAGTCCCCTACGATACTCCTTATACACCTATGACTATGTGGCCAAATTCCCCTCCAATTCGATTTTCAAGTTTGCTGATGACATCGCCGTAGTGAGTGATGAGATAGAATACAGGAACGAGATAAGGTATCGCTCTTTCAGTGTCAACAAAAAACGAAGGAGATCGTCACCAAATTCAGGAAGCCTAAAGAAGAACATGCCCCTGTCTACATCAACAGGGATGAAGTAGAAAGGGTCAAGAGCTTCAAGTTTTTAGGTGTCCAGATCACCAACAACTTGTCCTGGTCCCCCCATGCCGACACTTTCGTTAAGAAAGCCCTTTCTTAAAACCAACGCCGTTACTTTTTCAGAAGACTAAGGAAATTTGGCATGTCAGCTACGACTCTCACCAACTTTTACAGATGCACCATAGAAAACATTCTTTCTGGTTGTATTGCAGCTTGGTATGGCTCCTGCTCTGCCCAAGACTGCAAGGAACTACAAAAGGTCGTGAATGTAGTCCAATCCATCACGCAAACCAGTCTTCCATCCATTAACTCTGTCTACACTTCCCGCTGCCTCGGCAAAGCAGCCAGTATAATTAAGGACCCCATGCACCCCGAATATTCTCTCTTCCACCTTCTTCCTTGGGAAAAAGATACAAAAGTCTGAGGTCATGTACCAACCAACTCAAGAACAGCTTTTTCCCTGCTGCTGTCAGACTTTTGAATGGACTCACCTTCCATTAAGTTGATCTTTCTCTGCACCCTAGCTACGAGTGTAACACTACATTCTACACTCTCTCGTTTCCTTCTCTATGAACGGTACGTTTTATCTGTATAGCGTGCAAGAAACAATACTTTTCACTGTATACGAATACATGTGACAATATAAATGAAATCAAATCAATTATCAATTTTAGGCAAATAAACTGAGATGGAATTGAAGCTTCCAGGATATAAAACAGATGGAAATCAAGTTATAAAAACAATTAACTTCAATCCCTTTTGAAGAAGATAGGCATCAAATTATTATGATATTTGCTAAATTAAGCTTTTTTGCTGAATTAAGCTTTTTTTTTAACATTATGCCACCTTCAGATACTGACATCCATTCCAAGTACACAGCTCCTTTTTTTGCCCATTCCACAGCCTGCAGGTTTGCCTGCCGATACACTTCAGAGGAATCCGGCTGACAAAGGCCCAACTGCACAATATCTGGGAAGGGTTTCTGCACAAGGAGATGGCCTTTCAAAGACAAGAATTCTTGAAAATTCTCCCGTACTGTGCTGTTCTGGAAAGGAAATAGTACATCAGTTTTCACCTTCATTATGTACATAATACAATATTAATAAAAGCTATAAAATATTATCAAAGCAAAATACTGCAGATGCTGAAAATCTGAAATGCAAACAGAAAATACTGAATAAACCCAGCAGGTCTGGAAGCATCTGTGCTGAGAAAAACAGAGTTAAGGTTTTGAGATCAAAACATTAACTGTTTCTCTCTCCATAGATGATGCCAGGTCTGTTGAGTTTATCCAGCTGTTTTAATTACAAAAAAAATTATGATTTCTGAAAGGATGGCAGATTAAAACACTCTACATTGTGGACCTTAAATCTCAAATTCAATGGAAAATAATGTCATATCATTTGAAATATCATCTTATTGTTCTGGGTTTTGGGTAGAAGTGACAGTGAAACCATCAGCCTTCGCCATTCTTACTCCTCATGGCCTTGCACCTTGCTCTTCAGCTTCTTCTAAGGATTACCAATTTTCAATTTTGAGCTGTCTAGCATCACGGTTCTCTTTCCCCCTTCTAGGTTTACATTCCTCTAATCTTACTTCCATCACCTCCTTCAGCAAGTTCTCACACTGTAGAACATGTCCAATCCAACCATGTTGCCTTTCCTCGATGATATTCAGTAACAATCTTCGCTCAACGATACTCACTATCGATCTTCCCTCGCTGATACTCTCCATTGATCTACCCTAAATGATATTCACTATCGATCTTCCCTCGACAATATTTACCGACGATCTTTCCTCAATGATACTCTACTGACCTTCCCTCGATGATATTCACTAACGATCTTTCCTGTATTTTCACCGTCTTCTCCACTATCCTGAAACCTCCTCCTTTGCTGTGACAAGATGTTTCCCAAGTATTTAAAATGTGATACCTGTTCTTGCTGTTGATCATTTACCTTGACCTCTTGCTTTCTCACTGTTAGACCTAATCTTCATTTCTTTTTACATTAATTTTCACTCTCTAAGCCGTCATCATTTTATTCATGTAGGAAAATTTGCAAATGACTACATGTAGCAGAAATTGCTAGCAAAGGATTTACAGATACTGATGAAGAGAAAAACTAACCTGGTGAAAGCTTACAAAATGAAAATGCAGCAGACAGAACTGTTAAAATCTCTTGTTTATGGAGAATAATAATGCAGAATAAATTATATTTGTATCAACTAGGTTCCTCATGGGTATGAACCACTCAGAGTGTAAAAAAAGGTTGGGTTGAATCTATGACTGGGCAAATTATACATATTCTGTAGAGAGAATGAAATTGATAGGTTGAATAGGTTTCCTTCAATCCATATTTTCTCATATTCTTAAGTCTAAAGCAAACAATTGATTCAACAATGATACAAAAATAAAAAGACAATGACACCCAGTATTTTTTTAATTATGATTTTAAACAGAATGAAAGCTTCCCAAGGTCAAGGCTTAAGGGAGAAAACATAGTCTATGGTCACTGAAGCTTAAACACTAAGCTGTGTTCTAATCATGTTTCTCATTTGGTAATTGGATGCTTTGAACCGAATTTTTCAACTCCTTATTAATCGCATTAGGTGCCAGTCAGGATTAGAACTCCTATTCCATGAAAAGAAATTAACAAACCTATTCAAATCTGACCTTGCAATGTCATTGTACTCTGAACAAAATAAAAACGCTTCATTTTGGTCTTTTTCCATAAACAATTTAAGCAGTATTGCTTCAGTAACCATTCTAACATAGCTCAAGTTCAAATTTATGATCGACAGAATCCATTTTACCTGCTGGTTTCAGTTGTGGCTCAGTGTTAGCACTAAGTCAGAAGGTTGTATGTTCATGTCCCACTACTCCCTCAGAGCCTATATTTTACGCTCTGAGAGAGTGCTGCAACATTGGAGATATCTTTCAGAGAAATCATTAAACACAGGTCCCATATTGCTCAGGTGGATATAAAAAAATGCCATGGATTCTGCACAAGAGCAGGGGGCAGGGTGAGTCTTCATAGTGTTCCAGTCGCTATTTATCACCTGACAGCACTAAAATATATCATCTGGTCATTGCTATTTCAGAGAGCTTGCTGTGTGTAAATTGTTTGCCACAAAGACGTGCAGGTCAGGTGGATTGGCCATGCAAAACTTCCCCCTTAGTGTCAGGGAGACTAGCAGCCTAAATACGGGTGGGGGCCTTATGGAGATAGGGCCCGGGTGAGATTGCTGTCAGTGCAAGCTCAATGGGTCAAATGACCTCCTTCTGCACTGTTGGGATTCCATGATTTCCTGCAGTACAATAGTAACTATACTTAAAAAGAACTTAATTGGCTGCATAAAATGCTGGAAAAATCTCAGCAGGTCTCAAAGCATCTATGACCATGCTGAGGATACCCTTTTTAGCTCTGATGAAGGGTCATTCAGACTCAAAATGTTGGCTCCAATCCCTCGCCACAGATGCTGTCAGGCCTGCTGAGATTTTCCAGCATTTCCTGTTTTTGATTCAGTTCCAGTATCTGCAGTGTTTTGCTTTTACTTCATTGGTTATAAAGTGTTTTGAGATTTCTCAAGGTCATGAAAGGCACAATACAAAAGTCACTCGTTCTATCCTTTCGGCGAGATTAAATGTTCTCTTCTGGTTTGAAAGCAGCCAATACAAGAAATAGAGCTGCAAATATTTGTAATAAAAATATATTCTTAGATTCTTACAAGAATCATGACTGTTTCTTCTGCGCTGATGAGCTAAACTGAGTAGTGTGGTGGTGGTGTTGGATGATGCTGGTCAAGTAATCCAGGAATCAGAAGTTTAAATCCTGCCATGCCAAGTTGTGAAATTTAATTCAATAGAAAGGATAATTTAGCTAGGAAGCAGCAGGGAAAAAAAAACCTTAATTGTTGCGTCCTTTGTGGTTGAGAATGCATTACCTCTAACTATCCTGTGTGTGTGTCTGATCCACACTACAAAATTGACTATTAACTGTCTGAAGTGATCCAGTAAATCACTTTATTGTACAATTGTTGCTGGGGCAGTAAAATGCTTGTCTGTGTCACTTCTGAAAGTTAATTTGAAAAATACAAGGGGAAGTGCCTGTGCAATTAAAGTTCTATTCCCCATTCAATCCTCCCTTTTGTCATTCTGTTGCTGAGAATCTCTCAAGACTTTCTAGTTTCATATCTCATTTTAAGTTACGCAGACATACATGATGCTGGGTGTGTTGGATTCTACCCAAAGGATCAACGGCGACTTCCTGACAAAAATCTAGGCACCCCTTGGGGTTAACGTACTACGAAATCATTTACTCTAACCCAGGAATTGAGCAGATTTATCGAATTTGATTAAGAATAAGTAGGCTGTGTTTGCAAATCTTCCAGTTTTTGCTGCGATTATTAAAAATGGAAAATATAGTGACAATTTAATAGTCAAAATGTATCACTGTTTAATTAAAGAACATGAACAGTAATGTAACAAGGTAGTTTCATAATACAGAAATTAACATCCCCATCTTAAGGTTAATTGGATTTTAAGTAATATGGGTGGTAGACATTATAAGTACATTACTAAGACCAAATATCCATAGTTTGTACCTGATTCTACTGCTGTCCTTCAGAGCTATTTGCACATGCAAAAAATAGCCCATGACCAAAAATATGCACACGGCAGGCCACCAGTCAAATATATAGAATTATTTTCAAATCTCTATTTGCAACATATTGCAGTGCAGTGCCTTGCCCCATATTAAATTCAGTTATTGTTAAGATCCAGTTATGCCGATGTTTCCTTGGCAACACTGATTCTTAGCAGCATATGACCTTGTCTGTTGTACTGAGTGACAATCAGAGTCTCTGTACTCAATCACTACATTGAGAGGCAAGATGCAACCCATGCTGTCTCTTCTTATATTTGTCAATGGCAAGACAATTAAGTAGTAAACTGAAAAACACTGATAGTCCGATCGGGTCACTTCGTAAGATCACACTGATGTAACACCGACAACGGAATGTAAAAGTCATTTGTAAATCTAAGGATTTTTATTAGTATGAGCAGCAATCCACAGATATCTTAGACATTAAAATCTGCCAACAATAAAGTATTTTAATATTTAAAATTCATCACACATGACAACCTCCAAACTAATATTTACACATTCATTTAATTGCACAAATTTAAATAACATCTTTTAAATAGGAATTTCAATTGTAACTCCACTTCATTATTAATGGCTGCCAGTGAAAACATTTTTATTTCCTGAACATCCATTATAATAGCTGTAGCAAGTATTTGAAGCTGGATTGAAAGCTGTTACGCTTATTGCAGTTTAAACTTATTCAGAACTATGTTTCACATGTTGAAATATTTAGCAGCATCTCCTTACTGTGTCATTTCTTATTAAATATTCAGGTAATTACTGCACTGTGTTTTGTGATGTATGTTTAACCTTTAACATAGTACAAGGGCAGGTTTCATTACAACATAGCCACAGGGGCTCATCCCACTGACAAGGAATTTGTTGATTATTGTCCCTACTTACTGTACCACTAATATAAATGTGTCGGGCAAATGGAAAGTAATAGATAAGTATGACTGATCTAATTGGAAAAGCAGATCATTACAATACGCCATTCACAATTTTTACTATCAATGAGTTATGCAACTTTATTTCCATTGAGATTTCTGGGCGTACTCTATTTACGTGAATGACAGAAATTCAACTGCATCTCGTCATCCTGAAGAAACTCAATTTAGACCTTGGGACATTCGTAATAAATATCACCTGGTAGCTTAAGAATTTTGGATTACTGAAGCCATTTGCTGAACTGAAAGTCTTATTAATCAAATCAGATTCAATAAAGAAGACACTACAGACAGCATTAACAATTTACAAAGCACATTACCATTTCTAAGTTGAAACATTGATAATTTTCATCTTCAACATGGTCTATACAAAAACATCACTCTTTCCTCTCATGTATGACTACCTCAATAAACAAAATATCAAATGGCTCTTTGTATTCTCCCAGTCACTGCACACATTGCTGGTTACTTCTTGGCATTGAGAAAAATAGGAGAACGCCTGATTCATTTGCCTATTTCAATGTCTGCAACATTGTGCAGAGTGTGCTCAAAGGCCTCTGCCTTGCTGGTCATACATCTTCTCAGTATCATTCAACAAGCAATGCACTCTTTAACCTGGCAGCAAGTACAGGCCTCAGGCCTGGGCTAGGCAGCTATTCGAACACTACATAACTGTCACTTATTTTAATAAAATTGACTAACTTATTTTGTCCAAGTGTCTTATCCAATTGTTTCCAAACTGATCTTCCCTATTCCCTTTCCTTTGCACTCCCCAAGCCTCAGCTCTTGACATGTCACCTCCACCGCAGCAGAAATAATGTTGCTACCTTCAGCACTAATTTGTAGAATCCTGCTCACGCCAAGCTGCTAGGATTTTTTTCTTCTCCAATCACAGACTTCTCTCCATTCAGTATACTATATTTACCTGAAAAGGGTCCTGGATCAAGTCAAGAGGTTGGATTAGCAAGTGGTAGAGAAAGCAACCTTTTACATCACCTTCCACTGCAGAATCAATGGCATCACGAGTTCACATGCTTACGGCAAGGACTATAAGCTCACTCATTATTTTGTTCTGTTCTGAATTTTGGTCAATGCTACAAGAGACCACAAAACCCATGATTGGCCTCAAAATTCCAAGAAGTCAATGCTTCCTGGGTTTACTTACTGGACAGAAAATGATTCCCCACACTTGCACCCCCCACCTTTCCCCAAAAAAGGACAACACAGCTCTTGTTACGAGCTCCAAGAAGCAGCAATCTTTTTTCATTATAAACCTATGGCTAAAGCCCTCTAGCACACAGCTCAATGAGAATGAGTATTTAAAACTGGCAAGCTAACTGGAGTCTGCTCTTAGGAGGCTCATTTACTTTGCCAACATCCATGCCAATTAGTAGTAGCACAGAAAGAAAGCCAAGGACAGCAATCCCAACTACAAGGGCCTTTTGTTGCCAGGACCACATCCTTAAGTATTTTAACAGAAGTGAAGTTGACATTCCCAGGTTGCAGTGCACATTATTCCAAGCAATGAAGTGTCAAACATGAGACAATTACTTACCAAATGTGGCAAAAAAATCAGCAATTATTTTTCTGTTTTCCAAGTGCCAAGTTAATATCTTGAACACTAAAATACACATTTCTGAAAAAGGGTCATATTAGATTTGAAACATTAACTCTCCATTTCTCTCTCTCCACAGAAGCAGCCTGACCACCTGAGCTTTTCCAGCACTTTGTTTTCTTATAATATTTTGAATATCCTGTTTCCACGGGATGCAGTTTAAAATAAACCAGAATGTGATGGAAGAAAGCTGCTCATCAAAACCAGAAGTCAAATTGCCTTGTTGAATTTCTAAGTCCAACATCATGTTAACTCATAATACTTGACTACATTCTATGCAAAGATACTGGACACTAATATATCAATGTACTCTTGCTATGAGTGTCGGGAAATCAAAAAGAGGACTGGTTTCAAAAGGCAGGCATTTATTTCAATTTTCAAGAATTCACATGCCCAAAAGGAATCATAAACAATTCAGAATATATGAATTCTATTTATCAGGAGTTCAGCAATCAGTGTCACACCCACTGACCAGAGACTTCATTCAACTAAATTTGTACCTGGCATTTCAAAATGGTTCACATATAATGGAACAGTTAGGTGGGCAAACGTGACACTCATTTTGCACTATTCAAAGATACCCTAAACAGCTTAAGAATGATGATCTGTATTTCCAGGCTCCCATCCATTGATTCCGTCTACACTTCCCGCTGCCTCGGCAAAACAGCCAGCATAATCAAGGAACCCATACACTCCAGACATACTCTCTCTCATCTTCTTCCATCGGGAAAAAGATACAGAAGTCTAAGGTCACTTACCAACCGACTCAAGAACAGCTTCTTCCCTGCTGTTGTCACACTTTTGAATGGATCTACCATATATTAAGCTGATCTTTCTCTCCACCCTAGCTAGCTAGACTGTAACACTACATTCTACACTCTCTCCTTTTCTTCTCTATGAATGGCATGCCTTGTCTGTACAGCATGCAAGGAACAATACTTTTTACTGAATGTTGATACATGTGACAATAATAAATCAAATCAAATCAAATTCATGGAGAATTTAGAGAGGAATAGGCCAGCCAGATTCTGCATAACCATAGCTTCACTATATTATACTCTGGTCACTGACATTCCAGCTCCAAGCACTACCATACCAGAGAGGCAACACTTCATCTATAATTGCTGTGCTTTTTAAAGCCAACAATGCTATTGGTTCCAACTGCATTTTGTCAATTCAGGAATAGGTTGGGAAATAATGCAAAATAGCAATCTGGACACAAGAAGAATCAGAGCTCATACAAACTGAACACTGTCTGTGGTAGCATGAGTCACTGAGGCTGGGAGTGCCTTGGTTAATTAGTTTCACTAGGTTGGAAATCAAGAGTGTAAGGTCCTTGTTTACACTTCTAAAACTATCAAATTTACACTGAGTGTGCTTTTGTCCAGACTGCTTCAGTAGGTTGAAGTTCTACAGTGTCAAAAATAATGTGTTTCATCAGTATTAGCTTGTGAGATACTACAAGTACTAATAAGGTGCGCAGAGACTTACTCTGATAGCAAAGAAGGTAAAAGACTTGGGAGGAGAAAAAAAGAAATGTCCCAAGATGATGTGCAGACCATTTCCAGCATGTCCATTTTCTGGACAAATTCTCAGGCAAGAGAAAGTTGCTTGTCAAATGTGAGAAAAATAAATCAGCTGAAATATTTTGTTATTACAAGGTGACAACTTAGTATTTCCAACACACTGCTCTTGGGGTGTCCAGTTAGTCAGAAGCTCTGAATCTGACAGACGGAAGCCAATTATCAAATCCTCAAGAAAACATTTCATGGAGAAAAATATGTTTGTTTATAACACAGGTGTCCATCGTGTTCCTAACATACTAATTATTGAACAATGAGAGACAGTAAGTAGTCAAGTTTAATGAAAATCAAAAAATTAGAGATGACAGACTAGCAAACAGCACAGTTCTGTACATCAACAGCTGTCAAAGGACTTGAGACACCTTTGAAAATTAGCCATTTATAACAACATTCAAAATAGTTTTAGTCATTGCACCAGCTAGTTAAAGTTTCAGAATCCACAGAGCAGTGAATTGTTCCCAGTATTAACATTTATAAAGGAAACTAATAAAATGAAATAATGCAAAGTGGGGAATCTGGAGTGTGGTGAACTTTGAATATGCAATATGAACATAGGAAATAAGAGGAGTAGGCCATTTGGCCCCTCCAGCCTGTTCTGTCATTCAACTACATTACGGCTGAACCCCTACCTCAATGCCATTTCCTCCACCATTTTTCTTGATGTCTTTATTATCTAGCCTTCAAGACACACAACAATGCAAAATCGCTGAGCAGAAACTGCTAGCCAAGTTCCACACACGAGGACAGCCTCAACTGGGATCTTAGGTTCATGTCACACTATTCGTAACCCCCAACATACTGCCTGAGTTTGCAAAATCCTACTAACTGTCCTAGCCTTGAGACAATTCACACCTCTAACTTGTGAATATCCCTCTCTCTGTACCTGTGAAGACTCACATTCCAACCATTTTTCACATTCCAATCTGTAATTATCTTGCAATTGTGTCTTTACCTATAAATGCCATGTTTGCGAATTTACCTCCACTCAGCTAATGAAGGAGCAGTGCTCCTAATGTTCATGATTCCAAATAAACCTGTTGGACTTTAACCTGGTGTTATAAGACTTCTGACTGTAGAAAACAATTGATCACTATCTTGAATATAATGGGCTGGGATAGCCACTTGGGATGAAGAAATCTAAAGATTCACCACTCTCTAAGTCGAGAATTTCCTTATTCATCTCAGTCCTCAATGGCTAATATGCTATCTAAAATATATGTACACATATATTTATATAACAGTATAATACACAAGTAAGTCAGGAAGATTAATAATTTGTCTAATAATTTTGTTATATAAAGTTATAAAAGCAACTCTGAGCATTATTCAGCACTCCACCTGAGCATGTCAAACATGCCCCAAGTAGTACATTTGTCTCTTTTTATTGCAACAGGTCAGCCATAAACTGAGTAGGATGGCAAGGGGGGAGGGGGCAACACCGCAAGAGAGCCCGTTTGGAGGGGGGAGGTGAAGGGCCCCCAAGGCAGCATGAGGGGGCCCGCGGCGGGGGGGGGGGGGGGGGGGGGGGGGGGGGGGTGGCATTGGCTAGGTGTCAGGGATGGGAGACTAGGAGAGATTGTGGGGGGACGGGAAAGTTTGCAAGGAGGAAAATTTAGAAGGAGGAGAGGGATTGAGGGGGAAGAGTGTGGACATCAAATACAGGTACTTGTACCTGCTCCTGCCAGCCTAGAAATCAAGAATGACCACTTAAGAGCCTTAATAGGATGAAAGGGTGGGTTTCTTGCATTAGTTCTTGCCCACTCAACTGTGAAATTACCACTGGATTGTGGCGGGCAGGAATCCCATCCATACAATTTTACTTCAAGAGAAACCTAAAAAATATGTACAATTAACTTGTTAAATTTTACTTCTTAATGTTCTCAATCAAGCCTCTGTTGGATTTTTGATCCAAGCTGTCCATTGTTTGGAAAACAAGAAAATTCCAACTTAAAACAACAGAAAACACAATCAATACTTAGCAGGTCAGGAAGCATCTGCAGAGAGAGAGATTCTCTCTGTTGCTCTGTCCAAAGATGTTGCCTGACTAGCTGACATCTATTTTTCAGATTTCTAGCATCCGCAGAATTTTGCTTTAGTAATTTGATTTGAACCATTACTTAGCAGCTCTCTTAGCAAGAGTTTCACAAATGCTGGCACATGCAGCAGATATCTCAAGTCATGGCAAAACATACCTCTTCATCCAGTATGTGTCTATATTCGACAAAGTCATTTATCAACTGGGCTGGACCCATCAGTTCAGTCTTGGCCTTTATCCAATCCATTGAAAACAAGAGTGAATAGAGTTCCTGTGAAAAACCATTTATAACATTCAGCATGCTTTTTTTTCTCTGATAACACAAAGGTGAAATAGAATGAATACTCTGGAGATCAAAGGGTAATCCACATTATTAGTTCCCAGGAAGACAACTTATTAAGCACAAATTGGTATTGAAAATGTTCAGATTGACTGAAAAGGGCAAGGGATAAGAATCTAAACTGCCGCTGGTATTCAAAAATCTTCAAGCAAGACGCAAGAATTTAATTGATTTTGCGCACTTCAATGAACGAGGCGCCTTGCATACTGTACACCATCTTTTGGGAGATGGAAGCAGGGGTTACTGACAAGCTCACCTAACCTGGATATAGCTTCCTGAAAGACAATCTCAAAATGCCACTGACTTAGCTCATAACAGAAGCCTTATCAGTTGAAGGAATACATGTGGTGACAATTGTCACAGGGAAGGAAATAAAGGACCAGACCTCAATCAAATTTTATTTATTTATTAGCCACAAGTAAGCTTATATTAACACTGTAATGAAGTTACTGTGAAATTCCCCAGGTCGTCGTGGTCTGACACCTGTTCGGGTCAATGCACCTAACCAGCACGTCTTTCAGAATGTGGGAGGAAACCGCAGCACCTGGGGGAAACCCACACAGACATGGGGAGAACGTGCAAACTCCACACAGACAGTGACCCAAGCCGGGAATCGAATCCAGGTTCCTGGCACTCTGAAGCAGCAATGCCAATCACTATGCCACCGTGCCGCCCAATTTCTACACTTTAATTTTGTATACAGTTACTAGAGAAAATGACCCTAAAAGTACACAAGAATTTATTAGTACATCTTAAATAAACATAAACCATCAGAATAAAGTTCGTATTCTATTTCACTAGACTAGAAGCAAAATCATAATTTTAATTAGGTTCTAATTACTGGTGGACTGTGTAAAATGTAAAAGGGCTTATCTGTATTCATTATGTTTTAATAGTTATAAGTTGAAATATTCACATCAAAAGCTATTATAGATTTAACCATTCTGGTGAAAATTAGTTCCTAACTGTAAAAGCAAATTTATTAATCTATAAAATGAGAAATTTAGTACACTAGCTTATTTGAAATACCAACTCAATTTCTAACAGAACATTTCCATGCGAAAATTATCTTCTGATGTAACGCTCACTATCATTTCCATTTGAAGCATGTGGATCGATTATTCCATTAGGAAACTCAATTGAAAATCATATCAAGAACTTTCTACTCAATTAAAGATCCCACCCAAGATTAAATAAAATGCCCTCCATTTTTTCCAAAAATGCACTTTATTCTTTTCTTCTAAGTCACTCACCAAATCCAACTGAGAAAGAAAGGGAGAGTGAATTCTTCTCTCAAGTATCTGATAAAAGTGCCTCTCAACTGGTTGCTAGGAATATGTAACAATTGCTTAGTAAAGTTTTATCGTCTGATTATCTCTCGACACCAGTGGAAGGGGAGACGATGGCCTCTTGACATAAATGCTAGACTACTAACTCAGAAACTCAGCTGATGTCTGGGGACCCAGGTTCGAATCCCGCCACAGCAGATGGTGGAATTCGAATTCAGTTTAAAAAAAAATCTGGAATTAAGAATCTACTGATGACCATGAAACAATTGTCAATTGTTGGAAAAACCATCCGGTTCACTAATGTCCTTTAGGAAAGGAAAACTAGTCTGGCCTACATGTGACTCCAGAGCCACAACAATGTGGTTGATTCTTAAATGCCCTCTGAAATGGCCCAGCTAAGTCACTCAAGGGAAATTAGGAATGGGCAGTAAAGCAATGACTCCCACATTCCATGAACGATTAAAAAAAAACATAGTAACTGCCATTTAGTAGCATCAACATGCCAGAGAATATTAACGTGGCCTATTACACATCCATACTGAAATTTGCATTTATGTGATAATATACATTTATATACGCTTGCTGCAAAACTGGTTGAGTGGTTGTTGTAAAATAAATCTAGCACATAATTGAAGAGCATTTAAATTTCTCATTTCAGTAATGTTATCTTATGAATGGACAAATATGAAGCGAGTTAGCTTACAACTTCTCTTCCTCAACAAACTTCAGAACAGCTCATAAAATCGCACAAGCATGTATGTTAAATGTACTAAGGCCTAACGTTCTGATGAGACAAACAGATCAAATGAGTTTCTGTATACAATACCAGATCTTGTATTGAGAACAATTAGGCTTTACGACACACGACAATGCAGAATTGCTGAGCAAAGGCTGATCATCAAGTTCTGCACACATGAAGATGGCTTCAACCAGGATCTTGGGTTCATGTCACACTATCTGTAACCCCCACGACTTGTCTGGGCTTACAAAATCTCACTAGCTGTCCTGGCTGGAGGCAATTCACATCTCTTTAAGCTGTGCTTAACCCTCTCTCACTCACATTGTCTACACCTGTAAAGACTTGATTACTCGCATTCCAACCATTATTTTGTAACTGAGTTTCTGTCTATGTATGCCCTGTTTGTGAAACAAACTATTCACTCTCCTGACGAAGGGGTAACGCTCTGAAAGCTCATGCTACCAAATAAACCTGTTGGACTTTAACCTGGTGATGTAAAGCACTAAGACATTCGATCAAAGGGCTCGATGAAGCAAGCCCAGACAAAGATGGGAAATGCTGAGCAGAAAAGCCAGATAAGAGGGGGGAATGGAAGTTAGAAGGATGATTATTTTGTGTCATTTCTTTTTATTCAGCTTTATAGCTGTTTTGAGGAGGCACTGACTGATGCCTGGAAGATGGTAGATTCTGGTTTGGATTTTTCCACAGCATCAGAAATGGGAAGATCAGCTCAGATAAAATTGCACCCAATAAAGCTAATAGAAATTAGCACATAACTTTTGAAGTACAAGTACTTAATCTACTTTGTGGTTTATGGATCATACAGCACACAAGTGTTTTATGTGTTTTGAAAAAGGGTGCCAGTCAGAGGAAGATGTCTAGAATCTGTGTTCCTCCAGTTTTTTAGCATGTCTAATTTTAATCATTCCAGCCTGATGGGCCCATCTTCTGCTCCCAAGGCTGTAAACTCTAGAATTCCCTCTCCAAACCGCTTAGAGTCAGTTTTCTCCTTTAAGGCTCAGAGTCAAATTTAGTTTGATACCGTTCCTGTGAAGCACCTTGGGTCATGTTACTATGTTAAAGGTACCAAACAAATACACTTTGGTGTTGGTGGGAGCTATTAGTTAGATTGCTCCTTGAGAAATAGCCAATGAAATGTTGGGATAAGGGTGGAAAAACAAAATGGGATGACGATGAACAATTAGCATTTTGAATTACATAAACCATATTGTTAGGGTCCCACACCAGAACCTCGAAGGTATATTGTGAAGCCAGACTAGGCCCCAATAATTTTTCTATTTTGGCATAAATGTGAGGATAAGATGTTTCCTTCCAGGACTGATGCTACTAACCAAGTAGGGATCTTTTACAGTGAAACAATTTTTATTTTGTAAGTCAGTTTAAATACAACTCTAACAAATGAATAAGTTTAATCATTATCAGTTGAACAATATTTAAAAATGAAAGAAAACAACTTTAATTTCTCGCCTATGACTGCTCCAGTTCCAAATATGACCCATTCATACATATATCAAATCCACTTTTAAATAAATAGTTAGCAAACACAGGCATACCTGTTTTAATATCTATTACCAGACTTTGAGATTTCAGGGAGAAATAGAATGCCAGATGCCTGAAAAATCCTTTTAACTTCAACCAGGTTTCAGTTGCAACTAAATGCTTTCTACAAAAACTGTTTTCCTTTCTGCTTTAGACCCAGCTCTGGTTCTTAACCACATCACCTTGTCAATCACTCTAATCAGAAATCCCAGGAGAACTGCAGTAAACAGAAGTCTATTATCTCTACTAAAAATAAGATTGAAATGAGTAAGTATTCTGCTTTCCCAAAATCTGAGCTGCATTCCTGTCAGACAAACTGACTACCCTAGCATAAAACTGAATTTTTAAACATTCCCCTCAATCATCAAAAACTATATTTCACATTATAGATCCATTTCAATTGCACTACTATCATCACAATGTTACAGCAAGATAGTTAATTCATTACACAGCCTAACCTCCATAACAGATGGAGGAAACATTCAACTTAAAGTTTTCTCCAACAGCTCTACCTAATCATGGTGGACGGTGTTTTATATGGCTCACTCATGCCGCCACTAGGTAACCCACTGTTGGGGAGTTGCCTTTGGCAGGGCTGGAAGATTTCGCCAGCAGGAAGGGTCAGATAATTCTGCCCATAATATTACTTTTGTGATTCTCAAAATGGTACATTAGTCTTTAAACTGACTTTTACAGATTAAGGCTAAGGTAATTGTACAGCCTGCACTAACCTTGTTCATATTCGCCTGAGCCATATGGTTGGCCAGAAAACTGTACCAATACATACAATCTTCATCGGAAGGTGATGGAAACCGTCTTTTATATGTCTTTTGATATTGGCGAACCATTTTTGCATGCAAATCCTGAGGAAAAAAACAAATATGAACACAAGTCAACTCTACAAATAATCACAAAATATTTTAATAAATCACAACAAGTCCTGTGAATAGATAAACATCCCATGCACTATTCCTTGGTGGCCTCTGCTTAAGTATAAATATGGGGTCCTACGGTAGCTGTGTGCCATTACTGTGATTTTCAGGCACAACTAGGCAGAGTTTGCACCATGCATACTCTGTTCATTGTTATCAAACATCAAGTGATCTGACCGGCAGTACTTAAAAGGTTCCGGAAATATTTAATTCTGTGAATCTGTAAGCAGCAGAAATCGGAGACCACTATGCCAAACCGGCACCATTACCCAACCCCATCCCACTTGCAGTCGATTCCAGGGCCTTTCCATAACTGACAATCAGCGAAAAGACAGCAATCAATGAAGAACCAAATCAAAAATGTTTCAGGCCTTCTGGTACAGACTTTGGCAGGAGTTGAAGGAGGCCCAGACAACAGATTTTTAGCTTAACTTGACAATCTTCACAATGTATGTATGGTAGTATGCATAATTATATGTTTATAGTATACAGAATTAGCAATCAGCCAGAAACAGATTAAACCAGCAGTGAACCTTAATAGATAATTGACTAAGTAATTAACAAATAGTTACGGTTGGATAAGATATTAATATTTGAAGCTTAAAGCATTAATTTGCTGCAAACTAAATGTCTCTAAATGTACTGCGTCTGTAGGAGCAGAGAGCACTCTTCTACTGTCTTTGACAGTCTGGGGCAGGTGTCAGAGAATGAATGGAAATTTGTACAAATTCAAATAAGAGACAGGTCAAGAAAATGTGAGGTCATCCATTTTGGTAGGAATAACAGCAAAATGGACTATTATTTAAATGGTAAAAAATTGCAGCATGCTGCTGTGCAGAGGAACCTAGGTGCCCTTGTGCAGGAATCTCAAAGAATTGGTTTGCAGGTGCAGCAGGTAATTAAGGCGGCAAATGGAATTTTGTCCTTCCTTTCTAGAGGATGGAGTTTAAAAATAGCAAGGTTATGTTGCAGCCATATAAGGTGCTGCTGAGGCCACATCTGGAGTACTGTGTACAGTTTTGGTCTTACTTGAGGAAGGATATACTGGCACTGGAGGGGGTGCAGAGGAGATTCACTAGGTTGATTCTGGAGTTGAGAGGGTTGGCTTATGAGGAGAAACTGAGTAGACTGGGGCTATACTGATTGGAATTCAGAAGAATGAGGCGAGATCCTATAGAAACATATAAGATTATGAAGAGAATAGATAAGATAGAAGCAGGGAAGTTGTTTCCACTGGCGGGTGAAATTAGAATTAGGGGGTATAGTCTCAAAATAAGGGGAAGCAGATTTAGGACTGAGTTGAGGAGGAACTTCTTCACACAAAGGATTGTGAATCTGTGGAATTCTCTGCCCAGTGAAGCAGTTGAGGTTACCTCATCGAATGTTTTTAAGGCAAGGATTGATAAATTTTTGAACAGTAAAGGGTGGGTAAGTGAAGCAGAGTCCTCGAAAAGATCAGCCATGATCTTATTGAATGGCGGACCAGGCTCGAGGGGCCAGATGGCCTACTCCTGCTAATAGTTCTTATGTTCTTATGAACAATCTCATTGTTCCAGTGCATGAACCAAGGTAGGTTAATGGCTAAATCCAATAGAACTAACCCTGTACCAACAAATGACCGCTTGGCTAATTACAATAGGCCTGATTAGGGATAAGATAATAGTAATTTAGAGGTTAAAGTAGAGGTTCTGAGCAATATCTTTGCTGGCTGACATCATATCAGAAAGGATTGGCACTGCCTCTGTAGGGAGAAGGTGGTGAGTTTGAAAAACTTCAAAAGAATTGAGTGAATTAAGCATTTAAAGTTCACCACCTACAATTGGAACTTATTTTGTCTGAATAGTCTTGTGTATTACTTTATTATTCCATCTTTAAATAAACTTTCTAATTTCATCACTAAGTCTTATGGGCTATCCATTATGGTTAAAGTTTCAAGAGTTAAAATATGAAGAAACGATATGAAGAGTTAAAATTGATTAATGATTGGATTCAGATGCACAAGTCATACGCCCAAAAACCTTAATCAAAAAATCTTACAGGAGGCACAACCTGTCCACTGCTTTCAGCCAGAAGTCAAAGATTAGCCCTGTTGCACACTCATTGGCCCTAAAGAAACTGCAATCTCACAAATGTAATCTGCATGCACTATATCTAAAACAGTCTATGTGTTATTGCATTCAATACTGATATACACACGTGCTGCAGGATTTGCAAGTTTAAAAATGATATTTTCACTCAGAGGCCAACTGTACAAAGGAAGCAACGAGAAAATGATCATGGAGAAAGAATAAGTTAACTATTAAAATAATCTACCGGAAGTCGATTGCGGTTCTGTTCAGTTAGAAAGTCCAATTGTAAGTCATGCAGGTAATACTGAAAAGATTTTCCATTGCGATCACAGAATAGTAAAGATTTGTTGACAAATATTTGTAAGATGTCTTCTACTTCTTCTGTATCCAACGCCCACAGAATACACAGAACCTGTTCCAACATGGAAATTTACAGTGATAAATGAAATTTACCATAGAAATAACTACTTGTATTTTTATAGTGCATTTAACATAGTAACACATCCCAAGTCACTTCAAAACGGCTTTGTTAAATAAAACATGACACCAAGCAGATAAAGAGATATTAGGGCAGACGGCCAAAAGCTTTGTCGTAGAAAAATGCAGGAGGCCGCCATTTGGCCCATCAAGCTTGCCCAACAACAATCCCACCCAGACCCTATTCCTGTAACCCCTCATATTTACTCTGCCAATCCCCCTGATGCTAAGGGACAACTTAGCATAGCCAATCAACCTAACCCACAGTTCTTTGTATAAGCATTTGGAGCGTTGCGATCTGATTAGGGATACGCAACATGGCTTTGTTCAGGGGAGGTCTTGCCTTACGAATCTGGTAGAATTTTTTGAGGAGGTGACAAAAACAGTTGATGATAGGCGAGCTGTTGATGTTATCGATATGGATTTCAGTAAGGCGTTTGACAAAGTCCCTCACAGTAGGCTGGTAGAAAAGGTTAAGGCACATGGGATACAGGGACAGGTATCTAGATGGATTGAAAACTGGCTAGGCAACAGGAGACAGAGAGTAGTAGTGGAAGGGTCCTTTTCTAGCTGGAGGTCTGTCACCAGTGGTGTGCCGCAGGGCTCAGTACTGGGACCTCTTCTCTTCGTAATATATATAAACGACTTGGAAGAGGGCCACCACTTGGAAGTGGTGTGATCAGCAAGTTTGCAGATGACACCAAGATGGCAGCATTGGCGGATAGTGAGGAGGATTGTCAGGTGACACAGCAGGATATAGATAGGCTGGTATACTGGGCAGATAGATGGCAGATGGAATTTAATCCTGACAAACACGAGGTGATGCATTTTGGAAGGAATAATGCAGGGAGGAGTTACATGATAAAAGGTAGACCAACTAAGAGTATAGAAATGCAGAGGGACCTGGGAGTGCAAGTGCACAAGTCTCTGAAGGTGGCAACCCAGGTGGAGAAGGTTGCGAAGAAAGCTTATGGAATGCTAGCCTTTATAGGAAGGGGTATAGAGTATAAGCGCTGGCGTCTAATACTTCAGTTGTACAGAACGTTGATTAGACTGCATTTGGAGTACTGAGTCCAGTTCTGGTCACCTTACTAACGAAAGGACATGGAGACCCTGGACAGAGTGCAGAGGAGGTTTACCAGGATGCTGTCTGGTATGGAAGGACTGGGTTATGAGGAAAGATTGGGTAAACTGGGGCTCTTCTCCTTAGAAAGACGGAGACTAAGGGGGGATCTGATAGAGGTGTATAAAATAATGAAGGGTATAGATAGAGTCAACAGTGGCAGGCTTTTTCCTAGATTGGAGACAAATATCACGAGGGGTCATGAGCTAAGGGTGAGGGGGGAGAAGTATAATTTGGATACTAGAGGGAGTTTTTTCACACAGAGGGTCGTGGGGGTATGGAATGCGCTACCAAGTAAGGCGATGGAGGCAGGCACGCTGGACTTGTTTAAGGTTTACTTAGATAGGCACATGAGTGAAACAGGGAGGGTTATAGGAGACAGTTTTAAAAAGGGTCAGAGCCTCGGGACGATACTGGAAATGTAATACTACATGTTAACGTTTTGTCTCTCTTAACCCGCAGGTGTGTCGGTCCACCCTGCTGTCTAACGAGGGGTGTGCGTGGGCTGCTTTTGGATGTTTCAAGAGTGGCCTAGTAATTTGCATCATTGTGTGTGCTTAAACCTGGACCAGCAGATGGGCACCACAACAGCTCAGTGACTATCACTGCTAGCTGTGCAGATACATGGATTTGGGCCTGTGTCTGTGGGAGTTTGCGCATTCTCCCTGTGGTTGCGTGGGTTTCCTCCCACACCCCAAAGATGTGCTCTTAGGTTGATTGGTGTACCAAACTGTCCCTACACTATTCTCCCCTGAATCTGGTTACAACAGGGGTACCATTCGCATTCACACGGGGCAAGGTAGGTGTAGGAAAATACTTTGTTAAGATGGCAGCGTGGGCTCGTTGGGCCAAAGGGCCTGTTTCCCATGCTGGGTTGTTCTTTGTTCTTCTTTGTTCTTTGGAGTGTGGGAGGAAACCCACACTGACACAGGGAGAATGTGCAAACTCCACACATTCACCCAAGGGTCCCTGTGCTGTGAGGCAGCAGGGCTAACCACTGTGCTACCATAGTGAGATAGGTTAAAAGAAAAACGTCAAAGAAGTAGCTAGATGGAGAGTTTAGGAAGGGAATTCCAAAACTTGGGGGGCATTGGCAGTTGAAGGGACAGCCCCCAGTGACGTGGCTATTAAATAAGGAAAGTTGAAATGCCCAGAATTGGAGGGGAGAAAGTACCTGGGAAGGTTGTATGGTTAGAGTATATTATACAGAAAGAGAGAGGTAAAGTTATGAAAGGATTTGAAAATAAGGATGTCAATTTAACCAGGAGCCAATGTAGGTCAGTGAGCTGATTGGTGAACAGAATTTGCTATTTCTATTTTTCAGCAACTGACAGTGCGAACATTCCTCAACGTAACTTATTTTCAAAGAACCATCAACGAAATCTCCCATTTCCTTGAATCAGAACAGGCCATGCATTTTATGCCTTACAAAGCTATACGACGCCATAGGGTTTCAAACAAAATCAATTAAAACAAACACACACAAATGTAAAAACTTCCAAAACTGACTGGACTGAAAGCATGCCTGTGACAAATCATGTGCATTTGTTAAATATTTTAGCTAGCATTTTATCTAAATTACAGGAATAGCATGCAAAGAATTAACTACAGCAACATTATCTTTGCAACAGAAAATCATCGGTTCAGGTCAAGGCTGCTACAATGGATGTCTAAGGTGCCAAGTATTTAATAAGCCTAGTTATACATACAATGACAAAGCTATTTCAGTTCAAAGTTTGGCTACATTCAATACTGATGAATGGAGATTTGTTCTAATGAAATTACAAGAGGTATGGACGCTGTCACATTTGTTTTCGGAAGCCTATAGGGATCCCTGATCAATGAGATGTGGAACATAAAATAGACTCAATCTCAGATAGTCCAAACAAAAGAAAGACTGTCTTCCTCTTTTAAAACAGCCTGAAACATGAAACAAGTATACTCTAAACATACGTTTACCCAAGTTTACCAAAAGACAAGGAGGATGTGGATTATGTCTGAGCTTTTGGATTGACAGCTAGTTGTGACCTTTTAAAAAGGTCAGAAACATTGATTCACTGAAGTCCTCAACGTTTGAATGACAGATTGTGTTCTGATGCAACAGAATTATATTGAGAGTCATAACTGGGTCTTGTGGTCAAAAGCTTCAAGAATGTACAGCAGTTAGCAAACACAGTTAGGTTGTTGCAATCCCAGCTGATGTTATTGCTGGACAAGTCAAATCCCAGGTAGAACACAGCTTGCTAAATCGTAACACTTGCTTATTTAGATACATGGAAGGCGGTTACGGAACAGAGTCACAGGATTCAGCTGATGAACATTTAACAAAAGAGTAAAACATTTATTGAGCAAGAAAAAATTAAACATATACATTATTTCTTCGCTGCACCTATACCTTTATTGCTATCTACAGATGCAAAAAGCTAACACATGTTACAAGTTCTAAACTGTATTTTAATGTTTTCAGTAAGTACACAATCCATATAAACCAACAGGAAAATGTGGTCAGACAAACCACATTTTGAAACCAAGTGATAGATTCTACCCAAACAACTTCTATGGATTTCTCATCAATTCCTCCAAGATGCATGCCATGCTGTGAGCCAAATGGTCTTGAGGGTTTCAAATTTCAACTCTCAAAATACATGTCTTGGGAATCTCCTCCCCAACAACACACTTGCCAAGTGTCTTCATCGCTGATGCATGTCCAAGGTTTCAACTTCTCCATTCAATGTTCCTCTGCCTTGGAGTGACACGTGCATTCAAGCTTTGCATTCTACACAATGCTAACACTATTGCTCTCCAGGCCCATATTAAGGAGTCATCAACCTGGGATCTTTGGCTTCTCACAAGCCAACATCCCCAGGTCTGCATCTTGCAGCCCTGTCTTTAAATCAGAATTCCTTTCTGCTCCTCATGCTCAACTTTAATGAAAGAATCCTCTTTCCAGTTTCCTGTTCTTTGTTCCATGGCTTCACAGTCTTCCTGGACTTTCTTCAGTCCCATTCCAAGTTTTTGGAACTTTTCTGTTCTTTAGTTTGGGACTTGTTTTCTGTCACATTGCATAACCCTGTCTGAACTGGCAGAGTCTGTGGAATGCTATGTCCTTCTGAGTTACCTTGTTCCAGCTGCACTTCAACTGTGTTTGTATTGCTGTGGGTCCCTGGTTGCTAAGCAACAGTCCAGTTTTTATATTCTGTTTTAATGTCATAAAACCTCATTAAAATGCAAGCACAAATACAGAAAGATAAATTAAGCTTAAACTTAAAACTATTGCTTATGCTCAACACACAAAAATAGAATTATCTAGAATCATATCTATTTCCTACCAATGCTACATTACGTTTAAAGTTTATACATATAAAGAAAGCAAATAGTATCTTTGTTAGTTTATGCACCAAGGAGAAATGCATATTTTACTGAGCTATATAGATTACTGCCTTATCTAATTAACACAACATTGGTCCAAAACCCATGTTGTGATTTGGTAACAATGAACTTTGAAACCATCTTTCAAGAACAGGAGAAGCACATGAAGATGTTACTACAAGCAAGATTAAATAACTATTTTGTTCAGTTGAGCATGTAAGAATCGATAAATAATGGTTAATGTCACATTCAGTTAAAACGGATCCCATTCTTTTGGTTTGAAACTTAAAATGGTTTCAGTCCCGTGACTGACTGGTGCTTAGCAACGTGCTTACCCACACACTAAAAGGAGAAGCCAACAACTTAAGATTCACAACTGAAAATTATTTATAGACTTATTAAAACTATAGCACGCATTTCTAATGAATGAAAGCAGTGGGAAAATTTGACTTTTCACAAAGATTTTGTAAGCTATCATGTATTGTATAATGCTGTCTTGTATAATTTCTACGTGTAATATCTGGACAGAGATTATTTTAACCAGTTAAGCTCTGGCCCAGCAGGTGATATTTGCACTGATTCAATTGGATGAATTACATGTTTACTGTGACCAGAGTAATAGTTAATTTTAATATTTAACCAGGGCTGTTCTGTCAAACAGTAAAACTGAAAGTAGCCAGCCAGTCATGCACATTTGAGGAGAAAAGCAGAGTTAACATTTCAGATCAGAGGCCATTCATCAGAAGGATTATGATGAAGCGTCATTGACCTGAAATCTTAACTTTGTTTTTTTCTCTCCACAAATACTGCAAGACCAGCTGAGATATTTACATTCTGTATTTCCACTTTATCAAAGGTGTTCCCCTACAGGAGTGACATTGATCAGTTAGTGGAAGTATGATGTGAATATTGAAAAAGATGACGATTTTAAGCAATGAATCATAACAATACGATTAAGTGGAAATTCAGCTGAGTACGCTTTTCACTTAAATAATTTACTAGTGATGTTTTTGAAAGCTACTTTCCTATGATCCATTTGCAATTCACTTTCCAATGCTTTCCAAAGGGCTGTCTAAAGGATTGATGTAATCAAAATCCCATTGCTCATTAAAACAAAGTCTAAAAATGATTTGGCACAATGAAGTGATATATTTCTATAAATATAAATAGGTACATTCTACAGATATTTCTGCTCATCCCACAACACATTGCATGAAATCATTCATCACTTATCACAGCTTTCTGGTCCAATGCTATCATTTGTAAATGAGCATCACAGGAAGATCAACAGCTTTGCGCTCATTTCAAATATCCTTAATAATAAACTTAATACACAAGGGCAAATTTAAATCTACTATAATAGCAATCAACCAACTTTCTTCTCATTTCTCCACTGGATATTGGCATTGTTGGCAAGGCTGGCATTTACAGTTCACCCCAAATCACCCTTTAGAAGACAGCGATGCGCAAAATTCTTGAACTGCAGCATACTCTGGTGAATGTATTCCCAGAGCGAAGTTAGATAAGAGGGCGACAGATTTTTGATCCATTGATAATAAAAGAGAAACGGCAATGTATTTCCAAGTCAGGATAGTGTGTGACTTGGAAGCGGGTTCGCAGCTGCTGGTTTTGCCATGCATCTACTCTCCTGGTCCTGAATGGTGGAAGAGGACACAAGCATGGGAGCTGCTGTTGAAGCAGCACTGGCAAATTGCTGCAGTGCATTTTACAAATGGTACACAATGTTGCCGTCGGTGTTGAGGGATCGAAGTTTGAAGGTGGTGGATGGTGTGCAAATCAAGTTGGTTGCTTTGCCCTGGATGGTGTCAAGCTTCTTGATGTTTGCTGGAGCTGCATGCATTCGAGTGAGTGGAGAACAATTCATCATTGGCTTGTGCAATGCAGATGGCAGAGCTGCTTTGGGGAATTAAGTGGTGAGTAACACGCAGCAGAACTTCCAGTCTCTGACCTGCATGTGTCACCATTGTGACTGCTCTAGTTAAGTTTCTGGTTATTAGCAATTCCCAGGATATTGATGGTGACGGACTCAACAATGTTAACGTCATTGCATTTCAAGAGGAGCTGCTTAGATTCTTGCCACTGGTGGAGACAGTCAGCAACACGCTTTTGTATAGCACAGATGTTACTTTGACATTTAGCAATCCAATCCTCTAACGTTCCTGAGATATTGCTGCATCCAGCATTGCTTCAATATCTGAGATATTGCAAATCGAACTGAACACCACATGTTCCCATTTCTGACCTTATGATGAAGGGAGGTGATTGATGAAGCAGTTGAAGATGGTTGAGCCTCGAGCACGGTCTTGAGGAACCCCTGCAGCGATGCCCTGAGACTGAGCTAATTGGCTTGGAAAAAACACAGCCATTTCCCTTGAGCTAGGCATGACTCCAGCCTGTGGGGAGCTTTGCCCTCTCCCCCTCCCCTCCTGATTCCCATTGATTTCAGCCTTTAGCAAAGCTCCTTGATAGCACACTCTTGATGTCAAGCACAATCACTTTCTCCTCATCTCTTTTGCTTGGTTCAAAGCCATAATGAGGTCTGGAGTTAAGTGATTCCAGCAGTTATTGCTGAGTAATTGCCACTTGACAGCACCATCGACAACCCTGCCATCACTTTGCTGATTATTAAGAATAGACAGATGGAGCTATAATTGGTTAGGTTGGAATCATTTTTGTTGTGGGAGGACACATGGACAGTTTTCCATTTTGTCAGGTAGATACCAGTGCTATTGATGTATTGAAGCATCTTGGCTAGTGACATGACTAGTTCTGGAGGACTATGGCTCATATGCTTTTGATGTCCACAGTCTTGCTTTTTCCAGTAACCTTAGTTATTTCACAATATTAAGTGAGCACATCGAATTGACCAAAGACTGGCATCTAAGGTGTGGGGACCTCAGAAGGAAGCTGAACTGAATCATCCACTTCCTCATTGATGCTCAGGACAACTCCACCCCAAACCTCATTATAGTTCTCATGCTTGCATCTTGCCCATAAATAAGAGCAATCCATGGAAACACAAGCCTAGGCTTTTTAGCAACACATATCAGTTTACTAACTGATCTGGAATGAATGGGATTGGGAAATTTTTAAAAGCCACGCTTCTGGCATGGCTGGTGGCATAAAATTAATCTGCTTTCATACAAATCACATTAAATACATATGTATTTCCCATCAGTTGCCCCAAATCCAAGCTCAACAGATCAGTCAAAGCATCCAGCATTCACAGATCAATCCAGCGCCCTCATGTTTACTTGAAACAGAATTGGTGCAATTGCTTTCTGAATGTTGCCGAAGTAAAAGGCACCAAGAACAGCAACCAAAATTTTACTGATAAAACCTTTAAAAATATTCAGGCAGCAAAAGCCTGATGCAGCATTATTTCTGACCCAGAACTCTCAGGCAGAGATCAAGGGGCCTGCCTCTAGCATGCAAATAAACCAAGGCTGGAAAAACTAGCCTGGGCAAGGTGAATTGCCAACTCCCATAACTATCACCAATCATAAAGCACAGGCCTTAATTTTTAAAAACACATGCAAACATATAAATATGAGCAGACAATGGAAATTAAGCCATTTTCCCCCAGATCAGCAGGCAGTGCTGAAATGAAGCAGGTTTCCATAACCCTACCTCAGTTGGCACTTTCACATCTTTTGCAAGTATAGAGAGATCCTTGTAGTATTCTTTATAGTCCTCCTTCAACATCTCAATGCTTGCTGCCATGGCCTCGTCAAGTGCTTCATAATCGTAAGATGAGGATTTGCGAATTCTTTTGAATTGTTTACTCTGCAGCTGCTTAAGGTAATAGGTCCAGCGCCTTGGAAATTCTCGCAACAATGCACCGATGAGAGAGACAACGAGAGGCGAACCTGCAAAATCATTAGTGTGCATTTTTCAGTTTGTTTATAAAGTTTCTTTTAAAACTATCAAGTAAATTTACATGATAAACTCACAGCTAGAGATATCTCCAGCCATTATTAAATGCTGGCAAACAACATATTACATTATCAGATAGAATCTTGCCATCTGAACTATCTTCTTACTATTGTAGTCAACTTTACAGATTTTCTTTCACTTACTTATTTAAGCAAACTGAAATCTGAATCTCAAGCATCATGATGAAAGTTAGTTGAATTAGCTTGTGTCAGGCCATTTTTATTACTGCAGAAGTTCAGCATGGCCCCATTCCATCCACTTTTTCAGCTCTTCCATGGTCCAATCACCCCAGTGTTCAAAGAATCAATAGCATCTTCAACTCATAAAAACAGATACTGATGAAAGTGCCACTAGGTTAAAAGTCCCAGTTTCAGTCAAATAAATATGAAACACAGGAACAGGAGAAAGCCATTCAACCCCTTAACCCTGCTGTACATTTCAATGATGAGCCACTCTTTGCCTTTACAATACAATGCACAACTCCATCGGAGAAGCAAATCAGCGCAAGCGTCCTTTAATAAACAAGTGTAACCTTACAGTCAAAAGAAGCAAATAATGATTTACAGCATGACTTGGACCATTGCAACTACTGTTCAATGCTGACTATAGCTAGTAAACAGGCTATGAAATGGGATATCAAGCCAGGTGAGCACAAAAATTAAGGCTGGTACTTCAGTGTAATACTGAAGGCGTGCTGCACTCTCCGGTGAGACTTTAAACTAAACTGCTCTCTCAAGTAGACACAAAAGATCCAATGGCATAATTCTGAATAGCAAGGGCGATGTCCTGGCAAATATTCATCCCTCCGTCAACAAGAACAGAAATAAAATTATTCGGTCACTATCACATTCCTGTTTGAGGAAGCTTGCTGCGCACAAAATGGTCATCATGCTTCCTACATTACAGCAGTGATATTTCAAGAAGAATTAACTAACATTAACGCACTTTAGGAAGTCAGGTCATCATGAAAGGTGCTAAATAAATTCAAGTCTTTCTCTATTAAATCCAAGATCTAGGCAGACACCAATAGTTAGGCTCAGCAAATAAGTGACCACAAATTTGTTGGGGTCTGGAGTGTACTACCTGAGGAGGTAGATTCAATCTTGGCATTCAAAAGAAAATGAGACTGAGATCTGAAAAGGAAGAATGTCCACGGTTATGGGGAGACGGCAGGGGAATGGCACCAGATGAGTTGCTCAGTGAACCGGTGAAGATACAATAGATCAAATGGCCTCCTTCTGCACTGTAAGAATTCTATAAAGTCAAAAACATGTAAAATGCAGGACAGGAACAAACCATGCGACTAGTTTCTAAAACTAATGACCCACTCTCTCGAATACCTATCCGATCCCCCCTTAAGTTTTTCCAGACTATCTGGCTCTTCAGATAGTTCATTCCATAAGTTTAATATCCTCCATTTGAAATCCAATTGTCAGTTCATCTCTTTTTTAAGCTTGATCGTGGGCTCTACCTCAAACAAATCAGAAATTGATCCTTTAGAATTTCTCATTTTAAGAATCTTAATTGCTTGAAGATGCACCCTCATCCTTCACTTCTCCAGTCGGAATAATCTTTGGTTTTCCAACCTCCCCTCAGTTACGCAATCCTTAAACTAGCTGTCAGTTGTGTTATCTTTCTGGAACTGCAACCAATGGCTGGACATCCTTGCTCCAGTTCAGCAGTCAGTATTGCAGAATACCCCAAGTGTGGTTGTATTAGTGGCCTGAACAAAATCACTACGTTTGTGCTATATCCTGCCCATTATATATCTTAAAATCATAGGATGTAGGGCACCACAACCTGAAATTTTAACTTGGCTTTTCCCCACAGATGGTGTCTGACCTGCAAACTATTTCTGACATTTTCTGTTTTTATTTCAGATGACTGCAGTATTTTGCTGTTGTCCTAAGATCTGGTTTGATTGTCTTACTGTTACCACAAAACATGTTGCTATTTGAAACAAGCCATTTCTCAATGCCCCTAGTTCACTCCTGTATTTTGTCCATAGTCTGTAGCGGTTTAGTTTGTATTTCTGTTACTTATTTTCTTCCTTGCCTTTGTCATCTAACGTAAGCATCTGCCATTCATCAGCCTGCCTTCCAAACCCATTCGGGCCAATCCAATTTTAGATTGCTGGATTATTGTTCAAAAATGCTTCTGCCCAAATTCATCCTCAATCTGGTGCCATATGCAAATGTGGACCTCAACAATGGCCCTCTCCATGCCAAGTTGGGCAACCTTTTAAATTACAAAGAGAGATTAACCACTAACATGTTGAAAGAAGCCCTGAATTTTAGCAGGAAGATCGCTGCATTACACAGTTGTGACCTGGCAGTGAATCTGAATGTATAAAAAGGACACAGGCATGCAGGTTGCCCCTCTCAAATCCACACAAAAGCCATCACTAATTCATTGAACCAATCAAGTCACCTATGTTTGCTAATTCAAATCCTTCGTGTACTCCTTGGGACTCAGCAGCTTGCCACTATCTCCCAATTTGCCCAGGAGTTCATGTTTTCTACTGAGTGTCAAAAAGCGATATTGTTGACTCTTCAACTTGCTGACACCCCTGGAACCATAACCCAACAAAAGATTGTGAGTCTTAAAGAATAAGGGAAGGGGACAAGAGAAAATTATTTGTAACAACTTGATTTCTGCTAAAGATGCAAGACAGCCAGACCACCCCTTCTTTAAGGCTGGTTGAAAAGTCCGACTTAATTGCACAATTTTTTTAAAATGAATTTTTAAGCAATTCAGTAAAAGATTACAAAAACAATTCCCAGCATTTGATGAGATGTCACAATCAATTTTCAGGATTAGGATTTATACTTTCAAACCACCAATCCAAGGAACACAGAATTCAATGGGACTGACAACAATCCAATGATTGAAGTGAGCAAATGTGAATAATACATCAAACTCAGCAGCAAGATTTCATGATGTTAGCAAAGTACAATTTGTGCAGGACAAAATTCCAATTTAAAGAAAGCAGAGTATGAGCAAGCAGTAAAATTAGGCATTACTTGGGGCAGGAAATGTTCCAGTAGCGCAAAAATAAAGAAGAAAACTGTGTTCCAAAGGATCTATCTAATAGAAAAATGACTACCTTCACTTGCAAAAATAAGAATCTAAAGTTTGAAACCCTGGTGTTTGCTACTCTTAGAAAGTTAGTTACAGGAGAAGGTGGTGGGATGTTGAAGAAATAGCTAAAAATTGACAATCACTGCTGTGAAATAATTGGCCCTCAAAAAAGGGTAAAACTGACAAACTGAAGAGACACAAAAGTCAATTAAATTATTCAGATGACAGATGTATTTGTGCAGCACCTCAGCAAAAAGTACTTTAAGGTGAACAAGTCCATTCACAAAGGGGGAAAATCCCCCCCCCCCAAGAATCATATACGCCTGAATTAAGATCACTTCTCATATTTCTAATCTCCATGGGTCTAGAGCCTATCTGCTCAAGTTTTTCTCATAAGACAACCCCTTCATACCAGAAACCAGCCAAGTGAACTTCTCTGAACTGCTTCCAATGAAAGTGTATCCTTTCCTAAGTAAAGAAACCAAAGTTGTGCACAGTATTCTGGGTGCACTCTTACCAGTGTCCTGTACAGTTATAGCAACATTTCCTTACTTTTATACTTCATCCTTACCCTGACAATAAATGCCAACATTTCATTTGCCTTTTGATCAATTGCATGCTAACTTTTTGGACTCATGGACAAGATCATCCAGAACCCTCTACCCCTATATTGTATTCTGTAGTCTCACGCCATTTAAAGAATATTCTGTTTTTCTATTCTTCCTGGTAAAGTGCAAAACTGGACATTTCCCCACATTATACTCCAACTGCCAATATTTTTGCGCTATCTTCTTCAACATAGCCAACTGTCTGGGCATGGCAATGGAGCAGTGGGTAAGGATAATCTGTCAGTGCAGTACCAAAGGACTGCTGCACTGCCAGAAGTGCCATCAATCCAATGAGACACTAAACCAAAACCTGACTTCTGGGATGTAAAAGGTTCCACATAACCAAAGGCCAGCAGAAGTACCATGTCCTACCCATAGATATTTTTCTGCAATTATCACTAAAGCAAGAACAATTTTTTTTTTATTTCATTCCTGTTAGTTGGGTCCATGTGCCACAGTTCCTATGTTATAACAGTGGGATGTCAAAAGAACCTCCTTGGCTGTATGGAGATTGTAAAAAGAGCTACACAAATGCAAGTTATTTCTTTTCGCAATCAAACCTGCACCTTTGATGATCAACCTGATCCATAAGGAACAAAGCAACCACCCCCAGTGAATGAAAGATACCACTTTCCTCAAAATACGCCACAGACGCCTTCTGGGAACCCACACAAATAAGCTCCTTTGCCCTCTATTTTTCCTTTAAGCATTTACCTGAAACTATGCATTGCTATGTATTCTAAGTTATGGCAGGGACCAGCTGCAATGTCACTTCAGGATAGGAGTCAAGAGCACTAGAATCTCACTATTCTAATCTATAGCGTGGCTATATAGAATTCTAGCAATTTTCATCCTTATGTTTTATACAGATATATTTTAGAATTGCAATTTTCCTTAAAGTGCAAACAAATCCTGTGCTGCGAACACATTGCAATTCCACAACATACATTTGTATCCAACTCATGTACTTTCTCCTGGAATTCCATCAGGTTGTCCAATGACAAAAATAGAATTATCTCAATGCAAAAATCTATTCTTGTGCTTTATCCTTGATTTGTATGATACAGTGCTGGATAGCTAAATTAAAAACGTGCCTGCATTGCTTCGGTACAAGGGCTAACAACATTTATAAGGTCAACTTTTCTGTGATTCAGACTGGATCAAGGACAGAGCAACCTACTTGATTGGCACCTCTTCCACAAACATTCATTCCCTCCACCACTGACAATGACAGCAGTGTGTGCCGTCTACAAGATGCACTGTTGGAACTCACCAAGGTTCCTTATGCAGCATGTTCCAAACCCCTGACCGTTACCATCTAGAAGGACAAGGGCAGCAGATATATGGGAACACCACTACCTGGGAGATCCCCCCCCAAGCCACATATCATCCTGACTTGGAAATATATCACCATTCTTTCATGTCAGTGGGTCAATGGCCTGGAACTCCCTCCCTAACAGCACAGTGGGCACCTTAGGACTGCGACAGTTCAAGAAGGCAGCTCACCCCCGCCGGCTCAAGGGCAATTAGGGATAGAACATAGAACATTACATGGGCAATAAATGCTGGCCTAGTAGGCAACACTTATGTTCCATGAATGCTTTTTTAAAATTACCAAGTAATAACACAGTATCTGGCACAATGACGAATTTGCTGACTTCTTGATCATTTCCAAGACAGCCTAGTAATCATTTCTAGATTCCAGTGAATCATACCACCAGAAAAATTGTCCAAAAGAGATTGTGATTGTGGATTGCATTTGCTGTAACATGTTTTATTTGAATTCAAAGGGACCAAAGGAAGTACAGATGTCAATTCTAACAGGTTCAATAAGCTTTAAAAGGTTTCCCAAACCATTTGCACAAACAAACTACATGATTGTGATGGGGGAAAGCAGAGCAACAGTTCAGAAGAGAGTGCCCACCTTCATAGAAATTTGTTTGTAGGAGGTTTTAATCTTAAATACAGGATGCAGAGTTCTTGAACAAAAGACCTGACCTTAAAGCAAGTCAACAATAAAACACAGGTGATGGCAGTCAAAGCCAGCTTGCCTAAGAAGCTTTCAGAAGTCAACCTGTTTATTTATGTTAAGGAACAAAAGATAACAAATTGCAATAAGGAGCAATACATTTTCTCTAGTTCTCTTTCATCAATATCTCGCATGACAAGCTAAGGCAAAAACTGAAAAACTTGTATTTAAACCTTTTGATGAAAGCCAACTCAAATTCATCACAGGCTCATATTCAATTCATTATCAAAATTACATGAATTAAAATGTGGTTATGAATACGGACATAATTTAGGTGTATTGAAAAAATACATAAGTAACTGATAATTTGAACATTGAGAAAGGCTTCAACAGATATGCAGTATAGTCTGTCATGTTTGAGATAGGTCTGTTTTTCAGACTGTCTATATTGAAACAATGTCTATATTTCTTTACTAAAATAAATCCTTGGATTTATGTAGTGACACACATGCATAATAAAGCAAAATTTGACTCCAAGGCATTGTCAGTTGATTCTAGGTTTGGTGAAAGATGGTACGTTTTTAAAAAAGAGTGGTAAAGAGGTTTGGGGACGGTATTTCAGAGTTTATCGCCTTGAGATATAAAGGCATGGCCACCTTCAGCAAGTGGAACAATTCAAGTCAGGGTCGTTCAAGGGGCCAGAATTAGGTGAACAGAGACATCCTGGAGGGTTGTGGGGCTGGAGGAGATTTCAGAGGCAGCAAGGGGTGAATGCCATCCAAAGAATTGAAAACAAGGACGAGAATTTTTAAATTGACACATTGCTTGACCAGCAACCAAGTAGGTCAGCAAGCACAGGGGATAAAAAGTGAATGTGATTTGATGCCAGTAAGGACACAGGCAGCAGAATCTTGGATAACCTCAACTTTACAAAATGTAAAAGGAGGTCAGCCAGAAGTGCATCAAGGCTATAGGTAATAAAGGCGTGGGTGAAGTTGCAGCAAAAGATCAGCTGAGGGAGAAGTGGTATCAGGTGATGTTAGAAAGGGAAACAGGCCTTTGTCTTGGCACAGATAAAACTGCTTCATAACAATATCAGCCTTAATAAACATTTATTGATCAACTTTTCTTCAATTATTTTGAAAACAATTAAGTAGATATTGCTGGAGGCCTGTTTGACAATTGGACTAACTAAATGATACATCCTAGGGAACTCTGACTACAAACGTGCCTCTAGTAACAGAGCTGCAGGATTACATAAAAACACTGAATTCGGTAGAAGTTGAGGCCTTGAAATAAAGATTTTAATGAAGGTATTAAGCAAAAAAAAAGATAATCGATGGGAAAAACATTAACAATATTTATTATTTACGTTTTTATTTTGATGGTAAACCTGTTTTGGACAAGGTAAGTTTAATGAGAGGCAAGTTTAGACAAAATTGTTGCCTCTTAATTGTTTCAAAGTTAGATATATAAAGGATACACTATTTTAAACTATAAGTGATCAGAAGCGATTCTTTGTGTGAGAAAAAGGGAGCGACGTCTCAGGGAGACAGACAAGCATGAGTGCACAGTGTTAAAAACGACAACAGAGGTGTTCAGGAAACACATGCAATAAGTAAAAACTTTAAATGAGTCTCGAGGTTCATAATCAATGGAACTCCTGCGGCTTTGCTCATGATGAACTAGATCATACGCTGTTTGAATGCTTATGAGTTAATTATTCTACTGCTTAATTACTGTTACGTAATTACATTTGATTTCTCTCAAATAAAAATTATGTTTGTCAAGATCACTCGAATTACAGACATTCACGCTTTTATGTTTAATGATTACCTTCCTTTCTTTCTACTTGATTTGAATTATGACATGGAAATTTAAATTTAACACATCAAAATGTGAGGCAGGAAATTGTTATGGAAGTACAGATTTATGGAAGTAGAAAATCAGATCAGCATTCGTCACAGTGAGGACATAAAATACACTGTTTCATAAGGACGGCAACATTTTATCATACATTAATATATCATTCTGCCACTGACATCAAGGATTCTGTCTTTTTAAGGACACAAGGTCCAAATAATGCTTTTAAGTTCATAATGGGGGCAACTAGGAAGCTGCAGTCATTCTGCCTCAAGTTAATCTGTTTCTTGTTTAAATTTGACCCTCAAATCCAGAATACAGGCAGCATGGTGGCCCGAGTAACATGTTCTTCTGGAAAGCTGGTGCAGACTCGATGGGCTGAATGGCCTCCTTCTACACTGTAGGGATTCTATGGATGTGAATATGATAAGACGGAGCTACGCTATTTTGTCTGGCAAGGGAAATTATACTTTGTAAAATGGGGGAATGTATTATTTTGCTGCAATGTTTGTGCCCCATTATGGCAAAAATAATCAAATTAATGTAATTTAAACAGCACGTGAGTTCACTCAAAAGTTAATTTTTCAGCCTGAACCTGAACACTGAAAGTGAACCAAGAACAAATATATCTGGTGGGTCTGGTAATACGATAAGAAATTCGGCCTTAATGCCACTTTCCTGCCAGCCCCCATTACCCTAGACAGCCTTTCGGATCCAGCCTCCACTGCTCCCTGGAAAGAGAATTCCAAAGATTAACAACTTTCTGAAAGAAGAAATTTCTGCACATTTGAGCTTTACTTTGAAGCTGTGCACCCTCATTCGAGATTCCCTAATGAGTGGAAACATCCTCTCAGCATTTACCCCGTCAAGCCCCCTCAAAGTCTTGTGTGTTCAATAAGATGCATTTAGGGAGATCAAACACCGATAGGGAACACACATGAAATGAGAATATACTAAGAAGGGCAAAGTAAGGGATCTTGGCATGCAAGTACACAGGTCCCTAAAGGCAGCAGTTCAAATAGACATGGTTGTAAACAAGGCACATGGAGTGCTCCCCTTCTTTGGCAGAGGTACAGAATATAAAAGTAAGATTATAATATTAAACAAAAGAATAAAGAGGAAAGTACAACACAGGAATAGCCTCTTTGGCCCTCCAAGCCTGTGCCGATCATGATGCCATAACTAAACTAAAAATAAACCTTCTGCCCTTACTCGGGCATAACCCTTTATTGCCTTCCTATTTATGTCCAGATGCCTCTTAAACGTAGCTAAGATGCCTGCTTCCACCACCTCCTCTGGCAGCAGATTCCAGGCAACCTCCACTCTTCATGAAAAATTCCCCCACGTGCACAGTTGGAACTGTATAAAACACTGGTGAGGCCTCAACTGGAGTACTGTGTGCAGTTCTGATCACCATATTACAGGAAGGACGCAATTGCTGTGGACAGAGTGTGGAAGAGATTTGCAAGAACGCTGCCAGTGCTAAGAAAGTGTAACTATGAGGAGAGGTTGAATAGGTTGGGGTTACTTTCCTTGGAATAAAGAAGGTTGAGGGTTGACTTAAAATTGTTTCCCTTGGTGAATAATTCTAGAAGTAGGGGACATAGATTCAAAGTAAGTGGGAGGTGGTGCAGAAGCGACATGAGCAAGAACTTTTTTTTATGCAGAGGATGATGGGTGTCAGGAATTCACTGCCCGAGCTGAGGGTGGAGGCAGAGACCATAAACTCTCTTAAAAAGTACCTGCATCTCCACTTCAAGGGCAGTAAGCTATAAGGCTATGGGCCGGGTGCAAGAGGGGATTAGAAGGGCCACCTGGGTGTACTCAGGCTGGCATGGAGAGATGAGCTGGATGGTCTCCTTCTGTGCTGTAACTTTTCTATGGCTGTAAATTCAACTCTCATTTTTCTAAACTCCAATTAGTATAGAGCCAACTTGCTCAATATTTCCACATAAGGCAATACCTTCATCCCAGGAATCAGCCTTGTGAACCTTTCCTGAACTACTTCCAATGCAAGTACATCCCTCAGTAAAGAGACCAACACTGCATAGTGCTCGAAGTCCAGTCTCACCAACACTCTACAGTTGGAGCAAGGCTTCCCTATTTTTATACTCAATCCTCCTTGCAATAAATGCCAACATTCAATTTTCCTTCCCAATTATTTGTTGTACTTGCATGCTAATCGTTTGTGACTCATGAATAAGAACAACTAGATCTCTCCGTACTGCAGCATGCTGCAATCTCTCATCGTTTAAATAATATCCTGTTTTTCTCCCTGCCAAAGTGGACAACTACACACTTCCCCACATTATACTCCATCTGCCAAATTTTTGCCCACTCATATCCCTTTGCAAACTCTTCATATGCTCCATCCAACTTGCTTTCTGACTGATAATGTACCTGTTTCTATATATTACAAATGACTCCTGTGTTGTTTCTTCAAGCATGAAGCAGAAATTGCCATTAGACAGTGCAACATCTGAAGTATGAGGAATGGTAAATGGAAAGAAAATTCAAAATATAATATTGCTCCTCAAAACGCAATGACATTTGAGTCCACATTATGCCTTCAAAGCACATCATCCGATTTCAGAGCCAATCAACCCAACTTGCACTGCCAAAATCATTAGCCAAATCAGAATGAAACTGAGAGTGGCATCTGGATATATTAAAAGCTGCACAGGGAGGTGCACATTTCAAAAATACATTGCCTCATGAATGCTTTAAATCACTTAAACCCTTTCAGTATTCCTACCACAACTTATAAATCGTCTTACACGTTATACTAAATTTTAGATATGTAATTACTGTGCAGAAAATAAACACGTTCTACAACGTTTCAAGCAGCTGGAATCAGGTTCAGCTGTATTACCATACAGTGTATTTTAAGGTTGAAATTCAGATTTAATATACTGCCATTCAGTGGCAAGAATAAATATTGCAGCAGCAAGACTAAATAAATAATGGAATCCAGCACAGTAATCAAAGTGACTTTGCTTTTCGCCACATAATATACAACAGTTATTGATGCACTCTGAGGTACAGAACTAGTGCAATCTTAAATACTGAGATAAAAGCAAAACACTTCAGATGCTGGAAATCTGAAGTAAAAACAAACTGCTGAAATAACTCAGCAGGTCAGGAAGCATCTGTGGAGAAAGAAACAAAGTTAACTTTTAGAGAATCCCAGAACTGATTCTGCAGCAGGCACAACCTATCCTTTTGACCACAGTTTCAGTCACGTCAAGGCACACTTCCAATTCTGCTTGGTATTTGTTTCTCATCTGCAACACGATCTGGGGATGTTATGTATGTCAGCAGTCCATTAAGAGATTTACCTTTGCATTCCTCTACTATGCTGTGTGCTTCTTCTGGCAGCGAGGACACCTTTGAGTTAACAAAACGAGAGAGTATTTCTAGCCCCTTGTTGTTGCTCAGACCACTTTGTACAGATACAAGGAAGTTATTACCTGCAGAACATTAGAAAAGTTTAATGAGCATTTTTCTGCAAGACATGCTTATTCAAATTAGTAAAGCTAATTAGCATCATTACTTGGTAACTACCAAGGCGATTCAGCATTTCCAGTGATTACAGGGAAACTCATCCAATACCCACATCATTAAAATGGTCATTCTCCATTTATTTTTTAATTTCCTCTTCTGAAGGTGGTAATTAATGTTTAGGCACAGCTCTATCTGTGGAGTCATCATCTCGTACTCGATGGAGCACTTGTAGAATTTTAGAAATCATAATGTAGGAGACCATTTGCCTCATTGTGCTTCTGCAGCTCTTCAACCGAAACTTTCTCCTCTAATCCCACTGTCTTATTATTTCACTGCATACTTTTCAACATCATTTTAAATGTTACAATCAACAGCCACGTATGGCATAGCATTCTAAAGTCCCTGGCATTTATTTTCCCCAAACTTTTCTCTCTACTCTTCTAACAGAGTGCTGAAAGTTTAACTTTGTTATCAATTCACCAACCAGTGGAAACACTCTTTCACCATTTACATTCTAAAGGCTCTTCAGCATTTTGGAGTAAACACTTGGATAATGGGAGTTTGCCATAGGAGATGGCTTTGCTTTTTGTGATGTTTAATAGCAGGAAAATGCATTTCATTCAAGACTGGATATCTGATAAATAGAACACTTGCTAGCATCTCCCTGGAGTCCTGAACTCAGAATAAGTAGAATGAGCTTATTTTCTCTGGAGTTTTGAAGAAGTAGCGGTGCTCAAAATTCTTCGAGAGCTCCGCAGGTGGTTTCACCTAAGGAATTGGTCATTTAGGACTGATATAGAAAGAAATTCATCCACTCAGAGGGTTATAAATCTTTGGAACTCTCTACTCTAGAAGATGTTGCACTGTTGCGCATATTCTTTCTTTCTGATGCACTTCATTCGCTTTCCTTTAAGGGCATCTATACCATACTCAACTTACATCACCTACTCCTTGGCTACATAAGCTTCCCCTGAATTCTCCAGTTTTATATGTGAAGTCCCTTGAATTGGTTGCATCCACAAGTGAAAATATATTTTCCACTGCTACTCTATCAAACTCTTTTGTTATCTTAAAGATCTTTGTCAAGCCATCCCTCACTCAGCCTTCTCTTTCTCAGAGATAATAAAGTCCCATCCCTTTCAATCTTTCCTAAATACATATCACCTCTCAGTTCTGGTTTTGTTCAGCACATTGTTAGTTTATCTTTTTCTCCTCCCAAAGGCAATATGCAAGGACCGCTAAAGAGCTATAATTTTGCAAAAACAGGGCACAAGAATAAAACAGATCACTCCACTTGATCTTTGCTGAGCTACGGTGCCCAAATTAAATGTCTTACCTCAGGTGGGTTCTGACTACATCTGACGACTCCCAACCTACTTGAGGTAAAGCCTCAGGATTTGGCGACAAAACAACAGTGAGCCAAATATTCTCACCACTACATCGGACAGCAATTTCAGATACAAATCTATGAACGGTTAAATACGAGAATCCAAAAGATGCTGTTTGAGATCTGCTGTTACATAGAACACTACAGCACAAACAGGCCCTTCGGCCCACAAGTTGCGCTGATCATATCCATACCTATCAGGCCTATCTATAACTCTCAATCCCATTAAATCCCATGTACTCATCCAGAAGTCTCTTAAAAGACCACAGCGAGTTCGCCTCTACCACTACTGACGGCAGCCGATTCTACTCACTCACCACCCTCTGACTGAAAAACTTACCCCTGACATCTCCTCTGTACTTGCTCCCCAGCACTTTAAACCTGTGTCCTCTCATAGCGACCATTTCAGCCCTGGGAAACAGCCTCCAAGAATCCACCCTACCTATACCTTTCAACATTTTATAAACCTCTATCAGGTCACCTCTCAATCTTCATCTCTCCAGGGAGAAGAGACCTAGCTCCCTCAACCTATTAGGCTGACGGAGCTAGGTTTGCAAAAATGATATCTTGCCATCTGCCTCATCATTACAGGGCACTGATAATGTGAAGTTGCTGTCTGAACATGATAAATACAAACTAAGTTGCAGCATACCCATTTCAGCCCACCTACCCTTTTAATTGCTGCCCATCAATATCTCTGGCGTTGAAAAGTTATTGTATGAATCCTCATTTCTTCAAATTACTTGGTGATTTTTTAAAAGCTAAAGTAACGCAAGTAACCATTATCTTGCAATTGTGTCTCTGTCTATACATGCCGTGTTTGTGAACCCAACTCTTCACTCACCTGAGGAAGGAAAAGCGCTCCGAAAGCTCATGATTCCAAATAAATGTGTTGGATTTTAACCTGTTGTACGACTTCTTACGTAACTTAATTTACATTTCCTTGTTTGTCCCTCCACTGTCCGTTTAACAATCTGATTGATTAAGGAGATAAGCGTTTGCCTGTCCTGTTGCCTCAGATGCGGGACAGAGGTTGCCTCATGAAATTCATCTCACACATCAGATAACTTACAATGCAAAATATCATGGAGATTAAATAGGTACGGCAGAGTCTAACTAACACTGGGTGCCATTCACAGACCGAGTGCAGCAAATTTTGGGCCACTGGTCATTTTGATTATATACGTACAATAACTTTCAGTGATTTGTCTACATGGACACTTGAATCCACCAACTCTTCCACAGCTCTTACTCTCTTACAGTTAAGAAAATGTTCCAATTTGTCCTCCTCAGAACCAAAGTGGATGGTCATACTTCCCCACAATCTCATCAATCAGGTAACCCATTCTGTTATCCCTAACTCCGAACCAGCTACCCACGTTTATCACAAAGTTAATGCCAATTCCATTTTCATTTTTGTTCTTCATCTCCATTCAAGCATGTTATCAAATGATATTTAACAATACTCCCCTATGTACGTGCTGGTCACTGTGAAAGAAAATCTCCTGGATTCATCAGTCAGAACTTATCCTTCACAAAGTCACGCAAAGCTCTCTTCAATCAGTCTCTGATTCCAGTGCCTTTCCCACAACTGGCAATAAACTGACAGGGTGCAGTTACAGTACGTAGCTTCCCCCTCCATCTCTTCTAAAATAATACACACATTTTGAATCTTCCAATTCAAAGGCAAAATTGCTGAATCTAGAGGGCTTTGAAATATCGTGACTAATGCACCTGCAATTTCCTCACCTTTTTCTCTTAATGCCCAAGGGTGCAAACTATCAGGCCCTGAAGGTTTTTCTATCTTAAATGCTATTATTTTAACCATTATCATTTTTTAAAACCTGATGTTAAATCCATTAGATTTCTCCTTTTGATTTATATTTAGTTTTGCTTGAACTGATGGCACTTTGTCCTCTTCTTACACTGTAAATATGGATATAAAATACTTGTTTAACAGGTCTGCTATTTTCTTATCCATTTGATCTTGCCTGCACTTTCCTTTGATGGATCCATATTCTGCTTTACCAATCTTTCTCTCTTAAATATTTAGCCTTAACAGCACTTGAAAGAATTTTTCCAATTTCCTTTTTTATTGCTTATTACATTCTTTGTAGCTGAATTGTTTAATATGGTTTTTCACAGTCTGCTGGATTTCTACTAATTCTTTTCCTTTATCTTGATTCTGTCCCTTATAGTTAACCAACCGTGGTGAATGAATATATGTGGAACTTCTGTCTTTTAAGCAAACACCCTGGTTCTGTAGCATACTGGGACAGATGGTAGCACAATGGTTAGCACTGCTGCTTCACAGCGCCAGCTCCGACCTTATGCCACTGTCTGTGAAGAGACTGCTCATTCTCCCCATGTCTGCATGGGTTTCCTCCCACACTCCAAAAGGTATGCGGATTAGGTTGATTGGTCATGCTAAATTGTCCTTTAGTATCAGGGGCACTAGCAGGGTAAATACTTGGGGTTACAGGGGTAGGGCCTGGGTGGAATTATTGTTGGTGCAGGCTCGATGGGCCAAATGGCCGCCTTCTGCACTGTGGGGATTCTACGATTCCAGAAGTATTTCTTTAAATTCTTCCCAATTTATCCTCGTTTTGCTAAATAATTCTTTCAATACTTCCCACTGTGTAGGACTACCCCATGAAACCCATGCTTCTTGTCAAGCGTGTTCAATTACAATCCACACTGAATCTGTAGAAAGACTTGATCAGTTTATTCCCGTTCATCTCCTTAGAACATAGAACACTACAGCGCAGTACAGGCCCTTCAGTCCTTGACGTTGCGCCGACCAGTGGAACCAAACTAATGACCCTCTAACCTAAACTATTCATCTCCTTAGTAACACTTCCTTCAAGATAACCCACAAGAATGGATCACAGTCTTTGAATAAATGATCCAGTCCCAATCACAGAAAATGGCCTAGTCCAATCCGCAACATTCCAGATAAAAGCCTTCAGATCTGGAATACACGAATCCTGTAGAAGCTGAATGCCAACATAACTTACACCCCTCATCTTTGCCACATATCGCTGCCTGCTCCGGACCATATCCATTCCTATTCTGATAGGAAATACACCAACAACGATCTCACCCAGGCCCTAACCTCATAACCCCACGTATTTACCTGTTTATCCCCTGATAGTAAGGGACAATTTAGCATGGCCAATCCACCTAACCTGCACATCTTTGGATTTTGGGAGGAAACCGGAGCACCCGGTGGAAACTCACGCAGACACAGGGAGGACGTGCAACCTCCGTACAGTCACCTGAGGCTGGAATTGAATCCGGGTACCTGGCACTGTGAGGCAGCAATGCTAGTCACTGTGCCATCTGTACATGGAGAAGAAGCAGTTATCAGGGAACACTGCTACACACTCTAGTTACGATGTTGTGCCAGGCCTCTCGACAATTTATCTGGAGGCCAGTAGGATCATCAGTCATCTCAAGATTCATCCATATCTCCACAATCTGTTGGTGTACACATCTTCAAAACTCTTAAAATTTAAATGCGTGAAACAACTTAAAATGGCTTGAGCATATACACGAATTAAATACGCAAACTTTGTTTCTTACAACTTAAAGCAGTTTGGAAGAGGCACAAATTACAGGATCTGTGAAAAACAATTATTTTAGGAATAAAACCTCATTACCTGTAACTGCTTCAGTGATGCTCTTATCTCTGCTGGTGATTAGAACACGACATTGAACATCAAAACATTTTAGCACCCAGCTGTCCCAGACGTCATCCAGAACCAAAAGTGATCTAAATTAGATTGAAAAAAAAGAACCTCTTGGTATGCAGAATGTTTCGCACCCAATTAATTGCTTTAAACTGTAACAATTATTAATTACATTGGGGAAAAAAAAACAGATTTAACAAACACAGCTTTCCAGATGTACATCATCTTCTAACAACAGTGAAAAGGTAAGTTGCCCTTTATTCTCTCACTCCAACTTTGGTGTATCACCCACTGATACCAATACATTATTTCTGAGAAACGTACTGAGCAAACACTGGCATGTCAGAACATGATGGGTGGAATTCTCCTACTTGAGGCTAAAAATGGTGGCAGACTACTCCAGCAGTGCCTGTCCCATCGACCAGAATAGCAGGATCCCACGCCAGATTCTGTACTTGGAAGCTCATTAATTATGCACAAAGTGAGTTCTCCTCTGCCTTTCTTAGCAAGTGGGCAACTGATTCATCCACTCACCCTCAGCTGACAGCTTTGAAGGTCCAGGTGCCATATTTAATTGCTGGTCCAACATATGAGTATCACTCTCTCTCCAGCCCACCTGCCTTCACCAGACAGCAGGATGTCAGCAACCAAGAGGAAAAAGGCCAGCAGCTGCAAGAAGAAGTTTGTTCCTTGGCTCAACCACCCTCCCTCCACACCCCACCCCCCGAACCCATCACCAGTGAGGCACCCATGCCCCGCTTGTACCTCTACCCGCCACCTCTGGACGTTCATCTATCTCCTTCCATTAAATGTTGTGGTATCCTTTTGAGCTCCTTGTTTGTGAGCTTTTCACAAAACTTTGTTGGGTCCAATTTCCCTCTGCTTTCCACAGATCGTCTTCTTCATCCACCTTCGTGCCCCTGTTCATGCTATCATGAGTCCACCCCCATCTTGGTTAAGTCACACCCCTCTCAGATCACTCTCCACCTCAATTGAACTTTGGATCTTTGTTGAGGGCCAATGTGTCCAGCAGCAGAGTGCTTGCTATCCATGAAGACCAGCTTGGCATGGAGATGGAGACAGGAATCAGTTTGCTGCAGTAGAGTGGTGAATAGCACATCAGGAGAATCACAGAATCATACAGTGGAGAAGAAGCCCTTTGGCCCATCAGGTCTGCACTGACATGCAAGAAACACCTGACCTCCCACATAATCACACCTACCAGAACTTGACCCATCACTATGGCAAAAAGTTCTTGCATTCATCCCGAAATCGCTGGCGAAATGAGGTCCATCTTGCACAGGTTGCTCATTAGCAATCAGGTTTGACGCTGACCTAAATTCCCACTGGCATGATGCAAGATTGTAAGGGCTGATGGGATGCCGGCGGGCAGCTGCCTTAATGAGCATTCATGAGATGCAAATGAATGTAACTGGCATGTGCTTCACCTGCCAGTGGGATGACTGTCCCACCATTAATGCACCACCTGGAGAATTGCAGTGTGATTTTATGCTGGCTTGTTCCTAACATTTTGGCTCCTGTTTGATTCACCGTGCCTCACCACCACCAAACCTGCTGTGGGCTGGTTAAACGATGGCCTAGTTGTATTCTTACTAGACTATCCATCCAGACACTCAGCTAATGATCTGGGCACCCGGGTTCGAACTCTGCCAGAACAATGGCGGAATTTGAATTCCATAAAAAATATCTGGAATTAAGAATCTACTGATGCCTACGAAACCACTGTTGATTGTTGGAAAAACTCATATGGTTCTCTAATGTATTTTAAGGAAGAAAATCTGCCGTCCTTATCTAGTCTGGCCTGCGTGTGACTCCAGAGTCACAGCAATGTGGTTGACTCTCAAACGCCCTTGGGCAACTAGGGATGGACAATAAACACTGGCCAGTCAGTGACACCCAAGTCCCACAAATGAATAAAATAAGGGAAGAACTCCGCCCAATACATTTTAAACTGGTCCTTTATACTTTGAAAATTATTCATAGTTATAATGCACACATTTCATAGCGAGTTCTATCTTTTTTTGAAGCATAGTGAAGTACATCAGTACTGAGGAATGTAACACTTTTGCAGTGCCTACACTTTGTCCAATCTAAAATAACTTGATGTTGGCACTAAGTGCAGGTTCAAGCCACCTAAGCTCAAAAAACAATCATAAATCAAATCCACTTTTTACAACAGAGCCTCTCTCCAAATGGAATAGTAGATTCCAAGCATTTCTTGCTATGAACGAAGAGCCAGGCTGTCACTAATCAGGTTCGTAAGACTATTATGTATTTAACAACTTAAAACCCTTTGTCAGCCGGATTCAAGCCCAGATCCCAGAGTTGAAGTGAGTTAAGTCTTTGCATTAACCAGCTGTAATGACTTTAATCAGACAATTGAAGTGGGCCTATTTGAATATGAACTCCCTGATTAAGAGCTAAATTGATGGGTCAGTCAGGGAGCCTCTTGCTTTGTACTTAACCAGGACTGTCAGTTCCTCTGGGACTCCGAGTTGAGACTGCGAACTGAAAACACTCTATATACTGCTGTCAGACCTGTAAATAAAGGGATTTTGGTGAAGGGACTTCTGCCTCCGAGGACTTATTACACCAGCCCTTCCCTTCCCCGAGGCACTCTACACACAATAATCTAAAGTCTATTTTTACATCAAAGCACTTTGTCCAATAATTTGATGTAAACACTGAACGATGTGAATTTTGTGCTCACAATTCTAATCATCAGATCATCGGAATTATGTGAGTAGACTGTGCTGCATTCATATTTCAAAGCTGGCAACCTGTTTCCCACAGTTACCTGTACTTGACATTTTAGTAGTAATGTTCACTAGGTTACTTAGAACAGAACACATGTCAGATTCCAACGCGTTTTTGCACAAAAAAAGACATTTGCATCTCTCCTACCTGGGGTATTTACGTGACATCAAGAAACGGAGTCGATCCTTGGCTTCCTCAATGTTTAAAGGTGGACTTGGGTAAGACTGTGATCCCTGGTTAAGTCGGCTGCAGAGATTCTGCAATTTAACAAGAATACCTGCACGATCCTGTTTTCCAACTGCGACCCAGTGCACTCCTCCAGGAAAACATTCTGTCAAATTACAGTTCCGAAAGATGTAATCAAAATAACTGATCACACCAAAGAAATAGTCTAACAATGCTGCAGAGATGTTTGTAGCAATTGAAAGATCATGTGGGGTTAGGGATAATTTATTAGCTTGGGTAGAATACTGGCTAGCTGACAGAAGGCAAAGAGTCACGATAAATGGGTCTTTTTCTGGTTAACAAGATGTAATCAGTAGGGTGCTACACGGTTTGGCCCTCAGGGCCCCAACTATTTACAACCTACGTAATGACTTGGATACAGGGGTAGAAGGTACTATAGCTAAATTTGCAGATGACACTAAAATAAGTGGGGTAGTGAGCTGCAATGAGGAAATAAGAAATTTACAAATGGACATAGGTTCGGTGAGGGGGCCAAAATGTGGCAGATGGAGTTTAATATGGATAAGTGTGAGGTTATCCATTTTGGTCTGAAAAATGGATAGGCAACTTACCTAAATGGAGAGAGGCTTTGGGTGTTTTGGTGCAGAGGGATCTGGGTGCCCTCATGCATGATACACAGAAAACCGATATGCAGGTAGAGCAGATAATAAGGAAAGCAAATGGAACTTTGGTATTTATATCTAATGAAATATAGTACAAAAGTAAGGAAGTGTTGCTACAACTACACAAGGCATTGGTGAAGCTTCACCTGGAATACTGTGTACAATTTTGGGCCCCTTATTTGAGGAAAGATGTGGTGGCATTCAAGGCAGTTCAGAGGAGGTTCACTGGATGATTCCAGAGGTGAGAGTTTTGTGGTACGAAGAGAGATGAGCATTGAGGCCTATATTCTCTGGAGTTTAGAAGAATGAGGGGAAATCGAGGTATATGAGATAATAAAAGGTATTGACAAAGTAGATGTAGAGCGGATACTTCCTTTTGTGGGGCAATCCAGAACAAGAATTCATAGTATTTGGATAAGGGGCACCAGATTTAGAACAGAGGTGAACAAAAAACAGTACTGCACAGGAACAGGCCCTTTGCATCATCAAGCCTGCGCCGATCTCATTGCGCTACCTAGACCACCTGTGTCACTCTATACCCCACCTGTTCATGTATCTATCCAGATAAATCATAAATTTCATTTATGTACTGCCTCAACCACCTCACTTGGCAGTGCATTCCAGCCCCCCACCACCCTCTGTGTAAAAGAATTCCCCCATACATCCATTGAACCTTTCCCCCCCCTTACCTTGAACTTGCGGCCCTTATGATTGTCATTTCTGCCTTTAGAAAAAGCTTCCAACTGTTCACATTTTGTATGCCCCTCACAATTTTATAAATGTCTATCAGGTCCCCCTCATCTTCCGTCTTCCCAGGGAGAATAATCCCAGTCTGTTCAATCTCTCCTCATAGCTAATACCAAACAACATCCTGGTAAACCTTTTCTGTGCTCCCTCCAAAGCCATCATGTCCTTCTGGTGGTGTGGTGACCAGAATTGGACACAGTATTCCAAATGTGGCCTAACCAACATTTTATACCAGGAGCAGATGGTACTTCTCTCAAAGGGTCGTGAATCTGAGGAATTCACTACCCCAGAGTGCAATAGATGCCAGGACATTGAGCAAATTTAAGAAAGAGATGACAGATTTTTAATTAGTAATGGGTTGAAGGGTTATGGACAGTGGGCAGAAAAGTAGCGTTGAGGTCTAATGAAATCAGTCTTGATTATACTGAATGGCAGGGCAGGTTCAAGGGGCTGAACTACCTACTCCTAATTCTTATTTTCTCAACTACCCATATCGCAGATTTGGGTTTAGTAACACTAAAATGAGGTGTGATAATAGGCCAAGAAGAAGAAACTACACCTGGGATTAGGCACAGCAATGAGCTATATAGTATATTTTTAGATGATGTACTAGAGCTTTATATGAATTGGTTACTGTTAGTCTGTAATTTTTGCGCCAATAAGAACTGTGATTGTGATCGTAGCTTTATTTCTTTTGGTAACTGATATTTGTAAATGTGAGGTGCAATTTGAGAAGATAACCAAAGATTATAGAATGGACACGGCAGCAAATGTTAGGTGGAATGTAAACACTCGACTGAAGGTGCTGTAAGTTTCCCTCCCACCCCCTCCACAATTCTCAAACTGCTGCCTGTGGTGCTGCTACATGTTTATTCATGTCTCTGATCTTCTGCTTCAAAGATTTCACCTTTCTTCCTACACCTTCCATGTCAGGGCTGTCAAGGCACAGGTGTCTTTGCAAAGAAAAAAAGTGGAAGGCAGTGCGTAGACCATAATGCACCAACCCACCTGAACTGTTCAAGACCCCTGAATCCTCCTATCTATTCCTTGTTAAATCCTGTTACATGTGTGAACATAAGATACCCTGTAAAGCTCCTCTGCTGCGCAGGTGTCAGAGAAGACAAGGAGTACGGGTTAACATTTGTCACCAAATAGAGATCCTAGGATCTGCCTTTGATTTTGAAAGGTACCGTGAACACTAGACTGGTGCAACATGAATGAGTCATGTCTGCTCCCTGAATACTTGGCATGAATGAGAACAAAATTACGATTGTAGCTGTAAATCAGTTGAATATTTAATAAGTAAAGTCCCTTTTGGTTAATTAAATGATGAGAGTTCACATTCGGGGCTTCAAATCACCACATCCACGCAATGAAGTACTCTTGAAAAAAACTTCAATGCTGTAAAATGATTTCAGCAGCCGCCTGGCACAACGATCAAAGAAGATGAACTGAGGTACCATGACACAGAAAGCATTAGTCACTTGTCTTATGCAGCAATGCAGTTCTAATTAAACTGTCCTACAGGGAATGTTTGACTGTTTTCTAACTGCTGTCCAAAATTGGGCTGTCAAAGATTTTCAGCATCAAAATAGAGAGCACATTTTAATTTGGGATGTTGCAATGTTGACACAAGACTGTCAAGGCACAGGTTTCTGTGTATGTTTTTTTTTGCATGGCCAATAAGTGTTTTTACGATAGGATTTCAATGAAGTGTAATAGTGGGTGTGTGAAATTTTTAACATCAATGTAGGATCCATTCTTCCAGAAAGTAGTTGAAACCCAGCCCATTTTGAGTCAAACAAGACAAGAGTTACATGTTAGCACTAAAATAAGCAAAACACTGCAGATGCTGGGATCTGAAAGAAGAAGAGATTGCTGAAAAAACTCAGCAGGTCTGACAGCATCTATAGGGAGAGAAAACAGTGTTAACGTTTTGAGTCCATTTAGCACTTCATCAGAACTAAAGGGAGGGAGAAATGTGTTAGATATTAAACTATGATATGGAGATGCCGGCGTTGGACTGGGGTGGGCACAGTAAGAACTCTCACAACACCAGGTTAAAATCCAACAGGTTTATTTGGAATTGCGAGCTTTCAGAACACTGCTCCTTCTTCAGGTGAGTGGAGAGTTGTGTTCACAAACAGGGCATATAAAGACACAGACTCAATTGCAAGAAAATGGTTGGAATGCAAGTCTTAACAGGTAATGATTAGCTGTAAGAGGCTGCAACAAGGGCAAAAACCTGGTGTGGGAGCGTGCAGGGGAAAGGGAGGATTATTGCATTAAGATAACAAATTTATGGGATTTTTTAAAAAAGTTCAAAATGGAGAAGAAAGGTCTGAATCTGTTGAATTCAATATTGAGTCCTGAGGGCTTGTCACATGCCTAGTCGGAAGATGAGATGATGCTCCCCAAGTTTCTGTTGGGCTTCACCTGAAGGATTGCCCAGAAGTCCAAGGACGGACATACGGGCACGGCAGCAAGGTGCTGAGTTGAAATTGTAAGCAACAGGAAGGTGGGAGCCTTGCTTGCAAACTGAGTGAAGGTGTTGCACTCAAAGAGCCACTCAGTTAGTCTTCCCAATGTAGAGGAGACCGTGTTGGAAGCAGTTAATACAAAAGACCAAACTGAAGGAAGAGAAAAGTTACTTAACTAAAGATGTGCAGGTTAGATGGATTGGCCATGCTAAAATGCCCCTTAGTATCCAAAGGTGTGTAGGGTTGGTACATTAGCCATGGTAAATACGCTGGGCTTTAGGGACAGCACACGGAGCTGGGTCTGGGTAAGATGGTCTTTCAGACAGCTCAATGGGCCAAACGGCCTCCTTCTGCACTGAAGGGATTTCATGGTTAACCTAAATGAGTATTTTGGGATTCGAACACAGAGGAGGAAGGAAGTAAATGTACAGGTGTTGCATGTTCTATGATTACAAGGGAAGGTGCTGTGGGAAAGGGATGGGGAGTTGAGCACGATGGAGAAGGAGCAGACCAGCGTGTCATGGAAGGAGCGGTGCCTATGGGGTGATGAGAGGATGATGTGTTTCGTACTGGCATCAAGTAAAATACAAGTAAATTGCTATTGTGGTAATCGTGGAAGCAATTTAAAGCCATCATACATCAAAGTGCATCGGCCAATGTGAAATAAATGTGTGTATTGCTGCCAATATACTAAAAATCAGTCTAGTGACACCAGTTCATTCATCACAACTATTAACAAAGAGTTGCAATGCAAGTACCACACTGTTAAAACTTGCACCTGTTCCAAGAACTGTGTTTTACCATTTAATAACACTGAGCCAGGGGGCTCAGTGTCAATGATCGTACATTCCAGGGCAAAAACTGGGAAAGGGCCAGAGGTACACTGAAACTCAGTGTACACAACTTTAGGAGAGAAGATGTCTAAAGTCAGATGTCAAAAGTCAGATGTCAACTACAGCTCAGGAGGAGGAGGTAGTATTCCTGCCTCACAGTCAAATGTTCTAAAGCTGACACTCCATTGCAACAGAGAGGAAATCTTGCAGTATTGGAGGCACCGTCTTTCAGATGAGATGTTAAACCAAGGTGGATGGCAAAAATGCTATCGTACTATTAGAAGAGGAGCAGGGGAGTTAGCCCAACGTCCTAGTCAATTTTTATTCCTCAATCAACATCAACAGGTTATCGGGCTATTATCACATTTCTGTTTGCAGAAACATACTGAAGAAAACCGGCTGCTCGATTTTTAACACTGCAACAGTACGTCACAAAACAGTTTTCCCTCATTTAGCACTCCTAACATGCTCTAATAAAATGGTGGGAGAGGAAAATGGGCAAAATTGAACTCACTTTCCCATAAGAAAGTAACAAAGATGGGTTGCGTTCCAGTTCTGTAACTTATAAATTAAAAACCTATTGGCTGTCATGAATCTAACTGGCCCAAAGATCATTTTTCTACTTTCTACACACCATCCCCTCATCCCTTCTTGTCTCCCCCTCACCCTTTCCTGTCTCCCTCTCACCTCTTCCTGCTCATCATTTCCTGCATCACATGCATTACTTGCTCTCTTCCACCTGGGGGGAGGAGCAGTGAGGTGGTTGGGAGAGGAAAGACAAACTTGAAATTGCAATGGAGTTAGGAGAGACAGTGAGCAGGAAGAAGCAAGGGTGCCCAGAGAGAGAGGCGGAGAATGAGATGCTGCGAGGAAGTAGCAAATGAGACAGAGAGGGATGGTGAGTGGGAATGAGCCAGGGTGAGGGGTTAGGAGAGGAAAGCATCAAGTGGATATCAAGAATGGCAAATAGGAGGCAGCAAGTGGGGTCAAGGGAGGGAAGCAGCTAATGAAAGGCAGCAAGTGAAATCAGGAAGTGCTTCAGAAAGAAAACAGACCAAGCACGGACAGTTGTAATGCAGTTCATGGCGCATGTACAGTAACCATGCTAAAAAATTGAGGTCAACGACGCCACTATTCAGGTAAATTCCCTAATTCACAAACTGTGCTAAAACATGTTTGCAGAACACGCTTTAAGTTGGGGGAGGAAGTACATCATCAATTATCAAGCGTTTGTAATGTCCTGCAATCATGAAAACTATTATATATACACAGTTTTTCTTTAAAAAGAGGTAGTAAAGTTAAAAAGTGTCATTAACTACACTTACCGGTTATAACTCTGTGATTCCTTAGGGCTTCGGCTGCTAATACTGACTTCCCGCAACCTGCCATCCCATATATTGTGATCCAGCCGGGATCTTTTTCCAGTTTATAGAGTACGTTTCGGATGGATTGCACAATCTCAGGACGATCAACAAACACAACAGGGCGTTGTGGCACACCACCTTCACAAAGTATAGTTTGAACTGGGGGGTGGGGGAGGGGGAAAAGAATCACAGGACAATTGATATTCTCACTATACAGTTGACTGATTTAGCAAAATTAAGTAGCAGTCAATTGCTGGGACACCGAAAGCATTTATTAGTTTTTACTTCTGCTGTTTCTTCCATCTTTAACACCTACATGTCTGAAGTTATTGGCATAGTTATATGGCTGCTTAGTGTTATGAACAAAAATTGGTTAATCACTAAAGTGTCTGAATGATGGGAGAAATGTGCTTCATCCAAGGAACTGAAGAGAAGTTCAGCAATATAAATAGAAAATGATGGAAATACTCAGCAGGTCTGGCAGCATCTAGAGAAGAGAACCAGGGTTAATGTCAACAACCTTTCATCAGGAAGTCTGGTAAATTTTCTGCAAAATTGCATACCAATCCACTGAGTTGAAAGATGTACAGCCTTCTTCCTGAAGACACTTTTTTTACTCATGGCTAACTGGTAGTCGGAGGGACATGGCGAATGAAAAATGAACAGTTAGGAATTACCAGCTGAATTTGAGCAAAGAAAATGGACAAATGGTGCAACCACTGGGTTGACACCTATATCATGAAAGATGTGATGAGTAATCCAACTGTAAACCCTCCAAGATTGCACCTCCTTCAAAAACCTCCTTCTCTATGCAATGACATCACAACACTTCCACAAATGAAATTTCAAGGACGGCTCAGCATGCCACTTATCATACGGATAGGACTGTTCACACATTATGAATGAACGTGGCTTAAAAAACTGCAGTAGCGTTCATGGCAATCCACCTAATGACAGTGCCGTGACTTGAGCTTCCAACTTGTAAAGCTGCTAGATGTCATAAAGAGATGACTACATTTCTTTGCTGATGCACTTGGCCAAAGAGTTGAAATATTTGTCTTCAATACTGTGACAATTCTCTCTTTCATTTACACTCATTTTCCTCCGACTGTTCTGTTTTTCTCTCACTGCTTATCCCTCTTCTCAAACCCATTTTCTTCGACTCATTTTTCATCCAGTAAATTTCATAACCTCTCTCCCTCTGCCGGTACCTAGTAGATACAGTATTACATTGACAATTTGTTCAAAAAAAAAAGTATTAGCCATGTATTTGGATTACATGAACCCTATCAAACCCACCACTATTATCACAGATCACTGCCTTGGTTTCCTGTTAAGTAGATAGTCTAGTTCAGGGAACTCCAGACAAAGATTGATCTAAACTTAACAGGTTCTATTTTATGGAGTTTTCTCCATGGTGCAACCTGTCTACTAGAAAATTGCTTCAAATTCTTAAGCGCACTGGAAGGGATGGAGTTTGTACAGCTGGAGGAGATTAAAGTGATCACGTTACTTTTGAAAATTGGTCAGGAGCCAGGAGAAATTGCAAATACAGACTCAGCTTGCATGAAGATGATAGGGAAGAAGTGAAGCTATGAAATAGTAGGATAAGACTGGGTCAGCGAGGGTATAGATTGGCAATGCCTGCCACATGTAACAAGTTCTGATAAGCTGAAGTTCCAGAAGATGAAGGATAAAGACAGACCAGGAGAGTATTGGAATATTCAAGTCTGTTTCAGTTGAAGCAAGGCTGAAGGAGAGGTGCACAATGGTCACAACAGAAATAGACATCTTTGTATGGAATGGTTGTGAGGCTAGAAACTCAGCTAAAAGTTGTAGGATGGTGAGGAGCTTTTTAAAACTCCAGCAATGCAGCATCAGATGTTGTCCTTATGATTGGTATTACGGTGCACTTTTGGGGAAGCAGGCTTAAAGCTTTAACCTGTACCTTGCTGCATTGGATGTTCACAAAGGCTGTCAAAAGAGGCAACAGTTGACATTGTTCATAAAGGCAAATCACCAAAAATATAAACAGAAGGGAGAGTAGCATAGATAACCAGATTCAAACAGCAGCAAAGGAAAAGGCAAATTTAAAACAATACCTCACAGCAACCATTTTTAATTCGGTTTAATTTTCCATCTAAAGAATCCTAGGCTTTAAATGACTCAATGAATTTTTGATTCTGAAGCATACAGAACTGCAAAGTCCCCAGGCTGAACTTTGAATTCTATTAAGAAATTAACTAATTTCAGCCAGGACAGCAGTGGAAGCAAATATCTTCAAACTTCCTGGGCTGGGAACAGGGGAAAAAAAAAGCAACAGTTAGTTCATGTTCCTGCTTCTGATTTGATGACTGTACAAATTTCACTGGAGGACAGGGTCAAACTCATTCTAATGTCAGCTCTTTTCTCTCCTTATAGATGCTGCCAGGCCTGCTGAGATCTTCCAGCGTTATCTCTTTTGGTTTCAGATTCCAGTACTGCAGTAATTTGCTTTTATCACTCCCATCCTTAGTTGCTGATATTCATTTGTGCTATATGAAAAACTAGTATATGGAACAAGGTATAGAACCAGATCATTTTAAACTTACACAAGAACATAACAATCTCAATATGATGTTACATCTGTTTTCTGATAAATATACCCAGCATTAGCTTGAAAGTTAAAGGCACAACTGGAGAAAAGATCTAGTTTACATCCCACTGGAAAAGACATGGAGGCTGTTAAAGACTTTTAAAAGGCCTTGACGCAATACGCTTGCAGGCACACACAAGCATTTGAAGATACACTCAGAATGCTGCTCGTCATTTGCCTTGCTGATGACTGCCCACAGACTTTTCGTGGACTTGTTAGCTGAAATTTCCTGTCATCTGGTGCTCATTGCAATGGAGATCTGTAGCTTCTATGAACCAATGAAGAAAGTGAGACTCTTCAACCTGATTGAAGAATTCTCATCGAGACATGTTGGGTCTAAATCCGGACAGGTAAAGCAGGAAATATGAAATTTAAATGAAATATAGAAAGTGAAATTTAAAAAAAGGAGAGAGTGGAGAGATACAAAAATATTGACAAAATTTTGATTTTTATTTTTGCCACATTAATTTTCTACGAAGTAATGAGACTCCATGCTTGTACAATTCATTTTTCAGTGCCGAGTAAATTGTTCATTAATAATTAGTATTGATTACACCATTAAAAACTCACATCAGTTATTATTATTTATTATACCATTAAAAGTTTACTCTTGAATGTACCAGCCTGTACTTTTTCAGTCCAGAACTGGAGTGCAAGTACAGCAAGTTCATGGCTTTGCAATCATTTCAACGTCGAGGCCATCCTCAGGAGGACTGCAACAATGCACCCTGTGGAGTGGCAGAATATTTGTGACACCAACCTCCAGATTTCTGCATTTGATCGTGCACTTGTACACTCTTTAAATTACTGTCAATTTCCTTCACTATAACAGTCAGCATTTTTAGTTGCACCATTATTCTCATCCCAAATTCCAGGCTGACAAGAGAAGCTGCTGCAAATAGTGCAAATTAAATGAAAAATCTGATAGGGATATAAGATTGCTGTGTGATGTCCTGTGCTACTGGATAGAAGGCCTCTTAATTGGCTAGCTAAATTCTGGTGGGCTTCATGGACGCAAATCAATAAATGCAACCAACTCAGAGCCCTGCATCAGATGGAGGCAGTGCAACTGGTTCAGGATTGTGTATATTAGTGGATAAAGCTGAACAGCCTTTTTGGAAAGGAACAATACCCATTTGTATTAGGCCAGTTCAGGCATTCCCCATTCAGGTCACCTTCTTGGAGTGATGCAAACCAACCACGTACTACTTATACAATGGTGGTGATGAATCTTGACAACTTTACAATTTTCGCAGTATCATTTCAGACCCTGCTACATAGCCTCTATCCTACATACTGAGATTCCCAATGTACTCAATTGTCCAATTGCTGAGCTTTACAATGATAAAATAATATCACCCAAATCTACAGCCTCAGGCTGGCACTTCAATTTAAAAAGATGACTCATTTCCTTTTCTTAGATTTCAGTCACAATGCACCTGGAACTCCAACAATGCTGATCTGTAATCAGCTATGTGGCGATGTACAAAGAAGTTTCTCTCTCCATCCCCCCCTCAATGGACAATTGCCTGTGCTCTCCATAGCAACAAGGACATAATTCAGGCAAGGAAGCAAGAAGCCTCCATCAAAGAATGGCAAAAGCACCCCAGGCTAGATAAACAACCAAAGGACAGAAAGAAAATAAAGCCTTAACATTCAATAGCACCAGTTAGATTATCTACCATCGATGGTCTGACATTTTTAGTCATTTATTCAATCCATGTAATAAGTCAGTTATACCTAAGTGGTGCCAAAAATAGAATTGAAATAGAACTGAAATTTTTAAGGCATCTATGGAGCACCAAGGTCTTGAAACATTTGCCACCCAGAACTGCTTGAACAAAGCAATGATGACTTGCAAAAGGATACATATTAATCAATTCCGCTGCTTGTAAATGAGAGAAAAAAAAACACCTGTATATCAGCTGAAAGTTTATAATGGGATTATTTTAAAGCCTTTTTCTTCTCCTGAACAATTCCAGATCTTGAAGGATAGATTATATCCCCAACCACCCAGAAATTTTACTTTTTTTTTACACAAGTTTCGTAACAATTTGCATTTTAAGCCATGTACATAGGCATTAGGACAAGTAAATAAAATCTTAGTTATGGATTTGGATATTGAGAAGCATCTTAAAAAAAAGAGGTTGTTTGACAGGGGTAAATTCCAGAGCTTGCAAGCAAAACAGCTGAGGCAGAGCCACCAAAGATAAAGCAATGAAAGTCAGGAACGTGCAACAGGCCAGAACCGGAGGAATGCAGGGATCGCAAAGGGTTGTAGGGCTAATGAAGGTCACAGAAATCAGGATTTGAAAACAAGGATGAGATTTTTTTTTAAAATGAGGTATTACCAGGAACACCAGGTCTAAGAACAAAGGAGACTAAATACAGGGGTGAATGGGACTGGAAGCGAGATATTTTTGGATGAGCTCAAGTTTACAGAGAATGCAAGATGGAAAGTTTGCTAAGAGACAGTACAATAGTCTAGTGCAGAAGCAATAAAGGCATGGGTAAGGGTTTCAGCAACACATAGCGGACGTAAGGGGCGACATTATGATGTTATGGAGATGGAAGCAGGTGGTCCTGGTGAGTGAGTGGATATGAGTCAGAAGTTCAGCTCAGGGTCAAAAAGGGATAAAAAGTTTACTAAAATTCAGAGTCCCAAAATGCTTCACAGAGGCGTTATAAAGCAAAATTTGACACCAAATCTGATAAGATGACATTCAGGTCAAAATGAGCAACAATCACGATAAAAGAGTTTGTAGGTTTTAAGAAACAACTCAAGGGATGAGAGGGAGAGAGGTTTTGGGAAGGGTTTTCAGAGCCTCAGCAACTGAAGGGATGGACCCCTGATGATGGACCAATTAAAATTGGAGATGTTCCATAACGCTAGGTTTAGGGGAGCACAGATTTCTCAGATGGTTATGGAATTGGAGGGGTTTACAGAGGGGTGAAGCAATAGAGGGATTTGAATGCAAGGATCAAAATTTTAAAATCAATGCATTGCTCAAGTGGGAATCCAGATAGGACAGAAAACACAGGGGTGACTGATGCAACTGGACTTGGTGCGAGGAAGCACAAAGGCAGCAGAGTTTTGGATGACCTCAAGTGTAAGGAATGCCAGGACTGCATTAACACAGTCAAGTTTATCAGTAACAAAGGCAAGGATGAGCATTTGAACAGCAGTGACAGTGTGTCAGTGCGAATAAATGTCAGTGCTATATGACAAGTGCAAACATCAAGTTCTTTAATCAAGTATTAAACCAGATTTGAGATGATCACCAAAAGAATCAAAGGCAACATGAGAAAACATTTATTTTTTATACAGCGAGTGGTTGGGATCTGGAGTACGCTGCCTGAGAGGATGGTGCAGGCAGATTCAATTGTGGCTTTTTAAAGGAAATTAAATAATCATCAAAAGAAAGCATGTACAGGCTTACTGTGAAAGACAGGAGGTTGGGGGGGGGGGGGGGGGCGCACGGGAACTAGCTGAATTAGTCTAGCAGAGTGCCAACGTGCATTCAGTATAGTGGCCATTCTACAATTCTAGAAGTGTGCAGCCACACAAGGTTATCAGCTAGAATGCATATTGTGTCTAAAAATGTTCAAGAACCATTTCCAGTCAGCGCCTGTTAGTTCAGGTTTTAGATAGTGATAACAGGTATCCAGCTATTACATATTATTGAGTGTATCCAAGTTAATCAATGAAGCCACCGGCAGCAGATATCATTGAACCAATCTGTTTCTTGAGGTACTTTCCACGGCTTGACTTTTTCCTTTCTCTCTAACCTCCTCCAGCCCTCCGAGATATCCATTCCTCTGATTCTGGCCTCTTCAGAGTCCTAGATTTTAATTGCTGTAATGTTGGTGGCTATGTCTTCAATGTTTTTTTATCACTAAACTCTGCAACTCCCTCCATTAACCACTCAGATCTCCACCTTGCTTTCCTCCTTTACGAGGATCCTTAACACCTACTTCTTTGATGTAATTTTTAGTCATCTGCCCTTGTATCTCCTTATGTGGTCTGGTGTCATATGTTGTTTTATAATTCTCCTGTGAAACACAGAAGATGCTAAATGCAAATAATGAAACACAGTTTGTGACTGCAGTGGAATTCACCATTGCCTTTCCTAGTCACTCAGAACCAAAATGGCAAACAACAGCACAGCAGATACCTTGAACATGTATTGGCTTAAAATTTTAAGCAGCTGACAATAGATATTTGTCTTTGCGAAATGGCTCAAGCAATTCTTCGTGCAATTCAGTAATTAGTCAAACAAACTATAACAGCATTTGTGATTTAAATAAGCGAGACAATGGAGATGGGGAGAGAAATAAAGAGAGAGAGTGATGAGGATGGTCCAGTAATTATAAATTAACTGCTGGATTGCCCTTTACTCCACAAGGAAGGGGAGTAAAGGTAGAGATTTCAGATATATATACTGCTCACAATTTTCCAATCCTCTTTAGACACGGTTGATACCAGAGAACTGGAGGAATGCAATTTTACGCAACCTTGTTCAAGAAAAGGAGAAGACTTAACCTGGCAACTATAAGTCAGTCAGTTTAATGTCAGTAGTCGGAAACATTTTAGAAGCAATACAATTACAATTACAGATGAATGAAGAAAATCCAACATGAATTTGAAGGCAAATTACACAGGATTAACCTGATGAAGTGTTTGATAAGATAATAGAGAGAGGGATGAGGATAGTACAGTTGATGCTGTAGATGGGGCATTTCGAGGTGTTTGATAAAGTACCATATATTCATCTTGTTTGCAAAATCCCATGAGATAAAAGTGGAAGTAACAGCACAGATACAAAACTGGCTAAGGAAGTTGTAGTGATTGGTTATTTTTCAGACTGAAAGGAGGCATACACTGGTGTTCTCAAGGTTTAGTACTAGTGTATTGGTGTTTTATTTAATTATACTTCCCTTCCAGGGATGTCCACCTTGAAGAAGCTCTGCTCCATTCCGACTGGATTTACATTTGTCTCTTCTACCTTGTTCGCCTTCATTTCTTTCCAATCCCTTTTCGATTTTAGTCAGGTAACTATCAAACTCATTTCCATGCCACCTCTCCCTCCTCAGTAACTGTGTCCGGCCCCTATTTATTCCACAGGGATTCCAACTGAAATTTCACTCTGTGTGTATTGGATCCATCCATCCGAGACAATGGAAACAGTTTCCATTGGAGTTTTCAAAAAAGAGTGAGATAAGTACTTGAAGGAGAAATAAAAACAGGGAGATGGGGATAGGGCAAGAGAGTGGAAGCGGCATTGCTCTTTGAAATTGCCAGCACAAACCTTTGGGCCAAATAGCCTTCTTTGTCCTTGATTCTCAGTGCTAAGAGGAGAGAGATACTTCTGCATAATATCCCAGATTCTATTTGTCGCACCACGATATATGACAGGGCAATCAATTACAACTCCTGAAGGATTATGGTGAATAAACGTGACACAATTACGTGAGACTTACTGACACTACAAACAGAAAAAGCATCTTCAAATAACTAGGACAGCTTCAAGTGCACATGACAAGCTCATGAAAAATGAGATTCAAACTCCAAATAACCGATCAAACATTTTTATTTTCCCAGTCAACTTTCAGGACCTACACTCCCACTCAACAATCCCCAATTCTCACAATCGGTTACAATGAGAACACTCAAAGTAGCTGAGACCTCAGGAGGGTAAAAACTTGAAATTCATATTGCTCTGTGTGACGTCACAATCCAGGAGTCAGATTCATTACCATGGAACCACTCACCCAAACACATGGCACTTTAATGCTGTAAGCTCTTACAGCTCAGTTTTTCCATAATGGTAGGTTATCAACCCATCCAGAATAAATTGACTTTGTCATCTCATCAATTTTATTTGTCTTTAAATAGAATTGAAAATTAGTTTGATACTCAGGCACTTGTTTTGATTTCACCTTTTCCCCTCACTTTGTTTTTACGAGCAATTTTTCCACCTCTTTATTTAATTCTCCTCTCGTCTTGGACTCAAACTCACAGCATGACAATTTCTCATATTCTTACTCGTGCCTGCAATGTGGATAGAATAGGCCAAGCTTTCAATTAAACTTTCAACAACAATGTTATTTTTGGATATACTAACCAAATGTTTGTTTTTATGTGTGGTAGCAAAACTGTTTTCCTCCTCTCCAGGAGATGTCTCACCTTGCAGCCCAGCAGGATGCTATCTTTATTGTGCGCAGAATAAAAGAATGAAGAATCATGCAATTCTGCAATCTAAACCCAAAATGATCACACTAATGGAAATGAATTCCCCAGGACATATCACTTTAATGTCAACTGCTCTGTAATTGCTTCAATTCCATTTAGCATTTGACGTCATTGGCAAGATAAAAACACAAAAACACCACAGCTCGAAGAATTAGAAAGTCTCCCTTCAGCACTGGTATTAAGTGTTAAATGCCCCAGTGCCATTTAACAGAAAAGTGGTGAAGCAACATTAGGTGGTGTACAGATGGAAGATAAAATAGTGGCTTAATTAAGCACCTACAATCTTTTGATGTAAATACATCACAATAAAAGGCAATAAGATACTTAATGACAAAGTACATTGTTGTGCATTAAATATACTTACCATAAGCAGTTGAACCATCGATAGAGCTTTTCGTTGTAGAAGTAGAGATAATTGGAAGACCATCTTGAAGTAATGCAGCAAGTTCCTTGTATCCTTCATTCAACAATGCATTGTAGAAAGATATGACGGCATAATTATCCTTCTCAAGGATTATATTTAGAAGTAAAGCAGCCCGTTCTTTCTGTGTAGCCTGAAAACAGAAACAGAAATCTAAACTGAGGGTTCCTAAAGGAAGGAAAGTAGTTAACCAGAAAGTACATAAAAGAACATTAGTCATAACAATCCACCTGGTTCACTATCAACACCAGACTTTTAATTCCAGATTTTTATTGATTCAATTCAAATTCCATCATTTGCCGTGATGAGATTCGAATCTAGGTCCCCTGAGCATTAATTAACCTGGGTCCCTGGATTACTGGTCCAGTAGCAAAGTAAATGTTTAAAAATCATTAAGTTGGCAGCGAGCAACAAACATATTACCTACTTACTAGGTCGGACCCACTAGGTTAGAAACATAGAAAAACTAGGCCATTCGGTCCGCTGAGCCTGCTCCACTTCACTTCTGTCTACCCGACTTTTAATGCCAAGATGTGCTAATATTCAGCAATGTGCAAGAAATAAAACAATCTATTGGACTGACTAATTAATGATGACATAAGATTTTTTTCTGTGTGCCAACATCAAGGAATAAAGGAATGAGTAAATCAATTTGACAGCGTAGCAAACAGTGACTGCACATGAGCTTTAGTGCAACTATGCAGATTAATCTTGGACACATCAATAAGCAAACCTGCCATGCACATCATTAATGACACTCAACTATAGACAATCACCTGATTTTTAACCTTCTGTTCATCCTCTAGACTCAGAACTTCTTCACTTATTAGGTGGTCCATAATGTACGAGGTTTTGATATCTTGCTCAAGTGCAGAGCGATTTTGTAACAAACAACTGCGGGTTCGTTCCTCCATGATAACAATGGTTTCCAGCTGAAGCAGCTTTACTGCATCCCTAAACATAAAGAGAGAAATACTGCAGTAGCAAAGTAAATGTTTAAAAATCATTAAGTTGGCAGCGAGCAACAAACATATTACCTGTTTACGAGGTCGGGCCCATTAGGTTAGAAACATAGAAGCAGGCCATTCGGTCTGCTGAGCCTGCTCCATTACTCAACTAAATCATGACTGATCTTCCACCTCGATGCCATTTTCCCCATACCAGCTCCATGTCCTTGATGTCTTTTATATCTAGGCATCTATTGATCTCTGTTTTGAATAGGCTCGATGTTTGAGCTTTCACACCCCTCTGGGCAGAGAATTCCAAAGCTTCACCACCCTCTGAGTGAAGAAATCCCTCCAAATGTCAGCCTTAAAAGTCTTACTCAGCCTTACTCTGAGACTGTGTCTCTTAATTCTAGATCCCCACAGCCAGGGGGAACATCCCACCTGTATCCACCCTAAGAAATTTCACAACACCAGGTTAAAGTCCAACAGGTTTATTTGGTAGTAAACGCCACTAGCTTTCGGAATGCTGTACCTTTGTCAGGTGCGTGGAGAGTTCTGCTCACAAACAGGGCATATAACACGGCATCTCCACATCATGCATCCACCCTGCCATGCCTCATGAGAATTTTGTATGCTTCAACAATCAGCTCTCATTCTTCTGAACTCCAGAGAACATAGGCCCAGTCTCCCCAGCAGGACAATCCTGCCAACCGAGGAATCAGTCGGCTGAACCTCTGTGACTCTCCCTCTATAGCAAGTATTTCCTTTATGTGAAGAGACAGAATCTTATGCAGTGCTCAATTATTACACTTTCATTTTTCAAATTGGGAAGTTATCATCTGAAAATTAGTACACAATCATTAGAGGATCTTCCAGTCACTGCATTTCTTTTTTTATTTTTAGAATGGAAGTTAATGAAACTCAAGCACTTCCTCATTCTGGTTTACACTGCCCAACTTGAACAAATCTGATGATGTGACATGCTAACTCTAATGCTGTAACTTTACCTGAATATTATTCCTCTACCCTCACAAGAAGACTCTCTGCCGTTGACCAAAGGTATTCAGTTGAAGAATGGTGCTGCTCCAGCAGTCTCAGAATTAAAGTGCATTTTAGAAATTCAAGTCTTCTGCACTGGCATTGCTCAATTTAAAATGTTATAAAGTGAAAATGCCTGTGATGACACTTTGGTTTCTCTCTCCTCTGCTCCTACGCAGTACACTATTCTGTAGTAGAGAGAGCAATCTGCTCTCTAGCCATTTTCTGGATCCTTAGCCAGTAACATACACAACAGTGAGGTGAGATTTTCCCTCTAACTTTCCCTTGCATATGCTATCTGCCATGCCAAATTACTTTGAATGGTCACAATAAGAATTTGCTATATGGTAAGATTATGGGAGATAGTCTGTGAAACAGAGCAGCACGGCACATCAATATTGGATGACTCTTTCCACTAATTTGATCCTCAATTTATCACCAGTGTAAACTCGTACTCTATATTTCAAATTAAAAAGGGAAAGACATTTCTGTCAAAATCTCAGGTTTTTTTTAGGCATCTGACTACTAAGTATTTCCTGAAATGTAGTCATCGCTATAATATTAAATATGGCCAAGGTTCCACAAACGGCACAAAATAAATACCAAATAATGGGCAGAATTCTCAGATCTTGTCCGTGGCCATCCCGCTGCCAGCAAGAATAGAGAATTTGGTGCTCAGCCCAAAATTCATTCACTGCATATCGGCACCAGAGAATCCCGGCTGCAGGTGAGGTTGGATGATTTTGGTGAATGTGTTTCACTGAGTTCAGTACACCAGGCAAACTGCAAGCCCTCGCCAACATCTGCACACCAACCCACCCCAAATCTTCAAATAGTTCCTTCGGATCTGTCCACCTGAACAGGCTTTGGGACCCTCTTGTCTGAAAGAGGGTGCTTTTGACAGTACTGCACCCCTTCAGTACTCTGCTGAAGTGCAAACCTATATTACATATGGGAGCTTCCAGAAAGAGGCATGAATCCACAACATTGATTCAAGGTGAGAGTGTTATCACTAACATCTAAATACTGAAATATTAAAAACACAAGTGAAGAACGTACTTAGCCAAGCGCATACCTCAGTAGAGTGTATACCTCAGCTAGGATGTGTTACCCAATGTTATTACAATTATACAGCTCTCCCTTAAGATTTTTCCCTGCCTGGTTGATGCTCTGTAACCACAAAGCTGAAAAAAGAAATATTTTCATTAAGACCTTCCATCTCACCAAGGCAGCGTAATGCAGCAACCTGTTCTGAAAACTCTGCTCACGTTTTGACAGCTGTGATAAATTTTACCCCAGCATTCAAAATCAATCATCAACATTTTAAATAATAGAACTGACAGCATTCTGTAGGGTGGCACAGTGGTTAGCACTGCTGTCTCACAGCATCAGGGACCGGGTTCGATTCCAGCCATGGGTCACTATCTGTGTGGCGTCTGCATGTTTTCCCCATGTCTATGTGGGTTTCCTCCAGGTGCTCTGGCTTCCTCTCACAATCCAAAGACATGCAGTTTAGGTGGATTGGCCATGCTAAATTGTCTCTTAGTGTGTCGATCCAAGATGTGTAGGTTAGGGGGAATTACTGGAGCAAATGCGTGGAGTAACAGGGATGGGTCGGGGACGGACCTGGGCGAGTTGCTCTGTCGGAGAGTTGATGCAGACTCAATAGGCCGAATGGCCTCTTTTGCATTGTCGGGATTATATATGATTCGAAAAATGTCAATTCATCTCATCTCCTAATGTTAACAGATTCTTCAAAAAATTCCAGATCCTACTCTTTGCCAAAATCTAATAATTTATTTCTCAGCCCATGTCCTAATGTAGCAAGTTTCGTTGAAATATTTCTGAGATGTATTGTTTGCAAACAGACCAACACATTGAACAAAAATATTACCTCCGCCCACTTCAGTGGTGGAAGGAAAAGGAAACGATGCTGTGACACAATTGCATGCTTAACAGCAGAGTTCCAGTAAGCAGACTTCCGTCACAATACTCTTGTTAAGCTACTTTCAACCTGAGTCATGCTAATTTTTTTTTTAAATCATCTTTTTCTTGAACTTCACCTAGGGAAAGTATCAAGAAGCAGAACTGCACTTCAGGCACACATTTCTTCCTGACTTCTCACTTTTCACAAGTAAGCTCCTGTGACCATAGAAACCCTACAGTGCAGAAGGCGGCCATTCAGCTCACTGAGTATACACCGAAAACAATCCCAACCAGGCCCTATCCCCGGAACCCCACATACCCACCCCACTAATCCCTCAAACCTACGCATTTCAGAACATTATGGGGCAATGTGGGTGGCCAATTAACGTAACCCGCACATCTTTGGATTGTGGGAGGAAACCGGAGCAACCAGAGGAAATCCACGCAGACACAGGGAGAACGTGCAAACTCTACACAGACAGTGACCCAAGCCAGGTTTCGAACCCAGATCCCTAGCACGCGAGACAATGCTAACCACTGTGCCACCATGATACTGTGCTACTAATATATTTTTATGTTTAACAGGAACTACTTTAAGAGGCAATGTTTTATTACAAGCAATCAGTTCATCTGACAAGAAAGTAGCAGAAGCTAAAGAAAAACAGGAAATTACTCATTTTAACCATGTGTTTATTCAGCAGAAGACTTAATGGAGTGTTTCTTGGTAAAAATAATAAGGTGAGTTAGGGATGCAGGGACAGAGTCATGGTAATACTAGAGTTGGGAGGAGGCATGCTTGAAGAAAAAAGTTTCATTTTCATTTTAAAATAAAGAGCAGTTGCTGCCTGGAGCTGGTACAAAGAAGACACTCTTGCTCTTGTTCTCTCCAGAAGTTTTCTGAAAACTCAAAGCTAGTATGCCTGGCTTTGCTAAGTAGTTTTAAAGTGGAGCTCTGGCTGGGAATTGCTTGAAGTCAGGGATCTTCTGCAAGCTGCTGAAACTCAATATCTCTCTGAAAGACTATCAACAAAGGTTAACACAAGCATACCTGTGTTTTGCTAATGGTGCTTAAAGTGCTTTTTATTCTATGAGAGAAATATTGTTTGATTGGAACTGAGATAGTGTTCAGTTAGACTTAGTAAAACAATGCTTAGAATGAAATAAAGCAATTCTATTAAAGGTTAAACTAATTCTTTATTAGGGTTAAACTGTGTTGTTAAATAAAGCTTGTTTTGATAACACCTCCCTGGTTTGACAGTAGAATCACACCTGGAGCGAAACATCCTACTGTCACATTTATGCCAAAATAGAAAAATTGTTGGGGTCTAATCTGGCTTTGTAATATACCATGGGAATTCTGAACTGGCACTCTAACACTCCCAACAATATCCGACAACTTGTAATTTTACAGCACAATCCAGGTCCCGGGATACTCTCTAATACATTTAGAGCACCAGGGTTGCCTTCTATTATTTGTCAGATTGCACAATGAAATACCTGAGCCAAGAATGGTTTCCTAAAGTTCAATGGGATATACGGGCTTTACTTTAATATAAATAGGAACTCCACGTAGCTGCTATTCAATTTCAACGCCAAATGATCCAAGATCTTATCTACCATTCACATGTCAGGTCACTCACTTCATCACTTCACTCTCAGGAAAGCGCATCCATATTAAAATCAGGATTCCAAAATTGTTGTTACAGCTAACACTCAGAATACGAATAGTAACATCATTTGCATTGCCAATTATATAAAATTTCTGAGGGTTATTTAGCTCCTTTTCAATTTTCTATGACCAGAAACAAGGACTTTCTGCGGCAGACTACAAGAATTCCAGTCAAAGGATCAAAGAATTGTTACAACCCAGAAGGTGGCCGTTCAGCCTACGTGTCCTTGCTGGTGTAGAAGAGCAAGAGGTGATTTGATTGAAACAAATGAGTGGTCTTGGAAGGGTGGAGATGGAGAGGATGTTCCACTGGATAAAAATAAGGTGTTGCCTACTTAAAACAGAAATTAAGTGAAATTTTTTCGCTCAGAGCGTCAAGCATCTTTGGAACCACTTTTCTGAAAAGATGGTAAGGCAGAGTCCTGAATATTTTTAAGGCTGAGGTGGATAGGTTTTTAGTAAGCAAGGGGGTGATAGACAGCATGTAGATTTGAGGTTACTATCAGATCAGCCATGTGGGGCCAAATGGCTTCCTGCTGTTTCTTATTCTACGTTCATATCCTCGTAAATGTACCCTCAATAGTGCAATTTGTCAGTGCAAGGTCTCTTACATACCCTTACAGATTTGTTAGAGGTTGAGGATATATTTTGCTGTTTTCTTTCACTTTGAAAAAAAAACCCTTCCACTTATATAATATCATCACGTGACTCTCAAAGCACTTCCCAATCAATAGGTTACTTTTTCCAAGTGCAGTAATTATTATAATATAGTCAAACTGAACTGCCAACTTGCACATAGCAAAATTCCACAATCAGCGTGAGATTAATTAGTTGATCTTTGGTGGTGTTGAGTGAAGGAAGGAACATTATCTCCGTTGGATAACAGATCTGGACGAATGCCAGAGACCCAGATGGAAAGGGTGTATCAGTTCTACTGCAGCAGACCCGACTGATTCTCTAAATCACTGTTTAAAATTAAGAGGTCACCCATAGAACAGTACAGCACAGTACAGGCCCTTCAACCCTCAATGTTGTACCGAGCTATGTCCAAACCCAAGATCAAGCTATCCCACTCCCTATCATTCTGGTGTGCTCCATGTGCCTATCCAACAACCGCTTGGATGTTCCTGAAGTGTCCAACTCCACTATCACAGCAGGCAGTGCACTCCACACCTCACCCACTCTCTGAGTAAAGAATCTATCTCCCTCCATGAACCTTACAGTTACGCCCCCTAGTAACAGCTACATCCACCTGAGGAAACAGTCTCTGCACGTCCACTCTACCTATCCCCCTCATCATCTTATAAACCTCTATGAAGTCGCCTCTCATCCTCCTCCGTTGTAAAGAGAAAAGCCCCAACTCCCTCAACCTTTCCTCATAAGACCTACACTCCAAACCAAGCAGCATCCTAGTAAATCTTCTCTGCACTCTCTCCAATGCTTCCAAATCCTTCTTATAGTGAGGTGACCAGAACTGCACACAATATTCCAAATGTGGTCTCACCAAGGTCCGGTATAGCTGTAGCATAACTCCACGGCTCTTAAACTCAAACCCCCTGTTAATAAATGCTAACACAGTATAAGCCTTCTTCATGGCTCTATCCACTTGAATGGCAACCTTCAGAGATCTGTGGATATGAACCCCAAGATCTCTCTGCTCCTCCACATTCCTCTGAACCCTGCCGTTGACCCTGTAATCCTCATTCAAGTTTGTCCTACCAAAACGAATCACCTCGCACTTATCAGGGTTAAACTCCATCTGCCACTTTTCTGCCTAGCTCTGCATCCTATCAATGTCTCTTTGCAGCCTGCAAGAGCCATCCACCTCATCCACGACTCCACCAATCTTGGTATCATCAGCAAATTTACTAACCCACCCTTCAGCCTCCTCTTCCAAGTCACTGATAAAAATCACAAATAGCGGAGGACCCAGCACTGATCCCTGTGGTACACCGCTGGTAACTGGCCTCCAGTATAAAAATTTTCCCTCCACCACCACCCGCTGTGTTCTATGACACAGCCAGTTACTTATCCAATCGGCCAAATTTTCTTCTATCCCACACCTCCTTACTTTCTTCATGAGCCGAAAATGGGGAACCTTGTCAAACGCCTTACCAAAATCCATGTACATGACATCAACTGCTCGACCTTCATCTAGTTACCTCCTCAAAGAATTCAATCAAATTTATGAGGCAGGACTTACCCCTCACGAAACCGTGCTGACTATTCCGGATTAAACTGCATCTTTCCAAATGGTCCTAAATCCTATCTCTCAGGACCTTTTCCATTTAAAAGAGTTGAGGCAAAATATTTCTCTGAGGGTTCGGAGTCATTGGAAGAGGCAGTGGAGGCAGAGTGTTTGAGTATTTTTAAGCCATAAATGGATAGATTCTTGGTAAGCAAAGGGGTGATAGGTTAATGGGGATAGGCAGAATGCAGATTTGCAGTTACTATCAGGTCAGCCATGATCTTATTCAATGACAGAGTAAGCTCAAGAGGACCAATGGCCCACTCCTGCCCCTTGTCCTCATGTTCGTAAAGATCATTTTTAGTGTAATATTGTGTTTTCTTAAAAATTGCAATTGTTTAAAGTTTTAAAAACATAACGGCATAGTTTAACTAGTTTTGAACCACAATATTTTGAAGGAGCTATTTAATGTTAAGAAAGTATAGAACGGAATCTGTAGAAATAATTGCGATAATATGGAAATGTCCATTGGAAATGCCTGAGGTTAGACATATGACCAGAAAAGAACAACCTCCGGAGTGAATGGCCATTGGAAAGGGAAAGTATAAATTAGGTCGAAGGCAGGTGATGTTTACCAGTGTTGATTTCAAGGGTATCAACAACTCTTGACAGACTTGTTTATATTTAAAACATTGAGATCTTTAATGCCTATTTAATTTATAAACATTGAGCTTTTTTAAGAATGACTCACTCTTATTTAGCTGGTGATTTGGTATTTTTTTAAGGTTCAGGGGAAAGATAAGAAATTAGAGGGCCTTACAGCCACAGCTTACATAGCAGTTGTAAAAAAAAATGGTACAATCAGGTAGACTGCCTACAAATAAAACAGAAACACAACCTTCTGAAGGAAGGTGTAGTTTCGGAAACAGAGATATTCACAACAAAAACGCAGTATAGCATCCTCTTGATGCCATGTCCATGTTTATTTGTTGCTGTTACTTGAAGCCAATTATAAATGGATAACAAACTCACGAGAAACTTCTTCACCCAGAGAATGGTTGGAATGCTCACAAAAGCCAAAGCCAATTGTTCTGCCTTCTAATCTTGGTAAGATGTCTCACATCACCAGGTTAAAGCCCAACAGGTTTACTTGGTAGCAAACTGTTGGACACTAACCTGGTGTTGTGAGACTTCTTACTGTGTTTACCCCAGTCCAATGCTGGCGTCTTCACATCATTCTAATCTTGATCAGGAATGGAGCAAATCTCTATTGGTTATGCTAAGCTGTCGAAGCATCATTTCAGTTAAACTGGCTCCAGATGGACAGCAGTATAAGAGGACAGAAAGTTACCAACTACATTTCCCAAGCTTTAACTTCAGTCACCATAAGAAAAGTAATATTGGTTACTACAGTATTTTGGTCATCTCACTGGCAGAACATTCAAACTCAACACAAACATGGTTGCCACCAGCCAGCAGAGGGGTGCTCCACTGGCAACAATGGAGAAACTGACATAGTGACAGATACACAGTGGGAGAGTAGGTGGTGATCTTTCTGACCCCTAGCTACATGTTTCTGACAAATATACTGTCAGTATATAGACGTATTCACTATCCTGGGACAGCACGATGGCACAGGGGCTAACCCTACAGCCTCACAGCACTAGGGATTCGGGTTCAATTCCGGCCTTGCCTCACTGCCTATACGGAGTCTGCACGTTCTTCCCAAGTCTGTGTCAGTTTCCTCCAGGTGCTCCAGTTTCCTCCAGTAGTCCGAAAGACATGCTGGTTAGGTGCACTAGCCACGCTAAATTCTTCCTTAGTGTACCCAAACAGGCAGTGGCGGAGTCTGGTGACTAGGGGATTTTCACAGTAACTTCATTGCAGTGTGAACATAAGCCTACTTGTGACACCAATAAATAGATAAAATTAAAAACTTAGAGGGTCTTCCACAATTCTTGCTCCAGAGTCACATGGATTTATATCACAATGATAACAACTTCCTCACTGTGCGGTGGCACTCACACCTTTGACAGAGTCCCTCTGGGGTCTTCAGCACACATCAGCTAAGGCTGACCCACTCTGACCCATCACAAGTGGGCTTACATTAACACTGCAGTGAAGTCACGGTGAAAATCCCGAGTCACCGCACTACGGCACCTGTTCGGGTAGGTACACTGAAAGAGAATTTAGCATGGCCAATGCATCTAACCAGCACTTTTTACAGACGATGGGAGAAAACTGGAGCACCCGGAGGAAACCCACAGCGACACGGGGAAAACGTGCGGACTTCGCACAGACAGTGACCCAAGCCGTGAATCGAACCCGCGACCCTGGTGCTGCGAGGCAGCAGTGCCAACCACTGTGCCAGTTTTATGCTGCAGGGTCCCACAACACAGACTAGGCATCCACAAGTCGCCCACTGGCTGCAAGGGCCTGGGTAAAACTGCATTCTTCCCCCACTGACCAGGAAATGAGTCCATCACCTCTTAGGCTTTAGTGAGGACCCCAGGGCCTCATTCGCACAGGGCGAAACCTGTATGTGCGGGGGTGGGGTGCAATGGCCTTTCTCCCCCCCCGGGTTACCTCTCAAACTTACCCCGGCGGTGATTCCCTGGACCAGTGGCCGGGCAGATTCCCCCACCCCCCCCCCGAGGCGCAGAGCAACACCCGGGAAGGACCACAACCGCCTCGGCTGCTGCTTCCTGGAGTCTGCCTGCGTGCGCGCGCGCCCCCCGCGTGGGCAACGCTGAGCTGCGTGCGCGCCCCCCGCGCGGCCAGGGCTGAGCCGCGCGCGCGCGCGCCCCCCCGCGCGGCCAGGGCTGAGCCGCGCGCACGCGCGCCCCCGCCCAGCAACGCTGACTTGCCCACGTAGGCATGCAATACACTCCGAGTGAGGTTCCAGCTCTCCTGCGTCAAAGCTGGGCTGGGGTGGGGGTGATGTGGAGATACCGGCGTTGGATTGGGGTAAACACAATAAGAAGTCTCAACCTGGTGTTGTGAGACTTCTTACTGGGGTGGGGTGAGCAGCTGCAGCTTTGTCCTCCTCCTCCTCCCTCTCTCTGTGTCTCCAGCATTTATGATGTGGGTATGCCGGCGTTGGACTGGCGTAAACACAGTAAAAAGTCTGACAACACCAGGTTTTAGACCAACCTATTTATTTGATAATATACTCACTAGCTTTCGGGTTAGTCCCTTCGTCAGGTGAATGGAGAGTTCTGGCCTCAGACAGAGCATATAAAGCACAGACAGTTTAGAGATTACTGATTAGAATGCGAATCCTTACACCTAACCTGCTGTTCAAGACCTGAAGTGGCTGATAATGTGAGTGGAAGGAGCACTGATCACAGTTTAAAGAGATGTGTATTGTCTCCAGACAGTACAGTAAGTGAGGTTTTGCAAACCCAGGCAAGTCATGGGGGTTACAGATAGTGCGACATGAACCCAAGATCCCTGTTGAGACCGTCCTCATGTGTGCGGAACTTGGCTATCAGTCTCTGCTCAGCGACTCTGCGCTGTCGTGTGTCGTGAAGACCGCCTTGGAGAATGCTTACCCGAAGGTCAGAGGCTGAATGCCCGTGACCACTGAAGTGTTCGCCAACAGGAAGGGAACAGTCTTGCCTGGTGACTGTCGAGCGATGTTCATTCATCCGTTGTCGTAGCGTCTGCATGGTCTCCCCAATGTACCATGCTTCGGGACATCCTTTCTTGCAACGTATCAGGTAGACAATGTTGGCCGAGTTGCAAGAGTATTTACCATGTACCTGGTGGACGGTATTCTCACGTGTGATGATGGTATCCATGTCGATGATCCGGCATGTCTTGCAGAGGTTGCTGTGGCAGGGTTGTGTGGTATTGTGGTCACTGTTCTCCTGAAGGCTGGGTAGTTTGCTGCGAACAATGGTCTGTTTGAGGTTGTGTGGTTGTCTGAAAGCAAGAAGTGGGGGTGTGGGGATAGCCCTGGCGAGATGTTCGTCTTCATCAATGATATGTTGAAGACTCCGGAGAACACCAGGTTAGGTGTAAGGATTCGCATTTTAATCAGTAATCTCTAAACTGTCTGTGCTTTATATGCTCTGTCTGAGGCCAGAACTCTCCATTCACCTGACGAAGGGACTAACCCGAAAGCTAGTGAGTATATTATCAAATAAATAGGTTGGACTAAAACCTGGTGTTGTCAGACTTTTTACTGTCTCCAGCATTTCACATCTTAATGGTACACCTTGCATTATTTTGTTTTTGAAATTTGGTCTCTCCAAGTTGAAGTTTATTTTATTAGTGTAGACTTACATTAACACTGCAATGAAGTTACTATGAAAATCCCCTAGTTGCTACGCTGCAGCTTCTGTGCGGGTTACACCGAGGGAGAATTTAGCATAGCCAATGCACCAACCAGCATGTTTCTCAGATTGTGGGAAGGAAGCGGAGCACCCGGAGGAAACCCACACAGACATGGGGAGAATGTGCATACTCCACACAGACAGTGACCCAAGCCATGAATCGAACTTGGTTCCTGGCGCTGTGAGGCAGTTAGTGCTAACCACTGTGCCATCCCAAATCTTAAACTGATACCTTAAACTAGTCCAGCAGTCACAGTCCCAAATGACCACAAACTGCTCTCTCTCTTTTGAGAGAGAGAGACTAGTGGTAATTTAACCTGAGGATCACCACACCTCAGGTGAGGGGCAAGGTTGAGAAGGTATGGTCTTCATGAATAACCTCAACCCCACTGAATCCAAACTGAGGAACTGAACTCAAGCTGTTGGCATCACTATGCATCACTAACCAGCTGTCCAGCCAACTGAGCTAAACCAACCCTTAACCTAGTCCCAGACTTAAACCTCTATTACCATCTATTTAGTTTTCCATATGACCTATAGGCTGGCCCTGTAAACATCAGGGAATGGGCCAGTTCCTCAGCAGTAAAGGCAGAACAAATGCTCTGGTCAAGCTTTTTGGCCCTGTCACAGCTAAGGCCAGAGGCTGGCCCTTGCCATAATGCTGGCCTGGTTGCTGAGGGAATTTTTTTATTCTAAACTTTTAAAAGTTACATGGAGGGCAACTTAAGGTGGAGACTTAATTGGGCAATGAGTTTACTTCCTGGCCACTAGTTGGTCAATTTGTTTAACATGAATGCCGAATGACTGCTTCCCACACACTGCAGCGTTGTGACCCCTATTTGACCCCAACATCAGGATCCCGATATAGAACCTAAAGTCCTGCCCTGTGTTGGTATAATAATAAACCTCCTATTGTATGGTCATTTATTAAACTGGTTTTACCACAATTTTTAAAAAGGCCAGAATTCATTGGAAGATGAAAGGGAAGTTATATGAAATATCTGGCAGCTAATGGGCATGCAGCATAAGACCATAGGACATAGGAGCAGAATCAGGCCCACTCAGCTCATCGAGTCTGCTCCATCATTCATTCATGGCTGATATTTTTCTCACCCCCATTCTCCTGCCTTTTCCCCATAACCTCTGAGCAATACCATTCATCACAATTTCTCTGCCCCTCTCATTCTAACCAACTTCCTCTGGATTTGTGACACTCCTCCCTTGGGTACAACCTTGATATTGTCATTAAACCTGCTGACAAGACTGTTGATGTTTGGCAAAGACATTTACATTGTGGAGGCTGAGCACCAACTGTGCAGCACCTCTTCCTACCTCTCTGGATTACGATCCTACCATTGTTTCTGAGACCATTAGTGACCTCATTTGTTCTAGAGATCTTTCCCTATGGCTTCCAACTGCATAGACCTCAACACTAAAGAACCTTCCCAAGATCCACAAGTAGAACTGTTCAAGTAGACCCATAGTTTCAATCTGGTCTTGCCTCACAAAATTTCATTCCAACAGAACACTACGTTTCTTCCCTTGTGTGACTTCTTTCAACATATATACATGACTCTTCGCAACCCTTTGCCACTTTCACAATTACCAGTTTTTTTGATCCTAACTATCTCCTTTTCACTACTCCGTCTTTCTCTTTAAAGCTTGCAAGAGCAGTCTAAAAGAGCACAGCAACAATGGACCTTTGTATTTCAACACATTCACAGAACTAACGATTGATTTATGGAGATAGAAGTGAAGGAAACTACTTCATCCCAGCATTAAAAATATCATTTGGGGTGGCACGGTGACACATTGGTTAGCAATGCTGCCTCACAGCGCTAAGGACCCGGGTTTGATTCTAGCCTCGGGTGATTATGTGGAGCTTGCATGTTTTTCCCATGTCTGCTTGGGTTTCCTGCAGGTGCGCCGGTTTCCTCGTACCATCCAAAGATGTGTAGGTGAGGTGGATTAGCCATGGTAAATGCATGAGGTTACGATGAAGGAGACGCCTTGGATAGGATACACTTTTGGAAAGTGGGTGCAGACTTGATGAGTCAAATAGTCTTCAGGAAGGATTCTATAGAAAATTTCTCTGTTTTAAAAAGTCACCAGGAACTACTGTGGACTACCTATGCACTGTTAAAATATGGATTTCCACTGGACTGGATTTACATTGTAACTATTGAGAATTTGAAGGAAGATGAGGTGGTTTCTAACATCACTTAGCTTCAGTTCATTTGGGTATTGAATCAGAAACTGTCACCTTAATTGTGTAATCACCATTCTCACTGATGCTCTGAAAACATTCCCAAAACAATTATCTTTCCTTGAATAATGTCTTTAAAAAATTCAAGCTTTGCCATTTTTATAAAACAAATTTTAATTCAAAATGTTGACAATCTATATGAAGTACATATTGTGTAAATCACTGACAGTTAATGAAAGCTTAGCTGCCATACAAAAATGTCAAATTTAATTGGATATTTTTCAAGATATTTACAACAGTTTGTTTTTGTCCATGTAATGGGTTAAATTCAATTTTATCTGTGACAGACATCACAAACTTCATACGGCGTGCTAGGTGATATTATATTGTATGAGTCCATAAACATTTTCTTCTCATATATATTCATTGGCTGCTGTAGGAGACATGTACATGAAATGGTAATATGATTGAAAGGCAATGATACACATAGAAGCAGAAAACTGCAACCTTCACAATCTTACCATTCTTCCAGAGTGTCTGTCAACAGCAAGTAATAATAAAGAAGCAAAACATAATGCTGACTTCAAAAATCCAGGTTGCAAACTTGAATCCCAGGCAAGGAACCGAGAAAGAAGCAGCTATGTTTGTAGTTTAATTGCACGCTCACTCAGCATAACAAAATCATCCAACGTCTTGGTGGAGGTTTAAGTAGCCAGAGTCCTCTCAAAAATGTATATTACTTGTATCAATATTACAAGGCAAAGTGCAGAAGTTACAATGACATCCAGCTATACGATTAAGTAAAAACAGAGATCCCAAAAATATATAAACGCTTGACTTAAAACAGCTTTGTGATGGTAGCTGATTTTTTAAAAAAGTAGCCGGATCCACAAGGGGAAAAAAAATTGGCAATATTAACTAGGAAAACAATACTTAAAAATAAAACCACCTTAGAAAATTTAAATATGCTTTGGGATACTATACAGGATGAAGAAAATATATATTCCATTTAACAATGCTTATGAAGACCTGCATCACAGTAATTTTACATGGAGGTTAGTTAAAAAATCACTTTTAAAAAAGGAGAAAATTAAGAGAGAGCCTATTAAAAGGCAACAGAAAAAGCTAAAGAATAATTTTTCATTATAAAATCTGAAAATTTCACCTTTGGAAAAATGTGTCTCATCAAGAATCAAACAGGAGTGAAAAAACAAGTATAACAAACTTGGGTTATTTCTGGGTTATAGCAGTTATTTTCCTGAAACCTCCATTATACATGTTTGCAGTAGAGTGGAACTGCAATGGGAGGAGGTGCAGTGGAGTGGATGGATCTGTTCCAAAATATATAAAATCTTCACTAATCTGCGAAGGCGTAGGAACAGAACTGAAGGGAAGGATTTTTAGAGGGTCTGTTGGCTGAGACTCTCTGAAGGATGCATTTTCTCCGCTCCTGCTGGAGCCAATACAGCATCTCCACTTTGTCCCGCTGCATTTTCTCGATGTATGGTCGGCCCTGTAATCAAAAGTTTGAGAAAACATCATTTCGAGGCAAGTAGCAAATGTGTGCACCGCATATGAGAAATAGCACGGAGCTACAAAGTTGATGGAAAATGAATTGAAAATAATTTACCGGTCTTTTTTTTCCCAATCTCTGTTACAAACTAGCTTAATTTTAACTGATAAAATATTTTTTAAAAGATCTCATTAAAACTCACAGAATACTGAAAGGCCTTGACAGAGTGGATGAGGGGAAGGTGCTTCCAATTAGTAAGAGAGACTAGGATCTGAGGGCACAGACTCAGACTTGTGAACCAAGATGAGGAAGAATTTCTTCAGCCAGGGGGTGATGAATCTGTGGAATTCACTGGCACAGAAGGTTGTGGAACCTAGGTCATTGAGTGTATTTAAGACAGAGAGAGACAGGTTCTTGAATGGTAAGAGGGTCAAAGTGGTGGAGGCTGCCTCGCTAAATATTTTTAAGACGCGGGTTGATGGGTTTTTGATAGGAGAGGGGATTAAGGGTTATGGGGAGAGGGCGGGAAAGTGGAACTGAGCAGCGACAGATCAGCCATGATCTTATTAAATGGCGGGGCAGGCTCGAAGGGCTGGATGGCCTACTCCTGCTCCTATTTCTTATGTTCTTATGTTCTTATTACAGGAAAAAGGTTGAGGAATTTATCAGCCACGACTGAATGGTGGAGCAGACGCGATGAGCCGAATGGTGTAAATCTGCTCTTATATTTTGTGGTCTTAAATCAAAATGCCCAAGGACAAACCTTAAATTAAAAAAAATCTAGAGTTTAAATCCCAAGTCCTTGAACAAACAAAATAACTGTGGAAAACCTTATTTACAGTTTAAACAAGGTATTTAATTAAAGATGCCAAATAATATTGACTAAATTTCTCAGTTAAGGGCAAACAAAGAAGTTCCCAGCACAAAAATACATCTATTCTTACACAGAAAACAAAGATTTTATCACAATCATAAACTACCTTAAAGGAAACTACATCCTCAAAATTGTTTTCGATTTGTGTTAAAATTGGTGCCAATTGACTTTCAATTTGTGACATTTCAGAATAAAATTTATCCCTCACTTTGGACTCTTTTAATCTTGCAGCTGAAGTTCCCCAGTAACCTGTAATACACAAAATAGTGCAACATTATCACCAATTTTCTCTAGAAGAATAGAATTTATTCAGCTTTTTCCAAAGGTGCTATTCAATATTGCAACGATGACACAGATATTTCATTGATTGCTTGACCGAAACTGACAACAGCTTCTGGGTCTACTCATACGCAGAGTGATATAGAAACCCAGAAATACTGTCAGGTGATTCTAAGCTCCTTCTCAAGGCACAATGTTGAAATCAGCCAAGAAAGCAATGATTTGGTGAAAACTTCCATTTTGATGCTGATGGTCTCACCATTAAAACTCTTGAAACGTTTTGAAAAACCCCATGCTAAGGTTACTGCTGAACAATTTAACTAGCCTGGAAAATTAATTTTATGGCCAGAATTTCACCATCCCACCTGCCACAGAAATGGGAATGGACGAGGGTTGGACCATGGCAAGATCCGTTGACCTTGGGCGAGATTTTACAGCTTCAGGATGAACTAGGCCATAAAACCTCACCCTATATTTCTGCAAATTTATCCATTATGATAAAATAAATTCTATATTTTTACAAAATAATTTTGATGAAAGTTTTTTAATTATGTTGAATTTCTACCTAAATGTAATCATTTTGTTTTGCTATCAGAAAAAAATTAGAATAGAATATCAGATAGCTAAAAAATGTTAGAAGTGAAAGATGATCAGAGCTTTTAGTTTCCTGATTTGATATTTGTGAAAATAATTCAATGGACTGCTTACCCTGCTTGCTGACATCCCTCTTGCTGAATGCCTGCACCTCATTTTAATATGCCATTGAGAAAACCATTGATTTGATTTGATTTATTATTGTCACATGCATGAATATAGTGAAAAGTATTGCTTCTTGCGCGCTTTACAGACAAAGCATACCATTCACAGAGAAGGAGACAGTGCAGAATGTAGTGTTACAGTCATAGCTAAGGTATAAAGAAAAGTCAACTTAATGCGAGGTAGGTCCATTCAAAAGTCTGATGGCAGCGGGGAAGAAGCTGTTTTTGAGTTGTTTGATATGTATCCTCCCTACTTTTTCCCAACGGAAGAAGGTGGAAGAGATTATGTCCAGGGTGAGTGGGGCCCTTAATTATGCTGGAAGCTTTTCCAAGGCAGTGGGAAGAGTAGGCTGGTTTGAATGATGGACTGAGCTTTGTTCATGACACTTTGTCGTTTCTTGCAGTCTTGGACACAGCAGGAGCCATACCTAGTGTGATACAACCAGAAAGAATGCTTTCTATGGTGCATCTGTAAAAGTTGGTGAAAGTTGTAGCATACATGCCAAATTTCCTTAGTCTTCTGAGAAAGTAGAGGTGTTGGTGGGCTTTCTTAACTATAGTGTCTGCATGGGGGGCCCAGGACAGGTAGTTGGTGATCTGGACACCTAAAAACCTGAAGCTCTCGACCATTTCTACTTTGTCACCCTTGATCTAGAACAAGGGCATGTTCTCCACTACACTTCCTGAAATCAATGACTATGTTGTTAGTTTTGTTGACATTGAGGGCAAGACAATTGTCATTGCATCAGTTCACCAGATTCTCTATCTCTTTCCTGTACGCTATCTCAATTGTTTGAGATCCAACCCACTACGGTGGTGTCATCGGCAAACCTGAAAATCAAGTTGGAGGGGAACTTGGCCACAGAATCATAGATGTAGAAGCAGTATAGTAAGGGATAGAGAACACAACCTTGTGGGGCGCCGATGTTGGAGACGATCATGGAGGAGGTGTTGTTGCCTATCCTTACTGATTGCGGTCTATGGGTTAGGAAGTTTAGGATTAAGTTAGGGAGGAGTTGAGCCCCAGGCCATGGAGCTTGGAGATGAATTTTGTCAGAATATTGGTGTTGAAGGCTGAGCTGTAGTTGATAAATAGGAGTCTGACATAGATGTCTTTGTTATCTAAGTGTTCCAGGATTGAGTTTAGGGTCAGGGAAATGGTATCCTCTGTGGACCTTTTGCAGCGGTAGGTGAATTGTAGTGGATCCAGGCAATCTGGAATTAATTCATGCCAAGACAAACCTAATGATAGATGTCAGAACCACCGGACGATAGTCATTAAGGCACATTACCTGGCTTTTCTTTGACACTGGGATAATGGTTGTTTCTTGAAGCAGTTAGTGACTTCAGATTGTTATAAAGAGAGGAAGATTCTGCGAATATCCCCACCAGCTGGTCCACCCAGGATCTGAATGCTCATCCAGGTACCTCATCCGGGCCAGTTGCTTTCTGTGGGTTGATCTTTGAGAAGGATGCTCTGACATCTACATTGGTGACCTTAAATACAAGTTCATCCGAGGCTTCCAGGGTGGAGAGCATGCTTTCGCTGACCTCTTGCTCAAAATGGATATAGAATGCCTTGAGCTCATCAGGTAGGGGTGCATGGTGCTGGCGATTTTACGTACTTTCATCTTGTAGCTTGATATGTTTTGCAGACCTTGCCATAGTCGGTGGGGGTCCGTGTCGTTAGTCTGCGACTCTAACTTTGTTTGGTACTGTCTTTTGGCATCTTTGATGGATCTCCTTAGATCATATCTGGCTTTCACGTATAGGTCAGGATTGCATGATTTGAACGCTTCAGACCTGGACTTCAGCAAGCAGTGGGTATCCCTGTTCATCCATGGTTTCCAACTGGGAAACATGCAGATTTGCTTTACCACAGAGATTGCTAGATCCTTTTGGGAGGTTTTTTTTTGAGGACAGTGGAAAGCCCCATTGCTTCACTGCTGGCTGCAAAATATAGCCCAGTAGTAATCAACTAGGGGAAATTTTTTTTGTGAAATAATTAGGAAAGACTGTATCAACTGAAAATCTGCAGTAAAGACAAAAAAGACTGGAAATATGAAGACCAGTCACCATCTGAGAAAAGACAAAATCTCATCAAAGCATGGACTTTTGTAGTGTGGTACATAGTCAATCAGCTCATCATGGCTGTTGGTTCTTTATTAGAACAAATTAAATTGAATTACACCACCATCCTCTCTCCCCATTGTTTTCTTCAGAAGGGACTCTTTAAATGCAAACAATAAAAATACAAGAAAACTTACTCCAACATATAAATCAAGGAAAGGGTTTAATAAATAAACTTCATTACTCCAAACTTGGGCCTCACCCAGCTTCCCACAATTCCCGACAGGTTCTTACTTATAGTGAATCAGCTAGTCAGCTGACCATCACATCATTCTGTAATTGGCTCCATGGTTTACTGGGTCAACTTGTTACCACTGGTCACATTATAGCCGATGGAAAGTTGTCACCAGTTACATTTTAACACCCATAGCCCACATAGTCCAAACTTTGAAATATTTAGCCAGTTTTACATTTCAAAACTACTTCATTGAATATAAAGCACTTTGACAGTCTAGTAGTTGCAAAAAAGCATTATGTAAATACGAGTCCCTTTTTTTTATTAATCCCATAAAAGCTGCAATGGATTTTGCTTCAACTGGTGAAGACATTTTCTTACCCCTTCTCTCGCTTTCACAATTGACAACTTAAATTAATGGCTTGGATTTTCTGGTTCACCTGCGGCGTGCCTCCTCACGGCTCGCCATTGGCTGCAGTGGGATCTTCCGATTCCACCAAAGCCAACGGTATTTTGCATGGCTCCCATCTTGCTGCGGGGGAAGACAATGCCGGGGTTGCCATCAACAGAACTGGAAGATTTTGCTGGCGGGATGGGCTGGAAAATCCAGGCCATTGTCTTTTCTCCATATAGGTGCTGGATACATTTAATGTTGCAGCTTAATGTTGCTTTTGGCTGTAAGATCATTTGTTGAGTTACGGATGATAAAATCACACATATTTCTGAAAGTACTGTTAAGAAAACTTGAGATTTTTTTCATTCATTCATGGGACAAGGGTGTGGCTGGCTGGCCAGCCAGCATTTATTGCCCATTCCTAGTTGTCCTTGAGAAGGTGATGGTGAGCTACCTTCTTGAATCGCTGCAGCCCATGTTCTGTGGGCTGACTCACAATGTCATTAGGGAGGAAATTCAAGGATTTTGACTCAGTGACTACAAAAAAAATGGGGATATATTTCCAAGTCAGGATAGTGAGTGGCTTAGAGGGGAACTTACAGGTGGTGTTCCCATGTATCTGCTGCCTTTGTTCTTCGAGATGGGAGTGGTCATGGGTTTGGAAGGTGCTGTCTAAGGATCTTTGATAAATTGCTGCATCTTATAGATAGTACACACTGCTGCTACTGAGGGTTGGTAGTTGAGGGAGTGGATGTTTGTAGATGTGGTGCCAATCAAACGGGCTGCCTTGTCCTAGATGGTGTCAAGCTTCTTTAGTGTGGTTGGAGCTGCTCGCATCAGGCAAGTGGGGAGTATTCCATCACACTCCTGACGTGTGCCTTGTAGATGGTGGATAGGCTTTGGGGAGTCAGGTGGTATGTTACTCACCGCAGTATTCCTAGCCTCTGACCTGCTCTTGCAGCTACTCTGTTTATGTGGTGAGCTCAGTTGAGTTTCTTATTGTCCAAATCTTGTTGCATTTGAACGTGGACTGCTTCAGTATCTGAGAAGTCACAAATGGTGCTGTACATTGTGCAATCATCGGCAAACATCCCCACTTCCGACAATATGGAGGGAAAGTCTTTGTTGAAGCAGCTGAAGATTGTTGGGCCTAGGACACTACCCTGAGGGACTCCTGCAGAGATGTCCTGGAGCTGAGGTGACTGACCCTCCACAACCATCTTCCTGTGTACCAGGTATGACTCCAACGAGCAGAATGTTTGCTCCCTGATAACCCACTGATTGCAGTTTTTCTAGGGCTCCTTTGATACCACAATCAGTCAAATGCGGCCTTGAGATCACCCTCACCTCACCTCTAGAATTCAGCTCTTTCGTCCATGTTTGAAACAAGGCTGTAATGAGGTCAGGAGCTGAGTGCCCCTAGCAAAACCCAAATTCAGGGTCACTGAGCAGGTTATTGCTGAGCAGGTGCCGCTTGATAGCAATGTTGATGACCCCTTCCATCACTTTACTGATGATCGACAGTAGGCTGGGCGGTAATTGGCTGAGTTGGATTTGTCCTGCTTTTGCGTACAGGACATACCTGGGCAATTTTTCACATTGTTGGACAGATGCCAGTGTAGTAACTGCACTGGAACAGCTTGGCGAGGGGAGCGGCAAATTCTGGAGCTCAAATCTTCAGTACTATTACCAGAATGTTATCAGACCTCATTGCTTTTGCAGCATGCAGTGACTCCAACTGTTTCTTGATATCACATGGAGTGAATCGAATTGGCTGGAGACTGGCATCTGAGATGCTGAGGATCACTGAAGGAGGCCGAGGTGGATCATCCACTCGGCACTTCTGGCTGAAGATTGTTGTGAGTACTTCAGCCTTATCTTTTGCAATTAGTGGGATTAGTGGAAATACTAGAATAGCCATTTTTACTAAAGGTACATGCCTAGGTTTTCAAATTGCTCCCAGGCTAAAAAACTCACGTGACACTGCCCAAGTATAAAGCTGGAGTTGGGCTATCTGGGTGTAAATTGCCCAATGTTGCCTGCATATAAAACTGGAGTGCCATTACTTAGGTGTAAAAGTAATTTGTTACAGAAATTGCCTGATTTTGAATGCCATCACTTTCATTATTGAGCTGATGAATGATCTAGCTTATCTGGACTTTGGTATCTACTTGGTAGACAATTGAAATTCTTAAAAGTTTAAGTTAGGGGTACCCAGACTTCACTGACTTGAGATCTATTTCTTCAACAGTCAGCTTTACACAGTTTACCAGCCAAGTAACTCCCCTCTTCACAGGGACATGCAAATATGTTGCGTAATATAAGCCTTATATTACCTGTCTATGGATAAAAAGAACAAAAGTACATGAAGAACACTCCTGCACACAAAGTCTGACTAGAAATGTCCTCATTTTGTCATTTCCCTGGTGCAGCAGGGACAAGAGATCCTGTTAAAGCCAGGAGCAGGTTGGGGACTTTAAACACAGAGTGAGCTTCTGCTGGGAATGTGGTGTATTATGTAAAAATGGCATAGATCTTTTGGTTGTGTTAAGAAAATAATGGGGAATACCTTTTCCATAGTTATGTATTAGTTGCCTATTAAGTAGTGTTTAGTCTATGTTGGTTTTAGTTATTTTGTTACAGTAGAAGTCTTAAAACATGAAACCTTGTGCAATTCTTTACATTGACATTGGAAATTACATACTTCCTTTTGAAAGTTATCGGTCTTCACAAAGATCGTAACAAAGCAAACACTTCCTTTGCTACAATAGTTCTGTTCAGGCATCTTATGACAACAGTCCTGAGGCTAAAACTGAAGAGGAATATTCAGCTTTTTTTAAATGGATCAGCCAAAGCAACTGTTGACACATTCTTGACATCGCTCGCAAAAATGCACAAAATGCTCATCCTTAACCTCCTCTAATTTAAGTTATTCATATACACTGACTTTAATACTTAAATTGAAATTGTCCTTAAAGACAGAAGAATAAAAGATCAGAACTAAACTCCACAACGCACTTTTTTCTTAGCCAAATCTAAGATGGTGCGACAAAACAAATAATTATTGCAAATTAAAATTTATCAATCCCCACACAAAAAAAATCATCCATTTGGAAATTTCAAAGGACCATACTCAGTATGACTCAATCCTGGAATGTCACGAACATATTTCCACAAAGTTATCCATCTCCAAAAGGAAATCTTTCTATCACCAGATAGGAAAAAAAATCCTGTTTCTGCAGATAATGTTTTCATGAAACTTTTCATCAGTTGTCTAATTCAACAACCTACCCTTTACAAAGAATCGGTTGGGGTTCGATGAAAATCTCTCAAATTCCTCAAGTTTTTGCAAAATGGACTCTCGTTCTTTAATCAGTTTCATTGCACTTTCCCAAGCCTCCAGACTCTATAACAAGAGAAAGGACAGTGTGCAATTCCAGCAGTCACAATACTGAATAAACACAGTCCATTTACAATTAGCACAATACCATAAAAACAAGGTGGGTGATAACAGTTGACTACATATTTATTTCAGTGTTGAATGTATTTTAGATCACCACCATCCCTGAAGCTACCTTAAACCATGTCCAATTCTTGCCATTTCTGACTATTAATTTAATTTCCTATTCTCAGTGGGCATTTAAAGAATGTTGCTGCTGTGGCCATCTGAGGTTTAGTGTGAATTAATTGGGTTGCCTTGATGCTAAACATGCTCTCTCAGCACAGCAGCACTGATTTATGGAGTTTGGATAAGGTTACAGTTTTAATTACAGAATATGGCACTGTGTGGAATTAAGCTATGTTATATTCAGTCACCTTGAAAGTTTCCATTGTAATGGGAACTAAAAGCGTTCTGGGGACATACTAATTAGCATTGGCACACAGCACAATAAGAAGAGCTTTGTCACAGACATTCAAAACTACTTTGTGAGATAAAAAGACTTACCTGTTAGTCTTACATGTTAAAGAGAGAGCTAACCAGTCACTTCTGGCTGAAACAGCTATCTTCTTATAGGATGACACTTACATACACTTGATGCATTAATATATTCAAATTGCACAGTGGTTAGCACTAACTGCCTCACAGCACTAGGGACCTGGGTTCGATTCCTGGCTTAGGTCACTGCCTGTGCGGAGTCTGCATGCTCTCCCCGTGCCTGTGTAGGTTTCCGCCTGGTGCTCCGTTTCCTCCCACAATCCAAAAGACGTGCCAGTTAGGTGCATTGGCCATGCTAAATTCTCCCTCAGTGTACCCGAACAGGCGCAGGAGGGTGGTGACTAGGGATTTTCACAGTAACTTCTTTGCAGTGTTAACGGACGCCTACGTGTGAACTAATAAAATGTACTTTGAAATGCGATTAAAATGCTAGTGCAGCCACGACGGAACAGGTTAGCTGAACGTGTGATCAGAGTCTTATCCAGTCACACGACTGAACATGTGGTCAAGTTACTGAGGGAGCGGTTGATTCAATGTTGTCCCTTCTTGGCTTCCTGAGGAAACGTCAGCAGCAGCAGAAAAATCGCACAATTTCACAACGTCTTTCGGGATCGCGAATGTGGCTGGATTTGGCTGAGCAATCATGTCTCTTGTGATCCATCTGCGAGAGTTGGCATGTCTGTCGGAATACTTGGAATGGAGCAGATGATTAGAAATGGAAGTGGGGCTTTGTGGCTGGGGGAAAAACCGTTCAGAGGATCCAGTGGGTCAGCAAAGATGAGGCTGGAAAGTGGTGATACAGAGAGGCAGGCCAAAGGCTACCAGTGGACTGAGGAGCATAGAGGACTAAAGGATTTGGGGATGGGGGGAGAAGTAACGACTGAGGCAGCCACATCTGAGATCTGGGGTAGGCTCATGATCACAGGACTGGCAGGACAGAGGATGCCTAAAATGTCTGAGAGCAAACCCCAGAAAACTGGTAAGATAGCAAAATATTAAGAATAATACTTCAAAAAGTAATATCTTGTTCAAACCTGCTAACTGGCACACTGCAAGTTAAGAAATGTAAACTGTTCCACAGCAACACTCAGTGGTTAAATCTTGCAACTGCACTTTCGGTAGACTGTGCTCCACTATATGGGAACGTCAAGGAACCAGCCCAGCAACAAAACTGAAGGTCTACAGCACCGTGATACTCAATACCCTCCTGTATGCCTGTGAAACGTGGACTGTGTATCAAAGGCATGCAAGACAGCTCAATCATTTCCACATGACTTGTCTTCGCAGAATATTACACATCAGATGGCAAGACAAAACACCAGGCACTGAAGTTCTCTCTACAGCAAGTCTACCATCAAGTCCACACATTGCTGATGAGAGCGCAGACCCGTTGGGTAGGTCATGTCATCCGTTTGCCAGACGAGCACATACCCAAGCAACTCCTTTCTGGGGAACTACTGCTGGAAGACGCTTGCATGGAGGACAGAAGAAATGTTACAAAGACACACAAGGCCTCCCTGAAGTCACCTGACATAGACACGACCACCTGAGAAACGTTGGCACAAAACTGCCCTACCTGGCGCTGCATCATCCACAAGGGATGTCAAGCTTACGATGCAAGGTGCATGGCTGAAGCACAACTTAGGCGCGAGCTGCACAAGTCCAGAACCATCAGCGCAACAACTAGAGTACCTACACAAGTCTGCCCAATATGTGCCAGGGCATTACGTGCCTGACTTGGTCTGATCAGTTATCTTCAGACACACCGTGACCAGCCTCAAAATGACTAATGGTGTCGAGGTCCACATCAACAACGATGGACGAACAACATATGTTGCTCACAGGTTGTGACCCCGAGCTTCTCTAGAACTAAGTGCCACCAAAGTGTGTGTTTATGTGCCAGTGGAGGGTGGGGATGAGCGCTTTGATGGTTCTTCTCTATCGGGCTCCATGAATAACCTCTTCTGTGTTGCTGTCAGAGGTGGAGTCAAGGGCCTGGCTGGTAGACTTCTTGTGCTGCTTGCCACATGTATCTGAGAAAGAGAGGAGAGGTTATTTGTGCACAGTACAGGCCTTTAGAAATAGGAAGCATGACTCACAGCATTGTTGACTGAGGAATGGTGCAGTGCTGGATCCTCACTTGGTTAATTGCAGCAAATTTCACATTGGCAGAGGAGCAGTCAACATCCTCCCATGCCAGCTGGATGGCTCTGTCCTACAAGTTGATGAGGACTTTGCATCTGGCATCCCTCTGCCTGTCCTGTTGTGCACCGGCTTCTCCTGTGCAAAAACATGACCAGCAGAGGAGATGAAGGTGTGTCCATGGGTGTGTGTATGTATGTGTTGGGAGTGATGAGAAAAGTGACTTACTCTGGCAGAATGCATTCTCTTGTGGCACTGGATGACTGTCCTTTTTTTGCAGGGCATTGGCATTCATGACCATGCCACCACCTTCCATGCTGGCTCTGTGACCTGGCTGCCAGGTTTCCACCCTGAGTATGGGTCGATTATATAACATTCAGCTACAGCAGTATTGAGCAGTCTCTCCAAGGAGATGCCATTGAGCTTCAGGGTAGATATCCTGGCAGCCATCATTTCCTGGTGACCTGCAAATTGGGCCCAGTATACCCTGGGGTGGCCTTTAAATGTGGTGCCCCATTGATTGGGGTGATGATGGGTTGGGCAAATCAGAGGGTGTCCTGCCAATACAGCGTGGAACAAGATGCTGAAAGTATTAGGCACTTAGTGCCACACTTTTGGCAGGAAAAGTCACTCCCCCCCCTGCCACAGACATAGGGAATCCCACCTCCTCCCACCCATTTTGACATGGGTGTGCCGCTTGGTAGGGAATGAGGATACAAAGGTACAAAGCCTCTCAAACGTTTCCCAAAAAACCACATGGTCACTAAAAAATAACAGTTACACCACCTCACCAGACCTTAAGCTATGGAATTTCCTTCCTATATTTCTCCACCTCACTTTCCTCCTTTTAGAAACTCATTAAAACTTACCCCTATAACCAAGCTTTAGGTCATCCAACCTAATATCTGTTTATGTGGCTTGGTGCCATATTTTGTTTTCTCGTCCATCTGCGAAATGCCCTGCGGTGTTCTATTATGTTAAAGGCATTATATAACAATATGTCACAAAGGCTGAGGGACCCAGTTTTGTGTGCACTGAGATTGACTCGTATAATGCAGGCCACAGTAAAAGAAATTGCTTTCAAACACCAGAAATCTCAATTGCAATCAGATTACTTCATTCTATGCAGCACCAAACATCATCCTATCCAACACCAAAAATCTACACCAGCACATTATTCACACAAGTCCAGGATACATGTGTGTTGGTCCTTTGCAGGGTGCAGAGCTTTGATATGAGAAATTGCATACCTTAAGCAATGAAAACCATTGAGGAAATCTGTGCACATCAATGACTCACCATCAAAACATCAAAAGTTAGATGCATGCAAATTTCTTTCAAGAAGAACACTTAATGCCAATGTAGTTACAGAAAAAGATTCTAAGTCAGTCCAGCATTGGCCTACCCATATACCTTTGTAACATGACGTGTCTGTTCATATGAGCTGTATTTAATAGCCATATCAAGACGCTGTGAATCAGAGACATGCAGAGTAGTCCAAATACGTTGCAATCTGCTCTGGACATCATCCAGATCTTCAATGCTGGGTACTTTCCCAAGCTGCTTCTGAATCTCGACATATTCCTAAAGTAGGAAGGGAGAGTTGGAAGAATAAACAAAGCAGTTAGAGGTTGTACTTTTTTTTTTTACACACACTTCAACCATTTTTATAGTTTTAAAGCCTTTTGGGAAATATCGCTCTATACTAAAATGCTTAGCTGATTTTCAGATTCTGAGCCATCTGTCACTGTGATTTGGTCCTGCAGCACCGACAGTAATGTTCTTGGCTTACCATTAGGAGGGTTACATAAGAACATAAGAAATAGGAGCAAGAGTAGGCCATCTAGCCCTTCGAGCCTGACCTGCCATTCAATAAGATCATGGCTGTTCTGAAGTGGATCAGTTCCACTTTCCCGCTTTCTCCCCATAACCCTTAATTCCCCTGTCTATTAGAAACCTATCTACCCGTGACTTAAATATATTCAGCAAGGTAGCCTCCACCACTTCAACGGGCAGAGAATTCCAGAGATTCACCACCCTTTGAGTGAAGAAGTTCCTCCTCAACTCTGATCTAAACTGCCCCCCGCCCCTTATCTTGAGGCTGTGCCCTCTAGTCCTGCTATCCTTTCTAAGTGGGAAGAATCTCTCTACCTCTACTCTATCTATCCCCTTCCTTATCTTATATGTCTCTATAAGATCCCCCCTCAGCCTTCTAAACTCTAACGAGTACAGACCCAGTCTATTCAGTCTCTCTTCATAGGCTAACCCCCTCATCTCCGGTATCAGCCTAGTGAACCTTCTACAGCAGGCATTATTGTAGGGCTTGGATGGGTGGGCAGTTGGGGGAATGACATACAGGGAACAGGGCATGAGAGGATCTTCTGACTGGTGATCGTGTAGCTGCAATCATGAATTCAGAAAGCAAGAGGTTAAGATGACGTTATTACATATCACGATAGTGAAGCACCGCATGATCAGCAGCTGCTGTCAAAAATGAATTCAGAAGGAAATCATATTTGACAAATTGGGTAAGAGTTCTTTAACAAATATAATGGGTACATGGACTTTTACACAGATACTATTGAAGATGATTAAATATGGAATTAAGAAGGGGGTAACTTGAATGAAAACCTAGTTGGCAGTAAGCACAGAAACATGGTTTCTCACAGTGATTGGAAGCAAGTTGAAATGTTCCAAAGGGATTCTGTTCTGAAACCACTTATATTGATTGTCACATTAAAAATATATGACAACTAGAGGCTGTTATATCTACACTTGCAGACAATACTCAAGTTTTAAGAAGCATTGTAAATGATTCTGAAGACTAAAGGAAGCTGCCAGGTAATATAAATGAGGTGTCGCTATTTAATAAAAGGTGATTGAAGGAGATTGTTCCAGTGAACATGTCTCAGTTCATTTACAGCTACAACCTGCAATATGAAGCATATCTACTTGGTTTAAGCACCAGAGGGTGAGCAATGTCCATGAAATTGTAGCCGAGCAATATTCTGCAACTTCAGAGGGCAGATGGGGAGAATCATTCTCACTAATCTTCGGAGTTGACAAGGCAAATTGAGAAAGTTGAAAAACATGTGGATTTATAAATAAAGGAATACAGTACAATAGCAAGGGAGTTGTGCCAAACCTTCATAAAACATTGGCCGAGCCTCAGAAGGAGTTCTGTCTTCAATTATGGGCATAACACATTGGGAAAAAAGTCAAAGCCTAGGAGATTGTGCGAAGATTTACTGAAATAGTACCAAGGAATAGAACCAGGAATGAGGAACTTCAGTTATAAGAACATAAGAAATAGGAGCAGGAGTAGGCCATCTAGCCCTTCGAGCCTGCCCCGCCATTCAATACGATCATGGCTGATCTAAAGTGGCTCAGTTCCACTTTCCCGCCTTCTCCCCATAACCCTTAATCCTCTTGCCTATCAAAAACCTATCAACCCGCGTCTTAAATATATTTAGCAAGGCAGCCTCCACCACTTCAATGGGCAGAGAATTCCAGAGATTCACCACCCTTTGAGTGAAGAAGTTCCTCCTCAACTCCGTTCTAAACTGCCCCCCCTTATCCTGAGGCTGTGCCCTCTAGTCCTACTGTCCTTTCTGAGCGGGAAGAGCCTCTCCACCTCGATCCTATCCATCATCTTGTACGTCTCAATGAGATCTCCCCTCATCCTTCTAAACTCCAACGAGTACAAGCCTAGTTTATTCAGCCTCTCCTCATAGCTCAACCCCCTCAACTCCGGTATCAGCCTAGTAAACCTCCTCTGCACTCCCTCCAAGGCCAAAATATCCTTGCGTAAGTGCGGCGACCGAAACTGCACACAGTACTCCAGCTGCGGCCTCACCAGTGCCCTGTACAGTTGCAGCAAGACCTCCCTACTTTTATATTCAATCCCCCTCGCTATGAAGGCCAGCATCCCATTCGCCTTCCTGACCACCTGCTGCACCTGCAGGCTGGGTTTTTGCGACTCATGCACAAGGACCCTGAGGTCCCCCTGCACCGTAGCATGCTGCAGCCTTTCGCCATGTAAGTAGTATTCCTTCCTACCATTATTCCTACCAAAGTGGACAACCTCACACTTGCCAACATTAAATTCCATTTGCCAGTTCCTCGCCCATTCGCCCAGCCTATCCAGATCCCTCTGCAGACTTTCCACACCCTCTGCACAATTTGCCTTTCCACCAATCTTTGTGTCATCAGCAAATTTGGACACCTTACACTTGGTTCCCTCCTCCAGATCATCTATATAAATGGTAAAAAGCTGAGGCCCCAGCACCGATCCCTGGGGCACTCCACTAGTCACCAACTGCCAATCCGAATAGCACCCACTGACACCCACTCTCTGCCTCCTATTTGACAGCCAATCCCCTATCCACACTAACACCCTATCCCCAACTCCATGCCCCCTAACCTTCTGTAACAACCTCTCGTGCGGCACCTTATCAAACGCCTTCTGAAAAATCAAGAAACACCACATCCACCAGTTCTCCTCTATCCACCGCACTACTCACATCCTAGAAGAGCATTTAATTGAAATAGCTTTAGTGTTTTTAGTTTATTTATTAGAGTCACAAGTAGGCTTGCATTAACACTGCAATGAAGTTATTGTGAAAATCCCCTGGTCGCCAGGGAGAGACTGCAGAAGTAGTGGTTGCTCTCTTTAGAACAGAGAAGGTTAAGAGAAGATTTGATAGACACGTTCAAAATTGCAAAAGGTTTTGAAGAGTAAATAAGGAGAAACTGTCCTGTGACAGAAGAGTTAGTATCCAGGAGACACAGATTTAAAGCGATCAGCAAAAGAGCCAAAGATGACAGGAGAGTGTGACTAATTGCATAGCTTTTCTGAAAAAACAACAAAGGCATGATAGGCCTTCATTATTGTATGATTCTACTCTTCAAAAGGTGAATAATGGGATTTGGAGAAATTAGATGATGGGGGGAACAATCTTGAGTCCATGTTCTCCATTAGCAGGATTGACAGCAGGGGCTCAAGATCCAGCAAAATCCAGAAATCACGGAAATCTGGGGAGAAAGCCAGTTAGTCAGTCAGATCCTGACGCTTCGCCATATTTTGCTAAGGTTCTACCCAATAACTATTGCTCATGTGCAAAATAAGCACCAGCTTTCTGTACTGTTATTTCTTTATAATCCAATGCGACCTGGCACTCCCAGCACGGAGCGCAGGATGGGGTCCCAACCTGGTTTATTTCTTGAGTAATCTCCCTTATTATAAAGTATATCTAAATTTTTTTCCAGCTTTCCTGATCCTTAAAAAATGAATAGTCAGACTGAAGCTAAGTGCTAATAAAATCAAAGGCAATGGTGATCAAGTTTAATCAGCAAAAACAATGCAAGTCACAACTGTCATTGACAATTGTCTCTGGATGCAAACAATAACTTTGAGCAATTGTCCTCATAATTGACAATATACAATTATAAAGAGTGGACAACTGCTTTTCATCTCACATTTAAGACTTCATTTTAACAATCTGTTCCTGTGTTTTCTAAACTTAGATTAGCAGAGTCACTTTTGCAAGGAAAGGATACGCATGTTCTATGAGACTTACCCAAATTTGATTCTATTCTGTCCTATTCATGTGAACATTTTAGCTGTTTAGTTCAAAGCCCCTTAGGTATGTGCCTGCACATGTAGTAGTAACTCAAAAATATTGCAAAAACATCTTGATGATCAATTATATGATGCAAGTGGATCAATTAATGAAGAATTGAAAGAAAGCAAATATAAAGCTTCAGCGGCAAAGAGAATAGTAATGATATCTTCAATTACAATAATTCATGAAGTCTTTTCGTAAAAAGGCCCAGCAAGATCATGACCATATTTTGAATAATTCAAAATCCTTACATGTTCTGTATGGATTTCTGGCAAGTTATATGATCAAGGTCTTCCTGAAATTAGAAAATCAATTAATATTTTGTGCTTGTCATTATTATGACACATGCATCAATATATAAGTTCATTCTAAAGGATCTATGCAATATATGTGTGATTACCTTCCTCTACAAGTTATTTCAAGGCACTTAAACCTACTGGCATGTGACCATCTGCATTATGACAGGACTTAAAACAATATGACATAAAAGTCATTACCTTTTCAATTGCAGCTGTAAAAACAAAGCAAAAAAAATTAACAAGATGGAGATTATGCTAAAAGAATTCTACATTAATTTTAGCAATACAATTTATGACAGTATTATTATGTAAGGTCAGAGATTGCAAACAGAAATAGCAGCAGAATTTGTACCACATCAATGTGTAATTCATATTCTCCATATTTTATCACATTAACAATTGTAAAGAACAGAATTCAATTATTAAGAACATCTAAACGCAAAAATACAAGAATAGTTTATACACTAGAGAAGAGCATTTAATTGAAATAGCTTTAGTGTTTTTAGTTTATTTATTAGAGTCACAAGTAGGCTTACATTAACACTGCAATGAAGTTATTGTGAAAATCCCCTGGTCGCCACACTTCAGGGCCTTTTCGGGTACACTGAGGGAGAACTTAGCGTGTCAATCTACCTAACCAGCATGTCTTTCGCACTGTGGGAGGAAACCGGAGCACCTGGAGGAAACCCACGCAGACAAAAGGAGAACATGCACTCTCCGTACAGACCATGAGCCAAGCTGGAAACTGAACCCGCATCCCTGGCACTGTGAGGCAGCAGTGTTAACTACTGTGCCACTGTGCTGCTCAGTGACATTGAATTCCAGAAATCTGATGTTCCCAATTTCACACTGGATATCACATAAATGACATCTGGAGATGCCAGTGGGTTGTGCTTGGTTTGGCATTCCAGAGTGAGTGTCTTATGTTTCAAAATATACAGTCTTCAAGTTATAAAATTGGCACATTTGTACTGTCATCACCATGATATTAGCTACACATCAGCTTTTAATTCATTTGTAATTTCCTTTGTTTCACAAAATCACCCTCCTGACTGCACAGTCAATTCTTCAACCAAGATTACCCGTACATTTTCATCTTTCCATGACTTTTGTTAATAGCATAAACATCATAGCAATCAAGTATATACAGCACAGTTTATTCTATGAGCAACCTGGAATGCATGCAAAAGAAAATGATTACAAAAATCTGAAAACATCATGGCCTAAAAAGTCCCTGCTGCATGGTTGCAGCTGCTAGGCCTCCAACATGGTGTACAGCATGGGCATTCCTCTCCTGCTCCAAAATGTACCATCCACCATAATGGATTAGGTTCTTCCATAAGCAATGGGGTGCATGTAAGAAATGTGCAATTAAATACTTCAGTATGGGTTGTGTATTTGATGTACAATGAGACCCATGCTGCAACCAGAAACACATCCACAGTGGGTATCCAGACTTAAGGATGGGTGTTGCACAACCTTTCCATCTTGAGAAGTGAACATAGAACATAGAACACTACAGCACAAACAGGCCCTTCGGCCCACAAGTTGCGCCGATCACATCAATACCTACCAATCCATAGACCTATCTATAACCCCCAATCCCATTAAATCCCATATACTCATACTGGCGGCAGCCGATTCCATTCACTCACCACCCTCTGAGTGAAAAACTTACCCCTAACATCACCTCTGTACTTGCTTCCCTGCACCTTAAATCTCTGTCCTCTTGTAGCGACCATTTCAACCCGGGGAAATAGCCTCTGAGAATCCACCCTATCTATTCCTCTCAACATTTTATAAACCTCTATCAGGTCGCCTCTCAACCTATGCCTCTCCAGGGAGAAGAGTCCCAGCTCCCTCAACCTATCTTCATAAGGCATGCCTCCCAATCCAGGCAACATCCTTGTAAAGCTCCTCTGCACCCTTTCAATAGCTTCCACGTCCTTCCTATAGTGAGGCGACCAGAACTGCGCACAGTACTCCAAGTGGGGCCTGACAAGGGACTTATAAAGTCCCTTGGCATTACCTCCCGACTCCTAAACTCAATCCCTCGATTAATGAAGGCCAGTACACCATACGCCTTCTTGACCACATCCTCCACCTGCGAGGCCGATTTAAGAGTCCTGTGGACCCGGACCCCAAGATCCTTCTGCTCTTCAACACTGCTAAGACTCCTGCCCTTGAAAGTGTACTCGTTCATCCCATTGGTCCTGCCAAAATGGACCACTACACATTTATCCGCGTTGAAGTCCATCTGCCACTTCTCCGCCCAGTCTTGCATCCTATTTATGTCCTGCTGCAACTTCTGACATCCCTCCAGACCATCCACAACACCACCGACCTTCGTGTCATCGGCAAACTTACTAACCCATCCCTCCACTTCCTCATCTAGGTCATTTATGAAAATGACAAACAGCAAGGGTCCTAGGACAGATCCCTTTACAACCAGCTGGGAATCAACTAATGTGACAGGAGGAAGGCCAAGAGTAGAAGAGGGGAGGAGGATAATCAATAACAACTTCGACCTCCAGCGACCTTCCACGCCAGAGCTTTTAGAGAGCGGTATATCGAAAAGTGTTTTATCTGAATAAACCCATTCATCCCCAATATGCCAACATTCTACAATCCTCACTACTTATCTCACAATCCCTTTCTTCAGTTCACATTCATGGATTATGTTCTTTTTTTAACTATAAAGATAAAAAAAAATCATATGGTCCATAAAGCCTCAACGCCTGTTCGAATGGGATTTGCTCTCGGAGCCTTGATGCAGGTTCCCCAGTGTACCTATTATTGTCTGATCAATGCCCATCCACCTTCCTCCAATAGCTTGAGCCTTTGAAGTCAGCAACTTGAATCCTCTACACAGAACAAGTACACAAGCACTTCCTCTGGCAGTCCAATAAGACATCCTAACGCACTGCATTATTTTAATGAGATCCCAGTCTGGTGCTCCCATGGGAATGGGAGCAGCACATTTTTTTCAAGCATGATCAAATTTCTAGGCCAAGTCTCCTAATACAGTTACTCCAGGAAATTTCGTTATTTAAGACAGAAAGGTTTGTTAGGAACTGATATTCTACCGTCTGATAGAGGAAATTTTCCTAGGCCTCCAAGCATTACAGTGTTGATATTCCATGATCCAGGGATAAATTCCTCTTTTATAAGGCGTAATTCCGTAAGTTCCATTTCTTGTTTCCTGTTTTCGGAAAGGAAATAGATAAATTAGATCTTTAATCCTACTATAATGGTTGAAAACAAAATCCACAGTGGCCCAGATTTGGCAGAAGTTTGATGCCAAAAGTGTTTGTTTTCACCATCATTTACATCACTAAAAATGGTAAAAATTTCAGGATTTTGCATATGCACAAAGTAAGGCAGAAATTCAGCTGCTACTGTCAGTCATTCTCCAAAGGGTGTGATGTTGAGGATCTCCCAGGGAGCAACCCCACAGCACGCAGTGAATTCATGAAACCTTCCAATTTTATGCCGCTAATCCTGCTGTTAGAATGCTCTAAAAAGTCATATCTTATCAAATGTGGTGAACCTGGGTTTTTAACAGTGTGATAATTTAAGAATAACTGCAAAACACTCTAAATATGCCATAATTTTACAGTTATGAAATGTCAAATTATGGTAAAATGTTTATTTTGATGTTTCAGCTTCCAGCTGAATCCAATTATATATAATTTATTTTGCTATCTGCAAGTTTACATTGTTGAAAGCGAAGGCTAAGTTGCTTTTAACTTGCTGGTTTGCTGTCTATGAGAATACTTCAACATAACTGGATAGTTACTGCCTGCTGACATGACTGCTGTTGCACATCAGACAGTCCCTAAACTTAAATGCCAGGTTTGAACTCATTTCAGGAAAGGAAAAGTCAATGCAAAAGATATCTCTAGATCGTAATGATGTTAAGGTCAGTGCCAAATGTTATTCTTTTGCTGCTGATGGCAGAATTTAGCCCAATTTAATCAGTATTTTAAATTATGATAGTTAATTCTAATTTCAAATGCTCTGTACCAGTGGAACAAGTTCTCAACAGAAGCTGCTTACTTTTTCAGTTCTGCTTCTCGAGCAATAAGTTTCTTTCTTGCCTCTTCCCCTTCATCCTCGCTGTCATATAAATGAAAGGTAAATGCTAAGAAGTCAGTGCCCTGTAAAAACAAAAGAATGCAAGAAATCCTAGCCATTGACATAGACACCATTGTATTGCTTTATTCTATTGTTGCCTCCCTCATGTGTGTGGAACTTGGCTATCAGTCTCTGCTCAGCAAAAACTGCCGCTGAGCAGAGACTGATAGCCAAGTTCCACACACAAGGCCAACCTCAACCAGGATCTTGGGTTCATGTCACATTATCTGTAACCCCCATGACTTGCCTGGGCTTGCAAAATCTCACCAACTGTTCTGGCTGGAGACAAAACACATCTCTGTAACCTATGCTTAAGCCTCTCTCCACTCACACTGTCTGTATCTTTAAGACTGATTACCTGTAAAGACTCACATTCCAATCATTATTTTGTAAATTGAGTTTGTGTCTTTATATGCCCTGTTTGTAAACAGAACTTTCACTTACCTGATGAAGGAGCAGCACTCGAAAGCTAGTGGCTTTTGCTACCAAATAAACCTGTTGGACTTTAACCTGATGTTGTGAGACTTCTTACTGTCTCAACTTGTTACCAGTGGTCACATTACATCTGATACAAAGTTGAAGCCAATTACATTCTAACATTGTACTCTGTTTTCCTCTTCTTATCAACCTTTTTGTTATTCTTTGATGCTCTTTATATTCTATTCAATCTTCTGGCCTGCTACTTCTTTGTGCAAATATATGTCTTTTCTTTCAGATTAATGCAACCTTTAACACATTTAGATAATCATGAAGATAGGCCCTTCCCTTGGAATTTTTCCTTTGGACTGGAATGTGTCTACTTTATGTATTCTGAAGGATCCCTTTAAATGTTTGCCACTGAGCCCCTATTGATCTATCCCCCAAGTACATTTGTCAGTTCACTTACCATCTACCTTAACTTGCGCTCAACAGGCAAGCCAGGTCTGAAGAGTAAAGAAAGCTCCCTTTGCCATAATGCCAAATAGAAACAGAACAGTCCACGAGGAAAACAAGATAGATAGATCTGGGAAATCTGGTACATCCTACTCAACCAATGATCACTGTTGTTCTGACAGTGAGCTTGAGCGGCCCTAGAACATGGGCCCTTGTGGTTTGCACCAGGATCCTCTCCAGGGCCCTGCTAAACACTGGAAGCCGCATGCTCTGGACAGACATTAGTCATCCCGCAAGAAATAGATCAGATCACAGCTTTACAGTTCTGCCACATACAGATATAATTTATATTAAATTCAGACTGCAAGCCTACATTTGAAATAGGAATACTGTAAAACTGGTTCTGTTCATCGGAAATTTTGCAGGTTTGTTCAAAAACTCATAAAAAGAAAATTAATGCAAGCTTTTAGGTTAAAATTGTTCAAATATATTGAGTATCTTGATCTTTTAACCACAAAATTTTAATCCCACAAAACCACAACACAGGCAACATGGTGGCACAGTGGTTAGTACTGCTGCCTCACAGCGCCAGGGACCCGGGTTTGATTTCTGGCTTGGGTCATGTGCAGAGTCCGCACATCCCCCCATCATGTCTGCGTGAGTTTCCTTTGGGTGCTCTGGTTTCCTCCCACAGTCTGAAAGACGTGCTGGTTAGGAGCATTGGCCATGCTAAATTCTCGCTCAGTGTACCCGAACAGGCGCCAGAGTGTGGCAACTAGGGGATTTTCACAGTAACTTCACTGCAATGTTAATGTAAGCCTACTTGTGAAGAATAAATAAACTTTTAAAGATGGTTTTAAAGCAATCAAACAAAGCTTCAAAGAAGACAAATTGCAAGAAGGCATGAACGAAATTTCTACAAAATAAGCTTTTGCACAGAACAACAAAATGAGAAAGGAATATTTATTTGAAAGACTGAGTCAGCCTTTCACAAAATTTGTCAGATGACCTTTCCCCCAACCCCCTTAAACAATTAAAGATTAAACAACTGACAGGAGGAGGCGGCTTCAGAAACATCCCATCCTCAAAAAAGGGAAAGCTCAGCCATCAGTGCAAAGACAAAGCTGAAGCATGTGTACCTATCTTCAGCGAGAAATGTCAAGTGGAGTATCCATCTTGGCTGGCAGAGTTCTCTACCACAATTGCCAGACTTCAGGCAATTCCATTCATTCCATGCAATATCAAGAAATGGTTAAGTGCAATACTAAAGACTTGTTCTCCCGATGTAACAATTTTGCTTTTCAAAATTGTTTGAGAATTATTTGAAACTGAAAAATTCACTTTCATTGAAAGAAAAGCATTCTCCAATGGCTCATTTCTGTTTTGTTAAAACTACTGAATGCATTGTTCCTCTAAATTACAATGAAGATTGCTTATGATTATGAAATGATAACTTTTTCACTGTAAACACAAGTTGGAGCAGAAAAAAATCCTGTCAATGGTAAATGACAGCGAGCACCAACCGACTGAGTTTTTTAAAAATTGTCTAGTAACTAGTAATGGGTAATAAAATTGATTCTATAGCAGATTAAACTGCAATAATATATTCATTACAGGATTATAACAGCTTGGCTGTGTAAAAATTTAATGGATGGATTTGCAAAGCAGGCATTTAATATTCTTCAAAACTAACCCACAAGATGTATAAGTAGTTTCAGTAAAAGAACAAAGAAAATTACAGCACAGGAACAAGTCCTTCAGCCCTCCAAGCCTGCACCGACAATGCTGCCTGACTAAACTAAAACCCCCTACCCTTCTGGGGATCATATCCCTCCATTCCCATCCTACTCATATATTTGTCAAGACGCCCCTTAAAAGTCATTATCGTATCTGCTTCTATTAATTCCTCTGGCAGTGAATTCCAGGCACCCACCACCCTCTGAGTAAAAAATTTGTCTCGTACATCTCCTTTAAATCTTACCCCTCGCATCTTAAACCTATGCCCCCTAGTAATTGACTCTTCAACGCTGGGAAAAAGCTTCTGACTATCCAAAGACTGTAGCAATTCTTAATCTTATTGATAGCTGTTAGCTGATCAAAAACGATAGCCGTCTGGCAATACCTAGACTTGAATTAAAACTGCAGCAAAACAGGATTCCGTTTTTACCTTTTCCATGTAACCTCTGTCTCTCTTCAGGAGTGGATTACTGTGTGCAAACTCTACTTGACCTTCCACAAAATAAGTCAATTTACAGTGGTGTCTGACCCCTTTAAGGAAGCGAAAGGGTCGTATGATCCAGACTGACTAATCGGGAAATGAGCTGGGCTCCACTCCAACTCAAATGGAAGTGTTCCAGCAGACTGTCAGCATCAATCTGCATTGTTCTGTATATAGTTGTTACTGTTAATAAATGTTCTTTCTTTGTTAGTAACTGGTGGAGCCAAGTTGGTACATTCGGTGATGAAGTAAAAAGCTTGCAACAGCCTCAGCACAAAACCTGGTCCAGTCAAAGTCAAGCTTGTGAAGTAAAAAAGAGATGGAAGGATGTCTGATTTTGGAAGAGTGTATCGTTTCAACTCCTCTGCTGAGGTACAGTACCTTGTGTGTTTAAAGTATTTTTCCCAAAGTGAACAGAATTGAGTAGGAGGGCAAGAGGAAGACGATATCAATAAGCACATGTAGGACCCAAATCTATAAGTCTTACATAAAACATTACAGCGCAGAACAGGCCCTTCGGCCCACGATGTTGCGCCCACCAGTTAAAAAACAATGACCCACTAATCTAAACCAATCCCTTTTCGTCCATAAACCTGTCCACGGATCTCTTAAACGCCCCCAAACTAGGCGCATTTACAACTGCAGCAGGCAGGGCATTCCAATCCCTCACCACCCTCTGGGTAAAGAACCTACCCCTGACATCCGTCCTATAACTACCACCCCTTAATTTAAAGCCATGCCCCCTCGTGCTAGCATCTCGGAACACACCTGACACAAGCTCTTTTACAGAAATCACATAGCTGGGCATTCCCATCCCAAACCCTCTGTGATTTAAGTTTAATTCAATGGGGGGAGCACCAGGGGAGGGCCAAGGAAAATGGTGGAAAATTATGACTTTGGGACAACATTAAATGAGATGCTGAGTAATTAACTGGTTTGAAGAGTAAATGATGAGACAATAAAGAGAATTGCTAGCAGAAACCTAGACTGATTTAGAAAAGACACTGGAAGAAGTGTTAGCAATGGAGAGTGTTGAGGACAGCTCCCAGGAACCTCAGACGGCGGAATTTTCTGGCCATGCTTGCCCCAAGGCCGGAACCTCCCGCCCAAGTTCAATGGACATTTGCATGGTCCAATCCCACCTGCCGCAATTTCCGTGATGGGCAGGATGGGAAAGTTTCCCAGAGAGTGCTATTTTGCGCCCTCTGGGAAAATTCCAGAGAGTGCAAACTAACACGTTCCACCAGTTAGGGCCGGAAACTGCAGACAGCAGTGGCACCAAAAGTAAAGACATCAGTTTAAACTGTGAAACAGATACCAAAGCTGGTACAGTTAGGAGTTTCAAGAGCAGGAATCAACCCTCTAGGATCATTACAGAGTGTTGCAGGTGTGGGGTAAACCACTCCCCAGAGATGCAGAATACTTTGTCTTCCACAAAAAGGGCCATTTGAGGCAGATGTAAGCAGACCCTGCCTAGTACCAACAGAGTGGACAGATCAGCACCAGTACATATCGTTTAAGATTTTTTGGTCAGTGATCAGAATTTTTTCAAGTGAATAACATAAAAATGGGCAAGGTTAACTCCTATTGTTATTGGTCAACGGCAGACCATTAAGAATGGAAGTAGATCCGGGAACGTCTAATACTGTAGTAGGGGAGCAGACCTATAGATATCTTCAAGAAGAGGTTCAGCCTACAGTCCGCCCAACTTCCATTAATCATGGAGTCTGGTCAAGGACCAAGCCTTATGGGCCATGACTGGCTCTATGAAATTCAACTCAACTGGTTGGAAACTTGAAGTAATCTGGAGTTTTTCAGGGTGAACTTGGGGAAATTAAAGGCAAAAGGTCAACAAGAATATTAAAGGCAAAAGAACCCAGGAGCCAACCCAAAATGTTGCAGATCTAGTCCTGTGCCCTCTGCTTTGGAGAAAGTAAACACTGAGCTAAAAAGGCTGGAAGAACTTGCTATCATCCAACTGGTTCAGTTGCAGAATGGAAAGCCCCCATATTGCCTGTGGTAAAACCAGATAAAACAGTCTATGGAGATTATAAATCAACTGTAAACCAGGCAGCTAAACTGGACAAATACACTCTCCCTAAAATAGAGGATTTACAGCAAGACTGTCTGAAGGACAATCGTATACCAAATTAGATATGAGTCATACATATCAACAACTGGAGTTGGATGATGCTTCCCAAGACTACTAAAACTCACAAAGGATTATACCAGTATACACGCTTGCCCTTTGGCACCCCATCAGGACATATCATATTTCAAAGAACCATGGAGAGCCTAATGCAGGACATGCCACGTGTATTGTATATTTGGATGATGTACCAATTACTGGTGCAAAGATAAGCACTTGTCCAATCTAGAAAGCTACAGGGAAGGTTTCAGAGTTAGCCAGAAAGGGGAAAAATACACTTTCCAGACAGACAAAGTAGCTTACCTCAGTTACTATGTCAATACCCAAATGTTGCATCATATAGAAAACAAAGTATGGGCAATAAAGGAGGTGCCAGCTCCTAGAAACTCCTCAGAGCTTAAATTATTCCTGCGGTTGTTCCTGCCAAACCTGTCAATGCTATTGTTCCTTTACACATTTTATTGAAGAGACACCAGAGAAGATTTTGGAAAGCACCACAGCGAGAAGTATTTAACAAAGTCAAAGACTACTGACTTCATCATGTCTATTGGTACATTTTGACCCACCTAAGAAGTTAGTGCTAACAAATGATGCTTCCCCATTCAGCACTGGGGCAGTTTGTTGGTCTGAGAGACCTATGACATACTTCTCAAGAACCCTTTCAGAAGCCGAGACCGGTTACTTACAGATAGAAAAAGGGCTATCTGTGGTGTATGGCTTGAGAAGATTCCACCAATAAGTCTGTGGTAGATATTTTACATATGTTATAGACCACAAGCCGCTGTCAGGTCTGTTCAAGGATTTCAGCACTCGGCATTGCTCTTGTCAGCCTATGAATACACATTTGAACACCAGCCAGGGACACAAATAACCAAAACTGATGCCCTTAGCCATCTTCCACTGCCAGAGAGCACACCAACAAGAGATTATGATGGCAATAAACTTCCTAGACACCTTGCCAATCTTGGCACAACAGGTAAAAGTTTGGACCAATAGGAACTCACTGTTATCAAAGTTCAGAAACACAATATTAGTAGGTTGGTAGAATGAGATAATTTCTGAAGATGTACCTGTGTAGAAGCGTAACGTAAATAATCACGCGCTGAAAGATTTTCAGATTGATCCACAGATTCAGCTTCAGCTGCTTCAACTTCTTTCTTTATTGCTAAATATCTGTAAAACATTCAAACAGTTGATTTAAATAAACACATGAAGTACTTGGTTCTCCTTAAAGAGTTAATGCTACATAGTGGCTGCATTCCTTGCTTCGTGTCATTAATAATCAGATTAGGACAGTGAATCACATTGATGTACGAACAGCACTTCAGATGCTTTTACAGTAACATTCATTTTAACTAAAATCCCAGGCAGTTGAGGAACTAGGTGAAACAACATTTAAAATGCAGAACATTTTGATTTGGGAGCAAGGTTGTTCTTCTGATTAGAGGTGCTGCTTGCAGTCAGTGTGAAAGGGTCCCAAACTGCTCAGTTTGTTTTCTCCACTTCCAAGCAAACTTTAAACATCATTCACTCTTACTGGCAAATGTTGCAGTTGTGTGTCAACCACATGTCTGTCACAGGGAGGGTTGCACTTATGGGTTATAGTGATTGTTTTGGATGGTCGCTCTGATCTGTGGACTTTTGGTGTGGTTCCTGGTTACTTGTATGCAAGACCTGATGTCAATGATACAACATCACCTATGTCATGCATCAGCTTATCCCTTTACACTACACGCCTGCCAAGTACACAGTCCACTTTTTAACAATATGAAAATATCGGTCTGAAATTCCACAGAGTGGCTGCTCCATCTCTAGTTGCCTACCTCAAAATCCAGGCAATCCCTTTTTTGGTGGAGGTCATGTGGTCAGTGGGAGCAGGTCAGTTGGTGGGGTGGGGGGAATTGGCTGGAGGTGCAGTTGGCGAGGACTGTGATTAGCAGGTTTCTTATAAGTGTAGGGGTGATCATGTGGAACAATTAAGGGGGGGAAGTGGGGTGGGGGGTTAGGGGAAGTGGGGTGGGGGGTTAGGGGAATGGGTGGAATCTCATTGGGAGTCAGGGGAAAGGGGAAGTCTCATTGGAGATCAGCAGAGTGGGAGGTAAAAAGAGGTGTGAGACAGGTCTGTTGAGGATAGGACTATGCATAGATAGGTGGGAGGAAGGGGTGGAAGTGTCCCATGGAAAGTCAGAGAGGTTATTAGTCATCCCGTTAAGGGGGTCGATTGAGCTCAGTAAGTTAAGAACTCTACTGATATTAAAATGTGAGGGTGTTGCAAAACCCAGAAGAGTAACTTGGAGCACTGGCTCTTGATGGTGTATATTTTCAATTTGGTACAGTGTGAGAAAAGATATACAAATCACAAACGAATATTCCAGTCATTTTGTGATTAACAAAAAAGAATTAACTTAAAAGAAAAACACTCTAATACACGATATTAGTCTGTTCCCACTGTACCACATGAAGTTACCCCTTGGTTCCCAACTACCTATGTTTCTTAACCTTGAGACGCCCCTTTTCCCCAAACAACATGCAATATTACATAACTCCACAAGATAAATCTATCAGATAGATAGCTTGCCTCGGTTATTTGTCCATATTTGGAAAAACTGCCTTCAGTCTCAGTTAAGACATAATCATTTCTATTCAAGTTTTGGATTCTAACCAGTTGCCCTTTTAGCAATAATTTGTTTTCGGGGGAGATGTTTTCTGCAGTTGGGTGTGGCTGTGATAGTAGCCTGTGTGCCTTTGACCTGTTATTGTGCTTTGGAAATATCATTCTTTCCTTTGATGTTCCCATCCTGTGGACTCAGCTTTAACATACGTGCCAATTCCCTTGTCTCTTCATTTTGAAGTCACCTCTTCTACATCCATTGTGCTTGCCTAATTACATAGATAAATACTTGCTTTTCCCAGTCAGCTCGCATATCAAAACATCCCTTCTGACAGCTTCCCCCTCTCATCCCAATTTCAATTTTCCCCAATTTTTAGCAAGAAATCAGATTTTCATCCAGGACACCCATGACTAGGCCTTCATAGAACCCTACAGTGCAGAAAGAGGCCCTTTGAGTATGCACCGAACACAATCCCTACATATCCCATATCCCAACATATTATACCCACTAATCCCTCTAACCTCCACTACCCTGGACACCAAGGGGCAACTTCTTAGCATGGCCAATCAACCTAACCCGCACATTTTTGGATTGTGGGAGGAAACCGGAGTACCCGGAGGAAACCCACGCAGACACGAAGAGAACGTGCAAACTCCACACAGACAGTGACCCGAGCCGAGAATCGAACCCAGGACCATGGAGCTGTGAAGCAGCAGTGCTAACCACTATGCTACGTGTCCCCATGGATTACCTTGTCCTTCAGAACCCCATTTCCAAAAGAACTAGTTCGGCAGTACATGTTGGTAAAAAATAATTGAATTGATTCCCCAAGTTATTGGGATCTTTGGTTAAAACGTGTTTGCTCTATTACTACGTTCCACTGCAAGCTAAAATGGCTCTTGAAGGCTTTGAGAATGACCTCAAAGTGCACAATGAAATCCTCCATCCCTTGCCTCTGGGGAACACTGTTTGCTACTGGATGGATGACATAGAGAATTGACTAGATGCTTTTGCTCTTTTGCACAAGAGGCCCGATTTTGCTCCATATCAAAGGATATGCCATTTCCATAACTGCCACTTTCGGCTTCCCCGTGGGAGCTTGTGACAGTAATACAGGTGGGGTAGGGGCAGGGACTGCTCACTGGGTACAGTCATTGCTACCACTCTCCAGTATGCCTCCTCCTTCCATCGAGTTGTAAGTATGAACAACTACCAAGTTTTGCTTTACCCTCTGGCAGCGGTTCCATCGATGGCACAAATGTATTTTTTACACTGATGCTATTAGAATACCAGATCAGAAACTCCAAGATATAGTATGAAGCCAGACTAGACTGCAACAATTTTCTGTTTTGGCATTAGTGTGAAGATACGAAGTTTCGCTTCAGGCATGATTTTACTGACAAATTAAGGAGTTTTTTTGGTCAAAGCAAACTTTATTTAACAACACAGTCTAACTGTACCAAATTGGTTACTGGAAAGGGTAAACTATCAATCCTCAGTCAGGCTGCAATCGTAGTCTGACACTTGCTTAAAACAGGTTTATTAGTATTACATCTAAACAGGTTAAATATATATGTTACAACTGATCATGATGTGTTCCAACCTCTCCCTCGAGAGAGAGAGTCTAATACATGATTAACTGATGTCAATAATACATCCTCACCTACACCATGTATTCGTGTCCATTCTGTTAGCCCTTACGTTAGTGATTATGGCCACATCCTAATTGCTGCATGACTTTGCCTCAAAAAGATACAAACGTCCTGGGCAATTCCCACGAATATCAGAGCGTAAGAAACTCTGCAAGGACCTGACGTGCATCTTGGGTCGTAAGTATGGTCTCTACCAATCCAGCAACTGGAAGATCTGGGTCATAATATTTTTCCTTTTCAAATACTGATCCAATTGCCTTTCAAAGTCAGGTGGGGCAGAGCATTCCACAATTGGATATTCCTCTGAGTGTAAATCATTCTTCTGATGACCATCCCCACCTAGCCTCACTCCATACATTTTGTTGCTCCAATGATTATCCTCAATCTGTTCCTCTCACTACTGAGTCATTAACTACACACAATATTCAACTGCAATGTAGCCAATCATTTGTACAAAATCAATATGATAAGGACAATTGTACGAAGTAATCATAGAAATATGCATCATCATCATTTCAGGTTGTTTTATGGAATAATAAATTGAAATTATTCTCCTATTAAAGGATACTCATGCAACTTGCGACCATTGCAATAGTAAAACATTCATTAAGAACTTCCATGATAGTATTATTAATTTTCAAAGCCAAAAAAGTGATACCCAAATCTTACCTTTCAGTCCCTAAAGAAGGCTTCAGTATTTTCATCTTTGGATTAATGGTACGCTCATCTTTCGTTTTGGACAAAGAGAAAGATGCAAAACACTTGAGACGATCTACATCTGCTGCTGGAGTTTCTACCATTGGATCCTAATGAACAGAGTCCAAACATATTTAACCTGCGTCTGTGTTGTTTTGATAAAAAACTGTCATACATTTGAATTTGTTTTGCTATACTGATTCACTCAAAATGCTTTTACCTTGAACTGCTACCAATAGATTCCCAGAGTGCAACTCTTCTGAGGAGAGCCAAATGTAAAACTACAAAGACTCACTCAAATTGGCTCCCTGTAAGATCTGCTAAACTCAGATTTTGGCAGCTGGCCTTAGTGAGTCCTAGCAGTTTGCTATTGGACTTCCATGAAAAAATATTGGCAAGTAAATTCAAAGAAACCCAAAAGACGTTTTGTACATATGCAAAGAGAAAGGAGAAAGTAAGACCCAATTATTAGATATCAAAAAAGGAACCAGTGTGTGCAGAAGGCATGGGAATGTTTTTTAATGAATACTTTATGTCCCTCTTCACAAAAGGGGAGGAATGATGAAGACAATAGCCTGGATTTTGCAAGTTTCGTGTTGAAATAGAACTATCAGCATTCATCTGCAGCCCTCCATGACTAACCACAACTGTGGTAATTAGCAGATACTAACATGGAAATCCTGAAGTTGCAAGCCATCATTCAACGCTCCATCCATTATGCATTATGATTCCACACTTCCTACTCAGCCTGACCCAAAGTCTGAGTGTAAATCATTCAACAGTTGGTGTGCCGTCTTCCATTCTCACATTGCTGTTAGAAACCCACTAAAGGTTATATCTTCTTTAATCAGATCTAACTGGGTTTTCAATGGAAGTGAATTGGATTTTCCACCCTCCCTGCCAATGTGATCTCCCAGTCCTGCCAAAGACCATGCCCTATGGTGAGTTCCCTGGCACAGCACTGGGTGAGCAATGTAAATGGCCATTGAATTTGGAGGGACTGGAAGATCCAATATAGGAGACTGGATAATCCCAGCCAAAGTGATCAATAATTATTGCTAAACAATCTAGCCTTGAAAAGATAATTACATACTTGTGGAGTGCTGTTAAATTTTTCCATTATCATTAGTTGTTAGAGCTTTTAAGTAAGAACTGTTTTCAGAATATTTCGACTTTTAAATTCGCTTCAAATTTATGCTCCAATCTTTATTTTTCTCTGTAAAATTTTTAAGAGGCGATTTGATTTTAATAATTTTCATTTCCTAGGTGGTTGTCCATGGGAATTCTTTAATGTGATTGGCTGCTTGGACAGTCAATGCATCAGTGTAATTCTATGCTCAGAATCTACATTAAGAAACATTACAATCCACTGCACTGACAGGAGCTATAGTTCTCACTACAGAAATCGCTCCGCGAGGCTTTCTTGGGCGGCACCGTAGCACAGTGGTTAGCACTGCTGCTTCACAGCTCCAGGAACCTGGGTTCGATTCCCGGCTTGGGTCACTGTCTGTGTGGAGTTTACACATTCTCCTCGTGTCTGCGTGGATTTCCTCCGGGTGCTCCGGTTTCCCCTCACAGTGCAAAGATGTGCAGGTTAGGTTGATTGGCCATGCTTAATTGTCCCTTAGTGTCCTGAGATGCATAGGTTAGAGGGATTAGTGGGTAAATATGCAGGGGTAGGGCCTGGGTGGAATTGTGGTTGGTGCAGACTCAATGGGCCAAATGGCCTCTTTCTGCATTGCAGGGTTTCTATGGTCAGCAGTGAATATCCTTGATTTGCTACTGACTACAAACCGGAATTTTGTGATTAAGAAGGAGTGTGAAATGGGATGCAATAAACAGAGTGAGGCAAAAAATGTCAAGGGTAGTCGAATCTTTGAAATGAAACAAATCGCCAAGCCTGGATTGAATGGATCCCAGGCTGTTATACAGAAGAAAGGGAAGAAATAGTAGTGGTCCTGACCATCATTTTCTAATCTCCTCTGATTAACAGGTGTAGACACAGTAAGAAGGCTCACAACACCAGGCTAAAGTCCAACAGGTTTATTTGGTAGCAAAAGCCACAAGCTTTCAGAGCGCTGCTCCTTTGTCAGGTAAGTGGGAGTTCTGTTCATAAACAGGGCATATAAAGACACAAACTCAATTTACAAAATAATGGTTGGAATGCGAGTCTTTACAGGTAATCAAGTCTTGAAGATACAGACAATGTGAGTGGAGAGAGGCTTAAGCATAGGTTAAAGAGATGTGTATTGTCTCCAGCCAGGACAATAAGCAAGATGTTGCAAGCCCAGGCAAGTCATGGGGGTTACAAATAGCGTGACATGAACCCAAGATCCCGGTTGAGGCCGCCAGAGGACTTCTCAGATTGTAGTGTTGTTTAAAATGGAGGAAGGGATAGACTGGGCACTTGCAAGCCAGTTGCAGGCAAATTATTGAAAAAAATTCTGAGGGACAGTATTTGTCATTTAGAAAAATGTGGATTAATCAAGAGTAGTCAGCATGGACTTGAATCACAGAATAATTACAGCGTGTAAAGAGGCCATTTGTGTCTGCACTGGCTGTCTGAATGAGCAATTCACTTAGTGCCGCTCCCCTACCTTCTCACCATAACCATGCACATTCTTCCTTTTCAGGTGACAGTCTAATTCACTTTTGGAAGCATCGATTGAACCTGCCTCCGTCATACTCATCCATTGCATTCCAGTTCCTAAAAATTTGCTGAGTTAGAAAAGGCTTTTCTCAAATCGCTTTTCCTTCTTTTGCCAATTACTTTAAATCTGTTCTTCATTCTTTCCTAGTGGGAACAGTTTTTACTCTGTCCAGACACCTTATCATTTTGAATATCTTGATCAAGTAAGATAGCACGGTGGCACAATGGTTAGCACTGCTGCCTCACAGAGCCAGTGAGCCACGTTCGATTCCCAGCTTGGGTCGCTGCCTGTGTGGCGTCTGCACGTTCTCCCTGTGTCTGTGTGGGTTTCCTCCGGGTGCTTCAGTTTTCACCCACAGGCCAAAAGACGTGCTGGTTAGGTGCAGTGGCCATGCTAAATTCTCCTTCACTGTACCCGAACAGGCACCAGAGTGTGGCAACTAGGGGATTTTAACAGTAATTTCATTGCAGCGTTAACGTAAGACTGCTTGTAACAATAATAAATAAACTTAAACTTAAAAATCTCTTCTCGGACTTCTTTCTTCCAGAGGAAACAGTTCTAACTTCTGTAACTATCTTCATAACTAAAGTTCCTCATCCCTGGAACTATTTTGAAACTTTACTGCATTCTCACCAATATCTTCACATCCTCACTAAAGTGCAGTGCCCAGGACTAGATGCAATACTCCAGCTTAGATCAAACTAGTATCTTATATAAGCTCAACATATGTTCCTTGCTCTTGTATTCTACTTTTGTTTCTTTTACAGGATCTGGGCATCGCCAGCATTTATTGCCCATTCCTATTTGCCCTTGAGAAGGTGACAGTGAGCTGCTTCCTTGAACCACTGCAGTCCATGTGATGTAGGTACACACTGCTATAATTTCTCAGCAATACGACGGTGAAAGCTGCTTTGGAGACCGATGGCTTCAATGCTGTTTTCCCCACCCACTGCCGCACTCTGCTTAAAAGAGGGTCATTTCTGCCCAATGACTTTTCAATAACCAGGATTCAGTAGTCTTTAACATGAAATTGTGTTGCTTCACTTCTGCTTACGTTCTGGATGTTCATGGTACTTTGTTTGCATTCTGTGGATGGGGTCTTCATCATCATCAGTTTTTATGAAATCCTCCAATCTGTGTGACAATGTTGTATCTTTTCTCATTAAATTGTGTAAAGTTTTGTCTGTATACTTTGCCTCAAATTGCTGCTTCTGTTAGAAATCAGACTTTCTGAATTATTTATATGTATAAATGAACCATTGAAAGATATTTATCAACCATACAGAGAAAAGGTACTTATGAATTGAGCAAGGAAAGTTTTGCATATCAAAATTTCTAGCATATAGAGTTATCACAAGTTTTGGAAAAATAATCTTAAACATCAGAACGTTTGCTTTCATCTTTGTTCTTCCAAAATTTCCATATTGGATAGTATTTAAAAGTTTATTTATTGTTTAGTCACAAGTAGGCTTACATTAACACTGTAATGAAGTTTCTGTGAAAATTCCCCCAGTTACCACACGACGGCACCTGTTCAGGTACACTGAGGGAAAATTTAGCATGGCCAATGAAACTAACCAGCACGTTCTTCGGATTGTGGGAGGAAACTGAAGCATCCAGAGGAAACCCACACACAGACACAAGGAGAATGTGCAAACTCCACACAGACAGTATCAAACCCAGGTCCCTAGCAATGTGAGGCAGCAGTGCTAACCACTGTGCCTCCGAGCCATCGAAAACTTCCAAATTAGATAGCATTTGTTAATGGATCCACAAATGAGAATGAACATTTCCTACCTGGTCAAATAATAGATGGTTATCTGGAATATCATTTGAGATGTCCTTGTAAATCTCTTCAAGCTCTTCCCCCTGGGTCAAGTTAGCATCCAACTGTTTTACTACTTCTACGTCAATCTTTAAGGAAATTACAAGAAATTTGCTTGTTTCATTTAACTCATTTCTTTAACTAGTAAATTGAACTAGTATTAACATGGAGCTTTACATTGACTTTCAAGATTACTGGTTTGTAAAGTCAAAATGTTAGTACATTTCAGATACCATTATGACTGCATGTACAGTTACTCTTGGCTGTAATTATGCCAAATGGCATTTTTTTCTAATAAGAAATTCACAAGTTCAGGTTGTGGATGTGTTACATATATAGTATGAGATGCTGTCCTTTACTCAATGGCAGTGCTCTTGTCTGAATCAGAAAGTTGTGGGTTCAAACCCCACCCTACAGGCTTGAGCACAAAATTTAGGTTAATATATTAGTGCAGTATTGAGAGAACACTGCACTGTCAAAGATATAAGGTGGAATCTTATTATCGTTCACGCCAGCAGGATTTTCCCATCCCGCTTCAGTGAACACAGACTTGGATGCCACCAAATTCTCAGATTTCGCTGCAGTGGGAGCCTGGCATATTTGGCTGGTACAATCGAGCCCACTGCCTTTGGATGAGATGTTAATCACAGATCCCATTTATCCTCTCAGGTGCATGTAAATGATCTAATGGTACTATTCAAAGAGCAGATTATTCTGGTCAATATTTATCCCACAATCAATATCACTAAAACAGATTATCTGGTCCCTAACACATCGATGTTTGTGGGACCTTGCAATGTGCAAACTGCTTGTCACATTCCCTACACATTACTGTACTTCAAACGTGCTTCTTCAGCTGGAAAGCATTTTTGGATGCTCTGAGACATGAAAGTCACTGAATAAAGGCAAGTGTTTCCTTATTTAATGATATGTACTCAATTTAAATTATTGGGCCAGACCTTATTGGGGCAGTATATCTCACAATTTGCACCAGATCTTTCACTGCACACTTCCATGCCAATAGTTTTGTCCTCTATCCTGCTGGAAGTGTGAGTTGGTAATGGCTTGGTGAGGGCAATTAAGCATCTGAAACCTAAATGCCAGATGGGACCAACAATTTAGCTTAACTAATGAGACTTGAGAATTCAAAAGAAATGAGAAAACTACAGTCAAATCCAGTACAGAAAGATGAGTAAAAAGAGGGAAAAAATGGATTAACAGAGAGAAAAATAAAAGGCACAGAGGAAGAGTAAGAAAAAAAGTATAAACCAAAATTTTAGCATCCCCAAAAATCAACTTACACCTGAATGAATGAGATACCACAATTTTAATTATTTTCTTTTTGGGCAGAAAGGTTATCGTTGCATTAACAATTATCACACTGCTGAAAAAAGCTGGCAAACCTTTGTATTCATTAGGATAGATTTAAGATGCAAGAAAAAGGATAGTGACTGGTTAGCAAGTCAGCCCTGACTGGCCCAGTATTGCTATGGTGTATGCGTCAGGGACCCATGGCAATGTCTTACCCACCAATCAACACCCCATTTTTCAAGCAGCATAAATTGTTGTTCCCTTTAAAATTTGGCATTCTTGCTTCTGTCCTAATGAGTGCAAGATGAAAAGCTTCAACAGCGTGTCTCTTTTTAAGTAATTTTCAAGTTCTGTAATACCATGTGGCTAATTATCAGATTATTAAAACAGGACTGATGCTGCCAATTACTAGTCTTAACTCTGTAATACAGTTAATGGGCAATTCAGGTGTAAATCCACTAAGTCTTTAAAATGTCAGGGAGTTCAAGGTGAAATATCATTTGTCCAAACTAAAAGAAAGTCCAACATAACCAACCAGAAGGTTTTGGACATTCACAACACGTATCATTTGTCTTCAACTCTCCTCCTGAACTCTCTGAATGGTCAAAACATTACTACTGAATACGTTGCTAACTCTGTTATTTTTCCAGCAAGATCTGGCCTCTATTTTAATCAACAATAATTTTCTTAAGTGTTCAAATACCTCTCCCGCCACATGATTGTAGATGGCTGGGAATACTTGGAGATAGACTGAGTCCATAATCTTTCTGTCCGATATTCGAACATCTGCTGTTCGTGCTATCAGCCTTTTGGATACCCTGATGTTGAGAGTGGCAGGTTGTGCATGCTCTGTCTTGTCTCGATCAATTATCTTCTTTAACTTTTCTATTTTCTCTTCTTCCTCCAGTTGCTAAAAAAAAAAGCATATCTTCTATACATTTGTTGAGATGCAAATTCATCTAGCTATCCTTGAAATGCATAATAGATTTTCTTTTTCTTTTCTCCATTCTTACTTGTAACCAGGTTGTTTCTTTTAATTCATTTATACTTTAACTGGGGAGTGTATTGCAAATAGATCTTGGGCAAATAAGGATTAATAAACAGTTCTTGTACAACAGAGTCTTCCAAAGTTTCCATGCAGACGAATTTATTGAAGATGACCTCATCAGGAGAATATTGTATAATCTTACTCAGTTTACTTCTCAAGTTTGAAATATAAATTTTGTTAAAGCACTGATGATTTGGACACCTTCCATAAAGTCATGCATGTAATGTGCAATATTAAAAACAACTTTTATTTATTCAACTTTTGTGTTGAATATTATAGGAATAGTTGTTGATGAAGATGATTAAATATTTCACACACCATTAAGTTTCCGTGCTGCGAGGATCATTAAAAGTGTCCAAAGCACTTGGCAAGGCTTGGATTAATGAAGATACAAATATCATTAGCACACTATTTCTTTGTGCTTGTGCACAGGGGACAAGAGTAACCTTTGCATTCGTAAGGATGATAGTGCTGCACAGTGGAACTGGTTTTATCACTATCAGGATCAAACACAGAGCCAGTGTTATAATGCCAGTAAGGTCCTAGAATGGAACCCTGACTCAAAAGACTGTAACTTTACTTTTTTTTAGAAAACATGGATGAACAGTCACAGGACTGCCAATTACTTTTCAATAACAGAAAAAAAAACATGAAAAGTTTAATTATAATGCAATACTCCTTCACCCCATCTATATCTTCACAAATGTTTGCAGATTTTAAGAATAACACAGGTCACAAAATATATCTTATGTTCGCAGTCTATTGATTGACAGGAATTGTGTATTTACTAAGTGTGGTCAGACACAACCCACTCTGAAACGTCTGTGGATTCCCCCTTAAATCCCCCTAAACGATTATTACATTGTGAACCAACTGGCCTCACTGTACTCTGGCTTCCAAACAAATGTTTTCCAAACTCCGTTCTTGAGAAAATATATCTTGGAATCTTCTTCCAAACAATGTGTTCTCTCAGCTTTTTTAAGCAAGGATCCACTTCCAGCATTTCCAAATCTTTGTGCATTCAAGTTTCGACATAATCTCTCAGGTACTCAACCATGCTAATAGAACACTACTTCACAGGTTGCATTAAGGTCACCAACCTAGGACAGTCTCAGGTTTCTGGCTTCTCACTGCCAACTGCATTGGGTTTGCACTTTCTAACTCTGCCTTTAACTTTAGTGAACAGTATCTTGTTCAAATTCCAGTTCTTTTTGTCCTGTTGGCTTCAATCTTCCTGGGATGTCTCTTCTCATTCCCTGGTTTTGAGAACTATATGTTCTTTAGTTTCAGGGATTTGCTTTCTTCCCATTACTCCATCGTTCTGCTTTTCTGTTTCTGCAACTGGCAGAGCTGTAAGAGCTCACTAGCAACTATCTAGCTGCTAAACTTTAACTGCCTTGGGTACATTCAAAACTAAACTCAAAAGGGCTTCCTAACTTAAAGGTGGTCCTTTAAGCAATGGCTAAATCTTTAAGTTCTTGTTTGCTTTTCACGTCTTAAACCATCTGAGCACAATGCCATCAGTCTGAAATGGAACCGAAACCTCCATACATGCAAACACCTAAAGTTGAATCCATCTAAAGTTTTAGCCCTTTCTTACACAGAAACACTAAATTAAACTCACTTGAATCGATACCTTATTTCTATATCCAACAATACAAACACAGCATTAAAACTACCTCTGCTTCCTGATACTAGGTGCAGCCAATGTTAGGGTAGACTGATGCATGAGGACACCAAGGTCTCATTGAATATCCATCTCTTTCAATTTACAGCCATTCAAATAATCCCCGCAGAGACTGATAGCTTTTAAATATATATATATATATTTCCAGTGACTAATTGAAAGGATCAAATGACAAGATTTCAAGTCAAATAAACTAAAAGTAGCATTGTTTAAACACTAGTCAGTGGGCAAGTTACACTCTGAACTATGGAATAGAAATCCTCCATTTAACTTTTAAAGTGATTGCAAATTTACAGCATAGTGATATGTTGTACTGTCCCTAGAGGGACACTTACTTTCCCCAGAACCAGCACAACATTATTCTCAGTTCCCAATCTCTTGCGTCCTTTCTCTTCCTTTCCCAGCTAGTTCATTTCTTATCCCTTAACTGACTTTCACGGTAAGGGTTACAATGGAAATGCCCCCCACTCTAGCCCAAGATAAGTAAACCTTCCAGACTCCTTTAAATCCTCATACACTCAGTGTCTCCAATCTGAATATGAGCTTCCACCAACATTCTGCATGACGGACAACAGAATCTGCATTTTCTCAGCTTCAGATGCAGGTATAGTTGCCTTTACCTCCTTCTCTTGTCCTCTGCAGACAGACTTGTGACTCTAAGGTTCAATGGCATATTACAACGGCTTTCCATCAGTGTTTCCCCTCCCAAAATCCATCTCCATGGTAATATGAATCACATGGGTGTTTCATCCAGGTAGAAATGCTAATTAGCTATATTCTAAAGCCCCAAATCCATTCCATCTTGGAATTGAACAGGCAGCTTAAAGTATATCCATTTGTAAAACCTGACATGTCAGTACATCCCTATTAAACTTGGAGACCAACAGTCTACCCGTGCTCAGTGTAACTACTCTGCCCATTCTCTACTAATGCAAACATCTTGCAGCTTCTATCCAATAAGTCAAACCAGTGCCCCACTGTCCCCATAGCACTCAAGCCACACTGGCTTGTTGTTGGACAAAATTTGGAGCAGATCATATTAAACTCCTTATTCCTCAATTTTACCTTAAAGAGACATTTCCAAAAGATAACAATCCTATAAAGTTTGTATTTGTAACAATACCCTCAGCATTTTCTCTTGCTTTTGTTTTTTAATTCCATGAGTGTCAGCATATGTGAGTACTTCAATCAGAGGAGGAAGAGTTGTTTCAGGATCACTGTCTACCTCATCTACAGTGGAAATTTCCAACAACCTGCAGAAACACAAGTAGTAAATTATATAGATTATATTTATTGACTATAAAAATTAAATTTTGTAATTAGGGTCACAGTGCTGGATGTCCTGAATTTTAATTGACCTGATGACATCATCCTACAACAGCTGTGCCAGGCCTTCCAAGGATGTCGTTCCCTGCAGGTGTGCAAAAATAGAGCTTTAGGTGATGCCAAGTTGGCCATTCTTATTGCCATTCTGCTCAATTAAATTGTTCTTGCAAGCAAAAGCTTCGCTCCAGTTCCGACAGGATTGGGAGGGAAAATGCGATGCTATAGTGTAAATGTGATAGTATAATCACTGTACATGTGTATGAATATTGATTGGGTAACTGTATTAAAGCAGCAAGTCATAAATTTATGATTGGTAAATGCAAACTATTATCTGCACAACAGTATAAGAATGATGTATTATAGTTGAGCAAGAAGCTTATGCTCCATCTTCTTTGGGATAGCTTGCCTGCAGCTGCTTGAATATAAACAGGTGAACAAATAACTTAAGTTTAAGTTTTTAAAGTTTATTTATTATTGTCACAAGTAAACTTACATTAACACTGCAATGAAGTTACTGTGAAAATCTCCAAATTGCCACATTCTGGTGCCTGTTTGGGTACACAAAGTGAGAATCTAGCATGTCCAATGCACCCAACCAGCACATCTTTCAGACAGTGGGAGGAAACTGCAGCACCCAGAGGAAACCCACACAGACAAGGGGAGAACATGCAGCCACTGCATGACAGTGACCCAAGCTGGGAATTGAACTCGGGTCCCTGTTGCTGTGGGGCAGCAGGTTGGTCCCTGAGGAATTGAAGGGTACTGATTCCCTCTCTTTAGTGGTGTAGCGAGCAGGATCTGCCCAGCCCTCGTAAAGGCAGAACAATGATCTGATGATTATTGTATCATTTGACTGAATACTCATTGGTAGCTGTGCAGACTAGAATGGAAGTCTGACTGGGTGGGTCCAAACTCTAAACCCGAAACTCAGGTGGACTGGGGCTACTTGTCCCGGGGGTGAGCAAGTCTCTGAATGCATGGAGTGGCAAGTCCTAGGGAGAAAATGTGTCCAGGTTTCGTGTGTATGTGTGTGTGTGTATGTGTGTGTGTGTTTACTTGCACACGAGTCCACAAACAAAGCATGCTTAAAATAACGACAACCGAGAAAACGGTACTCAGGTTTGTCATCAGAGTAGGGAGACGAAGAGATTGTGTCTCTTCACCTCACCCTGGAACAATGTTTTCTTACCTTTCCTGGAGCTTATGATCTTGGGACACTTTTGATACTTTGGGGGCAATCTCACATTCTCATCCTGCCAGTCCGTAGGCGGGGGTGAGGTCTGGGTGGTGGCATGGAGTGGTGGGGTGGCAATTAGCCAAGTCAGGCCTGGTCAGGGGGGCATGGTTATGCAATCAACCAGAGTTGGGTAGAGGGACTGATTAGCCAGGGAGGCCAGTGATTGCGTTAGCTGTCAGCTTTCTACCAAGCTTAGGACCTGCCCTTTTCCCCTGCTGACAGGAAACAGCCTCTGCAAATGCACAGAGTGGCATAAGGTCAAACATTTGGCCTTGCCAAATAAACAGAGCTGAAACTCTCCCGTTTCTTACACTCATTCTGGACACAGAAATTTTTTGGTTAGATTACCCTCTTTTGAGTTTACCTCATTATAGGAGTTCATATCTCTAAGAATGTCTGGAATTATGAAAGCGCGACTGCAATTACCATATGTGTCTATGTTAATTTAAGATTTATTTGTGGATTTAAGGGAACTCAAAGACCAGTTAAATGTGGAAATTTCAAGCATAATCTGGAGGAATTTGGAATAAATGTGAGAATTTAATTGTGGTGTCACTTCAGCCCCAGTTAAGAACAAAAGATTCTGCCATTGGCAATAAAGTTGACTGAGAATCTGTCTGAGATTCTGAATTAACACAGAATAGATGAAGTTAGGCATTGGAAATTGGCTTAAAAATAGAACCAAAAAAGTTATAAGTAAGGAATATAAAAACTGACAATAACAGCTTCTTTAAATCTATGAAAAAGAGGTCAAAATAAACATAGGTCCCTTAGAAAATAAATCTTGGGAGACAGGTGTGGGGAACAGGAAAATAGAGAGGAGGTAAACAGGTATTTTGCATCAGTCTTTATAGTGGAAGATACTTTGAATATCCCATTAATACTAAAGAATATGGGGGAGGAATCAAGTACCATCACTACGACGAGAGAAGTGGCATTAAAGAAATTGATGGGTCTAAAGGCAGATGAGTCCCATTGCCCTGATGGCTCGTGTCCTAAAGTCCTAAAAGGAATAGCTAGACATAGTGGATGCATTGGTTGTAATTTTCCAAAAATCCTTGGGTTCTCGAGAAGTGCCAGAGGATTGGAGTATCACCAATGTGATACCTCTATTCAAAAAGGGAGAGTGGCAAAAAATGGGTAACAATAGGCTGATTAGCTTAACATCTATTGTTGGAAAAATGTTGGAATCAATTATTAAGGAAGTAAACACATTTGGAAAATCATAATCTAATCAAACAGAGTCATCAGGGCTTCATGAAAGAGAAATCATGTCTCACTAATTTGTTGGAATTTTTTGAGGAAGTCTCAACCAGAGTGGATGGGGGGAACCAATAGATGTGTTGTACCTCCAAAAGGTATTCAACAAGGTACTTCACAAAAGATTAAGTGATAAGATAAGCGCCCATGATGTTGGAGGTCGATTATTGGCATGGATAGAGAACTGTCTAATGGGCAGGAAACAGCAAGTGGGGATAAGGTGTTCTTTTTCAGTAGAGTCCCATAGGGATCAGTGCTGGTACCGCACCTGTTTACAATTTTTATTAATAACTCGGAGAAAGGAAACAGATGTACTGTAGCCAAAATTTGCAGATGATGCAAAAATAGGTGGAAAGGCAAGTTGCAAGAGGGATACAAACAGTTTGCAAGGAGATATTGATAGGTTAAGTAAGTGGGAAAGAAGTTGGTAAATGGAGCATAATATGAAAAAGTGTGAAGTTATTCATTTTGAAAGGGAGAACAAAAGAACACGGTACCATTCAAATGGAGAAAAACTGCAGAAAGCTCCAATACAAAGAGACTTGGGGCACTTGTGCAGGAAACACAGGAAGCTAGCACACAGGTGCAGCAGGTAATCAGGAAGGCTAATGGAATGTTGATCCGTATTCAAGGAGGTTGAAATATAAGAAAAAGGAAATTTTGCTACAATTATACAAGGTACTGGTGAAACCACATCCAGAGTACGATGAACAGTTCTTGTCCCCTTATTTAACAAAAGATGTTATTACATTGGAAGCAGTTGTTATTATACTGGACCCCCAGTAAGGACAGACTGTCTTATGAGGAAAGGTTAAACAAGTCAGGACTTTACTCAGTGGAATATAGAAGAATGAGAGGTGATCTCATTTAAACATATAGGATTTTTAAGGAGCTTGACAGGGTAAATGCTGAGAGGATGTTTCCCCTCATGGGAGAGACTAGGACCAAAGGCCAAAGTCTCAGAATAAAGTGATGCCAATTTAAAACTGAGATGAAAAGGAATTTCATCTCTCAGACGGTTCAATGTCTTTGGAACTCATTGCCACAGAGAGCTGTGGGAGAAGGGTCCTTGTATATATTTAAGACTGAGATCGATAATTCTTTGATAATTTTTGATCAGTAAGGGAATCAAGGGTTACAGGGAAAGGGCAGAGAAGTGGATGTGAGGAATGTGGGATCAGTCATGATCCTACATGAATGGCAGAGCAGGCTCTGTTCCTATTTCTTATGGTCTTATCAACATAGGAATCAACAAATGAAATTAAAAACGTAGCAAATGGTCGAATTCCAACTTGATGTTTAATTAATTTAAGTTTACACACAATCAAAGTATGTTAGCCCTATATGATTTTATACTGAATTCTGGGACACAAGCTTATCAAATGACTTAGTCTTGTCACCAATCATCAAAATTGATGAGGAAGAAAGACATATGGCCTTAAAACAATGATGCAAGATGTCAAAGATGAACAACTACTGGTGAGGAACGATCCATCTCCCTTGCAATTAAAATTATCAGCTCCATTCTCTAAATTCAAAGTCCTATTATGCAAAGAAAAACAAGTATTTAAACATTTAGTCTTGTGCAATAATGTCATTTAACTTGAGACATTTAAGAGTCATTATTTCACATTATGTAATCATCTTTGATTTTGCATGTTTAGATTTAAGTTCTGGAATTAACTTTGGTATCTCTATAATTCTTTCAAATTAAAGTATACATTTTATATTAGCACTTTATAAACTTCTGTATTCGTTCTCAGGTTATAAGAACTTCACCACTTTTCTTTGTTTTAAAAGTAACAAACTTTAATCACCGAGAAACTAATAGAAACTGATCACGCCCACCTGGACCAATGACAGATTGATCTCACATCCCATAAACCAATTAAGAATTAGCTTTGTCTCACTTAGCCCAATTAGAATGCAATAACATCATTGATCACACAATAAGCTGCAGCTCTCACACAGCAAGCTGTGCATCAAGTTATGGAACTTAAGTTGGTTTGTAGTGCCTGCTGTTCAGAGGGAAGCAGAGGTTAAGGGAGAGGAACTCAATTGCAACTTTAGCTTTGCTAAGGAAGGAAAGGGGAAAGTAAGGGTTAATAACAACAGATAAATAAAGTTGCACTATAAAAACTCAAGATACAACTGCAAGACCATGTGGGAATTGAGCAGGGTGGGGGTTTTCTGACACAGATACAAAATGCAGCTTTGTCTAATATAACTCAATGCTGAAGGTCATAGCCATAATATAGACATGATGGCATAATCATTGTATATGTGAATGAATTGATTGGATAACTACATTAAAGTATCATATCATGTTAATTTTTGATTGGTAAACGCAAATAAACTATTATCTGAATAATAATGAAGAATGCTATGTTGTAGTTGATGGACAAGCTTATATGCATCTTGTAAGGGGGCAGCTTCCCTGAAGCTGCTCCTGTAAAAACCGGTGAACGAAGAAACTTGAATCTTGTTTGGTCCCTTTGGACTTGAAGGATATTGCTTCCCTCCTTTGCCTTTTCATCACCACCTCCTCCAATGCCTCTCCTCACCCCAGTCAAACATCAGACCTTTGTTGCAATGGCTGCATGAGCTCACAGCACAATGTTGTCCAGACAGACACTGGTGCGGAGCACCATCAGAGGGGGAAGGAGAACTGAGGAAGGTCCATGGCTCCAGCTGCACGGCTTTGTCCATGAAGACCAGCTCGGTATGGAGACATAGGCAGGAACCAGTCTGGCTCCTGAGTGGATCAGGAATAATACAGCATTATGGCAGAAAGCATTGTTGCACTCACCTCAGTCTTGCCAACTGAAGACCGACTTGTACATGCCACTCTTTATCAATCGGGTTTTATGATTTCCCACTGGCATGACGCAAGATCGGAAGACCTTATGGGAAGTGGTAGGCAGCTATTTCAGTAAGCATTTACAGAATGCAAATGAATGTGAATGGTATTCATGCCACCTGGTTACAGAAGACCAGCCCACTATTGGGAAAATTGCAACATGATTTTACACCAATACATTTCCGACTTTTTGGCTCTATCGAGATTCATTGTGCCCACCGCCATCATACCCATAGGTTGGGAGAATTCAGCTCACAGTGTCTCATTAGTTACTACAGCTCGTCCCCCAAGTGTTTAGTTTTACCAATTGATTCACAATACTGTTGATATCTCTGGTTTTTGGGTCAACCCAACATTATGTTAGCCAATGAGAACTTGACCCCTACAAACTCCAAAGTATGAATCTTGATGATACCTCTCAGTTTTTGCCCAATATCTGAGGCCACAATGATGTTATTGGCTGTATATTATACGTTGGCAAGGGAAATTATTAAATTTTAAAATCCTAATGAATCACCTTTGGATTTATTCAATGGCTGGGATGCCATGACAGAACATGACAGGCAGAAGTAAACAAAACATTGTACTTCACAGAATTATTCATTAAACAGTTTTGATAGTTTCACAGACAGTAAAAAAAACAAACTTTATCAAATATAACATAATTGAATATTACTTAAAAATGAAACTATCCAAAACAGATGTAAAAATCGATGAAAGCAAAATACAGCAGATGCTGCAATCTGAAACAAAAACAGAAAATGCTGGAAAATCTCAGCAGGTCTGACAATGTCTGTGGAGAGAGAATAGAGCCAATGTTTTGAGTCTAGATTACCTCCAGATGTTTTTTATCTGCTCCTCCAGTCCCACTCTATAGCAGGTTTAAATAAACTCTTTTATTCAACAGCTTACTCAGGCAGCAGCCTTATTAATATTGTCAGAGTCCTATGACATACATCCTGATGGGTCCTACATGATTTCAGTGACCAACTGAGCAGTATACTTACTATTTGTTAGGAAAGAAGTAGAGACTGTAAAAGTTCAGTTTTAAGCGAATCTTAGTGGAGCCAAAAAGAGCAGGAGATTACTGCTTTTAATTCAAAGGAGCAATTTTGGGCCTGTGCTGTTCCAGACAACATTCCATGTTGAATCCATACATCAGTTGGCCTGGATCCCACACAACTTTTCCAATTGCTGGCATGCAACCCCTAGGCATCATCTGATCTTTGCTTGCCAGCAACCAGCCATCATTCCCTTGCTCAGGGTCAGTGGGATTTAAATTAAGTTAATCACAGCTGAGGCCTATGGGGGAATGAGGAAGGGAGAAAGGAGTGGGGGAGAGAGCCCAGGATGAGGACGAGGTGGAAGGCCGAGGGGATTGAAGGACCATGCAAAAGATGTGGGGCCTTGGAGAAGGGGCAAAAGAGCCTAGGGGTGAGATTTGGTAGAGGGGAAAGTGGATAACTGATGTATTTAGCTGGCTTCCTGCCTGGCAGAGTCAATTCCACATCTATTTCTTTATTTTTTTTATGTATAAAGGATAACATTCCGATATGTTTGTTCAGCAAGTTGTACTTCTCCTCCCCAAAAGCAGCTGAGAATTTCTTGAGTACCAGAAACCCTTCAAGTATCTCAATTCAGTGATCATTCAACATGCAAGAGATAACACGTGAGTGTCAGGGCAATCAATCTTGAACAGTATTACGAGAGACCCAATCAGCTTTTTCCTGATATCCTCCTCCCCAATGGCAGAAACCACTACGTATATTCGAGTCTTATTAAAATAGAATATCTTCAGAGCAGAAGGAGACCATTCAGCACATCTTTCGACCGTGGGAGGAAACACATGCAGACATGGAACTCCACATACAGTGACCCAAGGCCAGAATCAAAGGCTGTGCCATCCAGTGGATTTAGTGGATAAACTTCAGCAAAAAATGTTCGCAATATCTTAACACCAAATTACAAATACATGATTTATCTATGCAAATTATATTTCTTTGGAATATTTTGTAACTGAAAAATCAGAAAGGTTTTGATATCACTCTGCTACAGTCTAATTCAGTCAATAAACTGGTGCTTACCTCTGGAGATCATCAGCAATTGACAAATGTTTTTGACCATTTCCTTCAGCTTGTGTGTCTTTGTACAAACTCTGCAATGTGATTTTGGCATCTTTGTGATGGTGTAATTTTTTTTCTGCCTCTGCTAAAGATTCTCCCGCACTGGGGTTTAAATCGGATTGAAAATTCTGAAATGAAAATAGAGTGTATGTATTTAATCAGCACAGTGGTTAGCACTGCTGCCTCACAGCGCCCGAATCTCAGTGACTGGCTGTGTGGAGTTTGCACATTCTCCCCAGGTCTGCATGGGCTTCTGCTGGGTGCTCCGCTTTCTTCCCACACTTCAAAGATGTGTGGGTTGGATTGGTTGACCATGTTAAATTGCCCCTCAGTATCAAGGGAATTAGCAGAGTAAATATGTAGGGTTGCGGAGATTGGGCCTGGGTGGGATTGTCGTCGGTGCAGTCTTGATGGGTCGAATGGTCTCCTTCTACCATTATAATATTCACATTTTAATAGCTCCTATTCACTTATATTGTTTACTGTGTATGCTCAAATTAACAAAAGTGATGAGCATCTCGTTGTTAGACAATAATGTGACACATTCCTACTACCAGATCACAACTTCCAAAGCCCAGCAGCGAAAATAGTCAAAGCTCTTCATCGACTTTCTCAACAAAGAAAATCAAACCCATTGTCTTCCAGTTTTAAACCCCTCTAACATGTCACTGTCTCCAGAGATGAGACCAGAACTAAGAAGGACTGTGAATATGACTTTATACAGTTTTGCATCATTAATATTACCTTTTGAGGTGTCTGGTGCTCAGGCTGCAAATCTTTAGTTTGCAACTGTTGTTCTTTGTGTTCTTTCAGAAGATTAGCAGGTCGCACAGCAACAACTGTAAAAGGAGGAGACAATATTAAATGTGGTTAAACATTTACTCAGCAACTGAGAAGTCTCACCACCAGGACCAGAAGTGGGAGTCAACACCATGCCAGCAGGTAGCTGAACGCAGGGGGGCAGGCAGCATTTTACTGGCAGTTGCCTGACACTGTCCAACTGAGGATGGTGACCTGCTTCCCAGAACTGCCAGCTACCAGATGAAGGAGAGAGCACTTCCATAGCCATGCATCCTTGAAAACGAGGTAAGTTTACTTAAAAGAGCCAGTTAGTTAGGGAGGCTCCGGTGGTCAGAGTTGAGGCAGGTTTTAAGGTTACAGTCAAGCAGTGGTCATATGCCATCACAGGTGTACTGTCATGGTTCAGGAAGCAGCCATTAAGGAGGATGAGCTTCTCCTAGCCAGTAAGACTGACATGCATAACCCAGAGGTCCCCACATGTGAGAGCAGGAGTGGGAAGCCCAACAAAATCCCAGAAGGGGGCAGAAGTTGTTCTTCAATTTGACACTTAAATAGCTCAACTAGTTGCTTGGTCAGCAGCCCATTACTGATAATATGCCATGGCAGTCAGAGGATGTCAAGGTCCCCAGTTACAGCCTTCCCACCCATATTACCAGCCGTCCTGCCTCCCAGACTATTACAAAGGACTGGTAAAATTCAGTCCAGTTTATCTACTTACTTAGGAACATTGGACTAGGAGTAGGCCAATTAGCCCTCTCAACTTGTTCTGCTACTCAATAAGGTAATGGCCCGTCTGTGTCCTAACTCCATGTGACCATCTTTGCCCCTTATCCCTTAATGGCTTTGGTTAACAAATACCTACCAATCTCAGATTTAAAATTTACAATTGATCCAACATAAATTGTTGTTTGTGGAAGAGAATTCCAAACTTTTGCCACTCTTTCTGAGAAGAACTGTTTCCTAAATTCACCCCTGAAAGGTATGGTTCTAATTTTTAGATTAAGGGCTGAATTTTTTGGCCCTCCCCTCCAGCGGTATTTTCCGGCCCCCACCATTGGTGATCCTGCCCCACAGTGAGTTCCCCAGTGACACAATAAGGGAACAACAGAAAATTCCATAGACATCAGCAGGACTGGGAGATCCCACCACTAGCCAATGTCAAGCCACCTCCAATGTCAGAAAACACGCTGGCAGGGTAGAGGGTCATTTCCTTATCCTAGCATCCCGAGCTCGCATAAATAGTCTCTATATCTACCCTATCTGTTTCCCGCACTATCTTGAAAGCTTTGATCAAATCACCCTTTAGCCCTCTGAATACTGTAGCATAATAGTGGACATTGGGTATTAATTCTTATATTTTAATATGCTAATCATACACTGTGCATATCCTCACTAGAACTGATGGAACATCACTCGATTTGGTCTCTCATACAGTCTCGTGGAAAATGTAAGCCACAGCAGGAAGATGTCTTACAATAAAGCCACTGTTTCATATATCTCTGCAGACTCATTAAATATTTTGTATCAGTCTAACGATACCAAGAATATTTTAATACAGTCCTAGGTTGCATAATCTCTCCTCAGAATTCTCTTGGAGTCCAGGTTGATAAGTCCATAGTACACTCCCCCAAGGTCAATAGATCCTGAACTGCCATGTACTGTAGGTGTGCCTCACCAGGGCTTTGTCTAACTGGAGCATAACTTCTATCCCTTGTGTTCTGGACTTCTTTGTATAAAGACTGACATTCCAGTATCCTTTTTGACTTTTTTCTAACAATTGATGACATTTGAGTGGTCTATGTGCCTAGGCCCTGACGTCTTTTTGAAATGCCATTGTTCCTAGCTTTTTGTCCTTGAGAAAGTACCCTATTCAGTCCTTCTCAAGTCCAAAATAGATGGTGACACATTAGTTGACACTGAGATCCATTTGCCATAGTTTTGCTCATTCACTTAATCTATTAATGTATCTTTTTAACTTTATGTGGTTTACAATACTGTCTACTGCCTATCTTAGTGTCTTCAACAAACGAAGATGTGGTTTTCCACCCCATCCCCAAAGACATTAAAAAATACTGCAAATAATTCAGGTCTCAACAAAGATCCTTGTTGAACAAGTCGCATCCTAACAAATAGAGTAGCACCCATTATTTCTGATCTCTGGGTGGGATCATCAGCTTGAACTCTTGATGCATGGAATCACCAGCAAAATCCAGAGAAAACCAGAAATCCCCAATGTCACCAGCGAGATTGCCATTTCTGATTTGCCAGGCTCCTCACTGGCAACATACATGAACCTGATTTTAGTACATTTACATGTAATTATAGTCCCCTCAGCCCATGGTGTCTCCCCCCACCCCCCACGTATATTCATATCTCGTCAACATCATGTCGATGAGGTTTTTAGCAGTTTTTAAAAAATCTGAACCTGACAAGGAGATCCCTCTGGGTGCACAGAGATAGGTGTGGGCCTTGGGGGAAAGGGGCATGGCCAGGCAATGCCTGCGATGATTTTGAGGAGGTGGGGGGTGGTGGGGGCAGGTGGGTGAAATGCTGGTGATGAGTGTGGGTGGCGCTGCTGTCAGATGAAATGCTGGTGTGTGTGTGTGTGTGTGTGTGTGTGTGTGTGTGTGTGTGTGTGTGTGTGTGTGTGTGTGTGTGTGTGTGTGTGTGTGAGAGAGAGAGAGTGAGAGTGAGAGGGTGGGGGGGAGTGACGGTGAAGATTATTTTATTTCTGATCAGCCCTTTAAAAATGGCTCCTCAATATCTGTGGAGCCTCTTTCTAGCTCGAGGAGACCTGCCAGAGTGGCAACTTAAACCACTTCCCCTGATTTTGTTTGCTTTAAAATGGCTCAAAATCTGGAGAGAAAACTAGTCTGTGCAATTGGAGAGTTACCACTTTTCTGACTGACTAAGCTTGGCACTTTGACAAATTCTGGTAAGATCGCCCCCTCTGTCTCCTGTCAGTTAGCAAATTTCCTGACCAAGTAACTTAATTGTCTTCAATTCCAAGAGCTTCAACTTTACCCAAAGTCTTGCATGAAAATCATAATTAAAAGCCTTCAGGAAGTCCAGATAAATAACATCCATAGATATTCCACAAGATAATTTTATCCTTAATTAATGCTAATAATATCCTTACAATAGATGTTAGTCTCTCATTCCCTCATTTTCTTCAGTCACTTTAAATAACAGAGTAACTTGTACCATTTTCCAACCTGAAGGAATGGTTCCCAAATCAAGAGAGTTTGGGAAAATTATATTTAAGGCATCTGCAATATTCTCACCTAGTTTCTATAAAACCCTGGGATGGAAGTCACTTTGTTCTGGGGAATTGTAAGAAGTCTCACAACACCAGGTTAAAGTCCAACAAGTTTACATGGAATCACGAGCTTTTGCAGCACTGCTCCTTCATCAGGCGAATGAGCAGTGCTCCGAAAGCTCATATTTCTAAAAAAAAACCTGTTGGACTTTAACCTGGTATTGAGAGACTTCTTACTCTGCCACCCCAGTGCAATGCCAGCATCTTCACATCCTGGAGGAATTGTCATTCTTTAGTGCCTTTACTTTCTTAATTTAATGTTTTAGAGATAGAAATTTTGGTGGCTTTCTGTCCCTGATTCAATATTAGTTTCCTCAGGATATCTGACATGCTGATTTCTTCCTCTAACTGCAAGATGTAAAGCTGTTATTCCTCATATCTGCTATTTCTTTATATTCATTGATCATCTCACTGGTATCAGATTTCAGTGAATGCACATTGCTTTTGACCACACTCTTTTCCTAATATAATTGTAAAATTATTTCCAATAAAATCCAGAGAAAACCAGAAATCCCCAAATTATTTCCAATAATTTTGATATCACTGCAAGTTTTGATTTATGCTCACATTCACTGAGATCTGCGCCATGTTTATCATATTCATATGCTTTTTTCTTTAGTTTTATGTTACTCATTAGCTCTTTAGTTGTCCATGGCTATCTTTTGGTAACTAGAACTCCTACCTCTCAGGAATACATATTACATTTTTTTTTAAACAGTTTCCATTTACTCTCTGCCATTTTAGCCATTAACAGATCTTTTCAGCAGAGTGCTGAACAGAAAAACAAAGTTATTCCTGACCCCTTCAGTCTTTATTTCATCTCCATAACACAGATCTTTCAAATTTGTCTCCTACAACTGTAGTTTGCAGCTTAAATTCAAGCATCAGGATTGCCTGACTAATACCAGTTCTTAACATTTTATAACATAGCACCTTATGCCACTGAGATATGTAAGTTCTCATTGGGCTAATCAGTTTGATAAACAGTGTTTGTTCTCATTTTAAAGGTTTGTCTTGTAGTGCATTTTCTTCCCAAATCCTTTCCAACGTATGCCCAAGGTTTCAGCTACACCACACATGCATGTGCATGCATGCACACACTCTCATCTCTCTCTCTCGCACCCGTGCGCCCCCGCACCTCTCGCACTCATTCCATCTCATATACACACTCATCTCTCACACACAAAATATGAGTAATGATAAGGGGTTCTTTCTCAGGTTGAAGGGCAGTAACCAGTGGAGTGCCACAGTGATCAGTACTGAACTGCAGCTCTTCACAATATATATTACTGACTTGGAGGAAGTAACAGAGGGTACTGTGGCCAAATTTGTGGGTGATATAAAGATGGGAGGGAAAGCAGGTTGTAAGGAGGATATAAACAGTTTACAGAGAGATATTGACAGGTTAAGTGCAAGGGCAAAACCTTGGCAATTGGAAGAAAGAATGAGGAGGATTATTATTTAAAGGAGAGAGAGATTGCAGAAAACTGTAATATACAAGTATAAAAAGGGCTGCAGTATAAAAGTAGAGGTTTTGCTGCAACTGCACAAGGTACTATTGAGGCCACATATGGAATACTGTGACAGTTTTTGTTCCCTTATTTAAGGAAAGATATATTATTAGAGGCAGTATACAGGAGATTTACTAATATGATTCCAGGTATGGAGGGATTCCTGTATGAAAAAAATAAACTGGTTGGGTTTGTGGTCCTTGGAGATCAGAAGAATAAGAAGTGATATGATTGAAACATACAAGATTCTTAGGAAGTTAGATAGGGTAAATGTTGGGAGGTCATTTTCAATCATGGAGTGTAGAACCAGAGGGCTTGGTTGCAGAATAAGGCGATGCTAATTTAATAATTTATTCTCTCAAGAATGGTGAATCTTTGGAATTCTCTACCCCAGTAAACTGCGGAGGCCAAGTCCTTGAACATTTTCAAGGCTAAAATCAATGGCTTTCAAAATCAGTAGGGAAATTAAGGGTTTCGGAGAGAAAGGAGGAAAATGGACTTAGTGAGTGTTAGATCAGCCATGATCTTATTAAATGGCACAGCAGGCTTGAAGGCCTGAACGGCCTAGTCTTGTTCCTATTTCTGATGATCTTATGTTCTTAACTCTCTCTGAAGCTCAACTCCCCAGCACCTCCATTCCCTCTTGCAGGCAATACTAGCCATGCTCCCTCTTCCCCATTCCCTCTCGCAGACTGTGCTCTCACCCTGATTGAAAAATTTGTTTTATGCTATTTTAACTTGTCCAATCAGAAGCTGGATTCTGGCAAATCTAGAAACAATAGGAAACAGCACAAGACTTAAATTGTGTAGATCAGCCTACCCTGGTGTGGAACTGCTGAGAGGTGCCAACGGAATCCAATTTGGGAACCCCTGGCTTAAGATATATATATATGCTAAAATTAATTTAAACTTTAATGTTTTTAAATATGGAATTATTCATCAGTATGCTGCAATATGACAATACACAAATCAACTTTTCAAAACCAACATAATGTTTAGCAAAGTTCTGAGATGGCACACAATTCAATATTCAGTTACATTTCATTCAACAAAGGTGTAAGTTTTTATATTGAGACTGAGTGCAATTTTTTGTCAAATCATAATTGAATAGGGCTTGCAGTCTTGGGGAGTCTCAGCACTGCACCCTCTGGAGAAGAGCAGAGTCATTGACTGCAACTTCTGGATTTCCACGCTATTCTGTATGTGTGCCTGAAGCTGCTGTCTGATTCGGTGAAGGCATTTTGACATTATGACCACAGCAAAATTTGGGCCATTGTTGAATACTTACTTTCTTTTACTTTACGATCTACAGCTGATTCAATCTTACAAGGCAACACATTATAAATCTGTGTCTTGTCCAGATCTGGCATTTTTTCATTCATCTGTAAAGAAATATTATATAAACGTGAGAAGAAAATAGTTAATTCAACCATATTTTGTAAAACAAAAGTTTACAGTTCACATTATAGTATGTAACTAACCTCTCGAAGATCTTCTTCTACTGTTTGTTCTTCTGGTTCTGGTGTTTTCTTGGGTCGGCTGAGGTCGAAGAGATACTTCAAAGAAAACCGGGCTTCAGGAGACATTGATTTGATACCCACATGTTTATATCTTTGGAAATATTCACTTTCAGAAGCTTCATCATCATAAACTTCTGGTTTACGTAAAGCCTTGATTTCACGAGAAATCTCACGCTTTATAGCTGGTATTTTCAAACTTGAAAAAAATATCAGAAAAATACTGTTGATGCCTTTGAAAACAGAACTAAACTCCAATATTTAACTTATTCCTTTGATTACATTAAAATCATTCTGCACTTCATGCTTTTTCTTAGCACTCTGTGCCCATATCTAAGTCTTCTGGTTCAGTATGATAGGGGTTGGTTTGGCTAAGGTGGCTGGATGGCTGGTTTGTGATGCCAACAGCACGGGTTCTATTCCCGTACCGGCTGAGGTTATTCATGAAGGCTCTGCCTTCTCGGCCTTGCCCCTCACCTGAGGTGTGGTGATCTGCAGGTTAAATCACCACTAGTCACAGCCCATGGTCATCTGGGATTATAGCGACACTTTACTAATGACGGCTTGTGGGAAAATAGCATAAATAACTTGTAAGTCCTGAGAATACTACTGGAATTCCTTCACTCCTGGGAATTATTCAGTCCACAATATTAGTTTGCTTAACATGTTGATTTAAAACTTGAATACAGATTATATACTTCATATGTATAATTTTAAGATATTCAGAATGTTGCAAAGATCTACCAATAGGGACAGTAACGCAGCAGTTATTACCAGAATAGCAATTCAAAGGTATAATTATATAAATCCTATCAAAGTAAATTTAAATCCATTCATAATAAATAATGACAACAAATTCAATACACATGGTATGAATGGAACTAGCACTGGCAAAAGTAATCAAAGTTCTTAGGTGGGTGCAAAAGCCCATTACTGTCATTCAGGGAATGAAGTTTGTTGCGCCTACCTGGTCTGACCCACCAGTGATTTCATTCCCTATTAGTTTGACACTTAAAGCTTTCTAAAATAGCTTAGCTGTACAGAATAAAGAAACACTATTCCCACAAGAACCGGTTGAAGGAGAACAAATAAAACCAAACAATAAATGTAATCATCACCCATGTCCTAAGAGTGAAGAAAAAAACCTTTCTTCTTATTAAAGCTGTGCATTTTGTGAATTACAGGAATATTCTTTCTTCAATTTTTAAACCTTTTCTATTAGTTCACCCTTATTCTTTGTTATCCATCAATAACAGGTATGTTTTAAGCTATCACTCATCATAAAAAGTTTTAATTTGAGCTGTGTTTTCTAGCATCTTCAGTTAGTAGTGTCAAGGCTAGACAGTAACCAACAGTTGTCATGCAGATAGGAATAAAAAAATGGAGGGGAAAGGAATTAAGTATACACATCTTTATGCAAGTTAGGCACCTTCAGGAAAGTTAGTTCATTTGTAACACAATGAAGTAACATAAAAACCTTGCAAGTATTTACCTTTCAAGTGATTCCATTACTTGTGAAAAGATAAAAGCATAAATGGGAAGATGATTTATATTAATAATAAGTAGCTAATAAATATTATCTTCAAACAAGTTTGAATTAAATTAATTTCATTAAACACATTCTAATCATCAAGAACCAAGGGAGACAATTGAGTGTTTGAAGACAGGCATTGGGAACGGTGACAAAAGCTCATCCTTCATGACAACAAATGAGGTTACGATGAAAGGTTGGAGAAATTTTGGCATGGTGAGAAAACATCTGAGGTACAACTTCATAAAATTATACAACATGTAAAGGTGAATCCCAAATAATTAAATGTAGACTCGAGCTAAAGAGTGCATAGGTTCAGGTTGGTGAATGGTAATTTAGCACTGATATCAGGAAGTTCTTCATAAAACAAAATTCAGCATTCAGACAGATCATCAAGCCAGTAACCCTGGAATCATTTCAGAAACAATTAGATGTAACAATAATGGATTGATTGAGATGAGCCAAATGACCTCCTTCACCTAGAATCTGTGTTAACTGACTTATTTGTTTTGACTAGTAGAAAACTGAATATAAATAATTACTTGCAATTGTTTTGCAATTTCCAAAATTTATTATGAATCAACTATTCATAACATGTAGCGCATTCTGTGTTTTCAAATTATTTTCTATGGCCTGATTTTATGTAATAAAATTAAACATCAGGAATGAATACAAAAAGATAAATTAAAACAGCAACACCATGCTTATTTATATTGACAAACTTACTACTTGGTGCAGTCAAGAGCAAGCTGAGCCTTTAGCCTACTAAGATTAGCCTCATCAGTGAATACAGAGCGCTGTCTCACTACGTCCACCATCTGAAGATAATGAAGGAATAGCTGTTCACACACTGTGATGATGTGTGTAATAGTTCGTCGGTTGAGTTCCTTGTTTTCCATGTTTGTCAGAGTAACGTCTTGAGCAGAGTGCACAAACTCCTCCCAAAGCAGCTTTACATCTGCGACAATCATTCCTCCCTAAGAATAACAATGCCAGCTGGAAATTAATCTGTTCAGAAGCAGAGTATCTTCCCAAAAATAGTACTGTATAATCACTTCTAAAGAGATATTGTTTATGTTATAGTAAAATTATACTGATAAATACATATGATTTGTATGCTGAAAGATAAAAACCAAAAAGGTCCAACGTTTTGACTGTTGGTTCAAAATGCAAATACAAATCTGAGTCATACACAATAATAGGAGTTATATGACTGGTTTCAGAGTTGCCACAGTATTAGCAAAAGAGACATCTAGGAGTTCCTCACTTCATTACTACCCAGTAATCTCACAAGAAATTAATGTTAAACAATGACAATATCAGGCTCAGCTCTGATGGCTCTCAGTCCAACAGTCTACCAGCACCTGTAATTGGCACAAATGCCCAGCTGGTAGCAATCGATGGGCTGCCACTGGCCATCAACTGAGCTACTACTTTTGGTTGGAAGTGAGAGTGCTGTAGTGAGGACACCCAAAAAAGAAATCCAACTTTTAACCTCAAACAGTAAAAAAAAGTATGAATAAAATGCAAAATACTGCAAACGCTGGAAATCTGAAACAGAAACATAAAACAGAAAATTAGCAGCTGCAGGGAGGTCAGAGAGTTAACATTCTGGGCACAAATCCTTTAACAGGGTTGTGATGAATGCCATCAGCCCAAAGCATTGAGTGGTGTTGACTATTAAAGAATCCTTTTAAAAACTGATCCACCTACCAGTGCCTGTTGAGTTGCTATAGAAACAGATGCAACTTCTGATTTTGCAGCAATCCTTCTTTGAATCAATTGACAGAGATCAGTAAGGGTGGTTGGGGCTGACTGTACACTTTGATCAATGGGAGTTACTGGGCGCTTTAGCTGAAACACTAAGGACATAATTAAAAATGAATACAAACAATATACCAAATCACACAACCTAAATTCGATGAAGATATCATATTTTTAAGATATCCTAAATGTCGCATTTAGATTCTGAGTATTGGGATATAGGTGCCTTTTGAAATTGGCTTGAGGTAATATAAGATTACACTGCCCTGTTTGCACTGTTTTCTGCTCAAAGGAGAGGTCTGTGCATTCAGACACACACCATGGTTTGCCATGTGAGAATGCAAATTACTAATATTTTAGAACTTTGGGATGCCTGTTTCACACTGGTGATCTCACACCACTTCTGGCACAGTGGTTAGCACTGCTGCCTCAAAGCACCAGGGACCCAGGTTTGATTCCTGGCTTGGGTCACTGTCTGTGTGGAGTTTGCACATCCTCCCCATGTCTGCATGGGTTTCCTCTGGGTGCTCCAGTTTCCTCCCACAATCCAAAGATGTGCACGTTAGGTTGATTGACCATGGTAAATTGCCCTTTAGTGTCAGGGGGATTAGAAGGGTAAATGCGTGGGGTTACAGGGATCGGGCCTGGGTGGAATTGTGGTCAGTGCAGACTTGATGGGCCAAATAGCCTCCTGCTGCATTTTATATCCTATGATTTTAATTCAGCTGCCTTGAAAAGAAAATGTACATTGATATGAAAAATTGATTTCAGATCGATGCAAATTCTTCACTGTATTTACTCAGTAACTTTTAGGATGCAAAATTTAATATCTCTTAAAGGCATGTTAACTCTAGTTGGACATAGAGACTTTATGACACAATCACTTGTCTCTAACTTGTCATTTGCTCACCTAACATGGCAATCTTCATGATACACTGGCCAATTGAAAATTGAATAAACTGCTTGGTTGGAACCCAGGGAAATCCACAGCAAAGCTGGTGGGCCATTGGAACCTCCAGTCACATTAGCAAGACCAGAGGATCCGATTAGTATGAGGTGCTGTAAAGTTTCAACCTTCATTATTGATTGACAGTTCCAAAAGCACTTCATTGGCTATCAAGTGCTTTGAGAAGTCCCAAGGTCATGAAAATTGCTATACAATACAAGTCCCTTTTCTTTTAAGTGAAGCATCTTTGTTCTGCGGCAGGATTTTCACTGCTGCTGGAGTCAAGAAAGGGCTCTAGTTGCTACAAACACCTTGCATACCAATTCCCTGGCTTCCTCTCCCTGCATCAATTTCCCAAAGGTGGGATTAGAGGGCCAGCAGAGCTACCTGTCCCCGACCAGTAGTAGCCAGTGGAACTAGGTAATGACCCCTCAAGGCAGGAGGCCAATTGGGATTTTTCCAGTCATTGGGTTTCCACAGCAAGGGACAATTTTGCTGCTTTGTGGCATCCTCACAGCAGCAGACTGTGGGACCAACAAATGAGGCAAACTTAGAGGTCCTCCTTGTGTGCCAAGGTTCAGCAGCAATTGTGGTCACCCTGTGATGGGCAAAGGCTTTTTTTTAATTTTAAGTTTGAAAAAGTTGGAGAGATGACACCTCTATTTGGAAGCACTCACTCTCTTTCATGTACCTGCTGCTTTCGAGCCAGAGAGTCACTTATTGACCTTCCTCCTTTGAGATCCTGTCCATTGTCCTGCATCCTGCGTTAGATGATCCTCAGGCCATTAGTTGGCCAGTTCAGGGAAATTCACAGTTGAGTGATGGTTTCCCACACACACTGCAGACTTCTTACTCTCATTTTTGCATGACAGTGGGGTTCAGGGGCCCATAGGAAAATCCTGTAAATATGCTACTAGTTTTCCCAAGCAGTTAGTTCTATTCTTAGTATTCATATTGTTGCTACATTTCAGTGCCAAATGCCATTAGACCTTGAATTCTTGAGTAGTAGGAATTCATTGAACAAATAGGTTAATAATGCAATTGTGGTGGCATGCCCCTTTAAAAGGCAAGTTTTAAGAAGGTCATGTGACCCATTCGACCAATCAGGCCAATGGATTCATGGCCATAAATAGATTCTATTGATGGCCAATAAAATTCCAGATATTTTACTGAATTCAGTCCCTTCCCTGAGCAGGCAGGGCAGCATAGAGACAGACATGCCTGCTGACCCTGGAAACAGATCCTAGGTGACCACTGGGATGAGCAAATGCCAAGGTGAAGTGATTAGAAGGCTCCGATGCAGCTGAATGTCAAGGTTGGGTGATGAGAAAGCTTGCCAGGTTTTTGGGACTTTGACCTAGTTGTTTTAGAAACCATTAGGCCATTTGTCTTCATGCCTCACATCCATCCCCTCATTCTTATAACACTTCCATGCCAACTTATGTTCTATTTCTACCTCCCATTGCCCCTCACTCACATGCATCTCCATGCCAACTCATGCTCTCACTCAATCCCCATGGCCCCCATAAGCTCTTGTTATCTCTACAGCCACTTGCTCAACATCTACTATGGACAGACCTCAAGAGCTATGTGTAGATGATAAAAGTAAACTTCTACAATCGAGGAAAGCTCTTCTACACATATAATAATGAAAAACATCAACTCAAAAAACCCAATGATTTTAAATATTCTCAATTGAAACAGTTCGATTTGGATCCCACATCAAAGGCAGATCATTTTGTGAGCTACTTAAACTGTCAATAAAACTGACAACTCAGATAACTTCAGCTTTTAAAACATAGCCAAGCATTCATAATGTCATAAAAACTACCTTGGAGAAATGTCAACAAAGGATTGTGTTGCAACTACACAATCAGATGATTTTTTTCTATCCTACCCCAGGTAGTCTGTCAATCAAAGCAGAGGTTTTTTAATTTTCACTGATAGCTTCAGCCTATTTTTTTCATGGTTGAAGAGCAGGGAACTGAAAAAAACTTCAGATCATGGACAGAATTTTATGGGATGACGTACTTCGTGCAATCCCTCATCCTCCCTCCACCACCCGCCCCCAATCCCCATCCCCACCCGGAAGAAAGGTCAATTCCAATGGACCAACTTTACTACTTTAAAAAGGTTGCCTCACAACAATAACACAATGGGTGTGATCTAAACAAATTCACAGTAGGACTTCCACCTCTTAGTGCAAGTCCAACCTTAAAGAGCTACTAGCCTATCTGATTGGTCAGTAATTCTAGCTGTCCCAACAATGCCAGAATTCAGTTGTGGTTACTGCTAGGCAAGTAGGCCATGAGATAGATGAAGGTTACATGGATCATTGATCCAGGTAAGTTAGGGGTTTGAGGGGAGGAAGAATCAGGGAGCCAAGGGAGAGGACTAGTGGGTAGGCAGCTTGGGTTATGGTGGCCAAATGGGAAGTGACAAAGTGGGTGTAGCATCTTGAGGAGAGTGTCCCTGGTGCATACACATCTTGATGGACGTAACCCTTACCTTCCTGCCTCTTAATCAGTTTTGTTAAACTCCCAACTGCCTGTCCATGCTAACTTTACTATAGCACATGCAGTGTGATAGTCAGGTCAATAGGCTTGTTAACAAGCCCTATTAATAATCCTTCAAAATGGTGGGACAGCTGCTGCTTTTGGTGCCTATCCACCTAACACTTTGGGGTATGGGCCAGGTTGGGAGTGAAGGCAGCAGGCAGGATAGCCAGCCATCAGATTTTATGTGCTACACTCCCCTGCTGAAAGCGCACCTGACTGGACACCATAGAATGTGGTCTATGACATTTAAATAGAGCTTATCCATTCTTCAAGAGAGTTTACATCTACTTCATCAATTGTGAATTCAAACACTGCATTCAAGTCCCTTGCAGCAGCCAGATACTGGAGTCTGTTTGAACACAGCGCATAATTCAAATGGCCTTGCTGAGTTCTGGTTTCCCTCTTGTGTGATTCGTACCCTATCTCCCTCGTCATGCTGACAAAAATTAGATCAGTCAGAAGTCGGGGCTGGACTTTTCATAACGGTCCCTCACACCATTTTTAAAAATCCGTGGATGCTTCCCAACTCTGCAAAAATCTGGCCTTGGTCTGTGCTTTTATGAATATATATTACCCAGGGAGTAGGGTTCCATGCACATACCTCGACGGTGGTCTGCGAAATGTACATTGCACTCCACTATAACAGCAGCCTTAAAATTGCCTGACAATAGCTGGGTTATTTTCTCAAAACAATTCCTTTTAATTTTAAAGTACAAATTTTGCTCAGCAGCCACTCGAGGGCAGCTAACAAATGATTTGTAATTCTTCTGACACAATTACATTATACAGGCAGTCAATTGTGTAAGATATGCAAATTGTTTTCACATAAATGCACCTGGTACAAGAAATGAGGACTGTTTGCGAAGCAGGAAAAGGGACTCCTCTGAAATGTTCTGCCCAATATTTCTCTCTCAAACAGCTTCACAAAATGGATGATCTCATCATTATCTTGTTGCTGTTTATGGGGTCTTGCTTTGTGCAAATTGGCTGCACATTTCCAAATATTAAAACAATGTTCCTTTCAATTTTTCCTTCACTGTGTGTAACCCATTTGATGTACTGCACAGTTCCTTAATGATTGCTACATGGCAGCATGTGTACACATCTTAAAAGAACCTTCTTATGTGCAGCTTGTTTGTTCCCTGCACAGTGAGTTTTGGATTGCAGCAGACGGTTGGGTCCTGTGTAGTTTACATAGCATATCAGTGATTGCAAAATCACTGTAAAATGCTTTGGAACATCCAGAAATTGATTGAAAGCTATTTTATAAATTAAGTTTCTTTGTCACTAACCTCACCCTTTTTCCCACAGCAACGCGCAGGAGAGAAATTGTCTTACGGCCAAAATATATTTCCAGCACACAGATAATTTCAAATAATTTTGATTGATGTAATAAAATTAAGCAGTTGCAGAGACCAACAATCATTAAGTTGTAATATCATGTAGGGGTACCTGGCGGCTTTATGTCTTCAGTGCCAGACTCGAAGAGGCTCAGAGGTTCCAGCATGTCTTTATATCTTTGGTGGAGTTCCTTAGCTGCAACTGTGCTGCGCACCATAGAACGTAAATCATATCTTTTTGATTGCCTGCTGCTTTTATTTTCCATAATTGTTACACCAAGATCTTTGGTCTTCATTGCAGGAAATCACTATCGAAAAGAAAATAATCCAAATGTATTTTGCAACTTGGCAATTTAAAAAAATGTAAAATATCCTGCATCATATTCACAACATTTGTCAGTGTAAAGTCAGCTTCCAAATGTGTATTGGTGACACTCAGCTGTAACTACCTTTCACTACCCTCACCCTCAACTGCACTGTCTGACTATGGTCCAAATCATCACATCTGAACTCTATCCAACTTAAAAGGATGTCATATCGCTGAAGGTTTCTGCTTCCGATACCGGTGTCCTTCAAGTGTAGGCTTGTTGAGTTTTGTTTGCTCAGAGGATCACTGGCTTCCCCGATGTAAGGCGGGTGGTGCAGTGAGAATGCTGACTAGCTGCATTATTATTCTTATTATTATTAACTCATTATTTATGCATTAACTACTGGTTATGATATAGCCTCCCCAAGTACTGTACCTAAAACCTCTTGGGCCTGCTCATGATTGGCCAAGTTCTTTACAAGGATTAAGTGCAAGCGAAGACTGCCAAAATCCTGGAGCATGTCTAAAAGTCATCACTTTCCCAAAAGCCAGCAAAAATCCACAATGATCCCTACTAGCATTCTGCTTAAGGTGGTAGAGAACCTAATTCTACAGCAGAACCAGCCAGAAGTGGAGAACATTCTGAGTGCGGACCTGACATGGTGTGTCATGATCTTTATATGTTGAGAATCTCAATGTAGATCTCAAGAGATCATCTGTCTCTCTGCTATCTATACAATGTAAGATATTGAGACTGATGAGGGTTCTGATCAAACACAAGTATTTGAAGTTTATTACTAGCAACAATGATTTACAACTCTGGACAGGACTTGATCTGGCCTGGGACCTAAATTACACAGGCCGATTACATGACTATATGCCCAATTGATGAGGTGTATGTAGAGTCTTGCTGATACAACATCACTGGCAATAGTGAATATCTCTCAAAGAAGCTGTACTTTTTATACTCCAGTTGCACACAAAGTGATATCAGTCATGTCGTGATGCAGCTTTTTAAAGGTACATGTTATTGACTGCACTGGCATGCACGCACTATCATAACAAGACCAAACTGGTTTTCAACAAGAAAGAAGCACATGTTATCAGATTACCGATTTTCATTGAAAATGGCTTCCAAAAGAAGCAGTTCTAAATAAGGATAATTTTCCTTGACTTCATCGCAGTGTGCATTACAGTATGGTATATTGATCTAATTGTCGAAATATCAAGAACCCTCTTTCCTTCTGTTAATGACGCCACTGAACTGTTCCTCCAGGGCAGGTCGCTCACTGATGACCAGACTAGTGCCTGGAGGAAACAGATGAATGAGCTACACAAGGTCCATGGACTTCAGTTTTGTGGTGACTCCTTGATGCTTCACAGCCAAACATTGCCTTGATATCAAGGCCAGTTACTTTCGCCTCTCCTCAATTTCAAATGTTTAGTCTACGTTTGGACCAAGGTGTTAGAGGCAACGTACTGGCATGGATAGAAGACTGACTGACTGGCAGAAGGCAGAGAGTAGGGATAAAAGATTTCTTTTCAGGATGGCAGCCAGTGACTAGTGGAGTTCCACAGGGGCAGTGTTGGGACTGCAACTTTTCATTTTATACATAAAAGATCTAGATGAAGGAACTGAGGATATTGTGGTTAAGTCTGCAGATGATACAAAGATAGGTGGAGGGTCAGGTTGTATTGAGGAAGCAGCAGAAGAACTTGGGCAGGTTAAGAGAGTGGGCAAAGAGGTGGCAGATGGAATACAATGTGGGAAAGTGAGAGGTTATACACCTTGGTAGGAAGAAGAGTGCAGACTATTTTCTAAATGGGAAGAGAATTTGGGAGTGCAAGGGGACTTGGGAGTCCTTGTTCAGGATTCTCTTAAGGTTAACTTGCAGGTTGAATTGGAAGTTAGGAAGGCAAATGCAATGTTAGTATTTGTTTCAAAGGACGAGAATTCAAGAGCAGGGATATACTGCTGAGGCTTTTTAAGGCCCTGGTCAGACCACATTTGGAATATTGTGAGCAATTTTGGGCCCTGTACCTAAAGAAGAATGTGCTGGCCCTGGAGAGGGTCCTGAGGAGATTCAAGAGAATGATCCCTGAAATGAGCAGCTTGATGTACGAAGAGCGTTTGAGGACTCTGGGTCTGTATTCGGAGTTTAGAAGGATGAGGGAGGATCTTATTGAAACTTGCAGAATACTGAAAGACCTGGATAGAGTGGACATGGGGAAGATGTTTCTATTAGTAAGAGAGGCTAGAATCCGACAATACAGTCTCAGAGTGAAGGGACAACCCTTTAGAACCAAGATGAGGAACAATTTCTTCAGCCAAAGGGTGGTGAATTGGTGGAATTCATTGCCACAGAAGGCTGTGGAGACTACATCATTGAGTGTATTTAAGACAGAGAGAAGCAGGTTCTTCATTAGTAAGGGGAACAAAGGCTATGTTGAAAAGGCAAGAGAATGGGGTTGAGAAACTTATCAATCATGATTGAATGACGGAGCAGACTCAATTGGCCTTATGGCCTAATTCTGACCGTATATCTCATTGTCTTATGGTAATGAGGAGACCTGGCTGAGTGTCAATGAGCAGGTTACTGTAGTGTAAGTGTTGCTTGACAGAACTGTCACGACCCCTTCCTTCACTTTGCTGATGATCGAGAAGAGGCCGATTGGACAATAAATCGCTGGATTGGATTTGTCCTGCTTTTTGTGGAAAGGACACACCTGGGCAAATTTTCCACATTGTCGAGTACTTACAACGCAAGTGTTGTAGCTGAACAGTAAAATGTGCAAACACATTGCTTGAAACAACTGACCTTGCAATCCTGCCGCCAAAATTAGTTAATGAACCTGTAGATCAAGATAAGAAAGATGCTATCCAACAATGTGCAGTACCATTAGGCTGTTTGTGCTTTATTCTTGCCTTTTCAAAATCACTATTTATTTTGTAAAGTACGTTTCTGATATTCTAAGAAGTGCAAAATTGATCTGGTAATGTAATAATAAATATAGTGCTCAGTAATCAAATGACACTACAAGAATCTGTTCATAGTTGACACTCGATCAGTGCATTTATATATAGTGGCTGAACAAATAATACATCTACTTTATGGCAGCATGGTAGCACAGCCATTAGCACTGCTGCCTCACAGTGCCAGGGACCCGGGTTCGATTCCAGCTTTGGGTGATTGTGGGGAGTTTGCACATTCTCCCTGTGTGAGTGTGAGTTTGCTCCGGGTGCTCTGGTTTCTTCCCACAGTCTGAAAGACACGTTGGTTAGGTTGATCAGTCATGCTAATTTTCTCCTTAGTGTCAGGTTAAACATGTGGGGTTACAGGGATAGGGCCTGGAATGAATTGCTGTCAGTGCAGGCTTGATGGGTTGAATGGCCTCCTTCTGTATTGTAGGAATTCTATGATTTTATATATATGAGTACATATATATAAATATATATACACATGTACATATATATGAATATATACACAAGTGTATATGTAACTCCAAACTCTGTGCAGAAAGATTAAAATAAAACGATTGAAATCCAGACCTGCAAAGGTCAGAGATAACCTGCTCAGACTGCTCATTTCTAGTAACTAAATTAAGCATTATACTTTACTCTAATTGCAATCAATTGTTGTGTCAATGTGGATATCATCACACACTAACACTGCGGCGCCTCTGAGTCATCATGCATCCTCACGACCACTGAGAATAAAGGTGAGAAATGCCCCCAGCCCCTTTACCTGAGGGTTTGGCTGGTGTGTGTGTGTGTTGAGGGACACACACACAAGCCTCTGGCTCTCAGGGGTGACAGTCCAGCTTTGACAGCGCCTTGTTGCTGCTCCATCCTCCGCCGCCGCCGCCGAAAGAGGGTAGAGGGTGGTCAGAACGCTTCACTCAGCTTTCTTCGGCCGTCTCCCTCCGCCCTGCCCTCCCCTCGCTCTCCGCGGTGCGGCGGAGGGATCCCACAGAGAGAGAGAGGGCTCCGGCTGGTTGCTAGGAGACGGCCGGACGCAGAATGTGGCTGAGGATGTCATTCGGGTGCAGGTAAAAGGCGCAGGTGAGAACTCCTGTCGAACACCGCCTTGAGAATTGTTTAATTTATGATTTTTTTTTAATTGATGGTTTCACGCTGACCCGCTGTGGGAGACAAACTTCAATGGGGCGCATTTGCAAACGGCCGTTTTGCCTCCATGCGCAGTTGCAAACCCTCCCCCACAGGCAGCTAGAGCTCATCTCCACTGGAGACCTTCCCATACAGCCACCCCATATGCAGCCTGGCTCTGGCCCACTCCCCAACATCCACAAACTACACTGATCTGACAAAGATATCACTTGAGGTGATGGTGTAGTGGTGTCATCGCTGGACTATTAAAAAGAATCTAGTCAAAAAACTATTAGAAGTAAAAAAGATGCAAAAGTCTGAGACCACGCACCAACCCGACTCAAGAACCTCTGCCCTCCTGCCATCAGACTTTTGAATGGACCTAAAATTAAAATAAGGGACACACAAGAGGCCAGAATTGGAAAGTGCACACATATCTCAAAGGATTATGGAGCTGGAGTTTACAGAGATAGGGAAAGCCATGGGCGGATGAGAATTTTAAAATCAAGGCAATGTAAGTCAACAAGCACAGGTATGATTGGAGAAACAGAACTTGATTTATTATTGGCACATATTAGGATACAGTTGAAAGTACTGTTTCTTATGCACAATATAGCCAAAGCATACGTTTATTAGAGTATATAGGGGAGAAGGAAAGGAGAGTGCAGAAAATATCACAACAAAATATTCAAACCTTGGCAACAGCAGTACTAAAACAATTGTCATGTCCCATAAAATACATTGCTAAGGCCCGAGATGTAATTGTAATCGCATGAATATGTATTTGCAATAAAACCACTGCTGTACAATCTAGTGTATAAAAACGAGTACAGACATTCGCTAGGGTATAGAGAAAGATCAGCTTAATATTTGGTAGGTCCATATAAGGGCAGTTTTCATGATAGTTGGTCTTGCAGTTGGTCCTCCACATGGCTGATGCTGTTAACTTCTCCCTTATTATCTAGTTTCTTCCTGCATCAAAAATGTTCTTAGCCATATAAACCTGTGACCTAGGGTCATCAATTTGCCCAGTATCAATTGCAAAAATATGACATATCTACTACCCTTGCCTAGCAATCTTCACAGCCACAACAACTATTATGTTGAATACATCTTATCACACACATTGCTTACTTAGCAGGCTTATTCTGCAACTATAGCTGTTCTCACAGTTCTTGCTTGTGTAAAGTTGACTACTTTTCCCATCGTGTTTTGTGGATGTTTAGCTGTTAACTATCCAGCTACAAGATCCTTGGTAAAACCCAGTAGTAATGGTACAGGAAGAGGAGCCATTGCAAGTGAAAAGATCAGAACCAGGTTAATCCAATCCCACAAAGCCAGATGCGAATGAAGAGATGTTGGAGAAGGATGGAATGGTCAACCATATCAAACAAAGATTGCAGACAAGTTGAGAAGATCAAGGAGGGAAAGTTTACCTTTGTCATGGTCCTAGAGGGTATTATTTTTGACCTTGATAAAAACTGGTTTAAACCTATGGTTGAGGCGGAAACCTGATAAGAAGGATTCAAATACCAAGTTCCAGAAAAGATGGAACACATTCAAGGGTTTTCCGGATAATAAATGGTAAACTAATGTAGATGAAGTATGATACTCCAACCCTGAGATTCTGTGTGAATTTTAGTAACAGTGCAGACAGTTGAAATGCGGCAGGAATATCTAACTCATTTGATTTGCAGTAGCTTTGTTGTACTGCAAATATTGGGATTGAATAACACTAATGATTAAATAAATCACAAAAAAATGAGTTGTTTGGTATATAGTAGAAAACGTAACACAGCAAGATATTCAAACCTTGGCAACAGCAGTACTAAAACAATTGTCATGTCTCATAAAATACGTTGCTAAGGCCCAAGATGTATTTGTTTTGTAATCACATGAATATGTATTTGCAATAAAACTACTGATGTACAATCTAGTGTATAAAAATGAGTACAGACATTTGCTGTGTGCAAACTTCCCTACCTTTGATCGTGAATTTTGATTATTCTTTTTATGTTAACATGCTAGGTAATCTGTCAATGAAAATTCCTCATGCAAACAGATTTAAGCAATGGCATAATTACAAATTGCAGCAATTAAGTGGCATTGTAGCTTCACTGCATCCTGCATCACTTACATGACCTGCAGATTTCCAGCATTTTCAGCTTTTTTTCCAGCACCTGCTCTATTTTGCTTTTGGTTTATATATGTGTTCCTACTTACATGATATCTTTTATCCTATTCTGGGATGCTATGTATTTCCTGCCCACGCCTCATCTGTTGACTTTTTATGAAGGCAGCTTTTTTGTGGTAATGCCATTCTCCAACCATCCATTTACCTTCTAAATATTTTTGTGACCTGCTCTCATTTGACAAACACGATAGATTTGCATTTATGTAGTACTTTTTATGACCATAGGGCATCTCAGTGTTTTACAGCCAAAGTACTTTTAAATTGTGGTCATTGTTCGAGTATAGGAGCAGAGACATCCTGCTGCAGTTATGCAACGTCTTGGTGAGATCACACCTAGAATATCGTGTGCAGTTTGGTCTCCTTATCTGAGGACGAATGTTCTTCTGATGGAGGGACTGCAGCAAGATTTACCAGACTGATGCCTGAAATGATGCAACTGATGTATATGAGGAGAAATTGAGTCGCTTAGGATTATATTAACTGGAGTTTCAAAGAATGAAGGGGCAATCTCATAGGAACCTATAACATTCAAACAGTACTAGACAGGGTAAATGTAGAAAGAATTTTCCCAATGATGGAGGAGTCCAAAACCTGAGGTCACCAAGGATATGGGGCAGCATGGTGGCACAGTGGTTAGCACTGCTGCCTCACAGCGCCAGGGACCCAGGTTCGATTCCTGGCTTGGGTCACTGTCTGTGTGGAGTTTGCATGTTCTGCCCACAGAGTGAAAGATGTGCTGGTTAGGTGCATTGACCCGAACAGGCACCATTGTGTGGTAACTCAAAATTTCACAGTAACTCCAATGTAAGCCTTACTTGTGACTAATAGATAAACTTAAAATAAATTTTAAACTATTGAGGACTGAGATGAGGAGAAATGTTTTTATCCATAGTGGTGAGCTTGTGGAATTCTCTGCCATGGAAAGTAGTTGAGGCCAAAATATTGTATGTTTTCAATGAAGAGTTTGATTTAGGTCTTGAGGGATTTAAGTCTTGGGGCTAAAGAGATCAAAGGATATGGAGGGAATATAGGAACAGTTTACTGCATTGGATGATCAGCCATGATCATTCTGAATAATGGAGCAGGCTCAAAGGGCTGAATGGCCAACTCCTGCTCTTATTTTCTATTATTCTGTGTGATACAAGAAAAATGGCTGCTAAGTTGTGTACAGCAAACTCCCCCAATCTAATTCCTGGCTTTTAGAGCTCATATATTTGTAATTTATTCTGATGTGGAAAAACTAATCACTTGGTCCCTATTTTCCCCCTTCGCTATTAATTCCAACTCTTCAATGTAAGATTATACTAGCTCCAGGAAGTCAGCTCATAATCACATTTGTAATGGCTTTGTACTGTATTTAGCCACACATTTTCCTGAATAAAGATTCCCTAAAATCTCTCTGAAAACTGGAAACTCTCCAAGTTGTAAGTTTGCTTAATCCATCTTTATTTCTAGGACCTTGTTTAGGTCTTGTAATATTTTGGACAATACCTGTCATCTGTTCATGGTTTCAGGGATCTTAATCGCTTCACTACCTTCACTTCTTTCAGCGTGCATGTCTTGGTCATAAGAAATCCATTGTACTAATCGCCAAAGTCTGAATGTTCACGTTCAAGATTTGCTGTTAATCTGAGCAATAAAATTACCTAACTTGATTCACTTATCAACTGAACAGTTATGATATTCATCCTCAAAAATTCCTTCACTGTCTGCCCATGTAGCTGCTGTATCTAGCTTCATAATGCCAGAACTAAATTTTTGCATCCTTACTCAGTGGTGGACTTGGACTTACTCTTTGAGGGGCCCTTCATTTTTGCCCCCCATCCAATAATGTCATATCCCTGCCCCAAGTGTTATAACTGTATAATGCAACATGTTCTTGTTTCCTTTCATAATTTGGTTTCATCATAATTTGGTTTATTTCATGGAAAATTAACATTTTGCAAGACAATAGCATTCACACCTAGCAATAACATTGGCTTTCAGCTTAAATTTATGCAGTGATGTCATCTAGGATATATACATTGTCTGGGAGATTAGGGAGAGAAACATTACTGAAGTGTTAGACTCTAAGAAGCTAACACCGCTCACTGGTTCTACACGGGTGCTCACTGACAGGAAAAAGCCCCCAGTCACACAGGCCAGATTGCACCACAGCTCCCACCGAAAGGTCATAGGCAGAGCTGCAAGGATCAGATGGAAATTGGGTTCACTCTATACTTCATTTTTCCCTTTTTATCTCATTTTATTTATGACATTTGTACACTTAAATGTTCATTTAAAAGAAAGGTGAGAGACTGAGAGAAAGATGGATATAGCTTGAGTTGAATAGATCCCCTGACCCTTCTTACCCACCACACACTTCACCAAACTCACCGAGATGAGGTAGCAACCTCAGTAGGGAAAATGCACGTAATAGGCTCCCACAAACATCCATGGGAAAATACTCAGGTAAATCCCTTTCAGTAATATGCGGAGCATTCATTGATCAGAATATCAGAAAGATGAGCATTACTGCAGCATTAATATCTCAAGCCTGACAAAACTCAGACTGTATAAAGGAATCCGCTGACAAAAACAGGTCCCAATCAAACAGGATATTTCCCTCCAAAGATCAAGATCCAGATCATCAATAACCTGTCCTGGTCCCTCCACGCTGATGCTATAGTTAAGAATGCCTCTACTTTTCTCAGGAGGCTTAGGAAATTCAGCATGTCCACTGTGACTCTTACCAATTTTTACAGCTGCACCGTAGAAATCATCTTTTCTGGATGTATCACAGCTTGATGTGGCTCCTAGTCTGACACAAGAAACTACAAAAGGGTTGTGAACGTAGCCCAATCCATCACACAAACCAGCCTCCCCTCCATTGACTCCTTCTACACTTCCCCACTGTCTTGGAAAAGCAACCAGCATAATAAAGCACCCCATATCTTTCTTCAGGAAAAAGATATAGAAGTCTGAGCTCGTGTACCGACCGACTTAGGAACAGCTTCTTCCCTACTGCCATCAGACTTTTTAAATGGACCTACCATATATTAAGCTCATTGTTCTCCACACCCAGCTATGAATGTAACACAATATTCTGCACTCTCTCCTTTCCTTATCCCCGATGTATTCTACCAACACTATGTTTTGTCTATATAGTGCACAAGAAACAATACTTCTCACTGTATCCCAATATATATGACAACAATAAATCAAATCAAAACCTGTGGGATATTCATTGCTCAGACTACCAGAGAGGTAAGCATTACTGCAGTATTAATATCTCAAAGTAGAAAACATTCACAGACTTTACATATGCGCTCACTGACAAGAACAGGCCACAGTCAAACAACCAATTTCTTCCACATCTCTCAACATCATGGACACACAGAATTGGAAGTAGCAAGAGGGAGATGGGGTCCAATCATCCACCCATCTTCCGCCACTTAAATTAACTGCCTATTTCATTACAGTTCGTCATCGTATAATTCACAGCAGAGAATATTCAGTTAGTGAGGTCTGTATTTACATATTCCAAAGTAGTTCCCTGTGTGAGCTGACTACTGAATCCTTTACTTTCCATTTGGAAGCTGAAACATTTGTTTGAGTGTCTTTTTGGAGTGCATGTAAAATAAGTGCGTGCAATGCAGTCCTATATATTGTCAACAACTGAAGGCACAATTTGTCTAAACAACTTTAACCAAAAACTAAGCAGATCAGTCTGGTTAAACTCAATGCTCCTGACAACATAGCAGCCTTGGGATGCTTTTACACACATTGGGCCAAATCAAACATGCTTCCCTTCTTGTCACTGAATTTGTGAAATGCATGAAACGACTCAGAGATCATTTCTCACTGAGATTGAACTGAGCACCAACTAATTCTGGACCAGATTAAAATAACTACCACCTTCAGCCTGACTGCTGAGGAAGATTTGCTAATAACTTCCACCTACATTAATCAGAAGAAGGAATTTAATTCCAATTAAGACTGAAATGAATAGTAAACCAATCGGTTAAATGAACTGAGTTAAAAAGCAGTTGGATAATGGGCACTTTGGATAATATGAGACACAGAGAAAGGTGGTGCGAGAAAAAGGGAAATTATCAGAGAGGGAGAAAGAGAGCCAGTTCCAGGAAATCCAACTTTGAATGTCATTATGTTGCATCAACACAGAAAATGCCCAGGAATAGCTTTGCATCTGAGCAGTTTTTACAAACATATTAATTGCTGTATTTAAAACTCGGTAGGCGATTTACGAAACAAGTTCTCACAGTCCTCCAAAAATAACCAACTTCATTTTATATAGCGATGTCATCTGAAGGGTACCTCTGGACGAGCAACCAACTCTAAGAAGCTGACGGCACTCAGATGCCTGGTGACAGGAAAAGGCCCTAGCCACTCAAGTTGTCTTTTTTCAAAACCCCAGGTTCACTTTGTCTTGTCTGATGTCCCTTTTAATTTGGCATTTTGTTTCACTTTTTACTTCAATCTGATATGACTTTGTTTATTAGACCGGTTCCCTGCATATTCTACATCTCAAGTATCTCTCCTCTGCACCCATACAACCTAAGTACAAAGACATATTGATTCATTCTACCCCTACTTCTTTATTATACCAGATTGTGAAACTTCATCTTGTTTTTAATCTTTGGAGAATTGAGCATTCCCCAGCGACGAATAATTGCTGTTTTTTTTAAAACCAATTTCAACTTCTTGCAATGGAGTCTGTGGTCCTTTTGATTTATTTCTGTTTATAAATGTGCATATGGTTGTCATAATGTTTACTAATGCATTAGAAACTTTGTGGGAGTCCCCTAAAGCAGTTGCCATATCAATTGGCTAAAAATGGAAACTTTATCATATTATATTTGTATATGAAATTGCCTATAATTTTGTGCTAAAGGATGTGGAGAAATTAAAGCAGAACACTGCTGTTGCAGCTGACATACTAAGATTTATTTCACTGTTACTTATGCTTAGAAATATTCAGTACAAAAGCAAAACGCATTGCTGACCTTGTTGAAACCCAATTCAATTTAAAAAAAAGTATGCTAGGATCTAGATATACTTGTAGTCAATTTCAGTAGAATTGTTACAAGTTTTCAGAGATCCCCAACTAGATCCCTATTTTTAGGCACTTTTACAGAGATGGGAACACCTATATAAAAAAAACTGAAAAGGTTCAAATACAAATAGTTTGAGACTTTCCTAGACTATGTTAAAGTTTATTTATTAGTCACAAGTCAGCTTACATTAACACTGCAATTAAGTTACTAAACATTAGTAGTAACAGTGAAGTTATTAAAAATCCCCTAGTCGCCATACTCCAGTGCCTGTTCGGGAACGCTGAGGGAGAATTTAGGATGGCCAATTTACCTAACCTGCACATCTTTGGATTGTAGAAGGAAACTGGAGCACCTGGAGGAAACCCATGCAGACATGGAAAATGTGCAAACTCCACACAGAAGTGACCCAAGCCAGGAATCGAACTTGGGTCCTTAGCACTGAGAGGCAACAGTGCTAACCACTGTACCACTCCTCTGTATGTAGGCTCTCCTATTGATACACAATCATATATCTTCCATCACTATTGTTAAAAAATCATTTTGAGTAACTTCATATTTAATAACACTTCACATTTATCATGACAAGTAACCCAGAATCTTGCACAGCTGGCTTGCATATGTTGTTTCTTTGTCTTGAGGAAACAGGGGGGCTGCAGAAGGACTTGGACAGGTTAGGAGAGTGGACAAAGAAGTGGCAGTTGGAATACAATGTGGAAAAGTGTGAGGTTATGCACATTGGAAGAAGGAATGGAGGCATAGACTACTTTCTAAATGGGAAAATGCTTAGGAAATCAGAAACACAAAGGGACTTGGGAGTCATTGTTCAGGATTCTCTTAGGGTTAATGTGCAGGTTCAGTCGGCAGTTAGGAAGGCAAATGCAATGTTAGATTTCATTATCAAGAAGGTTAGAATACAGAGCAGGGATGTACTTCTGAGGCTATGTAAGGTTTGGTCAGACCCCATTTGGAGTATTGAAAGCACTTTTGGACCCCATGTCTAAGGAAGGATGTGCTGGCTTTGGAAAGGGTTCAGAAAAGGTTCACAAGAATGACTGTGGAATGAAGAGCTTGTCATGTGAGGAATGGCTGAAGACTCTGAATCTGTACTGGTTGGAGTTTATAAGGATGAAGAGGGGATTTTATTGACACTTACAGGATACTGAGAGGCATGGACAGAATGAATGTGGAAAGGATGTTTCCACGAGTAAGAAAAACTGGAACCAGAGGGCACAACCTCAGGCTAAAGGGATGATCCTTTAAAACAGAGATGAGGAATTTCTTCAGCCAGAGTGTGGTGAATCTGTGGAAATCTTTGCTGCAGAAGGCTATGGAGGCCAGGTCATTGAGTGTCTTTAAGACAGAGATAGCTAGGTTCTTATTAATGAGGGGATCAGGGGTTACGGGGATGAGAAAAATATCAGCCATGAAATAATGGCAAAGCAGATTCAATAGGCCAAGTGGCCTAATTCTGCTCATGGTTTTATGTGAGGAGGTAGATTAGATACATCAACTCAAAAACTGTCAACAGCTGTGGCGTCACCTTGTGGATCCTTATCTCTTAACAACCAAATGTTATTAGCAGAGGTTTAGCCATAGAGTTAACCAATTAATGTTAGCCAGGGCTCAGCTGGTAGCATTCTTGCCTCAAAATCAAAAGGTTATGGTTTCAAATCGCAAGCACATATGTCAACACTGATCCAGCAGTGCCGTGCTCCCTCAGGTACTGCACTGGAAAAAGTGCCGCCATTTGGATGAAATGTTAACCTGTGGCCCATGTGCCATCTCTCAGGTGAATGTCAAAGAACACGGCACTTCTTGGAAGAGCAAGGGAATTATTCATAGCATCATGGTCTATATTTATCCCTCAATCAACATCACACAAAAGATTATCTAGTGATTAACATATTGCTGTGGGACTCTGCAACATGCAAATACTACATTACAACATGACAATACTTCATTAGCTACAAAGTCATTTAGGATGGAGTATTATGAAAGGTTTATAGTTATACAATTTTTAAAGATGTGATGCAGATGTCATGAAATTCATGTTATCAAGTGTTCCCTGGTTTGCCTATATTTGGAATGAGAAACTTTCATGATAATGAAATATAGATCTTAAAACAGACTTCATTTAAAAATTTTTATTAAATATAAAACTTCATACTTGGATATAATCTCGTTTTTATACAGTTATCAATCCTACTAATAAAGTAAAGCATTGAGATGTTATAGCAAATAGTACAACAGCACCATCATTTCCCATCCATTTTTGGAAATTCTTCTTATATTTTTGGTGTTCTCAATTTTACTGAGACTTAAGCTCTCTCTTTCCTCTACTGATGTCCTTCAGATTGGCATTGAACAAGTCTTACATTTCATTTCCAGGTACCCATCTTAAATTCGTTCTGTTACTACCTCAGCCTTGAATGAATACCAATAATGTATAATCTGTTGGGGAGGGGGGAATTGGCCTCTTTTGAGTTGAATTTGGGATCTGATAAACAAAAGCATAACTGCAGCCATTTCTATTATTTATTTTTCACAAAAATAAAAGGTCAACATATTATCAAGTTGAGGACTAAATTTAATTCTATCCAGTCCAAGAAATAATGGGATATACTTAGGTTAATATTTGCACATGGGATAGAGGAGAAAAAAAAGTGTGGGTATAATTGAATGCCCATAACTGATTCCATCTTTCATTTAAAATTTCTTTTATCTGAATTAAGCTGCTGCAGTATAACCATGCAGTGTAATTTTCTTCACTGCATGAGCACCAGTTTGATGGCATTTCCAGGTGATGAAGATGAAAATCTATTTTATCCTGTGAATATAGGTGGATATTAAATGGAGTTGCAGCTTTTAAAAAACTTTGAATACAGTATATAGGACTCTCCTGCCCACAACTGAAAACATAAAGACTACATATAAATAAACTACAGGTATTCATTGGAGGTATGGGGAGTGGTAATAACAGGGGGTGATGAACACATATTTACATTGGTCAGGAAAGTTAATGAAGAAAAGCCATGGATGAACAACAGCCAATGTTACTCAAGTTTAGTTCCAAACAAAAAGTACTTGCATACTTAAAATTTGTAGGTTATTGGGTCCAAACCTACTACTCTAAAATGCAAAAAATACAAGAGTTTGACTTAACAGACTGCTCACGTCGATTAATAATAAACTTAGCACCAGTTTTGCAGTCAACAAATGACAAGATTAACAAATACAGTTGTGCAACACTAAGCTTCTGCATCATGCAAAGCAAATAAAAAAAAATGTACAGCTCCATCTCCTGCAATGAGGGAAATACATCTACAGCAAGGGTGTGCACTAACTATATATTGTAAATTGGCATTACAGGTCCTGTTCCAAGCAAATGGAACCATAAATTGCATTTACAGAATAAACGTTTATGCAACAAGCCCAAATTAAACACACAAGTAAATACATTTAAAGAATACAACAAACAATCAGTACTACATTTGAAAAACAAAATTACTTCGAAGCTACCTTCAAGTTTCAACTGATCATAATGTCCACGGACTGCTCCTTAAGCACCATTAAACCCCAAATACAGAAAAGTGAACAGCAAAATGTTGAGGACCAATGAATAAATTCAACTTGCACAATGAGTTGGTGCAGATATTTTAAGTTCTTTCCCCAATGTATAATGGATTTTTGCTTTAGTCATTAAACCAAACTGTTTATTTTGAACTATTTCTTGAAGTTGGCATCATGTATAAAAGTATTAATGTACTTTTTTTTGAAAAAAAGACAATTGTATTGATTCTCACTTAATAGAAAAATACTAAAACAATTTTGTAATCCTTTTAATGTTTGTCTTTAAAATCAGGGCACAAATTAAAACTTACAGCTAATTTTTAAAAATTCTAGTGAGGCCGCAATTATTTAGTAAAAATACAATGTACAAATTTAGCTTCAAATGTCATTAAATAAGTTCATATGATATAACTGGCTGGCTTTGCAACACAGTAAACATTTATATAAATGCAGTTTGATAATTGCAAATAAGTGATGAGCAGACTATGATATACAGTCAACATCCAAAGATGCAATACAAAACAAAACTACAAAAAAACACGACAAGCCAGATTATGTGTGCTCCCTTTTATTAACCTTCTTCACTCAAGTAGAATGTGATGTACCTGCTGATGTTAGATTGTTGAACAGCAGTTTTCGCAAAATACCAGAGTAAAATGGCCCATACACCTGAATGTTGTATTTAATTATACAAACATACTGGGATCCAATCTCCTCTAGTTCAGCCTGAATGGGTGCAAGACCTCCTGGAACAACTGAAACTGTCTTTTGCAGATTTGGAACACTGAGCAAACTTCTTATGTATTGTTCAATCCGGTTATCTGAAAATTAATCCAAATATTCATTTTGAATATCAAGGGAGTACAGGAAGTTATACCACATTTAAAGTCATGTCTGAGCCACAATTTGCATTCACTGACTAGTTACAGATTAAAATCAAGCCCAATAGTTATTATGAAAAATATGCAAGTTTACAACAACCTGAACTTTACGTGTCGGGCACACACAGGTGTGAACAGAAGTGGCATTTTCTACTTCCTTCCAAGACTGATCGAAAAACACAATATCACGCTGACTGGCTAACTAAGGGCTGGTCAGTGTGAAACGCACCGGATACAGGTCTGGATCCAATGGGGACCCAGCAGGAGGTTTAAAAGTGGCTATGTTAGACTGCAGAAAATTTCAGACGATGTACAGGGAGCTCTCTAGCAGCACCTGGGAAGAGGCAGGAGGGTAATGCAGTTGGGCACCCAGGCTCCAGTTTTCATGGGATATACATATGCTGTGGGATGGCAAGAGGAGGCCATCCCACCAAACCAAGGGGGCCTGGGAAAAAGTTACTAAGGTCAGTGGGCATTGACATAATGTACCATGCATGGATATTGTGCTGGAAAATGATCAGTGATCTTCTGTCCTTGACAAGGGTGAGTACCAAGTTGGCATGGTCCAGTATAGAGAAGTGTGGCAGTCCTTAGGAGCGTAGGAATCAGAGTACAGAGCACACATTTGCCTTTGAATAAGCTGGGTGATAAGATTGGAAGTGCTGGGTCCAACCAAGGGCAAGGATGTTGGGAACATCAAAATGGTTCCTGGGAGGTAAAGGTGGAGGGTAAGAACCCTGGAGATCAAGGGCGAGCATGAAGGAAGGCCCTTAAGTCATGGAGAGGCAGGCATCTTGGAGGAAAGTTAGAGTCTAGTGGACATAGTCATAGAGGTTTACAGCATGGAAACAGGCCCTTCGGCCCAACTTGTCCATGCCGCCCTTTTTTTTAAAACCTCTAAGCCAATCCCAATGGCAGAAACAGAACAGGTGGAGAGTGAAAAAAAATTTACAGTCTCATCCTTCAAAGAGATCTAAAAGGGTCCCCAGCAATTCAGCCAGCACAAATCCACTAGAATGCAGTTGATATGGGTTGAACCTGGCCACCTAGCACAAAAGTTTGACTCTCTAATGAGTGATAATATTGACCAATTGTTTTCTTTCCCCTCTATAGCCAAAGTCAAAACTGTAGGGGCTCAAATTGTTATCATTCTCCATTCCTTTTCACTTTTTGATGGGCACCTACTTGCTGCTATAGTTATTTTCCCTAAACATGAATTAAATCCTCCAGCCCTAATTTGTTTCCCCACTCCTCAGAATTTCTAATAGTGTAAACACTGATTGGACAGTAATTTTTGTATTCATGAAATTACTGCAGCTAATCCCCCTTTTTTGCATTGCAAAAGTTTGGCTATTGTGGATGGTACCCATCCTGCCAGGAGATCTAGACATAGCATGAAATTCAAACATCTATTTTGCACAGGTCTATGGGGCTGGAGTCATAGAAGTGAATGAATTATATTTTTTGTAAATTCTTAGCTGAGCGTCAAACTTTGCACTATGTCCACCGTCACACATAAGAACATAAGAACATAAGAAATAGGAGCAGGAGTAGGCCATCTAGCCCTTCGAGCCTGCCCCGCCGTTCAATAAGATCATGGCTGATCTGTCGTGGCTCAGTTCCACTTTCCCGCCCTCTCCCCATAACCGTTAATCCCCTCTCTTATCAAAAACCCATCAACCCGCGTCTTAAAAATATTTAGCGAGGCAGCCTCCACCACTTCAACGGGCAGAGAATTCCAGAGATTCACCACCCTTTGAGTGAAGAAGTTCCTCCTCAACTCCGTTCTAAACCGTCCCCCCTTTATCTTGAGGCTGTGCCCCCTAGTCCTACTGTCTTTTTTGAGCGGGAAGAGTCTCTCCACCTCTATCCTATCCATCCCATTCATCATCTTATACGTCTCAATGAGATCTCCCCTCATTCTTCTAAACTCCAACGAGTACAAGCCTAGTTTATTCAGCCTCTCCTCATAGCTCAACCCCCTCAACTCCGGTATCAGCCTAGTAAACCTCCTCTGCACTCCCTCCAAGGCCAAAATATCTTTGCGCAGGTGCGGCGCCCAAAACTGCACACAGTACTCCAGCTGCGGCCTCACCAATGCCCTATACAGCTGCAGCAAGACCTCCCTACTTTTATATTCAATCCCCCTCGCTATGAAGGCCAGCATCCCATTTGCCTTCCTGACCACATGCTGCACCTGCAAGCTGGGTTTTTGCGACTCATGCACAAGGACCCCGAGGTCCCTCTGCACCGTCGCCTGCTGCAGTTTTTCGCCACACAAGTAATAGTACTTCCTACCATTCTTCCTACCAAAGTGGACCACCTCACACTTGCCAACATTAAATTCCATTTGCCATTTCCTGGCCCATTCGCCCAGCCTATCTAGACCCTCTGCAGACTCTCCACACCCTCCGCACAATTTGCCGTTCCCCCAATCTTGGTGTCATCAGCAAATTTCGACACCCTACACTTGGTTCCCTCCTCCAGATCATCTATATAAATGGTAAAAAGCTGAGGCCCCAGCACCGACCCCTGGGGCACTCCACTAGTCACCATCCGCCAATCCAAATAGCACCCGTTGACCCCCACTCTCTGCCTCCTATTTGACAACCAATCCTCTATCCACGCTAACACCCTACCCCCAACTCCATGTCCCTCGACCTTATCCCAGCTTACCCCAAGCAACCACCAAGAATATCAGAAAAATGGTGCTAAACTATTTCCTGATTATTTTGATCAGTTGAACCTATTGCACCTTGCTAAATTATGATTTACTGTCATCTAACAGTCCCGAAACAACAATGGGTTAAGTATGAAATTGTTTTAATGTCAAAAGTTTGTTTGAAATGCATCCTTCCTGATTGCAAAAACGTGTTTGCTTTGATTATCACGTCAACTTTCAACTAAACTCTTGGACACTATTAACTTGGAGAATAACATTTTCCAGAAAAATCTTCATACTTATGCCAGGTAATGGAGCAAAAAATTTAAACACACAAGCACAGCTAATTTTTAGTACTTACTGATCAGGGTACGGACAGGGTTGCTCTCTTCCGCAATGCTGCAGATCTGTCCTGTGAGATTGGTCTGATTTTCGTTATTAAGCACAGGGTAACCCCTTTCAGTTAAGGATTGGTTTATTTCAGAACAAACCTTTACACTTATGGTCTTAAGTGTTTCTTCAATGTTGAAATTTCTTCAGTGTAACCAATAAAAAGAAAGAATAGACAGGTTAGTATTTGGTACATTAGTGTTCCATACAGTGAGCCAGCCCAAAATGTAGTCTTCAATCAAAGACTTATAAAAGGGGCAGAAAGTAACTGGAGCAGAGCAAGCCAATATTTAGTCGTTATTTTTATATACTTCGATTTTTAAAATAATAGCAAAACTTAAGCAATCTGGAAGGCTGATTGAAAAAGCTGGTTAAAGCATAGTTTCTTTAAATGGAGACAAGAGTGCTACTAAGCAACTTGTCCAGGAAGGTGCAACGACTGTCTCAGGTTTACATAAGCAATTCCCATTATAAATGTGGGGAAGAGGGCAACACAAGTAGTGCGACACTTGTCAGGATTTGTAGAGAATATAACAGATACAGGAGTTTTAATTTGTCGTCCTTGGTTGATTGTAACTGATGAAATCATCTTGTTTAAACTGATACTCCTGCCCAGAAGATATCCTTATGTGCAGAAATTCAGTGCCTTGCAGCATTTAAGATGATAATGGTTAAGAAGTGGATTTGAAAAAAGAAATGAAATCCATAGCAAGCACAAGGAAATCCTTTAAATTCGTTTCAGCATCATATACTATGTTAAATACTAGTGCTGTCATACCCAAGTGCTCTCCCTTAGGGATTCTCTCACCAGTGGAGTCCAGATTTCAACTCCACAACGGTAGTATACATGTATCCTCAGTTACCAAATTCACCATCTCTTCATCCATAAAGTTGTACAGGAAATAATACACTGCATTTAATCGTGAGGGCATTTTATTACAAAACCAGACCTGTTATAAGATTTAATTGTTTCATTTCAGTTTACTTCAGTCATACTAAATATTTAAAGCAGGATAGGGATAGATGCCAATTTTTCAATATTTCATAATGTTAAGTACCAATTAAGAAAAACTCAAATGGGATTATTTCCCAGCAGAGTGATGGTTGTTTGTTGGAAGATAACAGATCGAGACACAACAGCTCAAGGGAAATTAAACCTGCACACTCTTATACTGAGATATTGATCACACTCATTCTGCAACAAGGAGGACATGAACAGGCAGCTAATGGGGATGAAGCCATTCCCTCAACACTGCTGTACACTTCCCCACAGTCAACTCAAAAGTATAGTCAGCTGTGACCTGCAAGCAGTGTACTATCCAGAATGATGACAGAAAAATCAAATTCATCACATTTCTCCAATTTTCAAGCTGTTATCCGGAATGCATTATTTGAAAAGGTGGTGGAAGTAGATGCAATTGTAAAATTCAAAGAGAACTGGATAAATACTTGGGAAATAGTTTAGAAAGCTATGAAGAAAGAGCAGGAGTAGAGTATAATTGGACAGCGGCAGACAGGGGGGAACCGGTGGGTGTGGTGTTTTTAGATATCCAAAAGATGTTTGATAAGGCGCCTCATAAAAGGTTGCTACAGAAGGTTAGGGTGCACGGAGTTGGGGGTAAGGTGTTAGCATGGATAGAGGATTAGCTAATAGGAAGCAGAGAGTTGGTATCAATGGGTGCTATTCTGGTTGGCGGTTGGTGACTCATGGAGTGCCGCAGGGATTGGTGCTGGGGCCTCAATTATTTACCATTTATATAGATGATCTGGAGGAGGGGGCTGAGTGTAGGGTGGTGAAATTTGCTGATGACACAAAGATGAGTGGTAAAGCAAATTGAGTGGAGGGTGTGGAAAGTCTGCAGAGGGATCTGGATAGGCTAAGTGAGTGGGTGAGGACCTGGCAGATGGAGTACAATGTTAGCAAGTGTGAGGTTATCCACTTTGGCAGAAATAGTAGTAGGACAGATTATTATTTAAAGGGTGAAAAGCTGCAGCATGCTACGGTGCAGAGGGACCTGGGGGTCCTTGTGCACGAGTTGCAAAAACCCAGTCTGCAGGTGATCAAGAAGGCGAATGGAATGTTGGCCTTTATAGCGAGGGGGATAGAATATAAAAGTAGGGATGTCTTGCTGTAACTGTACAGGGTACCAGTGAGGTTGCAGCTGGAGTACTGTGTGCAGTTTTGGTCGCCGCACTTGCGGAAGGATATTTTGGCCTTGGAGGGAGTGCAGAGGAGGTTCACTAGGCTGATACCAGAGATGAGGGGGTTGGACTATGAAGAGAGACTAAATAGACTGGGTCTGTACTCGTTGGAGTTTAGAAGGATGAGGGGGGATCTTATAGAGACGTATGAGATAATGAAGGGGATGGATAGGGTAGAGAGATTCTTCCCGCTTAGAAAGGATAGCAGGACCAGAGGACACAGCCTCAAGATAAGGGGGTCGCAGTTTAGATCAGAGCTGAGGAGGAACTTCTTCACTCAAAGGGTGGTGAATCTCTGGAATTCTCTGCCCGTTGAAGTGGTGGAGGCTACCTCGCTAAATGTATTTAAGTCACGGGTAGATAGGTTTTTGATAGACAGGGGAATTAAGGGTTATGGGGAGAAAGCAGGAAAGTGGAACTGATCCACTTCAGATCAGCCATGATCTTATTGAATGGTGGGGCAGGCTCGAGGGGCTAGATGGCCTACTCCTGCTCCTATTTCTTATGTTCTTATAGCTCTACCAACGAGTTGCCACATGCATCTCAGGCTGAATGGTCTCCCTCTATGCAGTAGTATCCTACAGATCCATGATTTGTTCCCTGGACTGTCATTCTTGCAAATCAGGTTTAAATTATTTGCATTCGTATGTTTAAAAGGTTGTAAACTGAATGCAAATTATTAAAAAAAACGGCAATTATTCGGGAAAAAGAATTTTTTAGAAAGATTTTTATGTAGTGTCTTTCTCAATTCCAGGGCATTGCCATGTATTGTTTTATAGCCAATTAAGTTCTTGTAGAAAGGTAATCACTGTTGTAGGAACTTCAGCAATTTGCGCTCAGTACGATCTCACAAACAGCAAAAACGACAACGTTCAGGTAATTTGTTGTTAGTGTTGTTGGTCAGGACACTGGATTTAACTCCCCTGTTCTTATTCGAAATACTGCCATGTGAACCGGAGATGGCAGGTGTAGAGCCTCAGTTTAACATACGATCTGAAGCATAGCACAGGATTTTCCTGTCCAAGTCTCGGAGTGGGACTTGAATCCACAATTGTTTGAGGCAAGTGTGCAAACTACTGAGCCATGGCTGACACATTCTTCATATCTACAGTCAGAGGTTACTTTCATGTTTTGTAAAAATTAGAGAGTGATAAATTATACAAAGAAAAAGCATGTAAATAATATTAAGAATTTAAGCAGCGTTTTCAGCACCCTAAAGAAGGCTAAAGTGGATTTTATCTATCTAAAAGTGCAGGACTACTGATACAACCAGAGTCATTGCTTGATCAGGAAGTCCCTCGGATCAAGGATGATACTCTGGTACTTACAACCTGGTTCGATTGCTCCTTAGACACATCACCCATCTCAGAACCAAATCTGCAGAATGACATGCATGGAACACATGTTGCTTGGTTTGTGATCCCTCTGAAGCCTCAATTTTGCCACCGTATGTTTACGACAAAGTGCCTCGATGTTTTCAGTGCCTTCCCAAATAAGCCTTCTCCATTTTGGTTGGTCACAAGCACAGGTCTTCCACGAGTGATGGGTATGTTTAACCTCTTCAGAAATCCTTTGATGTAATCCCTAAAGCATTTCTGCTGTTCCCTTGGGAGCTTCCTACTACGACCAAGTTCTGAGTGGAGAAATCGCTTGGGTAGACCGTTGTCAGATATATAAATGACCTGTACCATCCAGCATAGCTGTTTTGAGTAATTAGTAGCTTGATGTTGGGCAAGTTGGGTTGGAAAAGTTGTTAGACTGCCTTTCATGCCATCAGATTGGGAGGATCTTGTGAAATCACCACTGATGGTACCTCTCCAGAGCTTTAAGGTGCCTGCTACCAAAGCTTCCAAAGCACAAAGGAGCACAGGAAATTCGGAGAACACAGAGCTTCAGTATGCAGATGATGTTTGTGTGCACGCTCACACAGAAAATTAACCTCAGGTCATGGCTAACCCTCCTCCAAAATATTTGAGTAAATGGGTCTTTCACTACACACCCTGAAAACTAAGGTTCTCTTCCAACCAGCTCCACAGCAGAACACCTACCTCAATTGATTAAGATTCTGGAAAATATGCATCATTTTCTGTGACATGGGAGCCTCCCCTTGACAAATTCTGACAATCGCTTCCATTGTGGCAATTCAGTCTTTGGAAGACTGAGAAAAAGAGTATTGAAGTACCAGGATCACAAACCCTATACGCAGATCATGGTTTACTATGCAGGAGCAGTGACCAGACTGACTATTTGAACAAACAAATTATAGACATTTAATGATCTAATAGCTTGCTCACGCTGGTATTTTAAAGTTGTTCATGTTTCAAAAAGAAAATCATAGTTTTTAATCATATTAATTAGTGATTACTAAATGATTAATTAGTGATACCATCTGGCATCTTTTCATCCAACAGTGTACAATAAATATTGATTTAGGGGTCATTATGCGAGCCCATTTTTACACCACAAATATCCGCACACATGCAATTTCAACAGGAGAATGGTCAACCTTCAGAAGCTGGAATCTCAAATTATTATCCCCTCAAACTTTGGGCAAGGAGGTCAACTGTGGTGCATTCAATGCAACCATAGCCAAGATTAGCTAGCTAAATTAACAGATCAGATAATGTACCTGGAACACAGTGTTCTCTGTTACTCAATCATACAATACATTCAATCTATGGAGCTACAAGAACACTTCTGAATAATTATCAGGTGTTTTTGACATGTCCAAAGACATGTATATATTTAGAATAATGCTTTATTTGCAAAAAAAGGTTTTTATAAATAAATGCACCATGCATAGTAGTTTGCAACTTTGATCTTAAATATTTAAAACTATGGAAGTTATGGTTTACATTTATAAATCACTGACTAGCCCTCAGCCAGAGTACTGTTCAGTTCTGGGTGCATTGACTTTGGGAACCATGTCTGGGCCTTGAAGAAGCTGAAAAGATTTGAGAAAGGCACAAGGGATTTTAGTTTTATGGAGGGAGACTAGAGGAGCCAAGATTATTCTTGAAGGAGAGAATGTTAAGAGATTTAATAGAAGCAGTAATAATGCTGAGGGGCTTTTATAGGGGAAATTGTCAACTGCCAAAAGAGCGTTGGTAATCAAATTGTTACACTTTTATGCTCCAAAATATTTTATTTCAAGTGGTGAAGCAGATTCAATGTAAACATTAAAAAGTGAATTAGATATCCACTTGAGAAATTTATACAAATATGGGAAAAGAAGGGAGCAGGAACATCTCTTCGAAGATGTGATGGGTTAAATGGCTTCCTTCTTTGCTTAACGATTCTAAGAAATGGAAAACACTTTGGAATGTAATATTTACTGAGGGAATAGTCCAGTGTCATAATATATAGTTTATTTATCGAAAGCACTGCATACGAATCATACTTTTCTCATAGGCAGCAACGCAAGTTTACAGTAACCTGCCCACTCCAGCCCAGATGTCTTGCATTTGGGATTTTTTTTTGAAAATCAAGAAACCCAACAGTGCAGAACCTTTGGCCCATCGAGTCTGTACCTACTCTGACAGGTCTGGGTAAGATGCTCTATCTCCATAACCTCTTGCTTTTAACCTGCTAATCCCCATAACCTATACATCTTGGGACATAAAGGGGCAATGTAGTATAGCCAATCCACCTAACCTTCACATCTTTGGAGTGTGGGAGGAAACTGGAGCACCGAGGAAACCCATAACAGACATGAGGAGAATTTTCAAACTCCACACACCTGAAGCTGGTATTGAACCCAGGTCCCTGGCACTATGAGACAGCAGTGCTAGCTAGTGTGCTACTACATCTAAATACTGTAGGTAGCCATCTAAGAATTTTAATTCAATAATGCATAAGCAGGTTCACATCCCTGATATGGGCCATGACCGATCAAGGCATGCACCCTTTAGCCTGGCATGATCCATTAGTTGTTGATCAAGGAGCATAACTTTAATTTTAGTAGCTCATTGATTTCAAAAACAAATACTACACTAGTATGAGGAAAGGAAACATAAAATCAAACTCACTTGTCATGCATGCCCTCAAGTAAGACCACAATAACTCGCTTTAATTTGTCAGCAAACTCAGGTAGGCCTGAAATGGTTGCTCCCACCATGTTGTAGATGATCAGCATTATATAGGCCACAAGTCTTTGCAGGTTCAGCTTTTGTTGTAGTTCTTGGAGACGTGATCGGTCAGTCATCAGAGTCTAAAAGAAAATCAAAGCAGTTTGAATGCAATGAGCTTGAATGTTCTGTTGCAATTAGTTTCCATGGTTTAGTGATCCTACAAAAGATGTTCTTCCAATATTGTATTTTCATCCTGTACTTCCACGAACAACATTTTAGCGTAACTGAATGCTTCTGGTGAGCATATAACTTCAAACCTATTTTCTTGTTCCCATTTCCTGATATTACCAGGCCATTTGCTAACTATAGCCCAAGAACCTCTGAATCTATACCACTGCTGCTTGAACCAGTCAAGTAGCAATGAGCAAGCTTGTGATTTTCCCTCCTTTCGGTATACACTGACTTGATACAAATGGCAAATCTATAGTCTAAAACACCATGCCATTCAGTATTAGGGTCAATACCCACAACTCCCACATAGCCAACACTGAACTTGCCGTGCATTCAGATGAGATACAGGAATGTTTTAAAAACTCTCCTTCATCTTATTACAATCCATAAAGGGACGATTAATAATTAGGGATAGAATTTGAACACCCAGTGATTAACTAACTGAATAATGTCACAAGATATATATAATGTTTTTGTTTAAAAGAGAAATTAAACAAAGTGAGCACCTCTAACTTAACAATGTAGCATATAAAGACTTGTGCTAAAATTCAGTTCGACTTTTACTCCCCTGCCCCCACCAAGAATTCCCTTGGTTTATGAAAACTTGACAGTTCAATCACTTTTCCTGGGACCAACTCAAAAGGTATGCCACAGCCCTCTGGAATTTACTTTACTTCTCAATTTTCCAGTTATTTCTTGAGGTACCAATTACATGAGCATCGTTCCATTACCTTTTCACTGAGAGATCCCCCAGTTTCCTTCAAATATTTTGTGATTATGGACTCTTTAGCTCTTAGTCCTAGCTTCGGACTGACATAGAACGTTTTATCAGTTTGTGTCCACAGCTTCTGTATAGCTCTTTCTAAACTAACTGTTGAAACTGGCTGCTTTCTGTCACAAGCCTGGAGCAAATCTTTCAGCTGTCTTCCCTCACAAAACCCAAACTGAACAATCTGTTTCTGTTAGCAAGCGCACACAAACTAAACAAATAAAATTTTCACCCACTCCATTGTGATGTGGCATGTTCTTTGATGCTCTCAAACAGAAAAGTAAACAAATGCTACACTTTTCAATTCTATAACCTATATAACGAATTTATATTGTCAGTGGAACAAACTCCTCTCAAAGAATTGTTGGTCCGGGTAACAAACTCTCTTGTTTAAAATTCAGATTTAGTTCCTTTTGATCTAGGAACTACATTCAAAACTTAAACCTTTATTGAAGTAAGGGTAGACATCCTGGCTGTACTATGCCAAGATAGAAAACCTGTTGATGTTTTTTGTTTTCATAATTCTATCACTTATGATCACAATGATGTTATTGCTGAGCACACCAGGCCCTAGAGTGATGTTTTCTCACTAATCACATTTTTTTTTAAATTGTGAAAATGAGAAGATCTACTGACCTCAAAAGCTTGGAACTTCAGTAACAATTCTAGAATTTTACAAACTAAGTGGTCTACTGTAAAAGAAAAACTTAAGCACACAGGATTAAAGTTGGACTGTTAAAACAGTCTTACAGAACCCCCACGCATCATGATTTTGCCAACATTTCCTCACAGCTTCTCAGCAGCATGTAATACACACCAGCATGCATACACATGCGAGTTGGTCTCAGATCTTAGATGTGTTTCCTGGTACCATAAATACAAGATTTGATCATCCCCGACAGTATACCTCTACGTCAAACAAGGCACCCACAGCAGTATGAGCTTTAGGGTGGATGGGGTCACAGGCAAATCTGAACAGCAGCATACTTGAAGCTAATTTCTGGTGTGGTGCCACAGGGCTGGACAGACAGAAGACTGAGGCTCAGGCCTCACTACGATGGGGCAAGGATGGAGGTCAACAGTCAGCAGGGGCTAAAGGTTCCATGTAGTCAGAGGAGTAGAGGGGGGGTTAGAACAGCCCAAGGAGGAGGTGGAGGTGCAGCAAGTCTCCTCCAACGAGGAGGATATCAAAGGGAAAGCAGAGGAAGTCCTCAAGGGCAATAACGTTGGCCATGGTGATGTCCAAATGAGGCAGACAATCTCAGGATACACTGATTGCCACTAGATTCATGGGGGCAACACAAGGGATGAGGGTATCCAGTGGAGTCACCCCATTAATTTCACATTGTACCTGTGAGAATTGCACTCAAGTCTGACTGATGGCAGCACATATACCCCCTGTGATAAGGTTCCTGTCATGGTGACCCGGTGAATGTCCATAGTCCCTCCATTCTAGGAGGATGGTACAATTTGCTGTTGGGGGCAGTGCATAGATCTTCAGAGGTTCTGTAAATATCTGACCTGCTGACGGCAGCTCGTTTGCTCTCAATGGCCAGGGTCATAACGTGGTGAAGCAATGGAGAAAATTTATTCTTTCCTAATCTCGCAGCACTCTTCATGGGCTAAACCCTTAAGGATCACTGTCACCGGTGGCTGATGGGATGCTGTGCTAGCTCCATCCTAAAGATGCAGAGAGCACAGCTGGACTACGTTGCCAGCCCAGTACATTCTCGCAGACATTATAATTCCCATTGAATACATCAGTTATGCCTGTATCTCAGTCACTGTGAAGGAGCACCATCTGAATGCTGGAAAAGTTGAACAAAGCACAGGATGAAGTCTTGGACTGAGAACTTTGCTTTTATCTTGTGCAGGAATCAAGTTTTCACTTCAGACCGACAGCAACACAGCTCATCATTACAAGGAGCCATAAAAAGGATGAAAATAGAAGTTTACTTACAATCGTGAACAATATACAGAGGTGATTAATACCTGTGCTGACACGGTACAACTACAACTTCTGAACATACCTTACCTGGCTGTTATATTTTGATGCATCCCAAATATCCACAGTGGAGGTGGAGGAAACCTGCTGACTGCTGCATCCTGTTGCATGTGATGACCTATGGATGCCTGAGAGCCCTTGGTTGTCTGTTTGAGAGGGAGAGGCAGCTGGAGTGAGCTCAATCCCTCCAGCATGGAAACCAGCAAGTGCCTCTGCCATGGAGTGCAGCACAGAAGTTTTGGATCAAAATCTGCATGGCAGTCATTGCCCCAACAGCAGTGGCCTTGGTGCACTGGCCTGTTGGCACAATCACCTCAGTATGAAGACGGTCAGACTGAGGGTATGGGTACTATGCCATATCACAATAAGAGGGAAAGATCCCTCCACCAGTCTGGGATCTCTCCCATTTCTGAGCCAGCTTGTCCTGCATGAAGACAGATGGAGAGGTGCAAGCAAAACACATGCCAGAATAGGGGGTAGCCCAATGGCACAGTGGTGTGAAATTCCTGCCTCACAGCACCAGGAATCTGGATTAGATTCCTGGCTTGGGTCACTGTCTGTGTGAGCTTGCACATTCTTCCCATGATTGAGTGGGTTTTCTCTGGGTGCTCTGGTTTCTTCCCACAGTTTGTAAGACACGCTGGTTAGGTGCATTGAATTGAACAGGCACCAGAGTGTGGCGACTGGGGGAATTTCACAATAACTTCATTGCAGCTTTAATGCAAGTCTTACTTGTGACTAATAAATAAAATTTTATTTACTTTATAGACAATAAAGGAAGCCAGGCATGTGCAAATGGTGAGTGGGACCAGGAAGGTGAACAGGACATGATCTGTAGGGGAGATGAAGATATTCGGGGAGAATTGTGTTGTCCCTCGAGCTGGCATTGATCCCTGTAGAGCTGTGATGGGTCTCAGAGTCTGAGTGTTGTAAGTCATAAGGGAGACTTATCCTGGCTGAATGGAGAAGAACATTCATCCTGTTGTAGCACTGGATGGCAGTCAGTTCTAGTGGGGTTCCACAGGGATCAATGGTAGAACCCCAACTATTCATATTATATATTACTGATTTGGAAGAGGCAACTAAATGTATTATCTCCAAAAGTATGCTAACTGCGTACAGGGACAGCCTTTAAATATAGCATCCGGATAATTGAAACAGAGGTAAGAGCAGGACAGGTTAATCAGCGGCTGCCTGCAACGATATGGCACGGAACCCACACCTGCAAATTCTTTTCACCAAGTGCTTCCAAATATGATGGAAAAAGCTTCCAATGCTTTTGGCAGGCTAAATGCTGCTTTCTGCAGGCTAAATGCTGCTTTCCCACTCAAAAACATTGCCAATTTCAGAGACGATTCTGCCTTAAGTTTCCAACTTATCTCACAATGTAAATTTTAGATCCATTTATTCAAACTCATCATGACTTCTCATTACTAACGCATCAACCCAACATTTTTAATCTTTTATCTCTCAACCCTCACAGATAACTTGTCTCTAGTAACCTTCTGCCTGCTTAATTAACCCTGCACACACCTTTGCTTACCTACACAGGATACCAACGTGATCCAAAAAACATACAAGCTTGTTTGGTGAGAAATGCAAGATAAACACAGGTTAGTTTTTAACTGTGAATAACCCCAAAATTTGTTTGAATTGCATTTACTTTGGAGTTGTTCATTGCTTGTCAGTCAATCAGATTTATCTACAGTTAAAACTTTAATTCCTAAAAGTTATATTCTAAAACCCACAGATTATGAACTAGATATTCACAACAGTACCTCCCAATGACTACAACGTGCTATTGCCAGGGAGCTGGAAGCAGTTCACATCAGCATCATTGCGAATGACTGTGAAGCAATAAATTCATATTGGGAAAGATAGTAAGCTTGAAACACATTCCTTTTCCACAATGAACACAGAGGAAAATACTTTTTCTAAATATTATGTACACATCCACAAACATAATGCCATCATTGGTTTAGTCTTTTTGATTCTTTGAAAAGATGATTTTTTTAAAAAAAATTGCATCTATAAAACTTTGGTTAGACCAACTTGGTCGTCATATTACAGGCAGGATGTGAAGGCTTTGTGGAGGATGCAGAAGAGGTCTACCAAGATGCTGCCTGATTAGATGGTATGAGCTTGAAGGAGAGGCTGGACAAACCAGGGTTGTTTTCTCTGGAACAACGGAGGCTGAGGGGAGACCTGATAGAAATCTATAAAATTATGAGAGGCATAGATAGGGTTAGTAGTCGGAATCATTTTCTCAAAGTTGAAATGTCTAATACTAGGGTGCATGCACTTAAGGTGAGAGGGGGAAGTTCAAAAGGAGATGTGAGGGCAAGTTTTTTTTTCAAAAAACACAGAAGCGGTAGATGTCTGGAACGCATTTCCAGGGATGGTGGTGGAGGCAGATATGATAAGGGTGTTTAACAGGCTTTTAGATAAGCACATGAATATGCAAGCAATAGAGGGATATGGACCAAAGGCAGGCAGAAGAGATTAGTTTACTTTGGCATCATGTTTGGCATTATCTCGTGAGATGAAGGGCCTGTTCCTGTGCTGTACTGTTCTGTTCTGTTCTATTCTATGGAGCCCTTGGTTTACACGGAATATCTTTGTATCTACTCTACAGACACCAAGTCCTGTTACTGGACGGCATGATGGCACAGTGGCTAACACTGCTGCGTCACAGCGCCAGGGACCCAGGTTCAAATCTGGCCTCAGATTACTGTCTGTGTGGAGTTTGCACATTCTCCCCGTATCTGCATGGATTTTCTCTGGGTGCTCTGGTTTCCTTACACAGTGCAAAGATGTGCGGGTTAGGTGGATTGACCATGCTAAATTAACCTGGGCGTCAGGCGGATTAGCAGGATAAATACGTGGGACTACGAGGATAGGGCCTCGGTGGGAACGTGGTCAGTGCAGACTCGTTGGGCCAAATGGCCTCCTTCTATAATGTAGAGATACTATTTGATGATCCTGCACTGATCCTCTCACGGGATCCATGGTGAGGTATCTAAATGGATACAAAATTGGCTTCTTGACAGAAGCCAGAAGGTGGTCGTAGAGAGATGATGTTTTTTTCAAACTGGAAGCCTGTGACTAGCAGTGTGCCTCGTGGATCAGTGCTGGGCCCAATGCTATTTGTTATTTATATTAATGATTTGAATGAGAATATAGGGGGCATGGTTAGTAAGTTTGCAGGTAACACCAAGATTGGTGGCATGGTGAACAGTGAAGAAGATTATCTCCAATTGCAGCAGGATCTTGATCAAATGGGCCAGTTGGCTGACGAATGGCAGATGGAGTTTAATTTAGGTGCAAGGTGATGCATTTTGGTAGATTGAACCAGGGCAGGACTTACTCAGTCAATGGTAGCGCACTGGGGAGAGTTACAGAACAAAGAGTACGGGGGTATATGTTCATAGCTCCTTGAAAGTGGAGTCACAGGTGGACAGGGTGGTGAAGAAGGCATTCGGCATGCTTGGTTTCATCGGTCAGAACACTGAATACAGGAATTGGAATGTTTTGTTGAAGTTGTACAAGACATTGATAAGGCCACACTTGAAATACTATGTGCAATTCTGGTCACCCTATTATAGAAAGGATATTATTAAACTAGAAAGAGTGCAGAAAATATTTACTAAGACGCTACTGGGATTTGATGGATTGAGTTATAAAGACAGGCTGAATAGACTGGGACAGTAAGAGGCTGAGGGGTGATCTTATAGAGGGCTGTAAAATAATGAGGGGTATAGACTGGGAGATAGTCTATCTTTTCCCAAAGGTAGGGGAGTCTAAAGTTAGAGGGCATAGGTTTAAGGTGAGAGGTGAGAGGGGAGAGACACAAAAGTGTCCAGAGGGGCAATTTTTTCCACACGGAGGGTGGTGAGTGTCTGGAACAAGCTGCCAGGGGTAGTAGTAGAGGCAGGTTCCATGTTGTCTTTTAAAAAGCATTTAGATAGTTACATGGGTATGATGGGTATAGAGGGATACGAGCCAAATGCAGGCAATTGGGATTTAATGTAGGGGTTTAAAAAAAAATAAGGGTGGCATGAACAAGTTGGACCAAAGGGCCTGTTTCCATGTTGTAAACCTCTGACTCTAGGGAATCTGGGTACCATTCAGCAGGTGGAAGGTTGACTCCCCCAGGTTACCTTTTTCCAAAGTGCTGCTCTAGTATTTTGCTGTTTTAGCTGTCCTGGCCGTCTGTGCTTAAATTTTTTTTTCCTTTTACAATTGCCAGTGCTGCACTTTGCTTAACACAAATGCATATACAACTCATTAAGTTCCTACAGACACTGGGAGTAACCTGACACACAATTTGACTGGTTTGTCACATGATTGGACCAAAGGAGATAGGGACTTTGTTGTGGTAGAATAGAACAATTAAATTGAGTGCAGCAGAAGTTAGTGTGAATTTGGGTGAGGCCTAATAATTATATACACCACCAAACTATCAAATAAATTTGGTGAATTTTTAATGATAGTCTGAGACATTTCAGATTTGATGACAATCATGGTTAGTTACCATTGTAAACACAAAGACATCACAAAGTAATACAAAGGAAAATGCAAACAGCCTCTGAAGAACAAAGAGTCCCTTGTCATTCCTTTTCTTGTCTCCTGCAATGAAATGTCAAGAAATGCTTGGCTATTTTATGTTTTCTATATAAAAGGCAAATTACTTGTAATTCACCATCTTGGCACGAGTCGTACCTTTGTAAATAGAGTCAGCATTACTTCAATTATGCAAACGTTCTGAAGAATCTTCAAATCTCAACAGGTGGAATAACTAAATCTTTATTCTCTTCCTTAGAAGTCTAAGATTCAACACACTTATAGGGCTAGAAATTCATCTCAGACAATGGCACAAAACAGGACATATCGAATCAGTTGTTCATTGTATCCAGCCCCAATATTTAATTTACAGGTCGCAATGGAACTGAATATCAAGTGCTGTGTACAATGGGTGGCTGATATAATATGTCAGAGACAAATTTCTAATCCATACTGTTATCTGCTGTGTGTGGAAGGAAAGAATTCCATTCTACTTCTCAATTTGATTACAACCTGTGCAAATGAATTAACTGGCTGAGGGTCCAACATTTTCAAAATACACTGGCACAGAATGAGATATTTCTCCCTGCAGAGTGTTCATCAGAGTGAGTCAGTAAAATGTTTCTATTTAGGATGCATTCCATCAGGTCAAGATTTGACAATTTGTCCCCATATTGTAATGGATGGAAGATGACTATAGGCAGAGTTGTGCTAACACAAAAGACAGAAAGGAGAAAGTCCAGTTTCTGCAACACCACAGATCAGAAATGATACTTTCTGATGACAATTGATTCTTTCCACATTAACTTATTTTGTTTTCAATCCAAGAGTAATGACAGACCCTCAGATTCTATCCCATTCAAAATACCATTGCACTTCTGCTATCAGAAGAGCAGCCTCTTCAGCTGCTCAGTTTTTTGTTCCCAAAACTACTTGGGTACTCCATTTGTTGAAATAACTCTCCAGAAGAACCAGTTAGTAGCTGTCGGAATGAACTTATTCCCATCCCCCTCTAACCCACTTTAAATCATTAAGACCCTAAAAAGTAACCTCAGTTGGAAAATTCCTGGAGAACTCCAGAGTTCCACTTTGGTTGAAGGAACCTAATTGTTTCCTGGAAGTAGGGAGAAGAATCGCCATATTTACAGGAATTTCAGGATCCCTAGTACAAAAATCTAGCATTTACCTCAGGCACTGGCTTATTGTCGTAGTCCCACTGCAAGAATTTTAAATAACCATTGTTTAGCACAGAAGATGGGCTTAGGGAAAGACTGGAACTCCTGTCAGCATCAGAGGGTGATGTGTCTGAGGAGGGCACGGAGGCTGAAACTTCAGCAATAGACTCCTTTAGCCACTGAGTTGTATAATCAAGAGCATCTATAAACAGAAACATTCATGTTTTTAGAAGAGTAAAGTTTTGTCCAAAAATAGGCTAGTTATTAAATATATGTCATATCCTGCAGCATTGAAACTACTTTTAAAAAGTAAAAAGAAATCTTCCAGCTTCATAGATATGAGCACCATTTCAATTCACATGCGTTAATAATACAGCCATTCTTTTTACTGGGCCTCAGCCAATTACTGATTTCCCAAGTTACACAAATGAAAAAATAGAATGTGAAAAAAACCATTCAACTAAAATTTACTTGATTGTAAACTGTTTAAAATTTACACCATCATAGACTCCATACAATTTAATCTCAAGGGAAAGCTCAAAACAACTTTTCTGAATATTTACACATCCCATATCCTCATTACTCAAATATAGTCTATCGTCCTTTATCGGAAATGGCACCTCATGGCGGTACAGAGATTATTGCATTCTGTGGGATATTGTCACTTACATTTACACCTTTACCAATTAACACCCCAGATGTTTCTAATTTCATTCTGCATTACCTTAAAATTTATTTACATTCAAAGTCAGCTGCTATTTCATATCCGGAGGATGTCAAATGCCTTGTTCTTGGGATGAATCTGGCCACATCCCAAATTTATTCATTCTGCTCGATCTCCCAGAGAATGAAAAATTAATTCTGCATGATATTAGTAAGAGCCAGAGAGAAAAGAGTAGGCAGTGTGCCTTCTGATTTGCATCTTACAACAAAAAAAACTGTTGATTAAAAGTTTACTTGTTTAAATGCCATGAAATCTACCAAACTTACTGGGCTGTTTGTTGAGAAAATCCTGGAACTTGCTTCGTTCGTAGTCAACAGAACATTGCTGTATGTGTGGTCGGATATTTTGAATGGTGAAGTTGATCATATCCATAGTCATCAAATCAAGGACATGAAATAATTCTCTATTGAAGAAATACAAAGTGCACTGAAAGTGTTTCATTATATATAAAGTATGCCAGAAAAAGTAACGTTCTGCTCACAAAATGTATAAAGGATTGGGTCCACATTTTAAAATTTATTATATACTAATTGCAAAGATGAAGGTATTCAATTTCTTAAAGAAACATTGTAAGTTCAAAAATAGCAGCTTGTAAATCTATCTGCTGTTAACCACCAAGCAGGAAAGTTATTTACCTGAACAGTGGCACTATATCAGTAATCGATTTCAATTTTTTGACGTCATCATCCCGAACTGGGGCACAGAACTTTCCCATTAATGAGATTATGTAAGCAGCCAGTTTATGAATGTCAATAGCATTGTGTTCAGCCTGCTGTCGGATTAGATCTAAATCCAGGACCTCAGAGATCTGATTCCGAAGTCTGTTTTGGCCAGGTATCAGAAATGAAAGTAGTATCTAAATGACAACAAAAGTTACACAAGTTAAAAAGCTTGCATTTTAGTATCGTGTCATCTACAATATTAGATTTACTGATAAGACGCTGCACTTTTTTGGCTCGTTTAGGTGTCTTCAGTACTTATCCGACAATTAAACTGAGATTTAATACTTTTGTTCCGCGTTCCTATACTTAGTGCTGGTTTGCCATTGCCTTGCACCATGGGTCAGTTTAGAACAGGAACATGGAATAGACAAACAATGAACAGGAAAGGAAAGCTACAGAACCTAACGCATGAAATCGAAATAAGAAAAAATATTTAAACATGCTAGGATTACATGGGGGACTCCATGAGTGACAGGAGCATGATATACTCGTGAGGAAATTAAAAGTAACAGTGATGCTAGACAAGGTGGTTGCCAAATGCATGAATAAAGTAAAATGAAAATCAGACTGATGGTTGCTAGTGAAATTAAAGGAGTGAACAGTATCATCATTCAAGTATATAGTGTCCAAAAGTGAACAAAGGGGAGTCTTGAGCACGTATAAATGGAAAAAGGAGTTTGAAAGGCTGTTGCTTATCATTACTTTCTTCAATATCTATGCAGAAGCAATGATCAAGAAAGCATTTGAAAACACAGAAGGATTAGTAGACAGATTAATCACAGCAGCCATAAACTTTGGAATGAAATTGAACTTTGGCAGAATCAAAGTGGTGCATAGCCCATATTCACCAAGAAATATTCATATGTGTGTAGAAGGAAAACTAGGACAGGGGCAGGAGTTAATATATTTAGAAACATAATATCTGCAGATAGAAGGTACAAAGAAATAAGAATACCAATGGGAAAAGTTGTATCTGACAAGAAGAGATGGTTGTTAAATGAGAACGCTGATTAAACAACTCAAGAAACCATTTATAAAGAACTCGATCAGGAGTGTTACTTTATATGAGCATTAGACAAGGACCTTATGGAAAGAAGACCAATCGGTTAAATAGCTTTAAAATAAGGATTTGAAGGAGGAAAGGATCAATTGGTTAGAAGAAGTAACAACTGATGAAATGCTGAGGAGAGTGAGCGAACAAAGAAAATTACTTAACGTAATTAGGAACAGTTTGGGTAAGGCACATCTTAAGGGGAAAATAACTTGCAAGAGGCTTTAGGGAGAGAAAATTAAGAAAAAAAGAGGAAGGGGAAGGAAGAGAATATCTTTGTTGAATGGCTTGAAAATTGAAGGACATTATTGGTAAATGAAAAGGGATGGAGAGAAATGGAAAGCCCACTGGGTCAAGGACCTTCCATCCAGCTGAGAACACATGATGATAACTGGTGAATTAACTGGATGCACTTACAAACCTAAACTTTAATTTTCTGAAGTTTGTCTCTCATGAAAAATCATTGAGAAAAAGAGGGTCTGGAGAAACAAAAAACAATGCAAGTTCTCAGGACGGAAGATATAATTCTGGAGTTAGGATAAATGAAGAGCTCAAGGGGGAAGTGTAGAACGAGACCAAAGCATCAGAAATTTTCAACACATTTTATGTATTGATTTTAACTCTGTGAAAGTAGGCAAGTTTTGAAATGAGTTAAAATCTTGTCCATTGCTTCTAAAAGATTGAGGTACATACATCTATAGTACTCATTGTCTTATTACTGTATAACTCATTGCACTTGTTAAATGATCACCATCTTAGATGTCTTGTCAAAGTGACCGAAATTGCAAAAAAAGACATTACTGGGTAGAGTAGCTACTCCAGAAACAGTGATTAAACTGATACACTTGAAATGTAAAGACAACGGTCTACTAATGCAAAACATCTGTACATTTCCATTTTAGTCAGATAGAACTGTTAAAGGGGAAGGAGGAAAATTATTTTTTAATTAATAAAAATTATTATTTATTTTTTATCTTTATTACAAACAATATCCCGTGCAAAAATCTGGAGGGGAAAAAAGACAAAAAGACTAAAACTAATGTGATGCATACAAGCCAAGTTTAAAAATTACAAGTTGTAGTAAAACATTCATTCCTTTACCTCTTTAATTTCTCCCAAAAGCACGAGAGCATGGTGATATTCAGGAGGATCCTGGTTCAACTGAGCCTCCAGGCAGTCCCAAAATGCTTTGTGAACTATTTCTTTCACTTTCCTTTGTAAACTATATTTTTAAAAAAAATCAGGTTGGTCTCAGATGGATTAGTTAACACTTAAACATTACACTTTAATTATTCATCCGTACACTAAATGCAATAGCAGTAGAAGGCTATAATAGTAGAAGTATTTTGAGAAGCATCAGACACAACAGAAATGACAATATAAAAGATAGCAATTTGGAACACCATAGGCAACTCACTAGCTGCACAAGACACACCTTCAGGGACGATCCAGAGAATACTGACGAGAAAAAATGGTTTCAAGATATCCTGCGCGCAGTCAAATTCAAATAATGGGCCAACTGTTTAGTGCATGACTTGGTTTAAGTGTTGTGACACAATTATTATCTGGAGGGTATTAATAGATATACAACCTCTCGTACGAGATTTGATAGTGCGTGCACCGCAGAAAATCAAAAATGGGCTGTCTGAATACTAAAGAACCATTAAAAATGGAATCCACTATGGAAATTAGAGTTAAAGTTTTTCTTTTAAGTAGCAAGCATTAAGAACATAAGTAGCAGGGGGAGACCATATGGCCCATACGATCATGGGCTTTGTGACATTAGTGTGCCTTTAAGAAATGTTTGTTTTTAAATCAAATTCTTTGCAATTAAGCAGCTTTGAGGTTTTTTTTTCATTGTTGCTGGGCTGTCTGATTAGAAGTCCTTTTATTGCTGCTTCAATGACTTAAATGAATTTTGTTTATTTTTACTCAGGGCCACAGGTATTTTCTGGGATTTTTTTTTAATGACTCTGCATTGTTAGTGGGGGGGGGATGGAGGAGAATTGATTGATAAGTCAAAGTTAGGTGGTTCCTCCCCAGAGGAATCCAAGGATTCATTTTCAGTTTTGGTTAGAGTCAGAAGCTGTTCTGGTTGTCAAGTGGCAGGCAGGTTTTTTCTCTCTCCCTGGAATTGAAAATTCTGCTGGCTAGCTGGAAGCAGGTATTCTTGCCATCCTGGAGTGAAAGTCCTGCAGTTGGGACATCTTTCTCTGTTTCCCTGGTGTTTTGAGAAGCTGTTCTGACTTCAAGCTTGTCTGAATTTGTACACTAAGACAACTGCAGCATCCAACCAAAGATACAAGTTCTAGCATCATGAAAGCATTTGTATTTTCCATGCTAAATCTGTGGCAAGGGTTTTGCTTATGAGATTTATTTTGTTTGAAACAGTATTTAACTGTTAAGGTTTAAACAATTTTTTTTGTTTGTAATTGGTAAATGTTATTGCTAATTTTCGTTCTATACATGTTAACTGTATTCTTAAATAAACTTTGTTTGATAAAAGCTCCCTGGTGGCTCAGTTGACTCATACCTAAAGTGAAACATCTCATGCTTGTCCTAGCCAATTTAAATTGCAAAATTTATGATCCAGACGGAGTTTCTGACCCGAGTTATAACAGCTTCAACTCCACCTTCACACCCATACCCCCATATCCCTTGATTCCCTGCCTTCTTGGCCTTAAATATATTCAATGATGGTGCTTCCACAACTGGGGTAGACAATTCCAAAGAATCAGAACCTTTCGATGTGAAGAAACTTTTTCTCATGTCTGACGTCCTAAATGATCAGCCCCTTATCTTGAAACAATACCCCTTGATTAGATCCCTGGCCAAGGGAAACAATGTATTTGTATCTACCTTGTCAAGCCCCTTGAAAATTTTATGTGTTGTTTCAATGAGATTACCTCTCATTCTTCTAAAGTTCAGAGAACGTAGATTCAATTTACTTGGCCTCTAATTATAGAGCAACCCTTTCATCCCAAAGACCAAATCTAGTGAACCTTCACTGTACTGCCTTCAATGCAAGTATATTCTTCTTCAAATATGGAGGCCAGAATGTCACATAGTATTCCAGGTGTAGTCTCACCAAAGCCTTGCACAATTGTTCAGAGATTTCCTTATTCTTGTACTCCAGTCCCCTTGCAATAAAGGCCAGCATGAACCCGTCTATAGCTCTTTGCATCCTATTCACAACCTAGCTTTGTAACGTAACAAACTCAGATATGTTACTCTCTGTAAATAGCGTAGATGCTAGCACTGATCCTTACTGCACTCCAAAAGTCACAATCTGTCAACTTGAAACCCATTTATCCCGACTCTCTGCTTCCTGTCCATTTACCAATCTCTGCCAATATACTCATCCATGATGAGGAAATGCCAGCGTTGGTCTGGGATGGGCACAGTAAGAAGTCTCACAACACCAGGTTAAAGTCCAACAGATTTATTTGGAATCATGTGTTTTCAGATGCTCCTCCATCAACTGAGGAAGGAGCAGCGCTCGGAAAGCTCGCAATTCCAAATAAACCTGTTGGAGTTTAATCTGGTGTTGAGACTTCTTACAGTATAATCATTGTGAGCCTTTATCCTGTGTATTAACCTTTAGTATGGTGCCTTATCAAATGCTTTTTAGAAATTCAAAATATATTCTACAATTACTGGTCCCCATTTATCCACTATACTCCAAAATGCTAATAAAATAATATATCATCAAGACCTTTCAAAATAACAAACAATGTCTGGCTGTGACCCTCAAATAATAGGAGCCAATCTGGCAGTATCAGAGAAATGTGTATCTCATTATCTCTGAAGAGATATAATGACCCTGGTGGACTGCAGAGACCAAATTCAAAGGGACTGTACAAAGGCCATCTTCATTTCATAAACCAGCTGGAGCTGAGTCAGTTGCTTGGACAAAGAACTTTGCTCCCGTTTTTTAAATGCTGACGGTTGGAACATTAACAATCTTGGGAACTCAGACAAAATGATACACATCCTTTGTCAAAGCCAAAATGGAGACATGGGAATCATGTGGCATAACACCGACATCCCCACCCTAGGAGAACCAGTTGTATTGTCTTGCTATACTGAAAACCAGTCTGCCATCTTGTAGAATCATAGAATTTCTACAGTGCAGAATGAGGCTATTCAGCCCATTGAGCCTGCAGAAAACACAATTCCACCTAGCTCCTATTCCCGTAACTCTACATATTTACCCTGCTAATCCCCCAACACTACAGCCAATTTAGCATGGCCAATCAACCTAACCCCCCACACCCTGGGGCTGTGGGAGGAAACTAGAGTACCTGGAGGAAACACATGTAGACACGGGGAGGGTGTGCAAACTCCACACAGACAGTGACCCGCGACCAGAATTGTACCCAGGTCCCTTCTTACTGTGCCCACACCAGTCCAACATCAGCATCTCCACATCATGAATGATTATTGGCAGAGATTGGTAAACAGACAGGAAGTAGAGAGTCGGTTTCTTGATTTGCCTTTACCCACATTGCTGGGTCAAAATCCCGGATCACCCTCCCTAACAGCGTTGTCAGTGTACCTATATTGTACTGACTGCAGCAGTTCAAGAAGGCAGCTCACCACCACCTTCAAGGGCAATTAGGGATGGGCAATAAATGCTGGCTTAACCATCAACGCGCACAAACAAATAAGTAAAAATGAAAATTGAGAGTAGGGGAAAATATGCTGCCTAATTCGTAAGCAGGGAGAAATGACCTGGTTGCTCATTTAATTCTGTTGATTGTAGTCTTACAGGCAGGCACCCAGCCATGTATCTCAAGAATGCTGCAGAGGATGAACTATGTTTATCTACTAGTTAAGCCCAGAAAGGTCATCAGAAAGAAGAGACATTTAATCCTTGATGTCTGCTGGCTCAGAACCAAGGAAGAATTGCTTCTGTAAGCTTCTATAAAAAGGAATGACACTACAGAGGCATTGAACTCCACCATACTAAAACCTCCGCTTATTAATGTTCGCAACAAGTTCCTGTAGGGACACACAATTGTATAGTGTAGTCACTCTGGTACTGGACTAGCAATGTGGAGGTCACCACTTCAAATTTTCACCATGCCATGTTGCATTACGATAAATTTGCTCCAGTAGAAGTGGCTATGAAGGCATTTATCTGGTCCAAGTCCCACAATATTCAGTTGACAGTTAGTCAACGTCGCTCAGCTGTAAAACAATTCCTATAGAACACCAAGAAATAGTAGATGGAGCTCATCAATTGCAAACTAGGCACCAATCAGTACATGACTCAGCGAAGACCTGCTCACTAACATCTGAGAACTGACTCAGACTAGTCAAGCAAAGATCTGATGTCTTAAACACATACACATCAGTAAATGCTGGAGTCCTGGAGATGTATTCCTCCTCCATTTGTAGGACAGACTCAAAGGTGGGGGTGGTGTTATAAATATTGTAGCAGCCCTCAGCATATATTCTGGACCTCATGGAGTATCACAGCTTCAAATCAAAGGAAGCTTAGGAAATCACCTGCTGATTAGAAATTTTAGCCTATACCAACCCTACCATCACCTCTGCTCCTCATGAAAATTTTGTACTGCTCAATGTTGAGTATCACGTAGAGGAAGCTTGCAGGTGCTGGTGTTCTCATAATGTTGTTGACATACGTGATATCATCCGTGGTGGTTACAATTGTGTGGATAGGAGGTTTTGTTACAGTAGTCCTATTGAGTTGTTCTGTTTCATACTGCAGTCAGTGTGCTGCTGGCAAGAGCTGAATACTGGGTGTAGTGAGACACACACTAATAATGCATTTGTTGTGGATTGTATCAAGCTAAGAGCGTTGTTCAGGCCTCAACAATCTCAGCAAGTGAGTATTCCAACACACTCGAGATTTTGCTATTCTATGTGTTGCTTTCAAAGAGAGAAAGAACCCCAAAATGTACATTCAAGCTTGACTGGCTGCATTGCATCTTAAAGCTAAACAAATGAAGTGAAATTGTTCCATGCTGTTAGGTTTAAAGGTTTGTACTCAATCCTCTTAAAGAGTAAAGTTAATAAAATGAAACAGGCTCCATTAGCAGGACAGCAGTACTTAAAAAACCCAACATATTTACCATTCAAGGGATTTAAATTCAAATAAATCACAAAATAACTTTCTAAAATCTGCCAGACATTCTTTTTTCAGGAAAAAATTATACTCAATATTTTACATTTCACTAAAGCTACGCCTCCAGGTGACATTGGTGTGCATCTTATGTAGTCAGTAACAAGTTGAGGGAGAAACAGATAGGGGTGCCCTAAACTTGGATGCCAGGCAGTCAGCACATTTTTAGCGTGTTGCAGTATTCCAACATTGCTTGAAGTTGGTTGCATGAGACCCACACTTGTGGGAATGGGCTGTAATAATTACCTCCAAACTCTTGCCTTTCTTGAGGAACGTATCATCTTGATCAACTTATTTTTGGATTGCAAGTATCACCTCACTGTTGGAAGATTTTTAGAGTAACATATATACTTGAGGGACGGATGTACTTCACATTAAATTTTTTTTTCAGCTTACTTGAAATATTAACCTTTAGAGCCAAAATATGAGTCTGGCTTTTTGTCCGGGAGTCCAATACTCCATCATTTAAATGAGTTGTCTTAACCCAGTGTTCACATATCAAATTGTAAAGCAGACAGAGCAACATAAATACCCTTCTTTTTCCATGAACAGAAATGCATTTCCATCTTAAATTAGACTCCAGTTAAATAAAAAAATTCATTCATTTTGTTTCCCTCCCTCCGATCCTGTTCCATTTGTAACAGTCTTGATTTTAAGAGAACAAATTTAGAAACTGTACATTGAAGTTTGATTGTCCTTTCTTGATGGCATTTTTAAAATCAAAAACAGACAGCCTGAGTTTTTGTATTGAAATATCGTGAGCCATGCCCGAATTCAAAATCAGTCGCAAGTGAAGAGCTGATTCAACATTGGCAAGTTGGACAGACTAAACACTGAACATAACTAATCTCCATCCTTTACTTTACCTGCTGCATTACAATACAAGTGGAGGTCATGAACAAGTTTATACTTCTATCATCCCAACTCACTGAAACCTGGTAATTTTTCTTACCTTTGCGGAGGAAGATCAATTTGTTTCATTTGAAAGTTGCTATTCATGACTATTTCATGAGCCAGACTCATATTTGATAATCCTTTTGCAGTCTCCATCAGGTCATCAAAAGAAACCATTTTAGGAGGACTTGCTGGAGTGACAAAAACAAAAAATAGATTTGGCAACTCATCCTCAGGGAAGTCTTCAGTAGAGATATGCAACTGTTCATAATTACCACTTGTATTAGCGAATAGACATCTTACTCCACCTGTTCACATCTATTATTTAGCACTTGCCACTAAAGTCAGGTGGGGAGGAAAGGGTGGTCAAAATTCAAGCTCACTTTTTTCTCTTCCAAACTACATGCTAACATTTTCCTGCCATGTATACCAAGTTACATTCACTATTCCACAGATAGATCTTTACTCTTCCCATGATCCCTACTTTCCCAAAGCTCTATTCCCATTCAGTCTCAGCAATGACCATTTTATACTGAAATGCTCATCTTCCTGATCTAACTAAATAAACAAGGAGGCTGAATAACTGGGTGGATTAAGGAACATCCTTTTTCCTTTGGAACAGGAATCTGGATCCTACCTACATGGAGTCACAATTTAAATGAGTATTAAGAAATAATGCAGTAACTAATTGCTAGCAACCATGTCAGAAGATTGCTCTCAATTATGTAAAATGAATATCATTCAAAAAGACCACAAGGCCATACTGACATGAGAAATAAATATCACATCAGCATAGTATATGTTACTCTTGTAAAGTTGAAGGTTAGGCATCTTGAACTGAAATAAAAGGCACCTTTTTTTGTATTTGGCAAATGCTATAAAAAGTGAAACTTTGGATATCCTTTATCATGCACAGTGGTTAGCACTGCTGCCTCAATGCCAGGGACCTGGCGTTCGATTTCCAGCTTGGGTCACTGTCTGTGTGGAGTTTGCCCGTTCTCCGTGTATCTGCATGGATTTCTTTCAGATACTCCGGTTTCCTCCCACAAGTCTGAAAGATGTGCTGGTTAGGTGCATTGGCCATACCAAATTCTTCATCAGTGTACCCAAACAGGCGCCAGACTGTGGCAACTAGGGCATTTTCACAATAACTTCATTGCAGTGTTAACGTAAGCCTACCTATGACAATAATGGATAAACTTTAGTGAACAGGAGGAAAATAAATTCACCACTTCAAATGATTGCGTCCAATCTCTTCTATGTTCAAACTTGGATTTCATTTCAGAAGATATGATGTATTCTCAGAGCATTGAGAAGGCAATATTTCAATCTAAAGAATTAGCCTTTACTTTTAAATCTCCTCCCTCACCCTACGATTAATTTGTCTGAGTTCTTTATTTCTCCATTGATTTCAACTTCATGCTTTTAATGACACCAGCCTTTAATCTCCAGACAATAGTGCCAAAGTTCAAAGAATTTGTATTGTAAAAAGAAACCTTTGCTGAAAATCACCTTCTATTGCTAGTTTGGATTAACAGCAAATCTGACCACTGACTATTATTCACAAATTCATGGTTTGGAAACATCTTTTGATACGAAGTAGAAACCAAGCAGCAGCCTTTGGTATTTGATACTTTTACTGGCATGTATCATTCTGGCGGAGAAAGGAAAATTGATCTTTTCTTGTAAACATCAACTAATTAGACGTATGGCATCCTCAGGATGATGTAAACATTGGACAAAGAAAACCTTCATTTTACTTTACACATATTCAAGTACATTTTAGGTAAATATACTATTTACTATCCTAATCAATAATGGGTAGGTGTCACTAACCAGGTGTATGCATTTTCAATGAACACTGCTCTACAGAAGGCATCATCACAGACAAATAAAGAACTGATGGATTATCTTTACTATGACAGTATAGTCTGTAATGTCAGCATTTGGACTTTGAATGCTGTTCAGTGACAAATAAGCAGTCAGCTTCTTGAAATAAAAACAGAAAACGTGGGAGGTACTCAGCACGTCACGCAGCATCTATGTTTCAGGTCAATTACTTTTATCATTCATGTAGTTCTGATGAAAGGTCGTCAACCTGCAATGTTAACTCTGTTTCTCTTTCCATAGGTGCTGCTCAATGTGCCAAGTATTCCTAGCATTTTCTGTTTTCATTCCGATTTCCAGCATCTGCAGTATTTTGTAGCTGCATTCAGCTTCTTGCTTTGGTGACCAATACTGGGTTGAAGCAAGTGGGGAAAATTTCTGAAGTAAACAGGTGCTCAAAGAAAATGTTAATATTAGCCATCTCACTGTTCCTTTAACCCAGTCACAGAATATTTTAACCCTGACTGGTATTTTGGAGAACAAACAAGCCAAAACTCCTTCTCAAATTTAAATTTATTTTTAAACCATGTAAACTAATTGATGCAAATAATGCCAATGGCTAGAACATGCAACCATCCAATCCAACTGGGCCTTTTAGTAGTCATGTAGATACTATGTCAATCTTATTAATTTGAACATTTTTAAAAACATTTTGGTAAGCGGACACTACTCGGTTGTACTTAAGCCAAACATTAGGAGCTTATTGCATAGCAAAATAAAGCAAAGTTGCTTTCCACCAAATATCGTGCAGAAAGTGGTATGATGGCTTCAGGTACCAAATCTACTTTGTGAAAGGTAATGTAGCATTTTTTAAAAAAAAACGTTCAAAAGACCTACAGGCTGGCGAGCTGGGTTTGCTAGAAGAATCACTGCTGAAGCTTTGGTGAGCATATTCATAGTCGCTGGAGGAGTTGACACTATCCGATTGCTCGCATGATTCAGTGTCACTATTTAACGATTCATCATTCAAGGAATGTTTGTCATTACTGAAAGGCATCTTCTCACTGAAAAAAACAAAATCCATGACTGAAAACTGCTGATTGGCTTTCTGGGTTCATGGTCAACACATTTCATTGGGATTTTGTAAAATAACTTTAAAGAAACAATGAACATTTGAAATAATAGACCAATGTAGGAACAAAAATGACAAGTGTCTTTGTATGGTCCTGAGCCAAAAATGAGCAATCTCCTATTGGATCCAGGGATGTTAGTAGACTTCTAGATCTAAAACAAGCTAAAGCCTGAATAAACCTGAGCAGTACACAAGCAAAAAATGTGTAGCAATACAGAAAACCGATCACATGCTCTCAAATCAAAGAGGGGCAAAAGTACAAAAAAAAATGTAAAACTATACTTTTCTCAGACCATAGAACATTACAGCACAGGAACAAGCCTTTTGGCCCTTCTTGGCTGTGCTGAACCATTTTTCTGCCTAGTCCCACTGACCTGCACCTGGACCATATCCCTCCACACGCCTCTCATCCGTGAACCTGTCCAAGTTAAAAGTGAGCCCGCTTTCACCACTTCATCTGGCAGCTCATTCCACACTCCCACCACTGTGTGAAGAAGCCCTCCCTAATATTCCCTTTAAATTTTTCCCCCTTCACCCCTAACCAATGTCCTCTAGTTTTTTTTCTCCCCTAGCCTCAGTGGAAAAAGCCTGCTTTCATTCACTCTATCCACACCCATCATAATTTTATACACCTCTATCAAATCTCCCCTCATTCTTCTATGCTCCAGGGAATAAGACTAAACTATTCAACCTTTCTATGTAACTCAGTTTCTCAAGTCCTGGCAACATCCTTGTAAACCTTCTCTGCACTCTTTCAAGCTTATTAATATCTTTCTGTAATTAGGTGGCCAAAACTGTACACAATACTCTAAATTTGGCCTCACCAATGTCTTATACAACCCCACCATAACATTCCAACTCTTAAACTCAACACTTTAACTTAAAGGCCAATGTACCAAAAGCACTATGACCCTATCTACCTGTGACGCCATTTTTAGGGAATGATGTATCTCTATTCCCAGATCTCTCTATTCTACTGCACTCTTCAATGTCCTACCATTTACCTTGTATGTTCTACCTTGGTTTGTCCTTCCAAAGTACAATACCTCACTTGTCTGCATTAAACACCATCTGCCATTTTTCAGCCCATTTTTCTAGCTGGTCCAAATCCCTCTACAAGCTTTGAAAACCTTCCTCACTGTCCACTACACCTCCAATCTTTGTATCATTGGCAAATTTGCTGATCCAGTTTACCACATTATCATCCAGATCATTGATATAGATGACAAGCTACAATGGACCCAGCACAGATCACTGTGCACACCACTAATCACAGGCCTCCACTCAGAGAAGCAATCCTCCATTACCACTCTCTGGCTTCTTCCATTGAGCCAATGTCTAATCCAATTTACTACCTCTCCATGTATATCTAGCGACTGAACCTTCCTAACTAACCTCCTATGCGGACCTTGTCAAAGATCTTGCTGAATTCGATGTAGACAACATCCACTGCCTTCCCTTCAACCAATTTCCTGGTAACCTCCTTGAAAAACTCTAATAGATTGATTAAACATGACCTACCACACACAAAGCCATGTTGACTCTCCCTAATAAGTCCCTGTCTATCCAAATATTTGTAGATCCTATCTCTTAGTACTCCTAATAATTTACCTACAACTGACGTCAAATTTACCGGCCTATAATTTCCCGGATTACTTTGAGCCTTTTTTAAACAACAGAACAAAATAAGATATGCTCCAATCATCCGGCACCTCACCCATTGATACCAACATTTTAAATATATCTGCCAGGGCCCCTGCAATTTGAACGCTAGTCTCCTTCAAGGTCTGAGGGAATACCCAGTCTGGTCCTGGGGATTTATCTACTCTGATTTGCCTCAAGACAGCAAGCACCTCCTCCCCTTTAATCTGTATAGGGTCCATGACATCCTTACTTGTTTGCCTTACTTCCATAGGCTCCATGCCAGTTTCCTTAGTAAATACGGATGCAAAAAACCCATTTAATATCTCCCCCATTTCTTTTGGGCTCCATACATAGCCAACCCACTCTGATCTTCAAGAGGACCAATTTTATCCCTTACTATCCTTTTGCTCTTAATATACCTGTAGAAGCTCTTAGGATGATCTTTCACCTTCAGTGCCAAAGAAACCTCATGACCACTTTTAGCCCTCCTGATTTATTTCTTAAGTAGTTTCTTGCACTTTTTATAATCCTCAAGCATCTTTTTTGTTCCCTGTTGCCTATATATGTTATACATCTCTCTCTTCTTCTTAACAGATGTGCAATATCCCTCGAGAATCAAGGTTCCTTATTCTTGTTTTCTTTACAAAGCTAACTGACCTTCCAAGACAGGACTGCACCAATTGAGGATGGGCAATAACTGCTTATCTTAGTGGCAGCCATGTATCATGAATGAATAACAAAAAAACCTCTCCCCCTTTCTGTTGATCTTCATTTACAACATTGTGCTCGCTCTCTCCTCACAGTGACACCATCACATCCCCTTCCCCACCTACAAGTCTAGTTTTATCTCATCTCCAAGCTGCAGCAGCCCTAGCCAATCTAGTAACATGACATTTGATAAAGAGGCTATAGCAGTAAAAGTGAAGTAATTGTTACTCCTGCCATTTGTTTCAGTCGTTCTCCCAGTTCATTCTGGTATATATTAGTCATGTTTTTTTTTAATACTTCCATGCTTGCTTCTCAGATGCATAGATTAGGGCAAAATAATGTTGCAAGTGTGATTCAAGCATCACAACTTTTCTTTTCCCTTACAATGGGTCTGTGGCAGATAGCTCTTGTCTCATCTTGAAAGATTGGAGATGGGACTAAAGAATCGCACTAAGAAGCAAGCAGCAGTGTCAGAATTGAAAATGGATCCATGACACACAGTTAATAGGAGTGCACGCGGTGAACAGGAGTCGTTTGAATTCATCAGTTCCCTTATTCTTCATGAGAACATGGAAGCAGGCTCAACAACTCTCCAAAAACTAACTTCTCTTTCTGACCCAGATCCAAAAGAACCAACAGAACATGAGGAAAATACATTTTTTAAACATGTTAGTGATTAGGGGCTGGAATGCACTGTCATTTAATCAGGGCTTTCAAAAGGGCATTGGATAAACACCTGACGACAAAAAAGGCAAGCTCTAGGGAAAGGTGGAGGGGGGGTTAGATTTGGCTAAATTGTTCTTGCAGAGACAGCTGTCATGGACTTAACAGACTGAATGGCCTCTGTGCTGTGATCATTCTATGATTTATCTGCTCAATGATGGCAGGGACACCTGATGCAGGAAAAACAAAGTTATTTGTGCGATACCATCTGTTATGCCTTTCCCCTCCAAAATAAAAATATTGTTTACCTTTCAAATTTAGTAGCTTTACAACAGGATCGCAAATCACTCAAGTGTATGAATTGAAGTGCACCTTAAAAATAAATGAGAAATTGATCAAACTTGCAAGCTTTTTGAAATAAAAACAAACTTAGAGGATTTACTTTTATATTGCACTTGACCATAGAGAATACAACACAAGAACATAATAAAATAGGAGCAGAAGGGGGCCCTATAGTCCCTCAAGTCTGCTCTGTGGTTCAATAAAAATCACGGCTGATCTGAAATTAGCCTCAACTCTATTTTACAATTTTTCCCCATAACCCTCGATTCCCCTATAATTCACAATGAAATCAGTCCCCACAGCTCTTTGGACTAGTGAATTCCAAAGATATGCAATCATCAGAGAAGAAATTCCTCCTCATCGCTGTTTTTAACTGGGTGACCCTAAGTTCTGAAATTACGCCACTCAGACACATCCACCATGTAGGGAAACATCATTCTAGCATCCAACTGTCAAATCCCCTTAGAAGCGTCTGTTTCAATAATCTCTCGTTCTTTTAAACATCAGTAAATATAGGCCCAACCTGTTCAACCTTTCCTTGTAAGGCAGTCCTTTCATCCCAAGACTCAACCTAATGAACATCACTGAACTGCCTCCAATGAAAGCATACCCCTTTCTTATATAAAGGAAACCAAAACTATACACAATACTATTAAGTGCAGACTGGAGAATTACTCAATGAGTTCCAATAAATTAAAATTGTGGGTAGGATTTGAAAGAGTCTTGAAAACATGAAAAATGAAGAAACCAGAAGGATCTTAAATAAATCTTGTTTGTGTACAGCTTAATTCATGATTGGATACAGTTGCCTGTTAGATTAAGCTCTGGCAGCTGTGCATCAGTTGGCAGCACTCCACAACTTCAATACAAATATGTGGGCTGACACTCCAGTGCATACTGATGGAGTGAGTTTTGGCTGTGACATTAAAACACCTCTCAGGTGGACATGGAAGACCCCATGGCACTATTTCAAAGAAAAGGTGAGTTATTTCTGATCAATATTTATCTCTCAATCAAAACAGAAAGATTATCCAATTAGTATCACATTTTTATTTGTGGGAGCTTGTTTTGCACAAATTAGCTGTAGTGTTTTTGATATTATAGCATTCAAAAGAAGTTAATTAGCTGAAAAACACTTTGGGACACTTATCATAAAAAGTGCTACCATAGATGCAAGTTTTTTAAGTTTTTAGATTATGCAAAAGTAATTTAATGGTAGCATCTGTCATATACTGTTGACTCAGTCAGACCCCCATTCTCCATCAGAACTGGGTTTTCATTAGAGGCTTGGACATTTTCTGCAGTCTCAGCACTAATCCCAATACTAACTTTCTCTCAATTTCAAGTAATGTGGTACAGTTCCACAAACACCAGTCATGCATGAATCTTGACTATGAACATTAGCACCCTCTTTCACTATGGAAGCATCAAGGCAAACCAGATTTACCCAAAATTCAACCACTGAGGCATTATAATTATTTCACCAAGTCTTCCACTGAGATCTGTACATTTCCAAATACGGTCATTGAACATCAATCAGAAACAAGATCCTGTCAATCCCTTTCCTGGCCACCCCATGGGCATGAAGGCAATTGATATGATCTATACTGCTGCCTCACTGAACTCAGTTATTAAAGCAGTAATCAGGAATCAAGCTTGGAATCTTTTTACTTTTATAAGCCAACCACTGACTTTTCTCCCCATCTTTTAACAGACAGCGTATCCCATGTCTCAGTTTAATAGTGACAGTAGTTTAAAGGTACCAGGACAGCTGAATAAAGTGGTTATGGCAAATGTTATGGCACACTTGCTTTTATTAGCCAAGGCATAAAGTTTAAGAGCAGGGAAGTTATGCTGGAATTGTATAAAATATTGGTTGGGCCACAGCTAGAATATTGTGTGCAGTTTTTGAATCTGCATTTATAGGAGAGGATTTGAGAGCACCGGAAAGGATGCAGAGGACATTTACCAGGACATTGCCTGGGTGGAGAGTTTTAGTTATGAAGAGAGATTGGATAGACTGGGTTTGTTTTCCTTGGAGCAAAGGAAACTTGAGGAGCATGGGTGGGGGGAGACATGAATGAGATGTATAAAATTATGAAAGGCATCGATTGAGTAGACAGGAAGAAACTTTTCCTCTGGGTGGAGGGATCAATGACCAAGACACAGATTTTACATAAGAGGCTGGAGGTTCTGAGGGGATATGAGCAATATCTTTTTCGCCCAAAAGGTAGTGGGAGTTTGGAAATGACTTTCTCCACCAACCTTTCAGACAGAGACCCTCATATCATTTAAGAAGTATTTAAGTAGATGTGCACTTACAATGTCAAGGCATACAAAGTTATGCATCAAGTGCTGGAAAATAGGATTAGAATAGATGGGTCATTTGTCTTTGGCACAAACACAGTTGGCCGAGGGGCCTTTCTTTGTGCTGTGTACCTGACTCTAAACCGATTTTATATGCAAATGACGATAAAAGGTCAAACCCAGTTTAAAAAAGGGAGGAGTGACAACTTACTATTCTAGTCCTGGGTGTATATTTCTGAGCAGCTTTAACCACAATTCAAATTTCACTTGAACACGAACACGAACACCCAACACCAATTCCCCAACAGGCTTTCTGTATGCAACTCTTTTCACTAGACATATCTAGTCATTTCAACTGCAGAATTATCTGATTCAAGCGTTTTGTTTTAGTCTCCGAAGTTTATTAATAGTACTGAATCCATATTGTAAAAACTGAACTAAGTATCTTGCATCGGCACGAACTCTGTACGCTTTCCATTATAGATTCCTATGTTTATATATTTAACTGCCTATGAAAATGTCACTCTGCAATTGGACCCTCCTAGTTAAAGTGCTAGAGAGCAGCTACTGGCAGGAGAGTGCAATTACAAGACACTGGATAATAAACATGTTAGGTGTATATGTTATAAATTCCTAGGGACATTAAAATGAACACTGAAGTGTGTTTGTACACCAGGTCCCTTTACTCCCCGTCCCGGTAACCCATGCTTAATCTGAAAAGCACACTTAGCCTTGACATTCAATGCTAACCTCCAGGAAACATGTCCATTACTGAAATTGGAGTAACGCAAACACCCCTTGTAAGTACAAAGTAATTACATGCAGTTATGAGAAATATCCACTTCGCAGTAAATTACACAGCGATTCTTTCCGCCGTTTGAAGATATTTACTTTCACTCAGTCATCCATGACCTTTTATCTCTGGTAGAAACTCAAGAAACTCGACTTCAGAAAGCTGCAGTCCGGATGAGCACACAAACTGCTACAGTACGGCTGTTTTAATACAGGAGACAAACCGGAATTGTGGCTGACAATCCTGGAGTGAAAGGAGAAAGGTTAGCAGAGACAGAGAGACTGCACTCGCCGACTGTTTCCTGCACAATAACACGGCCATACATGGGTGGCTCGGCAGAGTTGATGCTGGCATTTAAAGCTCCTCTTCCCACGTCACGTCGACTCTCATGTGATCAGAGAGACCACAACAAGAAGCAAAACAGAGCGATCAGCACCTCCATAGATTGGGCAAGGGAGGGAGGGGGAAAAAAAATCATCCACCAACTAACCCGAGACTGGGGGCGGGAGGCGGATTTAAACTCACTTTTCAAACACATTCCTCTTGCAGACCCTTTGCTGTCGGAGCCGATGAAACTCTGCAGTCCCGGGTTAGAATCGGGATAGCTGCTGCAAAGATAGGGACTCGGACACCCCCGATCCCGGTTCAGGACAGAAACAATGCTGAGAACAGGATTCCGGGTGTCACTGCGGGTTTAAATGGACTCGGGTTTAAAGGGACTCGGGTTGAAGGGGACTCGGGTTGTCACTCCGGGTTGAAGGGGACTCGGGTTGTCACTCCGGGTTGAAGGGGACTCGGGTTGTCACTCCGGGTTGAAGGGGACTCGGGTTGTCACTCCGGGTTGAAGGGGACTCGGGTTGTCACTCCGGGTTGAAGGGGACTCGGGTTGTCACTCCGGGTTGAAGGGGACTCGGGTTGTCACTCCGGGTTGAAGGGGACTCGGGTTGTCACTCCGGGTTGAAGGGGACTCGGGTTGTCACTCCGGGTTGAAGGGGACTCGGGTTGTCACTCCGGGTTGAAGGGGACTCGGGTTGTCACTCCGGGTTGAAGGGGACTCGGGTTGTCACTCCGGGTTGAAGGGGACTCGGGTTGAAAGTGTTGTCCCCGCTGTTGCTGCCTGTCTCTGGGTCTCCCCCCCTCCCCCGGTCTGCTCTCTCTCTCTCTCTCTCTTACCCTGGCGGTGCGGGCTGCTGCCACACTCAGTCTGTTGGGATGTGCTCTCACTCCCCCTGCCCGGGCCGCCAGCTCCTCCGTTCGGCCCGTTTGTTGACGGATGTGACGCGCGGCTTGAGGAGGTTACATTGTTGCTAGGAGAGAGGGTCACATGACAGCCCGGGCTGGCCTGTCTCCATGGTAACCGACAAATGCTACACCGCGCGGCTTCCCCCGCCCCCAGCGTTCTGATCTCAACCCATCCAACAAAGCGCCGCCTACCTACCGTTAACAGTCCATCAGCCACTCGCTGTACAGTCATTGCAGTATTAAACACAACCTATACTTAAAGTTCATCAAAGCTAATTGACAGAACCCGCCCCTGTGTGCCATCCAAAGAACAAAGAAAATTACAGCACAGGAACAGGCCCTTTGGCCCTCCAAGCCTGCTGCCCGACTGAACTAAAACCCCTACCATTCCGAAGACCATATCCTTCTATTCCCATCCTATTCATGTGTTTGTTCAGTTGCCCCTTAAAACTCACTATGGTATCTGCTTCCACTACCTCCCCTGGCAGCAAGTTCCAGGCACCCACCACCCTCTGTGTAAGAAACTTCCCTCGTACATCTCCTTTAAACCTTGCCCCTCGCACCTTAAACCTATGCCCCCTAATAATTGACTCTTCCACCCTGGGGAAAAAAGCTTCTGACTATCCACTCTGTCCATGCCCCTCATAATCTTGTAGACTTCTATCAGGTCGCCCCTCAACTTCTGTCATTCCACTGAGAACAAACCAACTTTCTCCAACCTCTCCTCATAGCTAATGCCCTCCATAGCCTTCTGGTATGGTGGTGACCAGAACTGAACACTATATTCCAAATGCGGCCTAAGATTCTCTAAAGCTGCAATATGACTTGCCAATTTTTAAACTCAATGTCATGGCCAATGAAGACATGCATGTCATAAGCCTTCTTGACTACCTGCACTGCCATTTTCAATGACGTGTGTACCTGTACACCAGATTTCTCTATCAATACTCTGAAAGGATTCTGGCATTTATTGTATATTTTGTATCTTTATTAAACCTTCCAAAATGCATTACCTCACATTTGTCCAGATTAAACGCCATCTCCGTTCAAGCCTCCAACTGATCTATTTTCTGCTGTATCCTCTGATGGTCCTCATCGCTATCTGCAAATCCACCAACCTTTGTGTCACCTGCAAACTTACTAATCAAACCAGTTACATTTTCTTCCAAATCATTTATATATATTATGAACAGCAAAGGTCCCAGTGCTGATCCCTGAGTTACGCCACTTGTCACACTTCAGAAAGCACTTCTGCTTTCATACCTTCCCCTCCCTCCCAGAACCATTAAAGGATTCCCCTCATCCTCACCTCCGTAAGCAAAGGAATATCCCACCAATTTTCACCAACTTCTACACGATATCGCCACCAAACACATCTTCCTCTGCCATCAGTTGTTCTCTAGGGGCCACTTCCTGAATGACACCCTTGACAACTCCCCAGTCACCCTGAACTCCTTCTCTGTTCCTTCCCAATGGCATCTTTCATCCAAGCACAGGAGATGTAACACTTGTCCTTTCACCTCCTCTCTTCTCAATCTAAACGCTCCTTCCAAGTGAATCAGCAATTTACTTGTGCTTCTTTCAATTATGATACTGTATTTGCTGTTCAAGATGTCTTCTCTACAATGGAGAGACCATGACTGGACTGAATAACCACTTGTTCGAACATGCCTGTTCAAGTTAGCAAGCATGACACTGCTCCCTGTCGTGTGCAATTTTAATTCTCCACCTTGCTTTCACTCTGACCTTTCTGTCCTTGGCCTGCTACAGTATTCCAGTGAAGCTCAATACAAAATCTTGAACAGCACCTCATCTTTCATCTTGCCACTCTAGTCTGCACCCTTCTGGATTCAATATTGAGTTCAACAACTTTAGAACATAACCTCATCTTGACCTACGTGTTAACATAAAAGCAAAATACTGTGGATGCTGGAAATCTGAAATAAAAACAGAAAATGCTGGGAAAACTTAGCAGGTCTGGCAGCATCTGTGGAGAGAGAAACAGAATTAACATTTTGAATTTTAAAACATTAACTCTGTTTCTTTCTCTAACGATACTGCCTGACCTGCTGAGTTTATCCAGCATTTTTCTGTTTTTAGTTAAAGTTCACACAAGAAATGCACATTGAATAGCAACAAAACCACATGCTTGTTTATGGAACTGTACAACTTGTACTATCTATTCAGGAAAAAAATGTCCTGGTTGTTGTTGCTGCATGTGGACACCAGATTCAAGCTGACTTTATTTTGAATTAATTCAAGGGTTTATATTTGGGAGAGCTTTACACTGCACTCCACCCTTTCATGGCACTGGGATATAAAAACCAGACAATACATGGACTGTATTACTAAGAATAGAAGCTTACACACACTTCTCTCAATAGAGGTCTTGTATTTGTTTTATTTTCTCATTCCTGTCAGCTGGAGGAGTGTCACCAGCACTCTGGTAGCGCTAAACTGATAGCAACACGCACGGTTCTTCTAAAAATACTCGTGACAGCTTTGTCTTAAGGTCCTTGTAGAAACATCAACTTGTTTACAGCTATGAATGAATATATCTAGCCATTACATTTACATTTTGTACTGTAGGTTATAAGGATACTGCTTTTATTAAGGTAAACAAAAGAAGCATGTACATCTTTTCCCAGAAAGCAATATCAAGGAAAAGATAAAGGGAATCTGTGGGATCACATAAAAAATAGCAACATCCGAAATGAAAAGCATTATCAATAGTCAAAGGGAGAGAATGGAATCAGGATGAGAGGCTGGCTTATGAAATATACAATATGCACAAAAAAGAAGGGTCATTTAGACCCAAAACGTTAACGGTGTTTCACTGAGCTTATCCAGCATTTTCTGTTTTTATTTCAGATTTCCAGCATCCGCAGTATTTTGCTTTTATTATGAGGCTTGTTCAATTGGCTACTGTGAGCTGAAACAATGAGCCAGCTCAGTTTGATTAGAAAGCCAACCTGGGTAATTCTGAGCAGAATCCTTAATTAAAGGATATATGTCGATAAGGAAGAAATAATTAGATGCAAACAATATGGATTTCTAAAAGGAAGATTATGCTTGACAAGTTCGACAGAATTCATAAAAGGTGACAAGATATGGAGGATGGGTGAAAATGTAATGAATGTGGTATACTTGGATTTGCAGAAAGTATTTGGAAAGGTTTCTCATGGGCTAGTATTAAAGAGTGTGGAATTGGGGGAAGGGTGAAAAATAGTGGGAGGAGGCATGTTTTGTACCATTAGTCTGGTGGGGTAGGGCAGGTGCTGAACAGCCAGCAAGGGTGGCTCCACAGAGATTGGGGTGCTATTTTAAAACTGTGTCCCAATCTCCCTCCTCACACTTTCTCTCTCCCCTCACATTTTCTTTCTCCTTCTTCACACTCTTTCTCTCCTCATCACCTCTACTCTCATTCCCCTCCTCTCTCCTCCACCTTTCTGCTCCCCCACTCTTTCCCCCAATTCTCTCTCTCTTCCCCTCCTTGCACCCATTCCCCATCTCTCTTTATAGACTGTCTCTTTCTCCCACTCTCTCCAATCTCTCCCTCCCTCCCCTTGCCTCTCTCCCTCTTGTTTAATCTCTGCATCCTCTCTCCTTCTCCACCTCTCACCACAACCATAGTCTTTGCTTGCCTGCCTCTCCCTCTAACCCACCTATCTCGCTTTAGCCTCTGCCTCTATTCCCACTCCCTGCTTCTCTCTATCCCAGCCTCTCTCTCTATATCCCCACTCCTCTTTCCACTCCCACTCCCCTGTGCTCTCAAGCCCCACCTCTCCCCTCTCACTCTCAAGCCCTACCTCCCCCTCTCGCTCTCAAGCCCCACCTCCCCCCCTCGCTCTCAAGCCCCACCTCCCCCCTCCCTACCCCACTCCCTCCCCCCCTTCTCTGTCTACCCCCCTTCCCCCCTCTCTGTCTCAGATTCAGTGTCAGGAAATGTGAGATGATACATTTTTGTTTGAAATCTCTGAATGGTAGAAGCTGGGTGATCGGTGAGGTTTGGGTTTACATCACAAGCAGCATTTCTGATACAGAACACCATAAAACAGCTAAGAACACTGGACATTAGAGCAAGAAATGTAGGATAGAAAATTCAAGGAATAGTGAATCCATATAAAACCATGTTATTAACATAGTTGGAGCACTAAGAGCATTTTTGGATTCCATACTAAAGGAAGGACATTGAAGCAACAGAGAAAGTAAACTACAGACTTACTCAATGATGCTTAATATGAGGGAATATAAATGGGTTGTGAAAAATTGTTGCAATATTCATTAAAGCAAAGGGGATAATGTGATAGAGCTGTTTAAAATTATGAAAGGAATGTACATGGTATATCAAAAGAGACAATTTCCCTTGGTTGAGAAGTTTAAAATGAGGAGATATAGATATAAGTTTAAATGCTACAGAAAAAAATGTTTTTTTTATAAAACGGCATTGTTGCAAACTATAGAATATATGTTCCCAGAGTTAGTGATTGAAGAAGAGGTTGTGACAACTTTTAAGATTATGTAGCAAGGAGAGGGTTTCAGGAGGACCTTCTGATCAAGGAAGGGGGAGGGGAAGTCCAGGAAAGCCTCAAGTCTTCCTGTCCCTCCTGGACTCATAAAACAGTTAACAAAATTTTTAAAAAATTGCTTGTATGGCCTTTGCTCTTCTTCCCATTGAACCTGCTTATGCCTCTGGTTAAAATAGCAGACCAACTCCATGGTGGCATCGGAGAACTCGTCTCCATATTTAAAGAAGAACCCCAATGACAAAAAATGTTTTCCCAAAATGGTCCATGTGTTCTCCAAAGCCCATTCAGATTTTAAAAATACTGTTATGTTTTTAAGTACACACTGAAGCCAGCGCTTGTTTAGCATTACATCATCACCTTGCAGCACAGGTTACAGCTCCGATATGTGGGAGATAGTGTAAAACAAAACAAATGCAAATCAACCACCTGATTTGCATGCTGTCCAATTTTTGTTCCCACTGAAATAATCATTTTCTGTTCTCCATTTCACATTACACATCATTTTTCTTTTATCTTGTGTCCCCCCCACCTCCACCACCACCCGACTTCTCCCTCGCTCTGTTTCTCTAACAATTCTCATTTCTGATGAAGGGTTAATGACCTAAACAGCAAATCATTTTCCTTTCTTTACAAATGCTGCCAGATCTGCTGAAAGTTTCCAATATTTTGTTTGCTGTCAGGTTTCTAGCAATTGCAGTATTTTTTCCCTGCGTTAACTGCTCCTTCTTATGTATCTCATCCCTATATTTTTCAAATTACTCTTTGTAGCCTTCAAAAGCTCCTCTTGATTTTTTATTCTTAATCAGCATTAATTTTTCAAGTTAAGCCTCTGTCTATAACATTTTCTTCTTTATTTTTCCATTCAATTTCAGGGTCCTTTTAAATGTCATTGGTAATTTAAGAATATAACTATTTATTTACTTCTTGTACACATGTGGGCATACCTTAAATTGGACGTATTTCATTGCATAAGTACAATCTACCATCCTCATCCTTCTGTATCTTTAGCTACAGCTTTCCAATTAATACTCTGGCTCATTGACCAGCTGATGAATTACAAAGTTGATGTGGTCATCAGATGTCAAATTAGCCTATTTTCTCCTTTATTAACCTCCAACCTAGTTAAAATCAACTGTTTATTGACTGTACTTCTTGAAATTGGAAAAATACTCTTACTATTCATACCATTTCTATGATAGTCAAACTGTTGTTGGCTTTTGTTTTTACACAAATCAACCCAGTTTGTACCTTCAAACAGGACAATGCTCTCATTCACCAGCTGCTGCTTCTACTCAAAGTTGTTGGTTTAATAATTTACTTAGTAGCACTTTTAAACATGTGTCTTGAACCATGCATGGCTGCATTGTGAAACTTATTATATTTCAGCTTAGGAGATATCAGTGTTCCTGGTTCTCACAGCAGTGCATTCTAGTTAATATTCCACTTCAGCAGCACCTTGTAAACCTGTGACCTCTGCCACCAAGACGTACAAGAGCAGCGGATGTCTGGCAATACCATCATTGGTAAGTGCTCCCCCAAACCACACACCATCCTGACTTGGAACTATGTCGCCGTTCCTTCACTGTCACTGGGTCAAAATCCTGGAACACCCTTGTGGGTGTACCTCCACCACATGGACTGTAGCAGTTCAAGAAGGCAACGTAACCACCAATTTCTAAAGTACAGTTAGGGGTGGGAAGCAAATGCTGGCCTTGCCAGCAATGACAGATGCCATGAAGAATAAATTTTGGAAAAAAAGCACCATTGGGCAAACCCTGTACTTTTTCTTATTCATTCATGGGGCATGGGTGTTGCTAGCTGGCCAGCATTTATTGACCATCCCTAGTTGCCCTTGAGAAGGTGGTGGTGAATCAGTGCAGTCCATGTTCTGTGAGTTGAGCCACATTGCCATCAGGGAGGGAATTCCAGGATTTTGACCCAGCAACTGCGAAGGAACAGCGATATATTTCCAAGTCAGGATGGTGAGTGGCTTGGAAGGGAACTTGCAGGTGGTGGTGTTCCCATGTATCTGCTGTAAGCCTAGAAATTTCAACATCCCATTACTGTAAACATGGTTATAAGTTACAAGCTGTCGAAGAATGAGAGAAAGGGGGGGGGGTCACACGATGTAAGGGTGGGAGCAGTTGCACTTTCGTGAACACTGCTCACCTTTTAATTTTTTTTTATCCTGAAGCACAACCCATAATTATCCAGTCCTGATGTATATAATCTTCCTATGTTCCTGGAAGTTCCTGGCTGAACTTTGACAAAGAGGAACCAAGTTAAGTCAAGAAAGACTGCCAGGGGAGGGCCCAGCTCGCAGTTGCAGCTTTGCTTGTGAGCAGGCCTACACTTTGGTGATGTTGTCTTTGAGATCATAGAATCCCTACAGTGCAGAAGGAGGCCATTTGTCCCATCAAGTCTGCACTGGCACAATCTCACCCAGGCCCTATTCCCGCAACTCCACATATTTACCCAGCTAAACCCCTGACAGTAGGGTCAATTTAGCATGGCCAATCAACCTAACCCACACATCTTTGGACTGTGGGAGGAAACCAGAGCCCTCAAACGAAACCCATGCAGACACAAGGAGTACATGCAAACTCCACACAGTCGCCCAAAGCTGGAATCAAACCCACATCTCTGGTGCAGTAAGGCAGTAGTGCTAACCACTGAACACCATGGTGCCTCTTAATGTGTCGTTGAGCAGATTAGGGCAGTAGTGGATGTATTTGTCCAGGTCAGGTGGAGGGTATGTTGGATGAAGGAGTAGATTACCACCCCCCAAAATGTCCCCTCCTTGGGGCTTCTAGACTGCTTCTTTAGACTGTGTTTCTCTAGGGATGTAGTGACCTGTTAGCTGCAGGGCTTGAGTGTGAGTCTGGTGATTTTGTTCAGTGTTGTTGGAGTCTCTCCAGTGAGAGTTTCGGCTATTTGGAGGAAAAGGTTGCCTCCTCCAAGTGGTCTTATATGTAAACTTCCAGTCTGTCTGGTCTTTCACTTGCATTACAGTCTATGAAGAAGCCTATTCTACAAACATATTCTTATTTTCTCTTTTTATCTTGTTGTAGAAATAAAAGCGCATCAGAGTTCAAAACAGGAAATTACAGTACTGGTGCAGTCTGTGCGAATACAACAAGTGGCTTTTTCTGTGGCAAACAGACAGATATTGTCAATATGCTGCTTTCTGTGCATTACTGGTAAAACTCTGACTGAGTCTGACTTCATGTCACTGAGGCAGAAGACTGTAATCTCTCTTGTCAAACCATTGCCCAATGTATCTCCAAGTGTTGCTCATACAGCAATTATCACAGTGGGCCTCTAAGTATTGCAATCCTGCTTAAACCTTTGCATTCAAAATGGTTTTTCATTTAAAAAAAACACAGCTCTATAATGAATTGATTCTGATCCCTCAGCTACAGCTTAGTGTTACAGACAGAAGGGGATCAGTTCAAGCAGCACTCTTTCTCTCTTACCACCTGTCTGTAAACTGAAGGCATTTTGAACTGTTTTGTTTTAGATTGTCTGTTAGTAGCTCCCTAGGCATAATGAGGGCTGACAGTCTAGAAACTGGGAAGATAATTATTTTGTTCGGGAGAAGAAAAATCCAGTTTAAAAATAAAAGAAAGCAATAAGGATAAAGTTTTCAAACATACAGTTTTAGGTATCTTTTCTGTATTGGAAAAGCCTTAGTGTATGTACAATGCTACGTGATAACAGCTGATGGCATTGTAGCCCATTCCGGAGGCAGATGTTCATCTGCTCCTGAACTAGTCCTACTGCCCTGAGCACGCCGGTGCTGGTTCTGCCCTCTATAATCTCAATCGATATCTCAGTCCAAACCATGCTCAGAATGGATTTGAATGCTCCTACCTGGGCTGTAAGCTTCCAGCCCCAGATCCCGTTACTTCCAGCTCAGTGTCGTGTGTTCTGTGATGGCAGTAGATGGTGCTCTGGGGAACAATGTACTGATTTAGTCCTTGCCTGATTCCTTCTCTGTGTCCTGAAATTACCAGTTCCCATTCTTGCATCATCGATTGCACAACAATGGCAGTGCTGGATCAGACACCAGCATGGGAAAGAAGGTCTACAGTGTCTTAGACAGGCAAAGTCAATGGGAATAAGCCAGGAGCAGGTGAGCACTGGTATCCTTATAGCTCACCACTACATTTGTCAACCCTCCAGTATCATCCTGATTAAAGATTAATCTCCTGGACATTGCTGGGAGGAACCCACGGGGGAAAAAAATCACAGGGACAGAAACTAAGCCTTTGTTCTTTGTAATTATCTTTGAAAACTTGTATTTATTAGTTATAGAAGCATTACTCATAGGGAAAAATGGCTGTTGGATTGACTGTTTGATATCATGTGATCAGGCATTGAAGGATCTATTTGCTCAGTTGGTGTGGGAAGATGAAGCATCTCAGCTATGAATTGTTGGGTGACCAATGATGGGACAGTTGAAGGTCACATGATGACATCTACAGGGATGTGTCCAGCCAGTTGCTGACAAACCACTATAAGCTGCTTCAACTGCTGAATGTACGGCACATCTCTTGTTAAAACTCATGGCTAGCTCATGCAGCATGACTGGTTAACTTTAAATTAGAAAGGCTTTAGAGCTTAAAAACATGTTATCTCTTTATAATAACACTATGCATCATTCATACAGACACATCTGGGGATGGCTCAGGAAGCCTCCTCTATTTAACTTCAGAAACAAGATTATAACAATACGTTGCCCTCCTCAAAAGAAAATAATTTTTAAATCAAAATATTTTGCCAATAACAATGATACAAACTATATCCTCCTTTAGGAAGCATTGTCAAAGGAGGCGTTAATGACCATGGTTTCTTTCCCCCCCTCCCCTTATTTGTTTGATAAAATACTGCAGTGGTTTGCCATTGACTTCTGCACTAGCTGGCCAGAAAACTTTCTTGCCTTTGCCACCTGCTATTAGGTGTAATGGAAGGATTTTACAGACATATAATCAAATTGTTTGGCCATGTTGTGGGCACACCTTCCATGGCCATCAAGTCCTGAAGTGGAACTTGAATCCAGAGCTTGTGGGCCAGGTAGGTACACTACCACTGTGCCACAAGAGAAATTTATATATCACCTATAAACCTCATCAATTCCCAGCCACCAGTTGTTCCAGATTGTTGGGACTTGTTACACTGACCTTCATGGTAATTGCTTGGGAGGTTTGAACTTCGGCAGACAATTCCCATGCTCCCTGGGATCTTACGCAAAAGTCTCCTATCCTGACTTTGTGTCAGAGACTTTAGACAATTCCAATGTTCTTACCAGACAGATAGGATTTTCACAGAATCCTAGTGCAGAAGGAGGCCATTTGGCCCATCAAGTCTGCACCGACCACAATCCCATCCAGGCCCTCTCCCCACACACTTATCTAAGCTAGCCCCCCGACACGAAGGGACAAATTAGGTTGGCCGATCCATCTAACCCACACATCTTTGGACTGGGTGGGAGGAAACCAGAGCACCCAGAGGAAACCCACACAGACAAAGGAAGAATGTACAAACTCCACACAGATAGTGACCCAAGCCGGGAATCGAACTCAGGTCTGTGGGCTGTAAGGCAGCAACGCTAACCACTCTGCCACCATTTTCTGGCCTGATCAGCCGGCAGGATCTTCTGGTCCTGCTGGAATCAACCCCCTGTGTTGGGACGGGTGAGTCACACAAAACACCACTGACGTTGGCAGAACTAGAAGCTCCTGCCAGCAGCCAATGAAGTGGGGGGGATCAATCTCTTTCCTAGTCTAATTCCTGGGCAACTACAAGACTGAGTCCCCAATCACTTAAATTGATTCTCCCCATGACCCCACTCCAGACTTCCTTCCAACCATACTTGATTACCCCCTGACCCATCTGCCAGGCTATCTCCCTACCCACCTGCAATCCTACTCATCTATCAGTCTACCAACCTCCCACCTGACCCACCTTACCATCCCATCCACTTATCTCACCTGCCTATCCATCCCATTACTCTCCCAATTTATCTACTCACCCATTCACTAACATTCACACTTATTATTTGACAGTTAGTTGATCTTCCCCTAGACACTTCAGCATTTTGATAGAACTCTCCGAGGGATGCTGCGCTACACATTTCTGGAGAAGTTGGGCTCTGAAGACCTGATAACAAAGGTGGAGCAGTGCTGGGGTGAGGAAAATTTTGAGAGGGTGGCAATCTGACAATAACTGCCTCTTCACGGAAGATCTGGACCTTTGTCTCCATTGTTTTGTTAATGTGAACTTATCCAATCTTTTTTCAATAGTTAAGTAGGCTCCACTGATGTTGTGGAGTCTGCACCCATTGTTACAGTTCCCTCCACAAATTATAGTTATCTGTTCTGCATGTGTCTCTGGCTCCTCTTAAAATCATCCAATCTTGAGTTCTTAAGTTTTAGGAATGGGTAGCAACTGGCTGTTGCACTTGAACTACTTGTTATTTTCTTTTTCATCTTGGTCAAATTTTGAAACCCCCCCCCCTTCTCTAAGACTTGTGTTACCTTTATTGAAGAACTCAACCCATTTGGTGTTTTTTACATTGCAAACTAGCCTTCATTTCAAAAGTCAACCAGATTATTATGAAGGTGTTGTGGCGATTTGTAAACTTTTGAGTTAATCCATTCCTAAATCTGAAAAACTCAAGATGGAAAGGTGTCAAGAGGATTCAGAACCATCTACATAAAACAAGAAAAAAAAAGTACCTATATTCACTCTTCACAAATCTCAGAATACCCCAAAATATTTCACATAACTTTTTAAGTGCAATCACAAATATGATATAGGAAACATAATATCCAATCTGTATACAAGATCACACAAACAGTGATATGGTAATAATTAGATGATCTGTTGATTGAGGGATAAATATTTACCAGGTAGAATTCCCCTTTTCTTCTTCAAAATGTCTTGGGAATCTTCTATCAGAAGCCAGACAGCATTTAAGATCTGACACCTTGGACAGTTTCACAATGGAATGTTAACCCACTTTGTGGGTTCCAGTCTCTGAAGTGAGATTTGAACCCAGAATCTGAGAGGAAAGTGTGCTGCCACTGGGTCATAACTGAAAAACATCATGTGTGGAGAAACTTGTGAATATAGTTCTTATCCTAACCTTTAATGAACAACCTCTGAACCTATTATCTTAATGGCCCATTTTCTATCACCAATAAGGAATATTTTGTTTATATAAGCCTTTTAGGGTTTAGTGAGCATTAAGACCGTCTCTTTCTAGCATCCCATTTGACTATGACGGTATATTGATGGCATATTTAAGGTAGTTCCTAAGCTTGGACATTTTTCCACATCTCACACCTTTAACACCAAGGACTTACTTGTGGCTCTTCTCTGCTCTGCCTCTAACAACTGAATATCTGTGATTCTTGGTGACCAGACAGGATATAGTTCTCAAGGTGTGGTCCAACTAGTTTGATCACAACTTCTTCTGATCTGTAATTTACTGTATTGACTATTTAATTTCACATTCCATTAGTTGTTTTAAATTATTGTTCTGCTTTGGCTAGACATGGTAATTATGGATGAGCAACAAGTGCCAGCCCAGCCAGTGATGCCCAAATTTCATGAAATAATGTTATAAAAAGATGTGCAGATTAGGTGGATTGGCCATGCTAAATTGCCCCTTAGTGTAAGGGGGACTAGCAGAGTAAATACGTGGGGCGACAAGGATAGGACCTGTGGGGGATTGTTGTCGATGGGCCGACCGGCCTCCTCCTGTAGTGATTCTATGACGTATTTAAGGAGAAGCTAAACAATCAGGAATGATGATTGATTTAAATGAAATGTACAGCAGGAGGCTCCAGTGCAGTGAATTGTCCAAATAGCCTGTTCCTGTGTTTATGCAATCAGCCCCTTCCGGACTCCGGAACCTTAAACCGCTTTAACCATGGGGACTGATAGCGAGGACGGACAAGAGGGCGGCTACTGATAGGCTGGGCAGAGGACAGGTCGCCGATTGGTTGTTATGGCGGAGACGGGCTTTCGCTGATTGGTTAGACGGAGACAGACGGCTGCTGATTGGTTGAGCGAAGAAAGGCGGTTGCTGATTGGTTGGACGGAGGCTGGAGCCCGCTGATTAGTGGGGTGGAGACAGACGGTCGCTGACTGGTTGGGCGGAGGCAGGCGGTCGCTGACTGGTTGGGCGGAGGCAGGCGGTCGTTGATTGGTTGGGCGGAGGCAGGCGGTCGTTGATTGGTTGGGCGGAGACAGGCGGTCACTGATTGGTTGGGCGGAGGCAGGTGGCCATGATGGAGACTTTGGTGCTGGATAATGGCGCGAGTACGGCAAAGATCGGCTTCAGTGACAAGAGAGTGAGGTGAGAGAGGGAGCTTCCTCCGCCCCACAGGTGGCACAGTGGTTGGCACTGCTGCCTCACAGCGCCGGGGACCCGGGTTCGAGTCCCAACTTGGGTTACTGTCTCTGTGGAGTCTGCACATTCTACCCGTGTCTGTGTGGGTTTCCTCCAAGTGCCCCAGTTTCTTCCCACAGTCGAAAGGATGTGCTGGTTAGGTGGATTGGCCATGCTAAATTGCCCCTCAGTGTATCCGAACAAATGCTGGGGTGTGGCGACTAGGGGATTTTCACAGTAATTGCAGCATTAATAGAACACGAGCAGGGATGTACTTCTGGCTGTATAAGGCTCTGGTCAGGCCCCATTTGGAGTATTGTGAGCAGTTTTGGGCCCCATAATCTAAGAAAGGATGTGTTGGCCTTGGAAAGCATCCGGAGAAGATTCACAAGAATGATCTCTGGAATGAAGAGCTTGTCGTATGAGGAACGGTTGAGGACTCTGGGCCTGTACTCATTGGAGATTAAAAGGATGGGGGCGGAGGGGTGTGGACGGGGGATGGAATCTTGTTGAAACGTACAAGATACTGCCAGGTCTGGTGAGAGTGAAGTGGAGAGGATGTTTCCATTAGTAGGAAAAACTAGAACCAAAGGGCACAACCTCACGCTAAAGGGACAATCCTTTAAAATAGGGGTGAGGAGGAATTTCTTCAGTCAGAGCGGTGAATCTGTGGAACGCTTTGCAGCAGAAGCTGTGGAGGCCGGGTCACTGATTTTAAGATGGAGATAGATAGATTCTTGATTAATAAGGGGGTCAGAGGTTATGTGGAAAAGGCAGAAGAATGGGGATGAGAAAAATATCAGCCATGATTGAATGGCAGCGCAGACTTGATGGGCCGAGCGGCCTAATTCTGTCTTGTGGTCTTAATGTAAGCCTACTTGTGACACTAATAAATAAACTTTACCCCAAAGCCCTCTCCATCTCATCCTTCCTTTCTTCTCCTCCTGTAGCGTTTTACCTAACTGCCAGTTCCGGTCCAGGACGGCTCGTCTCAAAACCTTCACCTCCAACCAGATCGATGAGATCAAGGACCCCTCTGGCTTGTATTATATCCTCCCTTTCCAGAAGGTGGGTGCAGCGCAGTGTTACTGAGTCTATCTGGAGCCAGGCCTCAAATCAAAACAGAATATTCAAAAGTGCACACACATTGAGCTTGAAACTATAACCCTGTCTCTACCACCCCCTCCCCCACTAGTTTCTGACAGACCTGTTGACCATTTCCAGCACTTTCTGTTTGTATCTCAGATTTCCAGCACTTTCTGTTTCTATCTCAGATTTCCAGCACTTCCTGATTGTGTCTCAGACTTCTAGCACTTTCTGTTGGTATCTCAGATGTCCAGCATCTGCAGTATTTTGTTTCTATTACATTGGAGTCAGTCCTGCTCCAGTCTGGGGTATCTGTGTACACACAGTGAGGATAAAACCAGAATGCTTTGGGGTATCGCAATCTGACGGAAGTGACATCCCATCTGCAGGAATTGCCACTCTTGGATGAATTCCAGGTGGAGCTCTGGTACCGGTAACCTTGACAGAATAACTTTCATCCAGTATTACAATGCCAGAATTTAGACATGTTAATCATATCTAAGGTTTTTACTATTTAATTCTCAAATGCCTCATACCAAGTGGGGGCTGGTTAGCTCAGTTAGTTAGGCGGCTAGTGTGTGGTTCAGAAAAACATGTTCTGGCTGAGTTTGACTTGTGACCTGCCTCCTCGCAAGGCAATGGCAAACCACCGCTGACAAAAAACACTCCAAAGAAACATGGCTTAGGTTGAAGCATCAGGTAAAGAGCCAAGGATCTGCCTTCAAGGCAGAATGCACATGAATGAATGAGTTCCAAATACCAGCTGTTGGCCCCTTTCTGATATTTATGTGACATATGCATCACAGACCATTCAACCAGCCGGTTTATGCTCCTCTCAAACCACCTCCCATTCTTCAACTAACTCCATCAACATAATCCTCTTTTTTTCCTTCACATGTTTATTCAGCTTCCCTATAAATGCATCGATAGCATTTGCCTCAACTACTCCCCTTGGTAATGTTTTAGACACACTTAGCATTTTATCTAAGGAGGTTCGATCTCAATTCTCCCTTTGATTTCTTGGTGACTGTCTAATATTCATGATCTCTAGACTTGCTCTTCACCCCAGTGAAAGCACTCTATAAGTAGTAGGAAAAGGAGTAGGTCATTAAGGCCCTCAATTGTGCCCCACCATTCAGTGAGATCTTGGCTCCATTTCACTGCCTGCATCCATAACATTTGATTTCCTTGTAGACTAAATTTCTTTCTGATTCAGCCTTGAATATCTACAACGGCCGAGCTTCCACTGTTCCCTGGTGTAGAGAATTCCTAAGAATAACAATCCTGTGAGAGAAGAAGTTCCTCTTCATCTTTATCTTAAATGAGGTATGCCTTATTCTGAAACTGTCCCATAGTTCTGAATTCCCCTTCAAGGGGAAACATTTTTGTCTCAGCATCTTCCCGTCGGAATCATGTACATTTTCCTTCCCCTAAGATAACCACTTCACTCCAGACAATGAACCTTCTCTCAACTTCCTCCAATGTAAGTATATCCCTCCTTAAACAGGGAGACTGTATGCAGTACTCAAGGTGTGGCCTCACCAAGGCCTGTACAGCTGTGACAAGACTTTTTACTTGATGCTCCTTCACGTTTGCATAAAAGGCCAACATTCTATTTGCTTCCCTACATTCTTGGTGTACCAACACACAATCATTTTGTGATTCATATATGAGAACACCTAGATCCTCTGTGCTGCATCACTCTGTTGTCCCTTTCCATTTAATTAATGTTTTGCTTTTGTTGTTCTTCCCTCTAAAGTAGATAATCTTACATTTTCCTGTATACTCAATAGTCAAATTTTTGCCCACTTGCTTAACTAGCTGTAATCCCAATACACATTCTTTGAGCGCACGTAACTTGCTTTCCGACCTATCTTTGTATTGATAACAAATTTGGCTGCAATACACTTTGCCCTTCATCCAAGTAATTATAGGTTGCAAAGTCCCAGCACTGATTCTTGTGGCACTGGTCACAGTTTGCCAACCTGACTGTAATCCCACTTGACTTTGCTTTTATCCACGTGCCTCTGGATGATTTTGCAGACTTTTGTTTCATAGACCCTCTGTCCTCCTGGTTGTTTTTTTGACATTCATCCTAATGCCTGTGTTGAGATCTCTTTTACTGCCCATGTACGTTATGCTGCTTTCTTTACCCTCAGTTATTCCTTTTATATTTTTATTGGTGTTTCAGTGATGGGGATGCTCATGTAGTGTTGTTATTAAAAGACTAGTAAAGCTCCACAGATGGAGTTCAGATCCCACCATCGTAGCTGGTGGAATTTATATTCCATTGATTAATTAATTTGAAATTAAAAGATAGTCTCCTAAACTTCCACTTTTTTATAGTATTTTTCAAACACAGGAAGAAGTGAGTGCTTTATAGCCAGAAATATTGTATAATGTGTATTTGCAGGAAGGGGACAGGGTAATCTGGAGTGAATTGGAGTAACAAAGTTATGGTCAAGAGGATGTTTAATTGTGCTGTAAATGGTTGCAAGATGGTCTTTTAGATTTTCAGTTAACTTTGTTAAATGTGTAATGATGAAGCTGATGTAGAGTTCAGCCTATAAAACAAAGTTTCGGAAAAAGAATATCATTGGACTTGAGACATTAACTCTGTTGATTTCTCCACAAATGCAGCCAGACCTGCTGAGTTCTTCCTTTACTTTCTGTTTTTATTTCAGATCTCTAGTAGCCACAGTTTTTTGCTTTTATTGCGGAGTGCGGGTTTGTTGTGTGCTATTTTAATATGCTCCAGGTGTACTCTTCAGTAGCTGAGTAGAAACACAGCATTGTTCTAGACATGACTTGTATAGGGAAGGTTTGGCTGCCAAGCTGTGCTGAGCTAATTGAAGGGCAGTGGAAATTAGTAGGAAGCTACAAATAGTCGTTGAGTACGTGAGGGAGATGAAGAAGTGACTAAGGGTCACATTTCTGACAGCTGTCATGACAGCCGAAGGAAGGTGCATATGTTGAGATTGAAGATGGCTGGAATAAGGCTTGGGACTGAATACTGTGTTGGTTTGATAATTGCTGAAATTGGATTCAAGTGGAGAATGACCATTTAGGCAGGATCATCAGAGAGAGGACTGCTGGTGCACGTAGAATGAGAACCCAACATTCGCCAGTGATTTTGAGAAGACAGGGAAAATGGAGAAAATTGAAAATGAATATATATGCACTATTGTTTTCAGAACAGGAAGAAAGAATATACTGATCTGGATAGTTGAAAATGATTTTCCACAATGAGAGATAAAAATATATCCCTTCCCTTGTGTGTTTACATCCTCAACTTCACAGTTTCAAATGATGGTTTTAAATGGAACGATCATTGTGTTCGATACAAACCGGTTGAAGTACTTTAGCTACACCGTAATTATAGATTATGCCTATGATTCAAAGGACGTTTTTTTTTATCTTGACCATTATTGTTTCCAATGTAGCAGAGGTAAATTATTCTGAAGATATTCTTAGAAGCTTTTTTATCACTAAAATCAATAGTTTAAAAAAAATTTGCATCTTAAATCAGAGATTGAATTAAAGCTGACTTATTGACAATTTTAGTAACAGTCAAATGGTGATACCTCGAAGTGGGGTCTATTTCGGTATTGATTTTTTGCTATTGATGCAGAAAATACATGCATTGAATTAATTATACATACAAATCATGCAGTCAGAGACTTCAGGTAATTTTCCAAGCATTTGGTTTAGATTGCCAAAATTTCACCACGTGACTCAACATTTATTTCAGACAAACCTAAAGATTTTCAGATTTTAGAAAAATGCCAGCTCCTGAACTTGGACTAAACCCAAGTACCTCTAATTTAGTTAATTGTTGTAAAGTAACAGACAGAAAATTGTGATGGATTGCAAAAGGGGAAGAAAGCAAAAATGTTTATTTTATTCATGGAACGTAGGTGTTGTTGTCTAGACCAGCATTTAATATCCATTCCTCATTGCATTTGAGAAGGTGTTGGTGTGCTGCCTTCTTGAATCTTTTTGAAAATCCATGGAATAAATATGTTTCATACATGTCCAGAAGTAGCTGGCATCAGCTCAGTAGCCGATAATTAAAAATGATTGCTTGCTGTGATTGTGCTGTGGATAGTGACACCTCTTTGGTAATGTGGTGAAGCAGGTGAAAATATTGTCGGAAGGATTGAGAACTAGAGGACACATACAAGAAGGCTAGCCAAAAATAAAGTGACATGAAAACCTTTTGTATGCAGCGAGTCATTATGATCTGGAATCTGCCTAAAAGAATGGAGATTCACTTATGATTTTCAAAAGTGGTTATAGAGAATTAAATTGGAACTGTTTACAGGACTACAGGGAAATGCAGGCAAGTGGGAGTTGCAAAGATGGTATGGGTTGAATGGCCTGTAATTATTTCATGATTATGTTTGATCAATTTTTTGTGTCTTCATTCTGGGTAAATTTCCAGCTTCACCCATTTTACTGACCACATTGGGTTGTATTAAACTTTCAGTATGCAAAGATAGCTTTGATTTCCTGGAAAGTATTGAGAAATGCAGTTATATGCATAATTTGTCTTATGTACCTTTCTTCACTTTAGGGATACTTGGTAAACTGGGATGTTCAAAGACAAGTGTGGGATCACCTGTTTGGCAAAGAAATGTACAAGGTAAATGCTGTGTGATCATTGGTGTATTGTGGTGATTCTTACTTTGTGAACCTCCCGTTTTGATTCTTGCATTTTGTTATCTTACAAGTAACATAGTCAACACCAACAACTACTCTAGAGGCACCTCTGGCCGTATTCTGTACGTGAGGCTCGTTCATAAGTTCAGTTGTCTTATTTAATGGTTGCCCATGTATCAAATACAAGAATCTTCACCTGATTTCTTCAGATCTGTGGACAGTGCCCTTCAAAGTACTGCACATGGTCATTCAAGAGCAGCAATAATTTGCACTTGTGTGTCTTTAAAGTAGGAAGATATTCTGAGGTGTTTCATAGGAGTCTAGTCAATCAAGATTTGACAATAATCCAAAACAATTATGTTGGAAGACTTAAAGCTTGGTTAGAGGTAGGTTTTAAGGAGTGTTTTAAAAGCGGAGAGATGGGGAGCTTTTGGGATGAAATTCCATATTTTAGAGTCTATAATGATTAAAGGTTTGGCAGTCTGTGAGAGGTGAAGTCAGTGAAGGATGAGCAAGAAACCAAAGTTTAAGGAACACAATGCTTTGTGAGTTCTATGGTTGGAGGAAGTTTTAGAGATGAGAAGAGTAGGAAAGGAGCGACTTGAAGATATGAATAAGAACTTTAAAATGCTGCAGAGGGTGTTGAGAGGAATGGGGGAGCGATGGATGGGTGGTGCACCACACTCATAGAGAATAAAACTTGTGACATGGTTGTTTCAGTGCTTTGGCAAGGCCAGAACTCTGAATGGAGAGGATCAAATTTTGAGTTGCTAGAAAAATGGAAATGGGTCTGAGAGGAGGCCCAGTATTTGAAGCCTTTGGAGAGAAAAGACAGGTTGGAGATTGGGTGGCAGTTTGCAAGGGTGTTCCTTCAGGAGCAGGATGGTAATGGCATTTTGCCGGAGAGGTAGAAGAATGTCGTTTACCACATCACCTAGCATGTAGTCAGGAAGGCAAGTTAGGTAAGTAACAGCAGAAATGGCTGAGAGTGGAGAAAAGAAGCTGGGAGTTATCTTTAAATTCTAAGAAGATAACAGCATAGAAAATAGGTATCAGAGTAGGCCACTTGGCCCTTCGAGCTTGCACTACCGTTCAATATGATCATGGCTGATCGTGCACTTTCAATACTCTACTCCTGCTTCCTGTCCATATTCCTTGATCCCTTTAGTTGCAAGGGCCACACCCAGCTCCTTCTTGAACATATCTAACAAACTGACCCCAGTTTGAACTAGCGAGCAGTTTTGGTAGCTGAGAAGTGTGATTGTGCTGGTGTGGTCCGCTCAGATTTAGTGATGAATGGCTAAATTAGTTGTGTACCATATGTGTTCAAGTTGGTACTTGCACTTGAGGTAGTGAAATTGTTGGCTCTACCTAGGGAAGATCAAGTTGGGAGAGGGTAATGATTTTATTGACAGATGTTCTGTGCCAATTTGTCCACAACCTGTAACACATATGCATGAGTCTCTGTTTCGGGGATTATGTATTGTATTACAATCCATGATAAAATGTTTGATGGGATCCATAGAACTAAAACATTTCTGTTGTTCGTAACTTGATGTTTGATAAACCCAATATCACTCCTGTGCGTGATCTTCAAAGAAATCACTCTCTTCAGGTCAGTGAATCCCAAAAATCAAGTGGAATTCTGGTCTAATTGCAACTGTTGTGATCAGGTTATTTTGAGGCAAGAACCCAGAAGAGATCCAAGGCCCATGCAACTTTCATAGGCCTATTATTGATATAGGACACAGTCTATAAGAAAGGACTGATGTTGAAGTTTGTAAATATTGCCCTCTGTCTTAGAAGATGACACCTGCTCTGGATGATTTTGCCATTTGAGTGGCAATGTTGGCTTATTCTGGCTCCTGAACAGCAGGCTGCTACAAGGCTCAGTACTTGTACCAATACCCTTTCAATGTCTACACAGTCTGCCCACAAAATTGTGCAGAGTTGCATGTGTAGATAACTTGCCTGACAAAACAAGCAGTCATTTTCAGTGACAGAGTTCAAAACTCCATAGAAGCTCAAAGCCAGATCACCACAAAATTACTAGAATGGTAGGGAGTGGGATAGTTTGATCTTGGGTTCGGACATAGCTCGGCAGAACATTGAGGGCTGTAGGGCCTTGCACTGTGCTGTTCTGTTCTGTTCTATGTTCTAAAACGTACATCAATCTTGATAATAGAAATACAGTACATGCTGAAAGTGACCTTCTGTGGCAAAGCTATTCAACATGACCCTGCTGCAACCTAACTATGTAGTGAAGTTGTTCTGCACATTAACTTTCCACCATCACCTCAGTAATGTAGCCAGATGGACAAAGGCAAGGTTCAACTTGGTCTGGAAACTGCTGAGCACTTGTTGGGAAGCAGTAGTGCTTTGGACATCAGTGATAGTCCTTGTGTACTCTGTAGTTGAATACTGTGCACCAGTCTATACATGATTAGTTATTACATAATAGATTTATGACTCAGGTCAGAACACATGGAGTCAGGGGACAAGTTGGCTGCTGCACAGAGTATGGAATAACGGCAGTTACTTAGATGGGCAAATGGTGAGATATGATGTTCCACAAGGATTAGTGCTGGTATCACTGTTATTGACACTTAGTGTTTTTTTTAATTTGTGCGTGGGACAAGGGTGTTGCTGGCTGGCCAACATTTATCGCCTATCCCTAATTGCCCTTGAGAAGGTGGTGATGAGCTGTTGCCTTGAAACATTGCAGTCCATGTGCTGTGGGTTGACTCAATGGTGTTAGGGATGGAATTCCAGGATTTTGACCCTGTGACTACAAGGGAATGGCGATATATTTCCAAGTCAGGATGGTGAGTGGTTTGGACATGAATTTGCAGGTGGTGGTGTTCCCATGTATCTGCTGCCCTTGTCCTTCTAGATGGAAATGGTCGTGGGTTTGGAAGGGTCTTTGAATTGCATCTTGGTAGATAGCACACACTGCTGCTACTGAACATTGGTGGTGGAGAGAATGGATGTTTGTGGATCTGGTGCCAATCAAGTGGGCTGCTTTCTCCTGGATAGTGTTGAGCTTCTTGAGTGTTTTGGAGCTGTACCCATCCAAGCAAGTGAAGAGTATTCCATTAGATCTCTGACTTGTGCCTTATAGATGATGGGCAGGCTTTGGGGAGTTAGGAGGTGAGTTACTCGCTGCAGTATTCCTAGCCTCTGAAGAAATGTCCTGGAGCTGAGATGACTGACCCTCCACACCACAATCATATTCCTATGTGTCAGCTATGACTCCAATTAGTGGAGAGTTTGCTCCCAACACCCATTGATTCCAGTTTTACTAGGGATCCTTGATGCCACACTCAGTCAAATGCAGCCTTGATGTCAAGTGCTGTCACTCTCATCTCTCATGATTTGGACTCAGGAATCAGGAACAATATTTCAAAATTTGTATTTGCAGCAACTAAATTCAGAAAGACATTAGTAAACTTGCAGAAAAGGCATATGATTTGGTAAATGAACTTTGGTATAGAAAAGAGTCAGGTTGTACATTTTAGTAGGAAGATTGAGGAGGCTACATACTCCTTGGAACACAGGTGTCCAAATTGTATATGGGATCAACTTGATCTGGGGAATAGAAATATCACAAAACAATGGTACAAGTTTATACAATACTAAAAACAAACAAACAACCAAACATTGGGTGCATTTCTGGAGGGTTAAATTGAAAAGCAGATATGTTAAAAGATGCTGCACAGAATCGTGGTGAGACCGGGCCTGGGAACAGCAAGCAGTTCTGGCCTCCACAAAAGATTGAGGCAATAGGCAATAGAGAAGGTACAAATTCTTAGATTATTAGAATTGAGAGGTTATATCCATTAGGAAAGACGGAACAGCCGAGGCTTTTTTCTCCATAAGAGAGGAGACTGAATGATAACCTGATTGAGGTCATGAGGATTGTGAAACCTTTTGATAGGGTAGACGCAGAGATGATGTTTCTACTGGAGGGCGAAACCAGAATAACGAGCCACAAATAAGAGATTGTTACATTTAAGAAGGGAATTCAGCACTTTGTTCCCCAAGTGTGTAGAATGTAGAACTCGCCACCCACCAAATGTAGTAGGTGTGGTGAACAGCATGAATGCAACCAAGTGGAAGCTGATAATTATGAGGGGAAAAATAGGATACATTGTTAAGTTAGATGAAAAAGGTGAGCAGAACTATATCTGCAGTATATATGCTTACAGTGGACTGAATGGCTCATTTCCATGCCATGTAATTGCTGTGAATTATTATATAATTTCAGTCACTCAACATATTTTTCTGTTCCAAGATCAAATCAATCCTCGCTCATTGGGCAATAGGTAAACAGCAACATAAATACTTTTGATTTATTTTAAGTACATCTTAAACACATTGTATTCAAAAATGAAAACACTTAAGTTCTAATAATTTATTTTCAAGAAACAATGTGCAGAAACATTTATTCACGTGTGTGGTCCTTACATGGGTTATTGTCAGGCTCTCTAATTTAGTTGAATTCGCTTGTGTTAATAAAACGTTCCCATCCAAAAGTAAATCAGAAACCATGTATTGTACTGGATGTAATAAAGAACATATAGCATCATTTAATTTGTTTTTATTTTGCATTTTCTTATTCAAAGCAGGGAGAATAAAACACTTATAGCTCATATCCCTCTCGAATTACTCAAAAATAATTGTGCACTTGTTATGTTGAATAATTGTTATGTTGAAAACTGAAAGGCTTATAAACAGCAGGAGGATTAATAAATAAGTGTGAAATGATAAGTGCTGAAAATACACATCAGATCCATCAGTTTCTGAAGTGTAAACTAAAAGCTAATTTGTCTTTTCTTTTCACAAATGCTGATGGATTGGCTTTGTACCTCTGTACTCTTTGGGCGGCATGGTGGCATAGTGGTTAGCAATGTTACCCCACAGTGCCAGGAACCAGGATTCGATTCCTGGCTTGGGTCACTGTGCGGACACTGCACATTCACCAGTATCTGTGTAGGTTTCCTCCAGGTGGTCTGGTTTCTTCCTACGGTCCGAAAGACGTGCTGGTTAAGTGCGTTGACCATGCTAAATTCTCCCTCAGTGTTCCCAAACAAGTGTTGGAGTGTGGCAACCAGGGGATTTTCACGGTAACTTCACTGCAGTAAGCCTTCTTGTGGCATGAATAAATAAATGTTAAAAACTTTTTATTGAAAACGTGCAGTTGATTTGGATTTTAATGCTGTGAGTCGGGGCCGGTGTGGGGGGGGGGGTGTGGTGACCAGGAGATTGAGGAACATGTTCCCTGTGCTTGAAGTGGCTATCTAGACAGGCAGATAAGACCTTGCCTTAACGATTGAATCATTGGACAGCCCCTCCAACAGTGCAGCGTTAGTTTAGCACTACAATGAAATCTAAGCCCAGATCATGTTGCAAATCCTGATGGGAAACTCAAAACCTACAACCATTGATTTGGGCAATGGTGTTACCAAGTGAACAAGGCAGACACTTGGAAGGAATCCTTAATAACAAATTAACGCCTGATAAACATCTCTTCTTAGAATGGATCTATTGGAAATACAGCGAGTTGAGGTTACCGCCTTTTAATTATGTTTTTCCAACTATTATATTACTTCATAGCCCAACTTCCACTCGGCCCACATCTGTAAAAAAATGTTGCAAACGTGAAACACCTATTGCAGAAATCTTTGAAAATAACAAAACTTCTGTACTTTAGTAATAAGTTCTTTCATGAAGCCTAAATGTTGACAACTTAGAGAAGGAAACGTGCAACGTATCTTGCTGCCTTCGGAGAAAAGTATCACCACGTGGCTACCAACTCATTCATGTCCTCTCCCACGTTACAAGTGGGAAAAAAAACAAAAGAATCCAGATATTCTTTTGGTTTTGTTAATAATAAGTCCTTGTAGAAGCACAAATGGATATAGATTTTTAAGTCGCCCATCAGGTAGTCAGCTTATCATGACTGATGTAAATGTGAGCAGCTATAACTTTACTTTGTTTATTAAGCCACGTAATTATATCAGGAATAGTGGCGTGTACTTTTCAGATGCCTCCTTTATATTTGCAAATCAGGGATTGAATCATTACATGTTTGACGGTTTGTTCTAAGTGACCACAGATTAATTCAGGAGAAACTTTAGTTTTGTATTAATTTGTTCATCATGTATCCCTACATGCCATGGTTTGTGCTGATACGGTTTAGGATTGCCCACAGACTTTGCAGAAGATTGAGAGCAGTGATCTTCTGCTTTGCAACTGTCATGATGTTTTTAATGACTTTTCACAAACTCCATTTTAACTTTCCAGACTTCATCAGGATTGTTCATTCAATAAGTGCAACTTCCTTAAGTTGAGTGATAGCCTCTGTTTTTTGCCAAGTTTGAGGTGATTAGTCTGCTACTTAATCTATGCAGGAGACATCCCCCAGTGATGCAGGTTGTTTGCACAATGGCCTTGGACTGTCTCAAACCCATCAGGCAACAGCACTCTCTTCAATGGTAGTTCAGAGCCTGTCATTTGACAGGGGGGTTTGTCACAAGGAAGTTGTTAGTGATTTTCTAGTGTGTTTCCTATTCCTTGATCCAATGGATGTCAGCTGGTAAATCTCAGTCAGGAAAGTTGCTTCATATGTAGTGCTCAGATGGAAGGTGGGCAGTAGACAAGTTGAACAGGTCATCATGGAGTGTTTGGTTATCATATAGGAACCTTGTGACTCTTTTCCCTCGGCTAATGATTTTTAAAGTTTATGTATGTAATAGTGTCTTTGCTATCTCTTCCCTTATGTGGAATGTGTGTGGATGGGATCAGGCTGGACCAGGAGTTTTTATCCTCTGTAGGTTTGATTAATTTTATTATCTTCCCCTTTCCTTCTAATTTATGTCATCTTTGTATGTCATGCCCACTATGTTAATTTCACCAATAAAGATTGAGGAAAGTAATATTTCTGCCATTTTTTCTGCCATTACTTGTACATTTATTCTGTGTATCATTAGCAAGTGGCCTTAGCCCAATTCTGATTTTTCTTTTGTTATTGTTTCTATAGAATATTTTAATATTATTTTGTAGTTTACCTTTGCTCTCCTTATTGTTCTTTAGTCTTCTAGCCTAATTTTTCATATTTTCTTTTTATCTCTCCTTTTTTGTCCATGTATTTGGTATGTGCTTTTTTCTCAATTTTTGTTTTTATTTACTTCTTCAGTGTGTTGAATTCCCATATCCTATGAGCCCAGTCCAACTGGTACTGTTCTTTCGAATCAACATAGGCATTTACTTAGATCAGAACAGTGATTACACTTCAAAAGTAATTAATTGATAGATTTTAGATCTGAAGGGCACTATATAATTGGTGGGATTTATGGGCATGCACAATCAAATAGAAATTTAATTTGTTGCTGATAGTTCATACGCCAGCAACATTTTAATTTACGTGGATGCAACACAGCCACAGTTATTTCATAATTTTACACAGTTGTTCGCAATTGTTTTTCACGGCTTTATCCATGTGCATATGTTCTGATTTTTCTGTCGTTGGCTCGACCCCTTTAAACTTAAATAACAAAGACTTTATTCATGTTTACTGTACTGGCCATTGTGGTGCAGTAATCTTTTCCCTCTCATGCCTGATACATTTCCAAATGTCTAGATCAAAGCTAATTTCTGAGACACTTCTTCGCATGATATGAAGGAATCATGAATGGAGTTTTGTCAGACTGTGTCTAATTGTGTTAAAACTTCCATTTAGGTGGATTTTCCTGAAACCACCATAATCATCACTGAACCATATTTCAATTTTAACTCCATCCAAGAATCAATGAATGAAATCTTATTTGAAGAGTATCAGTTTCAAGCAGTCTACAGGACAAATGGTGAGTGTTCATAGTTGGTTGCTTTTTCCAACAGGGTCCATTAGTCTCAGATTATATATATAATATATATTATATAGATCATTAGAATAGATTACTTGATATACTTTTAAAACTAGAAATGTGATTTGAATATTTTAAATGTATTTTTCAGCTGGAACACTCAGTGCGCACAAATATTTTGAAGAAAATAATTCTGAACTCTGCTGCCTTGTGGTGGATAGCGGTTACTCTTTCACACATATTGTTCCTTACTGTAAAGGAAAAAAGATGAATGAAGGTATTTGCAGGTAAATCAGAACAGTAAATCTATTTATATCTGGAATAAGGAATGTCATTGCCATCAGAATTTTTGTTATGTCCACTTAAGCAATGTCAATAAGTCTAAATTGGTTGTTGTCAGCATGGAAACTTACTATGCATTGTAAAATATTCTTACTTACAAATAATTGATTTCTGATTTTAAAAAATCTATAATACACTGAAATTCAAATGAGAGCTGTATCAGGGATGGGATGATGAGTAAGTGTGAGGTCAGTGGATCATCGGATTGCGGTGACTTTGAAATGACGCTCCTGCAATCGTATCACAATGACATGCACGCTCTACTTGTGAGTGAGAGCAGCTGTCACTAATTGGGGAAAGATTAGAGCATTTTTATTGAGTGTATATGTAAGATATGGTGTGGGAGAGGATCAGGGAGTCTGCCCCTGTGTTGTTTGGATTATGTGAATAAATCTATCTTGAGGAAAAACTGGCTCCGAGTTCCTCCTTTCGGTAAATGAGCAGTGAGTGAATCAGAACACTGCTGGAAGATTGAAACTGAGCCCATCATTTTTGGCAAACATCCTGTATATGGGCCAGGGAGTTTTTAGTGATGTTGACTGACATGCTATGCTGACATATTGATGGGAAGTGTCTGGGTCAGGAGGGTGTAGAGGGGGGAAAACTTAACATTATTAATGGAGAAAGATTTTCTATATACACTTTTTCTCATAAAAACATAAATGCATTCTAAGAGAAAGTTTACATTTTCATGGAGCACATCTGGGAGGAAATGATTTTTAATGCTATCACTAACTCTTTTCAACTGTGACTGGAAACCTTTTCTTATCTCCAGCTCACTTGGCAAGCCACATCCCTATCGGGTGGGATTTGTCTGGCTCAATAAGTAACTGTCAATTCTGTACATTAGGAAGATGCGTACATATTTAGTAAGTTAATTCCCAGTATTATTCCTTTGAGCACTTCAGCTTATTGTCGGACTGTATCTACATTATCTTGGGTAAGCAGTTTGAGTACTAGCTATAATTGTACAATCATATCTGGCAAATTGAAGTCCTATTCATGTGAATTTCACTTATTGAGCTCTGTCATGTTTTGGATATTTGGCTGCCCAAAGGAAACACAAAATAATTACAGTGTGTTCTTTTCACTTCAGGATTAATGTTGGAGGAAAACTACTTTCTAACCATCTCAAAGAAATAATATCCTACAGGTATGGCTTCCACAGACAATCCTAGCTTTGGAGAGGGGAGATGGTTTTAAACTTTAGATAGTTTTATGGAGTCTAGTTATGATGCCGATTTGCTAACCATATTTATGGGAGTATGCTTAAGTTTTTTTTTAAGAATACAGAAGGGAAAATAAAGTTAATGATCAAGTAAAAGACAAATGTATTTTCAGTTATTAGTATTACAAGCCAAGTTGTGAAAGGTTTATTGTGGCTGCCTGAATAGCAAGTTAACAGGTAATTTTGTATTGAAAGGTTTGTGCTAATCTTAAAAAGGGATAATAGGGATGTGTGTCAGTGAAAATGACAAGTGTTCTGTAATTCTAGAAGTAAGTTGATCTTAAAAGTTCCCACTGTCCTTTATATTGGAACAGCAGCAAGTTGCAAAGATGTATGCACTCAATTTGCAAACCATCTCCCTTCTACTTGTAATTAAACCTGAAACACTAATGCTAAACTTAAAATTTAGCAGCTACTTAGGTTAATCATGCCTGGTTTTTAAACCATACTTTGTTTCAGTTGTTAGGTGCTTTATTATATAGAGTCCAACGGACAGAAGCAGACCATTTGGCCCAACTTGCCAATACTGATGTTTATGCTTCACACACACAAACCTCTTCCCATTTCTCCTCAGCTAGCTCTATCGACATACCTTTCTGTTCTTCCCTCCCTCATGTACTTATCTAGTGTCCCCTTTAAATTGCGCAATCGGGCAGTTGGATTATTTTTCTCTGAATTACACCAATACCTCCTGAAAGCTTTTTTGCATGCAATTTACTTTTTAATAATTTTTTCTGAATGTTTCAATAGATGTCTTCTAACTTGGTGAAATAGAAGCTGATGCCATTAGAGGGTGACTCGGCTGGCTGATACAATGTGCCATTCATCACCAATGACCAATGGTGCGAGAGCCACCCAGGTTTTCAGTATTTCATCACTTAAAGCTAGCCACAAGGAAGTGGTGTACAAAATTGGCCTGAGTTGAATTTTCTTTCTTGGGAAAAGTTTAATTAAAATGGCTCAAGCTACATGATCTGATTGCAGTTGGGAGCTAAGCTTGTCTGACATTTTCAGAAATCCACAGAAGATGTGTAATTTTCAAAAGGAGTTGTGACTAACTGAAATGTTTGTCTTGATGCACAGGGAGACATGGTCCTTCTAAGCCCTGTTGTCCCCTGATCTGATGTATGAAAGCAATATTTAAAAAAAAATAGAATCCTTGGGAAATGTGAAATTTGATTTGATATAAAGCACCAAAACAAAAGGAATCATAAACTCTTCAGTTACTTCTGAGATTTTCTTTTCAAATAAGAAAGTTATCAGTTATTTGTCATGCCCTGTTTGTGACAAATTATATTTTAAATACTTGCATGTCAAAATGCGACGTCTACAGTGTCATTAACACATGCCAGAGGGAAAATCTTTTGATAAATGAAAGCAAAGTGGAATTTCTTGTTTGTAATATACTATATTTTAAATATTTATACAAACTGTATTTAAGATTGTAATTCTACAACAAATAGCTAGCAGGCTCTGGAATCATAAAGCTATATTATTGTTTGGAACAGAAACCAAGATGCTTTGCTTCAGTAATATTGCAGAGATGCCTAGTGAAAAAGGAGGTACAAATAATTAAAAAAGAATGAATTGTGTTATATAGTGTTTTTCATGACTGCAGGATGTCCCAAAGTGTTTTCAAGCCAAAGAGGTACTTCTGCAACGTTGTCACTGCTGTAATGTTAGTATCGCAGCAGCCATTTTGGAATGTGATTTTTTTTAGAATTCCTACAGTGCAGAAGAAGCCATTTTGCAAATCAAGTCTGCGCAGACCACAATCCCACCCAGACCCTATCCCATAACCCCATGCATTTACCCTAGCTAGTCCCCCTGACACTAAGGGGGAATTTAGACTGTGGGAGGAAACCGGAGCATCTGGAGGAAACCCATGCAGACACAGGGAAAATGTGCAAACTCCACATAGACAGTGATCCATGCCAGGAATTGAACCTGGGTCCCTAGCGCTGTGAGGCAACAGTGCTAACTATTGTGTCACCATGCCACCCTGTGATTATGGCAAGAGACTCCAGGGCGACAGCATAAATACCTTATATATGTTGTTGGACCGTGTCTGAAGTGATCGTACATCATGGGAGTACCTAGTTTCTGAACAACCAAAATGGAAAACGTTTATTTGGGAAGATTCTGAACACATCTGATATTGGTACTGTTGGGACTAGTGAGCACGTGTAAGAAAGAAATCTTAATTTAGAAGTCATGTGCATCACTCCATGACAAGTCAGGTGATACATGTTCTATAAAGATGACAATATTATGTGAAGTATTATGCATTCTTATGCTTCAAAGTGAAATGGTGCCCACAATCCCATTCCATTGGTGCCTTCTTTCAGTTGTTCAAGTTGTGGGCTCCAGAATAAGCTCCAGACAACCCTCCACCTTTCAACCCATTTTCCTCCTGAAGGCAGTTAATAAAATCTACTCTTTGATCAAGCTTTTACTCACCTGATCTTGTATTTTCTTATGTTTCCCAGTATCATACTTTATAAGATTCCTGTGAAATGCCTAGGGACTTTTCACTATGTTAAGGGAGCTATTTGACTCGAGCAATGTTACAGAACACTTCGTGTTATTGCTTAGAAAATGCCTAGCATAAATCATTAACATTTAAAATGTCAACCTCAGCACTTATAGATGCAAAATGATCTTAAAATGAATCGCTTGGTGACTGTTTCTGAATTGATGCTTGAAACTTGCATGAATTTTGCAATCTTCAACATATCTTCACTAAGCAGCAGTTACATTCTCATTGACTGGAGGCTGTGCTTTCTTCATGGTTAGACTGTGTGGCCTTGGGCACCATTTCACTTTGAAGGATAAGAATACATAATACTCCACATAACATTGTTGTCTTTATAGGACGTGTATCGCCTGACTTATTATGGGTGATGCACGTGATTTCTAAATTAAGATCTTTTTGCTACATGTGCTCATTGCATTTAAAAAGGAAGCCACTAAACCCCTAGTGGGTTTTTTCTGATTTTGGAGAAGAGCCAGGGAATTATAGTCTGCAACAGAATAATTTATCTCTGCTAGACCTTGAGGGGATACAGAACAGCTAATTGAGCACAGGATGGATTTGTTTAAAGCAGTCAGACTGTGTGGCCGTGAAGATCACACAGCTGTACCACAGAACTAAAATGATGCTTTGTGTGTTACTTAAAACATTTCTCTCATTGTAGACAAAGCAACATCGTAAGAGAGGTTCAAATAGTCTTGTGTACTTTGCCGCAACTCTTGTGATCATACTTTACTCCTGAGTTATCTAAGTTCAGCAGCATTGACTCACACTTGCACAAACCACCTAGCTCTGGCTCCAAAATAGATGATACAAAGCTGTTGTCCATAGACTTGAACACACTTATACAGTGTCTGCAGCTCTCTCTCACTGCTGCTACCTCTTTGACTGCTGTGCTCCCACCCACTCCTTCTTTCCTTCCTTTTATTCTGATCACACCCTGTGCTTCTATCCAAACTTCAAGCCTCTATCTGCAAGATTAAAATAATTGTAGAAGCAAGCTTGTCGATCTCCCATGACATTACACCTGGGAGCAAACATCAGGTGGCTGGGGAGATAAAAGATTGATTTGAGCATCCAGGTGCAATTCAGTCTCTATTTTCAAATCTTCCACTTGGTGCATTTAGTACAATACTTTGGAAAAATACGGCAACTTATGAAGCAGAACTGATGGCAGAATAGGAATTTCTCTTGTACAGGCAGAGGAATTGCAAAACCCAGGTCCATGCAAATGGGATGCTGGCCTTCATAGCGAGGGGGATTGAATATAAAAGTAGGGAGGTCTTGCTGCGGCTGTATAGGGCATTGGTGAGGCCGCAGCTGGTGTACTGTGTGCAGTTTTGGGCGCCGTACTTACGCAAGGATATTTTGGCCTTGGAGGGAGTGCAGAGGAGGTTTACTAGGCTGATACCGGAGTTGAGGGGGTTGAGCTATGAGGAGAGGCTGAATAAACTAGGCTAGTACTCGTTAGAGTTTAGAAGAATGAGGGGAGATCTCATTGAGACATATAAGATGATGAATGGGATGGATAGGATAGAGGTGGAGAGACTCTTCCCGCTCAGAAAGGACAGTAGGACTAGGGGGCACAGCCTCAAGATAAAGAGGGGGCGGTTTAGAACGGAGTTGAGGAAGAACTTCTTCACTCAAAGGGTGGTGAATCTCTGGAATTCTCTGCCCGTTGAAGTGGTGGAGGCTACCTCGCTAAATATTTTTAAGACGCGGGTTGATGGGTTTTTGATAAGAGAGGGGATTAAAGGTTATGGGGAGAGGGCAGGAGTGTGGAACTGAGACACGACAGATCAGCCATGATCTTATTGAATGGTGGGGCAGGCTCGAAGGGCTAGATGGCCTACTCCTGCTCCTATTTCTTATGTTCTTATGTTCTTTAGCACTATCACTGGCAAGTGGATATATCTGCAGTATGATAAATTCAATTTTGTTCCAATTATAACCACCAATATTTCTAATAGCAAAACCTGTATTAAGTAGAAATGGAAGATTTTTAAGATGTGCTGGTAGATTTTCATTGCTGTTCTTCAGTTTATAATTGAATATTTATACCACAGAAGATATCAGCTACTGTTTTGTTGGACAAAGTGGACTATCATTTTTAAAGAGTGTTTTCCTATTGCTTTGAGAATTGACATTTACAAATCTGCCCATTTTTCCATGAAAACCAAACATTCCTATTCCATATGAATTCATCTTCCTGTGCATTTAATTTTTATCCTCTTCTATTCTTAAAGCTGAGAATGTAGAGAAATATGATGTGTATTAATTATAGGTTGGCACCTGATATTTAGCAATACAGGACTTGGAAATTAGAGCAGTGTAGCCTGTCATGTAACCTGTTTCTATTCAACAAGCCTGGGTGGCTTGGTTATTAAAATGTGAAGGGGGGTGTCCAGGTTGTTTTAGTGGGAAGAAGGTGCAAGATATTCACACCTATAAAGAATAATCAGGAAAGACTTGTGTTACAGTGGCAGCATCCCTACCTCTTGGCCAAAAGCTTTGGGTTCAAGTCTCACTTCAGGAATTGTCCAGGGAAGGTGCATTCATAATGTGACTAAACCGGTTAATTATCAGCTTGAAAATCCTTCCATTGCATCTGATGGCAGGTAGTCAGAGTGGGAGAAGTTCCTGCTCAGCCATACTGCAGTACTTTGTCAACCGTGGCCCAATCCAGTGGAAATTCATGGTTGCCAGTGCTCTCTTAGAGCATAGTATCTGAAGGAGGAGGAAGCCATGGCCAGAGCAGCTGTGCTGACAGTGAACAGACAGGTCCCCAATCCCAGGGAGATGTTTAGAGTGCTGGGATTTGTAAATGGTTATATCTTAAAACTGTCCGTTTTAATTCAAGATTGAATGTCTCACGAATGAATTTTAAAAAGGTTAAATAATCTCTATTTGCCATCTCATTGTGGAAATTATTTCTACTGGAAAAGTGAATTATGCAGCATCAATCTTCAAATGGCCGTTTGACAATTGCATTCGGACTTGCATGAAACAGCATTCTTATTTTGGTGTGGTCTTTGCCTTGTACCTCTTTCTTTCCATGATCTCAGTTTTATTGTGTGAATGTACCCTCTCCCCATACTTTGTGTATATAAAATAAAGTCTCTGATTTTACTCAACCTCACAGCAAACTCAAGATAATCAATAGAGCATTGGATCATTCCAAAACTGAGGGGTTAGAGACAATACACCGCAGCATATCAAAGAAATAGGGGAGGAAATCAAAACCACCTTTGTTTGTGGACAGGGTGGTGAGAATGGAAATCAGAGCTGCTTAAGTTAAACACCTCTCTCTTCTGTAACGGTGTGGTAAATTAATAATTTGAAATATAATTCAATCCCAAGGGTGTTGCTAACACTAGATCTGATTCTTAAATTTGTTGGTTTATTCACATTTGAGTCAAACAGTATGTCAGTGGTACAAACACTATTGCAATATATTGATTAAATCTGTCTCTTTCAGACAGTTGCATGTGATGGATGAGACGCACGTTATTAATCAAGTGAAGGAGGATGTGTGTTACGTGTCCCAGGACTTCTACAAAGATATGGAAATAGCGCAGTAAGTAACTGCACTGGATTTATAACTAAATGCCAAATCAAAATATCAGTCAGTTCTAATACTATTAATCTTCATAATTAAGCTTCCCATTGAGGTGATTTTTGTTATTTGGGAGATGGAGAGAATAGCAGGAAATTCATTTCATGATTCTCGTGCGCCACCTGATGAGGAATTTTGAAGTGGCATTGGTATTATCCGTGTGGTGTCTTTTTGCTGGAGCACTGCTTCCTTCCAGTTGTGACGGGTAATGGTTATTTCTGGGAAGAAGGGGTGGGTTAGTATATGAGGAAAGGTTAAGCAAGTTGCATCTTTTACAGCTTAGAAAAACAAGAGGTGATCTTATTGAAACGTATGAGAGCCTGAGAGAACTTGATACATTGGATGCTGAGGAGATATCCCCCCTTGTGGGAGAGTCTAGAATTACAGAACACAGCTTAAAAGTTAGGTGACTTCCATTTAAAACGGAGATGATGCAGATTTTATTTTCTGAGGGATTCAGTCTGTAGTTATTTGTTAGAGAACAGTGGAGGATGATTCATACGTTCAAGGCCGAGTTAGATTTTTGATTAACAAGGAAGGCCTCAGTTATCCTGAAGGGAGTGCAGATAGGAAGGGGATACGAAATGTTTAAAATTACTTTTGAAAATGGTGTGTATATTTGAACATCATATGAATGATCAATATGGCTCCTGTCCTTTTAAGGAGGCTTTATCTTGTATAAGTCTAGGAGACTGCACGTTGCGGTACTTTACAGGGTTTTACAGGATAGATTGTCAGCTGTCAATAAGATTCGCTCTGAACAGGCAAATATGCCTGAGAATTTGAATGGAAGCTCTGATTTTTATATTAACAATTATTCAAATCAAATTTTTCTTTTTTGGAGGAGAAAGGAAAGACGTTCACCTGGGAATGTCTGAAAGCCTTCACATGTTCCACTTTACCAGAGAAGCTGGACAGGTTTTGGTGTTCCTGGGACATTAGTACAGAATTGGATCACTGCAAAGCTGAGGGGTTGGGGACAACACAGCACCAGCAAGGTCTGTGGAACTCAAAAATCAAAACCACTTTTCTATTTACAGATAGGTGATAAGAGGAGAAATCTGGGCAGTTTAAATTTAATCCACCTCCTGTCTGTAGTAGTATTAGAAATGAATAATTTGGAATGCAATTCGATCCTAAGGGTGTTTGTAACTACTAGGTTTGATTCTTAAATGTGTTGGTTTATTCACACTTGAATCAAATAAGCTACATCAGTTGTACAAACACTTTTGCAATATATTGACTTAAATCTGTCTCTTTTAGACAGTTGCATGTGATGGATGAGACACTTGTTAATAATAAAGTGAAGTGTAATTGGCAGTAATGAATGCTGAGCTTTAAAAATAGAGGCATGGGATTAAAACAAAATAAGGAGGTTATAATGATTCTTTTTAAACCCTGATTTGGCCTCAACTAGAGTAATATATATCCAGTTAAAAAATATGAAACGTGGAGATTTTATAGAGAGTGAAGAAGAGATTTAAGAGAATGGTTTTAGATGCAGGGGCTTCAGTAATCTGGATAGATGGGCAAAGTTATGTTGTTCTCCTTAGAGAAGGGAAGGTTGAGGAGATTTGTTAGAAGCGCCCTGAGATGCCCAGACGCATTGGGAGAGTTAAGAACCAGAGGACACAGCTTTAATATGAAAAGAACTGAAGACAATAAGGAGACAAACCTTTTTATGCAACAAGTCTTTATCATCTGGAATGCACTATCTGAAAGGTGGTAAAGGCAAACTCAATCATGGGATGCTGGCCTTTATAGCAAGGGGGATAGAATATAAAAGCAGTGAGGGCTTGCTGCAACTGCACAGAGCACTGGTGAGGCCGCAGCTGGAGTACTGAGTGCAGTTTTGGTCGCCACACTTGCGCAAGGATATTTTGGCTTTGGAGGGAGTGCAGAGGAGGTTCATTAGACTGATAGCAGAGATGAGGGGGTTGGACTATGAAGCGAGACTAAATAGAGTTGGTCTGTACTCGTTGGAGTTTAGAAGGATGAGGGGGGATCTTATAGAGACGTATAAGATAATGAAGGGGATGGATAGGGTAGAGGTAGAGAGATTCTTCCCGCTTAGAAAGGAGAGCAGGACTAGAGGGCACAGCCTCAAGATGGGGGGGGCAGTTTAGAACGGAGTTGACGAGGAACTTCTTCACTCAAAGGGTGGTGAATCTCTGGAATTCTCTGCCCGTTGAAGTGGTGGAGGCTACCTCGCTAAATATATTTAAGTCACGGGTAGATAGGTTTTTGGTAGGCAAGGGAATTAAGGGTTATGGGGAGAAAGCGGGAAAGTGGAACTGAGCCACTTCAGATCAGCCATGATCTTATTGAATGGCGGGGCAGGCTCGAAGGGCTAGATGGCCTACTCCTGCTCCTACTTCTTATGTTCTTATGTTCTTTCAAAAATGATTTGGATAAGCATCTGAAATGGGGAGAGATTTGCAGGACTATGGAGAAAGGACAGGGAATGGGACTTGCAGAGAGCTGGCTTAATCTCAAGGAACCAAATAACCTCCTTGGTGCTGTAATCATTTCATATACTACTTTATAATTCTACGGTCAGCAAAATCTTGAACTTTTATACTTCAGACTTATTGAAAGCTACCACAACGTGCATAAGTGAAAATTTACAGCACATCTTAGAATCCTACAGTGCAGAAAGAGTCCATTCGGCCCATCAAGTCTGCACCAACCTCAATCCTACCCAGGCCCTGTCCCCATATCCCTACATATTTACCCACTAATCCCTCTAACCTATGCATCCTGGAACACTAAGGGGCAATTTAGAATAGCCAGTCAACCTAGCCTGCACATCTTTGGACTGTGGGACAAAACTGGAGCACGAGGAGGAAACCCACGCAGACATGGGGAGATTGTGCAAACTCCACACAGTGACCCGAGATGGGATTCAAACCCTAGAGCTGTGGAGCAGCAGTGCGAACCACTGTGCTACCGTGCCACACACACAAGCATAAATCAGCCCACGGATGCTTTCTTCACCATGTGTATCTATTGAGGTAGACACTAAAACTTCATTTCAAAGAATAAATATTTGATAAAGAGAAATGAAAGAAAATCTGGGAGAGAGGTGGTTTTGCTGAGGAATAGGGTTACAGAATTGTTTGCTGGAACCAGAGGCTGAATGCCATAATTTCTACAATTCTGTGAAAACTCCCCTTTTACTAAATCTGAGCTCCATGGAATTTTAGCAATAATTTAAGAGCTAAGCTGAGTTTGGGATGACACATCTGTGAGAGGTTTGACAAGTATCTCAACCATTGAGTCCACAGCCTTTATTATACAGTTTTTAAGTTTGGTTCCCAATCTATACTTGTGAAGTCCAAGACTTGTCAGCTTCAGGCGGGACCAGGTAAAGAGGAGACAGGAAGAGAGACATCAAACCAGTTAAAAGTGCCATCAACTGGGAAACCTGACCATGTCTTGTGTAGTGTAGGGGATTGCTGGCTGTGGTTCCAGAGTAAAGATCAGCAGGTTCTACCTAGACGCTCAATCTTTTAGCAAATTTCCTTTCAACTTTCTTGTCTCTTAAGAGAACAATTCCAGCTTCCCAGTCTATCCATGTACCTGAAGTCCCTCATTCCTGGAACCACTCTGGAAAACCTCTTCTGCACCCTCTAAAGCCTTCATGTCCTTCCTAAAGTGCAAGCAATAACTTTCTATTGGTTACCTATGGAATCAAAGTTCCTGCCAGCTCCAGGTGTTCCTCTTCCCTGTCCTCTGTTTTCCCTCTTAACCTGCTGATGGGTGACCTCCTGGTTCCTGGAACTTGTCCATAGCAACTGTTGGCATAATACCACAAGCAAAAGCACTCAGAACCATGTACCCAACCATTACAAGGTAAGTGCAGTAGCATTTGTAAATGCCAGATGAGCAGACCTTCAGTAATGCCTCCAATTAGTGTTGAAAACCCCGATCCATCATGTAGAGTTTGATTCCATGCCCTTCTAATGTAGAAGCACTATTACTGACCCCTTCTAAGGGATGTACCTTTAAAGTAATTCTCCATCTCTAAACAATTTGAATGCTCACCTTCACTATTAAAAGTCACAAGTCATATGTTGATTATTAAAATGTATTGGATTGCTGTTCAGTATCTTGTACCAATAAGATGGCATGAACATTGAGACAGTCAGAGATTCTTATTCATAGATCCACTGCAAACAGGTGGAAGGGTTCCAATCAGCATCAAAAAAAAAAGTTTCCTATTGCTTTATAGTCAGTAGAGAGTTTCCGAGTTTGCTTTGTTTTGAATTCATGGTGGAAGAAATAACACAGCCCATCAAAGTGCCTTATGTGGTTATATTGGTACCCTCATTAGGATTATATATACACTTATATCATTAATCAAGTCAGATGAGAATATTTTAGATATGCTCCTTTCTGAATGCACCAAAAGAATAATCGCAAATTTTAACTATTATCTAGGCTGAAAGGTAAAGCAAACACGGTTATGAGAGATTATGTGCTTCCAGACTTCAGCACAATTAAGAAGGGCTTCTGTAAGGTAAGTTACCTGGAAATGTTATTTTGTTTAATTGTTAATTCACCCAGAGACTGAACATTGGCGTTTCAAGTCAACTTGTTTTCATAGCAATATAGTTTCATTATTAATATGAATTATTTACCAACTGCTACTGATCAGCATTACAGCAGAAATACTATTAATTGTAGTATAATCTCTTTCAAGTTTAAAATGTTAAACAGTGGGCACTTCAATATTTATATTGGAGTCCTGGGACAGTAGTACACAAACATAGCTTCCATGTGCCTCTTTGATTTATTATTGTCACATGTATTGGTATACAGTGAAAAGTATTGTTTTTGTGTGCTATACAGACAAAGTGTCCTGTTCATAGAGAAGGAAAGGAGAGGGTGCAGAATGTAGTCTTACAGTCATAGCTAGGGTGTAGAGAAAGATAAGCTTAATATAAGGCAGGTCCATTCAAAAGAACGGCACATTGGTACAGTGGTTAGCACTGCTGCCTCACAGCGCCAGGGACCCGGGTTTGATTCCAGACCTGGGTCACTATCTGTGGATTTTACAGATTCTCCCCATGTCTGCGTGGGTTCCCTCTGGAAGCTCTGGTTTCCTCCCACAGTCCAAAGATGTGCAGGTTAGGTAAATTGACCATGCTAAATTGCCCCTTGGTGTCACAGGGTAAATGCATGGGGTTATGGGGATAGGGCTTGGGTGGGATTGTGGTCGATGCAGACTTGATGGGCCGAATGGCCTCCTTCTACACTGTAGGTTTCTGTGAAAAGTCTAATAGTAGCAGAGAAGAAGCTGTTCTTGAGTTAATTTTGTATGTGACCTCAGACTTCTATATCTTTTCCTGACAAAAGAAGGTGGAAGACAGTATATCTGGGTTGCGTGCGGTCCTTGATTATGCTGGCTATATTTCTGAGGCAGCGAGAAGTGTAGACAGAGTCAGCGGATGGGAGGTTGGTTTGCACGACGGACTAGGCTTGTTCACAACCCTTTGTGGTTTCTTGCGGTCTTGCTCAGAGCAGGAGCAATACCAAGCTGTGATGCACCCAGAAAGGATGCTTTCTATCTGTAAAAGTTGGTGAGAGTTGACATGCAGAATTTTCTTAGCCTCCTGAGAAAGTAGAGTCATTGGTGGGCTTTTTTAACTATAGTATTGGTGTGGATGGACCAGGATAGTTGGTGATCTGGACACCTAGAAACTTGAAGCTGTCTCCTCTGTGTACCTAATTCTTGAACAGTTTTGAGCAAAGGCCTGAGGGACGCCAGTTTTGTCTACACTTCGTGCATATCCATGATTTTTGCAGCTGCATGTACATGGGCAAATTTCAGAAATTTATTACGAGATCCACATGTTCTTGCTTTGTTTCATCAAATATGATCTTCGCCTGTCCAGTGTCACCATTCTTTGTTGTTTTATTTTTCTAAAGTTTTCGACTTTTATTCCTTTTTTTGTTTGCACTCAACAAGATAGATAATGCTGAGAGAGGGAACCTCTCCTGTCCCAGGCTCTCAAAGTCAGGATCTAACACTGTTGTGTGTAGCGCAATTTATTAGAGTTATCTTCCCAGCGCTAACTGTCCAAACATCTGACACAGTTACAAAGCAGTATTGCTTACAGCAAGTGCAACTCTTTTGGTAATTAAGGACAGTTTTGGCTATGTGTATATGCCTAATATGATCTATTCAAACTTACATTGATTGTCATTAAAAACCCATCTGGTTCACAGGTGGTCCTTAGGGAAGGAATTCAGCCATCCTTAACCTGACCTGACCTGTGTGTGACGCTAGACTCACTGTAAATGATTGACTCTTAACTGTCCTTTGAAATGGCTTATCAAACCACTCTGTTCAAGGGCAGTTAGGGATGGGCATCAAATGCTGGCCACATTCTGTGAAAGAAAAGAAATTCTGATCACCCCACTCTAAGAACATAAGAAATAGGAGCAGGAGTAGGCCATCTAGCCCTTCGAGCCTGCCCCGCTATTCAATAAGATCATGGCTGATCTGTCGTGTCTCAGTTCCACTTTCCCGCCCTCTCCCCATTACCCTTAATCCCCTCTCTTATCAAGAACCCATCAACCCGCTTCTTAAAAATATTTAGCGAGGCAGCCTCCACCACTTCAACGGGCAGAGAATTCCAGAGATTCACCACCCTTTGAGTGAAGAAGTTCCTCCTCAACTCCGTTCTAAACCGCCTCCCCTTTATCTTGAGGCTGTGCCCCCTAGTCCTACTGTCTTTTTTGAGCGGGAAGAGTCTCTCCACCTCTATCCTATCCATCCCATTCATCATCTTATACGTCTCAGTGAGATCTCCCCTCACTCTGCTCAACAATTCCCCATAATTCAGCAATTTTTTCCCTCTTCGGCTCCTTATCCAACACCCTTATGTTTAAAGCTGTCTCCATTGACACAAGCAGTGTATTACAAATCCCACTCGCTCAGTCCATTTAAAAAAGATCCTCTCTTTGCGGCCAGTTGTTTTGCAAATTGTCATAAATTGTTATTTTTTGCTTTTGAACAGTTTCTCCATATTTACTGTCTAGATTCATCACCATTTTGAAGAACTATTAAATCTGATTAAGGAGAACAGCCCCAGCTTCTTCCCTCTACCCATGTAATGTTATTCATGGGGTTTTGGTTAGTGCACATTGCTGATTTCAACATGTGGCTCACAAAGAAGGAGGGTTACTCATGAAGCCCATTCACTAGCCTAGGTCGTCTGTTGTTGCTCTAAAGTGTTCATATCCTTCCTGAAGTGCACTTCCTGGAATTGGACATGATAGTCCAGTTGAAGTCAAACCAAGTATAAAGGTTCATTATAATTCCTTTATTTTTATTATTTGCCTCTATTTATACAGCCAATGACCCCTTATTCTTTTTAACCACTTTTAGGTAATTAGGGATGAACAATAAATGCTGGTCTTGTCAGATATGCTCACATCCCATGAAATAATTTTTTAAAAGTCTGAACCCACTCCCACTCCCCTCAACCTTTCCTAGTAGCCCAGCAACTTGCCACTTTCATATATTGGCAAGTCTGTTTGTTTCAGAATTGTGTCTTTGTATTGTCTGTCCTCATTCTTCTCACCAAAATATACCATTTTGCACATCTCTACATTAAATTTCATCTGCCACATGAATGCTCATTCCCCAGCCTATGCCCTCTTGAAGTTTACCACTATTCTCCTCATTGTTCACAATACTTCCATTCTTGTGCAAATTTGATATTGTACCCTATACATCCAAGTCTAGGTCTGTAATAAAGATCAAGAAAAGCAATGGGCCTTCTATCAATCCCTGGGGAACCTCGTTATGTACCTTCCTCCAACTTGAAAAGAAGGTGTTTACCACTGCTCTGTTTCTTATCAATTTGAGAAATTTGTATCCGGTTTGAAACTTTTCATTCATTTAAGGCAAACTTTTGAGCTAGGCACTGAAACTTGATCTTGTTGGGCTTGTAAATGCACACCATTTCCATGGTTACATAACAGGCCTGGAACAGTGTTCACTGGCAAGTCACTTTTTTGTGGGCAAAGAAGAAGATTGTTTGATGTAAGATTATCTTTTATGATTATGCTCTGGGCAACTTCTCCAGGATGCAGTGCAGACTACTAATCAAATACAAAGCCACTGTGCAATTTGCCCTTCATCAATCAGGATATCATTATGTTAAGTACCGGGTTCCCTTCAAGCCATTGCTTACAAATCCACCCTACAGCTGCAAAGTCCTACTTTAGGTTCACTTGAGCAATAGACATCTGCTTTGATTATCATTACTGTGATAATTCGGATGGGTATTTCTGCTACCTGAAATTGAGAATTGTGCTTTTATACACCTTTTGAAAGGTTTGAAAGTTTAAATAAACAGTTAAACTAGAGTGCACCCTTGATATCTGACCAAGAAAATTCCAAATAAGTAAAATGTTATTAAGATTTCAAAGCAAAACCAACTCCTTGTTCCTTCTCCATTCCCTGTTCTCCCTGCAGTACCTATCAAGCTTTTTCCCTCACCTCTGTTCCTCGAGTTTGCTGCTTGTAAATGTGCATGCGCAACTCAACGATGTGAATCCTTTCATTTCTATCCTTCTCTTATGGACCAATAAATGGTTTGTTGTCAGCTTTAACCTACCAAATGATGCAAGTGGAGCATGATACGACCGGCTGTTGAACCAGACATTTCAACTTTTGTCCAACACCCCCAAGGACAACGCAAACCAGTAATTTAGTACCAGAGTTCATTCATGTAATTAGCTGTTCTAAATCATGTTCAAGTTAATTTGTATTGTTAAAATAACCCAATTGAAAATGTCCTTTTATATAGAGTGACTTAATGAACAATCTGATATTCAGTGTCGTTTTTAGCATTAAATTACTGCATTGCTGTGTTATTCATAGAATTATAATAATTTAAAATGGCCTAATGTACAGGTCCTTAAAGGACAGCGGTGCTTCGTCACATCTCCCCACTTTGTCCGTAATCCTGTAAGTGCTTCATCCTAACGTGCCCTCTCTCTCTCTTTTAAAATTATTTATGGACGTGTTTTTCTCCACCTTTTTGAGTAGAAGTTCCAGATCCCGACAAGTGAATGAAATAACTTCTCTTCGTCTCCCCTCTGAATCCTTTGCCAATGATTTTAAATCCATGATGTCTGATTGTTGACTCAGTCAGAAGCCTCACAACACCAGGTTTAAGTCCAACCAGTTTATTTAAACCTGGTGTTGTGAGACTTCTTACTGTGTTTACCCCAGTCCAACACTGGCATCTCTATTTCATGTTGACCCAGTCACCAGAGGGAATAGTTTTTAATCTATTCACTCTATCAAAATCTTTGATCTTGAAAATCACTTATTCATCACCCTTTCTGTTCCAAAGGGAACAGTCCTAACTTTCTCTCACTCCCCTCACAACTAACGTTTCTATTTCCTGGTAATAACTTCCTGCATCCTTTCTAAAGCCCTTCTGTCTCCCCTGAGGTGCAATGCCCAGCATTGCCCTCATTTCTCCTACTGAGGGTGAACCAATGAATTATAAAGTTCGAGCATGATCTCTTTGCTTTTATTCTCTATTCCTTTACTTACAAACCCAAGTAACTCCTTTTTAAAATCAGCTCATCAACTTGCCCTGATACTTTAAGGATTGGTTTACAGAGACATCCAAGTTCTCTCTCTTCATCTGCACTTTTCAAATTTGCGCCATCTACTGTCTTTCCATATTCTTCCCAAAGTGAATCACTTCACAGTTCTCCACATTGAATTCCATCTTCCAAGCTTCTGCCCATTTTGCCATCTTGTCTGTCATCTTGAAACCTATAACATTGATAATGCTGCTCCCTACACCCAATTCTAACTAATTTATAGTAATTGAAAAGAGTAATGGATCCCAAACTAAGCTTTGGGAAACACCATTCCAAGCCAGCTCTCAGTGTAAAAACCATCTATCCACCACCATCCATTTCTTTCTGGCACTAAGCCAATTTCATATCTGTATCATCACTTCCCCCTAACTTCATGGACTTCCATTTTCTTAGTAAGCTTCATGTGTGACATATTGATGAAGGCATGGACGTGCACACACCAGCATTAAAGTTTATTTCCTTATTAGTGTCACAAGTAGGCTTACAATAACACAGCAATGAAGTTACTGTCAAAATCCCCTAGTTGCCACACTCCAGCGCTTGTTTAGGTACACCGAGGGAGAATTTAGCATGGCCGATGCACCTAACCAGCATGTCTTTTGGATTATGGGAGTAAACTGACTGCACATTGACAAGCTGGGACTCACACCCAGGTCCCTGGCGCTGTGAGGCAGCAGTGCTAAGCACTGTGCCACTGGACCGCATCTTCTGCAGCAGCTTGATGAACTTGCTCCCTTGGCTGATCAAGACATTCCATCATGTTAATCAGTCACAGTCTGTCTTTAGCATCTCTGCATAGGCTTTCTTTGATTAGCACGTCTTTCCAAATGAAATTTAATTTTATCACCAATATGGTTTCTATTAACTTGAGTTCCGTGGTGTGTATCTTTCTTTCATATTGAGTAATGTTATAACATTAGCAACTCTCCAGTCTTCTTACGTTACTGTAACCAATCAGATTAAATTAACCAATGCCTCTGCTATTTCTAGCTTTGTTGCTGTCAGCAACCATCTGGAGCAAGCTACTAATGAACTTTAAGTAATGCTAAGCTTTTTAGTATAACTTCCTGTACATAATTTCCAGCTTCTCGTTTAGAGTAACCTTCATATCGTCTTGGCCTATGAAAACAGATGCAAAGGACTCATTAAGCACTTTTGCCCTGACCTCTGCCTCCAGATCAAAGCTTCTCTTTGGATTTTTAATTGGCCCAACCTTTTCCTTAGCTAACCGTTTACATTTTATATACGTATAAAATGTCAACAGTGATTCAGTTTAATGACACCTATTAACCTTTTCTCATAACTACTTATCAAAGCACTATGTCTAAGTTATTCTTTATCCCCTGTGCACAGTTAAATCTCCTCGGATGTCAGGAATTTAATTCTTACTCTAAGGAATTATTGCCCTCCCTGGTATTTAAAACTGAAAATTGGTTAGTGATTGCCACTGGCTTGGACTCTTGCACCTCCTGCCTCTTCCTCCTACCCTGCCTGGTGGTCACCCATTTTATCACCTCCATCTTCTATAGCTATGGGGTAACTATCTCATGGAATATGTATTTGTGGAAACCCTCATACTCCTGGATGCACTTAGTGACTCCAACCATTGTTCAAACTCTGAAACTTGGGAATTAAGGTCAAGCAACTGGAAGCACTTCCTGCACTCATGGTTATTCGAACAGAAAGTCTTGCATCAGGATACATGAATTGTCCTAGACTCCCCACATGGCACGTGTGCAATGGGACAGTTTAATAAAACAAACACTTATCTGTTACCCACAAATCCACTCCATCTGTGACAGTGAAGACACTTTTTTTGAATTATTTTGTTTCAGCTCCTGCTGTGTCTGTCTCGTTGTTGTGACTGACTGTGGGTCTCAGGGACTCCCTTTTTATGTCTCTTCTCTCATGTTGCTTCTCCTCATGCTTGCTTCTTCTCCTCACTTAAATGCATTACTCAATGAATTGCTGAAGTAAAACACTTAACGTAAAATGGTGCTAACATTATTGCTCAGTTACTGAATTTGTATTTAGCTGTTGACAAACAGACTGCATAACGATCTTGGTTTCTTCTGATTTTCTTTTTCTAATTTAGCCTCTGGAAGAGATGGTTTTTAATGGAAAATACAAGACAAGTGAACAAATTCTGCGTCTGACTAATGAGAGATTCGCCGTTCCTGAAATCCTTTTCCACCCTTCTGACATTGGCATTCAGGAGATGGGAATACCAGAAGCAATAGTTCATTCTGTACAAAGTTTACCTGAAGGTGAGGAGCTTCAGAAATTGAAACCAAGTTTCATTTTTTTTGCATATCTTATTGCTTGAGTCCTAATCTACATTCAGGCAAAGACAAAAACTGCTGGAGTTTAGATAGTAACTTTTAACATGTTAAAACACCCTAAGGTACTGTACAAGAGTGCCATCAATCAAAATAAACACTGAGCGCCATCTAAGGAGAGTTCAGGATTGGAACCTGGTCAAAAGAGAGAGATTTTAACATGTGTCTTAAAGGAGGACAGAGAGACAACGATGTTTAGGGAAGGAAACCTGGGGGTAGGGCCTTGGGCAGTTGAAGGCAAAACCAATGGCGAAGTGATGTAAAATCGCGGATGAGTAGAGGTTAGAATTGGAGGTGTGTAAGGATCCGAGAGGTGCAAGGTGTGGAAGGATTTAAAAACAAGAATAAGATTTTAAAACAGAGGAAAGTCTTTTGATGTGCCCATCATAATTTATATTTGAATAAGTTTGCAGGCTGTCTGTATGAACGTGTTCAAATGGCAACATTTCAAAATTAAACCTTTTTTTATATACCAGAGATGCATCCACATTTCTACAAGAACATCATCCTGACTGGTGGCAACACCCTCTTACCTGGATTCAGAGATCGTGTTTATGCTGATGTCCGATCTCTTACTCCATGTGATTACGATGTTTCTGTTTTGCTGCCTGAAAAGTAAGTTTTACTGCAGAGCTGGTTATTTCAAATAATTCTGAACCTTTAAACTGTATTTTGAATACATTTTGATTTGATCATTACCACATGTATCAGTATACAGTGAGAAATAGAGAAGGAAAGGAGAGAGTGCAGAATGTAGTATTACAGTCATAGCTAGGGTGTAGAGAAAGATGAACTTAGTACGAAATAGGTCCATTCAAGAGTTTGATGGTAGCAGAGAAGAAGGTGTTCTTGAGTGGGTTGGTGCGTGACAGCAGACGTTTTTCTTTTTCCCGATGCAAGATGGTGGAAGAGAATATGTCTGGGATGCTTTTCCGAGGCAGCAGAAAGTGTTGACAGTCAGTGGATGGAAGGCTGGTTTGTATGATGGATTGGACTTTGTTCAGACCCTTAGTAGTTTCTTGCGGTCTTGGACTTGAACGTTTTATTCCCTTTGTACTTTCTCATACTATACATTCAATATGCCCAATAATGGATGATTAATTATGTTTAAATTGCCCTACATTTGACAATATGCTGATTTTATGTTTTGATAGTCAAGCATGTATTAGCACTGAATTGGGGTTATCACACCATAATCACTTTGTTCTGCGGGGAAATTGCTTTTCAATCAATGCAGGGAGAATGGGCTGATTCTAACAATACTGACTAGAATTAAAATACATCTATAAAGTCTTCAGCACATGCTGACATTCAAGTGCATGAAGGTGATTTCAAGACTGTAGTTACTCGGTGATTTATTAAGACTGTTTAGAGGTATTTCTATAGACCAGATACACAGTCAGTATATAAAAGGGCATTAGCAGAAATATCTATGATGGGATTATTAATACTCAGTTTACAAATTAGCTGCAACTTTAAATTTTCAAATTGAATGCACAAGCATACCTAGTAGCTTGCCAGATTTCGTGTCCCCGCATCCATCCACTCTGTCTGCACTTCAGTACTTTAGCTGCCTCCCTTCCTCTATGCGGATGCTCCCTTACAGCTTTGATGTTGTGGCTGAGTGTCTGGAAACAGGGGCACCCCACCACCATCGAGTAATACTAGTGAAAAGAATATAGTGTTTCACTCATGTAGCCTGCTGGAATAACTCCTCGCGCTGCTGCAAGTGAGTGCACTGGAGGAAAGGAAAAGAGCTGCTGGGTGATCTGATGTGGAAATCAGGATGTGTGTTGAGAATTGGAGGCATGGGAAAGGAGGAAAAGGATATAATGGTGATCTCACTTACTGTATTCCACATATGCTTTGTCCCAGGAAATACTTGGTGCCATTACAGCGCAAAACCAAATGCATATGTAGCACTGAAATGAATTAGTTCAATTCTTGATGTGGGGATTCTTCCTTCATGAAATATGCAATTTTGTGATTAATTAGTGTTGTGTTTTGTCAGACAATTTTGCTGTGAAAATGTGATTTTTACTATATTTGTATATTTAATGAAGCAGTTACATTCAGTGATTTTTTTTCTGCCTTGCAGCCCAATCACACATTCATGGGAAGGTGGAAGACTGCTATCTGAAAGCCCAGATTTCATGGACTTGGTTGTTACCAAAGACGATTATGAAGAAAATGGGCATTGCATCTGCGAAGAAAAATTTGATATCTGATTTTTTAAAAAAATCTATTTACATTGGAAAAAATTAATTTAAAGAAACTGATACTGTCACTGTACTAGTGACACTACTTGAATTGAGAAAAGGTACATCTTACAGAATGATGCTGAAGTTCTGAACTGCTTTATGATGATTCGGCATGACTGCCTTAACAATGGTATGTGATCATCTGTCTGAATCATTCATGCTGCAGGTTACTCCCAGTCGTCTTGTCAAAGGCAATTCTGTAGTTCTGTTATTTACTTAGAAAACTGAACCATGAAGAGGAGAAAGGCCATTGGTGAAGACTTCCTGTCTGCATTATGTGTAAACAAATCAAAATCCCTTAAAAGGCCACGTTTATCATTTCACTGCACAAGCACAAGAAGAAAACTTTCCCCTATGTACCTGATATCTTTGAATGTTCATTTTAGCTAACTAACCTCTTGGATTTCTGAATACTGTATTATGATGTTCCGTTTTTGAAAATTTATGGACACACTTATCAGGTTTAATAAAAACATGTGGCATCGTTAACAATTAAAACTTAGTGCTGCATTAATTTTGATGTAAACTTGGCTAATCTGCCATTTTTAAGTTTATTTATAACTTGATTTGTGCAGTGAATATCTTGTGATACTACTCATATTTACAGAATATACTTAAGGACAGGAACATTATCCAGTGTAGCAAAGAATTTATTGTGTTATTTGGGGTGTCGGTATACTGGATGCTCACCATTTTTAAGATTTTAAAATTATTGAGGTGAGATTGGCATTTTTATCATCTTTGTTTTTAAATGTGACAGAAATTTGTTTCTGACATCTGAGGTGTGAATGTCGTATATTAATGGATAAGATAATGGCAACTGTTTGAAAAAGGAATTCAAGTGATATGGAATCAGTTTATACCTCCAATGAGCAATAGCTGTACTGTTTCAAAGAAAACAAGGATAAAAGTGTTAAGAGACAACAAAAAGGAAAAGTATGGAATACTGTTTTAAAAAAAAGCACAGGTTTTGCTCAAGGGGAAAGATATAAAGAATAGCAAGGGATAACAAAACAAATTGTAGGTACTACTGAAAGGAGTATTAAAATAAGCTTGCCAGGGATATCAAGTTTAACAGTTTTTTTTTAAGAACTATATTGTTCCAGTTGAGATTTATAAGATTGTTTTGGAGTTGTATTTTTAAATTTAAGCTAAAATGAAGGGGATCATGTGACCAATTCTGAAGTCTGCCTGACATTATGTTTGGGTGGTCTCATTGGGCATCAAAAAATGACTTGGATTGTTGTGGAGACAGTGGTAGCAGCCTGTGTTAACAGTGGAGACTGAGTTCCCCAGAGTCCCACAAAGGTGTTGAAAGGAACTGGTTGTAAACAGCTGTACTGTTGTCACATTCCGTAGTGACCTAAGAATTCTGGGATATTCATCCTGGTGTGCCCAGAAGGGGAACATCATCAGGTAGGAAATGCTGGAAAATTAAGGGAAGTGCCTGGGAGTTACTACTCAGCAAAGTGGGGAAATACAAACCCAGTGGGAGCAACTGTGGACTATTAGCTATATGGACTGTAATTTTGTGGAGTACGTGAACTTTTGAGTATAAAAAGCAAAAGTTCCTTTCTGTGATATAAGGCGCCTACAAAAAGAAAATGGGGTTTAGTCCATGGTTTTCTTGTTTGTTACAGTGACATTTTTAAAACCTGAAATCTTTCCTGGCAGCCTTTTTAGCTAATAACCAGAAGCTTGCATTTATTTTTGAAATGTTTTCAGCCCGTGGGGATTGTGCAACATTCAGAAAAATGAGGGTGATCAGGAACAATGTGGTCTTGAAAAGTAATCATGGTGATATTGTCAATGAAGTACTGGATATGTCAACTAATGATGCTGCATCAGTATTCACAGTAGAGAACGATGTCAATATGTCAGACATTCCAAGGAGACTAAATTGAGGTAAGTAAAATAACATTTCTGAAAAAAATAATTAGACAAAAGAATGACAGATTCCTAGAGCCAGTTTATCTACATGCCACAATTTTAAAAGATGAGATTATGGATGCCCAACCTTTTATCTACCAAAGTTCTCTCTAATCAGGAGCCATACCTTTAAGGTTGGAATATTAAGCAGGCCACTCAGTTATTTAAGAAAGGTGTGAACAGGAAGCCAGATAATGAATGACCTGTTGCCTAACCTCTTGTCAGGGAACTACTAGAATGTCTAATTAGGGATAAGGTGATTGAAAAGCTTGAACGTTTTCAGTTGATTGCAAAGAATCAACATGGGTTTGTAAAGAGTAGGTCATACTTTTTTTAAAAGATACTACAGTGAACAGGGGAAGCACCTGCAGTTGCTGACTTCCAAAAACAGTTGATAAAAGTCCCTCATGAGCTCATTAGCAAAAGTTACAGCCCCTGAAATTGAAGGCTTGATCTGGTTAGGAAATTGTCCAAGTGGCAGGAGACAGAACAGAAATCATGGATAGGTAGTCTAATTAACAGAATGTGTCTTCCTTAAAACTTTGTTGGGGCCTCAACTATTCACCATATTCATAGGAGACAGAACAGGAATTGTGGATAGGTAGTCTAATTAACAGAACGTGTCTTCCTTAAAACTTTGGGGGCCTCAACTATTCATCAACAGCTTAAATTAATAGTAAACTATATATCCAAATCTGCCAGTGGTACCAAGATAGTCAGGTTTACCAGGGCGGCACAGTAGGTTGCAGGGACCTGGGTTTGATTCCCAGCTTGCTTGTGTTATTGTTTGTGTGGAGTTTGTACTTTCTCACTGTGTCTGCGTGCGTTTCCACTGGATGCTCCGGTTTCCTCCCACATTGAAAGATGTGCTGGTTAGGTGCATTGACCCAAACAGGCACTGCATTGTGGACTAGGGGAATTACACTGTAACTTCATTGCAGTGTTAATGTCAATCTTACTTGTCACTAATAAATAAAACTTTAAGTTAAGGAGTATAGATAAAGTGAATGAACAAAACTGATGTGACTTTGAAATGTGATCATTCATGTTGGAGTTAAGGCTAGAATGGAAGTACAACAGCTAGAAATGATCTTGGAGCAGAAGATGTACAGTCCACATGGGAGGAGGTAAGAAATAACTGGTGGCGTGGTCTATAGGCTTCCTAACAGTACTTCAACTGTTCAGCACTTTGAGATTTTGTTGGGCATGAAGAATGCTACATAAATGTAAGTTTTTTTTTTAACCTTCAAATTGAGGTCAGTACTAAGGCTGAACGAGCTTACAGAAAGCAAACTAGTTAAACCATGAAGATTTATGGACATTCTTTAAGCATTAGAGGAAAAAAAGCTATTCAAATCAAATGCCTGGATAAGAGGGATATGAAGATGTGATGAATTATGTTGACCTGCATGCCATCCTCTTTCTTTGTCAGCAAAGATCTCGGAAGGTAGGGAGTAAATGGCTGACCTGAAATGTAGAATAGAAATAGAATCCCAGCAGTGCAGGAAGAGGCCATTTGGCAACACCGAAAACAATCCCACCCAGGTCCATCCCCATAACCCCATCTATTTACCTTGCTGATTCCCCCTGACACTAAGGGGCAATTTATCAAGGTCAGTCTAACCTGTGCATCTTTGGACCGTGGGAGGAAACCAGAGCACCTGGGGGAAACCCACACAGACACAGGGAAAACATGGAAACTCCACACAGGCAATGACCCCAGGTTGGAACCAAACTTGGTTTACTGGTGCTATGAGGCAGCAGTGCTAACCACTGCCACTATGCCACCCAAAGTCAGTAGTGAGAAACATTTTCAGAACTTGTGCAATTCATCAGGATGAACTGGTTTCCTTGCCTTCCCATGGAAGAATGGTATTTCTGGTTATCAAGGTGCTATTAAGTTAACTGGCTAACATGTTAATGGAGTAGCTAAAGCTGAATTAATCTAACCAGTTTATATAATGTCAGATGTTGATTTGGACTGCACATTTTAAATTAAGCTGTTAATGTTGAAGTCATAATTCATCAGCTTTTATATTTATTCATTAACAATATATAAAAACACTGCTGACTAATTCTCTGGCTAGTGAGTAATTGGTAGTTCATGACTTTTATTAATAATTAGTATGACAGGGTTAATTCAGTCACTGCTATGTGATAAAGTTGGTATTGTAAATGTTAAAACTGATTCATGTAAAACAGTTTAGCAATCCAAATTTAGGCTGGATGATAATTTTGTGTCAAGATCTGCAGTTAAAGGGTTAATTAGGTGTTGTTGATGCCAGGATATTGATGCTAGATTTCCTCCAACAGTGTTGTTTGTATTTATCAAAGTGGTCAGTTGCTTTAGGAAAATGCTTATGTAGATTTTTTAATATTTTGTTATGTTTTTATTTATTGCTGGGCTGGCTTGACACAATTGATGTTGAGGATTGATTTTCTTTGATTTACAAGTTAAATATATTTGAGATTATTGTTTTAATTCACAACTTTAGAGATGTTTGATATCTGATCTTTCAAAATGATGTTTCATTACTTTGGATGAGGTGCTCTGGCTGGCGGTTGCCACTAGAGGGCATTCATGTCCATTTTCTATAAATGACTCCTCCATCTTGTAGTTCCTCATCAGCAAGTGAAAATGACAAAAAAATTATCCAAAATTATTTGGGGGAGGAGGGGGATGGGAGAGAGAAAGAGGGTTGGAAATTCACAGTTCCTTCCAATTTCCTACTAACTTCAATGGAAACCCTCAAAATTTGGCCATTTTAGCCATTTCTTTAGGGCTCTGATCTCCTGCATGGGAATTCCAGGGCATCATGTATTTAAGGGGTGCAATGGTGAAGGCTATTAGTTTAAAAAAAAAATCACTGGCCAAGACAACCTATAATGTACTTACTCCCAATTTACAAAGGCTTTTGTGTGAAAGAAGCTAGCTTGGAAAGAAAAATTGCCTTCAAGATCTGTCAGATCTAAGAACAGAATATCAACTGTTTACTCCACGGAGCTAACTTCCGCCATTTTGTTATCCAATTTTCCAGTAATTGTTGATTTCCCTTTTAAACACTAATTGATTCCACACAATCCTGTGACTTTTTTGCTGAGTTCCAGCAGTGTCTGATTGCTGTCACTGCCTAGTTTGGTGTTGCTTGGCCAATGACCAAGCATAGCTAAGAATTATCTTGAGTTTGTTTGTAAAGCAGAAAGTGGACACCTACTTGCTTATTATACATTATCAAGTGCAATGGAAGGGATAGATTATGTGCACTTTCAACTGGTACCTCTTGATGCTGGCAAGAATGGTGAACCAGGGATCAGTTGTCATGTTTTATTCATTTTAAAGCCAGATTCAGATATACTGTATGCAAGCCCACAGCATATCTGCAGTCATATAAATACATCTCATCCTCTTTTGGTACATTAAGCTTCACTGTCTCTTCCATTGCTTCAAGTATTTTCAGAATACTTGAAAGCATTTCTCCCATGAGCAGTGTGTGTGTGAGAATATTCAGTACAGGTTCTACAGACCAAGATGGTTTATTTTTAAATGATTTATTGCTCAATGCTTAACTATATTCATGTCATGTCATGAACAGTTTGATTGATTGTAATAAATGTATTTAAATACTGGCTACAAAAGTTTGCTACATTTTCCAGGGAATTTTACTCCATTCTAGAGACCATGTTTTCTGATCAATAATACAAAAATACTGATGGCTGTAGATTGTATTTAAACATTTTAAATGGAAATCAAAGTGCACAGAAGTAGAATAATGCACCTTTTTAAAACATTAATTCAACAAATTTGCAAGTTTTCTTCTTAGGTTTGGCACCGATTGTTCTTTGTCTTTTAACAAGTAGAATACAGTAAGGCAACTTAACTCAGACTATTAGATGTCAGTGAAGTGATTCTTATTATAAACAAGTACTATAGATAGCAACTTTCTGGCTAATTGTCTGCAGCAATGAACGCACATCTTCTTCCAGCTTTATTAACTTTTGTGCTTTTTCTTCCAAAGCTTTCTGGTTTTCGTCGTAGCTTCTTTCCAGTTCTACAGAAAAGACAATGCTTTTACTTGAATTGCAAAACTAAAAGTTTATTTATTACTCACAAGTAGGTTTACATTAGCACTGCAATGAAGTTACTATGAAAATCCCCTAGCTACCACACCTCCAGATTAAATATGCATGCAGATGTTAGGTTAGTAATCTTGTCATTCCTGCTTTACAATTTTTCATATGTTACTTTAAAAGAATGGAGATGTTCTAGTATCATTGCTGCTACTGCTCTCATTTAAGTTCAAAATTCAGTTAACTTGTTTTTGCTTGAAATTTAAATTTAACTTAATGTGCTTTCAATTTAACCTGTGCTCTGGCTTTATTTAATCCTGATGGTTTTTAGCTCAGAATGGAATCCCTACATGACAGGAGGCGGCCATTGGGTCTGTACCGACCACAATTCTACCCAGGTCCTATTCCCATAACCCCACACATTTAACTTACTAATCCCCTAACATTACAGGCAATTTCGCATAGCCAACCTAATCAGCACATTTTTGGATTGAGAGGGGAAACTCATGCAGACATGGGGACAATGTGCAAACGCCACACACAGTGACCCAAGCTGGGTCCCTCGAGCTGCGAGGCAGCAGAGCTAACCACTGTGCAACTCTTAAAATGATCAACAGGCATTTAATAGTGACTGAAATACTACCTTTTGAGACATTCCTTTTCCCAGTCTTAAGGAAATGTTATAAATGAGAAATTAGTGGAAGGTAGAGGCATCTGGATGGGTACATGAATAGGGACCCAATACGAGCAAAAGGTTTTTTCCTTTAGTTAGGATATCATGATCAGCACAGGCTCGGAAGGCCAAGAGGCCTGTTTGTGCTGTACTTTTGTAAAACTAATATCTAGATAGGGATGGTGATCATGGGACACTAGGTGTAAGGCTTGTATCCATTAGTATGACTATGTCAAGTTGTTGCTTACCTCAGCTGTCAATACAAAACTCTAACCCTCACCACCCCCACCTCCCACCACCCCATGTTAATAGTGACTGAAATGCTTCCTTTTAAATCTTGCATCTTTCTTAATTCAAAAATTTTAATAATTGTGAACTCATGAGCAGCATCTCTGCTGCTCCCACGGGAAGTAAACAGTGTTGTGTTTCTAAGTGTAAGGACGTTGAATAGCATGGATTGAATTCCATCTTACTTTGTATTTCAGTTAGTTTAACAGTACATTTAACTTCAGGGATTTTGAATAACATGTAGTTCAACTTAAGCCACAGTTACTTATGCAAGCAGCCTTTTGGTTCAGCATTTTTATTATTGTCCTACCCAGTGATTCGTGTAATCACCACGTTACATGTAGTACTTACTCTTTAATAACTCAAGTTTCCGACTTGCATCTGATAACAATGATTCAGCTTCAATCTGTAGTAACTTTGCTTTCTTCCGAGCGTCTGAAGCTGCATCAGATTTTTTTACAATGGTATCTTCGACAATACTGTACTTTTCTTTAAGGATCGTGTCGAGTACCTAGGTTAAAAAGAGTAGTAAGGTATGGCATGAGATAGTCCTGTTTACTGTGCTAACATGCCTGATTTAGTGAATAATTTGCATACACTTAACAGCACAAAAATGCCATTGGGCTGAATTGCTCTTTGCCTCGCATCTATACTTGATGACCCTCCACCCACCTTATTTCACCCATGAGCACCACAAATGAACATTGCTGATGTTGCTGTGCAAACACGCACAAAGCTTAACTGTTTCTTTTTGTACTGGTGCCCTCTGTAGAAGTACAAAGTTTGGATGAAGCAGTCACTGCTTGACAACCTGAGCAATTAAAGGAAAATACAATGACAGGGCTGAATGGACTTCATGGGAATACATCCAGAGATGGGGAATTTTAAAGGTCGCATTCTTTTCCTTGTCTTAAGGAAGCGTTAGGAATGAGAAATTAATGGAAGATAGAGGCATCTGGATGGGTACATGAATAAAGGACCCAATATCAGCAGAAAGTTCTCGCTTTAGTTAAGGCATCACGATCAGCACAAGTTTGGAGGGCCAAGAGTCCTGTTCCTGTGCTGTACTTTTCTTTGTTCTTTGTAGAACTAATATCCAAAATAGGAACACTGGGTAAGACAGGAAATGAAAGGATGATGGATCAAGGGATATGGGGGGGAAGTGAAATCAGGATATTGAATCGATGATCAGCCAAGGTCAAGATGAAAAGCGGAACAGTCTTGAAAGGCCAAATGGCTGACTCCTGCTTCTAGTTTCCATGTTTCGGTATAACTTCATTCATAATCTTTGGATGACCCAAAGAAGTCAACTGCAGTCACTGTTGTGATGTAAAGACAGAGGCAATTTTCTCACAGCAAGGTCCCACAAAGAGATCAGATAATATGTTTGAATGAACCAGAGAACACATATGCTTCTCTTTAAATAGACCGTGGGATCTTTCATAAAACTGACATGGCCTGAATTTAATGCTTCATTTGAAAGACTGCATGTCCAAAAATGCAGCGTTCCCCTTAATGTTGCACTGGAGCATCAACCTTGATTGATGCACTAATGTTAAGAGTTAAACTTGAATTTTCATTCTTTTCACTCAGCAGTTACTAAACCGGTAACAATGTCCAGGTGCTGGAGGTAATGCAGAAAGAATTAACCAAATTGATACCTAGCCTAAGGCATGAGGCTATCAGAAGAACCTGGGACTGTTTACACTGAAGAGGAAAATTCTCTAGTGTGCAATTATTTAACATTGAAATGGAGAAAAGGTAAATTTGATGCTAAATTTGCTCCAAAATGATTGAAAATACCAACCTGTTTGGCCTCATCTGCAGCCTTCTTTACTTCGTCTGTAGTGTCCCCAATGTTTTCAGCAGTATTTATGTTGTCTGCAGTCTTCTGTTTTAGTTCATCAATATCCTTTTCAATCTGTGCAAGGCGTTCAGTAGCATTATTGAGGCTTTGTTCTGATGCTACCGTCTCTGATTCAATCTAAGATGTAATTGAAGTAAAGTAAGTAAAGGTCTATAGTGGAATAGGTAGACAAAGTAGTGGTTTATATTTGACAAATGCAGATATTCAACAACTTACAGATCAACTCAAGAAAAACACATTTTCAATTAACAGTTTTGGACTACAGGCCAAAATCTTTACCATTGAGTTTTCATTAGATATCCAAATTATCTCACTCATTAGAACATTCCATGCAGAAACATATTTAGAGAGGATATTATAGAGTCACAGAAGTCTACAGAAAATTCCCTTCACCCAATCATATCTATGCTGGTCAGAAACGACCACCTAACTATTCTAATCCCATTTTCAACACTTGGCCCATAGCCTTGTATGCCTTGGCATCACAAGTGCACATCAGGATACTTAAATGTTGCAAGGTCTCTGCCTCCCCCACCCTTTCAGGCAGTGAGTTCCGGACTTCTACGACCATATAGGTGGTGTGTATTTATAGTAAGAGTCATGGTTTCAAACAATATTCTCACTGCTGTACATTCACTTTAGTTGGTAAATTACAATGATAATCTTGAATGGATGGCACAGTGATTAGCACTGCTGCCTCACAGGGCTAGGGACCCAAGTTCAATTCCTGGCTTGGATCACTATGCAGAGTCGGCACCTCCTCCCCATGAGTTTCATCTGGGTGCTTCAAATTTGATTCCACAATCCAAAAGACGTGCTGGTTAGCTGCATTGGGCATCCTAAGCTCTCCCTCAGTGTACCCAAACAGGCACCAGAGTGCTGCGACTAGGGGATTTTCAAAGTAACTTCATTGCAGACTTAATGTAAGCCTACTCATGACACTAATAAAGTAAACTGAATTTTAGATAAAAAGAAATTTCATCTGCCCATTCAATAAAGAACGAAAGGAACAATGTTTGCGAGAAAATTCAAATGGATAAAGATGCGAGAAATTAAGTGGGAACCTTGAGCTAAATGCATAGACATCAGCAATACTGAAGGGATCTAGATTTATGTCTGGGTATAGACTTGTCTGCCAGCATTAGCTGATCACAAAGCCTCCTCTGACAACAAGTTCCAAACTTGTGACACATGGGATGCAAGTTTCCCTTCAAGCTACACACCATCCTGACTTGGAAATATATTGATTGTTCCTTTACTGCTAGTGGGTCAAAACCCTGGAACTCCTCCTCTCAGCACATCGCCTTCTCAAGGGCAATTAGGGATGGGCAATAAATACTGACCAAGCCAGGAACCCCACAGCCTGTGGGGGAAAAAAGTCAATTTTTTTTTAAACCAACCTAAATGGTACAAAATTCTGCCCAACTGCAATTTCTCACGTTCTCAAAAGGTGCAGTGTTGGAAAGCAATAAATTAAAATTTCAATATACCTCCCCTATTCTTCTCAATTCTGTAATTGTTAGATTAAGGCTGCTACTTTAGCGTTACTGCATTTGCCTTATGTTTCACTTAGATAACAGATTTAAACAAACAGGTATCAGTTGGCGAGAATGGATAGATTACTGAAACAGACAGACACATGCTAAAACCTAGAATGAGAGAGGCAGAGATAAAAAACCACTTTAACTGCAACAGATAATGCTGTGCATTGCTCTGTCAAACAAATATGCACTTAGGAGTCTGTATTGGTTAACTTTGCCCTGGTTCTTTGATCTAATCACAGTGGCTGCACTGACTTAGACTGAACATGGTCTATTTTGTTGATATAAGTGGCGGTACAGCTGAAGGCAACGGGTGAAATGCTGGCATTTTATCAGGAAATTGAAATCTGCACAGAGCAGTTCAAAGCTGCTCTGCATATAACATTAGCGCCCTAATGCTTTAGTGCTCTGGGGTCAACTATAAATTCACAAGTATCAGGAGAAAGCATCAGAGCTGGCTGACAACCACAATTGAATTTTGTCAAACACTAATTGCAATTTTAAAGGGACTTTGAACAGAAAACAAAATACAATAGTTTCAGGTTTATAATCTGCGACTGTCTTTGAAACATTGCTAACTGATTAAAAAAAATGAAGTCAGCTGCTTGTTAAAAGATAGGTCCCTAAATTCTTATGGCTTGGCTGGTGCTGCGCAGACCATGAAAATCGTAGGCTCCTGGTCTGTATCAAGTTAGTTTGTTCAGCTGCAGCATTGCAGATACCCTTGTACAAGTGCAATATAAAGGGATTCTTACTTCAGATCACCCTGCCCTGTAATCTGTTGCTATGAAGTGCACATAGAGAAAACATCAGCCAAGGACTGGCTCTGCTGTGGCACCCATCACATTCAAACAGCTCAGGATGGTCACCTAAGCTCACATCCGAACCATGGAAATCTGTGTTCAAGTACCAGAATCCGTACGAGTCAATAAAACAGTACGACAGCAGTATTGTGATTTTCAGGGGTTGGGGAGAGTCAACAAGGACATATTATACAAGATTTTGTTCTTGTGGATCAGCACCAATATCTTCAGGGAGGCAAACAATTTTGCAGCTACAGGTTAAAACTCACATCAAGAAAGAAAACAAGTGAACAAACATAGCATATGGAAAGCCAAAATGATCACGAGTGTTTCCCTGGTCTAAAAATTAGTTACATTATTGCTGTAAGGGGGGAAAATGGAAGAATAATTATTCATAAGCCAACTGGGTGCATGTCAGTGGTCCAAGTGCTAATACAGTTATGGGGATGGGGACTGTAATAGAACCTAGATTTGATTGAATGGATTAAGAACATCTGAACCCCCATTATTCTAACATTCCTCCTAATTGAAGTCTTTCAGTTTCATGTAATTAGTGACATACAGAGGTCAGTAGGTCTTGTGTCCCCTCAATGTCTTCATTAGCTTGTTTGATGGCTTTTGTTGCTGCATTCTGTGCCTTTTCAGCTTCATCCAAGGCCTCCTTCACACGATCAGCTGTGTCTTTAACTTCTGTTGCTTGAATTCTGTGACACAAACGGTTATATTAATACGATCAGCCTCCACTGTAACATTTATAATTTAATTGGAGGCAATTCATCCAAATGCTTTGAATTTCAATACAAGGAATCTTGCGCAGAATATCCTATCACTTGTTTTTAATTATAGGTGACAGGAACTATTTCTGTATACAGAGGGATAGAAAAGTAGAAAATATCCACAATGAAAGATTAATCTTCTGACTAAGAAATATTCCAATATTTACTGAAACTATTATGGCTAATATTTGCTATTAAAATGTGAGAAGTTGTTTATCTAAATGACAAACTATTAGATAATAATTTAACTAAAATTGTATCTGCTACATGTAGCTGGTAGTTCAAACAAGAGGAGATTGTGAGATCCACCTGGATTAAATTATATCTGCTACACATAGCTGGTAGTTTAAGAGGAAATTGAGAGACCCCCACCTGGATTTTCTGGCCTCATCCAACAGTGCTTCAGCCCGCTGAATATCTGCTGCACTCTGGTTTAGTATTATTTCAACATCAGACAGACTCTCTACCCGGGCACGAATGTCACTGGTCAGATCCTGAAGTTGCTGAGGACTGGTTGGCATTTCCAACTTCAAAACTTCATTGGCAACTGCCTCGATACTCTCCAGATCAGCACCATCCTCTGCAGCAAGAGCAGAACAAAGCTGTAACATCTTTCTATCAAATAACTATTGGATAAAAAAAAAGGAATGTAGTTTGCATTCCATTTTAACTGGATAAAAACAACATGGAATGCAAAATACAGCCACAAGGAAAGTTGTAAAACGTAATCAATTCAGAAACCTAATTTTCACACTTCTTTTAAAAAGACAAATGTACCAATTGTTGCTGATGATATCAAGTACCAAAATATTGTCCTTTATCTGACTGGCTCTTCCAAGCAACCAGCGTTAAATTTGCATAGTCAAATAGAACGTGTTTAAGCTGGACGAGAATTTCTACACTGAATGGAAGCCTACATTACTGAAATAATTGCACTTGGAACAAGGGAAGCTGGAGTTAGATTTCTCAGGAAAAATCTGAATGAAACCAAATTTAGTTATGTCATCTGCATTTCTGTCTTTTATTCTGGGGAGGATATTTCAAATGGATCAATTGTCTAAGAATGTGTGACAAGGAACAGCATCACTATCTTGAATTTGCTGCTAAAATGCAGAACTGGATGGATGGTAACCTTCTAATGCAGCACCAGAACAGAAAGGTTCTCTTGAAAGGGCCTGGATTGCCAATGGCACTGCAATCATTTTAACCTCTCAATGCAGGAAGCTTCATTATAAATTAGAGAAAATATCTTGTCACAATGACTCTATGCCCCATCTAAGTTAGGGGTTCCACTCGCATACACGCAGGGCAGGGTAGGTGTGGGAGGATGAGGCAGCGCGGGCTCATTGGGCCGAAGGGCCTGTTTCCCGTGCTGGGTTGTTCTTTGTTCGTTCTTTGTTCTTATCATACAAGTTGGCCAGCTGAAGACTAATTAGAATTATCAGATCCTTGTTTTTAATGTAGTACTAAACCCATATAATGGAAAAATGCCTATCCATACAAACAATTAGACTGCAGTTAGAACATTATGTCTCACTTTATTCAACCTTTAGGAAAAATGTTACGTCCAAAGGGATTATAGAAAAGGTTTACTAGGATGCTACCAAAGATGGATGGTTTTAATTATGAGGAATGATTTTTTAAAAAATGCTTCACTGGAACAGGGAAGTTGGCAAGAAATTCAGAATAGTAGTCCTCAGACTTATGAGGGGCCTTGATAAGGTTAAAAAGGAAGAAAAACTTTGACTTTCCAGCGTATGACCATATACAAAGCTCCTCACGAGTATGACCAAGATAGAAAGTCCCTGTCAGCAGCTCTGATAGGGCCTCCGTTGCCAACAGCATTGCAACGATTTGAAGTTGTTCAAAATCATTGCCTTTAGTTTGAAGTATTTGCAGTTGGTGAGCCAGTAAAGAGTGGCCATAAATTTAAGATCACCACCAAAAGAACAAAAGGTTAGTTTTTTTTGGAACACCCCATCAAGAAAATAGGATTTTTTAAAAAAAAGTTTTTATTAAAAAAATGGAGGGGGCAGGAGAATCTGACTCTGGATAGCTTTGCAAGAGCTGGCACAGGAATAGGAATATCTTGATCAATAAATTACTGAGTAAACTTGGCTCTGTGCCACCCTTTGGGCAATACTGCCTTGAAAGCTGTACATTTTACTGCAGGCAAACAGCAAGTAAATCAAAGATTCATTGTCTATTTATCAACAGCAATGCTGAACTCCACTGCACCCAGTAAGGACCTAGCCCACAACACAGCCATTCAAACTGATTCGCTTCAAATATTAGTTGCTAGAAACTCAGTTTAGAATGGTCAATGTAAAAGTTACCCAATACATACTTCATTGAGAAGCCAATTAATAATAGAGGCAACAAGGGCAAAGACAGACAGATTTGTCATTTGTTATTCCTCCTCAATTAATTCAATCAATTATACTTCATCAGCTAAAATCAATGGAACATTTTGTTACAATCTTTTTTAGCTGCTTTCAGAGTGTGCCAGAAGCAAGGTAGTGAGAATATTAGTTCAAGATAAGTCTTATTGCAAATAAATGTAGTTATGAGTTTAGAAAGAATCACAGCTCATTTACTGGAAACAGCTGAATTCAATGCTGAACAGACACGGAGCAGTGCAAACCTAACAGACATTAACGGGAAGCATAAATGTCTGCATGTGGAACAACTGCATGTGACAAAGTTGTCACAAGGTGAAGAATGAAAGTGTTTTATTTCTGAACATGTTTCTGACCTGTTAAATAAACACACTGCATTCAGTACAAGGTTTTTGCTTGAAGTACACAAACCCATGAACTTACTGCCAGCTTTCTGAAAGCGAAACTGATTAATATGGCACTTACAAGATTGCACATGGAACGCAAAGTTAAATGAACAACAACATAAACTACCATGAAAAGGGACAAAACGAAGGCTGATGAAAGCCTGATGCTTTTTCCTTGGCTAACTATGGTAATATTGCACAATCAACAGTCACGAAGCACAAGAATGCCAAAACAGAGCAGCAAAATAGCAATTAGATGAATAATTGTTAGACAGTAATAGCATTAATCTCTTGCAGAGAAAACTCCAAACTTGAATAAGTAAATGCATTCCATAGATTTATATCTTCATCTGCAAATCAGAACTGTATTAACAGCAATCAAAGGTTTTTAATCTTCTGGTTATAAATACACAATGAATAGTAAATTTTGAACCTGACAACTCAAAATGTCGCTATGATTATTTGAATTCTTCCTCACCACTGATATTAGATCAGTTATCTTTCACAAACAAATGCGCAGAGATAAATGTAGCAAAACACATTTAAAAAATGTTTCATCTCAATCTTACGTGTAAGAAATTCCCTGATTTGCTTGATAAGATTTCTTAGGTCTTCGTTGCTCTTGTCAACTTTTTCTTTTGTTGCATTGGTCTTTAAGAGAACCTTCTGTGCATTTAGTTTAGCCTCGTCTGCTTTAACTTTTGCATCGGCAACCTGCAGGGACACAACATTACCACCCATTAAAACAGGATCCATTGAGTCATAGAATCATAGAGTAATTACAAAAGACGGCCATTTGGTTCACAGCGTCCATGCTGACTCATGCAACAGCAACTCAACTAGTTTGACTTCTCTCCTCTTTCCCTGCACCCTTGAGAATTTCTCCTCCAAGCGCTTATCCAATTCTCTTTTGAAAGTCATATGTACATAAACTAAATCCAAATGAAAATATCTGGATAACCATACCAAAAGCCGGTTAACTATTGTTTTTGTTTTGTCAGCTGTCACAGAGTCACAAGTGGTATAGTCAGAGAAGAAAAATCTGTGTGCAACAAAGGCAATAAAGCTTTTCTTTGAAATGGACTTTTTACTTTGATGAAGTATCCAAGTTATACTTCACTACAGAATAATATATAACTGGCAAGCGTCTTGCTGACTGTTATGGCTACTGTCCTAACATGTTGGGATCCAATTCCTAAATGAAAATTGTCTTCATTGACAGTTTAATCACTTGTGACTATTTATTCCCTGTACTCGAAGGCTACAAATTGCCCAATAAACTTCACTCTGGTTCACTCCAACTAAGGTTGCTGAATGCAGAAGCATACCATTTTAGAAAGCTGATCCACTTCTGCCAAAGCGCTCAGAATTGCAGTGTCAAAATCCATGGAGTCCTGCCATGCTTTATGGGCTAAAGTTACTAGTCCATCGCAACCAATTCCTCCACACTTTCTAGTTCCGTCATCAGCCAGGCAGTTTGGACCTCCACATGGTGCTTCCGCACACGACAGTCCTGCAGGGCTACCGCAAATCTGGACAAACGGGTGACAGTTAGTGCAGTTTAAAAAAATCCCACTTCAGCAAAAGCGGCTTTTGTTTCATCAAGAATACATGTGGAGTGCCCAGGGTGCAATATTTTAAAAATGAGGATAGGCACCAAATAGACCTGAGTCACACTTACAGCAGTAAATAGTAAAAACAAGCATTTCACATAGAATACACCTGTTCTCTGATCAATTAATTATAAATCTTGGGGAGGATTCTCCCATCCTGCTGCATTGATTTTTTAAACACAACGGGCCAGGAGAATCGCGCATTGGCTGATTCGTTGGATTTCTGCGAGTGTTCACGCCATGACTGCGTCTCCCAGGCCCGGATTTCCGGTAGGGTCGGCACAGAAATCAGCAGGGAGCCACCGCTGGTATTTTACATACCATTTAAATGCTATTGGCGGGTCTGGGACTGAATTTTCCAGGCCCGCTGGCATCTCCCATCCCGCCAGGAGTATTTCATTCCAGTGGGGCTCAGACTAGCTCCCCACCTTTGGGTAACTAGCGGGACAACCCCACTGGAACGAAGGAAGGGGCAATCAGGGGCTCCACCAGAGGGTTGGGCAGTGGTACTCCCTAGGCCTGGGCACCCTTGCAGTGCCAGTCTGTGCCCCAGCACTGCCCAAGGAGCACAATGCCCATACCCAGGAGACACCATGGCACTGCCCACTGGGCATTGGGCAATGCCAAGGGGGCAATCAGTGGGGTTGGGGTTGTCCTGCAGCTATTCTGCATTGGGATCTGGTCGGGGCTGGAGGGAGGCCAGCAATTGAGCTGGTCAGCAAATCAGAGGCTGACACTTCAGGGCCACTGCACATGCAGAGGCCCGCTGGTTTCAGCCTCTCCAGTGTGAATAGGCCCCACCCCCTGAAATCTAACGATATTCACACTAGTGGCCTCCGCATTTCAGAGTGTGGGAGATTCTTGTCAGAACTCCCAGTGAAAAAACCGGTGTGAATTATTCCAGTTTTCCTGCGATTTTGACACTCAGAACATTTTTGGAGAATTCCACTCCTTGTTGTCAAATATAACTAGCTTTCAACCTGTATCACTAGGAATGGCTGCTTAAAATAGTAAGTCTCACATCATCAGGTTCAGTCCAACAGGTTTATTTGGTAGTACACGCCACAAGCTTTCGGGGCTCTGCCCCTTCGTCAGGTGAGTAACTGTGCGTGTCTTTACATGGTCAGAATTCTGTGTGATCAGAACTCTCCAGTCACCTGACGAAGGGGCAGAGCCCCGAAAGATTGTAGCATTTGCTGTTGGACTTTAACCTGGTGTTGAGAGACTTCTTACTGCGTTTACCCCAGTCCAACGCCAGCATCTCCAATTCATGCTTAAAATAGACCATGGAAATTGAAGTACTACTTAAAACAAAATGTTAAAATTAACTCTGAAAACATTGGTAAAAATGTACCTTTTCGCTTAATGGCGAAATGTCCAGATTTTGCAATTTGTCAGCCAGTTCCTCCAAACTTTGTGAATGTTCTTTTTGCTGCTGTTCAAATTTATCCTGACTTTCTGAAATCAAATCATCTACCTTTTCTCGAATGCTCAAGGACTCCAGCAGTATATTATCAGGATCAGTGGTGGAAGCATTAACTTTTGCTTCAGCCTCAAGAGACTGGTTGAAATATTTCTGGACACTGTCCAAGGCTCCTACAACAGAGTATTGGGAGAGATTAGAAAACATCAAGTCATGCATTACTTTCAGGTGAAATTATGGGATTCCGCATGGCAGTGGAACAAACACTTAGTCCCATAATTGCAACCGGAGGCAATAGATCTAAATCAATCATTTAGCGTCAAAACGAAATAAAATACAACTTTCTTTTCACACTGATGCATTGAGCAGAACCAAAGCAGACATTGATCATTGGTTCAATATGTTAAGGAGAAAGACTAATGAATGTTACACATTATACAATGCTCGCTGAAGCTCTATTTAAAGAATACAATTAAAAATACAGGCAGCACAGTGGTTAGCACTGCTGCCTCACAGCACCAGGGACCTAGGTTCAATTCCAGGCTTGGGTCACCGTCTGTGTGGAGTTTGCACATTCTCCCCATGTCTGCGTGGGTTTCCTTTGGATGTTCCAGCTTCCCCCCACAGTCTGAAAGACCTGCTGGTCAGGTGCATTGACCAAACAGGCATCAGAATGTGGCAACTAGGGGAATTTCACAGTAACTTCATTGCAGAGTTGAGCCTTACTTGTGACTAATAAATAAACTTAAAACAGAAGCTTCTCAAAATTGAAATTAAAATTCAGATGTTTTAAATACCTGAAGAAACAAACTTCAAATACATTCTCGTTGTATTTTGAAATAATCTGAGAATCCAGTGGATTTTTTGGGAGTATTATGAGATGTTTATTCTTAAATTTCACACATCGTTCAAAATCCAGTGTAAACCATTAGGTCTTTCGGACAAAGGGTTAATTAATTTCTGACACATCTGAAGGAATCCGACGAGCTTGCAGATATCATACACTTTGAATTAATGTAATCAAATACTCACCATGGACATCAGAGTTCTTAATGTACTCCAACTGTTCTGCTAGCTCATTCACAACAGCTTCTAAACCCTCAGCGTCACTCTGGAGGATGTTTAGTTCTGTGTCTGTCACATTATTTCGATCTGCTGTAGTTCCAAGATCAGCCTCAATCACATTAATCTTTTCTGTAAGGTCAATGACTTTCTTCCTGAAAACAAGAATTTTTAACCTTAATATAATTTACTTATGGGAGCTACAAAACCCAACATGAAGTTGTTTCAAGATTCTTGAAGTTGGGCAGCGTTACAAGGTGCACTATTTAAAATGACTAACATTTGGTAAAATGAGGTGTGTTATTTTGACAATTACCAAGGATGCAATCCACCTGAAAATTTCCTTTCACCTCCCTATCCAAAAGCAAACCAATTAATAGAATGTAACTAATCTGCTATTAAGAGTGGAGGCTGAACCACACTATCTAACAGCGTGCTATATTTTCCAGAATATGAAACAAGACCCCTTTCAGAATCTTGGAATGCAGAAGAGGCCCTTCAGCCCATCGAGTCTGCACTGACATGTAAGGAACGCCTGAAATCCCATCTACCATCACTTGGCCCATAGCCTTGAATGTTATGATGTGCCAAGTGCTCATCCTGTGACTTTTTAAAAGGGCATAAGCCTCTACCACCTCCCAAGCAGTGCATTCCAGACTGTCACTACCCTCTGGGTTAAAAGGTGCTTCCTTTCATCTCCCCAAGTCTCCTGCCCCTCACTTTGAGCCTATGTCCCCTTATGACTAACCCTTCAACTAAGGGGAACAACTGCTCCTTATCCACTCTGTCCATGTCCCTCAATCTTATTCACCTCAATCAATACACCTGATTGAGGGATATCAGCCCAAGCCTACCCAACCTCTCCATAATTTAAATGTTCCATGCCTGGCAGCATCCTGGTGAATCTCCTCTGAAACACCCCCAGTGCAATCACATCCTAAGAGAGATGACAACTCCCAGATGTTACCAATTCTTTTCCCACAAGCAACAACATCAATACTGAAGTACAGAAATGAGAGTATTGTGACATCATGCATACAAACCCTTATGCCTTGAAAGGGCAAGCAGGGTGATCAAGTTGAATGTGGCATGTGCAGGACATCATCTCCACCACCCCTTCCAAAGAATGAAATCCTCTCTACAGAAGACTAAGTAATGCCAAAATCTTATTAATTCAGTTTATGCATACAAATTTGGCCTTCAAAAATGGATGGAACCATACATAACACTACTTTTCTGAATGCAAGGTCTATGGAATTATCCAGCTCTTTTGGATAAAGTTGTTCCAGAAAACAAACTGATACAAATAGACCAAAAATAATAAATGATAACCTACATGTGCTCTGGGAACCTACCCAAATAATGGAGCAAGTAGGCAGAATGTGTGAGTTGAGGTGGAAGTTGAAGGAATTAATATGATAACCAATGCAAATAATCTAATATTCTTCCTTCAACCTTCATTGTCAAAAGAATATTGATACAGAAAACACAGCTGAGAAATTCTGATTCAGTTGGGAAATGCTGGAGCACTGGACCAAACGTATGTTATGTTGTCATATCAAGCCAGAAATGTTAAAAGCATGAAAATTACTTTACACAGCTGTCTTGCAGATGGTTTCAACAACATTTCCCTACTGGCCCGTCAGGAGTAGAATAAACTTCAACTTTTGCTGGTGGATCACAGCAAGATAAAGACTAATTTAATGAGATTAATTTTAATGGACAGATGGCTGAACACTAACTAACATTTTGTTGCCAAATTTAAAAAAAATGACTGGCTCAATAAGCATGTTCGGTTTCCAAAAAGCCTTTTGGTCATTTACCCTCGAGAACATACAATAGTGGGCAAGAGTTCAACAGCATGATTCTGTCAGAAAAGTATCTCCACTATAAATTCTTGGCATGCATTGTGACCATTTTTAAGACTAAGTCTAAATAGAAGAAAATGTACAGAATGGACCTCTCATTGCATTCAGGAACAGCACTATATAAAAGCTGAAATGAGCACAGTTTCTTTTTTAAGACTTTTGTCATCTATTTCACTTGCATTCCCTCCTCCACCAACACTCAGTAGCAGCAGTCTACAAGAGGCACTGCAGAAATTCACCACCCTAAGACAGCACCTTCCAAGCAGGAGGACAGTACATGGGAACACCACCACTTGCATGTTCTCCTCCAAGATACTCACCATCCTGGATTTGGAAATGCATTGCCGTTCCCTCTCAGTCGCTGGGTCAAAATCCTGGAGTTCCCTCCCTAACGGCTTTGAGAGTCAACCTACAGCACATGGATGGCTGCTCACCATCACCTTCTCACGGGCAACTAGAGTTCGGCAATAAATGTTGGCCAGCCAGCAATGCCCGTACTCCATAAATGAATTTTTACAAAAAAAAATCAGCCTTTTTTGCATCAAACTTGCCCTTTCTTTCATTTTCAGAGCAAATTTGGCACCACGAACAGCATTTGGGCAGTGAATCAACTCCAATCTCTGTACAGGCCAATATCCCAATCAGTCTGCCATATAAATGGCAAGCCTGACATGAAGTGCAACCAGCAGCAATGTGCCACAAAGCACCAAAATGTCTGCACTCATGAGGAAGGAGAAGAAGAAGAAATTAGCATACTGTAAATCTTAACTTACTTGGCTTCTTCCAAAAGGTCCCCAATGTTGTCAAGTGGTTCAGTAGCAGGATTTTCAGCAAGTAGAGTTCGTATGGTATTAATTTTTTCCTGCACAGCATTAACAGTTTCCTGGTAAGGACCCACTATCCCACTGGCCTTGACTGAATCCGCTTGTGCTAAAAGCTGTCTGGTTCGGATCGCAAGCTCTTCAATTTCTTTATCCCAGAGTTTGAAGCACACGTGGCACGGTTCACAATGAGGAAATGTGCCAGAGTACCCTCGAGCACACATGTTACACCGTTCGCCTGCAATCCCTTCCCGACAGATGCAGTGGCCGTTTGTCTGGTTACACTGGTGTGTCTCAATGCCATATTCATTACAATCGCATTCTAAAGAGAAAAGATAATGCTGTTATGATTATATAAAAGAAGAACTGTTCACAGCAAATTAACTCAGTGAAGGTCACCCAGTTCCACAGCGGGGTTCCAATATAGCAAAGGAGGAGGAGACTGGCCCAGAACGTGATACTGCTCCTTGCCTGAGTTACACTGTCTACTCAGCTCTACTTCTGCTCATCCGACCTGCCAGTGATTCACCCAAATGGCCTCATTCCCATGACATAAATAGTCCTGATGTCTCCTCGTACTAGTGCCCAGAGTGTGACCAGGTGGCAGAACAACTTTTGCTCTTCGGAGGACATCGTTGTTTGAAATTGGCACACCCAAATGGACAGAAAAAGAAATTAGCTCTTCACTTGGTGAATAAACAGTAAAAAGCACACCAAGATCAGCTGCAGTGCAACAGGCACCTGTATCATTTCACACAGGAGAGAGTGAATCCAGCTTGCACTGTGCAGTAAAGTAATTGCAGCAGAGAAGAGCAATAAGTAGCACTGTTGGATTACCCTGCTTCATCTCACCCAAAGTGGAATCAGAAACTCACTGCAAACTCAATACAGGGAACAGGTACCAGGACAACGTATTGATATCAAGGTACTGGATCCACAAAACATGACCACATTTTTGACTTTTGGATAGGAAATTGAAATTTCTTCAAGGTGATTAGAGCCCACTTAAATTACTAAACTGAAAATAACTTCTTTAGGACCAGAGACCCAATATTAAAATGCTCATAACACCTCACATTTCTGTCCTGCGCTCAAAAAAACCTTCAAGTTAAATCAAGAGCTAGTTTAAAATCGCAGTGCTAAGTTTGCTGACACGTACTTCAGGCTTTAATTTTAAACTGAGCATGTGAAATGACCAGAGAGTCAACTAGTTACTGTCTCTGTGCAACTGCTAAGGATAGGTACAGCACTAGAATTTGAGGCAGATTTCTGACAGAAATTAACGTATCTGACTAAAAATGAAAACAGTCGTTAGTTAAAAATATAATTATAACAAATCATACTCCATCTTGGCTACCCACTACAGATAAACGTTCCACTCCATTGTGGATGTGCATTCCCAGTCTGCGATTTTGCATTGATTCAGCATGACTCACTCACTCATGGGTGAAATGATACAGGTGCCTGTTGCAATGCAGCCAGTATTGGTGTGCTTTTTACTGCTTATTCACCAAGTGAAGAGCTAATTCACTCTGTCCATTGGGTATGCCAATTTCAAACAACACTGCCGTCCAGAGAGCAAAAGTTGTTATGACACCTGGTCACACTCTGAGCATCAATACAAGGAGACATCTGGACTATTTGTGCCATGGGAATGGGGCCATTTTATCTAAGCAAACACTGAAACTCTGACATCCCTCATTATCTACATAACAATTAATATATTACTGTAACAGAAAATACAGGTATTGAAAGTTTATTTATTACTGTCACATGTAGGCTTACATTAACACTGCAATGAAGTTACCGTAAAAATCCCCTAGTCATCACACTCTGACACCTGTTCGGGTGCACAGAGGGAGAATTTAGCGTGGCCGATGCACCCAACCAGTACGTCTTTCGGACTGTGGGAGGAAACCGCAGCACCCAGAGGGAACTCATGCAGTCACAGAGAGAACGTGCAGACTCCACAAAGACAGTGACCCAAGCTGGGAATTGAACCTGTGTCCCTGGCACTGAGGTGGCACTGCTAACAAGATGGCATTTCATCCAACTCAGTGATCTCAATACAGCTCCCTAATTGTTCACAGAAATTTGTATTCGCATTAATTATACAATTCTTATTAAAGTGCCTTTTTATTTTGATTTAATTTTGGTTTTCTGGCCATGAGATGGTTAAGCTGACAATATGCTACGTAAAACCAACTTAAAGAATTGAACTCATGTTTCCACATAGTTCCTCTCCACAGATGAAGACGTGCTATGGTTACCCCGATTTGTGTGCGTTTCTGTAGTACTGATTCAAACTTGTAATGGGCATGCTTAAATCATTAATGGAGGGAAAAAAGAAAGAAGCTGTCACAGGTATAATTGATACAATAGTGATTTGGGGGGCTGTACTGATGTAATTTTGATGAACAGTGAGTGGTTAATCAACTGTAATAAAAATAGGCACCTTAAAATGAAGTTCTATCATCCCAAGTGGATGGTATTCCCAAACATGTCCTGTACGTCCTACAGTAACAGAACAGGTTCATGAACTTCTGAGTCGAGAGAAAAGCCAAGTGAAATTTCTGCGAGGGGTGACTGTTTCATGTCATGTGGATGTTAAGTCCAAACTGGTGTCAAATCCCATCTGTTGGCTGGTTTTCTAACCCAATTGGTCTGAACTTCATAGAAGATAAATCATAGAAACCCTATAGTACAGAAGGAGGCCATTTGGCCCATCGAGTCTGCACCGAGCCCAATCACACCCTGGCCCGACCTCCATATCCCTACATATTCTACCCACTAATCCCTCTAACCTAAAACGCAGGACACTAAGGGGCAACTTTAACATGGCCAATCAACCTAACCCACACATCTTTGGACCGTGGGAGAAAACCGGAGCACCCAGAGGAAACCCATGCAGACACGAGGAGAATGTGCAACCTCCACACAGACAGTGACCCGAGCCAGGAATCGAACCCAGGTCCCTGGAGCTGTGAAGCAGCAGTGCTAACCACTGTGCTACTGTGCCGCCCAACTTAAATGTAGAGAAAGAAGAGGTTTCTCCCCTCAACACACCCTACTCTGACTCCTCAGTCCCACTGTCACAAACTGAGGTTGAGGGTGAAGAAAAGGGAAAGAGAGAGAGAGATGGGCATTCATGAAGAACATTTTTATTGCCAATTGTAACAGTTTATCAGCAATTAAACTTTAAGCTTTTCGGCCTGACAGATTTACTTTTCCGTAATTTTGCTGATTTACTTCCAGGCTAATCAGCCTCAACGCAGGTAGAAATAGTGCAACTTGTGGACAAGTAAGCTGAATTCTTGCACTAATGGTCCCTTAATGGTCTCTATGCTTTAAAAATAAAAAGGCAGGGCAACCAGCGTGGGTTCCTCTGAAGACTACTGAGGCACTGGATTTCAGTGTCACTGGAAGTTCAGGTGCCATTAGGTTCCTGAGCAGCAACTAATTTCTTAGCATTCTCCACTACAGAAAAAGGAATACCTGGATCAATAACTCCTTTGGTGAATGAACTGCTTATGAAGGCAAGGGCATTTATGCTAGGGAATAGAATACTTTCCACTAAATTAATCACATTGAGTACTACAAGGCCAAATACAGCACGCTGAATTACATAGCAACGTTCCCTCAGCTACTCTCGTCTTATAATCTTGTCTTCCCTCAAACATCTCAGAAGATCATCCCTGAATTGCAGAATGATATTTTTGCATTTACCACACCAGTCATCATGTAGTCAAAGAATACCACTTTACTGTAAAAGTAGGTGTTCCTTCATGCTGTGTGCTCATGATAACTAGGAAATGGATTTAGACTACCCAAGCTTATTTCACAGATCTTTTAGTCCATCTATTTAAATCGAATATGAGCCTATCCCCACACGTGGGAGCCCTGCATAACCCACTGAACCAAGTCCATTCATTTTGTGGAAATAATGTTAAGTTTATAGCTTAGCAAAACAGGAACACACAATGTTTACACCCCACACTGCACACACAATGCGCATGATTAAACTTTGTTGTACTGATTGTATAGGGGGAAAAAAAAGCAGAAACACCTCTTGGGATCCGAGTCAACATTGCTTTCTCAACTAGTCGCGAACGAATGCAAGTCTTTTTATTGTGGTTTGCGGAGACTCACCAAGTAAAAAAATTGTTGCTGCATTGGCATCTGCACTTCCAAAATAATTATAGGTGAACCACTGTTACATTTCTGAGACTCAGTAAAGCACCTAAAAACATTAGTCTTCTTCATTAAGAATTCTGTAAACTAGAGCGTGCAACAAAACACAAAAAAGGCAACAGCCTGGATTTTGCAATCAGCAGCAAAGGGATAGAGCACATTGGTAAACAAGAATTAGCAGCTTCTTTTCAGCGCTGCTTTCCCCTACTCTGCGGCTTGAAATCTGACATTATCTGTCGTGGATCTCTGGTATCCAGCTGTTGTGGGGGATGGTATCTGTTCTTTTGCAAAGATTCTCAATGTGATCAAAGGCTAACCATGAATGTCTGGAAGCACACAGTGCACTAAACTCCAGCAATCCTGGGGAGACCGATGCCAGCTGATGAAATGTGCAGGATTGGCTACAAATCTCTCACTCCAACCAAAATTTAATAAAACTACCAGGAGCCTCTGTCCCAACTCTGTCACATGAAGAGCCACAAAGGCAATGCATGAGCAAGAGAGCAATGCTCAATAAATGTCCTATTTACTCTACCTTTAAATCAAGCTCCCAGCAGACGTCTTATCATTCCAATTTCCTACATTTTTGTACATCCACCTGATATGAAGCCCCTTTCTCTCCCAGAACCCCACACAGTAGTCCCACTGGGTTACACAGCCATAGTAGGCAGGTGACCAGTTGCCTGGAGAACCTGTCAAGGGACTGCTCCAATGTGTTATCCTGAATGTCAATTTACTGTAACCTCACTGGTTTGGATGTTCACCTGCAGTGGCAGCACATCCTGAATTATTTTCAATTAGTATTGATGCCCTTGAATGGTTACAGTTTCTCACCATTTTCCTTGTCTAGACCCCTCAATGAATATCTCTACTGAGTCTCATCTTAGTCTTTTCTCTAAGGAAGTCCTGACATTTCCAATTTATTCTCCTAGCTACTGTTCTTTATCCCTGGAATAATTTTTGCGAACCTCTCCGCTACTCTCTCTAACGTCTTTACATCTGTCCTCAATTATGGTGCCCAGAACAGGACATAGTAGTGGCAAATGAGGCCTAACTAGTGCCTTACACAAGTTCAACATGACCTCCTTACTCTTGTAACACCTCTATTAATAAAATCTAAAGTACTACATGCTTTATTTATTGATCTCTTAACATGCCCTGCCAGCTTCAATTACCTACGTTCACATAGAGGTCCTTCTATTCCTGCAACGCATTTAGAGTTTCTCCCTTTAGTTTATAATGTCTCTCCATATTCTTTCTGCCAACATTAATCACCTCCCATCTTCTCTGCATTGAACTTCATCTGCAACTTGACTGTCCACACCCTCCACATTTCTGAATGTCTCAAGTCTCCTGTCAAGCTTCCCAACTCCAAGGAAAACAGTTCCATCTTTTCCAATCCATCTACGCAACTGAAGTTCCTCTTCATAGAGCAGAATCACAGAATCCCTGCAGTGCAGAAGAATGCCATTTGGCCCATCAAGGCTGCACTGACATTCTGGCAAAGCATCTGACACAGGCTCGTCCTATCCCCCTAACTTCATGCATTTATCTCGCTAATCTCCCTAAACTATACATCGTGGGGCACTAAGGGGCAACTTATAGCATGGCCAATCCACATAATCTGCACATCTTTGGATTGTGAAAGGAAACCAGAGCACCAAGAGAAAACCCACGCAGAGATGGGAGAAAGTGCAAACTCCACACAGACAGTGACCCAAGGTTGAAAGCAAACCCAGGTCCCATGTGCTGTGGGACAGCAGTGCTAACCACTGTGCTGCCCCTGAGCCAATCCCACAAATCTTTTCTGCATTCTCTCTAATGCTATTGCATCTTTCCTTAAGAAAGGCACTGAAAACTGACAACATTGCTGTGTTTTATGCAAAGTTGACATGGCATCCTTTGGCTCTTGTACTCCACACCCTATTAATAAAGCCTAGAATACTGCTATGCTTTATTAACCACTTGTTCAACCTGTCCTCCACCTTCAATGACTTATGCACACTTACAATTTCTGAAAATTATAACCAATTGTTTCACACCCGCGTTTGGTATGCTCAAAGACAGCCCCACAACTTTCTGGGAGCATGACACTTTTGTGCTGGAAGAAGCGGTGAAAGAGAAAGCAAAATATGGGTCTGTAGAACACAGACACAATGTAAAACAAAAAAAGGCAAAGAGGTGGTGAGGCTCAAACAGCAAAATGTTTTTGGTGCTGGGCAGAGAATTTGGTATCAGAATCAAAAAATGCCTGTTATCAATGGGGCAAAAAAAAACGATAAGCCCAAAGCCAATTACAATACAGGATGTAATTATAATGCAATGAATTAAAGATCTACTATTAAAGTTCTGCCTGCTTTATCCAGTAATAACACCAATATTAATTTTCTCCTAAAATGTAGCAAAAAAATTAATCGTTGATGCTATGTGAATGTATTTAATTGTACTTGCCATTTTAATTAGTCCAATACTATGTACTATGCTACTTATTTCACTAACACCTGAAACACACATTTTAACCTTCTGTTGATTAATTTCATTTAAAGTTACAACTGTTTATGGGTCACATTTAATCATCTAGGAACTTGATCTTAATTACTTTCTCCCCCTCTCCCCTTAATAGTACCTGTGACCAATTTGGTAATTTGATCACATTCTTGACATGGTGGTGGGATTGTGGGTGAAAGAAGCATTGTAATTTAATAAAGGGTCCTCTACTCTACTTTGACCTTGGGTGATAAACCAATCTCAAATGAATGAGTGGGAAAGGATGTTACCAAGCAGGAAATTACTGACCTCAAGAGTACTATTTAACAATGGAAATCAGGCAAATGAACAAAGGAAGAAATTTACAGTCTGGGCAAGGAGTTGGGGGGAGGGAAGGGAAGAGAAGTTCTCACAGTTTGCACAAATCATTACCATCATGTTGAGGCATTTTGTTTGGTAGAACAGATACTTTAAAACGGTAAAGATCAAAGGTCTCTGCAGGAAATCACATCTGACCGTGACATACTATCAACTTAACAAATTTTGCAAATGCTCTCATATCACAGTATGGACCATTTGATGTTTTCATGTCTTGACACAGACATGGAAGTAACAACATCTAAAAATCACTCAATATGTTAATCGCTGCTAATGGCTGAGTGTGTCACCACCAAGTCACTGCATAAGAACATTTAAAGAAAATGTGATAGCACTTAATGTTGCTTGTATCAAATTGCTGTAGTGAACCACGAGTAGAAGGAGAATTATATAGCCAGCTGTAGAGCTGGCCACTCGGGTTCAGACTGCTACATTTGTAAGCAAAGCCCTTTGGGAAAGAAAAATAGCCACAAATAATGATGCTTCAACACGTCAGAATGCTTGGAAGAAGGGAACCTCATCACAACAAATGTTATAATCCTGGGGACTCTGTGGGAAAGGAAGCGTAGCTGTTTAAACAAGAGCATTTTCATTTTAAAAATGCAATGCTTCCAAAATGTGTAATTCATTATAAATCTACAGGAAATCATTTTTGCAAGTTTAACTAATGCAACGAATTGGAAGAAGTTAAACAGTCAAAGTTGTTTAGCAACTTCCACCTTGGGAACTTAGGATTGCTTATTTTCAATACTTTTGAGTGTAGTTTGAAAGCCAGATGTTGTGTGTTTGACCATGGAATAATCTTTACCATCTGTAATGGTATTCAGTGACATTCTATGCACCAGGACGTGGGTGGGAATGATTTGAAGGGTATTATGTTGCTCAAAGCAATTACATATTGTCTAAAAATGCTCAAGTTTCTGTTAAAAAGGCTGGTAATCAAATTTTGCATGTCCATACATATTAAAACATTTTGACCCCTGACCTCAAATGTATATTTAAAGTGCATGGAAATTTTATTGCACCATTCCAAATTTCTAAAAGCATTGAATTTAGAAGTTTAAGTTCCTTAAAATCATCCCCCCTAGAGAATGTCGAACATGTATCCTGTAAAAATATTGTTAAAATACTACGTTGTTGTTATTCGTTGCAACACAGTTCTAATGCTAAACCACATAATTGACAGGGATGTCTCTCTCTCAAGTACGAGAATCATAGTCAGTTTCATATTTTAAAAATCAATATAAAAGATGCATTAAAAGAATAATTTGCTTATCCACTAATTAATTTCCAAATTTAAGTGTGTTAAGTGTGTTGAGATTGGAAACTTCAACTCCTGGTGTACCTTGGGGCTTCAGTGCATGCACAGACTGCACACATGCAGACTGGCATATTTGCCAATATGGGCCAGCACATCTATGCATATGGGGAAACGGATTCCATAGAATTCCTACAGTGCGCTGGACCACTGAGTCTGCATCGACTAGGTGAAAGAGCATCCCACACAAGCCCTCGCTCTGCCCTATCCCCATAATCCTGCACATGAACTGTGGCTAATTCACCTAACGTAACAACTTGGAACACTAAGGGGCAATTTTATTATATCCAATCCACCTAATCTGCATGGTTCTGGACCGTGGGAAGAAATTGGAGCAAGCCCACATGGACAGAGGGAGAACGTGAAAACTCCACATAGAAGACCCAAGGCCAGAATTGAATCCGGGTCCCCGCTGCTGAGAGGCAGCAGTGGTAACCACAATGCCATCGATAATGGCACAGAAGCCTGGGATCAGTGACCAGGCCCAGCATGCCATTGAAAAAGTAAGTGTCCCAGGCAGGAGAGCCCAAGAAATAGGGCCCCAGAAAGAGGACAGCGACAGTGTCCCAGCTCAGTCAAAGGGAGGGGCAGCGACAAAAGGTTCTAAACAAGCAAAGTGCTGCTGTTTCAATTTAAAGTGAAAAAGGCTCAAAGGAAGCCATGGTAATTGAAGAGGATACAAAGAAAGCCCTGAAGTTTCAAGGAGACAGCCGAAGGTGGCGACCCTGTCTTGCGGGCTATTGGAGCAAAGGTAACCCTTGGAAGCAGTAATGTTCTGCTGGTGCAAAGAGCTGAAATTGTGTTTGTAAGGTGGCGTTCAAATGTAAACACAGGAATCCACGGGAACAGAATTTCAGGAGACAAGATTGAAATTCTATGAGGTGGGCTGTTGTTAAACTCATCCAAATTGGAGCAACATTTAGAGAGAATTCCAAGGCAAGATCTTCAAAAGAGTGACTAGAATCCCTAGTGAGAGGGGCGGAGTTACAGTGGGACTGTTTGACTCTCAGCTTTGTGGATGTCTGGGTGGGTTGTTGAGAAATCTGTGGAATCTGTTTTAGCCACATCTGGCATTTATTGTACAACGTGGTGTGTTTAACCAGTATGCCAGCTAATTCACATGCACCTCATATTAAACCTGAATAGTAGAATACAAGATAGGTATCGTACATGTTTATCTTTCTGACCTTTTTTTGTTTGAAACCCTAGAATATGGTAGATTTCTTTGTTGAGCAAGAATCCTGAATCTCAAACTTTGTTTCCAAGTAGACAATAGGTCACTGGCCCCTAACTGGATTCTAACAACAACATGGGGATCTAGGTGAGGATCAATGAAAAGTTGCAAGATTTTCAGGTATGATTTTAACTACGTTCATACTTTATATGGTTATTCTTAGGCCGCACCACAGCAAATTCTTTTGGGAAATAGCCTGTGGAGTATTTCAAACGAGATCAGCTATTCTTTAAATTTGTGCAATGTTATAATGCCAATTATTTATAAATCAATCTTTTCTTTAATTCATTTGTGGGACAGGGGCATCGCTGGCTGGTCAGCATTTATTGCCCATTCCTACTTGCTCGAGAGTCAGCCACATTGCTGTGGCTCTGGTGTCACATGTAGGCTAGACCACGTAAGAACAGCAGATCTCCTTCCCTAAAGGACATTAGTGAACCAGATGGGTTTTTCTAACAATCGACAATAGTTGCTTTCTCAATGGCGTGCTGCTCCTGGTCACCTGACTCCAGCAAGAAAAAGAAGATGGCTTAGTCTCAAGTTAACCACCATTATGAATCAGTACTTGAACAATAAAGGTCAACAACAGGACGTAGTGAGTCCTGTGTCAGTGTAAACTGATAGCAGAATCAGCCTCTATTAATTATTTCAAAGATGCACTCTTCCAGTGTGTTTGATAGTAAAGTTTCATTTTGTCTCAAACTTCCTTGGTCTACAGAGTAGTTACTTTCTCTAGCCAAATATCACTAGGTTCAATAAACTGCTGTCACCTGTAACTATAATCAGCAGTTGCACGTGGTCATTAAAAGATGCTACAGTGTACTGTCATTTGTTTGTTATAGGTCATTGCCACACAAATGATAATGCTATTTGGCATTAAGGGCAGCACAGTGGTTAGCACTGCTGTCTCACAGCGCCAGGGACCCGAGTTTGATTCCCAGTCTGTGCAGAGTCTGAACCTTCCCCTCGTGTCTATGTGGGTTTCCTTTGGGTGCTCTGGTTTCCTCCCACAGCCCAAAAGACGAGCTGGTTAGGTGCATTGGCCATGCTAAATGGTGAGAGTTTGTCTATGATGCTTAACAGGGATAAAATACCTGTTATATTTAGGAATTAATAAGCAATCTCACCTATGTGTGAGCTCTGCCTTTATGAGAATGAAACCAACATTTAACCTGTGGAGATCAAGGAGGAAGACAGAGGAAGGAAACAAAGCAGGGAAAAAAAAATTGGTGCAGAATGAGAGCAAAGAGTGTAATTGAGAAAAGATTGAATTCATATGGTCATCCGTCATGGAAACAAACAGGAAGTGTGGAGGGGTGAACAATGGAGATGGGACTGGCAGATAAAGGAGAAGGAAGTCTAAGAGCAGATCGAAAGAAATGGCTGAGAGGATTAAATGCAGTGGGATTGGATGACTGAAAGGAGGATATGGAAAAGGGTGGAGAATCAGTATTGTGGAGACCCTAAGTAAAATAACAAACAGAATGAAAAAGCATGAAAAAACCTTCACAGAATCTTTGGTACGTTTTAATTTCACTATCGTATTTAACTGACTACTGGTAGTTTAATCCCATGACAGCCCTAAATTGTTGAGATTCATCTTTTTTTTAAAGAAACTGGTTTATTCCATATCTGTGCTCAAGAAATTTTGGCTAATGTTGGACTGTAGCCAATAATAAACAGACACGATTAGGCATATGGTGTACTGTATTCATCCACAGTATCTTTTCTTTCCCAAAGAGGAATTATTGGATTTAACAGGAAATACAAACAGATGTACTGTTTCCTATACTCATTTTAAGGTTTGGCAACATAGAACATTTCAAATAAATCTTCATTGACTTTGTGCTACAACTAACACAGTGTGTACATAAAGTTTTAACTCTTCGTATAGTTAGTTACTTATGGCTCTTTGCAAATTTCCACAGGAAATTCTCCAGAACTCTGGCATAGCAGCTTTCTGGACTGAAACACATGGTTGATTTTAAAGTCATACCAAAGATAAACTTTCACGTTTGTAGTTTTGCAGCTAACACACTTTAAATGCAATTTCAAATGAACAGTTTTTGCATGCTGACATTACTACAATGCCCAAGTAACTTGGCCAATTAGGACTGGCTTTTATTTATGTTGAGCAAATAATGTGTTACTCAGAAGGTTACTGTGTTAGTCATTAATACTGGGATAAGATAAGGGAGGAATGGTAAGATTCTGCACTGCACCAAAGGTTACGAAGATGATGTAAATATTGAGACAACAGAGAATATTCATCTACCAGAGAAACAGAACTTGAACAGGAAACACTCTTATAACACAGTCATAATGGTAAACTGGACCTAATTTCTTCCTTTCTTTCACAAAAGCATCTTATTACATTTGGAGCACAAATCCAATATGTACAGTGAGCTCCTTAGCCATTGTTTGTGCACAAGTCTGGAAGCTGATCACTTCAGCATTGTAGACATCACCACAGAGCTCGCTATGTTTTCACACGCATATTTTCCAACAGGGGATTGTAGGATAGAGATTAGATGTAGGTTAATGTTTATCAAACAAAAACATTCTGAGTTAAATTGTGCAGCCCACTCATCAGTGGATTGGAAGTTTGACAAGAAACACATATTTAATGTAATCTGTTCCATTTGCAAACCCCAACATATCCTTACAGATGGGACATGTCTCTCTATTTCCTATTACACATATTAACCAACTGCTGTCAATTGCTATGTGCATAATTTTCATCCAAAGGAACCACTTTGGAATAAAAACGCTCATAATTTACATCTTTGATGTCAATATTAGGTGGATCACACACAAACATAGGTATTGTGGTGCAACAGATAGTGTCCCTGCCACTGAGCCAGAAACTCTGGGTTTGAGTCCCACCCCAGGACTTGATGGCCAAGGAAGGTGCATTCATAACGCGTCAAACAGGCTGAGTGTCAACCTGCAAATCTCTACAATGCACGTCAATAACAAGTGGTAAGAATGGGAGAGATCACTTATTAACCACGTGACAGAAAATTCTGCCATCAATACTGATTGTTCCAAGTGACAATATGATTATAAAATTGCATGCTGCCATAGCAACTCAATTTCCTGTGTGAATTGCAACGTCACCACATAACCATAGGGAAAACAAACCATAGTGAAAACAGCAGTTAAGAATTAAGAATTGTCTCAGCTCTAACAGTCCACCTCAGAAAATAGGCCAGTTCTTCCTATCTTAAGTGAGATCATTAACTTCTGACGTAAAACCAAAATATTCTCTCTCATAAGTTGCCTTGCATGCTTTATTCAGGCCAATATCTTCGAAGGAAACTAAAATCTATGGAAGAGTGAATAAAATGCACATCCATTAAATCGGGTTATGGAAATATACAAGGAACATTACATTGCATGCTCTATAATAACTTTGAGTGGGAAGACATGGTTTAACTTGAGGAAATTCTTCAGATTGTATGTCTGAACAGCTGGTAACAAAACAGCCTGAGAGCAATTCACTTTAACATGGTTGTCTCTTGATTATGGGACTTAAACAAGGAAGCACTTTCTCCTTAGCTCATTCCAGCTACACCACCTTTTGATGCCACCACTAAGCACCTTTCTCTGGTCTACAGATTGACCTGCTAGAGGTAGATTCACCATGACCATAGATTAGGCAAGGGGAGGGCAATAAAACAGCAGGGGCCGTACCTCTGAGTTCCAAGCCATTGTACTTATATGGGGGTGAGAAAGTAGTTACCCAAAGATGCATTGGGAAACTCCATCTCCCTGAGGTTTGCAGTTAAGATTTACACAGCAATTGCCTGGGAAGTGCAAGCTTTCCTTGGGCAATTGCCCTGCAATGGGAACCATCCAGAATGGGATTCGAATCTCTCAAAACTTCAAATGGTTCTGGCTATACATCATCAATAATTACCCAGAAAAGATTAGAAGGGTTAAAACTACTTCTAACTTCTGGGTAACTATTGTTCAGGTTCAGTTACTCCACCCACACCCATGAACTGCCAAAGGGGTCAACACTCATGGAGACTCCATCCTACAAGTGCTCTTATCCCCTCCACCCATGGGGACTACCCCCACCCCACAGTACCTCCCCACCTCAAGAAGAACCCCCACCAAGTAGGACTCAAATTGACACCCTCATCCCAACCCCCCTTTCCCAGTCCAATCTGAAAACCCCCACCCCAAGATACAGCACAACCCAACTGCCAAACCCCAAAAGCCTATTCATTTAATATCCCCCTGCCCTGTTAAGAGCTTTTAAACTTGACATGGCATTTCTTTAGTTTATCTGGTTTATGGTGGTTGATGCTTCAAAAAAAAAGGGAGTGTGTTGACTGAGTTAACCTCGATGCTAGCCCCAGGTATTGAGAAGGAACATCAAGCAAGGCAGGAACAAAAAATATTTCAGGGAAGGAAGCAGAAGAGCAGTGGCAATCTGACTCTAATTGCCGCTCCATCGAAGTTCAGGCCCAAGATTTTGAAGCTGTACTACTTTTTAAAAACTGCTTCTACAGTAAATTATTCTGGAGGTGCTACTTACTTCATGAATTAATACTGTAAATCTGCACACCTTCAAATGGAATTGAGCATAGCAGCAGAGTCAGAATTGAAAAGTTAAGGAGTTGGGTTAAACTTGTAAGGAATCATAGAAACCCTACAGTACAGAAAGAGGCCATTTGGCCCATCGAGTCTGCACCAACCACAATCCCACCAAGGCCCTACCCCCATATCCGTACATATTTTACCCACTAATCCTCTAACCTATGCATCTACAGTCAATTGTGCATGGCCAATCAACCTAACCTGCACATCTTTGGACTGCGTGAGGAAACCCACAGACACGAGGAGAATGTACAAACTCCACACAGTGACCCAGGCTGGGAATTGAACCCAGGTCCCTGGAGTTGTGAAGCAGCAGTGCTAAACACGGTTACCGTGCCGCATGATCTTGGTCGGATGGTTACGTATCAAGAAAGGTTTTGGGTCCTCCGTCCCCCTCAGAAAACTGAAAGGTAGGCACAGAAAGGTGACGTTTCCGCTTGCTGGTGGGATAAGAATAAGAAGCCAAAATAACGTCATTTATAGTACAGAGGAGGCAATTCAGCCCAGAGTTCAAATTGTCTCTCTGTGCAGCAATCCAGTCAGTCCCATTGTCCTGCTCTATTTACATAGCTCTTGAAATCTATTTCCTTCAAGTGTCCGTCCAATTAAAATGCAAATGTAGTCATTGATAAAGCCAGCATATACTTCAGGAGGAACTTCTATATCCAGAATGGCTGGAATATGGAGTTCTTTACGATAAGGAGTAGTTGGGGCGAACAGCATAGATACACACAAGGGCAAGTTAGGTCAGTACGAGAGAGAAAGAAATAGAAGGATATGTTGATGGGGTTAGATGAAGGTGGCATAAAGAATGACACAAATCTGAAGGGGTAAATGGCTTGTTTTCTGTGTAGCAAATACTCTGATATACTACTTTGTAACAAGGCTAATAATTATCATCATATTTCCAGAAGTAGGACAAAAGTACAATTGTACGCTCAGGTTCAGATTTAAAAACAAAAAAACGTTAGTTGTTAGGATCACTTCAAAAGGTTGGAGGAAGATTACTGTGAACAAGTTACACATTTATCACAATCTAACAAGTTATTATTTTGCTCGGGTTCACGTTTGAATTCTGAAACTGGGCCAGGAAGAGCAGGCTCGAGCAAAAGCTACCAGAACATTGTGATTCATGTCAAAGTGACATTTGGCTAAGGTCAAGTGTAGTATCGAAAAGCTGTGCTTGGCTGAAGTCATTAGGTTACATTTCAGCTTTATTTGAAGTAATTTTTAATAAGTGGCATCTCGGCCTTTTGGCTAAGATGCAAATGAGAGATCAAGCCTTGGAGGAAGAGCTATGCCTACGCCAATCAGCTTGGATCACGTAGATCAAGCCCAAGACAGGAGGTGAGGGCCCTGACTTGTCAACTTGGATTGGGAATGTCTCACTTGTTGAGACTCTGAATTGGACTTGATTTGATTGAATTGGAATAAAAAACAAAAAGGACCAAATCAGGCAGATGTCAACTATTTTTAAATTTTCAGTACTTGTATAAATCTCTTGAAAAATGTAAATAACCCCTGATATGCACTGATTAGTACGTTTGCTCTTTAGTATCTGCCAAGTTACCTGCTGCTTCTTTTCTATGTGTAATGAAATAAAGTTCATGCTTGCTTTATCAGTAGGGTATAAACATCCCTTGTGCCACAAAGTAGCGTCCATACAACAAGTCAATGGGTAATCTCCTGTACAGATAAATTATGCAATTATTCATTTGGCTTACACATATCCAATTACAGTTTGTTAAAAAGACAGCTTTAGATTCCAAGAGACGAAGTCCACTGGCAGAAACAAATGTGAACACTATTCCAATCATGGCCTCACTGACAACCAATTTCAGTGAACAAAAAAAGCATGTCAAATGAAAATCAGTTCACACTGAGTTATTGATTTAAATACAGATCATATGCAGGTATCATTCAGTTACAATATCTGTCATGATATAGTTCCTTGATTAGCAATCTGGTTTAAATAGATTGCAGTGCACTAAATTGGGTGAAAATAGATTTTAGACCTGTGCTGCATATTATCAACTAGCTAATCTTTTGTTTAAGTTAACTGTAGCCCGAATATTTTCAGGTCCTGGTGCAGAATATAGGTTTACATGGAGCACTAACACTCATCAGTTAGGCAGAATGGTCCATTTATATGCTGTGCATTTAATGTAATCCTTTAATTGTGTTGATAAGAATAAGAGGGAAGATAAATTGGGAAGGACCTGGTAACTAACTGGGATTAAAAACATTATGAACAACTCCTGTTCCTGCCTCCTTAAATGCTATCAAGAATTACCCACCATGATTCCCAGACTCTGAGCATACCCTCAAGTCTCCTGAGCAACCCAGCATACTATGCAGTACACTACCCCTGTACAGCAGTAGTCGAGTACACAAGAAAATAATGACAAGTGCAAATGTAGAAACGATTCTACTCTTGTGCCTATCCATATGGAGATTTTCCCTGTGAGCAATCAGTGCAACACTTTAGATCTAAAAGCAATTGGCAGTTAAGTTATCCACATTGTTAGATAATCTTAATATTTAGTTTAAATCTTCTGCCACTTGTTATTACTTCAATTGTACACTCTTCCCAACTGACGAACCAGTCTCTTCTGCTGGAATATAATTGACTAACAGATGCACAAAAGCATGCTGGGACAGTTTGCTGTAAATTTTCTCTCTTCTCCTCTACCCTCTGTGTCCTCACCTATCTAGATGAGAAGTGACTGAGACCTATTTGGCACTTCTCCACAGTAGCTCAGCTGAAATTAGGGATTTGCCTGCAAATGTAATGTTTATAAAGAGGATCTGGAGACTGTAGCTAATCAGTAATCTTGCCCATTCATCTGGGTTTCAACCAAATCAGTAAAGCATCTTCTCCCCCACACCACCCCATCTCCAACCCCTTCCTTTGGCTGGAAAGCTTTTAACTAAGTTGTTTTGTAGTTGCAAACTGATTCCTGTTTGGGATCATCCTTAATGATATACAATGGTTGATATGAAGTACTGGCACTTCAAAAAGTACTTGGGAGCTCTGGTTCATTAAGCACTGAAAGCTAACATGCAAGCACAGCACGTAATGAAGATGATAAATGGTTCGTTGGCCTTTATTACAAGAGAATTTTAGTACCAAGAGTAAAGCTATCTTACTGCATTTATATAGAGCCTTGTTGAGACCACACCTGGAGTAGCGTATGTAGGTTTGGTCTCCTTACCCAAGGAAAGATGTACTTGCTATAGAGAGTACAACAACTGTTCATGTAACTCATTCCTGGAATAGAGGGATTGTTCTGTGGAAGAAAGATTAAGTAGACTGGGCTTTTGAAGAATGAGCAGTGTTGATTCAGTCGTACACAATTCCTACAGGGCTCAGCAAATTAGATACCAGAAGGATGTTTCCTGTGGCTAGGGGATTTAGGCCATGGGACACAATCTCATAATGGGCAAGCATTTAGGACTGAGATGAGGAGGAACTTCTTCACTAAAAGGATTGAGTGTCTTTGGAATTCATTAACCCCAGGGAGGCTTAGTTATTGAATATATTCAACATTGAAATTGAAAGATTTCTACATTGTAAGAACATTACAGGATACGGGGAAGTGCAGGAAAATTGTTAGATGATCAGCCATAGCTCATATTTCTTATGTTCTTATTACATTAGGAAGCTGGGTCAATTTAGTGAATTTCAAAAATTACGGTTCCTAATACCCAAAGTAGTATTTTACAATCCTATAAAGTTTAAGCTATTTACACAATAACCAGTTAATAGTTCTGTAGTGTTAAAAACTATACAGAGAAATGTCCTCACTCACTACTAAAAACAAAGATGTTCAAACTGGGGTCTGCAAGGAGATCCCAGGGGCTTTGAGGCATCAGATTTCTGTTTGTTCAGGCTCTGAACAGACAGCCTTGAAAATTCCATATTTTTTGTTGTGTCTTACAACATTACTTCTCCTCCTTAGGTCACTGGTGTGTCAGCTGCAAGTCCAGCTGGTAGTACTTTGAACTTTCAATCTTCTGACAGGCTAAGTCCCATTCCAGGCTGACGCTCCAGGGCAGTACTGAGCGGGTGCTGCACAGTCAGAGGAACGATTGTTTTGATGAGATGAAATGTTAAGCTGGAGGCCGTCTCTGTCCTTCGGATGGACTAAAAGAAAATCTTATTTTGAGGAATGCAGGGAGTTATCCCAGGTGTCCTGGTTAATATTTATCCCTCAATCAACATCAGAAGAGCAGATTATCTGCTCATCATCACTTTGCTATTTCAGAGTTTGCTGCATGCAAAATAGCCCACTCATTTTCCGACAATGCAATAATGACAATCTTCAAAAGTACTTCATTAGCTGTAAAATGCTTTTGGGTATCTGACAGCTATGAAAAGCACTATAAAAGACAAGGTTTTTTGAAGCAAAAGCACTTTTGCCAACTGTAACACAACCTCCTTTTTGGTGGTTAAATTAATGTCATCTCCAAAACATCTTCTAATTTCAAAGATATCCAGATAATGTTACTAGCAAATGGTACCGATGCTGTACATAATGCACATGAAAAGATCTAGTGTAAATAAAATGCATTTGTCAGTTTTGTAATATAACATCAAAATTAAATATACATGATGTTGCCACTACTTTTCAAATAAAACTACTTCAGAACATCAAAAGCTACTCATCACTTCTTCATTCCTTGCTTGATCATATCAGACGTGGAAACTTGAAACAAGACCAAAGCAGAGTAAAGACAGTGTGGCACAAAGAAACAAAAAGCACTTTGATTTCTTGAAGATAGAATTTCAAAAACCATAAAACCTATAGAACTGTTTAATGTAAACAGTCATGCTGTGAAAAAAATAATTGCATGCACCTCAATTACATAGCGGTCTTCTGTTTTTTCTTAAAAAAAACAGAGGAAGCCAATTATCAAATATGTTTAGTTCACATTTCAGCATTGTCTGATGTGTCCTTAAGGCGATACAGAAGTTGATTTTCGGAATACATCAATAACATTTCCTAAATCAAGTGGTTTCTTTCCCCATGATCAGCAACCATAAAGGTAGACACCAATAATTTGTGGACAGTTACTTACTCATACATTCCACATCAGGGTCTCCCCAGAAGAATTCTTGACAGTCACTGCAAGTTCGCCCTCCAAAGCCAGCCATGCACTGACATTGTCCTGTGAACTGTAAGAAAAATACAGAAACTTACATAATCACCAACTGACTTTCTTTTAAAACCAATTTGCAATTGAATAAAAGCTAAATAAAGCAATAATTATAATATTCCTTACTGTCAAAATGAGAAAATCAAATTTTCTCCTCCATTTCCACTGTTATGGTAAAATTTAACAAATGCATGTCAATTAGTTATGCTCACCATCATGCAATGGATCCGTAACCATCAGGCCAGACACTACTAAAACTTGCTTGAGATGGTGTTGAGACACTTCTTAAGATGGAAATCCTTACCTGGGCATAGTTTCCCTCTAATGTCTCAATATGGGTGGTAGAGTGAAATTATTTCCACTGGTGGATGGGTAAACAACCAGAGCATACCCATTTGAAGTGACTGGCAAAAGAATCAGGTGACATGAGGGAAAATTTATTTCTGCGCACTCCAGTGATTAACATCTGGATTGCACATTGAGTGTGTGGTGGAGGTAGATTCAATTGAGACGTCAAATGGGAACTGGCTAAGCATCAGAAGAGAAAATAATTTGCAAGGCTACGAGGAAAAGGGCAGGATAATGGGGCTGGTGAGTTGTTCTTGCAGGGCACAGGCATGGACACAATGGTCTGAATAACCTGCTTCTGTGCTGTAACCAGTCTATAATTCTAATGGGAGCTATTCATTCTGGTCTTGACAATAGATAGGGATGGGATGATGAGGAAAGCAAACAAGAAATAAAGGAAGGAGGGGGAGAAGAGAAGATTGGAACAACAAATTCCTATCCTATTTTGCCCCCATATCCACAGGCTCCTTTGAAAGGCCTCTGGTGATGTTGAAACAGAATCCCAGGCAATTTCCCTCATGTATAATTGCAACAGCTGAGGTCATGTAACTCATCCCAAAACTGGGTTGATATTTCCTGCTAATCCTGGACTGTATGGCTCAAACTACTTGCCTGATAAAACTGCTAAACCGTTTAAGGGGAAATTGTATCAAATGTTTTAGTACATGATTCTAATCTGACTTAATTATTCTGAGGACACAAGTGACGCGAGGATGGGTGCATTTACTTCTTACCCTTATTTACCCTAATAATGGGTCTTCTTCCAGGCAAGAGTGGCTTCTTAGTGACAGAGTGCATTTGAGAATTAACCACTGGAACTGCATGGAAATCGTTGGGCAGGTTACCTTTTGCAAAGTTCATTTTAAAGCTGAACCACTTGGGTTTTTAATCACAACCCACTCGTAAAAGGAAGAATAATGAAGGGGCGCAGGTTTATCTTTTTCACAAGCGATTTGGGTCTGGAATACACAGCCTGGAAGTGTGGTGGATGCAGGTTCAATTAAGGCAGTCGAAAGGGCATTAGATGATTACTGGAATAGAAACAATGCGCTGGGGTATAGGGAAAAAAACAAAGAAATGGCACTAAGCCATGATCCTCATTTAGAGAGCTGGTGCAGATGGGTAAAATTACCTCCTTTTGCGCTGTAACAATTCTGTCATTTAGCAGAATCAAGGATAGTTGCTCCTGCACCTCCTCGGAAATCTATAAATTACCAGATGTAACTTGGTAATTAGCCATAGTTTTTTTTTTAATTCCCCAACTATCCTCAAGAAGATTGGTGAGCTGCCTTCTTGAACTCTGCAGTGTAGCTATACCACAGTGCTGTTGGGGAAAGTGTTCCATGATTAAGAAGCAGCGACAGCGAAGGAATGGCAATATTCTTTCCAAATCAGGATGGTGAGTGGATTGGAGGGGAATTTCCAGATGGTGGTGTTCCCAGATATCTGCTGCCCTTGTAGATGGTAGTGGGTTTGGAAGGTGCTGTTTAAGGAGCCTTGGTGAGTTCTTGCAGTGCATTTTGTAAATGGTACACAATGCTGCCAGTGGTGGAGGGACTGAACGTTTGTGGATGGGGTGCCAATCAAGCGGGCTGTTTTGTCTTAGATGATGTTGAGCTTCTTGAATGTTGTTGTTGAGACTACACATCCAAGCAAATGGATCCATATTACCCTAGACTTGTGTTTTGTAGAGGGTGATAAGCTTTGGGAGTCAGGAAGCGAGTTGCTTCCCAGCCTGACTGGTTCTTGTAGCCGCCACAATATTTATATTGCTAGTCCAATTTCATTTCTGGTTATTGCCGTCCATAAGATGTTGACAGAGAGGAGGGGAGGGGAGTGAATTTCAGCTAATGACAACGCCACTGAATGGCAAGGATCAATGACTAGATTCTCTCGTTGGTCATTGCCTGACGCCACTTGTCAACCTGATCATTGATTCTTGCTGCATTTGGACATGGATTGCTTCAGCATCTGAGTCACCGAAAATGGAGAGCATCGTGCAAACATCAGACAACATTCCACTTCTGACCTTGCGATGGAAGGTTGGCCACTAATGAAGCAATTGAAGATGGTTGGGCCTCGGACACTTGTTTAAAAAAGTCCATAAGCATCTCTCTCTAAGAGAGGGAATTGATTGTACATATGAGAAGCACCAGTCTGCAAGGCTAGGCAAGGTGAGAAGGCAAGACTTTCATGAGCTACCACAGCCAGCACAAGAGAATGAACTGGCATCATTTTGCATTATGCTGCAGCCATTGTACCAACTGAGTCTCACATTACCAAATGTATTGAAGTAAATTTCACAACTGATCTCACTTCAGTTCGCTAGTCTTAAACTTTAAATTAACTCATAGATGTGAATCATTAGGTCAGTGGTTAACCCCATTGTCATCAAATGTACTCACTATGACACATTTAATAGAATACTGTATAATTTAACATCAGGTCCCATATTAATATGGAGATTGGTATATCAGAATAAATGGAAAATCACGCTGAATACACTGGGTGCCTAACTCCGATTGAGCTTAGAGTGCACATTCAAATTTACTGCTACATTTTAATAATAAGGCAATTAGACATGATCTGTAGTCAATAAATATATGCATGACCATAAATAAAAAATACTCAGGTTGCACTTCAAGGGCCAAGTTAAAAAACATTATTATTCATTAGAATTACTTGTCAAAAATAATGACCATGCTTGCCTAGTATTTCTTAATAATAAGCACCATGAAACTCAATAAAATTGTTCAAAGTTTCAAACAAATGTTCTTAGGTCTGAGTAACATCTTTACAGGAATTTTCTCACCTCATTACAAGATGCTGCACGTGAGTGGACTTCATTACAATTGCAGAGTTCACAGCCTGCTCCACTTGCTAGTTTCCAGGTATTAGGTGCGCAATGATCACACATAAGACCAATCACATTGGGAAGACAAGGACACTGGCCAGTGGTTTGGTTGCAATGACATTCACCCGCAGAACACTGGGTTTGTACTGTACCCAAGTGATTGCAGACACACACTAAAAACAAAACAGGAGAGTCATATTTATTTATCTTTCATACATAAATTGTGTACCCGAGCAATGCTGAAATGCAAAATTACTCTCCAAGACAAATTATAGACAAACAGAACTGAAATGTTTACATTGACTGCAAAATGTTGACCAGAGAAACAAAAGCAATCAACTCCTGATTCCGAAGAAAGCTGTCCAGAAAGATCAGCAATCTTTGTGGCATGGACTTCAGCAACATCAGCTGACTGAGACACCAAGCCAAGGACATCTCCAGGCACTCCGCAAAATACATCAACAAATAGGATAAGCAGCCAATCACACTGAAGTATTCTTGTAGGCAGCAAACCAGGAAGTAAAATGCACTGATTTTAGTCCCCTTCTGAATTAATTTTTTGTTTACAGGAAGCAAAATAAATCACTGGGACATGCTCACGGGATTTAGGTAGAAAGTGAAATACCAAACATGAATTTGATCTTAATTGAGAAATATGACATTTCACAGATATAAAAGTACTTTTTCCAGGCCAGTGAGACAGTTGTTCCAATCTTCTCTTCTCCCCTCCTTCCTTTATTTCTTGCTTTCCTGTTTGCTTGTTTGCTTTCCTCATCATCCCATCCCTATCTATTGTCAAGACCAGAATGAATAGCTCCCATTAGAACTATAGACTGGTTACAGCACAGGAGGAGGTTATTCAGACCATTGTGTCCATGCCTGCTGTTAGAAACCCAGCGACATCTCATTAAACAATATGTAACTCTCTCTAGAGCTTTCAACAGCGAGCCTAATGTGTAAAAGGGTAAGTTTTCATCAGTTCAATGATTTCTACTCAACTACAGTTTGGGAGGTTTTCAACAGTTCACCCCGTAGGGATGCACAGAAAACAACACCCAGATTTCCAGGTCTAACTGTACAAACAGCAGAAGTGATAAAAGCAAATTACCGCGGATGCTGGAATCTGAAACCTAAAGAGAAAATGCTGGAAAATCTCAGTTCTGGCAGCATCTGTAAGGTGAGAAAAGAGCTGACATTTCAAGTCCAGACGACCCTTTGTCAAAGCTGAATGACAAAACTTTAACAAAGGGTCATCTGGACGTCAAACACCAGCTCTTCTCTCCTTACAGGTGCTGCTAGACCTGCTGAGATTTTTGAGCATTTTCCCTAGAAGCAGAAGAGAAATGATGGTGAAACTATTAGAATTCATTATTACCATTAGAAAAACAGGGACAATTAAATTCATTGCTTATGAACGCTTCACAACCAAATAAATAAAATTATAGAAATAAGGAACATTAATTTGCTCAAGTGGGAGCACTTTTGTCTTAACTGGGTTTCAGAATGTAATCCAGGCTGGCATTCAATGCAGTTTAGTGGTGTGGGTCTTTCCCACAGAATATTAATCAGTCTGTTCAGGTGGCTGTTAAATTACAGGGTATTCTCCTAATCAACATTCCTCCCTCAACCACCAACAAAAAAGCAAATTAACTGGTCATTCAATTCAAAGATCATATAAACAAACTGGCACTCACGGTTACTTCAGGAGATTAGACTTCTAAAGTAGTTCATTTGATATGAAGTTTTTTGAGAATTATTTTTGCAAGTTTATGTAATTAAAGGTAAACAACAAAGGACTAAACAACAAAGAACTGTCTGCTCGGAACCACATCAAGAACTATCCTGGAGGGGGAAGTTTTGGTTCACATCTGGTAGTATGGTCTAGCGTTGCTTCTATTTCTGATACTAGCTTCTCGAACTAAATCTCACACTGCATGAAGCAGAAATTTGTATTTTACATTAATGAACTTGACAAAAAAAGTTTTTGTGCCCTCACCTCCCTTTACTTTACTTCATAAACCCCTCCAGCTCACATCTTCAGGGCTCCTACCTCTGGCCTATTGTCTTCTTTCCATCATCTTTTCCAGCATTACTCACATGGCCTCTCACCATCAAGATATCCAGATTATTTTTTCTTTTGAAGATATGATTAAGGTCATGTTAGTCCACCCTTCAGGATTCTAATGTAACCCTTTATTGCCCAACGGACTGCCATAATCTTTCCCACTCCAATACATGCTTATCTTCCTGCGTACTATGGCATTCAGCTATTTGTACACAATTCCAAGATTTCCTCATCACAACATGCCTTCAAAAGCTCTCAAAAAAACTTCTGTCCACCCATTTGGAACTTGTATTAACTCATGATCAATGTGCCTGTCCCCTCCTCCCCTTCCATGTGCAGCAGCCTGGGATATTTCAGTAAATTAAGAAACATGCAAGTTGATGAGGCTTGAAGGCCCACACTCAGAACAATGCCAAATGCGTAATTTCACATTACAACGTCACAAGTATTGCCAGTCAATGCATATTAAGAAGTTTGTAATGTGTATAAATGCAAGCCAGTCTAAGTTCTACAACGGTTTGAAGGTAATCCAGAAAACAAACGCAGCAAGGATACCGGTTTGCAGCAGAACCGGATTACAGCTCAAAGCACAAGTTATACACATTCCTGATCTAATGCAACTCAGCTACCAGGAAAGATGTTGACTCAACTGAAAAAGGGATTGCATTTGGAAAAACTAAAAGGTCAGTTTCTTCTGAAGAATTACAACTCTAGCAGATCTTCAATTACATCTTCCTTGAAGCAAAGAAATGACCCGTAATAAATATTTTCCATATATATGCATTCCGACTTGCATTTGACTACTAAATTACTGCAGATGGGATCAAATTAACTGGTGTTATGTGCTGCAAAACTGAGGTGGCCAAGAACCTTTATTAATTACTTTGCCATCCTGTTCTGACTTTAAAATCATTGAGAGTGTTTATGTAAACAAAGCTTTTATTTCCCTCAGGCTTGTGAAACCATGGGGAACAAACATGTTGATCTGGTGATAAAGCGCAATGAGTGTTTGCGAATTTGACCTTAGGCGGAAAGAGACAAGACTATGGAAGGTATCCATTGTCCTCATTCCATTTGGGAACCCAAGTGAATTTGTCCAGGATAATTAAGATTAGTACTAAAGCCATCAACAAAGAAAAACAGTAAGAGGATTAAGAACATAAGAAATAGGAGCCTCAGCTATTTACCATTTATATAGACGATCTGGAGGAGGGAACCGAGTGTATGGTGTCGAAATTTGCTGATGACACCAAGATTGGCGGAACGGCAAATTGCACGGAGGGTGTGGAGAGTCTGCAGAAGGATCTAGATAGGCTGGGCGAATGGGCCAGGAAATGGCAAATGGAATCTAATGTTGGCAAGTGCGAGGTGGTCCACTTTGGTAGGAATAATGGTAGGAAGGACTATTACTTACGGGGCGAAAAACTGCAGCAGGCGACGGTGCAGAGGGACCTTGGGGTCCTTGTGCATGAGTCGCAAAAACCCAGCCTGCAGGTGCAGCAGGTGGTCAGGAAGGCGAATGGGATGCTGGCCTTCATAGCAAGGGGGACTGAATATAAAAAGTAGGGAGGTCTTGCTGCGGCTGTATAGGGCATTGGTGAGGCCGCAGCTGGAGTACTGTGTGCAGTTTTGGGCGCCGTACTTACGCAAGGATATTTTGGCCTTGGAGGGAGTGCAGAGGAGGTTTACTAGGCTGATGCAGGAGTTGAGGGGGTTGAGCTATGAGGAGAGGCGGAATAAACTAGGCTTGTACTCGTTAGAGTTTAGAAGAATGAGGGGAGATCTCATTGAGATGTACAAGATGATGAATGGGATGGATAGGATAGAGGTGGAGAGACTATTCCCGCTCAGAAAGGACAGTAGGACTAGGGGGCACAGCCTCAAGATAAAAGGGGGGGGCGGTTTAGAACGGAGTTGAGGAGGAACTTCTTCACTCAAAGGGTGGTGAATCTCTGGAATTCTCTGCCCGTTGAAGTGGTGGAGGCTGCCTCGCTAAATATTTTTAAGACGCGGGTTGATGGGTTTTTGATAAGCGAGGGGATTAAGGGTTATGGGGAGAGGGCGGGAATGTGGAACTGAGACATGACAGATCAGCCATGATCTTATTGAATGGCGGGGCAGGCTCAAAGGGCTGGAAAAAGATAACGTCACAGGAATTTACAGATACCCACACCTGGCGCTCTCCCTCATTTTCAGATCACACATTTTTAAAATTGAAAAAAGGTATGGTTTTCTTCTTGTTCAATTATGTTATTTAAATAAGTCTTCAAGTTTGTTCCAATTGCTGTTGATCAAGACAAGGAGGGAGACTGCCTCATTAACTATTGACTTGATAAGATTGGCTCCAATGACTAGCACAATGTTGCAGTGATTGAAGGATAACAAAAGATATCTATGTCAGACTCCATTTATTGACCATGGATCGCCCTTCAATACCATTATTCCTACAAAACTCATCTCCAAACTCCGTGGCGTAGGGCTTGGCTTCTCCCTCTGCAACTGGATTCTAGTCTTCCTAACCCACAGATCACAATCGGTAAGGGCAGGCAACAACACCTGCTCCATGATCATCCTCAACACTGGTGCCCCACAAGGCTGTATCCTCAGCCCCATACTATACTCCTTATTCACTTCTGACTGTGTGGCCAAATTCCTCTCCTTTTCAATTTTCAAGTTTGCTGATGACACCACCGTAGTGGGTCAGAACTCAAACAGTGGCAAGGAGTACAGGAAAGTGATAGAGAATCTGTTGAAGTGGTGCAAAGACAACAATCTCACCCTTAAATGCCGTAGTGAGAAGGCATTCCCGTCTACATCAACTGGGATGAAATAGAAATGATCAAGACCTTCAAGTTTCTTGGTGTCCAGATGACCAACCTGTCCTGGTCCCTCAACACCGATGCTGTAGTTAAGAAAGCCCACCAATGCCTCTACTTTCTCAGGAGGCTAAGGAAACCTAGTATGTACGCAACGACTCTCACCACCCTTTACAGATGCACTACAGAAAGCATTCTTTCTGGTTGTATCACAGCTTGGTACGGCTCCTGCTCTGTCCAAAACCACAAGAAACTACAAAGGGTCACGAACGAAGCTCAGCCCACACAAACCAGCCTCCCATCCATTGACTCCGTCTACACTTCCCACTGCCTTGGAAAAGCAGCCAGCATAATTAAAGGACCTCATCTTTCTCTACACTACAGCTATGACTGTAATACTACATTCTGCACATTCTTCTTCCTTATGTGTGGTATGTTTTGTCTGTATAGTGTGCAAGAAACAATATTTTTCACTAATATATGACTATAAGTCAAATCAAAAATAATCTCAAATGCCAAAACTGGGTGTAGTCTTGCTTTTGAGTCTAGAAGAGAGCCCTGAATGGTTGAAGTACATGGCTGCCACCAGCAATACTTGGTTTTAGGTTCTGGCTGCAATAAGGTAGGAGGTCTTTAGTTCCTTATTACAGCAGTGTTATTTCCAGATGTTGTTTTTTTAAACAGATTACTTTATTATATTGGCCAATGTCTTGGACAAACATGAAACATTTTCACAACTGTGCATACGCAAATCTTGCAGTCACGCTACTTTCCCAGCTGTCGCTGAATCTTTCCATAGTATAAACAAGAGAAATCTAACAAATACAATTGGCATATTTTACAAGCCCATACTATAAACAGATGACACAAATCACAAGAGCCCAAGAAGAATGACAGCACATACCAGGGAAAGTTCAGAACATACTGGGATCCTTTAGAAATATTGCAATTCAGCCAAGAGAAGATTAAGAAAATATGCATTTGATGATTCATAATTTCAGGTGTCTTACTTTTGCAATTCTGTTGAAGTGCATCGCCATAATAGCCAAGCTTGCAGAGGTTGCAGCTTTCACCCTCAGTATGATATAGACATTTGAGACACTCTCCTGTTTGCTTGTCACATGAGTCTGCATCAGTCATATCAATGTTGTTGCTGCACTGGCACGCCTGACAGTGCCCTCGCGTTTCATTAGGGTTACCGTAAAACCCAGATGTACATTCATCACACCTTGCGCCTGGCAGAAATAAAACATAAGGACCATTTATTAAACAAAAATCTTCGGCATAATGACAGTTGATATGAATTATGGAGTTTACAGAAACAAGTTGGTTGGCGTTGATGTGAAACCCCCACGAGCAGCATTTCTAATTTCGTGTGCCCTATTCCCATATCTCTTTACCCCCATGTTCTTTTTAACTACCCATTTAACCAATTCTGAAGGGTGGAATTTTCCAGTCCCGTCCACCACGGGAATCATAGCGGGTAGGATAGAAAATTCAGCGAACCATGAAAAGGTCCGCTGACCTCAGGCGGAAATTTCTGGCTTAAGGGGCAAGCCCGGCTGGAAAATCCCACCCGCAATGTTTCTTCTTCAGTTGTAACCCTGATGGTGCATTCCACAGCATCACATGCTTCAGCCTGGAAAAATCCTCTATTTTAAGCAATTTACATTTAGTTTTGTACCTGTGCCCCCTTAACAGAAATAATGGCATATACATCTCACTCTGGCTGCATTTCCTGCCAGAGTGAGAAACTAAGAGCTATAATTAATGTCCTGAAGTTATTAAAATCAATATTAAGTCAGCTTTATTTACATACCTGCAGCTGGGAGGTAGCACAGGCAGGATCAGACAACTGTCACCCTTTTGTACCAAACTATCTATAATTATGGCCAATTACAGAAACAGCAATATGTTTTATGTACATTTTAATGCAGTTCAATACTTAGCTTTGGACAGATCTGTGTTTGAAAGAATACTTCTAATATTGCTTATACTAACACTTGATTTACAAATGTAACCCATTAAATATTGCAGTGATAATTAATCTGCTTAATTTTTTTTTAAAGGAAGATAGAGCTTCAGTTCATTATCTTTACATACCTGTGTACCCATGCTGACATAGGCATATGATATTTCGGGAATTAGGATCCTGGTAGCAGCCAGTGGCAAACTGCCGTCCACTTTCTGGGCCATCCGGGCAAGGACATGGGCGACAGTGATCACCTGATCCAAGTACCGGGTCTCCGTAATAACCTGACATACAGCTGGGAGGAGGGAAACATGGAGGCTTAACAATAACCGTTTTATCATGTTGGGAAAAGACACTTCACTTGAGACAATGAACACCAGCAAAAACAAAAATACATTACCTTTCACAATTACGCCCACTGGTATGATCTCTGCAGCCCAAACATTCACCGCTTTCCAGATCACAGTGCTCTGTATGTCCATTACACTGGCACGGACGACAATTAGGAAACCCCCAATATCCAGGCTGACACTGGTCACACTGCCGGCCATAGACTCCTTCATTACATCGACACTGACCAGTAACATGATGGCAAAATTCACTGACAGAACCTTCTTTGTGACACTCGCATGCTGCAGTGAAATTAAAATATATTTAGAATTGATATCTGAAACTGTCAATCACTTTGAGCGTGAAGGCATTGGGATTAAACATTTCTTTCAATACAGCAACATGGGTCTAAACAGCAAAGGTACTTTTAGAAGTCACAACTTTATAAGTTACAATTAGGCATTATTTTAATACAATAAAGTAATATTCAAATATCTTTGTAAAGTCTACTTAAGAATGTTCTCCGAGGTCCATAATGATGCCTCTATTTCGGGTCAGGATAGATTTGATTGTGCAATTCTCTTGTCAGTCACGCCCAGAGGCTGCACTGCTGTTAAAGTGATTGAGAGTGATTTTATGCACATTGTTTGTAACCATCCTCCACTCACCCATCCCACTGGAGCAATCATCCTACTTTTACTGGGGAAAAAATTAGCTATTATTTCAGTCAGTTTTGTTTGCTGTATTCATAGAAACACTTTAAACAGAATTTGATTTATTTTGCTGTAAAATAGAGTTTGTTGCACTCCCTGGTATTAGAATACAACATAGATGCTTTTGTGTCGACATATTTATATGAAGTCTAGAAAGTGCTGATTTCAAAAATATTGGAAAGCACCTCATTTTTCACTGCATCACCACAATCATGAAGGTGTAATAAAAGAGTGCAAAGGCCTGAAGATAACTATTACTCTTCAAAGATCTCTAGAACATTTAAAATGTGAAAGGATCAAGTACGAACCGCACCATTTTAGAAAACTATACTTACGCCTGCAGCCACTAGGACCAAAACCGTATGTTGCAGGAGCGCATCGGTCACAGTTTCGACCGACTACGCTGGAGCGGCATTGGCATTGCCCACCATTGGGATCACAAACCGAACTGAGAGATCCCTGAGGGTCACACCTGCAAGCTAGAGCAATAGAAATAAGTACACATTAAAAGGACGTTTCATGAGAAATCTTTATGCATTTAACTAGTAAAAAGGGGGTGATTAAGTCCCTAATCGGCTCCAGTTCTCCTTTAAAAGGGGATTTAGTGTAGAGGCAGAGGGCATGGCTGAGGTACTGAATAAGCACTTTTCGTGTCTTCACCAAGAAAGAAGATGTTGACCAACTCTAGTGAAAGAGGAGATAGTTGAGACACTGGAGAGGCTAAAATGGATAAAGGGGAGGTCATAGACAGGCTGACTGCACCTTAAAGTCAATGACATAAGTCAATAGGATCAAAAGAGATGCATCCAAGGATACTGATGGAAGGGAGGGAGGGAATCGCAGAGGCACTGGCCGTAATCTTCAAATCCTCCTTCAAATGGTGATATAAAACTGGAGAATTGCAAATGTGCAAGGATAAGACTATCGACTACAGCCAGTTTATCTTGGTCATGGGGAAACTTTTAAAAATAAGATCATTTAGTGCAAAATTCACTCATTTAAAAAAATATGGATAATGTAAGGAAAGTCAGCATAGATTTGGAAAATGGTATTTACCAATTTCAGCAATATTAGAGCCCATGGAATAAATGGAATAACAGCTGCATGGCTCAGTGCCAGGAGACAGTTGTGGATAGCTGCTTTTCTCAAATTGGAGGAATGTATATAGTGGAGTTCCTCAGGGTTGATGCTGGGAAGGCTGTTTCTCTTGATTTAAATGCCCAAGACTTGGGTGTGCAGAGCACAGTTTCAAAATTTGCAGATGTGACACGAGAGGATGATAACGATAAACTTCACAGACAGGTAGAATGGATGGACAAGCAACAAATTACGTAGAGAAGTATGAAGTCATTCATTTGGTCGCAAGAGCCAGTAAGAGGCAATATAATTTAAAGAGTACCATTTTAAAGGAAGTCCAGGAGCAGAGAGACCTGGGGACCAGGATCCAGTGCTTTGTAAGCAGGGGCATACCGTACAAAAAGGAAGTTAGCTGGCATGACTGGCTTCCAACCCTCATTCTGTAAACCTTCTATGATTTTGTAATTAGAACGCTCAATCATATCTACTCTTTGAAATGGAACCGCTTCAATCTGCTGGACTATAGAATCTTCTTTAGTCAATTAATCTCCAGGGAGATTCAAAAAAAAAATAACCATGGTGCCAGAAGGCAATAAAAGAATTCCGAAATCTATCCCAGGGCCCCCAAAAAGATTTCATCATCTCTTTCTTCCAAGTTACAAGAGCTTTGTGAACAGAAGAACCATTATGGACTTCAGAATAACTGTTAGTCACTCTTTCCTTTCCCGTTATTTTAAATGTACCCTCAGGCACTAAACTCGAAATGCTACTTGAAAATCTAAGTCTCCTCTACACGAGCAAAACCTCTTATTCACTAATCTACATATCCTGTCAAAGCATTCCTCAAGGGTCACGATCCATAACTTTTAAACTATGCTCCCTAGATGAACATTGATAGCATCTTGTTAAAAATTTGACCTCTTCACTAATGTCAGATGAACTGGTCTAAGTTACCAATTCATATTTAACTTCCTGTTAAGTGTACAAAATAATTGCAATTTTCATTTTACAAAACAAACTGACTAAAGCTTTACGGCTACGCTGACAACTTCACTTTCCCATTAAGCAATGCCACTGAGTTGCACGGATTTACTTTAAAAATAAACAAGGTCATAATAGCAGATGTTCATGCATTTACTCTGTACTAGGACAGAAGAATTAAACTCTTTAGCAAAAAACATCATATCGAGTTAACATACTCCAGAGGACATGCTGCTGCTTTTACAAAAATCCCTAATTTTCAACATGGAACAGTTGAAAATTCTTATATTATTTTTCTTCAAATGTTCATCCAATTTTCCTTTTTTGTGTTGGCTCTGACTTATCAATAATATATCACGTTGCATTCCACATTTTCATATCCTTTAAAAAAAAATACAAAGTTCATGATCTTTCCCTTTATGGTTTCATAACCAATCCTAAATTTATGCCTGCTTGTTACCCATTCACTGGCTAGTGGAAATAAATCTTTCACTGCATCTCTCACAAATCCTTTCAAGACTTTGAAACTTAATTACATCATCTCTCTTAATCTTCCTGTGTTTAATGAATACTGTCCTAGTTTACACCATAACTTTATCTTCTCATGTCTAGTAGCAAAGTTAATATTAAACTTTTATAAGTTGATCCATCCTTTCTGTAATGCTGCATCCTAAACTGAGCTGTGATTGAGTATTTATATCATGTTGATAAGATATCTTCTGTATTATCCAATACAAGTAATATTCAATCACTGTTCTGATTAATGCAAAACACTGTGGATCTTGAGAATTTCCAGCATTTACTGGTCTGATTACCCTTCTTTTAAAGTAACATTAAGATAAACTTACGTAAAGCTCCTTCGTGGATTACGGAAGAAATACTGGACAGGATGCCCCTACAGACATCAGTCATTGGCGTCTTAGTAACACTTTGACTATTCTCCAAGCAGCGGTACCGTTGGAAGGTTTCCCACATCCTATTTGTGACAATCTCACCCGATTCCCCTACAGAGAATATATCCAGTGACCTGCAGTGGGGCATGAGTACAAGCTGGAAAAATATTTAATTGACAATCAGCTCTTTTATCAAATTCAATTTTTCTTAGGAAAATAAACGGTTTCATACTTTATGCAGTTAGGAGCAATTTTATTCATCACTACTGTCTGTACAAGAGAAAATCACATGGGACACTGATTTTGACAAAGGAATTTCTGATGGTGCACATGTTTAACTGCAAGAACATCTATACACCAGTAAATAATAAACACATAATGGATTAAGCTTCAATCATCATTCATGGCACATTTGTAAGCAATAAAATAAGGGGAACAAATATTCAAACCCTGACATGCGAATACATTTACTAGATCAAAACTGTCCCACAAGTAAACGTTAGATAGTCTTATTAGTTTCTATAGTATAATTTTAAACATACATACATACCGAATCTACGAACATATAAGGAGTTTCCATTTCATCATCAGAAGAATACTTTGTAAATTCCAAACGGATGGTGTAATTTAGTCCTTTTTCAAAACATACAGGCTGAGGTAGGACCACATACCTAGAAAAACAGTATGACCAACATTCAGTTAGTCCAATACCCAACAGTATTATTCGACAGTGATTTACAGGTGATTGACAATATTTTCTTTACCTTTTTAAGTCAGCTTTAGACTATTACAAGGCCACTATTCTCTTTCCTTCTAAATGTTGTGAAAAAACATATATGTCAGTTAACAAGCAAAAGGGCAAATTATTAATCCAACCTTGATCCCGATGGAAGGGAGAACACTTGGTTGTCATCATCAGGAGTTGTGTTCCCACATCGACTGTTAGTATGAATTATACCAGGGCGGAACACTGTTATTCTTGCCTCTTCCCAATTCTTTGGCAGCTGAACAGAAAGAACCATATTACATTCTTGCCAACAACTCTACTAAATTATTAGGTTATCGATCTTAATGAGTGAAGATTATCAACCTGCGGTTCATAGCGAATCAGGATATCATACTCCATGGAGTGTGGAATGTCATGTATGTGGAATTCTAGATATGCTCCTTGAGGAATCCTTACAAATCCAATTCCTGTCCAAGTTGGAGAGTGATCTTGTGGGTATCGTCGCTGTACTACTGTCGCTTCCTGCAAAGGAATGCCATCACAAATATTTAAAATGTCAGAAAGTGTCTCCGCAGGTCAGTCCATAATCAAAAACTAACTTACTTGTCCCAAGTCAGCTTCTTCTGCCTCATATGTGTAGTGGTCCAAGGCAATGAAGTAAAACCCAGATTCAACCTCATTGCAGCGACGTCCAACCATGTGTTCCTTGCAAGGACACTGACCTGTCTCCGCGGAACAACTGCAAATGGAAACGGAAAACCTGCATTATTTTTCACAACCTACAAAATCCAAAATGCAAGAGGCTAGCTAACCTAGTCAGCAGACTTACCTGCATGCAACATACAAATCCAATACAAAAGGGGATATGCAACAGATTTAAATAAGAATGTTAATTCACCAATAAAACTCTGTCTCTCTGGGGACTGAGACAGAAAGAGCTTCTCTGCTCTACCTAGAAAAGTTTTACAATGCACAGTGACAGCAGTGGTCTGTTTGTAGGCAAAATTCTGAAGTGATTCTATTCGGCATTTTATCAGCAGCACTAAACGTTAAAACATGGAGTGTTTTTTTTCTTAAAAAGCTAACACTTCTTACTATGAAGTGCAAAATATATGTACACTCTGACACAAGTTGCCCAACTTTAAGGCAATTGCTCAAAATTATCATTTGAACAAAGTATCAGGGGGCTGCTAATAGAATGAAAAAAATACAAGCTTAGGATTCATCTCCACCAGAATTGGACAGATGGGGGGAAAGAATTGGAAGGAGGAGTGAAAGGGTACAGAAAAGTAATTAATTTATTGCAAAAACAAACCGACATAAAAACTGACTGGCATTTGTCACAAGTAATTATCTAATTACTGGAGTAAAACAATATTTGTTTTCATTTTGTGCTCGAGCAGGATAAGAAGACAAGGACCAGAATTCTGTGTCTAGCACACCCCACTACCTCTGCCAGCAAGAATGGAGAATTTGACGTTCAGCCAAATTTCCATTCCCGTCGTGGGACTGGAGAATCCCAGCTGCAGGCGAAGTTGGAGGATTTCGGCCAAGGACAGGCAAATAAGTTACTTTTAGAGGCTACTCACTGTTGGGATTGATTGCTTCCTCCCTTTGCTCAAACTATAATAACATTTGAGTGTTCAAATGATTACTAATTAACTGTGAACCTTGTTACAGCACAGTAAATGATTAAGAAGCTAGTCTTACTCATTGTTGTACGACCCCCCCAGGTCACAGTCACAAGGGCGACACCCATCTAGATCATTGCTTAGTCCCCAGTGTTGAGGCTGTAAAACAATAAACCATTATTAGTTTCAATATCGCATGACCACATTCAAGCCATTACGAAGAAAAATTAATTACGCATGTTCCAGCATCATGTGGTAGAACTCCAAAATCAATTCAACGAAGTTAAGAAATTAGAAAAGTTCCTCATAAAGATCACATTACTGCATTAAAATGTCACTTTGGTTGATTCAGAACAAGGTCAGAAACAAGCTAAAGAAGCTGCTTTCAATGATGCACAATCCCAATGCCACGCTTGTTATTCTTAAAATATCAGATAGTTTCTAATTTTTTTCTTTAAATGGGGCATGTTTTAATAAGCATTGTTAAATATTAAGTTTTATAAATTCTTTCATATTCTGTCAATACAACTGAAGCTTTATAGAGAAACGAAGAGTGATTAAAACTTGAGAATCACTGGCTCTACTTCATGTTCTGCACTACACAATGTGGAGGTGCTGGAGTTGGACTGGGGAAAACACAGTAAGAAGTCTCACAACACCAGGTTGAAGTCCAACAGGTTTATTTGGCACTAGCTTTCGGAGAATCTCTGGCTCCATCAGGTGAGTGAGAGACTAAATAGACTGGGCCTGTACTTGGACTTTAGAAGGATGAGGGGAGATCTTATAGAGACGTATAAGATAACGAAGGGGATGGATAACGTAGAGGTAGAGAGATTCTTCCCGCTTAGAAAGGAGAGCAGGACTAGAGGACATAGCCTCAAAATAAGGGGCGGGGGGTGGTGGGGCAGTTTAGATCAGAGTTGAGGAGGAACTTCTTCACTCAAAGGGTGGTGAATCTCTGGAATTCTCTGCCCGAAGTGGTGGAGGCTACCTCACTAAATATATTTAAGACACGGGTAGATAGGTTTTTGACAGACGAGAGTTAAGGGTTATGGGGAGAAAGCGGGAAAGTGGAACTGATCCACTTCAGATCAGCCATGATCTTATTGAATGGCGGGGCAGGCTCGAAGGGCTAGATGGCCTACTCCTGCTCCTATTTCTTGTGTTCTTAAACAGGGCATATACAGAGACAAACTCAATTTACAAGATAATGGTTGGAATGGTTGGCATTATACACACACAGGGCTGGGAGGTTACAGCGTGTTCACTCATGTCTCACTTAGCTTTGAGGTAAATGTTATAGGGATAATGCGCCTGCTTCGTTCACTCAAATACCAAGCTCCAATTTTATTTGTTCAACAAAGTACTAATGCTTATTTTAAAATTAAGTTTGTTTGTCTCCACCAATTTCTGGAAAGAAGTTCTTGACCTGGCTGGCCAAAACGGGTAAGTTTGGGTGACAGCTCCAGTGGTCTATCTACCCAGTTACCATGATAAGCAAAAGTTCTAATACACAGTAAGCAAGGGCTTATCTAAGAAGTCAATGACACTAGTAGAAACAAAAGCCAATAGAGTAAGAGGAAGCAAAAGTGTAAATACTCAGCATGCTCATGATCACGACTAATGCTCTGTTCAACTGTTGCTCTGCTCAATGGGGTTAACTGCAGGCAACCAATTCCTATGAGGACTGATGTGCACCAAGAACGATGACCTGTTATTCAATACAATTCATATGTAAGTTTTTTGGAGGGGGTAAGGGGGAACTGTAGTAATGGGGGGGGGGGAAAAAAAACTAGTCTTATAGTTGAAAAAAATAAACACCATTGATGCTATACCATTTTACAGCTGACATTACACCATATTTTCCCTTGACATAGAAAACTGAAAGACAATAATCAGGGAAAAACACACTAAATTTTTCATGCATCAAAGCTGAGATACATCTCATACCCATCCTCTCATCCAGAGATACACAAAGTGAAAAAGGAGAAAATAAATATACCCACAACCAGCAATCATTTCAGCTGAGCTCAAACACAACTGAGTCATAGAATTCCTACAGCACAAGAGGCCAGTTGGCCCATTGAACGTGCACTGACAAAATCCCACCCAAGCCCTTTTGCCTGTAATCCCTGGTAACCCCCCCTGACACTAGGGTCAATTTGGCATGGTCAATCAACCTAATCCACACACCTTTGGAGTGTGGGGGGAAACAGGAGCATCTGGAGGAAATCCATGCAGACACAGGGAGAACGTGCAAACTCCACACAGTCTGAGGCTGTAACTAAACCCGGTTCTTAGTGCCGTGAGGCAACAGTGCCAACCACTGTGCCACAGTGCTGCTCATAGTCCCATCATTCAAATCTAGTTCAGCAATTTTGATGCTATTTCAAACAGATAATATTTCTCCACAACGTTAAAGCTATTCACGTATTCACCGAAACTTTAAGGACGCTTTGGGTAGCGTTTTCTATTTCTGCCATTTTCTTACCAGACACTGATCACAGTTTCTTCCCATCACCAGACGTTTACAGAAGCAATTCCCCGTTACGTCATCACAGGGACTCCCTCCTGGATGAGTTCCCAAATGGTTACAGGTACACACTAAGTGAGCAAAGATAAACAAATGTGCCTCAGCAACATGCCCCATTTTCAAACAAAAATCATGGATATAGAAATATTTAAAGTAATTATTGACATGGTGATTGGGGAGGTGGTTGTGGTCAGGGAAGTTTCAGCTCCCACCTGCCTGCATCTCAGCAGAAGTGACCAGAGGAAAAACCTGGTCGATTTCAGAAAAGGACAGGCCCATAAATGGGTTTTGACCATTCCTGCCCACAGCAAGTAAAAAGCATCTTAAATATGCAAATCAGTGCACCCAGTGTAGGGCTCTAATTATAATTTCAATGTACAAATAAGCAGAGGATGTGCAATGCATTCTTGCCCCAGTTATACAGGGCACTAGGCTGCCTAACCCTAAAACAGCTATCGGAGGTTTCCTAACAATGCCAAGCATTTTAAAGAAAACGCTGCCAGAGGCAGCATTACTGTTTGTTTTTAGCGTCACATAAAATGCTTCCGCCAACCTCACCTCCACCTGCCAGCCCAGTACGCACAGGTGCCAATTCAATGAATAAAACCTGCTTGTTGTCTGTGGATCTCTAAATATCTTCAAATCAAACCTGAACTTCAAAATAGTTCCAAGTTTGCTGACCATAACTGAAAGGGGAAAGTAAGGGTTAGTAACAGCATACAAGAAAAACTGTACCCTTAAGGAGCTGCAAGAAGGGTGGGGGTTTTCTGACAAAGATACAAGAGGCTGTTTTGACCATTGTAATTCAGTGTTGAAGGTTGGAGTTATAGTGTAAACATGAAGGTATAATCACCATATACACAATTGGATAACTGCATTAAAGCATCAACTCATGTTAATGCGTGATCAGTAAATGCAGATGAACTATTGTCTGTATAACAGTATAAGAATGAGGGGCAAGGATTCATTGCTGCTTGTTTCACGGAGGCAGCCCACCACTGGCTGACAGCAGGATCTTCTGGTCCCATTGACAATGGGGGTTTCCTGTTGAATGCACTCCTTGACGTCATGAAACCTGCGGTGAAGGTGAATTGGCAGTGGGAGTGGAAGATCTCACTGGGGTAAACAACCAAAAAGTTCCAGCTGTTGTATTGTAGTTGAGAAGCTTATGCTCCACCTTGTGTGGATATGGCTTCCCCGCAGTTGCTTGAAGATAAACCGGTGAACAAAGAAACCAGAATCTCGTTTGGTCTTTTCAGAATTGGACAGGATTGCTTCCCTCCTGTTCAATGATCTTGAACTGATACCACAGACTCAACATTGGCTTTCTGGTCATTTTCGGCTGGAACTGAGAATCCCAATAATCATCGCCCTCATCCCCAAACCAACCTCCAAAGTCAGGGCAGCACGGTGGTTAGCACTGCTGCTTCACAGCTCCAGGGACCTGGGTTTGATTCCCGGCTTGGGTCACTGTGTGTGGAGTTTGCACGTTCTCCTCGTGTCTGCGTGGGTTTCCTCCGGGTGCTCCAGTTTCCTCCCACGGTGCAAAGATAGGTTAGGTTGATTGGTCGGTCATGCTAAAATTGCCCTTAGTGTCCTGAGATGCGTAAGTTAGAGGGATTAGTGGGTAAATATGTTGGGATGTGGGGGTAGGGCCTGGATGGGGTTGTGGTCAGTGCAGACTCGATGGGCCAAATGGCCTCTTTCTGTACTGCAGGGATTCTAAGTCAAATTCTAAGTTCTAAGTCAAAAAAAATTGTTCCCAAGAGTAGAAGACTAATTGTATTTTGTTTAAACTTTTTACTTTTGTAATTACTGCTCTATTACTTCCTGCACCCCTGATCCTCTCTCATTTTCCTGCGCTAATTTTCGCTAGGAAATACAGAAGACAAAACGCCACCATTTGGGGAAGCAACGAAGACATCTGGAAAACACAAAATTCCTTACAAGTGAACCTGGAAGGCATGAGAAGGATGACTGTATAATTCAAAGTAAACTATTGCTCAATTGGAACAAATGTTTTTATGGCATGAAATGCTTTGGATTCTTTCTCTGCTTGTAAGCCAACTTTAAGATATCCAATTTTTTTTTATGAATGGATCTGCCCATCAAACTAAGTTGTTCTGTCCTAGCCCCACACACTGAATGAACTGAATATTTCCAGGTCTTTCTCTGGACTTTCAGAATCTGTACCATTTTGCTTTGAAAGCATGTACTTTGAGATAGTTGCATTGATTGTGCTAAAATAGCTCTGTCTTAAGGGTAAATTTCCTTTCAAAGTGTTTGATGAGCAGCCATCATTATGTTGAAAATCTGCTGGCAAAGAAAATTACTAAATTGGCTGAAAGTCCAGTTAAAGACTTTTTTTAAACTGATGAACAGACAGTTCTATGTCGATCCATTTTCATGCAAACAGTCCTACAGTGGAGGAATATTATTCAGGTGAATCTATAGCACTTGTAAACAATCCTCCACAACAAAGTGGAATTCAGCGCAGGGAGAAGGAAGATTATAAATTCAAACACAAAGGAAAAGCATTGATTTCAGAAGCGGTCATCTACTTACCCTGACATCCCATTGGGTCATCTGCGCTTAGTCCAAAGAAGCCCTCTTTGCAGAGATCACAGCGCTCACCCTCAATGTTTAGCTTACACCGGCACTGCCCCGCAATGAGGTTAGCTGTCAAATCAGTGTGACTGTCACAGATCCCACCATTCAGTGATCCAGCAGGGTCACAGTTACAAGCTGCATTAACAGGAGACTGAAGTGATTATACATCAAAAGCATAGCAAATGGTGTTTTGTTTTGTTTTTAAAACAAATGCTTTCAATTTATTCATTTTCCAACTTTAAGTTTTTTTTAACCTTGACCACTGTTTGCAAGAATGAATGAGTCAACAACGATATAAATTTTAGTTAATGCTTGGTTCAGTTGTCATGAATTGTCATAGGGAAAAAAAAACTTTCATTTTTCCTTTCATGGGATGTGGGTGTTGCTGGCAGAGCCAGAATTTGTCGTTCAACCCCAATGGAATTTTATCCTTCATTGCTAGGGGGATGGAGTTTAATAACAGGATGGTTATGTTGCAGCTGTAAAAGGTGTTGGTGAGGCCACACCTGGAGAACTGTGTACAGTTTTGATCTCCTCACTTGAGGATGGATATACTGGCACTGCAGGGGGGTGCAGAAGAGATTCACTAGGTTGACTCTGGAGGGGGTTGGCTTGTGAGGTGAGACGGAATAGACTGGGCCTATACTCATTGGAATTCAAAAGAATGAGGGGAGATCTTATACAAACACATAAGATAATGAAGAGATTAGATAAGATAGAAGCAGGGAGGCTGTTTCCATCTGCAGGTGAAACGAGAACTAAGAGGCATGGCCTCAAAATAAGGCAGAGCAGATCTAGGACTAAGTTGAGAGGAACTTCTTCACCCAAAGGATTATGAATCTTTGGAATTGCCTGCCCAATGAGGCTACCTCATTGAATGCTTTTAAGGCAAGGATAGAACATTTTTTGAACAGTAAGGAATTAATGGTTATAGTGAGTGGGTGGGTAAATGGAGCTGAGACCCACAAAAAGATCAGTCATAATCTTATTAAATTGCAAAGCAGGCTCGAAGGGTAGATGGCCTACTCCTGTTCCTAGTTCTGATAACATCTGAGGAGAGTTATAAGTCAACCATATTAGTGTGGATCTGGATCAGGTAAAGAAAGCAGATTCCATTCGCTAAAGAGCATTAGTGAACCAAATCGATTTTTTTCACAATAATCCATAATAGTTTCATGGTCACCATTACAGAGGTTAGCCTTACATACCAGATTTATTAATTGAATTCAAATTCCACAGACTGTCATGACCCCAGTGCAGTAAGCTGGATCTATGGATTATTAATCCAGTAACATTACCACAACATCACCAGCTCCCATCAGTTCTAATTGTAATGCGTACATTCAGTCACATCTCATCAAAAGCTTGCTTTTGTACATAATTTTGTACTCTTAATTCAAAATTATTTAATTCCAATTCCTGAACTCAAATTTCACCAGTGCAAAAATAACACTGAATTGAGAAGGAATATTGCAGTACGAAAACAAACACCTTGAAGCACATGTTCCATTTCAAACTTCTAAAGCTCCCCCCAGTCAGAAAAAAAGGATCAAACAGGTCAGTGTCATTCACTTCTTTCACAAATCTTGGTGTATCAAATAACAGTACTTACGTTCACAGATGTCGCTGGCACGAATACTTCGTTCTGGATGCTGGTAGTAGAAAGGTTTGCATTGTTCACAGTGATGTCCCATTGTATTATTCCGACAGCCATCACAAACACCACCACTAACATTACCAGATGCTATGTACACAGCCATGTCAAAGTGACATTCATCAGCATGCCCATTGCACTTGCATCCTGAAATTTAAAATACATAAAACACTAATTTAACATACCCATTATTAACAGCACAAATCAGAATCATACACCTTAAAACAGATTAAAATATGCAGCACACATGTAAAGGATAATTGGCCCCCACCCAAAGTGCTGGTCTCTAGCAACTAATTAGTGCTTGCAGACTTCCTAGAGAAGGATGTTACATTCCAGCTATGCATGGCTTACTAACACCTGCAGGTTCACAAATGAGATGAAGAATGGGTTTTTGTCTGATTACACCCCTTTGAAGCACCTTGGAACATTTTGCTACATGAAAGGCACTACATACAGGCAAGTCCTACTCCCAGACTTTGGTAGATTCAGTGCTTTATCGTGGCAAAATGTGTGTAGAAGTAGTTTTACAGGTGGTGGGCAAATCCAGCCAGAACTTGTCTGCGACTTGTGCACTGTAAGAGTGGTAATGTGGAAGGATGAAATCAAAAGGATTGAATAACCTCAACTTCCATCAACTCTCTAAAGGCAACTGAAAATCACCCCAACAAAATATAACTTTGTTATGTGCTGTACTTTATTAATTTTTCTATTTGATAGAATCATAGAATCTCTACAGTGTAGTAAGAGGCCACGTGGCTGATCGAATCTGCACCAACAACAATCCCACCCATGCTCTATTCATCATAATTCCATGTATTTACCCTGCAAGTCCCCCTGACACTAAGGGGCAATTTAGCATAGTCAATCCATCTAACCTGCACATCTTTGGACTGTGGGAGGAAACTGGAGCACCCGGAGGAAACCCATGCAGACACGGGGAGAAGGTGCAAACTCCACCCATCCAGTGATCCCGAGACCCGAATTGAACATAGGTCCCTGGCGCTGTGACGCAGCAGTTCTAGCCACTGTGCCACTTCCTTGATGTGTGCACCAATGCAAGAGGTATTGGACAAGTTCAGGTATGTTACCCAAGCAGCCTTTATTGATTTGCAAGCCTCAACAGTAAATGTAAGCGAGGTATACAACAGTAAAAAAAATCCAAATCCAATACAGTCTTCATAAGTCTACTTTCATCAGAGATTCCTGGGAGCAGGAACTAAATGTGACGAAGTATTACACCATTTGATTGAAAACAACAAAATCTCATTCATAGGAAATGTTAAAGGGACAATTACAAAAACCTAAAGGGAACTCCTGTTAGCCTCTGAAACATGATCTTTGAGAAGTGTGATAATACACAAGTCTTTATATAAGATAGCTTTAGCTTCAACGGGAATGCTTCGGGTAAATAAAGTGGCTGGCTAATTGCTAACACGAGCAACTTCTCATATTCACTGATAATGTATAAAAGCCAAATACTCTGGATGGGTGCCACGGTGGCACAGTGGTTAGCACTGCTGCCTCCCAGCACCAGGTTCAATTCCAGCTTTGGGTCACTGTGTGCAGAGGTTGCATGTTCTCCCTGTTTCTGCATGGGTTTCCTCTGGGTGCTCTGGTTTCTTCCCATAGTCCAAAGACACGTGGGTTAGAATTGATTGGCTATGCTAAATTTCCCCTTTAGTGTCAAGGGGATTAGCAGGGTAAATACACGGGGATTATAGGAATAGGGCCTGGATGGGATTGTTATCGATCCAGGCCTTATGGGCTGAATGACCACCTTCTGCACTGTAGGGATTCTATGTTGGAGATCTGAAATAAAGCCAGAAAGTGCTGCAAAAACTCAGCAGTATCTGTGGACAGAGAAACAGATTGTTTCGAACCTGGTGTGACTGTTTTTGGGATATGACATACTGTTACCGAGGCTCTTGCTTGTGAGCTTGCAGTCATATTATAATATTTTGGTATCTGATTTAAGTGTCAGCTGCCAAAGCAACTAAATCCCATCAACTGAGCCATATGGTGTTCACCCAAAAGGTAAATCTGATTAATTAATATGCTACATGCTTATCTGAGACAATTGCATTCATTTGGCTATCAAAATGTGCCAGCTTGAAAATGGTACAAATGTTGAGACTTGCCCATTCAGCAGTCCCCTGATTTCAACGTAATAGTGGAGGAGCATTCATGCTAGGTTCATTAAAGCCTCAGTTAAAACATTATGAAACAACTTAAGTTTGAACACTACTTTTTCAAGACAATTTCATGCATTGCATAAGTCGAGCATTATTTGCAGTATTGCTTTCCCTCTTCTCTAATTATTAATCTTTTAACCAAAATTTGACAACTTATTTTAACCATTAAGAAACTAACGATGCAAAATGTAATATTTCCCATCAGCGTACACTGGAATAAAGGATGGGCAAGCCATACATCCTTCAGAGTGTAACACCACAGTAAAAAGGTCAACTGTGTGTTGCACTCATTCATGATATGCACGTGGGTTCATGGTTTGGATGACAAAATACATAAATTTGTCTGTTCACTGAACATACAATCCCTGTGAACAGTTGGGAAGAAAGTTTGAACCACAATAAGAAGTATGTTTGATTTTTCCCCTGTAAGCAACAGGTATGGTTGTCAATTACAACCAACTTTACTGTCAGTTTAGCAAAGGTTAGTGAGCCGAGGGTGATATAGATTGAATGAAAGATAGTTGGATAGTCATTTAGCATCATAGAATCCTTCTAGTGCCATCAAGCCTGCACCGACTCTCCAACGAAACATCTTACTCAGGCCTTAACTCCATAACCTCATGTATTTACCCTGCTAATCCCCCTAACCTACACATCTTTGGATACTAAGGGGCAATTTAGCATGGCCAAAGTAACCCGGACATCTTTGGACTGTGGGAGCACCCAGGTGAGGAAACCCATGCACACACAGAAGAATGTATAAACTCCAGATGAATAGTCACCCAATGCCGGAATTGAACTCGGGTCCCTGGCGCTGTGATTCAGCAATGCTAACCACTGTGCTACCCCTACTCAAGGCCAAACTCGCTAAGCTATTGGAAAATAATAACCATTTTGTATTTTACAGATAAAGAAAGCTACAAATATACGTTGCATGCAGAAGGCATGCCAAAAGTGAAGACACAAGTTTTAAACCCACTTTGGCATGCATTGCTGTTGCGGCCTTCGGCAGGTTTCCAAGGTGCATTGTGATGAAAATCCTCACATAACTCACAGTTTAAACCTCTGGTGTTGTGTCGACATACACACCGACCATGTACCTGAAAGACAATGCTAACATTTATTCAATTGCCCAATGAACTGTTATTTTAATGATATATTGCACTGCAGAAAAATTGCTAAAACTGTTTCCAAATTACTTGGATTTTCACACAAGTTCACCAGGAAGCAATACTATTAATTTGTTCGTGTCATTTTGAAGTTCTAAACAAATGTTTTTGGTAGTTACAGGGAAGAGAAAACTTCAAAATTCTTGCATAATTCCCAGTTTAAAAAAGAGGCACAAATACACAAACACATCTGCTCAATTTAATTCAAAAATCAAACTCCAACTTTCTGTATACAGTCGCACATTTGTGCCTATAACCATGATAGCCAAATTTAAACCCCAAGCTTTCTGAAACAAAATTATTCCCCAAGGATTCAAAGTAAATGTTAATGCATTAGAAACAGTATGTACTTGTATCATTTGGGATACCATTAATCAAGCGTACACTAGAAAAACATTTGGCAGGAAGGGATCAATTTCTAAGATATCCAAAGATTTTTTTAAAACTTCATCTACAATGGAACAGTGGAGGGGCCTTAAGTTGAACATAGAGCATTTCTACATTTTAAAATATTTTGCCTGAAAACTGAATCAAACATATATTTAATAAAACACTGTTGTGCTGTCAATTACCAAGACAAACATGTGCACAGGTCACATTTCACTCAATTTCCCACCAGAAAAGGGATTTCAAAGAATATAGTGGTACAGCAGACATTATATAGCAGTGAGATACAAACATCTTCCTTTGTCACATCACTGAATGAATTATCTCTGCCTCAAAACAGCTGGGGAAACAGGAATCAGAGGCACCAAGAGGGAAAGGAGAGGCAGTTTTTCCCCTAGACTACTCTTGCAAACATCCTATCAGCTGGCCCAGGCTATCACTGAATGACTCAAGGCAGGTTTGCCACCACTTTTATCTTGCAGCTGGGTTGTAACGCAGGAGAGAGGAAAGAAAAAAAAATGAATAAAAGTTGTATGGTATTAATAAAATTAGTACAATGTGCTTGATGCAAACTAAACATGTCCAGACTGCAATCTGACTGCTGTAGCAGGAAGCTGAAAGAACAGCTTTGATTGTTGAAAGTTTGTGAACTCAAATTCGGTTTTGTCTTAAGTCTCAGAACAGGAAATGGTGCAGCCAGGTCAAGGAAACTGTTCATCTGGGTTCAATTAAGCTCTGATGGAAGCACCAAACTTCACTGTGGAACTGGCACCCTCGCCATTCAAGCCTTGAAACAAAGCTTGGGCCTGTCCGCATTTTATAGTAGTCAGTTTAACACAGCAAAAATATATTTTATGGTCCCAATGTTGAATGCGGAAGCCAATGCAGTGAAAAATTTTTATAACAGTTCAACATAGAAGTGCAGTGAAAAGTATTTAGTAGCATTGTTTACCATAGAAGTTGAAAATATATGGTTTTGCTAACTTAATTTGCAAATCACTTTTGCACTCACCTTCCCGTCCACATCTTGGTCATCAGAATCATTAACAGGAGCACACTCACTGGCGTGTCCATAGCAGAAACAGTTGCCACGAACTACCATGTCATAGATAGCATAGTAATATTTTTCTTTGATTTCCATTCGCGAGTCCAGCAAATTGTCACCCAGAGTGTGGAGCTTAGTAAATTTTATCCTCAAATTTGTGATCTTCAGCATATCTTCAAAATATAACATGCAAACAAATCAAAATTCTTCCATTAAGATCAGATAGGGGCACTTCTGAAAACAATAAGACAGTTTCTCAAATACACATTCAAGATTTTTCAATCAATTTTACAAGCCTACATCCGTTAATTATTCTTCGATTCTAATTCAATGTGAGGCTAATTAGAAATCATGAGATAGAACATGTTTTCAAATTGATCAATTTTAATACTGTTGAAAAGTGTCTTAAGGCAGATCACTGGAAGATTCAGATATTAAATAGCTTCTCTGCTTAATCTGAATTTAGCACGAGAAGGTCCAGCAAATTTAATGCAGACAATGATGCTAACAGATAGCTAAGTATCTTTCCCAACAGCATGCACAAGTTAACTGCTCTTGCATGTCTTACAACACAAAAAGAATGCAAGATTGACACACAAGCCCTGCGTCCATTTGAAAAAAAAAGGAATTCCAAAGCACATTTCCACTGTAAAAGCTACACTAATTGAGACAAAAACAATATTGCAGGCTTCTTCCTCAACATCACGAGCCAAATAAAAATAAAGCTGGCGCACCCCTCCATGCAAATCAAGAACCTTGGGGACTAAGTGCTGTACAAAATAATAATTCAGCTCAAGTACAACTAGTGTGGTCCATTTCTTGCTAGAGTCTGAACCAGAGTTTGCTTATTGATTAGGAACAGACCAGGTTGGATTTGAATTTAAATCTGGGTGGACTTGTTCATTTTTATTAAGTCCATATTCAAATCGCTTTTTTTGTCATTCAGATTTTGAAAAATGGTTTGCAAAAATAGTACAATCATTTCTTTCTCTCCATTCTCTCTCCCCCACCCTTTCGGCCAGATTAGCATTGTTGTTTCATCTGGACTATAACAGGCTAAACTGAACGAGAGCTGGAATTTAGGAGGTTTAAGAACTTTTTTTTAGGTTTCCCAGCCCTCTGCCAAAAGTAACATCCTGAACATGAACATCCTCCACTTCTCTGCTGCAACCAAGTTGTACTCAAGTCAACAGGAAGCATGTGGATCAGACAGGAAACTATGATAAATGCAAATCTATTTACCCAGTTACTACCCTAGTGTAGAAAGACAATTAATTGGAAAAAACAATTACAGCGGAAACTATTTAGAGGTCCACATTAGCAATGGCAGTAATAAGATTAAATCATTGTGCTGTGTAAATAATTGACAGCAATCAGAGTGTGAAGTTTATGTAAAAGTTTACTCTTTATTAAAATAAAAACATTGCGGTGATAGAAACAAGTTACGTAATAACAATTACTTTGTATTCTTCGGCTATAAGGGTCTTCAATTTTAAAGGCTGGATCCAACACCCGGTAAATAACCTAAAGACAGACAAGATAAGTTTACCAGAAAAACCTAAATGGTAAGGAAAAGCATCAGACAAACTTGGTTAATTCAACAGCCATGATAATATGTATCTATACATCGTGGATTGCTACTTTAAACTCCATTTTAATACACACACTACTTTGAACCAGGCGGAATGCCCAGACAAACAGCTCTGTTCACGATCAAACATTTGCTACAAACCTCTCCTTCAGTAGAAGGTTCGATATCAGAGTACCGAGAGTCACAAATAATGTCATCCACTTTCTTCAATGATCCTGTTGAGATGCCGGGAAAGGATGACTCGCAATCATAAGCGTAATACCGATAGACCTGCCAGGTCTCTCCGAAATCGGAAGATCGCTCTATCATCATAGCAGCTGGACGAAAAGTCTGGAGAAAAATATATACTTTTTTTCACAAAATTTAGCCAAATGTGTTTCAATAATTTGGATGGGCAAAGAAACACAGGGACATGAGTCAGTCATTCTGTTAGGTCATGGGTGATTTCAACTTTATTTAGCAACCTTTGATCCATTTCCCCAACACCCTTATCCAACATAGGCCTGTCGATCTAACTTAAAAATTTTAATTGGCCCAGAATCCATATTGTGTTGGGAAAGAATTTCATATCTTTATCCTTTGCGCTAAAAACTGTTTCCTGATTTACTTCTGAAAGGCCCAATTCCAATTTTAAGATTATGTCTTCTTGACCTTAGAGTGTTTTAAGCATCAGCATACCTTAATGCAGAAACCGTCCTGTGCGTGATTAGCATTTTCCCAAAAGACAGACTTGGATTTATATAGTGCCTTACATCTTAGGATATCTCAAAATGCTTTCCAGCCAATGAAATGCTTTTTATGTTGGGTCACTGTTGTAATAGGAATCAACAGCCAATTTGCATACAGCAAGGTCTCCCAATCAATAAAGTGATAATGACAAAATAATTGGTCCTATATTAACATAGGAATAGATATTGACTGGGGAGCAACGATAGCTCCCCTACCCCTCGTCAAAATAGTAGAATCTTTTACATCCACTTGACAGAGCTTCAGTTTAACATCTCAGCTGAGGGATGGCACCCCTAACAGTGCAGCTCGTCTCCAATGCCACATTGCAATGTCAGCTTTGAACTTAAACTCACAACCTACTGACTCAGAGGTGAAAGTGTGACTGGGAGAGAGAGACATGGGCGACAGTGGGAAAGAAAGAATACTACTACTTTTAGGGAGGACTAGTCGAATAAGCTAAATAAAATGGTGACTTTGTCAATATATTAAATTCTACAAATTTAGAAACAAGCATTGCTTCAAGGAACGATCATTAATGCTATACATAATCCAAAATTATGGAGGGATGGGTACTGCTTACCTATAATCTATTATGTTAACAATGATTGCAAATATACTTGCACTTTTTTTTTTAAGAAAGACCTCATTAACCCTCAAATAACTCATCTTTAAAATCCTCATTATTATGTCCTCATTACATTCTGCAAAGCATCTAGTATATTTTCCTAAAAAGGTGAACCCACAAATAAAGGGAAAAAAATTTAGAAACAGAAACAACAATGAAGACAATTCTCTCAGTAACTAATTTTCTCTCTATGCCATACAACTTCATTATCACAGGATCGTGTAGAAACTTCTACATTGCAGATCACCACTCAGAAAACTTCAAGCAGGCTCGCTCATGTGAAATTCGGTTCAGTATGTTTCAAGGAGTACCTATGCCAAGCTTGCAACATCCAATGTGCCCACAGAAGACCCAGGTGATGCAGGTACAGAAGATCCTCCAAGCACTAACAATGACAATATGAACCACAGTTCTGTGGGCACCCATATCAATCATCCCCAAGATTCATCAACTGCAACATCAATGGCAAGTGATCACAACATAGTCACTTATAGCCTGGACATACTCAGACAAAAAAAAGTCTACCACCACAAGGGTAACTGACAAAGAGCAATAAATGCCTTGCCAGTGACAGAGAAGGAATTTTCAAGAACACAGTCAGTGGCATCCAAGTACTAGCCAAGGCAGATGAACTCAAGTTTAAATTGTTATTGACGTAGATTCCCTACATTATGGCACCATAACATTACATTTACTTCTTAATTACAGTATAGAATCATAGAACTCTACAGTGCAGAAAGAGGCCCTTCAGCCCATCGAGTCTGCACCGACCACCATCCCACCCAGACCCTACCCCCATATCCCAACATATTTTACCTGCTAATCCCTCTAACGTAAGCATCCTAGTACCCCAACGGGCAATTTTTTAGCATGGCCAATCAACCTAACCCGCACATCTTTGGAGTGTGGGAGGAAACCGGAGTACCCAGAAGAAACCCACACTGACACGAGGAGAATGTGCAAACTCCACACAGACCATGACCCAAGCCGGGAATCGAACCCAGGTCCCTGGAGCTGTGAAGCAGCAGTGCTAACCATTGTGCTACCCCACAAATTAAATGACAAATTAAAATCAAAGAACGGCTAAAACCATTCCTAATGTTTCTCTAGTGGCTGTTTATAGAGCAGTTTTCATGGGGAGATTACCTCCAAGTACAGGAGTATCTATGGCAGATAGTTATGAATCAAGCATTAATTGTACATTTAAATTTAAAAAGATAAACTCTCAGTATTCCTGAAATGGGAGTTTTATTAAAAGTTAGAGGTATGTCAGATGATCGAAGCAGTGAGTTAAAAAGTAGCTATTCTAAAAGTCTCATAAAACTTCAGTAAAATTCACAAGTCCTTTATAGAACTTCACTATTTTCACCACCCAAAGGAGCAATAACTTACAAAAATATAAAGCACGAGAGCAATTATTACAGGTTTGAAAATTTACATTGAATGGCAGTTAAAATTTGTGACTTGCTCATTCCAAAAAAATTGGACTGATGGTGGTTATTCCATATATAAAAAAAAACGAGCCTTTCAGCAACTTGAGCACATGTAAGTAACTAACTGCATACCTTGAATGTCATAATCAGGTGGGTAAAATGGAATTCAGCTTCCAGATCCAGTTGAAGGGAAACATTCTCTATGCCTGTGGAAGGAAAAAGCAAATTTTTAATGAAGGAAAAAAGAGAAAACTCATGGCATCAGTTTGAACAGTTTTACAATGCTGAAGTAGTAAAACATAAGCTACATAGCAATTACAACACAGAAACAGGTCATTTAACCCAGATGGTCTATGTTGGGTTTTTATAATGTCAAGGCACCAATCACTCATAAGGGAATTTGGGGTAAACACATTGTGGGTTTAAGACGAGGTACATAAGGACATTTATACAAGATAGAAAGCTTGATGACAACAGCAGCAAAGCCATGCATGCTGTGTTCTATCCACAAACAAAAGTGAAACTGAGACTGGGTTACATGACACACTTCCTTTCTTATGATAGCATGCTGCTACCCCTTAAAAAGGTATATTACAACAGTCCGTACTGGTGTTTATTCTCCACCCTACAAATAAAAATACAGAAAGCAATAACTTCACTCAGACAGTACAAATGAACAATTAATGAAATAATTAGGAGAAGCAGGGTAAAGTATCAAAGTGGCAGAATCAAAAACAGCCACCATTTCTACAAGTAATTGGCCATTTATCTTTTCACAAGCAGGATGGCACGGCAGCACAGTGGTGTGCCAGGGATCCAGGTTCAATGCCAGCCACAGGTCACTGTCTGTGCAGAATTTGCACATTTCTCCCCCCCCCACCCAGTGTCTGCATGGGTTTCTTCCGGGTGCTCTGGTTTCCTCCCACAGTCCACAAATGTGTGGATTAAGTTGACTGGCCATGCTAAATTGGCCCTAGTGTCAGTGGAATTATCAGGGTAATTACATGGGGTTTCGAGAATGGGGCCTGGGTAATATTGTGGCCCAAATGGTCTCCTTCTGCACTGTAGGGATTCTATGATTCTAAGCACTGATTTCAGGTTCTTATAGATCAGAAGTTCTTTGAAAGGTGCCAAGAATGTCTCCAACAAAACTTCTAGTTTTGTACACCTGCATTTCAGAAGTGGAAATAGATCAGAGTCACAGTTTGGCACACTCTACTCTCATCAGTTCCATTCTCTGTGGTGGTAGGATCAAGTGGCAGGGGAAGAGGAGGTATTTTGAAAAGACCACAGTATTAAAGAAATAGATGAAGTAAATGCAAATACAGCTGTACTAATCTATTTACAAGCAATTCTACTAAGATTCTGAGGCACGAGAAGGTACACAAATTATCAGACTTTGCATTGGTAGAAAAATATGCAAGAAAATATGAAAATTACACTAGGTTTGACCATTAGCTTTAGTTTTTTAAGAAAACGTAACCAAAAGAAAGTGTTTGTGTACATTAAGCATTATCTTGACTAATAAAGCAAAGACAAATGATGAACGAGTTGTACAAGAGCACAGGAAGACCCAATGGCTCTAAGCTTTGAAATGAAGATGACCGGCTCAACGATTTACCCCAGAATGCCAAAGGAAATCGGGGTGGGGATGACAGGACAGTGACCTGCACATCTGTCACCTGAGAATATTGGTCAGCTTCCATGGTGTGTATGAATAGGAATTTCTCATTCAATTTTCTCTTTCGCCTCTCGTCAGACTCCTGAGATACAGTCCGATCAGCACAACAGCCCTCCATCATATCAATCAAGTGATAATTTATCAAGTGCAGACATAGGCTTTGATTGCTGGCTTGAGGGAGGGTCCCCACAGCCAAGTTGATGTCCTCACTCAGTTATAATTTGCAGCAACAGGGTCACATGTCAGAATTGTGAACTAGAAACTCCAGCTGATTTAATGCATCTTTCTCTCTCTCTCTCACGCACACAAGTCTAGAAGCATGAAAATCAACTATAGCAACCAGCTGAGCTTAATTAACACAGCACAGGGCAGAGATTAAATCCAACAACTGTCTACATGGCTCAGTATTGCACCAGCAACAGTTTACTCACCAACTTATGACGCTGAAAGCTCTAGGTTAACATATAAAAAAGGCCTTTTACAACTGAAGGTTTATTAGTCCACATCATTCAACAAAATTCACATACTAAATATGTATATATTGCTTTATAGAATCCCTACAGTGCAGAAGGAAGCCATTTGGCCCATCTAACCCAGGCCCTATTCCCATAACCCCTTTCATTTGCCCCTTGAAATTAAGAGGCAATTTAATATCGCCAATCCACATAACTCGCACATCCTTGGATTGATAGAGGAAACAGCACCTGGAGGAAACCCATGCAGACACAGGGAGAACATGCAAACTCCACACAGACGGTGACCCAAGCCAGGAATCGAACCCAGATCCCTGGCACTGTGAGGAAGCAGTGCTAACCACTGTGCCACCGGGACACCCTGGTTTATAATGATCACCTGACTTTTCTATACCCCAAACAACCAGACTTACCATTTTCAGACTGCCACCAGGTGTTCAGTCGGTTGTGAGCAAACGTTGTGACAACGTTCTCAATTCTATGACTGTTCGGGTTTTCAGCAAAGACAGTCCGTGAATCACAAGAGAAGCATTTCTTTTCTTCCTGCAAAAACAAAATCGAAGATGGTTAGTACATTTTCCATTTTCTTCATGCTGAACACAATGCAAAATTGAATGGAACCCAAAGAGCAAATGTGGAAAGTACACTAATCTCCATTTGTCGTTTTTCCTGATAACGAACAAAACTCTCAGCTTGGAATGTTGCCACCATTCACACTGGCAGGGTTCACACCATGCATGAGCATAAGAACATAAGAACATAAGAAATAGGAGCAGGAGTAGGCCATCCAGCCCTTCGAGCCTGCCCCGCCATTCAATAAGATCATGGCTGATCTGTCGCTGCTCAGTTCCACTTTCCCGCCCTCTCCCCATAACCCTTAATCCCCTCTCCTATCAAAAACCCATCAACCCGCGTCTTAAAAATATTTAGCGAGGCAGCCTCCACCACTTCAACGGGCAGAGAATTCCAGAGATTCACCACCCTTTGAGTGAAGAAGTTCCTCCTCAACTCCGTTCTAAACCGCCCCCCTTTTATCTTGAGGCTGTGCCCCCTAGTCCTATTGTCTTTTTTGAGCGGGAAGAGTCTTTCCACCTCTATCCTATCCATCCCATTCATCATCTTATACGTCTCAATGAGATCTCCTCTCATTCTTCTAAACTCTAACGAGTTTAGAACGAGCATGACCGGTAAAATCGCACCTTCAATGCTTTCAGTCGAGATTGATGTACCAGATATGATGCACAGTCACACCTATCAAGGGATTCCAAGTTTCAATCATTGTCAGTGGAGACAGAAAGTCTATTAGGGTGTCAGAGTGGCTAACAATGATTCTATTTCCCACTCCACAGTTGGGGGACAAATACACAATCAGATCTTGTTAGTCACTGGGCCATATAAGAGAACATTGGGATGGGTGACCAAAAGCTTGGAGGGTTTGAAAGTGCATCCAGAAGATAAAGCGAGGGCAAGAAGGGCGGGTTTCCAAAGCTTTGGACCAGGTAATTAAAGGAGTCATCAATGGTGAAATGACAAAAGGCTGGGTAACAAAAAATGGCCGGAAATGAAGTAGAGATCTGACAGCAGAGGTTACAGAGTCAAGGGATTTGAAGAAAAAGGGTAAAAATTTTAAAATTGAGTTATCACTGGAATGTGAACCAACATAGGTGAGCAAGCACAGGGGTTATGGATGAATGAGACACTTGAAAATTATTAGGCACCATTTTTGGATGAGCCCAGGTTTACAACAGACAACCCGCAGGAGAGCACTGGATTAGTTTAATCAAGTCTAGAAGCAACAAAGACATAGACAATAATTTCAGCTAATGAAGAGAGGCAGGATAGTTCACATACAGGAAGGAATACATAAGCTAAAATATTTCTTAAACTGCCAAGTACAAGTCATACAATGCCAATGTCAGAAGACATCCTTTTGCCACCAGTTTGTTATATATTTTGTGTTGCTTCACCCAAGGAAATGGGAAACGCATAGGGAAGTTAGTCTCAAGTCTCAACAACAGATCAATAAGAAACTTTCAGAGGCGTATAGATATATAAATATAGATAAACATTTAACATGACAGAAAAAGTAACACATCAGATGTGACCCTTTCCTTTGTTTGTACGCTATGGTCGTGTATATTTCAAAAACATCTTCCATTACTTTGGGGAGGATCTGCACTTAAAAAGTGTAACAAAAAGTAGGAAACTACACACCGCAGCTTGCACACAATAAGATTAAATTTGGTGCAAATTCACAAAGGGGTTAACACTGAAAAGTCAATGACCAATACATCACAACCTCATACCAGAATGGGAACAGTGTCTGAAAACAAACTTGTGGTGGCTCCTTCACGAAGGGTGAAAGCGTAGTCATGTAGCATCTTTTTACAATAAATGCCAGACACAATGACATGGTTTGAAACCTATTACTCGTCTGTCTTGTTCGTAAACAAAAAAATTAGTTTGCCATGCACCTTTCATAAAATAGGGAATGAAAACACTTTGAAATTACAAATTACTACTTTAGGTTATTGGTTCATTCCTTTGGTAACTTTGAATCACTACAATTAAAAATTATCAAGAGCATGCAAGCCCAATTTACCCATTTGCAATCTATTACAGACTTTCCAGCAAATCACATACCATAAAGGCTCCAGGGGGTAAGATTCAACTTCAGCTGAGGCACAAACTGGGCCCGAGTGGATCAGCTGCCTATTATGTACCCCACGTGGTTTGCCCTTTCAAGGATTTTGATGTTTAATCAAAATTACTATCCTAGAAACTACATTAACTGAAGTTACTCACGGAAATTAGTTATTATTCGGAAAGAGTGAAAAGTGCAAAACTGCTTTTTTTTTTGCACTGATCTGTTTGCAAGGTACCTGTTGCTTTTCAGCAAGTTTTAAATCTGAAACAGACGCGCCTGCATTAGAACACATTTAATTCCCAAACAGAATTCAAATAACTCACAGCAGCTGTTGACTAGAAATCCACAAGTGATGTTCAAAGCTTTAAAGCAATGAAAGTCACCTATGACACGGATTAGATACTGTGACGAGATTGCTGTTCTCAGTGGGGATGAAATGTAATTTTTTTTTGTAAATTTGACAATGGCCAAATTTCTTCAAGGCATCATTATCTGCACAATTTCTTGAACAAACCAGATAAGACCAGGAGCCATTCAAATTTAACAACTCTGTACCACTTGCAGAATGAGGACAAAATAGGATTGCCGATTGTGATTGGAAGCAATAATCTTACATGAAAGCAGCTGTCAAAACTCCAATTGATTAAGCTTTACAATTCAGCTGCAACAAAAGCATTTAATTCGGAGTAACTTGTTATCCCATGCTGCTGAAAGCTTTTCAAACCGAATAATACACTTTGAGTTTTGACTTTTATGGAAAATAGAAAAAAGGCTATTCACGCTCAAATGAAAAACACGTGTCTGAATTGGTTTGATAAGTGTTCCTACCAGAAGCTGAGACTGAAGATTGGACAGCATGATTAGGTAAATGGCCAAACTGGTTCTAAAAGGGGAAAGCTTTACTAGATTTTGGACTGACTAATGAAGAATTGAAAGTAGGAGTGCTGGAAATACTCTGGTCAGGTAGCATCTGAAGAGAAAAAAATGCTTGTGTTTCAGGTTGAAGACGAGGAAAAGATCTGATTACAATTACTGTCGAGACTCACTGAGATCACGAGAGCCAGTACTTTAATCTGATGAATGAATTACAGGGGCACATTTCTGCACAGCTACGATGAAGATTTATGAACCTGAAATGTTTGCTCTTCTCTCTATTGATGCTGATAGACCTGAGTATTTCCTGCATCTTCTGATTTTAGTTGAGATATACAGTATCTACAGTACATTGCTCTTGCTTGATGCTGATGTTGGCTGTCTGCATGGGTTTCCTCCTACAGTCCAAAGATGTGCAGGTTAGGTGCATTAGCATGATAATTGGCCTTTCGTGTCCCAGGATGTGTAGGTTGGCGGGATTAACAGGGTAAATATGTGGGGTTATGTGGGTAGGGCCTGAGTGGGATTGTTGTTGTTGCAGGCTTGATGGGCTGAATGCCTCCTTCTGCACTGTAGGGTTTCTATGATTCTATGAATGAAATAGCAATATATATTTTTCACCTCAATGGTGAAACATGCAAGAATAGTTAACTAGTTTGGAAGCTCTGCAAACAGACATGTATCGTTAGCACTGGAAGACTGCACCAGTACATTTATGGATTCACATTCTGCATACATTCTTTGGATTACTTCCTCTGAGTAAAGATTCAGCAGTTTCAGGAAAGGTAGTGAAGGACATACTTCTGTCTACATTAACAGGCATGAAATGCAAATGGTCGAAAGCTTCAAGTTTCTCATGTTCAGATCACCAACAATTGTCCTGGTCCATCCACGCTGATGTTATAATTAGAAAGCCCACCAACATCTCTACTTTCTCAGAAGACGAAAGAAATTCGGCATGTCTACTACGACTCTCACCAAATTTACAGATACACCACAGCTTGGCATGCAAGAAACTACAAAGACGCGTGAATGTAGCCCAGTCCATCACACGCCTCCCATCTATTGACTCTATGTTTTCCACTGCCTCGGGAAAGCAGCCAGCATAATTGAGGACACCATTCACCCTGGACATACCCTCTTACAGCAGGAAAATGATACAAAAATCTGAGATCACATACCAACCAACTCAAGAAAAGCTTCTTCCCTGCTGTTATCAAACTTCTGAATGAGCCTATCACATATTACGTTGATCTTTCTCGTCACACTATCTGCACCTTATCCTTTCCTTCTGCCTACATACTCTCCGAAGGGTATGTTTTGTCTGCACAGCACATGTTGTTTCTCAATACACGTGACAACAATAAATCAAATCAAAGGTAGGGCATGATCTTTCTTACTTGTCCCGCCGGTCGATCAGCAAGGCAATCCATTAAGATAGGGCGAGAACTGAAAAAATATTGGGATCGCGTCTAGTTGCTCGCCTTCGCAATCTTACCAGCACAGAATTGTGAGGTAGAATGGTCTGCATGCACTATTTTTCCCCATTTTACTGCTCAGTCTGCTGCTGGTCACACTCGGCTCAGCTATATAATAGTCAGACCTAATAGTTAAGAGTGCTGGGACTCATGATCTGTGTTTATAGGAACCAGTGGATGACTTGCAGACACACATTTTTTGGAGTATGATTCAATCAGTTCTAGGTGGCCAGGGTGTTTATACCAAACTAACCCCCAGTCGACAAGGAGAATAAAATTGCATCCATGTAATGCAAAATGACATTCAATTAAGCAAACTATAAAAAGAAATAAATAGCATGTGTATTATAACTGGAAACTGAACATATTTAGCCGCTACAGATAACATTGGGAGCATATTCCCCAGTTTCTATATGAAGGCTTGAAGTCTTAGAGATCAGTTGACTGCTGAGCAGAACTTTTCTTTTTCACATCTGACCTATCAGGAACAAAATTAATTTCTTCCACGTCAAGTTCTACTTAGTGTTCGATTCACTTTCTTGCATGCTTACCTCATTAGTTTGAAGGTGCAGGAAAGACAGAGTGCAGCCCAGATCCTCTCCTGCACAAATTTGTATTCACTCTTTGCACATTACCGCCCAGTTAAATAAGCTCTACCTCATCATCAATCCTTCTGTTTTCAATAGTCGCTCCAAAATCTCTCTTTATCATGCCTTCACAACCCTTTCTTAACCAATTCCTACCCGTGCCCATGACCTTATATTTTCTGGTTTGATTCTATAAGAAAAGATGTCCCTGCTCTTTAATAATTCTGAGAGATCTTTCACATTCACTGAAGCAAACAGTTGGGTTTAATGTTGCATCCAAAAGATGAGACCTTTAAATTGTTTAACAGTACCTCTGTACTGTATTAAAATGTGAGGAAATGCAGATTTTTTATTTGTATGTGGGAAACAAAAATAGAGGTGTGAAATTGCAGTGAAGCGGGTAGGTGATTGGCCATTAAGTACTTCCAATTCATTTTGCCTAAACTGGGGAATTAAAATTGGAAATGGAAGCCAAGGCTGGAGGGATTAATTTGCATTTAATAAATAAAATAACTAATGCACAATTAAGATGTCTGGGCAGGTGATGTGTTGCAGCTATGTATGCAAGACCAGGTGTATGCTGGTATGACCCATGACCAACATCTGCAAAAAATGCCTGCGGAACAAGAAACTTCAGCTCAGAGTTAATGAGCTAGAGGCTGAGCTATGGACACTGCTGCAATGTATCAGAGAGAGGGAACGTTACCTGGATACTTTCTTCCAGAAGGAAGTCACATCCCTCAAGCTAAAGTCGACTGAATGGTTAACGGTTAGCGATAGGATGGTGTGTTAATGAATTGGGTACTTATGAAGATGAGAAGGAAGCAGCGGGGGAGCCTCAACCTTCACAACTGTCGAACAGGTTTGAGGTTTGTGCAACTTGAATGGATGTGACTAGGACTGCAAGGTGGATAAATGAAATGACCATTCCAGAGATGTGGCTACAAGGTGACCAATGAATATTCAAGGTGCTTGACATTTCATAAGGACAGGAAGCTAGGAATGGTGGTGGAGGAGCTCTGTTAATTGGCGATGACTTCAGTACGATAGAGAGGTAGACTTTGTTCTAAAAATCATAGAGTGTAGAATCATTTTGCTTAGAGATAAGAAATAGCAAAGTTAAGAGGTTACTTAAGGAAGTAGTTGATAAGCTGCCGAACAGTAACTATACTGCAGGATGAGAATACAGGAAGAATGAAAGGGGTTTTTAAGAAAGATATGGCAATAATCATGTGATTTTAATCTAAACGGAAATAGGACACGTCACGCTGACAAAGGCAGCCTGGAAGATAGTTCTTAGAGTTTTTGGGATAAGTTCTTGGGGAAACCTACCAGAGAGCAGGCATTTCAAGGCCTATTAGTGTGCAATGTGGCAGGACTAATTAATGACCTCATTTTAAAGGAGCCTCAAGGTAGTAGCAATTATAAAATGATTGAATTTCGCACTCAGTTCAAGCGAGAGAAGAATGGGTCGGTTACTTGCTTTGGTATGAAATTTGAAGTGGCTAAAGTGAACTGGGAAAGGGTAGTACGGTCAAGATAGAGTGGCAAACATTTAAGGAAATATTTCATAACACTCAACAAAGATATATTCCAGTGAGAAGGAAAGACTCCAGAAGAAGGATGCACCAATCATGGCTAATGAAGGAAGCTAATTGAAAACAAAGATATACAATTCTACAAAAGGTTATTGATATGTCAGAAGATTAAACAAAATTTTAAAAACCAGTGAAGAATGACTAAATAAAAGGGGAAAAGTAGCACAAGAGAAAACTAGCTAAAAACATGAAACAGATGGTAATAGTTTCTACAAATAGTTAAAAAGAAAAAGCATAACTGAAGTGAATGCAGGTCCTCTGGAAAGAAACTCTGGGGAATGAATGGGAACAAGGAAATGGCAGAAAGGTTAAACAGGTATTTTGTGTATGTCTTCATTTCGGAGGACACAAAATATTTATAAATATTTATAAATCAAAATATTAGAACTAAAGGACTTCAGCCTAGAGTTTTAAAAGAAATGACTGTGGAGTCAGTGGATGCATTGGTTGCAATTGTCCACATTCCCCTAGATTCTAGAAAGGTTTCATGGTACATAAGTCATAAAAGTCTAGTATACAGATGCAGCACATGATTAAGAAGGCAAATGAAATGTAACTTATCAAAAAGAGAATGGAATATAAAAGTAGGGAAGTTTTACTACAGTTGAGACCACACAGAGTAGCTTTGGACTCCTTGATTAACAAGATATATAATTGCAATGGTAATAGGTTGGAGAAGATCCACTTGATTAATTCCTGGGATGAAGGGGTTAGTTTGTGAGGAAAGCTTGGGCTTGTATCCATTGGCATTTAGAAGATTGAGAAGTAAACTTATTTGTCACAAGTAGGCTTACATTAACACTGCAATGAAGTTACTGTGAAAATCCTCTAGTCGCCACACTCCAGTGACAGTTTGGGTACACTGAAGGAGAATTTAGCATGGCCAATGCACCTAACCAGCATATCTTTTGGACTGTGGGGGGAAACCAGAGCACCAGGAGGAAGCCCACGCAGAAATGGGGAGAACATGCAAACTCCACACAGAGTAACCCAAGCCAGGAATCGAACCCGAGTCCCTGGTGCTGTGAGGCAGCAGTGCTAACCACTGTGCCACCATGCCACCCTGAAGTTATTGAAAAATATAAGAGCTTGCGGGGACTTGACAAGGTGCATGCTGAAAGAATGTTTCCCTTCATGATCAAGATTAATACTAGGGGACATGGGTTAAAAATAAGAGAGCACCCATTCCAACAAGGAAGGGAAGAACTTTTTTCTGAATGTGGTATTCGCTTCACCAGGGAGAAGGTTGGCTTGGTCATTTAACAGTTTAAAGTCAGAGTTAGATAAATTGATTGACAAGGGAGTCATAGGGTATGGGATAGAAAACAAAAATAGATTTGAGGCCACAATTAGATCAACCTGTTCTTAGCAAATGGTAGCGAGGCTTAAGGGACCAAATGGCCTATTCTTGCTCCCTAATTTGTATGTTCGTTTAAAAAGGAATTACCATGAAATATCTGTTAAAATCTGTTTACGTTGTTGACAAAATCATTGGCACATAATAAATGCTTATTATATATGCTTGGGTTACTCTGTGTGGAGTTTGCATGTTCTCCCCATTTCTGCGTGGGCTTCCTCCTGGTGCTCTGGTTTCCCCCCACAGTCCAAAAGATGTGCTGGTTAGGTGCATTGGCCATGCTAAATTCTCCTTCAGTGTACCCAAACTGTCACTGGAGTGTGGCGACTAGAGGATTTTCACAGTAACTTCATTGCAGTGTTAATGTAAGCCTACTTGTGACAAATACACTGAGCAGTTATTGATTTTTAATATGCTTATGAAACGCACGTGCAGCCGCCCAAAGCATCCACAACTGTAACAGCAGAATCACAGAGGATCAAATAGTCATCTTCAAAAACTGGAAACAAGTTCCTTTAGGAGAACTGATGAAAATTTAAGTATAAATGTCACCTCCCAAAGGCAGAGATTAAAATTTTCTCTGATTACTTTCAGGCTTACAGTCCTCCAAACTGGTCAGCCCTGCAGCTTTCTGCACTCCAGCCATGATTAATTAGCTGCCCATTCAGAAATAAGCTGGCATTTTTTGCATCTGGTTTGAAGATCCACGCTTTCACAGACCGATAGCACTCACTCATGTGAAATTCAGTGTGAAAACAGCTCAAAGCTGCATTTTCACAAGTATCCACGTGCACAGTTCCTTTTGATCATTGCAATCTGATCCACAGCACAACCAAGGTAGTGATGTGATGCCTCAGGGAGCATTACAAAGCCACATTTTTAAAAGTGATTGTGCGATAGAAATAGCTTGGTAGTTCCCATCAAGATAAAATTTGTTGTGCCCCCCACCCACCCCCACTCTTACCACATTAGCATTTGTACCTCATGACCGGCTAAAGAGCAAACAATTAACAAGTAACCAGAGTGACTAGTTACTTAATCTGGAGACAAAAGTAAATCACAGTGCTTTTCTGCTAGATATAGACCTTTTGTGATGTTTCTTTCTCTCACAGGCACACAATAGTACAGATGTATCATACCTGAAGGTGGCTGACAATGCAGAAGGGCTCAGGTTTGTACTTGCCACAGGTTGAAGTGGCAGAGAGTCTATCTGCTCGCCCAATCAATAGGTCCCCTGTGGCTGGGTAACAGCTCCCCTCAGCACAGCCATAGCTGAACTGTGGCCCTTGGGTGATAACACAGCGCCAGAATGTGACTGGAAGACAAAGAGGACATTTAGTTAGAACACACAATAGCTACAAAGTTGCATATTAATACCGCAGAATTATATAGCTCAGAAGACGACCATTTGGCCCATAACATCTATGCTATCACAGTATCCAATATGTTCACTCTTTGCTTTCTCCACAGCCCTGTAACGTTCCCCGTTCAGATTAATATCCAATTCACCACATTCAATAACTTTGGTCTAAAATAAGATGAAAACTATCTTCTGCAGTATGGTAGAGCACATTGTGTTTGATTTAATTCTTAACTTGTTATAAACAAGTAATTATTATTGAAGACACAAGACTTCCAAATTGTGCTGATGAGTGCAAGGTAAAAAACTTCGACAGCATGTCTTTTTCAGCAGTACTACTACCACCAAGTGTCTAGTTTACAGCTGATAAAAATATAAAGATCAACACTCACATCTTAGATTAACTGAGTCAGTTAAACTCATTAGAATGAGTCACCCAGTCAAACTATTGATACTTATCTTAAACAGTGATATTGCTGTCTCTCTCCTAGACTGCTTTCTGACCAGTCACAGCCAACTTTTACACAACATGCATTCTTCCAGTGTTCTGAATCCTGGCAGGATTTTCACTACAACTTTTGAAGGAAATTGAAGGGATTAAAGAAACTTGGTTGCTGCACACTGCTGTTATTCTGTAGCGTGTGAAGCTTCTGCTGTTTGGGGGGCAGCAGAGAACACACTGTGATGGTAATCAGATTACCAAACCCAGCTACTGAACTGTATTACAATTTAGTTTATTTATTACTGTCACAAGTAGACTTAAATTAACACAGCACTTAAGTACTGTAAAAATCCCCTCGTCACCAAACTCCTGTTCACCTGTTCAGGTGCGCTGAGAGAGAATTCAGCATGGCCAACTTACCTAACCAGCATGTCTTTCAGACAGGGAATGGAAACTGGAGCACCTCGAGGAAACCCACGCAGACACAGGAAGAACATACAGATTCTGCACAGTGACCCACGCCAGGAATTGAACCCAGCCCCTGGAGCTTTGAAGCAGCAGTGCTAACCACTGTGCCACCTCATTTCTTAGTTGATGTCTTTAAAACACCACTCTCCACAGCTGTCAAAACTCTGGGAAATACATGTATGTCAAAAAGTACACACGAGGGCATCAAACAGACACATTCCATTAAAGTGCAACTTTAAAAACTTGTTCCATTAGTTAAATATTGTGTGTGTGTTGTTAGGTAGGGAGGGGGATGTGGAGAACCAGCTTGATTGATGTTAATATCTTTTTACCTTATATGTAAATCTTATCAAACTGCCTCTGTAAGTTATTAAAAATAGCTTACAGTATAAATTATCCTGGGATCAGATTATACTCAGAAGGGGAAATCCCTTTGAAAACGGACTCGAGTTTGATTCAGCAACCAGTCTTGCTGTGTTACTGAACAAGGAATTTTATAGCTGGGAAGATTTAATCCAGTTCCAGCAGTTTCTTTAAATGAAGGCAAAAGTTTTACATGTAGAGGGTGCATATTAACATACAACATGAGAGAAGGGGTGTAATTTATAAACGAATCTCCAACAATGATAACGATCGCTCGAAAGTGCAAATACAATCACAGAACTTCTCACTTCACATTAACTGATGGGACATCTTTTAATGTCCAACCCAATAAACGGAATCAAATTAACTTAGGGAATGCTTAAAGCAAAAAAAAAGTTGCAAACTGGACATATAATGTATTTGGAACCAGTTTTAAAAACTTGGGTGGAACAGAAGTTTACTGCGAGCAGCTGTGATCAATTAATTCCCCTCTTTCGGAGTTTCCCTTTCTCAATTTTTTTAAAAGATTTAACTTTGCGTAAACGTTGCAAAAGGAAAACTTACCCAGAAGAGTTGCTATCCTGAGGGGGAACATTGTCGACTAATTGCCCTCACTTCACAGAGGAGGAAGCTCGGAGTCTGAGGCTGTCTCTCTCTCTCTCTTTGTAATAAAGAGGAGAAGGGATGAATGAAGAGGTAGGTGAGAGAGTGCAGTCAAACTGAGGGCATTATCCCGCGGTGCGGTGGGGCAGTGCTGGCTGCAGCCTCTCTCCGCGGGACTCTCCCTGTGACTGACTCTCTCTCTCTCTCTCACTGACTCCAGTTCCCGCCCCGCTTCCAACTCCTAGAGTCTAGGGGGAGGGGGACCCCACAATACGCATGCGTCACCCCCCCACCCCCTCAACTTTCCAGTCCAATTCCCACCAGAACTTTCTGCTCCAAAAATGCCCTGATGAAAATATTAAAGTAACTGCAGCATTTTGTAAGACCATTGTAAAACGTCTGAAACGTTTCCTTTATTGAAGCATCTCCAGAATGTTACTGGTTGGTATGTAAAGGACTTGAATATTATTGCTTTTTGTGTGATGGTCATTTTGGAATGACTTGATTTATTATTGTCACATTTCTTAGTATACCATAAGAATTATTGTTTCTAAGGTAAAGTTTATTTACTATTCACCAGCAAGGCTTACATTAACACTGCAATGAAGTTACTGTGAAATTCCCCTAGTAGTTACACTCTGGTGCCTGTTTGGGTCAATGCACCCAACCAGCGTGTCTTTCAGACCGTGGGAGGAAACTGGAGCATCCAGAGGAAACCCACACAGCCACATAAACCTTTCAAGGAAGAGTAAACCTTCCCCCTACCCCAACTTCTAAGTTGGCAATCCCTAAATTTTGCATTAATACATTGAATGCGAGAGTGCTAGGTGTTTCATTGAATAGTTACCAACGGTGACCCTAGTAAGTATTCCGTGGAGAACAGCACCTACTGAGTAGGAACCCCAGCCCCTTTCCCTCTTATTTTGTAGCCAGCTTGTTGACCGATCTCTGACGAGAGAGCATTGGTAAAAGATGGCCAGAGCCTCTTCTATTTCCTTTCCTGCTTCTCTTAGCAGCCTGAAATACATTTAATATGGGTGGAGCAAATAACCCATTTTCAAAGATGCTGAACCTCTTAATCTTTTCTCTCGCATTATCCCATCCAATATTTCACACTATTCCTCCTTAACTACAATGTCTATCATCCCCCTCTTTTGTGAAGACATATGCAAAGTATTCATGAAGAACAATGCCCAAGTCTTTTATCTCTACTTTTTTGATTTTTAATCAGTCCAATTCTTTTAGTTACCCTTTCTCTTTTTATGTATTTAATAAAACCTCTTGGGATTTTCTTGCATTTTACATGTCAGTATTTTTTTCAAACTTGCTTTTTGCTTTCTTTTTCTCATTTTGAGTTTCATTTCTGCATCTTTTCTATTTCTCTATTTCTGAATTATTGAGCTTAGTATTTGATATAAGTTGCTTGTTTTTGCCTCATCCTATTCTTTCTGTTCTTAATCATCCAATAGGTCTATATTAGGGAGACCAACCTTCTTCCTTTGATTTATTATTGTCATATGTACTGAAATACAGTGAAAAATACTGTTTCTTGCACGCTATACAGGCGTTCCAGAAACGTAGTTATTCTCTACTCCCTCTTTCTCCTCCATGAATATTTTATTCTTAAATTACTTGACCAAGAATCAGGAACAGTAGAAATAGGAACTGAATCTAGATCAGCCTCTCATCAATAAGAATAAGGTGAATAGGACAGTTGTACAGGAAGCCATTCAGGTGGGGGGTGTGAATCGGAATGTAATGGTCGTAGGAGACAGTGCAGTCAAGGCTATAGATGCAGTTCTTTGCAGTCGACGGTGACAGTCCAGAAAACAGAATTGCTTGCTCTGTCCCGAGGTTTGGAATATTTGCTTGGGGCTGAGGGAACTTGCAGTGGGAGGAGGAGGAGGATCCAGTTGTCATGGTCCACATGGGTACCGATGATATAGATAGGACCAGGAAAGAGCACTTGACAGTTCAAGATTCAAAGCCATGTTCCGCAACCTCCAGATATGGAAAGCAGTCACTTCATTGTATCTTCCTGCCCTGCCCAATGCTGCTATTGGACACTGAATCTTTGAGAAGGGCACAAAGAGAGGAATGAAAGGGGCAAGCTGGAACCCTAGCTCTTTCTGCTTTTGCACCTTCTTCAACGGCATTTCCAGAGAACACCTTTGACAGGTGGCTGAGCTGCGTAGCGTCTCCAGCTCCTTGTACCTCAAGGCAGACATCGTCAGGCTGACCAGATCCAGAGGACCACCCTGGTGAGATAACCTGATGACCAGAACCAGCCCTAGGTGAGAACGGAAGCCCAAATCCATGATTACAGATCCTGAAACATCTCAAAGACCAAGCAACAGTCTGTCCCAGCCAGATTGTACAGGTACTTTTTCAGACAAACAGTTCAAATACAGTGATAGGGACCTGTGGATAGGGTATGGTGAATCCACAGAAGTATGTGTCAAAGAACAGTATAGCACAGGAAACAGGCCCTTCGGCCCTCCAAGCCTGTGCCGCACATTGGTCCAACTAGACCATTCGTTTGTATCCCTCCATTCCCAGGCTGCCCATGTGACTATCCAGGTAATTCTTAAATGATGCCAGCATGTCTGCCTCCAACACCCTACTTAGCAGCACATTCCAGGCCCCCACCACCCTCTGTGTAAAAAACGTCCCTCTGATATCAGAGTTACACCTCGCCCCTCTTACCTTGAGCCTGTGATCCCTTGTGATCGTCACCTCCGACCTGGGAAAAAGCTTCCCGCTATTTACCCTATCTATACCCTTCATAATTTTGTTCACCTCTATTAGGTCTCCCCTCATTCTCCATCTTCCCAGGGAGAACAACCCCAGCCTACTCAATCTCTCCTCATAGCTAAGACCCTCCATACCAGGCAACATCCTGGTAAACCTTCTCTGCACTCTCTCTAAAGCCTCCACATCCTTCTGTACCAGAATTGACGCAGTACTCCAAATGTGGCCTTACCAGCGTTCTATACAGCTGCAACATCAGACTCCAGCTTTTATACTCTATACCCCTTCCTATAAATGCAAGCATACCGTATGCCTTCTTCACCGCCTTCTCCACCTGTGCTGCCACCTTCAGGAATTTGTGGACTTGCACACCTAGGTCCCTCTGTGTTTCTATACTCTTGGTGGCCCTGCCATTTATTGTATAGCTCCCCTCTACATCGGTTCCTCCAAAGTGCATCACCTCGCATTTATCTGGAATAAATGTGAGGTGATGTCAGAAGTAGATGGCAAGTATAGATTTGAGACTCTTTAGTTAAAGATTTAAAACAGTTTACTGAAGAATCCTGTGGAGATTGACAGTGTTTGATCAAGTTTAATTAAAGTACAATGGTAGAGTCTGATAAATATTGTTTTTCCTTGATAAAGTGTTCAATAAAGTTGTGTTGGACCTTTCCCTGACTCTTGTCCCCTTTGTCTACCTCAGTGTGTAGCATGTCTTAGTTAAAAAGGGTTCCTGCAAACTGGTCAAGGTTAGTCACGGTACATTAACCTACCCTTCGCTTTACAGCACTAGGAAGCCTAATGAAATGTTGTTTATTGCAAAGGGAGTTGAATATAAAAGTAGAAAAGTTTTACTGCAGCAGAGACCACATCTGGAGTATTGTGTACATATTTGGTCTCCTTACTTGAAAAACATATATTTGCCTTGGAAGCAGTTCAGAGAAGGCTCACTCGACTGATTCCTGGGTTTATCTTATGAAGAAAGGTTGAAAAAGTTGGACCTGTGCCCGTTGGTGTTTAGAAACACGGGACGAGATCTTAATTGAAACATACAAGATCCTGAGGGATTTGACAGTGTGGACACTGAGAGCATGTTTCTCCTTGTAGGGGGTGTCTAGAACTAGGGGACACAGTTTAAAAATCTCCTTTTCAAGGCAGAGATGAGAAGAATCTTTTCTGAGTGTGATTAATCTGTGGAATTTTCTTCCCCAGAAAGCATTGGAGGCTGGGCCATTTAATTTATTCAAGGCTGTATTTGATTTTTGATAAGACGGGTAGTAAGAGTTTGGGAGGGCAGACAGGAAGTGGGAATAAGACCACAACCAGATCAGCCATGAACTTATTGAATGGTGGAGTTGGCTCGAAGGACAAGGGCCTAATTCAACTCTGAAGTCCTGTGTTTCTAAGAAAAGGCATGTCCATCAGATCATACAATCTGAACGCACAATGAAGCTACAAAATTATAAGTCAAACGTCTATCTCGGATGGATTATACCTGACGAAGATGTACAAAATAGGTTCCAGCAGAGAAGAGTGTAGAGATTTTCCTAGGTCTTTTTGCAGTGACAAGCATATTTTGGCCCAGGAAATATTAGACAGATTGGAATCTGTAACTGTAAAGAAATTCATGATGGAGGAATATGTTGGGTCCTTCGCAGGCACGCACTCATTGATTAATGTCACTGGCCCTGCAGCACCGGTTAGTAACTTTTTGAAAGATCATCATTAAAATTAAGTTCGACGTTTGTGATTGGCTCCAGGACGTATGTTTCACTCGATCTGTGTTCTTCTCTGTCTCACATCTATTACTAATTAGAATGTTCCTAACTTCAAAGCACAGCTTGACAGTATTCAAAGCCACTTTGCAGCTGAAAAGCCTTTTATTTGTGGGGAGAAAACAATGTGTCTCACTGTCCTTTTTTTTCTGTGTCAGCATTATGTGTTTTCTGAAGCATCAGATAAATAGCTTTGATTTTTAAAAAAATAAGAATCAATTCAAATTTATTGTGTCAAATTATTTTCAAAAGCACACAAACTAAAATACTGTGAACATGGAAACAATTTGACTTTGCTACAAGTAAATAAAACAATATGTTTCGAATTGAACTTAACAAGAACAATCTTAATCAGTACAGCCTGTCACTTTTAAACTTTTGGGTTGTATTCCATTTATGTCTCGTACACAAGTATACACCGTTTCGAAAAAAAAACGGAGGATGAACTTTATACTTGAATAAACCTTTAAAGAAAACCTTCTAACTTCCTTCAAATTATTTTATAAATAGCCAAACAAATAATGTTGGAGGCTGAAGAGAAGCATTCTGTCAGTTGGTTAATTCCACGAGTCAAATGCATTTTGAGAAATAGTGCATACTGCACATGTCCAAACTGCCTTCAGGTAATGGCTCCAGCAGCTTTGAGCAGGGATACTAAGTGCAAGCTTAGGCTTTTTGGATGGAAATATAATGTAAAAATCAATGACAGTATCAAAATGCATACAGGGCAATTCAATGAGTACATGTGAGCTATTGTGAAAAATGTTTTGACTTTTTTATTTGTTTAAAGTATTTGCGACAGAGGACCAGATGAAACATTATAAAGAAGCATATTAATCTGATTTCATGTTTTTAAATTGGCAACTCCTGACTGATCATTTAAGGTTGTTTTGCTTTTCACAAACTTTTGTCATTTTCTAGTTGCTTACCCTGCTTTCATAAAAATGTAGACATTTGTGGCAACTGTGAAAATGTCTTCAAGTTCTAATCTACTGCTGTTTTACTTTTAACTAGGGGACAATGGTGTAATACTGCCAGTGCAATGATAAAACTGTGACAACAGGAAGTGCATGCTATTTACAAGACTTCTAATATTTATAAATTATGAATGGATTACCTTTGTTTAAAATAGGTTGTTTTAAAAACTGCTAGATTTTAAAAGGCTGTACTATCACAGATACCTATGAATGTTTATGCATAAATCTTTAGAGGTGGCAGGACAGGCTAACAAAGCAATTAATAAACTATATGGGATCCTTGGTTTTAGAAATGTAGGCAGAGTACAAAAGCCAGGAGGTTCAAGCCAACGTGATACACTAGATAGGCCCCAGCTGGAGTAATATGTCCCATCTGGACTCTGCAGGAAGGATATGACATTTTTGGAGAAGGTACTGAAGAGATTAAGAAGGGCTTAATAAAGCATGCAGTATTCTGGGCTTCATTAAAAGGTAAGAAGTCTGACAACACCAGTTTAATTCCAACCAATGGCACCCACCTGACAAAGAGGGAAATCTCGAAAGCTTGTGAGTTTACTATCAAATAAATCGGTTGGACTTAAACCTGGTGTTGTCAGACTTCTTACTGTGTTTACCCCAATCCAACGCCAGCATCTCCACATCTTCATTAAAAGGGGCATAGAGTACAAGAACAAGGAGGTTATGCTGAACTTAAATAAGACCTCAGCTGGAATATTGTGTACAATTCTGGGTGCACATTGGAGAGGGTGCAGAAAAGGTTTGCAAGATTGGTTCCAGGGATGAGAAACTTCAGTTATGAGGATAGATTGGAGAAGTTAGGACTGTTCTCCTTGGAGAGAAAAAAAGGCTAAGAGGAGATTTGATAGAGATGTTCAAAAACATGAAGGGACTGGACATAGATAAGGAGAAACAGTTCCTGCTTGTAATAAGATTAAGGATAGAGGACACATATTTAAAGTGAATTGCATTTTCACACAATGAGTGGTTTGGGCCTGGAAGTTTGGCTGAGGCAGGTTCAGTCGAGGCATTCAAGAGGGCTTGAGATGATTGTTTCTATTCAAGTAATGTGTGGGGTACAGGTAAAAGACAAAGGATTGGCACTATGTCATGATGCTCATTGGAGAGCTGGTGCAGACACAATAGGCCAAATGTTCTCCTCCTGCTTTATGACAATTCTGTGATTCTGGGGATGTTGGTGATTTTGTGGAGAAAATCATTTGTGCAGTGTTGCTGCAACTTGATTATTTCACATTTCTTAGAAAGTCATCCTGAAAAACAATGCTAAAAGAAATTGACTTCAGGAGCGTACTGGCTCTGTAAAAATATTAAATAAAGCAAATTTAAATAGCACAACAAGGAATGGAGTTAAAGCTAAATTAATACTCCTACTCCTGCATGTTTGTCAATTCAGACATAAGACCAGTTCCCTCCCATGAAGAATAAATATATCCAAATGCCACAGATGCCGAGACTTAATTGCCCAAATAAGACCAACTGTCCGCATTACCAATCAATTGAAGATACAGATTGGGGCATGACAGTTTAACTGTGTCATCAATATTGCTAAAACAGATGGCCACAATAGTAAAGAACAATACCATTCATACAGATGCAGTTCTGGATTAGCAGTAAGTTGCAACTGGAGTTCACCCTCCTTCACACAGTACACTGAGTCATGTGTACTAGTAATATATCCAAATATTTATCTGCATGGTTCACTTGGGTCTATATATCACAGAATCGCACAATAACAGAATACCTACAGTGTAGAAGCAGGCCATTCAGCCCATCGAGCCTGCACCAACAACAATTACACCCAGGTCCTATCCCGGTGACCCCATGTATTCACCTTACTAATCCCCTGACACTAAGGATCAATTTAGAGCAGCCAATCAACCTAAACCTGCACATCTTTGAAGTGGGGGAGAAAGCCGGAGCAACCAGAGGAAACCCGTGCAAACACGGGGAGGACGTGCAAACTCCACACAGATTCTAAAGCTTTGTAATCCATGTGTAAAGTTTAAATAAATGTTGCTGTTAATTTGCATATATCTCACCAGCAGATCATGATGTTCTACCTTAGGATTCATTTACCTCGTGCTGTGATGTTCAGTGAGGTGATAGCAGCAATGATCCTTTCCAAAAGCCCAGAAATTCAAAACAGGGTTACCTGCACGTTTCAAAAGCGTTCACTGATCTCAACTGCCAGTGCTTGAGGTCTAGAAATTGTTTACTGATTGCACTTTGGACTGAGAATCACAGAATGACAGAATCACACAGTGCAGAAGAGGCCCTTCGGCCCATCAAGTCTGTACCAACATGTGACAAACACCTGATTAACCCTACCTATGGGCACTTGGCTCATAGTCTTGAATGTTACGGTGTGTCAAGTGCTCATCCGGATACTTTTTAAAGGATGTGAGGCAACCTGTCTCCACCACCCTTCTAAGCCGTGCGTTCCAGATCACCGCCACCCTCTGGGTAAAAAAGTTTTACCTCACATTCCTCCTAAGCGTCTTGCCCCTCACCTTAAACATGTATCCCCTCGTGACTGACCCTTCAACTAAGGCGAACAGCTGCTCCCAATCCATCCTGTTTGTGCCCCTCATAATCACGATGGCACAGTGGTTAGCACTGCTGCCTCAGAGTGCCAAAAACCCAGGTTCGATTCCCAGCTTGGGTCACTGTCTGTGTGGAGTCTGCACGTTCTCCCCGTGTCTGCATGGGTTTCCTCCCACAGTCCGAAAGACATGCCTGGTTAGGTGCATTGGTCATGCTAATTCTTCCTCAGTGTACCCAAACTGGTGCCAGGGTATGGCAACTAGGGGATTTTCACAGTAACTTCATAGCAGCGCTAATGTAAGCCTGCTTGTGATACTAATAAATAACTAATCTTGTATACCTCAAACAGGTTGCCCCTTAGTCTTCTCTGCTCCAATGAAAACAACCCAAGCCTATCCAATTTTTCTTCATGACTTAAATGTTCCACTCCAACCAGCATCCTGGTGAATCTCCTCTGCACCCTCTCCAATGCAATGACATCCTTCCTGTAATATAAAGTAAAAGTTATAGTTTATTTGTTAGTCACAAGTAAGGCTTACATTAAGTTACTGTGAAATTGTCCTATGTGGGGACCAGAACTGCACACAGTTGTCAGAGGGAAGTCATGCCTAACAAATTTGAATGAAGTTTTTGACGAGCTATCTCGGTGTGTAGATGAGACTATTGCAGTTGATGTAACTTCTATGGGTTTCAGGAAAGACTTTGACAAGGTCCCACATGTGAGATTTATAAAGAAGGCAAATGCATATGGGATACAGGGGAATTTGATAAACTGGATCCAAAATTGGCTTTGTTGTAAGAGATAGAGGCTGCTGTGGCCTTGCCAACATGATTTCCCTGCATATGTAATCTATGTTTTGATTGATAAAGGCAAGTGTCCCAAATGCCTTTTTAACCACCCCATTAACATGCTCTTCCACCTTCAGACATCTCTGGGCAAACAGATCTCAGAACTTCCAAGTGTCATAATGTTCTTTGAATCCATGTCAAATTAATCCTTCCAAAGTGTATCACCCCACACTTTTAAGGGTTAAATTCCACTTGCCAATTTGACCATCCTGTATTTATCTTCCTGTAGCCAAAACACTCAACCTCACTGTTAACCACCCATTCAATCTTCGTGTCATCTGCAAACTTACTAATCTTACCCCAGTCATAGTCATCTCTGTCATTTATATAAATAATGAATAATAAGGAACCTTGTATAGATCCCAGTGGTATGCTATTGGATACTGGCTTCCAGTCACTAAAGCAGCCTATCATCTCCCTGTATCTCTTACAACAAAGCCAATTTTGAATCCACCATATCAGATCCCCCTGTATCCCATGTATATTTGCCTTTTTATAAACCTCGCATGTGGGACCTTATGAAGGCTTTGCTGAAATCCAGGGAAAGTACATCAACTACAGCACCCTCATCTACACACCCGGTCACCCCCTCAAAAAATTCATTCAAATTTGTTAGGCATGACTTCCCTCTGACAAAGCCATGCTAACTATCCCCTATCAAACCTTGCCTCTCCAACTGGAGACTGATTCTCTCCTTCAGCATTTTCTCTAATAGTTTCCCTACCAGTGACATGAGGCTCACTGGTCTGTAGTTCCCTGACTAATCTCTACAACCCTTCTTAAATGGTGGAACCACACTAATTGTTCTCCTAATTGACACCCTCCAGAAAGGAATTAAAAATTTTGGTCAGAGCCCCTGCAATCTTTTCCCTTGCTTCCCACAGCAGCCAGGAACAAAATTCACCCAGACCTGCAGATTTATACGCCAACACCTCCAATACCTTATCACTCCCTATGTTAATTTGCTCAGGAACCTTGCAATTTCTGTCCCTTGAGTTCCATACCTTCATCCTTATTCTCTTGGGTGAAGATGGATATGAAGTATTTGTTTAACACCAGACTGATATCCTCTGGGTCCACCCACAGATTGCCCATTTGGTCTCCAATGGGCCCTACTTTTTCCGTGATTATCCCCTTCTCTTTGATGTACGTATGAAATAACTTGGGATTTTCCCAACATTTACCAGTCAGAGATTTCTCGTTTCTCCTCTTTGCTATCCTAATTGCTTTCTTAAGTTCCACCCTGCACTTTCTGTACTCTGTTAATGCCCCCACTGATTTGTTCCCCTAGTACCTGCTTAATGTTAACAAGGGAGAAACTAAGCAAGAGGCCATGAGGGAATGACAAAGGATAGGAATAGTGTTACCTTTTTCTCCGACCAGCAAACTTCTCATCAGAATTTAATCCACAACAGATATTGTGCATCTGCAGCATTGTTTGGGTGCTGCTGTTACTTTATGGGGTAACCACTAAATTTGCATTGCAGCTAGTGACTTAATAAGCCTGAAGCATCATTTGTATTCAAACATCCAGCTCTCTTTTTGTTGGCCATTTGCATAGTGGTGTGTTAGATGACTCAGGTTCAGATCTCCATGCCCAATAATGTAGGGCACTCATCATCGTATTACCTGCCCCATAATGTGTATCAAGTATTATCACTTTGGACAATTATGTTTCTAATCAACCTCTCCAGTTTGCTCATGTCGGTGTAGGGATGCAGGAGTGTCAAGGACAACAGAGCCTCCAGAGAATTTGGGTAGGTTTGTACTGCCTCACTCATTCCAAAACCGTAAAATCCTGCCCGAGGTTAATGGACCTTTCCATTGTCTGCCCCTCACCCGCTCGGGCGATAATATTCCGTCCTTCGTGTCACACTTGAAAACCCTAAAATACTGATCAATCAGAACAAGTCTGCAAGCCTGATAACTCAGCCAGTCCATGGTGTGACAAGTTTTACCTTACCCCCACTTTTTAACAAGCTTAACTTAGTTTGGGTGCAACTTTGGTTTAAATGGGAGCATTTCTGGGATAGTAGCTTTCATCATTAGTTTACTGTTATTTGCAGATGCAATCAGAATTTACTCTCTATTTGAGAATGAGTGTAACTCTGAAATATGTGACTCAGTAGCCCAAATTCCACCCCCCCCTTATGCAAGAACACATCACTCGTAAACAAAACAAACCTATTGGCATTTCAGATCTATTGACTTTGACACCTGTACAGCAGTTAACCTGGTCCACTTAGTTCAATGTAAGATCACAGGAGTGATTCAGATGCTATCTGTATATGTTTGCTAGAACCAAGATCAATTCCCATTGCATTAACTAACTTTTCAATCTCCTATGAAAGAACATAATAAGAACATAAGAAATAGGAGCAGGAGTAGGCCATGCATTGGAAAGATAACTTGGTATTGAAGATTTTATTTTTGGATAGTATACACAATCTGATCTACAATTAACATTAATGAAGATCTTACTTTGACTTAAAGTTCAGAGAATCAAGCTATGAAGCATTTTCAATAAAACCTTTTAGTTTAACTTGGATTTGCTTCTGTGCCCCCTACTGCCTGTGTACACGATGATGAAATGCAAATCCAATTCGAACTTTCTTGCAAAGAATGAAGAAATAATGAAGTTGGCGAACACCATCTGAGTTGTGGATTGCATTCTGTCGGAATTGAGTTCCTTGGGCAAGGTTTTGATTTCCTATCTCTGTCTGGAACTAAGGCAATGTTTGTTAGAGTTTCCTGTTATTCAGCAAAGCATACGTCACCCTGTCTGACAAGCTCCATCTGTATCCACTCCGTTCGTTTTAGCACGATGGTGCTGTAATGGTTTAGTTGTGACTTTTGCATTCTGGAATTTAAAGTGTTCTGCTGAACATAGTGGGAATCATTGAAACTCTTTCCCACGATGTATTCAATTGTTTCTATACAACATGCAGGCAGAATGTTCAAGCAAATAGAAGATAGCAAGAAGTACTTCAACAATTATCTTCCTTTTTTTTCTGACTTTTTTCTACCTGTGATTTTTGACTGCTTGAAAGTTATCATATATCCAGTCACATTGGGCATAACCTAAATGATAAACCCTAGTAGTTTATCCTGTTAATCTCTTAGTTTGTGAAATAAAACATAAAATAAACCCAATGTAGTGTCCCTTTTTGAATGGGCTTACAAAATGAATCCACCACATTGACTTACAAAAAGCCATTAAAAGTGGATACTATGTAGGTGTTGGGCATATGTCCATGACAAAGGAAGAAAATTATTATTTCACAACTCTCAGTGGTTAGCTTTGAATTGGAAAACTGGGCTTAGGAACATATGAGGAAACAACAATGCATACTTTGTCTTTAACATAAAAACGTTTGCTGCAAAGGTTTAGCAAAGACATGGGGAATGCAGACATAATGCTAAAGAATGAGAGGTTAGGAGGAATGACCAGAGGCTTGGTTGATGAAATGAGTTTTAAATGTGCATAAGCCATGGCATGGCAAAGAGATTTAGGGGAGTAATTTTTAACAAGAGTATAGGCTGCTGACTAAGCTTTGACAGAGAGTCATCTGGACTCGAAACATCAACTCTTTCCTTTATTTACAGATGCTGCCAGACCTGCTGAGATCTTCCAGCGTTTTCTCTTTTGGAGGCTGCTGACTAAGTCAGGTGAAAGGAGAAAGGGTGATTCACAAGAGGTTAGCCAAGAACAGATATTTCTCAGGGAGGGAGAAAGTTATCCAAGTAGAAATGAGCCTTACAATGGAAGGAATGAAAGTCAAAGAGAAGAATTTTAAATACGAGCTATCATATATCCCATTCTGGGTCATCAAGATTGACAAGGCAGTGAGCAAGCAGGACGTTGTACAGAATAACTTTGGCAGAAGTTTGGGTGAGCTGGACTGTATAGAGAGTGAAGGATGGAAGGCCAGCAAGGCAACCATTGGAGTGGTTAGCATTTGACTGATATATCTGACTGATATGAAGTCAGAAACACAGCTTAGTGTCAAGGAGGATGTTGCCTTAGTTTAGGATGGTAGCCAGAGAGGGGGAGGCAGTTAATGGCAAGGGAGCAAAACTTGTGGTGGGAGTTAAAGCACTGGGTTCAATCTTAATGTTTATAACTGGAGTAAGTAGAGAACAATAAATCGAAGAAAAAGACTTTAGCAAGGGCCTCTTGCCCTAAAATATATCCAGAAGGTATTTTATGAATACTTCCCCTTTAAATTTTTGTGTGGGTAGAACAACAATAGAAATATTGTCTTTGGTGATGTTTTCTATAAGTATCTCGAGTGCGTTTTGCTAGTTCAATAGCTTTCTATGTTTTCAGCATAATAGATCCTTTACAGTAAGAAATGCTTTCTGTATTTGAATATATTATTGAGGCTATGAATCTAATTAATGAGGTGCAACAGGCATCTTTGGAATGTTATACACTGAAGACATGTCATGCTTTGAACTTTCCAGTGTTCATAATATGCAGAAATTGTTATTATTGAATTGTTTAAAATCTCAGCCTCAGCCCTGTTCTGCATTGTTCATCTGTCAAGACAGGGAAGCTATGATGAACAGTACTTACTGTGAGTCTGCTGCTTCCTAGGGCTCTTGCATTTTCAGGCTACTCTTCATGCCCCATAATGATAATGATCAACTCGGTGAAACTGTAGGATGGGGAGACCGAATAAGTAGCATCGAAACCAGCAAGATAGAGCTAAACATTCTCACAGCCAAAGGATCTCTGTGTATATCAATGTCTGCTGTGGAGAAGGATAAGGCATTCATTACATCTCTCTGAATTTTGAGAGGATGCCAGTAGACACACTCAAGGGCAATTAAGGATGAGCAGCAAATGCTGGCCCAGCAGCACCACTGATATCACCTGACAGAATAAAAAGAAAGGATGAGATCCTGCGGCCTCGTGTTTCCCACCAGCGGGAGGTGGCGCACTGTTTGCTAGCGGTGGGGTCCTCCGATCCCGCTGCTGTCGATGGGAATTCCCATTAACATCATCCCCTGTGGGTGGGGGTGCGCTGCCGGCGGGACCTAAAAATCCCGCTAGCATGAATGGCTGGAGAACTCCGGCCAAAATCTGCAGTTGTTGGATTGTTCTGGAAAACAATCCCTTGTTGACTTTGGCATTGGGGATTATATCTGAGAAAATGAATGTCAAACATTCAGCTCCGGGCCATCTGTTTTCCCAAAGCTATGAGGGCCACTTCATAAAGGACTTTTAGTGTGCGAATGCAGTATGTCCACTGCACGTACGCATCTTCCAGACAGGAACAGGCAACATTTGGGGAATCTTTGCTGTTCAGTGTTGCATGGGCATAGACACTAGGATTCTGTATTTCAAGAGAGCTGGATGCATTTCATTCTCTTGGCTGGAGCAAAGCAGCTGGAATGAGCATGTGGCTTCATGAGGATTGCCATCTTCTAATAGTGTGAAGTGCCATCGACTGCACACATCTCACTTTGTGGACACTTCATGTGAGAGGCACCACAATTGGAAGGGATTCCACTCCCTCAGTGTTCAGCTATGTGTGACTATGAACAGTGTACTGTGCAGATCAGTACCTGATCCTTTGGGAGCATTCAGGTAGCCGTGATGTATTTACTCCAGACAGTCCAATGTGTTGTCTCCTTTTGAACCATCAGGACAAATCAAGGGGTGGTCAAGGACTAGGTTTCTGCTATGATAATATGGTTTATTTCTCCTCTGCACAACCCAAGTGGGCAGCAAGCATGTAACAAAAGCTGTGTTGCCACACACAGCAGACACCATCTCCCTGGCCATGCACTCAACCCAGGAACACCTAGATAACAAAGACATCTATGTCAGAGTCCTATTTATTGATTACAGCACAGCCGTCAACACCATTATCCCTACGAAACTCATCTCCAAACTGTGACTGAGGCCTCGGCTCCTCCCGCTGGATCCTGAAATTCCTAACCCACAGATCACAATCAGTAAGGATAGGCAACAACACCTCCTCCACGATCATCCTCAACACTGGTGCCCCACAAGACTGTGTCCTCAGCCCCTTACCATACTCCTTATACACCAATGACTGTGTGGGCAAATTCCCCTCCAACTCGATTTTCAAGTTTTCTGACAACCGCCGTAGTGGGTCGGGTCTCAATTAATGATGAGACAGAGTGCAGGAATGAGATAGAGAATCTGGTGAACTGTTGCAGTGACAAAAATCTCTCCTTCAATGTCAACAAAACAAAGGAGATTGTCATTGACTTCAGGAAGTGTAGAGGAGAGCAAGCCCCTATCTAATCATTGGGACAAAGTAGAAAGGGTCAAGAGTTTCACGTTTTTAGATATCCAGATCACCAACAATCTGGCCTGGACCCCCATGGTGACACTGTAGTTAAGAAAACCCACCAATGCCTCTACTTCCTCAGGAGGCTAAGGAAATTTGGTGTGTCAGATATGACTCTCACCAACTTTTACAGATGCACCATAGAAAGCATTCTTTCTGGTTGTGTCACAACTTGGTGTGGCTCCTGCTCTGCCCAAGACCACAAGAAACTACAAAAGGTCGTGAATGTAGCCCAATCCATTACGCAAAGAAGCCTCCCATCCATTGACTCTGTCTACACTTCCCGCTGCCTCAGCAAAGCAGCCAGCATTATCAAAGACCCCATGCACTGCGGACATTCTCTCTTCCATCTTCCTCCATTGGGAAAAAGATGCAAAAGTCTGAAGTCACGTCCCAACCGACTCAAGAAAAGCTTCTTCTCTACTCTCATCAGGTAAATTTAACTTTACAGTCATAGCTAGAGTTTAGAGAAAGATCAACTTAATGCAAGGTAGTTCCTATCTGTCTGCTTCACTTGTCTTTCTCAGTGGTAGCAGTCACGAGTTGCATTAAGTTGATCTTTCACTACACCCTATGACTGTAACACTACATTCTGCACTCTCTCGTTTCCTTCTCTATGAATGGTATGCTTTGCCTGTACAGCGCACAAGAAACAATGCTTTTCACTGTATGCTAATACATGTGACAATAATAAATCAAATCAAAATGTGACAGAGCTGATCAGCTATTCAGTGAGCAGCTGAGGAGGAGAGGAAAGGGTGAAGGGAACTAGAACAATCCCTTTCTGGCTGATATGCCCAGGATCAGCTCATCTGATTGCGATTCCAATGAACACATTGGAAATATCTATTCACCAACACCTTCCCTTCCTCAATCCCTGATAATTACAACAGTGCAAAGCAAAAATAAAATCCACCAGCAAATAAATACCCCAAACTAAATTTACAAATCAAACTATGGCATATTGTATACAGGCATCAATTAATCGGCTTTTGATTTGATTTTTATTATTGTCACATGTATTAGCACACAGTGAAAAGTATTGTTTCTTGCACGCTATACAGGCAAAGCTTACCGTTCATAGAGAAGGAAACGAGTGTGTGCAGAATACAGTATTACAATATTGTACTGTTAGAAGGGTGGCAAAGTGGTAAGTACTACTACCGCAGAGCGCCAGTGACCCAAGTTCGATTCCCGGCTGTGAGGAGTTTACACGTTCTCTCTGTGTCTGCGTGGGTATCCTCAGGGTGCTCCAGTTTCCTCCCACAGTCTAAAAGATGTGCAGGGTAGGTGAACTGGCCATGGTAAGTTCTCCCTCAGTGTCGCTGAACAGGTGCCAGAATGTATTGGGTCGCACAGTTGTCACGATTGAATAGCAGTCATTGGATGCAAACTGTGAGATGTGGATGTGAGACCCAAAGCATTTCTTAGTGCGTGGAAGTTTTAGTGAAGCATAATCATATTAGATATGAAGGCTAATTGTTAGAGATTGGTGGGAATGTGGTGAATTCAGCAATGTCTGAGGCTGTCAATAGAATATGACATTTTAAGATGCATTCACTGACCTTGGTTACTCTTCTGAGGTCATTTGAGTTTCTTGCAGCATTGCGTCCAGGTCTTTGATGTTGGTTTCTGCCTTTTATGGCCACAACTATCTGCTTCCACTGCCTTTGCAAGTTTCCCTTTGGTCCCTTGTGCACAAATTACATTTCTCCTGCTCTCCTGCTATAAAAGTAGGGAGGTCTTGCTGCAACTGTACAGGGTACTGGTGAGGCCGCAGCTGGAGTACTGTGTGCAGTTTTGGTCGCCGCACTTGCGCAAGGATATATTGGCCTTGGAGGGAGTGCAGAGGAGGTTCACTAGGTTGATACTGGAGATGAGGGGGTTGGACTATGAAGAGAGACTAAACAGACCAAGTCTATACTCGTTGGAATTTAAAAGGATGAGGGAGGATCTTATAGAGACATATAAGATAATGAAGGGGATGGATAGGGTAGAGGTAGAGAGATTCTTCCCGCTTAGAAAGGATAGCAGGACTAGAGGGCACAGCCTCAAGATAAGGTGGGGGGCAGTTTAGATCAGAGTTGAGGAGGAACTTCTTCACTCAAAGGGTGGTGAATCTCTGGAATTCTCTGCCCGTTGAAGTGGTGGAAGCTACCTCGCTAAATATATTTAAGTCACGGGTAGATAGGTTTTTGGTAGACAAGGGAATTAAGGGTTATGGGGAGAAAGCGGGAAAGTGGAACTGATCCACTTCAGATCAGCCATGATCTTATTGAATGGTGGGGCAGGCTCGAAGGGCTAGATGGCCTACTCCTGCTCCTACTTCTTATGTTCTCCACCTCCTGCATCAGAGTCTTCAGTGCAGCATTGGAAAATCTTGGAACCTGCTCTCAACCGTGAGCCATTATTGAGTTTCTTCCAGATCAAACTTACTGTTAGGATGACTTCCAGCATGTGCTCCAGCCAGAACGCTCCTCCCCTTTAAGTAGTGCAGGCTCACTTTAACTTGTGCTGGCCTCTCATGAGTTTGCACCGCTTGCTATGCTGTGCAACTGCAATGCGATTATCACTGGCTGAATGTTTCAAACATTTTAAGTTACTGGCAGCACAAAGTTAGAACGGATAATTTTTACAGAGTGATCCTGTACCTGTTTTCAAGCCGCGTACAAGTTTGTAGTCAAAATGTTTATACTGTACGGTTGGTCATATTGCTTCATGCCTCTTCTTATATTTAGGTTGTGAACACGATAACATAAGAAATAGGAGGAGCAGTAGACCACATGGTCTGTAACGCTGCTCCGTCATTCAAAATCATCATGGCTGACCTTAGGGTCCAACTCCATTTTCTTGTCACTCCCCATATCTTTTAATGGTCTGAGCGACCAAAAATCTGTCTTTCCCCGCTGTTATATATATTCAGAGATGGAGCTCTCACAATCCTTTAGGATAGAGAGTTCAAAAGATTCACAACCGTTTGACTGAAGAAATTTCTCATCACCTCAGTCCTCAACAACCAGCCCCACATTCCGAGACTATGCCCCTGATTTTTGGATTACCTGGACAACAGAAACAATCTCGCAGCGCCCTCCCTGTCAAACCCTTTCAAAATTTTGCGAGTTTCAGTGAGATGGCTTCTCATTCTTCTAAGTTCCAGAGAAGGTAGGCCCAATTTACTCGGCATTTCATTGTAGTCCAACCCCTCATCCCAGCAACTAATTTATTGAATCTTCATTGAACTGCCTCCAATGCAAATATATATCCTTTATTAAATGTGGAGACCAAAACTACATGCAGTACTCCAGATGTGGTCTCACCAAAACTATGCACAACTCTAGCAAGACTTTATTATTCTTGTACTCCATTCCACTTGCATTAAGGCCAACATACCATTTACCTTCTTAATTGCCAGCTGGACCTGCATGTTAACTTCCTGCATTCCTTGTGTAAGCACCCCCAAATCTCTATGAGCATCAGCACTTACAAGTTCCTCACTTTTTGAAAATATTCTATAACATAGCCTACATCTTCAGCATTTGATAGTCAGTTCAGTTGTACTTCAACTCTGCATGATTTGTTGAGAAACTTTCATCTCCACATGCACACACTCAGTAGTTTAGATAAGGTAACGTACAGGCATAAAACAGTTCATTGTTTTTTCTGCCCTCTTGTGGAAAAAAGAAGAGCCTGCAAAATTTGCGGAGTATCTCTTTAGTATATTGAATACAAAGCCTCTAAATATACTGATAATTATCTCTAACTGCTTGGAAAAGAAGAATAATTAAACGAAAGGCTCTTGTTATTTTCAGAGCTGCAACCAGGGCAATTGAAATAGGTGATTCATTCTTTGAAATAAGTTTTCAGCATGAATCTTTGCCACAATTTGTATTGGTATGGCTGCTTTAATGTAATAAAACATCCCAGTGCACTGGAGAGATTTAAACTTGGAATCTCAGGAACTTTGGGCATGGATTTGGGAGGGGACAAGTTGCTCAAGTATCTTGGAGAAGAAAAGCTTGGAGAAGAGGCAGTTATTTGCAAGGACAATGATGTTGAGCATTGTGGCTTTTGCGAGAGGATTGAAGGATAGAGGGCAGAATCTGAAGAGACGGAACTGTTAACAATATTGACTAATATGGGAACCAGGAAGAGAAGTTGGTGGTCAGCAGCTTAGTGGGATTAGAGTTGAGGGAGCAGGAAGTTTGTTGGATGAGATGAGCTCAGAGAAGCAAGACACAGATGTAATGTCAGTGATAGGGTTGGAGGCTTTCAGAAGATGTTTATTCTGTTGGGCAAGAGAAATAAGTGGCCGAAGCACTGATTGGCTGGTTTTAGCCTGAGTGACAAATCCATGAACTCCTTGTTTCTATGGGTAGTTAAAAAAATAAAAGCATTAACAAAGCGAGCATTTGTCCACAGAGAGCCTGGGGAGTTAATAATGGAAAATAAGGAGATGAGTTGAACAGGATTTTGCATTATTCTTCACTATGGAGGATACAAGTAACACCCCAGAAATAGCTGCAAATCAGGAACAGGGAGAAAAGAAGGAACTCAAGGAAATGACATTCAGTAAGGAAGTGGGATGGAACAATTGATGATGTAGGCTGACAAGTTGTTGGATCCTGATGGACTTCATCCTAGAATCTTAAAAGAAATGGCTAGTGGGATTGTTGGTGCATTAGCTTTAATTTTCCAAAATTCCCAAGATTCGGGGAAAGTTCCATTAAATTGGAAAATAGCAAATGTAACTCCTTAACATTATAGCAGGACATTTAGAGAAATTCATTCCCTATGGTAGAGTTGACAGGGTTTTGTGAACAAGAAATCATGATTGACCTGTTGGAGGAAGGAAGGGGTTAAAACACAATCTACTGGAAACTGTGGTTGGGGTTGGGGTTGGAGGCTGGGATGGGCGGGGGGGTGCTGTGAGGAGATAGTTGTTGATGTAGTTTATGGCTTTAGAGGAAAGCAGTGTTTTTGGACAGTAGTTTGTCAGACAGTTCTACAACTTAGCTGATAATAAGTAAATAACAGGATGAAGCGGATGAGTTGTAAAATTGCATCTGGAGATTGGCAGTTGTCGGTGTTGAGTACTGAGGCAGTTGCAGCAATGCCATCGTCATGGGGGATGATGATGTAGAATGCCGAGATGTCCATTGTGATGAGGAGTGCTCCTGGTTCAACTGCTGCATGTGTGCTGAGTTTGTGTAAGAAGTCCATAGTGTCGCAATAAGTGCTGGGGGTTCTTTGTACAATGGATTTCAGGATGCCCTCGAAATAGCCAGAGAGGTTCTTGCACAGGGTCCCACTGCCTGATATGATGGGACGGCTGGATGTGTTAGCAAAAAGCTCCTAAAGCTCAGCAGCTGGCTTCACCGGTGAGATTCAGCTATGCCCCTCCTTCTACTGGCAAGAATTGCATTCTGGCACTTTATCTGGACTGAGTGCCATAAGAATGTGTTTTTTTTCAACTTGCCCAAAAAACATGTCTGAAACTCACCCTTTTTCTTGCTCATTCAGCATTTAGCATTTCTTTGGGAAGTTTGCCTCCGGGGTGTTACAGTTGAGGATTCAGTCATGGTTGGAAACTTTTCAGCAGGACCAGTGTGAGTTACTGGTAAGATTGTGGAGAGAACTGGACCAATCTTGAAGCTGTGGAAACTCAAGGCTGTAGCTCACAAAACATGTAGACCATCAAAGGAGGAGAATAGTAACCGACTCAGGAATCAACAGGTGACTGCTACCATAATTTCAAAGATGGCAGAATTGGTTACTGGGATTTTGATTGTGAATGTAGAACTGGAGCAATGGTTACGGTGACTGAGGAAGCAGCACCTGCCCGAGGGACAAATCGGCTCAGAATTGATGAGCCTGCTTTTCAAATCTGTCCAACCTGCTGCTTTAAATTCAGGAGAGCCTACCACAGAACTGAGGTGCTCTCCTAGAGCCTGGAAGTCCCCAGAATGACTAAACTCATGATGAGCTTTTCCAGGGGTTATTCCCTCTTATAAAAAAAACAATGTTTGCCTTACTAATCCTGCTTTTAATCCCTCTAAAGGTGAATTTCAGAGTTAAGGGGGAAGTAGTGTGGTTGCATGGCCCTTTTAACGGGGTGATATCCGAAGGCCATGTGATCAGGCCAGACCCTATAGATTACTGAGGCTGGAAGCTGAGTCAATCAGGAGGAGGGTGCATACCCTGGGTGGAGGGAGATCCTTATACGGAGCCTGGGAGGAGAATTATTCAGTTGTGTAGTTTATTCAGTCTGACTTTTTGTACATATAATTATTTATTGTTGGCAATAAAGTCCCTGTTCTTCCAGACCAGATTGACTTGCCCTTGATCTTTGTAACTTCTAAGAACGGCACAGTGGTTAGCATTGCTGCCTCACAGCACCAGGGACCCGGGTTTGGTTCCCGTCCTGGGTCACTGTCTGTGTGGAGTTTGGACATTCTCCCTGTGTTGGTGTGGGTTTCCTCCCACACTGCGAAGATGTATGGGTTAGGTTGATTGGCTATGCTAAATTGCCCCTTAGTGTTGGAGGTTAGTACGGTTATGAGGATAGGACCTAGGATGGGATTGTGGTCAGTGCAGACTCGATGGGCTCAATGGCCTCCTTCTGCACTGTAAGGATTCCATGATTCTATGATCTATCACAGTCAAATCCTCCATTCTCACCTGCAGCAGGGCAGGCACAGACCGGATCGAAGAATCCCATCCTAGGTGAGTGAATTATATCAGGTTAGAGATGTTACTAGTTGATTGAAAGTCCAGCATGCTGGGGAATGGTTTCTTCTTGTAGCTGTGCGCATGGTTGTTCGACAAACAGGCATTCTTTAATGTTTGCAGTTGTGCTCAAAATCATTGTTTTTATTACAATTTGCAAAATGCAAACCATTGTCATTTTGAATGAACAAGCAAGGAAACAATATACATTAGGTGAATCTGTATAAGGAAATTAGTGTTATGTTTCAAAAGTGATTTGACTGTGGATGGCAAAACATAAAACCAACTCTACATTGGGAGTATAAAAAAAATACACTTTACATTATGTAAAATTTTAATTTTAAATGTTACAAAGAAGAAGTGATAATATTACAGTACAAACTGGAGTTTACTATGGTTAACATTCAGCATAGAAGCGGACTTTTTCATCAATTTCCTTTTTAATGAGGGTCACATTTTTTTCGAGGTCAGACAAATAACCTGTCTTCTCCATTATTTTCTTATTTCCATCTTGTATCTTCTTCTCCAGCTCTAAGTGGAAAAAATCAGTTTGCATTATTTCACTATTTACCATCTGTCCTCCTCACTCTCAGATTATTAAACTGCTTTTTGCTGCTGACAGGATTGATGTGTTTCCTGTGTCACATTTCAGTGGGGACGGATACAATGGCCCCTAACTTCTGGGTGAGTAGCAATTGAGTCAGGTTACCACTCCACTCATGGTTACTTACCTTGAAATCCAGCCGCTCCTATATTGCCTGTCCTTATGATTCAGACTGGGTGAGATCTAAGCAATAGAACAGGATCCTGAGGCCCACAGTCAAGGGCAACTGAAAGTACATAGACCATGCTCCCTTTTTATGGCACTAGCTACATTTAACCAGGTGAATTTGAAGGTTGAACAACTTTGACAAGCGAGGGGGAAGATAAGTTCATAAGGTAAGTGGGTAGGATTTGTGGGGGGCTGGTAGGGGCAATGGGGGAGAGGGTGGGGGGTTGGGTCAGGGTGGGGAGGGTTGGATGGGCTGGTCAAGGTAGTTAATAGGGGGAGTCACATGAAGAGGTTGGGTTGGGTCGATGCTCCAGTTACCCACAAGCTAGAAGTACTCTTAATTCTTCTGTTTCTGGGTAACTGTTGATTGTATCACAGTCAGAACCATCCTAAATTTACAATTCAAAATGCATTTTCAGATGGTTTCAGTGCAGGGCCATTGTCCAAAGGAAGTTTAAATTTCCTGGACACTTGCTGTGCAATCTTTATCTGATGAAGGCAGCCTAACTTTGGGGTACCCCTCAAGTACACTGCCCTGGAGCTCAGATATTACATTGAATATTCTGAGAATGTTTGAACTGAATCTCAGTCAGTGGCAGTGTGATTGCAACAGGACACCCTGAACCTTTCAAAATCCAAAGTTTAACCATCTTCAACCTGGTGAATATTGGTTACAATTCGGTAGGTCTGAAGATGTCTTTGTAGTCATAGGAGATTAACTGCCAGTCTTTATTGACTCTTTGAACTATTTACAAACATAGAATAAAGAGCACAAGCTAGGAGCTGTCTCCGTGCTTGCCAGTACACTCATCTCCGTCCGTCACTAGACTGATCCTGGATATAGGTCACGTGCTCCCCTTCCATCATTGTGTGGGCGGTACTGTACTCAGTCCCACATTAATTGTATACTTGCCAGACCTTAAACTACAGTGAGTGACTTTTTTTAAAGAAATCCTTGGGATCCTTACTAGCAAGTCCAGCATTTTATTGCCGATCCCTAATTGCACTAGAAGATTGATTAAAAATTCTGTTTATAGAATCAATAGTTGTTGCCATGTGAACTCTCAGTAAAGCCCCACGATGGACATCCCCACAGCCTATGCTATATTTTTTTCAAACGTCATGATTAATGAATAAAGTAACTATACAACAATGAAGAGGTTGGACTCCACACAAATCATAGAATCCCTACAGTACAGAAGTAGGCCATTCAGCCCATTAAGTCTGTAATGACCACAATCTCACCCAGTACCTATTCCCGCAGCCCCACACTTGTACCCTGCTAATCCCCCTGACATGAGGGTCAATTTAACATGGCCAGTCAACCTAACCTGCACATCTTTGGACTGTGGGAGGAAACTGGAGCACCTGGAGGAAACCCACACAGACACGGGGAGAATGTGCAGACTCCAAGGTCAGAATTGAAACTGGGCTCGTGGTGCTGTGAGGCAACAGTGCAAACCACTGTGTCGACCAAACATATATCCCTCCCCCTTGGTATAACAATGGGCACCCACCTGCAATTCTTTTCAGTTTTTCCTCCAGGTTTTTTGCCAGTTGAACAGCCTCTTGTTGTAATTGTTCCGCTTTCTCTTGTATATCCGCTGGAATCTCTTGTATATTGATTTTCCTTAATTTCACATAGGCTTCATTCATTTTTTGAAATTCCTTCAATGATTAAAGCATAAAAATATCTTCAAGCAAATCAGGCCATTTATAGGCAACAGATAGAAAAAAAATCAGTTAAATTGAGGAAACAAAATATGATGATTCAGAAAGCATGTTATAGTGGTTTTAAAATATAGAACTATAGAACTTAACACACTAGAGGTCATTCAGGCTCCAGTCTCCTTCAAATGGCCATGCTAGTTCACTCATAGAGCAATTCAAAGCTACTATTGCAGTTTTATTCTCTATTTATACCCTTATACTTAACTTTCTTTCAAATATCTATTCTTTTTTCTCTCAAAGATAAGACCGTAAGAAATGGGAACAGGAGTAGGCCATTGGGCCCCTCAAGCCTGCTCCGCCATTTAGTAGGATCATGGCTAATTTGACTTCGTCACATCCATTTTCCTGCCCTTTCTTTGCCTGTAACCCTTCATTAGCTTAATGATGCAATGTTCTTTCTGACTGTGGTCTAACCATTGATTTGTACAAATTTATTATTACCTCTTTGCTCATTATATGGCATTACTTTTGTAACTTGTGGGTCATAGTTTGAGGATAAGGGATAAACTGAGGTGAGGAGAAATTTCTTCACCAGAGGCTGGTGAATGTGTGGAATTCAATATCACAGAATGTAGTTGAAGCCTAAATATTGTGTGATTTCAAGAAGAATTTAAATATAGCTCTTGGGGCTAAAGGGCTCAAAGGATACAGAGGGGAAATGGGGCAATCAGGATATTGAATTGGATGATCAGCCATGATCAAAATGAATGGTGGAGCAGGCTTGAAGGGCTGAATGGCCTACTCCTGCTTCTAGTTTTTATGTTACTATATTTATGATCCTTTCCATTATGAACAAGAACCTCAACTTTCCCAGCAGCCAGTCAGTCTGTCAACCTGACTAACTGTTAGCTGTCAATCAGAAGATAAAGATGGTGACCTCCTGTGTGAAATTTGACAGCATTTCCATGTCTTTCTGCATGTACCCAACTGCTTGTAAACTGTAAATACTGAGGTCAAGGCATCACAGTTATGTGTGCCACTAGCTGGATATACCCGTCATTGATTTATGTTTGTGACTTAATTTTCTATTCATAGTGCAATATAACTCTGTGGAAATTCCATCACTGAGGAAAATCTAGGTCTTTATGATGGAAAGGGTCATAAACGTTGAAACATTTAAAGTAGAAGCAGGAGTAGGTCATTTGGCCCTTCAAGCTTGCTCCACCATTCATTTTGATCCACTTCAATGTCCTCTTTGCCCCATTCTCCTCTGAATCGTTTGATTCCATTAGACCCAAGAGCTATATGTAAATTCTTCTTGAAATCACACAATGTTTAGGCTTCAACTACATTCTGTGGTAGTGAATTCCACACATTCACCAGCTTCTAGTGAAGAAATTTCTCCTCAGCTTAGTTTACCCCTTATCCTCAAACTATGACCCACAAGTCAAAAAGACCTGATTCCTATTAGCCTGGTTTGAACTTTGGGCCCAGAAATGAAAATGCAACATGCTAGCCTTGCTATACCATTGGGGTTTTGCATCAAAAGTTGTTAGTTGTTGGGTACTTTCCCGATACACACCAACTGGTAGTTAAGATAACAATCATCTGAGTTCCAGAAGTTAATTTTTACTCACACTATTACTTATTACCTACAGCATATAAAAAGGTGGTTTGGCTGGTGTTTATGCTCCACACATACCTCTTTTCGCTCCTCTTCACCTGACCTGATAACATATCTTAATATTCCTTTTTCCCTCATGTATCGATCTAACTTCCCCTTCAGTACATCACAGTTGGCCACCTCAACTACTCCCTGTAGGAATTATGAGTATTTAGTAAGGTCACTGCATTATAACTTTATAAAGATAAGATTCAAATTATTACTTGTTCAGCTTCCTCAGCATGAGTCTTTGCTTCAGTCGTTTCCTGCATTGCTATTTTAGCCACAACCTTGTTGTTGCTGGTCTTGTTTTCCAGTTCTTCAATTTTGGTTTGTAACTTTGTTACATCGTTCATTAAATTCATCAGATCGTCGAAGATTGAATCAATTTTCCCATCAGCCTGTCAAGAAGAGGTTAAAATATCAAAGCATGAATATTGTAAGATGAGGAAAATTGCAAAATGAGTGATCTTTTACTCACTGACAGAAGTTTTAATATTGCAAAAAATTCAAATTTTAAAAAGGTGTATGACAAGAAAATCATCTGTAACACAGAGCATTTGGAGGGAAAATAAAATCGTTTGAAATGCTAAAAAAGGGTATGATCAAATACGAGACGGGGTGGGAAAATAATACACGTACTGACTCAATCAGGCTATTGGGGTGGCCCATTGGAGTATGAACTCCCTGATTAAGGATCTAATTGATGGACCAATCACAGAGTCTTTGCCCTGTACTTAACTGGGAGGGTCAGTTCCTCTGACATCCCCGGAGATAGACTGCTGACTGATAGCACTGTTAGAGTTTGTAAATAAAAGGATTTTGGGGAAGGGGCTTCTGCCTCCGAAGACTTATTACAACACATTTGATCAAAGTCTTCTGTCTAGGGGACCAATCAATACAATTTTGGGTTTGTCTTCACCATCTGGGTGGATCAGGCAGGAAATGATGTAACTTTGTTACATCGTTCATTAAATTCATCAGATCGTCGAAGATTGAATCAATTTTCCCATCAGCCTGTCAAGAAGAGGTTAAAATATCAAAGCATAAACATTGTAAGATGGGGTGGCCTCTAAAAGGAGGGTCGAACTGTGCTGTGAAAGGAAAAGGAAGGAGCATGAGGCATAAAGCTCAGGATATCAGGGCAGTGTTTGTCTCTCCTTCCCGCTCTTTCTCGCTCTCTAAAACCAGGACTGAAGAAAACTGTATACACCGAGGAATAGGTACGACCCTGAGGACCTTGACCAGACAGGACATGACGGGGTGAACATTTCATCTGCAGCCTATGGAATACTCATGTGGAGAGTCACCTCACATCTCCCAATAAAACCTTGGGTAATTTTGGGGGTTTAACAAGCATGAGGAGGGGAGTGTGGAGGGGCTTCAATCAGTGAAGTCCAAGCAGAAGTAATCAGTTTTATTATCAGCCATATAGAACATTTAGTGTTGATTGTGTCATATTTAGATTCACTGTACTTAATAAGATCCTCTTATTATTCAAAACTCACAACCTGTGTGGATTGCATTGTTCATCATCCTTCAGCTATGGTCAGAAATGTAAGCCCAGTCCTTTGACTGTAAATGAGTTCGTTCAGTCATGACCAGAAAGGCTGAATGACCCTCACGTGATCGGAAATGCCCGACAAACAAAGAACCAAACCATCTCCCTTTAACATTCAATGGTATCACCATTGCTGAAACCTCCACTAACAACATCTTATGGGTTGCCATTGACAAAATAATGAACTGAAAGAGTCATTTATAAACTGTGGCTAAAACTGCAGCTCAGAGTCAAGGACTTCTGCAGAGAGGAACTCACTTCCTGACTCTCCAAAGACAGTCCATTATCTACAAGGACAGGGATGTAATGGAATACTCTTCACTTGCCTGGATGAGTACAATCCAACAACATTGGAAATGGCAAATGGAATTTAATGTTGGCAAGTGCGAGGTGGTCCACTTTGGTAGGAATAATGGTAGGAAAGACTATTACTTACGTGGCGAAAAACTGCAGCAGGCGACGGTGCAGAGGGACCTCGGGGTCCTTGTGCATGAGTCGCAAAAACCCAGCTTGCAGGTGCAGCAGGTGGTCAGGAAGGCGAATGGGATGCTGGCCTTCATAGCGAGGGGGATTGAATATAAAAGTAGGGAGGTCTTGCTGCAGCTGTATAGGGCATTGGTGAGGCCGCAGCTGGAGTACTGTGTGCAGTTTTTGGGCGCCGCACCTGCGCAAAGATATTTTGGCCTTGGAGGGAGTGCAGAGGAGGTTTACTAGGCTGATACCAGAGTTGAGGGGGTTGAGCTATGAGGAGAGGCTGAATAAACTAGGCTTGTACTCGTTAGAGTTTAGAAGAATGAGGGGAGATCTCATTGAGACGTATAAGATGATGAATGGGATGGATAGGATAGAGGTGGAGAGACTCTTCCCGCTCAAAAAAGACAGTAGGACTAGGGGGCACAGCCTCAAGATAAAGGGGGGTGCGGTTTAGAACGGAGTTGAGGAGGAACTTCTTCACTCAAAGGGTGGTGAATCTCTGGAATTCTCTGCCCGTTGAAGTGGTGGAGGCTGCCTCGCTAAATATTTTTAAGACGCGGGTTGATGGGTTTTTGATAAGCGAGGGGATTAAGGGTTATGGGGAGAGGGCGGGAAAGTGGAACTGAGCCACGACAGATCAGCCATGATCTTATTGAATGGCGGGGCAGGCTCAAAGGGCTGGATGGCCTACTTCTGCTCCTATTTCTTATTTTCTTATGTTATGTTCATTCAAGAAGCTTGACACCATCCAGAACAAAGCAACCTGCTTGATTGGGACCCCATCCACTATCTTAAACATTCATTCCCTCCACCACTGATGCACAGTGGCAGCAGTGTGTATCATCTACAAGATGCACGGCAGCAGTTTACCAAGGCCGCCTTCAACGGCACCTTCCTACCGCCTAGAAGGGCGAAGGCAGAAAATGCATGGCAAATCTACCACTTGCAAATTTCCACCAAGCCACACACCCTCCTGACTTGGAATTGTATCACTGTTCCTTCACTGTTGCTGGGTTAAAATCCTGGAACTCTCTTAATAGCACTATGAGTGTACCTACACCACATGGACTGCAGCAGTTCAAGAAGATGTTTCACCATCATCTTAAGAGTAATTAGAGTTGGACAACAAATGCTGGCCCAGTCAGTGTTGCCCACACCTTGTGAAAGAGTACATAAAAATTTTTTAAAAGTCTCTATTTTTATCTAAGGTAAAATAGAGTCTGCTTGTAGACTCACAGACTCCGATGCATTCAGATCAAAAGCAAATGTCACTTTAGAGGCAGAAGAAATGGATCGTTTTCAGGTTAATCACCCAGTGGCGTAGTGGTGATTGTGGAATCCCTGTTCAAAGGAACAAAGCTTGTTGGAGACCTAAGAATTACCAGCGAATGACTTACAACTGGAAATTCAATCAAGTATGCTCAGAGGATTGGTGAAGGGGACTTTGTTTAAAAGGACTTTGGAAGATTCATCCTCGTAGGACACGGAGAAGAGCATTGACAGAGATGTTTGGGACTTGAAATACAAGGCTACAAGGCTGAGAATGTGCTGTACAGTATAAAGGTGCTACGTGGTTTTCAGTTGTGTTAAGCTGTTACTGAGGAATGTCTTTCCTGTCGTTATCTCTTAAGAAATATTTATTCGATGGTGATTTTTGTTACAATAAAAGTCTCAAAATGTGACATTTTGACGTGTGATTCCTTTGTGTTGGTCATTAAAAAAATTGTATTTTTTAAAAGTAGTTGTTCTCCGTGGGGATTATAACACTATTATTAGAAACGTACTACAGAAATGCAAATTCTTTGTTTTAATCTCTTAATTTTTCAAATGTGCTTGGATATGGTCATTCATGCCAGGGTTGTCCTAGAAACATCCATGTTTAAAAAATCTCTTCCAGTTAAGAAATAACAGTTACTTAAACAAAAAAAGTCATATTTTTCAACTGAAATGTTGGAAGGTGTTTGATATATATAACCAGACTGCAAGTGCATTCAATAAAATTTACTCCGATATTGCTAAAGTTATTGACACAAACAGCGATTTTTCTGAGATCTGTGTTAACCTACGCAGTCCTTTGAGATATGTGAAAAATGATTAGCTGCAACATAATGTTTACCACCTGTACTGGATGAGGCAATCTCTTGCTTTTCCCTTCCAAACTTGTTGCTATGGAAGCATTGTGTTAAGCTAATGTAAGATGAATCCTTCAGATGATAAAACAAAATTGGAAACTATGGGCAGCATCTTGTGTTTTGGGCAGCACAGTGGTTAGCACTGCTGCCTTAAAGCATCAGGGACCCTGGTTTGAGTCTGGTCTTGGGAGTTTGTGGAGTTTACATGTTCTCCCCATGCTTCCATAGGTTTCCTTCAGGTGATCTGGTTTCCTCCCACGCTCTGAAAGATGAGCAGGTTAGGTGGATTGGCTATGTTAAATTACCCCTTAGTGTCCAGAAATATGTAGGTTAGATGGATTAATAGGGATAAATGTGCAGGGATTATAGGAAAGATGGGGATGGGGAGTTTGGTGGGCCTGGATAAAATGCTGTTTCAGAGAGTGGGTGAAGACTCAATGGGCTGAATGGCCTCCTTCTGCATTGTTGGGATTCTATTTTATTTTTTTCTATGATTCTGTTCTATTCTGTGGATAAGGACCCAATGTGAGGCCAAACGGGGGACTCGACTCTGCATTATGTCAGGCATAGGCGCCTGATAGTGATTTCACGTGATTTGACCAGAGGGCATTTTCACTGTCCAAATGAGCACTGTAGGCAGGCAGGCTTTCGAAATTGGAAGGCCAACTTTTGTGCAGGATGCTGTTCTGACCCATGCTGGCTCGGAGGCAGAAGGTACCAGTTAACCAGCACACTAACCTGCAGTTTGAAATTATATAGCACCTATCAACTTCCTTTCTCGCCCCCAAATCGGAGATAAAAACCCTGACCATATCTTAAAAAGAAATTGGGAATGTACACAAGTGAGGTGTGAATGGAGTTTCAGTTTATGGTTCATAATATCATTCAAATCCTTTTGACAGGGTTTCATCTTCTTAACCGAGTAACAACTCAATCAGCTGTCGTAATCTATCCAAACTATTACTTCTGAAATGAAAATAGATGGAAAAGTTGTCATATAGTTTAATTCTATGCAGATTAAGGCATTAGGCATATTAAGGATTAAGGCATATTAAAGGTTACCTGGCATGTTGATAAAGAAATCGAGCATCTCTGAAATATCTGGATTTTAGGATGGTAAATTAAAACTTTTAATTAGAATTAAGATTTTTTGTATTTACCTGTGAAATCTTAGTCTGTGATTTCTTTATGTTATCAGTAATATTCTGTATTGCGTCTTTGACTTTCTCTTGGATGTTTTTAATTTTGTTCAGGTCTTTCTGTACTTCCGCTGGGCTTGGGATCTCTTGGGCTGCTTTCCTGTGAAGTCACATATTTGATTTACCACAATACTGATGTACCAAGTCAACTCAATCAGAACGTGGCCAAACAGGTTGAGTGTCAACACGCCAGTAGCTGGCAGTAGGATTGGGAGAGACTCCTGGATAACCATGCTTGATGTGGAATGGCACCCCTCAAACCATAAGTCTCTGGCAAAGACTGGCAACCTGTTCCAGGAACTACAAGCTATTACAAGGAAATAGATGAAAGTGCACCACTAGTGGTGGAAAAGGAATTAGAATTGGAGGGTAAGTTAATACTCAATGGCACTTTTCAAATGTAAATAGATTTATGTCTGATAGTTAATGTTAAAAACAAATGTTATGCAGGATCTTGTGTTCAAATGGCATTAAGACAAGGAGCAGTAGAACAAGACGATTAAACAGGTTTGTTAAATGCAATCATTACGAGATCATTGGGTAGGTGCATCTTAATAGGGTGGTGTGTTATAGTGCCTATTACAATTGTGGGCCATATATGATTATTGCTTTTATTTATTCATGCATGGAAGATGGGCGTCACTGGCTAGCCTGCATTTATTACCCATCCACAGTTGCCCTTGGAGGGCAGCTGAGAGTCAATAACACAGCTGTGGCTCTGGAGTCACATGTAGACCAGAACAGGTAAGAATGGGAGATTTCCTTCCCTAAAGGACATTAATTAACCAGATGGGTTTTTTTGACAGTCAACAATGTTTTCATGGTTTTTGGATTATTTCCTTTGGCTTAGAGAATTATTATATTTTGGGACTGTAGCTTTAAATTAGGATAGTGGAATGGGGTCATGTGACCCATTTTGCAATCAATTGACAGTAAGTCTGGGAGGGCTGATTGTTAAATGTCAAAAGAAGGCTTATTTTTTGAAAGGAGTAAGGTGGACATGCTCGGAGAGAATGACAGCAGTTTCTGAATCCACTATGAGTAGATGTCACCATGGGGAAGAGGTAGAGGAAACCATTGTTCAGACCAGGTTTGCTATAGATCCAAGAATGTCACTGACAGGAGTTTTGTCTTTTGTGGTCTGTAGCCATCTGAGAGGCAAAGAAAGCAGGAAGTAGAAACAGCGTGGCCTGGACATGAAGCATCAAAACTGTTGATTCTGTCACTGCTCAGAAAAGTGAGGTTGCACACAGACTGAAAGCCAAGTTCATGCGTATTTAGAGGAAGCTGGAAGATTTGCCTAGCCTGAAACTAAAGGAAGGAATCTATTGTATAACCCTCACAGTGAAAGTCAGTTCTGGGATTGAAGGTTACCCAGTGAGTGGCTAGTGGTATTATCTGTTAGTCCATTAATTCAGAAACTCAGCTAATGTTCTGAGGACCCGAGTTCGAATCTCTCCATGGTAGATGATGGAATTTGAATTCAATTAAAAAAATCTGGAATTAATCTACTGATGACCATGAAACCATTGTCAATTGTTGGAAATACCCATCTGGTTCACTAATGTCCTTTTTAGGGAAGGAAATCTGTCGTCATTACGTGGTCTGTGACTCCAGAGCCACAACAATGTGATTGATTCTCAACTGCCCTCAGGCAGCTAGGGTTGGGCAATAACTGCTAGCCAGCCAGCAATGCCCATATCCCACCAATGAAAAAAAAGAAGGAAGTAATCCATTGAAACCTGGGACCAAATGGGAATTGTTAGCTATGAGAAAAATAATATTGTGGAGAATGTGATGTGTGATAATTAAATGCAAATGAAATGCTTAAAGTACAAGCTTCTTACAATCAGTAAGCAGTGTTTGGTCAATAGTGTTTCTTTAGTCATTTGTTACAGTGAAAGTTTTAAAATGTGAAATCATGTATGTCATACATACTTTCAGCTCATAACTTTTAAACAGAGTTTTGAATTTCTAGCTATCAGCCTATTATGGAGATCATAACAACTCACCCAACAATTTGTATGCTGATTTCAAATTTTGTGAAGTAGCTTCATTTATCTGGTATGAGTGAGTCCCTATCCTATATTGGGTTTTTGGTTTAAATACTTGTCAAATGGGTTTATAAAATCACTTATAAGAAGCCATTAATGAATGGTGGAAAGAACCAATGGGTGAATTTAGAAGTTACTAATTTTTTAAATGTATGCTTCAGGCTTTGTCAAGGTTGTCTTAGGTAACAAAGAAGGTTGGCAATATTATTCATGGGTTTGCAGTAACTTTGAGACGCATGTTGACGAAATCCAACTCTGCTCTCCACCACCAATCTCAATACCATTCACAGTTCTGGGTTGTCAGACTGTTTGTTGTAGATAGGTCAGAACTTCCTTCAACTCCACACTGGGGAGAATAAGAGCGGATTATCACCAAAAACTCAGTATACCTTTATATCATTTTTATGCCCCTCTCGAGCTGGTCACTCTGTATACACTGAATGGTTTACTATATCAGTGCCCCATTGAGTCCTGAACTTTAATATCCACAATATTTTTGCCTCTATCTTTTCTCCATTCAAACTGTCACTGAATTCCTTATGCGCATTTACATTACCTCCATACTTCTCAAATGTTTTCACGAAGAATTTCTTTGCGTTTGCCATGTACAAATGGCAATTTGCCATCAACTATGGTTTCCATATCCTGTCCTGAACTCGTTTAGATTGCTTATAATCCCCACCCTCACAGAGTCCTATTGATTCAATTTCCTAAAATCCTGATTGTCATCAACAATTTTTTTCACGGTTGCACCCCATTGTAGCCAGCTCTGTGCTCCAGCCTTTTATCCATTCGTTCTAATATCCTGCACATCTCCCTCCAAATCCTTGCCACACTTCCCTCTTGATTCACCGCCCTGAGCAGAACCTTCAGCTACCCCAATCTGAGGGTCGATACTCAGGGCCCATGAACTGTAGGCACGGTGGCACAGTGGTTAGCACAGCACCAGGGACCTGGATTCAATTCCCGGGTTCAATTCTGGCCTTGAGTGACTGTCTGTGTGGAGTTTGCATGTTCTCCCCATGTCTGCATAGGTTTCCTCTGGGTGCTCCGGTTTCCTCCCTCAGTCCAAAGATGTGCGGGTTAGATTGATTGACCGTGCTAAATTGCCCCTTAATGCCGAGGGATTAGGGTAAATGCATGTGATTATTGGGATAGGACTCCGGTGGGCCAAATGGCCTCCTTCTGCATAGTAGGGATTCTGTGAAATCCTGTTATGGGCACAAAATCTTGTGCGAGGCCAAAAGCAGGATTTGCAGTGGCAGAATTTCTGATTGTGGTGCTCCCAGACTCTCCCCGGTGATATGATCAGATTCATGTCAGAAAGAACGGCACAGTGGTTAGCACTGCTGCTGGTGATGATTTAACCTGAGGGTTACCACGCTTCAGGCAGGGGGCAAGGGTGAGATGGCAGAGCCTTCGTGGATAACCTCAGCTGGTATGGGAATTGAACTCGGGCTGTTGGCATCGCTCCCATCACAAACCGACCGTCCAGCCAACTGAGCTAAACCAATCTTCTCAACGGTTAAGTGACAATATTACAAATTGTTGCTTTCATTGTTGATCTAAATGGATAGCAGGAGAACAGGATATCTTTTATTTAGTCATGTTTGCCATTTTATATGCATTAATAATTTAGTGTAGGTGGATTTGATCATGGGATAATCGAATAAAGACACAAATCCAATCCCCTATTTTCTGGCTATAGAATCATAGAATTCCTACAGTACAGAAGGGGGCCATTTGGCCCATCAAGCCTCCATTGACAATAATCCCACTCTATCCCAGTAACCCCACGTATTTACTCTGCTAGTCCCGTTGAGGCTAAGGTCAATTTATCAATCAACCAAACCTGCACATCTTTGAACTGTGAGAGGAAATCAGAGCACCCAGAGGAAAGCCACGCAGACAAGGGGAGAACATGCAAACTCCACACAGACAGTGACCCAAGCCAGGAATCAAACCCAGGTGCCTGGCACTGTAAGGCAGCAATGCTAACCACTGTGCTACCGTGCAGTCCTGTAGTTAAGATTCAGATGGAACAATGTCGGGAATATTTAACCAGTTTGCAACAGAGGAATATTCTAAATAAGAAGTGAAGAGGCTGTAAACTGTGAGTAGTAGATTCTGGAATAATAATTAACATTTCAGATTATTTAAGTAAAACCCTACGTACTCGGCTTTCATTGCGCGTTTCAAAAGTATCTTTGCTTCTTCGGAGCGCCTGTTCAGTCTTTCCACTTCTTTATCTATGTCTTTCATTTCAGAAAGAATGTCCTGAATTTGTTTGCCTTTGGTTGCCACTTCCTCAGGAGTAGTGGGTATGTTGATGGAAAGAACATAATTTGCAATTTTTTCAAGATCTTCGGAAGAAACACTGTTGGCTTGAAATCAGAAGAGAAAGTGTTAAAATATAAGTTGCCTTTGCGAAAAAAAATATGCAAAGGATACATTTGTCAAACAAACTGAAGTAGAATTATTGGCCGGAATTCTCCGGCTGTTCACGCCCTGCCGCTCCTGCCAGAGAGTAGGGAGAATTTGGCACTTAGCCACTTCTCTGTTCACTGCAATGGGATGGGAGAACCCCACTGGCGTGAATGGCCAGAGAATCCAGCCCATAATTTCTATGGTCATAAATCCATACTGGCACACATTCTGATGGTCAATTTGGCAAATAGTCTATTTTTACAAAACAAAACAAAGAACAACACAGCACGGGAAACAGGCCCTTCGGCCCAACGAGCCCGCGCCGCCGTCCCATTGTCTCAGTGACCTATTCATGATTTTAGTCTACGCCTAATGTGCGAGGATCAGGGAGGTCCAATATAGGGACAATTTGTTACCCAATCAATCAGCCTAAAAGCGCATCTTTTACACCATTTTTGGTGTAATTATTTCAAGCTGAGCTCATGTTTTACACTATATGACTGAAGCACTAACTATTTAAGGACAGACCGTCAATTGTAAGACAATGCAATTTTCCAAACTAGATAAATCCTCAGGAACACAGAGAGGAATTTTCATTCTGTGCTCAGAGTGTTGGCTGAGGCGGGAAGACCGGCATGTAGCTCACCAAATTATCTCTCCAGATAATCCAGCGTCTCTGTGCAGAAAAAGTCTGGAAGCATGGCCCAAGCCATCATGCTGGTGTGGTGGGGCTGAGGAATCCTGAAATCATCCCCCCCCGCCACACACACCATGACCCCACACGCCCTCCCTCGGATATAGGGAAAACCCCACATGCACAAGGGGAAAAGGGGAAATTGCCTCCAGGGCATCCTTCCCACAATTTGAAAAGCTTTCCAGAAGGACTTCTCCAGCACGGCTCCTGGCACCCTGACAATGTCCCCTAGTACCATCCAGTCACGTTCCTCCACCGCTATCCCCACTCCCCTGTACCTACCTGTGCACCCCCTAGCAGGTTTCCTCTGCCTGGTTCCCATTTTTAAAAAGCAGTTGTAATCCTCGCCAAAGGAGAGTAAAATTTCAAATGGGTGGGGGGTAGGGGGTGGCATATGATGGGGAAGTCTGCTAATTATATTGAAATTCATTGAGATGAAGTTCATGACCTTTCCTGGGTGGGAACCTTGTTATGGCAGCAGTGTGGGGAGATTTGGAAAATGAAATCGCTGGCGAGATCCTTGTTTTCTGGGTTTCACGATATTTTGTGCTCACGTCGATCGCCATTTGAGCTTGCAGCTGCAAAATCTTGGCCCCAGGTTTCATACATTCAGCTCCGTCGTAAGGCGACATGGCGAATATAGTACCAAGTAGCCCAGTAAACTGCTCAGAATTGCATGCTCCCTCCCTGAGGGGCGGCGGAGGGTATTTAGGTGGCTGGGGGATGCATAAAATTGCAGTGACGGGATTCCCTTTGGCACCCTACCCGCCTGGACTTTGCAGAGATTTTACACTGGGGCATGCAAGGCCTCAGACAGGCCCTTAAGTCATCAATTAATGGCTGCTTAAGGGCTGTCTCATAAGAACGTAAGAAATAGGAGCAGGAGTAGGCCATCTAGCCCTTCGAGCCTGCCCCGCCATTCAATAAGATCATGGCTGATCTGTCGTGGCTCAGTTCCACATTCCCGCCCTCTCCCCATAACCCTTAATCCCCTCTCTTATCAAAAACCCATCAACCCGCGTCTTAAAAATATTTAGCGAGGCAGCCTCCACCATTTCAACGGGCAGAGAATTCCAGAGATTCACCACCCTTTGAGTGAAGAAGTTCCTCCTCAACTCCGTTCTAAACCGCGCCCCCTTTATCTTGAGGCTGTGCCCCCTAGTCCTACTATCCTTTCTGAGCGGGAAGAGTCTCTCCACCTCTATCCTACCCATCCCATTCATCATCTTATATGTCTCAATGAGATCTCCCCTCATTCTTCTAAACTGTAACGAGTACAAGCCTAGTTTATTCAGCCTCTCCTCATAGCTCAACCCCCTCAACTCCAGAATCAGCCTAGTAAACCTCCTTTGCACTCCCTCCAAGGCCAACATATCCTTGCGTAAGTGCGGCGACCAAAACTGCACACAGTACTCCAGCTGCGGCCTCACCAGTGCCCTATACAGCTGCAGCAAGACCTCCCTACTTTTATATTCAATCCCCCTCACTATGAAGGCCAGCATCCCATTCGCCTTCCTGACCACCTGCAAGCTGGGTTTTTGCGACTCATGCACAAGGACCCCGAGGTCCCTCTGCACCGTCGCCTGCTGCAGTTTTTCGCCCCGTAAGTAATAGTCCTTCCTACCATTATTCCTACCAAAGTGGACCACCTCACACTTGCGAACATTAAATCCCGCCCAGCCTTAATTTATAAGCTGATGGATAGAGGAAACCGGGGCAGGTTGTGGGGGTGGGGTGGGGGGTGTGGGCAGATGGTGGAAGAGAGGGGCTCCATCAGAATCACCCTTCTGACTGGGAGTGCCCTCTCCTTAAGGACCAGTGACCTTTGGCCCTCTTTCCCTCCCCCAGCCTGTCTCCTGAGACTCTGATAGCCGCTCATCATGATTTTACCCCTACCCCACCAGGGCCCACTTCACTTCCTCCTTATCCGACCCCTTAGACCTACTTGGTTCTCTGGTTCCTGGGATAAGGCTCAGGCAGCTCCCTGCAGTTCCTAATCCAGTTGCTGTGGTGCTGTTGCCTCAGGGCCTGGAAAGCTGGCAGCTCTCCAAGGCGGGATTTCTTTCCCTGTGTGGGAGGGCGGTAGTCCCACTTCATGCCAATTAATACTCATCAGAGCGTAACTTTACAACAGGACAGCTGAAGTCAGCAGGTGTAATGACCCAGGAAACCCGACTAGAAAGGGCCATAATTTATTACAGAATGCAAAGTAAAACTACTACTGTGATGTACATACACTAGTCCTTGTCTGTGAATACAGCCCATTCCTGGCCTGCCTTATAAAAGGCTCTGGTAATGAGATCCAACTGCCAGTAGCCAGTAGAGCTCATTGTTAACCACCCCCAGGAAGGTCAATCAGTAATTTCCTACGGTGCTTGAGGGGGTTATCACTGCAGGGATGTCTTCTCTGCTGACTCTTTAGATATTCAGGTCTTTGATTTAATTGCTCTGTCCACTTAAATCATTAACACTTCTTGTCCCATTTCATCTTCAAAGAGAAAGTTGCCAAACTTTCTCAGGCCCCTACACAAGGGTAAATTAGATTGCGAAAACTTCAGAATAGCTGTAACTTATAGTCATTCCAGAAAATTGGCCTCTCTTAGCATGGCATTTCCAAGCCTGCAGCAGCTCAGAAACTACTTTTTCCTTTGATTTATCACTGTAATTTATTCTTTCTTTCCATCAAATTCAGCTTGTTTGTTCTCCTTGCAAATTTTCTCTCTGCAAACTTCTCCCTTTCTTCTCCTCTCTTGATTTGCTTGACTGTTTACTTGGATACAGATCCAGAGGGATTGTTACCTATGATATCAAATGAGTCTTCTTTCTGGGAAGAAAGTACAATAACGATGGCAATGGGGAGAGAAAAGGGTTGAGTACCTGTGAGAAAATCTTTCACTTTCCTGATGATGGCTTTGCTCTCTTGCTTTTCCTTTCCAAGCTCGTCCTTAGTCTTGTTTACCTTATTGGATAACTTGATTGCCTTTTCCTTGGTTTCTTGTGTCATGTTTCTGAGGGAATCTATCTAGAAAAATAAAAGGAAGGCTAGTTTACTAGTAATGATTTGGAGATGCCAGCGTTGGACTGGGATAGTCTCACAACACCAGGTTAAAGTCCAACAAGTTTATTTGATAGTAAACCTGACAAAGGGGCAAAGCCCGAAAGCCAGTGAATTTACTATCAGATAAACTTGTTGGACTTTAACCTGGCATTTTTAGACTTTTTACCTAGTTTACTAGTACACAGAGTTAAAGCCTTTCTGAATGTATTAATATAAGTGAGCTAATTGGACAGGAAGATAGTTCTTTATAAAAAAAAAATGCTGAAACACTTACCATGTTTGTTGTGTTCTGTAATTTCTCTAAGAGACGGTTCATCTGGTTTTCAGTATCTTCAGCTCGCGTTTTGGCAGAATTTGCCTCTGACAGTGCTCCAGTACAGTTTGGGGCACCGCATACTCGATTTCCAAACCTGTCACGACATAATGCTCCTCCACATCGATCTTCATCACAGGATAAATTCCCTTGTGCTCCACAAAGCTTCAAAATTAATCAGAGGGAAATAGCTGAAAACATGATGTACAATGTGACAAATGTAAGTGCAGCTGCAGCAATTACCTTTGTTGTTTTGAAACATAATGTCACAAAAATTCATTCTTGTTGTTTCTGAGGCGATCTCATAATATGAAATCCAAGTATCGTGTATTTCCACTGTCAGGGGACTAAGACCTATAAAGTATATAAAGCCAACCCATTGAATATTTTCAAGAAACACTTGAGGTGAATGGGATCAAGGATATAGGGGAAAGACAAGATCAGGCTATTGAGTTGATTGATCAGCCATGATCGTGATCTTTCCCTCAATGTCAGTAAAACGAAGGAGGCAGTAATCAACTTCAGGAAGCGTAGTGGAGAACATGCCCCTGTCCACGTCAATGGTGATGAAGTGGAAATGGCTGACAGCTTCAAGTTTCCAGGTGTCCGGATCACCAACAACCTGTCCTGCTCCCTCCACGCTGACACTATAGTTAAGAAAGCCCACTAACCTCTCTATTTTCTCAGGAGGCTAAGGAAATTTGACATGTCCGCTACAATCCTCACCAACTTTTACAGATGCATCAAAAAACCCATTGCACCCTGGACATTCTCTCTTCCATCTTCTTCTGTTGGAAAAAAGTAAAAAAGTCTGCGGTCACGTGCCCACTGACTGAAGAACAGCTTCTTCCCTGCTGTCATCAGACTTTTGAATGGACCTATTGACCTATCTCAATAGATTTGTGACCTTTTAGAATCAGAGCAGTAACAAGAATAGTAAGGCTATTTCTGTTTCATTTCTGGGTTGAAGTGGAAGTCAGACATAATTTAAATAAATAAGGCCTGAGAGTTAAAGTTCAGGCCTCCTGTTGGTTAGCTGGGTGTGCACATTTCTCACCCCCAGTTAAAACTGTGGTTCATATCAGAGAGAGAAAGCACGGACACAGCAGTGAAGGAAGATGAAGCTGTGAATATTACTCTGAGAGACTCCTGGAACTATGGGGGGAATTATCCCGTCCCGCCCACTTTGGGGATTGTACTGGATGAGTGTGGACCATGCAAAGGTCCATTGACCTCGAGCAGGATTTTCTGGTTTCAGGGCGAATGCGACTGGAAAGTCCTGCCCTATGTCTTGTGCTTTCAATCCATTGTATCTGGACAAGGAAGTGTTTTCCCTTTGTCACCCATTAGTCAGGTCTGCTGGGACTTCACGGTGGATGCTGCATCTGGCATTCAACTAATGATGACTTTGAACTATGAAGCTCTCATGGAATCCAAACCAATCACAATTGCCTGAGAAGTGCACAGTGTTGGACGCGTATATCTGTCTGTTAACTTTGTAAACTAATGTGAATGAAGCAGATTGAAGAATGTAAAATTTGCAATGAAGTGGATACTTTAATTTTTTACACATGAACAATAGACCCTTGATCAATCTAACTGGATTTGACAGATTCCAGGCTTAGAAATAACAATTACATTTATGAACGCATTGACAAGAGTGCAGAAAAATATCACCAGAATGGTTCTAGGAACGAGGAACTTTGGTTCAAGATAAATTGGACACATTTGAACTGTCTTCCTTGGAAAATAAAGAGGGCCTAAAAGCTCTTGTGCAGAAAAATGAGAGGTGATCTCATTGAAATGTATAACATTTTAAGAGAGCTTTAAAGGGGAGATACTCATACTGTTTACTCCAGAGTCTAGAAGTGCGGTTACAGTCTCAGGGTAAAGGGTCCACCATCCAAATACATAAACCTACTTAAGACTGAGATTAGAAATATGCCTTTACTCAGAGGGCTGTGAATCCATTGATCCATAGAACCAAAGAATTCCTACACTAATGAGAGGCCTTTTTGCCCATTGAGCCAGCACTGACTCTCTGAAAGGGCATCTTACCCAGGTCCACACCCAGCTATCTCCCCGTAACCCCATGCATTTATCATGGCCAGTTCATCTGACCTGCACATCTTTGTACTGTGGGAGGAAACTGGAGCACCCCGAGGAAACCCACACACACTTGAGTAGAGTGTGCAAACTCTACACAATCATCCAAGGCTGGAATCGAACCCAGGTTCCTATGAGGCAGCAGTGCTAACAACTGTGTCACCATGCCACCCTAAATCTTTGTATCCTGTACCGCAGAGGGCAATGTATACTCAATTGATGAGTTTATTCAAGTCTGGGATGGATGGATTTTGGGGACTAAGACAAGGGATATGGGAATAGGGTGGAAACGTGGAGCTGCTGCAGAAGTTTACCATGAGTTTATTGTTTGGGCCAAATGTCCTATGTCTGTTCCTATTTCTGATTTCCTCGTCTGGGTACCTGGAGCTTCCATTTAAAGGAAGCTTGAAATGTACTTCAAATATCTGAAAAGTAGATCAGGTAAATGAATGAAGTTTGAAAGAATGAAAACAGAAAATACTGGATAAACTCAACAGTTCTTACAGCATCTGTGGAGCCCATGTGACCCTATTACAGAACTAGGAGTGGACGCAAAATATTGACCGTGTTTCTTTCTACGCAGATACTGCCACACCTGCTGAGTTTATCCAGCATGTTCTGTTTTTATTTCAGTCTTCCAGCATCCACAGTATTGTGCTTTTATTGAAGTTTCAAGATTTTTTGCATATTGCACAGGACTGCGCTGAAAAGCAATTCAATATTCTGCAGTGTGACACAAAAGCCCAATTTTGAATGCAACATGAGGAAGGTGACCAACTTAATGACTGTAGGTTTCTGGACAGGATTAAAATAAGTCCTAAATATGAATACTAGGACATCTATTTTTCTTTTCTCTCATTATTGTGGTATGTTTGTTGAGAATGGATGGTTAATAATATGGCTTACTATTGAATAATTGTTTGATACAACAGTGAAGGAAGTCATGCAGCATGCCAGCTGTTTGAAAACAGCTGGCATGCTGTCCTGTCATCTAAGATGAAAGCAAATTACTGCAGATACTGGAATCTGAAACAAAAACAGAAAATGCTGGAAAATTTCAACAGGTTTGACAGCATCTGTGGAGCGAGAATAAAACCAACCATTCAAGTCTGGATGACTCTTCCTCTCATCTGCTCCATTCCCATTTGGCATGAATGCATTGCAGATCATTGGAACCATTCATTGTCTCCGTCATGCCCTCGCGCTGTCTCTGATTCTATCTGTCAATGTCTTTAAATCTGTGTCCTCTGGTTGCTCCCTCTTCTCTCACTGGAAATAATTTCTACATACTTACTCAATCAAAACAATTCATGACTTTGAACACCTCTATTGAATCCCCTGTTAAGCTCTTTGTATTCATTCCGGAGTTTCCACTCTCCTCACACATGGGTGGCATGGTGGTACAGTGATTCACACTGCTGCCTCACAGTGCTAGAGATCCGGGTTTGACTCCTGGCTTGGGTCACTAGTTGTGCAGAGTCTGCACGTTCTCCCCATGTCTGCATGGGTTTCCTCCAGGTGCTCTGGTTTCCTCCCATGTCTAAAAGACATGGGTTAGGTGCATGGCCATGCTAAGTTCTCTCTGTGTACCTGAATGTGGTGACCTGGAGATTTTCATAGTAACTTCATTGCAGTGTTAATGTATGACTACTTGTGACACTATTAAATAAATTATAAACTAATTGAAATCTTACATGTCTGGATTTATATACTGGTAAATCTCTCCTGCACCCTCTCCAAGGCCTTGACATCCTGGGACATTAAGCATGGCCAATTAACCTAACTGCACATCCTTGGAGTGTGGGAGGAAACCAGAGCACCTGGAGGAAACCTAGGCTGACATGGGGAGAATGTGCAGACTCCATACAGATAGTGACCCGAGACTGGAATTAAACCTGGGTTTCTGAAGCTGTGGGGCAGCAATGCTAACTGTGCCGCTGTGCGGTTATTTTAAAAATGCTTTTTATTTCTTTGCCCTTAAGTGATTATCAATCAGCCTGTCTTTCCTCAAAATGGTTTAAACGGATGCTGGACTCACCTTATTATTTAGAATACTCAAATCCAATAGTTTTGTCTTATTGTTGAGTTCATAAGTATCATTTCGATCGATCAGTTTTGCTTTGTCTAACGAGGCATCTGCCTCTTTAGCTGTTTCTGAGTTGTTCAGCAGCACTTCAGAATCATTCACTTTTTGCTGTGAGGCCTCTGAATCCTGGTAGTACTTTACAATGTCTTCAAAGCGACCTGCCAACAAAAGGAAATTAATTACATCATCATCACTTGAACTGAGCCTAATCTTCGACTATAAATTTTATCAGCGTTATACAGTCTGGAGGAAGAAATGCCTGAACACAATTTGCAGAACGAGCTGAATTATTTTATTAAACTATTAAAAATTGATATTCATTCTATCCATCCTATCCACATATCTTTTTGTTCCTTTCTCTCACACACACTTAACCAGCTTCTCTTTACATGTGTGGTGTGGTTGTTAAATGGGTAATGGCAAGCACGGCAAAAGTCCTAGAAAATGATGGCTCGGTATAAGTCAACTAACACCATAATCTTCAGTAACATTTGTGCCTGAATAATAACATACACTATAGATAGACCATTGCTGTGGTGCAAGCAGTACAGGCTCAATGGGCCACATGGCTTCCTTCTGCATGGTAGGAATTGTATGATATGAAGCTTTCAGCAAATTCAGGAGCAGATAGTACATGTGCATGAAATGTGGAGGCCCTGCTGAATTTAATGACGGGATCTTCACAGAATCCTGTCCTTTGTTTCCCAGCTGGCTAACTGCCAGGTAGGAAAGCTCCATGTAGGAAACCACAGGCAAAGTGTCCAAATTCCAACCATTGGAAAGGAATAACGCATGGAGAGGGGCTCCGAGTGCAGCAGCCAGGAGGGATAGAGGGAGAGAGTAGTTGGGTGGAGGTGTGGGCCTCAGGGGTAGAGGCAAAATGTGGTAGGGCAGTGATGTTGTTGACTGGGAATGGGGGGAGAAGGAGAAATCCTGGCGATGGGGGAAGGCTTGTGTTTTGGGTTGGGGGGGGTGCGGATGGCTGTGTGGTGATGAGTGGGGTGGGGGTGCTGATTGTGAGCTGCGGTGTCAGCAGATCATGGCAGAAGATTTGCTAAGGGGGTTGGAGTGTAGCACTCCTGCTCCTCCTGAACCAGTAGCTCTCCTGGTTCCAGCCACCTCCGCCGCCCCCCCCCCCCCCCAGTCTCTTTTGTTGGCCAGCATTAAATTCAAATGGTGGCCAAAACCAGAGGCGCTGGTCTTCATTAACACATAATAATGATGGACCTGTCTCTTCAGAGTGGGTCACTGGGATTTCCCCAAGCTCATGTGTTTAAACCAGGAGTGGATGCATCTGCGGCAAGTTTCACACACTTGCCAATTTAACCATCGACTTTGTCCTGTCGATTGTGTGATTGTTGGGTTGGAGGGTTGTGGTTAAAATTCCCCTCAAATTTCAACCTTTGCATTAATTTTTTCCACTTTATACCTTTATTCACTGAGCCTGAATCTGGCATTGACAATTCTCAAGCATGCTGATCATTACTTAAATAGCTTAAAAAAGCATAGAATAAGAAAAGATGAGGTGCAATCTGCAGTATGATGGATTTTTACTCTCTTAAGGGAATGTCTGCCTTCTTCAAAAATGAATCAAGGCAAATATCAATAACTTAGTTGTGATCTCATTTATACCAGGAATATATTTCTACATAAGAGTGTACCTAAATAGTTTTCTCTGAATAGAATTCCCTGAATTCATCATTTAATAACCACATGTGCAACAGAATAAGTGACTGGGGAAACGAAAGGTGGGAGGAATATGAAGAGAACATTCCATACATGTAGGATCAAGAATTAATTTATTGCAACTAATTAAATTCAACAGGTAGAATAGGTTTGGAGCAAGGTTAGTGAAGGAAAACCACACGTTTCACAATGGAACAAAAGCAGATACACTGAAGGGACAAAGGTACAAACCTAAGAACAATGATAAGGAATTTCATGGTTGATCTCCACCCCAACCCCAAGCACATCACAAGAAAAGTACTTCACTGAAGAAGATATCTTGAAACAAAATTTTGGCCAAGCAAAGTAAACTGAATCAAAATAAAGATAGGAATTTGAAGCAAACAAGACAGGCCGAAATCTGGATTAGTAATAGAACTGAGGTATTGCTAAGATAAGATATGCTTCATAGCTTCTGTTCTGCGCAGCTGAGTTTCGAGGACGTTAGCAAATAAAACAGTTAAGGCTTAAGTACGAAATAAATCAAGCAACATCTAACCTGCCTTAGGCTTGTGACAGGATGTTGTTACTCCCATGAGTGGGTTGTAAAGCAAGTGTGAATATTTTATGACACCGTTCTATTCAACGTGTTTGCTGTCAGCTACGATGAGGAAACATTCTTGTTGCAAAGGGGCCTGTAAAAAATGCTATTAATATGGTACTGTACGCAGCCTGATAAGAAATAGGAATCTTTGTTTGGATTTAAGACTATAAATATATAACTATGAGATGTGTAATGGTGGAAAGAATGAAAAAGTTAACTGAGTATACTATGTAATAAGATTTAAGATGTGATGCTACGTACTTCTTGTGAAGGAATTACAAAGCCATCGTAAAGATTTCAGTCGCGATCTTACCAGCTGTTCACGCCTTGTTCCTGTTGCAGCGAGGTTGGAGAATTTGGGGCTCAGCCAAATCTCCGTTCTCTGCAGCGGGATGGGAAAATCCTGCTGACGTGAATGGCTGTAGGATTCTGGCCACTGCTTCTATGACAAATCTTTCTTTCTCACTGGGGAAAGAGGTATTAAAATATAGAAACTTACCTTATTCTGGGCAGAGGCTGAGGTCTCTATTTCTCAGCAGACCTGAGAGTTGTGGGCATGCACTGAGCGAAGGAAGGTGACAGGCTGCGTATGCTCTGTTCAAGTTTGTTTGTTCCAGTGGAAGGACTCAGCCATCTGGGACATCGGAAGTGCGCCTCCACGGAGCAAAAACAAGGGTCACGAGACCCAAGGTTTTTGGTGTCATAACATGGCGAGCCTCAATGAGAGGAGGGACCTCAGAGAGAAGGAATCCAGAGACAGGCCCCAAAGAGAGATTTGATTTATTATTAATGTATTGGGATACAGTGAAAAGTATTGTTCCTTGCTTGTTTTGCTATACAGCCAAACATACTGTTCATAGAGTACCTAGGGGAGAAGGGGAGGTATGGGTGCAGAATATAGTGTTGCAAATTATAGATAGGTTGAAGGGATAGATCAGTTTAATGTATGGTCGGTCCATTCAAAAGTCTGATGGCAGAAGCAAAGAAGCTATGGTGAATATGTGACCTCAGACATTTGTATCTTTTTCCTGATGGAAAAAGGTGCAAGAGGGTATATCCAGGGTGTGTGGGTTCCTTGATTATGCTGGCTGCTTTGTCGAGGCAGCAGGAAGTATAGACAGAATCAATGAATGAAAGGCTGAACTGCGTGATGGACTGGGCTATATTCAAGACTCTTTGTAGTTTCTTGCGGTCTTGGTCAGAGCAGGAGCCATAACAAGCTGTGGTACAACCAGAAAGGATGCTTTCTATGTGCATCTGTAAAAATTGGACCCACGGGGAAGAAGCCACTAGGAGGAAACCACCAGGGAGATAAACCGCTTGGGTGAGAACAAAAGAAAGAAGCTCTAAGCAGCAAAAATACTGCTACTGGTAAGCTGCAGATAGTGAAGTCTCAAGGGAACCCTGGAAAACTGAACTGAGTGGAAGGTTGGTGACTGTGGGCTGTTGGGAGGAAAGGGCAATCATTTGGAGCAGTGATGTTCTGCTTAGAATGCTTGAAGAACTGGAATTTTGGCCTTTAACATAGAAATATATAGGAGTAGGAGGAGGCCATTTGGCCCTTCCAGCCTTCTCCGCCATGCATTACGATCATGGCTGATCATCCAACTGAATAGCCTAATCCTGCTTTCTCCCCATAGCCTTTGGTCTCCTTCCCCCCCCCGGAAGTGCTATATCCGTCCGCCTCTTGAATACATTCAATGTTTTGGCATCAACTACTTTCTGTGGTAATGCATTCAATAGGCTCACCACTCTTTGGATGAAGAAATGTCTCCTCACCTCTGTCCTAAAAGGCCTATCCTGTATCCTTAGACTGTGACCCCTGGTTCTGGACACCCCCCACCATTGGGAACATCCTTCTTGCAACTAAGTCAGTGCTGGAATGAAGCCACTGGAATGTAGTCTCAGGAGAAGAGATTAAACCATTCGGAGGTGAGCAGTTGTTGAGGTGGTCTGAGTTGGAATGACTTTTGCAGTAAATTCAGAGGCATGGGGCGGAATTTTCCCATCCCGCTCGCCACAGGGACCATAGTGAGCGGGACATGGGCCATGCAAAAGTCTGTTGACCCCGGGCGGGATTTTCTGGCCTTGTGGCAAGCGCTGTAAGAAAATCACACTCATTATCTTTGAAAGTGAACTCCTCATGAGGAAGGCAGAGTTTTAATGAGATTGTGTAATGGCCCCTAACATCTGGGTGGGATCTGTGTTAGTCACATCAGCCATTTATTGTGCAGTGTGGTCTGTTGGATCACAGTTTGCCTGTTAATTTATACATTCCTCATGTTAAATCTGAATGTTAAGAGTATAAGATGGATAATGTGAATTGTTTTACTTTTCTGACTTTGCATATTAAAACTTATTTTAGTTTCTTTAAAACTATAGAATTTTCTGGCTTTGTTCTCTTAGTAATTATCTTGGATCTCAAATCCTGGAATTCCCTTAGTAACGACACATGAATGTACCTGCATCACATGGACAAAAGTGATTCAATAAGATGGCTAACCACCATCTTCTCAGGGGCAATTAGGGATGGACAATAAATGCTGACCTAGCCAGTGATGCCCACATCCTGTGAATAAAATAAATGAAAAAGATAATTGCATTGTGGCCAGTTTCTAACTCATCTATGAGCAGATCCAGTTGATCCCATATAGTTAAAGAGTTAACATCCTCCCACAAGTGACATCATTTGGACATTTAAAAACAGAATTGTAAAATGGTTATTTCAACGGATCACTTTAATTTTAATAATCACCATTTTAATCAACTAAGTCCATCATTCATTTAACTTGGATATACTTCAAAAGAATGTTGATTTAATGGCTCTTCCACTTACCTGCTATATAAGCTTTTATTCGGGGGCTGTTTCTGAATCTATTCATGTCCGGAATGAACTTGTCAACTTCCTTCTCAAGATCATCAATGTCTCTATTAAGTTCCCTGGTGTCATTTTTAATATTCACATTTGGATCAATCTGCATTTTGGTTTTACTGCATGGCAAATAAATCGTAAAGTTATTAAACATATTACATAACAGATAAATGCATTGTGGACAATTACTGTGCGGTAATACATTCGCAAACACCTTGTGTCTCACGTTATGACTGTGTGTGCTGCGTTCAGTTTTTTGCCAAAGCTGTCACCCAATCCAGGTGGATTGGGACCAGAAACCAGCTGCTGTGTAATTTAAATGATGTGACATTACTGTACCTTTAAGAAATTTTCTTTCTACATCGTGTTTTCTGCAGTTGTAAGCCAGCCTTTTGGCTTCAGTTGTTTCTCATTAGGGCACCAGCTTGTCTGGAGACGTTCTCTTATTGCCGCTTAAATGGGGGTTAGTTTATTTTTACTGTGGGATCTTTTATGGCTCTGCCATAAAAGTTGTTAGAAGAAGTGGCTGGCAAGTCAGGTGACAAGATCTCTTTTGTTCTCAGTTTTGAGCTGCTCTTTAGTGTTAGAAGGGACATCTCTCTCTCTCTCTCTCCCTGGTTTTGGGAACTCTGCTGGTTAGCTGAAAGCCTTCCTGAAGTAGAAAATCTCCTGTTGGTTGTTTGATCAGAGAGTCTCCCCGATGTCCTGAGAAGCTATTATGACTTCACCCTGTTCTGAGTGTATCCCTGCAGCATTTATCCAAAGGACTCAGATCCAGTATCACATGAGTACTAGTCTTTGCTGTGTTAAACCATTAAAAAGGGGTTGGTGTGATTGGAACATATTAGATATATTTGTTAAGGGTTATACATTATTGTGGTTGTTTTGTGTTGTTGGTAATTCATGGAAGTTATTGTTAGTATTCTTACTCTACATGTTAACTATATTCTTGAATAAACTTTGTTTGATAAAAGCTCCCTAGTGGGCCATTTGAATCATATCTGAAGCGAACCATCTCATACTTATCCTAGCTACATTCAAGATGCAAAACTTATGATCCAGGCAGACTCCATAAAACAGTTTGGAGTGACTGACCTGAACCATAACAATGACCAGAAAACTCTCAATGCTTGTACATTGACAGTCATGTGATCTTCAATCCTTTCTTGTACCTGCCCAATTACAGAGCAGTGTGGTTGATGTGCTCCATAGACGTTGGGAAGTGTATACAATGAATCGATTTCCACACGTGTCATTCCACATCATTGTAATATATTTACATTTCATTATTCCAAGCCTGAATCAGCCTTACCCCACACCTGCCCCATGTTATTGAGTAACTAATTGAGCGTGCCCCGTGAACTTGAAGACATGGAACCCACCCCTTGTCATTTTTGTTCAGTGTTCCCAATGGTACGGCGGAGAAAGCTATCATTGGTGCTAGCGGCTTCCATGCTACTTTTCCTATCCAATATCGCACTCTGCCAAATGCAGGGTAAATTCCACCAGATTCTGGCGGATCTGGAATGTCCCTTCCATAATGTTTAAAGCTTATTTGTTGTGTCACAAGTAGGCTTACATTAACACTGCAATGACATTACTGTGAAAATTCCCTGCCTATGTTTGTGGTTTTGTGCTGGGAGAACATCTAATTGACAGAGGCCTGTCAGCCAGCCAGCCCAGGTAGCTGCCCCAACCAGCAGCATTGGTTGCTTTCACCAGCTCACCAATGTCCTGAGGTGAGGAAATTTCAGGCCTGGTGCCCTGGCCAATGATTGCACCACTGCTTTTTTTTGGATGGGGTGGCGTGGTGATTCCTGTAGTCCCCAAAAGTTCTTGGGCAGGTCAGGATAGCTGGCCCTGTCTGGGCCCAAGCTACTTTCACTGCATTCTGGCCTCATTTTACAGAAGGATCACTGTTATTTAGATGCAGTACATGTGATTGTCCAAGTAATGTAAATCCTGAAATAAAATAAATGGAAGACTCACAGTCTCTGAGCCATCTTTCATTAACTGGAGAAATGTGTTCAGCCAGTTTTTCAACTAATTCCTTCATGTTTCAACATTTTTTCCTTTATTTATGAAAATGCTGTAAAATATGCTTCAAAGCCTGCATCCATCACCAGAAGACCTTCATAGCGAGGGGGATTGAATATAAAAGTAGGGAGGTCTTGCTGCAGCTGTATAGGGCATTGGTGAGGCCGCAGCTGGAGTACTGTGTGCAGTTTTGGGCGCCGCACCTGCGCAAGGATATTTTGGCCTTGGAGGGAGTGCAGAGGAGGTTTACTAGGCTGATACCGGAGTTGAGGGGGTTGAGCTATGAGGAGAGGCTGAATAAACTAGGCTTGTACTCGTTAGAGTTTAGAAGAATGAGGGGAGATCTCATTGAGACGTATAAGATGATGAATGGGATGGATAGGATAGAGGTGGAAAGACTCTTCCCGCTCAAAAAAGACAGTAGGACTAGGGGGCACAGCCTCAAGATAAAGGGGGGGCGGTTCAGAACGGAGTTGAGGAGGAACTTCTTCACCCAAAGGGTGGTGAATCTCTGGAATTCTCTGCCCGTTGAAGTGGTGGAGGCTGCCTCGCTAAATATTTTTAAGAAGCGGGTTGATGGGTTTTTGATAAGAGAGGGGATTAAGGGTTATGGGGAGAGGGCGGGAAAGTGGAACTGAGCCACGACAGATCAGCCACGACAGTTCAGCCATGATCTTATTGAATGGCGGGGCAGGCTCGAAGGGCCAGATGGCCTACTCCTGCTCCTATTTCTTATGTTCTTATGTTCTTACGATCTGAATTAATTAAAAAACCTCCTGCAAACTAACTGCTAGAGGGCTAGGGTAGCACAGTGGTTAGCATTGCTGCCTCACAGCGCCAGGGACCTGGGTTCAATTCCTGACTTGGGTGAGTGTCTGTGCAGAGTTTGCACATTCTCCCCGTGTTTGCGTGGGTTTCCTCCAGGTGCTCCAGTTTCCTCTCAAAGCCTGAAAGACGTGCTGTTTGGGTGCATTTACCATGCTAAATTCATCCTCAGTGTACCCAAACAGGAGCCGGAGTGTGGTGAGTTTCACACTAACTTGCAGTTTAGTGTACGCCTACTTGTGACACTAACAAAATAAACTTTGACTTTAGTGTGTAGGTTGCCACCACGTCATAGCACGGTCATGGACAAAGCTGAAGCAGAAATATCAATGCAAGTGTAGGTTTTAGTGTGTGTTATGGTGTATGGGAAAGATGCTTAGTATGTGATACGTCCCAGCTAAAAGTGATGACTGGGTTAGAACTTGTCTACAATATGCCAGCACATCATAGTGCAGCTTCCATCTCACTTTAATCACTGGAACAGACAATTGCATTGTTAGCCTCTTGTTACTTTTAAAATAAGGCTGGCCTCTGCAGTAGATTTAAAATTGCAAGCACAGTTATCTCATTGTGAGGGGCAATAAAACTTAGTGCGTTGTAATCAATGAATACTTTATCCGTGCAGTCATATAAAATGGAGTACAGTACCTGATATTTAGAAAATAATCCATTGTCTGTTGAAATGCGTCGGGGGAAACAATGGAGTCACTCAGAATGTTGGCTACCGCAGCAATTTTCTTCTTCAGCTCCTTAAATCGTTTATCAAAGGAAGGGCCTAGTTTTACTTCGGGTCTAGAGATGGTCTTGTTGGCCAAGCTTTCAGTTGCCAAGATCAAGGCGCAGATCTCTTCATCCAGTAACTGGAAGCATGGATGACACGGTGTGCATTTTGGAAACTCCTTGCAGTAACCCCAGGCACATTTATTGCAACGCTTCCCTGTTACGCCTTCACGACAGTTGCAGGTACCTGTCACCTTGTCACATGCAGGACTCCCTGTTCCTTCAAGTTTGCAGTTGCAGGCTGCATGGGGAATATTGAAAGAATGATAGTTTTAAAATGCTCCTCCTGAATAATGTTTTGTGAATGACATGATATTCTGAGTCACCATTTCAATGGGAGAAAACAGGATGAAAATTCAGGATTGAAACCCATTTGGCTTGTTAAAATTGCGAAATGTATGAGGAGCATACTGCTTAATGGATACATAAGAACATGAGAACTAGGAGCAGGAGTAGGCTGTCTGGCCCCTCGAGCCTGCTCCACCATTTAATAAGATTATGGCTGATCTTTTCGTGGACTCACTTACCTGCCTGCTCACCATAACTCTTAATTTCTTTACTGCTCAAAAATCTATCCTTGCTTTAAAAACATTCAACGAGCTAGCCTCAACTGCTTCACTGGGCAGGGAATTCCACAGATTCATAACCTTTTGAAGAAGTTCCTCCTCAACCCAATCCTAAATCTGCTTATTTTGGGGCCATGTCTTCTAGTTCTAGTTTCGCCCGCCAGTGGAAACAACCTCTCTGCTTCTATCTTATCTATTCCCTTCATACTCTTATATGTTTCAATAAGATCTCCCCTTATTCTTCTGAATTCCAGTGAGTATAGTCACAGTTTACTCAGTTTCTCCTCATAAGCCAACCCTCTCAATTTCAGAATCAATCTAGTGAATCTACTCTGCACCCCTCCAGTGCCAGTATATCCTTTCTCAAGTAAGGAGATCAAAACTGTACACAGCACTCCAGGTGTGACCTCACCAGCACTTTATACAGCTGCAACATAATCTCACTGTTTTGAAACTCCATCCCTCTAGCAATGAAGGACAAAATTCCATTTGCCGCCTTAATTATTTGCTGCACCTGCAAACCAACTTTTTGTGATTCAGGTCCCTCTGCACAGCGGCATGTTGCAATTTTTTACCATTTAACACAATAAAATGAATCATCATAAACAGCCAAGTGGAAACAAACTCCCTGCTTCTATCTTACTTATTCCTTTCATAATCTTATATATTTCTGTAAGATCTCCCCTCATTCTGCTGAATTCCATTGAGTATAGTCACAGTTTACTCATGTTGCATTTGCTGAGTAACATTTCCACTTCACGTTCACAGTTCTTAATTTCTTATAATCATTATTCTACCTAACATATTTTTTCTCCATCAAGGTGCAACACTGGCTTTCAAATAAAGGTAAAGGTGCACTTTCTATTCTAAAAAGAGGCAGATTTTGAATCGTGATGTTAGGAACACCCTATAGATTAAGTCAGGAGGCCAGCAGGCTTTGATAGTGAGTGAATTACAAGGTCAAGTAACAAATGGTGTACTTTTCTCCATCGATGTTCCAAGGTATATATTCTGGTACCACGGTGGCTTATTAAGCAGCTGATGCTTGCTTTTGGACTATTCCTATTGATGGTAAACCCCCGATTCAGATTGTTTCGTTAATCCTGCCATTTTATGTTCGGAGACAATTGGCCGGATGGACCAGTTTCTCCATTACTAATAGCAATCACCCCATCTACAAAGTATGGTACCCAGAGAGCAAGATGCAATGGTCAGGTACAAGTTAAAGTGAGTCATAATAACACTTCAGAAAGATTATGGCGGTGCCACTCTCTTTAGTGCAATGGTGGGAATATGTAGAACGTACTCAGTATGGGTTGTTAGTTGGGACATATTGACAGTCTGTCCAATTGACAGACAAATAAAGCTTTGAAAATAAATGGCAAAACAAGCACTGATATAGGTAAAATCCATTCCATAAATTCTCGGTTATTAACTGGTAATAAAATTAAAGATAATTCCCTTTTGTTTTCTTGGTTCCAAAAATGTCTTGAATCTTTCTAAACAATTTAAACTACCTGTGTACAGGTGCTGTCCGAGAAAAAGATACTCACGCTTACACAGCACCCTTGGATCTCCATAGTAATTAGCTTGGCATTCGGAACATGTTTTGCCACCATAACCATCTTTGCACTGACAGTGTCCAGTTAGCTGAAAATATGTAATTAGAACTAGGTTAAAGTGAAATGTGAAACACGGGTTTTTAAATTGCCAGTTAAATGAGTATTACAGCAGGTGTAGTGATACTAGATTCCATATAGTGCCACGTTTAAATGATTGAGCAATGGTTCCCTCTGCTGGACTGATAAACTGAGCTCAACACTTTTCTGTTGCTTCAGAAGTGGCCCTTAGTCTATGATTAATTAGCAGTTTTACACGTTCAGTGATGTTGTATCTTTGGTTAAACATGCTTCTTGCCTCGTCACATTGGGTGCTGGCAGAGTTCCGAGGGTCACAATGGCAAGGCTGACATCCTCTGGCCTGGTTCCAGAAACCTGGAGCACATCTGTCACAGCTGCTCCCGATCACATTTGGTAAGCACGGGCACTGACCAGTTGCTTGATCACACAAGCACACATCATCAGAAAGACAATGCCCAGTGTCGACTCCAATGCCATTGCAAGCACATTCTGAAATAATAATACAACAGCAAGCTAGATTAACATATAAATAAAGAACTTGCATTTTCCTATAGTGGCTTTCACGTCCTTTGGCTGTCACTAAGCGCTTTGCTTGTCATAAGTTATTTTTGTCATATATAGTGACTGTTATTATGTGGTCAAATGGAATGATAAATAACGAGGGCAATTCTCCCATCCCACTGCACTAAAAAATTAGCGCAGCAGGCCAGGAAATTCAAGTGGTGCCCGATGCGTGGGATCTGTGTTGGGTGTCCCGCCCCAATAGTGTCTCCACACCTGAAATCGTCAGGGAGCCACACCTGTTATTCAAATGTAAATGTAAATATATTTTAAATACAATGAGCGGGCTTGGGACTGAAATCTCCGGGCCTGCTAGATTCCGCACCCCCCCTTCCCCTGCCACAGTGTTTCACTCCAGCGGGGTTTGCTATAGCTTCCCACTTTTCGGGATCTAGCTGTCCAACCCCACTGGAATGAAGGTGGTGCAATAGGAGCCCCCCAGAGGGTTGGGCGGTTGGGGGGGGGGGGGGTGCTCCCTCTACATTGGCATCTTGGCAGTGCTGACCTGGGCTCCTGGCACTGCCCAAGGGGCAAAGTGCCAATGTCCAGGCAGCACCTTGGCACTGCCCACCAACATGTGACTCCAGACCCACAATAATAATGGTTACCTGCCCTCTGAAATGTCCTAGCGAGCCACTCAGTTATGTCAGACTGCTACAACTGGATGGACTACTCCGCATTGATCTTAGCCAATGGGAGGAGCACCCTGCCATTCTGATCCTGCCATGTCCTCCTCACTAACTTCTGATAGGAGCAAAATACTGCGGATGCTGGAATCCGAAACCGAAAATGCTGGAAAATATCAGCAGGTCTGGCGGCGTCCAGGGTCATCCAGACTCGAAACGTTGGCTCTATTCTGTCTCCATAGCTGCTGTCAAACCTACTGAGATTGTCCAGCATTTTCTGTTTTTGTCACTAACTTCTGTGTTGTTACCAAAATTGGGAAACTTCTCCCAGAAACCCCTCAAGCAATGCGATGGTTATTACCTGATGCCAAGGCTCACCTTCACCTTTTCCAGGATAATTAGGCGTGAGTAAAAAATGCTGGCTTTACCAGCGACACTCACATCAAATGAGCAAATCTTAAACAATGGAAGGCCTTTGATAATCATAGAATCCCTACAGTACAGAAAGAGGCCATTCAGCCCATCGAGTCTGCACCGACCACAATCCCACCCAGGCCCCTACCCCCATATCCCTACATACTTACTGATTAACCCCTCTAACCCACACATTTCAGGACACTAAGGGGCAATTTTTGGCATGGCCATTCAACCTAACCCACACATATTTGGACTGTGAGAGGAAACCGGAGCACCCAGAGGAAATCCACGCAGACACGAGGAGAGTATGCAAAATCCACACAGACAGTGACCCAAGCCGGGATTCGAACCCAGGTCCCTGCAGCCGTGAAGCAGCAGTGCTAACCACTGTGCTACTGTGCCGCCCCTTTTTCTCATTTCTTTGAAAGAGACGCATTTAAATTTATGAATGCAATAATGGAACAAATGAAAATGAAGTGTTGGTCTTAATGTACGCAGTGAAGAAAATAGATTGTGTTTATTCCTTGACATGGACATTAAACACTTATTCAAACACTTTCTACTTCTGGACAGGTGAGAAGAGGTAATCAGTACCATTGAACTATCTGTCCTGTACATAATACTAGTTTCACAGTAATCAGTCAACAGCCACTCCAAAGCATAGGCCGCAAATGTACTAATGAAATTCTACTCTGCAGCTGCCTTAGGATGTATTGAGCTTTGATTTGAACATATGCATAATCTCACTGAATTGATTAACCTCCTTCGAATCTTACGTCTGCAATCCCTGTTCACAGCAGATCCGTAGTATCCTGGCTTGCAGAGTTGGCAGTTTGCTCCGTAGGTATTATACAGGCATTTCAAACACTGTCCCGTCTGCTGGTCACAAGAGTCTGGATCTCTCCTGTCTATGTTATTATTACAGTCGCAAGGCAAACAGCGATCTCCAATCCCTGTCAGAACTCCATAGAATCCAGGAGAACATCTTTCACAGTGAGTTCCTGAACAGAAAGACAAAACAATTTAAATTCAAGTGCAGTTCTACCTTGGAAACAATCTAATTGAATATAGTAGTATGTCCCTTAGATGATCCACTAGTGATATCAAGTGAATCATGGATTAAATACCTTGCTCCAGAAAATGAAAACCTAACAAACGTTGTAAAAACACACACACACACACACACACACACACACACACACACACACACACACACACACACACACACACACACACACACACACACACACACACACACACACAGCAAACTCCTCACTCCATGGCATTTCCTATTTTCTGATCCTGGAACCCTGGGGTCACTGCAACAACCCACGTTTGGTAGGAATTCAGATTAAAAGTGTGGATTGTAACTGCAGTACTGATTGTCTAACCCACACTCGAGTTGAGTGTGAATTTACCCTTTCCTCTTTCATTTCTCTTTCATCAATTTAACCATAATTTTAAACACTTTATCAATCTTAGTTTCTCAGCTGTATCAATTAGAACAAATCAGCTGATGACCAAAAGCTTCATCAGAGAGGACTGTTCAAAGGAGGACTGAGAGACACTGAAGTGTGCAGAGGAAATTCTAAGGCTTAGGGCCTTGACTGCTGAAGCTATGGATGCTAATGACACATTGATTAAAATTGGTGACATTCAAGAGGCTGGAATTGGAGGAGCAGAGACACCTCGGAGGGTTGTAGGAAACAATTACACTGATTTGTATTTTGGAATGCATGATAACTTAATCTTTGCATAGCATTTTGAAAAGGCCATGCAGTTTATAGGGAATGTTGGTTATAGGTCTGGGCAAGATTAAAGGTAGAGGAGGTTGAGGTGGAAGGATTTGAAAACATGGATGAGAGTTTCAAAATTGAACCATTATGAGGATGACTTCAAGTTTTTTGGAGGGTAGGACATGGGAGCTGGGGGTGCATTGAAATAAACTGACCCACACAGAAGACTGAGGGTTTCAACAATGGATGTACTGAGGCAGAGTCGCACAATTACAGAGTTATGAGGTTGAAAATAGGCAGTCTAGTTAATAGCATGGAAATGTGGTCAGAGCTCAACTCTGGAGTCAAATATGACACCAAGGTTGTAACCAGTCAGGCTCAACCTCTGACACTTCCCAGGGAGAGGATGGAACTGGGGACTAGAGAATGGGATTCATTCTGTGGACTGAAGATAGCAGCTTTAAAGATGTCACCCCAGGAACAGAGTGTGGTTTATGTTGTCAACATAGAACAGTAGAATCACAAAACCCCTACAATGCAGGAGGAAGCCATTCAGCCCATTGAATCTGCGCTGACCACAATCCTGTCCAGACCCTATTTCCCTAATCCCTCATATTCATCCTGTTAATCCCTCTGACACGAGGGTTAATTTAGCATGGCCAATCAACCTGGCTGTCAAAAGTTTCTTATTATATCATTTTAATGATAAGCCACACAATGAACAAGACTACTTCCTCACTCACCTCTCGACACTCACTATGAATTTCTGTCAAGGTGAAGGCAGAAAGAGGTATCAAAATTCAACTTCACTTTGTGTTGATATTATCTCATTTTAAACCAAAGAACAGAGACTTTTTGGCCTTAAATAATAGAATATCCAGATTTCCTTAAATGCAGAAAGACCTTGGCAGGACATCCGATCGTAAAGGCAGTTGAGAACTGACTAAACTCAATGCAAATGGGACTGATGATAGAATCAATGATGAAGCACTGTAAAGTGCAGAAACTACTAAATGGTGCGTTTGGTAAGACATTTTGTACAAAAGTTACAAAGTGTTGTGACTCAGCCATTTACACCAGAAGGCCCATTTTCATTTGCAAATGTCACCTGGCATTGGTAGGACAGCTACATTTGGTCTCAGTGCCTGAGGCTTAGATCAGCTAAGATCCCTGCTCTTGATCATTAATCAATGATCCTTGTTGGTAAATACAAATGTGGACATTAAATACAGCTCAACTGTGGCCACCATAACTTGCTGGTAATTAAGTAAAAATGTCACTTACTAAGTGCTAAGCACCTGTGGGACTCAGAATGGCTCAGGGTATGTGAGAGAAGAAAAATACATCTCATAAATCCCTAGAAGCTGGCTTTTAAGACAATTAAACGGTCATATTGCATTGTCAACTTATGTTTGCTAGAACACACTATGAATAATCTTTGCACCTGTATGGCCTTCCAGGCAGTTACAGACGAATTGTACAGTTCTAGGATCTTCATAACAGGAATGAGCAAAATAACGACCACTGTTTGGAATGTCTGGACACTGACATGGTCGACAAGGTTCATTTAAAGCTGGATTTCCATAGTAACCTTCACTACAGCTGCAAAGACAGAAATACTGTTTTAAATCACAAGTGATTGATTAGGAACATTTGAAGACATCCACAATAGTTATCAGTTGATTATTAATACGCTAGGGAACAGGGATAAAATAAAACTAATGCAGATTTATCAGGATTGGTGGGCAATGTTGTCAGGAAACTTTAATAGTCTTAAAAACAGGGTGGAATTTTAAAAAATTCATTTGTGGGTCATGGGCGTTGCTGGCTGGCCAGCATTTATTGCTGATCCCTAGTTGCCCTTGGCTAGGCCATTTCAGAGGGCAGTTTGAGAGTCAACCACATTGTTGTTGTCCTGGAGTCACGCATGGGCTAGACCAGGTAAGGACAGCAGATTTCCTTCCTGAAAGGACATTAGCGAACCAGATGGGTTTTTTTTTGACAATCGATAATGGTTTCATGGTCATCAATAGATTCATAATTCCAGATATTTTTTATTGAATTCAAATTCCACCATTTGCCATGGGAGGGGGATTCAAACCCAGGTCCCCAGAACCTTAGCTGAGTTTCTGGATTAATAGTTCAGTGATAATACCTCTCAGCCATTGCCTACCCTTAACAGCCCTGTCGTGGTGGGGGTAGGCTTGAAAAACTGAGGTGAGCTTCCAAAAGTCCATTGGCTTTGGTGGGACTGGAAAATCCCCCTGGTGGGAGGGGCTGTAAAATTAAAATTATCAGCACTTTAATCCACATAATGTGAGGAGAAACAGAAGCATTTATACCCTGCTGGCAGACAGGACGCAAAGATCCAGCATTTTAAGTGTTAACTGTTGATAATAGAAATATTTTGTTACCAGTATTAAAATCAGTACAGTTAGGAATAGACTATCTTTTAAATGGGAATCTATCAGATAGTAGACAGATATAATTTAAAGAAACCATTAGCATACTGAGATTGGCAATGTCTTTTGTCTTCTATGATATTGATAGCAGGCACTATTTGTTGGCCGCTACTATACCTGTTGCATTCTTAAACATTCATTTATGGGATGTGGGCATCGCTGGCTGGGCCAGCATTTATTGCCCATTCCTAACTACCCTCCATTTCAGAGGGCATTTGTGAGTCATATGCAATGACATTTAGAGTTGTGATTTCCATCTTTTCAAAAAACAATCCACTAACAAATGGGTACAACTGACATTAATGTTTGGATTCCTAATATATTTATTTTATTATTCATTCAAAGGATATGGGTGTCACTGGCTGGGTCAGCATTTATTGCCCATCCCTGAGGACACTTAAGTGTCAACCACATTGCTGTGGCTCTGGAGTCACATGTAGTTATGATGTGGCGATGTCAGCATTGGACTGGGGTAAACACAATAAGAAGTCTCACAACACTAGGTTAAAGTCCAACAGGTTTATTTGGTAGCAAAAGTTAGTGGCTTTTGCTACCAAATAAACGTGTTGGACTTTTAACCTGGTGTTGTGAGACTTCTTACTGTGTCACATGTAGGCCAGACCAGGTGAAGACAGCAGATTTCCTTCCCTAAAGGACATTAGTGAACCAGATGGATTTTTACCATAATTGACAAGGTTTCATGGTCATCATTAGCTTTCTAATTCCAGATTTTAATTGAATTCAAATTCACCATCTGCCCTGGTGGGATTTGAACCCAGGTCTTTACCCTGGGTTTACTGAATTACTAGTCCAGCAACAATAGAACTATGTCACCGTATTTAATAGATTTCCATCATTACTAAACCAGCCACAGCATTAAGGCTGAGATGATGCACTTCATACCGTTCACAGTTACTTCCAGTGGTAAATGCGCGACAGTTCTGACAGGCTCCCGTTTGAGGGTCACAGTGATTAGAATAGCCATTACACCGACATGGCCGACAGCTAGGGAACCCATAATGTCCGGGCTTGCAGCGGTCACAGGCACGGTCAACAACATTTCTGTGGCAGCGACATTCTCCAGTTCGCTGATCGCAGACTGAATCAGCGGATCCTTGACGGTTGCAGTAACAGGCTGGAAGAGGGAAGTGTAATGAGCGTGAAATGGAAGCAAATCCCAATCAATGGAAATAAGAGCAGCACGCAGGTGCAAGAGATCACAACTCAGATCGAAGCATTTCTCAGCATTGTCTTCCACCCACATTAAAACATCAAGTTTTAAAAGCTGACAGCACTTGCCATTTTCTTTTCAAGTCATGGGGTACTAAAGTCACTTTAATTTGGCTAAATCGCAAGGCTACTTCTTTGACACTAGATAATGAACCCATGTTACAGTTTTGTTTTCTATTCAAGGACAACACAAATTATTAATATTTAGCAGTTGTTACTGCTGTAAGAAATGGTAAGGCAGAGTAAGTTTTATTTTCTCAGTCATTCTTCAGGTGAACAAAACTCATGTTTTTTTTTAACATCAAAGACTTGGCGATTTTAAATGATCTCTAACTGCCAGCACTGATTTTATGTTTCAAATTCATTTTTTTTATAAAAGAGTCCTGTGCTAAAGACAAATGTAAGAGTAGTGCACAGAGGAAAAGGTCACCAAGAACTCATTTGCAACGTTTGCCATAGTTTCAAATGAGAGGCCATGATATATAAACACACAATGTAAGCTGCAAGAATCAAAACTGGACTGTTCTAAAGAATGCATTTTGGACTTGTTTTTCATTATGCCCTCTTTTTGCACTGAACTGTGTCCATAAACTGATGAGAAAGATGTTGGGTGGGATTCTCCGGCCCCGCTCATCCCAAAACTCAAAATCCTTCCCAAGATCAATGGATCTTTGCGTGGTTCGTTCCCCCCATCTGCTATGATTCCTGTGGTGTGTGGGAGGGAGAATTCCCCCCTTTGCCTTTGGCCATTGGATGGGATAGCATTAGTGGAGTCCAAAGATGTGCAATATTATACAACCTCCGGGTAACCTACTTGAACACTAACACTCGTAGCAATGCCAGTCTAGTAGCAGGAGAAGGACACAATATGGACTTATGGTGATGTGAACTGGACAATGGATCAGAACAAAAAATATTTCAAAGATCATTCTCATTTTCTTTTCCCCTTTATTCATTTGTGGGACATGGGCGTCGCCAGCTGGCCAGCATTTATTGCCCATCCCTAGTTGCTGAAGGACAATTGAGAGTCAACTGCGTTGCTGTGGCTCTGGAACCGCATGTAGGCCATACCAGATAAGGATGGCAATTTTCCTTCCCTAAAGGACATTAGTGAACCAGACAGGATTCTTAATTTCAGATTTTTTTTATTGAATTCAAATTCCACCAGCTGCCATGGTGGGATTTGAACCCAGGTCCCCAAAAGATTAGCTGAGTTTCTGGATTAATAATCTAGCGACAATGCCACTAAGTCATCGCCTCCTCTCCCCTCATGTTTGAAATCTTTTTAAAATAATCTTTAAGAAATGAAGTAGGTTCTTTTGTGTTTTGTTTGGGAAAGTATCAAAAGGCATAATTATCCGTGTTCATTTTCGTCATTGCGAGAATGCATTTCAGCAAATTTTACGCTCGTGAGAAGTCTGACAACAACTGGAAACAGTTTTCCAAGCACCTTCTTGGCAGAGGCAGGCTCTTGGAGTTTGCCTTAAAAGAAAAGGGAAGAGGGAGCTCATGTGATGCAGGCTTGTTAACACTTGAGCACAAGTTGTTCCAGATCAAAATACATACTGAGTGCTCCAGGGACAAAGAATTAAACTATCTGTCAGAATATCAAGGCAATAACAGCCCACTGACAACAAACACATCCATCTGCCATCAAACCTAACCTCACACGGGACCATTCGAACACATTTTATTAATCGTACAATGAGCCATTCATATTCAAATTGAGACATTCAAGTTATTGCCACTGTAGTTGTTGAGCCGTACTTGCAAAAATGTTAGTTATAAAAAACAAATCAGAATTGACAGTGGATCAAAGACAAAAGAGGACACAATAATAACATATTCTGAGATAAGTCTATCGTTAATTATATTTAAGCCTGGGTTAGACAGAGTTTTGCTCTCTCAGGAAATCAAGTGACGTGGGGACTGAATGCATAAGTGGAGTTCAAGTACAAAGACAGCCATGCTCGTACTGAGTGGCAGAGCAGGTTAATGAGCAGCGTGATCTACTCCTCTTATCTTTTGCGTTCTTGTGTAAACAGATTGATATCAGGGTAACTTTCTCTAAGCAAACAAAAATACAGGTTCAGTATCAGGTTTAGCTGAAAGTTGTGATGTACCATCATGACAACTTTGTGAGTATAGAGAGTAACATTCTTTGGAGAATGGACAGAAAGTGAAATGCACCAAACCATAGAATCCCTACAGTTCATCGAATGTGCACTGACAACAGAGCATTCTACCTAGGCTCAATTCCTTATCCTATCCCCATACCCATGGCTAACCCACCTAATACGGTAAGAAGTCTCACAACACCAGGTTAAAATCCAACAAGTTTATTTGATAGTAAACGCCACAAGCTTTTGGAACGCTGTTCCTTTGTCAAGTGATGAAGGAACAGCTTTCTGAAAGCTTGTGGTGTTTATTATCAAATAAACCTGTTGGACTTTAATCTGGTCTTGTGAGACTTCTTACTGTGTTTACCCCAGTCCAATGCCGACATCTCCACATCATAATCCACCTTACCCATGCATCTTTGGACACTAAGGGGCAATTTAGCTTGGCCAATCCGCCTAACCTGCAAATCTTTGGACTGTGAGAGGAAATCAGAGCACCTGGAGGAAATCCATGCAGACACGGGGAGAATGTGCAAACTCCACACAGATGGTCACCCAAGGCTGGAATCGAACCTGGGTCTCTGGTGCTGTGAAGTAGCAGTGCTAGCCATTGTGCCACCATGAACATATGTAACATAAATTGGGCTGTGTAACTTTGGAAGTATTAAATATTGTATTAAGTATTAAATAGCATCTTTCACTTGACAGGAAGCCATGTGTAATAACTCTTCGGAGGCAGACGCCCTTCACCAAAACCCCTTTATTTACAATTCCAACAGCGGTGCACAGAGTGCTATCAGTCAGCAGTCTACCTTTGGGGTGCCAGAGGAACTGACACCCCTGGTTAAATACAAGGAAAAGACTCCCTGAATGGTCCATCAGTTGACTCCTTAATCAGGGAGTTCATATTCTAATAGGCCAACTTCAATGACCTGATTGAAGTCATTACACAACGCCAGTCGCATTCTGCTGAAATTACACAGATTGCTGCTAGATAACTGTTACCTTAAGGAAACATTATCAGTATATTTAGCAAATATTAAAAGGAATGGAAAATGCAGAGCCTTATCATAATACAAGGGGAACAATGAAAACATCATTATGTTCAGAGATGATTTTTATCAAACAGAAAATGGTTGCAGGTTGACAGCAGTTTGGATAGTTAGAAGGTTGGATTCTTAATAATGTTGGTGGTTTGTGAAACTAAAACAGGAAAAGGTTTTGAAAAATTAATATCCTGCATTCATACACTTACTGGATGACAGTATACTTTAATAATTTATAATGAACATTTGTGTATGTCAAATAACCTTTCAAATTATCCACAAATCTTGCCTTTTATTAACCCTTCCCATTCATGCTGTGTGAGGGACAGACTTACGTGAACAGCCGTTGGCACCAAATCTATAAAATCCAGGTGCGCAGGAGTCGCAGCATCGCCCAATCACACCAGGCTTACACTGGCACTGACCACCAAACTTGCTGCAGATGTGACTGACTGACCCCTGAGGATTACAGCAGCAGGCTGTGGAAGATATGTAAGGAAATCAGTTCAGTTAGCAGGCAATTATTACGACAGTTCTAACTAAGGAGCACAAAGGTCAGCAGTATTACATTTGAAATTCAGACCAAGCTGCAGCGCTTCACGATGTTACAGCCTTAAATAGTCCCTCAATGTCATTTTCTAATTTTATCCTGAAGCATTGGGGGAAATTTTTAACCGGGATTGGGGCAGGGTTAGAACTATAGAATCTACAGTGCTTTGAGTCTGCACTGACCGCAATCCCACCCAGATCCTACTCCTGTAACCCCTCATATTTACCCTGCTATTCCTCCTGCACTAGGGTTAATTTAGCATAGCCAATCAACCTAACCTGCATATCTTTGGAGTTTGAGAGGTGGTGGTGCACAATGGCTGCAATGATGGATTCATACCCTTCTCAATACAAGGGCAAGGAGCAAAACCAGTGTTCCATGGGTTTCCCATCCGTGGGTTTCAGATAATCTTACCCCCCCCACCCCCTCCCAACCTCCTCTCCCCTCACTATAGAGTCTGGCTATGGAATGGAATGCGGGCTGCCAGTTGCCCTTTGGTACCTCATCTTCATGCCCATTCCTCATGGGTGTACTTGCTGGTCTGCAATGTGACCGAGACCTCCCCTTGCCAAGCATCCTCGTGTGCACACGTTTTGGCCGGATTCACCCATTAGGAAATGGGTTAAATTATCCCTAGCCTAGCTCACTAGCACCTGATTGATGTCCTGGCAAAGGCAGCATGGATTTAAGACTGAGCTCCATGCCTACTGCTCTGCAACTTAATGCCATTGACCTGCACATTTATCTATTTGCTGTGGGCTATGCATTCTAATCTTTGATTCACCCACACTTCGAATATGCAATGGAATGCTGCCATTTTTCATCAGTGTTAGTCAGGAATGTAAACTGTCCAATAGGAGCTCTCCAGGTTGTCAGTAAAAGCAGTCATCAAACAAAATGTTTGGGAGAAATGGGCATGATTTTGAATTCCCCACAAACACAAACTGAGATTATGTGGGTATGTTATCATACACAAGCTTCCTGAGGCTCCGATTTCGTGTGTCACTCGGCAAGAGCCAGGCTGCTAATGTCAACTAACAAAATATCAAAGAGACTCCTTTGGAATTCCTATTGATTATTATCGATGCCAGTGCTTGATAATAATTAGGTAAGTTCTGCTCCTGAATAGGTTCCTATTGACTTGGTATGACCATCTTTCAGAGTTAGAAGGAATCCATCAAAATAAAAGCAAAATGCTGCAGATGCTGGAAATCTGAAATACAAACAGAAAGTGCCAGAAAAGCTCAGCAGGTTTGGCAGCATCTGTGCAGAGGTAAACAGAGTTAACATTTGAAGTTGGCATGATTACAGGAAGGATGTGGAGGCTTTGGAGAGGGTGCAGAGGAGGTTTACCAGGATGTTGCCTGGTATGGAGGGGAAGTCCTATGAGGAGAGACTGAGGGATTTGGGGTTGTTTTCACTAGAAAGAAGGCGGCTAAGGGGATCTTATTGAAACATATAAGATGATTAGAGGTTTAGATAGGGTGGATAGTGATAGCCTTTTTCCTCGGATGGAGAAGGCTAGCACGAGGGGGCATGGCTTTAAATTAAGGGGGGGTAGTTATAGGACGGATGTCAGGGGTAGGTTCTTTACCCAGAGGGTGGTGAGGGATTGGAATGCCCTGCCTGCTGCAGTTGTAAATGTGCCTAGTTTGGGGGCGTTTAATAGATCCGTGGATAGGTTTATGGACGAAAAGGGATTGGTTTAGATTAGTGGGTCATTGTTTTTTAACTGGTCGGTGCAACATCGTGGGCCGAAGGGCCTGTTCTGCGCTGTAATGTTCTATGTTCTATGTTCTATGATTCTGAAGAGGAACCATACGGACTTGAAACATTGGGTGGGATTTTCCTGCCATGCTCGCCCCAAAGCCGGAAATTCCTGCCTGAGGTCAACGGACCTTTGCATGGTCTGTGTCCCGCCTGCTACGATTCCTGCAGCGGGCGCAACGGGGAAATTCCACCCGTTAACTCTGTTCCTCTCTCCCCGATGCTGCCAGACCTGCTGAGGTTTTTCAGCATTTCCTGTTATGATGATAATGAATTCAATTGTTCATTTCACATGGAGCATGAAATGCATTAAAAATCAATGATCTTGTTTCACTTCGGTGTCGAGAACTTGTGTACAGTGCCAATTTCTTTCCCTGAGCCTCTCGTACTCACGGACAGCTCCATTGTGGATCCGAGCAGACATGCTGGCTATCAGTCTCTCACATACTTCTGGTAAAGACTGAGGTCCCACTTGGGAGGCAACCTCGACGCATTGGTATCGTCTGTACTCATCCAAATCTGCTTTGCTGTTGAAATCTTCCAGAGAGTCAATTCTTGGAATCAGACCGAGCTAACGACAAAAGAAATAAAAACCTCTTCATTAACCAAAAGCGTTCAGTGACTTGTGGAGCAGCTCTGTGGGACAGAACCGTGTTCCCAAGTAATATGGAGAGTCCAATACAATGTTATGGAGGTTCCGTCTACCTATCCTAGTTAACAATAAAGATCCCATGGCACTGATCTAACTCATCCCTACCTGGTATGCTTTAGTAGCTGAGGTCACAACCAGCACCAAGGAAGATAAGTTTACCTATTGAAGACCAATCATCCCAGTCCATGGACATGGCTGTAATAGTTCCAAGACAGTGTCTTTGGCCCAACTGTACTCAGCTGCTTCATCAATGCACTTCCCTCAATCATAAAATCAGGCAGGGCAATTTACTCTTGATTTGTCCATTTGCATTAATTAGGCAATGAAGTATTTCATATCCACTTGTTAAGATTGGGTAACATGCAGGGTTCAGCTGCTTAGTCTTAAAATTACTGATGTCATATAAGTATCGGGCGGTTAGTATTTCCAATAAGAGGGACTAACTGCTTCCTCATAACATTATCCATTGAATCCCTACAGTGCAGAACTGACTCTGGAAGAATATTCGACCTAGGCTCACCCCCTCTGCCCTATCGCTGTATCCTCATGTATCTACCATGGTGAATCCATCCTACCCGTACACATTTGAAACTGAGGGCGGAATTTTCCCATCCCATCCACCCCGGGAATTGCAGCAGGTGGGACACGGATCATGCAAAGGTCCATTGACCTCGGACGGAATTTTCCAGCTTTGGGGCGAGCATGGTTGGAAAATCTGCCTTAAGGGGCAATTTAGATGGCCAATCCACTTGCCCATCTTTGGACTGTGAGGGGAAACTGGAACACCTATATCCCAAGAATGACAAACGACAATACTAAACTACAATATATTAATAGAAGTTCATTTGGGACAATCTCAGCATTGATATTTCTAATACCACACTGTTTCAATGCGCTGTATGTGTAAAGTAAAAATGGTGGGCGTTCCATTGCTTTGTGATTCTCGTGGCAAATGGACTCAATCATATAATTCTTAAAATTTTAAAAATCGCTTAAGAATGGAATGCTACCAGTTACTATCCAAAAGTGATGTGTTTGGACAGCGTAACTATCTGTTATTTTGATGTTGGTCTTACAATGATTAATTACTAATTATTAATGCTTCAGTTGAAACAGGCAATGATATAAAAGAGATGTTTCTGCTAACAATGAGAATAGTAGTTTCTGGGTTAGATTAACAAACTAGAGGTTTGCTCTCACCATTAGTTAATATCACATGTCACAAATTCCTGTCTCTACCCACAGTTTGACAACTTCTAAAATTCCCCTTGTTTTTATACATAACATTCTTGAATATGGGAGAATAAGCAACCTAATAATTTAACCTTAAGCACTAACTGAGTTAAATCATTTCACAGAGCTCCCATATACAGTTTAAGGACCCCGATCACCAAGTTAATTTGAGAATATAGCACATCATTTGCTATGTCTATTATATGGTTACCCCTTCCATGCCCTGTGCCTCTTGGTAACGTTTTCAGCATCTTCAGAATTTGAAAATAGCCAGTACTATGGTGTTGCCACTTTATGAATGCAATAGCAAGGTCTAGTTCAGTGCTTACAGAATCAATCAGGATGTGACTGCTGGGCTGACTGTTTGCAGTAGGGGTTGGAGTGAAATACATTTCCACGATATACCGTACTTGAGGTTCCAGGCAGATAGGGGTGTTAAGGAGTGCAATCCTGTTTATGGAGGAATACAAAACTATAATTATATCATAGTGCCTGAAACAATATTGTTTATCATTTACTATGATTCGCCACATAGTGTAAAAAAACGTCATTCTTTATGTGGTTTGTTATTTTAGTTGCACAATAATTTTTTCTAATCATTGAATCACTACAGCGCAGATGGAGGCCATTCAGCCCATTGAGTTTGAACTGACTCTCCAACAGAGCATCTTACCCAGGCCCATCCCAATCCTATCCCTGCAACTTCACGTTTTGACGCTGCTAATCTCCCTATCTCCCTAACCTACACATCTTGGGATGCTCAGGCAATTTAGCATGACCAATCTACCTAAGCTACATATCTTTGGACCTGGAGGAAACCCACACAGACACGGGGAGAATGTGCAAACTCTACACAGACAGTCACCCGAGGCTGAAATTGAACTTGGGTCCTTCACACTGTGAGGCTGCAGTGCCAACCACAATGCCACTGTGCTGCCAGAGTACATGCTTTTCTAATGTATCTTTCAAATCACGATATTGGCTCACAAGCTGGTATTACACCTCATTTCCAATGTCTGCTGGTCACCATAATTCAATGAAAATCATAACACGCAATTGACGAAGTTTATTCTCTTGGTAGAGCTGAAGTATTGCTGAAAAAAGAGACACGCTGTCAAAGTCTTTCATCTTGCATTCTTTAGGATAGACTCAAGAATGCCAAATTTCAAAGGGAACAGCAAACTATTTTGCTGGAGAAAATTGTGCTGATCGGTTGGCAGGTCCAGTTGATTGGTCAAGATGCCACCCTGGTGAATGTACGAAGGAACTATTGTCCCCATTTTATTCAAAAAGATACAATATCTGGGCTTATTCCTTTTGCCTACACAGGGCAGGTCCCTGTGTATGAACACACATGGCTTCTAGCAAGCATAAGTGACCCTAACATTGCAAACTTAACTGATAATATTAAAATGGCTGACAGTGTTATTTTTGCACACTTGGGATTGTTCAGCAAGTGCTGACCAATCATGGAATCGCATTTAATGTTAGAAATTTTGTTCAGAGTTTGCAAGCATGGGTTTTTTGAGTACGGTCAGTACACTGCCTATTGCAAACAGCTGTTGAGATTTGCAAGTTGGGGCTTATGGCCTACGGATCCACTTTTGGACTGAGAAGTGCCCAGTCTACTTCAAATTACCCTGAAAGGACAGTGCATCACAAAGTATTGAGTAACAGGTGAAGCAAACCATCTCCTGCTGCTACTATGTACACAAATAGCATTCATTATCAAATCAAAAACATGGTCTGTCTACCACACAAATGAGTAACGTGCTATATGAATTTCAGTGCTGGTACAATGCCAGGTATGTAGCCTATATGTCCCAGTAACGGCAGTAGCATATCAAATAGCACATCTCTTTGGCTATGTGCAGAAGTTATATTATCAGCTGGACTCACAGTGTAACTCACGCATGCTAGGAGCTACATATATTCTTATGCAGGGACCTGTCCTCTGCAGACAAAAGAAATAAGTCCAGACGTTGCATTTTAGTGAATAAACACAAATATCGGGACACTAGTTCCATGATGCAATCACCTAGGCAATATCTCATCCATCTGAGTCAACTTTGCCAACCAATCAACACCCCTTTTTTCATGCTTTATAAATGGTTGAAGCTTTGAAATTTGGCATTCTTGTGTCTGTCCCGATGAGTACAAGACAAAAAGTTTCAACAGCATGTGCCTCTTTGCTGAAGAATTTGAGTATTGCTGTAGAGTTTAGGGTCTTTAAAACCATGCAGAGACATTCTGGTACTTTGTCTCTGTAAAAGTGTTCAACAATTACAGCCATGGAGTCATAGAGGTTTACAGCATGGAAACAGGCCCTTTGTCTCAACTTATCCATGCCACCCTTCTTTTTAAATGGTGAAGCTAGTCCCAATTACCCTCATTTGGCTCATATCCCTTTAGGCCCATCTTACTGCTTAAATACTTTTTAGGAAACAAAATTGTACCCACCTTTACTACTACCTCTGGACACTCGCCACCCTCTGTGTGAAAAAAATTGCCTTTTGTATCTCTCTCCTCTCACCTTAAACCTATGCCCTCTAGTTTTAGACTCCTTTACCTTCGGGAAAAGATATTGAATATCTAGCTGATCTATGTCCCTCATTATTTTATGGACCTCTATAAGATCTCCTCTAAACCTCCTACGGGCCAGGGAAAAAAAGTCCCAATATATCCAGCTTACCTTATAACTCAAATCCCGATAGTCCTGGTAGCATCATAGTAAATCTTTTCTGCACTCTTTCTAGTTTAGTGATATCCTTTCTATAATAGGGTGACCGGAATTGCACACAGTATTTCAAGTGCGGCCTTACCAATGTCTTGTACAACTTCAACAAGACATCCCATTTCCTGTATTCAGTGTCCTGACCAATGAAACCAAGCATGCTGAATGCTTCTTCACCACTCTGTCCACTTGTGACTCCACTTTCAAAGAACTATGAACCTGTAGCCCTAGATCTCTTTGTCCTATAACTCTCCCCAGTGCCTTACCATTAACTAAGTCCTGCCCTAGTTTGATCTACCAAAATGCATCACCTTGCATTTATCTAAATTCAACTCCATCTGCCATTCGTCAGCCCACTGGGCAATTGATCAAGATCTCGTTGCAATCCTAAATACCCTTCTTCACTGCCCACTGTGCCACCAATCTTGGTGTCATCTGCAAACTAAATACCTCCTAAATTCTCATCCAAATTATTAATATAAATCACAAATAACAGTGAACCCAACACCAATCCATTGAGTTTTACTTAAGAATGACAAAAAGCAATGGTATTTGCTTCATGTTTTCTAGCAGATATAAGAGGGGAAGCTGGGGACAACTGTCACAAGGATTTATGCCCAAAGGTAACTCCATTTGTTGAAGGATGCCAAGGGACAGTGTTATAGCTTTCCTGTAGATGAAAGTGAATTTCATCACCACTGATTCAGAAGGTCGTAGTTATTTCTGTAAAGTTCAAAGTTCCAGTTGATGTTTTGGCATGAGAGTACTCAAGAAGTAAAAAGTAACATGAAACTTTGTGCTGTTAATCTATTGGGACTGTGTGAGTTGATGTATTTGAAGAATAGTCTATAACTGACACATTTTCTTGAAATGACAAACCACTTTGCACTGACTTACCTCGACATCCTGCCATCACCCTTCACCACCACTGCTAAATTACTGCTAGTCCAACATCTAGGCATAGGCATGCAAGAGCCCTCTCCAAATAAAGATCAGCAAGACTGGAGCTATCCTGTTCGGTTGTGTCTGAAATATAGTTGCAGGACTGATGCTCGGAATTAATTAAGTGGAAGATAGTGGGTACTACACATGGAGGTTGATTTTAATCTTACCTGCTTAGTAGTGGGGTGGCAGTTAAAATCACCCAGGTTGGCTACCCGATGGAAAGGCATGAGAGATTCCGCACTCAAAACCTTAATCTGCTGATGTTGAGCAGATGGTGACAATGTCTGCCCAAGCTTTTCAGCGTTTTTCTTTATGTGGACAGGTTAGGTCTCTATGAATGTATTCACAATCAATGGGAGGCAATGGTGAAAGGGCAGGAAAGTGGAGTTGAGGCCAAGATGAGATCAGCCATGATCATATTAAATGCAGAGCAGGCTTGAAAGGCTAAATTCTCTACTCCTGCTCCCAGTTCTTATGATTCTTATGATGGCCCAGTTGTTGCGACCACTGTAGCTTTCCTGTCAGGTGAAGGCGGTGGGAATAAGTCATTTTTATTCTTTCTGTGGGCTGCCAGGAGGAGGAATTGTGCTCTTCTGGGCTCCAGGAGGAAAGCTTAGGCTCCCCTGCTTCCCGCATACAGAACCCCTGCAAAGCAGCCCTCCAAGCCATTCCCACCACGTACCTGATGTTACCAGGCAGCTGCCAACCATGCAGTCTCCCACCACCTCCAACTTGTTAACCATTGAATTTCAGACAGAACCAAATGGCCCCAGTCTTGCTGATCTTAATTTGGTGAACGAGCTTGTCTGTCTACAACGAGACATTGGACTAGCAGTAAGGCAGCAGTGCTGGCCAAGAATGATGATGGAAATTCTAAATGCATCAGTACAAAACAGTTTGTCATTTCAATGGATTGCATCAATTATGATTTAGATAATAAGGGTGGCACAGTGGTTAGCACTGCTGCCTTACAGCACCCGGGACCCAGGTTCGATTCCCAGCTTGGGTCACTGCCTGTGCAAAGTCTGCATGTTCTCCCTGTGTCTGCGTGGGTTTCATCTGGGTGCTCCGGTTTCTTCCCACAATTCGAAAGATGTGCTGGTTAGGTGCATTGGCTATGCTAAGTTCTCCCTTGGTGTACCTGAACAGGCACTGGAGTGTAGCAACTGGGGAATTTTCACAGTAACTTCATTTCAGTGTTAATGTCAGCCTAATTATGACACTAATAAATAAACTTAGATGGCCAGGAAGCTAACTGGCCAAGTGTAAATTTAAAAATTTTTGAAATAATAATTTAACATTTATAATGTGGAGATGCCAGCATTGGACTGGGTTAGGCACAGTAAAAAAGTCTCACAGCACTAGGTTAAAATCCAACAGGTGTATTTGGTAGCACGAACTTTCGGAGTGCTGACCTGATGATCACTCGCCTGATGAAGGGATAGTGCTCCAAAAGCTCGTGCTAACAAATAAACCTGTTGGACTTTTACCTGGTGTTGTAGGACTTCTTATTGTTAATGTTTATAGTGTTAGATCAATGGTCTGGATTTAAAATTCCAATGGCCTTCTGGTGGGGACCAATATTGAAGGGGCTAATATGTACTTTTATCATCTGGTGTAAAATGAGAGCAATACTGAACCAATTGCCTGTGTTTCACCCCACTGGGGGGGATCTTTCGGGTCACCTCACTGGGTTTCATCACAGAAAATTACTGCATGTTAGGAGGCCATTCGGCCCATCATATCAATACTGGCTGAAAAGAACTATCCAGCTTAATCCCACTTTCTATCCCTAGCCTATGATACTTTATAAGAAAAGTTAATTTTTTGTATGGCATTTCACTAGAACTGTTAATACTTAAAAATAATATGCAGCATAACATCAAAAGAACGGTTGAGTTGTTTGCAGTGGGTACTAACCTGGCAGCGGCTGGCATGACGACTGTATAAGCTTCCTGTGAGGGCAAGTTATTTCGGCACCGGCTGGCACTTGGCTGATTTGTTGGCTGAACTCGGACACTGGCCATCCAATCATCTGTTGACTGTCTCCGTGGAAAATAAACATGTGGTCATTCACTTCACAAATCGTGGTGGATATGTGATTTCGTTTTTAAACTGAGAATCCTCAAAGAAGATTTAACGTGCACGGTGAAGTCGAAGAAAGTAGGAAGGAAATTTTGGAAAATAATGATCAGTTAACACTGAGTTCAAATTTTAAAAAGGGCAAAGATTGAAAGAAGACAGAAGAAGGCAACCAGTAGCACAATTTTGAGATATTGGAAATAAATGAATGAAGCGAGACAATGTGATTGTCAATCTTGTGTATTGAGTTGAACTTAATTTATTATTATGAAGGGAGGAGGAAGAGGTTGGAGATTGGGATGTTACTGTGATAGCCCCTACGGTTCAATAGCTGAGCTGTTGGATTAATTTAGATAGCTCTGGCAGTCTAACATAGGCGTGATGAGCTGAATGATTTTCTATCTCACTGTCTGTAATTTTTCCTGGTCTGTGGCAACTTCAGTGTGGGATTTTGGTGTTTACAGCATGGGAGGATCTAAAGAATAAAGTCCCAACTGAGGAGAGCTGACCTCAGCAAAGTAAAAAACATCAACACAGGAGAAAGGCTGTAATGGAAAGAGAAAATGGGAGGAGAAGAAAAAAGAAAGATTCCAGGTTGGAAACTAGACTTTTGTTGTATCCCTTGTCACAAGTGTAAGAGGCACGTAGGAGCAGTACCTGGGGGGCTGTGGGCGACTTGCCGAGTAAACAGTTAACACTTGGTACGTCTGGGAGAGTGAAAGCTAAAGCATGCAGTGCTTTGAATACCTCTGACTCATAGCGAATGGCAGCTGTGAAATCCATCGGGTATGGGATGTTGTCAATAATGAAGCGCAGTCCCATTCCACGTGGAACACGAGCAAAACCCAGACCTGTCCAAGTCATGGGTCTATCCGGCGTATGTTCTCTGGAAACAATCTGTATCTGGGATTCTGGATTCACGGTTTGCTAAAGAAAGTAATGTTGTCGATATAAGACTTTTACCTGTCGCATAAGTTCCTAAGAGAAAACCTTGTAGAATTAGGCTTTATAAAGTTTGCCCTTCTAACATATACAACAATTATCCACAAGGCCAATGTCTTAAGCATACACAAAGGAGGAATGCACGTAGTCTCACTAGGTACTCATGTTTCCAAAATAGTAGATTCTGAGCAACAAAAAAGCTTGTATATGTGTGATATTGCTTACAGATAGGATGGACGTGTGTTAACTAATTTTAACCCATTTACTTACATTTGGCCTAATATCTTTACAGTAAAGGGGAGAAGAACATGGAAGGTAGAATTTTAACCATGGCGTGTGGATCCCAACTGTGCGGAACTTGAAGTGAATGCTTTCCACTCCCTTTTTACTGGTTCCCATTTGATCCCAATAATTATTGAAAATGTTGGCAGGGAGTCACGTGTGATCACGTAACATGGGAAGCTTTTCAGTGGTGAAACATGCCATCAGCAGTGCAGCAAGTACAGGTGGGCTATAATACAGCCTCCTTGACAAAGTGTGCTTTTTAAATGTTTTTAAATAGTTCATATTACGCTGGTTTCGTTTTATTTGTTGAGACTAGCTTAGGCAGAGGTCCAAATGTATTGGCTTACCTCTTGGTTGGCATGCATTATCGTTATAGGGAAGTTAGGGACATTTCTTTAGTGTGGAAGAAGCAATGTTATGTATTTGCATTCATTCTTTATTGAATGTGCACGTTAGTGTTGTACTCGCCATGCTGTGGCACATGGCTAAACTTGCAGGCTCAGTTGGTCTTCCTTCTATGCATTGTAAAGGAAATTGTTGGAGATCACTCTCAGTGGGGATAATTGAAAGCACAGTCCTGTATGGATTCTGCCAGCTAACATCCAGAGCTGGACCCATATGCAGACAGTGTGGACATCTCCATGAAGCCCCTCATTTTCTTATTGTGACTGAGTGTACTCACTACCTCCTACCACACCCAGGACATCTTGCCCTTCCCATTTCATTTCCCCATGCTCTGGACCCTTTTATATCTCTTCCACTCCTCCATGGCTTGGACCACCTGCACAATTCTCCTCACCACTGACTCGCTCTAGCTGGCCCTGGGCTCCCAAGGATAAGCTGCCATTCTCTTGCTCCCCACCCCTGTGCCAAAGAGTTCAACAAGAAAAACTGCCAACCTCAGACACTAGTTTAAAGTTTATTTATTAGTGTCACAAGTTGGCTTACATTAACACTACAATAAAGTTACTCTGAAAATCCCCCAGTCGCCACACCTGTTCGGCTACACTGAGGGAGAATTTAGCATGGCCACTGCACCTAACCGCAGAGCTAATTGCTGCATACCACCTTTAAAGAACATGAACTGGGCGCCACAAGATTCTAATGCGCCGCTGGCTTTACCACGAAGGTAGAGTGTATTTATAACAAGTAGTTTTAATACAGTGAGTTTTCATGGCATGAGCATGTACTAAAAGTTGGAACCCATCACAGGAGGACATGAGGTCTAGTCCACCAGAAACACGCCACTGAATAAGTCTCTAAATTTGAACCCGTTGCTCCCAAAACAAAGTTCCAGCTCTTGCCCAATTAATTCTCCCTACCTGCCATGTTTCCCACTTGTGCAGGTCCCATAACACTGTCCCCTGAGAATGGGATGATGGGAGGAGAGGGGAGAAGCTGATGGTCATGGAGGAGGCATTTGAGGAGATTTTTGGAAGGGCCGTGCGAAGGAAATGGAGCAGAGCATTCCAGAGTGTAGGAATGGAGGCACTTTCTGATTGTGAGAGTAACCCCATAGCTTTCTCATGGCTGGTAACAGCAGCTTGTCTGCTGCATGCTGGGTGGTCTGAAAACAGACTCATCCTGTCGCCACTAACTGTATTCTGCTGCCGGAGAAATAAAAAAAAGGAACATTGAAAAAGAAAAATAAATGCCTAAGGGTAAATTTCTGACTTTCAGAACTTCTGGTATGCACACTTTGCAATTTTCTAAACTTTAAAATTTTAATTTATGATCAATCAGGCAAAGCATTTAAAATGGTCCTTATATTGCCAGCATATGACATATACATATAACATATGTAACACATATCTGTGAGGGGTTTGCACGTTCTCCTCATGGCTGCGTGGGTTTCCTCCAGGTGCTCTGGTTTCCTCCCACACTCCAAAGATGTGTGGGTTAGGTTGATTGGCCAATAAAATTGCTCCTTTGTGTTAGGGAGTTTAACAAGGTAAATATGGGGATTATGGGGATAGGGCGTGGTTGTGATTGTTGTCAGTGCAAACGTGATGGACTGAATGGCCTCCTTCTGCACTGTAAGGATTCTGTGATTCATATGATGTCGTTCCACAATTACTGACCCCACTGAGATGTGACTATCTGCAAATGAATGTGAATGTAGCCCAATCTATCACGCAAACCAGCCTCGCATCCATTGACTCTGTCTACACTTCCCACTGCCTCAGCAAAGCAGCCAGCATAATTAAGGACCCCACGCACCCCGGACACTCTTTCTTCCAACTTCTTCTGTCGGGAAAAAGGTACAAAACTCTGAGGTCACGTACTAACCAACTCAAGAACAGCTTCTTCCCTGCTCCCATCAGACTTATGAATGGAGCAACCTTGCATTATGTTGATCTTTCTCTACACTCAAGCTATGACTATAACACTACATTTTGCACTGTTTCCTGTCCTTCTCTATGAGTGGTATGCTTTGGCTGTGTAGCGCACAAGAAACAATACTTTTCACTATATACTAATACATGCGATAATAATAAATCAAATTAAAATGCGATGTGATTCTCATGGGCATAAAAGTTATTACTAATGAGGCACAAGGTTCGGTGCCAAATCGCATGGTGCCATAGGCGGAAATCACTTTGTTTTTTGCGCCAGACCCAACACTTTGTCATTTTTTCGTAAAATTTCACAGGCTATGAAGAATAATAGATGCCGGATAATATGCTCAATCTCAAATGTTCAAAGCCATTTGAACTCTACTTTTGTGGTCAAATGGCTAGTTTGATTCTTTTATATCCAACGTATGTGTACAGTCTCAAACATTGGATTGGTCTTTCAATCCAATTCTCACTTCTCTCTATAGAAACCCAGCAGAGGGGCTTTTCACCAATTATTCCATGAATAAGTTATGAATTTAACAACATGCGGAACACGTTGCTATTGAAACTCTGCGTACCCTCTTCCTCGGATGTCGCATATGACGTTTTGCAATCCTGTGAAGCATCAGTCTGCCATCCTCCACTCTAACATTGTAGTCTTGCCTCTGTAAATATTCATCACACAGGGGCAGAGATGTTGGCCTTACCTGAGAAAAGATCTCATTTCATTATTTAAAAAATTAAGGCGTATTGGCTGAATCGCGCCAAGTCATGTTTATAAATCTAAGAAGCAAATAACCATTATTAGTACAAATAAACCTAAGGTAAGGTTTATGCATGTCATTTGTAACTGTATCCATTTCTTTATTTAGAAAATATTTAGAAAATAGGAAATATTAGTAAAATATTATAGAATTTTTACATCAATGGTGTTGTCTGTCATGACATAATATTTTTGAATACAGCAATTCAGTGATTTGAGACAGTCTGTGCTCACAAGGAACACATTTGTGTCTATGGCACTGCCCGATGCCTGTTGGGCAGCACCAAGGCGCTCCCTGGGCATTGGCACTTTGTCCTTTGGCCTGTGCCAGGGGCCCAGGCTGGCACTGCCAAAGTGGCAATGCCCAGGGAGTAACCTCACCTCCAGTGCTCGACCCTGTGGGGAACCTTGATGGCCCTCTTTCACTCCAGCTCTGCGCAAGCGGGATGCTATACTAAACCCTGCTGGAGTGAACCTCTCCTGATGGGGGCGGGGGGCGGCAGGGGGAGAGGCTACTGGGCCCAGAGATTTCAGTCCCGGGTCCACTAACGAGACTGAAAAGAGATGGAGATGCGCATCGACATAAATTATGCAGATCTGCATCAGAAATTGGCACAGAGCTGCTGGAGGTACGCGGAGGCTGTGACGCCCAATAGGAAGCCTGCAAAACAGCCTCTGCTAGAGTCTCCTGGCCCGCTGCGTTACAAAAGCAGCACAGCACGATGGGAGAATCGCCCGATGTTTGGTGAGCCACTCAAAATTATCTTTCACAATGTTTTGATCTTTCATGATCTCTGCAAAGTTGCAGTTGTCTAACTCTGGGTTCGAGTCCCACACCAGGACGGTTTGGGCCAAGGAAGGTGCTCTTTAACATGACCAAACAGATTGAGTATCAACCTGCAAAATCCTTCCAACACATCAATGGCTGGTGGTCAGAACATGACAGACTCCTGGTCAGCCATGCTTAATGCAGGATGATGATGCCCCTCAAGCTATAAGCCTTTGGTGATAGACTAGCAACATGTTCTGGGGGCCGAAAATGCCTCACTCTGAGAATAGATGAAAGTCTGTCTTGTACAGGAAGAGAAACAAAAAAGGGCTCCCACTAACAGTTTAATGCCTGCAATTTATTCACTTTAATGGGGGCCTAGAGGCTGATTTGGAACTGGATCAGAATTGACAAAGTGTGATTAATATTCAGCCTGTGACATTACTATGTGGCTCCAATACATTTAGGTGACAGTGAAAGCATTCAAGCAAGCACGGCTAAAATTCACAAGGGCCTTATTTAAAAAGTGCAAACGAAAGAAAGGTTTTCAGAGATACCGACCAAAGCACCGCTATTCCCTAGCTGCTCTGCAAGTTCAGCTTCATACAAATAGTAATCCAATGGAGCAAAGAAGTAACCTGGAGCCGGTTCGTTACATTGGCGGTTGATAATGTTGGGGAGACACCGACATTGTCCATTGTGGGAGGAACAACTGCAAAATATAGACAACACATTTTCAAATAACTGCACTGAACAGCAAATGGCAGCACAATGCTGCAGTATAATGCTCTCGCCTACTCAGAATATTGCCTGCCACATAAACTCCCTACCATTCTTCTTCATGAAGACCTTTGAACAACAGTTCAGAAGATTCTTCACTGCGAGCATTTCGGACAGGGAGACGTGACTTTGTAAAGATAATTGTAATTGTTCAAAAATCTATTCTGTATTCCAGTTAAGAAAACAAAATTAAATCATTTATTTCAAGTCATAATTCTTAATTAATGCCAAAGAAGCCAAAAGCAGACAAGCACAAATTGTTTGAAGTTTTACATATTCTGGTGGCTAAATTGGAGGAACTATTAACTTCACCTTAGAGTCAGGAGGGATTATATGAGAAACATGGACAGAATGGATAAGGAGCAGTTGTTCTCCTTAGTTGAAGGGTCAGTCACGAGGGGACATGGGTTCAAGGCGAGGGGCAGGAGGTTTAGGGGTGATGTGAGGAAAAAAGTGCAAACAACATATAATACATTTTACCCAGTGGGTGGTGACGGTCTGGGATGTGCAGTCTGGGAGAGCGGTAGAGCTGGGCTGCTTCACACTGGATGAGCACTTGGCACATCATAAATAACAATCAAGACAATGGGCCAAGTGCTGACAGATGGGATTAGATAGGGGTTCAAGTGTTTCTAATGTGTAGGTGCAGACTTGATGGGCCTAAGGGCCTCTTCTGCCCTATGTGATTCTATGATTCAATTCTTTCACTGATCAACAAGAACCTGTTGACATTTGGCCTTCGTGGTTTTTTTTTTCATTCTAACAAATCTCCAATGATAGGGCTCAAAGTAAATCAAAAGATGAACCAGTTTATAATGAGGTGAATGCTATACTTTGTAATATGCATAATATGTTCAGATAAAGTTGTGTTTAACACACTCCTTTAAGGCCAAAACTGACAATTATACTTACAGATTATCATAGGCCCCTCCAATGTCACAATCACAGGGGGAACAACCATGGATACTGGTTCCAAGGCCCCAGTAGCTTGGCTGTAACAAAATATAGTAACACAATTAGAAGTAATATTGCAATAATTTCAAAAAATGATAGAATGCAATGACCACCTTCAGTCAGGTACGTTGACCATATGATTGCTCTTCATGTGCGAACTACGGTAATAAGCACTAGAAAGTCATCTAATAGATGATATCTGGGGGTTGATGTTGTAATGTTAATGTCACTGGATGAGGGTGGCACAGAGGCATAGTGGCCTACTGCCTCACAATGCCAGGGAACTGGATTCAATTTCCAGCTTGGGTCATAGTCTGTGCAAAGTCTGCATGTTTTCCCCACGTGTGCATGGGTTTCCTCCGGGCGCTCTGGTTCCCTCCCACAGTCTGAAAGACGTGCTGGTTAGGTGCATTGGCCAAGCTAAATTCTCCCTCAGTGTACCTGAACAGGCACTGGAGTATGACAACCATGGGATTTTTACAGTAACTCCATTCCAGTGTTAACGTAAGCCTACTTGTAGACACTAATGAATAAACTTTAAACTTTAAAACTTAGTAACTCTGAGCCCCACAGGCTGGGGTACAAGTGTCCCCATGGCAGCTGGATGGAATTTAAATTCAACTAATAAATCTGAAATATAAAGCTAGTCTTAGTAATGGTGACTGTGAAACTTTCATTGATTGATGTAAAAAAAAACTATCTAGTTGGTTCATGTCCTTTAGGGAAGGAAATCTGCCATCCTTTCCTGGTCTGACCTACACATGACTCCAAAGCTACAACAATGTGGTTGACTCCTAACTGCCCTCTGAAATTGTCTAGCAGCCACTCAGCAATTAGGGACGGGCACCTATACTGACCCCAGCTGAGCCTGGTGCCGCACTCACCAAACATCCCAGCTGAAGCTGGAATTTTCACCGAACCTCCCTTTATCTTACTAGTCCAGGGCTATTGAAACCGACTGCAGATTCTTCCCACCTACTGGGTCCTTTGTTTGGTGTACTTGTTTTAGTTAGCTAGAGATTGAACCCTGGCATTTCTCTTTTCATTCACTCATTGACTCTGAGATTAGGCAGTTGAGCTGCTCCCAAGTATCTAACTGTTGCTTTGCAGCTGAATCCCTCACTGAACTCAAATTATCTTCTCATTATGGAGCAGATGAGGTCTGTCTCACTGTAAAGTTATGGAGCTTGAAAGTCAGCGAGGCCTGAACTTGGACTGATAGTCTGCCAGAGAAGGCAGAATTTGTGCCTGAGCACATTTCTGTCCTGCCTAGCCTCTGCTCCAAGCAGTGAGGGTTGTGGGACCAGTGGATATGTTTTTTACCCCCTCCGCATATCAATGGAAAGAGTCTTGAGGAGTTCCTAGTCAACTCAACCCTTGGAATGTCCCTGTTTTGCCTTTGTAAGATCGAGACTGACTGAGACTGAGAACTAACATGGGATCTATTGATGTTCTTGGAAGAGCCCCAAAAAATTAATCAATTACAGAGCAGAATAATTTTTAAAAGTGTCAGCGAGCTCTCATTGGAGCATTTACAGAATTTTTTGCCCTGCTTCTCTTTGCCCCTTCCTGATCTTTCACAAGGGCAGTTAAGGATGAGCTACAAGTGCTGGCCTTACCTGCGACACTTGCATTCCATTAAAGAAAAACAGAGACAACCCTCTAGCCTGCCACTTGGGGTGCCTGTTAACAGATCAGGGTAGTTGTCTCTGATGTGCTGGTCATCTAAATGAACCAATCCCTGTAATTCTGCTTTGCTCATGAGGGTTGGTTTCCATTTCCATGGTTGTGGCTGAGAGTTCTGCTCCGATTGGACATTCAGCTTGTTGTGAAGTTTTTTTCCACACTGTACAGTGATGAATGTTTGAAGGTATTTAATAGGGTGAAGGATTGTAACATGACATACCAGACACTGTTGACAGTTTCTCCCAGTGACATATTGGTGGCAGTGACATTCCCCAGTGATTGGGTCACAAACAGATTGTGCGGACATGCTGCCACGTGAATCACATCGACAACCTGAAAGAAAACATTCCAAATCAGTTTGTTTGTGGAAGATTAATAATCTGCATCAAAAATCTTGTAAAACAGCATCTACTGGGTCCACAATTAGTTCTCATTTGATTGATGTCCTCCACTCTACTCCCACTTCTAATCTTAGGTGTCTCCCGCCTCCTCCATCATTGAAGTAGCCTCCAACAAGCTAAATTCTCTCTCAATGGGACAGATTTTAATAACATGGCCACCCATTGTTGTCACCATGAGGCCTGTGCTATGTTGAGGCCTCGGTTTTGTTCCCATGACACCAGCAAACAGCTGGCACCGAGCGGGTCTCCCCACAGCAGCGCATTGATTGCAGAAAAGAGGAGAGAAAATCACCTGACTCTTACACCGAGCCAACCAATAATTGCAGCATTGGGCGAGGGAAGCAATTGGCAGCAAGGCCCAGGACATGTTGAAAGCACTCCACATGAGTAAAATAGGAACATGTTTTTCTGTTTATGGAAGAGCTTCCAGCAATCCCTCTAAGGATCATTCAACATCTGGTATAAATCAGCATAGCATCTGCAGAACACATTTCACCCATTTGTACCTCAGAATTACAGTTGGGATGTTATGGACATCGTGGAACTTTGTTTGCATATTATCAGAAACGGATTGGCACTGCAGACACCCTTCTCATAACCCTACCTATGATGATGGGAGCCAGGGTGCCAATATCAATGGATGGCAAGTGACTCAACACCATTTTCAGGCTTCTGCCAGTTTACTTAAGTCAGGCTGAGCAAGTTGCAATCAGCCCTGACAACTCAACTCCTAACCCCAATCGATGACTTGAACATTGCTCCTGTAATTTGTGGCTGTTCTACCACCTCCCAACCATTCTTGATCAGGATACAGAGGAATTCTGTTAACTGTTAGGTAATGCATCTCCCTGCTCCAGTGTCTTACAATTAAAAGAAAATGTGGCCTCTGTTTTAATGGCACCATTCTTCATCCTTTTAAATATCGCATCTAACTGCCTCACCTTGGTTCTGAGAAAGCGTGTGTGTTTGCCAGTGTGGGGGTGGCAGTAAATGAAGATTATACGTATCTAATGCAATAGATCAAAGCTAAGGTTAACAGGCTATGCTGATTGTTAAACACAAAAATTTGTCCTCGCTAAAGAGAGAAGGAGATCTTATACTCCATTGAATATTCAATTATTTCCTTCTAAAGTACCATGGTCTCAGGACAAATTGACTCTTGTAAATTTGCACTGGCTGGAAACTCACTGCCTACAGAGATGGTGGAGGCAATGATGATCAATGATTTCAAAAGGAAATTGGATGTGCATTGAGAGAAATTACTAGGCTGGTTATTTGGGGAGTGTAACTGACCGGATTGGTTGACAGAGGGCCAGCACGGACTCAGTGGGCTGAATGACCTCCTTTTGTGACCATTGCCTTAATGGAAGGGCATCATGGTGGCACAGTGGTTAGTGCCTCACAGTGCCAGGGACCTGGGTTCAATTCTCAGTTGGGTCACTGTCTGTGTGGAGTTTGCACATTCTCCCAATGTCAGCGTGAGCTTTTCCTGGGTGCTCTGGTTTCCTCCCACAGTCCAAAGATGTGTGGGTTAGGTTGATTGGCTATGCTAATTGCCCCTTAGTGTTGGGAGATTAGCAGGGTAAATACGTTTGGTTACAGGGAAAGGGCCTGGGTGGGATGTTGTCAGTGCAGGCTTGATGGGCCAAATGGCCTCCTTCTGCACTGTAGGGATTCTATGATTCTATGATCATGCTGTCACTGATACCATCCACCCACGGGTGAAATTAATTAAAAACTTAAAAGAAATTTCAGCAGAAGTCAAGATGATAATTGCAGAGAAAATAAATTTTCCCCAGACATCCACAAGGTGGTGCTCAGATCAAGCTGATGTATGAAGTATTATTCATTCCATACTAAACAAAGAAACTGCCTTGAAAATGGTCACAGAATTAGAGACACTGGGGCACACATTGGTAGAAACTTAAAATAGTGGCAGTGAGGCTCAATTTTGGGGCCAATGCCTGGCAAAGATCCATTCAAAATTCTGTCCTGAAATTGGGCCCGGCCAACTTTCATGCATCCCAAGTCCACTGGCATTGAAGCCTCCTTCAGGAATAGGGTTGCCAACCCTCCAGGGTTGACCTGGAGTCCCCAGGAATTCAGGAGAAATCTCCAGTATGTGTGCAACTGTGGAGAAATATCATTGGGACATTAAAAATGATTGATTTTTTTTTCTCCTCATTATCTTTGAATATTTCTCTTTACCACATATAAAAAATATTGGCAATGGGGGGGAAAGAAAAGGCTGTTTGGCTGACAGTTGAGGATTATCCAATTGGGTAATGATCTTTGTGCTTTGCGATTGGTGTAGGAAGGCAGTGCATCACAAGGATGGATGTCTTGGCCAACGAATGGCTGGAGCGGGGGTGGAGGTGTGGGGGGGTGGGGGGGCGCAAGTCATATGATGAAACCTCCAGGAATACGTTTAATCGCAGTTGGCAAACGCGTTCAGGACATTTCAGTGGAAGTTGGGTTGCCCTGAATGAAGCAAGTATGAGCTCGCCTCTGCTGAGGTTTCCTACACTTGGATTGTGGCCTAATAGCCAACATTCGCCATCGAATCGAGTACTTAAATTTGCTTGGAGCTAAAAGGAGAGTGAAGACTCTGCAACATTCTCAGCAGTTGTAACCACCTGTCTAAAGAATTATGGGTGAGTTGCCCATGCTGTTAGTGCAATTAGCGGGCCAGCTCCATCAGAGATGTTGGTGCTGCTGAGGCAGATCTGAGAACATGAGTGCCCTCAGAGGCACAAAGTTAAACTAAAATTTCAGAGGTGGCTAGCAGGCAGGTCTGTCAGAGTGGGGAGGAAACTCCTGTGGCAAATGCATTTCAGCCACGGGTGCTACCAGTGGCTCCCTCTTTAGGGGATGCAGCCTTTGGTTTTGATGGGCCCTGATGCCTGCTTCAAGAAGGCCATGACTCCATGGAGCTGGCAGTCTCCACTAAAGCCTGGGGAGTTGAGGGGGGGTGGTGGAAGTGGAGTATCAGTGACCAGCACTGCTGCCTCACGGCGCCAGGGACCTGGGTTCAATTCCGGCCTCGGGTCACTGTCTGTGTGGAATTTGCATGTTCTCCCCATGTCTGCATGGGTTTCCTCCGGGTGCTCTCGTTTCCTCCCACAGTCCAAAGATGTGCGGGTTAGGTTGATTGGCTATGCTAAATTGCCCCTTAGTATTAGGGAGATTAGCAGGGTATGTGGGGTTACAAGAATAGGGCCTGGGTGGGATTGTAGTCGGTGCCGACTTGATGGGCCAAACGGCCTCCTTGTGCACTGTAAGGATTCTCTATGATTGCTCCAGCACTGGCAAAATGGCAGAGGACTGATAGAATCTAACTGGGGCCTTAAGTTTGCAAATTGACTGCTCTCCACTGTTCAGTCAGCAGCTGATCCTTTTTTTTTATTCCTTGGATATGTGTGTCGCTGGCTGAGCCAGCATTTATTGTCCATCCTTGAGGGCATTTTAACAATCTACCACATTGCTGTGGCTCTGCAGTCACATGTAGGCCAGACTAGGCAAGGACGGCAGCATTCTTTCCCTAAAGGGCATTTATGAACGAGTTGGGTTTTTTGTGGCAATTATTTCACAGTCATCTTCAGATTTATAATTCCAGATTTTTACTGAATTCAAATTACACCAACTGCCATGATGGGATTCGAACCCAGGTCCTCCAGAGCATTACCTTGCGGTCTCTGGGTTACTAACCCAGCGACTATACCACCAAGCAATTGCCTTCCCACATTGCATTAAGAAACTTTCCTTGTGGCAGGAATGCCACAGGAAGAGCATCAAAGCATCTCCCTTGTTATCTCCACCCATGCTCCTTGGCCACAAGCTAGGAAAATTCATTTTAAAGTGTCAGAACGTATGATTGAATTTACATACATTGACACCTCTAGTGTCAACTAACAAGCATTCCTTTAAATGCTGTCAAACTTCCATTTAATCTGGTTATGTTTCATTAACTTCATGACATTGTGGCCTAGAAATTCCTGCTCCTGTCTTTTGATGGTTGGCTGCCTTAGGGAAAACCAATATTGCGGAAGGCATGTCATGCAGATGTTCAGTCCTTATGTTCAAATGCAAAAATCTTATACCAGTGTCAAAGCCCTAGCTGCCTTTTTGTTTTACCTACATCAGTATCCTGGGTCGTGTACTTCATGTTCACAATGAGTGGTCTTGTTGCTGTCTAGTAATCTGGAGACTCAGGCTATTGTTCTGGATTCAAATCCCACCACTGCAAGGAGTGGAATTTGAATTTAATAAACAAATTTGGAACTGAAAGTCTGATGTTGACCATTGTCATAAAAACCCATCAGAGAAGGAAATCTGCCATCCTTACCCCGTCTAGCCTACACGTGACTCCAGATCCACAGCAATGTGATTGACTTTTAAATACCCTGTGAAGTGGCCACTCATTTGTATTAAACTGCTGTGAAGCCTACAAAAGGGAACAAAATGAATCACTGGCATTGATCTAGGCACCAGAAATGACAATGGCTAACCCAGCCCTGTCAGCTCTACAAAGTTCATCTTTCTGGAAACTGCCTCACAGACTAGTTAAACAACATCCTGACGTAATAATACTGGCGGAATCATACTTTGCGGACAGTATCCCACCAGCAGGGCAGACCCTCTGTCAGGACAGAGTTGTCCTGGCGAGTCCTCACCAACAATTCCGGGCTCCATGATGTCTCAAGACATCAGAACAGAAATACGCACAGAAACCTCCCTATGATTATCATGTATTGCTCTCCCCCACCCAGCCTCCCCTCTCCCCCTCCACCTCTCAGCTGGTGAGTCAGTACCCCTCCATATTGAACAGCGCCTGGAGGAGGCATTGAGAGTGGCAAAGGAGGTACCCTAAGTGAGAGACTTCAAAGAGTATCACCAAGCGTGGCTCAGTAGCAGCAGTAGCGACCGAGCTGGCCAAGTCCTCAAGGACATCGCTGCTGGAGTGGGTCTGCAGCAGGTGATGGAACCAACAAGAGGGAAAAACATACTTGATCTTGTCTTCACCAACCTGCATGCCACAGCAGCATCTGTCCATGACAGTATCGGTGGGAGTGATCACCGCAAAACCATTCCTACTTTCACAGCGAGGACACTCTCCATCGTGTTTTGTGGCACTACCACAAAAGGGATCGATTTTGAATGGATCTAGCAATTAAAGACTGTGCAGCCAGGAAGCACTGTGGACCTGGCGAAGCAACAATGCAGGACCATTTGCATGCTGAACAACATAAGCAACCAAGTGATAGCCCAGGCTAAGCGATCCAATAAATAATCAGTCAAATCTCTCTGCAGTCCTCTCGCATCCAGCTATGAATAGTGGTAGACAATTAAACCACTCATTGGAGGAAGAGGTTCCACAAATATTCCCTCCTCAATGTTGGGGACCCCACTGCAAAAGAAGAGGTTGAGACATTTGCGACAGCCTTCAGCCAGTGGTCCCCAGCATCAGAGAAGTCAGTCTTCAGTAAATACATTCACTCCACGTGATATTAAGAAATGGCTGAAGGCACTCAGTACTGCAAAGCCTATGAGCCCTGACAACAATGCTGAAGACTTGTGTTCCAGAACTTGCTGCACCCCTAGCCAAGCTGTTCCAGTAAAATAATCCCGATCAAGACAAACTTGTATGATATGTCAACTAGAAATTCTAAAAATAATGACAGCCCAATGGTTATTGCCCAAGGGCATAGGAGGTCATTGACAGCTGCAATCTCCAAGGTAGCTGCAACCTGTTCAAGCTTGCAACCAGGGCCATGATAAGATTTGTTATTGAAATCACCTGTTTTTAATTCATTCAAGGGATGTAGGTATCACTGGCCTAGCCAGCATTCATTACCCGTCCTAAAATGCTCTTGAGAAGGTGGGCTCATTGCCAGATAGTTGCCAGTGGCACCTACCTGGTAATGTGGAGATTTGCCCAGGTTTGTCCTGTACACAAAAAGCAGGACAAATCCAACCTGGCCAATTACAGCCCCATCAGTCTGCTGATCATCAGAAAGGTGATGGAAGGGGTCAACAACAGTGCTACCACACAGCACTTGTTTAGCAATAAGCTACTTGCTGCTGCTCACTTTGGGTTTTATAAGGGTCAGTCAGCTTCTGTTCTCATTACAGTTCTCATTCCCTGTTTCCAAACAGGGAAAAAAAAGCTGAACTCTAGAAGCGAAGTGAGAATGACTGCCCTTGATATCAAGGCCACATTTGATTGAGTGTGGCATCAAGGAGCCCCAGCAAAACTGGAGTCAATGGGAATCGGGGGAAACTCTCCACTGGTTGTGCTGATATCTAAGACAAAAGAAGATAGTTGTGGTTGTTGGAGGTTAGTCATTTCAGTTTCAGGGCATCACTGCAGGAGTTCCTCAGGGTAGTGCCCCAAGCCTGTCCATCTTTCGCTTCCTTCCATCATGCCAGATGTGGAGATGTTCACTGATGACTGCACAATGTTCAGCACCATTTGTGATTCCTCAGATACTGATGCAGTTCATGTCCAAATGTAGCAAGATTAGATAATATCCAGGCTTGGATTGACAAGTGGCAAGCAATATTCGCTATACAAAAGTGCTGGGTAATGACCATCTCCAGCAAGGGAGAATCTAACTATTGCCCCTTGACATTCATTGGCGCTATGATCACTGAATCCCCCACTATCAACAACGGGTTACCATTGGCCAGAAACTGAATTGGACCAGCCACATAAATACTGTGGCAACAATAGTAGATCAGAAGTGAGGAATCCTGTGGCAAAATACTCAATTCCTGACTCTCCAAAGCTTGTTCACCCTCTACAAAACACAAGTCAGGAATGTGATGGGATACTCTTCACTTGCCTGGATGAGTACAGCTCCAACAACACTCAAGCAACTAGGCATCACCCTGGACAGAGTAGCCCACTTGACTGGCATCCCTTCCACAAACATTCACAGCCCCCACTACTGACAATCAGTGACAACCATGTGTACTGTCTACAAGATACACTGCAGGAACTCACCAAGGTGCCTTAGATAGCACCTTCCAAACCCATGACTACTACCACCTGGAAGGACAAGAGCAGCAGATACCTGGGAACACCACTACATGGAGGCTCTCCTCCAAGTCACTCAAGATCCTGTCTTGGAAATATATCCTTCCTTCATTGTCACTGGGTCAAAATCCTGAAAATCCCTCTCTATCAGCACTGTGTGTGTATCTACAGCACGTGGACTGCAGCTGTTCAAGGAGACAATTCACCACCACCTTCTCAACGGCATTTAAAGATGGATAATGAATACTGCCCGGGCCAGTGATGCCCAAATTCTGTGAACGAATTAAAAAAGGTGATTTCAATAACAAATCTTAACATGAACCTGGTTGCAAGCTTGAACAGGTTGCAGCTACCTTGGAGATTCTAGCTGTCAATGACCTTCTTTGCCCTTGGAATACAATTATTGGGTTGTCATTATTTTTAGAATTTCTAGTTGACAGATAATACTACAGTTTGCTTTGACTGGGCTTGTTGTCAGAACATGTGATTAATTTTTTTGCCTAAGCTTGTTACCACGTTACGCTGTTGAGGTATCCAATGATCTTATCATACCTTCTCTTTGCATGGAGGTCAATTTTGGTCACGTATAACAATATCATACTGGTGTACTGGAAAGTGCTCATTCTGCAGAGTGGATGGTTGGGCAAGTTGTTGCATTGGAGAAATCGAATCTTGAGGTAACGGATGCATGGTGAGAGATTCTAAAACTAGTAAGCTGAGGCAGAGCCAGAAATGGGAGATGTTACAGAGGTGGAAGTCACCAGTCTTAGGGATGGAGAGGATATGTGTTTGGAAGCTCCACACAGGGCCAGATAGGGCAGGCAGTTTGCAAGTAGCCTGGTTCTGCCTCAGACAGTGGGTAGCGAGAAGGATGCAATTAGTGGCTAGGGAATGGAGGTTGTGATGGGGCCTCATAGACAGGAAGCAATAAAATCTATAGGACAATGGGGAAAAGAAAGGGCTGCAAACTCATTGAGGAAAAGAAGGAGTTGTATTTATAGATTGCCTTTAATGACTTCACAGTCAATTGCTTACTTTTGAACTGTATATAGTGTTGTAATAAGACCATAAGACATAGGAGCAGAATTAGGCCACTCGGCCCATCAAGTCTGCTCTGCTATTCAATCGTGGCTGACATTTTGCTCATCCCCATTCTTCTGCCTTTTCCCCATTACCCTTGATCCCCTCATTAATCAAGAACCTATCTATCTCTGAGTGTCTTTAAGACAATGACCTGGTCTCCACAGCCTTCTGCATCAAAGAGGTTCACAAATTCACTCTCTGGCTGAAGAAATTCCCCCTCATCTCTGCTTTAAAGGATTATCCCTTTAGGCTGAGGTTGTGCCCTCTGGTTCTAGTTTTTCCTTCCAGTGGAAACATCCTCTCCACGTCCACTCTATCCAGGCCTCACAGTATCCTGTAAGTTTCAGTAAGATACCCCCTCATCCTTCTAAACTCCAACGAGTACAGACCCAGAGTCCTCAACCGTTCCTCATACAACAAGCACTTCATTCCAGGGATCATTCTTGTGAACCGCCTCCAGATGCTTTCCAAGGCCAGCACATCCTTCCTTAGATACGGGGCCCAAAACTGCTCATAGTACTCCAAGTGGGGTCTGACCAGAGTCTTATACAGCCTCAGAAGTACATCCCTGCTCTTGTATTCTAGCCCTCTCAACATGAATGCTAACATTGCATTTGCCTTCCTAACTACCTGCACGTTAACCTTAAGAATCTTGAACAATGACTGTCAAGTCCCTTTGTGTTTCTGATTTTCCCATTTAGAAAATGGTTTATGCCTCCATTCTTCCTTCCAAAGTGCATAAACTCACTCTTTTCCACATTGTATTCCAACTGCCCACTCCCCTAACCTGTCCAAGTCCTTCTGCAGCCCCCCTGCTTTCTCAATACTCTCAACATATCTTTGTATCATCTGCAAGCTTAGCAATAGTGCCTTCAGTTCCTCCCAGCATTGACCCATGAGGCAAACCACTAGTCACCAGCTGCCATCCTGGAAAAGACCCCTTTATCCCCACTCTCTGCCTTTTGCCAGTCAGCCAATTCTCTATCCATGCCAGGATCTTACCCTTAACACCATGGGCTCTTATTTAACAATCTCCTATGCGGCACTTCCTCAAAAACCTTCTGGAAATCTAAATAAATCATGTCCACTGGTTCTCCTTTATCTAACTTCCTTGTTACCCCCTCAAAGAAATCTAACAGATTTGTCAGACATGAGCTCCCCTTGACAAAGCCATGCTGAGCCAGTCCTACTTTATCATGCACTTCCAAGTACACTGCAGTCTCATCTTTAATCATGGACTCTAGAATCTTGTTAATGAATGAAGTCAGACTAACCAGCCTATAATTTCCTGTCTGCTGCCTCCCTCCCTTCTTAAACAGCGACGTTACAATAGCTGCTTTGCAGTCCCTCCCTGCCTTTAGTGATACCTGAAAGATCACTATCAATGCCTCCATAATTTCCTCAGCTATCTCTTTTAGAACCCTGAGGTGTAGTCCATCTGGTCCAAGTGATTTATCCGTCTTCAGGCCTTTCATTTTCCCCAGAATCTTCTCCTTAGTGATGGCCAATACACTCATCTGTGCCCCCTGATTCTCCTGGAGCTCTGGCATTCCACGGGTGTGTTCCACAATGAAGACTGATGCAAAGTGACTATTCAGTTCCTCTGCCATTGCTTTGTTTCTTATTATTACTTCTCCAGCCTTATTTTCCAGTGGTCAGTGATGTTGAATACACGACAGTCAATTTATACGCAGCACAATTCCACAAGCAGCAATATGATAATGACCAAACAATCTGATTTACTCCCCTTCATTGAGGGATTGGGAATTCCTGTGCATGAGTTAAAAATAACACTACGTGATCCTTTACCTCGACCTGGATGGGCAGATTTAACATCCCATCTGAAAGAAAGCACCCCGATTCCTTCTGTATTGCCCTTGTGTGCTAGCCTAGATTATGTGCTCAAGTAACTGGGCTGCAATCCAATCCCACAAACCTTTTGATTCAGAGGTAACCATGATTGGCAGTATTTATTAAAAATATATGCATGTGGATTATGTATTACAAAGAAATTAAACATGTTAAGATTCGATAAGAGCAAAATATAGATATTCCCATAAACAATAGAAAGGTTAATCTCATTCTTTAGTTTATACGCACGTTCACATCCATCAGGGTTTTTAGCACTTAGTCCAAAGAAATCAGACTTGCACTGGTCACATCTTGCACCTTCGACATTTCTCTTACAAATGCAGCGGCCAGCAACTGTATGGAGACCCGGGTCTGAGTGACTTTCACACATTCCATTGTTCAGCGAGCCATTAGGATCACAGTTACAGGCTAAGGATCAAAGAATAGGGTCATAGATTAAAGTGCAGTCTAAATACTGGAACAAGATCAGATAGACCTGTTTCTGACATGACTTCAGAGACTAGCTTGAGTGCATTTGAAGTTGCAAATGAGGTCTTAATCAAATTATTATACTAATCACCTGTTTTTGGTTAGCAAACTAAGGTGATCTAGAAATTTCCATCTTTAGAAGTAATGATACAGTTGTGCCTGTGATTAATCACTTCCTTGTATTTTTTCATCTTAAAAAAATGGAACTGTCCAATTAAGAAATCAGAGAGAACTCTTCTTTGGCTATTTATTAAAAAAGATGCATAATTATATGTGAGATGTAACCAAATATTCTAGGATCAAATTTATTATTCTTGGAAAGGAAAGTTGTGTGTTCTCGACCATGTCTTTAAGACTTTGAGTAAGGCGAAGGTGTTTTCTCAACTGAAACATTTAGAAAAACTCCACATTATATTCTTTTAAGCAAGCACCTTTATTACAATTATTATTCTTAATAAAATTGAACTGAAGTTTATTCTGATAAATTCATTCGTATCCTTTTCAATCATTGTGCTAGGATAATGTTTTGAAGTTTGGGTTCATGGCATTATTAAGGATTGTTTTGCAAAGATCCATTTACAAAGTCCTAACAATTGGAAGTAGTGTTGGATGCAAAACTTAAGTATACAAGGATTGACTCAATAATCTTTTTATCTTCATTGAAAGAGAAAGAAAAAAGGACATCATTTGCCTACTGAGAAAACAATGTACTCTGTGTTATCCTTTATTAATATGCCTATTTTGAACATTCATTTTAATTACATTTAATTTTTAAATACCACACATTTAGTAACACAATAGTTTCAAAAATGTCTTATGCAGCAGTGAAAGGCTTTTGATTTTACTCTGTCTAGAGAGATCAGGCTATGCAAACTTCATGCAGTTGTAACATGTCAAGCTCTGCTTTGAAAAATAGCTTTTAAGAACTTCTGCATAGTTAAAAATCTAGGTGTGAAGAGAAAATTGCACAATGATTGCGCAAGTCATGCTATGCTGAAACTGAACTTAATTACGACAACTTCAATCTCTTCATATGAATGGAATGTATTTTTTTCATCACTGATTGTAGTTGCCTTTAAATCTTACACATTAATATATAATAGAGCGGAAACTGGACACTTTGGCTTAGTTCACAAGATAGAAACAAAGCAAACTTACGGATGCATGCAAATGGGTCAGAAATCATTCTCCTAGGATCCTGGTAGAAGAAGGGCTTGCACTGGTCACAGTTTTGACCCATTGTGTTATGTTGACATTCCTCACAAACCCCACCACTGACCTCTCCACTGGCTAGGTACACTGCCATGTCAAAATGGCATCTGTCAGAGTGTCCGTTGCAGTTACATCCTGTAAAAGGAAGAAGAATTAATCGCCATTTGAAAAAAACGATATGGAAACAATTAACCAGTGACCATCTGCATCTGGCAGTCGAGTTAAAACACATTTATTGCATTAAAATATTTGAAGAAGCAAACAAAAGAAAACAATTTAAACTTGTAGCAATAGGAGTTCCCCTACAGTTTTTTAAGAAGAACCCTGGAATCTTACACATGCATTTGCAAGAGTAGACAGGTCCTGGGTTTCATGTCTCATCCAAGAGCATTCATAAACAGTGAAGTACTTTTAAAATTAAACTTTTCTTTGAAGAATGAGGACACTAATAGGGATAGTTTAAAAACTTGTTAATGTATTTTTAAAAATTTAATTTAATAAAACTGATTACATCAATGAAATTGGTAAATTGTTCTGTTTCATGTTGTAAAAACATTTTCCAATTGTTTAATATCAGGTTACTCACAGATCAGATCCCCTGATTGAAAATGCTTCTATTTTGTGATAAACCCATTTTCAGCTGCATCAGTAAAACCTTTTACTAAAACCACATTCATAGACTTAAAACTCTAAAATATATCAAACAACGTTTCTAATGCAAAAGACCTTAAAAAATTATTTTAGAACGTTCCTCAATTATGTTGCTTCATGGAAAATGCTGGTGTGGACTTCTGTTCCTGAGGCGGATGTGCTGAGTTGGGAAACTTCCTAACCTCCTCAGGAAAACATGCCTCAATAAGGGGTAAGGGGATCTTTGTTCCGGGATGAGGTAGGTGCTGGTGTTGAGTCCACCGCTGTGTCCCTGGAAACAGTTTGGTTGCAACCACAGGGGCTGCCAGCTGTTGGCTGTTGTTGACCCTATAGCCCTCAACCCTCACACTGCCACTCGCTTGGCTTCACACATGTCCCCGTGGCTCTTCATTATCTCCATGACAGTGTATGCTTCCCCAACTTTTAATGCCTCAATGCTAAATTATGCTGACTCATGCCAACACATGAGTCATCCAAATAGCCCTTATAGTTCGTATGCCACCTTAGTGCAAATGCATAACAACACATGATGTCTCATTTATCCTCATTGACCCTTATAGCCTTGATGCCAGCTTAGCATCAACTCAGGCCAACACATGCCTCCAGCCCACCACCATTTTCGCTTACACTCTCCATGCCAACTCACCCACTATCCCCTCAGATCTTAGGAGACATGCTGAGAGGTATCAAAATATAGTTCTCAGTATAGTTTACATGTTCTCCCCATGTCCGTGTAAGTTTCCTCTGCATGCTCCTGCTGCCTCCCAAAGTCCAAAGATGTATGGGTTAGATGGGTTGGCCATGCTAAATTGCCCTTTAGTATCCAAAGATGTGTAGTTTCAGCGGATTAGCAGGATAAATATGTGGGTTTATGGGGATAGGGCCTGGGTGGGATGTTCTGTCAGAGAGTCAGTGCAGACATTTGTTGGACTAAATGTAGGGATTCTATGGTTCTATGATCTATAGTATGCTATTGCACATATACTCTGGTATAGTATTTATGAGATAATTCAAAATGTTTAAAAAAACCTCTAATTGATAAAAGACCATTCAATATACTTAAATCCCTCAAGTAAATAATCTCTTGTAAAAAAAACACTTATATAGCCCCATGTTAAAGAGAGTTAATTCCTTAATAACCTCTTGGAATTGTCAATCAAACTGAGAACTCAGAGAGCCCATTGTGTTAATAAGAGATTGTGAAAGCAGTAATGCAGTAATAATACTGTCATGACAACAAACAGCTAGTGATCTGTAAGCACTTTTGTTTGGAACTCAGAGGCATAGCAGGCTGATTATCTCTCAAAATTTAAAGGGCAGGGGATTTAAATAATGACACCTTGACAGTTCCATAGATATTACACACCTTTTACTAGTATTTATAGTTACTGTTAAAAATTATAAGTCACACATTGTGATAAATGGACTCAACTCCATTGCAAATTGGGTCAATTTGAACTCGGCATTGAATTGTTATGATGCTGGACCAGGCCCTCATGTTTTTGGTAAGATCTGATTAAAGACCAATAATGTTTTGTTTTTAAGTAGGTAAAGTTTGAGATTCAAGCCACTTACTAAGAGAATAAAACCACAAGATTTTGCTTGTTTAAATAAACAACATAAACTTTACAAAGTCAGAAATATAACTCAATTTATAATAGCTATCTTGTGCTTTAAGATTCAGGGTAAATATGAGGTGCTTGTGAATTAATGGACATATTTTGGTTAAAGATAACATAGCGCATAAAAACTGACATCGGTGCCCAAGTCAGAGTCCACAGATTTCCCAACAACCATCCCAGATTGTAGTAAACAGTGTGGGTGAAATCTTACCAAAAAATGGCAGCGTGTTGGCCCTGGTGTGAAAAACTGAATGATTCCTGCCAACAGTGCCAACGTATTTTCGGACCAAATCTTACACCTCATTAATGATAATATTTATGCCCATGCGTTTCACACTGCTTCAGCAATGTGTTCCCTTTGATTCGCTGTCCCCACAATGACTTAACTACTGCAAGCTCTAGGGACATCCACATAAACGGCTCCCCAGCACTTGTTCCACAATGACTGCAGGGGATAACAGGCAAGAAGGCAGCATTGCGCTTTTCGGAGGGTGCCCTCACCTGTGCGGAGTGGAGATGGGGTGGGGCGTCCTCTACCTCTGCTCCAGGACATGGCCTTCTAGCAGAGTCATCATGCCTGACTGGGATGGATTGGAAGCCCTGGTCAATGCAAGTGCACTACAGAAGAGGAGGGTACAGCAGTGTCAGAAGAAGGTTAATGCACTTTTTTGCTCAGCCAGGGTAAATGAACTACCCCAAGTCTCCCACTGCAAGTTCCTCTCCAGCCCAGAACTGATGTCTCAAACCCTGGCACCAGGCAGACAATGCAGCCTTCGAGACTCTCAATTCTGGCTATAGAGAACAATATCTATTCCCCTGACTATATTATCCTCAACTATAACTTAATTTATCTTTTTTCCCACTGCTTGAACATCTCCCTAAGCCACAGTGCGGTGGTCAGTTTGTTCATCCTCCTAGCTTTCATCTATACTCAGAGCAAGAGTCTTGTACCTGTTCAACAAGGGCAGGAACTCAGACTCTTGCAGTGTGGTCCCTTGGATCCCTCGACCTGCCTCACTCGTAGTCATACCCTCCTGTCCTTGACCTCTGACAGAATTTAAGGCAGATAATCTAAGGAATGTGACTAGCTCCTGAAACACAGCATCCGGGTAACTCTCACCCTTCCTGATGTGCCGCAATATCTGAATCTCAGACTCCAGCTCACTAACTCTGAACCAAGGTTCCTCAAGCAACCAACATTTGCTGTAGTTGTGGTCGCTAAGTCTCCTGTCCCCTGCCTGAGACACTTATCTGCAGTTGTGCTGCACTCCCGGGTTGCGTGACACGGGGATTTCATGCTGTTTCCCTTCCTGTGCAGTTGGCCTGGGTCCATCCTTGACTGGAAGAACTTAAAACGTTCAAGTGCACCTGGGAAACCCACTCAGAGCCTGCATGCGTGCAGAGACTCTGAGCTTTGTCAGGATTTGGACTTCCTGACCGCTACTGTCGATGAGAAGGAGCGTTGCTGTTTATAAGAAAATTCAGATGGCCTTCCTGTGTTTGGGTTTTCACCAAATGTGAATCACCTTCCACCCACTTTCCTTTGCTGGTAATAGTAAAATTTGTCAGCATTGAGGGTGTGATGCGTGGATGCAGGGTCCAAGTGCCATTTTGGATAAGGTGTGGTGTCTCTGGGTGGGATTTTCCAACATTGCTCGCTCCAAAACCGGAAAATCCGTTGTCCGCCCCTCGCCCACTGCGATTTCCACGGTAGGCGGAATGGGAAAACTCCGCCCTCTATCTCTCACCAAAATGTCAGCCGCTATGTTCAGTGATATGAAAATCAGATTGAGTGAAAACTTGAGCAAAAAAACCCCCCAGAAACCCACTCCTTAAAACTTGTACAACTTTCCTCTGATCATCAATCACCCTCAAAGTAGAATTTGTGGGCCAACATATTTATCTGACAGAATAATAATAACTGTGTAAACTATTTTAGTTTCTCTAAATCCAAATCAGTTTTTGGTTCTGAGTTTTTGGGAATTATGAGACAAGTTAAACAGACCATCAATCAAACCAGATGGGGTAATCCTTACTTCTACATTCATCTCTCTGTGTTCCAATCGCTGGTTGCCATGGTGAATCATTGTAGAAGTCCTTACACCTTTCACAGTTTACGCCATCGGTGTTGTGCTGGCAGACACACTGCCCTTGAACCTAGGAAAATATTTGTAATAGAAACTGATTGAAGAATTGTGACTAATAATATATTGAGTTACAAATTTGAAGGTCTTCTTTGTGACATTGAAGTTTTGTTGGAACTGCAGTCCCCAAAAGAAATGAAATCCTGCATTCTCCAACACATCAAATTCAGAATTCTCATTTACAAAGCTTCTGTCATCTTGACTTGCCTGCCGTTGCAAAACTCTTCCAACCTTGACATACCATTCCATGCACTTTTGGTGTCTGACTCCTATCTGAAAATCATAGAATCGCTGCAGTGCTGAAGAGGCCATTCAGCCCATCAAATCTGCACTGACTCTCTGACAGAGTATCCTACTCAGGCCTTTCCCTCCATCCTATCCCTGTAACCCCACACATTTGACATGGTTAATCCACCTAATTGCATATCGTGGGACAGCAAGGGGCAATTTTGCACGGCCAATCCCATCTAGTCTGCACATCTTCGGACCATGGGAGGAAACCAGAGCATTCGGAGGAAACCCACACAGACATGGGGAGAATGTGCTAACTCCACGCAGACAGTCACCCAAGGCCGGAATTGAACTCGGGTCCTTGGAGTTGTGAGGTGGCATTGCTTACCACTGTGCTATCCTATGTAGCTCCTTCTTCCACTTCTGCCATCAGAAGCAGAACCTCCCACTGTCTTGTATTTGGTCACTTTTCTGAATGTTCCCCCTCCACTGCCTTTCCTTTCTTGTCTGTGATGCACCTTGTAATATTTTCCATGTTAAAATGCATTACACAACTGCAAGCTCCTATTACGAATGCAGCATTTGGCTTATCTGATTGGTTGGAATGTTTGGATGGGATTTGGTAATCTTTGGTTCTGGCTTTGTGATGTGATTAATCGTAAGATTTAAGTTTATTTATTAGGGTCACAAGTAGGATTACATTAACACTGCAATGAAGTTACTGTGAAAATCCACTCATCGCCACACTCCAGTGCCTGTTTGGGTACACTGAGGGAGAATTTAGCATGGCCAACGCACCTAATCAGCACTTCTTTTGGACTGTGGGAAAAAAACCGGAGCACCCAGAGGAAACCCAGGCAGACACCAGGAGAATGTGCAGACTCCACACAGGCAGTGACCCAAGTCTGGAATTGAACTCATGTCCCTGGCACTGTGAGGCAGCAGTGCTAACCACTATGCCACCAGCTTTTGCATTCTGATGATTGGTTGAAGAAACACCCTAGCACTATGGCATGCAATAATGCATTCACAAGGTACAAGACTTTTAAAAAAGTGTTCCAGCAACTTTTGTGTTCTGTTATTTTTTTTTAAAATGTGGAGGTGTCGGTGTTGGACTGGGGTGGGCACAGTAAGAGTCCAACAGGTTTATTTGGAATCACCAGCTTTCAGAGCGCTGCTCCTTCATCAGGTATTATTTTTAGTTGGATGTAAGGTCGAGCATTATGTTCAAGTCTGGGCACCACACTTTACAAAGTGTCTCAAGCTTTAGAGAGGCTTCAGAGGAGATGAACTCAAAAAGGTAGCAGGGATGAGGGAGTTTAATTTTGTGGAGATAGATTATGATTGAGTTCTTTAGAGCAAAGAATATTCGGGGAAGACTTAATAGAGGTATTCAAGAGAGGTATGTGGAGTTTTGAGAGGGCAAGTGGGTGGAGTCCATTTTTGCTAGCATGAGAGTTGGCAATCAAAGAATCCAAAATTAAGATAGATTTTGATTTGATCTGATTTATTATTGTCACATGTCTTGTATACAGTGTTGTTTCTTCTGTGCTATACAGACACAGCATACCATTCATAGAGAAGGAAAGGAGGGAGTGCAGAATGTAGTGTCACAGTCATGGCTAGGATGTAGAGAAAGATCAACTTAATGCGAGGTAGGTCCATTCAAAAGCCTGAGGGCAGCAGAGAAGAAGTTGTTCTTGAGTCAGTTGGTACTTGACCTCAGACTTTTGTATCTTTCTCCCGATGGAAGAAGGTGGAAGAGAGAATGCCTGGGGTGCGTGGGATCTTTTAATTGTGCTGGCTGCTTTTGTGAGGCAACAGGAATTGTAGACCGAGTCAATAGGTGGGAAGCTGGTTTGAATGATGGACTGGGCTTCATTCACAATGATAGCAGGGAATTGAGAAGTTTATTTGTTGCCCAGTGAATTGTTGTGAACTGGAATACGATGCCTGGAAAGGTGGTGGAAGCAGGTTCAGTGGCAACTATCACAAGAGAAATGGACTTAAATATACTTAAAAAGGAAAGATTTACAGAGCCATGAGGAAAGATGAATTGGATAGCTGTTCCAAAGAACTGGTGCCAGCGTGAAGGCGCAAGTGGGCTCTTTCTGTTTGTGCCATTTTTTGATTCTATCTAAAGTGCCCCACTCCTTGCAAAGGGGGCAGATGGGGCAGTTCCTTCACTTCGGTTGTAGGGGCTCTGTTATCCAGACCCTGTGCTGTATCCCATCTTCTATTGCCTCGGGGTGGGGGGGGGCAGGTAAGTGCAAAGAGATGCCCTGGGCAATGAAAGGATTTGCCATTGGGATGCAAAATAGGCAACCCTCTCCATTCCTTAAAAAAACTATCAAGGTCAGCAGGAGAGGTTTCTGGTTGCACGTTCTTGCATTAATGTTCACTCTAATCTTCTACAAATGATACGCGAAATTTGCTTTTTAAAGTGACAAGGGAGATATGAATTTTGACAAAGTGCTTACCATTCCCTGATGGCTGAAGACATCACCTCTTATGTTATCAATAGGTATACATTGGCTGGCATGCCCATAGCAAAAGCAGCTCCCTCGAACAACCATTTCATACAAAGCGTAATAATACTTCTCATCAGCTCCGGCCTGCCTTCTCCGCAACCGCGTATCTCCAAGTGTGTGAAGTTGAGTGAAGTTTATCCGCAGATTAGTAAATGTTGTAAGTTCTGTGGAAGGCAGATGACAAAAATTTGGTGTTTATCAAAACTGTGGAAGAAACGAGAAAAAAAAGAGGGTGGGAGATGGGTGAGGAAAATTGGTCTAGGATGTAGTCTTCTACACAAGTTATCCAATTGTTTTTCTATTCACTGCAGTGTCCAATCCTTTAAATAACACCCCTTCTCTTTCAACAAGCCTTTTAATGGTCTTAATTTGATTCAGTTTGAGGGAGTTTGGGATTTCAAGGAATGGCCAGTATTGGGATCCTATCTGTCTTTGAAAGCGACACAGCATCTGGCAGTGGTATGTTCAGGGTTCCAACCACCTCCGACCTTGTCCTCAAAGTTAGTGGCAGGTTTGTTCAAACTCAGCTCTATTTTCCTGATCAGCCTGCCGTCTTACTGTAGCTTGAAGGAGCTGCTCTCACCTTAATAAGTATATCAGAAGAGCCAGGAAATCACTTCAAGGATTGTCATCTTCATAAAAAAAGTATTTCATAGAATCCCTGCAGTGCAGAAGGAGGACATTTGGCCCATTGAGGCTCCACTGACAATCCCACCCAGGCCTTATCCCATAATTCCACGTATTCACCCTGCTGATCCTCCGAAACTAGGAGGCAATTTACCATGGCCAATCAACCTAACCCGCACATCTTTGAACAGTGGGAGAAAGTCCATGCAGACACGGGGAGAATGTGCAGACTCCACACAGACAGTGTCCCAAAAGTTGGAATTGAGTCCGGGTGATTGCACAGATTTAGATTAATTCAGGTATCAGGACTTTGGTCACTGCAAAGACCAGCTTTTGGCACACTTGTTGGAAAGTGCATACCTCGTATCTCATGGCTGTATGGATCATCGATTTGGAAATGTGGGTCCAGTGCTTTCAGAACAACCTACACACAAACATTTGAAATCAAGTTCTCTTAAACCAGCAAACTGTTCCATTCAAGTATACAGTAAAATTAAACATTTATAAAAGATCAATCATCAAATACATGCACCAATTATTCACGGCCAGCACTGTTGGGTCGTGAAACGATTGTCTCTCATTCACAAGGATTGTTTCATTGGTGTGCAGTTTGTCTTTAATACAATGAAAATCATTTCAAGATGAATTTTGAGTGTCACAAGTCTGCAGCATATTGAGAGATGCTGATATCTTTGCAAACAGTAGAACAGGTTCGGTTAAATCAGCCACACACCGATGGCATAGGAATGGGCTGGAAGATGGGAGTTGGCAGTAGAATTGGGAGAGATGCCCGCCACCTTCCCAACTTCCTCACCGATTAAGTCGGGACAGGGAAAATTGAGGATGGATCCAGCTGCCCAGAAGCCAATTGGCCATCTGCGAAGTGGCCCTATGCCACCTGGGGAGGCCATCCAGTAAAAGCTGGTGGCCCCCTCATAGGTTGGGGTTGGGGCAGGTTGCTCCTGATCAGGCACCCTGTGGCCCACAAAGGGCCACTCCCCAAGTGGCAATGGCGGCCTGCTCAGAAAGCACTCCCTCCCCATCCCCACTCTCTGTTTCTTCTGTGTTTGAATTGGGCCAGGCTGGCTGCAGTACCAGCAGTGGCCACCGATCCTGGTGGGGCTGCTGGGACTGAACCAGCAGCTCTGAAGATGGGAGCTGTGCCTCCTGTCTTGGGAGCCCTGACTGCAGGGTCTTAACTGCCTGGTGGCCATGCCGTAGGTCTTCCAGAATTGGCTGCGGTGGGGTACCCCAGCTTTCTGGCCACTGGAGAGCCACCACCTTTAAATTTAGTTCTATGATGGCATCTACTTTCAATCTATGGATCTGTAACAATGACCTACTGTTCCTGAGGCCTTTGTAGTTGATAACAAAGGTTTCAGTGACTCATCAATACATGTGCCAATAATCAAATTCTTGGAATTGGAAATATGGTAAAGAAATTCATTTTGACATCATACCTCTCCATCTGTAGAAGGTTCGAGGTCAGAGTATTTTGAATCACAAATTACGTCATCCACTTTCTGGGCAGGTCCAGTGGGAATATTTGGGAAGGACTGCGCACAATAATATGCAAAATATCGCATCACTCTCCATGTTCGACCATAATCTGATGATCTCTCGACTAACATTGCAGCCGGGCGGAATGTCTGCGGGTGACAAAGAGCAGCTTGATCAGAGCATTGTATAGGAATGGATATAAAAATTGACCCACTGTGGCACCCAATCCCATTAACCTGGCTCTGGCCTTTAAAATTTTTCCAGATTGTTTCATTTATAAATGCTGGATTCCCAAAGATCATCCCGATCTCTCCTCACTCCCTCTGACTTCCCTCTCAACTCCCACCATTCTCACAGATTGTCATTAAATCTGTTGACAAGTGTGTCGCTGTTGCCTGGTGAGCTGAATTCTGCCTCACAGAATTCTCCCTCTCTAACACCCCTCTCCCACACCAAGCCCTCCACCCACTCCACAAACCCCCAGACCATAAACCCACCTTAATCTAAACATCAAGCCATCACTCCCAAGATTGTCATTGATGGGTGGTATTTTTTAGGGTGCTTGGTGCTTGAGTCATGAATGTAGATGAGTACATCATCACTAACATGGATGCTTGCCTGCACCAATAGTTTATCATTTGACGAAGCATGAAAAATGAAAATCTGAAATTATTACCTTGAAGGAAAGAATCAGATGACTGAACTGAAAAAGTGTTTCTAGATCCAGTTGTATGCTGACATGGTGCACACCTACAGCAACAAAGGTAATTCCAAAAATATGAGAGGTTGGCATAGGCAGGATTGACAGACAAGGAAATGACTGTTGGCTACAATGCTGGATGAATGCTTAAGATGTTTATATGGCTGTTATTTTAATATAAGCATTAGCCCTGTTTTCTCATCATCTCCTCTCCCCTTTCAGTTTGATTCTGTCCCATTCCACCCCTAAAGACAACATCCCCTCTACTCTCTAAACCTCCAAATGACCCACGCTGATCTCCTATTCCATATGCTCTTTCCTATCTGTACTTCCCATTTCAGCAAACATACCATTTTTTGATTGCCACCATTTCCTTTTCCGATCAGGCTCAAAAGATGTGATGACATTTTCAATGAGATGGCTGTTGGCGGAGCTAATCTGGTTGTAAGGCAGTCTTGAATCACAAATAAAGCACTTCTGTTCATCCTAATTTTTTTTGAAAAACAGAGAATCTTCAGTGTACAATAACTCACTTGCATGTTTTAATTAATTAACGTATTTCCATCAAATCTGCTGATTAGCTCTTGTAAAAATTTGGAAGTCGCAGTTGCAACATTGACTGACACAAAACTGCATTTGAGGTACCTGATATTATCAGTTGACCCTTATTATTATATATTGATGGGGCTCCCTCTATATTCCCAGTGAGAGTGCCGCAACCTGAATCCAGGCCTTCCCAAAAGTCAGAATTGGCAGAACGTCAACAATAAATTGGCAGATTTTTATCCTCCTGGTTTTTGTCCCACAATTACCTAATTTCCATCCCACGGTTATCTCAGAGACAAACAGAGGAGCAGTAGGACTAAATTCTGCCCCTGTTAACTTCACACAACAGAATCATGCAGACTTATCGCTGAGGGAGTGACCTGATAGACGTCAACAAAATTATGAAAGCCATAGATAGGGTGGAAAGTCAGAGGCTTTTTCCCAGGGTGGAAAGGTCAACAACAAGAGGGCACAAATTTAAGATGCAAGGTGGTAAGTTTAGGGGAAATGTGCAGGGAAACTTTTTCGCACACATGGTGGTGGGTGCCTGGAACGCTCTGCCAGTGGAGGTGGTGGAAGCAGGCACGTTAGCAACATTCAAGGTGTATCTTGATAGACACATGAACAGGTGGCGAACGGAAGGATAGAAACTGCGTAGCTGTGCAGACATGGTGGGCTGAAGGGCCTGTTCCTGCGTTGTATTGTTCTTTGTACTTTGTATATAATCATGGCACCAATAATCTTAACTAATGTTTACCCACTTGGACGAACCACTTCTATGAATTGCCAAGAGATTAATTATGTATTATAATGGCAAAGAAACAACTCAGGTTTGTTGATGAAAAAGAAATTGTTTCACCACAAAAGATAAATTATTCTGATTCGTAATGAATGCCTGTAAATTAATGAACCAGAGCGGCTCGATTCATTGTGTTTTTTCCCAACTGTTAATGTTTTAAAAAATGCACTTACTTCACTGGATTTGAATCAGAATTAATGTAATTCAGGCAAACGAGACTGAACAAATATGATTTAATACACCCTGCCCCCGGCAATGAATCTTGATTCTTCACTGCGAAACAAGGACTGCTTGAATTATTGTGGTTCATTCAGGTTTTAGAATGTATTTTAAAGTATAAAATACATTATTTGTTTCTATATACATGCTCAGAGGAATGGATCCAAAAACTGATGTGACAATGACTGAGCTAATCCATGTATTAATGCTGAAGGCAAATTTATAGAACGCAACCATGCATACACTGATGGATTACTGGAACTTTTCCACCATTCACTTTTACTAAGTGATCGAGGTGCTCTTTATTCATTGTTTGTTTAAGGTCTTTATGCCAAACTTCGAATTAGCCCAAGGCAATTGGAATAAAATACTCTTTGGTTGTGCAGGAAATAACGATATTGTGACAACAATAGAAAATTCAGTTTCTTTTATCCTAACGTGTGTTTATGCCACTTCATTGTGTATGTTGGTTTGCTAGGTGCCTGTCTGATCAGAGGTCCCCATCAATATACTGCATGCCTTAATGAAAACATGAACTTACTTGCGCATGAATCAGAAAAAAATCCATTTTACACTTATAGTGAAAGCGTCTTTTGCGCTATATTAAACATGCACTTAGGAATTTGTTATCCAGTCATTGAACACTGAACCATTCATGGCAGGTTATGGCAATCCTTTTCAACCCTGAAAGACCTTCATAAATCACTTGCTCTTGTACTGCAATGTCTTAGAAAAAGCGTTGTCTTTCTAAACCACAAAAAGCTTTCATTCTTTAATTTTATTCTAATGTTCATTGGTTTTATGATTGGTGTATCTGTTTCTGCATGACAGATATTAACTTGCCTTGACAGAATATTTTTGGAGGCAAAGGCCTGCAGTACATTTTGTCATGTTTATTTGAACTGCTTCATTATATTTAGTAGGTCATGTTATATCATGATTATCTAAGGCAGATGCAGTACTACATTGGACAATTCCCAACAACCTATTTGATACAGTGCAAGTAATTGTGGGTTATAGTAAAAGAGATGGTGATGCAACTCACATGTAAATCTTCTGCAGTTTAGTTTTGCATACATATTTTAAATTTTTAAGTTTAAGTTGATTTATTAGTGTTACAGGTAGGCTTACTTGACTTGCAGTGTTAATGTAGGCCTATTTGTGTAAGTCTACAGTGTTCATGTAAGCCTAATAATAAATAAACTTTAAAAACTTACTTTAACACTATAATTAAGTTACTGTGAAAATCCCCTAGTTGCCACACTCTGGCACCTGTCAGGTACACTGAGAGAAAATTTTGCATGGCCTATGCATCTAGCCAACATGTCTTTCAGACTGTGAGAGGCAACCAGAGCAGTCGGAGGAAACACATGCAGACATGGGGAGAACATGCAGACTCCGCACAGACAATGACCCAAGCCGGGATAAACACTCACTGGGGACAGGGAAATAATTAAAACTGAGGACCATCCCAAACTGCATGAGAATATGAAAACAGTCCATATTGTAAGAAATGAATGGCTCTTAATGGAAGAGTGTGATTCTGTTGTAAAAGAAAGCTTCTGCTCTCCTTGCTTTCAGTGGAGAGTGAGCATTAATGACATCCAAAAGGTAATCTTCACAAAATGTGCATCCGTTCTTTGGATGCAGAACAGGGGCAAAATTCCTCACCTGCGTCTTGTGTTTCAAGGGCTCCTGAAATAGACTGACACCATATTACCTTGGGCATCATTCAGGTGTCCCAAGAGGCTAATTAACATAAGCCCCTTGTGTACAGCATTTTAATGATGTGGCGATGTTGGCGTTGGACTGGGGTAGGCACAGTAAGAGGTTTCACAGCACCTGGTTAAAGTCCAACAGGTTTATTACTTACGTGGAGAAAAACTGCAGCAGGCGACGGTGCAGAGGGACCTCGGGGTCCTTGTGCATGAGTCGCAAAAACCCAGCTTGCAGGTGCAGCAGGTGGTCAGGAAGGCGAATGGGATGCTGGCCTTCATCGCGAGGGGGATTGAATATAAAAGTAGGGAGGTCTTGCTGCAGCTGTATAGGGCATTAGTGAGGCCGCAGCTGGAGTACTGTGTGCAGTTTTGGGCGCCGTACTTACGCAAGGATATTTTAGCCTTGGAGGGAGTGCAGAGGAGGTTTACTAGGCTGATGCCGGAGTTGAGGGGGTTGAGCTATGAGGAGAGGCTGAATAGATTAGGCTTGTACTCGTTAGAGTTTAGAAGAATGAGGGGAGATCTCATTGAGACGTATAAGATGATGAATGGGATGGATAGGATAGAGGTGGAGAGACTCTTCCCGCTCAGAAAGGATAGTAGGACTGGGGGGCATAGCCTCAAGATAAAGGGGGGGCGGTTTAGAACGGAGTTGAGGAGGAACTTCTTCACTGAAAGGGTGGTGAATCTCTGGAATTCTCTGCCCATTGAAGTGGTGGAGGCTGCCTCGCTAAATATTTTTAAGACGCGGGTTGATGGGTTTTTGATGAGAGAGGGGATTAAGGGTTATGGGGAGAGGGCGGGAATGTGGAACTGAGCCACGACAGATCAGCCATGATCTTATTGAATGGCAGGGCAGGCTCGAAGGGCTAGTTGGCCTACTCCTGCTCCTATTTCTTATGTTCTTATGTTCTTATTTGATTCTTGCCTTGGGTTAAAGTCCAACAGGTTTTGCTCACTCTCTACTGAAAGCAAGGAGAGCAGAAGCTTTCTTTTACAACAGAATCACCCTCTTCAGCACTGCCAGATGGCCAGCCCAAACTGGTTTTCTTCAAGCTGCTGAACTTTTTTGCACATTCTCCTCATGTCTGCGTGGGTTTCCTCCGGGTGCTCTGGTTTCCTCCCACAGTCCAAAGATGTGCAGGTTAGGTTGATTGGCCATGGTAAATTGCCTATTAGTGTTGGGGGATTAGCAGGGTAAATAGTGGTCAGTGCAGACTCGATGAGCCAAATGGCCTCCTTCTATACTGTAGGGATTCAATGATTTTGATGATTTCTTGAACCAGTGTAGTCCATATGGTGTAGGTACACCCACAGTGCAGCTACAGGGGTTTTAATGTACAATATCCATGATCTTCAATGGATCACCTTGGTCTGGGGCCAAACACTATCAACCACAGCAAAAGTGGTAACCAGAAATGCTGTTTAGAAACCTGCATACAATTGATCAAACACATTGAGAATCACATGTTTCTTCGCTAAATTAAACTGCTGATCAGGTGAAGAGTTACATTCAATAAAAATGGCAATTGGTGATATGAACAAGACATGTACATCTCAGCATGTCTGGCAGCATCTGGGGAGAGAGAAACACAGATCCCAACACTAAACCCACCCCTCCCCCACATGGTCACTGTACCTTGTTCAGTTTTGCTCCGACTGTGCCCTGACCTCTGTTCTCCTATGGTCACATTCTGCTATCCTTCCTTTGCCACTGTTAACACTCTTCAGCCCCTTCAGTCCCTAATGGCACTGTCAATCACCTCTCTGTCTCACTTCCATGACATCTTTGTCAATCTCTCGTTAGCTCCGACCTATCAATGACTTGCCATGCTGCCCCAGCCCCCATCCTCTCCAAGTGTGTAATGTACCACATTTCCATCCCCTTCAGTTCTGTCAAAGAGTCATTTGGATTCGATACGTTAATTGTGTTTCTCTCTCCACTGGTGCTGCCAGACCTGTTGATCCAGCATGTTCTGTGTTTTATTTCAGATTTCCAACATCCGCAGTATTTTGTATTTGCATCTACTTCTCAACCTGGGTTTGTTGCCACGTGTTCAGCTTGTTGTTACTACATCTTAACGGAATTGCTGAGGCAGATTTTAGCTCTCCTATTATGGTTGTGGTGTCAATTCTGAACTCCCGCCCTGGTGTTGAAATCAGTTTCTATATCTAAAAACTGCCTGCTTTGGATGGACTATAATCAGATACATTACTCATAATATTTGACACAATAAATATCTTCAAATATTTGCCCTTTCAGAAAGCCCAGCCTAATCAGTGATATCTCATAGTTTAACTTAGACCTTTAATAAGTATATTATTTGTTCATGGCATGTAGATATTGCTGGCAAGGTCAGCATTCATTGCCTATCTGTGATTGTGAAGGTAGTGGTGAGCTACCTTCTTGAATCACTGTTCAAACTTCTTAAACCACGTTTATTAATGAAGTTGTGACTTACTGTATGATTATGGTTCGAGGTATGAACTGACCTGTAGGTGACTTAGGATGCAGTATGTTTCAGGCCCATTCAGACCACAGGTTGAGGAAGCAGTTAGCTGACTGCTGCGGCCCACAAGCAGGTTTCCAAGAGGTGGATAACAAGACCCAGCACTGCAGTCCTCTTGAGCATAGGCAACATTTACCAACACTGCAAATACATAACATAGATTGGGATAAAGTACAGTCCATTCTCACCATAGGATAATTCAAAGTCAGGATAAAGGTGCTGTATGTGGGAAAATGGAAAAAGCAGATTGTTGCAGCAGGTCTTACTCATCTGAAGGTGGTGGTTATTTTTAAAATTCTTATCCCTGGTTTTGAATCTCTTTGTGGTCGTACCCGGCTCTATCTCTGTAATTTCCTCCAAGATCTTTGTGCTACTCCAATTCTGATCACTTGCCAATCACCAATTCTTATCCCTTCTTCATTGGCATTCACTGCCAAGGCCTAAGCCTCTTTGCTTTCTGTTAGGTAGCCAATCCTCTATCCATGCTAATACATCACCCGTAGCACTGTGTAGTTTTATCTCATGCAGCAGCCTTCTGTGTGTCATCTTGTCCAATGCCTTCTAGAAATCCAGATACATCACATCCACTGGTTCCCCATTGTCCATCGTGCTCATAACGTCCTCAAAGAATTCCAGTAAATTAGTTGACATGACCTGACTTTCATGAACCCATGATGCATCTCCCCAATGGGCTAGTTTCTATCCAGATGTCTTGCTATTTCTTCCTTGATTATAGATTCAAGCATTTTACCTACTACCTAGATTAGTCATCATTCCAGAATGCTATTGCATGGGACAATTACTCATAAAATAGTCTAAGTTCCGAAGACTGCATTCCATTTTCCTTTTGGGTGCAAGTCTTAATTTCTCTACTTATTTCCATAATGGAAAAAAGGCAGGTGAGGAATCTACAGACGTGTGTTGGGAGAAGGATCGCACAAGATAATGAAGTCTTTTAACCTTTTTTAGTCCTTTGATATGTATACCGGACTGTTGAACAGTGTATAGTGTTCATGGGAATGCTGAGAAGAGGAGAAAGTTGAACAATGTGCATTGAAATTGTAATGCTTAGAAATACTGTTCAGGAATATGGAAGAACAGTAATCTTCTGTAAATTATGAGTAGCATTGGTCAAATATAGGCAAGGGCCGGAATTTTCCAGCTGTTCACGCCGGCAGGATTCTCCGGTCCTACCAGCAGTGCATCCCCACCCATGGGTTTCCCGCCAGCGTGGGATGACTTCAATAGGAACTACCATTGACAGTGGTGGAACTAACCCTCAAAGACAGAGAAACAGCCAGTCCCAGCCTTCCAGGCATTACCAGTCTTTTCAGATAAACAGTTCAAATACGACAAAAGTAGCAGAGACCATATAAATGAACAGTGAATGCAGAAAAGTGATACAAGTAAAGCATTGCTTCACCTGGAAGGAATATTAAGGGGCTCGGACAGTCAGGAAAGAGGAGGTAAAAGAGAAGGCAGCTCCTGTAATTACATTGGAAGGTGCCATGGAAAGGGGATGAGGTATTAGAAGTGATAGAGGAATGAATTGAAGTGTTGTGGAAGGAAGGTCTCATCGGAATATTGACCAGGGTGGTGAAAGGAAGATGTGTTTGGTGGTGGAATCATGCTGGAGTGGCGCAAGTGGCAAAGCATGATCCTTTGAATGTGGAGGCTGATGGGGTGAAGAGTGAGGATGAGAGTAACTTTATCATGATTCTAGGAAAGCATGGGAGCAGAAGTGTGGAAAAATGTGTGAGTCGCAGCTGAGGGCCTTGTCAATGACAAGGAAGCTCTCATCTGAGAAAAAAAGAAATTGGAATGGCCCAGGAGGAGATTGTAAAGAGTGGGGTTTGTCTGATCATTAGGGGAAGGTGAAGAAAGGAAACTGGATGTAGCAGGTAACTGAATAATCATCAACACTCGGAATCTGAAAGTCCTCGCCCCCATTTAACTGCTTGGTTTCCTGAGGCCTGAAACCATGACCGAATGGGTTAGATTTAACAGGGCTGTTCATTCCCAGGCACGCAGCCTCATTATAATATTGAAATAACATACTATGAGTGGGCTGGGTTACCCACCCATCACCCCACTGTTGCTAAAACTAGGAAGTGGGTGGGTTTCAGATTTTTAGCATTTTCACATCCCACCCGAACCAAACCTGCCCAATTTGCAGATTACGATTCCCTTCTTAGAATCATAGAATCATACCATGCAGAAGGAGGCCATTTGGCCCATCTAGTCTGCACCAACCACAATCGCACCCGGGGCTCTATTCCCTCAACCCCACATATTTACTCTGTTAATCCCCTGACACTAGGGTTAATTTAGCACGGCCATTCAACCTAACCCATACATCTTTGGACTGTGGGAGGAAACCGGAGCACCTGGAGGAAACCCACGCAGACAAGGGGATGTGCAAGCTCCACATACATAATGACCCGAGGCCGGAATTGAACCCGGGGTCCTTGGCGCTGTGAGGCAGCAATGCTAACTACTGTGCCACCGTGCGGCCCTTAACAGCTGTTTGCAAAGTTTAAAATATAATGAACTTCCAGGACAAAGTGAATCACTTATTACTGTTGATGTCAATCTAAGTGACATGTTTCACCGAGCTAGATTGAAGCAATTGAAATCAGTCCTCCTCGGCATGGCTCAGCTTGTTCAAAACAGTGCAACCTCTCAGCTAACAAACACTATTAATGTGGCACTGACCCAAGTCTCCTGTAATGAACAGCACAACGTTACACAAGTATTCAGCTAAACTACAGCTTCAGAAACCCTCAGTGTTGTTTTTGTAAATGATGTGGAGAAGGTTGGTGCTGGCTTGCCTGTTTTAAAATGATTTTCCTGATGGTTTTGGTGCTATCACTCAGTGAGGGGTTGGAGCAGGAACTCGGGGTGAGGCAGCAATACAACCAACTGATTCTCTACATTTCAATTTTTCACGGTGATGACTGAATGGAGCGTTTATGTGCGAACCAGAGATTTTTTGCTCCCCCCCCCCACATGTTTGGCAGTGGAAATGGTCCACCATTGCCCAACTGTGGGATTTTCCAGTCTCGTCAGTGGAGTTTCTTGTTGTTTGCACCCTCAGCCACTGGGGATACCCTGCCGTGGGGGTTGCTGTCGGCAGGATTGGAAGATCCTGCCAGAGGGAACGACTGGAAAATCCTGTTCATGAAGTTAAACACCGTTGGAAATGGCAGGGTTTTCCACTTGCGCCTGCCTCAAGATTGGAAATTTCAGCCTGAGATCAACGGACCTTTAAATGGTCTATCAAATTATCGGTTCTGCCCGTTCTGCATTGGAATCATGGGGGGGAGGGCAGGACTGAAAATTGTACTTCATGTTCTTCTCAAAGTGGATTAAACTGAAGGATTATTGCAACCCCTATTCAACAAGTGCAGACAAGTAGCATCACGTGGCAAGTCATAGACTCATAATCATAGAGTCATAGAGGTTTACAGCATGGAAACAGGGCCTTTGGCCCAACTTGTCCATGCGACCCTTTTTTTTCCAAATTCCTAAGCTAGTCCACATTGCCTGTGTTTGGCCCATATTCCTCTATACCCACCTTACCCACATAACTTTCTGAATGTTTTTTAAAAGACAAAATTGTACCTGCCTCTACTACTATCTCTTGTCTCAGACACTCACCATCCTTTGTGTGAAAAAATTGTCCCTCTAGACTCTTTTGTAATCTACTCTCTCACCTTAAACCTATGTCCTCTAGTTTTAGACTCCCCTACCTTTGGGAAAGGATATTGACTATCTAGCTGATCTATGCCCCTCATTATTTTATAGACCTCTATAAGATCACCCCTCAGCCTTCGTCGCGCCAGAGGAAAAGAATCCCAGTCTATCCAGCCTCTCCTTACAACTCAAACCATCAAGTCCCAGTAGCATCCTAGTAAATCTCTTTCTAGTTAATAATATCCTTTCTATAATAGGGTAACCAGAACTGAACATAGTATTCCAAGTATGGCCTTACCAATGTCTTGTACAACTTCAATAAGACATCCCAACTCCTGTATTCAGTGTTCTGACCAATGATACCAAGCATGCTGAATGCCATCTTCATCACTCTGTCCGCCTGTGACTCCACTTTCAAGGAACTATGAACCTGTACCCTTAGATTTCTTTGTTCTATAGCTTTCCCAATGTCCTACCATTAATTTAGTAAGGCCTACTCTAGTTCAATCTACTAAAGTGCATCACCTTGCATTTATCTAAATTAAACTCCATCTGCCATTCATCAGCCCACTGGTCCAATCAGAACAAAGAACAAAGAAAGTTACTGATGGAACCTGATACTGATGCTGATGAGTAGAGGAACCTTGACTAATCACACCGTTCCTCAGCCTGAGATATTGCGACCAATTCTTGTGCCTCAAATGCTGCCCCTGTCACATACAGGCACACCAGCATGAACTGGGAAACTTACTTAGGACTTTCTGGCTTGTATTACTTTGCCTCTAACTGATTCTTTACTCAAGCTCAGTAGTGTAAGAATTTCAATACTTTGTAATGATAAGAAACTGACTTACTGAAAATCAACTGCCTAAAAGCAAATAAAATGATTACCAAATCTGGCTACACATTTTCTTTGGTATACTCACCAAGGAGTGTGACAACCTGCAGCCTCATCCTTCTGTGTAGAGTCAGAAACAGTGAAGGTTTTTTACCTGAAAGGAAAGAATAGAACTGGGATATAATTGACTAACCGCAGTGATGTGATTTTTCATACTGTCACCAGAACCAGAAACTATTTTGACTCGTAACGAATGTGCATGATTTAAATGAACCCAGCTTGGCCAGATATAATGGAGAATCCTGTGTGATGAATTAGTGTAGTACTCTACAGCAAGTACAAGGAACCAGGTTTTGTAATTTAATCCCGTTTAACTAACTTCTAGAGATCAATACTCAAAGTGTACATTGGTGTAAAAGTGGCTTAAAACCTGGAAATTAGGAACAAACTTCTCTTCTCTCCCCCTCCACCTTTCACCTCTACTTCCCCCCTCCTCGCACCCCTTTCTTCTCCCTACCCACATCAAATGCCTCTTTCCCCTTCCTTTCCCTTGGTTGAATGTTGTTCCCTGTCTCAGCTGGGTTACACACTTGCTTCCGAACCAAAGGGTTTAAGGCCCACACCAGAAACCTGAGTTCCAAATCTGTACTGACATTCACTACTGAGGATTTACAGCATTGCCCCAGGCGTCTTTCCAATCAGATGCTAAACCAGAGCACCTTCAGCTCTCTAGGGTGAAAGGTCTCTTGGTATTGTTTGAAGAGGAGCGATGAATTATCCTTGCTGTTATCCCTCAGTCAACATCACTCAAACAAATGGGAATACAAATATCATATTGCTGTGTGCAATTTGCTGCCATGCTTCCTCTATTACAACAGTGATGACACTTTTAAAGTCCTTCATTGGATATAAAGCACTTTGAAACACCCTGAGGTTGTGAAGGGCATTGAATAAACGCAGGAGTTTCTTTTTTAACTCAATTTTCTCTTTGCCCTTTAACCCTGCATCACAAGAAAGGACCTTCACTCTTAATGCTATGAAAGATTGACTGTAAGATCACACATCTGCCCCTAATTCCTCTCAACCATAGAACATTACAGCGCAGTACAGGCCCTTTGGCCCTTGACGTTGCGCCGATTTGTGAAACCAATCTAAAGCCCATCCAACCTACACTATTCCAATATCATCCACATGCTTATCCAAAGACCATGTAAATGCCCTTAAAGTTGGCGAGTCCACTACTGTTGCAGGCAAGGCATTCCATGCCCTTACTACTCTCTGAGTAACGAATCTTTCCCATTGTAAATTCCCAAGTCCAATATTAGTTTGTTACATATGATTACATACCCCACCAACATGACAGCTATACACCCCCTGCAATTGCAGGGGCCCACAGCCCCAGATAAAGCCCCTCCCAACCACCCCTGCCGTCCAGACCAATTGCGGACCTGCCACACTACCACCCACCCCCTACCCTCCCAATCGATCACTGCAGAGTGGCAGCAGTCCTGGTTCCCACTCTCTCCCTCCCTCCCCACCACCCATAGCTGTAGAGAGGCAGCAGATCTCCTCTCCCTCTCTCCCCCCCCCAACTGATGCCTGCAGAATGGCAGCGGGCCCCCACCCCCATTAACCCCCCCCCCCCACATTAGCCCTTCCCCCATTCCTCCTGGTGGGCATTGCCGAGGTGCCTGGGTGGCACTGCCATTCTGGCATTGCCCTAGGGGCACCTCCCCTTGCCCTCATCCTTTTTTGGGGGAGGGGTTCAATTGCCTTCTGTTCCGCTGATGAGGCCAAGTCGAATGCTCCTCGTTCATAGGGAGCATGTCAATTTCCCGCCAGTGCAAAATGTTCCTGGCAATGTCATAAAGGAGGGCAGGCCATGATGATTGAGCACCGGGCTTACTAACTGGATGTAAAATAGCATTATCATAAATTTCCATATATTAACCTGCCTCCTGCCCATTTCTGGTGAAAGGTTGCCCATGCTGGTCATCAGATGGCACCGGTCACAAAAATCAGCGATAAGCACTTTATGCCTGACTTTCCCACCATGCCATACCTGAAAATGGGCACAATGCGATGGCAAAATCACCCCCAGACAGTTACCCATGGCTGGAACTGAACTTGAATCCCTGGCTCTGTGAGGCAGCAGTGCTAACCACTGTGCTACCATAATGCTCCTGTATACTTTAGGTGGGCTGGTCATGATAAATTGTCCCTTAGTGTCCAAAGATGTCTGGTTTAGGTGGATTACCGGTGATAAATGAGTGGGTTTTGGGGATAGGGTGGGAAAGTGGGCCTTGGTAAGATGCGCTTTTGGAGAGTCAGGATTCGATGATGTCAAAAGGTCTTCTAGTTATTTGGCTCCTCTACAAATGTTGTTTTCAAAAGTGTTTCCAAAATACTTCGCAAAATATGTTCTGCTGCCATTTGTACTTCTTTTGCAACTACAATACTTATTGTGAAAAGTAATGCTTCTAATACACTAACTTCAATATATTGTTTCACAAACACAACTCTGAGACTATTAAATTGGTTCCTGCATCTGTGAGTGCTATCAGCAGCCTAAGCCTGAGGCTGTATGGGATGACATTGTGGACCAAGGATAAGCCCATTGCAGGTTTTATTTTGATTCTCTGGAGACAATCCATACAGTTAGCGGGGCGTCTCAATCCTCAGTAATTGCTAGTAATAATAATTTTCAATAAAATCCAAAGCATGAACTTTGGAATCTTTTTGAACTAAGTGTTGACAGTAAAACCATTTTCAATGACTTATTTTTAGTGTCAGAGAACCTGAGCAGAAATCCCAAAGTATGTTATGAAGACCCCAACAATTTTTTAAATTTTGGCATTAATATGAGGATGATGTGTTTCATTCCAGGTGTGATTCTACTAACACACTAGGAAGCTTTTATCAAAACAAACTTTATTTAACAATACAGTTTAACTATAACAAATTAATTAGCCTAACTTTTACCAATTAAAATACATAAACATGACAAGATACAATTCTTAACTGATAACCTATTGCTAATAGTTCCAATTTAAACAATATTCCTCATAGACTTAAACCCCTCTTCAAAATCAGTTAGCAGACAACACAGGCTTACGTGTTTTTACTTGGTAACAGTCCCAGAGCTTTTGAACACCTTTGGAGAGAGAAAAAGAGACAAATAGGTGTTTTCTGACAGGTCCAAAACAACTGCCTCCAGAGAGAGAGAGAAGAAGAGAGAGAGAGAGAAAGACGCCTTATGTTTCTTTCAGAACCAATCAGAAACTGCCTGCTTTTCCATGTAAATGTAGCTCCTCCCCTTCACTCGACTCTGACTCTTGTTAATCAACTTAATCAAACCCAACTCTGAAACCCCAGGGGAAAAATAAAAAACAAAAATGCATTAACTCAGAGGAAAACAAACACCCCATTAGTTAAGATCGACTCTTCTCCTGCATTCTCATCAGGGAGCTGTCTGGTACAGACAAATTGGCACCACGTAAACAGATCTGAATTTTAAACATACCCTGACAAGAAAGATGATGAAAATGCATTTGCTAAAGGCACTGTATCATCACATTAATCAGAGGAATGGGGTGAGATAGCAAACCAGACAGAGGGACAAACTAAAGTGTTTACAGTATAAACACAGAAAGATATAAATATTAGAATTTATGATACATAAAACCTTTCAATACATTTATTTAAACAATATTAAAAATGTTTATTGGAGTCCATTGCCTGAGTTAGAAACATCCAGGCACTCTTTTAGTAAAGGGAAGAAATAGGTAAATTATTAGCATTACAATTATTACATCCTTGAAGCTGTGTACTGTATCAATAACATGTACCCAGTGACAATTACTTCAGCATGCTGAGACCCAGTAGTAGACAAAGAAATGTCCCATTTCAGCTACAACAGATCCAAGCTAAATGCCAGACACATATACGTTATGGGAGATCTTTTGATGATTTATATGCATATTTTTAAGTATTGCAAAACTTGATCTATTTTTAAAAGCAGCCACCTGATATTGGAGAATCATTTGTGGATGGTTCTCTGTTTATTGCATTTTTGGAAACATATTTTATCCAATGTAATTTTTAAATGGGCTATTTATTTGCCTTCTTGTATCTGGATGACCATTAATGGACTAATGATTGATATAGCACAGATCACACCAGAACTGTGATAAACATTTATCAGCAGTCACTTTTAACCAGAACTTATTTCCCTCACTTCTTTTCCTTCATACTTAAGATTTTAGAGAAAGCAAAGGTTATTTTAATCAATAGTGAAACACAGGCAGGCTGTGATTAATGCATGCACAATTAATTGCGTGCACACGACAACCTAACAAACCTTTCTCCCTGTGGTTTGCAGAAGGTGGAGGGAGGCTAAGATGATTTCTCTGCACAGGCCTTGATTAAAATTGCCTTCAGAATCCGATAATGTAACGGGATCTCGATCTGCAAATTTAATGCAGGACATCAATGCTTTCTGTCAGCCACCCATTCAAAAGAAGAGGTTAAAATACACCCTGCAGGAAATCAATGGGAACTTGTGGGGAGGAGCGACTGCCCAGCTATAGGGTTTCTCGTCGGTGAACAGGGTTAAAATCAGGCCGACAGATTTCATTTCATTCATTTTGGCGGGTAGGAATCCTCTAATCAGTATTATTTCCCTAAACATTACTGACGTTTTACTCATCCTTCTTTTATTATAAAATGAATGAAACTAGAGCTCCAGGTGACACTTGAAGATAAAAGCAAAATTAAAGCTTGTAAAAAAAACCACTTAATATTTCTCCTGATAACTTGTGAATTATATCATTGCTTCCTCTTATCTTTTTAGAATTGACACCTTCAACTGCAAAATTTGCAAATGCATGTTCAGCAGAAGCTAATTTCAATAAAAATATAAATATTTCTGCATAATGCCACCCATATATGTTTATCAGTTGATAATTGAAACAAACTGCATTTTATGCTGCTATATTTTAACTGCAATTGGATTCTATGCAACACAGCATACCCATGTCAAATATGAAAAGCGACCATGCCAGCAATCCAAATACACATGGAATTTTGCATTTATTTACAATTGATAACACAAGAACAGTTGATTTATTATATTTCCCCTTTTTGGCGATAAGTGCAGTGAGCAAGCACAAGTGATTGTTTTGGCTCGGGCTATTGAGAATCAGTGTCTCGTGTGAGCTACTTATTTAAAAGTCATGAAGAATATCCTCCCCAGCTAATAGAAACTAAAGACAGATATAAAGCAAGGCATCCACCAGAAGTTTCCAGAAAAAGATCCATTCTACTTAAGTATGTAATTTTGTTCACCTACTTTGACTTTTCCGTCCTCTTGTAAAACATATGGTTTAACCAGGGAGATGAGATGCAACAAGTAAAAACATACCTGAGGTACTTTCAGTTAAACGCAGAAAGTTGCCCTCGGGCAGCTGGGTGTGGAGGAAAAAAATATTTGATATCAGAATGTTGAAGAATTCTGTTGCATGCTGTCTCTTGTGGTAGTCGGTAACATCACATCGGAACTATACATTTTAATTCTAGGTTTCAGATCAATCATGTATTCATGAAATAGAACAATTAATCCAACCCAAGATCAAGCTTATTAAGGTTCCATCCCATTAACGAGGCAAATTTTCATTTTTGTAGCACTTTTAGTGCAGTAAAATATCCCATGGTGCTTCTCGGGGAGGGGGGGTGGTTTATCAAACACTGAGTCATATAAGGAGATATTAGAAAAGGTGACCAGAAGCTTTTTGGTATTTGCTGTGCGGATGTGAGCATTGCTGACAGGGTCATATTTGTTGTTCATCCCAATTGTCTTTGAGCCAATGGTGATGAACTGCAAACTCAAACGGTGAACCCACAGCCCTGCTGGTGAGGGAGTTCCAGGATTTTGACCCAATGACAATGAAGGAACAATTATACCATTTTTTTAAAACTCCATCCTTAAAGTTGCAATGGACTGGGGAAACCCAAATCTATTCCTCACTCACTTCAAAAAACAAATTCAAAATCTAATTCAAGGTCCCCAGTAGGGAAGTCAGAGTGGTGTACAACTTGGAGAACAACTTACAGATAATCATAAGTTCATAAGATATAGGAGCAGAATTAGGCCATTTGGCTCATCAGGCCTGCTCCACCATTCAATCATGGCTGTTAAGTTTCTCAATCCCATTCTCCCGCCTTTTCCCCATAACCTTTGATGCCCTTACCAATCAAGAACTTGTCTATCTCTGTCTTAAACACACTCAATTAGCTGGCCTCCACAGCCTTCTGTGGGAATGAATTTCATAGATTCACCATAGTATAGCACAGTGGCTGGGGCAGCACTCCTGCCTCACAGCACCAGGGACCTGGGTTCGATTCCTGGCTTGGGTCACTGTCTGTGTGAATTTTGTATGTTCTCCCCATGTCTGTGTGGGTTTCTTCCAGGTGCTCCGGTTTCCTCCCACAGTCTGAAAGGCGTGCTGGTTAGATGCATTGACTTGAACAAATGCTGGAGTGTGGCGACTAGGGGAATTTCACAGTAACTCTTTGCAGTGTTAATGTAAGTCTTACTTGTGACTAATAAATAAACTTTGACTTTAACTCCTCTGGCTGAAGAAATTCTTCCATATCTCAGATCTGGAGGGTTGTCCCTTTACTTTAAGGCCACGCCCTCAGATCTGAGCTTCTCCTACTAATTAGAAACATTTCCCCACATCCAGTCTATCCAGGCCTCTCAGTATTCTGTAAGTTTCAATCACTTCCTCCCTCATGCTTCAAATCTCATGTAAAGTCCCAGATAATGATGCTCCCATATGCCTGTTGCATTTATTCTTTTAGGTGAGAGAAGTTGCAGGTTTAGAAGTGTAAGATTTAACCCTCAGGAATCCGAGATGGCCCAAAATAGGCAGTTGAGAACTTGTAAGCAGTTTTAAGGTAGGTCGTAAAGTTCATTAAGAGGCAACAGTTTACATATGTTACATCATCTACATAGACAAGAAGGGAATGCGGCCAGTAACAGGTCAAAAACAGAGGATGGTGGGGGAGGGGTGGCAAGAACAAGACAAATGGGTGGATGAAGCTGAGCTCCATATCTGGAAGTGTCAGTCTTTTGCCTGTTTGCAACAACAATCTTCTTCACTCTTTGTTCTTTGGCTGGGCTATCAGGAGACTCTTTGTTCTTTTAGGCTCTTCTCTTGAACTAATCATTGCTTCGCCTCCAGAAGGAGCCTTCCATCCAAAGTATTTTTCTTCTCCAGAACTGGTTTATATACTTATTTCTGGGGTGGTTATGTCAATTATATATTCAAAGGTCTATTGGCACAGTTCAGATGTTCAAGGTGATCCCTCCTATTTCCATTGTAAGTCCATGAAGTGGTGTTGTGACTTGGTGTTTGTTCGGATGTCATGTTTAACCGTCAGAAAATTTGTTCATGTAAGGTTCATGAGGTCATCTTCCTCATCAGGATTAGCAATGTCTTGTGTCACTGCTCATGCTAGAGATAGTTCTTTAGCTGTGATGATGATCTTGTGTTTATCAGTCCAAGAGGTTGGTACAGAAGCTTCTCCTATACGAGAGAGAGGAAGAGAGAGCTTTCCTGTAATATTCCATAAATTTATGATTGTATAAAATTGTTGTATAGTAATTTCTTACAGCAACTGCTGTCGAAGTATCCTTGGCAAACTTCATAGAAATCATAGATACCCTACAGTACAGAAAGAGGCCATTTGGCCCATCGAGTCTGCAGTGACCACAATCCCACCCAGGCCCTACCCCCATATCCCTACATCTTTACCCACTAATCCCTCTAACCTACGCATCTCAGGACACTAAGGGCAGTTTTTTTTTTAGCATGGCCAATCAACCTAACCTCCACATGTTTGGACTGTGGGAGGAAACCAGAGCACCCAGAGGAAACCCATGTAGACAGGAGGAGAATGTGCAAACTCCATACAGACAGTGACCCAAGCCAGGAATCGGACCCAGTTTTCTGGAGCTTTGAAGCAGCAGTGCTAACCACTGTGCTACTGTGCCACCCTTGGGCAAAGAGTAGGGCGGTCTGTGCTGGAAGCTATCAAAACTAGACACCTGCACAACATAAAAACTATAGAATCCCTATCGTGCTCAAAGAGGCCATTTGGCCCATTGACTTTCCACCAAATCTCTGAAAGAAAGAGCATCCCACCCAAGCCTTTCCTTCTGCCCCATCCCTATACCATTCCTAATCCACCTAACCTATACATCTTTAGACACTGAACAGAGACTCTCCATTGTTGGAGTGACGGGAGACAGGTCGTGTATAAAGTATCAGATGTATTCTTTCCTGTCCCATTGAGGCTGCTGCATGTAAGGGGGGTGGGGGATGGTGGTCGGGCATGAGCACAGGTCTCACCCAGAGCTTTACTAAAACAAATGGACCACAGGTCAAAAGACCAGATGTGAAGCCACCTGGCACCAGACAGTGGTCAGGTGACTAAAATAAATGGTTGTTGGTACAAATCCAGATGTCTGGCCACCTGAGCAAAGAGGTAGGTTTCAAGGAGTGTTGTATTGGATTGTTTTCACTGGAGAGCTGGAGGCTAACGGGCAACATGATAGAGGTCTACAAAATTATGAGAGGCAAAGATAGGGTGGATAGTCAAAGGCTTTTTCCCAGGGTGGAAGGATTGGATACAAGAGGGCACAAATTTAAGGCAAGAGGTGGTAAGATTAGGGGAGATGTATGGGAAAAGTTTCATACAGAGGATGGTGGATGCCTGGAACGCACTGCCAGGCATGTCAGTGTATCATGATAGACAGATGAACGGGAGGTGAACAAAGGGACAGAAACAATGTATTGGTGCAGGCTTGGTGGGCCTAAGTGCCTGTTCCTGTGCTATATTGTTCATTGTTCTTTGTAATGGAGAAAAGGTTACAGAGAGAAAATTCTGGAGCTTAGTGTCGAGGCAGATGATTTAAAGAGAAAGAGAGAGCTCTCCTGTAATATTCCATAAATTTCATAAGATTTTATAAAATTATTATATGGTGATTTCTTAAAGCAACTGCTGTTAAAGGACCTTTAACAAACTTGGGCAGAGTAGGGTGGCCTGCGGTGGAAGCTATCAAAACTAGACACCTACACAAATAGAGTCCATGGATTCCTAACAGTGCGGAAAGAGGCCCACCCAAGCTTCCCTTCTGCTGATGGCATGGACACAATGGTGAAAATCGGAATGTACAACATGCTGCAGTTGAGCTGGGGCAGAGATGGGTGATGTTACTTATCTGAAAATAGATGGCCTTGCTGTTGAGGATATGGGGTCTATCTTACTGTTACGTCCATTGGCTGGTGGGGTGAGTTAATAATATAGAAATATAGAATCTAGAAGCAGGAGTAGGCCATTTGGCCCTTCAAACCTGCTCCACCATTCATTTTTTCATGGCTGATCATCAGATTCAATATCCTGATCCCCCTTCCCCACATATCCCTTGATCTCTTTAGCCCCAAGAGCTTTATCTAATTTCTTTTTGAAATCAGACAATATTTTGGCCTCAATTACATTCTGTAGTAGTGAATTTCACACATTCACCACTCTCTGGGTGAAAAAAATTCTTCTCACCTCAGTTCTAAAAGGTTTAACCCTTATCCTCAAAATGTGACCCTTTAGTTCTGGGCTCCCCCACCATTCTTTCTGAATTGACCCTTCTAACCCTATCAGAATTTTATAAGCTTCTAAGAGATCCACTCTCACTGTTCTAAACTCCAGTTGATATAATTCTAACCAACTGAATCTCTGTTCATATGAGTGTCCTGCCATCCCAGCAATCAGCATGGTAAATCTTTACTGCACTCCCTTTACAACAAGGGCATCCTTCCTCCAATAAGGACACCAAAACTACACACAATACTCCAAGTGCGGCCTCACCAGTGCCTTATACAATTGCAGCAAAACATCCCTATTCATATACTCAAACCCTCTTGCTATGAAGGCCGACGTAACATTTGCCTTCTTTACTGCCTGCTGTATCTGTGCGCTTACTTTCAGTGACTGACGCATGAGGATAAATAAGACCGGTAAGATTGCACAAGAACTGAGAAATCAGGTTTGTGTCTGATTTCTTGCCTCTCATGATCTTACCTGCACTGGATATCTGGTGCAATCAACCTCCTGCCCATTTCTGGCAAGAGACTGAATAAATTATTTAAATACAATTTGCATGTAATTTAAATGGAATTAATGAGTTTGTGATGCTATCGTTGGGTTCAGTTGCTTGTGTAGCCTCACCAGGCGAGGTTCTCTCCGGCGAAATTCACAGCGAGTCCCCAGCAATGTGGACCACTCATGATTGCCTTGCTGGTAGAACCTGGAAGTTGAGGGCAAGGAATGGTGCCCCTTGGGCAGTGCCAGCATGGCACCCTAGCACTGTCCACCGGGTATGGGAGGCTAAAGGGGCTGCGCCTGAGGGCCAGGGTCAGACTGGGAGCAGGGGTAGGCCTACAGGATAGGGAGGGAGGCCACTCTGCAGGTGATTGGTGGGGAAGGGAAGGGGTAACCTGCTGCCACTCTGCAGACGATTAATGAGGAAGAGAGGGAGGTGATCAGTCTGGGTGGTGGGTGAGGAGGTGGGGGCAATATTTCTAGATGGGGTGAGGCTTGGAATTGGCTGCCTGCCCCCGTGATAGCTCAGGGGTGGGATGAGGGGGAGTTGGGGGGGGGTTGTTGGGTGGGCTGTGTCAAGGCTGACTGCAGGAGCAGAGGCCTGAGAAGTCTCTCTCTTTCAGACCAATCAAGCCTCTGCGGGTTGCCATTGCACATGTGCAACTACTGAGGTCACGTGTTCAATGGCGCCCTCTGCAGCTGCAGTAGGCTTCCTTCACCTACAGGCGAGCAGTCGTTCAGCTGACCTTTTCCTGCACTAAGTTGATAAGATACTGGATATGAAATGGCCCAAACAACGGGTCAGAAACTCTTTCGTTTTCGCGCCCGGCCTACACTTAGAATTTTTTTGGGGTCAGAAGTTCACCTTGAGGTCTAAGATATGTGAGTTGCCTTTTGTCACACTCTAAAAGCTAATAAAAAATGAAACTACATCAATCACAGAATCAAGAAAATAAGTATGTGGACTGTGCATAAGCTCTATTTTTAATAAGCTCCCACCCTTCATGTACATTTTGTTTTATATTTGTAAAGTTTCCTGTGAACTGGCTCCGTCTCAGCGAGTTGTCAGGGAGAGGAATTGAGTTGGTGACCAGGGAATGGATTTTGTGGTGGGGTCTGAGGAGCCGAGTTTCCTTCTCCCCAATATTTAATTAAAAGGATTTCTGCTCCTCCAGACAAGCAACATGACAAATCAGAGTTATTGGAGGAATTGTGAAAGGTGGTGGTGAAGTGGAACGAGATTATTAAAACCATGATGAAGACCAATTATTCAAATTTTGACAAAAATTCCAAGAATCATTGATTAAAATTATTAAAATAGCCCAGAGGATCAAATAATAAAATTGAATTTGATTTAATTCAGTCACTTTACGTCAGTGACCCAGATCTTTATTCAGTGCTTTGGTTAGGTCAGTGTTTCCGAACTGGGTTCTGTGGGTCTGCCTGTTATAGAGTCAAGAAAAGCTGTTCTTCCAGTTTGTCCACTCAAAGGTGGGTTTTCACATTGTTGGCAACTGATAGGTGCACTCGTCAGCTTATCAGCAGCCGTTGCAATGAGAAGTCAGCCTCTGGTTGGATGAGTTGGAAATAGCGACAAGGACAGGGAGTCTGAGAGATTGGGAGCAAAGGAGAAAATGCTGGAAAATCTCAGCAGATCTGGCAGCATCTGTAAGGAGAGAAAAGAGCTGACGTTTCGAGGCCAGATGACCCTTTCCAGTATTTTCTCGTTTGGTTTCAGATTCCAGCATCTGCAGTAATTTGCTTTTACTGAGAAACTTGGGGCCGGAAGACAAGAAAGAGGTCAGGGGCCAGGAGACTGAGAGGCTGGAGGCCTGGAGTCCGAGAGGCAATGAGCTGGCAGTCTGAGAGGCTAGGGGCCAGGAGTCTGAATAGCTGGGGCTAGGAGCCAGAGAATCCTAGTGGGTGGGTGTCCGAGAGTCTGAGGGCAGGAGTTTGAGGTTGCTGTGTGGAGGCCAGCCAGTGGCCAGTGAGGGAGAGAGTGTGAAAGTGGGAGGGGCAGAGAGGGAGAGAGAGAGGTTGGAGAGGGTGGGAGGGAGAAAGAAAGAGAGAGGCAGAGAGAGAGAGAGTTGAGCAGGTCAGTGGGAGGGGGATGGAAAAGTGGGAGGAGAGAGGGAGAGGTGGGAGGGGGAGATGGGAGAATGGGTGGGTGAGGAAGAGAAGTGAGAGTGTGGATGAAAGAGTGTGTCTTTGTGTTTGTGTGTGAGAGGCAGTGAGATTGTGTGCTTCTCGTGTATGTGTGCGTGCGTGTGTGTCAGGTGTTAAGAATCCAGCTCCCCAGTCACACTCTTAATATTAAACAAATTTGCGAGCAAAAGATGCAGCATTGTCCCCCCCATTAAAAATGACAAGAAGGTGAGCCTTAAGGGTTTTTAGAATAAGAGCACTTTTTAATTGCAATAAATGCATACATATAAGAAATAGAAATGATTTTTATACATTTTTTTATGCTTGTACCTATCACAGAAAATAGGTTTAACTCTTCAACATCATAAGAATGTTCTCTCTCTCTCACCACCTGCTTGAAAGTATCTGCTTTCCCAAATCCTCAGACTCCTGGCCTGACCTCATGAACCCCAGTCCCAGATTTCTCAGACTTCTGGCCTTTGTTACCTCTGGTCCCCAGCCTCTTGGATGCCGGTCCCCAGCCTTGGATTCTTCGGCTCCCAGCCCCTGGCCCCTGTCCTCAGGCTCACAGGGCAGGATTTTATGGCCTTGCTTGTCCCAAAACTGTAAAATCCCACCCGAGGTCAATGGGCCTTCCCATGCTCCGCCCCTCACCCTCACTGATTCCTGTGGTGGGGCAGGATGGTAAAATTATGGCCTTGGATTCCCGTTGCCTGTTCCCTGAATCCTGGCCCTTGTTTTCCTGGTCCCTGGTCCACATTGCCCTGGCCTCGCACTCCTCCCCCACCCTTTGGCTGTGGCCTACCTCACTCTGCTGTCCAGCACTTTTGCTCACACTCTGGCATTGCGTTGTTTCCAGCTTGTTCAATCAGACGCTGGTTTCTCAGCACATTAGTTGCTGATAGGCTGACTAGTGCACCTATCATAGAATATTAAAATCTACAGTGCAGAAGGAGGTCATATGACCCATCAAGTCTGCATCGCCCACAATCTGACCCAGACCTATCCACGTAACCCCATGCATTTACCCTAGCTTGCCCTCCCTGACACTAAGCGGCAATTTAGCATGGTCAATCCACCTAACCCGCACATCTTTAGTAGTCAGCAAAATGAAAAACTGCTTTTGATTGGATGAGGTGGAAGGACAGCTCAAATTGATAAAGGCCGAGCCTCCAGTGGAACCCCTGGATGATCCCCTGGGGGTCCCCAGAACCCAGTTTGGGAAATTCTGATGTAGAAGATTTCTCAGATCAAGATGTAATTTTGATTTCAGTCTGGACGGATTGTAGAGCTTGCTGTTTAAACTCACGTGCAGGGAAGGCAAAGGTTAGGAAGATTGGGGAAAAAACACCAAACAAACTAAGGGCTAGGACACGCCATATTTCACTCCTTCTGTCACCCAGAAACTGTTGGGAATAGTGTTGCCAAACTGTAGTTACATGTTGCTACGGGAGGAGCGGATTGGACTGAGGAGCTTCAGTAATGAGCCAATTTTCCCAAAGATCTTGTCGAGTCTTGCCCTGCTTGAATGTTTCAGTGAGTTCTGTGAAAGTCAGGTAACGGGGTATATCCTGTCCCCACTTCTCTTGTTGCTGGAGAAGATCATGTCCACTGTAAATCTACCATCATTGAAACAGTTGCTGGAGACACCCTGTCTACAAATTAGACGGAGGGTGGGATTTTCTGGCTGTACTTGCCCCAAGACCGGAAAATCCTACCCGAGGTCAATGGACCTTTGTGTGGTCCATGTCCCGCCTGCTTTGGTTCCCATAGGAAAACTCCATCCGGAGTCTTTGAAACATGACCTTAGCAAAGGTCTTCCCAGTGGCTCTAAGGAGTGAGATGCCCCAGTTTAAAAAAAACAAAAAAAAAGGCGTAGAGGAGATTCCAACAATGTGAGTCACAGAATTGCCCCCCTGGTGATGTATGGAGTTCATATTGCCACGTTATGAGTCACACTGTGGCTTGGAAATTTTCTAAAAATGTAATCTTCAATTTGCCTGCTTTCCCTACCTTTGCCAACAGGTTGTGCTGCAGGGTTAGTTATCTTTGAAACACTTCAGTACTTGGTCGAGACAGAATAAAGCTGGCAGGAGCAATGATTGTTGTCAATATACTGATAATGAACACAAATAAGGAACTTGGCACAGCTTTTTTTATCCAGGCATCATCTCAGAGTTAGTCAAACAGAATCAGAGAACGGGTCAGTGCAATTGGGGCTATTGGGCTCATCATACCTGTGGTGACTCTTCGAAAGGTTTATCTAATTAGTCTAATTCTCCTCTTCTTTCCTCATAACTCTGCAAACATTTCCTTTTTGACTATTTATCCAATTCCCTTCTGAAAGATGGAAGGGAGCACCTTTCAGCAATCAGCCTTAGATCTTGTGGAAGATGGGCAAGGCCTCTGGAACCTCACACCGACTTGAGTTTGTGACCTTCTTCCTGTCCATATTGAGGTAATTTCCCTGCTTTCGCTCACTTTTCCCACTTGCAACGTCTCCTCCCTTTGCCCTCACTGTTTGCCCCCTTCCTCATTCCCCCGCCTGCCCAGTCTTACCCCACTCTTTCCAGGGTCAAATGGAGCCAGGTAGAAACCATTGTGTTGTAAGCAAGAGACAGAGTCACAATGATAAAATCAATCTCACTGACCTCACTTTACTTCGAATCCCTCCCTATAGATAAGAAAATAATTAATGATGCCTTGCTGTAAATTTGTAATCTGGGTAACGAGGGATATTATAAACCTTGTCAAAAATAGAAAGGAAGTATTAGTAAGGATTGAAAGACTTAAGGCAGATGAAGTCCTTGAAGAGTATAAAGAACATAGGAAGGGACTTAAGGAAGGATTTAGGAGGGCTAAAAGGAGTCATCAAAAGTCCTTCGCAACCAGGTTTAAGGAAAATCCTAAGGCATTTTATTCATACATAAAGAGCAAAAGGGTAACCAAGGAAAGGGTTGGTCTCCTCAAGGATAGTGGAGGGAATCTATGCATGGAAACAGAGGGAATGGGTGAGGTAATAAATGAATACTTTGCCTCAGCATTCACCAGTGAGGGACTTGATGGATGAGGAGCCTAGGGTAGGGTGTGTAGATATTCTGGGTCATGTCGATATCAAAAAGGAGGAAGTAAAGGGCGTCTTAAAAAGCATTAAAGTAGGTAAGGCCCCAGGGCCTGATGGCATCTACCACAGAATACTGAGGGAGGCAGGGGCAGAAATTCCTGGGACCTTGACAGAAATCTTTGCGTCTTCGTTGGCCACAGGTGAAGTTCCAGAAGACTGAAATATAGCAAATTTTGTTTCATTGTTTAAGAAGGGCAACAGGGATAATCCAGGAAATTATAAGCTAGTGAGCCTTATGTTAGTGGTTGGGAAATTATTGGAAAAGATTCTTAGGGACAGGATTTACTCACATTTGGAAACAAATAGACTTATTAGTGATAGACAGCATGGTTTTGTGAAGGGGTAGTCGTGCCTCACTCACTTGATTGAGTTTTACAAGAAAGTGACAAAGATATTAGATGAGGGAAAGCAGTGGATGTTGTATACATGGACTTCAGTAAATCCTTTGACAAGGTACCTCATGGTAGGCTGGAACGAAATGTGAAGTCATATGGGATCAGAGGAAAGCTGGCAAGATGTATACAGAACTGGCTTGGCCATAGCAGACCGAGGGTAGCAGTAGGGGAGTGCTTTTCTGATTGGAAGGCTGTGGCTAGTGGTGTTTCACAGGAATCAGTTCTGGGACCTTAGTTGTTTGTAGTATATATGTATAAATGATTTGGAGGAAAATGCAGCTGGTCTGATTAGTAAGTTCACAGACGACACAAAAATTGTTGGAGTTGCGGATCATGAAGAGGATTGTCAGAGGCTACCGGCTGGAGACTTGGGTGGAGAAATGGCAAATGGAGTTTATTCCAGACAAGTGTGCAATAATACATTTTGAAAGGTCCAGTGCATGTAGGAATTATACAGTAAATGGTAGAATCCTTGTGTGTATGGATAGGCAGAGAGGTGAGGGCATACATGTCCACTGATCACTGGAAGTGGCAACACAGGTGGATAAAGTAAAGAAAGTGTACGGCATGCTTGCCTTCACTGGTTGGGGCATTGAGTATAAAAACTGGCAGGTCTAATAGGAGTCTACAAGATTATGAGGGGCATGGACAGAATGGATAGTCAGATGCTCTTTCCTAGGGTAGAAAAGTCAAGTACTAGCAGACACAGGTTTAAGGTGTGTGGGTAAAAGCTTAGAGGAGATGTGCGAGGCAAGTTTATTTACACAGAGGGTGGTGTATGTTTGGAACAGGCTGCTGGGGGAAGCGGTGGAAGCAGGTACAATAGCGACATTGAAGGGGCAACTGGACGAGTACATGAATAGGATGGGAATGGAAGAATGCAGACTCCTTAAGTGCATACGGTTTTAATTTAGGCAGACATCATGAATGGCATGGGCTTGGAGGGCTAAAGGGCCTGTTCCTGTGCTGTACTTTTCTCTGTTCTTTGTCTAGTACTTGCTTTTATTTAGTGTTGGAACAGATTGAAGTGAACATTAACTCAGTCATCATTCATCTGATATTAAACCACACTGGCCTCCCTGGCCTTTCCGGCTGAAAACCTCCCAGACTGATTTTTATATCTGTGAATATCTTTTTTCCACCCAGTGTTCATAGTAACTGGCGGGGGCAGGAGAGTGTTTCTTCTCCAGAACAGAGATTGGATGACAACCTGCCAGTTATTCCCCCCCGCCCACCATTCTCCCACCCCATCTTAGTGGATCCCTTCTCAAGTGACACAGATTCTCTTGGGCAGCTGTTTTAGGACTGAGGCATGAACCATTCTGGGCCATACCTCCACTCAGCATACATCATCCTAGTGTCTTTGCTTCTTCCAAGCACAACAGTTAAAGGAAGGTAACTGAGGCAATGGAATAAGGCAAGTCCAAACCATTTCTTTCAATGAATTTGCCAGAGTGGGACCAGGAAGACATAATTAAACTGGTCAATGATAAATTTAAAATATCATCAGTACACACACAGAATAGGCACAGTAAGAAATCTCACAACACCAGGTTAAAGACCAACAGACTGTCACCTGAGGAAGGGGCAGTGCTCTGAAAGCTCGTGATTCCAAATAAACCTTTCGGACTTTAACTTGGTGTTGAGACTTCTTACTGTGCCCACCCCAGTCCAACTCCTGCGTCTCCACATCATGGCTGCACACAGAGTGGTGTAGTATTGGAGAGAAAAATAATTTATGAAGTAAATTGATATTGTGTTGGGAAAGAGAAATAATTTATGAAGTAAATTGATGTTGTATTGGGGGAGGTTGGGGTGGGATAATGGGAAGAGAGGGTGGGATGGAAGGAGGCTGGGAGGGGTGTTTATAGGTTGGTGGGAATGGGGGTTGGGGGGCAAGAGCTGTTGTTGGTTGAACAAATAGCCTGAGAGATGTGCTGAAATATGTCCTCTCACTACTCGTAGAAACTATTTCGGGTTTTCAAATGATTGCATCTTGGCAGGTCAGCAGTATGCCTGTGGAGAATATTATTCATGTTTCATGGTCCCTGGCGATCCAGCACAGCACTTTGAATATAAGATCTGAACTTTCCTTTTCTTGAGTTGTTCAATGCCAGTAACATCAGGGTTTTAGTTTCAAATTTTGAACCCTCCAGTCTTAAAAAAAGCCAATACCACATGTTGCAGTACATTTCCAACATGCTAATGTTACTTTTCTGAACATAAAATCTGCCTATCCAATCCTGCTCTGGTCTACTTTATTGATCACTAATGAATATAATTATTTCCATTTTGTTGCAACTGTTTTTAAAAAGAACCACTGTAGATAACATTTTTAAAGTTACTCCCCTTTCTGCAAAAGATAGTCAGTTCCTGCACTGTCACTGGGTCAAACTCCTGGAATTCCTTTCCTGTTCCTTCAAGACACTAGCCATGTGGTAATCTTACTGAGACCAGTCTTCCATCACTTTGATCCTTTATTTACAAAGTGCTCTAAGCGCCACTCGGTAGCTGCAGTATGCAGGTCAGCCCCGAAGACTTTCGACTGCCGGCCTGAGTGAAGCCAGCTGGTTTTAAACCATCTGCTGCTCCCTCCCTGTTGGGTAAACCTCCATTCACCTAATAGGGGATCTCGCATTCTATGAGAGCCATGAGGAGCTCTGCTGATGACCCCCCCACCCCCATGGCCATCATACCAGGCCAAGACATTTAACATGGTGGGGTTTCCCTTCTTGCCATCTGAAGAGTGGTCAGAGAGCGCATCCCAGCCGAAACTACCCAGCCTTCAGTATTTCCACGATCCAACTGGCATCAATTGGCTTCGGGTGGGACTTTGGTCCCACATCTGGGAGCAAATCCCACATTATAGAACTGTTGGCCAATCTGATTGGCTATCCTGTCCTTGCAGTGACAAAAGTTGCAGTGGACTGGATAGGGTACTGGCACAGATTCCAACTCCCAGCAGTCCAGGAGCAGGTGAGTTTTGGCGGTCTCAGGGTGAAGAGGGTAGATGAGGACTGGGGAGGCTGGGATTTTGGTGAAGAGGCCAGGGGATGGGGGAGTGAGTCTCTTTAGGGGTCAGACTTTCTCGTGGGCAGTGTTAAGCGGAGGCGGCTATTGGAGATTCAAGAGGTTTTTGTGTTTTCAAGAGAACGTGAGAAAACAGGAATGTGCAACAAACCCAAGTAAGATATTTAAAATGTTGTATTTTTGGGTAAAATTGTGATGTGTTATTTTTGAAAAGCTTTGCCAATTAAGCTAAGTGCCTGCTCTTGTGAACTGCACGTGCAAGCCTCCACCTCAAACAGCAGAGTTCTATAATGACGTATTTGGCAACATTATGGATGTTTCTAGGCTGTCACCTTAATACAAGACAAATCACATTCATAGCACCTGTCACTTTTCAAACACATTACTTATGGAAAGATGCCAAATTCATGGAATGATGGTGTTGACAACTGCAAAGATAGTATCAAGAATCTGGAAGTTCAGTTCTGAGGAGAGACGAGAGAAGTGATGAATATTAACCCATGGCTGATGATTGCAGTGCAGTCAACTGATCAACTGCATCCTAGACACTCATCGCAATGAATGCAGGGCCTAGCCAGAACCAACGGTGCTGTTATTGGGTGGGACATACCAGGAGCCCAACATTATAATTTGCCAGCATTACTTAAAGCAATTCTATACTGCTTAAAGAGGAGCTGCTTTGTTGCTGTAAAGGTGGTAGCAGCATAAATATGTAAGAACTAAGACATAGGAGCAGGAATAGGCCATTTGGCCTATTGAGCAACCTTCACCGCTCAACAAAACTTTGGCCAATCTTCCACCTCAACTCCACTTTCCTACCCACTTTTGACATCCTTTGATTCACAGAAACATAGAAACTAGAAGCAGGCATAGGCCATTTGATCCTTTGAGCCTGCTCTGCCATTCATTGTGATCATGGCTGATCATCAAATTTAATATCCTGATCTGCCCCTCCTCCAATATCCCTCGATCCCTTTAGCCCCAAGGGCTATATGTAATTTCTTCTTGGGAAATCACACATTTTGGTCTCAACTAATTTGTGTACAGTGAATTCCACACATTCACCACTCTCTGAGACAAGTTTCTGCTCACCTCAGTTATCATAGAAATCATAGAATGCCTACAGTGCAGAAGGAGGCCATTCAGCCCATCAAGTCTGCACCAACACAATCCCATCTAGGTCCTATCCCCATAACCCCACACATTTAAGGCACTAATCCCTCTAATCTAAGCATCCCAGGACATTAACGGACAATTTAGCATGGCCAATGCACCTAATCTGCACATCTTTGGGAGAAAACAAGCTCCCAGAGGAAACCCACACAGACATGGGGAGAACATACAAACTTCACACAGACAGTAACCCAAGTTGGGAATTGAACCCAGGTCCCTGGCACTGTGAGGCAGAAGTGCTAACCACTGTGCCACCATGTTGCCCTGTCTGCACCATTTCTGGAGGCATAACATGACCAGGTCAATGTGTGGGATGGAAAAAGCAAGCCCCTTTCCCACCACCCTAAAAGTTCTAAAACTTACTAAAGTACTAAAATTGTACTAAAAGTACTAAAATCTTAGTTCTAAAATTATGACCCTGAATTGTGGACAAGTCCCCCCCACCCCACACCATTTGTTCTGAATCAACCCTGTCGAAGCCTGTTAGAATTTTAAGTCTCTATGAGGTCCCTTCTCACTCTTCTAAACTTCAGTGAATATAATCTTAACTAGTTTCTCCTCATGTGACAGACCTGCCATCCCAGGAATCAGGCTGGTAAATCTTTGCTGTACTCCTTCTATAGCAAGGACATAAGAACATAAGAACATAAGAAATAGGAGCAGGAGTAGGCCATCTAGCCCTTCGAGCCTGCCCCGCCATTCAATAAGATCATGGCTGATCTGTTGTGGCTCAGTTCCACTTTCCCGCCCTCTCCCCATAACCCTTAATCTCCTCTCTTATCAAGAACCCATCAACCCGCTTCTTAAAAATATTTAGCGAGGCAGCCTCCACCACTTCAACGGGCAGAGAATTCCAGAGATTCACCACCCTTTGAGTGAAGAAGTTCCTCCTCAACTCCGTTCTAAACCACCTCCCCTTTATCTTGAGGCTGTGCCCCCTAGTCCTACTGTCTTTTTTGAGCGGGAAGAGTCTTTCCACCTCTATCCTATCCATCCCATTCATCATCTTATACGTCTCAATGAGATCTCCCCTCATTCTTCTAAACTCTAACGAGTACAAGCCTAGTTTATTCAGCCTCTCCTCATAGCTCAATCCCCTCAACTCCGGTATCAGCCTAGTAAACCTCCTCTGCACTCCCTCCAGGGCCAAAATATCCTTGCGCAGGTGCGGCGCCCAAAACTGCACACAGTACTCCAGCTGCGGCCTCACCAATGCCCTATACAGCTGCAGCAAGACCTCCCTACTTTTATATTCAATCCCCCTCGCTTCCAAAACCACACACAATACTCCAAGTTTAGCCTCACCAATGCCCTATAAAATTGCTGTAAAACATCCCCATCCCCATACTCGAATCCTCTTGCTATGAAGGTCAACATACCATTTGCCTTCTTTATTGCCTGCTGTATCTCCACGCTTATTTTCAGCAACTGATGCACGAGTTAATATTCTAAAATCCATTAATTCCTCTGTCTTGAAAATGCTGAACATAGTTGTTTAGAAAGTGGCTTTGAGCTGGGACACGTCGAAAAGTAGTACAACATAGGATAGGTTCCATCGTTTCCATATCCCACATTGCAGGCCATGATGGAAGGTGTGCAGGCGGGGAGGGATGTCTTGTATCTGCAGGTGAAGCTCTTCATCCATATGCTCAGAAACCATACAAAGATACAAATAAGGAACAGGAGTCGGCCATTTGGCTCCTTGAGCCTACCCTGTCATTCAACAGGTTCATGGCTGATTTGATTGTAACTTCCTATCTATCCCTATAACCTTTCACCCTCTTGTTTATCAATAGTCTGTCTAGCTCTGCCTTAAAAATATTCGGAACCCTGCTTCCAATATCTTTCGAGAAAGAGAATTCCAAAGACTCACTACCCTCTGAGAGAGAAATGGATGACTGCTAATGACCCTAGTACCAGATTCTCTCATGAGAGGAAACGCCCTCTCCACATCCATCCTAGCAAGACCCTTTAGGATATTACGTGTTTCAATCAAGTTGTGTCTTCTGAATGCCAGTGGATACAAGCCTAGCCTGTATAACCTTTCCTCGTAAGACAACCTGCCCATTCCAGTCAACCTTTTCTGAGCTGCTTCTACAGAATTTATATCCTGCCTTAAATAAGGAGACCGGTGCTGTACACAGGACTCCTGATGTGATCTCACTAGTGTCCTGCAGAACTGAAGTATGACCTCCTATTTTATATGAACTATGAGGAGAGGCTGAATAAACTAGGCTTGTACTCGTTAGAGTTTAGAAGAATGAGGGGAGATCTCATTGAGACATATAAGATGATGAATGGGATGGATAGGATAGAGGTGGAGAGGCTCTTCCTGCTCAGAAAGGACAGTAGGACTAGTGGGCACAGCCTCAAGATAAAGGGGGGGGGCGGTTTAGAACAGAGTTGAGGAGGAACTTCTTCACTCAAAGGGTGGTGAATCTCTGGAATTCTCTGCCCATTGAAGTGGTGGAGGCCTCGCTAAATCTTTTTAAGACGCGGGTTGATAGGTTTTTGATAGGCAAGGGGATTAAGCGTTATGGGGAGAAGGCGGGAAAGTGGAACTGAGCCACGACAGATCAGCCATGATCTTATTGAATGGCGGGGCAGGCTCGAAGGGCTAGATGGCCTACTCCTGCTCCTATTTCTTATGTTCTTATGTTCAATTCCCCTTGCATTAAACAGGAACATGCTATTCGCTCTCCTAATTACTTGCTGTATCTGTATACTCATCTTTTATGATTCAGTAGGAGAGGCTGTGGAGATCATTGCCAAGAATCAAACTCCGAGGATCTAGTTAACTACCGCTAGAAATAGAGTGACCTGATACAAATGATCAACGTCAGTGAATACCTCTTCAAAAGTTATCAGATCTCCCAAGAGCCTCGAACGCTGCTAACTTCACCTCATCCTCTTCATTCACCAGAAATCTCTTTCATTCATAACTCTCACCGAACACACATTTATGCTGCCACACCCTCACCCTTAACCCTGCTGGAGGTGTCATGCCCACATCTCACAGCTAGCACATGATGCCAGCTATTCAACCACAACAGTCAAATCACCCCAACACATTGCCTAACTGTCATTGGCATACTTTCTTTTTTCTTCCAGGACAAGGTGGCACTAACTGGAGGCAACAGGAACTAACCAGGCAGGGAGAGTCAGGCTTGCATGTTCTGACATCCATGAAAAAGACACTGTAGACCTTTATTTGGATGGCTATTGCTGAGGGTGGGCCAGTGGGGTGGCTGGAACCATTGAAAATGTCAGTACCCTCATCCTAAATCCTCCTTGTCATATCCCACCTTTCTCCTCATCCCACATTTCCTTCTGTGGACAAGCTGGAGATGATGGAAACATACACTCACTACATTTTCACTTCCCTCCACCACAACCCTATCCTTGTATGTTGCATCTTTCAGATACCCAAGAAATGCTGCCTTATTGGAAAGTGACAAAAGAGCAAGTGGATAGTGAACATGAGGATACGCCAATTACTTGATATCACACTCACAGTCACCAGATCAGACACTGACACCGTGTGGAATATAGATGATAGGATAGAAATGGGATCTGTATGTAGTGAGATACTGGACACAAGTGCCCTGCAGCCAGGGCAGGGGTCGGGTGTCAAGACACCAGATTCCAATTTGACACATGAGTTTTGCAGCAAAGGACTCAGAACACCAGAGTGTCCTGTACAAGAATACATCTGGATTGTTACTTGTGTATAATGCCATGCTTGCTGCATTGGCAGGCCTGTCAGGAACCCTGCATTCAATGTTATAGTGCAGAGAGGAGTCCAGTGTTATCTGTACGCAGTGCCTTGTGCAGTGCTTGGAGGCTCCATACTCTTCAGCATGGCAGCGCTGGCTGACTCTGTTCCAACCACAAAACAGTGCCTGATGTCGCAGCTTTCGTTGCTGCAACCACCCAATGTTATTGGAATGCAGGTGGGCACGCTCAGCTCTCTGTCACGCAAGCACAGACTGCTGCCATCAGGGCTGCGGGTTACAGTGGGCAAAGTGGCTTGCAGAGTCTAAGAGCAGTCCAAGGGATAATTCAGATTGCAGAGTCTGAGAGCTGCCCAGGAGATAACTCAGATTGCAGAGACTGAGAGAAGCTCAGGAGATAACTCAGATTACAGAAACTGAGAGCAGCCCAGGGGATAACTCAGATTACAGAGACTGAGAGCAGCCCAGGGGATAACTCAGATTACAGAGACTGAGAGCAGCCCACGGGATAACTCAGATTGCAGAGACTGAGAGCAGCCCAGGGGATACCTCAGATTGCAGAGACTGAGAGCTGCTCAGGGGATAACTCAGGTTGTAGAGTCTGAGAGCAGCCCACGGGATAACTCAGATTGCAGAGACTGAGAGCAGCACAGGAGATAACTCAGATTACAGACACTGAGAGCAGCCCAGGGGATAACTCAGATTGCAGAGACTGAGAGCAGCACAGGAGATAACTCAGATTACAGAGACTGAGAGAAGATCAGGAGATAACTCAGATTGCAGAGACTGAGAGCAGCACAGGAGATAACTCAGATTGCAGAGACTGAGAGCAGCCCAGGAGATAACTCAGATTGCAGAGACTGAGAGCAGCCCAGGAGATAACTCAGGTTGTAGAGTCTGAGAGCAGCCCAGGGGATAACTCAGATTGCAGAGACTGAGAGCAGCACAGGAGATAACTCAGATTACAGAGACTGAGAGCAGCCCAGGGGTAACTCAGATTACAGAGACTGAGAGCAGCACAGGGGATAACTCAGATTGCAGAGACTGAGAGCTGCTCAGGAGATAACTCAGATTGCAGAGACTGAGAGCTGCTCAGGAGATAACTCAGATTGCAGAGACTGAGAGCAGCTCAGGGGATAACTCAGATTACAGAGACTGAGAGCAGCCCAGGGGATAACTCAGATTGCAGAGACTGAGAGCAGCACAGGAGATAACTCAGATTACAGAGACTGAGAGCAGCCCAGGGGATAACTCAGATTACAGAGACTGAGAGCAGCCCAGGGGATAACTCAGATTACAGAGACTGAGAGCAGCCCAGGGGATAACTCAGATTGCAGAGACTGAGAGCAGCACAGGAGATAACTCAGATTACAGAGACTGAGAGCAGCACAGGGGATAACTCAGATTACAGAGACTGAGAGCAGCACAGGAGATAACTCAGATTACAGAGACTGAGAGCAGCACAGGGGATAACTCAGATTACAGAGACTGAGAGCAGCCCAGGGGATAACTCAGATTACAGAGACTGAGAGAAACTCAGGGGATAACTCAGATTACAGAGACTGAGAGCAGCCCAGGGGATAACTCAGATTACAGAGACTGAGAGAAGCTCAGGGGAATAACTCAGATTACAGAGACTGAGAGAAACTCAGGGGATAACTCAGATTACAGAGACTGAGAGCAGCCCAGGGGATAACTCAGATTGCAGAGTCTGAGAGCCACTCAGGTTATAGGTCAGATTGTAGACGCACTACCTTCTCTTGGGCGTGGTGTCAATGAGCTCACGCAGCAGGAATCTGCTCGGAAAGAACATTCATCCCACTACCACCCCCATTCATTGCTGTTTTGCTACTTCCCTTGACGTTACCTTTCAGCCAGTCAGCCCATAGTGCTGCTGCCCTTGGCGAGACAGTGCAGTCCACAGCCAGGCCTTCTAGACCCAGAGCTACTCAAGGCTGTGATCACCCCGCCCAATGCAGGTGAAAAGCCATGCTGGAGCCTGGCTAACACTGACACACAGAGGACAGGCAACAATTGCACAAGAGCCATTAGCTGATTCTTGAATGCAGTGTTGCACAATTTCATGTGTAGGTTTGGTTTAGAATATTTGTGGTGGGTTTTATTTTTACTTTCCTGTCGAGGGCATTGATGGTTAGTGACGGCTGAGGGAAGGGAACATGTTGATGAATGGGGATTGGGGCTAATGGAGACTATCATCAGGCTCAGATGAGTAATCAGTGAGCAGTAAAGAGCAGTGTATGTTGTCACCTTCCTTCCTCCTCCACTTCCTCCTGCTCCTCGGCTGTGGCCACATACCTGTTTCATGATAGGACTGCGTATGGGTCCTTTAGAGTGCTCCAAGCAGTGGAAGCATTGGGCAGAAAGTTGAGATTGGAATAGACACCGGTTGGGGGTCTGGCAAAATGGCTTAGGCGTGGATTAGGCTGACTCACTGACAACTCCCCACTGCACATATGGGAAAAATCAGTGGCTGCAGGTCAATGGTAATTAAACTTATTAAATAGCCAATTCTCAGGTACTGTTCTACCATTTTCAATTTTACCAGGATATGCTCAGTCTCACCCACTCACATGAAGCAAGACCTGGAAATCTCAGCAGGTCTGATGGCATCTATGGAGAGAGAGAATAGAGCCAACATTTCGAGTCTGGATGACCCTTCATCAGAGCTGTGAGCAAAGAAAATCAGAAGTGATTTATACCATCAGGGTGGGCAGGGGGTGGGGAAGCTGTAGTTGGACAATGGAAATGTAAATTATAATGCAGAAGGCTGAGAGAAGTGCTGGGGGCAAGATCGAAAGCGAGATTGGAGAAGTGGAAAAATGGAAGTGAGAATGAAAGGTGCTACAAATGGACAAAAGAGCTGAAAAGAAGAAATGAAATGAAATAAATGGAAATGGGGTAAAGGTGGAGGGCGGAGAGTTCATCTCGGAAGTTGTCAAACTCAGTGTCCAGTCCAGAAGGCTGTGAAGTGCCCAATCGGAAGATAAGGTGCCGATCCTCCAGTTTGCGTTAGAGTCCGCAGAACATTGCAAAAAGCAAAGGATGGGTCTGTGGACAGGAGAGAAGGATGGTGTGTTGATCAGCCCTTTTCCTGTCTCTTGCCACTTCAATATGACACCCTGCTTTCCTGTCCTCATACCCATCCTTCTTCCTTTCATCTTATTTATCCATTTTTATCACCTTCATTCTCACTTCCATTTTTCCACTTCTCCATTCTCGCTCTCCATCTTTCCTCCAATTCCCTCCCCCACCTCCCTTTTCAGGACAAATGTCACATTCCTCAGGCAGTCTCCAAACAATCTGTCCCTCTGTTCTGTCATTCACACATTCTGAACTCTGATCACTTAATGGACACTTTTAGCACCTTTCTTCATCATAATTTACATTCCCTTTGTCCCCTTCCCCTTCCCATCCTCCGAGTATAAATCTCCTCTGATTTTCTTTGCTCTCAATTCTGACAAAGGATCATCCAGGGTCAAAACATTGGCTCTATTCTCTTTCCACAGATGCTGTTAGACCTGCTGAGATTTTTCAGCATTTGTTTCAGATTCCAGCATCCGCAATATTTTGCACAGACCTCAGGTGAATTGTGGAGGAAACTGGCAACCATATAGTGAAGCTGTGTGTAGGCCGTGTCTTCATGAAGCGATGCAGAGGGTGCGGCTGTTCATGGATCACCGCTTTCCAGGTCCACAGCAGTCATTGAAGACAGGACAATGTTACTGAGTGGCTCAACATTTGCGGAGGCTTTAGTTGGCTACAGGGTCAATGCTTTCAGACTTTGAGGACTGCAGTGAGAAGGGTGCACTCATGTCTGGAAGAAACCAGTTTGTTCAGGAGCTTGAAGTAAACAAAATGTCTTTCAGCCTCTGCCTCACCATACCCAGTAGACTCTTGACTCTTCTATAGCTGTTGAAGCCTTCAACAACCATAGAAAGCAACAAACACTTGTACCACCAACCAGAAGAAATCTATCAACAACGAACCTGGAAGTAGTTCCTCTCTTTAAGGGGTGGGTTTTCAGCTGCATGAAGTTAAAAGAGGGCTTCAGCTAGAGCTCCACCCTCCAAATGGCAGCATCTCATTAGCACATTGATAGATATTTCCAAAGGCTTGTCAGCAGGGAATGAGCCAAACAGTTTTGCCAATATGGTGTCTAGTGCATTTCATCCCAAAAGTGGGTGCAGATGTCTTCTGGGAATTCCAAAATTCAGGAGGAAATGTTCCCAATTTCTCTCCCAGAGAGACGGTGTTCTCTGGAATTGGTGAGGGGGGCAGGTTAAAAACAGGCTTGAGAAGCTGTCAAAGTGGAGAGAGGCGTATTTTCTGAGCCACCTGACCAAAGAAAAGAAAAACATGAATCCAAAAGTAAAATGCCACGGATGGGCAACTAACAGAAATAGAAACAAATATGCAGGCGGCACTGCCAGATCTGGCAGCACCTGTCAAGAGAGAAACAGAGTTAAACGTTACAGGTTGCTGACCTTTCATCAGAACTCTGAAAGCAAAGGGCAGGTCAACACTGAGGGCTGAATGTTGGGGTTTACCCCACCGAGAGATAGAGGGTATACCCTGAAAGCACTGACGTAGGGCCACTTGTCAATCCTAAGGTGTTGACTGCAGTGCTGGCAATAAGCTTCAGGGCATGAGGAGGGCAGGACAGGAATCTCCATACTCTGCAGAATTAAGGCTAATTAAATTAGGTGAAAAGGTTCACTAAGGACTGGATGAAGGGCGAGGCTGGAAGATTTAATATGTTTCAGAATCTTTTGACTAGCTTTTGTTTGAACAGCTGAGGGATAGCAGGTACAGAATGGAGAGGTAGTCACCACTGCCCCAGGGCATCAACCCAGCACCATAAGAGGTGCAGCGAGGTAGAGGAGGACTCAGAATTTGGTAAATATGTGCCCAAAGGAGAAGGGGAACTCAATGACCAGGTTTCAAATGGAATCAGCACTGAGAACAAAGAATAAAGTAAATTACAGCACAGGAACAGACCCTTTGGCCCTCCAAGCCCGCAGCGACCATGCTGCCCAACTTAATTAAAACCCGCTACCCAAAGAACCCCTTGGCATCGCAGGACTGAAGAGGAGGAGTCCAGGCAGCCAACTGCAATAGGAAGGCCACCTTTCTAAGGGGAAGGCTTTGGCTTTGGAGTATGACTGTCAGATTTTGGGCGATGAGGGCGCTACACCTCCTGCAGGAAGGGTGGAATGCCGAGCAGCAGGAGGTCACAGGAAAAGATTAGAGGAGGGCAAAGGAGGCCATACCCTCAATACAGGATTGACTGCTGAAATCAGCTATCTGGAGATGACCAGTGTTGCAAAAGCCTGCAACTCTCCAATCAAGCAGTCACTCACATCTGTGCCCTCATCATCAAAACCTTGTACCTCGTAAACTGATCACATTGCCCTGCCACATGGTCATCTGATGCAATGTGGCTTTGAAATTCTTGGCTCTGGCAAGGATCAGCAGCCTGGTGATGTCCCTTGGTGACAGATGGCCACACACCTCTTACTGGTCACTGCTGTCTTATTGTTGGAGTCAGACAGCACATTCATTTGAGGATGGATGTGTTCTGGCAGGTACAGAGGATAGTGCGTTCCACCTCCATTACTGGATTTCATTAGCTGCGGGATACCCAGTGGGTATTAAGGTGCTCAGTGAGTGGCCAGTGAAATCCATCAACAGGAAGAACGTCCATTCCCTCATGCCCAGCTGATCTGCATCCACAACTCCAGCTTCCTCCATGTCTACATTCAAATATCTAGCAGCTGCCATAACCTCTTCAACCTCTGATAGCCTAGGCTATCCCTGATGTTCATGCCAACCCCCATAGTGTGGGGCTAAATCCAAGAGGACAGGGCAAATCCCTTTAAGAAATTGTACTGCCCCCATTGATTGGCACCCTGACCTAGGCATCGAGGCATGAGAACCAAAGGCTCCTCTCAGTAGGATAATCATTGAGCAAACTGTCGGGCATCTGAACACGTGATCCTGGTTAGCTGCTACCCTCTGATTTCCCCCTGCAAGGATCTTGATCATTGTGGTGATCTGCTGCACTCTCCAGAAAGTGGTCTTTCAGTGAGAGGTGAATCTTGAGAACATTGGTATCCTGGAATGAGACCATTCATTGGGGGAGTAACAGGAGCAGGAGGTAAGAGTGAAGAAAGAATAGAAGGCTGAGGGAGATGGCGCTAAACAGAGAGGTGCCCTGCTGCCTGACGTAGCAGCCTCCTCTCGCTGCCTTCTGGTCAGCAAGCAAGGGACTGGCCAACCCAGGGTGCCAGCCATTCGGCTTCCCTGTGTCACCTTACTTCCCTCGGCTGCTGTGATAGGTATTGGCAGGAACCACAGATCAGTCCCTAGGGTCAACCAGCTGGTTCTGCACTGAGAATCTCAATGAGTCACACACTGAGTCAATGAGTCACGTTTTTAGGTGTCCAGATCACCAACAACCTGTCCTGATTCCCCCCATGCTGACACTATAGTTAAGAAAGTCCACCAACGCCTCTACTTTCTCAGGAGACTAAGGAAATTTGGCATGTCAGCTATGACTCTCACCAACTTTTACAGATGCACCATAGAAAGCATTCTTTCTGATGGTATCACAGCTTGGTATGGCTCTTGCTTTGTCCAAGACCGCTAGGAACTACAAAAGGCCATGAAAGTAGCACAATCCATCACGCAAAGCAGCCTCCATTGACTCTGTCTACACCTCCCGCTGCCTCGGCGAAGTAGCCAGCATAATGAAGCATCCCCGACATTCTCTCTTCTACCTCTTCTGTCGGGAGAAAGATACAAAAGTCTGAGGTCACGTACCAACCAACTCAAGAACAGCCTACTGCTGTCAGACTTTTGAATGGACCTACCTTACATTAAGTTGATCTTTCTTTACACCCTAGCTATGGTTGTAACAGTGCATTCTGCACTCTCTCGTATCCTTCTCTATGAACAGTGCTTTGTCAGTATAGCGTGCAAGAAATAATATTTTTCACTGTATGTTAATACATGTGACAATAATAAATCAAATCAAATCAAATCAACTCCACCTGACCTACCTCCATTTGTACTCCCACTTACTTTAAGTGAACAGGAAACGTCTCTCCACATTGACTGAGGCTTTCCACTGATGAAAATCTGAACTTTAATCAGTTTTTCATTGGAATTGGACACAATCATTTTCCCACCTCCATGACAGCATCAAGCACCTCATGTGTGTTTGGCCCAGCTTTGTAGAAGAGATAATATCAAAATCAGTGGCTACAGTGCATGAGGTGGGTCTAAAATCACATAGGGCTGTGTCCAACTCCAATGGGAAACTGATTAAAGTTTTGATGGTGGCGATTTGAAAAATACTAAAAGTGAAAATGTAGAATCATAGAATGCCTACAGTGCCGAAGGAGGCCATTTGGCCCATCTAGCTTACGTCAACAACAATCCCACCCAGGTCCTATCACTGTAACCCCACATATTTACCCTCCTAATTCCCCTGACACTAGCGACAATTTAACATGGCCAATCAACTTAACCCATACATCCTTGGACTGTGGGAGGAAACCCATGCAGACGCGGGGAGAATGTGCAAACTCCGCACAGGCAGTGACCCGAGGCAAGAATTGAACCCGGGCCCCTGTTGCTGTAAGGCAGCAGTGCTAACCACTGTGCCAAATCTTTACAATGGCTTTGTAATTCCTTTATAAGAAGTACATAACATCACATACTATACTCAGTTAAGCTTTTCATTCTTTCCACCATTACGCACCTCATTCTTATAGTAATAAACCCAAACAAAAATTTCTATTTCTTCTCAGGTTGCATACAGTATAGCATATTAATAGCATTCTTTACAAGGCTCCCTTACAAGCATCCGGAGGAAACACAGAGACATGGGGAGAATGTACAAACTCCACACAGACAGTCTCCCGATTCTGGAATTGAACCCGCGTCCCTGGCACTGTGAGGTAGCAATGCTTGCCATTACGGAGTAGCAATTATATTTTGGCTGCATAACATGTTTGTATCCTCACTGGCTACAGGGGAGGTCCCAGAGGATTGGAGAATAGCCAATGTTGTTCCGTTGTTTAAGAATAATCCAGGTAATTACAGGCCTCTGAGCCTTACATCAGTGGTAGGGAAATTATTGGAGAGAATTCTTCGAGACAGGCTTTATTCCCACTTGGATGTGAGTGGACGTATTAGTGAGAGGCAACATGGTTTTGTGAAGGGGAGTCTCATGAACTTGATCGAATTTTTCGAGGAAGTGATGAAGATGATTGATGAGGGTAGGGCAGTGGATGTTGTCTACATGGACTTCAGTAAGACCTTTGACAAGGTCCCTCATGGCAGACTGGCGCAGAAGGTGAAGTCGCATGGGATCAGAGATGAGCTGGCAAGGTGGATACAAAACTGGCTTGGTCAAAGAAGACAGAGGGTAGCCGTGGAAGGGTGTGTTTCTGAATGGAGGGCTGTGACAAGTGGAGTTCTTCAGAGATCAGCGCTGAGACCTTTGCTGTTTGTAATGTATATAAATGATTTGGAGGAAAATGTAACTGGATTGATTAGTAAGTTTGCGGACGATACAAAGGTTGGTGGATTTGCGGATAGCGATGATGACCATCAGAGGATACAGCAGGATACAGATCAGTTGGAGGCTTGGACGGAGAGATGGCAGATGGACTTTAATCCAGACAAATGTGAGATAACGCATTTTGGAATATCTAATACAGATAGGAAATGTACAGTAAATGGCGGAAACCCTAGGATATTGATAGGCAAAGGGATCTGTGTGTACAGGTACACAGGTCACTGGAAGTGGCAATGCAGATGGAGAAGGTAGTCAAGAAGGCATATGGCATGCTTACCTTCATCAGCTGGGCTATTGAGTTTAAAAATTGGCAAGTCATGTTGCCGCTTTATAGAACCTTAGTTAGGCTGCACTTGTAATATAGTGTTCAACTCTGGTCGCCACGTTATCAGAAGGACGTGAAAACTTTGGAGAGGATACGGAAAAGACTTACCAGGATATTACTAGTATGGAGGGCATTAGCTATGAGGAGAGGTTTGAGAAACTTGGTTTGTTCTCACTGGAGCAACGGAGGTTGAGGGGAGACCAGATAGAAGTCTACAAGATTATGAGAGGCATGGACAAAGTGAATAGTCAGAAACTTTTTCCTGGGATGGAAGAGTCAATTACTAGGGGGCATAGGTTTAAGGTGTGAGGGGCTAGTTTTAAAGGAGATGTACGAGGCAGATTTTTTACACAGAGAGTCGTGGGTGCCTGGAACTGATTGCCGGAGGAGGTAGTGGAAGCAGATATGGTAGTAAGTCTAAAGGGGCGTCTTGACAAGTACATGAATAGGATGAGAGTAGAGGGATATGGTACCCGGAAGGGTAGGGGGTTTTAGTTAAGTCGGGTGGCATGGTCGGTGCAGGCTTGGAGGGCTGAAGGGCCTGTTCCTGTGCTGTAATTTTCTTTTTTCTTTATAACAGGTTGAAACCACACAAAACTTACGATTCAGAAGAACAAATACTCTAATTGAGACAAACAATGTGAGGATTTTCAGGTGGAGTAAGATTATGGGGGTGCATTTGTAAATGTTTGAAATTGAATGCACTGGCTGATGGAGATGAGGATCTGGATGATTAATAATTGGTGTTTGCTACGGCGGAGAATGTAGATAGTGGAGTTTCTGATGGATTGGAATTTTCCCGGGTGGGGTTCAGGGTGATGACTAACAAGATGTTTGATAAGGGGAGACTTTTTAGTTACTCATGGCTTGTCACATCAGTGACATTGCCAGAATTTGTTGCCCATCCCTAATTGCTCAGTGAAAAATATGTGTCTCCATCTTAAACTTCTGGTCTATCTAACAACAATGTTCACACAGCGTGTAAAGGAGGGAATTGGAGGTGGTTGACCCCAAGCTATGAAGGAACAACAATATATTTCAAGTCAGGATGGCGTGTAACTTTCTGGTGGTAGAGGTTGTGGGTTTGGGAGGTGTTGTCAAAGTAGATTTGGCCAATTGCTGCTTTACTATTCATAGGAACATAGAAGATAGAAAGAGCAGGAGGAGTCTGCTCTGCCATTCATTACGATCATGGCTGATCACCCACTCAATAGCCTAATCCTGCTTTCTCCCCATAACCTTTGATCCCATTCACCCCAAGTGCTAAATCAAGTGGGATTCGAACCCACGCAAGCACAGAGAGTAATACCCTTAAAAAACCTCAGCTGGTTCGTCAAACATGATTTCTCATTCATAAATTCATGTTGACTATGCCCAATAAGATCATTATTAATTTAAGTGTCAATTTATTACATCCTTTATAACAAATTCCAGCATTTTCCCTATTACTGATGTAAGGCCAACAAGTCTGTAGATCCCAATTTTCTCTCTCCTTAAAAAGTGGAGTGACTTTTGCCACTTTCCAATCAGTGGGAACTATTCCAGAAACTATGGAATTTTGGAAGATGTTAACCAGTGCATCCATTGTCCCCATAGCTACCTCTTTCAACACTCTGGAATATTGATCATCAGCTCCCGAGAACTTAAGAACCTTCAGCCCCATTCATTTCTCCAATGCAACCTTCTGATTAATATTAATTTCCTTCTGTTCCTCTTGCTCCCAACTCTCTTGGATCTCTAATTCTGTGAGATTTCTTGTATCTTCCTTAACAGACACAAAGTATTCATTGAGCTTTGCTATCATTTCTCTATTCCTCATTATAACTTCTCCTGACACTGCCTGTAATGGAACCCACATTTGTCTTAGGATCATCAAATCATAGAATCCCTACAGTGCAAAAGGAGGCCATTTGGCCCATCGAGTCTGCACCGACTCTTATCCAGGCTTACCTGTAACCCCACGTATTTACCCCGCTAACCTATATATTTTGGGAACTTACCTTGGCCAGTCCACCTAGCCTGCAGATCTTTGCACTATGGGAGGAAACTGGAGCACCTGAAGAAACCCACACAAACACAGAGAGAACGTGCAAACTCCACACAGTCACCATGGCCGGAATTGAACCTGAGTCCTAGTGCTGTGAGGCAGCAATGCTAACCACGGTGCCATTGTGCCGCCAACAATGTTAGCTAAACGTCATCACTGATTGTTTTTTTCTTACAAACCTATTAAAGAAGCTTTTACAGAGTGTTTATATGTTTTTGATATGATGTTGGTATGGTTTGGTATGGTTTTATGTATATCTGGTAAATATATTAGTTAATATCCCACATGTATTAAACCATGGAACTGTTTGCTTCCTTGGCAGTCTTCTTGTGTAATGACCCTAATCACCATAACCCCATTCCAATTTCCTGGGTTGAAGCTCATCATCTGGACATGGTGGCCCCTATTGGTGTTCCTGCCAACAAGGAGGGTTCACCAGTGCAGAGACGGGATATATCTAGCTATGTCACAGCAGGGATGCCGTGGTGGTAGGGAGAGAGAAGACAATCGTGTAGAGAAACAAGCAGAAGAGGAGAGACAGCGAGATAAATTTAACCCAAGTGTCAAACAGGTGCTCACGTGAATGCTGGGATGACGCAGGTGCATCATTGGGGGTCACGTGTCTACAGTGCGGGAGTTCTCTCTTAAGCATGGGCAGACACACAGCATATAAAGAGCTGCTCAATGTTCTCAATGAACATTTATTATTGTTAGTAGTTGGTTGCCAGTTTTTGCAACCCAATACGTCAACACCAAGGACAACAGAGATGGAGAGGACTGGTTAGATGCATTGGCCATGCTAAAATTCTCCCCCAGTGTACTCGAACAGGTGCCAGGATGTGGCAACTAGGGGATGTTCACAGTAACTTCATTGCAGTGATAATGTAAGCCTACTTGTGACATTAATAAATAAACTTTAAACTCTTTTATTCTCTGACACATTTAATACCACAAGGTAGGTTTGGAAATAAGTTTTCACAGTGTGATAAAGGAGCATGAGAAGAAACTATGACTTGCCAGTAAATGAATAAATGTTGCTGCTCGGAAGCAGTCAAATCTCCCAACAAAGAATGTCTCAATGACACAGTTGCTTTGTAATTGGACCTGATCGAATCGGGACCTCACCTTTAACTGGTATGTGTAATTGAAGTTTCCAGTAAATTAAGTACACAATGGAGTGGCTGGTTTGATAGATAGCAGTAGCAACAACCCATTAGGAAACTTTTCAGCTGATTGGTATGAGAATGATACGTTCTGAATGTGCTTTTGAATATGCTTATGACTCAGGAAGGAAACTGGAGCACCTGGAGGAAACCCACATAGACACGGGGAGAATGTGCAAGCTTCACACAGTCTCCCAAGGTCAGAATCAAACTCAGGTCCTTGATGCTGTGAGGAAGCAGTGGTAACCACTGTATTGCCCATGACTGCTATATAACTGATCCAGTTCAGTTTCAAGTCAAAGGTAATCCCCAAGATATTGATATTAGGTGACTCAATGAAGGTAATGCCATTGGATGTCAAGGGGTGATGGCTAGATTCTCTCTTGTTGGCGATGGGTGTTGACTGGCACTTGTGTCATGTGAATGATACTTACCAGTTGTCTGTCCAAGGCTGAATATTATCCAAGACTTTCTGCGTTTGGTCATGGACTGCTTTAGTATCTTGAGGAGCCATGGATGGTGCTGAACATTGTGCAAGCATCAGTGAATGTCCCCCCTTCTACCCTTATGATCAAAGGAAGGCAATTTATGGTGCAGCTGAAAATAGTTGGACCTGGGACATTACCCAAAGGATCTCTTGCAATGATGTACTGGAAACTGAGATGACTGACTCCAGCAACCATCATTCTTTGTGCCAGGTATGACTCCATCCAGCAGAGGTCTTTCCCTATGATTCCCTCTATTGACATGAGAAATACACACACTGTCCAGTAATTCGAAAGTCAATACAGACTGTGATTGCAAGAACATAAGAACATAAGAAATAGGAGCAGGAGTAGGCCATCTGGCCCTTCGAGCCTGCCCCGCCATTCAATAAGATCATGGCTGATCTGTCGTGGCTCAGTTCCACGTTCCCGCCCTCTCCCCATAACCATTAATCCCCTCTCTTATCAAAAACCCATCAACCCGCGTCTTAAAAATATTTAGCGAGGCAGCCTCCACCACTTCAACGGGCAGAGAATTCCAGAGATTCACCACCCTTTAAAGAAGTTCTTCCTCAACTCCGTTCTAAACCGCCCCCCCTTTATCTTGAGGCTGTGCCCCCTAGTCCTACTGTCCTTTCTGAGCGGGAAGAGTCTCTCCACCTCTATCCTATCCATCCCATTCATCATCTTATACGTCTCAATGAGATCCCCCCTCATTCTTCTAAACTCTAACAAGTACAAGTCTAGTTTATTCAGCCTCTCCTCATAGCTCAACCCCCTCAACTCCGGCATCAGCCTAGTAAACCTCCTCTGCACTCCCTCCAAGGCCAAAATATCCTTGCGTAAGTACGGTGCCCAAAACTGCACACAGTACTCCAGCTGCGGCCTCACCAATGCCCCATACAGCCGCAGCAAGACCTCCCTACTTTTATATTCAATCCCCCTCGCTATGAAGGCCAGCATCCCATTCGCCTTCCTGACCACCTGCTGCACCTGCAAGCTGGGTTTTTGCGACTCATGCACAAGGACCCCGAGGTCCCTCTGCACCGTCGCCTGCTGCAGTTTTTCTCCACGTAAGTAATAGTCCTTCCTACCATTATTCCTACCAAAGTGGACCACCTCGCACTTGCCAACATTAAATTCCATTTGCCATTTCCTGGCCCATTTGCCCAGCCTATCTAGATCCCTCTGCAGACTCTCCACACCCTCCGCGCAATTTGCCGTTCCACCAATCTTGGTGTCATCAGCAAATTTCGACACCATACACTCGGTTCCCTCCTCCAGATCATCTATATAAATGGTAAATAGCTGAGGCCCCAGCACCGACCCCTGGGGTCACTAGTGACCACTAGTCACCAACCGCCAATCCGAATAGCACCCATTGACCCCCACTCTCTGCCTCCTATTTGACAACCAATCCTCTATCCACGCTAACACCCTACCCCCAACTCCATGTCCCCTGACCTTCTGCAATAACCTCTTGTGAGGTACCTTGTCAAACACCTTCTGAAAATCAAGAAAGACCACACCCACCAGCTCTCCTCTATCCACCGCCCTAAACTTTTTCACTCTCTTAAAGCACTATTAAAGTCCACAATACTCTCTTACATGGACTCATCATTTATCTTCTTAAATCTATCAAAAGCTGACTGTCCTTCATAAACTTCCATCAATTGATATTCAAAAAATTGCGGTAGAAGTCTCTCTTCAGTGTCCAACGCATTCATGTCCATTTCTGAGAATACTGTTAATTGTAATTTTTTCTGATAATGACAAAAGCTGGGGTAAGGAGGTAACCCGTGTCCACACTTCCACTTTATTTTTCCATCGCTGATATGATCCAGATTGGTGAATAGTCAAAGCTTTAGATTTTGCAACATCCTTCTGCCATTATATAACTGGAATTGTCAGCTGCAGTTTATTCCTTTCCAGTCAGAGGACAGAAACAAAAACTCTTTATTCAGCAACCACTCAGCAAAGCTTAATAATGTTCATTCTCTGCTTTGTTAATTCCAATAATTATATGTTGAAGAACAATAAATACAAAGCCACATGGTACATTAAACAGGTTTATTTTCAAGACAGCAAAGCAAACTCACAGGCTCTTCCAGTTCCCCCTACCCCCAAGCTGTCCCCATTTGTTGGTGGGCCAATACCATAAGCTGTTTAACTATGAAACCGCTTTAACAATGTTATTACCATTAAACCTTTGCAATGTAATTGCCATTTAGCAAAGTAATTGTCATTGCGCCTTAACAATACAATTAATTAGACACAGCCACAATTTTTTTGAATGGTAGAGCAGGCTCAAGGGGCCAAATGTTCTTTTCATCCTCCTAAATCAGATGATTGCATGTTTAAAAATGTATCAATTGGTGTAGAGATTGGTATAATTCCTATATAAAGTGGACATAATGTATTGAGTGCATGTGTATTAAACTGCAGCTTTTGAAAGGATGGTTCTTGCTAAATTGTGCCCCAGTAGACTTGGTGGTGGCCAACATGGTTGGTGCTAGTGGGAACCAATGGGCCATTTGACCCATTGAGTCTGCTCCTTCATTCAATGAAATCATGACTAATCTGATATAATCCTCAACTCCACTTTATCACCTTACCCCCGGAACTCTTGATTCCCTTACTAAAAATCTGTCTATCTCAGCCTTGAACATGCTTAATAATCCAGCCTCTGCAGCTCTCTGCAGTAAAGAATTCCACAGATTCACTACCCTCTGAGAGAAGAAATTCCTCCTCATCTCTGTTTTAAACAGGCAGCCCTTTACTCTGAGATTATGCCTCCTGTCCGAGATTCTTTCACAACAGGAAACATCCTTTTAGCATCTACCCTGTCAAGCCCCTGAGAATCCTAAATGTCTCAATAAAGTCACCTCTCATTCTGCTAATTTCTAAGGTGTGCAAGCCCAACCTAGTCAATCTCTTCTCATAAGAAAATCTCTCCATACCTGGGATCATTCTTGTGAAACTTCTGTGGATAGATCTTTCCTTAGATAAAGGGACCAAAACTTTTCATAATATTCCAGGTGTGATCTAACTAGTGCCTTGTATAGTTCCAGCAAGACTTCCCTCTTTTTATACTTCTTCCCTTTGAATTAAAGGCTAACATTGCATATTCCTGCTGAACTTGCATGCTGGTGTTTTATGAAGCTCACTTGCTAGTGTGGAATGAGCTGCCAGATAAAGTGGTAAATGCGGGGTCACTTTTAACATTTAAGAAAAACTTGGACGGGTTCATGGATGAGAGGGATATGGAGGGATATGGTCCAAGTGCAGGTCAGTGGAACTAGGCAAAAAATGGTTTGGCACAGACAAGAAGGGCCAAAAGGCCTGTTTCTGAGCTGTAATATGGTTCTATGGTTCTAAGTATACGAGGACCCCCAAACTCTTCTGGGCTGCAGTTTTCTGTAGTCTTTCCCCATCTAAATAATATTCAGCTCTAAATAGTATTCAACTCCTTTATTCTTCACATTTTCTTACATTATATTCCATCTGCCAAGTTTTTACCCAATCACCTAGCCTTTCTGTACCCCTCTGTAGCCTCTTCCAGTGGGATTTTCCAGTCGCGCTTGCCCCAAAACTGGAAAATTCTCCCCGAGGTCAGCAGACCTTTTCATGGTCCGTCCCCCCCGTCTACTACAATACCCATGACAGGCAATATGGGAAAGTTCCTCTGTTTGTGTTATCCTCACCACTTGCCATTTCAGCTACTTTTGTGTTAACTGCAAACTTGACATTCACATCCCTTGTCCAAGTCATTAATATATATTGTGGTCCCAGGATGGATCCTTTGGTACTCCAATAATTATAGATTGCCATCCTGAAAATTCCCATATTGGATTTGAGGATTATTTCCCAACTCTCTGTCTTTTACCAGTTCGCCAATCCTCTATCCATGCTAATATACTACTCCCATCACCAAGGGCTCTTATCTTATTAAGTTGTCTTTTATGCGGTACTTTATCAAATACTTCTTGGAAATCAAAGTATATTGCAGCTATTGATTCCCTTTACCTACCCTGCTCATTACCACCTCAAAGAGTTCTAAGAAGTAGTCAGCTATGATTTCCCCTTCATGAAGCTGTGCTGACTCTGCTTGATTCTAGTATGTATTTCTAAATGTTCTGCTATTACATCCTTTATACTGGACTCTAACATTTTCCTGTCGACAGATATGAAGTTAACTGGCCTATCGTTGCTTGTTTTTTGTCTCCTTCCCTTTTTGAATAAAGGTGTTACATTGACAGATTTCCAATCCTCTGGGACTTTTCTAGAATTTAATGATTCTTGGAAGGTTGCTACTAGTGCATCCACTATCACTGTGGCTACCTCCTTTAATGTCCTACAATGCAAACCATCAAGTCCAGGGGACTATCAGCCTTTCGCCCCATTTGTTTCCCTAGTACTTTTTCTATAATGATAAGTTATTGTATTTATATCCTCACTCCCCCTTCTGCCCCTTGATTATTAGATTATTAGTACCTTCTGCCGCAAAGACTAATGTGAAGTATATGTTTAATTCCTTTACCATTTCCTGGTTCCCCATTATTATTTGTCCAGTCTCAATTTCTAGGGGTAGGTGTTCACTTTTATCTCTCACTTCCTTTTTATACATGTAAAGAAGCTCTTGCTGTCTGCTTTTAGATTACTTGCCAGTTTTCCCTTAAGTTTATCTCCTCCTCTTTATTTTTTTTCATCACCTTTTGATGGTTTTTAAAACTTTCCCAATTTTCTGGCTTACCAGTAATCTTTGCCAAAGGATAGAACAAAGAACAAAGAAAATTACAGCACAGAAACTAACCCTTCGGCCCTCCAAGCCTGCACCGACCATGCTGCCTGACTAAATGATATGTTTTTCTTTCCATTTAATACCATCCTTAATTTCCTTGGTTAAACATGGTTGATTTATCCCTTTCCTAAAGTCCTTCTTGCTCTCTGGGATATATCTGTGTTGTGAGCCACAAACAACTTTCAGAAAAGTCTGTTATGGCTGATCAACTGTCTTTCTTGCGAAATTCCTTTCCCAGTTCACTCCAGTCAGCTCTGTCCTCATTCCTTTATAACTACCCTTATTTAGGTTTAGCACATTTGTTTCTGACCCAATTTTCCCACTCTCAAACTGAATGCTAAGTTCTATCATGTTATGGTCACTGCTTCCCAGGAGATCTTTTACCCTAAGATTGTTAATTAAACCTGCCTCTTTACACATTACCACATCCAAAATAACCTAATCCCTGATTGGATCCACAACACATTGTTCAAGGAAACTGTCCTGAATACACTCTATAAATTCTTCCTCATGGTGACTTCTGCCAATCTGATTTTCCCAATCTACATGAAAATTAAAGTCACCCATGTAGTCACCCATGTAAAGTCACCCACTGTCTTTTTTTCCATGCCCTTATTAGCTCCTGATTTATTCTTCATCCTATAATGTAGCGACTGTTAGGGTGTCTATAGAATATCCCCACCAGTGTCTTCTTTACCTTCTCCACCCAAATGGATTCTGCATCTTCCGATCCAAGATCATTTCTTGCTGCTGCACTTTTTCCGTCCTGTACCAGCAAAGTTACCCCGCCACCCTTTCCTTCCTGCCTGGGAGGAGGCATGTCGAACGAGGAAGGAAGGAACAGTGCTTGGTTCTCCGATGGCACATTAATCTTTTTCTCAGTAACTTATATTGTATACAGTATACTGTTATCCAGCAACTTATACTGTTATATCTATATATGACGGATGTACTTATCAAGAGTGGCAACACACCGTACAAAGTTTCACACCATCATAGAAACATCCCTTTGTTTTGAGGGCAATCTGATTAGGTTTGAGGTAACTAATTATGCTTTGATGAAGGTTTGAGAGCCTGCCATAGCAGCACATTTTCAAATCCTTCTCTTCGTTGACCCTTGACCAGCTGTTGATGTGCACATTCCTGTGTAAAGAGTGGAATTGTGCTCATTCACAGTTTGTGATGCTTTAAGTTTAAGGCAGCTGAATGTGATGTGTAACAGGTTTGGTCCTCATTGCTAATCATACTGCAATAGGCAGATGTGCTAAAATTAGAAAAAAATGCCGACTTACCTTAAGTTGTAAAACTTTGAATTCTTTCCCTATGATATTTTAAGGAGTTTTATCTTTGCGTGATTGATGTGATACAATTCATAAATCTGTCTGGAGCAGGGTTTCCCAAACTTTCCCAACCATGGAGCCCTTCTGACTTCCCAAGAGCATTGCTGATCGTGCCGAGAAATATAATGTTGAAGAGTTAAAGCACATCACATCGATAGTTTGTGCACAGTGGGTACAAATATACAAAAACAAATTTACACATGGCCTCTAGTTCTTACATGTATACATTTATTACAATTAAAATATCTCTTATTCAACAAATACTTCAATACTTACTGTCATTTTTAGTGGGAGGAGCAATGATGCTTCTGCTCACAATTATTAGGAGTGCTGCTGGAAAGCTGGATTTTTATATCAAACACACATACACTCACACATACACACATGTGCACATACTCACGTACACACAAACACATGTATACACACAGATATATAACATATATATGCACACACATATATATATACACACATATAGACACACATTCACATGTATACACAACATATACACACACACATATAAAGACATAGATACAAACACACTCTCAATCTTCTCTCTTTTTTGTCTCTCGTTGTTCCTCTCCCTCTCACCCATATTTAGACTTTCACCCCTCCCTCTCTTTCAGATACACTAACACTTCTCTCTCTCTTTTTCTGAGACTGATACCCCTCAGCCCAGACTCCAGGTCCTGCCTGCCCTCCTGCCCAACTTCTGGGTCTGTGTCCCCACTTGACCAGCCTCCATTCCTGCCTGGCCTCGGCTTCCACCTGGCCTCCGAGTCCATTTCCCCTTTCACCCTGTGGATGTAGCCTACCTCATCCACTACCCACTTGCTTTCACCCTCAGCCTTATCTGTGATTTTCAATACTGACATTGCCACTATTACCAACTCATTTAATCAGGTAAAGATCATTCAAGATGGAGCTGGAGTGAGGCAACTTCTTGTGAGTGGTTCCTAGCATACTCTCTAATTCTACCTTTTACTCTCATTCTATGCTTTTAAAACTTATCTCTAGAGTCTCTTAAACTGTTTAATAATGATCTTTCTCTGTATGCTAGCTATGACTATAAGGCTATATTTTGCATCCTCACCTTTCCTTCTCCCCTATGTACTCTATGAACAGCATTCTTTGTATAGCGCGCAAGAAATAATACTTTTCACTGTATCCCAATACTTGTGACAATAATAAATCAAATCAAAAAACCAACTTCTCAGTGCATTGGCTGTTGATAGGCTGACTAGTGCACCTGTCAGTAGCCAATGCCTTCAATTTGACAAGTGGAACAGACAGCTTTTTCCAAATTTTAAGCAGCTGGATTTACCGTGGACCCCCTGGATGAGTCTTGGTGATCCCAGGTGTTCCACAGCACCCAGTTTGGGAAACGCTGGTCAAGGGAAAGCTGTGGTTTGCAGGCAGGGTGCTCAGCGGGTGTCTGTGTTTTAGCCACATATTTCCATGCTGTGATGGTCAAACGAGAATCCATGGAGCAAAATCACATCTGTACTATAATCACTAAAGTCTCAGTTATAACACTTCAGACAATGTAGAACAGTTTTATGAGTCAAAGAGCAAAGAGCAAAAAGCAAAGAAAATTACAACATAAGATCAGACCCTCCGACCCTCCAAGCCTGCACTGACCATGTTGCCTGACTGAACTAAAATACCCTACCCTATCCCTCTATTCCCATCCTATTCATGTATTTGTCAAGATGCCGCTTAAAAGTCACTGTCGTACCTGCTTCCACTACCCTCCCCGGCGGCGAGCTCCAGGCCCCACCATCCTCTGTGTAAGAAACTTGCCTCATACATCTCCTTTAAACCTTGCTGTCACACCTTACATCCATGCCCCTATTAATTGACTCTTCCATCCTGGGAAAAAGCTTCTGACTATCAAGTGACACATTGTTGAATAACTGTGATTTGATTTGATTTAATATTGTTACATATACTAGTGTACACTGAAAAGTATTATTTCTTGCGGGCTCTACAAAGCATACTGTTCATAGAGAAATCCTTTCATAGAATCACACACACACACTATATATATATATACATGCACACATACACGCACACAAACGAGCACACATATATATCCATACAGTATTCCTTTTGCCCCTGTGCCATTAAAAAAACGTAAATACTTTCAAATACTTTTAGTCAAAATTACGTGCTGTTTTCTCCTTAAAGGTTCTCCAAAGGTGCATTTCAGATCAGACTTAATATTGGGCTGCTAAACTGCAGCTTTCACAAATACAGAGAGTGAATAAACTCAAGTTTTGTTTTGAAATTTAATTTGAATTTGACGTAAAGAGGTGAAATTTTTCACTCTTATTTTTACGGCTGAGTTTAACATGTGGGAACCTGATCCACCATTGCAACCTGAACTTTAACCCTAATCCCTTAAAAACAACAAAAATATCACAGTTGCGTTGCTGAAATGGTGTCAGAACTCATTCCTTTCCATCTCTTTTGGAGGATTCTGCAGAGAGTGAGCTGAAGCAACATTGTGCTACAGCCTAAGCAATGAATGAAGTAGAGACTCAGGAAGGAACTCCATCCCCCTTGCCATCTTTATTCTAATAGCTGCAGCTCAAATTAGAAAGCTCCATCGTTGATAGTCCATAAACACTAGAACATGAAGAGTGGAATTTTCCTCTCCTGCCCGGCATGGGAATTTTGGCGGGCGGACCACACAAAGGTCCACTGATCTCAGTTGGGATTTTCTGGTTTCAGGGTGAGCAAGGCCAGAAAATCCCACCCGAAGTACCTCTGAGAGATGATTTGACTCTTATAGTTCTCATGGTGGAATTCTCCGGCCACGTTGGTCTAAAAGCCGGAAATTCCCATACGACTTTTTCATATTGACAAAATTCCAGTGGTGGGCAGGATCAGAGAATTCCGTCCTCAGAGTCTGCCCTGTTTACATTAGGAATCACACTTCAGGGCTCTTACGATATATGTTATCAACTGGGCCGCACTCCCAGAATTCCTGCTGGTACAAGTATAAGGCAAAAAATAATTGAAACCTTGGCCGGGATTTTACCGGCACGTCTGCCCTGATTCTGTGGGCAGGTGAGACTTGGAGGCATTTTCCATTGGCCTTGGGCGGGATTGTATGAACCTCGGGCAGATGTACCAGTAAAATTCTGCCCCTTGTGTTTATGTTTTTTACTGATCTGTTTTATAACACTGGGACCAGTGCTTTCTTCAGATTAAACTACTGGCGTGAGAATTCAAATAATTCATGTTTTGCATGGACACTAGATTTTGTATAAGCTACTGACTACATTCAATGTTTTAGGCCTTTGAATTAACCACCGCCCTGACACCCTTACCGTATCTGTATGCTAGGCAGACATAGGCCAGAAGTCTCCAGTCATTCATCCCCTGCTGCTGAAGCCAGACAATTTGGTGCTCAGCCCATTTTAATTTGATTCACTGAAAGACAAACTGAAGGAAATTTTGACTTAATGGGTGTGTTCAAAATAATTTTGCTTCATAAAAGGGATTAAGTGACACATTCACCAGCAACGAGGATGTTTATTTCTATTTTTTAGTTGCTTGATATAGCTGTTTCCATTTCAGATATTGCATGCAAAAGATGCATTCATGCAGAGCTAAAGAACATCATTCAGGCATTGTGAAACGGTCTAATTGTAGCATGCTCCAAATAATTTCATTTAATTTGAGGTCTTCTCTATAAGTGAACGGAACAAAGTATCTGAGATGTAAGCTGCCTGGGCAGGAAACAAATGAATATCTGTATTGCCACGAGGTGATATGGAGAGTGGAGACCCGCATACACAATGGATACCATGATTTTCCACATCTGCCCAATAAAACTGTTAGGTAGCATATTTCATGAAAAATGAGTAGGTGTCCCCTGTTGAAATAATAAGAAGTCTGGTTCAGCGCACAATAGTAGTGCGAGGGAAAAGAATGCGGATGCTGGAGAAATTCAGCAGGTCTGACAACATCTGTGGAGAGAGAACAGAGCCAACGTTTCGAGTTAGGATGCCCCTTTGTCAGAGTAGTGCTGAGGGTCTTGACTTGTGGAACTCGTCATCCATCCTGATTCAGAATGTTGGCTTTATTCTCTCTCCGCAGGAGCTGTCTGACCTGCTGAGATTTTTCAGCATTTTCTGTTTTCTTTCAATGCAGAGATTCAAACTGAATTGAAGAAAAATATGGAATTGAAAGTTAGTGTCAATAATGGTGAGCTCAAAGCTGATTGCTGTTAAAAACCCATCTGGCTCACTAATGCCCTGATGCTGGCATTGGACTGGGGTAAACACAGTAAGAAGTCTCACAACACCAGGTTAGCAAATGCTACTAGCTTTCAGGGCTTTGCCCCTACAACATCTTCCCTGGAGTCTTCAACATGTCATTGATGAAGACGAACATCTCGCCAAGGCCATCCCCACACCCCCACTTCTTGCCTTCAAACAATCGCACAACCTCAAACAGACCATTGTCCACATCAAACTACCCAGCTTTCAGGAGAACAGTGACCACGACACCACACAACCCTGTCACAGCAACCTCTGCAAGACGTGCCGGATCATCGACACGGATGCCATCATCTCAGGTGAGAACACCATCCACCAGGTACACGGTACATACTCCTGCAACTCGGCCACTGCTTTCTACCTGATACATTGCAGGAAAGGATGCCCTGAGGCATGGTATATTGGGGAGACCATACAGACGCTACGAGAACGGATGAATGAACACCGTTTGACAATCACTAGGCAACACTATTCTCTTCCTGTTGGCGAACACTTCAGCGGTCATGGGCATTCGGCTTCTGATCTTCGGGTAAACGTTCTCCAAGGTGGCCTTCACGACATATGACAGCACAGAGTCGCTGAGCAGAGACTGATAGCCAAGTTCCGCGCACATGAGGACGGCTCCAACCGGGATCTTGGGTTCATGTCACACTATTTGTAACCCCTATGACTTGACTGCGCTTGCAACATCTCACCTACTATCCTGTCTGGAGACAATACACATCTCTTTAACCTATGCTTAATGCTATCTCCACTCACATTGTCTGCACCTTTAAGACTTGATTAGCTGTAAAGACTCGCATTCTAATCAGTATTCTGTAAACTGAGTGTGTGTCTTTACGTGCCCTGTTTGTGAACAGAACTCCCCACTCACCTGACCAAGGGACAAAGTCCTGAAAGCTAGTGGCATTTGCTACCAAATAAACCTGTTGGACTTTAACCAGATGTCATGAGACTTCTTACTGACTAATGCCCTGCAGGGAAGGAAATTTGCCAAGCTTACCTGGTCTGATCTGTATTTGCCCCCACTATCCTCCCACCTGCCCACTCTAGCAATGTTATTTACTCTTATGTGCCCTGAAAGGAAGTCACTCAGTTCATAGTCAATTAGAAATAGGCAACACATACTAGCCTTGCCAGCAATGCCCACATCGTGCCCAAAAATGAAGAATTCTGCTGTGAGGAAGGTCGCCAATCTTTCCTGATTGCCTGAGCTTACCAATACTGACATAGACAACGGTTGATGGGGCTGACTGCTGCCTCCCTCGAGGTACTGGGATATTTCAGAGTTGGCTGAAGAGTACTGGTGGCATACAACAAAAAGAACAAAGAACAACCCAGCACGGGAAACAGGCCCTTCGGCCCAACAAGCCCGCGCCGCCGCATCACCCTACACCTATTCTACCCTGCGTGTCTACGAATAGAACCCCTGACTTAGCCAGATTCAGGGGAGAATAGTGTCAATTTGGTAAAACCAATCAGCCTAAGAGCACATCTTTGGGGTGTGGGAGGAAACCGGAGCGCCCGGAGGAAACCCACGCATCCGCAGGGAGAATGCACAAACTCCCACAGACACAGGCCCAAATCCATGTATCTGCACAGCTAGCAGTGCTAGTCACCGAGCTGTTGCGGCGCCCTTCTACCGGTCCAGGATCAAGCACACACACCGACACGAAGTACTAGGCCACTCCTGGAACCTCCAAGAGTAGCCCACGCACGACCCACCTTGTGCATGCCCCTCGTTTGACAACGAGGTGACATATGAGATGACACTGCACAAACTGGGAGTGGACTCCATTAAATAAAAAAAACTTTCATTTTTATGGAGGTTTTTGCAACCTCAGGGCATTCCAAAGTGCATTAAAGTCACTGAAAAGCTTAATAATTGGAAGTGTTAGAATGCAGCCAATTTCCAGAGGAAACAGCAACTTGGTAATGACCAGATAATCTGCCTTTAATGACAATAGTCAAGGGAGAAACATTATCCAGGAGACCAAGAGAATCCTCTGCCCTTCTTGGAATGGTGCTGTGAAATCACTTGCATCTGTTATGAAAGGTCAGCCACGGCCTCCATTTAAAGTCTCCTCCAAAAGGATGATACCTCTTACCATACAGCAATCCCTCAGTACCGTACTGAAGGGTAGATTATCTGCTCAAGTTTAGAGAGTGGAACTTGAAACCTCAATCTTCTGTCTCAAAGGCATGCACTTGGCAATAGGGATATCCTTGGTGTAGTAGTGAAAGCCTTGGCAGACCTCTTTGCTGTCTTCTTCCTAAATTCCCTGCCGTGTAAGAGGCAGCCATTTGGCCTATCGAGCCTACACTGATAACAATCCCATGCAGGTACTGTCCCCGTAACTCTACGTATTTACCCTCTTAATCCCTGACATTAAGAAACAATTTAGCATGGCCAATCAACCTATCCGGCAGTGGAGTGTGGGAGGAAACCCATGCAGACATGGAGAGAATTTGCAGACTCCACACAAACAGTGACCTGAGGCCAGAACTGAAGCCGGGTCCCTGATGCTGTGAGGTAGCAGTGCCACCGTGCAGCAAAGTGTGTGAGGCTCTTGCTGTTCAGCTTCTTGAATCCGTATTTAAGAACTTCCTTTATCGTCTATTCAAAATAAATGCCAGTGGCTGGATTTTGCAGTCAGTAGCAAAGCAATGGCACTCACCTTGATTTTAAGGAAAGCTGCACTGGAAGAATGAGTAATCTCTGTGGCAAGGACTTTACCTCTCTCAATGTGCATTTGATTGTAGTGTGGTTTAATGGGAATTCCTAGTGTTGAACTGCAGTGATGTTATCAAGCTGACCAAGCAGGCAATCAAGTTCAGTAATTCTTACAGACAGCCTACCAGGAAATGAATATCACTAAACTCAATTCAATTTTCAAAAATTTTTTAGAGAGCAAAACAAAGATTGGACCATTTCACGAGCGGCGGAAGTAGTAACTGAAACATCATGAACAAACTTTAAAAATAGAAAGATAATCATCTAAAAAAAATCTAAAATTTAGATTTAATCATGATGGAGACATTTAACGACATTGCGTACAAAAGAAAAAAGATATTTTTCTCAGGGTTAGATCACTGTGCACCTGCATTTACTATTCACATAGCCATGAAAAACAGAATGATGTCTGATTGAACATGACTGAATTTGTGATGGAGTTTTTAACAGCAGTATGAGAACAGACAATGGAAAAACCATACCAGATCAGAAATTTGCTCAGTGTCGACTTGGAATTTGGATGTTCCCCCCACCCTTTGCAGCAGTGAATGATTTTGAAACAGGAAGTCAAATCAGATTTGATTTTGGGTTAGGATGAACTTGTGATTTCAGGCTGGGAATGAAGTAGAAATGGGGGAGAGCTTCAAGTTTTTAGGTGTCCAGATCACCAACAACTTGTCCTGATTTCCCCCCATGCTGACACTGTAGTTAAGAAAGTCCACCATCGCCTCTGCTTTCTCAGAAGACTAAGGAAATTTGGCATGTCAGCTATGACTTCCACCAACTTTTACAGATGCACTATAGAAAGCATTCTTTCTGGTTGTATCAGAGCTTGGTATGGCTCCTGCTTTGTCCAATACCGCAAGGAACTACAAAAGGTCGTGAATGTAACCCAATCCGTATGCAAACCAGCCTCCCACCCATTGACTCTGTCTACACTTCCCACTGCCTCAACAAAGAAGCCAGCATAATTAAGAAACCCACGCACCCCGGACATTCTCTCTTCCACTTTCTTCCTTTGGGAAAAAGATACAAAGGTCTGAGGACATGTACCAGCTGACTCAAGAACAGCTTCTTCCCTACTGCCATCAGACTTTTGAACAGACGTCCCTTGCATTAAGTTGATCTTTCTCTACACCCTAGCTATGACTATGATACTACATTCTGCACTCTCTTGTTTCCTTCTCTACGAACGGTATGTTTTGACTATATAGCGAGCCAGAAACAACACTTTTCACTGTATGTTAATACATGTGACAATAATAAATCAAATCAAATCAAACCAAAAAAGAAATAAAGATATGTAAATTAGAAAATAAAATCAAAATGGTTGGTGTGCAATGAAGATTTGAAATCATTTGAAAGAGATGTGTGCTTTCATCTGAATTGAAACTCTGAAGTGGGAGTACGTACCAGTATATAGGAGTGCCAAAATATTTCTCTTTACCATACCTTTTGAAACAGAAATCTATGTTTACACTAAGCTTTTCAATGTTTAAATTGCTAACTTTTTTAAGCACCTTTGAGTGAAATGGAAAGGAATCTTAAGGAGCTGGAAAGACCAGTCAGGCACCTTCCATCAAAATAGTTCAATTTACAAAGTCATCAGCTTGAAAAATATGTGTCTGTTCTGAAAAGCTGGCTGTTAACAACTTTGGGACATATATAAGGAGTACAGCGAAATAAGGACTTGCATTTATGTAGTGTCCAATGATCACAACACATTTGAAAATGCTTAATTATAGAATCATAGAATCCCTACAGTGCAGAAGGAGGCCATTCAGCCCATTGAGTCTCCGCCAATCCTTACCCAGGCTTATCCCATAACCCAATGTATTTACCCCGCTAATCCCCCTTACCTACATATCTTGGGACACTAAGGGGCAATTATTCATGGCCACTCAACCTATTCTGCATGAAAGCAAATTATTGCAGATGCTGGGTTCTGAAAGCAAAAGAGAAAATGTTGGAAAATCTCAGCAGGTCTGGCAGCATCTCTGAGGAGAAAAAAGAGCTGGCATTTCGAATCCAGAAGACTCTTTGTCGAAGCTTTGATTTTCCAGCATTTTCTCTTTTGGTTTCAACTAACATGGACATTTGGACATTTTGCATTATTTGTGAAATGCTCTATTTTTAATGTAGGCAAACCCAGCGTCTATTCTTTACTTGAGTTATCCAACATTGAACAAAATGATTAACCTTTTAGTATTGATCTATTATTCTTTTCTAAGCTATTTTAGTCTGGATTTTACAGTCCTCATTGTTCCTGAGCAGTTAAATGTGAGAGCTGCTATAAAAGGCGGGAAAGGGGATTTAGTAATGGGAAACGAGGAAATGGCTGAGGCCTTAAACAAGTTTTTTGTGTCGGTCTTCACGGTAGAGGACACAAATAGCTTACTGATAATTGACGGTCATGGGACTGTAGGGGGTGAGGACCTTAAAACGATTATGATTACTAAAGAGGTAGTGCTTGGTAGGCTAATGGGACTAAAGGTAGAGAAGTCCCCGGTCTGGATGGAATACATCCCAAGGTACTAAAAGAAATGGCAGAAGTAATAGCAGATGCGCTAGTTGTAATCTATCAAAATTTGCTGGACTCTGGGGAGGTGCCAACTGATTGGAAAACAGCTAATGTGATGTCACTGTTTAAAAAGTGAGGTAAGCAAAAGGCGGGTAGCTACAGGCCGGTTAGCTTAAAGTCCATAGTTGGAAAAATGCTGGAATCCATCATTAGAGAAGAAATAGCAGGACACCTGGAAAAGAATGGTTCTATCAAGCAGATGCAGCATGGATTTGTGAAGGGAAAGTCACGTTTGATGAATTTACTGGATTTTTATGAAGGTGTAACGAGTGCAGTTGACAGAGGGGAACCGGTGGATGTGGTGTTTTTAGATTTCCAGAAGGCGTTCGATAAGGTGCCTCACAAAAGGTTGCTGTATAAGGTTAAGGTACACGGAATTAGGGATAAAGTGTTGGCGTGGATTGAGGGTTGGCTATCTAACAGGAGGAATAAATGGGTGCTTTTCAGGTTGGCAGTTGGTGACTAGTGGCATGCCACAGGGATCGGTGCTGGGGCCTCAACTGTTTACCATATACATAGAAGATCTGGAGGAGGGGACCAAGTGTAGGGTAACAAAGTTTGTGGATGACACAAAGATGAGTGGGAAAGCAAATTGAGTGGAGTGCGCGGAAAGTCTACAGAGAGATTTGGATAAGCTAAGTAAGTGGGCGAGGATCTGGCAAATGGAGTATAACATTAGCACGTGTGAGATTATCCACTTTGGAAGGAATAATAGTAAAATGGACTATTATTTAAATGGTGAAAAATTATAGCATGCTACTGTGCAGAGGGACCTGGGGGCCTTTGTGCATGAATCACAAAAACTCAGTTTTCAGGTGCAGCAGGTGATCAAGAAGGCGAATGGAATGTTGGCCTTTATTGCGAGGAGGATGGAGTATAAAAGCAGGGAGGTCTTGCTGCAATTGTACAAGGCACTGGTGAGGCTGCAGCTAGAGTACTTCGTGTAATTTTGGTCCCCTTATTTGAGAAAGGATATATAGGCTTTGGAGGGAGTACAGAGAAGGTTCACCAGGTTTATTCCGGAGATGAGGGGATTAGCTTATGAGGATAGATTGAGTAGATTGGGCCTGTACTTGTTGGAGTTTAGAAGGCTGAGGGGAGATCTTATAGAGACATATAAGATAATGAAGGGGCTAGACAGGGTAGAAGTGGAGAGATTATTTCCACTTAGAAAGGAAACAAGAACTAGAGGGCACAGCCTCAAAATAAGGGGGAGTCAATTTAGAACGGTTGAGGAGGAACTTCTTCTCCCAGAGGGTAGTGAATCTTTGGAATTCTCTGCCCATTGAAGCAGTGGAGGCTACGTCATTAAATGTGTTTAAGTAACAGGTAGATAGATTTCTGACCAATAAGGGAATTAAGGGTTATGGGGAGCAAATGGGTAAGTGGAACTGAACCACTATCAGATCAGCCATAATCTTATTGAATGGCGGGGCAGGTTCGAGGGGCTAGATGGCCTACTCCTGCTCCTATTTCGTATGTTCTTACTTTCTTATGTAAAAGGTATCCTGCTCCTTTAGAAGCTGCATTATGCTGGTTCTCATTATTCACTGACATTGAATAACATGTACTGGTGTTAATTACCCCCCAGATTTACTGGAGGAAATTGGGCCTTGTCCTTTCAAGTGTAAGTGAACTTTTACAGGTGTGATAAGTCTAGAAGGACAAGAACAGCAGATACCTGGGAACATTGCCACTTGGATGTTCCCCTCCGAGTCACCATCGTGACTTGGAAAAATATCACCGCTCCTTCATTGTCGCTGGGTCAAAATCCAATAACTCCCTCCCTAACAGCACTATGGTTGCATCCACACCACAGGGATTGTAGCGGTTCAAGTAGGTACTTCAGCACCACTTTATGAATGGCAATTGGGGATGGGCAATAAATGCTGGTCTAATCAGTGACACCCATATCCCATAAATGAATTAACATTTTTTTAAGGGCTGTTGAAACTACCAAACACTTCTATAATTGTAGGATGAGCCATTAGAAATCAATCATTGATTAACCTGAAATGGACCTGAGATGATGCACTGAAAGAGCCCTGGTGGACCGTTTCCTCCCTGTTGATGAATGTGTATTCAGTGCTGCCAGCTAAAGAGGTGGTGTTACTGGAATAAAGTGTGGCATCAAATTTTTATAGCCTGATCTGCTGCCTCTGTACATTGCTGATGGACACCCCTGCACGTGTGCTAAAACTTGCACCAGTTTTGCTCTGATTTGTCTCACACCAGAAATGCTCCTGATGTGCCGTATCTTCCAATTTGGAGGCAAAAGGCATCCGTGGTGCCATAAATATTGGGCACCATGGGGCAACTTTCTGCGGTCTCAATTTCTCCCATTTTCTAGTAAAGAACTGGTGGCCCCAATTGCTTCAGAGCTCTGGTCCAGTGACAATCACAGAAAAATGACAGCACATTAGCTGGGCAGGATTTGCTAACCTCTGAGTATGGCTACAATTATGGTTAGGTTCAACTTATGGACTGGTACGGTGTCACAGTGGTTAGCACTTCTGCCTCACAGCTCCAGGGACCAGTGTTCGATTCCAGCCTTGGTGACTGTCTGAGTTCGCACGTTCTCCCCGTGTGTATGTGGATTTCCTCTGAGTGCTCCGGTTTCCTTCCACAGTACAAGGATGTGCAGGTTAGGTGGATTGGCTATGGTAGTTTGCTCCTTAGATTAACTGGGTTACGGGGTAAACTTCGGTAATAGTTCAGACCGGATAGGCTGACTGGCCTCCATCTGCGCTTTAAGGATTCTATAACAGGGGCTTTGAATTTCTGCAAGTGTAAAGTTTTATAAAGTAAAAAAGTTAAAGTTTATTTATTAATCACAAGTAGGCTTACATTCACACTGTAATGAAGTTACTCTGAAAATCCCCTTGTCGCTTGTTCGGGTACACTGAAGGAGAATTTAGCATGGCCAGTGCACCTAACCAGCACATCTTTGGACAGTGGGAGGAAAACAGAGCACCCGGAGGGAATCCACGCAGACACAGGGAGAACGTGCAAACATTGCACAGACAGTGATCCAAGCCAGGAATTGAACCCAGGTCCCCGGTGCTATGAAAAGCTATGAATTTATTTTAATATTCATTCATGGGAAGTGGGCTTTGCTGGCTTGGCCAGCATTTATTGCCTATCTGTATGTACTCTTGAGAAGTGGTGGTGAGCCACCTTCTTGAACCACTGCAGTCCACGTGGTGTAGGTACACGAACAGTGCTGCAAGGAGGGGAGGGAGTTCCATGATTTTGACCAAACATGATGTGTAACGAAGATAAAGAAAAATTCCTATGCAAGTAGCTGTGCCCAAAAATACTTGTGTGTCAGCCAAAATTGAAAGATGCTTTATCAATACAAAGTATAGTTCCACCACACCTTTCATGGGCTATGTTACCACCTCATGAATGGGTGAAACTTGACAACAGACTGTTTGCTATACAGAGTTTAAATGTCAACAATTATAGAGTGCTGGAAGAACCAGACAGATGCATACCAACCGCATGAAAACAATATGGTTTGAAAAACAATGAGCAAAGAAAGCATAGCCCTACCCAAAGTGATTCACCGATGTAACCAGGTTTCCCACAAAGCATTAACATGAAAAAAAAGATTGAAAATAGGGCAGGTGAGTAAAACGGGCCCAGGCCATAAATGTGAGCATTAAAAACCTAAACTCACATTTTAGTGCTCTACTGAGGGAGTGCTGTACTGGAAACCCTTTCTCAAACCCACCTGCTTTCTTAAAGGGAGATTGAAGATCCAAAGGGAATAACTTTGTCACCCAGGCTTAAGATACACGACTTGTGGGCTTTACAAATTTGATTGAAATGTGTAAATGTACCTGAGCTATTTGGAGAGGTAATATACCCTCTTGGAGATATCAGGTACCCCTACGGGATTCTTATGAGTCGACATGAATGTGGACAGTGTCTGTGTAAATGTCAATGTGCCAAATCTCTAAATCCCCTGCTCTTTAAAACTTCAAACAAAAATGCAGCCTGCAGTTGAAAAAAAATTGGTGCTTGCAACTTCAATAAATGCTTGTTAACACAATTCTGAGGGTTAATATTATAGTATCATTTTGGATAACTGTTCCCATACACTGTTATCATAGCAGGGAGGTGTGGGAGTGGTCTGTAAGTTTTTTAAAAAATTCACTGGATTTATTGATGTAGGTGTCATTGGCAAATCAGCAGTTATTGCACATCTCTAATTGCATTTGAGAAAGTGAGCTGTTTTCTCGAATTGCTGCAGCCTATGTGGTGTAGGTACATTCAGAGTGCTGTTAGGGAGGGAGTTCCAGGATTTTGACCCAGCAACAGTGGAGGAACAGCGATATATTTCCAAGTTAGTGTGGTGTATGGCTCAGAGGGATACTTGCAGCTGGTGGTGTTCCATGCATGTGCTGCCCTTGGTTGTTCTAGCTGGCAGAGGTCACGGGTTAAGAAGATGCTGTCGAATGAGCTTTGGTGAGTTGCTGCAGTACATCTTGTTGGCAGAGAAAAAGGTGTTGAAAGTGGTAGACAGGAGTTGCCAGTCAAGCAGGCTGCTTTGTCCTAGATGGTATTGAGCTACTTGAGTGCTGTTCGAGGTGTGCTCATCGAGACAAGTAGAGAATGTCCTATAACACACCTGATTTGTGCCTTGTAGATGGTGTGCAGGTTTTGAGGAGTAAGGTGGTGAATTACTCTCTGCATAATTCCTAGCCTTTGATTGTGCTCTTGTAGCCACAGTATTTATATGGCTGGTCCAGTTCAGTTTCTGGTCAATGGTAACCCCTCCAGGCTATCGATAATGAGGAGAATCAGTGATGATAATGACATTGAATATCAAGGGAAGATGGTTGGAATCTGTCTTGTTGAAAATGGCACTTGTGTGGTGCGCATGTTACTTGATCCTTATCACCCCAAGTCTGAATGTTGTCCAGGTCTTGTTGCATATGGAGCACAGACTGCTTCAGTATCTGAAGAATCATGAATGTTGCTGAACATTATGTGATTATCAGTGAACATCTCCACTTCTGACCTTCTAATGGAAGGAAGGTCATTGATGAAGCAGCTGAAGTTAGCTGGGTGTAAGACTGAGGAACTCCTGCAATGATGTCCTAGAACCAAAATGACTGACATCCAACAATCACAACTAAAGTCCGTATCTTCCTTCCTGCTTGCTATGACCTCAGGTAGTGCAGAGCTTTTCCCCGATTCCCACTGACTCCAGTTTTGCTAGTGCTCCGGGGTGGTACACTTAACCAAATGCTGTCTTGATGTCAAGGCTGTCAAGACCCTTGCAGATCCCACACTGAGCGTCAGTGAGCAGGTTATTGTGCGTGATAGCACTGTTGCTTTCCATTACTTTTCTGATGATTGAAACTGATAGGATTTGGATTTGTCCTGCTTTTTGTGTTCAGGACATTCCTGGGCAGATATTGCCGAGTAAATGCAAGTGTTGTAGCTGTACTGGAACAGCATGCCTCAGGCGCAGTTCATCCTGGAGCACATGTCTTAAGTACTATTGCCAAAATATTGTCAGAACCCATCGCCTTTGCAGTACCCGTACCTTCAGTCACTTCTAATATCACATGGAGTGAATCAAATCGTCTGAAGACTGACATCTGTGATGTTGGGGACCTCAGAAGGAGGCTGAGATGAATCATTCAGTTGGCATTTCTGGATGAAGATTGTTGCAAGCACTTTAGTCTTGTCTTTTGTGCTAATGTGCTGGGTGTTCCCATCATTGAGGACATGTGCCAAGCCTTCTCCTCCTGTTAGTTTTTTAATTGTCCACCACCATTCATGACCTGATATGCAGGACTGCAGAGCTTAGATCTGATCCTTTGGTTATGGAATCATGTAGTTCCATCACATGCTGTTTGGCATGCAAGTAGTCTTGTGTTACAGCTTGACCAGACTTGCAGCTCATTTTTAGATACTCTGGTGTTGTTCTAGGCATGTCCTCTTGCACCTTTCATTGGTTGATCATCTGGCTTTGTGGCAATGATCTTTTTAACAGGCCACCTCTGCGTTTGGCAGCTAGTGTAGTTGCCTTCGCACTGTTTCCAATGGACCCGACTCTACTCAGCACTCAGCACTCCCCACTTCTGCTCCCCCAACCAAAAACCTGGTTTGAAGAAACCTGACTTGGGATCAAAAATCCAAACTTTTATGCTTTGCTTCCATTATAGAATGATGTAGTTTGATTCTTGCACCTGGACTTGCTGGCCATGGATGGTGCGTTCATAATTAGCCAATAAATGGTTGGTTGTCAACCTGCAAAATCTCTTCACTAGGTCTATGACAGTTGATAAGAATAGGGGCTCTCGTGTGGTAGTTGCAGTGCCAACAACCTTTTCTTGTTAAACAACACCCTATGCGCAGTGTCATGCCACACACTGTACATAATGGCAAATGTCCTTCAGGGGCCGACCAGAGAGAGAGAAAGAGAGGTAATGATATAGCGTGCTTCTGAGATTAGTTGATAGAATCTACTTGAATGTTCTTTCAGGTACTATGGTATCATGTCCCTTCCTCTCCCCTCCCACCCATCCCGAAGAAGTGTTTAAACATCCTGTCGGTCATGCAAAGCCATTAAATCATTGAATCCCTACAGTGCAGGAGGCCATTTGGCCCATTGAGTCTGCATCGGCTCTTTGACAGAGCATCTTACCCAGGTCCCCCACCCTATCCATGCATTTACCTCAGTAACACCCCCACCCCCAACACCAAACTACAAATCTTGGGACACTAGGTGTCGAATCTGCCTTAACCTGCACGAGAGGAAACCGAAGCACCTGGAGGAAACCCGCGCAGACATGGGAAGAACATACAAACTCCATACAGTGACCGGAGGCTGGAATTGAATTTGGGTCCCTGGTGCTGTGAGGCAGCAGTGCTAACCACTGCACCATCCATGGTTTTGACACATGATTATAAACATAAATCTTGGATCTCCAGAAATAAGACATCCTTTGGGAACAAATTGTTCAAATACAGCAGGGCTGATAGCTGGTGACCACAGTGTTCTTTGCAGGTGCAGTTTAATGGTTGAAGTGTGTTGACAAGAAGCACAGAACTCAGAAATGTTCCCCCAAATCAATCTGCCTCCAAATCAGATCACATTTTGAGAATCTGAAATTGTTGACTTCCGTCTGTAACTCCCTACACAGGGCCCAGTGAGCAGTGACAATGAGAACTGTGCACACAATATAGAATGATCAATGAAACCATCAACACTGCACTTAGCTGCTGTAAAAATGATGAATAATGTGCTGGCTTGTGTTGCCAAAAGGAAGGACTGTAAATGAGGCAATGCACTTAAGATAAATTTTCTTGGGCTTGCAGCCAAGTACACTGGGATTTTCTCGGTGCAACAAATATTGGGAAATTGGGTGGGATGGAGTGCATGCCAGAGAACCTTCTCAATAAACGTTCTAATCATTTGTTGGCTCTGTGACTTCACAGGCAGCAAGGCAGCATTTGACTGAGTGTGGTAGCAAAGAGCCCCAGTAAAACGAGAATCATTGGGAATCAGAGAAAACTGTCACAAATCAGCGAGATACCTTGCACAAAGCAAAATGGTTTAAATCAGTGGTTCCCAAACTTTTTTCACTGGACCGCACTTTCGGAATAAAAATTTGCTTGCACCAGACTGAATTTTTTATGGATAAGAAATACATTCAAGCAGTGCTTGATTCATAACATAGAACACAACTACTTTATAAGATGATCATGGGACATCCAAAAAGTATAAAACAATGCAGCTACATAAAAAATATGATTCATTCCCAAAATATACTTATAGACGAGCCTCTTACATCTGTAACCTTAAGTAAGTGTGCAAACTCAACGAGAGGTGTGAGCTTGTTTTTGTTGGGTAATCTTGTTTATATTAGGTCTAATTTGAGACAAACAAACTCTCATCTCCTCATCAACACAAAGAAGCCTTTCTCTTTTCTGGTCTTTGATATTTGTCAGAGCTGAAAATCCCTGTTCACAACAATATGTCGTGGAGAACTGGAGAAGAGTAGCTAATGCTCTTGAAAAGATGCGTGGACACAAAAAGAGTCCAGTGGCTTACTCCATTGTTTCATTTTCAAGGTGCGATCGCTTGAAATGCAGGCCATTTCCTCCTCCTCATCCAATGTCAGACCTGAACAGCTGGAATTCGCAAAGGGGTCTCTAACCCTGTCAAATTTTTCTGTGGACAACTATGGGAAGCAATGATCAATCATTTCGACCAGAGTTGCAAGATGTTCCTGTATGAGGCCGTACAATTCACTGCTCATCTTAAAACTTTTTACCAGTGGGAACATTTCGAGGTTATGTTGCATAGCTCTTCCAAGCCAGAGCTGAAGCTTTTTTCTGAATGCAGTTAGTTTGTCTGTAGTTGTGAGGATATTGTCATCGCGGCCTTGCATACTGGCATTGAGCACATTCAACCAAGAAAAGATATCGGCCAAATATGCCAGCTTTGCACACCAGTCATTGTCATCCAGTTGGTGGTACAATGGGTTCCCATCTTGTTGCAAAAATTCTCTTAATTCATTCTTCCGTTCCATCAGCCGATTTAAAACTTTTCCGCGGGACATCCAGTGAACCTCCGAGTGCAGAATTAGGCATTGATGTTTTGATTCCATGCCTTTGCAGAGTTGAGCAAATAACCACGCCTTTAATGGCTTTGCCACTAAATCTGGAAACTTCTACTGGTTTCTATACATGAATGTTTAAATGTTTCTTTGATTGTCCTTGAATCTTCCCGCCACACTTGCCATCCTCTCTCGCCGCACCAGTGTGGTTTAGGTGGTTGGAGGTCAACCATCTTTGTTCCAGGACATTACTGCAGGAGCTCCTCAGGGTAGTGCCCTAGGCCCAATCACCTTCAACTGCTTCATCCCTCTCTCCATCATCAAGCCAAATGTTTGATGATGATTGCACAATGTATAGCACCATTCATGATTCCTCAGATACTGAAGCAGTCCATGCCCAAATTCAACAATATGCAGGCTTGGGCTGACAAGTGGTAAGTAACATTTGCGCCACATAAGTGCCAGGCAATGTCCATCACCAACAAGAGAGAGTCTGACCATCGACCCTTGACATTCAATGGCATTTCCATCCCTCACTGGCAACTGGAAATGCCATGTAAATGCTACGGCTACGAGGTCAGTAGCTAGGAACTCTGTGGTGAGTAGCTCATCTCCTGACTTCCCAACACCTGTCTGCCATCTACCCAACACAATAGAGTGTAATGGAATATTCTCTACTTGGCTGGATAAGTTTCAACAACAGGAAGGATGTTCCCCATGGTGGGGGTGTCCAGAACCAGAGGTCACAGTCTAAGGATACAGGATAGGTCATTTAAGATGGAGATGAGGCGACATCATAAAAAGTGGTGAGCCTGTGGAATTCATTGCCACAGGAAGTAGTTGATGCCAAAACACTGAATGTATTCAAGAGGCAGTTAGGTATAGCACTTGGGGTGAATGGGATCAAAGGTTATGGGGAGAAAGCAGGATTAGGCTATTGAGTAGGACAATAAGCCATGATCATGATGAATGGCAGAGCAGGCTCGAAGGGCCAAATGGCCTCCTCCTGCTCCTATCATATATATTTCTATGGACCCAATTTTACCATTTTGATTCTAAGTGCTGGGCAGATTTGAATCTGGGAGTATTTCAGATCTGACTTTTAGATCCCTTCTCCAGCCCTCCCATATGCACTCTGCCTGAAAAAAAAACATCAGCGATTCCGAATTGTGCTGCACAATCTTGTGGGAGGGGCTTATCGCACCCAAAATCCTATAGCTCCGATTGCCGCCCCTAACTGCGCATGTGCAGAAAAAAAATGATAGAATGTTGCTCCCCTACCACATGATGCCTGGGCCAGATAACGCCTCCCCCTGGTCCCCACAGACATTACCCCAGCCCCACAACATTACTGACCCCTTTAGCCCCCCCCCCCCACCCGCCCACCACCCAGACCGATTGCAGCCCCTCCCCCCCTTCATCCCACCGATCTCAGGCAGAGTGGCAGCAGACCCATCTTCCCCCCTCACTCATCTCAGGCAAAGTGATCCACCCTACAGATATCAGGCAGGATGATTCCCCTCACCCCGACCCTGGACCCTCCCGCACAACGCCCGCGCCCCCCCCCCCCCCCCCATCTCCTCCGGACTCCAATGGTTGTGTGACACCTCCCTCTCTCTCCCCGACCCCCATTATTGAGGCACTGATCCACCCCCTGGCCCCCTCTGCACCAGCACACCTGCAAGTGGTCACTTGCCTTCCCCTCAATGCTAACAAGCAAACTGCATGGAACTTGCTGGAATTCTCTGCAAAACTGTCTGCAGCTGATCTGCCGTACCGAGGGGCAGCTCCACTAAAAATTCAAGAATGGACACGCAGGCATTCTTACACAAAAAGTGTGCATGACCAGTCCAAACACCACCACCACCACCCACCACCCCCCGCCCCGATTCTCTGAGGGCAACCTGGGGAGGCTGCTGGATGCAGCAGAGGTGAGGCGGGACACGGTTTTCCCCCCAGGAGGATGCAGACCCAGGGGGCTGATGGAAATGCAGCCTGGCAGGAAGTTGCCGCCTCGGTCAGTGCCAGGGCACTGGCCCTCAGAACCAAGAAACAGTGCTGGAAAAAAGTCAATGACTTCATTTGTGCAGCAAGGTTGAGTGCTGAACCCCATCTTGCATTTTCGCCCAAATTCCCCCCAGATCCTCCCATCCCCAGCACCCTGCATGCTTCCAGCTCCTGACCCCCAAACACCTCCTTCCTTTCCCCCCAAAAGCCCCACTGTGCTTGCCCTCGAAGGACCACCACCTGATTCTCTGCAGGAGTCCCGCCCTCATTTCTTCCATGGCTCCTTCTGTCTCTATTGGAGAAGACTGACCATAACACATGTGAGAGGGTGAAGACAGAGGGTGGTGAGCCAGACCTCCGGGTTCTCACCGCCTTTGAGAAGTGGGCACTGGAGCTGTCCACAGAAGGGGAGATGTGGGCTGCCATCAAGACGTGAGCACCTGTCATTCCTTCAATCACTTTGAGGCTACTTTTCGGGGGCACGAGTCTTGGGTGCAAAGTTTAAAGGAGATGTACAAGGTATGTTTATTTGCACAGAGAGGGTGGTGAGTACCTGGAACTCACTGCCGGGGGAGGTTGTGGATGCAGATACCATAGCGACCTTTAAGGTGCATCTCAACAGCTATGTGAATGGGATGGGAATAGAGACATATGGTCCCTGGAAGGATAGGGGGTCACAAATCAGATGGGCAGTGTGATCGCTATAGGCTTGGAGGGCCAAAGGGCCTGTTTCTGTGATGTAATTTTCTTTGTGCTTTGTTCTATGTCCAGTGGAGAAATGTGAATCTTGTGTTTGGCATCCTGGATTCCTCTCCCTTTCTTGCACTTAATCTTTTGTCCTGTGTTGCAGGTACAGATCTGGGGGTTCCTGGACTAAAGCCCCAGCTACAGCTCCTGTTCCTCCTGGTCCAGACAGCTCAGAGGAGTCCTTGGAGGCCATGGGAAAAAAAGGGACCTCCGAGGGTGGCACCGTTTGGCGTCAGCTGCCACCTCACAACTCACCATCCCAAATACTGACATGTCAGTGGATCCAGATAGTGGTAAGGCTTCTGGATCATTCTCTGATGAGCACAACACATCTGATAATGTACATTGGATGGAAGGGGGAATATCTGAGGGGATGCAGGGACCTTCCTGAGACGAGGACTCAGCTGGCCCCAGGCTACATGCTGGGTCTCTGAGATCACTTTTCCCTCAGCTGCTGGAGATGCAGCAAAGAGCCAGTGAATGCAGGAGAGGCTGACGGCCACACTGGACTGACCGTGAGACTGTTGGGATGAGTCCCTCAGCTTTCAGGTGGACCAGCTATTGCCTGTCTTGAGTGGTTCCCAGGCCAACGCTGCAAGGGTGGCGTTTGCAGTGGAAATCCAGGGGCAGGGATCCTCATCATGAGTAGCAGGCTCCAAGTGATGGCCGAGTCACAGCTGGCCACAGCGGAGTCCCAGAGGGCTGCGGCCAAGTCACAGCAGGCCACAGATGAACAGTCTTCTTAAGATTCTGCGGCCCATGGCCGAGAGGCTCAAGAGCTTTCAGGAGACCCAGTGGGACAGCGCCGAGACACAGCAGGCTGTGGCAGCAGCCATTGAGAACGTGGCCCAGTCTCAGAGGTCACTTGCTGCAGCCATTGACAGATGGCCCCCGACTAAAGTAGCCAACGTAGAGGGCTCGACCACCTTGGGTATGATGCAGGTGGTCTTCCAGGACTGGCAGTGCCAGGTGATGCCGCAGCTTCTGAAACTCACTGCAGAGGCACCGCCGTCTCCTGGAGTGACCCGGGGCACACAGAATCCCCAAGGGAGGTGGAAGAGCTTGAGTCCATGCCGGGGCCTTCCAGCCAGGAGACTGTGGTTATGGCAACACCTTCTGATTCCCCGCTTCCTGACACCGGGGCATCTCAGGGGGAGTGGGATGAAGAGGGTGTCGTGGGAACATCCCAGACACCAGGAAGCTGGCCAGAGCACTCAGGGTCCAGGGCCTCCAGAGGATGCCCACCAGGCGCATCACAGGCAAAGGGGCGAGGCTGCCAGCTGGCCCCCTCCACCTCCGATCTACATTCTGGGGAGTCACTGAGATGTAGTAGGCCACATAAGGTTAGGAAGTTATAGTTGCACTGAGGTGGCATGGGTGAAAGGCTGCACTAGTTAGAAAGATATTTAAGCAATTTAATGTTACCTGTTCACAAGTTTTTATGTTAGAATGTCTTATTTAAACACCTTTATTATAGTTAAATGTTTTTTCACCATCCACCTGTGAATAATTTGTCTTGATTATGAATCCTCTTCCATTGATGATTGTCGGAGGGATGCTTCATATTGATGTCAGTTGGGGAGGCCACTCAATGCTGTGTCACTGAGGACAGGGAGCCATTGGTTTCCCTGACCCCACGAGCGATTCCCTCCCCTCCTCCAACCCATCTGCCCCAGGGCCCTGTATGGGGGTTTCAGATTCCTTACCCATTACACAGGCGTGGGCCCAGGTGTCAGCATGCATGCAGAGCTCAGGTAGGAGTCAGACTCGTTTGCAACAGGGCATCATAATAATGGCGCCTAGTGAGTCATCATCACCCTCCTGCCTGCCTAAAAACTCACTAAAGCAGAATACCCAGGCCCCCCACTCTGGTGTGACAATGTGCAGGGTTTAGAAGGAATTTGGGGGGTGAGGGATTGAACCCACAGACACAAGCCCCTCGCGAGTGAGCCACCTGGTGATCAGGGCCTCCCTTGCTGCCCTTACTTGCTTCATTTGGGCTGCCAGACCTCGAGAGCCTGGTTGGTGTTCCTCAGTGTGCTCTTCCTCTTCTTCTGCCTCCTCCACTTCCTCCTCCTCCTGCTGGTCATCCTGCCCAGCGATGCCCAGCTGGTCGGCCTCCACATCCTCCTCCAAGAGGCCACCTTACTGTAAAGCCAGATTGTGCAAGGCACAGCACATGACCACTATGTAGGACCACATCACTGGATTGTATTGTAGAGCCCCACCAGATCGGTCCAGGCCCCGGAATCACATCTTGAGGACCCTAATGCACCCCTCCATCATTGTGCAGGTGGCTACATGGTGGCTCATTGTACTCAGACACAGGTCTCTACACAGGCGTCATCAGCCATGTCTGAAGTGGGTAACCCATATCACCCAGGAGCCACCCTCACAGCCTGGGCTCCTGCCCTGGGACGTCCGAGCTCCTGATGATGAAGCTGTCATGCACGCTACCTGGGTGTCTTGCGCAGACTTGTATGATGTTCATATTATGGTCGCACACTAACTGAACATCCAGGGAGTAGAACCCCTTCCTATTTACAAATCATGGTGGATCCTGTAAGGGGGGCCTTGAGGGCGATGTGTATACAGTCAATCGTCCCCTGCACGTTAGGCATCCCGCAATGCCTGCAGTCCAGGTTTCCTGCTGTGCCTGGTTCAGGCTGAAGTTAATGAGCTGCCCAGCCCAGGCATACAGGGCTTCAGTGACCTGCCTCACACAGTGTGCACGGCAATTGGGAGATACAGTAAAAAGTCTGACAACACCAGGTTTAAGTCCAACCGATTTATTTGATAGTAAATTCACTAGCTTTCGAGGTTACCCTCTTCGTCAGGTGAATGGAGATGCCACGGACATTTCCACTCGGGGTCTGGAAAGAGCCAGTAGCATAGAAGTTTAGAGCAGCTGTCAATTTGCTGAGAGTGGATGTCTCCCCGCACATCTCTCCCCCCCCACCTCGAGGTGCCAGGTCCTGCACCAGGTTGCACAGGTGGCACACGGTCTCCTTTCGGAGTCAGGAATGTCGGCGGCACACGGTGTCTGACATCTGCTCGAGGACACTAGTGCACAGAACTGCTGGGGTCTCGGCTCCCTCCTTCTCCTACATCCCCACTCTTGGTGAGTGGTGGCCACCTCCTGCCTCAGGTGGTTGTCTCCCTAGCCTTGGAAGTGGTAAGGCCCAGGCCTCCTGTGCCCTCAATTCTTCCTCCTGTTCCTCTGTTCCATGCAGCAACAAAAGGACAGCTAGATCTATTGGTTGCATAGAAAAAGCCATGTTGTCACTCTGAAGGGGGTTGCTTGGGAGGGGAGGGGGGGTGGGGGGTAGGGGTTGCGGGGGTTGGGGTGGAGGGATGATGGAGAGGAACACATGTAGTTATGGAACACTACTTGCCCTTAGCACATCAACAATCACTGTCCATACGCCCCAATCCCCCAGCCACACACTCCCCACAATCACAGCACATCCCCCAATTCCCCCAAAACACACGCTCCCCACAATCACAGCCCCCCCAATCCCCCAGCCACATACTCCCCACAATCACAGCCCCCCATTCCCCCAGCCACATACTCCCCACAATCACTGCCCCCCCAATTCCCCCAGCCACATACTCCCCACAATCACAGCCCCCCATTCCCCCAGCCACATACTCCCCACAATCACAGCCCCCCCATTCCCCCAGCCACATACTCCCCACAATCACTGCCCCCCCAATTCCCCCAGCCACATACTCCCCACAATCACAGCCCCCCCATTCCCCCAGCCACATACTCCCCACAATCACTGCCCCCCCAATTCCCCCAGCCACATACTCCCCACAATCACAGCCCCCCCAATTCCCCCAGCCACATACTCCCCACAATCACTGCCCCCCCAATTCCCCCAGCCACATACTCCCCACAATCACAGCCCCCCCAATTCCCCCAGCCACACACTCCCCACAATCACTGCCCCCCCAATTCCCCCAGCCACATGCTCCCCACAATCACTGCCCCCCCAATTCCCCCAGCCACATACTCCCCACAATCACAGCCCCCCAATTCCCCCAGCCACATACTCCCCACAATCACAGCCCCCCCAATTCCCCCAGCCACATACTCCCCACAATCACTGCCCCCCATTCCCCCAGCCACATGCTCCCCACAATCACAGCCCCCCCATTCCCCCAGCCACATACTCCCCACAATCACAGCCCCCCCAATCCCCCAGCCACACACTCCCCACAATCACAGCCCCCCCAATTCCCCCAGCCACATGCTCCCCACAATCACAGCCCTCCCCCATTCCCCCAGCCACATACTCCCCACAATCACTGCCCCCCATTCCCCCAGCCACATACTCCCCACAATCACAGCCCCCCCAATTCCCCCAAAACACATACTCCCCACAATCACTGCCCCCCATTCCCCCAGCCACATACTCCCCACAATCACAGCCCCCCCAATTCCCCCAGCCACATACTCCCCACAATCACAGCCCCCCCAATTCCCCCAGCCACACACTCCCCACAATCACAGCCCCCCCAATTCCCCCAAAACACATACTCCCCACAATCACAGCCCCCCCAATTCCCCAGCCACATACTCCCCACAATCACAGCCCCCCCATTCCCCCAGCCACATACTCCCCACAATCACTGCCCCCCAATCCCCCAGCCACATACTCCCCACAATCACAGTCCCCCCAATTCCTCCAGCCACATACTCCCCACAATCACAGCCCCCCCAATTCCTCCAGCCACATACTCCCCACAATCACAGCCCCCCCAATTCCCCCAGCCACATACTCCCCACAATCACAGCCCCCCCAATTCCCCCAGCCACACACTCCCCACAATCACAGCCCCCCATTCCCCCAGCCACATACTCCCCACAATCACAGCCCCCCCAATTCCCCCAGCCACATACTCCCCACAATCACTGCCCCCCATTCCCCCAGCCACATACTCCCCACAATCACAGCCCCCCCAATTCCCCCAGCCCCATGCTCCCCACAATCACAGCCCCCCAATTCCCCCAGCCACATGCTCCCCACAATCACAGCCCCCCCAATTCCCCCAGCCACATGCTCCCCACAATCACAGCCCCCCCAATTCCCCCAGCCCCATGCTCCCCACAATCACAGCCCCCCCAATTCCCCCAGCCCCATGCTCCCCACAATCACAGCCCCCCCCAATTCCCCCAGCCCCATGCTCCCCACAATCACAGCCCCCCCCATTCCCCCAGCCACATTCTCCCCACAATCACAGCCCCCCCAATTCCCCCAGCCACACGCTCCCCACAGTCACAGCCCCCCCAATTCCCCCAGCCACATGCTCCCCACAATCACTGCCCCCCATTTCCCCAGCCACATACTCCCCACAATCACTGCCCCCCATTCCCCCAGCCACACGCTCCCCACAGTCACAGCCCCCCCAATTCCCCCAGCCACATACTCCCCACAATCACAGCCCCCCCAATTCCCCCAGCCACATGTTCCCCACAATCACAGCCCCCCAATTCCCCCAGCCACATACTCCCCACAATCACTGCCCCCCAATTCCCCCAGAACACACGTTCCCCACAATCACAGCCCCCCCCCAATTCCCCTAGCCACATGCTCCCCACAATCACAGCCCCCCCAATTCCCCCAGCCACATGTTCCCCACAATCACTGCCCCCAATTCCCCCAGCCACATACTCCACACAATCACTGCCCCCCAATTCCCCCAGCCACATACTCCCCACAATCACTGCCCCCCCAATTCCCCCAGCCACATACTCCCCACAATCACTGCCCCCCCAATTCCCCCAGCCACACACTCCCCACAATCACAGCCCCCCCAATTCCCCCAGCCACATACTCCCCACAATCACTGCCCCCCAATTCCCCCAGCCACATACTCCCCACAATCACAGCCCCCCAATTCCCCCAGCCACATACTCCACACAATCACAGCCCCCCCAATTCCCCCAGAACACACGCTCCCCACAATCACAGCTCCCCAATTCCCCCAGCCACATACTCCACACAATCACTGCCCCCCAATTCCCCCAGCCACATACTCCCCACAATCACTGCCCCCCCAATTCCCCCAGCCACATACTCCCCACAATCACAGCCCCCCAATTCCCCCAGCCACATACTCCACACAATCACAGCCCCCCCAATTCCCCCAGAACACATGCTCCCCACAATCACAGCTCCTTGCAAAACTGAGAGGCTGCAGCAGTGCAATTTGTAAGGGCTTTATGCACATCGTTCAGCTGGAGGTGAGCTGAATGCGCTAGGACCCAGCAGCACCACAAGACCCGAGGTCAGTTCTGAGACCTGAGTCCGTGCTGTAAGTTCGATGTTGGAGACCCCGCTGAGCAACAGCTCCCCCACCCTCCACATACTCACAGAGCCACCACCGACCCAAGACAGAAAATGTTTGCAACAACAGGACACCCGCGAGTAGCAGAGAGCCACTGGACACTGGGCACTTACTTCTTCGCTAACCTTCACTGCTGGAGTGTCCGAATCGGACTTTTATTGAGTATGTCTGTTTCGCGCTGATTCCCGATTGACGAATGCAGTGATAAAGGGGGAAGTGCTGGTAAAGTTGGGAGTCCAGCCCATTAACTCAATTTAAATGCATTCAAATCCATTTAAATTGCCGTTGCACCCATTGTAGGCACGGTCCTGATTGCAGACATTTTAGGTACTTGATAAAGGGGGAATGGGCACGGAGGCAGTCACAGATCACGTGACTCACCTCATGCCTGGCTTTACCAAGTTTTCGCACCCGAAAACGGGCACAACTTGATGGTAAAATTGAGCCCAATATTTCTATGGAACACTCGAGAAGCTTGACACCAGTCAGGATAAAACATCCCACTTAATTGGTATCCCACCTGCAAACATTAATTCCCTTCACCACCAACAAATAGCAGCAATGTGTGCCATCTCCATGATGCACTGCAGAAACTCACCAAGGCTCCTTAGGTTGTACCTTCCAAACCAATGACCACTACCGTCCAGAAGGACAAAGGCAACAGATGCTGGGAACTCATCACCTGGAAGATCCCCTCCAAGTCACTCACCATCCTGACTTGGAAATATATAGCCCGTTCCTTCGCTGTCGCTGGGTCAAAATCCTGGAAATCCCCCCTTAACATTCATTGTGGGTGTAAGAACACCTTAAGAACTGCAGATGTCCAAGAAGACCATTTGTCATCATCTTCTCCAAGGTAAATAGGGGTGGGCAATAAATGCCGGCCAAGATGGCCACATCATAGAAACAAATTTAAAAATATGGCCTGACCTGTGGCATTTTTTCTGTAATTTCTGCACCCAGTACAGTTCAGGAGAAACGTCTCACAATTGTTGCATGGTTTGGTGGCCCCTAAATCACAGAATTCCATTCTGGTTAACTGGGCATACACAGAATGTCATTGTCAGGAGGGTATAGAGGCTAATCCCAAAGCATGAAAAGTTTGAGTTATGGAGGAAGTTGGCTTTGTTATTTTGGAAAATAAACTTTAGCAGGAGATTTATTAAATATTTTTGAGATTCTGACAGGACCAACAATACTAAGAAAACTGAGGTGGAATGTCAAAGAAATTTGTTTCCTTTGAAAATCTTTAAAAGGACAAAGATTGATAGATCTTTATTGTTTAGGGGTTTATTGTTTTGAGTTTATGAATGAATGGTATGTAAACAGTATTGAGCTACAGGTCTGCTGTAGTCCAATTAAATGGCAGAGTAGGCTTTGAGGGGGGTGGGGTGCTGACTGGTCTGCACTTGTTCCCATGTTCCTAAGCATTACGATGTTCTGCAATGTGAGATAAAATCTCATGTATTCCTTATGAGTGAAATCCAGAACATTCTTTCACACACACAGACATGGAGACAGAAAAATAGGAGCTGGAGTAAGTCATCCAGCCCTTCGAATCAGCTTTGCCTCTCTATCTTAACGCCATATTCCAGCGCTCTCCCTATTGCCACAGCCCTGGTTTCATATCATAGTGAAGAATGTATGAAAGCTATGGAGCGAACCTTGAATTTGAACGGGGATGTGCATTTGAAGCCTAAGATCAATGGAATCATAGGTGGGACACCCACTGAACTAATTTGTCTTGAAAAATGAGTGGAGCAGAAAAGGACTTATATTGTACATTATTCCATAGCTTAATCAATGGCATGTTGGGTAGTGCTATTATTTATAATATGTTAGATGGCTAAAGAGAGGCTGGAATTCTCTGACCGTTCACTTAGGTGAGATTCGCTGTTCCAGCTGGTTTCCCGCTGGCGTGGGGTGATGTCACTGAGATTGCCATTGACAGCGACGGGACCAGAGAATCCTGCTGCTAGCAAACAACACACCACCTCCTGCTGGCGACAAACACGTGGGTGGGAAGCTGGAGAATTTCGCTCAGAATCTTGGGCTAAAAATGGGTTTGAACTATTTTTCAGGGCTGGGGTTCGTGATTCAAAGTCTGCCCATACCCATTCCCAGTGACACTGGCAGCTCATAAACTTTGTGCCACCTCCTCATTTATATGATTTGTACGTTCATCTTAACATGACCTCATTGTGGCCATTGTAAAATGTCGATAATGTTTCGTTGATTTTATTGAAGTGTCTCAGAGTGTTACTGGATGCACGTAAAAACCTGAATACTTTATGTGATGGCCATTTTGAAATGATTGTAATGTTCTTGCAGATTTCTTACGAATAAAGTATATTTTTGCAAAGAAAAAGGCTTGTATGTCATGGTGGAGCAGGCGGAGGATGGGGACTAACTTCTGGGGGCAGCTGAAATAGAGAAGAATACTCCATAGTCCCTCACAGTTCAGAGTGTGGAAGGCCTTTGTGAAGTCAAGGAAGTCCATATACAAAGGTTGGTGCTGTTCCCTGCATTTCTCTTCAGTTTTACTTTAGTTTATTAGTTTATTTATTAGTGTCACAGGTAGGCTTACATTAACACTGCACTGAAGTTACTGTGAAAATCCCTGAGTCGCCACACTGTGACATCTGTTCAGGTACACCCAGGGAGAATTTACCATGACCAGTGCACCTAACCAGCATTTTTTGGACTGTGGGAGGAAATCTGTGGTACTTTTCTGTAATTTCTGCACCCAGTACAGTTAAGGAGAAACCTCTCACAATTGCGTGGTTTGATCACTCCTAGATGACAGAATTCCGTTCTGGTTGACTGGGCATGCACAGAATGTCATTGTCAGGCAACAAAGCATGAAAAGTTTGAGTCATAGAGTAAGTTGATTTTGGTCTTTTTTTGGAAAATAAAATTTGGCAGGAGACTTATTGAATTTTTTTGAGATTCTAATATCACAATACTAAGAGCTGAGGTGGAACGTCAAGAAATTTGTTTCCACTGAACAATTTTAAAAGGACAAAGATCGATAGATTTTTATTGTTTAGGGGTTTGAGCTTATGAATGAATGGTATATAAACAATATTGAGTGACAGGTCAGCTAAGGTCCAATTAAATGGCAGAGCAGGCCATTATTCGTTTATTTATTAGTGTCACTGTTAGGCTTACATTAACACTGCAATGAAGTTACTGTGAAAATCCCCAATTGCCACACTCTGGCACCTGTTCAGGTACACTGAGGGAGAATTTAGCATGGCCAATGTACCTAACCAGCATGTCTTTCGGAGTGTGGGAGCAAACCAGAGCATCCGAAGGAAATCCACGCAGACACAGGGAGAACATGCAAACTCTGCAGAGAGAGTGACCCAAGCTGGGAATCGAACCCAGGTCCCCAGTGTTGTGAGGCACCAGTGCTAAACACTGTGACACCATGCCACCCCTCTTGTAGTTACCACGTGGTGAAAATCAGGTCCTTTGTGCCCTTTAGTGGGTGAAATCCACATTGGGAATCTGGGAGTTCTTCAGCCACAAGGCATAGGTAATTAAGGAGGACTCTTGGAACAACCTTCCCTGTGACAGAGAAGAGGGAAATTCCTCTGGAGCTACTGCAATTTGGCTTGTCACCTTCCTTGAGGATGGTCATGATTACAGCATTCCTGAGATCCCCTGGCATGTTCTTGTCCTTCCAGATAGGGAAATGAGGCTATGTATTTGTGTCAATAGTGCTTCCCCACCTTGTTACAATGTTTCAGCAGGGATTCCATCTGCTCCTGGCACCTTGTTCTTTAGCTGGCAAAGGGCGAGACGGTGGCCTCAATCACATGCCCCCTTCTGTCTCAGGTACTTAAGGCATGTTGATCTCTAAAACCTTCCTCCACCCCCCCCTCCCCGGCTTATTGCCGACAACACCCCTTGTGTCTCATCAGGCCTTCCTGACACTCCCCACTTTGGCATTTACCCGGTTCCCTGGAAGCTCTGTGCAATGCCTCTTCTGGCCACTGTAGCGCTGTTGCTGGAGGGACTGATTGTCTGGGAGCTCTCCAAAGCAGGACTTCCTCCTGACTGAGGGACGGAGTGCTGATCAATGCTTGTTAGGTTATGCCCCGCCATCTTACATTTTCAGGCCAGGTTTGTGTTGGCAAGCTGTAACCAACAAAGTGTGGTAGGGATCAATGCTGGGATCTCAACCATTTATGATTCATATTAAGTCTGATCTGCTGAAGGTAAGTAGGAAAGCAAGTTGTGAGGAGAATACAAAGACTCTCCAAAGGGGTATAGATAGACTAAGTGAGCGGGCAAAAAAATTATCAGATGGAATATAATGTGAGGGAAAATGTGAAGCTGTCAGTGTGGGCAGGAAGCATAGAAAAACAATGGAGAGAGCCTGCAGAATACAATCTAGATGAATCTGGGTGCTCTTGTACATGAATCATAAAAAGCTGGCGTACAAGTAAAGCAAATAATGAAGAATTAAAGCAAATAATGAAGGAATGTTTGCACTTCTTACAAGGAGGGTGGAGTAGAATGTAGGAAAGTCTTGTTAAAATTATGCAGGGCACTGGTGAGCTTGCACCCAGAGAACTGTATGCTGGTTTTGTCACCTTCCATCGGGTGACAGTTCAGAAGTTCACAGGCCTTTATTCCTGGGATGAAGGAGTTGTTTTATGTGGAAAGTTTAAGTATGTTGACTGGAGTTTAGAGGAACAAGTGGTGATCATATTGAAACATCTGAGATTCTGAGGAGACTTGACAGGGTAGATGCTGAGAGGATGGTTCACCTCATCGGGGAATCCAGAACTAGGGGGCATAGTTTAGATAGGACATCATTTATTTTTTGATGGAGTTGAGGAGGAATTCTTCTTCTCAGAGAGTCACCAGGTTTAGGAATTCTCTCCCCCAGGAAGCAGTGGAGGCAAGGTCATTGAAGGGTGACATAGTGGCACAGTGGTTAGCACTGACATCTCACAGCTCCAAGGACTGGGCTTCGATTCTGGCCTTTGATTCCGGCCTTTGGTGACTGTGTGGTGTTTGCATGCTCTCTGCGTGTGTTTCCTCTCTCCTCTGGTTTCCTCCCACAGTCCGAAGGTGTGCAGGTGAGTTGATTGGCCATGCTCAATTTCCCCTCAGTATCCCACGATGTGCAGGTTAGGGAGGATTAGCAGGGTAAATACATGGGGTTACAGGGATGGGCCTGGGTAAAATGCTATGTCAGAGAGTTGGTACAGACTTGATGGGCTGAATGGCCGCCTTCTGTACTTTAAGGATTCTAGGAAGATATTTAAGACTGAATTAGACCAATTTTCCATTGACAAATGAGTCGAAGGTTATAGGGGGTGAACAGGAAAGTGGAATTAAGGCTGCAATCAGTTTAACCCTTTAGACTGGCAGTAAATGGTACATGTCTGAGGGGCTGAATGGCCTACTCATGCTCTTATCTTTTTATGTCCAACACACTTGTCAATTTCTCCTGTTGTGGAAAATTTTGTCTTAAGTTTTGAGAAGGGGATGAAGCGGAGATAAAGTGATGGGCCAATTGATCTTTTCTTGTTGCCTGTACTCTTATATTCTTGTCATGGGCTAGAATTGTTGGGGAGGGATGAGTTGAGTTTAAATTAAAGCGATTCTGAATGGATAGAAACTCGTTTTCTCTTCAGAAGCTTGTTTTCTCTTCAGTTGTATGTGCTTATGTAGGATATTTCTGATTGTGTGAGGGTTGTACAGCATTACTGGTCATGAGTTGGTGTGGAGTTTGCACCTTCTCCCCATGTCTGCATGGGTTTCCCCCAGGTGCTTTGGTTTCCTCCCACAGTCCATAGATGTGAGGGTTAGGTGGAGTGGCCATGTTAAATTGCCCCTTGGTATCGGGGGGATTAGCTAGGGTAAATGCATGAGGTTGTGGGGGTAAGGCCTGGGTGGGATTGTGGTCGGTGCAGACTCGATGGGCCGAATGGCTGTCTTTTGCAGTATGAGATTCTATAATCGAGCTCATTTATTTATGGCCAAAAGTTTGGCTTACGTTTCTGAACATAGCTGAAGGATGATGAACAAAGCAATCCACAGATTGTGAGTTTTGAATAATAAGCATATCTTTATTACAGTGAGTCTTATTCTGACACACCCGACGCTAAATGTTCTATGTGGCTGATAAAACAGATCACTTCCCTTGGACTTTGCTGATCTAAGCCTCTCCAGACTCCCTTCTTCGTGGTTGTTAAACCCCCAAAATCCCTGAAAGTTTGGTCGGGAGATGTGAGGTGACCCTCCACAGGCTGCGGATGAAATATTCACCCCATCATGTCCTCTCTGGTCAAGGTCCTCGGGGCCATAACCGTTCCTTGTGTTGTGTGATTTCCTTCAGTCCTGATTATAGAGAGACAGAGAGAGAGAGAGCCAGACACTGCTCTGATATCCTGATCTTGTCATGTCTCGTGTTCCTCCCTTTTCATTTCACCTCACGTTTTGACCCCTTCCTTTCAGATACCATTTTCTGCCTGATCTACTCTGACAGTGAAAACAAATCCAAAATTATATCGATTGGTTCCACTAGACAGAAAGCTTTGTTGGAATGTGTATTATTTTTCCCTCCTCAGGTTGGTATTGTGGAACAATGCAAACTCCGAAGCTTGAATATCATACGATGTGTGAACTACCTTTTGATGGGCTCTCTCTGTAGAACCTGGCCCATCAGGCCTGCGCCAAGAGCATTCCACCCAACTTCTCCCTCCGCCATATCCCCATAACTCTGCACATTTACCCTGCTAATCCACCCAACTTACGCTTTTCATAGAATCCCTACAGTGCAGAAGGAGGCCGTTCAGCTCATTGTGTCTGCACTGACATCAATCCCACAGGCCTATCCCCTTAACCCACATATTTACCCCACTAATCCATTTAACCTACGCATTCAGGGGCACTAAGTGGCAATTTAGCATGGACAATCAACTTAACCCACACATCTTTGGACTGTGGGAGGAAGCCACAGAGGAAATCCAGATGAAGACAGGGAGAATGTGCAAACTCCACACAGACAGTGACCCAAGGCTGGAATTGAACCTCGATCCCTGGCACTGTGAATGTATGCCATCCATTGTGACACCGATGTCATTGTCTCTCTTGCCAATTTGGAGCTGGTGATTAGATGATCAAAGTCTCTGATGGATGGAGTTAGTTTTGGTTTAGCATTTGAAAATTTTGTCCTTTCTGGTCTTGCGACCAACAGCCTGAGTTTTAAACAGAGCCCCTTTTCCCAAAACTGAGACATTCCCTGGTGAAAACTTGGCCCTTCACTTAGGCAGGCACCTCCTCAATATATAATTGACAAACTCATCAACACGATGCATGAGGTAGGTGCATGAACCCTTTCTTTGCGCTTCAGGGTATTCCACCACTCCCAGTGGTTAGCTATGTACCATACCTGAAATGTCTGTGGCGGACAGCTTAAGAGACCTTCACAGCGATTGGTTGTGTTGTGCTGAAGGTGGGGTAATTTTTGCAGGAAAACTCTCTCTCTGTGTGCGAATTCATGTCTACTAATGAATAGATGCTGTCACAGGTTTAAGTAATTGCATTTCTGCGTGCGTGTGTCAGGGGAGTGCATGATTGCAAGCAGACACTGCCTTCATCTGCCTCACATTTCTCTCTCTCTCTCTTCTCCCACCTGTTTCCTGGAAACATCCAAATATTGGAATTTTTCCCAGGAAACTTCCACAAAATTTGCCATTTGGTTGATAAGGAAATGCATTTTATTATCAACCAAATGGACACAAAATCTCTTTGTGATTTTTACTCTTTATGATTTTTATAAATGACCTGGATGAGGGAGTGGAGGGATGGGTTGGTAAGTTTGCTGATGACACAAAGGTTGGAGGTGTTGTGGATGGTGTGGGGGGATGTCAGAAGTTGCAATGAAACATAGATAGGATGCAAGACTGGGCGGAGAAGTGGTAGATGGACTTCAACCCAGATAAATACGTGGTGATTCATTTTGGCAAGTCAAATAGGATGACAGATTATAATATTAAGGGTAAGACTCTTGGCAGTGTGGAAGATCAGAAGGATCTTGGGGTCCGGGTTCATGGGACGCTCAAAGCAGGTAGAGAATGTGGTTAAGGAGGTGTGTGGTGTACTGGCCTTCATCAATCGAGGAATTGAGTTTAGGAGTCAGGAGATAATGCTGCAGCTGTATAAGACCCTGGTCAGACCCCACTAGGAGTACTGTGCTCAGTTTTGGTCGCCTCATTACAGAAAGGATGTAGAAGCCATAGAAGGCGTGCAGAGGAGATTTACAAGGATGTCGCCTGGATTAGGTGGCATGCCTTATGAGGATAGGTTGAGAGAGCTTGGTCTTTTCTCCTTGGAGAGACGAAGAATGAGGGGTGACCTAGTAGAGGTGTATAAGATGATGAGAGGTATTGATCGAGTGAATTCTCAGAGGTTTTTTTCCCAGGGCTGAAATGGCTGCCACTAAAGGACACAGGTTTAGGTGCTGGGCAGTAGGTACAGAGCAGATGTCAGGGTAAGTTTTTCACTCAGAGGGTGGTGGGTGTGTGGAATCGGCTGCCAGCAGTAGTGGTGGAGGCGGATTCGATAGGGTCTTTTAAGAGACTTTTGGATAAGCACATGGAACTTAGTAAGATAGAGGGTTATAGGTAAGCCTAGTAGGTAGGGACATGTTCGGCGCAACTTGTGGGCCGAAGGCCTGTTTGTGCTGTAGTTTTTCTATGTTTCTATACGATAGCACAGTGGTTAGCACTGCTGCCTCACAGTGCCAGAGACGCAGGTTCGATTCCTGGCCTGGGTCACTGTCTGTGCAAAGTGTGTACATTCTCCCCGTGTCTGCGTGGGTTTCCTCCACGTGCTCCAGTTTCTTCCTGCAATCTAAAAGGTGTGCTGGTTACGTGCATGCTAAATTCTCCCTCAGTGTGCCCGAACAGGCACCGGAGTGTGGCGACTAGGGGATTTTCACAGTAACTTCATTGCAGTGTTAATGTAAGCCTACTTGTGACACAGATAAATAACAAAAAAAACCCCAAAATATCCCGATGTATTGTTTTAAAGCAATAGTTTATTTGCATTCAACCCTGCCGGCTGATACATTAAGGAATGACTACCAATCTGGTGAAACATTTGTCATTGAACAATTTTAATGTTTCTACCCTGTTTAGATTAGTGTTTCCAGGAAGTTGGCTCAACAACAGTAAATCAATGGGGATAAAATATAGTTGATTTCTGTCTGTCTGGTTTTTTTTACAGCCCATAATCCTTCTGGTCTTGTACAGTTCTAGGGAGTGATCATGCCATAAACCTTTCCTTTTGTATCCAAAATGAGAAGTGGTAATTTTTTAACTTTACAGTAGCCACATTTATTGGGCATTTACCCCAACATATATCCTACAGTGCTTTACAGGAGCATTATAAATCAAGATAAAAACAAATTACTGCGGATGCTGGAATCTGAAACAAAACCAGAAAATGCTGGAAAATCTCAGCAGGTCTGACAGTATCTGTGCAAAGAGAATAGAGCCAATGTTTCTCTCCACAGATGCTGTCAAACCTGCTGAGATTTTCCAGCATTTTCTGTTTTTGTTGCATTATAGATCAAGGTTTGAAACCAAACCACATAAAGACATATTAGGGCAGAGGCATTGGTTTTAAGGAGCAGGTTTAAGCTAGGAGGAGAGGTAGGAGATGCAGTGAGGCCTGGGGTTGGAATTTCAGAGCTTAAGACCTGGCAGCTGAAGCCAAGGATATCAATGATGATGAAAGTTGAGGTTACTTGATATCCCAGAGGGCTGAGAGGCTGCAGCGGATTACTGAGATAGGGAGGGGAGAGGCGAGAGGGAATTGTAAGCAAGGATGGGAAGGTTAATGGGCAGCCAATGTCTGGAGTTTGGAATGGAGGCTGCCGGCAACCCTGTATCCCTGAACATCACAGCGGTGGGTGGGGAGGAACATACATATAGGTCTTCCAGTCTCAGTGTCCTCGAGCAGGTCCATCCTCCTGCCTTAGAGTTCTAGGAAATCCATCTTCTTTCTTCAATGGTGGGCCAGTGATGTTGGCTGCCTTTTCAATGTGGCACCTGGGTATGAGAATGGGACTCAGGCCATCATGCTCACCCTGCCACGGAATGTGACACTAAAGTCATGGGTGCATAATTAATGAGGTTATGCCAGACAGTTGCTCTCTAGCGTCCACGATGGGAAACAGTCCACGTTCCCAACCCTGCGACGGGACTTAGTCCCAGATGCAAGAGCTTCAGTTCCAATTTTTTATAATGTCTGCAGAGTCAAGCTCCCAGCTCACTTTTCACTCCTCTTTCTCTGTAACTGCATATGGACTCGACCAAGAAAACAGAGAACAGTCAACCGATACTCCTAATCATACACCAAACAATTGAACACTTGAGAACTATGGAGGAGACCAGAGGGAACAGTGCAGGAGCAGGAAGAGAAGCATTGCAGATGATTCTTTGGTTACAAGTAAGAATAGAAGCAAGGAACACAGTTCTAACCAGTTGGGCAAGGCAGTAAAAGATGATGTTGTGGTCATCTCTGCCATAAGCTGTAAATTGGTCAGGAAGCATGAGGGGTAATAGTTTATCTTTGTCATAATCTCCCCCTGTCCCAGCCACCTGCATTTAAGGCTGGATTTTCTGTTGGGATCAGGATATCAATATTGTGATTAATTGCAGGGCCGGACCCTGCACTGTGTTGGGAGTAATCATCTGTTAATGACTTTTGCAGGATTGACCACTTCATGGCCAAGGGGCAATCTCACTGTCCACTTAAACATGATGGGTGGGCTCCTAAGGCTGGAGGCTCTCTAACAATGACACATCTGCAGCTCTGGAGCTGCCATTGTAAAGTGGAGAGGGAGGACACTTCAAGATGGAGGCGGACCAGGTAGTAACAGTTACAGAAAGGCCACTAACAAAAGGCTTGGCTGTGACGGTGGAGGGGCTCTACTGATGAGACACAGGAGCAGATGTAGGCCATTTAGCCCACCAGGTCTGGATGGCTACGATGAGTGTAGGGGGTGTCCTGCTCAGAATGAAGCATGAGCTTGACTACATCACTTCGGAACACACTCCAGGAGGCCACCTCATTTAATTGGGTGCTGGGTAGAATTTGCTTGCTAACTGGAAAATCCGGCATGGGAAGGAGGCCTTATTGGTCCCTGTACTGGCCTAATTTGTTCCCCCCAACTTTCCGATGGGTAGCCATCTTGTCCCCGATCTGGCTTTTCTCAAAATGGTTCCATCTCTGAACTGTACGAGGAAGCCACTACAGTGGCTGATGGCCAGAAATTCTGTGTCCACGTACCTCTAATCCCACCCCCGTTTCACCTCAGAAATTTGGCCTTTAATGTCGGTATGACTGTGACTAAAATTTGGACCTTGGATACAGCTGGAGGAAACAAATTCCAAAATCTCTTACGAGTAATTACAGGTTACACGGTGAATAGGAAATAGTCCCGTGCCCATGTGTGGGAAACAAATTGGAATTATGTAACATTGATACCATGGTTTCAAACAAAACTTGGCAAAGCATTTGATTGTGCTTGCTTTTTGTTATAAAAAAGAGCTGTGCTGAATTCAGTGCCTATAAGAATGTTTCAGAATCCAAAGGGTTAAATTCACCATCAAAGGGAAAATACTTCACAAATAGCTGCTTTCAACTTCCTTATTCTATTCAAATGAGTTGAGCAGCACCATATAAATGGACTTAAGTAGTAGACTGTACACCAGCATGACCATTGTGCCTACTGATGTCCCAAACTAATGCAATGGAAAAGCTTGTATTAGTTGTCCTCTGGGCTCTGCCCCTGAGCAAAGGTAAGTGCGTCTCACACACTATGACTGATGATTTTGCAGTAGTAAAGCTTATATGCATTTTTATATTTATGTAAATAATTGTGATGTGAAATAAGATATTGTCATGAAGGTGTAATTCTTCAATAAGTTTGACAATGGGCTTGGATGAAAAATATGGGGCATTAGAAACACGAAAAGTGGGAGTTTCGGTGGAGGGGTTGGGGGCTGGCTTGGTTGGAGGGGTGGGGGTGCCGTGGTGGTGGGGGGCGGGGGTGGGGGCATGGTGGGGTGACTCCCATCCCCCTCACATTCCCAGCTCCTTTTGTGACATCAAATTTGCAAGCATCAGACCCAATGACCAGCAATCCTGACCCTCACAGGAAATACTACCAGTTTAAGAACATAAGAAGTAGGAACAGGAGTAGGCCATCTAGCCCTTCGAGCCTGCCCCGCCATTCAATAAGATCATGGCTGATCTGAAGTGGATCAGTTTCACTTTCCTGCTTTCTCCTCATAACCCTTAATTCCCTTGCCTACCAAAAACCTATCTACCTGTGACTTAAATATATTTAGCGAGGCAGCCTCCACCACTTCAACAGGCAGAGAATTCCAGAGATTCACCACCCTTTGTGTGAAGAAGTTCCTCCTCAACTCCATTCTAATCTGCCGCCCTTATCTTGAGGATGTGCCCTCTAGTCCTACTGTCCTTTCTGAGCTTAAACCTACGCAAATTCCTGCCACTGGAAGTTTTCACACATTCCCGATTGGAAAGTTTATGCACTTTTGGGCCCACATCCGCAGTTGGGTCTCAGCACCACTGGAGGTGGGAGTGACCTAATTTACAAAGTCAGACCATTAGAATCTAAAGCAGTACAAAATAACTTGTTCTCTTCAAAGCGAGTCCTTGTAATGCACAATGAACTTTAGGAATTCTGTGATATTTAATGTGAGTGATCCTTTAACGTGCGGCCCTAATTGAAAAAGTGCAGTATACCAATAGCTTTTACTGCAGATAAAGAGGAATAAAACCAAGAGCAGTATGACCAGATAAAAAAAGATGACAGTCTTTCTTTTTGATTGCGTAAGAGAAACTATTGGTTGTAGCTGTTATAAATGATTCCTACATCAGGGTAATTAATTCAATACCAGTGACTTTTTAAGAACAGATATATTGTATTTACTATCTCCCTAGGATAAACTTTCCTTCAGTGTAATGTACTTTTCACCTCAGATAAATTTGAGAGTTAAGCTCACACCTCACTAAATCAGTACTGTAGACCTTTAGCATTGACTGAGTTGGAGGCTATTCAACCTATTGTGGCTGCCTATGCTTTGATAAAGGCACCCAAGGTGAATCCTGCTGTTCTCCCAATAATTTCTGTTTCAAATACTTAACCAGTTTTTTATAGTTTTTGTAAAGTATTGCATGTCATCTGCTTCAACCACTCCCTGTGATAACTCACTCCAGATCCAAGAATACTAACATTTTACTTAATCTCGCCCTCCATTCTTTTATAGTCTAACTACCATATCGGAAAGAAAAGCTTGCAAACTTTAAACTTGCGTGTTAACTATGTGTGATGAAATTATTCAAGGATCTTAGTTTTCCTAAAAGAGGTTGACAGGAAGCATTATGGTCAAGTTTTCTCCTTGATACCTCAGACTAAATAAAAATAGCCCTCCATTTGTTAGCACCCTGTCCAATTCTAATTACATATATTCATGTGAGAACAAAGCTATTTTGGATTGTATCAATCAGCTTATTAGCTGAATCTGAGAGGTCCATGCATTGGTGTTGCAATTTAAAGTTTATTTATTAGTCACAAGTAGGCTTACATTCACATTGCAATGAAGTTACTGTCTAGTCCTAGTTACTGTCTAATTCCCTAGTCACCACATTCCAGCGCCTGTTCGGGTACACTGAGGGAGAATGTAGCTTGGCCAATTCACCTAACTTGCACAGCTTTGAACTGTGGGAGGAAACCCACACTGACATGGGGAGAATGTGTAAACTCCACATAGTGACCCAAGCCGGGAATCGAACCCGGGTCCTTGGGCACTGTGAGGCAGTTGTGCTAACCACTGTGCCACCATGCTGCCCCATTGGGAGATAAAAATGCATTTATCTCAGTGTTGGCTTCCTCTGATAAAGTTGCACCTCCAATTCAATAGTTCATCTGGCACATTGAGGAAAGTCCAGGGGGAATGTCATTTTTTCCAAACAACTTAATTTGAATGCAATTTTGACTAAACAAATTTTGTTCGTAATTTCTTTTAACACCAATGTGTAGTGAAATGTGATCCACGTTATTTATGGTGAAGCTATCAAAATGACGATATCTCCAAATTCCATAACTATGCAATGTTAAGGTTTAGTATGGCTGGAACATGTTGTTGAGCCAGATTGATAACTTATTTCAATTTATGGTCAGTCACCTTGAAGACAAACACCCGAGGCACTTGCTCCTATTGTCTCTGTTCCCACTCACAGAATTGATTTGTGTACTGATTGCAGACACAATAAAGATATGCCAATCTTGTGGACACAGCTAAGTATATGATCATTATCAACATGACTGTATAGAATGGTAAAAATAGCAATTTCTTTAACACATTTGCTTTCAATTTTTTTATCTTCTCCCAAAACGTTCAATATTTGGATTGCCCAAAGAGCTTTGCAAAAAGTGTTTTTCTCTTCCTGACATTTATAGCAACTTGCATTTATATAGCATCTCTAATGTAGTGAAGCATTCCCAAAACAGTTCACAAGATCATTACCAAACAGAATTTGACACTGAGTCAAGTAACAAGATATTAGGTTCAGCCAGTCTGAAGCAGAAAGACTTGGGAAGGTGCCAGGCGGAGATTCCAAAATCGAGGATCTGGGTAGTTGAAGGCAACTTAAAGTGGACCATTGGGAATCAGGAATGAGCAAGAGGCTCAAATTAGAGGCCACAGGATTCTGAGAAGGTTGTCATGTTAGAGGAAGATTCAAAAATAGGATGTTGATGTCTTCTCTACACCTTTCATTCAAAAACAAGTTCCTTTTCATCAGTGCAGGAAGCGGCTATTAGCCAGTCCATAATTTTTCTAAAAAATTTCTAAGGCAGCCAAACTGATCAATGATAATAAGCCATTTTTTTGCACCATGTAAATTAGCATGAATAATCATTTAATACTTGTTAACTGTACCTGAATGCATGTAACAAAAAAATGGGCACTCAGCCCATCAATATTGTGCAATTCCCCCAGCATGGGATGCCATTACTTACTTTGGTAAGGGATAGTTCTGTATGAATTATTCAAACAAGTTGCAAAATATCTACATGTTCCTCAACCCCACTACTTTCTTGCTTTGTTCATCACACCATGAAAGCATTTATTAATCTTTGACATTGATAAGGTTAATGAACGTAGTAAGCTAATGATAGGTTCTGAGAACTTTTGTCACCTGTTGATAGGGACAATGCTGCAAATTTACCTGGTGAAGTTCACATATAACTACTGCCTTTGTAAATCCCAGTCTGTGTAAACGATAGCCTGGGGGGCTAATGTCCCAGACAGACCTAGAGAGCCTCCCTGCCTGTCTAGATGCAGTGACAGCGAGCTTCCCCAAACCTGGCCATCATTCCCTCACCTCCAGAAGTGGAGTCCTTTTAAAGTTAAACTTTGGCAACAGTGGATTTTTAAAAAATCAACCATTGAGTGCTTCTCCTTTCCTGCCATTACATCCCGGGATCCAAGGTCAGGGGATTATATTTAAAGGACAACCAGATGACCATTTGCTCACCGCTAGATTCACAGACATTTACATCGTGCGAGGAGGCTTCGTTCCTAGATCAGCTTCCAAACGAACCCGGAGTAGTTTGTCTTTCTTTCTAAGACAGCCCTCCCACTCCCACCACGCATACCCATTGGTCTTACCTCACCTGTCCAGCCTCTATTCCCCGACACACATCCACCCTGATACACGCCAACACCCCCCCCCCCCACACACACACACACACGTCTACCCCCCCCACGCACACACATGCACATGCACACATGTCCACCCACACACACACGCACACACGTCCACCCACACACACACATGTCCACCCACACCACACCGCACACATATCCACCCACACCGCACCACCCACACACACACACACACACACACACACACACACACACACACACACACACACCCACCCACCCATCCCCAGTTGAGCTGCCTCCTATGCCCAGCCTCTGTGCAGTTTCATCTATGTTCACCTGATCACAATCAAAAGCTGACACTTGCGACCTGTGCCCAAGCAGGGGAAAATGGTGACTATTCACTGCAAGGCCATGGAAGAAGTCAACCTTGCCAGGTCCACACAACAGATATGCTGTCGGGAATGTGCAGGGAGTGATTAAATATTTATGGTACTCCTTTTGGGTTTCCATGTCAAGGGTGGCACGGTGGTTAGCACTGCCACCTGTCAGCACCAGAGACCCAGGTTCAATTCCTGGCTTGGGTGACTGTGTGGAGTCTGCACGTTCCCCCATGTCTGCATGGGTTTCATTTCCTCCAACAAATCTGGAAGATGTGCTGGTTAGGTGCACTGGCCTTGTTAAATTCTCCCTCAGTGTAGCTGAACAGGCGCCAGAGCATGGTGACAAGGGGATTTTCGCAATAACTTCATTGCAGTGTTAATGTAACCCTACCTGTGACGCTAATAACTGAAGTTCAAATGAAACACAAGGCGAAGTACCCACATCACTTGTATGTCTGAGCCTAATTTGATGCAAATATCTTCTTCTGAACTAGGTTCGCAAAGCCTCTTGGAGAGATTTACCCCCAGATCCTTGGAGGAAACAACATTGGATAGCGGCAGTGGTGAGTGTTTATTTACTTTCTTATAGAGGTGCATGAACTTTTAAAACTGTAATTTTAAAAAAATGTCAATTGGAGAGATGTCAGGGTTAAGAAATAAAGTGTTCTCCACTCTGGGAATCCATGTCAGTTTCGCACAGTCAGTTAAGGCCAAATTCTTGCAATTCCAAAAAAAAGCCCTGACTGTCGACATTTAATTTTCCCCACAGGCTATATTTAGAAGGATACAAAGGAGACCATTTAGTGTCTAATAACCTTAAAGGCATTATTTACGAGCTTAAACTACCTGTACGCTGACATAAAGTTTAGTTATTTATTCGTCACAAGTAAGGCTTACATTGACACTGCAATGAAGTTACTGTGAAAATCTGCTAGTCACTTCCAGTGAGTTTGAAAGAAAATTGGAAAATGAGTCAGACTGACAAGCCTCAAGCTTGTTCACATGCCTGATTTCAGTCCTGAATTGCCTATAGTTCTCATTATTAAAAAAAAATTCATGGGATGTGGGCATAGCAGTCCGGGCCAGCATTTATTGCCCATCTCTAATTGCTCTTGAGTTGAGAGGCTTGCTAAGCCATTTTGGAAGGCATTTTTTTAAAGAAACAACCACATTGCTGTCGGGTAGGACTCACAGACTAGGTAAGGATGGCAGATTTCATTCCCTAAAGAATGACAGTGAACCAGATGCATTTTTACAACAATCAACACTGGTTTCATGGTCATTGTTAGACTTTTATTGAATTCAAATTTCGCCATCTGCTGTGGTGGGTTTCAAACCCTTGAGTTTGAACTAGAACTAGCGAGCATGGCCTCAAAATAAGGGGAAGCAGATTTAAGACTGAGTTGAGGAGGAACTTCTTCACCCAAAGGGTTGTGAATCTGTGGAATTCCCTGCCCAGTGAATTGAGGTAGTTGAGGCTACCTCATTGAATGTTTTTGCGGGAAGGATAGATACATTTTTGAACAGTAAAGGAATTGAGGATTATGGTGAACGAGCAGGTAAGAGGAGTTGAATCCATCAAAAAATCAGCCATGATCGTATTGAGTGGTGGAGTAGACTCGAGGGGCCAGATAGCCTACTCCTGCTCCTAATTCTGATGTTCTTATAGGTCCCTAGGGCCTTACCCCAGGTCTCTGGATTATTAGTCCAGTGATTATGCCACGAAATCTCCCATTTTTAAGACTGTGCGCCCTTATTCATCGCTCACCAGAAGAAATATTTATCTTTGATGTTATCCTACTGAATTCTTGTATTGTTTTAAATACATCAGTCTGATCATTGATTATAATTTAAATCTTAGATTCCTCTGTTCATCCATATTTTCTCAACATTTGTTCACAACTGTTATCTGTCTATTTGCATATTTTACATATTTTGTGCTATTGAACCATAGCAGTTAGGGGATGCTTTGCTGGAGATATCTCGTACTCTGTGGTGCAACTGTTAATAAAGTCATTTAATAGCATGTTCTGCCTGCAAACTCATGCCTCCCATTAAATTTGGGATATTGGATTGATTCTTCAATAAGGAAGTGACAGTCAAAGACAATATTTAGTGGAAGGCAGAGGTGTAGTGGTATTGTCACTGGACTAGTAATCCAGAAAGTCAGGGTAATGCTCTGGGGACCCAGGTTCAGATCCTGCTATTGCAGATGGTGAAATTTTAATTCAATAAAAAAATCTGGAATTAAAAGCCTAGTGATGACCATGAAACTATTGCTGATTGGTGGACCAGATGGATTTTTACAATGTCCTTTAGGGAAGGAAACCTGCCTCCCTTACCCGGTCTGGCCTATATGTGACTCCAGATCCATAGCAATGCGGTTGATTCTTAAATGCACTCAGGGGTGGGCAATAAATATTGGCCTGACCAGCATTTCCCATATCCCATAAATAGATTTAAAAAAAATCTGGATCTGTGTGCAGTGTGCATAACTTATGCAGAGTTCATGAGGACTTTCACCCTTCACCATCTGACGTTACTTCAACTGTGTTACAGGGCTCTGCAGCACTTGGGGAAATGGAGCATTCAGGACGTTTGATGACAAGTTTTACCATTTCACGTCAACCTGCAACTACGTTCTGAGTCGCCATTGCATAAAGGGTGGAGAGGATTTCAACATCCAAATCCGCAGAGGGCCAAATGGCAATCTCGAACATATTTACATCAAGATAGAAGGCATCAAAATTCTGCTGGTGAATGGGACCATTTCAGTTCAAGATGTGAAGTAAGTTTTCTCTGCGTGTACTTTTTAATTGCAGACTTTTTTGTTGCTTGCTGTACATTTATTTCTGCCTACCAACACATCATTGGGCACTTTGATACAATTAACATTGGTAGCTACTGCCAAGATGACTTTAATAGGAAATTCCAGCAGCGTGGAGCTCAGGAGGAGGCCATTTGTCCCACCATGCATGTGCTGCATCTTTGATACAGCTCTCAATCAATCCCAATCCTCTTCCTTACAGCCTTACAAACACTTCCCTTCAAGTATTTATCCAATTCTTGTTCCAGTGCTACCCCTCAATCTACTTCCCCACTGCCTTCTCCTCCTCCACTCTCCCACCACCCTTTCCATAAGCATTCCAGATCATAAAAAACGTAAAAAATTGTTTCCTCATATTGCCTGGGGTTCTTTTGGTAATTGCATTGAATCAGTGTCCTCTGGTCACCAACCATACTGCCTTATTACTAACTTGTATATTGAACATCACTGTTTGTCAGTGGTGGAAAGAGTGAATATTTAAAATGGTGATGGAGTACTCATGAAGTGGGCTGTTTTATCTTGGATGGTGTTGACCTATTTGAACGTTGTTGGAGCTGCACTCATCCAGGCAAGTGAAGAATATTCCAAGACGGTGCTGACTTGTGCCTTGTAAATGGTGGTCGGGATATTGGGAGCCAGTAATTGAGTTGTTTGAAACAGAATTTCCAACCGTTGATATGCTCTAGTAACCACAACATTTATATGGCTTGTCCAGTTCAGTTTCTGATCAATAACCTCCAGGATGTTGATGATGGGGAAGCCAGCAATAGTAATGCCTTTGAATGCTATTTAGAAATGCTTAGACTCCTTCTTGTTGGAGATGGTCGTAGCCTGGTACTTGTGTGTTGCAAATAATACTTGTCATTTATCAGCCCAAGCCTGAATGTTGCCCACAATTTGTTGCATTTGGATATACTGCTGCGGTGTCTGAAGAGTCACGAATGGCACTGAATATTGCACAATCATCAATGTACTTCTCCACTCTGATCCTGTGATGGAAGGAAGATCATTGATGAAGATAGTTAGGCTTAGGACCCTACCCTGAGGAACTCTGAGCAATGATCTGGGACTGGGATGATTGGTTTCCAACAACCACAACCATCTTCCTTTGTGTCAGACATGACTTCAATCAAGAGGCTTGCTTCCCTCAATTTTTGTTGACTTCAATTTTGCTAGGGCTGCCTTGACACTAAGGGGAAATGTTGTCTTGATGTCACAGGCAGTCGTTCTAATTTCTCTACTTGAAGTCAACTCTTTTGTCTATATTTGGAACAAGGCTGTAATGAGGTCAGGATTTGAGTGGTCCTGGAGGAACCCAAACTCAGCATGAGTGAGCGCGTTATTGATGTGTAAAGCTTTTTGAAAGCACTGTCAATGACCTTTTCCATCACTTTGCTAATGATGTGTATTGACTGGTGAGATGTCGCAGTGAATTATGTGAAGAATTAATAGTTCTTTAGGGGGATAATGTTTGTCATTCTCCTGTTCCAAATTCCAAATATACAAACCAATTTGATAAAAAAAAATCTTTACTTGACCAAAGCTGAATCTTGTGCTGTAAAAATAACTTCTGTAAGATGATATTATAATTGTTTCTTCTTTCAGAGTAACCGTTTCATTCAACATTATCTTTATTTTACAGAATAAGTCTACCACATCATGACAAAGTAATTGGTGTCTATAAAAGTGGAATTTACACAAAAATTTCAAACAGGAAACATACTATATCCATGATCTGGAACAGAGCAGACGCATTATGGGTATGTTGTTTTATTCAATAGCTTCGTATTCATTTTTAAGTTAGTTTTATGTTACTCCAATGGAGTAACATATGCCAAATAGCACATTGTATTATGATTGTCTTTAATGGAGAACAATGTGTGTTCTTTTGGTACAAATATAAATCTCAGCAATTGATTTGCTATTGGTCTACCGTTTTGACCTGAAATAATGGTTATGTTGCATAATTATCTAGATAAATATCAGACAGAGGCAAAATCTCTGGCAGCATCCACACCTTTCACTAAGAAACTCTAGGTTGCCAAGGAAGGAATAGTTAGATGGATTGAATGGTCTCTGTCATTTATATTCAAATGTATTAATACATTTGTGTCAATAAGAGTTGGATAATGCCCCCAGGTTACAAGAGCAAAGGTTCAACTCTATGTCCCTCTCATCCAAACTTGGTAGCTATAGGCTCTGCTGCCTTATAAAAGGCGTGTACTATTTAGTATTTAGTATTACATCTGGGACGGGCTGAAGCCACGTGTCAAAACTGCCACAATTACAGCTGAGCCAAAGATACCTTTCGAGCTTTTTGTGAAAACATTCTATAACTTGAGCTCTTCCTTAGACCTGGGAAATAGAAACGTGTTTCACTGTGTGGATCGAGGATTGGCCCCAAGTGTTCTTAGTTTGGAAAAGGATGTAGATCAAATTTTCCTCCAGCCTCATCTGAACTTGAGAAGCCTGATATAGCATCAGAAGTTTTCCCTTTGCAAAATCAGTCAAGTTATAACATTCTCATTTATATATCTCATTAAGATATCAATTAGTGCTTATTCTTAATTGCCCTTGAACAGAATATTGCCATGTCAGAGAGCAGTTAAGCACAGATTACGTTGTTTATGTTCGGAGTCATTTGTAGGCCAGCTCTATTAAGATTTCCCCTCCTGAAGGTCAGCAGTGAGCTAGATATGATTTAATGAGATTCTAGTTGTTTCATGATTATTATTTATCAACCTGGCAGTTTATTCTAGATTAATGAATTTCAGCTGCCCTGGTGAGGTTTGAACTCATGGGCAGAATTTACCATTTTCTACTGAGTGGCGGCTTGCAGCTGCATGGCCGGGTTTTCTTCCCAGATAATCAAACATTCTGTGCAGAAGAGATCTGGAGGTGTTTCCCACGCTGCCACACTGACGGGAAGGGGCGGGAGAAAGGTGGCAGCCAGGAATCTTGAGATCTCCAACAGAAAAAGAAACAGGATGACTCCCACGCACAAACTGAGACCCTTCCCCACCCCATGGACACTGGAGACCCTCTTCCATGCACAAGGAGAACCTCCCATACATCCCCCTATAAGATCCTCTTGGCACTTCCTTCTGACAGTGGCAGGGTGCTGGTGCCATGCTAGGATGCCAGGGGACAGTGCCAGGGTGCTGGACAATGCTAAAGTGGTAGTGACAGGAGCAGTGCCAGGGGACCAGAGTGCATGCCAAGATGCCAGGGGCTAGTGCTGCAGACCATCTCAGGGTCTGTGGGTACAGTCTTGTGTTAGTTTGTACCCATGTCAGCATTTGTGCTCCCTGCAAATGCAGGTGCAAAATCCTGGCCAAAGTCTCCAGAGCATTAGTCCTGGGCTCTGGATTCATATTTCAGTAACCTTACCATTACACTGCTATGCCTTGCAATCATCAGCTTGAAGAAGTAATTTTGGTTGAGATAAAAACCAACTGTGTCCTGCATACTCAGTGTATGATTTTAGAACTGCTGATTGATTGATGCTCCTTCTCATATGCCTAAAGTGTTGCATTTATTTTTTTCTTTCTAGGTAATTCTTGATGATAAATATAAAGGACAATTGTGTGGCCTTTGTGGAACATTTGACAAAAACAGCAGCAGAACTTATGGTAAAAAGAATAAAATAAAAGTGAATATCGCTGAAGAAAAAAGATATGTTGTCATAGCTTTGCATCTGCACTCATGAAACACACAATGCCAGGCAATGTTCCTTCTTGTCTACTGAGTAACTGTTTTTGAATATAGGTAGCTTCTAGCAAGTGTAAGTGAGCCATTGTGAGTCTGACCGATAATCATAAATTGGCATAATTATTTGTAGCTCAGGATCGTTCAGCAAGTGCTGTTCTATCATAGAACCACATCCAACATCAGAGATCTTGTGAAACTGAGTTCAGTTTCTAGTGATCTGCCTGTTCTGCTCTCTAATAGTCTCGGGGTAATTGCAGACACATGCACTATTGTTGTGCTTGATGACATTCAATTGGCTCCTATGTCTTGACTCGATTGTCTTTTTGCAGATTCAACTTTTATAAATGAAAACAAACTGGATGTTTTGGGTCACGCTTGTTCTAGCAAACACCATTCGAGCAAATCGTGTCAAGCAAGTGATGTAAGTTTCTAGCCAGAGAAGTAACTACAAAATGACAACACAGGAATTTTGATCTGATGTAGAAATTTACGGGCGGCACCGTAGCACAGTGGTTAGCACTGCTGCTTCACAGCTTCAGGGACCTGGTTCGATTCCTGACTCCTGTCTGTGTGGAATTTTCACATTCTCTTCGTGTCTGCATGGGTTTGCTCCGGTTTCCTCCCACAGTCCAAAGATTTACGGGTTAGGTTGATTGGCCATGCTAAAATTGCCCTTTAGTGTCTTGGGATGTGTAGGTTAGGGGGATTAGCAGGTAGATGTGTAGGGATATGGGGATGGGGCCTGGGTGGGCTTGTGGTCGGTGTAGACTCGATAAGCCGAAGGGCCTGTTTCTGCACTGTAGGGTTCTATGATTCTATGAAATTACACAGCTGCTGATAACAGCAGACAAACACTGAGGACATAAGTTTCTCCTTTCTCTCTTGTCCACATTCCGATTACATATATCTCAGTTTGCTTAAGTAAGTCAATTTGGAAAATATACATTGTTTCTGCCAGACATTAATCCTATTCTCCACCCCACAACTCCGAGGATAAATTTCATGGAGGCGACAGGGTGTGGACCACCAACTGGAGAGCTGGCGAGAGATCCACATTACCTCCTCCGGGGAACTTTGGCCAAATTATGAGCCAATCAGGCAATTAACATACTGCTGGCCAGCCCTCCATCAAGGCCTTGGGGGCTAGAAATCCCGCATGCCACCAATCAGAGGCTGGCAGCTCTTCTTTACTCAGCAGCGCCATGGGGAGGGAGTGGCTGCTGCTGGAATGACGCCCACTGGAATCCAGGATCGTGGGACAACCCAGGCCTCAGGTAAGTGATGGCAAGATGGTTTTCACGAGATTTAGGTCATGGAAAGGGGGCTGTGTGGGGGACGGCAGCATGGTTAATCTGAGCAGAAATATGATCACATACATAACAAGAATGTTTTCAAGTAAACGTTATGATGGGTCTCATTTGTGTGTTCAATCTACCACAGGACGTGAAGTACCCCACATGATGTGGTCCAGGAGAAGCATGAGGACTCCTCAGAGATGTTTCTATACTCTTGAGGGCTCCATAGTTTAAGGGCTCCTTTGGTGGGTCTTGGAATGACCTCAGTGAGATCCATGAGGTTAGCCTCTTAGAGTATGAGCTCCTTGATTGAGATAATGATTGCTTGCCCAATCAGGGAGCCTCACCTATATATATATATTTCTGAGGTGTGTCAGGGATACTGACACTCTGGATTCTGACTGTGTCCCTGAAGTACCCCAGGGAGTGGAATTGAGTTTGTAAATAAAGGGAATCTGGTGAAGGGACACGAGCCTCTGAGGAGTTATTTCAGGACCAGTTGGTCATTATTTGGATGGTGATCTGCTGCTCATTATAAAGTAAGCAAAAGCAGATGGTGGAATCAGGGACAGCAGTGGAGAGATTATGTTGGAGACTGCAAAATATTCCAACTGGACACATACTGAAACTCTGGGAAGTTGAAGCAGAGATACTTCTGGAGCAGGAGCAAGTACGTGTACGGTACCAGCAGGCATTCCAGGCACAATGTGGCTGCTTGCAAACAGATTATAGGAGTCAATGTCAAGTATAAATAGCAAAATGTCACATGCCTTTATGATGACATCTTCATCCATTGAAAGAGTGGCCATCATGAGGCAGTCCAACATGCATGCAGGTCCTCACTAATGGCTTACACACACTGAATGCAACCTTAAGTAGGATTGGTGGGCTCCTAGCATTGACTGTTCAGCGTCTCACTAATATACAACAAGTGACTATTCAGCTCATTACTAACAGGAAGTGTGGGTGGGTCATGTAAGGGAAGATGGAAAAGGGGGATGTGGAGCAGGGAAGCCTGCTTGAAACTTATCCCCCCCTCACCCTCCTCCTCACCACCCCACTTATTATTTTGTGTCCCAATAAGACTTTAAGACTTAAAGATGAGCAATTGGTACATTGTGGGGGTGGGTGCTGTGGTCACGTGGCTGTAAATGAGTCTGCTAACGCAATCTAACTATTCCACAAACATTCAATTGTTTCACCTCCGATGCTCAGTGACAGCAGTGAGTACCATCGACAAGATGCACTGTAGGAACTCACCAGGGCTTCTTAGGCTGCACCTTCCAAATCCGTGACCACTACCATTTAGGAGGACAAGGGCAGCAGATACCTGGAACACCACTACATGGCGGTTCCCCTCCAAGTCACTCACCATCCTGACATGGAACGATATCACCATTCCTTCACTGTCCCAGGATGAAAATATTAGAATTTGCTTCCTTACAGCATTGTGGATGTACCTACACTTCAGGGTCTGCAACGGTTCAAAATGTCAGCTCACCACCACTTTATGGAGGGCAACTAGGGCTGGGCAGTAATTGCTGGCCTAGCCAGTGACACCCCACATCCTGTAAATGATTTTTAAAAATGTCAAATCTATAACATACATGAAGTAACATTTTAACATTTAGAATCATCAATATTTAAAAAGGATACAACTTGCCTGTGATTGTGAATTAATTAATTTAATGCACCAAATCATTTAGGGGAAAAAAAGTAAAGAATATGTAAAATATAAAGATGTCCTTTGGGCCCCACCTCTGCTTTAATATCTGAGAACTCAAATTATTTTGAGTTACTACCAGAAAGTATTTTCAGAACTATCTCCAGGTTCCCAAACAGATAATGCTGGATTTGTTTTTTACAGAGTTAGTTGTGTAAATTTGTATCAGTCTTTCAAGCCTGAAATTATGAATAATAGGTTTATTTAGCTTATTGTTATCTTAATCCATAACAAGTCCAACAGCAATTCTAGACGGCATTCCTCATGAACCTTGGATGCATTGGTCACATCGTCATATCTTTAGGATTCTTTGCCAACAGTCGTGGCTCCTCCACAAGTTAATCTTCTCGACTGTGGTACTGTATTCCAGAACCAGCTGTGCCCTCAGCCAAGCTGTTACAGCACAGCTATAACACTGGCATCTACCCAATAACGTGGAAGATTGCCCTGTGCAGAAGAAACAGGACAACTAATCTGGCCAATTACCCAATCATCAAAGTGATGGAAGGTGTTGGTGACAGTGCTACCAAGGGGTTTACTCAGCAATAGCTTGCTCTTCAATGCAGTTTGTGGTCATAGAATCCCTGCAGTGCAGGGGGAGGCCATTCGACCCATTGATTTTGCACCGACTCACATTTTTTATCTCGCTCGTAACCCCTCTCATTCCTCCAACCTTGGGGCACCAAGGGGCAATTTAGCATGGCCAATCAACCTAATCTGCCCGCAGAATCATAGAACCCCTACAGTGCAAAAGGTGGTAATTCAGCCTACCAAGCCTGCAATGTCAACACTTGCACCCAGGCCCTGTAACCCCACATACCTACTCATTCCCCTGACACTAAGGGGCAATTTAGCATGGCCAATCAATCTAACCTGCACGTCTTTGGAGTGTGAAGGGAAACCGGAGCAGCTGGAGGAAACCCACGCAGACACAGGGAGAATGTGCCAACTCCACACAGTGACCCGAAGCCAGAATTGAACCCAGGTCCTTGGTGCTGTGAGACAGCAGTGCTAACCGATGTGCCACTGTGCTGCCCCGTGTCGTTTTAGGACCTCTCGATTCCTTGGTAGTCTAAAGGTTGGGATTCATCGCACTCACCACCGTGGCCCAGGTTTGATTCCAACCAGAGAATGAAGCTTCCTGGTTGATGTGGGAGCATTTATGCCTCTATGGCATGGTACAGATTGATGCCACCAGCACCATTTCAATTCTTGTGCCAGCTGTGATAATTCATGGAGGCCTGTCTCCTTTCCTTGCCCAGTGCGTGATACAGAATGTTGCCCCTCAAGCTAGGTAGCTAATTAGCTCTCTAAAGGATAGAGATGCCTATGGTCCTTTGTGGACTCTGGCTAATTGCTAACCTGTCTGTCCAGACTTTATTACAACCCTGTTGGCTGAAGCGAGTAGCATGGATGCCTTTAAGAAGAAGCTTGATAATGAGGGAGAATGGAATGGAAAGATATGCAGAAAGGGTTAGATGAAATAAGGTGACTGGTAGCCTGTAGCCACATGTTTGTGTTAGCAGCTCTGTCAAATGCATGCATTTGTAAGCTAAAATCACCAAAATATTCAAAGATTCAGTAAAATGTAAAGACTCAAAATTGCATGCTCAGCAATTCCCCTGCGATGAGGGCCAATAGTGTCCTCTAAACACTCTTCAATGAGCAGAGTTACTGGGAGGACAGCACAATACCAGCAATGTAGCAGATGCAAATAGAAACTGGGACACATCTTTGGCATTCTGGAAGTTGCCCAAATCTTCCCTCCATCCTATAAATGCTCTTTTTGGCCCCCGAAGGCGTTGGAAACAACACTATTTTCCCACTGTAGAGCTGACTAGTAGGTCTATTTGCGGAGGGTGGAACACCTCAGCTGTTTTGAGGTAACAGTAGCTCTTTAATGTTTGGTTGCCAGTGAGAAGGAGCAAAGTTCTATCCTATTTGGTACCTTCTAAGAGATAGATGAAAGGTCCAATTCTTAAAGGGCAATCTCTTAGTCAAGGCAGAGACCTGAGTTACCGAGCAGCCACTATTTACCTGAGGTTTCTGCTGGTCTCCTGCTGTAGATGCAGTGGGGACTGGTGAAATCTCCATGGGGTACTTCCAAAATACGGTTGTAATTTGGTTAGGTTTTATATTGCAGGATGCATAACATTTGTTTTAGGTGGGTTTCATACCCTTCTTAGAAGTTGATATCTTCTAGTTTGGCCGTGAGTGTAATTCTGGGGTGTGAGCAAGCATTGGAAAATCTTGAGTGAAATATTACTCTCCATTTCCTTCATTAACACCTAAAATCTGGGTGAAATAAAGGGGAAGCTCTCCAACATACAACTCACCCTTGTACATCCTTTTCCCAAACCCATACCTGTACACCCAGTAAGTAATTCTGTCCTAATTCCTGTATGGAACTGCTGATTGTGTAATATTGGTGAAAATAAATTCCGTTCTTCATATTTCAAAGAGATGGTGTGGGGGTGGGGTGCGGTATGCATTTTCTGGGTTTCTAGATAAACGGGACTCTAATCTCTCTCGTTCTGATTTTTTATTCTCAGCAATGTAAAGCAATTTCACGTCATTTCATGTCGTGCCTGAACAGCAAGCTAATTGGACAATACTGGCAGATGTGCCAGGCAGATGTTTGCAGCTGTAAAGGACCAAGCTGTAAATGTGCTGGTTTCGCAGAGGTTGCACGGCATTGTAATAAAGACACATATAGTGTGTGGAAAAGTTGGAGGGCAGAGACAAAGTGTGGTAAGTAGATTTTTTTCCGACGATGGCAAAGGACTATTCTTCAAATCAAACTTGAATTCCCATGTTTATACTTAGTAACTGTGACATTTTGAATGGTCACAATGATAACAATCGGCAACATTTCATCCTCAGCTCAGCCCACCTGTCCTGAGAATCAGATTTACAAGGAATGTGGCCCAGCCAGTATACCGACCTGCACTGATCCAAATCCTCAACAGAGTGATCACTGTGTGAATACCTGTGTATGTCCAGAAGGTAAGGAAATCTTAAAGGGAGACCTGATAGAGCTCTACAAAATTATGAGAGGCAGAGACAGGGTAGAAAGACAGAGGCTTTTTCCCAGGGCAGAAGTGTCAACTACGAGAGAGCACAGGTTCAAGGTGAGAGGGGGGAAAAGTTTAAGAGAGGTGTCCAGGGGAGGTTTTTCACGCAGAGTGGTGGGTGCCTGGAACACACTGCCAGAGGAGTGCAGGAAGCAGGCACATTAACAACATTTAAGAGGCATCTCGATGGATACATGAATAGGGAGGAAATAGAGGGATACGGACTGAGTAAGGGCAGAAGGTTTTTTTTAGTTAGGGATCATGATTGACATGGGCTTGGAGGGCCAAAGAGCCTATTCTTTATTCTTCGTGCTTTAAAGATGCTGGAAGTCCTGTTGTTTTGCTTGATTATTCATTGTTTAATTTTGCCAAATACTTGTGATATTGTGAACTTAATTCATGGCATCTCAATTCATTCTGATGGAAGGAATTTTGGAAAGGGTTCAAACAGAAATGGAGGCAGATGATGAAGGAGATATAAGAAAGAGGTTTTTTCAAAACCAGGAATGTTGCAATGCAAATATATGATGATAAATGCAAATGAGACTTAAAGGTTATAAAATTGAGCTCTGTGGCATCAGAGGTGGAATAACGTGGGCTGCAAGGCTGGCTACTTCTGGCACGACCCACACACCACCTCCATGCTGGGAAATGGGTACTCATGCTTTCCACATGCCAAAGACACCAGTGGACATCTGGTACTAACACTTATCAGTCATTCCAGTTAATCTGACACAAAGGTTTGACTTGGCTGTTGATTGGTAAGAGGGTCAAAGGTTACAGAGAAAAGACGAGAGAATGGGGTAGAGAAATGTATCAGCCATGATTGAATGGCAGAGCAGACATGATGGGCTGAATGGTCCAATTCTGCTCCTAATGCTTGTCCACTGAGTATCTGTGGCAATCCCTCACAGTATGTTCAATTGCACAGGGCAACTTCCACTAGGGCTTTTGTATTTTTTTTGAATGAAGCACCAATTTTCAGGAGAAGTGCTTTTGAATTAGCTCTGCTGTGGAAGTACGGTGGCTTGATTAGGGAGGTGTGTTGCTGAGCTGGTGCTTCCCTTCTCCGAGGGTAAGGGATTGGGTTACTCTGTAAAAGATAAGGGTGTGTTCTTGAAGTGCTTCTGCGGTCTGCAACATCAAAGTGAAATGGAGCAGAGGTTGAGAAGGGGGAATGGAACATGGAACATAGAACATTACAGCGCAGTGCAGGCCCTTCGGCCCTCGATGTTGTGTCAACCTGCGAAACCAATATAAAGCCCATCTAACCTATACTATTCCAATATCATCCATATGTTATGAATGGAGTGGACACTCCACAGAAAACTATATCCACACATGCACAGAGACCATTCCCCATTCCTGCAGCTCATGAAGGACTCAGATTTAACAATGTGGTCACTCTACATAATGTCCTGTGTCATATTGGAGGTGTCCCTCTATGCTTCTTGCCAGTCTGCCTGGCAGGTCAGTGATTGCACTAAAGAAATGATAGTTGGATTGTTCATATCTTGGTTGAACTGTGTGTTATTTTACAATTCCCCTTTATTGACTATTTGCATACCACTGATTTCTTCCAGATAACTTGGTTATTTGAGATAGAATAATAGACTCCCTACAGTGAAGAAGGAGGCCATTTGACTTATCGAGTCTGCATCAACTCTCTGAAAGAGCATCATGCCCAGGCCCAACCCCTGCCCTGACCCCGTAACCCCATGCATTTACTCTGGTAATCCACATCCTAGACATCTTGGGGCTGTAAGGAGCAATTTAGCATGATTATCTCACCCACACATCCTTGAAGTATGGGAGGAAACCAAGACACAGAGAGAAAGTGCAAACGCCACACAGTCATTCAAGGCAGGAATTGAACCAAGGTCCCTGGTGCTATGAGACAACAGTTCTAATCACTGTGTCACAGTGCATCCCCATAAAAAAAAAATTCCAAGCAGATCCTTGTTAGGTTTTGCATGAGATAGGAGGTGAGACCCAGTGGCCACTTTCTGGTAAGACAGAACAAGTCTCTTTGATGCTGCTTCAGATTTCTGGCCCTAAGGGATTTAGAGCCAGAAGGAGTAAAGATGTCTTGCTGTGATTGTACAAGGCTTTGCTGAGGCCACACCTTGAGTATTGAGTGCAATTTTGGGCTCCTAGTCTGAGGAAGGACATTCTTGCTATTGAAGATTCCAGGGAAAGTTCACCAAACTGATTCCTGGAATAGCAGGACTGACATATGAAGAGAGACTGGATTGATTGGGCTTGTACTCACTAGAATTTAGAGGAATGAGAGGGGCGGGTAAGCGTATAAAATCCTGATGGGACTGGACAGGCTGGAAGTGGGAAGAATGTTCCCGATGTCGAGGAGATGCAAAACTAGGGGTCACGGTCCAAGAGTAAGAGGTAAGCCATTCAGGACTGAGATGAGGAAGAACGTCTTCACTCGAAGAAATGTGAACCTGTGGAATTCTCTGCCACAGAAAACTGTTGGGGCCAGTTTGCTGGATATATTCAAGAGGGAGCTGGACATGGCCCTTGTGGCTAAAGGGATCAAGGGATATGGAGTGAAAGCGGGAGTGGGATATTGAAAGTGCGTGATCAGCCATGATCATATTGAATGATGGTGCAGGTTGGTAGGGCTGAATGACCTACTCCTGCACGTATTTTCTATGCTTCTGAGAGAGACAGCCTCCCAGTGCAAAACCTTGGTGGGTTATCACTGCTCATCCAGCAGGGGACACCTACCTGAAAGTTCTGAAGATCAGCAAATTTGGCATAGCAGAGACCACTGCTACTGTTAATAGTTAATTTGTGATGAATCGAAATGGGGAATGTAGAAACATAGAAACTAGAAGCAGGAGTAGGCATTCGGCCTTTCGAGCCTGTTCTGCCATCCGTTTTGATCATGGCTGATCATCGAATTCAATATCCTGATTCCCTCCCTTCCTCCCTTTAGCCCCAAGAGCTATATCTAATTTCTTCTTGAAATCAGACAATGTTTTGGCCTCAACTACTACATGAGGAAAATGGAGCTGGGAGCACCACAGATACTCCTTTTAAATCACACATCATTTTGATTACAATCATGATGGAGTTTCTCAGCCGTTCGCTGAGCACTGAATTCATTAACAACAAGGTGCGAATGGCTCAGAAATTGCACCCGACATATTCCTTCATCATTGTGGGATCAGAGTCCTGGAGCTCACTACTTAATAGAGTGTAGCTACACAACGTGGACTGCAGTGGTTCAATACAGCAACTCATCACTACCTTCCCATGGACAACTGGGGCAAACAAAACATTGGATGTCTTTTTTTTCCTAAATGAAAACTGCAAACAGCAATTTTTTTAAAAAAAGAAATATTTATTCTCTCTCTCATAAACAAAAGAGTGCTGTAATTGAAATAGAATAGGAATGTTCAAGCTCTTTAAACAAAGGTATGTGTTTTCCCTTGTGAGTTAATGAACTTGTGCATTCATTTCAATATTTTAAGGCAAAGTTCTCGATAATATCGGAGGCACTAACAGATGCATCTTCGAAACTGCGTGTCCTTGTGAGTACAGTGGAACGATTTATCAGCCTGGAGAGATGAGAAACACTTCGTGCCAATCATGGTAGAGTTTGCAGATCATTCACTTTCTACCGTCAAGGAATTCTCTCTTTTTCCCCTGAGCAAACACTGTTGTCTTATTGCCGATTTTTCTTTTCTTCACAGCATTTGCAAAAAAGGAAAATGGTCATGTTCTTATCGCAGCTGCCCTGGGAGATGTACAATTGAAGAAGCAACTTATTTCACCACGTTCGACAACACCTTCTACAGTATGATCGGAGATTGTTCATATTACGCTGTTCTTGTACGTGAGGAACACTTGCAGTTTCAAATTAAGTCTATAACTGTAAATCGATGAGCACAAGGTTTCGGAATTTAGCTTTTAAAAATTCTACTTTATTTAACCTCTCTTCCATTTCTCCCCTGCATCCCTTCCACACAACTAAACCAGACGGAAGACTGGAACATCAAGGTAGAAATTCATCAGTGTCAAGCAGCATTTAAACAGCCCTGTCTGCAACGTGTTATCTTAACTAAGGACCAGGTGAGAATTGTATAGTCATTTATTTTCAGACTTGTATCATTATGTTCACTAAAATGACACATGCACCCATCCTTTTATTTTAATAGCTCAACATTGTGTTCAGCACTGAAGGCAATGTATACTTTGGTGAAAATAAAGTTGCAATTCCTCTGATAGCAGGTATGTTTTGCTACATTTTTGGCAGATAACAAAACAAAGGGTTGAATTGAGTTGAACCTGTACTTTTTCTCTTTGGGCAGGTGAAATAATAATATTTCAGCAGTCCTCCATGTTCATTCAAGTGGCGACAACTTTTGGACTGAAAATGCAAGTGCAGATACAGCCCATTATGCAGCTTTACATCTCGCTGTCGAAAGATGTGAAAGGAAGTACAAAAGGTATGGCTAAGAAAGAGGTACGCTGAGGCACAACTGACACAGTATCCAACACTGTATTCAAAGACAGTTTATTGTAGTTCCACTTGGTCACCATAGTGCAGCAGGGTGGCACAGTGGTTAACTCTGCTGCCTCACAGCTCCAGGTACCCAGGTTCGATTCCCAGCTCGGGTCACTGTCTGTGTGGAGTGTGCACGTCCTCCCTGTGTCTGCATGGGTTTCCTCGGGATGCTCCGGTTTCCTCCCACAATCCAAAGATGTGCGGTTCGGTGGACTGACCGTGCTAAGTTGCCCCTTAGCGTCAGGAGGACTATGTAAATGCATGGTGTTCTGGGGATAAGGCTTGGGTGGGATAGTAGTCAGTGCAGGCTCAGTAGACTGAATGGTGTCCTTCTGCACTGTAGGGATTCTATGATTCTTTGATTATAATGGTATTTGCATAAAACCCCTTAATCAAAGCTTTGAATGAAGGCAACACTCTTCTGCTTCTCATAAATAATGGGTTGAGAGCACATTCTTCCTCTCTCATGTTTCAACTTCACAACCTATGCTGAGAGAAAGAAGGGTTCCAACTCCTCCAAACAGCAGTAAACCATCAGAATCTAGAAATTTCACCATTAATAAAAAATCAAATCACTGGCCGGGAATAAGGTTTCTTAGACAAGCGGTGGATGCATATGTAAGATATTTCCTCCCAACTCATTACTCAATGCTGGAAGTCAAAATACTCCCACTCAGGAACTTGCTGTGCCTTTTCTCTTTCCCCCTGTGCTTGCAGCAACTTGGTAAGGTTGCAGTTTACTGTCCAACTTTTGCTCCCGTCCAGCTCTGACTGGTGATCCTGCTCAGTTTCCAATGGTCATAGCCCAGTCCCCATCCTGTTACACTGCCTCTGTTGGTTGCCTCTCATATAGTCTATTTTGTGCCCGTTCCCATTGCTTCCACTCTCTGTTCTGGCTTTCCACCAGACTTATATGAAGGGGGTTAGGAGTTACAAAGGGACAGCTACATATGATATCATAACTCTAAATGACCTTTCAAATCAAAGGTAAATTGGTGGGGGCGAGGTGGTGAGACATTGAGGGAGGGTGGGAAGCGTTGGACAACAAGGGGTTGACGAGAGGTTCAGACATTGTGTGTGGGTGAGGCAGGATGGGAGGGTTGAGGTCAAGGAGATGAGAGTCGGGTTGAGGGTTAGTATCAGGTTGGGAAGGTGCGGGTTGGGTCAGGGCAGTCCAGCCCTCGATCTAACACAGATGGGGATAAGAGTCGAGCTTGCTAGTGGGGAGAGGTCAGAGGATCCCATGAAGGGCCCTCTGGGGTGTCAGTGTGTGTGGTGGGGAGAGGGATTCTGGGTGCGGGGGGGTGTATCGGAGAGCAGAGGGGTCAGTCTCGGTTTTTACAATAATTATGACGGTGATTTAATCTTCTAATTATGTCAGAGTTACGATTGATGAACACAGCTGGAACCATTTGAAGTTAGCAATTTAAATCACATTGTTGGATGCCAGAGGAAGTTAGCACTTTTGTGCAGCTATTGTGTGAATGCCTACTCAGGAAATTCCAATAGGGATACCCCAAATCTAAAGCTGGGAGTCTGGAAGTTAATATTTCTCCATGAGGTGGCATTCTTAATATTGTATAACTTTCAATGCAGTAAGAGCGGATGTGAAGTAACTATTCTCTTGTGATGACATCTCTTTGTTTTCCCAGGTTTATGTGGCACCTTCAATGATGATGCAGATGATGACTTCCTATCTGCACAGGGTATCGTGGAGAGCACACCCATTACTTTTACTAATTCTTGGAAGACTGATGACAGTTGTCCCGATTCAAAAATACCTTCTCCTTGTGTCAGTTCAGAAAACGGTAAGGGTCCATCCTAACATGCATTCTGACTACAAGAGTGATAGATTTATGTTGTAATTTTTGTTTTACTAAGCCTGAGATTCAAGCTTCTCATTACAATGCTGGTGATGAGATGGTTCAGAAAACTGCGCTTTTAACTCCGTCATTGGATCTCCAACCTGGTTCAACCTAAGGGCATTGAAATGTTTTCTCTTTGCTGAGGACAAGGTGCTTTGAATTTTGTGTCACTGAAATGCAGCACAGTGGCACAATGGTTAGCACTGCTGCCTCACAGCGCCAGGGACCCAGGTTTGATTCCAGGCTTGGGTCACTGTCTGTATGGAGTTTGCACGTTCTCCCCATGTCTGTTTGGATTTCCTCCACGTGCTCCAGTTTCCTCCCACCGTCCAAAGATGTGCTGGTTAGGTGGATTGGCTGTGCTAAATTCTCCCTCGGCGTACCCAAGCAGGCACCAGAGTGTGGCGACTAGGGATTTTCACAGTAACTTCATTGCAGTGTTAATGTAAGCCTCACTTGTGACTAATAAATGAACATTTTAACTTTACATCTGCAATATCTCCAAGAAGCAAATTCACAGCTTCAAACTGCTGACAAATCTTTATTAGTGATCAGCACTGTAAGGGATGATTGATTTGAAAAATGGAAATGTTTCCATTGGCCTTCAACATGTGAGGCAATATTTTTAAGTGTATGTGTTTCAATATTGCAGGCATCAAATCTCATCTCAGCTATGGAATTTATAAACACCTAGGCCCTTGTTTCTGCATTTGGGGTATTTGAAAGACCACAGGCAGGCTTGTTCAGTCACGCTGGCCCCAAGACCGGAAAAACTTGCCTGAGGTCCACAGACCTTTAAATGGTCCGTCAAATTTTCCATCCCATCTGCGACGATTCCCGTGGTGGGCAGGAGTGAAAAATGTAGCTCCCCCCTGCTCCGCTTAGCTACCTAATGATCAATTCCACATGCTCATTTAAAACATGTATTCCTTAGCTCAACATAGTGAGTAATTGTACAATTAATCCTGCGTTACTGTCACGTGACAATCTGCGTCCCTTTTCTCCTCTGTAGCTAAAAATCTAAAATGACATGTTCTTCTGTGAGACTGCTCTTTCTATGAACAAAAGATCCAGATTGCTTTAAATATATGAATAAGTTAAAAGATTTTGTTTGTGTTTTCATGTTTGGATTCAACCATTAAAAAAATCATGGAAATTTTATTACAGAAAATTATGCCAAACAACACTGCTCCAGTTTAAAGGATCCTAGAGGTGCTTTCTCTGTTTGCCATTCAACAGTGGATTACATGAAATACTATCGAGTAAGAAGTCCATGTTATTTTGTTTGAAAAAAATGGTTAATTGTTATGGCTAAATGGTAACAGTCATAGTCTGTGGGTTCAAGTCCTGCTCAAGAGACTGGGCTATATAATTCAGGCTGCTACTTCAGCACTGAGGGAGTGTTACATTGTCAGAGGTGCTATACATCATATGAGACCTTAAACAAAGGCCTCAATGGCCCACTCAGGGAGTCAATTTAAAGGAGAATATGTAGCAAGATTCCCTGGCATCTGAGGATTTCCCATTGATATTGATATAGTTGGGACTTGTTGAAGTTGTGCAAGACATTGGTATGGCCACACTTGAAATATTGTGTATGGTTCTGGTCACTCTATTAGAAAGGATATTATTAAGCTAGAAAGAGTACAGAAAAGATTTACTCGGATGCTACCAGGACTTGATGGTTTGAGTTATAAGGACAGCCTTTTTTCTCTGGAGTGTAGGAGGTTTAGGGGTAATTTTATAGAGGTCTATAAAATAATGAGGGGCATAGATAAGGTAGATAGTCAACATCTTTTCCCAAAGGTAGGGGAGTCTAAAACTAGAAGGCGTAGGTTTAAGGTGAGAGGGGAAAGAGATATAAAAGGGCCCAGACAAGAAATATTTTCACACAGGGTGGTGAGTGTCTGGAACGAGCTGCCAGAGGTGGTCGTGAAAGTGGATAAAATTTTGTCTTTTAAAAAGCATTCAGACAATTACAAGGGTAAGATGGCAATAGAGGGATATGGGCCAAATGCCCATATTGGGGTTAGCTTAGTAGTTTAATAAAGGAGCAGCATAGACAAGTTTGGCCTTAGGGTCTGTTCCATGCTGTAACCTCTACGACTCTATATCACTCCACGTTGTCACGAAACCTGTGGGCGGGGGTGCGCTGCTGGCGGGACCGGAGAATCTCGCTAGTGTGATCAGCCAGAGAATTCCAGCCATGGAGTTCCTACTGATCCTGGCCAACAGCAGTTACCAACATCACTAAAACAGATGGCATGAGACTGCTACGTGGAAAGGAGCAGTTTTAATCCATTACGATAGTGACTACACTTCAAAACCACTTGCTGTAACATGCTTTTGACATCCCAAGGTTGTAAAAGGTGCTTTAAAAGTTTTTCAATTCTTTCTTTATAATTTAAAATGATGCACAAAATCTGCACAGTTATGATAATTAATAGAAAATTGATCACTTGGATATGGGGGCAACAGTTGTAATGCCACATTGGATTAGTAATCCAGAGGCTCAGGACAATGCTCTGGGTTCAAATCCCACCATGGCAGATGGTGAAATTTTAATTCAATAGAAATTTGGAATTAGAAGTCTAACAATGACCATGAAACAATTGTCTATTGTCATAAAAATCCAGCTGGTTCACTGATGCCCTTTGGGGATAGAAATCTGCTGTTCTCACCCAGTCAGGCCTACATGTGACTCCAGATCCACAGCAATATGGTCACCTCTGAAATACATTCCTTCGAGGTGGGTTAGGGATGGGCAATAAATGCTGGCCCAGCCAGCAACACCCACATCCTCTGAATGAATTTTTTAAGAAAATGGCCTAGCAAACTAGCAAACCACTGAGTTCAAGGGCAATAAGAGATCAGTAATAAGTGCTGGTCTTTCGAGACATGAAACCTTCCATATAAAGGGAAAGAAGCTTCTTAATCTATCGTGCAGGATGCATGAAGATTTTTCTGTTGCGGATTGATAAAAGAAAAAGATGTGTACAACAAAATAATTCATCTAAAACTTACAAATCTGTATTATTTACTGTATTGTACTCTGAAATCTAGCTTAAAGAAACATGCATTGTGGACATAAATTAATGATAGAATTGTATGATACACTATCTTTTGAATTATGGCTATGATTTTTCAAATATTAATTTACTTATTTAGATGTGTATTGCTGCTACCTGCTCCTGTGAGAACATCAATGACTGCCTGTGCGCTGGATTGGGAGCGTATGTTCACGAGTGTGCTGCCCATGGTGTCATTGTGCCAAACTGGAGAGGAAACATTTGCAGTAAATAATGATTTTGTTTATGTTTTTAGTGAAATAAAATGATAAAATCAGCATAGTGGGGTGAATTTGGGCATGATGGGAATTCGGAGCAGGTGGAATTGCTTTTGTTGTTCATTATATAATACACTTGTAACCAACAGAACTAAATCTCATCTGGAGCTTATAATGAACAATTGATGTGAGACTGATTATCCAGCCACCTAAAAGTTTCATAGCTTTCAATTAAATTATCTTTCTCTTCCAAATTCCAGAGAATTTAGATGCATATTAATCAACCTCTCCACATATGGCAAAGGATTTTAATTGTTGGCTGTACCTACATTCTAACTTTTTGTGACTCATGCACAAGGACTCTCAAATTCTTCTGAATATCAACATTTTTACTCTCTCATTTTCCAAAAAAATTTCCACTAGTCCAGTGGCAAAGTGGATAGTTTCACACTTCCCCACAATGTAACCCATCTGTCACGTTATTGCCCAATCATTTCACTATTTGTATCCTCCTCACAGCCTGCTTTCTGACCTCGCGTTGTAAATTTGGATGCACTAAACTCATGTGTGCATAAATTTAATGTGATTTTTAATGTACGTTGTAAATAGCCAATTCTTAGACATTGATCCTTGCACAGTACGCTAGTTATGCCCCGCCAGAATGGAAATGACAGGTTTGTGCCAATCCTCAATCAACATTAATTTATTAACTCAACCCATGAACCCTAAACTTATGTAACAAGCTTCTGTGTGACATCTTATTGAATGCCTTCTGAACATCCAAATATATTACATTCACTGCCTTCCCTGTTCAACCTTGCTACTTACGCACTCAAAAATAGATTTTTCAAACATGATTCCCTTTTCATAAAGTCATGTCAATTCTGCCTCATTATATTGTGATTTTGAAGTGCCCCATTACCACATCCTTAAAATTAGATTCAGGCACTTTCGCTACTACTAATGTCAGACTAACTGACTTAGAGGGTGAAATTATATGAGATTTTTTCTAAGTGTCCAGCTAGTTTGAAAATGGGAGAGTTTTAGATCCGTTTTTTGGGTGAGTTTTCATGCCCAATCTTACGCACTCTGTCTCTAAAACGATGGGCTAGTCAGTTTCTAGCCAGCGAGGCTGTGGGCAGGGTGTAACTCATCAAATAGCCTGTAGAGGAAGTATTGCACATATGCAGACCTCTGATACTGCACATTTGCATTAACAGTAGCAGGGGTCTTACAGACAGAGAGAGAGCTGTCAGGCCCCTACTACTGCAGGCAGCCTCGAAGAACAACACCCTGCAATTATGGGAGCCTGCGGTCCAAGGTGCATGCACTGTTGTCCAGACCGATCACGTACCTCCTCCCTCTCCCACTGATCGTGGCCCTGACACCCAGACCAATTCCAGCCCAGCTGTCCTTTCCCAGCGGCCACTTGCAGAGTGGCAGCAGACCCTGCCCCCGTTGGCCCCGGTTCCCAGCACTGCCAGGTGGGCATTGCCAAGGTGCCAGGATGGCACTATCTGTCTGACACTGCCCAAGGGGCAGCCCTGCCTTCCACTTGACCTTCCTGGGGTGGCTTTAACGGCCTCTGGTTCCACCGGCGAGGACAACACGGCTGCTCCCTGTTTGTGGGGAGCAGGTGTTTTCCTCGCTGGAAGGAACCTCTCCTGGCGACGCCATAAAGGCAAACGAGCACAGACAATTGAACATCGGGCTCACTAAACACATAGAAATGAACAAACGCACAAATTTAAATAAATTAATCAGCCTCTTGCCCATTTCCTGTGAGAAGCTGACTGTGCTGGAAACCCAGGTATCGTATAATCGCGACAGGCATGAAAACCGGCGCTAGTTGCTTTACGTCTAATTTTATGACATTTCCCACTGCCTAACGGGCATAAAGCACCCGTAAAATTCCACCCATAATGCCCTATTTTCTCCCTCCCTCCCATCATGAAAAATCAGGTTACATTTCTTACTTTTCAATTTACATACTACATTCTAGAATCTAGGGAATTCTGGAAGATCCCAATCCATCCACTATTTCTGTAACCACCTCTATTAAAACTCTAGGATGTGATCCAGAAAGTTGTCAGGCATTACTTTTACTAGTACTTTCTCTTACTTAAAAATTAAATTAACTTCCTCAAACTCTCGTTTTGACCCTTGATTCTCAACAAAGTATGCTCTTTACATCCCTCCGCTGTGAAGGCGGACAAAGAAATGTTGTTTAATGTTTCTACCATTCCCTTATTCCTCATTATAGTATCTGGCTTTAAGTGACCCCAGTTTACTGTCACTAATTTCCTTCTTTGTACTAATGGAAGCCTAATATTTCTATCCAGATAAACCATGCGCCAACACTCAGGTCTTTGAGAATGACATGAGGGTCTGTAACCGCACCTGTCAATCGCTATCCAAATATGATTACACCTGCAGAGTTAAGGATATCCCAGTTTTTGGCTGTGGATGCCCTGAGGGGAAGTACATGGACAACGCTGGACTTTGTATTGATAAATCAGATTGCTCCTGTTACTTTGGTGAACTGGTTATCAAAAAAGGGCAGAGCATTAGTCAGAACGGTAGGATCTGGTAAGCATATTTGATCATATTCTGCCAACATTGAGTAAATAATTAACTAAATACGTGTTCAAATTATACCTCTGTTTTTCCTCATTCAGCACTTGTGAAAATGGGCAACTTTCCTGTCCCGTAATTCCTACCACCACCCGTCCAGGTGAGCTGTTGCATCTATTTCAGTAGTTGAGAATTGACATGGGTGTTTAATCAAAATTTGTTTTTAACAAACATTGGGATTTTCTTTCTTAGGATGTACAAATGGGAAAGTTTATAATGATTGTACCAATCTGATCTTAAATAAAAAGAACATTGCAAAGACATGCAGAAGTCAAAATTTGTCAAACGTAAGTGATACTTTCCCATTCATTGATTTGTCATTTTGCGGGTTTTAATTTACACCGAAGGGAAGTGAATAATGACTGAATGGTTTGTTTAAGAAGGGATTTTGGATGGACATCGATATAAAAATGTTGATGCAACTAAGAACCTAGCTGACTGAAGCCTAGTATCTGAGGACACCTCAGGAAATAGTCTCACGTTGCATTTCAGCTGGTGTGAAACTAATCGTAGAAGGTTCACTGTACTGCCATGGAGGCATCTTAAACTTGATATGTAATATCTGTGGGGAGCTGGCTGTCATATCAATGCTCTCCTAAAGGTCAGACGGCACAATTTTCCTGTGTCTGGACAAAGTGCGACTGGTCTCTGATTTGACTTGATTTATTATTGTCAATGTATTAACATGATGTGGATATTATTGTCAATGTATTAACATGATGTTGGACTGGGGTAAACACAGTAAAAAGTCTGACAAAACCAGGTTTAAGTCCAACTGATTTATTTGATAGTAAACTCACTAGCTTTCGGGGTTAGTCCCTTCGTCAGGTGAATGGAGAGTTCTGGCCTCAGACAGAGCATATAAAGCACAGACAGTTTACAGATTACTGATTAGAATGTGAATCTTTACACCTAACCTGCTGTTCAAGTCTTAAAGTGGCCGACGATGTAAGTGGAAGGAGCACTGATCACAGGTTAAAGAGATGTGTATTGTCTCCAGACAGTACAGTAAGTGAGGTTTTGCAAACCCAGGCAAATCATGGGGATTACAGATAGTGCGACATGAACCCAAGGTCCTTGTTGAGACCGTCCTCATGTGTGCGGAACTTGGCTATCAGTCTCTGCTAAGCGACTCTGTGCTGTCGTGTGTCGTGAAGGCCGCCTTGGAGAATGCTTACCCGAAGGTCAGAGGCTGAATGCCCGTGACCACTGAAATGTTCATCTCTTTAACCTGTGATCAGTGCTCCTTCCACTCACATTGTCGGCCACTTTAAGACTTGAACAGCAGGTTAGGTATAAAGATTTGCATTCTAATCAGTAATCTGTAAACTGTCTGTGCTTTATATGCTCTGTCTGAGGCCAGAACTCTCCATTCACCTGACGAAGGGACTAACCCCGAAGGCTAGTGAGTGTACTATCAAATAAATCGGTTGGACTTAAACCTGGTGTTGTCAGACTTTTTACAATGCATTAACATACAGTGAAAGGTATTGTTTCTTGCGCGCTATACAGACAAAGCATATTGTTCATAGAGAAGGAAACGAGAGAGTGCCGAATGTAGCATTGCAATCCTAGCTAGGGTATGGGGAAAGGTCAACTTAATGCAAGGTAAGTCCATTCAGTAGTCTGATAGCAGCAGGGAAGAAGCTGTTCTTGAGTCGGTTGGTAAGTGTTCAGGCTTTTGTATCGTTTTCCCAATGGAGAAAGGTAGAAGGGAGAATGTCTGGGGTGTGTGGGATCCTTAATTTTGCTGGCTGCTTTTCTGAGGCAGCGGGAAGTGTAGACAGAGTCACTGGACTGGAGACTGGTTTACGTGATAGGTTGGCTACATACATGACCTTTTATAGTTCCTTGCGGTCTTGGGCAGAGCAGGAGCCATGCCAAGCTGCGATACAACCGGAAAAAATGTTTTCTATGGTGCATCTGTAAATGTTGGTGAGAATTGTAGCTGACATGCCAAATTTCCGTGATCTTCTGAGAAAGTAGAGGTGTTAGTGGGCTTTCTTAACTGTAATGTCAGCATGGGGGAGCCAGGACAGGTTATTGGTGGTCTGGACACCTAAAAACTTGAAGCTTTTGACCCTTCCTACTTCATCCCCACTAATGTAGACAGGGCATGTTCTCCTTTACACTTCCTGAAGTCGATGACAATCTCCTTCATTTTGTTGACATTGAAGAGAGATTATTGTTGCCGCACCAGTTCACCAGGTTCTCTATCTCATTCCTGTACTCTGTCTCGTCATTGTTTAAGATCTGATCCATTACGGTGGTGTCATCAGCAAACTTGAAAATCTAATTGGAGGGGAATTTGGTCACACAGTCATAGGTGTGTCAGGAGTATAGTAGGGGGCTGAGAACACAACCTTCTGGGGCACCAGTGTTGAGGATGATCATGGAGGAGGTGTTGTTGCCTATCCTTACTGATTGTGGTCTGTTGGTTAGGAAGTTCAGGATCCAGTCACAGAGGGAGGTGCCGAGGCCCAGGCCACGGAGTTTGAAGATGAGTTTCATGGAAATAATGGTGTTGAAGGCTGAGCTGTAGTCAATAAATAGGAGTCTAACAAAGGTTATCAAGGTGTTCCAGGGTTGAGTGCAGGGGCAGGGAGATGGCGTCTGCAGTGGACCTGTTACGGTGACAGGCAAACTGTAGTGGATCCACGTAGCCTGGGAAGCTGGAATTGATTTGTGCCATGACTAGCTTTTGGAAGCACTTCATAATGATGGATGTCAGGGCCACCGGCCAATAGTCATTAAGGCATGCTGCTTGGTTTTTCTTAGATACCAGGATGATGGTCGTCTTCTTAAAGCAGATAGGGACCTCAGATTGTTGTAAAGAAAGGTTGAATATGTCTGTGAATACCCGCTGCCAGCTGATCCATGCAGGATCTGAGTGCTCTTCCAGATACCCCATCTGGGCTATTTGCTTTCCATGGGTTGACCTTTGAGAAAGCTGCTCAGACGTCTGCAATGGTGACCCCAGATACAGATTCATCCAGGGTCATGCAATGTGCCCTACAGTACATCATAAGTGTACAAATCCCATAAGACAATAAGACATAGGAGCAGAATTAGACTACTCAGCCCATCAAATCTGCTCCGCCATTCAATCATGGCTGATATGTTTGTCAAACCCATTCTCCTGTCTTTTCTCTGTAACCTTTGATCCCTTTACCAATCAAGAACCTATATATCTCTGTCTTAAATACACACAGTGACTTGGTCTCCACAGCCTTCTGTGGCAATGAATTCCACAGATTCACTAACCATTCTTAATTTTTGCCTTTACCTCTAAATTTAAACAGGCACAGTCAAACAGAATTAATTTCAATGCAGAACATAGATGATGTCATTTTCATCTTGTTGAGTGTTGTATAATATTTGATTTAGGAGGAATTGTGTAAAATAAATAATTACAATGCAATGCAAATCCGTATTGTTTGTTTCTCAATGGATTTAACACACTGAATTGGGAAAAACAAGTGATTTGTGTTTTCTTTGCTAGAAGTTGGATAGCCGCTGTGTCCCTGGTTGTGTCTGTGCTGGTAATCTTGTGGAAGATGACAGTGGAAGATGTATTCCTCCTGAGCAATGCCCTTGTTTGTATGGAGGAGAGAGTCATGCTGCAGGAAAAACAATCCAAAAGGACTGCAATAAATGGTGAGATTAAATAATTTAAAAGAACATTTATACCACTCTTCTAGAATATTGGAATGTTGTAGAGGGGAGGTGGTGGTATTGTCATTGGATTGGTAATCCAGAGACCCAGAGAGATTCTCAGGGGACCCAGGTTCAAATCCCGCCATTGCAAATGGTGAAATTTAATTCATTGAAACAATAATCTGAAATTAAAAGTCTAACAATGACCATGAAACTACTGTTGTAAAAACCCATTGGGTTCACAAATGCCCTTTAGGGAAGGAAAATCTGGTGCTCTTACCTGCCTACATGTCACTCCAGATCCCTTTGAAATGGCTTGGGATGCCATTCAGTTGAAGGGTAATTAGGGATAGGGAGTAAATGCTGGCCCAGCCAATGACACATGAAATAATAACAATCTGTTATCTTGAGGAATACCCACATTCCTATATTAAGTTCAGTCTGCTGAAATGCGAATGTCAACAATTTAAATAGACTTGATTGTGGATTGCCAGTCTAATGACATCTCTGATATCAATGACTGGTTAATACAACTTGAAAAGACAAGGGAAGCTGAAATGTAACTACAGAAAATGATCTTGGACATGGAGAAAATAAGACAATGTAGGATATCAATTGCTGTTAAAATTTAACTTCACATTGCAATGAAGTTATTGTGAAAATCCTCTAGTCGCCACACTCCGGCGACTGCTCGGGTACACTGAAGGAGAATTTATCGTGGAAACTGGAGCACCCCGAGGAAACCCACATAGATACTGGGAGAATTTGCAAGCTCCACACAGACAGTGACCCAAGCTGGGAATCGAACCTGGGTCACTGAGGCAGCAATGCCAGCCACTGTGCCACCGTGCTGCTGAGTGTTTACTTTCAGACTTTGCATCATTCTCTTTAGCTGTGGACGTATCAGTTCCCTGTACCATCTTATACAATGCATGGGAGTTACTGTCCCATTATTGGTAGAAAGCTACATTAAGTTGTAATGTATTGGTCCTAGTTTAGTCTGTGTTGGTGTCGCATGCTGTTACATGACCTCTTGTTCCCACAATGGTGCCATTGTCCATAGTTTCTATCTTTGTTCCTAACCATGCCCTACGAGACTTAAACATTGTGCAACGTTGCTCAGGAATGCTTTTGTTCTATTTTGGGATCCATGTGGCTTTACAGCTTTCAATACATAAATTAATTCCTTTCTTAAAACAGCAGCCTAAGGATTTACATGCAAATTTGTTCCTGTTTCTGATATTAATATTGCATAGAGTAATTCGCTTTGACAATCAAGTCCTTAGCCATTTAGCCATAAACTGAAAAAGAATCAAACTTCCTCTTTGTTTTGTCATTTCTGTCACCATTTGACCAATGCAGTCCTGGAAAAAAGAAGAAAAGCTTAAAAAAATTATACATTGTGTATACACTGGATCACATGATTCCAAATAATAGGATTTTCAAAGCAATGGAAGAAATCTGGAACTTTGAGAGGGAGCTATCATCAACTAATGGATGGGTTCACTCCTTCAATAGCCAAGACCAAAACAGCAGTACTCTTAAAGTATTTTTCTTGCATCCTATTTTATGTCACAGTTGCAGTCTGAGCAGCATCTTTTATCAGGGAGCTATTGAATATGAAAATTTAATTTTCAAGCAAAGTCTAAAATGGTGTTGCTCACAAGTATCATGGCCTTCCCCTCACTTTGTAACAACCACTTGTACTTACACAGCATCATTAACATCGTGAAATGCTTCATGGTCAAGTTATCTGACAAAATGTGCCCTCTGTATCCACATCTGAATGGCATTATGGAAACAGCATTTTTTTTGGTATATTGCAGCATTTGCAAAGCAGGAAGATGGCATTGTACGAGTAAGCGATGTCCAAAGACTTGCCAGGTTCATGGAGATGGTCAATATGTAACCTTCGATGGGAAGAGATACATGTTTGATGGCAACTGTGAATATGTTTTAGCTGAGGTAACAGAACAAGAATAAATGATGATCAAAGTTGCTGACCTTGTAGTTAACTGTATCCGTTCAGGGTGTATTTACATATTTTAAACTATATTGATGTAGGTTTCATACAGGATTTGCAGACTCCCATATCTTGCAAACAGTAAGATATTGTAGGCGCACACAGATACTCGTATGTTTCAAATCCTAGTGGCGACAGATTTATTACTTTTTTCCCACCCTTCAGTATTGCAGAACATTTTCCCTCTTCCCCTTTTTGCGTTTGGGGCATAGGAGAAGACACAAATATGTGTATAATATGGAACCAAAAAGAAAGTGTACAAGATATTGCATTTGTTTGTGCCAGCTCTTTGCCAGAACAATTAATAATAAATACCGGTAATGTGCTTTGGATTGGATTGAATTTGGATTGTGATAAAAGGGCTCTTGATGTGTGTTTAGCTCCTCTATATTTTCTCCCCAAAACATTAATCCCATCTTCTGCCCTTCCCTTTTCCTTCATTATCATCCATTTCACCTTCCTACTATTGTCATTCATTTAATTACTCTCATTTTGCCATTGATTTTCCTTTACGTCTCCTCTTCATTTTCTACTGTTTACTTTCCTCTCATTGTAGTCCACTGCTCACTCTTTCCATCCAGTCCATCCTCTCCTCCCCATTCACTTCCTCTTCCTATCCCCTTCGGCAGGTGATCTGCTCATCTCACATTGCATCCTTACCCCCCGCTCCCTCCAGTCTTCTTCCCTTACCTTGCCACACATTCCTTCTTACTTGTTTTACCCTGACCAATTCTATATCGGCAGCGGGTCTCATTCCTCTTCTTTCTCTAATTCCAGTGACTTGCTATCTGTTTCGATGGTGGATAAGAATTTCCATTTCCATAAGAGCTGGGAATCCAGGCCGTTAGGGCTGGTTGCATCACAAAGAGGAGGAGGAACACATACACACTACAGACGTCAATAAGGCCACTCCTCCTCCTCCTCTTCAATAAATATAATCCTGGGAAACCATCACCTCATCTCAAAACTTATCTGTCTCAAGCTGTGTCAAGTAACAGTGTCAGGAAAAAGTACCTTTATCAGTCTTCCGCTCCCATTCCAATGATGTGATCAGTTTCAACAGCCCCCAGTGTGTGAAACATCAACAAATTTTGGTCACCCTGTTATTGGAAATACATTAATAAACTGGGAAGAGTGCAACATAGATTCACGAGGATGTTGTCAGAATAGTGGGCCTGAGTTACAGGGAGAGGTTGGCTAGGACTTTATTCCGTGGAACGTAAGAGAATGAGATGTATAAAATGAGGGGCTTATTTAGGATGAATGCACATAGGGCAGAATTGTACAGCCTCACTCACCCCAAAACTATAAACTCCTGCCCAAGCTCATAGAAATCATAGAAACCCAACAGCGCAGAAGGAGGCCATTCAGCCCATCGAATCTGCAACGGACCTTACCATGGTCCACCCCTCGCCTGCTCTGATTCCTGTGATGGGCGGGGTGGCAAAATTCTGGCCATAGTCCCTTTCCCAGGGAAGGGGAATTGAAAACTAGAGGACTAGAGGTTTAAGGTCAGATTTAAAAGGAACCTGAGGGGCAATTTCTTCACACAGAAGGCAGTGTGTATATGAAATGAGAATCGGTTGAGGCCGGTGCAACAGGAACATTGAAAATGCATTTGGATAAGTACATGGATTGAGGGATATGGGCCAAATGCAGGCAGTTGGGACTAGCTGGGAGTGCACCATGGTCAGCAGGGATCAGTTGGGCCGAAGGGCCTGTTTCCATGCTGTATTGCTCTATGATTCTAAGCTGACACACAATTGAAAAAAGTGATTGTTAACATTTAAAGCTGAAGGTTTGCTTCCATGGTGCTTGATCGAGGTATAAAAACATTTTATTGCTGTATAATTTCTTACGTTTTAACTTTTCATTTTTCTCTTTAGGATTATTGCAGTGAAGAAAAGGGGACATTCCAAATATTAACAGAAAGTGTTCCATGTTGTGAAAATGGCGTGACATGCTCCAGAAATATCAAAATTTTACTTGCGGTCTGTATTTTTAAAATTATTGATTTTGAACCATTGTCATACTTTCCTCTACTTCACCCGCCCACATGTACGGTGTGGGTACAGGACATACTTTTAGGTGCATAGAGTATAAAGCTTTCTAGTTGATTTGTAGAGAAACTGAAGAACAGTGAGCACATGGTCCACATTGACTCAATATTATTGCTGCAAAATATCTTCATCATTGAAAATTAGGAACAATTCCATTTATCTTCAAAGCACACAAAGAGGAGATATTCTTGACACTGCCCCCAGGCTCACTGCCCACCACCACCCTTCTTGCATCCACCCTGTCAAGCCTTGTCAGAATTTTATGTTTCACTGAGATTGCCATTCATTCTTCTAAATTCTATAGAATGTAGGCTCGTTGTCCTCAATTTCTCCTCATTGGACTATCCCAGTAGTCCGTCTTCTCTGTACTCCCACAATGGCCAGTATATTCCTGCCACTTTGGCAGGAATAATGGTAGGAAGGATTATTACTTACGGGGCGAAAAACTGCAGCAGGCGACGGTGCAGAGGGACCTCGGGGTCCTTGTGCATGAGTCGCAAAAACCCAGCCTGCAGGTGCAGCAGGTGGTCAGGAAGGCGAATGGGATGCTGGCCTTCATAGCGAGGGGGATTGAATATAAAAGTAGGGAGGTCTTGCTGCAGCTGTATAGGGCATTGGTGAGGCCGCAGCTGGAGTACTGTGTGCAGTTTTGGTCGCCGTACTTACGCAAGGATATTTTGGCCTTGGAGGGAGTGCAGAGGAGGTTTACTAGGCTGATACTGGAGTTGAGGGGGTTGAGCTATGAGGAGAGGCTGAATAAACTAGGCTTGTACTCGTTTGAGTTTAGAAGAATGAGGGGAGATCTCATTGAGACGTGTAAGATGATGAATGGGATGGATAGGATAGAGGTGGAGAGACTCTTCCTGCTCAGAAAGGACAGTAGGACTAGGGGGCACAGCCTCAAGATAAAGTGGGGGACGGTTTAGAACGGAGTTGAGGAGGAACTTCTTCACTCAAAGGGTGGTGAATCTCTGGAATTCTCTGCCCATTGAGGTGGTGGAGGCTGCCTCGCTAAATATGTTTAAGACGTGGGTTGATGGGTTTTTGATAAGCGAGGGGATTAAGGGTTATCGGGAGAGGGCGGGAATGTGGAACTGAGACACGACAGATCAGCCATGATCTTATTGAATGGCGGGGCAGGCTCGAAGGGCTGGATGGCCTACTCCTGCTCCTATTTCTTATGTTCTTATGTTCTTATATCCTTGCTTAAGTATGGAAACCAAAACTGTGTGCAACACTCCTGGTACGGTCTCACCAAGGCCCTGTACAATTGGAAGACACCTTTACCTCTGCACTTGAATCCACTTGCAATAAAGGCCAACAATCCATTTACCTTCTTAATTGCTTGATGCACCTGCACACTAATTTTCAGTGACTGACGAACAATTATACCCAGCCCCTCTAGACATCAATATTTCAAAATCTCTTCAACATTTAAAAAATACTTTGCATTTCTGTTTGTCCGACCAAAGTGGATAATTTCATGACTTTTCACATTAAATTGCACCTACCATGTTCTTTCCTACCCACTTCCCCATGTCTAAATTCCCTTGAAGCACCTTTGCATCATCCTCACAGTTCACATTTCCAATTAGTCATCGGCAAACCTGGAAATATTACATCAGGTGCCCAATTCCAAATCATTGATAAAGAATAGCTGGGGCCTAAGTACTGATCCTTGTACATCCCCACTAGTTGGAGCTTGCCAACCTGAGAATGACCTGTCGATTTCTATTCCTGGTTTTTTGTCCGTTAACCACTTCTCAATCCATGTCACTATATTACCACCCCTCCCCAACAATTCCATTTGATCTAACTGTGTTTATCAACCTTTTGTGTAGGATCTTATCAAAATCCTTCTGAAAATCCAAATACATCACATCCACTGGCTCTCCCATATCCACTCTGCTATTTAGATCCCCAGTAATTGTGCTTGCAGGGGTATAAGGACAGTTCTCCCTGCCTGGCCATCTATGTTTATCTATTGTCAACTTCTTGCATGCTCTAAACTTTGAAAATTGGTAAAAGCTGTACTTTCCTGAAATCTAATTAATTTAATCTCAACACATTTTTAAAAATAACGGTGTAGAGATGAAAAACAACAATGAAGCCAACAAAAGAAGAAATGGTAGGGAAATAGTTGAAAATACACAGAGAGATGACAGAATGAATTAGACACTGAGATGGAGAGAAATAAATCTTGCAGGGAAGGACAGTTTTTATATCTGTATCAATAAACATAATCATAGCAGATTCATTAGTATTATATGTTTTAAATGCCTGTTTGCAATGCCCAGCTGAAAACACGCTACAAGCATGATTAGAATGCATGCAATCTTTTAATTTTAGGGTAAGGAATTCATTCTAAAGGATGGCAAAGTGGTTCGAACTGATAAATCTGGTCAAGTTCAGTGCGCAGATAATTCCTATTCACTTCACACTGTTGGACTCTATCTAATCCTCACATTTTCCAATGGGATCACTGTGATATGGGACAAACGCACACGAGTTTCAATCACACTGGATCCAAAGTGGAAGGTAAGTGTGATGTGAAGAACAGATATTGATGTTGGTGTTAACTCACTGATGTAGGTAACAATAGTAAGAATGAACTAACCATATTTAATAAATAAACATATTTATTAATGGAGAAATAAGCATATGTCGTATTCCACATTATTATGTAGAATAGTAAAGAGGTTAATACCTTTGCTAAAGTGATAGAAATAAGTGTTTCATTAGAAAGCTGTTAAGCTTCCATTCTTAACATAAAGGTGAAAATTTGCGACGTGTAAGTGCGGGTAAAATGAAACAACTTACTTTCATTTTATATTGCTGCATTGTGTAATATATTGAAAATAGCTGCTAGAAGTTGCCAACATCCTGGGGGTTACCATTGACTAAAAACTTAATTGGACTAGCCACATAAATACTGTGGCTACAAGCAAGAACTAGTGCCCCACTGCTGGCCTCCCTATTGTCCCCATCCCTCCCCCACCAATTACTGTAAGAGTATGCAATGATGTCGTTCCCCAAGGCCCCACTCCTTTGGCATTGTCTACTGCCTATTGGGCACTGCCGATGTGCCAGGCTGGTAGTGGCAGGCTGCCTATTGGGCAGTGCCAGGGTATCAGAATGGCACTACCAAGAAGCACCCCTCTGCCCCTGATCTCAGGGGGGTAGGGGGGGCTCAATGGCCTCTGCACCCACCAGTCAGGCCATAATGCATGGTCCCCGTTGATGGGGACCAGCTTTAATCCCCGCTGGTGGGAGCCTCCCCGGCAGGTTCAGAAACATTTAGCAAGTCTGGTGATATCATCCTGGACTCACTAATGAGATTCGAATTTATATTTCAATGTTGTAATCGGCCTCATGTTGTTGCCTGGTGTGAGGCAGATTACATCATAAAAAACAGCCTGGAAAAGTCCATTTCAGCTCTCCTGCTTACATTTCCCAGCCCGCTGTGGTAATTGAACAGTGCAGCAGGACTGGAAAACTGAGCCCGCGATGCTGAAATTCTCCAGAGATTCTGCAGGTCTCTTCCTCTGAGAATGTCATATTGGATTTAGAGTTACAGAAGGGAATCCAATCTCCATCGTTCTCGATGGTGGGGGTTGTGGGTTTATCAGAATAATCTCCTGACGGTTACAGTCAAATGAGTAGAATTTCCGCGTGTAATTTCAAACCCAAGATTGTTTAATAATCCCTGGCTCTACATTTTGTATTGTAGAGAAAGGTATGTGGCCTGTGTGGAAATTTTAATGATGATGTTGCGGATGATCTAACAACAAAGGGGAACTCTTTGGTGACTAACCCTGTAAAGTTTGGAAGCAGCTGGAAATCATCGCCGTCTTGTTCTGATACACTGAATCAAACGTTCCCTTGTGACAGAAACCCATACTGTTTATCGTGGGCACAAAGAAAGTGTGGCATCATCAAGGACAAGGCATTTCTAAAATGCCATAAAAAGGTGAGATAGCCTTTAGTTATCAACGTAAATCATTCTGCTCATAATGTCCAAATTCTAACCTTGTGGTGATATTTTTACTAGGTTGATCCTACGCCATTCTATGAGGCCTGTATCCAAGAAGCTTGTGCCTGTGACTTGGAAGGGAAATATCTGGGTTTCTGCACGGCTGTTGCAGTGTATGCAGAAGCTTGCAACAAAGCTGGCGTTTGTGTTGACTGGAGAACCCCAGAGTTATGTCGTAAGTATTAAGAATAACTTTAATAACTGATAACTAATTACGAATCAGTCTAAGTAAATGAACAGGTAATTGTAGTTATGCAATGCCCATTACGTATTATGTTCCAGAATATTCCTGAAGATTTATAATAATATGTAGAGTCATGAAGGAATTTTGTTTTCTGCTGTATTTCATTTGACATTAATCTGTCACACACTCCATCCTGCTTAAGGAGAGCATGCTTCAAATACTAGATCTGCTCTGGATATTCTCTCAAGTTCTGGATCTGTAATTTATCTTCACTGTTCAATATCTATAGATGCAGTCATGTTACCCAGCATTGTAACACTGAAACCTCCTTGTTAAATTATTAGATGCTGTAGTCTTTGAAAAGTGGAATGACACACATTGTGCTGAGATGATGCCATGAGATGGTGTCAACTTTCCTTTCTCTCCTCCTCCAGCTTCCTGTCATTGCTTGATGCTCAGATTGCCTCCCCACCACCACCCCTCCCGATACCCCAGTGAATCATAGAATTCCCACAGTACAGAAGGAGGCTATTTGGCCCATTGATCCCCAGGCCCCATCTCCATAACTCCAGGCATTTACTCCGCTAGTTCCTCCTGACACTAAAGAGGAATTTGGCATGATCAATCAACCCAACCTGCACATCTTTACAGTGTGGGAGGAAATCAGAGCACATGAAGGAAACCCATGCAGATACGGGGAGAATGTACAATCTCCCCACAGAGAGTGACCCAAAGCTGGAGTTGAACCTGGGTTCCTGGTGCTGTGAGGCAGCAGTACTAAACACTAAGCCACCATGCCTTTCCTCATTCTTCATTGATAAACTCCCCTGGATAAGAACTCTTTGAGTTGTCAACATTGACATGAGCAATGGCTCTATTTTCTTTAAAGAGTTTTTTTAACTAACATAATGAAGCCAGACCATTAAATCCTTCTCAACACGATCCTATCACTTCTATCCCACTGTTCCCATTCCCTATGATTCTGTCATCCAATATTTTCCCATCCAGTGATGTCTCTCATAGAATCATAGAATCTACAGTGCAGGAAGAGGCCACTTGGCCCATCGAGTCTGCACTAACAACAATCCCACCCAGGTCCTGTCCTATCCCCATAAGCCTACATATCTCTCCAATATACCTAAGTTCCACTGTTAGTATCCCAGTGCCCCTACCCTAAGACTGCCCATCACCATTTCCAAATTAGCAACACACCACTCAAACCCTGGAACCTTCCTTCCCATGAAACCCACACACATCCCTTTCGTCCCAAACCTCAACTTTCGTTCTCCCATAAATGTACACATCAATAACCTGTCTTTCTTTACCATCATCCTGTAGACCTTCATTTTTATTTTAAAAGACAAGAAATAAAGTAATGTAGAACCATTTAATAATTAAGGCAACTTAATGAAAATGTAAATATAACGACTAATTCAAACAGCAACATACTGCTAACTGCCAAACAAAACACATGTTAAGTTATTCTCAGTAACTGAGAGTATAATGTATACCAGATAACATAAACATTGGCCTGAATTTTGTGCTCAGTGGAAAATGAATGGAGCTAGTTGTTTTCTAAAATGTTCTTGCAATATTAAATTATTTTAGAATCCACAGATTTTTCATCAGTTTAGAGACTGCAATTTTGTTTCTATGTTCATTCGTAGAACATGGATGTCGTTGACTGGCCAGTATTTAGTGCCCATCCCTAGTTATCCTTGAGAAGGCGGGTGAACTGCCTTCTTAAAATGCTGCAATCTGCATGCTGTGGGTTGACTTATGATTGCGACCATTGGAGAAGCATTTTAGTGCAGCGCTCTCTACAGTGTATAAGGGGCCTTTAAATACACAACTGTATGAGATGTTAATCAATTAGAATGAAGAAGCCTCGCCGAGACATGCAGAATCTGAACCAGAAACTGCAAGTTACGATATTTAATCCAAAGTCAAATCATACACAGTAGGCAAAACAGAAAGAGAGATAAAAGTTACGGAAAGAAAAAGTTAAAACGTTTAAAAATAAATCACCAACAATAATTGATTTTGGATAGAATGAGACTCCACCTTTTCAACATTGGAGAGATTTCTTTGGCAGTATTAAAAAACTTGTTTGCATTGAAATGGCTAATCCCTATTTTTCCGCTGTGTTTAGCGGATAACTAATGGGTGAATGTCACAACTTCTTGTCCTTTGTGTACTTGCCACTCAGCAACATGCTGTCAGAGCAAAGTTTCTGAAGCAGTAGGGCAACTCCTAATTTCCACTTCTGTTGCCTCTGTGTGTATGCTGGAAGCTGCTAACCAATACAATAGTAATGCCTGATAGCCTCCCCATTGTCCTTATTGCAAAATTCAGGCCACTTCTGCCTTCAACTTGGCATTCACAACACGAAAAGGAATACACAAATTCTGTACAATAAATGGCATGGATTGATAAGGCTGAAATAAATCAATGATGGTTATGGGTAACTATTTTTCATTTTGCGTTGCAGCTGTATATTGTGATTATTATAACTCCCCTGGGGAATGCAGTTGGCATTATCGGCCATGTGGTACATTCACAACAAAAACATGTTCGGACCATTACGTTGGAAAGAAGTACTCTGCGATACTTGAAGGTTTAATTTTGATTTTGTTTTCTTTTCTGATAGTTTTGTGCACACCAAAATTGACTTGTAAATGATGATCATGCCACAGTCTGCAACAGTTTTATAAATCTGGAATATTTGATGATTTATATGACAGAATTGCGTCTTTAAAAAAAGAGCTTAATGGCTCATGGGAGTTGAGGTATTTAAGGGGTTGTCATTTTTAATATCTAGACATAGAAAGATTTAAGACCAAATAAGATAAAACGTCATCATGAAATATTCTAACAAGTTCTGATGCACTCATGTTATCACTTTCTATTAAATGTAGGTTGTTATGCAAAATGTCCAGAGAATGCTCCATACCTGGATGAAAACAAATTGAAATGTGTGAACATATCTGAATGTACTTGTTATTATAATGGGAAAATCCTGCAACCAGGCGCAACAACAAGGAATGACTGTGAAGAATGGTATCTATGGAAATACATTCAATTTTTAGTTGTTATTAGCAATGAATGAAAACCTTTGATCTCATGAATTTATTTATTCTATTAAAACAATCATCTAAAATGTTTGAAGGGAATGTTTATTTCTAAGTACAATTAGACAATGTTACTGTAAATAATTACCCTGTACTGGAGATCAATTCAACTCTTAGAAGAGGTGACTGACTCTTTAGGAGATCATTGCAATTGGGGGTGAGGCACCTTACTGTGTAGAACGGGAGTCTCATTTCTCTGTGAAAAGCTGCCAGTGTCAGGACGTGGAGGAAGGTCACTTGGGGTTTGAAATACCAGCATGGCTTGGGTATACATTTTTCTTTTGAAGGTTTGACACATTCGTGTTTTGACTTGTCCATTTGATGTAGCAGATTCAAAGTCTGTTTTTAAGGTAACAACCATGGACAAAAATGTAAGAAAATATCTGCTGAAGAAATATTCCTAGTGGTAATCAAGAGGTGCAAAAGCAAGAACTTAATTAATCCACTTGTCTCAAATGTTCTTAATCTGCTTTCTGATTTTTTTCTAGTAAATGCATGAATGGGATCGTCACATGTATAGGTCAGTAAATCATGAAATATTTAATGTATAATGAAATGAATAGATGTTATTTGTATTTGTTACATTCCCACACAATGGTGCCATTAATGGTGTTTGGTAGTATTTCTAGGATTATTGGCCTGGAAGACCTGCAGGCTAATGCAGGACCTCTGATGCTCGGCTTATTAAAGGGTTTCAGAGTCAGGTTAATACTCTGCATGTCGGGGACAGAGGGAGGGGAAATTGTAGTGGCCATTTTCTGTACCATCCTTATGGGGCACCCTGTCCATTTGAATTATCATGCAGCCTAACCGGTGATACTTAAAAAGGGGTCGCTCAAGGTTTCCAACAACAGAAAGTGTATTAGTAATTTAAATTGATCTATCTATGGGAATGGGAGGGAACAGGAGTGCTCAACCCAACTCCATCCACATTGTTTTGGACCAATAACAACCCACAGTGGTGCATGGTTTGCACTGCTGCCTCACAGTGCCAGGGATCCGGGTCCAATTCCAGCCTTGGGTTCACTGTCTGTGTGGAGTTTGCTTGTTCTCTTTGTGCCTGTGTTGGTTTCTTCCCGGTGCTCCGGTTTCCTCCCACTCCCCAAGGATGTGTGGGTTAGGTTGTTTGGCCATGCTAAATTGCCCCTTTGTGTCAGGGGGATTAGTGGGGTAAATACTTGGGGTTACAGGGATAGAGTGGGATTGTTGTAGGTGCAGGGCTGAATGGCCTCCTTCTGCATGGTGGAGATTCTATGTTTAAGATTTTTCAGAGCCGACTTTATAATTGCCAAGTACAGAAATCCAGCTTAGCTTCCAATTTTCAAAAGGTGAAGCAGAAATGTGTCCCTCCTGTGGTGTAAGATGCATGGTATCAGATCATTGGTTATCAGATATTTTACTCCATTATTGACAATGGAGCTGAGTATCAGGGCTGCGTACAATTGTTTTGTGCCATTGCCCAAAATGAATCTCTACACTGAGGGTTGTAACTTATATAATTTATTATATCTTTTGCAATAGGAGCAACAACTACAACTACAAGCTCCACTCCAATCGAAACAACTTCCACAACAACCATTAAAGGTTTCTTCTTACGCAATTTAAAAAATTCTAGAGCATTATGTTAACCGTTCTTTTGTTTTATTGTACGATACGTGATTTCTTTTAATTTTATTTTGAATGGTGATAAAGTATAGGGCAGTGACATCCATTATCAGTAACATGTATCTGTTGAAGAGGTACATTGAGGTACACTGCAGGGAAATGCAAAGTAAATTCTTTCAACCCTTGTATTATCTGAACAACAAAATAGGATTCATGTTAGGAAGATATTTATCGTCTTTAACGTTTGGCTGAATCATTGATTCTTACATTGAATATATAGTGCTAATGCTATTCGGATACAAGCAAATATCTTCTGCCATTGTAAAATTAACTGCATAAAATGACAGGATGAGATTGCAACAGATGGAATGATCTGTGAAATGAATCTGTTTCATTGCTGTGAGTGAAAGGGAACAACGTTGGCTGGAATTCTCCCAAAACAATTCCAAGTGTCGAATTTGCATGAGAACTGGGGTCAATCACACTGTCTTTTTCAGTGGAAGTTCAGAGAAGAATCTTCCACACTCTAAGCATTGCAGAGTGCACTTACCATAAATGGCATGAAAAATCAGTGGATGTGGCCTAGTTCCACCCAAGAGGCCCGCAACACGGTTCATGTGCTGATCTGTCAGCGCCGAGATCAGTGTATGTGCAGTGCCCTCTGTTTGTCGACCTCCCGATCGCTGGCCGGCCCCACAACTCCAGCATCACTGCCTCTCTGACTGTCCCCCACACCCCTGGCCTGATTGCCAGTGCCCCCGACCATGCCCGGCTCAGCCTCCACCGCCTACTTCCCAGCCCCCATCCCCCCACAGCAGGTTGCAAATTGCCAGCTAAGATCTCTGGCCTCCCTCCCTCACCGATCCCAACTGCGGAGTGGCAGCAGCACCACCCGCCCCCATAGGCCCTACCCCTTTGCCCCATGCCTGCTGGGCATTGCCAAGATGCCAATGCCCAGGCGGCATACCTTCCCGGTCGCCAACCCTCAGAGGGACCTTGATTGTCCCCTCCTTTATTGAAGTGGAGTCAGGCCGTTAGCTCCATGTTAGTGGGGAGCTACTGTCATCTCCACTGCAGTGAAACAATGGGGCAGGGGGAAGAGATGCAAGAAGTCCGGGACCCGCTAATCACATTTAAAATATATGGTCATTATTATTACCATAATTTATGCGCTTTTTTTGCTGATTTCCGGCACAGATGTGATGTTGTCAGGAATCTGGCGTGTGAAGACACTAGTGAACTGGGGTGCCCAGCACAGATCCTGTGCATCGAGCGCTGTTGGAATCTCCAAGTCTGTTGCGCTAATTTTCTAGTGCAGTGGGATGGGATATTCGGCCCCATATTCTTTCAAACATGTATTATTAGTTAAATCTAGATCTTTAAACTGCTGTTTTTCCTACTTGAAAAAATGAAACATTGAGTTAGCTATTCTCAGCCAGGCAAATGAAGGGGATGCAACAACTTATTTCAGATTCAGTGGGTTTAGGAAGAGAATTGATCAATGCTCCTGCTCCTGATCACCGTGTGAAGACCCCTGTTTATGCATGTGAGTGGACATTGGATGAGAGTAGGATTAGGCTCACAAATGAAGACATCTGCAAACAAATAGCCTACGGTAGCTCGCTAGTGAAGCATGCTGTCTTGAATGAGGTTCATTAGAAAAGTAGCCCCAGACCTTCCAGTCTCCAGGCTCCCTCGCAAAGTGTTAACACAAAGACTTTACGGGAATTGCTCAGGAAGTTTCACCGTCTAATGGGCAATTTCTTTGCACTCTGGGACCCTCTGAAAATGTTATCGGCTGGAATCTCACCACCATTCACATTGGTGGGATTTTCCCATCTCACCACAGTGAATGGAGATTTGGCTGGCCGCCAGATTTTTCGACCTCATTGCAGTGGCAGCATGGTGTGAATGGCAGGTAAGATTGCACTGTTGAAACTCTGAGTTACAATCACTTTGGACAGTTCCAACTTTACTTACCTGGATTATTACCCAGGCATTTTGCCCTTGCTTAAAAAAAGGTTGTGAGAATATGCCCAGCAATTACAGAGCAGTCAGTTTAACTTTAGTGATGGATAAACTTCTAGAAACAATTATTTGGGATAGAATTAGTAGTGACATGGAGCAACGTGAGTTGATCACGAAGAGCCAACATGGATTTCTAAAGGGGAAATCATGTTCAACTGATTTGTTGGAGTTTTTTGAAGAGGAAGTGAAAGGGTTGATGAAGGTAATTCTGTTGATATAGTGTACCCGGACTTGCAAAGGGCATTCAATACAGGACCACAGAACAGACTTCTGAGGAAGGTTGTAGCTCGTGGAATAAAAGAAACTGTAGCAATGTGGAATCAAAATTGGCTGAATAATAGGAAACAGATGGTAATGGTCAATGTTATTTTTCAGGCTGGAAAAGGTTTGTAGTGGTGTTCTCCAGGTGTCAGTATTGGGACCCTTGCTTTTTTTGATATATATTAATGATCTAAATCTTCGTGCGCAGAGGACAATTTCAAAGTTTGCAGATGACACAGAACTTGGAAGTGTTGAAAACTGAGGGGTGGGCATTGCGGAACTTCAAAAGGACAAAGACAAGTTGTTGGAGCGAACAAATAGGTGGCAGATGAAGTTCAGTGTGGAGAAGTGTGAGGTGATGCATTTTGTAAGAAGAAAATGGAGAGACAATATGAAATCAGAGGTACTTTTCTTAAAGGACACAGAAACATAGGGACCTGGGTGTATATGTGCATACATAATTGAAGGTGACAGGACAGGTTAATAAAGTATACATAATTCTGGGCTTTATTAATAAGAGGATAGAGTACAAAAGCAAACAGTTTGTGCCGAACTTAGACAAGACACTAGTTAGACCTCAGCTGGAATATTGTGTACAGTTCTGGGCACTACACTATCGGAAGTCTGTGAACACATTGGAGAGAGTGCAGAAGAGGTTTACAAGAATGCTTCCAGGGTTGAGAAACGTCACTAATGAAGATAGATTGGACAAGTTGGGACTGTTCTCCTTGGAAGGAAGAAGGATAAGAGGAAATGTTCAAGATCATGAGGGGGCTGGACAAAGTAGACAGGAGAAACTATTCCTGCTGATAAAAGGATCATGAACAAGAGGGCACAGAATTAAAGTGATTTGCAAAAGAAGCAAATGTGATGTGAGGAACGAAATTGTGTTGGTGGTAAGTTCAATTGAAATCCTCAAGAAGACATTGTTTCTGATCAAATAATCATCCAAGTTCAGAGTAAATGGGAAAGGCAGGGGAATGGTACTAAGTCACAAGCTCATTTGAAGACCAGTGCAAACATGATGGGCCAAATGGCCTGGTTGTGCACCACAACAACTCTGTGATTCTGTGAAATATTACCTAGCAAAAAAAAGTATGTAACTCTTGCATAACTATTCAACTGAACTCCCCACTGATAGCCTCTGACAAATACCCCTGACCCTTTGACTCTGTATGATCCCCTGACGCTTCTGACCTTCTGTGCTCCCTGTCCCTCTAATTCCACCCCCCAAACTGACCTCACCACCTTGCCATCCTGTGCTCCTCCCACCTGACATTCCCTCATGCACTAATACACTGAAATGCGGTTTTGATGTCAAAGATTTTCAGCTTTTTAGTGAATGAAGACTCGCCAAAAAACAGCAACTAGTCTTAAAAAAAGGAGAATGTGTCCTGGCTTTCCCGCATTAATCTCGCACTATGAGGTCTGGGAGAAGAGGTATGCTCTGCATTTCTGAAGCAAAGCACTTTGGAAGTTTGTGCCAGAGATGCACCGCTCCACCTTAGTACAAATAAGTAAGGGCGGAATGGCAATCTGATGGCTATTCTCTTCCTTGGGAGATTCAACTGTATGAGTTTCAATACGTGGAGAAACTGAGGTGTACTTCCCTCTTAGTGACCCTGCCTAGTACTGGACTTGTGCTGCTTCCATGGCAGAAAGGGTTCTCAATATTTTGCGATCCCAGGCCACATCCAGGGAACATTACTACGGTCTGTTAATCTATTCAAAGGTGTATGCACTTGTTGCAAAAATGTAGCCAATGTTTTAAACATTTGTTTTTTTTATTGCTGTGTAGCACCATCCACAACAACAGTGAAGACAACACCCACATCCACTACAACCTACAAAATTGGTAAATTGTGACTAAGTTTTTCATTTAAAACAATTCAAATGTATTTACCTTGAAGTTATTCCCCACAATACCAGTAAGCAGAAGTTTGTACTTTTGTACGTTTGCTACGTATCAAACATTAAACATTTTCTTTTGGATAGTTAATATTTCAACCCAATTGATGGAATTTATGCCTTTGCATTAACACTGTTGATTTCAAAGTTGTAGATACAATCCATTAATTTAAAGGTCTGCTACTATGAATATAACCCACTTTGGATGTTCTGACCCATGTATTCTCCAGACGCTTCATAGCACAGAGGGGCAATGAAGTGAAGCTTCTTTCTGCCACTTAAGTCTTGACAGGACCGGGGATGGAATTATTTGAATAATCAGGAGAGTGATCCATGCCCATAATGGCACAACAGAGATACCTCCAGCCAGGGATAGCATGGCGGCACTGTGGTTAGCACTGCTGCCTCACAGCACCAGGGATCCAGGTTCAATTCCAGCTTGGATGACTATCTGTGGGGCATTTGCATTTCCTTGAACTCCCAGCCACCTGATGAAGGGACAGGCTGTCCCGAAAGCTTGCGGCTTTTGCTACAAATAAACCTGTTTGGACTTTAAACTGGTGTTGTAGGATTTCTTTCTGTTTTACCCCAGTCCAACGCCGGCATCTCCACATTATTGCTGAAGTATCAGAGCAGCATCTGACTGGAACTCTCCTCGGCCCTCATAGGCTGAAGACTGAGTTGAGCAATGATTTATCTATCATTCCTTGCAGAGAGCAGTGACTCAACCAGTTGAAAAATCTACCCGTGAGGAAATGTTTTTTAGAGAGAAAATTAAAACAGGGGAGACTGGAAATCTGAAACAAAATCAGAAAATGTGGCAAATATTCAATATATCAAGCAACATTGGTAGAAAGAAAAAAATGTTAACTTTCAGAAATAATTTTATTAGAATATCTGACAATGTTCTGCAATGTTAACTATTGAGTGTTTACAGCTTATATTAGTTACAAAAATAAATAAGTAAATCTAATTACCAGCAGAAATGAGTATGTTCTTCATCATTTGTACCTATCAGAGTAACTCTGTGTAGCATTTCAAGTTGGACTGTAATCGTTCTGAATTTTTTTTTACAGAAGAAACAACTACTACAACAATACAGCAAACAACCACAACTGGTAAGTAATGTCTTCCTCCACAGAATGATACAGCACGGAGCAGGCCATTCAGCCCGTCAGGCTGGGTTTTCTCTCTGGGGCGGGAAGTAGGGGGTCAGCTCTGTTTCTGGGGCCCCCAACTTGTCTCCGGGAAGAAACAGTTCCTCACCTCTGATTTCCCCCCCATGGCGGCCAATTAACAGCCACCAGGAAGGTTCGATGTCCAATTAATAATGGTAGGTGTAGCTCTTGAACCTGGAAGGCTAATTGTAGGCCTGATCCAACCTGAGAGAAGTAGCAGGATGGAATGGAAGGTAAGAAAAGGTACTTCAACAGCCCTCTCTCAAATTTTAAAATCTCTAAAAGTTGAGCATCCAGGCCACCACTGTGAAGGGTAGGAGAAACCCCTTTACAGGGCAAATAGTGTCTGATCCTAAAGCCACACAGACATGTGGAACACCTTTAGGCCTGAATGGAGTACTGTGCCCCTATCCCCAGCTAGCCACTAGCTGCCTCCCCCTTCAGGCACTTTACCTGGTCTGTCACAAGCAGGAATTTGATTAGTCTCCTTTATTTGATGGGTAACAAATGCCAGACGTGCCAGTGACACCCTCTTCCCATCAGAGAATAAAATAAGTTTCACTCTGAAGCTGCGTCACGTATACTGGGTGGGCCTGCTGCTCCCAATCCAGCCTCTGAATGATGGCCTGGAGGTGGGATGGAGCTGAGGAACTGGCAGGAGGTTGGGGTCATTTCAGCTCCTCCCACTTCCAGAAATCCAGCCCATCCAGCAGAACTTTCCACTCTGGTGACAAAGTGCAGTGGCCTGCAGGGAAAGTCAGAGTGATCTCTCTGGGCGATGAAGTGGACTCTCGTGTTAGATCTTCTGCTTTTCAGCTCAATGTTGGTGTGCCAGTGAGGAGCTCATCAAATGTCATGGCGGGCTGGGTCGGGATTCATCCGGCCTGTGTTACTTCATGACATTGAAGGTCTTGGTGCCAAATTTAAACGGCACCCAAAAACACACATTGAGCAGGATTTTACAGCCCCGCTTGACCCAAGGCCAGAAAATCCTGCTCGAGGTCAACAGACATTTCCATTGTCTGCGCCGGAATCAGCGGGTGGGGCGGTAGAATTCTGATGCTTTATTCAGGACAGCCCAGGAGTGTTGTAAACTTCTGTTTCTCAACGGTGACCAAAAGAATAAAGCCCTCGATTCCAACATACACCGAGTCTCCTTGGGGATTCTCCTCTGGGTGCAAAGGAAAGGTCCTTTCACATCTGGATGGACCTGACCATACTGGCCTTGGAGAAGGTCAGTAGGGAGGTCAGTGTCAGTATCATTCACAGAGGGACTGCCCTGCAGTGCAGGTGAAAGGATGAATGATCTGATCCACTCTGTCAAGGTAAGTGAGCATTCTCCTCACTCCAAACTCACAGGCTGGAATTTTACCACCGTTCATGCCAGTGGGATTTTCCCATCCTGCCGCAGTAAGTAGAGATTTGGCTGACCGCCCAATTCTGAGACTTAGCTGCAGTGGGAGCGTGGCGTAGACAGCTGGTAAGATCACACCCATAAGGGCATCTCACAGCGTGAGGGCTCGAGTCCACAGGGCTGTCACACACTGCCAGCAGATGGGACATCAGCACTGAATGCCTGCCAGCCACCTTCAGACCACCATCCCATGTAAGATCCTGCATCTTATTCCTTATTGGGAAAGGCTGAACGCACACAATAGGCTGGACTGCTCTTTCATCCACCGTACTCACAGTAAATCCATTTGACTTATGCAGGAGAAGATTTCCCACAACTGAAGAGGAGAGATCAGTGTCAGAGAGGAGGATGTCAGAGTTGAGAGCCCTCTCCATTTACAAGGAACAGCCTTGCTGGCTGGAGGGTTATAGGGATTGTTCCTTATGTGTAAGGTGAGCTTGCTCTTCCCCACTGAGCCAGTGAGGGTCCATCCGAAAGGCAACAACATGTGAAGAATGGCTGAGTATTCTGTAATGTAGGAGCCTGTCTAGTCAATCACTAATGATCTTCTTTCTCTATTCCAGCCTCCAGCAAGAAAACACAGCAGGAGATTTCCAGCATAGACCTCAGCCCCTGCCACCAGGCCACCTCAGTTGAAGGTTCTGAAGGAGAGCCTTCATTGCACCTACCTGCACCCTCCCCCACACAGATATTTTCAGATACACTCACACAACTCGGGTGGTCCTAGTAGCTCGCGTTCACAGTCTAGCGATCACCTCGTGGTGATACAGTCCCCAGCAGGCAGAGGCAGCGATGGCCGAGGGTTCTGAAACTCGGAAGACCAATGGAGACCAGGTCCTACTGACTCTGACGACAAACCTCTGGAATCATCCTTGAGGGAAATACTGAAGATGCAGGGAATATCAAGCAGTGTTTCAGAGTCATCAACAGACTGTAAGGAAGAATGGAGGAGTCCGTCCCTGTTCTGTGCTGATGTCCTGGCTCTGGTATGTGACTGCATCAATGTTCCCTTTGGAAGGGTGGTTGTCATATTGGAAATCCAGGTCCAATAGCTTTTGCCGGACTTGTACTTGGACCTGCATCCATTGTTCTAGGCATAGGTGAGTTCAGCAGTTGCTAGGTTACAAGGAGAAGGGGAGCCTCAACCTCTCTCCAGGTGCCTCTTCTCCTCAAGGACTGAGAGAGATTCTCAGGAATCCAAAGAGAGGAGGATCATCAGCCGGAACTCGGAGGCCATCCATCCAGTTATCTTCAAGTATGTCCTCCCATTCCAAATCCCCTCCACCTGTGACCATCTCAACTCCTGCAGGTCAGGCTGAGGGAGGCGCAGCCTCAGTCCACCAGAAGACATAGGCCAAAGTCATCTTTGGCAACAGGGCATAGTAATGAGCAGGCTGCCTGAAACAACTGCCGCAGATATAGGGGGTTCACCGAGCCCCTGCTGTAGATTTGGGAAAATTATGAAGTTGTGGATGCACAATGGTGCTACAGTTGTTTAATCACAGTTTGTACTTTTTGCTTTTATAAATATATTTTGCTCGTATCCTTCTCCAACCCTTAGGTATTCAAAGGCTCATATAGGTAACTTAATGTCCAGTATTTCTTCAAGAGTGCCAAAACTCTGTCTTGCTTCTGCCACACTATAGAGTATTCTTTATGGATGTTATAAGCATTTATTGTGACCCATGTTGGAATCTTTTCATCAAAGTGCACTCAGCAATGGCTTTTATTTTATGACTGTGAGGTTTTGGTAAAAGTATAATGCTGGAACTTCACCTGCCAGCTTGATATCAATAGTTGAAAATTGCTGGAAGCCATAATATAGGATAAGACACACTTAAAAAAAAAGTAAGTTTATACTAGACAGTCATCATGTCTTTGTCAAGGGCAGGTCATGTCTGACATGTTTGAGTTATTTGACGAGGTGACAGAGGCAGTGGATGAAGGGAGTGCTGTGAATGTTGTATATTTGGACTTTCAGAAAGGGTTTGATAGGGTACCACATGGCAGATTGGTTAGCAATGTTAGAAATCTTTGGGATTGATGAATCCTTGGCAGCATGGATTATAAGTCTGGTAAGGGATAGGAAACAAAGGGTAGGTATTGATGGGAATTTCTCAAATTGGAGATGAGTTGAAAGTGGTGTTCTCCAGGGATCAGTGTTGGGACCCTTGCTTTCTCTGATTTATAAAAACAATTTAGAGAAAGATGTTGAGGGCAAAATCTCTAAATTTGCAGATGACATTAAGCTAGGGAGAATAGTGACTTGTGAGGATGACACTGAGCAAGGTTCAAAGGGACAATTGATAAATTGGTCAAATGGGCAGACACTTGGCAGATGAATTTCAACACAGCAAAATGTGAGATAATGCATTTTGGTAGAAATAACATGGGACAACAATACAGGCTCAATTATACAACTTTAAGGGGAGTACAAGAACAGAGGGACCTCGGGGTTCAAGTGCATATTCTGTGAAGGTGGCCAGGCAAGTTGAAACGGATGTTAAGAAGGCTTATAGGATTCTTGAGTTTATAAATGGAGGCATAGAGTATAAAAGCAATGAAGTGATGCTACACCTCTACAAATCTTTGGTCAGACCACATTTGGGGCATTGTGTTCAGTTCTGGACACCTTATTTAAGGAAGGATGTTAAAGCTGTACAAAGAGTGCAAAGGGGATTTACTAGAATGATACTAGGAATAAGAAATTTAAGGTACAAGGAAATATTAGAAAAATTGGGCTTATTCTCCTTGGAGCAAAGATCAAGAAGTGACCTCATTGAAGTTTTCCAAATTATGAACAATTTTGACAAGGCAAAGGATATTCTGTTTTCACTATTTGGTCCAACATTCCTCAAGTTCACTTTTCTGCCTTTCCCCCTTAACCCTGGATTCTGTTACTGATCAAAAATCTACATATCTCAGCCTTAAATATCCAAAAGGAGTTTCAAAGACTCTCAACCCTCTGAGAGATGAAATTCCTTTTCATCTCAGTTTTAAATTGGCACCCTTTTATTCTGAGACGGCACAGTAGCACAGTGGTTAGCACTGCTGCTTCACAGCCCCAGGGACCTGGGTTTGATTCCCGGCTTGGGTCACACTCTGTGTGGAATTTGCACATTCTCCTCGTGTCTGCATGGGTTTCCTCTGGGTACTCCGGTTTCCTCCCACAGTCCAAAGATGAGCGGCTTAGGTTGATTAGCCACCCTAAAATTGCCCTTTAATGTTCTGAGATGCATATGTTAGAGGGATTAGTGCGTAAAATATATGTAGGGATATAGGGGTAGGGCCTGGGTGGGTTTGTGGTCAGTACAGACTTGATGGGCTGAATTGCCTCTTTCTGTACTGTAGGATTTCTATGATTCTTTCTACTCTGCCCTCGGGTCCTCGTCTCCCCTATGAGGAGAAACATCCTCTCAGCATTTACCCTGTCAAACCCCTTCAGAACCCTATATGTTTCAATGAGATCATTCTTCTCGGTTCCAATGAGTAGAGTCCCAATCTGTTTAACCTTTCCTCATAGGACAACCCCTCCATGCTGGGGATCATCCGAGTGAACCTTTCTTGAACTGCCTCCAATGAAATAATATCTTTTCTTAAACAAGTGGACCAAAACTGCTCTCAGTACTCCAGATGTGGTCTCACCAGTACCTTGTATATTTACAGCAAGACCCTCCCTAATCTTGTACTCTAACCCTCTTGAAATAAGGGCTAACATTCATTAGCTTTCCTGATTACCCGCTGCACTGGTGTGCTAGCTTTCTGTGTTTTTGTATAAATACCACCAAGTCCCTTTGTGTTGTAGCGTTCTGCAGTTTTTCCCCATTTAAATAATGCTCCGCTCTTTTGCTCTCCCTTCCAAAATGAACAACTTTACATTTTCCCACATTATACCCTATTTGCCAGCGTTTTGCCCATTTACTTAACCTTCCTTTTTGTAAACTCTATGCCTGTAATGCAAATCATGCGAGTTGCTTCCATTCAGTGACAAGTCTGCTAGTTGGACCTGAGTGTGCACTGTCAGAGGCTTGTATCATCCTGATGAAGCCATTCAGTGACCTGTGAAGATGTTACTTTTCTCCGCAATGGCTGCCCAGCCCTGCATGATGGAATCCCTCTTTGAGAAAATAGAACACCCATCGATATGGGATTTTATCACAGGCCTATTCAATGTCTTAGGGTTCGTAGCAAGGATTGATCTTTGTAAGATGGACAATATTGAGGACTGTAATGGAATGAAAGTGGTGCTCCAGCACCTCTCCTGAATACTGAGCAGTGCCTACAAAGGGAATCACTTATTGACAGCTATGCTAAAACTAACTGGGTCACATCTCTCCCAGACGCCAAGGCAATGCAGGATGTAAGCTTGATGGGCTTCCGATGAGTACAGGGTCTTGCGTGATTGACAATAATTATATGATGGTCCCCTTGAACCCCTCGGTTTGAGTAACATAACTCACAGTTTTGGGCCCATGCTCTTCCCTTATAGATCACTGCATCCTGGTGTCCAATGGTATCTTGGGGCTCAGGTAGCAAGATATGGCCTTTGTATTAATCATACATGAGAGCTGGAGTTTGGTGAGATGGTGCAATTCGAATGCAGCTCTGTCTTCAAGTGATAAGTAGTGATGCATCTTTTTCTTCTTAGAGCTTACATGCTAAGTTCCTGTCACACTTGATTGAGTGCATCAATGGTGCAATTGTGTTTCTGCCTCCTGAAAGCTGTCATGGTCACTGACATTTGAGCTCCATAGTCGAAAAGACTGCACAATGTGTAGCTACTTCATGATGTGCGCTAATGGAGTGCTTATCCTATCATACGTTGGGCTAGGCTACTACACCTTGCAAGGATGCCCCCTTCTCCCTCCCACCAATTATGTTCAAGCTGATTATTGCTTTCTCTGTGATCATTTTCAGATTGATGACCTTTTGTGAGATGTTAGTGATGACAATGAAATTTTTATTGTCTCTGCTGAATCAGTGAAAACTGCACTCGAATCAACTTGTCTTTACCTTGTTCCTTCTGGAGTCCTGTGGTTATGAGGTTGTCACGGGCACATCTTCTGCATCATTTGTGGGCAATGATTTGACTTGCGTGAACCCCTGTCCTCTGCAAATTCACCATCTTCAGCATCCTCCTCATCTGAGGTGATGACTAGATATTCCATGCCTCCTCCTGGCGTCTTATCTCTCCTTTTCAGTGTTAGGTTGTGCAGGGTGCAGCAAACTATGCTGATGTGTGAGGGTTGGCTCAAGGAACAGAGCACAGTAGTGAAAGATTGTGATGGGGCAAGAATTATAAAACTGTTCAGAGAGGAGTCAGAGAAAGTCCTAGGCCTGAGGCCAATGCAGTTTGTCATCAACTACACACACATGGCCTTCAGAGTGATCTGGCAACATTCTGAGATTCATTAAGAAGAAAGGTTTTCATTCAGTGTTCAGTTTACCTGTGATCACAGAAAACTGATCTTGCATGTTTGTGTTAGACACTCAGGGAGCTCCCTATTCTTTTGAGCCACCCACCCTCAGCACATAGAAGGCTGGCTCCTCAGTGATAAAGGGTACTCCCTAAAGACATGGCTCATGATGCCTGCTCTTCATCCACAGAGTGCAGCAGAGATACAATGCTGCCTAGTCAGCCACAAGGTCCTTAATGGAGCAGGCACTTTGCAGATGCATTTGGGCCAATCAGGCAGGGATCACTAATACTCTTATATGGGATGTGGCTTGAGCTGGGAGCGCCTTTGCTAACTAGGGAAATTTTTGCTTGCCACTTACAAGATCAATAATGTGGAGTGGATCAGATTGGATGCATACAGACTTAATTCACTGAGATTTAGTCTCACAGATGGACTGGGGCGTATTTGGAGGCTCAAAGACTGATGCACACTGGCCTTGTATGATTATTGCAATTCATCCCGATGTAGGATAAGATGTGAGATAAGTGCTGTTGCCTGAGCAATATTTCAGAACTACAGTTTACTTGGAAAAATGGGTCAATCTGGAAACTGTTGATTGTTTCCACTAGACATTGAGCACTAATATCAGTAATAACTGACAACCAACTCCCGATGACATTCTCAGGACCTTATATTTGAGGAAATGAATCTAAGAGCCAATGAACAGTTGAATTATTTCTCCACTGAAATAATTTTAATGATTTTAGTGAGTTGGCTAAGATAAGAGTGAATAGATTACAGATTTGCTATTTATGCTTTTGGTTGGTTGCATGCACAGAGAAAGTCAGTCCTCACTAAAACAGGGAACTGGCAAATCTCAGCAGAACATAAAGTGAAGGAAAATCACAGCTACTGTTTCAGGTAGATGACGTTTCTGATAGAATGTTTTCCTCCTGCTCTAGAAACAACACAACCACCAGTGATACCAATTACAACCACTTCTACCACTGGCTACATACCTGGTAAGTTTTATACCTTCAATTACATCTGTCTCCACAAGTGGATCATTTTTGAACTTGTGGCCGGTCAGATAACAACATACGGTTTCCACACTTTTATCTCCAATTTTTCAAACTGATTGCTTTAAAAATGTTTGTGGCTTTGGACATTACCTTGTAACTTAGGGTAGATGTTAGGGAATTGTTTTCCTAATGTAACATTTATTGGAACAGGACGCAAATCAGGAACTTAATACCAGTTGGTGGATTGTTTTGCAACCTGCATTAATTTATATGGCCCTATTCCTTTATATTTGCCTCTGGCATGTGAAACTCCAAGAGGGAAAGATGGATTATGAGAAATATTCTGCCTAAGTATTATGTTATCAGTTTTCAAATATAGCTGAACGTAATAAATGGGAGCTAGAGAAGGCCATTTGGCAACAAGATCATAGCTGACCTCTGATCACAATGCCATCTTCCTTCACTACCCCTTGCTCCCCTTAGCACTGAAAAATTCATCAACCTTTGGAGCAGAGAATTCCAATGATTCACTACCCTGTGACTGAAGAAATTCCTTCTCAAATTAGTCCGAAATGGTCAACCTCTTATTCTGAGACTTAGAGTGGGATATTTCAGCCGCGCTCGCCCCAATGCCAGAAGCTCCTGCCCAAGGTCACCAGCCCTATGCATGTTCGTGTCCCGCCCACTTTGATACCCTTGGCAGGCAGGATGGGAAAATTCTGCCCTTGTTTTAGATTTCATGCTGAAAGGGAATATTTTCTTTGCATCTACCATGTCAAGTCCCTTAAGAACTAAAGTGTTTCAATTAGCTAATTCCCTATTCTTGTAAACTCCAGGGAATATAAACTAATCCTTCATCAAAGGACAATCCCTTCATCCCCGGAATCAATCAAATTAACCCTATGTTGCACTCCCTCTAAAACAACTATGCTCTTTTTAAGGTAAAAAGTCTAAAACTGCACTCAACACTTCAGATATGGGGTCTTACCAATGCCTTGGCCTACACAATTGTAGGAAGAGTTCTTTACTTTTATGCTCCAACCAGTTGTAAAACAAAAGCTAACATAACTACATGCCATCCTAATCGCTTACTGTATTTGCAAGTTCGCTCTCTGTGATTTAGGTACAAGGATACCAAAGTCTCTCCGAATGCAAACGTTCCCCTGTATCTCCCCATTCAAAAGATATTCTTTCTTTGTCCTACCAAAGTGGATACCTTCACACGACTCCACATTGAATTCTATTGGTCATACATTCTAGTTCATTCATCCAACCTGCATAAATTCCTCTTCAGCCCATTTACGTCCTTCTCACTGCTTACTTTCCCAGCTGATTTTGCATTTTGGTCTTATAAGATAGTTTGTGGAAAACCATGCTCACGAGTTGGTTACGGTGGCATGGTCTAATGTCAGTGGACCAGCAATCCAGAGGACCAGGCTGGGAACATAGGTTCAAATCCCATTGTCAGCTGATAGAATTAAAATTCAATAAATAAAACTGGAATTGAAAGCACGTCTCAGTAATGGTGACCATGAAGATATCACTGATTGTGGTAAAAAGACATCTGGCTCACTAATGTTTTTTATGTCTGCCCTACATGTCACTCCAGAGCCACAACAATGTGGCTGACTCTTATTGCCCTCCAAAATGACTCAGCAAGCCACCCATTTAGAGATGGGCAATAAATGTTGGTCTTTCCAGTGCTGTCTCTATCCCATGACAGCGTAAAGAGAAACATAGCAATTAGCAGAATAGGAACATACATCAAGGGACTAACACCAATTGATTTATTTTGTGACAATGCTGGCAGCCCATCGTTGCTTGGCAACTCCTCCAGAGTGGCGGTCACTGCTACCGGCAAGGTGCCCACCCAAGGCCCAGGATTGTGTAGGAACCAGGTCATACATGGGAGGTGGATTATATTTTGGGAAAAGTGTTGGGAAGGTTATTGACAGGAAGGATGGGGATGACTCTCTGTGTGGGATTTTCTGGCCACACTAGCCTCAAGATCGGAAAATCTTGCCTGAGGTCAACAGAACTTTGTCTGGTCCTGTCCTGCCTGCTATGATTCCAGTGACAGGCGGGACAGGAGAGCTCTGCCCTTGCATTGTGCTTTCAAATAATGCAGTCAATTTCTAAGCTCATCCCAGCTGAGTTTCAAAATGTGTCTGAGTTAGCTTTATAGATTAGCATAGTTAGTTACAGAGGCAGAAATATCTTAAAATGAAGTCTTTGCATCAATGAATAACCCATGCACAGGCTCAACAGTGCCATAGCTCAGTTGCAGTATATCAGGTTGAAGTCTTTTCTCTTCTCTATAGAAACAACTCCACCACCAGTGATACGGACCACAACTGCATCTACCACCAGCTACATACCTGGTAAGAGATTTCTATACCTCACACCTGTCTCTATAAGGACATCACTATCTATCTCCATGTGGTATATCATTGAGTAGATCACAAGATATGGCTTTTATTTTTACACGCACATTTTCCTTTCCATTTTTTAAACATTATGACTTTGAGGAAATTGTGCTCCTAGCAAAGTGTTAGTGGAATATAAATGTACATTGACAGTTGATGTGAATGAATGGAATATTTTGCAATGAGCATTAACCTCTTCACCTATATTCTCCAGATATTAACCCAACAGCCTAATGTCCAACTGAGCAGGGTAAATTATAAATATATGACCTTATTTGATAACTGATTTCCAGTTATCAAATATATTTGTCACCCATTGTCAACACTTAGGCTGCAAGACCATACCAAGCAATGAGTGAAAGTCAGGCAACCGTTCCATCTCTCTCAGTCATACAGGTTTAGCAGCAACGCCCTGTAGAACTCCTCCTCTACTTCCAAGCCCAGATACTCAAGTCACCAGAAAATCAGTCGGTCTCCGGGTTGAAATTTATTTTTAGAATTTCACTTCAACAGCCGTGCTCATTAGCAGCTGAAAATCTTCCCTTGATCTTTAAAATGAGTGAAATCACAAGTGTGGCAAAGCAATCTGGCACGAGACAGTCAGGCAGTCGAATCTTGTGTCGAATTAACTTTTGTTCGTTCCATTATAGTGAGATCATTGAGTGAAATAGTGAAGAGGCATCTCGCCTATTGAAAGGAAATAGGATCAAAATGAGAAAAGTTGCTCTGCCAATTTACACTTTGCCTTATTAATCGAGTAAAGGCAGATTCATTAAGCCCTAAACATCATTTTTTGCAGAGGAGGAGTGCGATGGTGAATGGTCTCCTTGGTTTAATGATCAGACGCCCTCTGAGGACAGCCCGGGTGATTCTGAGTTATTGGATCCCATACGCGATGAACTGTGTCCTTCCTCTTCTGATGCAATTAATAAAATCCAATGTCAGTTTGCTGATTACCCGGAGAGGCCAATCAGTGAATCGACAGACAATGTGACCTGTGACAAAGACACAGGACTTGTCTGTGTATACAGCGAAAGTGCTTCGCTGGACAGGAAGTTTTGTTACGACTACAGAATTCGGGTTTGCTGTAAACCACAAAAAACAACAACCTACCTGCCTGAAACCACCTCTACAACGACCACTCCTGGTAAATATGATATTTACATGTAAAGGAGATGTCTTTGAAAACAAATGCACTTTGATCAAATCTGTGCCATTCCAAAAGGATAAATCCATCAAACAAATAGAGTAATTATTCATACTAAGCTTAGAATTATTAGAGATAATGACCCAAAAGTCACACAGATTGCTAATATAATCTTCTGTCTACTGTTTTAAACAAATCATGAATCCATGTAAAATAAATTGGCTAATGTCCCAGTTGCTGAGGAAGATAGTGAGAAAATGAATTAATTTTGAATTATTTGCTGAACGTAATTTCACTTATTATTTAAATCTTAATCTCAATGTCCATGTCTTTGGCTCATTCTGGACTAGCACTGTTATCTTGTGTATTATAAGCCATCCTGTTGTCCACTAACATGTCTAGGAAGTAATTGATGAATAGGGTCGCATGACCAACAATCTTAGCTTTTACCACTGAATAGAAACAGCAATATGACACTTGTCTGAAAGTGATGGTACAGTTTCCTGGCGTACATATTTAAACCAACAGGATCTCCCACTGACCTTAAATACTCTGAGCAGGTCAGCACTGGAGGATCTGGGGAATAGCGTTTTTATTTATTCTTTGATGGGATTTAGGCATCAGTGTCTAGGCCAGCATTTGATGCCAATCCCTAATAGCCTTTGAACTGAGTGGCTTGGTGGGCCATTTCAAACATGAGATAGGCCAGACCCGGGTGAGGATGGCAGATTTCCTTCTGGAAAGGTCTTTAGTGAACCCCATGGGTTTTCACAAAGATCACTGTCATGGTCACCATTATTGAGCGAAGCTTTCAATTCCAGGTTTTATAATTAAATTTACATTCCATCAACTGCTATGGTGGAATTTGAATCCACCTCCGAAGCACATTATCCTGTGTCCCTGGATTACTAATCGAGCGACACAATCACCACACCACCACTTCCCCATAGGCCACCTCCCAGTGTGTCCTGTATAATTGCCAGGATTGCTGTCCAAGTATCTTTAGAGCCACTGTTTATTTGGACTGGTGAGTTCAAATGGGTCTGTCCGGTGTAAAAGGTTTCCATTGAAGACAAACATTTACTGGAACTCCATTAACATCATGGTCAAATCTGGGTGACGAGTCCAGCAAATCTCCAACATGCAGAAATGATGATGTTCTGAATGGAGAGGTCATCAACAGTAATATTAGTTACCCGCTGAAGTAATTTTATTTTATGGAATAGACTAAAGTAGAAGTGACCACATTTGAGTTCTACAACCTCTGTGCTTGGTTATGTTCAGCAGAAAATTACATTTTTAACTTTGATTCAAAGAGCCTCAATGTGCCCTTTAACAACTTGTCGTATTATCCCCCTCTATAGAAACCACCCCACCAATCCAGATAGAAACTTCAACCACGTCCATGACCAATTACGTACCTGGTAAGTGACAGTGGCTTTCTATCTTACACTGTGTATCTTGACAAGTAGATTCGTTTCAAACCCAAGTGATCTACTAACTGAGTAGGTAACACAGACTGGCTTTCATTGGACTTCATATTTTCCTCCCAAATTGTTTGCTTTATGAATGTTTGCATCTTCAGTCATTTTATTGTGATTACTGGGGCAGTTTTTAGGAAATTGTACTCCAGACACTGTATTTAACAGAATGTATATCAGGCTATTAAGTTTATTTTGTGATGAGTATTAAATTTCACATCTGCTTCCCTGATTCTTTCTCCTGGTTTCAATGAAGATATGTATCTATCGTATATATAATTTCAGCTATCAAGCATAATATAAACACTATGACAGCATCGGTGTCGTGTGAACATACATACAAGCAAGGAGCAGGAGAAGGCTATTCAGCTCCTCCACTTTTTAATAAGATCATGACTGCTCTGACAGTGACCTCAAATCTGCATCCTGCCTACTACTATTTCAGTTTTAAAGTTTCTTTTAATGTTTATTTATTAGTCACAAGTAAGGCTTATATTAACACTGCAGTGCAGTTACTCTGGAATTCTCCTAGTCGCCACAGTCCGGCCCCTGTTTGGGTCAATGCACCTAACCAGCACGTCTTTCTGACTGTGGGAGGAAATCGGAGCACCCGGAAGAAACCCATGATGATGTGGAGAGAATGTGCAAACTGCACACAGGCAGTGACCCAAAACGGGAATCGAACTTGCGTTCGTGGCTCTGTGAAACAGCAGATTTCAGGAAGGGAGTCCAGGAATGGAGTTTCAGGAAAGGAGTTCCAGAGATTCACAGCCCTTGGAGAGAGACTATTTTGCCTCATCTCCATTTTAAATGGGCAACCCCTTTATTTTTAAACAGTGACCCCTAGTTCTAGATTTTCCCACAAGAGGAAACGCCTTCACCATATCTAACCTGTCAAAACTCCTCCAAATCTTACTTGTTTTAATCAAGTCACCTCTTAATCTTCTAAACACCAGCGAATACAAACCTAGCTTGCTCTACTTTTCCTCATTAAACAACCCACCCATTCCAGGTATTGGTACTTTTGTATATTTTATACTGAAGGGCATACAAAATGAGAGGAGGTTTTTAGATCTGATTATGCAGTAACTGAGTGCAGTGTAACAGATTAAAATCTGTTTTTTTCTCTATAGGAACAACCCCACCACCAGTGATACAGACTACAACTGCATCGACCACCAGCTACGTACCTGGTAAGAGACAGCACTTTTATACCTCACACCAGGTCGTTCTCTATAAGGACATTACTATCTAACTCCATATGATTTACCAATGAGTAGGTCACCAGATATGACATTTATTTTTATACGAAGACTTTTCTTTCTAATTGATTGTTTCTTTGTTCATTAACTTGCAACCTTTAGGGCAATGCTTGGGAAACTCTGCTCCTTTTTAGATTTATTCATTCGCAGGATGTTATCAGCGTTTATTGCCCATCCCTGACTGCCCCTGAGAAAGTGAATGTGAGCTATCTTTTTGAATCCCTGTCGTCCCTCTGGTGTAGGTAGAATGTAGGTAGTGCTGTGAGGGAGGAAGTTCCAGGATCTTGATCCAGTAATAGTGAAGACACAGCAATATACTTCTAAGTCAAGATGGGAACTTCCAAAGTTGTAGTGTTTGCTTAGCGAATCATTTAGCAGAACAGGAAAGTATATTGAAAGTTGACATTGTTATAATTCAGGTTAGAAACTCCAAAGTGTTCTATGAAGTCTGTCTGGATCATAAGTTTTGCACTTTGAATTTGGCTTGGGTAATCATGATCTGTCTCACTTCAGGTATGATTCAAATGATCCATTAGGGAGCTTTTATCAAACAAAGTTTACTTCCGAATATAGTTAATGTGTCTAGAATGAAAATTAGCAATAACTTTTGTTTTATTCATTCATGGGGCATGGGAATTGCTGGCTGGCCAGCATTTTATTGCCCTTCCTAATGTGACCCAGCATGCTGAGCTTTAAGTGAGAATGGTGTAGTATGGTGTAAAGATAAAGTCACCATAGTCCCAGGTGACCATAGATTGCTCTCCCCTTTGAGAGGGAAGAGCTGACAGGTGGTGATTTAACATGAGAATCACTGTACCTCAGGCAAGGGATAAGATTGAGAATGCAGGGCCTTCATGAATAACCTCTAAGCTGGTAAGGAATTGAACCTGTGCTGTTCGCACCGTTCTGCATCACCGACCAGCTGTCCAGCCAACTTAGCTAAGGCATCTAAAATTATATATATATTCTTATTAAATAACAGATTTTCTGTATCAAATATATTTGTCACCCATTATAAACAGTGAGGTCACAAACCATATTAAAGAATGAGTGAAAGTGAGGCAGCCAATCCATCTCTCTCAATCATACAGGTTTAGCTGCAACACCCTGTTTAATCGTTCCTTTTTTTCCCAAGCCTCGGTGCACAAGTCGTCTGACTCAGAGGCTGACTGATTTTCTAAGGTTTCTTATTTAGAACTTCCTTTCTCGAACCTTACTCATTAACAGCTGAAAATCACTCCCTTGATCTTTAAAATGAGTGGATTCAGTGACATGAGGATGTCACGCTGGGACTCACTGCCTCCATGAGATTGCATAGGCACATGTTAGACAACTAGGCAGCAGAGTGTATACTGGTATTGCCCCTGGACTTGACATGCCCAGTGGGGCTGAGGCCGTAACTTCAGCCAGAGGGAAAATCTTACACACTGTCATGGACATCTCTCTCTGAGGCTCCTCACCAACTCCTGGCATCCTTCAGAGATTTTTAAAACCCTCTCCCGTGACCACTGGACCCCATGCCTGCCATCGTCATGACCCCTTTGGCAGCACTGAGCCAATCTCTGGGTGCGTTTTACACAGGCCAGTTCTTAACTGACAGCCTGTGTGAAATCGTGTCCTGGTTGCGATTGCAGGTGGGAGTGAATAATGCTTCTGGGCCCACTGATTTCACATGCGTGATATGTGCAAAGTCTGCTTGATTTTTGTTAGTTCTGTTGTGAAATTGTTTAGTGAGATATTTGATGAAGCTTCTCACCTGCCTAAAGGAAATAGGATCAAAGTGAGAAACATTGCTCTGCCAGTTGACACTTTGTCTTCCTTATTAATCGAGTAAAGGCAGATTCATTAAGCCTAAATGTCATTTTTTGCAGAGGAGGAGTGCGATGGTGAATGGTCTCCTTGGTTTAATGATCAGACACCTTCTGAGGACAGCCCGGGTGATTCTGAGTTATTGGATCCCATACGCGATGAATTGTGTCCTTCCTCTTCTGACGCAATTAATAAAATCCAATGTCAATTTGCTGATTACCCAGAGAGGCCAATCAGTGAATCGACGGATAATGTGACCTGTGACAAAGACACAGGACTTGTCTGCGTATACAGCGAAAGTGCTTCGCTGGACAGGAAGTTTTGTTATGACTACAGAATTCGGGTTTGCTGTAAACCACAAAAAACAACACCATGGACAACAACCCGCCTGCCTGAAACCACTTCTACAACCACCATTCCTGGTAAATATGATATTTACATGTAAAAGATGTGTCTTTGAATATGCATTGAAATAATTGGTCCGATTGAAGTGAAAATTCTACATTTAACAGGATCAGTGCATAAAGCGACTTAAGCAATAATTAGTACTGAGTTTGGAAATGGCTGAGATAATGACCAATCATTATAAATTTTTCTGTCTGCCATTTTAATCAAGTCAGTAATCCATGTAATGTAAAAGGGCTAATGTTTTTGATTTGATTTATTATTATCACATGACAATAACATACAGTGAGAAGTATTGTTTCTTGCGCTCTATACAGACAAAACATACCGTTCATAGAGAAGGAAACGAGAGAGTGCAGAATGTCATATTACAGTCATAGCTAGGGTGTAGAGAAAGATCAATTTAATGCAAAGCAAGTCCATTCAAAAATCTGACAGCAGCAGGGAAGAAGCTGTTCATGAGTCGGTTGGTACCTTTTGTATCTTTTTCCCGAAGGAAGAAGATGCAAGAGAGAATGTCCGGGGTGCGTGGGATCCTTAATTATGCTGGCTGCTTTGCCGAGGCAGCGGGAAGTGTAGACAGAGTTGATGGATGGGATACTGGTTTGCCTGATGGATTGGGCTATATTCATGATCTTTTGTAGTTCATTATGGTCTAGGGCAGAGCAGGAGTTATACCAAACAGTGATACAACCAGAAAGAATGCTTTCTATGGTGCATCTGTAAAAGTTGGTGAGAGTCGAGGTAGACATGCCAAATTGCCTTAGTCTTCTGAGAAAGTAGAGGCATTGGTAGGTTTTCTTAATTATTGTGTTGGCATGGGGGGTTACCAGGGCAAGTTGTTGGTGATTTGGATACCTAAAAACTTGAAGCTCTTGACCCTTTCTACTTAGTCCCCATTGATGTAGACAGGAGCATATTCTCCTTTACCCTTCCTGAAGTCGGTGACAATCTCTTTCATTTTGTTGACATTGAGGGAGAGATTATTGTTGCTGCACCAATTGACCAGATTCTCTATATCATTCCTGTACCCTATCTCGTTATTGTTTGAGATTTGACTCACTACAGCGGTGTGATCAGTAAACTTGAAAATTGAATTGGAGGGGAATTTGGCCACACAGTGATAGGTGTATAAGGAGTATAGTAGGGGGCTGAGAACACAGCCTTGTGAGGCACCAGTGTTGAGGATGATCATGGAGGAAGCGTTGTTGCCTATCCTTACTGATTGTTGTCTGTGAGCTCGGAAATTCGGGATCCAGTTGCAGAGGCAGGAGCCGAGGCCCAGGCCACAGTTTGGAGATGAGTTTTGTGGGAATAATGGTGTTGAAGGCTGAATTGTTGTCAATAAATAGGAGTCTGATATAGATGTCCTTGCTATTTAAGTTTCCCAGGGTTGAGTGTAGGGCCAGGGAAATGGTGTCTGCTGTGGACCTGTGGCAGAGGTAGACAAACTGTAATGGGTAGTCTGAGAGGCTGGAATTGATCTGTGCTATGACTAATCTTTCGAAGCACTTCATAATGATGGATGTCAGAACCATTAGCCGGTAGTCATTAAGGCATGCTGCTTAGCTTGAATTGTCTCAAATTGGTTTCAAATGTCTCAGTTGTTGTGAAAATGATTAATGTATTTTGAATTATTTGCCCAGCAAAGTTTAATCCATTATTTAAATCTTACCCTCAACCTTTAGCCCTTCCTGGCTAACGTAGTGACCTTCTGCATAATAAGCCAATGTGTTGTCTACATGGATCAAGAAAGTGACTGACGTTCATTAGGTTACCATTATGACTTTGAGGAAATTGTGCTTCCAGCAAAGTGTTAGTGGAATATAGATGTACATTGACAGTTGATGTGAATGAATGGAATATCTTGCAGTGAGCATTAACCTCTTCACCTATATTCTCCAGATATTAACCCAACAGCCTAATGTCCAACTGAGCAGGGTAAATTGTAAATCTGTGATCCTATTTGATAACTGATTTCCAGCTATCAAATATATTTGTCACCCATTGTCAACACTTAGGCTGCAAGACCATATCAAGCAATGAGTGAAAGTCAGGCAACCGTTCCATCTCTCTCAGTCATACAGGTTTAGCAGCAACGCCCTGTAGAACTCCTCCTCTACTTCCAAACCCAGATACTCAAGTCACCAGAAAATCAGTTGGTCTCCGGGTTGAAATTTATTTTTAGAATTTCACTTCAACAGCCGTGCTCATTAGCAGCTGAAAATCTTCCCTTGATCTTTAAAATGAGTGAAATCACAAGTGTGGCAAAGCAATCTGGCACGAGACAGTCAGGCAGTCGAATCTTGTGTCGAATTAACTTTTGTTCGTTCCATTATAGTGAGATCATTGAGTGAAATAGTGAAGAGGCATCTCGCCTATTGAAAGGAAGTAGGATCAAAATGAGAAGAGTTGTTCTGCCAATTTACACTTTGCCTTCCTTATTAATCGAGTAAAGGCAGATTCATTAAGCCCTAAACATCATTTTTTGCAGAGGAGGAGTGCGATGGTGAATGGTCTCCTTGGTTTAATGATCAGACGCCCTCTGAGGACAGCCCGGGTGATTCTGAGTTATTGGATCCCATACGCGATGAACTGTGTCCTTCCTCTTCTGATGCAATTAATAAAATCCAATGTCAGTTTGCTGATTACCCGGAGAAGCCAATCAGTGAATCTACAGACAATGTGACCTGTGACAAAGACACAGGACTTGTCTGTGTATACAGCGAAAGTGCTTCGCTGGACAGGAAGTTTTGTTACGACTACAGAATTCGGGTTTGCTGTAAACCACAAAAAACAACAACCTACCTGCCTGAAACCATCTCTACAACGACCACTCCTGGTAAATATGATATTTACATGTAAAGGAGATGTCTTTGAAAACAAATGCACTTTGATCAAATCTGTGCCATTCCAAATGGATAAATCCATCAAACAAATAAAGTAATTATTCATACTAAGCTCAGAAAAGACTATTTGAGATAATGACCCAAAAGGCACACAGATTGCTAATATAATCTTCTGTCTACTATTTTGAACAAATAAAACAATTCTTTACTCAGAGGGTAGTAAGGGCATGGAATGCCCTGCCTGCAGCAGTTGTGGAATCGCCAACTTTAAGGGCGTTCAATTGGTCATTGGATAGGCATATGGATAACATTGGAATTAGGTTAGAGGGTCATTAGATTGGTTCCACAGGTCGGCGCAACATCGAGGGCCGAAGGGCCTGTACTGCGCTGTAATGTTCTATGAATCCATGTAAAATAAATTGGCTAATGTCCCAATTGCTGAGGAAGATAGTGAGAAAATGAATATAATTTTGAATTATTTGCTGAACGTAATTTCACTTATTATTTAAATCTTAATCTCAATGTCCATGTCTTTGGCTCATTCTGGACTAGCACTGTTATCTTGTGTATTATAAGCCACCCTGTTGTCCACTAACATGTCTAGGAAGTAATTGATGAATAGGGTCGCATGACCAACAATCTTAGCTTTTACCACTGAATAGAAACAGCAATATGACACTTGTCTGAAAGTGGTGGTACAGTTTCCTGGCGTACATATTTAAACCAACAGGATCTCCCACTGACCTTAAATACTCTGAGCAGGTCAGCACTGGAGGATCTGGGGAATAGCGTTTTTATTTATTCTTTGATGGGATTTAGGCATCAGTGTCTAGGCCAGCATTTGATGCCAATCCCTAATCGCCTTTGAACTGAGTGGCTTGGTGGGCCATTTCAAACATGAGATAGGCCAGACCCGGGTGAGGATGGCAGATTTCCTTCTGGAAAGGTCTTTAGTGAACCCCATGGGTTTTCACAAAGATCACTGTCATGGTCACCATTATTGAGCGAAGCTTTCAATTCCAGGTTTTATAATTAAATTTACATTCCATCAACTGCTATGGTGGAATTTGAATCCACCTCCGAAGCATACTATCCTGTGTCCCTGGATTACTAATCGAGCGACACAATCACCACACCACCACTTCCCTATAGGCCACCTCCCAGTGTGTCCTGTATAATTGCCAGGATTGCTGTCCAAGTATCTTTAGAGCCACTGTTTATTTGGATTGGTGAGTTCAAATGGGTCTGTCCGGTGTAAAAGGTTTCCATTGAAGACAAACATTTACTGGAACTCCATTAACATCATGGTCAAATCTGGGTGACGAGTCCAGCAAATCTCCAACTTGCAGAAACGATGATGTTCTGAATGGAGAGGTCATCAACAGTAATATTAGTTACCCGCTGAAGTAATTTTATTTTATGGAATAGACTAAAGTAGAAGTGACCACATTTGAGTTCTACAACCTCTGTGCTTGGTTATGTTCAGCAGAAAATTACATTTTTAACTTTGATTCAAAGAGCCTCAATGTGCCCTTTAACAACTTGTCGTATTATCCCCCTCTATAGAAACCACCCCACCAATCCAGATAGAAACTTCAACCACGTCCATGACCAATTACGTACCTGGTAAGTGACAGTGGCTTTCTATCTTACACTGTGTATCTTGACAAGTAGATTCGTTTCAAACCCAAGTGATCTACTAACTGAGTAGGTAACACAGACTGGCTTTCATTGGACTTCATATTTTCCTCCCAAATTGTTTGCTTTATGAATGTTTGCATCTTCAGTCATTTTATTGTGATTACTGGGGCAGTTTTTAGGAAATTGTACTCCAGACACTGTATTTAACAGAATGTATATCAGGCTATTAAGTTTATTTTGTGATGAGTATTAAGTTTCACATCTGCTTCCCTGATACTTTCTCCTGGTTTCAATGAAGATATGTATCTATCGTATATATAATTTCAGCTATCAAGCATAGTATAAACACTATGACAACATCGGTGTCATGTGAACATACATACAAGCAAGGGGCAGGAGAAGGCTATTCAGCTCCTCCACTTTTTAATAAGATCATGACCGCTCTGACAGTGACCTCAAACCTACATCCTGCCTACCACTATTTCAGTTTTAAAGTTTCTTTTAAAGTTTATTTATTAGTCACAAGTAAGGCTTATATTAACACTGCAGTGCAGTTACTCTGAAATTCCCCTAGTCGCCACAGTCCGGCCCCTGTTTGGGTCAATGCATCTAACCAGCACGTCTTTCTGACTGTGGGAGGAAATCGGAGCACCCGGAAGAAACCCACGATGATGTGGAGAGAACGTGCAAACTGCACACAGGCAGTGACCCAAAACGGGAATCGAACTTGCGTTCGTGGCTCTGTGAAACAGCAGATTTCAGGAAGGGAGTCCAGGAATGGAGTTTCAGGAAAGGAGTTCCAGAGATTCACAGCCCTTGGAGAGAGACTATTTTGCCTCATCTCCATTTTAAATGGGCAACCCCTTTATTTTTAAACAGTGACCCCTAGTTCTAGATTTTCCCACAAGAGGAAACGCCTTCACCATATCTAACCTGTCAAAACTCCTCCAAATCGTACTTGTTTTAATCAAGTCACCTCTTAATCTTCTAAACACCAGTGAATACAAGCCTAGCTTGCTCTACTTTTCCTCATTAAACAACCCACCCATTCCAGGTATTGGTCTAGTAACCTTCTCTGACAAGCTTCCAACGCATTTACATCTTTCCTTAAATAAGACGACCAATACTGTGCACAGTACTCTAAATGTGGTCGTACCAATGCTCTGTATCACAGAAGCATAACTTTTCCACTTTTGTATTCAATTCCCCTCACAATAAATGATATTCTATTAGCTTTCCTAATTGTTTGCTGTATCTGCATGCTAGCCATTTGTGATACATGCACTAGGACACCCAGATCGCTCTGTACCTCAGGGCTCTGCAATCTCTCACCATTGAGATAATATACTTCTCGTTTCACCAAACCTGGACGCCCGCTCTATATTCACCCATTTCCCGACTTGCATGGAGTTTTCTGCTTTATAAACTAATCTGCTGTACGCGCACATTTGAAGAAAATAACTGCACGGGTCAACCCATCCAGTGATTTAATCTCTGTTACCAGTCAATGGCAACAGCTGCATTGCAAGTGACTGAATAGACTGAAAGGCCAGGATCTCCCACTAATCCTGCATTCTCTGGTCTGTGCTGTAGGGCACCTGGTGATGTTCCTTTTGCATAATCACCGATTGCCATAGTATGTTCAGAAGCATTACTTATCCAGATAATTCAGTTCAGTATGCACCTGTCTGTTGTGAAAAGTTGCCACTGGCTGCTGAAAAACTAATATCCACAGATACTCCATTAAACCCTCGTGATAATTCCAGCAACTCTCTATTGTAGCAATGTTATACTCAAGGTAAGTGCTACTAAATCAACATGCCTCTTCACTAAAATCATTGTATTGACTGAAATTGAAGAGAATCATTTTACTTTCGTATATTTTATACTGAAGGGCATACAAAATGAGAGGAGGTTTTAGATCTGATTATGCAGTAACTGAGTGCAGTGTAACAGATTAAAATCTGTTTTTTTCCCTATAGGATCAACCCCACCACCAGTGATACAGACTACAACTGCATCGACCACCAGCTACGTACCTGGTAAGAGACAGCACTTTTATACCTCACACCAGGTCGTTCTCTATAAGGACATTACTATCTAACTCCATATGATTTACCAATGAGTAGGTCACCAGATATGGCATTTATTTTTATACGAAGACTTTTCTTTCTAATTGATTGTTTCTTTGTTCATTAACTTGCAACCTTTAGGGTAATGCTTGGGAAACTCTGCTCCTTTTTAGATTTATTCATTCGCAGGATGCTATCAGCGTTTATTGCCCATCCCTAACTGCCCCTGAGAAAGTGAATGTGAGCTATCATTTTGAATCCCTGTCGTCCCTCTGGTGTAGGTAGAATGTAGGTAGTGCTATGAGGGAGGAAGTTCCAGGATCTTGATCCAGTAATAGTGAAGAAACAGCAATATACTTCTAAGTCAAGATGGGAACTTCCAAAGTTGTGGTGTTTGCTTAGCGAATCATTTAGCAGAACAGGAAAGTATATTGAAAGTTGACATTGTTATAATTCAGGTTAGAAACTCCAAAGTGTTCTATGAAGTCTGTCTGGATCATAAGTTTTGCACTTTGAATTTGGCTTGGGTAATCATGATCTGTCTCACTTCAGGTATGATTCAAATGATCCATTAGGGAGCTTTTATCAAACAAAGTTTAAATCTGAATATAGTTAACATGTCTAGAATGAAAATTAGCAATAACTTTTGTTTTATTCATTCATGGGGCATGGGAATTGCTGGCTGGCCAGCATTTTATTGCCCTTCCTAATGTGACCCAGCATGCTGAGCTTTAAGTGAGAATGGTGTAGTATGGTATAAAGGTAAACTCACCATAGTCCCAGGTGACCATAGATTGCTCTCCCCTTTGAAAAGGAAGAGCTGACAGGTGGTGATTTAACATGAGAATCACTGTACCTCAGGCAAGGGATAAGATTGAGAATGCAGGACCTTCATGAATAACCTCTAAGCTGGTAAGGAATTGAACCTGTGCTGTTTGCACCGTTCTGCATCACCGACCAGCTGTCCAGCCAACTTCGCTAAGGCATGTAAAATTATATATATATTCTTATTAAATAACAGATTTTCTGTATCAAATATATTTCTCACCCATTATAAACAGTGAGGTCACGAACCTTATTAAAGAATGAGTGAAAGTGAGGCAGCCAATCCATCTCTCTCAATCATACAGGTTTAGCTGCAACACCCTGTTTAATCGTTCCTTTTTTTCCCAAGCCTCGGTGCACAAGTCGTCTGACTCAGAGGCTGACTGATTTTCTAAGGTTTCTTATTTAGAACTTCCTTTCTCGAACCTTACTCATTAACAGCTGAAAATCACTCCCTTGATCTTTAAAATGAGTGGATTCAGTGACATGAGGATGTCACGCTGGGACTCACTGCCTCCACGAGATTGCATAGGCACATGTTAGAGAACTAGGCAGCAGAGTGTATACTGGTATTGCCCCTGGACTTGACATGCCCAGTGGGGCTGAGGCCGTAACTTCAGCCAGAGGGAAAATCTTATACACTGTCATGGACATCTCTCTCTGAGGCTCCTCACCAACTCCTGGCATCCTTCAGAGATTTTTAAAACCCTCTCCCGTGACCACTGGACCCCATGCCTGCCATCGTCATGACCCCTTTGGCAGCACTGAACCAATCTCTGGGTGCGTTTTACACAGGCCAGTTCTTAACTGACAGCCTGTGTGAAATCGTGTCCTGGTTGCGATTGCAGGTGGGAGCGAATAATGCTTCTGGGCCCACTGATTTCACATGCGTGATATGTGCAAAGTCTGCTTGATTTTTGTTAGTTCTGTTGTGAAATTGTTTAGTGAGATATTTGATGAAGCTTCTCACCTGTCTAAAGGAAATAGGATCAAAGTGAGAAACATTGCTCTGCCAGTTGACACTTTGTCTTCCTTATTAATCGAGTAAAGGCTGATTCATTAAGCCTAAATGTCATATTTTGCAGAGGAGGAATGTGATGGTGAATGGTCTCCTTGGTTTAATGATCAGACACCTTCTGAGGACAGCCCGGGCGATTCTGAGTTATTGGATCCCATACGCGATGAATTGTGTCCTTCCTCTTCTGATGCAATTAATAAAATCCAATGTCAGTTTGCTGATTACCCAGAGAGGCCAATCAGTGAATCGACGGATAATGTGACCTGTGACAAAGACACAGGACTTGTCTGCGTATACAGCGAAAGCGCTTCGCTGGACAGGAAGTTTTGTTATGACTATCAAATCCGTGTTTGCTGTAAACCACAAAAAACAACACCATGGACAACAACCCTCCTGCCTGAAACCACCTCTACAACCACCATTCCTGGTAAATATGATATTTACATGTAAAAAATGTGTCTTTGAGTATGCTTTGAAATAATTGGTCCGATTGAAGTGAAAATTCTACATTTAACAGGATCAGTGCATAAAGCGACTTAAGCAATAATTAGTACTGAGTTTGGAAATGGCTGAGATAATAACCAATCATTATAAATTTTTCTGTCTGCCATTTTAATCAAGTCAGTAATCCATGTAATGTAAAAGGGCTAATGTTTTTCATTTGATTTATTATTATCACATGACAATAACATACAGTGAGAAATATTGTTTCTTGCGCTCTATACAGACAAAACATACCGTTCATAAAGAAGGAAACGAGAGAGTGCAGAATGTCATATTACAGTCATAGCTAGGGTGTAGAGAAAGATCAATTTAATGCAAAGCAAGTCCATTCAAAAGTCTGACAGCAGCAGGGAAGAAGCTGTTCATGAGTCGGTTGGTACCTTTTGTATCTTTTTCCCGAAGGAAGAAGATGCAAGAGAGAATGTCCGGGGTGCGTGGGATCCTTAATTATGCTGGCTGCTTTGCCGAGGCAGCGGGAAGTGTAGACAGAGTCGATGGATGGGATACTGGTTTGCCTGATGGATTGGGCTATATTCATGATCTTTTGTAGTTCCTTATGGTCTAGAGCAGAGCAGGAGTTATACCAAACAGTGATACAACCAGAAAGATGCTTTCTATGGTGCATCTGTAAAAGTTGGTGAGAGTCGTAGTAGACATGCCAAATTTCCTTAGTCTTCTGAGAAAGTAGAGGCATTGGTAGGTTTTCTTAATTATTGTGTCGGCATGGGGGGGTACCAGGGCAGGTTGTTGGTGATCTGGATACCTAAAAACTTGAAGCTCTTGACCCTTTCTACTTAGTCCCCATTGATGTAGACAGGAGCATATTCTCCTTTACCCTTCCTGAAGTCGGTGACAATCTCTTCCATTTTGTTGACGTTGAGGGAGAGATTATTGTTGCTGCACCAATTGACCAGATTCTCTATATCATTCCTGTACCCTGTCTCGTTATTGTTTGAGATTTGACTCACTACGGTGGTGTCATCAACAAACTTGAAAATTGAATTGGAGGGGAATTTGGCCACACAGTGATAGGTGTATAAGGAGTATAGTACAGCCTTGTGAGGCACCAGTGTTGAGGATGATCATGGAGGAAGCGTTGTTGCCTATCCTTACTGATTGTTGTCTGTGAGCTCGGAAATTCAGGATCCAGTTGCAGAGGCAGGAGCCGAGGCCCAGGCCACAGTTTGGAGATGAGTTTTGTGGGAATAATGGTGTTGAAGGCTGAATTGTAGTCAATAAATAGGAGTCTGATATAGATGTCCTTGCTATTTAAGTTTCCCAGAGTTGAGTGTAGGGCCAGGGAAATGGTGTCTGCTGTGGACCTGTGGCAGAGATAGACAAACTGTAATGGGTAGTCCGAGAGGCTGGAATTGATTCGTGCTATGACTAATCTTTTGAAGCACTTCATAATGATGGATGTCAGAACCATTAGCTGATAGTCATTAAGGCATGCTGCTTAGCTTGAATTGTCTCAAATTGGTTTCAAATGTCTCAGTTGTTTTGAAAATGATTAATGTATTTTGAATTATTTGCCCAGCAAAGTTTAATCCATTATTTAAATCTTACCCTCAACCTTCATGCCTTCCTGGCTAACATAGTGATCTTCTGCATAAGAAGCCAATGTGTTGTCTACATGGATCAAGGAAGTGACTGATGCACAGCTCAGCATGGCTATTTTTCTACTTGTTTTTTACTACCACTGAATTATAAACTAAATGAGGCAAGTATCTGAAATGTTGGTGTCTGGACCCAACAAATATTGAACTGAGATGTCCAATCACTTAATTTGAGTACGCCTGGAGGCTCAGCATTGAAAGCCCTTGCGAGTTATTATATCGAATATTGGTGCTGAAATATTTTCCGATCCTTTGGGTTATCTGGGTAAGTGTGGTCAACGTCGTGAAGTCTGCTGCAAGGGGTTCCCAGTATAAATTGAAAATTAACATTTGTAGGAGCTCCATTTACAGCACGATTAATCCACATGACAATTTCAGCAACTGTTGTACATGTGGAAATGATATCCTAAACATAAGAACCATTAAAAGGTACAGTTTGTCTCTGTTAGAACGACTTTATTGAGCAGATTAAGACAAGTGTTTAGATTTCAATTCTTGCAAGCTTCGTGCTCAGCAACACAGCAAGTTTCTAAATTTGATTCCGTCTCACAAGAGCCACAGTGTGCAGTGTAACAGATTGAAATGTTTTCATTCTCAGTAGAAACTCTACCACCGATAGAGGAATCAACAACATCTACCACCAACTACGTACCTGGTAAGTTACGCCTGTTATATACCTTACACCAAATCTATCTGCATATCTAGATTGTTCAGTCATACCATGTGATCCACCATTGAGTAGCTAACAGGATACAGCTTTGATTATGCACACGGATGTTTTAGTCCTGCAAGGTTTGTAGATTTGGTCTTCATGCTGTGATTTATAGGGCAGCTTTTTGGAAATTGTTCTCCTGACACAGCATTTTGTGGAACTGGAATGCATATCAAAAGTGTGTATTCCCTTCAGTGCAGAAGGAGGCTATTTGGCCCATTGAGTCTGCACCGACCACAATCCTATCCAGCCCAATCCCAGTAACCCTACTTATTTACCCTACCAATCTCCTGAGACTAAGGGACAATTTAACATGATCAATCAACCTAACCTGCACATCTTTTGGACTGTGGCAGGAAACCGGGCACCTGGAGGAAACCCACACAGACACGGGGACAACGTGCAAACTCAACACAGACAGTGACCCGCAGCCAGGAATTGAACCTGGGTCCCTGGCGCTGTGAGGCAGCAGTGCTAACCACAATGCCACTGTGCCACCCTAGTTAATGATAATTGGTGGACTATGTTGTGCCTTGTATAATCTTCCGTAACCATGTTCTTCCTATTTGACCTGGGCCTGCAAATCAGCAATCAAGAGGGTGTAGATTATACAAAGCCTCATAAAATTGATGATTTCAGTTATCAGAAATTATTGTCACACCTTGTCACCACTGAGGGTGTAAAACAATATCAAACAATGAGAGAGAGCCTGTTATCAGTCCATCTCACTCATTTCATTTGGGAAATCCTTTTGGATAATTCCTCACCATTCTGAACCCAGTATAGAGCTCACCATTTTTTTGTCTTGATGCTCACTAATAAATCGAGGCTATGATGTCTTGGGAATAGACCCTTTTGTAGAATCTTATTTTCCTCTGACACACCCCCCTCTAACTGAAGACCATTTCCCTTTTTCGAAATCTTTGAATCTTTGAGTTGGAGTGAAATGTTAGTGTGATTAAAAACACCCTGATGGTAAATAACTTGTTCAGTCAAACTGTGTGCTGCATTGAGATTCCCCGTACCATTGTGGTGAAATTGTGTAACTGGAATGTGACGAGGTATTTCCCAAAGTCGAGGCAAAACTGCCACGAAACTCAGAATAGCTGTTCCATCATCATTCCCTTCTGATCTACCATTGGGGTCTTCGTCATGACAACCCAATCTGCTTCCACGCCACATCTCCAGAAAATGACTGGTTCACATGTCGGCATGATGGCCTCAGGGTGGGATTTTCCAGCTGTGTTCACCCTGAAACTGGAAAAACCCGCCCAAGGTCAATAGACCTTTGCAAGCTCCATGTCTCACCCATTACAATTCCCATGGTGGGTGAGATGGGAGAATCCTGCACTCAATTTCTGGTGAATAGTAGCAGCAGCTTTGCATGTCTCTGCATATGATGGTTTGAATTCCTGCAATTAATGTTTGCATGATTGAACTTCCAGCTGATGCCAATTAGATTGTTCACCTCAGGGATGGAGGCAACATAAGAACGTAAGGACTAGGAGCAGGAATAGACCATCTGGTCCCGCGAGCCTGCTCCTCCATTCAATAAGATCATGGCTGATCTTTTTGTGGACTCAGCTCCACTTATCCACCCACTCACCATAACCCTCAATTCCTTTACTGTTCAAAAATTTATCTATCCTTGCCTTAAAAGAGGCTCTGGTGTAATTTGCTGCACAATAATTTCCAGAATTATCTGGACAACTCAGGTAATCTGTTATCAAATTGTTCCACTGGAAATCAAAAACTAATGTTTGCAGCAATTCTGACAACAGTAGAATCCAATCTCCATGACAGTTCCAAGCAAGCATCTATTTGAGGTACTGAAGTTTGGAATACAAGGGCTCCTTAAACTGTTTTATTCACTCTCTGCTGGGACACTGTAGGGTAAACCAAGATAGAAACAAAGGGGTTGCAGTTTTGCAAATGTTTTCATTTGTTAAATAGGGCAGAGGTGTAAGTCCTTAATCCTGATTCAGACTGAAGGAACCTCAGTGTGCACTGTAATAAGTTGAAATCTTTCTCCTGCTCTATAGAAACCACACCACCACCAGTGATACAAACTACAACTGCATCTACCACCAGCTACATACCTGGTAAGAGCCAAAGGTTTTATACCTCGCACCTAGTCTTTCTCTAAAAGGTTATTGACATAAAACATAAAGTTAAAATATGTAAATAAGAAAAGACAGCTTTCAATTTTGCAACACAAATTTTCCTTTCCAGTTGCTTTAAAACTGGTCCAAAATTGCTTTATTGTTGGCCTATTATGTTGTGATTTAGTCCAGCTTTTAGGGAATTTTATGCTTGGTACGTGTGGCAGAGCAGGAACATGTACACATAGCAGGAACTTGGCAGCAATTAATCGAGCATTGTGACAGATAAAAGCAAAATACTGCGGACGCTGGAATCTGAAACAAAAATATAAAATGCTGCAAAATCTCAGCAGGTCTGACAGCATCTGCAGGGAGAGATTAAAGCCAATGTTTCGAGTCTAGATGACCCTTTATGACATTATGATAGGCTGTATTTATTGTAAAAATTGTCGTAGAACCCCACCTGGTACACTAATATCCTTTAGAGAAGGAAATCTGCTGTCCTTACCTGGTCTGGTCTACAAGTGACTCCAGACACTGCGCAACGTGGTTGACTCTTAGATGCACTCTGAAATGGCCGAGCAAGGCACTCTATCCAGAGGCGATTAGGGATGGTAAATAAATGCTGGCCCAGCCACCGATGTCCACATCTCATGAATGAATACACCAAAAAATCTAAATTAATTGTCACACTGCCAACAGTAAAAAGACCGTGAAAGTCATTTAACTGATCTTTCTTACACATCCAGCTGAAAATCCCCTTTGTCCTAATACTCAATAGCATGACGAGGATTTTTACAGGGCTCACCAGATTTGGTTTTAATGCCTTCGAGTTAACTTAGTTTGAGAGTTACCAGGCAGAAGGTTCAATTGTCAATTGGGAAACACACATCAGAAATGTGATGGATATATTTGTCAGCAATTGAAGCTCTGTTACCATTAAATAGAAATAGTAGCATTGCATATGTCTGAAAATGATGGTGCACGTTCCTACAATAAACATCTTGAAATCCTACTGACTCGCGTGCTCAGGTTTGCCCAGTGGTGCAAAGTGTTTCCCCAGTATATTGTCCAGGATTACTGCTGGATATTTTCAAATGCCACTAGTTACCTGGTAATTCAGATTAATCTGGATTCACCCATTGCAAAAGTTTGCTGAGAAAACTTCACAGGGAAAATGAATCCATGGGCCGATTCCAACAATCCTACCGTTTGAGGAATTGATATTTTGAACTCAAGGGCCACTGCACCACATTGTTTTATTGTCTCTAGACTGAAATATTACAGAAGTGCCAAAAATAGAAATGAATAAATTGCAGTTTGCAAACACTCTGGCAACATGTAGCAGAAAAATAAGTCCATAACCCTGATGTAGACTGGAAGAGCATCAGCATACAATGTAACAGGTTAAAATGTTATTCTTGCTGTATCGAAACTATACCACCAGTAGTAATGGAAACTACAACTGAATCTACCACTGGCTACACAACTGATAAGGATTATACGTTGCACTGCATTTTTCTCTAATTGCATTTTGTGCCCCTCCCGCTCAACCCACTGGGGGAAGAAGATGATTTCAAACCCTGCTAAAGGGTTAAAAAATGCTGCAGCTGATCAGGTTGTGCTGTAAAAGCTGTCGGGTTATTTCTTACCTTTTGCAAGCCCAAAGTATAAACCTCCAGTTTTTGTTTTGATATCCACTAGACTATCAAGTCTACGTTCTCTGTGTAGAAGGTTCTTTATTAGAATTTCATTTCTCCATCCCCGGCAGATGAAAATCCCCACTTTGATCTTCCAGATGTTGGGATGCACACACAATAAGGCAACGTGATGATAGTTCATGTGATTCAATACTCCTTGCACCATTGTGTGAGTAAGATAGTGCGTTCCACATAAGATTAGTAGGTGTAGGCAGGTAGTACAGGACCCGCTCGGGCCATCCCCCTCTCAATTAGATACATCATGTTGGATACCGTAGGAGGGAGAAGGTCTCTCAGGGGAAAGAAGCAACAACAGCCAGGTTTATGGCACCGTGGTTGCTCTGCTGCAGCAGCAAGGGAGGGAAAAATACAGGAAGAGCTTTAGTGATAGGGAACTCAATTATAAAAGGAGCCAATAATCGTTTCTGTGGCTGTAAACCAGTCTCTCAAATGGTATGTTGCCTCCCTGAGGTCAAGGATGTCTTAGAGCAGCTGCAGGGCATTCTGAAGGAGGAGGATGAACAGATAGTGGTTATGGTAAATGTTGGCACCAACAGCATAGGTAGAAAAACAAATGAGGTCCTGCAACAGGAATTTAGGGAGTTACATAGTAGATTAAAAAAGCAGGACTTCTAAGGCTGTAATGCCTGGATTGCTTCTGATACCACGCATTTCTGAGTTTAGGAGTAGGAAGATAGTATGATGAAGGTGTGGCTAAAGGGATGGTGTAGGAGGGAGAGCTTGAGATTTATGGATTATTAGGACAGTTTCTGGGGTAGGTGGGATTTGTACAAGTTGTACCTGAGCCGGAATGGATCCAATATCCTCACTGGGAGGTTTGCTGATGCTGTTAAGGATATTTTAAATTAATTTGGCAGGAGGGTGGGACACAGTGTAAATATACAATTGGGAACAAGATTCAATCAAATATTGAAGGAAAACCAGATCAGTTCAGTAGGCAGAGAAGATATAGGCATGATAAAGCACATGAGAGGATTGGGAGGATAAATTGCATCTATTTTAATGCAAGGAGCCTGTCTGGTAAGACAGACAAACTTAGAGCGTTGATCAGCTCATGGATGTGTGATATTGTTGGAATCACTAAGATGTGGTTGAAAGAAGAGGAGGACTGGCAACTCAGCATTCCAGGGTATAGAAGTTTCAGGTGTGAAAGTGGGGGCTGATGTAAGAGAGGAGGGTGCATTGCATTATGATAAACAAGATTATAACTGCCATAATGTAGGGGGATGTCTTAGAAAGCTTTTCAAATGAGGCCATATGGATGGAGCTTAGAGATAAGAAAAGGGTGATCACTTCGCTGGGATTATACTACAAGTCTCCCAACAGTTAGAGGGAGATAGAGGAGCAGATATATAGGTAAATCACAGAGAAATGTCAGAGGAAGAGGGTGACAGTAGTAGGGGATTTCAATTTTGCCAATATTAACTGGAGTTGCTTTAGTGTGAAGGGATTAGATAGGATGGAATTTTTAAAGTGCATCCGGGAGAGCTTTTTGTGCCAGTACATAGATAGGCATGGGGCAGTGCCAGACCTAATCCGAGGGAATGAAGTCAGGCAATTGGTAGAAGTGTCACCTTGAGCATTTTGAAGGTAGTTATCATTATCTCTGTAAGTTTCAAAATCATTACGGAAAGGGATAAGAATATTCCAGAAATCAAGGGTGGGATCTTCCAGCTGCGCTTGCCCCAAGACCGGGAAAATCCCACCCGAGGTCAATGGACCTTTGCATGGTCTGTGTCCTGCCCACTACAATTCACGTGGCAGGCTGGCAGGAGAATTACGTCCCATGAGTCTGAATTGGGGGAAGGTCAATTTCAATATCATGAGACAGGATCTGGCAAACATAGCTTAGGGACTGCTACTTGCAGGTAAATCTACATTTGGAAAGTGAGAGTCTTTTTAAAGTGAAACTGTGAGAGTTCAGCCTCAACGTGTTCCTCTGAGAGTGAAGGGCAATAAGAAATTAGGAGGGTAAAGAGGGGCCATGAAATATCATTGGCAGATAAGTTTAAGACCCCAAAGCATTTTGGAAGTGTATTAAGAGCAAGAGGATGATCAAGCAAAGAGTGGGTTTTGTCAATACTGATGTTGTAAAGCAATATAATGGATTGCAGGTCACACAGCCAATGCATCTCATTCCACCTCTCTGACGATTTCACACTGTTCTGAGCTCAGTTACAGAATTTCATAGAAGAATCATAGAATCTCGACAGTGCAGAAGGAGGTCATTCGGTCCATCAAGCCTGCACTGACAACAATCCCACCAGGCCCTGTCCCAAAAACACCAAGTATTTAACCTAATAGTCCCCCTGACACTTAAGGAGCAACTTAGCACGGTCAGTTAACCTAACCTGCACATCTTTGGAGTGTGGAAGGAAACCGAAGCACCCGGAGGAAAACCACCCAGACACGGGGAGAACTTGCGGACTCCACATAGACAGTGACCCAAGCCAGGAATCGAATCTGGGTCCCTGGAGCTGTGAGGCAGCAGTGCTAATCACTGTGCCACCATACAGCCCATGTTATCAGGTTTTTTGTTGTTGCCCACTAGAAAATTGAGTCAGGTGGTATGTGCTCAGAAGGTGGAATGTAGTTCCCCTGCAGTGTGACCCCTCCTCTTGCAGACAGCAGAATATCACCCCCTTCACCTCCTTTGATCTTTGAGATGATGAGCGAATTACCAGTCTGATGTAACAACCTGATGCTAAATGAGTCAAACAGTCAAATTACATGCTGGGTTAATGTTATATGGACCACTGTGGCGATGTTGTGTAACTAAACTATGATAAGCTGTCTTGCAAGCCTATTTGGAAGTGAAATCAAACATAGAACAGCTATCTTAAATCCATTTCAAATGAGGAGGATGAAGATTTTTTTTTAAAAATTGATTTGTGGGGCATCGGTGTTACTGGCTGGCCAGCATTAATTGCCCATCCTTACTTGCCCTTGAGAATGTGGTGACGAGCTGCCTTCTTGAACTGCTGTAGTTCCTGAGGTGTTGGTACTCCTACAGTGCAGTTAGAGAAAGAATTCCAGTATTTTGACCCAACAATAATGAAGGAACGACAATACATTTGCAAGTCAGGATGGTGAGTAACTTAGAGGAGAACCTCCAGGTGATGGTGTTCCCTGTGTCCTTCTAGATGGCCGAAGACATGGGTTTGAAAAGTGCTGCCAAAGGAACCTTCGGGTTCATGCAGTGCATCTTGGAGATGGTACACACTGTCGGCACTGTTCACTGGCAGTAGAGGGATTGAATGTTTATTGAAGGGGTAGCAGTTGAATGGACAACTTTGTTCTGGATGGTGCCAGGCTTCTTGAGTATTTTGGAGGTGCACTCATCCAGGCAAGTGGAGAGTATTTCATTATGCTCCAGACTTGAATGTTGCAGATGGTAGACATGCTTTGGGGAGGCAGGAGGTGATTACTTACAAAAGGAATCCTAGGCTCTGATCTGCTCTGCTAGCACAGTAGAAAGTCTGACAACACCAGGGTTTAGTCCAACCTATTTATTTGATAATATACTCACAAGCTTTCGGGGTTAGCCCCTTCGTCAGGTGAATGGAGAGTTCTAGCCTCAGACAGAGCATATAAAGCACAGACAGTTTAGAGATTACTGATTAGAATGCTCTAATCAGTAATCTCTAAACTGTCTGTGCTTTATATGCTCTGTCTGAGGCTAGAACTCTCCATTCACCTGATGAAGGGGCTAACCCCGAAAGCTTGTGAGTATATTATCAAATAAATAGGTTGGACTAAAACCTGGTGTTGTCAGACTTTTTACTGTGTTTACGCCAGTCCAACGCCGGCATACCCACATCATGACTGCTCTGCTAGCCACAGTATTTATATGGCCAGTCCAGTTCAGTTTCTGGCCAATGGTGACCTCCAGGATGTTGATAGTGGGAAATTCAGCAGTGGTAAAGCCATTGATTGTCAGGGGACTATGGATAGATTCTCTCTCTTGGGGGAGGTGGTCATCGTCTAGCAAGAGAGACAGGGGCTGCAGTTCATGTTCTATTTGTGCTGAATAGAAACGGTATTATGTCATGAATTGGGATATGATGGTGCAGGTTGCCAGGACAATACTTCAGTGTTAGGACCTTCCACTGACACTGCATTCCCAGGTCAGCTTAGAGCTGGAGGACTCTGGGAAGTGAAACAGACAGAGCCGCTGTTAACCTGGAGAATTCGATGTGCATCAGTTTATTGCAAGAGGTTTGCACTGTCCATTGAAAACTAGTATTGACAGGAACTCCATTCTATGTGACAAACTCCAGCAAATCTTAACTTGAAAAATTGATGTCCTCGCTGAAGAGCCATTAATTAGTTATATTGTCTATTTGCTAAAGTAATTTTATTAAGTAAAGAGAAAAGTGAATGGATTCATTTTTTGCAACTTCTGTGCGTAGCTACATGCAGCAGAATCTGAGACTCAGAACAGTTTCACAGGTTGAAATGTTTTCTGTTTTATAGAAACAACACCAGAACCTGAGATAGTGACAACTACATCCACCACCAAATTCATACCTGGTAAGCAGCAACAGTTTTATACCTTGCTCCACAATATTTCTGGCATCAAACTCCTCCTCTACTTTTCAAAAGATATTAATGAATTTGTCTGGCACGATCTTCTTTTTATAATTCCACACTGGCTTTGTGTAGTTCACCCAAACCTTTCCAAATGTTTGTGGATGTTTCTCTGCTTATGGATTCCAAACCCTAAACCACCACTGATATTAGGCTAAGCAACTTGCGGTTGCTAGAACTATCCTTACAGCCATTTATGAATAGAGGTGCCACTGGAGCCTCATCGCTAACTAGGGAAGGCTGGAAGATAAGGCAAACTCTTCAACTATCACCATTCCCACTTCCTTTAGCATCCTAGGACCCAAGTCATCCAGACCAGGTGACTAATTATCCTTAGCCATGGCAGCCTTCCTGAACCTTCTCTCTCTCAGTTCTTACACTAACCACAGCCTCCGCTGTCTCAGTTTCAGCCAATATTTTGTCAGGATTCTCTTTCTTTATTAGCACCAATGCAAATATCTGAGCATTCTGGCTTTGACCTGCACCTCAATGTATATATCATTCTCTTTGGTCCTTGTTGGACAAAAAGTTGCCATAGTTCCAAATGAACATAGGCTGCTCTCTCCTTGAGGGACCACAGGGAAGGAGTAAGGGTGAAAAGGCGGGCGCTTCATAAATAATCTTAGATGATGCAGTAATTGGTGTTGTTTTGTATCACGAACCAGCTGTCTAGCTAACTGAGCTAACTGATCCCCCAAGACATAAGACAAACTATGTTTCTTACTAGCCACTTACTGTTTCTATCCTGTTGGAACAGTTTTGGGTTTCTTTTTATGTTGACTGCCACTCTATTCTACTTTGTAGATGGTCAACAGGCTTTGGGGAGTCAGGAGGTGAATTACTCACCACAGGATTCCTAGTCTCTGACCTGCTCTGATAGCTACAGTATTTATATGGGGAGTCCACTTCAGTTTCTGGTTAATGGTAACACCCAGGATGTTGATAGTGGGAAATTCAGCAATGGTAAACCATTGATTATCAGGATACTATGCATAGATTCTTTCTTGGGGGAGATGGCCATCGTCTAGCAAGGGAAACAGAGACTGAGGTTCATGCTCTATTTGTGCTGAATAGAAACGGCATTATTGTCATGAATCTGGATATGATGGTGCAGGTTGCCAGGACAATATTTCAATGTTAGGACCTTCCACTGACGCTGCATTCTCAGGTCAGCTTAGAGCTGGAGGTCTCTGGGATGTGAAACAGAGAGAGCCGCTGTTAATCTGGAGAATTTGATGTGCATCAGTTTGTTGAAAGCGGCTTGCACTGTCCATTGAAAACTAATATTGAGAGGAACTCCATTCTATGTGACAAACTCCAGTAAATCTTGAAAAATTGATGTCCTGACTGAAGAAGTATTAATTAGTTATATTGTCTATTTGCTAAAATAAATTTAATTAAGTAAAGAGATAAGTGAATAGATTCATCTTTTGCAACTTCTGTACATAGCTACATGCAGCGGAATCAGAGACTCAGAGCAGTTTGACAGGTTGAAATGTTTTCTGTTTTATAGAAACAACACCAGAACCTGAGATAGTGACAACTACATCCACCACCAAATTCATACCTGGTAAGCAGCAACAGTTTTATACCTTGCTCCACAATATTTCCTCCATTAAACTCCTCCACCACTTTTCAAAAAGTATCAATAGTATTGTCTGGTCATGATCTTCCTTTTACAATTCCGCACTAGCTTTCTTTAATTAACCTAAATCTCTCCAAATGTTTATAGATGTTTCACTGATTATGGATTCCAAACTCTAAACCACCACTGATATTAGACGAAGCAGCTTGTGATTGCTGGAACCGTCCTGCAGCCATTTATGAATAGAGGTGTCACATTTTCCAGTCTGCAATCCACTGGAGCCTCATCGCTAACTAGGGAAGGCTGGAAGATAAGGCAAACCCTTCAACTATCACCATTCCCACTTCCTTTAGCATCCTAGGATCCAGACCAGGATACTAATCATCGTTAGCCATGGCAACCTTCCTGAACCTTCTCTCTCTCAGTTCTTACACTAACCACTGTCTCCACTGCCTCAGTTTCAGCCAATATTTTGTCAGAATTCTCTTTCTTTATTAGCACCAATGCAAATATCTGAGCATTCTGGCTTTGACCTGCACCTCAATGTATATATCGTTCTCTTTGATCCTTATTGGACAAAAAGTCGCCATAGTTCCTGATGAACATTGGCTGCTCTCTCCTTGAGGGGTCTCCACACCTCAGGCAAGGAGTAAGGTTCAGAAGGTGGGCCCTTCATAAACATTCTTAGATGGTGCAGGAATTGGTGTCACTTTGTATGACGCACCAGCTATCCAGCTAATTGAGATAACTGATCCCCCGAGACATAAGAGAAACTACATTTCTCACTAGCCACTTACTGTTTCTATCCTGCTGGAACAGATTTGGGTTTATTTTTATGTTGATTACCATTCTATTCTACTTTATAGATGGTCAACAGGCTTTGGGGAGTCAGGAGGTGGCTTACTCACCACAGGATTCCTAGTCTCTGACCTGCTCTGATAGCTACAGTATTTATATGAGGAGTCCAGTTCAATTTCTGGTCAGTGGTAACGCCCAGGATGTTGATAGTGGGAAATTCAGCAATGGTAAAGCCATTGATTGTCAGGGAACTATGGATAGATTCTCTCTTGGGGGAGATGGTCATTGTCTAGCAAGAAAGACAGGGGCTGCAATTTATGTTCTATTTGTGCTGAATAGAAACGGCATTATGCCATGAATCTGGGTATGATGGTGCAGGTTGCCAGGACAATATTTCAACGTTAGGACCTTCCACTGACACTGCATTCTCAGGTCAGCTTAGAGCTGGAGGTCTCTGGGAAGTGAAACAGTCAGAGCCGCTGTTAATCTGGAGAATTTGATGTGCATCAGTTTATTGTAAGCGTCTTGCACTTTCCATTGAAAACTAATATTGAGAGGAACTCCATTCTATGTGACAAACTCCAGTAAATCTTGAAAAATCGGTGTTATGGCTGAAGAACTATTAATTAGTGATATTGTGTATTTACTAAAATAATTAAGTAAAGAGAAAAGTGAATGGATTCATTTTTTGCAACTTCTGAGCAGCTACATGCAGCAGAATCTGAGACTCAGCAGTTTCACAGGTTGAAATGTTTTCTGTTTTATAGAAACAACACCAGAACCTGAGATAGTGACAACTACATCGACCACCAAATACATACCTGGTAAGCAGCAACAGTTTTATACCTTGCTCCACAATATTCCTTGCATCAAACTCCTCCACCACTTTTCAAAAAATATCAATGAATTTGTCTGGCACAATCTTCCTTTTACAATTCCACACTGGCTTTCTTTAATTAACCCAAACTTCTTCAAATGTTTGTGGATGTTTCCCTGATTATGGATCCCAAACCCTAAACCACCACTGATATTAGACTAAGCAACTTGAGGTTGCTAGAACTTTCCTTACAGCCATTTATGAGTAGAGGTGCCATATTTGCCAATCTATAATCCACTGGAGCCTCATTGCTAACTAGGGAAGGCTAGAAGATAAGGCAAAGCCTTCAACTATCATCATTCCTACTTCCTTTGGCATCCTAGAACCCAAGTCATCCAGACCAGCTGACTAATTACGCTTAGCCATGGCAGCCTTCCTGAACCTTCTCCCTCTCAGTTCTTATCCTAACCACTGCCTCCGCTGTCTCAGTTTCAGCCAATATTTTGTCAGGATCCTCTTTCTTTATTAGCACCAATGCAAATATCTGAGCATTCTGGCTTTGACCTGCACCTCAATGTATATATCATTCTCTTTGATCCTTACTGGACAAAAAGTCACCATAGTTCCAAATGAACATAGGCTGCTCTCCCCTTGAGGGACCTCAGGCAAGGAGTAATGGTGAGAAGGTGGGCACTTCATAAATAATCTTAGAAGATGCAGGAATTGATGTTGTTTTGTATCATGAACCAGCTGTCTAGCTAACTGATCCCCCAAGACATAAGACAAACTACATTTCTTACTAGCCACTTACTGTTTCTATCCTGTTGGAACAGTTTTGGGTTTCTTTTTATGTTGACTGCCATCCTATTCTACTTTGTAGATGGTCAACAGGCTTTGGGGAGTCAGGAGGTGAATTACTCACCACAGGATTCCTAGTCTCTGACCTGCTCTGATAGCTACAGTATTTATATGGGGAGTCCACTTCCGTTTCTGGTAGTGGTAACACCCAGGATATTGTTATTGGGAAATACAGCAATGGTAAAGCCATTGATTGTCAGGAGACTATGGATAGATTCTCTCTCTTGGGGGAGATGGCCATCGTCTAGCAAGGGAAACAGAGGCTGAGGTTCATGCTCTATTTGTGCTGAATAGAAACAGCATTATTGTCATGAATCTGGATATGATGGTGCAGGTTGCCAGGACAATATTTCAATGTTAGGACCTTCCACTGACACTGCATTCTCAGGTCAGCTTAGAGCTGGAGGTCTCTGGGAAGTGAAACAGAGAGAGCCGCTGTTAATCTGGAGAATTTGATGTGCATCAGTTTATTGTAAGCGTCTTGCACTGTCCATTGAAAACTAATATTGAGAGGAACTCCATTCTATGTGACAAACTCCAGTAAATCTTGAAAAACTGATGTCCTGACTGAAGAAGTATTAATTAGTTATATTGTCTATTTGCTAAAATAAATTTAATTAAGTAAAAAGAATAATGAATATATTCATCTTTTGCAACTTCTGTACATAGCTACATGCAGCAGAATCTGAGACTCAGAACAGTTTCACAGGTTGAAATGTTTTCTGTTTTATAGAAACAACACCAGAACCTGAGATAGTGACCACTACATCCACCACCAAATTCATACCTGGTAAGCAGCAACAGTTTTATACCTTGCTCCACAATATTTCCTCCATTAAACTCCTCCACCACTTTTCAAAAAGTATCAATAGTTTGTCTGGGCACGATCTTCCTTTTACAATTCCGCACTAGCTTTCTTTAATTAACCTAAACCTCTCCAAATGTTTATGGATGTTTCACTGATTATAGATTCCAAACTCTAAGCCACCACTGATATTAGACGAAGCAGCTTGTGGTTGCTGGAACCGTCCTGCAGTCATTTATGAATAGAGGTGTCACATTTTCCAGTCTGCAATCCACTGGAGCCTCATCGCTAACTAGGGAAGGCTGGAAGATAAGGCAAACCCTTCAACTATCACCATTCCCACTTCCTTTAGCATCCTAGGATCCAGACCAGGGGACTAATCATCGTTAGCCATGGCAACCTTCCTGAACCTTCTCTCTCTCAGTTCTTACACTAACCACTGCCTCCGCTGTCTCAGTTTCAGCCAATATTTTGTCAGGATTCTCTTTCTTTATTAGCACCAATGCAAATATCTGAGCATTCTGGCTTTGACCTGCACCTCAATGTATATATCATTCTCTTTGATCCTTATTGGACAAAAAGTCGCCATAGTTCCTGATGAACATTGGCTGCTCTCTCCTTGAGGGGTCTCCACACCTCAGGCAAGGAGTAAGATTCAGAAGGTGGGCCCTTCATAAACGTTCTTAGATGGTGCAGGAATTGGTGTCACTTTGTATCACGAACCAGCTATCCAGCTAATTGAGATAACTGATCCCCCGAGACATAAGAGAAACTATATTTCTCACTAGCCACTTACTGTTTCTATCCTGCTGGAACAGATTTGGGTCTATTTTTATGTTGATTACCATTCTATTCTACTTTGTAAATGATCAACAGGCTTTGGGGAGTCAGGAGGTGGCTTACTCACCACAGGATTCCTAGTCTCTGACCTGCTCTGATAGCTGCAGTATTTAAATGGGGAGTCCAGTTCAATTTCTGGTCAGTGGTAACACTCAGGATGTTGATAGTGGGAAATTCAGCAATGGTAAAGCCATTGATTGTCAGGGGACTATGGATAGATTCTCTCTTGGGGGAGATGATCATTGTCTAGCAAGAAAGACAGGGGCTGCAATTTATGTTCTATTTGTGCTGAATAGAAACTGCATTATGGCATGAATCTGGGAATGATGGTACAGGTTGCCAGGACAATATTTCAACATTAGGACCTTCCACTGACACTGCATTCTCAGGTCAGCTTAGAGCTGGAGGACTCTGGGAAGTAAAACAGTCAGAGTTGCTGTTAACCTGGAGAATTCGATGTTCATCAGTTTATTGTAAGCAGCTTGCACTGTCCATTGAAAACTAATATTGACAGGAACTCCATTCAATGTGACAAACTCCAGTAAATCTTGAAAAATTGGTGTTGTGGCTGAAGAGCCATGATTTAGTGATATTGTGTATTTGCTAAAATAATTAAGTAAGGAGAAAAGTGAATGGATTCATTTTTTGCAACTTCTGAACAGCTACATGTAGCAGAATCTGAGACTCAGCAGTTTCACAGGTTGAAATGTTTTCTGTTTTATAGAAACAACACCAGAACCTGAGATAGTGACAACTACATCGACCACCAAATACATACCTGGTAAGCAGCAACAGTTTTATACCTTGCTCCACAATATTCCTTGCATCAAACTCCTTCTCTATTTTCAAAAAATATCAATGAATTTGTCTGGCACGATCTTCCTTTTACAATTCCACACTGGCTTTCTTTAATTAACCCAAACCTCTCCAAATGTTTGTGGATGTTTCCCTGATTATGTATTCCAAACCCTAAACCACCACTGATATTAGACTAAGCAACTTGCGGTTGCTAGAACTTTCCTTACAGCCATTTATGAATAGAGGTGCCATATTTGCCAGTCTACAATCCACTAGAGCCTCATCGCTAACTAGGGATGACTGGAAGATAAGGCAAGCCCTTCAATTATCACCATTCCCACTTCCTTTAGCATCCTAGGACCCAAGTCATCCAGACCAGCTGACTAATTACGCTTAGCCATGGCAGCCTTCCTGAACCTTCTCCGTCTCAATTCTTATCCTAGCCACTGCCTCCGCTGTCTCAGTTTCAGCCAATATTTTGTCAGGATCCTCTTTCTTTATTAGCACCAATGCAAATATCTGAGCATTCTGGCTTTGACCTGCACCTCAATGTATGTATCGTTCTCTTTGATCCTTATTGGACAAAAGGTCACCATAGTTCCAGAAGAACATAGGCTGCTCTCCCCTTGAGGGACCTCAGGCAAGAAGTAAGGATGAGAAGGTGGGCACTTCATAAATAATCTTAGATGATGCAGGAATTGATGTTGTTTTGTATCACGAACCAGCTGTCAAGCTAACTGATCCCCCAAGACATAAGACAAACTACATTTCTTACTAGCCACTTACTGTTTCTATCCTGTTGGAACAGTTTTGGGTTTCTTTTTATGTTGACTGCCATCCTATTCTACTTTGTAGATGGTCAACAGGCTTTGGGGAGTCAGGAGGTGAATTACTCACCACAGGATTCCTAGTCCCTGACCAGCTCTGATAGCTACAGTATTTATATGGGGAGTCCACTTCAGTTTCTGGTCAGTGGTAACACCGAGGATGTTGATAGTGGGAAATTCAGCAATGGTAAAGCCATTGATTGTCAGGGGCCTATGGATAAATTCCCTCTCTTGGGGGAGATGGTCATCGTCTAGCAAGGGAAACAGAGGCTGAAGTTCATGCTCTATTTGTGCTGAATAGAAACGGCATTATTGTCATGAATCTGGATATGATGGTGCAGGTTGCCAGGACAATATTTCAATGTTAGGACCTTCCACTGACACTGCATTCTCAGGTCAGCTTAGAGCTGGAGGTCTCTGGGATGTGAAACAGTCAGAGCCGCTGTTAATCTGGAGAATTTGATGTGCATCAGTTTATTGTAAGCGTCTTGCACTGTCCATTGAAAACTAATATTGAGAGGAACTCCATTCTATGTGACAAACTCCAGTAAATCTTGAAAAATCGGTGTTGTGGCTGAAGTACTATTAATTAGTTATATTGTGTATTTGCTAAAATCATTAAGTAAAGAGACAAGTGAATGGATTCATTTTTTGGAACTTCTGAGCAGCTACATGCAGCAGAATCTGAGACTCAGAGCAGTTTCACAGGTTGAAATGTTTTCTGTTTTATAGACACAACACCAGAACCTGAGATAGTGACAACTACATCGACCACCAAATTCATACCTGGTAAGCAGCAACAGTTTTATACCTTGCTCCACAATATTTCCTCCATTAAACTCCTCCACCACTTTTCAAAAAATATCAATGGATTTGTCTGGCACGATCTTCTTTTTACAATTCCACACTGGTTTTGTTTAGTTCACCCAAACCTTTCCAAATGTTTGTGGATGTTTCTCTGCTTATGGATTCCAAACCCTAAACCACCACTGATATTAGACTAAGCAACTTGCGGTTGCTAGAACTATCCTTACAGCCATTTATGAATAGAGGTGCCGTATTTGCCAGTCTACAATCCACTGGAGCCTCATCGCTAACTAGGGAAGGCTGGAAGATAAGGCAAACTCTTCAACTATCACCATTCCCACTTCCTTTAGCATCCTAGGACCCAAGTCATCCAGAACAGGTGACTAATTATCCTTAGCCATGGCAGCCTTCCTGAACCTTCTCTCTCTCAGTTCTTACACTAACCACAGCCTCCGCTGTCTCAGTTTCAGCCAATATTTTGTCAGGATTCTCTTTCTTTATTAGCACCAATGCAAATATCTGAGCATTCTGGCTTTGACCTGCACCTCAATGTATATATCATTCTCTTTGATCCTTATTGAACAAATTTAACCATAGTTTCAAATGAACATAGGCTGCTCTCCCCTTGAGGGACCTCAGGCAAGGCGTAAGGGTGAGAAGGTGGGAGCTTCATAAATAATCTTAGATGATGCTGGAATTGGTGTTGTTTTGTATCAGGAACCAGCTATCCAGCTAACTGATCCCCCAAGACATAAGACAAACTACATTTCTTACTAGCCACTTACTGTTTCTATCCTGTTGGAACAGTTTTGGGTTTCTTTTTATGTTGACTGCCATCCTATTCTACTTTGTAGATGGTCAACAGGCTTTGGGGAGTCAGGAGGTGAACTTCTCACCACAGGATTCCTAGTCTCTGACCTGCTCTGATAGCTACAGTATTTATATGGGGAGTCCACTTCAGTTTCTGGTCAATGGTAACACCCAGGATGTTGATAGTGGGAAATTCAGCAATGGTAAAGCCATTGATTATCAGGATACTATGCATAGATTCTTTCTTGGGAGAGATGGTCATCGTCTAGCGAGGGAAACAGAGACTGAGGTTCATGCTCTATTTGTGCTGAATAGAAACGGCATTATTGTCATGAATCTGGATATGATGGTGCAGGTTGCCAGGACAATATTTCAATGTTAGGACCTTCCACTGACGCTGCATTCTCAGGTCAGCTTAGAGCTGGAGGTCTCTGGGATGTGAAACAGTCAGAGCCGCTGTTAATCTGGAGAATTTGATGTGCATCAGTTTATTGTAAGCGGCTTGCACTGTCCATTGAAAACTAATATTGACAGGAACTCCATTCTATGTGACAAACTCCAGCAAATCTTACCTTGAAAAACTGATGTCCTGACTGAAGAACTATTAATTAGTTCCATTGTCTATTTGCTAAAATAAATTTAATTAAGTAAAGAGAATAATGAATAGATTCATTTTTTGCAACTTCTGTACATAGCTACATGCAGCAGAATCTGACACTCAGAACAGTTTCACAGGTTGAAATGTTTTCTGTTTTATAGAAACAACACCAGAACCTGAGATAGTGACAACTACATCCACCACCAAATTCATACCTGGTAAGCAGCAACAGTTTTATACCTTGCTCCACAATATTTCCTCCATTAAACTCCTCCACCACTTTTCAAAAAGTATCAATAGTTTGTCTGGGCACGATCTTCCTTTTACAATTCCGCACTAGCTTTCTTTAATTAACCTAAACCTCTCCAAATGTTTATGGATGTTTCACTGATTATGGATTCCAAACTCTAAACCACCACTGATATTAGACGAAGCAACTTGTGGTTGCTGGAACTGTCCTGCAGCCATTTATGAATAGAGGTGTCACATTTTCCAGTCTGCAATCCACTGGAGCCTCATCGCTAACTAGGGAAGGCTGGAAGATAAGGCAAACCCTTCAACTATCACCATTCCCACTTCCTTTAGCATCCTAGGATCCAGACCAGGGGACTAATCATCCTTAGCCATGGCAACCTTCCTGAACCTTCTCTCTCTCAGTTCTTACACTAACCACTGCCTCCACTGCCTCAGTTTCAGCCAATATTTTGTCAGGATTCTCTTTCTTTATTAGCACCAATGCAAATATCTGAGCATTCTGGCTTTGACCTGCACCTCAATGTATATATCATTCTCTTTGATCCTTATTGGACAAAAAGTCGCCATAGTTCCTGATGAACATTGGCTGCTCTCTCCTTGAGGGGTCTCCACACCTCAGGCAAAGGAGTAAGGTTCAGAAGGTGGGCCCTTCATAAATATTCTTAGATGGTGCAGGAATTGGTGTCACTTTGTATCACGCACCAGCTATCCAGCTAATTGAGATAACTGATCCCCCGAGACATAAGAGAAACTACATTTCTCACTAGCCACTTACTGTTTCTATCCTGCTGGAACAGATTTGGGTTTATTTTTATGTTGATTACCATTCTATTCTACTTTATAGATGGTCAACAGGCTTTGGGGTGTCAGGAGGTGGCTTACTCACCACAGGATTCCTAGTCTCTGACCTGCTCTGATAGCTACAGTATTTATATGAGGAGTCCACTTCAGTTTCTGGTCAGTGGTAACGCCCAGGATGTTGATAGTGGGAAATTCAGCAATGGTAAAGCCATTGATTGTCAGGGAACTATGGATAGATTCTCTCTTGGGGGAGATGGTCATTGTCTAGCAAGAAAGACAGGGGCTGCAATTTATGTTCTATTTGTGCTGAATAGAAACGGCATTATGCCATGAATCTGGATATGATGGTGCAGGTTTCCAGGACAATATTTCAACGTTAGGACTTTCCACTGACACTGCATTCTCAGGTCAGCTTAGAGCTGGAGGACTCTGGGAAGTGAAACAGTCAGAGCCGCTGTTAATCTGGAGAATTCGATATGCATCAGTTTATTGTAAGCAGCATGCACTGTCCATTGAAAACTAATGTTGACAGGACCTCCATTCTATGTGACGAACTCCAGTACATCTTACCTTGAAAAATTGGTGTTCTGGCTGAAGAGCTATTAATTAGTTATATTGTCTATTTGCTAAAAAATTAAGAGAAAAATGAATGGATTCATTTTTTGCAACTTCTGTGCATAGCTACAAGCAGCAGAATCTGAGACTCAGCAGTTTCACAGGTTGAAATGTTTTCTGCTTTATAGAAACAACACCAGAACCTGAGATAGTGACAACTACATCCACCACCAAATTCATACCTGGTAAGCAGCAACAGTTTTATACCTTGCTCCCAGTCTCTCTCCAAATGTGACTGTTTCCTCACTCAGAGAGGTTTGTCACTGAGTCAGTGCAAATATAACTTCTCATTTTTCCTTCATTGTTAAGCAAGCAGTGATCCCAGAACTGACACTGGGGGACACCACTGTCTACTGTTGTCCAGTCCAAAATATAACCATCTACCATCACTTGCTGCTTTCTGTTTTTAAGCCAATTTTTTATCTGTTTGGATACTGATTTTTCTATTCCATATGCTTCAATTTTCTAATCAGTTTTTTATCTGAAAATTTGCAAAACATTTAACAGAAATATCAACAACATCCACAATATTCTTTTCATCAAATTCCTCTGCTACATTTGCAATAAGTATCAGTGAGTTTGCCCGGCAAGATTGTCCTTTTACAATTCAATGCTGGCTTTCTTTAACTAACATAAAACTATCCAAATGTTTGTGAATGTTTCCTTGATTCTGGATTCCAAATCCTAAACCAGCTCCATCCAGGGAAGGTTTAAAATTAAGTCAAGCCTTTCAACTCTCTCCATCCCCACTTCCTTTGGCAACCTGGGATCCAAGTCATCCAAACCACCATCCTTTGCCAAAGCAGCCTTCCTTAACCTTCCGCCTCTCAATTCTTACACTAACTATTGTCTCCGTTGTCTCAGTTTCTGCCAATATTTTATCAGGATCCTCTTTCTTTATTAGAAAGAATAATACAAATAACTGATCGAGCATTCTGGCTTTGACCGGCACCTCAATGTGTATATATCATTCTCTTTGATCCTCATTAGAGATAAAGTCACTGTAATCCCAGATGATGATAGGCTGCTCTCCCCTTGGGAGAGAACTGACTGGTGCTGATTTTAACCTGAGGATCTCCACACCTCAGGTGAGGGGTAAGGCTGAGACAGCAGGCCTTCATGAATAACCTGAGCTGCACCCTTGGCATTGTTCTGCATCACAAACTACCCGTCCAGACAACTGAGCTAACTGGTCCCCAAGACACAAGACAAACTACATTTCTGACTAGCCACTTAGTCATTACATTCTGGTAGAACAGTTTTGGGTTTGTTTTTATGTTGACCGCCATTCTATTTCCATATTCTTTCTTTGCCTCCCATATTTTCATCTTCATCTCCCATCTCAACTGACATGAAGGATTCATCTGACATGCATTATGTCCCCTCCATTTTTCGCTTCATCACAATCTCTATTTCCCTTCTCATCCAGGGAGCCCTGTTTTTGGTTCCCTTACTTCTTCACTCAAAGGGATTAACCTGACGAAAGGGCTAACCCAAAAGCTAGTGAGTTTACTATCAAATAAATCGGTTGGACTGAAACCTGGTGTTGTCAGACTTCCTACTTGGAAGGCCATAGAATACCTCTTGCACTGAGAAAATTGATGGCAATGAACAGATTATAGTGTGATCAGTGTTAATAAATATTTGAGAATTAGAATCTTCGACCGACACTGCATTCTCATGTCTAGTTAGAGCTGGAGGGTGCTGGGAAATGACCTGAGAATACTCAGAGCCACTGCCTCCCTGGAGAATTCAAATCAATGTGTTTTTGCCGATTGTAAGAGGTTTCCACTGAGCATTGTGAACCAATATTTATCAGAACTCCATTCTATGTAACAATTCCAGTAAATCTATAATGTATAATTAATTTCCTGGCTGTAAGAGTTATTAAATAGTTGTATCCCCTCTTAATTAACCAAAATAATTTAATTCAGTCAACTAACAGAGAAGTGAATGGATTTGATTTTTTCAGTGTCTGTACATAGCTACATGCAGCAGAATCTTAGATTCAGAGCAGTTTCACAGGTTGAAATGTTTTCTGCTTTATAGAAACAACACCAAAACCTGAGATAGTGACAACAACAACATCTACCACTGCATACGTACTTGGTAAGCAGCAATGGTTGTACATCTGTCTGTCTCTGTGTAGTCTGCCACTGACTCATTAACAAATGTAACTTCGATTTTCTACTTCAAATTATCCTTTCAATTGTTTGCTTTGAAAACATTTGTTTCTCTGGTCGTTGTAAATTTGAATGCAGCTTGTTGGGATTTGTACTCCTGACATAACAGTTCATGGAATGATAGATAATAATAGATCATTTCTAACATGACCAACTGTCGTAGCCTTTCTTCCTCATATTTCTCCATTGCATGTATAGCTCCCAAGTGAGAGGGATGTATTTATTATAACATCCATCGTGTTATGATATTATGAATTCCCTCCCTCATCCTTTTAAACTCCAACGACTACAGTCCAGAGTCCTCAGCCGTTCCCATATGACAGAAATTGTCTGTTCTCGCTGACAGCGATGGGAGAGTGAATGAGACCAGAGAATCCCAACCAAATGTCTAGAAGTTTGAAATTTGTGTGCTTGGCTGAGGGCAGCAGGAAAGTATGTTTTCAAACCCAGTACAGGCAAGCCTCACTGAGTGGTGTAGCAATATTTTTCTTGCGATATAGAAACTGTACCACTAACCTGGACAATGATTAAAACTACCTCCACATGCCTGGTAAGTGACAGCATTTTTTAAATTAAATTGCACCAAATCTGCCTCCACAAGTTATTTATTTTTGTATGTTTCTTCCCTGCTGCCTTCAGACTTTTGAATGGACCTATCTTGCATTAAGCTGATCTTTTTCTACAGCCTAGTAATGACGATAACATTACATTCTGCATATTACATTGCATTACAATGCGTGGGGTTATGGGGATAGGATGGGGGGCGGGGGAGATCCTGGGTTAGAGACTCTGTCAGAGAGTCGGTGCAGACTTGATGGGCTGAATGGCCTCTTCTACGCTGTGGGGATTTTATGAAATGCCACCCAACTTAACCCAGGACCTCCCCCCATCCTATCCCCATAACCCCATGCATTAACGATGGATAATCCATCTTACCTTTGGACATTTTGGGGCAATTTAGCATGGCCAATCCACCTAATCTGCACATCTTTAGAGTGTGGAAGGAAACCTGGGCATCCCAGGGAAACCCAACACATACGGTGAAAATGTGCACAGTCCATACAGACAGGTGTTACCTCCATTTAGGCTGGCAAAGCCAGTAAGCTGCCCCCACACACACTTGAAGAATGTGACTGGTGTACCAGTTGAGATGGCAATCAGTTAAATCTCCATTCATACTGAATAGGAAAAGCAATAAGACACGTGTCAGAGTAAAGTAGTTCAGGTTCCCAGTATTAATATTTGAATAACATGACCTCCCATTTTTCACACATGCATTTTGGTCATGTCAGATTTAAGCTCTTGGTGGTGTGAGCCTGGCATAATTACCAGGCTAGCTGCCCATGTATTTTCCCAGTCATTGTTTCTTTGGACTGTCGAAGCCAATATGGATGTATCTGTTTTAAGAAATTTCCATGGGCTATTGAAAACTAATATTTCCAAAAAGTCTATTAGCAACACTATCATGGTGGCACAGTGGTTAGCGCTGCTGCCTCACAGCACCAGGGACACAGGTTTGATTCTGGCCTCAGGTCACTATCTGTGTCGCGTCTGCACATTCTCCCCATGTCTCTGTGGGTGCACCAATTTCTTCCCACAGCCCAAAGATGTGTGGGTTAGATGCATTGGCCACGCTCAATTGCCCCTTAGTGCCAGGGGATTAGCAGGGTAAATGTGTAAGGTTATAGGAATAGGATCTGGTGGGATTGTGGTCAGCACAGACTCGATGGGCTGAATGGCCTCTTTCTGCACCTGTAGGGATTCTATGAAGTAAATTAATGTGACAATTCCAGTAATTCTTCACCGAATGTGGGTTATTAAGTAGTTCTATTCTCTCCACACTAAGTTTATTGAGTGTACTAAGTATACAATTGAATAGGTGTAATTTTTAGAAATCTTGCACTTAGCTACATGCAACAGAAAGGTAAGTTTATAAACCTCAGTGTGCACTGTTAAAATATTTTTCTCCTCTGCAGAAACTACAACCCCGATTGTGACAACAACTTCAACCTTGCCCACCACCAGCACCACACCCGGTAATTGGCAGCAATTTTATATCTTGTGCTAAGTCTATTTCAGAATGGATTTGATCCTAACTTTGTGGTCTGTCGCTATTACTATTTTATAAATGCGGCTTTGAATTTTCTACATCAGATTAGTTTGCTTTGACAATGTTTGCAAAGCTGTTCCTTATTTTGTAAATTTTTGGTTAAATTTTAGGAAATTACGCTCCTAATGTAATGTTTAGCAGGACAGAGTACCAATCTTATTTGCAGCCCAAGCAACGTGGGGGCATTGTATTATATGTTCCTATTAAATAGCAATTTTGCAGTTATCAAATATTGGGGCAGTTTCATGTTTCAAACCAGGAGAAAAGTTCTCTCAATAGACTTTCAAATTCTTCCCTGGAATTTCATTTCCCCACTCTTTCACTCTAGCACATAAATGAAAATTAACCCATTGATTTCTGAAATAGGAATATTAACATGGAAAGCACCCTGGTGCTCAGAGGAACGGAGTTGTACTGGGATTGATCGTCTTTGTGTCATTGCGATTAAATGGTGGAGCTGGAATGTAATAAGTTATCTGAAGCACTATTCCCAGTGAATGTCTACAGCACACCCTAATTTGGAACTATATCACCATTCCTTCACTGTCATGGGGTCAACATCCTAAAACCACTCTTCCTAACTGCACTGTGAGACTGAATGGATACATGGACTGCAACTGTTCACGAAAGTAGCTCAGCACTACCTTCTTGAGGACAATTAGGGATGGGCATTAAATGCTAGTCTGGCCAGCGACACCACATCCCATGAATGAATGAAAAGAAATGGTGTTACAAGTTCCAGCTATAAGTATTTGGACAACATGACTCTCCATGCACTTGGCATACCTTGGTTTGATCAATGCTGGTGGGCTTTGGTAGCTGTGACCATAATTCCCATTTATCTGTGTATCCAAGCTGCCACACAGCAATCCTGAGTGTTCCTGCATGACTGGCACACTCCAGAATAAAATTTTGTTTTAGGTTGGGTGTGATGCTGGTATGGTATATATTTTCTGAGCCATTGTTTATCTTGACAGATAGTGTCAATAGAGATTAGTTTGCTATAAGATGCTCCACTGTCCATTGAACACAAATATTTAAATTACCCCATGATCAAGCTTACATGGTAATTCTAGCAGCTCGTAATTATGGAATTGATCCGTGCACAGTTAAAATATTTTTCCCCTTTGCAGAAACTACAACCCCGATTGTGACAACAACTTCAACCTTACCCACCACCAGCACCATACCCGGTAATTGGCAGCGATTTTATTTCTTGTGCTAAGTCTAATTTAAGGTTTGTTGAGTAGTGTCACATTAACACTGCAATGAAGTTACTGTGAAAATCTCCACACTCCAGCACCTGTTCGGGTACGCTAAGGGAGAATTTAATATGGCAATTGCACTCACTTGCAACCTGTGTGTTCCTGTATAGCCTGCACATTCTATTTTAAAAAAGTTTGGGTTACATTGGGTGTAATGCTGTTATGGTATATATTTTCTGAGCCACTGTTTATCTTGACAGATGGGGTTAATAGAGATTAGTTTGCTGTAAGATGCTCCACTGTCTATTGAACACAAATATTTAAATTACCTCAAATCTTGCATGACAGTTCTAGCAACTCTTAATTATGGAATTGGTTCGCTGCATGTAAGGATCATTAAGTAGCCAATTTCTCCCTCTGCTAAAATAATTTTGAGTAGATGCAGGAGTGAATACATTTTTACAATTTTTGTGCTTGGCCATAGACAATGGGCAGGTATGTTTTTACACCTGACGCAGACAAGTTGTCTAACAGTTTGAAATATTTTCCTGCTTTATAGAAACTTTACCACCAACACGGACAACTACCCCATTTGCCACAAGTCCCATACCTGGTAAGTTTTTAAGCATTGCAAGTTCCTATCTGACTATTTCTCACTGTTCTGAGCTCAAGTGCGGTTCTTACTGTTTTTCAACTGAATTGCTGCATCTGGTTGTCGAACAGTGAAAAGCCGAGATTGAACTTCAGTGACCTGAATTTACATTAATAAGGAGCTGGATTATAAGATGGTGTTACAGTTGGATGGGTGTCTTCCACTATTGCTGACCTAGGATCATAGAATCCCTACAATGCAGAAGGAGGCCATTTGGCCTATTGAATCTACACCGACAAAAATCCTAACCAGATCCTATCCCCATATTTACTTTGCTAACCCACCTGACACTAAGGGGCAATTTAGCATGATGAATCAACCTAACCTGCACACCTTTGGACTGTAGGAGAAAACCAGAGCACTGGAGGAAACCCTCGTGGACACAATGAGAATGTGTAGACTCTGTGCAGACAGTGACTGAAGGCTGAGCTTGAACCTGGATCCCTGGAGCTATGAGGCAGCAATGTTAACCAGTGTGCCACTGTGCCGCCTACCATGACCTGTTAAATTCAGCACCATGAAGTGGGATTGGAGTCCCTACATCAGAAAACCAGTCAGCCGCTTCCACTTTACTGCTGGGGGGAAGGGGCCAGTGGACCACAAAACCCACCTGTGATTTGCAGAAGTTGTTTAATTGACTTGTTGAACTAATTAAAGGTCCAATTCACCTGAAAGTTTACAAGGCTGTCAACAATTTATGGTCCCAAGCACAGGCAGAATGGACAGGTGTAAATCTGTCCAGATGAGTTGGACAGGCATTGGGTTTACAAAGCTTCAAAGTGTGTCCTAATGTGAGAGAGGTTGGAGACAACAGTTAGTAGTACAGCACGTGTCTTGCATTGTGGAGCATTGTCATTTCCATTGAACTAACATTACAAAAATGGGTGTTTTGAAGCTAAGATCCCCTTGGGTAACCATCAGACAAAGCTGAGCCTTGAAAGGTAAGGTTCCTAGCAACAACCTTGAGCCATGAGAATTATTCACTTTGGAGATGGATTCTCCAGTGAGGAGGCACTCAGGAGAAGGAGGGAAGGGAGGGTATCAGCAGCCAGGCAAGTAGATGTCTAAGGAAGTTGATGGGGCTGTAGAATGGGGCTGATGGAGCCAATCTTCCCCAAATGTGAAGATGCAGAAAACCCCACATGATGAGTCTACAGGCAGAGGCTCAACTACCTATAGTTTCCAAGTGCCCTTAATGTCTTAGACATTAGCATTTATCTTATCAGACCATCGTAGTTCTCTCTGACATGATGACGGGGCAAGAGTTCCAATAACTTCTGAGGACATCCAGTAAGGTGGTCTTGAGTTTTTAAGTGCCTTATTGGCCTTCCCCCAAAAGGTGACACAGGGCTTTCACTGGCTCTTGGGCTGGTAGACAAGACCTCTGTTGTCTGCATTAAATACGGCCTCAAGTTGCTGCCCATATTCCCACAAACAGCTATTAACCTGATCAATGATGAGCTCTGTTCCTTCACCACCCAAATAAGCTTCATATTTTCTTTTAGAATTTCCTTGAACGTAGGCTTTGCCAATCAGGGAAATAAATTCATGGTTTCCTTCTAGATTATCTGTTATTTTAATTTCAGTGTTTCCCTCTTTTACAGAATCCACCACAAAAACAGTGACGACGCCCACAACTACACCTTTCACCACACCTGGTAAACAATGGCCCTTTTTTCTTATAGTTATCTGCAGAACAAGTGACTGTGACAAATATGAAACACTTTTGTTTGAAATTTCACGAGATATTGATTTCTTTACTACTTCTACGATATGTAGTGAGTAAGAAAAGAAATTATACTCTATGTTGTTGGAACAATTGGTCAATTAGTTCAAGACATCTACCCTAAAGAGGGAGCAAACTATTCAATTCAATTCGGAACATTCCCTTGGCTGTGTTACAAGATACATTGCATTGGTCATTGTTTAAGTGTTTGCATGTTTTGGCAACTTTAAAACAGCACACAATCAGGGCTGAGATGGCAAGGCAATGGTGTCTCCTGCCATCTTTCTCCAGCCCAATTAACTATGTCCCAGATTCCCCAGGAAATTCACCTTGGGGGAGGACTTCAAAATTCTGCCCAATGACTTTGATTTTGCCCAGTGTTGAATTTGAAGCAATCTATTTGAGGAGCAGAAGGATGGCGGTGTAGAATTAGAGGGACTCTGCCTGAGCAGAGGAAGCCATTTACAACATCAGAGGTCGCAAAGGCCAGGGATAATCAATGAGTGGCCAAGCGTGGAGTGAGAATGGAATCAAGGGAAGAGGAAATAAATTGACAGGGAAGAGATCAACTTAGTGAGCGTGAGGGATAATAGAAAAGAAATTGCAGTGTTGAGGAACTAGTTTAAGTTTATTTATTAGTGTCACAAGTAGGCTTACATTAACACTGCAATGAAGTTAATGTGAAAATCTCCTAGTCACCACACTCCAGTTCCTGTTTGGGTACACTAAGGAAGAATTTATCATGGACAATGCACCTAACCAGCACATCTTTCGGACTGTGGGAGGAAACTGGAGCACCCGGAGGAAACCCACGCAGACAAAGGGAGTACATGCAAACTCCACACAGATAGTGACCCAAGCTGGGAATTGAACCTGGGTCCCTGGCACTGAGAGGCAGCAGTGCTAACCACTGTGCCACCATGCCACCCACATAGTCATTATCTGTGAAGCCAGTTCTCGGTTTATCTTTCAGATGTTGGGTTCTGTCTTGATGAAGGTACTGGCTGGATATGGATGCTAAGAAAGGCAAAAAACCACTCTTATTTTATATTGTAGTTTAACACTGATCGTGGCAAAGTATTACTTACAGCAGTGCAATAAGTTAGCTAAGCCAACAACTACTGCAAAAATTGCTACTGTCATTATCTTCCTCTTTAATAAATTTGTTTGGCAGCTTAGTTAGTGCCAAGTTGTAGCATCAGGTCATTCTTCTGTCTTCAGACGACTGGAGGATTTGTGACGGCACCAGTAGCTGAACTAGGCTAAAGAGATAACGGCAAAATACTGCCGATGCTGGAATCTGAAGCAAAAGCAGAAAATGCTGGAAAAACTCAGCAAGTCTGACAGCACCTGTGGAGAGAGTAGAGCCAACGCTTTGAGTCTGTATGACCTTGCATGATGAAGGGTCATCTAGACTCAAAACATTGGCTCTAAGCTAAAGAGATTTTCTTTTCCCTTCTTCAACATGTTGTCACTTCACCTAGATGTCTGAGGAAGTGAAACACTCTTTCAGTATAGGAATCCAACCTCACACGTGGGATATTCTGAGCAAAAATGGGTAAAGAAATTCCAAGAAAGTATTAATGCTTTTGTAAGCTATTTGCTACACTTGTTTTAGCTAATAAATTATTGCTTTTATTAGCTTCCTTTAATTTTCAGATATTTTATAAAACTCTTTCCTTTGAATTTGTGTGCAGTTGGCCACAAACATCATGATGCTGTGATTTTGTATGCATCATCTATTTCAAATTGGTATCTTGAGAGTTGGTGAAAAGTTTTCATTCCATGAACCTTTCTTAGCATTCCAGAGAAGTTTAACTGCCCTGATGTCGAGATGCCAATTAGGCTGAATTTGAAGAATCTGTAATAGCAGACTCAATTTCAAGGTGTGAGGAAAGTGAGAGTTCTTGTTATTTTTTGCAAAGTCATTGTGATATGGTCTCTTACCAGGAAACAAGCTTGTGTGTGTGACTATGGGTGTGACTGATAGGTTTATTTAATACAGTAAAAAGTCTGACAACACCAGGTTTTAGTCCAACCGATTTATTTGATAATAGACTCACAAGCTTTCGAGGTTTCCCTCTTCGTCAGGTGAATGGAGAGTTCTGGCCTCAGACAGAGCATATAAAGCACAGACAGTTTAGAGATTACTGATTAGAATGCGAATCCTTACACCTAACCTGCTGTTCAAGACCTGAAGTGGCTGACAATGTGAGTGGAAGGAGCACTGATCACAGGTTACAGAGATGTGTATTGTCTCCAGACAGTACAGTAAGTGAGGTTTTGCAAACCCAGGCAAGTCACGGGGGTTACAGATAGTGCGACATGAACCCAAGATCCCTGTTGAGACCATCCTCATGTGTGCGGAACTTGGCTATCAGTCTCTGTTCAGTGACTCTGCGCTGTCGTGTGTCGTGACCACTGGTCACGGGCATTCAGCCTCTGACCTTTGGGTAAGCATTCTCCAAGGCGGCCTTCACGACACACGACAGCGCAGAGTCGCTGAACAGAGACTGATAGCCAAGTTCCGCACACATGAGGACGGTCTCAACAGGGATCTTGGGTTCATGTCGCACTATCTGTAACCCCCGTGACTTGCCTGGGTTTGCAAAACCTCACTTACTGTACTGTCTGGAGACAATACACATCTCTGTAACCTGTGATCAGTGCTCCTTCCACTCACATTGTCAGCCACTTCAGGTCTTGAACAGCAGGTTAGGTGTAAGGATTCGCATTCTAATCAGTAATCTCTAAACTGTCTGTGCTTTATATGCTCTGTCTGAGGCCAGAACTCTCCATTCACCTGACGAAGAGGGAAACCTCGAAAGCTTGTGAGTCTATTATCAAATAAATCGGTTGGACTAAAACCTGGTGTTGTCAGACTTTTTACTGTGTTTACGCCAGTCCAATGCCGGCATACCCACATCAGGTTTATTTAAATCAGAGACAATTAGACTGCAAAGGTCAAAACACCGGTAAAAGAGGTATAGAAGACAAGTGGTTGAAATACAAGTGAACAGGGGGCAAAGGAGCAGCTTGACCAGGATTTTATGTGAGGCGGATTGGAATGATTTTAAAGTTAACTGTTGGATTTCAAAGGAAACTTACACAATTGGGAGATCATACATGTGTGAGGCAAAATAGGAAGTTTGCTTTATAAATACAATAGCCAGAACCATGGAAACGATAGAGTGGAAGATTTAAAGGGGAAAAAAAACATATATTTAAAGTAGGACTGAAGTTTGTTATGTGTGGATATGAGATCTTGGATGTGCGTTGAAGCCAGACCTGTAAACATCAGTTTTGTCCCCCGTTCCAGAGGAGAGTTTGTATGAGGTTTCCACTAGAGTAGCAGAACATTACCACACAATGTTTATAGATCTGAACATCTGTAAGAACTGTTGCCATCAAAACTGGGAATTAGCTCTGAGTTTATCTAATCCAATGTATTTTAGGAAAAGATTGTAAAATACTGTTAATTGTGTGAATGTGTTATTGTGTTTTTTAAATGTCATTTTCTTAAATTTTCAAATTTAAAATCATCACAAGTAGTCTGTAATTTATCTATCTTGACTTCAGGATTGGCTGTGTTAAGTTATCCCTCAGTGTACCTGAACAGGCACCAGAGTGTGGCAACTAGGGGATTTTTACAATAACTTCATCACAGTGCTAATGTAAGCCTACTTGTGATTAGTAAATAAACTTCAGGTAACTGCTCATAATGTACCATTTTGGCAACTTGTTTCAAGTTTCCCTTGGGTGTTTGGACAGCCTAGCACTTAACATCTACTGTGCCATAACAAGTGGGAAGTGTGGAAGTGAAAAGATCTATTTACAGCAGCCAGCAGTTTGGAGAATGTACCAAAACAAAGGCATGCAATATCTGAAGCTTTCAATGGTCCAAATGCACAAGTAATAAGATCTGTTTATTTGTTCAACTCTTAAGGCATTTCAATTAATTTTTTGATAGCTATGTGTCCTAATAAATTCTATAATGTGAATTAAGCTATAGCGACACATTTTTAAATGCTTGATTTTCCTTTGTTTCCCACAGCATTGGCTCATTTAATTCTTCTGTGTTTTATTTAGGCAGATATACAACAGTGACAACAACAAGTCAGCCAATCAAGAGTACCACAGGTATCAGTTAATATGTGATGTGTGACCAGACTTTTCATCAAAATTTGAGTCATTAGCCAATTAAATATGGCTAGTTTCAGTAAAGTTGTAATGGTATTTGAGAAAACTTGTAGAATGCCTCTGTTTGCTACACTTGTTTTAGCTAATAAATTATTGCTTTTATTAGCTTCCTTTAATTTTCAGATATTTTATAAAACTCTTTCCTTTGAATTTGTGTGCAGTTGGCCACAAACATCATGACGCTGTCATTTTGTATGCATCATCTATTTCAAATTGTGATGGTATCCTTTTAAATTTCATTGACTGTCGTTTTCTGATTAGTCACTGCCCTTCCCAAGTTGTGATTACACTCCATACAAGGTTTCACACAGTTTTGTTTATATTGAATCATAAAATCCCTACAGTGCAGAAGGAGGCCATTCGGCCTGTTGAGCCTCTATAGACGACAATCCCATCCTATCCCCGTAGCCCCACTTAGGTACACTGCTGATCCGCCTGACACTAAGGGGCAATTTACCATGGTCAATCAAATTAACCCGCACTTCTTTGGAGTGTGGGAGGAAACCAGAGCACCTGGAAGAAACCCACGCAGACACGGCGAGAATGTTGGAAACTCCACAAAGTGACAAAGGCCGGAATTGAAGTATTATGAATAATGATGAAACTGAACTGAACTGACCAAAGGTGGAATGGGCAAATAGATTGTCCCATTTTGAAAGAAGGGTTAGTTTCTCCTCATTTCAGGCAGCAAGTGAATCATCATCATATCAATGAAACTTGGGAGTTAACATTAGGGGCCTCATTCTGCAACTGTGAACGAGTTTACAAAGTCATCGTGCCACCCATTTGTTCAAAATCCAGTTTGAATTAGATTCAGAGAGGCTGGGATTTTTCAACCTCCCCTGTTGCCGTGGGCAGAGTTAGCTCTTCATGGTCTCCAGGCGGATGTCTACTGCAGTTTTTGCTGTCCACCCATCCTGCTGCCAGGGAACCCACGGCATTGAGGGGGGATTTTCTTCAGTGAAAATAGAAGCTCCTGTTGGTGGGAAGGGCCAGAAAATGCCACCCTTGATGTTTTTTTGAGAGAATATATTCCCAGGTTAATGATAGGAGAGTATAAGCAGAGTAAGGTCCAGTCCACTCTACTCCAGTAAAGTGCCATTGTTTCAGTCTAAGAGGAGTACTACCGCCATTGCCAGTTTGAAGTTTCTACTTCCTGCATCATTAATTTTCATGGCATGTCTGAATATGATTGTATTAGCAGTTTGTATTGAAGAGTTTTTTTAACTGTGAACTGATAGCCATTTAGATTGATTATATCCATATTTGTCAACACAAAGTCCTTACTGCCACGGGGGACTGAGAACTTTTCTGACTCAGTGTGGCCAGATTAAAACTCCAACTCGAGACACGAAAGGCCCACATTCTATCTCATTGTGTTACCCTACACCTCTTGATCAAAATGTTTACTTGTTCATGACAAAAGTTAATCAACTTCTCTTTTACAGATCTATATTGCAATGGTGTATGGTCACCCTGGTTTAATAAAAATACACCATCCATTCAGAACAAAGGCGATTCTGAACTATTGGAGCCAATTCGCAATGAACTGTGTCCTTACTCCCCATATCAAATAAGTAGCATCAATTGTGAAGCCGTCAAGTTCCCACAACGACCAATAAGTGAAACAAAGGATAATGTTACTTGTGATATAAACCGAGGACTGATTTGCGAGTACAATGAACTGATGCCTGAGAGCCACCTCATGTGTTTGGACTATAGGATCAGAGTGTGCTGTGAGCCAAAACTAACGACATTAATTACATCAACAACCATTAATCCTGTGACAAATGAGCCCCCTATAATCCAGCACACAGAGAAAATTGTAAAGTCATGTCAGTGCAATACGAATCCACCAAGGAAGGTAAATAAATCCAACTCAATTCTTGTCGCATTAATAACGTATTGATTGAATACAAGTCATTCACACAGCTCAGCAGCTTTCATCATTCTGGCCGGCTGTAGAATATTTTGATGTGATTATGGTTTTTTAATTGGGAAATTATCTAATCACGATAGAATTTCCCTGTAGAAAATAGTCACAATAACTGAAATATGTGATGAGATGAGGCAGGATAAAAATGTTTGTGTTGTTGAATTCACCCAGTTATAGAATGTTTTAGCCATTTTGATAGAAGGCAGAGAATGCCCATCTCTTGGTCTTAGACTCTTGTCGATGTGACGGGGTAGGCTGGATAAGGATGGCCTGAGAGAGATGTTGCCAGTTCTATAACAATATACTGCTTATGGTTAAAGAAGAAAAGTAACTTGTGTCTAGCCCTTAATTTATACTTAGGTTTTCATTCCAAAAACATAAGTGTAACAGCTCAATATTCTGAATCAATCCAGAAAATTCTCATACGTTTCTAATGGGGAGGTCCACCTGTTGGAAGCGCAAGTTTAAAAAAGTCATTGTAGACAATTGCGCAAAATTAAACCAGAAATGTTGGAATGGCTGATATATATTCCAGGTTGCCAAGGACCCTCATTAATGGCACCTGTATAATGATGCCCAGAATGTCAATATTACTGTATCCATGAAACACACACTGGATTCAATACAAGCCAATTCAATGAGTTTTGTTCACTTAGGCCATAAGCATGCTTTATGAGAGAGCAGCAGATACAAACTTTTATCCCGCAACATTCCCTTGAAAATACTTGTGACTTTATAGCCGAAAATCTTCCACCCCGACTGCCATGGAATCGGAGCGGGAGAGGATCTGACAATGGGAATCTCTGACCTCGGATGGGAATTTCCAGTCTCGTCTGAGCCGTGCTGTAAAATCCCACCCTATAAGTCTCGCTTTCATACTAACTTGTAGAATGTGCATTGCAAACTCCTCATATCAACCAAGATTGAATGGTGGAGCAGACACGCTGTGCTGAATGGCCTAATTATGCTCCAACATTTTCTCCTCTTAAAGTCTCTTTCCACACTACCAATTTATGCCACGATGTGGCATAAAATCACCAACTAACTCTTGTACCAAAACAGAGCAAACCAATGTTGATTGATATAGGAAAAATAAATAAGTTAAATGTGGGTATATACAAATTCTTGGAAACATAAATGACATCCGTTTACAGATTTAGAGAAACCAGTTCTTCAATTCCCCAGAAATAATCAGTTTTTAAAAGTTGCCAACATTTAAATATTAATTATTTCTACGTTCAGGAAGTTGCCTGGTTTACTCAGGTCAAAAGCTAAATAATTGATTTATTTTTGACTTTCCTTCTAGTGTCTGGAGACATGGAGGGAAAACTGCACAGACATCACTTGTATCAGAGGAGACATCTTTAAAATGGATCCCGTTCCCTGTGCACCATCAATTAAACCAAAATGCCTCAACAACATTGAGCCTGCGAAAGTTCGCACTGCAAACGGATGTTGTGAGAAATGGGAGTGTGACTGTTAGTATCATTGCTCTGTTCAAATGTCACATTGCTATTGTTTGAAATGACAAGGAAAATTTTTCATTTTGTCTGGGCTGTGAAATTGGATTGATTAGCCAGAACTTTCCGGCTGTTCTCATTGGCGGCATCTTCCAGTCCTACCAACGGTTCCCGGTGGTGGAGGGTGCATAGAATGGGAAACCCCATTGATGGTGATATCTACTGAAATCAGCAGACATGAAAAATGGAGAGGGTAGATCATAGGCAGTAATGCTATCCCAAAGTACCGATAGTTCTCTGAAGTCTAGTTTTGATTTGACTTTAGGTGAATGTGAAGTATGGGGAGACCCACACTATCGCACATTTGATGGTCTGTGGTATGACTTCTTCGAGGACTGCACCTACACCCTGGTGGAAGAACGTGTTCCAAAGTACCATTTCTCGGTTGTGGTAGATAATTATTTCTGCATCTCCTTCATAAAGAAGTCTTGTCCAAAAGGCCTGATTATTTCCTACAATGGAAATGTTGTGCGTATTTCAACTGGTGGTTCATATGTGGTAAGTACTTTTATACATGTTGTTTATATTGAAAAACCTGATTGACAGTTTGTTATCATTAATAATAAACAATGTCATCCACCAGTATATATAAATGACACATCCAAGGTTGCTCATTAATTTACTCATTGCCCATTGGTTATATGGAGACACATCTGAATGTAACCATAGAATCCTAGAATCCTACAGTACAAAATCAAGCCATTCAGCCCCTCGAGTCTGCACTGATTCTCTGATTGAGTATCCCTTCCAGACATTATCCCTGTAACCCCATGTATTTACACTGTCACTCCCTCTAACCTACACATCTTGGGACACTAGGGGGCAATTTACATTGGTCAATCCATCTAACCCACAATCTTTAGACTGTGGGAGGGAACTGGAGCACCTGGAGGAAACCCATGCAGACACTGGAAGAACGTGCAAACTCCATACAGATAATGACCCGAGGCTGAAATTGAACCCAGGCAGTTTGGCTGTGAGGCAACAGTGCTAATCACTGTGCCACCATGCTGCTCCAAATGCCATGTCCATTCCATCTCTTCTACAAAGTCCACCAAGTTCCTATGGGACATTTCATCCATCAGCTATTACCCATTATTTTTGATAAAATTCACAGATGCTGATAATTTTAAAGTATTTATTAGCGTCAGAAGTAGGCTTACATTAATACTGCAATGTGTACTGTGAAAATCCCCTAGTCGCCACACTCCGGCACCTGTTAGAGTACACTGAGGGAGAATTTAGCATGGCCAGTGTACCTACCCAGCACGTCTTTTGGACTGAGAGAGGAAACTGGAACAGCGGGAGGAAACCCACGCAGACATGAGGAGAACACACAAACAGTGACCCAAGCCAGGAATCGAACCCAGATCCTTGTGTGCTGTGAGGTAGCACTGCTAACCACTGTGCTACTCTAAAACAATTAATCCTTGCAAAATGTCTGTCCTAACCCATGATCCAAGTTATGTGTTTTACCAGGCCTGTCTCTTTGTGGTGATCATCTTGCCTACAGCATGGCCTCTGAAAATCTAATCTTCCAAAATATGGCTGATTCCTTTATCATTACATTAAACATTTTTGTACAACTGACCCTTCCCCCAACAGCTCTATCCTTGATCTTTGCCCCAACTCTCCACCTTCCCCCCCCCCCCGATGACTCCTTCTTACTGAATCTAATCTGATACTCCCCACAACCCCCCCCCAACCCTGCTTCTCCCCTGCCCGCTTGCCACCTGCCCCACCTGCTGCCCTATCCTGCCAACTTACCTCGCGCACCTCCACATTCACCCACTCATTCATACATTCACTCATACACTATTAACACACTGAGATGTTTTGGGACATTTAGACACTTGAGGTAAAGTAAAGCAGCTAGTGTCATAAAAAAAGGGGACATGGATTGTCTTGACCTGATGATCCAGCATTACAAGGAAGCAGTTCCGTTGAAGGAATGCTCCGCATTTCCGAAGAAGCCAGAATCGGAAGACTGGCCAGAAATGTGGAACTTGATTGTGGTGCAGAATGCTGAGAATGGAACAGCAATCCACCGGTGATCAGGCCATTCATTGCAACATACTGAATTCTTTGTAACTTGGAATAGCTTTTAAAACATTCCGTTTTTTCTTTCAGTTAACTGTCAATGGATCGGATGTGAGTCTTCCCTACAGTGCAAATGGATTTGAGATTACTAAACTGGGCATCAGCACATATATTTTTATCCCTGATATTCGAGCAAGTATCACTGCTTTCCGTAATGCCTTTAAGATCAGAGTGCCAGAAGAATATTTCCTTAACAACACCCAAGGCCAATGTGGTATGTGCTCTGTTACTGTATAAAGTTGTATCAAATTAGACATGATATTGATGGTTTTGCAAGTTAAATTTTGTTTGAATACATGATGCACTGAATAATTTTTTTCTGATCTTTAGGATCCTGCTCACACTCTCCACCCCAATGCATGCGAAAGAATGGGAAAGTTGAACCATCTGACTGTTGTCACAAAACTGCATATGACTGGAGAGTTGATGATCCCAGTAAACCTCAGTGTCAATCAGCTCCTACTAATGTGCCTTGCATTCCAGAGCCCCCTTCTCCAACATGCAAATCCGAGGGAACCATCTGTGATGTTATTCAAAGAAAGTAAGTCAGTTCCTTCTTCACATTGAATGTCGGGCGGGATTTTCTGGCCAAGCTTGCTCCAAGACCAGAAAATCCTGCCCGAGATTAAGAGACCTTTGCATGGTCCTTTCCTGCCATGGCAGGCAGGACTGGAAAATTCCAGCCTTAGGGTGTTGCCGATGAAAATCACCCATACTCCAGGCCCCCATGCCAAGTCGGTTCCTGACTGAACCCTAGCATAGCAAATGAATACAGCAGTCAGTTTGCACAAAACCATTGCAGCACAACCGATGGTCCTCTAAAGTAAAATATGGAGGCTGTCACTCAAAAATGTAAGTACAAAGATTTTAGCTGAGCAGAACGTGCGGCCACCACTTCTCTTCACTTGACCATCTCCTGGCATAACTTGGCCCTCCTCCCGGGCTTATCTGCTGATGTTGATCTTGACCCATGCCAGCCCCTCCACAGCCCCTACACCCGTCCCCATGATCAGCAAGCTGCCCCTCGGATTATGTTGCTATCTGTAAATCACTGGCAATGGAAAAGTGAGATTGATGGGTCAGTTTTCCTCTAGTCCTGTCTTTGGCCTCTTTGGGTGTTTTTAAGCAGCTGGGGGAGCAATGGCATAGTGATATTGTCACTGGGCTAGTAATCCAGAGACCTTGGCCAAGATATCTGCCAAGGTAGATGTTGAAATATGAGCTGAATAAAAATCTGGAATTAGCAGTCTAATGATGACCATGAATCAATTGTCATTAAAATTGTCATTTTGGTTCACTAATGTCTTTTAGGGAAGGAAATCTGTCGTCCTTATCCGGTGTGGTCTAAATGTGATTCCAGATCCACAGCAATATGGTTAGCTCTTAACTGCCCTTCTGAAATGGCCAAGCGAGACACTTAGTTCAAGGGTAATTAGGGATGGGAACAAAGATTGGCCCAGCCAGTGGTGCCTACATCCCACGAACAAATAAAACACCCACACCACCTCATCTCCAGCGGGGTCCAATTTTTGCTAAAGTTTTCAGAAAGCATCTGGAAAGACAGTTGTAACGCGGGTGCGAAACTAATTAATGGTCTGGGGACAGTAGCAAAAAATGTTGATGTGACTTATAAATAGCTTTCCAAAAGCAATTTAAATCTCACCTAAATTTGAGAATTGTTACAGAAGGAGGCCATTCAGCCCATCATGTGCAATACAGCTGGTCCTCCTCCCTTCTTTTGCCTTGTAGCCATCAAAAAGTTTTCTCTTTGGATAACAGGAAATAGAATTTCTGGAAAGATTTGGTTGGCACAAACTCGGGATTAACAACCAAGAAGAAGGGATAAATATTTTCACAAGAATTAAATCACTCTAGAAATTAAGGGGATGCTTACATTTCTATATATTAAGATGGTTTGAAGTATGAAATGATGCGATGATAAATCACTTTCACTTCATTTTAAGCAATCTCTTTTTGCGTTAATTAGGCCATTTGAAGAATGTAGAAAGAAGATTAACCTTGACAAATACATCAAGACTTGTGTCTTTGACCATTGTGCGCTAAATGCCAGCGTAGACTGCAGTAGCTTGGAAGCTGCGGCTTTGGCTTGTGCAAGTGTTGGAGTATGTGTTGACTGGAGGCCTTTCACCAATGGAGCGTGCAGTAAGTGTTATAAATCTGGGTGGTGATCAGGTTTACTTCGCATGCACAGGAGCTAATTAACTAAATATAGAAAAAACACACAATTGCTTCTAACTGAAATAGAGACAGTGCGATTGCGTAAATACAGGGTCAGGATTTCTCTTGCATTAGATTTCCATACACAATCAAAGCCAGTTCATGGGATCAACTGCATGGATAATTAGAGTATTTCCTGTACTACATAAGTTCATAAAAAATAGGAGAAGAAAGCCATTCGGCCCAACAGGCCTGTTCTACCATTTGATAAGATCACTGTTAATCCGATTGTGGTCCCACGTCCACCTTCCTGCCTATATCACCCATAACCCTCAACCCCCTTGTCGATCAACGCTCCCTCCATAGGTGACCAGGTGTAAAACATTTCCATGCTTGGAAACTAAACATCTTTTGGTATCCCAATTTAATGCCTGATGTCAAATAGCTTTTCTGAAGACATTATTGTAGCCCTGTATTTAGGAGGAAATTAGAAACACATCAGGAGGGATTTTAGGGCCTCGCTCATCCAGAAACGTAACATCCCGGCCCGAGGTCAACGGACCTTTCCATTGTCCGTCCCTTGCCCACTCCAATTCCCGTGACGGGTGGAACGGTAAAATTCAAGCCATTGAGTTCTGGGCTACTCATGAGGAAGTGACACTAATAACAGTCCATGTATTGCTGCCTTGTTCAGTATTGCAGCTCCATAGCAGGGCAACATACATGATCGAACTGTTGAGTTACCCATTTGATTTTCATTTCCTGTATCGCTTGAACATAGAATGAAGCTGAAACAGGCTGAATGACAGCTTCATTCCCGAACAGGCCTGCAATCAGGATTGTTGACCTTCATTCCATCCCAGGTAAACCCTGTTGCTTAATGGTCCACATTCAACATAGCCTTGGCAAATCAATCTTGAGGCTATTATATCCCTGTTATATAATCATTGAAATGTACAAGGAATCTGAGAATGGTTCCTTGTAAACTAACACTCAAGTGTCATATAGAAATTTGACCCAACTTGCACTATATGCTTATGATTCTGTTGTGAATTAATTAATGCAAAGTGCTATTATGCAGCATTTCTATAGCTACAACATGCACAACTGCTAATGATCCTCGCTAACTTCTCTGGACTGGTAGATAGAATTAACATCTGGTCAAATTACATCTTCAGCAGTGAATGAGTTAAAAAAAAATGCAGTGATAAACATCTGCGTAGTTGAACTTTTGTTTCTGACATTGATTCTGTCCTCAACAGAACAGAAAACCAGCTCAACATTTCACAATTCCCAATGCCAAAGTGCCCCTAGTTTGTGTCTGTACAAAGTGTCCACACGTAATTAATCCTTTGAGAGAAAATGGATAGAGAGAAAAAAGAGGCATTGTGGCAAAAGGAAGACCAACCTGCCTGACTAAAGGTGCAGGCAATTATTTCCTCATAGACATCTTGGGCAGGATTTTTAGCCCATGCTGGTGCTGGGAACGGACGTGGGCAGGTGCAGAGTTTCACATACCTCAGTGGCATTCCACCATCCAGGCTATTTTCGTGGAGGCCGGATTAGTGGCTGGGTGGAGGGCATTCAGCAGATAGGCTCTTGAATGAATTACAGACCTAATTGAGAGGGAGCCATGTTCCAAGTTGCTGCACAGGCCAGGGGCAGCTTGGTGACGGTAGACTGGAGGGGGGGAACGGTGAAGCACTCCACGGAGCGCCTGCCTAGATTCAGCAGCAGCAGCAGCAGCAAGGTCCGAGCTGACACGTGGAGGGGTTATCCTCTCCCCATTCCCCGCAGACCCCAACCCCACTGTTGTGATCTTGCCACAACGACCATTTTATAATTTTCAAAATGTTGGAAAAGTCCATTTTGGGATTTGCCGCTGCTTCAACGTTGGAAAGCCAAAGTCTTATTGGTTCTCCATTTCTCAGAGTCCACATCTTAATTGGACAGTGAGCCTGTGTCGTCTACCCACTAATTAGTCAACTTGTCAAGGGAGGAGTGATTGTTGTCCACACAATCTGAGATTCTGACCCCCATTTGAACCACAGAGCGGCCTTCTGAATTGTGTCTGAAAATTCAACCCAAACTATCTGCTGCTGTTCATTCTGCATTGCTGGGAAACCTATTTTGTAATTTTGCTTAGGCTAAACCTACAATTTATTTCAGAGCTTGTTGTCCTACATTAGTGTTAAAACCATTCACATTAGAAACTAGATTCTGTCAGACCAGCTAAGCTATAGCCAACGTTCACAGTGCTTTGTTTGATGATACTATGTTCAAAGTCACTGCTTTTGTAGTTGGATATTTTACCCGTGTTTGTATCTAATACTTTATTTCATTCTAAAGATTATAGCTGCGATCCAGGTTTGACGTACAAGCCATGTCAAAGCAAGAAAGACGATCAATGCACAAATGAGTGAGTATGTTGTCCGCATATTTGAACACAGAGTTTGTCTCTCAGCATTTTTGAGAGAAGATGGAGAGAAAAAAAGAGACCTTGTAGCAAAAGGGAGACCACTCTGCCAGAGACTGCACTATAGTTACAGGCAATTATTTCCTCATAGATACCTTGGGCAGGATTTTTAGTCCCTGCCAGGCTGGGAACAAAGGTGGGCGGGTGCAGAATTTTACACTGCCAGTATGTGTGCCAGTGGCATTCCACCATCCAGGCTATTTTCACGGTGGTGAGATTGGTGGCAAGGGGGGAGCATTCAGCAGATAGCTCATCTCTCAGCGTTTTTAATAGTCCCTTAATGATATGATTAAGGGACCCACGAGGTTTCAAACATAACTTTGATCAAAATAATTTTAAGTTAAATCTGCAATTCTGATTTTGGAAAATAAATCAAAGCTTTTGTTTCTGCAGCACGATGATTGTTGGCGCGTCATTCTCTCCCCCTGAGGAAGGCTGCTTTTGTCCAGATGGACTGATCCTATCTGAAGACAAATCCAAATGTCTTTCTACTTGTCAAGGTAGGGTATTTTATTTTGTTTTTCATGTAGACATTAATCTGTTTTCATTTGCAAAAAGGCCACTGTTAACAAGTCCAAATTGGACCCTGATAATAAAAAGATACAGTCCCAGTTGACCATAGTTGCTCTCCCCTATGAGGGGGGGAGAACTGACTGGTGGTGATTTTAACCTGAGGATCACCACACCTCAGACAAGGGGCAGGGTTGAAAAGACAGGCCCTGGGGTATGAGTAACCTTGGCTGGTACGGGAATTGAACTCACTGGCTCTGCTCTGCATTGTGAATCAGCTGTCCAACCAACTGAGCTAAACCTAATACACTGCCCATGCCATCAACCATTTGGCTTGAGCAGCTGGACAGGAGTGGGCTGCCCAATTTTAAAAAAAACTCATTCATAGAATGGAAAGGAGAGGGAGGTGCAGTTTGATATTTGGGGGCTGACCTTTGCAGATCGCTCCTCCCCCACCCCCTGCAACCCTCCCAAATCTTCCTATCCCCCTGCAGCCTTAGATCCAACCTCCCCACCCTCTCATTGCCCACCCCTCTACCTCACCTGTCTAAACCCTTTCTGCCCAAGGCCCTGGACTTGTCGGCTTTGGGGATCCAAAGACCTTCTCCCACTTCCTCTTGCAGTACTGCCAGCGACCACTAATCCACTGTTGGTGCTGCTGGCCTGGAGCCGCCAATCAGATTGGCCAACAGCTCCTGATGGTGGACTTCCTCCCCAGTGGGAAGTCCCACTTGGCTCTTGTTAAACCCACAGGCAGCACATTATGTTTGTGAGTTGGGTTTGCAGCTAATAGCTAATTATTTACGTAAGCCTGTCAAAAATTTAATATATGAAGATCCTTGAATTGGTGACAGTAATGTCACAGTGCACATGTTGGTGGATTACATTGTAAAACACTGATATTCTTACTTGCTCCAGTGTTGGCAACATAAGCTCCCTCAGCCTTTTTTGAACTATTGCTATTAAAATAGATGAGCATTTTTTCTCATTAATTGAGCAAGACTATAGGAGGGTCACTAGTTTAATGATAAATCATATTTGTTGTGTGCGTAACATAAAGAATTATTTGGTAATTAACTCTTCTGCTTTTCTAGTTTGTCGTGACCAACTAGGACATCAAAGGAAGGTGAGTCGTCGAAAGCTCTGACATCCGCTCTCCGAAGAGATCTGTACATTAGATCAGATATTCATAGAATCATAGAATCCTACAGTGCAGAAAGAGGCCCTTTGGCCCATCGAGTCTGCACCGACCACAATCCCACCTAGGCCGTACCCCCATATCCCTACACATTATTACCCATTAATTCCTCTAACCTAAGCATCTTAGGACAGTAAGGGGCAATTTTAGCATGGCCAATCAACCTAACCCACACACCTTTGGACTGTGGGAGGAAACTGGAGTACCCGGAGGAAACCCACACAAACACGAGGAGAACGTGCAAACTCCACACAGACAGTGACCCGAGTCGGGAATCGAACCCAGGTCCCTGGAGCTGTGAAGCAATAGTGCTAACCACTGTGCTACCATCCACCCAATGAATTGCCTTTTGAGATTAATACGCCAGAATACCTGATTAGGCTAAGAGCCATAAGCTTAACCATCCCTTTCCTGATGGGAGTCTGACTGAAAATGAGGAAAGGGATTGGGAGCAGTTGTGTTTGAAAATGAATTGGATTTAATCAAAAATTATCTGGGGAATGTAATCAAGAGGCGACAAGCACATAGGAGGGTCCGACCAAAAGGTGCAAGGGGTTAAAAGAGGAATTGCTGAATTACAGGAATGAAGATCAGACCTACTTCAGGTGAAGAGTATACAGAAAATAATTGCAAGCTAGGGTGTTTAATCTAGAGCAATACATTTTTTCTATTCCTTATAGAGGCGGCATGGTGGCACAATGGTTAGCACTGCTGCCTCACAGCGCCAAGGACCCGGGTTCAATTTCTGGCTTTGGGTCATGGTCTGTGTTGCGTTCTCCCTGTGTCTGCGTGGGTTTCCTCCTGCTGCTCTGGTTTCCTTCCACAGTCCAAAGATGTGCGGGTTAGGTGGATTGGCCATGCTAAATTGCCCCTTAGTGTCAGGAGGACCTGCTGGGGTAATTACATGGACTTATGGGGCTAGGGCCTGGCTGGGGTTGTGGTCAGTGCAGACTCGATAGGTTGAATTGCCTCCTTCTGCACTGTAGGATTCTATGATTTATTTGGTGGAAACAGGCTTAATAATAACATTCAAAAGATAATTTGATAAATACTCAAAGGGAAAACAATACTGTGGGAAAACAACAAGGATCAATTGCATAGATCTACTGAAAGCTAGCGCAGGCACAATGGGCTAAATGGCTGCCTCCTGCACTATATTTTTCTATGATTGCTTTTTTTATACAAATAATTCTATTAAAACTTGAGCACCTTTTTAATTTCTGCAATGAATTGCGGCAAATAGGATTCAAATAATGATTTTGAGAAATGCTTAAAGCTCCATCTTACAAAAGTACAGGAAACCTGCTGAGTTTATCAGTGCTGCAAACAACAGATTTGAATCAATTGTGATCTGTTTGGGATGAAATTATGCTGTTTAATATTGGCAACAAAGAAACAAATGAAGTCTCTTCACAATTTGTGTTTAATTTTTATTTAAATGGTTCAAAACTTTCATAAATGATTAAGGAAAAGGACTGAATCGTTATTAATTTTGCCATAGTACAATTTCAACTCATTCATAGAAAGTGTAGGTGCTCTCTTAAAATGTATGTTGAAAATATTCCCTCATACTTTTAATTGAAGACAATAATAGATTTACTTTGAATTCCTTTGGCTTCCTTATTTTTTAGAAAGATCCATTTCATTGCTGCTATTTATGCCATTAAGCAGGGTTTCTCTATATGCCAGGCCACTTGGGAAGTGTTCAATTTTAGAAAACCATGTGAACAGGCTGGCACCTAATGCTATAGTTCCTGGGGAGAGTAACAATCGATTAGGTTTCTATTTGTGACAACAAATGTTCACACAGCTTTGACTTACATGTCCACAATGATGTTTCATGTATTGATGGCATCCGAGCAGAATAATGAGGAGGGAAACCTCAGCCAATAATATATTTCTTTAAATAGGGGCGGCACAGTGGTTAGCACTGTTGCCTCACAGCCCCAGCGACCTGGGTTCAATTCTGGTCTCAGGTCACTATCTGTGTGGAGTTTGCACGTTCTCCCTGTGCCTGCGTGGGTTTCCTCCGGGTGCTCCAGTTTCCTCCCACAGTCCAAAGACGTGCAGGTTAAGTTGATTGGCCATGCTAAATTGCCCCTTAGTGTCAGGGAGATTAGCAGGGTAAATACATGGGCTTATGTAGCTAGGGTGGGATTGTTGTTGGTGCAGACTCAATGGGCCGAATGGTTCACTTCTGAACTGTAGGGATCTATGAAAAGATTGAGGAAAGTAATGGTTATTTTTTCCTATTAAAAGGGGAAATACCCTTGAAAAACTGTGCTCCCCCAGATATTTCTGCTGTTTAAGGTCACAACGATGGGAAGTGTGATAATATTTGCATACTTTAACTATTTTTAGGCGAAACAAAACACAATCTGAAATGATTGGAGTAAATTTTAGCCAATTCATCCAGTCTGGGTTGTTCTCAACCCTTCCACCCCATTTTTATTTGAAAATGACTAAGGAGCACTCATTCCCAGGAAATGAGTTCAGGAAACATTAGGAAACTGGTTCAGGGTATTGTGTTCAGGCCTGGATCCAATGGGGGAGGCTGTGGTCTAGTGGAATTATTAATATTAACTAGACAATTAATCCAGAAACTCAGCTAATGTTCTGGGGACCCGCATTCGAATCCTGCCACAGCAGATTGTGGAATTTGAATTCAGCAAAAAAAAATCCGGAATTAAGAATCTACTAATGACCATGAAACTTTTGTTGATTGTTGGAAAAACCCATCTGGTTCACCAATGTTCTTCAAGGAAGGAAATCTGCCATTCTTACCTGGTCTGGCCTACATGTGACTCCAGAGCCACAGCAATGTGGTTGACTCTAAACTGCCGTGCAAGGGCAGCTAGGGATGGGCAACAAATGCTGGCCCAGCAGTGATGCCCATGTCACATGAATGATTTTTAAGAAATGACCAGGACCCTCCAGTGAAACTTTCCCGTTCAGGGACTCCAATGCAGACTTAAATCTTGGGGGCCTGGCAACCAGCAGCTTTGCAGCAATGGGAGGTCAGCCTCCAGCCACAAACCTCAATCTATCATTAATTCCTGGAGCAACAACATGGAAGGACTGACCTGCGTTTGTTGTGTGCCAAGTCATGCTGATGGCTAAACACCGAAAGTTGGCCATGTGGCAGCCTGGAGCAATGAATGTCTATAGGCAAGACATGGCCAATAATATCAGGGTCGGGTTGTTTTTACCTTAATCAATTTGTACTGTAAATATGCTGTTGTAAAACAGAATAGGTGAAGTGTTGTATTTAGATTACAGCAGGTACATGGTTAAAAATAAACATTTTGCACCACGGCTAACACAAAACAGGTTCATGTTGATTGACGGAATGAGGCTTAGGAATGAAATCTCTCGTATCTCATTATGTTCTTTGTGTGATTTTTGTTTGCAGAAGGGCGAAATATGGGAAGATGCCAATGATCCCTGCCTCTCGTATGCATGTACTTTGTACGGAGTTGTCATCAGAAATAAAACCTGCAATCGGGATGAAAGCTGCCCTGAAGTATGTGTTGATCACTTTACTATTGAGTTCACTTCAATATTAAATTATGCTCCTTCATTTATATGTACTTTCCAGAACCCTGAACCATGTTCATTTAATGTAATATGGCAAAGGACTCGGTGTCTTGAGACATGATGTGGACATGTTGGCATTGGACTGGTGTAAACACAGTAAGAAGTCTCACAACACCAGGTTAAAGTCCAACAGGTTTATTCAGTAGCAAACGCCACTAGCTTTCGGAGTGCTGCTCCTGCGTCTGGTAAGCAGGAGTTCTGTTCACAAACAGGGCGTATAAAGACACAAACTCAATTTACAGAATACTGATTGGAATGTGAATCTTTACAGCTAATAAAATCTTAAAGATACAGACAATGTGAGTGGAGAGAGCATTAAGCACAGGTTGAAGAGATGTATATTATCTCCAGACAGGACAGTTAGTGAGATTTTGCAAGTTCAGGCAAGTCGTGGGGGTTACAAAGCTTCTGATCTTCGGGCAAGCGTTCTCCAAGGTGGCCTTCACGACACACGACAGCGCTGAGCAGAGACTGATAGCCAAGTTCCGCACGCATGAGGACAGCCTCAACCGGGATCTTGGGTTCATGTCTCACAATTTGTAACCCCCATGATTTGCCTGGACTTGCAAAGTCTCACTAACTGTCCTGTCTGGAGATAATATACATCTCTTTAACCTGTGCTTAATGCTCTCTCCACTCACATTGTGTGTATCTTTACGATTTTATTAGCTGTAAAGATTCGCCTTTCAATCAGTATTCTGTAAATTAAGTTTGTGTCTTTATATGCCCTGTTTGTGAACAGAACTCCCACTTATCTGACAAAGGAGCAGTGCTCCAAAAGCTAGTGGTGTTTGCTACCAAATAAACCTGTTGGACTTGAACCTGGTGTTGTGAGACTTCTTACTGTCTTGAGACAGCCAGAGCATTTTTATATTCAGAATTTAATTCTTCTATTAGCAAATTCACCAGTTAGTGGCAGTAGCTACTTTCGTTTCACACTCTCAGAATCTCCTCACCACCTACAGACAGGAAAAATATTTTAAACTGGTCTGTGTAACAACAGGAGACAGGCATGCAACAAATAAACAGTCTTTATGTTAGTGTCCAAACTGTCCATTAAAATTCACAGGATAATAGTTCAGAATCTTTGTTTCCCAGTCTCACTGTCTCCAGGTCAAAGGGGAATAAAAATTGGTGGCTTGAAAAATCAGCTGAGGATTCATCGCAAAGTTTATTTATTATTGCCACAAGTAGGCTTCCATTAACACTGCAATGAAGTTACTGTGAAAATCCCCTAATCACCACACTCCAGCACCTGTTCAGGTACACTGAGGAAGAATTTAACATGACCAGTGCACCTAACCAGCATGTCCTTCAGACTGTGGGAGGAAACTGGAGCACCCGGAGGAAACCCACGCAGACTATGGGGAGAACGTGCAGACTTTACACAGACAGGCAGTGACCCAAGCTGGAAATTGAACTCGAGTCCCTAGTGCTGTGAGGCAGCGGTGCTAATCACTGTGCTGCCCAAGCCTTGCCTGTTTCATTAGCTTAGACCAGATTCACCTCTATTAAACAAATTAACTTGTGGTCATACAGTAGATTATAATTAGGTTCAGCATTTTGATTAAATTGACTATTATTGTTCTTGCTTTCCTTCAATAAAGTTTCCTATCCTCGATCAAATCAAATGTACACTTCAATCACTGTCATTATAATATGAATAAGTTATTTAAAACTCATTATGAACCCATTAAAACTTTTCAGTTACGGTACTTGATATAAGAGTGAATAAAATATTAATTCCAGAGATTATATCAGATGTATCATAAAATGCACTTTATGCCTATTGATATTTTACAGCATAAAAATATATTTTGTGGATTTAATTTATTCAGTTTAAAGAAGGTTATCTAATATTGTAAATGTTATGGTTGCAAGTTTACACATGACAGTGCTTTAAAAAGGAACTTGTTTTCATCATAAGCTGTTTCTATTTAAGGAACAACATATTCTATATTAATGATTCAATATTTTATTGATTATTTTTAGCACGAGAGAGTTTATATCGATCGTTGCTGTTTTACATGCGAAAAATTTGAAGGTATCCATTTAATGTGTTTACATGAAGATTGATTGTTCTTTGCTTTAGTATTTATTGAAAGTTACTGATATGTAAAAATGGAGCAGTTCCGCACAAACAAAGATGATTTAAACAAGGGACAAACCTCAGTTTATAGAAATTGCTGCCAAGAATTTCCCTCTGATCAGCCGCTGTCACTTTGGCAAAAACTTTCTTCCAATCTTCTGCTCAGATTATGGCATTGTAGTATCCCATAGCTTCCCTACAGTGCAGAAGGAGGCCATTCAGCCCATCAAGACTGCACTGACCACAGTCCCATCCAGGCCCTATCCCTGTAGCCCTATAGATATTGACCCTGCTAATCTCCTGACACGAGAGTCAATTTAGCATGGTCAGTTAGCCTAACCCACACATCTTTGGACTGTGGGAGGAAACCAGAGCGCCTGGAGAAAACCCACACAGACACAGGGAGAACATGCAGAGTCCCCACAGACAGTGACCCAAGGGCGGAATTGAACCCCCGGATCCCTGGTGCTGTGAGGCAGCAGTGCTAACCACTGTGCCACCCCAATCAGGAGAATCCAGGATAAATGTGCTTCTAATTTTTTAAAGTGAAATATGGTAGTGTGGCTCCTTTAATGGGTGAGCGATCACGGGCCACGTAGCTCAGTGGGCCTATTGCAGAGGAGCATGTGAACCTGAGCCTATTGCAGTGGAGAGTTTGGGCCCAGGAGTGGGATGTCCCTCAGCCTGGGAGTTGGAGAGTGAAATCACATTCATCATTCTGTTCTCTATAAAGTTTGTTTCACAATAAGTTACTTCATTTAGTTTTCCTCTGCCGAGTTCTTGTTGCACCTTGCGGCTATTACAGAAAGGTTACATTTCTTTCCATCTGGTACAAATTAATCCCTATTCTCAACATTTTGTTCAAACAAGACTCTCAGGTTTTACAACTCCCTTTCACCGCTGAGAAATTGGGCTAAATTTTCCAGTTTCCTCCCCTCGCTACGGGAATCGTAGCAGGCGGGACAGAATATTTGGCGGACCGTTTAAATGTCCATTGACCTCCGGCAGGAATTTTGGTTGTGGGACTTGCATGGCTGGAAAATCCCACCCGTCATCTCCTCTCTGGGGCTTGGGCTCATCATCACTTCTCCTCTGCTAGTATTTTATCAAATTGACCATATTTCAAATTGTGTGTCTACGTAATGTATTTCAATATGTTGCTAGATGCATTTTCAGGTGTCTTCTAGACACCCAAGGGATGTAACAGAAGTCATCAATTTTGCTACATCATTTTGTACATCAGCCAGTTTCTGTTTTCAACAATGAAAAGTCACGAGACACTTGGATATGTTAACAATATTAGTGGTGTACTTGTTCAATGTGTTTCTTGATGCCATATTAGCAATTTGAGCATGTCAAATTGGTCCAGTTGATGTACCACCATTAATTAGTTAGTGATTTTAGGGGATACAGAAGGTATGGTACCTCTGCTTTTAATTAACCAAAATGTACCTTCATTGGCATCAACGTCCCTTTTTGCTGCAGGTATTGTGAGCTCAATACATTCACAGGTGGTGCTGAAATTGGATAGGTTCATGTAATGGCATAGACTGTTATCACACCTGCCAATAGGCTGCTTCTGTTCTCTTCCATGATGTCCAGTTTTGGAGGACATTGTTATCTCGATGTTCAGTGATCTAGGTTAGGTTAAAGCAATGAATCTTCAGATCCTGTATTCCAATGCCTTTCATAAAGCAAGCTTATTGTGGTCTATAGATCCATACAACTCGGAACATTAATCCTGCATCCTGTACCACATGGGCTTCCATTAATTAATGGCACAGTTGTCCGTTCTTCGGCAGTGCATAGTCGTACTCCCTGTGATTATTGGGATCTTTCCTCAGATTAATGTTTGCCCAGGAGTTTTGCCTTCATGCCTTATCAATGGTGCTTGCTGTTCCTCCACTCATTGCAGTCTCCTTTCCCTCTGATTAAGTGCATGTTTGTCTTTTGCAAAGTCAGCAAAGTATTAGACAAGCTGTAGCATAATTTGCTGTAACACCCAATTAACTGCTACCCCCCAAGTTTGCACCATTCCAGTGGGATTTCTGCTCTAATCATAGAATTCCTGACAGAGCAGAAGGAAGCCATTTGGCCCAAGGCAACAATCCCACCCTTGCCCTATCCCCATAACCCCTGCTAATCCCCTGACAAGGGGCAATTTAGCATGGCCAATCCACCTAACCCACACATCTTTGGACTGTGAGATGAAACCAGAGCACCTGGAGGAAACCCACGCAGACATAGGGAGAATGTGCAATCCTGCTCTGTAAAACAAAAGTAGTGAAAATACAACAAAATCAAAGGATCCAGGAATCCTGTGACAAACCTGCAACCTTACCAATTGCCCTTCGCTATGACCCATCAGTATATTGTATTAACTCAGATCTTCCTAGCATAATGCTGAGATGTGAAAAAGAAATGGTTTATTAATTCAACAAGAAATAAAAGAAGACAAATTTGATGCAGCAGATTACATAATCTTTCTTTGTTCTAACTTGTGCTGTAATTTATTTTCCCCCCACTTTAGCTGTTTGCAAAGTTCATAAATTCAATGAAACAATCAGAAGAGGATATTGTGAAGCAAGTTTTGAAGCAACTCAATGTCAAGGGTTTTGTGCATCAGCAACTCGGTAAGTAGAGTTTTGATATCTTAAACTGTGAATGAAAATATGGTAGTGCATTAAAAGTCCATATTTTACATCTGAATTCTGAGCTCATATCCAACTTGGACCCATAGAATTAAACTATTTCACCTCATTGAAATTATTTCACCTCATGATGTACATTCCCTCTGTGACAATCTACTTTTCTATCAGGAAAAGCCAATATATCTGTTGTTATATCTGACTATGGCAAAATATAGTTTTTCTTTCCTTGCTTTCATAGTCATTTGACTTAATAAGTAACGAATGAATGCTTTGCCGGCTGGTGGGGGATAAGATTCTCCTCAATGAAAGCCATTAAGATGAAGTAGACACCTTGCACCCTTAGTAGCCACTCTTCAGTGCTATCTAGGTTATCTATCCCTGGATTTTCCTTGGATCTGGCAGAGGACTTGTTGTTCACCTTTTTCCACTGGCCTCCTTCCTGCACTGGGTTAAAATCAGATGTTGGTTCATTGATGAAGCCTGGCTGTTAAAATTGTTCAAGCCTCCTGTTAGCCCACTCAAATTGTGCTTTGATTTATCATTATGACGTGTATTAGTATACAGTGAAAAGTATTGTTTTTTGCGTGCTATACAGACAAAGCATACCACTCATAGAGAAGGAAATGAGAGAGTACAGAATGTAGTGCTACAATCATAGCTAAGGTGAAGAGAAAGATCAACTTAATGTGAGGTAGGTGCATTTAAAAGTCTGATGGCAGCAGGGAAGAAGCAGTTCTTGAGACGGTTGGTGTGTGACCTCAGACTTTTATGTCTCTTTCCCAATGGAAGAAGATGAAAGAGAATATACCCAGGGAGTGTGAGGTCCTTACAAGGCAGCAGGAAGCGTAGACAGAATCAATGGATGGCAGGCTGGTTTGCGTGATGGATTGGGCTACATTACGGCCTTTTGTAGTTCCTTGCAGTTTTGCGCCGAGCAGGAGCCATACCAAGCTGAGATACAACCAGAAAGAATGCTTCCTATAGAAGTTGATGAGAGTTGTAGCTGACATGCCAGATTTCCTTAGTCTTCTGAGAAAGTAGAGGCTTTGGTGGGCTTTCTTAACTATAGTGTCGGCATGGGAGACCAGGACAGGTTGTTGACGATCTGGACATCTAAAAACTTGAAGCCTTCGACTGTTTCTACATTATCCCTGTTGATGTAGACAGGATGTGGGAATGCCAGCGTTGGACTGGCGTAAACACAGTAAAAAGTCCGACAACACCAGGTTTTAGTCCAACCGATTTATTTGATAATACTCACAAGCTTTCGAGGGGACGAGGCAGTCCCCTCGAAAGCTTGTGAGTATTATCAAATAAATCGGTTGGACTAAAACCTGGTGTTGTCAGACTTTTTACGATGTAGACAGGGGCATTTCCTCCACTACTCTAATTGAAGTCAATGACAATCTGTTCACGTTTCTCAACTAGAAGTTAAAATTTCCACCTTTTTAACTTCTGTCTTTATCAGTAAGCTTGGTTTGACACCCAAGTCGCATGAAGAGATATTAGGACAGGGGACCAAAAGCAGGAGGCAGTGGTGTAGTGGTATTGTTGCTGGACTAGTAATCCAGAGACCCTGGGGTCCTGGGATCAAATCCCACCATAGCAGATGGTGAAATCTGAAATTTGAAGGAAGTCTGGAAATAAAAGTCTAATGTTGACCGTAAAACCATTGTCAATTGTCATAAAAACCCACCTCATTCATTAATGCCCTTTAGGGAAAAAAATCTACTGTCCTTATCTGGTTTGGCTGTGACTGAAGATCACAGCAATGTGGTTGATTTTTAAATGCCCTCAGGGATGGGCAATAAATGTTGGCCCTGCCATCAACACCCAATCCCATGGATAATTTTTTTAAAAAAGTGACTTGAAGGAGAGAGAAGTGAAATGGCAGAAGGTGGAATTCCAGAGTTTAGGTCTTCCTCAGCTGAGTAATGGAGTGATGGAAATCAGGGATACACAAGAAGTCAGAACTGGTAGAGAACAGAAATCTTAGAGGTAATAGGACTGGCAGAGGTATGGAGATGGGAAGGGATGAGGCCATGGAAAGAACTGCTCACAGTGACGAGAATTTTAAAATTAGATGTTGGCAGATCTGGAGTTAATATGAGTCAGCGAGTACATGGATGATGGGTGAGCAGGACTTGTTGAGGGTTGGGATTCTGACAGTCATATTCTTTTTTAACAATTGCACAAGAGACAGGTTTACTTTATTCTTTTTCAACATAGTTATATGTTTTAAGGGGTGTGTTGCTGGATAAGCCAGCATTTGTTGCCCATTCCTAATTGCCCTTGATATGGTGTTGCTGGGATGCCTTCTTGAAACATTGTGAGCCATCTGGTGTAGGTGCTGTTAGAGAGGGAGTTCCAGGATTTTGATCCAGTGACAATGAAGGAATGGCAATATAGTTCCAAGTCATGATGATGTGTAACTTGGGAGGGGCACTTGTAGGTGGTGGTGTTCCCATGTATCTATTTCCTTTGCCCTTCTAGGTGGAGAAATCACACATTTGGGAGGGGCTGCTTAGGAGCCTTGATGACTAAAAATTGCATGGGTTGGTTATTAAATTTGTCCAGCATCTTATTTACTGATTATTTTTCCAGATATGACTTCAAAAAACACCGCATGAACCAATATTGCCAGTGCTGCCGTGAATCAAAGACTGAAAAAATGCCAGTGAATCTACTTTGTAAAAATGGAAAAAGAAAGACAGTCGAATATGTCACCATCAAGTCTTGCACATGCCAAGATTGTGAAAATAAAAAATAACAGCTGATAACACAAGTACATCTACTAAACTCAACATCGTGATTCTGGCAATTTAAAATGAAAATCACTTTTGGAGAAAAATTCTCATGCTATGTTTACCAATTGATATCTTTTCATAATGTGACCTTTAATTAAAAGTAATTTCTTCCAATATCTGAAAATTTAGTTTCTGGTGAAGGCTGTGGTTTTGTGCTGTGAGGTGGTGGAATATTGACAGCTCCTGCACTGTATCAATTGGGCACTTCCTGTATGATCAGAAATGATAATCAATAAACAAATCTGAAGAGCACTGAATTCTTCCTTTCAAGCGTGCAAAGTGATGCATTTTGGTAGATTGAACCAGGGCTGGACTTACTCAGTTAATGGTAGGGCGTTGGGGAGAGTTACAGAACAAAGAGATCTAGGGGTATGTGTTCATAGCTCCTTGAAAGTGGTAGACAGTGGTGAAGAAGGCATGCTTGGTTTTATTGGTCAGAACATTGAATACAGGAGTTGGAATATCTTATTGAAATTGTACAAGACCTTGGTAAGGCCACACTTGGAATATTGTGTATAGGTCTGGTCACCCTCTTATAGAAAGGATATTATTAAATTAGAAAGAGTGCAGAAAAGATGCTACTGGGTCTTGTTGTATTGAGTTACAAGAAGAGGCTGGATAGACTGGGACTTTTTTCTCTGGAGCGTAGGAGGCTGAGGGGTGATCTTATAGAGCTCTATAAAAAAATGAGGGGCACAGATCAGCTAGATAATCAATATTTTTCCCAAAGGTCAGGGAGTCTAAAACTAGAGGGCATAGGTTTAAGGTGAGAGAGGAGAAATACAAAAGTGTCCAGGGGAGCAATTTTTTCAGAGTGTGGTGAGTGTTTGGAACAAGCTGCCAGAGGTAGTAGTAGAGGCAGATACAATTTTGTCTTTTAAAAAGCACTTAGGTAGTTACATGGGTATGATGGGTAGAGAGGGATATGGGCCAAAAGTAGGCAATTGGGATTAGCTTAGGGGTTTAGAAAAAGGGCAGCATGGACAAGTTGGACCAAAGGCCCTGTTTCCATGCTGTAAACCTCTATGACTCTAAGTACTCATAGAAAAAATATTTCAGATTTCTAGTATGTAGCATATACGAAGTGCAAATAATTATATAGAGAACAATTTTTAATTTACCTGTTTTGCAATTTACAAAGAAACACAAATTTTCCACTGTGGTATCAAGTGCTTAGTTCAGTATCAAGTCTTAGCTGAATTGTCCCTCCCTGAGACAGAGGGGCTAAGAGTGCCATTCCTGCTCTTCATTTCCCAGGTTTTGAGGGATGCGAAGGTTTGGTGAAAAAAGTTGGCATTCGCTTAACTGATTTGAAAATCCATGGCATATCACCATTCAGTGCCAAAAGCCATATATTAACAATAGCCACTTTTTAATAAATTTGTTTGAGATGTGGGTGTCCCAGGATTTATTGCCCATTGTCTGTGGGAAAATGGTAGTGCGCTGCTTTCTTGAACCACTGCCTCCTTGAACTGAACGTGTATGAAGCACCAGAGAGCAAGCACGGCGTGTTAAAGTGTAGCGCAGTAGCAAGCGAATGCCTTGAGGAGAGGATGGGAAATTGTCTGGTCAGGCAGGCAATCATAAGAATATCATAAACACAACAGAGTGGGAGGGGGTGGGGCTGGATTTGAAGTCTGGGTGGGTGAGCCCAGAGGTAGTGGGAAGAGGTTAGAGACAGGCCTGGTGAAGGTTAGGCAACTCGGTGGAATATAAAAAGTGTCCCTTCTGAATTGTCTGGCTGAGGAGTAAGTCCTCAATACTGTACATCCCAACCTTTAGAGATGTTATTGGGTTGTCGGGTGAGTGTCAAAGCTGCAAATATTGTCCAAATGTTAGATTATTCTAGAATGGATGGCCCAACCTGGGATTTCCATATGGGAGAATTGTCCTTTTAGCTGTCTTATCAGAATTTCACTGAATTAAATGATTGAGTGGATTTGCAAAACGTAGTCCTCAAGTGGCATTATCTTGCCACTATTACTTAGTGCTGATATACGCGGTAATTTAGTAAGCTGGCTAGACACAGTGGATGAAATATTGCCATGCTCATTATCCCATCCACTTGTCCTATTGACACTTACCTCTGAATGCACCCACGCTGTGGATCCTTGACCAGGTCTCTCCCATTTATGAACATGCAAAATAGGATGGAAGTAGGCCATTCGGCCCATTGAACCTGCTCCCCCATTTAATAGGATCATGGCTGATCAGTTTGTGTTAAATTCCACATTCCCACCTACCCCCAATAATCTTTGATTCCCTTACCCAGCAAGAATTTATCTCCCTCGGCCTTAAAAATGTTCAGTGATCTTGCTTCTGATGCAAAGATTTCCAACGTCACACAACCTTTCTGAGAGAAAATGTTTTTTCTCATTTCTGTCCTATGAGGACAACCATTAATTTTAAAACAATGCCCCCCAGCTCTGGGCTCACCCTAAACATGAGACGTCTTTTCAACATCCACCTTGTCGATACCATTCAGGATATTATTTACTTAAATCAAGTCACCCCTCACTCTTCTAATTCTAGTGGGAACAAGCCCAGCCTTTCCAACCTATCCTCACAAGGCACCCTGCTCATTCCAGGTATCAATCTAGTAAACCTCCTCTGAACTGCCTCCAATGCATTTACATCCTCCCTTAAATAAGGAGACTAAAACTGCAAACTGTGGCCAAAATCTTACGGCCTCATTTCTGGCTGGGATTTCCCAGTTTTACAGAAAGTGAATGGAGTTTGGGTTAGAAGGCCAAATTTCCCATTCTTACAAAGAGTCTGCCACTGACTTCTGCGTACTAACCTTTTGTGACTCATTGGTGGGAACACTGATATCCTTCTGCACCTCAACATTCTGTAGCCAGTCTCCATTTAAGCAATACTCTGCTTTTTTTACTTTTCCTGCCAAAATGAATGGTTTCACATTTTCCAACATTATACTCCATCTACCAGATTTTTGCCCACTCACTAAACCTATTTATATCTATCTGAAAACTCTGTGGGTGGAATTCTTTGAACTCATGTCGGATTCTGTGGTTTCACTGCAGTGAATGGAGTTTTGGCTGAATGCCAAATTCCCCATTCTCGCTGGCATCAGTGAAATCTGCTCCGTATGTCTTCCTCACAACCTACTTTCCTAAATATCTTTGTGTTATCTGAAACTTTAGCTGCAATGCCGTCATTCCCTGCATCTAGGTCATCAATGTAAATTGTAAAAGGTTGAGACCCCAACACAGACACCTGCAAAACTCCACTGGACACATGCTGTGTATCAGCCGTTGATCCATACTCTCTGGTTTCTGCCAGCCAATCTTCAATGTTATCCTCTGCAATGTAGGTTTTTATTTTTTTGCAATGACCTTTGATTTGGCATCTTATCAAATGCTTGCTGGAAATACAAGTCCAGTCCATCTACAGGTTCTCCTTTATCCACAACACACGTTATATCTTCAAAGAACTCTTCCCAATTACCTTGTGGTTTACTAAATGCCCAGCTATAACCTCTTTAATGATTGATTCTAACAATCTGAAGTCTGATCAAGCACAGTCTGAATAAGACAGAGTAGCCATCAAGGCTGTTGCCCTTGAACACAATGTGTCACCTTGGAGTGAAAACCACAACCTGGCCGGAATTTTATTACCCCGGAGCAGGCAAGGAGCAAGGACAGGATTTCATGGTTTTGGGACGAGTGAGGATGTAGAATCCTGCCCCGTTTATGGCCCCAAGCATATGATCGGCGCCTTTCAATCACACTGTGAGCTGTATTTACAGAAGAATTGATGTAAATAGTTAGAGCATGTATGTACACAAACATTATTTGGAGCGCTGTATTCTGATTTGCTCATGTCCCTTTTCACCTCGCATTCTCATTAATAGGATGATGATAAGGGAGCTGCAAGAAAGGGAAAGGGCCTGGCTGCCTCACAATTCTCAGATCAAGACCTACAAACTTTAGCAGAGGAAGTTCAAAGGAGAAGATAAATCATGTACCCAGCTGGTCATCAAAAACCGCCTGCTGCTGCTACCAGGAAGGCATGGACTGAGATTGCAACAGTGGTGAGGCCACAGGGGTCTATCACAGAGTGTGACAGTGTTAGGAAAGGTTTCGTGAACCTGCTGCAATCCAGCAAGGAGAGTAGCTTGGCTCATAAATACAGAGATCCATGGGAAGGTTCACATCTGCATGCTGCAGATAAGGTGCAAGATATGGCACATTCCTCTGGTTCAACTTTGAGGTTCATCTGTGTAAGCAACCCATTTGACTGCATCAGAAACAGCTGCGGATAGGCACTGTGATACACAGATGTGAACAGGCACTGTGATGCACAGATGTGAAGAGACACTGTGATGCACAGATGTGAACAGGCACTGTGATACACAGATGTGAACAGTCTCTGCAATACACAGATGTGAACAGGCACTATGATACACAGATGTGAACAGTCTCTGCGATACACAGATGTGAACAGGCACTGCGATACACAGATGTGAACAGGCACTGCGATACACAGATGTGAACAGGCACTGCGATACACAGATGTGAACAGGCACTGCGATACACAGATGTGAACAGGCACTGCGATACACAGATGTGAACAGTCTTTGTGATACACAGATGTGAACAGGCACTGTGATAGACAGATGTGAACAGGCACTGTGATACACAGATGTGAACAGGCACTGTGATAGACAGATGTGAACAGGCACTGTGATACACAGATGTGAACAGTCTCTGCGATACACAGATGTGAACAGGCACTGTGATACACAGATGTGAACAGGCACTGTGATACACAGATGTGAACAGTCTCTGCGATACACAGATGTGAACAGGCACTATGATACACAGATGTGAACAGTCTCTGCGATACACAGATGTGAACAGGCACTGTGATACACAGATGTGAACAGTCTCTGCGATACACAGATGTGAACAGGCACTGTGATACACAGATGTGAACAGTCTCTGTGATACACAGATATGAACAGGCACTGTGATAGACAGATGTGAACAGGCACTGTGATACACAGATGTGAACAGGCACTGCGATACACAGATGTGAACAGGCACTGTGATACACAGATGTGAACAGGCACTGTGATACACAGATGTCAACAGTCTTTGTGATACACAGATGTGAACAGGCACTGTGATAGACAGATGTGAACAGGCACTGTGATACACAGATGTCAACAGTCTCTGCAATACACAGATGTGAACAGGCACTGTGATACACAGATGTGAACAGGCACTGCGATAGATGTGAACAGGCACTGTGATACACAGATGTGAACAGTCTCTGCGATACACAGATGTGAACAGTCTCTGCGATACACAGATGTGAACAGGCACTGCGATACACAGATGTGAACAGGCACTGCGATACACAGATGTGAACAGGCACTGTGATACACAGATGTGAACAGTCTCTGTAATACATAGATGTGAACAGGCACTGTGATAGATGTGAACAGTTTCTGTGATACACAGATGTGAACGGGCACTGTGATAGACAGATGTGAACGGGCACTGCAATACACAGATGTGAACGGGCACTGTGATAGACAGATGTGAACGGGCACTGTGATAGACAGATGTGAACGGGCACTGTGATAATTAGATGTGACCGGGCACTGTGATACACAGATGTGAACAGCAGTATGATAAACTGATATGAGTGAGTGCTGTGATAAACACATGTGAACATTCATTATGATACACAGACAGATTGAAGAGCATTACCTCTGCATGCTTTATAAATGAAGGTATCATAAATTCATGTTGTCATTATAGAGTAAAAGGGTGAAGAATGAAATGACAACCTGGACTAGGGTTGTTCAGTCTACTCACTCAAGCTCAGTAGATGGCTATGGAGATTACCAGTATGTGACTGTCTGTGATGATGGTGTGCAGCTTTACAGCCTGCCAATAGGTTAGAAGCTGATTGTCCTCCCTCTCCTTCTCCATCCTGCTGCTCGTGCTGTAGCCCATTCCTCCTGATCTTCACCCTCCCTTTGGACTCTGGTTATATTAATTTTGACTGTCTTCTATGGCCTCTATGTGAGACACTCCCATACTCATCTTCTATGATCCCTCAGATGAAACGCAGTGTGTAATTCTAAAGCATAATTTTTTTTCCTTTTCCCTGGGTACAATAGTCAGTTGAGGGGTGGGGGGGGGGGCAATGCAAAATTGCCCTGGCGGACTCACAGCCCCACTTTCCCAAACCCTTGGGTTAGGAGAAGGCAATGGGGGTTAAATCCTTGACATCTCTGGGCCGATAAACACATTATAGATAACTCTACAGGGGTACCTCCGGACTTCGAAGGGGGTACCTCCAGATTTCGAAGGGAGTACCTACACTTTCCACTGGAAAGTGCACCAAGAACTCATCTTCTCAGTCCTGGTCTGCTCTGCGCCTTTCACCTTCCAGACAGACTGCCAAAATCTGATTTCATTGAAGGCAACTGAAGATTTAAATGGCCAACTGCCTCTGTGAACTGTGCATGCACAACACTCATCTTTCCTCTGATCCCATCCCCGCGAAAATGGGAAATGCCATGTTTGGCCTGGGACTTTGGCTTTCCAAAGAGTCCTGCCATTTTTACCATGTCACTAAGGCTCTCAGCTGTGGCACAAATTTGGGCCCATGTCAGCACAAACAGCGGTAATGTTGCTGAAAGGGCAAGTGATGAGCATTTCGTCACACTCCTAACTTGTGCCTTGTAGATGGTGGCCAGGCTTTGGGGAGTCAGGAGGTGAGTTATTCTCCACAAAATTCCCAACTTCTGATTCGGGGAGGATTTTGAAGGTGATGTTGTGTTGCTGTGTATGGCTCCATACTGGATGATGTTTTCCCCTGATTCCAATTGTCTTTAATTGTGTCACATCCTGATGCCGTGCCCAGTTCAGTGCTGCCTTGATGTTAAGAGTAGTTATTCTCATTTCCCCTCTTGAACTCAACTCTTTAGTTCATATTTGGTCAAAGGTTGTAATGAGATCTGGGGGGGGGGGGTGCGAGTGGCCTTACCAGCATCCAAACTGATCACTGGTGAGCAGGTTGATTAAGTGCTGCATTGATCGCACTGTCAATGACACCTACCATCATTTTCTTTATGACTGAGAATAGACTGATGGATTGGATTGGATTTGTCCTGCTTTCTGTGGACAGGACGTACTGAGCACTGATCCATATTGTTGAATAGATGCCTGCGTGGTATCTGTATTTTTTTTGTTTATATACCCAATTCAATCTAATCAAAGTCCAATTCAAAGTCTCAGCAAGGCATTCCAGCTCCAAGCTGACAAGATAGGCCTTTCACTTCCTGTCTTGGGCTTGATCTACATGATCCAAGCTGACTGGAGCAGGCATTGCACCTTCTTCAAGGCTCGTTTGCCTTTGCATCTTAGCCAAAAGGCGGAGATGCCGCTTTAAAAAATTGCTTCAAATGAAGCCTCAGTGTAATCTCATGATTTCAAACAATTGCAGCATGTCGATACTAGATCTTATCCAAAAGGCAGAGAAGCAATTGGAACAGCGTTGCTTGGGGCATGCTTAGTTCTGGAGCACAAATCAGGAGCACAGCTGGGATGTTGTTGAGGTCCATAACATACTTTGGGGCCATCCAGACTGGAAACATTGGCTCTGTTCTCTCAGTAAGAGGTCTCACAACACCAGGTTACAGTTTGTTCTCTCTCCACAGATACTGTCAGAGCTGCTGAGATTTTCCAGCATTTTCTACCTACATATTGAAGTGGCTGTATAGGTCTTCCTGAGTAAGAAGGCCAGAACTCTCCATTCACCTGACGAATGGGGCAAACCCCGAAAGCTTGCGAGTTTACTATCAAATAAATCGGTTGGACTTAAACCTGGTGTTGTCAGACTTCTTACTGTGTTTACCCCAGTCCAACGCCGGCATCTCCACATCATGACTACTAGGTCTTCCTGACCCAGCAGTGCTCTGTGTTTCACTGACACGGACAAGTGAATGGGATTTGCCCGTTGGAAATGAATGGAATGCACGGACTGAAAATCGCTACAAGTCTGTGGGAGGGGGTTATCTGACATCACAATGCAGTGGGCAAGGTGATTGGTCAATGGTCAGCCTTGGTCACAAAGGATGACGTAGGACGGATGGGTACTGGCTTGTGATTGGTCCCGGGTGGACAGCGCGAGTCAGAGTGAGTGCACTGGAGAAAAGTAGCAACTAGAGCCGCTCCGGAGCCTGGAGCCCGGCAGCTCAGCTCGGCAGCTTAGACCCAAGCAGCCCGGCAGCTTAGACCCAAGCAGCCCGGCAGCTCAGACCCAGGACCCCGGCAGCTTAGACCCAGCAGCCCGGCAGCTCAGACCCAGGACCCCGGCAGCTTAGACCCAGCAGCCCGGCAGCTCAGACCCAGGACCCCGGCAGCTTAGACCCAGCAGCCCGGCAGCTCAGACCCAGGACCCCGGCAGCTTAGACCCAGCAGCCCGGCAGCTCAGACCCAGGACCCCGGCAGCTTAGACCCAGCAGCCCGGCAGCTCAGACCCAGGACCCCGGCAGCTTAGACCCAGCAGCCCGGCAGCTCAGACCCAGGACCCCGGCAGCTTAGACCCAGCAGCCCGGCAGCTCAGACCCAGGACCCCGGCAGCCCAGCCCCAGCAGCCCGGCAGCCCAGCCCCAGCAGCTCAGCCCCAGGACATCCGGAGTCTGGACCCCGACACCTCAGCCTTCGGAGCCTGGACCCCCGGAGCCTGGACCCCCAGATCTGAGCCCCAGAACACCCAGAGGCAGGACCCCCGGATCTCAGCCCCAGGATCCCCGGAGGCTGGACCCCAGCACCTCAGCCCCAGCATTCCTGGAGCCTGGACCCCCGAATCTGAGCCCCAGGACCCACAGAGCCTGGGCCCCCAGATCTCAGCCCCAGGATCCCCAGAGCCTGAACCCCTGGATATCAGTCCCAGGACCCCTGAAGCCAGGATCCCGAATTTCATTTGCTGGACCACCGGAGCCTGGATCCCTGGATCTCAGCCCCAGGACCCCCGGAGCCCAGACCAGTGCATCTCAGCCCCTGGAGCCCCAGATCTCAGTCCAAGGACCCCCGGATCTGAGCCCCAGGACCCTCGGGGCCTGGACGCCCGGATCTCAGTCCTTGGACCGCCAAAGGCCGGATCTCAGCGTCTGGACCCCCGGTTCTAAGCCTCAAAACCCCCAGAGCCTGGATCCCTGGATCTGAGCCATAGGATCCCTGGCCATTGGATTCCCCAGCAACAGCATTTGATGCAGTAGGGAAGCTGGGCTTGGTTATTCCAGCGAGTACCAATCACAGAGCATAAAACCAAGGGCTTCTCTTTCCAAACTGAGTTGCTTCACCCAATAGAAGGATGCGCTTGGGGGCTTTAATTGAAGCTGACTGCATTTACATCCCTCCTACTCTGGGTGAGTATTTGAGAGACTTGTATCTCCGGTGGGGATTTTTTAAAAAGTGGATAGAATATTAAGACAAAGGGGGTAATGTGAGCTATCAATTATTCAGCGCGCTGTTGCAGGGCTCCACATCCCACTTTACAAAGGCAGGACACTCTGCTTTTAACATGGAGAACTAACTTCAATCCTTAATTCACATTGATAGATTCTTTCTGGAGTTTATAATTTTCTGCTGAATCCTGGAAACCAACTTCGCTGCTCCCTAGAAACTTTTACTTGGTGATTTATCCAACTATATTTAAACTCAAGCTGAGAAACGTTACGAAGACAGTCTAGCAGAGTTAGCATTGGAGCAAGGTGAACCAGTCAAGGGTGCACTATTAAGATTTGATAGCTAAGGATTAAGGCTAGGTGTTTGTATATCCTTCTGCAGCAAGTTTCAATGATTGCATTTAACAGAGCAATGTTCACAGCATCTGTTCAGAATCATTGTTTGGCCTCGAAATTTCAACACTAGATTGGTTAATTAACCAATGTATTTTTTTGTAGACGTTTCTAAAATCATCTGAAGAACTGAATCAACTTTGAATTACACACAGACATGATGGACAGTGCCAGTAGTATCTTGGTGGCTTTGCTTAAAGCAATTATTGCAGGACAGAGACCAAATTCAAAAATGGTCAAATTATATTTGTTTGGAGCAATTTTGGCACTTCTTTCAGTCTTCCTGGCGGTAATAGAGATGGTGCATTCGACACTGCAACCTGTAGATAAAGACGGTGACTTGGAAACAGTAGACAGTATATTTGTCAGACCATCAAGATCCACACAAAGCTATCTTTTGACTGAAAAGAACAAACCACACAGATTGCACGCCTCCTAATGGGACTGAATTTCAGTAAGAAATCTAAAAGTGCGAGTAATTGTGTCCTCGATGTATGGACTATTTCATTTCCTGCATTAGAATATGAATAGCTGTTTGATGCTTGGAATTTTTAAAATACAACAAATTTGTAGTGATGATCCAATCTAGAGAGACTAATAAGGTACAGGAACCAGTCAGACAAGATTGTTATCTACCCTTTTGAACCACTCACTGATTATTCTAAATACTGAAACAGAACATTTGCTTTGTACTAAATTATAAAACTATTTTTTAGAAAAAAAGTTGCGAGACTTGATCTGATTTGCAAGACAATTTCTGACTGGTTCAACAATTTCTGTAAACTTAGTTCATAGTATGGTGATTAAGATTCATGATAGATAAAGCTGTAAATTGCTTTGAATGTTCATGACTTTGCCGCACATGTACATGATTTCAGTGTTGATGATGGCCATAGGTGTAGATCTGAAAACTGCAAGCACTAAAGGTCATGGTGCAGTGTATATCCAAAAATAAACACACCTAAATAACAACCTTTTCTTTAATCCGTTTATTGCTGGAGGTGACTGAGCTTTTCAATATCTTTAAACATATTCACACAAAAGGTTGCCGCATTTTGCATGTATTAATTTATTAGTTAACCACGAGCTTCTCGTTGAAGAATTCTGTTTTTCTGGTTTTCTCTGTTTCAGTTGCTTTTGAAAATCTCACCTGTATCTGTCTGCACAATCTCAGACAATATATTCCTAACCAATCAGTATTATCCTCGTATTGTCACTGGTACTTTCATCACTGACGATGATGCCTCTCAATGGGAACTATTATGCTCTACTCTGTCATCACGCTTCAGAATTCTGAACACTTGGATCTTCCTGTCATGATAGTTAAAACTTCTAACTAACCATGTAACCCTAATCCCTCGTCCCTGGAACCATTCTTATACCCTCTCCAAAGCCTTCATGTTCTTCCTAAAGTGCGCAAAGTTGAACATATTACTCCAGTTGAGGCTGGACCAGTGTTTTATAAAGATGCTTCATAACTTCTAGGATCAGACGATTTTTAACCATGTTCTGAAGCTGCCACATCAACTTTAACAATTTGTGTACAGTACATATAGCCCATGTCTCTTGGTTTCTGCAGTCCTCTATTTTACACTGAGTAGGAAGAACAGGAAGGTGCAAATACACCACATCATACTTCTCCAAATTAAATTTCATCTGCCATGTGCTTGCCCATTCCACCAGCCTGTCCATACACCCCTTGAATTCTATTTGAACTGGTCATTGTCTGGCACTTGTGTGGCATGAATGTTACTTATGAAGATATTGACATAATGTGAGTTGTGTTGCAGGTCACTAGAAATATATGCATATCTGGACTAAAAGATAGCCTATGGAAAAAGTTAAATCTTGCCTGGGAAACTATGAAATTAATAGTCGCTATGGGACAAAAAGATTAAAAACTGGTTGCAGCCGAATGTCTCCCAGTGTCCTGGACAGCGTTTGTTTTTCCTCCAACATTACTAAAATAGATTATCTGGTTGTTTATTTCATTGATGTTTGTGGAGCCTTGCTTCTGTCTTTCTAGCTCTGTAACAGAGACTACATTTCAAATAATAATTAAATGGTTGTGCAGTGACTTTGGGACTTTATGTAAATGCACATTCTTTCTTTGTGAACAGTTATTTTGCATCATCATAGAATCTTTACAATGCAGAAAGTGGCCATTTGGCCCATCGAGTCTGCACCGACGACAAAGCCACCCAGGCCCTATCCCCAAATCCTTACATATTTTACCTGCTCATCCCTCTAACCTACACATCTCAGGACACTAAGGGGCAATTTTAGCATGGCAACCAACCTAACCCGCACATCTTTGGAGTAGGAGGAAACCGGAGCACCCGGGGGAAACCCATGCAGACATGAGGAGAATGTGCAAACTCCACACAGACAGTGACCTGAGCCGGGAAGGTCCTGGAGCTGTGAAGCAGCAGTGCTAACCACTCTGTTACCGTGCAGCCCCCATCTGGGCAGTTTTCTCTCCAAATGTCCAAAGTACAATAATCAGATTGTAACTTAAGCCATTTTTCCTCCTTGGGCTGTGTTTTAGGACTTGGCTTATTGTGTTCCTTTGTAATTTAAAAGATGTCAAAATAATGCTACACCACAAAGAACTAATCAAGTGGCGTTAAATTACAATGTCAGAATTCAACTGAACATGCCAAAAAGGCAACTTGTGGACATTAATTAGTACGTTAATTAGTATAAAAAAGGTTTGTAAACATTGACAGAATATTGAATTTATATCTGCTGGTCAGCGTTATTTATTTTTCCATTTATTCTTGCTGCCATGTTATGAATATAGTGTAATGTGATGAGCTGTCATGTTCAAAATATTAGAGGAATGCCTAATAGCATTGCAAGGAGGTATTTCACTGTTCCATGATTATTGTTTTCTCAATCTGTCACAGTAACTACATTGCAGTGTTAATGTAAGCCTATGTGTGACACTAATAAATAAACTTAACAGTGCAACAGGCAGTAGATAATTAAGAATAAAACAAGTGTACCACTATGAAGCTACAATATTCAATCACCTTACTAAAAGAAATTATGAATTAGAACTTTGCACTACAATGAGAGTTAGACATGTTGTGAAGTTGGTTTTGTAAAATTAAAACAAAAAAATTGTAAAATGCTAAGAGTTGCAAAATTGCATCGTATCTTTAAAAGTTTTTTTTGTGTATTTAAAAGAAGTGCAGGTGCATGCAGTACACAGAGTGAAACATTTGTATCGAGAAGCCAGGCAGTAGTATTCCAAGACAACAGGCTGTTCTTGAATTTTGCCCAATCGGTTTAAACTCGGCACTTAGCTAACAGCAGCCTATTAGATTTAAATTTGATGTTTTGGTAACCTGAAAGACCAATCGTATTGTGCAGATGTTGGTATGTCATCAAGGGTATAAGAGTCCGCTCTCACTTCAGAGAGACAGCCAGCAATTGCTCTTTGCCACAGATCACAGCTTTAGAGAGAAAGACACACACAGCAACTGCTCTCTCTGCCACAGTTAATTGTTTTGTTTTGGTACCTTTTTTATCCAGATGAGGCTTTGAGCTAAAAACTGAGATTCCAGACTGGAGAAAGAAGCACTGCTGCTTCAGCTGCAGGGACCTGGGTTTGATTTGTGGCTTGGGTCAGTATGTGGAGTTTGCCAAATTCTCCCTGTGTTTGCACGGGTTTTTCCGGGTACTCTGGTTTCTTCTCACAGTCTAAAGATGTACAGGTTAGATGGAGTGGCCATGCTAAATTGATGTTTATTGTCCCAGAATGCATGGGTTAGAGGGATTAGTGGGGAAATGTGTGGAGTTACGGGGATATGATCTGGGTGGAACTGTTGGTGAGAATTGATGGACTGAATGACCTCCTTCTGCACTAGAGGGATTCTATGAAGACAGAAGATTCTGGAAGATAAAATCTGGTTGTATTTTGAGAGTGACTAAAAAGATTCATCTTTTTGTTAATAAGTGGAAATTGTATTTACCTAAACAGCATTCCATTAGAATCATGTTTTATTCATTTTTTAAAATAATTTAGTTAGATAAATATACTGCTGCCTTTTTGATTTTACAGAGAGTGTCTCAGGTAGTTATTTTGATTTTGCCACTAAGAACTCCTGAGAGCACATCGTACTATTTCTCTCACACTTTTAACACATTATAAAGCAAGGTATTCCTCTTTGAGTGGTTAGGTGTTAGCTCTCGGAGAGGGGATCAACCTCTGCTTCATAATCTACATTCTATGCAGATGATATTACAATGGGTTGAGATGTGTGCATTGCAGTTGGAAGGTCACTTTGCTGAGCACAGCCCTTGTCACTGGAATTGGGCCCAGATCAAAGGAAATGACCACTTCTACAGAGTGCACGTTAGTAAAGACTTGAGAAAATCCCAGTGAAAATCTTCAGTGGGAAATTAGAAGCTGGCAGTGTGAGGGGAAGAAATATTTTTCCTGTCATTGAAATAATAGAGAAAAAGTGTTTTGAGGAGTTGTGGCTTAAATAAATCCTGGGATGGAAAGAGTGAATGTGTAACTTATAATTTGAAAGCTGAAAGATTTGGAGCAGGCAAAGATTGCTTGTGTCTTAATCCAGTGTTGTAAAATGATAAATTTTCATACAATGCATTAATAATGTGGTAACCCAAGTAGAGAATTGCCTGTACAGAGGGCCACAGGAAATCTACTGGTCTGGGTTTAAACACCATTTAATTAATTTTTTATTAAAATACGTTATATAATGCATACAATAGATACTGCTAATCGACACACAATCTGTGTTGGAACATCTCATCGGGGGAGGTGGTGGCCTAATAGTATTATCGCTAGATTATAAACTCAGCTAATGTTTGGGGACCCAGATTTGAATCCCCCCACAGCAGATAGTGGAATTTGAATTCAATAAAAAATATCTGGAATTAAGAATGTACCGATGACCATGAAACCATTGTCAATTGTCAGAAAAACCCATCTGGTTCACTGATGTCCCTTATCTGGTCTGGCCTACATGTGACTCAGCAACGTGGTTGACTTTCAACTGCCCTCCAAGGGCATATAGGGCTGTCAATAAATGCTGGCCAGACCAGACCAGTTCCACCAATGAATAAAAACAAAGTCTGAGCAAGGTGATAGAATGTAGAACATTACAGTGCAGTACAGGCCCTTCAGCACTCGATGTTGTGTCAACCTGTGAAACCAATCTAAAGCCTATCTAACCTACACTATTCCAAAATCATCCATATGTTTATTCAGTGACCATTTAAATGCGCTTGATGTTGGCGTGTCCATTACTGTTGCAGGCAGGGCAGGCTCTTACCACTCTGAGTAAAGAACCTACCTCTGACATCTATCACCCCTCAATTTAAAGCTCTGGCTATGATAGAGATTACCTATTTATGGCTTCAGTGTCACAAGAGAGACTCACCTCAATCACAAGCTGTATTGATATAGTGACAACAAGCCAATGTACAGTTGTGTGTCATGGGTAACTTGCATGAAGAATTAATAAGAGAATAATTTCATGGACATGAAACAGCGTGTAGATTGGTTTCTCTGTAGGAAAGATGCTGCTTTAACCAAACCTATTTTCAAACACCTGGAAATCCCTCCTAAAAAATAGTGGATAATGAACCCCATTTTGTTTGAAATTAATCATAGGAAATGAAATAAAATAAATTACAGTATCGACCAAATATTTATCTTTTTCAATGATGTTACAATTAGATATCCAGGAAGTATTGCCACCACCCTGCTTCATGTGTCACAAGTGCACTTTTATTTCACCCTGCTGCTGACAACAAATTGAGCTCATTGTTTAACACATTTTTAATCCCATTTTAGTGATTCTGATGGATAATATTTGTTTAGGAAGCAAAGCGCACATTGTGAAATCTAGACTTTCTACAGCAGACTCTGGTTCTATGCCAGCTGTTACTGCAACAACATGTTGATAATTCAAAATGTGTCCTGGGACAGCTTTTCACTTGTGTTGCTAACCCTCAACTTTATAAGTAATATAACATGTACTGGAGCACTGTATACATTATAACTTTTTAACTTCTCTGGCCAATAGTTAATCTTGTTTGGCTAAGTGACATTAGTGATAAGCAAACTACAAAGTTTCATCATTTAAATAACAGAAGTGCTGTATCCCTAGTGAGTATTTAACTTGTCCAAGTATTATTGATAATGTCTGGACAGATTAACAAGGTTCTGTAATTTTAACTATCTACCATATAAACTTGTATGATCTACTTTAGCCTGTCATTTGCTAGTACAGACCAGCTAGCTTAATGATTTTCAACAATTCATTTCTGTAAACTGAGATTAGATGTTAATTCCTCTGCTTTCTTTTGTGGAAAGCATTTTTATTCATCTGAGGCCAAACGTAGTTCTTCAAAGTTGGCTTCCTCTCCAAGGTCATAGTTCCAGACAGACCTATTCACTAGCAAATAGCTAAACAGTTTGTTCGTTTAAACGCGACCTCTCTTGTCCTCTCACTTGGGTTCATCAAAACTACGTACAGTGTTGATATATTGTTCAACGGAGTTAAGTTGCAACACCAATATTCACCCGAGATCCAGACTGCCTCTGCTTGTCCATCATTCTCAGCCTCAGACCCACATTGACACCCTGCCTCCAAGTTTTAAATCCTTATCCTTGTCCAACATCCTTTATTGTTTTCCTTGACTCTACATCCAGGGGCTTCCTCCTGATCCATTCTCAGTTGCCACAGTCCAAGTTCCGGGCTGCTGTATAGTCCACTGTGAATGGAAAGATTTCAGCCGCCTTGCACCCTTTTCCTAAGAGTGTTACACCTCTGCCTCCTTCTTTTAAAAAAAGCTCCAAGTTATATTTTTTATTTGTTTTCAATGTTGTGTTTCTTGGCAATGGAGAGGGTAAGCAGTGTGCAGTAGAGGGTTAACAATTAAAATTAACCAATGAGCTAGCTGATACTCCTTTTTTTAAAGATAACTCCTTTCAAAATAAATGACTTCACAGGAGAATTAATGGCATGCATTTATTTTAGTTTCTCTCAAGCTTTGTGATTAAAAGCATTGTAAAATCCCACTATTCCTTAATAAAAACACAGTCTTATAATTTATTCCCACTGAGATTTTGCTTTGAGCCACACATGACACATGGACAATCATTGCAAAGATAACTAGAAATTTGATTTACTTTTTGGTTGCAGGATCAATAGATCTCGATGAATAGACTACGCACGGGAGAGAGAATTAGTAGTAGTATTGGTTGTTACAGGTGTTAGCAATGCAATCACATGATTTAATGTGAGTATAGGTGTATGACATGCTGACTCCATTTCCGCAATCAAGGCTCACCGTCCTGTTTTCAGTATCAGTAGGTTGGCAGCAACTGCATTCATTTATCATGGTGTTCGTAACAGTGTCGAATCTGGAAAATGAGAGATCAGCAGTGAAATCAGTCCAAATTCTTCAAATTAACAGAGAGTGCATGGTGGCACAGTGGTTAGCACTGCTGTCGTACAGTGCCAGGGTTGAATTCCAGCCTTGGGTGACTGTGTGGAAGTTGTACATTCTCCCCGTGTCTGTGCGGGTTTCTTCCAGTGCACCAGTTTCCTCCCACAGTCCAAAGATGTGTAGGTTAGGCTGACTGGCTTCAGTGTCGGGGATTAGCAGGGTAAATATATGGGGTTGAGATAGGGCCTGGATGGGATTGTTGTCGGTGCAGGTTAGATGGTCCGATTGGCCTCTTTCTACACTGTAGGGGCTCTATGATAACATAATATAATGAAAAACGCTATAAAAAAACCTCAGCGGGTCTGGCAGCCTCTGTGGAGAGAGAAATTGAATTAAGGTTTCAGGTCTGGAAGGCACATGAGCTTTTTCCAGCATTTTCTGCTTTTATCGCTGATTCGCAACAACCGCTTTTATTTTAGGGACCACATATAGCTGTATTACTTATCTTGAGTGTCCCATTTGTCTTTTCGATAGGACACACATGCTTAGATATTTAGATCCCAGCCCTGGTCTCCTTGCAGCCACATCTCTGTGATACCCACAACATTGTACCGGCCAATTTCAATATACGTTAGAAGTTTGTTTATCTTGTTCCGTATACTGAACACATTTCAGTACAACACCCTCACTCCTGCATTGACCACCTTCCTTCTCATACTTGTCACCTTTTTTGCTTTGCCTGAGGTTAGAGTACCTTTCTATACTTTCTGTATAGAAGGTGGCAGGAATCTAACCTCAGGCAAGCTGGCCTTTCTCCTCCTCCCTCCACCAGAGATATATTTGGCCTCCTTCCTCCTCCCCTCCCCCAACCAGAGATCGATCTGGCATCCTTCCTTCTCCGCCTCCCAACCAGAGAACGAGCTGACCCCCCTCCCTCCCCCAATCCCCCACGGCCAGAAATACAATCGGCCTCCCTCCTCCTCCCTCCTCCCTCCTCCCTCCCCCCCCAGCCAGAGAACAATCTGGCCTCCCTTCTCTGCACACCACCCCCCGACCAGAGAACGATCTGACCTGCCTCCCCACCCCCCCCATCACCGATCTGAGTCAGAGAGCCACTGGAAACTCTGAACTTACCTCTCCAGAAACTGGAGTGTCCTGTGAAACAGATCTGTTTTGTGAAGAATCTGGACGGGGGAACGCAATGTTAGGTAAAGGGGGAAAGGCAAGAAAGTTTGGGTGTCCAGCCCATGAATTCAGTTTGAATGCATGCACCTGTTTCGGGAGTGGTCCCTATCATGTCCATTTCTGGGCCTTGGTAAAGGGGGAATTGGGGTGGACACAGGTACGGATCACGCTATTCGCCTCGCGCTGACTTCACCAAGTTTTCGCGCCCAAAAGGAGGTGCAATGCAATGGTAAAATCAGGCCCTAGATCTGGAGTACTGTACACAGTACTGGAATCCATATTTAAGGAAACATGTAAATCCATTAGCAGTTCAGAAAAGGTTTATTAGACAAATACCACAAATGGGTCAGTTGTCTTAAGAGGAAAGGTTGAACCAGTTAGGTTGGTATCTGCTAGTTTTGAAGAGCAAGAGACTACTTGATCAAAACCTTTAAAATACTGAGGGGCATTGACAGGCTGGATGCGCAGAGGATGTTTCTTGTTGATGGAGAATCTTGGACTAGGGGGTCACTGTTTAAAAATACGGGGTCGCTCATTTAAGTCACAATTGAGGGAAATTTTTCAGAGGGTCATGAACCTCTGGAACTCCCTTCCTCAAAAGACAGTGGAAAAAGACTTTTCGAATATTTTTAATGTAGAGTTAGATAGATTCTTGATTAACAAGCAGATGGAAGGTTATCAAGGGTAGGCAGGAATGTGAGGCTGAGGTACAATCAGATCAGCTGTAATCTTATTGAATGGCAGAGCAGGCTCGAGGGGCCAGATGACCTACTCCTAATTTGTAAGTTCATATGTTTGTAATGTTGGAGTAATTGTGCCTTCAAGTAACAAAGGAGTAGATAAGATTTTCAGTGTGGTGGTGTGTGGAATGGGAAGGAGACAGACATTGCTACAGAGGTGAAAGCAAGTGATTTTGATGATAGCGAGGTTATGAAATACAAAGTTCAGTTTAACGTCAGACGTAACATTGATGTGGTGCAGTGAACAAAATACACAGTAGACAGGGTTAAGTTGCTGCATTAGTTGAGTTCAAAAACCAGGAGGCCATTGAAAATTTACAGTGCCCCAGCCATTGAAAACAATACTGTGTCCATTTCTAGTTGTTAAAATATAATTGAGGCCGTGCAGCTAGGAAAGAGCACGAGGGAAATCCTTGCTGTAAGGGACAAAAAAAACCTTTTTAAAGTTTTTAAATACCCTTGAGCAGACTTGAAGAGAAATTAGGATACTTTATTGGATTGAGAGGGGTAAACGTGGAACAGTGCTTCTAGACATACTGAGATGACCAATCAAAAGGGCAAATGATCAAGGGAACGATGACATACTTAGAGCTGCAAATCAAAATTGTTGCCAAGTTGTGTGCTATAGACTAGGTATTTGATTTATTATTGTCACTTGTATTGGTGTACAGTGAAAAGTATTGTTTCTTGCATGCTGCTCAAAGCATACCATTCATAGAGTACACGGGAGAAGGAAAGGAAAGGGTGCACTTCGGAACCTTGTTTTGTGGAAGTCTAATAATATAGGCCAATGAACTAAATTTAAGTTATTTATTAGTGTCACAAGTAAGCTTACATTAACACTGTAATGAAGTTACTGTGAAAATCCCCTAGTCGCCACACCTGTTTGGGTACACGGAGGGAGAATTCAGCATGGCCAACGCACCAGCCAGCCAAGTCTTTTGGACTCTGGGAGGAAACCGGAGCACCCGGAGGAAACTCACACAGACACGAGAAAAGCGTGCAGACTCCATTTCAGCAATTCAGCTGAAAACCTTAGTCAGACGGCAGAAAAATTGATCAGACATTAGAATCATAACATGATATTCATCCCAATTTTCTTTCGTTCTCTATAATTGTTCATTTTGCAGAATATCATTCAAGGCAGAGGATAACCAGTTCAACCCACACTGAAAAAACAGTGAAGCTGGAAGGACGAGGTTGACTGGAGTGATCGTCTCTGCTCATAAAAATCTTCACTTTGTGAGTTTCAGTCAATTTTAATCTTGACAGTGGCACAATGGTTAACACTGCTGCCTCACAGCACCAGAGACCTGGGTTCAATTCCCGGCTTGGGTCACTGTCTGTGTAGAGTTTACATGTACTCCCCATGTCTGCGTGGGTTTCCTCCGGGTGCTCTGGTTTTCTCCCACAGTGAGAAAGACTTGCTGGTTAGGTGCATTGGCCAAGGTAAATTCTCCCTCAGTGTAGCTGAACAGGTGCCAGACTGTGGTGACTAGGAGATTCTTACAATAACTTCACTGCAATGTAATGTCAGCCTACTTGTGCCACTAATAAATTTAGCTCATTGGTCTATATTACTTATTAGACACAGGTAATGTTTAACGGTTCTCAATTACAGTGAAAATATTACAGGAGAGTACTTACTCCGATGACCCAGGACAATTCCCTGCACATTTTGTCATCTCAACTTCTGCTGAACAGCTTGAGTTTTCTGTTGAGATATTCTTATAAATCGACAACATCTCACAATGGCCTATGAAAAGAATGAATGATAGCACTTCAATGAACACTCAGAGTGAAATACTTCTATTTGCAATAGGCAGCTACTAGTTTGAACATTGAAAATATCTTTCTGAATTGGCTTTGATAAGGAGGCGAATGATTCGGGCATCATGTCCCAGGCTCATTCACCTCTCCTGATTGAATTGAATTGAACACGGTGTAAACCCTGTCAGGCATGTCCCATGGTCAAATGCATCCTGCTTAAAAAAACAAAGATCTCAAAAGCTTTTTATGAATTCAGCAATTCCAACAAAATATTCTCATACGGATCACGACGAGCAAGCTATTGCGAGTGCTGGAGATCTGGAATAAAACCGTAAAGTGTTGGAAAAACTCAGCAGGTCTGGCAGCATCTGGGGAGAGCAAAACAAAGTTGTTTTGAGTCTGATATGACTCTCAATGCGATGAGAAAATATTTGGTTGTAGCTGAGCTCGATGTGACATTTCCCCCCGCCCCCCCAACCAGGTGGGGGGCAGGGTTGGGGGAGGAGGAAAGAGTTGGTTCCTTAAAGCTAACACCCTATTCTTTCCTCTGATACCCCCTGCCTGCCAACCACCCCCTTTCCCCATCCCCAGCAGCTGTCACTCAGTGACCCCCCATCCCACCTTCATGCCTTCGGTCTGGGGTGAGAGGGAGAGAGTCATGTAGATTTGACCACGAGCGATTGTTGAGGAACAACTGACCGAAACATCAGAAATTGTTGCAAACACAGTTGAAGGCCTCTAAGTGACAAGACGGTAACAAAGTGAAGAATGGAATTTCAGAATGTGAGGGTACTTCAACTTCAGAGAGTTTGGGCTGGCTATACCAACACTTGAAACTGTGCCATTCTAACACACTGGCTGCCAGCTTGGGATGGGAATGATGTACCCATCCCCATTTGGTTCAAATGAGTTGTGATTTACTATCAAGCTGGTTAGGGGTATCATAATATTAATAAGCATGAAGAAATTTCACTGCTTAGCTATGTTGGTTTGGATGAGGATCTTAAAGGCCAGACAGTTTACACTACAGAAAGTATTAAAGATAGAGGGAATTAGAGACAGAATTTTAGTCAATTAGCCTCAACGTTGACAACTAACATTGCTGTGCTGAGTATACTTTTAATTGGCTAATTGTTCTCACTGTTATGACAGGGCTCTTGATGACACTCCGCTACCATCCTGTGAGCAGAGTTCAACTGTCGCACGTGAGATTTTCTCCACTCTGTGGGTGAATTTTAATCCAGATGTTGATTGTCCTGCCCACTGACTGGAGCGCTGGTGAGAGCCTTATGATGACTCTGTTGGGGGAAGACCCGATACCAGGCACTTCAGTCACTACGAGGCCAGGCCTTCACTGGTATGAAAGACTCTGGGAGAAGGGTGGAAATCCCACCCCTTTTCCCTCTCCCCCTACTCCCCTGAGAACTGCTGCCCAATCATTAGAAATGAGCACCTCCAGGAACGTTAGCAGCTGTTGTGGGTGCAGCCACCCAGAATCAGTGAGGGTTCCCAGTCCAAAGGTATGTAGGTGAGATGGGGTTGCTGGGTGACAGCTGCTGGGGTGGGGGAGGGGGATGGATGGCAGACAGGGGGGTCAGAAGGAAGGATAGGGTGTTTGCTTTAAGAAACAAACTCTCCCCCCCGCCCCCCCTCCACCCCACCTGCTTGATAATGAGCCCCTCAAGCGTACACTGGGTACCTTTGAATGAGGGCCCACCCTCTAAGAGCCTCCAAGTTTGCTTCTTGATTGCTCCCCTGTGACAACCTCTTGCTTAAGGATCTCAATTAGAATCCATGCGGGAAGGCCTTTCCAACTTGGATTTGTTCGGCCAGAGGCAGGATGTATCCGCCTTGCATTTTGCCCATCTGATTAAATGTCCCCCAAACTGGCACTGGGAGGTATTAAATCCCACCCTGTATTTGTGCCTTACTGGATAATACGCTTAGCCACCGAGCAAATTCAACACTCCATCTCCCAACATCTTTTTGAATGTCGCTAATTAAACTTCAATTTAAACACAATGTGAGGAAAGAATTATTGATAAAAAACTGGGATGATTACCAGAATGTTTACGACACCATTGATTGCACTGTTCCATTTTCACATGATTTATAATCTAGACAAACAAAATTAATGTTATATCACAGAATCACAAGATTGTTTATAGTGCAGAAGCAGGTCATTCAGCCCACCATGTTCGTACCAGCTCTCCAAGTGAGCATTATGACATATTGATACTCCCCCAGCCTTTTCCTTGCACCCCTACACATTATTTCTATTGAAATAACCATTTAATACCCTTTTGAATAGTTTAATTGAACCTATCTCCACCTCACCTCCAGGATAAAGCACAATGGTTATTTTAATAAACTCACAAAATCCCAGGAATATTCATAAATGCCTTGCAGTTATTTGATTTTTATGCTGAAACAGGAAAAAAAATCTGAAAATTGTGGGTCTGTTTTGCCTCTATTTTCTGGAGAATTTATTATAAGTATTTTTCCTGTATTGTTATAACCTGACTGGGAAAAACATTTCTATTTTGAACCCTACAATAATAACCATGCTATACAGGTGATTTTGCTTAGTTCATACTTTTACTTATACAGGCAATTTTGCCTAGTTAGCAAACATCCTTTAAATAGCTCCTGTTTAGTGTTCAATAGATTACATCCAATTAGATTTTGCAGCAACCAAATCATGGGCCAAAATTGAAATGGCATCAGATAAATTTTTTTTTGTTTATTCAAAACAGACTCCTTTTCAGCACTGAACCCATTGTGTGCTTCATCCCATTCAGATTCTTCCTTAGGCACATTTCACAAACTCCAAGTTGTGTGATGTTGCCACCCACATTCTGCCCTAAGCACCATCATCCCTTTCCTGACCTGTATCAGCTCCTCAACCAGCAATTAAGTTTGAGATCTTCATCCTTATTGTTTCACCGGCGTCTCAACTCTGCAACCTTCAGCCTGCCAGATCAGAAAATCTCCACAGCGCAGGAGGAGGCCATTTGGCCCATCGAGTCTGCACCCAGGCTCATCCCCCGCCTTATCCCTGAAACCTCATGTATTTACCCCGCTAGCCTCCCCTAATCAATACATCTTGGGTCACTAAGAGGCAATTTAGCATGGCCAATCCACCTAACCCTCACATCTCTGAACTGTGGGAGGAAATTGGAGCACCCGGCAAAAACCCGTGCAGACGGGGGTAGAATGTGCAAACTCTACATAGACAGTGACTCGAGGCTGGAATTGAACCTGGTCTCTGGCACTGTGAGGCAGCAGTGCTAACCACTGTGCCATTGTGTCGCCCTAAGCAGAGGTTCTCTCTAAGCTCTCTCTCTTTTGTTTTCCATCTTTTAAAATGTTTTCAACCCATCCCTTCAATCAGGTCCTTGGTCAAGCCTACAGACGACCTTTACATTAAGTATATTCTAATCAAAAGTTTTTTTAATAGCATGAAAAATAAAATTAGTTCATGTAAGTTAGAAGATCTTCCTTACTTCAGATCCTTATGCATTTTATATGTTTCCAGCTATCAGGTTATCCATCAGGCTATCATGCCCACAATAATTTCATTTTTAATATTTATATTGAGTAATTGCTCTCAGACTGTCAACATCCCTGATGAATATAAACAAAATATACCAACCGAACAACATAGAGATTCTGAAGTGTCCACTTGTGAATTATGGCATGTGTAGGAAATGCATGAGTTGTTGGGATGAAACCATGTTTCTCCCTCCTAAGAAAAAGAATATACAAAGGAATAAATGACAACATACATTTCTACATTGTATCAGAAGGAGATTTCCCCAGCCTATCCTTGGGGATCACAAGTGTGGAGAAAGGCTTAAGCAGGTGGCCAGGCTTATCCCCCCAGTTGTCCAATATTCAGAATATCCTGGAGGAGCCAGGTGCAGTTCCTGGAAAATCTCCCCAGGATAAATTCTTCTGGTGAGTTGACACAATCATTAATTTCAGTAAAGATTCTGAAAAATAATAAGCTGTTTGCACGCTGGACAAATGTCACCACTTGTAGACCTTGAAGGGCACTCTCCAAAGACCAATAATTTAACAGCAGCAACTCCAATTAGTTTTAGTGTATGTGGAAAGATTTTGTACTTGGTTTTTCTCAGCCAAAAGCTCAATAAGTGAGCAGGTTTAACCAAGGCAAAAATCCTTTTTCATAACAATAACTTTTTATATTTATTTATGGGACATGGACGTCGCTGACTGTCAACATTTATTGTCCATATCTAGTTGCTCTTTTCAGAGGACAGTTGACAGTCAACCACATTGCTGTGGTTCTGGAGTCACATGTAGGCCAGACCAGGTAAGGACGGTAGATTTTCTTTTCTAAAGGGCATTAGTGAACCAGATAGGTTTTTCCAACAATTGACAATGGTTTCATGGTCATCAGTTGATTCTTAATTGCAGATCTATTTATTATTGAATTCAAATTTCACCATCTGTTGTGGTAGGATTTGAACCTGGGTCCCCAGAACAATAGCTGAGTTTCTGGATTCAGAGTTTATTGATCAGTGTCTCAAGTCAGCTTACATTAACACTGCAATGAAGTTACTGTGAAAATCCCCAGTCTTCACACTTCAGTGCCTGTTCGAGTGCACGAGGGAGCATTTAACATGGCCAATACACGTAACCAGCACCTATTTCAGATTGTATGGAGGAAACGAGCACCCAGAGGGAGCCTACACAGACACAGGGAAAATAGACAGAATCTACATAGACAGTGACCCAAACTGGGAATCGAACCCAGGTCCCTAGCACTGTGAGGCAGCAGTGCTAACCACTGTGTAGCTCGGCCATCACCTCCCCTCAGCTGCCAAAAAGAATCACCCTGTGACTCCTGTGAAGAATTTGAAGCTTTAGGTGACATTCTTGAAAGGTTTGGGTTTATGTTTGACCATTTGGTTGAAGAATGTTACTTTGAAGGTGAACTGTGAGGTATTTTGCAAAAAGTTAAATTTGTTGTAATGACAGCAACTTTGTTCGAGTTCAATTTACTGAACAATTTTCAAACAGGTATGCTATCTGATCCTATTCAATGGTTTAGAAGTATTTGTGCATAGTATCTGCTGCAGCCTATCTGCTTTCAGGGGTGGCATGGTGGCACTATTGCTGCTTCACAATGCCAGGGATCCAGACTTGATTCCCAGTTTGGGTCACTGTCCGTCTGGAGTCTGCATGTTCTCCCCACGTCTGTGTACATTTCCTCCGGGCCCTCCAGTTTCCTCCCACAGTCTGAAAGACGGGCTGATTCGGTGCATTGGCTGTGCTAACTTCTCCCTCAGTGTATCCGAACAGGCGCCGGAGTGTGGCGACTAGGGGATTTTTACACCGCGGTGTTAAAGTAAGCCTACTTGTGACACTAATAAATAAACTTTAAAACTTTTTTAAACTATTATAAAAGCAGGTCCACTCTGTTGTGCTCAACTGGGGGAAACACATGAAATATTCACCAAAAGAGAAAACACTGGAAAATCTCAGCAGGTCTGGCAGCATCCGTAAGGAGTGAAAAGAGCTGACATTTTGAATCGGAATGACCCTTTGTCAAAACAGTTTTTCCGCTTTGAAATATTCACCACTGATCCACATATGATATACAATTTTTTCCTGTAGAGGGGTCATATTTCACTCGAAATGTTAATGCCACTTTGCTTTTCCCAGATACTGCCAGGCCTGCTGAATATTTCCAGCAATTTTTGCTTTCTGTTCAGAGTTCTGGCATCCCCAGTATTTTGCTTACCCTAACATCTCAACTCTGACATTGTTGTTGAGACACTGTCCACCTTTCACACGGTGAAATTAGAAACCACCTTGGAAATGTGTATCGTTACCTTAGAAATGCAATGTCATTTTTGCTTTCCTACATAAGGAACTACATTTCCTCAGACAAAACCGAGTGCCAAATGTTGTGAAAATCCCCAGCTTGGAGAATGCTTCCGGAAAAGGAAGTATGAATGCTGTGACTGATGATAGAGGGACATCCAGGTTTTATTGATTCCACTATCACTGAGATCTATGATGAATATGGATAGTATGATGGCACAGCGGTTAGCACTTCTGCCTCGCTGGCCTGGGACCGGTGTTTTGTTCTAGTCTTGGGTCACAGTCTGTGTGGAATTTGCACGTTCTCCCTGTGTCTGCGTGGTTTCCCCCCACAGTCCAAAGATGTACAGGTTAGATGGATTGGCTGTACTAAGTGAACCCTTAATGTTCCAAGGTGTGTAAATCAGGAGAGTTGGTAACGTAAATGTGTGGGATTACAAGGCTAGGGTGTGGGGGTGGGGGTGTTGGGCCTGGGTAAAGATATTTTGTCAGAGAGTTGGAGTAGACTCGATGGGCCAAATGGCCTCTTTCTGCACTGTAGGAATTGTATGAGGAGCATGCATGGCAAGGTAACATGAGCTGAGGGTTCATGAGGATTAGGATTTTTTTAAGGCTGAGTTAAAATTGTCTTTTCTGTTATTGTGGATCTGACCTGGTATTTTAAGTAAATGTACATGCATAGAAAAGCCCACTAAAGTGCCTTCATGCATCCTTTGGATACAGATTGAACTTGTTATGTCTGATGGAGTTTATCTATTTATATCTTTGTATATAGAGTTTGTATAAGAGTTTTGGTGACCGCTTTCTATATATCAGTGTCCAAAGGATGGTGGAGTTGGAGCATTGATGTTGGCTGCAATTATATTAGAAAAAAAAGGGGGTGATAAACTGAATAAACGAATGTTCAAGGTGCTGTTGTGGGTCTTGATGGATTACAAGGCTGACAGAAGACAGGTTTATGTAAAAATTATAACACATTCATTCTCAGTCATTAAGCTGATGGGCCATTTGGATGCAACACATTCTCTGAATAACATCCTCATCATTGCATTTGGCAAAACGACTGCAGATTGTAGCTTCAATGCAAGAAAATAGGTGCAAAATTTTTGTGCAGTATTCTAAAAACAATTCAGCTTCTGGTATCATCAGTCTAACGATATAAAAGTGTTGTATATGTATAAGTTAATCAACACTTACATTTTTAGGAGTTCCTGAACTGTCTCTGCAACCTGCAAAAATGAGGGATGTCAGCTTACTCCACGTACATTATATGTCCACAAGTAACAAATTAAATTAATTTTTAATCAATTTTTTATTGCTTTGATTAAAGGCTTCCTATTTATCAAGTGGTATTTAATTTAAGATAAAGAAACTTACATGTGTTAACACAAGTGGTCTTGTTTTCAGATAGCATCATTCCTTCTGGACAAAAGCAACCTTCTGACAAAGGGTACAGTTTCTGGCCTGAGATCAGAATGCTGAAAATGAAATTTATTTTTTTAAAAGTGAAAGCAACATCTCAACATCCTGTTAACCGGTCTTCGATAGTGTTGTTCATGTGGTGGGGGACTTGTGTTCTGATGCGGCAGGGTAGCACATTGGTCAGCACTGCCGCCTCACAGTGCCAGGGACCTGGGTTCGATTCCAGCCTGGTGTCACTGTCTGTTTGGAGTTTGTACTTTCTCCCCGTGTCTGTGTGGGTTTCCTCCCACACTCTAAAGATGTGTAGGTTAGGTGGATCGGCCATCCTAAATCCAGCCTGGTGTTGGGGGATTAGCAGGGTAAATGCGAGGGGCTACAGGAAAAGGGCCTGGATTGGATTGTGGTCGGTACACTTGATGGGCCGAATGGTCCCCTTCTGTACTGTAGGGATTCTATGATTCTATGCTGCATTATATTCGAGGCAGGCTCACGGCCTCACTGAAAGAATCGCAGGGGGAAGAGTGGTGACAGGCTCAGACGGTTCCGCAGGTTTTTGTCATTGAGTTGAAGTTTTCCAGCAGAATCTTCCAGCCCCATTAAGAGCAACCTCCTGAAGCACATTCCCAAACGGCGGAGAGTGCGGGTTGCACAAAACCCAGTAGACGTTGACAGGTCTAGAAGATTCCAATACCAACCAATGACAGGCTGCCTTACCCATTGGGAAACATGCGGGAGGGGGGCGGGCGGGACCCACATATAAAGAATGATTTTCTTGCCTGATGTCGGAATATATGCATCCCACTCACCTGCCAGGGGTCACAATCTGAGGATACAATGTAGAGCATTTAGGACAGAAATGAGGAGAAATTTCTTCACCCAGAGAGTGGTCAGCCTGTGGATTTTGTTACCACAGAGACCAAAACCTTGAATGTTTTCTAGAAGCAATTAGATTTTGCACTTGAGGCGAAGGTGATCCATAGGTACGTGGGGAAAGCAGGATTAGGCTCTTGAGTTAGATGGTCATAATGAATGATGGAGCAGGTATGAAGGGCTGAATGGCCTCCTCCTGCTTCTATTTTCTATAATTCTACGATACAAAGCAAAATTCTTCACCCAGTATATTCAATCTGTAGCCTACTTAATTTTACTGTCTTAAAATATTTCAGTAAAAGTCACATTTGCAAGTCGCATACATCATTGATACGTTTGCTTGCTAAACATGAATGGTGGCTTAGAGTGTAACCAAACCTGGAGCATTTCCTTCTCCAAGTTAAATGAAAAAGACACCAATTTCTTTATAAAATGCTTATCTGAGAAATAATTTGGATGAATAATTCCTGCGTTTCCAAAACTGCGGTCATATATGTGCATTCTTCAAAACACATTTGAAGACACTCTCCAATCCACGTGTTTTAAATTAAAACCATTACAATGTCCGATCACGGAAAGTAGTTACTTTAAATTAAATCATCAACGGTTGATCTCTCATCAGACACTCCCCTCAGTATATCCCTGTCAGGTGAACATACTTACTTATTCTCACAACGATCATTGTCCTGAGATTCACAAGGCTTATAAACAAATCCTTCAGGGCAGGTATAATCTTGAAAAACAAACAAAAAATGTGTGTGGGAGGAATGGATCTTATTAAGTAGCCCTATAAATATCCACTAGAAAATAACAAATTACAGTCATTAACGAACGATCATGATTAAATTCTGTCATATCATAGAGGTATTTCTAAACTGTAACTGCAATTTGTGAATGGTAATCGTCAAAGAATTTACAGTGTTATCATAGAATCCCTACAATATGGAAGGAGGCCATTCGACCCATTGAGTCTGTACTGACCATAATCCCACCCAGGCCTTATTCGCGTAACCCCACACATTTACTCTGCTAATCTCCCTAACATTTAGGGTGAATCTAATATGGCCAACTACATGAATGTAGTATTTTATAATGAAATATTTGATTACGTGACTTCCTGGGCAACTTCCTCTAGAGTACAACAGCTTCTTGACTTTCTCAGGAAGCCCACTTTCTAAAGCTCTCCACTTCTTTACCTCTCTATTCTCCTTTCACGATGCTCTTTAAATCCTACCGCTTTGAGCACACTTTCAGCCATTTTGCTGTCATCTCCTTTCCTGGTGTAAAGTCTAACTTCTTTTCATAATGGACTCTTCCTAGTTTAATAATATCCTTTCTATAATAGGGTGACCAGAAATGTACTCAGTATTCCAAGTGTGACCTTACTAATGTCTTTTACAATTTCAACAAGACATCCCAACTGCTATAGTCAATGTTCCGACCAATGAAATAAAGCATTCCCAATGCCTTCTTCGCTATCCTGTCCACTTATGACTCCACTTGCAAGGAGCTATGAACCTATATTCCTGCTTCTGTTTGATTTATAACTCTCCCCAAAGCCCTATCATTAACTGAGTAGGTTCTGCCCTGATTTGATCTACCAAAATGCATCACCTCCCATTTATCTAAATTAAACTCCATCTGCCATTCGTCAGCCCACTGGCCCAATTGATCAGGATCCCATTGAAATCCTAGATAAGCTTCTTCACTGACCACTATGCCAATCTTGGTGTCATCTGCAAACTTACTAAACTAATCTAAATTCTCATCTAAATCATTATTATAAATAATAAATAACAATGGATCCAGCACCGATCCGCTGGTCTCAGGCCTCCGGTTTGAAAAACAACCCTCCACAATCACCCTCTGTCTTCTATCATCAAGCCAATTTTATATCCAATTGGCTACCTCACCTGGATCTTGTGAGATTTAACCTTATGCAACAATCTACCATGTGGTACCTTGTCAAAGGCCTTGCTAAAGTCCATTAGACAACATCGATTGCACTGCCCTTATTTACCTTCTTGGTTACCCTTTCAGAAAACTCAATCAAATTCATGAGAAATGATTTTCCACTCGCAAAGCCATGCTGACTATCTCTACCTTGCCTCGCTAAATGCCTGTAGATCCTGTCTCTCAGAATACTTTCTAACAACTAACCCATCACAGATGTAAGGTTCACTGGTCTGTATTTCCCAGGCTTTTCCTTGCAGCCCTTCTTAAACAAAGGCACATTTGTAACTCTCCAATCTTCAGGTGTCTCACCTGTGGCTGTTGATGATTCAAGTATTTCTGTCTGGGGCCCTGACATTTCCTCCCTAGCCTCCCACAATGTCCTGGGATACACTCCATGAGGTCCTAGGGATTGATCTACCTTGATGTGCTTTAAGACTTCCAGCACCACCTCCTCTGTAATATGTACACTCCTAAAGACATCACTGTTCATTTCCCCAAGTTCCCTAACACCTAACAGTAAATACTGATGACAACTATTCATTTATGATCTCACCCATGGTCATCTTTCAGTTATTTTTCCCAAGAAAGAGTCAGTTTTCTCAATCTTTCCAGCAAGATATAATCTCTCACATCTAGAACATAGGGTGGGATTTTCCTGTTTTCCCCAAGACAAGAAATTCCCGCCTGTTGTCAATGGACTTTTTCAATGGTCTGTCAAATTGTCTGTCCCGCCCATGATGATTCCTGTGGCAGGTTGAACAGGAAAATCCTTTTGATTAATAACATTGATTAATAATACTTACTGCAGTGGCCATTGGTGAAATTTCTCCAGTCTACACATATGCCTTTATCGTTACAAGCAGTGGCAGAAGCTTGTAGGCTGGAACAATCAAATTTTGTCGAGTTTGTGTGACAATGATCAAAGATACAAGATTTGTAAAAGCGATCAATGTCTTCTTGATTTTGTTTCCTGCAATCTTCAAATACACTACATGGCAGAAAAAAATATTTAAAGCGACAATTAAAGTACAGGGACACTTATTTGGTTACAGCATTAATAAACTCTAAACTACATAACATTGTACCTTAAATTTGGCTGTTGATCATTGGTGAATATAGCTACAAATTGTTGGGTGCTGTAAGGTTGCTGGTAACCTCCCCAGCTTAAAATAATCAAAGATGTTATCTGCTCCCAACAAGATAATGTGTAATTTGAGATAGAAATGAGGATGGACTTCTTTTTTGAGGGTAGTGAATCTCCAGTACCCTGGAGCACTGTATAGTTTTGGTGTCCTTACTTGAGAAGGGATATTCTAGTTCTGGAGGGGGCGCAGAGGAGATTCACTTGGTTGTGGAGTTCTTTACTGTGTAAGGTTGTAGAGGCTGCAATATAACGTGTGTTCAAAGCTTAGAAAGACAGATTTTTAATAGTAAAGGAATCAAGGGTTATGGGGATAAGGCAGGAAAGTGGAGTTGTGGATTATCATAACAGATCATCACATGAAATGGCGGAGCGAGCTTGATGGGCTGAATGACCTACTTCTGCTTCTATACCTTATGGTCTTAAAAATCCAAAACATGTTGTTCATTGTTGGTGCTGATGTTGATGCTAAAGGATGATTTATTGGCTGCGAATCACATGGCAAGCACTGCATTCAAATTGGAAAGCTCCGATGGGAACCTAGCCAGTGAGGGAGATTTTACCTTGGAAGACTCACAACCAAATGCAGTTCTCTCTTCCTGTGATGTTAATGTACAAACTGACTTGTTGGGGGTCACCTCTGGATCTGAGTGGAAGCAAAGGCCTGAGTTGACCTTGCCCTGTCTAGGAAATTTGAGTCCAAATACAGGACCCCAACGAACAGTCCACCTGCAGTCCAATGGGTGAGGCCACACCTGGAGTACTGTGTACAGGTTTGCTCTCCTTACTTGAGAAAGGATATACTAGCTCTGGAGGGAGTGCAGAGGAGATTCACTCAGTTGATTCCGGAATTGAGAGCGTTGGCTTACGAGGAGAGACTGAGACTATGTTTGTTGAAATTCAGAAGAATGAGGGGAGATCTTATAGAAACATACAATACTATGAAGTGATTAGATAAGATAGAAGCAGGGAAGTTGTTTCCCCTGGCAGGTGGAATTAGAACTAGGTGTCATGGCCTCAAAATACGGGGGAACAAATTTAAGACTGAATTGAGGAGGAACTTCTTCACGCAAAGGGTTGTGAATCTGTGGGATTCCCTGCCCAGTGAAGCAGTTGATGCTACTGCATTGGATGTTTTTAAGGCAAAAATAGATAGATTTTTGAACAGTAAAGGAATTAAGGGTTATGGGAGCAGGTAAATGGAGTTGAATCCATAAAAAGATCAGCCATGATCTTACTGGATGGTAGAGCAGGCTCGATGGGCCAGATGGCCTACTCCTGCTCCTAGTTCTTATGATCTTATATTCTAACTATTAGCATAGATTGTAAATTGAAGACTTTCTGATTTATATGGCTTGGTAACTTTAGCAGTTAATTCAGCGAAGGAATGTAGGTATTGCTGGCTAGACTAGCATTTATTGCCCATCCATAATTGTCCCTGAACTTCATGGCTTGCTAGACCATTTCAGAGGGCATTACTTGGATCTGGAGTCACATGGTAGGCCAGACCAGGTAAATTTGACAGATTTCCTTCCCTAAAGGACATTAGTGAACCAGATGGGTTTTTACGGCAATGGTTTCATGGTCTTTTAATTCCAGATTTTTAAAAAATTGAATTCAAATTTCACCATTTGACATGGTGGAATTTGAACCCAGGTTCTAGCCTGGATTACTAGTCTAGTGACAAAGCCGCTATACCACCCACTCCCGATATTTTAGTATTTGAATCAATGCTGACATTACAAAATAAAAAAATAATTTGACTAATAACTGTCTTCTGTCCCTTCAGCAGAAAGGGACAATACTATTATCAGCTGTCAGATATTTTAGCCACTGATAATTAATGCCATCTGATGGAAATAGGATCGAGAAATTGGCCATCACAGGAAATACCACATAGGTTGTCTAACATTTATGAAAATTATAACATAGTAAAAAAAAAATTCCTATCTATATTGGATTCAGATTTCATCAAAATAATAATTTGCAACTATAATAGCTACCCATTTAAACAGTCATTTGATAACACATTGCTGAGAAAAGAGACATTTTTGGGTCAATGTTTTTCAGCTGGTACTGATCAGGACATTCGTAGGAATACATTGGCAGGGAATCATTAAATGTGCCGTATGAGAAGAGAGTACTAATTGGTTAGCAAAAATAAAACATTATCCAGTATCTTAAACTCTTAATTAACCCTGACCCTGACAGTGGGCAGGAAATTGAAATTAAGGAACCTGTGTGAACAAACTGATGAAACTTAACATGATCTGGAATTCAGACATATTAAACATTCGGAACCTGAACTGTAACTTAAACAGTAAATTTCTGCTTCTACTACAGTCGTGCCAGCATCACGAACTAATACCCATGTTCCGCCAACATTAATATGTTAACACTAACTCAACAAGACGAGCTGCTGTGATGGTCTATGAAAACTTATAATGAAAAATCATAAATGGAAATAATCCAAGGAAGAGTCATGAAAGTTTCAAGTGATAGGGTTTTAAGTATTTCTTTTGGCCGCTTGTTCCATTGCGGGACTGCTCTTGGGAAAAAGGATTGTGAATATGGTGCCTTGGAAACAAATAGTCTTTGTGGCGAGTATGGATAGCTCCGTTGGGGAGATTTTTCTCCCTCTCCAGATATGTTTCATGGCAGCAGGAGGTGGTGCGCCATTTGCTTCGATCTTACAGGGTTTCCAGATAAATGCACCCCTTCCCACTGGGGAACCAACTGATGTGAACAGCAGCAAGACTGCAGCGCTTGTGTTCGTTTATATGCACAAATATATGTGCGTACAATATGCAGTCAGCTCAGCTCCTTTACAGCAGTTAGAAGCACCAAAGGAGATTTTGACATAAAACTAAAACTGTAATGATCTTAACAAGGCCCACGAGATAGACCTCTTAGAATATGAGCTCCCTGATTAAGGCAGTAATGGCTTATCCATTCAGGGAGTCCTGCCCACGTATATAATGTGGAGTAAACACAATAAGAAGTCTCACAACACCAGGTTAAAATCCAACAGGTTTATTTGGTAGCAAACGCCACTAGCTTTTGGAGCACTGCTCCTTCATCGGGTGAGTGGGGAGTTTAGAAGGAGCAGTGCCCTGAAAGCTCATGGCATTTGTTACCAAATAAACCTGTTGGACTTTAACCTGGTGCTGTAAGACTTCTTACTGTGTTTACCCCAGTCTAACACCATATCATGACTATAATGTGGAACGTCAGGGTTACTGGCACTCTGGATTTATACCCTATACGAGGAAGTACAGTTCAGAGTGCTGTTGGCTATGGCCGCTGTCCTTGGAGGTGGTATTTCAGAAATGTCAGCACCAGATCAGCTGAAATATGATTTAATCTGAAGCAATAAGTCCTTTAGTTAATATTCCAATTCTTCAAGTATATGAGTCTAACTCTTTATCAGTTGTGAATCTTGAGGGAAAAGAGAGACAGCAGCTTATGAAGTCCAAGGTAACTGAGCACAAAGCAACTTGTCTCATCCCATATCTATTATACACAAAATATATATAACATATAGATTCATGATTGCATTTGGAACTATTTCTTTGCTGCAATGCAGTAACTTATCCATTCATGAATATTTAGACTTTCTCATTGTTGCTGCAACTGCATTAACGGGGGTTCATCTCTAAGTTGCATTTTAATAGTTCATCTTTACAATTTACTTTCTGCATTTATTTGGAGAGAATTAAAGTATGAAAGAGGACAGCCACATACTTTCCCAAAAGTAGTTCACACAATGTGTCTCCAGGTTGGCATGTTGGACCGACAGGAGTAGTTGGATTCAGAATGCAAGGCTGGTTTGTGGGAGTTAATTGACAGTATGGCTTCTTTGGGTCAAAAACCTTCCAGTCATTTGCAGCAATCTGGCAGCAGTCTGGTGGCACAATTTCTCCATTCCTTTTCGCACAATCATTACTAATGCTGCTACTGCAAGAACCTTTGGGAAAAAAATCTTTTGTCAGTTAGATATATCTGTGGTACTTCTGAGAGAAATCAACATCCTTACCAACAAAATGAATAATTAAACCGCACGATTCTTATTTCATCTTTCACGATGTAAGTAGGAGTGAAGCTTTAAATGGCACGTACCGCACTGTCCTTGGGTATTGTTCAGAAAGTATTTTTCTGATAATTTAATTTGAAATGTGTCGCTAAAAGCAGTGATTCTTGCTTGGATGTCAGGAACAGAAATATATATCTTTTGATGCTGGGAATGTATGTCAATTCCATTCAGACTGTAGGGTACAGTCACAACATCTCCATCAACAGTTATCTGCAAAGCGAACAATATTTTAAAATCTTTAAATAGCTATAATATTTCAGTGCACATTGCATGCTACTTTGGTAATTGAAACGTGTATTGCTGCAACTATTGCATATTTCATTATGTTCTGCTCCTGCATCATCTTGTCTTTGCTCACTTACATTGGTTGATTCATCACCACCCATCCTATCTCTGTATTTCCCAACCCCCTACTCACCGCACCCCCCCCGCACAACTCCCAATCACTCCTCAACGCCCGTTCCTCTGTCCATGTCCTTTTGTGCATCATCTCCTTCTGTTGCTGCCCACCATTAGTAGTATAGACTTCCACTGGCCAGCTCCTACTCGCTAAGCCTCTCCAATTCCCTCACCTCAATCCCCAGCTTTAAAAGCCTCCTCCTCTCTCTAAGCTCAGTTTTTAGCAATCTCTTTGAAAAAAAACAGGTTTTGTTTCAACTTGATAATTGTGCCCGACGTTCTGCACCACATTTTAGGAAGGATGTGAAGGCTTTAGGAGAATGTCTCCAGGGATGACCTTCTGAACTACCTTGCTCTTCTTGTCTTTCATGTCCCTATTTCTAAAGCCCAGGATTCCATAGTCCCGTTTAAACACATTCCCAGCCTGCAATGTGGGTGCACTTACATCCACTGATCTCTGTTCCTGCAACCTTTTTACTTCTGTCAGTGAATGACCTGAAATGTTGGCTGGAATTCTCCAGCCGTTCATGCTGGTGTGATTCGCCGTTCCCACCGGCAGTGCACCACCACCCGTGGGTTTCCCCATTAGTGGGAGTTCCCATTGACAGCAGCCAGGTGGCACGGTAGCACAGTGGTTAGCACTGCTGCTTCACAGCTCCAGGGACCTGGGTTCAATTCCCGACATGGGTCAGTGTCTGTGTGGAGTTTGCACATTCTCCTTGTGTCTGTGCAGGTTTCCTCCGGGTGCTCCGGTTTCCTCCCACAGTCCAAAGATGTGCAGGTTAGGTTGATTGGCCATGCTAAAATTGTCCCTTAGTGTCCTGAGATGCGTAGGTTAGAGGGATTAGCGGGTAAATATGTAGGGATATGGGGGTAGGGCCTGGGTGGGATTGTGGTCGGTGCAGACTCGATGGGCCAAATGGCCTCTTTCTGCACTGCAGGGTCTCTATGATTTCTGACCAGAGAATCCTGGCTCTGGCAAACAATGTGCCACCTCCTGTCAGCAGGAAACAGACGGCTGGGAGACTGGAGAATCTCACCCATTCACTTTGTTTCTCTGTGCACAAATACTTCCAGTATTTTCTGTTTTAATGTCAGATTTGCGGTATCTGTGCTCAAGGTGAGATGAGATCGCTTAGAGATGTCTGTAATTATGAAGGGTCAAGGCACAATTGATAGGGAGAAACTCTTCCCATTGGCGGAAGGGTTCAGAACAAAACGACACCAATTTAAGATGATTGGCGGAAGAATCAATGCGATAGGTGGAGAAACTCTCTTATGCAGCAATTAGTTTGGATCTGGAATGCACAGTCCAAGAGTCTGGTGGAAGCAGATTCAATGGTGGTTTTTAAAAGGGGATTGTATAATTAATAATTTTGAAGGGACAAGTTTGTACAAGGAGCGAGCAAGATGGTGGGATGTATTGTGTTGCCATTTCAGGGAGCTAGCAAGGACATGGTGAGCAGAATGGCCTCTTCCTAGGATACTATCGTTCTATTCTTGGTTTGAAATCTTTTCTTGAAAGCATATTTGTTATATGCCTTGAACTATGTTTTACATTAAGAGGCTTGATTTTAACCTGTCCACTCAAACCAAGTTCAAATCAGGTCCAAATAATCAATAGGTGTTGCTTGTTACTTAGTTGTGTTATACTTACAGATTGCTGATACCCGGTTGTAATAGTTACAACACTTTCATTGTAAAACATGGTTATTCCTCTTGCACAAGACATGGGCAGATCCAAAAAACAATAATAGTTATCAACTAGAACTGAGAAATTGTACTTTGGGACTCGCTCTTCCACAAGTGTGTATGTGCAGTTATCAAAGAAATCGTACTGTGTACCACCGAACGTGAGATAGTGTGGGTCGCCCCATACTTGGCATTGGCCTGCAAGAGTAAAAGTGGACTCTTAATGATTCAACAAGTATTTCATCTAAGAATAATCAATTCTAAAGATTAATAATACTTACAGTAACAATCCCATTTCTCACAACCATTTTCATCTATAATCTTGTAAGGTTTCAGACACATGGGCGTAGGATCTGGTAAACAAGCAGTTGTCTTTGTGACACTTGTAGTTGTAGATATTGTCTGTCCTGTGGTAACTGTAGTTGTAGGTGTTGTCTGTTCTGTGGTAACTGTAGTTGTAGGTGTTGTCTGTTCTGTGGTAACTGTAGTTGTAGGTGTTGTCTGTTCTGTGATAACTGTAGTTGTAGGTGTTGTCTGTTCTGTGGTAACTATAGTTGTAGGTGTTGTCTGTTCTGTGGTAACTGTAGTTGTAGGTGTTGTCTGTTCTGTGGTAACTATAGTTGTAGGTGTTGTCTGTTCTGTGATAACTGTAGTTGTAGGTGTTGTCTGTTCTGTGATAACTGTAGTTGTAGGTGTTGTCTGTTCTGTGATAACTGTAGTTGTAGGTGTTGTCTGTTCTGTGGTAACTGTAGTTGTAGGTGTTGTCTGTTCTGTGGTAACTGTAGTTGTAGGTGTTGTCTGTTCTGTGGTAAGCTCAGTTGTAGGTGTTGTCTGTTCTGTGGTAACTGTAGTTGTAGGTGTTGTCTGTCCTGTGGTAAGTATAGTTATAGGTGTATGTTTTGTGGTAACTGTAGTTGTAGGTGTTGTCTGTTCTGTGGTAAGTTCAGTTGTAGGTGTTGTCTGCTTTGTGGTAAGTTCAGTTGTAGCTGTTGTCTGTTCTGTGGTAACTGTAGTTATGGGTGTTGTATGTTTTGTGGTAACTGTAGTTGTGGGTGTTGTATGTTTTGTGGTAACTGTAGTTGTGGGTGTTGTATGTTTTGTGGTAACTGTAGTTGTGGGTGTTGTCTGTTCTGTGGTAACTGTAGTTGTGGGTGTTGTCTGTTCTGTGGTAATTTTAGTTGTAGGTGTTGTATGTTTTGTGGTAACTGTAGTTGTGGGTGTTGTCTGTTCTGTGGTAACTGTAGTTGTGGGTGTTGTCTGTCCTGTGGTAAGTATAGTTATAGGTGTTGTATGTTTTGTGGTAACTGTAGTTGTAGGTGTTGTCTGTTCTGTGGTAAGTATAGTTGTGGGCGTTGTCTGTTCTGTGGTGACTGTAGTTGTGGGCGTTGTCTGTTCTGTGGTGACTGTAGTTGTGGGCGTTGTCTGTTCTGTGGTGACTGTAGTTGTGGGCGTTGTCTGTTCTGTGGTGACTGTAGTTGTGGGCGTTGTCTGTTCTGTGGTGACTGTAGTTGTGGGCGTTGTCTGTTCTGTGGTGACTGTAGTTGTGGGCGTTGTCTGTTCTGTGGTGACTGTAGTTGTGGGCGTTGTCTGTTCTGTGGTGACTGTAGTTGTGGGCGTTGTCTGTTCTGTGGTGACTGTAGTTGTGGGCGTTGTCTGTTCTGTGGTGACTGTAGTTGTGGGCGTTGTCTGTTCTGTGGTGACTGTAGTTGTGGGCGTTGTCTGTTCTGTGGTGACTGTAGTTGTGGGCGTTGTCTGTTCTGTGGTGACTGTAGTTGTGGGCGTTGTCTGTTCTGTGGTGACTGTAGTTGTGGGCGTTGTCTGTTCTGTGGTGACTGTAGTTGTGGGCGTTGTCTGTTCTGTGGTGACTGTAGTTGTGGGCGTTGTCTGCATTGTGGTACTTGTTGTCAAAACTGTTGTCTGTGTGGTCGGACTTATGCTTGTGACGAGACGCTGACAGCAAACTTTTATTCTGTAGTCCAAACACATTAGATCACCTTCAGAATTCTGCAGATTAAAAGTACAAACAAGTCCCATTTCTTTATCGCATGTCACATTATCTTTCATCTCACTTATTGGAATCCTGGGATATTTGAGAGCCTCACAGTTGATGGCTGTAATTTGATAAGGAGAGAATGGACAGAGTGGGCTGTGCATTTGGTTTAACAATTCCGTGTCTGCTCTGTTCTGAAGGGTAGGTGTGTTTTCATTAAACCATGGGGACCATTCACCATCACAATACGATTCTGTAAGATATGGATGACAAAGGAAAACAGCATAACCAGAAAAGTAACAATGATTGCAGAATGTGTAAATGTAAATGTCAGACAATGCCAATTATTATACATCAATTTCAATACTAACATTGAACTCTTAATCTGTTACTTATAATCAAAAAGATTTATAAGTGGTTACAGGACAGTATTATAATCACAAATCTGTAAAGCTGTGCTAACTGAAGGGAGTGGAGTTCCTGCAAGTGCAGATATCCAAGTAAATCCTGCCTGGTGGTTCTTGTGGTTCATAAATATGAAAGCACCATTATAAGATATCTACCAACCTTTATTATTTCAGCTGTGGCTCTACCCAGGGCTGTGAATAAACTGGGGTCTGGATTCTGTTGGGTTGGTGTGGGTTACAGAATATTTCCATTAAAAAAAGTCTTCAGAGGCTTCTGTATGTTAACAGCAAGTCTTTAGTAGCCACTTGTAGTTATATGCAAATACACAGTAAAGTGTGCAGGCAAGGATCTATCTGCATCTTAAGTCTTAACCCACCTCTCGCCAACACCACACTGACCCTAGGTCTAGGTCATGTGCCTACCTACATCATTGTATGGGTAGCACCGTTATCGATCCTACATTAATCTTGTAGTAGACCCTTCTGCTACACCTCCCCCTCAGTCTGTCTCACAGATATCGAGTTGCTTTAGCTTTCTTCAGTTAGGTAAATGCAAAAGCATGTAACAGTGCAGGGTCTTGCATTCTTGTAGGTTTTTGCATTTATCTTATTGTGACAACTTGAATGATATTCCAACATTATTGCCACTACTGTATTAGCTTTATCTACATTCTCGTCATCCCATCTCCACCCTTCAGATCTTTGCATTTAGAGGTTCAGTTGGATCTGGATGCCTTGCAATGCTTCTACATCTCTTATGATAACACATTTGATGGTAAATCAGAAGGTTATGTATGCAATCGCCATCAGACACAAGTACATGGCTTAATGTTTGACTAATACAACAGGAGTGCTGCACTGTTAAAGATGCCGTTTGGTGAATTAAGTGCCTGGCACCTCAGATGGATGAGTGATTCCATGCCACTGCATGAAGAAAATCAATTCTTCCTGGAGTTAAAACCAATATTTATCCCTTAATCAACATCAGAGAATCCTCTGAACTGGCCACGTATCTCACTGCTGTCTATGTGACCTTGTTGTATGCAAATAGCAAGTTGTTGCTAAAACTCAACAGCGACAAGTACTTTAAGAGTATTCAATGGCTGAGAAATACTCTGGAACAACATAAATGCAGGATTCTTTCTCATCAACCTCTGCTGCAACGTATTGCATTTGATTTTGATGACATGATTTGGTTACAACCGTGACATTTTGTGAATTTGTTCATAACATTGACATTTATATAACAGTTAATTATGTTGAAATATCCCTAAGTATAACATTACCTGGATCCCAATTGGAATGCAGGAACTTTTTGTCAAGATAAACATGAGATACCATAGGCCTTAGGGAAGCAGTTTAATGTCATACTCTGTACCTGGATATAGGGTTAAAAAGCTATGTATAAAAGGTTGTGATGTGGAGCTCCCGGTGTTGGACTGGAATGGGCACAGTAAGAAGTCTCACAACACCAGGTTAAAGTCCAACAGGTTTAATTGGTAGCATGAGCTTTTGGAGCATTGCCCCTTCATCAGATGACTCACCTGATGAAGGAGCAGTGCTCCAAAAGCTCATACCACCAATTAAACCTGTTGGACTTTAACCTGGTGTTGTGAGACTTCTTACTATAAAAAGTTAGAGGATGTATCCCTGTTTCTGTGGATATACATTAGGAATCTTTATGTTAAGAATCTAATTACAAAATTCAGCTATTTACCAGTAGTCGAGGAACTTGTGACTGTTGGTGTCTTGGTTGTTGAAGATACTTCTAAAGGAGCAAAACAAAATCTTTATGAACAAATGCACCTACTTTGCATCCTCCATTGTTGATGCAACAAATGCATCCTCCAACTTTTTATAGTAAGAAGTCTCACAACACCAGGTTAAAGTCCAACAGGTTTAATTGGTGGTATGAGCTTTTGGAGCACTGCTCCTTCATCAGGTGAGTCATCTGATGAAGGGGCAATGCTCCAAAAGCTCATGCTACCAATTAAACCTGTTGGACTTTAACCTGGTGTTGTGAGACTTCTTACTATAAAAAGTTAGAGGATGTATCCCTGTTTTTGTGAATATACATTAGGAATCTTTATGTTAAGAATCTAATTACAAAATTCAGCTATTTACCAGTAGTCGAGGAACTTGTGACTGTTGGTGTCTTGGTTGTTGAAGATACTTGTAAAGGAGAAAAACAAAATCTTTATGAACAAATGCACCATTTGAACTTTTGATAATTGTAAGAATTAAGTTCAGGAGCATTAACAATTATTTTTTACTTAGCTAGAATGATGCATTGCTTAAACTTAGCATCTATGCAGGATGTAACCTAAGACAAAAAGAGTTCTGATGAAGGGTCATCCATTCTCAAAATGTTAGCTCTTGTTCTGTCTCCACAGATACTGTCAGACCTGCCGAGATTTTCCAGCATTTTGTTTTGGTTTCAGATTTTAGCTCTCGCAGTTATTTGCTTTTATTGAAGTAGTTGATGCATTAACATATGGGCTTGCTCTTACCAGCTCAGTGCCCTGGTCAGTCAGTCTGGCGAGCTGAGAAGATCGTATATGAGGGTAAAAATCCAACTTGCACTGGGCATGAATTGGTTTTGTATCTTCCCGGTCCTGTTTTGCCAGCAAGAATGGCTTGGTGCCCAGAAAGGAGGAAAAGCCCATTGGCATAGGAGTGTCTTCATTTAAATGGCATAGCTTGTCTGCAACAGCTGCTTCCACTCTCCTGGGCGCTGTCCCACTCGCCAACGAAATGTCACACTGGCGAAAATGACCAGGCGCCATGGCCATGTTGGGGGTATCGGAGGCCAGTGAAGCTCTCAGGTGATCGAGGGCATGGCTGGACAGGGCCCATCAGGCTGTGCCAGCTTGGCAGTGCCTGGTTGGCACCCTGGTAGTGTGCAGCTGGGCACCATAAGTGTGCGGGGGGCAGTGCCGAGGGGGTGGGACCTGAGTTGGGTTCGGGCAATGACGGGGGATATGCACGATGATGGTGGGGGATTATGCAGGGTGAAAAGCTCTGCAAGGGCAGGGTGGGTTATGCAGGAATGGGCGTCAGAGGGGGTTGTAATGGGGTTGGAGGAAGGGGATATGTCAAAGGTCCACCAGAGGGCACATCAGGAGGGTCCTGATGTCCCAATACTGATGACCTCTTCACACCTGTCAGGATCTTATATGTTTCAATCAAATTGCCTCTTACTGTTCTAAATTCCAGTGGAAATAAGCCTTGCCTGTTCCTCATTAGACAACGCACCCATTCAGGTATTAGTCTGGTAAACCTTCCCTGAACAGCTTTTAACACATTTACATCTTTCCTTAAATAAAGAGACCAAACTATTCACAATTCTCCAAAAAATGGAGAAACTAGTGCCCTGTAGGACTGTAGCATAACTTCTCTTTTTTAAGATATCTCCCTCAATGATAACATTCTATTAGCTTTCCTAATAACTTTCAGTATCTGTACACAAGCCTTCTGAGATTTATAATTCATTCAACTGGTTCTGATCTACAATCAGCACTTCACAGCTTTGCAATCTTTCAACATTTTGATAACCTGCTTCTTTTTGTCCTTCACCATATTTAATTGCAGCGTTGCCTTGCTCCACAATGGTACATTTAGAAAAAGAATACTTATCTTTGCTCCTTTCGACGCTCAAACAATGCTTCCTAATTCCCCGGCTGGAATTCTCTGGCCATTTATGTCGGCAGGATTCTCTGGTCCCGCTGCCAGCTCATCTCCTGCGATGGGTTTCCTGGTGGCGTGTGGTGGCCTCAATCAGATTTCCCATCGACAGTGGCAGGACCAGAGGACCCAGCTAACAGTGAATGGCACACTCCACATCCCACTGGGGGGAGACTGGAGAATCTCACCCTCTGTAATTCATTAGTGATGGGCTGAAATTGACTGACTTGTTTCTACTATTAAGCACAGTTAAGTAGGCCATTATTCTATCCATAATTGATAGATTAATGAGTAATACATTTGATTAAGCTATGTGGGGGTATCGTGGTATCACTAGATTATTAATTCCAGGGGCAAGCTAATGATCTAGGGACTTGAGTTCAAATCCTGTCATAGTAGCTGCAAGAATTTAAACTTGATTAATGATTTTGTTATTGGACAACAAATTTTATGAAATTGGGCACACAAAATGGAAGCAAACTAAAAGCCCTCCACTAAAATCACAAAGTAACAGACACCAATCAATAGGCAAGAGCATGCTTTTAGAATGCAAATGAGAGCTAGCACATAAGGGAAATAAGGGAACAGGATGGCACCTACAGGAACTAAATTAAAGAACACATCCTCACCCCATCAGCACTTCTAAACCAGTCAAACAACCCATGGAGACACCTAAAATTAACATAGTTAAGGAAGCGTCCCTGGCCCCTCAAGCCTCTTTGAGATCAATAACACACCTATGGTTCAAACCCCAGAGACTCCAGACCATTGATAACCAATCAGACAAGAACGATTAACACACACTTAAAACAATTGCTCCAAAACCCAAAAACATCAAAACAGGATGGCTGAAGTCAAATACTGTAAATAAAGGATTAGCATTTGAAATGCGAAGTTCAGGTATAACTGTAGCCCGTTGTGGGACAGTCTTTAGAGCGCTTTCGGGACAGTCCGATTGTACGTCCTGACTGTGCTTCTCCGTCGACGTAAAGAAAATAAAGCTGTGCCGTTATTGAACTTCACCCTGAGTCCGTAGTGGTCGTTTCGCCCACTCGCGCTAACAACTTGAAATTGAAAAAATGCCTATCCCAGTGCAGTAGGGCAAAACCCAGAAAGAGTGGGCTGCAGCAGGAGAGGTATGTACGGAAAGGGTTAAACAGACAACACTGTAGCAAGCACACTCACTGCAGGCAGGCAGGACAAAAGACAAATAACTACATCTCAGATGACACTACAACAATCACACCCCAGATGGAATCGCTCGAAGGTCACAACAACCATATGAGAATTGGTATCAATTATCAAGGCCCCAAAAGGTCCAGAGGAACCATTGTGCCTCTGAAAACTTAATCAAATATCCAGGAGATGTGACAATTAACATCCCATTGAAGTCAGTTTGACAAATACAACGCTTTGATATTGTAAATAGGTAGTAGACAAGAGATGGCCAGAAAATGATTAAAGCTAAAGCACACAAGACAATGGAACCATATAAAGTAATCAAAAACAGAACTGTAATGAAACCATTGCTGATTATCATAAAAATCCATCTGGTTTCATTTTCCTTTAAGAAAGGACAGCTGTTGCCATTAGCTGGTCTGTCCCACATGTGACGCTGTTGGTGTGCAAGCCACTCAATTCAAGGACAATTAGAGATGGGCAACAGATTCTGGCCTTGCCAGTGATGCCCACTTTTCATTCAAGTACAGAAAAAAAGACGACACTGAAGGCTAGAAATAGTCTAATTTCCTTTTGATTTTATTTTGCTTTGAAAGTATTAAATAGGCCAACTTACCACGGGATTTTACAAATCAGATTTTTTTTTTATTAATTCATGGGACAAGGGCGTTGCTGGCTGCCCAGCATTTATTGCCCATCCCTAGTATTATATGCCAATGTAAAAGCTGCTTGTTATATGGAAATGTTTTGATTGCTCACATGCATCACTTTAAATAAGAACATTAACCTAATGTTTATTTACCAATCCTGAAGATTATTTTAACAGCATTGGGTACTTGGCACACTCAGGGTCCTGGGATAGGAAGGGAAGAAATTGGCCAATTACAAGACAGAGGAAGTGACTATTGTGGCACTATACCACTTGAAAATAAATGTTTTAGAGGTTCATGGCACATTATACATAGAGCGTCAGGTTGCTGTGTTCATTTATGTGTTCATGTCTATGACACTCGTTTGGAGGTTTTTAAACTTTAGAGAAAGTAGAATTGCTCCTTTGCTCCAAATCCCCTCAGTTCTCTGCTGGAGGCTTTGTCTCTCTGTTGGAAAGCAGTTCCATACAACACTCACAGTGACTGTGATCTCCGAAGCTGCTCACTGAGTGTCCTTGCTTTATGTCAGCACATGTGCATACCCAGCAATACATGTGAGGAGGATAGTGACCAGGAACCCTTTCCCTGTCTAACCTATAGTATAACAGTCAATATGTGCACCATGTGGACTACATTCAGTTAATTCAGCTTGGGTCCTGGCTGCTTTCCTATCTGTCTGGCACAGTGACTTATTATTTAAACCTGCTGAACCAGCAGCAAATACACCCTGCCGTATTGCTAAGAAAGAAACATGTTTAATGTCAACAGTGTTGTAACTGCTGTTCCTTTCATGGGCTGTAATACATTAAAGAGTTGTACTAATGCCAGTAATAATACCATTCTGTAGCTATTCATTATATATTCATTATATATTATTATGCTGCAGACTTATCAAAAGATATAATTACCTTTGCAGTTCACATTTCCATCAATGCAGGCACTGTAACAAAAAACAGTATCATAGTTTTAGAATTAGCTACAGCATTTCTTTAAATCGTTGTTTGTTTGCTTGACCACAAAGCCTTTAGAGTCATTGTATCTCTACAGTGCAGAAGGAGGCCATTCAGTCCATCGAGTCTGTACCGACTCTCCAACAGAGCATCCAACCCAGGCCCTACCCCTGTAATCCCACATACGTACCCCACTAATCCCTCTAATCTACACACCTTGGGACATTAAGGGGCAGTTTAGCATGGCCAATCCATCTAACCTTCACATCTTGGGACTGTGGGGGGAATCTAGTGCACCTGGATGAAACCCACGCAGACATGGGGAAAACATGCAAAACTCCTCACAGACAATGACCCAAGGCCGGAATTGAACCCGGGTCCCTGGCACTGTGAGGCAGCAATGCTAACCACCATGCTGCTCATAACAGCTCATCATTGACTTTTTAATTTGAGAAGAAAATAAACTCATTAAAGAAATGAAAATAATGAAAATATCCTGCTGCTCCGTATCATTTTTGATAAATACATAGTAATAAAATGTGTTAATAGATAAGTACCCACAGACAGAAATTCTGTGTGAAGATGTGACAATATTTAAGATTCCTAACTTCTCTGTGTGGTCACCTATGTTTAACGGTGTCTCTTGTAACCTCATTTGGATGAATTGAGACTAATTTAGGTTCTAATTATTGTGTTAGAAAGCAAGTTTTAAAATAGTTTTCATTTTATAATGTCCTGGCATCATTTAAAATGGAATCATTCCATGATCTGTCTGCCAATCAGCTTGGCTGAAGTTCCAATACTGTATTAAGGTCCACAAGAAAATTCAATTTATTGTATTTATTCAATTTCTGTAGAGATACCATACCAATTTCTGCAGTCGCTGCTTTGTTCGCCACCTGCCAATATTTCCCCATTGTAATAGCAAGTACATTCGGATAAGTTGACGCATTTCATTCTGTTTTCGTCCAGGTATGGAGCATTCTCTGGGCACTTTGGATAACAACCTATGTTTAATAGGAAGTGACAGGATCAGAGTGAGGTAACAACACTCCATAGCACCAGCAAGTTAAACAAAAACCCCAAATGTTGGAAATTAGAAACAAAACTGATAACAAGATCTCATCAGGAAACAAACTCTAGACCATTGCACGCATTTTCACCGTCTTCTGCTTTCAGTTTTGCATTATACCTGTGATCACTGATAGTTGCTTAAGCTATTCTAAAGATTTCAGTCTTTCAAAAATGCTCTTTTGACCATTTATCTTTTTGTAAACCTGCATTATTTGGGGGAAAACTGGGCTGCTGGAAATATGTGCTACTGACAGTCATTATGAATGATTAAAAAGTGAGTAGAATTCTTCACAGTTCACAAAATGGACAGATTGCATCTAAGCAGGAAGGACATATATATTCTGGCTGGGAGGCTTGCTAGTGTCACATGGGAAGATTTAAACTAGGTTGGCGGGGGGGGGGTAGGAACCAAAGCAAAGGTGAATTAACTGAAGGGGATTAGAGAGTAGGGCCAGTAAAACTCAGAAAGAGCAGACAGGGTGTGGTTGCTAATCAAAGATGGCCTGGTGGACTGAAGTGCATTTCTTTCAATGTGAGAAGTGTAACAGGTAAGGCAGACGAACTTAGAGCTTGGATCAGTACTTGGAACTACGATATTGTTGCTATTACAGAGACTTGATTAAGGGAAGGACAGGATTGGCAGCTTAATGTTCCAGGATACAAATGTTTCAGGCAGGATAGAGGGGGATGCAAAAGGGATGGGGGAGTTGCACTACTGGTTAAGGAGAATATCACAGCTGTACTGTGGGAGGACACCTCGAAGGACTCACAGAGCGAGGGAATATGGATAGAACTCAGCAACAGAAAGGGTGGAGTCACAATGTTGGGATTTACAATAGGCCACCTACAGCCAGCGGGAAATAGAGGAACAGATATGTAGGCAGATTTTGGCAAGGTGTAGAAGTAACAGGGCTGTTCCTGCGCTGTAGGGTTTCTATAATCCTAACCACAGGGATTGTGGCTCCATTGGTTTTCTGGGCTTTTTAATTATATTGTGTATTGCTAATGAATAATAAGGGTTCCTAACCTCAGTTTTATACCATCTTAGGAAAATATCACAGGGAATGTCTTAATACAGACATTGAACAATAAAAAAAACACAATGGTTTCAAATACAACCTTCAAGAATTGCAGAATACTTCTTTCCTATGTAATGGTCTGAGCACGTTTTTGTTGTTAATGTTCCACATGGTTGATAATGCCAACTCCATTCACCAGGTGTGTTATAATAATCACAATACACAGCTGCAATTTCAAATGGAAATAGTTAATATGCAATCAGAAATATTGGTTCAGTCTCATATATAATTGTAATACATCTAATCATAACATCTGATCAAGTCACGCAACAAAGTCATCAATCACAATTTTACATTGAAACAGACCATAAGCAGGGGATAGCACTGTGTTTAGTACTGCTGCCTCACAGTGCCAGGGATCCGGATTTGATTCCAGCTTTGAAAGACTGCACGTTCTCCCCATGCCTGCATGGGTTTCCTCCGGATGATCCAGTTTCCTCCCACACTCCAAGGAGGTGTAGGTTGGATGGATTGACCATGGCCATGCTAAATTGCCTCTTGGTACCTAAAATTGTCTTAGTTATGGTAAATGCACTGGATTATAGGGATAGGACAGGGAGGTGGGCCTGCACAAGATACTCTTTTAGAGAATCAGTGCAGACTTGATGGGCTGAATGGCCTCCTTCTGCACTGCAGAGTTTCTATTGATAACCAATCATCATTTAATCACAGAATTGTTACGCTCCAGAAGGAGACCATTTGGCCCATCATTTCTGTAGCATCTCTCCAAACGTACATTGTGACTCAGTGCCATTCCCTTGCCTTTTCCCCTACTCTGCATATTGTTTCCATTCAAATAACCATCTAGCACCCTCCTGAATGTCTCAATTGAATTTGCCTCCACCACACTTCCAGGCAGTACATTCCAGATCCGACCACTTGCTGTGTGGAAAAGTTTTTCTCACATCGTATTTGGAAATTATTACTGAATTATAAATTTATTGCTGAACTTTCGCTCAGACATTCTCCCCTTTGAAAAAACACATTTAATGCAAAGCATTGCCCATAATGCTATTGAATAAGAGATGTGACAGACCCCCGTCATTACATGTGAGATAGTTTAGACTTACGGCATTGTTCTGGGGTTCTCCAGTCAACACAAACGCCAGCTTTGTTACAAGCTTCTGCATACACGGCGACAGCCGTGCAGAAACCCAGATATTTCCCTTCCAAATCACAGGCACAAGCTTCTTGGGTACAGGCCTCATAGAATGGTGTAGGATCAACCTGATAAATATAGCGTCAGTTATATATAAACAGGAACAAACAGAGAAACATTTGCACTATTTAGAGGTGATGTGGAGGTGCTGGCGTTGGACTGGGGTGAGCACAGTAAGAAGTCTCACAACACCAAGTTAAAGTCCAATAGGGTTTTTTTTCCTGGAAACACGAGCTTCAGAGCACTGCTCCCTCAGGTGAGTGGAGGTTAGTTCACAAACACGGCATATATAAGCAAAGAATTGCAAGATAATTACAGATTAGAATGTGAAGAATGGTTAGAATGTGAGCCTTTTCAGATACAAACAGTGTGTATGGAGACAGGGATAATCACAGGTTAAAGAGATGTGACTTGTCTCAAGCCAAGACAGTTAGTAGGATTTTGCAAACCCAGGCAGTATGGTGGAGGTTACAAGTACTGTGACATGAACCCAAGATATTTAGAGGAATTGAGAGGTAAAATCCAAAGGAATACTGTCTTGTTTTAAAGATAAACTGATAAGGATGTTATAATAAACAGGGATATAATGCAGGGGAGGCTGGTCTTGGGTTCATTGACGGTACTCAAGCCTCCACATGAGGAAGTTAAGGACTCAAAACAAATTCTAGCTGCTTGAGTAGACAAGTTAAGCAGGCACTGTGGTGCAGCACCAGTGCAGAGACAGGGTGGGTGCTACACTGCTGGGACTGCTGCCTTTTTCGATGAGACAAATTAAGAGCCTGTATTCCCTTTCCGGTAGACCTAAAAGATCCCATGGCAATATTTGAAGAACAACAGGTGAGTTACCTTTGTGTCTCGGGCACAACTCTCTCTGAACAAATACCATTGGAAGGAAAGAGAATATTTGCTAGTTTAGCTTGTATCTGATTGTAGACCTGAATGTAAATTGGATGCTGTGTTTCCATTTCCTTACAACAGTGACTAATCTGTAAAAGTACTTGGGTGACAGTGAAACTCTGTAGGATATACAGGGGAGGTGAAAAGAGTGATGGAAATGGACATTTCTTTTTTCTTTACAAAACAAGAATCAATCTTAAAGGGGCTTTGCTTAAGTGCTTGAATGAATACTTGAGATGCCACGGGTTGAAGTCATTGTGTTGGGTCCCTATCTAAAATAACATGTGCCCTTTCAGTCGAGTTACCTTTTTATGGCATGATTGAAAGATGGCATGTTTAATTATGCCACATTTCCTATGTGCCCATGCTAAACAGTAAGGGTTTCTATCACACGGCGATGTTTGATTGACTGTATCTGAGCAGGTCATCGATTTCCAGCTATTTCCAAATTCCACTGCACTGGTCACCAAGGAGTTCCCTTTTGTTGTTAGATCATCTGAAACATCATCATTGAAATTTCCACACAGGCCGCATACTTGGTTCTGCAATAAAAGTACAAGATTACAGGGGGGGTAAAGCCCAAAAAAATCACGTTTGCAAGAAAAAGATGCACATTTTCCTCAGCACCTGATTTGATTATAAGTACACTATTGCACACAAACTTATTTAAGGATTTACAAACAGCCTTGGTATACAGTTGTTACTTTGGAAATAATTAGTGAAAAGAGCTGTGCTCGTAAAGATTTTACAGGTTTATCTAGCCAAGAGACCATTAGTAATAAGTAATGATTTGTAAATAAATAAAACTTCCTGAGGTCAACAGTTTTGAGGGTGGAAGGAGCTCATCAAGTCACATCTATATCCGGAATTATTTGAATTTTCTCTTTCTTTAACTCTATTGCAAACAGAAACATTCTTTCATGACTTTTGTTTCTTTATTTTTTTTTATTCATTTGTGGGAAGTGGACGTTGCTGGCTAGCCAGCATTTATTGCCCGTCCCCAGTTACCCTTGGAGGGCAGATGAGAGTCAACCACATTGCTGTGGCTCTGGAATCACATGTAGGCCAGACTAGGCAAGGATGACTGACTTCCTTTCCTAAAGAACATTATTCAGTGTTCCTTGATGACTTGTATTAGGATTTCCTGCATTATTGTTCTAAGTAACAAAAAAAAACAAATTGGGTGCAATCTTACCTTCCGTTCATGCCAGGTTCCCACTGCAGCAAAGACAGAGAATTTGGCAACAAGCCAAATCTCCATCACTGTAGTAGGATGGGAAAACCCTGCTGGCATGAACAGTTGGAAAATTCAAGCCATTGATGTGAAATAAATTTGTGAAGAAGTCCTTTATTGACTAAATGACTCATTCATATCCTCAGTTTGTTTTCTACTATGATTAATAAGGACAAATATGAATATGTGGATTTTCACACCATTCTTACCTTCCATCTTGAATCTAGTGTAATTGAAAGCCTTGTGCTTTTGTCCCATATCACAGTGATCCCATTGGAAAATGTAAGGATTAAATAGAGCCCAACAGTGTGGCGTGAATAGAAATTATCTGCGCAGTAGGTTTGATTCGTAAGCTTCTCAACTGTCTCCACATGGCTATCAGTTAGAATGAGTTCCTTACCCTGGAAGAACACATGTACGGTAACTTACGTTTGAAGTTCAAATATTGTTAGCAGCTACTTAAAATCTGATTCAAGAACAGAAAAAAAGATACAATTATAATGAGAAGTAGCAGAGCACCTCGAGTAAGATCCGGATATTTCTTGAACAAGTCATTCCCCTTTCACAACAAGGAACACTCTCGGTGAGTATTTGGAATGTGCCTTCTCGACGATTACATTGGTCCTGAAAATAAAACAATTAATTTAGACTGGGACATGGTGCATTAAATTTACATTTGTTAAGCCCGTGATGATACTGTGTCTTTAATGAAATGTATTTGAGTTATGTTCTTGCGCATGTTCTGCTATGGCAGTTCTATGTATTCTGAGCTAGTCTGTTTGCAACCAGCATACTGTATTGTTGCTGCAGCAGCATAATTGCTTCTAATTGGTAGAGCATTTGTTTTTGTCTGAACTAATGCTGTTCTGCTGTTTTGAGTGTTTTCCACTTGGATTTTGCAGAGTAGGGCTGATTGGGGATTACTAGCAGGTATGGTCATGTGATGGGTGGAGCTAGATTTATACAGAGCGCTGCTTAAATGCTTCTTTTAAATTAAGATAGAGCAGTGTCTCTCTCTTTTGTTTCTGAAGCCTGAAGACTGGGAGCTGCCAGAGATGAGATTTACTTATCTGAAGTTTTGTTGTTTTGTGGATATATCCTACTCTGGAAACTGCTGTCTGGATCTCTGTCCAGAAGTGTTAAAAAGCTAGAAATCTAGCATCACGTAAGCATCTTTGGTTTCTGTGCTAACTGGTTCTACAGAAGAGATATGTGTCTATGGGGACTGCTGCTGAATTGCAACAAAAGCTGGTAAGAATTATACATTGTCATTGTCATTTATAAGTATGGTAATTGCTAAAAGTTATGCTAATTCTTCCTGTTATATTCTAACTTTGTTCTTAAATAAAGTTTGTTTTGATAAAAGCTTCCTAGTGGGAAGCTTGAATATACCTGGAGTAAAACACCTTATACTCACCCCAATGCCGAAATCAAATGTAGGAGTTAGAGTCTAAGTTATCTTTATAAAATACCTTGGACTTTTGATCTGGTCTTAAATAAGACTCCAATACAGTTATATTACAAGAACCATGAGCACACATCACAAATACCGAACTGGATAACCATTAACCATCTCAACAGTCAGAAAATGCAGAGGCACACACGTTTATTTACTAATGTAATTCAAAAGTAATCATCTTTTGAACATTAACCTATAGTTTGAGGTTTTATATTGCTAACAAATCACCCTTGATTCAGACATTCGCTTTGTCACACCCTGGTGACTCACCACTTGTGCTGCTTTAAACACTGTTGATACGTTTCCATATAAAATAATTACATTGTAAATATCGATTCATCAAATATTTGTATTTCTGCTTTTATCATTTCACTTGCATGATATTTTTGAATAGCCAAACAATATAAACATGTGGAGGACATGTGTCCTGTGGCATGTGGTGTCGTTAAAAGAGACCACAAATTACATCAGTTATTTTCATAGAATTCCTAGGAGGAGGCCATTTGGCCCGTATAGCCTGCACCGACAACAATCCCACTCAGGCCATATCCCTGTATTTACCTGACTTGTCCCCCAACACTAAGGGGCAAATTAGCGTGGCCAATCTACTAACCTGTACACCTTTGGACTGTGGGAGGAAACAGGAGCTCCCAGAGGAAACCCACATTGACACGGAGAGAATATATAGACTCCACACAGACAGCGACCCAAGCCAGGAATTGAACCTGGATACCTGGCACTATGAGGCAGCAGTGCTAGCTGCTGTGCCATCATGCTGCCCTTCGTGTATATAAAATCATGACTGCCGCTAAGTAGGATATTGATAATTTTGAACCCATACGCACCTCAACAAAAATATATTCACAGTTTCCATCATAGACATATCTTTTCCCATCGAAGGTGATGTAATGCCCATCGCCATAAACTTCACATGTTTTTGGGCATTCTCTATTGGTGCAGATCCATGATCCTCTTTGGCAGGTGCTTCAAAACAGAAGGCACAATGATGTTGATTAGTGTCACGCAGCACGTGACACGGTTTGCAGCATATAACCGTATGTCAGATCACATTTGCTTAATCTTACCATTTGTTGCAATCCCTTTGGATTATTGTTCCATCACTGTAAACTTCACCACTAAATTCACAGGGGCAGTGTTCACGAGCAACGCAGTTGCCATCGTTGTCCTCCACAAGGCCACCGTGACAGACACAGCCAGGGACACATGGACTCTGATTTAGGAAGAGGTTCAAATAACACTGTTGACTTCAAACTGTTTTCAGTGAAATTTCAGCCAATGGAATTTTCAACGTCTACTTAAATCTTTTCCACATACCATGCTTGATCCCTATCGGGTGTGATCTTACCACATGTTCACGCCATACTACCCCTGCAGCGAAGACTGCAACACGATGGGAAAATCCCACCGGCATGAATGATTGAAAAATTCTGGCTATAGATTTAAACTTCAAGCTTCAGGAATTAATTTAGAATTCATAGGCCAAAATGGCATCACAGCCACATTTTTTAACATGTAAAAATTGAGGGAAAAGAGAGGCCATTCAGGCCATTGTGCCAATACTAACAGTGAAAGAGTGACCCAGCCTAATCCCACATTGCAATTCTGGGCATGTAGCTCTTACGGCACCTCAAGTACACATCTAAGTATATTTAATTGCTCTGAGCATTTCTTTCTCTTCCAGCCTTTCAGAGAATGAGTTCCAGGCTTCCACCACCCTCTGGATGAAAAGTTTCTCCTTGACTACTCTCTAAGCCTTAAGTAATTTATGGACATTTAACTCCTTTTATGTAATTGTCCCGTTTACATTTCTGCAAACTGAAATAATAATGAGGTTTGTAAATTGATGGAATTGTGTAAGTCACTCACACATGGGGTGTTTAGATCTCGACATGTTCTTTCACACAGGTGTTGAGATGAAGAGGCAGTTTCATTCATGCAGTCAACAAATACTTTCCCATGCGGACAATCTATAGAAAACAACACATAGAAAGGGCTTGGAAAATGGCCTTTCATTAATTAGGTATGGATCTCAAATCATGCATTGTTTGCATGGGGAGAGTCTGTAACATTAGTTACCTGGAGGGTCTGGGTCTGCTGTTGCTTTGATACAATGGAGTTTTCCATCTTGGCAAATGCTGAGCGTAAAATAATTATTAGAATATGTTTTGCATGTATCAAATTTTCCAAGTTTTAAAATGATTGGGAAATGCTTACCAGGGCATGCCGTGCATATTAATACTCTGCCCTTTCTCGATAAGCCGACCTTCGTTATAACATGGGCACTCTGAACTGTCCACACACACTCTGTTTCCATCCATGTACTTTCCCTCAGGGCAGCCACAGCCATACACTGGAACATCCTGAACACTGCAAGTGTAATCACTCTCCGATAGTGAAAGACAGGTACGGTTACACGTTCTCATGTCATCCTCAAAGACCTGAGATTTACTGCACGACACATCTAGAAACACATCATAACCAATCATGTAACCAAAGATTTCAGAATAAAAATCATACCTTTTGCATGTCATAGATTTGTAGAGGTTTACAGCATGGAAACAAGCCCTTCTGGCCAACTTGTCCATGCTATAAAGTTTGACTTTACAAGACTCTAAGGATGGAATCTTACTACCACTCAGCCAGTGGATTTTCCCATTCCTCCGCAGAGAGCGGAGAGTTGGCTGGCCACCAAATTCTCCAAATTTGCTGCAATGGGAGCGTAGCGTGAATGGCAGGTAGACTAAACCTACACTTGAGGGTTTCCCACTGAAGAGACAGTAGGACTTTTACATTGTGATCTTTTTCCCCACTTATGCAAATCTTTGACAATATTTTCAATGAACATGTTCCTCATGTTGGGATTGGGAAGGCGGGATTGGGGGGTGGAGTGGGGGCTGGAAAGTCCCATCCTGTGACTGCTAACTATTTTGTCTTGTGCATGGCAAATGTTATTGTGATTCCTGACGGGAGGCATGACAATATTTGTATCTTCGTCAATATGTTTTGCTGTGGTGAGTTAGAATTTCCACCCTCCCACCACCACCACCACTGCCCTCCCACTTCAACCTCTGAGGGGGCTGACTAGCTATTGAAATCTCCATTCACATTGGTGGGACTGGAAGATCCCACCCATGTGAAGGGTAGGAAAACTCCAGCCTAAGTCTTCAGACTCCTGGAAAATGGAAAGGTTGTGATTACGTACTGCAAATGTTTTCTCTCCAGTTTCTGAGAATGATACCATGGGCAGCGCACTCGTGAACGTACGCTCCCAACCCAGCACACAGACAGTCATTGATGTTCTCACAAGCACAGGTAGCAGCAACACACATCTGGAAAAATAGACGGAAGGAAGTTAGGCTAGTATATCACAATTTTTGTTTCCCACAATGATAGATAATCTAGACTTCCATGAACAAATAGGCCATTAAACATACAAATCACCGCAGCTTGCTGTTGCCGCAATAGTTACTCAACAGTCAATATGTAAACAGAACAATCAGTTGTTGCAGTCTCAGATATAAAACTAATATTGATAATGGGGCAGACTTTCTGATGAACTGCAAACACTGTCACAGGAGACGTGTTTGTGATTTACAAATATTGCAAGATTTTTGCTTAAAAAATTATTCAGCATATTTCTATTATCTGGGACCCCTGCACTACTAAAATAACACTAAAGTAACATATTCTCCCTTCTGATATCCTCAAAGTAATGGCATCCATCTGTTAGTCTATGCTCTGCAATTACTAATCAATTTAGTAACTGTTTATCTACATGTCTACTGAGATCCAGTTATCTATTTGAAAGATAGACAAATATTATTCTTTCAATTCATCAGTTTCATTTTATGGACAGAGTTGGACAGATAAACAGGAACCTCTTAACTCTAACACTAAACCTTTCCCTTTTGCTTGTAATCAGTGGGATTTATTTTGAAAAGGTACGTGTTTCTGACAATCCACAGGAGTGTAGTCATTTGAAACGAGCAGCAGGCTTTTCATGTACTTATACAAAGAGGATTATTTATTGACATAGTCATCCTGAAGGTGTAAATCAGTCACACATCACATACTCAAAAAAAACACAATGAAAGAAGGTATGCACTTCTACATGGAGTAAGAAGTCTCACAACATTAGGTTACAGTCCAACCAGTTTATTTGATGAGATAGATTACTATCAAATAAACTGGTTGGACTTTAATCTGGTGTTGTGAGACTTCTTACTGTGTTTACCCCAGTCCAAAGCCAGCATCTCTACATCACTTCTACATGGAGAGAGACTTCAGTGCAAAGTGTAAATAAAAACAGGTCATGCCTTTGTGAGTGCCATGAAGAAGAATGCTTTTTCCACACTTGAATTGCAATTCAGGTAACTTCGGATGGCTGGGGGTTGGCTGTCAGAATCATTTCAAAGAGAAGAATGTTCAGCGATCATGAAGTGAGGCAGCTTTGATATACAGCAGAGGGTAGATAGTAGGTGGACTTTCAGTATCAGAGAACCAACTTCAGTCGCATGGTCCACAGCCATTGTTTATATGCTAAAAGGTAGTTGGGCTTTTATGCCCAACTTGTAAATAACTGGTTTCATTGGTTGTCCTTTGTCATATTGCAATAAACCGGGTGGGGGGGGTGGTGAAATCTTCCCATCCCACACACCACGGGAATCGTAGCAGATGAGAGATGGACCATGCAAAGGTCTGTTGACCTCAGGTGGGACTTTCCAGTTTTTGGGGCGAGCGGGGCTGGAAAATCCCATCCAGGGAACCCATGGACTGTGTTTTGGAGTAAGCTTCAAACAATGGCAGGTGTGAATTCCATAAAGAAGCCCTGTCTCAACATATCCATCGAAGAGGGACATCCTCACATAGTATAACTGAAGTTTTTGCTTCCTTAAACCTTAGGGCGGCACGGCACCACAGTGGTTAGCACTGCTGCTTCGTGGGTCCAGGGACCTGGGTTCGAACCCCGGCTTGGGTCACTGTCTGTGTGGAACATTCTCCTCGTGTTTGTGTGGGTTTCTTTCGGGTACTTTGGTTTCTTCCTACAGTCCAAAGATGTGCAGATTAGGTTGATTGGCCATGCTAAAATTGCCCCTTAGTGTCCTGATTTGTGTAGATTAGTGGGTAAAAATATGTAGGGATATGGGGGTAGGGCCTGGGTGGGATTCTAGTTGGTGCAGACTTGATAGGCCGAATGACCTCTTTTTGCACTATAGGGTTCTATGATTCTATCTTGACAGTCTGGATTGAAGTTTCAGAAATCACCTGATTCCCTTGGTATTTATCTTGACAGCTCACCAGTGTTCTTCCTTAAATAAATAAAGGCAATTCCAGAAACTTCCATAAGGGCACACAGTCCATGTTTAAAGTTACGAGTATGACATGCCTTTTATTGATCACGAGGTGGAGATGCCAGTGTTGGACTGGGGAGGGCACAGTAAGAAGTATAGACAAAGACACATGATAATTACAGATTACAATGTGAAGAATGATTGGAATGTGAGTCTTTATAGGTAATCAAGTCTTTACAGGTACAAACAGTGTGCGTAGAGGAAAGGATAATCACAGGTTAAAGAGGTGTGAATTGTCTCAAGCCAGGACAGTTTGTAGGATTTTGCAAACCCAGGCAGTCTGTTGGGGTTTACACGTAGTGTAACATGAACACAAAGTCCTGGTTGAAGCTGTCCTCATGCGTGCAGAACTTGGCTATCAGTTTCTGCTAGGTGATTCTGTGATATATATTTGTGTGTGTGTGTGTGTGTGTGTGTGTATTTGCCATGTTTGTGAACTTGTGTCCACTCACCTGATAAAGAAACAGTACTCAAAGCTTGTGATTCCTGACAAACCTGTTGGACTTTAACCTGGTGTTGTGAGACTTAGTGACAGACATAAATGCTAATAAGAGTCATGTTCATTGCATCCGTTGACACAGAACCCAACTCTGATTTATCTTCCGTTTTCTGAGATTCCTAAATAATTAGCTTGCTGCCCCAAATACCCTTAACGGCTTTAGCAGAGTTTTGCTCGCCCACTTCTCTTGTTCGTACACCTCTCCTGTCAAGAAGTCCATTGCTCAGAAACACCAGAGCCAGAATTCTCCGACCTCATCCATGGCTGAGATACTCTAGTCCTGCTACAGAGAACAGAGATTTGGCCACGTTCTTGCTGGCAGCCATGGCGGGGCATGCAAGACGTGAAGAATTCTGGCCAAATTGTCTAGAAGTGTTTAGAGCAAACCTTGGCAGCTCACGGCATCATTTTATGACAGTACTTTGGGAGTGTAAGCATGGAAGATGCAATATATAGGTAATTAGTACAATTCCCCCTTTATAAAATCTTATCACGGGTAATATTTATATTTGAGGTACTTTCCAGTTCACAGAACAGTACTTTGCAGTTCTACAGTCCAGAAAATTCTGAAGTCCAGAAGTGCCTTGGCTCCAAGCATCCCAGACTGGAACGGTTGGAACATCCCACAGCATTCTAGAGACTCTGGGAGATGTGCCCTGGTGAGGCCAGAAGAAGGAATCACCAGAGCAGGCCTTAATGTTGAAAGTTGGTTTTAGAACTCTCAGAGAGACTGAGGGTGAGTACCTTCAATGGTTTTTGAATGTTATCATGAAGCAAAACAGCAAGATGTGAATACGTTGGAAACTGACAGTTGTTCCCGATAAAGACTAATTATGTGAAAGGGCATGCTGCAAAGTATATGTAAGCAGTGTGTGTTTATTGGTTGTGTTAAGAGTTGTATTTCTGTGTTTCAGAGTATTATTTGCCTGCTAAATAATATTTAGTCAATCTTGGTTTTATTTATTAAAGTTAAAAAGTTTATTTATTAGTCACAAGTAAGGCTGACATTAACCCTACAATGAAGTTACTGTGAAATTCCCCTAGTTGCTACAGTCCTGTGCCTGTTCAGGTCAATGCACCTAACCAGCATGTCTTTCCCAATGTGCAAGGAAACTGGAGCATCCGGAGGGAATCCGTGCAGACATGGGGAGAATGTACAAACTCCACACAGTCACCCAAGCCGGGAATTGAACCCAGGTCCCTGGCACTGGGAGACACCAGTGCTAACCACTGTGCCACCATTATTTATTGTTGTGGTAGTGATGTCTTAAAACTTAATCTTGGGTGGGATTTTACAGCCTCGCTTGACTTGAGACTGGAAAATCCCACTTGAGGACATTTCCATTGTCCGCCCCTCGCCCTCTCCGATTCTGTGGTGGGTGGACGGGGCAGCAGAATGCTGTTGCTTGTCATGTGATTACCTTTAATCACTGTGAATTGAATCTGTTTTTAAAGGGGAACAGATGGCTAAACTCATGACATCTGTTTATATGATTTAATTGTTTTTATTTAATCTTTTTGTGAATATTGAGACATTCCTGTATTGCTGTATTATACTAATTTAGAAGTCAGTAGGTCGCACTTAGTTTAGAAGTTGCAGGCATTTTATAAATTGTTTTGCTAATTCATCTATGAACAACTTCTGATTTTACATTGCTCTGCAGCCTTTCATTCTGTCTCAGAATTCTTACCTGATAATGTTTCATGTAATCCACTGTTGAGTGACACATAGCGAAGGCACCCACCGGATCTTTTAAGAAGGAGCAATGTTGTTTAGCATAATGTTCTGTAAACCAAATTTGAATATGTTATTTTTTTGTCAGTATATGATTTTAAATACTAATTCAAAGGTTATTAATGCAATAAAATACTCTGTTGTACATTCTCTGTTGTACATTCAAAAAAAATCTTAGATCTACAAGCACTCTCTTTCTGTATCATTCTTGTCACGCTTCTGCTGCAATTCAGGGACGATTTTGTGTCTGAGTCCACCGCAAGTACAAACGGTGACACAAACACTCTACCCGTATATCATCACTCCTCTTCTCTGCTGCACTAATCCCCCTTTATCTTTTCTCTTTCCCACTCCCATTCTTCCTTTCTGCTCCATAATGATTCCCAGCTCTGATGCTATCCCTCAATATTACAAAAATCAGCAACACTTCCCCAACAAACCTAACACAAACCTTCCCAGGTTTGTTCAGTTAAACAGAGGCTCCACCAATTCTTCTCGACTCCACAATACCTGCTTCCTGACGAGGAAACACTTCTTCACTGTTTCAGGATCCCACAAATTTCATTATTGCACAACTTCAGCCTACCTAGGGCTTCTTCATTTCTTTTATTTGCTTATTCCATTTTAAACAATGTAAGAGACAAACACTTGGGACCTGAAATTTCGGTTTGAGGTAAGCAGACAATTAGGCTCACATTTATAATGCAACCTACCCATGTAAACTCGTCACCTTAAAATTGCGGCCTCTTTATTTTCTCATGAATTTCTTTTTTCTGCTTTTGGCAACAGCATAATGCAGTTAGTGAAGATAAGCTGTGCAGTGTTTGTGGACACCATATGCAATATTGCTGAATTATGGGACTGAACAAAATCTCTCACTCTGCTGCATTCCAGTTATGTTGCCGTGAAGAAGTGTTGGGTAGAGGCCACTTTTCTTTCCTCATGGTTGTTCATGCAAACAATTGACCGAGAGCACTGTTTATAGTGTATTGCCCTCACCCAATTTCTTGTATATTCATTGCAACCAGTAAACCAAGGGAATGGAAGTCATAAGGGTTATTTTAAAGTCAACTTCAATCGGCCTTCTCAAGGATTTTTAAAAAAATTCATTAGTGGGACATGGGGGTCGCTGTCTGGCCATCATTTATTGCCCATCCCTCGTTGCCCTTGGAGGGCAGTTAAGAGTCAACCACATTGCTGTGGCTCTGAAGTCACATGTAGGCCAGGCCAGGTAAGGATGGCAGATTTCCTTCCCTAAAGGATATTAGTGAACCAGATGTGTTTTTCCAATAATTGACAATGATTTCATGGTCATTAGTAGATTCTTAATTCCAGATACTTTTTATTGAATTCAAATTCCACCATCTGCCTTGGCAGGATTTGAATCCAGGTCCCCAAAACATTAGCTGAGTTTCTGGATTAATAGTCTAGTGATAACAACACAACACTAGGCCATCGCGTTCCCCTGTAAAATGCAAAATAATAGCAACATAGAAAAACTACAGCACAAACAGGCCCTTTGGCCCACAAGTTGCAGTGAACATGTCCCTACCTACTAGGCTTATCTATAACCTCTATCTTACTAAGTTAAATGTAATAATGTTATGTAAAATTTTTTTTGTCATATTGAATTAGTTGACACTTAATTTGCAAATTTTATTGGACTATTTTGCAGGCATTTTAAATAATTCTGCCAGGAATATTTGTATGTTTTGGGACAAAATGATTTAGTACACTTTCAGGCAAAGGTGTCTTGGGATTCCTTTAATGAAATAATTCACCTAATTGTAACATTGCCTCGAAACATTTTATTTGACCACTCAATTTCCATCTTACACTGTTTGCCCAGAATAATGGGCTAAAATATAGAGAACCAAATCCATGCCCAATACTGGTTGTCCTCTGAGTCAACTTAATTTGGCAGAAAATAAATTGACTGAAAAGATGTGCAAATGCTGATTTAAGCTAAAAAAAATACTCTGTGTGGAGGTTTTGTGATATGTTTTCAGGAAATTGACGTATTGATTGGATAGTCTTATCACTATTTGGTCAGACTAAAGAGCACCAGAAATTCACTTTATCCATTCCAAAACTTTTCTTTTACAACACAGCAGAGTAAAACAATTTCTGTGATAGGTGAGAGGAGTGCCCATTTTAATTTACCATTTTCTAAACTAACACATGGAACTGGGTTCTCTGTTTCAGAGCAGTCAGATTCAACTTTCCAGGAATTAACAAAAGCAAGAGGTGCCTCTTCCACAATGTTATATGCAGATAAGAAGTCGTCATTTGCATTGTCATTGAAGGTGCCACATAGTCCTGTGAAACAGAAAATATACATCGTCAAAAGAAAGCATGGATCTGATATTTACTTCCATGCTACAATGTGATTGCACCTGATTCATGCCACTCTCCATTTGTACAGTAAGTGTCAGTAACATCTCCGTTGGTAGCATTCCCTCTTCTTAGTCAGGAGTCTGTGGGTTCAAATTGTACTCCACAGACTGAAACCCATAAACCAGACAGTCGTATCAGGGCAGCACTGACAGAGCTCTGCACAGTCAAAGATGCCATGATATCAAGAAGTTACACCAAGGTTCCACCTGTCCTCACGGGTGGGAACGAAAATCTCTATGGCAATATTTTGAAGAAAAACAGGAGAGTTTGCCCTGATGTCTTGACCAATAGTTATACCATGAGCAGCATTATTGCAACTAAAAGATGATTACGACAGTACTGCATTGCTGTTTGTGAGGCATTGCAACGTGTAAATTGGTTGCTATGTTGCTTAGATTACACCTGTGATTATAATTTTAAAAAACTTTGATGTCCTAAACTCATGACACAAGAGCTAAGAAAACCCACCGATGCCTCTACTTTCTCTGGAGGCTAAGGAAATTTGGCATGTCCGCTACAACTCTCAACAACTTTTACAGATGCACCATAGAAAGCATTCATTCTAGTTGTCTCACAGCTTGGTATGGCTCCTGCTCTGTCCAAGGCTGCAAGGAACTACACAGGGTCATGAAGGTAGCCCAGTCCATCATGCAAACCAGCCCCCCATCCACTGGCTATATGTACATTTTCCACTGCCTCTGAAAGGCAGCCAGCAGAATCAAGGACCCTACGTACCCCAGACACTGTCTTTTAATGGGAAAAAGAGACAGAACTCAGATCACGTACCAACTGACTCAAGAATAGCTTCTTCTCTGCTGCCATCAGACTTTTGAATGGACCTACCTTATATTAAGCTAATCTTTCTCTTCATCCAAGCTATGTCTGTAATACTATATTCTGCATGCTCTCATTTCCTTCTCCCCTAGGTACTCTATGAATGGTATGTTTTGTCTGTATAACGTGCAAGACACAATACTTTTCACTGTATCCTAAGGTACGTGACAATAATAAATCAAGTCAAATATAAAATGCAAGTCAATTTTCAGAAAATACATATACCATAGTAACATCCAAACAGCCATGTGAAAAATCAAAGATTCATAAAGTGCACTGCAATAAATGTATGATAAATTCTTGTACTTTAGGCATTGTGCAAGTTAATCCAAATTTAAATTGTGAAAGAACTGGTGAATGCCTGACAGTATTAAGAATAAAGTGAGAGAAAGCAAGAGAGAGGGAGTGAGAGAACCATGTTTACTGTATATCAGGCTGCATTAATGCAAAACCATAAATGCAAGGAAAATGTGATTAGAATAATCTGGATCATAGCCAAATGCTTGTTCTAATTGTTTTAGAGGAATTAATGTAAAGCATTGGATAAGCAATTAATTAAGTATATTTTGCAAGTTTTAAATACATGACCTTTGGTGCTTCCCTGAGCTTCTTCTGGCAATGATATGTAAAGTTGCATGACGGGAGATATCTGTACTTGCATCTTCATTCCAGAATTCATTGCTACTTGAAGGAACATTGAAGACTGTCGAAATATCATTACATCACCTGTAGGAAGAAAACTAATCAGCTTCATTGTTATTCATTATTTCAGTAAATCGAATGAGATTATTTATTTTACCTCTTGAAAATGGAAGTCCAACTTTATTCCCTTCAGAGTAAACATTGCCATCATTAGTGAATGTATACCAGGTCTGCACAGGAGATAAAAGCAAACATTTCTTTGCTTAATTTCTGGCTCAAAAACACCGCTGGAAGAAACAGGCCTGAATGCGTAACATTACAAATTCTACTGCAAAGAGAGACATGTTGCTGAAGCTTGCACTCATTGGGACAAACACAAGAATGTCAAATTTCAAATGATCACAGCTGTAGTGGAGAAGGGTGCTGACTGGTTAGTAAGTTTACTGATTGGCCGAGACATTACCATGGAGAAAACAGCAGGAACTTTAGACTTCCAACATCCCGGGTAATTTAAAAAGATCCCTGCGTATGAATGTATGTCAGTTCATGCCAGTGTAGATAAGCCACATTACAATCTTGACTGGTTATCTTACATGGGCTGTTAGCAAAGTTATTAACACACCCAGGATTGTCAGCAAGTGCTGCCCAATCATTGAATCACCTCTAGGCACAGAAATTTTGTTTTGGATTTTCTCTGTGACAACAAATGATTGCCAACCAATGAGGACCAATTTCTCCTGTTGTATAAATTATTGTGATCCTTTGAAATTTGGCATTCTTGCTTTTGTCCTGATGCATATAAGGCAAAAAGCTTCAGCAACTTGTCTGTCTTTTCTGCAATATTCAAGTTCTGTACTACCAAGCAACTGATTAGAAAAATTCTCACCTGATTGTTGATTAACATCACACGCTGTAAGCATGTCTGTTTAAATGCGATTTGACACGGCCGCAGCTCAATGTTTACAACCCATGAATTTGTCTGCGGATAAAAATGTTACAAAATTCAGAAGTCTGAACTCTGTCAAATAGACATGCAGGAATTAACATCTAATTCAAATCCAAGTGTCAACTAACCCGAATTCCAGCAGCTCTGTGAAATTGTTGTAAACCTATCTCTTAATAATCAGAGAATCCATACACTCAGAAGGAGGCCATTGGCCCCAAAAAGCCTGCACCAATAACAATCCCACCCAGGACCTATCCCCGTAACCCCAGATATTTACCCTGCTAGTCTCCCTGACACTACGCTGCAATTTAGTATGGCCTATCAACCTAACCTGTACATCTTTGGATTGCGGGATGAAACTGGAACACCTGGAGAAAACCCACGCAGACATAAGGAGAATGTGCAAATTCCACACAGACAGGCACCCGAGGCTGGAATTGAACCCAGGTCCGTGGCACAAACCACTGTGCTGCCCTAATCTCCACTTGTTCTCATCTCTAGATTTATAAAATGGTACATGGTAACAATAATTAGCGTAAGAACAATTGTACATTTTAGATTTAGTCAAAATCTTTATTAAAATTGAATTTACAGCACAGAAACTAGCTGTTGGGCTCAACAGACCTACATCAGTGGTTGTGCTCTAAATGAGCCTGTTCCTAACCCACGTCCTTGCATCCATCAGCATATGTCCAGTCTCTCATGAACTTAACTAGCTTAGTATCACAAGGAGGCTTACATTAATTGTTACTGTGAAAAATCCCCTAGTCGCCACACTCTGGTGCCAGTTTGGGTACACTGAGGGAGAATTTAGCCTAACCAGTACGTCTTTCAGACCATGGGAGGAAACCTGAGCACCTAGAGGAAACCATCATCTTAAATGCATTTACTATTCACCTCAACTATTCTATGCGGCGGCAAGATCTACATTCTATTCATTCCCTGGATAAAAAGGCTTCCCCCCTGAATTTCTTACTGGATTTATTAATCGCTATCTTATACTTATGACCAAGTTTTAGATTTAGCCATGAATTTTCATCTGCTCCCAAAGAGGCTAGTGCACACTAAAAAGTTCACTTTTTGTTTGTGTCCCCAGCACGTTAGGAATTTTATACATCTATCATAAAATCATGTAACTCTAATGCTTTTCTGATCAATAAAATGAATGGATAGGATGTGGTAAGTGCAGCAAATATGAACTATAATTGCTGAAGTACCACTGTTACCGTCATTTTGTCATTTAAAATATGTGCCAAGCTGAAGGAAAAAAAACGGGTGGCATGGTGGCACAATGGTTTGCACCGCTGCCTCATAGTGCCAGGGCCCAGGTTCAATTCCCGGCTTGAGCCATTGTCTGACTAGAGTTTGCAAATTCTCCCCATGTCTGCATGGGTTTCCTTTGCGTGCTCCGGTTCCCTCCCACATTCCAAAGATGTGCAGATCAGGTTGGTGGAGGCATGCTAAATTGCCCCTTAGTGTCAGGGTAAATACATGGGGTTATGGGAATGGGGCCTGGGTGGGATTGTGGTGGGTGCAGACTCAATGGGCCAAATGGCCTCCTCCTGCACTGTAGGGATTCTACATGTCCAAAATTGACAAAATACAATGGAGACGATTTTCCGAAGAAAGCTAAGAGTCCAAAGTACAGGAAAATGGGAGATCTTTCTGCCTGTTTTTTTGGATGTACACAGTCAGATGGATTTCAGGCACACTGTGCTTCACAGACATTGTGGACAATACTGTCCCAGGCTCACTAATGATTTTCAAATTTGAATTTCAATATTGTACTCAGCCTCGTGCTGTTTCCCAGCGTGAGGCTGATTACGCCATTAAAAAAAAATGGCCCGGGAAAGTCACCATCGGCTGGACAATGGTTGCAAATCCCGTTTTAGGCCTCCCATTGACATTTCCTGGCTACTCGAGCAGGGCAGTGGGCAGGGAAAATCACGCCCAACATTTGCAAACAAATCCATTTTTACCTCTCAACATATTTTTATTCTCTTCGCAGCAAAAATAGAAATGAAGCCTCACGTACAACAACAGCAAAGTAGGTGCAATCTCCTTTCAAGGTGTAATATTTATTATCAAATGTTGTAAAGTGGGTTCCTTCTTCAATTTTGCATCTTCCAGGGCAGCTGATATCCAAACATTCCCACATTCCGCTCCGACAAACACTAGCAAGAAAATGCAGTCATTAGGCAGGCGACTTAACTATTTCTGTCAGAAGTCTGACAGTTGAATGGTTGAAGAGTGTGTGATTTGAATGGGGATAGTTACCATGACTGACAGGAAGTGTTTCGTGTTTGTTCGGGATCGTAAATCATTCCACCATATTCACAGGGACAAGCCGTTTTGTCGACACATCTGCCTGTGTCTCTTCTATCATCAAGGACGGAGCCTGAAGCATAATATAAATAACTGATTCAATCTCCTCATGTCAAAGGCAAAGAACACGGCTCTCCATTTAAATGATAACTTGTTCTGACGCTGTTGTCCTACTGTCGTTACAACAAGAGTGAGTTTTCAATTACTGAATGAGTTTACAATTACTAAACCTATAAGTAGGAATTTAAAATTTAGAGTGCATTAATAAACAGTTTCCCACAAGTTGGTTAGCAATACTGCCCTTGCGGTGAAATTCAACTATATTGTGTGAAATAAAAACCTGGTTTCAGGGCCCCAACCCTGGTGTTGGACATTCATTGAACTGGTTTAGTTTGAAGTCACAAGATATGGTGGCACAGTGGTTAGCACTGCCACCTCACAGTGCCAGGGACCCGGATTCGATTCCCAGCTTGGGTCACTATCTGTGTGGAGTCTGCACGTTCTTCCTGTGTCTGTGTGGGTTTTCTCCAGGTGCTCTAGTTTACTCCCACAGCCTGAAAGATGTGCTGGTTAGATACATTGGCCATGCTAAATTCTCCTTCAGTGTATCCGAAGCAGGCGCTGAACTGTGGTGACAAGGGGATTTTCACATTAACTTAATTGCAGTGTTAATGAAAGTCTACATGTAACACTTAAAAATAAACTTGTATTTGAACTGTTCCATACCTACAGTATCCATTTCCGTGGGTTCCCTTGGCTACAGCTTTGACTGTGCATAATGTGTGAGTTGCATTTGACACCAAAGCCCTCTCTGTAAGATGTACTTTGAAGTATTTTTGATTTGATTTATTATTGTCACATGTATTAGTATACAGTGAAAAGTATTGTTTCTTGCACGCTATACAGACAAAGCATACTGTTCATAGAGAAGGAAAGGAGAGAGTGCGGAACGTAGTGTTATAGTCATAGCTAGGATATAGAGAAAGATCAATTTAATGCCAGGTACATCCATTCAAAAGTTTGATGGCGGCAGGGAAGAAACTGTTTTTGAGTCGGTTGGTACGTGTCTTCAGACTTTTGTATCTTTTTCCTGATGGAAAAAGGTGGAAAAAAGTATGTCCAGGTACGTGGGAGTCTTTGATTATGCTGGCTGCTTTTCAGAGGCAGTGGGAAGTGTAGACAGAGTCAATGGATGGGAGGCTGGTTTGAGTGATGGACTGGGCTTCGTTCACTACCCTTTGTAGTTTATTGCCATCTTGGACAGAGCAGGAGCCATTCCAAGCTGTGATACAACTAGAAAGGATATTTACATGGCGCATCTGTAGAAGTTGGTGGGAGTTGTAGCGGACGTAACACATTTCCTTAGTCTCCTGAGGAAGTAGAGGTGTTAGTGGATTTTCTTAACCATAACGTTGACATGGAAGGGCCAGGGCAGGTTGTTACTTATCTGGACACCTAAAAACATAAAGCTCTTGACCATTTATACTTTGTTCCCATTGACGTAGACAAGGGCATATTCTCCTTTGCTCTTCCTGAAGTTGATGACTATCTCCTTTGTATTGTTGACGTTGAGGAAGAGATTATTGTCGTCGCACAAGTTCATCTGGTTCACTATCTCTTTCCTGTACTGTGTCTCATCATTGTTAGAAATCTGACCCACGACAGTTGTGTCATCAGCAAGCTTGAAAAGCGAATTGGAAAGGAATTTAGCCGTACAGTCAGGGGTGAATAAGGAGTATAGTAAAGGGCTGAGGACAAAGCCTTGTAGAGCACTAGTGTTGAGGATGATGGTGGAGGAAGTGTTGTTGCCTATCCTTACTGACTGCAGTCTGTGGATTAGGAAGTCTAGGATCCAGTTGCAGAGGTTGAGCTATAATCTATGAACATGAGTCTGACTTAGGTGTCCTTGTTATCTAGGTGTTCCAGGGTTGAGTATAGGGCCAGGAAGATGGCATCTGTTGTGGACCTGTTGCGGCAATCTGCAGTGGATCCAGACTGTTAGTTAATCAAATTAGGTGCATATTTTGCACATATGTGGCAGTAATAATTGTTAAATTCAATAATAGTAGGTGGTGGAGAAATGATTCAGCTAGCATGTCTATTACTTTCAGTCAGTTTATTCTAAATCCAGCATAGTAGAGAAACAAACTCCTTATCTTTCCCCCACACTAAACGTTCTAGCTGTATTGCTGTCAGTAATAGGCCAATTAAGTTAACAATGTGATTGCCAAAGAAAGCACTTGCTGACACATTGACAACAACACCAGTTTATACTGTATTGTAGGGTAATATTCTTCTGCCAAATTGCAATGACCCCTGGAATGGACAAATGGACCATTGTTTAATCAAAGGACAACTTTCTTAATAAGGCAGTGCATCCCCCAGTACTGCTCCTGACTCACACTCTACATCGAAGAAATGTCCAACTTCCTTTCTGAATACTCTTACCTTTTGGACATTCACAGGTATTCACACACTGATCACATTGTTGCTGTGTTTCTGGGTCAGAGCAGGTTGGGAGGCACATGGCACCACATTCCTTGTAGGACTGATTTTCAGGGCAATTGGGGCTGGCTGGAAGACAGGTTAGACACTGTAATTCTCAGATTCATTCAAAAACAGAACACAAGAAATTGCAGTAATTCAATCACTTGTCTTACCACAACTAACTTTTGATCTCCATTCTTTCCAACTTACTCCAAAGTCATCATCATAATCATCACTGCAAACAGTAAAGACCTTCAGTTAACTGAGTCACATGATAAAAGTGAATTGTATTTAAGAATAAATGACATTTCTATGGTAATATTATGGGGTTGGTTCAGGGGTTGAGAAAAAAGCAACCTATCTGTACTGGTTTCTTTTGACAGATCTTAATTGCACAGCTACCAGGACTGATCCACACCATTTCCAGCTATAAGATTTCAAGTTACTGTCTGTGTGCCTTCCTTTGTCCGGTCTCTTTATTTGAGGAAGAATGTGATGCCATTGGAGGCAGTTCAGTGGAGGTTTGCCAAATTGATTCTGGGGCTGAAAGGGTTGACATATGAGGAGCTATTAAACACTGGGCTTATCCTGGCTGGAGTTTAGAAGGATGAGGGGGGATCTGAAAAAAGGAAATAAAATTTTAAAAGGGATTGATAAAGGAAATATAGGCCAAGTGTTTCCTCTTATGGGGCAATCTAGAACACAAGGTCACAGGTATAGGTTGAGAGGCGGTAGATTTAAAGCTGAAATGAGGAGGAACTACTTCTTGCAAAGGGTAGTGGATTTGTGGAACTTAGTGGAGTCTGAATCATGAAATGGTTTCAAGAAGGGGATAGATATATTTCTAATAAAGAAAATGGGTTAAAGGGATGTGGGAACAGGTATGGAGGTGAACTTAAGACTGGGGACAGATCGACCATGATTTGAATTTGATTTGATTTATTATCGCCACGTATTAGTATACAGTGAAAATTATTGTTTGTGTGCTATACAGACAAAGCATACCTTTCATAGAGAAGGAAAGGAGAGAGTGCAGAGTGTTACAGTCATAGCTAGGATGTAGAGAAGGATCAGCTTAGTGCAAGGTAGGTCCATTCAAAAGTCTTTTGGTAGCAGGGAAGAAGCTGGAATGTGACCTCAGAATTTTGTATCTTTTTAAGATTAAAATGGTTAAAGAGAGATTAAATAGGCACAGTGGTTAGTGCTGTAAAGGCTAGGAGGGAAGTGTAGTAGCAGGTCTGGCACATATAGGGTTATGTGGGTGGTACAGTGGTTAGCACTGCTGCCTTATGGTGTCAGGGACCTGGGTTCAATTCCAGTGTCAGGTAACAGTCTGTGTGGAGTTTGCACACATTCTCCCCATATCTACGTAGGTTTCCTCCAGGTGCTTTGGTTTCCAGGGGGGCAATACAGGGTCACAGGATCCATCACCATGCTGGCCATTGTCCTGCACCAAGAAACCTCTCGGGGCTGATCCCTTGATAAGAGTCTTTCCTGTTTAAATTCCAGCGACAGGATAGGACCATTAAGTTGGAATTAATTTCCCACTAAACAATTGACTCACTTGTGGGCAGGTTGCCCAATGCCCCCTCTCCCACTGCTGATATAATTCTGGTGGGGGAGGAGGCACTGGGCAGGCTGCCCACTGGATTTAACATCCCCCCTCCCCTCACCAACACCACCTTCAACCCACTGGCAGATGGGCATTAAATTCAACCCATTGTGATGCCCATTCTAACCCACCAGCATGGATACCACAGCTTTGCTTTCCTTGTTGCCTGGTTTGCGGCAATTGTTACTCTAACTGTTTATTCATATCACCAGCTAATAATGTATTTACCTTATTACAGGCCGATTTGTACATTGCCGTGATAGTTCTTCAAAGGTGGCACATGTGCACTCCTCCTTATTTCCACAGGCACATACATCCCTCTGGCACATTTTCAAGTATTGACTCATGAAGACAGGGCTTGCAAGACATGTGGAAAAGTACATGGATATGGGGGAGATGCAGCTCTGAAAGTAGCACAGCACAAAGGAGAATCAGAAATTTGTGTCACCTCCCTTCATTCTCTGGTCCCGACATTTAATAATAAAGTAGCCGCAGGAATGAAGCCTTGTGGATTTTCGCAACAGTCCTGGGCTCATCTTTAATTGTAACTTAAAACAAGGTGTTTCACTGCACCAAATTAATTAAATAGCCATGTAAATCAGCCCTTAGAAGTACAATTACTCTGAAATTTGGGATGTTGATTGATCCATTAATAACAGAATACTCTGTTTAAAAAAACGTGGTGCATCATTGTCAGATGACAATGTTTAATGTCATCTGATTGTAACTTACGTTAGCTGCTGTGCATGTAGAACCTCTCGCACCTGTAGATTCATCAGTAACACATACATGACCGAGAACGTCCAGCTGATTTGCAACCATGATGTTATATATGGCTTGCTCAGAACCTGCACAAAGGGAGATATACTGTGAGAAGACGGGGGTTAAAATCGGTGAAAAGCTAACACAAATTTCATATTTCTTAGGAAACATTAAATAATCATGTCGACCTATTTACTCATAATACCCTGCAGATATAAATATTGTATCTGCACACACTTCCCATCATTTCGCTTCCTATTATTACGATGAATTTTGTATCCACGTTCATTATGGACTTTGTTACGTAAACGTGTCTGTACTTACTCATTGGGTGGAATTTTACTGCCCCGCCGGCCTCAGGAATCGGAGCAGGTGAGGGGCGGACAATGGAAAGGTCTGTTGAACTTGGTGGGATCTAATGGCTTCAGGATGAGTGAGGCCATAGAATCCCATCCATTCTGTCCACTGGATGGTCATTGAAGTTTTTTCCATGCTCACACTCCATTTCTGAAAGTGCTCATTCTGTCATCTTGCTATCTCTTTCATAGAGTCAGGGATTTATAGCATGTAAACAGGCCCTCCGGCCCAACTTGTCCATGCTGCCCTTTTTTTTAAAAATCACTAAGTTGGTCTCAGTTGTCCACGTTTGGCCCTTATCCCTCTTTACCTATCTTACCCATGTAACTGTCTAAATGCTTTTTAAAAGACAAAATTGCACCTGCCTCTACCACTACTTCTGGCGACTTTCATTGAGTTCTTCACCTTAGTTTTAGCTTTACATCACCTTTGCCTTCCATAATACTGATCAATTATATTTTAGTCACACAGCGAATACATTCTACAATGAAATTTGTCCTTTAGAAAATCTTATTCCCCCTAAATAACATCATGGGAAGTCTGCAAGTACAGTACTAAAATATCTCCTTTTAGTTACCAGTATTGATTCCAGTTCCTTCTTGAAAGCTCCCACAGAGACCACACGTTTGATTTTTGTATATGGTATCAAGAGTTATCTGTGGATAAAAGATAAGAAATTCCAAACATCTAATAGAAGTGCACACATTTTGGTAACTGAATTTCTTTCGGAAATATTTCTACCAATGACTATTTGTAACTTGTGCATCTTGTGCATCGATGGTTTGGTTTTCAATTGAAAGAATTGTGCAGTAGTCGGGTTAACGATGAATTAACATCGCCATTATGCAAACTGTAAAGGTCTGCATTTGCTGTTCCTTTGGTAGTAATTGGCCTCTGAGTCAGAAGAATTGAATTCAGCTCCCATTCGGACGAAACACATGCAGACACGGGGGAGAACGTGTAAACTCCACACAGACAGTGACCCAAGCCAAGAATCGAAGCTTGGGTCATTGGAATTGAATCCAAGCCAGGTCCCTGGATCTGTGAGATAGCAGTGCCTCATTGTGCCACCATGTCGCCAAGTGGCCAAACTTCTCCTAAAGCTCCCTCACCCTGCTATTGTCCTGAACGTGCATCTTTCTCTGTTTTCCCTCCTAAACCTTTCATGTCTTTCTCGACTGGTTTGCAGCCTTTGACATAGTGGCCACATCATCACCTCCATCAACTCCCCAGTGTTCTCCAGCTGGGGGCAACACTGTCACTTGGTTCCATTCTTGTTTGTTTAATCACAGCCCAAAATGAATTCCTGTCAAGTAGCACTTAGGGGATCTTCAATTTTACTTTATTGTCCAGATAGAAGTTAATTTTAAGTATTCTGCTTGTTTGTTCTATTAAAAACAAATGACATTGTAATGAATAACAACAATACTAGAAAGAACATTACCTTATCAAAGAGATCTAAGTTTAATTAAACATAAATTAAAACCTATTGCAATGCATTGAATTAACTAGTGAGTCCCACCATATCCTCGTCCGTACATCAACCTCCTGTTAATTCAAGGCACAAACAAGTTCAGGAGCAGACTTACCCTGCATCTCAGGGATTGCAGCCTTTCCCAACAGTAATACTGAGACAAAGGGCGTTTTCCATTGCATGTGACACTCAAAACTTTGAGAATAGATTTCATTGAGAAAGCTCTGGTCATCAATTATCCTTCCTGCCCTTTTCTGACGTTTCCCCCCCAAGATTCATTCCATTGCTGCTTCCATTTCACATCAATGTGCTGCCCCTCAGTGGAATTCTCTGAAAACATATTCAGTTTCCCCATGTACACCAGCGGCACTCGCTTCTATCTCAGCACAACTTCTGCCATTTTGTCAAACGTGTCCTTTTGGTTGAGAGGCTCAGCTTAGTCTCTCTCTCTCTCCCCTCAAGAAGCCTGCTGAACCTGGGAGTTTATGTTGGGTTGAGCTACTTGAGGGAGCACCCCATGGAATTGTAAACAACACAGTGCTTCAGATGCAGGAAGCTGGACATGTGAGAAATTTTTACTTGATTCTTCCTAATAAATTCTAAGTGCCAAATTCACGTGAAAACTGGAGTCACTCCCACTGATTTTTTTTTTAAAGTGGAATTTTCAGAACATATCTCCCACACTCTGAGCACTGCGGAGAGCCCTAGCGAGATTCCCTTTGGCAATCTGGGGATGGGAGCTATTCCCACTGGAGAGGCCCGCCCAGATCACCCTGACCACCCCCCACCCACTCCTCTGGCAGTACCCCTCCTCGAACCCACCCCTGGCAGCCCTGATCCTTCCCTCTGCCACCGATCCCTGTGCAGAGTGCAAGCCAGACCCAACATCTCCACTGGGAGGCCCCCAATAGCCCCCATGCCCTCTGGTCTCACCCTCCCCCCCCCCCACCTTGGCATTGCCCAATGCATGGTGGGCAGTGCCAAAGTGCCCCTTGGGCATTATCAGTTTGCCCCTAAGGCAGTGCCACAGGGCCAGGCTGGCACTGCCCAGGAGCAACAATCCTTACCCCTGACCTCCTGAGGGGGGCCTCAATGGTCTCTCTTCACTCCAGTGAGGTTGGGCTGCAGTGGGGATCAGCAGTAAACCCTGCTGGTGGGGGGATAGGGGGAGGTGGTGGTGAAGACACTAGCAGGCCTGGAGATTTCAGTGCTGGGCTGGCTAATGATAGGGAAATTCAACTTTAAATACTTAAAACAGCTCCGCGCTGACTTCCAGCTTGGAGCTTATGACTCTGAAAAACCTGGAGCCGGAGATGCGTGGAGGACGTAGCACCCGGCAGAGAGGGACAATTGCTCCCAAAGTCTCAATATACACCACAATGAAAATGCATATCAGCCTCTTTGCTTGATCTTACCGACAATGAATCACGGTGGTTCCAGATTAGAGATATTGTATGTTTCCTGTTTGAAATGCGTGTGTAAACTCCATACTTCTGGATAGTAATGATTTTATCATCGTACGGCACTTTTATTCTACAAAACAAGTCAGTGGAATCACTCAATTGTTAGAATCTGTCCTAATTTAAAAATAAATGATTCTCAGCTATAAACGGGGATACACATGAAACCAGTTTGATGTGCTTTATGTTTTATGTGCTTGGTATTTGTTCTTTGAGTATAGCTTTCTGTTATAAAGGTTCTCCAGATAGTTGAGAAATTCTGTCTCACTGTTATCCACTTGCAAGAGATAATCATTTTGCTGACTTTGATATTCAAGCTTCATAAAGATGTAGAGTCATAGAGATTTACAGTATAAAAACAGGCCCTTCAGTCCAACTTCTCCATGCCACAGATTTTGCTACTAAACTAGTCCCAATTGCCTGCATTTGGCCCATATCCTTCTATACCCATGGAAACATAGAAGATAGGAGCAGGAGAGGCCATTTGGCCCTTTGAACCTGCTCCCCCATTCATTAAGATCATGGTTGATCATCCAACTCAATAGCCTAATCCTGCTTTTTCCCCATAACCTTTGATCGCATTCTGCCCAAGTGCTATATCTTGAATACATTCAATGTTTTGGCATCAACTACTTCCTGTAGTAATGAATTCCACAGGCTCACCACTCTTTGGGTGAAGAAATGTCTCCTCATCTCTATTCTGAATGGTCTATTCTGAATCCTCAGTCTGTAACCCCTGGTTCTGAACTTCCCCACCATTGGAAACATCCTTTCTGCATCTACCCTGTCTAGACCTGTTAGAACTTTATAAGTCTCTGTAAGATCCCCCCAATTCATCTGAACTCCAGTGAAAACAATCCTAACCTTGTCAATCTTTCCTCATACATCTGTCCCACCATTCCAGGAATCAGCCTGGTAAACCTTCGCTGCACCCCTTGAGAGCAATAACATCTTTCCTCAGAAAAGGAGACCAAAACTGCACACAATACTCTAGGTGTGACCTCACCAAAGCCCTGTATAATTGCAACACATCTCTACTCCTGTATGCAAAACCTCTCACAATGAAGGCCAATATGCCATTTGCCTTCCATACCCCCTGCTGCACCTGCGTGCTTACCTTCAGTGACTGGTGCACAAAGATACCCAAGTCCTGCTGCACATTCTCCTCTACCAGTTTACAGCCATTCAGGTAATCTGCTTTCTTGTTTTTGCTTCCAAAGTGAACAACATCATACTTATCCACATTGTACTGCATCTGCCATTGATTTGCCCACTCATCCAACCTGTCCAGATCACGCTGAATGATCTTTGCATCCTCGTCACAGTTCACCCTCCCACCTAACTTGGTATCATCTGCAAAGTTTGAGATGTTACATTTTGTTCCCTCATCCATATCATTAACATATATTGTGAATAGTTGGTGTCCCAGCACCGATCCCTGTGCACCCTAACAGTTACTGCCTGCCAATTTGAAAAGTGCCCATTAATTCCTAGTCTTTGTTTCCTCTCTACCATCTCAATACACTTCCTCCAATTCCATGGGCTTTAATTTTGCATGATAATCTCTTGTGCAGGACTTGGTCAAATGCTTTCTGAAAGTCCAAATATACCACATTGACTGGTTCCCCCTCGTCAACTCTACTAATTATATCTTCAAAGAATTCTAACAGATTTGTCAGGCATGATTTCCCTTTCATAAATCCATGCTGACTCTGTCTGATCCTGCCACTGCTTTCTAAATGCCCTGCTATAAAGTCTTTGATAACGGATTTGAGGATTTTCCCCACTACCAATGTTAAACTTACTGTTCTATAATTTCATGTTTCTCTCTACCTCACTTTTTGAATATTGGAGTAACATTAGCTACCCTCCAATCCACACGATCTGTTCAGAGTCTATAGAACCCTGGAAGATGATCACCAATGCATCCATTATTTCTAGAGCCATTTCCTTAAGTACTCTGAGATGTAGACTATCAGGCCCTGGGGATTTAGCCACCTTCAATTCCATCAACTTTTCCAGTACCATTTCTCTACTAATATTGATCTCCCTCAGTTCTTCCTTCTCACTAAATCTTCCATTCTCCAATATTTCTAGCAACTGATTTGTGTCTTTTGTGAGGACAGAACCAATGAATGTATTCAGTTACTCGGCCATTTCTTTGTCCCCTATTATACATTCCCCCATTTCTGTCTGTAGGGGACCTACATTTGTCTTCACCAACTTCTTTCTCTTCACGTCTCTATGGAAACCCTTCGTGTTACTCTTTAAGTTCCCTATAAGCTTACTTTTAAGTACTTTCTTACTTACTTAAGAAAGTACTAAAGAAGTATTTTCCTCTTCTTAATCAATGCTTTTGTCCTTCTTTGTTGAATTCTAAACTGCTCCCAATCCTCAGATCTATTATCTTTTCTTGACCAATTTATATGCTTCTTCCTTAGATCGGATACTCTCCAATTTCCTTTGTAAGCCATGGATTGACCCTCTTACCCATTTTGCTTTTGCGCCAGACAGGAATAAACAGTTGCTGCAGTTCCCCCATGCATTCCTTGAATGTTTGCCATTGTCTATCCACTGTCATCTCTTTAAGTAAGTCTCCCCAATCTATCAAGACCAACTCATGCCTCATATCCTCATAGTTTCCTTTATTAAGATTCAGCACCCTAGTCTCCGAATCAACTACTTCACTCTCCATCTTGATAAAAAATTCTATCATGTTATCATCGCTCATCCGCAAGGAGTCTCGTACAACTGGGTTGGTAATGATTCCCTTCTCATTACACAGTACCCTGTTGTCTAGTCCACATATTGGTCAAGGAAACTATCCCGTATACACTCCAGGAATTCCTCCCCTACAGCATTGTGGCTAATTTGATTTGCCTAATCTACATGCAGATTAAAATCACCAATATTGCTTTATCACATGCATCACTAATTCCATGTTTAGTGTCACTCCCAACATCACCACTGCAGTTTGGGTGTCTATATATGATACCCACGAATATTTTTTGCCCCTTGGTATTTCTCAACTCTACCCATACAGACTCCACAATGTCAGAGCCAATATCCTTTCTCACCAATGTGTTAGTTTCCTCTTTAACCAGCAGTGTCACTCCACCACTTTTTCCTTTATGCCTGCCCTTCCTAAATATTGAATACCCTGAGACATTCAATTCCCATCCCTGGTCACCCTGCAGCCATGTCTCCTGAACCCCAATTACATTGTACCCGTTTATATCTATCTGCGTGATTAGTTTATTCATTTTACTGCAAATGATCCATGCATTAAGGTACAGAGTCTTTAAGCTTGTCTTTTTAACATTGTTTGTCTTGATTCCAGTATTTTTATATCCCTGTTTGAATTTTGCCCTTGGTTTCTCTGCTTATCACTTTTCTTATTCCCTTTTCTACTTTTTGATTTTGTCTTTGCTCCCTCCTCCTCTGACTCCTTACATAGGTTCCCAACCCCCTAGCATATTACCCATGTAACTGTCTAAATGCTTTTTAAAAGACAAAACTTTACATGCCTCTACCACAATCTCTGGCAGCTCATTCTAGACTCTTTATGAGAAAAAAATTCCCCCTTGGACCCTTTTGTATCTCTTCCCTCCCACCTTAAACCTATATCCCCTAATTTTAGATTCCCCTGCCAATTGGAGAATAGGAAAATTGAAGGGGAAGTTCTGTAATTAGACCATAAGACCATAAGACACAGGAGCAGAATTAGGCCACTTGGCCCATGGAGCCTGCTCTGCTGTTCAATCATGGCTGATATTTTTCTCATCCCCAATTTCTTGCCTTTTCCCATGACCCCGATCCCTTATTAATCAAGAACCTATCTATCTCCGTCTTAAAGAAACTCAATGACCTGGCCTCCACAGCCTTCTGCGGCAAAGAGCTCCACAGATTTACCACTCTCTGGCTGAAGAAATTCCTCCACATCTCTGTTTTAAAGGATTGTCCCTTTAGCCTGAGGTTGTGTTCTCTGGTTCTAGTTTTTCCCACTAGCGGAAACATCCTCTCCACATCTACTCTTTACAGGCCTCGCAGTATTCTGTAAGTTTCAATAAGTTCACCCATCATCCTTTTAAACTCCAACGAGTGCAGACACAGAGCCTCAACCGTTTCTCATATGACAAGCTCTTTATTCCAGGGTTCATTCTTGTGAACCTCCTCTGGACCCTTTCCAAGGCCAGCACATCCTTCCTTAGGTACAGAGTCCAAAACAGCTCACAATACTCCAAATGGGGTCTGAACAGGGTCTTCTACAGCTCAGAAGTACATCCCTGCTCTTGTATTCTAACCCTCTCGACATGAATGCTAACATTGCATTTGTCTTCCTAATTGCTGACTGAACCTGCACATAAACCTTAAGAGAATCTTGAACAATGATTCCCAAGTCCCTTTCTGATTTCCTAAGCATTTTCCCATTTAGAAAATAATCTACGCCTCCATTCCTCCTTCCAAAGTGCATAACCTCACACTTTTCCACAGTGTATTTCATCTGCCACTTCTTTGTCCACTCTCCTAGCCTGTCCATGTCCTTCTGCAGTCCTCCTGCTTTCTTAATACTACCTGTCCCTCCACATATCTTTGTGTCATCTGCAAACTTAGCAGCAGTGCCTTCAGTTCCTTCCTCCAAATCATTAATATTTATTGTGGAAAGTTGTGGTCCCAGCACTGACTCCTGTGACACAACGCTAGTCATCGGCTGCCATCCTGAAAAAGATCCCTTTATCCCCAGTCTCTGCCAGTCAGCCAGTCCTTATCCATGCCAGGATCTTACCCTTAACACCATGGGCTCTTAACTTATTTAACAGTCTTCTATGTGGCACCTTGTCAAAGGCTTTCTGGAAATCTAAATAAATCACGTCCACCACTTCTCCTTTATCTAACTTCCTTGTTAAATCCTCAAAGAAATCTAACAGGTGTGTCAGACATGACCTCACCTTGATGAAGCCATGCTGATTGAGTCCTATTTTATTATGCACTTCCAAGTACTCCGCGGTCTCATCTATAATAATGGACTCTAACATCTTGCCAATGACCAAAGTCAGGCTAAGCGGCCTATAATTTCCTGTCTGTTGCCTCCCTCCCTTCTTAAACAGCGGTGTTATATTCGCTACTTTCCAGTCCTCTGGGACCCCCCCTGCCTCCAGTGATTCCTGAAAATTGAACCCACGATAGATCATCTGAGGTTAGCTTACATCACATCTTTAACTCTAACTATTTGATTCTCTGTAATGACAGAGACGCCTTCAATCAGCATGTGGATGTGTTCCAGATTGCCATTCGACCCTCTCTGGATCTGTATATTGAAATCCTCTGCAGGGCCCTTGCATTGACGGCTCAGTATGAAGTTGCACTCGGAGTTGAAATAAAAAAAATCATCCTGCAAAGTTCTGAATGCTCCTCTCCCCCATGTGTAACAGCTCCCTAAAAGCAGAGAAGAAATCATTAGCTCTGATACAAAAGGGGCACGAATTTCTCCTTCAATGAGGTTCAGTGAGATACGCAAGTATGTCAACCCAAATAATAATGAATACTAACCAACACTGCCATACGGTGGTGTCTCTTCTACAGACCTGGGCACAGTGGCATCCAAACCTAATTTAAAAGAAACACTTGTAAATGTGAAGTAAAAAATATATTTTATTTTAAAAATTAATATCATCTGTCTGAAGTGATCTGAGTGTTAATCTCATTGTTCCTTTATCACTATGCCCTTATTAGAATCAAACATATGGACTCGGAATGTTAACCCTACTTCTCTTTCCATAGATTCTGCAGGCGGGATTTTATGACCTCGCTTGACCTGAGACCGGAAAATCCTGCCCCAGGTAAATGGATATTTCTATTGTCCACCCCTCGCCCGCTCCCATTCCCGTGGAGGGCAGGATGGTAGGATTCCGGCGTGCCTATTTAGTTTATCCAGCATTCTCTGTTTTTATTTCATGCTGCAGAGTGTCTGATTTATAGAGCCACATGCCTGACATAGTTGCTCCTTCCACATTCGATCCAATGGGAGATTGGAACCAATGGAATGAGTGACTTCTGTTGAAATCAGCCCATTAGAAATGTGAACATCTACAGTAAGTAGCTAAGGGAGAGGTTCTGCCTTTTTCTCAGTTAAGTCTCTCATCACAATCTTCATGTTCCATTTCAGGTCCAGTCTCTCGTTTTTTTTTAATTTTTTTTTCAGCATTTACGGTTTTATACCTTAATTCTATTAGATTGTAAACCCAAATATCACAGGGGAGTGCATATACCTAATGAAAACAAAAATCTAATAGGTCATTCTATAAATTAAACTGCCTGAGGCAGTTGAGAGTCAACCACATTGCTGTTGCTCTGGAGTCACGTGTAGGCCAGACTGGGTAAGGATGGCAGATTTCCCTTCCCAAAGTGACATCAGTGAACCAGATCGGCTTTTATGACAATTGACAATAGTTTCATGGTCATCAGTAGATGCTCAATTCCAGATTTTAATTGCATTCAAATCTCACCATCTGCCATGGTGAGATTTGAACCGGGGTCCCCACAGCATTACCCTTGGTCTCTGGATCACTAGTCCAGTGACTACGCCACTGCTTCCCCTTAACCAAACAAGGATGTATGGGAGGTCTTCAGAATTAAATTAGACAAAGGAGGCAATCTTAATTGTTCTCTCCAGTTCTATGCCTTTTTATAATGCTTTTTGCATCCGTTGATACCAATGCCTGTTTCTATTCTTCTCTCCTGTCAGATTAGTTACTTACTGTTTTCATTGTCCGACTATCATTTCATGCACGAACTTTCCACTTTATATTTTTCCCTCATCGCTGATTATAGAGTTCATAAACCAAAGGTCGGTTACAAGTCTCCTAAGGCTTGCCTGACTGAGGTCAGCTCAGATTGGGAGTGAATGTGTTTGCACACAGTACCAGGACAATGCTTTGTTTTAAATTATAAATCTTTTCATCAGCATTTATGGTTTTATACCTTAATTCTATTAGATTATAAAACCAAATATCACAGGGGAGTGCATTTACCTAATGAAAACAAAAATCTAATAGATAATTCTATAAGTTAAACTTTTGTGAAAATAGTTAACAATAACCTGTTAGAAAGACAGAGAATTATTTGCTTATTAGTACATTAGATGGCTCATAATATCAATCCTTCATTGGCAATTTCATTTCCAGATTCAAAAGGGCGGCACAGTGGCACAGGGATCCAGGTTCAATTCCAGCCTTGGATCAATGTCTGTGTGGAGTTTGCATGTTCCACCACGTGCTCGGGTTTCCTCCCACAGTCCAAAGATGTGTAGGTTAGATGGATTAGCCATGCTAAATGTGTGGGGGGGCCTGGGAAAGATATTCTGTCAGTGAGTCGGTGTCAACTGTCTAGGCTGATTGGCCTCCTTCTGCACTGTAGGGATTCTATGAAAAGAATTGAATCAATGCATCATGAATCTTCATTCCCCTCTTAATAATATGAAGAACTTTAACACTGCAAGATTGTCATTCCCTTGAACATGCTGGCTGTCGAAGGGTTAAATCTCTTTTGTATTTCTATTTTGTTTTTCTCATTTCACCTCTCCCCTCACTCTCCTTCAGGTGCAAATCTTGCTGGGGTGCCTGGTTTTCTTGGGCAGCCTAGATGTTGGACAGGATGCCACCCTAGGCAATGGTGGCCCCTCCCAGAAGCTTGTTGTTATATTTGCTTGAATCGGAATTGCCAGTTAAGTGGCTCGTTCCCAGTACGGTAGAGGGGAACTGGCTTCGGCGAGACTGAGGGTTATACCGAGTTGACCCCAGAATGAAAAGCTGAAGCTAGCAGCAGTTCAGAAGGCAACGCACAGAATAACGTAACAGTGCTCCAGCACCTATTGAGACTGTTTTATCCACATTGTATTATAAACATGACCCTGCCTGAGGTTGATAGATCCAGATCAGTGCACTTAACTTTCTTCATTGCCGGCAAACTGTAATGACTCAAGAAGCCCAATGGAAAGGAACAGTATTTATCATTAAGCACAAAATAAAGCTATTACTCTGTAGCATACACATAGCAGTCCAATAGTTCTCCAGATCCTTCCCAGTATCTGCCTTATAAAAGGCTTGGGTAACAAGTTCCATCTGGGCAGGCCATTGCCTGTTACCAAGGGAACTCATATTCAACAAATCCCAAGGGGAGATCAATGAGTGATTCCCATGGAACTCATAGTGGTTACCACACTAACACAGTGGAAATATACTCCAGTATATCAATATCATGACTTTGAGAACTAACTGGTTCTAATTTGTATTTTGGAGTGTTGATCCAAATTCAGATTTAAAGATGTCTAAATTGGTATGCCCCATACAACATCTGATAAAGTGCTTGCAATAATAACATAGGAATTAAAAATGACTCAATTAAATAAGAAAGGTTTGACTATGCAATAGCTTAGTGCATGAAGATGCAGAATTTTAAATATAAAATCTTTAATGGCATGTTTAAACTTTTAGAAGTTTTTATGTTTATTTGTCACTCGTAGGCTTACATTAACACTGCATTGAAATTACTGTGAAAATCCTCTAGTCGCCACACTCCAGCACCAGTTCAGGTACACTGAGGGGGAATTTAACATGGCCAATGCACCTAACCAGCACGTCTTTCGGACTGTGGGAGGAAACTGGAGCACCCGGGGGAAACTCATGCAGACGCAGGGAAAGCGTGAAGACTCTGCACAGTGACCCAAGCCGGGAATTGAACCCAGGTCCCTGGTGCTGTGAGGCAGCAGTGCTAACCACAGTGCCACTGTGTTGCCCCAATGTGGATGTCACTGGCAAGACCAGCGTTTGTTGTCCATCTCTCATTTTCCTTAACAAGGCAGCGATGAGCTGACTTCTTGAACCTCTGCAGTCCATCAGGTGTCACATTGCTCAGACAGTATGAATTTCTGCCGTATTTGTATCCGGTGAATTGATTGTTCTATTCATATCTCCTAACACAGACTGTGTTTCTAAGGAAGCTTCTGGAACGATCCTTTTTTTTAAAAGATAGACTCTCATGAAGTAGCTAAAATGGCTGCCAAAGACCAGGTGACTTTTTCAACTTCAAGACAGGCTATCTGCAGCTGCCGGAAAGTTCTTATTGAATCACCTTGGGTGGGGGCCTCCTCCTGGAATGAACATACTGAGACGAATACTGTCAGTGGGATTTATACTTCTTATTGTTAGGGGATTTACCCAAACACACGTCCAGACTGTATGGAGGAATTCTCCCAGGCTCCATTGGCATGTTCAATGGCTGGCAGGGTGGAGAATTCGCTGAAGGCCTAAAAATGGTTTTATGCCGGCATGCGTTTCCCACGGGATCTTCTCCTGGTGCCCACCATGGCAAATCGGGAAACTTGCTGGAGGCTGGCATGAAATTCATTTGCATCCTGCTATTGGGATGCAGATGAAAGTCAAACCAGGTGTGTCCAATTCTCCATGGTGCCAGTGAGGAAACACATTGCGTAAATACATTTGGAACAAGGTGGTGTGCAAATGTCGGGACTCACCTGAACAATACCTGGGACAATCTCTGGAGTTCGGGATGGAGGCCGATGGTTACCCTGGACTCAACATCACAGCAGTGGGTAGGGCAATACATCTGCAGGTGGATCTTCCAGACATGACGTCTGGAGTCCATCTTCAACCTTCAAAATGTTCCTGGAAATTCATCCTCTTTCTCAGGAAGTCCATCTTCTGTCATAGATCATAGGATTCCTTCAGTGCAGAAGGAGGCCATTTGGCCCAACAAGTCTGCACTGACCATAATTCTATCCAGGCTTTATTCCTGTAACCCCATATATTTATCTGCTAAGCCCTCTGACATGAGGGTCAATTTAGCATGGCCAATCAACCTAACCTGAATATTATTGGACTGTGGGAGGAAACTGGAGCACCCGGAGGAAACTCACGCAGACATGGGGAGAATGTGCAAACTCCACACAGGCAGTGACCTGAGGCAGGAATTGAACCCAGGACCCTGGCACTGTGAAGCAGCAGTGCCATCCACTGTGCCACCACACCGCCCCCTCAGAGCTGCTCCTAGACATAAGAACATAAGAAATAGGAAATTGGAGCAGGAGTAGGCCATCCAGCCCTTCGAGCCTGCCCCGCCATTCAATAAGATCATGGCTGATCTGTCGCTGCTCAGTTCCACTTTCCCGCCCTCTCCCCATAACCCTTAATCCCCTCTCCTATCAAAAACCCATCAACCCGCGTCTTAAAAATATTTAGCGAGGTAGCCTCCACCACTTCAAAGGGCAGAGAATTCCAGAGATTCACCACCCTTTGAGTGAAGAAGTTCCTCCTCAACTCCGTTCTAAAACGCCCCCCTTTTATCTTGAGGCTGTGCCTCCTAGTCCTATTGTCTTTTTTGAGCGGGAAGAGTCTTTCCACCTCTATCCTATCCATCCCTTCATCTTCTTCATTATCAGGAGGGCCACCTTCTTTCTTCAATAGTGGGTCAGTGAAGTTGGACATCTTTTCACTATGGCACCTGGATCAGATGGTGGACTTCACGCCAGCAGGCTCACCCCGCCGTGGAATATGGCACAAAACACATGTGTGTGTGTGTGTGTGTGTGTGTGTGTGTGTGTGTGTGTATGTGTGTGTGTGTGCGCGTGCAAGCGCAGAACACCGGAATTGGAACACCCAACCCTTCCCGAGAGATAGACACATTTAATATGAGCAGGACACAACGAGGTCAAGTTATGTGCGGGAATGGTGGAGGGGAGGGGGGGGGGGGGGGTGGGTGGCAGTGAAACAAACGTCAGCGAGTAAGTCAACCAGAAAGTGCAGAATGCAAACCACACACTTCTTTACCTTAGCTCAATTAATATCACTGTCAACCATCAGAGTTCAAATTTCACTGAAGGGCCTATAATGGCGGCTCATGCTTCAGTGCAGTACTAAGTGATGTGATTGGAAAGCAATAATGTTCCATCATTTGGGAGCAAGGCCAGAGCTAGGGACCAAAAAATATAAAATGGCAACACAAATTTGGGAAAAACTACTTTACTGAAGAGTAGTTAGAATGTGGAATTCCTGACCACAGGAAGTAATTGGGATGAATAACGTTAGTGAATTTAAGGTTGGGTGAAGATTGGAGGAAGAGGTATGTGTGCAACATAAACACAGGCACTGATATGATGGACTGAATGGCTTGTCCCTGCATGGAAATAGTTGCAGGAAGATTGGAGCCACACAAAACAATAATCACCATGCTTCACATATTGTTAATGTGCAACCCTTTCACAATACTGCATCCAATAGCAAAAACAAAGATCTCACACCCACAAACATCACTACCAGCTCCAGTGCAATTCAACGTCCAGAACAGAATGTTTGGGTAGGATGCTGTTTGGAGATTCAGTGCAGAGTTGATGGGCTGAATGGCCTCTTTCTGCACTGTTGGGATTGTATGATCTATGAAGGAGGCCATTCAGCCCATCAAGTTCACAAGTTTCTGAAAGAGCATTTTACTCAGGCTCACCTATCCCCATAACACCTTTACTCACATACCTTGGGACATAAAGGGGTAATTAAGCATGGCCAATCCACCTAATTTATACATCTTCAGATTGTGGGAGGAAACTGGAGCACCCAGAGGAAATCCACGCAGACGCTGGGAAAATGTGCCAACTCCTCACAGTCACCCGAAGCTGGAATTGAACATGGATCCCTGGTGTTGGGAGGCAGCAGTGCTAACCACTGTGCCATTGTGCCGCCCCTGCACTGCAGTGTAGGGACTCTATGGCTCTATGAGCCTAATTGTATCTCATCTCTGCTGCACTCTATGGCCTCCGGAGAGGCACCGTCAGCCATGTCCTCATGGATATCCCTTGTCTCTGAGGAGCCACTCCTGCAGCGTCTATGGACCCTGAAAGATGTCAGGGATCTGAGAGCAGCTGTGAATGTCAGAGGCATGCACACTTCCTAGGAGTTGAGCACACACCTACAGGATGCATTTGGTGTGCCCGCAGACCAGCTAAATATTCAGTGAGTGGAATCCCTTGTGGTTCACATGGTTGACAAGCTTGATGCCATGGAGCTCTGAGTGCTACATGAGGGCAGTCAATGGCACTGTGCACCAATGAAAAACCAGAGATCTGCACAAATCTCATTGCTCCTGCATCCTGTCATATCTGATCCTGGTTGAAATGTACAAAACTGTGTAGATGATATCCGTCACCTCCTTTTGCAAAGTAGAGCAGCAGTGTAAGTGTTGGTCCTGATGGCAGATTTTCCCAGTCCACTTCCACGTTGGTCAGCTGAAGCACTTGTTCCTCAAAGACCTTCAGTTCAGCTAATCCAACCACTGCCTGGAATCAAGAGTCACACTGTCCCTGGAAGCACACTTTCTCCATTATATTGCTCGGACATTAGTGGAAGGAAGTTGATGAGGCGAGTCCCTTGCTGTCATGCTGGTGGCCCGCCCCACTAGCAACTTTGTGTTTTTAAAGACCACGGCATCATTTTTAAAGGCTATCCCAGTACACAAAAGTGAAAAGGAACATTCCTCCCCCACCCCCAACTCGGCGCTACCTCCGATACTGTCCATGCACCTGCATAGTGCCAGGGTGCAGTCAGTGATAGAGGGCAATGTCTGAGCAATGACTGGGCACTACCCAGGCATGACCCTCACCACTGAGCAACGTGTTCAGCTAAGGTCCTCTGGCAGTTGGCCCACCAGGTTCTTGCCAGTGGAGACCAGGCGTACTTCACATCAGTACGCCTTCATGAATGGATAATCTAACAGTGGGGCGGGGGAGAGGGGGTGATCAGGCGTGGAGGCCTGATAAGTACATTCAAATTTATTATTATGGAGTTCTTGACACGGCACGTCAGGATTCCCGTAACGTCACTGGCCGGGATTGGGGTCAATTGTGATTAGAATTCCTGCCAACACACCAAAAACAGAAAAGGACCTTGCATGAGATTTTTCGCTCTTGCATGCGCAGTGGCCCGCTCAGCACTATCCTGCTGGCCTCTGAGACGGGAATAGGCCCACTCCTTGACTTTTAGAGAGAATCTCACTGAGACAATCTAAGTATCTGGCACTCACAGCCTGCACTGCTAGTTATCTAACTATGTGATAGCATCACCTCAGAGTGTAGCAACAATACATCGCTGTGATCTCAAAAAGGACATTTATAACTTTCTTACATACACTTCTTAAATACCTTGAAGGCAAACTGAGAAAATACCTTGTGAGACTGGGTCCGTCATGCATTATTACATTGCTTTATTTCACACTGACTTAACATACAGAATAGCTTTTGTATTCAAGTTGCTTTAGTTTAATCACAAGTATATGCCTTTGCTTAATAATGCAAAATAATGCAATGTTTGCACACATCAGCTGAACAAAATAACTTCAAACTACACCTTGACCAGAGACTGGACAAAGCTTTCCCCATCATTAATACTTTTCTCTACTTTTCTTACTAGGCCTGACACTGCCCAGAGTAAAAAGTCTGACAACACCAGGTTTTAGTCCAACCTATTTATTTGATAATATACTCGCAAGCTTTCGGGTTAGCCCCTTCGTCAGGTGAATGGAGAGTTTGTCAGACTTTTTACTGTGTTTACGCCAGTCCAACGCCGGCATACCCACATCACTGCCCAGAGTCCCAGACAGTGTTCAGCCCAGAATGGGGATCCAGGACACCCAGAGCTTAAAACGCCCATGTTGGCAGCTGGCCTGCTGAAATACTGATGTCAAATGTATGGGAAGTCCAGGAGAAGGTTTGAGGCATAAGTCTGATAATTGGAATCCCTGCCTATCTTCTCTTATGGTTTGGAATTTGAAAGGGGCAGACTGATGCTGCTCATTTCAAGCCCTTTGTTGAATTTTCAGCAGGGGGTGCAGAGACGGCACCTAATTTTATCCTGTCTTGTTTTTTTGTTCTGACAGGCTCCAACTGAGGTTACAATTGCTAGCATAGAATCATCGAATCCCTCTAGTGCAGAAGGAGGCCATTTGATCCACCGAATCAGCACCGACAACAATCCCACCCAGGCCCTATCCCCACAATCCCATGTATTGACCCTGCTAATACTCCTGACGTAAAGGGGAAATTTAGTATGACCAATGCACCTAACCCATGCACCTTTGTTGTAGGAGGAAACCGGAGCACCCAGAGGAAACCCACTCAGACATGGAGAGAATGTGCAAACTCCACACAGACATTGATTGACCCAAGCCGGGAATTGAACTCAGGTCCCTGGAGCTACGAAGCGGCAGTGTTAACCATTGTGCCACTTTGCCACCTGCTTGTGTTACACTGGACTGAGATCCATACAATGAAAAGCCATGCCAAATCCCAGCTAAAATAGATTCTTAAACATACGTAACTGTTAAAGAACGCATGCTTTACTCCTAGTTTAATTTGTTCAAATTGATAATTGAAAAGTAGGTTTTGCTATTCTCAAATTTTAATACTAACTTGAATTTACCAATTTAATTATTTCATTTTCCGCTTTAATGCATGTAAGGAGAAATCTTAAATATCAAGCCTTGTGCCCTCCCTGACCAAATAAAATAATAATTCATTTGATAGATGAAGCTGAGATTATCTTCAATTTAAAATTTCACTCTCTTCCTTCATTAACTTTTACAAATGTTGACACCAAAACTGCAGAACATCAAAGCCTCATTTGGTAAAGATTTATCACAAGTTTTGGCACATCAAACACAGCATTGAAACACTCAGTTACGCTAGAGCCAAGAAAATCTGAAGTGCATCCGAATTGTTATAAAAATAGAAATGGAAAAACTGGGAACTTTCAATATAATAAAGGATGTGAGTAACAGCATAACTCAAAGCTTGATTAATGTTCCATAAATGAGAAATGCTTTATATATTAGCACTGCTGCCTCTCAGCGCCAGGGACTCAGGTTCAATTCCTGGCTTGGGTCACTGTCTGTGCGGACTCTGCACATTCTCCCTGTGTCTGTGTTTCTTCTGGGTGCTCCAGTTTCCTCCCACAGTCCAAAAGATGTGCTGGTTAGATGCATTGACCACGCTAAACTCTCCCTCAATGTACCCAAACAGGCCTCGGAGTGTGGTGACTAGGAGATTTTCACAGTAACTTCATTGCAGTGTTAGTGTAAGCCTAACTGAGACATGAATAAATAAACTTTGGCGATCTACCCTGTCCATCCTTTGTTTCTATTGTTTTCAACTGGAGGGAAAATGGCTGGGGATGTATAAGAAACAGTGGGCGGGATTAGTGCATGCCCTGCTTTACAATTTAAATCTTTAAAATAATGTGTAAAATATAAGCGTAGATTGAATTAAAATATGTGATTATTTTGCAATATTATTGTGTAAGGCTCACTAAGTAATATCAGTATTTAATTTGTAACTTTTTAAATATATTCCAATTTTACTACAGGTATTGGGGAACCTCAGACTATATGGAATCAACCTCTGCGACAGTGTTATGTATATCCCTCATTATTCCAGAGGGGAAACACAGAAGCTTAAGCAAATAAATAAACCAAAGCAAGTTCCCAGCAAAACAGTTAAGTGCTTGGTTTAAACTCAGTAACTTCTAAAATGCTATTCAAGATTAAAGTTCCTTACGTTAATTGCTGCTTTCACAAAATAATGCATACATTAAATGTGTAATGTTAAAACTACTTATAATACCACACATATGATCACACAACTACACTGACAACACCGGCAAACATCCACCTTGCAGCGGATGTAATCCAAAAATTAATTTTGTAGAATAATCACGGAAAATATTTCTTACCTTTGATTGGGCTGAGAATCACGATAACCAGTAGTAAAGAGTATTCCATTGCACGATTTGAAGACTGAGAGTGAAATGACCATTCTAATGACTTGGTCCCGTTAACAGAGTTTCCTTATTACAGCCATTTATATTCTTCAAGTTAAGTCCAATTTGAATAGAATGAGGAAGTTAAAGAAATGTTTTTTAGCTTGAGGAAATATTTCCATCCTATTGATGTTTTAATATGATCAATTAACCATCTTACAAAATAAACAGTTTTTTTCATGTTAAGTGGAACAAAAGTCAGGTACATTGTTTAACCACTTAAGATACAGGGACTTATTTCTTTTTGGTGCGGTTGGGGATTGTGGACAGCACAGTGGTTAGCCTCACAGCACCAGGGACCTGGATTCGATTCCGGCCTTGGGTGAATGTCTGTGCGGAATCTGCACGTTCTCCCTGTGTCTGTATGGGTTTCCTCCGGGTGCTCAGGTTTCCTCCCACACTTCAAAGATGTGCATGTTAAAAGGACAAAGAACAACACAGCACAGGAAACAGGCCCATCGGCCCTACAAGCCCACACCTCCCATTTTAACACTCAGTGAGTGCCTCATTCCAATCCTCCTTCTACCTACAACTTTTGTCTACATCTCATGGACTCCACAATAAAGGGGTGCAAATTTAGAGAATTATATGTGCACCAGATTAAGGGAGATCCAATTTAGGGACAATTTATTAACACCAATCAGCCTAAAAGAACGTTTTTGGGCTGTGGGAGGAAACCGGAGCACCCGGAGAAATCCCACGCAAGCACGGGGAGAATGTGCAAACTCCCACAGACACTGACCCAAGTCGGAGATCTGACCCGGGTCCCTGTAACTGCACAGCAGACAGTGATAGTCACTGAGCTGTCATGTTGCCCATCAATTAAAGAACAAAGAACAACCCAGCACGGGAAACAGGCCCTTCGGCCCAACTTAACAAAGCATTTTCCTACACCTACCTTGACACATGTGTATGCGTATTTTACCCCTACTGTAACCAGATTCAGGGGAGAATAGTTTAGGGACAATTTGTTACACCAATCAGCCTAAGAGCACATCTTTGGGGTGTGGGAGGAAACCAGAGCACCGGAGGAAACCCACGCAACCACAGGGAGAATGCGCAAACTCCGACAGACACTGGCCCAAATCCATGTATCTGCACAGCTAGCAGTGATAGTCACTGAGCTGTTGTGGTGCCCATCTGCTGGTCCAGTTTTAAACACACACAATGACGTAAAGTACTAGGCCACTCTCGAAACATCCAAGAGCAGCCCACGCACGACCCACCGTGTGCATGCCGCTTGTTAGACAACAAGGTGGACTGACACACCTGTGGATTAAAAGAGACAAAACATTAACATGCAGAATTAGATTTCCAGTATCGTCCCGAGGCTCTGACCCTTTTTAAAACTGTCTCCTATAACCCTCCATCCCTGTTTCACTCATGTGCCTATCTAAGTAAACCTTAAACAAGTCCAGCGTGCCTGCCTCCACCGCCTTACTTGGTAGCGCATTCCATACCCCCACGACCCTCTGTGTGAAAAACCTTCCTCTAGTATCCAAATTATACTTCCCCCCCCTCACCCTTACCTCATGACCCCTCGTGATATTTGTCTCCAATCTAGGAAAAAGCCTGTCACTGTTGAGTCTATCTATACCCTTCATTATTTTATACACCTCTATCAGATCCCCCCTTAATCTCCGTCTTTCTAAGGAGAAAAGCCCCAGTTTACCCAATCTTTCCTCATAACCCAGTCCTTCCATACCAGGCAGCATCCTGGTAAACCTCCTCTGCACTCTGTCCAGGGTCTCCACGTCCTTCCGGTAGTAAGGTGACCAGAACTGGACGCAGTACTCCAGATGCAGTCTAACCAACGTTCTGTACAACTGAAGCATTAGACGCCAACTCTTATACTCTGTACCTCTTCCTATAAAGGCTAGCGTTCCATAAGCTTTCTTCGCAAACTTCTCCACCTGGGTTGCCACTTTCAGAGACTTGTGCACTTGCACTCCCAGGTCCCTCTGCATTTCTATACTCTTAATTGATATACAGGTTTAAGGTGCGGGGAGGAAAGTACAGAAGTGATGTTAGGGGTAAGTTTTTCACTCAGAGGGTGGTGAGTGAATGGAATTGGCTGCTGTCAGTGGTGGTGGAGGCGAACTCGCTGGGGTCTTTTAAAAGACTTCTGGATGAGTATATGGGGTTTTATGGGATTGGGGGTTATAGATAGGTGTTGATGTGATCGGCGCAACTCGTGGGCCGAAGGGCCTGTTTGTGCTGTAGTGTTCTATGTTCTATGTTCTATACCTTTTATCATGTAACTCCTCCCTGCATTATTCCTTCCAAAATGCATCACCTCACATTTGTCAGGATTAAATTCCATCTGCCATCTATCTGCCCAATATACCAGCCTATCTATATCCTGCTGCGTCACCTGACAATCCTCCTCGCTATCCGCCAATCCTGCCATCTTGGTGTCATCTGCAAACTTGCTGATCACACCACGTACGCCCTCTTCCAAGTCATTTATATATATTATGAAGAGAAGAGGTCCCAGTACTGAGCCCTGCGGCACACCACTGGTGACAGACCTCCAACTAGAAAAGAACCCTTCCACTACTACTCTCTTTCTCCTGTTGCCTAGCCAGTTTTCAATCCATCTAGATACCTGTCCCTGTATCCCATGTGCCTTAACCTTTTCTACCAGCCTACCTTGAGGGACTTTGTCAAACGCCTTACTGAAATCCATATAGACGACATCAACGGCTCATCCATCGTCAACCGTTTTTGTCACCTCCTCAAAAAAACTCTAACCAGATTTGTAACGCAAGACCTCCCCTGAACAAAGCCATGCTGCGTATCCCTAATCAGATCGCAGCGCTCCAAATGCTTATACATCCTATCCCAAAGAATTTTTTCCAACAATTTTCCAGCACCAATGTCAAACTCACCGGCCTATAATTACCAGGGTTATCCCTACTGCCCTTTTTAAACAGCGGTACCACATTAGCTATCCTCCAGTCCTCTGGGACCTCACATGTGTCCAAAGAAGAGACAAAGATTTGCGTCAGAGGCCCAGCAATTTCATCTCTCACCTCCCTAAGCAGCCTGGGATAAATGCCATCAGGCCCCGGAGCGTTATCAGTTTTTATGCTACCTAAAAACCCTAACACTTCCTCCCTCGTAATGGATATTTCCTTCAACTGGCCTACAGCTCCCTTGAAGACATTACAAGACACGAAGCCCCTCTCCTTCGTGAATACTGACACAAAGTATTCATTCAGGATCTCCCCCATTCCCTCAGACTCAATGCATAGTTCCCCTCCTTTGTCCCTAAGAGGATTGATTTTCCCTCTAACCACCCTCTTGTTCCTAATATAAGAGTAAAATGTCTTTGGATTTTCCTTAATCCTATCAGCCAAAGCCATTTCATGCCCCCTTTTCACCCTTCTAACTCCCCTTTTGAGCTCCCTCCTGCTCTCTCTATATTCCTCCAGTGCTCTCTCCGTTCCCAGTTGCTTAGACCTAACACACGCCTCTCTCTTGATCCAGTTTAAGTGTACACTAACGACTTGAAGCACTAGGCAACTCTCGAAGCAACATCCAAGAGCAGCCCTCGCACGAACAACTGCGTGTATATAAGATTATGAAGGGTATAGATAGAGTAAACAGAGGTAAGCTATTTCCTATGATAGAGACACATAGGGCGAGGGGCCATGGGCTTAAGGTGAGGGGGGAGAGGTATAACACAGATATTAGAGGGAGGTTTTTCACACAGAGGGTAGTGGGGGTATGGAATGCTCTGCCAAGTAAGGTGGTGGAGGCAAACACGCTAGAGTCATTTCAGAGTAACTCAGACAGGCACATGAATGGGTTGGAGATGGGTGGATATAGGAGATTGTTTTAAATAAGGGTCATTAGCACTGGGGCGTCCCTGGTAAGGCAAATGGATATGGTACAATAATAATTTTTTTTCTCTTTTCATTCACAGGTTTTAAGTCAGTCCGCCTTGTGTCCAACAAGGGCTATACGCGCGATGGGTCGTACTTGGGCTGCTCTTGGTTGTTCGAGATTGGCCTAGTGCTTCATGTCATTAGTGTCTGCTTAAACTGGACCAGATACTGGGCAAGACGACAGCTCAGTGACTATCACTGTTTGCTGTGCAGACACATGGATTTGGGCTGGTGTCTGTGGGAGTTTGCGCATTCTCCCCGTGCTTGCGTGGGTTTTCTCCGGGTGCTCCGGTTTCCTCCCACACCCCAAAGATGTGCTGTTAGGCTGATTGGCAGTAATAAATTGCCCCTAAATTAGTTTCCCTCAATGTGGATGGCCATAAAACATTAGACATGGGTCATGGGTGGAGGGGGGACTGGTGGTGTTAAGATGGTGGCGCGGGCTCGTGGGGCCAAAGGGCCTGTTTCCCGGGCTGTTTTTGTTCTTTGTGTATGCCCCTTGTTGGCCAACAAGGTGGACCGAATCGCCTGTGGATGTAAAAAGAGACATTAATAAACATACAACAGCCTTTACAGACATTCACGGAAGATCCCCAGTAGCTCCAACGTAAGAGACAGGTGAGCCATAAAATATGTTGGACGGCCCATAGGAATCTATTGATTCCCAGGAATGTCCTAAGGCTCTTGATCCTTAACTAGAACATTCTTTTGTATCCCTCCATCTCTAGTCTGCTCATGTGCCTATCTAGGTAAGCCTTAAACAGCTCTAGCGTGTCTGCCTCCACCACCCTACTTGGCTGTGCATTCCAGACCCCCACAACTCTGTGTGAAAAACCTCCCTCTAACACCTGAATTATGCCTCGCCCCTCTCACCTTAAGCCCATGACCCCTAGTGATTTTCACATCCTACCTGTTCATTGTTCCTGAGGAGCAGCATCGAGAGGCAGCGATTTTTGGGCGTGTGAGGAGGCCGCAAGAAAGGTACATTTTCTGTTTATATTTTTTAACTTTTTATTTCTAGTTTAAAGTCGCGAGTATCGGCGGTTTTTTTTAAATTAGTTAGAAACCGGAAGTCGTCACTAGGATGCTTACCGGTAGTTGTAGTTTTTTTTTCTCGGGTCCCTGACCCTATAAATTAGAGCAGAGGGGATACCCGATCCTCTACACTGGTAGAGAATCCCACCCTCCCACCTCCTCTAACCTAATTATAAGTGTGTGGGAAGTTTTTTTCTTCTTTTATTTTTTTTCTGCTGGAAATTGTTTCAGGGATGGCAGTTCAGGCAGTAAGCTGCATCTCCTGTGGGATGTATGTGGTGAGGGACTCCAGTGGTGTTTCAGGTGATTATACTTGTAGGAAGTGTGTTCGATTGCAGCTTCTGGAGGAGTGTGTAAAGGAGCTGGAGTTGGAATTAGAGGAACTCCGCATAATTCGGGAGGCAGAGGCGGACATCGATAGGAGTTACAAGGAGATAGTCACTCCTAGAAATGAGTCTTGGGTAACTGCCAGGAAGAGGGGAAAGAAGCAATTGGGGGGACAATCCCCTGGGGCTGTTCCCCTCCAAAATAGGTTTTCTGTCCTGGAGGCTACAGTTGAGGAGGAATCAACTGGGGATAACCGAAGGGAGCAGGTCTCTGGAGGTGAGCTTGCTGTGAAGGCTCAGGTGGTTAGGGGATGTAAAAGATTGGGCCTAGTGATTGGGGACTCCACAGTTAGGGGGACGGATAGGAGAGTCAGAGGTAATGGTAGGGACTCAGGGCTGGTGTGTTGCCTCCCAGGGGCTGGGGTCCGGGATGTATCGGAAAGGGTATTCAGGACTCTTAGGGGAGAGGGAGATCAACCCCAAGTTATAGTTCATGTGGGGACGCATGACATAGGGAGGTTAAGGGAAGGGGATATTAAGCAGAACTTTATGGAGTTGGGGTGGAAACTAAAGGCCAAGTCAGAAAGAGTGGTTATCTCGGGACTCTTGCCTGTGCCACAGGATAGTTTAGAGCGGAATAGAGAGAGGGAAAGTTTGAACTCGTGGCTGAGAGGATGGTGCAGGAGGGAGGGGTTCAGGTTCTTGAGCAATTGGGGCTCATTCTGGGGAAGGTGGGACCTCTACAGGAGTGATGGTCTACACCTGAATCAGAGGGGAACCAATATCCTGGGGGGTAAATTTGCAAAGGCTATGCAGGGAGGTTTAAACTGATTCGGAGGAGGGGTGGGATCCTGAGTAGAGGGGGTGAAAGTGAGGGGGGCATAGATGGGGACTGCAATGCACAGCATCGGGGGGGTGGGGCGGAGCAGGGTTTGAAACGCGTATACTTTAATGCGAGGAGTATTCGCAATAAAGTGGATGAACTTGCAGCGTGGATCAGTACCTGGTACTTTGATGTTGTGGCCATTTCAGAGACATGGATAGAGCAGGGTCAGGAATGGTTGTTGCAGGTTCCAGGGTTCAAATGTTTCAGTCGGAGCAGAGAAAGAGGTAGAAGGGGGGGAGGGGTAGCATTATTAGTCAAGGATTGTATCACGGTGTCAGAGAGGAAGTTTGATGAGGACTTGTCTGTTGAGGTAGTATGGGCGGAGATTAGAAATAGGAGAGGAGAGGTCACCCTGTTGGGAGTCTTTTATAGACCTCCTAAAAGTTCTAGAGAGGTTGAGGAAAGGATTGCGGAGACGATCCTGGTTAGGAGTGAAAGTAATAGGGTAATTGTTACTTTAACTTTACTAATATTGATTGGAATAGCTATAGCTCTAGCTCGTTAGAGGGGTCAGTTTTTGTACAAAGCGTGCAGGAAGGTTTTTTGACTCAGTATGTAGATAGGCCAACTAGAGGTGAGGCTATATTGGATTTGGTGCTGGGAAATGAGCCAGACCAGGTGCTGGACTTGGAAGTTGGTGTGCATTTTGGTGATAGTGACCACAATTCGGTTACGTTCACCTTAGTGATGGAAAGGGATAGGCATGAACCTCGGGTCAGTAGTTTTAGCTGGGGGAGGGGTAATTATGAGGCTATTAGGAGAGAATTAGGAAGCATAGGTTGGACTAGGAGACTACAGGGACTGGGAACGTCCGAAATGTGGAGTTTTTTCAAGGAGCAGCTACTGCGAGTCCTTGATAGGTATGTCCCTGTCAGGCAAGGAGGAATTGGTAGAGCTAGGGAACCGTGGTGCACTAAAAAAGTTGATTCGTTGGTTAAAAAGAAAAAGGAGGCTTATGTTCGGATGAGACTTGAGGGCTCAGGTAGTGCACTAGAAAGCTTTAGATTGGCTAGGAGGGAGTTGAAGAGTGAGTTAAGAAGGGCTAAAAGAGGACATGAGAAGACTTTGGCTGATAGGATTAAGGAGAATCCTAAGGCGTTCTATAGGTATGTTAAGAACAGAAGGTTGGTTAGGGCAAGATTAGGGCCAGTTACAGACAGCAGAGGGAAGTTGTGTGTGGAACCGGAAGAGATTGGAGAGGCATTGAACCAATATTTCTCTTCGGTGTTCACGCAGGGGGACATGAATGTAGCTGAGGAGAACACTGGGTTGCAGGGGTGTAAACTAGACAGTATTGCAGTTGATAAGGGGGATGTGCTGGATATTCTTGAGGGTTTGAAAATAGTAAGTCCCCTGGGCCGGATGGGATTTACCCTAGGATTCTCTGGGAGGCAAGAGAGGTGATTGCAGAGCCTCTGGCTCTGATCTTCAGGCCGTCGTTGGTCACAGGTATAGTGCCGGAGGATTGGAGGATGGTGAATGTTGTCCCATTGTTTAAGAAGGGGAACAGAGACTTCCCCGGGAATTATAGACCGGTGAGTCTTACTTCTGTTGTGGGCAAGGTTTTAGAAAAAATTATTAGGGATAGGATTTATAGTTATTTGGAGAGTAATGAATTGTTTGGAGATAGTCAGCATGGTTTTGTAGCGGGTAGGTCATGCCTTACTAACCTTATTGAGTTTTTTGAGAAAGTGACCAAAGAGGTGGATGGGGGAAAGGCAGTTGACGTGGTATATATGGATTTTAGTAAGGCGTTTGATAAGGTTCACCATGGTAGGCTTCTGCAGAAAATGCAGATGTATGGGATTGAGGGTAATCTAGGAAATTGGATCAGGAATTGGCTAGCAGATAGGAGACAGAGGGTGGTGGTTGATGGTAAATATTCGTCATGGAGTTCAGTTACGAGTGGTGTGCCTCAGGGATCTGTTTTGGGGCCACTGCTGTTTGTAATTTTTATTACTGATCTGGATGAGGGTATAGTTGGGTGGATTAGTAAATTTGCTGATGACACCAAAGTCGGAGGTGTGGTAGATTGTGAGGAAGGGTGTCATAGTTTGCAGGGAGACTTAGACAGGTTGCAGAGCTGGGCCGAGAGGTGGCGGATGGAGTTTAATGCGGAGAAGTGTGAGGTAATTCACTTTGGTAGGAATAACAGATGTGTCAAGTATAGGGCTAACGGGAGGACTCTGAATAGTGTGGATGAACAGAGGGATCTAGGTGTATGTGTACATAGATCCCTGAAAGTTGGGAATCAAGTAGATAAGGTTGTTAAGAAGGCATACGGTGTCTTGGCGTTTATTGGTAGGGGGATTGAATTTAGGAGTTGCAGCGTCATGTTGCAACTGTGCACAACTCTGGTGCGGCCGCACTTGGAGTATTGTGTGCAGTTCTGGTCCCCACATTATAGGAAGGATGTGGAGGCTTTGGAGAGGGTGCAGAGGAGGTTTACCAGGATGTTGCCTGGTATGGAGGGGAGGTCCTATGAGGAGAGACTGATGGATTTGGGGTTGTTTTTGCTAGAAAGAAGGCGGCTAAGAGGGGATCTTATTGAAACATATAAGATGATTAGAGGTTTAGATAGGGTGGACAGTGATAGCCTTTTTCCTCGGATGGAGAAAGCTAGCACGAGGGGGCATGGCTTTAAATTAAGGGGAGGTAGTTATAGGACGGATGTCAGGGGTAGGTTCTTTACCCAGAGGGTGGTGAGGGATTGGAATGCCCTGCCTGCTGCAGTTGTAAATGCGCCTAGTTTGGGGGCGTTTAAGAGATCCGTGGATAGGTTTATGGATGAAAAGGGATTAGTTTAGGTTAGAGGGTCATTGTTTTTTAACTGGTCGGCGCAACATCGTGGGCCGAAGGGCCTGTTCTGTGCTGTAATGTTCTATGTTCTATGTTCTATGTACCTGGGAAAAAGCTTCCCACTTTTCACTCTATCTATACCCTTCATAATTTTATACACCTCTAATAGGTCTCCCCTCATTCTCCGTCTTTCCAGGGAGAACAACTCCAATTTGCCCAATCTCTCCTCATAGCTAAGACCTTCCATACCAGGCAGCATCCTGGTAAACCTCCTCTGCACTCTCTACAAGGTCTCCACATCCTTCCGGTAGTGCAGCGACCAGAACTGGATGCAATACTCCAAATGTGGTCTAACCAACGTTCTGTACAACTGCAACATTAGACGCCAGCTTTTATACTCTATACCCCTTCCTATAAAGGCAGGCATACCATATGCCTTCTTCACCACCTTCTCCACCTGTGCTGCCACCTTCAAGGACTTGTGGACTTGCACACCTAGGTCCCTCTGTGTTTCTATACTCTTAATGGTCCTACCATTTATTGTATAGCTCCCCCCTACATTAGCTCTTCCAAAATGCATCACCTCGCATTTATCTGGATTAAATTCCATCTGCCATTTCACTGCCCAATTTTCCAGCCTATCTATATCCTGCTGTACTGTCCGATACTTCATCACTATCAGCAAGTCCAGCCATCTTCATGTCATCTGCAAACTTGTTGATCACACCAGTTACTCCCTCTTCCAAATCATTTATATATATTACAAATAGCAGAGGTCCCAGTATGGAGCCTTGCGGAACACCACTGGTCACAGACCTCCAGCTAGAAAAAGACCCTTCCACTGCTCCCCTCTGTCTCCTGTTGCCAAGCCAGTTCTCTACCCATCTAGCCACCTGTCCTTGTATCCCATGAGCCTTAACCTTTTTCACCAACCTGCCATGAGGGACATTGTCAAATGCCTTACTGAAATCCATATAGACGACATCCATGGCTCGTCCTTCATCAACTGTTTTTGTCACCTTCAACCGTTAGGTGGATTGGCTGTGCTAAATTTCTCCTTAGTGTCTTGGGGATTAATGGGGTAACTATGTGGGATTAGGGGGATAGGGCACTATTGTTGATGCAGGCCCGATGGACTGAATGGCTTCCTTCTGCACTGTAGGGATTCTGTGATTACGAGGGGAATTCCTATTAGCAATGTAAAATTTAGTAAATGATCTGCAGATGACTGATAGATTTCCGCTCCTGACACTGACATTTCTTGAGGGAAAGTACATCTTCCTCTTAGCCAATTCAATGTATAAATATCTCCATAGATCCCCATTGTTCAACTGTACAGAGCATTGTAGACTTGGCTTACATCATCATTTAGGTTTCGTAGTCAGTTTGGCTGTCGTGACAATTATTCACAAGCAGCAAAACATCCAAACTGTCTTTCATCTGTTTTTTGGGAAGTGTTTTTATTGGGAAATATTCCTAAAAGATGCTGCTTCTGGACTCAGTGCATCTTGAAGGAAGTATGTTGTCTGCAGCACTTTGAAACTTTCCAGTTATCAAAGACGATGACACCAAAACAGGAAATGCTGGCAAATCTCAGCAGGTCTGACAGCATCGTTGGATACAGAATAGAGCCAACATTTTGAGTCAGGATGAACCTACGGCAAAGCTGGAATGGTGACATGGTAATATCCCAAACTCACCCTTCAGTTCCCTATTTTCACAGTCGTAAATAACGCAATCCTATTGATGAGACATAGATTGGTTGCAAAAGGTAACGTTTTGTTCTTTTTTAATTTGATAACTCTGAAAATCACTGACAGACCCACACCACAAGTGACTGAGGGCAGGTCAGGGATTATTAGAAGGGGTGGTTGGAAGAAAGAGCAGGCTTGAGGCTTTCAATGTTCTCCTCCTCCTTCCTAATGGCTGTTCCTTTGATTAGGCATGCGGTGCCTTTGAAGGAGAACCAGAGGGACATAGCTCCACTCTACCATTTCAGATTTCCATCAGGGTGAGCTCAGCTGAAGTAACCTTCCTGCCTTAATCCTAAACATATATGTGAACGTGTCATCACAATTAGGGTTAGAGCTCAAGAACATAAGCATGTTCCATGGCTCAATAACATTATGGCTAAACCTCCAATATTCATTCCACTCTCCAACTCTTTTCTTTCCAATTAGCAAGGAATCAATCTTGTGAATCTTCACTTCATCCCCGCTAAGATAAATATATCCTTCCTTAGGTAAAGAGAAAACAATTATATAAATTGATAACAAAACTTAATGGTCAGTGAATATTTTTCTGTAGAACATGGATAAATTAAAATTCCTCTGCCGCTCTTCCTTCAACTATGTTGCTCATTTGCCCGTTGTTCTGTAGGAAGAAACTAGTGTGGAGTACAGAAATAACATTTGCTGAGGACTGCTTTGTCATTATAGATATGCAATCTGTTTTTACATTAATAGCTGCATCAAACTTTAATCTGAATTAAACCTAAAAACATTTTAAGTGTAAATCGTTGTTAGATACTTGACCCAAGTAAGGTATACAGCATTTTCCGTATATCCATGATTATAAGGAATATAGACTGGGATTTAACATGAAAGCGTTCAAGTCTATCTACTGGAAAGTAAGGAATGAGCCCTGGAAGCCATCATCATATTTTATAGTCATCAGGCAATTAGTTATCGGAGGTTGTGGCTTTCTCCCCTTTGAGAGAGGAGAGTCCATCTTCAAGAGCAGCCCATCAATGGCCTGGCAGCTCTTCAGTCCCAGCAACACCATTGGGAATAGTGGCTACAGCTGGGACTGCGGTAGGCCAGAGACCAGGGACAGCACTGACAAACCAGAGCTAAGGTGAGTGGGCCAGGCTTGCTGAGGCCAGCTTAGGCAGGTCCCACAGAGGGGTGGAAGAGGGTTAATTGAGCGCTCAGAGAGAGGTTGGACTGGGGGGAGGGGGTTTTCCTTGCCTCTAAGGGAAGAGAGTAAACTGAGAGTTCGGGGAGAGTTTGAAATGGGGGGAGGCGTTCTTCAGCTAGTCCTTGCCATGAAGAGAGCTTCTCTTTTCTCTTTCTTTTTAAAATTGTATTCCTTCCCCGCTGTCTCCTGCCCACCCCCCAACCCCCTAACCCCCCACAGCTGCCCTACCGACCTCACAGTCAGTCTGCCAGGGATACCTGGTGGTCTTGCCACTTAAGGGCCTCAGTTGGCCAAAGGGTCACATCACCTCCCCAGCTGATAGCAAAATACCAGGTGGAGGTGGATGGCAGATGGGCACGGCACCCCCTGGTCACCTCACCCAATTTTATGCTTCCATAAATTCCAATCTGCTTCCAGTCAGGGATGGGGAAGGGGGCATAAAATCCCGGCAAAAGACTTGAAAGATGCTTTAAGAATATATTGATTGGTAAACCAATCCTTTTTTCCATTCATTTAGTAGTTTGTTAGCTGTTTATTATACATATTCTTCCCATCCGTAATTCACATAGCTGAAGGTGCCCTTGGGTGTTACAGATGATGGCACAAAAGGAAATCAAAGAGGTTTATGCTGTAACTAGTCATGCATTGAGAGAAAGTTGAGGTAAATTGGATTGCTAGTGATCATTAACTACAAACTGGATTCAGTTCCTTGACCTAGAATTAATTTTCCATTCTTCGGTCACTTGGGTTTAATGGAAATAATATTTTTAACACGTGTGTGTATTTTGGAATACGTTACCATATTCTTGTTTAATTATTGCTCACTTGGTTTCTTTCAAGAGACAATGTTGCTAAAATAAAAAGTGTTCTGCTTGTAGATTCATAGAGAAAGGCAGCACAGAAACAGGCCCTTTAGCCCAACCAGTCCATGCCGCCCCTGGTGCCCTCCCAGCTAGATATGGGCCCTCATTTGGTCCATATCCCTCTAATCCTTTCCCATCCATGTACTTACTATCTAGCTAACAGTGATGGAATTAGAATGATACTGAGTTTACCATTACAGTGAATGAATTTAAAGGAATAAGACTTTCCTTTGCCGGTGGTTCTGTGCTTACGATAAAGGAACGTTTGGGAGGGTTATTTGGAGTCCTCATTAGCCATGCATGGGATTTGGTGCGTGGCCGCAAAATGTGGAGGGAATCGGAAAGCTTGAATCTCGCCGTCAACATTGAGATTTCTGATTTTCAATCCCACCCACTAGTGGAGTAGTGCAAAACATGCCCTAGGAAACTGGGAACCTCTTTATTATGCATTGGCATGTCATTAGCAAGAATTCACTCCAGGACTTCCCCACTCCCCCACCTTCACCGAATATTCAGCAAGTACCAGTGTGGCATCATGCCAACGCCATGTACACCAACTTTACATCAATGTGAAGCTGGTGACCTCCCTCCGGAGGGATTTTGGAAGTAAGCACTCAGGCAAGTATTACCTTTCAGTTGTTTAATGCTGAGGGGACCCTGGAGAGGGTGGGAGAGACACAAGTAAATTCAAATCAGGACCAATGAGGGCATTCAGTCTCACAATCTTGGCAGTGGAGCTACTCACAAGCCTCACCATTCATGTCAGGATGCCACTTGCTTTAAAGGGGTCCTGAAGCTGGCATGCAGGAAGTGCTTCCTGTGTCTCCTTGCTGGCCTTGTGTCCATATTGGTGCTGAGGGAGTGCTCTTCCATAGTGGGAGTTGGAGAGTGGATGGGAGGTGGTGATTACTGAGGCTCAGCAATGGGGATGACTGTAAGATGCCTGGGTGAAGTTCAACAGGAGGGCAGAGTGTGGGGGACTCAAGAATCGGGTGCGTCCCTGAGGTCTGAAGACCTTCTCACTGCTGAGAGGAATAACTGCAGTGTGACTTGGAGCCTGTAACTCAGGCAGCAGTGTGAGGACAAAGGGGAAAAGCCACATGGGAGTTCTTACCCCCTTGTCAGGGATGTTTGAGTTCCAGGGATTAGTGTCAGGACAGATGGCTGTGACAGAAAGATGGTTTGTTTTCTCTACAGCCCTCGTGACCTGGGAGAATGAATGTTCCGATAGGGATGAGCCTGATGTGGGAATTTCAGTCTTCACATTAACCAGGCGTGCCTCACCTGCCATAAGAAGATGCCAGTAGTCTGATCAGATCCCTCATCCTTCCTTGACTCGTCAATTGAGCCAATTAAAATCAGTAGAGCTGTACATGAGTGCCACTGATTGCAGCCAAGTTCTTAGCCCACAGTTTTCCTTTAAAGGAGCTGCCCCTTTTACTTTATCCCTCAGTTTGTTTAATTTAGTTTAATTGTTTAAACTCAGAAGAGTTGGAAGCATTGGCGCCAAGCATTGAACTCCAACGCAGATGCAAGTATTAACATTACACAGACGACACTGATGTGTACGCTTAAACAAGGCATGATGGTGACGTCTATCATCACTCAGTCCATTCAAAGTCAGGATGGGGGGGCATCATCGAGGTTCTCCACAAGGATCAGACACAACCACTCAACTGTCCTTTTACCTAATGTCAGGGATGGAGGTAGTGGCAAATGGTTGGGTGTTCGGTACCACTGAGATTCTTGAGAGCCCACACAATTGGGTGGCATGGTGGCACAGTGCTTAGCACTACTGCTGAAGAACTTCTCACTGCTGAGAAGGTCAGCAGTGACCTTCTCAGCGCCAGGTCCCGGGTTCAATTCTGTCTTTGTGCAACTGTCTGTGTGGAATTTGCATGTTCTCCCAGTGTCTGTGTGGGTTTCCTCTGGATGCTCCGGTTTCCTCCCACAGTGCGGGTTATGTTGATTGGCCATGCTAAATTGATCCTAGTGTCAGGCGGATTAGCAGGGAAAAAGCGTGGGATTACAGGAATAGGGCATGGGTGGGATTGTGGTCGGTACAGACTTGATGGGCCGAATGGCCTCTTCTGTACTGTAGGGATTCTATGATTCATCCAGGTGGAGTTGAAAGGGTCAACTGTGGGGAAATGGCTATAGTGTGAGAGGGGAGTGAGGCATAGTAGAGAGGCATTATTAGAGAGGTGTTCACTATAGGGGAGGCACATGGGTGGATTTCGCAGAAGTGTAGAAGGCTGAGGGTCAGAAATACTCACTGCTCACATTAATGTTCACTTCCTTTCAGTTTATGATTCTGGATAGCAATGGGGCCAGTTGAGTTGGTTATGTTACTGACTGAGATCAACCAGCTGCAGTGACACCATCACTGCACATGGTCAGCACTGACACTCTGCAGAGGAGGAGGGAGGCTGGGCCCATAGCTGTTCCAGGAGCAGAATCACAGACGGCTGAGCTTTGTAGAAGACACTCCTGAGAAAGCACATTCCGATGTTGAGCATCCTACTTCCAGCTGTTAGAGGTGCAGTGCCGGAAAAGACTGTGTCTGTCCTGGGGATTGTGGCGACCTTGGCCAAGTTATGCGATAATTGGCACGGGCTGGGAGGACACCCACTGCTCACGGACCTTGGAGTTACAGCCACTCTGAATTTCTATGCAAGCAGCTTGTTTCAGGGTAGCTTGTGTGACATTGCCCAGTCTGCTGCACACAAGTGTATAAGAGAAGCCACAGATGCCCTTTTTGCAAGGGCCTATATGTATACGAACCCGGACCAGGACAAGGTGAACTACGATGCCAGAGGCATGGACTTTGCCTACTTAGTTTGCATGCACAGGTGCAGGGTGTGATTCTCTAGACCCACATGGCTCTATGCTCCCCATGGCAGTATGCAGCATCATTTATGATTTGCAAGAGAGACCACTCCCTCATTGTCCAATCCCCTTCTGTGACTACACCATGCTCATAGTGCAGGTGGGTGTCCATTTTTCGGGAAGTGTCCATGAAAATGACACCTTAGGAAGCTCTCAGGTTTTAGACGTCTTTGAGGGGGAACAGCAGCTGGAGGGATGGTTCCTAGGGGACAGAGAGACTCAGCATAACAAACTCAATGCTCCTGTTGCTGGAGCAGATGATTGGATTGCTGAGGATTCAGTTCGGACCAGTCCAGGGGTGCCCTCCAGTACAGCCCCAATAGGGTGTCTTGCAGTCTGCTGTGCTCTGCACAACTTGCTGCTGCAAATGGGAGACCAGCAGATCCACGAGGAGATGAGGAAGTGATACATCTCCTTTAATGAGGAGGAAGTTGAGGAGGATGGACAGGGTCAACACACAAAGGAGGAGGAGGAAAGCTTTGGGCAATGGCCAGAGCCAGCATGGAACAAAGAGCTAGGGGTGTCCTTATACCCTCTCAGTTTGGGGAAACCATAACCAGGGAATGAAGAGCTCCCCTAGCATGGGTTATGATATCTAATCAGTAATGTGGTATCAATGGTAGATTCTTAAATGGTTTCCAAGTTCATAGGCAGGGGGTTAAAGCCATTGGCTAAACTTGGCGGGGAGGGGTTGGGGAGTGAGTTGGGGGGGGTTGGAAAGTGGGTCCGGTGGGGGGGGGGGGGCACTGGGGAGAGGGCCGGGGGGTGCTTGGGGAGTGGGTTGGAGGGGACAGGGGGTCAAAAGGATCTGTGACAGCAGCAGCATGTCTTTGCTGAGTCACTGTGGGAGGGTGAGAAAGGCATATATTTGTCATTCTCACACTCCACAAAGAAGAAATACTATGTGTGGAGCGTGGCATCATGAAATAATAGGGTTAAAAAAATGTTAGAGGCTCAATATTGTGAGAGATGCCTCGCCATAGGTGCAGACAGGATTCACCCCACTTTTCTCACTGCAACCAACATTGCAGACAACCTTACCAGAATTTAACAATCTACTGATGACCATGAAACCATTGTCAATTGTTGAAAAAACCGATCTGGTTTATTAGTGTCCTTTAGGGAAGGAAATCTGCAAGCCTTATCTGGTCTGGCTTACATGTGACTCTAGAGCCACAGCAATGTGGTTGACTCTCAATTTCTCTCAGAGTAATGGCAACCAGTGTTGGGCAATGAATGCTAGCCAGCCAGTGGCACCCATGTCCCATGACTGTGTAAAAGAAATTTGGCAGTGTCAGTTCTGATGAGAAAAATGGTGTGAATCTCATCGACAGCTTTGTCGTAATTCCTGACCCGACCTTGAGCCTCATAGACATAAGTTATTTCCACGAGAATAATAAATGAAATAAGCAGAGCAGAAGAATACTAATGATAAATACATTTAGATTTTTCACAGCTCAGAATGTGAACCCTCCTTTGCTCAGCCTCATGCAGGTATCCGAATCACGGTCCGAGGTTCCACCCTCTTAGCTTCCATATTAAATTTTCAGAGTCCATACTCTAACTTAAAATATGTGAATACTTATAAGCATGCAACAAGTAAAGATATATAATGCGGATTTAAGTAGTATTTTCATAAATTTAGAACAAATAACATACAAACTCTTAAAGAACAAACAACAATACAGCACAGGGACAGGCCCTTTGACTCTTCAAGCCTACCCTGGTCACATTGTCTTATCTAGACCAACTGCCTGTGTCCCTCTATGTCCCACCTGTTCATGTGTCTATCCAAATAGATCTTAAATGTCACTAATATGCCTCAACCACCTCACTTGGCAGTGTAATCCAGGCCCCCACCACCCTCTATGTAAAAAAAAAACTTCCCCCGCACATCTCCAAAGAATCTTTCTCTCTTTACCTTGAACTTGTGCTCCCTTGTAATTGCCATTTCTGCCCTGGGAAAAAGCTTCCAACTGTTCACTCTAACCATACCCCTCATTATTTTATATACATCCGTCAGGTCGCCCCTCAGCCTCCGTCTTTCCAGGGGAAACAATCCCAGTTTATTCAATCTCTCCTCCTAGCCAATAGCCTCCATACCAGGCAACATCCCGGTAAACATTTTCTATACACCCTCCAAAGCCTGGTAGTGTGGTGACTAGAATCAGGCACAGCATTCCAAATGTGGCCTAACCCAACATTTTATATAACTAAAGCACATAAAGTTATACAATAATATAATGCAGAACTCAATAGTAATTTCACAAATTTAGAATAAATAACAAAATCTATTTATACAGTAAATTCAATCATATAAAAATACTTCTTAAATGAGTCAATAGCAATAAGATTAACCAGTTAAAATAAATAACAAAATAAATTAATAAATAAAGCTGTAACATACCTTTCATAACAGCAGGGATATCCTTCTCTGATTTCAATGAGAAATTGCTATTTCCAAACTGGATCTCAATGGGCGTTCCCAATCTGGCAGTGTCATAAGGGGACATGATAAGGGGACATGATAAGGGTCTGGCAGCACCATGCTGGGACCTGTGGAGATGGCACCACGCAAGGTCAAAGACTGCATCCATCGAGAGTCCAGGCGCTATTTTTCAGGGCAAATAAGTACACAAAAATGTATTTTATTCCTGGCAGCCCCTAGCTTTGTGCTAGTGATCAGAATTGAACACAGCATTCCAAATGTAACCTAACCAAGTGAAATTATGATTATAATATTTTAATTATCATCAGTGGGGTATTTACAGGGGCTTTCTACGTGTTCATGGTAAAAACGCCACAAACTGCTATGGTTGTCTTGCATGTTGTTTCATATTCATGTTATGGATGGGGCAGAGGGAGGTTAATTTAAGCAGCACTAATTTCTCCTCTCACCACTCATCTGTAAACAGAGGATGTTTTTGTTTTGTTTCCCTCTTCGTTAGCAATGTCATATTTACCGCCCGCGCGCTTTTAGTGCAATCCAATTTCCTTTAATAAATCCCACAGCAAACCCCAGATAGAATGAATTTATTCACACCCATGTAAAAAGCGAAAAGAGGGATGCAACATCCCCATCACCTTCAGATATGACAGAGAGGGACACAGAACAGTACAGTGATCACAGAGGAGAGAAATATTGGTTTATGTGGGTTCCAGAGCCCAGGATCAAAGTCCAATGAGCTACTCCCTCACAGAAGTTGTCACAACGAAAACCGAGATTGGATAATTCACTTTTCCAGAGGTGCTAACTTCACATGATGGGATAGACATGTACAGATGAATAAGAATTTTCAGCAATGGTACTGTATTTCCAGCTGAATCTAGGTAGATGGGGGGGACAGATAATAAAGTTCATTTATTATCACAAGTAGGCTTACATTAACACTGCAATGAAGTTACTGTGAAAATCCCATAGTTGCCACACCCAGGCGCTTTTTCGGGTACACCGAAGGAGAATTTAGCACGGCCAATCTGCCTAACCACCATAACATGTTCAATATGGGCAGAGCTCCTCTTCTGTGAGGCTGCCAGTTAGATGGTACACAGCAGCCTGAGCTTAGCAGTTCAGCGAGACAATATTACTGATTCCACAAAGCTAGAGACCCATGTCACATGACTCTCACCCCTCCACATCGTCTGTGCATCCCTCACCTGGGATTCTGAGATTGTTAAATTTCTCAACTATTCAGAATTAGAAGTTAGAATAGAAAAGAATCCCTGCAGTGCAGAAGGAGGCCATTCGGCCCATTGAGCCTGCACCAACAACAAGCCCGGTCCCTATAATCCTATGTATTTATCCTGCCAATCCCCCTGACACAAAGGGGCAATTTAGCATAGCCAATCCACCTAACCCAGACATTTTTGGACTGTGGGAAGAAACTAGAGGACCTGGAGGAAAAACACGTAGACACAGGGAGAACATGCAAATGCTGCATGGACAGTTGCCCAAGGCCGGAATTGAACAGGTCCTTGGCACTGTGAGACAACAGTACTAACCACTGTGCCACCTTCCTGGGCCCTTTGTCTTGGCTGATGAGCAGATTCCTGTTGCCCAGCCTTGGTTATGAAATGCAGATGACCTTCATGCACCTCTGTTTGGATTTGGCCTGTGCTGCCCAAAGGGAGCCATCATTGGCTCCTCAGAGGCAATAATATGTGGGTTTCCATCGTATTTCCAAATAGCACCTTTTATCCTGGGTCACAAACAGACAGTTTCAGCCATTCGAAGGATTGTTGTTGTATAGAAATAGCCATGATGATATTGACATATTTTGTAATCGGTATAGAGAGTGGGGCTTTCATCCCTCACGATTCTTTATGTTCTGAGGATTGTTTGGCTGAAAAATAAATGTTGCCATTGATCATGTGATCAATATGATCATATTTTCAGTTTTCTAGCAATGCATTAATAACAAAGAAAATTATAGCACAAGAACAGGCTCTTTGGCCTTCCAAGTCTGCACCAACCATGCTGCTCAACTGAACTAAAGCCCCTTTCCCTTCCAGGGACCATATCTGTCAAGACATCCCTTAAAACTCACTATCGTATCTACTTCCACTACCTCCCCTGGCAGCAGGTTCCAGGCACCCACCACCCTCTATGTAAATGAACTAACTCTGAATTAACTTCAGTAGCATGCGGCAGTTTTCTCTCGATTAGCTTCATGTGGAAGGCATTATATTTACTTATATTTTTATTGCCTCTGATTTGGTTTGATTTATTATTGTCAGATGTATTAGTGTACAGTAAAAAGTATTGTTTCTTGCACGCTATACAGACAAAGCATACTGTTCATAGAGAAGGAAAAGAGAGAGTGCAGAATGTGGTGTTACAGTCATAGCTAGAGTGCAGAGAAAGATCAACTTAATGCAAGGTAGGTCCATTCAAAAGTCTGACTGCAGCAGGGAAGGACCTGTTCTGGAGTCAGTTGGTTTGTGACCTCAGATTTTTTCCCAATGGAAGAAGGTGAAAGACAGAGAGTATCAAGACATTGCTGTAGTTATTTTCCTGTATCTATCTTCATTCGTATGATACATCGCTGTGGCAGAAGACTTGCCTGCTTGTTAATTGATTAGTTTCCTAAGTTGGCACTGTGGAAAAGTAACCTGGATTTTTTTGTAGTCTTGATGCTGGAGCAGTAATGAACGCGCTGGCTGCTCCATCATTCAGTACATTTCTGATTTCTCAGGGTATTAAGGGATTATGTAAAATAGACAGGAAAGTGGAATTGAGACAGAAGATCATCCATAGTCATAGAGAATGATACAGCAGGTTCCAGGGACCACACAGTCTACTCCTGCTAATGGTGGCACAGTGATCAGCATTGCTGCTTCACAGTGCCATGGACCCAGGTTCGATTCCTGGCTTGAGTCACTGTTTGTGTGGAGTTTGCACATTCTCCCTGTGTCTGCGTAGGTTTCCTTCAGGTGCTCCAGTTTCCTCCTACAGCCCAAAGATGTGCAGGTTTGATGCATTGGCCATGCTAAATTCTCCTTCAGTGTACCCGATCAGGCGCCGGACTGCGGCAACTCAGGGATTTTCACAGTAACTTCATTGCAGTGTTACTGTAAGTCTACTTGTGACACTAATAAGCTAAACTATTGTTTAGATCTTATAAAGGAAGTTACCCTCTTGTGAGACCAAGACAGACGTCACTCAGAGGCCGGAAATTTACTGCCCCACCTGCCACGGGAATCCAAGTGGGTGAGGGGCAGACAATGGAAAAGTTCGTTAAACCTCGGGAGGGATTTTAGGGTTTTGGGATGAGTGAGGCTGTAAAACCCCACCCCGAGTAATGATCAAAATCTTCCCAAAAGTACTCCGTATTGTCACTAAGAGTTTATTGAGCTTGTTTACGATGCAGGGAATGAAGGGCAGGATTTTCCAGCCTCGTTCACCCCGAAACCGGAAGCTTCTGTCCGAGGTCAATGAGCTTTCCATTGTCTCTCCGCACCCCCCCCTCCACCTCCCTCACCCTCCCATCCTGCCCATTCTTCAGGCATTTTTCCACAATCTTCTGATTTTATTGACATGACTTTCCCATCAATGTTGCTACATCAAAGAGAAATGTTAGCATTTTCCATAACAATTAGAGCAGTCAATGATTTCATCATTGGAACGGTTGCCAGTTTTGATGTTTGTACAAAACCACATCTCTCCTTTGTTTGTAGATGAATATCTTGCTGATAAAGATATTCCCTGGTACTGCCAATTCATTGAGGAAATTGGCTAAGCTTATTATTTCCCCTTGCCATTGTTCTTTCTGAGCGGTGACAGGTATATGTCAGAGTATCAGAATCTTGCTTAAGGCTACTCCTTTTGAAGTAAAGCAGCTCGCTTGCTACACAAAAAAAATCGTTAACACAGTTGGCACAGTTTGATAGCCTGTCCTATTAATCTAAACTGCTGCAGAGAGCTAAACATTAACAACACCTCACCATGATTAAACAGTACTTCAACTAACATATCAGAGCAATGCTCTCCAGACCTCAGCATTGTGAGTGGAGTAATTGATGGGACTATGGAATGGGTGCAGCAACTGAGGGCAAGAATAAAAAGCAGCAATGTTTGCATGTCTCTTCAGGCTGAAGCATTGAATGGGGTGATCTTCCTCCATCCCTTCCCAAGGATACTCCCCCAGCCAGCCCCTCCCCACCTTTGATATCAATATCAATGTCTCATCAATTTGCTTCACATAGAACCTCCCTGAAAGCATTGGACTTTGAAGCCTCTCACAACATTTCAGTGGAAGTACTGAAGACATGCACCGTGAACCAGCTTGCCAGATTAAGTGTACTGTGATACCTTGGCTAGGGAACAGCAGGTACTGGAAGTAATCGGCAATGAGAGGCCGAGAGGCTTGCAGACTCACAGGGAGACTTGGGCACTGCTGAGGGTGGCAGGTGATGGAGAACATCTCAGCGCAGAGGCGTCCATGGTTGTCTGCAGAGAAGTTGGCAAACAGAGGCCCAAAGCTGGTAGGGTCATCAAGGTAGAGAGGAAAGCCCTCAGTGGGAGTGCTGACAGATGAGGTTGTAACCTTTGATCTCAATGGCTATGTCTTGGGGGATGAAGACGATGGCTCTGATGATTAGCTGGACAACTGCAGGAGATCACCCCAATGACCTGGCGGGTGTCATCATAATAGCTGATTGCGGTTTTAGACTCCAGCATTAGATACTGAACATAGAACATTACAGCACAGAACAGGTCCTCCGGCCCTCAATATTGTGCCGAGCAACATCCAAACCCAAGATCAAGCTATCCCACTCCCTATAATTCTGGTGTGCTCCACGTGCCTATCCAATAATCGCTTGAAAGTTCCTAAAGTGTCCGACATACCGTACATACAGTACTTACTGGCTTACCTGAACTGGCACATATTAGAGAAAGTTGGGGTAAGGCTTCAGATGCATTGAAGATGTGTGTTCATGTTAGGAAAATGTGTTATCAATGGAAGTTAGTTCAACAATAATGATATCAGTCTGCGTGCATCATAAAAACAAGATATGTTACTGAATCTTTCCATCCCATCCGCCATGAGAATTGTGCAAAGGTCCATTGACCTGAGGTGGGATTTTCCAACATTGGGGTGATCGTGGCCGGAAAATCCCAGGAGTAAAGTGAATGCAACAATGGGAGTTCTGAAACAAGCAACAGCACTCCCTATGGAGGGCATTCTCACCGGAATCGGGAGGAGATTTGGGCAGCAATTTGAGCTGTACCTCACTCATGATGGACAGGTTTATGAAAGGCCCCCTGGTACCAGCTTCCATCATTTCTTCACTTGAAGGGGCAGAAGCCCTGGGAATCTCTTACACACACACATTGGAAAGTGAGGAGAAGCAGAATGACTTGAAAAATATAATGGAAAACTTCAAAGCTTATTTCAGCCCCAAGAAAAACATCACATTCGAAAAATATAATTTTTTTAAAGTGCAAAAAAAGCAGTGATAACACTAGTCAGTATGTAACTAAACTGTGAAAATGAGCTAAATTGCGTGAATTTGGAGAGCTTGAAGAATCACTCAGTTGGGATAGAATAGTTTGCAAATGATTCACTGAGAAAATGGCTTTTGAAAGAAGTGGATCTCAAGTTGGAGAGAGCAGTAAATATCTGCAGAGTTTCAGAGACAACAAAATGCCAGATTAAACAGATGACAAAAGATGACAAGCCACACAGGGAGAAGCAGTGATATGCAATTAAACAGAAAAAAGAACAAATAGACAATCTGAAGGTAAAAACTGCTATTAAAATATTGAAATGTGGAACAGAGCACTCACCACATAGTTGTCAGATTATGGAAAGCAGTCTAAGAACTGTGATGAATTAAATCACTTCACAAAGGTGTGTAAATTGGGGTGGCATGATGGCACAGTGGTTAGCATTGCTGCCTCACGGCGCCAGGGACCTGGGTTCGATTCCTGGCTTGGGTCACTGTGTGGAGTTTGCACGTTCTCCCTGTGCCTGCATGAGTTTCCTGCGGCTGCTCCAGTTTCCTCCCACATTCTGAAAGACCTGCTGTTAGGTGCATTGACCCAAGCAGGTACCAGAATGTGGCAACTAGTGGAATTTCACAGTAACTTCATTGCAGTGTTATTGTGAGCCTACTTGTGACTAATAAATTAACTTTATTTTTTTAAAAAAAGTGTGTACATGATTGCAGATGGGCATACAGACTCTGAAACTGAAGTTTACATTGGTTCAGAGCAATAAATTCTAAAGCAGGCAAAAAGAAGGTTAGTTTAAAAGTTGCCAACATAACGGTAAATTTCAGGCCTGATACAGATACACAAGCAAACGTCGTTCCCATCAGCCCATATTGCAAGATAAGTGAAGAAATGTTGGCTGGGATTTTCCCAAAAAAATTCCAAAGGGGCGATTCTCCCATTCACTCTGCTAATCCCCTGATGGTAGGTGCAATTTAGCATGGCCAATCAACCTAACCCACACATCCAGAGGAAACCCACACAGACAAGGGGAGAATGTGCAAACTCCACACAGTGACCCAAGGCCAGAATTGGACCCAGGACCCTGGCTCTGTTGGACTGCAGTGCTAACCACTGTGCCATCATGCTGCTGACCCATCATTTCTTCACTTGAAGGAGCAGAAACCCTGGAAATCTCTAACACACACACATTGGAAAGTGATGAGAAGCAGAATGACTTGAAAAATATAATGGAAAAGTTCAAAGCTTATTTCAGCCCCAAGAAAGACATCACATATAAAAGATATGAATTTTTAAAGTGCAAACAATGTATGATAACATCAGTCAGTACCGTGAAAATGAGCTAAAGTGTGTGAATTTGGAGAGGTTGAAGAATCACTCAACTGGGATAGAATAGTTTACAAAATATTTGCCGAGAATTACCCAAATACCAAGAATAATAAACTACACTTCCTTATTATGAAACAAAGTATTGATTTTTCTTGACTGAGCATGGATCTGAAAGACACTGGGGATTTTCCAGCCTTTCCAAGTCTCACGACCAGAAATTTCTACCCGAGGTCAACAGACCCTTCAATGGCCTGCTAATCCTTCTGTCCAGCCTGCTATGATTCCCATGGTGGGCGGGATGGGAAAACTCTGCCCATTAACCAAAAACAGGGCCAAGAAAATATACTTGTTCGTGACAGAGTCACTGAAACAGTCTGTCAGCAAACGCGATTAACATTGACTGACTATCTTGTTGGGAATAAGATTGTGAGTCACAGGAATAGAGAGGGATTTAAATGATTTGATTCTACTGGAAACAAGCCAATCTGGTTCATCAAAGGCAACCATTCTGGCAATCACAGGCTACTGGCCCCTTGCCAGACTTTCAATTGAAACACTCGGTTCTGGCTAACAGAACACAAGAGAATTATCCATGGCCTGGAGGTGATTCTGAGGAGAGACACGCAGCCACTTGTGACCCTGCATTTTCTTGCGATGCATACTCTGAAATGAGTAGCTGCGGAAAAGTAAAGGAACTTGGGCAGAAATTCAACCTCTGCACCCCCGCCCTTCCAGCAATAATACGCATTATCCTCCCCTGCCATTGCCAGAGATGGTGTTCGGGTACTTCTTGACTGCTTGCTGAAGAATTAAGATTGAGAAACTTGGGTGATTCTGTGTCTTGTATTGTGGGGCAATGATGGAAAACATACTGATGCCCCAAAAACAGGGGAAGAGTCCACTGGGTAGGATTCTGCCTCGCAGACCAAGAGTTCACTGGGTAGGATTCTGCCTCGCAGACCAAGAGTCCACTGGGTAGGATTCTGCCTCGCAGACCAAGAGTCCACTGGGTAGGATTCTGCCTCGCAGACCAAGAGTCCACTGGGTAGGATTCTGCCTCGCAGACCAAGAGTCCACTGGGTAGGATTCTGCCTATTCTCAAATCCAAAAGTGTTTGGTCATCTTATTGAGGTACTGCTGACGGACTATAGGGTTGCATAGTCACCACCAGGAAGTTTTGTGGTAGAATTATTGCCATCCAGTGGTGTGTTTAGTTCCCCATGCAGCCCTTTCCCAACCCACACAATGCCTCCCTTTTTCTTTTCTGATATATGGGCTGGGATTCTGGCAAAAAAATTACGTGTCGGATTAACATGAAAACTGGAGTAAATCCCGCTGGCTTTATCAATAGGAGTTTGAAAATGAATCTCCCACACTCTGTGCACTGCAGAGTGCACTAGCATTAATCACGCCGAAATTTGCACCAGAGAGGCCAGCAACATAGTGCTGAGTGAGCCACTGCGCATGCGCCAATCTGTCAGCGCCAAGATCGGCACATGCACAGTGGCCCCTGTCTGCCAGCCTCCTGATTGCTGGACAGTCCCACAACCCCTGCAGCGCTGGCTCTCTCACTCCCCACACAGCTCGATCGCTGGCCCTCCCCAACACTCCTGAACTGGCCCGACCACATCCCCACCCCCCACCCCCACATGTCCCGGCCTGTCCCGATCACCGGCACCACCCCCTCTACCCCCCCCCCCCAGGCAGCCCTGACACCACCCTCCAACCCCCCCAATCAAGCTGAAACCCACACCACCCCCCACACCCCCTAATGGCGTGCCCCAATCACTGGCCTCCCCAGCTGATCCTGACTGCAGAGTGACAGCGGGACCCCCCCCCACCTCACCGACCGATTGCTGCCCCTACATGGAGGCCCACTTGCATCCTTCAGCCTCAAACTTCCATTACTTCCTTTAAAGTGAGGTGCTTCAAAAACCACATGTTCATGAATTTAAGGATTAAAATTAAACTAAAACTTAAAGAACAGGCACGTAATGAAACGAGCTAGTGAAGGTGATGAGAGCAAAAAAAATGAGAAAGTCTAACGAATAATGTAAGAGAAAACATTGAGGCCTATAAAGAATTGGAATGCTCAGGGACCGAGGCGATGGCTTAGTAGTATTATCGCTAGACTATTAATCTAGAAACTCAACTAATGTTCTGAGCACCTGGGTCAAATCCCGCCATAGCAGATGGTGGAATTCGAATTCAATTAAAAAAATCTGTCCAAAGATGTATCGGTTAGGTTATTTGGCCATGCTAATTGCCCCTTAGTGTAAGAGGGATTGGCAGAGTAAATATATGGTGTTAGTTGGAATAGGACCTGGATGGGATGTGATTGGTACAGACTTGATGGGCCAAATGGCCTCCTTCTGTTCTGTAGAGATTCTATGATCTGGAATTAAGGATCTATGATGATCATGAAATCGTTGTCAATTGTTGGAAAAACCTATCTGGTTCACTAATGTCCTTTAGGGAAGAAAATCTGCTGTCCTTACCTGGCCTGGCTTATATGTGACTCCAGAGCCACAGCAATGTGGTTGACTCTCAACTGTCCTCTGAAATGACCTAGCGAGCCACTCAGTTCGAGGGCGTGTCCCAGGAATGAATAAAAAGAAAATGTACTTGGAGATCTTTGGAAAACATGCTAAGAATGATTAATCTTGGGTACACAATATTGGTGCTTGCCTGTGCCAGACATAATGAGGTAAGTAAGATTCGAAAGATTTTAGGAGAGGATATAAATATTTAGAGGAATGGGCATTGGCTTGTGGCAAATAAATTCAATATAGGGAACAGGAAGAAGTCTCACAACACCAGGTTAAAGTCCAACAAGTTTATTTTGGAGCACTATGTCTTCATCAGGTGAGGATGGCCCATTCATCGGTGTTGTGAGACTTCTTATTGTGCACATCCCAGTCTAAAGCTGGCATTTCCACATCAATGTAGACAAGTATAAGTTATCTTTCTTAAAGGCAAAGCAAGGATTAAGGATACACTTAATGGAGAGATGCACATAGTTCCTTGAAAACATAAATGCAGATATGTAAAGCTATAAAGAAGGTGAATAGCATTTGGTATTTTATAGATAACGTCATAACCTTACAAAAGCAAAGTGGTAAATCAGAAATTGAATTCCAAGTTGCGTGGAGATTTGGGTACTCCACCAGGAAAATAACATTAAAGCAATGGATTCATTAACAGATTGGCCAGGATGGGAATTAAGACATAATTCTGGCCAGAGATGGGTGTCTTTTGGTATTAGAGCTGGTTTAAACTGGTTAGAGAAATGCTAAATCATAAGAAGCCATTTTTGGGAGAGACCTTCTGTAAAACGGACAGACGAATGACAGATCAATACTTGAAGGTGTCAAAATATGGTTAATTGAGAGAAATGCCATTGTTAGATTGACTGGACAGTGAATGGATGAAATTGCTTTTAATTAAGTACTGGGCTGATTAATCTGATAACAAAAACTATAACTAGTTCTGCTCTTTGGCATGAAATCTAACGTCATTTGTGAAAGCTGCTAGCGCGTTAACTGTGGCAGTGGATCCATTAATCTCCCATTTTGGGGAAAATATTTGTTTGTCTTAATTGTATGTTTGTCTGAATGTTGTTAATTTGTTTTTGATTCGAACATGAAAATGTTTTAATTTCATTGAACTGAATAAACGTTTTTTGCCTTTGTGAAATGAAATGTTTAATGAAAAGATTTGGTCTTTTAATTAATCATGCCACCTTAAAGGATTTCCCACAACAATTTGGTGATGAGGGTGGGATTGTCTTGGAGCAGACGGTCGAGTGAACACTTCCCCTGGAACGCGGAGTACATGCTTTATATTGCTCACTTTTTTTTAGTAGAGGGGTAGGTGCTCTGAATCACCAGATCCGTTAGACATCCGAATGAACCCCTTGTGGGTCATAAAGGCAAAAAAAGGAAATTAAAAAAAGAAAGGTGCATTGGCACAAAAGTGGGGGTAAGGATCGTGACTTACCCACCTACAGCAGGCTCTGAGAAAAAGGGGTGATTGAATAGAGTTATTAAAGAATATTGGCGCAAAAGTGGGTGTAAAGATAACAACTTAACCACCCACAGCAGGCTCTGAAAAAAAGGGCACATTGATTATATATTTAAAGAGTATCAGCGCAAAAGTGTGGGTCAGGAGAGCAACTTACCCACATACAGCAAGTTCCGCAAGGACGTGCTGACTATATAGTGAAGGGCTCATAAACAGGAAACTAAAATAAAGGGATTTAATTTCACTGAGATAATGGTGCAATAAAGCCACGCTCTTATTAGTTAAAACAGACCATTTAAAAATACTGGGGAATTAAATGATAGTCAAAAGACAGATAAGTTGTAAAATATAGATGATACAACTTAAAGCAAAAAAAATGAGAGTTAAATGGTAATTTAACAATGCAGAACTTGTAAAAAAAGATTATAACTAAAAAGAAGTTTTTTTTATATAAAAATGGGTTTAAAAGATACAACTCCAAGGTCAGAAAATGCTTTGAGTAAAAATGGCATATTGCCAAAGATTTCTGAAAACAAGCCAAGTTTGAGACAAACAAAGTTAATCCATTCAGTCCTAAACAGGATGAATCTTTGTGTTTTAAAATTTGCAGCAATATGAATTGTTAATCCAAATCAAAATTTGGATTAGCAAATGGATATTTTGTGATAACAGCACCAACAAATGGATATTTTGTGATAACAGCACCAACTAAATTAGGGTGATTCAACAGTGGCAGTGACCTCCCAACATTCTGATTAGATTGTGAGGAGCGGAAGTTTAAAATCAGCAGACTAATCATGAGGATGAGATAAGCAGTCTAAAATGCAGAGTACAATTTAGGTATAAATTTTCAATATGGGAAAGTTAAAAATCACAACAGATATAAGGTGGGCTCAGAAGAGAATTAATTCACCAGAATACATACTTATCACTGTATGTTAATACACGTGACAATAATAAATCAAAATCAAAATGAACATTGAAGGAAGTAAACAGGGTGATTAATTGACATTAGAAAGCCCCTAGCACTGGCATTGGAAGAATGCATTCAAACAAGCTGCTGTAATACAGTGATGTTATTTGAGATGAAGAATGAATAATCAAAATAAGTTACTGCCTGCAATCAGATTGAAAGGTTTGATTTCTGTTTCAAAGATTTTATTATGCTATAGAAGTCAGTTTCACAACACAGAAACTTCGTAAAATGACAATTGGCGGCCCTAGAGTCTGATGGTGATACGGATTTCTGGAAATATATATAGACAGTACTAGAAGGACAGAATTGTATCAGGTTAATTGATACAAGTTCAATAATACCACTAACAGACTTGAAGTTACCAACCATTGATCAAACAATAGAATAACATGGAGTTACTGGGAGAGTTAAATTCACACTGCTCAGGGTACCAATAATTAAAAACAACGTTCAAATCTGAACGTGTCAAAATAAAGAAGGAAGGATTCTGGGGCTAGAGTTAGTGTCTAGTTAGGGGCGATAATTGATGTCAGAACAGGAAACATCAAATGGCGCCACATATTTAAACAGAATAAATAGGGAAAAAGGAAATGTTGTAGCATTTCTAGCGTAGCAGCATTTCAAACAGATCACAAAAAGACATCAATCTGGAAAAAAGAATGGCTGCACGATACCCTCGAATTTGGGCTAGAAATAAACAAGATTGTGGAAGTTTAATTGTCCCACCAGAAATGATTCAGGGAGAAGTTCAAGCTGTTAGATGCATTATCACGCAGTTGGAGAAACAAGTAGTAGTGACAAAGATAGCGGGCCTGATCTTAGCATTCTGTTGAGCCCGTTTTCAGGCACGAAAACTTGGCAAAGTCGGATGTGACGCCACTAGCGCAATCCATGCCTGTGTCTGTGTGAAAATGGCCTTGGTAAAGTGGTAAAATTTACATGCATTTAAATTGAATTAATGGGCTGCCCACTGAACTTTACCAGCATTTCCCCCATTACCATAGCGTTCGCCCGTCCAAATTCGGCACAAAACAGGCATGCTCACCAAAGGTCTGTTTCGGGTGCTCCAGCTTCTGAAGAAGTAAGATTAGAGCTTCCAACGGCTCTCTGACTCAGATCAGTGGTGGGGGGGGGGGAAGGTGAGTCAGATCATTCTCTGGTGGAGGGGGAGGGAGGGAGGAGGAGGCGGGTGAGATGTATCTCTGGTGAGGGGGAGGAGGAGGGGGGACAGAGGTGGGAGGAAGGCCAGATCATTGTCTAGTGGGGAGGGGGGGAGGGAGGAAGGAGGCCAGGTCGCTGTCTGGTGGTGGAGTGGGAGGGAAGAGTGAGACCAGGTTGTTGTCTGTTGGGGGGGGGCGGGGCAAGGGAGGAAGAGGCCAGATTATTCCCTTGTGGGGGGCAGTGGGGAGGAGGCCAGATGGATGTCTGGTGGGGGGGATGGAGAGGGTCCACTGCAGGCAGTTGGTGGGAGTGGGTCACATTCGGTTTGAGTGCGGGGGTGGGTAGATAAGGGAGGCAGTTACGTTGTGGGGCTGGAGTGATGTCTGTGGGGGCCATCACTCCTGCTTTTTGTTCCTGGGCTGCTTTACATTCGGGAACGATGCGACAGGCGCGCATTTTTCAATTTCTTTTTCCCCCCCTCGCTGTGCATGTGCAGTTTAAAGCTTCGATCAGACTAGTAGGGTTTTGGGTGTGATAAGCCCCACCCACAATGTGATTCAAACCCGTGATTTTTTTTTCAAGCTAAGTGCGTATGGGGGTGCCTGAGAACAGGTTTCCAAGTTGGATCTGAATTGCGCCCAGATTCAGCACTTAGAATCAAAATGGTAAAATCAGGCCCAGTGTTTTCTACTGATTCACTTAAGTGACAGATTCAAAAAAACAGATGGGCGTTATAGGCTAACTGTGGATTATACATTTCTAAACAGATATGCATCATGGGCACACTCAATGGTTGTAAATCCAGCTAGTGATCTAAACACAATTGGGACAGATCAAATGATTTTTACTGTATTAGATGTGGCCCATGGATTTTTTTCCAATGGCAAAAGAACATCCACACAAATTTGCCTTTACAGTGGGAAATCAACAATACGCTTGGGCTCGCCTACCACAAAGGTTTCACAGCAGCCCAACCATTTCTCACAAACTCATGGCACAAATTATTGTAGGAATTTTGTGAAAGCTTATGCAATACTAGCAAAACCACTGCAAGATTCGATCAACGGGGGAAGGCTCAATAAAGAAAAAAAAAGTAGATTGGAATTAGGTTGGGACAAGGAAATAGAGACTTTTATTGACATATAATAAGAACATAAGAACATAAGAAATAGGAGCAGGAGTAGGCCATCTAGCCCTTCGAGCCTGCCCCGCCATTCAATAAGATCATGGCTGATCTATCGTGGCTCAGTTCCACATTCCTGCCCTCTCCCCATAACCCTTAATCCCCTCGCTTATCAAAAACCCATCAACCTGCGTCTTAAAAATATTTAGCGAGGCAGCCTCCACCACTTCAATGGGCAGAGAATTCCAGAGATTCACCACCCTTTGAGTGAAGAAGTTCCTCCTCAACTCCGTTCTAAACCGCCCCCCCTTTATCTTGAGGCTGTGCCCCCTAGTCCTACTATCCTTCCTGAGCGGGAAGAGTCTCTCCACCTCTATCCTATCCATCCCATTCATCATCTTGTACGTCTCAATGAGATCTCCCCTCATTCTTCTAAACTCTAATGAGTACAAGCCTAGTTTATTCAGCCTCTCCTCATAGCTCAACCCCCTCAACTCCAGCATCAGCCTAGTGAACCTCCTCTGCACTCCCTCCAAGGCCAAAATATCCTTGCGTAAGTACGGCGCCCAAAACTGCACACAGTACTCCAGCTGCGGCCTCACCAATGCCCTATACAACCGCAGCAAGACCTCCCTACTTTTATATTCAAGCCTCCTCGCTATGAAGGCCAGCATCCCATTAGCCTTCCTGACCACCTGCTGCACCTGCAAGCTGGGTTTTTGCGACTCATGCACAAGGACCCCGAGGTCCCTCTGCACCGTCGCCTGCTGCAGTCTTTCGCCACGTAAGTAATAATCCTTCCTACCATTATTCCTACCAAAGTGGACCACCTCGCACTTGCCAACATTAAATTCCATTTGCCAGTTCATGGCCCATTCGCCCAGCCTACCTAGATCCTTCTGTAGACTCTCCGCACCCTCCGCACAATTTGCCGTTCCACCAATCTTGGTGTCATCAGCAAATTTCGACACCACACACTCGGTTCCCTCCTCCAGATCATCTATATAAATGGTAAATAGCTGAGGCCCCAGCACCGACCCCTGGGGCACTCCACTAGTCACCATCCGCCAATCCGAATAGCACCCATTGACCCCCACTCTCTGCCTCCTATTTGACAACCAATCCTCTATCCACGCTAACACCCTATCCCCAACTCCATGTCCCCTGACCTTCTGCAATAACCTCTTGTGAGGTACCTTGTCAAACGCCTTCTGAAAATCAAGAAAGACCACATCCACCGGCTCTCCTCTATCCACCGCCCTAGACACATCCTCATAGAACTCCAGTAAATTTGTCAGACACAACTTCCCTTTAATGAAACCGTGCTGCGCCTGCTCTATCAAGCAATTCCCCTCAAGATGCCTCGCTATTTCCTCCTTGATGACGAAATGCACAATAAAACACAATTGCAAATTTTTGACTAAAATTCTTAACAGAACCTCCCCTTTTTTTATTTTGACATTTTCCAGAAAGTCTTTGGCTGCTTATTAGATTCTTGAAGTTTATCTACTTTCTTGGGACAAACACAGTCTCCTTGTAAGATTTGGAACTTTTCAGCTAAAGCCTTGACATTACTCTTTATTTCTGTGCAGTGATTGACAAAAAAATTGAAACACCTCCTGTTTCTAATAACTCTATTCTCTTGGTCTAAGGCTCCAGCTTTAGGATCATCAAATCTCAGTAAATCATTTAACATGTTTTGCCAAGAAAGTGATGGAATACAAGCAGCTGTGATCAAAGTTCAAGTATGCAAACAAATCACTAGAAAGGACCAAGAAGGGGATTACAAAGCTGATTTAGCAGCTGAAAAATTTTCAGAACACGAGTTAGAGTAACCCTAATTAACTGATATAGCTGCTACCCAAACCAAAGATGATACTGAATTAGACATAAAATAAGAACAGGTCTCAGAAGAAGAGAAAAACAGATGGAAAGAAAGAATGAGATGGAATATGGAGGAAAGATAAGAAAGTAATAGCTCTGGAATCAATACACCAAGCACTGCTTTTATATCATGGAGTAGCACACTCTAGCAGAGATAAGATGACCACCTAAATTAAGAATTGTTGCTGTTGGAAGGGTATGGAGAAATGATCGCCAAGTTCTGCAAAAGTGCATTGGGTGCTCAAATAGAACCAGGACAACATTGCAAAATAACAATGGGAAACCAACCCAGACCCAAGGGACCATGGGAAAACTTACAAATGAACTTCACAGAACCTTTACTAAGGAAGAAAGGGAAAATTTATTGCTTAGTGATTATTGATCAATTCACTTGATGGATAAAAGCATACCTATGTAAAGATGCAAGAGCCAAAACTGTGGCTTCCATATTAGCCAATGAAATATCCCGACGGGGAATACAATTACAGTTGGGCTCAGATCAGGGAACTCACTTCACTGGGAGAGTTCCGACAGAAGTACGTAGAATATTAGAGATTAACCAAAAATTTCACTTAACATTTCATCCACAGAGCTCAGGGATGGTAGAGCATATGAACAGAACATTGAAAAAACAGTTTGGCTTAAGACATATTAGAAGAAGGAAATAATTGGGTGCAGGCTTTATCTGCAGTTCTATTAAGACAAAGAGCCACTCCATCTCGAGGAACAGGATCATTTGAACTGAAGACAGGTAGAGCAATCCATCTCCCAGAAGATGTCATCACAGGAGAAAAGGAGTTAATGAATGGAAAAGAAGCAGTCTATCAATGCATTGGAGGCTTAATAACCAATTATACTCCTTTTAAAAAAAAAGTAGACATTTCAACAACAATATAAAAATTGGATGAAATTAGCTGAGAAAGTAACTCCAAATTAACCAACTGCAGGATATAGGGTGATGGTACAATTAGTGCCTGACAAAAAAGATGATTAAGCACTTGACTGGAGGAGCTATTTGAAATAATCATTGCAGGAGAAACATGTGCTTTGGTTGATGAAAAACATCATGGTCCTAGATGGAGACACTGGACACAGCTAAAACCTTACCCAAAGGATTAAATTCGTAAAAAGAATCTGGATAAATTTGCATAAAAATGTTTTAGACTTTTTAGACCAATCAGATGGTATTATGAAGCACACTAGAAAATGTTTAAATTTATGATTATTGATTCTAATTGCGTGGCATCAGGACCATATTATGTGTAAAATTGCTGAATGGTATATAAAAAAAAACCAACCATTGGAGAAAGAAAACATCAGTGAATAACAAGCTAGAACAAACTTCAGACAAGGAACAAAAACAGAGCATGGTGAAAATAAGTACATTATTGTTATTGACATAAACACAATTTGAGTAACAACAAATGGTTAAAAAAAAGATATTACATCTTGTTCATTATTTAAAAATGATATTGCAAGATGTTTCATATAGTGCAAATAGATTATCAGGAATTTAACAGAAACTTATCTGCATTCGATGTACACTTATACCAGAACAGCTGGTGTATCTAAATGTTGGGTATGTACTCATATACCAATTAATGCGGGGAAGAGGTTTCCTTTGCAGACAATCCCTTTAATGTGGGTGGAATTAATAATATGGGATCAATTAACAAGTTGTTCAGGAAACTTAGAGGAAGGATAGTGGGATTTACAAATGAGTGTGAAAGTGTAGATTTTTTACTTGAATAGATACTCACCTATATTCAATACAGCCAAACGAGCACCCAATTTGATTTTAATTGATACAGGATTAGAGGAACAAGGAATTTTATGCATCAAGGTGATCAGGGAAGCATAGATATTAAATCTACACCATAGACTCAGGAACAAGATTTGCTTAAGCCCACTGGAGGATGACCACATGTGCAACATTCAATATACCCAACGCTTAGTGGAACTTATTGGATATGTGGAAACAAGGCTTACCCAGGGCTGCCCAACGGATGGGAACGAGTTTGTTACTTAGAATATGTAGTCCACAATTTTACCACACTGACCGGTTACCAGAGGAAACCACCAGATATCGACATACTGCAGTAGGCATAGTCTATTTCTTTGGAATAATGGTGCCAGGATATTCACAAGTAAGACTGACAATGGAATTGGAAAATATAGCTTACCTTAGAAAGGATAGCTAATGACAGGGTTACTGCTTTATCAATGTGTATAGCTGTGTTACAGAATTGGATGGTGTTGAACTTCATTCTTGTGGAAAGAGGAGGAACATGCGCTTAGATTGGATCGAACTGTTGCACCTACATATCAGATATTTTAGACAATAACACCAATCTGGTAACTCATATTCGGAAGGAGGTCAGGAAGTTAGAAAAACCAGAACCATTCTCTCTGGAAAAATGGACAACAAGATAGGTTGGAATATTGGGAAAGAACTTACTAATCAGAGCTGCATATCTTTTTGTTTATTTACTGATGATTATTGTGATTATAATGCTACTCAAATGTTGTTGCTCAATCACAGTCCAGACTGTCGCAAGAGTAGCTTCGATCAAGGAAGATAAGAAAGAAATATCAATGACTTCAACTTTTTTAAATGCTCCAACTTATGATGATGAACACTCTAGAGCATCCTTTTAAAACAAGAACTTTTCATCAATAAAGAATCAGTTAAAGATGCATTAACACATTGATTATAAAGGAAATACTTAAGTAGGATGGGGTAAATTACATTGATAGAATTTTTAGACACAATCTTGGTCTTGTATTGCTGTTAACCAATACTGCCAACAGGGGGAATTGTAGTTGAGAATTCTGATTAGTTCTAAATATCCAATGTGAGGATAATTAGTAGCTAATGTTTTAATATGTGATTTGAGAATAATACAAAATATTTAAGTATTATCTTAATAATGTCTCTGAGAAATGAATTTGTAACATGCCAGTAAAATGAAAGATGTATTAATGAAAGATATCAGCACAAGTCAGGCACAAATTATGCAAGAAGTAAATTACCCAGGCTGCGTGATAATACCAAAAGTTAAAAGTGTCTTTTGGTTTTAGAGCACGTTTAAACTGGTTAGAGAAATGCTGACCATTTTTGGGAGAGACCTTCCATGAAATAGACAGACAAATGACAAATCAATATTGGAAGGTGTCAAAATATGATTAATTGAAGGAGATGCCATTATTAGATTGACAGAACAGTGAATGGATGAAATTGCTTTTAATTAAGTGCTAGGCTGATTAATCTAATAACGAAAACTATAATCGATTCTGCTCTTTGGCACAAAATCTGAGATCATTTGTGAAAGCCTGCTAGCTCATCAGCTGTGTAGGTGGATCCATTGATCTCCCATTTTGGCCAAAATTAGATTTGTCTTGTCTTAATTGTATGCTTGTCTGAATATTGTTAACTTGTAATGTTTTTGATTCTAACATGTCAATGTTTTAATTTCATTGAACTGAATAAACTTTTTATGCCTTCATTAATAAACTTCATTAAATGAAACGTTTAATGAAGAGATTTAGTCTTTAAATTAATCAGGCCACCTAAAAGGATTTCCCACAACAACTCCTCATTGTATACAACCTACTCGGATGTTGTTTAATTGAAATCAAGTAGCATATACCGGTCAATTTTTAATGAGCTTCTATTGGGCCAGTGTAATGATAGAATTACCTTTCTTAAGGTCAGTATTGTAAATATAACAAGAAAATAAAGCAAAATGTCAAAAACAAAAGAATCTGAATTATTGCCAACAGAATGGTTGAGATATTCCCCCCATATTGAGAGTTGACTGTTACATTATAGCATTATTAATGTAATTAATAAAAACAGATAATGTTGGATACCCACAGCACATCATAGCTGTACCTGTGGAGAAAGAAATATTTAACATTTCAGCTCCATCTTCTGATGAAATGTTACTGATTTGGAATGCTAATTGCTTCTGTCTTCATTAAAACTGCCGAGCTGACTACTTCTAATAATTTGTTTTGATTCCATATCTCCATCATCCACAGTATTTTACTTTCTCTTTACTATTGCAATGGTTAGAGTTATGTTTTCCTTGCTTTTTGTACTCTATTTCTCTTGAAGGAGTTGGATCCTTGCAGGGTTCCAATTCCACGTGCACCATTTACCCTCCTGCTAAAGCAAACGTTATTCATCTGTGAGTCAACAAAGAGTGTTGGATATTGTGTTGCTTTGTGATAAAAACTGGTATAGCTGCAGCAAGCTCAGTGAGCTGCCTACTTGTATTTACAATAGGGATCATTAGATAACGACCAGAAGTGCAAACGCAGGGTCAGATTCCCCAACCTTGCCTGTGGCTGGGATTATCTGGTACCTCTGCTTTGAATGGAGATTTGACGTTGTGCCAGATACTCCATTCTCACTGACAGCAGTAGCGAGACATGCAAGACTGGAGAATTCGAGCCACTGTTCTTCCTTTCCTTTCCTCTTAGAATCATAGAATCATAAAATTCCTACGGCGTAGAAGGATGCCATTTGGTCCATCAAGTCTGCACTGACAACAATCCCATCTAGGCCCTAACCCCATAATCCCATGTATTTAATTTGTTAGTCCCCCTTACACTAAGTGGCAATTTAGCACGGCCAATCGATCTAACCTAGAATTTGGAGTGGGGGGAAACTGGAGCAGCCAGAGGAAACACACACAGACATGAGGAGAACGTGTAAACTCCACACAGTCACTTGAGGCCAGAATTGAACTTGGGTCCATGGTGCTGTGAGGTAGCAGTGCTAATCACTGTGCCACTCTTCTTCATTCCCTAACTAGTTACTGCACTAACAAACCAGAAATCCAGGTTAATGTTCTGGGGACCATGGTTCGAATCCCATTGTGGTAGATGGTGAAATTTGGATTCAATAAAAGTCTGGAATTAAAAGTTTTATGATAACCGTGAAACCATGACTGATTGTTATAAAAACCCACCTGGTTCACGAGTGTCCTTTCAGGGAAGGAAATCTGTCATCCTTACCTGGTCTGGCCTACCAACAATGTTGTCGATACTTCTAATGGCTTAGCAGCCACTCAGTTCAAGGGCACTTAGTAAAACTGGCTACATTCCATGAATGAAATAAAGAAACAAGAGTGTGTTGAGGCTGATTCAGGTTGCCTTGCCTGAGATTCAGCTAATGCAACATAGACTTGGTTAATCCTGGATCTCGTCTCATTTTCATTGCTTAGTAACTCGATTGTTAAACTCATGGAGCCAGTGAAGGGGCTATTCCCATGAAATATGCAATTTATTGCTCCATCTAATCCAACTAAGGCAAGGATGTGTTGTATTAGCTGACTACGGTGACCTCCAGTTCAATTACTCATGGTTAAAGTTTTTGCAGCCACAAAGAGTTGTGTTTGCCGCTGATTACACCAGTATCCAGCAACTTCCTCATTCTGCAATCGTAGTACATCACCGACCCTGCCGTTTCCAATATGTGTTAACTAATTAATTTTAAATTCCTAAAACCTACACCTCCCAATGGGTTTTAGCACTGTAAATTTTACAACACTGAGAAAACTTACCATATCTATCGATACCAATGAGTCATTTACGTTTCACTGACCTCCCCAATCAGCACATTTACTTTGTAAAGGTACTCACTCACCAGTTGAAGGAAAACACAATAATTTATTTACAGTTTTATTACGCAACAATGTTCGTCATTATGGAATAATTATGTACATTGTGTAAAGTCACACAGATGTTTATATTAAAGTTGTAAATATTTAATATTGGAGACACATTAAAAAATGTATTTGAAAAAGAAAGACTTGCATTTATCTATCCACCGAGTGTTTCCATGCATCTTTCTAGCCAATGAAGTGTTTTTTGAAGCGTAGTCACTGGTGTAATATAGAGGACGTTGCAGCCAATATGCATGCAGCAAACTTGCACAAACAACAATCTGATCATGATCAGATCATCTGTTTCTTTGTCGTGTAACTAAAGGTGAAATATGAGTCACTTGGGATAGCTCTTCAAAGTAGGATCTTGGAATCTTCACATCCCGCAAACATGAAGATCTTTTAGATTGGATTTGATTTATTATTGTTGCATATGTTAATATACAGTGAGAAGAATTGTTTCTTGCTCACTATACAGACAAAGCATATCGTACATAGAGAAGGAAAAGGGTTCGACAGAATTAGAATAGAGTTTTAGAAGCATAGAACGTGAGTAAAATATAGAATGAGAGGGTACACCGGGCACAGCTCGCAGGAAGTTGCCACGCTCCGGCACCATTTTGGATATTCTGGCCTATGTTTAATGTCTCACTGAAAATACAGCACCTCCAACACTGCAGTATCGTGTCTGCACTTCAATGCATGCTACTGGAGTGCCAACTCCAGCTGAGAGTTGGGCCGTGAATCTAGAACTTTGTGAGTCAAAGGTAAGCCAACCAGTATGTTTAAAGAGGACATGAGGAGGTTACGAGGATATATAGTTAGGTCATGTGAGTGGACGAAGGTCTGCGGTAAGTGGAGTATAATATCAGCACTGCACTGGAGTGCCACTGATGCAGTTAGCCCTGCTGAGTTTATCCAGCATTTTCAGTTGTTAATACCTGGAGTGGGTCGATTGCCTTATGAGGAACGTTTGGACAGTCTAGACTTGTATCTAATGGAATTTGGGAGAGTAAAAAGTGGCTTGATTGAAACATATAAGATCTTGAGGGATCTTTATAGGGTGGATGTGGAGAGGATGTTTCCTCCTAAGGGTAGGAGAAACTATGAAGCTGGGCTAGCGCTTAATATAAAAAAGGATAACAAGAGTTTTTATAAATATATAAAAAGGAAGAGGCTGGCTAGGGTGAACGTTGGACCCTTAGAGGATGAGAGGGGGGACTTAGTGGTAGGGGATGGGGAAATGGCTGAGGTCTTAAATAACTTTTTTGTTTCGGTCTTCACAGAGGAAGACGTGAATAATTTGCCGGGTGTTAGCGATGGAAAGGTGGTAGGACTGGAGGGTCTCAGTGACATTATTATTACTAGAGAGGCGGTGCTCGACAGACTGGAGGGGCTGATTGTGGACAAGTCCCCAGGACCGGATGGAATGCATCTGAGGGTTCTGAAAGAAATGGCGGAGGTGATAGTGGATGCCTTGGTGGTTATTTTCCAAATGTCGCTGGATTCCGGGGAAGTGCCGGAAGATTGGAAAGCGGTTAATGTTACGCCGTTGTTTAAGAAGGGTGCCAGGCAAAAGGCGGGGAATTATAGGCCAGTTAGTTTAACGTCTGTTGTAGGTAAAATGTTAGAATCCGTCATCAAGGAGGAAATAGCAAGGCATCTTGAGGGGAATTGCTTGATAGAGCAGACGCAGCACGGTTTCGTTAAGGGGAAGTCGTGTCTGACAACTTTATTGGAGTTCTATGAGGATGTGTCTAGGGCGGTGGATAGAGGAGAGCCGGTGGATGTGGTCTTTCTTGATTTTCAGAAGGCGTTTGACAAGGTACCTCACAAGAGGTTATTGCAGAAGGTAAGGGGGCATGGAGTTGGGGGTAGGATGTTAGCGTGGATAGAGGATTGGTTGTCAAATAGGAGACAGAGAGTGGGGGTTAATGGGTGCTATTCGGATTGGCGGTTGGTGACTAGTGGAGTGTCTCAGGGGTCGGTGCTGGGGCCTCAGCTATTTACCATTTATATAGATGATCTGGAAGACAGAACCGAGTGTATGGTGTCGAAATTTGCTGATGACACCAAGATTGGTGGAACGGCAAATTGTGCGGAGGGTGTGGAGAGTCTGCAGAGGGATCTAGATAGGCTGGGCGAATGGGCCAGGAAATGGGAAATGGAATTTAATGTTGGCAAGTGTGAGGTGGTCCACTTTGGTAGGAATAATGGTAGGAAGGACTATTACTTACGGGGCAAAAAACTGCAGCAGGCGACAGCGCAGAGGGACCTCGGGGTCCTTGTGCATGAGTTGCAAAAACCCAGCCTGCAGGTGCAGCAGGTGGTCAGGAAGGCGAATGGGATGCTGGCCTTCATAGCGAGGGGGATTGAATATAAAAGTAGGGAGGTCTTGCTGCGGCTGTATAGGGCATTGGTGAGGCCGCAGCTGGAGTACTGTGTGCAGTTTTGGGCGCCGCACTTACGCAAGGATATTTTGGCCTTGGAGGGAGTGCAGAGGAGGTTTACTAGGCTGATTCCGGAGTTGAGGGGGTTGAGCTATGAGGAGAGGCTGAATAAACTAGGCTTGTACTCGTTAGAGTTTAGAAGAATGAGGGGAGATCTCATTGAGACGTATAAGATGATGAACGGGATGGATAGGATAGAGGTGGAGAGACTCTTCTCACTCAGAAAGGACAGTAGGACTAGGGGGCACAGCCTCAAGATAAAGGGGGGTGCGGTTTAGAACGGAGTTGAGGAAGAACTTCTTCACTCAAAGAGTGGTGAATCTGTGGAATTCTCTGCCCGTTGAGGTGGTGGAGGCTGCCTCGCTAAATATTTTTAAGACGCGGGTTGATGGGTTTTTGATAAGAGAGGGGATTAAGGGTTATGGGGAGAGGGCAGGAATGTGGAACTGAGCCACGGCAGATCAGCCATGATCTTATTGAATGGCAGGGCAGGCTCGAAGGGCTAGATGGCCTACTCCTGCTCCTATTTCTTATGTTCTTATGTTCTCCTGAGGGAGCATCCAGAACGAGGGGGTGACCATTTAAAAGGAGTCGCCCATTCCAAACGGAGGTGAGGCAAAATCTTTTTTTCCCAGAAGGTCATAAGTCTTTGGAATGCTCTTCCTGAAAGGTGCTGGAAGCAGAGTGTCGTAACGTGGCCCCTTAAGGGGGAGGGGGTGTTTACCTAGGGTCACGTGATCAAGACGACTCCATAGATTGACCCAGAGGGAAGGAGAGACAATCGGCGGGGGGAGCATACCACGGGTTAAGGAGAGACTTGCAATTGGAGCCAGTGAGTTCAGAAGAGCAGTGACATTGTAATTTAGTCTTACCTTGTGTATATATATTTCTCCTGTTGGCAATAAAGCCTTTTATTGTTAAAGTGGCATTGAGTTGCACTTTGACTCTTTGAATGTTTTTAAGGCAGCAGTTGATAGACACTTGGTAAGGAAGGGGCGATAGGATTTTGGGGATAGGCGGGATGCAGATTTGAGGTCACTGTCAGATCAGCCATGATCTTATTAAATGGTGGAACAGGCTTGAGGGGCCAAGTGGCTTACTCCTGCTCCTTGTTCATAATTCTTACACTCTAAAGAACATCAGAGATGGCTTTCGAGGCAGCTTGAAGGTACTGAACCAAAAATGAAGCTAGAAATTCCACTTGGTAACAACTGAGGGTAAATGTGGGAGTTTGGATTGAAGGGCATTCTTCACAGAGACAGAAACGTTCTCCTGTTCTATATATCACCCCTATTGCTTCATTTAATTGTGTGTTAGTTTTGCATGGCTCGTTTTCACTTCGAAATGAATGATGACTCAGAAATAAGAGTGAAAGTTTGGTTATTTGCAAGGATGTTTATTGATTCACATTTCTAATTGTATAATCACTGATAGATTTCAGGAAATAAAAAATGCCGCACAGTAAATATGCTGCAAACTATTGCTGAATAGATAGGTAGGATCATGAGATGCTGATGAGAATTTCAGCTTGCTTTTAGATAATATTTTATACAGAGTGATTAAATTTAGACTAAGACAGATTTCTATGAAAGCTTATTGATATTAGGTCCACGACAGGGATCCTTATGGGAAATGGCCATTTCAATTTTCATCACTTTGGCAGATACATGATTTGATGTCGATATACTTGTATGTCATAGTGGTTCCATTCTTACACTTCAGTTTCACTGACTTATCTTCTGTTTCCCTTTCACGGCAGCACTGACATACGGTTGTCAAGGCATTTGTATGAAAGTCAAACCTGGAAAAGAAAATGACACTGTGTAGCAAACCTTCTCAACAAAACGCAAATGGGGATAAGCACATTAATTGATAAACATTGCCTTCATTGACATGAGAGCTTTCAAAAGAACCTCTGGTGACACAGAAAGGACTGAAGGAAACATCTAGCCACGTAAGCACAGAATGTGAATAGAAGTATCAGGAAGACACAGAAGTAACCACTTTTACTCTGAGAATGTGCAACTTGCCACCACATGATGTAGTTGAGGCAAATGGCAGAGATGAGTTTAAGAAGAAGCTTGGAAATATAGAATGCCTACAGAATTCTGACTGTGCAGAAGGAGGTTGTTTGGCCCATCAAGCCTGCACCAACAACAATCCTACCCAGGCCCTATAGCTGTAACCTCATGTATTTACCCTTCTAATCCCCTGACACTGAAGGGTAATTTAGCACGGCCAGTCCATCTAACATGCACACCTTTGGATGTGGAAGGAAACTGAAACATCCATGCAGACACAGGGAGAATGTGCAAAACTCATACAGCCAGTGACCCCAGGCTGGAATTGAAGCCAGGTCCCTGCTGCTGTGAGGCAGCAGTGCTAACCACTGCACCACCATGCAGCCCAAAATGACGAACCAACATAGAGACAGAGCAAATGCATCACTGATAAGAATGCGGTAAATACAAATAAAAAAGACTGTTGTCAGTGAATTCGGTAAGGTAGGAGGAAGTTTGTGTGGAGCATAAATACTAGCTGAGATCAGTTGGGCTGAATGGCCTGTTTCTGTGCTACAGGCACTACAGAGTTTGAAAGGGAATCAGAGACCTTTTTTACATTGCCTGATTTCAGATGTTGTGCTATTCAAGTTAAATATGATCAATTTAAAAATTTACTTACTTAGAGTATGTAAAGCATTTTCCTTCACATCGGTTTACTTTAACATTTGCTTCACAATTATCTTTGACAATTTTTTCAACATATGGCACGGGCTTGCAAACTGCAAAGACAAAGAAAAGTTAGTAACCCATTCACTAGTCAGCAATTAACTCGCCTTATTAAAAAAGAGCCAAGGTTTCTGTTTGTGATGTGATACAATGTTTAGTATGCATCTACTCCTTGTTGGAGAAAACATCATTCCTCCAACAGTTCTCTTGCTTCCTCAAATACCCTGCTTTCTGAACTGAATTAGTCTTGGTCATGATTAGCACTTTCAGCATGAAATTGAGGGAAACGCTGAATAAAATTGCTCTTTTAGGTGAACTATTATCAGTTAATGCACAATTTTATTCTCAAGGCTGAGTGGGGAGAGGGGTTGATGGGGAGATAGGGAGACAGGTGGATGTGTACTCTCTCCACTGAAGGGGAGATAGCGTGTGACTTCAATAAAATATAATTAATGGAGACACACTAACTAAGAAGAGAGGTCAACCTGAACAGGGATGCTATAAATGAACTATAGTGCAGTCAAGGCTTTAATATGATAAATGCCAACTGTAAAACTGATGCAACGGATTGGATCTTTGTGGAGGATGTGAGAAACTTGAGTGGTGAAGCTTTCTGACCTAATAGTCCATTTCCATTAAATCTGGGAAAGTGGGATTGGGATTAAGTTGGGCAAGTATGGAGTGATCTACACTGTCACCTCAACTGCCTTGAAAGTATTTCAAAACTGTATAAAGCTGACATATCGAACTGCTTTACTCATAAATACAAAATGGGATTCTTTAAAAATAACATTTAGCTGTGGAGTTCTGGAGTTGCCACCCCCCAACACCATTCCCCACACCCCAAACCACGGAGAGGCGATGATGTAGTGATGTTGTCACTAGACTAGTGATCCAGAGACCCAGCTGAGAACCAGAGTTTGAATCCCACCATGGCAGATGGTAAAATTGGAATTCAGTAAAAAAATCTGGAATTAAAAGTCTAATGATGACCATGAAACAATTGTCGATGGTTGCAAAAACCCATTTGTTTCTCCAATGACCTTTAGGGAAGGAAATCTGCTGTCCTTACCTGGTCTGGCCTACATGTGACTCCAAACCACAGCAATGCCCTCACAAATAAGTGCTGGCCCGACCAGTGACACCCACATCCCATGAATGAATGAAAAACCTCTCCATCTCACTACTTCACAATCCTCTGTTTGGAAATTCATTAAAATCTATCACTTGGTCTAAGCCGTCCTATATTTCTCCTCTTGAAGCTCTGTATCAGAACGCATTTGATAATGTTCCTGTGAAGTGCCGAGGGGTGTTTTTAAATTATTGCAAGTTGTTGCTGTGATGAAGACCATGAAGATATTCTATTGATCTCATTGAAGATAAACTGGCTTACCGTCACAAGTAGCGACACATTTGGTATTGTTTTCTGCCAACATCATTCCAGGTGGACAGAAGCATCCTTCCACAGCTGAGGAAAACTTTGCCCCCAAAGTCACCACTCTGCAAAGTGATCAGCCATTTTTTTAAAAGATTATCAGTAACAGTAAAAATATTCTTTTTAAAGTTCTAGCTTTTAAGAATTGTTGAAAGATGGACTACTGACAGTTAGGAATATACTTACTGATTCTCACAGGAATCATCTCCCCTTTCTCGACATGCATCATAAACAAAACCTTGAGGACACTGATAGCCTTGAATTAAAAGAAAATTAGTATAGAATTTAATAATGTGAACAATTGCATTAAAGCCATTGCATAAAGCATTCAATTAATAGCTAATGGAATCACGATCCCTTATTTATTGCATGTGTAATAAAACTACGTAGTAATAAGCTTCGTCTTTCGGTAAATATTAATTTTTTAAATTCAGTCAAGGGACATGGGCATCGCAGGCTAGGTCAGCATTTATTGCCCATCCCTAAATGCCCTTGAGAAGGTGGTGATAAGCTACCTTCTTGAAATGTTACAGTTTATGTTGTGTAGGTACACCCACAGAGCTGTTCAAGAGGTGTTCCAGGATTTTGACAATGAAGGGATTATTTCCAAGTCAGGATGGTGTGTGACTTGGAGGAGAACCTCCAGGTGGTGGTGCTCCCGTGTGTCTGTCACCCTTGTCCTTTTGGATGTTTGGAAGCTGTTGTTGCAAATGCCTTGGTGAGTTTCTGCAGTGCATCTTGTAGATGGTACACACTGCTGCCACTGTGTATTGGCGATAGAGAGGCTGAAGATAAGTGGAAGGGATACCAATAAAGTGGGCTGTTTTGTCTTGAACGTTGTCAAGCTTCTTCAGTGTATTTGGAGTTGTACTCATCTAGGCAAAGGGAGAGAATTCCATCACACTTCTGATTTGTGCCTTGTAGATAGCAAATGGACTCTGGGGTGTCAAGAGGTGAGTTACTCAGCGCAGCATTCCAAGCCTTTGATCTGCTCTTGTAGGCACCGTATTTATATGGCTAGTCCGATTTAGTCTTGGGGCAGTGATGGACCAGGATCTTGATAGTCGGTGATTCAGTGATGGTCATGCCATTGACAGTCAAGGGGCAATGGCTGAATTCTCTCTTGTGAAGATGGTCATTGCCTGACACTTGTGTGATGCAAATGGTATTTGTGACAGTCGGCAGTTCCAGTCTGTGCTAATCTGGCATTGCCAGCTGCGCCAAGCTGATAGCGCCAGCCTGTGCCAATCTGGGCTGAGGTCAGGACCAAGAGTAGGCCCTCTTGGGAGCCAGTAATGGTTCCCATTAAATGTGGTGGCTGGAAGAGAGCACTGAGGTCATTGAGGGGAACTTGGCAGTGACAGGGGGATCAGGTAGTGGGGGCGGTGGGGGAACCTGGCATGGGGACTGGGAACCCGGCAGTGAAGTGGGGGAACCTGGAATTGAGTGGGGGAACACCTGCCATTGAGGAATGGCGAATGGGCATTGAGAAGGGGGGAATCAGGCATTGAGAGGTAGTGGGGGCTTATATTGAGGAAGAGGGAGTAGTGGTGATACTGCCTTAGTGGTTGTGGGGAGGGGAAGATACCCCGATAACTGTGTAGTGGTGGGGTGGAGGGAGGGAGGGAGGTGAGCCCCTAACACCCTTATGATGGTGGGGTGGGGGAGAGTCTCACCTCAGTTCTGTTTGGGGTACCCTTTAAAGATGGTGCCCTGATCTCTGAGGAGGCATCACTGCCCAACTCTATCAGGCCTGCCCTTCCAGACAGTGTAAGCCACGACCCTAATTTTGTTTTGTCAAGCAACCTGACAAATTATGGGAACATTCCGCCCTCTATCCTGATTCTCCCGTGATAAAGAATTATTAAAAAATCATTGCAGGACGCCTACACCGACACTCAACTGGAAGCTGCAACCTCATCTTACTGTCCGTCAATTTCCAATGGGTGGGATTTTCTAGCCTTTCCTGCCAGCAGGATCTTACAGTACCGGCAAAGGTGATCTCCTGCAGCTACTGGCAGTGGGACAACCGAGCCATGCAAAATGCCATAATCTAGAAAATCCCACCAGCAGCCAATAGTGAGTCACCACCGCAAACATAAGGCAGGGGTGGGATTGGTGCAATCCTGCCCAGCAATACATTCTGCCCATCTCCCATTGGCATTATCGTGCCATTCTGGCAGAACTTGCAAGGAAATTTATGGTTTTCACATCCCTTTCATATATTCCTTACTTTGTAGGGATCTAATTTAAGTTTATTTTGTTTAGTAGTGTCACAAGTAGGTTTACATGAACACTGCAATGAAGTAACTGTGAAAATTCTCTAGTTGCCACACTCCAGCACCTGTTTGGGTACATTGAAGGAGAAGTTAGCACGGCTAATGCACTTAATCAGCATGTCTTTCAGAAACCCACACGGACACGGCTGAACATGCAGACTCTGCACAGACAGTGACCCAAGCCGGGAATCGAACCCGGATTTCTGGCGCTGTGAGGCAGCAATGCTAACCACTGTGCCACCATGCTGCCCATAATATAGGTAAAGTCACCATAGTACCAGATGACCATAGGCTGCTTTCCCCCTTGAGGGGGAGAGCTGACTGGTGGTGATTTAACCTGAGGGTCACCACACCTCAGGCAAGGTTGAGAAGGAGTGAGACGGAGGGCCTTCATGAATAACCTCAGTAGCTAGTACAAGAATTGATTTGGAGTGGGACTTATTTATCATTATCCATTGTGGACAAAATTATTCTCTGCCCAGCACTTCTTAGGTTATTTTCTAGGATTTGAAATAGACTTGCAGTACTCACTGCATTTTCCATTTGTAAAGTTTCTCCAGTTAACACAAATGCCGACGCCTGCACAAGCCGAAGCAGCGGCTCCCAAGCTTGAGCAGTCAACAGTGGAATTCATCTGGCAATGGTCAAAGCGGCAAGTCCTGACATACTTCTCAAGGTTGATCTTTTTCCTGCACTCTTCAAATGCCCTGAATCATAGGAAAGAAAAGCATGGTTAAGAATTGTGCATTCTCCATTTTCTGCTACTTCATATGAAATGTTTACCTAAATGTTTAGATTGTTGATGCTTAGCTTATTGTAATCTGTCAATATTTAATTTTACTCCATAGCTTTGCTCCGATGTTATCTGCCATTTACTAGTTATTTAAATATTACAGATTATCTAGTTTCAATGACGTTCAGTGAAAATACATTCACACCAACACGGGTTAGCCCTTTAAAAGTCCAAACAACTTTCAAGGGGAATTGTGGAATTTTAAGTTGATCCCAGGCAGGCAGAGGGTGAATACAGTTGAGTTCCATAGTAGCAGTGCCATGTCACTTCATTATCCATCCCTGCTGGTATTTTCCCCATGGTGGGGCTGGGGGGTGAGATGCCAGGCTGCCCACTCACTCTTGGGCCAATTAAGGCCTTTAATCTCCCAATAAATAACAACTTAAGACCCTCCATATGCCAGTACTGGGATTTTTCCCATGTTTGGGGGGGTAGGGGGGGTGGTTGGTGAGGAGGGCATGCCTAGTGTCTGGGCAGCTCGGTAAAGCCTGGTAGCCTGCTTATGCCAGTAGGATGGGTGTGCCAGAGAGGTTCTTCCCTAAGGTAATCCATCCTGTCACTGTTTCTTTCCACTTGTTTGCCAGGAGGATCCTGGAGGTGGGGCTTCCTTTGGAACGGGGACAGAAGTCCCACCTTACGCTCAATGGCCATTAAATGACTGTGGGGTGGGCTAGTCAAGTGGAGGCAGCCTTTAAAAATGGCACCCCAATCTGCATGGTTGGGGACATGCCCCCAAAAATGGAAATGGTAATTTCTCCCACCCACCTCAACCCGGAGGAATATCACCAACCCCTCAGCAAAAGGGTTTAACTTCCTCTTTGCAGAACACTTATTCCCTTTGAAGAAACCACAGCTGTCAAGTAGTCTTGGATGCATTTCATGTGAGGGGGAAGGTAAATAAACCCAGCTGAATGCATGCTGATTAAAAACCATTATGCTGTCAATCAAGGGGCAGAGATGAAAGGACTGGACTGAAACTGAAGGGAAACAAAGATTTTCAAAGCATTTCAAAGGCTTTAAGTTTCCCACAAAAGCTCAGAGACTTGAAATAAGTTTAGTATTAAAACAATGCGGTTGAGTGAACAGCTGTGGAGATGGGAAATCACACACCCCCACACCATCCTTATCCCAGTGAAAGTGGTTATCTTCTGACAGTCAGAGGACTTCAAAGGGGTCTGCTCACACTTGCAGCTTTAGGGAGAGAAAGGGAAATCCCTGATGCAGAATAGAGTGCCGCTGTGATTTAAAAGCCTGCCACAGGGACATGGAGATTGATGTGACCAGGCCAATGCAACATTTTCACAGCTGACAGGCAGGAATGAAGATGTTGATCACAGAGCTGCCTGAAACCATCATGCCAGGGGTGATCACTGCATCTACCTAGGCTGGAAGGGACAAAACCAGGCACAGGAACCCCATCACAGGGGACAGTGCTCTGTCCGGGCCCTTGGGGGACCTTCCCTCTGCAGCCTGGCAGCAACAGAGCACACATAGGCACTGGATTTACCTCCTTGATCCTGATTGGGATCCAACATGCCAGGTCTACACTGGGCATTTCCAGCACCAATGCCCACTCGGCACATTTCCTGCTGAGAAGGTAGGTGCATGGCAGGAGGCAGCTGAATGGTCCGTCCAGCGGGTTTGTTGGGTTCCCAACCAGTCTGGGACTGGAGGGGTAGGTCAAATATATCCCGATTGCCTTCATGCCCGGTGGGAATCCCAACTTTTGGCCAATTCAGCAGGGCATCGGGATTCCTGCTGGCCATCTGAATGGCTGGAACATCCCATCCCACTAAATGTTATTTGTCGGGAGCCAATTGCATCAGCAATATTTCTTTAAACAAAGTCAAAATACATGAAAAACTCAAGCTCCATTAGCTAGTAGATATCTTTTAAATACGTGTAATTAATTGAAGGGAATCCAGGTAGTGAAGTAGGCAGAGGGAAGGAATAAAGTTTGAAATGGTTAAATGTAAGGGGGTAGAGAAACCTTGTGTGGAACAGAAACACCAACATACACCAGTTGGGTGTATGCCCTGTCTCTGTACTCCAGACAGTTGAATACATTTGTGGATTGTCCCCCAGAGAGTTATTTTGAAAAGAACAAATGGAAGAATGAATCAGCTTACTTTCCCAAAATGACATCACAAACTGATTTCACAGGTTCGCATGTTGGCAGAGCAGTAGGTAAAATACAAGGCGGATCAGGAGAAGGCAATTTACAATATGGTTTACTGGGATCGTGAACTCTCCAGCTAGATGCAGTACTGGTGCAGCAATCATCTTGTTCCTCTTTCCCATTCTTTCTTGTGCATTTGGGCGAAGAACGTGTGCAGGCTCCTAAGATCAGATAAAATGGATGCAGTGAGTTATGTACCAATCAAGTTCATATTACCGGCAAAATCGTCAATGTCCAACTTTAAATATAACTGTGTGCAGTCACAGACCACTTACCGCATTGGCCTTGGGTATTTTCAAGGAAGTATTCTTCCGGCATTTTGATCTCAAAGTCATTAAGGAGAGCAAGGATACTTGTTCGAATGTCAGGAATATAAATATATGTGGTGACGCCGGGTTTAGTAATCTCAAATCCATTTGCACTGTAGGGAAAGCTCACTTTTTTTCCATTGACAGTTAACTGTGAAAGAAAATAATACAAATTTAGGAAAACTCTGCCAGCCATAAGGAAGCTTATGTCAACGTATTTTATTAATGCAGTATTATCCTATCATGTTGGAGTTCTTGTGGAAAAGTGGATGGCGTCCCTGCCTCTGAATCAGAAGCTTCAGGTTCGAGAACCACCCCAGGACTCGATGGCTAAGGTCCATAATGCAGCCAAAAATGATTGAGTGTCAACCTGCAAATTCTTACAATGTGCCAATGGTTGCCAATAAGAGTAAGAAAGATTCCTGGTCAGCCATGCTGATGTAGAGTGGTGTTCCTGAAGGTATAAGCCACTGGCGACAGACTAGCGACCTATTCCAGGAAACAGATGAATGTCTGCCTTAGTGCACCACCAGGTGCAGGAAGAGGATTAAATTTGGAATATCCAATGTTTCAGGAGAATTTAATTAACTAGAGTTTATGAATCAAATAAAGTGAGGTAACAATGAGATACACCAGATGAGTGATGCTAAGGCACTGCTATAACATTTAACACTTAATGTTTTGCTATATTGGTCATTAGTTTATCATAATAACAGTGCTGCTACTGAGGGAACCTCAAAGTTAAGGCTATTTTGGACACTACTAATTACAATGAGTCTGTTCCGTGATAGATGCAACAAGATTGGTGGGACGGCAAATTGTGCGGAGGGTGTGGAGAGTCTGCAGAAGGATCTAGATAGGCTAGGCGAATGGGCCAGGAACTGGCAAATGGAATTTAATGTTGGCAAATGTGAGGTTGTCCACTTTGGAAGGAATAATGGTAGGAAGGACTATTACTTACATGGCGAAAAACTGCAGCAGGCGACGGTGCAGAGGGACCTCGGGGTCCTTGTGCATGAGTCGCAAAAACCCAGCTTGCAGGTGCAGCAGGTGGTCAGGAAGGCAAATGGGATGCTGGCCTTCATAGCGAGGGGGATTGAATATAAAAGTAGGGAGGTCTTGCTGCAGCTGTATAGGGCACTGGTGAGGCCGCAGCTGGAGTACTGTGTGCAGTTTTGGTCGCCGCACTTACGCAAGGATATTTTGGCCTTGGAGGGAGTGCAGAGGAGGTTTACTAGGCTGATTCCGGAGTTGAGGGGGTTGAGCTATGAGGAGAGGCTGAATAAACTAGGCTTGTACTCGTTAGAGTTTAGAAGAATGAGGGGAGATCTCATTGAGACATATAAGATGATGAATGGGATGGATAGGATAGAGGTGGAGAGGCTCTTCCCGCTCAGAAAGGACAGTAGGGCTAGAGGGCACAGCCTCAAGATAAAGGGGGGGCGGTTTAGAACAGAGTTGAGGAGGAACTTCTTCACTCAAAGGGTGGTGAATCTCTGGAATTCTCTGCCCGTTGAAGTGGTGGAGGCTGCCTCGCTAAATATTTTTAAGACGCGGGTTGGTAGGTTTTTGATAGGCATGGGGATTAAGGGTTATGGGGAGAGGGCGGGAATGTGGAACTGAGACACGACAGATCAGCCATGATCTTATTGAATGGCGGGGCAGGCTCGAGGGGCTAGATGGCCTACTCCTGCTCCTATTTCTTATGTTCTTATGATGATCAACGTTTCATGCCAGTGGATTAATGATATGGAGGATGGGTCAAATTAACTGAAACTCTTTCCAGTCACCCCACATGGTGGGTTTTCCTTCAGTAGATATGATGAACCATTGGCTTGATGAGATCTTCCAGTTCTGCTCAAGTCTATGTTGTTTTGCATTAATGATTGCATGCTAAAGAAGGGTAGTATCTTCTCTGGTGTCCAATCCAGCATACCTCCACTAGCCAATAACAAATTAATTTTCCTGTGCATAACACAGCTGTATGTTTGCCTGCATGATAGCAGCGACTGCGCTTCATGAGTGAGTGTAGGAAAAGAGCTTTGATGTGTTTCTGATTAATGGGATAGCAACAGAAATCTGTATTTCTTAAGGAACAGGGTGTAAAACCACAGGAGGAAGGAGAAGATGTATTCCTCCCACATACATAGGCCTATCAGAAAATAATAGTCGTTCAGGCTTTCTTTGAAAATACTACCCGAGAAATGTGAGTTATGGAAATCCTCAGTGATTCCATCTGTCCGACCTGCAGCTCTGAGTCTTTCCAATTATTAAGAGGTACTTTTTGGCACTGGATAATTCTTTCCTTTCCATTCCTGAAAGCATGAAATGATATGCTTCCAAAGTCCTTGCAGCGCTCTGCTGCCTGGTCCAAGTGACCACTTGCAGTTTATAGAACATAGAAAAACGGGCCCTTCGGCCCACAAGTTATGCTGATCATATTTCTACCTAATAGGCTTACCTATAACCCTCAATCCTATTAAGTCCCATGTACTCACCCAGAAGTCTCTTAAAAGACTCTATCAAATTTGCCTCCACCACCACCAATGGCAGCCGATTCCACACACCCACCAATTTATGGTTCTGTAAACGTGCATTTGAAAGCTACGTAACTTGTGAGTGCATCACCGATGAACCCATTTGTGTTTGAAAAGTTCATGTAAACTATCAAACAGCAATCACTGATAGCCATCTAGAGCAAGACACTGCCTACCCATTTCCTTTCTGTAGTCCCATCTATTACCACCATCTGATTAACAAGGCAGCCAGATTTGTGAATATCTGTTTTGTGTCACTGCAATTGGCTAGGCAGAATCATTACTTATTAGTCTACCAAGGTGTTCTAAAGGACCATTTCATCTGCACCAGTGAGATGACAAAAGCACCTTTCAGGCAGCTTGCAGGATAGACAATTCCAGATAGTTTGCTGATTTATCCATTCCTACAGAAAAAGTCAAAAGGGACGCATCAAGTTTGTTCCATTTATTTGTTCTGAAAACTGGTTATGTTGGGTTTGAAATATTCACCAGAGTTTTGCACCTTGGTGGCTCACTGTAAACCACACAAAAGTCCATTGCCTTTGGTGACACCAGTGAATCCCACCAGCAGGCAGGAGCAGAAGATCCCACTGGTTAACTCTGATTCCCTTTCCACAGATATCAACTGACCTGCTGAGTTTTTACCACATTTTCTGTTCTCATTTGAGATTTTCGGCATCCCCAGTGTTTTACTTTTCAATTAATGTTATTATTAGCTTCCTGAGTGTGTTGAGTTAAGATAAATTTAATGCCTGGTTATAATAATCAACAATACCATAAGGCACTTACCACATACTGATCCCCGATTGAAATGTTTAAAGTATTTCCATTGTAAGATATTACTAGCCCTTTTGGACAAGATCTGGGTATTGTGGGCAAACAATAATAATTGTCCAATATAATTGAGAAATTGTATTTTGGAACTTTTTCTTCGACAAGAATATACGTGCAATTCTCAAAGAAGTCATATTGTACACCATCAAACGTACGATAATGTGGCTCTCCCCATACTTTACATTCACCTAAAAACAAGATAAAGGTAAAATTTCAATATGACAGTGAAGCAGGATGCTGCAATTTTCCAAATGGGTGTTTAACTTAAATCATTGAACAGAGAAAAGATACTAACAATTACAATCCCATTGCTCACAACACCCATCTTTAGTTTGGACTTTCACAGGGTCTAGACCACTTTGGCATTTTGGTTTATTTGCGAGTGATGGACACGTGATGTTTTCTATCTGATAGATGTTTTCACCCAAACAAGTAAATATGGAGCAATCTTCCTGCCATGTTTCATTGCACTAGAAAGAAAATGAACAAAAAACTTAATGGTAAACCTTAATTTCGTTTAATTATCAAATACACAAACTGCTTATCCCTACTTAGACTCTAACTAGCACTCACCTGAGGAAGGAGCAGTGCTCCAAAAGCTTCTGATTCCAAATAAACTTGTTAGACTTTAACCTGATGTTATGAGACTTCTTGCTGTGCCAACCCAGTCCAACACTAGTAAGATTAATAGTTTGTGCACAAGAGGAAAATAGATGATAAAACAAGAATTGACTCAGAAGAATGAAGGTAAAGGAAAAGGCAGAGCAAAATAATTTATTTCAAGCCAAATAATTGTGTTTAAGACTTCTTAAGAGCAAGGTGATGATTGTTCAGTTATTTTCAGGCGTTCTGAAAGTACAGTAAAGACTTTATAAAGTGACTTACTGGATTCTATTTCTGTCTTTACTTACTTTATTCACTTTAGAACCCAATATGCCACTTTATAAAGTGACTTAGTGGATTCCATTGCTGTCTTTACTGAAAATAACTGAACAATCATCACCCTGCTCTTAAGAAGTTTTAAACACAATTATTTTGCTGGGAATAAATTATTTTGCTCTGCCTTTTCCTTCACCTTCATTCTCCGGAGTCAATTCTTGTTTTTATCTACTCTTCCGCCTATTGCTTGGCAACTTCTTTTGGGAAACTTGAGTACTGTTACCATCCATTACACACCAGGACCAGTTCAATCATGGGAACGTAACTTTAAATATAAAGACTACAGGCCTGCAAACCTTGCGGCACAGGAATATTAGTTAAAAACCATGCTACTCTTCACCTGAAGGGGTCTGGATATAAATTCAATGCCAGTACCTACAAACGTCCTTCCCAAGAGACTATCCCTTTAATGCCCCCGTAATTATTGCTGGTGCCCTAAATTTCTTCCTCTGTTTAGCCTGGCACTCGATAGATTGCCATCAGCTGTAACTGAAGTGTGCCAATGCTAAATAATGGTGTGTAAAGTGAAACATCGTGTCAGAGCATTGCAATATGCTCACACCAAAATTACCAGCAAACCTTCAGACAGGAAAACTGGGACAATGATTCTTTTGGAAAATTACTGGGCAGGTGTTCTATTTGGCTGTGCCTGCTGTTCCTCCCTCCATACTTTCACACAGCGGAAGTGCAAACTGGCAAATGGTCCGGTTACAGCTTGTGATTCTCCATGCACTGATTGTAAAGGTTGGAGGAGAGGGACACAGACATTAATGATCTCTACCTTAATGTCATTGAAGTGGCTGGTTCTTGGGGATTCAGTCAATGTTCAACAGGTAATGAAGCAAACAGGGATTTTACACTTCAGTGAACATGAGGCACAAAGATGCAGTCCTGACCCCAGCTAATACTTAAGGCTGCTGACATATCATAGATGAGGCAGCTTCCATTGAGAAATGCAGTCAGTGTGGGACACAGTTTAGAAGCTCAACTTAGCTATTAAGTATCAGGTTGTTCTTGTGGTTTTGGAATCATTGTTTCCTGGATCAATACGTTTTATCCTTTTAATTTCCTTTCCTATTCTTTTAAGAAGTGGATAGCTCCTGTTGTCATTGATTCTACAGGTGCTGCTAGAACTTGTCAGAGCAACTATTTCTGTTATATTTTTGTTATCGCCCTGTTCTTACATATAGCTCTAAACTGCTTGTGGACCTCCTCCATCTCTTTGCCATTGTAGACTGAGCAGTGATACACATTACGAATTGCACCAATTTTCTTCCTAATTCTCACTCTATCCAGATGAAATCTATCTTTCAACAATCCCTTGGAAATCCTTATGTGTGAGTGCTGTACTCAAGCCCTTTACTAACATTTCAGCTCCATTCGACCTTTAGTACTGCCTGTTTCTCCTGAATGTGGTGAATCCAGCAATCGTAGCTCGCATTTCTGTTCAAATCAAAGCCCTATTCCTGCTTTAGCTGTGAACTCACATTCCTGTATAATTGGTAATGCTTCTAATACTCTAACTTTATGTTTAAGGCTACATGTATTTATGCATATTAATCAATCCTGATTCAAACTTATTTAGAACATGGATTTTTTAAAATTGATTTGCGGGATGTGGACTTCACTGGCAAACACTTATTGCTTGTGATAACCCCCAGGGTTGACATGGGGAATCCCTGATTGACCTCCCAGTAAACTGGTAGAATACGAGCTTTCATGGTGATTGATAATTACCTGACCAAATGGAACTCGTATCCTGAGCCCTTTATAAAGCAGGTCTATTGTTGTAATGTCCCAATTGGGACTTGCATGTGTTCACCACAGACTTGTGGTTTTGCTTAATTTTACTTTACGCAATAAAGCATCTTTTTTTATAGCTAACTCCTAAGTTATTACATTGCTGACCACTAATTACCCTCAAGAAGGATATGGATGTTTTTCCATCTTTATTCTTTCATTACCATTCCCTCTTCTAACAGTACATTTACTCTCTCATCATTTCATAGCTTCCTTCTTTCGCTTTTCTAATAATGTTTTCTTTCTATTTATTTGAACAGAGTCTTCTGCTTCTGTGATAACTGCTTTAATAAATTTCTGCAAGGCTAGATTTACCCCAAAGGTCAAAACCCATTAAAGCTAAAATTAGAAATGATTGTTTCCAATGTCATGTATTCTGACCCATTATTACTTTCTGCAATAAGAAGCTTACTCTTCTCTGTGGCGTGCTATTACAGTAACATCCCGGTTTGGTGGTCGCTGAGCTAATTGTTGATGTTGGAGTTATCGGGGTGGAAGTCATTTCGAGCTCGCAGCACACTCTAATCCTATAGTCCAAACACATGATGGAACTCTGAGAGGCCTCTTCATTAAAAGTGCAAATCAGTCCTTTCTCTAGATCGCAAGTGACGTTATCCTTCATTTCGCTGATTGGACGATGTGGGAACTTGATGGCTTCACATTGAATCTGGCTTATTTTAGCAGTGGAATCAGCGCACAATTTTCCCTTCAGTAATTCAACATCATTTTTGTTGGAAAGAGATGGCGTATTTTTATTGATCCAGCCAGACCATTCACCTTTGCAAACCAGTCCTGTAAAAGGCAGGATAGTGACATCCTTATTTGATTTGATTTGATTTATTATTGTCACATGTATTAACATACAGTGAAAATATTATTTCTTGCGTGCTATACAGACAAAGCATACCGTTCATGGAGAAGGAAACAAGAGAGTGCAGAATGTAGTGTTACAACCAAAGCCAGGGTATAGAGAAAGGTCAACTTAATGAAAGGTAAGTCCATTCAAAAGTCTGGCATTAGCAGGGAAGAAGCTGTTTTTGTGTTGGTTGGTACGTGACCTCAGATTTCTGTATCTTTTTCCCAATGGAAGAAGGTGGAAGAGAGAATGTCAAGGGTGCATGGGCTCCTTAATTATGCTGGCTGCTTTGCCAAGGCAGCGGGAAATGTAGACTGAGTCAATAGATGGGAGGCTGGTTTGTGTGATAGATTGGGCTACATTCATGGCCTTTTGTAGTTTCTTGCAGTCTTGGGCAGAGCAGGAGCCATATCAGACTGTAATACAACCAGAAAGAATGCTTTCCATGGTGCATCTATAAAAGTTGGAGAGAGTCGTAGCTGACATGCCAATTATTATTATGGAATATAAATACACAACTACCAAAATGATCTCCAACTGTTGAGTGAGATGAACAGGCTGACATGTGGGTCAAAAATAAAAGTGGGAGGGAAAATTGAAAACAGATCAGTTAATCCGGCTATGGTACAATGTGAACTAGTGACTGATGGCGAACCCAGTTATGGTTGCTATTACTGTTATGGTAATTCCCACTGAAGGACAAGAAAAGAAATTAAAACCAGTACCCTGCATCTAACTGCAGATTCAGGTATCCTCCAATTTATAAACATTTCCACCCCAAAGAAAAGGTCTCCAAGACTGAACTAATGGGCTGATGTTGACTTGGAAGCTGAGATTGAAACTTATCAAATTGTGTCAAGCCAATTATGAGCAGATATTATGACAGAAAGTGTCATTCTCCAACTATAGGATTGGCAGTCGACGCTGATGCAATAGGTCTCCTTGATGTTATTGTCCTTACTTTTGAAAAGCTTAACACCATTCACTACTGCTGTGCTCCAAACTCAATCCTTACACTTTGATCAATTAGCTCTTTCATTGACCTTGGGGTGCAAAGCATGAGGACTATTCGCAACCTTTGCTTTTCGATTTGTTGAATAAAAAAAGGGAAAGCAACACGAGAGTGCATAATTTGTACAGAAAATACAGCCTGGGTTAATTGGGCCAGAAAATACAGCCCAATATGTGACAATGATTTTATTGAAAAGTAAGAGAATATTGCAAAAGGGCAATGTTGCAAAATGACAAAAGGTTAATGAATAAGCAGAGAATAAAAGAGGCAGAAGCCCACATAAATAAAGGGCTGGTGTTGAAGAGATGCCATTGTCCTCATACCCAGCCTCTTCCTCTGTCGCCACCCCTGCGAAATAGTTGGAGAGTGAGGAGCCTGCCCACAATTCCAATGGCTGAACCCAGCAATCTAATGCTGAGATCTGCATAAATTGCTTAAAGGCAAAGTTCCTGACCCTTCTCAGGAGGATGCCTCCTGGGCTGCCTGGTGGCACACTGGTTAGCACTGCTACCTCACTGTGCCAGGGACTAGATTTGATTCCTGGCCTTGGGTCACTGTCTGTGTGGAGTTTGCACATTCTCTCCGTGTCTGCATGAGTTTCCTCCAGGTGCTCCGGTTTCCTCCCACAGTCCAAAAATGTGCGGGTTAGGTTGATTGGCCATGCTAAATTGACCCTAGTGTCAGGGGGATTAGTGGGGTAAATGAGGGTTATGGGAATAGAGCCTAGATGGGATTGTGTTTGGTAGTGACTCAATGGGCCGAAAGGCCTCCCTCTGCACTGTGGGGGTTCTATGATTCTATGATGTTCTGCTTTGGAGAGCTACCGGCCAGTAGGGCAGATGACAGCTTTTTGATTCCAGTAGCACCAGCCCCTGCTGGGATTACAGCCAGTCCCACCATGTTGAACAGTTCAGGTAAGTCCCAGTTCAAGAAGCTAGGGGAGAGGGTTAAAGTGGGGGATGAGGTGAAAGGATGGTGGGGTCCACAAAGAAAGTCCCCTCCCCATTCATTCCCCACAACAGACAATGCTGCAAAAGCTGCAGAGAGCTCTGCCTCCCCGCACTTCGGATAAAATACTAACAGGAGGAGGCGGTGACTGAGCCACTCAACCGGCCATTAATAGACTGCTTAGGAGCCTAAGTAAGCTCTAAGGCCCATACCACACTATCCCCTATGAAATCATGATGTGAAGATGCTGGTGTTGGACTAGGGTGGGTGCAGTAAGGAGTCTCACAACACCAGGTTGAAATCCAACAGATTTATTTGGAATCACGAGCTTTTGGACTGCTGCTAATTCATCAGGTGAGTGACTCTCACTCCTCTCTGCCTCTTTAATTCTCTGCTTATTCATTTTGAAAGGGAAGGGGTGGACAGATAGAGTATCGAAAGGTCGCCTGCCACACATACTAGCCGGGGAGAGTTCAATTTAGTACACAGGCACAGGGTTTGCCTTAGTCAGTACCCTCTGATTCAACTTTTAATATTTGAAATATTTAGGTTAAAAAGCATTACCATCTGCAAGGAATGGGCTGAGTATCTTGATTTGTACGTCAAATATTCAATCAGTTCCATAAACAAGACAAGAGTAAACTAATGGACGGGCGTTGTCTAAAAGGGGAATTTGACAACGGCGCACTGGTGTGAACACTTATGCACACAGCATTTCACCTCAGCTCCCAGCTCGGATCCACCTTCATTCAAGGGGGAAAAATTTCTTCCAATTCTCTATGGAAAGTACGGTCACAGTGCCTTCCCATGGTGAAATGCTGAATTTCTAAGACATGCTGAAACAAGATCATGCTTTTCATGAAAAGAAAAGTAAAATACTATCCTTGCTGGAAATCTGATCTGCAAACAGAAAGTGCTGGAAATACTCAGCAGGTCTTGCCAGCCTTGCTGAATATTTCCAGCACCATCTGTTTTTATTGCACTTGTTTCCTGCTCTTGCTGCTGTTGAAGAAAAGAAGCCGTTACTCATCTGATGTGGAGCCCGGAGGGGGCCCAGCTGTAGATGGTTTCACTGTTATAGTGACCCTTCCTGAAGAAGAAGAAAAAGAATGAAACCAATTCACCACAATGTCAACACCATTATATTCCTGTCGAGTTTGACCAGAAAACCATCATATAGATCTTGGTGTAAAAGTGAGGTTCACAAATCCAATTGATGATTCAAATTTGAGTAAATTTTCAACCAATTCCTTCGAAAAGGAGGTGTGGGCAGGACTGAAAGAATGAACTAACACTGAAGCTGCGAATGACATAAGCACACTGCTGTGAACAGACTTGCTGGTGAATACTGAAATATGAAGCACTAACCTGTTGTAGTAATTTCCCCAGGTGTGGTAGTTATTTCCTGTGTTGTTGTTGTTGGCACTGCAGACAAAGAAATAACTTTCAAAATCACCAAATTCCAGTTCCAATTCCTACAGTGTTGTGAATTTTACACCTGGGATACATTATTGAGATGAAGTACAAATCTTGAAGAAATTGGTAATGACAGCTATTCACTCGGTTTCAAGATTTCTTCATCTGCTTTTTATTTCAAAACCAGTCTGGCCTGCGGCAGAATGTGCAGATTGTCTATTGGACTCATCTGCCATCCCAGAATTCCTGGATCCCGAATAGAAGCAAGTCATCATCGAAACCAAGGGCGTGTCTAATAGGGAGATTCCAATATTGAAGGAAAATCTCAATTACCTGTTGTTGATGAAGCTGTTGTACCTTTTGTTGTAGTTGTCACTTCTACAGGAAAAGAGAATTATTCAAAACCACTGCACTCTGACTGGAAATCCAGCTGTATTAATAGACTTCCAACATTAGCTTACTGAATTCACAATAAGGCAGCAAGAATGAGGAACATACTGACTACAGCTAGTGACGGGCTCAACTAACTTGGAGAATAAAGGGGCAAAGTTGAACAGGAGAAAGGCAAATCCACATTTACAAATTTGTTATTGTTTCAAAGATGTTCTAAATTACTGAGCGAGAGAAGAAAATGGAAGAATATTAACAATCACACCATGCTAAGGGGAAGATCCATTGATAAGATCTGTCATGGAAACTGCTGAACTTTGACAAAGATGCTGCATATCAGCATCATTGTGTCATGCACATTGGAGAAATTATTCCAATATCAGGCTGATATTTAGGAACAGGTTCAGGAAATATTGTTGAGCAAGTAGATTTTAGGAGAGAACAGTACACACACAAACACAGTGAAAGCATTTCTCCTCATGTGCACGTTCTCATTGAGCTTCATCTGAATCAGTCCGTTATCAACCAGTTCACTTGGGAAGTCAGGGACTAACTAGAAATAAGTGTGAAGCAGTGTCCTTCTACTGCCTGGAAATTGCTCCAACTAAACAGTTTGCGACACTGGTTTTGGTACTGTGTGTCAAAAGAAGCTTTCACTCACCCGGTGTGGAGCTGGTAGTGGAGCTGGTTGTAATTGGTGTCCCTGGTTTAGTGGTCACTTCTGAAGAATAAGAAACACAATCAAATCAACTGAAGGAGAATATAAAAGCAGTACAATATGATTCATTCACTTGCACCTACAATGAAAGACCGACAAGAAAAATTGAATGGACGGGCATTGTCGAAAAGGGGAACTTGACAACAACACAGTGGTGTGAAAGCTTGTGCACAGAGCATTTCATCTCAGCTCCCACCTCTGATCTACCTTCATTCAAGAAGTTAAAATATCTTCCAATTCCCTTTGGGAAGTACAGTCACAGTGCCTCCCCATGGTGAAATGGTGAATTTCTAATCCACGCCGAAATAAGGTCACATATGAGTTACATATGAAGTAAAATACTTTACTTGCTGGAAATCTGATAAACAAACAGAAAGTGCTGGAAATACTTGACTTTATTTCACTTGTTTCCTGCTCTTGCTGCTGTTAATGAAAAGAAGCCGTTATTCATCTGGTGCGGAGCCCGGAGGGGGCCCAGCTGTAGATGGTTTCAGTGTTGTAGGGATCCTTACTGAAGAAGAACGAAAAGAATGTAACCAATTCACCACAATGTCAACACCATTATATTCCTGTCGAGTTTGACCAGAAAACCATCATATAGATCTTGGTGTAAAAGTGAGGTTCACAAATCCAATTGATGATTCAAATTTGAGTAAATTTTCAACCATTTCCTTCGAAAAGGAGGTGTGGGCAGGACTGAAAGAATGAACTAACACTGAAGCTGCAAATGGGATAAGCACACCGCTGTGAACAGACTTGCTGGTGAATACTGAAAGGAGACAGCACTAACCTGTTGTAGGAGTTTCCCCAGATGTGGTCGTTGTTTCCTGTGTTGTTGTTGTTGTTGTTGGCACTGCAGACAAAGAAATAACTTTCAAAATCACCAAATTCCAATTCCCACAGTGTTGTGAATTTTACACCGGGGATACGTTATTGATATGAAGCACAAATCTTCAAGAAATTGGTGATTACAGCTACTCACTGGGTATCAAGATTTCTTCACTTGCTTTTTGGTCGAAAACAAGCTGGATTGAATCTGAAAATATTATGAACTCATTGGTACATTTCTCACTTACCAGGAGTGGAAGATGTAGTGGGGGACGTTGTGGTCATTCCTGTTACTGGCTCACAGCAAATGCGCACTTTGTAGTCATAACAAAATCTGTTCTGCTCCACAGCACTTTGAGAGAGGACACAGGTGAGGCCCTTGTCTTTGTCGCATGTCACATTGTCTGGTGACTGGCTTATTGGTTTGTCCGGTTGGTCAACAAACTGACACTGAATGTCCACAATTGTTTCCGAAGGGAAGGAACAATATTTTGTTTTGTTGGGATTCTGCAATTCATAATCGCCAGGGCTGTCCTTAGAAGGTGTATGTTCATTAATCCAGGGTGACCAATGGCCGTGGCAGACGATCTCTGGAAGAGAAAAGCAGAAATGTCAGAGAATATATCAGACACTCATGGACTAACCAAAAGTGGGAATTTTAGATTCATGACTGTATTTGAAATGCTTGAAATGTGTTTTTTCATGATAATGATCTAACTTATGAATAACATCAACACCGTATCAAGGCAGCAATTTTGACAATATCTGGAAATAATTCTTTTGGAATTGAAATGTCTGCAGACTTGGAGCACCAGCACGAAGAACAAACTGACAGTTTAGTGACAGGATTGAAAAATATACTGAAAATATGTTAGAATAAGCAGCCACAAAAGTAGGAGAATGTGACGAAAGGATCAAATTTACAGATCAAACTGTTGAAACATTAACAATCTGATTTTCTGATAGAGAAACCTCCCAGGGGTGAGCTTGTCACAACACCGTTTTTGTGAATGTGAAAACGTCACTGATTGCAGATTGAGAATTCTGAACTTTACAAATAACTCCATCCCAAAGGAATTGGATCAGGCTAAAGGACTGAATTGCTGGACTGGAATTGTCTGAGCCAATGGTGATCAAGATGCACTTGGAAGAGGATTTGAAAAGATTATTGAGGTCCTGTACTACAAACAAGAGGCTAAGGTTTTGGCTTATCGCACAGCACAGAGCACCACACTCTTTTCTGCTTTGTCAAAATGGAGAACTTACAGCAGCCACCTCAAAACACTGGAGAATTGTAACACGAGTGTCTTTGCAAGGTCCTCCTAATCTGTGGCAAGAAAGGCTTTCCAACAACAGCATCCTCTCCCAAGACAAGATATTCAGCATTGAGGCAACAATTATACATAACCACTTCTGCTGGGCAGGAGATGACATTTGGTTGCCTGACACCAGATTCCCAAAGCAATGGCTTTCCCCAGAATGCGGTGATAGAAGGAGACCCCTGCGGGACAGCAGAAACACCTCAGGGCTATCCTGAAGGATTCCTCATAACGTCAAACATCCCCATCAGTTCATGGGAGTGCTTGGCCTCTGACTGACCCAAATGGAAACACATCGAGATACACTGCCGCACAGAGAAATTTGAGATATCAAAATGAGCCCACAAATCCCCAAGCACATTATCTGAATTACTGTTGAAGCAAAGTCTGTCCGGCATGCGGCAGAATGTGCAATTGTCCATTGGACTCGTCTGCCATCCCATCATATCTAATGGAAGGAAGTCATCATCGAAACCGAGGGCGTGTCTAATAGGGAGATTCCAATATTGAAGGAAAATCACAATTACCTGTTGTTGATGAAACTGTTGTTCCTTTTGTTGAAGTTGTCACTTCTACAGGAAAAGAGAATTATTCAAAACCACTGCACTCTGACTGGAAATCCAGCTGTATTAATAGACTTCCAACATTAGCTTACTGAATTCACAATAAGGCAGCAAGAATGAGGAACATACTGACTACAGCTACTGATGGGCTCAACTAACTTGGAGAATAAAGGGGCAAAGCTGAACAGGGGAAAGACAAATTTTACAAATTTGTTATTGTTTCAGAAATATTCTAAATTACTGAGCGAGAGAAGAAAATGCAAGAATATTAACAATCACACCATGCTAAGGGGAAGATCCATTGATAAGATCTGTCATGGAAACTGCTGAACTTTGACAAAGATGCTGCATATCAGCATCATCGTGTCATGCACATTGGAGAAATTATTCCAATATCAGGCTGATATTTCGGAACAGGTTCAGGAAATATTGTTGAGCAAGTAGATTTTAGGAGAGAACAGTACACACACAAACACAGAGAAAGCATTTCTCCTCATGTGCACGTTCTCATCGAGCTTCATCTGAATCAGTCCGTTATCAACCAGTTCACTTGGGAAGTCAGGGACTAACTAGAAATAAGTGTGAAGCAGAGTCCTTCTACTGCCTGGAAATTGCTCCAACTAAACAGTTTGCAACACTGGTTTTGCTACTGTGTATCAAAAGAAGCTTTCACTCACCCGATGTGGAGCTGGTAGTGGAACTGGTTGTCATTGGTTTGACTGTTGTAGTGATGATTTCTGAAGAATAAGAAACACAATGAAATATGACATAAAGCTAACACTGTTCCACTGCAAGGTTCATTTGATTGGCTTTGCTGCAAACATGCAGTTTAGAATAGAACATAAGTACTGAAAATGTTGGATGAACTCAGCGGATCTGCCAGCATTTGAGGAAAGAAAGAGAGTTCACGGTTTGGATCTGAATGATCTTTCTGCAGAAGGATTTGTTTTGATTTGATTTGATTTATTACTGTCTCATCTATTAGTATAGGTTGAAAAGTATTGTTTCTGGCACACTGCACAGACAAAGAATATTGTTCGTAGAGTACTCAGGGGAGAAGAAAAGGAAACAGAGCCTAATATCGTGTTACAGTGATCGCTAGGGTGTAGAGAAAGATCAAATTAATATAATGTGCAGATTGTCCATTGGACTCATCTGCCATCCCATGATCCAAAATTTGGCGGCAGCAGGGAAGAAGGTGTTCTTGAGTTGGTTGGTGAGTGTCCTCAGGTTTTTTTGCTGACAGTGGAAGGTGGAAGAGAGAATGTTCCGGATGTATGCGGTCTTTAATTATGCTGGCTGCTTTTTTGAGGAAGTGGAAAGTATGGACAGTGTCAATGGATAGGAGACTATTTGCATGGTGGACGAGGCTTCGTTTCCACCTTTTGAAGTTTCTTGCAGTCTTGGACAGAACAGAATCCATACCAAGTAGCAAAAGAGCTGGAAAGGATGCTTTCTGTGATTCTTCTATCAAAGCTGGTAGCAGACATGCTGAATTTCTTTAGCCTTCTGAGAAAGTAGGGGCTTTGATGGGCTTTCTTACCTATGGCACCAGTGTTGGGGGAACAGGAGACATAGAAGGATCATCTAGATCCAAAATATTAAATCTGTTTCTCTCCACAGATGCTGCCAGACCTGCTGAGTTCTTTCAACATGTTCTGTTTTTATTCGCGATCTCCCGCATCTGCATTGTTTTGGTTCTATTTCAAATATAACAGCTGGATTTAGTTGGCTTCAGATATTCAATCACTTCCACCCACATGGAAAGGGTGACAAGACAGTACTAATGGACGGGCATTGTCTAAAAGGGGAATTTCACAACAGCGCACTGGTGTGAACGCTTATGCGCACAGCATTTCACCCCAACTCCCACCTCGGATCTACCTTCATTCAAAGAGCAAGAATGTCTCCCATTTCCCTTTGGAAAGTATGGTCACAGTGCCTCCCCATGGTGAAATGATGAACCTCTAATGTGTGTTGAAGCAAGATCATTTGTTTCATTGAAGAAAACGTAAACATAGAAACTAGAAGCCATTCGGACCTTGGAACCTGCTCATCCATTCATTTTGATCATGGCGGATCATCAAATTCAATATCCTGTTCCCCCTTAACCCCATATCCATTCATCCTTTTCATCCCAAGAGCGGTGCTGCTGGAATTCTGACCTGAATACGAAAATTCACGGTGAAAAAGTACAAAGTAATGTCTTTCCACTGCCTGGAACATGTTCCAACTGAACAGTTTTTGCCTCAGGTTTTGCTGCTGTGCATCAAAAGAAGCCGTCACTCACCCGGTGTGGAGCTGGTAGTGGAGCTGGTTGTAATTGGTGTCCCTGGTTTAGTGGTCACTTCTGAAGAACAAGAAACACAATCAAATCAACTGACGTAGAATAGAAAAGGCAGCAGTGTTCCATTGTGAGATTTATTTCATTGGCTTGTTGCAAATTTAATATTTGAAATAGTACAATGCGATTCAGGTGTCCTCAACTATTCATTCACTTGCAACCACAACGAAAGAACAACAAGACTAAACAAATGGACGGGCGCTGTCTAAAAGGTGAATTTGACAACACTGCACTGGTGTGAATGCTTACGCGCACAGCATTTCACCTCAGCTCCCACCTTGGATCAACTTGCTGAAGAAGGTGATAGAAGGAGACCCCTGCGGGACAAGAGAAACACTTCAGGGCTGTCCTGAAGGATTCCTGATGACATCAAACATCCCCATCAGTTCACGGGAGTGCTTGGCCTCTGACTGACCCAAACGGAAACACATCGATAAACACAGTTTTTCACTGAATGAAATGTAAAATGCTGTGCTTGCTGGAAATCTGATCTGCAAACAGAAAGTGCTGGAAATACTCAGCAGGTCTTGCCAGCCTTGCTGAATATTTCCAGCACCATCTGTTTTTATTGCACTTGTTTCCTGCTCTTGCTGCTGTTGAAGAAAAGAAGCCGTTACTCACCCGATGTGGAGCCCGGAGGGGGCCCAGCTGTAGATGGTTTCACTGTTATAGTGACCCTTCCTGAAGAAGAAGAAAAAGAATGAAACCAATTCACCACAATGTCAACACCATTATATTCCTGTCGAGTTTGACCAGAAAACCATCATATAGATCTTGGTGTAAAAGTGAGGTTCACAAATCCAATTGATGATTCAAATTTGAGTAAATTTTCAACCATTTCCTTCGAAAAGGAAAGAATGAAAGAATGAACTAACACTGAAGCTGCAAATGGGATAAGCACACCGCTGTGAACAGACTTGCTGGTGAATACTGAAAGGAGACAGCACTAACCTGTTGTAGGAGTTTCCCCAGATGTGGTCGTTGTTTCCTGTGTTGTTGTTGGCACTGCAGACAAAGAAATAACTTTCAAAATCACCAAATTCCAATTCCCACAGTGTTGTGAATTTTACACCGGGGATACGTTATTGATATGAAGCACAAATCTTCAAGAAATTGGTGATTACAGCTACTCACTGGGTATCAAGAAATCTTCATTTGCTTTTTGGTCGAAAACAAGCTGGATTGAATCTGAAAATATTATGAACTCATTGGTACATTTCTCACTTACCAGGAGTGGAAGATGTAGTGGGGGACGTTGTGGTCATTCCTGTTACTGGCTCACAGCAAATGCGCACTTTGTAGTCATAACAAAATCTGTTCTGCTCCACAGCACTTTGAGAGAGTACACAGGTGAGGCCCTTGTCTTTGTCGCATGTCACATTGTCTGGTGACTGGCTTATTGGTTTGTCCGGTTGGTCAACAAACTGACACTGAATGTCCACAATTGTTTCCGAAGGGAAGGAACAATATTTTGTTTTGTTGGGATTCTGCAATTCATAATCGCCAGGGCTGTCCTTAGAAGGTGTATGTTCATTAATCCAGGGTGACCAATGGCCGTGGCAGACGATCTCTGGAAGAGAAAAGCAGAAATGTCGGAGAATATATCAGACACTCATGGACTAACCAAAAGTGGCAATGTCGGATGTGAGAACAGCCAGACTGCATTTGAAATGCTGGAAACATATTTTCTCATCATAATGAATTAACTTATCCATAATATCAACATGATATCAAGGCAGCAACTTTGACAACATCTGGAAATAATTCTTTTGGAATGGAAATGTCTATGAGCACCAGCACGAAGAACAAACTGTACAGTTTACGAACTGGATTGAAAATTATGCTGAAAATGTGTTAGAATAAGCAGCCACAAAAGGACACAGAATGGGACAAAAGGATCAAATTTACAGATCAAACTGTTGAAACATTAACAATCTGATTTTCCGATAGAGAAACCTCCCAGGGGTGAGCTTGTCACAACACTGTTTTTGTGAATGTGAAAACGTCACTGATTGCAGATTGAGAATACTGAACTTTACAAATAACTCCATCCCAAAGGAATTGGATCAGGCTAAAGGACTGAATTGCTGGACTGGAATTGTCTGAGCCAATGGTGATCAAGGTGCACTTGGAAGAGGATTTGAAAAGATTATTGAGGTCCTGTACGACAAACAAGAGGCTAAGGTTTTGGCTTATCGCACAGCACAGAGCACCACACTCTTTTCTGCTTTGTCAAATTGGACAACCCACAGCAAACACTGGAGAATTGTAACACGAGTGTCTTTGCAAGGTCCTCCTAATCTGTGGCAAGAAAGGCTTTCCAACAACAGCATCCTCTCCCAAGACAAGATATTCAGCAGTCAGGCAACAATTACACGTAACCACTTCTGCTGGGCAGGAGATGACATTTGATTGCCTGACACCAGATTCCCAAAGCAACGGCTTTCCCCAGAATGCGGTGATAGAAGGAGACCCCTGCGGGACAGCAGAAACACCTCAGGGCTGTCCCGAAGGATTCCTCATGACATCAAACATCCCCATCAATCCCCATGATCCTTAGTGGAAGGAAGTCATCATCGAAACCGAGGGCGTGTCTAATAGGGAGATTCAATATTGAAGGAAAATCTCAATTACCTGTTGTTGATGAAGCTGTTGTACCTTTTGTTGTAGTTGTCACTTCTACAGGAAAAGAGAATTATTCAAAACCACTGCACTCTGACTGGAAATCCAGCTGTATTAATAGACTTCCAACATTAGCTTACTGAATTCACAATAAGGCAGCAAGAATGAGGAACATACTGACTACAGCTACTTTCCACCCACATGGAAAGGGCGACAAGACAGTACCAATGGACGGGCATTGTCTCAAAGGGGAATTTCACAACAGCGCACTGGTATGAACGCTTATGTGGACATCATTTCACCTCAGCTCCCACCTCGGATCTACCTTCATTCAAAGAGCAAGAATTTCTTCCATTTCCCTTTGGAAAGTGTGGTCACAGTGCCTCCCCATGGTGAAATGATGAACCTCTAATGTGTGTTGAAGCAAGATCATTTGTTTCATTGAAGAAAACGTAAACATAGAAACTAGAAGCCATTCGGACCTTGGAACCTGCTCATCCATTCATTTTGATCATGGTGGATCATCAAATTCAATATCCTGTTCCCCCTTAACCCCATATCCATTCATCCTTTTCATCCCAAGAGCGGTGCTGCTGGAATTCTGACCTGAATACGAAAATTCACGGTGAAAAAGTACAAAGTAATGTCTTTCCACTGCCTGGAACATGTTCCAACTGAACAGTTTTTGCCTCAGGTTTTGCTGCTGTGCATCAAAAGAAGCCGTCACTCACCCGGTGTGGAGCTGGTAGTGGAGCTGGTTGTAATTGGTGTCCCTGGTTTAGTGGTCACTTCTGAAGAACAAGAAACACAATCAAATCAACTGACGTAGAATAGAAAAGGCAGCAGTGTTCCATTGTGAGATTTATTTCATTGGCTTGTTGCAAATTTAATATTTGAAATAGTACAATGCGATTCAGGTGTCCTCAACTATTCATTCACTTGCAACCACAACGAAAGAACAACAAGACTAAACAAATGGACGGGCGTTGTCTAAAAGGTGAATTTGACAACACTGCACTGGTGTGAATGCTTACGCGCACAGCATTTCACCTCAGCTCCCACCTTGGATCAACTTGCTGAAGAAGGTGATAGAAGGAGACCCCTGCGGGACAAGAGAAACACTTCAGGGCTGTCCTGAAGGATTCCTGATGACATCAAACATCCCCATCAGTTCACGGGAGTGCTTGGCCTCTGACTGACCCAAACGGAAACACATCGATAAACACAGTTTTTCACTGAATGAAATGTAAAATGCTGTGCTTGCTGGAAATCTGATCTGCAAACAGAAAGTGCTGGAAATACTCAGCAGGTCTTGCCAGCCTTGCTGAATATTTCCAGCACCATCTGTTTTTATTGCACTTGTTTCCTGCTCTTGCTGCTGTTGAAGAAAAGAAGCCGTTACTCACCCGATGTGGAGCCCGGAGGGGGCCCAGCTGTAGATGGTTTCACTGTTATAGTGACCCTTCCTGAAGAAGAAGAAAAAGAATGAAACCAATTCACCACAATGTCAACACCATTATATTCCTGTCGAGTTTGACCAGAAAACCATCATATAGATCTTGGTGTAAAAGTGAGGTTCACAAATCCAATTGATGATTCAAATTTGAGTAAATTTTCAACCATTTCCTTCGAAAAGGAAAGAATGAAAGAATGAACTAACACTGAAGCTGCAAATGGGATAAGCACACCGCTGTGAACAGACTTGCTGGTGAATACTGAAAGGAGACAGCACTAACCTGTTGTAGGAGTTTCCCCAGATGTGGTCGTTGTTTCCTGTGTTGTTGTTGTTGTTGTTGGCACTGCAGACAAAGAAATAACTTTCAAAATCACCAAATTCCAATTCCCACAGTGTTGTGAATTTTACACCGGGGATACGTTATTGATATGAAGCACAAATCTTCAAGAAATTGGTGATTACAGCTACTCACTGGGTATCAAGAAATCTTCATTTGCTTTTTGGTCGAAAACAAGCTGGATTGAATCTGAAAATATTATGAACTCATTGGTACATTTCTCACTTACCAGGAGTGGAAGATGTAGTGGGGGACGTTGTGGTCATTCCTGTTACTGGCTCACAGCAAATGCGCACTTTGTAGTCATAACAAAATCTGTTCTGCTCCACAGCACTTTGAGAGAGTACACAGGTGAGGCCCTTGTCTTTGTCGCATGTCACATTGTCTGGTGACTGGCTTATTGGTTTGTCCGGTTGGTCAACAAACTGACACTGAATGTCCACAATTGTTTCCGAAGGGAAGGAACAATATTTTGTTTTGTTGGGATTCTGCAATTCATAATCGCCAGGGCTGTCCTTAGAAGGTGTATGTTCATTAATCCAGGGTGACCAATGGCCGTGGCAGACGATCTCTGGAAGAGAAAAGCAGAAATGTCGGAGAATATATCAGACACTCATGGACTAACCAAAAGTGGCAATGTCGGATGTGAGAACAGCCAGACTGCATTTGAAATGCTGGAAACATATTTTCTCATCATAATGAATTAACTTATCCATAATATCAACATGATATCAAGGCAGCAACTTTGACAACATCTGGAAATAATTCTTTTGGAATGGAAATGTCTATGAGCACCAGCACGAAGAACAAACTGTACAGTTTACGAACTGGATTGAAAATTATGCTGAAAATGTGTTAGAATAAGCAGCCACAAAAGGACACAGAATGGGACAAAAGGATCAAATTTACAGATCAAACTGTTGAAACATTAACAATCTGATTTTCCGATAGAGAAACCTCCCAGGGGTGAGCTTGTCACAACACTGTTTTTGTGAATGTGAAAACGTCACTGATTGCAGATTGAGAATACTGAACTTTACAAATAACTCCATCCCAAAGGAATTGGATCAGGCTAAAGGACTGAATTGCTGGACTGGAATTGTCTGAGCCAATGGTGATCAAGGTGCACTTGGAAGAGGATTTGAAAAGATTATTGAGGTCCTGTACGACAAACAAGAGGCTAAGGTTTTGGCTTATCGCACAGCACAGAGCACCACACTCTTTTCTGCTTTGTCAAATTGGACAACCCACAGCAAACACTGGAGAATTGTAACACGAGTGTCTTTGCAAGGTCCTCCTAATCTGTGGCAAGAAAGGCTTTCCAACAACAGCATCCTCTCCCAAGACAAGATATTCAGCAGTCAGGCAACAATTACACGTAACCACTTCTGCTGGGCAGGAGATGACATTTGATTGCCTGACACCAGATTCCCAAAGCAACGGCTTTCCCCAGAATGCGGTGATAGAAGGAGACCCCTGCGGGACAGCAGAAACACCTCAGGGCTGTCCCGAAGGATTCCTCATGACATCAAACATCCCCATCAATCCCCATGATCCTTAGTGGAAGGAAGTCATCATCGAAACCGAGGGCGTGTCTAATAGGGAGATTCAATATTGAAGGAAAATCTCAATTACCTGTTGTTGATGAAGCTGTTGTACCTTTTGTTGTAGTTGTCACTTCTACAGGAAAAGAGAATTATTCAAAACCACTGCACTCTGACTGGAAATCCAGCTGTATTAATAGACTTCCAACATTAGCTTACTGAATTCACAATAAGGCAGCAAGAATGAGGAACATACTGACTACAGCTACTTTCCACCCACATGGAAAGGGCGACAAGACAGTACCAATGGACGGGCATTGTCTAAAAGGGGAATTTCACAACAGCGCACTGGTATGAACGCTTATGTGGACATCATTTCACCTCAGCTCCCACCTCGGATCTACCTTCATTCAAAGAGCAAGAATTTCTTCCATTTCCCTTTGGAAAGTGTGGTCACAGTGCCTCCCCATGGTGAAATGATGAACCTCTAATGTGTGTTGAAACAAGATCATTTGTTTCATTGAAGAAAACGTAAACATAGAAACTAGAAGCCATTCGGACCTTGGAACCTGCTCATCCATTCATTTTGATCATGGTGGATCATCAAATTCAATATCCTGTTCCCCCTTAACCCCATATCCATTCATCCTTTTCATCCCAAGAGCGGTGCTGCTGGAATTCTGACCTGAATACGAAAATTCACGGTGAAAAAGTACAAAGTAATGTCTTTCCACTGCCTGGAACATGTTCCAACTGAACAGTTTTTGCCTCAGGTTTTGCTGCTGTGCATCAAAAGAAGCCGTCACTCACCCGGTGTGGAGCTGGTAGTGGAGCTGGTTGTAATTGGTGTCCCTGGTTTAGTGGTCACTTCTGAAGAACAAGAAACACAATCAAATCAACTGACGTAGAATAGAAAAGGCAGCAGTGTTCCATTGTGAGATTTATTTCATTGGCTTGTTGCAAATTTAATATTTGAAATAGTACAATGCGATTCAGGTGTCCTCAACTATTCATTCACTTGCAACCACAACGAAAGAACAACAAGACTAAACAAATGGACGGGCGCTGTCTAAAAGGTGAATTTGACAACACTGCACTGGTGTGAATGCTTACGCGCACAGCATTTCACCTCAGCTCCCACCTTGGATCAACTTGCTGAAGAAGGTGATAGAAGGAGACCCCTGCGGGACAAGAGAAACACTTCAGGGCTGTCCTGAAGGATTCCTGATGACATCAAACATCCCCATCAGTTCACGGGAGTGCTTGGCCTCTGACTGACCCAAACGGAAACACATCGATAAACACAGTTTTTCACTGAATGAAATGTAAAATGCTGTGCTTGCTGGAAATCTGATCTGCAAACAGAAAGTGCTGGAAATACTCAGCAGGTCTTGCCAGCCTTGCTGAATATTTCCAGCACCATCTGTTTTTATTGCACTTGTTTCCTGCTCTTGCTGCTGTTGAAGAAAAGAAGCCGTTACTCACCCGATGTGGAGCCCGGAGGGGGCCCAGCTGTAGATGGTTTCACTGTTATAGTGACCCTTCCTGAAGAAGAAGAAAAAGAATGAAACCAATTCACCACAATGTCAACACCATTATATTCCTGTCGAGTTTGACCAGAAAACCATCATATAGATCTTGGTGTAAAAGTGAGGTTCACAAATCCAATTGATGATTCAAATTTGAGTAAATTTTCAACCATTTCCTTCGAAAAGGAAAGAATGAAAGAATGAACTAACACTGAAGCTGCAAATGGGATAAGCACACCGCTGTGAACAGACTTGCTGGTGAATACTGAAAGGAGACAGCACTAACCTGTTGTAGGAGTTTCCCCAGATGTGGTCGTTGTTTCCTGTGTTGTTGTTGTTGTTGTTGGCACTGCAGACAAAGAAATAACTTTCAAAATCACCAAATTCCAATTCCCACAGTGTTGTGAATTTTACACCGGGGATACGTTATTGATATGAAGCACAAATCTTCAAGAAATTGGTGATTACAGCTACTCACTGGGTATCAAGAAATCTTCATTTGCTTTTTGGTCGAAAACAAGCTGGATTGAATCTGAAAATATTATGAACTCATTGGTACATTTCTCACTTACCAGGAGTGGAAGATGTAGTGGGGGACGTTGTGGTCATTCCTGTTACTGGCTCACAGCAAATGCGCACTTTGTAGTCATAACAAAATCTGTTCTGCTCCACAGCACTTTGAGAGAGTACACAGGTGAGGCCCTTGTCTTTGTCGCATGTCACATTGTCTGGTGACTGGCTTATTGGTTTGTCCGGTTGGTCAACAAACTGACACTGAATGTCCACAATTGTTTCCGAAGGGAAGGAACAATATTTTGTTTTGTTGGGATTCTGCAATTCATAATCGCCAGGGCTGTCCTTAGAAGGTGTATGTTCATTAATCCAGGGTGACCAATGGCCGTGGCAGACGATCTCTGGAAGAGAAAAGCAGAAATGTCGGAGAATATATCAGACACTCATGGACTAACCAAAAGTGGCAATGTCGGATGTGAGAACAGCCAGACTGCATTTGAAATGCTGGAAACATATTTTCTCATCATAATGAATTAACTTATCCATAATATCAACATGATATCAAGGCAGCAACTTTGACAACATCTGGAAATAATTCTGTAGCCAAACAGGCCATCTAAAATGGCGTTTTGTAAAGCACTCTGGGATAACTGGGCAAGAAACTAAACCGACAGGCTGCAGTTTAAAGACAGAGACAAACAGGCTGCAACCCTGATGAGTGAATACACAGGATATGGGCCATCTCCAGGATGAAAGAGACTTTCTGATCACACTGGGTTGTGTGCCAGACGTAAAGGCACCGTGAATCCTTATTTAGGAGGAAGGTATGTGACCTATGTGCCTACAACACATACAGGCATGGCCGCCGGGGACACACCCAGAGATCGGTGTGGTAGCACCTGATTGGACTCTTATCAATCAGGGTGATCAAGTCCTGGTCGATTGATTGGCAATGGCCAAAAAAAAGGGCGTGAAGCCAAATGGGGTATAAAGGATGCTGCACAACCAGGAATCTCTCTCTCTCTCTCTCTCGGACCCCACGAACGAGCTACAACAATGGTGAACATCGCCAGCAAGAGGAGAGCCACCACACCCGAGAAGGAAGAAAGAGAGACTACAGCCAGAATGCCAGACCAGAGCAAAGGACCAAACTACACAGACAACTACCAAGACCAGCACACAGATAAAGGCCAGTATCTGTTTGGGTATTTGTCAGTCACACACAGTTAAGTCAAGGTCTTGTATTGTACTTGAATTCTAGCATTTCTGTAAGATAACTTATTGTTGGTCGGGTGGGTGATTATTGATTGTGTGGGTTTAAATAAATATTGTTTGTACTAATAAGACGTCTACTCAAAGTTATTTGTCCACCGTATAAGGGTTAAAACAGGCTGATTTTTACAACATTTGGCGTCCCTGGGTGGGCATCGATAAGAAGTAACTTTGTTGCTCCGATATCGAACCCCACAGACTTTAAATTGAATGGTTATTTAAAACTCAGAGCCAACAGGTGTGAACTCCTTATTGGACAAATAACTGCTTTCGGGAAATTGTTTATTGTGCATGTATTGTTACTAACAAGGAGGATAGGGTAAACTCTGTAGGTTTGTATTAGAACCCAGAGGGATTAGGACCGGAACATAGCATAAAGCCATACCCGCAGTCCGATCGCCTCCCTACCCCTTGTCATTAAATACAGAATGGCAGGAAACAGTATAGAGCCAGAGAAGTGTCCCATATGGGAAAAAAAAATCAGGGAATATATTAAGAAGAAAGGGTGGCCCCTATGGGCAGAATCTTGTGCCAATACTGAGACGGGACCGGGATCCCTAGGGCAGAAGTATTGGGATGATCTAAGGAAAGTTCAGGGAAAACAGGCAAACAAATATGAGAAACAGATTGCTATTGTGAGCTGCTTCGGGCAGCTGCTAGGTACAGAAAAGGAGTTAAACACAGTTCGTAAGGAATTGGAGGAGATTAAGAGACTAAGGGAACAGCAGCAGGAGAGGATAGAACAGATAAAAGCCGAAAAGGACAGAGAGATAGATGAATTAAGGCGAACTAACCAGGCAAATTTATTACATCTGGGCAATTTCCAAACCCAGTATGAGAGAGCCTACCAAGATGCCCAGCGTGCTGTCTTGGCCAGAGACGAAGCTGAGCAGGCAGTAGCACGATTGGAAGCTAAGTGCACTGATCTGCAGGCTGCTATAAAAGCTCTACATCAAGCCAGTAAAGAACAGAGACAGGCAACTGCTGACCACTCAAAATGCCAACGAGAAATCTCAAGGCTGGAATCCCTATTATCAGTTCAAAATGGATTTATGTGTGCCTTCGGGACAGAAGAGGAAAAGGGGATAGAGAGTGCAGACTGGGGAGAGTTAAAGGAGAATGCTAGAATTTATGTTATGCAAACCGAGAGTTGGGGTCCACCACCGTCTTTCCCAGGGGAGGTCATACCCACGGCACCCCCAGATGTACCTCCAGTACCAATGTACCCTGTGACGACTGAACGTCGGACAGGAGGGGGTCAGGACTCAGCTGTTACATACACGACTCCATTTACAGTGGCACAATTGGCTGAGATTGCAAATAAAATGACAACTTTTGAGCCATCGGCTGACCCATACAGTTTCTTTGAGGATGTTAGGCAGCAAAAGATAATGCATGGGCTGGATGAGAGAGAGGAGGTGAAGCTGATAGTCATGTGCTTAAGCAAGTCTGTACGGTCTGCCCTGCCAGCCCCTCAAAATGTTGGGGAAGGGACATTAAACGAAATGAAGGAAGCGATATTGACTGCGATAGGATTTAATAAAGGGGATCCTGTAGATGGGTTAAATAAATGCAGACAGAGGAAAGGGGAACATCCGACTGCCTTTGCCAGTCGTTTGTGGATCCACTTCACAGGAGTATATGGGGAATTAGATCGGACTAGATTAAATGAAGCTGATTCATCCAAATGGGCTAGGACATTAGTGTCGCATGCTACAGAGGAAGGCAAGAAAGCCTGTGCTAATTTTGACCCTGCAGAAACCACACACAATGAAGCGTGGGTTCTCCGACGCTTAGCTCGAATCTGGGAACAGGAAGTTCAGGGAGCCCCAACGTCACGGCCAGAAAAGGAGGCAAAAATGCTTCCGATGAGGGCTCGTCAGGGTCCAGTATGGAGAAACAAAGGTAGAGGGAATCACCAATACCAGAGAGGTACACGTCTACCTTACACAGCAGCCCCAGGGAGAGATAGAGGGACATGTTTTAATTGTGGGCAGTCGGGACACTTTGCCCGAGATTGTAGGGCACCAAATTTTAGAAGACCAGCAAACCCTGCACACCCATACAACCCTGCTGATCATCGACACAGGGGACCACGAGGCCACACAGAACATAGGCCCAATCCCCGACACCGAGAACGATATAGAGCTGAGCCCAGAGGCCCACGCCCACAAGTACAGTGTTACACCTGTGGGCAACCCAACCATTTTGCCCGGGACTGTAGGGCACCACCCAACTACCCCACACGACCATCTCAGAGGTTCCGACGATGGAACCCAACCCATGTCCCTCGCAGGACCGGCCCGACAAGCAGCTACAACCCCCACCCAGTATCCCCAGGGCCAACAGATACACCCACGGTCCCCACTCCAATTTACAGAGCTTCAGGAATAAAACCATGGCCTGGGCACCCTCACGAAAAGGATGGGGAACCCGCAAACCTTACCCCCTACGGCACCCCTGGTACCAGGACTCCCAGAACTGCTTGACCCGGCGCTCACTACCAGGGATGGTACCTGGCAGCCAAAGCCTGCCCACATAAGTTCTCTTCACTCAGGAAGAACCAGGACATCACAGTCCAGATTGTAAATAGCTTTATCCGTCCACTCCACGCATCACCCAATTGACATTTTATTTTCACGCTCTGCAAATTCCTCACCCCACTCAACCCCATTAAACACTGATTGCCAACCAACCCTTCGTATGACACTATTGGGCCTTTATTATTCATTTACTTATTTCTTTGGTTTTTTTTGGAAAAAGTTGGGGGGGAATCATACGACATTCTTGTCATGAAATTGAAAAGAGAATCAGATATTAATAAGAATTAACAGGTGCTACCTTGATCTCCCCCAGAATGAACAACATACTTCTCTGCTATCTGGGATTCCTCGTCTCAGACTGAACCACAGACACCACCTCAACCAAAGACCAGGAGAGCAGCCTACGATACCCTGGATATATGTGGTTCATCCCACCAGAAGCAGGAAAATACATACCAGCCAGAGTGGGCCTCATTCAACTAATAGACATTCATAAGAGGGAGAGGATAGATGTGCATGCCACTGACGAGCTCCGACAGACTCTAGGGGAGTACCATGAGAAATATGATACAAGCTTAAACCTCCTGCTGGAGGAATTGAACCTGATTCGGGCAAAATTGGCTACAGCCCACAGAACCTTCACCAAAGTAGTACAGCAGACTCAAGAGGTAAAAAAAAAGAGGATTAAGGAAATCAAAGTCACCACTTGGTGGGATGACCTTTGGAACTGGGGCTCAAACATCCAAATCCATCCATTTGTTCGCTTAATGTCACACCTGGCTGTAGTATTAATTTTGTTTACCCTAGTATATCTGATCATCCTCACAGTCCAATTCAGCCGATGGAAAAAGAGGATGACCCGGAGGCAGAATGTAGGGTTTGCCCTTGAATCATGGCCTCCTCTAATTCAGTAGAACAATGTTTATAGGAAGGCTGCCATTTTACCATTTATATTAATGACCCATTAGAAATTCTACTACCAAAATGTGTCTCAGATATGCGAATACTTTATTCTAATGTTTGTTTAAATGTTGGTTTATAATTAATTTATTTGTTTGGTGTTTGGAATATCTGATTGTCTGTATTTGTGGGTAACTAGTTTATTGTAATAATGGGGTTTAGAATATGTGGTTGTTTATATTTGTATTGTAGACTGTTGTTGTCTGTAGCTTCTGGAATATGTTGTAGGAATGCATTATTACTGTACATGTCAATACCTGGGCCTTGCTTGACTGTTGAGTGACTGGGGAATTCCTGACAGATATTGGTCCTGAATTTGTGATCCATCACGCTTTGCGTTCAGGATCAAAGGGGGGAATGTAGCCAAACAGGCCATCTAAAATGGCGTTTTGTAAAGCACTCTGGGATAACTGGGCAAGAAACTAAACCGACAGGCTGCAGTTTAAAGACAGAGACAAACAGGCTGCAACCCTGATGAGTGAATACACAGGATATGGGCCATCTCCAGGATGAAAGAGACTTTCTGATCACACTGGGTTGTGTGCCAGACGTAAAGGCACCGTGAATCCTTATTTAGGAGGAAGGTATGTGACCTATGTGCCTACAACACATACAGGCATGGCCGCCGGGGACACACCCAGAGATCGGTGTGGTAGCACCTGATTGGACTCTTATCAATCAGGGTGATCAAGTCCTGGTCGATTGATTGGCAATGGCCAAAAAAAAGGGCGTGAAGCCAAATGGGGTATAAAGGATGCTGCACAACCAGGAATCTCTCTCTCTCTCTCTCTCGGACCCCACGAACGAGCTACAACAATGGTGAACATCGCCAGCAAGAGGAGAGCCACCACACCCGAGAAGGAAGAAAGAGAGACTACAGCCAGAATGCCAGACCAGAGCAAAGGACCAAACTACACAGACAACTACCAAGACCAGCACACAGATAAAGGCCAGTATCTGTTTGGGTATTTGTCAGTCACACACAGTTAAGTCAAGGTCTTGTATTGTACTTGAATTCTAGCATTTCTGTAAGATAACTTATTGTTGGTCGGGTGGGTGATTATTGATTGTGTGGGTTTAAATAAATATTGTTTGTACTAATAAGACGTCTACTCAAAGTTATTTGTCCACCGTATAAGGGTTAAAACAGGCTGATTTTTACAACAATTCTTTTGGAATGGAAATGTCTATGAGCACCAGCACGAAGAACAAACTGTACAGTTTACGAACTGGATTGAAAATTATGCTGAAAATGTGTTAGAATAAGCAGCCACAAAAGGACACAGAATGGGACAAAAGGATCAAATTTACAGATCAAACTGTTGAAACATTAACAATCTGATTTTCCGATAGAGAAACCTCCCAGGGGTGAGCTTGTCACAACACTGTTTTTGTGAATGTGAAAACGTCACTGATTGCAGATTGAGAATACTGAACTTTACAAAGAACTCCATCCCAAAGGAATTGGATCAGGCTAAAGGACTGAATTGCTGGACTGGAATTGTCTGAGCCAATGGTGATCAAGGTGCACTTGGAAGAGGATTTGAAAAGATTATTGAGGTCCTGTACGACAAACAAGAGGCTAAGGTTTTGGCTTATCGCACAGCACAGAGCACCACACTCTTTTCTGCTTTGTCAAATTGGACAACCCACAGCAGCCACCACAAAACACTGGAGAATTGTAACACGAGTGTCTTTGCAAGGTCCTCCTAATCTGTGGCAAGAAAGGCTTTCCAACAAGAGCATCCTCTCCCAAGACAAGATATTCAGCAGTCAGGCAACAATTACACGTAACCACTTCTGCTGGGCAGGAGATGACATTTGATTGCCTGACACCAGATTCCCAAAGCAACGGCTTTCCCCAGAATGCGGTGATAGAAGGAGACCCCTGCGGGACTGCAGAAACACCTCAGGGCTGTCCCGAAGGATTCCTCATGACATCAAACATCCCCATCAATCCCCATGATCCTTAGTGGAAGGAAGTCATCATCGAAACCGAGGGCGTGTCTAATAGGGAGATTCAATATTGAAGGAAAATCTCAATTACCTGTTGTTGATGAAGCTGTTGTACCTTTTGTTGTAGTTGTCACTTCTACAGGAAAAGAGAATTATTCAAAACCACTGCACTCTGACTGGAAATCCAGCTGTATTAATAGACTTCCAACATTAGCTTACTGAATTCACAATAAGGCAGCAAGAATGAGGAACATACTGACTACAGCTACTTTCCACCCACATGGAAAGGGCGACAAGACAGTACCAATGGACGGGCATTGTCTAAAAGGGGAATTTCACAACAGTGCACTGGTATGAACGCTTATGTGGACATCATTTCACCTCAGCTCCCACCTCGGATCTACCTTCATTCAAAGAGCAAGAATTTCTTCCATTTCCCTTTGGAAAGTGTGGTCACAGTGCCTCCCCATGGTGAAATGATGAACCTCTAATGTGTGTTGAAGCAAGATCATTTGTTTCATTGAAGAAAACGTAAACATAGAAACTAGAAGCCATTCGGACCTTGGAACCTGCTCATCCATTCATTTTGATCATGGTGGATCATCAAATTCAATATCCTGTTCCCCCTTAACCCCATATCCATTCATCCTTTTCATCCCAAGAGCGGTGCTGCTGGAATTCTGACCTGAATACGAAAATTAACGGTGAAAAAGTACAAAGTAATGTCTTTCCACTGCCTGGAACATGTTCCAACTGAACAGTTTTTGCCTCTGGTTTTGCTGCTGTGCATCAAAAGAAGCCGTCACTCACCCGGTGTGGAGCTGGTAGTGGAGCTGGTTGTAATTGGTGTCCCTGGTTTAGTGGTCACTTCTGAAGAACAAGAAACACAATCAAATCAACTGACGTAGAATAGAAAAGGCAGCAGTGTTCCATTGTGAGATTTATTTCATTGGCTTGTTGCAAATTTAATGTTTGAAATAGTACAATGCGATTCAGGTGTCCTCAACTATTCATTCACTTGCAACCACAACGAAAGAACAACAAGACTAAACAAATGGACGGGCGTTGTCTAAAAGGTGAATTTGACAACACTGCACTGGTGTGAATGCTTACGCGCACAGCATTTCACCTCAGCTCCCACCTTGGATCAACTTGCTGAAGAAGGTGATAGAAGGAGACCCCTGCGGGACAACAGAAACACTTGAGGGCTGTCCTGAAGGATTCCTGATGACATCAAACATCCCCATCAGTTCACGGGAGTGCTTGGCCTCTGACTGACCCAAACGGAAACACATCGATAAACACAGTTTTTCACTGAATGAAATGTAAAATGCTGTGCTTGCTGGAAATCTGATATGCAAACAGAAAGTGCTGGAAATACTCAGTAGGTCTTGCCAGCCTTGCTGAATATTTCCAGCACCATCTGTTTTTATTGCACTTGTTTCCTGCTCTTGCTGCTGTTGAAGAAAAGAAGCCGTTACTCACCCGATGTGGAGCCCGGAGGGGGCCCAGCTGTAGATGGTTTCACTGTTATAGTGACCCTTCCTGAAGAAGAAGAAAAAGAATGAAACCAATTCACCACAATGTCAACACCATTATATTCCTGTCGAGTTTGACCAGAAAACCATCATATAGATCTTGGTGTAAAAGTGAGGTTCACAAATCCAATTGATGATTCAAATTTGAGTAAATTTTCAACCATTTCCTTCGAAAAGGAGGTGTGGGCAGGACTGAAAGAATGAACTAACACTGAAGCTGCAAATGGGATAAGCACACCGCTGTGAACAGACTTGCTGGTGAATACTGAAAGGAGACAGCACTAACCTGTTGTAGTAGTTTCCACAGATGTGGTCGTTGTTTCCTGTGTTGTTGTTGTTGTTGTTGGCACTGCAGAAAAAGAAATAACTTTCAAAATCACCAAATTCCAATTCCCACAGTGTTGTGAATTTTACACCGGGGATACGTTGTTGATATGAAGCACAAATCTTCAAGAAATTGGTGATTACAGCTACTCACTGGGTATCAAGAAATCTTCATTTGCTTTTTGGTCGAAAACAAGCTGGATTGAATCTGAAAATATTATGAACTCATTGGTACATTTCTCACTTACCAGGAGTGGAAGATGTAGTGGGGGACGTTGTGGTCATTCCTGTTACTGGCTCACAGCAAACGCGCACTTTGTAGTCATAACAAAATCTGTTCTGCTCCACAGCACTTTGAGAGAGTACACAGGTGAGGCCCTTGTCTTTGTCGCATGTCACATTGTCTGGTGACTGGCTTATTGGTTTGTCCGGTTGGTCAACAAACTGACACTGAATGTCCACAATTGTTTCCGAAGGGAAGGAACAATATTTTGTTTTGTTGGGATTCTGCAATTCATAATCGCCAGGGCTGTCCTTAGAAGGTGTATGTTCATTAATCCAGGGTGACCAATGGCCGTGGCAGACGATCTCTGGAAGAGAAAAGCAGAAATGTCGGAGAATATATCAGACACTCATGGACTAACCAAAAGTGGCAATGTCGGATGTGAGAACAGCCAGACTGCATTTGAAATGCTGGAAACATATTTTCTCATCATAATGAATTAACTTATCCATAATATCAACACGATATCAAGGCAGCAACTTTGACAACATCTGGAAATAATTCTTTGGGAATGGAAATGTCTATGAGCACCAGCACGAAGAACAAACTGTACAGTTTACGAACTGGATTGAAAATTATGCTGAAAATGTGTTAGAATAAGCAGCCACAAAAGGACACAGAATGGGACAAAAGGATCAAATTTACAGATCAAACTGTTGAAACATTAACAATCTGATTTTCCGATAGAGAAACCTCCCAGGGGTGAGCTTGTCACAACACTGTTTTTGTGAATGTGAAAACGTCACTGATTGCAGATTGAGAATACTGAACTTTACAAAGAACTCCATCCCAAAGGAATTGGATCAGGCTAAAGGACTGAATTGCTGGACTGGAATTGTCTGAGCCAATGGTGATCAAGGTGCACTTGGAAGAGGATTTGAAAAGATTATTGGGGTCCCGTACGACAAACAAGAGGCTAAGGTTTTGGCTTATCGCACAGCACAGAGCACCACACTCTTTTCTGCTTTGTCAAATTGGACAACCCACAGCAGCCACCACAAAACACTGGAGAATTGTAACACGAGTGTCTTTGCAAGGTCCTCCTAATCTGTGGCAAGAAAGGCTTTCCAACAAGAGCATCCTCTCCCAAGACAAGATATTCAGCAGTCAGGCAACAATTACACGTAACCACTTCTGCTGGGCAGGAGATGACATTTGATTGCCTGACACCAGATTCCCAAAGCAACGGCTTTCCCCAGAATGCGGTGATAGAAGGAGACCCCTGCGGGACAGCAGAAATACCTCAGGGCTGTCCCGAAGGATTCCTCATGACATCAAACATCCCCATCAATCCCCATGATCCTTAGTGGAAGGAAGTCATCATCGAAACCGAGGGCGTGTCTAATAGGGAGATTCAATATTGAAGGAAAATCTCAATTACCTGTTGTTGATGAAGCTGTTGTACCTTTTGTTGTAGTTGTCACTTCTACAGGAAAAGAGAATTATTCAAAACCACTGCACTCTGACTGGAAATCCAGCTGTATTAATAGACTTCCAACATTAGCTTACTGAATTCACAATAAGGCAGCAAGAATGAGGAACATACTGACTACAGCTACTTTCCACCCACATGGAAAGGGCGACAAGACAGTACCAATGGACGGGCATTGTCTAAAAGGGGAATTTCACAACAGCGCACTGGTATGAACGCTTATGTGGACATCATTTCACCTCAGCTCCCACCTCGGATCTACCTTCATTCAAAGAGCAAGAAGTTCTTCCATTTCCCTTTGGAAAGTATGGTCACAGTGCCTCCCCATGGTGAAATGATGAACCTCTAATGTGTGTTGAAACAAGATCATTTGTTTCATTGAAGAAAACGTAAACGTAGAAACTAGAAGCCATTCGGACCTTGGAACCTGCTCATCCATTCATTTTGATCATGGCGGATCATCAAATTCAATATCCTGTTCCCCCTTAACCCCATATCCATTCATCCTTTTCATCCCAAGAGCGGTGCTGCTGGAATTCTGACCTGAATACGAAAATTAATGGTGAAAAAGTACAAAGTAATGTCTTTCCACTGCCTGGAACATGTTCCAACTGAACAGTTTTTGCCTCTGGTTTTGCTGCTGTGCATCAAAAGAAGCCGTCACTCACCCGGTGTGGAGCTGGTAGTGGAGCTGGTTGTAATTGGTGTCCCTGGTTTAGTGGTCACTTCTGAAGAACAAGAAACACAATCAAATCAACTGACGTAGAATAGAAAAGGCAGCAGTGTTCCATTGTGAGATTTATTTCATTGGCTTGTTGCAAATTTAATGTTTGAAATAGTACAATGCGATTCAGGTGTCCTCAACTATTCATTCACTTGCAACCACAACGAAAGAACAACAAGACTAAACAAATGGACGGGCGTTGTCTAAAAGGTGAATTTGACAACACTGCACTGGTGTGAATGCTGACGCGCACAGCATTTCACCTCAGCTCCCACCTTGGATCAACTTGCTGAAGAAGGTGATAGAAGGAGACCCCTGCGGGACAACAGAAACAATTGAGGGCTGTCCTGAAGGATTCCTGATGACATCAAACATCCCCATCAGTTCACGGGAGTGCTTGGCCTCTGACTGACCCAAACGGAAACACATCGATAAACACAGTTTTTCACTGAATGAAATGTAAAATGCTGTGCTTGCTGGAAATCTGATATGCAAACAGAAAGTGCTGGAAATACTCAGCAGGTCTTGCCAGCCTTGCTGAATATTTCCAGCACCACCTGTTTTTATTGCACTTGTTTCCTGCTCTTGCTGCTGTTGAAGAAAAGAAGCCGTTACTCACCCGATGTGGAGCCCGGAGGGGGCCCAGCTGTAGATGGTTTCACTGTTACAGTGACCCTTCCTGAAGAAGAAGAAAAAGAATGAAACCAATTCACCACAATGTCAACACCATTATATTCCTGTCGAGTTTGACCAGAAAACCATCATATAGATCTTGGTGTAAAAGTGAGGTTCACAAATCCAATTGATGATTCAAATTTGAGTAAATTTTCAACCATTTCCTTCGAAAAGGAGGTGTGGGCAGGACTGAAAGAATGAACTAACACTGAAGCTGCAAATGGGATAAGCACACCGCTGTGAACAGACTTGCTGGTGAATACTGAAAGGAGACAGCACTAACCTGTTGTAGGAGTTTCCCCAGATGTGGTCGTTGTTTCCTGTGTTGTTGTTGTTGTTGTTGGCACTGCAGACAAAGAAATAACTTTCAAAATCACCAAATTCCAATTCCCACAGTGTTGTGAATTTTACACCGGGGATACGTTATTGATATGAAGCACAAATCTTCAAGAAATTGGTGATTACAGCTACTCACTGGGTATCAAGAAATCTTCATTTGCTTTTTGGTCGAAAACAAGCTGGATTGAATCTGAAAATATTATGAACTCATTGGTACATTTCTCACTTACCAGGAGTGGAAGATGTAGTGGGGGACGTTGTGGTCATTCCTGTTACTGGCTCACAGCAAACGCGCACTTTGTAGTCATAACAAAATCTGTTCTGCTCCACAGCACTTTGAGAGAGGACACAGGTGAGGCCCTTGTCTTTGTCGCATGTCACATTGTCTGGTGACTGGCTTATTGGTTTGTCCGGTTGGTCAACAAACTGACACTGAATGTCCACAATTGTTTCCGAAGGGAAGGAACAATATTTTGTTTTGTTGGGATTCTGCAATTCATAATCGCCAGGGCTGTCCTTAGAAGGTGTATGTTCATTAATCCAGGGTGACCAATGGCCGTGGCAGACGATCTCTGGAAGAGAAAAGCAGAAATGTCGGAGAATATATCAGACACTCATGGACTAACCAAAAGTGGGAATTTTAGATTCATGACTGTATTTGAAATGCTTGAAATGTGTTTTTTCATGATAATGATCTAACATATGAATAACATCAACACGATATCAAGGCAGCAATTTTGACAATATCTGGAAGTAATTCTTTTGGAATTGAAATGTCTGCAGACTGTGAGCACCAGCACGAAGAACAAACTGACAGTTTAGTGACAGGATTGAAAAATATACTGAAAATATGTTAGAATAAGCAGCCACAAAAGTAGGAGAATGTGACGAAAGGATCAAATTTACAGATCAAACTGTTGAAACATTAACAATCTGATTTTCCGATAGAGAAACCTCCCAGGGGTGAGCTTGTCACAACACTGTTGTTGTGAATGTGAAAACGTCACTGATTGCAGATTGAGAATTCTGAACTTTACAAATAACTCCATCCCAAAGGAATTGGATCAGGCTAAAGGACTGAATTGCTGGACTGGAATTGTCTGAGCCAATGGTGATCAAGGTGCACTTGGAAGAGGATTTGAAAAGATTATTGAGGTCCTGTACGACAAACAAGAGGCTAAGGTTTTGGCTTATCGCACAGCACAGAGCACCACACTCTTTTCTGCTTTGTCAAATTGGACAACCCACAGCAGCCACCACAAAACACTGGAGAATTGTAACACGAGTGTCTTTGCAAGGTCCTCCTAATCTGTGGCAAGAAAGGCTTTCCAACAACAGCATCCTCTCCCAAGACAAGATATTCAGCAGTCAGGCAACAATTACACATAACCACTTCTGCTGGGCAGGAGATGACATTTGATTGCCTGACACCAGATTCCCAAAGCAACGGCTTTCCCCAGAATGCGGTGATAGAAGGAGACCCCTGCGGGACAGCAGAAACACCTCAGGGCTATCCTGAAGGATTCCTCATGACGTCAAACATCCCCATCAGTTCATGGGAGTGCTTGGCCTCTGACTGACCCAAATGGAAACACATCGAGATACACTGCCGCACAGAGAAATTTGAGATATCAAAATGAGCCCACAAATCCCCAAGCACATTATCTGAATTACTGTTGAAGCAAAGTCTGTCCGGCATGCGGCAGAATGTGCAATTGTCCATTGGACTCGTCTGCCATCCCATCATATCTAATGGAAGGAAGTCATCATCGAAACCGAGGGCGTGTCTAATAGGGAGATTCCAATATTGAAGGAAAATCTCAATTACCTGTTGTTGATGAAACTGTTGTTCCTTTTGTTGTAGTTGTCACTTCTACAGGAAAAGAGAATTATTCAAAACCACTGCACTCTGACTGGAAATCCAGCTGTATTAATAGACTCCCAACATTAGCTGATTTAATTCACAATAAGGCAGCAAGAATGAGGAACATACTGACTACAGCTACTGATGGGCTCAACTAACTTGGAGAATAAAGAGGCAAAGCTGAACAGGGGAAAGACAAATTTTACAAATTTGTTATTGTTTCAGAAATATTCTAAATTACTGAGCGAGAGAAGAAAATGGAAGAATATTAACAATCACACCATGCTAAGGGGAAGATCCATTGATAAGATCTGTCATGGAAACTGCTGAACTTTGACAAAGATGCTGCATATCAGCATCATTGTGTCATGCACATTGGAGAAATTATTCCAATATCAGGCTGATATTTCGGAACAGGTTCAGGAAATATTGTTGAGCAAGTAGATTTTAGGAGAGAACAGTACACACACAAACACAGAGAAAGCATTTCTCCTCATGTGCACGTTCTCATTGAACTTCATCTGAATCAGTCCGTTATCAACCAGTTCACTTGGGAAGTCAGGGACTAACTAGAAATAAGTGTGAAGCAGTGTCCTTCTACTGCCTGGAATTTGCTCCAACTCAACAGTTTGCAACACTGGTTTTGCTACTGTGTGTCAAAAGAAGCTTTCAATCACCTGATGCGAAGCTGGTAGTGAAACTGGTTGTTGTTGGTTTGACTGTTGTAGTGATGATTTCTGAAGAATAAGAAACACAATGAAATATGACATAAAGCTAACACTGTTCCACTGCAAGGTTCATTTGATTGGCTTTGCTGCAAACGTGCTGTTTAGAATAGAACATAAGTACTGAAAATGTTGGATGAACTCAGCGGATCTGCCAGCATTTGAGGAAAGAAAGAGAGTTCACGGTTTGGATCTGAATGATCTTTCTGCAGAAGGATTTGTTTTGATTTGATTTGATTTATTACTGTCTCATCTATTAGTATAGGTTGAAAAGTATTGTTTCTGGCACACTGCACAGACAAAGAATATTGTTCGTAGAGTACTCAGGGGAGAAGAAAAGGAAACAGAGCCTAATATCGTGTTACAGTGATCGCTAGTGTGTAGAGAAAGATCAAATTAATATAATGTGCAGATTGTCCATTGGACTCATCTGCCATCCCATGATCCAAAATTTGGTGGCAGCAGGGAAGAAGGTGTTCTTGAGTTGGTTGGTGAGTGTCCTCAGGTTTTTTTGCTGACAGTGGAAGGTGGAAGAGAGAATGTTCCGGATGTATGCGGTCTTTAATTATGCTGGCTGCTTTTTTGAGGAAGTGGAAAGTATGGACAGTGTCAATGGATAGGAGACTATTTGCATGGTGGACGAGGCTTCGTTTCCACCTTTTGAAGTTTCTTGCAGTCTTGGACAGAACAGAATCCATATCAAGTTGCAAAAGAGCTGGAAAGGATGCTTTCTGTGATTCTTCTATCAAAGCTGGTAGCAGACATGCTGAATTTCTTTAGCCTTCTGAGAAAGTAGGGGCTTTGATGGGCTTTCTTACCTATGGCACCAGTGTTGGGGGAACAGGAGACATAGAAGGATCATCTAGATCCAAAATATTAAATCTGTTTCTCTCCACAGATGCTGCCAGACCTGCTGAGTTCTTTCAACATGTTCTGTTTTTATTCGAGATCTCCCGCATCTGCATTGTTTTGGTTCTATTTCAAATATAACAGCTGGATTTAGTTGGCTTCAAATATTCAATCACTTCCACCCACATGGAAAGGGTGACAAGACAGTACTAATGGACGGGCATTGTCTAAAAGGGGAATTTGACAACAGCGCAATGGTGTGAACGCTTATGTGGACATCATTTCACCTCAACTCCCACCTCGGATCTACCTGAATTCAAAGAGCAAGAATGTCTTCCATTTCCCTTTGGAAAGTATGGTCACAGTGCCTCCGCATGGTGAAATGATGAACCTCTAATGTGTGTTGAAACAAGATCATTTGTTTCATTGAAGAAAACGTAAACATAGAAACTAGAAGCCATTCGGACCTTGGAACCTGCTCATCCATTCATTTTGATCATGGCGGATCATCAAATTCAATATCCTGTTCCCCCTTAACCCCATATCCATTCATCCTTTTCATCCCAAGAGCGGTGCTGCTGGAATTCTGACCTGAATACGAAAATTAATGGTGAAAAAGTACAAAGTAATGTCTTTCCACTGCCTGGAACATGTTCCAACTGAACAGTTTTTGCCTCTGGTTTTGCTGCTGTGCATCAAAAGAAGCCGTCACTCACCCGGTGTGGAGCTGGTAGTGGAGCTGGTTGTAATTGGTGTCCCTGGTTTAGTGGTCACTTCTGAAGAACAAGAAACACAATCAAATCAACTGACGTAGAATAGAAAAGGCAGCAGTGTTCCATTGTGAGATTTATTTCATTGGCTTGTTGCAAATTTAATGTTTGAAATAGTACAATGCGATTCAGGTGTCCTCAACTATTCATTCACTTGCAACCACAACGAAAGAACAACAAGACTAAACAAATGGACGGGCGTTGTCTAAAAGGTGAATTTGACAACACTGCACTGGTGTGAATGCTTACGCGCACAGCATTTCACCTCAGCATTCACCTTGGATCAACTTGCTGAAGGTGATAGAAGGAGACCCCTGCGGGACAACAGAAACACTTGAGGGCTGTCCTGAAGGATTCCTGATGACATCAAACATCCCCATCAGTTCACGGGAGTGCTTGGCCTCTGACTGACCCAAACGGAAACACATCGATAAACACAGTTTTTCACTGAATGAAATGTAAAATGCTGTGCTTGCTGGAAATCTGATATGCAAACAGAAAGTGCTGGAAATACTCAGCAGGTCTTGCCAGCCTTGCTGAATATTTCCTGCACCACCTGTTTTTATTGCACTTGTTTCCTGCTCTTGCTGCTGTTGAAGAAAAGAAGCCGTTACTCACCCGATGTGGAGCCCGGAGGGGGCCCAGCTGTAGATGGTTTCACTGTTATAGTGACCCTTCCTGAAGAAGAAGAAAAAGAATGAAACCAATTCACCACAATGTCAACACCATTATATTCCTGTCGAGTTTGACCAGAAAACCATCATATAGATCTTGGTGTAAAAGTGAGGTTCACAAATCCAATTGATGATTCAAATTTGAGTAAATTTTCAACCATTTCCTTCGAAAAGGAGGTGTGGGCAGGACTGAAAGAATGAACTAACACTGAAGCTGCAAATGGGATAAGCACACCGCTGTGAACAGACTTGCTGGTCAATACTGAAAGGAGACAGCACTAACCTGTTGTAGGACTTTCCCCAGATGTGGTCGTTGTTTCCTGTGTTGTTGTTGTTGTTGTTGGCACTGCAGACAAAGAAATAACTTTCAAAATCACCAAATTCCAATTCCCACAGTGTTGTGAATTTTACACCGGGGATACGTTATTGATATGAAGCACAAATCTTCAAGAAATTGGTGATTACAGCTACTCACTGGGCATCAAGAAATCTTCATTTGCTTTTTGGTCGAAAACAAGCTGGATTGAATCTGAAAATATTATGAACTCATTGGTACATTTCTCACTTACCAGGAGTGGAAGATGTAGTGGGGGACGTTGTGGTCATTCCTGTTACTGGCTCACAGCAAACGCGCACTTTGTAGTCATAACAAAATCTGTTCTGCTCCACAGCACTTTGAGAGAGTACACAGGTGAGGCCCTTGTCTTTGTCGCATGTCACATTGTCTGGTGACTGGCTTATTGGTTTGTCCGGTTGGTCAACAAACTGACACTGAATGTCCACAATTGTTTCCGAAGGGAAGGAACAATATTTTGTTTTGTTGGGATTCTGCAATTCATAATCGCCAGGGCTGTCCTTAGAAGGTGTATGTTCATTAATCCAGGGTGACCAATGGCCGTGGCAGACGATCTCTGGAAGAGAAAAGCAGAAATGTCGGAGAATATATCAGACACTCATGGACTAACCAAAAGTGGCAATGTCGGATGTGAGAACAGCCAGGCTGCATTTGAAATGCTGGAAACATATTTTCTCATCATAAAGAATTAACTTATCCATAATATCAACACGATATCAAGGCAGCAACTTTGACAACATCTGGAAATAATTCTTTTGGAATGGAAATGTCTATGAGCACCAGCACGAAGAACAAACTGTACAGTTTACGAACTGGATTGAAAATTATGCTGAAAATGTGTTAGAATAAGCAGCCACAAAAGGACACAGAATGGGACAAAAGGATCAAATTTACAGATCAAACTGTTGAAACATTAACAATCTGATTTTCCGATAGAGAAACCTCCCAGGGGTGAGCTTGTCACAACACTGTTGTTGTGAATGTGAAAACGTCACTGATTGCAGATTGAGAATACTGAACTTTACAAATAACTCCATCCCACAGGAATTGGATCAGGCTAAAGGACTGAATTGCTGGACTGGAATTGTCCGAGCCAATGGTGATCAAGGTGCACTTGGAAGAGGATTTGAAAAGATTATTGGGGTCCTGTACGACAAACAAGAGGCTAAGGTTTTGGCTTATCGCACAGCACAGAGCACCACACTCTTTTCTGCTTTGTCAAATTGGACAACCCACAGCAGCCACCACAAAACACTGGAGAATTGTAACACGAGTGTCTTTGCAAGGTCCTCCTAATCTGTGGCAAGAAAGGCTTTCCAACAACAGCATCCTCTCCCAAGACAAGATATTCAGCAGTCAGGCAACAATTACACGTAACCACTTCTGCTGGGCAGGAGATGACATTTGATTGCCTGACACCAGATTCCCAAAGCAACGGCTTTCCCCAGAATGCGGTGATAGAAGGAGACCCCTGCGGGACAGCAGAAACACCTCAGGGCTGTCCCGAAGGATTCCTCATGACATCAAACATCCCCATCAATCCCCATGATCCTTAGTGGAAGGAAGTCATCATCGAAACCGAGGGCGTGTCTAATAGGGAGATTCAATATTGAAGGAAAATCTCAATTACCTGTTGTTGATGAAGCTGTTGTTCCTTTTGTTGTAGTTGTCACTTCTACAGGAAAAGAGAATTATTCAAAACCACTGCACTCTGACTGGAAATCCAGCTGTATTAATAGACTTCCAACATTAGCTTACTGAATTCACAATAAGGCAGCAAGAATGAGGAACATACTGACTACAGCTACTTTCCACCCACATGGAAAGGGCGACAAGACAGTACCAATGGACGGGCATTGTCTAAAAGGGGAATTTCAGAACAGCGCACTGGTATGAACGCTTATGTGGACATCATTTCACCTCAGCTCCCACCTCGGATCTTCCTGCATTCAAAGAGCAAGAAGTTCTTCCATTTCCCTTTGGAAAGTATGGTCACAGTGCCACCCAATGGTGAAATGATGAACCTCTAATGTGTGTTGAAACAAGATCATTTGTTTCATTGAAGAAAACGTAAACATAGAAACTAGAAGCCATTCGGACCTTGGAACCTGCTCATCCATTCATTTTGATCATGGCGGATCATCAAATTCAATATCCTGTTCCCCCTTAACCCCATATCCATTCATCCTTTTCATCCCAAGAGCGGTGCTGCTGGAATTCTGACCTGAATACGAAAATTCACGGTGAAAAAGTACAAAGTAATGTCTTTCCACTGCCTGGAACATGTTCCAACTGAACAGTTTTTGCCTCTGGTTTTGCTGCTGTGCATCAAAAGAAGCCGTCACTCACCCGGTGTGGAGCTGGTAGTGGAGCTGGTTGTAATTGGTGTCCCTGGTTTAGTGGTCACTTCTGAAGAACAAGAAACACAATCAAATCAACTGACGTAGAATAGAAAAGGCAGCAGTGTTCCATTGTGAGATTTATTTCATTGGCTTGTTGCAAATTTAATGTTTGAAATAGTACAATGCGATTCAGGTGTCCTCAACTATTCATTCACTTGCAACCACAACGAAAGAACAACAAGACTAAACAAATGGACGGGCGTTGTCTAAAAGGTGAATTTGACAACACTGCACTGGTGTGAATGCTTACGCGCACAGCATTTCACCTCAGCATTCACCTTGGATCAACTTGCTGAAGAAGGTGATAGAAGGAGACCCCTGCGGGACAACAGAAACACTTGAGGGCTGTCCTGAAGGATTCCTGATGACATCAAACATCCCCATCAGTTCACGGGAGTGCTTGGCCTCTGACTGACCCAAACGGAAACACATCGATAAACACAGTTTTTCACTGAATGAAATGTAAAATGCTGTGCTTGCTGGAAATCTGATCTGCAAACACAAAGTGCTGGAAATACTCAGCAGGTCTTGCCAGCCTTGCTGAATATTTCCAGCACCACCTGTTTTTATTGCACTTGTTTCCTGCTCTTGCTGCTGTTGAAGAAAAGAAGCCGTTACTCACCCGATGTGGAGGCCGGAGGGGGCCCAGCTGTAGATGGTTTCACTGTTATAGTGACCCTTCCTGAAGAAGAAGAAAAAGAATGAAACCAATTCACCACAATGTCAACACCATTATATTCCTGTCGAGTTTGACCAGAAAACCATCATATAGATCTTGGTGTAAAAGTGAGGTTCACAAATCCAATTGATGATTCAAATTTGAGTAAATTTTCAACCATTTCCTTCGAAAAGGAGGTGTGGGCAGGACTGAAAGAATGAACTAACACTGAAGCTGCAAATGGGATAAGCACACCGCTGTGAACAGACTTGCTGGTGAATACTGAAAGGAGACAGCACTAACCTGTTGTAGGAGTTTCCCCAGATGTGGTCGTTGTTTCCTGTGTTGTTGTTGTTGTTGTTGGCACTGCAGACAAAGAAATAACTTTCAAAATCACCAAATTCCAATTCCCACAGTGTTGTGAATTTTACACCGGGGATACGTTATTGATATGAAGCACAAATCTTCAAGAAATTGGTGATTACAGCTACTCACTGGGTATCAAGATTTCTTCACTTGCTTTTTGGTCAAAAACAAGCTGGATTGAATCTGAAAATATTATGAACTCATTGGTACATTTCTCACTTACCAGGAGTGGAAGATGTAGTGGGGGACGTTGTGGTCATTCCTGTTACTGGCTCACAGCAAATGCGCACTTTGTAGTCATAACAAAATCTGTTCTGCTCCACAGCACTTTGAGAGAGTACACAGGTGAGGCCCTTGTCTTTGTCGCATGTCACATTGTCTGGTGACTGGCTTATTGGTTTGTCCGGTTGGTCAACAAACTGACACTGAATGTCCACAATTGTTTCCGAAGGGAAGGAACAATATTTTGTTTTGTTGGGATTCTGCAATTCATAATCGCCAGTGCTGTCCTTAGAAGGTGTATGTTCATTAATCCAGGGTGACCAATGGCCGTGGCAGACGATCTCTGGAAGAGAAAAGCAGAAATGTCGGAGAATATATCAGACACTCATGGACTAACCAAAAGTGGCAATGTCGGATGTGAGAACAGCCAGACTGCATTTGAAATGCTGGAAACATATTTTCTCATCATAATGAATTAACTTATCCATAATATCAACACGATATCAAGGCAGCAACTTTGACAACATCTGGAAATAATTCTTTTGGAATGGAAATGTCTATGAGCACCAGCACGAAGAACAAACTGTACAGTTTACGAACTGGATTGAAAATTATGCTGAAAATGTGTTAGAATAAGCAGCCACAAAAGGACACAGAATGGGACAAAAGGATCAAATTTACAGATCAAACTGTTGAAACATTAACAATCTGATTTTCCGATAGAGAAACCTCCCAGGGGTGAGCTTGTCACTACACTGTTTTTGTGAATGTGAAAACGTCACTGATTGCAGATTGAGAATACTGAACTTTACAAATAACTCCATCCCAAAGGAATTGGATCAGGCTAAAGGACTGAATTGCTGGACTGGAATTGTCTGAGCCAATGGTGATCAAGGTGCACTTGGAAGAGGATTTGAAAAGATTATTGGGGTCCTGTACGACAAACAAGAGGCTAAGGTTTTGGCTTATCGCACAGCACAGAGCACCACACTCTTTTTTGCTTTGTCAAATTGGACAACCCACAGCAGCCACCACAAAACACTGGAGAATTGTAACACGAGTGTCTTTGCAAGGTCCTCCTAATCTGTGGCAAGAAAGGCTTTCCAACAACAGCATCCTCTCCCAAGACAAGATATTCAGCAGTCAGGTAACAATTACACGTAACCACTTCTGCTGGGCAGGAGATGACATTTGATTGCCTGACACCAGATTCCCAAAGCAACGGCTTTCCCCAGAATGCGGTGATAGAAGGAGACCCCTGCGGGACTTCAGAAACACCTCAGGGCTGTCCCGAAGGATTCCTCATGACATCAAACATCCCCATCAATCCCCATGATCCTTAGTGGAAGGAAGTCATCATCGAAACCGAGGGCGTGTCTAATAGGGAGATTCAATATTGAAGGAAAATCTCAATTACCTGTTGTTGATGAAGCTGTTGTTCCTTTTGTTGTAGTTGTCACTTCTACAGGAAAAGAGAATTATTCAAAACCACTGCACTCTGACTGGAAATCCAGCTGTATTAATAGACTTCCAACATTAGCTTACTGAATTCACAATAAGGCAGCAAGAATGAGGAACATACTGACTACAGCTACTTTCCACCCACATGGAAAGGGCGACAAGACAGTACCAATGGACGGGCATTGTCTAAAAGGGGAATTTCACAACAGCGCACTGGTATGAACGCTTATGTGGACATCATTTCACCTCAGCTCCCACCTCGGATCTACCTTCATTCAAAGAGCAAGAATGTCTTCCATTTCCCTTTGGAAAGTATGGTCACAGTGCCTCCCCATGGTGAAATGATGAACCTCTAATGTGTGTTGAAACAAGATCATTTGTTTCATTGAAGAAAACGTAAACATAGAAACTAGAAGCCATTCGGACCTTGGAACCTGCTCATCCATTCATTTTGATCGTGGCGGATCATCAAATTCAATATCCTGTTCCCCCTTAACCCCATATCCATTCATCCTTTTCATCCCAAGAGCAGTGCTGCTGGAATTCTGACCTGAATACGAAAATTAACGGTGAAAAAGTACAAAGTAATGTCTTTCCACTGCCTGGAACATGTTCCAACTGAACAGTTTTTGCCTCTGGTTTTGCTGCTGTGCATCAAAAGAAGCCGTCACTCACCCGGTGTAGAGCTGGTAGTGGAGCTGGTTGTAATTGGTGTCCCTGGTTTAGTGGTCACTTCTGAAGAACAAGAAACACAATCAAATCAACTGACGTAGAATAGAAAAGGCAGCAGTGTTCCATTGTGAGATTTATTTCATTGGCTTGTTGCAAATTTAATGTTTGAAATAGTACAATGCGATTCAGGTGTCCTCAACTATTCATTCACTTGCAACCACAACGAAAGAACAACAAGACTAAACAAATGGACGGGCGTTGTCTAAAAGGTGAATTTGACAACACTGCACTGGTGTGAATGCTTACGCGCACAGCATTTCACCTCAGCTCCCACCTTGGATCAACTTGCTGAAGAAGGTGATAGAAGGAGACCCCTGCGGGACAACAGAAACACTTCAGGGCTGTCCTGAAGGATTCCTGATGACATCAAACATCCCCATCAGTTCACGGGAGTGCTTGGCCTCTGACTGACCCAAACGGAAACACATTGATAAACACAGTTTTTCACTGAATGAAATGTAAAATGCTGTGCTTGCTGGAAATCTGATCTGCAAACAGAAAGTGCTGGAAATACTCAGCAGGTCTTGCCAGCCTTGCTGAATATTTCCAGCACCATCTGTTTTTATTGCACTTGTTTCCTGCTCTTGCTGCTGTTGAAGAAAAGAAGCCGTTACTCACCCGATGTGGAGCCCGGAGGGGGCCCAGCTGTAGATGGTTTCACTGTTATAGTGACCCTTCCTGAAGAAGAAGAAAAAGAATGAAACCAATTCACCACAATGTCAACACCATTATATTCCTGTCGAGTTTGACCAGAAAACCATCATATAGATCTTGGTGTAAAAGTGAGGTTCACAAATCCAATTGATGATTCAAATTTGAGTAAATTTTCAACCATTTCCTTCGAAAAGGAGGTGTGGGCAGGACGGAAAGAATGAACTAACACTGAAGCTGCAAATGGGATAAGCACAGCGCTGTGAACAGACTTGTTGGTGAATACTGAAAGGAGACAGCACTAACCTGTTGTAGGAGTTTCCCCAGATGTGGTCGTTGTTTCCTGTGTTGTTGTTGTTGTTGTTGTTGTTGGCACTGCAGACAAAGAAATAACTTTAATAGACTTCCAACATTAGCTCATTCAATTCACAATAAGGCAGCAAGAATGAGGAACATACTGACTACAGCTAGTGACGGGCTCCAGTGTTGGGGGAACAGGAGACATAGAAGGATCATCTAGATCCAAAATATTAAATCTGTTTCTCTCCACAGATGCTGCCAGACCTGCTGAGTTCTTTCAACATGTTCTGTTTTTATTCGAGATCTCCCGCATCTGCATTGTTTCGCTTCTATTTCAAATATAACAGCTGGATTTAGTTGGCTTCAGATATTCAATCACTTCCACCCACATGGAAAGGGCGACAAGACAGTACTAATGGACGGGCATTGTCTAAAAGGGGAATTTCACAACAGCGCACTGGTATGAACACTTATGTGGACATCATTTCACCTCAGCTCCCACCTCGGATCTACCTTCATTCAAAGAGCAAGAATTTCTTCCATTTCCCTTTGGAAAGTATGGTCACAGTGCCTCCCCATGGTGAAATGATGAACCTCTAATGTGTGTTGAAACAAGATCATTTGTTTCATTGAAGAAAACGTAAACATAGAAACTAGAAGCCATTCGGACCTTGGAACCTGCTCATCCATTCATTTTGATCATGGTGGATCATCAAATTCAATATCCTGTTCCCCCTTAACCCCATATCCATTCATCCTTTTCATCCCAAGAGCGGTGCTGCTGGAATTCTGACCTGAATACGAAAATTAACGGTGAAAAAGTACAAAGTAATGTCTTTCCACTGCCTGGAACATGTTCCAACTGAACAGTTTTTGCCTCTGGTTTTGCTGCTGTGCATCAAAAGAAGCCGTCACTCACCCGGTGTGGAGCTGGTAGTGGAGCTGGTTGTAATTGGTGTCCCTGGTTTAGTGGTCACTTCTGAAGAACAAGAAACACAATCAAATCAACTGACGTAGAATAGAAAAGGCAGCAGTGTTCCATTGTGAGATTTATTTCATTGGCTTGTTGCAAATTTAATGTTTGAAATAGTACAATGCGATTCAGGTGTCCTCACTATTCATTCACTTGCAACCACAACGAAAGAACAACAAGACTAAACAAATGGACGGGCGTTGTCTAAAAGGTGAATTTGACAACACTGCACTGGTGTGAATGCTTACGCGCACAGCATTTCACCTCAGCTCCCACCTTGGATCAACTTGCTGAAGAAGGTGATAGAAGGAGACCCCTGCGGGACAACAGAAACACTTCAGGGCTGTCCTGAAGGATTCCTGATGACATCAAACATCCCCATCAGTTCACGGGAGTGCTTGGCCTCTGACTGACCCAAACGGAAACACATCGATAAACACAGTTTTTCACTGAATGAAATGTAAAATGCTGTGCTTGCTGGAAATCTGATATGCAAACAGAAAGTGCTGGAAATACTCAGCAGGTCTTGCCAGCCTTGCTGAATATTTCCAGCACCACCTGTTTTTATTGCACTTGTTTCCTGCTCTTGCTACTGTTGAAGAAAAGAAGCCGTTACTCACCCGATGTGGAGCCCGGAGGGGGCCCAGCTGTAGATGGTTTCACTGTTATAGTGACCCTTCCTGAAGAAGAAGAAAAAGAATGAAACCAATTCACCACAATGTCAACACCATTATATTCCTGTCGAGTTTGACCAGAAAACCATCATATAGATCTTGGTGTAAAAGTGAGGTTCACAAATCCAATTGATGATTCAAATTTGAGTAAATTTTCAACCATTTCCTTCGAAAAGGAGGTGTGGGCAGGACGGAAAGAATGAACTAACACTGAAGCTGCAAATGGGATAAGCACAGCGCTGTGAACAGACTTGTTGGTGAATACTGAAAGGAGACAGCACTAACCTGTTGTAGTAGTTTCCCCAGATGTGGTCGTTGTTTCCTGTGTTGTTGTTGTTGTTGTTGTTGTTGGCACTGCAGACAAAGAAATAACTTTAATAGACTTCCAACATTAGCTTATTCAATTCACAATAAGGCAGCAAGAATGAGGAACATACTGACTACAGCTCGTGACGGGCTCAACTAACTTGGAGAACAAAGGGGCAAAGCTGAACAGGAGAAAGACAAATTTTACAAATTTGTTATTGTTTCAGAAATATTCTAAATTACTGAGCGAGAGAAGAAAATGGAAGAATATTAACAATCATACCATGCTAAGGGGAAGATCCATTGATAAGATCTGTCATGGAAACTGCTGAACTTTGACAAAGATGCTGCATATCAGCATCATCGTGTCATGCACATTGGAGAAATTATTCCAATATCAGGCTGATATTTAGGAACAGGTTCAGGAAATATTGTTGAGCAAGTAGATTTTAGGAGAGAACAGTACACACACAAACACAGAGAAAGCATTTCTCCTCATGTGCACGTTCTCATTGAACTTCATCTGAATCAGTCCGTTATCAACCAGTTCACTTGGGAAGTCAGGGACTAACTAGAAATAAGTGTGAAGCAGTGTCCTTCTACTGCCTGGAAATTGCTCCAACTCAACAGTTTGCAACACTGGTTTTGCTACTGTGTGTCAAAAGAAGCTTTCACTCACCTGATGCGAAGCTGGTAGTGAAACTGGTTGTCGTTGGTTTGACTGTTGTAGTGATGATTTCTGAAGAATAAGAAACACAATGAAATATGACATAAAGCTAACACTGTTCCACTGCAAGGTTCATTTGATTGGCTTTGCTGCAAACATGCTGTTTAGAATAGAACATAAGTACTGAAAATGTTGGATGAACTCAGCGGATCTGCCAGCATTTGAGGAAAGAAAGAGAGTTCACGGTTTGGATCTGAATGATCTTTCTGCAGAAGGATTTGTTTTAATTTGATTTGATTTATTACTGTCTCATCTATTAGTATAGGTTGAAAAGTATTGTTTCTGGCACACTGCACAGACAAAGAATATTGTTCGTAGAGTACTCAGGGGAGAAGAAAAGGAAACAGAGCCAAATATCGTGTTACAGTGATCGCTAGTGTGTAGAGAAAGATCAAATTAATATAATGTGCAGATTGTCCATTGGACTCATCTGCCATCCCATGATCCAAAATTTGGTGGCAGCAGGGAAGAAGGTGTTCTTGAGTTGGTTGGTGAGTGTCCTCAGGTTTTTTTGCTGACAGTGGAAGGTGGAAGAGAGAATGTTCCGGATGTATGCGGTCTTTAATTATGCTGGCTGCTTTTTTGAGGAAGTGGAAAGTATGGACAGTGTCAATGGATAGGAGACTATTTGCATGGTGGACGAGGCTTCGTTTCCACCTTTTGAAGTTTCTTGCAGTCTTGGACAGAACAGAATCCATACCAAGTTGCAAAAGAGCTGGAAAGGATGCTTTCTGTGATTCTTCTATCAAAGCTGGTAGAAGACATGCTGAATTTCTTTAGCCTTCTGAGAAAGTAGGGGCTTTGATGGGCTTTCTTACCTATGGCACCAGTGTTGGGGGAACAGGAGACATAGAAGGATCATCTAGATCCAAAATATTAAATCTGTTTCTCTCCACAGATGCTGCCAGACCTGCTGAGTTCTTTCAACATGTTCTGTTTTTATTCGAGATCTCCCGCATCTGCATTGTTTTGGTTCTATTTCAAATATAACAGCTGGATTTAGTTGGCTTCAAATATTCAATCACTTCCACCCACATGGAAAGGGTGACAAGACAGTACCAATGGACGGGCATTGTCTAAAAGGGGAATTTGACAACAGCGCACTGGTGTGAACGCTTATGTGGACATCATTTCACCTCAACTCCCACCTCGGATCTACCTTCATTCAAAGAGCAAGAATGTCTTCCATTTCCCTTTGGAAAGTATGGTCACAGTGCCTCCCCATGGTGAAATGATGAACCTCTAATGTGTGTTGAAACAAGATCATTTGTTTCATTGAAGAAAACGTAAACATAGAAACTAGAAGCCATTCGGACCTTGGAACCTGCTCATCCATTCATTTTGATCATGGTGGATCATCAAATTCAATATCCTGTTCCCCCTTAACCCCATATCCATTCATCCTTTTCATCCCAAGAGCGGTGCTGCTGGAATTCTGACCTGAATACGAAAATTCACGGTGAAAAAGTACAAAGTAATGTCTTTCCACTGCCTGGAACATGTTCCAACTGAACAGTTTTTGCCTCTGGTTTTGCTGCTGTGCATCAAAAGAAGCCGTCACTCACCCGGTGTGGAGCTGGTAGTGGAGCTGGTTGTAATTGGTGTCCCTGGTTTAGTGGTCACTTCTGAAGAACAAGAAACACAATCAAATCAACTGACGTAGAATCGAAAAGGCAGCAGTGTTCCATTGTGAGATTTATTTCATTGGCTTGTTGCAAATTTAATGTTTGAAATAGTACAATGCGATTCAGGTGTCCTCAACTATTCATTCACTTGCAACCACAACGAAAGAACAACAAGACTAAACAAATGGACGGGCGTTGTCTAAAAGGTGAATTTGACAACACTGCACTGGTGTGAATGCTTACGCGCACAGCATTTCACCTCAGCTCCCACCTTGGATCAACTTGCTGAAGAAGGTGATAGAAGGAGACCCCTGCGGGACAACAGAAACACTTCAGGGCTGTCCTGAAGGATTCCTGATGACATCAAACATCCCCATCAGTTCACGGGAGTGCTTGGCCTCTGACTGACCCAAACGGAAACACATCGATAAACACAGTTTTTCACTGAATGAAATGTAAAATGCTGTGCTTGCTGGAAATCTGATATGCAAACAGAAAGTGCTGGAAATACTCAGCAGGTCTTGCCAGCCTTGCTGAATATTTCCAGCACCACCTGTTTTTATTGCACTTGTTTCCTGCTCTTGCTGCTGCTGAAGAAAAGAAGCCGTTACTCACCCGATGTGGAGCCCGGAGGGGGCCCAGCTGTAGATGGTTTCACTGTCATAGTGACCCTTCCTGAAGAAGAAGAAAAAGAATGAAACCAATTCACCACAATGTCAACACCATTATATTCCTGTCGAGTTTGACCAGAAAACCATCATATAGATCTTGGTGTAAAAGTGAGGTTCACAAATCCAATTGATGATTCAAATTTGAGTAAATTTTCAACCATTTCCTTCGAAAAGGAGGTGTGGGCAGGACTGAAAGAATGAACTAACACTGAAGCTGCAAATGGGATAAGCACACTGCTGGTGAATACTGAAAGGAGACAGCACTAACCTGTTGTAGGAGTTTCCCCAGATGTGGTCGTTGTTTCCTGAGTTGTTGTTGTTGTTGTTGTTGTTGGCACTGCAGACAAAGAAATAACTTTCAAAATCACCAAATTCCAATTCCCACAGTGTTGTGAATTTTACACCGGGGATACGTTATTGATATGAAGCACAAATCTTCTAGAAATTGGTGATTACAGCTACTCACTGGGTATCAAGAAATCTTCATTTGCTTTTTGGTCGAAAACAAGCTGGATTGAATCTGAAAATATTATGAACTCATTGGTACATTTCTCACTTACCAGGAGTGGAAGATGTAGTGGGGGACGTTGTGGTCATTCCTGTTACTGGCTCACAGCAAACGCGCACTTTGTAGTCATAACAAAATCTGTTCTGCTCCACAGCACTTTGAGAGAGTACACAGGTGAGGCCCTTGTCTTTGTCGCATGTCACATTGTCTGGTGACTGGCTTATTGGTTTGTCCGGTTGGTCAACAAACTGACACTGAATGTCCACAATTGTTTCCGAAGGGAAGGAACAATATTTTGTTTTGTTGGGATTCTGCAATTCATAATCGCCAGGGCTGTCCTTAGAAGGTGTATGTTCATTAATCCAGGGTGACCAATGGCCGTGGCAGACGATCTCTGGAAGAGAAAAGCAGAAATGTCGGAGAATATATCAGACACTCATGGACTAACCAAAAGTGGCAATGTCGGATGTGAGAACAGCCAGACTGCATTTGAAATGCTGGAAACATATTTTCTCATCATAATGAATTAACTTATCCATAATATCAACACGATATCAAGGCAGCAACTTTGACAACATCTGGAAATAATTCTTTTGGAATGGAAATGTCTATGAGCACCAGCACGAAGAACAAACTGTACAGTTTACAAACACGATTGAAAATTATGCTGAAAATGTGTCAGAATAAGCAGCCACAAGAGGACACAGAATGGGACAAAAGGATCAAATTTACAGATCAAACTGTTGAAACATTAACAATCTGATTTTCCGATAGAGAAACCTCCCAGGGGTGAGCTTGTCACAACACTGTTTTTGTGAATGTGAAAACGTCACTGATTGCAGATTGAGAATACTGAACTTTACAAATAACTCCATCCCAAAGGAATTGGATCAGGCTAAAGGACTGAATTGCTGGACTGGAATTGTCTGAGCCAATGGTGATCAAGGTGCACTTGGAAGAGGATTTGAAAAGATTATTGAGGTCCTGTACGACAAACAAGAGGCTAAGGTTTTGGCTTATCGCACAGCACAGAGCACCACACTCTTTTCTGCTTTGTCAAATTGGACAACCCACAGCAGCCACCACAAAACACTGGAGAATTGTAACACGAGTGTCTTTGCAAGGTCCTCCTAATCTGTGGCAAGAAAGGCTTTCCAACAACAGCATCCTCTCCCAAGACAAGATATTCAGCAGTCAGGCAACAATTACACGTAACCACTTCTGCTGGGCAGGAGATGACATTTGATTGCCTGACACCAGATTCCCAAAGCAACGGCTTTCCCCAGAATGCGGTGATAGAAGGAGACCCCTGCGGGACTGCAGAAACACCTCAGGGCTGTCCCGAAGGATTCCTCATGACATCAAACATCCCCATCAATCCCCATGATCCTTAGTGGAAGGAAGTCATCATCGAAACCGAGGGCGTGTCTAATAGGGAGATTCAATATTGAAGGAAAATCTCAATTACCTGTTGTTGATGAAGCTGTTGTTCCTTTTGTTGTAGTTGTCACTTCTACAGGAAAAGAGAATTATTCAAAACCACTGCACTCTGACTGGAAATCCAGCTGTATTAATAGACTTCCAACATTAGCTTACTGAATTCACAATAAGGCAGCAAGAATGAGGAACATACTGACTACAGCTACTTTCCACCCACATGGAAAGGGCGACAAGACAGTACCAATGGACGGGCATTGTCTAAAAGGGGAATTTCACAACAGCGCACTGGTATGAACGCTTATGTGGACATCATTTCACCTCAGCTCCCACCTCGGATCTACCTTCATTCAAAGAGCAAGAGTGTCTTCCATTTCCCTTTGGAAAGTATGGTCACAGTGCCTCCCCATGGTGAAATGATGAACCTCTAATGTGTGTTGAAACAAGATCATTTGTTTCATTGAAGAAAACGTAAACATAGAAACTAGAAGCCATTCGGACCTTGGAACCTGCTCATCCATTCATTTTGATCATGGCGGATCATCAAATTCAATATCCTGTTCCCCCTTAACCCCATATCCATTCATCCTTTTCATCCCAAGAGCTGTGCTGCTGGAATTCTGACCTGAATACGAAAATTAACGGTGAAAAAGTACAAAGTAATGTCTTTCCACTGCCTGGAACATGTTCCAACTGAACAGTTTTTGCCTCTGGTTTTGCTGCTGTGCATCAAAAGAAGCCGTCACTCACCCGGTGTGGAGCTGGTAGTGGAGCTGGTTGTAATTGGTGTCCCTGGTTTAGTGGTCACTTCTGAAGAACAAGAAACACAATCAAATCAACTGACGTAGAATAGAAAAGGCAGCAGTGTTCCATTGTGAGATTTATTTCATTGGCTTGTTGCAAATTTAATGTTTGAAATAGTACAATGCGATTCAGGTGTCCTCAACTATTCATTCACTTGCAACCACAACGAAAGAACAACAAGACTAAACAAATGGACGGGCGTTGTCTAAAAGGTGAATTTGACAACACTGCACTGGTGTGAATGCTTACGCGCACAGCATTTCACCTCAGCTCCCACCTTGGATCAACTTGCTGAAGAAGGTGATAGAAGGAGACCCCTGCGGGACAACAGAAACACTTCAGGGCTGTCCTGAAGGATTCCTGATGACATCAAACATCCCCATCAGTTCACGGGAGTGCTTGGCCTCTGACTGACCCAAACGGAAACACATCGATAAACACAGTTTTTCACTGAATGAAATGTAAAATGCTGTGCTTGCTGGAAATCTGATCTGCAAACAGAAAGTGCTGGAAATACTCAGCAGGTCTTGCCAGCCTTGCTGAATATTTCCAGCACCATCTGTTTTTATTGCACTTGTTTCCTGCTCTTGCTGCTGTTGAAGAAAAGAAGCCGTTACTCACCCGATGTGGAGCCCGGAGGGGGCCCAGCTGTAGATGGTTTCACTGTTATAGTGACCCTTCCTGAAGAAGAAGAAAAAGAATGAAACCAATTCACCACAATGTCAACACCATTATATTCCTGTCGAGTTTGACCAGAAAACCATCATATAGATCTTGGTGTAAAAGTGAGGTTCACAAATCCAATTGATGATTCAAATTTGAGTAAATTTTCAACCATTTCCTTCGAAAAGGAAAGAATGAAAGAATGAACTAACACTGAAGCTGCAAATGGGATAAGCACACCGCTGTGAACAGACTTGCTGGTGAATACTGAAAGGAGACAGCACTAACCTGTTGTAGGAGTTTCCCCAGATGTGGTCGTTGTTTCCTGTGTTGTTGTTGTTGTTGTTGGCACTGCAGACAAAGAAATAACTTTCAAAATCACCAAATTCCAATTCCCACAGTGTTGTGAATTTTACACCGGGGATACGTTATTGATATGAAGCACAAATCTTCAAGAAATTGGTGATTACAGCTACTCACTGGGTATCAAGAAATCTTCATTTGCTTTTTGGTCGAAAACAAGCTGGATTGAATCTGAAAATATTATGAACTCATTGGTACATTTCTCACTTACCAGGAGTGGAAGTTGTAGTGGGGGACGTTGTGGTCATTCCTGTTACTGGCTCACAGCAAACGCGCACTTTGTAGTCATAACAAAATCTGTTCTGCTCCACAGCACTTTGAGAGAGTACACAGGTGAGGCCCTTGTCTTTGTCGCATGTTACATTGTCTGGTGACTGGCTTATTGGTTTGTCCGGTTGGTCAACAAACTGACACTGAATGTCCACAATTGTTTCCGAAGGGAAGGAACAATATTTTGTTTTGTTGGGATTCTGCAATTCATAATCGCCAGGGCTGTCCTTAGAAGGTGTATGTTCATTAATCCAGGGTGACCAATGGCCGTGGCAGACGATCTCTGGAAGAGAAAAGCAGAAATGTCGGAGAATATATCAGACACTCATGGACTAACCAAAAGTGGCAATGTCGGATGTGAGAACAGCCAGACTGCATTTGAAATGCTGGAAACATATTTTCTCATCATAATGAATTAACTTATCCATAATATCAACACGATATCAAGGCAGCAACTTTGACAACATCTGGAAATAATTCTTTTGGAATGGAAATGTCTATGAGCACCAGCACGAAGAACAAACTGTACAGTTTACGAACTGGATTGAAAATTATGCTGAAAATGTGTTAGAATAAGCAGCCACAAGAGGACACAGAATGGGACAAAAGGATCAAATTTACAGATCAAACTGTTGAAACATTAACAATCTGATTTTCCGATAGAGAAACCTCCCAGGGGTGAGCTTGTCACAACACTGTTTTTGTGAATGTGAAAACGTCACTGATTGCAGATTGAGAATACTGAACTTTACAAATAACTCCATCCCAAAGGAATTGGATCAGGCTAAAGGACTGAATTGCTGGACTGGAATTGTCTGAGCCAATGGTGATCAAGGTGCACTTGGAAGAGGATTTGAAAAGATTATTGAGGTCCTGTACGACAAACAAGAGGCTAAGGTTTTGGCTTATCGCACAGCACAGAGCACCACACTCTTTTCTGCTTTGTCAAATTGGACAACCCACAGCAGCCACCACAAAACACTGGAGAATTGTAACACGAGTGTCTTTGCAAGGTCCTCCTAATCTGTGGCAAGAAAGGCTTTCCAACAACAGCATCCTCTCCCAAGACAAGATATTCAGCAGTCAGGCAACAATTACACGTAACCACTTCTGCTGGGCAGGAGATGACATTTGATTGCCTGACACCAGATTCCCAAAGCAACGGCTTTCCCCAGAATGCGGTGATAGAAGGAGACCCCTGCGGGACTGCAGAAACACCTCAGGGCTGTCCCGAAGGATTCCTCATGACATCAAACATCCCCATCAATCCCCATGATCCTTAGTGGAAGGAAGTCATCATCGAAACCGAGGGCGTGTCTAATAGGGAGATTCAATATTGAAGGAAAATCTCAATTACCTGTTGTTGATGAAGCTGTTGTTCCTTTTGTTGTAGTTGTCACTTCTACAGGAAAAGAGAATTATTCAAAACCACTGCACTCTGACTGGAAATCCAGCTGTATTAATAGACTTCCAACATTAGCTTACTGAATTCACAATAAGGCAGCAAGAATGAGGAACATACTGACTACAGCTACTTTCCACCCACATGGAAAGGGCGACAAGACAGTACCAATGGACGGGCATTGTCTAAAAGGGGAATTTCACAACAGCGCACTGGTATGAACGCTTATGTGGACATCATTTCACCTCAGCTCCCACCTCGGATCTACCTTCATTCAAAGAGCAAGAGTGTCTTCCATTTCCCTTTGGAAAGTATGGTCACAGTGCCTCCCCATGGTGAAATGATGAACCTCTAATGTGTGTTGAAACAAGATCATTTGTTTCATTGAAGAAAACGTAAACATAGAAACTAGAAGCCATTCGGACCTTGGAACCTGCTCATCCATTCATTTTGATCATGGCGGATCATCAAATTCAATATCCTGTTCCCCCTTAACCCCATATCCATTCATCCTTTTCATCCCAAGAGCTGTGCTGCTGGAATTCTGACCTGAATACGAAAATTAACGGTGAAAAAGTACAAAGTAATGTCTTTCCACTGCCTGGAACATGTTCCAACTGAACAGTTTTTGCCTCTGGTTTTGCTGCTGTGCATCAAAAGAAGCCGTCACTCACCCGGTGTGGAGCTGGTAGTGGAGCTGGTTGTAATTGGTGTCCCTGGTTTAGTGGTCACTTCTGAAGAACAAGAAACACAATCAAATCAACTGACGTAGAATAGAAAAGGCAGCAGTGTTCCATTGTGAGATTTATTTCATTGGCTTGTTGCAAATTTAATGTTTGAAATAGTACAATGCGATTCAGGTGTCCTCAACTATTCATTCACTTGCAACCACAACGAAAGAACAACAAGACTAAACAAATGGACGGGCGTTGTCTAAAAGGTGAATTTGACAACACTGCACTGGTGTGAATGCTTACGCGCACAGCATTTCACCTCAGCTCCCACCTTGGATCAACTTGCTGAAGAAGGTGATAGAAGGAGACCCCTGCGGGACAACAGAAACACTTCAGGGCTGTCCTGAAGGATTCCTGATGACATCAAACATCCCCATCAGTTCACGGGAGTGCTTGGCCTCTGACTGACCCAAACGGAAACACATCGATAAACACAGTTTTTCACTGAATGAAATGTAAAATGCTGTGCTTGCTGGAAATCTGATCTGCAAACAGAAAGTGCTGGAAATACTCAGCAGGTCTTGCCAGCCTTGCTGAATATTTCCAGCACCATCTGTTTTTATTGCACTTGTTTCCTGCTCTTGCTGCTGTTGAAGAAAAGAAGCCGTTACTCACCCGATGTGGAGCCCGGAGGGGGCCCAGCTGTAGATGGTTTCACTGTTATAGTGACCCTTCCTGAAGAAGAAGAAAAAGAATGAAACCAATTCACCACAATGTCAACACCATTATATTCCTGTCGAGTTTGACCAGAAAACCATCATATAGATCTTGGTGTAAAAGTGAGGTTCACAAATCCAATTGATGATTCAAATTTGAGTAAATTTTCAACCATTTCCTTCGAAAAGGAAAGAATGAAAGAATGAACTAACACTGAAGCTGCAAATGGGATAAGCACACCGCTGTGAACAGACTTGCTGGTGAATACTGAAAGGAGACAGCACTAACCTGTTGTAGGAGTTTCCCCAGATGTGGTCGTTGTTTCCTGTGTTGTTGTTGTTGTTGTTGGCACTGCAGACAAAGAAATAACTTTCAAAATCACCAAATTCCAATTCCCACAGTGTTGTGAATTTTACACCGGGGATACGTTATTGATATGAAGCACAAATCTTCAAGAAATTGGTGATTACAGCTACTCACTGGGTATCAAGAAATCTTCATTTGCTTTTTGGTCGAAAACAAGCTGGATTGAATCTGAAAATATTATGAACTCATTGGTACATTTCTCACTTACCAGGAGTGGAAGTTGTAGTGGGGGACGTTGTGGTCATTCCTGTTACTGGCTCACAGCAAACGCGCACTTTGTAGTCATAACAAAATCTGTTCTGCTCCACAGCACTTTGAGAGAGTACACAGGTGAGGCCCTTGTCTTTGTCGCATGTTACATTGTCTGGTGACTGGCTTATTGGTTTGTCCGGTTGGTCAACAAACTGACACTGAATGTCCACAATTGTTTCCGAAGGGAAGGAACAATATTTTGTTTTGTTGGGATTCTGCAATTCATAATCGCCAGGGCTGTCCTTAGAAGGTGTATGTTCATTAATCCAGGGTGACCAATGGCCGTGGCAGACGATCTCTGGAAGAGAAAAGCAGAAATGTCGGAGAATATATCAGACACTCATGGACTAACCAAAAGTGGCAATGTCGGATGTGAGAACAGCCAGACTGCATTTGAAATGCTGGAAACATATTTTCTCATCATAATGAATTAACTTATCCATAATATCAACACGATATCAAGGCAGCAACTTTGACAACATCTGGAAATAATTCTTTTGGAATGGAAATGTCTATGAGCACCAGCACGAAGAACAAACTGTACAGTTTACGAACTGGATTGAAAATTATGCTGAAAATGTGTTAGAATAAGCAGCCACAAGAGGACACAGAATGGGACAAAAGGATCAAATTTACAGATCAAACTGTTGAAACATTAACAATCTGATTTTCCGATAGAGAAACCTCCCAGGGGTGAGCTTGTCACAACACTGTTTTTGTGAATGTGAAAACGTCACTGATTGCAGATTGAGAATACTGAACTTTACAAATAACTCCATCCCAAAGGAATTGGATCAGGTTAAAGGACTGAATTGCTGGACTGGAATTGTCCGAGCCAATGGTGATCAAGGTGCACTTGGAAGAGGATTTGAAAAGATTATTGGGGTCCTGTACGACAAACAAGAGGCTAAGGTTTTGGCTTATCGCACAGCACAGAGCACCACACTCTTTTCTGCTTTGTCAAATTGGACAACCCACAGCAGCCACCACAAAACACTGGAGAATTGTAACACGAGTGTCTTTGCAAGGTCCTCCTAATCTGTGGCAAGAAAGGCTTTCCAACAACAGCATCCTCTCCCAAGACAAGATATTCAGCAGTCAGGCAACAATTACACGTAACCACTTCTGCTGGGCAGGAGATGACATTTGATTGCCTGACACCAGATTCCCAAAGCAACGGCTTTCCCCAGAATGCGGTGATAGAAGGAGACCCCTGCGGGACAGCAGAAACACCTCAGGGCTGTCCCGAAGGATTCCTCATGACATCAAACATCCCCATCAATCCCCATGATCCTTAGTGGAAGGAAGTCATCATCGAAACCGAGGGCGTGTCTAATAGGGAGATTCAATATTGAAGGAAAATCTCAATTACCTGTTGTTGATGAAGCTGTTGTTCCTTTTGTTGTAGTTGTCACTTCTACAGGAAAAGAGAATTATTCAAAACCACTGCACTCTGACTGGAAATCCAGCTGTATTAATAGACTTCCAACATTAGCTTACTGAATTCACAATAAGGCAGCAAGAATGAGGAACATACTGACTACAGCTACTTTCCACCCACATGGAAAGGGCGACAAGACAGTACCAATGGACGGGCATTGTCTAAAAGGGGAATTTCACAACAGCGCACTGGTATGAACGCTTATGTGGACCTCATTTCACCTCAGCTCCCACCTCGGATCTACCTTCATTCAAAGAGCAAGAGTGTCTTCCATTTCCCTTTGGAAAGTATGGTCACAGTGCCTCCCCATGGTGAAATGATGAACCTCTTTTGTGTGTTGAAACAAGATCGTTTGTTTCATTGAAGAAAACGTAAACATAGAAACTAGAAGCCATTCGGACCTTGGAACCTGCTCATCCATTCATTTTGATCATGGCGGATCATCAAATTCAATATCCTGTTCCCCCTTAACCCCATATCCATTCATCCTTTTCATCCCAAGAGCTGTGCTGCTGGAATTCTGACCTGAATACGAAAATTAACGGTGAAAAAGTACAAAGTAATGTCTTTCCACTGCCTGGAACATGTTCCAACTGAACAGTTTTTGCCTCTGGTTTTGCTGCTGTGCATCAAAAGAAGCCGTCACTCACCCGGTGTGGAGCTGGTAGTGGAGCTGGTTGTAATTGGTGTCCCTGGTTTAGTGGTCACTTCTGAAGAACAAGAAACACAATCAAATCAACTGACGTAGAATAGAAAAGGCAGCAGTGTTCCATTGTGAGATTTATTTCATTGGCTTGTTGCAAATTTAATGTTTGAAATAGTACAATGCGATTCAGGTGTCCTCAACTATTCATTCACTTGCAACCACAACGTAAGAACAACAAGGCTAAACAAATGGATGGGCGTTGTCTAAAAGGTGAATTTGGCAACACTGCACTGGTGTGAATGCTTACGCGCACAGCATTTCACCTCAGCTCCCACCTTGGATCAACTTGCTGAAGAAGGTGATAGAAGGAGACCCCTGCGGGACAACAGAAACACTTCAGGGCTGTCCTGAAGGATTCCTGATGACATCAAACATCCCCATCAGTTCACGGGAGTGCTTGGCCTCTGACTGACCCAAACGGAAACACATCGATAAACACAGTTTTTCACTGAATGAAATGTAAAATGCTGTGCTTGCTGGAAATCTGATCTGCAAACAGAAAGTGCTGGAAATACTCAGCAGGTCTTGCCAGCCTTGCTGAATATTTCCAGCACCATCTGTTTTTATTGCACTTGTTTCCTGCTCTTGCTGCTGTTGAAGAAAAGAAGCCGTTACTCACCCGATGTGGAGCCCGGAGGGGGCCCAGCTGTAGATGGTTTCACTGTTATAGTGACCCTTCCTGAAGAAGAAGAAAAAGAATGAAACCAATTCACCACAATGTCAACACCATTATATTCCTGTCGAGTTTGACCAGAAAACCATCATATAGATCTTGGTGTAAAAGTGAGGTTCACAAATCCAATTGATGATTCAAATTTGAGTAAATTTTCAACCATTTCCTTCGAAAAGGAGGTGTGGGCAGGACTGAAAGAATGAACTAACACTGAAGCTGCAAATGGGATAAGCACACCGCTGTGAACAGACTTGCTGGTCAATACTGAAAGGAGACAGCACTAACCTGTTGTAGGAGTTTCCCCAGATGTGGTCGTTGTTTCCTGTGTTGTTGTTGTTGTTGTTGGCACTGCAGACAAAGAAATAACTTTCAAAATCACCAAATTCCAATTCCCACAGTGTTGTGAATTTTACACCGGGGATACGTTATTGATATGAAGCACAAATCTTCAAGAAATTGGTGATTACAGCTACTCACTGGGTATCAAGAAATCTTCATTTGCTTTTTGGTCGAAAACAAGCTGGATTGAATCTGAAAATATTATGAACTCATTGGTACATTTCTCACTTACCAGGAGTGGAAGATGTAGTGGGGGACGTTGTGGTCATTCCTGTTACTGGCTCACAGCAAATGCGCACTTTGTAGTCATAACAAAATCTGTTCTGCTCCACAGCACTTTGAGAGAGTACACAGGTGAGGCCCTTGTCTTTGTCGCATGTCACATTGTCTGGTGACTGGCTTATTGGTTTGTCCGGTTGGTCAACAAACTGACACTGAATGTCCACAATTGTTTCCGAAGGGAAGGAACAATATTTTGTTTTGTTGGGATTCTGCAATTCATAATCGCCAGGGCTGTCCTTAGAAGGTGTATGTTCATTAATCCAGGGTGACCAATGGCCGTGGCAGACGATCTCTGGAAGAGAAAAGCAGAAATGTCGGAGAATATATCAGACACTCATGGACTAACCAAAAGTGGCAATGTCGGATGTGAGAACAGCCAGGCTGCATTTGAAATGCTGGAAACATATTTTCTCATCATAAAGAATTAACTTATCCATAATATCAACACGATATCAAGGCAGCAACTTTGACAACATCTGGAAATAATTCTTTTGGAATGGAAATGTCTATGAGCACCAGCACGAAGAACAAACTGTACAGTTTACGAACTGGATTGAAAATTATGCTGAAAATGTGTTAGAATAAGCAGCCACAAAAGGACACAGAATGGGACAAAAGGATCAAATTTACAGATCAAACTGTTGAAACATTAACAATCTGATTTTCCGATAGAGAAACCTCCCAGGGGTGAGCTTGTCACAACACTGTTTTTGTGAATGTGAAAACGTCACTGATTGCAGATTGAGAATACTGAACTTTACAAATAACTCCATCCCACAGGAATTGGATCAGGCTAAAGGACTGAATTGCTGGACTGGAATTGTCCGAGCCAATGGTGATCAAGGTGCACTTGGAAGAGGATTTGAAAAGATTATTGGGGTCCTGTACGACAAACAAGAGGCTAAGGTTTTGGCTTATCGCACAGCACAGAGCACCACACTCTTTTCTGCTTTGTCAAATTGGACAACCCACAGCAGCCACCACAAAACACTGGAGAATTGTAACACGAGTGTCTTTGCAAGGTCCTCCTAATCTGTGGCAAGAAAGGCTTTCCAACAACAGCATCCTCTCCCAAGACAAGATATTCAGCAGTCAGGCAACAATTACACGTAACCACTTCTGCTGGGCAGGAGATGACATTTGATTGCCTGACAGCAGATTCCCAAAGCAACGGCTTTCCCCAGAATGCGGTGATAGAAGGAGACCCCTGCGGGACAGCAGAAACACCTCAGGGCTGTCCCGAAGGATTCCTCATGACATCAAACATCCCCATCAATCCCCATGATCCTTAGTGGAAGGAAGTCATCATCGAAACCGAGGGCGTGTCTAATAGGGAGATTCAATATTGAAGGAAAATCTCAATTACCTGTTGTTGATGAAGCTGTTGTAACTTTTGTTGTAGTTGTCACTTCTACAGGAAAAGAGAATTATTCAAAACCACTGCACTCTGACTGGAAATCCAGCTGTATTAATAGACTTCCAACATTAGCTTACTGAATTCACAATAAGGCAGCAAGAATGAGGTACATACTGACTACAGCTACTTTCCACCCACATGGAAAGGGCGACAAGACAGTACCAATGGACGGGCATTGTCTAAAAGGGGAATTTCACAACAGCGCACTGGTATGAACGCTTATGTGGACATCATTTCACCTCAGCTCCCACCTCGGATCTACCTTCATTCAAAGAGCAAGAGTGTCTTCCATTTCCCTTTGGAAACTATGGTCACAGTGCCTCCCCATGGTGAAATGATGAACCTCTAATGTGTGTTGAAACAAGATCATTTGTTTCATTGAAGAAAACGTAAACATAGAAACTAGAAGCCATTCGGACCTTGGAACCTGCTCATCCATTCATTTTGATCATGGTGGATCATCAAATTCAATATCCTGTTCCCCCTTAACCCCATATCCATTCATCCTTTTCATCCCAAGAGCTGTGCTGCTGGAATTCTGACCTGAATACGAAAATTAACGGTGAAAAAGTACAAAGTAATGTCTTTCCACTGCCTGGAACATGTTCCAACTGAACAGTTTTTGCCTCTGGTTTTGCTGCTGTGCATCAAAAGAAGCCGTCACTCACCCGGTGTGGAGCTGGTAGTGGAGCTGGTTGTAATTGGTGTCCCTGGTTTAGTGGTCACTTCTGAAGAACAAGAAACACAATCAAATCAACTGACGTAGAATAGAAAAGGCAGCAGTGTTCCATTGTGAGATTTATTTCATTGGCTTGTTGCAAATTTAATGTTTGAAATAGTACAATGCGGTTCAGGTGTCCTCAACTATTCATTCACTTGCAACCACAACGAAAGAACAACAAGACTAAACAAATGGACGGGCGGTGTCTAAAAGGTGAATTTGACAACACTGCACTGGTGTGAATGCTTACGCGCACAGCATTTCACCTCAGCTCCCACCTTGGATCAACTTGCTGAAGAAGGTGATAGAGGGAGACCCCTGCGGGACAACAGAAACACTTCAGGGCTGTCCTGAAGGATTCCTGATGACATCAAACATCCCCATCAGTTCACGGGAGTGCTTGGCCTCTGACTGACCCAAACGGAAACACATCGATAAACACAGTTTTTCACTGAATGAAATGTAAAATGCTGTGCTTGCTGGAAATCTGATATGCAAACAGAAAGTGCTGGAAATACTCAGCAGGTCTTGCCAGCCTTGCTGAATATTTCCAGCACCATCTGTTTTTATTGCACTTGTTTCCTGCTCTTGCTGCTGTTGAAGAAAAGAAGCCGTTACTCACCCGATGTGGAGCCCGGAGGGGGCCCAGCTGTAGATGGTTTCACTGTTATAGTGACCCTTCCTGAAGAAGAAGAAAAAGAATGAAACCAATTCACCACAATGTCAACACCATTATATTCCTGTCGAGTTTGACCAGAAAACCATCATATAGATCTTGGTGTAAAAGTGAGGTTCACAAATCCAATTGATGATTCAAATTTGAGTAAATTTTCAACCATTTCCTTCGAAAAGGAGGTGTGGGCAGGACTGAAAGAATGAACTAACACTGAAGCTGCAAATGGGATAAGCACACCGCTGTGAACAGACTTGCTGGTGAATACTGAAAGGAGACAGCACTAACCTGTTGTAGGAGTTTCCCCAGATGTGGTCGTTGTTTCCTGTGTTGTTGTTGTTGTTGTTGGCACTGCAGACAAAGAAATAACTTTCAAAATCACCAAATTCCAATTCCCACAGTGTTGTGAATTTTACACCGGGGATACGTTATTGATATGAAGCACAAATCTTCAAGAAATTGGTGATTACAGCTACTCACTGGGTATCAAGAAATCTTCATTTGCTTTTTGGTCGAAAACAAGCTGGATTGAATCTGAAAATATTATGAACTCATTGGTACATTTCTCACTTACCAGGAGTGGAAGATGTAGTGGGGGACGTTGTGGTCATTCCTGTTACTGGCTCACAGCAAATGCGCACTTTGTAGTCATAACAAAATCTGTTCTGCTCCACAGCACTTTGAGAGAGTACACAGGTGAGGCCCTTGTCTTTGTCGCATGTCACATTGTCTGGTGACTGGCTTATTGGTTTGTCCGGTTGGTCAACAAACTGACACTGAATGTCCACAATTGTTTCCGAAGGGAAGGAACAATATTTTGTTTTGTTGGGATTCTGCAATTCATAATCGCCAGGGCTGTCCTTAGAAGGTGTATGTTCATTAATCCAGGGTGACCAATGGCCGTGGCAGACGATCTCTGGAAGAGAAAAGCAGAAATGTCGGAGAATATATCAGACACTCATGGACTAACCAAAAGTGGCAATGTCGGATGTGAGAACAGCCAGACTGCATTTGAAATGCTGGAAACATATTTTCTCATCATAATGAATTAACTTATCCATAATATCAACACGATATCAAGGCAGCAACTTTGACAACATCTGGAAATAACTCTTTTGGAATGGAAATGTCTATGAGCACCAGCACGAAGAACAAACTGTACAGTTTACGAACTGGATTGAAAATTATGCTGAAAATGTGTTAGAATAAGCAGCCACAAAAGGACACAGAATGGGACAAAAGGATCAAATTTACAGATCAAACTGTTGAAACATTAACAATCTGATTTTCCGATAGAGAAACCTCCCAGGGGTGAGCTTGTCACAACACTGTTTTTGTGAATGTGAAAACGTCACTGATTGCAGATTGAGAATACTGAACTTTACAAATAACTCCATCCCAAAGGAATTGGATCAGGCTAAAGGACTGAATTGCTGGACTGGAATTGTCTGAGCCAATGGTGATCAAGGTGCACTTGGAAGAGGATGTGAAAAGATTATTGAGGTCCTGTACGACAAACAAGAGGCTAAGGTTTTGGCTTATCGCACAGCACAGAGCACCACACTCTTTTCTGCTTTGTCAAATTGGACAACCCACAGCAGCCACCACAAAACACTGGAGAATTGTAACACGAGTGTCTTTGCAAGGTCCTCCTAATCTGTGGCAAGAAAGGCTTTCCAACAACAGCATCCTCTCCCAAGACAAGATATTCAGCAGTCAGGTAACAATTACATGTAACCACTTCTGCTGGGCAGGAGATGACATTTGATTGCCTGACACCAGATTCCCAAAGCAACGGCTTTCCCCAGAATGCGGTGATAGAAGGAGACCCCTGCGGGACAGCAGAAACACCTCAGGGCTGTCCCGAAGGATTCCTCATGACATCAAACATCCCCATCAATCCCCATGATCCTTAGTGGAAGGAAGTCATCATCGAAACCGAGGGCGTGTCTAATAGGGAGATTCAATATTGAAGGAAAATCTCAATTACCTGTTGTTGATGAAGCTGTTGTTCCTTTTGTTGTAGTTGTCACTTCTACAGGAAAAGAGAATTATTCAAAACCACTGCACTCTGACTGGAAATCCAGCTGTATTAATAGACTTCCAACATTAGCTTACTGAATTCACAATAAGGCAGCAAGAATGAGGAACATACTGACTACAGCTACTTTCCACCCACATGGAAAGGGCGACAAGACAGTACCAATGGACGGGCATTGTCTCAAAGGGGAATTTCACAACAGCGCACTGGTATGAACGCTTATGTGGACATCATTTCACCTCAGCTCCCACCTCGGATCTACCTTCATTCAAAGAGCAAGAATTTCTTCCATTTCCTTTGGAAAGTATGGTCACAGTGCCTCCCAATGGTGAAATGATGAACCTCTAATGTGTGTTGAAACAAGATCATTTGTTTCATTGAAGAAAACGTAAACATAGAAACTAGAAGCCATTCGGACCTTGGAACCTGCTCATCCATTCATTTTGATCATGGTGGATCATCAAATTCAATATCCTGTTCCTCCTTAACCCCATATCCATTCATCCTTTTCATCCCAAGAGCGGTGCTGCTGGAATTCTGACCTGAATACGAAAATTCACGGTGAAAAAGTACAAAGTAATGTCTTTCCACTGCCTGGAACATGTTCCAACTGAACAGTTTTTGCCTCTGGTTTTGCTGCTGTGCATCAAAAGAAGCCGTCACTCACCCGGTGTGGAGCTGGTAGTGGAGCTGGTTGTAATTGGTGTCCCTGGTTTAGTGGTCACTTCTGAAGAACAAGAAACACAATCAAATCAACTGACGTAGAATAGAAAAGGCAGCAGTGTTCCATTGTGAGATTTATTTCATTGGCTTGTTGCAAATTTAATGTTTGAAATAGTACAATGCGATTCAGGTGTCCTCAACTATTCATTCACTTGCAACCACGACGAAAGAACAACAAGACTAAACAAATGGACAGGCGTTGTCTAAAAGGTGAATTTGACAACACTGCACTGGTGTGAATGCTTACGCGCACAGCATTTCACCTCAGCTCCCACCTTGGATCAACTTGCTGAAGAAGGTGATAGAAGGAGACCCCTGCGGGACAACAGAAACACTTCAGGGCTGTCCTGAAGGATTCCTGATGACATCAAACATCCCCATCAGTTCACGGGAGTGCTTGGCCTCTGATTGACCCAAACGGAAACACATCGATAAACACAGTTTTTCACTGAATGAAATGTAAAATGCTGTGCTTGCTGGAAATCTGATCTGCCAACAGAAAGTGCTGGAAATACTCAGCAGGTCTTGCCAGCCTTGCTGAATATTTCCAGCACCATCTGTTTTTATTGCACTTGTTTCCTGCTCTTGCTGCTGTTGAAGAAAAGAAGCCGTTACTCACCCGATGTGGAGCCCGGAGGGGGCCCAGCTGTAGATGGTTTCACTGTTATAGTGACCCTTCCTGAAGAAGAAGAAAAAGAATGAAACCAATTCACCACAATGTCAACACCATTATATTCCTGTCGAGTTTGACCAGAAAACCATCATATAGATCTTGGTGTAAAAGTGAGGTTCACAAATCCAATTGATGATTCAAATTTGAGTAAATTTTCAACCATTTCCTTCGAAAAGGAGGTGTGGGCAGGACTGAAAGAATGAACTAACACTGAAGCTGCAAATGGGATAAGCACACCGCTGTGAACAGACTTGCTGGTGAATACTGAAAGGAGACAGCACTAACCTGTTGTAGTAGTTTCCCCAGATGTGATCGTTGTTTCCTGTGTTGTTGTTGTTGTTGTTGGCACTGCAGACAAAGAAATAACTTTAATAGACTTCCAACACTAGCTTATTTAATTCACAATAAGGCAGCAAGAATGAGGAACATACTGACTACAGCTAGTGACGGGCTCAACTAACTTGGAGAATAAAGAGGCAAAGCTGAACAGGAGAAAGACAAATTTTACAAATTTGTTATTGTTTCAGAAATGTTCTAAATTACTGAGCGAGAGAAGAAAATGGAAGAATATTAGCAATCATACCATGCTAAGGGGAAGATCCATTGACAAGATCTGTCATGGAAACTGATGAACTTTGACAAAGATGCTGCATATCAGCATCATCGTGTCATGCACATTGGAGAAATTATTCCAATATCAGGCTGATATTTCGGAACAGGTTCAGGAAATATTATTGAGCAAGTAGATTTTAGGAGAGAACAGTACACACACAAACACAGAGAAAGCATTTCTCCTCATGTGCACGTTCTCATTGAGCTTCATCTGAATCAGTCCGTTTTGAACCAGTTCACTTGGGAAGTCAGGGACTAACTAGAAATAAGTGTGAAGCAGTGTCCTTCTACTGCCTGGAAATTGCTCCAACTCAACAGTTTGCAACACTGGTTTTGCTACTGTGTGTCAAAAGAAGCTTTCACTCACCTGATGTGAAGCTGGTAGTGAAACTGGTTGTTGTTGGTTTGACTGTTGTAGTGATGATTTCTGAAGAATAAGAAACACAATGAAATGTGACATAAAGCAAACACTGTTCCACTGCAAGGTTCATTTGATTGGCTTTGCTGCAAACATGCTGTTTAGAATAGAACATAAGTACTGAAAATGTTGGATGAACTCAGCGGATCTGCCAGCATTTGAGGAAAGAAAGAGAGTTCACGGTTTGGATCTGAATGATCTTTCTGCAGAAGGATTTGTTTTGATTTGATTTGATTTATTACTGTCTCATCTATTAGTATAGGTTGAAAAGTATTGTTTCTGGCACACTGCACAGACAAAGAATATTGTTCGTAGAGTACTCAGGGGAGAAGAAAAGGAAACAGAGCCTAATATCGTGTTACAGTGATCGCTAGGGTGTAGAGAAAGATCAAATTAATATAATGTGCAGATTGTCCATTGGACTCATCTGCCATCCCATGATCCAAAATTTGGTGGCAGCAGGGAAGAAGGTGTTCTTGAGTTGGTTGGTGAGTGTCCTCAGGTTTTTTTGCTGACAGTGGAAGGTGGAAGAGAGAATGTTCCGGATGTATGCGGTCTTTAATTATGCTGGCTGCTTTTTTGAGGAAGTGGAAAGTATGGACAGTGTCAATGGATAGGAGACTATTTGCATGGTGGACGAGGCTTCGTTTCCACCTTTTGAAGTTTCTTGCAGTCTTGGACAGAACAGAATCCATACCAAGTTGCAAAAGAGCTGGAAAGGATGCTTTCTGTGATTCTTCTATCAAAGCTGGTAGCAGACATGCTGAATTTCTTTAGCCTTCTGAGAAAGTAGGGGCTTTGATGGGCTTTCTTACCTATGGCACCAGTGTTGGGGGAACAGGAGACATAGAAGGATCATCTAGATCCAAAATATTAAATCTGTTTCTCTCCACAGATGCTGCCAGACCTGCTGAGTTCTTTCAACATGTTCTGTTTTTATTCGCGATCTCCCGCATCTGCATTGTTTTGGTTCTATTTCAAATATAACAGCTGGATTTAGTTGGCTTCAAATATTCAATCACTTCCACCCACATGGAAAGGGTGACAAGACAGTACTAATGGACGGGCATTGTCTAAAAGGGGAATTTGACAACAGCGCACTGGTATGAACGCTTATGCGCATAGCATTTCACCTCAACTCCCACCTCGGATCTACCTTCATTCAAAGAGCAAGAATGTCTTCCATTTCCCTTTGGAAAGTATGGTCACAGTGCCTCCCCATGGTGAAATGATGAACCTCTAATGTGTGTTGAAACAAGATCATTTGTTTCATTGAAGAAAACGTAAACATAGAAACTAGAAGCCATTCGGACCTTGGAACCTGCTCATCCATTCATTTTGATCATGGTGGATCATCAAATTCAATATCCTGTTCCCCCTTAACCCCATATCCATTCATCCTTTTCATCCCAAGAGCGGTGCTGCTGGAATTCTGACCTGAATACGAAAATTCACGGTGAAAAAGTACAAAGTAATGTCTTTCCACTGCCTGGAACATGTTCCAACTGAACAGTTTTTGCCTCTGGTTTTGCTGCTGTGCATCAAAAGAAGCCGTCACTCACCCAGTGTGGAGCTGGTAGTGGAGCTGGTTGTAATTGGTGTCCCTGGTTTAGTGGTCACTTCTGAAGAACAAGAAACACAATCAAATCAACTGACGTAGAATAGAAAAGGCAGCAGTGTTCCATTGTGAGATTTATTTCATTGGCTTGTTGCAAATTTAATGTTTGAAATAGTACAATGCGATTCAGGTGTCCTCAACTATTCATTCACTTGCAACCACAACGAAAGAACAACAAGACTAAACAAATGGACGGGCGTTGTCTAAAAGGTGAATTTGACAACACTGCACTGGTGTGAATGCTTACGCGCACAGCATTTCACCTCAGCTCCCACCTTGGATCAACTTGCTGAAGAAGGTGATAGAAGGAGACCCCTGCGGGACAACAGAAACACTTCAGGGCTGTCCTGAAGGATTCCTGATGACATCAAACATCCCCATCAGTTCACGGGAGTGCTTGGCCTCTGACTGACCCAAACGGAAACACATCGATAAACACAGTTTTTCACTGAATGAAATGTAAAATGCTGTGCTTGCTGGAAATCTGATGTGCAAACAGAAAGTGCTGGAAATACTCAGCAGGTCTTGCCAGCCTTGCTGAATATTTCCAGCACCATCTGTTTTTATTGCACTTGTTTCCTGCTCTTGCTGCTGTTGAAGAAAAGAAGCCGTTACTCACCCGATGTGGAGCCCGGAGGGGGCCCAGCTGTAGATGGTTTCACTGTTATAGTGACCCTTCCTGAAGAAGAAGAAAAAGAATGAAACCAATTCACCACAATGTCAACACCATTATATTCCTGTCGAGTTTGACCAGAAAACCATCATATAGATCTTGGTGTAAAAGTGAGGTTCACAAATCCAATTGATGATTCAAATTTGAGTAAATTTTCAACCATTTCCTTCGAAAAGGAGGTGTGGGCAGGACTGAAAGAATGAACTAACACTGAAGCTGCAAATGGGATAAGCACACCGCTGTGAACAGACTTGCTGGTGAATACTGAAAGGAGACAGCACTAACCTGTTGTAGTAGTTTCCCCAGATGTGGTCGTTGTTTCCTGTGTTGTTGTTGTTGTTGTTGGCACTGCAGACAAAGAAATAACTTTCAAAATCACCAAATTCCAATTCCCACAGTGTTGTGAATTTTACACCGGGGATACGTTATTGATATGAAGCACAAATCTTCAAGAAATTGGTGATTACAGCTACTCACTGGGTATCAAGATTTCTTCATTTGCTTTTTGGTCAAAAACAAGCTGGATTGAATCTGAAAATATTATGAACTCATTGGTACATTTCTCACTTACCAGGAGTGGAAGATGTAGTGGGGGACGTTGTGGTCATTCCTGTTACTGGCTCACAGCAAACGCGCACTTTGTAGTCATAACAAAATCTGTTCTGCTCCACAGCACTTTGAGAGAGTACACAGGTGAGGCCCTTGTCTTTGTCGCATGTCACATTGTCTGGTGACTGGCTTATTGGTTTGTCCGGTTGGTCAACAAACTGACACTGAATGTCCACAATTGTTTCCGAAGGGAAGGAACAATATTTTGTTTTGTTGGGATTCTGCAATTCATAATCGCCAGGGCTGTCCTTAGAAGGTGTATGTTCATTAATCCAGGGTGACCAATGGCCGTGGCAGACGATCTCTGGAAGAGAAAAGCAGAAATGTCGGAGAATATATCAGACACTCATGGACTAACCAAAAGTGGCAATGTCGGATGTGAGAACAGCCAGACTGCATTTGAAATGCTGGAAACATATTTTCTCATCATAATGAATTAACTTATCCATAATATCAACACGATATCAAGGCAGCAACTTTGACAACATCTGGAAATAATTCTTTTGGAATGGAAATGTCTATGAGCACCAGCACGAAGAACAAACTGTACAGTTTACGAACTGGATTGAAAATTATGCTGAAAATGTGTTAGAATAAGCAGCCACAAAAGGACACAGAATGGGACAAAAGGATCAAATTTACAGATCAAACTGTTGAAACATTAACAATCTGATTTTCCGAGAGAGAAACCTCCCAGGGGTGAGCTTGTCACAACACTGTTTTTGTGAATGTGAAAACGTCACTGATTGCAGATTGAGAATACTGAACTTTACAAAGAACTCCATCCCAAAGGAATTGGATCAGGCTAAAGGACTGAATTGCTGGACTGGAATTGTCTGAGCCAATGGTGATCAAGGTGCACTTGGAAGAGGATTTGAAAAGATTATTGAGGTCCTGTACGACAAACAAGAGGCTAAGGTTTTGGCTTATCGCACAGCACAGAGCACCACACTCTTTTCTGCTTTGTCAAATTGGACAACCCACAGCAGCCACCACAAAACACTGGAGAATTGTAACACGAGTGTCTTTGCAAGGTCCTCCTAATCTGTGGCAAGAAAGGCTTTCCAACAACAGCATCCTCTCCCAAGACAAGATATTCAGCAGTCAGGCAACAATTACACGTAACCACTTCTGCTGGGCAGGAGATGACATTTGATTGCCTGACACCAGATTCCCAAAGCAACGGCTTTCCCCAGAATGCGGTGATAGAAGGAGACCCCTGCGGGACAGCAGAAACACCTCAGGGCTGTCCCGAAGGATTCCTCATGACATCAAACAGCCCCATCAATCCCCATGATCCTTAGTGGAAGGAAGTCATCATCGAAACCGAGGGCGTGTCTAATAGGGAGATTCAATATTGAAGGAAAATCTCAATTACCTGTTGTTGATGAAGCTGTTGTACCTTTTGTTGTAGTTGTCACTTCTACAGGAAAAGAGAATTATTCAAAACCACTGCACTCTGACTGGAAATCCAGCTGTATTAATAGACTTCCAACATTAGCTTACTGAATTCACAATAAGGCAGCAAGAATGAGGAACATACTGACTACAGCTACTTTCCACCCACATGGAAAGGGCGACAAGACAGTACCAATGGACGGGCATTGTCTAAAAGGGGAATTTCACAACAGCGCACTGGTATGAACGCTTATGTGGACATCATTTCACCTCAGCTCCCGCCTCGGATCTACCTTCATTCAAAGAGCAAGAATTTCTTCCATTTCCCTTTGGAAAGTATGGTCACAGTGCCTCCCCATGGTGAAATGATGAACCTCTAATGTGTGTTGAAACAAGATCATTTGTTTCATTGAAGAAAACGTAAACATAGAAACTAGAAGCCATTCGGACCTTGGAACCTGCTCATCCATTCATTTTGATCATGGCGGATCATCAAATTCAATATCCTGTTCCCCCTTAACCCCATATCCATTCATCCTTTTCATCCCAAGAGCGGTGCTGCTGGAATTCTGACCTGAATACGAAAATTAACGGTGAAAAAGTACAAAGTAATGTCTTTCCACTGCCTGGAACATGTTCCAACTGAACAGTTTTTGCCTCTGGTTTTGCTGCTGTGCATCAAAAGAAGCCGTCACTCACCCGGTGTGGAGCTGGTAGTGGAGCTGGTTGTAATTGGTGTCCCTGGTTTAGTGGTCACTTCTGAAGAACAAGAAACACAATCAAATCAACTGACGTAGAATAGAAAAGGCAGCAGTGTTCCATTGTGAGATTTATTTCATTGGCTTGTTGCAAATTTAATGTTTGAAATAGTACAATGCGATTCAGGTGTCCTCAACTATTCATTCACTTGCAACCACAACGTAAGAACAACAAGACTAAACAAATGGACGGGCGTTGTCTAAAAGGTGAATTTGACAACACTGCACTGGTGTGAATGCTTACGCGCACAGCATTTCACCTCAGCTCCCACCTTGGATCAACTTGCTGAAGAAGGTGATAGAAGGAGACCCCTGCGGAACAACAGAAACGCTTCAGGGCTGTCCTGAAGGATTCCTGATGACATCAAACATCCCCATCAGTTCACGGGAGTGCTTGGCCTCTGACTGACCCAAACGGAAACACATCGATAAACACAGTTTTTCACTGAATGAAATGTAAAATGCTGTGCTTGCTGGAAATCTGATCTGCAAACAGAAAGTGCTGGAAATACTCAGCAGGTCTTGCCAGCCTTGCTGAATATTTCCAGCACCATCTGTTTTTATTGCACTTGTTTCCTGCTCTTGCTGCTGTTGAAGAAAAGAAGCCGTTACTCACCCGATGTGGAGCCCGGAGGGGGCCCAGCTGTAGATGGTTTCACTGTTATAGTGACCCTTCCTGAAGAAGAAGAAAAAGAATGAAACCAATTCACCACAATGTCAACACCATTATATTCCTGTCGAGTTTGACCAGAAAACCATCATATAGATCTTGGTGTAAAAGTGAGGTTCACAAATCCAATTGATGATTCAAATTTGAGTAAATTTTCAACCATTTCCTTCGAAAAGGAGGTGTGGGCAGGACGGAAAGAATGAACTAACACTGAAGCTGCAAATGGGATAAGCACACCACTGTGAACAGACTCGCTGGTGAATACTGAAAGGAGACAGCACTAACCTGTTGTAGTAGTTTCCCCAGATGTGGTCGTTGTTTCCTGTGTTGTTGTTGTTGTTGTTGGCACTGCAGACAAAGAAATAACTTTAATAGACTTCCAACATTAGCTTATTCAATTCACAATAAGGCAGCAAGAATGAGGAGCATACTGACTACAGCTAGTGACGGGCTCAACTAACTTGGAGAATAAAGAGGCAAAGCTGAACAGGAGAAAGACAAATTTTACAAATTTGTTATTGTTTCAGAAATATTCTAAATTACTGAGCGAGAGAAGAAAATGGAAGAATATTAACAATCATACCATGCTAAGGGGAAGATCCATTGACAAGATCTGTCATGGAAACTGCTGAACTTTGACAAAGATGCTGCATATCAGCATCATCGTGTCATGCACATTGTAGAAATTATTCCAATATCAGGCTGATATTTCGGAACAGGTTCAGGAAATATTGTTGAGCAAGTAGATTTTAGGAGAGAACAGTACACACACAAACACAGAGAAAGCATTTCTCCTCATGTGCACGTTCTCATTGAGCTTCATCTGAATCAGTCCTTTATCAACCAGTTCACTTGGGAAGTTAGGGACTAACTCGAAATAAGTGTGAAGCAGTGTCCTTCTACTGCCTGGAAATTGCTCCAACTAAACAGTTTGCAACACTGGTTTTGCTACTGTGTGTCAAAAGAAGCTTTCACTCACCTGATGTGAAGCTGGTAGTGAAACTGGTTGTCGTTGGTTTGACTGTTGTAGTGATGATTTCTGAAGAATAAGAAACACAATGATATGTGACATAAAGCTAACACTGTTCCACTGCAAGGTTCATTTGATTGGCTTTGCTGCAAACATGCTGTTTAGAATAGAACATAAGTACTGAAAATGTTGGATGAACTCAGCGGATCTGCCAGCATTTGAGGAAAGAAAGAGAGTTCACGGTTTGGATCTGAATGATCTTTCTGCAGAAGGATTTGTTTTGATTTGATTTGATTTATTACTGTCTCATCTATTAGTATAGGTTGAAAAGTATTGTTTCTGGCACACTGCACAGACAAAGAATATTGTTCGTAGAGTACTCAGGGGAGAAGAAAAGGAAACAGAGCCTAATATCGTGTTACAGTGATCGCTAGGGTGTAGAGAAAGATCAAATTAATACAATGTGCAGATTGTCCATTGGACTCATCTGCCATCCCATGATCCAAAATTTGGTGGCAGCAGGGAAGAAGGTGTTCTTGAGTTGGTTGGTGAGTGTCCTCAGGTTTTTTTGCTGACAGTGGAAGGTGGAAGAGAGAATGTTCCGGATGTATGCGGTCTTTAATTATGCTGGCTGCTTTTTTGAGGAAGTGGAAAGTATGGACAGTGTCAATGGATAGGAGACTATTTGCATGGTGGACGAGGCTTCGTTTCCACCTTTTGAAGTTTCTTGCAGTCTTGGACAGAACAGAATCCATACCAAGTTGCAAAAGAGCTGGAAAGGATGCTTTCTGTGATTCTTCTATCAAAGCTGGTAGCAGACATGCTGAATTTCTTTAGCCTTCTGAGAAAGTAGGGGCTTTGATGGGCTTTCTTACCTATGGCACCAGTGTTGGGGGAACAAGAGACATAGAAGGATCATCAAGATCCAAAATATTAAATCTGTTTCTCTCCACAGATGCTGCCAGGCCTGCTGAGTTCTTTCAACATGTTCTGTTTTTATTCGCGATCTCCCGCATCTGCATTGTTTTGGTTCTATTTCAAATATAACAGCTGGATTTAGTTGGCTTCAAATATTCAATCACTTCCACCCACATGGAAAGGGTGACAAGACAGTACTAATGGATGGGCATTGTCTAAAAGGGGAATTTGACAACAGCGCACTGGTGTGAACGCTTATGTGCACAGCATTTCACCTCAACTCCCACCTCGGATCTACCTTCATTCAAAGAGCAAGAATGTCTTCCATTTCCCTTTGGAAAGTATGGTCACAGTGCCTCCCCATGGTGAAATGATGAACCTCTAATGTGTGTTGAAACAAGATCATTTGTTTCATTGAAGAAAACGTAAACATAGAAACTAGAAGCCATTCGGACCTTGGAACCTGCTCATCCATTCATTTTGATCATGGCGGATCATCAAATTCAATATCCTGTTCCCCCTTAACCCCATATCCATTCATCCTTTTCATCCCAAGAGCGGTGCTGCTGGAATTCTGACCTGAATACGAAAATTCATGGTGAAAAAGTACAAAGTAATGTCTTTCCACTGCCTGGAACATGTTCCAACTGAACAGTTTTTGCCTCTGGTTTTGCTGCTGTGCATCAAAAGAAGCCGTCACTCACCCGGTGTGGAGCTGGTAGTGGAGCTGGTTGTAATTGGTGTCCCTGGTTTAGTGGTCACTTCTGAAGAACAAGAAACACAATCAAATCAACTGACGTAGAATAGAAAAGGCAGCAGTGTTCCATTGTGAGATTTATTTCATTGGCTTGTTGCAAATTTAATGTTTGAAATAGTACAATGCGATTCAGGTGTCCTCAACTATTCATTCACTTGCAACCACAACGAAAGAACAACAAGACTAAACAAATGGACGGGCGTTGTCTAAAAGGTGAATTTGACAACACTGCACTGGTGTGAATGCTTACGTGCACAGCATTTCACCTCAGCTCCCACCTTGGATCAACTTGCTGAAGAAGGTGATAGAAGGAGACCCCTGCGGGACAACAGAAACACTTCAGGGCTGTCCTGAAGGATTCCTGATGACATCAAACATCCCCATCAGTTCACGGGAGTGCTTGGCCTCTGACTGACCCAAACGGAAACACATCGATAAACACAGTTTTTCACTGAATGAAATGTAAAATGCTGTGCTTGCTGGAAATCAGATCTGCAAACAGAAAGTGCTGGAAATACTCAGCAGGACTTGCCAGCATTGCTGAATATTTCCAGCACCACCTGTTTTTATTGCACTTGTTTCCTGCTCTTGCTGCTGTTGAAGAAAAGAAGCCGTTACTCACCCGATGTGGAGCCCGGAGGGGGCCCAGCTGTAGATGGTTTCACTGTTATAGTGACCCTTCCTGAAGAAGAAGAAAAAGAATGAAACCAATTCACCACAATGTCAACACCATTATATTCCTGTCGAGTTTGACCAGAAAACCATCATATAGATCTTGGTGTAAAAGTGAGGTTCACAAATCCAATTGATGATTCAAATTTGAGTAAATTTTCAACCATTTCCTTCGAAAAGGAGGTGTGGGCAGGACTGAAAGAATGAACTAACACTGAAGCTGCAAATGGGATAAGCACACCGCTGTGAACAGACTTGCTGGTGAATACTGAAAGGAGACAGCACTAACCTGTTGTAGTAGTTTCCCCAGATGTGGTCGTTGTTTCCTGTGTTGTTGTTGTTGTTGTTGGCACTGCAGACAAAGAAATAACTTTCAAAATCACCAGATTCCAATTCCCACAGTGTTGTGAATTTTACACCGGGGATACGTTATTGATATGAAGCACAAATCTTCAAGAAATTGGTGATTACAGCTACTCACTGGGCATCAAGAAATCTTCATTTGCTTTTTGGTCGAAAACAAGCTGGATTGAATCTGAAAATATTATGAACTCATTGGTACATTTCTCACTTACCAGGAGTGGAAGATGTAGTGGGGGACGTTGTGGTCATTCCTGTTACTGGCTCACAGCAAATGCGCACTTTGTAGTCATAACAAAATCTGTTCTGCTCCACAGCACTTTGAGAGAGTACACAGGTGAGGCCCTTGTCTTTGTCGCATGTCACATTGTCTGGTGACTGGCTTATTGGTTTGTCCGGTTGGTCAACAAACTGACATTGAATGTCCACAATTGTTTCCGAAGGGAAGGAACAATATTTTGTTTTGTTGGGATTCTGCAATTCATAATCGCCAGGGCTGTCCTTAGAAGGTGTATGTTCATTAATCCAGGGTGACCAATGGCCGTGGCAGACGATCTCTGGAAGAGAAAAGCAGAAATGTCGGAGAATATATCAGACACTCATGGACTAACCAAAAGTGGCAATGTCGGATGTGAGAACAGCCAGACTGCATTTGAAATGCTGGAAACATATTTTCTCATGATAATGAATTAACTTATCCATAATATCAACACGATATCAAGGCAGCAACTTTGACAACATCTGGAAATAATTCTTTTGGAATGGAAATGTCTATGAGCAACAGCACGAAGAACAAACTGTACAGTTTACGAACTGGATTGAAAATTATGCTGAAAATGTGTTAGAATAAGCAGCCACAAAAGGACACAGAATGGGACAAAAGGATCAAATTTACAGATCAAACTGTTGAAACATTAACAATCTGATTTTCCGATAGAGAAACCTCCCAGGGGTGAGCTTGTCACAACACTGTTTTTGTGAATGTGAAAACGTCACTGATTGCAGATTGAGAATACTGAACTTTACAAATAACTCCATCCCAAAGGAATTGGATCAGGCTAAAGGACTGAATTGCTGGACTGGAATTGTCTGAGCCAATGGTGATCAAGGTGCACTTGGAAGAGGATTTGAAAAGATTATTGAGGTCCTGTACGACAAACAAGAGGCTAAGGTTTTGGCTTATCGCACAGCACAGAGCACCACACTCTTTTCTGCTTTGTCAAATTGGACAACCCACAGCAGCCACCACAAAACACTGGAGAATTGTAACACGAGTGTCTTTGCAAGGTCCTCCTAATCTGTGGCAAGAAAGGCTTTCCAACAACAGCATCCTCTCCCAAGACAAGATATTCAGCAGTCAGGCAACAATTACACGTAACCACTTCTGCTGGGCAGGAGATGACATTTGATTGCCTGACACCAGATTCCCAAAGCAACGGCTTTCCCCAGAATGCGGTGATAGAAGGAGACCCCTGCGGGACTGCAGAAATACCTCAGGGCTGTCCCGAAGGATTCCTCATGACATCAAACATCCCCATCAATCCCCATGATCCTTAGTGGAAGGAAGTCATCATCAAAACCGAGGGCGTGTCTAATAGGGAGATTCAATATTGAAGGAAAATCTCAATTACCTGTTGTTGATGAAGCTGTTGTACCTTTTGTTGTAGTTGTCACTTCTACAGGAAAAGAGAATTATTCAAAACCACTGCACTCTGACTGGAAATCCAGCTGTATTAATAGACTTCCAACATTAGCTTACTGAATTCACAATAAGGCAGCAAGAATGAGGAACATACTGACTACAGCTACTTTCCACCCACATGGAAAGGGCGACAAGACAGTACCAATGGACGGGCATTGTCTAAAAGGGGAATTTCAGAACAGCGCACTGGTATGAACGCTTATGTGGACATCATTTCACCTCAGCTCCCACCTCGGATCTTCCTGCATTCAAAGAGCAAGAAGTTCTTCCATTTCCCTTTGGAAAGTATGGTCACAGTGCCTCCCCATGGTGAAATGATGAACCTCTAATGTGTGTTGAAACAAGATCATTTGTTTCATTGAAGAAAACGTAAACGTAGAAACTAGAAGCCATTCGGACCTTGGAACCTGCTCATCCATTCATTTTGATCATGGCGGATCATCAAATTCAATATCCTGTTCCCCCTTAACCCCATATCCATTCATCCTTTTCATCCCAAGAGCTGTGCTGCTGGAATTCTGACCTGAATACGAAAATTCACGGTGAAAAAGTACAAAGTAATGTCTTTCCACTGCCTGGAACATGTTCCAACTGAACAGTTTTTGCCTCTGGTTTTGCTGCTGTGCATCAAAAGAAGCCGTCACTCACCCGGTGTGGAGCTGGTAGTGGAGCTGGTTGTAATTGGTGTCCCTGGTTTAGTGGTCACTTCTGAAGAACAAGAAACACAATCAAATCAACTGACGTAGAATAGAAAAGGCAGCAGTGTTCCATTGTGAGATTTATTTCATTGGCTTGTTGCAAATTTAATGTTTGAAATAGTACAATGCGATTCAGGTGTCCTCAACTATTCATTCACTTGCAACCACAACGAAAGAACAACAAGACTAAACAAATGGATGGGCGTTGTCTAAAAGGTGAATTTGACAACACTGCCCTGGTGTGAATGCTTACGCGCACAGCATTTCACCTCAGCTCCCACCTTGGATCAACTTGCTGAAGAAGGTGATAGAAGGAGACCCCTGCGGAACAACAGAAACACTTCAGGGCTGTCCTGAAGGATTCCTGATGACATCAAACATCCCCATCAGTTCACGGGAGTGCTTGGCCTCTGACTGACCCAAACGGAAACACATCGATAAACACAGTTTTTCACTGAATGAAATGTAAAATGCTGTGCTTGCTGGAAATCTGATATGCAAACAGAAAGTGCTGGAAATACTCAGCAGGTCTTGCCAGCCTTGCTGAATATTTCCAGCACCACCTGTTTTTATTGCACTTGTTTCCTGCTCTTGCTGCTGTTGAAGAAAAGAAGCCGTTACTCACCCGATGTGGAGCCCGGAGGGGGCCCAGCTGTAGATGGTTTCACTGTTATAGTGACCCTTCCTGAAGAAGAAGAAAAAGAATGAAACCAATTCACCACAATGTCAACACCATTATATTCCTGTCGAGTTTGACCAGAAAACCATCATATAGATCTTGGTGTAAAAGTGAGGTTCACAAATCCAATTGATGATTCAAATTTGAGTAAATTTTCAACCATTTCCTTCGAAAAGGAGGTGTGGGCAGGACTGAAAGAATGAACTAACACTGAAGCTGCAAATGGGATAAGCACACCGCTGTGAACAGACTTGCTGGTGAATACTGAAAGGAGACAGCACTAACCTGTTGTAGGAGTTTCCCCAGATGTGGTCGTTGTTTCCTGTGTTGTTGTTGTTGTTGTTGGCACTGCAGACAAAGAAATAACTTTCAAAATCACCAAATTCCAATTCCCACAGTGTTGTGAATTTTACACCGGGGATACGTTATTGATATGAAGCACAAATCTTCAAGAAATTGGTGATTACAGCTACTCACTGGGTATCAAGAAATCTTCATTTGCTTTTTGGTCGAAAACAAGCTGGATTGAATCTGAAAATATTATGAACTCATTGGTACATTTCTCACTTACCAGGAGTGGAAGATGTAGTGGGGGACGTTGTGGTCATTCCTGTTACTGGCTCACAGCAAATGCGCACTTTGTAGTCATAACAAAATCTGTTCTGCTCCACAGCACTTTGAGAGAGTACACAGGTGAGGCCCTTGTCTTTGTCGCATGTCACATTGTCTGGTGACTGGCTTATTGGTTTGTCCGGTTGGTCAACAAACTGACACTGAATGTCCACAATTGTTTCCGAAGGGAAGGAACAATATTTTGTTTTGTTGGGATTCTGCAATTCATAATCGCCAGGGCTGTCCTTAGAAGGTGTATGTTCATTAATCCAGGGTGACCAATGGCCGTGGCAGACGATCTCTGGAAGAGAAAAGCAGAAATGTCGGAGAATATATCAGACACTCATGGACTAACCAAAAGTGGCAATGTCGGATGTGAGAACAGCCAGACTGCATTTGAAATGCTGGAAACATATTTTCTCATCATAATGAATTAACTTATCCATAATATCAACACGATATCAAGGCAGCAACTTTGAAAACATCTGGAAATAATTCTTTTGGAATGGAAATGTCTATGAGCACCAGCACGAAGAACAAACTGTACAGTTTACGAACTGGATTGAAAATTATGCTGAAAATGTGTTAGAATAAGCAGCCACAAAAGGACACAGAATGGGACAAAAGGATCAAATTTACAGATCAAACTGTTGAAACATTAACAATCTGATTTTCCGATAGAGAAACCTCCCAGGGGTGAGCTTGTCACAACACTGTTTTTGTGAATGTGAAAACGTCACTGATTGCAGATTGAGAATACTGAACTTTACAAAGAACTCCATCCCAAAGGAATTGGATCAGGCTAAAGGACTGAATTGCTGGACTGGAATTGTCTGAGCCAATGGTGATCAAGGTGCACTTGGAAGAGGATTTGAAAAGATTATTGAGGTCCTGTACGACAAACAAGAGGCTAAGGTTTTGGCTTATCGCACAGCACAGAGCACCACACTCTTTTCTGCTTTGTCAAATTGGACAACCCACAGCAGCCACCACAAAACACTGGAGAATTGTAACACGAGTGTCTTTGCAAGGTCCTCCTAATCTGTGGCAAGAAAGGCTTTCCAACAACAGCATCCTCTCCCAAGACAAGATATTCAGCAGTCAGGCAACAATTACACGTAACCACTTCTGCTGGGCAGGAGATGACATTTGATTGCCTGACACCAGATTCCCAAAGCAACGGCTTTCCCCAGAATGCGGTGATAGAAGGAGACCCCTGCGGGACTGCAGAAACACCTCAGGGCTGTCCCGAAGGATTCCTCATGACATCAAACATCCCCATCAATCCCCATGATCCTTAGTGGAAGGAAGTCATCATCGAAACCGAGGGCTTGTCTAATAGGGAGATTCAATATTGAAGGAAAATCTCAATTACCTGTTGTTGATGAAGCTGTTGTTCCTTTTGTTGTAGTTGTCACTTCTACAGGAAAAGAGAATTATTCAAAACCACTGCACTCTGACTGGAAATCCAGCTGTATTAATAGACTTCCAACATTAGCTTACTGAATTCACAATAAGGCAGCAAGAATGAGGAACATACTGACTACAGCTACTTTCCACCCACATGGAAAGGGCGACAAGACAGTACCAATGGACAGGCATTGTCTAAAAGGGGAATTTCACAACAGCGCACTGGTATGAACGCTTATGTGGACATCATTTCACCTCAGCTCCCTCCTCGGATCTACCTTCATTCAAAGAGCAAGAGTGTCTTCCATTTCCCTTTGGAAAGTATGGTCACAGTGCCTCCCCATGGTGAAATGATGAACCTCTAATGTGTGTTGAAACAAGATCATTTGTTTCATTGAAGAAAACGTAAACATAGAAACTAGAAGCCATTCGGACCTTGGAACCTGCTCATCCATTCATTTTGATCATGGCGGATCATCAAATTCAATATCCTGTTCCCCCTTAACCCCATATCCATTCATCCTTTTCATCCCAAGAGCTGTGCTGCTGGAATTCTGACCTGAATACGAAAATTCACGGTGAAAAAGTACAAAGTAATGTCTTTCCACTGCCTGGAACATGTTCCAACTGAACAGTTTTTGCCTCTGGTTTTGCTGCTGTGCATCAAAAGAAGCCGTCACTCACCCGGTGTGGAGCTGGTAGTGGAGCTGGTTGTAATTGGTGTCCCTGGTTTAGTGGTCACTTCTGAAGAACAAGAAACACAATCAAATCAACTGACGTAGAATAGAAAAGGCAGCAGTGTTCCATTGTGAGATTTATTTCATTGGCTTGTTGCAAATTTAATGTTTGAAATAGTACAATGCGATTCAGGTGTCCTCAACTATTCATTCACTTGCAACCACAACGAAAGAACAACAAGACTAAACAAATGGACGGGCGTTGTCTAAAAGGTGAATTTGACAACACTGCACTGGTGTGAATGCTTACGCGCACAGCATTTCACCTCAGCTCCCACCTTGGATCAACTTGCTGAAGAAGGTGATAGAAGGAGACCCCTGCGGAACAACAGAAACACTTCAGGGCTGTCCTGAAGGATTCCTGATGACATCAAACATCCCCATCAGTTCACGGGAGTGCTTGGCCTCTGACTGACCCAAACGGAAACACATCGATAAACACAGTTTTTCACTGAATGAAATGTAAAATGCTGTGCTTGCTGGAAATCTGATATGCAAACAGAAAGTGCTGGAAATACTCAGCAGGTCTTGCCAGCCTTGCTGAATATTTCCAGCACCACCTGTTTGTATTGCACTTGTTTCCTGCTCATGCTGCTGTTGAAGAAAAGAAGCCGTTACTCACCCGATGTGGAGCCCGGAGGGGGCCCAGCTGTAGATGGTTTCACTGTTATAGTGACCCTTCCTGAAGAAGAAGAAAAAGAATGAAACCAATTCACCACAATGTCAACACCATTATATTCCTGTCGGGTTTGACCAGAAAACCATCATATAGATCTTGGTGTAAAAGTGAGGTTCACAAATCCAATTGATGATTCAAATTTGAGTAAATTTTCAACCATTTCCTTCGAAAAGGAGGTGTGGGCAGGACTGAAAGAATGAACTAACACTGAAGCTGCAAATGGGATAAGCACACCGCTGTGAACAGACTTGCTGGTGAATACTGAAAGGAGACAGCACTAACCTGTTGTAGTAGTTTCCCCAGATGTGGTCGTTGTTTCCTGTGTTGTTGTTGTTGTTGTTGGCACTGCAGACAAAGAAATAACTTTCAAAATCACCAAATTCCAATTCCCACAGTGTTGTGAATTTTACACCGGGGATACGTCATTGATACGAAGCACAAATCTTCAAGAAATTGGTGATTACAGCTACTCACTGGGTATCAAGAAATCTTCATTTGCTTTTTGGTCAAAAACAAGCTGGATTAAATCTGAAAATATTATGAACTCATTGGTACATTTCTCACTTACCAGGAGTGGAAGATGTAGTGGGGGACGTTGTGGTCATTCCTGTTACTGGCTCACAGCAAATGCGCACTTTGTAGTCATAACAAAATCTGTTCTGCTCCACAGCACTTTGAGAGAGTACACAGGTGAGGCCCTTGTCTTTGTCGCATGTCACATTGTCTGGTGACTGGCTTATTGGTTTGTCCGGTTGGTCAACAAACTGACACTGAATGTCCACAATTGTTTCCGAAGGGAAGGAACAATATTTTGTTTTGTTGGGATTCTGCAATTCATAATCGCCAGGGCTGTCCTTAGAAGGTGTATGTTCATTAATCCAGGGTGACCAATGGCCGTGGCAGACGATCTCTGGAAGAGAAAAGCAGAAATGTCGGAGAATATATCAGACACTCATGGACTAACCAAAAGTGGCAATGTCGGATGTGAGAACAGCCAGACTGCATTTGAAATGCTGGAAACATATTTTCTCATCATAATGAATTAACTTATCCATAATATCAGCACGATATCAAGGCAGCAACTTTGACAACATCTGGAAATAATTCTTTTGGAATGGAAATGTCTATGAGCACCAGCACGAAGAACAAACTGTACAGTTTACGAACTGGATTGAAAATTATGCTGAAAATGTGTTAGAATAAGCAGCCACAAAAGGACACAGAATGGGACAAAAGGATCAAATTTACAGATCAAACTGTTGAAACATTAACAATCTGATTTTCCGATAGAGAAACCTCCCAGGGGTGAGCTTGTCACAACACTGTTTTTGTGAATGTGAAAACGTCACTGATTGCAGATTGAGAATACTGAACTTTACAAATAACTCCATCCCAAAGGAATTGGATCAGGCTAAAGGACTGAATTGCTGGACTGGAATTGTCCGAGCCAATGGTGATCAAGGTGCACTTGGAAGAGGATTTGAAAAGATTATTGAGGTCCTGTACGACAAACAAGAGGCTAAGGTTTTGGCTTATCGCACAGCACAGAGCACCACACTCTTTTCTGCTTTGTCAAATTGGACAACCCACAGCAGCCACCACAAAACACTGGAGAATTGTAACACGAGTGTCTTTGCAAGGTCCTCCTAATCTGTGGCAAGAAAGGCTTTCCAACAACAGCATCCTCTCCCAAGACAAGATATTCAGCAGTCAGGCAACAATTACACGTAACCACTTCTGCTGGGCAGGAGATGACATTTGATTGCCTGACACCAGATTCCCAAAGCAACGGCTTTCCCCAGAATGCGGTGATAGAAGGAGACCCCTGCGGGACTGCAGAAACACCTCAGGGCTGTCCCGAAGGATTCCTCATGACATCAAACATCCCCATCAATCCTCATGATCCTTAGTGGAAGGAAGTCATCATCGAAACCGAGGGCGTGTCTAATAGGGAGATTCAATATTGAAGGAAAATCTCAATTACCTGTTGTTGATGAAGCTGTTGTTCCTTTTGTTGTAGTTGTCACTTCTACAGGAAAAGAGAATTATTCAAAACCACTGCACTCTGACTGGAAATCCAGCTGTATTAATAGACTTCCAACATTAGCTTACTGAATTCACAATAAGGCAGCAAGAATGAGGAACATACTGACTACAGCTACTTTCCACCCACATGGAAAGGGCGACAAGACAGTACCAATGGACGGGCATTGTCTCAAAGGGGAATTTCACAACAGCGCACTGGTATGAACGCTTATGTGGACATCATTTCACCTAAGCTCCCACCTCGGATCTACCTTCATTCAAAGAGCAAGAGTGTCTTCCATTTCCCTTTGGAAAGTGTGGTCACAGTGCCTCCCCATGGTGAAATGATGAACCTCTAATGTGTGTTGAAACAAGATCATTTGTTTCATTGAAGAAAACGTAAACATAGAAACTAGAAGCCATTCGGACCTTGGAACCTGCTCATCCATTCATTTTGATCATGGCGGATCATCAAATTCAATATCCTGTTCCCCCTTAACCCCATATCCATTCATCCTTTTCATCCCAAGAGCTGTGCTGCTGGAATTCTGACCTGAATACGAAAATTCACGGTGAAAAAGTACAAAGTAATGTCTTTCCACTGCCTGGAACATGTTCCAACTGAACAGTTTTTGCCTCTGGTTTTGCTGCTGTGCATCAAAAGAAGCCGTCACTCACCCGGTGTGGAGCTGGTAGTGGAGCTGGTTGTAATTGGTGTCCCTGGTTTAGTGGTCACTTCTGAAGAACAAGAAACACAATCAAATCAACTGACGTAGAATAGAAAAGGCAGCAGTGTTCCATTGTGAGATTTATTTCATTGGCTTGTTGCAAATTTAATGTTTGAAATAGTACAATGCGATTCAGGTGTCCTCAACTATTCATTCACTTGCAACCACAACGAAAGAACAACAAGACTAAACAAATGGACGGGCGTTGTCTAAAAGGTGAATTTGACAACACTGCACTGGTGTGAATGCTTACGCGCACAGCATTTCACCTCAGCTCCCACCTTGGATCAACTTGCTGAAGAAGGTGATAGAAGGAGACCCCTGCGGAACAACAGAAACACTTCAGGGCAGTTCTGAAGGATTCCTGATGACATCAAACATCCCCATCAGTTCACGGGAGTGCTTGGCCTCTGACTGACCCAAACGGAAACACATCGATAAACACAGTTTTTCACTGAATGAAATGTAAAATGCTGTGCTTGCTGGAAATCTGATATGCAAACAGAAAGTGCTGGAAATACTCAGCAGGTCTTGCCAGCCTTGCTGAATATTTCCAGCACCACCTGTTTGTATTGCACTTGTTTCCTGCTCATGCTGCTGTTGAAGAAAAGAAGCCGTTACTCACCCGATGTGGAGCCCGGAGGGGGCCCAGCTGTAGATGGTTTCACTGTTATAGTGACCCTTCCTGAAGAAGAAGAAAAAGAATGAAACCAATTCACCACAATGTCAACACCATTATATTCCTGTCGGGTTTGACCAGAAAACCATCATATAGATCTTGGTGTAAAAGTGAGGTTCACAAATCCAATTGATGATTCAAATTTGAGTAAATTTTCAACCATTTCCTTCGAAAAGGAGGTGTGGGCAGGACTGAAAGAATGAACTAACACTGAAGCTGCAAATGGGATAAGCACACCGCTGTGAACAGACTTGCTGGTGAATACTGAAAGGAGACAGCACTAACCTGTTGTAGTAGTTTCCCCAGATGTGGTCGTTGTTTCCTGTGTTGTTGTTGTTGTTGTTGGCACTGCAGACAAAGAAATAACTTTCAAAATCACCAAATTCCAATTCCCACAGTGTTGTGAATTTTACACCGGGGATACGTCATTGATACGAAGCACAAATCTTCAAGAAATTGGTGATTACAGCTACTCACTGGGTATCAAGAAATCTTCATTTGCTTTTTGGTCAAAAACAAGCTGGATTAAATCTGAAAATATTATGAACTCATTGGTACATTTCTCACTTACCAGGAGTGGAAGATGTAGTGGGGGACGTTGTGGTCATTCCTGTTACTGGCTCACAGCAAATGCGCACTTTGTAGTCATAACAAAATCTGTTCTGCTCCACAGCACTTTGAGAGAGTACACAGGTGAGGCCCTTGTCTTTGTCGCATGTCACATTGTCTGGTGACTGGCTTATTGGTTTGTCCGGTTGGTCAACAAACTGACACTGAATGTCCACAATTGTTTCCGAAGGGAAGGAACAATATTTTGTTTTGTTGGGATTCTGCAATTCATAATCGCCAGGGCTGTCCTTAGAAGGTGTATGTTCATTAATCCAGGGTGACCAATGGCCGTGGCAGACGATCTCTGGAAGAGAAAAGCAGAAATGTCGGAGAATATATCAGACACTCATGGACTAACCAAAAGTGGCAATGTCGGATGTGAGAACAGCCAGACTGCATTTGAAATGCTGGAAACATATTTTCTCATCATAATGAATTAACTTATCCATAATATCAACACGATATCAAGGCAGCAACTTTGACAACATCTGGAAATAATTCTTTTGGAATGGAAATGTCTATGAGCACCAGCACGAAGAACAAACTGTACAGTTTACGAACTGGATTGAAAATTATGCTGAAAATGTGTTAGAATAAGCAGCCACAAAAGGACACAGAATGGGACAAAAGGATCAAATTTACAGATCAAACTGTTGAAACATTAACAATCTGATTTTCCGATAGAGAAACCTCCCAGGGGTGAGCTTGTCACAACACTGTTTTTGTGAATGTGAAAACGTCACTGATTGCAGATTGAGAATACTGAACTTTACAAATAACTCCATCCCAAAGGAATTGGATCAGGCTAAAGGACTGAATTGCTGGACTGGAATTGTCTGAGCCAATGGTGATCAAGGTGCACTTGGAAGAGGATTTGAAAAGATTATTGGGGTCCTGTACGACAAACAAGAGGCTAAGGTTTTGGCTTATCGCACAGCACAGAGCACCACACTCTTTTCTGCTTTGTCAAATTGGACAACCCACAGCAGCCACCACAAAACACTGGAGAATTGTAACACGAGTGTCTTTGCAAGGTCCTCCTAATCTGTGGCAAGAAAGGCTTTCCAACAACAGCATCCTCTCCCAAGACAAGATATTCAGCAGTCAGGCAACAATTACACGTAACCACTTCTGCTGGGCAGGAGATGACATTTGATTGCCTGACACCAGATTCCCAAAGCAACGGCTTTCCCCAGAATGCGGTGATAGAAGGAGACCCCTGCGGGACAGCAGAAACACCTCAGGGCTGTCCCGAAGGATTCCTCATGACATCAAACATCCCCATCAATCCTCATGATCCTTAGTGGAAGGAAGTCATCATCGAAACCGAGGGCGTGTCTAATAGGGAGATTCAATATTGAAGGAAAATCTCAATTACCTGTTGTTGAAGAAATTGTTGTTCCTTTTGTTGTAGTTGTCACTTCTACAGGAAAAGAGAATTATTCAAAACCACTGCACTCTGACTGGAAATCCAGCTGTATTAATAGACTTCCAACATTAGCTTACTGAATTCACAATAAGGCAGCAAGAATGAGGAACATACTGACTACAGCTACTTTCCACCCACATGGAAAGGGCGACAAGACAGTACCAATGGACGGGCATTGTCTAAAAGGGGAATTTCACAACAGCGCACTGGTATGAACGCTTATGTGGACATCATTTCACCTAAGCTCCCACCTCGGATCTACCTTCATTCAAAGAGCAAGAGTGTCTTCCATTTCCCTTTGGAAAGTGTGGTCACAGTGCCTCCCCATGGTGAAATGATGAACCTCTAATGTGTGTTGAAACAAGATCATTTGTTTCATTGAAGAAAACGTAAACATAGAAACTAGAAACCATTCGGACCTTGGAACCTGCTCATCCATTCATTTTGATCATGGCGGATCATCAAATTCAATATCCTGTTCCCCCTTAACCCCATATCCATTCATCCTTTTCATCCCAAGAGCTGTGCTGCTGGAATTCTGACCTGAATACGAAAATTCACGGTGAAAAAGTACAAAGTAATGTCTTTCCACTGCCTGGAACATGTTCCAACTGAACAGTTTTTGCCTCTGGTTTTGCTGCTGTGCATCAAAAGAAGCCGTCACTCACCCGGTGTGGAGCTGGTAGTGGAGCTGGTTGTAATTGGTGTCCCTGGTTTAGTGGTCACTTCTGAAGAACAAGAAACACAATCAAATCAACTGACGTAGAATAGAAAAGGCAGCAGTGTTCCATTGTGAGATTTATTTCATTGGCTTGTTGCAAATTTAATGTTTGAAATAGTACAATGCGATTCAGGTGTCCTCAACTATTCATTCACTTGCAACCACAACGAAAGAACAACAAGACTAAACAAATGGACGGGCGTTGTCTAAAAGGTGAATTTGACAACACTGCACTGGTGTGAATGCTTACGCGCACAGCATTTCACCTCAGCTCCCACCTTGGATCAACTTGCTGAAGAAGGTGATAGAAGGAGACCCCTGCGGGACAACAGAAACACTTCAGGGCTGTCCTGAAGGATTCCTGATGACATCAAACATCCCCATCAGTTCACGGGAGTGCTTGGCCTCTGACTGACCCAAACGGAAACACATCGATAAACACAGTTTTTCACTGAATGAAATGTAAAATGCTGTGCTTGCTGGAAATCTGATATGCAAACAGAAAGTGCTGGAAATACTCAGCAGGTCTTGCCAGCCTTGCTGAATATTTCCAGCACCATCTGTTTTTATTGCACTTGTTTCCTGCTCTTGCTGCTGTTGAAGAAAAGAAGCCGTTACTCACCCGATGTGGAGCCCGGAGGGGGCCCAGCTGTAGATGGTTTCACTGTTATAGTGACCCTTCCTGAAGAAGAAGAAAAAGAATGAAACCAATTCACCACAATGTCAACACCATTATATTCCTGTCGAGTTTGACCAGAAAACCATCATATAGATCTTGGTGTAAAAGTGAGGTTCACAAATCCAATTGATGATTCAAATTTGAGTAAATTTTCAACCATTTCCTTCGAAAAGGAGGTGTGGGCAGGACTGAAAGAATGAACTAACACTGAAGCTGCAAATGGGATAAGCACACCGCTGTGAACAGACTTGCTGGTGAATACTGAAAGGAGACAGCACTAACCTGTTGTAGTAGTTTCCCCAGATGTGGTCGTTGTTTCCTGTGTTGTTGTTGTTGTTGTTGGCACTGCAGACAAAGAAATAACTTTCAAAATCACCAAATTCCAATTCCCACAGTGTTGTGAATTTTACACCGGGGATACGTCATTGATACGAAGCACAAATCTTCAAGAAATTGGTGATTACAGCTACTCACTGGGTATCAAGAAATCTTCATTTGCTTTTTGGTCAAAAACAAGCTGGATTAAATCTGAAAATATTATGAACTCATTGGTACATTTCTCACTTACCAGGAGTGGAAGATGTAGTGGGGGACGTTGTGGTCATTCCTGTTACTGGCTCACAGCAAATGCGCACTTTGTAGTCATAACAAAATTTGTTCTGCTCCACAGCACTTTGAGAGAGTACACAGGTGAGGCCCTTGTCTTTGTCGCATGTCACATTGTCTGGTGACTGGCTTATTGGTTTGTCCGGTTGGTCAACAAACTGACACTGAATGTCCACAATTGTTTCCGAAGGGAAGGAACAATATTTTGTTTTGTTGGGATTCTGCAATTCATAATCGCCAGGGCTGTCCTTAGAAGGTGTATGTTCATTAATCCAGGGTGACCAATGGCCGTGGCAGACGATCTCTGGAAGAGAAAAGCAGAAATGTCGGAGAATATATCAGACACTCGTGGACTAACCAAAAGTGGCAATGTCGGATGTGAGAACAGCCAGACTGCATTTGAAATGCTGGAAACATATTTTCTCATCATAATGAATTAACTTATCCATAATATCAACACGATATCAAGGCAGCAACTTTGACAACATCTGGAAATAATTCTTTTGGAATGGAAATGTCTATGAGCACCAGCACAAAGAACAAACTGTACAGTTTACGAACTGGATTGAAAATTATGCTGAAAATGTGTTAGAATAAGCAGCCACAAAAGGACACAGAATGGGACAAAAGGATCAAATTTACAGATCAAACTGTTGAAACATTAACAATCTGATTTTCCGATAGAGAAACCTCCCAGGGGTGAGCTTGTCACAACACTGTTTTTGTGAATGTGAAAACGTCACTGATTGCAGATTGAGAATACTGAACTTTACAAAGAACTCCATCCCAAAGGAATTGGATCAGGCTAAAGGACTGAATTGCTGGACTGGAATTGTCTGAGCCAATGGTGATCAAGGTGCACTTGGAAGAGGATTTGAAAAGATTATTGGGGTCCTGTACGACAAACAAGAGGCTAAGGTTTTGGCTTATCGCACAGCACAGAGCACCACACTCTTTTCTGCTTTGTCAAATTGGACAACCCACAGCAGCCACCACAAAACACTGGAGAATAGTAACACGAGTGTCTTTGCAAGGTCCTCCTAATCTGTGGCAAGAAAGGCTTTCCAACAACAGCATCCTCTCCCAAGACAAGATATTCAGCAGTCAGGCAACAATTACACGTAACCACTTCTGCTGGGCAGGAGATGACATTTGATTGCCTGACACCAGATTCCCAAAGCAACGGCTTTCCCCAGAATGCGGTGATAGAAGGAGACCCCTGCGGGACTGCAGAAACACCTCAGGGCTGTCCCGAAGGATTCCTCATGACATCAAACATCCCCATCAATCCCCATGATCCTTAGTGGAAGGAAGTCATCATCGAAACCGAGGGCGTGTCTAATAGGGAGATTCAATATTGAAGGAAAATCTCAATTACCTGTTGTTGATGAAGCTGTTGTTCCTTTTGTTGTAGTTGTCACTTCTACAGGAAAAGAGAATTATTCAAAACCACTGCACTCTATGACTGGAAATCCAGCTGTATTAATAGACTTCCAACATTAGCTTACTGAATTCACAATAAGGCAGCAAGAATGAGGAACATACTGACTACAGCTACTTTCCACCCACATGGAAAGGGCGACAAGACAGTACCAATGGACGGGCATTGTCTAAAAGGGGAATTTCACAAGAGCGCACTGGTATGAACGCTTATGTGGACATCATTTCACCTCAGCTCCCACCTCGGATCTACCTTCATTCAAAGAGCAAGAGTGTCTTCCATTTCCCTTTGGAAAGTGTGGTCACAGTGCCTACCCATGGTGAAATGATGAACCTCTAATGTGTGTTGAAACAAGATCATTTGTTTCATTGAAGAAAACGTAAACATAGAAACTAGAAGCCATTCGGACCTTGGAACCTGCTCATCCATTCATTTTGATCATGGCGGATCATCAAATTCAATATCCTGTTCCCCCTTAACCCCATATCCATTCATCCTTTTCATCCCAAGAGCTGTGCTGCTGGAATTCTGACCTGAATACGAAAATTAACGGTGAAAAAGTACAAAGTAATGTCTTTCCACTGCCTGGAACATGTTCCAACTGAACAGTTTTTGCCTCTGGTTTTGCTGCTGTGCATCAAAAGAAGCCGTCACTCACCCGGTGTGGAGCTGGTAGTGGAGCTGGTTGTAATTGGTGTCCCTGGTTTAGTGGTCACTTCTGAAGAACAAGAAACACAATCAAATCAACTGACGTAGAATAGAAAAGGCAGCAGTGTTCCATTGTGAGATTTATTTCATTGGCTTGTTGCAAATTTAATGTTTGAAATAGTACAATGCGATTCAGGTGTCCTCAACTATTCATTCACTTGCAACCACAACGAAAGAACAACAAGACTAAACAAATGGACGGGCGTTGTCTAAAAGGTGAATTTGACAACACTGCACTGGTGTGAATGCTTACGCGCACAGCATTTCACCTCAGCTCCCACCTTGGATCAACTTGCTGAAGAAGGTGATAGAAGGAGACCCCTGCGGGACAACAGAAACACTTCAGGGCTGTCCTGAAGGATTCCTGATGACATCAAACATCCCCATCAGTTCACGGGAGTGCTTGACCTCTGACTGACCCAAACGGAAACACATCGATAAACACAGTTTTTCACTGAATGAAATGTAAAATGCTGTGCTTGCTGGAAATCTGATATGCAAACAGTAAGTGCTGGAAATACTCAGCAGGTCTTGCCAGCCTTGCTGAATATTTCCAGCACCATCTGTTTTTATTGCACTTGTTTCCTGCTCTTGCTGCTGTTGAAGAAAAGAAGCCGTTACTCACCCGATGTGGAGCCCGGAGGGGGCCCAGCTGTAGATGGTTTCACTGTTATAGTGACCCTTCCTGAAGAAGAAGAAAAAGAATGAAACCAATTCACCACAATGTCAACACCATTATATTCCTGTCGAGTTTGACCAGAAAACCATCATATAGATCTTGGTGTAAAAGTGAGGTTCACAAATCCAATTGATGATTCAAATTTGAGTAAATTTTCAACCATTTCCTTCGAAAAGGAGGTGTGGGCAGGACTGAAAGAATGAACTAACACTGAAGCTGCAAATGGGATAAGCACACCGCTGTGAACAGACTTGCTGGTGAATACTGAAAGGAGACAGCACTAACCTGTTGTAGTAGTTTCCCCAGATGTGGTCGTTGTTTCCTGTGTTGTTGTTGTTGTTGTTGGCACTGCAGACAAAGAAATAACTTTCAAAATCACCAAATTCCAATTCCCACAGTGTTGTGAATTTTACACCGGGGATACGTCATTGATACGAAGCACAAATCTTCAAGAAATTGGTGATTACAGCTACTCACTGGGTATCAAGAAATCTTCATTTGCTTTTTGGTCAAAAACAAGCTGGATTAAATCTGAAAATATTATGAACTCATTGGTACATTTCTCACTTACCAGGAGTGGAAGATGTAGTGGGGGACGTTGTGGTCACTCCTGTTACTGGCTCACAGCAAATGCGCACTTTGTAGTCATAACAAAATTTGTTCTGCTCCACAGCACTTTGAGAGAGTACACAGGTGAGGCCCTTGTCTTTGTCGCATGTCACATTGTCTGGTGACTGGCTTATTGGTTTGTCCGGTTGGTCAACAAACTGACACTGAATGTCCACAATTGTTTCCGAAGGGAAGGAACAATATTTTGTTTTGTTGGGATTCTGCAATTCATAATCGCCAGGGCTGTCCTTAGAAGGTGTATGTTCATTAATCCAGGGTGACCAATGGCCGTGGCAGACGATCTCTGGAAGAGAAAAGCAGAAATGTCGGAGAATATATCAGACACTCATGGACTAACCAAAAGTGGCAATGTCGGATGTGAGAACAGCCAGACTGCATTTGAAATGCTGGAAACATATTTTCTCATCATAATGAATTAACTTATCCATAATATCAACACGATATCAAGGCAGCAACTTTGACAACATCTGGAAATAATTCTTTTGGAATGGAAATGTCTATGAGCACCAGCACGAAGAACAAACTGTACAGTTTACAAACTGGATTGAAAATTATGCTGAAAATGTGTTAGAATAAGCAGCCACAAAAGGACACAGAATGGGACAAAAGGATTAAATTTACAGATCAAACTGTTGAAACATTAACAATCTGATTTTCCGATAGAGAAACCTCCCAGGGGTGAGCTTGTCACAACACTGTTTTTGTGAATGTGAAAACGTCACTGATTGCAGATTGAGAATACTGAACTTTACAAAGAACTCCATCCCAAAGGAATTGGATCAGGCTAAAGGACTGAATTGCTGGACTGGAATTGTCTGAGCCAATGGTGATCAAGGTGCACTTGGAAGAGGATTTGAAAAGATTATTGGGGTCCTGTACGACAAACAAGAGGCTAAGGTTTTGGCTTATCGCACAGCACAGAGCACCACACTCTTTTCTGCTTTGTCAAATTGGACAACCCACAGCAGCCACCACAAAACACTGGAGAATAGTAACACGAGTGTCTTTGCAAGGTCCTCCTAATCTGTGGCAAGAAAGGCTTTCCAACAACAGCATCCTCTCCCAAGACAAGATATTCAGCAGTCAGGCAACAATTACACGTAACCACTTCTGCTGGGCAGGAGATGACATTTGATTGCCTGACACCAGATTCCCAAAGCAACGGCTTTCCCCAGAATGCGGTGATAGAAGGAGACCCCTGCGGGACTGCAGAAACACCTCAGGGCTGTCCCGAAGGATTCCTCATGACATCAAACATCCCCATCAATCCCCATGATCCTTAGTGGAAGGAAGTCATCATCGAAACCGAGGGCGTGTCTAATAGGGAGATTCAATATTGAAGGAAAATCTCAATTACCTGTTGTTGATGAAGCTGTTGTACCTTTTGTTGTAGTTGTCACTTCTACAGGAAAAGAGAATTATTCAAAACCACTGCACTCTGACTGGAAATCCAGCTGTATTAATAGACTTCCAACATTAGCTTACTGAATTCACAATAAGGCAGCAAGAATGAGGAACATACTGACTACAGCTACTTTCCACCCACATGGAAAGGGCGACAAGACAGTACCAATGGACGGGCATTGTCTAAAAGGGGAATTTCACAACAGCGCACTGGTATGAACGCTTATGTGGACATCATTTCACCTCAGCTCCCACCTCGGATCTACCTTCATTCAAAGAGCAAGAGTGTCTTCCATTTCCCTTTGGAAAGTATGGTCACAGTGCCTCCCAATGGTGAAATGATGAACCTCTAATGTGTGTTGAAACAAGATCATTTGTTTCATTGAAGAAAACGTAAACATAGAAACTAGAAGCCATTCGGACCTTGGAACCTGCTCATCCATTCATTTTGATCATGGTGGATCATCAAATTCAATATCCTGTTCCCCCTTAACCCCATATCCATTCATCCTTTTCATCCCAAGAGCGGTGCTGCTGGAATTCTGACCTGAATACGAAAATTAACGGTGAAAAAGTACAAAGTAATGTCTTTCCACTGCCTGGAACATGTTCCAACTGAACAGTTTTTGCCTCTGGTTTTGCTGCTGCTCATCAAAAGAAGCCGTCACTCACCCGGTGTGGAGCTGGTAGTGGAGCTGGTTGTAATTGGTGTCCCTGGTTTAGTGGTCACTTCTGAAGAACAAGAAACACAATCAAATCAACTGACGTAGAATAGAAAAGGCAGCAGTGTTCCATTGTGAGATTTATTTCATTGGCTTGTTGCAAATTTAATGTTTGAAATAGTACAATGCGATTCAGGTGTCCTCAACTATTCATTCACTTGCAACCACAACGAAAGAACAACAAGACTAAACAAATGGACGGGCGTTGTCTAAAAGGTGAATTTGACAACACTGCACTGGTGTGAATGCTTACGCGCACAGCATTTCACCTCAGCTCCCACCTTGGATCAACTTGCTGAAGAAGGTGATAGAAGGAGACCCCTGCGGGACAACAGAAACACTTCAGGGCTGTCCTGAAGGATTCCTGATGACATCAAACATCCCCATCAGTTCACGGGAGTGCTTGGCCTCTGACTGACCCAAACGGAAACACATCGATAAACACAGTTTTTCACTGAATGAAATGTAAAATGCTGTGCTTGCTGGAAATCTGATATGCAAACAGAAAGTGCTGGAAATACTCAGCAGGTCTTGCCAGCCTTGCTGAATATTTCCAGCACCATCTGTTTTTATTGCACTTGTTTCCTGCTCTTGCTGCTGTTGAAGAAAAGAAGCCGTTACTCACCCGATGTGGAGCCCGGAGGGGGCCCAGCTGTAGATGGTTTCACTGTTATAGTGACCCTTCCTGAAGAAGAAGAAAAAGAATGAAACCAATTCACCACAATGTCAACACCATTATATTCCTGTCGAGTTTGACCAGAAAACCATCATATAGATCTTGGTGTAAAAGTGAGGTTCACAAATCCAATTGATGATTCAAATTTGAGTAAATTTTCAACCATTTCCTTCGAAAAGGAGGTGTGGGCAGGACTGAAAGAATGAACTAACACTGAAGCTGCAAATGGGATAAGCACACCGCTGTGAACAGACTTGCTGGTGAATACTGAAAGGAGACAGCACTAACCTGTTGTAGGAGTTTCCCCAGATGTGGTCGTTGTTTCCTGTGTTGTTGTTGTTGTTGTTGGCACTGCAGACAAAGAAATAACTTTAATAGACTTCCAACATTAGCTTATTCAATTCACAATAAGGCAGCAAGAATGAGGAACATACTGACTACAGCTACTGACGGGCTCAACTAACTTGGAGAATAAAGGGGCAAAGCTGAACAGGAGAAAGACAAATTTTACAAATTTGTTATTGTTTCAGAAATATTCTAAATTACTGAGCGAGAGAAGAAAATGGAAGAATATTAACAATCATACCATGCTAAGGGGAAGATCCATTGATAAGATCTGTCATGGAAACTGCTGAACTTTGACAAAGATGCTGCATATCAGCATCATCGTGTCATGCACATTGGAGAAATTATACCAATATCAGGCTGATATTTACAAACAGGTTCAGGAAATATTGTTGAGCAAGTAGATTTTAGGAGAGAACAGTACACACACAAACACAGAGAAAGCATTTCTCCTCATGTGCACGTTCTCATTGAGCTTCATCTGAATCAGTCCGTTATCAACCAGTTCACTTGGGAAGTCAGGGACTAACTAGAAATAAGTGTGAAGCAGTGTCCTTCTACTGCCTGGAAATTGCTCCAACTCAACAGTTTGCAACACTGGTTTTGCTACTGTGTGTCAAAAGAAGCTTTCACTCACCTGATGTGAAGCTGGTAGTGAAACTGGTTGTTGTTGGTTTGACTGTTGTAGTGATGATTTCTGAAGAATAAGAAACACAATGAAATGTGACATAAAGCAAACACTGTTCCACTGCAAGGTTCATTTGATTGGCTTTGCTGCAAACATGCTGTTTAGAATAGAACATAAGTACTGAAAATGTTGGATGAACTCAGCGGATCTGCCAGCATTTGAGGAAAGAAAGAGAGTTCACGGTTTGGATCTGAATGATCTTTCTGCAGAAGGATTTGTTTTGATTTGATTTGATTTATTACTGTCTCATCTATTAGTATAGGTTGAAAAGTATTGTTTCTGGCACACTGCACAGACAAAGAATATTGTTCGTAGAGTACTCAGGGGAGAAGAAAAGGAAACAGAGCCTAATATCGTGTTACAGTGATCGCTAGGGTGTAGAGAAAGATCAAATTAATACAATGTGCAGATTGTCCATTGGACTCATCTGCCATCCCATGATCCAAAATTTGGCGGCAGCAGGGAAGAAGGTGTTCTTGAGTTGGTTGGTGAGTGTCCTCAGGTTTTTTTGCTGACAGTGGAAGGTGGAAGAGAGAATGTTCCGGATGTATGCGGTCTTTAATTATGCTGGCTGCTTTTTTGAGGAAGTGGAAAGTATGGACAGTGTCAATGGATAGGAGACTATTTGCATGGTGGACGAGGCTTCGTTTCCACCTTTTGAAGTTTCTTGCAGTCTTGGACAGAACAGAATCCATACCAAGTTGCAAAAGAGCTGGAAAGGATGCTTTCTGTGATTCTTCTATCAAAGCTGGTAGCAGACATGCTGAATTTCTTTAGCCTTCTGAGAAAGTAGGGGCTTTGATGGGCTTTCTTACCTATGGCACCAGTGTTGGGGGAACAGGAGACATAGAAGGATCATCTAGATCCAAAATATTAAATCTGTTTCTCTCCACAGATGCTGCCAGACCTGCTGAGTTCTTTCAACATGTTCTGTTTTTATTCGCGATCTCCCGCATCTGCATTGTTTTGGTTCTATTTCAAATATAACAGCTGGATTTAGTTGGCTTCAAATATTCAATCACTCCCACCCACGTGGAAAGGGTGACAAGACAGTACTAATGGACGGGCATTGTCTAAAAGGGGAATTTGACAACAGCGCACTGGTGTGAACGCTTATGCGCACAGCATTTCACCTCAACTCCAACCTCGGATCTACCTTCATTCAAAGAGCAAGAATGTCTTCCATTTCCCTTTGGAAAGTATGGTCACAGTGCCTCCCCATGGTGAAATGATGAACCTCTAATGTGTGTTGAAACAAGATCATTTGTTTCATTGAAGAAAACGTAAACATAGAAACTAGAAGCCATTCGGACCTTGGAACCTGCTCATCCATTCATTTTGAACATGGCGGATCATCAAATTCAATATCCTGTTCCCCCTTAACCCCATATCCATTCATCCTTTTCATCCCAAGAGCGGTGCTGCTGGAATTCTGACCTGAATACGAAAATTAACGGTGAAAAAGTACAAAGTAATGTCTTTCCACTGCCTGGAACATGTTCCAACTGAACAGTTTTTGCCTCTGGTTTTGCTGCTGCGCATCAAAAGAAGCCGTCACTCACCCGGTGTGGAGCTGGTAGTGGAGCTGGTTGTAATTGGTGTCCCTGGTTTAGTGGTCACTTCTGAAGAACAAGAAACACAATCAAATCAACTGACGTAGAATAGAAAAGGCAGCAGTGTTCCATTGTGAGATTTATTTCATTGGCTTGTTGCAAATTTAATGTCTGAAATAGTACAATGCGATTCAGGTGTCCTCAACTATTCATTCACTTGCAACCACAACGAAAGAACAACAAGACTAAAGAAATGGACGGGCGTTGTCTAAAAGGTGAATTTGACAACACTGCACTGGTGTGAATGCTGACGCGCACAGCATTTCACCTCAGCTCCCACCTTGGATCAACTTGCTGAAGAAGGTGATAGAAGGAGACCCCTGCGGGACAACAGAAACACTTCAGGGCTGTCCTGAAGGATTCCTGATGACATCAAACATCCCCATCAGTTCACGGGAGTGCTTGGCCTCTGACTGACCCAAACGGAAACACATCGATAAACACAGTTTTTCACTGAATGAAATGTAAAATGCTGTGCTTGCTGGAAATCTGATATGCAAACAGAAAGTGCTGGAAATACTCAGCAGGTCTTGCCAGCCTTGCTGAATATTTCCAGCACCATCTGTTTTTATTGCACTTGTTTCCTGCTCTTGCTGCTGTTGAAGAAAAGAAGCCGTTACTCACCCGATGTGGAGCCCGGAGGGGGCCCAGGTGTAGATGGTTTCACTGTTATAGTGACCCTTCCTGAAGAAGAAGAAAAAGAATGAAACCAATTCACCACAATGTCAACACCATTATATTCCTGTCGAGTTTGACCAGAAAACCATCATATAGATCTTGGTGTAAAAGTGAGGTTCACAAATCCAATTGATGATTCAAATTTGAGTAAATTTTCAACCATTTCCTTCGAAAAGGAGGTGTGGGCAGGACTGAAAGAATGAACTAACACTGAAGCTGCAAATGGGATAAGCACACCGCTGTGAACAGACTTGCTGGTGAATACTGAAAGGAGACAGCACTAACCTGTTGTAGTAGTTTCCACAGATGTGGTCGTTGTTTCCTGTGTTGTTGTTGTTGTTGTTGGCACTGCAGACAAAGAAATAACTTTCAAAATCACCAAATTCCAATTCCCACAGTGTTGTGAATTTTACACCGGGGATACGTTGTTGATATGAAGCACAAATCTTCAAGAAATTGGTGATTACAGCTACTCACTGGGTATCAAGAAATCTTCATTTGCTTTTTGGTCGAAAACAAGCTGGATTGAATCTGAAAATATTATGAACTCATTGGTACATTTCTCACTTACCAGGAGTGGAAGATGTAGTGGGGGACGTTGTGGTCATTCCTGTTACTGGCTCACAGCAAATGCGCACTTTGTAGTCATAACAAAATCTGTTCTGCTCCACAGCACTTTGAGAGAGTACACAGGTGAGGCCCTTGTCTTTGTCGCATGTCACATTGTCTGGTGACTGGCTTATTGGTTTGTCCGGTTGGTCAACAAACTGACACTGAATGTCCACAATTGTTTCCGAAGGGAAGGAACAATATTTTGTTTTGTTGGGATTCTGCAATTCATAATCGCCAGGGCTGTCCTTAGAAGGTGTATGTTCATTAATCCAGGGTGACCAATGGCCGTGGCAGACGATCTCTGGAAGAGAAAAGCAGAAATGTCGGAGAATATATCAGACACTCATGGACTAACCAAAAGTGGCAATGTCGGATGTGAGAACAGCCAGACTGCATTTGAAATGCTGGAAACATATTTTCTCATCATAATGAATTAACTTATCCATAATATCAACACGATATCAAGGCAGCAACTTTGACAACATCTGGAAATAATTCTTTTGGAATGGAAATGTCTATGAGCACCAGCACGAAGAACAAACTGTACAGTTTACGAACTGGATTGAAAATTATGCTGAAAATGTGTTAGAATAAGCAGCCACAAAAGGACACAGAATGGGACAAAAGGATCAAATTTACAGATCAAACTGTTGAAACATTAACAATCTGATTTTCCGATAGAGAAACCTCCCAGGGGTGAGCTTGTCACAACACTGTTTTTGTGAATGTGAAAACGTCACTGATTGCAGATTGAGAATACTGAACTTTACAAATAACTCCATCCCAAAGGAATTGGATCAGGCTAAAGGACTGAATTGCTGGACTGGAATTGTCCGAGCCAATGGTGATCAAGGTGCACTTGGAAGAGGATTTGAAAAGATTATTGAGGTCCTGTACGACAAACAAGAGGCTAAGGTTTTGGCTTATCGCACAGCACAGAGCACCACACTCTTTTCTGCTTTGTCAAATTGGACAACCCACAGCAGCCACCACAAAACACTGGAGAATTGTAACACGAGTGTCTTTGCAAGGTCCTCCTAATCTGTGGCAAGAAAGGCTTTCCAACAACAGCATCCTCTCCCAAGACAAGATATTCAGCAGTCAGGCAACAATTACACGTAACCACTTCTGCTGGGCAGGAGATGACATTTGATTGCCTGACACCAGATTCCCAAAGCAACGGCTTTCCCCAGAATGCGGTGATAGAAGGAGACCCCTGCGGGACAGCAGAAACACCTCAGGGCTGTCCCGAAGGATTCCTCATGACATCAAACATCCCCATCAATCCCCATGATCCTTAGTGGAAGGAAGTCATCATCGAAACCGAGGGCGTGTCTAATAGGGAGATTCAATATTGAAGGAAAATCTCAATTACCTGTTGTTGATGAAGCTGTTGTTCCTTTTGTTGTAGTTGTCACTTCTACAGGAAAAGAGAATTATTCAAAACCACTGCACTCTGACTGGAAATCCAGCTGTATTAATGGACTTCCAACATTAGCTTACTGAATTCACAATAAGGCAGCAAGAATGAGGAACATACTGACTACAGCTACTTTCCACCCACATGGAAAGGGCGACAAGACAGTACCAATGGACGGGCATTGTCTAAAAGGGGAATTTCACAACAGCGCACTGGTATGAACGCTTATGTGGTCATCATTTCACCTCAGCTCCAACCTCGGATCTACCTTCATTCAAAGAGCAAGAGTGTCTTCCATTTCCCTTTGGAAAGTATGGTCACAGTGCCTCCCCATGGTGAAATGATGAACCTCTTTTGTGTGTTGAAACAAGATCATTTGTTTCATTGAAGAAAACGTAAACATAGAAACTAGAAGCCATTCGGACCTTGGAACCTGCTCATCCACTCATTTTGATCATGGCGGATCATCAAATTCAATATCCTGTTCCCCCTTAACCCCATTTCCATTCATCCTTTTCATCCCAAGAGCGGTGCTGCTGGAATTCTGACCTGAATACGAAAATTAACGGTGAAAAAGTACAAAGTAATGTCTTTCCACTGCCTGGAACATGTTCCAACTGAACAGTTTTTGCCTCTGGTTTTGCTGCTGTGCATCAAAAGAAGCCGTCACTCACCCGGTGTGGAGCTGGTAGTGGAGCTGGTTGTAATTGGTGTCCCTGGTTTAGTGGTCACTTCTGAAGAACAAGAAACACAATCAAATCAACTGACGTAGAATAGAAAAGGCAGCAGTGTTCCATTGTGAGATTTATTTCATTGGCTTGTTGCAAATTTAATGTTTGAAATAGTACAATGCGATTCAGGTGTCCTCAACTATTCATTCACTTGCAACCACAACGTAAGAACAACAAGACTAAACAAATGGACGGGCGTTGTCTAAAAGGTGAATTTGACAACACTGCACTGGTGTGAATGCTTACGCGCACAGCATTTCACCTCAGCTCCCACCTTGGATCAACTTGCTGAAGAAGGTGATAGAAGGAGACCCCTGCGGGACAACAGAAACACTTCAGGGCTGTCCTGAAGGATTCCTGATGACATCAAACATCCCCATCAGTTCACGGGAGTGCTTGGCCTCTGACTGACCCAAACGGAAACACATCGATAAACACAGTTTTTCACTGAATGAAATGTAAAATGCTGTGCTTGCTGGAAATCTGATCTGCAAACAGAAAGTGCTGGAAATACTCAGCAGGTCTTGCCAGCCTTGCTGAATATTTCCAGCACCATCTGTTTTTATTGCACTTGTTTCCTGCTCTTGCTGCTGTTGAAGAAAAGAAGCCGTTACTCACCCGATGTGGAGCCCGGAGGGGGCCCAGCTGTAGATGGTTTCACTGTTATAGTGACCCTTCCTGAAGAAGAAGAAAAAGAATGAAACCAATTCACCACAATGTCAACACCATTATATTCCTGTCGAGTTTGACCAGAAAACCATCATATAGATCTTGGTGTAAAAGTGAGGTTCACAAATCCAATTGATGATTCAAATTTGAGTAAATTTTCAACCATTTCCTTCGAAAAGGAAAGAATGAAAGAATGAACTAACACTGAAGCTGCAAATGGGATAAGCACACCGCTGTGAACAGACTTGCTGGTGAATACTGAAAGGAGACAGCACTAACCTGTTGTAGGAGTTTCCCCAGATGTGGTCGTTGTTTCCTGTGTTGTTGTTGTTGTTGTTGGCACTGCAGACAAAGAAATAACTTTCAAAATCACCAAATTCCAATTCCCACAGTGTTGTGAATTTTACACCGGGGATACGTTATTGATATGAAGCACAAATCTTCAAGAAATTGGTGATTACAGCTACTCACTGGGTATCAAGATTTCTTCATTTGCTTTTTGGTCGAAAACAAGCTGGATTGAATCTGAAAATATTATGAACTCATTGGTACATTTCTCACTTACCAGGAGTGGAAGTTGTAGTGGGGGACGTTGTGGTCATTCCTGTTACTGGCTCACAGCAAACGCGCACTTTGTAGTCATAACAAAATCTGTTCTGCTCCACAGCACTTTGAGAGAGTACACAGGTGAGGCCCTTGTCTTTGTCGCATGTCACATTGTCTGGTGACTGGCTTATTGGTTTGTCCGGTTGGTCAACAAACTGACACTGAATGTCCACAATTGTTTCCGAAGGGAAGGAACAATATTTTGTTTTGTTGGGATTCTGCAATTCATAATCGCCAGGGTTGTCCTTAGAAGGTGTATGTTCATTAATCCAGGGTGACCAATGGCCGTGGCAGACGATCTCTGGAAGAGAAAAGCAGAAATGTCGGAGAATATATCAGACACTCATGGACTAACCAAAAGTGGCAATGTCGGATGTGAGAACAGCCAGACTGCATTTGAAATGCTGGAAACATATTTTCTCATCATAATGAATTAACTTATCCATAATATCAACACGATATCAAGGCAGCAACTTTGACAACATCTGGAAATAATTCTTTTGGAATGGAAATGTCTATGAGCACCAGCACGAAGAACAAACTGTACAGTTTACGAACTGGATTGAAAATTATGCTGAAAATGTGTTAGAATAAGCAGCCACAAAAGGACACAGAATGGGACAAAAGGATCAAATTTACAGATCAAACTGTTGAAACATTAACAATCTGATTTTCCGATAGAGAAACCTCCCAGGGGTGAGCTTGTCACAACACTGTTTTTGTGAATGTGAAAACGTCACTGATTGCAGATTGAGAATACTGAACTTTACAAATAACTCCATCCCAAAGGAATTGGATCAGGCTAAAGGACTGAATTGCTGGACTGGAATTGTCCGAGCCAATGGTGATCAAGGTGCACTTGGAAGAGGATGTGAAAAGATTATTGGGGTCCTGTACGACAAACAAGAGGCTAAGGTTTTGGCTTATCGCACAGCACAGAGCACCACACTCTTTTCTGCTTTGTCAAATTGGACAACCCACAGCAGCCACCACAAAACACTGGAGAATTGTAACACGAGTGTCTTTGCAAGGTCCTCCTAATCTGTGGCAAGAAAGGCTTTCCAACAACAGCATCCTCTCCCAAGACAAGATATTCAGCAGTCAGGCAACAATTACACGTAACCACTTCTGCTGGGCAGGAGATGACATTTGATTGCCTGACACCAGATTCCCAAAGCAACGGCTTTCCCCAGAATGCGGTGATAGAAGGAGACCCCTGCGGGACTGCAGAAACACCTCAGGGCTGTCCCGAAGGATTCCTCATGACATCAAACATCCCCATCAATCCCCATGATCCTTAGTGGAAGGAAGTCATCATCGAAACCGAGGGCGTGTCTAATAGGGAGATTCAATATTGAAGGAAAATCTCAATTACCTGTTGTTGATGAAGCTGTTGTTCCTTTTGTTGTAGTTGTCACTTCTACAGGAAAAGAGAATTATTCAAAACCACTGCACTCTGACTGGAAATCCAGCTGTATTAATAGACTTCCAACATTAGCTTACTGAATTCACAATAAGGCAGCAAGAATGAGGAACATACTGACTACAGCTACTTTCCACCCACATGGAAAGGGCGACAAGACAGTACCAATGGACGGGCATTGTCTAAAAGGGGAATTTCACAACAGCGCACTGGTATGAACGCTTATGTGGACATCATTTCACCTCAGCTCCCACCTCGGATCTACCTTCATTCAAAGAGCAAGAATTTCTTCCATTTCCCTTTGGAAAGTATGGTCACAGTGCCTCCCCATGGTGAAATGATGAACCTCTAATGTGTGTTGAAACAAGATCATTTGTTTCATTGAAGAAAACGTAAACATAGAAACTAGAAGCCATTCGGACCTTGGAACCTGCTCATCCATTCATTTTGAACATGGCGGATCATCAAATTCAATATCCTGTTCCCCCTTAACCCCATATCCATTCATCCTTTTCATCCCAAGAGCGGTGCTGCTGGAATTCTGACCTGAATACGAAAATTCACGGTGAAAAAGTACAAAGTAATGTCTTTCCACTGCCTGGAACATGTTCCAACTGAACAGTTTTTGCCTCTGGTTTTGCTGCTGTGCATCAAAAGAAGCCGTCACTCACCCGGTGTGGAGCTGGTAGTGGAGCTGGTTGTAATTGGTGTCCCTGGTTTAGTGGTCACTTCTGAAGAACAAGAAACACAATCAAATCAACTGACGTAGAATAGAAAAGGCAGCAGTGTTCCATTGTGAGATTTATTTCATTGGCTTGTTGCAAATTTAATGTTTGAAATAGAACAATGCGATTCAGGTGTCCTCAACTATTCATTCACTTGCAACCACAACGAAAGAACAACAAGACTAAACAAATGGACGGGCGTTGTCTAAAAGGTGAATTTGACAACACTGCACTTCTGTGAATGCTTACGCGCACAGCATTTCACCTCAGCTCCCACCTTGGATCAACTTGCTGAAGAAGGTGATAGAAGGAGACCCCTGCGGGACAACAGAAACACTTCAGGGCTGTCCTGAAGGATTCCTGATGACATCAAACATCCCCATCAGTTCACGGGAGTGCTTGGCCTCTGACTGACCCAAACGGAAACACATGGATAAACACAGTTTTTCACTGAATGAAATGTAAAATGCTGTGCTTGCTGGAAATCTGATCTGCAAACAGAAAGTGCTGGAAATACTCAGCAGGTCTTGCCAGCCTTGCTGAATATTTCCAGCACCACCTGTTTTTATTGCACTTGTTTCCTGCTCTTGCTGCTGTTGAAGAAAAGAAGCCGTTACTCACCCGATGTGGAGCCCGGAGGGGGCCCAGCTGTAGATGGTTTCACTGTTATAGTGACCCTTCCTGAAGAAGAAGAAAAAGAATGAAACCAATTCACCACAATGTCAACACCATTATATTCCTGTCGAGTTTGACCAGAAAACCATCATATAGATCTTGGTGTAAAAGTGAGGTTCACAAATCCAATTGATGATTCAAATTTGAGTAAATTTTCAACCATTTCCTTCGAAAAGGAGGTGTGGGCAGGACTGAAAGAATGAACTAACACTGAAGCTGCAAATGGGATAAGCACACCGCTGTGAACAGACTTGCTGGTGAATACTGAAAGGAGACAGCACTAACCTGTTGTAGGAGTTTCCCCAGATGTGGTCGTTGTTTCCTGTGTTGTTGTTGTTGTTGTTGGCACTGCAGACAAAGAAATAACTTTCAAAATCACCAAATTCCAATTCCCACAGTGTTGTGAATTTTACACCGGGGATACGTTATTGATATGAAGCACAAATCTTCAAGAAATTGGTGATTACAGCTACTCACTGGGTATCAAGAAATCTTCATTTGCTTTTTGGTCGAAAACAAGCTGGATTGAATCTGAAAATATTATGAACTCATTGGTACATTTCTCACTTACCAGGAGTGGAAGATGTAGTGGGGGACGTTGTGGTCATTCCTGTTACTGGCTCACAGCAAATGCGCACTTTGTAGTCATAACAAAATCTGTTCTGCTCCACAGCACTTTGAGAGAGTACACAGGTGAGGCCCTTGTCTTTGTCGCATGTCACATTGTCTGGTGACTGGCTTATTGGTTTGTCCGGTTGGTCAACAAACTGACACTGAATGTCCACAATTGTTTCCGAAGGGAAGGAACAATATTTTGTTTTGTTGGGATTCTGCAATTCATAATCGCCAGGGCTGTCCTTAGAAGGTGTATGTTCATTAATCCAGGGTGACCAATGGCCGTGGCAGACGATCTCTGGAAGAGAAAAGCAGAAATGTCGGAGAATATATCAGACACTCATGGACTAACCAAAAGTGGCAATGTCGGATGTGAGAACAGCCAGACTGCATTTGAAATGCTGGAAACATATTTTTTCATCATAATGAATTAACTTATCCATAATATCAACACGATATCAAGGCAGCAACTTTGACAACATCTGGAAATAATTCTTTTGGAATGGAAATGTCGATGAGCACCAGCACGAAGAACAAACTGTACAGTTTACGAACTGGATTGAAAATTATGCTGAAAATGTGTTAGAATAAGCAGCCACAAAAGGACACAGAATGGGACAAAAGGATCAAATTTACAGATCAAACTGTTGAAACATTAACAATCTGATTTTCCGATAGAGAAACCTCCCAGGGGTGAGCTTGTCACAACACTGTTTTTGTGAATGTGAAAACGTCACTGATTGCAGATTGAGAATACTGAACTTTACAAAGAACTCCATCCCAAAGGAATTGGATCAGGCTAAAGGACTGAATTGCTGGACTGGAATTGTCTGAGCCAATGGTGATCAAGGTGCACTTGGAAGAGGATGTGAAAAGATTATTGAGGTCCTGTACGACAAACAAGAGGCTAAGGTTTTGGCTTATCGCACAGCACAGAGCACCACACTCTTTTCTGCTTTGTCAAATTGGACAACCCACAGCAGCCACCACAAAACACTGGAGAATTGTAACACGAGTGTCTTTGCAAGGTCCTCCTAATCTGTGGCAAGAAAGGCTTTCCAACAACAGCATCCTCTCCCAAGACAAGATATTCAGCAGTCAGGCAACAATTACACGTAACCACTTCTGCTGGGCAGGAGATGACATTTGATTGCCTGACACCAGATTCCCAAAGCAACGGCTTTCCCCAGAATGCGGTGATAGAAGGAGACCCCTGCGGGACTGCAGAAACACCTCAGGGCTGTCCCGAAGGATTCCTCATGACATCAAACATCCCCATCAATCCCCATGATCCTTAGTGGAAGGAAGTCATCATCGAAACCGAGGGCGTGTCTAATAGGGAGATTCAATATTGAAGGAAAATCTCAATTACCTGTTGTTGATGAAACTGTTGTACCTTTTGTTGTAGTTGTCACTTCTACAGGAAAAGAGAATTATTCAAAACCACTGCACTCTGACTGGAAATCCAGTTGTATTAATAGACTTCCAACAGTAGCTTACTGAATTCACAATAAGGCAGCAAGAATGAGGAACATACTGACTACAGCTACTTTCCACCCACATGGAAAGGGCGACAAGACAGTACCAATGGACGGGCATTGTCTAAAAGGGGAATTTCACAACAGCGCACTGGTATGAACGCTTATGTGGACATCATTTCACCTCAGCTCCCACCTCGGATCTACCTTCATTCAAAGAGCAAGAATTTCTTCCATTTCCCGTTGGAAAGTATGGTCACAGTGCCTCCCCATGGTGAAATGATGAACCTCTAATGTGTGTTGAAACAAGATCATTTGTTTCATTGAAGAAAACGTAAACATAGAAACTAGAAGCCATTCGGACCTTGGAACCTGCTCATCCATTCATTTTGATCATGGCGGATCATCAAATTCAATATCCTGTTCCCCCTTAACCCCATATCCATTCATCCTTTTCATCCCAAGAGCGGTGCTGCTGGAATTCTGACCTGAATACGAAAATTAATGGTGAAAAAGTACAAAGTAATGTCTTTCCACTGCCTGGAACATGTTCCAACTGAACAGTTTTTGCCTCTGGTTTTGCTGCTGTGCATCAAAAGAAGCCGTCACTCACCCGGTGTGGAGCTGGTAGTGGAGCTGGTTGTAATTGGTGTCCCTGGTTTAGTGGTCACTTCTGAAGAACAAGAAACACAATCAAATCAACTGACGTAGAATAGAAAAGGCAGCAGTGTTCCATTGTGAGATTTATTTCATTGGCTTGTTGCAAATTTAATGTTTGAAATAGTACAATGCGATTCAGGTGTCCTCAACTATTCATTCACTTGCAACCACAACGAAAGAACAACAAGACTAAACAAATGGACGGGCGTTGTCTAAAAGGTGAATTTGACAACACTGCACTGGTGTGAATGCTTACGCGCACAGCATTTCACCTCAGCTCCCACCTTGGATCAACTTGCTGAAGAAGGTGATAGAAGGAGACCCCTGCGGGACAACAGAAACACTTCAGGGCTGTCCTGAAGGATTCCTGATGACATCAAACATCCCCATCAGTTCACGGGAGTGCTTGGCCTCTGACTGACCCAAACGGAAACACATCGATAAACACAGTTTTTCACTGAATGAAATGTAAAATGCTGTGCTTGCTGGAAATCTGATCTGCAAACAGAAAGTGCTGGAAATACTCAGCAGGTCTTGCCAGCCTTGCTGAATATTTCCAGCACCATCTGTTTTTATTGCACTTGTTTCCTGCTCTTGCTGCTGTTGAAGAAAAGAAGCCGTTACTCACCCGATGTGGAGCCCGGAGGGGGCCCAGCTGTAGATGGTTTCACTGTTATAGTGACCCTTCCTGAAGAAGAAGAAAAAGAATGAAACCAATTCACCACAATGTCAACACCATTATATTCCTGTCGAGTTTGACCAGAAAACCATCATATAGATCTTGGTGTAAAAGTGAGGTTCACAAATCCAATTGATGATTCAAATTTGAGTAAATTTTCAACCATTTCCTTCGAAAAGGAGGTGTGGGCAGGTCTGAAAGAATGAACTAACACTGAAGCTGCAAATGGGATAAGCACACCGCTGTGAACAGACTTGCTGGTGAATACTGAAAGGAGACAGCACTAACCTGTTGTAGTAGTTTCCCCAGATGTGGTCGTTGTTTCCTGTGTTGTTGTTGTTGTTGTTGGCACTGCAGACAAAGAAATAACTTTCATAGACTTCCAACATTAGCTTATTTAATTCACAATAAGGCAGCAAGAATGAGGAACATACTGACTACAGCTAGTGACGGGCTCAACTAACTTGGAGAATAAAGAGGCAAAGCTGAACTGGAGAAAGACAAATTTTACAAATTTGTTATTGTTTCAGAAATATTCTAAATTACTGAGCGAGAGAAGAAAATGGAAGAATATTAACAATCATACCATGCTAAGGGGAAGATCCATTGACAAGATCTGTCATGGAAACTGCTGAACTTTGACAAAGATGCTGCATATCAGCATCATCGTGTCATGCACATTGGAGAAATTATTCCAATATCAGGCTGATATTTCGGAACAGGTTCAGGAAATATTGTTGAGCAAGTAGATTTTAGGAGAGAACAGTACACACACAAACACAGAGAAAGCATTTCTCCTCATGTGCACGTTCTCATTGAGCTTCATCTGAATCAGTCCGTTTTGAACCAGTTCACTTGGGAAGTCAGGGACTAACTAGAAATAAGTGTGAAGCAGTGTCCTTCTACTGCCTGGAAATTGCTCCAACTCAACAGTTTGCAACACTGGTTTTGCTACTGTGTGTCAAAAGAAGCTTTCACTCACCTGATGTGAAGCTGGTAGTGAAACTGGTTGTTGTTGGTTTGACTGTTGTAGTGATGATTTCTGAAGAATAAGAAACACAATGAAATGTGACATAAAGCAAACACTGTTCCACTGCAAGGTTCATTTGATTGGCTTTGCTGCAAACATGCTGTTTAGAATAGAACATAAGTACTGAAAATGTTGGATGAACTCAGCGGATCTGCCAGCATTTGAGGAAAGAAAGAGAGTTCACGGTTTGGATCTGAATGATCTTTCTGCAGAAGGATTTGTTTTGATTTGATTTGATTTATTACTGTCTCATCTATTAGTATAGGTTGAAAAGTATTGTTTCTGGCACACTGCACAGACAAAGAATATTGTTCGTAGAGTACTCAGGGGAGAAGAAAAGGAAACAGAGCCTAATATCGTGTTACAGTGATCGCTAGGGTGTAGAGAAAGATCAAATTAATACAATGTGCAGATTGTCCATTGGACTCATCTGCCATCCCATGATCCAAAATTTGGTGGCAGCAGGGAAGAAGGTGTTCTTGAGTTGGTTGGTGAGTGTCCTCAGGTTTTTTTGCTGACAGTGGAAGGTGGAAGAGAGAATGTTCCGGATGTATGCGGTCTTTAATTATGCTGGCTGCTTTTTTGAGGAAGTGGAAAGTATGGACAGTGTCAATGGATAGGAGACTATTTGCATGGTGGACGAGGCTTCGTTTCCACCTTTTGAAGTTTCTTGCAGTCTTGGACAGAACAGAATCCATACCAAGTTGCAAAAGAGCTGGAAAGGATGCTTTCTGTGATTCTTCTATCAAAGCTGGTAGCAGACATGCTGAATTTCTTCAGCCTTCTGAGAAAGTAGGGGCTTTGATGGGCTTTCTTACCTATGGCACCAGTGTTGGGGGAACAGGAGACATAGAAGGATCATCTAGATCCAAAATATTAAATCTGTTTCTCTCCACAGATGCTGCCAGACCTGCTGAGTTCTTTCAACATGTTCTGTTTTTATTCGCGATCTCCCGCATCTGCATTCTTTTGGTTCTATTTCAAATATAACAGCTGGATTTAGTTGGCATCAAATATTCAATCACTTCCACCCACATGGAAAGGGCGACAAGACAGTACTAATGGACGGGCATTGTCTAAAATGGGAATTTGACAACAGCGCACTGGTATGAACGCATATGCGCACAGCATTTCACCCCAACTCCCACCTTGGATCTACCTTCATTCAAAGAGCAAGAATGTCTTCCATTTCCCTTTGGAAAGTATGGTCACAGTGCTCCCCATGGTGAAATGATGAACCTCTAATGTGTGTTGAAACAAGGTCATTTGTTTCATTGAAGAAAATGTAAACATAGAAACTAGAAGTCATTCGGACCTTGGAACCTGCTCATCCATTCATTTTGATCATGGCGGATCATCAAATTCAATATCCTGTTCCCCCTTAACCCCATATCCATTCATCCTTTTCATCCCAAGAGCGGTGCTGCTGGAATTCTGACCTGAATACGAAAATTAATGGTGAAAAAGTACAAAGTAATGTCTTTCCACTGCCTGGAACATGTTCCAACTGAACAGTTTTTGCCTCTGGTTTTGCTGCTGTGCATCAAAAGAAGCCGTCACTCACCCGGTGTGGAGCTGGTAGTGGAGCTGGTTGTAATTGGTGTCCCTGGTTTAGTGGTCACTTCTGAAGAACAAGAAACACAATCAAATCAACTGACGTAGAATAGAAAAGGCAGCAGTGTTCCATTGTGAGATTTATTTCATTGGCTTGTTGCAAATTTAATATTTGAAATAGTACAATGCGATTCAGGTGTCCTCAACTATTCATTCACTTGCAACCACAACGAAAGAACAACAAGACTAAACAAATGGACGGGCGTTGTCTAAAAGGTGAATTTGACAACACTGCACTGGTGTGAATGCTGACGCGCACAGCATTTCATCTCAGCTCCCACCTTGGATCAACTTGCTGAAGAAGGTGATAGAAGGAGACCCCTGCGGGACAACAGAAACACTTCAGGGCTGTCCTGAAGGATTCCTGATGACATCAAACATCCCCATCAGTTCACGGGAGTGCTTGGCCTCTGACTGACCCAAACGGAAACACATCGATAAACACAGTTTTTCACTGAATGAAATGTAAAATGCTGTGCTTGCTGGAAATCTGATATGCAAACAGAAAGTGCTGGAAATACTCAGCAGGTCTTGCCAGCCTTGCTGAATATTTCCAGCACCACCTGTTTTTATTGCACTTGTTTCCTGCTCTTGCTGCTGTTGAAGAAAAGAAGCCGTTACTCACCCGATGTGGAGCCCGGAGGGGGCCCAGCTGTAGATGGTTTCACTGTTATAGTGACCCTTCCTGAAGAAGAAGAAAAAGAATGAAACCAATTCACCACAATGTCAACACCATTATATTCCTGTCGAGTTTGACCAGAAAACCATCATATAGATCTTGGTGTAAAAGTGAGGTTCACAAATCCAATTGATGATTCAAATTTGAGTAAATTTTCAACCATTTCCTTCGAAAAGGAGGTGTGGGCAGGACTGAAAGAATGAACTAACACTGAAGCTGCAAATGGGATATGCACACCGCTGTGAACAGACTTGCTGGTGAATACTGAAAGGAGACAGCACTAACCTGTTGTAGTAGTTTCCCCAGATGTGGTCGTTGTTTCCTGTGTTGTTGTTGTTGTTGTTGGCACTGCAGACAAAGAAATAACTTTCAAAATCACCAGATTCCAATTCCCACAGTGTTGTGAATTTTACACCGGGGATACGTTATTGATATGAAGCACAAATCTTCAAGAAATTGGTGATTACAGCTACTCACTGGGTATCAAGAAATCTTCATTTGCTTTTTGGTCGAAAACAAGCTGGATTGAATCTGAAAATATTATGAACTCATTGGTACATTTCTCACTTACCAGGAGTGGAAGATGTAGTGGGGGACGTTGTGGTCATTCCTGTTACTGGCTCACAGCAAACGCGCACTTTGTAGTCATAACAAAATCTGTTCTGCTCCACAGCACTTTGAGAGAGTACACAGGTGAGGCCCTTGTCTTTGTCGCATGTCACATTGTCTGGTGACTGGCTTATTGGTTTGTCCGGTTGGTCAACAAACTGACACTGAATGTCCACAATTGTTTCCGAAGGGAAGGAACAATATTTTGTTTTGTTGGGATTCTGCAATTCATAATCGCCAGGGCTGTCCTTAGAAGGTGTATGTTCATTAATCCAGGGTGACCAATGGCCGTGGCAGACGATCTCTGGAAGAGAAAAGCAGAAATGTCGGAGAATATATCAGACACTCATGGACTAACCAAAAGTGGCAATGTCGGATGTGAGAACAGCCAGACTGCATTTGAAATGCTGGAAACATATTTTCTCATCATAATGAATTAACTTATCCATAATATCAACACGATATCAAGGCAGCAACTTTGACAACATCTGGAAATAATTCTTTTGGAATGGAAATGTCTATGAGCACCAGCACGAAGAACAAACTGTACAGTTTACGAACTGGATTGAAAATTATGCTGAAAATGTGTTAGAATAAGCAGCCACAAAAGGACACAGAATGGGACAAAAGGATCAAATTTACAGATCAAACTGTTGAAACATTAACAATCTGATTTTCCGATAGAGAAACCTCCCAGGGGTGAGCTTGTCACAACACTGTTTTTGTGAATGTGAAAACGTCACTGATTGCAGATTGAGAATACTGAACTTTACAAAGAACTCCATCCCAAAGGAATTGGATCAGGCTAAAGGACTGAATTGCTGGACTGGAATTGTCTGAGCCAATGGTGATCAAGGTGCACTTGGAAGAGGATGTGAAAAGATTATTGAGGTCCTGTACGACAAACAAGAGGCTAAGGTTTTGGCTTATCGCACAGCACAGAGCACCACACTCTTTTCTGCTTTGTCAAATTGGACAACCCACAGCAGCCACCACAAAACACTGGAGAATTGTAACACGAGTGTCTTTGCAAGGTCCTCCTAATCTGTGGCAAGAAAGGCTTTCCCACAACAGCATCCTCTCCCAAGACAAGATATTCAGCAGTCAGGCAACAATTACACGTAACCACTTCTGCTGGGCAGGAGATGACATTTGATTGCCTGACACCAGATTCCCAAAGCAACGGCTTTCCCCAGAATGCGGTGATAGAAGGAGACCCCTGCGGGACTGCAGGAACACCTCAGGGCTGTCCCAAAGGATTCCTCATGACATCAAACATCCCCATCAATCCCCATGATCCTTAGTGGAAGGAAGTCATCATCGAAACCGAGGGCGTGTCTAATAGGGAGATTCAATATTGAAGGAAAATCTCAATTACCTGTTGTTGATGAAGCTGTTGTTCCTTTTGTTGTAGTTGTCACTTCTACAGGAAAAGAGAATTATTCAAAACCACTGCACTCTGACTGGAAATCCAGCTGTATTAATAGACTTCCAACATTAGCTTACTGAATTCACAATAAGGCAGCAAGAATGAGGAACATACTGACTACAGCTACTTTCCACCCACATGGAAAGGGCGACAAGACAGTACCAATGGACGGGCATTGTCTAAAAGGGGAATTTCACAACAGCGCACTGGTATGAACGCTTATGTGGACCTCATTTCACCTCAGCTCCCACCTCGGATCTACCTTCATTCAAAGAGCAAGAGTGTCTTCCATTTCCCTTTGGAAAGTATGGTCACAGTGCCTCCCCATGGTGAAATGATGAACCTCTAATGTGTGTTGAAACAAGATCATTTGTTTCATTGAAGAAAACGTAAACATAGAAACTAGAAGCCATTCGGACCTTGGAACCTGCTCATCCATTCATTTTGATCATGGTGGATCATCAAATTCAATATCCTGTTCCCCCTTAACCCCATATCCATTCATCCTTTTCATCCCAAGAGCTGTGCTGCTGGAATTGTGACCTGAATACGAAAATTAATGGTGAAAAAGTACAAAGTAATGTCTTTCCACTGCCTGGAACATGTTCCAACTGAACAGTTTTTGCCTCTGGTTTTGCTGCTGTGCATCAAAAGAAGCCGTCACTCACCCGGTGTGGAGCTGGTAGTGGAGCTGGTTGTAATTGGTGTCCCTGGTTTAGTGGTCACTTCTGAAGAACAAGAAACACAATCAAATCAACTGACGTAGAATAGAAAAGGCAGCAGTGTTCCATTGTGAGATTTATTTCATTGGCTTGTTGCAAATTTAATGTTTGAAATAGTACAATGCGATTCAGGTGTCCTCAACTATTCATTCACTTGCAACCACAACGAAAGAACAACAAGACTAAACAAATGGACGGGCGTTGTCTAAAAGGTGAATTTGACAACACTGCACTGGTGTGAATGCTGACGCGCACAGCATTTCACCTCAGCTCCCACCTTGGATCAACTTGCTGAAGAAGGTGATAGAAGGAGACCCCTGCGGAACAACAGAAACACTTCAGGGCTGTCCTGAAGGATTCCTGATGACATCAAACATCCCCATCAGTTCACGGGAGTGCTTGGCCTCTGACTGACCCAAACGGAAACACATCGATAAACACAGTTTTTCACTGAATGAAATTTAAAATGCTGTGCTTGCTGGAAATCTGATATGCAAACAGAAAGTGCTGGAAATACTCAGCAGGTCTTGCCAGCCTTGCTGAATATTTCCAGCACCACCTGTTTTTATTGCACTTGTTTCCTGCTCTTGCTGCTGTTGAAGAAAAGAAGCCGTTACTCACCCGATGTGGAGCCCGGAGGGGGCCCAGCTGTAGATGGTTTCACTGTTATAGTGACCCTTCCTGAAGAAGAAGAAAAAGAATGAAACCAATTCACCACAATGTCAACACCATTATATTCCTGTCGAGTTTGACCAGAAAACCATCATATAGATCTTGGCGTAAAAGTGAGGTTCACAAATCCAATTGATGATTCAAATTTGAGTAAATTTTCAACCATTTTCAACCAAGGAGGTGTGGGCAGGACTGAAAGAATGAACTAACACTGAAGCTGCAAATGGGATAAGCACACCGCTGTGAACAGACTTGCTGGTGAATACTGAAAGGAGACAGCACTAACCTGTTGTAGGAGTTTCCCCAGATGTGGTCGTTGTTTCCTGTGTTGTTGTTGTTGTTGTTGGCACTGCAGACAAAGAAATAACTTTCAAAATCACCAAATTCCAATTCCCACAGTGTTGTGAATTTTACACCGGGGATACGTTATTGATATGAAGCACAAATCTTCAAGAAATTGGTGATTACAGCTACTCACTGGGTGTCAAGAAATCTTCATTTGCTTTTTGGTCGAAAACAAGCTGGATTGAATCTGAAAATATTATGAACTCATTGGTACATTTCTCACTTACCAGGAGTGGAAGATGTAGTGGGGGACGTTGTGGTCATTCCTGTTACTGGCTCACAGCAAACGCGCACTTTGTAGTCATAACAAAATCTGTTCTGCTCCACAGCACTTTGAGAGAGTACACAGGTGAGGCCCTTGTCTTTGTCGCATGTCACATTGTCTGGTGACTGGCTTATTGGTTTGTCCGGTTGGTCAACAAACTGACACTGAATGTCCACAATTGTTTCCGAAGGGAAGGAACAATATTTTGTTTTGTTGGGATTCTGCAATTCATAATCGCCAGGGCTGTCCTTAGAAGGTGTATGTTCATTAATCCAGGGTGACCAATGGCCGTGGCAGACGATCTCTGGAAGAGAAAAGCAGAAATGTCGGAGAATATATCAGACACTCATGGACTAACCAAAAGTGGCAATGTCGGATGTGAGAACAGCCAGACTGCATTTGAAATGCTGGAAACATATTTTCTCATGATAATGAATTAACTTATCCATAATATCAACACGATATCAAGGCAGCAACTTTGACAACATCTGGAAATAATTCTTTTGGAATGGAAATGTCTATGAGCACCAGCACGAAGAACAAACTGTACAGTTTACGAACTGGATTGAAAATTATGCTGAAAATGTGTTAGAATAAGCAGCCACAAAAGGACACAGAATGGGACAAAAGGATCAAATTTACAGATCAAACTGTTGAAACATTAACAATCTGATTTTCCGATAGAGAAACCTCCCAGGGGTGAGCTTGTCACAACACTGTTTTTGTGAATGTGAAAACGTCACTGATTGCAGATTGAGAATACTGAACTTTACAAATAACTCCATCCCAAAGGAATTGGATCAGGCTAAAGGACTGAATTGCTGGACTGGAATTGTCTGAGCCAATGGTGATCAAGGTGCACTTGGAAGAGGATTTGAAAAGATTATTGGGGTCCTGTACGACAAACAAGAGGCTAAGGTTTTGGCTTATCGCACAGCACAGAGCACCACACTCTTTTCTGCTTTGTCAAATTGGACAACCCACAGCAGCCACCACAAAACACTGGAGAATTGTAACACGAGTGTCTTTGCAAGGTCCTCCTAATCTGTGGCAAGAAAGGCTTTCCAACAACAGCATCCTCTCCCAAGACAAGATATTCAGCAGTCAGGCAACAATTACACATAACCACTTCTGCTGGGCAGGAGATGACATTTGATTGCCTGACACCAGATTCCCAAAGCAACGGCTTTCCCCAGAATGCGGTGATAGAAGGAGACCCCTGCGGGACAGCAGAAACACCTCAGGGCTGTCCCGAAGGATTCCTCATGACATCAAACATCCCCATCAATCCCCATGATCCTTAGTGGAAGGAAGTCATCATCGAAACCGAGGGCGTGTCTAATAGGGAGATTCAATATTGAAGGAAAATCTCAATTACCTGTTGTTGATGAAGCTGTTGTTCCTTTTGTTGTAGTTGTCACTTCTACAGGAAAAGAGAATTATTCAAAACCACTGCACTCTGACTGGAAATCCAGCTGTATTAATAGACTTCCAACATTAGCTTACTGAATTCACAATAAGGCAGCAAGAATGAGGAACATACTGACTACAGCTACTTTCCACCCACATGGAAAGGGCGACAAGACAGTACCAATGGACGGGCATTGTCTAAAAGGGGAATTTCACAACAGCGCACTGGTATGAACGCTTATGTGGACATCATTTCACCTCAGCTCCCACCTCGGATCTACCTTCATTCAAAGAGCAAGAGTGTCTTCCATTTCCCTTTGGAAAGTATGGTCACAGTGCCTCCCCATGGTGAAATGATGAACCTCTAATGTGTGTTGAAACAAGATCATTTGTTTCATTGAAGAAAACGTAAACATAGAAACTAGAAGCCATTCGGACCTTGGAACCTGCTCATCCATTCATTTTGATCATGGGGGATCATCAAATTCAATATCCTGTTCCCCCTTAACCCCATATCCATTCATCCTTTTCATCCCAAGAGCTGTGCTGCTGGAATTCTGAACTGAATACGAAAATTAATGGTGAAAAAGTACAAAGTAATGTCTTTCCACTGCCTGGAACATGTTCCAACTGAACAGTTTTTGCCTCTGGTTTTGCTGCTGTGCATCAAAAGAAGCCGTCACTCACCCGGTGTGGAGCTGGTAGTGGAGCTGGTTGTAATTGGTGTCCCTGGTTTAGTGGTCACTTCTGAAGAACAAGAAACACAATCAAATCAACTGACGTAGAATAGAAAAGGCAGCAGTGTTCCATTGTGAGATTTATTTCATTGGCTTGTTGCAAATTTAATGTTTGAAATAGTACAATGCGATTCAGGTGTCCTCAACTATTCATTCACTTGCAACCACAACGAAAGAACAACAAGACTAAACAAATGGACGGGCGCTGTCTAAAAGGTGAATTTGACAACACTGCACTGGTGTGAATGCTTACGCGCACAGCATTTCACCTCAGCTCCCACCTTGGATCAACTTGCTGAAGAAGGTGATAGAAGGAGACCCCTGCGGGACAACAGAAACACTTCAGGGCTGTCCTGAAGGATTCCTGATGACATCAAACATCCCCATCAGTTCACGGGAGTGCTTGGCCTCTGACTGACCCAAACGGAAACACATCGATAAACACAGTTTTTCACTGAATGAAATGTAAAATGCTGTGCTTGCTGGAAATCTGATATGCAAACAGAAAGTGCTGGAAATACTCAGCAGGTCTTGCCAGCCTTGCTGAATATTTCCAGCACCATCTGTTTTTATTGCACTTGTTTCCTGCTCTTGCTGCTGTTGAAGAAAAGAAGCCGTTACTCACCCGATGTGGAGCCCGGAGGGGGCCCAGCTGTAGATGGTTTCACTGTTATAGTGACCCTTCCTGAAGAAGAAGAAAAAGAATGAAACCAATTCACCACAATGTCAACACCATTATATTCCTGTCGAGTTTGACCAGAAAACCATCATATAGATCTTGGTGTAAAAGTGAGGTTCACAAATCCAATTGATGATTCAAATTTGAGTAAATTTTCAACCATTTCCTTCGAAAAGGAGGTGTGGGCAGGACTGAAAGAATGAACTAACACTGAAGCTGCAAATGGGATAAGCACACCACTGTGAACAGACTCGCTGGTGAATACTGAAAGGAGACAGCACTAACCTGTTGTAGGAGTTTCCCCAGATGTGGTCGTTGTTTCCTGTGTTGTTGTTGTTGTTGTTGGCACTGCAGACAAAGAAATAACTTTCAAAATCACCAAATTCCAATTCCCACAGTGTTGTGAATTTTACACCGGGGATACGTTATTGATATGAAGCACAAATCTTCAAGAAATTGGTGATTACAGCTACTCACTGGGTATCAAGAAATCTTCATTTGCTTTTTGGTCGAAAACAAGCTGGATTGAATCTGAAAATATTATGAACTCATTGGTACATTTCTCACTTACCAGGAGTGGAAGATGTAGTGGGGGACGTTGTGGTCATTCCTGTTACTGGCTCACAGCAAACGCGCACTTTGTAGTCATAACAAAATCTGTTCTGCTCCACAGCACTTTGAGAGAGTACACAGGTGAGGCCCTTGTCTTTGTCGCATGTCACATTGTCTGGTGACTGGCTTATTGGTTTGTCCGGTTGGTCAACAAACTGACACTGAATGTCCACAATTGTTTCCGAAGGGAAGGAACAATATTTTGTTTTGTTGGGATTCTGCAATTCATAATCGCCAGGGCTGTCCTTAGAAGGTGTATGTTCATTAATCCAGGGTGACCAATGGCCGTGGCAGACGATCTCTGGAAGAGAAAAGCAGAAATGTCGGAGAATATATCAGACACTCATGGACTAACCAAAAGTGGCAATGTCGGATGTGAGAACAGCCAGACTGCATTTGAAATGCTGGAAACATATTTTCTCATCATAATGAATTAACTTATCCATAATATCAACACGATATCAAGGCAGCAACTTTGACAACATCTGGAAATAATTCTTTTGGAATGGAAATGTCTATGAGCACCAGCACGAAGAACAAACTGTACAGTTTACGAACTGGATTGAAAATTATGCTGAAAATGTGTTAGAATAAGCAGCCACAAAAGGACACAGAATGGGACAAAAGGGTCAAATTTACAGATCAAACTGTTGAAACATTAACAATCTGATTTTCCGATAGAGAAACCTCCCAGGGGTGAGCTTGTCACAACACTGTTTTTATGAATGTGAAAACGTCACTGATTGCAGATTGAGAATACTGAACTTTACAAATAACTCCATCCCAAAGGAATTGGATCAGGCTAAAGGACTGAATTGCTGGACTGGAATTGTCTGAGGCAATGGTGATCAAGGTGCACTTGGAAGAGGATTTGAAAAGATTATTGGGGTCCTGTACGACAAACAAGAGGCTAAGGTTTTGGCTTATCGCACAGCACAGAGCACCACACTCTTTTCTGCTTTGTCAAATTGGACAACCCACAGCAGCCACCACAAAACACTGGAGAATTGTAACACGAGTGTCTTTGCAAGGTCCTCCTAATCTGTGGCAAGAAAGGCTTTCCAACAACAGCATCCTCTCCCAAGACAAGATATTCAGCAGTCAGGCAACAATTACACGTAACCACTTCTGCTGGGCAGGAGATGACATTTGATTGCCTGACACCAGATTCCCAAAGCAACGGCTTTCCCCAGAATGCGGTGATAGAAGGAGACCCCTGCGGGACAGCAGAAACACCTCAGGGCTGTCCCGAAGGATTCCTCATGACATCAAACAGCCCCATCAATCCCCATGATCCTTAGTGGAAGGAAGTCATCATCGAAACCGAGGGCGTGTCTAATAGGGAGATTCAATATTGAAGGAAAATCTCAATTACCTGTTGTTGATGAAGCTGTTGTTCCTTTTGTTGTAGTTGTCACTTCTACAGGAAAAGAGAATTATTCAAAACCACTGCACTCTGACTGGAAATCCAGCTGTATTAATAGACTTCCAACATTAGCTTATTTAATTCACAATAAGGCAGCAAGAATGAGGAACATACTGACTACAGCTACTTTCCACCCACATGGAAAGGGCGACAAGACAGTACCAATGGACGGGCATTGTCTAAAAGGGGAATTTCACAACAGCGCACTGGGATGAACGCTTATGTGGACATCATTTCACCTCAGCTCCCACCTCGGATCTACCTTCATTCAAAGAGCAAGAATTTCTTCCATTTCCCTTTGGAAAGTATGGTCACAGTGCCTCCCCATGGTGAAATGATGAACCTCTAATGTGTGTTGAAACAAGATCATTTGTTTCATTGAAGAAAACGTAAACATAGAAACTAGAAGCCATTCGGACCTTGGAACCTGCTCATCCATTCATTTTGATCATGGTGGATCATCAAATTCAATATCCTGTTCCCCCTTAACCCCATATCCATTCATCCTTTTCATCCCAAGAGCGGTGCTGCTGGAATTCTGACCTGAATACGAAAATTAATGGTGAAAAAGTACAAAGTAATGTCTTTCCACTGCCTGGAACATGTTCCAACTGAACACGTTTTGCCTCTGGTTTTGCTGCTGTGCATCAAAAGAAGCCGTCACTCACCCGGTGTGGAGCTGGTCGTGGAGCTGGTTGTAATTGGTGTCCCTGGTTTAGTGGTCACTTCTGAAGAACAAGAAACACAATCAAATCAACTGACGTAGAATCGAAAAGGCAGCAGTGTTCCATTGTGAGATTTATTTCATTGGCTTGTTGCAAATTTAATGTTTGAAATAGTACAATGCGATTCAGGTGTCCTCAACTATTCATTCACTTGCAACCACAACGAAAGAACAACAAGACTAAACAAATGGACGGGCGTTGTCTAAAAGGTGAATTTGACAAAACTGCCCTGGTGTGAATGCTTACGCGCACAGCATTTCACCTCAGCTCCCACCTTGGATCAACTTGCTGAAGAAGGTGATAGAAGGAGACCCCTGCGGGACAACAGAAACACTTCAGGGCTGTCCTGAAGGATTCCTGATGACATCAAACATCCCCATCAGTTCACGGGAGTGCTTGGCCTCTGACTGACCCAAACGGAAACACATCGATAAACACAGTTTTTCACTGAATGAAATGTAAAATGCTGTGCTTGCTGGAAATCTGATCTGCAAACAGAAAGTGCTGGAAATACTCAGCAGGTCTTGCCAGCCTTGCTGAATATTTCCAGCACCACCTGTTTTTATTGCACTTGTTTCCTGCTCTTGCTGCTGTTGAAGAAAAGAAGCCGTTACTCACCCGATGTGGAGCCCGGAGGGGGCCCAGCTGTAGATGGTTTCACTGTTATAGTGACCCTTCCTGAAGAAGAAGAAAAAGAATGAAACCAATTCACCACAATGTCAACACCATTATATTCCTGTCGAGTTTGACCAGAAAACCATCATATAGATCTTGGTGTAAAAGTGAGGTTCACAAATCCAATTGATGATTCAAATTTGAGTAAATTTTCAACCATTTCCTTCGAAAAGGAGGTGTGGGCAGGACTGAAAGAATGAACTAACACTGAAGCTGCAAATGGGATAAGCACACTGCTGTGAACAGACTTGCTGGTGAATACTGAAAGGAGACAGCACTAACCTGTTGTAGGAGTTTCCCCAGATGTGGTCGTTGTTTCCTGTGTTGTTGTTGTTGTTGTTGGCACTGCAGACAAAGAAATAACTTTCAAAATCACCAAATTCCAATTCCCACAGTGTTGTGAATTTTACACCAGGGATACGTTATTGATATGAAGCACAAATCTTCAAGAAATTGGTGATTACAGCTACTCACTGGGTATCAAGAAATCTTCATTTGCTTTTTGGTCGAAAACAAGCTGGATTGAATCTGAAAATATTATGAACTCATTGGTACATTTCTCACTTACCAGGAGTGGAAGATGTAGTGGGGGACGTTGTGGTCATTCCTGTTACTGGCTCACAGCAAACGCGCACTTTGTAGTCATAACAAAATCTGTTCTGCTCCACAGCACTTTGAGAGAGTACACAGGTGAGGCCCTTGTCTTTGTCGCATGTCACATTGTCTGGTGACTGGCTTATTGGTTTGTCCGGTTGGTCAACAAACTGACACTGAATGTCCACAATTGTTTCCGAAGGGAAGGAACAATATTTTGTTTTGTTGGGATTCTGCAATTCATAATCGCCAGGGCTGTCCTTAGAAGGTGTATGTTCATTAATCCAGGGTGACCAATGGCCGTGGCAGACGATCTCTGGAAGAGAAAAGCAGAAATGTCGGAGAATATATCAGACACTCATGGACTAACCAAAAGTGGCAATGTCGGATGTGAGAACAGCCAGACTGCATTTGAAATGCTGGAAACATATTTTCTCATCATAATGAATTAACTTATCCATAATATCAACACGATATCAAGGCAGCAACTTTGACAACATCTGGAAATAATTCTTTTGGAATGGAAATGTCTATGAGCACCAGCACGAAGAACAAACTGTACAGTTTACGAACTGGATTGAAAATTATGCTGAAAATGTGTTAGAATAAGCAGCCACAAAAGGACACAGAATGGGACAAAAGGATCAAATTTACAGATCAAACTGTTGAAACATTAACAATCTGATTTTCCGATAGAGAATCCTCCCAGGGGTGAGCTTGTCACTACACTGTTTTTGTGAATGTGAAAACGTCACTGATTGCAGATTGAGAATACTGAACTTGACAAATAACTCCATCCCAAAGGAATTGTATCAGGCTAAAGGACTGAATTGCTGGACTGGAATTGTCTGAGGCAATGGTGATCAAGGTGCACTTGGAAGAGGATTTGAAAAGATTATTGGGGTCCTGTACGACAAACAAGAGGCTAAGGTTTTGGCTTATCGCACAGCACAGAGCACCACACTCTTTTCTGCTTTGTCAAATTGGACAACCCACAGCAGCCACCACAAAACACTGGAGAATTGTAACACGAGTGTCTTTGCAAGGTCCTCCTAATCTGTGGCAAGAAAGGCTTTCCAACAACAGCATCCTCTCCCAAGACAAGATATTCAGCAGTCAGGCAACAATTACACGTAACCACTTCTGCTGGGCAGGAGATGACATTTGATTGCCTGACACCAGATTCCCAAAGCAACGGCTTTCCCCAGAATGCGGTGATAGAAGGAGACCCCTGCGGGACAGCAGAAATACCTCAGGGCTGTCCCGAAGGATTCCTCATGACATCAAACATCCCCATCAATCCCCATGATCCTTAGTGGAAGGAAGTCATCATCGAAACCGAGGGCGTGTCTAATAGGGAGATTCAATATTGAAGGAAAATCTCAATTACCTGTTGTTGATGAAGCTGTTGTTCCTTTTGTTGTAGTTGTCACTTCTACAGGAAAAGAGAATTATTCAAAACCACTGCACTCTGACTGGAAATCCAGCTGTATTAATAGACTTCCAACATTAGCTTATTTAATTCACAATAAGGCAGCAAGAATGAGGAACATACTGACTACAGCTACTTTCCACCCACATGGAAAGGGCGACAAGACAGTACCAATGGACGGGCATTGTCTAAAAGGGGAATTTCACAACAGCGCACTGGTATGAACGCTTATGTGGACATCATTTCACCTCAGCTCCCACCTCGGATCTACCTTCATTCAAAGAGCAAGAATTTCTTCCATTTCCCTTTGGAAAGTATGGTCACAGTGCCTCCCCATGGTGAAATGATGAACCTCTAATGTGTGTTGAAACAAGATCATTTGTTTCATTGAAGAAAACGTAAACATAGAAACTAGAAGCCATTCGGACCTTGGAACCTGCTCATCCATTCATTTTGATCATGGTGGATCATCAAATTCAATATCCTGTTCCCCCTTAACCCCATATCCATTCATCCTTTTCATCCCAAGAGCGGTGCTGCTGGAATTCTGACCTGAATACGAAAATTAATGGTGAAAAAGTACAAAGTAATGTCTTTCCACTGCCTGGAACATGTTCCAACTGAACAGTTTTTGCCTCTGGTTTTGCTGCTGTGCATCAAAAGAAGCCGTCACTCACCCGGTGTGGAGCTGGTAGTGGAGCTGGTTGTAATTGGTGTCCCTGGTTTAGTGGTCACTTCTGAAGAACAAGAAACACAATCAAATCAACTGACGTAGAATAGAAAAGGCAGCAGTGTTCCATTGTGAGATTTATTTCATTGGCTTGTTGCAAATTTAATGTTTGAAATAGTACAATGCGATTCAGGTGTCCTCAACTATTCATTCACTTGCAACCACAACGTAAGAACAACAAGACTAAACAAATGGACGGGCGTTGTCTAAAAGGTGAATTTGACAACACTGCACTGCTGTGAATGCTTACGCGCACAGCATTTCACCTCAGCTCCCACCTTGGATCAACTTGCTGAAGAAGGTGATAGAAGGAGACCCCTGCGGGACAACAGAAACACTTCAGGGCTGTCCTGAAGGATTCCTGATGACATCAAACATCCCCATCAGTTCACGGGAGTGCTTGGCCTCTGACTGACCCAAACGGAAACACATCGATAAACACAGTTTTTCACTGAATGAAATGTAAAATGCTGTGCTTGCTGGAAATCTGATCTGCAAACAGAAAGTGCTGGAAATACTCAGCAGGTCTTGCCAGCCTTGCTGAATATTTCCAGCACCACCTGTTTTTATTGCACTTGTTTCCTGCTCTTGCTGCTGTTGAAGAAAAGAAGCCGTTACTCACCCGATGTGGAGCCCGGAGGGGGCCCAGCTGTAGATGGTTTCACTGTTATAGTGACCCTTCCTGAAGAAGAAGAAAAAGAATGAAACCAATTCACCACAATGTCAACACCATTATATTCCTGTCGAGTTTGACCAGAAAACCATCATATAGATCTTGGTGTAAAAGTGAGGTTCACAAATCCAATTGATGATTCAAATTTGAGTAAATTTTCAACCATTTCCTTCGAAAAGGAGGTGTGGGCAGGACTGAAAGAATGAACTAACACTGAAGCTGCAAATGGGATAAGCACACCGCTGTGAACAGACTTGCTGGTGAATACTGAAAGGAGACAGCACTAACCTGTTGTAGGAGTTTCCCCAGATGTGGTCATTGTTTCCTGTGTTGTTGTTGTTGTTGTTGGCACTGCAGACAAAGAAATAACTTTCAAAATCACCAAATTCCAATTCCCACAGTGTTGTGAATTTTACACCGGGGATACGTTATTGATATGAAGCACTTAACTTATCCATAATAGCAACACGATATCAAGGCAGCAACTTTGACAACATCTGGAAATAATTCTTTTGGAATGGAAATGTCTATGAGCACCAGCACGAAGAACAAACTGTACAGTTTACGAACTGGATTGAAAATTATGCTGAAAATGTGTTAGAATAAGCAGCCACAAAAGGACACAGAATGGGACAAAAGGATCAAATTTACAGATCAAACTGTTGAAACATTAACAATCTGATTTTCCGATAGAGAAACCTCCCAGGGGTGAGCTTGTCACAACACTGTTTTTGTGAATGTGAAAACGTCACTGATTGCAGATTGAGAATACTGAACTTGACAAATAACTCCATCCCAAAGGATGGATATAGATCTTGGTGTAAAAGTGAGGTTCACAAATCCAATTGATGATTCAAGTTTGAGTAAATTTTCAACCAATTCCTTCGAAAAGGAGGTGTGGGCAGGACTGAAAGAATGAACTAACACTGAAGCTGATAAGCACACCGCTGTGAACAGACTTGCTGGTGAATACTGAAATGAGAAGCACTAACCTGTTGTAGTAGTTTTCCCAGATGTGGTCGTTGTTTCCTGTGTTGTTGTTGTTGGCACTGCAGACAGAGAAAGAACTTTCAAAATCAACACGATATCAAGGCAGCAATTTTGACAACACCTGGAAGTAATTCTTTTGGAATTGAAATGTCTGCAGACTTGGAGCACCAGCACGAAGAACAAACTGACAGTTTAGTGACAGGATTGAAAATTAAACTTTAAATATGTTAGAATAAGCAGCCACAAAAGGACACAGAAGTGGATGAAAGGATCAAATTTACAGATCAAACTGTTGAAACATTAACAATCTGATTTTCCGATAGAGAAACCTCCCAGGGGTGAGCTTGTCACAACACCGTTTTTGTGAATGTGAAAACGTCACTGATTGCAGATTGAGAATACTGAACTTGACAAATAACTCCATCCCAAAGGAATTGGATCAGGCTAAAGGACTGAATTGCTGGACTGGAATTGTCTGAGCCAATGGTGATCAAGGTGCACTTGGAAGAGGATTTGAAAAGATTATTGGGGTCCTGTACGACAAACAAGAGGCTAAGGTTTTGGCTTATCGCACAGCACAGAGCACCACACTCTTTTCTGCTTTGTCAAATTGGACAACCCACAGCAGCCACCACAAAACACTGGAGAATTGTAACACGAGTGTCTTTGCAAGGTCCTCCTAATCTGTGGCAAGAAAGGCTTTCCCACAACAGCATCCTCTCCCAAGACAAGATATTCAGCAGTCAGGCAACAATTACACGTAACCACTTCCGCTGGGCAGGAGATGACATTTGATTGCCTGACACCAGATTCCCAAAGCAACGGCTTTCCCCAGAATGCGGTGATAGAAGGAGACCCCTGCGGGACAGCAGAAACACCTCAGGGCTGTCCCGAAGGATTCCTCATGACATCAAACATCCCCATCAATCCCCATGATCCTTAGTGGAAGGAAGTCATCATCGAAACCGAGGGCGTGTCTAATAGGGAGATTCAATATTGAAGGAAAATCTCAATTACCTGTTGTTGATGAAGCTGTTGTTCCTTTTGTTGTAGTTGTCACTTCTACAGGAAAAGAGAATTATTCAAAACCACTGCACTCTGACTGGAAATCCAGCTGTATTAATAGACTCAGGGAAGAAGAAAAGGAAACAGAGCCTAATATCATGTTACAGTGATAGCTAGTGTGTAGAGAAAGATCAAATTAATACAATGTGCAGATTGTCCATTGGACTCGTCTGCCATCCCATGATCTTTAGTGGAAGGAAGTCATCATCGAAACCGAGGGCGTGTCTCATAGGGAGATTCCAATATTGAAGGAAAATCTCAATTACCTGTTGTTGAAGAAATTGTTGTTCCTTTTGTTGTAGTTGTCACTTCTACAGGAAAAGAGAATTATTCAAAACCACTGCACTCTGACTGGAAATCCAGCTGTATTAATAGACTCCCAACATTAGCTTATTTAATTCACAATAAGGCAGCAAGAATGAGGAACATACTGACTACAGCTAGTGACGGGCTCAACTAACTTGGAGAATAAAGGGGCAAAGCTGAACAGGAGAAGGACAAATTGTACAAATTGTTATTGTTTCAGAAATATTCTAAATTACTGAGCGAGAGAAGAAAATGGAAGAATACTAACAATCATACCATGCTAAGGGGAACATCCATTGATAAGATCTGTCATGGAAACTGCTGAACTTTGACAAAGATGCTGCATATCAGCATCATCGTGTCATGCACATTGGAGAAATTATTCCAATATCAGGCTGATATTTCGGAACAGGTTCAGGAAATATTGTTGAGCAAGTAGATTTTAGGAGAGAACAGTACACACACAAACACAGAGAAAGCATTTCTCCTCATGTGCACGTTCTCATTGAGCTTCATCTGAATCAGTCCGTTATCAACCAGTTCACTTGGGAAGTCAGGGACTAACTAGAAATAAATGTGTAGCAGTGTCCTTCCACTGCCTGGAAATTGCTCCAACTAAACAGTTTGCAACACTGGTTTTGCCACTGTGTGTCAAAAGAAGCTTTCACTCGCCCGGTATGCGGCTGGTAGTGGAACTGGTTGTTCTTGATATTATTGGTTTACTGGCCACTTCTGAAGAACAAGAAACGCAATCAAATCTCCCGCAATGCAACGTAATGCTTGCAATGTTTCACTGCAAGGTTTATTTGATTGGCTTTTCTACAAACATGCTATGTTGATTAGACCATAATATAGAAAATGGTGGATGTCCTCAGCAGATCTACCAGTATTTCTGGAGAGAAATTGATTTAATGTTTCGGACCTAACTGATCTCCGTGCAGAAGGATCTGTGGAAGGGTCATCTAGTAATGAAATACTGGTGCAAATTTTCCTGTTCCGCCTGCCATGTGATTCAAAGTGGGCGAGCACCGGACAACAGAAAGATCCACTGACGTTGGTGGGATTTTCTATTTTCAGGGCAAATGCAACCAGAAAATCCCGTGTCTTAACTCCGTTTCTCTCCACAGATGCTGCTGACGTGCTGAACTCATCCAGCATTATCTTTAAATCAACATTTCCAGCATCTGCAGTATTTTGCTTTTATTTTATCATAAAATAACGTCTGAATTCGGTGATCTTCAAATATTCAATTACTTCCACGCACATGGACGATATGGATATTCAGAAGGCTAAGGTTGGTGCTGCAGCAAATGAACAAGTAGGTGCAAACAAGAAGGTGAAAACAGAGGAATGTTTTAGGTGTGGCGGGCAAATCAAATTTATGGATGCTATTTGTCACCGGTGCAATAAGAAAGGGGAAGTGAAGAACTGGAAAGAGCAAGGTGAAGGCTGAGCAAGAAAATTTAAATTTGGCGAAACCTCAATCAATGACGCATCATGTAGACATGCAGGCAGAGGAGCAATATTTAATGTGAATGAGGCACAATCAGTGCCTATTTTTAATACAGTCATGGTCAATTGTAAGCAAATCAAGGTGGACATGGACTCAGCTGGCTGCGTTCATAATTAGTGAAAAGATCTACAGGTCAATGTTGGACATATTAACCACCCCACCCACACTGTCAATTCATCTGGCCCCAATAACGCCCCTTTGCAAGTAAAAATCTGCCAAACTTGACAACATACAGAATCTCACTATCGACAAATAACAGAAATCTTCCAATGCTTTCACATGGCCCAGCCTGATTTCAACAATAAGGTTGGGAACCAAAGCAGAAATGATAACAGACCGATGAACATGGGACACATCTACATATAGATTGGGTTTCAGAGGTGCTGAAAAAATTGTTCACAGATTCAGATGCCTCTAAACTTTCCATTTCCACCCATAAGTTCAGTGTCACCTTGGCTGAGCTGGTGAACTGACATTGCCTGAAGCTTGAATTTCAGAAAACTGCCCTGGTATGAACAGACTTGCTGATGAGTGTTGAAAGAAGAAATCCCTTACCTGATGTAGCATTGTTTAACTGTTGCGCAGGGGTGGTGGCTGCAACGGAAGAAAAGAAAATAAAACTACTGAGTCCCAAATTCAAATCCTACAGCACTGAACAATTCATCAAGTGGTATTATCCTGAGACCAAAATACAAAGAATGAGGAAAGGGTTTTTCCTCCAACAATAAGAACAACATTATTTCTGTCTGTCAAATAATAACAGTAAGCACAAACATAGGATAAACACAACAATAGTTACACAATTGATTGTGTTTCAAAAGAATCATCTCAATCTAATGGATGAAAGAAGAAACGGAAAGAATATGAAGAATTACAGGGTCAATGGGATCATTGTTTGACTGTATATGACAATGATTCTATTGAAATCTGAAAATACACAAAGTTTCACAATCGACATGAAATGTAAACTTTATATTTTGTGCAATTAACAGAGCATCAATCCGAAAATGAAGGATGGCATGGTGGCACAGTGGTTAACACTGTTGCCTCAGTGCCAGGGATCTGGATTTGATTTCCGGCTTGGTTCACTGTATGTGCTGAGTTTACATGTGTCTGCATGGGTTTCCTCCGGGTGCTCCAATGTTCTCCCACAGTCCAAAAGACATGCTAAATTCTCCCTCAGTGTACCTGAACAGGTGTTGGAGTGTGGTGACTCAGGGATTTTCACAGTAACTGCACTGCAGTCTTAATGTAAGCCTACTTGTGACACTAATAAATAAACTTAATTGCTGCTAAGCAAGTAGTTTCTAAGTGATACAGAGACATTCACAAATGTGAACACAGCTCCTCAGGCACAGACTTTGATCTCGTTTGATTAAAATAGTTACAATTTGAAAAAACTCGCTCTGGAAGGAATGAGCTAAAAAAATTACAAGTATGAATAATGTCCTTCCACTGCCCAGGATCTTGTACAAAAATATGACTGTTCCTTGCTACTTTATATCACAAGAAACCATCAGTCACAACGGGAGGAGTTGTTATTGGAATTATTTCTAGTTGCTGTCAATTGATTTGGTAGCCTCGTCTACAGAGCTAATGAGAGACAAAGAAATGTGATGGATTTTATCCTGTTTAAAAGAGGATGGAGTAGGTAGAAGAAACTCGATGGTTAGGGATAGATGGAATCAGGAGAGGCTCGACAACAATGTCATGGAACACAGGGACTGTTAATGGTAGTGTTAAAGGTGGTAATGGTGGCATAAAGGTAAGAATACCACCCGCGCCATCTTCCAATGAGGCACTTTCCAGCCTTCTGGAATTTATATTGAGTTTAGCAACTTCATACCATGCAATCACTCCTCCATATTGATCCTTTTTCAAAAATGCATTTTTGTTTTTCTCCCAACAACCACCTCTCCCTCCAAGTCCCCACAGGGCCATCTGTCACTTGTTCTTGAGTTTTCTATCACAGAGGATTGACCTTTGTTTTGTTATAAACACATTCTGCTATTTTGTCTTTATATCACTATCAGCACCTTCTTTAATCTTTAAAACTGCCATTAACACTCCCGTGGTCTTGTGTTCAACTGTTTACACCCAAAACAAAGTCTCTATAAGACTAAAATAATGGACTGACATTGCCTGAAAAGTGAATTTGAAAAACGTGTGAAGAGACTTACTGGAAGATAATGAAGGAAGACACAACTTACTTGATGTAGTATGGATCTCTATATGGACTGAGGTTGTTTCTGCTTCTGCTGAAGTCGTCACTTCTGAACAGAAAGATTAACTAATATGAAAGTGGCAACACAACATTTGCATAATTGATTCAAAAAAATCTATTTCAATATACTGGATGAAAGAAAAATATTGCTATTTATAGAGGCAGAGCGGGTTTTCCGTAGAACCTGCTGAATTTAATGAGAGGACCTGAGTGCAATTGTTTCTCCCTGTTCCCACCAGAGATAGCTAGTTAGCCAGTTGGACAGACTAGCTACAGATGAGCTTTAGACCTTCACACCAGACATTGGCAGAGAACAACACTTAGTGAGACTGGATATAATGGGGAAGGCAGGGAAATTGGGAGGGTCATGGTGTGGGGAGCAGGAAAGAGGAGAGATCCCAGTGAGAGGGCGATCGTAGTCTGGTGCCAGGGATGTTGGAGGAGGCTAGTAAGAGCAGGTTGGATAGCAAGATCAAAGTTCACAGATGGGGAATATTGGTGTGTTGAAGGGGGGTGGGGGAGGGGGGTGCTGAGGAAAAAAAGATCGGTCTCGAATCAGGAAAGATTGGAAAGGGCAAAGCATAAGCTAATTGGATTATGGGGTCAGGGTACCTTGACGAAGCAAATTCCTGGGAGATCAAAGGTCATAGGGAAACCAGAGGCAGGGTTAAGGGAGATAAGAAGAGTAGTTCTAGAGGGATTGGAAATGGAGAGTAGAGACATTATTATGGAGATCAGAAATGTGGGGCTTTCTGGTCAAGGGGCATTGGTAAAACAGATAAGCTGTATCCAGCAGATTACTGGAAATGTAGGTGGAATTCAAGTATGTGCAACATGAATGGGGATTTGCCTTGAGAGATAGGTGAGGAGTTGAATTTGTAGCTGTTGAATTTCAAAAGAAGCAAAAGGAAGATTTTATTAACATTATTTTGCTTAAAGTAATAGCCATGAAGACAAGAAACATTTTTTACATTTTGGAAAGCTAACTCCCAAAGAAGGTTGAGAGTAATGGATTTGAAGATGAAAGAGAAAAAAATGTTTAAGGAAATATTGAAACATGTATTGGGAGAAGTGGTGATGTGATATCTTGAAGAGTGTGCTGTGCCAGGACAGACCTGTGAAGCAAGCAGACTGTAGCTACCCTGGAGAAGTGTCTGTTTGTTCCAGAAGGCAAGGTTTTGTTACAAGCCTTTGATTTCCACTGTTAGTTGAGGGGAAGAGAGAAGCTCTATGAAGTACCTCTATATAGGAACAGTAGATGACTTGGGGTAATAGTATTGCAATTTTTATAGATTAAATATCTATAGGGACTGTTGCCTGAAAAAGGGTGTTAATTTGTGAGCCTAGCTAAGTAGACAACATGGTTGGGTGGCACAGTGGCACACGCTGCCTCACACAGCCAGGACCCGGGTTCAATTCCTGTCTTGGGTCACTGCCTGTGTGGAGTTTGTATGTTCTCCCCATGTCTGCATGGGTTTCCTCTGGATACTCCGGTTTCCTCCTATAGCCCAAAACACATGCTGGTTAGGTGCACTGGCCATGCTAAATTCTCCCTCTGTGTACCTAAACAGGTGCCAGAGTGTGGCAACTGGAGGATTTTCACAGTGACTTCAATGCAGTGTTAATGTAAGCCTACTTGTGATAAATAAATATACTTTAAACCTTTAAGCTTAAAATATAAATCTTTTGGGCAATGTTGTATGACTAACTTTATCTCTGTAATTGTAGTTTTGTACATTTAGTTTTCTTTTCTTAAAAAATATTTTAATTTAATTTTAAAGTCTCCAAAAGTGGTATTAGTGGTATTAGAATTTTTTCTGCTGACATCAGTACATATAGGCCGGAACTCTAACACCTCGCCTGCTACACAATCGCGCAGATGAGAGTCCGACAACAGAAATCTCCGCTGACCTCAGGCAGGAATTTCCGGTCTCTCCCAAATGAGGCCGTAAAATCCCGCCCAAACTTTCTCTTCATAAAATACAAACAACAAATTGTTGTGATAGCTTGATCAAGTTTCCCTTTGGGATTTGGTCAGCCCAGCAATCGCCACCTGCCATATCATAACCCATTCAAACAACTGTTTTCAACCTGGTCACTATTTAGAAGAAATAGTCTAAATATTCACAACCGTGAAGTAATTGATTCCCTTGTCAGAGAACACAATGATGTTTGTCATTGGTCTTGCTGTTGTGTATGGAAAGACACCATCACTCACCTGGTGTGGAGCCAATAGTGGACTGGGTTATAGTTGGCTTCACTGTTTTCGTGATCCGTTCTGAAGAACAAGAAGAACAGTCAAAACCATTGACCTCCAATTTCAGGTCCCACAGTATTGAGAATTCCAGTGGGAGGCTATTTGCTTGATATCATCGCTATACTATACTATATTTACTACAGCAATATTAAAGAGAACACCACAAAAACAAGGCAAAAACATTTCCATAATTGGTTACTGTTCAAAGAAACTATTTCAAGCTTCTGGACCAAAGAAGAAAATAAAAAGTAAGTATATATAACATCAAGAGGATTATCCTTTGAAAAGATATGATAATAATTCAATAGTAATTTAAAATTATACAGCGCATCACCATCAACCTCAAATACAAACTTTACATTTCATTTAAATGTCAGGTCATTATTTCAAAAATGTTCAATCAATGTTGGAATACAAGTATAGTCTAATCTAGACAGCAGGGTTAACAAATATGGACATGAAATAATGAGGGGCACAGATAAAGTAGATAGCCAACATCTTTTCCCCAAGGTAGGGGAGTCTAAAACTAGAGGGCACAGGTTTAAAGTGAGAGGGGAGAAATATAGAAGGGTCCACAGGGGCAATTTTTTCACACAGAGGGTGGTGAGTGTCTGGAACAAGCTGACAGAAGTAGTAGTAGAGGCGAGTATAATTTTGTCTTTTAAAAAGCACTTAGACAGTTACATGGGTAAGGTGGGTGTTGAGGATATGGGCAAAACACGGGCAATTGGGGCGAGTTCAGTGGTTAAATAAAAGTCAGCACAGACAAGTTAGGCCAATGGGCCTGTTTCCATGCTGTAAACCTCTAGACTCTATGACAACGTTTCCCCTCATGCTCACACTCTGATCCAGTTTTATTCAAGTAGATAATTTTTGACCAATTCATTCTTGAAGGAGTGGGCCAACTGCCTTAACCATCTGCACCTCTGCTCTGTCATTCACACATTCTCATCACTCAATGGACACTTTTAGTACCTTTTTCAGCCTTCTCCTTTCTCTGTTACATTCCCTTTGTCCCATTACGCCCCTCCCCCACCCCAGCACCCCCTGCCCTCCCCCTGCCACTCTCATAATATAAATCTTTTCTGATTTTCTTTCCTCTTAGCTCTGGTGAAGGGTCATCCAAACACGAAACATCAGCTATATTCTCTCTCCGCAGACGTTGTCAGACCTGCTGAGATTTTTCAGCATTTTCTGTCTTTGTATGGGCTAAATTTAGATTTGTAATGAAATAATGCCCTTCCACAGTCTGGGAGTCATTGAAAAAAGATGGCTTCTGTCATTGGTCTTCTTACTGCATATCAAAAGAAGCATTGCTCACCTGACGTGGGGGCAGTGGTGGACCTGGTTGGAGTTGATTTCACTGTTGAAGCGGCCCCTTCTGAAGGACAAGAACAATAACATGAACTAGAACTTGAATATTTAATTATTCCAATGGATTTTCACCTGAAGACTATTCCTTTGGTTTTGCTTCAAATGCAACTTCCACAAAACTATCTGTAAGTTGAAATGTCTTTAAATTTTCATTCATTTCTGCTTAAGTCTACAAGATTGGATTGGATTGACGTTGCCTGAGAGGTGAATTTGAGAAACGTGAACAGACTTGCTAGTGGCTACTGGAAGAAAACATCACTTTTTTTGTAGTCGTTTCAGAGATGACAGCTCCAGTAGGTGCTTATGGTATAGTTATCTCTTCTGAACATAAAAGGAAATAATTCACGATCATTACCGAAAATCTAAATTATGCAGAATTAAGAGAGTTTCCCCAGAAGATTACATCAATATTACTAAAATACAGTGAATGAGGAAAAGTCTTCTTTAATGACCACAAGAACTAGTCCTCTTTTCTTCCCAAATAGACAAGTAAAAACTACCCACAAGAAACACTCTTTTAATCGTAAACATTTCTCTTTGAAAAGAAAGGGCTGATTATTTAGAAGCAGTGAAGGAATGGACTTCTTGTCCGTGGGAGTTGTTGAAACAAGTTGATTTATTTGTTTTGCTGCTACCAAACAAAGCCAACACTCACCTGAAGTAGGGCCAATAGTGGATGGGGTTGTAGTCGGCTTCACTGTGGTAGTGATCCCTTCCAAAAAACAAGGAATATAAAAGGTAAACGCCACAATACAATCAAAATACCAAACTATTTTTGCTGACTCCCACCATTTGGTGTTCTAATTTCATTTTTGCAAATGTGATGTTGAAACCCTCTCTACAGATTCACATGTCCTTAAATTCTCAGCTGGAAATAAAGTATCGAGATAATTTTGCAAATGTATTCAGTGCCTGAAAGCTGGGTTTGGGGAAAGGGCAGTAATGTGTGCAGACTTACTGTGAAGAAGTTACTTACCTGTTGTAGTTGTTTCACCAGTAACAGCTGTAGTGGTTGTCTTTTTTGGTATAGTGGTTACTTCAAAGCAAAAAGGAAAAGAAATCAAAACTATTGAACTCCAATTTTAAATCCTACAATATTGAAAATTTCACCACAAGGCAATTGTTGTAAGACTAACGTACAAAGGATGAGGAAATGTAGTTTCCTATAATAATAACAAGCTCAACAAATTTATCTTCCCTTCATGTGAAAATCAAATGCAAACATGGGTGTCAAAGGCAGTCTTTGCATAACTGGCTGTACTTCAGCAGTACTATTTCAGAAGACCGGAGAGAGACTAAGGAAATTTGGCATGTCTGCTACAACTCTCACCAGTTTTTACAGATGAACCATAGAAAGCATTCTGTCTGGTTGTATCACAGCTTGGTATAGCTTCTGCGCTGTCCAAGACTGCAAAAAACTACTAAGGGTTGAGAACATAGCCCAGTCCATCACGCAAAACAGCCTCCCATCCATTTACTCTGTCCACACTTCCCACTGCCTCAGAAAAGCAGCCAGCGTAATCAAGGACCCTGTGCCCCCTGGACATACTCTCATCCAACTTCCTCTGTCAGGAAAAAAATACAGAAGTCTAAGATCACGTGCCAACTGACTCAAAAACAGCTTCCTAACTGCAATCATCAGATTTTTAAATACACCTACCTCATATTAATTTGATCTTTCTCTACACCCTAACTATGACTATAACACTACATCCTGCACTTTCTCCTTTCCTTCTCCCCTATGTACTCTAAGAACAGTATGCCTTGTCTGTATAGCACACAAGAAACAATACTTTTCACTGTATCCCAATACATGTGACGATAATAAATCAAATCAAACAAGAAAAGGGGAGAATACATAAGTTGCATCATGATGCAAGAAGCATTCTTTGACGAGACATGTTAATGAATGGATGGCAGCTTCAAATAAAATCCTGGGTATCACCATCAACATACAGTGCCAATTTTCCATTTCATTCAAGCATCAGGGCACTCTTAAGAAAAGGTTCAGTAAAAGTTGGTGAGCAAGTTGATAATGGGAGAGACCGATGCATGCACAAACATGGATACAATATTGCTCTTCAACTCCAGTCAAATTTCATTCAGGTAAGTCACTTGTCAACCCAATTCCCTCTACAATTTATGGATTAAGTGTCTGAAGTTGTTGAAACAACACAGTTTGTGTCACTGGTTTTGCTACTGTGTATCAAAAGAAGCCGTCACTCACTCAGTGTGAGACTGGCAGTGGGGCTGGTTGTAGTTGTTCCACTGGTTTAGTGGTCACTTCTGAAGAATAGAAGTGTTCTACTGGCAGTCTACTTTATTGTTTTCGATGCAAAAATGATGTTTAAAAAACTACCTGCAGATTCAGATGTATTAAAATATCCAACACTCCCAAACAAAAGGAAGGGATCTACAAGACTCACATAATGACATTGCCTCAAAGATGAGCTTGAGAACAGTGCTCAGGAGAGATCATTCAGGCACCTACGATTTCTCCTCAGCAACCTCTGATCAATCTACTTCACATGGTGAAAAACCCATCCGTTTCCTTTGATTGGGAAAACAAGGTCTGCAAATCTACAAATGCTGAAGTAATCGATTTCTAGAGAGTTTTTAAACAACGTGGTTCACTTGTTTTGCTACTATTTATCACAAACAGCCTTTCCTCACCTGGTGTGGAGCTAGTTGTTGACCCTATTGTCGTTGATTTCACTGTTGTAATTATCCCTCCTGGAATGGAAGAAGAAAAGTAATGAAAATCACCTTCATCACAGCATAAGAACACTCTGATATAGTTTGACCATAAAACCATTGCATTGACCTCACTGCGAATGGGATGTTACAAAATTATTGACAGATTCAGGTTTTTAGTAAATTTGCAACCATTTCCATCCAAAAGGAAGTGTACAAAAGGCTAAATGAATTGCACTGAAGCAAAACAAGTCGGCTGGTGCAAGCAGACTTATTGGGTCGAATTTTACCATCACCCGTTTTTAGGCCTGCCTCTGCGCCGGTTCCCCCTTTACCAAGGCCCAGGACTGCACCCGAAATGGACGCGACGGCCATTTAAATGCATTTCCCACATTTAAATTGACTGAATGGGCTGCACTCCCAACTCTACTGGCACTTCCCCCTTTACCAGCATGTTCATCCATCCAGAATCGGCGTGAAACAGACATGCTGTACAAAAATCCAATCAAGCGCTCCAGCTGGCGAGGAGATAAGTGTCTAGTGTCCGATGGCTCTCTGCTTGAGATCAGTGGGGGTGGGAGGGAGAAGGGGGGGTCTGCTGTCACTCTGCCTGAGATTAGTGGAGCGGGCAGAAAAGAAGGTGGTCCGCTGTCACTCTGCCTGAGATCGGTGGGGGGGGGTGGTGGAGCCTGCCGCTATTCTGCCTGAGATCAGTGCAGGGGAAGGGGGGGGTCTGCTGTCATTCTGCCTGAGATCTGTGGGGGGGGTGGTGGAACCTGCCGCCATTCTGCCTGAGATCAGTGGGGGGGGGGTGGTGGAGCCTGCTGCCATTCTGCCTGAGATCAGTGCAGGGGAAGGGGGGGGTCTGCTGTCACTCTGCCTGAGATCAGTGCAGGGGAAGGGGAGTCCGCTGCCACCCACTCTGCCTGAGATCAGTGGAGAGGAAGGGGTGGGTCTGCTGCCATTCTGCCTGAGATCAGTGAAGAGGAAGGGGTGGGTCTGCTGCATATTTCTGCCTGAGATCAGTGGAGAGCAAGGGGACTGTCCGCTGCCCATCTGCCTGAGATCAGTGCAGGGGAAGAGGGGGGGTCCGCTGTCACTCTGCCTGAGATCTGTGGGGTGGAGGGGTGTAGGGGAGGAAATGAGGGGAGAGGGGCCCGCAATCAGTCTGGGTGGCAGGGAGGGAGTTGGTTGATAAGGGAGTCAGTAATATTGGGGGGAGTGGGGCAATGTCTGGGGGAGCCAGGGCGAGGCATTATTCAGGAGGGATGTGACAGGGGAGCTGTATTCTATCACTTTTTGACTGTGCATGCGCAATTGGAGGCTCTGATGGGTGCTGCAGTTTCGGAAGCATGAAGCCCAGTCCACAGGCTTCTGCAGTACGATTCGGACTCACTGATACTTTTGCAGGCAGTGAGAGTATGGGGGTGCCTGAGAAAGGGTTTAAAAGTTGCAACTCAAATACTCCCAGTTTCAAGTCTGCCCAGCATTTAGAATTAAAATGGTAAAATAGGGCCCAGTGTTGAATATTGGTGAAAGACAATGGTTGTGGTAGTTCCCTCAACAACAACTGTGGTTGTTCTTTTTGGTGTAGTTGTTGTTTCTGAACAAACAAAGAAGAAATTGAATTCCAATTTGAAATTCTGCAGTGTTGTGAGTTTCAGCAGCAAGTTATTTATTGATATTAAAGTACAATATGGAAAATTATTTTTGCCACAGAAATAACTGGATGAAGAATGTTCCCCCACGATAAATTACAAAAGCAAACATGGATAGGAGTGTGGCAAGACAACATTTGCATCATTAATTACATTGATAAAATCATAGAATCTTACAGTGCAGAAGTAGGCCATTCAGCCCATCGAGCCTGCACCAGCAACAATCCCACCCAGAATCTATCCCTGCAACCTCATATATTTACCATGGTAATCCCTCTAAGATACACATCCTGGGACAGTAGGGGGGCAATTTAGCATGACCAATCAACCTGGAGGAAACCCCCACAGACACGGGGAGAACGTGCAGACTCCTCACAGACTGTGACCTGAAGCCGAATTGACTCCGGGCCCCTGTTGCTGTGAGACAGCAGTGCCAACCACTGTGCCACCGTGCTGTCCACAAAAAGAACAACTTCAAGGTATACAATAAATCGGCACATGTTTGTGTTTGTTTCTATACTTTTATACTTAGGTTTTCTGAAACATAGACACAGCATTCCTCCTCAAGAAGTGATTCTGATCTAGCTTCTTTCAAATACTTATCCTTTTTCACCAGTTATATTTGGAGGAACTGAACTGAATGTCTACAAGAGATAAAGCAATATAGTTTCACTCTGGAAGCTACTTAAATATGATAACCTGAGTCACAAACTTTGTGATTATGCATTGAAATAGCCAGCACTGACCTGGTGTGGAGCCAGTTGTGGATTTGGTTGTTGTCCGAATCACTGTTGTAGTGGTCGCTTTGGAAGAACAAGAAAAACAATCAAAATGGCTTGACTAATAGTCCAGCTGATGAACATATAATTTCTTCCACATCTCACCTTGACATGCCTTCTGCATTGTGAAAATGAAATCAATTCTATTTATTTTCCTAATGTCGCCTCGGGAAGAAAGGATAGGGAAACACAGAAGTCCGAAGGCATTCTTTCATTCACAGTGGAAATTTGAGCACAGAGTTAACAAGGGAAATGACAGCTCCCACACTGCACCTTCCTATAAAAATCTAGACTTTATACAACTGCACAGACACTGTCCTTTCCAGCAGTTAAGGTAACTCAGGGAGGGTTTGAATTTCACCTGTCTGGGGAAGCCTATTTAGAGCAAGAATTCTGTCTTCACTCTGTTGGGGGTCAACCACCTCCCTCCACCCCACTCATATCTTCAACCAGGTCTTGGGGTTTTTACTGGGTGATGGGCTTTGAGGGGTTGAGTATGGGTTAAGCAGCTCTGTGCATTGCAAAAGGGAATGCTGGATATCCCACTCTGGGGGTGCCAGGCCTTGGGATTGTAGGATTGCTCCTGTCCTGCTCAGCACCTGGCTGCTCACTTGGGTAACCTGGGATTACCATTGCCTGGACCCAGAGACTGGGATAGGTCAAGTATGAGGAGAATGGAAGGCACTAAAGGGCCCTTAGCCACCTTGGTGGACCCTGGTTCGGGGGCTAATAGCTGGCAAGTTCCAGTTTCTGATGCCAGCTGACACCTGAACTTGGGTCAGCCTTTCTGGGTTGGGGCACTAGTTAGAGAGCTTCCTGGCAGTGGCTGCTGTATCATTGTATTGGATATGGTTATAGTGCTGTAGCCTAGTGGGATAAACATAGGGTCCAATCTGGTTGGGGTCCTTTTGCTGCCGAGTTGGGTGATGGATTTGGTGACTTTTGGAACACTACTGCCCCCTGGGGAATGGTCAGACCTACTGGTTCACCAATTAGCTTATCAACCGGAGGAGACATCACCCATCCTCCTTTTGGACGCATTATGGAACTTTTTGGCTTCATGGTTATTTTCACCCACACGTGGTTTGCAAAGGTGATCACTGGCCTCCTAGCCAGGGCTTTTGGGTTTGAAGGAGGCATTCTCCTCACATGTTCCACATCCTGTGGAATACCACTGTGCTTGAGTGGAGATGTAGCCCCAGCTATGCTCTCTGGAGGCTTTTTGACTGAGGGAGGCAGTTTCCTCACCTGCTCTGGCACTATTTGTGAATCCCTCAGGTCTCCCTCCAACTTTTTTTTGTTTTTATTCCAATTCAATCAAATCAAGTCCAATTCGGAGTCTCAACAAGTTGAGACATTCCCGATCCAAGTTGACAAGACAGGGCTCTCACCTCCTGTCTTGGGCTTGATCTACATGATCCAAGCTGATTGGAGTAGGCATAGCTTCTCCTCTAAGGTTTGATCTTATTTGCATCTTAGCCAAAAGGCCCAGATGCCGCTTTTAAAAATTGCTTCAAATTAAGCTAAAATGTAACCTAGGGGGGTTGGCTCCTTATGGACTAACAGCGGTTGAGGTAAATTCCTCACTGAAGCAGAGTGTGTTTCGGATGGTCCAGCCATTCCTCCTCTAAAAGTGAAAGAAAGATTTCAGACAGTCAGACCTCCTGCTGATCCAACAGGAGTAGGGCTCTCTTCTCTTTAAATTGGCTGGCTGTTGGCTGCGCGAGCGTGTGTGCCCTCATGATTTCTTGCCTTGCTGGAGATGGAAGACTCTCGGACCTTGCTTGCAGCTGGGATCCTCTGGTCTCACTGCAGTGAACAGAGGTTTGGCTGAGTGCCAAATTCACCATTCTCACTGGCAGTGGTCCCTATGCAGCTGTGGGCTTTTTTTTGGGAGAATCTACTTTGGATTCTAGGGGCCTTCTCTGGATTGGTTTAATTTTACTGGCCCAGCTTTGACCTTGCTACCTTCGAGCAGCACTTGCCCGAGGTCTGTGGAGGCCCAGCCACCCTTGTGGGTGCCAGCTTTCTGCCTTTCAGCAGATCTCTGCTGCTTGGTCACGGCTTCTTCTATGTTTTCTGGCTGAACTGCAGCCCTTTTAAATCCAGGTAGCTTTTCTGGAAACACCTTATTCCTGAGAGCTTGTTTAATCCTTGGCAGGCCTCCAAACTCTTTTTACCGTCTGCCACAGGGCAGAGTTTTGCTGCAATTGCCTGGCTTTTTCACCCTGTTCTGGCTTCTTGGGACACAGTGCTTGTGACCACACCAAGGCACATCCCCGCAATTTAACTATTTTCCACATCTCATTTTGGAATTCCCTCTCTGTCTTTTGATCTTTTTCTGCTTGAGCATCTTTTGTTTGCGAGCCCATTTACTTCCTCCTTTCCTCTGTTGAAATTCTCTTTTTCCTTCTCTTTCCCTTCCTTGGAACTATTTCATTAGTCTCCTCCTCTCCAGCTCCTCCAGTGGGTTCTATACCCCTTGAATACAGGTTTCCAATCCTTGCTTAGTTCCGATTCTTCTACCCATTCTGGGTAGGGACTTGAGTACCCCAGGATCTTGGATCTCAGGGGGAAACTTTCATAGTAGTTTCCCGGCTAAAAATTTTGGCCAGAATTCTCCAGCCATTCACACCCCGCTACCACTGCCAGCGAGAATGGAGAATTTGGCGCTCACTCCATTCAGACCAGAGAATCTATACCTCCACCCAATATAAGGTGGTTAGTGTTTCACTGGTTAGTGCTTCCTTACCCACCTTTGTAATATTGTTTAGCAAGTTTGTCTAAAAGAATTTGCTGCGGTATGTTACTTTTCTTAAACCAGTCGCAGCCATCAATGCTTAGTCCATTAGCACCATTGTGGGAGATTAAGACCTCCGAAAGATTGCCTTTCTTCAAAGTTGGCCCCATTGACCGTGGGGCCATTGTTACTTTGATACTGTCGAAGGCATCATGTGATAAGCTGGAGACATTTTGTAGCTCGGGAAGTGTCCATTTTATAAAGCACATAAAATTTATTTTGTAAAGTAGTTCAGCCGATAAATATAGATATGATATATATGAATGCATATATGTTTTGCTCTTTCACATCTCAACTGTAACACATCTGTCATACACTTTGGACTAATTTCATTGAAATAATTGCATTTCACCGAGTCACTCTGGAGGTTATGTCCTCAACATAGGATGACAGGGTGGCACAGTGCTTAGCATTGCTGCCTCACAGCACCAGGGACCCAGGTTCAATTCCGACCTCAGGCCTTATGTCTGTGTGGAGGTTGCGCATTCTCCCCATGTCTGCGTGATTTCCTCCAGGTGCACTGGTTTCCTCCCACACGCCAAGGATATGCAGGTTAGGTTGATTGGCCATGCTAAATTGGTCCTATGTCAGGGGAATTAACAGAGTAAATATATGGAGCTAAGGAAATAGAGCCTGGTGGGAGTGTGATCAGTGCAGACTCGGTGGGCCAAATGGCTTCTTTCTGCACTGTAAGAATTCTATCAGTTCTATGAACACCTACAGGATTTCACTACCTGGGAGCTGTTGAAAAAAAGTGACTATTATAACGGTCCTAAAAGCCATCACTCACCTGGTTTGGAGACAGTAGTCGGTGTAGTTGGTGTAGTTGTAATAGGGGTACCTTCACAAACAGATGAAAGATGGTTAAAACTACTTGGAAATAAGCTGAATTCCTATGCTATTGCTGTAGTTTTACATCACAAAACTAAATAGACCTGCTGCAAATGTCATGTTGAAAAAAACTATTTGCAGACTCCAGTTCCTTTAAGTTTTCAACCATTCTCACAGTGTGAAGATATAAATTAACAGGCTTATTTCATTAGCAATTGCAATGTCCTAGACTGGTATTGTCTGATGCCAAAATTCAATACATGTTACAAGTACACAGAGACTTGCTTATGCAAGTGGAACATTGCTATCAGTCAACATTTGTTAAGCTGACAGTAGCCCCAGTTATGTAAAAGATTTGACAGCTATTACATTTTCTCTGCCAACTCTGTTTGGAAGCCTCTGGACATTCTGGCTATCTTTTTCCTGCCCTTTCAGCTTCTTTTTGATTCAAGGGACTTTTCCTGGCTTTCCAAAGGTACTATGTTATGGGATGTCTTGGATGTCTCTTTGTGTCTTTCGAGTTTCCACTGTCTTCTTTGAAAAGCTTCGTCTCTTTCATTCTTGGAGTTCAAACTCACCGAATTTGTTAAACTTGACAAGCTATCACTTTGTTAAACAAGTCCCTTTAGCAATTTACCAATTAAAATTAATTTTTAAAGATGGGCAAATTGAAAAAAATAGATGGAGGAAATTATCTACAGGGGAAAATGTTTCAGAACACCTTTGGGGTGTTCTGATACAAATATGGAGATGCAACTGGAGTAATTTCATGAACAAGGTGAAGTACTCTTCCCCCGGAACGGTGTTGCACAGTGTCACACCAGCCACAATACAGTGACAGAGTGAGAGTTACAACTTCACCAGCTAACTACAGACATATTGAATTGTAAATACGTACAAAACACCGAACAAGAACAGTTCCAAGCAGTTACCTGATGTCAGATATGTGGGAAGCCAACCGTTTTATTTTTCATAATTTTTATAACATTTTCCATAATGTATTTGTACTAGTATTTTCTCATGGGCGAAATCATGCTAAGGTTTCAGGTTTTACTTGTGCTGGAGCATGTTACAATGTTATAACATGTTGAGATGTGCTGCGTACATTCACAGCTCATGATCAGCTAACCTTGACAGAGACTCACGGATCGTGCATGATCAGAAGTCTGAACCAATTAGTGCTGGCCACCTCTGCAATTGTGTTTAATTAATCAATGAATGTAAATGGGTGTTCTCTGGAGTAATGTATAATAATGACTGTGTAAGAGAGAATAATGGAAGGAAAGGACTAGTAACATCAAGTAACAGTAAGAAGCCTCACAACAGTAGATTAAAGTCCAACAGGTTTATTTGGTAGCACAAGCCACAAGCTTTCAGAGGACTGCTCCTTCATCAGGTGAGTGGAAGTCGTGTTCACAAACAGAGCATATGAAGACACAAACTCAATTTACAAAATAATGGTTGGAATGCAAGTCTTTACAGGTAATCAAGTCTTAAAGGTACGGACAATGTGAGTGGAGAGAGAGTGAAGCACAGGTTAAAGAGGTATTGTCTCCAGCCAGGACAGTTAGTGAGATTTTGCAAGCCCAGGCAAGTTGTGGGAGTTATAGCAAGCAAGATATAAAAGGAACTCCTAATAAACTCATACACTTGTACCAGGCCGTCAGGTGCCAGCAAATTCCTGAACCTAACAGATACTATGAAATTAACCACTTTTCTGGAAGGTTCCTATATGGTTTTCACTGCAAACCTGTTCAGAGATGTTGCATGGAATTTTATATCTATGGGTAGGGGTGAGGTGTGTTAAGATCAGACCAGAAAATCCAAGGTGTTTTGGGAAGTTAGTGTAGGCCCCAAGTTTTACATTTGATTTGGACACTGGGTGAGCATAGGGTGTTTCACTCCAGGTGTGATTCAAGTGACCCACTAGGAAGCTTTTGTCTAACAAAACTTACTTAAGAATACAGTTAAAAAGAATTAGCATAATGGTTACCAGTTACAAGACTTAAACATGACACAGTAGAACTCTTAACAGCTAGTTAGCTTTGCTGTTCCAATGTATAGCAATATCCCACAGACATGCATCCTTCTTCAGTATTAGTCAGCACAATAACAAGTATGCTCACATGATGCCAAATTTCCAGCTTTTTAACACTTCTGGACAGAAGTCCAGCCAGCAATTCTCAAAGAAGGCCATATCCTCCAAACAGCAAAACCTCAGAGAAGCAAAACCAGCCTGCAGCAGCTCCCAGAAGCTTCCAACTTCAGAGCTAGAAAGGGAAACCTCTCTCATTGCAGCTTCTAAAGCAGCAACTCTCATACAACAGAATTTTCAAGAAAGAAACTTAACTCCTGGAAGATTCCAGTCTCCAACCCTCATAGCTCAAAAGCAGCATCTGAACTTGAATATTGTGTGAAAAAGCACAGCCTCCCCATCACAAGACCAATGAAATCCAAGCTCCCAGGGAAAAACAGCAGAACAGCATTAGTTCCGATTAAACCAATATTCCAGCCATTAGAAACACTTAGGCAGCTGCATCAATAATACAAGAGGCTGGTAGACAGACCAACATTGCTAAAACACCAGAGACTACGAGAAACATCCTGCAGAGAAACATGATTAAAACACATTTCCTAAAGTACAATAGCGTTATACCTCCCCCCTTAAGAAAAACATGAACCATCAATAATCAAAGGAGGTTTCATTTTTTTGCAACCTTCTAGATCCATGTTACTAGTACTCTACAATATATATACGGTGACACAGTGGTTAGCACTGCTGCCTCACAGCACCAGGAACCTGTGTTCAATTTCTTGTAGTCCACACACAATCATTGGGTACCATCTGTTATTGGTACCATCACAATGGGTGAGCTCCCCTCACTGCAACTCACTTCAATTGTGTCATTTTTAAGCATGCTTTTAATCTCCCTTTTGAACCTGTGCCAATTTTAGAGGGTTACGCCTATAAGGTTGTTGCTGAATTGGAACAGCACTTCCTACACCAACATCATGCATCACTAATTTATTACTACCAGGCTTACTCCCACACATCTCTCCATGTGACTTTAATAAGTCTTTCAGGTCATTTTAATTTGCCTCCAAAAGTAACTCAACAATTTATTCCAATGTCTGATAACTTCATCATTATCCAACTTAATTTGAGAAATGTCAAATTCAGGATCATCAGGGTTCAGTTCTTCCCTCTGAGTTGTAATCAGTAACATATCCCCTCTCTTCTTTCCTTCTCTATCAAAATACCGTTTGACCATATTCACATAACATTCTCTGTGAGTTTTCCTTCTATCTGGCAGTCTTATCAAATAATTTACCTTACTCAATTTCCTTGCCACCTTGGCTTTTAATGGTTCACCTACCACTGGTAGTAATATTTTTTCCCCACTAGCAAAACTGTGAATTTTTGATTTCTTATCTGCTTCCTGTTTCATCACATACTGTGTCACTTTTAAATGTTGTCTAGCCAACTCACCTGCTCTATTTAAACTTTCCCTAAAATTTGACAAGGAGTCCAATAATGCAATCTCAGAACGCTGACTCACCAATTTCTCTTTAATCATTTTAAGTAGTCCTTTTACCTTATAATCAAAAATCCATTTAAATGTAGCTTAGTTGATTCATTAGGTGCATCCCAAATCACAAAAAGTACAAATGGAATTCTTTTATCCCAATCCTCTGGATAATCTTGACAATAAGCCCCCAGGATTGTCTTTAAAGTTTGATGCCACTGTTCTAATGCTCCTTGTGATTTTGGATGGTATGCAGTTGATTTAAATTGTTTTATTCCTAAGCTATCCATAGCCTCCTTGAATAACTTTGATATAAAATTTGATCCTTGATCTGATTGTATTTCTGTGGGTAGTCCACATCAAGTAAAAAATGTAAGTAACTGTTGTATAATCCTTTTAGCTATAATATTTAGTAATAGAATAGCCTCTGGAAACCTAGCAAACACATCCATTATGGTCAATAGATATTGATTCCCACTTTTCATTTTCATTTTTCCTACACAAGCAATTAAGTTCCATGTAAAAGATTCCTCCAATGCTGGAATGGGGAATAAGAGTTCTGGTTTTATCATCGCTTGAGGTTTCACTATTTCCTGATATGTGTGACATATCTGGCAAAATTTAACCACATCTTTATGCAGTCCAGGCCAATAAAAAATGTTTTTGTGCTTTAAATTCAGTTTTCCTTTCTCCCAAATGACCTCCTACTGTTACCTCTGTGCTACCTGTAACACGTTCCTCTTATACCTGCTGGTAAAACCACTTGATGAATATCTGCCCATTTTTCATCTGCCTGAATATGTAAAGGCCTCTATTTTCTCATTAAGCCCTTGTGGAAGACAGTATGATGATAGGGCCAGGGAGAAGTAGGAGAATGCTCCGAAGAGGTATCCCATTTCAATCTGGTTATTGGTAACAATCTGTGAGCTAACAGTCAGGTAAACAACCAAATCCTCTAGACAACATCTAATCCGGTATTACATCAAGGAACAGACACAGTTGTATTGAGCAAAGATGAGCACTATCAGAGATAAAACCCCAGTACCAGCCTAATCTTTAAATGCAAGTCATCAACCAGCTTAAAAAAAGGACAATGTACAATCAGGTTGTCCAGAACCTAAAGGCCCAGCCAGAACTGAGGAGAAAAACTAGACCTAGACGAAGGGAAAGACTGAGAATGCTGTTTTATATATTTTTTCTTTCTTTCTCCATGTAATAAAATGAAAATAAATCTCATTTTGTGGAACAAGTAATGATGAACTTCTAAAATTATTGGACACATGCGTATCAAAGCTTGGTACAAAAAAACGGATCACTTATCAAATGTGGAACTAATGATTGTATCATCTGATATTCATGGATAATGAGAAAAACAATCAAGAGTGCCAAAGACTTGCGGTTTTTTTGCCATATGCCAATACAAATAGCTCCCTCCATGTTGACCTTGGAAGTGCATAAGCTCCATCACTATCACATACCCTTCAAATGCCATTAAGCCTTGTTCATGAATCATTGTTTTTGTTCATGAATCATTCTGTTACATGTCTGCTAAGTCAAGACCTAAGGTTTGATTTTAAAATTAAGTTGGTATGTTTTCCTAACAATTGTATTGACATGAGGTAACAAATCATTCTTAAAGATATTGGCATTGAACAAACCATGCATCTACTGTATCACACATTTGAAGTATTTTCGCAAATAAATTACTTACATATAACATTTCCATCCTGGCAGTAACTGTAAAAGAAAGGAGGAAAAGATTTCACATCACTGCCTCATTTATAGGATGACTTCATAAGCATGTCTTGAGAAACCAATCAGAAGATAACATCTTTGCTCTAATTCTTATTAGTAAAAACAATATTAAGTTATTTTAATTCAATTTACTTCTTTAATCAATTGGAATCTTTATAATGTTGCTCTGTAATGTTTAGGATGGAGTCAAGCAAAAGCTTTACTGACTTGCCTGTTATTCTTGCCTACGTTAGCTCACGAAACATGCAGTGGGATTCTCCCATCGCGCTTAGCTGAAAACTGGAGATTCCCGCTCAACTTCAACAGACCTTTACATAGTCCACCCTCTGCCCGCTAGAATTTCAGTGTTGGGCGGGATGGGAGAACTCTGGCCACAATGTGCACTGCACCTACCCTGACCTGAACCACTTGGAATTTAGGATTTACATTATTAGTATGGTTACGCCATACTCCTGCTATGATTCCATATCCAGAATCTGGGACAGAAAGATTGCTGCTGCTTTAGCAATCAGGAGACCTATGGCAGCAGTGCTGATTATTATCTCATGGCTCTCTGACTTCTGTTAAAGGCAAGAGATGGAAGACCACCGACCTGAGAATTTAGCGCCTCCCTGTAGGGAAAGAGGAACTTAGGTGAAATTTTCCATTCTCTGCAGAGTGCTGGTTGATGAACCAAATGCTTCCCGTTTTTGAAAAGCATTTGTAAACCTTGTTGATATGGAATTTCAACTGCGGTGGGACGAAATGGTGGAGAAGCCTGCTAATTTTATTAAAATTTAATGCAATGAGGTTCCTGACCTTCCTGAGCTTGATTACCGGAATTCGACTGCTCTGCCCCACCACAGGAATCGGAGCAGGCAAGGGACAGACAATGGGAAGATCCGTTGACCTCGGGCAGGATTTTCCGGTCTCGGGTCATGAAAGGCCATAAAATCCAACCCCATATGTCACTGGCAAGGGGGAGGTGGGGGGGGTGGTGCGGATCCAGAAAATCATCAAACAAGATCTCACCAGCGAGACTCTTGTTTTCTGAATCTTGTGAGATTTCGGTCCTGGTTCATCGTTTGTGCTTGCTGCAATCCTGGGTGCAAAAAATTGAGGGGCATGTGTTTTTAGGTCTTTTATGGTCTTCTCAGGCCCTCCAATGTGACTGGTGGGTAGGTATAAGGGTCTCTTCTGGTGCACCTTCATTTGGACATCCTACCAACATTCCAAGAGTGAAGTGAGGCCAGAATGCCATGATGTCCTTCTCCCCTCACATGCATTCCAATGCAATTCCCACTACTGTAGGTGAAGACTTTTCACATTCGCACGGAAGCTCTGGTAATCTCAGGGCAATAAGAAGTAGATGCAAAACGATATCGCTTTTCCTTCTCTGTTATTGTTGGGAATTCAACGTTTCCTCGAAAGCATAGGGGAGAAATACCAGCTCATATCAACTGATGCACTAAAACCTTGCAGCCACCAACCCAAGCAATGTTCACCCCTCCCATTTACTAAGGGACAGGCATAGGAAAAGTAGGGTGACTAACTTGATTACATCACATGCAGAGATTGGTAAAATAGGAAAATAAATTGTTGTAAATACTTTACCAGTCTTTACAGGGAGTCCTTATTTTTTCACCTGGTTGCAATATCTTTCCATTATAGTAACATGTGCAATTAGTTAATTTAACACACTTCATTATATTTTCATCCAAATAAGGAGCACCCTCAGGACACTTTGCATAACAGCCTATATCGAATAACAAGAAAACAACATGTGATGCTAAGAATTTCAGCAGCAAATGTTAAAGCCATTTATGCTAATTATTGAGTTTCATTACACCCATATTCATGGTAAGTCATGGAATTATTAAATTTGCTCCCCATTCACGATTCTTCCATAAATACATAATTACTCAAAGTAAAAATCAGAGCTCAAAATTGTCAAACCTATTGAATGCTGAACAAATTAGGCTCACTTTGTTTCATCGAATTTGCTAGAAATACCCTTTTACACTTTTATCAAGTTGTAGAAAATGTATGACAAAAGTGACAGCACAATGATTTTAAATCCAAGAAATAGCCATTATGAACTAAATGTACAATATCTAAACACCGAGAACAGGAATATTATCTGATCATATAAAGAGATAATAATGTAGTTTAAACCTTCAAGTATTGCAGAGTATTTCTTCCCAACGTAATGATCTGAACACGTTTTTGTTGTTAACTTTCCACATGGGTGATAATGCCAACTGCATTCATCAGGGTTGTTATAATAGTCACAGTATACAGCTGCAAAACACAAGTAATTATATGGTCAACTAAAGCAAGTTGCAGAATCTATGGAAGATTCCCAGAAAGGACTGTCTGCATTCAATTAAAAGGGATATATGGTACAGACATGACCTTTCAGCCAGTTTGGTTTCAAAACAAAAGTCTGGATGCATATTTCTGTTAGAAAAGGTAATTTTATCTTCTCAATTCAAGTTCCTTCTTATCCATCTACATCCTTTCCAAGTATTTCTCTCCCTTTTAAAATATTTAATTGGTTTTATTACCGCAGCTTTCTGGATCAGTGCATTTCATGTTCTCAAAAACCTTGCGAGGTGGGCTTTCTCTGGATTCAATTAACCTTTCTAAGTAACATTTTTAATTTTTTCCTTTTCTACTGTCTTCCTTGGACAACGAAAAGAGAGGTTTATTTTCCTCTCTTGTCAATTCTCTTCAATATTTTAAGCAGTGTGGTTTGATTATCGCTCAATCGACCTTGGGTGGCATGGTGGCACAGTGGTTAGCACTGCTACGTCATAGTGCCAGGGATCCAGGTTCAATTACCAACTCGGGTCACTGTCTGTGCAGAGTCAGCGTGTTTTCCCTGTGTCTGTGTGAGTTTCCTCCAAGTGCTCTGGTTTCCTCTCACAGTCCAAAGATGTGCAGATTAGGTGGATTAGCTATGCTAAATTGCCCCTTGGGGTCAGGGAGACTAGCTAAGGTAAATGCATGGCATCAGAGGGATAGGGCCTGGGTGGGATTGTAGTTGGTGCAGGCTCGATGGGCCCAATAGTCTTCTTCTGCACTGTATGATTCAATGAGTCTATTTGTCAGGGCACTATTAGTTTAAATCTCTTGGCTACAGATCAGATGCTGAGATGTTGTCACCAGAACCTCTCCAAGGCATTGAAATGACGTTTAAAAGATATTGGTCAGGTTCCTGTCTGCTTTAACAAAGATTACCTAGACTCAAAACAGCAGCTTTTCTCTCTCCTTACAGATGCTGCCAGACCTGCTGAGATTTTCCAGCGTTTCCCTTTTGGTTTCAGATTCCAGTATCCGCAGTAATTTGCTTCTATCCTGTCTGCTCTGGGTGGGTATTTTACTGGGGCTGACGCAGTGAGCAGGGAAATTCGCAATGAGTTTGATACCCAGCGAGAATCCCATTTTGTCCCTCATGTCCGATTCAACAGGCCAGCGGCGACCTTGGCTGCTGCTAACGGCAGCAGTGAACCGCGCCAGTGTATCCTTTCCTCTAATGCTTAGCTTTTAAACAATTTTCTATCCATATCAGATCACTACCTCAAGCCCGATCTCCTTCTGATCTTTATGTGTTATTTTTATGAGTTCTTGCAGCACCCCATTTGAGCAAATGTATAAAATGAATTTTATAACGCTCCTCAATTCCCAATAACGCAAATCCTTACGGCATAAGTCAGGGGTTCTCCAGCGAATACAGATGCCAGCTTTGTTACAAGCTTCTGCGTACACTGCGACAGCCGTGCAGAAGCCCAGATATTTCCCTTCCAAATCACAGGCACAAGCTTCTTGGATACAGGCCTCATAGAATGGTGTAGGATCAACCTGATAGAGATGTTAAGATACAGTGTCAGAAGTCACAAGATACCCTGAATGAGGATACACTCCAATTGCTACGTAACATATTTGATAATCAACTTACCCTCGTGTGGCATTTTTGAAAGACTGCTTCCTTGATGATGCCACACTTCCTTTGAGCCCATGCTAAACAGTAAGGGTTTCTGTCACAGGGAAATGTTTGATTTATTACATTTGAACAGGACAATGTTGACTTCCAGCTGTTTCCAAATTCCAATGTGTTTGCCACCACAGACTTTTCTTTTGTTGTTAGATCGTCTGAAACATCACCATTGAAATTTCCACACAGACCACATACTTTGTTCTGAAATAAACGTGTGCATATATATTAATATATTACAATATATATTCACGTAATAAATCGCAATTTCTAACACACCAACACTTCTTGAAGTATTCAATGGTGGGGCAACTTTAAAGTAGTTCCCAAAATGAATATGAGTTCAGTAGAGCTGTTAGACCCCCCACCTCACTGGTGCCAGTGTGAGACCTGGACCTCCTGCCAGCCACAAATCAGGCAGGTACCTCTCACCAGCTCATGGAGTGGATGTGGGCAGCAGGAAAATCGATCAGCTCCGTCACTGAGTTGACTGGCAAGGTAGGCCTAGCAGGGAGGCCGATTTCTGGTTGGAACCCAAACAGACTGTCAAAACTCTCCTTTAAACTTGACATCCTGTCATCAGCTCCTGAGGTCTGGTAGGATAGCTTTGCCTTGAAACAATTGGAGGGGGGGGGGGGGGGGGGGGGTGGGGTGGGGTGATGCAGCGGGTGATTCTTTACCTTAAAGCATTTGGGGAAGGGTGGGTGATTCTCCCAGTAGCACAGCGGGCCGGGGGCATTAGCAGGAGCTCTTTTGCGGGCATCCAGCTGGGCGAAGCGCATCTCCGCGACCTAGATTTCCAGCGTAATCAGCCCTGCGCCAAGCTGATTACAAGATGGAAATCCTCATTTCCATTTCATTAGTGGACTTGGGACTGAAGTCTCTGGGCATGCTAGCAGCTCCACCACTGCACCTCACCCCCACCCCCCACCCACCTGGGTGGATCTGTCCAGCGGGGTTTACTCCTGCTTCCCACTAAGGGGGAACAGGTGGCCCGACACTGTTGGAGGGAAGAGAGGTCACTGAGGCCCCTTCCCTATCCCAAGAGGTTGAGGGTAAGGGAAGGGGGGTGGGGGTGGGCTTTGCCTTTGAGCAGTGCCAGCCTGGTAGTGCCAGCCTATTCTCATGGCATTGCCATAGGGGCAAACTATCACTGCCCAAGGGAGGCCAGCAATCTGAGGGGTGCGGCTTTCGAAGGCCAGCGATGGGGGGTGCGGGGTTAGAAGGCCAGCGATGTGGGGGGGAGGGTGTGGGTTTCGAAGGCCAGCGATTGGGGGGGAGGGGTGGTTAGAAGGCCAGCGATTGGGGGGCGGGGGGTGGGGGTGCGGGCTTCGAAGGCCAGCGATGGGGGGTGTGGGGTTAGAAGGCCAGCGATGGGGGGGGTGTGGGTTTCGAAGGCCAGTGATGGGGGGTGTGGGGTTAGAAGGCCAGCGATGGGGGGGGTGTGGGTTTCGAAGGCCAGTGATGGGGGGTGTGGGGTTAGAAGGCCAGCGATGGGGGGGGTGTGGGTTTCGAAGGCCAGCGATGGGGGGTGTGGGGTTAGAAGGCCAGCGATGGGGGGGTGGGGGGGGGCGGGGGTGCGGGCTTCGAAGGCCAGCGATGGGGGGTGTGGGGTTAGAAGGCCAGCGATGTGGGGGGGAGGGTGTGGGTTTCGAAGGCCAGCGATGGGGGGTGTGGGGTTAGAAGGCTAGTGATGGGGGCGGTGTGGGTTTCGAAGGCCAGCGATGGGGGGTGTGGGGTTAGAAGGCCAGCGATGGGGGGGGTGTGGGTTTCGAAGGCCAGCGATGGTGGTTTTGCAGGGCTGGCCAACGGCCTGCAGTCATGCAATGCGGGGCCAGTGCACATGTGTCAATCTCCCCACGTGCTGACAAATTGGCGCGTGCACATTGCACAGTGCTACTGGCCTTTCCAGCAGGAATAGGCCCTGCCCCTTGATTTCCAGACTGGATCTCGCTAGGGTCATCTGTGACGCACAAAGTATTTACTCCCATTTTCCCCACGCTTCAGGGACTTTGAATAGTTTTGGGGTGAATCCCAGCCCTGGTGATGGAAATTACAATTCCAGACCATAGGCCAAAGACAAAAAGAAGTTGTTCTTTTCCTCAGGCATGCTGAGTTCAACATTCCATCAACTTAGGCGGGAAAAAGGTATATGTGCTGTCTGCTGGATCCACTACCGGCTTTTCTCGTCAGATCCCCATTTGTCAAAAGCTGTTGTAAACCCAGCCCACGGTGAGAGGGGGATGATACAGCGGCGAAGCCCGTTAATATTATGTCAGTGTATGATCATGGCAAGAGCCCCATTCCATGATTGACGGGGATGGAGGTGGTGACATTGGGAAATCCTGCCAGTGTAAAAGCTCTTTGGGGACTCCAGTTGGATTCTCCATCACCCCTCCCGCTATCCCGCCTGCCGAAAATAGAGGCAGGAGAATCCAAATCCATAAATGTTTTTGTTGTAATTCCCTGCGGTGTGTGTGGTGCATTATATGGGAATCATTATCACTTTTGCCTTTGCAAACGAACATGTTCTTAATGTCTGAAATGGTTGCTCTTTCCTGACAAATTTTCAGGTGACAAAAACGGTTGACGAAGGAAGGGCTGTGGATGTCATCTATATGGATTTCAGTAAGGCGTTTGACAAAGTCCCTCATGGCAGGTTGGTTAAGAAGGTTAAGGCTCATGGGATACAAGGAGATGTGGCTAGATGGGTAGAGAACTGGCTTGGCCACAGAAGACAGGGTAACAGTCGAAGTGTCTTTTTCTGGCTGGAGGTCTGTGACCAGTGGCGTTCCGCAGGGCTCTGTACTGGGACCTCTGCTATTTGTGATATACATATAAATGACCTGGAAGGAAGTGTAACTGGTGTGATCAGCAAGTTTGCGGATGACAGAAAGATAGCTGGACTTGCGGATAGTGATGAACATTGTCGAACAAGACAGCAGGATATAGATAGGCTGGAAAATTGGGCAGAGAAATATCAGATGGAACTTATTCCAGATAAATGCGAGGTGATGCATTTTGGAAGAACTCATGTAGGGGGGAGCTATACAATAAATGGCAGGGCCACCAAGAGTATAGAAACACAGAGGGACCTAGGTGTGCAAGTCCACAAATCCATGAAGGTGGCAGCACAGGTGGAGAAGGCGGTGAAGAAGGCATACGGTATGCTTGCCTTTATAGGAAGGTGTATAGAGTATAAAAGCTGGAATCTGATGTTGCAGCTGTATAGAACGCTGGTTAGGCCACATTTGGAGTACTGCACCCAATTCTGGTTGCTGCACTCCCAGAAGGATGTGGAGGCTTTAGAGAGAGTGCAGAGAAGGTTTACCAGGATGTTGCCTGGTGTGGAGGGTCTTAGCTATGAGGAGAGATTGGGTAGACTGGGGTTGTTCTTCCTGGGAAGATGGAGAATGAGGGGAGACCTAATAGAGGTGAACAAAAATTATGAAGGGTATAGATAGGGTAAATAGTGGGAAGCTTTTTCCCAGGTTGGAGGTGACGATCACAAGGGATCACAGGCTCAAGGTAAGAGGGGCGAGGTGTAACTCCGATATCAGAGGGACGTTTTTTACACAGAGGGTGGTGGGGGCCTGGAATGTGCTGCTAAGTAGGGTGTTGGAGGCAGACATGCTGGCATCATTTAAGAATTACCTGGATAGTCACATAGGCAGCCTGGGAATGGAGGGATACAAACGAATGGTCTAGTTGGACCAATGTGCGGCACAGGTTTGGAGGGCCGAAGGGCCTGTTTCCTGTGCTATACTGTTCTTTGTTCTTGAATAAATTAGTCCAAATGAGGAAGTGTTAATGTTTTGAATCACGCCCTTACCTTCCATCTTGGATCCAGTGTGATTGAAACCCTTGTGCGTTTGTCCCATATCACGGTGATCCCACTGGAAAATTTAATGATTAGGTAGAGTCCGACAGTGTGCAGTGAAAAGGGTTCTTCTGGGCACTTGGATTGACTCTGAGGCATCACATCTCGAATCACTCTACCATCAGTTAGCTTGAATTCGGTATCCTAAAGAAACCCCAATGATTCAGGTTGTGCATAAAATCATGCATGATTGCAATAGACATGTTAGAAATCAAGGGAATACAATATTGTAATACAACACAGGTAGAACATTTGACTGATTGCATATTGATGGACTGGAATAAAGATACCTCAAATAGAACTCTGATGTTCCTTGAGCATGTGACTCCTTTTTCACAGCATGGGACGCTCTCTATTAGTATTTGGATTGTGCCAGAACCTTGATTGCATCGATCCTGCAATGAATCATAAAGGGATTTGTGTGATGGTGTGCTAACATTGCTTAATAAATAAGCTAATCTCACAACTTGCATATTTATTTATACCATATCATTATCATGAATATTGCATAATTTAGAATGCCAAATGACAGACCAGCAGAAATACAAACACTTGTTCTCTGGGTGGAATTCTCCAGTCCTTCCCGCTGGTGGGATCTTCCAGCCCCATCAAAGTTGGCCTCCGTCACAGGTTCCCCCGTGGCATCATGAGCAAGGAATGTAAATTGTCATTGACTTTGCACTGCAGGTGCCAGAGAATTTTTTTTAGCCAGACAAAGACATCAGGCACAATCTTACCACCCGTTCACGCTTCGCTCCCGTTGCAGCGAGGTTGGAGAATTTGGCAGTCGGCCAAATCTCTGCTCACTGTGGTGGGATGGGAAAATCCCATCAGTGTGAACAGTGATAAGATAGCAGCCATCATGTTTTGACACAACACGTTCCCAACCCAACTTACCTCCACCAAAATATATTCACAGTTGCCATCATAGCTGTATCTTTTTCCATCAAAGGTTACATAATGGCCATCTCCATAAACTAGGCATTCCTTTGCACACATTTTCTTGGTGCACTCCCAGGTTCCGGACTTGCATGTGCTGTACCATAAAATAACATCAAAAGCATTACTCACTAGTTCTGATCTCCTAATTACAAAAGGGATATAGAGACACTAGAAAAGATGCAATCAGAAACGAATACATAGATGATGCTGGAACTGAGAGACAATAACTATCAGGAAAGACTGAATAGTCTAAGGCTTCTTTCTCTCAAAAAGAAAAGCTGTGGGAGTGGCCTAACAGAGATCTTTAACATAATGAGGGAGTTGATCAACAGATATTTCCACTTGTGGGGATTTCAAAACTGAGCTCCTCAAATATGGACATTAATAAATCCAATAGGGAATAATGGCAGGTCATGTGATGGAATGGTGGCATCCCTACTTCTGGGTCAAAAGCTGTGGGTTCAAGTCCACTCTGAGACTTGGTCACCTTGGAAGTTATGTTCGTAACATGGCCAAACAGGTTAATTATCAGCATGTTCCTGCCTAGTAACAACGTTCACTCCGGTCAAACTGCAAACCATTGCAGTGTTCTGCCAAGAATAATCATGGACCAATCCATTTGAGGTCCATGGTCACCAATACCATCTTAGGACATGGACCTGGGGAGAACAGAATACAGAAGAAACTTGTTTACTTGGAATCTGGTTTGAATATAAAACTTTCTATCACATGAGGGTTAGGGCGGGACAGTAACACAGTGGTTAGCAATGTTCCCTCACAGAACCAGGGACCTGGGTTTGATTCCAGTCTTGGGTGAATATCTGCGTGGAGCTTGCGCGTTCTCCCCATATTGTGCTACTTTCCTCCAGGTGCTCTGGTTTCCTCCCACAGCCCAAAGATGAGGAAGTTAAATGGATTGGCCTTGCTAAATTCCACCTTAGTGTCAAAATAAGGGGGATTAGTGAGGTAAATGTGTGGGGTTACAGGGATAGAGTGGACCTGGGAAAGAAACTTTGTCAGAGAGATGATGCAAACCCAACAGGCCGAATGGCCTCTTTGTGCACCGTAGGGATTCCATGACTAATTTACACAAATAACTTCTAAAGAGGGTCTGCTTTAATATAAGGGAAAAAAGAATATGAAGATATACTCATGGAATGAGATGAAATAGGATGGGAGAAACATATGCATCAGCAGGCAGTAGTTTGGTGAGATGGTCTGTTTCTGTGCTGTCAGTTCCATGTGGCAATATTATATAACATGATGCAAAACAAACACTGTAATTTGTTCAGGGGTGTTGGTTATTTTTTTCAATTGTTTAAACTCACCAGTTATTGCAATCCTTTGCAATTGTGGTTCCGGGACCGTAGTTTTCTCCTCCATATGAACAAGGACACCGTTCAGGAGCAATGCATCTCCCATGGTCATCTTCCACGAGGTTAGCAGGACACACACAGCCAGGGACACAGCGGCTAGCCGACTTTTAGCAAAGACATAAAATGATTTCTTTTCAGCTTGCTGTTACGTCCAATTGAGAAGCAAACAGCGCAGATTTACGGAAACTCATAACTACTCATTTTACACAGCAGTCCTTACTCTGAGGTGAAATATTATGAGATTAGCACAAGAACAGGATTCTGCATAATCTAAATATTGCAGATGTTCCATTCCATTGAGATCACAAGTGAACAAGATAGCATTGCATTGAACAACAAAATATGAAATAATAAGAAATTTTAAATATCAACAACGCAGAATTATTGTGCATTGAAAATTTCAAGAGAACAATTAAAATGTAAATGTACAAATTTTGCTTACACATGGCTTATTGTAGTTTTTGCAGGTCTTTGCACAATAGCTATCCACATTTCTACAGTCAAAATACACTTTCCCATTCAGGCATCCTGGAAAAGAAAAAAAATCGAATTGTTTGTTTAGAAATGACCATTCATTTGGATTCAAATTGGGATATTGATTTATACTAACGGAACTGGAAAAATCAAAGCAATTGCTCACCTGGACGTACGGTTGTTGAAGCTATCGAACAGTAAGGCTTCCCATTTTCACAAGTGCTGAATGGAATAACAGAGTTATATTCAACACGTGTTTAATTATTTACCTGATACTTGCAAAGTATGATAAAGATACTTACCAGATTTGACCGTTCAGAGTAACACTCTGCCCTTCTTTGATAACCACTTCACCAATAATACAGGGGCAGTCTGATTTATCGATACAGGCTCCAGTGTTATCCATGTACTTCCCCTCAGGACATCCACAGCCGTAAACTGGGACATCCTTAACAATGCAGGTGTAATCGTACTCAGAAAGTGATCGACAGGTGCGGTTACAGATCCTCATGTCATTCTCAAAGACTTGAGTGTTGGCGCATTTTGTATCTAAGTGGAAAAACAATGTAGATTTCCGTGAAGCATATAATGCACTTAAACCCGGTAAGCATATATCTCATTCATATTTTCTGCCTGGGTAGATATGGAGAAACTGTTCCTATTGGTAGAAGGATCGAGAACCAGAGGCACAGATTTAAGGTGACTGATAAAAGAAGCAGGAGCAATATGAGAAAAAAAAATCACACAATGAGTGCTTAGGGTCTGGATGCATTGCTTAGGAGTGTTTTGGAGGGAGGTACAATAGAGGTATTCAGGAGGGAATTAGATAATTATTTGAAAAGAAACAATGTGTAGGGTTACAGGAAGAAGATAGGAGAATGGCACTCTGAAATGTTTATTCAGTGAGCTGGTGGAAAGAGTTGGGCTGAATGGCTTCCTTCTGTGCTGTAACAATTCCTTGATTTTGCAAAATTCATGACTTGCTTATTTTCCACCATGCTATTATGCAGAGAATTATCCTGGCAAAGTCACACTAACGGTTTCACTCACACCATGTTTATATAGAAATAAGTCTCCAAAGGAATCCAATCTGTGTGGAAGACAATGAACTACTACATTTTCTACTTATCTGGTTAAATTTCTTTGACAAAATCTACATATATTTGTAGGTGGAGGTCAAAGAAGATCTTGAAATAAAGTGTTTTGAAATATTCAAATCTTCCATACATGCATAAGAATTCAAGAACAGTAAGGTTCATTCCTGTGCACAAAAAAAGCATATAAGGTCATAACCCCTTACACCTTTATCACAAATGCCCATCCATTTTGGAAATATATAATGTGTATATAACTCGCACAAGTGTGTACCTGCATGAAAGGAATCTTTTTATTATTTTGTGGGGTGTGAGCATTCCTAGTGAACCATCATTTATTGTCCATCCCTGATTGCCCATGTGGCAGAATTTTGAATGTTTCTGGAGCTACTAATTCCTGGAAGAGGTCATTCGTCGCTCAATGGAATCTGAACAGTTCCTATTGCCTGATCTTCCAACAATTTGTACAATTGACAGGTAATGGCGTCCAGCTCCACAGGAGGAGGGAGAGTCCAATGAGGAAATTGCAACTTCACAGGAGGTGGGAGAGTCCAATGTGTAGGTTCAAGGCAGCAGTAAATTCAGTCTCTGAAAGGGATGACCTATGCAGCTTTTTGGATTTGAGTCGCACATCTGTCTCCAGCAGCTGTCAGGTTGTCTAGCTTGATCAACTCTGCCATCTCCCCCGTCTCCCCCCCAACTCAAATAAATGCTGATGCTGCACCCATTCTGACTACACACTCGCTTACTGAAACTGGGCAACAATTTCTTAATCCTAGGTTCATGACAGAGATGACCAGCAGGGTGAGACTGAAGAATATCAACTCCGCTAACTCTGATTTCTTTCCACAATGGAAAGATTCTCTGTCATGAAGGACATCCCTGAAATTTCAAAGTCTGTGTCCGAACTTGGCATGTGTCATCATCCTGGGTTTGGGGCTGGAGTTGGGTTAGAGTTTGTGCGTGCGTGAATTATGGAAGCAACTGGCCATTTTAATCAGCAGCCGCCTTCACTGACTTCCAGTTTCTGAACCCTGTCTCAGAGTGTGCTGACCAGACCAGATAAGAGAGGGTCTGAACTTAATGGGTTCATTTGGATAGCCAGGTGGCCCCTTGGAGAAATAAGGTAGCTCCTTGGATATGGTCCTGGGGCATTTTTGCAAGAGGTAGGACACTCATTGGGAGAGCCAAGGACCCCTTTTGGAAGTAAGATGTCCCTTAGGATTGTTATACTCAAACCTGATTATGTGCTTCATACACACAAACCTGTTGGAACTGTCAGCTGTCCAGGATGTGCCAAAGCTGTCCAGGAAGTGTCCAAGGATATTAGATGAGTTGGCATGAAAGGACTAAGGGCAAAGAATGGCTGGTGATATGGGTTGGTATGAGTTGGCACTAAGTTGGTATGAAGTCTTAACAGGATCCAGAAGGGGTAGTTAGAGGAATATGGAGATATGACGGCCAAGGGGAGCACAGGTTGGCATGGATGGAGGATAGCGAGTATGTTGGGGTGAGGGGTGAAGGGATGATGTTTGTTTTATAAAACAGGGAAGTTTGGCTGAAACTGTAGAAGTCACTAGTTAGACACCTGGCAAACTGTGAACAACTTGGGTCCCCTTCTGTAGGGAAAGATATACTGGCATTGGAGGCATTCCAGAGAAGGTCCCCTAAGTTGATCCTGGGAATGGAGGGATTTTCTTATGAGAGGTTGAGTAGCTTGGGCTATACTCATTGGAGTTCAGAAGAATGAATAGCAACCTTACTGAGACATATAGAATTTTCCAGGGGTTTGAAAAGTATTTGCTGAGAGGTTGTTTCCCATTGTGGGAGAGTCTTGAAGGAGAGAGTATAATCTCAGAGTGAAAGGTCGCCCATTTAAGAAAGAGATGAGGGGCAATATTCCTCTCTCAGAGAGCGGTGAATCTGTGGAATTCTTTATTGCAGAGGGGAGTAGAGGTTGGGTTATTAAGTATGTTTAGTCAATGAGGGAATCCGGGTTATGGCAAGGTGGGAATGTGGAGTTGATGATTACATCAGATCAGCCATGATCCTATTGAATGGTGGAGCAGACACAATGGACGAATTTCTGCTCCTACTTCCTATGATTTTTTTTCAATTGCTTTAAACACAGTGCACAGAGGCATGTCTTACACCCAGGCCACCTCCACACCCAACAGCTGTTGCATTCGTTCCGAGGCTGCTTGCCCTGACTCTGACCCTGACCTCCAGTTCAGCCATCCTCCCTCTCATTTACCACACCCCATCGACCAAACACGTGAGCTGCAGGAAGACATTTTTAAAATTTGGGTTCACTGAGGCAGGAAATATCTGGACTCTGTGCCCCTGAGTTGGGGATGGAAATCTGGGCCTTAGATTCTGTTTTCCTAAAGGATCAGTGACATGACAACTTACTGCAAATGTTTCCTCTCCAGTTTTTCACAGTGATACCATGGGCAGCACACTCGTGAACATACGCTCCCAATCCAGCGCACAGACAGTCCTCGATGTCCTCACAGGCACAGGTAGCAGCAACACACATCTAAATAAGCAAAGGAGTTTAAAATTCAAGCAGCATAACAAGTTAAAAAAAAATCAAGTGTGATAATTAATATAGTATTTTAAATTCAGGTTCACCGTACACAGTTGTTTAACACAAGCATATATAACTTACACACTTACACCACACATTCTGAGGAAAATCATAGGGTGAGATTTTCTGGCCATGCTCGCCTCAAAACCAGAAAATCCCACCCCGAGATCAATGGATCTTTGCATGGGCCACTTCCTCTTCCCCCCCACCCCCCCACCCCCCAACCCCCAACCCCCACTATGATTCCTGTGGCGGATGTGATGGAAAATTTCTCCCCATAATGTCTCCCTGTTTGAGATCTGATAACTCTATACAGAATATGCACTGAACCTGGGATCTTCTAGTGCTTTATGGATCAGTTACTCAATGGATAAACTCAACCATGATGTGGGTATGCCGGCGTTGGACTGGCGTAAACACAGTAAAAAGTCTGACAACACCAGGTTTTAGTCCAACCTATTTATTTGATAATATTCTCACTAGCTTTCGAGGGGACAGCCTCACCTGACGAAGAGGCTGTCCCCTCGAAAGCTAGTGAGAATATTATCAAATAAATAGGTTGGACTAAAACCTGGTGTTGTCAGACTTTTTACTAAACTCAACCAGCCAAGGTGGAAGCACATGGGATTCTGATTTGACAACTTTTACTTGTGTTACAAAGGAAACATTTCCATTTACTCCGGATCATTTCATACCTGATAATAATATGTGGAATCAACTGCAGAATGACATACAGAAAAGGCACCATTGGGATCTCTTATGGAGTTGCAATTATCTTTTGCATATTTTTCTGAAATGAGAGGTAAAAAAATGACTTTTATTGTAAGAAAAAAACTTGATTTCAAAATATTTCTGCAAACTGCTCACAATTTTTCCATGTACAGCCTAGAATTTTCTGCACACAATAGCGGAATGAGTATCATGGCCAGAATTGTCTGGCCGTTCGCCCGCCTCCCCCCATTGCTGCAAGCAAGGACAGAGAATTTGGCGCTCAGCCAAATCTCTGTTAACTGCAGCGGGACCAGAGAATCCTGCGGCTTGGATGGCCAGTAAATCCCTGCCCATTCCTCTGTCAAAATACCCGGAGCATTAAAGAAACAAGATTTACAATTGTCAGCTAATATTAGCAACGCACATTTCGTTGGGTCTCAAGAACCTATTGGCCTGCTGTACCTACGGATGTGTAGCAGAGCAGGTAACAGTGAGGAGCTGGGAATAGGTTGTCTTATTGAATAGAGGTGGCACGTGCCTAAGGGTGCTTGTAGACAGCCGATCACAAGGACAGGTCAGAAAAAAGCCATGTCAGAAAACACCTTGTTAAAGTTCATTTATTAGTCATAAGTAGTCTTACATTGACACTGCAATGAAGTTACTGTGAAAATCCCCGAGTCGCCACATTCCAGCGCCTGTTCAGGGGCACTGAGGGAGAATTTGGCATGGCCAAGTCACCTAACCAGCACATCTTTGGACTGTGGGAGGAAACTGGAACATCTAGAGGAAACCCACGCAGACACGGGGAGAATGTGCAGACTCCACACAGACAGTGACCCAAGCCAGGAATCGAACCCAGATCTCTGGTGCTGTGAGGCAACAGTGCTAACCATTGTGCCATTGATGATGTGTCAGGGCGAGAATCTTGTTACCACAGCGTTCAAATAGAGCTGGGATTTCTAATGAGGTGGCAATGATTTTTAAAAATTGCTGAATCATTTACTTAATTTCATTGGTCTATATCATCTGGCTTCGTAGCAAATTTAGTTTTTTTAAATGTAAAGTCTTTTTCAAACCTGTCTGTGAGCCTAAATCAGTAGAAAATCAGGTCAATTTGAAGGCCATCATCAAGCAGCCGCAACCAGCAGAAACATTTGTGTGATTTAAACCATGGTCAGGTTTGCTGCATCAGCTTTGAATCAATTTATTTCTAAACCAGCAATAATTGTCCTTGAAATTCAATACATGCTTAAGGAAACTACTTGGGCTGGTTTGGCTGACGTCACTGATAAAACTAATAGATACTACAGTGCTTATGTTCCAAGAACAGACCTCTATATCAATTAATTATAATGATCTCAAAGGTAACACAAAACCACTGTAACCATATTGCGTTAGAAAAGATAATTACCATTTTCTGAACTGACACAAGCAGGAGGTACTATTGCATCCGGACAACTGTCCTGAACCTTCCAGGAATTAACAAAAGTAACGGGTGTGCTTTCCACAATGCCATCTTGAGATAGAAAGTCATCTTCAGCATTATCATTGAAGACGCCACATAAACCTGACGGAAAATAATACAGGTCATCACAAAGGAGTACTTATCTCCAGAATACCCCTCCCTGGTTTAGGAATAATTTGGACTTAATGGTATATTTTGTTAGGCGATGCAGATTTTTTTTAAATTTAGTTTTATTTATTTATTAGTCACAAACACACTTACATTCACACTGCAATGGTGTTACTTCGAAAATCCCCTGGATGTGTTATCCAGTTTGCGATCTAATGTCACCCATTTCGTTTCAAGCAAAATTAGGATGATTTACACAATTTTAAAATTGAGGGAAGTGGTTGTTGTATATTTCAGACATGCTGTCTTTGTGACACAGAGTTAAAACAATGGAGCTTTATTTACAGAGGTGTGGTCACCTACATGGCTGCTTCTTCCCTGACAGTTTCCCATGCTCTCGGCTTCCAGTCCTGGCAAACATCACTCTTCCATACATCCACCAACTTGCAACAATCCACAAAATGATAGAGAAAGTTCACAATGCTCCCCACCTGCAACTTCATGTTGATCTAGTCAGCCCACCCAAAGTACAACTCCCACTAAGAAAGCCAGTCTGGGAAAACTCTCCCACACAGAACTTCAAAGCAAATTCCACCTGGACAAATAAATAAGAATCATTTGACACAACAAACAAATACCTGGTCTCAAATACAACCCAACAGCTGATTGGTTTCAACCTACCAAAGAAAGAGAGGTAAACCCTCAACTGATATTACTGACCACAGCCCCTGCTTGGCAAACCTCCATAAAAGGGGCATTAGTGCCAGTCCCCTATATGCCTGTGGGAGAAAGCAAACTATGCAGCACCTCATAGAAGAGTGTCCAGTCCAGAGACTCAGTAGAGATGTATCCACACTCAACACAGCAGGACTGGGAGAAATGGCTTGGCTTAGGGACTTTGCATTCACTAACTAAAAAAAAACTTGAAGAAGTAGTAGAATGTAATCCTATAGCTAAATTAAGTGTGCATTTAAATGAAAATGTCACAGTAACCGTACCTCTTGTGTTTCCTTTCAAATCCTCAGACAGCGAGATGTAAAGCTGCATAACAGGAGATATCTGCACTTGCATTTTCAATCCAAATGTTGTTGCCACTTGAATGAACATTGAGGACTGCTGAAATATTGTTATTCCACCTGTTTTAAAGAAAATATAGTTAGTTACCTCGTATGTGCTTGATGTCTTGCACCCTGCATGGCTGCAGACAAAGAATTGAAAAGTGGCTTTGGGTTGGATAATAGTATTCCAACCTGCACAGACATAGAGGGCAGAATGAGCACCGCCCATGCCATAAAATTCTCCTTGCGATGAACAGGATAAAACAATCTTTACGAAAATAGAAAATGCTGGAGATACTCAGCAAGCCTGACAGCACCGGTGGAGAGAGATTCAAGCCATTGTTTCAAATCTGGAAAGGGGTCACTTAAACTCCAATTGTTGGCTCTGTTCTTTCTCCACAGATGCTGTCAAACCTGCTGAATTACTCCAGCATTTCTTGCTTTTGTTTCAGATTTCAGCATTCGCAGTAATTTGCCTTTAAAAACAATATTTACCTTTTCTGAGAGGCATTGTGACCGTGGTTCCGTCAAAATGTACTTTGCCATCATTGCTGAACACATAGGAAGTCTATAAAAAGAGGGCGCATTTATCATATTCATTATTTATCATCGTATTGGAAGAACTAAAGTAAATGGTTTTACAAAATCTCACCTGATTCTTGGTTAAGGCCACACTCTGCAGACATGTCTGTTTAAAAGCAGCTTGACACTGGTGAATCGCTACCTTGATGGTCCAGTGCTCTGTCTGTGGAAAAGACATTCAGAAATGGAGAAGTCGCAAATGTATCAAGCACGTATGATTATGCCTCAGACATCACTTATATATTTGTTTTAAAAATTGATTATAAATGAGATTAAAATGTTGAAAACGTACAAAAACAGCAATGTAGGAGCAATCCCCTTTCATACGATAGTAACTATTGTCAAATGTTGTGATGTAAGATGCCTCCTCAATTTTGCATCTCCCAGGACATTTACGGTGGGAGCATGACCATGTTCCAGATTGACAAGTGCTGGAATGAAAGTACAAATGAAATCATTGAAATTTACTAAGTGTTTGAACAGTTTTTGTGTAGAAACTGCCAATGCAATGTACAGTGCAAAGCCTACCATGACTGACAGGATTCTGTCCTTGTGTCTCCAGATGAATAAATCTTTCCATCATATTCACAAGGACATTCTGCTTTCTTGATGCATGTGTTTCTTCCTCTTATGTTGTCAAGAACAGTGTCTGAAATACATTAAAATACATTTCTAAATACATTCTTCTATTCACACTAAAATTCACAACTTTAATTTCCACTTACTAATCCAATTAAATCAATCTTCAGTGACATGTCTAGCATGTCTAGGAGTTGGAATGTTTTGTTGAAGTTGTACAAGACATTGGTAAGGCCACACTTGGAATACTGTGTGCAATTCTAGTCACTCTATTATAGAAAGGATATTATTAAACTGGAAAGAGTTCAGAAAAGACTTACTAGGATGCCACCGGGTCTTGATGGATTGAGTTAGAAGGAGAGGCCGGATATACTGGGACTTTTTTCTCTAGAGTGTAGGAGGCTAAGAAGTGATCTTATAGAAGTCTATAAAATAATGAGGGGCACAGATCAGCTAGATAGTCAATATCTTTTCCTAAAGGTAGGGGAGTCTAAAACTAGAGGGCACAGGTTTAAGGTGAGAGGGGAAGAGATACAAAAGTGTTCAAAGGGGTAATTTTTTCACGCAGAGAGTGGTGAGTGTCTGGAACAAGCTGCCAAAGGTAGTAGTAGAGGCGGGGGCAATTTTGTCTTTTAAAAAGCATTTAGATAGTTACATGGGTATGATGGGTAGAGAGGGATATGGGCCAAATGCGGGCAATTGGGTTTAGCTTAGGGGTTTTACAAAAAAAGGGCGGCATGCACAAGTTGAGCCAAAGGGCCTGTTTCCATGCTGTAAACCTCTATGACTCTATGTCATGGCAGGGGTGGGAGGGGAGAATGGCACAGTGGTTAGCAGTGCTGCCTCAAAGTGTCAGGGATTCAGATTCAATTTGGACTTAGGTGACTGTGGAGTTTGCATGTTCTCTCCATGCCTATGTGTGTTTCCCCTGGATGCTCCGGTTTCCTCCCATCGTCCAAAGATATGTAGGTTAGCTGGATTGGCCATGCTAAATTGTCCCTCTGTGTCCAGGGATTTGTAGGTAAGGTGAATTAGCCATGGTAAATAAGCAGGGTTATGGGGATAGATGATCTTTCAGAAAGTCAGTGCAGACTAAATGGGCCAAATGCCCTCCTTCTACACCGTAGGCATTCTATGGATTCTATAGTTTTGGGTTCATTATTTCACCGAACATTGTATCTCTACTTCAATCAGGAAAATAAGAAATTCTCTCAAATCATTATTTCTGAAATTATTTGCTATTTGTTCCTCATGAGTATAAGTTTCCAGAGGAGAAGGTTACAAAAAGTTTGAAGGTATAAGGGATTTTTACCTGACTATTTTTGGAGTTTTTTTTTCAAACTGGGAGTGTAAAACAGGAAGTAGGCCCCTGTGACCCCTGGGGAGGTTTTTTTTCCCCCCAGTAAAACTGAATGGAAAGGCTTGGAGTGAGAGCAGGTAGCTTAATTTTTTTTCTCTCGAGACTGTGCAGGTGACTGACATCAGCCAGTGGTGAGCGGGAGGTATAAAGATCGGGCAGTGGAGTGAGAGGAAGCAGAATGAAGGCTGAAGGGCTTTGGCTCAAAATGGGCTTTAGCGGGAACAAGTAGAGGCGAGAGTAGTTTTGTTTTCCTTTTCGGAAAGTTTATTCTTGTTTCTCCCCAGAAAAAAATGCCAGGCAAGATGTTGGAATGCACCTCTTGCAGGATGTGGGAGATCAGGGAGACCTCCGGCATCCCTGATGACAACACCTGCAAAAGATGCATCCAGCTGCAGCTGCTAGCAAAGCGTGTTAGGGAACTGGAGACGGAGCTTGATGACCTCCCTCTTATTCGGGAGAATGAGAAGTTTATAGACAGTAGCTTTAGGGAGGTAGTTACACCTAAGTAGCAGAGCACAGGAAATTGGGTTACTGTAAGGAGAGGAAATGGAAAAGTGAAAGGACAGGCAGAGTAGGGTTCCCCTGTGGCCATACCTCTCCACAACAGGTATACTGAATTGGATACTGTTGTGGGGGATGCTTTACCTGGGACAAGCTGCAACAGCCGGAACTCTGATACTGAGTCTGGTTCTGCAGTGCAAAAGGGTGGGAGGAGGAAAAGGAGAGTGGTAGTGATCAATGGTCAGAGGCACGGTCAGGAGGTTCTGTGGTTGGGATAGAGACTCCCGCATACCAGGGTTCTGAAAGAAATGGCAGAAGTAATAGCAGATGCCTTAGTAATTATTTATCAAAATTCGCTGGACTCTGGAGAAGTGCTGGAGGATTGGAAAGCAGCTAATGTTACGCTGCTGTTTCAAAAAAGTAGCAGACAAAAGGCAGGGAATTATAGGCCGGTTAGTTTAACGTCCGTAGTTGGAAAAATGCTAGAATCCATCATCAAAGAAGAAATAGCAGGACACCTAGAAAAGAATGGTTTGATCAAGCAGACGCAGCACGAATTCGTGAAGCGGAAGTCATGTTTAACGAATTTAGTGGATTTCTATGAAGATGTGACTAGTGCGGTAGACAGAAGGGAACCGGTGGATGTGTTTTTGGATTTCCAGAAGGTGTTCGATAAGGTGCCTCACAAAAGGTTGCTGCAGAAGGTTAGGGTACACGGAGTTGGGGATAAAGTGTTAGCGTGGATTCAGGAATGGTTATCTAGCAGGGAACAGAGAGTTGGAATCAATGGATGCTTTTCTGGTTGGCAGTTGGTGTCTAGTAGAGTGCCGCAGGGATCGGTGCTGGGGCCTCAATTGTTTACTATTTACATAGATGATCTGGAGGAGGGGGTTGAGTGTAGGGTAACAAAATTAGCTGATGACACGAAGATGAGTGGAAAAGCGAATTGCGTGGAGGGCGCGGAAAGTCTGCAGAGAGATCTGGATAGGCTGAGTGAGTGGACGAGGATCTGGCAGATGGAGTATAATGTTAGCAAGTGTGAGGTTATCCACTTTGGTAGAAATAATAGTCGGAGGGATTATTATTTAAAAGGTGAAAAGCTGCAGCATGCTACTGTGCAGAGGGACCTGGAGGTCCTCGTGCACGAATCATAAAAACCCAGTCTGCAGGTGCAGCAGGTGATCAAGAAGGCGAATAGAATGCTGGCCTTTATAGCGAGGGGGAGAGAATATAAAAGCAGGGAGGTCTTGCTGCAACTGTACAGGGCACTGGCGAGGCCGCAGCTGGAGTACTGTGCAGTTTTGATCCCCTTATTTGCGAAAGGATATATTGGCCTTGGAGGGAAGTACAGAGAAGGTTCACCAGGCTGATACCGGAGATGAGGGGGTTAGCTTATGAGGAGAGATTGAATAGACTGGGTCTGTACTTGTTAGAGTTTAGAAGGCTGACGGGGGATCTTATAGAGACTTACAAGATATTGAAGAGGCTAGATAGGGTAGAGGTAGGGAGATTCTTTCCGCTTAGAAAGGAAACCAGAACTAAAGGGCACAGCCTCAAAATAAGTGGGGGTGGGGGGTGCAATTTAGAACGGAGTTGAGGAGGAACTTCTTCACTCAAAGGGTGGTGAATCTCTGGACTTCTCTGCCCATTGAAGTGGCGGAGGCTACCTCGTTGAGTATATTTAAGTCACGGGTAGATAGATTTCTGACAGACAAGGGAATTAAGGGTTATGGGGAGAAAGCGAGAAAGTGGAACTGATCCACTTCGGATCAGCCATGGTCTTATTGAATGGCGGGTCAGGCTCAAAGGGCTAGATGGCCTACTCCTGCTCTTATGTTCTTATGGTTTGTTGACTCCCGGGTGCCAAGGTCAGGGATGTCTCTGATAGCGTGCACAGTGTTCTAAAGTGAGAAGGTGATTAGCCAGATGTCGTGGTACACATCGGTACCAATGATGTAGGTGGGAAAAGTGAGGAGAGTGTATAGAGAGCTTGGAAAGAAGTTAAAATAAAGGACCCTGAGGGTAGTAATCTCAGGATTGCTACCTGTACCACGTGCCAGTGAGGGTAAGAGTAGGATGCTTGGGCAGATGAACATGTGGCTGAGGAACTGGTATGGGGGCAAGGTTTCTGATTCTTGGATCATTGGGACCTCTTCTGGGGCAGGTGGGATCTGTACAAGAGAGACGGGTTACACCTAAACTACAAGGGGACCAATATACTTGCAGGGAGGTTTGCTAGTGTTATTGGGGAGCGTTTAAACTAGATTTGCAGAGGGATGGGAACCAGAGTGCCAGAGCAGATAGTGGTGCGGGGGTAAAAAGGTAGGTTAGTTCAAGCAAAATCACAAATGGAAGGGTTGAGTGTGGTGGAAATAATCTTTTGAGGTGTGTCTATTTCAATGCCAGGAGTATTGTGGGGAAGGCAGATGAGCTGAAGGTATGGATTGACATGTGAACATATGACATTATAGCCATTAGTGAAGCTTGGCTACAAGAGGGGCAGGACTGGCAGCTAAATGTTCCAGTGTTCCAATGTTTTAGGCGTGATAGAGGCGGAGGGATAGAAGGTGGGGGGTGGCATTCTTGGTCAGGGAAAATGTTACAGTGGTACTCAGGCAAGATAGATTAAGGAACTTGTCTATAGAGGCCCTATAGGTGGAACTGAGAAACAGGAAGGGTATGACCACATTAATGGGGTTGTATTATAGGCGACCCAATAGTCAGCGAGAATTGGAGGAGCAAATCAGCTGAGAGATAGCTGACAACTGCAAGAAACAGAAAGTTGTATTAGTAGGGGAATTTAATTTTCCACATATAGATTGGTTCTCACATACTGTTAAAGGTTTAGACGGGGTAGAGTTTGTAAAGTGTGTTCAGGAGTATTTTCTACATCAGTATATAGAGGTGCCAACTAGAGAGCATGCGATACTGGATTTCCTATTGGGAAATGAGTTAGGGCAGGTGATGGGTGTGAGAGTGAGGGAACACTTTGGATCCAGTGATTATAATGCTATTAGTTTCAACCTGATCATGGATAAAGATGGATCTGGTCCTCGGGTTGAAGTTTTGAACTAGAAAAAGGCCAAATTTGATGAAATGCGAAGGGATCTGGGAAGTGTGGATTGGCACAGGCTGTTCTCTGGTAAGGATGTAAATGGAAAGTGGGAGGCCTTCAAAGGAGAAATTTTGAGAGTTCAGAGTTTGTATGTTCCTGTCAGGATTAAAGGCAAAGTAAATAGGGAAAAGGAACCTTGGCTCTCAAGGGAGATTGTGACACTGTTTAAGAGGAAGAGAGAGTTGTATGAAATGTACAGTCAGCAAGGAACAGATCAGATGCTCGAGGAGTATAAAAAATGCAAGAAGCTATTTAAGAGGGAAATCAGGAGGGCTAAAAGAAAGCATGAGGTTGCTTTGGCAGACAGAGTGAAGGAAAATCCAAAGAGCTTCTATAGATATGTTAGGAGCAAAAGGACAATGAGGGATAAAATTGGTTCTCTTGAAGACCAGAGTGGTAGACTGTCTATGGAACCAAAAGAGATGGAGGAGATACTTAATGGGTTTTTTGCATCCATATTTACTGAGGAAACAGGCATGGAGTCTATGGAAATTGGGCAAACAGGTAGGGAGGACATGGAACCTTTACAGATTAAAGGGGAGGAGGTGCTGGCTGTCTTCAGGCAAAGTGGATAAATCCCCAGGATCGGACAGGGTATTCCCACCGACCTTGAGGGAGGCTAGTGTTGAACTTGCAGGGGCCCTGGCAGACATATTTAAAGTGTCAATTTGCATGGGGGATGTGCTGGATAATTGGAGGGTGGCTCATGTTGTTCCATTGTTTAAAAAAGGTTCCAAAAGAAATCAGGGAAATTATAGGCCAGTAAGTTTGATGTTGGTAGTTGGCAAGTTATTGGAAGGTGTGATAAGGGATAGGATCTACAAATATTTGGATAGACAGGGACCCATTAGGGAGAGTCAACATGGCTTTGTGCATGGTAGGTCATGTTTGACCAATCTATTAGAGTTTTTCGAGGAGGTCAGCAGGAAAGTGGATGAAGGGAAGGTGGTGGATGTTGTCTACCTGGATTTTAGCAAGATCTTTGATAAGGTCCCTCATGGGAGGTTAGTTAGGAAGGTTCAGTCGCTAAGCATACATGGGGAGGTTGTAAATTGGATTAGACACCGGCTCAATGGAAGAAGCCAGAGATTGGTTGTGAAGGATTGCTTCTCTGAGTGGAGGCCTGTGACTAGTGGAGGGCTGCAGGGATCGGTGTTGGGTCCATTGTTGTTTGTCATCTATATCAATGATCTGGATGATAATGTGGTAAATTGGATCAGCAAATTTGCTGATGATACAAAGATTGGAGGTGTAGTGGACAGTGAGGAAGGTTTTCAAAGCTTGCAGAGCGACTTGGACCAACTAGAAAAATGGGCTGAAAAATGGCAAATGGAACTTAGCGCAGACAAGTGTGAGGTATTACACTTTGGAAGAACAAACCAAAGTAGAACATACAGGCCAAATGGTAGGACTCTGAAGAGTGCAGGTGAACAGAGGGATCTGGGAATACAGGTACAGAATTCCCTAAAAGTGACGTCACAGGTGGATAGGGTCGTAAAGAGTGCTTTTGATGCATTGGCCTTTATAAATCGGAGTATCGAGTATAAAAGTTGGAGTGTTATGGTAAGGTTATGTAAGGCATTGTTGAGGCCGAATTTAGAGTATTGTGTACAGTTTTGGTCACCTAGTTACAGGAAGGATGTAAATAAGGTTGAAAGAGTGCAGAGAAGGTTCACAAGGATGTTGCCGGGACTTGAGAAGCTGAGTTACAAAGAGAGATTGAATAGGTTAGGACTTTACTCCCTGAAGCGTAGAAGAATGAACGTAAGAACATAAGAAATAGGAGCAGGAGTAGGCCATCTAGCCCCTTGAGCCTGCCCTGCCATTCAATAAGATCATGGCTGATCTGTCGTGGCTCAGTTCCACATTCCCGCCCTCTCCCCATAACCCTTAATCCCCTTGCCTATCAAAAACCTATCAACCCGCGTCTTAAAAATATTGAGCGAGGTAGCCTCCACCACTTCAACGGGCAGAGAATTCCAGAGATTCACCACCCTTTGAGTGAAGAAGTTTCTCCTCAACTCCGTTCTAAACCGCGCCCCCCCCCCTTTATCTTGAGGCTGTGCCCTCTAGTCCTACTGTCCTTTCTGAGCAGGAAGAGCCTCTCCACCTCTATCCTAGCCATCCCATTCAACATCTTATACGTCTCAATGAGATCTCCCCTCATTCTTCTAAACTCTAACGAGTATAAGCCTAGTTTATTCAGCCTCTCCTCATAGTTCAACCCCCTCAACTCCAGTATCAGCCTAGTAAACCTCCTCTGCACTCCCTCCAAGGCCAAAATATCCTTGCATAAGTGCGGCGACCAAAACTGCACACAGTACTCCAGCTGCGGCCTCACCAGTGCCCCATACAGCTGCAGCAAGACCTCCCTACTTTTATATTCAATCCCCCTCGCTATGAAGGCCAGCATCCCATTCGCCTTCCTGTCCACCTGCTGTACCTGCAGGCTGGGTTTTTGTGACTCATGCACAAGGACCCCGAGGTCCCTCTGCACCGTCGCATGCTGCAGTTTTTCACCACATAATAGTCCTTCCTACCAAAGTGGACAACATCACATTTGCCAACATTAAATTCCATTTGCCAGTTCCTGGCCCATTCGCCCAGCCTATCTAAATCCTTCTGCAGACTCTCCACACCCTCCGCACAATTTGCCGTTTCACCAATCTTGGTGTCATCAGCAAATTTCGACACCATACACTCGGTTCCCTCCTCCAGATCATCTATATAAATGGTAAATAGCTGAGGCCCCAGCACCGATCCCTGGGGCACTCCACTAGTCACTATCCGCCAATCCGAATAGCACCCATTGACCCCCACTCTCTGCCTCCTATTTGACAGCCAATCCTCTATCCACGCTAACACCCTACCCCCAACTCCATGCCCCCTGACCTTCTGCAATAACCTCTTGTGAGGCACCTTGTCGAACGAGGGGAGATTTGATAGAAGTGTATAAGATTTTGATGGGTATAGATATCATGAATGCAAGCAGGCTTTTTCCACTGAGGCTAGGGGAGAAAAAAACCAGAGGGCATGGGTTGAGGGTGAAAGGAGAAAAGTTTAGAGAGAATATTAGGCGGGGCTTCTTCACGCAGAGAGTGGTGGGGATGTGGAATGAGCTGTGGGATAAAGTGGTAAATGCGGGGTCACTTCTAACATTTAAGAAAAATTTGGACAGGTTCATGGGTGGAGGGGTGTGGTACTAGGCAAAAAATGGTTTGGCACAGACAAGAAGGGCCAAAAGGTCTGTTTCTGAGCTGTAATTTTCCATGGTTCTATGGTTCTAAGTGTAAAGATACTGGCTCCTTGCTACATAATCAACTGCTGATTCTCACAAGAGAACTGCATGATTAGGAGTTGATCCAGTCATTGATCTTTCTATCCATTTCATCCATTTGCAACACCCTGATGTTGTGCAGCATTTGCAATGATAAAAGTGTTTACCAAAGGGTTCAGAATTCAAGTTGTGGATATGTCTGTGTGGTCAAAATATCTTGGAATGCGGGATCATACCCAATATAGCTGCCCAATGTCAGCCACGCCATGAGTTTGCTGGTTCAATATGAGGCTATTTAATCAGCATGGACAGATCACTCTGGTAGCATTGAGGAATGTCTGTCACCACTTACATGCCCCATGTGCGCAAAACCTATGAATGCTGGTTATATCCTCTTTAACCCCCTGATCAATAACATTTCAAAAAGAAAGTAACCTTGTTTTTCTTTGGGGGTCTGGGCACTTTCTCTGGGATACACCCTCACCCTTCTGAAGGCAAAAGTACCTCATCTCACTTTGTGCAATGTTCACCTACACACCAAGGCCTGAATGAATCAATGCAGCAGGGGCAATCAACATTTGGGATCTCCCTTCCCACTTCTTCCTCTGGACAATGTTTGCCTTGTACTCGAGCTGGGGCTCCTGACATTCATGAGGAAAGTTGGCAAATTGGAGAAATCGCTGTGACAATGTGGAACAGATTCTGGATTCTTTTTGTGGAAGTCCTTTCTGATTTCTATTAAAGAAGGGGTGAGGGACCAGCTGATCCCCAGACCCTTCCACCCCAAATTCCCAGCTCCCTGATCCTGCCATAGCATCACTAGACCTCTAGGCTGATCTTTCATTTTAGCAGGTGTTCAAAAAAATCTAATCGGAAATAATGTTGTGGCGTGCTAGCCACAGATTGTGTGTGTTAATGTGAAGGACACCATGGTGTGAAAGTATGGCAGATCATTCAGTGTTTTATCTTAAACTAATAACAAGGCGCAAGAAAAAGATGAAATTGTTTTCAATTAATAAATACAATTACCAGCTGGACAATCGCAAGTATTCACACACTGATCACATTGCGGCTGAGATTCTGGATTAGAGCAGGTTGGAACACACGCTGGGCCACATTCCTTATAAATCTGAGTTGCTGGACATTTGGGTTTTTCTGAAACAGAAAGGCATTATAAAAATTTTTCCATTTTGATCACTGATGATACAAGTATATGATTAAACACACATGCAGATATTTGCTTTACCGAGTAAGAATCTTCGTTAAATGATTACATCGTCATCATAGTACACAGTACAGAAGGAGGCCATTCGGCCCATCGAGTCTGTACCAACCACGTGCCACCCAGGCCCTATTCCCATAACCCCACACATTTATCTGCTTGTCCCCCTGACACTGATTGGAAATTCAGCATGGCCAATCCACCTAACCCGCACATCTCTGGATTGTGGGAGGAACCTGGAGCACCTGGAGGAAACCCACATGGACATGGGGAGAATGTGCAAACTCCACACAGACACTGACCCACGGCCAGAATTGAACCCAGGCTTCTGGTGCTATGAAGCACCACTGTGCCATTGCCTAACCCATCTTGATGATTGAGCTTTCATTTTAAGGCATGTGCTCTTAATCATGAGTTGAACTGTCCTGATTTCCAGAGTTAACTTACTGCATTTAAGTTTTGTTCTCCATTTCTGTATCGTTGGAATAATCTCTTTGTAACATTGCCGTGACATCTCTTCAAAAGTAGCACATTCACACTTTGATTCTTTACAGGTATAAGAGTCTGCATGACACATTTTCATGTATTGCCTTACAAGGTTTGTGTTCTCAAAACAGGACATGAAGAACAGGGAGATTCCTTCTTTACAGGCCTAAAAATGAAAGAAGAAACACAATAAAAGTTACGCACAGAAAATCCCACTGCTCCAATCTCAAGTCACTGAGTTGTCTACAGTACAAAAGCATTTTTTTTTGCTAAGGAATTGATTAGGTCTTTCTTATATTCATTTGTGGGACATGGGTGTCACTGGCTGGCCAGCATTTATTGCCCATCCCTAGTTGCCCGAGGGCAGTTGAGAGTCAACCATTTTGCTGTTGCTCTGGAGTCACATATAGGCCAGACCAGGTAAGGACAGCAGATTTCCTTCCCAAAAGGACATTAGTGGACCAGGTGGGGTTTTACAACAATGGTTATCAGTAGATTCTTATTTTCAGATTTTCTTTATTGAATTCAAATTCTACCAGTTGCCGTGGTGGCATTCAAATCCAGGTTTCCAGCGCATTAGCTCAGTTTCTGGATTAATAGTCTAGCAATAATACCACTAGGCCTTGAATACCAAAACTCCTTGAAAGTGAAGTCACAGGTAGACAGAGTGGTGAAGAAGACGTTCAGCAAGTTTGGTTTCATTAGTGGGGGAACTTTCCACTCACTTGACAAAGGAACTGCCTTCCGAAAGCTTGTGGGTTTACTATCAAGTAAACTTGTTGGACTTTAATGAGGTGTTGTGAGACTTCTTACTGTGTTCATTGGTCAGAACATTGAATACAGGAGTTGGGACATCTTGTTGAAGTTGTACAAGACATTGGTAAGGCCACACTTGGAATACTGCGTCCAGTTCTGGTCACCTTATTATAAGATACTATTAAACTAGAAAGAGTGCAGAAAAGATTTACTAGGATGCTACCAGGTCGTGATGGATTGAGTTATAAGGAGAGGCTAGATAGACTGGGACTTTTTTCTCTGGAGCATAGAAGGCCGATGGATAAACTTGCAGAGGTCTATAAAATAATGAGGGGCATTGATCAGGTAGATAGTCAATATCCTTTCCCATAGGTAGGGGAGTCTAAAACTAGAGGACATAGATTTAAGGTGAGAGGGGAGAGATACAAAAATGTCCAGAAGGGCAATTTTTCCACACAGAGGGTGATGAGTGGAACAAGCTGCCAGAGGTAGTAGTAGAGGCGGGTGCAATTTTGTCTTTTAAAAAGCATTTAGATAGTTACATGGGTGAGATGGTATAGAGGGATATGGGCCAAATGCAGGCAATTGGGACTAGCTTCAGGGTTTAAAAAAAGGGAGGCATGGACAAGTTGGGCCAAAGAGCCTGTTTCCATGCTGTAAACCTCTACAACTCTATGAGGCCATTGCTCCTTCCCATCTATGAAGGGTGGTCATCCAGAATGGAGAAAAAAGAATTATGACAATGTTTAAACATTCTATGATCTTGTTTCATTTATGACTGACAATCAATATTTTATGTGGAGAGTAAATTAACATTGTGGAAAGTTCTAATTATGTTCTTCTCTTCACTCTCATGATATGAATTCTCTGATTACATCCCTCATCCCTTAGCTTTCAAACTCATTTTCTTCCAAGTAAAACATCACTGCTAGTTTTTTTTTATGACTGCACATAAACTCTGACCTCTCCATGCTCTATCCTCCCTTTGGCATGATACATCTGCCACTTTAGATTTGCTGTCAGCCACTGCCTCACCTCACATGAGAACAAATCTTTTGTAGCAGGGAATGGTAATGAACTGGAACTCACTGTCTGTGAGGGTGGTGGAATCAGCTGGAATTTTACTTCCCCACCCGCCACGGGAATTGGAGCGGGTGACGGGCAGAACATGGAAAGGTCCGTTAACCTCAGGCACGATTTTATGGTTTTGGGACAAGTGAGGTCATAAAATCCCACCCAATCAATGATTTGAAAAGGAAATTGGATGGGCATTTTATCCCATACCCCTCCGGCCTCTCAAAGTAAACCCAATTCATGAGATCCATATCCTGACCCCATTCGCATTAAAAGTCTTAATCACCTAACTTGTTCATTCCCACAGAGTAACGGGTTTCATCACATCAGGACCCATTCTCTCAACTTTACAAATCTGCTGTCATCAATCACCTGCTCAAAAAACCTTTATCCTCCATAAATACAGCCCCACTTCAAATCTTCCATCTTCTTAAAGGTTCGTTAACATGTTGTTTTCCAGATCTGTGTCCAACTTTTGCAACATGCTTTGTTTTAATTCTTCCAAACAGGATTTTGCCTCTCAAAAAGCACCATAATCATGAACAATATCCCTTAAATCTGTGGTATAGGTTTGATTTCTCTTCTTGCTATCTGTGTCTCCTCTTGAACCCTTTGAAATGGTTGATAACTGTATACTATCTGATGCCTCTCCTTCATTATCCTCTTTATTGGGAATCTTCTCACTTGTTCTACTTCCACCTATCTCATTGTAGCGGGACCATCTTTACCAATTGTTTCCCTTCTTATGCTCCTGCTGCCTGCATTGGAGTCCAACTTGAATCCATCTTTGCCCACTCCCCTTTTCCCTCATCTACAAGTTCATCCTTGCCAAAAATATCTTAAGGTGTGGAGGCATTTTTCCCTCATGACACCCATTTCTACACCTCCACCAGTTCAACTGACCACCCCAGTACTTCTGCAATGCCAATCAAAATGTCCATAATCTAGTCTTGGCTGTGTCTACCAGCCAAGCAATTTGAAGCCCAAAAACAACGCCACAAACTCCATGGGCTGGAATGCCAACCCCCACCCCCTCCTTCTCTTGCCCCTATTTTAGCTTTGGTCAGCCACAAAGGACACTTTCCTAGATCTCAACTGTAAAGCTCATGTTCAGTCTTGTGAAAGCCGATCTCTCTTAATCTCCTCAGTGTTCTGCTACAACAGTGCAACACGATTGACTCTGATCTGGGAAGTCTTTGTACTGGCCTATCATTTTGACTCAGTCCTTGTAAGGACTGAGTAAATGTTCTGCCTCTTATAAATCATAGAATCCCTATAGTGCAGAAGGAGGCCATTCAGCCCATCAAATCTGCACCAACAACAATCCCACCCAGGCCCTATTCCCGTAACCCCACATATTTAGCCTGCTAATTCCCTGATATTAGGAGTAATTTAGTATGACCAATCAACCTAACCAACACATCTTTGGTGGGAGGAAACCGGAGCACCCAGAGGAAATCCACGCAGTCACTGGGATGAATGTGCAAACTCTGCACAGACAGTGACCTGAGGTTGGAATTGAACCTGGTCCCTGGCACAGTGAGGCAGCAGTGCTGACCACTGTGTTACTGTGGGTGGCATAGTGGTTAACACTACTGCCTCACAGCGCCAGGGACACAGTTGATTTCTGCCTTGGGTCACTGTCTGTGTGGAGTTTGCACATTCTCCCTGTATCTGTGTGGGTTTCCTCTGCGTGCTCCGGCTTCTTCCTACAATCCAAAGATGTGCGGGTTAGGTTGATTAGCATTCTAAATTGCCCACTAGCTAGGATAAATGCCGGGGATTATGGGGATAGGGTCTGGGTGGTAGTGTGGTCAGTGCAGACTCAATGGGCTGAATGGCCTCCGTCTGCACTGTAGGGAATCTATGATTCTAATCAATACAAATGCTGGAAGAAATGATTGAAAGTTGATGCATGGTCTTCCCAGTTTCAAATGGGGCTCCGCTGGTTCTCCACAGAGCTTGCAGTGGGAGAACAGCAACAGTTCCCTTGGAAATTTGTGAATGATATGAGGAAATGTTCCTTTTTCGAAACTAGCACCCTCTCAGCTCAATAAGCAGAGTGGACACAATTTGCTGCTAAAGATTCAAGCTTCTCTGTTGTCTCCTGTACTTTGTCCTTGGTTATAAACTTACCGGGTTCTGTTTATACTTTGGCTGATCAGGTTTGTTGTGACATGTGTGTCCCAAAACATCCAGCTTATTTGCATCAAAGAAAGATAGACCTAAAAAACAGAGGTATGGCAAGCGACTCAGCAAATGGTACAAACATGTCAGTATTAACATTGAAGCTGATACATCACAACAACATAACAAGAGACTTGATTTATTTGAGCAAGAGAAAAGGCAGCTATGGTTATAACGTTTCTTCTTTTTACCATAATTGGCCTTGGAGCCTTCTTCAACTTTCCCACATAATCCACAGATTTGCCCTTCATAGCTACTGTCAAGTACTATCTGCAAACAAAAGTAAATATAAAACGTTAAAGTAGCTATGTCTAAAAGAGTGACATGTCCAATTCCTATGGGGGAATAATACAAATGCAATATGTTATCATTACATAAGGAAGTGTTTGTCAGAACTTTCTCCCCCTTACTGCATGGTTTGCATGAGATTGCACATTCCTGTCAGATATAGTTTAATGTTTTTACTTTGCCCAACCAGTAATATCAGTCAAATTTCCAACACTGAATGCCCATACGTAGGATTTTGTAGTTCACCCTGATGGCTGCTGTTTGTGAACACCTCTCCTCAAAGGGGTCTTTCTCGCTTCTCTCAAACAGAGCCTCAAGACTTGCTCCAGTAACAATTCCTCCTTTGTCTTGGATTTCCACTCGGTCCCATTCTTTCTGGACAGGTTTGATAACTGGGGTGGAAAATCTCACGAGAGTCCCCAAATTGTGTTTTACATTGGAAGGAAGTGATTGTCCCTACCCCCGCCAGGGACATAATGGGAATCCTGATGTTGAACATCAGGAACACAGTATGTCAGGTTTGAATCATCCCCCCACTGGAGGAAAATCCATTTACATCAGTGTGAGGGCGGATAGGTGTGAATTATGACTGGCCTCCCATGGCATGCAGCTAACATGATGTGGATGTGCCGGCATTGGACTGGGGTAAACACAGTAAAAAGTCTGACAACACCAGGTTTTAGTCCAACCGATTTATTTGATAGTAAACTCACAAGCTTTCGAGGGGACTCCCTCTTCGTCAGGTGAATGGAGAGTTCTGGCCTCGGACACAGCATATAAAGCACAGACAGTTTAGAGATTACTGATTAGAATGCGAATCCTTACACCTAACCTGCTGTTCAAGTCCTAAAGTGGCCGACAATGTGTGTGGAAGGAGCGCTGATCATAGGTTACCTGTGATCACTGATCACCTGTGATCAGCGCTCCTTCCACACACATTGTCGGCCACTTTAGGACTTGAACAGCAGGTTAGGTGTAAAGATTCGCATTCTAATCAGTAATCTCTAAACTGTCTGTGCTTTATATGCTGTGTCCGAGGCCAGAACTCTCCATTCACCTGACGAAGAGGGAGTCCCCTCGAAAGCTTGTGAGTTCACTATCAAATAAATCGGTTGGACTAAAACCTGGTGTTGTCAGACTTTTTACAATGCAGCTAGCAGGCAGACCTCCGAAAGGAGTTCAGGTGAGTGCATTGCTCAGGAGGGAAGGGACAACATCAGGACAGTGGCAGACTACAGTGCCATTGAGCAGCTCCATGGGGCAGTGCTTGGGGGCAGAGGGTTGTTGCATGGTGTTGGGGGAAAACATGTGGCAGGGAGATGGAACAGGTTCCATATGAACTTTGGTGTACAGGAGTGGCCTTTAAAAATTGCACCCCGATCTTTTAAAAAAAAATCCTTTGCCCTTTTTCTTCTATCAGAGGATCAGAAGGAGACTATTCAACCCATCGAGTTCTCTCTGACTCCGCAGTTGAGCTTTCCATCCAGGCCTTATCCCAGTAACCAACTTATTTACTCCACTAGTCCCGCTAACCTATGCAGTTCAGGACACTAAGGGGCAATTTAACCCGCACGCCTTTGGACTGTGGAAAAGAAACCGGAGCACCCGCAGGAAACCGACACAGACATGGGGAGAATGTACAAACTCCACACAGGCAGAGACCCAAGGCTGCCATTTGAGGCAGCTGTGCTAACCACTGGACCACCATGCCGCCCAATTATGTTTCCCAACTGTACGGTGGGGAAAGCCACTGTTATAACCAATGGCTTCACTGTCGTTCTCCTACTGCCTGTCGTATCCTACCAAATACAGAGAAAATTCTGCACCTCAATCTTACTAGGCATTTCAGAAATCTCCTTCTGTACCCTTCATGGGCAAGCTCCCAATGACTGGAAATTCTCCGGTTGGAATCCGTGCTTTCCAAACAAAGCATAGGCTCTATCCTTAAGATAAATATGTGTAAATAAATTGTGCAGTTTGTCATTTATTTACTTTGTTTGCAGTGCATGTACACACAACTGCTATCTGCAAAGAACAATCTGAAATAAATATCCAATAATAACTTTACCGATAATGCATCTCGCTGGTTCCAGATCAAAGATATGGTATGTTTCCTGTTATAAATCCGTGTGTAAATTCCATATGGCTGAATACTTATCACCTTGTCATCAAATGGTACTGTTACTCTGTAAGATAAATGCTAGGGTGAAAATTGTACCAAGAACAGTATACAATCTAATGTAATCATGAATGCTTCCATATGATCTAAAGTAATTGGATAATGAAAACTTAGGCTAGAATTTTGCTGGCATGGCTGCCCCAACTCTGTTCACGGGTAAGACTCAGAGAACGGCATTCTCTATTGGCTCGGGCGGGATCTTACAAACCTTGGGTGGACGTGCCTGTAAAATTCTGCCCCTATAGATAACAATTGCTAAGACCAATTGGTCTTCATATTTGTAAGGATTTTGCTCGCCTATTTACGATGGCTGGCTTATTTTCTCCATTCCCCATGCTTGACCATTTCTATAAGTTTAAGTGAGTCAATATGAGGGTGAAAAAGAATCCAAAACAAGTATTTCAAAAATAAGTTAAATTCAGACTAAGAAACATAATGGAAAATAATTACTCTAAAGTTTATTTATTGGTGTCACAAGTAGGCTCACATTAACACTTCAATGAAGTTACTGTGAAAATCCCCTAGTCGCCACACTCCGGCACCTGTTCAGGTACACTGAGGGAGAACTTAGCATGGCCAATACACTTAACCAGCACATCTTTGGACTATGGGAGGAAACCGGAGCGCCCAGAGGAAACCTATGCAGACATGGGGAGAATGTGCAAACTCCACACAGACAGTAACCCAAGGTCAGAATCAAACCCGGGTCCCTGGCCCAGTGAAGAGCAGTGCTAACCACTGTGCCACCATGCCATCCAATCATTTGTTTTCCAGCATAGAAACCTTAAACTCCAGAACTATCTTTCATGATGAGAGTTTTCCTGGAGACTTCTTCCTCTAGCTAAAGCTAAGCAAAATCTTCTAGCCTCATTTGATTTTAATTTGGTCTTATGAGCATGAGTTCCCACGCACATTCCTGCAGCATGAACCACAGAAATTTTCAGTCTCTTGCTGTTCTACCATTATGGGGCTAATCCGTCTTTGACATTCAGAGGTATTAGGAGAGCCAGAAGGGGTCATGAGAAGACCTTGGTGGGTAAGATTAAGGAGAATCCCAAGGCCTTCTATAAATATGTGAAAGGTAAAAGGATGAGAAGAGAAGGGATAGGACCTATAAAAGGTGAAGGGGGAAAGGTCTGTGCGTAACCAGAAGAAATGGCAGAGGTGCTTAATGGGTACTTTGCCTCAGTATTCACAGTGGAAACTGATCTGGGAGTTTTTGCTGTGGATTTGCAGCAGATGGAAAAGATTGAGTATGTGGATATTAAGGAGGAGGATGTGTTAGAACTTTTGAATTCTATCAAGATAGATAAGTCGCCGGGACCAGATGGGATGTACCCCAGGATACTGTGGGAGGCGAGGGAAGTGATTGCAGAGCCCCTGGCGATGATCTTTGCGTCGTCAATGGAGACGGGAGAGGTTCCGGAAGATTGGAGGATTGCGGATGTAGTTCCTATTTTCAAGAAAGAGAACAGAGATAGCCCGGGAAATTACCGACCGGTGAGTCTGATCTCAGTGGTTGGTAAGCTGATGGAGAAGCTTCTGAGGGATAAGATTTACGAGCATTTGGAGAGGTTTGACATGATCAGAAATAGTCAGCATGGTTTTGTCAAGGGCAGGTCGTGCCTTACGAGCCTAGTTGAGTTCTTCGAAAATGTGACTGAACACATTGACGAAGCAAGTGCAGTGGACGTGGTGTACATGGACTTCAGCAAGGCATTTGATAAGGTCCCCCATGCAAAACTTCTTGAGAAGGTGAGACGGCATGGGATCCAAGGGCCTTTGGCCTTGTGGATCCAGAACTGGCTTGCCTGCAGAAGGCAGAGAGTGGTTGTGGATGGGTCTTTTTCGGCATGGAGGTCAGTCACCAGTGGAGTGCCCCAGGGATCTGTTCTAGGACCCTTGCTGTTTGTCATTTTCATAAATAACCTAGATGAGGAAGTGGAGGGATGGGTAAGTAAGTTCGCTGATGACACGAAGGTCGGTGGTGTTGTGGATGGTCTGGAAGGATGTCAAAAGTTGCAGCAGGACATAAATAGGATGCAGGACTGGGCGGAGAAGTGGCAGATGGACTTCAACGCGGATAAATGTGTAGTCGTCCATTTTGGCAGAACCAACGGGATGAACGAGTACACTATCAAGGGCAGGAGTCTTAGTAGTGTTGAAGAGCAGAAGGATCTTGGGGTCCGGGTCCACAGGACTCTTAAATTGTCCTCGCAGGTGGAGGATGTGGTCAAGAAGGCGTATGGTGTACTGGCCTTCATTAATCGAGGGATTGAGTTTAGGAATCGGGAGGTAATGCTGCAACTTTATAAGACCCTTGTCAGGCCTCATTTGGAGTACTGTGCGCAGTTCTGGTCGCCTCACTATAGGAAGGACGTAGAAGCTATTGAAAGGGTACAGAGGAGATTTACAAGGATGTTGCCTGGACTGGGAGGCATGCCTTATGAAGTTAGGTTGAGGGAGCTGGGACTCTTTTCCCTGGAGAGACGAAGGTTGAGAGGCGCCCTGGTAGAGGTTTATAAAATGTTGAGAGGAATAGATAGGGTGGATTCTCAGAGGCTATTTCCCCGGGTTGAAATGGTCGCTACGAGAGGACACAGATTTAAGGTGCGGGGAGGAAAGTACAGAAGTGATGTTAGGGGTAAGTTTTTCACTCAGAGGGTGGTGAGTGAATGGAATCGGCTGCCGTCAGTGGTAGTGGAGGCGAACTTGCTGGGGTCTTTTAAAAGACTTCTGGATGAGTATATGGGGTTTAATGGGATTGGGGGTTATAGATAGGTCTATAGATTGATAGGTGTTCATGTGATCAGCGCAACTCGTGGGCCGAAGGGCCTGTTTGTGCTGTAGTGTTCTATGTTCTATGTTCTATATTTAGGAAAGCCAGCAATCCTGTGCAACAACTGCTTTCTTTATACCGTTCCCATCTTGAAGCTCATCACTATGAGAACATGAATCACATGGGCTTTGTATCCAGGTGGTGATGCTGATTAGCTATTCTTGAGAACCCAACTCATTTTGTCTTGGAAGTAAATGAACAGTTTAAAGCACATTTCATAATCATAAAATATACAACATAATAATTTCATAACCTCATTAGCAAAAACAAAATGGGTGTGATTTACCAGCTGCGCTTGCCCCAAGACAGGAAAATCCCACCCGAGGTCAATGAATCTTTGCATGGTCCGTGTCCTACCCACTTCGATTTCCATGGCGGACTGGGTGGGAAAATTCCTGAACTTCTGAGCAATTATATTGTGTTATTTTACTGATCATAATATAATGGCCTGGATTTTAATCACAATAACGATAAATGGTAAGGACATGTAATTTGACAATTTAGGCTGATTGCCCATAAGTTATTTTGATCACATTGTCTTTCAGCAGATATTGGCAGGTAAAATTCTCCCTGCAGCAATGAACCAGCTAGGTATGAGTTTCTCAGTATAATAAATGTCCAATGCCATCTCCTTCAATTCTGACCACAGAATCTGGACCAGTAAGTGTATGCATAATGCTCAAAATAAGATTTCAATATGTATGAATTAATACATTTTGGGGAAAAATAAAGAGTTGGAAAGTTACTGGATAGATTTTCACACTGTTGCCAAAGCTTAAAACTAGAATTATTGATTGGCAGCCTATTTGAGAATTTGGCCTATTTTCTTTTACATTGATTCAATAACACCTTCGCCAGAGCTGATTCGGTTTTAAATTTCTCATGTGTGATTTGTGTCTCAGTTGTGTCCAGTCAATAGAAGTATGGTGCCACACTGTGCTTAAGGTTCTTGCATGTCCTACTGCACAAAGACAAATATCATTTTAGTATTAAATGTAAAATCCCCTTTATGCCAAAATGTCAGGTGCTGAGATCTAACAGTGAATTGGTTATTCCCTGCACAGAAACAGTTTGCAGTTCATGGATTTGTATTTAGAAAACAGATACAAGTACAACTTACCTCTTATCTTGAACTGAAATGCTCCCATTCACCACTAGAATTTTGATGCCTTCTATCTTGATGTAAATGCGTTCGAGATTGCCATTTGACCCTCTGCGGATTTGGATGTTGAAATCCTCTCCTCCATTTGTACAATGGCGACTCAGAATGTAGTTGCAGGTTGAGGTGAAGTAGTAAAACTGGTTATCAAATGTCCTGAATGCTCCATTTCCCCAAGTGCTGCAGAGCACTGTAAAAGAGTTGGCATTCTAACATCATTTATCATAGTCGATCAATATTGCACGTTAGTAGATATTTTTAGCTTCATTTAATCACATTTATTATTGTACGTATAATTTCAGATACAATGAGGATTGATTTTAACTTTGTCTACCAGCTGTGTAGGCAATTACAACTGTTTGTGTAATTTGCTTGTCATACTGCCCGTGATTTCAACCTGCAAGGGCACCCAACCTAAAATGGGTGAAGGTCTCCCTTACAAATGCATTCAGGGTTCCAGTGAAGATGTTGGAGCTGGAACACGGCGTCTGCTATGTCTTTCTTACCAGCTATAATCATGTCATAAGAACAAGCCCCAGAGAGGACCGATAAATCTTTTGCTTCCTTTTATGGGAGTTCTCTAGGCTTCATGGGCATGCTTAGGCCTTCCCTGACACACACACACATGGCCGTTCTCTCCACGCTTCAATCTCCTTTCCCCACCATCTCATGATGTCCAAAACACAAGATCCTGGTCAGGCATTCCCAGCATTCAATCCTAATATCTGTCTAGTGGGTGTGGATGGGCGACGGCGCAGGAAATTCTCTACCCCTTCTCACGCGGAGTGAGTGAGAAGTCAGCTAGTGTGATTTAATTGAGGCCTGAGGCCATCAGGTTAGCATGTGCCTCATTACTGCAGGAGATGGTAAGGTTCTAGCTCAATCTTGTTCAACCCAAAGACAGCAAGAGTAAAATCTGGACTAGTATCTCAATCAAAATGTGCGACATACCGTTATTTTTTATTGGTGTTAGTGTTTCTTGCAGCGATCTGGGCACAAAGAAATGATAGCGCACAGGGTCGTTTCCTTTAGAATGAAACATAGAGCATAGAACAATTAGACCAAAGTTAGTTCTTTCAGAATCAGTTTACTTTTACACTCTACGTCAATTATTTACTATAAAAAGTCAGTATCATGTATTGTTCTAATGGTTACAATTCTTATTTTAGAGAACAGTATGGGAGGAAATCACCTTCTGATCAGAACAGATACAGGGAGAGCACAACTTTCAATAGCAGATAAACCTATATGGCAATTTTTTCAACTGTCTTAATGAGTGCTGTCTAATTTCCCTGGTCATATGACTAAAAGAACCAACACTGGATAGCACTAATTAGGAAGATGCCCTATAAGTGAGGTCTTTGCTTTAACAGTGTTGCTGTGTGAGGTGGCTCATGTTAATATTGTGAAGTGAATGCCTTTCAGTAAAGACTTTTTTTAATCTTTTGTTTTAATTCAACAGTAACTGAGTGACTGGTGTATACGAACTGACCCTGTGCCAGGTGGCAGATGCTGTAAGCCCAGGTAGGGCCTAATTGGGAAAGAGGTAATAAATCAAAAGAAACAATGTGCAGGGGGTAAAGGTAGGGGAATGGCACTCAGTCACTATACTCATCTAGAGAGCCAGTGCAGACAGAATGGGCCATATGGCCTCCTTCTGCACTGTACCAATTGTATGATTCTGTAAAACTATGGGCTGGAGGTTCAGCTTTGAGGTGGGTAGCAGGAATTTGTGATTCCCCATCTTACCCCATCCACCTTGGGAGAAAGTATCTTTTTATTCACTCATGGATCGTAGGCATCACTGTCTGAGCCAGCATTTATTGCTCATCCCTAATTTCCCCTGAACCAATTTGATTTGATTTATTACTGCCACATGTATTGACATACAGTGAAAATTATTGTTGCTTGCATGCTATACAGACAAAACATACCATTCATAGAGAAGGAAATGAGAGCGTGCAGAATGCAGTGTTACAATCATAGCTAAGGGGTAGAGAATGATCAACTTAATGCAAGGCTATCCATTCAAAAGTCTACCAAGTGAATGAAAAGAATCAAGTGGCATGCTAGACCATTCCAGAGGATTTTATTTTTGAAAAGTGAACCACATTGCTGTGGATCTGGGCCAGATCAGTTGAGGATGACAGAATCCCTTTCCTAAAGGGCATTAATAACTCCGATGAGCTTTTATAACAATCACCAATGGTTTCATGGCCATCGTTAGGCTTGTAATTCTAGATTTTTATTCAAATTTCACCATCTGCAATGGTAGGATTCAAATCCCGGCCCCCGGAGCATCACCCTGAGACTTGGGATTATTTATCCAGTGACAATACCACTACGCCACCATCTCGCCATTATTGCCTTCAAAGATAGGAGTTGATAATAATCTTCAAAAGCTCTATTAGATTTGCTGTGATATATATTTGCTGCTTTTCAATATTGGATGAATTTTCTCCTTTTCTTTGAACATTTTGGAAGTTCCATTCCATTTTACTGAATAATATTGAAGAATGCTTGATGTATTGCTTCACTGTGACATGTTTTATACTATTCCGGGAATGTCACATGTTACTCTATTCATCCAGTTTGACCTTTCTACTTTTATCTCCTAATTCATTAGAAATCACTGGGGCTGATCTTAAAGGCTCACCCCACCTGTCGATCAATGTGGTGAGCCATAAGATCACACCCATATTTTCGCCTCTCACGATGTTAATGGCCCTGTTTTGCCAGTGAAATTGGCTTTGTTTCCGATTTCAATATTCATCAACTAATTTAAAGCTAATTAGTGAGACTGGCACAGTGAGCGATAACCGACAGGACCTGATGTCTGTGGGTTTGGGGGGGTGGTGGGGAGGTGGGTGTTCTGGGGAGATGGGGAAAGTGATAAGAGATCTCCCAGTACATTGTGTACATTGTATACTGGGAGACCAGGGCATCTGTGCAATGGCACCCCTAGAGGATAGGCTCCTCCTCCCCAGCAGGAATCATATCCTGGTACTTTTTTTTAACCAAGTGCCGTACGATTGCGACTGGGAGATCACCCCAAAAACCATTGCGATTCTTTCCTGCTTTCATGCTCGTTCGGCACTTAGAATTTATTTTGGTATGACCCCCCCTGCCATTGTTTCTAATTCTCAATGCCAAACCACTGAAATACGAAAATTAAATCAGAGATTCTTCCCGTGTCTGCGTGGGTGTCCTCCAGGTGCTCCGGTTTCCTCCCACAGTCCAAAGACATACGGGTTAGGTTGATTGGTCATGCTAAATTGCCCCTTAGTATCAGGGGGTCTAGATAGATAAATGCATGGGATTATGGGATAGGACTTAGGTGGGATTGTGGTTGGTGTAGACTTGATGGGCTGAATGGCCTCCTTCAGCACTGTCGGGATTCCATGAATCTATGAAACAGTTGTACAGGTTTGACCAATAAATTTGCGACTTCAATCAGAAAGGCTAGAAATGCACGGAAGGCAAAATCCTTCATGATTATGAGTGGAATTGGGAATCCTCTTTTCGGTTATTTCTGGAAGACAACAAGAAGAGCAAAGTCACCTGGCCTTTTGTTTTTACACTTCTCTTTCACCAAACTATTCATTTCATTGGTTCTCCTTTTCTCTTCCTGGTAGAATAGCTTTCTGCAGTAAATAAAACTATGGACACTGTAATTGCTCCTCTATCTTGAAGGTTATGTCCACATAGTCTTTGGATATTGGTTGAAATTTTTGGGCACTTACCTTATGTCTGATGTCTCTTCTGACTCTGAGATTTTTCTGTTAGAATTAACATCTAATTTGTGCCCTACACACCAGTTTCATCACGTGGCATAAATCTACAGTGTTTACGTTGCTAAGGCAGGTCCAACAAACGGAATATTATTAAAAGTAATAATATCTCACTTCCACACTATGGATAAGCAACGTACAGTGGGAAACTGAAAGTTTAGTTGTTGAAATCTGGGCTGGGATTCTCCCAAAAAAACTCTAAGTGGAGTAAATCAAGCTTTTTTTCCCAACAGGATTTTCAGAATGAATCTCCCAAACTCTGTGCACTGCAGAGTGCCTCAGCATGAATCACACTGAAAATCAGAGGTCGGGGCCTATTCCCGCTGGAGAGACCAGCAGCATAGCGCTGACCGGGCATGCGCCAATCTGTGGAGTGGGGGTGGGGGGGAGGGTGCAATGGTCCTGTTGTCACTCTCCACTTGAGCTGAGTGACAGCAGGAACGAGGCCAGTGACTGGGGCTGACCATCAGGGTGGGGGGGGGAGGGAGGAGGAGGAAGGTGTTCAGTCTTCTGGGGAGGTTGGGTCGGCAGTGGGGGGTTGACACTGTCGGGGGTGGGGTGGGGAGTCAGTGCTGAGATTGGCACAGGCACAGTGGCCCCTGCCTGCCAGTGTCCAGATTGATGGCCAGCCCTGCATCGCCAGCCTTCCGCCGCACACCCCCCCCGCCCTCCTCAGGGCCCAGTCACTCACCCACCAAGCATTGCCCGGGCCTGTTCTCGACCCCTTCCCACCACAGCCCTGATCTCCCATCCCCTCGAATCTCCCCCACCAGCACTCCCCGACCACCCCCCCCCTGCAATTCTGACCCCCCTTGCAGTGCCGACCCCCCCCACAATCCCATCCTCCCCCCCGCAGTGCTGAACCCCACCCTGCAATCCTGACCTTCCTCCCTGCAGTGCTGATTTCCCCCCCTCCACAGTGTTGACCCCCCTGCAGACCCAGCCACCCCAGAAGGTTGAACCGCCCCTCCCCCCAACACCTCACCTGCCCCACCCTGACGGTCAGCTCCGGTCACTGGCCTCCTTCCCTCTGTCAGTCAGCTCAAGTGGAGAGTGACAACAGGAACCCCACCAAGCAGATCCCTTCGGAAACCCTGTCCCAATAGGCCCCCCCCACCCCCCCAACCCTTGGCATAACATCTATGCCTGAAGGGCAGTGCCAAGGAGTCCCCAGGGCATTGGTGCTTTGCCTCTTGAGCAGCACCAGGGACCCCAGGCTGACACTGCACTGATCTCTAGTGCAGAGCTGATGTGCTGGAAATCCGGCGCTGGGAGATGTGCTCGGAGCTGGATGCCCAGTGCAGATCCCACGGAATGGGTGCCACCTAAATCATCAGGCATACTGTGCTAAAACATCAGCACTCCCCCCCACCACCCCCCCACTTCTTTGTTGCTCGTAGTTCTTCTAATATTATGGCGTTTCCCTTTTCCTCCTCAAGACTGATCGCTTAAGACACCCACCAGCTGCAAGCATGGCTGAATTTTGGTAGCTATTTTGTATTGGCAGTTATGTGTGCAGGTGTCAGGCAGCCATTTTGAGGAGATATTCATTACCTTAAAGAAAGGAGTTAAACACCAAACAAAATGGCTGAATCCGCAATGCAATTTGAAATGTTTGTGATGTGAATAAGCTACCAAATGATGTTACATGGATCAGCTTAAGGTTGTTTCAGGATCATAAATACAAGAGGGTCTGGACAACGTGGCATTGCAAAAGAACTGAAAAATGACACTAGAAAAATAAACAAGACATTTTCAGCATTGTAAAGGGTATTTAAGAACCTTGAAATTAAACATAACATTTGCATTATCAACAGATACATTATCAAAGCTTTATTTTGTTAGCAATTGCAAAATTATTAGCTATTTTTAATTGTTAACTTACCACGATAGAACTGGGGATGCGCTTCTGGAAAGTTGCGTATGGCCAAGACACTCCCTGGAAATGAAATAACAGAAATGCTTAAAACACAAATGCTTAATAAGGTAACCTTGTTATTAATTTTGTAAATTACTTCCAAAGTTTTAATTATTCTGTACATTGTTATTTTAAGATCAGTTATTATATAACGTTTTATAATGTTTAAACAGTTTGTTGAAAAGTAATTAATGAATTATGACGGGGCACAGAGGTTATCACTGCTGCCTCACAGTGCCATGGACCCGGGTTCAATTCCCCCCTTTGGTGACTGTCTGTGTGGAGTTTGCATGTTCGCCCCCAATGTCTGCGTGGCTTTCCTCCAGGTGCTCCGGTTTCCTCCCACACTCCAAAGAAGTGCAGACTTGGTAAGATAAGATAAATTCCCCCTTCATGCTGCAAAGAAACGCAGGTTAGGTGGATTGACTATGGCAAATGTGCGGGACTGTGCATTTATGGTGGGCCAAATGGCCTCCTTCTGCACTGTAGGGATTCAATGGATACTGGGGAATAAGTTTCTAAAAGCATGGAGCAAGATGTTGCTTTATAAATTGGTGTTGAGTCAAGGAGCTAAAGAAAATGCTATCAGAGGCGCCAATTGGATTCGCACTGCAATGAGGGAAATTTAAAGGTTGTGTCAGTCACTTATGTCCAGCTCTTTTCATTTTTATTTGGAAACAGTCTGATAGAGACCTCATCCTGATCAAATTTTCTTCAAGAGTGGAAGAAGAATGAACAGATAGTTTTGCAGTGTGTTCTTGGCTGTCATCTTGCTATTGAAGCAGTAAGAAAAATTAAGAAGTTACAATGGAATAAGAAACATTCAAAGCTTCGGTATTTTCATCATTGCTAAAAATATTCTATTTCGAGGTGGAAGCATATGATTAACATTGGAGTCTAGATCATAAAATACTTTGTACAATACTACACCTGTTTTGTCTGAGATATTTACCCAAATTTTAATATGGGAAGAATTAACTCCTGTACACTTAGCTTGGGAAAAATACCATTGTGCATAATACAATTCTATCCATGATTCTATCCATGTCAAGGCATACCGCTGGTAAAATACTTTACCGTGTTGGAATTTTACTTACCCAAGCAGAGGCTCAGAGCCCAGAGAACAACTAATACAAGCTTTCCCATTGTATTAGTTTGGGACTGGAAAAGACACTGTCATCCCAGCAAATTATTCTCTCTGGTAGAGAATTTATTCCTTAGACCCATTTATATAGCTCTTTCCTTCACTCTCATTTGAATATAATAAGGAAGTTGAAAGCAGTTGTTTGCTAATTTTTTTGAGGTTTTACACATTGATGAAGTATTTAACTCTTTGGGTGCTGAAGCCTCTTAAATGTGACAGGAATAGAATATAAAGGTAAGGAAGTGTTGCTGCAACTGTTCAATGCATTGGTGAGGTTGCCCCTGGAGTATTGTGCACAGTTTTGGTTCCCTTATTTGAGGAAGGATGTAATGGCATTGGAGACAGTTCAGAGGAGGTTCACTAGATTGATTCCAGAGATGAGGGGTTTCTTGCATGAAGAGAGATTGAACAGTTTAGGCCTAAACTCTCTGGAATTTAGAAAAATGAGGGGAGGTCAAATTGAGGTATACAAGATGATAAAAGGTATTGATAAAGTAAACATGAAGCAGATGCTTCCTCTAGTGGGGCATTCTAGGAAGAGAGGTCATCGTCTTAGGATAAAGGGTAGCAAATTTAAAAGAGAGTTGAGGAGAAACTACTTCTGCCAAAGGGTTGTGAATCTGTGGAATTTGCTATCCCGAAGTGTGGTGGATGCTGGGACAATCAGTGAATTTAAGGAGGAGCTAGACAGGTTTTTGGTCATGGGTTGAGGGGTTATGGGGTGAAGGCAAGAAAATAGGGATGAGGAGCATATCATCCAACATTGAATGGCGGAGCAGACTCAATGGGCCAAATAGCCTAATTCTGCTCCTATATCTGATGAACTTATGAACTATAGATGTCAATGCTGCATGGAGTTTTCTATACTGTTAATGATTCGTTTGATCTTATATTACGTATCCTATTTGGATGGCACAGAGGCACAGTGGTCATCATTGCTGCCTCATAGCAGCAGGGACCTGTGTTCGATGACTGTGACTGTGTGGAGTTTGAATGCTCTCCCTGTGTCTGCATGAGTTTCCTCCGGGTGCTCTGCTTTCCTCCCACACTCCAAAGATCTGAAGGTTAGGTAGATTGGCTATACTAAATGTATAGGTTTACAAGAATAGGGTTGGGGAAAGGGTCTGGGCTGGATACTCTGGGAGTCTCACTGGTATTCTGGAGACACAGCAGGCCATGGCTGTGAGCCTCGACAACTTAGCCCAGCTCAGAGGGCTACTGCTGAAGGGCTCCAGAGCCTGCCTCGCCACAGAATGCTGTAGCTGAGCGGTTCCAGAGCTTGGCCCAGTCTCAGAGGGCCAGGGCTGAGGGATCACATGTCCTGGAGCAGACGCACCTAGGCCTCCATGAGTAGCAAGAGCTCAGTCCAGCTACCCTGGCATCCCATGGAGTATCCCCTGGCGCCTCTGGAACCCCAAGGGAGGAAGAAGCTTGAGACCATGCCAGGGCTTCCACCCACGAGATCCCAGACATCCCGGACACCTCGAGATATTCCGAATCACCCTTTCCTCGCACCAGGGCATCTCAGGGCCAGCGAGATGAACAAGGAGTCTGGAATGATCCGAAGGAGTAAAGATTCAGGGCAGCTGTCACCTTCATGTCTGCAGGGAGTGGGTGGCTGCCCCTCCCCCCCAGGTGCCAGGTGTGAGAGCACCTCACAAATGTGTCGCACTTAGTCTTGGACAGGCGCAGCCGGCGATGACACATCTCCTCCGAGAGGGCCTCGAAGGAAGCGTGGGCCCTGTACCTCCTTGCCCTCAGCACCCTCTACCTTCTGTGCACCCTCTCTGGAGCCTGCTCACCCACTCCTGGCCCTCAGCGGCAGCTCCTTGCCCTCCATCCTGAGGGTCTGGTGGTGGCTGCTGTTGCAGTGGTCTCTCCATGCCGGCCACCTCCTGAGCCATTGCCTTCTCCTCCACCATCCCTGCTGCCACCAACGTGGCCAGTTCCAGATTGAGCAAACCGAGATCCATCTACACAGTGGGGTTTGGAAACAGCATTGAATGATGGATTATTATCATTGGCTGCGTAAACCCAGCACCACCCCAATTCCTCACTCGGGCCAGATCCCCACTTGTGGGAGCTGGCAACACCACACAATCCATGGTGCCATGCGTGACCCAATTAGGGCTGTGTGAGATTCCCATCATGACAAATGCTGGCACAGATTCTCCAAGTCAGTGTGCAGCTCTGGGCACTGCGCATCCTTGAGCCTTTCCTATGTGTGCAACTGCAGCCTCCGTCACAGGCATGTGTTGCTGGTCCGTGTCACAGGGCCGGGACAGACTGCAAAGTAGCACCAGATTTGTGCCCAGTGGTAGCAAATTCCATACAGTTCAAGTCTGAACCTCTGCTCCCCGGCCTGGAGCAGCAGCTGTTTCATCTGGTTAGGCCTCAGTCAGCACATGGCGCACTCCTCCCCCACCCTGGAACACCAGCACTCAGTCGAGTCCCTGACCACACCACGCGGCAAGACAATGCCACTGCAAAGTGCCCTGGAGGAATCGGGCAAGCAAGACTCCTTGAAGGGCTACAGCATTGCCCTGGAGGAGGAGGGTGAGCAGGATTCCTTTACGGAATTTCACCCAGAGAGCTGTGAGAAAAGAGAAGCTACTCCCCCTCCCCCAGATATTACTGGTCCATGGGCCAAACCTGAAGGCAGCAGGAGGAAGGCTACTGGGCATCTCCAGGGCCTGCCTGCACCATCCCCCGCACTCGCCAGAGGCACTTACCTTCAATTCACGGCTGCCATGCCAGGTTGAGACTTTTATATACCTACTCTGATTCGAGCCAAAGTAACATCACGCCAAAGGGGTGGGAGACGCAAACATGAGCGGAGATTGCCATGTCAATCCTGATAATGGCGTGCTAAGATATGTAAAGTCACGCAAATCAGTGGCACGCTTGTTTTCTGCGCAATCCGGTGGCACGCGGGTCGTAAAAGTTTACGGGAACCGGCAAAATGGCCGATATAAGCTTCTCCTGGGCCCAACCCGCCAGAAAAATTGTAGGTTGCAATGGGAGAATCGGGACTACAGTTTCTCCTGAGTCTCTTATTGGGTTTTTTTAGTAACCATCTTAGAGCTGTGGTATCCTGCAAGTCTTCACTACACCTACCCTATCAAACCCTTTCAAAATCCTGAAGGCCTCTCTAACATATCCTCCTGTTAATTTTTGGAACGAAACAGAATGTTCCCCTGAAACCGGCTACAAGGTATTGTCAAGGTCTCAGGATAAATGTGTAGTGGTCCATTTTGGCAGGTCCAATGGGATGAAGGAGTACAATATCAAGGGTCGGACTCTTAGCAGTGTCAAGGAGCAGAAGGACCTTGGGGTCCGGGTCCATAGGACTCTTAAGTTGGCCTCGCTGGTGGAGGATGTGGTCAAGAAGGCATATGGTGTACTAGCCTTCATTAATCGAGGGATTGAGTTGAGGAGTCGGGAGGTAATGCTGAAACTTTATAAGACCCTTGTCAGACCCCACTTGGAGTACTGTGCGCAGTTCTGGTCGCCTCACTACAAGAAGGATGTGGAAGCTATTGAGAGGGTGCAGAGGAGATTTACAAGGATGTTGCCTGGATTGGGAGGCATGCCTTATGAGGATAAGTTGAGGGAGCTAGGTCTTTTCTCCCTGGAGACATGAAGGTTGAGAGGCGACCTGATAGAGGTTTATAAGACATTGAGAGGTATAGATAGGATGGATTCTCGGAGGCTATTTCCCAGGGCTGAAATGGTTGCTACGAGACGACACAGGTTTAAGGTGCTGGGGAACAAGTACAGATGAGATGTCAGGGGTAAGTTTTTCACTCAGAGGGTGGTGAGTGAGTGGTATCGGCTGCCATCGGTGGTGGTAGGGGTGAACTCATTGGGGTCTTCTAAGAGACTTCTGGATGAGTACGTGGGATTTATTGGGATTGAGAGTTATAGATAGGCCTGATAGGTATGGATATGATCGGCGCAACTTGTGGGCCGAAGGGCCTGTTTGTGCTGTAGTGTTCTATGTTCTATAATATCAAATTATAGCCACATTGTGTGTTTTGCAGTGCGGCCATGACAGACTGCTTTGCTGTTTGAAAAATGCAATGAAGCTGAAATTCAGGCAATCGCAAGCTGATTCCTCCCTGCATTCTACAGAAATGTGTGGGTTAGATGGATTGGCCATGCTAAACTGCCCCTTTGTGTCAGGGGGACTCGCTAAGGTAAATATGTGGGGTTATGGGGATAGGGTAGGACTGTTGTCGGAGAAAGCGTGATGGGCCAAATGGCCACCTCCTGCACTGTTGGGAAGGTGTGATTCACTGCAGATTGGTGGACTGCTCTCACTAGTGAGCCTATCAAGTGTTGGCTTCACTGAAGTCAGCTAAATCTATTGTGATTTGGACTGGGGACATGCCAGTTTGTATTGTTCAGTAGTATACACCAATCTATCTGAGTTCTTTCAATCCCCATGGATACTCCACCTTCTCCAGAATCTGCAATTTTTCATTTTATTCATTTTATGGAATGTGAATATTACTGGCTGCACCAACATTCATTACTTACCCCTAACTGCCCTCCACTTCAGGAGACATTGAGAGTCAACCTCATTGTTGTAGACCTGGAGTCACATGTAGACCAGACCAAGTAAGGACGGCAGATTTCCACCTTAAATGACATTAGTGAGCCAGATGGATTTTTGCAACAATCATAAGAACAAAAGAAATAGGAGCAGGAGTAGGCCATCTGACCCCTCGAGCCTGGTCCGCCTTGAATAAGATCATGGCTGATCTTTTAGTGGACTCAGCTCCACTTACCCGCCCGCTCACATAACTCTTAATTCCTCTACTTTTCAAAAAATTATCTATCCTTGCCTTAAAAACATTCAAAGAAATAGCCTCAACTGCTTCACTGGACAGGGAATTCCACAGATTCACAACAATTGATCCACGGTCATCATTAGACTTGTAATTCCAGATTTTCATTGAATTCAAATTTCACCGTCTGCCATCTATGGGATTCAAACCTGGATAACCAGAAAATTAGCTGGATTACTAAATGGCTGGGAAGCAGCAGCGTATGAACATAAACTGTTACCCACTGACAATTTGGTGTCTCAAGTTACTTGCTGCCCTCATTTTTATTTGATTACAGGCTTGTAATTCCACATTGAAGATAAAATCAATGCGCAAGATCCTGACGAAAGCTCCAGCCACTTCAAAATAAAAATGGGTAAGCTTGGATTTGAACCGGGCAATTATTCATACAGGCAGGATTTCACAAGTGAAGAAGCACGGGTCGACATGTGAATTTTTTTGTCTTTGGTCTTTGGGTGCTGGCGGGGGTGAGGGGAATGAGGTTGAGCACCACACGGCTCCTCTGGCTGTAAATCTTACCACCGCATGAATTGCCATTTTATCTCTCAGGCCTCACTGAAATGGCAGGAATGTTACTCTTGCCCATGGATAGAAGTGAACCATCTGGTGTCTGGAGGCCTCAACTAGGGATCTGAAGGAATGAATGCGATGGTCGGCACCAAGGTAAATTGTTGCAGGGAGGAAGCTACTGGTGAGGGTGGGAATCATGGCAAAGACTTGTCCGATTTGGTCACTTGCCGAAGTCTCAAGCTTTGACAGAAATTAATCAATGTTGCTTTCCTCCCTGGCCACCACCTTCAAATTCTTCAACAGAAACGGTTGCCACTCCGTGAATGTCCAGGTTATGTGTGAGCAGCTTCCTAAGAAGCTCCCACTCTAATGTGAGTTTTATTAGCAGTATCCGTAATGTATTCATCCCTTGGAGAGGTGAAATCCGATTTGCTTTAGTAGCAGAATTACGTGGTGGGGATCTTCAGGATGGAACCCTCTGTATGGTTTGCCCAGTTAAAAGACTTCACTTTAAGGTATTTCTGTCTAGTGAAACAAATTGTGCAATGCTTTAAAGCTAACTTGGCCACATTTTAAAACTCAGCTGGGAATTCTGGGTGTTGAGCTCAGAAATTGGCTACATTCTTTGAAAGTACAAGGCAAGCAAACTTATAATAAACAATGCTTTCATGGTCACAACTGCCAATTATTTATGCAGCTAGACATAGTTTGTAAATGGTAATTTCATAGCACAGATACATTAGTTATATTGTAGACACATATCAATGTTTAGTCAGTTCAATGCACACTATGTGTAGAATTCTTTGGCCAGCACTGAGCAATGTACTTGTTGTTGTCAGTCCAGAGTAAAAATATAAGCAAGCGCAAGGACAAAGAATGAGTTATCAGATGACTGTCACAGGGCAAGAGGGATTATAATCTCACAGGCCAAACCTCTATTTGATAAAGAACAGCGGATATTTCATAATACAGACACTCGATTAAACACATAATGGTCCTGTTAATAGTGGGAAAGTGGAAATGACACGGGGAACCAAAACTTGGAAATGGGGATCCATCTGAATGTAAGGGCAGGACCTGGTTTAATTAGCTTGAATTCTGGCTGATTTATGGCTATCACAGACTATGGTTCCAGGGTACAGCCAAGGGTCTGTCATCAGGAAGATTTGGTCATCTGGTGGGGAACAACTGCTTTGGGTGGGAGTTGGGAATTTGCAGTAGGAAACAGAAAGATTCTGGGAGGGGATTCAAAAAGGCCACAAGAGGAAACTGGACAGATTTCTGGAAAATCAGATAGATAGTGAGAATGGGCTGGTTACCTGACTCACCACTGGTATAAAATGGGTATGGGCAGTTGGAGATAGGCCGATTTTCCTTTCTCTTTTGCTGTTAACTCCCTAGCTGCCCTGGCACTAATTGTGGGATGGGATAAATTTACCCCAATATCTGCTAACGCAAAAATAAATTACACTGAAGCTGTAATGTTTCAAGGTTGTTAGTGCTGGCAGCACTAAGCCTTACTGGGTATCAAGCACTAATTCATTCAATCCTTGGCACCAAAAAAGTGGTGAGACTTTGGAATTCAACACCTGTCCCAAATAAAAGGGAAGTACAAAGCAGCTGGCTTCTGCAACAGGCAGGTAATTCATCTGTAATCAAAATCGGGCTTACCCTCACTTCATCTCCCCATTAGAAATATCAAAGTGCAGGAAAGGCAAAGCCAGTCACAGACTTACTTTGTGCATACATCATGCAGAAATACATTCATCACGAATTAGCATGTGAATGAGCTAAGAAACTGAATCAAGCAGTCTAAGACAGAATAAAATCACCAAGTGGGGCATTTTTAATGTTTTAGACAAACAACTTAAAGAATTGCTATATGGTATTGAGGTAAACTGTTTACAGACAAATGAGTCAGATCTCTTAAAACAAAGTCATTGATGTTATAATATTTTGCAAAACAAAGGATAGAAAATAAACATGAGACTTCAAACATAGTTAAGTTTACTTAGAACAATGTGGGTGCTTTATTTACTTATTTGATTTGATTGTTTAAACTGTTCTCATTACACCCTGAGTATATAGAATATTGGACTTCGTAAGATTAATCACCAGTTACTGGAACCTTGCCATTTCTTCATATAAATGATTCAGTCTGACTAAAATAAGATAGCTTGTGTGCTTACATGTTAAGTGAACACACTACTTATTTAGAAATGCTGCTGTTTATTTTCATTTGGTATTGCTGTTGGAAGGAAACAAACTAATTGATCTTATACCCATTGGTCAAGTACTTGAAAGCCTATTAAATGCTTTTGAAATTCTGCAGTGCAGAGAAATTGGCAATCAACTCAGCAGCCTCACAAATAAAGAAGAATATGATCAGATCAGCTGTTTAATTTATTGCTCAGTTGTCTCAGCGCTGTTAGTTGAGGGGTAAATCTTGCGTAGGACACTGGGAAGAATTCTGCTGCGCTTGAAACATCACCACAGAACAGTCCACCTGAGACCAATGACAGGCCCTCAGTTTAATATCTCAACTGAAAGACGGTACATCTGATAATGCAGCACTCCCTCAGTATTGCCCTTTACATGCTTATTAATCAAATATTTTGATTAGGGGAGAGCTCAACATAAAATAAAGCCTGTTGATTTTCCATCCATTCATTCTTCAATTTCTATGGGTTTCTATGATTCTCTATAATTTTTCCATATTTTCAAGATAGCAGGTTTTGAGTTCATTTATCAGTGTCATAAGTTGACTTACATTAGCACTGCAATGAAGTTACCGTGAAAATCCTCTAGTTGCCATGCTCCAGTGTCTGTTCAGGTTCACTGAGGGAGAATTTAGCTTGGCCAATGCACCTAACCAGCATGTCTTTTGGACTGTGGGAGGAAACAGGAGACCTGGAGGAAACCCACACAGGCATAGAGAAAATGTCAAAAGATATGTGGGTTAGGTGCATTGGCCATGCTCAATTGCCCCTTAGTGTCCCTGCATGCATAGGTTAGAGGGATTAGCAGGGTAATTATGTGGAATTACGGGGATAGGACCTAGGTGGGATTGTTGTTGGTGCAGAATAGATTGGCCAAATGGCCTCCTTCTGCAATGTAGGGTTTCTATGATTCTAACTCCACACAGGCATGACCCAAGCCGGGAATTAAACCCGGATCCCTGAGCACTGTGAGGCAGCAGTGTTAATCACTGTGCCACTATGCCACCCACATGGTTATAATTCATGCGGTATTTCAATCTCAGATGCTACAGAGGTTGTTGGATTTACAACAGTCTACTGGTGTCAGGGCTTGACCAGCTATAAGCACTCACTCCATTTGGGGACCCCTGTGGAAGCTAGCAGGGATGGGTGTATGAGCAAAGTCTGTATGAGACATGGTGGGACATATAGGAGGGGTGTCCGAGGTAGATTCTTCACTCAGAGAGTAGGTGGGGTGTGGAATGCACTGCCTGCTGTGATAGTGGAGTCGGACACTTTAGGAACTTTCAAGTGGTTGTTGGATAGACACGTGGAGAACACCGGCATGATAGAGAGTGGGATAGCTTGATCTTGGGTTCGGACATAGCTCGGCACAACATTGAGGGCCGAAGGGCCTGTACTGTGCTGTACTGTTCTATGTTCGTGCCGTCCTATGTAACAATGCTTTCATCAGTAGACTTTTAATTCCAGAGTTTTATTGAATCTGCCAATTTTTCCATCTGCCATGGTGGGATTCAAACCCAGGTCCCTAAATCTTGCCCAAGGCCTCTGGTTACAATTCCAGTGACAATAGACCATCCTTCCCCTATATGGAGCTTCAGACAGCAGGTGAATAAAATAGCTATTGTTTCTCCAATGTTTGACTGGAGGAGGTTTTGACACAACAGCATCTTGATGTCATATTTCAGCAAGATGATACTGAGTTGTCACTGATGGTGGAGAAATAACTCTGGGACTTGTCAGCATTCATGTCTATATCATTCACTATACCAAATAATTGAAGATAAAGGGGGAAGTAAGGACTGGATGTAATCTGGAGAAGGCCAGATTGTGGGGGGAGAAGATATTGTTGGTTATGGGTGGTTGCAACTTGGACAAGGACAACTCTGTGAACCAGAATCGAGTAGTTGGCCTTGTCAAAAATACAGAAAGGTCAAGGAAGTGATGAAAGGATAATATACCATTGTCACAACTACATAGAATATCATTGATCCTCATGGGCAACACAATAACTAGACCGAAACCCATCTGCTCAGCCATCTATCTTCCACACAATAAGAAGTCTCATAACATCAGGTTAAAGTCCAACCAGTTTATTTGATAGTAAACCCACAAGCTTTCGGGGTTTGTCCCTTTGTCAGGCGAGTGGCGAGTTCTCGTCTCTGAGCAGAGACTGATAGCCAAGTTCTGCATACATGAGGACAGCCTCAACCAGGATCTTGGGTTCATGTCGCACTATCTGTAACCCCCATGACTTGCCTGAACTTGTAAAATCTCACTTACTGTCCTGTCTGAAGACAATACACATCTCTTTGGCCTGTGCCTGATGCTATCTCCGCTCACACTGTCTGCATCTTTAAGACTTGAATAGCAGGTTAGCTGTAAAGACTCGCATTCTAATCAGTATTCTGTAAACTATGTGTGCCTTTATATGCCCTGTTTGAGACCAGAACTCTCCACTCACCTGACAAAGGGGCAAACCCCGAAAGCTTGTGGGTTTACTATCAAATAAACTGGCTGGACGTTAACCTGGTGTTGTGAGACTTCTTACTGTGTTTGCCCTAGTCCAACGCCAGCATCTCCACATCATATCATCCACGGAATCAGGATGTGCAGGAAGTGCAATACATTTAATTATTGTACTATGTTGTGTTAGTATCCACACCTCATAAATACACATACTTCTTTCAAGTTTGGTGTATTTTCCATCAGTTGTATTTTGGTAAAGGAGAAGGAAATCAATAGGTACACAGATGTGAGCAGCAATTCAGGCAGGTGTAATTGAGGAATAGACATAGCCAGGTTTATTGAGGGCAATTTTGGAATGTTACATAGATCTGACTGAGATGTTGAAAGCTCGCATTGCTTGAAGCAGGAATAGGGTGGCTGGAATTTTACCACCTTGCCAGCTTTGGAATGGAGCAGACGAAGGGCACAGCTGACTGCGGGCGAGAATTTATCCTTTCAGGATGAGCGCGACCACAAAATCCCACCGAGTATTCTGCACATTGGTAGAATTTGCTCATCTGGGAGCCTTGAATAGCTGGGGTCCCTTTCCTATGTGTTTGGTTACTGTCATGGTCTAATAGTTAGAACAGGATATTTTAGAGGCAAAATTCAGCAAGTATAATGTATCCTATTGGTTTCACATTGTCCGATCACAATGAATTTTCAGTGCAGTAGCAGGTTGCCTGTTCCAGCTCATCGACACCCACGGACAGGATTTTCCACCAGCATGGTTTTCTGTTCCCTCCAAAATCTATGGAATTTTGAATAGCTTGTTGCATTTTCCAGGCCCAACTCCCTCTCTGTGACAGGGCCATAAAATTCAGCATAATGTTTCTGATTTTTATTGGATTTCTTAGTGACTATTATATGTTTATGAGCTGCAGTTTAGGTTCCCCAGCAAGTGGATACATCTTCTCAGCATCTATCCGATTAAAACCTTTCAGTAGTGTGGGATGTGGGCAACATGATGGCACAGTGGATTGGCACGTTGGCACAGTGGTTAGCACTGCTGCTAGCACTGTGCTAGGGATCCGGATTTAATTCTGGCCTCAGGTAACTGTGTATGTGGAGTTTGCATGTTCTCCCCGTGTTTGGGTGGGTTTCCTCCGGATGCTCCAGTTTCCCCACATACTCTAAGGATGCGTGGGTTAGGTTGATCGGCCTGGCTAAATTGCCCCTTAGTGTCCTGGGATGTGTAGGTTAAAGGGATTAGCGGGTTAATTGTGTGGGGTTATGGGATAGGGCCTGCGGTGGGATTGTTGCCAGTGTAGATTCAATGGGCTGAATAGTCTTGTTCTGCACTGTAGGGTTTTTAATGAGATACTTCCGTTAGGTCATTGCTCAGTCTTCACTGTTCTGGGGCAGAGCCTGAAATTTTTCCAACTTGTCAGTTGATTAAAAGCAATATTCCATCTAAGGTCCAAGAGTGAGATACTGATTTTGCTGGAAAAAGGGAACATAAACAAAATATTCCTGGAAACACTGCCCAGATCCATCACCATCTGTGAAGAGAACTTCGGTCGATAACTTCTGGGATCCTCAGTGTCTGAGTTGTGGAGTTTTTACAGCATTCCTCCCCTCACCCACCCCTCCCAGGAAGACTCTCCAAAACTCCTCCCCACACCCCAGATGTCCACACCCACACCACCCCCTCACCCTAATATCCAACCTCAGCCCCCTTCCTGGTGTCTGATCCAACCTGACCTCCACCCCACACCCAGGACCTGAATCCCAACCCACTAGATGCCTGAAGTCTCTGCCCACTGATGTCCAGCAACGCCCAATCCCCTGACCTAATTCCCACAACCCCACTTCCCTGACATCTGACCTCCCTGAAACCCATCACCAACCACCCTCTAAAACCTATAACTTGTCTTAGATACCTGCCTTCTCTCTAGCTGTCAGTTTCAATTAGACCTTTAAACTTAACTGCTTGACGGCAGTTGGTGTGGTAAAACGGGGCGGCAGGGTGACACAGAGGTTAGCACCACTGCCTCACAACTCCAGGGATCTGGGTTTGATTCCCAACTTGGTTCACTGTCTGTATGGAGTATGCACATTCTTCCTGTGTCTGCGTGGGTTTCCTCCGGGTGCTCAAAAGATGTGTGGGTTAGGGTGATTGGACATGCTACATTGACCCTTAGTGTCCCGGGTGTGATAATTTGGAGGGATTAGCAGAGTAAGTAAGCAAGGGTGGGGCTTGGGTGGCTGTCGGTGCAGGATCGATGGGCCGAATGACCTCCTTCTGCACTATAGGGATTCTGTGGTTTTGATGAAAAAATAGGTGTGACCACCTTCACTCCAACTCTTTGGGACTTCATTGCTGGACTGCTGCACTGCCTGGATTTCACCTGTCTTGAGTCAGGAAGAAATTTGGCCCAGGTAAGTGGGTGGGTAAGGAATGGCAATCCGATGTGAATCTCCACACTGAGGATTTTACAGTCCTGAGTAACTAAGAACATAAGAACATGAGAAATAGGAGCAGGAGTAGGCCATCTAGCTCCTCGAGCCTGCCCCGCCATTCAATAAGATCATGGCTGATCTGTCGTGTCTCAGTTCCACATTCCTGCCCTCTCCCCATAACCCTTAATCCCCTCTCTTATCAAAAACCCATCAACCCGCGTCTTAAAAATATTTAGCGAGGTAGCCTCCACCACTTCAACGGGCAGAGAATTCCAGAGATTCACCACCCTTTGAGTGAAGAAGTTCCTCCTCAACTCCGTTCTAAACCGCCCCCCCTTTATCTTGAGGCTGTGCCCCCTAGTCCTACTATCCTTTCTGAGCGGGAAGAGTCTCTCCACCTCTATCCTATCCATCCCATTCATCATCTTACACGTCTCAATGAGATCTCCCCTCATTCTTCTAAACTCTAACGAGTACAAGCCTAGTTTATTCAGCCTCTCCTCATAGCTCAACCCCCTCAACTCCGGTATCAGCCTAGTAAACCTCCTCTGCACTCCCTCCAAGGCCAAAATATCCTTGCGTAAGTGCGGCGACCAAAACTGCACACAGTACTCCAGCTGCGGCCTCACCAATGCCCTATACAGCTGCAGCAAGACCTCCCTACTTTTATATTCAATCCCCCTCACTATGAAGGCCAGCATCCCATTCACCTTCCTGACCACCTGCTGCACCTGCAGGCTGGGTTTTTGCGACTCATGCACAAGGACCCCGAGGTCCCTCTGCACCGTCGCCTGCTGCAGTTTTTCGCCACGTAAGTAATAGTCCTTCCTACCATTATTCCTACCAAAGTGGACCACCTCGCACTTGCCAACATTAAATTCCATTTGCCAGTTCCTGGCCCATTCGCCCAGCCTATCTAGATCCTTCTGCAGACTCTCCACACCCTCCGCGCAATTTGCTGTTCCACCAATCTTGGTGTCATCAGCAAATTTCGACACCATACACTCGGTTCCCTCTTCCAGATCATCTATATAAATGGTAAATAGCTGAGGCCCCAGCACCGACCCCTGGGGCACTCCACTAGTCACCAGCCGCCAATCCGAATAGCACCCATTAACCCCCACTCTCTGCCTCCTATTTGACAACCAATCCTCTATCCACGCTAACACCCTACCCCCAACTCCATGCCCCCTTATCTTCTGCAATAACCTCTTGTGAGGTACCTTGTCAAACGCCTTCTGAAAATCAAGAAAAACCACATCCACCGGCTCTCCTCTATCCACCGCCCTAGACACATCCTCGTAGAACTCCAATAAATTTGTCAGACACGACTTCCCCTTAACGAAACCGTGCTGCGTCTGCTCTATCAAGCAATTCCCCTCAAGATGCCTCGCTATTTCCTCCTTGATGACGGATTCTAACATTTTACCTACAACAGACGTTAAACTAACCGGCCTATAATTCCCTGCCTTTTGCCTGCCACCCTTCTTAAACAACGGCGTAATATTAGCTGTTTTCCAATCTTCCGGCACTTCCCCGGAATCCAGCGACGTTTGGAAAATAACCACCAAGGCATCCACTATCACCTCCGCCATTTCTTTCAGAACGATTAACTGATGATCTGATAGCAGATAATGGAACATTAATGTTAACTCCCTTTCTCTCTCCACAGATGCTGTAACAACTGCTGAACTTTTCAAAGATTTTCTGTCTTTATTCCCTTTGATGTGGAAGGCCTGTTTTTTGGAGAGTGTGGTCTCTTTAAGATTGTTGCAAGGCCAAAGATGAGAGAACCTTAAAGTGACTTTCACCCCCTAAGTGACACAACAATGATTGCCACTCAGATACATTCCAACCTAGGAATAACAGATGTGTTGAGTATAGGACTAACGGGAGGACTTTGAATAGAGTGGAGGAGCAGAGGGATCTAGGTGTATGTGTACATAGATCCCTGAAAGTTGGGAATCAAGTAGATAAGGTTGTTAAGAAGGCGTACGGTGTCTTGGCGTTTATTGGTAGGGGGATTGAATTTAGGAGTCGCAGCGTCATGTTGCAACTGTACGCAACTCTGGTGCGGCCGCACTTGGAGTACTGTGTGCAGTTCTGGTCCCCACATTACAGGAAGGATGTGGAGGCTTTGGAGAGGGTGCAGAGGAGGTTTACCAGGATGTTGCCTGGTATGGAGGGGAGGTCCTATGAGGAGAGACTGAGGGATTTGGGGTTGTTTTCACTGGAAAGAAGGCGGCTAAGAGGGGACCTTATAGAAACATATAAGATGATTAGAGGTTTAGATAGGGTGGATGGTGATAGCCTGTTTCCTCGGATGGAGAAAGCTAGCACGAGGGGGCATGGCTTTAAATTAAGGGGTGGTAGTTATAGGACGGATGTCAGGGGCAGGTTCTTTACCCAAAGGGTGGTGAGGGACTGGAATGCCCTGCCTGCTGCAGTTGTAAATGCGCCTAGTTTGGGGGCGTTTAAGAGATTGGTGGATAGGTTTATGGACGAAAAGGGATTGGTTTAGATTAGTGGGTCAATGTTTTTTTTAAAAAAGACTGGTCGGCGCAACATTGTGGGCCGAAGGGCCTGTTCCGCGCTGTAATGTTCTATGTTCTATGTTCTATGTTCTAACCTTGCTTAAAGGAAACATTGATTATAACCCCTCAGCTGTTATCAATCTTGTAAATGTTTTTGTACTTTCTTTAGTGCCTCCAATTTCTTTCTGTAATATGGAAAGCTGTGGAGTTTTCCCAGGGCTGGTAGAGTATTTTGTATCTGAACTGAGTGCTTTTCTCTTCACAGAACCTTGACAACTGCGATTCACTTCTGCATTAGGGAAGAATCATCCATTACTTGGCTTTGCAAACATTAACAAAGAACAAAGAAAATTACAGCACAGGAGCAGGCCCTCGGTCCTCCAAACCTGCACTCACCATGCTGCCCGTTGGAACAAAAACCGTCCGGGGACCATATCGTTCTATTCCCATCCCATTCATGTATTTGCCTGGATGCCCTTTAAAAGTCACTATGGTATCTGCTTCCACTACTTCCCCCAGCAGTGAGTTCCAGGCACCCACCACCCTCTGTGTAAAAAACTTGTCTCATACATCTCCTTTAAACCTTACCCTTTGCACTTTAAACCTATCCCCCCCAGTAATTCTTCCAACCTGGGAAAATGCTTCTGACTATCCACTCTGTCCATGCCCCTCATAATCTTGTAGACTTCTATCAGGTCACCCTGAGCTTCTGTCATTCCAGTGAGAACCAACCGAATGTCTCCAATCTCCCCTCATAGCCAATGCCCTCCATACCAGGCAACATCCTGGTAAATCTTTTCTGTACCCTCTCCAAAGCCTCCACATCCTTCTGGTAGTGTGGTGACCAGAATTGAACACAATATCACAACTGCGGCCTAACTAAGGTTCTATAAAGCTGCAACATGACTTGCCAATTTTTAAACTCAATGCCCTGGCTGATGAGGGCAAGCATGCCGTACGCCTTCTTGACTACCTCTTGCACCCCTACAGATACAATAAAATTTCCCTGGGCTGTTCAATAAATGTCAACACATACTTAAATGACAAAAATTCACTTGAGTCAATGAACAAAATCCATAGTTTCCAAATCGTCTGATTAGGTATTAAATTACCTGTTCCAACACAGCTTTAATGGTTGTGATCACTGCGGCCTTGTAATACAGGCCATTACTTAACGTGAGAAGCCTTTCTTGTGGAGTCAAGGTTCAACATAATAAAATTGCTCAGTGCAAAGCAGCACAACATTCGTTCCAAATAAATTGGTAGCTGATCTTCTGTCCACTGAACTTCACAAGACATTTGTTCAAATACTTTTTGGATGCTTTGGAGAGGGTACAGGAGAGGTTTACCATGATATTGCCTGGTCTGGAGGATATCAGCTATGAAGAGAGGTTGGATAAATTCCGTTTGTTTTCACTAGTACGACAGAGATTGCAGGGCAACCTGACACAGGTTTACAAGACAATAAGTGGCATGGACAGAGTGGATAGTCAGATGCTCTTTCCTAGGGTAGGAAAGTCAAATACTAGGAAACATAGGTTTAAGATGTGTGGGGAAAAGTTTAGAGGAGATGTGCAAGGCAAGTTTTTTTACACAGAGGGTGGTGAATGCCTGGAACACGCTGCCCAGGAAGGTGTTGGGAGCAAGTACGATGGCAGCATTTGAGGGACAACTAGACAATTACATGAAAAGGATGGGAATGGAAGCATACAAACTCTGTAAATTGCATACAGTTTTAGTTTAGGCAGGCATCATGATCAGAGGGCCAAAGGGGCTCCTGTACGGTACTGTTCTGTGTACTTTTGTCTTTGTATTCATTTCCTAACCTAACTGTTGTTTTACATAGTCTGAAATTACAAATCATGACAATATTTTACAAGTCCATGGTAAGTTGAGTGGAAATAAACCAGTGAGAAATGACCTGTCCAATTGCTATGCTGCTCTTTTTCCATGCTGCTTGCTTAGATCAATTTCACTTCCATTAAGTTTCTATTGATTGAACACTTCCAGGTGAACACTGTAAAGATAAGGGCATAAACCTCACAGGAACTGATGGTAATTCATTCAAGAATATTAATAATGTGAAAGGAAGATCATTTGTAAGAGGCAAATATACTTTGTTGCACCTTGTAAAGGTATCCCTGATTCATTTTAATTTGCCAGGCCGGGTAAGATCATTATATTCCTTAGCCTTCTGAGAAACTAGAGGCTTTGGTGGGCTTTCATAACTATAGCATCGGTGTGATAGTGGAGTTGGATACTTTAGGAACATTCAAGTGGTTACTCGATAGGCACATGGAGCACACCAGAATGATAGGGAGTAGGATAGCTTGATCTTGGTTTTGGACAAAGTTCAGCACAACATCGAGGGCTGAAGGGCCTGTACTGTTCTATGTTCTAAACTTGAAGCACTCGACCATTTCCACTTCATCCTCATTAATGGAGACAGGGGCACGTCCTCCACTATGTTTCCTGAAGTTGATGACTATCTCTTTCATTTACTAACATTGAGGAAGAGATTATTGTTGTTGCACCAGTTTGCCAGATTCTCTATCTCTTTCCTGTACTCCGTCTCATCGTTGTTTGAGATCCAACCCACTACTTTGGTGTCATCCGCAGATTCTTGAGTGCAGAGATGTGCGTTAACGCTGTAGCTATGCGGTGAATATCTGACTTGCTGTACATGGGCACAGCCACACTGTAAGCAGTGCCCAGCAGTGGAACCCTCAGCACCCTCCATGCCATGTCCTACAGCAAGGCAGAGCCTTGCATGTCTCACTCACTCAGCCTCTCGTCCAATCAGAGCACAAACATCCGAAAGGGTGGGAATGCTGCCAGGGGCCTTGAAGGACTTTGAACTGCAAATTCCAAATAAAACTTCAGAATCCATTCATTTCACAAATGTACAAACCAATGAATAAGAAATGAAAGTGCAAATAGAACTGAATTGCTTGTGCGTGGTGCCAAGTTTACAGACAGATCTTCACAACCAAAGCTGGACATCTTCCTAAGATGCACCTTGCCCAATTGTACCTTCATTTTCCACCCTCAGGTCCTCCCCTCTCTTTGGCAATGCACTTCCCCAAGACACAAATCATTCCCTGTCTCAGGTCATCCTTTCCCCAGCCTCCCTCCATTTTTAACTGGACAGAATTTCAATCTCATTGCTGCTGAATTCCTCCTCAGTTGGAAGTTTAGCTTCTTCCTTGCAGTTTTCATCGGCGCTGCAAGGCCACAGTTCCCTCCTATAACTTGCCCTTGTCTCCCTCGTCTGACAGCTGCTTGAGACCCAGACCCCTCTGGAAGCATTAGGTCAGCTCGGCATCCACTCAAACTCTGGGGGTCAAGGCACAGCTGTCCCAGCATCTGGTGCAGCTCAAGCCATTTTTGTGCGTTCAGCACACCATGATGAGAAACCTGTCCCCACACAAAAAAAATGCATTGTCAGTAAGTGAAAGAGGGGCCCATAATTTAGGGGAGAACTAGTAGGGTACATATGTGGGGCTTTAGGAATAGGGCCTGGGTTGGATTGTTGTTGGTTCAGGCTCGATGGGCTGAATGGCCTCCTTCAGCACTGTAGGGATTCTAAGATTTTAAACTTTCCACGTGATTTCCCTTTGTCAAAATAATCACTTTATTGAAGAGATTAGTCTATTGGTGGCTCGATTCACTTTCTAAATCTTCAATTCACAGTGACCATGACTACTGGCATTGGCATTTTGCTTCAATAAAAATAAACAAATAACATTAGAATTATGCAGGGGCTGATTAACAATGAGCCGCACAATGCCAGGTGTAGGAGGGGACAGGGTGTGAAGGGTGTAGGAGGGGAGATGGGGATATGAAGGAAGAATGTTGGGGAGTAAAAAAGAGGAGATAGTGAGTGAAGGATGGGGGATGGATTGGACTGAATTAAATGCCTGCAAAAGCAGGTCTTGTGGAGGAATGGGTGGCATCCCTGTCTCTGAGCCAGAAGCTCGGGGTTCAAGATCCACCCCAGGACTTGATGGCCAATGAAAGTGCGTCCATAATGTGGTTAAACAGCTCCAGTGCATCAATCTGCAGATTCTTTTGGTGGTAAGAGCAGGAGACACTCCTGTTCCAGGAATAATTAGTTTTGGAAACAGACAATAAATTGCTTTATTGCAACACTCGATGTGGGAAGAGAATTGGTGGAAATCCCTGCGATCCTTGTATCTGTTGCCCGGAGTGGGGATTTACAGGTGCGCATCTCCAATTCCAGGCCTGCCCACATGACACCCACTCCTGCTCTTGCTTTCCCAGATTCAAATCCTGAACGCTGAGTGAAATGCGGTTCTCCCATTGTGAGCTGGCTCTCCCCCTGATTCCATAGTCAATGCGCAAAGGGTGACACGGTGGCACAGTGGTTAGCTGCTGCCTCATAGCGCCAGGGACCCGGGTTCAATCCCCAGCTTGGCTCACGGTCTGCACTTTCTCCTTGTGGTCTGCGTGGGTTTCCTCCCAGTGTCTGAAAGACGTGTTGGTTAGGTGCATTGGCCAAGCTAAATTCTCCCTCAGTGACAGGAGCCAGAGTGTGGCAACTGGGGATTTTCACAGTAATTTCATTACAGTGTTAATGTAAGCCTACTTGTGACTAATGAATAAACTTAAAGAAACTTAAACTTAAAACAGGCAGCCTGGGTAATGTAGCTCCAGACAACATATTCAGAGCACCCAGAACCACTACGGATCAGATAAATCCTGCCCTCGCATCTCTGCTTGGCTGAGGAGAGTGATTGACATTTCAGTTGTGGACAGGTTGGCAAAGTACGATCGCCTTCTGACCCCTTGCACTTGAGGATCTCGTGCCAGAACATGGGGTGGGATTTTACAGCCTTGCTTGGGGCAAGATGGAAATTCCTGTCCAAGGTTAACGGAGGTTTTCATTGTCAGACCCTGGCCTGTGCCGATTCCATGGCGGGCGAGGTGGTAGCATCCCGCCTGTGTTGTTTTCTTTTTTTTTGTGAATCTACCCCTGCCTCTTATGTGAAAACTAGACATCTCCCTCACACGATCATTAAAACCTTCTGTGTCTTTCTGAGGTTTTCTACTTCCCCGTTTCTCCCTTGTCATCTTTGTGACATTTGGGACACCTGCTATCGTGACTGAAAGCTGGAACAATGGGGACAAAGCAGCTCTATAGTTCAAACACAGTCTGAGTGTCGATGCCCCCGGTCACAACTGAAGACACACAATTATCATGAGAAATGAGTGTGTAGAGGTTTCTGAAATATTTACTTTCCTGCGAAGTATCCTTGTTCTTATTTACTAAACAAGATATTCTTGGTGCTGTGTCAACAATTTCGATTGAAACTGTGTGATAAAGTGTTGCCACATGGGCAATGGTTGAAAACTGGTAATCAATAAAATAAAAGATAAATCAAGGGGTGGATTGAAAGAGTTTGTTACAAATTCTGAATGGCTCAGTAACAATGGGTGGCTTGGCACTGCTGCCTCACAGCACCAGGGATCCGGGTTCAATTCCAACCTTGGGTGACAGTGTGGAGTTTGCACCTTCTCCTCATGTCTGCGTGGGTTTCCTCCTGGTGCTCCGGTTTCCTCCCGCAGTCTAAAGATATGGGGGTTAGGTGGATTGGCCGTGCTAAATTGACCCTTAGTGTCCAAAGACGTGGGGAATTAGCAGGGCAATTATACGGGGCTAAGGGGCTAGGACTTGAGTGGGACATGTTGATGGAAAGTCAATGCAGACTGGACGGGCCAAATGTTCTCCTTCTGTGCTGTGGGGATTCTATAACGTATCTGAAGCCGTCCATTTAAAGTAACTTTCATCTTTGTGAAGTTAAAGTAAAAATGCACCAGTTGTTTGTTATTAGATGTAATGGTCTATTTGGAAAGAAGAACGTGCTGCTTTCCTACAGCATATTCAGGGTAGAACTTCCCATTTTTCAAACTAAGTGCAGTGGGTCCTTCTTGTAGAATAGGCTCGGGGTTGCAATAAGAACATAAGAAATAGGAGCAGGAGTAGGCCATCTAGCCCTTCGAGCCTGCCTCGCCATTCAATAAGATCATGGCTGATCTGTTGTGACTCAGTTCCACTTTCCTGCCCTCTCCCCATCACCCTTAATCCCCTCTCTTATCAAAAACCCATCAACCCGCGTCTTAAAAATATTTAGTGAGGCAGCCTCCACCACTTCAATGGGCAGAGAATTCCAGAGATTCACCACCCTTTGAGTGAAGAAGTTCCTCCTCAACTCTGTTCTAAACCACCCCCCACTTTATCTTGAGGCTGTGCCCCCTAGTCCTACTGTCCTTTCTGAGCGGGAAGAGTCTCTCCACCTCTATCCTATCCATCCCATTCATCATCTTATACGTCTCAATGAGATCTCCCCTCATTCTTCTAAACTCTAATGAGTACAAGCCTAATTTATTCAGCCTCTCCTCATAGCTCAACCCCCTCAACTCCGGAATCAGCCTAGTAAACCTCCTCTGCACTCCCTCCAAGGCCAAAATATCCTTGCGTAAGTACGGCGTCTAAAACTGCACACAGTACTCCAGCTGCGGCCTCACCAGTGCCCTATACAGCTGCAGCAAGACCTCCCTACTTTTATATCCAATCCCCCTCGCTATGAAGGCCAGCATCCCATTCGCCTTCCTGACCACCTGCTGCACCTGCAAGCTGGGTTTTTGCGACTCATGCACAAGGACCCCGAGGTCCCTCTGCACCATCGTCTGCTGGGGACTATCTCTCTGACACGTCTCCAAAGCAGTCGGAGTCTCTGACAATCCGAGTCTCTGACACGCGGAGGACCGCTGGCCATCAGGCATCCGTTGGGCAGGATTTTACAACCTCATTTTAGGCCCAAAAATGTCACAAAACCGGATGTGAAGCATCTAGCAGGAATGGCGCCCACTTTGGCACCGGTTCCCACTTCACCACAGTATGAAAATGGGCACAACCGGGAGCCCATTGAAACCGCGCGAGGCATCAACTTAGCGTGTTTTTGCATTGATCATAATGTCATTAACAGACCTTCACGTCTAATCGTCCCAGCTCATCTGCCTTTACCACCTCGCTCGCCGCAACTGGATCGACCTGGAACATATCTCCTCTGTATAAGTCGGAGTCTGGCGCTGTGTTAGTGTGGGCAAGCAAGGAGGTAAGTTTCTGCATTCAAACTGCTCTGTGCTGCTATTTCATGGTGGCTATGTTGCGTTTTGGGTCAGAGGAGGGGTGCAACTGTGTGGGAGGGTGGGGGGCTCCTGTTGGTCATGGGGTTGGACTTTCAGACCTCCTGCTCATATACAGAAAGACAATGTCAGAGATGTGTCTGCGCTAATAGATTACCGTTGATATAGTCTGGTAGCTGAGGCACACACTCACAAATCGAACTGCCCATGATGCCAATCCTGACAGTTCACAGGGGGAGTTCTCATATCCTGCTTGCCATGGGAATTATAGCCTGTAGTGGGGCGGGGGGGGGGGGGTTGGGGATGGTGGACCACAGAAAGGTCCGTTAACCTTGGATCGGAGTTGCCGGTTGTGAGGTGGCTGGAGAATCCCACCTGACATCTCAATCTCATAGAACTTGTGAGAACTTTGGAGACATTATAAATTGTGAGAATTTATTAAAGAAACTCTGGCAATCTATTATCTTTTCTGTTGATCAAACTGAACTTGCATTTCAGCATTGATTGGGTGCCCTTTAGCCGCTCAGCCATGCCAGTTGGACAAAGCACATTAGAGGCTTCCATTGATGATCTGACACACAAGCAGCAGCTGTGCTCCCGAGACCCTCACCCTCATTAACATTGCCACGCTCCTCTCTGTGGAAGCAAAGTCAAGTGTCTGCATTGGAAAACCAGTCACACCTGTAGTCTCTCGTCAAAATGGGCCAACATTGCCAAGGGAACTTTCTCAAGGAAATCTTCTTTTTTCTCAGTTCTGACTCTGTTTCAATGTTTTGAGTGTAAGCACTCGGCCTTCTCACAATGCCAGGGACCTGATTCGACTCCCAGTTTGGGTCACTGCCTGTGCCGAGTCTGCATGTTCTCCCCATGTCTGCGTGGGTTTCCTCTGGATACTCCGGTTTCCTCCCACAGTCCGAAAGACGTGCTGGTTAGGTGCATTGGCCAAGCTAAATTCTCCCTCAGCATACCCAAACAGGCATCGAAGTGATGACTAGGGGATTTTCACAGTAACTCCGTTGCAGTGTTAATGTAAACCTACTCATGACACTATAAATATGCTTAAAAATGTTAATATTTTAGTTCCTTATCTTGTCAGCTTGGATCTTGTTCTTGTCTCTTATGGGGACCTTGAATTGTATTCAATTGGATTTTGAATTTGGAGCAAACACAGAAAGGATTTGGGTTTGCCTGGCCCACCCTGAGCACTGGCTTTGTAACCCTAATGATGGAGTTAATAAAAAGGCATGAAGTGACAGGGTGGGAGGCTTTGCGAGTGAACATTGATTTACTATTTGTTACTCTATACATTGGTGACCTGTCTACAATCTATCTTCACCTGTGCGTATCACTTCATAATCTTCCTCAGCCTGATAGGCTGAATACCCCCAGGGTCTCCGGGGTGGAAGGCCCCAGGCTGTGTATCAGACAGTCCTCATCCCTTCTGGTGCTCAATGGGCCCTGTGGCTATCTGTGAGATAGAGGGTCAGCTGGAATGAGGTCTATGTGCCTCACTGTGGTCTGGGGTGCAGACACTCATAGATTCCCACCGTGTAGCCCAGCACCATGGACTTCAGACATGGAGACCATGATGCAATCATCTCCTGCCATGGAGTCCACATCCTGTGCCAAGGTCTCCACTGCGGACACCACCCTGGCAGTGTTGGCCGCAGTACATTGCAGTGGCTCCACCATCTCCTTGGATAGAAGGCAATGGGACCTCTCTAGCCAGCCTTGCAATCCAAGGAGGGCTGCTGTCATCCCTTCCTCATACTTGCCCTGTCTTTGCAGCTCCAGCAGCTATGGGACAACTGGGCTCAGGAACGCATCATTGGCTGGGTGCTCAGCAGAGTCCTGGACTCCTACATCCCTCCGAGTGCCGGTTCCCTGGGATGCCCCTGTCTCCAACTGCTGCGGGTCCTCAGCTGCGAGGTGCTCATCAGTAAGTGACCCAGAATTCTGACTACAAGGTGTGAGTATCTGCGCTGATGCTGGGTGTGGGTGATAGCTATGACATCTTGTCAATGGTGGGGTCCGAGAAGTCTCCCTTGGAACTGCTAGAGTCCATTGGATCCATGGGGGTGCATGGGAATGGTCCGGTTTGTTTGGCTGCTTTTCCTGCAAGAGAAGGGAGATGGCATTAGTGCATCACAGGGGATAAAGGAGGGAACATTGATTACTCAATTCAACATTAATGCAGGGAGGCTCTTCCTCCTTCTCGGCCAGCTCAAAGGCTCTCTCCTCCAGTGGCATGAAGGTTCCGAGCTTTGACATTACTCTGGCTGGACATGTTGACTCACATTTCTTGTGGTTGAGTTTGTCCTCAATGACACAGATAGAGAGGGTACAGATGGCAGTGTTGGCATTTAAGATGGTGACAAAGTGTAGCAGGCTTGTGTCCTAATGGGAACTGGAGTGTGAAGAATATGGCAGCAATTCAAAGGGCGAAGCTTGGTGTCTGGGGGAGGATGGCTTCCTTATAGGCGTTGGCAAAAGCAGAAGTGGGCACAGTAAGAAGTCTCAAAATAACAAATTAAAATCCAACAGGTTTTTTGGAATTGTGAGCTTTCGAAGCGCTGCTCCTTCATAGTCGAGTGGAGAGGTGAGTTTCACAAACATGGCATACATAGGCAAAGACATAATTATAAGATAATCACAGATTGGAATGTAAAGAATGGTTGAAATGCGAGTCTTTACTGGTAGAGACAGAGTGAGTGGAGAGAGTGATAGTCACAGGTTAAAGAGGTGTGAATTGTTTCAGACCAGGAGAGTTTGTAGGATTTTGCAAACCCAGGATTGGTGTATTGAAACCCAGAAGCGGTGTATTGAAGCAGTTCGCATTGGGACAAATTCAGGAAACAAAAAACAAAAAGGGTTGGGGTGGTGGGGGGTGGGTCAAGATGGAAGGAAAGGTTTAGTTTAAATTTGTTGAACTCAGTATTGAGTCCAGAGGCTGTAATGTGCCCAACTGGAAGAGGAAACGTCTTTCCTTCAGTTTGCCCTGGTCATCACTGGAGCATTGCAATGGGTCAAGGACAGACAAATGGGCACGAGAGTGATTTATCTTATAGCGATTGGCTGATCATTCATAAAAGGGCAACACAGTGGCACAGTGATTAGCACTGCTGTCTCACAGCTGCAGGAACCTGTGTTCGATTCCTGGCTTCGGTCACTGTCTGTGTGGAGTCTGCACGTGTCTGCGTAGGTTTCCTCCGGGTGTTCCAGTTTCCTCACATGCAACAAAAATGTGTAGATTTGGTTAATTGGCCATGCTAAATTGCCCCTTAGTGTCCGAGGGTGCATAGGTTAGAGGGATTTTCGGGATTATGGGTCTCGGGCCTGGGTGGGATTGTTGTTGGTGTAGACTCGATGGGCTGAATGGCCTCCCTCTGCACTCCGGGGTTTCTATGATTTCTAAAAAAACAGGTTCTAAGGATAGGGGAATTACAATTGGAGCAAAAGTAGGCATCAGAACCTGCATCCAGTAACTGCAATAACACTGAGCCACCTCTTATCAGAATGATTTCCCTCTGCAGTCGAGGCCAAGAGCACTGTTGATTGGCAGCATCATCGGGGGCAGGGGGAAACAAAAGTAGTAACTTTTAGCACTAGTTAGGGCTAGCTTGTGCTGCTTAAATCCAGCACACTCCTCTTAAACAGGAGATGCATTCTGGTGGGAGCAGGTACTGGCAGTCACGTGGAAAGTGAATCAGGCCCAGAAAACAGTAGAGAATGGAATGAGTTGGGAGAAAGTAGCTTTCTGCTCTGGAGGCTGAGGTGCAAAATAGGAGAAGTGTTGATGGGGGTGGGGAAGTGGCAGGGGGCCGCATGCTCTGGAGACAGTGGGAGTGGATAGCTATGGAGGGTTTTCCCCCGAGTGCAGTGAAGCAAGACATTTGATGAGCTGACCTGATGGGTAACGTCAGTGAACATATCTGTAAATGGTCCATCCTACAAAACACATGCTCCTCATCTGCCACATCTCCGCTCTATCACTGACCTACCAACAATCCCTATCAATCAGGACACGCATCTTACATTCTTAACTCACCTTCATATACTGCGAACAGTAGTGAAGTGGTTAGCACTGCTGCTTCACAGCAAGCAGTCTCACAACACCAGGTTAGAGTCCAACAGGCTGCCCGGGACCCGGGTTTGATTCCGGGCTTGTCTGTGTGGAGTTTGCATGTTCTCCCCGTGCCTGTGTGGGTTTCCTCAGAGTGCCCCCATTTCCTTCCACATTCTAAAAGATGTGCTGATTAGGTGCATTGATCTGAACAGGCGCTGGAGCGCGGCCACTAGGGGAATTTCACAGTAACTTCATTGCCACGTTAATATAAGCCTTAGTTGTGATTAATAAACTTTTTTTTTGCTGCCTGCCCCACATGCACACCTCATAGCTGGCACACATTGTCAGCTATTCAACCATGACAGCCCATTATCTAAATCCATAATGACACTCCTGCTTCCTGCTCTCTGCCCATTGAGAGTCTTGCCTGACATTCTCTTGCACAACACAGGATGGAAAATTATGAAAGGTTTTAAATATCTCAGGCTGCATCATAAAAGGTGTTGGGGCAATGAAGGTAATGTCAACAGTCACTGGCAGTGGTCTTTCTCTTGCTCTGATGTTTTAGTTACGTCTGCAGTTGATGGCAAACTGTATAAGGCTTCAGTTTCTGCGTGCTTCACGCCCGATTGTATTTTGATGAGGTGGTCATGCACCACTGCACAGTTTGTCCACGCACTTAGTATAAACAAATACTGAGTAGTGTCACTGACATCTTCTAATCCCATTTCTTTGCCAGAAGTACTCAATTGCTTAACCGATCTTTTTAACCTCTCATTGTAAGGTGATTCTTGAGTTACCTCACAGCATAACAGGGGTGAAAGCAAAAGAAGAAAACAGTAAAACTTGGGAAATGATTAGAGCTGTATGAACTCAATGACACTCAGCAGCTCCTGCTTCCTCCTCTCCCCATCTCGGAGAAAATGAAATGTTGCTAGCTGTTTTTGAGTTGAAAGTCTCGGTGACATTCCCTTGCGCAAGAGAGGACGGAAAATTATAAAAGGTTTTAAATATCTCAGGCTGTATTATAAAATGTGCCATGCACAATGAAGGTGCAGTAGCACAGTGGTTAGCACTGCCACTTCACAGCGCCAGGGACCTGGGTCCGATTCCCGGCTTGGGTCACTGTTTGTGTGGAGTTTGCACATTCTCCTCGTGTCTTTGTGGATTTCCTCCAGGTGCCCCGGTTTCCTCCCACAGTTCAAAGGTGTGCACGCCAGGTTAGTTAGCCATGCTGAAAATTGCCCCTTAGTGTCCTGAGATGTGTACGTTAGGGGGATTAGTGAATAAATATGTAGTGCAGACTCGATGGGCCGAATGGCCACTTTTTGCACTATAGGGTTTCTATGATTCTATGAGCTGGAATCCCTTGTTGAGATAGATTTACAAGAACAGTTTGGACCAGTACCAGTCATTTCCTACATTTTATTGGATTTTCCTTCTAATCTCCTTGTACACTCCCACAGTGCCCTCATTTCAACATGATAGGACCCCGATGAAATGTTGCTGTGCTCATGGGCAGATTGTGGCCAGAAGATCACTCCATGTACCGAGTGCTCTAACCAACAGTCCTCATAGGGACTCCTGTAGACCATCACTCCAAGACCAGATAGGATTAAAGTTAATTTATTAGTGTCACAAGTAGGCTTACATTAACACTACAATGAAGTCACTATGAAAATCCCCTAGTTGCCACACTCTGCCACCTGTTCGGGTACACTGAGGGAGAATTTAGCATGGCCAATGCACCTAACCAGCACATCTTTCAGACCATGGGAGGAACTTGGAGCACCCAGAGGAAACCCACGCAGACATAGGGAGGACGTGCAGACTCCACACAGACAGTGACCCAAGCCAGGAATCAAACTTAGGTCCCTAGCACGGTGAGGCAGCAGTGCTAACCACTGTGCTACCGTGCCACTCTTAATAATTAGAATTTAGTGAAGTTTAATCAAGATTAAGATCACTTCTTTCAATATGTTACAGTGATTGCATTTATTGAGCTCTTACTTTGGAATTTTATTCTTCTTCAGCCAGGACATTGTGTAGATGTGTGGAGAGAGAACTTGGATGAGTTTAGTCTAAACTATACCATATCTGGGCAGGGCAGACTTGATGGGTCATTTGATCATATCCATTTGTTTTCTGATATAATCACATGTTAAATAGAAAATGACCATAGACATTTTGAAAGACAAATCTATGAACATAATATCAATGAAATTGTCTCTTTTGCTTTTTATATTAAAGATATTCTTATTTAAGAATGTTTGTATTACACCCTTTAAATATTTTGTTTTATAGAATCTATATAGTTCAATGAATGATTGAATTTTTGCTTCAAATGCAGCCGATAAAGACAATGAGAAAACCTTTCCTTCACCTAATCATCGTCTTCATTACCTGCTGACTAATCTCTTTCAGTCCTTTCAGCCTCCCATCTTCCAATCGCCAGAAATCTAAGCTCATCCAAAGCTCTGCTGCTGGTATCCTAACTGTTTACCCATGTCTTCTCTGCTCACTGACATATATTCATCCTGGTCTTCAAACACTTTTTTTAAAATTCTGAACCTTGTGATCAGATCCCTTCATGGCCTCACCCTTCTCCAACTCTTGCTACCTTAAAACCCTTCGAGAATTCGATGTTCCTCCCACTCTCTTCTTCTCTCCATTCCCATTTACTTCACTCTATTACTGCCTGCCATAGTTGCAAACATCAGGACCCCGAGTTCCAGAACTGCTTTCCAAAACCTCTCTTGTCCTCCTTTAATGCTTTCCTTAAACCCTTATACTGTGGGCGGCATTTTACAGTCTTGCTCTTGAGACCATAAAATCCCGTCCGAGGTGTCAATGGACCTTCCTGTTGTCCGCCCCTCACCCGCTCCGATTCCCATGATAGGTGGGATGGTAGAATTTGTGTCTGTATTTCTTTGACCAAGACTCTGGTCATCACCCCACCCCTCTACCCGCCACCTGAAAATGTCTCCTTTTATAGCAAGGTATCGTTTTGTTCTGCTGTAGTGTGTTTTAAATAAAAACACTGTGGGCCAGATTCTCCAGTCCCGCTTTTGCAGATGGAGATTTGGCTGAGCACCCAATTCTCCATTCTCACTGGCAGTGGTGGCAGGCGTGAATGGCCGGAGAATTCCAATCTATATTAATGGAACTTGTTGTTGCTGTGATGGACTACAATAATTGGAATATCTTAGTGTATGTTTTAAAATTCATTCACAGGGCATGGGCAGCACTGACTGGGCTAACATTTTTTCCCTGAACCCAATTGCCTTTGAACTGAACGACTTGCTCAGCCAATTCAGAGAGCAGTTAAGAGTCCACTGCATGTAGGCAGACCAAGTAAGGACGGCAGATTTCCTCCCCTAAAGGATGGGTGGTCAAAAATAACAATAACAACACAGGATTCCTTCTAGGCCTTGTAATTGGAATGAGTACATTTTAATTAAATGAGTTTTTATGACAATCAACATAAAAGTCAATTTTATAGTCGTCATTACACTCTTAATTCTGGTTTTCATATTGAAATCAAATTTCACCATCTGCCATGGTGGGATTTGAAACCAGGTCCCCCAAGCATTACCTTAAGTCTTTGGATTATGAGTCCAGTGACAATACCACTATGCCACTGCCTTTGCTGCCCCTTTTTAGCGCACCTTAAATAATTATTTTATGCAATCATTAATATTTCTATTGATTACACAGTACTCACATTAACTATTGATTACACAGTACTCACATAGGAAATTTCATGATGGTTGTTTCTTGAACTTATTTTCCATGACTCAATTGGATAGAGTGAACATATGAAGATATGGGCAAGAGAAAAAGTTATAGCACTGGAAAACCCTTTGTATAATTTGAATGCATTATAGAGACATTCAATAATTACAAAAGGATTTGCTTTCACCACAAATTTAACAAACTCAAAACTTTAGAGAGTCAACAGGAAAAAAAATGGACTTGAGATTGAAAAAAATGTGGAAAACAGCGCAGAAGAGAAATAGAATATTTCAACAATAAACTAACGATGGAGGAGTATGGTCTTAAAAAAACTAACATTTAATAATTGTTCAGCATCATTTTCTTGCTTGAGTACTCTACATAACATGTAGCCAAATATTTAGAATTTTTCTGGCACTGTGTCAGTTACACAGGTGAAAGAAATTCTTAAGAAACAATATCCAAATGTTACGGGTTTTGGTGCAGAATGAAAGTCAAATGAAAGACATCCTGATCAGACATGTGAGGCAAAGTTGAGGAAGAAGGATGTAAGAAGCTCTTTCCTGTGAAATTATTTGGCGTATTTGCTTAATGGGCGAGTTTAAAGGCGTATTTCAATCCTCTGTGCAATCAGAAGGCTAAACTAAGGGATTAGTGGTTTCTTTATTTGACAATAGACTCAATTGTAGTTGGTGGGAAAGCATGAATCAGCCCAGGATGTACCCGGCACGAACAGTAGTTGTGAAAGCTGGCATCCTTGTCTGACTCTTTTGCCAAAATGGAATGCTTCTATTTTAACTCTACGTTCACACACCACACCTTTAGCCAATTAGTAAAGCCTCTGCTTGAGAGAGCTCAGGTGATGCATTACTCCAAACCCACCTAGGGTTCTGCATGGCAGACTCAAAGGGCCCAATTTTACCAACAATTTGCACCCGTTTTCGGGTGCGAAATCATGGTAAAGTTGGGTGTAAGGCCTTTATCGCGATCTGCACCCGAGTCCGCGCTGATCGCCACTTTACCCAGAGCCGCGAATGGCGGGGATTTGCATGCATTTAAATTGAATTAATGAACTGCCCACACAACTCTGTCAGCATTTCTCCCGTTATCACTGCGTTTACCAATCCGGAACCACGCTTTTAGGGACTTGCTGAATAAAAGTCTGAGTCAGGTGCTCCAGCCTCTGAAGAGCGTGTTCAGCGTTTCTCTGACTCAGATCAGTGATGGGGGTGGGGGTGGAGATGGGTCAGATCATTCTCTGGTTGGAGGGGGGAGGAGGGGAGTGAGGTCAGATCGTTGTCTGGTTGGAGAAGGAGGTGGGTCGGATATATCTCTGGCGGGGGGGAGGGCTGATCTTTGTCTGGTGGTGGGGGGAAGGAGGTGGGATGTTCTTCTGGAGGGGAAGGAGTGTAAGGCCAGACCATTCTCTAGGGGGGGAGTGAGGCAAGTTCGTTGTTGTGGGGGGGGGGAGTGAGGCCAGATCGTTGTCTTGAGGTGGGGGGGGGAAGGCAGATCAGATGGATCTCTGGGTGGGGGGGGGGGGGGGGGGGGCGGGGGCGGTGGTGGGCAGGGGGGGAGTCTGCTGCCATTCTGCAGGTGATCCATGGGGGGGAAGAGGGGCAGGGGTGGCGATCAGTCTGGGTAGGGGGGGTGGATAAGGGGGGGGGGCAGTGATGTGTGTGTGTCCCCCTTATCTACCACCCACATTACCCACACACATCACAGCCCTCCCTTTTCCACCCTCTCACTACCCAGACCGATCGCCACCCCTGCCCCACTCCGATCCCACCCCCCCCCCCCCCCCCACTGCCACTGATTGCCTGCAGTGTGGCAGCAGATCCCTCTGCCCCTGCAACCAGAGATCCATCTGCCTCGCCCTCCCCTCAGAGATCCATCTGTCCATCCTCCTGAGATACATCTTACCCGCCTCCCCTCCCCCATCCTCGAGAATCACCCTCGCTCCCGCTTTTCGCTGGGCTGCTTTCTCTGCTTTCTTTGGCTCGGGAGCAATCTGACACCGGTGCTTTTTTTCCAATTTTTTTCTAACTACGCACATGCAGTTCAGACCTCTGAACGTTCCGGCAGCGCTAAGCCCCACCCACAGCACGAATCGGACTGGAGATGGCTGAGAGTGTATGGGGTCACTTGAAAACGGATTTCTAAGTCGGATCTGTACTACGCCCAGAATCGGCACTTCGAATGAAAATGGTAAAATCAGGCCCAAAGACTTACAAAGAGTAGTAGTCAGCAGTCCTTGTCATTTTGCTTTTCGACATACCTCTCAATCAGGATGTGTTGTTTGGTATCCTCATGCCTGCAGTGAAACTGAAATGTTCCTCACACATTTCCAATCTGGAAGCACTTTTGAAGCTTGGGCTCATCAGACTAATTGTTTGATGTTTTGAACTGTTTTGGCTATCGTATACCTTCAGTAACAGCACGTGGCTCTGAAACTACCCAATTATCTGCCCCTATTCCACTTCAACAGTGCAATTGGCCCATTGAGTTTGCACCAACCACAATTCTACCCAGGCCCTATCCCCATAACCCCATGTATTTACCCTAGCTAGTCCCCCTTGACACTAAGGGGTAATTTAGCATGGCCAATCCACCTAACCCACACATCTTTGGACTGTGAGAGGAAACCGGAGCAGCCAGAGAAAATTCACACAGATACGGGGAGAACATGCAAACTCCACACAGACAGTGACCCAAGCCAGGAATCCAGCCTGGGTCCTTGGTGCTGTGAGGCAGCAGTGCTAACCAATGTGCCACCACACCACCAATGATTTATTTCATGTCTTTGACTGCTGTGACTGTTTCAGTCTTCAGAGTTTCAGCAGGTAAATCATCTAATCCAATCTGCCATTCTTCAGCCACTGACCTACATTTACAATTTTACGAGTCAGCACTTCTGGGTCCATCCTCTCCTTAGTTACAGGCTGCATTTGTACCTGGACCATAGAGCTGGGTACAGGATTGCTGTCTTCATTCCTTTATCTGATCAACCTCTTGGATGATATTCCCACCTGCCCCCATTATTGTCAGAACTCTGACAACTGTGTATGTTTCTTTGGACTAACTACCACTTGTATTGTCTGCTGTTGCTGTCCTTTTTTTCAGCCGAGTTTACTTCATTTTGTTTCATGTCTCAATGAGTATTTTTCTCTTCTGTACAGAGATCCTGTAATCCATCCTTTCTTTTGCCAGCAGGTTCTTTTCTATCACTGTCAGGTGCTTGGCTTTGATCCAGAGCCTCTTGCCAGTCTTAGTTTTTGGCTACACTTCATCCAATGCAGTTTTATGCCAAACGAGAACCTTTCTCAAATTATTTTGCATCTCTGCTTGAAACCACGTTCCATTGTAAGATTTGTCCCAATATATTGGCATTCTTAAATAAACAGCTTACCTATAATTGGAGCAAGTTTCTTTTTGCACGTGTGTGTGTCTCTAACACATGCCTTGAAGCTTGGTCCGTGCAAGCTGATGTCCAAATCCACAATCTGCTCTGTCATGTATCTGCATCAAAATATAATCAATTGTGTTTCTGTATTGCTTTCTTCAGGCAATATCCACTTATAAGGCATTCTCTCCCACAATGCTGAAAGCATGTCATCACAACAACAAGCACTGAGCTGATCCATCAATTTTTCTCCTCTCTCATTTTGTTCATCTAAGTCAAATTTTCCACAGCATTCATGTGTTTCCCCCTTTCCTATTTTTATCTTCAAATCTCCCATTTCAATTATTTGATTTGATTTGATCTGATTTATTTTTGTCACATGTATTAGTGAGAAGTATTGTTTCTTGTGTGCTATACTGACAAAGCATACCATTCATAGAGGAGGAAATGAGAGAGTGCAGAATGTAGTGTTACAGATATAGCTAGGGTGTAGAGAAAGATCACTTTACTGCAAGGTACATCCATTTAGAAGTCTGGCAGCAGGGAAGAAGCTTTTCTTGAGTTGGTTGGTACGTGACCTCAGACTTTTGTATCTTTTCCCTGACGGAAGAAGGTGGAAGAGACTTATATTCTGAGTGCATGGGGTCCTTGATTATGCTGGCTACTTTGCCGAGGCAGCGGGAAGTGTAAGCAGAATCAATGGATGGGAGGCTGGTTTGCACGATGGATTGGGCTATGTTCATAACTTTTTGTAGTTTCTTGCAGTCTTGGGCAGAGCAGGAGCCATGCTAATAAAAGCAAATTGCTGCAGACGCTGGAATCTGAAACCAAAACAGAAAATGCTGGAAAATCTCAGCAGGTCTGGCAGCATCTGTAAGGAGAGAAAAGAACTGACGTTTTGAGTCCAGATGACTGTTTGTCAAAGCTAAAAGGCGTAGAAAGTGGGACATATTTATACGGCAGGGTGAGGGAATGAAAGATGAATCATAGCCACAGAAACCGTGGGGAAAGGCTTCTAATGGCTATATTCCATAGAGGGAACATAGGGTGTGAATGGCCAAATGGCAGAGAAGCTAAAATGAGAGGGTAAGCTGTGACAGATGAAGATGTGGGGCGAGCGCGAATGGGGGTAGAGGGATAAAATGGAGAAAAAGGGGAAGCAAAGGGGAAGAGAAGGTAAGGAAAGAAGGGTAAAATAGGGGGAAGAGTGGGAGGGGAAGAAAAATAAAGACAGACAATAAAGAAATAAAAATTAGTGAACAGTTAAAAATAAAACAGAATGAAAACAACGGGGTCGAGGTGAGGTAGAGCAAATCATCTGAGCTTGTTGAACTCAATGTTGAAACCGGAAGGCTGGAAGTGCCTAACCGGAAGATGAGACACTGATTCCTCCAGTTTGCGTTGAGCTTCACTGGAACATTGCAGCGGGCCAAGGACAGACATGTGGGCATGGGAGCAGGATCGTATGTTAAAATGGCAAGCAACCAGAAGGTCAGGGCCCTGATTGCGCACAGACCGAAGGTGCTCAGCAAAGCGATCACCCAGTCTATGTTTGGTCTCCCCGATATAGAGGAGATCACATTGAGAGTAGCGAATGCAGTGAATCAACCTCCCCACCTACCCCACCCCCACCCCTGGTGAGCAACATACTTCCAGCCCCTGGCACTGAGGAGGGCAGCAGTCCAACATCTGCATTGCCTGAGAACAGGGTGGACCCTCAAGATCCTGGGCCCCAGGAGAAGCTTGCAAATGTCAGCTCACGCAAAAGGACATGATAGTCAGCAGGCAGCTTCTACCTCAGCTGTGGATGCTGGGGAGACACCTAGATATAACAGGAGAGTGAGGGAGACTAAGAAGCTGTGGGTACTTAGCGGGCACGAGTGAATATAGATACTATTGCAGTAAGGTTACCATTCTGTTATTTTTTTTTGTTATTAAATTTCACCTTGTTGTGTTCCTCCCACCTTCTTGCCAGCCCTCACTAAGGAAGGGGACTGCCTCAGCTGTGATATGGACAGGAACCCAGGAAGGAGAGCTCTGCCTGCATACCAGCTCTCACTATCGCTTTGGAACATGGGGTGCCCCCAACATGAAGGGGAGGTAAGGCCTGCAAGTGACCCCTCCCCCCAGAATGGCCAATTTGGGACCCCATCCTACCCCAGGTCCTGAGTTAAACCTATCCGTGTCCCCAGGATCTCTCCGGTATCTCCTGGGCAGTGCACACCACAGATGGTGCTGGCTGTTTGAGTGCTCACCTCCAGAGGTGAAGGCACCAGCTTCCTGTAGAACTGTTGTAAATGGCACCCACGTAGTCATGCTGGCACCAGCTGAGAATCAGTGCAGGCTCAATATCCGAAGCGAGTGCTCGCTAATGACATGTTAATGCATTCAAATTAACTTCCTGGGATCCCATGGTGTGTTTCACACCCCTTCACCGGTGAGGGGTCAGTAAGACCAGAACTAGGAAACTCGCTGCTGTGAATCACACGCTCTGGATTATCAGTCCCCACTGCCATTCACAGTGATGGAGAATGTGGCCTTAAAGTTGACCCTAATATTTCATTTTTATTCTTTCATAGAATGTGAGAGTATTGGCTAGACCGGTATATATTCCCCTTCACGAATTGTCTTTGAGAAGGTAGCTGTGAACCACCTTCTTGAACCGCTGCTGTCCACATGGTGTAGGTACACCCACAGTGCTGATAGCGAGAGGGCTGACCCAGTCAGAATGCAGGAATAGAGATAAGAGTTCCAAATTAGGATGCTGAGTGACTTGGAGGAAAACTTGCAGGTGGCGGTGTTTCCTCGCATCTGTTGCCCCTGTCCTTCTAGGGGGTAGAAGGAGGCTGGGTGAGTTGTTGCAGTGCTTCTTGCAGATGGTACAAACTGCTGCCTCTGTGCATCAGTGGGAATGTTGAAAGGGGTGGATCAGGTGCCAATAAAGTGGGTACTTTTGTCCAGGATGGTGTAGAATTTCTTGAACATTGTTGGAGCTGCACTCTTCCAGACAAGTGAGGAATAATCCATTACATTCCTGATGTGTGCCTTATGGATGGTGGACAGGCTTAGGAGAGACAGAAAAAGAGTTACTCACCATAGAAACCTCAGACTCTGAACTGCCCATGTAGCTATAACATTCATATGGCTGGCCCAGTTAAGTCTCTGATCAAAGATAGCCCCCTCCAGGATATTGACTGCGGACAAGTCAGCGAAGGTCATGGCTGAAAATAAGTAGATTATCTATTGTTGGAGATGGTCATTGCCTGGCACTCTTGTGGCATAAACATTATTTATCAGCTCAAGCCTAAATGATGTCTAGTCTTGCTGCATACATCTGCTTTTAAATGGTGCTCAGCCCTGTACAATTTTCAGTAAACATCCCTATTGGTCTTACTGTGTTGGGAAGATCACTGATGAAGCAACTGATGATGGTTTGGCCCAGAATGCTATCCGGGAGAATTCCTGATGAGATGATCACAACCATCTTCCTCTGTGTGCTAGGTAGGACTCCAGTCAGTGAAGGGGTTTTCCCTGAATCCCACTGGTTCAGTTTTGCTAGGTCTCCTTGATGCCTCACTCGGTTGAATAGTTCATGTTAAGGACAGCCACTCTCACTCTTAGGCAACACCTGAAGCAATTGACATTAACATAACCCAAAGTGATTAATAATGACTAGTTTATTGTTGTGTAAGTACTATTTGATAGCACTGTCAATTATATCATGTTGCCGATCATTAAGGATAGAGTGATGGAGTGGTAATTGTATTTGTGCTGCTTTTTGTGGATGGAATACATATGGACAATTTTCCATCTTGCCAGATAGACGCCAGTAATGTAAAAGGAAAAGGTAGATTGTAGCTGTACTGAAACAGCCTGACTAGAGGTGCAGCTAGTTATGAAGCACAAATCTTTAGAGTCACAGCAGGGGTATTGTCACGGTCCATTGTCTTTGCTGAATCCAGTATCTTCTTAATATCCTCTGAGCCACAATCCTTTCTCCATACTGTCGTTATGTCATCCTTTACTATCCAGGCTAACCCTCCTCTTTCTCTACTTGGTCTTTGTTTCTGAAATTTTGTGTATCCTGCAATATTTATTTCCCAACCTTGGTCACCTGGTAACTATGGGCTGGATTTTACAAGCTTGCTCAAGGGAGATTGTAAAATTTTGCCTGAGGCCAACAGAGATTTCCGTTCTGCAAGTTTTGCCTGCCCCAGAATCGGGGCAGGCAATGCTGTAAAATCTTGGCCTATGTCGTGATTAAATCAAAATGATTTGTCAGTTTGTCCTCTTTGTAATTTTAAATCAGGCTACTTGTAGATGGAAGACTGATTATCTTCATTAAAAATGCTTACTTTTACTGATAAAACTATTTGCAAACCCTGTATTCATAAACCACACAAGATTATACTCTTAAAAACTGAATTTTCAGGGTAGCGAGTGCTCAGTGACCCCTATCCTGAGAGTTGGCAAGGAACACATCCGTGCTGACTCTGAAAGGTCCACTGTCATTTCTAAGTGTGGGTTGGTGACAGGCAAGACTTCCACCCATCCTTAGATGGAAGACCCATCTTGGAAAACTGTTGACTCAACAGATTTACTAACAGCTCTCCAGATCCTCCAGGGACAGTGCTGCTGGCCAGAAAATGCACTGCACTCCCTTGCCTGAGCCTAAGTCTTGGGGCTGTACTGGGAGCCTGCGGAGTGGGAAGGTAGGGGATGCTCTGGGGGCTCAGCTAAGGGCATGATCTTAGTGTGAGTGTTTAGTCCATGTCGGGCAGGGAAAGGAGGGGGCTAGAGCCAGAGCAGAGCTCCCAGGTCCCTGAGGGAGGGGGGGAACGACTCCAAATTTGAAGGTGCTTTCAGATTGAGGCATAAGCCCTCACTTCCCACCCAAGATCAAGGGTGAGGATATTTCCTGTATGGCACCCTGATCCAACTTGTGCCTGAAAATTGAGGCTAGTTGGGAAACGACCTTTAGGCCTCAGAAGGGACATGGTGGACTTGCTGTCCGAGACCCCACCAGCTCCACCATAAAATTGTTTCCGGGACAGGACAGGCCCCAGAGGGAAACCGTCCATGCAATTTTCACACTGCTGGGGGTGGTGGTTGTGTAAGATTCTGGCTGAAGAAAGGAATAATGATATTTTACTATAATTCCCATGGGGTTCATGGAAGATTTAACATTTGTGATTAAGCTAATGAATTTAATTTGAATAGAATAGAAGTTTGAAGCAGGCCTAACTGAAACAATGCCAAGAGTATTTATGTACACAATTTCCCAATTATATCCAAAGCAGAAATTTATTCCACAAGATTAACAATTGTTTGTTTAAATTTCAATGCAATGGAGATAGGAGTGTGCCCTCTAGTGTTAAAGCACAACCCATTGTGTTTCTAATCATTGCCATTAGCTCCTCTGTCCAACATTGTCTAACCCTCATACCGAGACCATGGCCCCTGCTGAATTCTCAGGGAGTCTCCTACCCTCCCACTCACTTGTTGAACTTGTAGGTGTGACACTGGGCTAAAGTTTGCACTTTGAGTTGCAAGCCTGTTACCACATTGGATTCTGGGACAACATTCTTCCTTTTAGTTCCTGGAAGCGGCCAATTTAAGAAGCCGCCTCTGGTAGCATCCACCAACAAGGTGCAACAGAAGGCCTGAGGTGACAGGAATCAGCCAGAGTATCTGAAGAGAAGACTGACTGGCAGAGCCACTGTGTACTGCTAATGTGAATGGACAGGGAGTGGGCAGCGCAAGTTGAAGGCTCCGGCACTGCTGCTACACTGTGATCGGGAAAGTTTCAGAGGAGGGGGGACATTTCAGATTGCGATTTGCTGATTTCCCACTTTGACTGTGCCTGGGTCACAGAGGTTTCTTGTCTGATTTCTACCTAAATAATTGCAAATGCTGAGACCCTCCCCATTGTTTTGATCACAAAATCCAGCCAATGATATGTGAGATATTGCTCTATTATTCATAATTATTTATTTTTTACTGTTTAAATTGGCAGTGCCTTGCTATTTTGTATTCTGGTGATATTAGGACAGAGTTTCCCAAGCATTTGCAGCCACGGAACACTTTTGACCTCCCAAAGTTCTGAGAGCCCTTGAGAAACATTCTTATTGTGTTGAGGTGTTAAAGCACAAAATATTGGTTGTTTTTGTGCAATAGGTAGAAGCATATCAAAATAAACTTAACATTCAAAGCCCTGGCAGAGAGCTGGTCTCTCGTATCAGACACAGACACACACACACACACACACACACACACACACACACAGACAGACACACACAGATATTCACTTCTCTCTTTTACATGTACACTCACCTCTCTCATACACACCCACACCTCACACACATACATATGCACCTCCGTCTTAGGCGCACACACTCACTTTCCACTAGTGGCTAGAGAGGGCACGAAGTAGTTGACAAAAGGTACAATGAATTTTCAGTTGAGACAATTGAAGGTTAAGGAGAACAAGAAGTATTTAATGACACAAGATGGATTCAGGTAAATGGAGAATGGAGAAAAGGATTGGTGGATGTATTACTGACTATGTTAATGTACCTGTGAGCCAATTACAAGTAGGACCGCAGAAGTAACACCATGATCACAGGCAGAATTATGCACCACACAGAGGGAACAGCCTGGAAATGACAATAAATGAGTGTGCACTGTAGAGTTGTATAGATAGCTTAAGGAATTGAGGTCCCGAGTGAGGCAGCAGAACAGGAAAGAAGTGAATAGTTCCCACAGGATGTGTCAGAAGTAGGGGCTCAAGTCATGATAAAGGGGGCAGCAGAATGACTAGGATCTAACACAGCAACAGCAAGCATCTGACTGGATGATGATGATTACTGACGTGTAGTTTTGGAAATACTGGTCACAGGTGAAATCTTATGGCCAGAATTTTCCATACCAGTGGGATTCTCTGGTCCCACTGTGGTGAACGGGGATTTAGCTGAGCACCAAATTCTCCGTCCAAGCTTGCCGCGGTGGCAGGACATGAATGGCTAAAAGGTTCTGAACTATATCTCTCAGTCTGTTTCCACCAGCAGAAAGGCAATCAACAGCTCGCTTAACTGCTCTGTTCCAGACACACCCTCAGTGCAATGGTAATCTGCAGCAATAATCATACTCTTAACAACAACAGTAACATGGGAGGCTCCCATCATGAACACCAATACAGCCACTTGGCCGCATTTGGGACAGTACTTGCAACTACTTAGAGGGAGCAGGGAATGCACAAGGAAACCCAGCACTGGGATTTCTGAAAGAGGTCACTACCAGTTTGTGTGTCATTCAGGTTGTATAATCAAAAAGACCGAGTTAGCATTACCTCAACCCTTTACTCCCAACACATAGCTAGAAATGTGGACATAAAAGAACTATACAACACAAGCTCGGGCATGAGGGCAATTCTGTAATCTGTAATCCAATGCAAGATTAAACATTACAGCAGGATGGACTGATCAGTCCATTTGTCTGGGAACTGGGGTTAGAGGTACAACACTGTCAAGAACATTGCACAGGTGTCATTAGCCAACTTGATTGTAGCAATACATGGTGTTTTAACTTGTCAATGTGCTGGTATCAGAAACCACTAAGATACCAGCCCCCACGTCACTGCCGCAGATAGGATAATAAGAAGTGAAACACCCAGAGTGATAGTTCAGGATGTTACAATGGTTAGGCTGAAGGTGACCTACAATTTCACCAACTTCATTCTGATCTGACCAGCTCTGACAAAGGGTCATTTAGACTTAAAACATTGGCTCTATTCTCTCCCCACAGATACTGTCAGACCTGTCAAGATTTTCCAGCATTTTCTGTTTTTGATTCATTCTGACCTTATTGGCTGATTAAGAAAGAAGTGAGAGAGAGCGGTTAAGCTTATAAAGGTAGTGACGGATGCCACTGGAGGACTGTGATTGGAAGCACAGGGAATCAAAGAAAATTGCAGCTAATACAAGATCAGAGGGAAGGTACCAGGGGAGTTAAAAATATTTAGTATGTGTTCCCATCACTATTGGATGGGAAGATTCCAGAATGGAGCCCTGGCTCAAAAGACTGTAACTTTTACTTTATTTTTTGAAAATCTGAAGAAGCAAGAGTCACAGTAAACAACAAAAATGAAAGCATTTATTAAACATGAAAAGTTTAACTACGATACCATTAGCCTTTACTACTCCTTTAGGGGGGTATTCACAAGCAATACCCAACCCTGAAATCAAACAGTCGACACCAATCAAGTGATGTCTGTGGCAGCGATCCCCCCAGGTGGTAAGCTGTGGGGGATGATGTCTGGGGTGGCAATTGCTGGGGGATTCCAGTGATGGTTCTTGGCCTAGCTTAAGTGAATAGGACTTAGACAAAGGCATACATCAGAAATTCCAAACCTCAATGCATTCTAGTAGGATCCCTAAAGTGTTTGGTGGGCAGGCAGCAGATATTGGGAAAGGTCCAAGTGGGTCAGGTGGTATCTGACCAGTGAGCCTAAAGGGGGGGGGGGACTGAAGTGGGGTAATTGAAACACTTTGATATTTTAAGATTTATAAGATTAGCACAATGATGAGCATTAACTTTTAAAAAAAAGAGTAGATGTTAGAGTAGATTCTTGGCACGATAGGCACAGTAGTCTAGAAACCAAACTAATAATCACAAACAGAGATCTTCACAGCAAAAAAGTGTGAGATAAGAAGCACAGACTGGAAGGATTTCAGAGGTTTGATACAACAGGGAACATCCGCAAACTTGAAGACAGCAGCATTAATTTGGAAGACTGGCAAGATAGTTGGGAGTGCAGAGTGGGTGTATTGAAATTGTACACAAATGACATATTTCTTTCATGTACATATGAATTCGAAACATTAGGAAAAATATTACAAGTTACACAGATTCATTCATTCAGAAAATGCTTTATTAATTATAATTTCCCCATGCACAAAAGGTGAAAAATTTGCAACACACAGAAGACATGCTGCAAATAGATTGCAGTGTCGTAAATTAACCAGAGTAGTTACGGGTAAATGGTGCATCGAAACTTATTACCACCAAATAAAAGCAAATCAAATAGACACTGTAAAGAAAAAGAAATAGCTTGGAGTTGAGAATTTAGTTTAGGCTGCGCAAATTATGTTCAGTTGACTTGCCCTGAATGCAAGACTATTTTTAATTTTTACAGATTTTGCACGTGCAGGACTTTGCAGAAATATAGGCGTACGATTGAGTTGTTCCATTCCTGCATGCCAGGTTTGCAATTTTTGTTTCTGTTCCATGTTCCATGCAGCATTCACAATGGTGTTGCATGCCATTTAAAGTGGAATTAAATCTGAAGAGTAATCAGATGACAGTGGAAGAATTCAGTCAATTTAATGTTGTATTCAAATAGACATTTTATTTACAAAGTTAGCCCTGTAGTATCATTTGTGAAACACATCAGAAATATAAGAAAGCATTTCCAACTAAATAGCAATATATTTAAATGTAACACAACAATTCTCTAAATAAAAGAAATGAGAAGATCTCAACCAGCGTAAAGTTGAGCTTATAGCCATATATCGGTCTACACTATCACTGGATGACAACTGCTCAGCTCAAACTCCAAAAAAAAGCCTTCAGTAGGCTGTCTGTAGCTGTCCTCAGAGGCAATTCCCATCCCTCCATTTTCCTGGGTCCAGCTCCCTCAACTCAGTCATGAGCTCTGCTCTCATGGAAAACAAGGGACCAAAGGAAGGAAATTCCCAAATGTTAGGGGAGAGGAATCCAGCAGTGGTTAGTATTGCTATCTCACAGCACCGGGGACCGGGTTTAATTCTACTTTGGGTCACTGTCTTTGTGGAGTTTGTACATTCACCTTATGGTTGCATGGGTTTCCTCTGGATGCTCCAGTTTCCTCCCACAATCTAAAGATGTGCATAATAGGTAGATTGGCCATGCTACATTGCTCCTTAGTGTCAGGGGATTAGCGGGGTAAATACATGGGGTTACGGGGATAGGGTGGGATTGTTGTTGGTGCAGGCTCAATGGGCTGAATAGCTTCTTTCTGCAGAGGGATTCAATGATTCTATTCTGTCGCCAGAATTCTACTGCCTTGCCAGCCACAGAATTGGAGTAGGCAAGGAATGGACAACGGAAATGTCCGTTGACCAGGGGCAGGAATTTCTGGTCTAGCTTGTGCGAGGCCATAAAATCCCATCTGAGGTTACATCACACACTTTCTGATTTTGCACAATAAATTTCATCCCTTAGACCAATGGTATAAGTGGGCTGAACGATGACAAATTTTAATTTGGATTAATGCATGGCAGTTCACAAAGAAACATGAAATGTTCCTTTATATATTGGGCTAATAGGTATTTGGTGAAGAAGGAAAAACAAATGTGTAAAAGTCATCCAGTCAAATAGCAAAATGAGGTTTACCATCTCTGGCATTGTGTCTGTGTGTAAAATGTGAATAAACAGTATGAACAAGAGTGTTTCAGAATAACTCAGAAACCAAACGTATTATGAGCATTAAAGACCTGCTTCCTTCCAACGCTGACTGAGATAACATGTAACATTATCCAGCAGTCATTCAATCCTTTGGATTCATCTGTTTTATTCTCTCCCAGCTTTTCATTTCTATTAATAGGCTTTCCACGTGTAAAAACATCACTCACTGTGGTCAAGTTTATTGACCTGCTGCATGGTTCAAGTTTGTTTTTGCCTTTTTGTTTGATTAACTGCTCTGTTTAAAATTCATCAAACATATTAAGCCACATTACTTACATGGAAAATGAGTTGCAACTTCCTTCACAGTAATTCATCTGAACGCTTGCTAAACAATCAGTCTTGTTGATCTCGAGCTGTTTGCTTTTCAACTTGCAACCACCTACTGCAGAGGTTCAGAAGAATCAGAATATGTTTAAAATAATTCTGTGATGCATTATGAATAACTGATAAATTAAATGGACGTAGGGAGGCAACAAATTTTCATCCTTTAAAGGATAAAACCTTGAAGCAGTTGACTGTATTTCAAAACGTGTGACAATAATAAATCAGATCAAATGCGGGTCTGCTATACAAGTCCTTGGCAAATGATGTGCTAGGTGGTGAAAATGTTTAGCTACGTTTCATTGTCAAAGTATTTTTGTGCTTCTCCACTGCTTTGGTGATCAGGTGATAGAATGTGCCAGAGCATAGTTACTTCCCTGTGGCTTCCTCATCTGCCACATCAACAGGCAGGAGAGTTGCAGGTTGCATCTGAATTTAAGAATTGGGTGTTCACTCTCAAGTGCCATGATGTGCTTCAATAGAGCTTCATGTGGAAAGAGTGGATATGCAGTTTTAAAACATCCTACATGACCTCAGTAAAAATAATTATTTTAGTCAGTTTTCTAAGTTTGGGTATTCATATAAAGATGCTGAAGCCACAAAAGCTGTTAAGGGCAGAATATGCCTTTTAATTGATAATGGTTCATTAAAAATGAAGGACTTACATGGTGCACGGCAGGAATAGCAGCAGTGATTTTCGTCCCAAATTCTGTCAGACTAAATGCACAGAAAATATTGAATTGTCATATATAAAATTTAAATATCAGTTGTTATGATTATAACGGCATTGAATATGATGGATAAATTATGCAGGAAACGATTGTAAATAAATTCTGGTTACTTTTTCCAACCCACCACCAAAACAATCACATTTCCCTAAAAATATCTGCTTTTAAGATAGATGAAGGAATCTTTGTTTCAAGCACATTAATGAGCATGAGGATATGGAAGGGAAGTGGGAAAACATTGGGTAACTGTGATTAGAACTGTTTGCCTGTGTGGAGGGTAAATGCTGACTTGCCAAGTGACCCATCTCCATGCTGTAAACACTATGGGGGTAAGAGGTGAAAAACCTGGTTCATGTCTGGAGATGGGAGTGGCAGATCTTCAGTGTTCTGTGTACACTTGCACAGAACTCTGAAAGATTGGCACATGTGCGATGGCATCCTCTTTCTGGCAAGAATAGCTTCCGTCTACTCCCTCTAGTGGCGAGAGTCTCACTTTGCCTCGAAGTGGCAAAAGAGCATGTCTTAAAACTCGCCAAAATATTGTGCATTGTTCTCTCCAGTTTTCATGCTCATTCAGCAGTTAGAATTCTTTGGTAAGATCGCCCCCATACATTTAGAATCTGTGTCTTCTCCATCTGTCATTCTTGGTCTTCAACAAAACATTCTGATTACATTTTTGAATTTAATTTCAATGTTATCTTTCTTTAGCACAGCTTATTGAATATTACACAGTGAATTCCAATATGCATTTTTGGTGAATTTTGCACAAAGCTATTTGTACCAGTATCAGCAGTGAAGAGACCCTGTTCAGTATGGCAGATAAGGGCTGTGGAAATGTCCTTCCAATTCCATTGTGGCACGGTGGCACAATGGTTAGCGATGCTGCCTCTCAGTGTCAGGGACCAGGGTTTGATTCTCGGCTTGTGTCACTGTCCATGTGGAGTTTGCACATTCTCCCTGAGTTTGCGTGGGTTTCCTCTGGGTGCTCCGGTTTCCTCTAACAGCCCAAAAGATGTGCAGGTGAATTGGCCACGCAAAATTCTCCTCAGTGTACCCAAATAGGCGCTGGAGTGTGGCGACTTGAAGATTTTCACAGTAACTTCATTGCAGTGTGACTGTAAGCCTACTTGTGGCTAATAAACAAACTTTTTAAAAAAGTTTATTAATTTCAGAATCAGATTTTACCATAGTGATGTCTCGATGTGTGGAACTTTTGGGTTAGTTTGATATTGTGAAGGTACATGGCCAGAATTGAGATGACTGAAGTCAGTTTACATGAATCTCAATATTTGGCAGATCGAGCAGACTGTCAATCATTCATGATCAGCTGGACTTAGGATAGGACTTTCCCAGGCCAAATAAGGCACAGATGTAAATCTTACTATTCAATCCGAACAACAGCTTTACCTCCAACTTCAAAGCACCCTTGGGAGGTTTTCTTGCACAATGGGTAGTCCCTGGATCTGAGCCAGAAGCTTTGGTATTGAATCCCACCCTAGGACTCAATGGTCAAGGAAGGTGCGGTCATAGCACCAAGCAGGTTGAATTCATCAACCTGCAAATCCTTCCAGTTCGCTGATGGCTGACGCTAAGAGCAGGAGGGATTCCTGCTCAGCCATGCTCAATGTGGAATGGCATCCCTCAAACCAGTGACCTGTTCTGGGAATTAACTACGGAAGTAGATGAAAGTCTGTTTAGTGCACCTTGTGGTATGGGAAGAGAATAACAACGGAATGGAATCAAAGCATCCTTAACTGGGTCTGAATGTTTCCAGTTCAGAGTTTCTCACCTTAGAAACCTTGCCTGAGGAGGTTAAGTTAATTTATTTTCCGTGTGTGCCGAAATGAGAGAGTTTGGTATTGTGGATCCAAACTCATGAACCACTGCCTTGAGATTGTGTTTACATAAAATAAGGTTTACAAAACAGCAAAATGAAGCACCTATATTAGCTGAATTGAAACCCTGGTTATTCAGATGAAAGATCAGTTTGAGGGTTTATCGCATCACTCAAAGCTTGAAAAGATAACTTGTTGCTGTGTCACCTTTGGTACTAAGAGCGAATCATTGCAGAAGGTCGAGGGACATGGAGTTGGGGGTAGGGTGTTAGCGTGGATAGAGGATTGGTTGTCAAATAGGAGGCAGAGAGTGGGGGTCAACGGGTGCTATTCGGATTGGCGGATGGTGACTAGTGGAGTGCCCCAGGGGTCGGTGCTGGGGCCTCAGCTTTTTACCATTTATATAGATGATCTGGAGGAGGGAACTGAGTGTAGGGTGTCGAAATTTGCTGATGACACCAAGATTGGGGGAACGGCAAATTGTGCGGAGGGTGTGGAGAGTCTGCAGAAGGATCTAGATAGGCTGGGCAAATGGGCCCGGAAATGGTAAATGGAATTTAATGTTGGCAAGTGTGAGGTGGTCCACTTTGGTAGGAATAATGGTAGGAAGGACTATTACTTACGGGGCGAAAAACTGCAGCAGGCGACGGTGCAGAGGGACCTCGGAGTCCTTGTGCATGAGTCGCAAAAACCCAGCTTGCAGGTGCAGCAGGTGGTCAGGAAGGCGAATGGGATGCTGGCCTTCATAGCGAGGGGGATTGAATATAAAAGTAGGGAGGTCTTGCTGCAGCTGTATAGGGCATTGGCGAGGCCACAGCTGGAGTATTGTGTGCAGTTTCGGGCGCCGCACCTGCGCAAGGATATTTTGGCCTTGGAGGGAGTGCAGAGGAGGTTTACTAGGCTGATACCGGAGTTGAGGGGGTTGAGCTATGAGGAGAGGCTGAATAAACTAGGCTTGTACTCATTGGAGTTTAAAAGAATGAGGGGAGATCTCATTGAGACGTATAAGATGATGAATGGGATGGATAGGATAGAGGTGGAGAGACTCTTCCCGCTCAAAAAAGACAGTAGGACTAGGGGGCACAGCCTCAAGATAAAGGGGGGGGGCGGTTTAGAACGGAGTTGAGGAGGAACTTCTTCACTCAAAGGGTGGTGAATCTCTGGAATTCTCTGCCCATTGAAGTGGTGGAGGCTGCCTCGCTAAATATTTTTAAGACGCGGGTTGATGGGTTTTTGATAAGAGAGGGGATTAAGGGTTATGGGGAGAGGGCGGGAAAGTGGAACTGAGCCACGACAGATCAGCCATGATCTTATTGAATGGCGGGGCAGGCTCGAAGGGCTAGATGGCCTACTCCTGCTCCTATTTCTTATGTTCTTAAACACTCTCTTTGTGATTGATAGAACATTTTCCTATTAATTTAGGAGTACTTCAATATTACAGCTCTTCTAAGCAAAATATCTATGATGACCAGTTAGTCATGCATATAAGAATAAGAAACATCAAACATAAGAAACCAAATACAGGCTTATACAAACCTCATCACAGTCTTGCTGAATTGAACATGAGATTTGCTTCTCTATAACCACACCGTTGCTACATTTGTAGTAGACACATGTAACATTGGGATGAGTCCAACTTTCTCCTTCCTATAAAAGGATAGAAATATTGATATAAAATTAATAATAAGACAAAGAAGTTAGGAGCTGCTTCCCAGTGGTTCATCTAGCTACAGCAGTAAGAGATAAGTCATGCAGTCCAGCGTCTCTCAAGATAACCAGAGATAGCAGAAAAGTTGGAATGTTACGATTTCCTTCAATGGCTTCCTAGTGTGTCAATAGAATCACATCTAGAGTGAAACACTGTATCCTCGCATTAATGCCAAAAATACCAAATAGTTGGGGTCTAGCCTAACTTCATAATTATTTCTTGGGGTTTCTGATCTGTACCCTAACGAGCATCAGAGTAGTAAAATCCAGGGAAAATGATTAAAGAAATTGCTGTTCAGTGAATCATGAGCATCTTGAGAATGCTCAGGGAAATTCAGCTCAGATGCAGGACATTGTGATCACAGGAGATAATTTAACTGATTTCTATGCTTTCCAGCAAAGCAATAAAGATGAGAACACTCACTTTTCTTATATTCCCTGAAGAGTCTTTGCATCCTATAGGAATAAAAAGGTCCCACATCATTAACTGAGTGTTCCTTTTGCCAGTGGTGCAAAATGTTTATTAAATGTTTTAATTATAATTTACAAATCATTGTATATTTTCATACAAACAGCAACTCACGAGCACATGAAGGAACACAATGGGCCCCATCTTCAGATAGCATCATTTCAGATGGGCAAAAGCAGCCTTCTGTTCGCTCTACAAATCTCCCCCCAGGTTTCACCACACTGAAAATAGAGATCATTGTTATTCAATATGTTTATTCAAATACTACAGTACTGAAGGAAATACTAATGATAATTTTGTTTTTCAAAAAAAGCAATTAGCCATTTACTATTTCTTCAAGATATAGACAGCTGCCATGAAAAGAAGATAGTTCTCAATATATTGCAAACACTTACCCATCCTTACAATAATTGTGATTGTATCTGGAACAGGCTCTATAGACGAAACCTTCTGGACAGTTTAAGGCTGAAATTAAAATAAAATTAAAAGTTAGGTTCTTACTAAAAATTGACTTTATTATGATCTTCAGAAAGAGTCAGGATGGTTGGATAATAACACTTAATGCCATTAAAATGATTGTGTGCTGAGCCCACACCTGTCCCCAATTGGAACATATTTTGTGTTTAAAGTTGTGCATACCTTTTTTAATATCAGTATTGAATACTAAAAAAAGAAATAAAAGCAGCATTGTAGCACAGTGGTTAGCACTGCTGCTTCGCAGAGCTAAGGGCTCGGGTTCGATTCCCAGCTTGGGTCACTGTGTGGAGTTTGCACATTCACCCCGTGTCTACGTGGGTTTCCCCTAGGTACCCAAGTTTCCTCCCACAGTCTGAAAGACGTGCTGGTTAGGTGCATCGACCCGAACGGATGCCAGACTGTGGCAACGAGGGGAATTTCACAGTAACTTCATTGCAGCGTTAATGTAAGCCTACTTGTGACTAATAAATAAACTTTAAGCATTTTTGATGAAAAGGGCTGCTTTCTTCTAACTATATATTGACCACCTTTTTCTGGCACCTAGTGCTATTTCACTTGAGCTGTAGATCTCTTGTACAGGACTTTAAAGTTTCCTGAAAGTGAGAATGTATACATTATCTATTAACTCCTTACTAATTTCTTTCACAATTTTACTGCATAATTTACAGGACATATTGATCGGGGTCTTTTTCTTATACTTTAACACAGGGGAAAATTGATGGTGCAAATGCAAAGCTAAGAAAAGCAAAAAAAAAAGCAACCTATAACACTGATCCTCCACCCCCTTTTCACCTCAGAGCAGTTCCAGTAGCATGCTAAGGTGCAAGGAATGCCACTATACTCTTTGCTTCATTTCACTGCTTTGACATGAGGGGCTGGAGTCCCACCTCTACTCATTAATGGTGAGTTTACTATCAAATAAATCGGTTGGACTGAAACCTGGTGTTGTCAGACATTTTACAATCTGCCAATTAACAGGGCAATAAGAGGAGAGACTAAATCGGTTAGGATTATATTCATTGGAGTTTGGAAGGGTGAGAGGGGGTGCATATAAAAAAAAGGTGCATAAAGGGTATATTAGCTTTGGAGAGGGTACAGAGAAGGTTCACTAGGTTGATTCCGGAGATGACGGGGTTAGATTATGAAGAGAGATTGAGTCGACTGGGCCTGTACTCATTGGAGTTTAGAAGGTTGAGGGGAGATCTTATAGAGACTTAAGATAATGAAGGGACTAGATAGGGTAGAAGCAGCGAGGTTATTTCCACTGACAATGGAAACAAGAACTAGGTGGCCTCAAAGTAAGGGGGAATCAGAGTTGAGGAGGAACTTCTTCTCCCAAAGGGTAGTGAATCTTTGGAATTCTCTGCCCAATGAAGCAGTAGAGGCTACCTCATTAAATGTGTTTCAGTCAGAGATAGATCGATTTTTAACCAATAAGGAAATTAAGGAGTATGGGGAGCTGGCAGGTAAGTGGAACTGAACCCACTATCAGATCAGCAATGATCTTATTGAATAGCTGAGCAGGCTTGAGGGGCTAGATGACCTACTCCTGCTCCTATTTCTTATGTTCTTATTTCTTAGAAACTTATAAAATTCTAACAGGATTAGTTAGGGTAGATTCAGAAAAAAAATGTTCCTGGGAGTGGGGGGTGTCCAGTACTAAGGGTCACAGTTTGAGGATCAGTGGTATAACTTTTAGAACTAAGATGAGGAAAAATTTCTTTACCCAGAGAGGGTGCTGAATGTGTGGAACTCACTACCACAGAAAGTAGTTGAGGCCAAAACTTTGTCTGACGTCAAGAAAAAAAAGGATATAGCTCTTGGGGCTACAGGGATCAAGAGACTGGAGGGGGGGTGCGGGGGGGGTGGTGAAAATGATCAGGATATTGAATTTGATGATCAGCCATGATCAAAATGAATGGTGAAGTAGGCTTATAGGCCTTGCTCCTGCTTCTAATTTCTATGTTTCTAACTGTCTGCAGCAGATGGTCTCCATGTCACCTTTTAGTTGGAAAAGCAGGACTCACAACACTTCATTCAATCCAAGCCCTATGTCTTGCTGAGGCCATCGTCACTTCAATGTGCTCACTACTTGCACCAAATCTTTCCCTGCTAAGGCTCACAATTACCTCCTGAGGCTCATCTGTGCATGGTTGGCTGGTTTAGAACTGACAGGCCACCATTCAAAAGCTCCCAATATCCTGTCAATACCCTCTTGGCAATTCCTAACACCACAAGTGGAATTGAATTGTGTCAATTGACCCGTGCAGCCTCCTGGAGGGTGTCCCACATTCAAAGGCACTCAGTGCTGATCCAGGGACCTGACATTGGGAAGTGGAGGACGGGGCACCAAAAACTACACCCCTGCCCTTGCTTCTGACCCCATGTCCTTCCCTGCTCCCATGATCACCTCCCCACTTCCCCCAATCCTCCTCCCCTTACCATTGGGTTTCTTTGTTGGGTGCATTACCAGAAGCTGCCACAAGTCATTGTGGTGCTGAAGGAAATGAGTGGCTGCTGGTTTCTGATTGGCTACCAGCTCTTGGTGGGTGAGATTTCCATCCTTGATCCTGGGCAAGGCCAAACAGTGGCAAAGGAAATGCCTGATGGGCATTTAATTCCTCTGGGCCTTCCCCATGGAACTGACAGGGGTTCCCCACCAGTTCTCCATCGCCAGGCTCAAAATCTTGGCCCATGTTTCTTGAGCTGCATAAAATAGCTACCACTCATTTACATACAGCGGCCTCAGAAATCAAACCCCATTATCACAAATGTACAGCAAGCTGAAGGTTACACAGTTATTCAGCAAAACAATTTTGTTGATGAGACAAATAGGAGGATGGTCAGATCCTGACACTTTCCAGATGCTGTTTTAAGACACTAGGTTCCAGATTTGGAACTCATTAACTCTCAAGCCTGCAGCAAGCAATGGATATTCTTCTATACCTCTGGAGGTAACACACTGCAAAGTAGTTTTCTCACAAATGGGCCATCAAAGCTATGATTAAATGGAGGAAACAGACTTAATGGGCCAAATGGCCTAATTCTGCTGCTGTGTCTTACGGTCTTACAATGACTGGCCTGAGTCATAAGTATGGGTCAATTCTAATCTCATCAGGGTGCACTACGTCCAAAAAGGGACACACGCTGGGAAGGAAAAATGGGTCAACAGAGGCAAGTCAGTGCATTGAGTTCACTAATTAAAATGATTTTTCTCTCATGCAATTATTAATTCTGTAGGATGAATGGTGATTAACTTAGTACCAGGCTCCTGAAACCATTCTGATCATTTCTATATCAAGAAGTCATACCAAAAGCAATTGAACTTCACGAAGTCCAAAGGCAGTACACACACACCCATTTACATTAATAGGATAGAGGTGGAAAGGATCTGCAAATTCCTGGGCGTCCACAACAGAGATGATTTCATGGTCCCTCAATAACTCTTCCCTGTGAAGAAGGTTCAGCAGTACCTATTCTTCCTGAGGAGGCTAAAGAGAGCCAACCTGTTCCCCCGCCCCCTCCACCTTCTCTCAAATTTCTATCGGTGCACAATAGAGAGCATCTTGTCAAGCTGCATTACAGTGCGGTACAGCAGTTGCTCCATTTTTGACTGGAAAGCTTTGCAGCAAGTAGTCATTGGCACCCAGCTACCAGCCGTCCAGGACATTTATCACAAATGCTGTCTGCGGAGACCTGTCAGCATTACTGGAGGTCCCACCCACAGGCTATTTGCCGCCACCCGCTCCCCCTCCCCCAACTGGAGGTGCTACAGATGAATTTGAGCCCATACGACCAGTTCAGAAACGCCTTCTTCCCAGAGCTGTTACCCAGCTGAACTCCATCCTTTAACGCATTCCCAGGTGATGGTTATCGTGGAATACGCGTGTATACACTTAAATGACTATTGGCACTATTTTATAAAGACTCCTGCATTTGCTGTTTTCTTTGCATCTTGGGAGCCTACAAGCTCACTTTTCCTTGTATTTGTACATTATACAATGACAATAAAGTTGAATTGAATTGAAGAAGAACATGTATATGTAAATTATTGCATTTGGAGTATTGAGGATTATTCTGTAGCTTTATAGAACTCACAGCATGATCCATTTGTTGAGCCTCGCCAGTCAACACATGCCCCTGCTGCACGACATGTCACGGCAGCAGCTTCCAGGTTAGCACAGTCCATCTCTGTCTGATTGGCCATGCAGCGATCATACTGACATGCCTTGACGTATTTGCTAAGCTCTTGCCTGTTTCGGCACACCGCGAATGAACTGCAGAATAAGAGTGTAAAACCACTTAAACATCAGGAACATAAAAACCCAAAATTATTTCCCCTCCTTAAAAAGGCTTCAACCCATAAAATTATGAACCTGCACGTTAGGAGCAGGAGCTGGCCAATTGGCTCCTCAAGTCTGCTTGCTATTTAGTAAGATCTGATTCTAACTTCAACTCCACGTTTTATTGTCTGTTGATAACCTTTTACCTTTTTGTTTATCAATATCTAGCTCTGCCTTAAAAATGTCCAATAACCCTGCTTCCATAGTCTTTTGAGGGACAAAATTCAAAAGACTCACAACCCTCAGAGAAATCTTTTCCTCATCTGTCTTAAATGAGCGGCCCCTTATTTTTAAAAAGTGACTCCCTAATTCAAGATTCTTTGACACTAAGAAACATTGTCTCCACATCCACCCTGTTAATGCCTCTCAGGATCTTAAGTTATGTTTTTTTTATTCATTCATGGGATATGGGTGTCACTGGCTGGCCAGCATTTATTGCCCATCCCTAGTTGCCCTTGTTCAGAGGGAGGTTGAGAGTCAATGACATTGCCGTTGCTCTGGAGTCACATGTAGGCCAGACCAGGCAGATCAGCAGATTTCCTTCCCTAAAGAGCATTAGTGAACCAGGTAGGTTTTTCTGCCAATTGGCAATGGTTCCTTGGTCATCAGTAGGTTCTCAATTCCAGATATTTTTATTGAATTCAAATTCCACAGGCTGCTGTGGCTGTATTTGAACCCAGGTCCCCAGAACATTAGCTGAGTTTCTGAATTAATAGTCTCACGATAATACCACTAGGCCATCACCTACCTCTCTTGTGAGGTGCCAGAGTATAAAATTCCTAACTATGTTATTTTAGCATAAATTAGACTATAATGGGTGGCACAGTGGTTAGCGCTGTTGCCTCTCAACACCAGGTTCGATTCTGGGCTTGGGCATTGTCTGTGTGGAATTTGCACACTCGCCCCATGTCTGTGTGGGTTTCCCCCAGGTGCTCCTGTTTCCTCCCATACTCCAAGGATGTGCAGGTTAAGTGCACTGGCCATGCTAAATTGCCCATTAGTGTCCAAAGACCTGTAGGTTTGGAGGATTAGTCATAGTTAATGCATGGAGCATCCAGCATAATAGAATTCTATTGCAATTTTTCATTGGATAGACCAAATTAGAAAGTACATGCTATACAATCTAAAATTTGAAAAATAAAAGTCATGTTTGGAATTTTTTCAAAACCTTTATCCCCCAAAGGGTAGCAGAAAGAATGTTCCCAATGGTGGGGGAGTCCAGAGCTAGGGGTCATAGTTTGAGGATAAGAGTAAATCTTTTAGGACAGAGGTGAGAAGAAATTTCTTCATCCAGAGAGTGGTGAATGTGTGGAATTCACTACCACAAAGTAGTTGAGACCAAAACGTTGTTTCATTTCAAAGAGAAATTAATTCTAGCCCTTGGGGTTAAATTGCTCAAGGGATATGGGGAGAAGGCGGGATCAGGACATGGAAATTGATGATCAGCCAAGGTCAAAATGAATGGCAAAGCAGGCTTGAAGAGCTGAAAGAGGATATTCCTGATGGTGGGTGTATCCAGAACCAGGGGTCACAGTCTAAAGATACAGGATAGACCATTTAGGTCGGAGATGAGCAGACATTTCTTCACCTAAGGAGTGGTGAACCTGTGGAATTCATTACTAAGGAAATAGTTGATGCCAAGACATTGAATTTATTCAAGAGGTGGCTGGATATAGCACTTGGAGTGAATGGGATCAAAAGTTATGGGGAAATAGCAGGATTAGGCTAATGAGTTGGATGATCAGCCATGATTATAATGAATGGTGGAGCAGACTTGAAGGACTGAACAGCCTCCTCCTGCTTGTATGTTTCTATGTAATGGTCTACTCCTGCTTTTATTTTCTATGTTTCAAACACAGGACCAGATCTTGTGCAAGTGGGCACTAAAAGCCTAGGCAGCATATTACCAATAGTGGCCTGTTGATAGCTGCAAAATTGAGGGCCGCAGCCTGCCACCTAGTAAGTTCAGCCTTGTCTCTAATAAAACATGGGTGCTGCTGAAGCTGTAGGAAGAAGCAGAGGATGCCTAGATCACGGGGTACCTTTGAAAGCAAAAGTAAAATTTTTATTTATTGTCCTGTGTATGGGTTAGGGGATGCACATCTTGATTAGAATGGGCACAGCTGACATGTTGACCATTGCAGTCAGGGGATCTAGCATGGGTCATGGAGCGGCCATATAGGAGGTACCCTTTCTTCCTGGGAATTCCAAATTCACATGGTGGAAGGATAGGAGCTACCTCACAAGGTACATTTATAGGCCGCTTGACAACATGATTCACTAGGATCAAACTTCCTGTCAAATGCAGCTTTGTGACAACAGTTGAAAGCACCTGGCTTTGCCTCCAACGTTACTGCATGAGGTGGCCCCTTGTCCCAAAGCCAGTAAAATGCCAGCAGATTTGGGAAGTAGCAGATAATTGGTCAGTTAAGTAGTCAATAGGCTGCCTGCTTTCTGATCAGCAGGTTGTTATAAAGCAGAGGTTGACGGGCAAATTGATCGGGCTCCCTTCCTGGTGACTTCTGCCAGTATTTTACGCAATTTTCTGCCCATCTCCAGGGGGCTGCAAAAAAACACTTATTGGCTTGATAGATATATACATGTATATAATTATTTGAAATGAAGATCTGGATAGATTTTGTTATCTATTTTAAAGAAATGACAGAAAACGGTACATACTTTCCCGATATGACATCGCACATTGTTTTCCCGTATTCACATGATGGGGGGGTAGGAGGTGCATCACAAGGTACGTTTGTAGGGATTGCCTGACAATGTGGTTTTTTGGGATCATCAATCTTCCAGTCAAGTGCAGTTCTGTGGCAACAGTCAGGAGACTCCATGCGTCCATTCCTCCTTACACAGTCATCATTTTTATTTCTAGTACATGTACCTGCGAGATGGAAATAGTTTGTCAGTGAGCAGAATCTGTTCCACTATTGGCGCAAAGTTCATGTTTTTTAAACCAGAATTGACTTTTACAAAGGCCTTAAAGGCCAAACTCAAATGAGAAGTTTAAGGTGGGTGCTTACTACAATGATATGAAGGGAGAAGTTTCAGAAAAAAAAAGTACTAGAAGCTGACAAGTGATTGTAAAGCATTAAAATCACAAGTTTATCAATTTCCATTGGTCATCAACGTTAGACAGAAATTTTCAGACATCAATCTGTGATCCATAGAGGTTAACAAGTATGTATCCAGTATATTTGTGCTGCTTTTTGCTGCTGGAAAAAGCCAATCATGTTATTATGTTGTGCAATGTTTCTTTCAATTTGAAATCCCCCATCAAATTAATACTGTAATTCGTGTAGTTTATTGATATGCTCCCATCCTCTCCAAAAGCCCCTGAATCCACTGTCACCTCCCAAATTCATTCCCATCTTTCTTGGAACTCCATGTTTGAACCCCATCAATCAGACTTATGGCTCTGCCACAGTATTTCAACAGCTCGTATCAAGATCATCAACAACATCCAATGCAGCAGTGACAAAGGTAAGCTATTCTGGCTCATTCTGCTTGACTCACTCTCAGTCACATAGTTCCCCATATTATCCTTTTCAAATGACTCTGCTGTTGTTCAGCTGGGTGGCTCCATTCGTACCTATCTAATTATAACCAGAGTATCGCTTGCAATGGCTTTCTTTCACATTTTCCCATTGATATCTCAAATGATCCCCTCAGATCTATCCTTGGCCACCTTCTATTTCTCATCTACATGCTGCCCTGGGCCTCATCATCTGAAGTCATGGCATTTACTTTTTTTTAAAATATGTTCTGGTTGCGCCTACTTGTTTAGTTCTACCTCGCTCAATTCCATTGCTATTGCTAAACTATCAGACTGTTTGGCATTGCTGTTGCTAAAGGATCAGACTCCTTGTCCAACATCCAGTACTAGCTGAGTAGAGATTTCCCCCAATTAAATACTGGGAAGACCGTACCCATTGTTTTAGTTCCTCTCCAAACTCTGGCTACTGGCACCATCCCTCTCCCTGACAATAGTCTGAAACTAAACCAGACACCAGTTTGCGATCTTGCATACCCAAGGTAAGTTTCTGACCAGAAATTCACATCAAAGGCTCCTTACTTCCACTTCTTGATTTCAACCTGCCTTAACTGATTTGCTGCTGAAATCCTCACTCATGCCTTCATTATCGCTGGAGCTGATTTTCCAACACAGACTTGGCTGGAATCCTACCTTCTACCCTCCATAGACCTGGAGGTGGTCCAACATTTTGGGGCTATTGTCATAACTCACACTAAATCCTGTTCACCTGTCATCCCTGTGCTTGGTGACTTACAGCAACACCCTGTCAAGCAACATCCTGACTCCCAAATTCTCCTTGTTGTTGTAAAATCTCTTTAGATCTCCCTCTCTGTTATCTCCCCCTTCCCTAGAACCCTCTGAAATACTTGTGTACATCCAAATCTGATCTATTGAGTATCCCCTATTTTAACCACCGAGCCACTGGGGGCCTTGTCTTTGGTTGTTCTGGAATTCCTCCGTTTACCTCAACCCGTCACAATCTCACTGCCCTCCTTTCAGACATTTTTTGTAAAATGTCTTCTTTGACTATGGTTTGGGTCACTTAACCTAATTCTTAGAATCATAGAATCCTACAGTACAGGAGGTGGCCATTCGGCCCATTGAGTCTACACCTACCACATTCCCACCCAGGTCCTATCCCCATACATTTACCGTAGCTAGTCCCCCTGAGACTAAGGGGCAACTTAGAACATAGAACATAGAACAATACAGTCCTTCGGGCCTCGATGTTGCGCCGACCAGTGGAACCAATCTAATGGCCCTCTAACCTGAACTATTCCAATATTATCCATATGCCTATCCACTGACCATTTGAATGCCCTTAAAGTTGGCGAGTCCACAACTGCTGCAGGCAGGGCATTCCACGACCTTACTACCCTCTGAGTAAAGAACCTACTCATCCGTCCTATAATTACCACCCCTTAATTTAAAGCTATGTCCCCTTGTGTTAGCCATCACCATCTGAGATAAAAGGCTCTCACTGTCCACCCTATCCAATCCTTTGATCATCTTGTATGCCTCAATCAGGTCACCTCGTAACCTTCTTCTCTCCAATGAAAATAACCTCAAGTCCCTCAGCCTTTCCTCATAAGACCTTCCCATCATACCAGGCAACATCCTGGTAAACCTCTTCTGCACCCTTTCCAATGCCTCCACATCTTTCTTATAATGCGGCGACCAGAACTGTACCCATACTCCAAGTGCGGACGCACCAGAGTTTTGTACAGTTGTAACATGACCTCACGGCTCCGAAATTCAATCCCTCTACCAATAAAAGCTAACACACCGTATGCCTTCTTAACAACCTTATCAACCTGGGTTTAGTATGGCCAATCCACCTAACTTGCTCACCTTTGGAGTGAGAGGGGAAACCAGAGCACCCAGAGGAAACCTATGCAGATATGGGGAGGATGTGCAAACTTCACACAATGACTCAAGTTGGGGATCAAACCTGGGTGCCTGGCACTGAGAGACAGCAGTGCTAACCACTTTGCCACTCTTAATGTGGCTCAGTGTCATATTTTGGTTTATAATGGTCCAGTGAAGCAATTGGAATGTTTTCCTAATTTAACAGCATGCTAGAGAGTGTTGTTGATGCTGTTACGGCTTATATTATGATAATATCTCATACCGCACTGTCCTTGGGTGTTATCCAAGAAGTACTGTTCTGGCACTTGAATCCTGAAATTCCTTTGGTGACCAGTGATAGTAGTTCGAATGTCAGGGATGAAAATGGATACTCTGTTATTAGCTTTGGTAATGTTAATTCCTTTTGCATGATATAGAAATTTCACTGCTACTCCATTGACATATACCTATAGGAGAAAATGAAAAATCATTTGACAACTCCATTTGTGAGAAGTTTATTCCCAAATCATGTCACAGTGATGATAACAATCAAATTGTGTGAGCTGGTGATCAAGCCTTTTGCAGAAATTAGGAAATTAGAAAAGCTACGATGCAGAAAGAGGCCATTCAGCCCATCACGTCTGTACTAGCCAACAAAGGAAAGAGACCAGTCATCTGCCTACTCTCATTCCACTTTCCAGCATCTGGTCCATAGCCATGCAAATGGGAACACTTCAAGTGCAGCTTTTAATTGAATTGAGCATTTTAGCGTCAACTTCCAGGTGCCCACCTACCTCTGCATGAAAGAGTTTTTCCTCTGTAATCGGGCTCTGTAGTGTTTTGGTGCTATGGTTGCTGTTAGGGGACCAAAACTGTGTTCAACGTACATGCGTATACTTTCACCAAAAATTGCACTAGACACCACAGCTTACACCCATGAGATGCATGCATAGCAGGACATTTGTGATTTCAATCTGTGTGTAATGTTAATTTGATGCCAACAGTACTATTTGGACACTCCAGTCAATACCCTTTCTTAGCCTCACGCACCTGACTGTAAAGTCAAATGGCGGGACAAACACTCCTTGGATTCCTCACAGCAGCACAAATGTTAAAGAATCATCAATTACTTAGTGTACTTTTGGTTGATTTCTATAGGCTGTTCTTGCAGGCTTCTTTAACTCTAAAAGTCTTAGCCTTTTATACTTGCTTTGACTTGTAACAGTCTACCTGGTGTGTTGTGAGTTATAATGTAACCAATAGCAAAATGATGTGGTGGTCAGCTGACCAGTTGACTGGGTACAAGTAGAGAACAAGTGGGATTGTGGGTCGCATTTGTACCCCAGGATGTGGCCCAAGTGGTAGCGTAAATGAAGTTTCTTTATGAAACATTTAGTTTGATTTACTCTGTGAAGTTCTTTTATTGTTTGCTATTAGAGTATCCTTACTGCCAGATGAACAGCGTGGCAAGTCTGAAAGGTTTTTTTGCTGACTTTAGACTTCTGCACAAACTGCCCCAGAGCTGATTTGCCCTTGGATTAGCTCATGAATGAGAAGTGATCAGAGGCAGAAGCAATATAGAATAGGACAAACTATTAGAAGAGGAAGGAGAAGGAAGGGGATAAGGACTTTCAGCAAGAGACTATATCCACTTAGGATTGTGGCTGATGGTCTGCAGATTTTTAATTTTTAATATGCCGAAAGATCTTCAATCAAGCAAACCTGATTTTTGGTGAAAATTGTTGTTTCACTATGCTAGGATTTCTTGCGGCCTGGAACTTGTCAGAGGACGCAAGGTGTCAGACTTAACAGTTTGTCCTTGGTAGGACAGAGTTCTTTACATTGTTTGGTGACAATGTTCCTTACCTAGGCATTGGAATGTAAACAAAATGCACTTAAGGGCCTTAAATATGTTGGGTCTGGAGCGACCAATGCCACTACTCTGGATATATTTGATTGGCCCATTGGCAATTGGGGTTTCCAGTCAATTCACTGGCTGAATGACAGAGAATCTTCCGGATGCAAGTGGAGAATTGTCAATAACTCAGAGACCAACCATCACAAGAGAACCTGTACCCTGAAGGATGCTTCACAGAAGGTAGATTCTACATCGAGGATATTTCATAAGAACATAAGAACATAAGAAATAGGAGCAGGAGTAGGCCATCTAGCCCTTCGAGCCTGCCCCGCCATTCAATAAGATCATGGCTGATCTATCGTGGCTCAGTTCCACTTTCCCGCCCTCTCCCCATAACCCTTAATCCCCTCTTTTATCAAAAACCCATCAACTCGCTTCTTAAAAATATTTAGCGAGGCAGCCTCCACGACTTCAACGGGCAGAGAATTCCAGAGATTCACCACCCTTTGAGTGAAGAAGTTCCTCCTCAACTCTGTTCTAAACCGCCTCCCCTTTATCTTGAGGCTGCGCCCCCTAGTCCTACTGTCTTTTTTGAGCAGGAAGAGTCTCTCCACCTCTATCCTATCCATCCCATTCATCATCTTATACGTCTCAATGAGATCTCCCCTCATTCTTCTAAACTCTAACGAGTACAAGCCTAGTTTATTCAGCCTCTCCTCATAGCTCAACCCCCTCAACTCCGGTATCAGCCTAGTAAACCTCCTCTGCACTCCCTCCAAGGCCAAAATATCCTTGCGCAGGTGCGGCGCCCAAAACTGCACACCAGTACTCCAGCTGCGGCCTCACCAATGCCCTATACAGCTGCAGCAAGACCTCCCTACTTTTATATTCAATCCCCCTCGCTATGAAGGCCAGCATCCCATTCGCCTTCCTGACCACCTGCTGCACCTGCAAGCTGGGTTTTTGCGACTCATGCACAAGGACCCCGAGGTCCCTCTGCACCGTCGCCTGCTGCAGTTTTACGCCACGTAAGTAATAGTCCTTCCTACCAAAGTGGACCACCTCACACTTGCCAACATTAAATTCCATTTGCCATTTCCTGGCCCATTCGCCCAGCCTATCTAGATCCTTCTGCAGACTCTCCACACCCTCCGCACAATTTGCCTTTCCCCCAATCTTGGTGTCATCAGCAAATTTCGACACCCTACACTCGGTTCCCTCCTCCAGATCATCTATATAAATGGTAAATAGCTGAGGCCCCAGCACCGACCCCTGGGGCACCCCACTAGTCACCAACCGCCAATCCGAATAGCACCCATTGACCCCCACTCTCTGCCTCCTATTTGACAACCAATCCTCTATCCACGCTAACACCCTATCCCCAACTCCATGTCCCCTGACCTTCTGTAATAACCTCTTGTGAGGTACCTTGTCAAACGCCTTCTGAAAATCCAGAAAGACCACATCCACCGGCTCTCCTCTATCCACTGCCCTAGACACATCCTCATAGGCAATGTTTTTCCTAAACTCAGCAGTATCTACTTTCAGTAAATAAAGTTGATATTCAGGTAAAGTTAATATGCAGTTAAGAGTTAAAGTTCAGTAAAAAGTTGCAACTATTTATGTTTGAGTTGGTACTAGAAGTGTTAAAGAAATTGTTGAATTACTGTCCTTGTTTGTCTCAATAAACTTGAATCCTTGGAAGTTGTTTAAATTAAAAGCTGTACAACCGGATGTTCAGGGAAGAATTTTGCTACATGAACTCCAGTGTGGAGCAATGTGAAAGACATCTGTGGTTCAATGAGAACACTGAAACCTGCATCTGATGTGACAATGCAGTGCCTCTTCAAGAGGAGTAGGCCAGCTTTAAGAAGAGTCAGGCAGTTATCATTTTGAGCTCCTTACGGATATTAGCAGCTAACCAGCGGCTGATGAATGACAGCAAGAGTACAAAGATGGCATTCTGCCTGTGCTACTGTAAAGAGGTCAGGTTAATTATGCATTGCAATTCCCATGCCTGTTTTGAGGAGGGAGGGGGGGTTATCCAATTTAGCCTTTTCCATATTTCTAATTTGAATTAAAATAAAAGAGATGATACATAATAAAACTAGAGTAACCCGTAACACAGACATTTAAAAATGTGAGATAAGGGTTGTCAGTATTGTAATATATTTACTTGTGGCTTTCAGCGTTGGTAATTACGCATGCAGGCAAAAAGCAATGGATGGATGCAACACAGAGTTAACTCTGTACATACAAATATTCACCACAATCCAGAAAGATCATGCCACTGAATCAGACCAGGGATTCCATTAAAGATTCCATCTGATAGGAAGAGGGCATCTCAGTGACGTTGGAATTTAGTACCCCATCATACACATTTGAGCTATGGACCCAAATCCACTTAAAACAGAGTTCAGACCACCAAGATACTGGGTGAAATCTTACCAAAACAAAAATAAAAGGCAGAGTGGTATTTCCATCAAGATTCTACTGCACTTGCCAGAAAAAAAAGGGGCAGTGTGTTTTACGCCATCATACAGAGAGGCGGGGCTCAAACTGGCAAAACCTGGCTGCACAGCGATCAGGGACCCTGATCAGGACCTGAGTAAATCACCACCTCCACACACACAGCCCTCCGTGGAAGTCTCAAGGATTCCCCCCTGCCCCCCACTCCCCCAGTCCCAACCCCTTGTTCAGAGTCAGCACTGCTCTACCACACCCCACTCCATCCTCATTGACATCTATTGCCAGGTTGGCATGGGTATGGTGCCAGGTTCACATCCCACTGAATATCTGGTGGGGCCAATTGTGATGGCGGTGATGGTGGTGGTGGTCGGGGCGGGGGGGGGGGGGGGGAGGGGGGGAGGTGCGGCGTTGCACAGTGGGTGAAGTTCTGGAGATGATTATTGCTAATGACATGCTAATGTATTAAAATGGGTTTTTTGAGGTCCCGCAGTGTGTTTCACTCCGCCCTACTGGGGTGGGGGTGGGGGTGTTGTGAATAGGGGAGCAGCAAGATCTGAACTTGGAAACTCACTGGCACAAAATCACATTCTCAGTATTTTGGGCACAAGTTGCTATTCCCACAGATGGAGTATGTGGGCTTAAAAATTCAGCTAGCAGCCTTAAAGCTAACATGGGGATGAATCTTTTATCAACTTCACCTGAGCAATCGATGAGAACTACGAACACAGTTCTCAGAACTCACTGGATTAGCTTTACAAACATCAAACTTCGTTTAGTGAAATAATAATTGAACAAAATCATAATCTTGACACCGGTTAATAATCATTTAGTGTTATTCTGAATGTCTGAAGACACCTCAATACTTACTGTGGGTGGCTGCCCAGTTGTAAAATGGATGACATTTCCATTGTATTTAATAATTAATTTTTTGGGGCAATATTTGTGTACTTGTGGAACGCAACGAAAATTGTCAAGTATCACAGAAAAATTGTATCTTGGCACAATTTCTTGCACAAGTGCATATGCGCAACTTTCATGGAAGTCATAGGACAGCCCATCAAAGGTACGGTAATGATCATTTCCCCATAGTTGACATTCACCTAAAATTAAAAAGAAATTGCAATTTAGTTGCCGACAAAAAAAAATCACAACCGATGCGAATATCTTTCTTATTGGAATGAAAGATACCTACAGTTACAGTCCCATGTTGCACAGCAACCACCTTCAGTTGTAATACTGACGGGCAGTAACCCACTGTGACAGTTAGGTTTCGCAGGTTGTTCGCAGGCGACATTCGTAATTTTATATGTTTGCTTTATAACACAAGTAAAGGTTATACAGCCCTCTCGCCATGTTTCGTTGCACTAGGAAAGGGTAGCAAACAAATTAATATATTAGCAAGCATTCCAATTAGCTGAACTGTCCTGTTGTTGTTTTCACATTATTGTGCGAGAAAAGAGAAACAATTCCTATCTGAGTGTTTAAACATAACAATTCAAAGAAGCCTTGGCATCACATTAATTAGGTTTCTATGACTCCTTCGTGCCACACATTATGAAGTGAATCTTGGAAAGCAACTATTGTGTTCACTATATTAGTACTCGGGTTTTGTCGAACATGTCATGGTGAAGTGGAACACATAAATCAAACAAGGACCTTTGTCAGTTCAATGAGATACACTGGAAGCACAAGTATCAATGTTTCCTAATTTGGTAGGCCTATTCACCATCAATAGCAGAAGGGTTCATAGAGAGGGGTGACAACAAAGTTGCAGAGAAGCAAGATGGAAGATTTAAGTGAACATTGGGAGGTAGGCAGTTTTAGGGCCAAAAGCCAGGATCTCCTATCAATATAGCTTTAAGTGAGTTTAAGAAATGATTGCGACTTGATTTGATTTATTATCACATGTACTAACATAGTGAAATTTTTGTTTCTTACAGACAAAGCATACTGTTCATGGAGAAGTAAATGAGAGAGTGCAGAATGTAGTGTTACAATCATAGCTAGGGTGTACAGAAAGATGAACTTAATGCAAGGCAAGTCCATTCAAAAGTCTGACAATAGCAGGGAAGAAGCTGTTCTTGTTTCGGTTGGTATGTGACCTCAGACTTTTGTATCTTTTTCTGGAAGGAAGAAGGTGGAGGAGAGAATGTCCAAAGTGTGTGGGGTCCTTAATTATGCTGATTACTTTGCCAAGGCAGCAGGAAATGAAGATAGAGTCAGTGGATGGGAGGCTGGTTTGCATGATGGATTGAGCTACATCTTTGCTTGCGGAGGGAGTAAGCATTCAAGTGGCATTGCTTCCAATACCAAATACACCAACTGCACCACTCACAACATGCACATTTGAAGTACCTTTGGTCTAGAAAAATGACCCTCAAGATGCTCCACAAGAGAAACGCCATTGAGCAAAAGTTGACAATGATATCAGGAGGGATCAAAATTAGTCTTGTTAAAGAGGTAAGCTTTAGTGAGGCTCTTAGCGAGGAGATTGAGGAGACATGGTCACGGCTCCAGAACATGGGGCCTTGAGCGAAGTTCGTAACTAACATAACGGCAGTCACACGTCTGCCAAGTGTTTTTTTTCAGCACAATCTGCGGATCATATGGAAATTTCCATGTGTCCCACCCCACCACCACCCGCCAGTGTCCCGTTTCTGCCCCCCTCACCCCCTGCCAGTGTCCCGTTTCCGCCCCCCTCACCCCCCGCCAGTGTCCCATTTTCCCCACCCCCCCCCCACCACCACCCTCCAGAGAGTAGTTCCTCGTAGTGGGGTTTGCAACTGTTCCTCATTAACAGGGAACAGGTATCCTGACCCCATTAATGGGGACAAAGCCTATTAAGGACTCCTCTCACCGTTTGAGATCAGAAGCAAGTGGTGGTGCCCTTTAGGCAATGCCAGGATGCCAGGCTGGCACTGCCCAAGGGGCAAACTGGCACTGCCCATCAGGTGGGGTGATCGGTTGTTGGGGAGGAAACTTGCTGCCACTCTGCAATTGGGATCGGTGGGGGAGGAAGGGATGAGTCACTTGGGGCTGGCCATGGTGAGTTGGGAGATCAGGGTTGGCTAGGGTGGGTGGTCTGGAAAGCTAGGGATCGGGTGGTTGGGAGGGGTGGTCTGGAAGGCCAGGGATTAGGCAGTTGTGGGGAGGGGGGGGTACGCAGTGTGGAAAGCCAGTGATCGGGGGGGCTGCAGGTCAGGACAATGATCTAGTGCAAGATTCCTTGGGGATCAGTGGGAGGCTGACAATGGAGGGGTCTTATGTACATGCACCTATCTCTGCACTGACAGCTCGGCACACACGCAATAGCTCACTCAGCATTATGCTGCCAGTGTCTCGGGCAGGAATAGGTTCCACCTCCCTACTTATCGGAGCAAACCATGCTTAGGCAATCTGCAATGCTTGGAATGCCAGAGATCCATTCTAGTACTGGGAAAATGGAAAACTCCTATTTTCACACTTAGTTTTGCTTTGGGGGAACCCAGGCAGGGATCCAGACAGCCAAAGGTACATTGATGGGATGAAGGCATTGTGGGTATGACACAGACAAGAGTTGGAGAAATGGAAAGATTGCAAATTGTTGCAGAGCTGGAGGTGGTGATGGGAAGTGCTGTGTCAGGAGGGAATTTGAATGAGGGTGAAAAATTTATCATTGAGGCATTGGTGAAGCAAGAGCCAATGTAGGGTCAGCAATCACAGGGGTGTATGGTGAGCAAGTCTTGATGCGAGGGGGTGTATATATGTCTTGAGCTCAGATTTATAGAAGATGGATGATCAGAGGCCATTCAGGATAGTATTGAAAGAGTCAAATCTAGAGGTATTAAAAGTATGGATGAGAGTTTCAATAACCAAGAGTTGAATCAAAGGCATTTCAGGTGAGAATAGAATCATAGAACCCTATAGTGCAGAAAGAGGCCCTTTGGCCCATCGAGTCTGCACCGACCACAATCCCACCCAGGCCCTACCCCCATATCCCTACACATTTACCCATAATCCCTCTAACCTACGCATCTCAGGACACTAAGGGGCAATTTTAGCAAGGCCAACCAACCTAACCCGCACATCTTTGGACTGTGGAAGGAAACTGGAGAACCCAGAGGAAACCCAGGCAGACATGAAGAGAATGTGCAAACTCCACACAGACAGTGACCTGAGCCAGGAATCGAACCCAGGTTCCTGGAGCTGTGATGAAGCAGCATTGCTAACCACTGTGCTACCGTGCTGAAATGAATAATTTTGTTTATGATGGATGGGAAAGCTCAGTTGCAGGTTAGATAGATCACTGAGGGTGTGAACAAACTGTGACAATGGATAGGGAAGATGTGGAATGTGCAACACCAAACATGCTGTGTAAAAGAAAGCAATCCACTTATTTTAAATATAATTGTTCTCAAGTATTGCATTACATATCAGAAATTAGACAGAATTTGGTTACCTTCCGTGGTGGGTTTGAATCACAGAGACATTCTTCGGGTGTGGCAGTTGTGGAGACAGTCGTAGTTGAGATTGGAGGGGTTGTGCTTTTGCTTGGCTGACAGCAAACTCTAATCCTGTAGTCCATACAGATAAAGGCATCAGGAGCTGGCTGGTGGCATACCAATCCCTTATGCATGTCACATGTCACACTGTCTCCAGTATGATTGAATGGATGTCCAGGGAACCTGACTGCTTCGCAATGAATATTAGTAATCTGGTCTGTAGCAGAGTTACACACATAGTTATGAATTGGATCCAGTGGTTCATAGTCTGTAGTGTCAACTGGAAGGGATGGAGTGTGATTATTAATCCAGCCTGACCAGACACCATTGCAAGGAATTGCTGCAAAATAAAAGGAAAACATAATAATTATCTTCATACATAATAACAATAATTCTATGGTGTTTTCAAAAGCTCATTTTGACTCATTTTGTTTCATCTGCAAAGTTATGAAATGACAATTATTTTTAAAAGCTCAAATATTTTGGAGCATATCTCTCAATCAGTAGTTTAACACTACATTTGTGAAATTTAATGATCAGTATTGTCCTGAGGCTCATTTTATGAGCCATAGATGTGATCAGAAAATAAGGAATTATAACATCTTGGTTGCAGGTCTCCTTTGATGCTTAAATGCGTGTATCTGTATTCTCTTCACTGATCCCAGAAAAAACGCTATTAAGAGTAAGGTTTTGATTAGACCACATTTGAAATATTGAGTAATTTTGGGCCCCTGTATCTGGCCTTGGAGAGGATCCAGAGAACGTTCATGAGAATGATCCCAAGGAATGAAAGGCTTGGTGCATGAGGAACCTTGAAGGACTCTAAGCCTGCATGCGATGGAGTTTAGAAGGATTGTGTGGAGTGGGGGTTGGGGTGGGTGGAAATCTCATTGAAACCTGGAGAATACTGTAAGACCTGGATAAAAGTTGATGTGGGGAAGGGCACTGCTTCAGAATAAAAAAAAGAGGACTACCTTTTAGAACCGAGACAAGAAGGAATTTTTTTTTCAGCCAGAGGGTGATGAATCTGTAGAATTCATTGCCACAGAAGGCTGTGGAGGCCAAGTCAGTTAGTGCATTTAAGACAGAGATAGATAGGCAAGGGGATGAAAGTTTACAAGGAAAAAGCAGGAGAATGGGTTGAGAAATTTATCAGCTATGATTGAATGATCGGAGCAGACTTGATGGGCTTAATGGCCTAATTCTGCTCCTATATCTTATGGCCTTATGGTTTTATGATTTGGGAAAGTGGGAATCCGAAATACTGCAGCCTTTTAGAACATAGAACATAACAGCGCGGAACAGGCCCTTTGGCCCACAATGTTGCGCCGACCAGTCTTATTTTAAAAAAAAAACATTGACCCACTAATCTAAACCAATCCCTTTTCGTCCATAAACCTATCCACCAATCTCTTAAACGCCCCCAAACTAGGCGCATTTACAACTGCAGCAGGCAGGGCATTCCAGTCCCTCACCACCCTCTGGGTAAAGAACCTGCCCCTGACATCCATCCTATAACTACCCCCCCTTAATTTAAAGCCATGCCCCCTCGTGCTAGCTTTCTCCATCCGAGGAAACAGGCTATCACCATCCACCCTATCTAAACCTCTAATCATCTTATATGTTTCTATAAGATCCCCTCTTAGCTGCCTTCTTTCCAGCGAAAACAACCCCAAATCCCTCAGTCTCTCCTCATAGGACCTCCCCTGCATACCAGGCAACATCCTGGTAAACCTCCTCTGCACCCTCTCCAAAGCCTCCACATCCTTCCTGTAATGTGGGGACCAGAACTGCACACAGTACTCCAAGTGCGGCCGCACCAGAGTTGTGTACAGTTGCAACATACTTGCCATACTTTTGCCATACTTTGGTGCACACAAATATTGATCCTAACAACAAGGATGTAATGCAGACATCAATAAATAAGTACAGATCAGTAGAGACTAAGAGAGGGTACAAAAAAAAGACACCTGTAGCTAAAAATTCAACTTTCCTGCTTTTAAGTCAGAACAAACATCTAGAGACAAGAGTCATGAACATCTCCATCCCATGTCTGCTGCTTTTCTCTTGACACTACTAGAAACCCCATTGATAGTGCCGGGACCAGAAAAGAAAGAAGACAGTGAGGGAGGAGAAGCATGAGCACTCACTCTCATATACACAGCCACCTGCTCAGATACAGGCGTTACATACAGTTTAGAAGGAAGCTAAGAGGCAGCATCTACAATTGGTGAGATGCTGAGACTGAGCGGCCTGTGGTCAGGACAGGGGACAAGGGGAGTGCAGTTGCCCACCTCCAAGTTCAGCAGAGGACACGGGTGAGGATTTTGATGGGGTGACTTGCAGAAGGAGGCGGAGGCTGTTCACAGTGCAATGCTTGGTGCACCAGCAGGCCTGTCAGAGAACCTGCATTCATTCTAGAGCGCTTAGATGATAGCCATCATGGCTGCAGATACCAGAGTATAAAAGGGGCTTCCGTGTTCTCACAAGCAGTGCAGAAAAGTGTGCTCAGGTTAATTAGTAGGATTGCTGAGACAACACTCCAAATTACTGACAGTCACTCCTTTTGTATGAGCCTGCTACTCTTTCTCAGAATGATAGGATTCATCCACCTTTTCCACATGGTGCTCTCTCTATAGCCTGTCAGATACTCAGCCCATATTACTGATGTACATGCTGAGCCTTCTAGGGCCAGCGCTACTTGCACTAGTCTTTCAAGGCTAACTCTTCCATTGAATCTCAGCAGCATTCTGCCAACCATGCTGCAGCGACCAGCGAGAGCACTCAAAGAGGGGGACGAGAGGCAGTAAGGGAATGCGCAAGGGTAACGTGTGGACATTTGTATTGAAAATGGCATGGGCAGATGTGTACATTTCAACTGATTGCCATGAACTGCACAGCAAAACTTGTGTCCACATCTCTCGTGTTATACAGAGCACAGCAAATCTTGACACCCAAGGTGTAGAATCATTGTCACAGTACAAGATTAACAAGGTAACCAACACAATTCTTTTGCTGTTCTTGCGGTGTATCAACATAAGTGGAAACTCCATTAGTTCTGCAAAAATGATGATGAAATATGGGGGAGTAAGTGCAGGTGCTGAATTGGCAGGAAAGCTGGTCTAGATCACAACTGTTTATTCAGTGCAGCTTCAGACTTGAATCTCCACACTCTGTGCAATTCAGGGGTCCCAATCGTGAATATCATTAACAACCCAGGGAGGGGTAGGGCCTATTCGTGCCTGTGTTTGACTGTTCTAGAACTCTGTGTATGCGCAGTGGCTCCAGCCTGAGACCCTCGCACTGCTGCCCTTCCAGCACCTCTCTCATGGCCGATCGCAGCCCCCATGACAATTCCTGGGCCAGTTCCAACCACTCCCACCCACGTCCAGGAGCACCCCGATGTCCAGCCCACCCCAATACAGCAGTGGCTATTTTTCCCCACCACAGAAGACGCCTCCCCTCCCCCCTCTGCTGGCCAACACTCCCCCCCTCCCCACAACAGGAGGGGGCAGACCCTCCCCAGCCCACTCCAATCACTGGCCTCCCTCCTGCCCAGACCAATCCCCATGCAGAGTGGCAATGGGACCCCCTCCACCCACTCCCTAAGCCCCTGCCCCCTTGGTACTGCCTGATGTCTGTGGTGCCCCCTTGGCATGGACACTTTGCCTCTTGGGCAGTGCTGGGGCACAGGCTGGCACTGCCAGGGTGCTCCTGAACAGGGAGCACCACCCCCTGCCCTCTGACCCCGCCCCCTGGGGGGGGCCCCCAATTGCCCCCTTCACTCCAGCAGGATCTCCAGCTAGCTCCAAACATGGGGAGATACTCTAACCCCCTCTGGGGTAAAATACTCCTGGCAGGGTGGGAGATGCTATCAGATCTGGCAAGTTCCGTGCTGGGCCCAATAATGACATTTAAAGCAGATTAAAATCACTTACTTCTCTTCCCACCAGTTTCTAGTGCGGTACCGATGCGACCGCTCTCTGGTTCAGGGAGACGCGCGTGCATCAGGAATACATGTGCGAATCCCGCAAAACGGCCATCATGCGATTCTCCCATCCCACTGCTCCAAAAACACTTGCACATCGGGATGGGAGAATCACCCTCGGAGTGTAGTTTTACATTATATCTTTCAGAAGGAACGGATCAGGCATGAACAAAATGGAGTGATAAGCTTCTATTGAGAGGGCGCTGAAGTTGAAAAGGGTAGGTTATTTTAAAATTGTTCCCAGTATGCAAATGAAAAAAAGACATTACTCACCAGTTGTGGTGCCAATGGTTGAGCCAGTTGTTGTTGTTGTTGTTAGTGATACTGTTGTTGTTTCTTCTGGAAAACAGTGAAGATATTCAAAAATCAAACATTCTGACACAATTCATATTTATGTAATTTCACTGTATGATGATGTGATTTGTGCTGGATAAATATATGCTAATAAGTGCAACTTTACAATACATCAGTCAAACAATAGTGGATCACTCAAACAATACAAAGGCCAAAGACCTCAAACGAGGAGTAATTGGGGTGAAGCAGAAAGAATTGAAACAGTTCAAAGAATGCTCCATGTTCATGAATAGATGACCTCACTCACCAGTTGTAGAACTGGCAGTAGTTGGCCTAGATGTCACTGTTATTTCTTCTGAAGACAAACAAAATCATTCAGAATAATTATGATCAGGGATCATATTGAGACAGTTTCAACAGAATCACAAACTAGAAGACAAATTCAAAGAGAGTTCACAAAAGAGTTTGAAAACCATAACGAGAAGTGACTATTCAGAGAGGATCCTGCATTATATAACTTTGCCTCTTTCACCTGTAACACCTTGTCATTATATAAAGAAGAAACCATCACTTACTAGTTGTGGTACCACTAGTGGAGCCAGTTGTAGTTGGTGGCACTGCTGTAGTTGTTACCTCTGAAAATAATTAATAATATTCAAAATTACAGTATTCCAATGTAATTCCTAAAATGTGCTCTAATAGACTTTCACAAGACGACAATCTACTTGTATTGAGATAAAATGATTATATATTAGTCAAAAATGGAGAAGAGAAAGATATTGAAGGAGGAAGTAATTGAGTTTATAGCTAAAAATACTGAATGAAGGAAGGAAAATGATCTTTTGTGTTAGTCGATAGAAAACTTGACTCACCAGTTGTGGAACGGGCAGGAGACTCAGATGTGGTGGTGGGCACTGTTGTTGAAGTTGTTTCTTCTGAAGAGCAGAGAAATTATTTACAATCACAGTGCAGAATTTTGAATTGGAACAGTGTTGTGGCAGTTTCAAAAGAAATATTAATTATTACACAAATTAAAAGCGAATTAAATTAAAACTCACTACAAGTTTGAAAATTCTTTCACAGATCTCCATTCGGTGAATTCTCCACAATGAAAGGTTTTTCCTTCTACACGAATGGCAAGTTTTCCACTACAGAATTACAGTGGGTCAGAAGGCCAACGATCGGGAGGTCAGCAATAGGTGGGTGGGGAGAGCCACTGCGCATGCGCCCATCTCCGCACTGATAGAACGATACATGCACAGTGGCCCACTCAGAACTATGCTGTTGGCCTCTCACGTGGGAATAGGCCCTGCCCCCTGTTTTCTAGAGAGAATCATGCTGAGGCACTTTGCAGTGCTCAGAATGTTGAGCTCTGGTAAGTTTGCTTCAAAAAAAAACAAACTGGCAGACATTATTCCAGTTTTCCCGTATGTCGGGAACATAGATTTCTTCTGAGAGAATCCCAGCCAAAGTGTCTGACCTCAATGGTCAGCATTAAAGGAAGTTTTACCGTTATAATTTAAATAAATCAAAACCAGATTTCTTAAATACTTAATCAAATACTCTTTTCCTGCTTGAGGACAGGGGTTAAGTCTAAAGGAATGGACTGTCACTGTCAATAAGCTGGATATGAAAAATAACACTTGTGTCTGATGCCTTGCTATTTTACACTGAAGAAACTAGCACTGACCAGTTGTGGAGCCAGTGGTTGAGCCAGTTGTAGTTGGTGGCACTGTTGTAGTTGTTAACTCTGAAAAATATTAAAGATGTTCAAAGTCACAGAATTCGGATCAATTTCCTGAAAATCATTTATGAATTTTCAAAAGACGACAATATGTTTTGTGCTGAATCAACACAAAAAAAAAAATTAGGGACAAATTTACAATGCATTATTTAAAGAACTATTAGAAGAACAATCTTGAAATGGAATGTCATTGACTTTATAGTTGAAAATACTGAAATAGGGAAATAATTTTCTATGTTCGTTGAAACAAAACTTCACTCGCTAGTTGTGGAACTGACAGTAGATTCAGATGAGCTGGTTGGCACTGTTGTTGAAGTTGTTTGTTCTGAAGAGGAGAGAAGTTATTTACAACCTGAACACAGTTCATGATTTTCGATTGTCACCATCCCTTGCTGATGATGTAATCATGTTCACCCCCATCATGGGCATGAACCTCAGTTCAATACATTTGAATATATTTTCATACCATTGAATTCTCCCACCCCATCATGGATTAACTCCTCACTATAATTTCAAATCTTGATGACGTTTACAACAGGTTCACCTAGATGTGAACCCGGCACAGGTTAGTACTGCCAGGTTGGCATCATGCCCATGCCAACCTGGCAATGCCAAACCATGGCAGTGCCAATGCTGGATCCTAGTGAAAACCTTATGGGAGATATGGGCGAGATTCATTTATTTGTGGTGGTGGGGGCGAGGGAGGGGAATGAGTGTGAAAGCTGTGGATGACAGTGGTAGCCGTTTGGGTGGATGGTTCTTTCTGGGGATGGGGGTCCAATGCTGGTGATGTTCGAGTGCAAAGAGAGGAGGGTGCCAGCATTGCCAGTTTGGTGGAGGGGGCGACCAAGTTCTGATTGCAGTTTGGAGGAGGGGTGCTTTTGGTCAGAACATTATCCTTCATTCAACAATGGCACACATTGAAATATGGATATGACAACTAAGCTCTTACTCTCAGTTATTCAACAGCTCAATATCTGCTGACCCTTTGGGAGATAATGCCTGATTATCCAGATAATAAAGAACTGGAATTCACTGAAGTTTATCACTACCGTATAAATCATAATTCATGGTGATGACTTGCTGCCTGAAATTTTAGAATTTCTTCCTTTATGAAGAATAAAGCTGACAACTTCAATTGAGGATTTTTCATTGTTAAAATGAATCAAAAGAAGAATTTTTCCAATAGATAATCCAAAAGCCTGCTTCCTCGAGCAGGAATGGACTCAGTTGCTGGAAGCGTAAACCACTAGGTAATCACTGTCAGTGAGATGAGAGTGAAAAATAACACTTGTGTCTATTATACACTGAAGAAACCAGCACTTACCAGTTGTGGAGCTACTGGTCAAGCCAGTTGTAGTTGGTGACACTGTTGCAGTTATGCTCTCTGAAAGACAATAATCACAATCAAAACAGTCTCATGTCAAGCAGGGGGAAGTAATATGCTTCATGGGAAGGAATACTGAAATCGGGAAAAAGACATTTTTGTGTTAGAGTTGATAATGTGTACTGAAAGAAGGAATCACTCACCAGTTGTGGAACTGGCAGTCATCTCAGTTGTGCTGCTTGTCCCTGTTGTCGTTGATTCTACAAAAGAACGAACAAACCGTTAAAAAAAAAAATTGATATATCCAACTTGAATGGAAAGCTTTGAGGGAATTTACCAACTTGCAGCAAATTCCATAATTTAAATGAGAGTTTGCAATTATTAAATGTGTTCAATTCATCTGCTGCCTGATATGATCCAAAGGCTCGACAACCAAGGAATTATTGTTGTTGTGAAGTCAAGTGGGTATAGTATCAATCCACTTGGGCAGAGACGTATTACAGAAGAGCAATGTGAAATTATATCCCTTGAAAGATCAGCCATGATCTTATTGAATGGCGGGGCAGGCTCGAAGGGCTAGATGGCCTACTCCTGCTCCTATTTCTTATGTTCTTATGTTCTTACGTTGTTTCAAGCATAAACATTGATCAGAATCTTAAAGGGAAATCTTAACTCACCTTTGAAATAACACAGTAAGAACTTTTATTTTACTGGCGTGTGCACACGAGATCCCGCTGGAATGTCTAATCAAGTAGCCAAGAGATCAATACAGTGCTTTTCTTCCTCAGAAGGACACTACAAGATCAAACTGGATTCCAAACACAAGGCTCTGGTGGTGGATCTGATCCCACCATCTTATGATGCGAGAATGTGAAGAATGCAGCAAAGCTGACAGAGGGGTTTTCACTACCGGGGGTTTAAGATGTAATAGCATTCTTACTTTCATGAAGGAAGACAACACTTACCAGGTGTGGAACTGGCAGTAGAAGTGGCTGTGCTGGTTGTCTCTGTTTTCCTCCAGAAACAACAACAACTACATCAACAAACTTTCACAGTCAACTCACACAACTCGAATCAGGACAGTATTGAAAGAGTTAGAACGTGAGGCAGCAGGGAATACATGAGAGAATGAGCAAAAAGATTAAAGCCTTTTTCTACAGGGGCCCCAATTGGATATTTGCATCTCATTTTATACATTGTGTATTCCATCTGAACCCTGACAAGCTCTCCATCAGAAGAGTATCACTGTGAAAGATTGAATTGGGAACACTGATTCCAGTCTCCCTTTATGATCTCAAACTGTAATGACAAATAGCTTAAAAGGGGATTCAGACTCGAACACAATGATACCCTGCACAAAATAGTGATTACTCTGTTATTCAATAAACGATTAACTGCATTTCAATCTGGAGAAGTTTCCCATTTATCAATATGTACAGCTCAATATTCAAAGATGATTATCACCTGAACGGAATACACTGTTGCCGAGTGGTTTCATGTTATCTTTAATTTAGTTTTACAATCTAGTTACCTCTTTATAATGTTCTGTATGCTGAGACAGGAGAGGCAGATATTAAGATTTATTTCAATCAAGTGTGTGCTCTCAGCTGGCTTTGGGAATAAATCAAAAAGAAATATTGATGCCAATAAACACTGCCCTCTGGTGGGAATGGAAGAATATACCAGGAGAGAAAGGCAATAGACTTTCACAGACAAGGAGCTGACGATGTAATGAAACCGCTTGTATCTAAATCCTTGCAATGTGTAAAGAAAGAGGAATCACTCACCAGTTGTGGAGCCAGTGGTTGTTGGTGACACTGTTGTACTTATCAACTCTGAAAAATATTAAACATGTTCAAAGCCACAGAATTGTGACTGAATTCCTAAAGAACATTTTGCAATTTCATACAAGACAAAATGGTTTTTGCCAAGTAAAAATCAAAGAATGTTATTAAGGGCAAAATAATAGTGCATCATTCAGAAATGATGTTTAAATAGAAGTAATTCAGATTATAGCTGAAAATACTGAACCCGGGAAAATATTTTTCACATTCATTAATAGAAAACTTCACTCACCAGTTGTGGAACGAACAGTAGACTCAGATGTGGTGGTGGGCACTGTTGTTGAAATTGTTTCTTCTGAAGAGGAGGGAAATTATTTACAAATCACCGCACAGAAGTTTGAATTGGAACAGTATTGAGACAGTTTCAATGGAAATATCAATGATTTCACAAATTAATACCCTTCACTACAGGTTTCAAAACTCTTCCCCAATCCCAGATCCCCAATCAAACTCCTGCCACAATACAGAGTGTGTTTGCTTCCATTCAAGTGACATGTTGCCCTTACATAATTAGAGAAGTGGTCCAGTACAGACGGAGGCCACTTGGCCCTTTGCGTCAGCACCGATTGGGCATCAAGTGGGTAGCTATCCTCAAGGTCACCACTACGTGTGTCCCTACTATCAGTACCACAACTGGTGAATGAAGTTTTCTTTTAAATGAACTAAAGATTATTTTCCCAAACTCAGTATTTTCAGCTATAATCTCAAACCAGCACAGACCAGTTGTGAGAGGGAGCGTGCAGAAGAGATTAAAGCCTTTCCTAAAGATGCCCAATTGGATATTAGAGCATGTCATTTTATAGATTGTATATTCTGGGGGACAAGTGATCGGGAGGCCAGCAGCATGGGGCCACTGCACATGTCGACCATGGTGCTGACAGATTAGCACATGCGCAGTGGCCCCCTCAGTGCCATGCTACAGGGAAGAGGCCCTGCCCCCAGCTTTTTTGTGTGAACCACACTACAGCACTCTGTGATGCACAGAGTGTGGGAGATTCATTTTGAAATTCCCGCTGAAAACACCAGTGAGATTTGCTCCAGTTTTAATGCAAATTTGACACTTTATTTGGGAAAATGCCCCCCCGCCCCCCACTCCAGTATTTCGTGTTCATTAATAGAAAATTTCATGCACCAGTTGTGGAACTGGCAGTAGACTCAGATGTGGCGGAGGGAACCGTTGTTGAAGTTGCTTCTTATGAAGAGTAAAGAAATTATTTACAACCACAGCACAGAATTGTGAATTGGGACAATTGTTATAGTTTCAAAAGAAATACCTGTTATTATACAAATTAATATCCTTCCCCAAGGGCTTGAGAACACTCTTACAGATCCCCAAACACTTAACCCTGCCATAATATGAAATGTGTTTCCTTCTAAACAAGTGGCAAATGTTCCACTACCAATTTATAAAATTGTCTTGGTACAGGGTTAGGCCATTTGGCCCATCATGTCAGCACCTGTGGGAACAATGCTGGTATCACTTTTCAATGTCTTATCTCAGATACTGAATAAATCCAGAACATCCAAATCCCAGACAACGACTGTCAAAATACTTGTGGACCTTGAACACCTATTGGAATGTTAGGGCTGCACGGTGGCACAGTGGTTAGCACGGCTGCACCACAGTGCCAGGGATCCAGGTTTGATTCCCTGCTTGGGCCACTGTACATGGGTTTCCTCCGGGCATTCGGATTTCCTCCCACAGATCAAAAGACTGGTTTGATTAGGTACATCGGCCATGCTAAATTCTCTATGTACCCACACAGGCGCCAGAATGTGTCAGCTAGGGGATTTTCACAGTAACTTCACTGCAATGTTAACTTAAGCCTACTTGTGACTAATAAACATACTTTACTTTGATCGGAACAAAATATTATCCTTCCTGCAACACTTGACACAGGTTGAATTGTAATTATGGCAACAACGTGGAGACTCACTTCTACTCTGAGCTGAGAGCTCAGAGCTTCTATTCTCAGCTATCCAATTCAATACCTGCTGACCCATCAAGACAATTCCAAATTTTCCAGATAATAAAAATGCATGTCACTGTAGCTCATCACCATTGTATAAATAATCATTCCGGGTGATCTCCTGCATGATCTGAGCTTCAACTGTCATTTAAGGAGATTTTTCAGTTATATTTTAATAAACCAAAACAAGTACCAGAGTCCTCCAATGTTGTACAGCCCACCACCACTACCACTGAGGGGAATTTGGTGCTTAGCCAATCTCCATTCCATTGGGACTGGGAAATTCCAACCTTGAGTGAGGTCGGAGAATCCCACCCAAATTTCTCCAAAGGTTAAATGAAAAACATCTGTCCAGGAAGAGGAATGGGTCAAGTTACTGGAAGTGTAAAGGAATGGACTGTCACTGTCGATAAGATCAAGTTGACAAATAAGACTTTTGTCCAAGTCACAGAAGACTAAGGAAATTTGGCATGTCAGCTACGACTGTCACCAACTTTTACAGATGCACCAGGCAGACGGAGGTAATATATTGAGTCACAGGGGTGGGCTGAAATTGTGAAAAACATTTTTTTGTGTTAACAGAATTGCTAATGTGTACTGAAAGAATGAATCACTCACCAGTCGTGGAACTGGCAGTGGTCTCAGTTGTGCTGCTTGTCCCTGTTGTCGTTGATTCTACAAAAGAACAAATAAAACTATTAAGAAACGACATATCCAACTTGAAGTGGAAAATATCCAACTCGAAGTGGAAAATATCCAACTCGAAGTGGAAAATATCCAACTCGAAGTGGAAAATATCCAACTCGAACAGGAAAGTTTTGAGAGAATTGTCCAACTTGTAGCAAATTCCATCACTAAGAGAGTTTGCAAATATTTAATACTAAACATATTCAATTTATCCACTGCCAGAAATGACCCGAAATGCTCGACAGTCTAGGCATTATTTTCGTTGTGCAGCCACTATTAAAATATTTGTAAGGTGTCAATCCACTTGGGCAGAGTCGATTCCAGAAAGAACAATCCAAAATTCTTTTCTTTGAGATTTTGTTTCAAGCATGAACATTAAATCAGCACCCTAAAGAGAGAACAATTCATCATTGAAAGAATGCAGCAACACTGTCATTTCGCCAGCGTGTGTGCAGAAGTTCCCGACAGATCATCTCAGCCAAGAGATGCAATCCAGTGCTTTCCTTCCTTAGAAGGACACTATAAGATCCGGTTAGCACTGCTGCCTCACAGTGCCAGGGACCCAGGTTCAATTCCAGCCTCGGGCCACTTTCTGTGCAGAGTCTGTACGTTCTCCCGATGCCTGCTTATGTTTTCTTGGTACTCTAGTTTCCTTTCACAGTCCAAAGATGTGCAGATTAGATGGATTGGCCAAGCTAACTTGACTCTAAATGCCAGAATTTTAACGGCATGCCTATCCCAAAATCAGGCAGGGAAGGTTTGCAGAACAGCATTCTTGTTGGCCTTGGGCACAATGTTACAAGCCTTGGGCAGGTGAGGTGGTAAAATTCAGGCGTAAGTGTCCAGCAGGGTAATGACTAGCAGGGTAAATAAGTGGGGTTATGGCAATAGGGTGGTACTGTTGTTGATGCAGGCCTAACTGGCCTCCTACTGCACTGCAGAGATTCTATGATTCTATAATTCTATTTTCTAGCGAGAGAATATGAAGAACGAAGCAAAGCTGACAGAGGGGTTTTTGCTGTCCAGGGCATTTAGTTTTTTTTTGCATTCTTAGCTTTAATTATTCCACAAATGAAAAAAAAAACACTTACCAGGTGTGAACCTGGCAGTAGAAGTGGCTGTGCTGGTTGTCTCTGTTGATGTAGTTGATGTTTCTGAAGGGAAACAAAGACTTTCACAATTAGTTCACACAAATTGAATCAGGACAGTATTGAAAGAATTAGAACATGAGGCAGCAGGGAACACATGAGAGAATATGCAGGAAAGGTTAAATCCTTTTCCTACAGGGGCCCAATTGGATATTAGCAAGTCATTTTATACATTGTGTATTCCATCTGAACCACTGACAAGCTCTCCATCGTAAAAAGTCTGACAACACCAGGTTTAAGTCCAACTGATTTATTTGATAGTGAACTCACTAACTTTTGAGATTTCCCTCTTTGTCAGGTGAATGGAGAGTTCTGGCCTCAGATAGAGCATATAAAGCACAGACAGTTTACAGATTACTGATTAGAATGCGAATCTTTACGCCTAACCCGCTGTTCAAGAAGAGGGAAACCTCAAAAGTTTACTATTAAATAAATGGGTTGGACTTAAACCTGGTGTTGTCAGACTTTTTACTGTGTTTACCCCAGTCCAACACCGGCATATCCACATCAAGCTCTCCATCAGAAGAGTATCAAAGACTGAATTGGGAACACTGATTCCAGTCTCCCTTTATTGTCTCAAACTGTGTTGACAAATAGAATACATTGAAAGCTTAAAAGGGGATTCAGACTAGAACACAGTGATACCCTGCACAAAGTAGTGATTACTCTGTTATTCAATAAACAATTATCAGCATTCCGATCTCTAGAAGTTTCCCACGTATCAAGTTCTACAGCTCAATATTCAATAATGATTATCACCTTAACTGAATACACTGGTGCCAAGTGGTTTAATGTTTTGTTTAGTTTAGTTTAACATCTAGTCACCAGTAGAAGTTATGTTCCAAGAGAGGAGGGGCTGATTTCAAGATGATTTATTTCAATCAAGATTGTGCTTTCTGCTGGTTTTTGAAATGAAACAAAAAAAACTTTGGTCAACATTGATGCCAATAAACACTGCCCTCTGGCTGGAATGGAAGAATACACTGGAAGAGAAAGGCAACACACTTTCATGGACAAGGAGCTAACAATATAATAAAACCACTTGTACCTAAGTGCCTGCAATGCATAATGAAAGAGAAATCACTCACCAGTTGTGGAGCCAGTTGTTGTTGGTGACACTGTTGTACTTGTCAATTCTGAAAATGATTAAATACATTCAAAGTCACAAAATTCTGATTGAATTCCTCAACAATATTTGTGCATCTTCAGCATAAGACAATATGATTTGTGTCAAATTAAATGAAAAAAAAGTTAAGGGAGAAGTTGCATGACCTTGAAATAGGAAGTAAATTGAGTTTATAGCTGAAAATACTGAACTCAGGAAAATTATTTTAAGTTTCATCTTCATTTATAGAAAACTTGACTCACCAGTTGTGGAACTGGCAGTGGACTCAGACGTGATGGTTGGCACTGCTGTTGAAGTTGTTTCTTCTAAAGAGGAAACAAGTTGTTTACAACGACAGCCCAGAATGTTGAATTGAGACAATATTGTGACAGTTTTAAGGGAAATATCACGTATTACACAAGTTATAAAGAGTTAATTATTGAATTTGAAAATTCTTCTGCAGATCCTCAATCAGACTGTTGTAATATAATGTTTCTTCCTTCTACACAAGTGACAAAATTTTTCCACGACAGAAATACAGAAGAATCATTATGGTACAGAGGAGGCCACTTGGCCCGTCTAGTCGGCACCACAGTTTGAAGCACATAGGTATCATTTTCAAGATCACATTTGAGACAATGAACAGATGCAGCACGTCAACATCCCATAATGTGGTGACTATTAAAGTTTTTATCTGGCAGTAAGGATACTTCAGTTGCAAGCAATAAAAGAACTAACTTTAGAAAATAAATCAAAGAAACAGGATTAATAAAGAAACTTCATTACGCCAACAGTTGGGGCCACGCAAGCTCCCCTCGATTCCCATCTCCTTCTTATTTATCACAGGTTGGCTGATCCTCTGACCTTCACAGCGTGTTACCATTGGTTACATTATAACAAAGGGTAGCACAGCGGTTAGCACTGCTGCTTCATAGCTCCAGGGACCTGGGTTTGATTCCCGGCTTGGGTCACTGTCTGTGTGGAGTTTGCACATCCTCGTGTCCGTCTGGATGCTCCGGTTTCCTCCCACAGTCCAAATATGTGCAGGTAAAGCTGATTGGCCATGATAAAATTGCTTCTTAGTGTCCTGAGATGCATAGTTAGAGGGATTAGTGGGTAAAATATGTAGGGATACGAGGATAGGGCCTGGATGGCATTGTGGCCAGTGCAGATTTGATGGGCCAAATGGCCTCTATCTACACTGTTGGGTTCTATGATTCTAAATCCAATGTTATCATTGGTTACAATATAACAAAGTCCTGGTGGGCCTTGAGTGCCTAATGGAATTTCAGAATGGAACAAAATATTACACTTCATGCATCATTTGGCAAGGGTTGAAATATGGATGTGACAACAATGTGGAAAGTCACAGCTTCTATTCTCAGTTATTGAACAGCTCAATGCTGACCCATCTGGAGACAATTTCTGTAAATGCAGATTCTGAAAGCGTAATTCACTGAATCTCATCACCACTGTATAAGTTATTATTCATGGTCATCTCGAGCATGCTGTGGGTCTGTACATGAAACTTTGAAATGTCTTCCTTTGGTAAGTAAAAAGGGGCTGACCTCAACAGTTACTTAGGAGGATATTTTTCAGTTACATTTTAACTAAATCAAAACAAGGAACAGAATCCTCCGATGTCATACACCTCACCGCCACTACATGGTGTTCAACCAAATCTCCATTCACTGAAGTGGAACTGGAGATTTCTTCAAAGGTTAAATGAAAATCCTTTGTCCAGGAATAGGAATGGAACAAGTTGCTGGAAGTGTAAAGGAATGGACTTTCACTGTCAATGAGATGAAGTTGAAAAGTAACACTTGTGTCTCAGGCCTTGCTATCATACTCTGAAGAAACCAGCACTCACCAGTTGTGGAGCTACTAGTTGAGCCAGTGGTAGTTGGTGACATTGTTGTAGTTGTGCTCTCTGAAAAACAACAATCACATTCAGAGCCACAAAACCCCAATGGAATTATAAAACATGCTTAAATGGTGATTCACCAAAAGACAACTGGACAGATGCGGAGCATGAGATGAGATAAACATTTCTATCACATTACAACTCTGAAAATCAAAACAGCCTCGTGTCAAGCAGAAGGAGGGAATATGATAGACAGGAATGGGCTGAAATTGGAAAAAATATTGTGTTAATGGAATTGCTACTATGTATTGAAAGAAGGGATCACTCACCAGTTGTGGAACTGGCAGTTGTCACACTTGTGCTGCTTGTCCTTCTTGTTGTCGTTGATTCTACAGAAGAATCAACAAAACCATTAAGAACTGATATATCCAACTCAAATGGAAAAGGTTTGGGAGAAGTTACCAAATCACTGCATATTCCATCATTTATAAGAGGGTTTGTAAATATGAAAATGAATTCAATTCATTGGCTGCCTGATAGCACCCAAAACGCTCAACAGTCAAGGAATTATTATTGCTGTGCAGTCACTGTTGCAATGTGGGCAAGGTGTCAATCAACTTGGGCAGAATCTGATTACAGAAAGAGCAACGTGAAATTCATTTCCTTGAAATGTTGCTACAAGCATCAACATTGACCAGCCTCTTAAAGAGAAAACCTGACTAATCATTGAAATAACGCAGCAAGAACTTTTATTTCACCAGCATGCGCATGCAACATCCCAACGGAATGTCTAATCCAGCCTCCAAGACAACAGTCCTGTACATTGTTTCCTCAGAAGAGTACTATAAAACCAGACTAAATTTTGTGCTCACGGTTCTAGAGGTGGACCTGATCCCACCATCTCGTGATGCGAGAATGTGAATGAAGCAAAGCCGACAGAGGAGTTTTCACTACCAGGGGTTAAGGTGTAATTGCATTCTTACTTTTAATTACTTGCAGGAATTAAAGAAGACAACACTTACCAGGTGTGGAACTGGCAGTAGAAGTGGCTGTGCTCGTTGTCTCTGTTGGGGTAGTTGTTGTTTCTGGAGGAAAACAGACGTTCACAATCAATTTATACAACTTGAATCGGGACAGTATTGAAAGAGTTAAAACATGAGTCAAATAACAAAGAAAAGTACAGCACAGGAACAGGCCCATCGGCCCCTGAAATCTGTGCCTATCACGATGCCCTAAGGAGAAGAAAACCTTTTGACCTTACTTGGATTGTATCCCTCTATTCACATACCCATCTAGATGCCTCTTACATGTGGCTAATGTGCCTGCTTCCACTACCTCCTCTGGCAGCAAGTTCCAGGCACTCATCATTTTGCAAGAAAAAACCTCCTCCATATACCTTCCTTAAACATTCCCCTTCTTACCTTGAACCTGTGCCCCCTTCCTACTTCGATATGTTGACATTTCCTAGAGCTTTCACATATCTATCCCTGTCCTCAACATCTGTCACATCCTTCTTGGTGAATACCAAGTATTCATTAACGATTTCGCTCTCTTCCTGTGGCTCCACGCATAATTTCCCTCCGTTGTCCTCGAGTGGGCCTTCTCTTTCTCTTGCTATTCTCTTACTCCTAACATGTGCATAATAAGTCTTGGGATTCCTCTTGAACCTGTTTGTTAAAGACAATTCATGGCCCTTTTAGCCCTCCCAATTCCATGTTTAAGTTCCTTCCAACTTTCATTATACTCCAAGGGATTCAGTGTTTAGGTGCCCATACCTATCAAAAGCTTCCTTTTCCCTTTTGACTTTTCAAGGAATGAGAGAATGTGCAGAAAAGATTAAAGCCTTTTCTTGCAGATGCTCAACTGGACATTAATGTGCCATTTTACACATTGTGTATTCCATCTGAACCATTGACAATCTCTCCATCAAAAGAACACCACCGTGAAAGATTGAATTTGGAACACTGATTCCAGTCTCCATTTACTGTCTCAAACTGTGCTGAGAAATAGAATACATTGGAAGTTTAAAAGGGGATTCGGACTTGAACACAATGATGCCCTGCATTATAGCTACTCTGTTATTCAATAAATGATTATCTGGATTCTGATCTAGAGAAATTTCCCATGTGACAAGCTGTACAACTCAATATTCAATGATGATCACCTTAACTGAACACTGAATGGTGCCGAATGGTTTTGTGTTAAATTCCAATTAGTTTTACTACCTAGTTTAAGGTATGTTCTGTACACAGACAGGAGAGGCAGATTTTAAGAAGATGTATTCAATCAGGTTTGTGCTTTCAGGTGGCAATTGAAATGAAACAAAACTTTGGTCAGCATTGATGCCAGTAAGCGCTGCTTTCTGATTAAAATGGAAGAATACACCGGAAGAGAAAGACTTTCACAGACAAGGAGCTGACGATGTAATGAAACCGCTTGTACCTAAGTCCTTGCAATGCATAATGAAAGAGAAACCACTCACGAGTCGTGGAGCCAGTGGTTAAGCCAGTTGTTGTTGGTGATACTGTTGTACTTGTTAACTCTGAAAAATATTAAAATGCATTCGAAGTCACAAAATTGCGACTCAATTCACAAAAGAACATTTATGCATTATCAAGCTAAGATGATATGATTAGAACCAAACAAAACAAATAATTTACTGCAATAATACTGCACATTTGTCAGGAACTAATAAGACAAAGATCTTGAAGGAGGAAGTAACTAAGTTTATACTGAAAATACTGAAATAGTAAAAATTTTTTTTTGTGTTCGTTGATAGAAAACTTCACTCACCAGTTGTGGAACTGGTAGTGGACTCAGATGTGGTGGTGGTCACTGTTGTTGAAGTTGTTTCTTCTGAAGGAGAGAAATTATTTATAACCACAGCACAGAATTGTGATTTGGGACAGAATTGAGAAAGTTTTAAAAGAAATACCAGTTACTACACAAATTAATGTCCTTCCCTAAAGGTGGGAGAACACTTTCACAGATCCCCAAACACTTAGCCTGCCATAATATGAAGTGTGTTTCCTTCTGAACAAGTGATAAGTATTCCATTACAGATTTACAAAATATGTCTTGATACAGGATTAGGCCATTTGGCCCATCATGTCAGCACCCGGGTGGGAATCACGAGGGTATCAGTTTCAAGGTCGTATTTGAGACACAGAAAGCATCCAGCACATTTATACCCTGGACAGTGGTGACTGTTAGAATACAGGTGGCTCTCAAGTGCCTAATGGAACTTCAGACGGGAACAAAATATTATTGTTCTTACAACATTTGGCAAAGATTGAATTGCAATTGTGACAACAATGTGGAAAGTCTCAGTTTTTGAGCAACTCAATATCTGCTGACCCTTCTCCACACCATTCCTAATTATCCAGATAATAAAAATGCATTTCACTGAAGCTTATCACCGCTGTATAAATAATCATTCCTCGTGACCTCTAGCACGCTCTGAGTTTCAATCAAAAATCATGAAGTGTTTTCCTTCACTATGAGAAAAGGGACTGACCTCAATGATCAACATTAAGGATATTTTTCAGTTGTATGTTAAATAAATCAAAGCAAGGGCCAGAATTCTTCAATGTTGTACACCTCACCACCACTACCAGCGAGAGGGGAGAATTTGGTGCTCAGCCAAATCTCCATTCACTGAAGTGGGATTGGAGAATCCCAACCACAAGTGAAGTCGGCGAACCATGCTCAAGATTTCTTCAAAGATTAAATGAAAAACATTTGTCCATGAGTAGGAATGGATCAAGTTGCTGGAAGTGTAAAGGAATGGACTTTCACTGTCAATGAGGTGAAGTTGAAAAGTAAGAATTGTGTCTAAGGCTATACACACTTGTGTCTATTATACACTGAAGAAACCAGCACTCACCAGTTGTGGAGCTACTGGTCGAGCCAGTTGTAGTTGGTGACACTGTTGTGGTTGTGCTCTCTGAAAGACAATAATCACAATCAAAACAGTCTCATGTCAAGCAGGAGGAGATGATGTGCTTCATAGTGAGGATGCTGAAATGGAGAAAATCATTTGTGTGTGAATAGAATTGCAAATGTGTATTGAAGGATGCAGAAATAGTGAAAATACATTTGCCTGTTCATTAATAGAAAACTTATATAGAATTAAGATATAGAATAGAATACAATATATAGAATAGAAAATTAATAGACTCACTAATAGCAGAACTGACAGGAGACTCAGATGTGGTGGTTGGCACTGCCGTTGAAGTTGTTTTTTCTGAAGAGGAGACAGATTATTTACAATCAATGCTCAGAATTCTGAATTGGGACAGTATTGTGGAGCTTAGTTATTACATCAAGTAAAAGAGTGGTCACTATGTGCTTGAGAGCTCTCCTACAAATCCCCAATAATTACCCTGCCATAATATAAAGTGCGTTTCCTTCTACTCGAGAGACAGGTTCTCTACTGTAGAATGACAGAATTGTTACGGTACAGAAGGAGGCCACTTGGCTCATTGCTGCAGCACCCAATCGGATATCATGTGGCTATCTTTCCTCAAGATCACAATTGTGAAACCGATCGCATCCACAATATCTACATCCAAAACAGTGGTGTCTCTGGAAGTACTAGTTGTCTTTGAACACCTAATGGAACTTCAGACCTCATGTGGATGTGAGAACAAGCAGAAACTCAGAGCTCCTACTGTCAGTTATTCGACAAACCTATCTGCAGACAATTCCTGTATGTCCAGATAATAAGAGCAGAATTCACTGAAGATCACCAACACCACGTTAAAAACTCATGGCGATGTCTAACCCGTCCTGACTTTCTGGATGAAATTTCAAAAAGTCTGTTTACAATAAAAAAGTGTCTGACCTCAATGGTCAGTTATAAGGAAGTTTTACAATTATAATTTTCATTAAATCAAAACCAGATTTCTATAATAGTTAATCAAATAATCTCTGTCCACATTGGTATCAATGGGTGCTATTCTGATTGGCAGTTGGTGACTAGTGGAGTGCCGCAGGGATCGGTGCTGGGGTCTCAGCTATTTACCATTTATGCAGATGATCTGGAGGAGGGGGCTGAGCGTGGGTGACGAAATTTGCTGATGACACAAAGATGAGTAGAAAAGCAAATTGCGTGGAGGGTGTGGAAAGTCTGCAGAGGGATCTGGATAGGCTGAGCGAGTGGGCGAGGACCTGGCAGATGAAGTATAATGTTAGCAAGTGTGAGGTTATCCACTTTGGCAGGAATAATAGTAGGATGTATTATTATTTAAAGGGCGAAAATCTGCAGCATGCTACGGTGCAGAGCGACCTGGGGGTCCTTGTGCATGAGTCTCAAAAACTCAGTCTGCAGGTGATCAAGAAAGCGAATGGTATGCTGGCCTTTATAGCGAGGGGGTTAGAATATAAAAATAGGGAAGTCTTGCTGCAGCTGTACAGGATACTGGTGAGGCCGCAACTGGAGTAGTGTGCGCGATTTTGGTCGCCGCACTTGCGCAAGGATATATTGGCCTTGAAGGGAGTGCAGAGGAGGTTCACTAGGCTGATACTGGAGATGAGGGGGTTGGACTATGAAGAGAGACTAAATAGACTGGGTCTGTACTCGTTGGAGTTTAGAAGGATGGGGAGGGATCTTATAGAGGTGTATAAGATAATGAAGGGGATGGATAGGGTAGAGATAGAGAGATTCTTCCTGCTTAGAAAGGATGGCAGGACTCGAGGGCACAGCCTCAAGATAAGGGGGGTGGGGCAGTTTAGATTGGAGTTGAGGAGGATCTTCTTCACGCAAAGGGTGGTGAATCTCTGGAATTCTCTGCCCGTTGAAGTGGTGGAGGCTACCTTGCTAAGTATACTTAAGTCATGGGTAGATAGGTTTTTGACAGACAGGGGAATGAAGGGTTATGGGGAGAAAGCGGGAAAGTAGAACTGATCCACTTCAGATCAGCCATGATCTTATTGAATGGCGGGGCAGGCTTGAGGGGCTAGATGGCCTACACCTGCTCCTATTTCCTATGTTCTTATGTACTTAAGTTCACAAGCAGGAATAGACTAAGTTACCAGAAGTGTGAAGGAATGGACTGACACTGTCAACAAGCTGGATGCAAAAAACAACAATTGCGTCCAATGCCTTGCTATTATACAGTAAAGAAACCTGCGCTCACCTGTTGTGGAGCTGCTGGTCGAGCCAGTTGTACTGGTTGGCACTGTTGTGGATGTTCCCTCTGAAAGAGAATAAATCACATTCAAAACCACAAAACTTCAATGCAATTCCTAAACATGCTTCAACGCAGATTCATCACAACACAACTGGATAGATTGGCAACATTAAATATATGTTTGGGTCTCATTGCATCTCTAAGAATGAAATCAGCCTCATGTCAAAGAGACAAATGTCATAGGCTTCAGAATGAGGGTGCTATTATTGAGAAAACAGCTTTGTGCTAATAGAATTGTGAATGTTTAATCAAATAAGGAATCACTCACCAGTTGTGGAACTGGCAGTCGTCTCAGTTGTGCTACTTGTCCTTGTTGTTGTCGTTGATTCTACAGAAGAACAAAACAAAACGTGAAGAACCGATATATCCATCTCAAATGAGGGAGCTTTGAGAGAAATTCAGTTGGGTGCATTTTCCATCGTAATTTGTAAATATAAAATTAATTCAATTTATTTGCTGTCAGATGTCATCCAAACCGCTCGACTGCCAAGGAATTCACATTGCTGTGCAGTCACTGTTGCAACGTGGGTAAGATGTCAATCACCTTGGGCAGAGACCGATTACAGAAAGAGCAACGTGAAATCCTTTTCCTTGAGATGTTGCTTCAAGGATAAACACTGACCAGCCTCCAAAGTATAAAACCTGACTAATCATTGAAATAATGCAGCAAGAACTTTTATTTCTTGTGCACACAGGATCCCAACGGGATGTCTAATCCAGCAGCCAAAACTTCAGTCCCAGTGCTTTCCTTCCTCAGAACACTAATAGATCAAAACTAGATTCTGTGCTCAAAATTCTGAGCTTGATCCCACCATCATCTGATGCGAGAATGTGAAGAATGAAGATCTTGATGGTAGTAGCAAATATTCAAACGAGGACTTAAGGCCGAAGTGGAGAAGCGTTCCATGTGAACAACAGTTGAACATGGGTCAGTCGGTCCTGAGAGGTGGGCGAGTGCCATTCCGAAGGGACAGGCGATGGCCTCTGTTGCCCTCAACCGATCGAAAGGGAGTCGGGTTCAGATCCCTGAATCTGGAGGGGCGGAGAAGGGGGCCTCATGGCATGCAAGAGTTTTTAAAACACGAAATGAATTCAATTCATTTGCTGTCTCAAATCACCCAAAATGCTCGACAGCTAAGGAATTATTATGATCCCACCATCACCTGATGCGAGAATGCGAAGAATGAAGCAAAGCTGACAGAGGGGTTTTCACTAACCAGGAGCTTCAGGTGTAATTGCATTCTTACTTTTAACTCTTTCCAGGAATCAAAGAAGACAACACTTACCGGGTGTGGAACTGGCAGTAGAAGTGGCTGTGCTGGTCATCTCTGTTGATGTAGTTGTTGTTTCTGGAGGAAAACAAAGACTTTCACAATCAATTCACACAACTTGAATCAGGACAGTATTGTAACAGTTAGAACATGAGTCAGCAGGGAATACAGGAGAGAATGTGCAGGGAAGATTAAAGTCTTTTCTGACAGGGGCTCAATTGGATATTAGCGAGTCATTTTATACATTGTGTATTCCATCTGAACCCTAACAAGCTCTCCATCAGAACAGTATCACTGTGAAAGATTCAATTTGGAACACCGAATCCAGTCTCCCTTTATGGTCTCAAACTGTGCTGACAAATAAAATACATTGAAAGCTTAAAACGGGGTTCAGACTAGAACACCATGATACCCTGCACAAAATAGTGATTACTCTGTTATTCAATGAACGATTACCTGCGTTTCGATCTGGAGAAGTTTCCCATTTTTCAAGGCATACAGCTTAATATTCAAAGTTGATCATCACCTTAACTGAATACACTGTTGCTGGGTGGTTTCATGCTATCTCTAATTTAATTTTACAATCTAGTTACCACTTTATAATGTTCTGTACACTGAGACAGGAGAGGCAGAATTTAACATTTATTTCAATTAAGTGTGCGCTCTCAGCTGGCTTTTGAAATAAATCAGAATGAAATTCTGGAACATTGATGCCAACAAACACTGCCCTCTGGCTGGAATGCAGAGTACACCAGGAGAGAACAACAACTGACTTTCACTGACAAGGAGCTGACGTTGTAATAAAACTGCTTGGATCTAAGTCCTTGCAACGTATAATGAAAGAGGAATCACTCACTAGTTGTGGAGCCGGTGGTTGAGCCAGTTGTTGTTGGTGACACCGTTGTACTTGTTAACTCTGAAAAATATTAAATACATTCAAAGTCACAAAGCTCTGACTCAGTTGGTGACGAACATTTATACATTACCAAGCAAGATGGTATGATCTGTGCCAAATAAATCCAAGAAAATTATTCAGGTAAAACTGCTGCTCAAGTCAAAAACTAATCAGACAAAGATCTTGAAGATGGAAGCATTTGAGTTTAAAGCTGGAAATACTGAAATAGTGAAAACAAATTTGTGCTTTCATTAATAGAAAACTTGACTCACCAGTTGTGGAACTGGCAGGAGACTCAGATGTGATGCTTGGCACTGTTGTTGAAGTTGTTTCTTCTGAAGAGGAGAGAAATTATTTACAACCACAGCACAGAATTTTGAATTGGGACACTATTGAGACATTTTAGTTACTACATAAAGTAAAAGAGTGTTCACTACATGTTTGAAAACTCTTCTACAAATCCCCAATCAATTTCCCTGCCATAATATAAAGCGTGTTTCCTTCTACATGAGAGACAAGTTCCCCCCTATGGAATGACAGCATTGTTACGGTACAGAAGGAGGCCACTTGGCTCATTGTGGCAGCACCCAGTGGGATATCATGTGGCTATCTTTCCTCAAGGTCACAATTGTGAAACCGATCGCATCCAGAATATCTACATTCAAAACAGTGGTGACTTTGGAAGTACTAGTCATCTTTGTGCACCTCATAGAACTTCAGACTGGAACATAACATTTCCCTTCATTAAACTAAAATTGTTTCTCTTCACAGATGCTGCCACCACCTTATACTTCTGTACATCTTATCCCCTGGAATAGGTAAGCAACCTGCAACTAAGTCAGGAAATCCTTGTGGAGATTATTTGACTCAAAGCCCTCATACAGGCAACGTGCGGCTTCAGTTGCTCATAACTCAAATCTCAGTCCGTTCCACACCCAATATTCAAACGTGGATGCGAGAACAAGTGGAAACCCACAGCTTCGACTGTCAGTTATTCAACAAACCCATCTGTACGTCCAGGTAATAATAGTAGAATTCACTGAAGATCACCAACATTGCATTAAAAAATCATGGTGACGTCTACCCTGTCCTGACTTTCTGGATGAAATTTCAAAAAGTCTGTTTACAATAAAATTAAAGGGTCTGTGGTCAGTCATAAAGAAGTTTTACAATTATAATTTTCATTAAATCAAAACCAGATTTCTATAATAGTTACTCAAATAGTCTATTCCTGCTTGTGGACAGAAGTTAAGTTACCAGAAGTATAAAGGAATGCCCTTTCATTGTCAAGGAGCTGGATGCAGATAATAACACTTGTGCCTGACACCTTACTACTATACAGTGAAGAAACTAGCACTCACCTGTTGTGGAGCTGCTGGTCGAGCCAGTTGTACTGGTTGGCACGACTGTAGTTGTTCCCTCTGAAAGAGAATAATCACATTCAAAACAACAAATCTTCAATGCAATTCCTAAACATGCCTTAATGGAGATTCATCCCAAGACAACTGGATAGATAGGCAACATGTTTGGATCTCATTACATCTCTGAAAATGAAATGAGCCCCTTGTCAAGGAGACAAATGTCATCTGCTTCGCAATGAGGGTGCTATTATTGAAAAAACATCTGTGTGCTAATAGAATTGTGAATGTTTATTGAAAGAAGGAGTCACTCACCAGTTGTGGAACTGGCAGTCATCTCAGTTGTGCTACTTGTCCCTGTTGTTGTCATTGATTCTACAGAAGAACAAACAAACCGTGAAGAACGATATATCCATCTCAAATGGATTTGAGAGAAATACCAATTGGGTGCATTTTCCATCGTTTAAAAGAAAGTTTGTAAATATGAAATGAATTCAATTCATTTGCTGTTTCAAATCACCCAAAATGCTCGACAGCCAAGAAATTATTATGATCCCATCATCATCTGATGAGAGGATGTGAAGAATGAAGCAAAGCTGACAGAGGGGTTTTCACTAACCAGGAGCTTCAGGTGTAATTGCATTCTTACTTTTAATTCTTTCCAGGAATCAAAGATGACAACACTTACCAGGTGTGGAACTGGTAGCAGAAGTGGCTGTGCTGGTTGTCTCTGTTGATGTTGTTGTTTCTGAAGGAAAACAAAGACTTTCACAATCAATTCACACAACTTGAAAGATCTAGAACAAGAGTCAGCAGGGAATACATGAGAGAATGTGCAGAAAAGATTAAAGTCTTTTCCTACAGGGGCTCAATTGGATGTTAGCGAATCATTTTATACATTGTGTATTCCATCTGAACCCTGACAAGCTCTCCATCAGAAGAGTATCACTGCGAAAGATTGAACTTGGAACACCAATTCCAGTCTCACTTTATGGTCTCAAACTGTACTGACAAATAGAATACACTGAAAGCTTAAAAGGGGATTCAGACTAGAACACCATGATACCCTGCACAAAATAGTGATTACTATTATTCAATAAAAAATTACCTGCATTTCAATCTGGAGAAGTTTCTCATTTATCAATACGTACAGCTCAATATTCAAAGATGATTATCATATTCACTGAATACACTGTTGCCAGATGGTTTCATGTTATCTTTAATTTAGTTTTACAATCTAGTTACCACTTTCTATATGTTCTGTCCACAGACAGGAGAGGCAGATTTTAAGATTTATTTCAATCAAGTGTGTGCTCTCAGCTGGCTTTTGGAATGAATCAAAACAAAATTCTGGTCAACACTGATGTCAATAAACACTGTCCACTGGCTGGAATGGAAGAATACACCAGGAGAGAAAGGCAACAGACTTTCACAGACAAGGAGCTGACAATGTAATGAAACCACTTGCATCTAAGTCCTTGCAACATATAATGAAAGAGGAATCCTCACCAGTTGTGGAGCCAGTGGTTGAGCCAGTTGTTGTTGGTGACACTGTTGTACTTGTTAACTCTGAAAAATATTAAAGATGTTCCAAATCACAAAGCTCTGACTCAACTGGTGAAGAACATTTATGCATTATCAAGCAAGATTATATGATTTGTGACAAATAAAATCCAAGAAAATAATTAAGGTAAAACTGCTGCACAAGTCAAAAATTAAATCAAAGACCTTGAAGATGGAACTAATTGAGTTTAAAGCTAGAAATACTGAAAATAAATTTGTGCATTCATTTATAGAAAACGTGACTCACCAGTTGTGGAACGGGCAGTAGACTCAGATGTGGTGGTTGGCACTGTTGTTGAAGTTGTTTCTTCTGAAGAGGAGAGAAATTATTTACAACCACAGAATTTTAAATTGGGACAGTATTCAGTCAATTTAGTTCTAACATAAAATAAAAGAGTGTTTACTATGTGTTTGAAAACTCTTCTCCAAATCACCAGTCAATTACCCTGCCATAATATAAAGTGTGGTTCCTTCTACACGAGAGACAAGTTCTCCACTGTAGAATGACAGAACTGTTACGGTACAGAAGGGGGCCACTTGGCTCACTGTGGTAGCACCCAGTGGGGTATCACGTGGCTATCTTTCCTCAAGGTCACAATTGTGAAACCAATCGCATTCAGAATATCTACATCCAAAACAGTGGTGACTCTGGAAGTACTAGTTGTCTTTGAACACCTAATGAACTTCAGACTGGAACACAACATTACCCTTCATGAAACATTTTGCACTGTTCAAAATGTGAGAATTAGCAGAAACTCACAGCTTCTATTGTCAGTTATTCGACAAGCCCATCTGGAGATAATTCCTGTATGTCCGGATATTAAGAGCAGAATTCACTAAAGATCACCAACACCGCATTAAAAAACCATGGTGATGTCTAGCCTATCCTGACTTTCTAGAAGTTTCTAGAAGTCTGTTTACAATAAAAATAAAGGGTTTGACCTCAATGGTCAGTCATAAGGAAGTTTTACAATTATATTCCCAATAGATCAAAACCAGATTTCTTTAATAGTTAAGTAACCTCTGTCCACAAGCAGGAATAGACTAAGTTACCAGAAGTGTAAAGGGATGCACTTTCACTGCCAACAAGCTGGAAGCTTGACTGAATATACACTTGCTATTATACATTGAAGAAACCAGCACTCACCAGTTGTGGAGCTGCTGGTCGAGCCAGTTGTAGTTGTTGACACTGTTGTAACTGTGCTCTCTGAAAAAACAATTATCACATTCAAAACTACAAAACTTCAATGCAATTACTAAACATGCCTTAATGGAGATTCATCCCAAGACAACTACCCCAACTGGGTAGATATGTAACATTAAATATATGTTTAGATTTCATTACATTTCTGAAAGTGAAATCAGGCTTCACAAGTGAAGTCATATGCTTCTTAAGGAGGATGCTATTATTATTGTGGCTGAGGCATTGAACAGGTATTTTGTGTTAGTCTTCACAGTGGAAGACACAAATAACATGCCAAAAATTGATGACAGAAAGGCTATGGCAGGTGAGAACCTAGAAACTATTACCATAAGAGGTAGTGTGGGCAAGTTAATGGGACTAAAGGTAAACAAGTCTCCTGGTCCTGATGGAATGCATCCCAGGGTACTGAAAGAGATGGTGGAAGAAATAACAAATGCACGAGTGTAGTTTACCAAAATTCGCTGGACTCTGGGATGGTTCTTGCAGATGGGAAAACAGCAAATGTGATGCCACTATTTAAAAAAGGAGGTAGGCAAAAGGCAGGTAACTATAGGCCAGTTAGCTTAACTTTTGTAGTTGGGAAAATGCTGGAACGTATCATCAAGGAAGAACTAGCGAGACATCTGGATATAAATTGTCCCATTGGGAAGACGCAGCATGACTTCATGAAGGGAAGGTCATGTTTGACTAATTTGGTGGAATTCTTTGAGAATATTACATGTGCAGTGGACGATGGGGAACCTGTGGATGTGGTATATCTGGATTTCCAGAAGGCATTTGACATGGTGCCGCACCAAAGACTGCCACATCAGATTAAGTTGCACGGTGTTACATGTAATGTATTAGCATGGATAGAGGATTGGTTAACTAACAGAATGCAAGGAGTGGGGGTAAATAGGTGTTTTCCTGGTTGGCAATTAGTGACTAGTGGTATGCCTCAGGGATCAGTGTTGGGGCCGCAATTGTTTACGATTTACGTAGATAATTTGGAGTTGGGGACCAAGTGTACTGTGTCAAAATTGGCAGATGACATGAAGATGGGGGGGCAGAGCAAAGTATGCAGAGGATGCTGAAAGACTACAAGGGACAGAGATAGTCTAATTGAGTGGGCAAGGATTTGGCACATGGAGTACAATGTTGATAAAGGTCATCCATTTTGAAAGGAATAACAGCAAAATGGGCTGTTACTTAAATGGTAAAAAAATTGCAGCATGCTGCTGTGCAGAGGAACCTGGGTGCTCTTGTGCAGGAATCTCAAGGAGTTGGTTTGCAGGTGCAGCAGGTAATTAAGGCAGCAAATGGAATTTTGCCCTTTATTGCGAGAGGGATGGAGTTTAAAAACAGCAAGGTTATCTTGCAGCTCTATAAAGGTGCTAGTGAGGCCACACCTGGAGTACTGTGTACAGTTTTGGTGTCCTTACTTGAGAAAGCATATACTGGCACTGGAGGGGGTACAGAGGAGATTCACTAGGTTCATTCTGGAATTGAGAGGGTTGGCTTATGAGGACAGACTAAGTAGACTGGGGCTATACTCATTGGAATTATGAAGGGAATAGATAAGATAGAAGCGGGAAAGTTGTTTCCACTGGCGGGTGAAACTACAAATAGGGGGCATAGCCTCAAAATAAGGGGAAGCAGATTTAGGACTGAGTTGAGGAGGAACTTCTTCACACAAAGGGTTGTGAATCTGTGGAATTCCTTGCCCCGTGAAACAGTTGAGGCTACCTCATTGAATATTTTTAAGACAAGGATAGATACATTTTTGAACAGTAGAGGAATTAAGGGTTATGGTGAGGGACGGGTAAGTGGAGCTGAGTCCATAAAAAGATCAGCCATGATCTTAGTGAATGGCGGAGCAGGCTCGAGGGGCCAGATGGCCTATTCTTGCTCCTAGTTGTTACGCTCTTACGTTCTAATTGAAAAAAACATTTTTGTGCTAATAGAATTGCGAATGTGTATTGAAAGAAGGAATCACTCACCAGTTGTGGAACTGGCAGTCGTCTCAGTTGTGCTGCTTGTCCTCGTTGTTGATTCTACAGAAGAACAAACAAAAGCGTTATGAACCGCAATATCCATCTCGAATGGGAGAGCTTTGAGAGAAATTACCAATTGGGCTCATCATTTAAGAGAGTTTGTAAATACGAAATGATTTCAATTCATTGGCTGCATCATATCACCCAAGAAATTATCATTGTTGTGCAGTCACTGTTGCAATGTAAGGTGTCAATCAACTTGGGCAGAGACCGATTACAGAAAGAGCAACGTGAAATCCATTTCCTTGGGATGTTGCTTCAAGCATCAACATTGGCCAGCCTCCTAAATATAAAACCTGACTAGATGATTGAAGTAATGCAGCAAGAACTTTTATTTGGGCGGCACGATGGCAGTGGTTAGCACTGCTGTCCCATAGCACTAGGGTGTCAGGCTTGATGCCCGGCATGGGTCACTGTCTGTGTGGAACGTGCACAATTCTCCCTGTGTCTGCGTGGGTTTCCTCCCACCGTCCAAAGATGTGCGGGTTAGGTTAATTGGCCATGATCAACTGACCATAGTGTCAGGGAGATTGGCAGGGAAAATATGTGGAGTAGGCGGTGTGGGGCCTGGGTGGGATTGAGGTTGGTGCAGACACGATGCGCCAAATGACTTCCTTTTGCACCGTAGGGATTCTATAATTCTATTTCACCAGCATATGCACACAAGATCCCGATGGAATGTCTAATCCAGCAGCCAAAACTTCAGTCCAGTGCTTTCCTTCCTCAGAACATCAAGATCAAAACTAGATTCTGTGCTCAAAATTCTGGAGGTGAATTTGATCCCACCATCACCTGATGCGAGAATGTGAAGAATGAAGCAAAGCTGACAGAGGGGTTTTCATTAACCAGGAGCTATATATTCTTACTTTTAATTCTTTCCAGGAATCAAAGGAAACAACACTTACCAGGTGTGGAACTGGCAGAAGAAGTGGCTGTGCTGGTTACCTCTGTTGATGTAGTTGTTGTTTCTGGAGAAAAACAAAGACTTTCACAATCAATTCACACAACTTGAATCAGGACAGTATTGAAAGAGTTAAAACTTGAGTTAACAGGGAATACATGAGAGAATGGCAGAAAAGATTAAAGTCTTTTCCTACAGAGGCCCAATTGGATATTAGCGAGTCATTTTATATCTTGCGTATTCCATCTGAACCCTGACAAGCTCTCCATCAGAAGAGTATCACTGTGAAAGATTGAATTGGGAACACTGATTCCAGTCTCCCTTTATGGTCTCAAACTGTACTGACAAATAGAATACACAAAGCTTAAAAGGGGATTCAGACTCGATCACAATGATACCCTGCACAAAATAGTGATTACTCTGTTATTCAATAAACAATTACCTGCATTTCGATCTGGAAAAAAGTTTCCCATTTATCAGTATGTACAGCTCAATATTCAAAGATGATTATCACCTTAACTGAATACACTGTTGCCGAGTGGTTTCATGTTATCTTTAATTTAATCTTACAGTCTAGTTACCACTTAAAATGTTCTGTACACTCAGACAGGAGAGGCAGATTTTAAGATTTATTTCAATCAAGTGTGTGCTCCCAGGTGGCTTTTGGAATAAATCAAAAGTCTGGAACATTGATGCCAATAAACACTGCCCTCTGGCTGGAAAGGCAGAATACACTGGGAGAGAAAGGCAACAGACTTTCACAGACAAGGTGCTGACGATGTAATGAAACCGCTTGTATTGAAGTGCTTGCCATGTATATTGAAAGAGAAATCACTCACCAATTGTGGAGCCAGTGGTTGAGCCAGTTGTTGTTGGTGACACTGTTGTACTTGTCGACTCTAAAAATATTAAAGATGTTTAAAGTCACAATACTCTGACTCAATTCATAAATGCACATTTATGCATTATCAAGCTAAGATGACATGATTTGAGCCAAATAAGTCAAAGAAAATAATTAAGGTAAAACTGCTGCGCAAGTCAAACACTAAATCAAAGATCTTGAAGATGGAAGTAATTGAGTGTAAAGCTGGAAATACTGAAATAGTGAAAATAAATTGTGCTCATTAATAGAAAACATAACTCACCAGTTGTGGAACTGGCAGGAGACTCAGATGTGGTGCTTGGCACTGTGGTTGAAGTTGTTTCTTCTGAAGAGGAGAGAAATTATTTACAAGCACAGCACAGAATTGTGAATTGGTACAGTATTGAGAGTGTTTTAAAAGACGTACCAGTTATTACACAAACTAAATATCCTTCACTAAGGGTTTGAGAACACTTTTACAAATCCCCAAATGCTTACCCTACCAATAATATGATGTGTGTTTCCTTCTGAACAAGGTGATGTGTTTCACTACAGAATTACATAAGTGTCTTGGGACTGGATTAGGCCATTTTGCCCGTCGTGTCAACACTCAGGTGGGAACCATGAGGGTATCAGTTTCAACGTTTTATTTGAGACACGGAAAGCAACTAGTCCACCTACATCCTGGACAGTAGCGGCTGTTAGAATAGAGGTGGATTTCAAGTGCCTAATGGAACTTCAGATTGAAACAAAATATTATCGTTCATACAACATTTGGCAAAGGTTGAATTGTAATTGTGACAACAATGTGGAAACTCTCAGCTTCTACTCTGTTATTGAGCAGCTCAATACCTGCTGACCCATCTGGGAACAATTCCTGATGATCCAGATTATAAAAAGGCATTTCACTGAAGCTCATCCAGCAACGTATAAATAATCACTCCTGGTGACCTCTAGCATGCTCTGAGTTTCTATCAAAACTGCAAAGTGTCTTCCTTCACTATGAGAAAAAGGGACTGACCTCAATTGTCAACATTAAAGGATATTTTTCAGTTGTATTTTAATAAACTGGAACAAGGACCTGAATCCTCCGATGTTGTACACCTCACCACCACTACCAGTGAGAGAAAAGAATTTGGTGCTCAGCCAAATCTCCATTCACTGAAGTGGGATTGGAGAATCCCAACCACAAGTGAAGTCAGCGAACCATGCTCAAGATTTCTTCAAAGATTAAATGAAAAACATTTGATCATTAGTAGGAATGGATCAAGTTGCTGGGAGTGTAAAGGAATGGACTTTCACTGTCAATGAGATGAAGTTGAAAAGTAAGAATTGTGTCTAAGGCTATACACGCTTGTGTCTATTATACACTGAAGAAACCAGCACTCACCAGTTGTGGAGCTACTGGTCGAGCCAGTTGTAGTTGGTGACACTGTTGTGGTTGTGCTCTCTGAAAGACAATAATCACAATCAAAACAGTCTCATGTCAAGCAGGAGGAGATGATATGCTTCATAGTGAGGATGCTGAAATGGGGAAAATCATTTGTGTGTGAATAGAATTGCGAATGTGTATTGAATGATGCAGAAATAGTGAAAATACATTTGCCTGTTCATTAATAGAAAACATGACTCACTAATAGCGAAAATAGGAGACTCAGATGTGGTGGTTGGCACTGTTGTTGAAGTTGTTTTTTCTGAAGAGGAGAGAAATTATTTCCAATCAATGCTCGGAATTCTGAATTGGGACAGTATTGTGGAGCTTAGTTATTACTTAAAGTAAAAGAGTGGTCACTAAAGAGGAACCACTCACCAGTTGTGGAGCCAGTTGTTGTTGGTGACACTGTTGTACTTGTCAACTCTGAAAAATATTAAATATATTCAAAATCACAATGCTCTGATTCAATTGGTGAAGAACATGTATGCATTATCAAGCAAGATTATACGATTTGTGACAAATAAATCCAAGAAAATAATTAAGGTAAAACTGCGGCACAAGTCAAAAATTAATCAGACAAAGATCGTGAAGATGGAAGTAATTGAGCTTAAAGCTGGAAATACTGAAATAGTGAAAATAAATTTGTATGTTCATTAATAGAAAACTTGACTCACCAGTTGTGGAACTGGCAGGAGACTCAGATGTGATGCTTGGCACTGTTGTTGAAGTTGTTTCTTCTGAAGAGGAGAGAAATTATTTACAACCACAGAATTTTGAATTGGGACAGTATTAAGTCAATTTAGTTGTTACATAAAATAAAAGAGTGTTCACTATGTGTTTGAAAACTCTTCTACAAATCACCAATCAATTACCCTGCCATAATATAAAGTGTGGTTCCTTCTACACGAGAGACAAGTTCTCCACTGTAGAATGACAGAACTGTTACAGTACAGAAGGGGGCCACTTGGCTCATTGTGATAGCACCCAGTGGGGCATCATGTGGCTATCTTTCCTCAGGGTCACAATTGTGAAACCAATCGCATCCAGAATATCTACATCCAAAACAGTGGCGACTCTGGAAATACTACTTCTCTTTGAACACGAAATGGAACCTCAGACTGGAGCACAACATTACCCTTCATGAAACATTTGGCATAGTTCAAAATATGGATGTGAGAACAAACGGAAACTCACAGCTCCTACTGTCAGTTATTCGACAAACCCATCTGGAGACAATTCCTGTATGTCCAGATAATAAGAGCAGAATTCACTGAAGATCACCAACACTGCATTAAAAAACTATGGTGACGTCTAGTTTGTCCTGATTTCTGGATGAAATTTCAAAATGTCTGTTTACAATAAAATTAAAGGGTCTGACCTCAATGGTCAGTTATAAGGAAGTCTTACAATTATGTTTTCATTAAATCAAAACCAGATTTCTATAGTAGTTAATCAAATAATCTCTGTCCACAAGCAGGAATAGACTAGGTTTCACTGCCAACAAACTGGATGCAAAAAAAATACTTGTGTTTGATGCCTTGTTATTATACAGTGAAGAAACCAATGCTCACCTGTTGTGGAGCTGCTGGTCGAGCCAGTTGTACTGGTTGGAACTGTTGTAGTTGTTCCCTCTGAAACAGAATAAATCACATTCAAAACCACAAAACTTCAATGCAATTCCTAAACATGCTTTAATGCCGATTCATCACAACACAACTGGATAGATTGGCAACATTAAATATATGTTTGGGTCTTATTACATCTCTAAAAATGAAATCAGTCTCGTGTCAAGGAGACAAATATCATAGGCTTCACAATGAAGGTGCTATTATTGAGAAAACATCTTTGTGCTAATAGAATTGTGAATGTTTATTGAAATAAGGAATCACTCACCAGTTGTCAAACTGGCAGTCATCTCAGTTGTGCTGCTTGTCCCTGTTGTTGATTCTGCAGAAAAACAAACTAAACTGTTAAAAACCGATGTATCCATCTCGAATCGGGGAGCTTTGAGAGAAATTATCAATTGGGTCCATTTTCCATCGTTTAAAAGGGAGTTTGTGAACATGAAATGAATTCAATTCATTGGCTGCCCGATATCACCCAAAATGCTCGACAGCCAAGGAATTAACATCGCTGTGCAGTCACTGTTGCAATGTGGGTAAGATGTCTATTAACTTGGGACAGAGACCGATTACAGTAAGAGCAATGTAAAATCCATTTCCTTGAAATGTTGCTTCAAGTATAAACACTGACCAGCCTCCTAAATATAAAACCTAACTAATTATTGAAATAATGCAGCACGAACTTTTATTTCACCAGCAGGTGCACACAAGATCCCAACAGGATGTCTAATCCAGCAGCCAAAACTTCAGTCCAGTGCTTTCCTCCATCAGAATACTAACAGACCAAACTAGTTTCTGCGCTCAAAATTCCGGAGGTGAACTTGATCCCACCATCATCTGTTGCGGGAATGCAAAGAATGAAGCAAAGCTGACAGAGGGGCTTTCACCGACCGGGAGCTTCAGGAGTAAAAGCATTCTCACTTTTAATTCTTTCCGGGTATTAAAAGAAGACAACACTTACCAGGTGTGGAGCTGGCAGCAGAAGTGGCTGTGCTGGTTGTCTCTGTTGGTGTAGTTGTCGTTGCTGAAGAAAAACGAAGACTTTCACAATCAATTCACACAACTCAAAATCAGGACAGGATTGAAAGAGTTAGAACAAGTGTCAGCAGCGATTACATGAGAGAATTTGCAAAAAACAGTTAAGCCTTTTCCTGCAGGAGTCCAATTGGGCATTAGCAAGTCATTTTATATATTGTGTATTCCATCTGAACCACTGACAAGCTCTCCATCACAACAGCATCACTGTGTAAGATTGAATTTGATACACCGATTCCAGTCTCCCTTTAATGGTCTCAAACTGTGCTGACAAATTACTTTGAAAGCTTAAAAGCAGATTCAAACAAGAACACGATGATCTAGTGCACAAAGTGGTGATTACTCACAGTTATACAATAAATGATTATCTGGCTTTCAATCGGGAGAAATTGAAATAACCATTGAAATAATGAACCAGGAACCTTTATTTCACCAGCATGTGTGCACGTAAGATATCGACAGAATGCCTAATTCAATGATGATGATCACCTTCACTGAATAATCTGTTGCCAAGGGGTTTGGTGTTATTTTTAAATCTAGTTTTACAATTTGAGTTACCAGATTAAGATGTGTTGTGTGCACTAAGTCAAGAGAGGCAGATTTTAAAATTTATTCAGATCAATTGTGTGCCCTTAGCTGGCTTTTGGAATATAAATCAAAATGAAATTTTAGTCAACACTGAAGCCAATAAATACTGCCTTCTGGCTGGAATGGAAGAATACACTGGGGTAGAAAGGCAACTGACTTTCACAGACAAGGAGCTGACGATGTAATGAAACTGTTTGTATCTAAGTGCTTGCAATGTATAATGAAAGAGAACTCACTCACCAGTTGTTGATGGTGACACTGTTGTACTTGTTAACTCTGAAAAATATTAAATACAAATCGAAGTCACAAAATTATGACTCAATTTATAAAGAACATTTATATGCATTATCAAGCCAAGATGACATGATTTGCACCAAATAAATGAAAGAAAATAAATAATATTACTGCACATTTGACAAGAACTAATAAGAGAAAGATTTTGAAGAAGGAGGTAACCGAGTTTATACTGAAAGTGCTGAAATAGTAAAAATATTTTTTATGTTCATTAACAGAATTTGTGCTTTCATTAATAGAAAACATGACTGACCAGTTGTGGAACGGGCAGTAGACTCAGATGTGGTGGTTGGCACTGTTGAAGTTGTTTGTTCTGAAGAGGAGAGAAATTATTTATGACTACAGCACAGAATTTTGAACTGAGACAGTATTGTGACAGTTTCAAAGGAATTATTGGCTATTACATTAATTAATAAGGAGAGTTCACAGGTTTGAGAACTCTTCCACAAATTCCCAAACAGTTACCTTGACATGATAATAAAGTCTGTTTCCTTCTACACGAGTAACACGCTTTCCACTATAGAATTACAGAAATGTTCTGGCACAGGAGCCCACCACTTGGCTATCATGAGAGCACCCAGGTAGGAAATTAGGAGGTCATATTTACAACATCGAACAGATTCAGCAAATCTACATCCCGGACAGTGGTGGCTAATAAAATACGCTTGGATCTTGAATGCTGAATAGAACTTCAGACTGGAACCAAGCATTATTCTTCATGAAACATTTAGCAAAAGGTTGAAATGTAGATGTGACAACAGCGTGGCAAGTTGCCCTCTCATTTATTCCGCTCAATATCTGCAAACCAAACTGAAGACAATTCCTGATTGCCCAGACAATAAAACGGGAATTAATTGATGTACGACATCATTGCATGAAACAAGGACCCCAATTCTCCAATGTTGGATGCCTTGTCACCACTACAAGCCCTAAAAGAGAATGGAAAAATCTCCATGCACTGAATTGGGACCGGAGATTCCTAGCCTCAAGCGAGTTCGGAGGTTCCAGGTCCAGATTCCTTCAAAGTTTAAATGAAAGAAAGTCGTCCAGGAGTGGGAATGGATTAGGTTGCTGGAAGTGCAATGGAATGGACTTTCACCGTCAATGAGATGAAGTGGAAAAAATAAGAAACCAGTACTCACCAGTTGTGGGGCTACTGGTCGAGCCAGTGGTAGTTGGTGGCACTGTTGTAGTTGCACTCTCTGAAAGATAATAATCTCATTCAAAACCACAAACTCCAATGGAATCCCGAAACACACCGTAATGGAGATTCACCACAAGACAACTGGACAGATCTATGACATGAGATATATGTTTCCATCACATTACAACACTCAAAATCAAAACTAGCAGGGGGAGGTAATATGATTCATAGGCACGATGCTGAAAAGAGAAAACAACATTTTTATGTTAACAGAATTGCAAATGTGTATTAAAAGAAGGAATCACTCACTAATTGTGGAACTGGCAGTCACCTCAGTTGTGCTGCTTGCCCTTGTCTTTGTTGTCGATTCTACACAAGAGGAAAGAAAACTGTTAAGAATGACTGTTGCAGGGCAACATCAGGGATCATGTCTTTCATATTTTAATTTGTGTGTCCATTCATATTTTGTTTGTTTTCAGTGTAATAAATGCAGAGTTACATGGGGCAATCAGAGACAGACAGGCCTCACCAGAAGGGAAGAGAGGGTTAATACAGACAGCTAGAGTCTACTCTGCTGACAGATAATGATGAACGCACGCTATCAACTTCAAATAATAACGCACAAGAGATCTTTGAGTTATCACGATAATGGGAGAACTGGCATTAAGATAACCCAGGCTTCATACAATCCAAGGAAGCCACAGTCTTCTGTAAAACATGACCAGCTAGTGAGGGGGAGGGGAGTGGGGGTAGCAATTAATGCATCATTGTAGATTGGTTGGGCAAACACACGTTTTGACATTATAAACGGATACATCCAGAAAAATGATTAGCAGGGGTGGAGTGAACAACGTATTTTGCATAATGAGATGGGAAGAACCATCTTGTATCTAACTCTAGGAATTAATATGATAACGTAAAACTTTGTGAATCTACGACATGCAGAGAGAACTTGCAGGCAACCTGGGATTTTCAGGTCTGAGTCCATCTCTCCTTCATGCATGTGGAATAAAAACTTTTCTTGAAGTTCGGCATGGTCTCCAAGGCTCAACTCGTCCCCGTTTCCCAATGACGTTGAGCATTTCCCAACATTTAAAAAAGAGAGTTTGTGAATATGAAATGAATTCAATTCATCTGCTACCTGGTATCACCCAAAATTCTCGACAGCCAAGAAATTACCATTGTTGTGCAGTCACTTTGCAACATGGGTAAGGTGTCAATCAACTTGGGCAGAGACCGATTATAGAAAAATCAACGTGAAATTCCTTTCCTTGAGATGTTTTGTCAAGCATAAGCACTGACCAGCCTCCTAAAGATAAAACCCAACTAATCATTGAAATAATGCAGCAAGAACTTTTCTTTCACCAGTATGTGCACACAAGATCCCAATGGAATGTCTAATCCAACAGCCGAGAGATCAGCCTGTGTTTTTCTTCCCCAGTAGAATACTAAAAATCAAACTAGATTTTGTGCTCCAGGCTCTGGAGGTGGACCAGCAACTTCTGACACAAGAATGTGAAGAATGAAGCAAAGTTGATAGAGGAGTTTTCACTGACCAGGGGTTTGAGGTGTAATAGCATTCTTACATTTAATTACTTGCAGGAATCGAAGAAAACAACACTTACCAGTTGTGGAACTGGCAGTAGAAGTGGCTGTGCTGGTTGTCTCTGTTGATGTAGTTGTTGTTTCTGAAGGAAAACAAAGACTTTCACAATCAATTCACACAACTTGAATCAGGACAGTATTGAAACAGTTAGAACATGAGTTAGCAGGGAATACATGAGAGAACGTGAAGAAAAGATTAAAGCCTTTTCTTATAGGTGTCAACTGGATATTTGTGTGGCATTTTATACATTGTACATTCCATCTGCACCACTGCCAAGCCCTCCATCGGGCTATCAGTGAAAGATTGAATTTGGAATACCGATTCCAATCTCCCTTTATATTCTCAAACTGTGCTGACAAATAGTATACGTTGAAGCTTAAAAGGGGATTCAGGCAAGATGCAATGGTACCCTGTATAAAATAGCAATTACTCTGTTATTCAATAAACAAATACCTGGATTACAATCTGGAGAAATTTACAATATATTGAGTTGTAAAGTTCAAAATTCAGTGATAGTTATCAGCTTTACTGAATAAACTGGTGCCAAATAGTTTAATGTTATCTTTAACTTAGTTTTACAATCCAGTTACCAGATTAAGATGCGTTGTGTATACCAAGTCAGGAGAGGCAGATTTTAAAATTTATTAGGTCAAGCGTGCACTCTCAGGTGGCTTTTGGAAATAAATCAAATCAAAACAAAATTCTGGTCAACATTGATGCCAATAAACACTGCCCTCTGGCTGGAATGGAAGAATACACTAGGAGAGAAAGGCAACAGACTTTCACAGGCAAGGAGCTGATGATGTAATGAAACCGCTTGTATCTAAATCCTTGCAATGTATAAAAAGAGAGAGAAATCGCTCACCAGTTGTGGAGCCAGTGGTTGAGCCAGTTGTTGTTGGTGACACTGTTGTACTTGTTAACTCTGAAAAATATTAAATATATGCAAATTCACAAACCCTGACTCAAATCATACGAACATTTGTGCATTATCAAGCTAAGATGTTATGATTTGTGCCAAATAAATCAAAGAAAATAATTTAGTGTAATTATTGCACATTTTGAGAAATAATAAGACAAAAATTTTGAAGAAGGGAGTGAGCTTATAGCTGAAAATACTAAAATGGTAACTTTGTGTGCTCATTAATATAAAAATTCACTCACCAGTTGTGGAACTGGCAGGAGACTCAGATGTGATGGTTGGCACTGTTGTTGAAGTTGTTTCTTTTGAAGAGAGAAATTATTTACAACCACAGCACAGTATTTTGAACAGGGACAGTATTGTGACAGTTTTAAAAGAATTATTAGTTATTAAATTAATTAAAAGAAAGTTAACTACAGGTTTGAGAACTCTTGTACAAATCCTTAAACAATTGCCCTGTTATTATTTAAGTGTGCTTCCTTTTACAAGAGTGACAAGTTCTCCACTATAGAATTACAGAAATTATGGCACAGGAGGCCACCACTTGGCTCATCCTGTCAGCACCCAGGTGGGGAATTATAAGGATAACATTTTTTCAAGGTCATATTTAAGACACTGATCGGATTCAGCAAATCCACATCCCAGATGGTGCTGATTGTTAAAATATGCATGGGCCTTGAGCTCCAAATGGAACCTCAGACTGGGACAAAGCATTATCCTTCATGAAACATTTGGCAAAGGTTGAAATGTGGGTGGGCCAACAATGTGGCAAGTTCCCTCTCATTTATTCAGCTCAATTTCTGCAGACCCATCTGGAGACAATTCCTGATTATCCAGATAATAAATTGGGAATGAATCAGTGCTCATCATCACTGTGAATAATTATTCATGATGATGACTAGCCTGCTGTGAGGTTGTATGTGAAATTGTGAAACATCTTCCAATTCTTTCAACAAAGGGGCTGAACTCAACGGTCACTATTAAGGAAGTTTATCAGCTATATTTTAAATAATGTGAAACAAGGGCCCCAATTCTCCAATGTCGTATGCCTCATCACCAATATCAGCTCTAAAGGAGAATCTGGTGTTCAGGAAAATCTCCATGCACTGAAGTGTGACTGGAGCATCCCTGCCTCGAGCAAAATTGGAGATTCCTGGTCTAGATTCCTTCAAAGGTTAAATGAAAAATATCTGTTCATGAGCAGGAATGGATCAAGTTGCTGGAAGTGTAATGGAATAGACTTTCACTGTCAATGAGATGAAGTTGAAAAATAAGAAACCAACACTCACCAGTTGTGGAGCTGATGGTTGAACCAGTGGGAGTTGTTGGCACTGTTGTAGCTGTGCTCTCTGAAAGACAACAATCACATTCAAAACCACTAAACTTCAATGGAATATTAAACATGCTTTAATGGAGATTCATCACAAGACAACTGGACAGATCAAGATGAGATATGTTTCTATCTCATTCCAACTCTCAAAATCAAAATGGCCTCATATCTAGCAGGAAGAGGTAATATGATGCACAGGGAGAAAGCGGGAGAGAGAAAATAACATTGTATGTTGTTAACAGAATTGCTAACGTGCATTGAAAGAAGGAAATCACTCACCAATTGTGGAACCGGCAGTTATCTCAGTTGTGCTGCTTGTCCCTGTTGTTGTTGTTGATTCTACAGAAGAACAAACAAAACCATTAAGAATGACGTTGAGCATATTCCATCATTTAAAAGAGATTTTGCAAATACGAAATGAATTTAATTCATTGTCTGCCCAGTATCACCCAAAATGCTCAACAGCCAAGGAATTATTATTGTTGTGCAGTCATTGTTGCAATATGGGTGAGGTATCAATCATCTTGGGCAGGGTCTGATTACAGAAAGAGCAACGTGAAATTCTTTTCCTTGCAATTTGCTTCAAACATAAACAAACATTGATCAACCTCCTAAAGATAAAACCCAACTAATCATTGAAATAATACAGCAAGAACTTTTATTTCACCATCATGTGCATACAAGATCCCAATGGAATGTCTAATCCAGCAGCCAAAACTTCAGTCCAGTGTTTTGCTTCCTCAACAGAACACAATAAAATCAGACTATATTTTGTGCTCAAGGCCCTTGGATGTGGACCAGCAACATCTGATACGAGAACGTGAAGAATGAAGCCAGAGGGGTTTTCACTGACCAGCTTTTAAGAAGTAATTGCATTCTTACTTTTAATTACTTGTGCAAATGAAAATGACAACACTTACCAAGTGTGGAACTGGCAGTAGAAGTGGCTGTGCTGGTTGTCTCTGTTGATGTAGTTGGTGTTTCTGATGGAAAACAGATACTTTAAGAATCAATTCACACAGTCTGAATCAAGACAGCACTGGAAAAGTTAGAACATGAGACAGCAGGGAATGTGACATAATGTGCAAAAAAGATTAAAGTCTTTTCTTACATGTGTGCAACTAGATGTGAGTGTGGCATTTTATATATTGTATATTCCATCGGCACCACTGTCAAACTCTCCATCAAAACAGTGGCACTATGCAAGATTGAATTTGGAACACTGATTCCAGTCTTACTTCCTTGTCATGAACTATGTTGACAAATAGAATACATTTAAAGCTTAAAGGTGAATTCAGACAACAGTATGGTACCCTGAACAAAATTGTTTTTACTCTGTTATTCAATAAATCATTACCTGGATTACAATCTGGAGAAATTTTTGATATATTGAGTTGTATAGCTCAAAATTCAATGATGATCATCACCCTGACTGAATACACTGGTTTGTGTTTAAATTAGTTTTATAATCTAGTTAACATCTTATGATGCGTTCTGTACACTAAGACAGGGGAGGCAGATCTTAAGGTTCATTCAGATCATGTGTGTGCTATCAGATAGCTATTGAAGTAAACCAAAACCGTCTTGGAGCCAACAATGTGATGATGCTTGTATCTAAGTCCCTGCAACATATAATGAAAGAGACAAATCACTCACCAGTTGTGGAGGCAGTGGTTGAGCCAGTTGTTGTTGGTGACACCGTTGTACTTGTCAACTCTGAAAAATGTTAAAAATATTCCAAGTCACAAGACTCCGAATCAATTCCTAACGAACATTTGTGCATTATCAAGCTATGATGATATGATTTGTGCCAAATATTACAAAGAAAATAAGGGTAATATTATTGCACATTTGATAAGAACTAATAAGAGAAAGATCATGAATAAGTAACAGAGTTTATACTGAAAATACTGAAATAGTAAAAACATTTTTTTGTGTTCATGAATAGAAAATATCACTCACCAGTTGTGGAACTGGCAGGAGACTCAGATGTGCTGGTAGGCACTGTTGTTGAAGTTGTTCCTTCTGAAGAGGAGAGGAATTATTTACAACTGCAGCACAGAATTTTGAACTGGGACTGTATTGTGACAGTTTCAAAGGAATTATTAGTTATTGTAAAGTATAAGAGTTCATTACAGTTCTCCACTCCAGTATTACAGGAATGTTAAGGCACAGGAGACAGCCACGTGGCCCATGTCCCAGCACCTGGGTGGGAATTTTGTCAATATCCTTTCTCAAGGTCATGTTTAAGACACTGAATGGATCCAGCAAATCCCAGACAGTGGTGGCTGATCAAATATGCACAGACCTTGAGCACCGAATGGAACTTCAGACTGAACAAAGCATTATGTTTCATGAAACATTTGTCAAAGATTGAAATGTGGATGTGACAACGTGGCAAGTTCCCCTCATTTATTCAGCTCAATATCTGCAGACAATTCCTCATTGTCCCAGACAATAAAACAGGAATTACTTGGTGCTCATCATCATTGTATGAATAATTATTCATGGTGATAAATAGGTTGGTGAGCAAACTGCACACGGTACAGTGCTGCAGCAGGACATAGGCAAAGAGAAAGGGAAAAGGAACGTAGTAGTGATTGGGGATAGTGGGGTGAAGGGTATTGACACTGTCCTTTGTCACAATGACAAAGTGCACAGAAGGGTGTGTTGTCTGCCTGGTGCTCGGGTCCGGGATGTCACAGCTGGGCTGCAGAGGAACCTGGAGTGGGAGGGTGAGAATCCGGTCGTTGTGGTACATGTGGGTGCCAATGACGTAGGCAAAATGCGAACTGAGGATCTGGGGAGGGAGTATGAAAAGCTGGGAATGGAATTAAAAAGTAGAACCGACAAGGTGGTTATCTCTGGGCTACTGCCTGAACCGTGTGCAGATGGGCGTAGGGTTGACAGGATTAAGGAAGTGAATGGGTGGCTCAGGGATTGGTGTGGGAGGAATGGGTTTGAATTTATGGGACATTGGCACCAGTATTGGGGTAGGTGGGACCTGTTCAGGCGGGATGGGGTTGGTCTGAACTGTGCTGGGACCAGAGTGCTGGCGAATCGAGTAAAGAGGACTGTAGACAGGGCTTTAAACTAATTGGGGGGGGGGGGAGGATGCGAGGGTAGGTGACCTTACGAGGTCTAAAGTTAAGGAGAGTGTACACATAAGGGAAGAGGCCGAGGATGTCCCAATAATAGAGGGAGTAGGGGGCGTGAGTATAGTTGGTGGCGTTGCGGCAAATAGGGTCCAGGTGAAGGCTGGGATGAAAGCACTTTATCTGAATGCACGAAGCATTCGGAATAAAGTGGATGAGCTGATGGCGCAGATCGACACAAACGGATACGATCTGGTGGCCATTACAGAGACGTGGCTGCAGGGTGACAGGGACTGGGAGCTGAATGTACAGGGCTATCAAGTGTTTAGGAAGGATAGGCAGGAGGGAAAAGGGGGGGGCGTAGCTCTGCTGATTAAGGATAGCATCACGGTGGTAGCAAGGGATGATATTGGAGCCAAGGAGCAGAGGGTGGAATCGTTGTGGGTGGAGATTAGGAACAGCAAAGGGAGGAAGACGCTGGTGGGTGTCGTCTATAGGCCCCCGAATAATGATCTGGAGATGGGGCGGGCTGTTAACGCGCAAATAAGTGCAGCGTGCAGGAATGGGAAGACCGTAGTTATGGGGGATTTCAATCTGCATATTGATTGGTCGACCCATGTTGGAGGTGGGGGGCTCGAGGAAGAGTTCTTGGAATGCTGCTGGGATAGTTTCCTCGAACAGTGTGTGTTGGAGCCGACGAGGGAGCGAGCTATCTTGGATCTGGTGCTATGTAATGAAGCGGGCAGAATTAGGGACCTTGTGGTGAAGGATCCTCTTGGGGAGAGTGATCATTGTATGGTGGAGTTTCTGGTGCAGATGGAGGAGGAGAAAGTGGGTTCCCGGACACGCGTCCTTTGTTTGAATAGAGGGGAATACGGTAGGATGAGAGAAGAATTGGTGAATGTGGACTGGGAGAGCGCGTTGGAGGGAGGGTCTGTTGAGGAGCAGTGGAGGATCTTTAAGGAGATCTTTCTTGGTGCTCAACGGAAATTTACTCCGATGGTCAAAAAGGATAGTAGGAGGAGAGGTAATAAGCCGTGGATAACGAAGGAGGTGAAGGAAAGTGTTAAACTAAAAGCGGAGGAATTTAGAGTAGCTAAGAGTAGTGGGCGAGAAGAGGATTGGGAGAGGTTTAAATGTCAACAAAGATTGACAAAGAAGTTGATAAGGAAGGGTAGGAGAAACTATGAAGCTGGGCTAGCGCTTAATATAAAAAAGGATAGCAAGAGTTTTTATAAATATATAAAAAGGAAGAGGCTGGCTAGGGTGAATGTTGGTCCTTTAGAGGATGAGAAAGGGGACCTAGTGGTAGGGGATGGGGATATGGCTAAGGTATTGAATAACTTTTTTGTTTCTGTCTTCACGGAGGAGGACGTGAATAATTTGCCGGGTGTTAGCGATGGAAAGGTGGTAGGACTGGAGGGTCTCAATGACATTACTGTTACTAGAAAGGCGGTGCTCGACAGACTGGAGGGGCTGATTGTGGACAAGTCCACAGGACCGGATGGAATGCATCCGAGGGTTCTGAAAGAAATGGCGGAGGTGATAGTGGATGCGTTGGTGGTTATTTTCCAAACGTCGCTGGATTCCGGGGAAGTGCCGGATGATTGGAAAACGGCTAATGTTACGCCGTTGTTTAAGAAGGGTGCCAGGCAAAAGGCGGGGAATTATAGGCCGGTTAGTTTAATGTCTGTGGTAGGTAAAATGTTAGAATCTGTCATTAAGGAGGAAATTGCGAGGCATCTTGAAGGGAATTGCTTGATAGAGCAGACGCAGCACGGTTTCATTAAAGGGAAGTCGTGTCTGACAAATTTACTGGAGTTCTATGAGGATGTGTCCAGGGCGGTGGATAGAGGAGAGCCGGTGGATGTGGTCTTTCTAGATTTTCAGAAGGCGTTTGACAAAGTGCCTCACAAGAGGTTATTGCAGAAGGTCGAGGGATATGGAGTTGGGGGTAGGGTGTTAGCGTGGATAGAGGATTGGTTGTCAAATAGGAGGCAGAGAGTGGGGGTCAACGGGTGCTATTCGGATTGGCGGATGGTGACTAGTGGAGTGCCCCAGGGGTCGGTGCTGGGGCCTCAGCTTTTTACCATTTATATAGATGATCTGGAGGAGGGAACCGAGTGTAGAGTGTCGAAATTTGCTGATGACACCAAGATTGGGGGAACGGCAAATTGTGCGGAGGGTGTGGAGAGTCTGCAGAAGGATCTAGATAGGCTGGGCGAATAGGCCAGGAAATGGCAAATGGAATTTAATGTTGGCAAGTGTGAGGTGGTCCACTTTGGTAGGAAGAATGGTAGGAAGGACTATTACTTACGGGGCGAAAAACTGCAGCAGGCGACGGTGCAGAGGGACCTCGGGGTCCTTGTGCATGAGTCGCAAAAACCCAGCTTGCAGGTGCAGCAGGTGGTCAGGAAGGCGAATGGGATGCTGGCCTTCATAGCGAAGGGGATTGAATATAAAAGTAGGGAGGTCTTGCTGCAGCTGTATAGGGCATTGGTGAGGCCGCAACTGGAGTACTGTGTGCAGTTTTGGGCGCCGCACCTGCGCAAAGATATTTTGGCCTTGGAGGGAGCGCAGAGGAGGTTTACTAGGCTGATACCGGAGTTGAGGGGGTTGAGCTATGAGGAGAGGCTGAATAAACTGGGCTTGTACTCGTTAGAGTTTAGAAGAATGAGAGGAGATCTCATTGAGACGTATAAGATGATGAATGGGATGGATAGGATAGAGGTGGAAAGACTCTTCCCGCTCAAAAAAGACAATAGGACTAGGGGGCACAGCCTCAAGATAAAAGGGGGGGCGGTTTAGAACGGAGTTGAGGAGGAACTTCTTCACTCAAAGGGTGGTGAATCTCTGGAATTCTCTGCCCGTAGAAGTGGTGGAGGCTGCCTCACTAAATATTTTTAAGACGCGGGTTGATGGGTTTTTGATAGGAGAGGGGATTAAGGGTTATGGGGAGAGGGCGGGAAAGTGGAACTGAGCAGCGACAGATCAGCCATGATCTTATTGAATGGCGGGGCAGGCTCGAAGGGCTGGATGGCCTACTCCTGCTCCTATTTCTTATGTTCTTATGTTCTTATAGCATGCTGTAAGTTTGTATGTGAAATTGCGAAATATCTTCCTTTTCTAAAAACAAAAGGGATAGAACTTAATGGTCGCTATTAAAGGATCTTTAGCAGCTATATTTTAAATAATGTGAAACAAGGATCCCAATTCTCCATTGTCATATGCCTCATCTCCAATATCAGCTCTAAAAGGAGTATTTGGTGCTCAGACAAATCTCCATTTACTGAAGAAGTGTGACTGGAGCACCCCAGCCTTGAGCTAGATTGCAGCTTCCTGGCTCAGATTCCTTCAAAAGTTAAATGAAAAAAAGACGTCCAGGAGTAGGAATGGATTAGGTTGCTGGAAGTGCAATGGGCTAGACTTTCACTGTCAATGAGATGAAGTTGAAAAATAAGAAACCAACACTCACCAATTGTGGAGCTACTGGTCGAGCCAGTGGTAGTTGGTGGCACTGTTGTAGTTGTGCTCTCTGAAAGATAACAATCACATTCAAAACCACAAATTCCAATGTAATCCCTAAACATGCTTTAGTGGAGATTCACCATAAGACAATGGGACAGATCTGTAACATGATATGTGTGATCCTTTCATATCTCAAAATCAAAACAGCCTTGTGTCAAGCAGGAGGAGGTAATATCTTTCACAGTGAGGATATCGAAATGGAAAAAAAAATAGTTTTGTGTTAATGGAATTGTGAATATGCATTGAAAGAAGGAATCACTCTCCAATTGTGGAACAGACTGTCATCTCACTTGTGCTGCTTGTCCCTGTTGTTGTCGTTGATTTTACATAAGAACAGTGAAAACCGATAAATCTCACTCAAATGGAATACATTTGAGAGACTTTATCACCTCAGTGCATATTCCATCATTTAAAAGGGAGTTTGTACATATGAAAATCATTCAATTTATCTGCTGCCTGATATGACCCAAAATACTAGACAGCCAAAGAATTATTAATGTCATACAGTCACTGTTGCATTATGGGTTAGGTATCAATCAACATTTGAAGATTCTGCTTACAGAAAGAGCAGCGCGAAATCCCTTTTATTAAATGTTGCTTCGAGCTTAAACATTGATCAGCCTCCTAAAGATAAATCCTTCTCATTTTTGAAATAGCACAGCAGGAAATTTTATTTCACCAGCGTGTGCACACAAGATGCTGACAGAAAGTATAATCCAGCAGGCAAGATGTCAGTGTGTTGGAGGTCCTGTGTACCAGCAACTTTAGGCACTCCTAGTTGACCTGGATTCAGACCACATGAGACACCACGCATAATAGATATATAGGCTTTAGTTACTTGTGCACAAGGAGAAACAGGCTCACAGACCCTCTACAAGTGTTCCTGAAGTTACAAACAATTTGGCATTTATAGTCAATTACAGCAAATCAGAAACAAGCCATTTTTCTAATCCTTTATTTGCATATTCACCAATTATATCCTAGCTTCATGCCCTTTCTTATTTAATTAAAAACTATCTCTTGCTAATCCTTCATTTGCATAGCATGTCCCCATATCTTTGCTATTTGTCATGGAAAAATCTGCTCTTGCTCACCCTCTGGTGAAGGCCAAAAAATAGAAAGTTATGGGTCTTTTGCAAATGAAAATTAGCCTCTTCATACTGACTAGCAGACACTAAGCCCAGTCAAAGGTCTGCAAACTGATGAACATTTTCCATCACTGTACAGAGAAAGCATGAACTTTTAATCTGAACAATTTAACTTCCATAAGTCTAGTGCTTTTCTTCCGGACAAGGCAGCTACAAGCTCAAACTGGGTTTCATGCTCAGTTTGAGCATGAAGTGGAGAGTTTTCAGCTCTGAAGGTGGACTAGATCCCACCATCTTCTGATGCGAGCATATGAATAAAGCAAAGCTGACAAGGGGTTTTCACTGACCAGGGATTAAAGATGTAATTGCTTTCTTGCTTTTAATTATTTCCAGAAATGCAAAATGACAATGAATATTGACCACACTTACCAGGAGTGGAACTGGCAGTAGAAGTGGCTGTGCTGGTTGTCTCTGTTGAGGTAGTTGTTGTTTCTGAAGGAAAACAAAGACTTTCACAATCAATTCACACAACTTGAATCAGGACAGTATTGAAAGAGTTAGAACATGAGTCAGCAGGGAATACATGAGAGAATGTGCAGAAAAGATTAAAGTCTTTCCCTACAGGGGCCCAATTGGATATTAGCAAATTATTTCATACATGTGTATTCCATCTGTACCACTGACAAGCTTGCCACCAAAAGAGTGTTATTGTGAAAAATTGAATTTGGAATATTGATTCCATTCTCCCTTTATTGTCTCAAATGATGCTAACAAAAAAAATACATTGGAAGATAAAAATATCAGTCTGAATAAATTTCCCATGTATCAAGATATATATTTCAATATTGATTGATTATCACCTTAACTGTATACACTGGTGCCAAGTGGTTTCAATTTATATTTAATTTAGTTTTACAATCTAGTTAACATGTAAAGAGACATTCTTTACACTGAGACAGGAGAGCTGCACTTTAACATGATTTATTTCAATCAAGTGTGTGCTCTCAGGTGGTTTTGGAAATGAATCAAAACGAAATCCTGGTCAACATTGATGCTAATAAACACTGCCCTCTGGCTGGAATGAAAGAATACACCGGGAGAGAAAGGCAACAGACTTTCACAGACAAGGAGCTGACGATGTAGTGAGACCGTTTGTATCTAAATCCTTGCCATGTATAATGAAAGAGAAATCACTCACCAGTTGTGGAGCCAGTGGTTGAGCCAGTTGTTGTTGGTGACACTGTTGTACTTATCAACTCTGAAAAATATTAAAAATATTCCAAGTCACAAAATTGTGACTCAACTCACACAAACATTTATGCATTATCAAGCCAAGATGATATGATTTGCACCAAATTAAAAAATGAAAATAATTTAGTGTAATATTACTGCACATTTGACAAGAACTAATACATCAAACTTCTTGAAGAAGGAAGTAACTGAGTTAATACTGAAAATACTGAAATAGTAAAAATTTTTTTGTGTTCATTGATAGAAAACTTCACTCACCAGCTGTGGAGCTGGCAGTGGACTCAGATGTGATGGTTGGCACTGTTGTTTCTTCTGAAAAGGAGAGAAATTATTTACAACCACCACACAGAATTTTAAATAGGGACAGTATTGTGACAGTTTTAAAAGAAAGATCACTTATTACACAAATTAAAATTCTTCACTATGTGTTTAAAACTCTTCAATAGATCCCCAAATCAATTACCTGACCATAATATAGAATGTGTATTCCTATTCCAACAGTTGGGGCCACACACTGGACGACAGAAGCTCCCCTCAGTTCCCATCTGCTTCTTATTTATCACGGGTCAGCTGGTCCACTGACCCTCATAGCATGTTACCATTGATTATATTATAACAGATCCAATGTTATCATTGGTTACAATATAATAAAATACCGGTGGTCCTCAAGTGTCTAATGGAATTTCAGAATGGAGAAAATATTATACTTCATGCATCATTTAGCAAAGATTGAAATGTGGATGTGACAACAATGTGGAAACTCACTGCTTCTAATCTCAGTTATTGAACAGCTCAATATTTACTGATCCAGCAAGAAGCAATTCTTGATTATCTAGATCATAACACTGGAATTTACTGAAGCTTATCACCACTGTGTAAATATTCATTCCTGGTGATCTCTAGCATAATCCGAGTTTCTATCAAAATTGTGAAGTGCCTTCCTTTGCTATGAAAAAAGGAGCTGACCTCAACTGTCACTATGAAGAATATTTTTCAGTTGTATTTTAATAAATCAAAACAAGGACCAGAATCCTCCGGTGTTGTACACCTCACCATAACTACCAGTGAGAGGGAGGAGAATTTGGTGCTGAGGCAAATCTCCATTTGCTTAAGTGGGACTGGAGAATCCCAGCCTCAAGTTGGTCAGAGAATCACTCATAGGATTTCTTCAAAAGTTAAAAAAGTGTCCAACAGCAGGAATGGATCAAGTTGCTGGAAGTGTAAGGAATGGACTTCCCTGTTAATGAGATGAAAAATAACACTTGTGTCAAAGGCCTTGGCACTGCAGGAACCAGAACTCACCGGTTGTGGAGCTCCTGGTCGAACCAATGGTAGTTGTTGGTACTGTTGTAGTTGTTCCCGCTGAAAGAAAAAACAAATCCTATTCAAAACCACAAAATTCAAGCAATTCCCAAAATATGCTATAATGGAGGTTCACAACAAGACAGCCAGACTGAAATGCATCATGAAATGTATGTTTAATCCACATTGCATCTCTCAAAATAAAATCAGCCTCATGTCAAGCAGAAAGAAATAACATGGTTCAAAGAAAGAGTGCTGAAATTGGGTTAATAGAATTGCTAATGTACAATTGCGAATGAAAGATGGAATCACTCACCGCTTGTGGAACTGGCAGTTGTTTCAGTTGCACTGCTTGTCCCTGACATTGATTGTATAGAAGAACAAACAAAACCATTAAAAACCAAGTGAATTGATCAAATTGGAGCATTTTCCATCATTCAAACGAGAGTTTGCAAATATGAAATAAATTCATTTGCTGCCTGATAACACCCAAAATACTCGACAGCCAACAACGTCATTGTTGTGCTGTCACTGTTGCAATGTGAGCAAGATAATCAATCAATTTGGGCAGAGGCTAATTATAGAAACAGCAATGTAAAATTCTTTTTACTAAACGTTCCTTCAAGCATCAACATTGAGTGGCATCCTAAGGAGAAAACCCTACTCATCTTTGAGATAACACAAAAGGACCTTTTATTTCACCAGCATGTGCACCCGAGATCCCAATGGAACATCTAAGCCAGCAGACAAGAAACCATAGAAATACTGAAATCACAAGAAATACACACTGCTTTTCTTCCTCAGATCAGAGTAGATTTTGTGCTCTAGTTTCTATAGGTGGACTTGATCCCACCATCTGCTGATGCAAGAATGTGAAGAATAAAGCAAAGATGACAGAGGGGTTTCATTGACCAGGGTTTAAGGTGTAATTGCATACTTACTTTTATTTACTTCCAGAAATGAAAATGACAACACTTACCCAATGTGGAACTGGCAGTAGAAGTGGCTGTGCTGGTTGTCTCTGCTGTTGTTTCTGAAGGAAAACAAAGACTTTCACAATCAATTCACACACCTTGAATCAGGGCAGTATTGAAAGAGTTAGAACATGAGTCAGCAGGGAATACATGAGAGAATGTGCAGAAAAGATTAAAGCCTTTCCTACAGGGGCCCAATTGGATATTAGCGAGTCATTTTATACATTGTGTATAAAATGCACCACTGACAAGCTCTCCATCAAATGAGTGTCACTGTGAAAGATTGAATTTGGGACACTGATACCAGTCTTATTTTATGGTCTCAAACTGTGCTGACAAATAGAATACATAGAAAGTTTAAAAAGAAGATTCAGACTAGAATTCAATGGTACCCTGCCCAAAATACTGAAGTCACAGGATTCTGACTGATTTCCTGAAGAACACTTACCCCTTTTCAACATTTGATACAAACCCTACAGTCTAAAAATCATTTAATATAATTCAGGGTAAAATTACAATACATCATTCAAAAACTAGGAGAATGATGTGAATCCAGGAAATAATTCAGTTTATACCTAAAAAAAAAATCGAACTCAGGAAATTAGTTTTTCATGTGCATTGATAGAAAACTTGACTCACCAATTGTGGAACTGGCAGGGGACTCAGGTGTGGTGGTTGGCACTGTTGTTGAAATTGTTTTTTCTGAAAAGGAGAGAAATTATTTACAATCACCACAGAATTTTGAACTGGGACAGTATTGAGACAGTTTCAAAAGAAAAGTCACTTAACACACAGATCAGCAGAGTTCACTTGCTGCTTGAAAATTCTTCTATAGATCCCCATATAATTACCCTGCCATAAAGTGTGCTTCCTTCTACACACAAGTGACAAGCTTCCCATTATAGAATTGCTGTGGCACCAAAGGGAACCATTTGACCCATTGTTTCAGCACCCTAGTGCGAATCTTGTGGGGGTCATCTTCCAAGATCATAATTGGGGCAGTGAAAGCAACAAGAACTTCAACATCCCGGACAGTGGTGGCACTAAAAAGTCTCGTTGACCTTGGTCACATAATGGGACTTCAACACTGCAACAAAACACCTTTAAGAATTTTAGGGCCATTCGTGCCAGTGGGATTTTCTGGTTCCACTGCAGTGAATGGAAATTTGGCTGAGCTCCACATTCTCTGTCCCCACTCACAACAGGGCACGAATGGCTGGAAAATTCTGACCATCATCTTCCATGCAACATTCGGCACAGATTGAAATGTGAATGTGACAACAATGTGGAAGTACACAGCTCCTACTGTCAGTTATTGAACAGCTTAATATCTGCAGATCCATCTGAAGACAATTCCTGTAGATCCAGATAATAATTATCATCATCTCTAGCCAGCTCTGAATTTGTGTGAGAAATTTGAAAATGTCTCTCTGCTCTAAGAATAAAGCAGCTGACAATTGCCATTATTAAGGAAGTTTTACAGTTATATTTAAAATAAATCAAAGCAAGATTTCTTCAATACTTAATCCAGAAATTATTTGTCCATGAGCAGGAATGCTAGAAGTGTAAAGACATGGACTTTCACTTTCAATGAGATCAAATTAAGAAATAACAAAAATAACCTTTGTGTCTCAGGCCTTGCTATTGTATACTGAAGAAACCAGCACTCACCAGATGTGGAGCTACTGGTAGAGCCAGTTGTAGTTGGTGGCACTGTTGCAGTTGTCCCCTCTGAAAGTCAATAATCACAATCAAAACCACAAAACACCAATGCAATTCCTAAACATGCTTTAATGGAGACTCACCACAAGACAACTGGATAGGTATGGAACATTAAATACATATCTAGGTCACATTACATCTCTCAAAATAAAATTGGCTTCGTATCAAGTAGAAGGAATTCACATGGTTCATAGGGAGGACGCTGAAATGGAGAAAAAGCAGTCACGTGTTAATGGAATTTCTAGTGTGTATTGAAAGAAGGAATCACTCACCAGTTGTGGAACTCGCAGTCATCTCAGTTGTGCTGCCTGTCCTTGTTGATTCTACAGAAGAACAAACAAAACCGTATAGAACCGAGATATCCAGCTTGAATGGGGAAACTTTTTCATTTAATATATTATTGTCACACATATTAGCATACAGTGAAAAGTACTGTTTCCTGCGCCATACAGAAAAAGCATACCATTCATAGATAAGGTAAAGGAGAGAATGCAGAAAGTAGTGTTACAGTTGTAGCTAGGATGTAGAGAATGATCAATCTAATATGAGGTAGGTCCGTTCAAAAGTCTGATGACAGCAGGGAAGAAGTTGTTCTCAAGTCAGGTGATATCTGATCTCAGATTTTTGTACCTTTTGCCCGATGGAAGAAGGTGGAAGAATGTATGTATGGGGAACATGGGGTCCTTGATTATGCTGGCTGCTTTTCCAAGGTAGCGGGAAGTGTAGAGAGTAAGGGATGGGAGGCTCGTTTGCATAATGGATTGGTGGTCTTGGACAGAACAGGAGCCATATCAAGCTAAGATACAACCAGAAAGGATGCTTTCTACAGTGCATCTGTAAAAGTTGATGAGAGTCATAGTATACATGCCAAATTTCCTTAGCTTCCTGAGGAAGTAGAGGTGTTGATGGGCATTCCTAACTATACCATTGGTGTGGAGGGATCAGGACAGTTTGTTTGTGATCTGAAAAGGTAGAAACTTGGAGCTATCGACCATTTTAACTTTATCCCTGCTGATGTAGACAATGGTATGGCCTCCACTAGGCTTCCTGAAGTTGATGACTATCTCTTTCTTATTGATGACATTGAGGGAGAGCTTATTGTTATCACATCAGTTCACCAGATCAGAGATTATTGTCGTTGCACCAGCCCACCAGATTTTTGCGTAAATTAATCAACTTGGAGCGTATTCCAGCATTTAAAAGAAAGTTTGCAATTATTAAATATGTTCAATTCATCTGCTGCCTGATATGACAAAATACTCAACAGCCAAGGAATTATTATTGCCGTGCAGTCACTTTTGCAATGTGGGAAGGTTTCAATCAACTTTGGAAGAATCCAATTACAGAAAGAGCAACGTGAAATTCTTTTTACTAAATATTCCTTCAAGTTCCAATAATGAGCAACATCCAAAGGAGAAAACCCTACTCATCTTTGAGATAACACAGAAGAACTTTTTATTTCACCATCATGAGCACACAACATCCTGATGGAACATGCAAGCCAGCAGACAAGAAATCAGTCCATTGCTTTTCTTCCTCAGAAGAAGACTATAAGGTCAGAGTAGATTTTGTGTTCTAGGTTCAGTGGATGAACTTGATCCCACATCTTCTGATGCGAGAATGTGAAGAATGAAGCAAAGCTGATAGAGGGGTTTTCACTGACCAGAGGTTTAATGTGTAATTGCATACTTAATTACTTCCAGAAATGAAAATGACAACACTTACCAGATGTGGAACTGGCAGTAGAAGTGGCTGTGCTGGTTGTCTCTGTTGATGTAGTTGGTGTTTCTGGAGGAAAACGAAGATTTTAATGATCAATTCACACAACATGAATCAGGACAGTATTGAAAGAGTTAGAACAAGAGTCAGCAGGGAATACATGAGAGAATGTGCAAAAAAAATTAAAGCCTTTTCCTACAGGGGCCTAATTGGATATTTTATGGTACATTCTCTACATGGAGATGGAGAGGTTGATTTTAAGAAGGTTTATTTCAATTAAGTGTGGTCTCAGGTGGTTTTTGAAATGAAACAAATCTTTGTTCAACATTAATGCCACGAAACACAGCTCTTTGGCTGGAATGGACTTTCACAGGCAAAGAGCTAATGATGTAATGAAACTGCTTGCATTTGAGTCCTTGCAATGCGTAGTGAAAGTGAAATCACTCACCAGTAGTCGAGCCAGTTGTTGTTGGTGACACTGTTGTACTTGTCAATTCTGAAATATATTAGATATTCAAAGTCACAGAATTCTGACTGAATTACTGAAGATTTATGCATTTTCAAAATAAGAAAACGGGTGGAATTTTCCCATCTTACCCGCTACAGGAATTGTAGTGGGTGGGCCACGAGCCATGTAAAGGACCATTGACCCCAGGTGGGATTCTCTGGCCTTGGGGTGAACGTGGCTGGAAAATCCCACCCTACATGTTTTGTGCCCAATATATCAAAGAAAATAATTAAGGGTAAAGTTGCAATGCATCGTTCAAAAACTGATCTCAAAATAAGAAATCATTGAGTTTATAGCTGCAAATACTGAACTAAAAGAAAAGAAAACTTCACTCGCTAGTTGTGGAACTGGTAGCAGACTCCGATGTTATAAATGACCACAAGGGATCACCAATAGGTCTCCCTGTGGGCTTAGTGCAAGATGAGCTGTATTATTGAGTGAGTGGTGGCTCGCACAATGGGAAGTAGTCAGCAGGGGCATTTAAACTGTTGACTCTATCTAGATCGTTATTTTAGGTTTCAAGATGAAGATTGTCTGACTGTAAACCAGCCATGACCACAATAAAGGACTATGGTGACAGGAACCTGGATACTTGACTGAATTACTACATTTTAGTGCGAGAATTGTTAATGCGTATTGAAAGAAGGAATCACTCACCAGTTGTGGAACCGACACTAGTCTCACTCGCGCTGCTTGTCCCTGTTGTTGCCGTTGACGCTAAAGAAGAGCAAACAAAACCATTAAAAACTAATATGCCGAAGTCTAAGTGGCAGCAGTCTGGGAGAAGTGACCAACTGGTTGTATAGTCAGTCATTCCAAAGACAGTGTGCAAACATAATATTAAATGTACTGAATTCGTCTGGTGCTGTGAATGTGCTTCATGCAGCAAAGCTGAGAGAGAGGTTTAAGGTGTTACTGAATTCTTACTTCCAGGAATGTAAAATGACAACACTTACCAGGTGTGGAGCTGGCAGTAGAAGTGGCTGTGCTGGTTGTCTCTGTTGATATAGCTGTTGTTTCTGGAGGAAAACAAAGACTTTGACAATCAATTCACACAAATTGAATCAGGACAGGATTAACAGAATTAGAACAAGAGGCAGCAGGGAATACATGTGAGAACGTGCAAAAAAGATTAAAGCTTTCTCTTAAGGTGACCAATTGGATGTTAGCAAGTCATATATTCTGTCTGAACTCTGAGAATCTCTCCATCAGAAGAGTATCACTGTGAAAGATTGAATTAGGGACACTGATTCCAGTCTCCCTTTATGGTCTCAAACTGTGCTGACAAAATGAATACATTCCATGATTTAAATTGAAGTTTTCAAATATTTACTATCAAATCATTCAATTCATCTGCTGCTTGACATGACCCAAAATGCTCAACAGCCAAGAAATTATAATTAAGATAAAAGCAAAACACTGCAGATACTGGAATCGGGATTCCAGCATTTTCTATCCACAGATGCTATCAGACCTGCCGAGATTTTCCATCGTTTTCTGTCTTTGTTAGGAAGGAACTATTAATTGTTGTGCAGTCATGGTTGCAATGTGGGTAAGGTGTCAATCGGCTTGGGCAGAGTCAGATTTCAGAAAGAGCAACGTAAAGTTCTTTGAAACATTGCTTCACACATAAACAGCATTGACCACCTCCGAAAGGGAAAACTCTACTCATCACAATATAATGCAACAAGACCCTTTATGCCATCAGCCTATGCACACAAGGTCCCGTCAAAATTTAATCCCAATTTCCTTCCTCAGAACACTAAGGTCAGAGTAGATTTTTGCGCTCTAGGTTCTGGAGGTGTACTTGATCCCACCATCTTCTGATGCGGGAATATGAAGAATGAAGCAAAGCTGACAGAGGGGTTTTCACTGATCAGGAGCTTTAGGTGTAATTACATTCTTACTTTTAGTTACTTCCAGAAATGAAAATAACATTTACCAGATATGAAACTGGCAGTAGAAGTAGCTGTGGTGGCTGTCTCTGTTGATATACTTGTTGTTTCTAAAGGAATACAAAATATATTCACAGAGCAAATCAAAGAATCCCTGCAGTGCAGGAGGCCGCCATTTGGCCCTTTAGTCTGTGGGCAAGGTTTTAGAAAAAATTATTAGGGATAGGATTTATAGTTATTTGGAGAGTAATGAATTGTTTGGAGATAGTCAGCATGGTTTTGTAGCGGGTAGGTCGTGCCTTACTAACCTTATTGAGTTTTTTGAGAAAGTGACCAAAGAGGTGGATGGGGGTAAGGCAGTTGACGTGGTATACATGGATTTTAGTAAGGCATTTGATAAGGTTCACCATGGTAGGCTTCTGCAGAAAATGCAGATGTATGGGATTAAGGGTAGTCTAGGAAATTGGATCAGGAATTGGCTAGCAGATAGGAGACAGAGGGTGGTGGTTGACGGTAAATATTCGTCATGGAGTTCGGTTATGAGTGGTGTGCCTCAGGAATCTGTTTTGGGGCCACTGCTGTTTGTAATTTTTATTACTGATCTGGATGAGGGTATAGTTGGGTGGATTAGTAAATTTGCTGATGACACCAAAGTCGGAGGTGTGGTAGATTGTGAGGAAGGGTGTCATAGTTTGCAGGAAGACTTAGACAGGTTGCAGAGCTGGGCCGAGAGGTGGCGGATGGAGTTTAATGCGGAGAAGTGTGAGGTAATTCACTTTGGTAGGAACAACAGATGTGTTGAGTATAGGGCTAACGGGAGGACTCTGAATAGTGTGGATGAACAGAGGGATCTAGGTGTATGTGTACATAGATCCCTGAAAGTTGGGAATCACGTAGATAAGGTTGTTAAGAAGGCATACGGTGTCTTGGCGTTTATTGGTAGGGGGATTGAATTTAGGAGCCGCAGCGTCATGTTGCAACTGTACACAACTCTGGTGCGGCCGCACTTGGAGTACTGTGTGCAGTTCTGGTCCCCACATTACAGGAAGGATGTGGAGGCTTTGGAGGGTGCAGAGGAGGTTTACCAGGATGTTGCCTGGTATGGAGGGGAGGTCCTATGAGGAGAGACTGAGGGATTTGGGGTTGTTTTCGCTAGAAAGAAGGCGGCTAAGAGGGGATCTTATTGAAACATATAAGATGTTTAGAGGTTTAGATAGGGTGGACAGTGATAGCCTTTTTCCTCGGATGGAGAAAGCTAGCACGAGGGGGCATGGCTTTAAATTAAGGGGTGGTAGTTATAGGACGGATGTCAGGGGTAGGTTCTTTACCCAGAGGGTGGTGAGGGATTGGAATGCCCTGCCTGCTGCAGTTGTAAATGCGCCTAGTTTGGGGGCATTTAAGAGATCCGTGGATAGGTTCATGGATGAAAAGGGATTGGTTTAGGTTAGTGGGTCATTGTTTTTTAACTGGTCGGCGCAACATCATGGGCCGAAGGGCCTGTTCTGCGCTGTAATGTTCTATGTTCTAACTCTCCAAAATTGGAATCTACTTAGAACTCTTTCCCTCAGAACTCTGCACCTTTACCATGACTAATCTGCAGGAGGAAATTGGAGCACCCGGAGGAAACTCATGCAGAAAACGGGGAGAACATGCCACCTCTACACAGTATTGAAAAAGGTTTCAACATCAAATCAGCAAGGAATACACATATTAAAACAAAACATGCAAAAAAGATTAACTTTCTTACTAGAGATAGCTAACTGAACGTTAAAATGTAGCTTTATAAATTGTGTATTCCAACTGCGCCACTGACAAGCTCTCCATCAAAAGATTGCCAGTGAAAGATTAAATTTAATGTTCTCACACATTCATGTTTTACAAAGTAGGTTGTGAAGATAGCCCAGTCCAGCATGCAAACCAGCCTTCCATCCATTGACTTCATATACACTTCCATCGCCTCGGAAAAGCAGTCAACATAATCAAGGATCCTACGCACCCTGGACGTTCTCTTTTCCACCTTCTTCCATTGGGAAAAAGATACAAAAGTCTGAGATTACGTACCATATGACTCAAGAACAGCTTCTTCCCTATTCCCATCAGGCTTTTGAATGGACCTCCTACATACTAAGCTGATCTTTCTCCACACCCTAACTGTGGCTGTGACATTACATTCTGCACCCTCTCCTTTCTTTCACCCATATGTACTCTAAGAATAGTAAAATATAATGCTACTGATCACCTCAGTGGTCTACATTAGTGCGAAGCAATACAATGTTCAGCTTAATTATATAGCTTCATCTAATTATCCATTTGAGATTTCTTCCATTAATGCAAGAGGAGATTTTTTTTAAGACCACCTATTTAAGGCAGATATGTACTATCAGCTGGATATTCAATAAAGGGCATGACAAATTTTGTTCAACTATGTGTCAATTAAACATGGTCCTCTAGCTAAAAAGGATGCACAAGCTGGAAGAACAAGAGAAAGGACTTTCACCGAATTGGAACTGAAATTGTAATAAATCTATTTGTATTGAAAGCTTTGAAATGGATATTGAGAGGACCAGCACTCACCAGTTGTGGAGCCAGTGGTTGTTGATGACACTGTTGTGCTCGTCAACTCTGAAAAATATTCAAGACCTTCAAGGTTAGAAGTTTCTAACTCGTTTCATAAATAACATAGATTTTGTAATATAGATTTTGTTACATTAATACATGAAAATCATCAAGTGTAAATTTGCAAGGTATTACTCAGAAAATAGGATAAAAGTATTGCAGAAAAACAATATCGAATTGAAGCTGCAGGAGAGGTTCAATGAATCTTCCATGTTCATTAAAAGACGACTTCACTCACCAGTTGCAGTACTGGTAGTAGATGCAGATGTTGTGGTCATCTCTGTTGTAGGAGTTGTTCCTTCAGAAAAACAACAAAAGGATTTACAACCATCACATTCAGTTTTCAATTGGGATGGTGTTCAGATCATTTCAATAGAGTCCTTTCAAGCTGCATTCTTCAAATCACAGCATGTCAATGGATAATTTTGGTTCTTTTTAGTCAAATATTGTAAAATCTCTCTTTTTAATTTTATCATTGTTGATAGAAGGCTCAAAGGTGTCTTCCAGTTACTATAAATTACTTGACAAATTTTGTTAATGCTGAAACCCCATTTGAATCTTCATTTTCATTTTATACCAGCACCCTGTATTTCTCTCAGATTTATTATTTGCCTATTATTTATTTATTGTCACAAGTAGGCTTACATTAACACTGCAATTAAGTTACTGTGAATAATCCCCTAGTTGCCACAGTCCACCCGCTGCCTGTTCAGATACACTAAGCGAGAATTTAGCATGGCCAGTGCACCTAACCAGCACGTCTTTTGGACTGTGGGAGGGAACTGGAGCACCTGGAGGAAATCCATACAGACACAGGGAGAACGTGCAGACGCCACACAGACAGTGCCCAAGCCGGGAACTGAACGCGAGGATCTGCCACTGTGAGGCAGCCGTGCTAACGATTGTGCCGCCGTGACTTTGAATGCACTCATTATTTTTTCTGGAATCTGGCAATTCAGAGGATATTAACATGTCATTGTCTTCTGCAATTCACAAACTACCTCTGAACAACAGAGGAATTAATTCAGGAATTTTCACAGGAGGTAGTCAATTCACAGCAAAATTTCATTTGGCTCAATAATTCAAATTTTTGGTTTGGAAATTTATATTTTCAAAGATTTGTTTTATGCAGCAATTTGTAAATTTGTTAACGGCAGAAATGCAAACAGTTTTGCAGCGTGCAGTAACAGAATGGGGAGGACTCCATTAGGTTTATCTTTAGGCCTGGCTTTTATCATTCATGTGACCTGCCAGCATAATATCCGCCTCTTCCCTCAGTAAGAAGAGGAAAAGCAGCTCATTCTTATGAATGGCAATAATATGGCCCAAATTTAACTTCAGCAGCTACCTTTGGATAGAGGACAAGGGAGGTTAGTAGGAGGCCAGCAATAATACTGAATGCTGTTGAGTGGCTTCTTATAGTTGTTTAGCTATAAGGGCAAACTGGATCATTCTGGATTCACAAAGTGCGGAAGATGTTAGGCCATTTTTCAGCAGTCTTTGTGATTACTGTCAGACCCAGGGGAACTAAGTTAGTTGTTATCCAAAGTCATGTTAGGGGGTCCTACAATGGGCGCAGGCCTAAATTTAGACAATCAATTCTGCTTGCCATTGGTTTTAGGTGAACTTTGGGTGACCAAATGACGTTTCATTCAAATTTTTGTGGCGTGCACTTCAATAACCAGTTGAGCAGGGAAAAAGTGCAAGTCAGTTTTCAAACCTGTCTTTACTCTTTCAGACTGAAAAGTGGTGCATTGATGTACAGTTTCATTTTTAGTCTTTCAATATTTTCTCCTACTATATTGAAAACATTAGTTACAGCTAAATTCATAAAGGCTGGGGTATATAATGCTGTTCACAACCACCAGAGGTCTCAAAGCATGTAACAGTTTCTGAAGTGTGGTCACTGTCATACTGTCATTTGCACAAAGGAAGCTCTCAAACAGCAATGTGATCAAACTATGTTGACTGAGGGATTTATATTGGCTAGCACACCAGGAGTAACTTCTCAAACCTTCTTCTAAATTGCACTTTATGATCTCTTACTCCCAGCTCAGAAAGCAGAACGGTGTCATCCAGACGTCAGCACCTCCAACAATGCAGCTTTCCCTCTGTGCATGATTAGAGTGTCATCCTGGAATTTTGTACTGGATTCAAAGATCCTCAGGTGGGTCTTTAACCCACTGGTGGAGATTTTTCAGCCTTTTCTGCCAGTGGGATCTTCTGGGCCTTCAACAGCGATTCCCCCCAATCCGCCATGGGCTTACCAGTGGCAGAGGATACAAACAGGGAAACCTGTTGACAGCGGCAGGACCAGAACATCCCACAAAACAACACCTCAAAACACACCATGTGGGCTGTTAAATCTTGCCCACTGTCTTAAGTGACTCCGGGGTGAGAGCGCTACCAACTGAGCAAACGGGTGACATAGAAGTTCACTACCTCATAATACCTATAAATCACTGCAAATTTGGATGATGGCTGATTTGATATCTGTCTCTTAAAAATAAGACAGTGTACAGCGACAACTAAATTGTATTGCTTTCTTTGTTAAAGTATCAGACTAAAATCTCTTTACCTGTGCTTGTTATTGTTGAAATAGTAGTTGTCAATGACGTAAGTGGAGTTGAAGTGGAGGACGCTGTTGTGGTCACAGTTGTACTCACAGTTGTAGTTGTAATTGCTGTTGTAGATATTAGAAAAGCATTGAAAGATAACTCAGACAGGTATTAAGCAACACACATATGTTCAATTCAGGAGCTAAAGCTAGGAGAGTTTACTAAGTTAGCAGATCTTGTGCAGCATTGATGGGCCGAATGGGCTCTTATGCACAATAGGAATTTTACATACGTACGTATCTGTGTATTGGCTGGGATTCTCCGGTTGGTCATGCCCTGCCACTGCTGTCAGGGAGGATGGAGAATCTGGTGTTCTGGTGTGAACAGCGACTGAATTCAGCCCATTGACTTCAGTGTGCCCAGTTAAGAGCATGGGTAGAGTAGGAGTAATGTTCTAGTACTAACGGATGAGCGTGCATTTGTATGGCTGGATACAATCCTGAAGATTGATCACACACTAATCTCCCTCCATCTACCCCACTTTCATGCTCCCTGCTTACTGTGCCCATTCACATGGAGCAAGGCTTCCACACCAGCTGAACAGTGAACAGAATGTGCATTAGATGCTTTTGATTGTCACTCAACAATCTTTTCTTTTGCTCCCGTTTTCACAACTAATAAGCAAAAGCATTGATTAAAAAAGTGAATTTTTGAATGTGCTGCATTATCCTGGGTTGCTCCCAGCAGTACCCTGTGGATAAATCTTCAACTCCTGCAGAATCTGAGGCAACGTGGAGGTTTACACTCACTATTGAGAAATAAACACTCAGATCCGATGCTAAATGAATGACGGAACCAATGAGACAGCTCCAGAATAAACTACTGAATGCCACAGCAGAAACTATTTGTTATTTTTGAAGAGTGCAGTCCTCATACAAGAGCAGCTTGTTTCAAAGCAATGGTGGAGTGGTAACTGTTCAGCAGCAATACTAATGGACAGTTAAGAGTTTATACCATCTTATGCATCAACAATTGATGACAACCCACTGGTGATAAAGGTCATCTGCCAGAGCTCCAATAGAAGAGCTGCGGAAATCCCAGCAATGTAGTGCAAATGCATCCGGTGTCATTTTTCCAGCTTTCCCATTGATTCTTCCTCAAACTTCTGGGTGATCTCCACAGTATGGGTGAATTTGAGCCAAAGGCAGGCTAGGGGTTTAAAGACTAATAGGATTAGAGACAGCTTTGAGAAATCTCAGGAGTTTGATTCAGTAAGAAATCACTAAGCCGGATGCTCACTTATCTCTGATCCAATCAGTACGGTGTCAAACCAGTGGTATAGTGGTATTGTCGCCAGGGGCTCAGACTAATACTCTGCATTTGAAATCCACCATAGCAGAATTCAATAAAAATTCAAAATTAGTCCAAATGATGATGACCATGAACCTATTGTTGTAAAAACTCATCTGGTTCACTAATGCCCTTGAGGAGAGGAAATCTGCCATCCTTACCTGATCTGGCCTACATGTGATTCTAGACCCACAGCAATCTCTTAAATGCCCTCTGAAATGGCCTAGCAATCCATTCAGGGCAAATCAGGAAGGGCAGCAAATGCTGGCCTTGTCAGCTATGCCCACGTCCCAGGAATGAATAAATACCAGCTGGCATTACAGCTATTCAATTGTGCAACTAAACTTCCTCAAAAGGGCTTGCAGTAAACTTAGCTGATACCCTGTGCTTAAAGAGCTGAATTTGTGCATTGCTTTAGAAACATTAAGACCACGAGTGTGGGTAATAGTAACATTAGCACCACTAACAGGAGAAGCATTTTCTTGCAGCAAAGCACAAAGTAACCATTGCACATACATTAAGCTTTCAACAGGAGACTGAGAAGAAAGGTTACTTACGGTTACACTGCGTGATTCCATTGGTGCATATACTATAAATAAAAACAGACAAGGTATTTTAACAGGAAACAAATAGAAGATACAATGCAACTCTGCATCCACACCAATATGATTGACTCTTAAAAATGTCCCCTCAGAGGACAGGCAAGAAATGCTGCCCACATCCCATAAAAAAAAATTATAAAAACGTGCTTTATAGAATGACGGATGACAAACGTCTGCTCTCTGCAATGCAGGGGAGAAGGCAACGAGTAAGAGTCATTGACTGATAGACTTTCAGATGATATGGTCACAGAAGCTGAACAGAGGTAGGGAGCAAGTAGACTGCAGCTGGAGGAACAAACAAATACATAGGTTGCAGAATCACAGAAGATGGGAGGGAAGACCTTGGTAGAATTTTAATGTAGGAGTCAGAATATTAATGTCACTCTTCTGGGCAATGACAGGGACAAAGAATAATGATTTCATTGGGAGACTATCCTAAGATGTATTTTTTGTCTTTATCTTTTTAGTAAGCAATTGCCATCAATTTGAAATGAATTAGGAACAAAGAAAATGACAGCATAAGACAGGCCCTTAGGCCCTCCGAGCCTGCACCGATCATACAGCCCAACTGAACTAAAACCCCCTGTCCTTTCTGGGACCATATCCCTCTATTCCCATCCTATTCATATATTTGCCCAGACACCCCTTAAAAGTCACTCTTGTATCTGCTTCCACTACCTCCCCTGGCAATGAGTTCCAGGCACCCAACACCCTTTAAAAACAAACTTGCCTCATACATCTCCTTTAAAACTTGCCCCTCACACCTTAAACTTATACACCTTAGTAATTGACTCTTCACCCTGGGGAAAAAGCTTCTGACTATCCATTCTGTCCGTTCCCCTCGTAATCTTGTAGACTTCTATCAGGTCGTGCCTCAACCTCTGTCAATCCAGTGAAAACAAACCAAGGGGGCAATTCTCCCAAAAGTTCTGAATTGGCAAGAAAACTGGTCTAGATCATGACTTTTTTTTTCAGTGCAGCTTCAGACCTGAATCTCCCCACTCTGTGCAATGCAGAGATCCCAGTCATGAATCCCATTAAAAAACGCAGGGAGGTGCACCCTATTCACACCAGAATCTGACAGTTCTGGAAGACAGCGCATATGCTGTGGTCCTGATTTGTCAGTCTCTCCATTTGCTGACCAGCTCAATCACTGGCCAGCCTCTCCCTCCCCCCCAATGGCCTGATTGCGGCCCCCATGACAATTCTCGGACCAGCCCTGATGACCCCCCCCCCGCTGCATTCTGGAGCACCCCGATATCCAACCCCCCCACACCCAGTGATCCCCTCACTTCAGCAGACCCCCCCTCCATAGCAGACCACCACACCCCAACCAGCCCACCCGATCCCCATGCTGAGTGGCAATGGGACCCCCCCCCCTCACCGATTGCCCCTAAGCCCCACGCCTTGGCACTGCCCAAAGATGTCCAGTGGGCACAGCGACTTTGCCTCTTGGGCAGTGTGAGAGGGCACAGACTGGCACTGCCAGGGTGCTTGACTCCCTGGGGCCCCCCCCCCCCGATTGCCGCCCTTCACTCCAGCAGGGTCTCCTGCTGGTTTCCCAAATGTGAGGAGCTACTCTAAACCCTGCCAGAGTGACGTACTCCTGGCAGGGTGAGAGATACTATTGAATTCGGCATGTTCCGTGCCAGGCCCAATAATCACATATAAAATAGATTTAACATACATTTTAAGATTTAAATCACTTACCTCTCTTCCCGCTGGTTTCCAGCGGAGTCCCAACTGCACCTATCCCCTGGCTATATCCCCTGAAATGGCTGACAAGCGATTCTATGGACCGGACCCACCAGAAAATTTGCGGGTCACAATGAGAGAATTGCCACAACAACACCCCCCCGCCCCGCCAACTTTCTCCAATCTCTCCTCGTGGCTAATGCCCTCCATACCAGGGAACATCCTGGTGAACCTTTTCTGTACCCTCTCCAATGCCTCCACATCCTCCTGAAGGCTTTGGAGAGGGTATAAAATTAAATTGCTTTTATTTTATAAAGCGTGTTGCAGTATTACATATTCTTATACAATTGATCTAAATCTTAATTAAGTCAGCCACAAACATGTTTGAATTTGAGCTGGTTTGGTTGTGGTTGTCCCAGAAATGGAGTGAAGACCTATTTGTTAGGGATGCTTCTTGACAACATTGATAAGTGAATGATTTAATCAAAAAAAGATTCAAAGCTCAAATGTGTTCCAAATAAACCTTTTCCTTTCAGCACAAGAATGGTGTTAAAAGTAGTAAAATGCATTAATATGGAATTTACCATTTTTCACAGGAATTCCATGTTACTTCACCAGGCTGCAATATTCTTCCATCATAATAACAAGTGCACTGAGGTAATGAAACACACTTCATTGTATTTTCATCCAGATATGGGGCATTTTCTGGACATTTGGCATAGCAACCTAAAACAGTGAAAAATAAACTGTGAATGCTGGACATTTTATGTAAAAAAAACTTGAGCATAAAATGTACAGCACACCAATCAGCACCAAGATATTTCTGAGTTTTATATTCAAATCCACAAAGATCTCTTTTTTCACAACACACTCATCTTCACCCGAATGACAAATTGTTACGGTGCAGAAGGAAGCCTACACAGCTCTTCGAAAGGACAGCTCCTTAGTGCCATTCTCCCACCTTCTCCCTGTAACCCTGCACGTTTCCTTTTGGGTAATAGTCAAATTCCCCACTGAATGCTTTGTTTGAATCTGCCTTCATCTTGGTCACAAGCTGTGCATTCCAGACCCTAACCACTCACTGCGTGAGAAGGTTTTTTTTTCCACTTCTATCACACTTGCTTCATTTGCTGATTACTCTGAATCTGTTCTTTTGTTCTGGGTCCCTTCAAGAATGGGAAACAGTTACTCCTCATCTACTCTGCCTAGACTTTTAAGATGTGCCAATCAAATTTCCTCTCAACCTTCTGTTCTTCAAGGAGAACATTCCTAACTTCTGCATTCTACCTTCATACCTGGGACTATTTCTAGTAACCTATTCTGCACCCTCTCCAAAGCATTCACATATTTAATGTGAATGCATTGGAGAGGGTCCAGCACCCAGAACTGAGTGCATAATTCTAGCTGAGGCCAAACTATACAAGTGCAACATAACTCGTCACTTGTACTTTGTGCCCTTATTAATAAAGCCCAGATACTGTTTGCTTTATGAACAACTTCACTTAATCCTTCCTACGACCTTGAACAACATATGATCAGGTCCCTCACCTCCTGTAGAATTGTACCTGTTATTTTATATTATCTTCCCATGTTCTCCCTACCAAAATCTTAGAGAGATTTCCAGGATACATCGGTGTACAAATCAAGAAATTGCTGGGCCTGGGGTTATGATTTCTCCATCTGTGCATGATGCAAGAAGACAAAAAGCAGAAAACCACTCTTCTTTTGGATCACTGACCTTTGGAAACTCTGATTCTTTATGAACCTTCTTCAGAAGGTACAGACTTATAGAATCATAGAAACCCTGCAGTGCAGAAAGAGGCCATCTGGCCCATTGAATCTGCACTGATCACAATCCCACCCAGGCCCTACCCCCACATCCCTGCGCATTTACACACTAATCCCTCTAACCTACAAATCTCGGTCAGATCGGTATTAAAAGATCTTTCAAAAATTTTGGAACACATCTTAACATATATAAGTGAATATAACCTAAACACAACCTTCGAGATCAGAAGAGAACTTTTTTCCAATTGAATGGTCCGAACAGGTTTTTGTTGTTAGTGTTCCACATGGGTGGTAATGCCAGCTGCATTCGCCAGGTGTGTTATAATAGTCACAATACACAGCTGCAATGTGAAGTAGAAACAATTACATTTTGGTCATTTAGTCAGTTTGTACACTAAACAGTTTGAATCATCCATGCCAAATACATACAGGCCTGAATTTTCCCCAGGGCCGGCAAAGATCTTCAGCTTGATCAATATGAGCCTTGAGTTCAGAAGTCCTGACTGCAAATCGGGCAAGCTCTACCACTTCGCTGGAGAGGAGTGGGGGCTTGATTCACCAAGGTGACTTCATGTAAAGCTGTGCAGCTGCCTTCAAACAGACCCAATTTTTGACAGTGGGATGTCCAAAACAAAAACATGAGTTTTGGATGTCACACATTTCAGGAGATAGAGTAACCTTACCAATGGTCAATCGAGGAGTGGCAGTTGGTACACAGAGATATGGAATATTTGTGAAAAGTTCTATGGGCACCTTGGGGAGTGGTATGCCACTTGGTAGAAGTGAGATGCCTTTTGGAGGAGGTTAAGTGCCCCCTGGGAAAGGTCCAGTGGAAAAGAGAGTGTGCACAAAAAGCGGATAAATTTATTGGACTCTTAAGCAGTCAAAATCCCATTGAAATTTTAGCTAGGATTTTCCAGCCCTGGCATGCTGTGATCTGACATAGGACATGTGACGGATCAAAAGTCCATTGACTTACGGTAGAGGAATAAGATCCCAGTGGTGGACAGGACCAGAAAATCCTTGAAGTCTCCTGATCTTTACAGCAAAAGAACCATTTAAAATTCTGTTCTTGCTATTTCACTTGGTTTATTCACCAAGGATCCTTAGGCAGCATCTTGAAAACCCATGACCACTATCATATACAAAGACAAGAACAGTAGATACTGGGGAGAACCACCACCTGGAGTTCCCCCCCAGGGCACTCACCATCCTAACTTGGAAATATATTGTTATCAATATATTTCATTGTCATTGGATCAAAAACATGGAACTCCCTAACAGCACTGTGGGTGTACCTACACCTCAGACTGCAGCAGTTCAGGAAGACTGGTCAGCACTGTCTTCTCAATAGAAACTAAGGATGTGCAACAAATACTGGTCTAGCCAGTGACACCCACATCCCATAAATTAATTTTAAAAATTAAGTCCAAGGATTATCATTGTAAGATTTGTGCTGCATATCTGATTTCACAACCTGTCATTTTCATGGTGAAATGCTTGTCGATTCAGTTTGGTTGACAGATCCAAGTTGTTGTAAAGTATTTGATGTGGATCTATGCATACAGTTGCTTGTTTTATAGGGGATTATTTACTTGAACAAAATTATTTTTTAGACGAATATAGGTAACTGAAGGAAGTTAAATACAGTAAATGAATTTTATCAAAGAGTGATTTTTTTTATATAGTGAAATTATCATTGGACACTTTGAACTTTATTTTATTTAAGCATTTGTTTTGAGATATCTACGATGGATACTGTGCGAGTTGGTATGGAGAGTGTAAGGGCAAATGATGTCGTTGGCGGTATATTTATATATGATATGCCACTAGTAACTTAAACATGCTGACCATTGACCTGGACTACTGGACTTATGCTTGAGGACAGTTTGAGTCTCATTAGTGATTCCTCTATTTTTTTTTAAAGAAATAGATGGAGTGCTTTAAGGTAATCAAGTATGCAAAGGTGAAAGAGCATGAGGATCAACCGACAAAGCATACTCACGTAATGTATGAAAGCAATCCCAATAATAATTTTGATGGAGTGTCCAATGTTATAGAACACTGGAAGTACTGGGGAGGAGTGGTGGTGATGAATGGTGACAGTGTTGTCCCTGATTCTTTAAACATGCAAAGACATTAAGCCAAGCAAATATTTCAGATTTTGCATAAAGCACCAGGATGGAAAGGCATTAGTTGGTGAAAAGTTTTTAATAACTGTATTGTCTTTGGTGAATCAATAAACTTTAAAGTTTATTTATTGATGTCACAAGTAGGCTTACATTAGTGTGAAAATCCCTAGTTACCACACTCCAGTGCCTGTTCAGGTACACTGAAAAGAAATACAGCATGGCCTATGAGACTAATCAGCACGTTTTTTGGACTGTGGAAGGAAACAGCAGCACCCAAGGATACCTACACAGATACGGAGAGAACATTCAGACTCCACACAGACAGTGGCCCAAGCCTGGAATCAAACCCAGGGCCCTAGCACTGTGAGGCAGCAGTGCTAACCACTCTGCCAGGTCTATAACAGAAATGCGTAGGAATGCTGAACCTCTTTGGGTTGGCTAGGTGGAATCAGTGTCTAGAGGTGACAGAAGTGCTAGTCAACTTGAGATTGAGAGCAACTGCTAGCATAGGTTCCAAATCAATTGTCCTATAATCACCCACCCAATAGGCTCAAACGGAAGATAGAGGCAATTTCATGATGGAAAAGAAGTGAATTTGAAAGGGAAAGCATGGTCACAATCGAAGTATTATACAAAATGGCACTGGTTACAGGCATCAGCAGAAAGCACCTAATTTAAACACAGTGCATGTTGGCTTTGCTACAGGTTGTGTTGCAAATCTACAAGTTGACAAATCTGAGCTCGATAAATGCTTACACTTTAATACTTCAGAAGAAGGAAAACAGAAATGTAGACTTACGACACAGGTCGGGGGTCCTCCATTTAATACAAACATCAGCTCTGTTACAAGCTTCTGCATACACTGCCACAGCCGTACAAAAACCCAAATATTTCCCTTCCAAGTCACAGGCACATGCTTCTGCGACACAAGCATCATAGTATGGGTTTGGATCAACCTGGCAAAGTGCAACAATCTCAGAAATGGCACAGATGCTTTATAAGAGCTAAAGATTTCTTCAAAATTGTTCACCACCTTACCTTTTTATGGCAAGCTTGAAAGACTGCACCTTTAATAATGTGGCACCTCTTCTGAGCCCATGTCAAACAATATGGATTTCTCTCACAAGGGAATGTTTCATTTACTGCATTAGAGCATGAGTCTGTAGTTTTCCAACTGTTCCCAAACTCCAGGGAGTTGGTCACCAGATAGTTCCCCTTTGTTATCAAATCGTCTTCAATGTTATCATTGAAATTTCCGCAAAGACCACAAACTTTATCCTTAAGAGTGTATAAAAAGAATCAAACCAATTGTTACTATTATACAAGCACAATACATGTTCAATGATTCTTTCTAAGTTGACCCAAGGTCAAACATAAGCCCCAGAATGGATCAACAGTGGAATTCCTTCCAAAATCTGGTGGGATTCCCGATGAATGGTGACAAATTCCATGGGGACTCCAGCTGCATCCAGACCTGAACTTTGTTCACAGCCTTGCTTTGGAAACAGAGGCCCTGTCTGCACCAAAAAAAAAATGCCATCTCCATAGAGCGAATGGAGCATCATAAAGATTTTACATGAGTGACCATACTTTAAAGAGATCTTCTCTGGCTGCAGAGCACCTTGGAGTGGCCTGAGATTGAGACAGGTGCTACTGAAACGCAATCCTGTGATTCCTTTCTTCACAAGTGACAACACATGGAATCAACTTTCTGAAGAATTGGTGGCAGTGCAAGTGAGCAAGGAACAACTGGATATATAAAAGAGGGACTTTGAGATGGTTCTAGATGGGTGAGTTAATAGAACATGAGAACATAAAAAATAGGAGCAGGAGTAGGCCATCTAGCCCTTCGAGCCTGCCCCGCCATTCAATAAGATCATGGCTGATCTGAAGTGGATCACTTCCACTTTCCCGCCCTCTCCCCATAACCCTTAATTCCCTTGCCTACCAAAAACCTATCTACCCATGTCTTAAATATATCTAGCAAGGTAGCCTCCACTACTTCAACGGGCAGAGAATTCCAGAGAATCACCACCCTTTGAGTGAAGAAGTTCCTCCTCAACTCCATTCTAAACTGGCTCCCCCCCCCACCCCTTATCTTGAGACTGTGCCCTCTAGTTCTGCTGTCCTTTGAGCAGGAAGAATCTCTCTACCTCTACCCTATCCATCCCCTTCATTATCTTATACATCTCCAAGATTCCCCCCTCATCCTTCTAAACTCCAACGAGTACAGACCCAGTCTATTCAGCCTCTCTTCATAGTCCAACCCCCTCATTTCCGGTATCAGCCAAAATATCAGGCCAAAATATCCTTGCGCAAGTGCAGCGATCAAAACTGCACAGTACTCCAGCTGCGGCCTCACCTGTGCCCTGTACAGTTGCAGCAAGACCTCCCTGCTTTTATATTCTATCCCCCTCGCTATAAATGCCAGCATCCCATTCGCCTTTTGATCACCTGCTGCACCTGCAGACTGGGTTTTTGCGACTCATGCACAAGGACCCCCAGGTCCCTCTGCACCTTAGCATGCTGCAGCTTTTCACCCTTTAAATAGTAATCCCTCCTACTATTATTCCTGCCAAAGTGGATAACCTCACACTTGCTAACATTGTACTCCATCTGCCAGGTCCTCGCCCACTTGCTCAGCCTATCTAGATCCCTCTGCAGACTTTCCACACCCTCCGCACAATTTGCTTTTCCACTTATCTTCGTGTCATCAGCAAATTTCGACACCCTACACTCAGCTCCCCTCCTCCAGATCGTCTATGTAAATGGTAAATAGTTGAGGCCCCAGCACCGATCCCTGCGGCACTCCACTAGTCACCAACCGCCAATTAAAGTAGCACCCATTGATACCAACTCTCTGCCTCCTATTAGACAACCGATCCTATATCCATGCTAACACCTTACCCTCAACTCCATGCTCCTAACCTTCTGAAGCAACCTTTTGTGTGGCACCTTATCAAACGCCTTTTGAAATCAAGAAACACCACATCCACCGGTTCCCCTCTGTCTACCACATTAGTCACATCCTCAAAGAATTCCGATAAATTCGTCAAACACGACTTCCCCTTAACGAATTCGTGCTGCGTCTGCTCTATCAAACAAATCTTCCCAAGGTGCCTCGCTATTTCTTCTTTGATGACGGATTCAAGCATTTTTCCAACAACAGACGTTAAACTAACCAGCCTATAATTCCCTGCCTTTTGCCTGCCACCTAATAGTGCAGTAAAGTGGCTTCCTCTTCAGAGCATTCAATCTTTATATCGGCAGTTTCTGGTATAAATGTGAAGATGCAAATTTTAAATTGGAAATATGATGGCAGAAAGATAACTTTTAAATGGATAATGATTGGCCTCCACATTCCCTGACCCAAATATCCTCCCAATTAGCAGCTTTTAATCACTCCCCCAACCTTTACCTGACTCAACTGATCCTCGCTCTCAATTCCTTTGGACTGGGGTGGGCACAGTAAGAAGTGCCTCACTACAGGGAGGATGTGGAAGCTATTGAGAGGGTGCAGAGGAGATTTACAAGGATGTTGCCTGGATTGGGAGGCATGCCTTATGAAGATAGGTTGAGGGAGCTGGGACTCTTCTCCCTGGAGAGGCGGAGGTTGAGAGGCGACCTGATAGAGGTTTATAAGATGTTGAGAGGAATAGATAGGGTGGATTCTCGGAGGCTATTTCCCAGGGCTGAAATGGTGGCTACGAGAGGACACAGGTTTAAGGTGCTGGGAAGCAAGTACAGGGGAGATGTTAGGGGTAAGTTTTTCACTCAGAGGGTGGTGAGTGAGTGGAATTGGCTGCTGTCGGTGGTGATAGAGGTGAACTTGCTGGGGTCTTTTAAAAGACTTCTGGATGAGTATATGGGATCTAATGGCATTGGAAGTTACAGATAGTTCTATGGCTTGGTAAGTATAGATGTGATCGGTGCAACTTGTGGGCCGAAGGGCCTGTTTGTGCTGTAGTGTTCTATGTTCTAATGCCACAGGACACTGGTAACTATTGGCCCAATTTTCCAATCAGGATTAGAATTTCCATTTCTAACACTGATGAGACAAAACACACCCACTTAACTTGCTCCAATTTTTTTACTGGGCAATGGAGGATTCTGCAGAACTCAGCATAGGACATTCCAGAGATATCAGCAAAGGTAACAGCTCAGAAACGTCACCCCCTTTTCATGGCACTGGCTGCCATATTCTGCAGAGTTTAAATGCCTCAGAGCTTCTTTGAAAAACGAAGAAGAAAGTCCAAGTAAATAATGGATATTATAGAATCTCTACAGTGCAGAAGGCAGCTATTCAGCCCATCAAGTCTGTACTGACCAGAATCCCACCCAGGGCCCATTCCCGTAACCTCACTATTTACTCTGTTAAACCCCTGACACTAGGGTCAGCTTAGTATGGCCAATCAATCTAACCTGCGCATACCTTTGGATTACGGAAGAAAACAGGACCCGGAGGAAACCCACGCAGACAGAGAGAATGTGCAAACTCTACAGTGGCCCGAGGCTGGAATTGAACCCAGGTTCCTGACACTGTGAGGCAACAGGGCTAGCCTTCTGTGCCACCGTGCCGCCCACGTAGAGGCAGGTGGGGTAAATAAGTAGGAAGTTAGGATGGCCAAGGCATTGGTAAGTTGGAGGGTAGGGTGGAAGGCTAGGTAATTGGGTCAGATCAGAAGGGGTTTCAAGTTGGGTGTTAGTTAGCTTGGGTTGGGTTGGGGGAGACTCGTGAGGGGAATTGGATGGTGGGGTTGGGGCATCAAGAGGTAGTCAAGGGGACAGAGGTGCAATTGAGGTGCAAAAAGGAAAGTCAGGTGGGGGGAGGGGGGGGGGCAGAAATCTCAGTTGTATAGTCACCCAGGAGTTAGACTAGGATATTGACCATCCTGGATAATCATCCAGGTAAGTATGTTAGAATCATCCAAAGTCTCTGACTCTAACTCAAAGTTGGACATTTTCTTGGAGGGTCCAGGGACCCAGTGACAGCTGGGGAATTCCTTTCAGAAGTTCAAACATCCTGGGCAATTACATGGGATCGGTGTGCTGATGCTTCTGTAGAGTCCCACAGTGCCTCAATTGGGTTAAAGCCAAAATTCCAACAATCCGGAGACCAGAAGCTCTGATCCTTTGTATTTAAACATCTTAAAAATTTGTTATGAATTTATGCCACTGTTTTCAAGCAGTGTTACACCTTGCAGCTCTATGTGTTGCATTCTCTTGACAATAGCTGGCAGCATTGGGGTAAGTTTCTAAAAGCTTTCACAAATTAATTTCTCATCTCATTTTATTGCTTTCAAATATGTAACTTAATTGTATCATGTAAAACTTTTTCCATAAATATATAAACAATTGTTTTTGGTGACATTGGCTGACACTACTTCCCTCCTATAATGAGTCTGTTTTATATTCCCACAGTGCTGCTCCCAACCCCTTTGCTTCAAGCCAAGTTGTTAACACACCTGCCTTTGATCTGACTGTTTACAGCTTGGCCTCAACTTGCACTCAGGATCACCTGCCACATCAGCCTTGGGTTCTCACAGCTCATTCCCAGCTCAATGAGCCCAAACTTTTACTCATCAAAATAATTGTTAAAACACATCATTCTCATATAGCCTTCAAGCCATCTCCTTGGTGTATCGTCACTGCTTGGTCTTCCTGTCTTTTTTCCACTGTTAAGTGCTGCCATTCCCTAACTATAATAAGTAAATGCTGCCCTGCTAATGTGGCTGGAGAACACCCCGCTGTCAAAGCCAGCAAGGACGGAGAATTTGATGCTCAGCCAAATCACCATTCCAGCAGGAGGGCAGGAGAATCCCGTCTGCAAGTGAGGTCGGAGACTCCGGACCCATGTTTTTCCCTCATCCTTTAATGATTTCTCCATATGTAAATGGATAGATATTGCCCAGTTGTTATCTAAAATGTTTTGATCCAGGATTTTAATCCAATAAATGAACACTGAAAGAAAGACTTCCATTTATATTGTGGCTTTCATGACTACTGGATGTTTCAAAGCACTTTCCAGTCAATTAAGTGTTTCTTTTAAAATACAGATGCAGCTGTAATGTAAGAATTGCAGCATTTGTGCAAAATTCCACAAACAGCGTATGACAATGAGCAAATCATCCAATTTTGTGATGTCAATTGAGAGATGAATGTTGGCCAGGACATGAAGGAAAACCCCCTTCCCCACCACCATCCAAGCCCCCAGACCACCTTCATTGAAAATACGCCATGAGATCTTTTATGTCCGCACGAGAGAAAGAAACAGGGGCTCAGTTTAACGTCCAAAAGACAGCACTTCTGATAGAGCACCACTGACTCAGTACAGCATTGGAATGTCAGCTGAGATTCCTGTGCTCAGTTCCTGGAATGGGATTTGAACAATCTTCTGACTCAGAAAGCAAGCGTGCTGCTAGCTGAGGCAAGGTAGATCCCCGACTACCAAAAACAAAAAAAAACACTCATTATTGGCCCTATTTATAGTGCTTCCATAAACTCTAGTCTTTCCTCCCAACCATTGCTCTGCTCTAGCCAATTCTTCAGAGCTGTCTCCATTTCATTCATTTTTTTTCCTCTGTGCTCTGTAACTTTAGATAAACACAGATTATAAACCATTTCTGTTGGTTAAATTAAAATCAGGCTTCACAGTTAATTCCAGTTACTGATCACGTTATGTTTTCTCTAGTAATGAACAGATATGAGGGGCGAGTTTTAATTTTCAAACCCTGTTTAATTACCTTCCATCTTGCGTCCAGTGTGACTGATAGTCTTGTACGCTTGTCCCATATCACAGTGATCCCATCAGAAAATGTCAGGACTAAATAAAGCCCCACGGTGTGAAGCGAGTAGAAATTATCTGTGCACTGGCTTTGACCAAGGGAGACCTCAGTTATTCCATTCCCACTCAAGAGAATTAGTCCTCTATCCTGTAAGGACACAATTTAAAACAAAGCAGTTTATAGCACACATGAGAATTTCAGGTTAGACTTGTCCCTGATGCCTGACAGAAGTATTTAAAATTCCCATAAAATCAAAACACAGACCTTAAGTAAAATTCTGATATTCCTTGAACATGTCACTCCATTTTCACAGCAGGGAACACTCTCCAATAGTATCTGGAATGTGCCAATTGCTCCTTGACACTTGTCCTGAAATGAAAGTGATTTTGGTGAATTTGTGCAATAGAGTAGAACAGCATGGAATCTGGGATGACTGCCAGTTGAACAATTCAAGAATAATTTGCAACTTGTCAACATAACAAGTTATGGGTACTTTAATGGGTACACTGATTCTTATCTACCTCGTCATAACCAGAGACACACCTGCAACTGTTTCTTTTCCTGCTCCTACCCCCAACCCAATGATCTGTCCTTAGGCTTGCCTATTTATCATGACATGAACTTGCGACCGCATTTTCACTCCACCTATTTCTACCTCCATCACTTATGCTTTACTTTGCCCTTGCCTCAGCTTGTCTGCTGTCGAAGCATTCATCCAAGCCATCTCTAGACTTCCGGGCTGGCTATCCAGTCTACCCTTCCAAGAACTTGCGTTCACCCAAAGGTCTGCTGCCCTTTCTCAACTCATTAAATCTCACCACAAAAATCTGAGCTCACTGATCTATATTAGCTTATGATTAAGCAATGCCTCAATTTTGAAATTCTCTTCCTAATTTTCAAATTCTCCCATGGCCTGGCTCCTCCCTGTCTCTGTAATCTATTTTGGCCACATAACTCTCCAAGATCTTTGCACTTCTCTAAATCTGATCTCTTTAACACCCCCTCTTTTTAATCATTCCAGGGCAGCACAGTGGCAAGACTGGCATGGTGGCACAGTGGTGGGTACTGCTGGCTCACAGCACCAAGGACCTGGGTTTGATTCCTAGTTTGGGTCACTGTCTGCGTGGAGTCTACACGTCTCCCCATGTCTGCATGGGTTTGCTCCCATAGTCTGAGAGACGTGCTGGTTAGGCGCATCGGCCATGCTAAAATTCTCCCTCAGTGTACCCGAGCAGGTGCCGGGGTATGGTGACTAGGGTATTTTCTCAATAATTTCATTGCATTATTAATATAGGCCTACTTGTGACAGTAATAAATAAACTTTAAACTAGATCTCTCCCTGTCTGCCTTCCTTTGCTCTTTTAAGACGCTCTTTAAAACTTATGGATCTCTCAGAGTTTTTGGTCACCTGTCCTAATACCACCTTTTGCTCTGTAGTGCTCTTGCAAAGCACAGTGTGGTGCGTAACATGTATTTGTTGCTGTCACATTGCTCACGAGTAGATGCAATAGTACAGAAATGGGAAGAGGCACACTTCAGCGATTTTGAAGCCTCTAAATGGCCTGCCAGGTCCATAAAATTCATGTTGTCAAAAGAACGCTCTCACTTTAGAAGATCTGGTGATAGGTGATTTGATTAGTGGATTTTTGTACTTCTTTATCTGTCTGTCGTGTTTACATCCTAACAGCAGTTCAGGAGCATGTCTGTTCGCATCCCCAGACAGGATTATCTCATTTTGAGATCTGCAGGGAGTGGGCAGGATCAGACTCTGATATACCTTTGTGGTCACGGAGCCTGCCAAGGTTTGCAAGTGAGTAATTAAATTGCAAGCTAGGCGAAGTATAGGGAAGACCTGTTGAAATTTCAACTCAGTAGAGTGGCAGTGTCTGGGAAGAAAGTTGGTGAGACCAAATTCGCAAAGCAAATTACCCTAAATTACCAGCTAACAGTTTCAATTTTTTTCACCGTCATGATTGTAACAACAATTGGACTTCAGAAACCAGACAGTTCTTGAACGCCATGTATGAGGAAAACAAAAAGTAGCTTTCCCGTGAATTCAACACTTAGAACTTTTTTCGGAGAATGGCCCCGAGTGAGTGAAATATGTATCAAACTAGGATAAGATTACCAGTGAAACTATCATGATGTGGCTCCCAACAACTTACTTCAATAAAGATGTATTCACAGTTGCCATCATAGCTGTATCTTCTTCCATCAAAGCTTATGTAGTGACCATCTCCATAAACTAGGCAGGTCTTTGGACATGGCTCAGTAGTACAGACCCATGATCCACCATTGCATGTGCTATTGTAGGGAGTGAAGATAGTTGTTATTCAATTTGCAGGCTGTCTTGTTTTTTTGCAATGTTATTCATTGTGATATTTTTACATGCTCACCAGTTATTGCATTCATTTTTGATCGTTGCTCCATTAAAGAAGATTTCGCCACCAAATGAACAAGGACATTGTGCTGGTTGAATGCAATTTCCACTGTAATCTTCCACCAAGCCTTCAGGACACACACAGCCAGGTATACAAGGATTCGGCTTTATAGAAGAGAGAATATTTTACCAACTGGCGTTATCGGTGATAAATCATACAGATGTACAACATATCTGGATTAAATCAAAGTTAAAATCATGTACCGTACTTTTTAAACTATTATGCAGAACAAAATCTACAGACCATAATTGCACAGAACCACACACACTCTCTGATTCTCCATGTTAAAAATGTATTTGGAAGCCAAAGAGTATGGCACAGCAAGTGGAACTGATCATTTCATATGTTACATAGTCGATCCTGCCAAACATAATTACCTTGGTGGAAGTGTTCAACTCACTGGCTTATAAATTATGACATGGGGTATCTGAAAGGTACAGGTTTAATGATGACTTACGCATGGTTTGTTTAGCGTTTGACAAGTCTTTTTACATGCACTGCTATTGCTGCAGTTGGAATATAGTTTCCCGCTGCAATCTAAAGAAAGAAACAATATTTATTGTAAGACAATTCTTACTTATTGATTTTATTTTCAATTTGAGCTTTGTATCTCAATAATTCAACAGATATTAAATAGCATTTACCTTGTGGAACTCCATCGTTGTTAGGACAGGAAGGAACACCACTCACACAATAACTGAGGGAAAAATCATACTTGGTTATTTTGCAGTTGCTTACACTTAATTGTTTGATTCAAATAGAGTCGAGCAAAATAATAATAGTTCTCACCATTGAATTCCATTTATATTAACAGGTTGGCCACTTTGCACAGTCAAACCAGCAACATAACACGGGCATTCTGATCTGTCCACACATCTGCCATTTTCAGTCATGTACTTTCCCTCAGGGCACCCACAACCATCAACTGGAACATCCTGAACCCCGCATGGATAATCAGGTCCAGACAGAAATCTGCAAGTCCGGTTGCAGGCTCTCATATTGTATTCAAAAACTTGGGTGCTCGGACAGCTTACACCTTAACAAAAATGGAAGAAATTGATGCCAGTCCAATGTGCAGTTGAATCCTGTAAAATGCTTTGCCAATAAATCATAATATCATATAAATGACAAAGATTGATCACAGTGTGGCAAGGCTTCAATATGATTCTTTATTTCATACTTATGAAAGAAAATGTTTTTCTAAGGGATGCTACACCATTTCAATTACTTTCTGTCATAAAAGATGTCATTATGTTGGTAATAATATAGTTAAGCCTACTTCATAGTTAACAAAGAAGCATTTTTATTCAGTATTTGTAACATACTGATCTATGAAGTGCCACAATAGATCGAGTGTCCAAAAGTGCATTAACTTCAAGCTTTCATTTGTTACACAAAACATAAATGGAAACAAGAGTTGACCATTCAGCCCCTTAAGTCTGCTCCATCATTCAGAACAATCATGACTGATCTTCCACCTCAAATTGACTTCCTGGTCACTTCCCATATCCTTTGATTCACTAAGTCAAAAATCTATCAGTTGCAGTCTTGAATACACTACATGATGGAGCATGCACAACCCTCTCAAGGGTAGACAATTCTAAAGATTACAATCTTCAGTGTAAAGACAATTCTCCTCATTTCACTGCTAAATGATTGACTCCCTGCCTAGAGGCTATGACACCATGTTAGATTCCCAACCCAAAGGAAACAACCAGTCAAGGCTCTTCATATTAAAACAACACTCAGAGGCCTAGGTCTTTGCCACGACCAAGAGACTCTCTGACACTCCTAGTTCCACTCCCAGACATGGCCCTTTCAACTTTTGCAAGGGGGTCCTCTGGAGTTAGGTTGGGGTTCATGCATGCATGCTTTCTGGAGACAGCTGGGCATTTAAATTAGCTGGTAAGGAAACTTTTGGAAGAGGCAAGTCACACTTTTGGGGTGTTGGGAGTAAACACGATCGTGCATAAACACATTGGAAGTGTCTTCACTGTCAAAGAACTATCAAACTAGATCTGGATGACTTGGCATTGATGCGTTAAGGGCAAAGGGCAGTGGATGAAGGACATGGGTTGATATAAGCTGGCTCAGGGACTATAAGGAGACTGGGTCATGGGGGTTGAGGGCAGAGTGGGCATGTCGAGAGGGGCATGGGTGTATATTGAGCCTTGGAGGTGGATAGGGGATATGAAGTGGTATCAGCTGGCATAGAAGTGTATATATGGGTGAGAGGATTGACAGGTATGCCAGAGAACAGAGGCACACCCACTGCCCCATCTCACCTCCACACCTGTCAACCTTTGCGCTCATTCCTGGAGGGTGGCAGCCTGAACTTTAATCTATTCCTCACACCCTTGACTGCAAGCCAGAAATGAAAATTAGAATTGTGGGCTGCCCATTTAAAAAAGGTTGGGTTCGCAGAAATCTTTGACTGTATACACCCAACCTGGGAGCAAAAACCTGGGCCTCAGATTTCCTACTGGAGCTGTGAAACTTACAAATCAGCTACAATTGAATTAATAGCACAACAAGCCTGAGAGGCTGAATGGCCTACCCCAGTTCCCAGGTACAGTTCTCTGCTGAGGTACATCTTCCCCAGGTTGTTAAGCTTTATGTTAGCAGTGGTGCAATGTCAGTAATTGGAACTGATGAGAGATCATTTTCAGAGACTATTTCCTCAGGTGGATGTTGCTATTACTAGGGGGCATAACTATAAGGTTCATGGTGGGAGATATGAGGAAGGATGTCCAAGGTAGGTTCTTGACTCAGAGTGGTTGGGTGTGGAATGGACTGCCTGCAGTGATCGTGGAGTTGGACACTTTAGGAACTTTCATGTGGTTATTGGATAGGCACATGGAGCACACCAGAATGATCGGGAGTGGGATACTTGATCTTGGTTTTGAACAAAGCTCGGCACAACATCGAGGGCCGAAGGGGCTGTACTGTGCTGTACTGTACTGTTCTATATTCTATGATAGATTATTATGACGAGTGACCTGTGATTTTCACAAGTGATTTGGGTGAAGGAATAGGCATCCATGAAGTAGATTACTGCTGGTCAAAATAAGGGCAACCATTGTGATAAATGGGACCACTTACTGCAAATTGATCTTCTCCAGTTGTCCACAATAATGCCTTTCTCTGCACAAGCATGAGAATAAGCTTGAAATGCAGTGCATACACAGTCATTGATCTTCTCACAATTACAGGAGGCAAGTTTACACATCTAAAACACACGACAAAAAAAAGTCCAGTTTTAAACACCGCCATCTTGCATGACTTTATAAGCTTTATGGAGAAACAATTATTCTTATTTAACATTGAATGAATATATTTCCAGAAATTATCATGCACCATTCATTTTATTGAAATCATTAGGAATGTCTGTCTATGGTTGTGGTGTTAAGATGATGAATAGTTTGACATGATTGGGAGGACAATCAGACTTAGCATTCAAACAATGTGAAATACTTTACTTGTCTTCTAATAAAATCAATTGTGATTGATACTTCATTCAACATTGACACAAAGGAGTGTAACATTCAGGGTGGCAATCTTCCCAAACAGCAAGAAAACTGGAGCAGTCGACTGGCGCAGTCCAGACTGCAATCATCTCACACTTAGTCGTTTCTTGGAGAGTGGTGAATTGCCATCCAGTTCTGGGAGAGACAGGACTTAAATACGCTGGTGAGCCCAGTTGATCGGGCACTATTTTAGAAAGACTCCCCAACTCAAAGTGCATTCCTTCCACCACACACAGTAGGGCAACCCCAGCCCATCTTTAGCGCCATCATTCCCCAGTCCCTCCAGAATACAGGTCACCAGCATTGGGGCATTCCTAATGGGTCCCCCTTTATGATCCCCAACATGCCCCCAACTTCATGGCCCACGACATGCCCTATTCCTTCATGGCCTCCCCATCATAGCACCCACTTAGGCCACACCGTCATCTGGGCCCCACCCCCACTGGCACTGCTTAGTCATGACCCCCCAACACCCAAGAGCTTCAATAGCCTCTGGGGCCCCTGGCGAGGCCATCACACCCGGTCTCTGATAATGGAGACCAGTTGTGATTCTCGCTGGTCTCATGCCACACCTGAGGGTTGGAAGATCCCAGGAGCTGGGAGAATCCAGCACTGAAGTGGCTAAGCACATTTAATTACTAATTTGATTATGCAAGTCTGCCTCGTGCTGTTTCTGGACGCAGTCCAGTTTGCATCCATAGGGGGGGACTGGGATAATTGCAAATCATTTAGCGCTGGGTGCGAAAGCTGTTTTAGGTCCACATGCTACTTTACAGAACTGGTATGATCTGTGCAAATTGTGGCGAGGAGGAAAGTTGCCCCTATGGTCTCTGCTATTTGAAAACTGCCCTAGATTTAGGAACACAAACAAAATCCTATTCCAATAATGTGCTAAGAATATAACAATATGCAACTAAACAAATTTCAAAGGAAACTTTGACCTATTAGTTTGCTAAGATATTTTCATTTGCAAAAAGTTCAATAAGAAGTGTGTCTTACTTCATAAAATTTGACAAACTCCACTTCAGAATGGCAATTGGCAAAAGCACCTGCAGGGTCCTTTAAGTATGCACAATTTTCTTTGGCATAGTTTTCTAAAATTCAAATATAAGAAGTGATTACATTAAAAAAAGTGATTGGACCTGTGCTGTCACAGTACCAGTCAAGGTGTTAAATTGGCATCTGCTTTTGGAGCGGTGAGGAGGAAATCACACTCATGACTATGTAGCAATCAATGCTGACAGTGTGCGCACCTGGGTTTGTCAAGCACAGATAGAATCAGAGCATCACCAGAGTCTTAGCCTGCCACAAGAATCCTAGTGGGCGGGACAGAACCTTTGGTGGACCATGTAAAGGTCCGTTGATCTCAAGTGAGAATTTCTGGTCTTCGGGGCACACGTGGCCAGAGAACCCCACTCTTTTAGTGAACAGTAGAATGTCAGAATTCAACATTCTTACCTATTAAGCTTACCAAGAATCCTTGATTAATTTATATTAAGATCTTTATTATAAAGTAAAGTTTATTAGTCTGAAGTAAGGCTACAATTAAGTTACTGTGAAATATATTCAGTACTCGTCAAGATTAAATCCATATAACACACCTGGGAATGCACAGTTGATCCAGGGATTTAAACCAAACTAAATAGCTAGCAAAATATGTTTCCAAAACGTATTCCACTTGAGGTTGAAACAGTAGAGGCCCTTAGATTTCAGCAAGACTCACATATGCATGTCAGAATTGCTCTGAGCACAGAAAGTGGTAACTTCTAATGGGTACATGATCAGACAGCTATCACTGCCACTTCAAGTAATTATTGACACACACCCAGTTTGGGTAGAGCCAGAGTTTAATTTGGAACATTTAATCCAAAAAGTTTCTGCAATCATAAATATTACGTTACCAACTCCCATTTCCTGAGTCACAGCCAGTCAGTCGAGCAGATATTAATGTAAGCTGAGCTTGTATCAGCGCTGGGGTTACTTGATGTTACAAGAACTAAGGAATTGAGTAAATTTCAATGAATTCAATTTTCAATGGTTATATTTGGTCCCTTTTCACTTGTGTTCATCTGTCTGCCTTCTAGAAATTACAGATAGTAAAAATTATGTAGAAAAATGTATAAAGCGAGATCTGTTTGCAAAAGTTGAAAACATTTTCCTCAGAAAATACTTCTTGCACAATCTAATAATCTGCAAAAGGTTCGACAGAAACATTTGCCTGTTATTGTACCAGTCCATCAAATGCAATCCAGAACAAAACTGAAATAATGATCTTTGGGAAAAATAGCAAAATATATTACCAGAACAACAAGCCACGGGAATAAACAATGTGGTTCCAGTACACGCCCTTTGCAATAATACGTCAGTCGATGAAACATGTCTGACATTCATTTTGATTCTCTTATTCAGGAGAAAACTTTAGCACTTTGTCCACTCCTAGAGCATGCAACCTGTCTCCATTTTTTGGAAAATTACCCTCTACCCTCCATCTAGTAGTTATTAAGGAGAGACTTTTTTTTTTAATCTCGAGTTAACTCAAAGCCTTTCATCTATTTGACACAGAGCAATAGCTTTACTTCACGTTCCTTTTTCCTCCCTTTCTCTCCTTAACCCTATTCTTGCAATGTCATTTATATGACTATTTTTTCCTCAATAACATACTCAATTTTAACTTTCCTTGTAATCATCAAATCATAGCATCTCTGCAGTATAGAAAGGACGCCATTCAGCCCATCGAGCCTGCATCGACAACAATTCCACCCAGGTCCTATCCCCGTAACCTCACGTATTTACCCTGTTAGTTCCCCAGACACTAAGGGGCAACTGAACAAAACCAATCAACCTAATCTGCACAACTTTAGATGGTGGGAGGAAACTGGGGCACCCAGAAGGAACCCATGCAAATACAGGGAGAATGTGCAAACTCCACACAGGCAATCACCCCTGGCCAGAATTAAACCCAGAACCCTGGCGTGATGAGGCAGCAGTGCTAACCACTGTGCCATCTTTTGTTCCAAAATTCTGCATCTTCAATTATCTTTGTTCTGCAGCCTCCTGGCTTACATTTTAATAATTGACAACAAAGCCACCAGATCAATCTTTGTTATCTAGTAGTCCAGGTGGTGGGTATTGCTTGGTGAGTATTGTGTGGGTGGCAAAGATGAAGAGGTGGGATGGGATTAGGGGCTAGTGAGGTTGGCGAGGCTGCTATTTATTAGTATCGTGAACTTTGGCTCGAGGAGGAACCTCTAGTTTGGCCACATGAGGAAAGAGAAGCTATTTTGACCAGCTTGCAGAAAATTCTATTCAAAATTACCATTTTCTGAACTAACACAAGTAGGATTCACTTGTGGTGAAGGACAGGCATCATTCTCTCTCCAAGAGTTAGAAAAAGCAACATATGTGGGCTCCACGATGCCCTGTGCAGACAGAAAGTCATCATCTGCATTGTCATTGAAGGTGCCGCATAAACCTAGGGCAAAGGAAAGTAGAGGTTATCACAAGACTGCAGTTATGATCATATACAATCTGGGCTGAATGACGAATATAATTGAACTGATTGCATTAATAAGCCACCATTCTTCCAAGTGTTACACAAGAATGTCTTCATTTTCTCTAATCAGAAAATTTTAACTTAACTGCGGTTTTGGAAATTGGTAGGATCGAGGCAATACTAGCCTTACACCCAGCAGATCTTATTATTCAGTAATGTCATTGGAATGTGCTACTGGGCAGAATGTAAAACTGGCTTCTATCCAATTAGATCACTTTCCCATTAGACGGGCAAAGTTAAAATGCCTGTAATCCTGTGAGAGCAATTTGTTTCACAATTTATACTCCAATCATTGCCAACATAAAGATATGGTAGGAATAATTCAAAGGCTTCTTTGTTATGGATCTAGGAGAAGTTTTACAATATTCACCACCCATTGATATGAAGAGTGCCACTGACAAATATTGTTGAAGAATGTTCTACTGGATGTTCATACTGTCTGTAACAACTAGAAGGAAATCAACTCAGTACGAAACTACCTTTAAAGAAGCTGCTGTAAGAATATCTATTATGAATTTTGAAGCCATTTTTTCTAGTAAACATGAAAGTTAAAATGTATCTGACTTTAGAATTTCAGTAGCAAATATCACAGATTGAAAAAAAAAGTTGTATTTTCTTATAGTCTCTGGTGTTCAAATAGGCAACAATCATACTTATCACATAGTCTGTGCACAAAGACAATAGCCTAAATCTTCCAGCCCACTTGCCACAGAATGGGAAATATGACAGAAGTTTGAGGTCCACTGATCTCAGGTGAGAATCTCCAGTCCTGTGGTGGGCAGGACTGGAAAATCCCACTCAACGAAACAAACTAATAACCGCAGCAAATGAACAAAGTTGATGAACTGAAGGAGAGATTTGGTGCAATACTGGAGACCATAATTGGCAAGAGAAAGGACTGGTGGACTCGAAAGTAGAATGATTTAGAAAAAGGAAACAGAAATTGAATGGACTGATGGAACAGTCAATGAGACCGTTGCTGTTTTCGCAGAAGCAAACTGTTTGCTATACCTTTTGTGCTTCCTTTGGCACTTTTGGGCAGTGAGATGTAAAGCTGCATGATGGGAGATATCTGTATTTGCATTTTCAGGCCAAGCACTGTTGATACTTGAAGGAATAATGAAGACTGTTGAAATATGAGTATATGAGCTGTAAACAAAGAAAAAGGATGGGTTAACATCATTTTAATCATCATTTGTTTGATTGTTTGGAAGATTGGTAGATTACGAACTACTTTACCGTTTACGACAGGAAGTCCCACGATATTTCCATTATAATCAACACTCCCATCATTATTGATTATATAGGCATCCTGGAATGAAAAAAGCCATGTTACAACTTAAGAAATATAAGCAGAAAGTGAATAAATGAATTATGTTGAAACATGGTACCTGATGTATGGTGTACGTAACTCGCTGTAAACATGTCTGCTTATACGCTGTTTGACACGGATGCATTTCAATTTTGACTGACCAGTCTTTGGTCTGTGAAAAATTAATAATGGTAAAACTCAGAAGTGTTTCTGGCAGGCAAGGGGCACAAATGAAAAGACAATAGGTTTCTTTGAAAAGCAAAACAACAACAAATAAGATCAGTTGATCAAAAAAAAATGCCCACTTACAACAATGGCATAGTATGAGCAGTCACCAATCAGATTATAGAAATTGCCATCAAATGTCGTGATATGAGTTCCTTCTTCGACCGTGCATGTTTCAGGGCAGTTAAGATTGGAACAATTCCACATTCCACTTTGGCAGAGCCTAAAAGCATAATAAAATCATTTAGAGCAAAGCAAAATTTATTGAAAGACTTCACATTAATTTTATTGACTTGTGGTATTTGAATTAGTGATCATTACCAGGACTGGCAGAAAGAGTTTCTTATTTGCCCAGAGTTATAAACTGTTCCGCCATATCGACAAGGACATTCTGCTTGGCTGATGCATTTGTCATTCCCTCTTATGTTATCAAGGACAGTGTCTGAGGAATAACAAAATAAATAGCCTAGCATATTTGTTCACAGAAGAGAAAACACGCAACCTTTATCTGAAGATATTCAACTTATCATGCATTTATTTTTGCCAAAGTTTCTTCGAAGAATTCCTCAGTGGAAGTAGGCTTTCTTCAAGCTGACGCAACATGGAATCAGCAAATACTTTATTGAATCCGTGACTATTTAGAAAAAACTGTAGGACTGTACATTCCCACAGATTCATTTACAAAAATAATTTAATTAAAGAAAAATACCACAGATGTTTGAAGTCTGAAACAGAAACAGTGTGCTTGGAAATATTCAACAATAATTTTGCAAAGAAAAACAGGAGTTGTGGGGCGCGGTATTCTCCATGTCAATCATGGCATGTTTCTCAGCAGCAGAGCTGGCCCACCAATGGCCAATGACAGGCTCCACCAGTCCTGTCACCGTCCATGGGTTTGAGACAAGTGGTGGTGCACAGGGACAGGAAGATCCCACCAGTGGAAATGGCCAGAAAGCTCTGGCCAACATTTTGAGTGGAATAACGGCTCTCCTTCAAACCTGAAAACAGGTGGAATTGTGATGGGTTTCATGCTATTCAAAAGGGGTGAGGATGAAGAAGAGGTTTGATACTTCTAGATCTTCTGTATTCAGCAATTTCATGAACTCTTTCTCTTTACCAGAAGCTGACTTTGTTGCTTCCAGACTGAGCTGTTCATTATGATACATAATGTACAAGCAGAAAATGCTGGATAAATTCAGGAGTCCTGGCAGCATTTGTGGAGGGAAACTGAGTTGGCGGGTGGAATATTCCAGCTGTTCGTGCCGGCAGAGCTTTCAGGTCTTGCTGTAGGGAAGGGAGAATGGCTGCAAGAGAGAACTCTCCAGCCTCACTTGCAGTGGTAGTGGGATGTGAATGGCCAGTTAGATCACACCTGACATTTCGGATCTAAATGATCCTCTCAGATGTCGCCAGACCTGCATTTTCTGGTTTTATTTCAAATTTCCAGCATCCATGGTATTTTGCTTTTATTTTAGAGCTGTTTATTTCCCTGGCCTTTGCACTCACTCTGCACAAATGCTGTGTCTCTATTATAACCATTACTAATCCTTTTGCTTGTTGCTCCATGACACCTTTGTAATTTACTCTATCCTCCCCCTACCCGATCCCAGGCCTTCCCCTTTATTCTTCTTCCCAACCCAGCTTTTCATGGTATGAAGCACATCACATTGCCACCACCCTTGAAGGATTGGACTCTGAACACTAATCTGTTTCTCTCCCTACAGCTAATACCATACCTGTTGAATATTTCCTGTTTGTATTCCAAACATATTTTATTCCATTTCCACAGATCTAATCTAGCTTCAGCAAACTGCCCAGAATTTGACACCCGATTATAAAATCCCTACAGTGCAGGAGGTGGGCATCTGACCCATCGAGTCTGCACAGGCCCTAAAACAGAACATCTTATCCAGGCCCTATCCCCACAATTCCACATATTTAGCCCACTAATCCCGCTGACCTCACATCTTAGCACACAAAGGGGCAATTTAGCATGGCCAATCAACCTAACCCGCATATCTTTGAGTATAGAGAAAATCAGAACACCAAGAGGAAATCCATGCAGACATGGGGAGAATGTACAAATGCCAGACAGGCAGTCACTTGAGACTGGAATTGAACCTGGATCCCTGGCAGTAGTGCTAACCACTTTACTACCATGCCACCCATAATTTTAGTTCTAAAGCTACGCAAGAAGCCACTGTTCTCAAAGGGGAAACACATTGCTTCATCTCAGAAACAGAGAAAATTGTCCAAAAATTTCCTACAGTAAACTTGATCCAGCCCTTTCAAAGGATGAGATTCCCTGGCCTCACAGCCGCGTGTTTCTCGCCAGCAGGGGATAACACGTATTTCGCTAGTCGTGTGATTTTCTCGTTCTGCCTCCATCAGTGGGAATTCCCACTGACGTCACCCCAATCTTAAAGTTAAAAAGTTTATTAGTCACAAGTAAGGTTTAGATTAACACTGCAATGAAGTTACTGTGAAATTTCCCCTTGTCGCCACACTACAGCGCCCGTTTGGGTCAATGCACCTAACTAGCAGGTCTTTCAGACTGTGGGAGGAAACCAGAGCACCCAGAGGGAAACCCATGTAGACACAGGGAGAACGTGCAAACTCGACACAGACAGTTACCCAAGCCAGGAATCGAAACTGGGTCCCTGGCACTGTGAGACAGCAGTGCTAACCACTGTGCCACCATGCAACCCCTGGGCAGTTGTTCACTGCTGGCAGGATCATGAAATCTGGCTTGAACAGCCAGAATACCTGCTAAAGAAAATCACTTTTGCTGCACCTGAACACAGAACTGATGTCAGACTATGGAGTGTATTTGTTTAAACAAATCATACAAGAAGAGAGCCAGCTCTTTTTGCTGTTGACATCCTTTATGTTGAACCAACATTTTTAATCCAAGCCAAACAGTTAAAAATGATTTCCAGTTTCTAAAAGTGTATGGTCTAACCATTGAATCATATTAAGAAAATAACATTGCAAAAGAACATTAAACCATCAATTATCGTGACTACCTTCTGGACAACCACAAGTATTCACACACTGATCGCACTGTTGCTGAGGATCTGGGTCAGTACAGGTTGACATGCAGACAGGACCACATTCCATATACATCTGATTCCCAGGACAAGTGGGTATTTCTGAAAAGGAAAAGTTGTTGATATGATAATTATGCCTACACATTGCAGTTAAACCTCACACAAGAAGTGCAAAAATCTTGTCTGTGGGTTTATTCGGGCAAAAATGATGGAAGAACTGCAATTATGTCAATGAATTTTCAAAAGATATTTGGTTCTAGTTTTGACCATGCCTCTATAAGTAACCTACTGCAGCCTGTGGTTTGCCTCCAGCTCTTCCACGATGAAGAAGGAGAATGCACACATTGAAGAGCCATCGCTGCAAAAGTGGCACAACTACATTGGCCGGCTTCTTGACAAGCACAAACCTCCTTCTGACACATCTCCAAGTATTTATCTTTAATGGCTGTGCTGGTGCACGACTGGAAAATGTCTGATATTCCTGAGCAGACCTGAACGTATATAAAAAAAAAGAGAGTCAGAAAGATAATTAAGTGAATCGAATTCCAAATCAGGAGATAGGGGCTGCCACAGCTGGAATGAGGCCAAAGTCACTGAGCTTACTAAGAACCGTCTCTTACTGGGGGACTTGAATGGATAAACAAATTAGCAATGTTTTTCTCTGTCAGAAAGGAGATTGTTGATTTGTAACAAGACATCAGTCACTGCATCACAGAATTTGAGTGCTGCAAGAAATTGTATATTTAAACAAATGATCCTTGGGTATCTTGCCTGTCCATAGTATTTGCAACTTATTTAAGAAGGTCTGTCTTCTCAACATTGTCCTTTGCCTGAGGTTTGATGATCCTCAAGTTAAAAATCACCACCAGTCAGCTCTCCCCCTCAAAGTGAGAGCATCCTATAGTCATCTAGGACTATTTCAACTCCATCTTTTTTAGCAATTGCATCAGCTGATTGGAGTTTGGTATTGATGGATAAGAGAGCAGAAGATATGGAAGTAACATAATAAATATTACATATGAAGTTTGATATTTTATAACTCAATGGAAATCAATGACAGGTCAAAAGCTGACAGTTGTTCAAATTTGAACAGCAATTAGCATATTAATGCTAATATCTATTTAAAATCCAAGTAAAAGGATCCATGCACATCATATTGTAATTGAGAGGTTGCAAGATCAATTCGTACTTCACATCATAGAATGTCCGAATGCTAAACCTAGCCAGCTAACGATTCTTAAGTAGTTGCGCTGTGGACCTATCTGGACTTGTCAGTCAGACTTGTAGAGAGTTTTAGGATTACCAGTGTTAGAAAGATGGAGAAAATTGACTTTGTTACTCTGTAACTTAAGCTGGGAAGAAGGAATCACACAACAGAGAGAAAAGAGATCTTAGGCAACTTCATGGTATTGATAAATGTGTTTAATGTTCTGATTAAGGCACGGTTCCCTGTGCAGCTTTTAAATCATACTATATTCCATATGAAGGACAGTAATATGTTGTACTTCAGGGGAGCTGTCACACTACACAGTCAAATAGACCAAAGTGACATATAATTTGTAAAATTATCAACTTTACTTTTGAAAAAGCAAAAGTTTCTCATTTGTTAATCACATTTTGCATAAAGTGCTGTAAGATTTTACTATCTTTTAGAAGCCATAATTAGGATATTTGCATTTTAAGACACAGGTGATAGGCAAACATTATGTGCTGCAAAAGGTAGCTGATAATTTTCCTGAAGATTGGGAATGAGATTATTGCTAATAGTATTACCAAATGATAAATAATATTTACAATTAAAAGAAAAAAGGATGCTTATTTCTACACATGCAAGACCATCAGAATGAGTTTCTAGTGTATAATAAATGATGTAACAAAAACAAAATTGGAGCACAACTATTATTGTATGTAGGTGGACACTTTGGAAACGTCACTTCCTGTTGTTACAGTTCGGCACAGTGGCTATCACTGCTGCCCCACAGCACCAGGAACCCAGATTTGATTCCAGTCTTGGGCTTCTGCCTATGTGGATTCTGCATGACCTCCCCATGTCGGCATGGTTTCTTCTGGGTGCTCGGGTTTCCTCCCACAGTCCAAAAGACGTGCTGGTTAGGTGCATTGGCCGTGCTAAATTCTCCCTCAGTGTACCCCAACAGGCGCCGGAGTGTGGCAACTAGGAGATTTTTACAGTAACTTCTTGCAGTGTTAATGTAAGCTATTTGTGACAATAATAAATAATCTTAACTTTAGTTCTGTGCCAATACTTAACATTGTTAATTGCTGTGTCAACATTTACCGTTTGATTTTCCAAAAACAGGAGTCATGATCTTGGCTGTGGCAACTTGATTTATTGTCTGTCCCTAATTGTTGTCATATCCCTGCCTCACACATCTTCAGGAAGCTAGTTCAAACAATTCTTAGATTATTTTAAACGCCCTGCTGGCTGACCCAACACTCTTCAGAAAACAGTCTGATTGTTTAAGTACCTTGGCAAGTCACTCGATTGGAAAATAATTGATTAGAAGTGGCTCCACCTTAAGCTTCTCAGGGTGACTGGGGATGGGCTATGAATGCTTTTTTTCCTGCAATCCGAATAAAAGAAACTGCCAACCGAGATTTAACCTGAGTTCTCAGCCTCAGTCCATTCACATTTGTATAATGTTTTATCCAGGCACCTTAGTACTCCTGAAGTGCTCTCTGGCACTGTATGACTTACATTCGCTGACTGACAACTCTTTTCTTCAGGAAATGCAATGTCGCAGGAATAATATGAAGGATCCAGCTTGTTTTGTCGGGTATAAGTCAAATCTACAAAGCCCAAATAGAAAGTGAATTAATTTCTTTTGATTCAGAAACAATTTTTGTTTAAGAAACCTTGAAATATGATAGTGCTGGACAGAATCTTAAATATGAATAAGATTTATTTTATAGAGTTAAACAAAGGACATTAATTTATTTGTTTTACCATAGGTTGTTGAGACACTTGAATCAAAAGGTCCACAAAGGCCACACAGTTTACTTTGGTATTGAGCATCAACTGTTATCTGGAGGTGGGAGAGGAATATTTTAAATGTAAAAGATAATAGGTGGAAATCTTCACATGGTTTGGCAAATTTATTTCCATGATTTCAAACAGGTATACTATTAGAAAATTCAAGTCTTTCTTACAAACAGGTGAATACAACTCAACAGAAAAATGCTTCTCATTACTGTCTGTCAGTGACATTTACTGTAGAGAAGAATTGAAATCAATTTGAAAACCCTTTAAATCAATCTATTAGCCAGAATGAATGGTACATTTTTCAGCTTTTTTTTTACCTGTAGTGCATCTTTATAGTTCCAAATCAAAATTATGGTATGCTTTCTGTTTGAAAGGCGCACATTTACTCCATACTGCTGAATACTGATCACTTTGTCATCATAGGGCAATGAAATTCTATAAATGAAAACAATAAATTAAAACAAATTGAAACACCAAATATTGATATGCATACAGATTTTAACCATGTTAATGTTTTATACAATAATATTGTATTTAACAATGTTCAGATCTGTGCTTATACTGAAATCCCTTCATTTGTACAAAGTTTATTTATCAGTTTCAAGTAGGCTTATGTCAACACTGCAATGAAGATTTAATGAAAATCCCCGAATCTCCACACTCCAGAACCTGTTCAGGTACACCTGAGGGAGAATTTAGTAAGGCCAATGCACCTAACCAGCACATCGTTCAAACAGAGAGGAAACCCACGCAGACATAGGGAGAATGTGCAGACTCCACATAGACAGTAACCCAAGCCGAGAATTGAACCTGGCTCCCTGGTGCTGTGAGGGATCAGTGCTAACTACTGTGCCGTAGTAAAATAGTGAACTGTGAATCTTCCTTATTCAAAAATTTCAATTACATTTCCCAAAGGAATCTGAACGTCAGGCTGCTGGAAGCGCAACAGGAGCTGACAGCAAAAGAACTGCTCAAAATTTGGACTCACATGAACCCTGGGTCTATTGAGATTATTTCTGAACTGATTTATCAGCTGTTAAACAGTATTATGAGTACTTCTTTCATGGCCAACAAGTCCTGGTATTGGATTTGAACCCAGAACTTCTGGTCAAGAGGTAGGGACAACACCACGGTGCCAAAAGACTTCCTTCTAGTGAGAACACAGAGCCTGATTTGGAGGAGGTTGGGCAGTGGGTGTGCTGGAATGTGGGAGCAGCATAGTGTTCAGCCAATTTTGCCCGATAGGTGCCTTACAGAGATTAGATATTCCTCCAAATATGTGTGTTGCAATTATGAACAAAATCAATCAATCAATAAACTCCACTTACACAGTGCCTTTAACCTGAATAGTTCCATTCACCACAATGATGATTGCACCTTCAATTTTCATGAAGATGTGTTCCAAATTGCCATTTGAGCCTCGGCGAATTTCCACATTAAAATCTTCTGCATCACCTTGACATTGGCGGCTAAGAATGTACTTGCAAGTGGATACAAAATAATAAAATTCGTCCATATATGTCCTGATAACTCCTTGTCCCCATGTGCTACAAGTCCCTAAAGAAATGTAAAGAAAGCAATTCCTTCCATTATAACAGTTGTAAGAACATGATTATTTTGACACATCTGTGGTGCCTTACAGTTAGAGATGAAGTCATTGAATATTCAGATATCTTGGAATGAAACAAAAATGTACTTACGAGGTCCTTCGACTGATGGAGCGGAAACATCCCTTGCATATTGAAAGTTTTGTCTGACAGTAGACCCCTCCGATTCTAGGAGATATGTTTAAATTGGGCATAGTTCATTTATAGGAGCTTGAAAGCTTTTGCCATCTGAACGAGTTAAAGTTTTTAAAGTTTCAAGTTTATTTATTATTAGTCACAAGTAGGCTTACATTAACACTGTAATGAAGTTAGTGTAAAAATCCTCTAGTCGTCACACTCCAGCACTTGTTTGGGTACACTGAGGGAGAATTTAACATGGCCAATGCACCTAACCAGCACATCTTTCAGACTGTTAGGAGGAAACCGGAGCACCCAGAGGAAACCCACTCAGACACTGCGAGAACATGTGGACTCCACACAAACAGTGACCCAAGCCGGGAATCGAACCCAGGTTCCTGGCACTATGAAACATTATTATCCCTTCTACACAATACTCACATGGCTTATAGAAACTTCGTACAATAATTATTATGATCTTGTACTTTAACCATACAGGAACCATTCGTTTAAGGTGGAATTTTGATGCAGAACATAATGTTCCACATTTGATATGATAATATTGTCAACTGGAGACTACCTTTTGTAAAAATTAATGATTTTCTATTGAAGCTAAAAGGAAAGGAGTCAATAGTCCAGATTCTGGGTTCAGTGGTGAAACAACTCCAGGTCTCCTCTCTTTTCATCTTGAAGGAAACTGCCCACAATGAGCCAACAGGACTTTTGCTCTCTCAACCAGTGGATTAAATCTGGGGCTAGTTTAAGAGGTTGCCCTGGCATGCAGCAGCAGTGATGTTAGCAAGCAGGTAAGCAGTCAGTCACACTGACGGTTTCAACATAAAGCAAACCAAGAAGATAAAAGCACTTACAAATCGAGCAATATATGTTTTTTTTCAATATATAAAAGCAAGGAGAAAGGCAAAAATAGCCACTGGACCACTGGAAAATGAGGCTGAAGAAGCAATAAAAGGAAACAAAGCAATGGCAGGGGAACTGAATAGTCACTTTGCATCACTCTTCAAGGTGGAAGACACCAGTGGAATGCCAGAGCTTCAGGAGAGTCAGGGGGCACAGGCGAGTTCAGTGGCCATCACTAAAGAGAAGATTCTGGGGAAACTAGAAGATCTGAAGGTGGATAAATCACCAGGACTGGATGGACTACACCTTAAGGTTCTAAAAGAGATAATGGAGGAAGTTGCGGAGGCATTGGTGGTGATCATTCAGGAATCACTGGAGGCAGGAAGGGTACCAGTGGTCTGAAAAGTAGCTAAATTAACTCTGCTGTTTAAGGGAGGGAGAGGGGCAGCAGACGTAAAATTATAGGCTGGTTATCTTAATTTCTGACATTGGCAGGATTTGAGAGTCCATTATCAAAGGTAAGGTCGCTGAGTACTTAGAAGTGCTTGATGAAATAGGATTAGTCAGCATGACTTTGCCAAGGGGAGGCCTTATCTGACAAATCTGTTAGAGTTCTTTGAGGATGTAATGAGGAAGTTAGATAAAGGAGAAGCTGTGGGTGTGATTTATTTAGATTTCCAGAAGGACTTTAACAAGGTGCCACATAGGAGACTGTTAAATAAATTAAGAGCCCATGGTGTTAAGGATAAGATCCTGGCATGGATTGAGGATGGGTTGACTGGCAGAAGGTGGAGAGGGGGATAAAGGGGTCTTTTTCAGGATGGCAGCCAGTGAAGAGTGGTGGGCCTCAGGGGTCAATGCTGAGAACACAACTTTTCACAATATACGTTAACAATTTGGAGGAAGGAACTGAAGTCGCTGTTGTAAGCTTGCAGATGATACAAAGATATATAGAGGGGCAGATAGTATTGAGGAAGCAGTGGGCTGCAGAGGGACTTGGACAGGTTAAGAGAGTGGGCAAAGAAGTGGCAGATGGAATACAATGTGGAAAAGTGTGAGGTTATGCATTTTGGAAGGAGGAATGGAGCTATAGACTACTTTCTAAATGGGGAAATGATTAGGAAATCAGAAACACAAAAGGGACTTGCGAGTCATTGTTTAAGATTCTCTTAAGGTTAACGTATAGGTTCGGTTGGCAATTAGGAAGGCAAATGCAATGATATCATTCACGTCGAGAGGGCTGGAACACATAAGAAGTAGGAGGAGTAGGCCATCTAGCCCTTCGAGCCTGCCCCGCCATTCAATAAAATCATGGCTGATCTGTCATGGCTCAGTTCCACTTTCCCACCATCTCCCCATAACCCTTAATCCCCTTGCCTATCAAAAACCTATCTACTCACGTCTTAAACATATTTAGCGAGGCAGCCTCCACCACTTCAACGGGCAGAGGATTCCAGAGATTCACCACCCTTTGAGTGAAGAAGTTCCTCCTCAACTCCGTTCTAAACTGCCCTCCCCTTATCTTGAGGCTGTGCCCTCTAGTCCTAGAGCAGGGATGCATTTCTGAGATTGTATAAGGCTCTAATCAGACCCCATTTGGAATATTGTGAGCAGTTTTGGGCCCCATATCTAAGGAAGGATGTGCTGGCCTTGGAAAGGTCCAGAGGAGGTTCACAAGAATGACCCCTGGAATGAAGAGCTTGTTGTATGAGGAATGGTTGAGGACTCTGGGTCTGTACTCATTGGAGTTTAGAAGGATGAGGGGGGATCCTATGGAAACTTACAAGAAACTGCGAGGCCTGGATAGAGTGGGCGTGGAGAGGATGTTTCCACTAGTAGGAAAAACTAGAATCAGGGGGCACAATCTCAGGCTAAAGAGATAATCCTTTAAAATAGAGATGAGAAGGAATTTCTTCAGCCAGAGAGTGGTGAACCTGTAGAACTCTTTGCCGCAGAAGGTTGTGGAGACCAGATCATTCAGTGTTTTTAAGACAGAGAAAGATAGGTTCTTGATTAATAAGGGGGTCAGGGGTCACGGGGAAAAGGCAGGAAAATGGAGATGAGAAAAATATCAGCCATGATTGAATGGCGGAGCAGACTCCATCGGCTGAGAGGCCTAATTCTGTTCCTGTGCCTTATCGTCTTATATTTCACTTTTCATTTAATTTTTCAGGTAGGAAAGTAAATGGTTAATTGGACGAGGACGGTCATTAAACAAAAGATAAATAGAAAATAATGTCCTGAAAAATGTGAACTCTATCATTTTGGGAAAGTTTGACATTCCATAAATATTAGTCTCTCAGGGCCAGTTGAGTGTGGGTGGCAGTAGTTATGACATTAGGACTGTCATAAAGCCAGCTACATCTCATTGAAAAAAGATAGAACTTTTTGCAGGGATACAAATGCAAGTTCTCTTGCTTCCCATTGATTGCGGTCACAGAGTGCATCAGCAACACAGCCTCTGGAGAAAAGTCAAACAACTTTTGGATTTCCTCATTGTTCTGCCCATTTTGCCAACTCATGAAGCTGCTGTCATCCAGCAAAGGCTGAGAGTTTCCTCATCAACTTTATCACAATCTGAGCTTTAATCTCTTTTAGCTACACATTTTATTGCTTCATGTGAAGTACAACTTTAGTATTGATTGCTTGTACCAGATTGACGTCTTGGGTGACATCGTCTCAAAGCACAGTGTTAGCTTTCCCTTATATGATGACCAACACCCAGCCTTACCTTGAGCTCCTCTCACAACTCTCTCATTGCTGCCAAACTATTAGACTGCTCATCTGATATGCAGTATTGGCTGGACAAATATTTCCACTACTTAAATGCCAGGAAAATTAAATTATAAGTTTCTATCTCTGCTCCAAACTCCATTTCATAGCTACCAATTGAATCCCTCTCCCTGGCAAAAGTGACACTTAACTAGATTGTTCTCAATCTTTGTTTTATATTTAACACCGTTATTTTGTTCCTATCATTTATGCACACCATCACTAGGACAACCATTTCCCACCTCCTTAACATTATCCAGTTTGCCCTTGTCTCAACTCATCTGCTGCTGAATTCCTCACTCATGCCTCTTGTAGAATCCCTACAAGTGCAGAAGGAAGTCATCTGGCCCGTATTATCTGCACCGATCACAATTCCACCCATGCCCTATCCACGTAACCCCACATATTTACCCTGCTAATTCCTCCAACCTACACATCTCAGGACATTAAGATGCAATCTAGCATGACCAATCAACCTTAACTGCACATTTTTGGACTGTGGGAGGAAACTAGAGCACCCAGAGGAAATCCACACAGACACTGGGAGAATGTGCAAACTCCACATAGATAGTGGCCCAAGCCAGGAATCGAACCCTGGGTCCCTGAAGCTGTGTGGCAGCAATGCTAACCACTGTGCCACCCTTCTGCACTTGCCTGATGTCCTATATTTTAAGCTCTGCCTTTAGAACATCCTAAACTCTGTTGCCCATGCTTTAGCTCAAAAACAAGCCTATTCCTCTGCCTTTGTGCTGCTCATCGACTTATATTGGCTCCAGTAAAGTCTTGATTTTCAGATTTTCATCTCGTTTTCGACTGCCTCCCAAGGCTTCACCTCCCTCTATCACAGTAATCTCCTCCAGCCACACACGTCTCCAACGCCCATCTAATTCTGATTTCAATCACTTCATCGTTGATGGCTGTGCAGTCAGCTGCCTAGGCCTCTAAAATATCTTGGGATGTTTGATTGCATTAAAGATTTAATATAATAGTTATTGTTTGATATCCTGATGTTTTGTTTTAATGTGCTTAGTTACGATTATAAAGGAAAGAAATATATTACACTTCTTTAATTTAAAATGAGTACTCTAATCATGTGTCATGTAGGAAGATACAAATCGAACTGTGGTGTGTGCGTGCGTGTTTTCTCCCTTATTCACTTTGAATGTGGGATGAGGGAGGCACCATTGTTACTACTGCTGCCTTGTAGCACCAGGGACTCAGGTTCAATTCCAGCCTTGGGTGAGTGTCTGTGGGGAGATTGCACATTCTCTCCATTTCTGCATGGGTTTCCTCCGGGTACTCCTGTTTCCTCCTACCGTTCAAGTATAGAAACATAGAAGATGGGAGAAGGAGAAGGCCATTTGGCCCTTTGCTCCACCATTTATTATGATCATTGTTGATCATCCAATTAAAGAGCCTAATCCTGCTTTCTCCCCATTCGCCCCAAGGGCTACATCCTCCTGAATACATTCAATGTTCTGGCATCAACTACTTGCTGTGGTAATGAATTCCACAGGCTCACCACTCTTTGGGTGAAGAAATGTCTCCTCACCTTCATCCTAAATAGTCTACCCCGAATCCTCAGACTGTGACCTCTGGTTCTGGACACCCCACCATTGGAAATATCCTCCCTGCATCCACGTTGTCTAGACCTGTCAGAATTTTTATATGTCTCTGAGATGCCCCCTCATTCGCCTAAAGATAGATTGGCCATGCAAAATTGTCCCTCAGTGTACAAAGATGTATAGGTTAGGTGATTTAAACATGGTAAATGGGCAGCATTACACGGATAGGGTGGAGGGGAGGGTCTGGGTGGGGTGTTCTTTTGGTGAGTCAGTGCAGACTGGATGACCTCTGTCTGCGCTGTAGGGACTCTATGGTTCTACAGTAGTGCTTCTCTTTGTTTGGCAGTTATATCTGTTCAGAGAGTGTTGAGAAATATCACTGGCCCGGCTTTCAACCATTGAGCTAAGACATTGGGCAGAACAACATGGTATGAGTGGGAGAACATAATAGAAATGGCAGCACAATTCAGAATATGGCTGCAGTGTGGGGAGAACAAAAAAACTAATCATCTCATGAGATGAGCTAAGATGAGTTATACACGTTGGTTCACAACGGTGAAATCTAAGAAAAAGCTCAAATCCTCCAAATGTTCAGTGTGGCACACTTTCAACACGAGATCCCATAGCTCCACAGTGGACATTGTTGGCTTTATCGATGTAGTGTTCTATTTCAGCATTGTAAATGTTAACTTACCATAGCTGTCCATTAAGTACCCCCGTTTAATCCGTTGGTGGGCAAAGACATCATCTGTGTTAAAGAAAGATTAGTTTTACTCAAATGATTGAACACATTCAAAATTATTACGTTTAGAACAGGAAGACAACTTTTTATATTTTCCAAGGATTTGATGCTGAAGTGCCAACTCAGTCTTGGTGTCAGTGAATTTTGCTGAACTAAATATATACAGGCCAAGGGTTATTTCACCAGGGGCATTCCCTTTGTGGGATCCTAGTCTCCGCAGGACCACCAGTTTCAACATCAAGTAGCCTTCTAGTTTTATGGCATAGGGCTCTCTGAATCTTGCATCATAATGTTGAGAACATTGAAGCCATCAAAAAAAAATGTTATTAGATATAAGAACATAAGAACATAAGAAATAGGAGCAGGAGTAGGCCATCTGGCCCTTCGAGCCTGCCCTGCCATTCAATAAGATCATGGCTGATCTGTCATGGCTCAGTTCCACTTTCCGGCCCTCTCCCCATAACCCTTAATCCCCTCTCTTATCAAAAACCCATCAACCCGCTTCTTGAAAATATTTAGCGAGGCAGCCTCCACCACTTCAACGGGTAGAGAATTCCAGAGATTCACCACCCTTTGAGTGAAGAAGTTCCTCCTCAACTCCGTTCTAAAACGCCCCCCCCCCCTTTATCTTGAGGCTGTGCCCCCTAGTCCTACTGTCTTTTTTGAGCGGGAAGAGTCTCTCCACCTCTATCCTATCCATCCCATTCATCATCTTATACGTCTCAATGAGATCTCCCCTCATTCTTCTAAACTCCAACGAGTACGAGCCTAGTTTATTCAGCCTCTCCTCATAGCTCAACCCCCTCAACTCCGGTATCAGCCTAGTAAACCTCCTCTGCACTCCCTCCAAGGCCAAAATATCTTTGCGCAGGTGCGGCGCCCAAAACTGCACACAGTACTCCAGCTGCGGCCTCACCAATGCCCTATACAGCTGCAGCAAGACCTCCCTACTTTTATATTCAATGCCCTTCGCTATGAATATCCCCTTCGCTATATCTTGCTCACCAACACTCCTCCATTAACATAATTTCATAGAATCATAGAAAACCCTACTGTGCCGAAGCAGGCCATTCAGCCTATCGAGTCTGCTCTCACTGCCCAGAGCATCCCATCCAGACCCCAACCCTGTAACCCCACCAATTCCCTTAATCCGGGGGACTAAAGGAAATTGAGCATGGCCAATAACCCAACATGCATATGTCTAAACTGTGGGAGGAAACTGGAGCACCTGGAAAAAAACCCACGCAGGCAAAGGGTGAATATACAAACTCCACACAGACAGCCACCTGAGGCCCAAATTGATTCCAGGTCTCTGGCACTCTAAGGCAGCAGTGCTAACCACTGTGTCACCATGCTATCCTTAATTTGCCTACAAGAAACCTGTATTGGAACTGAAAAAGCAGATTGCTGTTACATCAAAGGCTTTGATCTACTGTGATAAAAATATAAAATTTGGATGGGAGGCCCACTGCATGTTAGTGACAAATTTTTCAGCTGCTGTCAGGCCATCTGGCCAAATCGGTAAAACTCTGCCACTTGTGTTTCTTTTCCTGTTTATCATTAAACAATTAAACATGAAAGACTGGCTATATTATAAATAGATGCACATCTAAAATGAATGTTACAATGAATCTCTCAAACAAGGGAGTAGCTTATTCAAGAACTCCATCAGCTCCATGTCATTCAGAGATGTGGGAGTTTATTGTGAAGCTTTGGCACAGTCATCTAACAGCCACTTGGACAGGAATATTCAGTGATAAGGAATCACGACTCACTAAAGATTTGATCCATGTTTGTTATAATTTCTTTGGGGGCTCATAAAAGAGAATTAATTCCAGGAACCTATTGCAAGAAGCAATCGCTTCAGACCTGTCAAGACGAGAAGTGTTTTAGGGGAACAATCCATGAGAGCTGCAATGCTACTGGGCAAATTTTGCCTTGACATAAAATTCATAAATATTCACTTAAATTTCTGTGCTGCTATTTTATGGTGACATTAATCTGAAATGGCTTACAATAGCATTTCATTTCATAAATTGGAACTGTAATATTGAGACCACAGAACATAACTAATTAGTTCTTTAAGCAGTATCTAGTACCTGATCTTTGTAGCAATTACATATGCGAACAGAACTGTGTAAAATTACAAGCATCTGTATCAAAGTTTGAGAACTATTTGTTAAAATTGTGACAACCTCAAAAGGTGACACCCAGGTATGACTTAAGGGGCTTCATTGTGAGGAGTGCAAAGGCTATTCCTGAAGCCCCTTTGCAATGGAGTTCATTATGACTATTCCTTTCCACTCGTTTGAAAATGCTTCAGAGGAGACCTCCTTCAGGAGGCAATAGTTTATTCAAAATACATCATGTGTCCCACTGCAACTGACTTCAAATACTCACAAAAACCGAAGGGCAGGGATATGCCGCAGTACAGGAGTTCAAATCACAATGTGCTTTCCCTGAATAAGTACATGTTTATAGTGGCAGTAGATACCCTGGAATGACACATTTGGCCTCAATCTTGTGATGAGCTTACACCATAACTTGCTGATAAGCTGATTGATTCTGATAAGCTGGAAGGAGTTGTAGAACATATGGACAGAATGCTCATTTTAGGTTAATTTGTTTGATGAGTATGTACTGAACCATTACTACAAATGCTTTAACCCGTATTAAGAAAGGTCCCACCTTTAGAGAATTGTTTTTCAGAATAACTGTAAATCATTAATAGTTGCAATTCAAGCTTGACACCCAAATATTAATGCAACAAAAACACCTGCCGGAAAAGAAAAATCAGAACTTGCAACTCTTGTCAATTGCCCATTCCTTAAATTGAGGTTTCAGATTTCAATGCAATTCCTGGCACAAGTTAGTAGTTACTGTGAAACATTCTTTTAATCTCATGATATGTTCAGTTTATTAGAAATGAAGTTTGCCCTTCAGTGGTAGAACTGGTGTGTGCGACTCCCAAAGCACTGCAGCCTTCATTTGTCCATGCAAAGGTGTGTTTATATTGTTACCTGTGATTGAGGATAACACATTGAATAAGTGAATGCTGTTGTGATCTTGAACTCTGTAGCTCTGCCTCTTAAACCAACCAGTGCAAACCTGCAATGGCCTGAAGTGACACACACGATCAAAACAGGGTTAATTCAACAAATTTCTCAGTGCCCTTGATTGTGATGCATGGGTGGAGCTCCTACCTCAGAAATTATTGGCAAGTTATAACAGTGTAAAACAGAACATAGGTAGTGAGGAGAAGGTATACTGAGAGTTGTGCTTCACCACAAATTGCTGGACTGAGCTGTTAATACACAAAACCTGGATATGGTTCTCCATCAACTATGCATGTCCAGAAATTATGGGTTTGCTCCATAACTAGCAACTTAAATAATGTAGATCGGAGGTGGGGGGGTGGAAATCTTACAAAAAAATCATTCTAAATGCCGAGCAAGTATAAATTGGGAGAGAAATGCGCCCTTTTTTGTGCAATCATACAGCATTTTTTTTAAAAAAGGGCCCCAGGGTGGGTGTATTCATGCCAAGAAGCCGGCTGCTGAGCTCCAGGAGCACCATTGCACAGGTATCCTGATTTCCCAGCACATTCACTCTCCTCCACCCCCCTGCCACCACATCAAAGACTCACTAATTATATAAGCTTATGAATATTGAAACTGGCTTCACATTCTTTTAGGGTACCAGGCTGATTTTGCCAGTAGAGCAGGGCCAGTAACATCGCAAGAGGTGAAAAACTGGGTGCGCGCAAACCTGATTTTTTGCCTCTCACCACACTGATTGCTCTCCCGTCTATCTCCATACCCCTGAACACCCGATTACCTCCCTGTGATCACCTAACACTCTGACCCTTCCTCCCTTAACCACCAGACTATCCCCCCAGACTCCGATTGCCCCATCTTTAAAGCGCCCCTTACTACCTGACTACACCACAAACCATCCCACCCACCCCCATTCCACCCTACCTACTCTCCATCTGTTCTACCAACACACCTTGCCCCCTCGTTCGCTTATCTCATACACTTACCTTATACACTTACCTACCCTCCTGTCAAAATGGTAGGGGCATTTACATTTAATGGTATACAGTATGGCATACAAAAGTGACATGTCTTCATTCACCCTGGCAATTCTGCTGTAGACTGGAGGACTCCAGGAGCAGCCACACTCCACATTTCTCACCAGGCCTGGGTTGGAGATCCAGGCAGGAAATGTGCAGCTTCAGACTAAAGTAGGAAAATAGGAGTGCAGTGGCAATCTGATGATTAAAGTGCAAAGTTTATTTATTAGTGCCACTCATAGGCTAATGCCATGCCATGAAAGTTTGGGACCAATATGATCTGAAGGGCATTGAGGGGAGAAGGGCGATCAAATTCAGTGCTTACTGCTAGATGCCACTGCTGCAATGATTTTCCAGCCATCATTATTAACATTTAACCCCATTGGGTGCAGACCTCTTTGACATAGCCAAATGCAGGATATGATAATGACATACATAATATTAGAATTCTGCACCATAATAATAACACAATCTTGATAAACCATTGCAAGGTGTTGGGGTTTCCCTAGCTGTTCGCATCTCAGTCAAAAGGACAATAGAAAATTGGAGAATTAAAATGAGAGCTTATCTGACCTCGATGTACAAATAATTTTTTATTGGCTTAAATTGTTATGACGATATGCAAAAGGTTAATTAAAACAAACTGCAAACCATTCTAGCCAGGGTTTTCCATTCCTGCACTAGTGAGTTTGGCATACATGGAGGGAAGACTTGACTGTGGATTACAGCTTCAAAAGAGACTATTTTGTATTCAGAGATAATGAATGGAATTGAAGGAACACATGCAGTGCTTCACTCCTCTGGTCTTTTTCTTTACTGTGGCAGTTACTTGGCCTTACCGGTTGAGAAATGTGACCCACCTACCGAACTAAGAAGATAATGCTTGTGCAACAATTTGAAGAATGTGTTTTACCTACTCTTATCCTAGATAGTGTTGCTCCTGTAAGTTCTGACTCTGAGTAATGAGACTTGGGAAGGAATGAAAGGCAATCTGTGTTGGTACACAAATCAATATTTCCGAAAATCCATTTATTCTCTAAACTCATGGAACGCTTCAGGACATGGCGCAGTCAGGATGAAAACATTTTGAAACAAAGTTTAGTCAGATTATCCTGACCTTGGAAGAACTTTTGTGACCAATACAAGTGTTCATCAAATCAAAGTATTCCAATGGGGAAGCATTGGCTAGACCATTTATAAATTTCAACATCTCAAAATGAAACCTGCATTCTAATCTCTTTTCATTGATCTTGTGCAACATGCTGTCCACAAAGTGGCAGGTGTTTTGGACCTAAACTTATTACTGTCGATGTTAAAATCCTTTTAAGTAGGAAAAGCAGTGGCACAATGGTTGTGTCACTGGACTAGTGATCTAGAAACCCTGGGACAATCCTCTGAAGAGGGAAAGTTTCTAAGCCCTTGGTGTTTACCTCTCCATTCCTTCCCTCCCTCCTAAGTAATTTATGCTTAATTACCACTCCCATTGCATGCCTCAGTTACCCATCACCCAACTTTGCTGGTATTTTCATTCATACTACACTCATTACTACCTCCACCTCTTCCCCTTTGAACTGGTCATCTGACCCTCCCTGATGTACCCTCAAACAAGTGAGGAGACCATTACACTTTTGCATTCTGGCATCCTCCCTCTCCACCTCCGCCACTATCCATTTTCCCTCAACTAGATTTCATAGCACTCGAAACTGTATTATGGAATCCCCATAATGCAAAAGGACACCATTCTTCACACCCGTGCCATTTCCCTGTAACACCACTAAATCCCCTTACCTACAGATCTTGGCATATTAAGGGGCAATTTCGCATGCCCAATCCATCTAACCTGCATATATTTGAACTGAGGGGGGAAAACCGAAGCACCCAGAGGAAACCCACACAAACACAGGGGGACATGTAAACTCCACACAGACAATGACCCAAAACTGGAATCGAACCTAGGTCCCCAGCACTGTGAGGCAGCAATGCTAACCATTGTGCTGCCCTTAGATCCCAATACAAATTTTGAAATTGCTCTTCTTGTTGTCTTAATTGATTGCAAAAGTATCTGAGTAAAAAGGGCGGCACGGTAGCACAGTGGTTAGCACTGCTGCTTCACAGCTCCAGGGACCTGGGTTCAATTCCTGGATCAGGTCACTGTCTGTGTGGAGTTTGCACATTCTCCTCGTGTCTATGTGGGTTTCCTCTGGGTACTCCAGTTTCCTCCCACAGTCCAAAGGTGTGCGGGTTAAGTTGATTGGCCATGCTAAAATTGCCCCTTAGTGTCCTGGGATGCATAGGTTAGAGGGATTAGTGGGTAATATGTATGGATGGGGGTTGGACCTGGGTGGGATTGTGTTCAGTGCAGACTCGATAGTGCAGAAAGAGGCCCTTCAGCCTATAGGTTCTATGATCTATGAAAACCTGCTGGAAGCTAAAACAAAAAAAAAGTCAGCAGTTCAGCAGCTAAAATGAGAAAAATGTGGGGAATTGGCTAAGCTGCACCCATTCAATCTGCACAATCTTTATTCAGCTGAAATATCAGTCCAGGTTTTTATTTGTGCACAAGACTGAGGTCTCCAAGAAAGTAAAAGGAAAAATGACATTTTTTAAAAATCTTATTGACAGATGTAGCCGTCATCTCAGTGAAATTTTGTTATCTCCAGATTATAAATACCCTGAACATTTTGCAGTGCAGTGTGCCTAATTTAGCATTCTTATTCATTCTGCTTCCAAAGATGCAATTTCTAAAAAACACTACAGAAGAAAGTCAGCAAATACATTAATTATTTATACTTGATTTATTGTCACATGTCTTGGTATACAGTGAAAAGCATTGTTCCTTGTGCACTATTTAAACAAAGCATATCATTCAAAGAGGAAGGAAGGAAAGAGTGCAGAATGTGGTCTTACAATCATAGCTAGGATGTAGAGAAAGATCAACTTAATGCAAGGTAGGTCCATTCAAAAGTCTGATGGCAGCAAGGAGGAAGTTGTCCTCGAGTTGGTCGGTATGTGTCAAATATCTGATTAATGATATCTGGGGCAGAATTTTCCAGCCGCTCTTGTCCCAAAAACCCTCAAGTCCTGCCAGAGATCAACGGAACTTTGCATGGTCCATGTCCAACCCACTACGATTCCCATGGTGAGCAGGATGGGAAAACTGCCCCCCAGACCACCCCCCCAAACCCCTGATCTCAGTCTCAACATTCTACCTGGCACCAAAGTTAGTCACAGTGCCATAGAAGAGTCAGCCAGGTTGAGGGCTCAGGATTGCTTTCCAACACCCCAATTGCATGTAACTGTTGTGTCTTTTAATATAAATAAATTCAAAGAATTGGGTTGAACTCTGCTGTTTCCCACAGTTGGTCAGCTTGCTCACACTTACTACCGAGCCTCACTCATGAGTAATGGCCCACATAGTAACATGTCAGAAGATATCACTGTACCAAGTTAAAACTTGGTCTCAGGAGCCAAGCAAAGAAAAACATTGAGGTGTTAGAAGCATTAGAAAACATCATGATGACATACTTTGGAATTGAAAGAAATCTTAATATATTGTCTTGGTTCATGTCATTACTATGAATTTGAGTTCCTCGACTTTGAGGGCTCTGATGTTCTTACATTTTTGTTAAATTATGGACTTTCCAATCAATAAAACTATTTTCATAATGACAACAAAACAGAATTCTCCACAGTGCTCGCCCAAACTCCCCTGAAATTACTACAGAAGAATGACAAATGCCCATCTGGCATCTTTCTGCCACTGAATTTGAAAACTGACTATTGATTCATTCATAGGACATGAGCATTGCTGGCTGGTCAGCATTTATTGTCGATCCCTAGTTGCCTTGGGAGGACAGTTGAGAGCCAACCTCATTGCTGTGGCTCTGGAGTCACATGTAAGCTAGACCAGGTAAGGATGGCAGATTTCCTTCCCTAAAGGACACGAGTAAACCAGATAGGTTTTTCTGACAATTGTTTCATGGTCATCAGTAGATTGTTAATTCCAGATTTTATTTTTTATTGAATTCAAATTCTGCTGCCTGTCATGGCAGGATTCAAACCCAAGTCCCCAGAACATTAATTGAGCTTCTGGATGAAAATTCTGGGGATAATACTACTAGACCATTGCCTCCCCGCATTTTGAAGCTATTTGACTTTTTTTATTCTTCCATGGGGCGTAGGCATCACTAGTTGGGCCAGCATTTATTGCCCATCCCTAATTGCATTTGAATTGCTCAGTTTGTTCTGCATTGGATGTCACATGTTGGCTAGACCAGATAAGGGCAGCACTTTCCCTTCTCTAAAAAGTGAGGTTAGAGAGGAATTGTTTACTGATCTCCCAGCAGTGTCAAGTAGCAGGAAACCCAGGACCAGATAGCTGATAAGTTGCCAAAAGTAGCATTTGTACCTGCTCCCCCAAAGACATTTGCTAATCTCTCCTCGTTGTTTCAGTGGCAGTTCAAGAAAATACTGTAGGAACTCAAATAAAAAAAAACAGAAAATGTCGGAGAATCTCAGCTGATCTGACAGCATCTGTGGAGAGAGAATAGAGCCAACATTTCACATCTGGATGACTCTGATGATGCGCCATCCTGACTCGAAACATTGGCTCTGTTCTCTCTCCACAGATGCTGTCAGGTCAGCTGAGTTTCTCTAACACTTTTGTTTTTGTTTCAGGTTCCAGAATCCACAGTATTTTGCTTTATTACTGCGAAAACTCTGCCTGCTTTGCTGTTATCTTAAAAATTGTTTTATTGATTGGCCAATCTATCATTTAAAAAAAATAGCATCAGTGGCCTCAAAAAGTTGAGGGACTCAAATTCATTGTAATGACATGAAACAAACCACTTCTTCAAAACTCTTTTGTTGTCAAACCTATTTTATGTCCTTATGACAACCTCAATTTGAAGCAAAAACCATTTCTGATCATTTGATGCAGAACGCAGCCAGTTTTAATTTTGATAAATTATATCAGCTCAGAATAGTAGTGTATGCTTTGCAGCAATTTTGTGATCATAGTTATCACCCTTAAACAACAACTTACAAACAATAGGTCCCCAGTTTACACGTTTTGATGTGAAAATTTGTATGATAAATGAAAATCCAGTCAACAATCAAACATTTAATTACTTACTTGAAGTGCGTTTCTTGGAAAGCGGTTTCTAGTTTTACAATATTTTTGCCATATACATGTACATTTAATCAAGCAACGATTATCAATATAAACAAGCTTACCTTCTCAAATGATTGAAATGCAATACAGATAAAATCTTACCTCTCAAAAGGGACAATGCCCAGAGGATTAGAAATATTGAATATTTCATTGGAATTGTTTGAAGATTGGAATGGTTACAACCTCATTGAGTACTGCTGACTACTGGATGTTGAATTTCACAACTGTTTTATACCTTACCTCTGTCTGGTGACATCAGAATGGTATGAGGAAATTAATGCCTACAGGTAATTACTTTTAAATCAACAGCTATTTTAACCATTTCAGAACATAAAGAATTTTAAGTGCCGATATCCCTCCCATAAACTGGTGCATGATTATGAATTCATGGATTTTGAGAATCTGTGTCTATTGAGGTGACAGGATAATACAGCAGGAGTGAATGAATGGATCTGGTAAAGAGGGGTAGATTTAAGTTCATTGCATTAGAATAAAATCATATGCTAGTCACATGCTTATACTGCAAGCTCTGGTCATCAGTAAAACTTGACTACAAGGCTGTTTGAAGAACAGACAATTGGAGGTAGCTAAGATTATAGGCAAACTTTGAAGTGAAGGTTCAATAATAAACCATAATGGACAGGATTGGAATTTTAAAATAGTGTTCTGCATTTTGAATAATTGTGCAAGTAGTCTGCATCTTTGACTTGGAGGTAAGGGTACTAGAATGTTACCTGCGTAGTTGCTGTGTTAGAGAACTGACTTAGAGCTTTGTTAGTGCGGTATCACAAGAGGGCGCTCCTCTAGAGGTGTCTCTGAGATTGTTCCCTCCATGCTTGGATCGTGCATAAACTATTGTAACATGTCCCCAAGGTTATTTGGAAGAAGTCCGTTGCAATACACCCAGTAAGCGAAGACAACACTGTGGCCAGAATGCTATGGCCATTCTTGAAGTGAACAGAGATCTGGCTGGGTGCCAAATTCTCAACCCTCTCTGCAGCAGCAGCATGGTGTGAACAGCCAGCAAGATCGTGCCCTGTAGTTTTGCACTTTTAATGTAAAAGCATCCAAGGTATTTCATCAATCAGATCAGAAAGAGAAACAGATATCAATACATGGCCGAATAAATTAATTACCCTAACATAAAAGATGTTTTTTGAAAGAGAAAGGTGAACAGGTAGAAGAGTGGAAGGCCAAGGTTTAGAATAGCTACAGGCTCTGCCAGCCAAGTTAGACAGGCTTGTGGAGTTAAATAAGGTGGGAAAAGGCTGTAGAAAGGTTTTACAGTGAGAATGAGGGGTTTAATCAAGAGGCTCAAGAATGGGAAGCCCATGTGCGTCAGCGAGGAAAAGACTGGTCAAGAGATAGGTCTTTTAATGGAAAAGGACATGAGCCTTGCGGCTATATGGAGTTAGGGGAAGGCAGGAAGAAAGAATACCAAAAGGTAACTGAGATTAGAGATGGGAAAATGTTGCTCAGCAAGATCAGACACAGTGGAACCCCTTATTTAGCTTAAATCACCTTGATGCCAAGAAATTAGGAGAAGCTGGCTTGGAGACATTACAGTAGAGGGTTCTGGGAGAAATGAAGGAGGAGTGTGAAAGGAGCAGTATGGTGTCTAATAAGTCTGGAGAAAAAAAGCTAAAAATTGAGCTGAATTATAAGCAGGAGTTCTTGAAGTGGGGAATGATGACAGGGGGAAGTGGCTGTCATTAAAAAAAAAGACAGCTCTAACAGTCAGCCAAACGTAGGTGAGGGATATGAATCCCTGATTTCTTTTCACCCCATTTAAGCAATGTGTTGCCTTCTCTTGGCATTTTACCAATTTCAAAAGTTCTAGTTCTCAGGATAATGGTGCCACTTCATGATTCACCATGATTCTGAGTTAACGGCTTACCTAGTAAAGTGTTATTTTAGGCAGTTGACTAGTTTAAATGACCCGCCCATTGTATTACCCTTTGCTCTGACATTATGCCATTCTAAATTATAAAAATAATGGAATTGAATTGGGCAGCATGGTAGCACAGTGGTTAGCACTGCTGCTTCAAGCGCCAGGGACCCGGATTCGGTTACCAGCTTAGGTCACTGTCTGAGTGGAATCTGCACATTTTCCCTGTGATGTGTGGGTTTCCTCCGGGCGCTCCGGCTTCCTCCCACAGTCTGAAAGACATGCTGGTTAGGCACATTGACCTGAACAGGCACCGGACTGTGATGACTAGGGGAATTTCACAGTAACTTCATTGCAGAGTAAATGTAAGCCTTACTTGTGACTAATAAACTTTTTTTTACTTTGATCTTTTGAATGCTTTCTGGCATTGTTCAAACAACAAAACTTTTCTTGAAGGAGGTAATGTTCTCTAGTTACTTAAATTATTTGAGTGGAAAATTTCTCTATTGTATTGCACTGTAAATCCTTTTACCAACTTCAGAGTGGCAACACTTTGGGGCAATCTTACCAAAAACATTCTAGGTCCAAAACAAACGTGAAAAGAGGAGAAATTTGCACTTTTTTGGGCAACTTAGTAATTGAATCTTAGCTGACCTACTCAAAAAAATCTTGCCAGACTTGGAATCTGGCAGCAGGGGAGGTTGGTGGGGGCTTTAATTGCCTAAAAATCAATTGATAGCAGCAGAGAGCACAATTGTGCATGTGTGGATTTCTGTCCTCTGTGAGCATCAAAATCAGTCACTACCTCTCCTAACAATAGCTGGCCTTCCTGACCAAAACTCCCCTACATTCCCCAGCTATTATGGGGCTCAGAGGCCAATTTCCACCCATCCCCCCCCCCCCCCCCCCCCAGATCTATCACCACCACCTCCCCCCACCCCCGACCTGGACCGATCATCCTCTTCACACCCCTCCTTTGCCGGACCAGTGCTGGGGGTGGAAGGAGGGAGCTTGCGTAACACATCTGTACTGACTGCCGTAATTATGAGTTCACTGATTGCCATTCATGCTGCCTTCTCTCTGTAATTTTTCATCAGCTCTCCTTTCAGATAACAGCCTAATTCTTGAATACTTCATTTGTGACCTGGCTCCCTCACATTCTCAACCTAATAACTTGTTGAATGAAAATTGTTTTTCACATATTCTTAGAATTCCGATAGTGCAGAAGGTGGCCATCTGACCTATTGAAGTTACACTGTCAAAGATCCCACTCAGGCCCTATTCCCATAAACCCACGGATTTACCCTGCTAATCCCCCCAACACTGACAATTTAGCACAGCCAAATCAACCTAACCTGCGCATTTTTTGGACAGTGGGAGAAAACTGGAGCACACTGGCAAAACTCGCACAGGCATGGGGAGAACATACAAACTCCACAGAGACAGTCACTGGAATTGAACCTGGGTCCCGAGGGCAATGAGGCAGCAATACTAACCACTGCCACCGTGTCACCATAATTGGTTTTTGCAAATAGCTTTTGTAGACCAGTTGGTCACATGAATGTTGGGAAGACATGGGTACAAATGGGTGGAATTTTACGAAAAAATTTCTAAGTGTCCAGTTAAGAGGAAAACAAGAAAGTTGCAGATTGCCTTTTTGGGTGAGTTTTTATTTCCAATTTTGTGCACATATTGCATGAAAAAAAAAATGGGATATAGACTGCTTCTAGTAATTAGAGGCAGTGGGGAAGGGGGGCTAAACGCACCAGGTAACCTGATCAGGGAGGAATTATCATAGAACCCCCTACACTGTAGAAGGCGCCTACACCAACAACAAACCACCCAGGCCCTATCCACTTAACCCATCATATTTAATAGTCCAACTGACACTAACAGGCAATTTAGCTATTCTTTGCCTGCACATGCAAAATTCCAAGAGCAGATGCTTGACACAGAGTGTGAGCTGTCAGGCCTCTGCTGCTGGAGCCAGGGTCAACCAACAGCATCTCCCTCCCCCCCTACAATTGTGGGGGCCCCACATCTAATCACGAGTCCCACAATATCTGGAAATATAGGTCCTGCCACTGATCGCCACCCCCCCTTCCCCCACTGGTTGTATGCAGAGTGGCAGCAGGGCCCTCTTTCTCTCCCCACCAATTGCAAATATAGACCAGCTGTAGTCCAACCCCTTCCTCCCCCTACCAATCATAGGCAACAGTGGGCCCCACCTCCCTCCCTGATCAGGCCATTCAGCTTGAGCCAGTGCCCTCCAGTCCTTCCCCTCCTAGCCCCTTCAGGGTCCACCCCTTCAGTCTAGGCAGTGCCAGGATGCCTGGTGGGCATTGCCAAGGTGCCAGGCTAGCAGTGTCCAAGGGCCATTCCCCTTGCCTTCAGCCTTCCCCAGGGAACCTCAATGCCTCTTGTTCTGCTGGCAAGGGCAGCGTGACTGTTCCCCATCACGGGAACAGGTGTTTTTCCTCACCAGAGAAAACATCTCCTATTGAGGCCTCAAAGGCAGGTGAACCTGGACGATCGAGCACTAGGCTCACTAAATAGATACAAATACACATTTAAATAAATTTAAATAATTTATTCAGCTTCTCGCTAGAAATATGAGCAAGAGGCTGAGTGCAGCAGAAACCTGGTTCTGGTAAGATTACAAGGGCTGAGAAATTGGGCGCATTCCCAATTTCTGGACTCTTGCATGATTTTACTTGCTCACCTCTGCCCAATGGGCAGGGACAAACTGGTGATATGATGGCCCATGTGTAAAAGTTCCCTTGGAGCACTGCTGTTTCACAGCTCCAGGGTCCTGGGTTCGATTCCCGGCTCGGGTCACTGTCTGTGTGGAGTTTGCACATTCTCCTCGTGTCTGCGTGGGTTTCCTCCAGGTACTCCGGTTTCCTCCCAGTCCAAAAATGTACGGGTTAGGTTGATTGGCCATGCTAAGAAATTGCACCCTAGTGTCTAGGGATGTGTAGGTTAGAGGGATTATTGGGTATAATGTGAGGGATATGGGGGTAGGACCTGGGTGGGATTGAGTTCGGTGCAGACTCAATGGGCTAAAGGGCCTCTTGCTGCACTGTAGAGTTCTATGCTTCTACTCTTGTTAGTCCCTCTTGGTCAGTTATTGGAACACAAAAAGATGCAAAAGGTCATGAATGTAGCCCAATCCATCACACAAACCAGTCCCTTATCCATTGACTCTGTCTACAATAAATTCCCTCTGCCTCAGAAAAGCAAACAGCATAATTAAGGACCCCACGCATCCTGGACATTTTCTCTTCCATTGGAAGAAAGATACAAAAGTCTGAGGTCACTTACCAACCAACTCAAGAACAGCTTCTTCCCTGCTGTCATCAAACCTTTGAATGGACCTACCTCATATTAAGCTGATCTTTCTCTACACCCTAGCTGTGACACTACATTCTGCATGCTCTCCTTTCCTTCTCTATGAACGGTATGCTTTGTCTGTACAGCGCACAATGATACTTTCTATTGTATACCACTAGATGTGACAATAAATCAAATCAGATACTTCAACATGGTGTCAGCAATTGACAGAATGGCACAGGGAATTTTCAGCATCAACTCACTCATGTTTGAGAAAAACATTGCAGTCAACTGAATGAAAATGAAAAAAAGACTGGCAGATCTGCTGTGGTGCCAGCCTAGAAGGTGCAGGCATACAGTCTTAAATTGAGCAAGTCTTGAGGTGACTGAAAAATACGAGCCCCTTGTTCTTCAAAATGAGAGGCTTTCAAAACATTGCTGAAAACGTTTGACCAGGTTCGGACAACTTCATATAAGTAGGTAGAATAACAGAAAATAGTACCCCCACACCAACCAGTGTGTTTAAAGCCAGGACGGCTGTGTTGACTGGGGCAGGAGAGGAGGCTTGTAAAATAAAATTGTGTGCCTTCTTGACCCAATCACTTATATTCTGGTGGACAGGGAAGGCATCAGGAACCTTGGACCTATTGGGCTCGTTTTTGTCCCTGTCTTGATGTTACATGCGACATGGGAAGATGGAGATTTCACTATACAAGCTGCATGTCAGGCAGGGAGAGATAAGGCACCTCCTCTGCGCTGTTTCCTGAGTCACATTACTCATGCTCGTAATTCATTTCACTGACCTTCCCCATCATTTTGGGGTTTAGTATTGACATAAGAGGGAGGTTCTGTTTGCAAAACAGAAATTGTGCCAATTTCAATCCTTTCTGAATTAGCGCGAGTAAGAGAAAGGTATGTAGTCATCGCTACTCTTGGTTTGTTTCCTGTAACATGAATAGCTGCTTCAAATAAACCTGGAGCAACAATTGGGCACATAATATAACAACTAAAACATCATACTTTTCTCTTTATAGCAAGATAAAGTCCACAAAGCAGAATTAACTGATGAATGCAAACACTAAATACTCAAGGAGTATTTTAACATATCTGTCAGCTTGAAAACAAATTCCAAGCCATTGCACAGAACCTGCTTTATGGTAAGTTTGGCTGACATTTCTCACAGTGGGACTCCCTTCTGAGGGTGGACAGGATTTGACCCACTGCCAATCAGCACTCAATTGAGCCTTAATTGGCAGTGGGAGATCACAAGTTGTGCTGTACATATGACATTTCGGATGACAAGTACCAATCATTCTTTAAAAGAATGGATAGAATTTGAAGTTTATTTATCAGTGTCACAAGTAGGCCTCCATTAACATTGCAATGAAGTTACTGCGAAAAATCCCCCAGTCCCCACTCTCCGGCTTCTGTTCGGATACACCGAGGAAGAATTTACTATGGCCAATGCACCTAATCCACATGTCTTTCGGACTGTGGGAAGAAACTGGGGCACCCAAAGGAACACATGCAGACATGGAGAGAATGTGCAGACTCCCCACAGACAGTGACCCACAGGCACATGGACACTGCACTTACCTCCTTGATCCCGTCAGGGTCTAACACGCCAGGTCCATGATTGTCAGGATGAGCACCAAAGCCCACCAGGTGAGGGCTTCAAGTTTGCTAATTACGCTTAGAACAGGCCTTTTGAATAATTATCAGGTTCCTGACCTCTCTGGTTGGAACTTGATCTTGGCCAGCAGGCTGGGAACATTTAGATGGGTTCATACCTGGCGCAGAGCCTATTTTTCTGCCAAGTCTCTGGGCCAATATAATTCCTGCTGAGGGCTAGTGGACCAGGAGAAACCCTCCAGCCTCCTCCTCCCCTGTCCCACCCCTCCAACTTGGAACGTATTGCTAAGATTTTAAATTTCAAACCAAGTAAAAAGCAACAGTGCAAGTGGGAAAGAAGTTTCCAAAAAGAACATAAACTAAGATTCTGTCAAAAGGTCACATGGAGGGAAGAAAAAATGGCTGCTTATTTACTGCAGACAAATGGTTGCCAATTTACTCCGTTGGGGAGTGGGTGAGAGGGATGTTGTATCTAGCCCAGGGGCAATCCAACAGCAGAACTTTGTTTTTTACCCCGCTTTCCCGGTGCACGTGCAGTTGTGGCTCCAATCTGAGCTGTTGTTACATGGCAAATTAAGCTCTGCCTGCTGCCTCTAATGCTACAAATGGTCTAGTCTGTATTTTCAAAGACTAAGTGCATTAGGAGTGAAAGACCACCCAAAAAACATATCAGCAACATTCCCATTTTCACACTAGCTGGACACTTTCAAAAAATATCGTAAAATTTGGGCAGGATTAACTGGTTAAATATGTGGTATTATGGGGTAAAATTCCCCCATTACGTCTGCACTTGCACTTATGCAGACCTGCAATACCACATATTTAACCAGTTAATCCTGCCCAAATTACACATCTTATAAAATAAAAAGTTTATTTATTAGTTACAAATACGGCTTACATTAACACTACAATTAAGTTACTGTGAAATTCCCCTAGTCGCCATACTATGGTGCCTGTTTGGGTCAATGCACCTAACCAACACATCATTTAGAGTGTGGGAGGAAACTGGAACACCCAGAGGAAACCCACAGGGACAAGGTGCAAATTCTACTCAGACAGTGACTTAAGCCGGGTGTCAAACCTGGATCTCTGGTGCTATGAAAAAGTAGTGCTAACCACTGTGCTACCATGCTGTTACTAAGGGGCAATTTAGCATGGCTAATCCACTTACCCTGCACATCTTTGGACTGTGGGAGGAAACCAGGGCACCTGGAAGAAACTCATGCAGGCACAGGGTGAATGTGCAGACTCCACACAGTCACCCGAGACTGAAATTGAACATGGGTTTCTGGAGTTAAGGCAGTAGTGCTAACCAATGTACCACTGTGACGCCCATTTGAGTATGATAGAGAAGAGGACCAGTGAGGAAGCTGCGCAGGTGGATAATATGGTCTATGCACAGAACTAATTATTCATGATTTAGATTTACATAAAACGTAGAACACTACAGCACAAACAGACCCTTCGGCCCACAAGTTGCGCTGATCATATCCATACCTATCAGGCCTATCAAAAACTCTCAGTCCCATTAAATCCCATGTACTCATCCAGAAGTCTCTTAAAAGACCCCAGCGAGTTTGCCTCTACCACCACCGACGGCAGCCAATTCCACTCACTCACCACCCTCTGAGTGAAAAACTTAACCCCGATCTCTGTTTGAGCTCTGTTCTTCCAGAGAAAAAGTGAGAAAAGTGAAAAGCTTAACTGAAAGGATTGAAACTGGAGTACAAAGGGTTAATTCTAACTGGGTGACAGGCTAATGGGACTCAGTATACATTATCACATGAAGTATTGCAATGTCTCCTGATCCTACTCTCGTTTATAGACATCATGGAAAAATAAAGACTCTGTAAGATGCATTCCATTGAAGTAATAAAGTTTTCCTTAATACCTCCAAGTATTCTGTGTTGACACAATGTGGACATGAATATTGTAGTCACTGGAGAATTTCCTACACTTTTTCTAATAATGACAACTATAGAATCATTGGAGCAGGAAGAGGCGGCCTCAGTTAAGTATCATTCCCAATGGGCAGGGCCTCTAACAATACATTCCCCCACCTCAATACTAAATTAAGTGCTTGCCTAGATTATGGGCTCAGGGTTTGCAGTAGAGCTTGATCAACAAATTACTGTCCTTCAAGATACAAATTATAATGTTCCCATCATTTGTGTACATCTCATTGTAATGACAGATGATATGTCCACTAATGTGAAAGCATTCAGTAAATACATCACTTTCTGAACTTCAAGCTTTAGGGATACAACAGATAGAAGTAAAAGGCATTGGTACTGCATTATTCAGAACCCATGTCACTTAAAACCCCAGGAAGGCAATTTCAACAACTCTGCAATGCAAGATGTAATCAACATAAGTGTAGATTAAAGCTAATATATTATGGTGTTATAACTTAGTGTGTTAGGTTTAATGGATCAGGTACAAACATTGGGAATATATTGAGAATATTATTTGCAGAATAAATAATGTAGCTATGCAGCAGTTCTTTGTTCTTTTAAGTGGAGGGAGTTTTAGTTCAGTCGGGCTGTATGGTCGATGCAGGCTTGGAGGGCTGAAGGGCCTGTTCCTGTGCTGTAATTTTCTTTGTTCTTTAACTCATGAGAGAAAAGCAAACTACATTTCACACTTTTACACCACTGAAGACACTATTACCTTTGACGTTCAACTGGTTCAAAAGTAGAGACTGTCTCTGGCCAGTGAGAATGGAGAATTTGGCGCTTAGCCAAACCTTCATTCACTGCAGCAGGACCAGAGAATCCCAGTTACAGGTGAGGTTGGAGAATTCCGGCCAGTGTCCGGTTTCAGTTTCTCAATGAGGGGGAAGAAAAACGTGAAAGCAAATGGTCCACAGTCTGAGAAATTTGAAGGACACAAAACAAATCTATATGACTCACTAAAGTTCAGTGCTGGCTGTCTACACCTCGTTGTACAAGGAGGCAGCACCTTAACAGAAAACACAATTTCAACAGGCTTATTAGCAGCTTTCTGACAGCATTGAATTAGAGCGCAAGGGGTCATCTCTGGATCATACCAAGCAACAGCATTAATTATCATGTCTATTTATTGTCATTATTATCACAAAAATTATCGGTGCCCATTTCCTACTCATCTTCCTGCATAAATTTCAATGCATTAATACACCTGGTATTAATTCATGTTTCAGTTTTTCAATTGTGTGGCATGCCTTAAATAACTTGAGGGGAGGCAATGGCCTAATGGCATTATCGTTAGACTATTGATCCAGAAATTCGACTAATGCTCTGGGATGTTTTGAATCCTACCATGGCAGATGGTGGAATTTGAATTCAATTTTTAAAAATCCAGAATTAAGAATCTACTGATAACCATGAAATCATTATCGATTGTTAGAAAAACCAATCTGGTTCACTAACACCCCTTAGGGAAGGAAATCTGCCATCCTTACTTGGTTTTGTCTACGTGACTCCAGAGCCACCGTAATGTGGTTGACTTCTAACCGCCCTCCAAGAACAACTAGGGATGGGCAATAAATGGTGGCCGACCAGTTACACCCATGTCCCACGAATGAAAGAAAATACACGTGAACATTGTTTTAGTAAGTGAGTTATTTCCTGTGACTAACAGGGTGGTAGCAGTGAATAAGTTGGATCCTGTTTTTACTTAATCTAAAAACTGTCTAAGTTTTTGAAAGGACTGTTGCTCCCTTAACAAAACTGTACATACAGAAGTTGTTCCTAATGACAAAGATGGATAACCACAAAACACAGATTCAAATGATTGTCAAATGAACCTGAAGTAACACAAGAACCATTTTTTTCCCCAAAGGCAGTAAGCTAGTAAAAGTTCTGAGTATCATGGACTTGAGAAAAGCCTTTGATAAGGTTCCTCATGACAGGCTGATACAGGAGGTGAGGTCATATGGGATCGAGGTGTGCTTGTAAGATGGATACAAAACTGGCTTGGGCATAGAAAGCAAAGAGTAGCAGTGGAAGGGAGCTTCCACTGCTACTCTCAGTGGAAGGTCTGTGACAAGTTGCGTTTCACAAGGATCAGTAAGAAAATGTAGGTAGGCTGATTAGTAAATTTGCAGATGACACAAAAATTGGGGGGTGTCGCAGTTAGTGAGGAGGATTATCAGAGAATATAGCAAGATATAAATCCACTGGAGATCTGGGCCAAAAGATGGCAGATGGAATTTGATTTAGACACACGTGAGATGATGCAATTTGGAAGGACTTCTGCAGAAGGAAAGTACACAGTGAATGATAGAGCCCTTAGCAATATTAGCATACAGAGGGATCTAGGCATGCAGACCCACAGTTCCTTGAAGGTGACAACTCAGGTGGACAAGGTGTTTAAGAAACATATGGCATGCTGGCTTTCATCAGTTGGGGCATTGAGAACAGGAATTGGAAAATTATCTTGCAGTTGTATAATAATTTGGTTAGGTCACATTTGGAGTAGTGTGTGTAATTCTGGTCGCCACACAATCAGAAGGATGTTGATGCATTGAAAAAGGTGCGCAAGAGATTTACCAGGATGTTGCCTGGTTTGGACCATGAAGAAAAGTTGAACAAACTTGGATTGTTTTCATTAGAATATCAGAGGATGAGGGTGACCTGATAGAGATTTACAAGATTATGACAGACTTGGATAGAATGGATAGTCAGAGTCTTTTTCCCAGGGAAACAAGGGTCACTTACTTGGGGACAGATGTTGAAAGTGAGAAGGGAAAGTTTAAAGGAGATGTAAGGGGCAACCTTTTCACAGAGGGTGGCAAATACCTGGAACTCGCTGCCAGAGGTGGTGGTGAAAGCAAATTCTATAACAATGTTCAAGAAGTGCATGGATAGATATGTGACTAAAGAAATATGGAGCACAGAGGCAAGAAAATATTAGATTAGTGATGCATCTGTGTTGGCAGAGACTTTGTGGACGAAGGGCCTGTTCCTGTGTTTTTTGTTCTATTATCATGCTATTTAAAATGTTTAGTCACCTCTATTATCCCCAAAATTCTGCTGATATTTATCTATTCTATTTAAATGTTGCACTTGACTGTTTCAAGATCAACAGATCAGTGTAGAGTAATTTGATATTAAAGTAGATTGCATGCAAGAGTAGATTTTACAAATATGTATTCTAAACATTGCTGACAAAAAAATTGTCAAATTTTTTGCCATTGAAAGAAAGTGTTTTAGCAATTTAGTTGCTGCATAGTCAAGTTCTAATTGAGAATAGAACACAATGCTTTGTTTTGTTTAATCTCTGAAGACATTCCTTGAAAACAAGTTGCTAAATGTCTTCCATTATGCATTGTTAATACACGATGCAAGATTTTATTTTGATTACGTTTCTGTCCTGCCAATAAAGATCAAGCCAAATATGACCTCTGCGGTTTGGGAGTTTCAGTTGTTTTTTTTGCCCCATAGTTTATCTTGGGTTATGTTGGAATTGTTTCACATTTAAAGAACTGTTGGCAAGTCAAAGCATTTTGTAGTAAAGTACACTATTGTGAAAGTGCATTTCTAGCCTGCTGTGCCAAGTGAAAAGCATTATCTTATGAATACTGAAAAGTCTGGAGAACTGAAAATGATAGTATTGCAAAGTGCATAAATAAATAAATATTCACTCCGAATAGTTGCTCTCTACTCAGAATCTCAGTGTGTAAAGCTAGACAAGTAACCTAGTCCCTCAAATGTTGGACATATTTATTAATAATAGCCAAAGACTGACAGATTTATCTTAAAACTTATGAAACATTTTTTCATGCGAATATAACATACATTTGTTGTTTGGGAGCATTTCGTCCACCTATTTTAAAGTGTACTCCAACAAATACTTGCACTTAATTTGAACTGGAGAACCCCAGAACTAGAGAACCTGAGATTTTCAGACCCACAAAACTCTTAACTATTTGCATTCCGCACATCCAAGATCATGGCCAGAATTCTCCAGTCCTGTCACCACTGCCAGCGAGAATGGAGAATTTGGCACACCAACTGTTCACTCCATCTGAACCCACAGTAATTTTGTCAAACCTACTCTGAACCTTTTCCTCTCCAAAAGGAAATAGTCCAATCTATCCATGTAACAGGAGTTCCTCCTACCTTTTCATTCCCATCATTTCTTTTCTTTTTCCTCTCTAAGTATTTCACATTCTTCATTAGGAAGTATGATGCTCAGAACAGAACATGATACTCTAGTTGAGGCTCAGAGTACTAGAAAAGGTGCATCATAGCTTCCTTGCTTTTGTATGCTTTGCATCAATTTATAAAGCCCAGAACCTCGTATCCTTATTGACTACTTCCTCAATCTGCCCTGCTATCTTCAATGATTTGTTCACAAATACTTCTGGGTATTACTGTTCCTGCTTCCACTGTAAATTGCGCCATTTATTTTATATTTCCCATCTTCATTCTTCCTTTCAAAATATATCACTTCACACTTAAAACAAATGAAATTTAATGTTATGTCTATTTATTTCATTCTATCTTAAAATCCATCACTATTGTTCTCACAATTCATGATAATTGCATGTTTTGTGTCATCTGCAAATGTTGAAATTGTACCCTGCTCATCCAAGCCCACATCACTGATATAGATTGGTGGTCATTTGAGAACCTCACCCTGTTCCTTCCTCCAATCCAAAAAAAAATCATTCACAACTACTGTTTCCTGCCAGCCTACTTTGTACCTACATTGCCACTGTCCCTTTTGTTATTTGGGCTTCAACTTTGCTTATCAAAACATACAGGATTCTGAGGGTTTGAAGCTGAGAAGATGTTCTCCCTCATAGGGTTGGAAGTTTAAAAACATGGCAATTTAAAACAGAGACAACAAGGAATTTCTTCTCTTGGGGGGATCAATAGTCTTGGGAATTCTCTTCCACAGAAAGGAATGGTGGCTGGGTTATTGAATATTCAAGGCTGAGTTAAAGGGATTTTTAAATCAACAAGGAAGATAGGGGTTTGCAAGGTAGACAGGAACATTGAATTATGGCCTTAATTCCATCACTTATTAAATGGTGGAGCAAGCTTGATGGACCATTCCTGCTCCTATTTCTTATGATCTTATTCACGCTCGTTAACGTGAACTGTTCATTTTGTCTTGAATTATCATCTCTACAAGCTTTGCCACCACCAATGTTAAGCTGATTAACCTAGTGCTGGGTTTATCCCCACACCCTTTTTAAATAAAACTAACAATGTGATATTCTTCAGTTCTCTGGCACCATCCCTGTAGGAGAATTGGAAGATAAGAGTCTGCACATCGGAACTTTTATTTTTTGTCCCTAAACATCCTTGAAAACTGATTTTGTTTCACTTCCCACACCGAGTGGTACACAAGATAGACTTTCATCTGTTACCATGGTTTTTTTTTAAACCTAGAACAGATCAGTGAATAGCTGTCTCCAGAGACTTACAGCTTGAGAGGTGTAATTCCATATCAAAAATGGTTGACCAGGGGAGTCTCCTATTCTTAACTGCCTGCTATTGGAAGGATTTTGTGTGTTGTGACTCAACCTGTTAGGGCATATTATGAAAGCTATCAAGTCCTGGAGTGGGACTCAAACCTGGAGCTTCAGAGTTCCAGAGGCAGTGACACTACCCATTGTGCCACAAGAATCTTTTCACATTCTCAACTGTATCCCATTTAATTCAATGTTCAAATATTCAGACAACTAAATATAGGGAGAACTAAAGTCATTGCTTTTGGTTCCCACTCCAAGCTCCGTTCCATATGGACATACAAATATGAATTGGGAATTGGCCACTTGGCCCCTCAAGCCTGCTCCACCACTCAATAAAACCATTGGCTGATCCAATTTTAACCTCAGCTCCACAAGAAGAAATATCGTTTCCACATCCAACCTGTCAAACCCCCTCAGGATCTTGTGTTTCAATCAAGTTGCCTCTTTCTCTTCTAAACTCCAACAGATACAAGCCTAACCTATCCAACCTTTCCTCATAAGTGTCTTGGCAATCAACTCCAACTCTCTCCCTGGAAACAGTCTGAGATTTAGTCAGTCTGTTAAAAAGTCTGCAAGCCTCAAACATGATCCCGAGACCAGATTCCAGTCTTCCATTTGTGCTATCACTAAAACCTGTTATAAATAGTCAGATGCTGTTTCATAGTCCACAAAGCACAAAGTGTTCTTGAAATTTGTTGAAGATTGTTCAAAAGGTTAAAATTGTCTCTCTTGTTCTTTCTCCAGACTGTGTTTCACTAATTTCTGTTTTTAGGGCATTATTACATTTTTCTATTATGATTATAAAGAAGTTGGCTTATTAAATGCATCTTTCTAAAACAATTGCAGTCCTTTGCTTTAGGCTTTGAATGTCATTTAAACAATGAACATTTTAAGTCACTGGGTATACATCTTTTGATGACAAATTTCTGTTATTGCTTCACAAGTGCCTGGGGCTTTTCCTGTACTCACCAATTTCAAAGTATTCTTTATTCTGAACATAGGGAGGAATTTTCCAGTTCTACCAGCAGCAGGTTTTATGATGGGTGGGAGCTGAAAATTTGAAGGAGGGGCAAATCAGTTCCAAGTTTGTCCCTGACCTCTTTCACAGCAAGCTGATGGCGGGTTGGGTTTCCATCTGATACATGTCAAGAATGCCATTTCCATCCATTACCACATCGTGAACGCTTGTTAAGAATGTGACTTAACAGAATCACAATCTGCTTCTCAACCTTATCTCATGAGAGTGGGAAATTAGACCGGTCTAAATCACATACGGTAATAAGTGGTGTGCAGCTGTCCAACCTCACTTCACTTGTGACTTCAAGGTGTTTGCAACATTCAACATCATCACCCCGGTTTCTCAGCAATGGCAGCGTAGGGATGTAGCATTGGTCTGCCCCTGGTGAGTGCCTCTGTGCTTCACAGAACACCAGTGTGTGCTGTCTCTCTCAGGCAAGGCTGCAATCTGAAACAGGGACAAGCATTGTTCTAGCGATGGGGGGAGGAGAAGCATGGCAGACATGAGGGTCTCTGGGGTACAATGGGTTTGTGGGTTTGGGGGGGGGGGGGGGGGGTGGGGGAAGGAGGTGGGTAGAATGATGGCAGGCAGTGGAGAGATTGGAGGTTGAAAAAGCTAGAGCCCTGTATGGGAGACTAAAATGTGGAGATGCTGGCGTTGGATTGGGGTAAACACAATAAGACTCACAACACCAGGTTAAAGTCCAACAGGTTAATTTGGTAGCACAAGCCTCTAGCTTTCAGAGCGCTGCTCCTTCATCAGGTGAATGGGAGTTCTATTCACAAACAGGCATATAAAGACACACACAATTTACAAAATAATGGTTGGAATGTGAGTCTTTACAGGTAATCAAGTCTTAAAGGTACAGACAATGTGAGTGGAGAGAGGGTTAAGCACAAGTTAAAGAGGTGTATTGTCTCCAGATAGGACAGTTAGTGAGATGTTGTGCCCAGGCAAGTCGTGAGGTCACAGATAGTGTGACATGAACTCAAGATCCCGGTTGAGGCCTTCATCTGTATGGAACTTGGCTATCAGTCTCTGCTCAGCAACACTGCGCTGTTGTGTGTCATGAAGGCCGCCTTGGAGAATGCTGACCCGAAGATTGGAGGCTGAATGCCCATGACTGCTGAAGTGTTCCCCAACAGGAAGAGAACACTCTTGCCAGGTGATTGTTGAGCGGCATTCATTCATCCATTGTCGTAGCTTCTGCATGGTCTCCCCAACATACTATGCCTCGGGACACCCTTTCTTGCAGCGCATCAGGTAGACAAATTGGCCAAGTAGCAAGCGTATGCCCGTGTATCTGGTGGATGGTGTTTTCATGTGAGATGATGGCATCCATGTCGATGATCCAGCACATCTTGCAGAACTTGTTGTGGCAGGGTTGTGTGATGTCGTGGTCACTATTCTCCTGAAGGCTGGGTAGTTTGCTGCGGACAATGGTCTGTTTGAGGTTGTGCAGTTGTTTGAAGGCAAGAAGTGGGGGTGTGGGGATGGCCTCGGCGAGATGTTCGTCTTCACCAATGAAATGTTGAAGGCTCCGGAGATGATGTTGTAGCTTCTCCGCTCCGGGGAAGTACTGGACAATGAAGAGTAGTCTGTCCGCTGTGTCCCATGTTTTGTCGTCTTGGTTACCTGTAAAGACTCACATTCCAATTATTATTTTATAAGTTGAGTTTGCATTTTTATATGCCCTGTTTGTGTACAGAATTTCCACTTAACTGATGAAGGAGCAGCACCCTGAAAGCTAGTGGTTTATGCTACCAAATAAACCTGTTAGACTACAACCTGGTGTTGTAAGATTTCTTACTGGGAGACTAAAACACAGATACAGAAGGTGGTCAATAGGAACTGAATGGGAGTGATACATGCAGAAGAGAAGTGGGTAGGGTAGGTGTTGTGTTAAAGTGGCACAGGGAGGATAGGCGATATAGTGGTAAAGATTCTTTTTATCTATTCATTCATGGGATGCGGGCATCACTGACAAAGTGAGCAAAATTGCCCATCCCTAATTGCTCTTGAGAACGTGGTAATGAGATGTCTTCTTGAATCCCTGCAGTCGATATGTTGTAGGTACACCCAACACTGATGTTGAGTAGGGGATTCCAGGATTTTGATCCCATTTGAGCAAATGAATTATGACATGTTCAATGACATTAGGAAGTTCTTTTGAACAAAGGGACCTTGAGGTGCTGATCCATAGTGGGGAGGGATTGAGAGTCTGTGATTTACGTCATTGAATCAATATGGCTCTCATTGATTTGACATAACCATCAATATTTGTTGGCTCATGATGAATAAATGAAATCTGTTTGGCTACAAATTAGTTCTCCAAAGAAAGCGCAAATATTTTGCCACCTTACAGCTGCTTTAATATATCTCAAATTTTGGCACCAATACAGGGTATACTCTCTGCAGCCTAATCTGGTGATTTTCCAGGTGTTTGAGTAAGAAGAATAAATATAGTGAGCGACCTGTTACTACAAGTCTATGGGTATCCAGTGAAAAATTATTGTTTTTCTTTGTGTAAGATCACGAGATGCCCCTGTAATTGCTCATGAAATTACTAATAATACAGTGGCTGTCCTAATCCTGCCTATAGTGTAGTCCTTTGTCCAATGAGTGGCTAGGAGACAAATGGCCTTACTTGAAGAAACAGGTTCTTCATCTATAGCTATTGCAGTGTTGTCTGTGGTAACATGCATTTTTTGGAATAGTTGAGTTCTTCCATTCAATCCCCAAATCGAATCCAGATCAGATATCCGTACCTTGAAATTCAAGGTTTGAATCATAAGAGTCACTGCAGTGCAAAGAAAGCCATTCTGCCAATCAAATCTACGTCAGTTCTTTGAAAGAGCGTTTTATCCAATACTTATGATGAAATTTTCCAGTCCTTCATGCTGAAAGGATCTTTTTATTCCACCAATGTGAACAGAGAATTTAATGGCTCGCTGGGGCTGGAAAATTCTGGCCTTAGTGTTAAATTGCAGAACCCCCAAACCCATGACACTCCCTCCACCAGTTGCCTCAGTTATATCCATGCCCAGCATCTCCCGTTCCCCATTCTTCTCATCCTGGTTCACCTCGCACTCCTGCCTCACTCACCCGATCTTCCCCACACCAGCACCGCCAGCTCTTCAGTGTCACTGCTGTTTGAGGGTCAAGAGAGGTAGGGAACACAAAGTTGACAGTGAAGCCGAGCACAACAGGGGGTGGCAGGGTACCAGTGGGGACATCTGGAGCACACTCAGGAATGCTGCGACTCCCAGATTTGAGTTTAAATGGGCTTTCTAGAAGGTGCGGTGTTGTTTTGCCCCCAGCAGTTGCAAAATTCTCCATGTGCATCCGCATTGGGATTGTAAGCTTTGGGCCATTATGTGCCATGTTGAGTCACTGACCAAATGATCGGATAAGATAGAATCAGTGTAGGAGAGGTGCTTCAACCCATCAAGTCTGCATCTAGATGTGAGAAACACCTGACCTCCCACTTAACCCTATTTACTAGCACTTGGCCCATAGCCTTGAATGTTACAATGTGCCAAGTGTTCATCACATGAGGCAGCCCACATCCACCACCCTCCCAGTCAGCCTATTCCAGACTGCCACTACATTCTGGGTAAAAAAGTTTTTCTTGAATTCCCCCCTAAACATTCACCTCAAACTTACATCTTTTCATGACTTATTCTTCAGCTATGGGGAACAGCTGCTCCCTCTCCATCTTGCCTATGTCCCTCAATCTTGTATACCTTGATCAGGTCACCCCTCAGTCTTCTCTACTCAAATGAAAGCAACCCAAGTCTATCCAACCTCTCTTCATAACTAAAATTTTCCATCCTAGGCAATGTCCTGGTGAATCTCCTCTACACCCCTTCCAGCGCAATCAGTTTCTGTTATAATGTGGGAGCAAGAACTGCACACAGTACTCTGGCCTCACCAAAGTTCTATTCAACTCCAACATGATTTTCCTGCTTTTGCAACCTATGCCTCAACTGATAAAGGCAAATATCCAATGTGCCTTTTTCATCCACTCCACTAACTTCTGCCTTCAGAGACCTATCAATAAATACATCAAGGTTCCCTTGTTCCACAGAATCTCCTAGTTTCATGTCATTTACTAAATAATCCCTTTTCAAATTACTTCTTCCAAAGCATCACCTCACACTTTTAGGGTTAAATCTCATCTACCCAATTGACCAGTCTGTCTAAATCTTCCTGCAGCCCAAAACACTCTACCTCACTGTTAACCAGCCAGCCAATCTTTACGTTAACTGCAAAACTTACTTATTCTACTCCCCACTTGGTCATCTATGTCGTTTATATAAATTGGGATCCAGCATAGATCCCTGTGGTACACCACCGGACACTGGCTTCCCATCACTAAAGCAGCCTTCTGTCGTCACCCTCTGTCTCCTACAACAGAGCTAGTTTTGAAGCCCCCTTATCAAATTACCCTGTAAAGTCTCCCACGTGCGGTACTTAAAAAGTCTTTGCTGAAATCCATATAAAAACTATAATCAATTGGAGATACTTAAAAAGTCTTTGCTGAAATCCATATAAAAACTATAATCAACTGCACTACCCTCACCTACACACCCAGTCACCTTCTCAAAAAATTCAATCAAATTTGTTAGCCATGACCTCCCTCTGACAAAACCATGCTGATTACTCCTAATCAAGCCTTGCCTTTCCAAGTGGAGACTGATGCTCTTTTTCAGAATTTTCTCCAATAGTTTCACTACCAATGATGTAAAACTCACTGCTCTGTAGTTCCCTGGCTTATCCCTACACCCCTGCTTAAATATTGCAATCAAATTAGCTACTCTTCAGTTCTCTGGCACCTCCACTGCGGCCATCGTGGAATTAAAATTTGAGTTAGAGCTCCTGTAATCTCCTCCCTTGCCTCCCACAGTAACCTGGGACGTAATTCATCTGTACCTGAAGATTTATCCACTTTTAAGCTTGCGAACACCTCCAATACTTTACACTACTTGTGTCAATTTGTTCAAGAACCTCAGTCTCTGTCCCCAAATTCCATACCTTCACCCTCACTCTCTCCAGTGAAATCAGATGCGAAGTATTCATTCAACACTCTACTAATGTCCTCTGGTTCCACCCACAGATTGCCCACTTTGTCCCAAATGGACCCCGCTCCTTCCCTGGTTCTTGACTTCCCATTGATATGGGTGACACGGTGGCACAGTGGTTAGCACTGCTGCCTCACAGCACCAGGGTCAATTCCGGGCTTGGGCCACTGTCTGTGTGGAGTTTGCACATTCTCCCCGTGTCTGTGTGGGTTTCCTCCAGGTGCTCCAGTTACCTCCCACAATCGAAAGATGTACAGGTTAGGTTGATTGAATACATGTTAAATTGTCTATTAGCATCAGGGAGATTAGCAGGGTAAAATACTGAGTTGTGCGAAGAGAGTTTGGATGGGATTGTAGTCAGTGCAGACTCATTGGGCTGAATGGCCTCCTTTGGTACTGTAGGAATTCTATGATATACTTACAGAATATTTTGGGATTTTCCCCACTTTTATCAGCCTGAGTGTTCTCAAATCTCCCCCATTTTCTTAAGTTCCACCCTGCCCTCCATTAATGGCTTCACTGATTTGTTCCTCTTGTATCTTTTCCTTTGCTTCATATCCTGATTATTTCTGGTCATATGTGGTTCTCTGGATTTGTTACCCCTTCCCATCACTCTGGAGAGAATATGTACCCTCCAATTTTCCTTTGTGAGCAACCCCATTGCTCTTCTGCAGATTTCCCCACCAGTAGTTATTCTCAGTCTACCTTGGCCAGATCCTGCCTTATTTTATTAAGATTCACTCTCCCCCACTCCTTCCAAAAAACTTTTATTTTTGCAACTTTTCTATTTCTTTATCCATAACAAAGTTAAGTTGTACTATGTTGTGGTTACTATCTCTAAAACACTTCCCTACTACCACTTCAACCACCTGTCTGGTTTCATTCCCTAGAATTAGGCCCTACACTATGCCATCCCTTGTTGGATCCTTTACATACTGACCTAAAAAGTTCTCCTGTACACATTTCATGAAATCCACTCCATCCAAACGTATGCCTATCCCAATTACGTTAGGAAAGTTGAAATCACCTAGTATATTTAGCCTATTATTACCCAACTCACAAATCATGCACATATTTGCTCCTCAATTTCCTGCAGATAATCTAGGGACCTATAGTATACACTTCGCAACATGGCTGCCCCTTTTTATTTCTAAACTCTACCCACAAAGCTTCATTCAATGTCCCCTCCAAGATTTGGGGGGTGGTGGGGGGGGGGGGGGGGGGGGGGCGGAATTCTCCCATTCTGACCCACTAATTTGTTTGTTAGGTGGGGTCAGGAGATGTGCACATGTGGCGATGCATGGGTTTCGTGCACGTGTCCCTGAAGCACGCATGTCTCCCACCGTCAGAAATCCAATGCGGTCAGGACCATGAGGGAAACCGGCAGGAAGACCAGGTAAGTAATTTTAATCTATTTTTAATGTTATTTGTACGTGGTTATCGGACTCAGAGCTGAAAGCTCCAGGCCCGATACCATTTCCCACCCCACCAGTACAAATTCACCAATGTCCAGCGCATACCTTGGCATTGCCCATCAGGAATCAGGCAGTGCCAATGGTCATGACCTTTTGGGCAGGGCTTAGGGGTGGGGTGGGTGGTGATCGGTGGGTGTTCAGGGTCCCGCTGCCACTCTGCATTGGGATCCGGTAGGGACTGAAGGGAAGCCAGCAATTGGGGCAGGCTCGGGGGGAGGAGGGGGGAGGTCGGGGGGGAAAGTGGAGGTGGTATGTGCCTTCCATAGGGGCTGGATTTGGAGATTGGTGTGCTCCGGGATGAGGCGAGCAGGGGAGTGGTGAGAAAAATTGGAGCTAGCCCGGGAATGGTCATGGGGGCCACTGGAGTGGCAGCACTGTGGGGATCCTGGGCTAGCCCAGGGGGTGGTGAGAAAAAAAAAATCGGAGCTAGCCCAGGAATGGTCACGAGGGCCGGCACTGTGGGGATCCTGGGCTAGCCAGCGATTGAGCTGGCCAGCAAACAGTTTGGGTCCACTGCACACGTACAGATTTCTGAACTGGGTCAGACTGTTGCGTAAATAGGCCCCACCCAAGCTCGCAAATGATATTCACGATCATAACCTCTGCATTGCACAGAGTGTGGGAGATTAGAGTCTGAACTCGTACTAAAAAATACAATCATGATTTAGACAATTTTTCCTGTGAATTCAACACTTAGAATATTTTTGGGAGAATGCCCCCATCATTTCTCCTTACTACTGACTCCTTAACTAATGCTACAATGCCACCTGCTCTTTTACCTCCTCTCCTGTCTTGCCTGAAGATTCTATATCCCAGAATGATGAGTTGTCAATCCTGCCCCTCCAATTACGTCTTTGCAATGGTTACTATATCACAGTTCCGCCTGTCAGTCCTTGCCCTCAACTCTCAGGTTTTACCTGTAATAATCTTGGCAGTAGAGGCTATCCAGCCTCGCCTTACTCCCTTGAAACTTAATTCAGCTGTACTCCCTCTGATTTTGTTGGTTCACTGTATTATGCTGTGTCCCAATTCTGTTAACAATCTGCATCCCCTCCCCCCCGCTGAGTTATTTTAAATTCCTCCCAACAGCAGCAAAGGATGCTAGTCCCGCTTTGGTTCAGGTGTAGACTGTCCCATTTGTACAGGTCCGACCTTCCCCAGAAACGGTTTGACTGATCTAGGAATCTAAAACCCTCCCTCCTGCACCAACTCTTAAGCCACACAATCATCTGCTCTATTCTCCTATTTCTGTGCTCGCCAGGAGTAATCCAGAGATTACAACAGAGAGGGCTTGCCTTTTAGTCTGACTAGCTCCCTGAATTTTTGATACAAGGCCTCGCCCCCTCTTCCTACCCATGTCAGTAGTACTAACACATAGCATGATCTCTGTCTCATCACCTTCCCCCTTCAGGATACTCCCACAACCAGTGACATCCCAGAGACTGGCACCAGGGAAATGACACGTTCCAGGAACTGCTGATGGCCACAGCAGCATCTATCAGTGTCCTTAACTATTGAGTCCCCTATTATTATTGCTCCCCTCTCCTGTACAGACAGGCTGTTTGCGTGCCAAAAAGCTTGGTTCTGTCTACACTCCCTGGAGGAAGCAGTACCCTCATCAGCCTCTAAAATGCAATACCCATCTTTGAACTGGACCCCAGGGTAAACTTGACCTACCTTCCAGTTTTGCATGGCCTGCCTGGAATCACTCATTTCTTTCCTTAAATTTCTTCAGGCATGATGTGACGACCTCTCTAAGTGTGTTATCCATGATGCTCTCAGACTCCTAGATCCTCCACAGTGTTCCCAACTGGCGTTCCAGCTCTGAAACCACAGCTTCCAGGAACCACAGTTGGACACTGTCCCTACACATATGCTGGTCCTGAACATTGGAAATGCACCCAGCTTCCCACCTAGAATAGAAAAAGCTTCAAACTTTCCTGCCATGACAAAACCCTTTAAATATGAAACTGAGGAAGAATTTTTATAAAAACCCTACCCTTGCTTAAACAATGATAAAAGAGTGGGCTTAAACAATGATACAAACAATGGGTGGTACAGTAGCACTGTGGTTAGCACTACTGCTTCGCAGCTTCAGGCTCCTGGGTTCGATTCCCGGCTCGGGTCACTGTCTCTGTGTGGAGTTTGCATGTTCTCCTCGTGTCTGCGTGGGTTTTCTCCAGGTACTCCAGTTTCCTCCCACAGTTTAAAGATGTGTGGGTTAGGTTGATTGGCCATGCTAAGAAATTGCCCCTTAGTGTCCAGGGATGTGTAGGTTAGAGGGATTAGTGGGTATAATATGCTGGGATATGGGGGTAGGCCTGGGTGGGATTGTGTTTGGTGCAGACTTGATGGGCCGAAGGGCCTCTTTCTGCACTGTAGGGTTCTATGATTTTATGATGATTTACAATTTAACAGTTTGAAAATATCTACCAAGGCTAACTCAACAATCAGTTGCTCCAATTGGTCCTATGACGTCACCCTGGAACACTATCTGTCCCTGTCCTACCGCCAATTTACCCTGCTGCAAAGTGGATTGGGCCTTATATGACCGCCCATTTGTACCTCACTGAGCCTCAGGTTCTCCTCCGAGCTCCACTGCTAAAAAGGTAGGATAGATGAACAGGAAAGGGTTGATATTAACACCAAGTTTTGGCAAGGTTGCAATGGTCAATTCAATCTATGGTCTTTTGTTTCATTACCATTTCCTGTATTAAATCACTAACTTGACGTACAAGTAATATTTAAAGGCTACAAAGTGCTGAGTTCTGGTGACCTGAGTTAGGGAAAGCTCTACAGAAATGCAAACCTTTCTTTTCTATGACTTAAGAAATTCTCTTGAATTGAGTGAGGACTAGGAGGGTCCCATCTTGCCCTCTCCACCTACAGTACACGTCACTGTGTTGGCTTTGTGCAACCTTTCCTTATAAACACATTTTGAATTTGAAGAGCAGAAAATAGGCCAAAAAAATGTTGCAATGTTAAGCATCAGACTGGTTCTGTGCATTGTGTCTGTTGGTTTAAGACAAAGTCCAATGTACCCAGGTGTATCATATAAAACAACTTCTATCTATAACACACCTTAAACGTAATAAAATAGTCCAAGTTGCTTCACAGGAACATTATAAAACCAAGTATGCCACCAAGCCACAGAAAGAGATACTTACCAGAATTTTACAGCCTCGCTTGCCATGGGAATCGGAACAAGCGATGGGCAGTCCATGGAAAGATCTATTGACATCAGAACAGAATTTTATGGTTTTGGGACAAGCGAAGCCGTAAAATCCCACCCACGATGTCAGATACCTAGCTCCTGGTGATTAAAGATATATTTTAAGAACTGTCTTAAAGGAGAAAGGTGATTTAGAGACATGGAGATGCGTACAGAAGGTATTCCAGAGATTGAGACCTGGACAACTGAAGGTGCTGCCAAAAGTCATGGAGCAATTCATATTGGAGTTTCTCGCAAAAACAGAATTTGAGGACTACAAACATCTTGGAAGGTTGTGGGGTTGTCAGAGATCACACAGATAGGAAGGGATAAGGACATGGAAGGATTTGGATACAAGGATTTCAATATCAAGACATTGCTTAACCACGAGCGAATGTTGATCAGGTATAGGGATGTATAAAATTTAAAGTTCATTTATGTCACAAGTAGGCTTATGTTAAGACTACAATGAAGCTACTGTGAAAATCTTCTAATTGCCACACTCCAGCACTTGTTCAGGTACACTGAAGGATATTTTAGCACGGCCACTGCACCTAACCAGTATGTCTTTTGGACTGTGGGAGGAAACCTGCGCACCTGGAGAGACCCATGCAGACAATGGGGAGTACACGCAGACCCTGCACAGACCGTGATCCATACCGGGATCCCTGGCACTGGTGAGGTAGCGGTGCCAACCATTGTGTGGCCCAGTAAAGGACATTCAGATGAAGACAGCAGAGGTTTATCGGACCTCAGGTTTATGAAGGGTAGAGTTTGGGAGACAAAGTGTGTTGCAGTTGTCAAGTAATGAGGCAATGAATGTATGATTAAAGATTTCAGAGGGAGACAAGCTGAAATGGGTGAAGTCACGGGTGGTTATGGAGCTAGAAATAAGGGGTAGCACAAATGAGGTTGGAACCTAGTCCTGGGGTTAATGTGAAATCAAGGTTCTGAACAGCCTGTCTTAATCTCAGATGCAATTAGTAGTTATAGGGAACAATGGGGACTGGGAAAAAGATCCTGAAATGGCACCTTAACAAGGCGACTTCGTGCAAGCCTCGCCCAGCATATCTTCTAAATCAAATCATTCCCTAACATTTAATTTGAGGAAATTTCTGCTCATCAAGTACTGATGTCAGATAAGCAATCTGAAAATATAGCAAGAGTGATGAAATCAGAAAGCTGAGATAAAGATGGGTCTTTTCAGCATTATGAAACATAGAAATTAGAAACAGGAGTAAGCCATTTAGCCCTTCAAGCTTATTCCACTACTCATTATGATCATGGCTGATTCCCCCCTTTCCTCCATATCTCTTGATTCCTTTAGTCCCAAAAACTATATCTAATTTCTTCTTGAAATCACACAATGTTTCGTCCGCAACTACCTTCTGTGGTAGTGAACTGCACACATTCACTGCTGAGTGAATAAACTTCTCCTCACTTCAGTTCTAAAAGGTTTACCCCTTCTCCTCAAACTATGACCCCCAGTTCTGACTCTCCCACCATTGAGAACACTCTTTCTGAATCTACTCTATCTAACCTTGTTAGAATTTTATAAGTTTCAATGAGATTCCCTCAGTCTTCTAAACTCCAATTCCAATGAACATAATCCTAACCAAATTAATCTTTACTCATATGGTAGACCTGCCATCCTAGGAATCAGCCTGGTAAACTTTTGCTGTACTCCGCGTGAAAACTACCAAAAAGAGAGATGGAATGAAGATAAGAAATTTTTGCAGCCTTGGACAGAGCCATACCAAGCTGTGATACACCATAGAAAGTATTCTTTCTAGTTGTAAGTGTAAAAGTTGGCGAAAGTCATAGCAGACATGCCAAATTTTGTAGCGGAAAAGTGGTTGGAAATGGGCTGGTAATTTCAAAAGAGAGAAGGATTAAAGAGACGACACAACAGACATAGGCAGTGTAAGCATGGAATCTTTCATTGCTTATTAAAGAGCTAAGTAAAGCTTTGAACGTTTGAACAAAGGCCAATGCACCCCAGAGGTAGCAGCAGTGCTGGATATAAAACAGATGTGGCAGCAGGTGAGAAGCTATTCTTGAGTTGGTTGGTACGTGACTTGCCATTAAACAGGTATGAAACAAATATTTTTGTTCCTTGAATCACTTGGCAACTGATTATTTTGATCTTCACGGAAAATACAGAAATAAAGAAAATAATTATAACATTGAAGAACTGCGATTAAACAACTAATGTCACAATTCCCATGCTGAAGGTGAGAAGCAGCGAAGTGCCAAACACTAGAGATAATGAAATGGGAAGAAAAATCATCACAAATGATACTCACGTACGATTAGATAGCTAAGAATGGAACCAGATGAGAGCAGTTCCAGCCAGCTGGATGATTATGGAGAAGTGTTGAAGGAGGAGGATATGGTCAATCATGTCAAAAGATGCAGCCAAGTCATGAAGAATGAGGAGCTTACTTTTGCCACAGATACATAGAAGGACAATTGTGACATTGATAAGAACTGTTTCAGTACAGCGGTACAGTGGCAGGGTGGAAACCTGATTGGAGGTACTCAAACATGGACAGATTTTTAGAGGCCACAACATGCCCAAGGATTTTGGTTTGATTTATTGTCACATGCATTGGTATACAGTGAAAAGTATTGTTTCCTGTGCGCTATACTAAGTTTTCATAGAGAAGAAGGGAATGCAGAATGTAGTGTTACAGTACTAGCTTAGGATGTAGAGAAAAATCAACTCAACGTGAGGTAGCTCCATTCAAAAGTCTGATGGCAGCAGGGAAGAAGCTGATCTTGAGTCGGTTGGTAGGTGATTTCAAACTTTTGTACCTTTTTCCTTACAGAAGAAGGTGAAACAGAATATGTCAGGAGTGGGTGGGGTCCTTGACTATGCTAGCTGCTTTTCTGAGGCAGTGGGAATTGCCGACAGAGTCAATGGATGGGAGGCTGGTTTGTGTGATGGACTGGGCTTCGTTCATGATTCTTTGTAATTTTTTGCAGTCTTGGACAGAGCCATACCAAGCTGTGATACAACTAGAAAGAATACTTTCTATGGTGCAAGTGTAAAAGTTGGTGAGTGTTGTAGCAGACATGCCAAATTTTGTAGAGGAAAAGGTGGTTGGAAATGGGCTGGTAATTTCGAAGGATTAAAGAGATAATACAACAGACATAGGCAGTATAAGCATGGAATCTTTTATTGCTTCGTAAAGAGCTAAGTAAAGCTTTGAATGTTTGAACAAAGGCCAATGCACCCCAGAGGTAGCAGCAGTGCTGGATATAAAACAGGTGTGGCAGCTGGGGAGAAGCTATTCTTGAGTTGGTTGGTACATGATCTGCCATAAAACAGGTATGAAACAAATATTTTTGTTCCTTGAATCACTTGGCAACTGATTATTTTCCATGAAGATCAAAATAAAGAAATAAAGAAAATAATTGAAACATTTAAGAACTGCAATCAAACAACTAATGTCACAATTCCCATGCCCAATAGGCAAAATTTGGGCAGAGAAATAATTTGAACATGATCTGGGTGCAACTGCATTTGCTTTAACCATTTGAATATTCAAACATGAGATGATTGCCAGCCCCAAAGAATTGGTGTGTGCATGCATAGGTAACAGTGGTGGGAGTATGCTCATTTATGAATTTAGATTGTGTGTCAAGTCTCAATGTCATTAAAATATTTGCAATGGACCTACCTCATTAATTTGTTCTTTTTCTACACCCTACACTACCCTCTTCTTTCCTTCTTTATGTACAGTATGCTTTGTCTGCACAGTGTGCAAGTAACAATACTTTTCACTGTTTATTATGTAACATTCGTTTTGAAAGTTTCCCTGTGAGTCGGAGGGATGGGAGGGCAACTTCTGAACCCACAAGGAGACGTTGGGCCTGCTCCCAAACTATTCCCATCCCAACCCCAGTCCATGCATAACTTGCCACAATTCTTTTCCATGGGTCCCAAGAGGTGGTCCGGACCCCAAACATTTGCGGCCTGATGCTTTTATGTCCCCTTCAGCTTCTACAGGCCTGATTCATACCCAGAATTAGAAAGTTCACTATAGAAATTCCTGACACCTATTTAAAATAGTGCAATGTCTTTCAATCATGACTGTGCAAGGAAATGCATTGACATTTAGTTACAGGTTTTATTGGACATTCCTTTTTCTCATCTGCTATTAGAAGATAAGGTGTGCGAGTAGGAAGAAGAACAGTCGAGAATGCGTGACTTTTGAAATGACACACTAGACATGACTGAGACACACCCTTACATTGATACCTATACAAACAGAAAATGCCTGGAATAAAACAATGCCGTTTCAGATTCCTGTCAGCATGTGAAAGAACTCATCAAACAGTGCTATTATTGGCTCAGTGCTTTGAACTCTTACCCAACAAGTTCCTCCCAGGCAATTATGGAACATCTTGGTTGTATCTTACAAAACTGATGAAAAGAAAGGTCATAACAAACTGACAAATATGAGGTTGAGCACGAGAGAGAATAGTGTGCCCCTCAACATGATCCAACTAAAAGTCTTTCATGTATAGCCTTAATGTTGTGCGTGAGTCAGTTGGAGATTCTTGCAGGTTCAAATACCACTGTGGGTACCTGTTCATAAAATCAAGTTTAATATTCCAGTGCAGTACTAAGGAAGTGCTGCACTGTTGAAGGTGTGTCTTTCAGATGAGATGTTAAATTGAGGACCTATTTGCCTGTTCAGGTGAATGGTAAAGTAGTGATGGTGCTGTATGGAAGAAGGTCAGAGGAGTTATTACTGGTGCCCTGATCAATATTTATCCCTCAACCAAAATGACAAAAACAGCTTGTCTGTTTATTAAGATGTTGCTGTCTGAGAGAACTTACTGTGCATATACTTGTAATCACATTTCCTATATTAAAACAGCAACTACACTTGTAAAGCTCTTATTGGCTGTGAAGAACAAATACATACAAGTCTCCTTTTTTCCCCATCCTCACACACAACAGACCTCTACGCATTCCCTTAATCACTATGCCAAACGTCTCCATCTCATCCAAGCATCCAAGAATACAGCTTCATTTCCCCTGAACCTCCACCTCAGACTGAAGGAACTGTCGAGAGAATTCAACCCAATATATTTCATAGCAACGTGACAGACGACTTGAACAACATAACTATGCATCAAATAATGAAAAATAGCATAGAATATCAATAAAACCTGTGAAATTTGAATCTGATAGTCAAAGTCCAGCCCCTTTGTATCTAGATTATATTGATTGGTCAATGTGATTTGACAGACTTTTTTTTAAACCTTGCGTAGGTCCCCTCAATTGGCTCAAGAATAGGTTCTTCCCAGCTGCCATCAGTTTTAGTAAGAAGTCTCACAACACCAGGTTAAAGTCCAACAGATTTATTTGGTAGCACAAGCCACAAGCTTTCAGAGCACTGCCCCTTTATCAGATGAGTGGAATTTCAGTTCACAAACAGGGCATATAAAGACACACTCAATTTACAAAATAATGGTTGGAATGCAAGTCTTTACAGATAATCAAGTCTTAAAGGTACAGACAATGTGAGTGAAGAGCGGGTTAAGCACAGGTTAAAGAAATGTGTATTGTCTCCAGCCAGGACAGTTAGTGGGATTTTTCAAGTCCAGGCAAGTCACAGGGGTTACAGATAGTGTGACATGAACCCAAGATCCTGGTTGAGGCTGTCCCCACGTGTGCGGAACTTGGCTATCAGTCTTCAGATTTCTGAATGCACCTGCCTTATAAAATTGATCATTCCCTACACCCTAGCTATAACTATAATACTATATTCTGCACCCTCTCCTTTCCTTCTCCCCTATGTGCTCTATGAATGATATGCTTTGTCTGTATAATGCACAAGAAACAATACTTTTCACTATATCCCAATACATGTGACAATAATAAATCAGATTAAAATGAGTGGCAAAACAGATTTTCTCAGACTTCCTGGTAATCACAATAAAAAAAATTCAAGGCTACTATCATGGTTACTGAGTTTAATAAGAATTAATTCCATTACAGGCCTAAGTTAAATTGCTAAGTAACAAAACTGTAGGTTCTATAAGAATTCAACATATCCTACTTTAATTGTAAGAATCTTCGGTTTAATTGGCATTTGATTACTAATATCAGAAATCTAGTTACAACTAACACATAGGTATCAGAGATTTGTAATCTTCATACCTGATGGATTAACATGCTACGTACTGCCATTTCTATTCGAATCTGAAAAAAAATAGAAAATGCTAGAAAATCTCAGGAGGGTTGACAGCATTGGTGGAGATAGAATAGAGTCAATGTTTTGAGTCAGGATGACCCTTTGTCAGAGCTGAAGACAAAGAAACGAGGTTTAGATTTATGCTATAAGGATGTGGGGTGTTGTAATTGATAGAGATGGCTTAGGTAAAAAGACAAAGGGAATGTAAATCATGATGACAAAGATTAGGAATGGCGCCAATAGCGCCCATTAAGAGATCAGAATGGGTAAGTAGCAGAACAAAGTTGCAGTGTGTAGGAATGTAACTGATGGCCCAAGTCTGTTCGGGTGGGAGGAGGTTGAAACAAGTTGGAAAACGAGATTTTAGAACTGGAAACATAAAAATTAGTAATAAAATGGATTCATAACATGAAAAGTAGAGAAATAAAATAAAAATGGAAATGGAGTGAAGGTGGCAGTGTAATTCCACGCTCTGGAGTTGTTGAACTCAATATTCAATCTGGAAGGTTGTAAAATGCCTAATTGGAAGATGGCATCCTATTCCTCCAGTCTACTTTGGGCATCATGGGAACATTGCAAAAGGCCAAAAATGGACATGTGGACCTTGGAATTTTCCCAAGCTGCTATCAAAGTTTGCATGCAGAACCCTCTTTTTGTTAACTACTGAGATTCTGATAAATAGTTCAACAGCAGTCAATCTTCCTTTGAATTAACAAACAGCAGGCTTGATTTTATGGCCTCGCTCATCTTGAAACCATAAAATCCCACCTGAGGTCAACAGGCCTTTCCGTGGTCCATCCCTCACCCGCTCCAATTCCCATGGTGGGCAGGGCAGTAAAATTCTAGTCAATGTCTGGCTGTTTTAACTTTCATTTAAGCTGTCCCACAAGTTTCTGATTAAAAAAGAAACATTCAAAACATTTCTCATTCAAATGCCAACAAAATGAATAAAAGAAGGCTGTCATAATATTGTATTCAGAAACTACAAACCAAAAATCTTGAACCAATTAATAGCTGTACTCTCAGTGGGGAACAGCCAAAGGGAGCATAAAATTAATGCACAAATACACAATTCTTTTTTTGAAGAGTGTCACGAGTAGGCTCACATTAGCACTGCAATGAGGTTACTATGAAAATCCCCTGTTTGCCACAGCCTCGTGCCTGTTTAGATATAAAGAGCTAGTATACAGGTACAGGAAGTAATTAGAAAAGCTAATAGAATATCATTTATACTGAGGGGAATTGAACACAAAAGTAGGGAGGCTATGATTCAATTGTACAGAGCACTATTGAGACATTTGGACTTACGTGTACACAGTATTAAATCACCTTGTCTACGTAAATATGTCAATGCTTTAGCAGTTTAGAAGGTTTACCAGACTCATCCCTGGAATGGGTGGGTTATCTTATCAGGAAAGATTGGACAAGCTAGGCTGCTATCTGCTGGCATTTAGAAGAAATAGAAGTGGCTTGATCGAAACATTAGATGCTGTCGAGGCTCGACAGGGATCCACATCCTGTGGAGAGGTTGTTTGCTCTTGTGTTCTTGTGGGAGAATCTAGGGTTGGGGCCACTTTTTAAAAATAAGGGGTTGCCCATTTAAAATGGAGATGAGGTGAAATCCTTTCACAGAGTGCTGTGAAACTTTGGAACTCTCTTCCTCAAAAATGTGGAGAGTCTGAATATTTTTAAGGCAGAAGTGGAAATATTTTTTCTAAGTAAGCGGGGGAGGAGGCAGGTGATTGCATATTTGACATTACTATCAGAACAACCATGTTGCGTCATTTACTTCACAGTAGTCCAGAATGAATTAGATTGTCTGTCCACCTGACAGATCCGTGGATATCTTCCTCCTTTCTATTCCCTCACAATCAATCAATCACAACAACTTATCATATTAGGGGAAGCATACAGTGAATGTTTTTCCATACACAGGGTGGTGGATGCCTGGAAAGCGCTGCCACTTGATATGGTGGAAGCAGGCACGTTAGCAAGGTTCAAGGTGTATCTTGATAGACACATGAACAGGAGGCAGAGGGTTAGAAAATGTAAATCAGTGCAGGCTTGGTGGGCTGAAGGGCCTGTCCCTGTGCTGTATTTTTCTGTGTGTTGTCTGCAAACTTCTAAACCATTCTCCCTTCATTTAAGACTAAATCACTGACCTATACCATGAAAAGCAAGTGATCTTGTACTGAGCACTGAAGATAGAAATCAGCCTTTCAGTCATAAAAACACTTATTGACTATTACTATTTGCTTCCAATTAATTGTCTAATTCCACTTTCCCTTGAATCTTATGGGCATTTATTTTTCTATCCTGTGGGATCTTATTAAACAGCTTACTGAAACCCAAGCAGACTACATCAAACTCATTACTTCAACAATGCTCTATGTTACTTCCTCAAAATATTCAATCAAGTGTGTCAAACATGGCCTCCCCTTCACCACTCCATGCTGACAGTCCTTCATTAATGAGTCAGCAGAATTCTCTATCCTCAGGGGAAAGAGGAAGAAAGAGCAGGGGGACCTACAAATTTGGTAGGTTTGCATTGAGACCGATATCTGACACATTTCCACCTTCACTGGTAATAAGTACTGGGCTTGAAGGGATATGGCCAACTTCCCTGTCCCATCCACCATGACTTGAGACCTTTAAGTGCCCAATTAATGACAAATTAAGGCAACTTCCTATCTCTTCTCCAATGTATAAATCTCTGGGTGGGCCTGCTGTTATATGACCTCAACAAGAAGGGAACAGTGTCTCTTGAATTGCACTAACCCGTGCATGAACAAGGATGCAGATATAAAGCAGTAGTTGGTCACTAACAACCAGCCTAATTCCTTTCTGCTGACCTCCTCCACTCAAAAAAAGAACTCTAACCTGCAACAACCCTTACCTTTTTTCCAGGATCTCCAGGGAATGTTTTTCCAGCCATAGCCTCCTCTATGGCACTGCTGAATGCAAGAGCTGCCAGCACCTTGTGGCTGGGGTCCTCTCTGAGGGGGAAGGCCCACTGCTGCCCTCTTAAATGCCTTTTGGACTAGGGATCATACTTTGGTGAGAAGAGGTAAACCTTTTAGAACTGAAGTGAGGAAAAATGTATTCATCCAGACAGTGGCAAAGGTGTGGAATTTATTACCACAGAAAGTAGTTGAAGCCAAAACATAGTGTGATTTTAAGAAGAATTAGATATAGCTCTTGGGACTAAAGGGATCATGGGACATGGGGAAAAACAGAGATCAGGATATTACATAAGAACATAAGAACATAAGAAATAGGAGCAGGAGTAGGCCATCTGGCCCTTCGAGCCTGCCCCGCCATTCAATAAGATCATGGCTGATCTGTCGTGGCTCAGTTCCACTTTCCCGCCCTCTCCCCATAACCCTTAATCCCCTCTCTTATCAAAAACCCATCAACCCGCTTCTTAAAAATATTTAGCGAGGCAGCCTCCACCACTTCAACGGGCAGAGAATTCCAGAGATTCACCACCCTTTGAGTGAAGAAGTTCCTCCTCAACTCCGTTCTGAACCGCCCCCCCTTTATCTTGAGGCTGTGCCCCCTAGTCCTACTGTCTTTTTTGAGCGGGAAGAGTCTTTCCACCTCTATCCTATCCATCCCATTCATCATCTTATACGTCTCAATGAGATCTCCCCTCATTCTTCTAAACTCTAACGAGTACAAGCCTAGTTTATTCAGCCTCTCCTCATAGCTCAACCCCCTCAACTCCGGTATCAGCCTAGTAAACCTCCTCTGCACTCCCTCCAGGGCCAAAATATCCTTGCGCAGGTGCGGCGCCCAAAACTGCACACAGTACTCCAGCTGCGGCCTCACCAATGCCCTATACAGCTGCAGCAAGACCTCCCTACTTTTATATTCAATCCCCCTCGCTATGAAGGCCAGCATCCCATTCGCCTTCCTGACCACCTGCTGCACTTGCAGGCTGGGTTTTTGCGACTCATGCACAAGGACCCCGAGGTCCCTCTGCACCGTCGCCTGCTGCAGTTTTTCGCCACGTAAGTAATAGTCCTTCCTACCATTCTTCCTACCAAAGTGGACCACCTCACACTTGCCAACATTAAATTCCATTTGCCATTTCCTGGCCCATTCGCCCAGCCTATCTAGATCCTTCTGCAGACTCTCCACACCCTCCGCACAATTTGCCTTTCCCCCAATCTTGGTGTCATCAGCAAATTTCGACACCCTACACTCGGTTCCCTCCTCCAGATCATCTATATAAATGGTAAATAGCTGAGGCCCCAGCACCGACCCCTGGGGCACCCCACTAGTCACCAACCGCCAATCCGAATCCGATCCGAATTGACTTTAATGATCATAATAAATGGCAGAGTAAGCTCAGGGCTAAATGACCTACGCCTGCTTCGATTTACTATATGGACAGGTAGACATTTCTCCTCAGAGCCAGTGTGGGTAACCTGCCACTATTTTAGGCAGCCTATGAGACACCAGCTGAGAATGAAAGATTCTGCTCCTCATCTCTCTAACTGTTGATTTATATTATTCTTCAGAATTATTTGCAATAATTTACTCACCATTGATGTTAAAATGATTGGCCTTTAATTATTCATTCTATCCCTTATTAGTTGTAGCTCAGTTGGTGTCAGCAACAGTCTTCCTTCCTTTGAAGCATAAGATCATGGGTTCAAGTCCCACTCCAGGGCTTAAGCACAAACATCAAGACTGAGTGACACCAGTATTACCAAAGGTATCCTACATTTTCAGAGTATTATGTATACCCCTATAGACAAAGGGTGCATAAAGAATCACAAGGTAGTCTTGATAACTTGAACAGTGGGAACTCTTAATTTCAGTTGTGCACAGTCAGGTCTAAGACACTGGAAGGAGCTGATTGCCCAGGGGTCACCTGACCCACACTCTTAAAGGGGCAATCTGCATCCAAATCATCAACATAAAATATAAATATCACACCCTTCCCCTTAAATGCAAAACTTCCCCACCTTAGAACATATATACAAACAAGGAAGAGCATATTTACACATAATGACTACTATTTATACAGAGCATCGCAAGCAACCAAAGTCCCCAATGTAAAGTTCCTCCCAATAGTTCACATGGACATAATGGGCAGATTTTTCCAGCTGCGCTTGCCCTGAGACAAGAAAATCCCACTTAAAGTCAACTGACATTTCCATGATCTGTGTCCCACCCACTACAATTCCTGTGGCAGGCCCGATGGGAAAATTCTGCAGAATGACTCTATCAGTGAGATGGCAATTTTGCAGCATCTGTATCCTCGTTTCAGGAACCTTTTCCAGAGTAGTCTCCTGGAATTCTGGAAGATACAACTACTCAGCATGTGGGTCACATTCTGACGGATCACAGGTAGCTGGGTGGTCCTGACGTGAAACGTTAGTTTATTCTCTCGCCACAGATGCTGTCAGACCTGCTGAGATTTTCCAGCATTTTCTGCTTTTTTGGCAAGAAAACCTATCATTTTCTCATCTGTTGACATTTAGAATTCTTTTGAGGAAACTTCACCCCAAGTCTTCTGGAACACCATGTGTACAAGAGCTCTATCTTCGCATTTCGATTTCTATCTTTGTCTTAGAAACACTAACTGACCTAGCCTCCATAGCCTTTTGTGGCAATGAATTCCATAGATTCACGACCCTTTGGCTGAAGAAATTCTTCCTCAACTCGGTTCTAAAGGTCATCCCTTCACTCTGAGGCTATGCCCTCAGATCCTAGTCTCTCCTACGAATGGAAACAGTTTACCAACCTCCAGTCTATCCACGCTTTAAGTTTCAATGAGATGCCCTCTCATCCTTCTAAACTCCATCAGATACGGACCCAGAGTCATCAAACGCTCCTCATACATCAAGATTTTATTCCCGGAATCATTCTCATGAACGTCCTCTGGCCCCCCTCCAAGGGGTCCAGATACCAAGCTTAGATACCAAGCCCAAAATTGCTCACAATATTCCAAATGTGGTCTGACCCTGGCCTTATAAAGCCTCAGCGGTATATCCCTGCTTTTGTATTCTAGTCCTCTTGAAATGAATGCTAACAACGCATTTGTCTTCTTACCAACTCAACCTGCAAGTTAACCTCAAAAGAATCCTGAACTAGAACTCCCAAGTCACTTTGTACTCCTGATTTCTGAATTCTTTCCCCATTGAGAAAATAACCCCTGCCAATATTCTTCCTACCAAAGTGCATAACCTCATACTTTTCCACTTTGTGTTTCATCTACCGCTTCATCGCCCACTCTCTTAACCTGTCCAAGTCCTACTGCAGCTCCCCACCTCCTCAATACTACCTGTTCCACCACCTATCTTTGTATCACCTGCCCTCAGTTTATTCATCTAGATCATTGATGTATAAAGTGAAAGGTTGTGGTCCCAACACTAACCCCTGCGGAATTTCATTAGCCACTGACTGCCATCCTGAAAAGGACTCTTTTATCCCTACTCTCTGCCTTCTGCCAGTCAGCCAATCTTTTATCCATGCTGGTGCCTTGCCTTTAACACCATGGCTCTTATTTTACTCAGATACAAGGAGTTCAATATAACAGAATACCAAGAGAAGTACAAGAAATACAGAGATGAAATTAAGTGGGAAATTAGAAAGCAAGAAGTGCTTGAAAAATTATTGACAAGTCAAATCAATGAAAAGCCAAATATGCTTTATAAATATATAAGGAACAAAAAGGATAACTAAGGAAAAAATAGGGCCAAAGAGAAACCTAAAAGATAATCTATGTGTGGAGGTGGGAGATGTGGGCAAGTATCTTGATGAATATTTTGTATCTGCCTTCACATAAGAGGCAACACAGTGGAACAGTTGTTAGCACTGTTGACTCAGTGCCAGGCACCCAGGTTTGATTCCAGCCTTGGATATCTGTCTGCTTAGAGTTTGCACATTCTTTCTATGTCTGTGTGGGTTCTCGCTGGATGCTCCAGTTTCCTCCCACTGTCCAAAGCTGTGCAGGTTGGATCGATCACCCATGCTAAATTACCCCTTAGTGCCCCAAGGTGTGTAGGTTAGGGGTGTTACAGGGGTAAATACATGGGGTTACGATGATAGGGCAGGGGTAAAATGATCTTTTGGAGAGACGGTGCAGACCCAATGGGCCGAATGGCCTCCTTCTGCACAGTAAGGATTCTATAACGCAGAGATTGTAGCCAGAATTTTATTGGCACACCCACCCTGATTCCGGGGGAGGGCGAGGCTTGGAGAATGGCATTCTCCGTTAGTCTCGGGTGGGATCGTACGAACCTCACGCGGATGTGCCAGTAAAATTCCATCCTGTAGCTAAGGAGAACGAGTGTGAAATATTGGGTGCAATAAAAATGATGAGCGAAGAAATTTTAAGATGATTAGCCTGTTAAAAGTGCATAAATCACCATAGGTTAAGAGGAGAAAATAAATTTCATATTAAAACAACCCTAGTTATTGTGAAACTCTCTGTTTACTAACCAAAGAAACAAAATATGTTCTTCCAGTACTTGACAGTACCTTTGACAAGGTAGCTCGTGGTAGACTGGTATGAAAGGTGAAGTCACACAGTATTAGAGGACAACTGGCAAGATGGATACAGAACTGGCTTGGCCACAGCAGACAGAGGGTAGCAGTAGAGAAGTGCTTTTCTGAATGGAAGGCTGAGACTAGCGGTGTTCCACAGGGATCAGTTCTGGATCTTTGTTATTGGCAGTATATATAAATGATTTGGAGGAAAATGTAGTTTGTCTGATTAGTAAGTTCACAGGTGACACAAAAGTTGGTGGAGTTGCGGATAGGAAAGAGAGGATTGTCAGAGGATACAGCAAGAAATAGATTGTTTGAGACTTGGGTGGAGAATAGGCAGATAGAGTTTAATCCGGACAAGTAGAACATAGAACATAGAACATTACAGCGCAGTACAGGCCCTTCAGCCCTCGATGTTGCGCTGACTTGTGAAACCAATCTAAAGCCCATCTGGGCTACACTATTCCAATATCATTCATATGTTTATCCAATAACCATTTAAATGCCCTTAATTTTGGCAAGTCCACTATTGTTGCAGGCAGGGCATTCCATGCCCTTACTACTCAGTGTCAGATAATGGATTTTGGAAGGTCCAATGCATGTAGGAATTAAACAGTAAATAGCAGAACCCTCAGGAGTATTGATAGGCAGAGAGATCAGGGTGTACATGTCCACTGATCACTGAAAATGGCAACACAGGTGGATAAGGTAGTCAAGAAAGCATAAGGCGTGCTTGCCTTAATTGTTAGCAGCATTGAGTATAAAAATTCGCAGGTCAAGCTGCAGCTGTATTGAACCTTAGTTAGGCCTCATTTTAGAATATGGTGTACAATTCTGGTCACCACATTACTAGGAGGATGTGTATGCTTTGGTGAGGGTATAGAAGAGGTTTACTGGATGTTGCCTGGTCTGGAGGGTATTAGCAATGAGGAGAGGTTAGATAAACTCGGTTTGTTCTCACTGGAACAACGGAGGTTGAGGCATAACCTGACAGAGGTTTACAAGACAATGAGTGGCATGGACAAACAGGATAGTCAGATGTTCTTTCCTTGGATAGAAAAGTCAAGTACTAGGGGACATAAGTTTAAAATGTGTCATAGAAACATAGAGAAACATAGAACATTTACAGCACAGTACAGGCCCTTCAGCCCTCAATGTTGTGCCAAGCTATGTCCAATCCCAAGACCAAGCTATCCCCTCCCTATAATTCTAGAGTGCTCCATAAGGCTATCCAATAACCGCTTGAAAGTTCCTAAAGTGTCCGACTCCACTATCACAGCAGGCAGTCTATTCCACATCCCAACCACTCTGAGTAATGAATCTACCTCGGACATCCCGCCTATATCTCCCACTATGAACCTGATAGTTCTGCCCCCTAGTACAGCTACATCCACCTGAGGAAATAGTCTCTGCACGTCCACTCTATCAATCCCTCTCATCATCTTATAAACCTCGATTAAGTCGCCTCTCATCCTCCTCCGTTCCAAAGAGAAAAGCCCCAGCTCCCTCAACCTTTCCTCATAAGACCTACCCTCCAAACCAGGCAGCATCCTGGTAAATCTCCTCTGCACACTCTCAATGCTTCCACATCCTTCTTATAATGAGGTGCCCAGAACTGAGCACAATATTCCAAATGTGGTCTCACCAACATCCGTATAGTTGCAGCATAACCCCGCGGCTCTTAAACTCAAACCCCCGTTAATAAACGCTAACACACTATAAGCCTTCTTCACGGCTCTATCCACTTGAGTGGCAACCTTCAGGGATCTGTGGATATGAACCCCAAGATCTCTCTGTTCCTCCACATTCCTTAGAATCCTGCCTTTGACCCTGTAATCTGCATTCAAGTTTGTCCTACCAAAATGAATCACCTCACACTTATCAGGGTTAAACTCTATCTGCCACTTTTTGGCCCAGCTCTGTATCCTATCAATGTTTCTTTGCAGCCTACAAGGGCCCTCCACCTCATCCATTACTCCACCAATCTTGGTGTTGTCAGCAAATTTACTAACCCACCCTTCAGCCCCTTCTTCCAAGTCATTGATAAAAATCACAAAAAGCAGAGGACCCAGCACTGACCCCTGTGGTACACCGCTGATAACTGGCCTCCAGTCTGAAAATTTTCCCTCCACCACCACCCTCTGTCTTCTATGATACACACAGTTATTTAACCAATTGGCCAAATTTCCTTCTATCCCATACCTCCTTATCTTCTTCATGAGCCTACCATGGGGAACCTTATCAAACGCCTTACTAAAATCCATGTATATGACATCAACTGCTCTACCTTCGTCTACACACTTAGTTACCTCCTCAAAGAATTCAATCAAATTTGTGAGGCAGGACTTACCCCTCATGAAACCGTGCTGAGTATCCTGGATTAAACTGAATCTTTCCAAATGGTCATAAATCCTATCTCTCAGTACCCTTTCCATTAACTTACCAACCACCGAAGTAAGACTAACTGGCCTATAATTACCAGGGTCATTCCTATTTTGTTTCTTGAAATGAGGAACAACATTTGCCACTCTCCAGTCCTCTGGCACTATCCCTGTAGACAGTGAGGACCCAAAGATCAAAGCTAAAGGCTCCACAATCTCATCCCTTGCCTCCCAAAGTATCCTCGGATATATCCCATCTGGCCCAGGGGACTTATCCACCCTCAGGTTTTTTCAAACTTGCTAATAGATCTTCCCTCAGAACATCTACCTCCTCCATCCTATCAGCCTGTATCACGCACTGCTCGTCAAAAACATGGCCCCTCTCCTTAGTGAGCACTGAAGAAAAGTATTCACTCAATGCCTCACCTATCTCTTCTGACTCCATGCACAAGTTCCCACTACTATCCTTGACTGGCCCTAACCTCACCCTGGTCATTCTTTTATTTCTCACATAAGACTAAAAATCCTTGGGGTTTTCTTTTATCTGACCCGCCAAGGACTTCTCATGCCCCCTCCTAGCTCTCCTAAGCCCTTTCTTTAACTCATTCCTAGCTTGTAACACTCAAGCGACCCAACTGAACCTTGTTTTTTCATCCTTATATACGCTTCCTTTTTCCTCTTAACAAGGCATTCAACCTCCTTTGTGAACCATGGTTCCTTCACTCAGCCATTTCCTCCCTGCCTGCCAGAAACATACCTATCAAGGACACACAGTACTCGGTCTTTGAAAAAGCTCCACTTTTCGTTTGTGCCATACCTGACAGTTTCTGCTCCCATCTTATGCTCCCTAATTCTTGCCTAATTGCATCATAACTATCCCTGCCCCAATTATAAACCTTGCCCTGTCATGTGACTCTATCCCTCTCCATTGCAATAATGAAGGACATCGAATTGTGGTCACTATCTCCAAAGTGCTCTCCCACAAACAAATCTAACACTTGGCCCGGTTCATTACCCTGTACTGAGTCCAATGTGGCCCCAACTCTTGCAGACTTATCTACATATTGTGTCAGGAAATTCTCCTGCACACACTGTACAAAAAGTGTCCCATCTGAACTATTCAACCTATAAAGGTTCCAATCAATATTTGGAAAGTTAAAGTCACCCATAATAACTACCCTGTGACCTCCAACCTATCCATAATCCGTTTTGCTATTTCCTCCTCCATATCTCCATTACTATTTGGGGGCCTATAGAAAACTCCTAACAACATGACTGATCCTTTCCTATTTCTAACTTCAGCCCATATTACCTCAGTAGGTAGATCCCCCTCAAAATGCCTTTCAGCAGCCATTAAACTATCCTTGATTAACAATGCTACTCCTCCACCTCTTTTACTGCCTTCCCTACTCTTACTGAAACATCTATACCCCAGAACTGCCAACAACCATTCTTGTCCCTGTTCTAACCATGTCTCCGTAACGGCCACAACATCACAGTCCCAAGTACCAATCCACACTCCAAGTTCACCTACCTTATTCCTGATGCTCCTTGCATTGAAGTAGATATTCTTCAATCCACCATCCTGTCTGCCTGTACACTCCTGCAACCTTGGTATCTTCCTCAGTACCTCGCAATCCTCAACACTGGCTTTTGGACTACATCTGATTTTCCCATCCCCTTGACAAATTAGTTTAAACCCCTCCAAAGAGCCAATGCAAATTTCCCTCCCAGGATATTTGTGCCCCTCTGGTTCAGGTGCAAACCGTCCTGTTTGTACAGGTCCCACCTTCCCCGGAATGTGCTCCAATTATCCAAGTAAATGAAACCCTCACTCCTACACCATCCCTGCAGCCACATGTTAATCTGCACTCTCTCCCTGTTCGTCAACTCATTAGCACATGGCACCAGCAACAAACCAGAGATGACTACATGCTTTGTCCTAGCTTTCAGCTCCCAGCCTAGCTCCCTAAATTCCTGTTTTAAATCCCCATCCCTCTTTCTACCTACATCATTGGTACCAATGTGCACCACAACCTGAGACTGATCCTCCTCCCCCTTAAGGATCTTGAAAACATGGTCCGAGACATCATGGACTCTTGCACCTGGGAGGCAGCAAACCATCCTTGAGTCTCTTTTGCTGCTGCAGAACCTCCTGTCTGTCCCTCTAACCATCGTGTCCCCAATTACTATTGCTCTCCTACTCTCCTTCCTTCCCTTCTGAGGCACAGGGATGGACTCAGTGCTCAAAGTCTGGTCACTCTAACTTACCACTGGTAGGTCATTCTCCTCGACAGAATCCAACACAGAATACTTGTTGCTGAGGGGAACAACCACAGGGGAATCCTGCACTGGCTGCTTCCTCCCAGTCCCCCTCACCGTCACCCATTTATTTTCATTTTTTAGAGTCTCCAAATCCCTGAAGCTCTTATCTATGATCACCTTTGCCTCCTGAATGATGTGAAGTTCATCCAGCTCTAGCTCCAGTTCCCTAACGCGATCTTTAAGGAGCTGGAGATGGGTGCACTTCCCACAGGTGAATTCAGTAGAGGCACTAACCTCAAACATCCTGCAGGAGGAACATTGCACTGCTTTCACTGCCATTCCCTCTAGATAAAAAGAAAGAAAAATCTTGCCTGATTTTCCTCACTTGCTTAGATTAGAGGAATAAGTGAAAAAAGAATAAAGCTTACTTGCTGTCACTTCAAGTCTTTTTATTAGGTTAGAGGAGGGGGGAGGGTGGGAGACTCTAGAAGTCTAGACGGGGGGGGGGAGGTGGGGAGAATCTAGAAGGTTTCCTCTCCGTTCAAATTTATTGGGGGGAAAAAATCCTTCCCAGGGGTCACTGGGGCCTATTTCCAGTTTTACACTCCCAGTTTAGAAAAAGAAACCTCCAAAAAAGCAAGGTAAAAACCCCTCTTACCTTCAAGCTCTCTGCACTGAGTCTCCACCCCAACTGCTCATCTGGAAACAATGTGTCGGGAAATGTTTGGAGGAGATGTGCGAAGCAAAGTTTTTTGCATAAAGGGGAATAAATGTCTGGAACATGCTGCCCAAGGAGGTGGTGGGAACAAAGAACAAAGAACAGTACAGCACAGGAAACAGGCCCTTTGGCCCTCCAAGCCTGTGCCGCTCATTGGTCCAACTAGACCATTCGATTGCATACCTCCATTCCCAGTCTGTTCATGTGACTATCCAGGTAAGTCTTAAACAATCCCAGCATGTCCACCTCCACCACCCTACTTGGCAGTGCATTCCAGGCCCCCACCACCCTCTGTGTAGAAAAACGTCCCTCTAATAGCTGAGTTAAACCTTGCACCTCTCACCTTGAGCCTGTGACCCCTCAGATGCGATAGCAGCATTTAGGAGCAACTGGGCGAATGCATGGATAGAATGGGTATGGAAGGATACAGTTTTAGTTTAGGCAAGCATCATGATCGGTGCAGGCTTAGAGGGCCGAAGAGCCTGTTCCTGTGCTGTACTTTCCTTTGTTCTTTGTTCTTTAAATTGGAATTACTTAAATAAAGAGAATATAAGAGAAAAAAATCTAATTTTCTGATCCTGTTTTCAAATGCCTGGGGACAACCTTGAGCCCAGACTCACCATCAGTGAAAGAGGCCTGGTGATTTTGTTTTGGGCAGAGTGTTGTAAAACTTAGACAGAAGTTGGCATGTTTCTCTGAGAGCAACATGCCAGTTTACTCACCAGAAACATCATTCTTTGGTAAGGTTGCCCCCTCCCCAACCCTTCCATTTCTAGATATTTGTCGTGTGCCCAGTAATGGAATCATATTAAATAAGAAGGGTTTAACGTGAACATATATTTTGTTTGTGATAATCAAACTTTGTACTATCTTCTAATGTTTTATCTGTAACCGTACTAATTTTGGTCATATAAAAACTTTCCAACATAAATGCATGCCTTTAATGTTCTGCTCTGCTGTCAGTCTGGTCAAGCCTGTTTGACTGCACTGATTAAAATACCCAGCGGAAATGAAATTATTAAAGTTACAAGTGTCAATTCTGTTGCACCATGAATGTCCTCAGGTCATCCTTTGTTTGGCTGTCATGGAGCCACCTATACAATATTTCATGAAGCCGTTCTCAACTCCCTTCAAGTCACATGCAACAAATACAACCCCGATTGCTCTGCATTCCTCTAATCCTGGTCTCTTGCTCAGCCCCAGTTGTCATTGCTGTATCATTGGCAGCATTGCCTTCACCTGCCTTGGCCCTAAGCTCTCAAAGTTAGGTTTCAGGGGGGAATGTATGTCATTTGCAGTCAAACCGTTGATCAAATTTGGAAAAACTCAGGGGCTGAGGGAGTGCAGCCAATTAGAACATGGGCCCAGGTTTAAATTGAAATGGCAAGTTCAAAATGATCTCGTTTGGTTTCTGAGTATGGTTCCATAAAATAAATTTGACCAAAATTGGGCATGTCAGTGAGTGGCATTTTGTCCACTTAAGGCTACTGTATGCATGGACCAGCAGAGGAAATCTAGAAGGAGAATAAAGGTATCCAGGAGCAGCATTTTTGGATGGTGGGATTTCCACTGCCACCTGGAAAGTCAGCAGGGGCTAATCAACATTGCTAGAATAGAATCCTACGGAATCATAGAATCCTACAAAACAGGAGGTCATTCAGCCCATCAAGTCTGCACTGGCCACAATCCCACCCAGCTCTATCTCCCATATCCCCATACATTTACCCTGTCTACTCCCCTTGACACTAAGGGGCAATTTAGTACGGCCAATCCTCCTAACCCACACCTCTTTGGACTGTGGGAGGAAACCGGAGAACCTGGAGGAAACCCATGGAGACATGGGGAGAATGTGCAAACTCTACACAGACAGCAGACCAAGCAGGGAATCAAACTCGGGTCCCAGGTACTGTGAGATAGTAATGCTTACCACCGCACTGCTAAGCACTGTTTATAAATAATATGCCATTCTTATAATAATGTGCCATTCTTCAATCACTTTGTAATCACTGGATCCGATTCTGACATAGACATCTCAGACAAAGAATGGAAGTTAAATAAGGCCACAGTTGATGTTGGATGAATCCTACTTGTGAGAAAATACATTCACCCTACTTAAGTAATTATGTTATGAAGAATCTATTTTCAGTTGATGAGCAAATGTTTTGTACCATTGCATACGACTGAGTTCATTGTTAAAACTTGATATAAAATTACAATATGCAATAGTGTGACTGGAAAGTTGAATTTTCAAATTATGCATAAGTTTATTATTTACACTTTTTGAAATAAGCCAATGAAACATTCCATGCATCTCATTTATTAATAAGAGAAAAGATGTAGGGTGGAATTTTACCAGCACGTCCGCCTGAGTTTCATACAATCCTGCCCAAGGCCATCAGAAAATGCTGTTCTTCGAACCTCGCCTGCCCTGGAATTTCAGACATAGCGTACTAAAAATTGCGTTGTGCATTTGACCATTTAAGTGCATCATATCCATGTGCTAGCAGAGGGAATCAGAGGGGAGTAAATGAATCCATGTTTTAAAAGCACGTGCAGCAACTCTACATCATACGGAATCTGCTGAAGCTTATTGTTTCTCATTGACACTGTCGACCTGGCAGTAACCACCTGCCAATGCAAATTAATGCCAAGGGGCAGTGCTGGAGCGGACCCTGATGGGAGCCACGTGGGGGAGAGGGATTAATTTATTTGGGGTGGTGGTAGGGGGAGCAGATGTGAGAGCTGGGGATGCTGGTGATGGCCATTTGGACGGGTGCGGTGGCAGATGCCGGCATTGATCTGATTTGATTTATTATTGTCACATGTATTAATATACAGTGAAAAGTATTGTTTCTTGTGCGCTGTACAGACAAAGCATACCACAGGCAGAGAAAAAAAGGAGAGAGCTCAGGATGTGATGTCACAGTCATAGTTAGGGTATAGAAAAAAATCAACTTAATTCGAGGAAGGTCCATTCAAAAATCTAAGGGTACCAAGGAATAAGTTGTTCTTGAATCAGTTGGTATGTGATCACAGACTTTTCCCAACAGAAGGAGGTGGAAGAAAGTATGTCCAGGATGGATGGAATCCTTGATTATGCTGGCTGATTTTCTGAAGTAACGGGAAGTGTAGACAGAGTAGATGGATGGGAGGTTTGCGTGATGCACCAGGCTTCATTCACTACCCTTTGTAGTTTTTTGCGGTCTTGGGCAGAGCAGAAGCCATACCAAGCTGTGACACAACCAGAAACAATGCTTTCTATGGTGCATGGAAAAGCTGGTGAGAGTCATAGCTGACATGCCAAATTTCCTTAGCCTCCTGAGAAAGTAGAGACATTGTTGGGCTTTCTAAACTGTAGCGTCGGCATGAAGAAACTAGGTCAGGTTGTCGATGATCTGGACACCTAAAAACCTGAAGCTTCGACCATTTCTACTTTGTCCCCATTGATGCAGACAGTTCTCCACTCGCATTTCCTGGTGATGAATCATGAGCTTCAGCCAATCATTGCTCAAGTCATCTATCTCGAGAATCATGGCCAATATCTCCCTTTCACAAGCTTGCCTCATTCTCACTTCGCAATGCTGCAAACCTCACAACCATATCTCACAGCTTGTACTTAATGCCAGCTATGGCAGCTGCACAATCCATATAAGTCGTACAGTTGCTCACAACCACAGGCAGCCACAACAAACTGGCAGGGGGCAGGCATGACTGTATGTTCTCACCCTGGTGCAAGAGATGGCACCTGTTATTATTGGAGAAACCACTGACAGCAGTGAGAATATTGAAGATGATGGTATGCTCATACTTAATCCTCCTTCTCCCTTCACACTTGCTTTTCTTGTCACTTTTGGTTTGTGACCTAATGTGTTGCGTTGCAAATGCGAATGCCTTGCTTTTACCCCCAGTTCCCTCAAAACAAGTCTACCCTTCAGTCTTTCTATTTTTAGATGCCCAAGAATTACTACTACCTGGCCAGGCAGTGGTAGAAGAGCAGGAAGACAATGCTGAGAATGGATGTCTGTCACTTGCTTTCTCACTCACAGCCACCATGACAGAAACTAACACAAGGTATAATTTAGAGGGTTACTTGGGGGCAGGACACACACATGAGGAGATGTCGGACATGACTTGCCGGCAGCCAGTTCAGTGGACAAGGGCAGCACGGATTCCAGCTCACCCAAAGTCAGAGTTGTACATTAATTCTTGTTAAGGGACCTTAGATGAATACTTTGATCAATGGTCACAATAGTCTCTCTGAGCGGCTCAGCTGCATGGCTGCTCATAGTTCCCACAGAGCCTGCCCACAATTTGTAATTACCACACATGCACCACCATGTGAAAAGTTTATCGGGCCCATGTACTTAGCAAATTGCTTGTGCACATGGGAGTATAATGCAAGCAGGGGGGGGGCATGCACAATTAAACATCTGGTGCTTCAGCAGGACTTCCAGCAAACCTGAGGTCACTGTCGAGGTGGAGGGAGGAGTCCGCACAAACTTGGCACCTTTGCACCAAGCCTAAATTTGTTAAATTATGTGGTCTACTGTTCCTCACTAAGGGTGAGGTCGGAGAATTGTTCCCTAAAAACCCTGGTGGGTTTATCCTCCTGCTGCGAGCCCTTTCCCTCCTCTCCTCCCTGTTTCAGCAACTTGCCTTTCTCTGTGTCACCTTTACTCCTTTGTCCTGCCATGCTGGGGGAATAAAAAGCAGTGCTTCTTCCCTTGTTCTGTTTTTAAAATGATATAAAGTTACAAATCATTCATAAAGGAATGGGCAAATACATTGTTGTTTCATTTCTTGAAACCACTCCAGAGGCCTGGATGAATGGTCCAAAAATTCTGAGTTCAAATCCTATCCTTGACAGCTGGGGAAACTCAATGACAATTGATTAATAAATCTGGGATAAACAAATCATATTAATAATGATCATGTAACTACTGGATTGTTGTAAAAATCCATATGGTCCTGTAATATCCTTCAGAGGATAAATTTCCTGAATCTGTTTGGCCAACATGTGACTCCAGACCTATAACAATGTGATTGACTCTTAACCGCCTTCTGGAATTTCCAAGCAACAATAGTCAGCCAAAATCATTCAACAACCAAACTGAAAAGAAGGATGGATACAATGGGTGGCATGGTGGTACAGCGGTTAGCACTGCTGCGTCAGAGTTCCAGGGACCCAGGTTCAATTCTGGCCTTGGGTGACTATCCGTGTGGAGTTCACACGTTCTCCTTGTGTCTGTGTGGGTTTACTCCGGGTACTCCGGTTTCTTCCCACAGTCCAAAGGTGTGCGGGTTAGATTGATTGGCCATGCTAAATTGCCACTTAGACTTGAATTTTACCAGCACATCCTCCACCCCCGCCCAATTCTGGGGCTGGGCGAGGCTCGGAAAATAGCATCCTTCATTAGCATTGGGTAGGATCGTACTAACCTCGGGCGGGCGTGCCAGTAAAATTTCGCCCTTAGTGTCAAGGGTAATTATGTGCGGCTTCGGGGATGGGAAGGGTGTTGTTGGTGCAGGCTCCTTCTGCACCGCATGGGTTCTGTGAATAAATGCTCGCTATATAACCCAACAATATTCACATCTTCACATCTCCATTGGCACCCATCCACAAAGGCGCTACATAGAAATAGAAAACCTCACCAAGGTTAAATAAAATGTTTTGATGAATTTGCTGATAAATATGAATGAAATTGAACTTACATTGTGCACAGGTTTTTAGCTCCATTGAACTCTCCTCGGCAAGAAAGTTGGGCAGCCTCCTTTACAGGCCTGTGTGATTTGCCAACATTCGTAGACACACCTAATTCAGAATGGGTACAGGTTCAAAATAGACTTCCCATCATGAGAATGCACCACTGAGTTGAGTGCCTTTAAAGGGAAGCACTTCACAAGAGAAATTCTAAACCAGTTTCAGCCTAAGTTGAGTTCTACTCCCGGGTACTGGTTTCCACACATTGACTGAATTTTCTGGTTACCACCTCGTCAAAACTCAGGTTTTGATCTGAGCAATTGTGGTTGATTTTGGTTGTTATCAATTCAACTAACTGCAGGCGATAGAATCCTGACACAGTTCTCCCACAGCAATCAGTGGTGTGATCTCTGCAATAGTGACATTTCATTGTTAAAATGGTACATAAAAACCAAGGAACGTGGACACAAGGGGTAGATAGTGTTGGAGGAGCCTTCATAACATTGCCTTTTCTTACTGCCCTTCTTTTTAAAAAAAAAGAATCAGTTCACAGGACGTTGGCATCGCTGAGTGGACCAGCATTTATTGTGCATCCCTAACTGCCCTTCATTTCAGAGGGCATTTGCAAGTCAACCATATTGATGTGGATCACATGCAGGTCAGACCAAGTAAGGGCAGGAGATTTCCTTCCTTAAAGGAGAATCAGATGGGTTTGTGCAACAATTAACAATGGTTTCATGGTCACCATTAGACATTTAATTCCACTTTTTTTTATTGAATTCAAATTTCACTGTGCTGGGATTTGAACTTTGGTCCCCAGAGTACTATCTGGATTACTAGTCCAGTGACAATACCACTACGCCACTGTCTCAATCTATGTAGCAATGTTCAGGGTGACTTCAGTCAGTGTATGTCAAGATCTTATGACTGCTGAGCTTTCTTCATAGGATGCTCAAAGCAACTTCTCAGGTAGAGGATGTGGTTAAGAACGCGTTTGGTGTGCTGACATTGAGTTTAGGAGTCAGGAGATAATGCTGCGGCTGTATAAGACCCTTGTCAGACCCCACTTGGAGTACTGTGCTCAGGTGTGGTCGCCTCATTACAGAAAGGATGTGGAAGCAATGGAAAGGGTGCAGAGGAGATTTACAAGGATGTTGCCTGGATTAGGTGGCATGCCTTATGAGGATAGGTTGAGAGAGCTCGGTCTTTTCTCCTTGGAGCGACGAAGGATGAGGGATGACCTGATAGAGGTGTATCAGATGATGAGAGGTATTGATCGAGTGGATCCTCAGAGGCTTTTTTTCAGGGCTGAAATGGTTGCCACAAGAGGACACAGGTTTAGGGTGCTGGGGAGTAGGTACAGAGGAGAAGTCAGGGTAAGTTTTTCACTCAGAGGGTTGTGGGTATGTGGAATCAGCTGCCGGCAGTGGTGGTGGAGGCAGATTCAATAGGGTCTTGGATAAGTACATGGAACTTGGTAAGTTAGAGCGTTATAGGTATATCGAGTAGGTAGGGACACATTCGGCGCAACTTGAGGGCCGAAGGGCCTGTTTGCGCTGTAGTTTTTCTGTGTTTCTATGTTTCCTCAAGGTCAAGTTTGTTTCTTTAGCTTATGCACCATCTAATGTAAGCAGAAATTTTAGCCTGGTTCTACATTTTGTTGAGGAAATGTGCCAAGGTAGGATGACTGCCAACTGGTTTCACCCTGCTGTAACCTGTTTCTGTGAGTCAGAGCTCATTAGGTATATCTACTGTCAACATCATCACAAAAGACATCCTGCTATCTTGAAGGCTACAAATTTGGCAGTGCTGGAGCAGGACACTCACTGCAGCACCAGGAGTAAATGGAAAAGACCGATTTTTGGTGGTAAAAATTGAATTGTCTTGTATACCAGGCTGACTTAAACACCATGATCCACAGTAGATTCCAAATTCTTGAATTCCCTCCTGAAATGCTTCCATTTCTCTATTTCTCTCCCTGTGAAGGTGCTCCTTAAAGAACACTCTTTGACCAAAATTTGATGACCTGTCTTAATTTCTGCTTATGTGCCATCAAACTGTGTCTGGTAACACTCTTGGGAAGGGCCTTTAAATGTTGCATTATATTAAAGATGGTGTGTGAATGCACACTGCTGTTGTTGTTGCATAGGTGGCATCAGAAGTGTTGTGAGCTCGTGGGAGAAATCAGCCTAAGGCAGCAGCAAATAGGCAATAGTTTGACAGACAGCCTTTGTGATTTATGTTTGAAGCTGAATAGTTGGTAATTTTGCTTATTTTCACCACGGAGACCTCTTTAAGAATGTAAGAACTAGGAGCAGGAGTAGGCCATCTGGCCCCTCGAGCCTGCTCCGCCATTCAATAAGATCATGGCTGATTTTTTGTGGACTCAGCTCCACTTACCCGCCTGCTCACCGTAAGCCTTAATTCCTTTGCTGTTCAAAAATTTATCCATCCTTGCATTAAAAACATTCAATGAAGTAGCCTCAACTGCTTCACTGGGCAGAGAATTCCACAGATTCACAACCCTTTGTGTGAAGAAGTTCCTCCTCAACTCAGTTCTTTAAGACACACTGCCTTCCCTCAGCACTGATTTCCAGATTCCTGCATGTAGGGCATTGAGTGGGTGAGGCTACATACAACTTGGTGACAGGTACACTGTGCCACTGCACCCTTTGTGATCACGTCATGCAGCAGAAAATTGATATTGGCAGCAATCAAACTGGGTGTTGCGCTGCTGCTCGGTTCCGTAACTCACCCACAGACTTGAACTTCTTTTTGCTCTCAAAAGTACAATAATTTAACTTTTTCATGGTCCAACCTTTTAAGTTTTAGATTCAGCTCTTTAAGCAATCTTCAACAAGCAACTTTAGCAGCCCGCTAGCCCCACACACCCATCGTGGACTCAGAACTTGGCGAATCCAATAAAGCAGTGTTAAATGTGAGAAATCACTTTGAGAAGCTGGCAAAGAAAAAGCTTACTGCACTCCAGTCCACATGAATTGTAGTGCAGGTTGAAAAATTACATCTTGGGCTTTCAGCTTTTTCTGCAAACAGCTGCCGACTGGACTGGGTAATAAGGCATCATCTGGATAGCAACTTTAGAGCGTATATATTCTTTCTGAGTCATTACAAAAAAAAGGAAACTAGCTGTCATATTACTTAGTGTAATGCAATTACAGTGTGATTAAATTGTAGAGCTTATGCTAAGAGCATTAGAATAGAATAGAATAGAATCCCTACAGTACAGAAAGAGGCCATTCAGCCCATCGAGTCTGCACCGACCACAACCCCACCCAGCCCCTACCCCCATATCCCTACATATTTACCCACTAATCCCTCTAAACTATGCATCTCAGGATACTAAGGGCAATTTTTTAGCATGGCCAATCAACCTAACCCGCACATCTTTGGGTTAGCTACAGGAACAACTTATACACAAATAGTTGTCAACCATACCACAATACTGACAATGTGAAAAGGTGTGGTGCAGAACTACCCAAAATGTGCATCAGAGAAGCATTTTATTGCTAACACCCTGTAATTTTGCAATCTCAGTTAAAACCATCTTATTATTGTTCAGTGATTCTTATATTGCAAAATTCATGAACAGTGTTGGCAAATGTCAAGATTTTGGCGCAGCGAACCGCAGCTAGAACAATAAAAGAGCAGCCAGAAGAGCTGGGGAAATCACATAATGTGAGGCTAAGTCAGGAAAGAGAGCTGAAATTCCACCTTTGCTGCATTGATGCTACGAATAGACTTCTCCTGGCAAGTTTTGTATCGCTGATGCAAACAGAATTTAGACAGGGCATTGGTTAATTGGCGCAGTGAGCTGGTAAAATTACATATGGACTGAAAAATTGGGTTTGAGTTGTGCTGCATGCAGAGTTACTGGCATTGTTTTGCTGGCGGGATTGGCTTCGTGACCAAAAAGGTTGCAAAGCCGATTTGCATATTAATACCATGCTTTGCATATCTTTAATACATTCCACATAGCATCCTCCAACCTCACAGACGCTTACCTCAATGGAGACCAGATGTGACGCCCTTGCTGGAGCCATTGAAGTCCCTGGGCAGTTGGGGCATGGCCAGGCAGTGCCCATAGAGTAGTGTCAGCCTGGCAATGCCCATTGGACACCATGGCACTGGAGACCTGGCATCCTGGCAGTGCCTATCAGGTACCATAGCAATGCGCACATATACAGAGGCAGTGTCAAGGCACAGAGCCTGAGCGTGGGCGGAATATATGGGTGAGGCTATGATGGGGGCACAGAGGGTAGGGGAGCTTTGCGGGGCAGAGTGGCAAGAGGATCTACAGAGAGCTCTGCAGAGGGGGTGATTGGTGGGGAAGTTATGCAAGGGGGGGCTGTTCAGCAAGGGGTGGGGAAGATCAACAAAACAGGTGATTGGCAGACGAGGGGAGACCAACATGGGTGGGCCATGGAGGATCGTAATAGGGATGCATCAGGAGGGTCTCAATGCTCTGATGCCAGCGTTCCATGTTGCCATGGGGAAGATTACACTGCCACTGATGACGGGGTGGGGAGAGTGGGGGTGTAACAGGACATCTCTCAATTCACTGCGAGATTGGGTCACCAGCACAATGGTGTTCTGAGGGGTCTGCAGCTGGCTTCACCGACAAGCGTAGGCCCTACCACCATTGCAAAATTAGTGAGAATTGCACTTCTGTTCAAAAAAGTGACAGGGTGTCATAAGATTTCCTTTTCAAATTCACCCAAAAGGCAGGTCTGAAACTTACCTATTTTCCCACTCATCCGGCACATAGAATTTTTTTCATATAATTCCACACGAAATGCTGATTGAGCGAGAAAATGGGAGAGTTTCATTTTTTGGACGAGTTAAAAAATGCAACCTTACGGCACTTAGTCAAAAAGAGCCACAATGTAATTCTCACCTGCAGGAAGTATGAATCTGCACTGGTGGAGGATGCGGATGAATGCTGTATTGGTCCAGGATCCTCTTTTTCCTCATCTGAAGTGGCCTGGGGATTTTTTTTGGATGATGAAATGCCCCGCCTTCTTGGTGTTACCTGGAATAGAGAGAGGTGGAAGCAGGTTCAATCAAGTCATTCAAGAGGGCATTAGATAATTACTTGAATAGAAACAATGTGCAGGGTTAAGGGCAAAAGACAGGGAATGGCACTAAGTCAGAAGGTCCAAAGTTGTAGGGGCATTTTGCCAGTTGATACTGGGGCCACAGGGGCTGACTTTCTTGTCTTGTGTTCTTTTCTTTGGGGCATGGAGTCTCTAGAGGCTTACAGACTGCCATGTGGAGGCCACCTCTATAGCGGCTCCACTGTTGACAAAGTGCTAATGAGCTCTTTAAATCTCTTTTGATTCAGACTTCAAAAAAATGCATATTGGCTCCCACCTCCATTCACTGTGTAATCAAGCCATCTCACTGCCAGCCCCTGGGAAATCTCCCCATGTGTCAGGGAGTTATCCCAACATAGCCTCCTGTTATTTTCCCACCTCTGAAGTCACCAGCCCGCCCCGGGAAAATTTAGCCTCGAGTGTTCTTACCCTATCTGATCTACTTCTGACTCTTGTCTACATCAGCCATGATCTTATTGAATGGCGGGGCAGGCTCGAGGGGCCAGATGGCCTACTCCTGCTCCTATTTCTTATGTTCTTATGTTCTTATGTAGACAGATGGAAATGGGCAAGTGAATCGTAATCATAGAACATAGAACATTACAGCGCAGAACAGGCCCTTCGGCCCACGATGTTGCGCCGACCAGTTAAAAAGCAATGACCCTCTAACCTAAACCAAACCCTTTCCATCCATAAACCTATCCACGGATCTCTTAAACACCCCCAAACTAGGCGCATTTACAACTGCAGCAGGCAGGGCATTCCAATCCCTCACCACCCTCTGGGTAAAGAACCTACCCTGACATCCGTCCTATAACTACCACCCCTTAATTTAAAGCTATGCCCCCTCGTGCTAGCTTTCTCCATCCGAGGAAAAAGGCTATCACTGTCCACCCTATCTAAACCTCTAATCATCTTATATGTTTCAATAAGGTCCCCTCTTAGCCGCCTTCTTTCTAACGAAAACAACCTCAAATCCCTCAGTCTCTCCTCATAGGGCCTCCCCTCCATACCAGGCAACATCCTGGTAAACCTCCTCTGCACCCTCTCCAAAGCCTCCACATCCTTCCTGTAATGTGGGGACCAGAACTGCACACAATACTCCAAGTGCAGCCGCACCAGAGTCTTGTACAGTTGCAACATGACGCTGCGGCTCCTAAATTCAATCCCCCTACCAATAAACGCCAAGACACCGTATGCCTTCCTAACAACCCTATCTACTTGATTCCCAACTTTCAGGGATCTATGTACACATACACCTAGATCCCTCTGTTCATCCACACTATTCAGAGTCCTACCGTTAGCCCTATACTCTACACATCTGTTATTCCTGCCAAAGTGAATTACCTCACACTTTTCCGCATTAAACTCCATCCGCCACCTCTCGGCCCAGCTCTGCAACTTGTCCAAGTCCCCCTGTAAACTAAGACACCCTTCCTCACTATCTACCACACCTCCGACTTTGGTGTCATCAGCAAATTTACTAATCCACCCAACTATACCCTCATCCAGATCATTTATAAAAATTACAAACAGCAGTGGCCCCAAAACAGATCCCTGAGGCACACCACTTGTAACTGAACTCCATGACGAATACTTACCATCAACCACCACCCTCTGTCTCCTATCCGCCAGCCAATTCCTGATCCAATTATCTAAATCACCCTCAATCCCATACATCTGCATTTTCTGCAGAAGCCTTCCATGGTGAACCTTATCAAACGCCTTACTAAAGTCCATATATAACACGTCATCTGCCTTACCCCCATCCACCTCTTTGGTCACTTTCTCAAAAAACTTAATAAGGTTAGTAAGGCACGACCTACCCTCCACAAAACCATGCTGACTGTCTCCAATCAATTCATTACTCTCCAAATAACTATAAATCCTATCCCTAATAATTTTTTCTAAAACGTTACCCACAACAGAAGTAAGACTCACCGGTCTACAATTCCCGGGGAAGTCTCTGTTCCCCTTCTTAAACAATGGGACAACATTCGCCATCCTCCAATCCTCCGGCACTATACCTGTGACCAACGATGACCTGAAGATCGGAGCCAGAGGCTCTGCAATCGCCTCTCATGCCTCCCAGAGAATCCTAGGGTAAATCCTGTCCGGCCCAGGGGGCTTATCTATTTTCAAACCCTCAAGAATATCTAGCACATCCTCCTTATCAACTGCAATACTGTCCAATTTACAACCCTGTAACCCAGTGTTCTCCACAGCTACATTTATGTCCCCCTGCGTGAACACCGAAGAGAAATATTGGTTCAATGCCTCTCCAATCTCTTCTGGCTCCACACACAAATTCCCACTGCTGTCTCTAACTGGCCCCAATCTTGCCCTAACCAACCTTCTGTTCTTAACATATCTATAGAATGCCCTAGGATTCTCCTTAATCCTATCAGCCAAAGTCTTCTCATGTCCTCTTTTAGCCCTTCTCAACTCACTCTTTAACTCCCTCCTAGCCAATCTAAAGCTTTCTAGTGCACTACCTGAGCCCTCAAGTCTCATCCGGACATAAGCCTCCTTTTTCTTTTTAACCAGCGAACCAACTTTCTTAGTGCACCATGGTTCCCTAGCTCGACCAATTCCTCCTTGCCTGACAGGGAGATACATATCAAGGACTCGCAGTAGCTACTCCTTGAAAAAACTCCACATTTCGGACATTCCCAGACCCTGTAGTCTCCTAGTCCAACCTATGCTTCCTAATTCTCTCCTAATAGCCTCATAATTACCCCTCCCCCAGCTAAAACTACTGACCCGAGGTTCATGCCTATCCCTTTCCATCACTAAGGTGAACGTAACCGAATTGTGGTCACTATCACCAAAAGCACACCAACTTCCAAGTCTAGCACCTGGTCTGGCTCATTTCCCAGCACCAAATCCAATATAGCCTCGCCTCTAGTTGGCCTATCAACATACTGAGTCAAAAAACCTTCCTGCACGCTTTGCACAAAAACTGACCCCTCTAATGAGCTAGAGCTATAGCTATTCCGATCAATATTAGTAAAGTTAAAGTCCCCCATAACAATTACCCTATTACTTTCACTCCTATCCAGGATCGTCTCTGCAATCCTTTCCTCAACCTCTCTAGAACTTTTAGGAGGTCTATAAAAGACTCCCAACAGCGTGACCTCCCCTCTCCTATTTCTAATCTCAGCCCATACTACCTCAACAGACAAGTCCTCATCAAACTTCCTCTCTAACACCGTGACACAATCCTTGACTAATAATGCTACCCCTCCCCCGCTTCTACCTCCTTCTCTGCTCCGACTGAAGCATTTGAACCCCGGAACCTGCAACAACCATTCCTGACCTTGCTCTATCCATGTCTCTGAAATGGCCACAACATCAAAGTCCCAGGTACTGATCCACGCTGCAAGTTCATCCACTTTATTGCGAATACTCCTCGCATTAAAGTATACACATTTCAAACCCTGCTCCGCTTCACCCCCACGATGCCGTGCATTGCAGTCCCCATCTATGCCCCCCTCAATTTCCCCCCTGCTACTCAGGATCCCACCCCCCCTCTGAATCAGTTTAAACCCCCCTGCATAGCCTTTGCAAATTTTCCCCCCAAGATATTGGTTCCCCTCTGATTCAGGTGTAGACCATCACTCCTGTAGAGGTCCCACCTTCCCCAGAATGAGCCCCAATTGCTCAAGAACCTGAATCCCTCCCTCCTGCACCATCCCCTCATCCACGAGTTCAAACTTTCCCTCTCTCTGTTCCGCTCTAAACTATCCCGTGGCACAGGCAAGAGTCCCGAGATAACCAGTCTGTCCGACTTGGCCTTAAGTTTCCACCCCAACTCTATAAAGTTCTGCTTAATATCCCCTTCCCTTAACCTATGTCATGCGTCCCCACATGAACTATAACTTGGGGTTGATCTCCCTCTCCCTTAAGAGTCCTAAACACCCTCTCTGAAACATCCCGGACCCCAGCCCCTGGGAGGCAACACACCAGCCCTGAGTCCCTACCATTACCTCTGACTCTCCTATCCGTCCCCCTAACTGTGGAGTCCCCAATCACTAGGCCCACTCTTTTACATCCCCTAACCACCTGAGCCTTCACAGCAAGCTCACCTCCAGAGACCTGCTCCCTTTGGCTATCTCCAGTTGATTCCCCCTCAACTGTAGCCTCCAGGACAGAAAACCTATTTGGGAGGGGAACAGCCCCAGGGGATTGTCCCCTCAATTGCTTCTTTCCCCTCTTCCTGGCAGTTACCCAAGACTCATTTCTAGGAGTGACTATCTCCTTGTAACTCCTATCGATGTCCGCCTCAGCCTCCCGAATTATCCCGAGTTCCTCCAATTCCAACTCCAGCTCCTTAACACGCTCCTCCAGAAGCTGCAATCGAACACACTTCCTACAGGTATAATCAGCAGAAACACTACTGGTGTCCCTCACCATATACATACCACAGGAGGTGCAGTTTACTGCCTGAACTGCCATCTCTGAAACAATTTCCAGCAGAAAAGAAAAAAAGAAAAAAAAACTTCCCACACACTTATAATTAGGTTAGAGGAGGTGCATTTAATCACAATTATTCCACTGGATACTGGATCTGTGGCTACAACAGTCACTAGATCGATTGGTCTAATGGTAACTATCAGCCCCAGAAAGCAACAGTCTTAGCACTTGCCCGAGCCTGGAAGCTGATATTCATTCTACCCTCCATTCTGTCTGCGATTGTCTCATAAGATGCTGTGTCCTTCCTCTGAGGTGGACGCACTGACTGATACATTGTTACTGCTTCTCAGCGGGGACCAAATGAAGCTGCTGCAGACTCTACTGGTGTTAGTAAAGAGAAAGCTTTCCTGATGTCCTCATGAAGGATAACTGTTGGCTCAAGAGACACCATCTAGAAGTCAAATCATATACTTGGAAATAGACCTCAGAGCTGCACATAAATACAGTGCCTTTCACACATTCTTCTTTAATTTCCCATGAGCTTTGGCTCCCATAAATCTGAATGTTGGCAGCCTTTTGCTTGATCTTGACAAAGAAGATGGGACTTTCTCAGTCACTCCATGTTTCTTGTGCTCTGTCAGAGCCAATTCCTCACTTTAAGCATCTATTCCTCTTGGCGAAAGTTGCTAGGCTGGTGCCTCAGAGCGAGTGCAATAGGCACTGAGTTATAAGATGTTGGGGCAGAAGAAGGTGAGACAGCCTGACAGCTTCACGGAGGACCATAAAAATCATTCCCGGGGAAGATATACCAGATCTTGTAGGCCTCTTCCACTCATCAGCTATCTGTCCCTTCTTGTGTGCTTCCACTGAGGAGTTAGATCAGCAGTAAAAGAGGTATGAGCTAAGACTGAGTCACCGTTGCCTCTTTAAGATTGAAATAGAGAAATTTATGTTTGTATGGTGCTATCTGGTTGCTCCTCACTTTGGTTTTGAGGTATCTTTTGAAAGGCTCCACAAGGGGGCTTCTCTGTAGTTCAGTTCCTCAGACCTGTTTTACATGCGACTGCACTGATGGGTTAGCAAGGGAGGAGACCCAGTAACCTCCTGTGCAATGTGTCCCATGCAACTACTGGCTCTCACAATTGTCTTTTGATAGAGGTAAGCAGCGAGGTCACTCATTTTGAAGAAACCAGGCCAAAACGTGCCAACTTGCTGTTTATTTTTGTTCAGTTACTCCCTGTGAGATGGCGGTAAATTTTATTCATAATGTCAACTTAAACAATGAGAACTAATTATCTGAACCCGACATCATGGAAGTTGCACAACGAATGAAATTTGGATGACTTTGAGCTCAGGTCAATGTGTATGCATATCAGTAAAATGATTGCACAGACAAGTGAAACATATCTAACCAAATAATCCATACTGCATTTTGAACTGCATCTGTATGCTTGAGTAACTTAAATACAATGGAGCTACTAATCTTTCAGGATAAAATCTAACTTAGAAAGTACAATATTGCAAGATATTTCCACACATTATTTCTTCATACTGCGCGATTCTGAGAATTCACTTCAGAAAAAATAATTTCCGCTCTGAGTGACTATTCCTTCTTTTGCTGATTAACAGCATTAATCAGTCAATGCGAATACAGTCTTTCATTGTTAAAACATAAAGTTTTTTTATTTGTCACAAGTAAGGCTTATGTCAGCACTGCAATGAAGCACCGTGTCCAATCAGCATGTCTTTAAGATTGTGGGAAGAAACCAAAGCACCCAAAGAAAACTTGAGCAGATCTGGGGAGAGCATATAGACAATGATCCAAGCCAGGAATCGAACTAGGTCCCCAGCACTGTGAAGCAGCAGTGCTAACCACTATGCCACTATACCGCCCCATGCCATTAATATCTGATAAGTGTAGTAAAAACATTTGCTTTTCTTACTTTCAGTGGAAAGAATGATTGGTATTATTTCTAAAACAAGGTTGCTGATAACTCCCATTACTGGAATGACCACCATTAATAAATACACCGACTAACCAATATCGAGATGCAACAGCTAAAATTTAAAGTGTGAGCCAAGGAATAATTTATGGTTACAAAGTTTGACATTGGCCATGTCTGTGAGCACTGCCATAAAGCACGTTCTTTTAAAACTGTGCATGTATAATTTGTTGCTGAAGATAATGAGAAGGCAGTTTGACAGCTCCCAGCAAGGGGGAGACCACATTCATTAAGGGCCACTTCCCATATTGAGGAAGGCCAAAATATTTGACTACACTACCGACCCCTGAAACAAGTTTAAGCCCTTTACATAAAACATGAGGACAAACACCCTGTTTGACATCCCCATTGCAAGAGGTTTGCATTGAACCAATCACTGGCTCCCCTCAGGAAAGTCAGGCCTACACAGGCCTGTCAGGCAATGCTTAAAAGGGTCATCTATTCTGCTGCAACCAAGTTCATTTTTTAATATATGCTTGACTGCAAAGCCAGGAGAGCTGGGCTGTTTCTTCCTGTATTATATTAACGGTAGACTGCAACTGGATCTCCATTTCCAGATTTCTAATGCTATCCTTCCTAACTTTGAAATTACCATTGTTGCCATCCTCAGCCCGCAATCTCCACTCATATCCTCCTCACCCCCAAACGATACCTCTTTCCCCAATCCCTGCTTCTTTCCAGATCCAATCACTCCATCTCCTGGTCACCCAATTTCACATATCTGCTGGTGATGTTGCAATGGCCTGACTTCACTTCATGTCCAAACCTCCCTGGCCCATTGTTAACAATACCTGAGGCTCATAACTGTGCAAATTTTATGACATACTTTGTGTCATTCTTCACTTAGAGGAATCCTTTGGAACGAAGGAGGAGAACTAGTAGATGTAGTTTATTTAGACTTTCAGAACACTTTCAACAAGATCTCACATCACAGGCTTCCATGTAAAGGTAAAGCGCATGGGATTGAGGGTAATGTCTTGAGATAGGTAGAAAGCTGGTTGGCAGATAGGAAGCAAAGAGTTGGTAAATAAATAGGTATTTTTCTAATTGGCAGGCAGTGACTAATGAGGGACTGCAGCAGTCTGTGCTCGGACTTCAACTGTTCACATTATATATTAATGGTTTGGAAGAGGGAATTGAATGTATTGGGTGAGATACTCCCAGCCTGGTGTACTGCTCATGGGACCTTTAGCAGGATTCACAACCAGTGTCCGACTGGTCACGAGTTTCCCAGGGCCCTCTTTTTCAGAGTAATTAGCTCCATGGCAGAAATCGGTGCAGAGCTAATTAGCATATTAACATCTGAATTTCCATATGATTATCAGGCCCAGGATAGTAATCTCCCAATCCCTTCGACAACACACCACTTCCACTAAAATTCTGCAGAAGCAGCCAGATTGTCAGAAGTATCTTACCTAAAACTTGAACATTGATGGTGGGAGTTCCTCCTGTAGCTTTTTAAAACATTGTTATTCATGGGATGTTGTTGTCACTGGCAAAGCCAGTATTTGTTGCCCTAATTGCCCTTAAATTGAGTGACTTGCTAAACCATTTCAGATGGCAATTAGAAGTCAACCACATTGCTGTGGGTCTGGAGTCACAGGTAAGCCAGGCCAAGTAAAGGACTTTAGCAAACTAGATAAGTCTGTATAACAATTGATGATAGTTTCATGGTTACGAATATTGAAACTAGTTTCCAATTCTGAATACTTTTTCATTGAATTTAAATTCCACTCATTGATGTGGTGGGATTTGAATGCAGAGTATTAGGCAAGGTCTTGAGATTAGTAGTCCAGTGACCTTATCATTAAATCACTACGTGACATGCTGGCACGTGTTTTACTGCATATATCGAAGAGAGTATTAACAGGACTGTGAGATATGTAATATGCAATGATAGATTGTGTTGACTGCCTTTATGGTGCTTACAGCTCTTTACACACATCCTCAAAAAATACTTGGTTCCTTGGGGATAGACCACCACTACTTTTCCTATAAAAGTTGCACTATTTTCCAATTCAGTTCTCCAGTCCAAATCTTGACCTTTTCAAAGATTGAATCAAACCTCCAAAGTATCAAAATCAGACAAATAGCACCAACCCTCAATTGCAGACAACAAAATGGCCACCTGGACAGAATTTTTGTTTTTTGGGATAATTGAACAGTGTGCATGCCATTGCTTATATTGTAGTGGTGATAGTTTGAGATGGACAGGGGGACATTTATCCAAAAGTGTTTTTTGTTATTCAATTGTGGGACATGAGTGTCGCTGTCCAGCCAACATTTATTGCCTATCCCTAGTTGCCCTTGAACTGAGTGGCTTGCTAGGCCATTTCAGAGGGCAGTTGAGGCTCAACCACATACTATAGTTCTGGAGTCGTATGCATGTCAGACCCAGTAAGGATAGCAGATTTCCTTCCTTAAAGGACATTAGTGAACCAGATGAGTTTTCCAGCAATGGTTTTATGGCTATCAGTAGACTTTTAATTCCAGATTTTTTCAATTGAATTTAAATTCCACCACCTGTTGTAGCGGGATTCAAAACATTAGTTGAGTTTCTGGATTCATACTCTAATGATAAGACCACTAGGCCATTATCTTCCCATATGGCATCATTTAAATTGGAAAAAGTAGTTTTTTGGTAGCTCATAAAGGGGACAAACAAAATATTTAGGATAGTATCATTGATGTAATTTTCATTGTCAGTGTTCAGACAAATGCCCTTCTCAGCCCATTTGCTACCGAATTGACAGTAACAGATGCTACATTAAAGGCAATTTCACGGTCCCAAGTTGAATAAACTGTTGGAAACTAAATTTGGAACTGAATAATTGACTCCAGAGATTTTGTTGCTTGCAGTTATTTATTGATATTTATTTATGATTATGAAAAAGCAGACAGGTTTATTCCACAAAATATTGTTGCAATGATTCCTTCATCCCATTTTGGAAAAGTTGTTAAGTAATACTTTTCATTTGTTTTTGTGAAGCATTTGATGAAAATAAATTACTTTTGAAAGATAATTGTGCATTGAATTTAGCTTTAGTGTTGAAGATCCAGTTCATTTGGAATTGCCTTCGATACAGACATTATCGTAGCAGTTACATGACTTGATGTGAACATACTCGTAGATTTCAGTACTTCCGTCCTCACAACGAAGTTTCGTTGTGGTGAGTTTGGACTCTCCTTTGCAGCATTGACAAATATACTCCATAGTGTCCAACATGACGTTGTATCTGGAAATTAAAAGGTTGTAGTGAAGTAAACGTAGGAACATAGTTTTGATAACTAGTTACACAAAGGTAGAATTTGATTTTATACAGTGCCCATTTCAGTCTGAAATATCTAAAATGCTTCACGTTAGATGAATTGTTCAGTAGTTCATGTTGATTTGAAGAATGTATTGCCACATTCAGAACATGATCAGAAAGCGTATGCTATTAGGATAATTTACAGATATCTTTGAAAGTGCAGAAAAATGGGGTTAGCTTGCCTTTCGTGGTAGTTACTGTTGGTGCAGAGTCAATGGGCTAAAGAGCCTTTTCTGTGCTGTATGACTCTGACTATGACTCTGACTCCTGATCTTGCCACTCCTGCTCACTTGCTGTTGGTACCACCTGGTCTGTTCTGATCACTGGATTGTGGAGCATACAGGAAGTCACCATGCATTTGGAGACTTTCTTGACCAAGCACTGCAGGTCGCTTCCTGACCAGTCATCTCATCTAAAGTTCAGCTTGAGGAGCCCAATGGTCTGCTCAATGACATCCTGGTGGCTGACTGCCTCTCAATGCTCATCTTTGGCTTCTTCAATATAATCATGAGTAAGGACATTCAAAGGTATCTCTTGGTACCTCATCGTCAATCATGCACATTTTATTGGTGAAACAAGTTGCATGTTGAGGAAATTGAATTCCTTCCTAATCCTAGTTGTCTCTGAGTTTAAATAAATGGCAATGCAACTAAATGATAAAGTTGTCTGCCTCTGGGTCTTCTCTAGTAATTGGGAATGGTATATGACTATTCCTTGGAATGATCAGGTCTCACCAACCGCCCTTATGCAGAAGTGCGTGGAAGGTTATGACGTGATGTACATTAGCTGAAGCAAATTGGAAGGTTCCGGTAGCAGAAAGATTGAGCGCACCTGGGCCTTGATTGCCTCAGGCAATGTAGTCCTAGCCTTGCTGCAACTTCTGTGTCTGCCTTCCATAAAACCACCAATCTGTTTAGTGATCTCCTATGTGAAGCACAACCTCCTCACTCAGTGCCTTTGGTCATGTGAAGGTAGGTCAGCACTCTATGATGACCCTGAGTGAATCAGGTTTTAAGCAAGGTGTCTTCATCACCAACCTGCTGTTCCTCTCTTTATCTCTCTCTTCCCTTCAGCAACCAGTGCTCCACTGCCTGCCCTTATCTCCTCCCCCAATCTCCATGCTGTGAAAGAAGGACTCTGAGCATTTCCTTTATCTTGGTGCATTTTTTAAGAGCTTAGATTTCTGTCTTTCTGGATCATTGGTGACTAGGTGATTCCTCCGAGTCACACTTCAGGACTCTATGGAATCCCTGATGCAGTGACTGTATGAGAAGTTTTGAGCTTATAATGGGCAATTCCACTGCACCCTGGGACACTCTGGAAAAGTATCCAACTTGGAGTTAGAGTTGAAGAGCTCAGATAGACTTACTTACCTGGGTGGTTACTCAGGAAATGTTAGGCATAAAAATTTTAGTCTAAGCTCTGGGTAACTACAAAACTGATCACACCAACTCCAGTTTTGAGCCCAAATTCTGTTTCAGCCTTCCATGAAACCATTGATAGCCCCTAACCTGACAAATTTCCCAGTCTGACCATCCTTGACCCACCTACCAATTCACCCACCAAGCCATCTCACCCAATTTCTTTGCAATTAAGTGCCATCCTACCTAAATACCACCCTACTACCTCACTCACCTTCCACCCTATCATTGTAACCACCTGCCATTCTATCTATTATATCCAGTCAGCCCACCCACCTATGCATCCTACCAATTCACTTATTCATTCACTCAGCCATTTGCCCATTCACTAACATTCACACTGGACATTTAAACTTTCCTTAGGGTATCTATGTCATAAAGAATCATAGAAACCAAACAACCAGAAGAAGGGCATTTGGACCATCAAGCCTGCACCACAACAATCCCACCCAGACCATATCCCCACAATCTCACATACTTATCTTACAAGTCCTCTTGGCACTAAGAGGCAATTTAGCATGGCCAATCAATCTAACCTGCGCATCTGACCACTCTTGATCCATCTACCAATTCACCCACCAACTCATCTTATCCAATTGCTTTGCAATTAAATGCCACCCTACTACCTAATCTCACCCAATTGCTTTACAATTAAATACTGCCCTACCACCTTACTATGGGGCAATTTAGCATGGCCAATCAACTGAACCTGCACATCCTAGCACCCTTCCCCAACCTACCAATTTACCCACCCATCTCACCCAATTGCTTTGCAATTTAGCATGACTAATCAACCTAACCTGCATATTTTTGGAGTGTGAGACGAAACCGGAGCACATGGAGGAAACCCATGCAGACACGGTGAGAACGTGTAAATTCCACACAGCCAGGCATCTGAGGCCGGAATTAAACCTGGTCTGTGGGGCTGTGAGGCAGCAGTGCTAACCACTGTGCCACCATGCTACCCATTGAAGGGGAGTGCGGTATCTGCTCTGATTCTTTCTTTTGCTCTCTGTGACAATTCCTACACAGAGTATTCTGTTCTGTGGATTGGAAGTTGGAGCCTTTTCAACAGATGATTCTGTGATCCAGGTAAGTGGGTAGTTTTCTGTCCAATCAGCGTCAGATAGAGGAATTCTGTCTCTTGTGGCTTTGGGCCATTGTCTCTATTGAGATAGAGTAGCTCAGTATGCACTTTTGATAGGTAAATTCCTGAGAGAATTTCTGGGAGAATGGTTGGTCAAGTGTTGATGAGATCTTGACAAAGTGTCCAAGAAAGTTTTGTAATGTGTATCAATGGTCCTGTTTAGACGCAGTGTGGTCCTTCAGTTTCAAGCAGCAAGTGAACATTAAAATTTGAGCATAGGTTTAATTAGCCCTCAAAATCCAAGCCTCAACTTGTTTCACAAGAACACAAGACATAAGAAATAGGAGCAGGAGTAGGCCATCTAGCCTGTCCCACCATTCAATAAGATCATGGCTGATCTGAAGTGGATCAGTTCCACTTTCCCGCTTTCTCCCCATAACCCTTAATTCCCTTGTCTGTCAAAAACCTATCTGCCCGTGACTTAAATATATTTAGCAAGGTAGCCTCCACCACTTCAACGGGCAGAGAATTCCAGAGATTCACTACCCTTTGAGTGAAGAAGTTCCTCCTCAACTCCATTCTAAACTGCTCCCCCCTTATCTTGAGGCTGTGCCCTCTAGTCCTGCTGTCCTTTCTGAGCGGGAAGAATCTCTCTACCTCTACCCTATCCATCCCTTTCATTATCTTATACATCTCTATCAGATCCCCCCTCATCCTTCTAAACTCCAACGAGTACAGACCCAGTCTATTTAGTCTGTCTTCCTAGTCCAACCCCCTCATCTCCGGTATCAGCCTAGTGAACCTCCTCTGCACTCCCTCCAAGGCCAAAATATCCTTGCGCAAGTGCGGCGACCAAAACTGCACACAGTACTTCAGCTGTGGCCTCACCAGTGCCCTGTACAGTTGCAGCAAGACCTCCCTGTTTTTTATATTCTATCCCCCTCGCTATAAAGGCCAGCATTCCATTCGCCTTCTTGATCACCTGCTGCACCTGCAGACTGGGTTTTTGCGACTCGTGCACAAGGACCCCCAGGTTCCTCTGCACTGTAGCATGCTGCAGCTTTTCGCCGTTTAAATAATAATCCCTCCTACTATTATTTCTGTGAAAGTGGATAACCTCACACTTGCTAACATTGTACTCCATCTGCCAGGTCCTCGCCCACTCGCTCAGCCTATCCAGATCCCTCTGCAGACTTTCCACACCCTCCGCACAATTTGCTTTTCCACTCATCTTTGTGCCATCAGCAAATTTTGTTACCCTACACTCAGCCCCTTCCTCCAGATCATCTATATAAATGGTAAATAGCTGAGGCCCCAGCACCCATCCCTGCGGCACTCCACTAGTTACCAACCACCAACCAGAATAGCACCCACTCTGCCTCCTATTAGACAACCAATCCTCTATCCACGCTAACACCTTACCCCCAATTCCATGCACCCTAACCTTCTGAAGCAACCTTTTGTGCGGCACCTTATCAAACGCCTTTTGAAAATCGAGAAACACCACATCCACCGGTTCCCCTCTGTCTACCGCACTAGTCACATCCTCATAGAAATCCAATAAATTCGTCAAACACGACTTCCCCTTAACAAATCCGTGCTGCGTCTGCTCTATCAAACCATTCTTTTCTAGGTGCCTCGCTATTTCTCCTTTGATGACAGATTCAAGCATTCTTCTGACAACAGACATTAAACTAACCAGCCTATAATTCCCTGCCTTTTGCCTGCTACCTTTTTTAAGCAGCAGCGTAACGTTAGCCGTTTTCCAATCTTCCAGCACTTCCCCGGAATCCAGCAAAGTTTGGTAAGTAATCACTAAGGTATCTACTATCACCTCTGCCATTTCCTTCAGAACCCTGGGATGCATTCCATCCGGTCCTGGGGACTTGTCCACCATCAGTCCCGTTAGTCTATCAAGCACTACCTCTCTAGTGACAGTAATCGCATTCATGCCCTCAACTCCTACCATCCTTCTATCTTTAATATCCGGCAAACTATTTGTGTCCTCCTCCGTGAAGACCGAGGCAAAAAACTTATTTAAGGCCTTCACCATTTCCTCATCTCCCATCACTAAATCCCCTCTCTCATCCTCTAAGGGTCCAACATTCACTCTAGCCAGCCTCCGCTTCTTTATATATTTGTAAAAACGCTTACACCAATTCGGGGTTTCCTCCTATTAGGGGTCACCAAAGGTTCCAACTGCCAATCCACTATTGGGAGAAATGCTTAGTTGAACGGCTGATTGGCAAAATGAAGCAGCTAACAAAGAATTGTTGTTCACAAGTCCTTAGTCATTCCTTATTGCAGGCCCAAAGCATCTACAATGCACATAATATTATCCAAAAGATACAGGGTGCAATCTTATGAAAAAAATTCTAAGCGTCGAATGAACAAATAAATGGGAGTGAGTCACACCTATTTCGTAAAGCTGTGAGTCACAATCTTATGGCACTTTGTGCAAAAGAGGGGTGGGTGGAGCCTGAGCTTGCCAGTTAAGCCGGCTAATGAGGTCTTGGGATGCCATTGCACACGTGCCTGACCTCCCAGTGCACTAAGAGATCTCCTGCCAACCTCCAACCACCCCATGGGCATTAGCATTCCGCCCACCTTGCCGATCACTCTCCGAGCCATTTTACCACCCCCACCTGCCTTTGGACACTGAGACCTGCCTTCCCTGATCACCATCTCTGCAGAGTTCCCGTTTCCTCACCAATCACCCCCCACTGCAAAGTTCCATTCCCTCTATGATCACACTCCCTGCCGAGTTCCCTTCCTCCCTAATCACCAGCCCTGCAGTGTTACCTTCATTCTCAAACACCACCCTTGCAGAGTTCCCTTCCCTTCCTGATCACCACCCAACACAAGGCTCCCCTTCCCTCCTCCCACAGTGTGCCACTCCCACTCAGGCCCCACCTTCTTGGCCAAGTTATGGGCACTGGGCACAGTTATGGTGCCCAGTGGGCAGTGTCAGGGTGCCCTCTGGGCAGTGCCAGGCACTGCCACAGGGCACCCTGACACTGCCCACCGTACCCTATGGGCACTTCCAGGAGTTGTCCCCAAGAAGCTTGACCGGCAAGCAGATAAGTTGAAGTGAGCCTGGATGATAACATCTGGGTCTTGCTAATGACATTTAATTGATGTGATTAATACTTAAATCAGCTCCACACCCTTTCTGAGCACAAGCCTATTTCGCCAGCAAAACAGGGCCAGTTTGACAGGGGGAGATGAGGAACAGTGTGTGTTTCTGATTTTTTTGCCTCTTACCCAGTCATACCACTTCCCCTCACTGAATGACAGGCAGGATGAGGTCGTAAGATTGTGCCTACAGACACTTTAAATAAGCGAACTGCATCAGTTTGGTTATGTCAGTTGCCTGGAAGCTGTCAATACTGGAGGTGCACTGAAACAATTTTTGAACAACTTGGCAATGGACAGTTTGGATACAAACAGAATAAAACTATGGTGAACAAACTACATGAATATGCATTTACCAGCAATCTTTTTCACTGTGCTACTGAAGCCATAAGTTCGAATGATTAGGATTTGTAATTAGCCAATTTTAGTTGCACATTACTATGTATACATCTGAATTCACTTAAAAAATAAATCAAAAGTCATTCCTAAGCATGTAAACAGTGTTTTCAGTCCCAATCTCAGAAAATTCATTATGAAACAATATTTAATGATTCTTATTTAAATCACAATTCCAAGCATAAAAGGAAATACTTACTTTTCTGATCCAGGACAAGAACCTTCACAATAGTCCAAATTAAGTTCTTTTGAACATGTTTTATTGTTCAGTACTTTTGTGACATTTTCTACCCGTGGTTTTAGTTTGCAGGTACGTACTAGAACTAATAAAATCAACAACACAGATTAAAACTTAAGCCATGGTTGAATATATTTTACAAGCTAAAAACTGGGATGGTTCAGGAACTGAGTGATTATAAATTTTAAAAGATTCACCTTTACTCAGTTAATTTTAACTTAGTTATTTCCTCCAGAATGTCTGTGCACATGCAATAATTAACTCTCAATGAAACAAAAACAAACCATTCCAAAACAATGTATTAACTCCTTGACAGGAAACTGAAACATGCCATTTGGGGCTCTGCAATTCAATACAGCTTAACATTCTAAAATGAATTTTTGTGCTGAAGGTGAGCGCCAATAATGTTGGGGGACAGTCAATACTGATGACGTCCAGGTAAAATAAGGGATGGATGTGTCCCAGCACCTTACATAAGATGGACAATTTAGGGTGCAGAATTCAGCTGAGTTTTAGACATGATAAACCCTCAGAAACTGAGAAACCCATGACCACACTGAGGAATAACAAGTGGGTTCTCCCAATGCCCCGGCCAAAGATTAATCTGCAACCAGCACCCAAAATAAATGATTGGGACAGGTGTTTCATTGCAGATTGCGAGGCCATGCCAAGTGCAAATTGGCGATAGCATTTCCTACAGTGGTGTCATGTAAGCTCTGAGGGTCATGTGACCCATTCAGCCAATTGGGCCAGAACACATGAATCCTTGAGCAGAGCATGAGTTTTCCTTGTCACTTAAGAGTCTGACATCATAGAGTACTTGGAGTGCAGTAGCGTTTATCTCACTCACTGTAAATAATTATTTACCTTAATAAGCTGTATATTTATTAATCTACTTGGCGGCCACCCATATGTGCAGGATACTACATTAGATAACAAAGATCAATCAGAGTGCCTTCCTAACGTTCAAGCACTCGGGAAAGCAGACCTCATGTGGAAGCTCTTTGAAGCAAACTTGTTCAGTAGTCCGAGTGTCAAAATGCCCCTTTTTTGGGAAACTAGACCTATTTGACCCTAACATGAAGCAGTGAGTGCAATATGTCACTATATTTTTAAAGGCAATGAAATTAGGGGGCAGGGTAAAGAAGCAGCAGGTAATCCTATGAGCAGCCTGCCAGGCTCCAACTTAAAACCTGATAAGGAGTCTGACTTCTTCAGATGCCCGTGGCTGCAAAACGTTTGAGGAACTTGTAGAATTAGTCAAGGGAGATTTTCATCCAAAGCCATCGGTGATAATATAGTGATCCAAATTTAATTTGATAACAAGAGACCTCGGAGAGTCAATAGTGGTGTTTGTGGCACACTGAAGACAAATAGCTGAACAGCGCAAGTTCTAGTCTGCACTCAATGATATGTTGAAAGACAGGCTAGTCTGTGGTGTTAACAGCAAAATTATACAAAATCGATTATTAGCAGAGACAGAGATTACTTTAAAGAAGGCATTAGAAGTCACCCCCAACTTCAAGAAATGCCAAAAGGGGGGTGTGGAATTGTAGAGCGTACAAGTAGGTGAGGTCCACCAAGTTTGGCAGGAAGTTGTTGGTATTTGAATCACTAGGAAAGAGGGCACGGAAGTAATGAGCAACTAAGCTCAGAGCAAAAGAGAGTGCAGAGGTAAAGAGAATCTAGTCCACAGACCAGGAGCTATGAAGAATGGTACCAGTGTGAGGGAGGTTACTCCCAGGAGACATGTAAATTCAGGGAAACCACATGCATTGCCTGCAATTGAGGGAGGCACAATGAGAGCAACTGCAAGACTAAGCAGAGTCTATGGGACCAAGAAGAAAACAATTCTGACTCCAGTACACAGCACAGAGAATAACCTTGAAAAACAATTCTAAAGTAAACAGTTGGACAATGGTCCTAATTACAATTGTGTTGACAGTTAAGGTCAGGCACTCAGAATGCAGATGGACACAGGTGCCTCTGCTGCAGTTGTTGGAGCAAATAAAAATCATCATTTACAAAGAGGGATTCAGCTCCTATTGATAACTCTAAGATGCATGACGGTCAGGCTTGCAACATGTACTGGGGAAGCTTTAAGGATCTTAGGGACAACAACAATGTCCAAAAGCTACCAGCATCACTCAGCTCAACTGCCTTTAATAATAGTGGGGGGGGGGGGGGGGGGGGCAAGGATCAAGTTTGATGGCCTGAGATTGACCACCAAATTGGATTAAATTGGCTGGAAATTTTCAAAATCAATGATGGAAATTTCCATGATGTCTTAAAAATATTCCAGGAAATGTTCCAAGATGAATTAGGCAAGATGTAGGGCCTAGAAGTGAAATAATTAAGTGAATCCTGAGGCTACATCAAAGTCTATGAGAATAGCCTAATGCCACAGGGGAGAAGGCTGAGTCTGAACTTAAGTGGCTAGCAGAATTAGGCATCATCAAACATGTGCAGATTTCAGAGTGGGCGGTTCCCATCATGCCCATGCTTAAGTCAGGTAGAACCATTAGGATACATGGGAAACACAGATTAACCATGAATGAAGCAGAAAAATCATATTGATACCCAATACCAGAATTGAAGATTTGTATGCTAAATTAGCAGAAAGCGTAACTTACACTGAACTCGACATGATTAGAATTAGATGAGGCATCTAGAGAATATATTACAATAAATACCTACAGACGATTACACCAGTATACTCAGTTACCCTTCGCAATCTAATCAGCATGTGCAATTTTCCAGCACACGATGGAAAGCTTATAACAGGACTTACTGAAAGTGGTTGTCTATCTAGATGATGTGCTGGTCGCAGGAGCATCCAAACAGGAGCATCTGGCAAATCTCAAAGAAGTTTTAAAGAGACTTAAGAAGGACAGAATGAGACTAAAATGGAAGTAATATATGTTTCAAGCTCATGAATTAATGTACTTCAAAGTGGTTGCAAAAGGGCTGCTCCCTAAAGATGGAGAAGATAAAAACAATTAAGGAAGTATCAGCCTCCATAAATATATTGGAATTGAAATATTTTTTAGGAATTGTGAGCTTTTATGGAAGATTTACTCCTAATCCTTCTAAAGTGTTGGCACCAATACACACACTGCTCAAGAAGCACCAGAGGTGGTGTTGGGAAGAACATTGGAAAGAAGCCATTGAACGGGTAAAACTAGCTTTGCAGTCATCCAGTTTCTTAATTCATTTTAACCTTTCAAAAGAGATAATTCTTCTTTGCAACATGTCTCCTTATGGAATCAGAGTGTTTTTATTGCCTAAGATGGACTCTGACTGATGCTGAAAAAGCTTACTCTCAAATCGAAGAAGAGGGATATACTATCACCTTCAGATTGATGAAATTCCATCAATACCTTTATGGATAGCATTTCATAATAATCACTGACCATAACCCTTTATTGGGCCTATCAAGGTGGATAAGTCCATTCCTCCCATAGCTTCAGTGAGGGTCAAACAGTGGGCTCTATTGCTAACAGCCTACAAGTATACTCTTCGACATAGTCCAGGCACAGATATTTCAAGCATGAAAGCTTTAAACCAGTTTTCGCTATTCAAAAATATCGCCTACACTGGTGCCACAGGAAATTGTTCTTCCTTAAACATTTCCAATACATTGCCCATGTTGATGCAACAGGTCGAGTTTTGGACCCAGAAAGACTCCATTCTATCGAAGTCAAACATATGATCTTTCACAGTTGGCATTATGATGACAGGTCTGACCAATTAAGGTTCTTTCAGATAAAAAAAGATGAGTTATGTTGTGAGTATTAAGGAGAGCAAAGGTGGTTATTACAGGAGTTTCATTGTGCCCATCCTGTGATGACAAAGATGAAGATGCTCACATGCAATTATGTGTGGTGGCCTGTAGGGATACCAACATTGAGAATTTGGTCACACAATGTGACCAATGTCAAATGCAGCAAGAATTGCTGTCTCTGGCCCTAATGCATCCTTGGGAGTGGCCAGTTGAACCACAGGTGCAACTGCACATTGATTTTACAGGCCCATTCACGGGCACCATGTTCTATCCATAATAGAAGTACATTCCAAATAGTTGAACATAAATGAAATGATGTCCATGACCTCATCAACAATGGTCAAGAAATTACAACAGACATTCGCCATCCATGGGTTGCCAAGGTGCTAGTCTCAGATAATAGGACTGCTTTCACTAGTGAAGAGTTCCAGCATTTCATGAGAACCAATGGAGTTCAACACATTTGAACTGCACCCTACCACCCTGCTTCAAATGGACTGGCCGAGAGAGCCGTTCAAAGCCACCATGTATAAACAGTCATCAGCTTCTCTACAAACAAAACTGGCCCGCTTCCTGATCACCCATAGAATTAGATCTCAATTTAGCACCTACTGAGTTACTAATGGGCAGATGCATTAGAACAAAGTTGGATCTGATATTCCTGAATTCGGTGGGGAGGGTAGAGGCAAAGCAGAACACACAGATGAAGCATCACGACGCTACAAAAACAGAAAGGGTATTTGAGGCAGATGACTTGGTATATGCAGAGAATTATAGTACTGGTCTAAAGTGGATCCCTGGAATGGTCATGGCCTGAACAGGTTCAGTGTCAAATGAAATAGCTGTCCAAGAGAAAAGGGTTAAAAAGAAACCCAGAACCATTTGAGAAGGAGAGAATCCCACACAGGACCAGTGGGACACTTTGTCCCTAGTGTGCCTGTCAGTGATATTGCTCCAGATGAAAATAATGCTTCAGCAAGCTACCCCGAGGAAGAGCCAAGTAATGTTCCAGTGGAAACTGGAGAAGCTATCTGCACTGACACATCTTTGCAAGTCGAGAGTCCACTCATTGAAGTTCAAGCCTCTACTGCCAGAGCATCCGTTAGTGAACTACAGCACTCCCAAAGGACCAGGAAGTCCTTAGACCCACTTATCTTATAAGGGGCCATGTTTGAGATCCATTTGTTGAATAATACTGTAAATAGTTCAATTGTTATTGAAATGTGTTAATCGGGAACTTCAAGTCAGAGCTATGTAGCATTCCCCTTTACAGGGCAAGTTTCCATAGGGCCATTTGAGCCATTTAGCCATTTGGGCTGAAACACTCAAATCCTGGAGCTGAGTGTGGGTTTTCCTTGCCAGTTCGGTGCCTGGACTCATGGAGTACGTCAGCCTTTATGTCACTCTCTGTAAATAGTTACTTACCTTAATGAACCGTTCATTCATCAATTTACTTGGCAGTTGCCCATCTTTGCAAGATACTACACCTACAATATGGCATTTCAGAAATACTTTGGTGTTGGTTGCAAATACTTGAGGAAGTCCTGAAATTGTGAAGGCCACTGTATAAATACAGGTTTCTTCTTTACAGTCAGAAAACAGGGGAGATTGTTATTCCTTTATTCTGGGTTAAATGAACCCAGAATCGTAGAGTTAGAGGAAGGTTCATTGTTCATTTAACTGTATCACACTGTTTAACATTCTCTGCAGCCTGAAGCTATGGTAGGCAAAGGGTGAATTATTTGGATCTAGCAATATGGGTGATTGGTGAATAATGATTGATTTAGAAATTAGAAATATTTCTCATAAATTTGGATTCACAAATGCTTCCCTAAAATTGAACATGTTCGAAAATAGTTACCTGGGGGTCTACATTTATAACAGCATTTTCTGTCATCCCATATTTTGTCAGACTAAACAAAGAAAATAAACAGTAAATAGTTAATATTTACATACTCTTCAAATCTACAGTAATATAACTTCTGTGCCTGAAAAAATATACAATGATCATATGTTTTAATGCATGACGAAAAAAGGGAGAACTTAAACTTTTCATTTACTCACTCATATTTTTCTGAAATTCCTCCACCAACAACACATTCAGTTTAAAACAAATTCTGTTAGGCTTTAGAGAATCACCATCTTTTTTATTTACAGAGCTAGTCATTGGCAAACCACTTCTAAGAATCAGAGTCTTCTGATGTTGTTACCATTTCACCACTCTATGACATCTGTTTCTGATACCTGGTTGAGTTTGAGACAGTCCTAATCCGCTCACCCTTACCTTCACAAGATACATTCTTTAACAGAAAGAAAGAAACGAGAAAGAAAGAGCAGAAATACAGATAAGAGGAAAGATAAATGTGCGCACAGAGGCTTATTGAATGAAAGGTGAGTGACTTACTTTGTTTTTATGCAATGGAAGATTTATTTTTGGTGAGGAGATGGACAGTCCCACAGTAGCCAGACAGTACTGCTGTAGTGGATGATCACCCGTCTTTGCAAGACTGGTGTTAACCCAGAAATATATGTGGATTCAAACACGTCAGGCAGAATGCAGTCCTGGTATACTAACTAATACCATGTAATAAGTTTGGGAGAGAAGGCAAGACAAAATCAGCACCAATGTACAATTGGAATGCAGAGAGATTGTAAGATGTAAGAAAAAAAAACAGAAACTGAATTGTGTAACAGCCACATAAAAATTGCAGGAGAGGGAAAGAAGAGGGATGAAACTGTGGAGCCACAGAGAGATTGAGACAGGGAGTAGCAAATTAGAAAAGAGGTCAAGCAAATGAACAATAATGGATGAAGAAAGAGGTGCTACCTCATCGTGTGAGAGCAGCTAATGATAATAACCTGCAGATTTAACACTTGTAATAACTATAACATCTGCAAACTGTATGAAGAACTTCAGTGATACCCATTAGCAGCTATTACACTTCCTGCTGAATATATTATTAGCTTGTCCTGAATTACAGAAGCAACAGCATAAGACAAAATTTCATATTGTCATAAGTTGAGCAGAGCATCCTGCAGTAATATTAATGCTGACATGGAAGCAATGTTAAAGTAATAATTTTCTTTTTAGTTTTTTGATGGATATCAAATGATATTGGTTCAGATTAGCAATATGAGGTTACATAAAAAATATGCATTCTATAACTCCATATTTGGGGCAGCACAATAGTTAGCACTGCTGCCTCACAGCGCCAGGGAGCTGGGTTCAATTCTGCCCTCAAGTCACTGTCTGTGTGGAGTTTGCACATTCTCCCCATGTCTGCGTGGGTTTCCTGTAGGTGCTCTGGTTTCCTCCCACAGTTCAAAGTTTTTTTTAATTACTAATTCATGGAATGTGGGCATCACCAGCTGGCCAGCATTTTTTGCCATCCCTAATTGCCTTTGGAGGGCAGTGGAGAGTCACATGTGGCTCTGGAGTCACATGCAGGCCAGACTGGGTAAGGACAGCAAATTTCCTTCCCTGAATGACATTAATGAACCAGATGGGTTTTTCCATAATCAACAATGGTTTCACGGTCATCAGTAGATTCTTAAGTCCCAGATAAAGATGTGCGGATTAGGTTGATTGGCTATGCTAAATTGACCTTAGTATCAAGGGGATTAGCAGGGTAAATATGTGGAGTTATGGGGATAGGGCCTAGGTAAGATTGTGGTTGGTGCAGACTCAATGGGCCAAATGGCCTTCTTCTGCACTGTTGGGATTCTATGATAGTTAAAAAAAAATAGTTAAATAGAATATTGTTGTATATATTTTATTCTAGATGTTCCTAATTAAATAAAGTATAAAAATTTAAGCTGGATTATTCACTGCAGTTAAAATTATTTCACAATATAATTTCTTCCATCATGTATTGATGCCTGTAGTCATATCCTCTGAACAATGCCAGTTTAATCTAACTACTTTATCTGTACTTGATTAGGATTCTTCAAAATGAAGGAACATCTGGTAAAGGTGATCAAAATACTGTACAAACCTCTTCGCAAACAGGCTGATAGCCACAAGTCCGTTCCTGTGTTGTGACACCAGAGGAAGTACATTTGTAGGTAATACAGCCATTGCTGGGATGATCCCAAATTTCATTTTCCTAGGAATGACAAATGCAACACAATGAAAAAAGGAAATGCAACTGATGCTTCCAAAGCCAATAAAGCAAATAATTTAATGTCACCATTAAGGGGAAATTTGTAGGGTTTTCATAATCAACATAATAAATAATCTCAATATACTTATTTAATATAATAGAGCTTGGACAAACAGTCATCCAGACTTGAAACGTTGGCTCTATTCTCTCTCCACAGATGCTGTCAGAGTTGCTGAGATTTTCCAGCATTTTCTGCTTTATTTACAAGTTCAGGGATGGATTCCTTCAGTTCCACACGCTTGCCACTAGAGGTGCACCTTAAGCACCCACCCACTGAAGAGACTGGACGATTTTCTCAGGGAACTATGTGCAGAAGAGTTTCTATATGCGTTAAAACTCTTTAGAGTTCCAGGTCAGGATCCTGGTCCCATGTTTACCATTTGGAATGTCTGCTGTCATCAGACATGGTGGCTATAAGGTTTATCAAGAAGGTAGGTGAATTTCCAGGAAGAATATCCTGGTTGCACATCAAACAAACATGAACAACTCTTTAGGAAAAAAAAGGATTGATTAACCTCAAAGTTGTAAAGCAGAGTTAAAACTATGATTGAATAGAAATGTCTGCCTGAAATTTCTGCAGGGGTTATAGCACTGGAAAGCAGTGAATCCCTGCGGAAATGATTCAAGTAGCCTTTTACACAATTTAGCTGAGGATTCTGTTGAAGTTAAGGTAGAAGGTAGTTAAGGTAGTCCGTAGTTGGGAAAATGCTAGAGTCCATATTAAAGAAGAAATAGCAGGACATCTAGAAAAGAATGGTTCAATCAAGCAGACGCAGCACGGATTCATGAAGGGGAAGTCGTGCTTGACGAATTTACTGGATTTTTATGAAGATGTGACTAGTGCGGTAGACAGAGGGGAACTGGTGGATGTGGTGTTTTTAGATTTCCAGAAGGTGTTCAATAAGGTGCTTCACAAAAGATGGTTGCAGGAGGTTAGGGTACACGGAGTTGGGGATAAAGTGTTAGCATGGATTGAGGATTGGCCATCTGACAGGAAGCAGAGTGTTGGAATCAATGGATGCTTTTCTGGTTGGCAGTTGGTGACTAGGGGCATTCCGCAGGGATTGGTGCTGGGACCTCAACTGTTTACCATATACATAGACGATCTGGAGGAGGGGGCTGAATGTAGGGTAACAAAATTTGCTGATAACACGAAGCTGAGTGGAAAAGCGAATTGCGTGGAGGATGCGGAAAGTCTGCGGAGAGATTTGGATAGGCTGAGTGAGTGGGCGAGGACCTGGCAGATGGGGTATAACATTAGCAAATGTGAAGTTACCCACTTTGGAAGAAATAATTGTAGGATGGGATATTATTTAAATGGTGAAAAGTTGCAGCATACTACTGTACAGAGGGATCTGGGGGTCCTTGTGCATGAATTGCAAAAACTCAGTCTGCAGGTGCAGCAGGTGATCAAGAAGGCGAATGGAATGTTGGCCTTTATCACAAGGAGGATAGAATATAAAAGCAGGGACGTCTTGCTGCAACTGTACAAGGCACTGGTGAGGCTGCAACTGGAGTGCAGTTTTGGTCCCCTTATTTGCGAAAGGATATATTGGCCTTGGAGGGAAGTACAGAGAAGGTTTACCAGGCTGATAGCAGAGGTGAGGGGGTTAGCTTATGAGGAGAGATTGAATAGACTGGGCCTGTACTCGTTGGAGTTTAGAAGGCTGAGGGGGGGATCTTGTGGAGACTTACAAGATAATGAAGGGACTAGATAGGGTAGAGGTAGAGAGATTCTTTCCACTTAGAAAGTAAACCAGAACTGGAAGGCACAGCCTCAAAATAAGTGGGGGGTGGGGGGGGGTGCAATTTAGAACAGAGTTGAGGAGGAACTTCTTCTCTCAGAGGGTGGTGAATCTCTAGAATTCTCTGCCCATTGAAGTGGTGGAGGCTACCTTGTTGAATATGTTTAAGTCACAGGTAGATAGATTTCTGATCGTTAAGGGAATTAAGGATTATGGGGAGCAGGTGGGTAAGTGGAACTGATCCACTTCAGATCAGCCATGATTTTGTTGAATGGCAAGGCAGGCTCAAAGGGCTAGATGGCCTACTCCTGCTCCTATTTCTTATGTTCTTATGTTAGAAGTTACAAAGAAAAGCACACAAATTCTACTCTGCCACTATGCTTTTCGGTTGTCAAAAATTACATTGCTGCTGGAAGCTAAATATAATTTCATTTTCATATTTGTCTATTTTTTTTATTGTGGTTAAACCTAGAAACTTGAAAACTGCCACATGTGAAATATTAAAGTACCGAGATCCAGACTTCCCACCTGCAACAAGCAAGTTTCCAAATTACCCTAAATCCTCCCATCAAGTGATACATCTTCTCAACAAACCTGGGGGTTTCAAAATATTGCCAATCTAGGCAACTAGTTGATTGGTAGTACAGAACTTGAGTTTGGGTGCAAAAAGAGACATTCTGTCAAAGATTTCTGTTTTGCACTCACCAGGAGTGCAAAAATGCCAGATTTAAAAGGAAACAGTATTTTATACTGCACAAGAAAAGGGTGCTGATTGGCTGGCAAGTTGGCTCTGAGGTATAATGTTTGGACATATTAATTTTGCCTGCTGAGGACATGTCTCTGCAGAAGGCTATACGTAACTTCATGGCATAGTGGTTAGACCTGCTACCTCGCAGCGCCAGGGACCCGGGTTCAATTCCTGGCTTAGGTCAGTGTCTGTGTGGAGTTTGCACATTCTCCCTGTGTCTGTGTGGATTTCCTCCCACAATCCAAAAAATGTGCTGATTAGGTGGACTGGCCATGCTAAATTGTCCCTTAGTGTACTCAGTGTGGCGACGAGTTATTTTCACAATAACTTCATTGCAGTGTTAATGCAAGCTTAATAAATAAAAATGTGACTAATAAATAAACTTTACTTTAAGTCACACTGTGAGCCCAACTAATAATTATGAATTGTTAGCACACTCAGGATTGTTCAGCAAATGCTTTCCAATTGCAGAATCACAAGTTAGACATCATGTTCAGAGTTTTACAAGCATGTGTTGTTTGAGTATGGTCAGTACTCTGCTTATTGTGAACAACTGAAGGGGAGTGCTGGTTTGATTTGTTCTGCCAGTTGTGATGATACACACATGATCTATATAAATATATATTTTTTCTTGTTTACAAGGAATGTTTAAACTTCCAATGTTTTCTGCATGCAACCAGCGTGTTCAGAAAACACTTTACTCCAGGATGTAAAAGCATGTTAGTTATTCACTTCAGCTAGTAATTTGTTACTTTTATAGAGCAGATGGGCTTTTTCTTATTTTGAAATATACTCTTAGGAGGTTGATTGACAGGGTCATCTGATAATATAAAGAACTGGGTCTATATAGAGAAAAAGGTGTTTTACAGTTGGAGTGGCTGCTCTGTTAAAGTCAGAAGCATGTATAGGCTGTCCTGTGATCTCTCTCTCTCCCCACAAAATCTCTGAAAACTTTAGGACTGCTGATACCATTTATAACAAGTACACTTATGGTTGCTAACTGTATTAAAGTGGCACTTGCATCTCTAAGAGGAATGTTGTTTATTTGGAACTGAAATAGACATAAGCTAGAAAGTAAAGTTCTTCCCTTCAATTGTAAATAATGTTCAACTTTCAATAGTTAAGCTACTTAATTTGTTCGAGTAATATTTAAACAATGTTATTAAATAAAATTTGTTTTCCTACAAAGGACCTCTAATTTGTCAGTGGAATTACTCCTGGAGTAAAGCATCTTATCCTCATATTTATGCCACAACAGAAAAATTGTTGGATTCCATCTTCCAAATGTAATTTGGGATTCTGGTCCAGCACCCTAACACAGTCATTGGGATGTACAGCTTATTACCTGACATCACAGAGACACTGAAATACATACCCCAGATGACTTATTTGTGTGATAGGGAGAAGATCTTTTTGGCTTGATGGCAGCGACCTGTCAGTGGACAAGCCATGCTGACTGTCCCTAATCAGTCCTTGCGTGCCTGTAGATCCTGTCTCTCAACATACCTTCCAACAATTTACCCACCACAGATATGAAGCACACTGGCCTGTAGTTCCCAGGCTTTTCCCTGCAGCCCTTCTTAAACAAAGGCACAACATTTACCGCTCTCCAGTGTTCAGGCACATCACCTGTGACTATCGATGATTCAAATATCTTGGCTAGGGACCAGCAATTTCCTCCCTAGCTTCCCACAATGTTCTGGGATGATTCAATGATCTGATCAGGTTAGTATTATCCCTCAGGCCAGCCACAAACTTACTTCAATGGTCAATATACATATTGGGATTTGTATGGCTTCACTCGCTACAGGATTGGACTTAGCAGAAATCTTGTGAACAGGGCCTGATCCATTTGTTCAATATGTAAGCTTGATGCTAAAATAGGGCACATCAAAGCCATCCTGAGCGAGAATGTTCCCTCATGTGAACATTGCTTGCTGGCCCTGAGACCTAAAAAGTGGTCAGTTTACCTCAAATTACCCTGGAGGTAAAGCATCTCAAAAATTTGAGCAACAAGTGAATCTACTGTTTCATGCTGCTAGTTTGCAGTGGCAACACAAGGGGTGTTTGCCACAAACAAAATGTTGCAAAGTTGAGAACCCCGATGACTGCGTGAGGCTGATCTCACTGGATATTCAGGCCCAGTAAGATCGTGAGAGGCTAGATATCGGACACAAACCCGATTTTTCTGTCTCTCTCGAGATCTTGCCAGCTCATTCCACCAATCAATAGGCAGGACAAGAAGGTAAGATCGCCCCCAGTGTTTTTATATCTGCTCTGATGAGTGCAAGAAGACTAACTTCACCAGCATTTCTTTTTTCTTTCAAAAATAATATGGGCAATAATGATACTTCAAGAAGCAGCATAGAACATCATCACTTCAATGAATTGTTAATGCATTAACTCTCAACCAAATTCTTACATTTTGAAAAATCAAGGCTACTGCTGCACTTAATTTATTTGACATATTGGATGCACTGTAACATATTAGATACAACATATTACATGTTAACAGAAGATGACACTGTTTAAGTGTAATAAAACAACACAATTCCAAAAGGCAGGTGTTCACTTTGAGCCTCTTCTCCAAATAAATCCCCATAACCAATCAAAACTCTTCAATGCCACTATTCAAATGAAAGCCTTGGAATGATGAAACAATTCCATTCTCTAATATGACAAGTGTGCCACAATTAATAAATAACTATTTACAAACCTATTCTGCATAAAGGAAACATCAAATTCCGAATCACTTACCCTTCTTCGTGTTCCGTTATTGTCCAGACAACCTGATGAAAAAGGAAAAGCTTCATCAGTTCCATGATGTTATGTGATACAATGATCAAAGCTATTCATGAATTCCTATTTTCATCTGACTGACTACAAAACTATCAATTGGTTTGCATATTGAGTGAAGGTAAACAAACTTACATGTAGAAACACATGTGGTTTTGTCTTCAGATAACTTCTTTCCAGCTGGGCAAAAACAGCCTTCTTCATAGGAGGAGTAATTCGTCCCCTGCATCACCGTACTGAAAATGAGAATGCTGCTGTTAGTATTCTAAAGAGTACCCAATAATGGCCACACATGTCTTCAGGACTTAACCCAGCAGTAATGCTCCAGCACTGACCCTGCCACATTTTGTGAGTCTGATGGGAAAGCATGGGACTAGAGGGTTACTTCAGACACGTATCTGGCATCTGCCTGCCCAATGTAGTTGGAAAATCCAGAATTGGCCTGACTTCTATTAGTGGAAGATGGCAGCAAGTTTCTCATGTCCCATTCTTGCTGTCATTGGGCCTGTAAAAAAGTGATGGGGGTTCCGGTTCCCACAAGTTTGACCAGGAATTCTCAGGAATGGTGGGGACCCAATGCAGTCGGGAGTTACAACCAGATTATTGAGGAAAGACTGAGGGAATTCAAGCCTAAATTAAAATGTTAATATGTTAATATTAAAATTTGAAAAATTAAACTGGGATGCAATAAAATATGGTTGTCAATCATTGCTTGTAACATACTTTTTTAATGAACTAATATCCGAATTAAATTGCACACTTGGTTTGATTGTTTGGGATTTGGAAGAATTGGTATTAAACAGTGATTATGTTTCTTTAGTTTTAATCTAATGAGTTGCTTTTTTTTTGCTTATTCATTCAAGGGATGTAGACTCATTAATGTCCATTATTTATGACCCATGAGAAGGTGGTGGTGAATGGCATTCTTGAACCACTGGGTATTGTAGGTACATCCATAGTGTTGGGGATAAATTTCCAGCATTTTGACACAGTAAAGATGAAGGAGTGGCATTATAGTTCCAAGTCAGGTAAGTGGCTTGATGGTCCTATAAACCTTCTGCCTGTTCCTGTAGGTGGTAGAAGTAGTGGGTTCAGAAATCACTGTCGATGAGGAGTGTTTCTGCAGTGCATCTTGTAGATGGTACCTTTCCATGCCAATGATGGAGGAAGTGAATGTTTAAAGTGCCAATCAAGAAAGCTGCTTTATCTTGCATGGTGACAAACCTCTTCAGTGTTTATGGAGATTGACACATGCAGGCAAATAGTGGTATTTCATCACACTCTTGACTTGAATCTTGTAGACAATGAAGAAGTTTTAGAGCCTGCAAGTAACGCTACACCTTACAAAACCAAGGCTCTGGCCATTTTTTACAAGCACATTATTTATCTTCCTGATCCAATTCAATTTTTGGTCAACAGTAACAACTCTTCTTTTATCCTGGATGCTGATGCCAGGCATTTGATAATGGCAAGGCTGCTGAATGTTAAGCAAGGTTGTATCATGTCTTCTTGATGCTCACACTCATTGCTGGACACTTGTGGAGCAGAAGTTACTTGCCATTTATCAGCCTGAGAGTGAATTTTGTTCTGGTCTTACTGCAAACAGGCAGAGACAACTTTATTTTCTGAGAAGCTGCAAATGGAACTGAGTATTACACAATCATCAGTGAACATTGCCGCTTCTGATCCTATGATGGAAGAAAGGTTATTGATGAACCTTCTGAGCAGTCATGAAAACCATCAGAAATTAAAGAAATCATAACCTAATTTTAAATGAACTGAATCCAGTAATGTTATTTGCCCTCCTCAGCCCAAGCCAGGATATTTTTCAGGTCTTACTGAATTTGAATATGGACTTCTTTGGTATCTGACCGGCTATGAATGGTGTTAAACATTGTGCAATCATCATGATGGAGGGAAGGTCATTGATGAAGCAGCTGATGATGCCATTACCCTGAAGGTCTCCTATGGTGATTTCATCTCAGCCCTAAATGGTTAATCCTTTCTTCTCAAACTGTGTCCACAAAAAATCTAAAACTTGTGTATATGTATATATATATACATATATAGAGCTTTTCATGACCACCAGAAATTTCAAAGAGCTTTATTCAAAGGAGTGCATTTGAAGTGTAATCACTTGCAGTTTAGAAAATGCAGTAGCCTATTTGCGCACAGCAATTGATGCTGATCACATAATCTGTTTTTGTGAGGTTGATTGAGGAATATATATACATATAGAGAGAGAGAGAGAGAGAGACTGTGATGACTCCCTGCTCTTCTTCGAGATGGTGCCATTAGATCTTTTACCCTTTTTTTTCATATAGTCATAGATTCATAGAGGTTTACAGCATGGAAACAGGCCCTTTGGCCCAACTTGTCCATGCCACCCTTTCTTTTAAAACCCCTAAGCTAGTCCCAATTGCCCACCTTTGGCCCATATCCCTCTATACTTATCTTACCCATGTAACTGTCTAAACGCTTTTTAAAAGACAAAACTGTGCCCGCCTTTACTACTATCTCTGGCAGGTTCTTCCAGACACCACAAACGTTTGTGTGAAAAAATTGCTCCTCTGGATCCTTATGAATCTCTCTCCTCTCACCTTAAACCTATGTCCTCTGGTTTTAGACTCCCTTACCTTTGGGAAAGATATTAACTTTCTAGCTGATTTATGCCCCTCATTATTTTATAGACCTCTATAAGATCACCCGTCAGCCTTCTACGCTCCAGAGAAAGAAGTCCCAGTTTATCAAGCCTCTCCTTACAACTCAAACCATCAAGTCCCGGTAGCATCCTAGTAATTTTTTTTTTAACTCTTTCTAGTTTAATAGTATCCTTTCTATAATAGGGTGACCAGAGCTGTACACAGTATTTCAAGGGCAGCCTTACCAATGTCTTATACAACTTCAACACCTGTATTCAATGCTCTCACCAATGAAACCAAGAATGCTGAATGCCTTTTTTACCACCCTGTCCACCTGTGACTCCACTTACAAGCAGCTATGAACCTATACTCTGAGATCTCTTTGTTCTGTAACTCTCCGCAACACCCTACCATTACTGAATAAGACCTGCCCCGGTTCAATCAACCAAAATGCATCACCTCACATTTATTTAAATTAAACTCCATCTGCCATTCATCAGTCCACTGGCCCAATTGATCAAGATACTGTTGCAATCCAAGATAACCTTCTTTTAGGCTGACCAACCGGAGAAAATATCCCCCTAACATCTACTCTTAGGATTTCATATTTCAATGACATCACGTCTCGTTCTCCCAAACTCTGGGATATGAAGGCTTAGTCCACTCAATCTCTTTATTTCTTCATGAGCTCCAGACGACATGGACTGTAACTCCAGGCCGTGTAGGATGATATGTGATTCTCATACACAAAGCTCTGTGGGCAGCAGCACAAGTTGGACAATTCCAGCTTTGTTTGCTTGTTGTGGACAGACTGGTGAGGGGAAAGGTACTTTTGATGCTAAGCATTTATCATAAGCATTAGATAACATACAAAACAGGGTCAAACTGAAACTATATAAAGGAAACTATATCATACTTACTTGTTTACACAATAATCATCTCTCTTCTTTTCACAAGGCTTATATACGAATCCTACGTTGCATTCAAAAGCTATTCAAAGTGATTTAAAAATAAGTAAGCATTCAGAAAAACCATCAGAAATTAAAGAAATCATGACCTAATTTTAAAACTAGTAATGCCAGTACCCTGGTACAAACATTAGCACACACACCCACTGGCATTTCTAAACTTTGAAATTGAGGTTAGTTGTATTTTCTACCAGAGAATGTTCTAAAATATGCTCATGCAGTTTTTTTTTAGTTCTTTGACTGTAATATGTTCTTTAGCTCTGATGAAGAGTCATCCTGACTCGAAACATTGGCTCTATTCTCTCCCCCACAGATGTTGTCAGACCTCCTGAGATTTTTCAGCATTTTCTGTTTTTAATTCAGATTCCAGCATCCGCAATATTTTGGTTTTATCTTTAGGTCTATTACAGAGAAAGCAAGTTTTGTTTAAGAAGTTTGGGAGTGAAACAGAATAAAACATTTTGGGCACGTGAAATAGAACCAAAGAGGGCGACCTTGAGCCCGTGCTCGCCGTCCATGGGAATGGTAGCGGGGGCTCAAGATCTAGCGAAACCACAACTGGCGTGAACCTGATTTTAATACATTTGAATGCATTAACATACTATTAACTATCCTCCTCACTGTATATGGAGCCCAAACGGTGCTAACTTTGTTAAAGTGACGTCACATTTGCACAATCTACAGCAGTTTCACTCAGCTGTGAACCTGTTGTGGAGATTTCCCAGGAGAGAGGGATGTGGTCAGGCAGTGCCTTGGCAATTGGCAACCTATGCTAGGGGCAATGTCAGGGGCAGACCCTAGTGGGAGCCTCATGGGGGGGTAGGGGATGAATCATTTATTTGTGGTGGTGGGGTGGGGGCAGCGAAAATAGGAGCTCCAATGTGTGAGACAATGGGGTGCCATCATTGACTGTATGGGGGTGGGGGGGGTGGTGAGAGGTGTGCCAGCACTGACTGCTTGGGGTTGCATGTCTTGTCCAGGTACATGTTTATCCTCTTCAAGTCTTCCTGCAGGAGGGAGACACCAACTCTATGTTCACCCTGCCCATCTGCAGACACCACAGAAGACACTGGCGTTGTCATTTCTACATCCGACATCACGATCAGCAGTGGGCTTGGGGGAGGATAGGTCCAATATTAGATGGGAAGGGGGAAGGGGGGAGGGGGGAGGGTGCCATCACTGGCTATGTGGGGTGGGGTCTGTTGGCTGTGACTGTTTGGGGGAGGAGTTGGGGTGCTGGGTCTAATCATGAGTGAGAGAGAGAGAGAGAGTGGTGAATGTTGGCTCTAGTCATAGATGGGAGGAGGATGGTGGTGGGGGGGACAGGGTGGGGGAGAGTGGGGGTGGCAGTGAATGCCAGCTCTGATTGCAAGGGAGAGAGGGCGTGGGGTGATTGCAGGAAGGGGTGAATGCTGGCTCTGGTTGCAGGGAGAGGGAGGAATCCCTGAGACCTCTGTAGTGAGGTGAAAGGGAGGTTACTTTTTCCTCTAATTGGGGTGCCCTTTAAACTTGGCACCCTGATCTCAGTGCAGCCAGGCTTTTCCAGTATGTTTAGGCTCCGCGCCTCTACACAACAGTGTGAAGCACACCCTTTTTTTGATAGAGTGTCATAAGATCTGGAGAGAAACATGTCATTTTTCTAGCTGGAACCAACACTGCCATTCTTTTGGTAAGATTGTGCCCACAGAAACAAATTTTGGTCTCCTCACATGGATTTAAGTAGATGGACAGAGCAAAGATTAGTCAGGAGGAGGGAGGAAGGAGAAGCCAATAATTGATTGCATGTCTTGTCCAGGTACATGGTTATCCTTTTCAAGTCTTCCTGCAGGAGGGAGACACCAACTCTATGTTCACCCTGCCAATCTGCAGACACCACAGGAGACACTGGCATTGTCATTTCTACGTCCGACATCACGATCAGCAGTGGGAAAGTGAAGCTTGAGGTGGGGTATTGTTAGAAAGTCATGCCATATATTAGCAATGGCCTCACTTATTTAGTGGGCTGAAATCACTGGTTGAGTTTTAGAATACTGAACAAAAGTGATTCAGTGACTCAAAACATCAGCTTCTAAGGAAGGAGCAGGGGAGGAAACGTTTGCAGGACGGTATCTTAAACATTCTAATGCCATTGAAAAGTGAGCCAGGCTATTCAGAAGAACCCATCAAAGACAATCGACTTGGAGGAATGCAAATAACCACAGCCAGAATTCTCTGGTCTCGCATAACCTACTACCTCTACCAATGAGAACGAAGAATCCCAGTCACAGGCGAGTTCAGAGAATTCAAGCCCACATTTCCCAACCCATCCACAAATCATTCAGACACTCACCTACATATACAAGTAAATGGGGAACATGTCATTGGACAAAATTACTTTGGACAATGGGCTATGGTTGAGAAAAGAACACTCCCAGCCATAATCTAATCATGTCTAAAGCAGGAATCGGGAATCAACTTGCTATGACCTTGTTTGGGTAATTGGTCAGATGGAGAGAAGGGATCATGTGATGAGCCAGCTAACCCTTGTTTTTGTTTTTTATAAACTGCTTTTTTCCAAGTCAGAGAGCCTAAGAAAGTATTTTAACTGAGTACTCTCTCTCTCTCCATCGATCTTACAATCTTCCCTGGCTGTTAGTTGAGCATTCACACAGTGTAGGCAGTATTTTAAAAATCAACCCAACAGTTACCGACTCCAGGAGAAAAGATATGTTATCTGTCAACATCTTGAAATGGTCTCAGTGCACGAATCCAGAAATATCATCAAGCCCAGTTTGAAACTACCCAAGTCATCAAAGTACAATGTTTGTATACCAGAAATTTTATTGGACTTTTAAAATCTACTTAAGCTATCCTTTCTTTTGTACCTTAGCAGTCTGTGTGTATGCTCTTCGAGGCATATATGGGTGGGAGTAGAAGTATTTTAATTATTTTTATTTGAAATCTTACCTTTTTTTGCCAGGAAGGACAGAAATGCTACTCCTAGATCCACAAGAAAAGTCACAGCCTCACCTGCGAAGGACTCCAAACCATTGGCCTCACACCCCCAATCCTGCCCCCAACATATCTCAAACCTTCCCTCACAAGACCATCCTGAAGTCTCTCCCCGGGACTACCTGCTTCTGAACATGCTTTCCTTTGAAATCAACAAATCTTCTCCAACTGAACATCTCCAACCAGCTAGCCAGGCAGTTGCTGCTTTCTGCCTATTTGGGGATGATTTCTGGAAACATATAGGTGGGGCCCAGGCATTAAAATGCTCCAGGCTGAAAATCAGGGCAAGCAACTTACTCCATTTTTCCCTTTAATACCAGCTGACCCAAGATCCACATGGGATCAGGATTGTCCCCAAGTTCTCACATTTATTAAAATAAGCCATTGACTGTTTCAAAGCTGTATTTTCTTAATAAAGTTTGATTTGACTGTTTTCTCAGTGCAGGATACTCACGGCATTCATCAGTCAAAGATCTCCAGTCAACACATGTGTTTTCTCTGCAGCTGATGGCAGCTGATTCAACATTGCCACATTCCAGTTCTGTAGAGTTGGTCAGGCAGTGGTCAGTTCTACAGGTTTTTTTGTAACGCATAAGTTCCTTTGGGTCACATTTTTCAAATGCTCTGTGGAGGAAACACAAATATCACTGAGAAAAAGCCACAAGACTGTGAGCAATATCTTATTAAATTTCAAGTTACATTTTTAGTTAATTCTAGGCACCAATGTGATGGCTAAAATGACAGTTTATTTAGTTGAAATGTTAACTAAATTGACACTTCAACACATTAAAAGAGTGAAAACCACATTTCTTTTAGGGATTTTTTAGGGATTATCAATTTTTCTCTTTCTTAACCATTTTACAGATGTGTGCATTCACAAGCTAATGCATCACTGCAGAATCTATCACTGTGTTTCTCATTCTAAAGATGAGGAACCGATCGGAAAGTGCAGGACACAGGGTTGAATAGGTGAAAGGAAGAAGCCAGGAAGAATTACGTACAGAACACCCACAGATAATGTACGCTGACACACAGAGGCAAGAGTCAGTTTATAACTACTGCCTTGACATTCAGCAGAACCTCTCCATCCAATGAGATAGTTCATCATTTCCCCCCCAAAACGCTCCAGCCCCTCCCATTCCCTCCCCCCAACTTCATATCTGATTTTCCAAGTAGAGAAAGTTAGACAAATGAGTTAATAAAAAGTTTCTCATGAAAACTCTCCAGAGCGTGACCTGTTAGTTCTACAGCAGTGCAAGAAATGCATGGTCTCATGTTTCATTAGGTTTGGAAGAGAAGAATTGATGATGTGATGCATATTGTTGAGCCAACCCAGCAGTATCTGTCTTTTTCTCTCCAATTCTACAATTATAATGTTTGTATTTATACAGCAGTTTATCAAATCATGTACCTTAAAACACATTGAGTTAACAAAGGAGAAAGCTCAGCACTTCAACACAATGAGCATTGTGAGATTGGAAGTAACCACTGAGGGCAATATAAAGGTACAAAGGTGTACCTATGAAGGTACAAGTTTCTATCTGATGCATTAACCAACAAAAAAATCCTGTCAAATGATTCCACAAGTGGGCAGCTGTCACGAGAACTGATGTTCATGGGATGTGCATGTTCCATTACTCCATAAATAATCACCAGACTTCCTGCTGACCTTTCAACAAATATTACTCCCTAGTCACATGGTGCAAAATTTCTAACTGCCTGACAAGTTCTGCACACATGAGGATGGCGTCAACCAGGATCTTGGGTTCATGTTACACTATCTGTAACCTCCATGGCTTGCCTGGGCTTGCAAAATCTCACTAATTGTCCTGGTTGGAGACAATACACATCTTTTTAACTGTGCTTAACCCTCTCTCCACTCAAATTGTCAGTACCTTTAAGACTTGATTACCTGTAAAGAATTGCATTCCCACCATTATCTTGTAAATTGAGTTTGTGTCTGTATATGCCCCGTTTGTGAGCACAGCTCCTCATTCAACTGAAGAAAGGGCGACACTCCGAAAGCTCGTGCTACCAAATAAACCTGTTGGACGTTAACCTGGTGTTGTGAGACGTCTTACTGTGCCCACCCCAGTCCAACAACGGCATCTTCACATCATGACGAGGTGGGACCAGATGTGGGTGACTCCATGGTTTATTTCTGCCAGCAAGCACACTGGGCTCCCTCCCATCTGCCACCAGGCCGTTTCATTCAGGCTTGGAGTGGGGTAGGGATTGGTGATGGCTGCCTGCCCACAAACAGTGGGTAGTCTGCTAGGCCAATTAATTCCAGTTCCCAGGCACCATCTAGAATTTTCCAGTTGACATGCAAGTCCGTCAGTTGAAATATGGCTGAGAATTTCAGGTGCCGCACCCCTCCTCCCGAGAGCAACAAACTAGGAGTTGGGAGCAGAGAGGGAGAATCTGTCCAGTTTGGAAACACAGTCCCTCACGCTCACAATAACCATAGGGCCACAGCTGTGATCACCTGGTGGAGGGGATGCCCCTGCACAACTCAAGTCTGGAAGCTGTGGCGTTTTTGTACGTTAAAGAGTTATGAGGCTTTTCAGTAAGTTCGTCCATCTCGAAGTGCCCACATTCTCTCCTGTCTACCAATATCTCTGTGCTGGAGGGGCTCCTATATTCCCTCTTACCTCGTGCGCCTACATGAGTGGTCAGCATTCACCAAGGCCACCGACTGGCCCGTGCATTAAATGTCCTATCAGGCACCAACAAGGGTGTCACGACCTGGAAATGCTCCCCACCTCAGAGAGCAGCGCCAGAAGGAAAATCAGCCCATAGACATTTGAAAACTATCTTTGAAATGTATCAAGTTATAATTTAAAGTTTTACTTACGGCCCTGAAAGGATCTCGCACACTGGTGGCATGTCACAAGGTGGAGGAGTTGGAGATGGTGTACAGGTCTCGTTCTGAGGAGCTGACTTACAATACGGCTTGCTGGGGTCATTAACCTTCCAGTCCAATGCTGTTTTGTGACAACAGTTGGAGCTTTCTATTTTGCCATCTGGTCTCATGCAATCATCAGTGGGAGCATTTGTGCAAGTACCTGAGAAAGAGGGAAAAAAAATGTGAAACATTTGTCCTAATTGCATGACTAACATCAAATCAGCAGCAACTTTACACTGCAATGGAACATAAATATGGCAAGCAATGTATTCAGAATTTGTGAAATCACATACCACACTGTCCTTGTGTATTATTGAAGAAAAACCTTCCAGCCACCATGATTCTAAAGTCGTGAAGGCTAGCAGTGATTGTTGTTTTAATCTCACTGAAATAAATACGCAAAGATCTGGAGTTCTGTTGCGTGACACTTATTTCACCTGCTGCGTAGGGAATTTCCATTTCATTTCCATCAACTGTTAGCTGCAAGATTTAAAACACGGTTTTATTCGAACCATCCCGAATGAGCAAGCAGCCTATCACGTCTCCAACATTGTAAATTTGGACATTGTTAACTATAACAAAAGCAAGATGTTGCGGATGCTGGAGATTCAGAACAAATCCTGAAAATGCTGGAAATACTCGGCAGGCCAGGTGGCACCTGCGGAGAGAGCGAGATGGTGAGAATTTTATCAGCCCTGCGTGCTACAGGAATGAGGCAGTAGGGTGCAGGTAAGATTGCAAGGAACCATGGCAAGAGACTCCCTGACTATGTCATGCAGTCAGGGCATTTCACTGATGGAAACGGATAGGTTTCTCTCCAGGGAGGTCACTTGACTTTGCAGAAGTCCTATTAAAGGCTGTTTTACCACGTCACTGGCATCTTGCAGAAAGCAGATCAAGCTCTCCAGAGCGGCAAGATGATTGTCTAAATGTCTCCCAAAGGATCAGCTGAGAGGCGATCATTTTTTTTTAAGCGGGGAAGGCAGCCCTTATGCGCCAGTAATTTCCTCAGAAGGTTGCCCCCTCTACCATCAATAGATTTGTTATTATTCAAAAACCTTGTTGGCCTGTACTGCTGGAGGCTGCAGGAAACATGCCTTTCCCTACAGTGGCTATGTTCTCTGGTAGCACTCAGCACTTTGTGCTGTGCAGCCAGCCTGACCGCATGGCTCCTGGTGACACAATGAGACGTCTCATTCAGCCACAATGCCGGCATCTCTACATCATGACACAATGAGCTGCCATCCATAAAACTGTCGGGGGAGTTCCGTCAATCACCCATGTCTGTTGCCAATACACACTTCTGATGAATGTCAGGGTTTTATAGGTTTTGGCAAAATCCTGCCCAATGTTGCAGGTTGATGATCATAGAATCAAAGGGCCCGATTTTACCATTTTGATTCTCAGTGCTGAACCTGGGCATGATTGAGATCCCACTTGTAAACCCGCTCTCAGGTGCCCCCATACACACTCAGCCTGAACAAAAAAGTCACAAATCTGAATCGTGCTGTGGGTGGGGCTTATGGAACCAAAACGCTGCAACTCTGATTGGTGCCTTTAACTGTGCAAGTGCAGTGAAAAAAATTTGAAAAACATTCTCCTGCCACATTGCTCCCAGGCCACTTTTTTGCATACAAATGCATTTAAATTGACATCGCACCCATTTCAGTAGCAGTCCCAATCGCGTCCATTTTCGGGCCTTGGTAAAAGGGGAATCGGTGCGGGCGCAGATCGCTCTATTCGTCTCATGCCCGATTTTACAAAGTTTTAGCACCAAAAACGGGTGCAATGCAATGGTAAAATTAGGCCCATAGAGTCTGCAGTGCAGAAGGAGGCCATTTGACCTACTGATCCTGCACCGACAACAATCCCACCCAGGTCGTATCCCCGTAATTCCAAACATTTACCCTGCTAATCCCCCTGACTCTAGGGGGTAATTTAGCATGGTCAATCAACCTAACCCACTCAGCTTTGGATTGTGGGAGGAAACCTGAGCCACCCGGAGGAAACCCACTCAGACATGTGGAGAATATGTAAACTCCACATAGATAGTCTTCTCTGGAGCCTTCAACATGTTATTGATGAAGACGAACATCTCGCCAAGGCCAGCCCCACACCCCCACTTCTTGCCTTCAAACAACCGCACAACCTCAAACAGGCTATTGTCCACTGCAAACTACCCAGCCTTCAGGAGAACTGTGACCATGGTACCACACAACCCTGCCACAGCAACCTCTGCAAGATGTGCTAGATCATCAACACGAATGCCATCATATCACATGAGAACATCATCCACCAGGTATACAGTACATACTCTTGCAACTCAGCTAACGTTGTCTACCTGATATGCTGCAGGAAATGATGTCCCGAGGCATGGTACATTGGGGAGACCATGCAGATGCTAGGACAACAGAGGAATGAACACTGCTCGACAATCACCAGGCAAGAGTTTCTCTTCCTGTTGGGGAACACTTCAGCAGTCACAAGCATTTGGCCTCTGATCTTTGGGTAAGCGTTCTTCAAGGTGGCCTTCACAACACACAACAACGCAGATTCACTTAGCAGAGACTGATAGCCAAGCTCCACACACACGAAGATGGCCTCAACCGGGATCTTGGGTTTATGTCACACTCTGTGTAACCCCCATGACTTGCCTGAACTTGCAAAATCTCATAACTGTCCTGGCAGGAGACAATACACATCTCTTTAACCTGTGCTTAACCCTCTCTCCACTCATATTGTCTGTACCTTTAAGACTTGATTACCTGTAAAGACTCACATTCCAACCATTATTTTGTAAATTGAGTCTGTGTCTTTATATGCCCTGTTTGTGAACAGAAATCCCACTCACTGAAGTGAGTGCATGAAGGTGCAGTGCACTGAAAGCTAGTGGCTTTTGCTACCAAATAAATCTGTTGGACTTTAACCTGGTGTTGTGAGACTTCTTACTGTGTTTACTCTATCTATGCCCCTCACAGGTTTACACATCACAATCATGCCACACCTCAGTCTTGTTTGCTCCAAGGAGAACAACTGCAATCTATTCAATCTCTCTTCAAATCTAAAACTGTCCAGCCAAGGCAACATCCTGGTAAATGTCCTCTGCACCATTTCCAGTGCTATCACATCACTCTTATTTATGGATTCCAGAACTGTACACAATGCTCTAGCTGCAGCCTTGCCAATATTTAATATAGTTCCAGTATGACCTACCTGCTCTTAAATTCTATGCATTGGCAAATAAAGGCAAGGATATCATATGTCTTCTTAGCCACTTTATCCACCTGTATTGCTACTTTAAGGGACCTCAAGTGTACACGCACATCATGGTCCCTCTGATCCTTGGTGTTTCCCAGGATCCTGCTGTTCATCATATATTTCCATCCCTTGTTTGTCCTACTCAAGTGGATCACCTCACAATTATCCAGATTGACATCCATTTGCCATTGATCAGCCCATCTGACCAGCTCATCTATATCTTCCTGTAATCTAAATCTATTCTTCTCACTATTTACCACCCTACCAATTCTCATTTCATCCATGCACTACAGGTCAACCCTCTTATATTCAAGTCTGAATCATTCATATTACTCACAAACAGCAAGGGCCTGCACTTGTGTTCAGCGGGACCCCACTGGACACAGGCCTCCAGTCTTAAAACCAACCTAAGACCTCTGCTTCCTACCACTCAGCCAATTCTGGATCCAATTTGCCGAATTCCCTTGGATCCCGTGGGTTTTTACCTTCGCTATCAGTCTCCCATATCGGACATTATCAAAAAATTTGCTGAAGTCCAAGTACAATAAGAAGTCTCACAGCACCAGGTTAAAGTCCAACAGGTTTATTTGGAATCTGTTGGAGCTCTCAGAGTGCTGCTCCTTCATCAGATGAGTGAAGCTTAGTTCATAAACATGACATACACAGTTTTGGTCAGACATGACCTCCCCTTAACAAAACTATGTTCTTGACTAATTCCTGCCATTCCAAATGCAGATTAATTCTGTTTCTCAGAATTGCTTCCAACAGTTTCCCCACTCCTGAGGTTAAACTGACTGGCCTGCAGTTTCCTGGTTTATCCCTTCCTCTCTTCTTGAATAATGGTACCACATTGTCTGACCTCCAGTCCCCCAGCACCTCTCCTGTGGTCAGAGAGGAACTGAAAATACTGCCACTTACTCCCTTGCCTCACTCAATAGCCTGGGATACATTTCATCCAGCCCTGGAGATTGATGTACTTTTAAACCTGCCAGACAATCGGGACTTCCTTTCCGTGTTAATTTCTTTAATAGTATCACAGTCCTTCTCCCTGATTTCTATATCCACATTGTCTCTCTCACTAATGAACACCAACACAAAGTAGTCAGTCACCATCAACTGGCGTGTTCTCCATGTTAATACCTCTATCAGTCAAAGCACTTGTCAATCAATCAACATTCTCTTCTCATTCATCATAAATACTTGTTTCCCTTGACTTTGGTATGTCTTGCAAATTGCCCTGAGGATGAGAGCAAAATGAAAAGCTTTGACAAAAATGACTATATTTTCAGCAATACTGCCGTGAGGCGGCTTTAGCTGCACAAACTGGAATTTTCCTGTAGGAAGGCTATCCTTGCTGAAGCATGGCCAGCAAAAGCTGCTTAACAGACCAGGTGAGCATCCTCCGGAGACATTTAAAGCTTGCCCCTGGTGCTGACATGGGAATGTATCCACAATTGCTGTCACAATCCCACCACTTCTTCCTGCACGTGCTACCCCTTCACAATGGATGCCAGGTAGCCAATTCTATCTATGAACTTTTTAAAACTGCTAAAGAAAAGGTTATTTATTAGTCACAAGTAGGCTTTCATTAACACTGCAATGAAGTTACTGTGAAATTCCCCTAGTTGCCCACTTCGGCACCTGTTCGGGTCAATGCACCTAACCAGCATGTCTTTCAGGCTGTGGGAGGAAACCAGAACACCCAGAGGAAACCCATGCAGATATGGGGAGAACATGCAAACTCCACAAAGATAGCGACCCAAGCTGGAAATCGAACCCAGGTCCCCGGTGCTGTGAGGCAGCATGCTAACCATTGTGCCAATGTGCTGCCTACCTTGAGGGTTTGTCACTCCACTGTACATGCATTAGCAAGCTAACAGTCTCTCAGTGTCTGAGGGCTAACTGTTGAGCCTGCAGTGTTAGGAACCACCCATTATCCTTAACAGGATGTCCAGCATACCCCCAGCCACGAATTGGCCATTCCTCCAAAAAAGGTGTTGACTGGCAATACCAACAGGTTAGGACTTGGGCATTCTCCTGACATCAGGTTCCCAAACACAGGATGAATGTCTAGGCCATGGAGTCCAATTGTAGTTCCCCCATCATTCTGGTTGGCGCAGCATAGACCAGTAACTATGCGATCGTACATTTTAACAGCTCATCACACAACGCATTTGGATTCAATCAGTTATTTCTGTTTATACATTGCATTGATATGTGGAACTAATTGAGTATTAGGCCAATCAATTTCATGTAAGTGGAAAGTACTGCTAATATAACTGCAGAATACTTACCACAAAACCTCTGTAAGTTAAGACTGTCATCTGAATTCCTTTGTAAAAAATATTTAGCCCTTTTGGACACGAGAAGGGCAACGGAGAAATGCATTGATAATTATCCACTTGAACTGTGAAATTATATTTTGGATATTGTTCTTCAACAAGAACGTATGTGCAATCCTTGAAGAAATCATAATCCAGCCCATCGAAGGTCAAATAGTGTGGATCTCCCCATACCCTACATTCACCTATAAAGTAAGCAGAATATGGTTTGTAAGGTTTAGTTTTGTGGTGAGGGAAATGAAATAAATAGCTCTAATGATATAGAAATTAGATCAGGCAAGAGGTACTAACATCCACATTCCCAAGACTGGCAGCCACAATCATTTATGACTGCAATTGGCTTTAAGTAATGAGGACATGCAGGCTTTTCTTGTTTGCATTGTTTTTTTATAACAACACGTCCATCCACACATTCTTTGATCATACAGTCTTCAGTCCACGATTCATTGAGCTAGTGAAAGAAAGATAAAAGCAAATTATTGTGAATGCTGGAATCTGAATCCAAAAGCAAAAATGCTGGAAAATCTCAGCAGGCCTGGTAGCAACTATAAGGAAAGAAAAGAGTTGACATTTCAAGTCCAGATGACGCCCCCCACCCCCCCCCTCACCTTTACTTCTCCTTTCTCCTTTTTCTCTATTTTATCTCTCTCCCACACATTCCTCCTTTGCCCTAATCTTCACCTGTCACATCTTACCTTCTGATTTCAGCTTCTCTGCCATTTGGCCATTCACACCTTCTATTCTCTCTATGGCCTGCCATTAACAGTCTTTCCCCTTGGTTTTGTGGCTATGACTCATCTTTTGCTCCCTTGCCCCACAGTATAAATATCTCCCACTTTCTATGCCTTTCAGCTTTGACAAAAGGCCATCAGGGTTTGAAACATCAGCTCTTTTCTCTCCTTACAGATGCTGCCAGACCTGCTGAGATTTTCCAGTATTTTTTTCTTTTGGAAAGAAAGAAAGACTTGCAGTTAAGTGGATTAAATTCATCATCACCAGATGTCTCAAAGCTCTTTACAGCAACTTAAATACCCTCAAAGTCTAGTTACTGTTGTAATGTAGGAAATGCAGCAGCTAATTTGAGTGCAGCAAGCTCACACAAAGAGCAATATGATAACGAGGAATGATATATTTTTTGTTATGTTGATTAAGGAAGAACTATTGGCCAGGACACTGGGGCTATCTCCACTGATAGACTTCAAGATGGTGCCATGTGATCCTTTACATCTGCCCGAGCAGGCAGATAGGTTCTTGGTTTAATATTTCATCCGAAAGACAGGGGGGACAGTGAGTCTCCCATCCCGCCATGCTAAAAAATCAGCGCAGCGGGCCAGGAGATTTAAGTGGCGCCCGATCCGCAGGATCCTTGTTAGGCATCCGGCCCCAAGCGCATCTCCCAGTGGAATATTTCAGGCGCCATCAGCTCCAAACTGGCGATAGGCACGGAGCTGAGTTATACATGCAGCAGACAAAAGAAGACTAAGGAAATTTGTCATGTCAGCTACGACTCTCACCAACTTTTACAGATGCACTATAGGAAGAATTCTCTCTAGCTGTATCACAGCGTGGTGTGGCTCCTGCTCTGCCCAAGACAGCAAGAAACTGCAAAGGGTTGTGAATGTAGCTCAATCCATCACACAAACCAGCCTCCCATTCATTGACTCTGTTACACTTCCTGCTGCCTCGGCAAAGCAGCTAGCATAATTAAGGATCCCACGCACCCTGGACATTCTCTCTTCCAACTTCTTCCATCGGGAGAAAGATACAAAAGTCTGAGGTCACGTACCAACCGACTCAAGGATAACTTCTTCCCTGCTGCCAGCAAACTTTTGAGAGACCTATCTTGCATTTAGTTGATCTTTCTCGACACTCTAGCTATGACTGTAACACTACATTCTACATTCTCTCCTTTCCTTCTCAATGAGCGTTGTGCTTTGTCTGTATAGCACGCAAGAAACAATACTTTTCACTGTATGTTAATACATGTGACAGTAATAAATCAAATCAATTTAATTATATTTTGAATATCATTAATGGGTACAGGACTAAGGTCTCCGGGCCCGCTAACCTCACCCCTGCTACCAGGAGTATTTCACTCTTGTGGGGTTTACAGGAGCTCCCCACTGCCCGACCCTGCTGGAGTGAAGGGGCGGCAACAGAGGTCTCCCAGAGAATTGAGCACTGGCGGGGGCACCCCCTTGGCATTGGGACATTGTCAGTGCCAGCCTGGGCGCGCCACTGTGCCCAAGGGGCCAAGTACCAAAGCCCAGGGGCATCTTGGCAATGCCCACTGGGCATGGGGCAGTGCGAACGGACCAGAGCCCAAGGGTGTTGCACCTAGTGGGGGACAGGGCCTGATGGGTGATCCCACCACAACGCTGCAATCAGGATATCGGTGGGGGGAGGGAGGGAAGCTATAATCGGGGGTCGGCCATCAGGGTGAGGGGGGGGGGGTTCAGCTTCTTCAGGGGAGGGGTTGGAAATGCAGCAGGGGGAGGTTGCAGCTGCCAGGGGGGTGGGGAGGGTAAAGCACGGCGAGTGGGGGAGGTGGGGAGGATGTTGGAGATCGGGGCGGACTGAGGCAAGGGGGTGGTTGGGGCTGGGCCTGGGCATGTTTTGAGGGCAGCGATCGGTCCATGGGGGAGTGAGAGGGATCCCCCTCTCATTCAGTGCTACTCTGCTGGCATCTCCAGCGGGAATAGGCCCTGCCCCTGGATCTTTTATAGGATTCAGACTGACACACTCTGCAGTGCACAGAGTGTGGGAGATTCTTGAAATCCCACTGGAAAAATAGCACAATTTACTTCAGTTTTCACATGGATTCAACACTTAAAATTTTTCTGGGGGAATCCCGGCTCGGGTTTCTGACAATGTCGCACTTAGTGCTGCATTACAGCATTAGTGTTGATTTTTGTGGTCAGTTCCTGAGGCTGCATTTTACATGCCCGTGTTGCTGGGTGTGTTTCCAGCATGGGAAATATAAAATAGGGGTCTTGCCTCAACACTTTCCCACCCATCCACAAATTCACCCCATAATCTGGGGTAGGTGCCCAGCTGCAGAGAACTGGGTGGGTTCCAAAATCCACAGCCATTCTGTTAGATTTAATCAGATAATCAAGGTTCAATTGGACAATTTGCAAAGGCAATTGTCCCTGAGGAATAACTATTGTGATAACCCCCTCACTATTCTGTAAACAGTACCATGTGATCTTTTAGATTCAACATCATAAAACATGTGTCGTGGGAAGAAACCTGGAAATGGGCAGCCCAATTTTATTAACCAAATTTATCAAGGGATAGGAAGGAAGCTCGGAAGGGTTCAATCTTTGGGGCTGCTGTTTGCATATTGGAGGTGGCTCACTTTACATAGAACCGCCCCCCACTCCCCCCACTTCTTCCTACACATCTATTAGTTGCCAAGTGAAACTAGTATCTAGGTCTTACCTGACATCTGAACATACTGTAGCAAGTTGCTCAAGATAGAGAAAATTCAATCTACATCATTCCAGAGTTAGTTTTCAACAACTCACATTTATATAGCACCTTTAACGTAATGAAAAGTCCAAAGGCACTGCTTCACGTGAAACATTCATGTGAAACATTCATTATGAAACAAAATATGACACTGGGACAAATAAGGAGATATTAGAGCAGATTACCAAAATCCTCAACAGAGAAGTAGATTAGTGTACTACTGTCTTAAAGGAGCTAAAGAGACAGAGAAGCATAGAGGGTATTACAGTACTTAGGGCATGGTGACTAGTGGTGTAGCAATTAAAATTGGGGATGCACAAGAGGCCAGAATTAGAGAAGTACAGATAGCCCAGAGAGTTGTACGGCTGAAGAATAGGGAGGCAGAGGCGAGGCCATAAAGGATTTGAAAATAGGGATGAGAATTTCAATATCAAGATATTGTTTGAGTTTTCACTCTTACAATTGGTTACACCATACAGGTTTGATATCAATGTGAGGCCTTAAAGGTTTTGCATCAAATTCCAAAGTTCAGAAAGTGCTGAGGGCCCTCTCTGCTGGTACCAGCACTGTTTGTTGCCATTCCCAAAACACAGGTTCTATCCCAAATCACAGTGCCAGGGTCAGTTACATGACCTTGATGAATACATTGGATTTGCAAAAACATCCATTGCAGTCTGGCAGTTAGAAAGCTGTGGCAGAACCATTCCAATCACACAGCAGAGAGGAGACCCAGCAAGGATCTGACAGGAAAAAATGTCATTAATGGATTGTGCAGGTCTAATAAAAGTTCAGGATCCTTCTAAAGACCTTTGGCAGGGTTTTCAACTGCTGTGAGATATTATGATCATAAGCCTTTTAAAGGAAGTATCATTGAAATTTCCAGGGACATCCCAGAATCATAGAACAGAATCATAAAATCCCTGCAGTGTCGAAGGAGGCCATTCAGCCCATTGAACCTGCACCAACAACAATCCCACTCAGGCCCTATCCCCATAACACCAATTATTTATGCTTCTAGTCCCCCTGACACTAAGGAGAAATTTAGTATGACCAATCAACCTAACCCACACATCTTTGGACTGTTGGAGGAAACCAGAGCACCCAGAGGAAACCCACATAGACATGGGAAGAACATGTAAACTCCACACAGGTCCCTGGAGCTGTGAGGCAGCCATGCTAACCCCTGTGCCACCGTGCCATAGAAACTCCCATTGACAACATCCCTTGGTTAGCAGCACAGTGAGAAGATTTCTCTTGGCTCCATTGGAATTTAGAAGCCCAGTGTAAATGGAATTGAAGCCCAATCTAACCAGCTTTCATTCCAAGTTCAGGCAGGCTCTAAGCTCTGATCTATTTGGATCCAGGAATTTCCAGACCATAGCATCAATACGTTCTGAAGTTCAGTGCTCATGCAATTGGAGGGCAGATAATCATACCAGTAAGCTTTGGTCGACTAAGCTCCAGGTTTCCTGCACACGTTTTGAAAGTCCTTTGAACTGTCATTTAGTGGATGACTAAGCTAAAGTTCTCTATAGATTGTTTTGTGAACAATATTAGCCAGCAGAACGTAAGTGGTTTAACAACTTAAGTTAATGGTGCCGGATAGTGAGGAAAGTATTTCCGAACAGAACGAAAAGCAGATTGACGTCCATTGATGATGGCAAATGGGTCTTTGCCAAAAGCGAAACAAAAGGGAGAAGACTATTTAAGAAGTATAGGAGCAACCATTTGCAGAGACATTTAGATAGTGAGAAAGAGTATCACTTATTCTGATTAAACATAGACTAATATTAAAGAGTGAATCAAGTGGTCAAGAAAAGTATATATATGTTGAAAGTTGTAGCAGAATGAAATATGAGTTGCAGGTCTTCTTTTTGAATTATCTTCTCGAAGGCAAGTCCAGCCCACAGTGTCACAATTTTCACTGCTGGCAGAATAAAGGATCAAGTCCCAGGTCCACTATGCTGGTCCACACTAGCCTCCCAAGGAGTCTGAGTTGCTGTGGCAACAAATATACTGCAGCCTGAAATAATAGATAAAGGTAATAGAGGCTCCAATTTCTTCCCATCACACAGCTGACTTGGAATCTCTCACACTCTAATCACCTGCCATGTGAGGATTTTCAAGTTCAGAGCCAGCCTGCTTGACTGGATTAAGAGTGCACTTTCTTCAGCCATGCAAATCATGGATTGGAACTCGAACCTGGAGCCTCTGGCTCAGAGTCAGGGACACTATCCACTACACCACAGAGTCTCCGGCTATGGGGTTAAAGCCATTATATCTATTTCCAATAGAGAAATAGATAAGTGTTTGAAACAGAAAAAGATGGGGGTGAGGGGGTGTGGCGGCAGTGTGAGGGGTAGGGGGGTTGCTGCTAAATGGCATCCTTGCTTACAGTTAGCTTTTATCACTTTACAGAGTCAATCATTATCAAAAGGGAAACAGAAAATAATATGGGTAACATGGTCTTGCATGGGTTACATAAATAGTTGTAGCAAAGAAATTAATGAAAATCCCTAGGTTGAAGTTTATTCATTTGGGCTTAGTTCATCGATAGAAGATAAGAATTCAAGAAAAGTAAATGAAATCTTACAGATTGCTGCAATGTAATATTTTTGTTGAGAAGAAGAAATATTTTTCTTTCAAAAAAAGTCAAAATTGTAAAATCTTTTTCATGCAGTGTAATGAATCCTAATCTTTCGCAACATGTATTTTAAAGCAAATTCTTACCTTCTTGCATGGAGTTGATGTTGTAGTGATGATTGTGGGGGTGGTTGTGGGGTTGGTTGTAGGGGTGGTTGTGGGGGTGGTTGTAGGAATGGTTGTCAGGGTGGTTGTGGGGGTGGTTGTAGGGGTGGTTGTGGGGGTTGTTGTGGAGGTGGTTGTACTGGTGGTTGTCGGGATGGTTGTGAGGGTGGTTGTAAGGGTGGTTGTGGAAGTGGTTGTAGTAGTGGTTGTAGGGTTGGTTGTAGAGGTGGTTGTAGTGCTGGTTATGGGGGTGGTTGTAGGTGTGGTTGTGAGAGTGGTTGTGGGGATTATTGTCGGGGTGGTTGTAGGGGTAGTTGTAGAGGTGGTTGTAGTGGTTGTTGTGGAGGTGGTTGTGGGGGTGGTTGTGGGGGTGGTTGTAGGGATCGTTGTGGGGGTGGTTGTGGAGGTGGTTGTAGGGGTAGTTGTGGAGGTGGTTGTAATGGTGGTTGTGGAGGTGGTTGTTGTGGAGATAGTTGTGGGAGTGATTGTTGTGATTTCTATGCAACATACTCTAATTCTGTAGTCAAGACACATGAGACTAATATCAGAAGGTGATGGGGTGCATTTGAGTCCTTGTAAGTCACATGTCACGTTGTCAGCTGTTCCTGAGATTGGCTGGTTGGGATTTTTAACAGCTTCACACTGAATGTGATTATATGATTCATCAAAATCACATAGGTTTTCTGTGGATTCTTGATCCCCTCTGGATATTATATTTGGTGTAACTCTATTGCGCCATCTTGACCAATAACCTGAACAAAGCTCTACTGTAGTTGTTGTGGTTGGGGATGTTGTAGATATTGTGGTTGGGGATGTTGTAGATGTTGTGCTTGATGTTGTAGTTGGGGATGTTGTAGATGTTGTGCTTGGGGATGTTGTGGTTGCAGATGTTGTGCTTGGGGATGTTGTAGATGTTGTGACTGGGGATGTTGTGGCTGGAGATGTTGTGGTTGGGGATGTTGTGCTTTGGGATGTTATGGTTGGGGATGTTGTAGATGTTGTGCTTGGGGATGTTGTGGTTGGAGATGTTGTGCTTGGGGATGTTGTAGATGTTGTGGTTGGGGATGTTGTGCTTGGGGATGTTGTGGTTGGGGAAGTTGTAGATGTTGTGCTTTGGGATGTTGTGGTTGGGGATGTTGTAGATGTTGTGCTTGGGGATGTTGTGGTTGGAGATGTTGTGCTTGGGGATGTTGTAGATGTTGTGGTTGGGGATGTCGTGCTTGGGGATGTTGTGGTTGGAGATGTTGTGCTTTGGGATGTTGTGGTTGGAGATGTTGTGCTTTGGGATGTTGTGGTTGGGGGTGTTGTAGATGTTGTGGTTGGGGATGTTGTGGTTGGAGATGTCGTGCTTTGGGATATTGTAGATGTTGTGGTTGGGGATGTCGTGCTTTGGGATGTTGTGCTTGGGGATGTTGTAGATGTTGTGGTTGGAGATGTTGTGGTTGGGGATGTTGTGCTTGGGGATGTTGTGCTTGGGGATGTTGTAGATGTTGAGGTTGGGGATGTTGCACTTGGGGATGTTGTAGATGTTGTGGTTGGAGATGTTGTGGTTGGGGATGTTGTAGATATTGTGGTTGATGTTGTGCTTGGGGATGTTGTAGATATTGTGGTTGATGTTGTGCTTGGGGATGTTGTGCTTTGGGATGTTGTGCTTGGGGATGTTGTAGATGTTGTGCTTGGGGATGTTGTGCTTGGGGGTGTTGTAGATATTGTGGTTGGAGATATTGTGGTTGGGGATGTTGTAGATATTGTGATTAGGGACGTTGTAGTTGGAGATGTTGTGGTTGGGGATGTTGTAGTTGGAGGTGTTGTGGTTGGGGATGTTGTGGTTGGGGATGTTGGAGATGTTGTGGTTGGGGATGTTGTGGTTGGGGGTGTTGTGCTTGGGGATGTTGTGGTTGAGGACGTTGTGCTTGGGGTAGATGTTGTGGTTAGGGATGTTGTAGTTGGGGATGTTGTGGTTGTAGATGTCGTTGTTGGGGACGTTGTGCTTGGGGATGTTGTGCTTGGGGACGTTGTAGATGTTGTTGTTGGGGATGTTGTGGTTGGGGACGTTGTGCTTGGGGATGTTGTAGATGTCGTGGTTGGAGATGTTGTGGTTGGGGATGTTGTAGATGTTGTGGTTGGGGATGTTGTAGTTGGAGATGTTGTGCTTGGGGACGTTGTAGATATTGTGGTTGGGGATGTTGTGGTTGGGGATGTTGTAGATATTGTGGTTAGGGACGTTGTAGTTGGAGATGTTGTGGTTGGGGATGTTGTAGTTGGAGGTGTTGTGCTTGGGGATGTTGTGGTTGGGGATGTTGGAGATGTTGTGGTTGGGGGTGTTGTGGTTGGGGGTGTTGTGGTTGGGGGTGTTGTGGTTGGGGGTGTTGTGGTTGGGGGTGTTGTGGTTGGGGGTGTTGTGGTTGGGGGTGTTGTGGTTGGGGGTGTTGTGGTTGGGGACGTTGTGCTTGGGGTAGATGTTGTGGTTAGGGATGTTGTAGTTGGGGATGTTGTGGTTGTAGATGTCGTTGGGGACGTTGTGCTTGGGGACGTTGTAGATGTTGTTGTTGGGGATGTTGTGGTTGGGGACGTTGTGCTTGGGGATGCTGTAGATGTCGTGGTTGGAGATGTTGTGGTTGGGGATGTTGTAGATGTTGTGGTTGGGGATGTTGTGGTTGGGGATGTTGTGGTTGGAGATGTTGTGGTTGGAGATGTTGTGGTTGGGGATGTTGTGGTTGGGGATGTTGTGGTTGGGGATGTTGTGGTTGGGGATGTTGTGGTTGGGGATGTTGTGGTTGGGGATGTTGTGGTTGGGGATGTTGTGGTTGGGGATGTTGTGGTTGGGGATGTTGTAGATATTGTGGTTGGAGATGTTGTGGTTGGGGATGTTGTAGATGTTGTGGTTGGGGATGTCGTGGTTGGGGACGTTGTGGTTGGGGACGTTGTGCTTGGGGATGTTGTGGTTGGGGATGTTGTGGTTGGGGATGTTGTGGTTGGGGATGTTGTAGATGGGGATGTTGTAGATGGGGATGTTGTAGATGGGGATGTTGTAGATGGGGATGTTGTAGATGGGGATGTTGTGCTTGGGGGCGTTGTGGGGGATGTTGTGCTTGGGGGCGTTGTGGTTGATGTTGTGGTTGGGGATGTTGTCGTTGATGTTGTTGTGGTTGGGGATGTTGTGGTTGGAGATGTTGTAGTTGATGTTGTTGTGGTTGATGTTGTTGTGGTTGGGGATGTTGTTGTTGCTGGACTTGTCACACTTGCAGTTTCTAAACAAAAAGATCATAATAGATAATTAGATTACTAACAAACCAATTGATTTAGAGTATCAGCCATATTTTTCAATAGATTACAAAATAAACAATTTCACTTCATTTCAAAAATATAAATTAGTACAATGATTTGAACATACTGCATTGTTGATATTTCAGAATATTGACTCATCAGACTCTAGGCTAATGTAAAATATGCTGAAAGATGAAGTTCTTATTGATGCCATCAGGAACAAAATGGTTGCCTGGTGTTTGTGGCAAAGTTTGTGCCATTAAAGGCTATCAACCAAAAACTTAGATCAACTATATTAATTACATTTTCCTTCTGAAGGAATAAACATCTACAGGCACGAGTGGCAAATAAAATATTAATTTAGAATATACATATTGACTAACAACAGAACACAGGAAATAGCTGCAGGAGTACCGAAGGCCCTCATAAGCTTACATGACCAAGTAACATAGAATAGAGTCATAGAGTCCCTACAGTGCAGAAAGAAGCCATGCAGCCCATTGACCCTGCATGGATAACAATCCTTCATAACCTGGTAAAAAATTTACTTAACATTCTTGGCATGTATAGGAATTAAGATTTGAAACAGGTTTATAACTTGCAGCTATTTTCACAAATCCACATGCAATATCAGAGAAAGGTATTCACCTGTAGAAGTGGTGGTCGTAATGGTTGTAGCTGGAGAGGAAGAGAAGTTATCTTAGTTCTTTACATAGCAATCACATTTGCTGAGTTTGAGCATCACCATCAATAGCACAGTTTCATCATCATGTATAAACTTAATCTTTCAAAGGGTGCAGATAAAGTGAGGGACCTAACCTCTTCAGCTTTAGCCACAGGTGGTTCAAAAAACCATGATTACTTTAAGTTGCTGCACCATTGCCATTTTGTGACAAATACCGGGTCAGTGCCCCTGGAGAATGTCTCCAGTTTGCATATTCACTTTTACACCAGTCACTAGCCGCCCTTAAAATGTATCCCCATTAAGTTTCTACCCATAATAAAATTAAGAATTTGTCACACTGCTGTTTGATGGATTTCAGCACGATGATTCCAAAATGGGTAAGAGTTCCACAGAATTAGACACAGAGAAACATTTCCTACAGCATTTCCACGTTTCATTCTGTCACATGCCTAACCTAGCTAGTGATGTTGCATATTACTCGCGTTGCAGGTTCTCCTACTGGGTCTCCCATCTTGGGAACCACTTGATGGCCTTAATCAATGGCAAATGCTGAGGAGGTCAGTTAATTAAGCCACTCCAGAACAGTCCAACAGCAGCACAACCCTGACCTGGGCAGAGTTAGGCAAACAACTCTGCCCATCATTTTACAGATGTGGAAATTCTTTACCCACAATGGCTGACACCAACATTTGCCTCTGTGATGATTTACTATGGTGTCTGATTTACTGAAAAGTAAAGTTTACTCACCACAATTGATTTTCCCTTCAGTGCATGTGCTGTAAAACATTAAATATTTAGATGATTTAGTTTAGGAAATAAGGGGCCCAATTCTTCTAACGCTGACATGCTAGTTTTTTTTGGGCATCAGGTTGGAAGATGCACATGTCGGCCACTTTGCAGGTTCCCGGCGCATGTGTCTCCCACAGCTGGAGAGTAGGCACGGTCGAGACCACACTGGAAACCAGGTGGAAGTCCAGGTAAGTGATTTTAATCTGTTTTTAATCTATTGTAAATGTGATTATCAGGCCCGGGATTGAATTCTCCAGGCCCAAAGGACCCTCCACCGCATCAGGAGTATTTTACTCCACAGGTTTAGACTTTTGGGGAGCTAGCAGGAGACCCCACTGGAGTGAAGGGGAGGCAATCAAGCAATGGGGGGCATGGGCAGTGCCAAGGGGCAGGGTCTGGAGGTGGGGCCTCTTGTGGACGGGGCCTAAGGAATAATCGGTGGGGGTGGGGGGGGGGGTTCCCACTGACACTCTGCATTGGGATCAGTCGGGGCTGGAAGGAGGAGGCCAGAGATTGGGGTGGGCTGGGTAGGGAGGTTTGTTGTGGTGAGGCGGGGGGGGGGGGGGGGAGTCTGCCTCCAGTGGAGGCATTTGTCTGCTGGGAGGGGGTCAGTGGGGGGGGGGAGGGGTCTGTTGGGGGGAATCATCACTACTGGGGAGGGTGGGGGTGGCTGGAGATTGCGGTGCTATGGTTTGGGGTGGTTGGGGGGTGGGGGGGTTGGGACATGCAATTGGGCCTCAGCATGCACAAAGGCCTGGAACTGTCAGACCCTGGCATGAATAGGCCCCACCCCACGAGCTTATAATGATTTTCACGATTGCAGCCTCTACAGTGCACAGGGTGTGGGAGATTCGAATCTGAACTCCCACTGAAAAAACAATTGTGATTTACACCATTTTCCCCACAAATTCAGCACTTGGAATTTTTTTTGGGAGAATCGCTCCCAAGATTTTTTTAAAAAATCCTTTATGTTGTCTTTATTTGGAGAAGTAGCAATCGGAGTTTTACTGCCAACTCTGCTTCCCTCTGGTGATGGAAAAACGCAACTTCTTGCATGTCTATCTGTACATCCAAAAAGTCATTTAAATTGTCATTCTCATTTGCTTTCACCTGGCATTGAAAATACTAAAATAAGCTTTCAAATTGCACTATATGGATTGATAGCATGTGTATATTTTGAATTATTCTTTGCACCAGTTATACTTATTTTATAGCTAACGTAGCACCAAAGCAGGTGAAGGGATGAGGATACTACAATAATAGCATCACTCTGAAAAGGCATAAGGAGAGGAAATAGCATTATTAGCTTCTCTTCGTGCTCCTATTGTTTTATGAACTATCCATGTCTTTGTTCCCATCAACCAAGAGTGAAAACATTTCAAATATTCAATAGATGACTGTATCACCCTCTTTTAAAATTTTTGGTTCCCTTATTAAAGACACAGTCAAAGTCACTTAACTAAAAACACATCCTTAAGGGTTCATCTCGAATTGTATAGCATGAAGTTGCCATTCTCAATGCAACATGTTTTGTGAATGAAAATGATGTTGAGTTATAACAAGTAATTTGCCCATTTTAAAACCTATTTGATTTGTCAGGGATTTTGTTTGCCTTTTCTTTCCCTTCACAGTTAAATGCATCTCAAATATTTTTTAAACATTGCAGTTAGGAAAGAAGAACTGAAATACTATAGCAAGTGGGTAATTGATCCAACCTGTCAATCAAAGCACTTGAAAAGAATCAGGTACCAAATGCTACTCTTCGCAAGTGAAAAGCCGAACTCCCCACTATAACTCAATCCCTGCTGTCCATCAAAGCCCTTCAAAGGAGCCAGATACAAGGTGCTACTGTCTGCAAGTGAAAGGGGAAGACCTCCAGTGAATCAGAAGGCCCACTGTCCAGCAAGCATTTGAAAGAGGCTTCAGAGCTACTGGCTTTATGAGAGAAAACAAAGAGATATTCCTGGTAAAACTGATGGGTCCTTTCTATGAGAGTACTTTCAAGAAGTCATTTAATACCTGGAGATTATGACATTAACTAATGTTAATTCCTACTGTGGGATGGAGTTTGCTGTGATTTTGAAGCCTTCCATGTATCCATGGGGCATGGATATCAAAGTGACGAGGTCACGTTAAAGGTTTTAAACAATGGAGATAATAATGAAGATCTTTACCAAAAAGGTGATTGAAATCAGGATTCTGAGAGCGAACAATCCAGACGTGCAAAAAGAAGCGCAGTCGTTGGACCACCATCCCATAAGGAGGGTGAGTTGAATAGGCTGATAGGAGGGTAAAGTGAATGAGATAATAGGTAGGGGAGCTAGGTAGAGTGATAAGGTGAGTGAGCTGGCTGGTGGCCAAGGTGGGTGGCTGTTAGGTGGGTGAGGTAGCAGGTGGTTGTAGTGGATGTATTGGGTAGGGTGGGTGAGGTGGTAAAGTGGGTGAGTTAGTATGTCAGTAGTCAAGCCTGAGATAATTAGATGGAGAGGTAGGTAGTTGGGTCAGATCAGGAGATTAGTTGGGTAGTCAGGAGAACTAGTCAGGTGGTTGTTGGGTGTTGAGGGGGGAGGGAATTAGGGTCAGTATTAGTGATTGGGGAGGTCATTTCTGTAGTTATCCAGATGTTAGACTAGGTTTCAATCTGTTTGACATTTTCTGGGTAACCATTCAATTAAATACCATGAACTTTCCGAAGTCTCCAACGCCACCCCTCATTCACATACATTCACAGAGGGTCTCAGGGAGCAGGGAATTGTCTGAGGGAGGTTTGAACTACCAGGACAATTCCCAAATAGTCCCACACATCTGATCTTCCACAGGGACCCAATGCACATCTTCAAAGGTACACTCAGTAACCAACGATTTGAAGACTGGAAGATTTGGAACATCATTGTTTTCATGACCCATTAGTAATAATACATAACATTAAAAATGCATATTTTAGATACCTTACCAATGTTCACAGCCAGATACTTTTTCATTTGCTTTATATATCTGACCCTCGTAATAACAGGTACAGTTATTTAGGCTGACGCATTTCATTGTATTTTCATCCAGATAAGGAGCACTTGCTGGGCACTTTGGATAGCATCCTAATTATTAGGGAAAATGTGAACATTAGGTGCTTAGAAAGTCTTTGTCATATTATCACAGTTTTATCATAATTATATCACAGTAAATAACACTATAGACTATTGTTTGTGACAGGTCTGGATTTTCATTCATATACTGTCTCCATTTTTTCTTTAATAGTTCATTATTTAGAACTCAGCAAAATTAATTAACTACGCAAATACATTTGACTTGATTTGATTTGATTTGATTTATTATTGTCACATGTATTAATATACAGCAAAAAGTATTGTTTCTTCCACGCTAAAAAGACAAAACATACCGTTTATAGAGAAGGAAATGAGAGGGTACAAAATGTAATGTTACAGTCATAGCTAGGGTGTAGAGAAAGATCAACTTAATGCAAGGTAAATCCATTCAAAATTCTGACAGCAGCAGAGAAGAAGCTGTTCTTGTGTCGGTTGATATGTGACCTCAGATTTTTGTATCTTCCCCGAAGGAAGAAGGTGGAAGAGAGAATGTCTGGGGTGCGTACAACTGGGCAATGTAAATTTAACTCATACAGATGCTTAATTCAATTCCCAAAAATATGAATTTTGAATCCCTACAAAAAATCTAATTTTTATTGGTCAAATGTAATAGAAGTAGAAAACCTGAAATTTCAGCACTGTGAATGCTTTTCTTTGCAGTTTTGCTGGGGCTTCTTTATGCTACATGCAATCAAATGTTTCAATGTCAATGTTTGCCACTCCCATCTCGAATCTGGAGTTCAGCTCTTTTATCCATGTTTGATCAAGGCTATAATGAGGCCTGCAGTTGAGTAGCCCCGACAGAAGACAAACTGAACATCAATGAGCAGTTTACTGCTGAGTAAGTGCCACTTGATACCACTGTTAATGATGGAAAGTTTAGGCTTTTCTGGAGATGCACAATTTTCCACATTGTCAGGTAAATGCTCATACTGCAGCAGTAATGGAATATACAAGATGCTCCTGATCTAGATTATTTAAAAATACGTCTAGTTCCAACAATGAGTTTTGTTCTGGAACATTGATGTGTCTTTTTTATCCAATTATGAAAATTCACAATATATCTCTTCCATTGTATTTCTTGTGTTACTGAATAAAATTGTTAAAAAATATTTATATCCAGTGCCACAAATTCACACAAACTCTATATAGTCCTACAGGTAACTGAATAAAATTAACAGACTGGATTGTACGGAATAAGGCAAAATGGCCACCCATCCTGCCCAAAACACCAGAAAGAAGCCCATCCCACTACCATAACATGCTGCCAGCAGACAAAACCAGGTAAAAGTGGGGCTGCCATCCCTCAGCAGGAGAATGGAACGTCTGCCATTCTGTCCCACCATAAACAGCTGCCTGCAAATCTGATTGGCCAGCTGCTCCAGCAGTCCCGACAGCACAAGAGCTCAGTAGTGGGCACTGCTGGGACTGCAAGGAGGAGAAGAGTGAAGAGGTTGTGGTAGAGCTGGCAGTTTAAGTCCCAAGCATTTAGAGTTAGAAAATCACAGAGGGTGGAGAGGGGTTGAGGGCTGGGTTTTGGAGGGCAGGCAGCGAGGGACAAAGGGATGGGAAACTAGTCACCTGCTTCATATTAAAATACGTAGAAAGAAAATGAATAAAGCAATGCTTCTGGCATATCTAAACTATGGCCGAGGTATAAAATAATATCACCTTCAAGGACAGCGGAGAGCTTTTTTCGAACTGTGTGGTCACTGCATGTTTTTGCTGTCAAAGTTCCACATGGCTGATAGTGCCAGCTGCATTCATTGGGCCTGTTGTAAAAGTCACAATACACAGCTGCAAAGTAAAATAGCAACAGTTAGTGCAAAATAATCAGAAAATTGATCCAGCACCCAAATTAATACCTCACATCAAAGTCAACAGTTAACACTACTCCAAAACTATGCTACAGTTTTGGATAAATCATTTCACTGTGATAGACAGATTGATCTCCAAGGTCAAGGTCATCACTGGAAGTTAATGACTCAAAAGTCTGTAATTCAGATTAATCAGAATTCCAGCCATAAGCACAAGCCAGGCAAGTGCCACTGTAGAAAAACTAATGCAAAATTAAATATCAGAAAATGGTCAATTTGCCTGTTACCTTCACCCATAGATACGTATCTTCATTAAATCATGCAGCAAGCCCTCTTGAATTTACCCAAAAGTTTCAGGGAAAATCAAAAAAATTAGACTTACGACAACGTTCTGGGGTTCTCCAGTGAATACAAACACCAGCTTTGTTACAAGCTTCTGCATACATTGCCACTGCTGTACAGAAACCCAGATATTTTCCCTCCATGTCACAGGCACAAGCTTCCTTAATGCAAGCATCATAGTATGGTTCTGGGTTTACCTGATAAAGGTGCCACAACACAGCGTCAGTAAACATATGGATGGAGTTTAACAATATTTCAATTAAAAAATAATGCAGAAGGCCACATTTACTTCACACATTGTGAGCATTACCATTCAAGTGGACAAATTATCAGGTCTTTTATACAAGTTAGTAGTACTCCAACCAACTAGCTTTCTTTGTTTCCCTCCTCTCTTGTTAATTTGTTTCCTTGCCAAGATTTATCTCAACATCCAATGATGCAAAACACTGCACAAGCAGTGTAAGGGAAACAATCTGAGGGGGCACATTCTTTTGTACATTCTTCCCGTGTCTGCATGGGTTTCCTCCAGATACTCCTGTTTTCTCCCACATTCTGAAAGACGTGCTGGTTAGGTGCATTGACTCAAACAGGTGCTGACAAGGACTGTGGCGACTAGGTTATTTTCATGGTAACTTCATTGCCGTGTTAATGTAAGCCTTGTGACTAATAAATGAACTTTACCTTTTAAACCATGAGGTCAGTGGTAGTAAACTAACTGGAACAGTACATTAACATGTCTTAATCCTAGCACAGTCAGCACAAGATTGACCAAGCAAGCTCCTCCCAGGGTAGTGTCCTGGGTCGCCTGATCTGTCCATGCCCCCAACCTTAGCCTCAACCAAAGTCCCCACACTCTGACTACTGAACTACTCCTTGAGAGACAACCCTTAATAAGAAATGTCAGTTCAACCTAAGCAGCATAACCATTATACTACACTCCAAACATTAACTACCTGAAATAGGAGTTTTATATCCCGCCTGCTGCCCTGCTCTTGCAGTCATGCTGGTGATATAGTTGCTGGTCAATCTTAATACCCCAGTTTGTAGTTGGTGAAGAATTCAACAATGATGCTGATGTTGAAGATTAGAAACAGCTACTTTGTTGACAATAATCAATAATCACAGTCTTAGTGATGGCGTGCATAATGGTAATGTCACTGGTCATCCAGGGGCCCAGGTTTATGCCCTTGGGATATGGGTTAAATCTCACTATGGCAGCTAGTATAATTTGAAAATCTGGAATATAAATCTAGCCTTAATAATGATGACCATGACAGATTTCATCGACTGTTGTAAAAACCCATCTGATTCATTAATGTCCTTTACAGAAGGAAAACTGCTATCCTTACTGGATCTGACCCACATGTGATGCCAAACCCACAGCAATGTGGTTGACTCGTAATTGCCCCTTGAAATGGCCCTGCAAGCCACTCATTTGAAGTACAACTAGGAATTGCACAAATGCTGGCCTTGCCAGAGACACTCATATCATATGCAAGTATTATATATGTGGTCAGTAGCACAGTGGTTAGCACTGCTGTTTCACAGCCCCAGGGGTCCAGGTTTGATCCCTGGCTTGGGTCACTGTCTGTGTGGAGTTTGCATGTTCTTCCCATGTCTGCATGGGTTTCCTCTGGATGCTCCTATTTTCTCCCACATTCTGAAGGATGTGCTGGTTAGGTGCATTGACCCGAACAGGCGCCGGCGTGTGGCAACTAGCGGATTTGCACAGTAACTTCATTGCAATGTTAATGTAAGCCTTACTTCTGACTAATAAATAAACTTTACCTTTTAAACCACAAGGTCAGTGGTAGTAAACTAACTGGAACAGTACATTAACTTGTCTTAATCCTAGCACAATCAGCACAAGGTTGACCAAGGAAGCTCCTCCCAGGGTAGAGCTTGAATCCTGGGCCACCTGATCTGTCCATACCCCCAGCATACATATCAGAAAGAATAAAGACAAAATGTAATACAAAGATTTCCTACAGCTACTCATTCCAAACCAATATTCCCTGTATTTTTTTTTGTTTTGCATTGACAGTTTTTTCAACGTGTGGTTCACAGGTGATACTTAACCTGGACCGAGATCTTCCAGCTGGCAGCTGCACATGTGTGTAACTTAGCTGAGCTGTTAGCCTAGGCCTGAATTATCAGGTTCTGCTGTTTGCTGGCAGAGGCTGCTTCAATATCAGGGCAGTTGTGAATGAAAATCAACATTGGTCAATGAACAATCCTACTCTTCAAAATATGGTGCACAGAAGGTTGTTGAGCAAGTAGCAGAGGATTATGAGGACTGAGGAAGTCTTAAAAGGATAACTTGGGTATCGAGTAATTGGCTTGCACCAAAAAAGCGACCACCATACATTGTATCTGGAAAGACTCTGGAAATGTAAATATTCTCTCCCTGGCTAGTACTGAACTCAAGTGTGCTGGAACTCATTGATGCAAAATTAATCAAATGTTGCCTTCATGCTCTTTGGCAGCTACTGCCATGTTCCCTCTGGTATTCAGTTCTTATATTGATACCCCAGTAAAGGCTGTGATGCGAAAGTGATCTGCAAGTGAATTATTGTTCTAGAATCTGAACTGTGTTGATGAGCAGGTTATGGGAGATGGAGCTAGATGTTGTTTAATGGCACAAGTTATTTTTCCTTCCACTGCCTTACCAATGGAGACTGATAAGGTCATTTTTGACTGAAATAGATTGTCCTATCTTTGTGAATATGGTAAGTTTTTCACATTGTTGTGTGGGGAACATTGTCAATGCAGCATTATGACAGGTCAGCTAAAATGGCAGATGGTTCTGAACTCAGGTAGTTAGTATTTCAGCCAGTATATTGCCAGGATCCATAGCCTTTGTTTGTCTTCAGTTTACTCAACCACTCCTTAAGATCAAGGGAAGTGAAATATATTGGCTGGATAATGTCAAGGGAACCTCAGGAAGAGGCATATTAAGGTAATCAACTCAGCATTTTTTGCAAAAAATGTTTGCTAATGTCAGCCTCATAAACAATGGTTCCCCACAGAAAGTTAATGCCGGGAGTAATGTAGATAGCTTTAAGGTGAGATTTCAGCCCTTCCTTGAATGAAAGTCCCACCTCTAAGAACTGCCAGCCAACTGGCACCAGCCATCAGGAGTAGTGGGGCACTCCAGATCTACAGGCAGTCCTCAGTGCTGAAGAGACCAGGCATATCCAGGATTTGGGGGAGGGGGGGGGTGTGAAAGTATTAGAAAGGGCGGAAGGCTAGTTTCAGAGGCTGGGAAGGAGGTAGGGAGTGGGTGGAATGATATGGATTTGGTGGAGCAGTATTTTTGATAGGTTGAGGGCCCCCAAAGGAGGTCCACCCACTTGCTCATAACCAGCCAATGCAGATAAAATTGTCAGGCATCCCACATGTCATGAATCCTTCCTGGCATGGATAGAATACCCTAAGATGAGGCCCTGAGGTCACCATTAATTACCCCAGTAGGCCCAAATGCAGATAGACTTCCCTGATCCCTTACAAATTTCAGACAAGTCTAGGAGAGCACAACGGACAGTGGTTAACACTTCTGCCTCACAGCGCTAGGGACCTATGTTCAATTCCGGCCTTGGTTAACCGTCCGTGTGTGGAGTTTGCACATTCTCCCGTATCTATGTTGGTTTCCTCCTGGTGCTCCAGTTTCCTTTCCATAATCAAAGGATGCGCAGGTTAGCTGGATTGCTCATGATAAATTTTTGCTCAGCGTCCAATGTTGTGTAGCTAAGTGGCTTAGCCGTGGTATACACGCAAGTGCACTCTTGTTATTTTCACTCAAATAATTTGTTTTTATGGCTTTAAATATATCATCAATAATTGTCAAAGTTGCAATGATACACTTGGAACAAAGTTTCTTACCTTATTGTGACACTTTTTAAACACTTCGTTAGCATCTTTAATTATGGCACATTTTCTCTGTGCCCATGGAAGACAAAATGGGTTTCTGTCACAAGGGAAAGTCTGATTCATTGTATTAGAGCAGGACTGTGCAGATTTCCAACTGTTTCCAAATTCAATGATGTTTTTCACGATGGAATTAGATTTTGTTGTGAGATCATCTTCCGTGTCGTCATTGAAATTTCCACAAAGGCCACATACTTTATTCTGGTATGAAAGTTGCAAATAATCAAAAAAAAATTAAGGATACTAATCTAACATTTCAAAATAAATCTTCGGAATAAACTACTTTTGTCAGACATGCTCTGGAGGTCAGAACTACCTGTCGACAGAGGAAGACCATTAATCTGAGAAACCATTTAATCACTGTGATCGTTGCATCATCACTTATCTGTGCTCAGGTAGCCCATCTCAGCAGATATGGCAGCAACATGAGTTTTGCATTGCTGGGCTAGGCAAAGAGACAGGGAAGAACATCAAGTTGGATTGTCACAGCTGACCATTAACTGGTGGCAACAGGCAAAGGCCGTGTTAATACTGGGTTTGACTCGCCAACAAACCTGCTGACCTCTCTTCTTTAGGGTCACCTTGAAAAAATAACCAATTGACCCAGAGCATTAAGTGGGAACAAATCCTTCTGTGACACAGTCCAGCATCTTTGCGAAACAAAGACAGAAAACTGGGAAAATCATATTTTGATTTCTGTGGACTAGTTGTTGCTGGATTGCATTTACGTCCCTTGACTGGGGTCATAAAATCTGTTACCTATTCATTAGCACCTAATTATTTTGTTCTAATCTGCAAATATCTGACACCATGCAGGTTAATTTACTTCTGAGAGTATGCTAGAAATTTGAATGCACATTCTTATTTCAGTTGCTTCTTCAGAGCTTTACAGTACAATTTACTTCTCAAATTTAGTTGAGTCATTAATGTTGTTCTCTGCCTCCCATCATACATTGGAATACAAGAGTAGGGACATTATGCTGCAGTTATGCAAGGCTTTGGCAAGGTCAGGCATGGGGAAATGTGTGCAATTTTGATGTCATTACCTAAAGAAGGGTATACTGGCCTTAGAGGGGATATAATGAAAGTTCACTGGATTCCTGTGACAAAGGACTGAGTCAAATTGAACTACATTCCCTGGGGTTTAGAAGAGTGATAAATAATCACAATGAATGTGTAACATTCTTAGAGTCTTTGACAGCCAGGCTACTCCTGGCTGGAAAGGCTAGAACGAGGTGACATGTTGTCGGTATAAGGGATAGACTATTTAGAACTGGAATGAGAAAACATTTCTTCACTCTGACTATTGGAAATCTTTGGGATTCTCTATCTCACAGCTCTGTGGATGGGCTCAGTCATATATATAACTTTTACATTTGAATCTATTTAAGGCTAATATTGGAAGATTTTTGGGCTCCAAGGGAATCAAAGGAAAATGGGGATAAGATGGGAAAATAGAGAAAATATAGAAGGACAGCCATGAACGTCTTGAATACTGAACCTGGCTTGAGACCCATATGGCCTTCTACTTCTTCTGTATCTGTTTTTCTTACAGATAGAATATACTAATATTGTTGCATTGCTGAACTTCTTCTCCAATGAATAAAAGACATATATAAGTTTGGATCCCAAACATGGTTCCAAGATGACAAGAAGAAGTTCAGCAATGCAACAATATTAGTATATTCAATCTGTAAGAAAAACAGATACAGAAGAAGTAGAAGGCCATATGGGTCTCAAGCCAGGTTCAGTATTCAAGACATTCATGGCTGTCCTTCTACCTTTTCTCTATTTTCCCATCTTATCCTCATGTTCCTTTGATTCCCTTAGAGCCCAATAATCTTCCAATATTAGTCTTAAATAGATTCAACTGTAAAAGTTATATATATGACTGAGCCCATCTACAGAGCTGTGAGATAGAAAATCCCAAAGATTTCCAATACTCTGAGTGAAGAAAGATTTTCTCATTCCAGTTCTAAATAGCCTAGCCCTTATACCGACAACATGATACCTAGTTCTAGCCTTTCCAGCCAGGAGTAGCTATTTTGAAGAATGCTAACTACTTTATAGAAAAATATTTTTGAAACTAGTGTTATAAACCTGAAAAAGCCCCAAGTGCAGATGTTAACGACCTTGCTGCCTTCTTTCTAAATGTTTCAGGCGTGCATTTACTAGTCATGTGACACCAAGTTCTGGATCATTATCTAGTCACAGAGATAGATTCTGACTACACTAAGTGAAATTTCTCCAGATATATGATCTTCTTTATTCTTTTTTACGGGATGTGAGAATCACCAGTGAGGCCAGTATTTATGGCCCATCCTTCATTTCCCTTGAAGAGGTGGTGAGTTGCCTTCTTAAATTGCTACAGTGCAGGTGGTATAGGTACATCCACAGTGCTGTTGGGGGGCTGGGGTGGAAGAAGACGATTTTGACCCAACAACAATGAAGAAACAGCAATATATTTCCAAGTCAGGATGGTGAGGGCTTTGAAGAGGAACTTCCGGGTGATATGGCAGGGTATTCCCATGTGTCAGCTTCCCTTGTCCTTCTAGCTGATAAGAGTATATGGGTTTGGACAGTGCTATCTAAGGACTCTTGGTGAGTTGCTGCAGTGCAAAATGTAGATTGTACAGACAGCTGCTACAGCTTGTCAGCAATGGAGGGAGTGAATGTTTGTCGGAGGGATGCCAATCAAGTGAGCTACTTTATCCAAGATAGTGTCAAGTTTTTTAAGTGTTGTTAAAGCTGCACTCATCGAAATAAGTGGGAAGTATTCCATAATATTTCTGACTCATGTGTTGTAGATGGAAGACCAGCTTTGGGGAGTCAGGAGGGGAGAGCTACCCACCCCAGGATTCCTAGCCTCTGAACTACACTTGGAGCCACAGCATTTGTAATCAATTTCTGGTCAATGGTAACTGCCAGGATGTTGGTAGTGGGGGATTTAATGATGGTATTACCATTAAGCATCGAGGGGTATCAAGGGATTTTCTCTCACTGGAAATGGCATTTACGTGGCCCAAATGTTATTTTCCATTTGTCACTCCAAGCCTGGATTTGGTCCAAGTCATGTTGCATTTGGACATGGGCTGCTTCATATTCATTTATGCTAAGTATTTGGATATTCAACTGATTGTTCAAATACAATTTCAGCACAATATTTCTCTTTATATCACTCAGATAACCAATTGACTAATAACCCTTTTACCATTGTGTTGCTCCTGTTTTTGGGTGTGAAAACTTGCTAAAGTCAGGCGTGAGGCGAGTAAGATGATCGGTGCCCGTCTCCGTGCTGGTTCCCCCTTTACCAAGACTTGAAAATGGCGGAGATCGGGATTACGCAAGAAATGGGCGCAACAGCCATTTAAATGCATTTGTATGCATTTAAATTGACTTAATGGTCCTCAAGCCCAACCTTACCAGCACTTCCCTCTTTACCACTGTATTTGCCCATTCAGAATCAGTGCAAAGCATATAAGTCCAATTCAGGCACTCCGTCAGTGAGGGGTAGTGAGGAGGTAAGTGCCAAACATCTGATGGCTCTCCACTTGAGATCGGTGATGTGGGGGGGTGTGGTGAAAGGGTGGTCCGCTGCCACTCTGCTTGTGATCAGTGGGGTGGAAAGGGAGGTCTGCTGCCACTCTGCCTGAGATCAGTAGGGAGGAAGGGGGAAGGGCCTGCGATCAGTCTGGGTGGTGGGGGATATGGGGGATAAGGGGTCAGTAATGTTATGGGGATGGGGCAATGTCTATGGGGCCTGGGGGAAACATTATCTGGCCCAAGAGGGATGTGGGAGGGGTGCAGGATTCTATCTATTTTTTCTGCACATGAGTCGATCGGAGCTGCAGGATTTCGGTCAAGATAAGCCACGCCCATGGGCTTCTGCAGCGCAATCTGGACTTGCTGGTATTTTTGTAGGTACAGTACATATGGAGGCACCTCCATTTTAGATTGGGTGTAAAAATTGGATATGAAACACTTCTAGTTCCAAGTCCTCCCAGCACTTTGAATCAAAATGGTAAAATAGGGTCCTTCATGTCAAACTCGCATTTGGTTACAAGTTACATCAATTTGTCTGCTTTCAGAAATGGTGAAGAATCAAAAGGCATTAGTAAGAGAAAATATTTGAACTCAAAACTACACTTACCCTCCATTGTGCATCCAATGTGACTGTGAGTCTTGTGTGTTTGTCCCAAATCACAGTGATCCCATTAGAGAATGTAAGGATTAGATACAACCCAACAGTGTGGAGTGAATAGGAATCTTCCGAGCATTTTCCTTTCTGACTAACGTCTTTTAGAACTTTTACTTTGCCATCTTCCAAAATTAGTTCTTTATCCTATAAGAGACAAATGGATTTGAAAACATGATGCTTTATAATGTACAAGAGTATTAGTGGTCCCAAATGAAATTTGTATTTTGGAAAATACAAATTTACTAAAATAGCAACTTAACTACCTAATAATTGTAAATTAGAAAATATACCTCAAATAGAATTTTGATGTTCCTGGAACATGTCACTCCATCTTCACAGCATGCAACATTTTCCATTAGAATTTGGAATGTGCCTTTCTTGCCCTTGCAATGGTCCTGAAAATGAAGGTAGCTTTAAATACGTATGTCCCACTAAGTATATTCTGTATATTTTCAAATGGCTTAAACACTTCAACAATTAATATTACTATAGTATTAATATTACTCCAGTGTACAACAGTACAATGAAAAGAGTACTCGACACAATTTCAACAATAATCCATTGTTATATTTTAGTATTGTCACTGTGCCAGTTTCCCTGACAGAAAACATGTGCACAGCTCCAATTTAGGGAGTGCATTTACAGTGCCCAGTCACTGCAGAGATACCGCAGAAGTGGATGGCACAGTGGTTAGCACTGCTACCTCACAGTGCCAGGGATCGCAGCTTGGTTGCTGACTTGGGTGACTGTGTGGAGTTTGCATGTTCTCCCCAGGTCTGCATGGGTTTCCTCCAGGTGCTACAGTTTCTTCCCACAGTCCTAAAATGTGCAGGTTAGGTTGATTGCCATTCTAAATTGACCCTAGTTTCAGGGGGATTAGCAAGGTAAATATGTGGGTTGCGGAGAAAGGGTGGAATTCTTGTCAGTGCAGGCTCCATGGGCCAAATGGCCTCCATCTGTACTGTAGGGATTCTATGATTCTAAGTCAGCCTAAAACAGACGTACGGCTCCTTAAATATGCTAATCTGGAACTGCAAGCATTTAGTAAGTATTTACTTGAATGTGGACCCAGGAGAAACTGTTATGTCCTTCCCAGCTCCGTGTCAAATAGTAAGGCTGTTGCCAGTCACTCCCAAACTTACCTCAGCAGGTGTCCAGACTGTCAACTAAAATTCTCCCCACCCCCATTCCCCAGGGACTGCTGAGATACCCTTGTGGCCTCAATTGCTGTTTATGCCTCTCTCTCACACTGAAGCACTGAGGCCAGCAGACCACTGTGCCTTGGTCCTGCTGCTAAAAAGTGATGAAATGTCATTCTGTTCAAACTGATTAATTGGAAAAAAGCTGGGATGATGGTGTTGATGAGGGAATCTTGCTTAATGCAGTGAGTTGTTCTGATCTGAAATGCACTCATTCAAATACTAATGAAAGCAAGTTCAGTTAGAATCATAAAATGCCTACAGTGCAGAAAGAGGCCATTTGACCCATCGAGTCTGCACTGGCAACAATCCCACCCAGGCCCTTATCCCCACAACCCCACATATGATTGATTGGCCATGATTAATTGCCCCTCCTAATCACTTTGGGACAATTAATCATAGCCAATCAACTGAACCCACACATCTTTGGACATGGAAGGAAACTTGAAGCAGGCACGGGGAGAACATGCAAACTCCACACAAACAGTGACCCAAGGCTGGAAGTGAACATGGCTCCCTGGCGCTGTGAGGCAGCAGTACTAACTACTGTGCCACTGTGCTGCCCTTAACTTTAAATTGTAACTTTAAAAGGGAATTAGATCAATTTCTAGAGAGGAATAATTTCTAAGGATGTGGGGAAGGTGCAGGGAAGTGGGATGGGATTAATTGGATTGTTCTTTCAAATGCTGACATGAGCACAATGCTCTGAATAGCCCCTTCTGAATCAAATGCTTCTATGAAAGCTGACTTCCACAGGACTAATGCTCATAAACTCTGAAAGATTACACACATACATAAAAGTCAAAAAGGGTGGCAATGCAACCACAGTCAGCATCATTGGAGCAGATGGAAAACAAAGCGCAGTAAGGCCATCAGAGCCTGCCAGCTCCATACTTTCATTATTCAATGGCAAGCTGCGATATGAGTGGACCACAGTTTTGCTATTTGCTGTTGATGAGTGCTTTAAGGTAAAGGTAAAATGAGAAGAGGATGAACTATTTCTCACAGAGGGTAATGGATTTGTGGAACTTGCTTCTCCATAGTGCGGTGGAGTCTGAATCGTTGAATGGTTTCAAAAGGAGATAAATATATTTCTAATGAAAAAAAGGGCTAAGGGGATATGGGAACAGATGGGGAGGTGGATTTGACACCAAGGAGAGATCAGCCATGATCTGATTGATTCTCAGAGCAGGCTTGAAAGGCTCAATTTGCCTACTTCTGCTTCTAATTTCTATTAATTTCTGACATCCCATTATGAAAGCAACTCCCCCATCTCCCAGGGAGTGAGTGAGAGAGTGACAGAGTGTGAGTGAGAGAGTGACAGAGTGTGAGTGAGAGAGTGACAGAGTGTGAGTGAGAGAGAGAGAGAGAGAGAGAGAGCAAGAGTGTGTGTGTGTGTGTGTGTGTGTGTGAGAGCCCACCTCTGGCAAAAGTTCAAGGCGGTGGAAAAGCATCATGAAGTTGACATGACATGCAGTGTTACAAATTTCCAGAGTATAACCACCCCCCCCCCGCCCCATTCCGCTCCCCCCACCTTCCCCCGCCACAGCTCATCCCTGACCACCTCAAAAGCCACCTCTGCTCTGCAGGGCTGCACAATTCAGCCTGCTCAGCGATTCTTTACCTATATGCTCATATCAAGGCTTTTATTTTTGTGTCTGCACCATATCACTATTCTTCAGGGATCTTCAGGAATTGTAATATCTGCTTAGGATCTTAATGTAGCCACAACTAAAATCAATGCAAAGACATAATTCATTTCTTACTATTAGGAAGTCAAGTATTTAACCATGGTGACTTACCTGAACAAATATATATTCACAGTTACCCTCATAGGTGTAGCGCATCACATCAAATGTTGTGTAATGGCCTTCACCATAAACCTTGCAGGTCTTTGGACATTGTTTCTGAGTACAATTCCAAGTTCCGCCCAGGCAGGTGCTGTAGCATAAAAAACAAATATATTGGGTTCTACAACATTAAGGTGCCTTTAACATTGGCAATTTATCAATTTTGACATATGTTGAATCTCACCATTTGTTGCAATCCTTTATGATTTCTTGTCCTTCAGTATGACTCTCTCCTTCAAATAAACAAGGGCATTTTTCCTGCAGTACACACTTTCCATTTTCATCTTCAGCTTTACCAACTGGGCAGACGCAGCCAGGAACACATGGGTCTGGCTGTTAGAAAGGAGAAATTCCTCAGTCAATCCTCTATTGTTTAATATTGATGTCAAGTAACATGAAAAATATATAAACTTACGCTTATCAATGATGCCGTACTTAGGTTGCAATTACTGCATAAAGAAAACATGCACATACGCACACACACTTTAATAGTCGCAAGAGCCAGCCTACATGAACCCTCAAAGCCCCTTCAGACATTTAATAAGCATTCATGGTTTAGGTGGTTAAACTCCACTTTTCCCCATATCCTAGTCTTGACTATAATGAGTCACGGTACAGAATTTCAGAGATTCATAATGTTCTGAGTGAAGAAACTTCTTCTCATGCCATTTTTAAATGACCAGCTTCTTATCCTGAAACCATGAATTTTAACCAAGTCGGGTTGGCTTGGGAGCCCTTTAAAAATCGCAGGCAGATTCCCATTCTGGGAATTCCAATCCCAATTCTAGGCTGTTGAATTTTCAGCAATGCCTTTAAAGCATGATTTTGTCAAGTGCCCACAACTGGCATTCCTGAACAGATCAGCTCCATTGTGAGGATAGGCATGCCCTATTCCAATGCAATTTTCATGGAGTCAACTCCTATGTCCTCTCGTGCCCCCTATGCCAAGTTCTGCACCTTCTTTCCAGGCCTTCAGAATCCTTGGAATTTGTGTCAACAAACTTGTGAGAATGACCGGAGATTAGGGAGTCTGAGCTGCCAATCGAACAATGTTCCCTCTGGTGTACAGCTATTGTAATAACAACTTGGGCTGTTAGCCAAGTCTCAAGTTGTACACATGCTACTATACATGGTGTTCATTGTTTCTAGCACATGTACAGTGGATTGACGGACATGGAAATTTCAGAGCTTAGCGTAGGGCATATGAGGAAATACTTCCATGCCACCTCATGCTCCCCGACCACCTATCAAATCCTTCAAGCCCCCGATACTAAACTCATGATCTAAGAATTTTATACATTTCAACAATGACATTATTATTATTATTACATCTTATTCTTCTAAACTCCAAAGAATACAGGTCTATTCTGTGCCATTGCTCCTAATAAGACAGCTGTTTCATCCCAAGAATCAACCTAATGTACCTTCATGCACCTCCTCCAAGGCAATTTTGCCCTTCCTTAAGAAGACCAAAACAATATAGAGTACTCCACTTGTGTTTTCATCAAATTATTAAATAATTTCAGAAAAATCTCTTTCCTCTTAGTCATCAACCCGCTGCAAATTAGATTTAAATACAAGTTATCTTTCTAATTCCTTGATATACCTCGATGTTAGCTCTATGTGATGGTTCCAAATCGCTCCTCATATTTAGCAGTTTCACCCATTAAAAAATATTCTGCCTTTCTAATCTTCCTACCGATGTAGACAATTTCACATTTTTCCACATTGTACTCTGCCACCTTCTAACCCAATCATTCGACAAGGTGCTATCTCTCTGAAGCCCCTTATGTCCAGCTGACAACATATTTTCCCACATAGTTTAGTGTCATCAGCAAACTTAGGTACATTGCACTCAGTCTCCTCATCTAAGTTACTAATGTGGATCATAAATAGCTCAGGGCCAAAGCCAAAACCTTGTGGCACTCAACTAATTACTATCTGCCAACTAGAAAATGAACCATTCATACTCATAGTTTTCTATCCATTAACCAATCCTCAATCCATGCTAATGTATTACACCTTATCGCTAATATACTACTCAATGTGTAGCAATTCTCTAAAACCCCTCCCAACTGGCAAAACATTCAGTCCTGCTGGAGCAAACAGCAATTTAAATTGGTCACACTGCATCTACAGGCGGGGCCGTAAACTCCTGGCTTAAAAATATTTCATCCATTGATTCCCTCCTTTCTACACCCTTAAAAAACTGTCAAATATAATTTCCTCTTCATGAGCACATGCTTCCCTGCCTCATCATATTATGATTTTCTAAGTGCCCTTAGGTCCTATTCCTGTCATTATCATTAATCTGAAGCTAACCAGTCTGGAGCTCCCTGCTTTCTGCTTCCCTCCTTAAACAGCTGGATTATATTTACTATCTTTGTAACCATGGAGATTACTCTAGAATCTATGCATTTCCAGAAGTTATAAGTCGGTGATCATGAAAAATTGTCTTGCAAAACTTCACGATGTAACGAGAGAATTTTGTTCTATCTCTGTCAACAGATCGAAATATATCTCCCATTGTTTGGAATCACTTGTTGAAATATTTTATGTTCCTCTTCTATGTTGTATGCAAGTATGTATGGACTCTTTACAAGCATGTATTGTTGGACGTCACTTACACATGGTAAATTCAAGTTGCTGCATTTTTTCCCACAGTGTTTCTGATCTTCGTTTCCAGCCCTTGAACAATTAAGATATTCCTTACCCACAGGACACCCTAACGAAACAGAAAATGCAGGAAATTGTCTCATACAGGTCTAAATCACGCTTCCAGTAATGACAGCTTTAGAAGATATCAATAATTTACCTGGACTTTGCGTTGTGGAAGAAACCAGATGGCAAGTAATGACTCCTTCTATACAAAAACTAAAGAGAGAAAAGATAAGGATCTCTTTTCATATGTTTAATGGTACAACTTTGGTACATCGTGACAAGTATGCTTACCAGTCATCAACGCTCTCTCCAGATGCAATGTACATGCCCTTGTAGTAACATGAGCAGTCTCCCTTATCAACACAGAGCCCATTTTCATCCATATATTTTCCATCAGGACAGCCACATCCGTAAACGGCAACATCGTTAACGCTACAGGTGAAGTCAGTTTTGCCCAGAAATCTGCAGGTCCGCTTGCAGGCTTTCATGTTATGGTCAAAAACCTGGTTCTTCTCACAAGTTGTATCTAGAAACAGACACCACTAGTATCAGATTACAGTAGAATACTGATGAAAGTGAAAGGTAAGCAAGAAGCATTCTCCGCCACAAACAGAAAATGCTGGAAAATCTCAGCAGGTTTAACAACATCTGTGGAGAGAGAACAGAGCTAACGGGCCCTATTTTACTATTTTGATTCTAAGTGCTGAGCAGACTTGAAATTGGGAATGTTTCAGATCCAACTTTTAAATCCGTTCTGAGGCACCCCATATGCACTCTGCCTGAAAAAATACCAGCGAGTCTGGATCACACTGCACAAGCCTGTGGGCGGGATTTAACACACCTGAAATCCTGCAGCTCCGATTGGCACCTCCAACTGCGCATGGGCAGAAAAAAAATGATAGAATGATGCTCCCTGTCACATCCCTCCCAGGCCAAATAATGCGTCCCCCCAATCCCCACAGACATTGCCCCACCTCCCCCTTATCCCCCACTGCCCCACCACCCAAATCAATAGCTTCTCAGTTACCTTTCCCCTCCCCCTGCCCCACTGATCTCAGACAGGGTGGCAGCAGATCCCCCTTCTCCTTCACTGAAGTCAGGCAGAGTGGCAGCTGACTCCTCCTTCCCCTCCACTGATCTCAGGCAGAGTGGCAGCGGATGCCCTTCCACCCCCACTAATCTCAGGCAGAGTGGCAGCGGACCCTCCTGCCCAACTGATCTCAAGCAGAGACCCATCAGACGCTAGGCATTCACCTCCTCACTAATCCTCACTAATGAAGCACCAGTATCAGACTTATATAGAGCATGCCTGTTTTGCACCAATCCCAGATGGGTGAATGAGGTGGTGAAGGGGGGAGTGCGGTAAAGCTGTCGTGGCCATTTTTGGGCCCTGGTAAAGGAAGAACTGGCGCGGTGGCGGGCACGGATCACGCTATTCTCCTCACACCCAACTTTATCAAGTTTTCGCGCTCGAAAACGGGCACAACACGATGGTAAAATCCAGCCCAACGTTTCAAGTCTGGATGGTCCTTTGTCAGACCCTGGCCCTTCATTCAGCATTGAAGAAGGGTCATCCAGACTCGAAACATTGGCTCCATTATCTCTCCACAGATGCTGTTATACCTGCTGAGATCTTCCAGCATTTTCCGTTTCTGCTTCAAATTCCTGCATCCATAGTATTTTGCCTTTAGCATTCTCCACCACCTTCAGCTAGATGTGCTGAGTAGATGATTCACTCCGGCTTCCTCCTGAGGATCCCACTTTGACTATCAATGGCCCATTTGATTCATTTGTCATGATATGGCAAAATGACCAAGCATACAGGGTACAGATTGGCACTGCCAGATTTGCACTGACAGATGGCAGTGTCAATTTGTGCCAAGGGCAGTCCCAGGGCACTTGCCCAACATGTCCTTCTCCCCCTCCACCTCCCCACCCCTCCACCACCCCACGTGGCCTAGCCTTATCATGGTGCCCCTAGTAGGTTCCCTTGACTGATTCGCGTTTTCGTCTAACTGTTGTAAACCTCAGCGATGTGACGTCATTTTGACGAGGTATGAATATTCAGTGACGGGGATCATGTGGCTGAAAAGCCCTTTAATGATGCTAAATGTTTTGAAATATATTGAAATTATGTGAACTTTGTCACGTCACCAACAAAGGACAGGAAAAGTCAGGAACTGAGATTCTGCTGGTGAGAACCTCGTCTCCCCATTCTTGCAGGGTTTTGAGCCTGCATCGCTATTTATGCCAACAATGCTCAAAATCACCCCTGATGAATGCACAGAGCTCAGTTTCATGCACAATTCCTTAGATAATGACACAGTCATGTGTATTCTAGGCCTGAGCTGACCGGGGGAAAATATTAACTAATTGACCAGCAATGACCATTTCCAATAAGAGTGCCTAACTTCGCCTCTTGACATTCAATTACATTATCATTATTGACTGCTCTACCATCAATATCCTGGGCATCGCTATTGACCTCAAACCTAACTGAGTCTGCCATGACTGCAAGAACAGGTCAGAGACTGAGAATTCTGTGGCATGTTTCTCTCCCCATGATTTCCCAAACTCTGTCCACAGGGTGCAAGTGAAAAGTGTGGTGAAATACTCACATGTATGAATATGTATAGTTCCAATATCATACATCTCTATATGAATTAGGCAGTAAGCCACTTGGCCTTTTGAATCCCCAGCCATTCAGTAAGACCAGGGTTGGCGGGTACTGAACTGGATTGTCAGGTGATACAACAGGATATAGATAGGTTGGTGCATTGGGCAGATAGATGGCAGATGGAATTTAATCCTGACAAATGCGAGGTGATGCATTTTGGAAGGAATAATGCAGAGAGGAGCTATGTGATAAAAGGTAGACAGATTAGGAGTATAGACATACAGAGGGACCTGGGAGTGCAGGTTCACAAATCCATGAAGGTTGCGTCACAAGTGGAGAAGGTTGTTAGGAAGACTTATGGAATGTTAGCCTTTATAGGAAGGGGTATAGAGTATAAAAGCTGCCGTCTAATGCTTCAGTTGTACAGAACGTTGGTTAGACCGCATTTGGAGTACTGAGTCCAGTTCTGGTCACCTTACTACCGGAAGGACGTGGAGTCTCTGGAAAGGGTGCAGAGGAGGTTTACCAGGATGTTGCCTGGCATGGAGGGGCTGGGTTACGAGGAAAGGTTGGAGAAACTGGGACTATTCTCCTTGGAAAGACGGAGATTGAGGGGGGACATGATAGAGGTATATAAGATACTGAAGGGAATAGATAGAGTTAATAGTGAGAGACTGCTCCCTAGACTGGGTACAAACACGAGAGGTCATGATTTAAGGGTGAGGGGGGAGAGGTATAATTTGGAAGTGAGAGGAAGGTTCTTTACGCAGAGAGTTGTGGGGGTATGGAACATGCTACCGAGTAGAGTGGTGGAGGCAGGAACGTTGGACTCGTTTAAGGTTCAGTTAGATAGGCACATGAGTAAAACGAGGATAGAGGGTTATGGTAGGGGCTATTAAATAAGGTTAGAACCTCGGGAGACACCGGAAAAGCAGGCATGTAAGATTAACGTTTTTGTCTTTTTATTCCGCAGGTGGAGGTCCACCTCGTGTCAAACGAGGGGCATGCACACGGTGGGTCGTGCGTGGGCTGCTCTTGGAAGATCCGGGAGTGGCCTAGCACTTCGTGTCGGTGTGTGTGCTTGATCCTGGACCGGTAGACGGGCGCTGCAACAACTTGGTGACTAGCACTGCTAGCTGTGCAGATACATGGATTTGGGCCTGTGTCTGTGGGAGTTTGCGCATTCTCCCTGTGGTTGCGTGGGTTTCCTCCGGGCGCTCCAGTTTCCTCCCACACCCCAAAGATGTGCTCTTAGGCTGATTGGTTTTACCAAATTGACACTATTCTCCCCTGAATCTGGCTAAGTTAGGGGTTCCATTCGTAGATATGCAGGGTAGAATAGGTGTAGGGTGATGCGGCGGCGTGGGCTCGTTGGGCCGAAGGGCCTGTTTCCCGTGCTGGTTTGTTCTTTGTTGTTTTTTGTACCACGGCTGATCTGATTTTAACATCAACTGATTCCTACCTACGTTCATGCAAGACACTCAACATGAACAAGGGGAAACCAACCTGCTTGATCGGCACCCCATCCACTATCTAAAGAGTCATCCCTTCCTTCATCAGCACATAGTGGCAGCAGTGTATATCATCTACAAGATGCACTGAAACAACTCATTAAGAGTCCAACGACAGCAACTTCCAAATCTGTGACCTTTCCCATCTAGCTAGACAAGGGCTTGAGAATATCAAGATTACACCATCCTGGCATGGAAATATATCAGCATTCATCTTTCATCTTTAACTTCTTATCATTCAGCACCGAGAAACACACTGCGCTATAGGGGATACAGACGTTCAAGAAGACGATTACCTCCACCTTCTCAAAGGTAGTTGAGTTATGCAATAAATGCTGGCCTGGCATTTATCATTTAAATAATTAAATAACTACATTTTAAAAAACCATCAACAGTCAATACATTTTATTCCACAATGAAAATGTCTGCTGAAAGCTTTCAATTGGCAGTTTATTTCCACCTACATGTGGTAATCGCTTCACTAACTGGGGCCTATTTTAGTTAAGGATCTCCCCTGAATAAAATCAAATTTTGTTATATTTATATGAGAGGTTCTCAGATTTTGCTGCTTACAAAACACAGCATGGTGGCACAATGGTTAGCACTGCTATCTCACAGTGCCAGGAACCTGAGTTCGATTCCTAGCTTGAATCACTGTCTGTGTGGAGTTAGTGTGTTGTCCCCGTGTCTGCATGGGTTTCCTCCGGGTGCTCTGACTCCCTCCCACAGTCTGAAAGATGTAGTGGTTAGGTGCATTGGCCATGCTAAATTCTCCCTCAGTGTACCCGAACAGGTGGCACAGTGTGGCTACTTAGGAATTTTCACAGTAACTTCATTACAGTGTTTATGTAAGCCTACTCATGACACTAATAAATAAACTTTAAAAAAAAGTTCTGACAATTGGTTAGTTTTCTTCTGAATTGGTCAAATGTCACTCTACCCAATTTGTCATTTTCTACTTTCCTTTTCCAACAATCACACTACATAAAACCTCGTTCTCTCCAGCTTCAGTTTCTTTCCAGGAACTCCACCAAAATGTTTTGCCAATCATATTCTATAGAAAACAATGATCCAATAATTTTTAACCAACCTATGATATATCCCTAAAATAACATTCAAATTGTCACAGATAAATATGGTGTATTCAACGATTCAGGTAAAAAACAATTCAACAATGTTCTCACACTATTTTCTAGTTTATCTAGCTCACTCAGTGACCCAAAGCACCCTGCTGATCTCATGAACATGGCTGAAAACAGTGCAGAAGCATGTAACATAGCCAATTCAGATGTCAGATTGAAGAACGAAAAGGACCAATTTTCTGAAGTAGTTACTGTAGTACTAATTTATTACATGAAGATCTTAAACCCGTTATCTTTTAAATCTTGAATCCATCAGGGAAGAAATTCCTGTCAAATTCGAGTGCGTTTTCACAAAAAAAAAGAAACGAAATGTGCAGATATAAGGGCACATCATCAATCGATAACCGTACAGATATGGGCTCTAGGCATCAATAAACATATGTTCATTTGTAAATTCTATAAATTGTGTTCAAGCAAATAATTCTGTCTGCAGAAACTGGTGCAAAATTCTATGAAAGATAGATATTCCAACTTACTGCAAATATTTCCAGCCCATTTCTTCAGGAGGACACCTCTTTCTGCACATGCATGAACATAGGCTCCGATTGCAGCACAGATGCAGTGATCAACATTCTGACAGGTGCAGATGGAGCTCTTACACATCTTTAAAGCAAATGCAATTAAAATGATCATTTTCTTTATCTTTGGTAACTTAATGCATATTTTGCAAATCTCTAGAGTTAATCGAATCACAAAATCACAATGCCAGAATGTGCTCAAAGTCAAATAATTTTTCAAAGCATATCGGGGTCGAATCGACTGTTGGAGTGCACTTATTGTCTGTCCATTCTGCCCATGAGAAGGTCCTGATGGTTTTAATGGCTTGCCATCAGGTTGTACACCAAAGAGGTGGCATGAAGCAACTTGCTAAATTGTGGCTCTTTATCAAGCTGTGATGACTGCTGCAAGATGAGCTGTGAGGGCATCATGGTCACAGAGGGTGGAGTGTGAGGTGCCTGGGCAATAGCAGCCTGGATTGTTTATTTGCAAGCATTTGTGCTGCTCAGGGGACCACAGAAGTAAAATGACACAATGCAGACTTCCACCAGTTCTGAGTTAGTGCAGTAACTGGAATCCTATTAACACAATACAAATTCATTTATTACACAGACCCTCTTGCTTGAAACAGGTGGGCCCTATTGGAGACCTGGCAGTAGGCTCTTTCATTTCCTATGTTATTTTTGAAAGTTTTTGATGACTTCTACTCTATTTTTCCCCACAATGCATCCTGGTGTAATGGACCAACAGGTGACGTGTGTTTGTCTGTATCAGTATCATTCCATTTACCATAAAATTCCAAGTGACATTGTCAAGTGACTAATAAAACATGTGTAACCTCTGGTCCTGCAGTTGTCAATGGGATTTGCCATTGGAGCAACCCAATGCAGCCTGGAAACCTGTGGTTGGGGATGGGGATGGTGGTGGTGGTGGGGGGCTACTACCCGCAGGAACAGAGAATTCCAAAGAATCCCGGCTTTTAAGTTCCTTGCATTCTTTGGGATTTTATAAGTGGTGCAGCTTTGGTGGGGGAGAAATTAATTTTTGAAATAACGCCCTGAATTGTTAGCTCAGCATATTACCTTCCCTTATAGACTCCTCTGCATGAGTTACTTTAATATTTGAGAAATAGGCCGGACTTTTCCGACCTCACCCACAGCTGGGATTCTCTGGTCTCGCTGATGTGAATGGAAATTTGGCTGAGTGCCAAATTCTCCATTCTTGCTGGCAGCAACCATAGGAATATAACTCACACATTAACGTACTGAAGGAATATTCTCCCTTCTACAATAAATGCCTGATTTTCGTAATACATTTTACTGCCAGTAATTTATCAAATAATTATCGGACCATCTTATATCTTGTTTAATCCATGTCCCCATTTAGTGTTCCACAGGTGTTAAATATAGGCCAGGATTCCCTGGCCATTCACACTGATGGAATTCCCAATGACAGAAGTGGGTTGAGAGAATCCCACCAACGGTGGTGACGCGATGTCAGCCACCTCCAAGGGAAATGCTGACAATGAGAGAAGAGAATTTTGTCCAAAGACTGTGCCATTTCATTTGATTTTTGATTCTGAAATGTATTCACTCACACATTCTTGCAAAATGTTCCCACTTACCTCGTAGTATTTTTGGTAATCCACTAACGAATGGCATTTACCAAAAATGCTGTTGTGGTTAAGCAGCATGGAGCAATGTTGTTTTGCATAGGCATCTGCAACAAATACAAAGATGTGATTGCTTACATTCAGCAACTGAATCTAATACAAATATAGTGAGAATAAATCATACTTCTGTCAAGGCAATTTGAGATATCATCACGTGTGGACTGAAAATTCCACTTTTGACTGTAAATGCAACCAAAAACATGTTTGCTATTGAAATGGTCACAGCAATTTTCAAATGGATTGCTTTCAAGTGTTTGTTTTGTGAGAAAACAATTTTAACTGTACAGTGTAAATGCTGAAGTGAAAAGAAATAAAAATTCAGCTGGCCAGTTTCAGTGCACAATTGTTGGGGGTAAATATCTGAATGGCTGCTGAGCAAAAGATGTCAATGTTGTTAAGCAGAAGACTTGGGCACCACTCCTCATCTATGCCAGAACACCAACTGCAGTATATCTATCACCCGGAGCAATGTGTGCTCTAAACTATCCACCTTCTACGCTGCAAGGTCCACTTCTCTAGCTATAATGCAATAAAACCTTGGATGTCTTGCTTATCACAAGGCCTCTGACTGCTATGGTACACATCTTCTCTTTAGTTAAGCTCACAGGCCAGGTCTGACATGACACAATCCAACAAAGCAATGTGCCATTCTGTCTCATTCTTCACATGTTTTTCTAAAACGTTTGACTTTAGGGTCTAGAATGAGCTTTGTCATGATCATAAATCATTATCATAATTATACGTAGCTTCAAACACAGTTCCCAACAGGTGCGGAGAGCGATAATGAAAAATTAGAGGGCAGTGAAACCTTACATGATAGACTGTTACAGGGAAAAAGGTAGCATAAGATCACTAAAATCCTTACAGACATGGGAAAGGCTCAGAGAAACTTGATTTCACTGACACTTTTGTCAAGTCTGAAAAGGGAAAAGGTGGAGCAAGTAAAAAGGGAGAAAAAGCCCAAGATGCCGGCACAAGAAAACATGGAGCTTTGCAGCACCTGACTTCCTATATGAGGGGTGCAGAAGACAGAGCATTACCTTTCTCTGAACTAATACAACTGGGGGTTACTGTTTCAGGAGGTTTGCAGTTTGAATCCAATTGCCACGATTGAGCAAAATTGACAACAGATTCTTCCACTATGTTCTGTGAAGACATGAAGTCATCTGCGGCATTGTCATTAAAGTTTCCACATAAACCTGAAAAATAAACAGTTGCGGCACGTCATAAAAATGTAATGATCTGATTTGGTTGACTAGCTGTTCTAACAGAGCCAGATATTCAATGCTTTATTTCTTGAAACAGCTTCAAGGAATATTCCTCAAACAATAATAAACAAATGGTGGAATTCTACCGCCCTGCCAGCCATGGATTCAGAATGGGCAAGGGTTGGACAACAGAAATATCCATTGACCTCAGGCAGGATTTTCCAGTCTTGGGTCAAACGAGGCCATAAAATCCTGCCGAAATTGTAACATCGTTTTAACATTTGCTTTTGCCTTATGCCTGTTTCCAGATACAAATCCATCTCCAACTTAACCATTTCTGGCCTTTAGTGAGAGCAGAGGTTGAGTGGACAGCCAATCCACTCCAAAGGCACGGCTTCCGGCTTTAATTGCAGTGGCGAGGTTGCAGGTTATAAATGTTAACAGTTGTCATTCGTGCATTCTGACCATTAGTAAATTCAGCAGCTTCATCAGAAGTGAGGAATCGGTGGCCTGCAAAGGTCCGTGCCGTCACACCATCCTCCTGGATGTAAGTGATCTGAGTGACTGCTTGAAAAGCCTCCATAACTGGGGCACCCCACCCACCTGCCCCATGAATTCCACCCCCACACCCAGCAGTCCATAAGCAACTGTTTAGCAATACCTTTTACAGATCCTTTCTTGTTTTCTGGCATTGAAATGTACAGCTGCATTGTGGAAGATATTTGCACTTGCATTTTTAGTCCAAACGTTGTTGCAAATTGAATGAACTGTGAAGACTGTTGAAATATTATTACTCCATCTGTGAAATTAAAAAATAACACACTTTTATTTAATAAAGGCAAATTACCACGGATGCTGGAAACTGAAGCCAAAAGAAAAAATGCTGGAAAATCTCAGCAGGTCTGACAGCATCTGTAAGAAGAGGAAAGAGCTGATGTTTTGAGTCCAGATGACTTTGACAAAGGGTCATTGAGACTCAAAACATCGGCTCTTTTCTCTCCTTAGAGGTGCTGCCAGACTTGTTGAGATTTTCCAGCCTTTTCTCTTCTGGTTTCAGCTTCATTTAAATTTGAACAATACTAGCTTTTTATTTAAAAGGAGAAATTAATTTTTTTTCAATTATAATTTTACCCTGTTTATAAGGAAGTTTAATTTCTTCTCCGCCAGAATAAATGTTGCCATTCTTGTTGAATTCATACGTGGTCTACGAAGAAAAATGTAAATTTTTATGGCGTAATTTAAATGAATAGACATGCAGTAAAAAAAATCAAAAGTGCTTACTTTGTTCTGAATATATGTAACACGTCGCAGACAGATCTGTCTAACTGCAATTTGACATATGTGCATCTCAATTTCTATCCGCCAGAATTCTCCCTGTGGGATTTAAAAATTTTGATTTTAATATTTGAAACTCAAAATCCTGGCAACAAGGATGGATATCATAGAGATCATAATATCGCAAAATATCTCACGTACAGCAACTGCAATGTATTTGCAATTTCCTCTCAAATTATAATATTTCCCATCAAATGTAGTGATGTGTGTTCCTTCTTCTATTTTACACCTTCTGGGGCAGCTAAGATGAGAGCACTCCCATAGTCCACTCTTACAAACACTAAGACAGAAGAGGCAAATGTTGTTAGTGAATTAGTTGACAATATGGTTGGTGACTGTTTCGATATGAGATGAATTAGGAGGTTTTACCAAGCCTGGCAGGAAGTGTTTCTTTTGTCTCCGACATTGTAAATCTTTCCACTGTATACACAAGGGCAACTTGTTTTCCTGATGCACTTGTTGGTGCCTCGTATGTTATCAAGAACGGTGCCTGAAGAAAAACACATATCTAAGTGCATTGAAATCCAACTAAGACAAAATTAATTGCGGCACTGAAGATCTTGTTATGGCATAGTGCAGGAATTTTATAACCAAACAGGGTGGCAGAAGTCAGGTAAACTCTCACCCAACTCAAGAAAGAGCTCACAAAGATGGGATTGTCATTGCTGGCTAGTGGATATGGGCTGAATTCCTGGGAAAGAGGGCTCTTGGGTTCAGAGCTAGGTCAATTCAAAGATCAGTCCCAGCACTGTGGGACTTCATCCCAGTTAAAATAAAAGTAGAGCTATTATCCATCTAGTGTCTCAAATTGGTACCATTATTCCTCAACTTCCAAACCAGGTCTGAAAATTTAAAATTTATCTCAATTGCCCATGTACAATACATGATGTGGAGATGCTGGTGTTGGACTGGGGTGGGCACAGTAAGAAGCCTCACAACATCAGGTTAAAGTCCAACAGATTTATTTGGAATCACGAGCTTTCAGAGCGCTGCTCCTTCATCAGATGAGTGATATTCCTAAGAACTGTCCTGGCTTGAGACTATTCACACCTCTTTAACCTGTGATTATCCCCCTTTTCACTCACACTGTCCTGATTCACCTGATGAAGAAGCAGGAGGTGAGTTTAATCCGTATAATCAGACCCATAAAATGCAATGTAATAAATCTGTTTCAGTCAAAGCAATATTGTTACCTGCTGGACATTCGCAAGCATCCACACAAACATCTGCCTTCTGTTGAGGTTTGGGATCAGTACATGTTGAAATAACTTCTGAACCACATTCCTTATAAATCTGATTTTCAGGACAACTAGGGTTTTCTGGAAAGGAGAAATCATGTGTTTCATGTTTTGTGTTATCATGAATACAAATGCACGAATGTCATTGCAGGTGAAGATCTAAAATTTCAGGGTGATGACTTTCCATCAGGAGGTGTTCTGATGAAACATTGACCTGAAATATTGGTCTGGATGGATTTTTAACACCAAACTCGGATAACGTCTTGTTGGGAGAATGGATATCTGGCTTCCCATGGACACTTCATCAGAAGGTATCCTCAGAGAAGGAATTTTCACGGATGGTGAGGTTTGGGAGTGGGGTGCAGGCTGCAGTCAGGCCAGCCAACACGGGAAAAAGGTTGGAGGCAACAACAGGAGCCACCAGGTGCCTGCATTAGTGCTGTGGACTTTAGCCACGTTATAATGAAAATAGTAAGGCTCCTTAGCTCTAATTCCTCACTCCCCACAAATTCCACATGCCCCATTCATGCCCCTTATGTCAGGCTATGCCTGTCCACTCACCCCTATGGCCCCTCATGCCACCACATGTCCAGCCCTGTGGCACAGCGGTGAACACTCTTGTGTCACAGCACCAGGGACCTGGGTTCAATTCCGGCCTCGGGTCACGGTCTGTGTGGAGTTTGCATATTCTCCATGTGTCTGCATGGGTTTCCTTCAGGTCCTCTGGTTTCCCCCCAGGGTCCAAAGATGTGCAGGTTAGGTTGAATCGCCATCCTAAATTGACCCTAGTGTCAGGGGATGAGCAGGGTAAATATGTATGGGGTTACAAAAGTAGGGCCTGGGTGGGATTGTGGTCAGTGCAGACTTGATAGGCTGAATGGCCTCCTTCTGTACTGTAGGGATTCTATGATTCTATTCCACCCCTCCAACACCATTGCCCATATTCCCTATGCCAGGCCAAGGCATTTCCATGTCTATTGACTGAAGAGAATCAATAGGATTTCTAATCAAAAACGGTTTTTAAGAAAGTCATTCATTCATTATTTTCCACATTCATTTTACAAGGTAATAAATGTGTCAAACATCCAGACCCTTTAACAGAAGCTGCAAACATTTGAAACCTCTTAATGTTACATAAAGAGTCAAGTTCCAACTGAGATCAGGGTTTTCACTAGGGTTCCAATGTTTCAACTGAGTCTGAGATCTCTGAGCTCTCAGCCAGGAATGCATAATGAGGCTTGCCTCAGTGTTCAGAAATTCAGCACTCTATTGAAATACTTGAGCCCCAGGGAAAATCTGTTTGATTGACATTTTTAAGTCACTGATCTCTTTTGTCAATGTTTATTTGTACAAGGTTACTAGATTTCAAGTGCTTGCAGTTTCTGCTATTGATACTTCAAAGAGTCTGGATGATTGACACTTTCACTGTCCTGTAGTAATAAAACATTTTTATCCTAATGAAAAGAATGATTGAATAACTGTTTTTAAGCTCTTTTTCACATTTCCCATGTGACCATAGGATTCATTGGTTCTCTACAGTGTAAAGTGCAACAATGGGTGTGGAAGTGCCATGATTTGCCAAGAGAGCTTGGCCTTTTGAACTTGCCTTTTGAATTATTTCCCCATGCATCCCAGGATTCACAATTCCCTGAGATGCTATCAACCATGACAAGTCCCAACTCCATGAAAATTGTGACGGACAACAACGGGCTCATCCCCATAATTAAGTCAGCACTGTCAGGAATGCCAGGTTCTAGGCTTGTGACTGGAAAGCTGGGAATGGGATCAGGGAAAACTGGAATTGGCTTACTTTTGTGATTTTTAAAGGGCTTCTGAATCATCCCAGCTAGGAATAAAATCTAGGCCATTAGATCTTGGAGACTGTTTATAGAAGGACATGACTCAGATCTCACCTAATAGATAACAACACATAAGGACACTAAATATATATATGTATCAATATCCTATGTGCAATAGGTCACCTCTAATATCAGCAACTTTTACACCCCTATTGATTTTAGGTTCAAATTGTATTGTTAATCATGCCTTCAAAGTGAGGGAGGAACTTCAGGGATGGTCTCAGTTGGCTCCCTGGGATCACAATGGGAAAAACAGAGTCCGTGTCTTTGGACGGACAGACTTTGCAGCTTTTTGGTAAAGACTGTTCGGAAATTCAGATTTCCACTATCAGCAGTATTTTGCTTTTATATAGATATTCTTCGATTTCAGAATGAAATTATTAATGAGTCTTTCTAAATATGCAGGAAAAGTTACCACATTTTGCAGTATCCCTCCAACCGGATCCAACAATTTCTGCCCCACATTGACGTGCAGCTTCTGTTAAAGCGGGACAATGGCTCTGATCATTCCTTGGAGAAGAACAGACTTCCTTTTTGCACATTGTGAAATACAGTCCAAAGTCCACGCAACTCAAGAAATGTCTTGAGATGATGCTGAGACATCTCTGATGAAATGAAACACAATGGTGAAATATTATAGATATACAAGTCTACTTCTGAGTCTTCAATCTGTAAAATCTACTACAATTGAAGATCTCTGATTAAATTCAAAAATCTTTTGCATTGCCAAAGGAGTTTTCCTAAAGGAGTTAAAAGTACTAGTATTCATGATTAGATCTTGGAGACTGTTTATGGAAGGAGAACGTGGAGAAAATGACTCAGATCTCGCCTAATAGATATATGACAACACCCTAAAATACTTCCACATAAAGACAGTATATATATATATATATATATATATCAATATCCTATGTGCAATGGGTCGCCTCTAATACCAGCAACTTTACACCCCTATTGATTTTAGGTTCAAATTGTATTGTTAATAATGCCTTCAAAGTGAGGGAGGAACTTCAGGGATGGTCTCAGTTGGCTCCCTGGAATCATAATGGGAAAAACAGAGCCCGTGTCTTATAACATCCAAGTGCGTGGCAAAGTCCAAGTGGTGGTACTCCCCCATGTCTGATGCTCTTGCTGTATATAGGTCATGGAGTTGAAAGGTGGACCATCTCAGATCATAACACTGGTGCCATAATCACTAACTTTTTACTGGGGTTTGCAAATTTTTCTATTCATTTGTTTTCTATTCATTCATGGGATGTGGGTGTCACTGGCTGGGCCAGCACTTATTGCCCATTCCTAATTGTCCCTTGAACCAAACAAAGTTCCTTATGTGGACTGAGTCTCCAATTTTGGATGGCAACAGCCTCTCAGCATTTACCCTGTGAAGCCCTTTAAGAATTTTGTACATTCAAATGAGATCACCTCTCCCTATCTAAACTGCAAATAATGTAAGATCATGTCATGCAAGTCAATCTCTCATCACAAGAATCAATCTAATGACCCTCTGTTGCACATCTTCAAGAGCAGTGTTAGGGCCCCAGTTGATATTATAACTAGGCCAGTAGATCCCAGAATGGAACCCCAGTTCAAAAGATCCTAATTTTTACTTTTTTTTAAGGAAAACATGGAGGAATAGAGTCACAAGACCACAAATAGTTTTAACAAGAAAAAAAAATGACAAGTTTGATTATGATACATTATTCCTTTCCTTTCACTTAGTTTCACAAATGTACACATATGTTGCAAAATGTATTTATTAGTCACAAGTAGGCTTACATTAACACTGCAATGAAGTTACTGTGAAAATCCCCTAGTTGCCACGCTCCAGAGTCCTTTCGGGTACACTAAGAGAGAATTTAGCATGACCAATGTACCCAACCAGCATGTCTTTCAGACTGTGGGAGGAAATCTGTGCAGACATGAGGAGAATGTGCAGACTCCGCACTGACAGTTACCCAAGCCCAGAATCGACCCCCAGTTGCTGGCACTATGATGCAGTAGTCCTAACCACAGTGCCGCTGTGCCATGGAATTGAATAGCATAGGAGACTTAAGGGACAAAATGGCATCCAGCTGCTCCTTTTTTTTACATTCTTATATTAGAATAATCTCATTATTTCATCTCTAGGACGGTGTTTATTTGTTATTCATAGCTCAATGTTTCGTATCATTGGCTCAGTACACCTCTTTTTTTTACTAGAACACAGGTCAGATTCAAGTTGTACTAAAGTGAGTTGTATCTGCAATAATGCAGAACTCCCTAGAAATAAATAACTTACAGATTTCCCTTCTGCACAACTTATGTCTCCATGTACTTTGATAGGACAGTTACCAGGTGCAGTTGAGTATTCACGGATTGAGATGACATCCACTGGAACAAAGAAGGAGAAAGTGACACATTTTGGTTTTGCAATCTGATTATTATTCACAAAAGCTCATCTTCAAAACCATGCACCTTACCTGAGGGGCGGTGACCCTCAGGTTAAATCATCACAAGTTAGCTCTTCCCCTGCAAAGGGGAGAGCAGCCAGTGGTCATCTGGGACTATTTAATATCATTTATGTAGCACATCCCTCAGTGGACTTGAATTGTTTGAAAACAGAAGTAGAGTTTAAGTCCAAGAAAACAACAACAAACAACACACAGATTTTAGAAGTGCTGAAACTCAAGAAGCGTGCCAAAAATACTGGAAAATCAAGAAGTAAAAGAGGGTTAGGAACTTAAAACAATCACAATCATGAGAGAAAAGACACTAGAAAGCTATTAGAACTAAAGATTGGCATTTCTAACTAATGGTCTATTTCCTAGGGTCTTAAAAAAGGAAATGACATAGGGAGCGCGTTGGTTGTCATGAGCTGGGGTGGAGGGGGGGGAGGTTTGGTGGTGGTTCTTAAAGTTTGAAGTTTATTATTTATTTATTCACAAGTAAGGCTCACATTAACACTGTAATGAAGTTACTGTGAAACTCCCCTTGTCATCACATTCCAGCGCCTGTTTGGGTCAATGCACCCAAGCAGCACATCTTTCAGACTGTGGGAGGAAACCCACAAAGACTCGGGGTGAATGAGCGAATTCCACCCAAGCCGGGAATTGAACCCAGGTCCCTGACGCTGTGAGGCAGCAGTGCTAACCAATGTGCCACCGTGCCTTCTGTTGTTGGTTGGTTGGTTGGGGGGGGGGGGGGGATGCGATGTGAGTGGTGGTGGTTGAACATTGGCAGGGTGGACAATCCGGCAGGAGTTCCAATTTTCTGTGATTTTATTAGTTTGTCCTGAACAGCTCATACTCACCGGCAATGGAAAGCTGTCCAAATGGCCAAGAAGGAATACATTTAATATCTAACTATCGATGATTTAACTTCAGAGCGAAAGCTTTAAATGCCAGCAAGATTTCTGTCATGATTGTCTCTGCTGTCCCCACCAATGATGTATTAGGTATCCTGACGTTGAACACCAGGATCCCAATTTGAATATATTTAAGTATCTTTATCAGGCCTTTACACATGATAGCCACCCCACATTAAACTCTCCATTCATGCCTGTACGAATCCTGTACGGATCTCCTACTGTGTGCACTCAGTGACAGGAACTCATTGGAGGTCCACAGGTGAGTTACAGTCCCAAAGGGGGACAGGGACATGCCATGACAGCACCCTGGCACCATTCCCTGGCACTGCCCATTGTGGGGGTGGGGAGGGAGTTAGGTAGTGGCTGCATTCTGCGCAGGGGGGTAATTGCAATGCAAGTGAGGAGCACTTTATTGTGTTGAAGGGACCCCATGGTGGGGGGGAGGGGGGGGAGTGGAGGGAATTCTGTAGTGAGTGTTGGGGGGGAGGGAGATTGCATGAGGTGGGGTGGTTCTGCGTATCAGGGTGTTGTTTCTATTTTTCTGACTTTTTAAATCAAGGCACCTTTTGAAAACATAAGTTACTGCCGGCAGCGCAGCCTCAAAAAGACCTACCCCTTACCCCACAACAACCCCCCACCATCCCCGCTTGCCTCTCCTTCACCCCCACCCCCAACCCTCCACCTTTAACATGCAAGATGTGGGCTGAAATGTTCTGCCCCATATCTCATCATAGAATTGTAATATGAAATAAGGAAACACATATCAAACACAGAAGGGAGCAGAGTTAAAATTCTGTGTGGATTTCATTTGTGTCAAGATTTCCTTTATTGTGAAAAATAGTGACATTGAGAAAAACGGTTAGACAAGTAGGAAAATTGGTGTTTACTTAAAAACTGAGTGCTCACTCTTACCTTCTTTTATTCTATTACGCTTCTTCCCTTTCTTTTCAAAATTTCCACAAAGCCCACAAACATGTCCACTGTATCTAGGGTGAAGTTTTAGCTGAAAAAGAAAATAGATGCAGTATTTAAAATAAAAGAAGAAATATTTACCTCATTTGACTATTGAAAGTTTTTTTCGAACAATGTCGCTCTCAAGCTGGATCATTAACAATTAAATATTAAATGTACTCTTTTTTGGCCATTTGCACAGCTTTCCATTGCCCAATTAGTAAGCATGAAGTGTTCAGGGCAAATCAGAGCGAATTGGCAGTGGTCATTATTACAAATGTACTTCAGGACAATGGAAATGACTGGGCCTAGTTGAAGCATCAGAATAGTAGTTGGCCTGTAAATGGTGAAAAATAAGCCCAAATTAAACAGACAGTGGTTTTGATGATAGATAATGGATTCTGAATTTTCAGAAAAATGGAGAGGGCCTCCAGCGTAGCCAAAATGATGCTGGAGAACAAATTCCGGAAACCCAATCCCTAAACCCAGCACCCCCCATTTTCACTGAGGGGGGATAGGGTATGTGGAAGCTTTCGCTTCATTGTACTTTTCAAGAGAAAGTCTAATGTTATTTGGATAGGTAGGATATCCTTTTGGATAGATCCAGGGACAATTTTGGCAGAGATTATGCTCTTTGGACAATGTCAAATTCACTGAAATTATGCAAAGTAAACATAAATGTGCATAAAATGTGGATAAATATAGTAGAACTGTCGATCTGTCGAGACAATTAAATCCTATTGCACTCTCATGCTAGAAGATATTTAAATCATTTGGCTTTTGAAAAAAAAACATCCTTGCCATTTGATTTTGGTTGCATCAGCCTGAGAACTATCATTATATATTTTGCGTTGTATGACTGATCTCACAATCAGTGATTAACGGCTCCAAGTAGTTATAAAGTCTGATATGGGACTATAAATATAACTATGTGTTTTATCTGAGATTAAGCACTTTAATAAAAATGCTTTTTTTTTGTAAGGGATTATATAGTTGAAGGAATGCAAATGTTGTGAATGGGTTTTCATAAATAAACCATGGAAGTGGGTCAAGGGGTATAGGTTGCCATGAGGATATGAGGAGTATTGGGTAAGTAGAGAATCTTAGGTTAACATGTTGAGCATGAGGTGCTACGGGGAACAAGATAGCTTTGGATTGGCATCAATAGGTCATGGGGGAGGTGTGGCAAGGGTGAGGACTGTTGATTTTTTTTTATATATAGCTGGGGCGAGGTCCCAGATCACCAAGACCAGCCTTTTGGACAACCTGTCTATGCACCTGGCAACCTCTATGGTTTCCTCTGAACTATTTCTGGGCAATGTTGGTTGAACTCTTATTAGCATTCACTCATGCCTCTCTCTCAGGAATGAAAATTGGATCACACTGAGCAATTTCTAAAACCGCTATTGTTGTTATTCAAAACAAATCTCAATGTTAATCCTAAGAAGACATCTATAGAGGGAAAGGATCACCTTCTCTGCAATCAGAACTCTCTTATTGTTCATTTCATCAAATAATCATTTAGTTTTACCTATAGAAGTGTAATAATTGAGATGATTATCAATTATTTTATCTGAGCTGAAGAAGCATACAGACATCACTTGATGGTTACATGTTGAGCTCAGATATGAGAAAAATTAATTTGCAAAGGGTGAAATATTAAAACAGCAAAAACTCCAAAAAATTAATGTTTCTTTGATGATGCGCAGAGCTAATTCTAAGAAACATGATTTCACCTACATGCATGAGCTTTACATCTTGAGAACACATTCATAAAAAGCCTCATCATACATACTTCATTCGTAAAGTGAAGAAGAGAAAAAATGAAACTGAATACAACATTTAAAAACTATCTTACCATCAGTGCATCTTTTTCATTCCAGAACAAGGATATAGAATGCTTCTTGTTTGCAATCTTGATGTTTTGTCCATTTCTCCAAATATTGACCACCTTGTCAGCATATGGCAAATTTCTTCTATAATAGTAAAATGGGGATTAAGTGGAAAAATGTGACTGCGAAACATTTTGCAAAATGTTACTTTTGATCCATATTCATTTATTATCTCTTCTTTCTGTGTCTGGTAAGGCAGCAGTTTTCTCACCAGACTATTAGACCAGAAGGCTTTAGGAGGTAGGAGTAGAGTAGGCCATTCAGCCTCCTCAAGCCTACCCTGCAACTCAAAATGTCATGGCTGATCTGATATGGCCTTAATTCCACTTTGCTACTAGTCTCACATCCCTTGCCTGCCTTGTCAACCAAGAGACTATCTAAATCAGACTGAAGTATGTGATTCAGAATCAGTTTCTTGCAGGGTGAGAGAATTCCAAATATTAAAGGCCCTCTGAGCGAAGAGATTCCTTCTCACCTCTGTCTTGTAATCCAGTGAAACACAATCACAAGTCCCACATAGCAGTTTTTGAAAATTTGTATGTGATTTAAATAAAAGTGGTCTGGTGGTCCTATCCACTCAGGCTGGGAAGTGATTCAAGTCCCCTGTAATAGTATGGATGACTCTAAGGATAGGATTTTGAGCTGCCCACGCTGGAGACAGACAGGGACTGTAAGTAGCCCATGGCAGGTAGCTGATGCAACTCTGTGGAGTCTACTTGAAGCCAAGTAAAGGAGGCCAATTGTGATTTTACAGGCACTTGCCAGGTCTCAGCAAGCACATGGTTTAGTTTAGGGGTCGAGAGAGTCTGCTGGCAGCGGACCAGGGGTCAGTGCTCTAGACAGGCATAGAAGACATCCATGCCCACATGGGTGCTGGAGCAACCACCACCGCGACCCGCCTCCCCAACCCTTTTACTTGTCCCCCAACTTCAAGAGTCTGCCTACGTTCCTTTACTGGATCACAAACCCACCCTTCTGCCATCAATTGGTCAACCCTGGAAAAAAATCAATGACTATTTCTCACACAGTGTGAATTTCTGACTCACTTATGGCAGGGTTCAGAAAACCCAAGGGAAATCCTAACTACCTGAAGGACTTACTTAGCAAGCTACAATGTTGTATAAAAGCACAGAACAGCTTTACTATATTAACATATCTTGTTAGTGACCCCCACATCCTGGTTACATGGAACATAACAACTGTCTTTTTATTCCTTCATCGGATGTCGAATTTGTTGGCTGGGCCAGCATTTATTGCTTACCCCTAATTGCCCTTGAACTGAGTGGCTTGCTAGTCCATTTCAGAGGGCTGTGATGAGAACATGTAGAGAGGCAAGTACCCACATCACTAAGGTAAATAAGCCTACAACTAAAAACAAATCTGAAGGACTGTGGCTGCCCTGACTAAAGTCACCAGTGAAAAAAATGACTAATATGTACTATCACCACTCACCCATTCTTTACAACCAGAAAATAGAGGAAAAGGCAGGAAAAAAGATTGGTCAATGCGATTTAATGGCTGGAAGTGTGAAGTTAAAAAAGGCAGCGATTGAGTCATTTGGCAGTTGTAGTACAGTAGAAGGAAGGGTATAAGAATGTTTGCGTGTCTGTGTGTGTGTTTGTATACATCATTGTATACATCATTATGAAATTCAAGATCATAGTAACTATTGAAGTGCATTTGAAAAATGCAGGTAAGGATTATTATATGTAAAATGTGTTATGTTTTTCACGTTACTCTTTTAGTTTTGAGTTAACTAATGGAAAAAGTAAGACACAACAAAACTGTGTAAAGATCAGAGAAGCTCAATGAAACAAAAATCCATTTTTATTTTTCACATAACTGAAAGTTAAAAAAATACTGTGGGCCTGATTTAACTCAGAAGTTACTAAAGGCACATTCTTATACCCTCAAATCTTCCTTCTACTGTACTACATCTGCCAAATGACTCAATCGCTGCCTTTTTTAACCTCACACTTCCAGCCATTAAATCCCATTGACCAATTCCTTTTCCTGCCTTTTCCTCTATTGTCTGCCACAATTCCTCAGATAGTTCATGGACATCACTTTACGGGTGTCAAAGGCTTTTCTAGGGTATATGCCAGCATAACGAATGAGCTTTTCTGACGTTAAGTTAAATACATTGCGTAAGATTCTTCGGCCTCCCTGCGATGTGTTTCTCAGCGGTGGGGGGGTGGCCTACCGTTAGCCAATGGCAGGATCTTCTGGTCCCGCCGCTGTCATTGGGATTTCCCATTGAATCCATCCCACACCGCCAGGAAACCTGTGGTGGCGGTACACCACTGGCAGGACTAGAAGATCCTGCCAGAGTGAACAGCAGGAAAGTTCTGGCCATTGTAATCTATCTACATACTTCAGTTACTTAAATAAAACACATTTTCAGAACAAAACCCCTTTTCTTTTCCTCATATCCCATACTTGAGTAAAATCATTTTGTGTTGCATAAATTAATCCAGAATGAATAAAAATGGGATCTTCAGATAATCTGATGATGTAAGAGGGAAAAGACACGCAATTAATAGAATTAGATAGTGGTCAAATGAACAGTGGTTTGTGTGTATTATCAAACTTCAGTACATTTATTAGAAGGTATAGAGGTGCAAAATAATGCAAGAAAAATATGGTAGAAGGGAAGCCTCGTATTATAGGGAACATAAATTTGGTGAAAGAGGTTCAGCTCTCCCTGTCAAAAAGTTCCAGACTCATTTAATTTTCAGAGCACCAAAGCTGAAGAAATGTAACATGTTAGTACCTGATTTTCAGGAAAGAAAGGCAAGCTTTTAAAAAAGAAGTTCCTGCTAATACAGAGAATGTCAATATTCTAGCAAGCTTCAAAAATTTCAGAATATATGGTTGAAAGCTAATGTAAATAGTCCCAGGGGAACAAAAACATAATTAGATCATGACTGATGCTGAGAAATTACATAATGGTACTGTATTTTGGCTATTCTTATTTGTGTCTTCCTCTTAAATTTTTAATCATAATTTAGCAGGGAAATACTTCCTAATCTATTTAGCCTTTAGCACCTCAGCTATTCTATGGTATAATAGACAACAAGTCAATGTCCACATGAAATATGCAAGTAAATTGGTAATCCATGGAGGAACAGAGAGATCTTGGGGTTCACATCCACAGATCTCTGAAGGTTGCCACTCGAGTGGATAGAGCCATGAAGAAGGCTTATAGGGTGTTAGCATTAATTAACGGGGGTTTGAGTTTAAGAGGCGTGGGGTTATGCTGCAACTATACAGGACCTTGGTGAGACCACATTTGGAATATCGTTTGCAGTTCTGGTCACCTCACTATAAGAAGGAGGTGGAAGGAGAGAGTGCAGAGGAGATTTACTAGAATGCTACTTGGTTTGGAGGGTAGGTCTTATGAGGAAAGGTTGAGGGAGCTGGGGCTTTTCTCTTTAATAGATGTTTATAAGATGATGAGAGGGATTGATAGAGTGGACGTGCAGAGACTATTTCCTCGGGTGGATGTAGCTGTTACTAGAGGGCATTACTATAAGATTCATGGTGGGAGATATAGGAGGGATGTCCGAGGTAGATTCTTCACTCAGAGAGTGGTTGGGGTGTGGAATGCACTGCCTGCTGTGATTGTGGAGTCGGACACTTTAGGAACTTTCAAGCGGCTATTTGATAGGCACATGGAGCACACCAGAATTATAGGGAGTGGGATAGCTTGATCTTGGGTTTGGATATAGCTCGGCACAACATCAGGGGCCGAAAGGCATGAACTGTGCTGTACTGTTCTATGTTCTATGTTATCTCTGTTTTAATATTCTACAGCTTAACACAATTTAAAAGAAAGTAGTATTTTGTAATATTGTGTTAAGTAGTGATCCCAATGTTACCCCACTTTATAGCAACATGTTTTTACAATTTTAAAAGAGTCCACAAACAAATCAATCCATCTTCTGACAGAAGATACATCCCTATTTTGGAAAGATTTCCCACTTTCTTGCTGCAGCATTAGAATCATTTTGAAGTTAAATGCCAAATATATTATTAACATGTTAGGTGCTAGGAAAGGGTGAGCTGAGATTATGAAACAATAGTTAGGCAGATTCTCTGATTTTTTTTATTTGCCCCATCTCCGCTGCCAGCAAGAATGGAGAACTTGGCAGTCAGCCAAAACTCTGTTAATTGCAAAGGGACTGGAGAATCCTAGCTGGGTGTGAGGGCAGAGGTTTCCAGCGGTTCTCTCAGACTCGTAATGAATGCCAAAAGCAATCCTGCTGCGTTTAACTTACATCTGTTCTTTAACCTGAACTGTCCCATTCGTCAACACAATACGGGTGGTTTCAATTTTGATGAATATGTGATCAAGATTTCCATCTGAACCTCTCTGGATGCGCACCATATAATCATCAAGCCGGCCATTGCAAAGCCTGCTCATGATAAAAGTACAGCTTGATGCAAAATGGAAAATTTCATTGTCAAAATTCTTGAATCCTCCAGCTCCCCACGTGTTGCAGGTATCTGAAAAAAAAGGACAACCTCCTATGTTATAATATTCAAGGATTATTCCTTTTATAACTTCAATGTCATGTCACATCTCTATACCGTATTCAACGTTCAATACTCACGGTGATTTTCCAGTGATTGAGAGGGATCACCCAATGATCGCTTGAAGTTTTGGGTAAGAGTAGCCTGGTTCAGATCTAATGCAGAAATAGAGGTTTATAACCAAATTAATTATTTATGGAAATGTACGACAAACATACGGTTTATTGTCATAATTTTATGTCTATGCTTATACAATCAAGTTTAATTTTAAAAACTAGGTCTGATAATAGGACCTGTGACCATTTTACACTGCAGTGTAACCTCTTACCTGAAATCCAAAATGCACAAACGCCTGTTGCCTGGAGTTATTTTTTTGAAAAGCTCTGCAACTCACATTCTCATACTTACAGCATTGTAACAAAACATCATTTGCGAGAGAGAGAGGACGAATGGCATTGGAAGAAATTTTGGTTGATTACGTTGGAATTGAGATAAAAAAAATCAAAGCCTTTCACATTGGTGGTTTATCTCTTTGTGAAAGGAAATTGTTCTCAGTTTATGTTAGACAGAATGTTTATCATTACCTTATGTTCCTCAGCCTGGGCTTATTTTAGTGCTAATTCTGGATCCTGTGTCACACTTCCTTCTCATGTTGCTTTTCTCTATACTACAGTCATTGTGTCATCCCGTCACCCCTCACTCTCTGCTCTGTCGGGTTTGCACAGTACTTTGGAGCAAACCAAGCATATACTGGTGTAGTTTTCTTTTTAATAAAATTACATAATTTTATTAGTGCTTTATAATTACTTGTCACTGTTTTATGCCATAGAGTCATGAGCACTGAAGCAGGCACTTTGGTCCACCATGACTATGCCGACCATCAAATACCAATCTCTGTTAATCCTCTTTGCCAGCATTTGGCCTATAGCCTATTATGTCTTCGTGATTTAAATTGTTGTCCAGGTGTTTCTTAAATGTTGCAAGGGTACCTGCCTCCATCACCCTCTCAGGCAGCACATTCCATATTTCTACCACCCTCTGGGTGAATAACATTTTCCTCAGATGCCCCCTAAACCACTTACTCCTCACCTTAAACCTATGTATGCCTTCTGGTCTTAGACACCTCTGCTAAGGAGAAAAGATTCTTACGATCTACCCAATTTACGCCTCTTACAATTTTGTATGCCTCTATCAGATTCCCCCTCAGCCTCCTCTGCTCCGGGGAAACAAACCCAGCCTAAAAAGTCTCTCCTCATAATTGAAATTTTCCATCCTAGGCAACGTCCTGATGAATCTGAAGTTGTACCAAGACTTCCCTGCCCCTATGGCTAATGAAGGTAAGCATTCCATAAGCCTTCTTCACCAACCTATGTACCTCTGCTGCCACCTTCAGGGATCTATGAATTTGTACACCAAGGTCACTTTGTACCTCATTGCATCCCAAGCATCGGAACAGGAGAGCTATAATGCTGGTAACAAAAATGTTGTATTCAACAGTTTGGTACAGTTGATCCTTAGTCTCTTTCAAACACTAATAGAACTAGACATCTGGGGGAGGGCGAAGGGCTGGAGTGGTTTGCAGAGGTTTTTAAAAATGTGTAAAGATTATGAAGGTATTTAAACAGAGAGGTGTGCATTTTAAATTGTAAATCAAATCCATAAATGAAAGAGAGCTAAGATCAGGATCTTGGGTCCTTAACATTTGTTTTTCAAGAAACAAATTAAGGCTCAATTATGCTTTATGAACAGATGCTAACAGACAATTTAAATAAAGAAAAACTCTAAAAATGTAATTACAGCATCTCATTAGCTATTCTAAATATTAATAATATATTTTATACCTAATCTTTTAGTTCAGTTGAATTTACTATACCATAGAAATGATTGTACTACATTACGACGTCAACTTACCAAAAGTGGATTCTGAATAGTCATGATCAGTCCAGTCAGTAGCATCATGACCTGTGATGTCAAGAAAAAGATCACATTTTCTTAATGAAAGAAGCAAAGGAAAATAACTCATTTCGAATGTAATTTGAGCCTTTCTTTTTATTTTCTACATTTACCATTTTTAGCTTTCAAATACAAGCTTAATGGAGCAGAAGATTGCCCTTAGTCTCAGGCCAGAAATCTGGTTATCTGCAGCAAAGATTCCATCTAATTTTACCATAAAAAAGAGGATAAGCTCTGGTTCAGCTCCCATCGTGATTGATTTGAGATACTGAAAACCACCTTGGAAGACCAGAGACAGAAGGTAAGGGTCAGGTTTTGTCAACCTAAAACACCATGAAAGTTGGCATAGTCCCTGAGGATCATAGGCTGCCCATCCTTTTTTGAAGGAGAGCTGACTGGTGGTCAACTGACCTGAGGGTCACTATACCTCAGGCAAGGGGCAAGGTTGAGAAGGCAGGGCCTTCATGGACAACATCAGCCATTACAGGAATTGAACCTGTGCTGTTGGCATCAATCCACATCATGAAACAGCCGTACAGCCTAATGAGCTAACCAATCCCCTACTGTCTCTCAGGGACACCTGAACATAGCAGCCAGAATTCACATTCCGTTGCCACTGCCAGCAAGAAAGGAAAATTTGGCACTCAGTCAAATCTCTGTTCACAGCAGCAGGACTGGAGAATCCCAGCTGCGGGTAAGGTTGGAGAATCCTACCCTATGGTTTAAAAGCATCCGTGAGTTCCTTGTAATGGCTTCTCCCACCAGTTATCGGAAGATTTGCCACATTTTTCTTTATTGAAAGTCATATTGATTTGTGCCTCATTCTCAATTTGAAATTGTGACAATTTGATTTCTTCTCACAAAAATTGATATTTAGTCACCTTGTTAGATTTATCCCCATAAAAGAATTACTAAATGAACGTGAAATTACCAATCAAGAAACTCCAAGTGTTGGATGACTATTATATCTTCTACGTTCATTTTGTTCCATAGCAGAATGAATAATATAGAGGGATTATTTCCCTTAAGGAGTGCCTCCAATCTGATGCTGTTGTTGCATAATGTTTCCTTTGTTAAAAGTCTGATCCTTCATTCAATGTTAGTCCCAGTGCTGGTGTATGATAATTAGAGATATGTCCATTAAATACATGAGAAGGTGTGAAATGCATCTCCCTAAACTACTGTAACTACAATCCTTAGGACATATCCGAGACTTCATCCCCCGCTAGGTCCAATCCTAGGAGGGATACAATTCCTTGGTCGGAGGAAAGTCCAGTTCCTGAGCTTTGTGGAAAGAGATTCTAGTCCTGGACGTAGGGCAGGAGAGTGATCCAATTGTTGTTTCCAGTGGAGAGTCTGAACTAGTCGGAATCTGATCCTACAAGAATTGGATCTAATGGCACCCACCTATCTCCTTGCTTTCACAATCCCTTGCGCCTACCCCACTCTTGAGAACCACCACCCCCTGCCACTTTCCTGACCCCGGTGTCACAGTTGAAGGGTCTGTTACACTGTGCACTATGAGATTGGGGCACCCTTGTATGCTGCAGCCAAGCTGAGTGGTTAGGTTAGCACACTCCCCGAACATTGGCTTGCAAAGCGCACCTGATGGACCGACACATATGGATCCCGTATTCTCGCCATTATGACACTTTTTTTAAGGCAAATTCCACCCACTGCTAACAATTAGTTTCAGAAGAACATTGGTACTTTGAAAGTCCACAAAGGGTTAGAATTGAATCTAATCCATGTTGGCAAACAAACAAAAATTAGAAAATGCAGAACTTCTACTCGGAAAGTATAAACTAATAATTCACTTTTAGGTGACATTCCTGTTCAACAACATTGTTCAACCGATGAAACAAAATGGTGAATTCAATTTTCTATTGACTGGCAAGAGATTTTAGAGTTCTTTCTGCATAAAAGGCTTGGCATCAATATTGTTTCTAAAGGTCCATTCAAACCAAATGCATTTTATTTACAGCCTTCCATTCTGCTCACTAAGACATAACTTACAGTTAGAAAATAAATCAGAGTAAATTTTAGAAATTGTCTTTCAGAAAAATCCTTGGCTAATAAAAATCCATGAGATTTTCCGCTACCAAACTCCATTTACAGCCATCAAAAAATTGACACTAGTTTTGCGTTATTTTGAACATCTGAATCACAATTTAGGAAAGGAAAACACTGTTGGAACTTGAAAACTTAATTGTTTTGCATCATAATATAAACACAATTCATCTTATCTGACACAAATAATCCACATTTCATTCTGTGAAATAGCAAATTCATTGCTACCAAAGTGCACAAAGTACCCACTGCCTATAGTGAGTTTACTGGTGGCATTGTATTTCAGCTGCTATACACAGTGGACTGTGTAACCAGGAAATTGAAAATATTTGTTGTGGCTGAGAATTTTACTACCAATTTTATGTTAATGCACATTTTGAATCATAGAATCGCTACAGTGCAAAAGGCAGTATTCAGTTTGCACTGACTCTGTCTGATGGAGTATTTTTCCCAGACCCTTTCCCCGAACATATCCCCACGTAACCCCATACATTTCCCTACACATTTTTTGGCATGAAGGGGCAATTTAGCATGGCCAGCCCACCTAACGTGCACACCTTTGAACTGTGGGAGAAAACCGGAGCACCCGGAAGACATTTGTACAGACTCGGGGAGAATGTGCAAACTCCAAATGAAGAATCACCCAAGGTTGGAATCAAATCCAGGTTCCTGGCACTGTGAGGCAGCAGCGCTAATCACTGCGTCACTGTGTCACCCAGCATGGTGCAAACATTTCCCATGCCTCCCTCCAAAACAAAGCCAGTACAAAATTATTGGGATGAGGTGCTCAAGTCCCTGGTGGCTGAGGTCCTGGAACTGGCAGACAACATAACATGGGACAACATTCAAGTCTCATCCCCCATTTGTCATCACAGGAGCTTAACGTACTGAAAAGTATGACTTGCAGCAGATACAGGAGTTCGAGAGACCGGTAGGGTGGAGAAGAAAGGGAGTTAGAGGCAATGGAACTGCCTGACCTAAATTGCAGAGGTTGAGATTGGTAAGGGACGTAAAACAGAAATGTCACTAAGGCAATCTATATATATCAATAAATATACCTCGGAACAAGTAAAATGCGCAAACATACAAAATCATTGAAGAAACTCTCACCTTTAATGAGTGCAAGAGCCCAGATCACTGCTAATACAGAGTTCTTCATTCTATTAGCTCGAGGCTAAACTTGGAACTTGATGTCATGCCAAACAGTGCTGCTACATACTGAGATCTCTGCATTTTATACTGGCAATCGGTTCTAAGTTATCTAAATGGAATGAGGAAATGGAAATAAAGAATGGAGGTGCCCAATAATTAAAATTCTGCCAATCACAGGAGACAGGTGCAATAGTTAGAAAACTATTTTCTTATGAAAGCTCCAAAGTTGAACCTTGCGAATTTCCTTTCATACTTATATTCAATTATTTTGTCCCATTCTAAAGAAACATAGTTCATATCATTCTGAAGCTGCAATCTGAAAGCAGTGCTCTTTGTATTTGTAATCCAAAACCTTAAATGTAATATAGGATACGTTGTTTTTCTTGATTAAGTAAGAATTACTTACAAAGAACAAAGAAAATTACAACACGGGAACAGGCCCTTTGGCCCTTCAAGCCTGCACCAACCATGCTGCTCATCTGAACGAAAACCCCTTACCCTTCCAGGGACCATATCCCTCTATTCCTATCCTATTCATGCATTTGTTAATACGCCTCTTGAAAGTCACTATTGTACCTGCTTCCATTGTTTCCCCTGGCAGCGAATTCTAGGCACCCCCCACCCTCTGTGTAAAAATACTTGCCTTGTACATCTCCTTTAAACCTTGCCCCTCACATTTTAAATGTATGCCCCCTAGACTCTTCTATCCTGGGAAAAAGCTTCTGACCATCCACTCTGTCCATACCTCTCATAATCTTGTAGACTTCTATCAGGTCACCCCTCAACCTCCGTTGTTCCAGTGAGAACGAACCAAGTTTAAAGAACAAAGAACAAAGAACAACCCAGCACGGGAAACAGGCCCTTTGGCCCAACGAGCCCGCGCCGCTGCATCACCCTACACCTATTCTACCCTGCATGTCTACGAATGGAACCCTACTCAGTCAGATTCAGGGAAGAAATAGTGTCAATTTGGTAAAAAACAATTAGCCTAAGATCACATCTTTGGAGTGTGGGAGGAAACCGGAGCGCCCGGAGGAAACCCATGCAACCACAGGGAGAATGCGCAAACTCCCACAGACACAGGCCCAAATCCATGTGTCTGCACAGCCAGCAGTGCTAGTCACTGAGCTGTTGCGGCGCCCGTCTACCGGTCCAGGATCAAGCACACACACCGACATGAAGTACTAGGCCACTCCTGGACTTCCAAGAGCAGCCCACGCACAACCCGCCATGTGCATGCCCCTCGTTTGACACGAGGTGGACCTCCACCTGTGGAATAAAGACAAAAATATTAATCATACAGCCAGCCCTTCCGGTGTCTCCCGAGGTTTAACCCTATTTAATAGCCCCTACCATATCCCTCCATTCTCGTTTCACTCATGTGCCTATCTAACTGCATCTTAAACGAGTCCAACGTTCCTGCCTCCACCACCCTACTCGGTAGCACGTTCCAGACCCCCACAACTCTCTGCGTAAAGAACCTTCTTCTCACCTCCAAATTATACCTCTCCCCCCTCACCCTTAAATGATGACCTCTCGTGTTTGTACCCAGTCTAGGGAGCAGTCTCTCACTATTAACTCTATCTATTCCCTTCAGTATCTTATATACTTCTATCATGTCCCCTCTCAATCTCCGTCTTTCCAGGGAGAATAGCCCCAGTTTCTTCAATCTCTCCTCGTAACCCAGTCCCCCCATGCCAGGCAACATCCTGGTAAACCTCCTCTGCACCCTTTCCAGAGACTCCACGTCCTTCCGGTAGTAAGGTGACCAGAACTGGACGCAGTACTCCAAATGCGGTCTAACCAACGTTCTATACAACTGAAGCATTAGACGGCAGCTTTTGTACTCTATGCCCCTTCCTATAAAGGCTAACATCCCATAAGCCTTCCTAACAACCTTCTCCACTTGTGACGCAACCTTCATGGATTTGTGAACCTGCACTCCAACCTCTCCTCATAGCTAATGTCCTCCGTACCAGGCAACATCCTGGTAAACCTTTTCTGTATCCTCTCCAAAGCCTCCACATCATTATTCTATATCAAAATAAAATCACAAAAATAAGAAAGCCTATTTCGTCATCAGCTATAAGCTAAAATGGATATCAATTGCTAGGAATTGTGTCTCTGTGGTAATTATGTGATTTCACCCTTTTTCCAACTGCACATGAATTGTTGTAAAACTACTTAAAAAAATTAATTTTTCTGAGCAAAAAAAATCACATCATTTATTTAACAAAACGATTGCCTATTTTTTGATTACAGGAAAAGCTGATGGAAAGTGGCATTAAGGGACCAAGAATTAGCAAAATAACACAACTCAGATAATGGCAATCAGTCTTTTTCAGAATGCCACATTATCACTGCCAGGACTAAGTAGGAATATCCTACACATTGTAGGAATGAAACAGGTGTGAAACCATTCATGCTGAAACACTAATCTAAAAAGAACAAACATTTATCCAAATATTCTGGATTACTTCAGTGCTGGACTAGGGGATTTTTGAAGAGGGAAGTTTTCACTCAATATTTGTCAACCATGCCCAGTAATTTAAGATATTTGTATACATTGGTGATACTTGAAATGACAAGTTAACAAGCATGAGAATTACACAGGTTAATATTATCTCCTGTGGAATTTCACACCGTTGGACAGGGTGCACTCTAACATTGGCCCATTGAGCTTCTGCTAGTCATTGCTTTGACAAAGGGTCATTTGGACTCGAAACGTCAGCTCTTTTCTCTCCTTACAGATACTGCCATGCCTGCTGAGATTTTCCAGCATGTTCTCTTTCAGTTTCAAATTCCAGCATCTTCTGTAGTAATTTGCTTTTATTTAACTGCTAGTCATTGTTGCTGCAGAACAAAATATGCACTTCTTTTGCACCAGGGATTCTCTCATTCGTTCTGCTGCCCAAAATGATCTTGGATCGCCTCCATCACACTTACATTTCCCAACAGCTTTTGCTTTAGTTGCCACTGGACTTCACCAGTCTTTCTGACTCAATATTTGTCAACCATATCCGGCAATTTAAGATATTTGTACAGTATTGGTGATACCTGAAATGACAAGCTAACGAGCATGAGAATTACACTGGTTAATATAATCTCCTGTGGAATGTCACACGGTAGGATAGTGGGCGGCACAGTAGCACAGTGGTTAGCACTGCTGCTTCACAGCTCCAGGGACCTGGGTTTGATTCCTGGTTTGGGTCACTGTCTGTGTGGAGTTTGCACATTCTCCTCGTGTCTGCATGGATTTCCTCCGGGTGCTCCAGTTTCCTCCCACAGTCCAAAGATGTGCAGGTTAGGTTGATTGGCCATGCTAAAAATTGCCCCTTAGAGTCATGAGATGTGTTAGAGGGATTAGTGGGTAAATATGTAGGAATGGGGGGGTAGGGCACGAGTAGGATTGTGGTCGATGCAGACTCAATGGACCGAATGGCCTCCTTCTGCACTTCTGATTAATCTATGATTTAATGATAGGGCGCACTGTAACATTGGTCCATTAAGCTTTAATATCAACTGCTAGTTATCGTTTTGACAAAGGGCCAAAGGATTCACCTCCACACTCCATTTCTTCAACCAAACTGAACCTCTGCGTTAGTGTTTCTCTGTCCAACGTTCTGACAGAAACAAATCCAGGATAAATAGCTTGTCAACTAATCAGAAGAATAAAGCAGAAACAAAACAGAGATTCAAGCTTACTAGTACAGTGCAGACAAGCAGTGATAGGTTGAGATCAGGGAGTAGGTCAGCAATACATGACTGGATATGAAGGTTGGCTACGCAACTGTTGTAACTATGTGAGAATCATTGGATTTTCAGCGATGGTATACACATTGTACAATTCAGCTGCAGTGTGTTCAATGTCTAAGTTGATGGATGTTCTGTTTCTTCTCATCATTCACCCGTTTTGACAGCAAAAAAATGAAATCAGTGAAATTCAAGAAACCTGATACGGATGAGAAGTGACTTGGCAGAGATAAATGTTTGTTGTACATTTCACTGTCACTTCTGAAATCTCTGCACCAGGGGTCACTCATGCAGAATTATATTCATATCTATTGCACTTGAAAACAATCTTGTCTTAACATTGAGGGCCAATTTGCAGAACTTTCATAACTGATCAACAGCCTTATAAAAGCTGATAGGACCTGTGGTAATGTAGCCCCTTTCGCAGGCCCCACCCAATGGAGTGGGAGTGCGGGAAGTGGGGCGAATGAGGAATGAGGATATTCATCCTGGTGACTGGGAGGAGTTCAATTGGTCCCAAGAAGGAGAAGAGAGCAGACCTCCAATGTTTTTGCCAGACCCTTAGGGTGTTGATAGCTATCATAGCTTAATAAACCCTTCTGTTGATGGAGCCACATCGAGTCGCCTCCAATTACTATACTATACTGGCAATGAGGATGAGATTATTCCAACAGGATAAGCCTGTGCCCTTGATTGCCTCTGCAAGTGTATAGAGATGGACCTTGCTTTTGGCTGTGGACAGCTATACCTTCCAATATAGATCAGAGATGCAAATTTTGCAGGTGGCATAGTGTCCCTCTGCAACTCACTATGCCATCATCACCTGTTGCAAAATATAGTGTTGGCATTACTCCTTCTAGACACATTGCTGGTCTGCCAATATAAAGTCCTACACCAATAGGGATCATGGCTCTCCAAAGTTAAGAAGACGGTTAGCACTATGACAAGTCGCAGCAGATTCAACCCTATCTTAAGCGTAGTACAGAATTAACATGTGAGAATGGCATGTATTTGTGAGAGTTCATGCTATAGTGCCACGCCAGTGGTGACAACCTTTACTACACAAGCTGCATGATACACGTTCTGGGCAGTGCAGGATGAAGGCCTGGCATTGACAGGAAGATTGAAAGAGTGGTCAGCCAGTGCCCAAGTTGTCAGACCCAGCAATCATTGCTGCCACCAAAAAATACATAACTGTGAGAGTGAGAATGGCCATGGTCATGTTTGCACATAGACTTTGCAGAACAGTTACTGGAATATGTTCCTCATTCTGGTTAATGCACATTCAAAGTAGCTAGATGTCCAACTGATCTAATTGACCTTGGCCACAGCCACCATTGACAAGTTGTGACAGATTTTTGCAATTCACAGCATCCCTGAGGTCTTACTGTCTGACAATGGCACAGCATTTACAGCTGAGGAGTTTCACCTTTTCAAAGGGTCAAATGGTAAATTCCACATTCGGTCAGCTCCTTACTATTCAACTTTGAATAGCTTGGAAGAGCGAGCTATATAAACATTTAAAGCTCCAACGAATAAGCAAGCTCTGAGTCTACTGACTTCATGCATGGCAAATTTTTTGTTATTTTATAAAACTACATCAATTGGGGTTGTGCCAGCTAAATTATTAATGGAATAATGCCTTCAAACCGTTTGGATGTACCGTTTCCAGATTTGTTGGGGAGATTGGAAGCTAAGCAAGCCTCCCAGAAAGAACATCATGACTCTAAAGAAGGAGGCAGAATGTGTAAGGTCAACAATCTAGTCATGGCGAGAAACCTTGGTGGTGGACTAGCCTGGGTGCCAGAAAGAATTATGAAGAGAACTGATCCAGTTTTGTTCTTGTTGGAAGTACAGGGTCACCATGTGAAAAAACATGTGGATCATTTGAGGATGAGAGCTAGGTCTGATCCAGGAGACCAAGAAGTGTGTCCTGCTACTGATTCAAGTGTTCCAGCTACTGAATGAGGAATACCTGCAGCCCTTGTGGATTCAAGGCAGCCTCTAGCTTCTGTACATAAGGAGAAAGAAACCACTGGGGAAGATATCGATGGTAAGCTGATGAGTTTGTCTTTAGCTGCTGTGAACCTGGACAATTGGCTGCTGAATGACCCCGTACAGAGTTACAGCATTTCACAGGAATGGACAGATGGACAGATGGGCTTTGCGAATGAACTTTGCTTTGGTGTCCTTAATGTGATTATTGTGTCTGTACAACCTATGTATAGCAGTGGCCACGATTCTTCCAGAACTACTGAACTGATGGAGGAACTGTTTTAAATTCTGATTATTCTGTTAGTTCAGCTTCTCACCTGAATCTCTGCACTCTCTGAACTGCAGAGGTCCCAGTTGGGAATCTCAGGACAGGAGCCATGGGCAAGGCTGAGAGGAAGGAGCAAGATAGACTTTATGTCCTTGTACAGAATGACAGAAATTTCCAACATGATTGCTGACACCTTTACCAGTAGAATGATTATACCCTATCTATTCACAAATCAACTCACATACATCCAAAAACAAAACCCTTCGTCTAACATTGTGAGGGTTCCGTCGTAAAATTGCAAAGTGCTTCACAGAGCAATAGCAGGGAAAAACTGATGTGTGCCAAGAAAAAACAGATTTCTTCAACTAGTTTGGACAAATATAGGTTTTAAATAGTGTCTTATAGTAGGAGTGTGCAGTGGAAGTGGAGTCAATTTCAGAGCCTAACATCTACATGTCTAAAGGCACAGCCACCAGGTGAAGGAAGTTAGGATACACAAGAAGTCAAACTTGGAGAAATACAGAGATCATGGAGGGCTGCAGGAGGAATTATAAATAAAAAGCCTCATGTTCTGTCAATGTTTTGCCATTGACTTCAAAGGGCAGTCACAATTTTCCAGAAGTATGAAATGGAATTGTCATACAAAGTTTTATACAACAGGTGCAAGTACAAGTGATTCAACATAATACTAACATTTCCAAGACTGAGCAAACATTGAATGCAACATTAGTATGTAGCACTATCAAAGATCCTAACAATTTCTAACAACTTGTCCAATTAGTTTTGTTGTAAGAATCTGGTATGTGCTCAAAGTTGAATGTATGAATGAAAAATTGGTTACATTATATTTATTTTTTATATTTATTATTAGGATTATAATGAAAATATTCTGATAAGCTAAATGTTTTAATGTAACTCTTACCCATGATTTCAAACCAGTTTTTTTTATTTCATTAGAATAAAGTTCTGTGTTTCCAGAATCAGCAAAAATTTTGCAGTTTACTCAGTCAATTTGCATATTTCCAAAGAACCCCTCAAGCAGTTTTGTGCAATTATTGATTCTGCAATTGTAGAAATGGAGTTGAATTCTATAATATGAATTGTCTTTATTCATAAAATGTCATGGTTCAGAATGATATGTTGCACTGAGTGTATGACCTGCAACTTCAGCTTTTTTTATACAGAAAGAAAAGAATAATGTTTTGCATATCTACTTTTTCACAGAATATCTCAAAAAGTAGCCAAAAAGAGAGCGCAGAATTTTTAAGAGGTGAAACTTCAGACCCTTCCTGGATCAAGTGAAGAGGAGGTGTGAATGACTGCTGGGACTGCACTGGTGAGAGTTCCATGCAAAATGGCCTGGAGAAAGGGGGCAGACATTTCTGAACTCTGTTCAAAGTACATATGTTGTTTGCTTTCATTTACGGGGTTATAGGGGATAGAGCCTGGGTGGGATTGTTGTTGGTACAGACTCGATGGACTGAATAGCCTACTTCTGCGCTGTAGGGATTCTATGATTCTATTATTCTATGAAGAGGGCAACACTACTGGTGTGTAATTTGTTTGCTTAAGACAGAACCTAACAGCTGGTCTACAGTAATACTATGGAAGCCATTCCACATTGATAAATCCACCAACTTTTATTTGGTTGATTCTGGTCTCTGAAAAGAAACTTTGCACAATAACCAATCCACCTCATGGTCTTTGCTTTCTCCCCATGGGGCAAGTTGGCACATGGTATTGAAGATCACCTGCAGCCTGAAAGGGGATAATCTCGCCACAAATCATCACACTCCTATCCTACTAGATACCACTGCCTCTTGTGATGGTCACTATCCTTTCAGATAACCAATTTCATAGATTTACACCCCAGGACTCAGCAGCTGGCACCACTGACCCTTCCCTCTGAACCTCTCCACCTCCCCGCTCCCAACAACACTCAGGACAGGAGCCATGGGCAAGGCTGGGAGGAAGGAGCAAGATAGAACATAAGAACATAAGAAATAGGAGCAGGAGTGGGCCATCTAGCCCCTCGAGCCTGCCCTGCCATTCAATAAGATCATGGCTGATTTGAAAGTGGTTCACTTACCTGCCTGCTCCCATAACTCTTAATTCCCTTATTGATCAGAAATCTATCTACCCATGACTTAAACACATTTAACGAGGTAGCCTCCACTGCTTCAATGGGCAGAGAATTCCAAAGATTCACTACCCTCTGAGAGAAGTTCCTCCTCAACTCTGTTCTAAATTGACTTCCCCTTATTTTGAGGCTATGCCCTCTAGTTCTTGTTTCCTTTCTAAATAAAAATAATCTCTTTGCCTCTACCCTGTCTAGCTCCTTCATTATCTCATATGTCTCTATAAGATCCCCTCTCAGCTTTCTAAACTCCAGCGAGTACAGGCCAAATCTACTCAATCTCTCCTCATAAGTTAACACCCTCATCTCCAGTGTTAACCTGGTGAACCTTCTCTGCACTCCCTCCAAGGCCAATATATCCTTTCACAAATAAGGGGACCAAAATTGCACACAGTACTCTACTTGCGGCCTTGCCAGTACTTTGTACAATTGCAGCAAGACCTCCCTGCTTTTATACTCCAGCCCCCTCACGATAAAGGCCAACATTCCATTTGCCTTCTTGATCACCTGCTGCATCTGCAAACTGACCTTTTGCGATTCATGCACAAGGACCCCCAGGTCCCTCTGCACAGTAGCATGTTGTAATTTTTCACCGTTTAAATAATAGTCCATTTTACTATTATTCCTTCCAAAGTGGATAACCTCGCACTTCCCAGTGTTATACTCCATCTGCCAGATCCTTGCTCACTCACTCAGCCTACCTATCCATCTAAATCTTGCTGCAGGCTTTCCGCATCCTCCACGCAATTCACTTTCCCACTCACCTTCGTGTCATCAGCAAACTTTGTTACCCTACACTCGGTCCCCTCCTCCAGACCATCTATGTATATGGTAAACAGTTGAGGCCCCAGCACCAATCCCTGCAGCACGCCACTAGTCACCAACTGCCAACCGGAGAAGTACCCATTTATTCTGCTTCCTGTTAGATAGCCAATCCTCAATCCACGCTAACACTTTATCCCCAACTCCGTGTATCTTAATCTTTTGCAACAACCTTTTGTGAGGCACCTTATCAAATGTCTTCTGGAAATCTAAAACACCACATCCACCGGTTCCCCTCTGTCAACCGCACTCATTACATCTTCATAAAAATACAGTAAATTCGTCAAATACGACTTTCCCTTCATGAATCCATGCTGTGTCTGCTTGATTGAACCATTCTTTTCCAGGTGTCCTGCTATTTCTTCTTTAATGATGGATTCTAGCATTTTCCCAACTAAAGACATTAAGCTAACCAGCCTGTAGCTATCCGCCTTTTGTCTACCTCCTTTTTTAAACAGTGGCGTCACATTAGCTGTTTTCTAATCAGCTGGCACCTCCCCAGAGTCCAGCGAATTTTGATAAATTACAACTAATGCAACTGCTATTACTTCTGCCATTTCTTTTAGTACCCTTTAGACCCTAGTACCCTATTGACTTTATGCCCTTCTACAGAATGACAGCAATTTCCATCATAACTGCTTACACCTTTACCAGTAGAACGATTAAACCCTATCTATTCATAGTCAACACACATACGTCCAAGAACAAAATCCTTCGTCTAACATTGTGAGGGTTCCACCGTAAAATTGCGAGGTGCTTCACAGATCAATAGCAGGGAAAAACTGATGTGCCAAGAAAGAACAGGTTTCTTCAACTAGTTTGGACAAATGTAGGTTTTAATTAATGTCTTATAGTAGGAGTGTGCAGTGGAAGTGGAGACAATTTCAGAGCCTAACATGTAACATGTCTAAAGGCACAGCCACCAGGTGAAGGAAGTTAGGATACACAAGCCTGTTTGTGCTGTAGTTTTTCTATGTTCTATGTTCTAAGAAGTCAAACTTGGAGAAATACAGAGATCATGGAGGGCTGCAGGACATGAATTACAAATAAAAAGCCTCATGTTCTGTCAATGTTTTGCCATTGACTTCAAAGGGCAGACACATTTTTCCAGAAGTATGAAATGGAATTGTCGTACAAAGTTTTAGCTATATTACAACAGGTGCAAGTGCAAATGATTCAATGTAATATTGACATTTGCAAGACTGAGCAAACATTGAATACAACAATATTACATTAGCATGTAACACCATCAAAAATCCTAACAATTTTTAACAACTTTTCCAATTAGTTTTGTTGTAAGAATCTGGTATGTGCTCAAAGTTGAATGTATGAATGAAAAATTGGTTATACTATATGTAGTTTTTTAACATTTATTGTTAGGATTATAATGAAGATATTCTGATAAGCTAAATGTTTTAATATAACTCTTACCCATGATGTTAAACCAGTTTTTTATTCTGTATGTTTCCGTATCAGCAAACATTTTGCAGTTTTCCTCAGTCAATTTGCATATTTCCAAAGAAATGCCTCGAGCAGTTTTGCGCAATTATTGATTCTGCAATTGTGGAAATGGAGGATTATTCTATAACATGAATTGTCTTTATTTATAAAATGTCATGATTCAGACTGAGATGTTGCACTGCGTGTACAACCTGCAACTTCAGCTTTTTTTTTTACACACAATGTAAAGAAAGGAAGAATGTTTTGCATATGTACTTTTTCACAGAATATCTCAAGAAATACCCAAGAAAAAGAGCTCAGAATTTTAAAGATGAGAAACTTTAGACCCTTCCTGGATCAAGTGAAGAGGAGATATGAATGAGTGCTGGGACTGCACTGGTGAGAGTTCCTTGCAAAATGGCCTGGAGAGAGGTGGCAGATATTTCTGAACTCTGTTCAGAGTACATATGTTGCTTTCATTTACAGGGTTATAGGGGATAGAACTTGGGTGGGATCGTTGTCAGTGCAGATTTGATGGACCGAATGGCCTACTTCTGCGCTGTAGGGATTCTATGATTCTATTATTCTATGAAAAGGGGAACACTACTGGTGTATTGTTTGTTTGCTTAAGACAGAACCTAACAGCTGGTCTACAGTAATACTATGGAAGCCGTTTCACATTGACAAATCCACCAACTTTTATTTGGCTGATTCTGGTCTCTGAAAAGAAACTTTGTACAATAACCAATCCACCTCACGCTCTTTGCTTTCTCCCCACGGGGCAAGTTGGCACATGGTATTGAAGATCACCTGCAGCCTGAAAGGGGATAATCTCTCCACCCAAAAAATCCACCCCCAACATTAGGGTCTCTCTTGGCATGAGGATAGATCCATGCAGCTCCAAATGAGGTGAGTGTGAACCACACAGGGAACGATGGCATATTGGCATGGTAAGGTGACAACGCCTCTTGATCAGTCTCCTCCGAAGCTCACTACCTCCCACTTAAATAAAAGAATAATGAGTCTTGTACTTTGACTAGAATTTGAAAATCTCTACCATCTCCCTCCAAGCCACCATTCTAATTTTGCAAGGAGCCCTCAACAGTGCAGTTTCCAGCAGTCACTCATGCCTCCTCTTCCTTCACCCAATGTTGAGGCAATGAAACGATATGTTCTATTTATCGTTTGCTGAAAATCTGTTTTGTGGAAATTGGAAATTAAAAGTTGGAGCCTGCTTCTTGTCATGATGCTGCTGCAGGAAGTAACTGCAGCTGATGTCCATGTGCCTTCTGCAGTACCACTCACTGCGGAGGCATCACAAGGCCATGAGAGACATATGCTGCTGACTTATTGTTTAACGTGTGACAGAAGACTGAGATGAAATCCACAAAAGCTTGGTCATTTTCCTATTATAGGCAGATGCTTGACATCATGATTTCCATCTGGTATCTGTCACCCAGCTGCTTAATTCACACACTATTGGGAGGGTTAAGTCTCTAATATAGTGAGGTGAATTTTTTTCACACAAGCAATGTGGGCTACATTCATGCTGTAACTCTGCTGTAAATCCATGTATCTCTTGGATTTCAAACCCTGAGGGATTTGAAGATAAATTCCTTACTTAAACAGTTAAATACCGCTTTCTGTTAGAGTTGATTGATGTGAAACGGAGATGAGGTGAGATTAATGGAGAGTACCTGGGACAGACAGCAGCCCATCACATCTGGACTCCCCTCCTTCAAATTTGGGGGAGGGCGGGGGTACCCCAAAGATGCACTGGGGAATCCCCCTTGGATGTTCCCAGATAAGGGTTTGCACTGCAATTACCCAGAAGGGCTAAGTTCCCCTGAACCATTGCATTCCGCTGTGAACCATCTGTAAACCATGGGTGCAAATTCTGTCATGGCCACAAAATCTTGTGAGGAGCTAACAACAGGATTTGGGCTGGTAACTTCCGACCGTGATGCTCCCGGGCCCTCCCCGATGACGCAATCAATGATTTGAATGCATTTCAATGTCATTAGCAAGTTTATAGCTGAATCTTCAGACTTCCTTGAATCTTCCCACCTGCTAACATGATGTCACACAGGCGTGAATTACCACTGCTTTTTAAAAACGGGAATTGGGGTAATTGCCTCCGAGAGGTAGGAAGGAGGCTGGAGTATCAGGGTGTACAGTATCTTCTATAGAGGTGGGGAGGTTCAGGGTCATGGGATGGGGAAAGTGAGGGGGGTTTGGGGTAGGGTGGAGTGATTGGCACCTCCTCCAGGATAAGTGTGCAGCTGTTCTGGGTTGTCCAGAAGCCTTCAGTTTGGCTGTCTTAAAACCCCTTCACAGCCTAGAATGAATGTAGAGGCTTTCTGTTTTAACAGCTGTTTACTACCCTGAATAATTCTTCTGCCTGTGTGGCTAAAAGCAGTGAGAATGAGTGCTTAGTTTACAGTCGTCAGTGGCATGGGTGTTGTGGGCCATCTTTGGGAGCGGGGCTCCTAAGCTGGTGGGAAGTGAGTGTTGAGGCTGAAGGGGGCTATTCTATGGGGCTAACTGGATGAGACCCCGAAAGCAAAGGCAGGATGGGAATGAGCTGAATGGGAGGCAGGTGGCTGGCGGGGAGGCATTTAGAGATTATACAGTGTCTTCCTTGGAGTCTAAAGATCTCTGGACGTCAAACAGTGAACAGTATGAACGGTGCCTATTAAGGTTACCAATCTCTGCCTCAGAGAATAATTGCTGTTTCTAACATTCTTGAGAGTCATGAACATCAAATTAATTGATAATCATGAGTTCAACCTTAATAATGTCAACTGCCCACATTCTCAAAATCAAGAAAGGGTAAAAACATATGTTTCAATGATTAAAGGTTTGGGGGTCAGAAGAGAATGTGTAAGAATAGCAGCCACAACCAAGGGTGGGGTAATCAAAGAACCAAATAGCTATCTGTAAGATAAAGCAAATTATTGATTCACAGCAGGCCTTACCTTTTTGGCTTGCCAATTGAAAAATTGGAGGAGATACGAGGGCACATGAAAGAAGCCAGCTTATCAAAAACCACAGGCCCTCCAAAACTTAAGGAATTAATGAAAATGTGTGTCCAGTTATCATCTTTAATGTCAGCATTAAGATCATTTAAAACACTCAAGGAATTTGGGAAAAATGGGATAACTTCCTTGGCCCAGATAATACAAAATTAGGGGAATGGATATCAGACTAAGATTAGAACATTTTTCAAAATATGTTCCAGTACGTTGGGGATATTTACAGCTTTTTAAACTGTCTTTTTAAGGATAAGCAATTAAATAAACATGAAGTTAAAACATTATTTTGGTTAATCTTGCCAACTAGATACAGGAAAGGATTTCATGTCGACCATTGTATAATTCTCCCAAGGGATTTATATCACTTTATTGAAAAAAAAGTTTTAAAGTTTAACACAGCATGGAAATTTGAAACCAATCCCTTTTGTCATCTGTTCCCATAGAAACACTTCTTGTATTGGTAGGTTTGCCCTTTACATTAATTATTTGGGCTTCACTTCCTCAATGTAGCACTCCTGGAGGTATTTGCTTAATAAATACTCAAGCTGCTAAACACAAGCTATATAAAATGTGAAAATTTCCACTACATTGAACTAGTACTGCATATTTCCGTCAAGTGTGGTAGATAAGATCCCCTAAGAGGCCTCAGTGATTACACATCTTTTCCCTACACTTCTTACCACAGAATCCTGGGAACCTTCCCAAGGACTTTGTCAGAATAAATCTACCTTGCAGTCCCTGAGCACAAGTAGCCTTGGTCATTCCATTCCTCAAGCAACGTGTGTTCCTAACTAAAGTTAGGGTTTCTATAATGCCCTTGTTACAGTGAACTTGTCTTAATGATCAAATTTATCAGGATCACCAGGCCAAATATAATTTCTCACTGCATACATAATGGAAATGAATGTGAGTCAAGAATGCTGTCTACAGCAAACACAAGTCTGCTCACTTAAGGTGGATATAATTTCTTTTGTTCTATATTCTATTGTTGCAAATCGATAATCAGGATTCCATGATGCACTGCTTCTCTCCAAAAGAAATTGGAGCCATGGAGGCAATGAACCAGCTTGAATCTATCATCAAGGAAGAAATAGCGAGACATCTGGATATAATTTGTCCCATTGATAAAACACGGCATGGATTCATGAAGGGAAAGACATGTTTGACTAATTTGTTGGAATTCTTTGAGAACATTACATGTGCAGCGGACAATGGGGAACCTGTGGATGTGGTATATCTGGATTTCCAGAAGGCATTTGGCGAGGTGCCGCATCAAAGACTGTGACATAAGATAAAGGTGCACGTGTTATAGGTAATGTTTTAGTGTGGTTAGAGGATTGGTTAACTAACAGGAAGCAAAGAGTGGGGGTAAATGTGTGTTTGTCTGATTGGCGATCAGTGACAAGTGGTGTGCCTCAGGGATCAGTGTTGGGATTGCAATTGTTTGTGATTTACATAGATGATTTGGAGTTCGGGACCAAGTGTAGTGTGTCAAAATTCACAGATGACACTAAGATGGGTGGCAGAATAAAGTGTGCAGAGGACGCTGAAAGTCTACAAACAGATATAGATGGTCTAAGTGAGTGGGCAAGGGTTTGACAGATGGAGTACAATGTTGGTAATGTGAGGCCATCCATTTTGGTAGGAATAACAGCAAAATGGACTATTAGTTAAATGGTAAAACATTGCTGCATGCTGCTGTGCAGAGGGATCTGGTTGTCCTTGTGCAAGAATCACAAAAAAGTAGGTTCACAAGTACAGCAGGTAATTAAGAAGGCAAATGGAATTTTATCCTTAATTGCTAGAGGGATGGAGTTTAAAAACAGCGAGGTTATTTTGCAGCTGTATAAGGTGCTGGTGAGGCCACACCTAGAGTACTGTGTACAGTTTTGGTAACTTTACTTGAGAAAGGATATACTGGCACTGGAGGGGGTGCAGAGGAGATTCACTAGGTTGATTCCGGAGTTGAGAGGGTTGGCTTGTGAGGAGAGACTGAGTAGACTGGGGCTACACTCTTTGAAATTCAGAAGAATGAGGGGAGATCTTACAGAAACATGTAAGATTATGAAGGGAATAGATAAGATTGAAGCAGGGAAGTTGTTTCCACTGGCAGGTTGAAACTAGAACTAAGGGACATAGTCTCAAAATTAGGGGAAGCAGATTTAGGATTGAGTTGAGAAGGAACCTCTTCACACAAAGGGTTGTGAATCTGTGGAATTCCCTGCCCAGTGAAGCAGTTGAGGCTACCTCATTGAATGTTTTTAAGGCAAGGATAGATAAATGTTTGAACAGTAAAGAAATTAAGGGTCATGGTGAGCGAGCGAGTAAGTGGAGCTGAGCCCACGAAAAGATCAGCCATGATCTTACTGAATGGCGGAGCAGGCTCAAGGGACCAGATGGCCTACTCCTGCTCCTAGTTCTTATATTGTAGCACTGCCTTCAGTGCTTTTACCTGGAAGACTATTTCCTGCTATAGTTCTGTCACATTGAGGAAATGCAGTGAAAATAGAATCCTTCCCCAAATTTATTTTAAAATGCACCACACTGACTCATTACCAAATTGTTTTGTTGTAAACCATACATAGGATCAAAAATCCAGAACTAAATACTGGTAGGCTTTTTCAAATCATTTTACTGGTTTTAAAACTAGGATGCCTTGAACTCTGATGATCTCAGAACAGATGAAAACTTCTGACACAATACACTCCAGTCAAACAACTTGTGCTATATGAAGCCTTTGCTACGTTACAGAGCTTTTCATAATTATAGTTCCTGAAACAGGATTGCCTCCCTGCATCAGTTTTCAGTCACGTGTTTCATTCAATGACTTTCCACTGCCAACCATTCTGCAGAGTTGAGCAGTCTTTTTCCCCATTTCAAAAACTAAGTGACAATTAAACAAAGTTGTCCAAAGAAAACGAGAAGGAAAGCACTTTTTAGAATTTTTTCCTCTTTAGTTGAAAGCAGTCATAGCCAAGAGATTAATCTGCAATTACTGGAGGTTTGATATCCCTACTTCTGTCTGGGCACTCCAGATAATTACTAAAATTCTTATAGAACTATGGAATGATGTAGCACAGAAATGAGGCGTTCAGTCCACTCTACTGCTGCCAGCTCCTTGAATGAGCTATCTGAGTAATCCTATTCATCTCCTGTTTCTTTGTGTCCTGTACAATTTTCCTTCTTCAAGCACTTACTCCATTTGCTCCCAACCTTTCATGCAGTGCACTTCAGATCATAACAACTCATTAAATAAAAAACAATTTTCATGGCTTCTCTTATTCTATTGTCAAAGAGTCATAGAATCGTAGAGGTTTACAGCATGGAATCAGGCCCTTCAGCCCAACTTGTACATGCCGCCCCTTTTTTAAACCCCTAAGCTCGTCCCAATTACCCATATTTGACCCATATCCCTCTATATCCATCTTACCAGTGTAACTGTCTAAATGCTTTTTAAAAGACAAAACTGTATCTGCCTCAACTATCATCTCTGGCAGCTTGTTGCAGTCACTCACCACCCTCTGTGTGAAAAAAATTGCCAATCTGGACCCTTTTGTATCCCTCCTTCTCACCTTAAACCTATGCTATCTAGTTTTAGACTCCCCTACCTTTGGGAAAAGATATTGACTATCTAGCTGATCTATGCCCCTCATTATTTTATAGAGCTCAAGAAGATCACCCCTAGGCCACCTGTGCTCCAGAGAAAAAAGTCCCTGCCTACCCAGCCTCTAGGAGCTTAAAACTGTGGCCTCTGCCTGCCTATCGAATTAAATTCAGAGTTGAACACAACAGTCCCGTTAAAGTAATTAGAGAAATGATTTTAAATAAGTTGCTCTTCCAATATCTGAAAAATTTAAAATGTTTCAAAATCTGCCCCCCTTCCCCCACTAATTTGGACCCATTAGTTTTGTACTAGCTTCATGGCATCAACAGGGGATGCATAGTTTGATATTTAATCTTTCAGATGTTAATCCATTGTGATTGAGTAGTATTTCTTCTCCTGAACAGCCAGCAAAACAAATACCGAGGAATGACCAACAAATTAAATGACACAAAGCAGTTTTGTTTTCCATTGTTACTGCAATGCTTTTGAATAAATTAGGATTTGGGACTTAGATTACTGTTTGATATCCTGCAAATTCAATCAACAAATACTGAGCACTAACTATCGGCTAAAGAATATGCCTAAGTAAAGAGCAATGCACATAATGTCCATATTATGGCACAGCAAAGTGAACAGAAAGGCAAGTTGTATTACTAATTAATCCAGTGTGAATTTGGAGAAGAAGTACCAAATTTGTATATTTGCCTTCCCACATCTTGTTTCATTTTGCGTCTTGAGACGTCACAGAAACATCCAACCCTTAAAATAAAGGTAATTTCCTGGCAACAACAATAACTGTTTGTATTTATTTAGTAACCTTGATGTAAGAAAAGAGCCCAAGGCACTTTACAGAGCAGGATATGACAAACCATGGCACCGAACCACATAAAGAAACAATGCCCTTGATTTTTGCAATGCTGGGAACCTGGACCTGAAGTCCAGGTCCTTTTTCTAACAGATCCTATTCACACCAGTTGGGGAACAGAGGCAAAATATAACACACACAAGTGAGGGAGCTCAAATTTAGCCCGACCATCAGAACTCAGATTTGAATTCAAATAGATGTCATTTTCACCTGAGGGAGGGCCACATGTGGGTTATGAATTTTTCGAGTAGGCGAAGGGTGAATCAGGTCTGTGAGATTGTTGTGTTGTCAAGTTAGTTATATCCCTGCCCTTTAAATATTGGGAATAAAGTGCATGTATCTGTGAACTGAAAAAAATGTCTGTGTTTCAAAAGATGTTTGTTTACATAACTCTTGTGCTATCTCTCAAGATCATTTGACCTCTCATGGTCAACGTCGTCCTGAATTTTTATGCCTCAGGGTCTTTTCAAGGGTCAGTGGGTGATCTTTGCCAAGTCTCCCAGTCACCTGAATATAAGACACCTATGTAAACCCATTGTTGTGCTCACTGAGTCTTACGTTTGCAGACCCCCTCTCACTGACGGACATTAGAGGCGGGTTGCTGACTGTGGTGTCTTGTTGGGTCAGATGACTTTTGTGGTCACCCTCTGGGTGTGGGTCTGCCACACTGGCAGTGACCATCTGTCTGTGTGGGCCTGCAGGTCACAACAAAACCCCTGGAATCCCTTATTCTGTCCCTGGAGCTGCATCTCCACTAGAGTCATCACTCTCTCAACTAATGAGACTATGCACTTGGTGCTCAGGGTCAATGCACGTAGATTCCTCTGTGATGGAGACCATGGTACACAGAACCTCAGGAATCTCCACCAGATCTTTATACTCACCTCACTGGACATCCAGTGTCTGCTGATTGATGATCTAGAGGCTCATCATCTGCCTCAGACTCAGCATGGTCCTGGTCTCCAGCTGTCCCCCAACATCCAATGCCCTTGGTATGCCCTGATTAAGCTAGCACGGCTCATGTGAGAGATGAAAATAATCTTTTGATTTGATTTATTATTGTCACATGTATTAACTGCAGTGAAAAATTTTGATTCTTGCACACAATACAGAAAAAACATACCATTCATAGACAAGGAAATGAGAGACTGCAGAATGTGCTGTTACAGTCATAGCTAGAGTGTCAAGAAAGATCAACTTAATGCAAGGTAAGTCCATTTAAAAGTCTGACAGCAGCAGGGATGTGACTGTTTTTGAGTCAGTTGGTACATGACCTCAGACTTTTGTATCTTTTTCCCCACAGAAGAAAGTGGAAGAGATAATGTCCAGGGTGCGTGGGGTCCTTAATTATGCCAGCTGCTTTACCGAGCCAGTGGGAAGTGTAAACAGAGACAATGGATGGGAGGCTGGTTTGCATGATGGATTGAGCTACATTCACGACCTTTTATAGTTCCTTGTGGTCTTGGACAGAGCAGGAGGTATACCAAGCTGTGATATAACCAGAAAAAATGCTTTCTATTGTACATCTGTAAAAGTTGGTGAGACTTGTAGCTAACATGCCAAATTTCTTTAGGCTTTTAAGAAAGTAGAGGCATTGGTGGGCTTTCTTAACTATAGTGTCAGCATGGGGAGACCAGGACAGGTTGTTGGTGATCTGGACACCTAAAAATTTGAAGCTTTCGATCCTATTTCGTCTCCATTGATATAGACAGGGCCATGTTCTCCTTTACGCTTCTTGAAGTCAATGACAATCTCCTTTTGTTGACATTGACTCTGTGAAGCAACTAATAGTTCAATGTTCATGATGTATGGCTGGGTGTGATTGGTATCAATGGCACCACAGTGGCTTTGTGTTTAGTGAAGCACTGAAGTTTTAATAAAGAACAATGTACCCATACATTATTTTCACTCTCCAATCATCTTGCTTCTGTCCACTGGGTTCTTACCATCCTCCGAGACATGAGTCTCTGTGATCTCACACTCGAGCTCCAGGGCTCCCAGCCCATGGCTGGTGTGAATTCTAGGTTTGCCCAGCTGCAATCAATAGTAGCTCTCTGTGTTGTTATGGCTATGTTTATTCTCATAAGTGCAAAGCTCCAATCAGTACTCAGCCTTCCATCTCCAGCACCATACCATGTTGTTCCCTATACCCTTTCACCCCTACAAAGCATGTGGACATCCTAACCTCTTTGCACACCTAACTATTTAATAGGCCTAGGGCTTCTGATCTTTGCTCCAGTTTTAACACACATGGATTAGTGTGCTCTGAGGCCCCCTGATTCCTACACTTGGGAGTACAACTAGGGATAGGCACCTTTCTTCAGTTTCCCCACGCTGTACAATGCCAACTCACAGCTCTCTCTTGCTGAGTGTAGAAGATCATTGAACCTTTTCTGACATTGTATCCATGTGCGCTGGCCCAGGTCATGCCCGGTAAACTCAGCTGCCTAGCCTCCTTGATGAGGTGAATTAGCCTTGTGCTTTCATCCCTCACTTGAATGGCCAGCCAGCGTAATATTGTTGATGGATCTCGTGAAGCTCAGGGAATCATGGCTGCTTCCTTTCCTGCCCAGCATGTGTGCGCACCGTTTGGAAAATTCTCACTTTGGAAAAGTATCAACTGGTCACAGATTGTCAGCAGAGATTTTTAATGGGTGAGTCCTGCCTGTAGAATCTAGAAGTACTATTTGAAGAGGTGACTTCAGGAGATGGTTGAACCGGTTCTTGGCTGAGACAGAGATTACATCAAATAAAAGTTCAAGATATGCATGGTCATTGGAATCTCATAGCTTGTGTTTCACTTGTCAGTGGGGATGGGGGAAGATTTTTTCAGAGCATTTTCCCCCTCAGTGACCCATTCTTTATTTGTAATTGCTCTTCCTCTCCCAGGAGATTAAATGATTGTGGAGAAGGTGAGGTTATTTGATTTGATTTGATTTATTATTGCCACTTGTATTAGTATACAGTGAAAAGTATTGCTTCTTGCACACTATACAAAGCATATTGTTTGTAGAGAAGGAAGGAGAAAGTGCAGCATGTAGTGTTACAGTTATAGCTAGGGTATAGAGAAAGATAACTTAGTGTGGGGTAGGTCCATTCGAAAGTCTGATGGCAGGAGGGAAGAAGCCGTTCTTGAGTCAGTTGGTATATGACCTCAGACTTTTGTATGTTCTTCCTGACTGTAGAAAGTGGAAGAGAGAATGTTTGGGGTACTTGGAGTCCTTGATTAGGCTGGCTGCTTTTCCAAGGCAGCAGGAAGTGTAGACAGCATCAATGGATGGGAGGCCAGTTTGAGCAATGGACTGGGCTTCACTCACAACTCTTTGTAGTTTCTTGCAGCCTTGGATAGAGCAGGAACCATTCTAAGCTGTGATACAACCAGAAAGAATGCTTTCTATGGTGGTGCATCTGTAAACGTTTGTGAAAGTTGTAGTGAACATGCTAAATTTTCTTCATCTTCTGAAAAAGTAGAGGTGTTGGTGGACTTTCTTAACTATAGTTTCAGCATGGTGAGACCAGGACACGTTGTTGGCGATCTATACACCTGAAGACTTAAACCTCTTGACCATTTTGACTATTCCCATAGGTGTAGACAGGGGCATATTCTCCACTACTTGTTAGTTTCTAGTGACTAGTTAGACACCAATTAGTAGCTATTCATTATGGTCGAATATCATGAGAATGGGCAGGTATTTTTAATCTTATTTTCAGATATTCATATGTCATTTGTATGATAAAATTGAGAATATTCATAGATGTCGTGTATATATACTTCCAGTTGCATTTTATTCAGATTCACATCGGAGATCATTAGCAAAACAGAAAGAACGTGGAATTGAAAGAAACCTTGTGATATGGATTGATATTTTGTTGGGAGATAGGAACAAAGACTAGGGGTAAAGAATTTGTTCTCTGATAGCTAAAGTGTGACAACTGGTGTTACCTAGCAATCTTTAGCAAACTCTCAGATTTTCACCATTTGTATTAGGAAATTGGATGAAGGAATGTAGTGTTGTGTAACCAAGAGTTGGGAGACACCACAGTAATGTTGAGGGGAGGTGGAAGTTACGAAGGGGCGTTCGCAGTGCGCAAAAGAGGGCAAAACTACTGCACATGATGTTAATGGGGGAAATGTGAAGTTATGCAATTTGAATCTGAGACAATTAAAATCAGAATAATATCTTAATGATATGAGACTTGTAGGTAGCCAAGTGGTTTACGTCCATGTCCACAAACTAATGCAAAGTTACATCAGGTAAATCAAGAAGTCTATTGGAATTTTAACCTTTATTTCAAGCAGTAGCAAATTATGAGTTAGGTTCTGCTTCGGTTTTACAGATCCTTAGTCAAATTCTGTTTGGGGTACTGCATTCAACTTTGCATCACTTTCTCTTGTATTGCCTTTAGTTTGGGAAGAGTGAAGGGATTTGAGAAATACAGAGGAACCGTTATATGCAAGAAGATCCTCGCTGGGTTCTTTGAAGGCCACCAGGAAAGTTGCAAGCTTATAAAGAACAAAGAACAAAGAAAATTACAGCACAAGAATAGGCCCTTCGGCCCGCCAAGCCTGCACTAACCACGCTGCCCGACTTAACTAAAACTGCCGACACTTCCAGGGACCATATCCCTCTATTCCCATCCTCTTCATGTACTTGTCAAGCAGCCCCTTAAAAGTCATTACCGTATCCACTTCCACGACCCTCCTTGGCAGCAAGTTCCAGGCACCCACTATTTTCTGTGTAAAAAAAAAATCGCACCTTAAATCTATGCCCCCTAGTAATTGACTCTTCCACCCTGGGAGAAAGCTTCTGACTATCCACTCTGTCCATGCTTTTGCATAATCTTATAGACTTCTATCAGATCTCCCCTCAACCACCGTCATTCCAGTGACAACAAACCAAATTTCTCCAACCTCTCCTCAGAGCTAATGCCTCCATACCAGGCAATATCCTGGTAAATCATTTCTGTACCTTCTCCATAGCCCCCACGTCACGAGTGTGGCGACCAGAATTGAACACTATATTCAAGTGCAGCCTAAGATTCTATAAAGCTGCAACATGACTTGCTAATTTTTAAACTCAATGCCCCAGCCGATGAAGGCAAGCATGCCACATGCCTTCCTGACTGCCTTCTCCACCTGCATTGCCACTTTCAGTGATCTGTGTACCTGTACACCTAGATCCTTTTGCCTATCAATACTCTTAAGAGTTCTGCCTTTTATTTATATTTCCTATCAGTATTAGACCTTCCAAAATGCATTACCTCACATTTGTGCAGATTAAACTCCATCTGCCATCTCTCCACCGAAGTCTCCAGCTGTATCCTCTGATGGTCCTCATCACTATCCACAAAACTTTGTATCGTCCGCAAACTTACTAATCAAACCAGTTATATTTTCCTCCAAATATATATATATATATTACAAACAACAAAGGTCCCAGCACAGATCCCTGAGGAATGCTACATGTCACAGCCCTCCATTCAAACACATCCTTCCACTGCTACCATCTGTCTTTGATCAAGCCAGTTTTGTATCCACCTTGCTGGCTCACCTCTCCCCATGCAACTTCACCTTCTGCACCAGTCTGCCATGAGGGACCTTGTGAAAAGCCTTACTGAAGTCCGTGTAGACAACAATAACTGCTCTACCTTCATCACTTCCTCAAAAAACTCAATCAAGTTCAACAGACACGACCTCCCCATCACAAAACTGTGTTGCCTCTCACTAATATGTCCACATCTAAGAGTCAGGCCTTGGACAATAGCAGTCTGTGTGGTGTCTGCACATTCTCCCCGTCCGTATCTGCATGGGTTTTCTCCCTGTGCTCTGGTTTCCTCCCACAGTCCAAAGATGTGTGGGTTAGGTTGATTGGCTATGCTAAATTGATCCTAATGGAAGAGGGATTAAACGTGTAGGGTTGCGGGAATAGGGCCTGGGTGTGATTGTGGTCAGTACAGATTTGACAGGCTGAATGGCCTCCTTCTGTACAGTAGGGATTCTATGATTCTAATGGCAGGAAAGAAGGCAGAGCAAGGAGTGCTGAGGGTTGGAGGTAGAGATGTGAGAGGAGAAAAATCTGAGATAACAGGAACTAATTGAGACGTGACAACACAGGAGAATGGTCTAGGCTGGGTAAAGAGAAAAGTAATAAGACAGGTGGAAGAGGGTGGTGGAAATGGAAATGATGGAAAAAAGAGAAATGATGGAACAAGATAAGGTGATCAAAGGAAGAGAAGGTGCCAAGGAATAGAGGAGGGACCAAAGTATGGTTTGTGATTAGAGCTACACTGCCATCATGACAGCCTGGATAGAGCAGCCAGAGAAATGTATATACAGGCAAAAAGGCTTCACTTAAGGGAAAGGTGTTATCGCCCCTCAGCTAATTTTCCATCAACGTTTTACTATCAATGCAAATCAGGATAGAAAAATCAAGTTGCATAGTTCGGGTTATGAAACAATTATGGGGATTGTTATATATTCTGGTAGTACATAATACCGTGGTAGACATAATTTAATGCAAGACACCTATGCAGAAAGACCAAAAATAGAACTGGAAGAACAGAACCCTTAAAAAACAGCTGTTTCCTATAAAAGCCCCATATATTTTCCCTAAACAGTTCCAAGTGAAAGCTTTGACAACTCCAATCTTCTTTTTAACTGGGATAGGAGATTTGGAGTGGGCACATCTCACAATATGGGTGCTTCTGTAAATTGTGTCTCAGATTTTGCCAATAACGGCAGTTCAATTCAAATAGAGTGAAACCTCTAAAAATGACAAGGCAGCAATAGGCAGCATTTGACCCAGAAAATCCATATTAATGTTTACAATCCACATTGTAAGCAAATCATTCTAATGGCATTTACCAACTTGTTTTTCTTCATTCAACAACTTAATCTAATCTTGACTGCTGTTATCTTTTCTGCCATAATTACTAAATCTGAAGGAGAATTCCACAGTGTCAACTTCCTGCACAAAGACACTTCTCCAGTCTTCTAGACTACATACCTTGCAAGGCTAGCTAGGCTGGGATTGTTTTCCATAGAGCAGAAAAGGCTGTGGTTGGCACCTGCATTTTGTTTTTGCTTGGTACCTTTGGGTTCTTTAATTCTAATCAAAAATGGCAATTCCAATTAAGTCCAATCCTGGTCCCCGTGAGATCCAAGCTGAAAAGATGAGACATTGAGTCCAAGATGGGATGCAATCAAACAAAATCTAAGCTAACTGGTCCCTGGGGCTGTGAGGCAGCAGTACTAACCACTTTGCCATCTTTGTGACTTGGAAATACGTTGCTGCTCCTTCATCACCACTGGTCCAAAATCCTGGAATTTCCTACCTAAAACAAGAACAAGAATAGCGTCACCTCAAGGACTGTAACAATCCAAAGAGAAGGATTGGCACTACAATGCCAAAGGAACAAGGAAGGGATGACAATCACAGCCTTACCAGCCTCTCCCAATCCAAGAACAAATGAAAGCATGCACAATTACTATCATGCGGCACAGTAGCACAGTGGTTAGCTGCTTCACAGCTCCAGGGACCTGGGTTCGATTCCTGGCTTGCATCACTGTCTTTGTGGAGTTTGCACATTCTCCTCGTGTCTATGTGGGTTTCCTCCCACAATCCAAACATGTGAGGGTTAGGTTGATTGGCCATGCTAAAAATTGCCCCTTAATGTCCTGAGATGTGTAGGTTAGAGGGATTAGTGGGTTAAATACGTAAGGATATGGGACTGGGATTGTGGTCAGTGCAGACTCGATGGGCCAAATGGCCTCTTTCTGTACCGTGGGCTTTCTATGATACTATCAAATGACAGTATTAAATCAGGCTGGCAATCCATTACTCTTTTAATAAAAATGCGATAAATCATTTAGGGTTGCAGTTAATCACATTTTCTGACAGTAATCCTGCTTTGGTCCAATTAGTGGCCATTTAAAATTTGAGACAGTTCAGCAGAACCATTATACATTGGCTCTTCTCAATCACATTAACCCTTACCTTCAAGAACAGCTAGTGAAAAATAAAAACAATAAAATTCTCGCTGAGTATCATTGCAATACCCCTTTATTCAACATCAATAGATTTTCTACGACATTATTACAAACGTACCTCCCACTGAGATTGTTTATGTCATTATGCAGGCCAATTACTTGCTTCTTTTGTCCTTTCAGTGGAAAGATTATGCATAGGGTGGAGGTTGATGTTCGTCAAATTCTCCTGATAAAAGGTTTCAGATATTAACAATTAAAGCAAATGCGAAACAGTGATTTCATTTGTGAAGCTACAAGGAAACTCTCAAATGTTCCAGGACATTTGAACATGTGAATCACCTTCACACTCAAGTTGATCAATATGCTAACAAAAGGCTTCATGTGAAATACTGAAGTTATAATTATCTTTTAAAAATCAATGCTCACGAAATCAAATAAACAGATCTACCATTTTTGGAATCAGAAATCTTTAGCGTAATCTCCTAACTGACCTTTCTTGTTAAAGCACATGAAAAACAACAGTTGAAAAGGAAATCTTACACTACTCAGGCCATCACACTATTCACAATGGAGCATAAATAGAAATGTTTCTGGTATAGTTCATATTTTGGGTCCTGACTTCAGAATTATTCCCAAAACATAGGCGGTTTTTTTTTCAAAAGGAACTATTCTAGAATAGAAATTAAAGATTTTGCCTGTCCAGGTTCTACACTCTTGTTGCAACTGTCCACCATTGGAAAACTCCAAGTGACTGGAGAGTTAGAAAGCACACCTCAGCAAGAAATGGCCTCCTGTGGATGGACAGAAGTTAAATCACAGAAGAAAAATAAGTCACCTTATAGGCAAATGCATTGAACCAGAACACAGACCAGTGCAGCACAGGAACAGGCCCTTCAGCCCACAATGTTGTGCCAAATATGACACCAAATAAAATGTATCCCTTCTGCCATCCCCCTCTCTCATATTGATCATTGATCACATGATTGTAAAATTAGGACAAAGATAGACAAAGAATGAAGAAAATCACAGCACAGGAACAGGCCCTCAGAGCCTGCACCGACCATGCTGCCTGATTTAACTAATACCCCCTACCCTTCCGAGGACCATATCCCTCTATTCCCATCCTATTCATGTACTTGTCAAGATGTCCATTAAAAGTCATCACCATATCCACTTCCACTATCTCCTCCGGTAATGAGTTCCAGGCACCCCCTCCTCTCTGTATGCAAAATCTGCCTCATATCTCCTTTAAACCTTGCCCCTCACACCTTAAACCTATGCCCCCTATTAATTGACTCTTCCACCCTGCGAAAAAGCTTCTGACTATCCATTCTGTCCATGTCTCTCATAATCTTGTATACTTCTATCAGGTCTCCCCTCAATCTCCATCACTCCAGTGAGAACAAACCATGTTTCTCCAACCTCTCCTCATAGCTAATGCCCTCCGTACCAGGCAACATCCTGGTAAATCTTTTCTGTGCCCTCTCCAAAGACTCCACATCCTTCTAGTAGAGTGGCAACCTGAATTGAATACTATATTCCAAGTGCGGCCGAACGAAGGTTCTATAAAGCTGCAACATGACTTGCCAATTTTTAAACTCAATGCCCTGGCTGATGAAGGCAAGCATGCCATATGCCTTCTTGGTTACCTTCTCCACGTGCATTGCCACTTTCAGTGACCTGTGTACCTGTACACCCAGATCCATTTGCCTATCAATACTTTTAAGGGTTCTGCCATTTACTGCATATTTCCTATCTGTATTAGACCTTCTAAAACGCATTTCCTCACATTTGTCCAGATTAAACTCCATCTGCCATCTCTCCGCCCAAGTCTCCAACTGATCTATATACTACTGTCCTCTGATGGTCCTCATCACTATCCGCAAATCTACCAACCTTTGTGTTGTCCGCAAATTTACTAATCAAACCAGTTACATTTTCCTTCAAATCACTTATATATATTACAAACAGCAAAGGTCCCAGCACTGATCTCTGAAGAACACCATTTGTCACAGCCCTCCATTCAGAAACACACCCTTCCACTGCTATCCTCTGTCTTCTTTGACCAAGCCAGTTCTGTATCCACCTTGCCAGTTCATCTCTGATCCCATGCAACTTCACCTTCTGACCAGTTTGCAGTGAGGGACCTTGTCAAAGGCCTTACTGAAGTCCATGTAAAAAACATCCACTGCCCTACTTTCTTCAATCATCTTCGTCACTTCCTGGAAAAACTCGATCCAGTTCATGAGACATGACGTCCCCTTCACAAAACCATGTTGCCTCTCACTAATATATCCACTTATTTCCAAGTAGGAATAAAGCCTGTCTCAAAGAATCCTCTCCAATAATTTCCCTACACTGATGCAAGGCTCACCGGCCTGTAATTGCCTGGATTATTCTTGCTACCCTTTTTAAACAAGGAAACAACATTGACTATTCTCCTTTGGGATCTCCCCTGTAGCTAGTGAGGATACAAAAATTTCTCTCAAGGCCCCAGCAATTTCTTCCCTTGCCTATCTCAGTATTATGGAGTATATCCAGTCAGGCCCTGGGGACTTGTCTATCTTAATGTTTCTCAAGTACCCCAATACCTCCTCTTTTTTGATTTCAACATGACTCAAACTATCTCTACATCCTTTCCCAGACTCTTCATCCACCAAATCCTCCTCTTCGGTGAATACTGACGCAAAATATTCATTTAATACCTCACCTTTTCCTCTGGCTCCATGTACAGATTCCCTCCCTTGTCCTTGAGTGGGCTAACCCTCTCCCTGGCTACCCTCTTGCTCTTTATACATGTATAAAAAGCCTTGGGATTTTCCTTAATCCTGCTGTCCATTGCTTTTTCATGACTCTTTTTAGCCCTTCTTCCTCCTTGCTTAAGTTTCTCTCTACTTTCCTTGTATTCCACACTTGCTTCATACGTTCCTAGCTTTGACAAATGCTTCCTTTTTCTCTTTGACTCGGCTCTCATTATCCAAGTTTCTCAAAACTTGCCATACTTATTCATCCTTACTAGAATGTGCTGATCCTGAATCCTTATCAACGTACTCTTGAAAGTATCCCACATACCAGGTGTTGATTTGCCCTCAAACGTCTGTTCCCAATCTACATTCTTCGATTCCTGTCTAATATTGTTGTAATTAGCCTTCCCCCAGTTTAGCACCTTAACTTGAGGACTACACTTATCTTTGTCCGTCAGTACCTTAAAGCTTACTGAATTGTAATCACTGTTCCCGAACTGCTCCCCTACTGAAACATCAACCACCTGGCCAGGCTCATTCCCCAATACCAGGTCCAGCGTGGCCCCTTCCCTAGTTGGACTATCTACATACTGTTTCAGGAAGCCATCCTTACAAACTCTGCCCCATCCATGCCCCTAGCACTAAGTGAGTCCCAGTCAATATAGGGGAAATTAAAATCTCCCACCACAACAACTCTGATTCTTTTACATTTTGCCAAAACCTATGTATGTATCTATTCCTCAATCTCCCACTGGCAGTTGGGTGGCCTATAGTAAACCCCCAACATTGTGATTACACCTTTCCTATTCCTGAGCTCTACCCACATTGCCTCACTCTATAAGCCCTCCGAGGTAGCCTCCTGGAGTACCGCTGTGATATTCTCCTTAACCAGCAGTGTAACTCCCCCAACCCCTTTTACATCCCCCTCTATCCCGTCTGAAACATCTGTATCCTGGAATGTTAAGCTGCCAGCCCTGTCCTTCCCTTAACCTTCTGCCAGTCCTGCCCTTCCCTTACCTTCTGTAAATATAATTATTTTCACTGTGACTTGTACTGTCTTTTTTCAGCATTGCTCCTAATGTTTAATGCACAGAACCATCACCCCACCCTTCCCTTCTCACTACCTCTGCTGCACCACCCCTCACTGAAAGAGTCAGTAAGGGGAACAGTGTAGATAGAATTCTTCCATTTCAGACCAAATCTCATGGCAGGTACGTGGAGTGCAGAGGCCGACAGAAAAGCATGCCATATCTTCTGGCCTCAACCTCATTAATTATGCAGCTAGTGGTTTTGGGTCACATTCCGCAGTGGCCTATTGATTGTCACCCCTTCCTTGTTCCCGCCATCAATTCTGGATACCAGATTGAGAAGGTGCCCAATATCACTGACCACTGTTGAAGAAAGAAGATGGACTTCCTGAAGCTGGTCCTCCAGGAATACACTGAAACTGGAAGATCCACCTGACAGGTGCTGTGGTGTTACAGGGCCTCCAAGCTGAACTTGGGGGGCAGCACCAGGCATTGTTCAGGTGAGTTCCAACTTCTCCGTGCCACATTGTTCTGAACGTGATCTGAACCAACATGTTTCCCCACTAGTATCACGGAATAGTGGGGGGGATAATTCTGATCAAGCCTTCAACTGCCGCCAAACAGTGGGTTGCAAATCAGTTTCACACCGACTTCTAATTGGTTTCCCAATCCCCCATAGCAGGCACCGGCAGAAGATTCCATAGGAAATTCATGCAGGCATGAAACTGAATTGTGCCCTCCGGCCAGAAAGCTGTGGGGGATTTCTGGCCTCAATATCAGAGCCTCTAATGAGCCTTTATTACTGTATGGCAAGCAGACTGGTATAGAATATTCAAATTGTGTTTTAACACACACTCCCTATAAATTCAATGTTACGTCCCTTTTTTTTGTATGATCCTTAGGCCACATCATCATGTGCTGTGGCTTTCAATCTGTTGAGAGTCTGCATTTCCAGATGTACGCCATCTCATTCATTTCTTACCTTCCAAAAAAAATGTCCTTCCTCCCAAAATGAGCCACTTTACAAAAATTTAATTTGCCACTTATGCCGTCTACACCACTCGCCTGTTTGTATCTTTTTCTGTTTTGGTGCAGCTCTTTAACCACCAATTATATCCACATTCTGCAAAGTTTAGCACATATTGCCACGTTTTGTTCTCAAAATGTGATATAAATGCAGTGTACAATAGTGGTCTCAGCAGGACACATCTTATAAAATTCTGCCAAACCAAACAACTTTCTATAATGCTTATCCATGCTTCTGTTTTGTTACCTGTCCAAGATCCACACATCCATAACATTTATCAAGTGGTACCCATGTGCGTCATACCAAATCTCAATCCCAGTTGAAAGTTTCCCGAGGGTAAAGACTACACTATTGTCTTGTGGCTTTTGGCGGTGAAACAAAGTGGATCAGTATTGTTCACAACTCTTCAAGTACTGAAGAAGTCTTTACCCATATACTAAAAGATCTGGACAGCAGTGACGATTGAGTTCGTAAGTGGCAAGTGGCACAAATGTTACACAAGTGTCAGGCAATAACTATCTCTGAAAAGACATAACCACCTTTCTTGCATCCAAAAACATCTCCATTGGCGAATACCCACCATCAACTATTGACAAGAAGTGGAATTGAATCAACCATATCAACAATTTGCCTATAACAACAAGTTAGAAGCTACATTATTGTGGAAAGTAAGTCAACCCTTGACTTTCCAAAGTTTGTCCACTATCTACAAGACATAAGCCAGGAGTTTAATAGAATAATCTCCACTTGCCTAAACGAGGGCAGTTCCAACAATACTCAAGAAGCTCAGTGCCCTTCAGAACAAAACAGCTCTCTTGACAGCACTCCATCCACTAGCGCAAACATTAATTCCTTCCACCATCAATACATAGGGGCAGCAGTGTGTACCTCTACAAGATGCATCACAGTAACTCACCAAGACATCTTTGATAGCACCTTCCAAACCTACAACTTCCACCACCAAAAAAGATAAAGAGCATCAGTCACATGGGAACACCATGTGCATATTCCCCTCCAAGTCACACACTATCCTGACTTGGAAATATGTTACCATTCCTCCAATGTCAGTGGGTCAAAAATCTGGAACTTCCTTCCTTATGGCACTATGGGTGTACCAATACCACAAACTGTTGCAGTTTAAAAAGGTGGCTCACCATCATCTTCAAGGACAATTAGGAATGGGCTACAAATGCTATCTCACTCAAAGAATGATGCAGCGCAAAAGGGAATCATTGTCTCATCATGTTTATGCTAGCGTTTTGAAATCAGCTCCACTTCTCTGCTCTTTTCCTATCACCTTGCCATCTTTCCTCTTCATGTATTTATCTGATCACCTTTTAAACTTCATTGTTGCGCATGTCTTCACTATTCTTTCACACAGTGCATTCCACATCATAACTTTCCATCTAAAAGCTTCTTTTTCTCACATTGGTATTTGGCATAAGGTCCAAAAACATTAATTAATGTCAGATTTAAACTTCCTGTTCAGAATGTTTTGCCAGTACATTAGCTTTCGTGCTGGCAAGCTTGTTATTCTATCAACATCCTGAATCTTAAATCAAGTTATAAATAACTTAATGTCTGGGGACAGGTGACAGAAATATTAGCTCTGTTTCCTGATACGTATGTTTTCAAGTATTTATGTTTGATTTCCAAAGAATCAAGATAATTACCTCTGCCAGTTAGCAGGAACTGTAATTATTTTGCAATAGAGTGAAATAAGTTATGTTACAAAACAGAAACATTGGCTGAGATTTTTCAGTCACACTATGGTGAGACCCACTGCAGCAGATGCAGCAGGCCAGTTTGAAGTCCGTGGACAGTAGGCAGGACCAGAAAATCTCAGCAGTGTGCAGGGCTTGAACATCCTAGCCATTGTGTCACTTAGAAGACATTATAAAAAGTTTTTAGGTGTCCAGATCACCAACAACTTGTCCTGGTCCCCCCATCTGACACTATATTTAAGAAAGCCCATCAATGCCTCTAATTTCTCAGAAGACTAAGGAAATTTACCTTGTCAGCTGCAACTGCCATCAACTTTTACATCTGCACTATAGAAAGCATTATTTCTGGTTGTATCACAGCTTGTTATGTCTCCTGCTCCACCCAAGACCACAAGAAACTACAAAAGGTTGTGAATGTAGCCCAATCAAGCAAAGCAGTCTCCCATCCATTGACTCTGTCTAGACTTCCCGATGACTCGGCAAAGCAGCCAACATAATTAAGGATCCCACGCACCCTGAACATTCTTGCTTTCACCTTCTTCTGTGGAGAAAAAGATTCAAAAGTCTGGAGGTCACACGCCAACTGTCTCAAGAACAGCATCTTCCCTGCTGTGTCAGACTTTTGATTGGACACAATCCTGAGGAACTACTGCAGTGATGCCAAGGAGCTGAGATGACTCACCTCCAGAAACCACAACCATCTTCCTTTATGTCGAATTTCCAGCTACTGAGGGCTGCCAGCTATTCCAATCTCTGGATCAAATGTGATACCAAGTTCACCTAAAGACTTGTTTAATCTTTGGCCCAACTTGTCCATGCCGCCTTTTCTGTTTTGAAAACCCCTAAGCTAATCCCAATTGCCTGTATTTGGCCCATATCCCTCTATATCCATTATACCCAAGTAGCGATTTAAATGCTTTTTAAAAGACAAAATTGTACCTACCTCTACTACTTCCTCTGGCAGCTTGTTCCAAACACTCGCCACCCACTCATCACCTTGTGTGAAAAAATTGCCCCTCTGGACACTTTTGTATCTCTTCCCCTCTCACCTTAAACTTATGCCCTTCAGTTTGAGGCTCCCCTATCTTTGGGAAAAGATATTGACTATTTGGCTGTTCTGTGCTGCTCATTATTTTATAGAGCTCTATAAGATCACCCCTCAGCCTCCTACGTTCCAAAGAAAAAAGTCCCAGTCTATCCAGCCTCTCCTTATAACTCAAACCATCAAGCCCCGGTAGCATCCTAGTAAATTCTGCACTTTTTCTAGTTTAGTAATATCCTTTCTATAATAGGGTGACCAGAACTGTACACAGTATTCCAAGTGTGGGTTTACCAATATCTTGTACAACTCCAACAAAACGTACCAACTCCTGTATCCAATGTTCTGAAAACCAAGCATGCCAAAAGCCTTCTTCAGCACTCTGTCAACTTCTGTCTCCACTTTCAAGGAGCTATGAACCTATACCCTGAGATCTATAATTCTCCTCAACGCTCAACTATTAACTGTGTGTTGTGGGGGATGCGGAAAGTTAGAAGTGGGTGGTAGGTTGGGGGCTAAGATGGGGTGGGTTTGTGAAGATCTAGTAAAGGATTTAGTACAACAAAATTAACTGTTGCACGCTTCTCAAAATTCTTTTTTGAATTTAAACCAGCGTATAAAAAGCAAGCTAAATTTTTCATTATGCTTAACAACATACAAATAGGAACAGGAATAGGCCAATAACCCCTCGAGCCTGCTCCATCATTCATTAAGATCATGGCTGATCTAATTGTAACTTCAACCCCGCATTCCTGCTGGATAGCATGGTGGCACAGTGGTTAGCACTACTGCAGCACAGTGGTTAGCATTGCTGCCTCAGTGCTAGGGAGCTGGGTTTGATTCCTGGCTTGGTCACTGTCAATGTGGAGTTTGCATGTTCTCCCTGCATCTGCATGTGTTTCCTCCAGATGCTCAAGTTTCCTCCCACAGTCCAAAGATGTGCAGGTTAAGAACAAAGAAAATGAAAGCATGGGAACAAGCCCTTCAGCCCTCCAACCCTGCACCGACTGTGCTGCCCGACTGAACTAAAACCCCCTACCTTTCCGGGGACCATATCCCTTTCTTCCCAACCTATTCATGTATTTGTCAAGATGCCCCTTAAAAATTGCTACTGTATCAGCTTTCACTACCTCCCCCAGCAACATGTTCCAGGCACCTACTACTCTGTAAAAAATTTGCCTTGTACATCCCTTTCAAACCTTGCCCCTCGCACCTTCAACCTATGCCCCCTAGTAATTCACCATTCCGTCCTGGGAAAAAAAAGAGTAACTGACTATTCCAATCTGGGAAAAAAGTGAATTGGCCATGCTAAATTCTCCCTCAGTATACCCGAACAGGTGCCAGAGTATAGTGACTGGGGGACTTTCACAGTAATTTCATTCTAGTGTGAATGTAAGCCTACTTGTGCCTAATAAAATCAACTTTACTTTTTATCCCTGATAAACCTCTTGTTAATCAAGAATCTATATAGCTTTCTCTCAAAAACATTCAAAGACTCTGCTTCCACCATCTTTTGAAGAAAGGAGTTCCAGACATTCACAACCCTCTAAGAGAAAAAAGTTCTCCTCATCTCTGCCTTAAATAAATGATCCCTTATTTTTAAGCAGTAACCTTTAGTTCTCAATTCTTTGACAAAAGGAAGCATCCTCGCCATATTCACTCTGTCAATACCCCCAGGATTTTAAACACTGACTAGGTCACCTCTTACTTTTCTGAACTCCAGTTCCCTCTAACTTTTCCTCATTAGATAACCCGCTCACTCCTGACATTAGTCTAGCAAAACTTCTCTGAAATGCTTCTACTGCATTTACATCCTTCCTTATATAAAGGAAACACAGTACTCCAGGTGTGGAACAGGATTCTACAGCCTTGCTCAAGCGAGACCAGAAATTCCTGCCCGAGGTTAACAGACATTTCCGTTGTCCGCCACTTGCCCGCTTCGATTCTATGGCGGGCGAGCCGGAAGAATTCCAGCGGTGGTCTCAATAATGCCGTGTACGACTGAAATAAAACCTCCTTCCCTTTGTAATCAATTCCTCTCAATAAATGGTAACATCCCATGAGCTTTCCTAATTACTTACTGTACTTGTATACTAGCCTTGTGATACATGCACAAGGACACCCAGATCTCTGCATCTCAGAGCTCTGCAATCTCTCAGCACTTAGATATAAAAAAAGCGTATTATTTCTGCCAAAACGGACAATTTCATGTTTGCCCACATTGTACTCCATTTGCCAGATTTTTGTCTGCTCACTTCACCTATGTCACTTTGATTTCCTTGAGTCCTGTTCACAATTTACATTCCTACCTATCTTTGTGACATCAGCAAATTGAGTAACTGTACTTTCAGTCTTTTCATCCAGGTCATTTATTTAAGTTGTAAAAAGTTGAGCAATGATCCCTGCAGCACAATCCTCGACACACCCTGCCAACTAGCTGCCATTTATACCAACTCTGTTTCCAGTTCACTAGTCAACCTGTAATCCATGCCAATATATTGCCACATAAAGCACAGGCTTGTTGTTTCTGCAAGAACATTTGATGTGGCAACTTACTAATTACCTTTTGGAAATCTAAGTTCTGTATAATCGACCAGTTTCTCTTTATCTACCATACATATTCTGGGGATTACCATTGACCAGAAATGGTGTCACACTACCATTGAAATACTGTGACTACAAAAGCAGGACAGAGGCTAGGAATCCTGCATTGAGTAACTCACCTCCTGATTCCCCAAAACCTGTCCACAACTTACAAGGCATAAGTCAGGAATGTTACAGAATACCCTCAGAATCCCTACAGTGCAGAAGGAAGCCATTCAGCCCATCAAACCTGCACCAACAACAATCCCACCCAGGCCCTATCCCCATAACCCCACATATTTACCTTGTTAACCTTCCCTGACACTAATGGTCAATCAAGTGTGGCCAATCAACCTAACCTGCACATATTTGGACTGTGGGAGGAAACCAGTGCACCCGGGGAGGAAACCCATGCAGACACAGGGGGAAACACGCAAACTCAGAGAGAGTGGCCCAACGCCAGGAATTGAACCCAGATCCGTGGTGCTGTGAGGCAGCAGTGCTCACCACTGTGCCATCGTTCCGCCCATGCTTCTCTTTTCCTTCTCTCTTTCTCTAGTACCTCTCTTGGTTTTTCCTCAACCAGTCACCACAATCTTTCCCCCTGGGTATCCTTACCTGGATAAGTGCAGCTCCAACAATACTCAAGAAGCTTGACATCTTCCAGGACAAAACAACCTGCTTGATTGACATCCCAACCACAAACTATTCACTCTCTGTCACAACAGTGTGTACGTTTTACAAGATGCACTGCAGCAACTCACTAAGACTCTTTACATAGCACCTTCCCAACCTACAACCTCTATCTTCCAAAAGGACAAGGGCAGCAGACGAATGGGAGCACCAATACATGGAAGTTCCCTCCACGCCACACATCCTTATGACTTGGAAATAAATCACCATTCCTTCCTTGTTACTGGGTCAAAATCCTGGAACTCCCTCCTTACAGCACTGTGGGTGTATGCACACCACATGGACTGCAGCGGCTCAAAAAGGCAGCTCACCATCACCTTCTCAAGGGCAATTAGGATGGGCAATGAAAGCTGGCCCAGCCAGTGATGCCCACTGTAATAACTCCATAGGAGGTGAAAATCTCATCTCAAAGTAACTTTATTTATACCATACATCTGTGCTGAGCCAGGTCTGAAGTTGCTCTGCGATGAATGCAGGCTGGGAGACTGATACATCTGATGTAACCATCAATTAGGACTCATCAGGTAGTTCATACTCCAACCAACCTCATTAGCCTGGCTGAAGTCATCACACTCTTCCCCCCAAAGTCTGAGGAATCCCCTCAATTTGCTTCCCTCAGGGGTTTTTTCCTCCGCTTGAGCGCCGGGTCACAATCCTCCAGCTCATCCTCTGATGTCAACTGTTGGGTGCCCATTTCTTCCACAGTGAAGGTCGGAGGTCTGGTTCCTCATCCATTTCAGGTGGTAGGGGAATTGCTGCAGCTTCATCCCGTGTCCATTTCAGACCTTGAGGTCCCCATCAAGGGTGCAGGGGAAGTGTACTTACTGGCTTGTCAAGGGGAACTTTACTATCTCTAGGACTCAGCTCTGGAATGGGTGGAGAGCTTGAGGCCTGGATCTGATCCTTGCCACTGCCTCGCCTATGCATACTCGGTAGGATAACAGTCCGGTCTTGGATTCAACTGTTCAGGTTACCCAGGTGGGTCCATTTGCATAATTTTTGACCCAAACTCTCCCCTGCTTCAAAGTACCTCTCTCGGCGAGTGATGTTATGGCGTCTACTTTGGGCTTCCGGGTATTTTTCCACATTTCCTCCCAGGTTTGGTAACAGGCTCAGTCTGGTGCTGGGCCACCTGCCCATCAGAACTCTGCTGGCGCATGTCCCATGGTGGCATGTCCTATAGTCAAATAACCACCATGAGTTTTGTCTCTAGTAATGCCACTGGCTGTTTTTTCAACCTGGCCTTTAATGACTGGACTGCTCTCTCCGCTAGCCCATTTGATGCCGGGTGGTAAGGTGCCATCTTGATATGCTGGATCCCATTTGATTTCATAAACTTTGTGAACTCTAGGCTGGTGAATACTGAACCATTATCGGAAACTAATTCTTCTGGAATCCCATGCGTTGCGAACGGTTGCCATCATGTTTGCCGAGTTTAGTTGAGAGACATCTAACCACTTGGAATGGGCATCATCAGAAGCATGGACCCCATAAACAGGCCAGCAAATCTGACACTGGAGTCACGACCATGGTCTGCTTGGCCATTCCCATGGGTGCAGCAGGGATGCCGGTGATGCCTTTTGCCCCCGTTAGCACTTCTGACACTGTCCTACCAGTTTCACTATGTTTGCATTCAGACCAGGCCACCAGACGTAGCTCCTGGCCAGCATTTTCATTTTTGATGCTCCAGGGTGCCCAAGGTGTGGTTCGGCCAATATGGCCCGACGGCCCTGCCTTGGTACAATGACCTGTGCTTCCCACAGCAGGATCCCGTCTTCCACTGTGGTCTGTTCCCTTCTGCCCCAGTATGGGTGGAACTGTAGATGGACCGGTCTTTCCAGCTGCCCTGTCAGTACCAGGTACTTTACCTTCACCAATACAGGGTCTTTCTGCGTCCACTGGCGTATATTGTGCGCATCCACCAGGAGGTAACCAAAATGTTAATGCCATCACGGTCTCCTCCATTCTGGGTGTCTGGTAACAGCGGCCGGCTTAAGGCCTCGGCATTTGCCACTCTAGTCCCTGGTCGGTGCTCCAATCGATATTGATATGCCACCAGCAATAACACCCAACGTTGGATCTGGGCTGACGTTATCGGCGGCACTGATTTGTCTTCTTTCAGCCAGCCCAGCAAGGGTGTACGATCAGTCACAATCGTAAATTTTCGTCCATATAAATACTGGTGAAATCTTTTTAAAACTGCAAAGATTACCACCAGTCTTTCCTTTTCAATCTGGGCATATCTTCACTGCCAATGCCTGGGTCCTGGAGCCATACGCTATTGGGCGCTCTTGTCTGTTCTGCCACCTGTGCGTCAACTCCATAGGGGGACATGTCACAGGTGAGTACCAATTCCTTCTTGGGGTCATAATGTACCAATACATTTTCGGATGAGAATTGTTTAATTTTCTTGAAGGCCCTGTCCTGGTGGGCTGACCATTCCTAAGTTTGTCCCTTTTTTAGCAACTGGTGGAGGGGATCCAGGATAGAGGCCCTAATCTGTATGAATTTCCTGTAGTATGTTACCAGTCTTAAAAATGACCGTAGCTCCTGGATGGCTGTGGGAGCCGGGGCGTCTTTTATTTCTCGCACCCAATCCTCCAGAGGATGTAGCCCCGACTTATCCACTTTGTACCCGAGGTGGGTTACTTGTCATGCTAAAAAGATGTATTTCTTCCTTTCTCAGACTCACTCCCCCAGCTGCAAATCTCCTGAGAACTTCCTCCAGGTTCTGCAGATGCTCCCCCTTTGTTTTACCCATGATGAGGACATCGTCTAGGTAAGTTGCAGTCTGTGGTAACCCCTGTTGGATGCTCTCCATGGTCCTTTGGAATATGGCACAAGCTGATGAAACCTGAAAGGCAATCTTGTATATTGGAAGATATATTTATTCAGCATATTTATTGTGGTGAATGTTCGCGAATCCTCGTCCAGCCATAGTTGCAGGTATGCATGGCTCATGTCCAGTTTTGTGACTAGGAGTCCCCCTGCCAACTTTGCGTACAGGTGCTCAATCCTGGGAATTGGGTATTTGTCCAGCTGAGTGTAACAATTTATCATCTGTTTGAAATAACCGCAAAGGCGCACCAAGCCACCCAGCTTTAAGATAGGATGCATGGGTGCTGCCCATTCTGCGGACTGGACTGCTTTTACTATTCCTTCATGCAATAATCTTTTGATTTCCACATCAACCTTTTCCCTTAATGCAAATGATCCCAGTCAGGCTTTGCAGAACTGTGGGACAGCCTCCGGGTCGAAGTGCAATTTTGCCTTGACTCCTTTGATTGTCCCTAGGCCTTCCTGAAACCTCCAGATATTTGCTCAGGGTTTCACTCAGACAGCATTTTCCACCTGGAAGATATTTGTCCAATCTACCTGGATTTCTTTTAGCCAATTTCACCCTAATAGGCTCGCTCCTGAACCTTCCATGACCATTAATGGGAGCCTAACTAATTATTTCTCGTCAGCAACTGGCACATGGGTTGTACCTATCACTTCCAGTGGTTCCGCCCCGTATAGGTCCTGAGCCTTGTTGAAGTTTTGGTCAGGGCTAAGGGTTGGAGTCCAGTGGGTATCTTGTTAAACACTGTCTCCCCTATGATTGATATGGCTGCGCCTGTCTCAGCCTCCATTAAAATTGGATGTGCATTCAGTCACTGACAATTTGATAGGTTCTGATTTTGTCATCACGATGCACAGTAGCTATTCCTCATCAGAGGTCAGCGGAGTTTCCAGGCTGCGCACTCTCCTGTCCCTCAGCCTACGTATTCTTTTCAGCCATGTTGGTTTATGAGACTTGCTTTTCCTCTGTGCATCCTGACACTGGCAACCATCACAATGTCATATCGGGCAGGGCTCTACAGAAACTGCTGTCACTCTGGGCCTAATCTGAGCTTGTCAAGATGTGGTTCTATAGGTGGACTTGGGCTCCCTCGTATCCAAATCCTTCCGGAGGGCTGCTATGTAGTAGTGATAGTCCCCTAACCCAGTCTTCTTCGTGTTGGCCTCTACCTCCATCGGGATATCTTGGAGCTCATGCACTCTGCTTGTCGCTTTTGCTATTGACAAGGCCAGCTGTAATGCCTGTTCACAGTCTAGCTCAGCCTCCGCCAACAGGCGTTTCTGTATAGTCATATCGTTAATTCCGCCCACTAATTCATCTCAGAGCATCTCATTTAGTGTCCCCTCGAATTCACAAGCCTCCACCAGACATCTTAACCTTATTAGAAAGCTGGTGATTGACTGCCCTGCTTCTCTAAATGTAGAATAAAAATGATATCTCCACAGGATCAGGGATGGCTTTGGGTCATAATATCCTTGAACTAAGTTTGACGACTCTTGGAAGGACTTTGTGTCCAGTGCCTCCGGGAAAGTTAAACTGCATATAATCGCAAAAGCTACTGGTCCACGTGCAGTCAGCAAGATAACCCTTTGCTTCTCATCTGAGGTTACGTTGTTTGCCCTGAAGAAATACTTCGTCCTTTCCACATACTGGGCCCAGTCCTCCACTGCTGGGTCAGAAGAGTCCAACTTCCCAAACAGCGCTATGTTTTCTGAACAATGACTTACCCTCAATATGTGCAATGATTCAGCAAGTTCCTTCAGGTCACTCCTTTTTTCTTGTCACCACTGTAATAACTCCACAGAGGTGAAAGTCCCGTCACCAAGTTACTTTATTTGCACCAAACATCTGCACACAGCCAGCTCTCCAGTTGCTCCTTGCTGATTGCAGGCTGGGAGACTGAGACACCTGCTTTAAATAGGTTGCATGAGGCTCCCTGATTTAACCATCAATTAGGACTTTTCAGGGAGTTCATGCAAGCCAACCTCATTAGCCTGTCTGAAGTCATCACACCCGCATCCTAAGGATGAAAAAAAAACACGCTGCATATGTATCAGACGAGATTTGTAAGCAAATCCCTAGCAAATTGTTTGGTGAATTGATTGGGGAATCTTGACAGGAGATAAAATATCATGCAAAATTGAGGGGACGAGGCAATAAGGATCCTGAGAACTGGGGAAGCCCCAGGTTTTTCTCCCTGACCTTATTGGAGTGCACAGAGAAAGTAATAAGAAAACAGATAGCAAGTCCACATGCCTGAGTCTGGAACTTAATAGGTAGTCTTCACCTGTCACCATTTTGGTCTTGGGAGTGGGTGGCAAGAGCAGATGCTGTTCGGAGAGGAAGATTGTTGGGGAAGAGAGTTGGTTGCAGTTCAACAACAAGGTCGAAGGAATTTAAATGGTTGGTAAAGAGACGATACTCGGGGGGTGGGCGGGCGGGATTGTGAAAAGATTGTGGTGACCGATTGGAGAAAGACCAAGGCAGGTATTAGAGAAAGAGAGAGAAGGGAAAGAGAAGCAAGAAAAAGGAGAAAAATAACCGAAAGAGGAAGTTCAAAGCAAGCAAGTATGAAAATATATCCAGAAGACAGAAGTATCTTGCACATACAGCAATAGTACAATTATTCCTACAACAGAGATGTTGCATCTGCTATTATAAAAAACAGATTAATTAAAGCGACCCCAAACTGTAGATGCATCAAAATATGATAAAACGAAGATACAAAATTCCAGGAATTGTGCATCGAAGCAACCTAATGTCTCAAAGCTGTAAGCCTATTTAGAGCAAACTCTAAATAGCACTTCTAAAATAATAAAGGCTTATTTTAATTGTAGACTGAGGACATAGCCCAGGAATATTTATTCTTTAAATCTGTGCATTTAATTTTAGCTTTATACACAGACTGTGGATTAGAGAAGAATTAAGTAGCTACTTAAAAAGGAGATTAAAATTGGGCAATTTGAATAACCACATTTTGGTTGCTTGTGTATCAATGTGTTTGTACTTGTTGTATGCCTAGAGGGCATACAGGTGGTTCCTGAGTGTTTTGTCAGCTATATGGGACCTTTGACTCAGCCTGATTTGTAATACTTTGGTTCACAATAGCAGATGATAAGATAATCTTTCCATTTCCTTAATAGAAGAAAGGGAAGGTGATGGCCTAGGCGTATTAGCTCCAGACTATTAATCCAGAAACTCAGCTAATGTTATGGAAATCCGGGTTCGAATCCCATCATGGCAGATGGTGGAATTTGAATTCAATAAAAAATATTTGGAATTAAGAATCTACTGATGACCATGAAACCATTGTCAATTATCGGAAAAACCTATCTAGTTCACTAATGCCGTTGAGGGAAGGAAATCTGCAAGAAAATTGTATTGAGGACAGGTTATATCAGCAGGCATAACACAGAATCCCTACAGTGCAGAAGGAAGCCATTCGGCCTATCGAGTCTGCACCACCAACAATCCTATCCAGGCCCTTGCTCCATATATTTACCCTGTTATCCCCCTGACACTAAGGGGCAACCTAGCATAGTTAATCCACCAAACCCACACAGTGTGGGAGGAGACTGGAGCACCCAGAGGAAACTCAAGCAAATGCGGAAAGAACGTGTAAACTCCATACAGACAGTCACCCAAGATTGAAGTTGAACTGGGTCCCTGGCACTGTGAGGCAGCAATGCTAACCACCGTGCCACCATGACACTAAAACAAAGATAAAAGGTATTTATTGAATCTCCCAGTAGAGACAATATAGTTTAAACGGGATATTTTAATTGAAAAGTAAGGCCGCAATTCTCCCAAAAGTGCTGAATTGGTGTAAGAACTGTTCTAAATCCTGACTGGTCTGTCAGTTCAGCTTCTCACCTGAATCTCCACACTCTGTGCACTGAAGAGGTCTCAGCCATGAATCTTTAAAAACTCAGGGGGCCAGGGCCTATTCACGCCAGATTCTGACACCTCTGGAAATCTGTGCATGCGCCGTGGCCCCAAACTACCAAACTCCTGTTTGCTGGCCAGCCTGGGATCCCCACAGTCCTGCCCCTCCAGAATTCCAACCCCCTCCCCGACCCCCCACCACCCGATCGCAGCCACCACAACAATTCTCGGGCCAGCCCTGACCTGTCCCCTCGTGCCCCACCTACATCCCATCCCCCAGCAATGGCGATTCCCCCACCCCCTCGCTCTGGCAGACTCTGCCCTCCCCCCCCCCCCAAGTTGATTCCTCCTTGGAGGAAGGCTGCCTTCCCTTGGCAGATCACCAACACCCCCCCTTAGCCTGCCCCAATCACTGCTTTCCCTCCATCCCAGATTGATCCTGTCCGCAGAGCGGCAACAGGACCCCCTCCTACCCCCACCAATCACCCCTAGGCCTCACCTACAATTCCTGGTGAGCAAGGTGCCCCCAGGCATGGGCACTTTGTTCCTTTGGCAGTGCCAGGAGGACAGGCTGGCGCTGCCTGGATGCCACTGCCCACTTGTCACCAACCCCCCCCCTGCTGCCTGACCCCTGGGGGGGGGGGGGGGCTCACAATTGCCCCCCTTCATTCTGGCAGGGTCTCCCGCTAGATCCCCAAACATGGGGAAGTAGTCTGAACCCCACCAAATGAAATACTCGTGAAGGGTCCTGATAATTAACTCATAAACATATTTAAAACGGATTTAAAACAGACTCAAATTACTTACCTATCTTCCCGCCGGCTTCCAGCGCGGTCTGACCGGTGACTGTCCCCCGGCCCTTGGAGTTGCAAATGTGTTCCTGGCACATGCGCAAATCCTGGTACAAGGCTGCATTCGGACATCTCCCACCGCAACCTGCCAGAAAAATCGCTGGTCGCAAAGGGAGAATTGCGGCCTATATTTCTGCATTGAGCCTCATAGAATCCCTACGGTGCAAAAGGAGGCCTTTTGGCACCTTGAGCCTGCACCGACAACCAAGCCCCTGTCCCTGTAATCCCACGCATTTGCCCTGTCTCCCTGACACTATGGGTAATTTAGCATGGCCAATCAACATAACCTGCACATTTTTGGAGTGCGGGAGGAGACTCATGCAGACATGAGGAAAATGTGCAAACACCTCAATCGCAGACAGTAATTGAGTCCGGGTCCCAGGCGCTGTGAGGCACCAATACTAATCACTTTCCACTGTGCCACCCCACGAGTTACTTGGTAGAATTCAAACGAATACAACTCTGAGCTCTTTATTGAAAGTTTTGAATTGATAAACCAAGCTGATACTTCAGTGCACCAATGAACATTTCAACATCAAATGTTCTGACCCTGCAGTGAGATCTGGCCATTTTAATCGTTCATATAAATATTAACCATTTGTGGCAGAATTTAGAGAGCAAAACAGTTCTCAATTTTCCACAGATAAAATTCTTCACTCCACCTAGACAACCAAAAATAGATACATATCGAATTCACCTCACTGTAGCACCCAAGGAACTTAATGGACTTTTTAACTAAAAGTTTTGAAGCTTTGAGATATCTGAAAATAGAGACAAGTTTATTCCCAGTACCTAGTAAACTAGTCTCTGCACTGTGCTTTTAAATGGGCAGAGATAACAAAGGGTTTAAAAGAAATCAAATGAAATCAACCAGTTATAAAATTTATCTATATCCTAGATATGACTGTAACACTGCATTCTGCACTCTCTCGTTTCCTTCTCTATGAACAGTATGTTTTGTCTGTATAACGTGCAAGAAATAATATTTTCCGTTGTATGTTGATACATGTGACAATAATAAATCAAATCAAATCAAATCAAATATTGTGGATGCCTGGTGACTAGTGGAGTGCTGCAGGGATCGGTGCTGGGGCCTCAGCTATTTACCATTTATATAGACGATCTGGAGGAGGGGGCTGAGTGTAGGGTGACGAAATTTGCTGATGACACAAAGATGAGTGGAAAAGCAAATTCCGTGGAGGGTGTGGAAAGTCTGCAGAGGGATCTGGAAAGGCTAAGCGAGTGGGCGAGGACCTGGCAGGTAGAGTATAATGTTAGCAAGTGTGAGGTTATCCACTTTGACAGAAATAATAGTAGGAGGGATTATTATTTAAAAGGCAAAAAGCTGTAGCATGCTACTGTGCAGAGGGACCTGGGGGTCCTTGTGCACGAGTCGCAAAAACCCAGTCTGCAGGTGCTGCAGGTGATCAAGAAGGCTAATGGAATGTTGGCCTTGAAAGCGAGGGGGAGAGAATATAAAAGAAGGGAGGTCTTGCTGCAACTGTACAGGGCACTGATGAGGCTACAGCTGGAATACTGTGTACAGTTTTGGTCGCCGCACTTGAGGAAGGATATATTGACCTTGGAGGGAGTGCAGAGGAGGTTCACGAGGCTGATACCGGAGTTGAGGCGGTTTGACTATGAAGAGAGACTAAATAGACTGGGTCTGTACTCGTTGGAGTTTAGAAGGATGAGGGGGGATCTTATAGAAATGTATAAGATAATGAAAGGGATGGATAGGGTAGAGGTAGAGAGACTCTTCCTGCTTAGAAAGGATAGCAGAACTAGAGGGCACAGCCTCAAGATAAGGGGGGGTACAGTTTAGATCGGAGTTGAGGAGGAACTTCTTTACTCAAAGGGTGGTGAATCTCTGGAATTCTCTGCCCGTTGAAGTGGTGGAGGCTACCTCGCTAAATATATTTAAGTCACGGGTAGATAGGTTTCTGATAGGGGAATTAAGGGTTATGGGGAGAGAACGGGAAAGTGGAACTGATCCACTTCAGATCAGCCATGATCTTATTGAATGGCGGGGCAGGCTCGAAGGGCTAGATGGCCTACTCCTGCTCCTATTTCTTATGTTCTTATATTTACCGTGCTAATCCCCCTGACACTAAGGGGCAATTTAGCATGGTCAATCCACCTCACCTTTTTAACAATGAAAATTGTTCATGGCTCTTTCTTGGTTGTGACTCCGTATTATCTGGATTGTTGGGAGCAGACCGAAAGATCCTTCATGGGGCCTTTGACCTCATCAGAAAATGTTCAAAACACAGACCTACTGCATTGGGCCTCACTCCACATCCACATCATTCCACATCCATGCCACTCCACATCCACACCGCTCCAGATCCACTCCACATCCACACCGCTCCAGATCCACTCCACATCCACACCACTTCACATCAACCACACCACATCCACACTGCATCCACTCCACAATCTCACACCAACTACTCCAAACATAACCAGCAGACATATAGCCCAAACCCATTCCCTTTTGCATGCCAATGAAGCCTATTTGAATGACAAAGTGGATAAAAGTTTGCCAATTGATTTAAATCAAGGTAAATTTTCGCCTTTAGACTCTGCTCCTCAATAGGTAAGAAAGAAATGCATGTGTAAGTTTCAATGAAGCTTTCATCCCATTGATTGCAGCTCTTGAGCTTAGGTTTTGCTGTAGTGCAGATTATTTAAATTCATAAACAGCAACTGCAAATAAAGAGCAAAGAAAATCAACTCCATTGACAACTGATGGCTGAGGTTCAGCAATAGACCTGTGACCTAATGAACAGATAGTGTGTGGAGAAAGCGCCGGAGGTCCAGCAGTTAGCCAACAATTATGATGCACAGTTTCTTTAGTGCAGTCAAGAGCTGCACTAGTACCAACTATGGCCCGAGTACCAAGAGCTCCATTCAACTACTGGCCAAGAACATCAAGAGGTTGTCAGGACCTGCTGGAAGGAGTGCTTCAAAGACATCCCGAACAGTGACTCTTCAATGAAAGAATTCTCAACTCCATCCTGCAACATGCTACTCGTCACCATATCAGCACGACCCCAATCGGCTCAAAATAGAAAAGACTATCTGACAGCTAAAGCACAACAAGGCAGCTGGAGGACGTGAAATGCCTGCCAAGACACTAAAACATGGCAAAGAAGCATAATACAGAAGCCAAATAGAGGCTCATTTTCCTTATCTGGAAGGAGGAGGACATACCAGGAGACCTCAGACACTGTAATCATGACTGTAATCATCTTCAGGAAAGAGTGACAAGGGCAACTGGAGTAGCTACAGAGAAATTTGCCTGCTGTTAGCCACAGAGTCTTCCTTAATGACCTCCTACCTGTGGCTGAAGCGCTCCTTCCAGATTTCCAATGCAAATGACGCCTCCTGAAATGGCAATTCTGGAACACCCACCACAGCTCCGGGTTGTCCCTCCTAATTCCTTCCCGGTGCCCCCCTGAGCTGTGCACACTCTGGAGGGTACTGGCTGTTATGTGGACAATCGGTCTTTATGGGACAGTGTTCACTCAACAAAAAGTGTAGTGGGAAAAAGATTAAGAATTGATTTGGCCAGTATTAAGCAAATGCTGGAAACCAAGAAAGTTTTTAACCTTAACTGGGTCGGTGCTAATCTACAGGTATCAGACTGTTTTACAAAAACGTGTGCAGATACTAGAAAGTTATTAAGAATACTGGGGGATGGTAGTCTTAAATTATTTTGAAAAAACATTTTTAAAAAACAAAGCAAATTTGTTACTGGTTACATTCTAACACTGGCTGCCTGAATGCTCATCTCCAAAGGAGGTGTAGAGCTGTGGTAAAAAGAACCTACATGACATCACACCGGCGTTCGCTGAGTATCCGATGGGGGTGGGAAGAGGAATTTCCCAGAAAGAGTGCTCACTAATGACACATGAATATATTAAAATGAGCTTCCTGCTGTCACGCTATGTGTTTCATGTCACTCCGTCAGAGAGGGACCGGAGAGGTTAGAACTCAGAAACTCGCCGGAGCGAATCCGCTCTCCGGATTTTGAACACGCACTGCCATTCCTGCAGAAGAAGAATGCGGGCTCAAAATCACCCTAAATATCATTGAACCTGCTTCTGTTATGCAAAAACTGCAGTTCAGGTCTTTATCTATCCAACGGATCATTGTTATGATCTTGGTGTTGGTGCTGGCTTTAACTCACATTCCAGTGGAATTAGATTGGCATCTACACTTAATGTTTGTTTGCAAACAAGGAAGTGTGATTAGGAAATCCTTGGCACAATTCTCAATAAACCAGTAAGCAGCTGCAGAATCATTTTCACAGCGCTGTACATACGCCTGATTGCAACAAATACTTGCATCTTTAACAAAAACAAAGAAAAATGATGAAAATTGATTGAAGCCACATCAGTTTCAGATTACTGTATTGGGTGAAATACTTAGCAGGTTGAAAACATTTAGAGGAAAAAGCACGATATAGGATCAACCAAAAGGATATCTTCTGCAAAGACTTTTATTCTCCAATTCTGTTTTCTGTGCTGTGGAGCTGTTGGACTACACTTTAGTCTGCCTCACGCCTTTTCATGTGTTGCATTGATTAACACCTGAGTACCTTACAAGCTTTTGTGTCAACATGTAAAATTGTAAAGTCAAAGGCAATAGGCCTTGGGCCCATTTCTTGATGAAAATAATTAACCTGTTACAGATTACTGTTATGATGTGGGTATGCCGGCGTTGGACTGGCGTAAACACAGTAAAAAGTCTGACAACACCAGGTTTTAGTCCAACCTATTTATTTGATAATATACTCACAAGCTTTCGAGGGGACTGCCTCTTCGTCAGGTGAATGGAGAGACTGTCTGGGGTATTTCTAGTATCGTGCTGTGTATAATGGATGCTACTCAAACACCTCTGCATATATCAGGCAAATGCACTACGCACACGAACCAATAGTAAATGACAAAGTCGCAACTAAATTCCAAACTGCAAACATGTAAATTTTACAACTTTAACAATTCTCTCTCTCCCGCTAGCTAATTGATCATTTAGAAATTTGCATACTGCTCTGGATCCTTGTGATTCCGTCAGTACATTGAACTCTCATTGCGGAGGCAGTTGGTGCAATGGTTAGCACTGCTGCTTCACAGCGCCAGGGACCTGGGTTTGATTCCAGCCTTGGGTCACTATTTGTGTAGAGTTTGCACATTTTCCCCATGTCTGCGTGGGTTTCATACAGGTGCTCTGGTTTCCTCCCACACTTCAAAGATGTGTGGGTTAGGTTGATTGACCATGCTAAATTAATCCTAATGTCAGGGGAATTAGCAAGGTAAATATTATACAATCCCTACAGTGCAGAAGGAGGTCATTTGGCCCATTGAGTCTGCAATGGCCACAATCCCACCCAGACCCCACTCCTTTAACCCTCATATTTACCCTGCTAATCTCCCTGACACAAGATTAATTTAGCATGGCCAATCCACATAACCCGCACATCTTTCTACTGTGGAAGGAAACCAGAGCACCCAGAGGAAACCTACACAGACACAGGGAGAATGTGCAAACTCTACAAAGGCAGTGACCTGAGGCTGGAATTGAACCTGGTCCCTGGCACTGTGAGGAAGTAATGATAACCACTGTGCCACCATGCCACCTGTAAATATGAGGGGTTACAGGAATAGGGTCTGGGTGGGATTGTGGTTGGTGCAGGCTCAATGGGCCGAATGGCCTCCTTCTGCACTGTAGGGATTCTACGATTCAAGTCTGTCTCTCTCTCTCTCTCTAGTTTGAAGGTGAGCTGCTATTGTTGCTGCTGTGTCCTAAAGTGCTTCTGAGGGAAGTTCAAGAGGTGGCTTCTCTCAAATGCTGCTAGAATAGGTTTCTTATACCTGTTTGGCTATCTCCTGAAATCTTCTGAGGATTTGGCCGTTAAGTGCTTAGTTCTGATTAGTTTCACATCATTGTTGATGAGTTTTAATGGGTGTTAATGAGTTGCAATGGTGGACACTTTGTGTTTGTGTCCTGGATGTCTAATTTCAGCTTCTAACACGCATCAAATCTTTTGTTGCTCTGATACATGCGTGTCTCTCGTACTTAGGTAATATGTTTTTCAGGAAACGTGCAAATGTCCTTTTACACTTGCTAATATGTCCTGGTGCATCTTTGGTTTTCAATTGTCTAAACTAGAATCTGGCAAAGGACTGTCTCAAGGTAGACTGTTTTGGACTGAGGTAATCCGAGCACACCTTGCTTTTAGGCCAATTCCTCTCTCAGTTTTTATGTTATTTTGCTGTGCTTGCAATCCAGGCCTGAAGTTTGTCTGTAGTTGGTTTCCTTTCAATGATTCTATTTTACTCAAGAACATAAGAAATAGGAGCAGCAGTAGGCCATCTAGCCCTTTGAGCCTGCCTCGCCATTCAATAAGATCATGGCTGATCTGAAGTGGATCAGTTCCACTTTCCTGCCTGCTCCCCATAACCCTTAATTCCCTTGTCTATCTTGTCTGTCAAGCAATCACAGGCTGCCGCAATAGGTCTCTAAACATATCAAAGGATATTCTGTTAGAATTGTTGATTCAGAAGGAACTCTTCAAATGTAGACAATAAAAACATACTCCAGCTTATAAATAAAGAAACTTCATTACTCCAAAGTTGAGGCCTCACTCCAGGCCATTCCAAGTTTTCCACAATTCCTAACATTTTCTAATTTATACTGTATCAGTGATCTGCAGATCATCACATCATTCTGTCATTGGTTACATTGTTTTCTGGCTCAGCTGAACCTTACAGCTTGTTATCATTGGTCTCATTACAACAGATTCAATGTTATCACCTTTAACAGTCAAACAGGAATGGCATTTTTTCTTTTTGGGGGCTAACTGTTTTAGTTTGATTTCCACAAATGATCATAGAATAGAATCTCTCCAGTGTAGGAGGCTGCCATTTGGCCCATCGAGTCTGCAACAACTTTCTGACAGAGTGTCCCACCCAGATCCTATTCCCATCATCCCATATATTTGTTCTATATCACCCCTGCTAACCTACACATCTCGGGACACTAAGGAACAGTTTAGCATGGCCAATCCACTTAATTCGGCAGCAGACAGGGCATGTGCATTGAATGTGTGCCAACTACTTCATACTCTCAAAGCTCCTAGTGACAGAATCCTGCTCATCAATCTATTTGTTAAAATGAGTGGGGATTACTTACACAATTCAGAAACTTGTAAAAAGTTCATTCAAAACATTATTTTCTTAAACAAACAGATTTGTTTCTTTTGAAAGATGTATTAATTTGCATAAGAATGAGACAGAGTTGTGATTCAACAAAGATTGTGGTACACCCAATCTGCTAAAAAACTTCACAGAACCACTGCAATTCTGATATTTCCTTCTCTATCCAACCAGTGTGGCAAGGTGGCACAGTGGTTAGCACTGCTGCTTCACAGCGCCAGGGTCCCAGGTTCAATTCTGGCCTCAGGTCATGTATGAAGTTTGCACATTTTCCTTGTGTGCTTTCATCTGGGTGCTCTGGCCTCCTCCCACAGTCCAAAGATGACCCTGGTGTCAGTAGGATTAGAAGATTAAGTGCATGGGATTACAGGAGTAGGATCCGGGTGGGATTGTGGTCGGTACAGCCTCCTTTAGTACTGTAGGCATTCTATTTAGAATTTAAAATGGGGAGATGCCGGCATTGGACTGGACTAGGCACAGTAAGTAGTCTCACAAATCAGGTTAAAATCCAACAGGTTTATTTGATAGCACGAGCTTTCAGAGCGCTGCCCCTTCATCAAGTAAGTGCAGGATTTGTTTCACAAATAGGGCATATATAGACACAAACTCAATTACAAGATAATGGTTGGAATGCGAGTCTTAACAGGTAATCAAGTATTTACAGGTGCAGACAATGCGAGTGGAGAAAGGGTTAAGCATAGGTTAAAGAGGTGTGAATTGTCTCAAGCCAAGACAGTTAGTGAAACTTTGCAAGCCCAAGCAAGTTGTGGGGGTTACAGATATTGTGACATGAAGTCAAGATCCTGGTTGAGGCTGTCCTCATGTGTGCAGAACTTGGCTATCAGTTTTTCCACGGTGATTTTGCATTGTCATGTGTCTTGAAGGCTGTCTTGGAGAATGCTTACCCGAAGATCAGAGGCTGAATGCCCATGACTACTGAAGTGTTCCCCAACAGGAAGGGAACACTCCTGTCTAGTAATTGTTGAGCAGTGTCCATTCATCTGTTGTCATAGCGCCTGCATGGTCTTGCCAATGTACCATGCCTCGGGATATCCTTTCCTGCATCGTATCAGGTAGACAACGTTGGCCAAGTCACAAGAGTATGTACCGTTTACCTGGTGGATGGTGTTCTCGTGTGAGATGATGGCATCCTTGTCGATGACCCGGTACGTCTTGCAGAGGTTGCTGGGACAGAGTTGTATGGTGTCGTAGTCACTATTCCCCTGAAGGCAGGGTAGTTTGCTGCATACAATAGGCTGTTTGAGGTTGCATGGTTATTTGGAGGCAAGTAGTGGGGGTATGGGGATGGTCTTGGCAAGATGTTTGTCTTCATTGAAGACTCCAGAGAAGAGGTAGTAGCTTCTCCAATCTGGGGAAGTACTGGATGATGAAGGGTACTCTGTCAATCGTGTCCTGTGTGTCCTTCTGAGGAGGTCAGTGTGGTTTTTCACTGTGGCACATCGGAACTGTCGATCGATGAGTTGAGCACCAGATCCTGTTCTTACAAGGACGCCTTTCAGCATCTGCAGGTGTCTATTGCAATCCTCCTCATCAGAGCAGATCCTATGTATACAGAGGGCTTGTCCATAAGGGATGGCTTCTTTAACGTGTTTAGGGTGGAAGCTGGAGAAGTGGAGCATTGTCAGATTATCTGTGGGCTTGCGGTACAGTGAAGTGATAAGGTGACCATTTTTGATGAAGATGCGTATGTCCAAGAACGCAATCAATTCAGAAGAGTAGTCCATGGTGAGTCTGATGGTGGGATGGAACTTGGTGATGTCATCATATAGTTGTTTCAGTGACTGTTCGCCATGAGTCTAAAGGAAGAAAATGTCATTGATAGCATATGAGTGTATAGCGATGGCATTGCTGCAAATGCTTCAGTACACAAGGCCAACAACTGCCAATCTCCACACACAATTCTACAACTCATTCATTTCACCGTGGACCACAATGTTTTCACCTTCAACAATCAGTTCTTCATCCAGACACATGGAACAGTCATGGGGACCAAATTCACACCTCAATATGTCAATATCTTCATGCACAGGTTTAAACAAGACCTTTTCATCGCATAGGACCTTCAACCAATGCTATACACTGGATACATCAATGACATTTTCTTCCTTTGGACTCATGGCGAACAATCACTGAAACAACTATATGGTGACATCACCAAGTTCATTGCAGTGTTAATGTAAGCCTACTTGTGACACTAATAAATACACTTTAAATTTTGCAACTCAATGGCAGTACTTGTGTTGAGGTTTATGAAAAATAATTTGCTAGCATCAAATCAAATTAATTTAATCAAATCTGCTAGTATCTTAGCCAACATACATTTTACAACTAACCAAAATGCAGTTACTGGCTTGTGGAAGCTTGCTCTATATTAATTGGCTGTGAAATTTGCCTGCAAGATAATCATGGCTCCCCCTCAAAAACAGTTTATTTATTACGAAGTACTTTGGACATTGATGTTGAGAACATGACAGGCACAAGAACACAAATCTGTGCATTCTTTATTTTCCACTTCAACAGGCTTTGGACTGCACCATTGCAAAATGGTCAATAGCAGTTTGGGCTGGCTGAGAGGCAAGAATAAGGGCAATGGCAGATGATGTTACCTCTTAACTGTGCAATCATGTGACAATCAACAATCCAAAAAGACTCCGTGCAAGCCACACTCAAGATCAAGCCAGTGCCTTTAAATTATCTTGCTCACCTGGCCAACCACTATGTTGTAAATTATCTTGTTGGAACCATTATGGTGTTCCAACCACTATTTTGTAAATTGAGTTTGTGTCTGTATATGCCCTGTTTATGAACACAACTCCTCACTCATCTGATGAAGGAGTAGCACTCTGAAAGATTGTGCTGCCAATTAAACCTGTTGGACTTTAATCTGGTGTTGTGAGATTTCTTACAGCATTGAGATCCACAGGCTATGTTGGCAGCGGTCTGAATCTGCATTGGAGAAAGCTGGGCTTGCATCGTGATAAGCAAGGGCCACATGACCTTGGGCTGGAAAACTAAAGGTTCATGGTGATGCCATCATTTCAAGCAGTATCATTTTATGCCAGAGAGCAGGATTAGGGTGTGCAACTTGAGAAAGAGCAAAAAAGCACTAATATACTGTCATTATAGAATCATAGCTATCCCTATAGTGCAGAAGAGGCCATTTGGCCCATCGATTGTTGACCGACTCTTCGAAAGAGCACCTTACCTAAGTTCAATCCCCCGTCTTAACCCTGTAACCCTACACATCGATGATGGCCAATTCACCTAACCTGCACATCTTTGGACTGGGGGAAAACAGATGTTTTCAACGATGCCAGCTGCAACAGATTTTTTAACACCTGTCCCCTGCACCATGTCCTCCTGAGAGTCCAGATGATATAGTCAGCCTGTCCCACACTGGTTCCTGATGGTTCACTCCTGTATTGAGCCATCTTGCCCTGAAGGATAGTTTCAGCAATTGGATCGCAATGCATTTGGGTGATGTGCGTGCCATGGTTAAATAGCTGAGGTAGAGTATCTGAATGATATGCCTGAGAGACCCCAACCCTCCCCCACCACCCCAGCACCCCATTCATGTGAGGTAATGGAATTTCTTGCAGCGCTGTTGCCAGGTGCTCAGGGCCAGACTCTGGGACCTGGCCTCCTTGGCCAGCTGCTCTTAGCCCCTTTCTAAGAGTTTTCCTTGAAAGTCTCCAGTCCCCTTGCAGTAAAAGGCATTGCATTTCTTCTCTCTTCTACTATTTGATTTGATTTATTATCATCACATATGTTGGTATACAGTGAAAAGTATTGTTTCTTGCGCACTCTGCAGGCAAAGTATACCTTTTATAGTGAAGGAACGGAGAGAGAGCAGAATGTAGTGTTACAGTAATAGTTGGGGTGTAGAGAAAGATCAACTTAATGCGAGGTAGGGCCATTCAAAAGTCTGATGGCAGCAGAGAAGAAGCTGTTCTTGAGACAGTTGGTATGTGACCTCAGACTTTTGTATCTTTTTCCAGAATGTCCAGGGTGCGTGGGATCCTTAATTATGCTGGTTTCTTTACCGAGGCAGCAGGAAGTGTAGACAGAGTCATTGGATGGGCAGCTGATACTACTTAAATTGATGCCTCCAGCACCATGTCAGAAAATGCCAGTCCTGTCTTTTCCCATTGCTCCACAGTCAGTGTCAGCTGCCGTGTTATGAGAGGGTTGACTTTAAGAGATACAGAGACACCAGCTAGCTAATATGTGCCCTGTCCAACTCTCTTTGCTGAAATACTCAAGTTGAAGAGACAATACAAAATTTGCCTAAAAATGAGAGCAATCTAAGTTTCCTTTCCCATATGTTTTGCCTTTGTCTGTTATGTATCGGTTTGACACGATAATATTGTGCACAGCACTACACACTTATGCCTGGGAACTTACAAAAGATGTGAAATTTTGTTGAATCAATTATCTAGCCCTTTTGTGTGAATCGTTCTAAACTTTACTCATCAGGTTCTATCTGTCATCATCTTCCTGGACACAGTCCAGTTCTTGCTGTACATGCAAATTCTGATCAGAGAGTCACACCCAAAACAAACTAGTGGCATAATTTGAGTTAATATTTTAGATATTCAAAAAATGAGTCAGAGAGTTCAGGTGAAAATGACAGATAATAATTCCAATCTGAAATGTCTTGAGTTTATTTTGAAAAACATCTGCAGTGGTCCATTTTAGAAACTTCAGCATTAGTATCAACAGTTGTGTATTACACAAAATGCTGGCAAGCAGATCCAACGAGTAGTAAATATGGCAAATGGCCTGCAGTTTAACCAGACCATCTTTGCGGGGTCCTTGAATCTGGGGTATCCTATTGTTTTATGTGGGTAATTTAAGGGCTAATAGTGTTATTATTAATAAACATATTGAACCTTTATTTGTGTTTGTCCTTTGTCCATCTTGCAGATAAGGGCACCAGGGCAAACTTTTGAGAAAGTAAACTGGTTGAGAGTACCTGAGGTTTTACAGGTACAACAGTGGTGAACCTCAGATGGTGCTCACTACGTATGCAATCGCTGTCGCCTTCTGCAAATACCAGAACATCACAAGAGATAACACAGCACTTCAGTCACCGCTCTTTGGCAGCAACTGCCTCACCAATAGACTTGCAGACTCCCAGAGAGTGCTGACAAACATACAGATGAAACGTCCTGTGTTGCTAACAGTGAGAACACTGGTCACAAAGAGACTACAACACTAGCATTCTTATAGAGACTTATACAATTCTAACAGGACTGAACAGTGTAGATGCGGGGAGGATGCTCCCGATGGTGGCAGTGTCCAGAACCAGTGGCCACGGTCTGAGGATTTGGGGTTGTAGGAAGCAATAAACAAGGAAATAAATGGTTTTATTTCCCAAGTTGAGGGGGAATCAACCTGGACCCAATGAAGTCCAGTCTGTATCTAGACTGATTCTGAAGATACAAAGGCTGTACACATTACTTATACAGTTCTCTGGGATACAGAGTAGTGTAATACAGGATATCATTGACACAAAGAGCTTGAATTGATTATAATTGATCACATTAGGCGGGTCTATTATTCTGGGTACTTCACATTAATCGGTTGTGTCTGGCTATCCTTGTCTATCTAATTTGTGATACAAAAGCGATGTGATAAATAGGTTTTGATGGTGTGATAACTGTCCTCTGTCCCCAATTTCTAGGCACAGTAAGAAGTCTCACAACACCAGGTTAAAGTCCAACAGGTTTATTTGGTAGCACAAGCTTTCGGAGCACTGCCCCTTCATTAGGTAAGAGTCAGACAGTGCATACCTCAGTCCAATGCCGGCATCTCCACATCAATTTCTAGAAACAATGGCTTCCCTAGACTCAGGGGAGCCTTGCTAATCAGTATAGGTATTATTCGCTGAGGCCTTGGAAAGATCTTACCTGTAAAGTAACTGTGTTGGCAATCTGTGTTAGTTGGATATGTCTGCCCGCAGTTATGGTGGACCCTGTGTTTTAACCCTTTTCCTGCTGTCACATGCACACCCTGTATTTGCCCGAATACTGGATTCTGCCCTACTACAGGGGTAGACCATTCAGGACAAAAACAAAAACATATTTCTTCACCCAAAGAGCGGTGAGCCTGTGGAATTCATGACCACAGGAAGTAATTAATGCCAAAACATTGAATGTATTCAAGAGACGGATGGATAGAGCACGTGAGGCGAATGTGATCAAAGATTATGGGGAGAAAGCAGGATTAGTTATTGAGTTGAACGACCAGCCATGATCATGATGACTGGCGGAGCAGGTTCGAAGGGCCAAATGGTCTCCTCCTGCTCCTATCTTCTGTGTTTCCATGTTATTCACACACATAGGGCAAACACAAGTTTCCAGGAATTTATTATCACTTAGCCTAGGACTGATTTTTGAATTTTAGTTTTCTTTCCAACAGAAAAGAGGGAAGAAGGAAACATGATAGGTTATGCATTAGTTGCTACAGCTTAATTCATGCTTCGATATACATGTAAATATTGCTCGTTTAATTGCATGTCACGTGACATGTGTCCTAAGGTCACAATGTTACATCTCAGTCACCCGCTTGACAGGCGGGGATACTAACCTCTACACGAGGAAGCTGCTGTAAAAAAGTGTTAAACTTTAGTGAAAGTCCAGAATTCCCTCCCTAAAGCGCTTTTGATGTCAGGTTAAATGAAAATTTCACAATTGAGATTGACAGATTTTTGTTTGACAAGAACATTAGGCCTCTAGATAGGCTGGGCGAATGGGCCAGGAAATGGCAAATGGAATTTAATGTTGGCAAGTGCGAGGTGGTCCACTTTGGTAGGAATAATGGTAGGAAGGATTATTACTTACGTGGAGAAAAACTGCAGTAGGCGGCGGTGCAGAGGGACCTCGGGGTCCTTGTGCATGAGTCGCAAAAACCCAGCTTGCAGGTGCAGCAGGTGGTCAGGAAGGCGAATGGGATGCTGGCCTTCATAGCGAGGGGGATTGAATATAAAAGTAGGGAGGTCTTGCTGCGGCTGTATGGGGCATTGGTGAGGCCGCAGCTGGAGTACTGTATGCAGTTTTGGGCGCCGTACTTACACAAGGATATTTTGGCCTTGGAGGGAGTGCAGAGGAGGTTTACTAGGCTGATGCCGGAGTTGAGGGGGTTGAGCTATGAGGAGAGGCTGAATAAACTAGGCTTGTACTCGTTAGAGTTTAGAAGAATGAGGGGAGATCTCATTGAGACGTATAAGATGATGAATGGGATGGATAGGATAGAGGTGGAGAGACTCTTCCCGCTCAGAAAGGACAGTAGGACTAGGGGGCACAGCCTCAAGATAAAGGGGGGGCAGTTTAGAACGGAGTTGAGGAAGAACTTCTTCACTCAAAGGGTGGTGAATCTCTGGAATTCTCTGCCTGTTGAAGTGGTGGAGGCTACCTCGCTAAATATTTTTAAGAAGAGGGTTGATGGGTTTTTGATAAGCGAGGGGATTAAGGGTTATGGGGAGAGGGCGGGAATGTGGAACTGAGCCACGACAGATCAGCCATGATCTTATTGAATGGCGGGGCAGGCTCGAAGGGCCAGATGGCCTACTCCTGCTCCTATTTCTTATGTTATCTCATGCCACAGCAGGTACTAACTAAACGGGGAAGGCGTAGACGAAGTGATCGTGTAAGAATGTAATGAGCTGGCTCCAAAGGAAGTTAAGGGGCAGGTGCGTGGGAGTTATGCCCAGGAGCAAAGGCAGAGCAGAAACTGTTTAAACTGTTGCAGAATTAGTGAATAAATCGCCTTGTTGAAAGACTTTGATGTCAGTGATTTATGGGTCCCAAAACACCTGTAGACACATTATTTTGTTTCATTAGCATGGATCCCATGATAGATACTGGGTGATGGGAGGAGAGTAAGAGAAAATGGTAGTGGGTGGTGTCATAAGTTTGCATCAATTAGCTATAAAGAACCATGTGAATAAGTATGGGGCATATATTGACTTTGCAGCTATAAAGACTCATGCGAATAAGTTGAGTGAAATAGGGAGGACACAGTAAGAAGTCCACTCACATTGTCTGCATCTTTAAGACTTGAATAGCAGGTTAGCTGTAAAGACTCGCATTCTAATCAGTATTCTATAAACTGTCTGTGCCTTTATATGCCCTTCTCTGATTAGAACTTTCCACACACCTGACGAAGGAACAGCGTATCTGAAAGCTTGTGGGTTTACTATCAAATAAACTGGTTGGACTTTAACCTGGCGTTGTGAGACTTCTTATTGTGTTTACCCCAGTCCAACACCAGCATCTCCACATCATGAAATAGGATGGTGCAGGGCTTGAGAGGCCATGGAGTTCGGTGGGGGACATATGCTGGCATAACAGATATGAGTTGCCATGTGGGGTGGGTAGAGGGGCATTTATTGGCATGAGGTGCCATGGCAATGAGTGGAGGCATGAGGTGGCATTGATTGGCATGGGTGGGGCGCAGATAGAGTGCGAGGGTTGTTTTATGTTTTTACTTTTTAATTAAATTCAACAAAGTGCCCAAGAAGCAGGAACTGTGAATAATGATTTTTAAATGTCTGGTTTACAGATTTACACATTTTCCCAACTCTTCGCTTCTGACCCAGGAATGAAAATCTAGGCCAAGGTCTTAATGTGGCCTCTAGAAAAAGGGGAGATCAGGACAAAGGTCATCGTGGTATGGCACAGCTATGCAGCATTGAGTTGTCATACTATGTCTACGTGTGATTGATTTAGGAAAGAGGAATAGTATAGGCAATAGGTGGACTTGCAATCTGCAAATCTCCTTGATTTGCCTATTCAAATGGTGTCCAAGGCCTTCTCTTCCATCTGAGTGAAGATTTGAATGGAGGCGGATCCTCTCTCCATTCTTGTCCTCTCCTCGTGTTGAGTGCCAGCTTCTTATGTAGTGAGAACTTCTTTTTATTGCAATAATGGGTTCTATAAATGAGGAAGCCAATCTCAAATATTGCACGTACTTGGCTGGGAAGCAGTAAGTTGCAAGCAGAATGGGGAAGTCACAAAATATATGTGACATATTTAATCTTTAATAATTAGTTAAGTGAAATGAATACTGACCTTTAACTCGAGAGATCTAGAAGGGCTGAGACAAACTGAGATTAACACACTTCTGTTATGCTAAGGGAACAATTACATAAGTAAAGTATTGGGATGGAGTTAAGATACAGATCAGCAATTATGTTATAAAGTCCATCCGGAGAACAGTTAAGTTCTGACCACCAGACCTCAGGAAGAATTTATTGGCCTTGAAAAAAGTTACAGTGGAATTTCACCAAAATATTACCAAGGCAAAAAATACTAAATCATAAGTGCAGGTTGCACAGTAAAGGTTTGTGCTCCATTGATTAAAGAAAATCCATATTTTTCCAAACCAGAAACCATGGATGAACAGGAATATCCACTGCTTGCTGAAGCCTAGGTGCTCAAATCAGGTGACACTGACCTGTACAAGAAAGCCAGATATGATCTTAGGAGATCCATCAAAGATGTCAAAAGACAATACCAGACCAAGCTAGAGCCCTAGGCTAGACACACGGACTCCCATTGACTATGGTGAGGGTTTGCAAGACATAACAGGCTACAAGATGAAGGCATGTGAAATCACTGACACCAGAGCACCTCTCCCTGATGAATTCAATGCATTCTATGCCTGTTTTGACAAGAGGTCAGCCATCCATCCCCCCGCCCCCCTCTGCCCCCACCGCCACACCCCCACCCCGCTCGCCCTGCTCCCGCCATCCCCCCAGCTGCCCGCCACCCCCATCCCGCCCGTCCCCCTGCCGCCACAGCCTGCCCCCCGCCCCCCCACGATTTCCCCCCACCCTCCCTCCCCTGCATCCCCCCCGCCACCTTCTCCCGGGAACCTCGGATGAACCTGTATCCTAGGTCACCATTGCAAACGTCAGAGCAACTTTCTCGAAGGCTAATCCATGAAAAGTGACTGGCCCAGATGGGGTATCCGGATGAGCACCCAGGTCCTGTGCAGACCAACTGCCGGGGGCATTCACAGACATCTTCAACCTCTCTTTACACCAATCTGAGGTTCATATCTGCTTCAAGAAGCCGACCATCATCTTGGTACCAAAGAAAAGCCAAGCTGCGTGCCTTAATGACTATTGTACAGTGGCTCTGACATCCGTCATCATGGAGTGCCTCAAAGCTTTAGTCACTGCATGAATCAATTCTGTCCTCCCAGATTGCGTGGATCCCTTCCAATTCGCCTATCGCTGCAGATACGTGTCTGAAGACACTGCCTCAAGAACAGCTTCTTCCATGCTGCCACCAGACTTTTGAATGGACCAACCTTGCATATACTGGGTCAATGTTTGATGGAATTTAGAAGGATAATGGTTTTAAGTTTATTTATTATTACTGTCACAAGTAGGTTTACATTAACACTGCAATGAAATTATTGTGAAAATCCCCTCTTCACCACACTCCAGTGCCTGTTTGGGTACACCGAGGGAGAATTTAGCATGGCCAATGCACCTAACCAGCTCGTCTTTGAATTGTGGGAGGAAACCAGAGCACCTGGAAGAAACGCATACTGACATGGGGAGAATGGACAGACTCCGCACAGACAGTGACCCAAGCCAGGAATCGAACTCAGGTCCCTGGTGCTGTGAGGCAGCAGTGCTAACTACTGTGCCACTATGCCGTGAAGCTGTCATGGAACTTGGAAGCACCCTTTTGGGTAATTGAACCCCAGTCACCCACTTAACAGGCGGGGATACTAACCTCTCACGAGGAAGCTGCTGTAAAAAAGTGTTACACTTTAGTGAAAGTCCAGAATTCTCTCCCTAAAGCGCTTTTGATGTCAGGTTAAATGAAAATTTCACAATTGAGATTGACAGATTTTTGTTTGACAAGAACATTAGGCCTCTAGAACAAAGAAAAGTAAAATGGAACTGAGAGAAAGATCATCCATGATCTATCTCAATTACAGAAGATGCTGAATGACCAATCCTGTCCCTATGTTTCTTTGAATGACTCCTCATTTTAAGAGATACATTCGCTCCATAACAAGATGCCAGTTGTGCCCCAAGATCCAACCTTCCAATTGGATGAGTAGTTTGTCACTTCTGAAAATTTACCGATGGCTAAAAACATCAACACCTGATCCTTTTTAAAATATTTGATGGCTCTACTAGGAAAATCCAGAAATCCATTAGATTTTCCTTTTAAATCAATCACCCATCCTTACATAAACAAGAAAGAGGTAGAAATCAGTCGCCCAATGTACCATTTAGACAAAAGCAACATTGAATGCCTGGAGCACTAACTCCTATCCAATGTTCCACATTGTCCTGAGTACTGGCAGAAGCACTTAGATTTTGTAGTACTGCAATACTTTAATGAAATAAAAGTACAAAGAGGTTGTGATGCAACCTTCTAAATTAAAAATTGTAAAATTCTCTGACTGACAAAAGAGGGTGCCAGACATATAACACACAAGGATGCCATTACAGTCCATCTCTGGCACCTTCCAAATAGATAACCAAGTGGAAATCCAGAAAGCTAGCAGGCCCAATTTCCATGGCGAGACTTTCTGCTCCTCCCTGCGGTGAGCATCATGGCAAGCGGGAGTGGAAAATATTGAGAGGGGAGAAAAACCAGTTTTACAACATTATAAAACCAGTTTGTGACTGTACTGTAAAAACTCGAACTGCAGGCCATGTTTCCCAACTCATAATGTCAAAACTATAGTTAGCATATTTTGAATATCATTGAAACTCATGAAAAGGGTTCCTTGCCAGGATCCTACACACACACACACACACACAGAATCAACATGCCATGTTGGCATGCCAATATGCCAACATTTTTCACAACAGTACTTAAGCATCATGTATGTGGTGAGCTGAATTCCACTTTCAGAGTTGGCCAACCACGCCCCCCCCACCCCCACCCCCCCCCCCAACCCCCCCACCCCCCACCAACCCCCCCACCCCACCCCCACCCCACCCACCACCCCCACCACCACCAAGGATTCTTTGGAAGGGTAGGCTGTCTGCAGGATTTCACTCTCAAGGGGTTTGGCAGTGTGAGGGTTACAAGGTCACAGTGTTCCAGAAGGGGAGAGTGCAAGGACCACTCTGTTCATGGGCACATGTGTGATCATAATGGAGTCAAAGTGGAAGTATTCAGAAGTCATAGAGTGAGAGCAATTTCAAAATCACAATCCGGCAGGACATTGGAAGGAGCTGAGAGTGCACATCAGCCTCAGTGTTGCACAGTCACAAAACAGCAATGTGTAATCTAACAAAACATGTGAATCAGGTTCTCCTACAAGGAACTCTTCCATGAAGGATAGTGCAGCACTGACGTTGAGGATGATCTGTGAATGGGCACACACTGTTGTGTAATGGAAGCAGACTGAAAAACGCATGATAGTGACGTTTGTGATAAGTGCAGGGAGGGGCACATTTGTTTGACAGTGACACAGCTCCTGAGAAAGAAGAGACATACACAAGGGTAGATGTGAAATGTGTTGTACTCTGTGCATTGGTAGACATTATAAGCATGTGGTCAAAACCTCTGCTACCATTGTGTTTATAATATTTCTTAGCTATCTAACCCTACCACTATGTCCAACAGTGGAGGAGGCAGCCTGCTGACCACAACACCCTGCCGTTTGCAATGATTTTGGTGGACATCCTTTGGAGAGCCAGGAGCTGGAGGACAGGTGAACCCACGTCAGTTTGTGGATCTGCAGCTGACGGGGTCACAGGAAGCATGGCATTTAGATGGCCAGAGTCACCTGGGAGGATGGCTGTGGGGTGTGCACCTGCTGATTCTCCTTCTGGTGGGTGCCCAGGGTTTCTCAGCTAACTCCTTGAGGAGAAGGAGCAATTGAAGTGAGATCAAGCTGGCCTGCTCCCCCCCCTCGTTGCATATCCACTGATGAATGCCACTAGGAGCTGCAGCAATAGAGTGCTCCTCCTGCAACAGTGCATAACCCCTGTCCTGGATGAAGGTCTGCACAGTGGCCACCAACCTGCCAGTGTTGTCCTCTGTGCATTGGCATTTCAGCATCAACACTTCAGAACGAAAACAGACAGACTCGTCCTTTGTTCGTTGCAGTCTGAGGAGCGTAGCTGACTTCCCTTCCTGATGTTCCCTTGACAGTCACCCCAAACAAACAACTCAGTTTGAACCAACCCCAAAGCCTCATCATCTGACTCAATCTGAGCAAATATCCTTGTCGGCATCAGTCCTCTAAGCACGAATGATCTTTGATATCCCTGCTGTAGTTGAGAATCTGTGGTATGCTAACCAGATTGTGAGCCTGAACCTGTTTTAGATCTAGGTCCCGCAGAGTGGTGTAAATGTGTGCTGGCTGAGGCAGTGGGGTGAGCACTCTGACAGGCATTCAAGACTGCTAATTTCAATCTACTCATCCACGTTGTCCTCGGAGCTGGAGCTGAGGGGTCAGCTGAAGGGTGTCCTCAGGTGCTTTGCAAATAAACTGATAAAGGAGAGCAGAGAAAATGAGTGCTTGGCAGAAGAGAAAACACTCAGTGGTTACTGTCAGTGAGGTGAACGGGATCCTCACTTGGATGTACACCCATTTGCTCGTCACCACGAGCATGGTCACACACATTCACCAGCCAGTATGATGGCTCGCACCTCAAAAAGAGAGTGAGAAAGCTCATGTCAACCATTCCACTTTTGGGTTTGGATATTCTTGATGTTGTGGCAGAGCTTAAAGTTTTTAAAGTCTATTTATTAGTCACAAGTAGGCTTACATCAACACTGCAATGAAGTTATTGTGAAAGTAATTCCGGCCCCTGTTCGGGTACACTGCAGGAAAATTTAGCATGGCCAATGCACCTAACCAGCATGTCCTTCTGAATGTGAAAGGAAACTGCAGCACTCGAATGAAACCCACGCAGACGTGGGAGAATGTACAGACTGCGCATAGACAGTGATCCAACTGGAAATCGAATCTGGGTCCCCAAAACTGTGAGGCAGCAGGGCTAACCACTGTACCACCATGCTGCTTGTCCTGCATAAAGACAGATGGAAAAAGTATGAACAGAATGCATGCCAGGACACATGATAAAGATGTTTGACGTGTGTGTGGTATGCAGAATCATGAACAGGATAAGGATGTGGGAGGATATGAGGCTGGTGGAGTTGTGAAGGTGTGTGAAAGAGTGTGTGGTGATATCCATTGTGTCTTTTTTTATGTTACAGGGTAGCAAATATTATTGTAAACTTACTTTAGCAAGAACAGAATCTATGCAATATGTGCAGGCCTAGGCTTACATTTACAAGTATTATCTGATCTTTGACCACTAGATCAGGCAATCCAATTAAGTACAGTAAGAAGTCTCCCAAAACCCGGTTAAAGTCCAACAGGTTTATTTGGAATCAGGAGCTTTGGCAGTGCTATTCCTTCATCAGGTGAGTGATGAAGAAGCAGCGCTCCCAAACCTCGTGATTCCAAACAAACCTGTTGGACTTTAACCTGGTTTTGTGAGATTTCTTTCTCTGCCCACCCCAGTCCAACGCCAGCATCTCCACCTCATAATACGATACAATCTGTACTCAATTATCTTTAATACTGGTGTCCAATACTGCAATCCCTCTGATATCATGACACCTTGAGCTGACAGTGAATGAGATCAATACATCAAAGTGTGATGGCTGGTGAGTTTGTGAATGAAATGGTGGCACAGATGATCATTCATCTTCTTCCTGCATCATCTTCCTCCACTCAGTGGCAGACCAATTTTGTAGTGAGGTGGCACTCGTTACCAATGCCATCCAAGCCAGAGTGATGAGGTTGGTGAACCTGCAACCAGAGCTGTGGTAAAGGACATTGCACCATGCCTCAATGATGAATTCACCTGATGAAGGAACAGCACTCCCAAAGCTCGTGATTCCAAATAAACCTGTTGGACTTTAACCAGGTGTTGGGAGACTTCTTATTGTACTTAACTGGGTTGCCTGATCTAGTGGTCAAAGGTCAGATAATACTTGTAAATGTAAGTCGTAAGCCTGCAAATCTGCATAGATTCTGGTCTTACTAAAGTAAGGTGTTCCAGGGAGGTGCTGCTGAACTTTGGGGGTGGCAGCTTCTTTAGCTTAGGGGGCCATCTCCTTGCTGCTCATCAGTCCTGGTGACCGTGATTCTGCTGGAAATATGATGACCACAGTGAGGTGGCAGTCAGGTCACAGCATGGCAGGTGAATTGAACTCCACCCGCCAATCTCCTGGCCTGTTTCCTGCAGCTGAATGATTAATAAGCACTGCAGCATACAATACAATGTGAAAAACAATCATTGCAGCCAATGAGAAACCAATCGCCTTTCACGAGTGCAAGTGGTACTTTGTCTGCAGATTGGAGGATCACGATGTCAGTCTTCCAATGTGTGCTGGCACTTTGCAATTGAGGATGGGCCTGTTTTTTTTAAGCAAGAAGTCTCACAACACCAGGTTAAAGTCCAACAGATTTATTTGGTAGCACAAACCACTAGCTTTCAGAATGCTGCTCCTTCGTCAGGTAAGTGGGAGGTCTGTTCACAAATAGGGCATATAAAGACACAAACTCAATTTACAGAATACTGATTGGTAATCAAGTCTTAAAAGGTACAGACAACGTGAGTGGAGAGAGGTTAAGCACAGGTTAAAGAGATGTATGTTATCTCCAGCCAGGACAGTTACTGAGATTTTGCAAGCCCAGGCAAGTCATGGGGGTTACAAATAGTGTGACATGAACCCAAGATCCCGGTTGAGGCCGTCCTCATGTGTGCGGAACTTGGCTATCAGTCTTGGCGTTGTTGTGTGTCACGAAGGCCACCTTGCAGCTGCAGGAAAGGGTGTCCTGAGGCATGGTACATTGGGGAGACTATGCAGATGCTACAACAATGGATGAATTAACACCACTCAACAATCACCAGGCATGAATGCTCTCTTCCTGTTGGGGAACACTTCAGCGGTCACGGGCATTTGGCCTCTGATCTTCGGGTAAGCATTCTCCAAGGCAGCCTTCAAGACACATGACAATGCAGTGTCGCTAAGCAGAGACTGATAGCCAAGTTCCGCACGCATGACAACAGCCTGAACCAGAATCTTGGGTTCATGTCACACTATCTGTTACCCCCATGACTTGCCTGGGCTTGCAAAATCTCACTAACTGTCCTGGCTGGAGACAATACACATCTCCTTACCCTGTGCTTAACCCTCTCTCCACTCACATTGTCTGTACCTTTAAGGCTTGATTACCTGTAATGACTCGCATTTCAACCATTATTTTGTAAATTGAATTTGTGTCTTTATGTGCCCTGTTTGAGAACAGACCTCCCTCTCACCTGACAAAGGAGCAGCACTACAAAAGTTAGCAGCTTTTATTACCAAATAAACCTGTCGGACTTTAACCTGGTGCTGAGAGACTTCTTACTATGTTTACTCCAGTCCATCACCAGCATCTCCACATCATGACTGTTTATTTAAAGCAAGGACATTCCATGGCAGGGCAAACTGGTTTATAATTGAAACCTTTGCAAAATTATTGCTGCTGCCAAATTATGTTTTTTTCCCTAACCTCCCTCTGTGATCTGATTGGCTTATCCTGATGACTTTAAATTCCCCAATAATCTGTTTGAGACAATTTTCTTTTCAATATTTATCTGCAGCAATTATTTTTCCACACCTCCCACTGGTATTGGTATTCTTATGATCCCACTTGTACTTCCTCCGTAAAAACGATGGTGAAATGTGTTTTAAGAGATTATTTCCTTGATTCTATACCTATTTGTATCATCATCTTTTATCATGCTCTCTCTGAAGCTTCCAAATTTCCTCTCAGCTTTGCCATCAATACTCTTCATAAGGACGATTCCCCCAAAAGTGCTCAATTGGCAAGAAAACTGGTTGAGATCACGACTGTTTTTTCAGTGGGAGTTCAGACTCGAATGTCCCATACTCCATGCAATGCAGAGGTCACAATCATGACTATTGTTAAATGCTCAGGGCGCGGAGCCTATTCACGCCAAAGAGTGAACATTGGCAGGATGAGCAGGAACCCACGCATGCGCACATCACTGAAGAGACCTCCCAGCATCCAGATCACTGCCCTTCAACTCCCACACCCAACATCGCTGACCCCCACAAACAGTGCAGGCCTTATCGCAGTCCCCCCCTGCCCCCACCCCCCAAAACTCGCCATACAGACAGACATCACTGCCCACCTTTCCCCTCCCCGGTGCACAGCAGCTTATTGAATGGCAGCCAGTCAGCAGCCTGAGAGATGCACAACACTCAACTGAAGGCAGCCTTCAAAATTTCTCAAGTATTTGTTGCCAATGAGCCTTTGACTGGCCGCACTCACTGCAACTGCATCCCCTGATAAGCCAGAGCTGCAGGAATGGACACACAGCCAGTCACGCCACAAAGATGTCTGCACCCAAGCCTGCTCCCAGATTCACAGAGGCAGACCAGGAGCCCCTGCCAGGTGCTGTGGAGGAGAGGCATGAGCGGATCTTCCCTGGCCAGGACCCCAACACAAGGGGTGCATCTGCCACGGCATTGGAGGAGGAGGTGGCAGAAGTGGTGAACATCACCGTGCTCTGGCTGGCAGTTTCGGAAAAAAACCTGTACGATCCTCTTCCAACAGCAAGGGTGAGTGGAAGGCATGAAGTGTGCCGGTGGACACTGCATGCTCCCCCTACTGTCCGTGAATGTAACCGCAGTAGAGGGGAAGACAGTTGGTTCAGACAATTGCTGCTTGGACCTCACAAAATGATTATTTCAAGGGATCTTAACTACCCACATTTGATTGGAAAAATGGTAGAGTCAAGGGTAAGGAAGGGAAGAAATTCTTGAAATGTGTTCTGGAGAACTTCATTGACCAGTGCGTTATCAGTCCAACTCAGAAGAGAACATTGCTGGATCTGGTGTGGGGAAACAACATGGGCCAAATAGACCAAGTGTCTGAGGGAGAATACTTGGCTATAGTGATCATTATGCAAGTCTTAAATTAATAATGGAGAATAGCAAGGAACAAAACAAAAATAGAAAGCATTCTTTCTGGTTGTATCACAGCTTGGTGTGGCTGCTGTTCTACCCAAAACCGCAAGGAAGTACAAAAGGTCATGAATGCAGCCCAATCCATCACACAAACCAACTTCCCATCCATTCACACTGTCTACACATCCCACTGCCTCGGCAAAGCAGCATAATTAAGGACCCCACGCACCCTGGACACTGTCATTCTTCCATTTTTTTCCTTCAGGAAAAACATACAGAAGTCTGAGGTTACGTGCCAACCGACTCAAAAACAGCTTCTTCCCTGCTGCCATCAGGCTTTTGAATGGGCTTACTTTGCATTAAGTTGATCTTTCTCTACACCCTGGCTGTGGCTGTAACACTACATTCTGCACTCTCTTGTTTGCTTCTATGAACGGTATGTTTTGTCTGCACAGCGTGCAAGAAACAATACTTTTCATCGTGCATTAATGCATGTGACAATAATAAATCAAATCAAAATAAATTCCATGGGATTAAAGGATTCAGCCAAAGTAAAATGGAACCAAAGTTTGACAGGAAAGCTGTAGCAGAATGCTGAGTGATCATTAAGAAAGATGTTTCAGGTGCCAGCTATGTACATTCCAACCAGAGGGAAAGCCAGGACAAAGGAGATATAGCTCATGATGAACCAAAAAAGATGCATGATAGCTGAATCCCTCAAGTGGGAGTCAGGCTAAATCCAATGAGTTGAGAAGTGGAATGAAGAGGAAAATAGGTCCAGCAAAAATATGAAATTTTGGTCATCTCATTACGGGAAGGATGTGATTGCACTGGATGGGGTGCAGGGAAGATTCATCAGGATGCAGCCTGGGATGGTATGTAAGTTATAAAGAGAGGTTGGGTAGACTTGGGTTGTTTTCATTGGAGCAGATAAGACCAAGGGGTGACCTGATCGAAGTGTATGAGATTATGAGGGACATGGACAGAGTGGATAAGGAGCAGCTGTTCCCCTTAATTGAAGGATCAGTTATGAGGGGATACAAGTTCAAGGTGAGGGGCAGGAGGTTTAGGGAGGGATGTGGGGAAGCAGTCTTTTTACCTAGCAGGTGATGGTCTGGAATGTACTGCCTAGAGGGGTGGTTAAAGCCTCACATCCTTTAAGTTCCAGGTGGAGCACTTGGTACATCATAATATTCAGGGCTATGGGCCGAGTGCTGGTAAATAGGATTAGGTGGGATTCTGGGTGTTTCTACTGTGACAGTGAAGACTCGATGAGACAAGGGGCCTCTTCTGCATGGGATGATTCTATGAAAATGGAATGGTAGTTACAATAAAAGATAATCAAAAATGTTCTATAGGCGTGTAAAAGGAAGGGGGTTGTAAGATGGAGTGGGGTCTATTCAGGACAAAGAATGTTACATATACTTAGAGGTGAAGGGCATGACGTGATTCCAAAATGAAACACTTTGTTCCAGTATTTATGAAAGAAGAGAATATTGGTAAAGTGGAAATTGTGAAGGAATGTAATTTGATAAGAAGGCTGCACTTGAGATGATTAATAAGCTTGGAGTGAATTAGTATCTTCATCTAATGGCTTGTGTGTCTGTTTGCGTGCAAGTGAATGGCCACACCCAGAGAAAGCAAAGGGAGTCTAAGTCATACGGGGGACCTGTTAGACAAGATGTATCCACTTACCCTGCTAAAGAAACAGTTTGACAGTCTGGAATTTTGTTTTTTTTGGAAAGGCTTGAATATACACGTTATAGAGAACAAACGATCGCTTCAACCCTGGGACTGTTTCAAGCAATGCTGTGTATGTGTGCCTGGATTTTTTTGCAGTGTTATAGATAGTGGCTCAAAGTCATTGAGCTGGGGTGCATGTTGCAGAAAATGCGAATGGGGATGAATTGCTGGTTAGTTTTATCCAGAACAAAGTCACATTCAGAGGAAAGACACAGGTTCAGAAATGGGAGAGTGTGACTGATAGGGAGGCAGGCAACTGGGATTTAGAATTGGTTTAAAAGGAGCTCCAACAAACACTTTTGCCGTCCAACAGGTACATACACTTGCTACTGGTGAGGACAAGGCAAATGACTGCAGGGAGGACAGCCATTTGGCAAACCAAGATTCAGAAGCTTTACAGTGGGGGAAAGAACAGAAAAGAAATGTGGTAGTAACGGGGAACTCTATAATTAGGGGGATAGATAGCATCATTTGCGGCCAACAATGAGGACTTTGAAACCAAAAGATAAAATGCTGTAAAATCTCAGCAGGTCTGGCAGATCTGTAAGGAGAATAAAGAGCTGTGTTGAGTCCAGAATACTGTGTCAAAGCTCAACTCAGCTTTGACAAAGGGTCATCTGGACTCGAAACGTCGACTCTTTTCTCTCCTTACAGATGCTGCCGGAACTGCTGAGATTTTCCAGCATTTTCTCTTTTGGTTTCAGATTCCAGTATCCGCAGTAATTTGCTTTTATTCATCAGGAGTTCAAATGCATTTTGTTGACCCAGAGCCAGGCAAGAACTTTCTCACAGTACCTGGGAGGAACTTGGAAAGAGAAAAGGTAAGTCTAGTTCTCGTGGCACATGCTGGAACAAGAGGCAGGAGGGAAGAAGCTCCTTTTGAATGAGCATCAAGAGTTAGGTTGTAAATTTTAAAACTGAACTCAAGGATAATAATCTCTGGATTGTTGCCTGAGCCACAAGCAAATTGGCATAGGAATAGAATGATCAGGAGGATTAACACATGGATAAGAGCATGAGAAAATGGTGTTTGTTTTCAATGATAAAAATATGGTGACAAAAAAGTTTTAAGCCAGCAAGATGAAACAACAAGCAACGTAAGCAGCCTAAATGGAAATGAAAGAGATAGGACAGCACAGAAAAGAATGAAGTAAATGAGGATATTGACAGCAAGAAATAAACAGGTCTCTAAAAATGTAGTTAAACATAAATGAGGAAATCCAATCTCCCTGCAGCAATGCAGACAATGGGGTAAAGGTTCCAGTCCAACCTGTCGTGGAGCTGGGTGGTGCTGACGATTAAAAGGTCTGTTGCCCTCAGGCCAGAATTTCCAATCAAAGAACAAAGAACAATACAGCACAGGAAACAAGCCCTTCAGCCCTCCAAGCCTGCGCTGCTCACTGGTCCAACTAGACCATTCTTCTGTATCCCTCCATTCCCAGTCTTCGCATGTGACTATCCAGATAAGTCTTAAACAATCCCAGCATGTCCGCCTCCACCACTCTGCTTGGCAGTGCATTCCAGGCCCCCACCACCCTCTGTGTAAAATACGTCCCTCTGATGTCGGAGTTAAACCTCACCTTGAATCTGTGACCCCTTGTGTTTGTCACCTCCGACCTGGGAAAAAGCTTCCTACTGTTCACCGTATCCATACCCCTCATAATTTTATACACCTCTATTAAGTCTCCCCTCATTCTCCGTCTTTCCAAGGAGAACAACCCCAGTTTATCCAATCTCTCCTCATAGCTAAGACCCTCCATACCAGGCAACATCCTGGTAAACCTTCTCTGCATTCTCTCCAAAGCCTCCACGTCCTTCTAGTAGTGCGGCAACCAGAACTGCACGCAATACTCCAAATGTGGCCTAACTAACGTTCTATATAGCTATCACATCAGATGCAAATTTTTATACTCTATACCCCGTCCTATAAAGGCACGCATGCCATATGCCTTCTTCACCACCTGTGCTGTCACCTTCAAGGATCGGTGGACTTGCACACCCAGGTCCCTCTGTGTGTCTATACTCCTGATGGTTCTGCCATTTATTGTATTGCTCCCCCCTACATTAGTCCTACCAAAATACATCACTTTGCATTTATCCAGATTAAATTCCATCTGCCATTTCTCTGCCCAATTTTCTAGCCTATCTATATCCTGCTATATTCTCTGACAATGTTCATCGCTATCCGCAAGTCTAGCCATCTTCGTGTCATCTACAAACTTACTGATCGCACCAGTTACACCTTCTTCCAAATCATTTATATATATATATATCACAAATAGCAGAGGTCCCAGTACAGAATCCTGCAGAACACCACTGGTCACAGAGCTCCAGCTGGAAAAAGATCCTTCCACTGCTACCCTCTGTCTTTTGTGGCCAAGCCACAATCTACCTATCTAGCCACCTCTCCTTTTATCCCATGAGATTTAACCTTTTGCACCAACCTGCCAATCCTAGCTGAAGATCATCATTGCAAGGAACCGGATATGATACAGAAAACTCAAGATTGGAATTTAAACATTGCAGAATATTACATAATTAGAAAAGATAAAGCGGACAAATGGAGGTGGAGTATCTGTACTTACAGAAAAACGGACACAGCTATCAGCAGCCCAAAAATTGAATTCATGTGGATAGATGTAAAAGATAAAACGATCGCCCAACCTTCAGCCCCTCTTGACTCTGTGACCCTCCTCAAATCACCCCCATGTCAAGCCTCGATCATCCCCAATTCTGCCCTGAGATCTGACTCCACCAACTTCTGAAGGCCCACCAGCCACTTTAAGGCCAACCCCCCAGGGGTTTGGTCCCCTCACCACGGCCCGGGGATGCAGTGCACTACCCAGATCTCACCCAGCCTGAGTTGGAAGGTCAAGCAAGACAGGAGGTCAGGTAATTAACTGGCAGTGGAGTAGCAATCTTCTCCAATTGCCACTCCAAGGAAGTTCAGCTCAAATATGTCAATATGGTAGTGGGAAAAATATCTAGAAATGAAAAATATAATAATAAATAGTCAGCATAGATTTCGAAAGGAGAGCCTTATTTAATTTTTTCGAGGTTAATGCTGTTAAGTCTGAGACTACCAGGGAGGTAGCTCCAAAGAAGTCACACAAAAGCAAGCCACAGGAACAATAAGGTTTATTGAAGAACTGCACTGCTCACACTCCAGCCCTCAAGTGGCTTTAGAGGTGGTTCCCCAGGCAGGTCACTGCACCCTCTGGGTCACCTGACCCATCCTCTTAAAGGAGCTATGCCCAACATACATAAATATGGAAAATATAATTTATCTGAATTTTCAAAAGGCCTTCAAACAGTTGCCTCCATAATAGATTATGAATAAGATCAGAGAATGTGAAGTCAAGGAACAAGTGGCAGAATGGATTGCTAGCTGGTTTCAAGATGGAAAATAAAATGTGACAGTAGATGGGAATTGATGTTCCTCAAGCAACATCAATGCTGGGACAACTGTTTACATTAACAATTTTGACTTTGGAATTCTCCCAAAATTGGTAAATTGGCAGGAAAACTGATCTAAATTCCAATTGTTTTGTCAGTTCAACTTCTCACCCAAATCTCCACACTTTGTAATGCAGAGGTCCCAGTCATGAATATCATTAAAAACCCAGGGGACTGTTTGCGTCGGAGTTTGACAGTTCTGGAAGTCAGTGACCTGATCTGTCAGTCTCCCCATTTGCTGGCCAGCCTGCTCACTGGCCAGCCTGGGATCCCCACAGTGCTGCCTCTCCAGCACCCCGCCCAGCCCAATGGCCCAATCGCCCAATCGCAGTTTCCACAGCAATTCCCGGGTTAGCCCTGACATCCCCCATCCTAGAGCACCCCAATGCACAGCCCACCTGCCCTCCAGTAGTAACGATTCCCTCCACCCCCACCAGCAGACCACCCCAACCCCGGGAGAGCTCCCTCCATCCCAGACCAATCCTGTCTGCAGAGTAGCAATGGGATCCCCACTCCCATAGATTGCCCCCAGGCCCCACCCACAATAGGCCCCACCCCCCCCTTAGCACTGCCCAATGGGCAGGCCAAAGTGCGCCCCTCAGCACTTTGCCTCTTGAGCAGTGCCAGGGGACACAGGCTGGCACTGCCAGGGTTCCCATGCCTGGGGACACCAGTCTCCCACCGCCCAACCCCCTGGGGGGCCCTGATTGCCCTCCCCCTCTTCATTCTGGCAGGGTCTCCTGCTAGTTCCGAATGTGGGGAGCTAATCTGAACCCTGCTGGAATGAAATACCCCTGGTGGGGTGGGAGATTCAATCGGGACCTGATAATTAACAAATAAACATCTTTAAAACAGATTAAAAGAAGATTCAAATGACTTAACTGCCTTCCCACCGGTTTCCAGCGCGATCTCACCGGCGACTGTTTGCCAGCTCTGGGAGACACAGGGGATGCAAATCCCTGTTCAAGAGCAGCGATGCACATCTCCCACTGCGACCTGACAGAAAAGTTGTGGGTCGCAATGGGAGAATCGCAGCCAATAATGCAATGTGATTTACACCAGACTGGGTGGAGAGTCAATAAGAAAGAGGGCCTGAACAAAATACAAGAATTTGTCAACAAACGTACAGAACCAGGCAAATAATTGTCAAATGAAATTCAACACAAATAAAAGTAGTGTATTACATTTTGGTATGGCAATTGGAGAAGTCCCTTGTTACTTGGGAGATTACTCATTACAAGTCACGAACTTGCAAAGCAAGAACTAGACTATATGCTGAAAGGATAAAATTGCAAAAGGAAGGGAATTATGTTAAACCACTAGTGAACCTTGATTAGGACCGTATGCAGCTGTGGTTGTTATATTATAAGAAGGGTGTAGAGTGCGCAGAGAAGATTTACAAAAATATGGGAAATGCGTGGCTATACATATCAGGGAAAGAGTGGCAGGCCAGCTTTCTTTTGAAAAAAAATGGCAGGGAGCATTATCATAATAGTGATCTTTAAAAGTTTTAACAGACTGCGCAGCAACAGAATTATTTCCTTTTGTGGTACAGAAACTAACTAGAAGCCATCAATGTAAGATAGTCGCCAAGAAATCCAACAGGAAATTCAGGAGAAGCTTGCCCAAAGAATGGTGAATTTGCAATACGCAGGATTATTTGAGGCAAATTATATAGTTGCATTTAAGGGGAAGCCAGAAAAGCATAAGGGGTAAGAGAGGGATATCATGATTGAATTAGGAGGAAAAAAGATAGATAAATGGAGCATAAACACTAGCATGGACTGCTTGGATCAGTTCCCTGTATCTGTACAATATATCCTGTGATGTTATTTTCATGTGTAACAACTCAGGAAGCCTGACTGGAAAGGAATAGATTTATTGTTAAACACAAAATAAAACCAGTACTTCATGGTGTAGAAATACAAGTCCCATTTGGTAAATCAATTGAACCAGATTAAACAAACAACAAAAAAAATGCAAGGGCAGGCCGCAAAAAAATAAAGGGAACAGCCCAAAACCAAAAACGAAACAGAAAGGAAACCGAAAACATTAAGCCAAAATGTGATTAAAGGGGTCAGTAATACACCCCAGTCCATGCAGTACCAAATGGTCATGGAAGGCCTTGATGATGCCCTTCGACACCCCACGTTCCCTCTCCAGGGACACTCGGCTATTAATATAGCCCCGGTAGAAGGGCAGACAGTCAGGTTGGACAACCCCCTTGGTCGCCCACTGCCTGGCCTGTTAACAGCATATTTGGCCAGGTCCAGGAACAGATTCACGAGGAAGTTCCTCCATCTTACACACATCCCCCCCTCCCCTCACCTCACCCCCTCCCCTCCGCACTAGATGCCTGTAAATCCAGAACGTGGAGCTGAAGTGCAAACAAAACATCAGTAAAAGTTTTTTTTTTAAGTAACTAAAGGAGGGAAAGGAAGTGCAGCCTACAACAACAAATGTAGACAAGATCCACAGACTCCCCAAGATTGTAAAAAGGGTAGGTTTCTTAGAAGACCATAAACTGGTGCAATTTACAGTTGTATGGTACTGCTGCGTGCACTAGTCTTCATCCTCGGTCCCCAGAGTAGAGAGGACGATCCCTCCATAGAGGGACCTCTGCCAGTGTTGTGCCTGAATGATGGGCAAGGTAGTGGAAGGTGTGTAGCAGCAGCCCATACAGGGAATCCGTCCGTGCAGACACAAAGGGCATTTCCGTGAGGTGGCTCAAGATCTGGGCTTGCGGCCAATGTGAAACTCTGTCCAAGCAGGGGCGCACACGAACAGATTTGTGTTGTACCTCTTCGAGTCAACGATGTCAGTCTGAGCATGATTGTTTTTAGGTCACAGATGACATTGGTTGTGAGCTGAATGCTCACTACCATACCTCCTGGGGCATCATCCAGCCCAATTCTCCGCCACTCAGTACATCCCCTATCCTGATTACCCCAGCAGCTACAACCCGTCTCTCCGCCAGCCACCGGAAATGGAGTTGGTGGAGGAGTGGTTTCCTGAGCAACAGTTGCCTGATGACAACCACTACTCCCAACAGGAGAGAGCTGAGGCGCGAAGCATCAGTGTCTCAGACTTTAAGGGGGTACAGGTAAAAGATGGGCCACACCTGCAAGGAGTTCCAATGGCCCTTCAGGTCTATAACAGGAGCCACGCAGCACAATTCAGCCTGTGCATCTGGTGGAAGAAATGCATCATCCACGTTTGGAGGTGGGGCCTTTTACAGGCACAACATACCATCCATGGACCAAAAGACACAGAAATTGGCCACATCATGGGAAGGAGGGGAGCGAGGAGTTGGGGGCAGCAATCAAAGTCACCCCTCAGGTACTCCTCCAGGGCCAGGAAGATGAAAACCTGACACCAGCATGAATAGATGTGCTGAAACAAGGCCTCTAGGCCAAGTGGGATTGGCACTATCCCGGACCTAACCTCCCCCAGTTGATGGAGGTGGAACTCAGTGTGGAAGAAGGATGGGTTATTTGGCAATATGGTCAATTGGGCAGTGTGCTTGAGTGGGTCCACCAGCAGGGAGGTCCCATCTATCGTGAGCCTGTTTTCCAAGGCAAGGTGGACTACCCACTCGGCCTGGAAAAAGAATACGGCTTTGCCATTCCTTCTACAATGGCCAAGAGACTGACAACCCTGGCCATTGCTTTCACACATGCCTCAGTCATCGGGGGATGGGTGTAGCACTTCACCCCTGAGTGTTTAGTCAGAAGCAGCGGCGACCCAAGAAGCCGTTATTCCTGCACAGGGCCTCTGTCAAAGATGGTCATCATTTGGGCAGTGCTATCCTCACTCCAGGTAATCAATAAATTTTAAAGTGGGTGGGGAAGAGCAGAATAGTGGAAAGCTCCCTCACCCAGGTGTTAGGAACAGTACTGAGCTGAAGGAGAGAGAGAGAGGGGAGGGAGAAGGAAAGGCAGGAGGGAGGATAAGGGAGTGCAGAACCAGGGCAAGGAGGTGTTCTGAGTCAGGTCATGAAATGGAGGGGGAGTGGGATGACGACCAGTGTATTCTTTGGTCAACAGGGTAGATGGACTTGGGGTTTTCAGCCTAGAAAGGGAGCCCAGCCCAAAAGTTGTCACTTGACCACCCATCCCACTTCAGTTGATAGACAGTTATAGAAGGAAAAACCTTCACTGCTACTCCAAAACACACTAACCTTTCTGCCACCATTCCGTCTCTGTGGATGTTCAGCTCCTCTCCCTCCTTGCAGGTTGTGATGCTTTTAGGCTTCAGGACTTTGAACTCTCAAGTCTTCTCTCTCTCTACCAGCCAGCAGCTCACAGCAATAGTTCCAAAGGCAGCAGTAGTACACACTAGCTGATCCAGGTGTAAGTCATTGTGCACTGGGCCCTGCAGTATGAGCTGCAGGAAGGCAATATGGAGCATCTGTCTTTGCAGCAACTGTTCTCTCCTTTTCTCCAAAAAAGAAAGAAACAAATCAGCAACGGAATCTCTCCAGAAACCCACCAACACTGTGGTGTGGAATACACAGACCCAACAGAGGGACAATTGTTCTACAAACTCTTCCCAATACCTGCCTTATATAGGGCTCGGATGACGAGTTCCACCTGGGCAGGCCAATGCTTGTGACCAAGGGAACTCGTATTTAACAAATCCCACAGGGAGATCAATTAATGATTTGCCATGAAAATCATGGTGGCTATCGCAACATGGTAGCTAGATTATGGTTTGTGTCCATGTCTGCACCCGGGTAGGCACACTAATTTTTAATGCTATTTTGATATCTCTTTTGGGTAAGCACGTAATCAATGTGGCACTCTTCAAGATCCCCAGGTCATTTATTAGTTATACTTAAAAACAAGTATTTATGGTGTAAATAGACCTCAACCCCTTGGCACCGCCTCTGGCAACTGGTGGACTTATCTCTCTCCCTCCAAGGAAATGTTCAGTCTGGTTGTTCATAGAGTGGACTTGGGTTTTCTTTATCAGTGAGGTCCACTCTATCCTCCCTCGAAGTTGAAGTTTTAGCTCCTTTACTTTAGTATGTTCCTCATCATTGAGCTTAGCCTGCAGTTTGGTTTCTAATGTAGCACTCTGTTTCCTCGTGTGCACTCAGAGTTTTGTCTTAGTGATTTGATGGCCACTTCTGCCTTACTCCAAGATCGACCTCATGTTATCGAGGTCAATTTGAAGCTCCAGCTTCGTTGCTGTAGTTTCTCCCAGTTCGACTCTGAAGTTTGGGCTCAACTTACTTTATTCTCAGTATCTTCTGCTTTAAGCAAGTTGGTGCACTTCTGGATGTTTGACCAGAGTATTTTCTACCACCTGCAAAGGAGCCAGAGTAACTGCCTCTGCAAAAAGTGAGAACAATTCTGAATTAAGTTTCAGTTGATATAATCAGCACTGGTGAACTTCTCAGGATTCTCCAATTTAGTGGACCTGATCTGAGAGATTATTTTGACATCTTCCACCATGTTGTGATGGTTGAGGGCAACTCTGCTCATGAGAGAAAAGGATTTTTTATCCATGATATACAGAATTTTGATTATATGTTTTTTGCCGTACAGGAGCAGCTCTTGGAATCATGCTGTGACCGGTAGTTAGTTTTCTCCAGGGTATACTGTGGTGTGCCTGTTGTCCTATAGCCAGACACCTTGTGGGTGGCACAGTGGTTAGCACTGCTGCATCACAGTGCCAAGGACCTAGGTTCTCCCCACATCTGTGTGGGTTTCCTCTGGGTGCTCCAGTTTTCTCCCATAGCCTAAAACATGTGCCGGTTAGGTACATTGACCTAAACAGGCGCCAGAGTGTGACGACTAGGGGAATTTCACCGTAACTTCATTGCAGCATTAACGTAAGCCTTACTTGCAACTAATAAATAAACTTTAACTTTACCTTTTAGTCATAGTTCCTGATCTGACAGGACTTTCTCACTGGCTTTTGTTTCTAAATTAACATTCATGAAGTGACCATTTAGAGCTATGTCAACATAACAAAATGTGAAATTAACAATCTTAATTTCTTACAAGAAGCATTGTCAGACTTGTTCTAGGTGTGGCTCATATATTGTGTACATTTATTTGGCAATATGTTTAAGTCCAAAAGCTGGAAAGATGCAGAATATCCCAAAGCGTCCCATATGGTTGCAGTAAAAGCACTGCACAGTGATAGCTACAATCTGCTCGTGCCTCGAAGTCTGTTGGTGCCACAGACATGGTCTGCCATCTTCTGTTTTGCTTGGATATTGCTTTTCCTGCCCTGTAGTCTCCTAGCCTTTGATTGGATTTCTGAGCTGGACTGTTGGGGTTTCTCTGTACCATGGTTTAACTTCACCACGCAAAAATCATTCATTTTGCTGGTGGACTTCCAATTGTCTGAAAAGTTGGATAATTTTTTCCAGTGTCAGATCTTCTTTAAATTGGAGTAGCCACTCCCTTGATCTTTGGTTTCAACTTCACTTGCTCAAGTGATCATGTGATTCCTCTAGAGATCAAAAAATGATCAATGTCAGTCACAAATGTATTCAGTCACAGAGTATCAACAGGCTTCTGAGGTAGAGAATTATGAAGATTAAAAACTGCCTGAGTGAAGAAATTCCTTCATATCTCAGCTTTATGTGATTGCTAGTTTACTCTTAGACTATGCAATCAGCAATTGGTTTTTGCCTTTACATCCTGTCATATAAATTACAATCTTTTACAGATGCACCATAGAAAACATCCTTTCTGGTTGTATCACAGCTTGGTATGGCTCCTGCTTTGTCCAGGACCATAAGAAACTACAAAATGTTGTGAATGTAGCTCAATCCATCACGCAAACCAGCCTCCATTCCATTGACTCTGTATACACTTCCACTGCCTCAACAAAGCAGCCAGCATAATTAAGGACCCCATACAATCTGAACATCCTCCCTTCCACCTTCTTCCTTCGGGAAAAAGATACAAATATCTCCAATCACATACCAATTGACTCAAAAACAGCTTCTTCCTTGCTGCCATCAGACTTTTAAATAGACCTATCTCATATTAAGCTGATCTTTCTCTACACCCTAGCTATGACTGTAACAGTACATTCTGCCCTCTCTCCTTTCCTTCTCTATGAATGGTATGTTTTGTATAGTGCATAAGAAACAATACTTTTCACTGCATACTAATACATGTGACAATAATAATCAAATCAAACCTCTAATTAGCATATATTTCCATAAATAATTAAAAAGTAGATGAGAAATTTACACGGCCAGGAATTCACATCGTTCCACATGAAAAAAAACTTATAACCACCAAAAACAAATCATTCAGCGTAATACTTTACCGAATTTTCAATAACAGGAAAAGAAATCCATTCCTGATGAGCAGCTCTGCTGCCAAGAAACCCAGGAAAGCAACAGCTGCTGGTTAGCAGAGCTGCTCACAGGTGTGCTCATTATAAACATTAACCAAACATTCTCTTCAAAAGACAAACAGGTGCCCCACAACTTCATAGATTAGTGAGAATTAGAGCACCTGTTTCTTGGGGAAAGCAAAAGAAAAATAAATCCTAAGTCTGCCTGCATTTGCATCGTGCCCTTAGTGTTATAAAATCTCTGAAAGCACCACACAAGAGTATTTCGGGCACGAGGTCATTAACGTGACCCACTCCATCGTCCACGCAGGTGCCTACTTTACCAAGGCCCGAAAATGGCTGCGATCCGAATTGCGCCCGACACAACAGCGATTTAAATGCATTTGCATGCGTTTAAATTGAATTAACAGACTGCCTGCCCAACTTTACCAGTATTTTCCCCATTACCACCGCATTCGCCCATGCAGATTCGGCACGAAACAGACATGCTCGGCAAAGGTCTGTTTTGGGCGCTCCAGCTTCTGAAGAGGTAAGTTCAGAGCTTTCAACGGCTCTCTGAGTCAGATCGGTGGTGGGGTGGGGTGGGGTGTGGTGGGGTGGGGTGGGGGGGGGGGGGTGGGGGGAGTGAGGTGTGGGTGGAGGTGAGCCAGATCATTCTCTGGTGAGAGGGGGAAGGAGGAGGAGGCAGATCAGATGTATCTCTGGTGAGGGAGGGAGGGAGGAGAGAGGCCCGATCATTCTCTGGTGGTGGTTGGGGGGGCGGGGGAGGCCAGATCATTTATTTGGTGGGGGGGACAGGTGGGAAGACGCCCGATTATTCTCTGGTGAGGGGGAAGGGAGGAGGAGACGAATCAGATATATCTCTGGTGAGGGAGGGGAGGGAGGGAGGGAGGGGAGAGGCCTGATCATTCTCTGGTGGTGGTTGGGGGGGGTGGGGGGGGAGGCCAGATCATTTACTTCATTTACTTGGTGGGGGGTGGGGGGGAGTTGGTGGGAAGACGCCTGATCATTCTCTGGTGAGGGAGGGAAGGAGGAGAGAGGCCCGATCATTCTCTGGTAGTGGTGATGGTGGGGGTGGAGGCCAGATCATTTACTGGGGGGGGGGCAGATGGATCTCTGGTGGGGGGGGGTGGCAGGTGCAGGGAGACCACTGCTACTCTGTGGGCGATCAGCTGGGGAGAAAGGGGGGCAAAGAGTCACAATCAGTCTGGGTAGCGGGTGGGGAAGATAGTGGATAACGGGGACAGTTACGTTGTGAGGGTGAAGCGATGTCTGTGGGGGGGGGGGGGTCTTCGCCCCTGGGCTGGTTTTTCCGCTTTCTGTGGCCTGGGAATGATGTCACAGGGATGCGTTTTTCAAATTGTTTTTCTTACTGCGCATGCACAGTTCAAAGCTCCAATCGAAGCTGCAGCATTTTGGGTGTGATAAGCCCCGGCACAGCACAATTCAGACCTGCAATTTCTTTTTCAGGCTGAGGGCGTGTGGGGGCACCTGGTTTTCCAAGTTGGATCTGAATCGTGCCCAGATCCAGCACTTAGAATCAAAATGGTAAAATCAGGTCCAAAGAGTCAACTATATAGAACATAGAACATTACAGCGCAGAACAGGCCCTTCGGCCCACGATGTTGCGCCGACCAGTTAAAAAACAATGACCCTCTAACCTAAACCAAACCCTTTCCATCCATAAACCTATCCACGGATCTCTTAAACGCCCCCAAACTAGGCGCATTTACAACTGCAGCAGGCAGGGCATTCCAGTCCCTCACCACCCTCTGGGTAAAGAACCTACCCCTGACATCCGTCCTATAACTACCACCCCTTAATTTAAAGCTATGCCCCCTCGTGCTAGCTTTCTCCATCCGAGGAAAAAGACTATCACTGTCCACCCTATCTAAACCTCTAATCATCTTATATGTTTCAATAAGGTCCCCTCTTAGCCGCCTTCTTTCTAACGAAAACAACCTCAAATGCAGTCTCTCCTCATAGGACCTCCCCTCCATACCAGGCAACATCCTGGTAAACCTCCTCTGCACCCTCTCCAAAGCCTCCACATCCTTCCTTATATGTGGGGACCAGAACTGCACACAATACTCCAAGTGCGGCCGCACCAGCGTCTTGTACAGTTGCAACATGACGCTGCGACTCCTAAATTCAATCCCCCTACCAATAAACGCCAAGACACCGTATGCCTTCCTAACAACCCTATCTACTTGATTCCCAACTTTCAGGGATCTATGTACACATACACCTAGATCCCTCTGTTCATCCACACTATTCAGAGTCCTACCATTAGCCCTATACTCTACACATCTGTTATTCCTGCCAAAGTGAATTACCTCACACTTTTCCACATTAAACTCCATCCGCCACCTCTCGGCCCAGCTCTGCAACTTGTCCAAGTCCCCCTGTAAACTAAGACACCCTTCCTCACTATCTACCACACCTCCGACTTTGGTGTCATCAGCAAATTTACTAATCCACCCAACTATACCCTCATCCAGATCATTTATATAAATTACAAACAGCAGTAGCCCCAAAACAGATCCCTGAGGCACACCACTGAACTCCATGATGAATACTTACCATCAACCACCACCCTCTGTCTCCTATCCGCCAGCCAATTCCTGATCCAATTACCTATATCACCTTCAATCCCATACATCTGCATTTTCTGCAGAAGCCTTCCATGGTGAACCTTATCAAACGCCTTACTAAAGTCCATATATACCACGTCAACTGCCTTACCCCCATCCACCTCTTTGGTCACTTTCTCAAAAAACTCAATAAGGTTAGTAAGGCACGACCTACCCTCCACAAAACCATGCTGACTATCTCCAATCAATTCATTACTCTCCAAATAACTATAAATCCTATCCCTAATAATTTTTTCTAAAACCTTACCCACAACAGAAGTAAGACTCACCGGTCTATAATTCCCAGGGAAGTCTCTGTTCCCCTTCTTAAACAATGGGACAACATTCGCCATCCTCCAATCCTCCGGCACTATACCTGTGACCAACGACGACCTGAAGATCGGAGCCAGAGGCTCTGCAATCGCCTCTCTTGCCTCCCAGAGAATCCTAGGGTAAATCCCGTCTGGCCCAGGGGGCTTATCTATTTTCAAGCCCTCAAGAATATCTAGCACATCCTCCTTATCAACTGCAATACTGTCCAGTTTACAACCCTGTAACCCAGTGTTCTCCACAGCTACATTTATGTCCCCCTGCGTGAACACCGAAGAGAAATATTGGTTCAATGCCTCTCCAATCTCTTCCGGCTCCACACACAAATTCCCACTGCTGTCTCTAACTGGCCCCAATCTTGCCCTAACCAACCTTCTGTTCTTAACATATCGATAGAACGCCTTAGGATTCTCCTTAATCCTATCAGCCAAAGTCTTCTCATGTCCTCTTTTAGCCCTTCTTAACTCACTCTTTAACTCCCTCCTAGCCAATCTAAAGCTTTCTAGTGCACTACCTGAGCCCTCAAGTCTCACCCGGACATAAGCCTCCTTTTTCTTTTTAACCAGCGAACCAACTTTCTTAGTGCACCATGGTTCCCTAGCTCAACCAATTCCTCCTTGCCTGACAGGGACATACCTATCAAGGACTCGCAGTAGCTGCTCCTTGAAAAAACTCCACATTTCGGACGTTCCCAGACCCTGTAGTCTCCTAGTCCAACCTATGCTTCCTAATTCTCTCCTAATAGCCTCATAATTACCCCTCCCCCAGCTAAAACTACTGACCCGAGGTTCATGCCTATCCCTTTCCATCACTAAGGTGAACGTAACCAAATTGTGGTCACTATCACCAAAATGCACCCCAACTTCCAAGTCTAGCACCTGGTCTGGCTCATTTCCCAGCACCAAATCCAATATAGTCTCGCCTCTAGTTGGCCTATCTACATACTGAGTCAAAAAACCTTCCTGCACGCTTTGCACAAAAACTGACCCCTCTAATGAGCTAGAGCTATAGCTATTCCAATCAATATTAGTAAAGTTAAAGTCCCCCATAACAATTACCCTATTAATTTCACTCCTATCCAGGATCGTCTCCGCAATCCTTTCCTCAACCTCTCTAGAACTTTTAGGAGGTCTATAAAAGACTCCCAACAGCGTGACCTCCCCTCTCCTATTTCTAATCTCAGCCCATACTACCTCAACAGACAAGTCCTCATCAAACTTCCTCTCTGACACCGTGATACAGTCCTTGACTAATAATGCTACCCCTCCCCCGCTTCTACCTCTTTCTCTGCTCCGACTGAAACATTTGAACCCCGGAACCTGCAACAACCATTCCTGACCCTGCTCTATCCATGTCTCTGAAATGGCCACAACATCAAAGTCCCAGGTACTGATCCACGCTGCAAGTTCATCCACTTTATTGCGAATACTCCTCGCATTAAAGTATACGCATTTCAAACCCTGCTCCGCTTCACCCCCACGATGCCGTGCATTGCAGTCCCCATCTATGCCCCCCTCACTTTCACCCCCGCTACACAGGATCCCACCCCCCGCCGAATCAGTTTAAACCCCCCTGCATAGCCTTTGCAAATTTTCCCCCCAAGATATTGGTTCCCCTCTGATTCAGGTGTAGACCATCACTCCTGTAGAGGTCCCACCTTCCCCAGAATGAGCCCCAATTGCTCAAGAACCTGAATCCCTCCCTCCTGCACCATCCCCTCATCCACGAGTTCAAACTTTCCCTCTCTCTGTTCCGCTCTAAACTATCCCGTGGCACAGGCAAGAATCCCGAGATAACCACTCTGTCCGACTTGGCCTTAAGTTTCCACCCCAACTCCATAAAGTTCTGCTTAATATCCCCTTCCCTTAACCTCCCTATGTCATGCATCCCCACATGAACTATGACTTGGGGTTGATCTCCCTCTCCCTTAAGAGTCCTAAACACCCTCTCTGAAACATCCCGGACCCCAGCCCCTGGGAGGCAACACACCAGCCCTGAGTCCCTACCATTACCTCTGACTCTCCTATCCGTCCCCCTAACTGTGGAGTCCCCAATCACTAGGCCCAATCTTTTACATCCCCTAACCACCTGAGCCTTCACAACAGGCTCACCTCCAGAGACCTGCTCCCTTTGGCTATCTCCAGTTGATTCCTCCTCAACTGTAGCCTCCAGATCAGAAAACCTATTTTGGAGGGGAACAGCCCCAGGGGATTGTCCCCCCAATTGCTTCTTTCCCCTCTTCCTGGCAGTTACCCAAGACTCATTTCTAGGAGTGACTATCTCCTTCTAACTCCTATCGATGTCCGCCCCAGCCTCCCGAATTATCCAGAGTTCCTCCAATTCCAACTCCAGCTCCTTAACACGCTCCTCCAGAAGCTGCAATCTTACACACTTCCTACAGGTATAATCAGCAGAAACACTACTGGTGTCCCTCACCACATACATACCACAGGAGGTGCAGCTTACTGCCTGAACTGCCATCTCTGAAACAATTTCCAGCAGAAAAGAAAACAAAAGAAAAAAAAACTTCCCACACACTTATAATTAGATTAGAGGAGGTGGGAGGGTGGGATTCTCTATCAGTGTAGAGGATCGGGTATCCTCTCTGTGCCAATTTATAGGGTCAGAGACCCGAAGAAAAAACAACAAATACCAGTAAGCGTCCTAGTGACGACTTCCGGTTTCTAACTAATTCAAAAAAAAGAAAAAAAAAACACCGCTACTCGTGACTTTAAACTAGAAATAAAAAGTTAAAAATTTAAACAAGAAAAAGTACCTTACTCGCGACCTCCACACACGCCCAAAAATCGCTGCCTCTCGAAGCTGCTCCACAGGAACAATGAATATTGTTGTGAACTTTGAGTCATGCGTAGGCCAGACCCAGTATCGATGGCAGATTTCCTTCCCTAAAGGGACATTAGTGAACCAGATAGATTTTTTACTACAATGGCTTTATTAGACTTTTCATTCCAGATTTTTGGTGAATTCAGAATGCACAGTGTGATTAGAAGCATTGAACAATTGTCATGAGGTTTTTGAGAGTCCCAAGCTTTCAAGGGAAAACTCGAATGGAAACATCAACAGAAATCATCATTCAAGGAAAACAGGAGTCTTAACTGTGAGTTATCACATTTAAAAAATAAAGTCTGACTTTGAATATTAGAAATTTCAGTTAGCGAGAAACAATAATGGATGAAACCTTCTGAACAAATACATGAAAACAATTGTCAAACTCATCAGATAAAAAATTAAGGCAGCAGAGGAATTAAGATGTGTGTGGGTACTGGAGGTTGGTGGATAAGGGACACACACACACATATCACTGTCCCCCTTATCCGCACCTCCACTACCCAGACCGACTGCCACTCTTGCTCCCTTCCCCACAGCACCCCCCTGCTCCCCCAGGTCGCCTGCAGAGTGGCAGCAGGACCCCCTGCGCCCCACCCCCCCCCCCACCAAAGATCCATCTGCTCTCCCCCCCACCCCCAAACCAGAGATCCATCTGACCTGCCTCCCTCCTCCCCCCAAGACAAGGATCAGGCCTCACTATCACCCCCCTCCCCCGACAACAAACTTGCCTCACTGCCCCCCCACACCCCAGAGAATGGTCTGGCCTCACTCCGCCTCCCCTCCAGAAGAACATCTGACCCACCTCCTTCCACCCCCACCACCAGACAACAATCAGGTTCCTAAAAGCGTGGTTCCGGATTAGTAAAAGAGGCCGTAAAGGGAGAAATGCTGATAGATTTTGGCGGGCAGTTCATTAATTCAATTTAAATGCATGGAAATACATTTAAATCGTCGTTGCATCCGACCTGGAAGCAGAACAGATCCCCACCATTCGTGGGTCTCGGCAAAATGGTGATCTGCGGAGAGTCGGGTGCAAATCGCGATAAAGGCCTCACACCCGACTTTACCACGATTTAGCGCACGGAAACAGGCGCAAATTGTTGGTAAAATCAGGCCCTTAGTCATCCAAGAGCAGGATAAAAGGGGGCAGAAGCAAAGACAGGCTGAGCTGGTAGGAACTATTGAGAGATTGGTGTGGACTTAGACTAGAGTATTGTGATTGTTTTCACTGTTTTCTTTTGCACTCATGTGGTCATTGAGGCTCCAACCAGCTAGCAGGGTGCTATTGTTGATAGGAAGGTGAAGGAGGGTAATATTATAGTATAAAAGCCCTTTATTTTAAAATTACTATAATTACTATATGCAAATAAAGGGACTAGTGCTGGGTCCATTGTTATTTGTCATTTATATTAATGATTTGGATGAGAACGTAGGAGGCATGGTTAGTAAGTTTGCAGATGACACTAAGATTGGTGGCATTGTGGACAATGAAGAAAGTTATCTCCAATTGCAACGGGACCTTGATCAATTGGGCCAGTGGGCTGACGAATGGCAGATGGAGTTTAATTTAGACAAATGCGAGGTGATGCATTTTGGTAGATTGAACCAGGGCAGGACTTACTCAGTTAATGATAGGGCATTGGGGAGAGTTACAGAATAAAGAGATCTAGGGGTACATGTCCATAGCTCTTTGAAAGTGGAGTTGCAGGTAGACAGAGTGGTGAAGAAGGCATTCGGCATGCTTGGTTTCATCAGTCAGAACATTGAATACAGGAGTTGGAATGTCTTGTTGAAGTTGTACAAGACATTGGTAAGGCCACACTTGAAATACTGTGGCAATTCTGGTCACCCTATTATAGAAAGGATATTATTAAACTAGAAAGATTTACCTGGATGCTACTGGGACTTGATGGATTGAGTTATAAGGAGGGGCTGGATAGACTGGGACTTTTTTCTCTGGAACGTAGGAGGCTGAGGGGTGATCTTATAGAGGTCTTATAAATTAATTAGGGGCACAGATCAGCCAGATAATCAACATCTTTTCCCAAAGGTAGGAGAGTCTAAAACTAGAGGGCATAGGTTTGAGATGAGAGTGAAGAGATACAAAAGTGTCCAGAGGGGCAATTCTTTCACACTGAGGATGGTGAGTGTCTGGAACAAGCTACGAGAGGTAGTAGTAGAGGCGGGTACAATTTTGTCTTTTAAAAAGCAATTAGACAGTTACATGGGTACGATGGACAAAGAGGGATATGGGCCAAATGTGGACAATTGGGATTAGCTTAGGGGTTTTCAAAAAAAAAGGGCAGCATGGACAAGTTGGGCCAAAGGGCCTGTTTCCACGCTGTAAACCTCTAAATTCTATAAGTAGATTGTTATTGGCTAAGATTTGATTTGATTTGATTTATTATTGTCAGGTGTATTAACATACAGTGAAAAGTATTGTTTCTTGCACACTATACGGACAAAATGTATTGTTCATAGAGAAGGAAACGAGAGAATGCAGAATGTAGTGTTACAGTCATAGCCTGGGTGTAGAGAAAGATCAACTTAGTGCAAGGTGAGTCCATCCAAAACTCTGACAGCAGCAAGGAAGGAACTGTTCTTGAGTTGATTGGTACATGACCTCAGACTTTTGTATCTTTTTCCCGACGGAAAAAGGTGGAAGAGAGAATGTCTGGGGTGAGTGGGGTCCTTAATTATATTGGCTGCTTTGCTGAGGCAGTGGGAAGTGTAGACAGAGTCAATGGATGGGAGGCTGGTTTGCGTGATGGATTGGGCTATATTCACGACCTTTTGTAGTTCCTTGCAGTCTTGGGCAGAGCAGGAGCTATACTAAGCTGTGATACAACCAGAAAGAATGCTTTCTATGATACATCTGTAAAAGTTTGTGAGAGTCGTAGCTGACATGCCAAATTTCCTTAGTCTTCTGAGAAAGTAGAGGCGTTGGGCTTTCCTCACTATAGTGTCAGCATGGAGGGACAAGGACAGGATGTTGGTGATCTGGACACCTAAAAACTTGAAGCTCTCGACCCTTTCTGCTTCGTTCCCATTAACGTAGACAGGGACATGTTCTGCTTTACGCTTCCTGAAGTTGATGGCAATCTCCTTCATTTTGTTGACATTGAGGGAGAGATCGTTGTTGCTGCACCAGTTCACCAGATTCTCTACCTCAGTCCTGTACTCTGTCTCGTCACATCATAATAATGTGTAACATTGTAATTGGATTCACCAGCTTGGGTGACAAGCTGATTGGGAAATCTAAGTGTTCAGAAGAGTGTATCAATCTCATACTTGTATCGTTACAGCAGAAAGGGTAACCAGCGCTTGCAGACTATCTTTTCTTCTGATGCACGCGTTGGCAATAAACTTCAATTCACTCTTTAACTACATGCCGTCTTTCATGGGCTCTGTGTTGGTTCAGATCAGCAGAGCACACGACCCCAATGGGTCACCCCAGAAAATTCCTTACAGAAGAGGTTTCACTCCATGATTGCTCAACTTGTTTGTGACCAAAGAACCTGGATTCCATAGTACTGAGAGGTACACTGGCAACTCCCACAATGCCTACATACTGAGACACTCAGAAGTGCCAAAGCAGTTCATGAATGGCTGACAAGGGAGATCTCTTGAAAAGGTGGCTGATGATGCGTCTCATGCCACTGAGGACAGAGGTAGAGAAAAGAATGAATCACTACTACATAGCAACAAGGGCAGCAGTGGAGAGGATAACAGGTCTGCTGAAAATTAGCTTCCAATGCCTGGATTGCTGCAGGAGGGTCCTACAATATCTGCGAGAGCAAGTATCATTCATTGTAGTAATCTTGTTCTCTCTGGCGGGGAACCACTGGAGTAGAATAGGCTGAGGCAGAGTGCATCTGCCTCGGAAGAAGAATCTAGCAGAGCTTGGGCAGGCAGGTGATGAGGATAATGAGGCTGAAATGAGGAACCTTCAGGAGATATGGTCAGCAGGAAGGCCTTTCTTCAGCTTGGCTGCCAAGATTTCTGATCCATCTAAGGCCATGGGCACTACCTCTTTCCCAAACATTTCACGCAAAACCATGGCATACCTTAAACCAATTCCGTATCACTACTTCTTTTGCCAGGAATAATTATATTTCCCCTCAGCCTCCTCTGTTCCAAAGAAAATAACTCAGCCCAATACAGTCTTTTGCAACAGTTAAATTCTCCATTGCAGGAAACTTCCTCAAAAATCTCCTCAGTATCCTCTCTGGTGCAATTATATATCTCCTGGAATGTGAGGACCATAATTGTATGCTGCACTCTAGTGTGGCCTAATTAGTCTGATGAAAAGTCATTGACAGACACTTTGGGCTTGATTCTTCCATCATGACCTGTAACTTTTTTGGCAGGTCCGGTCAAGAGAATCACGTCCTCGGCCTTTTCCTGGAATTTGCACACACGCAGGGAACACTCGCGCATCTCCTAGAGCCAGAGAACAGCCGCAGTCCAGACCATGCTGGAAACCGACAGGAAGAGAGTTAAGTCAATTGAATCATTTTTTAATGCAGTTTAAATATGTTTTGCATGTCATTATCGGGAACTTGCCGGTCCTGATAGAATCTCCTACCCCACCAGGAGAACTTCATTCTGGTGGGGTTCAGACTAGCTCCCCACTTTCATGGAACTAGCGGGAGACCCTGGAGGAATGAAGGGGGGCAACCGGGGCCCCTCCCATGGGGGCTGGGGAGGTAGGGCAGCGGGTGTGTGGGGGGGGGTGGTGGTGATATACCGTGGGCATGGGCAACCTGGCAGTGCCAACCTGTGCCTCCTGGCACTGCCCTAGGGGCAAAGTGCCCATGCCTCAGGGGACCTTGGCACTGCCCACCAGGCATCGGTCAGTGCCAAAGAAGCAGAGCCTATTGTGGGGCATAGGGGCGATCAGTTGGGGTGGAGGGTCGCACTGCTATTCAGCATTGGAATTGGTCTGGGCTGGAGTTTGGCCAGCATTCGGGGTGGGCTGAGGATGGGGGGGGGGGGGGTCTGCTGGGGGGGCCTGCCTCCTACAGGGCAGTCTACCTCCCGATGGGTCTGACCCTGGGCTGGGTCAGTGGGGGGTGAGTGTGAGGAGGTCTGCTGGGGTGAGGGGGTTGGGTTCATTGCCTCTGCTGGGGAGGGGTGGGCTGGACATCAGGCACTCCGGGGAGGGAGGGGCCAGGGTTGGCCCAGGAATTGTTGTGGAGACCATGATCGGGCCATGGGGGAGGGGCTGAACAGACAGCACAGTGGATGGCCCAGGGTTGGCCTGCAAATGGGGAAATTGCCATTGGGATCACTGTACATGCACAGAGTAAGAAGTCTGACAACAGACTGTGTTTACCCCAGTCCAACGCCGGCATCTCCACATCACGCGCAGAGTTCCAGAACTGTCAGACTCCAGCATGAATAGGTCCCGACCCCCACCTCTGGGTTTTTAATGAGATGCATAATTGTACAGAGTGCGGAGATTCAGGTCTTTTGGGAGAATTGCCCCCTTTGTTTCTCACCGTAGATGCTGCCTGAACTGCTGAATATTTCCAGCATCCACAGAATTTTCCTTTCATACAATTCCAGCATAAACTTCTCTGCATTTGAATGAGCATATGAACTCAGAACCCGGGTAGGTCATTTGGCTTCTTGAGAAGTTTTCCAGTTGCCTACCTCCCTTTCCAATTCTTCCTTTCACTAGTTGGCACTCCTCTGGTTGCTCTCCTTCTGATTAGGTTTCCTCTTCCAGGTGATACTGTCACCCCGTGCTCCCCACCGCACTTCACCTCCCAACTTCCACTACTGGTTGCCATCTCCCAGACCCAGCCCCACTATTTGCTTTCCCTTCAAGCAGTTATCTGAAGGCTGTTGCCAGCAATGAAACAAAAACCAGTTCAAAATTTTCAAATGCCAGTAAAGAACAGTAATACTAGCACAAGTAATACTGGAGTTCCATTTTAGGTTACAGACTAGTTTGGACAAATTTTACTGATATCCTTTACTTCCATGTTTTATTGCATGAAACATCTTTGCCTTGGGTCAAATGTCAGGACTACCTGTTCAGGCAGAGCGATTGTTCTCTGGGCCTGCATCATGGGGGCACCTTGAACACAGAAAGTTACAATCAAATGTAATGCCGAGTAATTGGAGGGTGGAGAGATAATTGAATTGGTGTGGCAGAGATTCAAATCAGAGGACAAAGGTGAAAATCATGGCAGAAGTAGAGAAAAGCAAAAGAAATAATGAAGTGGGAGGGCGAAGGAGGAGAGGGAAATGCTATGTTGACTAGGACGTGGGGAGGATTTTGCCAAAGTAACAGAGCTTAGTTGGGAAAAGGGATAGAAAAACATAGGACAGTATTTTGGAAAGAGAAGTTCAAAGTACTAATGGTGTTTGGGTGACCAAAATGATACTCAGAAGAAGCTGTCAGATATCACTGGTATATGAATCCTGAACTGAAAGAAGCCAATGGTTTACACTGCGTGGCCCTGATTATCTTCCAGTCAAGATGCCACTTCAGTGATCATTGTAACAGCATACCTTTTGACTTTTATATACAGCAGTGAGAGGGAATGTTGTTAGAAATACAGGTCCAAATTTTTTGCTTTTGCCTTAACTATTTGTTCAAGTCTCTGGAGTTCAACTTAAACCCACAGCCTCGCAACTAAATACTTTCTGTAAATTTTGGGCTAAAACACATCAAAACTTGGAATAAGAAAAATACCACTTAGATTCTATTATTTGTAAAGGAATTTATTATCATTTATAAGTACATTAAAATCAACAGGTTTGCAACAGAAACAAAAGATTCCCCAAACCTCAGATAACAGAGGAATATTTCACTTGAAACTAGATTTTCACATTCTTGCCATGCATCATATTATTAAGATCAAGTTAGCACTACAATGCAAGAACAATTTTCCCCATTTGGATTATTTCCAAATCATCTACACAGGTTGCATTCGATGAATGAATCCATTGCTGCAACATTAATTATTCTTCATATTTACATTCATTGCATGTACATGATTTGATGTAAATATATTTGAGGGTCTGAGGTAAAACGTCACATTGAAGTTCTAATTGTCTTTCTTCTGTTTCAGCTTCATGACAGCATGTACACTTGTGTTTCATTCTGCCTAAGACAATATCATATCTGAAAGATGATAAAACCACCCGTCACAGGGGAGCAACCACAAACATCAGTTCATGATACTAAAAATGTAAAACTTTTATTTAAATTGTTGTATATTTTTCATGAGCTACCATTAGCAATATTTTGAACGTTTGAAAATATAATTTCAATTGAACCAATGAATGGAAATTAGCAGGGAGCTATTCCTAAAGGAAGCAACATTCAGAGATAAGGCTACAAACTTCTTTCTTTGATTCTATGTGAGCTTCTCTGCTTTTGAACCCTTATTCATGTCTTCACTAACTCTGGAAATGGCTATTCTAATACACTAATTCTTGATCTCAAAAGATTCCAAATTGTCCAAAAGTGTGCCAGACAAAAAAAATGTGTATTACACAAAATCCTATTCACCAAACACCTTCATTTTTGCATACTCATGCTGAGTCCTCCAGCTTCTTATATTTAAGATCTTTAAAAATCACCATCCATAAATTCCTCAATGGCTTTATGCCACCCAATCTCTGTTATCTTTTGTAAATCAATTTCCTCTCCCTGATACTTATACCAATCTCCTCCCTTTGCGCTATATATTTGTTAGAATAATTGTACTCTTTAGATCTTATACTTTCCATCTCTACATTCCAACAGTGACTGTTATAAAGCAGAGGTTGATTTCCCCCCTCTGAGAACTGACACCAAAACACCCAAAGAGGTTGTGTGACTTACTCTTCAGCAGCTTCTAGTGGTTAATTACAAAATAAATCCCTGACACTCTCTCTAAAATCAAAACATAACAACTTATTTATTAAACTAAAAGTGAACAAACAAACCAAACTATTAATAAATGAAATAAATCCCTTCTAGCTATTATCTATTCCTGAATAAAACAAGATTCTAATGGTATGCTTTTCAAATAAATAAAATTCCCTCATTAACAAAAGTAGAATTTAGCCACTCTCTAAATTACAACCAGGTTTTGTGTCCTCTGGATTATTCTGGGCCTTCTCTGCTGAGTCTTCTGTCTGGTACTTCTTTCTTCTTTGGTACCCTTGCTGCCTAGATGGTGTTTTCTCTGAGGCATAGACAAAGCTACGAGAGCTGCAATTCTCTTTCTCTCGAAAGTTGAGAGCTGAGAGCTATTAGCTCTAGCAGGTTGCAGTTGCTCTCTCTTTTTCTCCCACTGTCCCCTTCTTGATAACGAAGGAGGTGAAGGAAAGTGTTAAATTAAAAGCGGAGGCGTTTAGAGTAGCTAAGAGTAGTGGACGAGAAGAGGATTGGGAGAGGTTTAAATGTCAACAAAGATTGACAAAGAAGTTGATAAAGAAGGGTAGGAGAAACTATGAAGCTGGGCTAGCGCTTAATATAAAAAAGGATAGCAAGAGATTTTATAAATATATAAAAAGGAAGAGGCTGGCTAGGGTGAACGTTGGTCCCTTAGAGGATGAGAAGGGGGACTTAGTGGTAGGGGATGGGGATACGGCTGAGGTCTTGAACAACTTTTTTGTTTCGGTCTTCACGGAGGAGGACGTGAATAATTTGCCGGGTGTTAGAGATGGAAAGGTGGTAGGACTGGAGGGTCTCGATGACATTACTGTTACTAGAGAGGTGGTGCTCGACAGACTGGAGGGGCTGATTGTGGACAAGTCCCCAGGACCGGATGGAATGCATCCGAGGGTCCTGAAAGAAATGGCGGAGGTGATAGTGGATGCCTTGGTGGTTATTTTCCAGACGTCGCTGGATTCCGGGGAAGTGCCGGAAGATTGGAAAATGGCTGATGTTACACCGTTGTTTAAGAAGGGTGCCAGGCAAAAGGCGGGGAATTATAGGCCTGTTAGTTTAACGTCTGCTGTAGGTAAAATGTTAGAATCCGTCATCAAGGAGGAAATAGCGAGGCATCTTGAGGGGAACTGCTTGATAGAGCAGACGCAGCACAGTTTCGTTAAAGGGAAGTCGTGTCTGACAAATTTACTGGAGTTCTATGAGGATGTGTCTAGGGCGGTGGATAGAGGAGAGCCGGTGGATGTGGTCTTTCTTGATTTTCAGAAGGCGTTTGACAAGGTACCTCACAAGATGTTATTGCAGAAGGTCAGGGGGCATGGAGTTGGGGGTAGGGTATTAGCATGGATAGAGGACTGGTTGTCAAATAGGAGGCAGAGAGTGGGGGTCAACGGGTGCTATTCGGATTGGCGGATGGTGACTAGTGGAGTGCCCCAGGGGTCGGTGCTGGGGCCTCAGCTATTTACCATTTATATAGATGATCTGGAGGAGGGAACCGAGTGTAGGGTGTCGAAATTTGCTAATGACACCAAAATTGATGGAAAGGCAAATTGTGCGGAGGGTGGGGAGAGTCTACAGAAGGATCTAGATAGGCTGGGCGAATGGGCCAGGAAATGGCAAATGGAATTTAATGTTGGCAAGTGTGAGGTGGTCCACTTTGGTAGGAAGAATGGTAGGAAGGATTATTACTTATGTGGAGAAAAACTGCAGCAGGCGACGGTGCAGAGGGACCTCGGGGTCCTTGTGCATGAGTCGCAAAAACCCAGCTTGCAGGTGCAGCAGGTGGTCAGGAAGGCGAATGGGATGCTGGCCTTCATCGCGAGGGGGATTGAATATAAAAGTAGGGAGGTCTTGCTGCAGCTGTATAGGGCATTGGTGAGGCCGCAGCTGGAGTACTGTGTGCAGTTTTGGGCGCCGTACTTACGCAAGGATATTTTGGCCTTGGAGGGAGTGCAGAGGAGGTTTACTAGGCTGATGCCGGAGTTGAGGGGGTTGAGCTATGAGGAGAGGCTGAATAAATTAGGCTTGTACTCGTTAGAGTTTAGAAGAAAGAGGGGAGATCTCATTGAGACGTATAAGATGATGAATGGTTTGGATAGGAGAGAGGTGGAGAGACTCTTCCCGCTCAGAAAGGATAGTAGGACTAGGGGGCACAGCCTCAAGATAAAGGGGGGGGGGGGGGCAGTTTAGAACAGAGTTGAGGAGGAACTTCTTCACTCAAAGGGTGGTGAATCTCTGGAATTCTCCGCCCGTTGAAGTGGTGGAGGCTACCTCGCTAAATATTTTTAAGACGTGGGTTGATGGGTTTTTGATAAGAGAGGGGATTAAGGGTTATGGGGAGAGGGCGGGAAAGTGGAACTGAGCCACGACAGATCAGCCATGATCTTATTGAATGGCGGGGCAGGCTCGAAGGGCTAGTTGGCCTACTCCTGCTCCTATTTCTTATGTTCTTATGACATATGAGTATTTCCCACAATAGGGTTGGTTCTAGTTGTCAAAACCATCAGGTTTAAATTTAATAGGTTCTTGATGTCTAAATGCCTGATTCAAATTGATCGGCTAAATTCAGAAGTTTGTTGTCTCGCGAGAAACTGCTGCTTGGCCTTTCGATACTAATATTTCAGTTTGGGGCTCCCTATGTACTTGTGTTATTTTTAACTCTCTAAGCACAAGAAAAGCAGCACCTTTTAAAGGATCATACAATGCACTTCCCCTCCCCCCTCCCCCGCCACTAGCATTTTACAATTTTACCATCCTTACCAACACCAAATTCTAACTTCCTACCCTTCCAATGTACAATTGCTCGACTCAACTTCGCAACAATGACTCCACTTCAGAAATGTTTAACTGAGTTGTCAAGTGCTTTGGGGCATCCTAAGGTCATGAACAGTGTTATTTAAATAAAAGTCTTTCTTTTCCCAACTCAGTAAGGAGTCTCATAACACCAGGTTAAAGTCCAATAGGTTTATTTAATAGCATGAGCTTTCAGAACACTGCTCCTTCATGGTGTTGTGAGACTTCTTACTCTGCCCACCCCACTCCAACACTAATATCTCCACATCATGGCTTTTCTCAACTCCACCTTTAATAAATTCCTAATGACCCATCTCATTGACTAAGACTGTCCTTCCACATTCTCAATTCCTGATTGGGCAGCGGTTTCTATATATTTACTTGTGAAACAACTTGGAATGCAAGTTAGATTAAATATGATGTGTATGTGATTTTCCAGCCCTTCCCGCCAATGAGATTTTCTGGTCCTGTCAGAGGCAACCTCCTGTAACAGGTTCCCCAGCAACAGGACAGGTAAGTGACGCAACGACTGGCAGGACTGGAAGATTCTGCCAGCATCCAATGATTCGCTGCTTTTGCTGCTGAAAAACATGCCATGGAGGGGCTGGATAATCCAATTAATGCAAATAGTGTTCTATAATTAATACAATTTTGGGTTCATAATTATATCCACTTTAGTATTTGCTCATTTTTTTACCATAATTTTTGACAGATAAGGAAATTGCCTCAAACAAGGGAAAAATAGATCAAACACTATTCTTCGCCATTCAGAGCATCAGATGTAAATTCGGTTCAAATGAAATGGATGCATAGGGCTACTAAACAATAGTAAATACATGCAAGTTGATGGAAAGACCACTATCAGCTTTAGATGTATAAATTAAACAATTCTTTATCCTCCCTTACAACAAAACTTCATTTGTTTTTGCTTGGATTCATCTTCTGATTGTTATTTTTTATTCAACCCTCATTTTTGGCTTCAGAAGGCTTTCTTTCCCCTTCTCAATGTGTGAAAGAGGACAAGAAGCAACAAAGAGATGACAACTCAATTGACAACAAATAGGAAATTCTGGGTTTTATAGGCCAGGACTTAAGTTCTAAGAAAGGTCCTTAATGTGGTCTTTTGATTAGGTTGAAAGCAACATCTGACGCCATAATACTGGGACAGTCAACACAAAAATCAATAAAATTGATGTGAATACTGGTTCACCAGAATAGCCCTTTCCATTTTTTCACAGTTAAGGAACATAGGCACTCATTCATTTTCTAGTTATGTTAACATTCTTTGAATTATTCACTTCTCAGCAGTTGATAATATTTCCTATTTAAATAACATAGCTTGGGAAAATACTACTTACTCGGCTGATCCTCCACAATATCCTTCACATTTTTGGAGTTCAACATCAACTTCTTCACAGGATTTAATCTTGACAGTTTCTGTAAAATTTTTGGCCTTGCAGAGTGTGTCTGTGAAAATGAACAGTAAAACAACAGTAAAATAAATAGTAATCACAAGAAAGAATTGAATAGGAAGACTGTATGCCCTGTTCAAGGCACTCCCCAGTCTCTCGCTCACATACAGATGATTCACTTCTCCCGCCCCCACTGCCCCTGCTGATCCCACAACACTCACTGTTATTTTCTCTGTGGGGATTGGAGGGGAAGGGGTGGAGGCAGAGGCACCACTCCTGATATGGCAAATCGGACATTCCCAAAGATGGAAAAAAATGGAAGAGCCCTAGCAGAACTACGCTTTTCAAGTAAAACAGAAAATGATGGAAAAACTAAGCAGGTCTGGCAGCATCCATGGAGGGAGAAACAGAGTATACATTTAAATTACATGTGTTTCTTCTTCAGAGGAACCCCACTGGCAACAAACACAAAGTGCAACAGAAAACATAAAAAGAAAGAGAAAACTGAAATCAAGTACAGCAATGGATGGAAAGTAAAGTATTGTTGGAATCTTGTGAAGGTGATGGAGTCTCTCTTCTGGCAATGGGGCCTTTTTGTGGGAAGGCCCACACAAGTATCTTGTTCCACTTTCAGGCAGTCATTTGGCCATCAGCAAACCTTCTCCTTGGAACAAACATCCTGGGGTGGAAGTCCAATTTGCCAAGAGTTGGAGGCCCATCAGAGGCTGGCACCATCACGCTGCTGCCAGTATGAAACTCAAATGAGGCCTAAGAATGTCACTGGATGTCATGCCAGAGCCAAATGATGGAAAAAATGGGCTTCGGAGAGTGGGGTTGTTGATCAAAGATGATACTGATACGATATTGAAGACTTTAATCTGCATTTAGTTTGGGAGAGTCAAATGAGTCACAGTATAATCAAGGAGGAATTTCTAGAATGTACATGAGATGGTTTTCTGCAGCAATATGTTGAGGAACCAACAAGGGAACAGGCCATCTTGGATTGGGTGTTGTGCAATGAGAAAGGATTAGTTGGCAATCTAGTTGTAAGAAAACTCTTGGGGACAAGTGACCATAATATAGTAGAATTCTTTGTCAAGGTGGATAATGATGTAGTTGATTCTGAGACAAGGGTTTTGTATCTCAGTGAAAGTAACAATGATAGTATGAAGCATTAATTGGCCATGATGGACTAGGAAACATTATTGAAAGGAAAGACAGTGGACAGGCAATGATAGGCATTTAAAGAGCGAATAGGTGAACTCCAGAAATTGTTCATTCCTGTTTGGTGCAAGAGTGGTAAGGGAATCGTGACCAAACTATGACTTACAAAGAAAATTAGAGATAGTATCAGATTCAAAGAATAAGCATAAAAATTAGCATGTAAAAACAATAGGCCCGAGGATTGGGAGCAGTTTAAAATTTGGCAAAGGATGGCCAATGGATTGATTAAGAAGGGAAAAATGGAGTAAGAAAGGAAGCTAACTGGGAACATAAAAATTGACTGTAAAAGTTTCTATAGAGAAATAGATTGAAAAAACCAGATATACGCCTCTTACAGTCAGAAACAGGAGAATTCATAACAGGGAAAAAGGAAATGGGCAAAGATTTAAATTTGTACTTTGCTTCAGTCTTCACAATGGAGAATATGAATAATATAACAGAAGTTCTGAGAGAAACAAGTTTGAGTGAGGAGCTGAAGGAAATTAGCATTAGTAGAGAAATGGATTTAGGGAAAATTGATGGGATTAAAAGAGGATAAATCTCCAGCTCCTGATAATATTTGCCCCAGACTACTTAAGGAAGTGGCCCTGGAAATAATAGATCTATTGATGGTTATTTTCTGAAATACTTGACTCTGGACTGGTTCTTACAGATATGGGGCTAGCTAATATAAGGATGCAGCACTCCCTCAGCACTGCGCTGGAGCGTGAGCCCAGATTTGTGCGTCCATATCTCTGGGTGGGACTTGATTTATCGAGGTAGTTGAGAAATGAGAGTGCTATTGAGACAGCCACAGCTGGCATAATTCATCATATCTTTCTAAATGGAAAGTTTGATAGTAGATAATAACATTTGATAGTAGTATCAATATCATTGTCCAGAATCAATAAAAGAAAAGCCTTTGGTCAAGAACACTTCAGATAAGTGCTTTTAAACAATTCTTCTTGTTCTCAGAGGCAACAACAGTTACTGTAAAAACTGAACTACCATTATTTGCTATAATCTTTCATAGTCAAAGATAGATTTAGGCTGTGGCCATCATTGATAGCAATTTCCCGATTCTTCAACAAAAAAGTCAGAATTTTAAACTAATAGCCTGTGCCACAATGATGGGACCTGCAGCAGGTCAGGAATGCTGGAGGAGCAAGTTTTGTTATGGCTGTTTAACTAAGCAATATTTTAGATATTATTCTTACTTTGTCAGAATCAAAAAAGCAAAATACAACCATTTCTATAGACACAATGATCAGATCAATAATTAATTAACTCCCTTCAAGAAATGTAATGACCATCATTGAGAACAGCTCTTGGTCCAGTTTGCCTGAAAGCGCAAGTTTTTGTTTGAATAGTGACAAAGTGTTATAAAGGAAGTCATTGGCCTTCATCAACAAAAATAAAATGCTTTCAATTAAAATTAAAATTTACTTAGCAAAGAATAAAAAGAGTGTATTTCAAAAAAAAAGCAATACATTTCACTTATTATTACCTCATTAATTTCTCCATTTTAACACTTTTAACGCTAATTTGGAGGTTGAAAAAACCTATTTAGCAAATTAATCCTTCCAACACACACCAATGGCAGATGGGAAGAGCAGGAGAGAATGCTGGTCAGCCATGCTTGATATGCAGTGGTGCCCCTCAAGCTATCAGCCGCTGATGGCAGGTTAGCAACCTGTTCCAGATAAAACTCACAATGGAAACAGATGAAAGTCTGCCATGCACACCACTAGGCGCAGGAAGACAAACAACGACAACGGATGAATGAGCAGAATATGTGAAGAACTTCAATTATGTGCCAACACTAAGCCACTATGTTGGCTATCATTTGCAAAGTAAATATGTGATAAAGAGAAAACTATTAGTTACCAATAATTGGTGTTCCAGAAATCAAAGGAATGCCTGTTGGTATTGGTCCTAAGAACATATTACAGAATATTAAATCACAAATTTAGAACTCAAGAACTAGATGCAGGCCATTCTGTCCCCCTAGCCTCTTCTCTAGTTTCATAAAATCACAACTAATTTTATTATGGCCTTAACTAACTTTTGAGTCTACCCCCATAATCTTTGACTTCCTGGTCTATCAATCTATCAAATTCAACATTAAAAATATTCAATGACCCTAGCTTTGCTGCTCTCTGTAGCAGCGCATTCCACATAATAATGACAATCATTTGAGAGATAAAAAAATCTTCACATCACAATGAGAAATGGAAGACCTTGATTTTTAAATTGCATCCCCTGGGAAATGTTAACAAATTGATTGTTAGCCTGGCAGAACATGCATCCAGAGAATTGGTAATGGAAAGTAGGGCTATGGTGGATCAATTAAACAGGTACTTTAAATTGGTCTTCGCCAGAGAAGACAGAAAATCCCAGAAATAGCCGTAAATCAGGAAATGGAAGCAAATCAGGAAAGTAAATTATGAAGGGGACATAAGAAGGTTACATGGGGACATGATAGTTTAAGTGAGTTGGCAAAGATCTGACAAATGGAATATAATGAAGGAGAATGTGAAGTTATCCATTTAGGCGGGAAGAATAAAAATGAAACATATTGGCCAGATTTCCCAATGGGTGGGAAAACCGGTGAATTTTTCACCCATTCTTTGAGCATACTTATCTGAATGAATTGCCAACAATCACAGAGTGCCATAGAGTGCCACGCTGAAATATGGGGTGGGGCCTCAGCCGATCTGAGAGGTCAGCAGCATAGTGCTGAGCTGGCTACAACGCAGTCACCAATCTGTCAATGAGGAAATCGGTGTATCCACTCTAGCACATCCACAAAACCGTTGGCCCCAATAGACCCTGCCTCAAGCATGCTATTATCCCACTGGCACCACCCACTGGACAGTTCCAGTGTACCCTTGAGCAGTGCCATGATGCGCCAATAACACAGCTGGAGTAGGTCCAACGTAACGACAGACATATAGAAAAGTCAGAAATGACAAATAGCAGAAAATTAATAGCAGCTCATAACATGAGAGAAGCTCTGCTCACCAGTAATTCTGTTCTCAGAAACAGGATATACACCTGTCAGAGTCATTGCTGTTGGCCCTAGGGAGCAGAGATAATATCACGATGATTCGCTATTATCTAATATCTATTCACTACTACTGCAATTCATTTCCAAGGAAATGTTTGGATATAAGTATCATGTCAGTTAAATTCTTAACAAGGAATTGCTTGAACATTTGTCGCCAGAGCGAGGTCATAAAATCCTGGCCATTAACTCAGCTAATATTCACTTTTACAACATCTCTTCAAGGAAAAGCTCCATCAAACCTGATGTAAATATGCATCAATGCGCAATGAGGCAATTCAAAAGCCAACATGGTTGTGTTCAAATTTTCAATATAGAGAACTAAAATTGTCAACAAAAGACAACAAGCACTCACTAATGGACCAATATCCCATCAGAGAGCATTATCAGCATAAAAGAGAAAGAATGACATTCAATCAAGAAAGCGCTTGCAAAAGGAAAGTCCTGTAAGAAGTCTCATAACACCAGGTTAAAGTCCAACAGGTTTATTTGGTATCTCAAGCTTTCGGAGCACTGCTCCTTCATCAGATGAGTCATCATCACCTGATGTAACAGCAGCACTCCTAAAGCTTGTGCTATCAAATAAACCTGTTGAACTTTAACCTGGTGTTGTGAGACTTCTTAGTGTGCCCATCCCAGTCTAACGCTGGCATCTCCACATAAAGGAAAGTCATACAACACAAGTGGGACTTACTTGGACACTTCTATGTCAATGGACTGGAAATATGGTCAACTTCAATCATGCCAACAATAAGACCATTGTTCAGATTTATTCTGTTTGAAGAAATAATTTTATCTGTCTGTCTGAATATACATTTCACCAGCGAGGTCTATTATACCGTCGAATCAAAATAAAAGACTCTTTGAATGAGATGCTTTCAAGCAGATCCTTTCAATCACAGCCAAACCAAGCATTATCTTGCATCTGAAATTGGCTGATACCTCAACTATCATCATTCATGCAAATCAATAGATTGAGATTTCTGTAATAAATGGCATCAAAATGCTGGCTTTTCAAAATGCAAATACACATATATCAAATTTTAAATTTCAATACATGCTTCCAAAATAGAAATGCAGATTGTCAAAACCAGGAATTTCTATTGCCCATTACAGATTGGACAGTCTTTCTTATTACCTTCTTTCTAAGTTCAAGTATGTTGCCATTCACACTATCAAGCAAGCAATTGGGACATGGCAGTCAGCCGACATTATAATCAATAATCTTATTCAATAACAACATCCTCTTCTAACAGTTATTATTGATAATGTCAGACATCTGCTATATCAGGTACAATTTACTATTCCAATTTCTGTACAATGAAAAGCTCTTTAGTTTCAACATAAGTAGGCATCAATGAGGCAAGTAAAACACCAACATTCTCAGGCTCGCAGTTCCCATACTGAGAAGTAAAAGTATACAAAAGCTGAAATAAAGCATTTACTAATTTCTATCCATTGACCATTTTCCCTTTAGAAAATATTATCAGTACAAAGGAGAAACAAGCACATTCAAACAAGAAGATGCTTACCAAAAACAATTCAACTGGTACACATTCAAACCCTTCCATCTAAATGGACTTAAAATGCACTGAACAGCTATGATGCACCAACAACATATCCCTTCGCTGGGACACCTTGGCAGCGCAACATCGTATGACACTGAGAATACATTCACTCATTGTTAATTACAGTTTCAGAGGGGTTCTGAGTGACTGTCCTGCTATCCGGTGTAGGTCCAATATAATCACAGAAATATGATAGAGTTAAAAATCACAAATTGCAGAAGATTAACAGCATCTTGTAGCACAAAACAAGGTCTGCTCACCAGTAATTCTGCCCTCAGAAACAGGAAGTGTACCTGTCACATTCATTGCTGTTGGCGCTAGAGAGCAGAGGTAAGATGAAATAAGATTAGTTCATGAAACACACAAATTAATTTGATGTGGCAAGTACAATAAAACCAATATTTACCACTGATGGTGGTCTCTGAAGTTGTTGGTCCTCCAATTCCAGCAGTTGTTATTGGCCCTAAACAGCACAAAAATTGATTTAGAGCATTTATTCAATCCTATGGCCATTCATTTCCAAGAAAACATTTAGGCATTATAAGCTTCATTTGGTCAGGCAAATTCTTAACCAAGGAATGCTTGCACATTCATAACGAACAACGAAGATCTATAAACAATCTAAAATATCAGGAATAATTCCCTCACTCAAATTCTGAGGTTCCCCTTCAGAACAATTCCTCAGCTATGTTGCCTGAAGGAACAATTCAATTGATCTGTTGTCAGCAAACACAATGTTAAATTTCTCACAAGTTTGAGATGTTGTTTGCTATTAGAAGCTAATCTTTATAAGTTCCAAAAATGATTAATCTTCAAAACAAAAGTATTTTCAAAATTCTCACTAAAACTCACCATTCTGATCAATAATATATCAATATGCAACATCGTGGGCTGAAGGGCCTGTTCTGCGCTGTAATGTTCTATGTTCTAATTTCTCGCTAATACGCATTTGCTTTCATCAGTTTTGAAGGAATTACTTTGTTTGCTTTTCATAAAGAAACTTAATATTTAAGGACCATAATATTCCAGAAACAAAGCAGAAGACTACACTGATTTTTGCATTTACAAATTAGATTCTTTCAAGACTGACCCTTCATTCTCAGAATGCACAACCATTATTGTACACCTCAAAGCACCAGTTGCCTTACCTATCATCATTCATGCAAATAAAGGGATATAGCTTCTAAAATGAATAGCAGCAATTCCTTAGGTCTTGAAAATGCAAAGGCAAGATTCAAATAAACAGACTTTAAACTTCAATATATGCTTCCAAAACTTATATACATTCAACTCCAATCTCCATCGCTCAATAGGTTTAGGATTGACTTTCCTATCAGCATCTTACTTTAATTTAAAGATTTTGCCAATATTTCGCTCAAAACAGGCAAAGTGACACATGAGGTAAGGTGCATTATAAACAGCAAATTTATTCAATACCACCATCTTCACCTGAATGTTCAATTGATAATGCCCGACTTATTCTTTCTCAGCTAATGTTCACATTTCAAATATCTCTAATGAGAAGCTCTATCAATCTCACCATAAATATGCATCAATGTGCAGTGAGGCAATTTAAACACCAACAAGGTTACGCTCGAAGTTTTCAATGTCAGGAACTAAAATTGTAAACAAATGGAAATAATGGATTCGCTAATTACTATCAGCGGCCCAATTTCCCATCAGAAATGCAAATACACATATCAAATTTTAAATTTCACTACACACTTCCAAAACAAAAATGCAGATTGTCAAAACCAGGATTTTCCATTGCCCATTACAGGTTGGACAGTCTTCCTTATTACCTTCTTTCTAAATTCAAATATGTTGCCATTCATCCTCTCAATGTGACAACAGGGACAAGGTGGGCAGCTGACATAATCAATAATCTTATGCAATTACACCAAACTCTTTTAAAATTTATAATTGATAATATCAGACATCTGCTACATCAGGTAGTATTTACTATTCCAATTTCTGTTCAGTGAAAAACTTTTCAGTCTCAACAAAATTTGCATCAATTAGCAGTGAGGCAAGTAAGACACCAACATTCTTGAGCTCACAGTTCCTGAACTGAGAAATAAAAGTGTACAAATACTTAAACAAAACATTGACTAACTGCATCCATTTTCCCATCAGAAAACATTATCAATACAATGGAGAAATAAGCACTTTCAACCAAAAAGATGATTACTTAAAGCATTATGGAACAACTCAACTGGTACACATTGATACCCTTCCATCCGAATAGACTGAAATACAGTACCCTTCCATCTGAATGGACTGAAATACAGTAAACTGCAATGATGCACCAACAAGATGTCCCTTGGTAGGGTCACGTTGGCAGCACAAAAATCCTATGACACTGAGAATACATTCAATCATTGTTAATCAAAGTTTCAGAAACAATCTGAGTGAATGTCCTGCAGCTGGTGTAGTCCAATATAACCGCAGATAAATTGAAGAGTTAAAAATCACAAATAGCACAACACTAACAACAGCTTATAACATTAGTGAAGCTCTGCTCACCAGTAATTCTGCTCTCAGAAACAGGAAGTGTACCTGTCACAAGCGTTGCTGTTGACCCTAGCAAGCAAAGATAATATCAAACAATATCAGTTAGTGAAGAATACAAATTAATTGGATGGTGAGTGCGATAAAACAAGCACTCACCACTGACGGTGATCTCTGAAGTTGTTGGTCTTCCAGTTCCTGCAATTGTTGTTGGCCCTAAACAGCAAAGAAATTTGGACAGAGTATTTATTCACTACTGCTGCAATTCATTTCCAAGGAAACGATTGGACATGAGCATCATTATGTTAGTTAAATTCTTAACAAGGAATTGCTTGGACATTAGCTTGCCAGAGCGAGGTCATAAAATCTCGCCCACTACCTCAGCTAATATTCACTTTTACAAAACCTCTTCAAGGAAAAGCTCCATCACACCTGATGTAAGTATGCATCCATGTGCAATGAGGCAATTCAAAAACCAACAAGGTTGTGTTCAAGTTTTCAATATTGAGAACTAAAATTGTCAACAAGAGACAACAAGCACTCACTAATTGCTAGCAGTGGACCAATATATCATCAGAGAGCATTATCAGCACAAAAGGAAAAAGACATTCAATCAAGAAAGCTTGCATGCCCTAAATACATATTTATATATATATTCATTATATACTGCTTAGGTATCATGTACCAACATATTATGTATATTATGTGCTATACAACATGACTTGCCAATTTTTAAACTCAATGCCCCGGCCGATGAAGGTAAGCATGCCATATGTCTTCTTGACTACCTTCTCCACCTGCATTGCCACTTTCAGTGACCTGTGTACCTGAACACCCAGATTCTTTAGCCTATCAATACTCTTAAGGAGTCTGCCATTTACTGTATATTTCCTATCTGTATCAGACCTTACAAAATGCATTACCTCACATTTGTCTGGATTAAACTCCATCTGCTATCTCTCTGCCCAAGTCTCCAACTGATCTATATCCTGTTGTACCCTACTGATGGTCCTCATCGCCATCCACAAATCCACCAACCGTTGTGTTGTTGGCAAATTTACTTATCAAACAAGTTACACTTTCCTCCAAATCACTTACATATATTACAAACAGTAAAGGTCCCTGCACTGATCCCTGAGGAACACCACTTGTCACAGCCCTCCATTCAGAAACACACCCTTCCACTGCTATCCTCTATCTTCTTTGATTGAGCCAGTTTTGTATCCATGTTGCCAGCTCACCTCTGATCCCATGTGACTTCACCTTCTGCAATAATCTGCCAAGAGGGACCTTGTCAAAGGCCTTATTGAAGTCCATGTAGACAACATCCGCTGCCCTACCCTCATCAATCATCTTTGTCACTTCCTCGAAAAACTCAATCAAGTTCATGAGAGACAATCTTCCCTTCACAAAACAATGTTGCCTCTCACTAATCCGTCCACTTATTTCCAAGTGGGAATAAATCCTGTCTTGAAGAATCCTCTCCAATAATTTCCCTACCACTGACGTAAGGCTCACTGGCCTGTAACTACCTGGATTATTCTTGCTACACTTCTTAAACAAAGGAGCAATATTGGCTATTCTCCAATCCTTTGGGACCTTCCCTGTTGCCAGTGAGGATACAAAGATTTCTCTCAAGGCCCCAACAATTTCCTCCCTTGCCTCTCTCAGTATTCTGGGATATATCCCATCAGGCCCAGGGGACTTGTCTACCTTAATGTTTCTCAAGAACCCCAATATTCTTCCTTTTCGATCTCAACATGAATCAAATTATCTACACATCCTTTCCCAGACTCATTATCCACCAAGTTCTTCTCTTTGGTGAATACTGACACAAAGTACTCATTTAATACTTTGCCCATTTCCTCTGGGTCTATGCATAAATTCCCTCCCTTCTACTTGAGTGGGCCAACTGTCTCCCTGGCTACCCTCTTGTCCTTTACGTATGTATAAAAAGCATTTTCCTTAATCTTGCTGGCCAGTGCTTTTTTGTGACCCTTTTTAGCCCTCCTTACTCTTTGCTTAGGTTTCTTTCTACTTCCCTTGTATTCCACGCTTGATTTGTGTGTTCCCACCCTCCAAGCTTTGACAAATGTTTTTGTTTTCTCTGTGACTATCAGTGGACCAATTTCCCATCAGAAATGCAAATACAATATATCAAATTTTAAATTTCAATACACGCTTCGAAAACAGAAATGCGGATTGTCAAAACCAGGATTTTCCATTGGCCGTTATAGGTTGGACAATCTTCCTTATTACTTTTTTTCTAAATTCAGATATGTTGCCATTCATACTCTCAAACTGACAATAGAGACAAGCTGGCATTATAATTAATAATCTTATTCAGTTACACCAAACTCTTCTGAAATTTATAATTGATAATGCAAAACATCTACTTATCAGGTTGCATTTACTATTCCAATTTCTGTTCAATGAAAAGCTCTTCAGTCTCAGCAAACTTTGCATCAATTAATAGTGAGGCAAGTAAAACACCAACAATCATAGAACGACGGAAGTTGAGGGGCGACCCGATAGAAGTCTACAAGATTATGAGAGGCATGGATTTTGAGTGGATAGTCAGAGCTTTGTCCCAGGGTGGGAGAGTCAATTATTAGGGTGCACAGGTTTAAGATGCAAGGAGCAAGGTTTCAATGAGATGTACGAGGCAGACTTTTTTTTTACACAGAAGGCAGTGGGTGTCTGGAACTCGCTGGTGGGAGAGGTAGTGAAAGCAGATATGGTAGTGATATATCTGCTTCCACTACTCTCCCACCAATTTCAGCAAAATTTCAGCACAGGTAAAGCCCCTTTGGCCCTTCAAGCCTGCACTGACTATGCTGCCTGACTTAACTAAAACCCCCTACCCTTCCAAGGACCATATCCTTCTATTCCCATCCTATTTGTGTATTTGTCATTGGTGGGAGAGGTAGTGGAAGCAGATATGTCACTACCATAGTTAAGTCAGGCAGCATAGTCAGTGCAGGCTTGAAGAGCCAAAGGGGCTGTACCTGTGCTGAAATTTTCTTTGTTCTTTACAGTTCCTGAACTCAGAAGGAAATGTCGACAAAAGCTTAAATAAAGCGATCACTAATTCCTATCCCTCGACCATTTTCCCATCAGAAAATATTATCAATACAAAAGAGAAAGAAGCATATTCAACCAATAAGATGCTTAAAACAATATGGAGCAACTCAACTGGTACACATTCAAACCCTTCCATCTGAATGGACTGAAAATACACTGAACGGCAATGGTGCACCAACATGTCTCTTGCCTGGGACATCTTGGCAGCGCAAACATCGTATGACAATGAGAATACATTCAATTATTGTTAATCCTAGTTTTGGAAACTATCTGAGAGACTGTCCTGCTACCTGGTGTAGGCCCAATATAACCGCAGACCTATGGTAGAGTTAAAAATCACAACTAGCACAAAACTAACAGCAGCTTATAACATGAAAGAAGCTCTGCTTACCAGTAATTCTGCTCTCAGAAACAGGAAGTGTACCTGTCACAGTCATTGCCATTGGCCCTAGGGAGCAGAGATAAGATGAAACAACACTAGTTCACAAAGCAGACAAATTAATTTCATTTGGCGAGTACGATAAGACCGAATCTTACTACTGATGGTGATCTCTGAAGTTGTTGATCCTCCAGTTCCTGCAGTTCTTGCTGGCCCTAAACAGCACAGAAATTTGGACAGAGTATTTATTCACTACTACTGCAATTCATTTCCAAGAAAATGTTTAATTGTAAGTATCATTATCTTAGTCAAATTTTTAACCAGGAATTGGGTACACCTCAGTGAGGATCAAACATGACCCATAAACTATCTCGCAGATCAGCAATAATTCCCTCACTGCAATTCTGAGGTTTCCCATCAGAACAGTTCCTCAGATGAAGGAATAACAATATAATTGACCTGTTCTCAGTAAACAGAACGCTAAATTTCAGCAAGTTTGAAATGTTGTTTGTTTGTAAAAGCTAATTATCAAAGGTTCCTAAAAATAATTAGTCATCAAAACAATAAACTGTGTTTTCAAATCTCCCCCTGAAAAAGTTGCATTTCAGAACAGTATTACATCAACTTCTCAATAACCTGCATTTTGCTTTCATCTGTTTGAAGGAGTTATTTTCTCCCAGCATTGAAGTTATTGTCATCTCACGCTCTCACTGCTGCCTTTCACACAGAGCGCTGGCCTCACTGCTGCCTTTCACACAGAGCGCTGGCCTCACTGCTGCCTTTCACACAGAGCGCATTGGTCTCTCTGATGCCTATCACACAGAGTGCTCTTGGTTGCCCAGGCAAGTCGTGAGGGTTACAGATAGTGTGACATAAACCCAAGATCCCAGTTGAGGCCATCTTCATGTGTGCGGAACTTGGCTATCAGTTTCTGCTCAGCGATTCTGCATTGTCATGTGTCGTGAAGGCTGCCTCGGAGAATGCTTACCCAAAGATCAGAGGCTCAATGCCCGTGACCAGTGAAATGTTCCCCAACAGGAAGAGAACACTCCCCCCTGGTGATTGTTGAGCAGTGTTCATTCAGCCATTGTCGTAATGTCTACATGGTCTCCCCAATGTACCATGTCTCAGGACATCCTTTCCTGCAGCATATCAGGTAGATAACGTTGGCTGAGTTGCAAACGCATGGACTGTGTACCTGGTGGATGGTGTTCTCACGTGAGATAATGGCATCTGTGTTAATGATCCTTCAAAGATTGCTGTGGCAGGGTTGTGTAGTGTCGTGATCACTGTTCTCCTGAAGACTGGGTAGTTTGCTGTGGACAATGGGCTGTTTGAGGTTGTGCAGTTGTTTGAAGGCAAGAAATAGGGGTGTGGGGATGACGTTGGCAAGATGTTCGTCTTCACCAATGACATGTTGAATGCTCCGGAGAAGATGTCATAGCTTCTCCACTCCAGGGAAGTACTGGATGACGAAGGGTACTCTGTCCGCCACGTGTCGTGTTTGTCTTCTGAGGAGGTCAGTGCGGATTTTTGCTGTGGCGCATCGGAACTGTTAATCGAGCGTCATATCCTGTTCTTATGAAGGCATCTTTCAGCATCTGGAGGTGTCTGTTGTGATCCTCCTCAACTGAGCAGATCCTGTGTATACGGAGGGCTTTCTGTAGAGGATGGCTTCTTTAACGTGTTTAGCGTGGAAGCTGGAGAAGTGGAGCATCGTGAGGTTATCCTTGCATACGATGAAGTGCTGAGGTGACCGTCCTTGATTACCTGTAAAGACTTGCATTCCAACTATTATTTTGTAAACTGAGTTTGTCTCTTTATATGCCCTGTTTGAGAAAAGAACTCTTACTCACCTGATGAAGGGACAGGGCTCCGAAAGCTAGTGGCTTGTGCTATCAAATAAACCTGGTGTTGTGAGACTTCTTGCAAACAACTCAGGGCATGGCTGTCATAGATACTTGCTGGCTGCCATGCACACACCTACACAATGATCAGTCTGTGGTCACAGATTATCTGCATGTTTAGTGAGTGGAAGCCCTTCTGGTTTATGAATGTTTGTCCCTCACACCACGGGCACCACAGGGTGATGTGTATCCAATCCTCTGCACTTTGCACATGGACATGTCAGCAATGGTGGCTAAGCTCGCAGCCAAGGTCTCTTGCTGAGTCTGGCCAAAATCAATGTTGATTTACTGGCCTGGCGGGGCATACAAAGAAGACGAGTTTCAAGTACAAGAGCAGGGAGGTGTTGTTGCAATTATATAGGCCTTGGTGAGGCCACACCTAGAGTATTGTGTGCAGCTTTGGTCTCCTTTTCTGAGGAAGGATGTTCTTGCTCTCGAGGAGGTGCTGCAACGGTTTACCAGCTGCACCTGGGGATGGCGGGACTGATGTATGAGGAGAGATTGACTCGGTTAGGATTGTTTTCACTGGAATTGGCGAATGTAGATTGGGGACGCAGATTGGGAGGTAGGTCTGCTGAAGAACAGTGGAGGATCTTTAAGGAGATCTTTCTTGGTGCGCAGCAAAAATTTATTCCAATTGTAAAAAAGGATCGTAGGAGAAGAGATAATCAGCCATGGATAACGAAGGAGATAAAGGAGAGTATTAAATTAAAAGTTGATGCGTTTAGAGTGGCTAAGAGTAGTGGGCGAGAAGTGGATTGGGAGAGGTTTAAATATCAACAAAGAATGACGAAGAAGTTGATAAAGAAAGGAAGGATAAACTATGAATCTAGGCTAGCGCTAAATATAAAAAAGGATAGTAAGAGTTTTTATAAAAAGGAGAAGGCTGGCTAGGGTGAATGTTGGACCCTTAGAGGATGAGAGGGGGAATTCAGTGGTGGGGGATGAGGAAATGGCTGAGGCCTTGAATAACGTTTTTGCTTCGGTCTTCACGGAGGAGGACGCGAATAGTTTGCCGGGTGTTAACGATGGAAAGATGGTAGGAGTGGAGGGCCTGAATGAGATCATTGTTACTAGAGAGGCAGTGCTCGACAGACTAGAGGGACTGATGGTGGACAAGTCCCCAGGACCGGATGGAACGCATCCAAGTGTTCTGAAGGAAATGGCAGAGGTGATAGTGGATGCCTTGGTGATTATTTTCCAAACCTTGCTGGATTCCGGGGAAGTGCCGGAAGATTGGAAAACGGCTAATGTTACGCCGCTGTTTAAAAAGGGTAGCAGGCAAAAGGTAGGGAATTATAGGCCGGTTAGTTTAATGTCTGTTGTAGGAAAAATGCTTGAATCCGTAATCAAGGAGAAAATAGCGAGACATCTTGAGAAGAATTGTTTGATAGAGCAAACGCAGCATGGTTTCGTTAAGGGGAAGTCGTATCTGACGAATTTATTGGAATTCTATGAGGATGTGTCCCGTGCGGTGGATAAAGGGGAACCGGTGGATGTGGTGTTTCTCAATTTTCAGAAGGCGTTTGATAAGGTGCCACACAAAAGGTTGTTACAGAAGGTTAGGGGTCATGGAGTAGGGGGTAGGGTGTTAGCATGGATAGGGGATTGGCTGTCAAATAGGAGGCAGAGAGTGGGTGTCAATGGGTGCTATTCGGATTGGCGATTGGTGACTAGTGGAGTGCCCCAGGGGTCGGTGCTGGGGCCTCAGCTATTTACCATTTATATAGATGATCTGGAGGAGGGAACCGAGTGTATGGTGTCGAAATTTGCTGATGACACCAAGATAAGTGGAACAGCAAATTGTGCGGAGGGTGTGGAAAGTCTGCAGAGGGATCTAGATAGGCTGAGCGAGTGGGCGAGGACCTGGCAGATGGAATACAATGTTGGCAAGTGAGAGGTTATCCACTTTGGTAGGAATAATGGCAGGAAGGACTACTACTTACAGGGCAAAAAGCTGCAGCATGCTATGGTGCAGAGGGTCCTTGTGCATGAGTCGCAAAAACCCAGCCTACAGGTGCAGCAGGTGGTCAGGAAGGCAAATGGGATGCTGACCTTCATAGCGAGGGGGATTGAATATAAAAGTAGGGAGGTCTTGCTGCAACTGTACAGGGCACTGGTGAGGCCGCAGCTGGAGTACTGTGTGCAGTTTTGGTCGCTGCACTTGCGCAAGGATATTTTGGCCTTGGAGGGAGTGCAGAGGTGGTTCACTTGGCTGATATCGGAGTTGAGGGGGTTGAGCTATGAGGAGAGGCTGAATAGACTGGGCTTGCACTCGTTAAAGTTTAGAAGGATGAGGGGAGATCTCATTGAGACATATGAGATGATGAAAGGGATGGATAGGGTAGAGATGGAGAGGTTCTTCCCGCTCAGAAAGGACAGCAGGACTAGAAGGCACAGCCTCAAGATAAGGGGGGGCAGTTTAGAACAGAGTTGAGGAGGAACTTCTTCACTCAAAGGGTGCTGAATCTCTGGAATTCTCTGCCCGTTGAAGTGGTGGAGGCTACCTCGCTAAATATATTTAAGATACAGGTCGTTAGGTTTTTGGTAGGCAAGGGGATTGAGGGTTATGGGGAGAAGGCGGGAAAGTGGAACTGAGCCACTTCAGATCAGCCATGGTCTTGTTGAATGGCAGGGCAGGCTCGACGGGCTAGATGGCCTACTCCTGCTCCTATTTCTTATGTTCTTAATTCAGATAAATGAGGGGGGGATCCCATAGACACTTATAAAATTCTAATAGGACTAGATAGAGTAGATTCAGAGAGGATATTCCCGTTGCAGAGGGGAGTCCAGAACCAGGGGTCACAGTCTGAGGGTTCAGGGTAGACCATTTAGGACAGAGGTGAGGAGACATTTCTTCACCCAAAGAATGGACGTAGTTGATGCCAAAACATTGAATGTATTCAAGAGGCAGCTAGATATAGCACTTGGGGCAAATGGGATCAAAGGTTATAGAGAAAAAGCAGGATTAGGCTATTGAGTTGCATGATTAGTCATGATCATAATAAATGGCGGAGCAGGCTCGAAGGGCCAAATGGCCTCCTCCTGCTCCTAACGTTTTTTATTTCTAGTTCTATGTTTCTATGTTACAACACATTCATAACCTGGTGCACACATCTGTGCACAGACATGCCAGATGTCCCCACTGGGTGCCTGGAAATATCCAGTGGCATAGAAATTTAGGACCCCCATCACCTTCACTTTCACTGGGAGCGAGTGCCCTCCCCTCCCCTGAGGTGCCAGGTCTGCAAGGGCCTGACACAGGTGTTGCACTGTCTCCTGTGCTGTACAGCCTCTGTCTCCATATCCTCCTTCCCCTACCCTCACCCCTGTGGGAGGCTGTGCTGCCACTTCTTGGACCTCACTGGCAGCCCCCTGTCCTCCTTCTGTAGGTTCTACCATTGGCTGGTCTTGCAGTGGTCAGATGACTCCCTTCACCTCCTGAGCTCCTCCTCAACAGCTGCCACCATGATGGCCAGCTCCAGACCTATGAGTCCAAAATCAATCTGCGCGGTGGGAGTTACAGAGAGAGAGAGAGAGAGAAAGAGAGAGATAGATAGATAGATATATGTCTTTGGTTTTTACTATCCCGGCACCCTCCACTCCCTCACTTGGACGAGCGTACCACTTGTGGACGCTGGCGACACAACACAATCTGGACTGCCATACATCACCTGATTAGGTTGCCTGCCATTGGTTTCGTGGCCACGGCATGTAGGGAGAGCATACAGGTAGGTTGTGAGGGTGTGGCCATTGCTCACCTTGAGCCACTGCCGTGGGTGCCATTATAGCATTCTCTTCCAGGTATGTGTTGCGGGTAAGGCACAAGGAGCAGGGCAGCCCCCTGATTCTCACAATATGGGTTCACATTCAGTGCAGAGTACATGCAATTTGAGTGTCTGTGTTAACGAGAGTGCCCCTGATTGGAGCACCTGTTGCCTGACTTGATGAGCCTGGAAGCAGCACATGGTGCCCTTCCCCCGCCTGGCTAAAACTCCAACACCTCAGTAAAATCCCTCACCTCACCCATAATCAGAACAACGGAATGTTTCTGGGCCTAGAAACTGCAACCCCATTAGTATTCAGTCAAGTCCCTCACCACCCTGCACAGAGAGAACAATGGAACATCTCTGACTACACTCATTTCTGCATTCTACAAATTAGATATGTTTGATCCTAACCCTTCACTTTCAGAATTAAGTATTATCATACTGCTCAAAGCACTGGTTGCCTTACCTGTCATCATTCATGCAAATAAATGGATATAAATTCTAAAATGAATGGCAGCAATCTCCTAGGTCTTCAAAATGCAAATGCATGATTCAAATAAACAGACTTAAATTCCAAGATCTGCTTCTAATGTTCCAATATCTGCATCTTCCTTTAATTTTAAGATTTGCCACCAGCATCCGAGTTGTTGCTGGTCCAAGTTAACAGAAAAAATTCTGCAGAGTATTAAATCACAAATTGCTCGACATGAATATCAGGTTATAATGTGTAAGAAGCTCTACACACCAGTAATTGCTGTCTCGGGAACAGCTGGTACACCTGATGGAGTCATTGCTGTTGGCCCTATGCAATAAAGCAAATTTGAAACAATATTAATCTACCAATCAAATCAATTAATTTCAGGTGACGAGAATGCTAAAAACAAATACTCACCACTGACAGTAGTCTCTGAAGTTGTAGGTCTTCCAGTTCCTGTGATTGGTGTCAGCCCTAAAAAAAAACAGAATTTATACAGAGTATTTATTCATTACTGCTGCAATTCCCAAGATTTTTTATTCCTCTTAGCATCATTATGTCAGTCAAAGCCTCAAGTGGCAAATGGTTCCACACTGGTAAGGAAAAAGGAAAATATCCATATGCAAACTATAAAGTTAATCATTGCCTTCCACAAATGCAGTGCTTGCCATTCAGAGCAGTTCCTCAACCAAGTTGCCTGCAAAAATCCAGCTACTTTTCAGGCAATTACAAAAAATTCAACACGGGGCCAGCAAATGTGGCATTAACCTTTCTCAAAGTGATTTGAATATTATCTGCCAGTGAAAGTTAAATTTTAAAGCTGACTAAATTATTTGTTTTCCAAAGGATATAGTGTGAATTTCAAAAATCCCACCAAACAAGTAGCATTTCTGAACAGGAATTCATTACGAGAAAGTTACTGCTTTGAATTTATTCTGTTGGGAGAAATAATGATGTCTGTCTGTCTGCATATAAATTTCACCAGCAAGGTCTTTCAGTCTGCAGAATCAAAATAAAAGACTCTGTCATTCTACAAGTCTACAAATGAGGTGCTTCCCAGGAGGCCTTTCGGTCACAGACAAACCATGCATTATTGTGCATCTCAAATCTCCTGATGCCTTATCTATCATCATTCATGTGAATAAATGGATTTAGCAATCTAAAATCAATAGCATTAAATCCTAGCTCTTCAAAATGCAATTGCAAATTTGTCAAATTTTAAATTTCAACCAAGTCTTCCAAAATATAATGTAACTGCAGACAAATCGAAGAGTTAAAAATCACATATAGCACAAAATTAACAGCATCTATTAACGTGATGGAAGCTCTGCTCACCAGTAATTCTGCTCTCAGAAACAGGAAGCTTACCTGTCACAGTCATTGCCATTGGCCCTAGGGGGCAGAGATAATATGAAACAAGATTAGTTCACAAAGAACACAAAATAATTTGATGTAGCAAAGATAATAAAACCGAAACTCACCACTGATGGTGGTCTCTGAAGTTGTTGGTCCTCCAGTTCCTGCAGGTATTGTTGGCCCTAAGCAGCAGAGAAATTGATGCAGAGTATTTATTCACTGCAACTGCAATTCACTTCCAAGGAAATTTTAATGTCAGCATCAATATCTTAGACAAATTCTCAATAGAACTGCCCTACTGTCAACAAACTGAATAATAAATTTCTCAACAAGTCTGAGATTTTGTTTGTTTGTGAAAGCTCATTTTTAAAGTTTCTTAAAATTGATTTATCTGCGAAACAATAAATTGTGTTCTCAAATTCCTCTCTGCAACGGTCGCATTTCAGTATAATGATGTATTAATTTCTTGATAACCTGCATTTCGCATTCATCTCTTTAAGGGAATATTTTGTTTGTTTTTTTTATGAAGAAATTTCATATTTAAGGGTCACAATTCACCGGAATCAAAACAAAGGAGTACATTGATTCCTGCACTCTACAAATTAGGTACTTTCAAGACAGACCCTTCAGTCTCAGAATTAACAGGCATTCTTGTACTCCTCAAAGCACCAGTTGCCTCACCCATCATCATTCATGCAAATAAATGGATATAGCTTCTAAAATGAATGGCAGCGATTTCTCAGGTCTCAAATGCAAACACATGATTCAAATAAACAGACTCCAAATGTCAATATAAGCTTCAAAAAACAAAATAACTGTGGAATTTCTAAACCAGGGTTTTCCACAGCTCATTACAGGTTGGATAGTTTTGCTTATTAATATCTTTTAAAATTCAAATATATTCCCATTCATACTTCCAAGCTGGCAAAAGGGACATGTCGGGCAGCCGGCATTATAATCAATAATCTTATCCAATAATATTGTCCTCTTTTAAAAAGTTAGAATTGATCATGTCAGAGATCTACTAAATCAAGTGACCTTTAATATTCCAACTCCAGTTCTCTGAAAAGCTCTTTCAGTCTCAACATAAACATGCATCGAATAGCAGTTGTTGTAAATCAACAACATGCTGGTGCTCACAGCCTCTGAACGGAAATGTAGAAGTGTACAAAAAGCTTAAATTAAGTATTGACTGAAACCTATCTGTCGTCCCTTTACCATCAGAAAACATTATCAGTTCAATGAAGAATGAAGCACAAAAAGATGCTTCCCAAAAGTAATATGGAACAACTCAACTGACACACATTCAAACCCTTCCATCTGAATGGACTGAAAAAACAGTGAACTGCAATGATGCACCAACAACATGTCCCTTGCCCGGGACACCTTGGCAGTGCAATCATCATATGACACTTTGAATACATTCAATCGTTGTTAATCACAGTTTCAGAAACTGAATGACTATCCTGCTATCTGCTGTGGATCCGGTTCAACTGCAGACACATGGAAGAGTTAAAAGTCACAAATAGCACAACACTAACAGCAGCTTATAGCATGAAGTAGCTCTGCTCACCAGTAATTCTGCTCTCAGAAACAGGAAGTGTACCTGTAACAGTCATTGCCATTGGCCCTAGGGAGCAGAGATAATATGAAGTAATATTAGTCCACGAAGCACACAAATTAATTTGATGTGGCGAGTACGATAAAACCAAAACTCACCACTGACGGCAGTTTCTGAAGTTGTTGGTCCTCCAGTTCCTGCAGTTGTTGTTGACCCTAAACAGCACAGGAATTTGGACAGAGTATTTATTCGCTGTTACTGCAATTCATTTCCAAGGAAATGTTTGTTTATAAGCATCATAATCTTGGTCAAATTCTGAACAAGGAGTTGCTTGTACCTTAGTAAGAACAAAATGCATCCCTAACCCATCTAGAATATCAGCAATAACTCCCTCATTCAAATTCTGAGGTTTCTCTTCAGAAAAGTTCCTCAGTCATGTTGTCTGAAGGGATAACAATATAATTGAAATGCCATCAGCAAACACCGTGTTAAATTTCACCAAGTTTGAGATGTTGTGTGCTGTTGAAAGCTAAGTTTTAAAGATTCCTAAAAAGGATTAATCTTCAAAACTATAAAATGTATATTCAAATTCTCATTCAAAAAGTTGCATTTCAGAACAATAATGTATCAATTATTCGATAATCTGCACTTTAATTCGTTTTGAAGGAATGATGTTTTCTTTATTCCCGTAAAGGTCTTCCATATTTCAGAACCATAATATTTCAAAATCAAAACAAAAGACTACATTCATTTCTGCATTCTACAAATTAGATGCGTTTGATCCTCACCCTTCACTTTCAGAAGTAAGAAGCATTATCGTACTTCTCAAAGCGTCGGTTGCCTTACCTACCATCATCCATGCAAACAAATGGATATAAATTCTAAAATGAGTGACAGCAATTTCCTAGGTCTTCAAAATGCAAAATCTGCTTCCAAGACAGCTATACAAACATTCAAATGCCCAATTCTCCATTGCTCAATAGACTTAAGCTGCCATTCCTATCAGCATCTTCCTTTAAGACTTTGCCAACAATATGTCAAAGCAGGAAATGGTGGTGCATGAGACAGCGTCCATTATAATCAACAAATTTATTCAACAGCACCATCTTCACCTGAAAGTTCAATTGATAACACCACACTTCTATCGCAGCTAATGTTTGCTTTTCAAATACTTCAATAAAAAGCTCTATCAATCTCAAAGTGAAGATTCATCAGTGCACGATGAGACATTTCAAACACCAACAAGATTGTGCTCAAAGTTTTCAATCTAGGCAACTAAAATTGTAAACAAGAGGCAACAAGCATTCAATAATTGCCATCAGTTGAACAATCTCCTATTAGAAAGCATTATCAGCACAAAAGGAGAAAGAACCGTTTTCAACCAAGAAAGCTAAACCAAAGTCATACAACACAAGTGGGACTCTTTTGTACACTTCCATGTCAGTGGACTGAAAATACAATCAACCACAGTCATGTGAAAAATAAAACAATTGTCTGGGACACCGTGGCACAACAAATTACATGATAAAATGTGAATAAATACATCCAAAAAAATCCAGGTTTCAGAAACAGTGGGAATTACTATCATCCAAGTTGGTGCTGGTCCATGGCAACAGAAAAAATGCTCCAGAGTATTAAATCACAAATTGCTCAACATGAATATCAGGTTATAACGTGTAAGGAGATCTACACACCAGTAATTGCTGTCTTGGGAACAGTTGGTACACCTGATGGTGTCATTGCTGTTGGCCCAATGTAGTGAAGCAAATTTGAAACAATGTTAATCTACCCATCACATAAATTAATTTCAGGTGACAGGGATGCTAAAAACAATACTCACCACTGACGGTAGTCGCTGAAGTTGTAGGTCTTCCAGTTCCTCTGAATGGTGTCGGCCCTAAAGAGAAGCAGAATTTGTACAGAATATTTATTCATTACTGCTGCAATTATTTCCCAAGATTTTTTGTTCATCTTAGTATCACTATGTCAGTCAAAGTCTCTGGTGGCAAAAGGTTTCACATTGGTAAGGAAAAAGAAAAATATTCATACGCAAAGTACAAAGTTAATCATTCCCTTTCACAAATCAGTGCTTGCCATTCAGAGCAGTTCCTCGATCAAGTTGCCTTCAAAACCCAGCTACTTTTCAGGCAATTACAAAATATTCAACATGGGGCCGATTTTATCATTTTGATTCAAAGTGCTGAATCTGGGAGTGTTTCAGATCTGACTTTTAGACCCATTCTCTGGCGCACAAATATGCACCCTGCCTGAAAAAAAAGCAGCGATTCTGAATTGTGCTGCAGAGGCACATGGGTAGGGCTTAACACACCTGAAACACTGCTGCTCCAATCGGAGCTTTCAACTGCACATGCATAGTAAAGAAAATAGAAAAGTGCTCCCCTGCCACATCACTCTTGGGCCACAATAATGTCTCCCCCAGCCCCCACAGAAATTGCCCCACCCCCTTATCCCGCTAGCCCCCTCCCACAACTCAGACTGATCGTGGCTGTCTGTCCTCCTCCTCCCTCCCACTGATCATACGCAGAATGGCAGCAGACCTCCCCTTCACATCCCCCCCCCACCGATACCATGCAGAATTGCAGAGAACCCCCTTCTCCCCCACCAATCACACGCAGAGTGGCAGTGGACCCCCCCTTCACCAACCACCCTACCAACAGCACGCAGAATGGCAGCGAACCCCTTTCTCCCCAACCGATCACACGCAGAGTGGCAGTGGGCACTCCCTGCCCTCACCCACCACCAGAGAGCGATCTGACCTACCTCCACTCACCACCCCTGCCACCAGGGAGCAATCTGACCCACCTCCCTCCTTCACCCCCCACTAGAGAGCCATCTGACCCACCTTCATCCCCCTCCCTCCCACCACCACCACTACTGATCTGAGTTAGAGATCTGCCAGAAGCTCTGAACTAACCTCCTCAGAAGCTGCAGTGCCAGAATTGGACCTTTGTGGACCATGTCTGTTTTGTGTCAGATCTGGATGGGTGAATGCGGTGGTAAAGAGGGAAACGCCAGTAAGTTTGACATGCAGTCCATTAAGTCAATTTAAATACATGCAAATGCATTTAAATTGACATCACACCCGTTTTGGGCATAGTGCCAACGGCGGCCATTTTAGGCCATTGCTAAAGGGGGGGGATGGGTGCAGAGGCAGTCATGGATCGTGTTATCAAGTCCAACTTTACTAAGAAAATGGGCCCAACTTGATGGTAAAATTGGGCCCATGCTGTCAGCAAATGTGGCATTAACCTTTTTCAAATGATTTTGACGTTATTTGCCAGTAAAAGTTAAATTTTAAAGGTGACTAAATATTTCCGAAGAGCACAGTGTGCCATTCAAAAATTCCACTGAATTTCCAATCAGGAATTCATTATGATATTGAAAGTTACAGTTTTGAACTTATTCTGCTGGAGGGAACAATTATGTCTGTCTGTCTGCATATAAATTTCATCAGCAACGTCTATCATACTGCTGAATCAATATAAAGGACTCTTTATTTTGAGGTGAAGGAACAGCTCTCCAAAAGCTCGTGATAGAAAATAAACCTTATGGACTTTAACCAGGTGTTGTGAGACATCTTACTACGCCCAGCCCAGTCCTACGCCTTTCTACTCCAAAACACAAGGCAACCACAGACAAATGGTAGAGTTAAAAATCATGAAGAGCACAAAATTAACAGCAGCTCTTAACGTGAAAGAAGCTCTGCTCACCAGTAATTTTGCTCTCTGAAACAGGAAGAGTACCTGTCACAGTCATTGCTGTCGGTCCTAGGGAGCAAAGGTAATATCAATCAATATTAGGCCATGAAGTATACACATTAGTTTGATGTGGCGAATACGATAAAACCAATACTTACCACTGATGGTGGTCTCTGAAGTTGTTGGTCCGCCAGTTCCTGCAGCTGTTGTTGGCCCTAAACAGCACAGAAATTGGTACAGAATATTTATTCACTACGACTGCAATTCATTCCCAAGGAAATGTTTAGTTTTAAGCATCATTATGTTAGCCAAATTCGCAATAGAATTAAACTGCTGTCAGCAAACTGAATGATAAATTTCTCAGCAAGTTTGAGATGTTGTTTGCTTGTGAAAGCTCATTTTAAAGTTTCGTCAACATGATTAATCTTTGAATCAATAAAATGTGTTCTCAAATTTCTCCCTGAAAAAGTCACATTTCATGTATTAATTTCTTGATAACCTGCACTTTGCATTCACCTCTTCTGAAGAAATATTTTGAGTGTTTTTCCATGAAGAAATTTCAGATTTCAGGACCATAATATTCCAGAATCAAAAGAAAAGACTATATTGATTTCTGCACTATACAAATTAGATACTTTCAAGGCTGACCTTTCACTCTCAGAATTAACAGACATTCTTATACTCATCAAAATGCCAGTTGTCTCACCCATCATAATTCATAAATAAATGGATATAGCTTCTAAAATGAATGGCAGCAATTTCCTAGGTCTCAGAATTCAAACGCAAGATACAAATAAATACTTCAAATGTCAATATAGGCTACAAAAAACAAATTTTCCATTGCTCATTACAGGTTGGACAGTTTTGCTTGTTACTAACTTTTTTAAGAAAAAGTATGCTACCATTCATATTTTCAAGCTGCCAACAGGGACACGTCGGGCAGCTGGCATTATAACCAATAATCTTATTCAATAACACCATCTTCTTTTAAATGTTTTAACTGATAATGTCAGACATCTACTAAATCAAGCAACAGTTAATATTCCAGCTCCTGTTCTCTGAAAAGTTCTTTCAGTCTCAACATAAACATGCATCAAGTAGCAGTTATACAAGTAAATCAACAACATGCCAGTGCTCACAGTTTCTAATCTGAGATGTAAGACGATACAAATGCTTAAATTACGTATTGAGAGTCAATCCTATCTGTTGAAACTTTTCCCATCAGAAAACATTACCAGTACAAAGTAGAAAGAAGCACAAGAAGACGCTTCCCAAAAGCAATATGGAACAATCAACTGCTACACATTTATACCTTTCCATCTGAATGCACTGAAAATACAGTGAACTGCAATGATACACCAACAACATGTCCCTTGCCTGGGACACCCTGGCAGCACAAACATCATATGACACTGAGAATACATTCAATCATTGCTAATCACAGTTTCAGAAACTGAATAACTGTCCTGCTATCCGGTGTGGATCTGGTTTAACTGCAGACACATGGAGGAGTTAAAAGTCACAAATAGCACAACACTAACAGCAGCTTATAGCATGAAGTAGCTCTGCTCACCAGTGATTCTGCTCTCAGAAACAGGAAGTGTACCTGTCACAGTCATTGCTGTTGGCCCTAGGAAGCAAAGATAACATCAAACCATACGAGTTAAAAGAATACAAACTAATTTGACGTGGTGAGTACAATAAAACCGTAACTCACCACTGATGGTGGTCTCTGAAGTTGTTGGTCCTCCAGTTCCTGCAGTTCTTGTTGGCCCTAAACAGCACAGAAATTTGGACAGAGTATTTACTCACTACTACTGCAATTCATTTCCAAGGAAATGTCTATTTATAAGCACCATAATCAAATTCTGATCAAGGACTTGCTTGCAGAATAGTAAGAACAAAAAGGATCCTTAATCAATCTAGAGTATCAGCAATAATTCCCTCACTCAAATTCTGAGATTTCTCTTCAGAACAGTTCCTCAGCCATGTTGTCAGACGGAAAAACAATATCATACACAACATTAAATTTCAACAAGTTTGAGAAGTGGTTTGCTGTTGAAAGCTAATTTTTAAAGGTTCCAAAAAAATGATTTGTCATTGAATCAGTAAAATGTGTTTTCAAATTCTCATTAAAAAGTCGCATTATCTGCACTTTGCTTTCATTCCCTTTGAAGCAATTACGTTGTCTGTTTTTCTGTTATGAATTTCATATTTAAGAGCCATAATATTCCAGAACCAAAAAAAGGCTATGGGCCCTATTTTATCATTTTGATTCTAAGTGCTGGGTGGACTTGAAACTGGGAGTATTTCAGATCCAACTTTTAGACCCGTGCTGAGGCACCCTCATACACACACTTCCTGCAAAAGTATCAGCGAGTTCAAATTGTGCTGCAGAAGCCTGTGGGCGGTGTTTAATGCGACTAAAATCCTGCAGCTCTGTTCGGTGCCTCCAAGTGCGCATGCTTAGAAAAAAAATGAAAGAATGCTGCTCCACTGCCACATCTCTCCCGGGCCAGATAATGCCTCCCCCATCCCCCACAGACACTGCCCCACCCTCACAACATTACTGATTCTCTTAACCCTCCCACCCGCCTTCGCTATCCAGACCAATTGTGGGCCTCTCCCTGTCAACCAACCCCCCGCCCCCCCCACTTCTCCCCTGCCCCATCACTGATCTTGGGCAGAATGGCAGCAGACCCCAATTTACCCCCTCTGATTGCAGACATAGTGGCAGTGGATACCCTTCCCCTCCATTGATCTCAAGCAAAGAACCGTTGGACGCTAGGCATTTACCTCCTCACTAACCCTCAATTGTGCAAAGAGGCCCTGGAAAGGTTTTAAAGTCCTTTCCCACACTTATACTTTGGTTTTTTTCAATGTGGTGGATGGTGTATTTATTTATTTATTTACTAGTGGCACAGGTAGGCTTACATTAATGCTGCATTCATTTTAAAATTCACATCCATTTATTTGCATGAATGATGATAGGTAAAGCGCTTTGAGGAGTACGATAATGCTTCTTTCTTCTGAAAATGAAGGATCAGTATTTATTCACTACTACTGCAATTCATTTCCAAGGAAATGTTTATTTATAAGCACCATAATCAAATTCTCATCAAGGAATTGCTTGCACAATAGTAAGAACAAAAAGGATCCTTAATCAATCTAGAGTGTCAGCAATAATTCCCTCACCTCAAATTCTGAGATTTCCCTTCAGAATGGTTCCTGAATAGGACTTAAATGGAGCATGTCTGTTTCACGCAAATTCTGGATGGGCAAACGCTGTGGTAAAGGGGGAACTACCGGTAAAGTTAGGTAGGCAGCCCATTAAGTCAATGTAAATGCATGCAAATGCATTTAAATGGCAATCGCGTCTCTTTTGGGCACGGTCTTGATCACGACCATGTTCAGGCCTTGGTAAAGGGAGAACTGTCATGGAGGTGGGATTGCACTACTCACCTCACACCCAACTTTACCAAATATTCATGCCCGAAAATGAATGCAATGCAATGGTAAAATCGAGCCCTATATTGATTTTGGCATTCTACAACTTAGATACGTTTGATCCTGATCCTTCATTTTCAGGAGAAAGAAGCATTATCATTCTCCTCAAAGCGCTTTACCTATCATCATTCATGCAAATAAATGGATATGAATTTTAAAATGAATGGCAGCAATTTCTTAGGTCTCCAAAATGCAAATGCACGATTCAAATAGACAGGCTTTCAATTTCAATATGTCCTTCCAAAATAGATATACAGACATTCAAATCCCGGATTCTCTGTTGTTCAATACGCTTAGGACTGCCTTTCCTATCAGCATTTTCCTTTAATTTTAAGATTTTGCCAACAATTCTGTCAAAACAGGAGACAGTGGCACTTGAAGTGGTTTACATTATAATCAACAAATTTATTCACTAGCACCATCTTCACCTGCATGTACAATTGATAATGCCAGACTTGTTCTATTTCAGCTAATGTTCACTTTCCAATTACTTCCTCAATTAAAAGCTCTATCAATCTCAACATAAAGTTTCATCAACGCACAGTAAAATATTTCAAATACCAACAAGGTTGTGCTCAATGTTTCCTATATAGGCAATTATATTGAAAACAAGAGACAACAAGCATTCACTAATTGCTATCAGTTGAGCAAGTTCCTATCAGAGAGCATTATCAACACAAAAGGACAAAGAATCACATTCAACAAGAAAGTACTTGCTAAAGCAAAGTTAAACAACACAAGTGAGACTCGTTTGGGTACTTTCGTGTCAATGGACTGAAAACATTGTCAACTTCAATCAGGCCAACAATAAGATTGCTGACTGGGACGCTACTGTAGAACAAATTACATGCAACAGTGCAAATAAATACACCCATCATTACTCTTCATTTCAGAAACAATGGCAGTTACTATCATCTGAGTTGGTGCTGGTCTAAGGTAACAGAAAAAAATGCTGCAGAGTATTAAATTGACATGAATATCAGGTTATGATGTGTAAGGAGATCTACTTACCAGTAATTGCTGTCTCAGGAACAGCTGGTACACCTGATGGAGTCATTGCTGTTGGTCCGATGTAGTGGAGCAAATTTGAAACAATATTAATCAACTAAGCAAATAAATTAATTTCAGGCAACTAGAATCAATACTCACCACTGACGGTAGTCTCTGTAGTTGTAGGTCTTCCAGTTCCTGCCATTTAGTGTTGGTCCGAAAGAGAAGAGGAATTTGTACAGAATATTTATTAGTTACACTGCAATTGTTTCCCAAGATGTGTTTTAGACATTATCATTCCGTCAGTCAAAGCCTCAAGTGGCAAATGATTCCACATTGCGAAGGAAAAAGGAAGATATCCATATGCAAACTACAAAATTAATCTTTCCCTTCCACAAATGCAGCACTTACCAGTTGGAACTGTTGCTTGACAAAGCTGCTTTCAAAAACCAGCTACTTTTCCGGCAATTACAAAAAATTCAATGTGGTGTCAGCAAATGTGGCATTAGATTTTCTCAAAATTATTTGCATGTCGTTTGTCAGTAAAAGTTAAATTTTAAAGGTGATTCAATCATTTATTTCCCATAAAGTGTGTCATTCAAAAATCCCACGGAACAAGTGCCATTTCCAATCAGGAATTCATTATGATATAGAAATTTATTGCTTTGAATTTATTCTGTTGGAAGGAATAATTATGTCTGTCTGCATATAAATTGCATATAATAGCAAGATCTATCATACTGCAGAATCAATATAAAAGACTCTGTCAGTCTGCAAGTTTACAAATGAAGTGCTTTTCAGTAGGTTTTTCAATCACAGACCATGCATTATTGTACATCTCAAATCTCCAGGTGCCTTACCAATCATCATTCATGCAAATCAATAGATTTAGCAATCTAAAATCAACAGCACCAAAATCTTAGCTCTTCAAATTGCAAATTTAAATTTCAATATACGCTTCCAAAACAGCAATGCAGAATGTTAAAAACATCTTCCAGTGCTCATTAAAGATGGACAGCCTGCTTTGTTACATTCTTTTCAAATTCACAAATGCTGCCATTAATGATGTCAAGCAGACTTCACGGACACAATCTACATTATAATCAATAATCATATTCAATAACACTGTCCTCTTCTGGACATTATAATTGAAAATACAAGACATCTACTCTATCAGGTAGCACTAATTCCTATCTGTTGTCCAGTTTCCCATCAGAAACTATAATCAGAAAAAAGCAGAAACAAGCACATTCAACCAAGATGCTCATCAAAAGCAATATGAAACAACTCAACTGATACACAATCAAACCCTTCTATCTGAATGGACTGAAAATACAGTGGACTGCAATGACACACCAACAACACGTCCCTTGCCTGGGACACCTTGGCAGTGCAAACATCGTATGACACTGAGAATACATTCACTCTTTGTTAATTTCAGTTTTGGAAACTATCTGACTGACTGCCCTGCTACCTCATGCAGGTCCAATGTATGGTAAAGTTAAAAATCACAAGTAGCACAAAACGAACAGCAGCTTATAAGATGAAAGAAGCTCTGCTCACTAGTAATTCTGCTCTCAGAAACAGGAAGTGTACCTGTCACAGTCATTCCCATTGGCCCTAGGGAGAAGAGATAATATGAAACAAGATGAGTCCATGAAAAATACAAATTAATTTCATGTGGTGAATACTATAAAACCAAAACTCACCACTGATGGTGATCTCTGAAGTGGTTGGTCCTCCAGTTTCTGCAGTTCTTGTTGACCCTAAACAGTACAGACGTTTGGACAGAGCATTTATTCACTACGACTGCAATTCATTTCCAAGGAAATGTTTACTTATAAGCATTGTTATCTTAGTCAAATTCTTAACCAGGAATTGCTGGCACCTCAGTAAGAATCAAACATGACCCATAAATTATCTTGCAAATCAGCAATAATTCTCTCACTCAAATTCTGGGGTTTCCCTTCAGGACAGTTCCTCAGGAATGTTGACTGAAGGAATAACAGTATCATTGACCTGCTCTCAGCAACACACCGTTAAATTTCACAAGTTTCAAATGTTGTTTGCTTGTGAAAGCTAATTATTCAAGATTCTGAAACATTATTATGACAATGTGAATTAATACACCCATCATTACTCCCAGTGTCAGAAACAATGGGAGTTACTGTCATCCGAGTTGTTGCTGGTCCAAGTTAACAGAAAAATGCTGCAGAGTATTAAATTACAAATAGCTCAAAATTAATATCAGGTTTTGATTTGCAAGGGGATCTACTCACCAGTAATTGATGTCTTGGGAACAGTTGGTACACCTGATGGAATCATTGCTGTTGGCCCTAAGTAGAGGAGCAAATTTGAAACAATATTAATCTACCCATCAAATATTAATTTCAGTTGATGTGAATGCCAAAAAGACTCACCACTGGCAGTAGTCTCTGAAGTTGTAGGTCTTCCAGTTCCTATGAATGGTGTCGGCCCTAAAGAAAAACAGAATTTGTACAGTGTATTTATTCAATACTGCTGCAATTGTTTCCCAAGATTTTTTGTTCTTCTTGACATCATTATGTCAGTCAAAGCCTTGAGGGACAAATGGTTCCACATTGCAAAGGAAAAAGGAAAATATCCACAGGCAAATTAGAAAATTAATCATTCCCATCCACAAATGCAGCGTTTGTCATTCAGAACAGTTCCTCGGCCAAGCTGTCTTCAAAAACCAGCTACTTTCAGGTAATTACAAAAAATTCAACATGGAGTCAGCAAATGTAGCATTAAATTTTCTCAAAATGATTTGGATGTTATTTGCCAGTAAAAGTTAAATTTTACAGCTGACTAAATCATTTGTTTTCCAAAGAATAAAGTTTGTCATTCAAAAACCCCACTGAACAAGTGGCATTTCCGATCAGGAATTCATTATGATACTGTAATTATGAAACTGTAATTTACTGCTTTGAATTTATTCTGCTGGAAGGAATAATTATGTCTGTCTGCATATAAATTTCACCAGCGAGGTCTATCATACTGCCAAATCAAAATAAAAGGCTCTGTCATTCTGCAACCATAGAAATGAGGTGCTTTTCAGCAGGCCTTTCGGTCACAGACAAACCAGGCATTATTGTACATCTCAAATCTCCTGTTGCCTTACCAATCATCATCCATGCAAATAAATGGATTTAGTCATCTAAGATCAACAGCACCAGAATCCAAGCTCTTCAAAATGTTAATGAAAATATGTCAAATTTTAAATTTCAATATAAGCTTCCAAAAAAGCAACGCATAAGGTCAAAACCAGAACTATCCAGTCCTCATTAAAGTTTGGACAGTATTTCTTATCACTATTTTTTTTTAATTCACAAGTGCTGCCATTCCTGGTCTCAAGAGGACTTCATGGACACAACCTACATGATGATCTATAATCATATTCAATAACACTGTCCTCTTCCAAACGTTATAACTGATAGAGTAGATGTCTTGCATTATCAGGTAGCGCTTAATATTCCAATTTCCGTTCAATGAAAAGCTCTGTCAGTGTCAACATGAATATGCATCAATTGTAGTCATGATGTGGAGATGCCAGCGTTGGACTGGGGGAAACACAGTAAGAAGTCTGACAACACCAGGTTTAAGTCCAACTGATTTATTTGATAGTAAATTCACAAGCGTTCGAGGGTCCCCTCTTCATCAGGTGAATGGAGAGTTCTGGTCTCAGACAGTACATATAACAGCACAGTAATCTGTAAACTGTCTGTGATGTTAAATGTACTGTCTGAGGCCAGAACTCTTCTTTCACCTGACGAAGAGGGGAACCTCAAAAGCTTGTGAGTTTACTATCAAATAAATCGGTGGGACTTAAACCTGGCATTGTCAGACTTCTTACTATGCATCAATTAGCAGGCAAGTGAAACACCAACACGCATGTGTTTACAGTTTCTGCACTGAGAAGCAAAATGTGTACAAATACTGAAATGAAGCGATCACTAATTCCTACCTGTTGACCATTTTCCCATCAGGACAAAGCCAAAACAAGCACATGCAAAGAAGATGATGTTTACCAAAAGCAATATGGAACAATTCAACTGATACACATTCAAACCCTTCCATCTGAATAGACGGAAAATTCAGTGAACTGCAATGACGGACCAACAACATGTCCCTTCCCTGGGAGACCTTGGCATCACAAACATTGTATGGCATTGAGGATACATTCATTCTTAATCACAATTTCAGAAACTATCTGAGTGACTGCCCTGCTTCCTGGTGCGGGTCCAACATAACTGTAGACCAATGGTAGAGTTAAAAATCACAAATAGCACAAAACTAACAGCAGCTTATAACATGAAAGAAGCTCTGCTCACCAGTAATTCTGCTCTCAGAAACAGGAAGCGTACCCGTCACAGTCATTGTTATTGGGCCTGGGGAGCAGAGGTAATATGAAATAACATTAGTCCAGGAAGCACACAAATTGATTTCATGTGGTGAGTGCAATAAACCAAAACTCACCACTGATGGTGGTCTCTGAAGTTGTTGGTCCTCCAGTTCCTGCAGTTATTGTTAGCCCAAAACAGCATGACAATTGATACGGATTATTTATGTATTATGCTGCGATTTATTTCCAAGGAAATGTTTAATTATAAGCATCAATATCTTAGTCAAATTCTTAACCAGGCATTGCTTGCACCTCAGTAAGACTCAAATATGATCCATAAACGATCTTGCAGATCAGCAATAATTCCCTCACTCCAATTCTGAGGTTTCCCTTCAGAACTGTTCCTCAGCCAGGCAACAATGTAATTGACCCGCTGTCAGCAACACAACATTAAATTTCACAAGTTTCTAATGTTGTTTCCTTGTGAAAGCTAATTCTTTCAGGCTCTGAAATATTATTGTGACAACAAGAAATTACACCCATCTTCGTTTCAGAAACAATGGGAGTTACTATCATCGAGTTGGTGCTGGTCCAAGGTATCAGAAAAAATGCTGCAGAGTATTAAATCACAAATTCCCCAACATGAATATCAGGTTATAATGTGTAAGGAGATCTACTCACCAGCAACTGCTGTCTTGGAAACAGTTGGTACACCTGATGGAGTCATTGCTATTGGCCCGATGTAAGCGAGCAAATTTGAAACAATATTAATCTACCCATCAAATAAATTAATTTCAGATGACAAGGATGCCAAAAACAATACTCACCACTGACTGTAGTCGCTGAAGTTGTAGGTCTTCCAGTTCCTGTGAATGGTGTCGGCCCTAAAGAAAAGCAGAATTTGTACAGAATGTTTATTCACTACCATTGAAATTGTTTCCCAAGATATTTCATTCATCTTAGCATCATTATGTCAGTCAAAGCCTCAAGTGGCAAATGGTTCCACATTGCAAAGGAAAAAGGAAAGTATTGGTTTGCAAACTACAAAATTAATCATTCCCTTCCACAAATGCAGCGCTCACCATTCAGAACAGGTCCTTGACCAAGTTGCTTTGAAAAACCAGCTACTTTTCAGATAATTACAAAAAATTCAACATGGGGTCAGCAAATGTGGCATTAAATTTTCTCAAAATTATTTGGATATTATTTGCCACTGAAAGTGAAATTTTAACATGGACTAAATCATTTATTTTCCAGAGAATAATGTATGTCTTTCAAAAATCTCACAGGTGACATTCCTGATCAGGAATTCATTATGATATTGAAATTTACAGCTTTGAATTTATTTTGTTGGAAGGAAAAATTATGTCTGTATGCCTGCATATAAATTTCACCAGCAAGATCTATCACACTGCCAAACCAAAATAAAAGACTCTGTCATTGTGCAAATCGACAAATGAGGTGTTTTCCATTCGGCCTTTCGGTCACAAACAAACCATGCATTATTCTACATTTCAAATCTCTTGATCCCTTACCAATCATCATTCATGTGAATAAATGAATTTAGTGACCTAAAGTTAATAGCACCAATATCTTAGTCAAATTCTTAACCAGGAATTGCTGGCACCTCAGTAAGACTCAAACATGATCCATAAATTATCTCGCATATCAGCGATAATTCCCTCAGCCCAATTCTGAGGTTTCCCTTCAGAACAGTTCCTCAGCTAGGCAACAATATCAGCGACCCGCTGTCAACAACACAACATTAAGTTTCACAAGTATCTAATGTTGTTTCCTTGTGAAAGCTAATTATTACAGGCTCTGAAATATTATTGTGACAATGAGAAAGTGCACCATCTTTGTTTCAGAAACAATGCGAGTTACAATCATCCGAGTTGGTGCTCTTCAAAATGCAACTATAAATACATCAGATATTAAATTTCAATATAAGCTTCTAAAACAGCAATGCAGAATGTCAAAACCAGAATCTACCAGCGCTCATTAATGTTTAGAAAGTCTTCCTTAGTACTATCTTTTCAAATTCACAAATGCTGCAACTCACGGTCTCAAGTTGACTTCAAGGGCATGCCGCAAAACATTATCATTAATAAGCATATTCAATAACAACGTCCTCTTCTGAATGTTATAATTGATAATGCAACACATCTACTGTGTCACGTAGCATTTACTATTCCAATTTCCATTCAGTGAAAACCTCTTTCGTCTCAACATGAACATACATCATTTAGAAATGCGGAATGTGAACCACCAAAATGCATGTCTTTACAGCTTCTGCATTGACAAGCAAATGTGAAGTACAGAAATCACTAATTCCTATCTGTTAACCATTTTACCATCAGGACAAAGCAAAAACAAGCACAATCAAACAAAAAGATGCTTACTGAAAGCAATATAGGACAACCAAACTGGTGCACATTCAAACCCTTCCATCTGAATGGACAGAAAATACAGCGAACTGCAATGACGCACCAACAACATGTCCCTTGCCTTGGACACCTTGGCATTGCAAACATTGTATGGCACTGAGAATACATTCAATCATTGTTAGTTACATTTTCAGAAACTATCTGAGTGACTGCCCTGCTGCCTAGTGCAGGTCCAACGTAACTATAGACCCACAGAAGCATTAAAAATCACAAATAGCACAAAACTAACAGCAGCTTACAATTTGAAAGAAGCTCTGCTCACCAGTAATTCTGCTCTCAGAAATGGGAAGTGTACCTGTTACAGTCATTGCCATTGGCCCTAGAGAGCAGAGATAATATGAAACAACATTAGTTCATGAAGCACAAAAATTGATTTAATGTGGCATGTACGATAAAACCGAAACTCACCACTGATGGTGGTCTCTGAAGTGGTTGGTCTTCCAGTTCCTGCAGCTCTTGTTGGCCCTAAACAGCACAGACATTTGGACAGAGTATTTATTCACTACTACTGCAACTCATTTCCAAGGAAATGTTTAATTATAAGCATTATTATCTTAGTCAAATTCTTAACCAGGTATTGCTTGCGCCTCAGTACGGATCAAACATGACCCAGAAACTATCGTGCAGTTCAGCAATAATTCTCTCACTCAAATTCTGAGGTTTCCCTTCAGAACAATTCCTCAGGCATGTTACCTGAAGGAATAACAATATAATTGACCTGCTCTCAGCAACACAATGTTAAATTTCACAAGTTTCAAATATTGTTTGCTTGTGAAAGCTAATTATTCAAGGTTTTTAAATATTACTGTGACAATGTAAATGAATACATACATCATTACTCTTCATTTCAGAAACAACAGGATTTACTATCATTCTAGTTGATGCTGGTCCAACTTAAGAGAAAAATGCTGCAGAGCATTAAGTTACAAATAGCTTGAAATTAATATGAAGTTCTAACATGTAAGAAGATCTACTCACCAGTAACTGCTGTCTCAGGAACAATTGGTAGACCTGACGAAATCATGGCTGTTGACCCTAAGGAGTGGAGCAAATTTGAAGCAATATTAATGTACCCATCAAATAAATTAATTTCTGGTGACGAGGATGCCGAAAACAATACACACCACTGACGGTAGTCTCTGAAGTTGTAGGTCTTCCTGTTCCTCTGAATGGTGTCGGCCCTAAAGAGAAGCAGAATTTGTACAGAATATTTATTCATTACGGCTGCAATTGTTTCCCAAGATTTTTTATTCATCTGAGCATCATTATGTCATTCAAAGCTTCAAGTGGCAAATGGCTCCACATTGGGAAGGAAAAAGGAAAATATCCATTCACTAACTACAAAGTTAATCATTCCCTTCCACAAATGCGGCGCTTACCATTCAGAACAGTTCCTTGACCAAGTTGCCTTCAAAAACCAGCTACTTTTCAGGAAATCACAAGAAATTCAACATGAAGTCAGCAAATATAGCATTAAATTTTCTCAAAATGATTTGGATGTTATTTGCCAGTAAAAGTGAAATTTCAAAGCTGACTAAATCATTTGTTTTCCAAAGAATAAAGTGTGTCTTTCAAAAATCCCACTGAACAAGTGGCATTTCTGATCAGGAATTCATTATGATATTGAAATTTACTGCTTTGAATTTATTCTGCTGGAAGGAATAATTGTGTCTGTCCATCTGCATATAAATTTCACCAGCAAGGTCTGTCATACTGCCAAATTTAATAAAAGATTTGTCATTCTGCAAGGCTACAAATAAGGGCTTTCCAGTAGGTTTTTTGGTCACTGATAAACCATGCATTATTGTACATCTCAAATCTCCAGATGCCTTACCAATGATCATTCATGTGAATAAATGCATTTAGTGATCTAAAATCAATAGCACCAAACTCCGAGCTCTTCAAAATGGAAATGAAAATATGTTAAATTTCATATTTCAATATATGCTTCCAAAACAGCAATGCATAAGGTCAAAACCATGATCTTCCACTGCTCATTAAAGTTTGGACAGTCTGCCTTATTCCTTACTATCTTTTTAAATTCATAAATGCTGCCATTCACGGTCTCAAGCGGACTTTACGGACACAACCTACAGTATAATCAATAATCAAATTCAAATACACTGCCCTCTTTCAAACATTATAATTGATAATGCAAGTCATCTACTCTATCAGGTAGCATTTATTATTCCAATTTCCATTCACTGAAAAGCTCCTTCAGTGTCAACATGAATATGCATCAATTAGCAGGTAAATGAAAAGCCAACATGCACGTGTTTACAGTTTCTGCACTGAGAAGCAAATGTATACAAATACTGAAATAAAGCCATCACTAATTCCTATCTGTTGAACATTTTACATTCAGCACAAAGCAAAAACAAGCGCGTTCAAACAAGAAGATGCTCACCAAAAGCAATATGGAACAACTCAACAGGTACACATTCAAAACTTTCCATCTGAATGGACTGAAAATACAGTGAACTGTAATGACACACCAACAACATGTCCCATGCCTGGGACACTCTGGGATTGCAAACGTTGTATGGCACTGAGAGTACGTTCAATCATTGTTAATCACAGTTTCAGAAACTATCTGAGTGACTGCCCTGTTACCTGGTGCAGGTCCAACATAACTATAGGCCTATGGTAGAGTTAAAAAACACAAATAGCACAAAACTAACAGCAGCTTTTAACATGAAAGAAGCTGTGCTCACCAGTAATTCTGCTCTCAGAAACAGGAAGTGTACCTGTCACAGTCATTCCCATCGGGCCTAGGGAGCAGAGATAATTGGAAACAAGGTGAGTCCATGAAGCAGACAAATTAATTTTATGTGGTGAGTACGATAAACTGAAACTCACCACTGATGGTGGTCTCTGAAGTGGTTGGTCCTCCAGTTCCTGCAGTTCTTGTTGGCCCTAAACAGCACAGACATTTGGACACAGCATTTATTCACTGCTACTGCAATTCACTTCCAAGGACATGTTTAATTATAAACATTGCTATCTTAGTCAAAATCTTAACCAGGAATTGCTTGCACTTCAGTAAGGATCAAACATGATCTATAAACTATCTCACAGATCAGCAATAATTCCCTCACAATTTCCCAAGATTTTTTGCTCATCTTAACATCATTATGTCAGTCAAAGCCTTGAGGGACAAATGGTTCCACATTGCAAAGGAAAAAGGAAAATATCCATAAGCAAGCTAGAAAATCAATCATTCCCTTCCACAAATGCAGCACCTACCATTCAGAACAGTTCCTCGACCAAGTTGCCTTCAAAAACCAGCTACTTTTCAGGCAATTACAAAATAATTCAACATGGAGTCAGCAAATGGAGCATTAAATTTCCCAAAATGATCTGTATGTTATTTGCCAGTAGAAGTGAAATCTTAAAGCTGACTAAATCACTTGTTTTCCAAAGAATAAAGTTTGTCTTTCAAAAATCCCACTGAACAAATGACATTTCCTATCAGGAATTCATTACAATATTGAAATTTACTGCTTTGAATTTATTCTGTCGGAAGGAATAATTATGCCTGTCCATCTGCACATAAATTTCACCAGCAAGGTCTATCATACTGCCGAATCAAAATAAAAGGTTCAGTCATTCTGCAAAGCTACAAATGAGGAGCTTTCCAGTAGGCTTTTCGGTCACAGACAAGCCACGCATTATTGTGCATCTCAAATCTCCGGATACCTTACCAATCATCGTTCATAGAAATAAATGCATTTAGCGATCTAAAATCAATGGCACCAAAATCCTGGCTCTTCAAAATGGAAATGAAAATGTGTTAAATATTAAATTTCAATACAAGCTTCCAAAATAGCAATGCAGAATGTCAAAACCAGGATCTTCCAGTGCTCATTAAAGTTTGGACAGTCTGCCTTACTATCTTTTTAAATTCATAAATGCTGCCATTCATGGATATCACGGACACAACCTACATTATAATCAATAATCATATTCAATAACACTGCCCACTTTCAAGCATTATAATTGATAATGCACGACATCTACTCTATGTAGTGTATGGTGTATGGTGTCGAAATTTGCTGATGACACCAAGATTGGTGGAACGGCAAATTGCGCGGAGGGTGTGGAGAGTCTGCAGGAGGATCTAGATATGCTGGGAGAATGGGCCAGGAAATGGCAAATGGAATGTAATGTTGGCAAGTGCGAGGTGGTCCACTTTGGTAGGAATAATGGTAGGAAGGACTATTACTTACGGGGCAAAAAACTGCAGCAGGCGACGGTGCAGAGGGACCTCGGGGTCCTTGTGCATGAGTCGCAAAAACCCAGCCTGCAGGTGCAGCAGGTGGTCAGGAAGGCTAATGGGATGCTGGCCTTCATAGCAAGGGGGATTGAATATAAAAGTAGGGAGGTCTTGCTGCGGCTGTATAGGGCATTGGTGAGGCCGCAGCTGGAGTACTGTGTGCAGTTTTGGTCGCCGTACTTACGCAAGGATATTTTGGCCTTGGAGGGAGTGCAGAGGAGGTTTACTAGGCTGATACCGGAGTTGAGGGTGTTGAGCTATGATGAGCTATGAGGAGAGGCTGAATAAACTAGGCTTGTACTCGTTGGAGTTTAGAAGAATGAGGGGAGATCTCATTGAGACGTACAAGATAATGAATGGGATGGATAGGATAGAGGTGGAGAGGCTCTTCCCGCTCAGAAAGGACAGTAGGGCTAGGGGGCACAGCCTCAAGATAAAGGGGGGGCGGTTTAGAACGGAGTTGAGGAGGAACTTCTTCACTCAAAGGGTGGTGAATCTCTGGAATTCTCTGCCCGTTGAGGTGGTGGAGGCTGCCTCGCTAAATATTTTTAAGACGCGGGTTGATGGGTTTTTGGTAAGCGAGGGGATTAAGGGTTATGGGGAGAGGGCGGGAATGTGGAACTGAGACATGACAGATCAGCCATGATCTTATTGAATGGCGGGGCAGGCTCGAAGGGCTGGATGGCCTACTCCTGCTCCTATTTCTTATGTTCTTATGTACTCTATCAGGTAGCTTTTATTATTCCAATTTCCATTCACTGAAAAGCTCCTTCAGTGTCAACATGAATATGCATCAATTAGCAGGCAAGTGAAACACCAACACGTATGTGTTTACAGTTTCTGCACTGAGAAGCAAATGTGTACAAAAATTGAAATAAACCAATCACTAATTCCTATCTGTTGAACATTTTACATTCAGCACAAAGCAAAAACAAGCACGTTCAAACAAGAAGATGCTGACCAAAGGCAATAGGGAACAACTCAAGTGATACACATTCAAACCCTTCCATCTGAATGGACTGAAAATACAGTGAACTGCAATGATGCATCAGTAACTGCAACAGTGAACTGCAATGATGCATCCCTTGCCTGGGACACCTTGGCAGCACAAACTTCATATGACACTGAGAATACATTCAATCGTTGTTCATCACAGTTTCAGAAACGAAGTGACTGTCCTGCTATCTGGTGTGGATCTGGTTTAACAGCAGACACATGGAAGAGTTAAAAGTCACAAATAGCACAACACTAATAGCAGTTTGTAGCACGAAGAAGCTCTGCTCACCAGTAATTCTGCTCTCAGAAACAGGAAGCGTACCTGTCACAGTCATTGCTATTGGTGCTAGGAAGCAGAGATAAGTTGAAACAACATTAGTCCACGAAGCACACAAATTAATTTAATGAGGCTGGTACAATTGCACCAAAACTCACCACTGATGGTGGTCTCTGAAGTGGTTGGTCCTCCAGTTCCTGCAGCTCTTGTTGGCCCTAAACAGCACAGACATTTGGACAGAATATTTATTCACTACTACTGCAATTCATTTCCAAGGAAATGTTTAGTTATAAGCATCATTATCCTAACCAAATTCTTAACCAGGAATTGCTTGCACCTCAGCAAGGATCAAACATGACCCATAAACTATTTCACAGATCAACAATAATTCCCTCACTCAAATTCTGAGGTTTCCCTTCAGAACAGTTCCTCAGCCATATTGCCTGAAGGAATAACAATATCACTGACCTGTTCTCAGCAAACACAACATGAAATTTCACAAGTTTCAAATCTTCCTTGCTTGTGAAAACTGATTATTCAAGGCTCTGAAATATTATTGTGACAATAAGAAAATACATCTGCCCGTTGAAGTGGTGGAGGCTACCTCGCTAAATATTTTTAAGACGCGGGTTGATGGGTTTTTGATAAGAGAGGGGATTAAGGGTTATGGGGAGAGGGCGGGAATGTGGAACTGAGCCACGACAGATCAGCTATGATCTTATTGAATGGCGGGGCAGGCTCGAAGGGCTAGATGGCCTACTCCTGCTCCTATTTCTTATTATGTTCTTATAATTCTTCAGGCCCAATTTTACCAACTATTTGCGCCCGTTTTCGGACATTAAATTGTGGTAAAGTCGGGTGTGAGGCCTTTATCGCGATCTGCATCCGAGTCCACGCAGATTGCCACTTTACCAAGAGTTGTGAATGGCAGGAATCCATTCCACATTTGCATGCATTTAAATTGAATTAATGAACCGCCCGCCCAATTCTATCAGCATTTCCTCTTTTACCACCGCGGTTACCAATCCAGAACATTGCTTTTAGGGACCTGCTGAATAAAAGCCTGAGTCAGGCGCTCCAGCCTCTGAAGAGTACGTTCAGTGTTTGCAATGGCTCTCCGACTCAGATCAGTGGTGGGGGTGGGGGTGGAGGCGGGCCAGATCATTCTCTGCTTGGAGTGGGGAGGAGGGGAGTGAGGTCAGATCGTTGTCTGGTTGGGAGGGGAGGAAGAGGAGGGGGGGTCAGATGTATCACGGGGGGAAGGGGGGTTTGATCATTGTCTGGTGGTGGGGGGGAGGGCTGATGGTTGTCTGGTTGTGGGGGGGGGGAGGGCTGATCGTTGTCTGGTGGTGGGGGGGGAGGGCTGTTCCTTGTTTGGTGCCGGGGGGAGGGCTGATGGTGGGGGGAGGCTGATCATTGTCTGATGGTGGTGGGGGGAGGAGATGGGTCAGATGTTCTTCTGTAGAGGAGGCGGAGTGAAGCCAGGCCATTTTCTGGATAGCTGGGGGGGAACTGATACAAGTTCGTTGTCGGGGAGGGGGGTGGTGGTGTGAGGCCAGATCGTTGTCTTGGGGAGTGGGAGGAGGGAGGAGGGAGGTGGGTCTCTTGTGGGGGGGGGGGGGGAGAAGGGGGTGCGGCAGATGGCAGATAGATCTCTTGTGGGGGAGCTAGGGGGGGTCCTCTGCCACTCAGTGGGAAATCAGTCGGGTGGGAGGGTTGCAGGGGTGGCGATCGGTCTGGGTAGTGGGGGGGTGGATAAGGAGGGTGGTGATGTGTGCGTGTCCTCCTTATCCACCCCCCCCACTACCCACACACATCACTGCCCCCGGTTATCCACCTGCCAACGAGATACATCTTACCTGCCTGCCTCCTCCCCAATCCAAGATCCAACCTCACTCCTGCTTTTCGCTCCCAGGCCCATTTCTCATCTTTCTGCAGCACAGGAGCAATTCCAATTTTTTTCTAACTGCGCAAGCACAGTTCAGAGCTCCTATGGTTCCCAAAGCGATAAGCCCTGCCCAGAACACGAATCGGACTGGAGATGGCTCAGAGCGGATGGGGGCGCCTGAAAGCAGATTTCAAAGTCAGATCCGTACTATGCCCAGAATCGGCACTTAGAATGAAAATGGTAAAATCAGGCCCTTCGTTTCAGGAACAATGGAAGTTACAACATCCAAGTCGGTGCTGGTCCAAGTTAACAGGAAAAATGCTGCAGAGTATTAAATTACAAATTGCTTAACATTAACACCAAGTTACAATGTGTAAGGAGATCTACTCACCAGTAATTGCTGTCTCAGCAACAGTTGGTACACCTGATGGAGTCATTGCTATTGGCCCCATGTAATCGAGCAAATTTGAAACAATATTAATCTACCAATCAAATCGATTAATTTCAGATGACAAAGATGCTAAAAGCAAGACTCACCAATGACAGTAGTCTCTGAAGTTGTAGGTCTTCCAGTTCCTGTGAATGGCGTTGGCCCTAAAGAGAAGCAGAATTTGTACACAATATTTATTCATTAACAGTGAAATTGTTTCCCAAGATTTTTTATTCATCTTAGCATCATTATGTCAGTCAAAGCCTCAACCGGTTCCACATTGAGAAGGAGAAAGGAAAATATCCATTCACTAACTGCAAAATTAATCATTTCCTTCCACAAATGCAGTGTTTACCATTCAGAACAGGTCCTCCACCAAGTTGCCTTCAAAAACCAGCTACTTTTCAGGCAATTACAAAACATTCAACATGGGGTCAGCAAATGTGGCACTAAATTTTCCCAAAATTATTTGGATATTATTAGCCAGTGAAAGTGAAATTTTAACAGTGACTAAATCATTTATTTTCCAAAGAATAACGTATGTCTTTCAAAAATCCCGCAGGTGACATTCCAGATCAGGAAATTATGATATTGAACTTTACTGCTTCAAACTTACTTTGTTGGAAGGAATAATTACGTCTGTATGTTTACATATAAATTTCACCAGCAAGGTCCATCACACTGCTGAGCCAAAACAAACGACTCTGTCATTCTGCAAATCTACAAATGCTTTGCATTCGGCCTTTCAGTCACAAACAAACCATGCATTATTGTACATCTCAAATCTCCTGATCCCTTACCAGTCATCACTGATGCGAATAAATGGATTTAGCGATCTAAAGTTAAGAGCACCAAAATCCTAGCTCTTAAAAACGCAAATGTAAACATATCAAATTTTAAATTTCAATATACACTTCTAAAACAGAAATGCAGAATGTCAAGACCAGATATACCAGTGCTCATTAATGTTTGGAAAGTCTTCCTTATTATTATCTTCCTTCAAGTTCACAAATGCTGCAATTCATGGTCTCAAGTTGACTTCAGGGGCATGCCGCACAACCTGCATCATCATTAATAATCATATTCAATAACACTGCCCTCTTCTGAATGCAGAGAACAAAGAACAAAGACAAAGAACGAAACAGCACAGGAAACAGGCCCTTCGGCCCTCCAAGTCTGCGCCGCTCATTGGTTCAAATAGACTATTCTTCTGTATCCCTCCATTCCCAGTCTGCTCACATGACTATCCAGGTAAGTCTTAACGATCCTAGTGCGTCCGCCACCACCAACCTGCTTGGCAGCGCATTCCAGGCCCCCACCACGCTCTGTGTAAAATACGTCCCTGAATGTTATAACTGATAATGCAAAACATCTACTGTGTCAAGTAGCACTTAATATTCCAACTTTCCTTCAATGAAAAGCTTTTTTGTCTCAGCATTAATATACATCCTATAGCAGTGAAGCAAGTGAAACTCCAAAACGCATGTCTTTACAGGTGATGCATTTTGGAAGGAATAATGCAGGGAGGAGTTACGTGATAAAAGGTAGACCGATTAAGAGTATAGAAATACAGAGGGACCTGGGAGAGCAGGTGCACAAGTCTCTGAAGGTGTCAACACAAGTCGAGAAGGTTGTGAAGAAAGCTTATGGAATGCTAGCCTTTATAGGAAGGGGTATAGAGTATAAGAGCTGCCGTCTAATGCATCAGTTGTACAGAACGTTGGTTAGACCGCATTTGGAGTACTGCGTCCAGTTCTGGTCACCTTACTACTGGAAGGACGTGGAGACCCTAGAGAGGGTGCAGAGGAGGTTTACCAGGATGTTGCCTGGCATGGAAGGACTGAGTTACGAGGAAAGGTTGGAGAAACTGGGGCTCTTCTCCTTAGAAAGACGGAGATTAAGGGGCGATATGATAGAGGTGTATAAAATACTGAAGGGAATAGATAGAGTCAACAGTGGTAGGCTTTTCCCTAGAGAGGTCACGATCTAAGGGTGAGGGGGGAGAAGTATAATTTGGATATGAGACGAAGGTTTTTCATGCAGAGGGTCGTGGGGGTATGGAACACGCTACCGAGTAGGGTGGTGGAGGCAGGCACATTGGACTTGTTTAAGGCTTACGTAGATAGACACATGAGCGAAACAAGGATGGAGGGTTATACTAGAGTGTATTAAATAGGGTCAGAGCCTCGGGACGACACCGGAAATGTAGTATTACATGTTAATGTTTTGTCTTTTTATTCCACAGGTGTTGGTCCACCTTGTTGTCAAACGAGGAGCATGCACACGGTGGGTCGTGCGTGGGCTGCTCTTGGAGGTTCCGGGAGTGGCCTAGTACTTCATGTCGTTGTGTGTGCTTAATCCTGGACCAGCAGACGGGCGCCACAACAGCTCAGTGACTATCACTGCTAGCTGTGCAGATACATGGATTTGGGCTTGCGTCTGTGGGAGTTTGCGCATTCTCCCTGTGGTTGCGTGGGTTTCCTCTGGGCACTCCAGTTTCCTCCCACACCCCAAAGATGTGCTCTGAGGCTGATTGGTGTACCAAATTGACACTATTCTCCCCTGAATCTGACTACATTAGGGGTTCCACTCACATACACAAAGGGCAGGGTAGGAGTAGGAAGATGCGGCGGTGCGGGCTCGTTGGGCCGAAGGGCCTGTTTCCCGTGCTGGGTTGTTCTTTGTTCTTTGTACAGCTTCTGCATTGAGAAGCAAATGTGTAGAAAAACTGAAATAAAGAAATCACTAATTCCTATCTGTTAACCATTTTACCATCAGGACAAAGCAAAAACAAGCACATTCAAACAAAAAGATGCTGACCAAAAGCAATATGGAACAATTCAACTGGTACACATTTAAACCCTTCCACCTGAATGGACTGAAAATATAGTGAACTGCAATGACGCACCAACAACATGAAACTTGCCAAGGACACCTTGGTATCACAAACATCGTATGACACTGAGAATACATTCAATCACTGTTAGTCACATTTTTAGATACTATCTGAGGGACTGCCCTGCTACCTTGTGCAAGTCCAACATAACTGTAGGCCTAGGGAAGGGTTAAAAATCAAAAATAGCACAAAACTAACAGCAGCCTTTAACATGAAAGAAGCTCTGCTCACCAGTAATTCTGCTCTCAGAAACAGGAAGTATACCTGTTGCAGTCATTCCCATTGGGCCTAGGGAGCAGAGATAATATGAAACAAGATGAGTCCATGAAGCACACAAATTGATTTAATGCGACAGTTATGGTAAAATCAAAACTCACCACGGATGGTGGTCTCTGAAGTGGTTGGTCCTCCAGTTCCTGCAGTTCTTGTTGGCCCTAAACAGCACAGACATTTGGACAGAGCATTTATTCACTACTACTGCAATTCATTTCCAAGCAAATGTTTAATTATAAGCATCGTTATCTTAGTCAAATTCTTTACCAGGAATTGCTTGCACCTCAGTAAGGATCAAACATGACCCATAAACATTCTCAAGATCAGCAATAATTCCCTCACTCAAATTCTGGTGTTTCCTTTCACAACAGTTCCTCAGGCATGTTGACTGAAGGAATAACAATATCATTGACCTGCTTTCAGTAACACAATGTTAAATTTCACAAGTTTCAAATGTTGTTTGCTTGTGAAAGCTAATTATTCAAGATTCCGAAATATTATTGTGACAATGTGAACTAACAGACTCATTATGACTCTCAGTGTCAGAAACAACTGGAGTTACTATCATCTGAAGTGTTGCTGGTCCAAGTTAACAGAAAAATGCTGCAGAGTATTAAAATTACAAATTGCTCAAAATTATCATCAGGTTATAATGTGTTAGAGATCTACTCACCAGTAATTGCTGTCTCAGGAACAGCTGGTACACCTGATGGAGTCACTGCTGTTGACCCTACGTAATTGAGCAAATTTGAAACAATATTAATCTAAAAATAAAATCAATTAATTTTAGATGATGACGATGCTAAAAACAAGACTCACCACTGACAGTAGTCTCTGAAGTTGTAGGTCTTCCAGTTCCTGTGAATGGTGTTGGCCCTAAAGAGAAGCAGAATTCGGACAGAATATTTATTCATTAATGGTGAAATTGCTTCCCAAGATTTTTAATTCATCTAAGCATCAGTATGTCAGTCAAAACCGCAAGTGGCAAATGCTTCCACATTGCGAAGGAAAAAGGAAAATATTGGTACGCAAGCTACAAAATTAATCATTCCCTTCCACAAATGCAGTGCTTACCATTCAGAACTGGTCCTTGACCAAGTTGCCTGCAAAAACCAGCTACTTTTCTGGCAATTACAAAAACTTCAACATGGGTCAGCATATGCGGAACAAAATTTTGCCCAAATTATTTGGAGAATATTTGCCAATGAAAATAAAGTTTTAACAGCGGCTAAACCATTTATTTTCCAAAGAATGAGGTATGTCTTCCAAAAATCCAACTGGCATTTCCGATCAGGAATTCATTAGGATATTGAAATTTACTGCTTTGAATTTATTCTGTTGGAGGGAATAATTATTTCTGTCTGTCTGCACATACATTTCACCAGCAAAGTTTATCCATACTGCCAAATCAAAATAAAACAGTCAGTTGTTCTGCAAGTCTACAAATGAGATGCTTTCCACTCGGCCTTTCGGTCACAGACAAACCATGCATTATTGTACATCTCAAACCTCCTGATGCCATATCGATCATCATTCATGAAAATAAATGGATTTAACAATCTGAAGTCAAGAGCACCAAAATACTGGCTCTTCAAAACATAAATGTAAATACATCAAATTTTAAATTTCAGTATATGCTTCCAAAACAACAATGCAGAATGTCAAAACCAGGATCTACAACTGCTCATTAAAGTTTGGACAATCTGCCTTATTTTCTTTTTAAATTCATAAATGCTGCCATTCACAGTCTCAGTCATGTTGCACAACTTATGTTTTCATCAATAATCATATTCATAACACTATCCTCTTCCAAACGCAAGAATTGATAAGGCAAGACATCTATTGTGTCAGGTAGCACTTAATATTGCAATTTCCCTTCAATGAAAAACTCAGTGTCAACATGAATGTGCATCAATTAGCAATAAGACAAGAGAAACACCAACGTGCATGTTTTTACAGTTTCTGCACTGAGAAGCAAATATATACAAAAAATGAAAGAAGGCAATCAATAATTCCAATCTGTTGACCATTTCACATTCAGCACAAAGCAAATACAAGCACATTCAACCAAGAAGATGCTTATCAAAAGCAATATGGAAAAACTCAACTGGTGCACATTCAAACCCTTTCAGCTGAATGTACTGAAAATACAGAGAACTGCAATGACGCACCAACATGTCCCTTGGCTGGGACACCTTGGCACCGCAAACACCGTATGGCACTGAGAATACATTCAATCATTCTTAATCACAGTTTCGGAAACTATCTGAGTGACTGCCCTTCTCCCGCCTGCAGGTCCAACATAACTGGAGATGTATGGTTGAGCTAAAAACCACAACTAGCACAAAACCAACAGCAGCTTTTAACATGAAAGAAGCTCTGCTCACCAGTAATTCTGCTCTCAGAAACAGGAAGTGTACCTGTCACAGTCATTGCCACTGGGCCTAGGAGCAGAAATAATGTGAAATAACATTAGTCCAGGAAGCACAAAAATTAATTTCATGCGGTGAGTATGATAAACTGAAACTCACCACTAATGGTGGTCTCTGAAGTTGTTGGTCCTCCAATTCCTGCAGTTCTTGTTGGTCCTAAACAGCATGAAAATTGGGACAGATTATTTATGTACTACTACTGCAATTCATTTCTAATGAAATGTTTGGTTATAAGCATCATTATCTTAATCAAATTCTTAACCAGGAATTGCTGGCACCTCAGTAAGAATCAAACATGTTCCATAAACTATCTTGCATATCAGCAATAATTCCCTCACTCCAATTCTGAGGTTTCCCTTCAGAACAGTTCCTCAGTCATGCTGCCTGAGGGAATAACAATATCATTCAGCTGCTCTCAGCAACACAACATTAAATTTCACAAGTTTCCAATGTTGTTTGCTTGTGAAAGCTAATTATTTAAGCTCTGAAATATTATTGCGACAATGAGAAAATACACCCATCTTCATTTCAGAAACAGTGGGATTTACTATCATCCGAGTTGGTGCTGGTCCAAGGTATCAGAAAAAATGCTGCACAGTATCAAATTACAAATTTTCCCCAACATGAATATCGGGTTATAATTTCTAAGGAGATCTACTCACCAGTAATTGCTGTCACAGAAACAGTCGGTACACCTGATGGAGTCATTGCTGTTGGCCCTATGTAATCAAGCAAATTTGAAACAATATTAATCTACCAATCAAATAAATTAATTTCAGGTGATGAGGATCCTAAAAACAAGACTCACCACTGACAGTAGTCTCTGACGTTGTAGGTCTTCCAGTTCCTGTGAACGGTGTCAGTCCTACAGAGAAGCGGAATTTGTACAGAATATTTATTCATTCATGCTGCAATTGTTTCCCAAGATTTTTTATTCACCTTAGCATCATTATGTCAGTCAAAGCCTCAAGTGGCAAATCATTCCACATTGCGAAGGAAAAAGGAAGATATCCATACGCAAACTATAAAATTAATCACTCCCTTCCACCCATGCAGCGCTCACCATTCAGAACAGTTCCTCAACCAAGTTGCCTTCAAAAACCAGCTACTTTTCAGGCAATTACAAAAAATTCCACACGGGGTCAGCAAATGTGGCACTAAATTTTCTCAAAATTACTTGGATATTATTTGCAAGGGAAAGTGAAATTTTGACAGTGACTAAATAATTTATTTTCTAAAAAATAAGGTATGTCTTCCAAAAATCCACTGAACAAGTGGCATTTCCGATCAGGAATTCATTATGATATTGAAGTTTACAGCTTTGAATTTATTCTGTTGGAAGGAATAATTATGTCTGTCTGTATGCATATAAATTTCACCAGCAAGATCTATCATATTGCCAAACCAAAATAAAACACTCTGTCATTCTACAAATGAGATATTTTCCATTCAGCCTTTTGGTCACAGACAAACCATGCTTTGTTGTACATCTCAAATCTCTTGATCTCTTACCAATCATCATTCATGCAAATAAATGGATTTTGCAATCTAAAGTTAATAGCACCAAAATCCTTGCTCTTCAAAATGCAAATGTCAATATATAAACGTTTTAAATTTCAATATACGCTTCTAAAACAGCAATGCAGAATGTGAAAACCAGCTTCAACCAGTGCTCAGTAATGTTTGGAAAGTCTTCCTTATTACTATCTTTTCAAATGCACAAATGCTGCAATTCATGGTCTCAAGCTGACTTCAGGGGCATGCCGCACAATCCGCATTATCATTAATAATCATATTCAATAACACTGTCCTCTTCTGAATGCTATAATTGATAATGCAAGACATCTACTCTGTCAGGTAGCACTTACTATTCCAATTTTCCTTCAATGAAAAGCTCTGTCAGTGTCAACATGAATATGCAGCAATTAGCAATAAGATAAGAGAAATACCAACACGCATGTTTTACAGTTTCTGCGCAGAGAACCAAATGTATACAAAAACTGAAATGAAGCAATCATGATTCCGACCTGTTGACCATTTTATCATCAGCACAAAGCAACAACAAGCACATACAAAGAAGAAGACGCTTGCCAATAGCAATATGGAATAACGCAACTAGTACACATTCAAACCCTTCCATCCGAATGGACTGAAAATACAGTGAACTGCAATGACGCACCAACAACATGTCCCTTGCCTGGGACACCTTGGCATTGCAAACATCGTATGACACTGAGAATACATTCAATCATAGTTTCTGAAAATGTAACAAACAATCTGAGAGACTGCCCTGCTAGCTGGTTCAGGTCCAACGTAACTATACACCTACGGTAGCATTAAAAATCACAAATAGCACAAAACTAACAGCAGCTCACAACATGAAAGAAACTCTGCTCACCTGTAATTCTGCTCTCAGAAATGGGAAGTGTACCTGTTACAGTCATCGCCACTGGCCCTAGGGAGCCGAGATAATATGAAACAAATTAGTTCACAAAGCACAAAAATTGATTTAATGTGGCATGTATGATAAAACCGAAACTTACCACTGATGGTGGTCTCTGAAGTGGTTGGTCCTCCAGTTCCTGCAGCTCTTGTTGGCCCTAAACAGCACAGACATTTGGACACAGTATTTATTCACTACTACTGCAATTCATTTCCAAGGAAATGTTTAATTATAAGCATCGTTATCTTAGTCAAATTCTTAACCAGGTGTTGCTTGCGCCGCAGTAAGGAACAAACATGACCCATAAACTATAGCGCAGTTCAGCAATAATTGTCTCACTCAAATTCTGAGGTTTCCTTTCAGAACAATTCCTCAGGCATGTTGCCTGAAGGAATAACACTATAATTGACCTACTCTCAGCAAAACAATGTTAAATTTCACAAGTTTCAAATGTTGTTTGCTTGTGAAAACTAATTATTCAAGGTTTTGAAATATTATTGTGACACTGTGAATGAATACATACATCATTACTCTTCATTTTAGAAACGACGGGATTTACTATCATTCTACTTGATGCTGGTCCAAGGCAAGGGAAAAAGTGCTGCAGAGCATTAAGTTACAAATAGCTCGAAATTAATATGAGGTTCTAACATGTAAGAAGATCTACTCACCAGTAATTGCTGTCTCAGGAACAATTGGTACACCTGATGAAGTCATTGCTGTTGACCCTAAGGAGTGGAGCAAATTTGAAACAATATTAATCTACCCAACAAATAAATTAATTTCTGGTGATGAAGATGCCAAAAACAATACACACCACTGACGATAGTCTCTGAAGTTGTAGGTCTTCCTGTTCCTCTGAATGGTGTCGGCCCTAAAGAGAAGCAGAATTTGTACAGAATATTTATTCATTACGGCTGCAATTGTTTCCCAAGATTTTTTATTCATCTGAGCATTATTATATCATTCAAAGCCTCAAGTAGCAAATGGCTCCACATTGGGAAGGAAAAAGGAAAATATCCATTCACGAACTACAAAGTTAATCATTCCCTGCCACAAATGCAGCGCTTATCATTCAGAACAGTTCCTTGACCAAGTTGCCTTCAAAAGCCAGCTATTTTCTAGGTAATCACAAAAAAAATTCAACATGAAGTCAGCAAATATAGCATTAAATTCTCTCAAAATGATTTGGATGTCATTTGCCAGTCAAAGTGAAATGTCAAAACTGACTAAATCACTTGTTTTCCAAAGAATAAAGTGTGTCTTTCAAAAATAATGCTGAAGAAGTGGCATTTCTGATCAGGAATTCATTATGATATTTAAGTTTACTGCTTTGAATTTATTCTGTTGGAAGGAATAATTGTGTCTGACAATCTGCACAAAAATTTCACCAGCAAGGTCTGTCATACTGCCAAACTAAATAAAAGATTCTGTCGTTCTGCAAGCCTACAAATAAGAGCTTTCCAGTAGGCTTTTTGGTCACTGATAAACCATGCATGATTGTAAATCTCAAATCTCCAGATGCCTTACCAATCATCATTCATGTGAATAATTGCATTGAGCGATCTAAAATCAATAGCACCAAAATCCTCGCTCTTCAAAATGGAAATGAAAATATGTTCAATTTTAAATTTCAAAATATATGCTTCCAAAACAGCAATGCAGAATATCAAAACCAGGATCTTCCAGTGCTCATTAAAGTTTGGACAGTCTGCCTCATAAATGCTGCCATTCATGGATGTCACGGACACAACCTACATTATATCAATAATCATATTCAATAACACTGCCCACTTTCAAACATTATAATTGATAATGCAAGATATCTACTCTATCAGGTAGCATTGACTGTTCCAATTTCCATTCACTGAAAAGCTCCTTCAGTGTCAGCATGAATATACATCAATTAGCAGGCAAGCGAAACACCAAAATGCACGTGTTTACAGTTTCTGCACTGAGAAGCAAATGTGTACAAAAACTGAAATAAAGCAATCACTAATTCCTATCTGTTGACCATTTCACCATCACCACAAAGAAAAACAAGGACATTCAACTAAGATGATGCTAACCAAAAGCAATAGGGAACAACTCAACTGATACACATTCAAACCCTTCTATCTGAATGGGCTGAAAATACAGTGAACTGCAAAGACACACTAACAACATGTCCCTTGCCTGGGACACCTCAGCATCGCAAATATCGTATGACACTGAGATTGCATTCAATCATTCTTAATCACAGGTTCAGAAACTATCTGAGTGACTGCCCTGCTCCAGCGTGCAGGTCCTACGTAACTGTAGACAGAGGGTAGCGTTAAAAATCACAACTAGCACAAAATTAACAGCAGCTTTTAACATGAAAGAAGCTCTGCTCACCAGAAATTCTGCTCTCAGAAACAGGAAGTGTACCTGTCACAGTCATTCCCATTGGGCCTAGGGAGCAGAGATAATAGGAAACAAGATGAGTCCATGAAGCACACAAATTAATTTCATGTGGTGAGTACGATAAAACTGAAACTCACCACTGATGGTGGTCTCTGAAGTGGTTGGACCTCTGGTTCCTGGTGTTCTTGTTGGCCCTAAAGAGCACAGACATTTAATCAGCTTATAATGTTTAAACTATAAATCAGCTTATAATGTTTAAGGAGATCTACTCACCAGTAATCGCTGTCACAGGAACAGTTGGTACACCTGATGGAGTCATTGCTGTTGGCCCTATGTAATCGAGCAAATATGAAACAGTATTAATCTACCAATCAAATCAATTAATTTCAGGTGTCAAGGATGCTAAAAACAAGACTCACCACTGACAGTAGTCTCTGAAGTTGTAGGTCTTCCAGTTCCTGTGAATGGTGTTGACCCTAAAGAGAAGCAGAATTTGTACAGAATATTTATTTATTAAAGGTGAAATTGCTTCCCAAGATTTTTAATTCATCTTAGCATCACTATGTCAGTCAAAGCCTCAAGTGGCAAATTCTTTTACATTGCGAAGGAAAAAAGAATATATGAGTCGGCAAACTACAAAATGAATCATTCTCCTCCACAAATGCAGCACTCACCATTCAGAACAGGTCCTTGACCAAGTTGCCTGCAAAAACCATGTACTTTTCAGGCAATTACAAAAACTTCAACATGGGGGCAGCAAACGTGGCACTAAATTTTCCCAAAATTATTTGGAGAATATTTGCCAGTGAAAATAAAGTTTTAACAGTGGCTAAATCATTTATTTTCCAAAGAATGAGGTATGTCTTTCAAAAATCCCACTGGCATTTCCGACCAGGAATTCATTATGATATCGAAATTTACTGCTTTCAATTTATTCTGTTGGAGAGAATTATTATTTCGGTCTGTCTGCACATACGTTTCACCAGCAAAGTTTATCCATACTGCCAAATCAAAGTAAAACAGTCTGTCGTTCTGCAAGTCTACAAATGAGGTGCTTTCCGTTTGGCCTTTCGGTCACAGACAAGCCATGCATTATTATACATTCAAATCTCCTGATGCCTTTTCGACACGTGGGCTTCCTCCGGGTGCTCCGGTTTCCTCCAACAGCCCAAAGATGTGCGGTTAGGTTGATTGGCCATGCTAAGAAATTGTCCTTTAGTGGCCAGGGATATGTAGGTTAATGGGATTAATGTAAGGATATGGGAGTATGTCTGGGTGGGATTGTGTTCAGTGCAGACTCGATGGGCTGAAGGGTTCTATGATTCTATGATTCTAGGATCATCATTCATGCAAATAAATGGATTTAACGATCTTAAGTCAATAGCACCAAAATCCTACCTCTTCAAAACGCAAATGTAAACATATCAAATTTTAAATGTCAATATCGGCTTCCCTAACAGCAATGCAGAATGTCAAAATCAGGATCTTATTAAAGTTTGGACAGTCTGCCTTATTACTATTTTTTAAAATTCATAAATGCTGCCATTCACAGTCTCAAGCTGACTTCACGGTCATGTTGCACAACCTACATTTTCATCAATAACCATATTCAAGAACACTATCCTCTTCCAAATGTTAGAATTGATAATGCAAGACATCTACTCTGCCAGGTAGCACTTAATATTTCAATTTCCCTTCAATGAAAAGCTCTGCCAGTGTCAACATGAATGTGCATCAATTAGCAATAAGACAAAAGAAACACCAATGTGCATGTTTTTACAGTTTCTGCACTGAGAAGCAAATGTATACAAAAACTGAAAGAAGGCAATCAATAATTTCGATCTGTTGACCATTTCACATTCAGCACAAAGCAAATACAAGCACATTCAAACAAGAAGATGCTGACCAAAAGCAATAGGGAACAACTCAACTGGTACACATTCAAATACTTCCATCTGAATGGACTGAAAATACAGAGAACTGCAATGACGCACCAACGACATGTCTCTTGCCTGGGATACCTTGGCATCACAAACATCATATGGCACTGAGAATATATTCAGTCACTGTGAATCAGAGTTTCGGAAACTATCTGAGTGACTGCCCTGCTCCCGCCTGCAGTCCAATGTAACTGTAGATGTATGGTTGAGCACAAAACCAACAGCAGCTTTTAACATGAAAGAAGCTCTGCTCACCAGTAATTCTGCTCTCAGAAACAGGAAGTGTACCTGTCACAGTCATTGTCATTGGGCCTAGGAGCAAAAGTAATATGAAATAACATTAGTCCAGGAAGCACAAAAATTAATTTCATGTGGTGAGTATGATAAACTGAAACTCACCACTGATGGTGGTCTCTGAAGTGATTGGTCCTCCAGTTCCTGCAGTTCTTGTTGGTCCTAAACAGCATAAAAATTGGAATAGATTATTTATGTACTACTACTGCAATTTGTTTCCAAGGCAATGTTTCGTTACAAGCAAAGTCAAATTCTTAACCAGGAATTGCTGGCATCTCAGTAAGGATCAAACATGATCCATAAACTCTCTTGCATATCAGCAATATTTCCCTCACTAAAATTCTGAGGTTTCTCTTCAGAACAGTTCCTCAGCCATGTTGCCTGAGGAAATAACAATATCATCAACCTGCTCTCAGCAACACATTAAATTTCACAAGTTTCTAATGTTGTTTGCTTGTGAAAGCTAATTATTTAAGGCTCTGAACTATTATTGTAACAATAAGAAAATACACCCATCTTAGTTTTAGAAACAATGGGATTTACTATCCTCCCAGTTGGTGCTGGTCCAAGGTATCAGAAAAAATGCTGCACAGTATTAAATTACAAATTCCCCACATGAATATCGGGTTATAATGTGTAAGGAGATCTAATCACCAGTAATTGCTGTCACAGAAAAAGTTGGTAAACCTGACAGAGTCATTGTTGTTGGCCCTATGTAATCAAGCAAATTTGAAACAATATTAATCTACCCATCAAGTAAATTAATTGCAGGGGACGAGGATGCCAAAAACAGTACTCACCACTGACAGTAGTCTCTGAAGTTGTAGGTCTTCCAGTTCCTGTGAATGGTGTTGGCCCTAAAGAGAAGCAGAATTTGTACAGAATATTTGTTCATTACTGCTGTAATTGTTTCCCAAGATTTTTTATTCATCTTAGCATTACTATGTCAGTCAAAGCCTCGAGTGGCAAATCGTTCCACATTGCGAAGGAAAAAAGATATCCATATGCAAACTATAAAATTAATCATTCCCTTCCACATATGAAGCACTTACCATTCAGAACAGTTCCTCAATGAAGTTGCCTTCAAAAACCAGCTACTTTTCAGGCAATTACAAAAAATTCAACATGGGGGCAGCAAATGTGGCACTAAATTTTCTCAAAAATATTTGGATATTATTTGCCAGTGAAAGTGAAATTTTAAAGCTGACTAAATCATTTGTTTTCCAAAGAATAAAGTTTGTCTTTCAAAAATCCCACTGAAAAAATGGCATTTCTGATCAGGAATTCATTATGATATTGAAATTTACAGCTTTGAATTTATTCTGTTGAAAGGAATAATTATGACTATCTGTCTGCATATAAATTTCACCAGCAAAGTCTATCACACTGCTGAACCAAAATAAAAGACTCTGTCATTCTGCAAATCTACAAATGCTTTCCATTCAGCCTTTCAGTCACAAACAAACCGTGCATTATTGTACATCGCAAATCTCCTGATCCCATACCAATCATCATTCATGTGAATAAATGGATTTAGCGATCTAAAGTCAACAGCACCAAAATCCTTGTTCTTCAAAATGCAAATGTAAATATATCAAATTTTAAATTTCAATATACGCTTCTAAAACAGAATTGCAGAATGTCAAGACCAGATGTAACAGTGCTCATTAATGTTTGCAAAGTCTTCCTTATTATTATCTTTTCAAATTCACAAATGCTGCATTTCATGATCTCAAGTTGACTTCAGGGCATGCCGCACAACCTACATTATCATTAATAATCATATTCAATAACACTGCCCTCTTCTGAATATTATAATTGATAATGCAAGACATCTACTGTGTCAGGTAGCACTTAATATTCCAATTTTCCTTCAATGAAAAGCTCTTTCATCTCAACATGAATATATATCATATAGCAGTGAGGCAAGTGAAGCACCAAATGCATGTGTTTACAGCTTCTGCACTGAGAAGCAAATGTGTAGAAAAACTGAAATAAAGAAATAACTAATTCCTACCTGTTAACTATTTTACCATCAGGACAAAGCAAAAACAAGCCTATTCAAACAAAAAGATGCTGACCAAAAGCAAAATGGAACAATTCAACTGGTACACATTCAAACCATCCGAATGGACTGAAAATACACTGAACTGCAAGATGCACCAACAACATGTCCCTTGCCAGGGATACCTTGGCATCACAAACATGGATGCCATATAACCTGCATATATTGAAATTTAAAATTTGACATATTTACATTTGCATTTTGAAGAGCTAGGATTTTGGTGCTATTGACTTTAGATCGCTAAATCCATTAACTCGCATGAATGATGATTGGCAAGGGATCAGGAGATTTGTGATGTACAATAATGCATGGTTTGTTTGTGACTGGAAGGCCGAATGGAGTGCATTTGTAGATTTGCAGAATGATAGAGTCCTTTATTTTGGATGCGGGGGTATCTTATAGAGACATATAAGATAATGAAGGGGATGGATAGGGTAGAGGTAGAGAGATTCTTCCCGCTTAGAAAGGATAGCAGGACGAGAATGCACATCCTCAAGATAAGGGTGGGGCATTTAGATCAGAGTTAAGGAGGAACTCCTTCACTCAAAGGGTGGTGAATGTCTGGAATTCTCTGCCCATTGAAGCGGTGGAGGCTACCTCACGAAATATATTTAAGTCACGGGTAGATAGGCTTTTGATAGACAAGGGAATTCAGGGTTATGGGGAGAAAGCGGGAAAGTGGAACTGATCCACTTCAGATCAGCCATGATCTTATTGAATGGCGGGGCAGGCTCGAAGGGCTAGATGGCCTACTCCTGCTCCTATTTCTTATGTTCTTATGTCCTTATAAACATTGTATGACACTGAGAATACATCCAATCCTTGTTAGTCACATTTTCGGAAACTATCCGAGGGACTGCCCAACTGACTCATTCAGGTCCAACGTAACTATAGACCTACGGTAGGGTTAAAAATCAAAAATAGCACAAAACTAATAGCAGCTTACAACATGAAAGAAGCTCTGCTCACCAGTAATTCTGCTCTTAGAAACAGGGAGTGTACCTGTTGCAGTCATTGCCATTGGCACTAGGAAGCAGAGATAATATGAAACAACATTAGTCCACGTAGCACACAAATTGATTTAATGTGGCAGTTACGATAAAATCAAAACTCACCACTGACGGTGGTCTCTGAAGTTGTTGGTCCTCCAGTTCCTGCAGTTATTGTTGGTCCTAAACAGTACAGATTTTGGACAGAGTATTTATTCACTACAACTGCAATTCATTTCCAAGGAAATGTTTGGTTATGAGTAACATTATCTTAGTCAAATTCTTAACCAGGTTTTGCTTGCACCTCAGTCAGGATCAAATATGTCCCATAAACTATCTCGCAGATCAGCAATAATTCTCTCACTCAAGAGAAAAAATGCTGCAGAGTATTAAATTACAAATAGCTCGAAATTAATATCAGGTTAGAACATGCAAGGAGATCTACTCACCAGTAACTGCTGTCTCAGGAACAGTTGGTACACCTGATGAAGTCATTACAGTTGGCCCGAAGGAGTAGAGCAAATTTGAAACAATATTAATCTACCCATCAAATAAATTAATTTCAGATGACGAGGATGCCAAAAACAATACTCACCGCTGACAGTAGTCTCTGAAGTTGTAGGTCTTCCAGTTCCTCCAAATGGTGTCGGTCCTAAAGAGAAGCAGAATTTGTACAGAATATTTATTCATTACTGATGCAATTGTTTCCCAAGATTTCTTATTCATCTTAGCATCATTATGTCAGTCAAAGCCTCACATGGCAAATGGTTCCACATTGTGAAGAGAAAACGAAAATATCCATTCACAAACTACAAAGTTAATCATTCCCTTCCACAAGTGCAGTGCTCATCATTCAGAACAGTTCCTTGACCAAGTTTCTTTCAAAAACCAGCTACTTTTCAGGCAATTACAAAAAAGTTTGTAGGTTTTTCGGTCACACGTAAACCATGCATTATTGTACATCTCAAATCTCCAGATGCCTTACCAAGCATCGTTCACGTGAATAAATGCATTTAGCGATCTAAAATCAATAGCACCAAAATCCCAGCTCTTCAAAATACAAATGAAAATATGTTAAATTTTAAATTTCAATATATGCTTCCAAAACAGCAATGCAGAATGTCAAAACCAGAATCTTCCAGTGCTTATTAAAGTTTGGACAGTCTGCTTTACTATTTTCTTCAATTCATAAATGCTGCCATTCATGGACATCACGGACACAACCTACTTTATGATCAATAATCATATTCAATAACACTGCCCACTTTCAAACATTATAATTGATAATACAAGACACCTACTCTATCAGGGAGCATTTATTATTCCAATTTCCATTCACTGAAGAGCTCCTTCAGTGTCAACATGAAAATGCATCCATTAGCAGGCAAGTGAAACACCAACATGCATGTGTTTACAGTATCTGCACTGAGAAGCAAATGCGTACAAAAATTGAAATAAAGCAATCACTAATTCCTATCTGTTGACCATTTCACATTCAACACAAAGCATATTCAAAACAGAAAGATGCTCACCAAAAGCAATATGGAACATCTCAACTGATATACATTCACCCCTTCCATCTGAATGGACTGAAAATACAGTGAACTGCAAAGATGCACTAACAACATGTCCTTTAGCTGGGACACCTCAGCATCACAAACATCGTACGACATTGAGAATACATTCAATCATTCATAATCACAGGTTCAGAAACTATCTGAGTGACTGCCCTGCTACCTGGTGCAGGTCCAACATAACTGTAGGCCTACAGTTAAAAATCACAAATAGTACAAAACTAACAGAAGCTCTTAACATGAAAGAAGCTCTGCTCACCAGTAATTTTGCTCTCAGAAACAGGAAGTGTACCTGTCACAGTCATTCCCATTGGGCCTAGGGAGCAGAGATAATAGGAAACAAGATGAGTCCATGAAGCACACAAATTAATTTCATGTGGTGAGTACGATAAAACTGAAACTCACCACTGATGGTGGTCTCTGAAGTGGTTGGTCCTCCAGTTCCTGCAGTTCTTGTTGGCCCTAAACAGCACAGACATTTGGACGAGCATTTATTCACTACTACTGCAATTCATTTCCAAGGAGATGTTTAATTATAAGCATTGTTATCTTAGCCAAATTCTTAACCAGGAATTGCTTGCACCTCAGTAAGGATCAAACATGACCCATAAACATGCTCGAGATCAGCAATAATTTCCTCACTCAAATTCTCGTGTTTCCCTTCACAACAGTTCCTCAGGAATGTTGACTGAAGGAATAACAATATCATTGACCTGTTCTCAGCAACATAAGGTTAAATTTCACAAGTTTCAAATGTTGCTTGCTTGTGGAAGATTATTATTTAAGATTCTGAAATATTATTCTGACAATGTGAACTAATACACTCATCATTACTCTCAGTGTCAGAAACAATGGGAGTTACTATCATCTGAAGTGTTACTGGTCCAAGTTAACAGAAAAAATGCTGCAGATTATTAAATTACAAATTACTCAAAATTATCATCAGGTTATAATGTGTAAGGAGATCTACTCACCAGTAATTGCTGTCTCAGGAACAGTTGGTACACCTGATGGAGTCATTGCTGTTGGCCCTACGTAATTGAGCAAATTTGAAACAATATTAATCTACCAATCAAATCAATTAATTTCAGATGACGAGGATGCTAAAAACAAGACTCACCACTGACAGTAGTCTCTGAAGTTGGAGGTCTTCCAGTTCCTGTGAATGGCGTTGGCCCTAAAGAGAAGCAGAATTTGTACAAAATATTTATTCATTAATGGTGAAATTGCTTCCCAAGATTTTTAATTCATCTTAGCATCACTATGTCAGTCAAAGCCTCAAGTGGCAAATGCTTCCACATTGCGAAGGTAAAAGGAAAACACCGGTACGCAAACTACACAATTAATCATTCCCTTCCACAAATGCAGCGCTTACCATTCAGAACAGGTCCTCGACCAAGTTGCCTGCAAAAACCAGCTACTTTTCAGGCAATTACAAAAACTTCAACATGGGGGTCAACAAATGTGGCACTAAATTTTCCCCAAATTATTTGGAGAATATTTGCCAGTGAAAATAAAGTTTTAACAGTGGCTAAATCATTTATTTTCCAAAGAATAAGGTGTGTCTTTCAAAATTCCCACTGGCATTTATGATCAGGAATTCATTAAGATATTGAAATTTACTGCTTTGAATTTATTCTGTTGGAGGGAATAATTATTTCTGTCTGTCTGCACATACATTTCACCAGCAAAGTTTATCCATATTGCCAAATCAAAATAAAACAGTCTGTCGTTCTGCTAGTCTACAAATGAAGTGCTTTCCATTCGGCCTTTCAGTCACAGACAAGCCATGCATTATTGTACATTTCAAATCTCCTGATGCCTTATCGATCATCATTCATGCAAATAAATGGATTTAATGATCTGAAGTCAATAGCACCAAAATACTAGCTCATCGAAACACAAATGTAAACATATCAAATTTTAAATTTCAATGTACGCTTCCAAAACAGCATTGCAGAATGTCAAAACCAGCCTCTATGACCGCTCATTAAAGTTTGGACAGTCTGCCTTATTTTTTTTTTAATTCATAAGTGCGGCCATTCACAGTCTCAAGCTGACTTCACAGTCACGTTGCACAACCTACATTTTCATCAATAATCATATTCAACAGCACTATCCTCTTCAAAACGTTAGAATTGATAATGCAAGACATCTACTCTGTCAGGAAGCACTTAATATTCCAATTTCCCCTCAATGAAAAGCTCTCTCAGTGTCCACATGAATGTGCATCAATTAGCAAGAGACATGCATGTGGTCCACTTTGGTAGGAAGGATTATCACTTACGTGGCAAAAAACTGCAGCAGGCGACGGTGCAGAGGGACCTTGGGGTCCTTGTGCATGAGTTGCAAAAACCCAGCTTGCAGGTGCAGCATGTGATCAGGAAGGCGAATGGGATGCTGGCCTTCATAGCGAGGGGGATTGAATACAAAAGTAGGGAGGTCTTGCTGCGGCTGTATAGGGCATTGGTGAGGCCGCAGCTGGAGTACTGTGTGCAGTTTTGGGCGCCGTACTTACGCAAGGATATTTTGGCCTTGGAGGGAGTGCAGAGGAGGTTTACTAGGCTGATGCCGGAGTTGAGGGGGTTGAGCTATGAGGAGAGGCTGAATAAACTAGGCTTGTACTCGTTGGAGTTTAGAAGAATGAGGGGAGATCTCATTGAGACGTATAAGATGATGAATGGGATGGATAGGATAGAGGTGGAGAGACTCTTCCCGCTCAGAAAGGATAATAGGACTAGGGGGCACAGCCTCAAGATAAAGGGGGGGCGGTTTAGAACAGAGTTGAGGAGGAACTTCTTCACTCAAAGGGTGGTGAATCTCTGGAATTCTCTGCCCGTTGAAGTGGTGGAGGCTACCTCACTAAATATTTTTAAGATGCGGGTTGATGGGTTTTTGATAAGAGAGGGGATTAAGGGTTATGGGGAGAGGGCGGGAATGTGGAACTGAGCCACGACAGATCAGCCATGATCTTATTGAATGGTGGGGCAGGCTTGAAGAGCTAGATGGCCTACTCCTGCTCCTATTTCTTATGTTCTTATGTTCTTATGTTCAAATGTATAAAAAAACTGAAAGATGGCAATCAATAATTCCTATCTGTTGACAATTCTACCATCACCACAAAGCAGAAACAAGCAAATTCAAACAGGAAGATGCTTATCAAAAGCAACATGGAACAACTCAACTGGTACACAATCAAACCCTTCCATCTGAATGGACTGAAAATACAGAGAACGGCAATGATGCACCAACAACATGTCCCTTTCCTGGGACACCTTGGCATGGCAAACATCGTATGACACTGAGAATACATTCAATCATTCTTAATCACAGGCTCAGAAACTATCTGAGTGACTGCCCTGGTACCTGGTGCAGGTCCAAAATAACTGTAGACCCAGGGTAGCGTTAAAAATCACAACTAGCACAAAACTAACAGCAGCTTATAACATGAAAGAAGCTCTGCTCACCAGTAATTCTGCTCTCAGAAACTGGAAGTGTGCCGGTCACAGTCATTCCCATTGGGCCTAGGGAGCAGAGATAATATGAAATAAGGTGAGTCCATGAAGCCCACGAATTAATTTTACGTGATGAATACGATTAAACTGAAACTTACCACTGACGGTGGTCTCTGAAGTGATTGGTCCTCCAGTTCCTGCAGTTCTTCTTAGCACTGAACAGCATAGACATTTGGACAGAGCATTAATTCACTACTATTGCAATTCATTTCCAAGGAAATGTTTAATTATAAGCACCATTACCTTAATCAAATTCTTAACCAGTAATTGCTTGCACCTCAGTAAGGATCAAACATGAACCATAAACATTCTCAAGATCAGCAATAATTCCCTCACTCAAATTCCGAGGTTTCCCTTCAGAACAGTTCCTCAGGTACGATGACTGAAGGAACAACAATGTCATTGACCTGCTCTCGGCAGCATGACATTAAGTTTTACAAGTTTCAAATGTTGTTTGCATGTGAAAGATAATTATTCAAGATTCTGAAATATTATTGTGACAATGTGAATTAATACACCCGTCGTTACTCCCAGTGTCAGAAACAATGAGAGTTACTACGATCCGAGATGTTACTGGTCGAAGTTAACAGAAAAAATGCTGCAGAGTATTAAATTACAAATTGCTCAAAATTATCATCAGGTTATGGTGTGTGAGGAGATCTACTCACAAGTAATTGCTGTCTCAGGAACAGTTGGTACACCTGATGGAGTCATTGCTGTTGGCCCTAAGCAATCGAGCAAATTTGAAACAATATTAATGTACCAATCAAATCAATTAATTTCAGATGACGAGGATGCTAAAAACAATACTCACCACTGACAGTAGTCTCTGAAGTTGTAGGTCTTCCAATTCCTGTGAATGGTGTTGGCCCTAAAGAGAAGCAGAATTTGTAGAGAATATTTACTCATTCACAGTGAAATTGCTTCCCAAGATTTTTCATTCATCTTAGCATTAAATTTTCCCAGAATTATTTGGAGAATATTTGCCAGTGAAAATGAAATTTTAACAGTGGCTAAATCATTTATTTTCCAAAGAATAAGGTGTGTCTTTCAAAAATCCCATTGGCATTTCCGATCAGGAATTCATGACAATATTGAAATTTACTGCTTTGAATTTATCCTGTTGGAGGGAATAATTATTTCTGTCTCTCTGCACATTCATTTCACCAGCAAAGTTTATCTATACTGTCAAATCAAAATAAAACAGTCTGTCATTCTGCTAGTCTACAAATGAGGTGCTTTCCAGTAGGCTTTTCAGTCACAGACAAACCATGCATTATTGTACATCTCAAATCTCCAGATGCCTTATCGATCATCATTCACGAGAATAAAGTCAATACCACCAAAATCCTAGCTCTTCAAATACAAATGAAAATATGTTAAATTTTAAATTTAGCAATTTAAAAAAAAAAGCAATGCAGAATGTCAAAAGCAGGATCTATGACTGCTCATGAAAATTTCTATCCGTTGATCATTCTACCAACACCACAAAGCAAAAACAAGCACGTGCTAACATGAAGATGCTTACAAAATGCAATATGGAACAATTCAACTGGTACACACTCAAAATCAACGATATGAATGGACTGAAAATATAGTGAACTGCAATGACGCACCAACAACATGTCCCTTGTCAGGGACACCCTGGCATCGCAAACATCATATGGCACTGAGAATACATTCAGTCATTGTTAATCACAGTTTCGGAAACTATGAGTCACTGCCCTGCTTCCACGTGCAGCTCCAATGTAACCGTAGATGTATGGTTGAGCCAAAAACCACAAATAGCAAAAAACCAACAGCAACTTTGAACAAGAAAGAAGCTCTGCTCACCAGTAATTCTGCTCTCAGAAACAGGAACTGTACCGGTCACAGTCATTGCCACTGGGACTAGGAGCAGAAATAATGTGAAATAACATTAGTCCAGGAAGCACAAAAATTAATTTCATGTGGTGAGTATGATAAACTGAAACTCACCACTAATGGTGGTCTCTGAAGTTGTTGGTCCTCCAGTTCCTCTTGGTCCTAAACAGCATGAAAATTGGGACGGATTATTTATGTACTACTACTGCAATCTATTTCCAAGGAAATGTTTAGTTATAAGCAACATGATCTTGGTCAAATTCTTAACCAGGAATTCCTTGCATCTCAGTTTATGGATCATGTTTGATTCGTACTATCTCGCATATCAGCAATAATTCCCTCACTCCAATTCTGAGGTTTGCCTTCAGAACAGTACCTCAGTCATGTTGCCTGATGGAACAACAATATCATTGGCCTGCTCTCAACAATACAACAATAAATTTTACAAGTTTCCAATGTTATTTGCGTGCGAAAGCTAATTATTTAAGGCTCTGAAATATCATTGTCACAATGAGTAAATACACCCATCTTTGTTTCAAAAACAATGGAATTTACTATCATCCTCACTGTTGCTGGTCCAAGGTATCAGAAAAAATGCTGCAGAGTATGAAATTACAAATTCCCCAACATGAATATCGGGTTATAATTTGTAAGGAGATCTACTCACCAGTAATTGCTGTCACAGAAACAGTTGGAACACCTGATGGAGTCATTGCTGTTGGCCCTATGTAATTGAGCAAATTTGAAACAATATTAATCTACCCGTCAAATAAATTAATTGCAGGGGACGAGGATGCAAAAACAACACTCACCGCTGACAGTAGTCTCTGAAGTTGTAGGTCTTCCAGTTTCTGTAAATGCTGTCGATCCTAAAGAGAAGCGGAATTTGTACAGGATATTTATTCACTACCGATGCAATTGTTTCCCAAGTTTTTTATTCATCTTAGCATCATTATGTCAGTCAAAGTCTCAAGTGGCAAATTGATCCGCATTGCAAAGGAAAAAGGAAGATATCCATACACAAGCTATAAAATCAATCATTCCCTTCCACACATGCAGTGCTTACCATTCAGAACAGTTCCTTGACCAAGTTGCCTTCAAAAGCCAGCTACTTTTCAGGCAATTACAAAAAATTCAACATGGGGACAGCAAATGTGGCACTAAATTTTCTCAAAATTATTTGGATGTTATTTGCCAGTGAAAGTGAAATCTTAAAGCTGACTAAATCATTTGTTTTCCAAAGAATAAAGTTTGTCTTTCAAAAATCCCACTGAACAAATGGCATTTCTGATCAGGAATTCATTATGATATTGAAATTTACAGCTTTGAATTTATTCTGTTGGAAGGAATAATTATGACTGCATATAAATTTCATCAGCAAGCTCTATCATACTGCCAAACCAAAATAAAAGACTCTGTCATTTTACAAGTCTACAAATGAGGTGCATTCCATTCAGTCTTTTGGTCACAGACAAACCATGCATTATTGTACATCTCAAATCTCCTGATGCCTTATCGATCATCATTCATGCAAATAAATGGATTTAACAATCTGAAGTCAATAGCACCAAAATCCTACCTCTTCAAAACACAAATGTAAATATATCAAATTTTAAGTTTCAATATACACTTCCAAAACAGCAATGCAGAATGTCAAAATCAGGATCTACGACTGCTCATTAAAGTTTGAACAGTCTGCCTTATTTTTTTTTTAAATTCATAAATGCTGCCTTTCACAGTCTCAAGCTGACTTCATGGTCACATTGCACAACCTACATTTTCATCAATAATCATATTCAATAACACTATCCTTTTCCAAACATTATAATTGATAATGCAAGACATCTACTCTGTCAGGTAGCACTTAATATTTCAACTTCCGTTCAATGAAAAGTTCCGTCAGCGTCAACACGAATATGCATCAATTAGCAGGCAAGTGAAACACCAACGTGCATGTCTTTACAGTTTCTGCACTGAGAAGCAAATGTATACAAAAACTGAAAGAAGGCAATCACTAATTGCTTTCTGTTTCACCATCACCACAAAGCAAAAACAAGGACATTCAACCAAGAAGATGCTTAACAAAAGCAATAGGGAACAACTCAACTGATACACATTCAATCAATTCCATCTGAATGGACTGAAAATACAGTGAACTGCAATGAAGCACTAACAACATGTCCCTTGCCTGGGACACCTTGGCATCGCAAACATCATATGACACTGAGAATATATTCAATCATTCTTAATCACAGGTTCAGGAACTATCTGAGTGACTGCCCTGCTCCCGCGTGCAGTTCCAACATAACTGTAGACTTATGGTTGAGCTACAAATGACAAATAGCACAAAACCAACAGCAGCATTTAACATGAAAGAAGCTGTGCTCACCAGTAATTCTGATCTCAGAAATGGGAAGTGTACCTGTCACAGTCATTCCCATTGGTCCTAGGGAACAGAAATAATATGAAACAAGATGAGTCCATGAAGCACTCAAATTAATTTCATGTGGTGAGTACAATAAAACTGAAACTCACCGCTGATGGTGGTCCCTGAAGTGGTTGGTCCTCCAGTTACTGCAGTTCTTGTTAGCCCTAAACAGCACAGACATTTGGACAGAGCATTTAATAACGACTACTGCAATTCATTTCCAAGGAATTATTTATTAACAGAATATTTATTCATTAACGGTGAAATTGCTTCCCAAGATTTTTAATTCATCTTAGCATCACTATGTCAGTCAAAGCCTCAAGTGGCAAGTGGTTCCACATCGCGAATGAAAAAGGAAAATATCAGTAGGCAAACTACAAAATTAGTCATTCCCTTCCACAAATGCAGCACTTGCCATTCAGACCAGGTCCTCGACCAAGTTGCCTGCGAAAACCAGCCATTTTTCAGGCAATTACAAAAACTTCAACATGACGTCAACAAATGCGGCACCAAATTTTCCCAAAATTATTTGGAGAATATTTGCCAGTGAAAATTAAGTTTTAACAGTGGCCAAATCATTTATTTTCCAAAGAATAAGGCGTGTCTTTTAAAAATCCCACTGGCATTTCCAATCAAGAATTCATTATGATATTGAAATTTACTGCTTTCAATTTATTCTGTTGGAGGGAATAATTATTTCTGTCTGTCTGCACATACATTTCACCAGCAAAGTTTATCCATACTGCCAAATCAAAATAAAACAAACAGTTCTGCAAGTCTACAAATGAGGTGCTTTCCATTCGGCCTTTCGGTCACAGACAAACCACGCATTACTGTACATCTCAAATCTCCTGATGCCTTATCAATCATCGTTCATGTGAATAAATGCATTTAGCGATCTAAAATCAATGGCACCAAAATCCTAGCTCTTCAAAATGCAAATGAAAATGTGTTAAATATTAAATTTCAATATAAGCTTCCAAACCAGCAATGCACAATGTCAAAACCAGGATCTTCCAGTGCTCACTAAAGTTTGGACAGTCTGCCTTACTATCTTTTTAAATTCATAAATGCTGCCATTCATGGATATCACGGACACAACCTACATTTTGATCAATAATCATGTTCAATAACACTGCCCACTTTCAAACATTATAATTGATAATGCAAGACATCTACTCTATCAGGGAGCATTTATTATTCCAATTTCCATTCAGTGAAAAGCTCCTTCAGTGTCAACATGAATATGTATCAATTAGCAGGCAAGTGAAACACCAACATGCATGTCTTTACAGTTTCTGCACTGAAAAGCAAATGTGTACAAAAATTGAAATAAAACAATCACTAATTCCTATCTGTTGAACATTTTACATTCAGCACAAGCAAAAACAAGCACGTTCATGCAAGAAGATGCTGACCAAAAGCAATAGGGAGCAACTCAACTGGTACACGTTCAAACCCTTCCATCTGAATGGATTGAAAATACTGCAATGACACACCAACATCATGTCCCTTCCCTGGGACTCCTTGGCATTGCAAACATCGTATGGCACTGAGGATACATTCAATCATTGTTAATCACAGTTTCAGAAACTAGCTGAGTGACTGCCCTGCCACCTGGAACAGGTCCAACGCAACTGTAGGCCGATGGTGGAGTTAAGAAACACAAATAGCACAAAACTAACAGCAGCTTATAACATGAAAGAAGCTCTGCTCACCAGTAATTCTGCTCTCAGAAACAGGAAGTGTACCTGTCACAGTCATTCCCATCGGGCCTAGGGAGCAGAGATAATTGGAAACAAGATGAGTCCATGAAGCACACAAATTAATTTATGTGGTGAGTACGATAAAACTGAAACTCACCACTGATGGTGGTCTCTGAAGTGGTTGGTCCTCCAGTTCCTGCAGTTCTTGTTGGCCCTAAACAGCACAGACATTTGGACAGAGCATTTATTCACTACGACAACAATTCATTCCCAAGGAAATGTTTAATTATAAGCAAATCATAAGAATAAGTCAAATTCTTAACTATTAAATGCTTGCACCTCTGTAAGGATCAAACATGACCCATAAACATTCTCGAGATCAGCAATAATTCCCTCACTCAAATTCTGGGGATTCCCTTCAGAACAGTTCCTCAGGCATGTTGACTGAAGGAATAACAATATCATTGACCTGCTCTCAGCAACACAAAGTTAAATTTCACAAGTTTCAAATGTTGTTTGCTTGCGGAAGCTAATTATTCAAGATTCTGAAACATTATAATGACAATGTGAATTAATACGCCCAACATTGCTCCCAGTTTCCGAAACAATGGGAGTTATTATCATCCAATTTGTTGCTGGTCCAAGTTAACAGAAAAAATGCTGCAGATTATTAAATTACAAAGAGCTCAAAACTATCATCAGGTTATAATGTGTAAGGAGATCTACTCACCAGTAATTGCTTTCTCAAGAACAGTTGGTACACCTGATGGAGTCATTGCTGTTGGCCCTATGTAATCAAGCAAATTTGAAACGATATTAATGTACCAATCAAATCAATTAATTTCAGATGCTGAGGATGCTAAAAACAATACTCACCACTGACAGTAGTCTCTGAAGTTGTAGGTCTTCCAGTTCCTGTGAATGGTGTTGGCCCTAAAGAGAAGCAGAATTTGTACAGAATATTTACTCATCAAAGGTGAGACTGCTTCCCTAGATTTTTAGTTCATCTTAGCATCACTATGTCACTCAAAGCCTCAAGTGGCAAATGCTTCCACATTGCGAAGGAGAAAGGAAAATATGAGCAGGCAAACTACAAAATTAATCATTCTCCTCCACAAATGCAGCACTCACCATTCAGACCAGGTCCTCAACCAAGTTGCCTGCAAAAACCAGCTACTTTTCAGGCAACTACAAAAACTTCAACATGGGGGCAGCAAACGTGGCACTAAATTTTCCCAAAATTATTTGGAGAATATTTGCCAGTGAAAATGAAGTTTTAACAGTGGCTAAATCATTTATTTTCCAAAGAATAAGGTGTGTCTTTCAAAAATCCCCTGGCATTTCCAATCAGGAATTCATTATGATATTGAAATTTACTGCTTTGAATTTATTCTGTTGGAGGGAATAATTATTTCTGTCTGTCTGCACATACATTTCACCAGCAAAGTTTATCCATACTGCCAAATCAAAATAAAACAGTCTGTTGTTCTGCTAGTCTACAAATGAGGTGCTTTCCATTCGGCCTTTCAGTCACAGACAAGCCATGCATTATTGTACATTTCAGAAAGGCTTTGGCTCGCTGGGCTGAGGCGAGTGCAGGCTTACAGAAGGTGAGAGACAGATTTCTACCTTTGGGCACTTACAGGAGGTTGGGACATGGTAGGGAATATAGGGAGGAATGTGAGTTGCGTCAGGTGCCACATGTGGGAGTTCCTGGTGGTGTCACGTGTCCCCAAGGTCCACATCTGCAGTAAATGTTTAGAACTGCAGCGCTTGAGGGCCCGGGTCAGGCAACTCGAGGGGCGGCTGGAAGATGCGTTTCTAGTCAGGGAGAACGAGGAGATAATGGCTGGGAACCATGAGCAGGAGGAGGTCTCAAGGGCTGAAGAGAAGGGAGGATGGACGACTGTTAGGAGGGGAAAGAGGAAGAAGAAGAGTAGTCGGGGTCCCCCGGCCTCCCCAGAGGCCCCCCATGGTTCGTCGACAGGGGCACAGAAAGATAGGCACAAGGAGGTGACTGACTTAGAGGGACAGAAGGGGGCTGGCAAGGTGATAGTGGTAGGGGACGGGAGGGTCAGAGGTATCGATAGGAGGTTCTGTGGACAGAGGCGTGACTCCAGGATGGTGGTCTGCCTCCCTGGAGCAGGGGTCAAGGATGTAACGGACAGGGTAGAGGGAATTTTGAAAGGGGAGGGGGCACAGGCTGAGGTCATAGTACATGTAGGGGAGGGGGACATAGGAAGGAGGAGTAGGGTAGAGGTCCGTAGGCAATTTAGGGAGTTGGGGGCCAAACTAAAGAGTAGGACCTCTAGGGTGGCACTCTCTGGGTTGTTGCCCAGTATCAGCAGGGCAAAGAATGACGATATCATGCAGCTGAATGCATGGTTGAGGGATTGGTGTAGGGTAGAGGGCTTTACTTTTGTGGATCACTGGGAGGTGTTTAGGAGAGAAGGGCAATTGTACAGGAGGGGTGGGGAGAATTTGAACGGGAGGGGAACTAATGTCTTAGCGGGGAGGTTAGCTGGGGTGTTTATGAAGGGTTTAAACTAATATGGAGGGGGGGTGGGGAGGTGGCTGGGAGAGAGTCGGGTGAAAGGAAAAGTATCAGGGAGAAGGAGGTTCCAAGGGACACTTGTGGGTTGAACTGTGTCTGTTTCAATGCTAGGAGTGTGGCAGGGAAAACAGATGAGATTAAGGCCTTGATGTTTGTGAGGCAGTTAGATGTGGTGGCTGTAACAGAGACATGGTTAAGGGAAGGGCAGGACTGGCAGCTGAATGTTCCTGGGTACAAGTGTTTTAGGTGTGACAGAGGAGGGTTGAAGAGAGGTGGAGGGGTGGCACTGTTAGTCAAGGAAAGCATCACAGTAGTGCAGAGGGAGGACAATATAGAAGAGATAGGGATTGAGTCACTGTGGGTGGAGTTGAGGAATAAAAAGGGGGAGATTACGTTGCTAGGGGTGTATTATAGGCCACCCAACAGCCCGAGGTCAGTGGAGGAAGGCATTTGCAGGGGCATTTTGGATAGGTGCAGGAAGAATAGGGTGGTTGTAGTGGGGGACATTAATCTTCCTGGAGTGAATTGGAGGGGGCCTAGAGCTGGGGGTACGGAGGGAGAGGAGTTTGTGAAATGTGTTTTGGTAGGGTTTCTAGAGCAGTATGTAACTAGTCCGACTAGGGGAGGGGCTATACTGGATTTAGTGTTGGGTAATGAGCCGGGGCAGGTGGGAGAGGTAGAGGTAGGCGAACATGTGGCTAATAGTGACCACAAGTCCGTCTACTTTAGGATAAAAATGGAAAGGGACGAGTGCCGGCCGAACGGGAGTGTGCTGAACTGGGGAAAGGCGAACTATGGCAGGATTAGGAGGGAGCTGCAGGACACTGATTGGGAGGGACTGTTAGCTGGCAAGTCCACGGTTGGCAAGTGGGAGGCTTTTAAGGGCAAAATGAAATGGTTGCAGGGGAGGTATGTTCCGGTTAAGCGGAAGGATGGGAAAGGTAGGATTAGAGAGCCGTGGATTACAGGGGGTATTGAAGACTTGGTCAGGAAGAAGGGGGAGGCGTATGATAGGTCGAAACGACTGGGTACGGAGAGTGCGCTGGAGGAATATAGAGAGAGTAGGAGGGAGCTAAAAAGGGGAATTAGAAGGGCGAAGAGAGTGCATGAAATGGCTTTGGCTGGTAGGATTAAGGAAAATCCGAAGGCATTTTATTCCTATATTAGGAACAAGAGACTAGTTAGAGGGAAAATTGGTCCTCTTAGGGACAAAAGTGGGGAGATATGTATTGAGTCGGATGGAATGGGGGAGCTCCTGAATGAATACTTTGCGTCTGTATTCACGAAGGAGAGGGGTTCGGAATCGTGCGGTCTGTTAGAGGGAGCTGAGGATCAGCTGCAGGAAATATCTATTACGAGGGAGGAAGTGCTAGGGCTTTTAGGTGGTGTAAGGACGGATAAAGCTCCAGGGCCTGATGGTATTTATCCCAGGCTGCTTAGGGAGGTGAAAGATGAAATTGCTGGGCCTCTGGCGCAAATCTTTGTCTCTTCTTTGGACACAGGTGAGGTCCCAGAAGACTGGAGGGTAGCAAATGTGGTACTGCTGTTCAAAAAAGGTAGCAGGGATAACCCTGGAAATTATAGGCCAGTGAGTTTGACATCGCTGGTAGGGAAATTAATGGAAAAAGTACTTAGGGGTAGGATGTATGAGCATTTGGAGCGTTGTGGTCTGATTGGGGATACGCAACATGGCTTTGTTAGAGGGAGGTCTTGCCTTACGAATCTGGTGGAATTCTTTGAGGAGGTGACAAAAACGGTTGACGATGGGAGAGCTGTTGATGTTATCTATATGGATTTCAGTAAGGCGTTTGACAAAGTCCCTCATGGTAGGCTGGTAGAAAAGGTTAAGGCGCATGGGATATGAGGTCAGGTAGCTAGGTGGATTGAGAACTGGCTGGGTAATAGGAGACAGAGGGTAGTAGTGGAGGGGGCTTTGTCCGGCTGGAGGCCAGTGACCAGTGGTGTGCCGCAGGGCTCAGTACTGGGACCTCTCCTCTTTGTAGTCTACATAAATGACTTGGAAGAGAGCGTAGGTGGTGTGATCAGCAAGTTTGCTGATGACACCAAGATGGCAGGGTTGGCGGGTACCGAAGTGGATTGTGAGGTGATACAACAGGATATAGATAGGTTGGTGCAGTGGGCAGGTAGGTGGCAGATGGAATTTAATCCTGACAAATGCGAGGTGATGCATTTTGGAAGGAATAATGTAGAGAGGAGCTATGTGATTAAAGGTAGACAAATTAGGAGTATAGAAACACAGAGGGACCTGGGAGTGCAGGTTCACAAATCCATGAAGGTTGCAACACAAGTGGAGAATGTTGTCAGGAAGGCTTATGGAATGCTAGCCTTTATAGGAAGGGGGATAGAGTTTAAAAGCTGCCGTCTAATGCTTCAGTTGTATAGAACGTTGGTTAGACCGCATTTGGAGTACTGCGTCCAGTTCTGGTCACCTTACTACCGGAAGGACGTAGAGGCTCTGGGAAGGGTGCAGAGGAGGTTTACCAGGATGTTGCCTGGCATGGAGGGGCTGGGGTACGAGGAAAGGTTGGAGAAACTGGGACTGTTCTCCTTGGAAAGACGGAGATTGAGGGGGGACATGATAGAGGTATATAAGATACTGAAGGGAATAGACAGAGTCAATAGTGAGAGACTGCTCCCTAGATTGGTAACAAATACAAGAGGACATGATTTAAGGGTGAGGAGGGAGAGATATAATTTGGATATGAGAGGAAGGTTCTTTACGCAGAGAGTTGTGGGGGTATGGAACGCGCTACCGAGTAGGGTGGTGGAGGCGGGAACGTTGGACTCGTTTAAGGTTCAGTTAGATAGGCACATGAGTAAAACGAGGATGGAGGGTTATGGTAGGGGTATTAAATAAGGGTTAGAACCTCGGGAGAGACCGGAAAGGCAGGCTTGTGATTAACGTTTTTGTCTTTTATTCCGCAGGTGGAGGTCCACCTCGTTGTCAAACGAGGGGCATGCACACGGTGGGTCGTGCGTGGGCTACTCTTGGAGGTTCCAGGAGTGGCCTAGTACTTCGTGTCGGTGTGTGTGCTTGATCCTGGACCAGTAGAAGGGCGCCGCAACAGCTCGGTGACTAGCACTGCTAGCTGTGCAGATACATGGATTTGGGCCTGTGTCTGTGGGAGTTTGTGCATTCTCCCTGTGGATGCGTGGGTTTCGTCCGGGCGCTCCGGTTTCCTCCCACACCCCAAAGATGTGCTCTTAGGCTGATTGGTTTTACCAAATTGACACTATTCTCCCCTGAATCTGGCTAAGTCAGGGGTTCTATTCGTAGACATGCAGGGTAGAATAGGTGTAGGGTGATGCGGCGGCGCGGGCTTGTTGGGCCCAAGGGCCTGTTTCCCGTGCTGGGTTGTTCTTTGTTCTAAATCTCCTGATGCCTTTTCAATGCGTGGATTTCCTTCGGGTGCTCCGGTTTCCTCCAACAGTGCAAAGATGTGCGGGTTAGGTTGATTGGCTATGCTCATAAATTGTCCCTTAGTGGCCAGGGATGTGTAGGTTAATGGGATTAATGTAGGGATATGGGGGTAGGGTCCGGGTGGGATTGTGTTTGGTGCAGACTCGATGGGCCGAAGGGCCTCTTTCTGCACTGTAGGGTTCTATGATTCTATGATTCTAGGATCATCATTCATGCAAATAAATGGATTTAATGATCTGAAGTCAATAGCACCAAAATTCTAGCTCTTCAAAACGCAAATGTAAATATATCAAATCTTAAATTTCAATATACACTTCCAAAACAGGAATGCAGAATGTCAAAATCAGGATCTAAGACTGCTCATTAAAGTTTGGACAGTCTGCCTTGTTATTATTTTTTTAAATTCATAAATGCTGTCATTCACAGTCTCAAGCTGACATCACGGTCACATTGCACAACCTACATTTTCATCAATAATCATATCCTCTTCCAAACATTAGAATTGATAATGCAAGACATCTACTCTGCCAGGTAGCACTTAATATTTCAATTTCCCTTCAATGAAAAGCTCTGTCAGTGTCAACATGAATGTGCATCAATTAGCAATAAGACAAGAGAAACACCAACGTGCATTTTTTTACAGCGTCTGCACTGAGAAGCAAATGTATACAAAAACTGAAAGAAGGCAATCAATAATTTCGATCTGTTGACCATTTCACATTCAGCACAAAGCAGATACAAGCATATGCAAACAAGAAGATGCTTACCAAAAGCAATAGGGAACAACTCAACTGGTACACATTCAAACCCTTTCCTCTGAATGGACTGAAAATACAGTGAACTGCAATGAAGCACCCACAACATGTCCCGTGCCTGGGACACCCTGGCATCACAAATATCGTATGGCACTGAGAATACATTCAGTCACTGTTAATCGGAGTTTCGGAAACTATCTGAGTGACTGTCCTGCTCCCGCCTGCAGTCCAATGTAACTGTAGATGTATGGTTGAGCACAAAACCAACAGCAGCTTTTAACATGAAAGAAGATCTGCTCACCAGTAATTCTGCTCTCAGAAACAGGAAGTGTACCTGTCACAGTCATTGCCACTGGGCCTAGGAGCAGAAATAATGTGAAATAACATTAGTCCAGGAAGCACAAAAATTAATTTCATGTGGTGAGTATGATAAACTGAAACTCACCACTGATGGTGGTCTCTGAAGTGGTTGGTCCTCCAGTTCCTGCAGTTCTTGTTGGTCCTAAACAGCATAAAAATTGGGACAGATTATTTATGTACTACTACTGCAATTTGTTTCCAAGGAAATGTTTTGTTATAAGCATCATTATCTTAGTCAAATTCTTAACCAGGAATTGCTGGCACCTCAGTAAGGATCAAACATGATTCATAAACTATCTCGCATATCAGCAATAATTCCCTCACTAAAATTGTGAGGTTTCCCTTCAGAACAGTTCCTCAGCCATGTTGCCTGAGGAAAAAAAAATATCATTGACCTGCTCTCAGCAACACAACATTAAACTTCACAAGTTTCTAATGCTGTTTGCTTGTGAAATATAATTGCAACAATGAGAAAATACACCCATCTTCACTTTAGAAACAATGGGATTTAGTATCATCCTAGTTGGTGCTGGTCCAAGGTATCAGAAAAAATGCTGCACAGTATTAAATTACAAATTCCCCACATGAATAGCGGGTTATAATGTCTAAGGAGATCTACTCACCAGTAATTGCTGTCACGGGAACAGTTGGTACACCTGATGAAGTCATTGCTGTTGGCCCTATGAAGTCAAGCAAATTTGAAACAATGTTAATCTATCAAACAAATAAATTAATTGCAGCAGACAAGAATGCACAAACAATACTCACCACTGACTGTAATCTGTGAAGTTGTAGGTCTTCCAGTTCCTCCAAATGGTGTTGGCCCTAAAGAGAGGCAGAATTTGTGCAGAATATTTATTCATTACTGCTGCAATTGTCTCCCAAGATTTCTTAGTCATCTTAGCATCATTATGTCAGTGAAAGCCTCAACTGGGAAATGGTTCCACATCGTGAAAAGGAAAATATCCATTCACAAACTACAAAGTTAATCATTCCCTTCCACAAATGCAGCGCTCATCATTCAGAACAGTTCATCAACCAAATTGCCTTCAAAAACCAGCTACTTTTCAGGCAATTACAAAAAATTCAACATGAAGTCAGCAAATGTAGTATTAAATTTTCCCAAAATGATTTGGATGTTATTTGCCAGGAAAAGTCAAATTTCAAAGCTGACTAAATCACTTGTTTTCCAAAAAATAAAGTTTGTCTTTCAAAAACCCCACTGAACAAATTGCATTTCTGATCAGGAATTCATTATGATATTGAAATTTACAGCTTTGAATTTATTCTGTTGGAAGGAATAATTATGATTATCTATCAGCATATAAATTTCACCAGGAAGGTCTATCACACTGCTGAACCAAAATAAAAGACTCTGTCATTCTGCAAATTTACAAATGCTTTCCATTCGGTCTTTCAGTCACAAACAAACCATGCATTATTGTACATACCAATCATCATTCATGCGAATAAATGGATTTAGCGATCAAAAGTCAATAGGACCAAAATCCTAGTTCTTCAAAATGCAAATGTAAATATATCAAATTTTAAATTTCAATATACGCTTCTAAAACAGAATTGCAGAATGTCAAGACCGCATGTACCAGTGCTCATTAATGTTTGCAAAGTCTTCCTTATTATTATCTTTTCAAATTCACAAATGATACAATTCATGGTCTCAAGTTGACTTCAGGGCATGCTGCACAACCTGCCTTATCATTAATAATCATTTTCAATAACACTGCCCTCTTCTGAATGTTATAATTGATAATGCAAGACATCTACTGTGTCAGGTAGCACCTAATATTCCAATTTTCCTTCAATGAAAAGCTCTTTCGTCTCAACATGAATATACATCATATAGCAGTGAGGCAAGTGAAACACCAAAATGCATGTCTTTATAGCTTCTGCATTGAGAAGCAAATGTGTAGAAAAACTGAAAAGAAGAAAAAACTAATTCCTATCTGTTAACTATTTTACCATCAGGACAAAGCAAAAACAAGCCTATTCAAACAAAAAGATGCTGACCAAAAGCAATATGGAACAATTCAATTGGTACACATTCAAACCATCCGAATGGACTGAAAATATACTGAACTGCAATGAGGCACCAACAACATGTCCCTTGCAAGGGACACCTTGGCATCACAAACATCATATGACACTGAGAATACATTCAATCCTTGTTAGTCACATTTTCGAAAACTATCTGAGGGACTGCCCTGCTACCTCATTCAGGTCCAACGTAACTATAGACCTACGGTAGGGTTAAAAATCAAAAATAGCACAAAACTAATAGCAGCTTACAACATGAAAGAAGCTCTGCTCACCAGTAATTCTGCTCTTAGAAACAGGGAGTGTACCTGTCGCAGTCATTGCCATTGGCACTGGGGAGCAGAGATAATATGAAACAACATTAGTCCACGAAGCACACAAATTGATTTAATGTGGCAGTTACAATAAAACCAAAACTCACCACTGACGGTGGTCTCTGAAGTTGTTGGTCCTCCAGATCCTGCAGTTCTTGTTGGTCCTAAACAGCACAGATTTTGGACAGAGTATTTATTCACTACAACTGCAATTCATTTCCAAGGAAATGTTTGGTTATAAGCAACATTATCTTCGTCAAGTTCTTAACCAGGAATTGCTGGCACCTCAGTCAGGATCAAATATGTCCCATAAACTATCTCGCAGATCAGCAATAATTCTCTCACTCAAATTCTGAGCTTTCACTTCAGAACAGTTCCTCAGTCATGTTTCCTAAAGGAACAACAATATCATTGACCTGCTTTCAGCAACACAATGTTAAATTTCACAAGTTTCAAATGATGTTTGCTTGTGAAAGCCAATTATTCAAGGTTTTGAAATATTATTGTGACAATGTGAATGAATACATACATCATTACTCTTCATTTCAGAAACAATGGGATTTACTATCATTCTACTTGATGCTGGTCCAAGGTGAGAGAAAAAATGCTGCAGAGTATTAAATTACAAATAGCTCAAAAGTAATATCAGGTTATAATGTATAAGGAGATCTACACACCAGCGATTGCTGTCACAGGAACAGTTGGTACACCTGATGAAGTCATTGCTGTTGGCCCTAAGGAGTAGGGCAAATTGGAAACAATATTAATCTACCCATCAAATAAATTAATTGCAGATGACGAGGATGCCAAAAACAATACTCACCACTGACAGTAGTCTCTGAAGTTGTAGGTCTTCCAGTTCCTCCAAATGGTGTCGGCCCTAAAGAGAAGCAGAATTCGTACAGAATATTTATTCATTACTGCTGCAATTGTTTCCCAAGATTTCTTATTCATCTTAGCATCATTATGTCAGTCAAAGCCTCAAGTGGCAAATGGTTCCACATTGTGAAGGGAAAAGGAAAATATCCATTCACAAACTACAAAGTTAATCTTTCCCTTCCACAAATGCAGCGCTTACCATTCAGAACAGTTCCTTGACCAAGTTTATTTCAAAAACCAGCTACTTTTCAGGCAATTACAAAAAAATTCAACATGGGGCCAGCAAATGTAGCACTAAATTTTCCCAACATGATTTCGATGTTGTTTGCCAGTAAAAGTGAAATTTCAAAGCTAAATCATTTGTTTTCCAAAGAATAAAGTTTGACTTTCAAAAATCCCACTGAACAAATGGCATTTCTGATCTGGAATTCATTATGATATTGAAATTTACTGCTTTGAATTTATTCCGTTGGAAGGAGTAATTATGTCTGTTTGTCTGCACATAAATTTCACTAGCAAGGTCTATCATACTGCCAAATCAAAGTAAATGGTTCTGTGGTTCTGCAAGGCTACAAATCAGGCGCTTTCCAGTAGGCTTTTCAGTCACAGATAAACCATGCATTATTGTCCATCTCAAATCTCCAGATGCCTTATCAATCATCGTTCATGTGAACAAATGCATTTAGTGATCTAAAATCAATAGCACCAAAATCCTAGCTCTTCAAAATGCAAATGAAAATATGTTAAATTTTAAATTTCAATATATGCTTCCAAAACAGCAATGCAGAATGTCAAAACCAGGATCTTCCAGTGCTCATTAAAGTTTGGACAGTCTGCCTTACTATCTTTTTAAATTCATAAATGCTGCCATTCATGGATATCACAGACACAACCTACATTATGATCAATAATCATATTCAATAACACTGCCCACTTTCAAACATTATCACTGATAATGCAAGACATCTACTCTTATCAGGTAGCATTTACTATTCCAATTTTCATTCACTGAAAAGCTCCTTCAGTGTCAACATGAATATGCATCAATTAGCACTGAGGCAAGTGAAACACCAACATGCATGTCTATACAGTTTCTGCACTGAGAAGCAAATGTGTACAAAAACTGAAATAAAGCAATCACTCATTTCTATCTGTTGACCATTTCACGTTCAGCACAAAGCCAATACAAGCACATTCAACCCAGAAAATGCTGACCAAAAGCAATAGGCAACAACTCACCTGGTACACAATCTAAACCTTCCATCTGAATGGACTGAAAATACAGTGAACTGCAATTAACTAACAACATGTCCCTTGCCTGGGCACCTCGACATCGCAAACATCATATGACACAGAGAATACATTCAATCATTCTTAATCACAGGTTCAGAAACTACCTGAGTGACCGCCCTGCTACCTGGTGCAGGTCCAAAATAACTGTAGACCTAGGGTAGCGTTAAAAATCACAACTAGCACAAAACTAACAGCAGCTTATAACATGAAAGAAGGTCTGCTCACCAGTAATTCTGCTCTCAGAAACAGGAAGTGTACCGGTCACAGTCATTCCCATTGGGCCTAGGGAGCAGAGATAATATGAAATAAGATGAGTCCATGAAGCACACAAATTAATTATATGTGGTGAGTACGATTAAACTGAAACTTACCACTGATGGTGGTCTCTGAAGTGGTTGATCCTCCAGTTCCTGCAGTTCTTCCTGGCCCTAAACAACACAGACATTTGGACAGAGCATTTATTCACTACGACTGCAATTCATTCCCAAGGAAATGTTCAATTATAACCATCGTTATCTTAGTCAAATTCTTAACCAGTAATTGCTTGCACCTCAGTAAGGATCAAACATGACCCACAAACATTCTCGAGATCAGGAATAATTCCCTCACTGAAACACTGAGGTTTCCCTTCAGAACAGTTCCTCAGGTACGATGACTGAAGTAATAACAGTATCATTGACCTGCTCTCAGAGACACAACGTTAAATTTCACAAGTTTCAAATGTTGTTTGCATGTGAAAGATAATTATTCAAGATTCTGAAATATTATTCTGACAATGTGAATTAATACACCCATCATTGCTCCCAGTGTCAGAAACAATGGGAGTTACTATCATCTGAGTTGTTGTTGGTCCAAGTTAACAGAAAATATGCTGCAGATTATTAAATTACAAATTGCTCAAAATTATCATCAGGTTATAGTGTGTAAGGAGATCTACTCACCAGTAATTGCTGTCTCAGGAACAGTTGGTACACCTGATGGAGTCATTGCTGTTGGCCCTACGTAATTGAGCAAATTTGAAACAATATTAATCTACCAATCAAATCAATTAATTTCAGATGACGAGGATGCTAAAAACAATACTCACCACTGACAGTAGTCTCTGAAGTTGGAGGTCTTCCAGTTCCTGTGAATGGTGTTGGCCCTAAAGAGAAGCAGAATTTGTACAGAATATTTATTCATTAACAGTGAAATTGCTTCCCAAGATTTTTAATTCATCTTAGCATTTCTATGTCAGTCAAAGCCTCAAGTGGCAAATGCTTCCACATTGCGAAGGTAAAAGGAAAACACCGGTACACAAACAACAAAATTAATTATTCCCTTCCACAAATGCAGCGCTTACCATTCAGAACAGGTCCTCGACCAAGTTGCCTGCAAAAACTAGCTACTTTTTAGGCAATTACAAAAAATTCAACATGGGGTCAGCAAATGTGGCATTAAATTTTCCCCAAATTATTTGGAGAATATTTGCCAGTGAAAATGAAAATTTAACAGTGGCGAAATCATTTATTTCCCAAAGAATAACGTGTGTCTTTCAAAAATCCCACTGGCATTTCCGATCAGGAATTCATTATGATATTGAAATTTACTGCTTTGAACTTATTCTGTTGGAGGGAATTATTTCTGTCTGTCTGCACATACATTTCACCAGCAAAGTTTATCTATACTGCCAAATCAAAATAAAACAGTCTGTCATTCTGCTAGTCTACAAATGAGGTGCTTTCCAGTAGGCTGTTCGGTCAATGACAAACCCTGCATTATTGTACATCTCAAATCTCCTGATGCCTTACCGACCATCATTCACGTGAATAAATGCATTTAGGAATCTAAAGTCAATACCACCAAAATCCTAGCTCTTCAAAATACAAATGAAAATATGTTAAATTTTACATTTCAATATATGCTTCCAAAACAGCAATGCAGAATGTCAAAACCAGCATCTATGACTGCTCATTAAAGTTTGGACAGTCTGTCTTAAGATTATTTTTTAAAATTTATAAATGCTGCCATTGACAGTCTCAAGCTGAATTCATGGTCATGTTGCACAACCTACATTTTCATCAATAATCATATTCAATAACACTATCCTCTTCCAAATGTTAGAATTGATAATGCAAGACACCTACTCTGTTAGGTAGCACTTAATATTCCAATTTCCCTTCAATGAAAAGCTCTGTCAGAGTCAACATGAATATGCATCAATTAGCAATAAGACAAGGGAAACACCAACATGCATGTTTTTACAGTTTCAGCACTGAGAAGCAAATGTAAACAAAAACTGAAAGAAGGCAATCAATAATTCCAATCTGTTGACCATTCTACCATCACCACAAAGCAAAAACATGTACATGCTAACATGAAGATGCTTACAAAAAGCAATGTGGAACAACTCAACTGATACACATTCAAATCCTTTCATCTGATTGGACTGAAAATACAGTGAACTGCAATGACACACCAACAAACTTGGCATCGCAAACTTCATATGGCACTGAGAATACATTCAATCATTGTTAATCACAGTTTCAGAAACTATCTGAGTCACATCCCTGCTCCCACGTGCAGGTCCAACGTAACCGTAGACGTATGGTTGAGCCAGAAACCACAAATAGCAAAAAACCAACAGCAACTTTGAACATGAAAGAAGCTCTGCTCACCAGTAATTCTGCTCTCAGAAACAGGAACTGTACCGGTCACAGTCATTGCCACTGGGACTAGGAGCAGAAATAATGTGAAATAACATTAGTCCAGGAAGCACAAAGATTAATTTCATGTGGTGAGTACGATAAACTGAAACTCACCACTAATGGTGGTCTCTGAAGTTGTTGGTCCTCCAGTTCCTACACTTCTTGTTGGTCCTAAACAGCATGAAAATTGGGATAGATTATTTATGTACTACTACTGCAATCTATTTCCAAGGAAATGTTTAGTTATAAGCATTATGATCTTAGTCAAATTCTTAACCAGGAATTCCTTGCATCTCAGTACGAATCAAACATGATCCACAAAACTATCTCGCATATCAGCAATAATTCCCTCACTCCAATTCTGAGGTTTCCCTTCAGAATAGTTCCTCAGTCATGTTGCATGACAGAATAACAATATCATTGACCTGCTCTCAGCAATACAACAATAAATTTCACAAGTTTCCAATGTTGTTTGCTGGCGAAAGCTAATTATTTAAGGCTCTGAAATATCATTGTCACAATGAGAAAATACACCCATCTTTGTTTCAAAAACCATGGAATTTACTATTATCCTCATTGTTGCTGGTCCAAGGTATCAGAAAAAATGCTGCAGAGTATTAAATTACAAATTCCCCAAATGAATATCAGGTTATAATGTGTAAGGAGATCTACTCACCAGTAACTACTGTCACGGAAACAGTTTGGTACACCTGATGGAGTCATTGCTGTTGGCCCAATGCAATCGAGCAAATTTGAAACAATATTATTCTACCCATCAAATCAATTAATTTCAGGTGACGAGGATGCCAAAAATAAGACTCACCACTGATCGTCGTCCCTGAAGTTGTAGGTCTTCCAGTTCCTGTGAATGGTGTTGGCCCTAAAGAGAAGCAGAATTTGTATAGAATATTTATTCATTGATGCTGCAATTGTTTCCCAAGATTTTTGATTCATCTTAGCATTACCATGTCAGTCAAAGCCTCTAGTGGCAAATCGTTCCATATTGCAAAGGAAAAAGGAAGATATCCATACGCTAACTATAAAATTAATCATTCCCTTCCACACATGAAGCGCTTGCATTCAGAACAGTTCCTCAACCAAGTAGCCTTCAAAAACCAGCCACCGTTCTTGCAATTACAAAAAATTCAACATGGGGTCAGCAAATGTGGCACTAAATTTTCTCAAAATTATTTGGATATTATTTGCCAGTAAAAGTGAAATTTTGACAGTAACTAAATCATTTATTTTCGAAAGAATAATGTATGTCATAGAATCATAGAATCCTACAGTGCAGAAGGAGGCCCTTCTGCACTGAATACAATCCCACCCAGGCCCTACCCCCATATCCCTACATATTATACCCACTAATTCTTCTAACCTACACATCCCTGGACACTAAGGGGCAATTTCTTAGCATGGCCAATCAACCTAACCCACACATCTTTGGACTGTGGGAGGAAACCGGAGAACCCGGAGGAAACCCACGCAGACACGAGGAGAATGTGCAAACTCACACATACAGTAACCCGAGCCGGGAATCGAACACAGTACCCTGGAGCTGTGAAGCAGCAGTGCTAACCACTGCGCTACCGTGCCGCCCAGAAGTCCACTGAACAAGTGCATTTCCGATCAGGAATTCATTATGATATTGAAGTTTACAGCTTTGAATTTATTCTGTTGGAAGGAATAATTATGTCTGTCTGTATGCATATAAATTTCACCAGCAAGATCTATCATATTGCCAAACCAAAATAAAACACTCTGTCATTCTACAAATGAGATATTTTCTATTCAGCCTTTTGGTCACAGACAAACCATGCTTTGTTGTACATCTCAAATCTCTTGATCTCTTACCAATCATCATTCATGCAAATAAATGGATTTTGCAATCTAAAGTTAATAGCACCAAAATCCTTGCTCTTCAAAATGCAGATGTCAATATATAAACATTTTAAATTTCAATATATGCTTCTAAAACAGCAATGCAGAATGTGAAAACCAGCTTCAACCAGTGCTCATTAATGTTTGGAAAGTCTTCCTTATTACTATCTTTTCAAATGCACAAATGCTGCAATTCATGGTCTCAAGCTGACTTCAGGGGCATGCCGCACAATCCGCATTATCATTAATAATCATATTCAATAACACTGTCCTCTTCTGAATGCTATAATTGATAATGCAAGACATCTACTCTGTCAGATAGCACTTACTATTCCAATTTTCCTTCAATGAAAAGCTCTGTCAGTGTCAACATGAATATGCATCAGTTTGCAATAAGAAATACCAACATGCATGTTTTTACAGTTTATGCACTGAGAAGCAAATGTATACAAAAACTGAAATGAAGCAATCATAATTCCTATCTGTTGACCATTTTATCATCAGCACAAAGTAAAAACAAGCACATTTACAGACGAAGATGCTTACCAAAAGCAATGTGGAACAATGCAACTGGTACACATTCAAACCCTTCCATCTGAATGGACTAAAAATACAATGATGCACCAACTACATGTCCCTTGCCTGAGACACCTTGGCATCGCAAACGTTGTATGACACTGAGAATAGATTCAATCATTGTTAGTTACATATTCGGAAATTATCTGAGCGACTGCCCTGCTACCTCATGCAGGTCCAACGTAACAAGACTGACAGTAGTGTTAAAAATTACAAATAGCACAACACTAACAGCAGCTTTTAACATCAAAGAAGCTCTGCTCACCAGTAATTCTACTCGCAGAAACAGGAAGTGTACCTGTCACAGTCATTGCCATTGGCCCTAGGGAGCAGGGATAAGATGAAACAACATTAGTTCACAAAGCAAACAAATTGATTTAATGGGGCAGATACGACAAAACTGAAACTCACCACTGACGGTGGTCTCTGAAGTTGTTGATCCTCCAGTTCCTACAGTTTTTGTTAGTCCTAAACAGCATGGAAATTGGGACAGAGTATTTATTCACGATGACTGCAATTCATTTCCAAGGAAATGTTTATAAGCGTCATTATCTTAGTCAAATTCCAAACCAAGTATTGCTTGCACCTCAGTAAGGATCAAACATGACCCATAAACTATCTCGCAGATCAGCAATAATTCTCACTCAAGTTCTCAGGTTTCCCTTCAGAACAGTTCCTCAGGCATGTTGACTAAAGGAATAACAATATCATTGACCTGCTCTCAGCAGCACAATGTTAGATTTAATAAGTTTCAAATGTCGTTTGCTTGCGAAAGCTAATTATTCAAGATTCTGAAACATTGTCACTGTGACTGTGACAAGATTGTCACAATGTGAATTAATACACCCATCATTACTCTTCATTTCAGAAACAATGGGATTTACTATCATTCTAGTTGATAGGTAAGAGAAAAAGTGCTGCAGTGTATTAAATTACAAATAGCTCGAAATGAATATCAGGTTACGACGTATAAGGAGATCCACTCACCAGTAATTGCTGTCTCAGGAACAGCTGGTACACCTGATGGAGTCATTGCTGTTGGCCCTAAGTAGTGGGGCAAATTTGAAACAATATTAATCTACCCATCAAATAAATTAAATTCTGGTGACGAGGATGCAAAAAACAATACTCACCACTGACGGTAGTCTCTGAAGTTGTAGGTCTTCCAGTTCCTCCAAATGGAGTCGGTCCTAAAGAGAAGCAGAATTTGTACAGAATATTTATTCATTACTGATGCAATTGTTTCCCAAGATTTTTTATTCGTCTTAGCATCATTATGTCAGTCAAAGCCTCAAGTGGCAAATGGTTCCACATTGCGAACAGAAAAGGAAAACATCCATTCACAAACTACAAAGTTAATCATTCCCTTCCACAAATGCAGCACTTACCATTCAGAACAGGTCCTCGACCAAGTTGCCATCAAAAACCAGCTACTTTTCAGGCAATTACAAAAGATTTAACATGTGGTCAGCAAATGTGGCACTAAATTTTCCCCAAATTATTTGGAGAATATTTGCATTTGAAAGTGAAATTTTAACAGTAACTAAATCATTTATTTTCCAAAGAATAAACTATGTCTTTCAAAAATCCCACAGGTGACATTCCAGAGCAGGAATTGATCATGATATTGAAATTTACTGCTTCGTATTTATTTTGTTGGAAGGGATAATTATGTCTCTATGTCTGCATGTAAATTTCACCAGCAAGATCTATCACACTGCTGAACCAAAATAAAAAACTCTGTCATTCTGCAAATCTACAAATGATTTCCATTCGGCCTTTCGGTCACAAACAAACCATGCATTATTGTACATCTCAAATCTCCTGATCCCTTACCAGTCATCACTGATGCAAATAAATGGATTTAGCGATCTGAAGTCAATAGCACCAAAATCCTAGCTCTTCAAAACGCAAATGAAAATATATCAAATTTTAAATTTCGATATACGCTTCTAAAACAGAAATGCAGAATGTCAAAACCAGATATACCAATGTTCATTAATGTTTGGAAAGTCTTCCTTATTATTATCTTTTCAAATTCTCAAATGCTGCAATTCATGGTCTCAAGTTGACTTCGGGGCATGCCGCACAACCTGCATTATCATTAAAAATCGTATTCAATAACACTGTCCTGGTCTGAATGTTATAACTGATAATGCAAGACATCTACTGTGTCAGGTAGCATTTACTGTTCCAATTTCCGTTCAATGAAAAGCTCTTTTGTCTCAACATGAATATACATCATATAGCAGTGAGGCAAGTGAAACACCAAAATGCATGTCTTTACAGTTTCTGCATTGAGAAGCAAATGTGTAGAAAAACTGAAATAAATAAAACACTAATTCCAATCTGTCAACCATTTTACATCAGTGCAAAGCAAAAACAAGCACATTCAAACAAAGAGATGCTGACCAAAAGCAAGATGGAACAATTCAACTGGTACACATTCAAACACATCCATTTGAATGGACTGAAAATACAGTGAACTGCAACAATGCAACAACACGTCCCTTGCCTGGGACACCTTGGCATCGCAAACATCTTATGTCATTGAGAATACATTCAATCATTGTTAGTCACGTTTTCGGAAACTATCTGAGGGAATGCCCTGCTACCTGGTGCAGGTCCAACGCAACTGTAGGCCTCAGGTAGAGTTAAAAATCACAAATAGTACAAAACTAAAAGCAGCTTTTAACAAGAAAGAAGCTCTGCTCACCAGTAATTCTGCTCTTTGAAACAGGAAGTATCCCTGTCACAGTCATTCCCATTGGGCCTAGGGAGCAGCAATAATAGGAAACAAGATGAGTCCATGAAGCACACTATTTAATTTCATGTGATGAATACGATTAAAATGAAACTCACCACTGACGGTGACCTCACAGTTAATGAATAAATAAAAGTATTTATTCATTAACTGTGAAATTGCTTCCCAAGATTTTTAATTCATCTTAGCATCACTATGTCAGTCAAAGCCTCCAGTGGTAAACGCTTCCACATCGCAAAGGAGAAAAGAAAATATCGGTACGCAACTACAAAATTAATCATTCCCTTCCACAAATGCAGCGCTTACTATTCAGAACACGTCCTCGACCAAGTTGCCTTCAAAAAACAGCTACTTTTCAGGCAAATACAAAAACTTCAACATGGGGTCAGCAAATGTGGCACTAAATTTTCCCAAAATTATTTGGAGAGTATTTGCCAGTGAAAATGAAGTTTTAACAGTGGCTAAATCATTTATTTTCCAAAGAATAAGGTATGTCTTTCAAAAATCCCACTGTCATTTCTCATCAGGAATTCATTATGATATTGAAATTTACTGCTTTGAATTTATTCTGTTGGGAATAATTATTTCTGCCTGTCTGCACATACATTTCACCAGCAAAGTTTATCCATACTGCCAAATCAAAATAAAACAGTCTGGCGTTCTACAAGTCTACAACTTTGTCCTTTCAGTCACAGACAAACCGTGCATTACTATACATCACAAATCTCCTGATGTCTAATCGATCATCATTCATGCGAATAAATGGATTTAACGATCTGAAGTCAATAGCACCAAAATACTAGCTCTTCGAAACGCAAAGGTAAATATATCACATTTTAAATTTCAATATATGCTTCCAACACAGCAGTGCAGAATGTCAAAACCGGCATCTATGACTGCTCATTAAAGTTTGGACAGTCTGCCTTATTATTTACTATCTTTTTAAATTCCTAAATGCTGCCATTCATGGTCTCAAGCGGACATCACAGAGACGGCCTGAATTATGATCAATAATCATATTCAATAACACTGCCACTTTCAAACATTATAATTGATAATGCAAGACATCTACTCTATCAGGTAGCATTTATTATTCCAATTTCCATTCATGAAAAACTCCTTCAGTGTCAACATGAATATGCATCAATTAGCAGGCAAGTGAAACACCAACATGCATGTCTTTACAGCTTCTGCACTGAGAAGTCAATGTGTAGAAAAATTGAAATGAAGCAATCACTAATTCCTATCTGTTGACCATTTCACATTCAGCACAAATTAAAAACAAGCACATTCAAACAAGATGCTGCTGAAAAAAAGCAATATGGATCCACTCAACTGGTACACATTCAAACCCTTCCATCTGAATGGACTGAAAATACTGTGAACTACAATGACGCACCGACAACATGTCCCTTCAATGGGACACCTTGGAATCGCAAACATTGTATGACACTGAGAATACATTCAATCATTGTTAGTTACATCTTCGGAAACTATCTGACTGACTGCCCTGCTGCCTGGTGCAGGTCCAACGTAACTGCAGACATACGGTAGTGTTAAAACTCACAAATAGCACAAAACTAACAGCAGCTCATAACATGAAAGAAGCTGTGCTCACCAGTAATTCTGCTCGCAGAAACAGGAAGTGTACCTGTCGCAGTCATTGCCATTGGCCCTAGGGAGCAGAGATAAGATGAAATAACATTAGTCCACAACGCACACAAATTGATTTAATGTGGCAGGTACAATAAAACCAAAACTCACTGCTGATGGTGGTCTCTGAAGTGGTTGGTCCTCCAGTTCCTGCAGTTCTTGTTGGTCCTAAACAGCATAGATTATGGACAGAGTATTTATTCACTACTACTGCATTTCATTTCCAAGGAAATGTTTAATTATGAGCATTATTATCAGAGTCAAATTCTTCACTAGGTATTGCTTGCACCTCAGTAAGGATCAAACATGACCCATAAACCACCTTGCAGATCAGCAATAATTCTCTCACTCAAATGCTGAGGTTTCCCTTCAGAACACTTCCTCAGCCATGTTTCCTAAAGGAACAACAATATCACTGACCTGCTCTCAGCAACACAATGTTAAATTTCACAAGTTTCAAATGTTATTTGCTTCTGAAAGCTAATTATTCAAGATTTTGAAATATGATTGTGACAATGTGAATGAATACAGCCATAATTACTCCCAGTTTCTGAAACAAATGGGAATTACTATCATCCAAGTTGGTACTGGTCCAGGGTAACAGAAAAAATGCTGCAGAGCATTAAATTACAAATAGCTTGAAATTAACATCGGGTTATAACATGTAAGGAGATCCACCCACCAGTAATTGCCATCTCGGGGAATGCTGGTACACCTGGTGAAGTCATTGCTGTTGGCCCTAAGTAGAGGAGCCAATTTGAAACAATATTAATCTACCAATCAAATCAATTAATTTCAGGTGACGAGAATGCCAAAAACAATACTCACCACTGACAGTAGTCTCTGAAGTTGTAGGTCTTCCAGTCCCCGTGAACGGTGTCGGCCCTAAAGAGAAGCAGAATTTGTACAGAATGTTTATTCATTCATGCTGCAATTGTTTCCCAAGATTTTCTATTCATCTTAGCATCATTATGTCAGTCAAAGCCTCAAGTGACAAATGGGTCCACACTGCAAAGGAGAAAGGAAAATATCCATTCACTAACTACAAAATTAATCATTCCCTTCCACAAATGCAGCGCTTACCATTCAGAACTGGTCCTTGACCAAGTTGCCTTCTAAAACCACCTACTTTTCAGGCAATTAGAAAACATTCAACATGCAGTCAGCAAATTTGTCACCAAGTTTTCTCAAAATTATTTGGATATTATTTGCCAGTGAAAGTTAAATTTTAACAATGACTAAATCATTTATTTTCCAAAGAATAACACATGTCTTTCAAAAATCCCAAAGGTGACATTCCAGATCAGGAATTCATTATGATATTGACATTTACTGCTTCAAATTTATTTTGTTGGAAGGAATTATTATGTCTGCATATAACTTTCACCAGCAAGGTCTAACACACTGCCCAACCAAAACAAAAGACTCTGTCATTCTGCAAATCTACAAATGCTTTCCGTTCGGCCTTTCGGTGACAAACAAACCATGCATTATTGTACGTCTCAAATCTCCTGATCCCTTACCAGTCATCACTGATTCGAATAAATGGATTTAGCGATCTAAAGTCAATAGCACCAAAATCCTAGCTTTTCAAAGCGCACATGTATATATATATCAAATTTTAAATTTCAATATACGCTTCTAAAACAGAAATGCAGAATGTCAAGACCAGATATACCCATGCTCATTAGTGTTTGGAAAGCCTTCCTTATCATTATCTTTTCAAATTCACAAATGCTGCCGTTTATGTCTCAAGTTGACTTTGGGGCATGCCGCACAACCTGCATTATCATTAATAATCGTATTCAATAACACCGTCCTCTTCTGAATGTCATAATTGATAATGCAAGACGTCTACTATGTCAGGTAGCACTTAATATTCCAATTTTCCTTCTATGAAGAGCTCTTTTGTTTCAACATGAATAAGCATCATATAGCAGTGAGGCAAGTGAAACACCAAAATGCATGTGTTTACAGTTTCTGCATTGAGAAGCAAATGTGTACAAAAACTGAAATAAAGAAATCATTAATTCCTATCTGTGAACCATTTTACCATCAGGACAAAGGAAAAACAAGCACATTCAAACAAGAAGATGCTGACCAAAAGCAATATGGAACAACTCAACTGGTACACATTCAAACCCTTCCATCTGAATGGACTGAAAGTACTGCAATGACGCACCAACAACATGTCCCTTCCCTGGGACACCTCAGCATCGCAAACGTCGTATGACATTGAGAATACATTCAATCGTTCTTAATCACAGGTTCAGAAACTATCTGAATAACTGCCCTGCTACCTGGTGCAGGTCCAACACAATTGTATGCCTAGGGTAGCGTTAAAAATCACAAATACTACAAAACTAACAGAAGCTTTTAACATGAAAGAAGCTCTGCTCACCAGTAATTCTGCTCTCAGAAACAGGAAGTGTACCTGTCACAGTCATTCCCATTGGGCCTAAGGAGCAGAGATAATGGGAAATAAGATGAGTCCATGAAGCACAAAATTAATTTCATGTGGTGAGTACGATAAAACTGAAACTCACCACTGATGGTGGTCTCTGAAGTGGTTGGTCCTCCAGTTCCTGCAGTTCTTGTTGGTCCTAAACAGCATAGATTATGGACAGAGTATTTATTCACTACTGCTGCATTTCATTTCCAAGGAAATGTTTAATTATGAGCATTATTATCAGAGTCAAATTCTTCACTAGGTATTGCTTGCACCTCAGTAAGGATCAAACATGACCCATAAACCACCTTGCAGATCAGCAATAATTCTCTCACTCAAATGCTGAGGTTTCCCTTCAGAACACTTCCTCAGCCATGTTTCCTAAAGGAACAACAATATCACTGACCTGCTCTCAGCAACACAATGTTAAATTTCACAAGTTTCAAATGTTATTTGCTTCTGAAAGCTAATTATTCAAGATTTTGAAATATGATTGTGACAATGTGAATGAATACAGCCATAATTACTCCCAGTTTCTGAAACAAATGGGAATTACTATCATCCAAGTTGGTACTGGTCCAGGGTAACAGAAAAAATGCTGCAGAGCATTAAATTACAAATAGCTTGAAATTAACATCGGGTTATAACATGTAAGGAGATCCACCCACCAGTAATTGCCATCTCGGGAAATGCTGGTACACCTGGTGAAGTCATTGCTGTTGGCCCTAAGTAGAGGAGCCAATTTGAAACAATATTAATCTACCAATCAAATCAATTAATTTCAGGTGACGAGAATGCCAAAAACAATACTCACCACTGACAGTAGTCTCTGAAGTTGTAGGTCTTCCAGTTCCTGTGAACGGTGTCGGCCCTAAAGAGAAGCAGAATTTGTACAGAATGTTTATTCATTCATGCTGCAATTGTTTCCCAAGATTTTCTATTCATCTTAGCATCATTATGTCAGTCAAAGCCTCAAGTGACAAATGGGTCCACACTGCAAAGGAGAAAGGAAAATATCCATTCACTAACTACAAAATTAATCATTCCCTTCCACAAATGCAGCGCTTACCATTCAGAACAGGTCCTTGACCAAGTTGACTGCAAAAACCAGCTGCTTTTCAGGCAATTACAAAAACTTCAACATGGGGTCAGCAAATGAGGCACTAAGATTTCCCAAAATTATATATGCACATAAATTTCACCAGCAAGGTCTATCATACTGCCAAATCAAAATTAAAGGTTCTGTCGTTCTGCAAGTCTACAAACGAAGTGCTTTCCATTCGGCCTTTCGGTCAAAGACAAACCATGCATTAATGTACATCTCAAATCCCCTGATGCCTTATCGATCATCATTCATGCAAATAAATGGATTTAACGATCTGAAGTCAATAGCACCAAAATCCTACCTCTTCAAAACACAAACATAAATATATCACATTTTAAATTTCAATATACACTTCCAAAACAGCAATGCAGAATGTCAAAACCAGCATCCATGACTGCTCATTAAAGTTTGGACAGTCTGCCTTATTATTACTTTTTTAAATCCATAAATGCTGCCATTCGCAGTCTCAAGCTGACTTCACGGTCATGTTGCGCAACCTACATTTTCATCAATAATCATATTCAATAACTATCTTCTTCCAAACGTTAGAATTGATAATGCAAGACATCTACTCTGTCAGGTAGCATTTAATATTCCAATTTCCCTTCAATGCAAAGCTCTGTCAGTGTCAACATGAATATGCATCAATTAGCAATAAGACAAGAGAAACACCAACGTGCATGTTTTTACAGTTTCTGCACTGAGAAGCAAATGTATACTAAAACTGAAAGAAGGCAATCAATAATTCCTACCTGTTGACCGTTCTACCATCACCACAAAGCAAAAACAAGCACATGCTGACAAGAAGATGCTTATCAAAAGCAATATGGAACAACTCAACTGGTACACATTCAAATCCTTTCCTCTGAATGGACTGAAAATACAGAGAACTGCAATGACGCACCAACAACATATCCCTTGGCTGGGACACCTTGGCATCACAAACACCGTATGGCACTGAGAATAGATTCAATCATTCTTAATCACAGTTTTGGAAACTGTCTGAGTGACTGCCCTGCTCCCGCGTGTAGGTCCAACGTAACTGTAGATGTACGGTTGAGCTAAAAACCGCAAACAGCACAAAACCAATAGCAACTTTTAATGTGAAAGAAGCTCTGCTCACCAGTAATTCTGCTCTCAGAAACAGGAAGTGTACCTGTCACAGTCATTGCCACTGGGCCTAGGAGCACAAATAATATGAAATAACATTCGTCCAGGAAGCACAAGAATTAATTTCATGTGGTGAGTACGATAAACTGAAACTCACCACTGACGGTGGTCTCTGAAGTGGTTGGTCCTCCAGTTCCTGCAGTTCTTGATGGCCCTAAACAGCACAGACATTTGGACAGAGTATTTATTCACCACGACTGCAATTCATTTCCAAGGAAATGTTTAACTATAAGTATCATTATCTTAGTCAAATTCTTAACCAGGTATTGCTTACACCTCAGTACGGATCAAACATGACCCATAAACAATCTCGCAGATCAGTAATAATTCTCTCACTCAAATTCTGAGGTTTCCCTCCAGAATAATTCCTCAGGCATGTTGACTAAAGGAATAACAATATAATTGTCCAGCTCTCAGCAAACGCAACATTAAATTTCATAAGTTTCAAATGTTGTTTGCTTTTGAAAACTAATTATTCGAGGTTTTGAAATACTATTGTGACAATGTGAATGAATACATACATCATTACTCTTCGTTTCAGAAACAATGGGATTTACTATCATTCCAGTTCATGCTGGTTTAAGGTAACAGGAAAAAAATGCTGCAGAGTGTTAAATTACAAATAGCTTGAAATTAATATCAGGCTATAATGTGTAAGGAGATCTACTCACCAGTAATTGCTGTCTCAGGAACAGTTGGTACACCTGATGGAGTCATTGCCGTTGGCCCTAAGTCGTGGGGCAAATTTGAAACAATATTAATCGCCCCATCAAATAAATTAATTTCAGGACACGAGAGTGCCAAAAACAATACTCACCGCTGACAGTAGTCTCTGAAGTTGTAGGTCTTCTAGTTCCTGTGAATGGTGTCGGCCCTAAGGAAAAGCAGAATTTGTACAGAATATTTATTCATTACTGCTGCAATTGTTTCCCGTAATTTTTTGTTCATCTTAGCATCACGATGTCAGTCAAAGCCTCAAGTGGCAAATGGTTCCACATTGCGAAGGGAAAAGGAAAATATCCAAATGCAAACTATAAAATTAAACATTCCCTTCCACAAATGCAGCACCTACCATTCAGAACAGTTGCTTTACCAAGTTGCTTTCAAAAACCAGCTACTTTTCAGGCAATTACAAAAAAATTCAACATCAAGTCAACAAATGTAGCATTAAATTCTCTCAAAATGATTTGGATGTTATTTGCCAGTAAAAGTGAAATTTTAAAGCTAACTAAATCATTTGTTTTCCAAAGAATAAAGTTTGTCTTTCAAAAATCCCACTGAAAAAGCGGCATTTCTGATGAGGAACTCATTATGATATTGAAATTTACTGCTTTGAATTTATTTTGTTGGAAGGAATAATCATGTCTGTCCATCTGCACATAAATTTCACCAGCAAGGTCTATCATACTGCCAAATCAAAATAAAAGGTTCTGTCGTTCTGCAAGGCCACAAATCTGGAGCTTTCCAGTAGGCTTTTCAGTCACAGACAAACCACGCATTATTGTACATCTCAAATCTCCAGATTCCTTACCAATCATCATTCACGTGAATAAATGCATTTAGTGATCTAAAATCAATAGCACCAAAATCCTAGCTCTGCAAAATGCAAATGAAAATATGTTAAATTTTAAATTACAATACGTGCTTCCAAAACAGCAATGCAGAATGTCAAAACCAGGATCTTCCAGTGCTCATTAACGTTTGGACAGTCTGCCTTACTATCTTTTTAAATTCATAAATGCTGCCATTCATGGATATCACGGGCACAACCTACATTATGATCAATAATCACGTTCAATAACACTGCCCACTTTCGTAAGAACGTAAGAACATGAGAACATAAGAAATAGGAGCAGGAGTAGGCCATCTAGCCCTTCGAGCCTGTCCCGCCATTCAATAAGATCATGGCTGATCTGTAGTGGCTCAGTTCCACTTTCCCGCTTTCTCCCCATAACCCTTAATTCCCTTGCCTACCAAAAATCTACCTACCCGTGTCTTAAATATTGTTAGCGAGGTAGTCTCCACCACTTCAATGGGCAGAGAATTCCAGAGATTCACCACCCTTTGAGTGAAGAAGTTCCTCCTCAACTCTGTTCTAAACTGCCCTCCCTTATCTTGAGGCTGTGCCCTCTAGTCCTGCTGTCCTTTCTGAGCAGGAAGAATCTCTCTACCTCTACCCTATCCATCCCCTTCATTATCTTATACGTCTCTATAAGATCCCCCCTCATCCTTCTAAACTCCAACGAGTACAGACCCAGTCTATTCAGCCTCTCTTCATAGTCCAACCCCCTCATCTCCGGTATCAGCCTAGTGAACCTCCTCTGCACTCCCTCCAAGGCCAAAATATCCTTGCGCTAGTGCGGCAACCAAAACGGCACACAGTACTCCAGCTGCGGCCTTACCACTGCCCTGTACAGTCGCAGCAAGACCTCCCTGCTTTTATATTCTATCCCCCTCGCTATAAAGGCCAGCATCCCATTCGCCTTCTTGATCACCTGCTGCACCATTATAATTGATTATAATTGATTATAAAACATTATAATTGATAATGCAAGGCATCTACTCTATCAGGTAGCATTTACTATTCCAATTTCCATTCACGGAAAAGCTCCTTCGGTGATAACATGAATATGTATCAATTAGCACCGAGGCAAGTGAAACACCAACATGCATGTATTTACAGTTTGTGCACTGACAAGCAAATGTGTACAAAAACTGCAATAAAGCAATCACTAATTCCTGTCTGTTGACCATTTCACATTCAGCACAAAGCAAAAATAAGGACATTCAACCAAGAAGATGCTTAACAAAGACAATATGGAACAACTCGACTGACACACATTCAATCCCTTCCATCTGAATGGACTGAAAACACAGTGAACTGCAATGATGCACTAACAATATGTCCCTTGCCTGGGATACCTTGGCATCACAAACATCATACAACACTGAGAATACATTCAATCATTCTTAATCACAGGTTCAGAAACTATCTCAGTGACTGCCCTGCTCCAGCGTGCAGTTCCAACATAACTGTAGACTTACGGTTGAGTTAAAAAACACAAATAGCACAAAACTAACAGCAGCTTATAACATAAAAGAAGTTCTGCCCACCAGTAATTCTGCTCTCAGAAACCGGAAGTGTGCCTGTCACTGTCATTCCCATCGGGCCTAGGGAGCAGAGTAATATGAAACAAGATGAGTCCATGCAGCACACAAATTAATTTCATGCCGTGAGTACGATAAAACTGAAACTCACCACTGATGGTGGTCTCTGAAGTGGTTGGTCCTCCAGTTTCTGCAGTTCTTGTTGGCCCTAAACAGCACAGACATTTGGACAGAGCATTTATTCACTACTACTGCAATTCATTTCCAAGCAAATGTTTAATTATCAGCATCGTTATCTTAGTCAAATCCTTAACCAGTAATTGCTTGCACCTCAGTATGGATCAAACATGACCCATAAACATTCTCAAGAACAGCAATAATTCTCTCCCTCAAACGCTGAGGTTTCCCGTCAGAACACTTGCTCAGCCATGTTTCCTAAAGGAAAATCATTGACCTGCTCTCAGCAACACAACGTTAAGTTTCACAAGTTTCAAATGTTGTTTGATTGCGAAGGCTAATTATTCAAGATTCGGAAAGATTATTGTGACAATGTGAACTAATACACCCATCATTACTCCCAGTGTCAGAAACAATGGGACTTACTACCATCTGATTTGTTGCTGCTTCAAGGTAACAGAAAAAATGCTGCAGAGTATTAAATTACAAATTGCTCAAAATTATCATCAGGTTATAATGTGTAAGGAGATCCACTTACCAGTAATTGCTGTCTCAGGAACAGCTGGTACACCTGATGGAGTCATTGCTGTCGGCCCTATGTAATTGAGCGAATTTGAAACAATATTAATCTAGAAATAAAATCAATTAATTTCAGATGACGAGGATGCCAAAAACAATACTCACCACTGACAGTAGTCTCTGAAGTTGGAGGTCTTCCAGTTCCTGTGAATGATGGTGGCCCGAAAGAGAAGCAAAATTTGTACAAAATATTTATTCATTAACTGTGAAATTGCTTCCCAAGATTTTTAATTCATCTTAGCATCACTATGTCAGTCAAAGCCTCCAGTGGCAAACGCTTCCACATCGCAAAGGAGAAAAGAAAATATCGGTACGCAAACTACAAAATTAATCATTCCCTTCCGCAAATGCAGCGCTTACTATTCAGAACAGGTCCTCGACCAAGTTGCCTTCAAAAAACAGCTACTTCTCGGGCAATTACAAAAACTTCAACATGGGGTCAGCAAATGTGGCACTAAATTTTCCCAAAATTATTTGGAGAGTATTTGCCAGTGAAAATGAAGTTTTAACAGTGGCTAAATCATTTATTTTCCAAAGAATAAGGTATGTCTTTCAAAAATCCCACTGTCATTTCTCATCAGGAACTCATTATGATATTGAAATTTACTGCTTTGAATTTATTCTGTTGGGAATAATTATTTCTGCCTGTCTGCACATACATTTCACCAGCAAAGTTTATCCATACTGCCAAATCAAAATAAAACAGTCTGGCGTTCTACAAGTCTACAACTTTGTCCTTTCAGTCACAGACAAACCGTGCATTACTATACATCTCAAATCTCCTGATGGCTTATCGATCATCTTTAATGCGAATAAATGGATTTAACGATCTGAAGTCAATAGCACCAAAATACTAGCTCTTCAAAACGCAAAGGTAAATATATCACATTTTAAATTTCAATATATGCTTCCAAAACAGCAGTGCAGAATGTCAAAACCGGCATCTATGACTGTTCATTAAAGTTTGGACAGTCTGCCTTATTATTTACTATCTTTTTAAATTCCTAAATGCTGCCATTCATGGTCTCAAGCGGACATCACAGAGACGGCCTGAATTATGATCAATAATCATATTCAATAACACTGCCTCTTTCAAACATTATAATTGATAATGCAAGACATCTACTCTATCAGGTAGCATTTATTATTCCAATTTCCATTCATGAAAAACTCCTTCAGTGTCAACATGAATATGCATCAATTAGCAGGCAAGTGAAACACCAACATGCATGTCTTTACAGCTTCTGCACTGAGAAGTCAATGTGTAGAAAAATTGAAATGAAGCAATCACTAATTCCTATCTGTTGACCATTTCACATTCAGCACAAATTAAAAACAAGCACATTCAAACAAGATGCTGCTGAAAAAAAGCAATATGGATCCACTCAACTGGTACACATTCAAACCCTTCCATCTGAATGGACTGAAAATACTGTGAACTACAATGACGCACCGACAACATGTCCCTTCACTGGGACACCTTGGAATCGCAAACATTGTATGACACTGAGAATACATTCAATCACTGTTAGTTACATCTTCGGAAACTATCTGACTGACTGCCCTGCTGCCTGGTGCAGGTCCAACGTAACTGCAGACATACGGTAGTGTTAAAACTCACAAATAGCACAAAACTAACAGCAGCTCATAACATGAAAGAAGCTGTGCTCACCAGTAATTCTGCTCGCAGAAACAGGAAGTGTACCTGTCGCAGTCATTGCCATTGGCCCTAGGGAGCAGAGATAAGATGAAATAACATTAGTCCACAAAGCACACAAATTGATTTAATGTGGCAGGTACAATAAAACCAAAACTCACTGCTGATGGTGGTCTCTGAAGTGGTTGGTCCTCCAGTTCCTGCAGTTCTTGTTGGTCCTAAACAGCATAGATTATGGACAGAGTATTTATTCACTACTACTGCATTTCATTTCCAAGGAAATGTTTAATTATGAGCATTATTATCAGAGTCAAATTCTTCACTAGGTATTGCTTGCACCTCAGTAAGGATCAAACATGACCCATAAACCACCTTGCAGATCAGCAATAATTCTCTCACTCAAATGCTGAGGTTTCCCTTCAGAACACTTCCTCAGCCATGTTTCCTAAAGGAACAACAATATCATTGACCTGCTCTCAGCAACACAATGTTAAATTTCACAAGTTTCAAATGTTATTTGCTTCTGAAAGCTAATTATTCAAGATTTTGAAATATGATTGTGACAATGTGAATGAATACAGCCATAATTACTCCCAGTTTCTGAAACAAATGGGAATTACTATCATCCAAGTTGGTACTGGTCCAGGGTAACAGAAAAAATGCTGCAGAGCATTAAATTACAAATAGCTTGAAATTAACATCGGGTTATAACATGTAAGGAGATCCACCCACCAGTAATTGCCATCTCGGGAAATGCTGGTACACCTGGTGAAGTCATTGCTGTTGGCCCTAAGTAGAGGAGCCAATTTGAAACAATATTAATCTACCAATCAAATCAATTAATTTCAGGTGACGAGAATGCCAAAAACAATACTCACCACTGACAGTAGTCTCTGAAGTTGTAGGTCTTCCAGTTCCTGTGAACGGTGTCGGCCCTAAAGAGAAGCAGAATTTGTACAGAATGTTTATTCATTCATGCTGCAATTGTTTCCCAAGATTTTTAATTCATCTTAGCATCACTATGTCAGTCAAAGCCTCAAATGGCAAATGCTTCCACATTGCGAAGGAAAAAGGAAAATGTCTATACAGAAACTACAAAGTTAATCATTCCCTTCCACAAATGCAGCGCTTACCATTCAGAACAGGTCCTTGACCAAGTTGACTGCAAAAACCAGCTGCTTTTCAGGCAATTACAAAAACTTCAACATGGGGTCAGCAAATGAGGCACTAAGATTTCCCAAAATTATATATGCACATAAATTTCACCAGCAAGGTCTATCATACTGCCAAATCAAAATTAAAGGTTCTGTCGTTCTGCAAGTCTACAAACGAAGTGCTTTCCATTCGGCCTTTCGGTCAAAGACAAACCATGCATTAATGTACATCTCAAATCCCCTGATGCCTTATCGATCATCATTCATGCAAATAAATGGATTTAACGATCTGAAGTCAATAGCACCAAAATCCTACCTCTTCAAAACACAAACATAAATATATCACATTTTAAATTTCAATATACACTTCCAAAACAGCAATGCAGAATGTCAAAACCAGCATCCATGACTGCTCATTAAAGTTTGGACAGTCTGCCTTATTATTACTTTTTTTAAATCCATAAATGCTGCCATTCGCAGTCTCAAGCTGACTTCACGGTCATGTTGCGCAACCTACATTTTCATCAATAATCATATTCAATAACTATCTTCTTCCAAACGTTAGAATTGATAATGCAAGACATCTACTCTGTCAGGTAGCATTTAATATTCCAATTTCCCTTCAATGCAAAGCTCTGTCAGTGTCAACATGAATATGCATCAATTAGCAATAAGACAAGAGAAACACCAACGTGCATGTTTTTACAGTTTCTGCACTGAGAAGCAAATGTATACTAAAACTGAAAGAAGGCAATCAATAATTCCTACCTGTTGACCGTTCTACCATCACCACAAAGCAAAAACAAGCACATGCTGACAAGAAGATGCTTATCAAAAGCAATATGGAACAACTCAACTGGTACACATTCAAATCCTTTCCTCTGAATGGACTGAAAATACAGAGAACTGCAATGACGCACCAACAACATATCCCTTGGCTGGGACACCTTGGCATCACAAACACCGTATGGCACTGAGAATAGATTCAATCATTCTTAATCACAGTTTTGGAAGCTGTCTGAGTGACTGCCCTGCTCCCGCGTGTAGGTCCAACGTAACTGTAGATGTACGGTTGAGCTAAAAACCGCAAACAGCACAAAACCAATAGCAACTTTTAATGTGAAAGAAGCTCTGCTCACCAGTAATTCTGCTCTCAGAAACAGGAAGTGTACCTGTCACAGTCATTGCCACTGGGCCTAGGAGCACAAATAATATGAAATAACATTCGTCCAGGAAGCACAAGAATTAATTTCATGTGGTGAGTACGATAAACTGAAACTCACCACTGACGGTGGTCTCTGAAGTGGTTGGTCCTCCAGTTCCTGCAGTTCTTGATGGCCCTAAACAGCACAGACATTTGGACAGAGTATTTATTCACCACGACTGCAATTCATTTCCAAGGAAATGTTTAACTATAAGTATCATTATCTTAGTCAAATTCTTAACCAGGTATTGCTTACACCTCAGTACGGATCAAACATGACCCATAAACAATCTCGCAGATCAGTAATAATTCTCTCACTCAAATTCTGAGGTTTCCCTCCAGAATAATTCCTCAGGCATGTTGACTAAAGGAATAACAATATAATTGTCCAGCTCTCAGCAAACGCAACATTAAATTTCATAAGTTTCAAATGTTGTTTGCTTTTGAAAACTAATTATTCGAGGTTTTGAAATACTATTGTGACAATGTGAATGAATACATACATCATTACTCTTCGTTTCAGAAACAATGGGATTTACTATCATTCCAGTTCATGCTGGTTTAAGGTAACAGGAAAAAAATGCTGCAGAGTGTTAAATTACAAATAGCTTGAAATTAATATCAGGCTATAATGTGTAAGGAGATCTACTCACCAGTAATTGCTGTCTCAGGAACAGTTGGTACACCTGATGGAGTCATTGCCGTTGGCCCTAAGTCGTGGGGCAAATTTGAAACAATATTAATCGCCCCATCAAATAAATTAATTTCAGGACACGAGAGTGCCAAAAACAATACTCACCGCTGACAGTAGTCTCTGAAGTTGTAGGTCTTCTAGTTCCTGTGAATGGTGTCGGCCCTAAGGAAAAGCAGAATTTGTACAGAATATTTATTCATTACTGCTGCAATTGTTTCCCGTAATTTTTTGTTCATCTTAGCATCACGATGTCAGTCAAAGCCTCAAGTGGCAAATGGTTCCACATTGCGAAGGGAAAAGGAAAATATCCAAATGCAAACTATAAAATTAAACATTCCCTTCCACAAATGCAGCACCTACCATTCAGAACAGTTGCTTTACCAAGTTGCTTTCAAAAACCAGCTACTTTTCAGGCAATTACAAAAAAATTCAACATCAAGTCAACAAATGTAGCATTAAATTCTCTCAAAATGATTTGGATGTTATTTGCCAGTAAAAGTGAAATTTTAAAGCTAACTAAATCATTTGTTTTCCAAAGAATAAAGTTTGTCTTTCAAAAATCCCACTGAAAAAGCGGCATTTCTGATGAGGAACTCATTATGATATTGAAATTTACTGCTTTGAATTTATTTTGTTGGAAGGAATAATCATGTCTGTCCATCTGCACATAAATTTCACCAGCAAGGTCTATCATACTGCCAAATCAAAATAAAAGGTTCTGTCGTTCTGCAAGGCCACAAATCTGGAGCTTTCCAGTAGGCTTTTCAGTCACAGACAAACCACGCATTATTGTACATCTCAAATCTCCAGATTCCTTACCAATCATCATTCACGTGAATAAATGCATTTAGTGATCTAAAATCAATAGCACCAAAATCCTAGCTCTGCAAAATGCAAATGAAAATATGTTAAATTTTAAATTACAATACGTGCTTCCAAAACAGCAATGCAGAATGTCAAAACCAGGATCTTCCAGTGCTCATTAACGTTTGGACAGTCTGCCTTACTATCTTTTTAAATTCATAAATGCTGCCATTCATGGATATCACGGGCACAACCTACATTATGATCAATAATCACGTTCAATAACACTGCCCACTTTCGTAAGAACGTAAGAACATGAGAACATAAGAAATAGGAGCAGGAGTAGGCCATCTAGCCCTTCGAGCCTGTCCCGCCATTCAATAAGATCATGGCTGATCTGTAGTGGCTCAGTTCCACTTTCCTGCTTTCTCCCCATAACCCTTAATTCCCTTGCCTACCAAAAATCTACCTACCCGTGTCTTAAATATTGTTAGCGAGGTAGTCTCCACCACTTCAATGGGCAGAGAATTCCAGAGATTCACCACCCTTTGAGTGAAGAAGTTCCTCCTCAACTCTGTTCTAAACTGCCCTCCCTTATCTTGAGGCTGTGCCCTCTAGTCCTGCTGTCCTTTCTGAGCAGGAAGAATCTCTCTACCTCTACCCTATCCATCCCCTTCATTATCTTATACGTCTCTATAAGATCCCCCCTCATCCTTCTAAACTCCAACGAGTACAGACCCAGTCTATTCAGCCTCTCTTCATAGTCCAACCCCCTCATCTCCGGTATCAGCCTAGTGAACCTCCTCTGCACTCCCTCCAAGGCCAAAATATCCTTGCGCTAGTGCGGCAACCAAAACGGCACACAGTACTCCAGCTGCGGCCTTACCACTGCCCTGTACAGTCGCAGCAAGACCTCCCTGCTTTTATATTCTATCCCCCTCGCTATAAAGGCCAGCATCCCATTCGCCTTCTTGATCACCTGCTGCACCATTATAATTGATTATAATTGATTATAAAACATTATAATTGATAATGCAAGGCATCTACTCTATCAGGTAGCATTTACTATTCCAATTTCCATTCACGGAAAAGCTCCTTCGGTGATAACATGAATATGTATCAATTAGCACCGAGGCAAGTGAAACACCAACATGCATGTATTTACAGTTTGTGCACTGACAAGCAAATGTGTACAAAAACTGCAATAAAGCAATCACTAATTCCTGTCTGTTGACCATTTCACATTCAGCACAAAGCAAAAATAAGGACATTCAACCAAGAAGATGCTTAACAAAGACAATATGGAACAACTCGACTGACACACATTCAATCCCTTCCATCTGAATGGACTGAAAACACAGTGAACTGCAATGATGCACTAACAATATGTCCCTTGCCTGGGATACCTTGGCATCACAAACATCATACAACACTGAGAATACATTCAATCATTCTTAATCACAGGTTCAGAAACTATCTCAGTGACTGCCCTGCTCCAGCGTGCAGTTCCAACATAACTGTAGACTTACGGTTGAGTTAAAAAACACAAATAGCACAAAACTAACAGCAGCTTATAACATAAAAGAAGTTCTGCTCACCAGTAATTCTGCTCTCAGAAACCGGAAGTGTGCCTGTCACTGTCATTCCCATCGGGCCTAGGGAGCAGAGTAATATGAAACAAGATGAGTCCATGCAGCACACAAATTAATTTCATGCCGTGAGTATGATAAAACTGAAACTCACCACTGATGGTGGTCTCTGAAGTGGTTGGTCCTCCAGTTTCTGCAGTTCTTGTTGGCCCTAAACAGCACAGACATTTGGACAGAGCATTTATTCACTACTACTGCAATTCATTTCCAAGCAAATGTTTAATTATCAGCATCGTTATCTTAGTCAAATCCTTAACCAGTAATTGCTTGCACCTCAGTATGGATCAAACATGACCCATAAACATTCTCAAGAACAGCAATAATTCTCTCCCTCAAACGCTGAGGTTTCCCGTCAGAACACTTGCTCAGCCATGTTTCCTAAAGGAAAATCATTGACCTGCTCTCAGCAACACAACGTTAAGTTTCACAAGTTTCAAATGTTGTTTGATTGCGAAGGCTAATTATTCAAGATTCGGAAAGATTATTGTGACAATGTGAACTAATACACCCATCATTACTCCCAGTGTCAGAAACAATGGGACTTACTACCATCTGATTTGTTGCTGCTTCAAGGTAACAGAAAAAATGCTGCAGAGTATTAAATTACAAATTGCTCAAAATTATCATCAGGTTATAATGTGTAAGGAGATCCACTTACCAGTAATTGCTGTCTCAGGAACAGCTGGTACACCTGATGGAGTCATTGCTGTCGGCCCTATGTAATTGAGCGAATTTGAAACAATATTAATCTAGAAATAAAATCAATTAATTTCAGATGACGAGGATGCCAAAAACAATACTCACCACTGACAGTAGTCTCTGAAGTTGGAGGTCTTCCAGTTCCTGTGAATGATGGTGGCCCGAAAGAGAAGCAAAATTTGTACAAAATATTTATTCATTAACTGTGAAATTGCTTCCCAAGATTTTTAATTCATCTTAGCATCACTATGTCAGTCAAAGCCTCCAGTGGCAAACGCTTCCACATCGCAAAGGAGAAAAGAAAATATCGGTACGCAAACTACAAAATTAATCATTCCCTTCCGCAAATGCAGCGCTTACTATTCAGAACAGGTCCTCGACCAAGTTGCCTTCAAAAAACAGCTACTTCTCGGGCAATTACAAAAACTTCAACATGGGGTCAGCAAATGTGGCACTAAATTTTCCCAAAATTATTTGGAGAGTATTTGCCAGTGAAAATGAAGTTTTAACAGTGGCTAAATCATTTATTTTCCAAAGAATAAGGTATGTCTTTCAAAAATCCCACTGTCATTTCTCATCAGGAACTCATTATGATATTGAAATTTACTGCTTTGAATTTATTCTGTTGGGAATAATTATTTCTGCCTGTCTGCACATACATTTCACCAGCAAAGTTTATCCATACTGCCAAATCAAAATAAAACAGTCTGGCGTTCTACAAGTCTACAACTTTGTCCTTTCAGTCACAGACAAACCGTGCATTACTATACATCTCAAATCTCCTGATGGCTTATCGATCATCTTTAATGCGAATAAATGGATTTAACGATCTGAAGTCAATAGCACCAAAATACTAGCTCTTCAAAACGCAAAGGTAAATATATCACATTTTAAATTTCAATATATGCTTCCAAAACAGCAGTGCAGAATGTCAAAACCGGCATCTATGACTGCTCATTAAAGTTTGGACAGTCTGCCTTATTATTTACTATCTTTTTAAATTCCTAAATGCTGCCATTCATGGTCTCAAGCGGACATCACAGAGACGGCCTGAATTATGATCAATAATCATATTCAATAACACTGCCTCTTTCAAACATTATAATTGATAATGCAAGACATCTACTCTATCAGGTAGCATTTATTATTCCAATTTCCATTCATGAAAAACTCCTTCAGTGTCAACATGAATATGCATCAATTAGCAGGCAAGTGAAACACCAACATGCATGTCTTTACAGCTTCTGCACTGAGAAGTCAATGTGTAGAAAAATTGAAATGAAGCAATCACTAATTCCTATCTGTTGACCATTTCACATTCAGCACAAATTAAAAACAAGCACATTCAAACAAGATGCTGCTGAAAAAAAGCAATATGGATCCACTCAACTGGTACACATTCAAACCCTTCCATCTGAATGGACTGAAAATACTGTGAACTACAATGACGCACCGACAACATGTCCCTTCACTGGGACACCTTGGAATCGCAAACATTGTATGACACTGAGAATACATTCAATCACTGTTAGTTACATCTTCGGAAACTATCTGACTGACTGCCCTGCTGCCTGGTGCAGGTCCAACGTAACTGCAGACATACGGTAGTGTTAAAACTCACAAATAGCACAAAACTAACAGCAGCTCATAACATGAAAGAAGCTGTGCTCACCAGTAATTCTGCTCGCAGAAACAGGAAGTGTACCTGTCGCAGTCATTGCCATTGGCCCTAGGGAGCAGAGATAAGATGAAATAACATTAGTCCACAAAGCACACAAATTGATTTAATGTGGCAGGTACAATAAAACCAAAACTCACTGCTGATGGTGGTCTCTGAAGTGGTTGGTCCTCCAGTTCCTGCAGTTCTTGTTGGTCCTAAACAGCATAGATTATGGACAGAGTATTTATTCACTACTACTGCATTTCATTTCCAAGGAAATGTTTAATTATGAGCATTATTATCAGAGTCAAATTCTTCACTAGGTATTGCTTGCACCTCAGTAAGGATCAAACATGACCCATAAACCACCTTGCAGATCAGCAATAATTCTCTCACTCAAATGCTGAGGTTTCCCTTCAGAACACTTCCTCAGCCATGTTTCCTAAAGGAACAACAATATCATTGACCTGCTCTCAGCAACACAATGTTAAATTTCACAAGTTTCAAATGTTATTTGCTTCTGAAAGCTAATTATTCAAGATTTTGAAATATGATTGTGACAATGTGAATGAATACAGCCATAATTACTCCCAGTTTCTGAAACAAATGGGAATTACTATCATCCAAGTTGGTACTGGTCCAGGGTAACAGAAAAAATGCTGCAGAGCATTAAATTACAAATAGCTTGAAATTAACATCGGGTTATAACATGTAAGGAGATCCACCCACCAGTAATTGCCATCTCGGGAAATGCTGGTACACCTGGTGAAGTCATTGCTGTTGGCCCTAAGTAGAGGAGCCAATTTGAAACAATATTAATCTACCAATCAAATCAATTAATTTCAGGTGACGAGAATGCCAAAAACAATACTCACCACTGACAGTAGTCTCTGAAGTTGTAGGTCTTCCAGTCCCCGTGAACGGTGTCGGCCCTAAAGAGAAGCAGAATTTGTACAGAATGTTTATTCATTCATGCTGCAATTGTTTCCCAAGATTTTCTATTCATCTTAGCATCATTATGTCAGTCAAAGCCTCAAGTGACAAATGGGTCCACACTGCAAAGGAGAAAGGAAAATATCCATTCACTAACTACAAAATTAATCATTCCCTTCCACAAATGCAGCGCTTACCATTCAGAACTGGTCCTTGACCAAGTTGCCTTCTAAAACCACCTACTTTTCAGGCAATTAGAAAACATTCAACATGCAGTCAGCAAATTTGTCACCAAGTTTTCTCAAAATTATTTGGATATTATTTGCCAGTGAAAGTTAAATTTTAACAATGACTAAATCATTTATTTTCCAAAGAATAACACATGTCTTTCAAAAATCCCAAAGGTGACATTCCAGATCAGGAATTCATTATGATATTGACATTTACTGCTTCAAATTTATTTTGTTGGAAGGAATTATTATGTCTGTATGTCTGCATATAACTTTCACCAGCAAGGTCTAACACACTGCCCAACCAAAACAAAAGACTCTGTCATTCTGCAAATCTACAAATGCTTTCCGTTCGGCCTTTCGGTGACAAGCAAACCATGCATTATTGTACGTCTCAAATCTCCTGATCCCTTACCAGTCATCACTGATTCGAATAAATGGATTTAGCGATCTAAAGTCAATAGCACCAAAATCCTAGCTTTTCAAAGCGCACATGTATATATATATCAAATTTTAAATTTCAATATACGCTTCTAAAACAGAAATGCAGAATGTCAAGACCAGATATACCCATGCTCATTAGTGTTTGGAAAGCCTTCCTTATCATTATCTTTTCAAATTCACAAATGCTGCCGTTTATGTCTCAAGTTGACTTTGGGGCATGCCGCACAACCTGCATTATCATTAATAATCGTATTCAATAACACCGTCCTCTTCTGAATGTCATAATTGATAATGCAAGACGTCTACTATGTCAGGTAGCACTTAATATTCCAATTTTCCTTCTATGAAGAGCTCTTTTGTTTCAACATGAATAAGCATCATATAGCAGTGAGGCAAGTGAAACACCAAAATGCATGTGTTTACAGTTTCTGCATTGAGAAGCAAATGTGTACAAAAACTGAAATAAAGAAATCATTAATTCCTATCTGTGAACCATTTTACCATCAGGACAAAGGAAAAACAAGCACATTCAAACAAGAAGATGCTGACCAAAAGCAATATGGAACAACTCAACTGGTACACATTCAAACCCTTCCATCTGAATGGACTGAAAGTACTGCAATGACGCACCAACAACATATCCCTTCCCTGGGACACCTCAGCATCGCAAACGTCGTATGACATTGAGAATACATTCAATCGTTCTTAATCACAGGTTCAGAAACTATCTGAATAACTGCCCTGCTACCTGGTGCAGGTCCAACACAATTGTATGCCTAGGGTAGCGTTAAAAATCACAAATACTACAAAACTAACAGAAGCTTTTAACATGAAAGAAGCTCTGCTCACCAGTAATTCTGCTCTCAGAAACAGGAAGTGTACCTGTCACAGTCATTCCCATTGGGCCTAAGGAGCAGAGATAATGGGAAATAAGATGAGTCCATGAAGCACAAAATTAATTTCATGTGGTGAGTACGATAAAACTGAAACTCACCACTGATGGTGGTCTCTGAAGTGGTTGGTCCTCCAGTTCCTGCAGTTCTTGTTGGTCCTAAACAGCATAGATTATGGACAGAGTATTTATTCACTACTACTGCATTTCATTTCCAAGGAAATGTTTAATTATGAGCATTATTATCAGAGTCAAATTCTTCACTAGGTATTGCTTGCACCTCAGTAAGGATCAAACATGACCCATAAACCACCTTGCAGATCAGCAATAATTCTCTCACTCAAATGCTGAGGTTTCCCTTCAGAACACTTCCTCAGCCATGTTTCCTAAAGGAACAACAATATCATTGACCTGCTCTCAGCAACACAATGTTAAATTTCACAAGTTTCAAATGTTATTTGCTTCTGAAAGCTAATTATTCAAGATTTTGAAATATGATTGTGACAATGTGAATGAATACAGCCATAATTACTCCCAGTTTCTGAAACAAATGGGAATTACTATCATCCAAGTTGGTACTGGTCCAGGGTAACAGAAAAAATGCTGCAGAGCATTAAATTACAAATAGCTTGAAATTAACATCGGGTTATAACATGTAAGGAGATCCACCCACCAGTAATTGCCATCTCGGGAAATGCTGGTACACCTGGTGAAGTCATTGCTGTTGGCCCTAAGTAGAGGAGCCAATTTGAAACAATATTAATCTACCAATCAAATCAATTAATTTCAGGTGACGAGAATGCCAAAAACAATACTCACCACTGACAGTAGTCTCTGAAGTTGTAGGTCTTCCAGTTCCTGTGAACGGTGTCGGCCCTAAAGAGAAGCAGAATTTGTACAGAATGTTTATTCATTCATGCTGCAATTGTTTCCCAAGATTTTCTATTCATCTTAGCATCACTATGTCAGTCAAAGCCTCAAATGGCAAATGCTTCCACATTGCGAAGGAAAAAGGAAAATGTCTATACAGAAACTACAAAATTAATCATTCCCTTCCACAAATGCAGCGCTTACCATTCAGAACAGGTCCTTGACCAAGTTGACTGCAAAAACCAGCTGCTTTTCAGGCAATTACAAAAACTTCAACATGGGGTCAGCAAATGAGGCACTAAGATTTCCCAAAATTATATATGCACATAAATTTGACCAGCAAGGTCTACCATACTGCCAAATCAAAATTAAAGGTTCTGTCGTTCTGCAAGACTACAAACGAAGTGCTTTCCATTCGGCCTTTCGGTCAAAGACAAACCATGCATTAATGTACATCTCAAATCCCCTGATGCCTTATCGATCATCATTCATGCAAATAAATGGATTTAACGATCTGAAGTCAATAGCACCAAAATCCTACCTCTTCAAAACACAAACATAAATATATCACATTTTAAATTTCAATATACACTTCCAAAACAGCAATGCAGAATGTCAAAACCAGCATCCATGACTGCTCATTAAAGTTTGGACAGTCTGCCTTATTATTACTTTTTTAAATCCATAAATGCTGCCATTCGCAGTCTCAAGCTGACTTCACGGTCATGTTGCACAACCTACATTTTCATCAATAATCATATTCAATAACTATCTTCTTCCAAACGTTAGAATTGATAATGCAAGACATCTACTCTGTCAGGTAGCATTTAATATTCCAATTTCCCTTCAACGCAAAGCTCTGTCAGTGTCAACATGAATATGCATCAATTAGCAATAAGACAAGAGAAACACCAACGTGCATGTTTTTACAGTTTCTGCACTGAGAAGCAAATGTATACTAAAACTGAAAGAAGGCAATCAATAATTCCTACCTGTTGACCGTTCTACCATCACCACAAAGCAAAAACAAGCACATGCTAACAAGAAGATGCTTATCAAAAGCAATATGGAACAACTCAACTGGTACACATTCAAATCCTTTCCTCTGAATGGACTGAAAATACAGAGAACTGCAATGACGCACCAACAACATATCCCTTGGCTGGGACACCTTGGCATCACAAACACCGTATGGCACTGAGAATAGATTCAATCATTCTTAATCACAGTTTTGGAAACTGTCTGAGTGACTGCCCTGCTCCCGCGTGTAGGTCCAACGTAACTGTAGATGTACGGTTGAGCTAAAAACCACAAACAGCACAAAACCAATAGCAACTTTTAATGTGAAAGAAGCTCTGCTCACCAGTAATTCTGCTCTCAGAAACAGGAAGTGTACCTGTCACAGTCATTGCCACTGGGCCTAGGAGCACAAATAATATGAAATAACATTCGTCCACGAAGAACAGAAATTAATTTAATGTGGCAGGTATAATAAAACCAAAACTCACCACTGATGGTGGTCTCTGAAGTGGTTGATCCTCCAGTTCCTGCAGTTCTTGATGGCCCTAAACAGCACAGATATTTGGACAGAGTATTTATTCACTACTACTGCTATTCATTTCCAAGTAAATGTTTCGTTATAAGCATCATTATCTTAGTCAAATTCTTAACCAGGCATTGCTTGCACCTCAGTAAGGATCAAACATGACCCATAAACTATCGCGCAGATCAGCAATAATTCTCTCACTCAAATTCTGAGGTTTCCCGTCAGAACGATTCCTCAGCCATGTTGCCTGAAGGAACAGCAATATAATTGACCCGCTCTCAACAACATATAAGAACATAAGAAATAGGAGCAGGAGTCGGCCATCTTGCCCCTCGAGCCCGCCCCACCATTCAATAAGATCATGGCTGATCTGATAGTGGTTCAGTTCTACTTACCCGGCTGCTCCCCATAACCCTTAATTCCCTTATTGGTCAGAAACCTGTCTACCTGTGACTTAAACACATTTAACGATGTAGCTTCCACTGCTCCAATGGGCAGAGAATTCCAAAGATTCACTACCCTCTGGGAGAGGAAGTTCCTCCTCAACTCTGTTCTAAATTGACTCTTCCTTATTTTGAGGCTGTGCCCTCTAGTTCTTGTTTCCTTTCCAAGTGGAAATAATCTCTCTGCTTCTACCCTGTCTAGGCCCTTCATTATCTTATATGTCTCTTTAAGATCTCCCCTCAGCCTTCTAAACTCCAACTAGTACAGGCCCAATCTACTCAATCTCCCCTCATAAGCTAACCTCTTCATCTCCGAATCAACCTGGTGAACCTTCTTTGTACTCCCTCCAAGGCCAATATATCCTTTTGCAAATAAGGGGACCAAAATTGCACACAGTACTCCAGTTGCGGCCTCACCAGTACCCTGTACAATTACAGCAAGACCTCCCTGCTTTAATACTCCATCCCCCTGGCGATAAAGGCCAACATTCCATTCGCCTTCTTGATCACCTGCTGCACCTGCAAACGGAGTTTTTGCGATTCATGCACAAGGACCCCCAGGTCCCTCTGCACAGTAGCATGTTGTAATTTTTCATCATTTAAATAATAGTCCATTTTACTATTATTCCTTCCAAAGTGGATAACCTCAAACTTGCCAACGTTATACTCCATCTGCCAGATCCTGGCCCACTCACTCAGTCTATCCAAATCTCAACACGTAACACAATGTTAAATTTCACAGGTTTCAAATGTTGTTTCCTTGTGGAAGCTAATTATTCAAGGTTTTGATACATTATTGTGACAATGTGAATGAATACACCCATCATTACTCTTCGTTTCAGAAACAATGGGATTTACTATCATCCTAGTTGGTACTGGTTCAAGGTAAGAGAAAAATGCTGCAGAGCATTAAATTACAAATAGCTCAAAATTAATATCACGTTATAATGTGTAAGGAGATCTACTCATCAGTAATTGCTGTCTCAGGAACAGTTGGTACACCTGATGAAGTCATTGCTGTTGGCCCTACGTAATCGAGCAAATTTGAAACAATATTAATCTATCCAACAAATAAATTAATTCCAGATGACAAGGATGCCAAAAACAATACCCACCACTGACGGTAGTCTCTGAAGTTGTAGGTCTTCCAGTTACTCTGAATGGTGTCGGCCCTAAAGAGAAGCAGAATTTGTACAGAATATTTATTCATTCCGGCTGCAATTGTTTCCCAAGATTTTTTCTTCATCTTAAAATCATTATGTCATTCAAAGCCTCAAGCGGCAAATGGTTCCACATTGGGAAGGAAAAAGGAAAATATCCATTCACTAACTACAAAGTTAATCATTCCCTTCCACAAATGCAGCGCTTATCATTCAGAACAGTTCCTCGATCAAGTTGCCTTCAAAAACCAGCTACTTTTCAGGTAATCACAAGAAATTCAACATGAAGTCAGCAAATCTAGCACTAAATTTTCTCAAAATGATTTGGATGTTATTTGCCAGTAAAAGTGAAATTTCAAAGCTGATTAAATCTTTGTTTTCCAAAGAATAAAGTGTGTCTTTCAAAAATCCACTGAACAAGTGGCATTTCTGATCAGGAATTCATTGTGATATTGAAATTTACTGCTTTGAATTTATTCTGCTGGAAGGAGTAATTATGTCTGTCCATCTGCACATAAATTTCACCAGCAAGGTCTATCATACTGCCAAATCAAAATAAAAGGTTCTGTCATTCTGCAAGGCTACAAATAAGGGCTTTCCAGTAGGCTTTTTGGTCACTGATAAACCATGCATGATTGTACATCTCAAATCTCCAGATGCCTTAGCAATGATCATTCATGTGAATAAATGCATTTAGCGATCTAAAATCAATAGCACCAAACTCCGAGCTCTTCAAAATGCAAATGAAAATATGTTAAATTTTAAATTTCAATATATGCTTCCAAAACAGCAATGCATTAGGTCAAAACCAGGATCTTCCAGTGTTCATTAAAGTTTGGACAGTCTGCCTTATTATTTACTATCTTTTTAAATTCATAAATTCTGCCATTCATGGTCTCAAGCGGACTTCACGGACACAACCTGCATCATAATCAATAATCATATCCAGTAACACTTTCCTCATCCAAATGTTATAATTGATAATGCAAGACATCGACTCTATCAGGTAGCACTTAATATTCCACTTTCCATTCAGTGAAAAGCTCTGTCAGTGTCAACATGAATGTGCATCAATTTGCAGTGAGGCAAGTAAACACCAACATACATGTGTTTACAATTGCTGCACTGAGAAGTAAATGTGAACAAAAACTGAAATGAAGCAATCTCTAATTCCTATCTGTGGTCCATTTACCCTCCAAAAACTATAATCAGAACAAAGCAGAAACAAGCACATTCAACCAAGAAGATGCATACCAAACGCAATGTGGAACAACTCAAATGACACACATTCAAATCCTTCTATCTGAATGGAATGAAAATATAGTGAACTTGCAATGATGCGCCAACAACATGTCCCTTAGCTGGGTCAATTTGGAAATGCCAACATTGTATGACACGAAGAATATATTCACTCATTGTTAATCCCAGTTTTGGAAACCATTTGAGTGATTGTCCTGCAAGCTAGTGTTCGTCCAATGTAACCACAGACATATGGAACAGTTAAAAAATCAGAAATAGCAGAAGATTAACAGCAACTTATAGCATGATGAAGCTTTGCTCACCAGTAATTCTGCTTTCAGAAACAGGAAGTGTACCTGTCACAGTCATTGCCATTGGCCCTTGGGAGCAGAGATAATATGAAACAACATTAGTCCACGAAGCACACAAAGTAATTTGATGTGACGAGTACAATAAAACCAAAACTCACCACTGACAGTGGTTTCTGAAGTTGTTGGTCCTCCAGTTCCTGCAGTGGTCGTTGGCCCTAAACAGCACAGAAATTTGGACAGAGTATTTATTCAGTACTTTGGCAATTCATCTCCAAGTAAATGTTTAGTCATAAGCATCAGCATGTTAGTCAAATTCCTGATAAGGAATTCCTTGCACCTGACTAAGAAATAAAGAAGATGCATAACCACTCCTGAATATCAGCAATAATTCTTTCACATGAAATTCTGAGGAATCCCTTTAAAGCAGTTCCTCAAACATGTTGCCTGCAGGAGTAACAATATAATTGACCTGCTGTCAGCCAAAACATTAAGTTTCTCCACAAGTTTGAGATGTTGTTTGCTGATAATAGCTCATTTTTAAAGCTAAAAGAAAAGATTCATCTTCGAAACAATCCAACGTGTTTTTAAAATCTCACTAAAAAAAAATCGCATTTCAGAACAATAACATATAAATCTCCCGATAATCTGCACTTTGCTTTCACTTGTGTGGAAGGAATTATTTGGTCTGTATTTCTGTAAAGAGATTTTATTTTTAAGGATGATAATATTCCAGTGTCAAAACAAAAATTTACATTGACCACAGCATTCTTCAAATTGGATACTTTTGAACCTGACTCTTCACTCCCAGAATGAACAAGCATTATCTTGCTCATCAAAGCATGAGTAGCCTTACCCATCATCATCCATGTAAACAAATGGATATAGCTTCCAAACTGAATGACAGCTATTTCCTAGGTCTTCAAAATTCAAATGCATGATTCAAATGGACAGACTCCGAATTTCAATATACACTTCCAAAACACAAATTCAGAATGTCAACACCAAGATTTTCCATTGCTCATTACAAGTTGGACAGTTTTGCTCATTGCTATCCATCTGAATACAAATATATTGCCATTCATATCACAAGATCGAGTCAGCCGGCATTATGATCAATAATCAGATTCAATAACAATGTCCTCTTCTAAACGTAAAAATTGATAATTCAGGATGTCTACTTTATCAGGAAGCATTTATTAATCCAATTTCCATTCGATGAAAAACTCTGTCAGAGTCAAAATGAATATGCTTCAGTAAGCAGTGAGGCAAGTGAAACACCAACATACATCTGTTTACGGATTCTGCATTGAGAAGTAAATGTGTACAAATACTGAAATAAAGCAGTCACTAATTCCTATCTATTGATCATTTTCCCATCAGAAACTATTATCTGTACAAAGCACAAACAAGCACGTTCAACCAATAAGATGCTTACTTAAAGCAATATGGAACAACTCAACTGGTGCACATTTATACCATTGCATCTGAATAGACTGAAAATACAGCAAACTGCAATGATGCACCGACAACATGGCCCATCGCTGGGTCACATTGGCAGTGCAAAAATCATATTACACTGAGAATACATTTGCTCAGTGTGAATCCAAGGGCCTGATTTTACCATTGTGTCGCACCCACTTTCGGGCATGAAAACATGGTAAAGTCGCGTGTTGAGGCCATTAACGTGATCCATAACCGCGACTGCACAGATTGCCACTTTACCAAAACCCAGGAATGGCGGCAATTTGTTTTGCATGCATTTAAATTGAATTAATGACCTTGCCCACCCAACTTTATCAGCAATCCCCCCTTAACATACCATGTTTGCCAATCCGGAACCGCACCATAATGGACCTGCAAAATAAAAGTCTGAATCGGGCGTTCCAGCTGCTGAAGAGCACATTCCGAGCTTCCAACAGCTCTCTGACTCAGAGCAATGGGGGGGGGGGGGGGGGGGGGGCGCGGCGCGGGTGGGAATGCAGGCCTGATCATTCCCTGGTTCGGGGGGGCAGGGGAGTGAGGCCAGATTGTTGTCTGATTGGGGAGGAGGAAAAAGAGGTGGAGGCAGGTCAGATGTATCTCTACTGGGGGTGGCAGAGGGAGGGCTGATTGTTGTCTGGTTGGGAGGGAGGAGGAGGCGGGATTGCTTGGAATGTGGTGGGGGGAGCGGTGAGTGTCGGCATTGTTCCCCAAGTGTCGGAAACAATCTGAGTGACTGTCTTGCAGCTTTTGTTGGCCAATGTAACTGCAGATGTGTGGAAGAGTTGAAAATCACAAATAGCACAAAACTAACAGCATCTTAAAGCATGAAAAAGCTCTGCTCACCAGGAATTCTGCTCTCAGAAACAGGAAGTGTACCAGTCACAGTCATTGCCATTGGCCCTAGAGAGCAGAGACAATATGAAACAACATTAGTCCATGAAGCACACAAATTAATTGGATGTGGTGAGTACGATAAAACCGAAACTCACCACTGACGGTGGTCTCTGAAGTTGTTGGCCCTCCAGTTCCCGCAGCTGTTGTTGGCCCTAAACAGCACAGAAATTTGGACAGTGTATTTATTCACTACTATTGTAATTCACTTCCAAGGAAATGTTTAATTATAAGCATCATTAACTCAGACAAATTATGAACTAGGAATTGATTGCAATTCAGGAGGAACAAACAAGATCCGTAAATAATCTAGAATATCAGCAATAATTTCCCTCACTCAGGTTCTGAGGCTTCCCTTCAGAACAGTTGCTAGGCATGTTGCCTGTAGAAATAACAAAATAATTGAACTGCTCTCAGCAAACACAATGTTAAATTTCACAAGTTTCAAATGTTGTTTGCTTACCAAAGCTAAGTATTCAAGAATCTGAAATATTATTGTGACAGTGTGAATGAATGCATCCCTCATCATTTGTCGTTTCAGAAACAATGGGAGTTACTATCATCCTAGTTGGTGCTGGTCCAACGTAACAGAAAAAATGCTGCACAGTATTAAATTAAAAAATTGTTCAACATGAATATCAGGTTATAATGTGTAAGGAGATCTACTCACCAGTAATTGCTGTCTCAGGAACAGTTGGTACACCTGATGGAGTCATTGCTGTTGTCCCTATATAGTGGAACAAAAATGTAACAATATTAATCTACCAGTAAAATGAATTAATTTCAGGTGACGAGGATGCTAAAAACAATACTCACCACTGATGGTAGCCTCTGAAGTTGTCGGTCTTCCAGTTCCAGTGAATGGTGTCGGACCTAAAGAAAAGCACAATTTGTACAGAATATTTATTCATCACTTCTGCAATTGTTTCGCAAGACTTTTTCTTCAACTTAGCATCATTATGTGAGTCAAAGCCTCAAGGGGCAAATGGTTCCATATTGCGAAGGATAAAGGAAATTATCCATGTGCAAATTATAAAATTAAATATTCCCTTCCACAAATGTAGCACTTACAGATCTCGACCAAGTTGCCTGCAAAAACGAGCCTCTTTTCAGGCAATTACAAAAAATTCAACACGGAGTCAGCAAATGTGGCACCAAATTTTCTCAAAATGATTTGGATGTTATTTGCCAGTAAAAGTTAAATTTTAAAGCTGACTAAATCATTTGTTTTCCAAAGGATAAAGGGTGTCATTCTAAAATCCGACTCAACAACTGGCATTTCCAATCAGGAATTTTTTTACTATATTGAAATTTACTGCTTTGAATTTATTCTGTTGGAAGGAATAATTATGTCTGTCTGTCTGCATATAAATTTCACCGGCAAGGTCTATCATACTGCTGAGTCAATATAAAAGGCTATGTCATTCTGCAAGTCAATATACAAGGTGCTTTCCAGTAGGCCTTTCAGTCACAGACAAACCATACATTATTGTACATCTCAAATCTGCTGATGTCTTATCAATAATCATTCATACCAATAAATTGATTTAGTGATCTAAAATCAATAGCACCAAAATCCAAGCTCTTCACATTGCAAATGTAAATAGGTCAAATTTTAAACTTCAATCTACGCTTCCAAAACAGCAATGCAAAATGTCAAAATCAGGATCTTCCAGTGCTCATTAAAATTTGGACAGTCTGCCTTATTTCTATCTTTTCAAAATCATAAATGCTGCCATTCATGATCTCAAGTGCACTCCACAGACACGTCACAAACCTACATCATGATCAATAATCACATTTAATAACACTCTTTCAAACGTTATAATTGATAATGCAAGACATCTATTCTATCAGGTAGCATTTACTGTTCCCATTTCCATTCAATGAAAACTGCTGACAGTGTAAATTTGAAAATACACCAATTAGCAGTGAGACAAGTGAAAACACCAACATGCATGTCCTTACAGCTTCTGCACTGAGAAGCAACTGTGAACAGAAACTGAAATAAAGCAATCACTCATTCTTTTCTGTTCACCATTTTACCATCAACACAAAGCAAAAATAAGCACATTCAAACAAGAAGATGTTTACCAAAAGCAATAGGGAACAAATCAACTGGTACACATTCAAACCCTTTCATTTGAATGGACTGAAAATACAGTGAACTGCAATGACGCACCAACAACATGTCCCTTGCCTGGGATATCTTGGCATCGCAAACATGAGAATACATTCATTCATTCTTAATAACAGTTTCAGAAACAATCTGAGTGACTGCCCTGCTACGTGGTGCAGGTCCAATCTAACTGTAGACGTAAGGTCAAATTAAAAATCATAAATAGCACAAAACTAACAGCAGCTTATAACATTAAAGAAGCTCTGCTCACCAGTAATTCTGCTCTCAGAAACAGGGAGCGTACCTGTCACAGTCATTGCCACTGGGCCTAGGGAGCAGAGATAAGATGAAACAACATTAGTCCACGAAGCACACAAATTAATTTAACGTGGCAGGTATGATAAAACCGAAACTCACCACTGATGGTAGTCTCTGAAGTGGTTGGTCCACTAGTTCCTGCAGTTGTTACTGGCCCTAAACAGCACAGAAATTTGGGCAGAGTATTTATTCACCACGACTATAATTCATTTCCAAGGAAATGTATAGTTAGGAGCATTATCTTAGTCAAATTCTTAACCCAGGAATTGCTTGCACCTCAACAAGAATCAAACGTGACCCATAAACTATCTCGCAGATCAGCAATAATTCCCTCACTCAAATTCTGAGGTTTCCCTTCAGAACAGATCCCTAGCCAGGTTGCCAGAAGGAATAACACTATCATTGACCTGCTCTCAGTAACACAATGTTAAATTTCACAAGTTTCAAATGTTGTTTGTTTGTGAAAGCTAATTATTCAAGGTTCTGAAATATTATTATGACAATGTGAATGAATGCACCTATCATTATTCCTTGTTTCAGAAACAAGTGGAGTTACTATCGTCCTAGTCGGTGCTGGCCTAAAGTAACAGGAAAAGTGCTGTAGAGTATTAAATTACAAATTGCTTGAAATTAATACCAGGTTTCATGCGTAAGGAGATCTTCTCAACAGTAATTGCTGTCACAGGAACAGTTGGTACACCTGGTGGAGTCATTGCTGTTGGCCCTATGAAATTGAGCAAATTTGAAACAATATTAATCTATCAAACAAATAAATTAATTGCAGGGGATGAGGATGCACAAACAATACTCACCACTGACTGTAGTTTCTGAAGTTGTAGGTCTTCCAGTTCCTATCAATGGTGTTGGCCCTAAAGAAAAGTGGAATTTGTACAGAATATTTACGTATTACTGCTGCAATTGATTCCCAAGATTTTTTATTCATCTTCACATCATTATGTTAGTCAAAGCCTCAAGTGGCAAATCGTTCCACCTTGATAAGGAAAAAGGAAAATATCCATATGCAAACTCCAAAATTAATCATTCCCTTCCACAAATGTAGTGCTTACCATTCAGAACAGTTCCTCAACAAAGTTGCCCGTCAAAGTACGGCTACTTTTCAGGCAATTACAAACAATTCAACACAGAAACGGCAAATGTGGCATTAAATTTTTTCGAAATGATTTGGATGTTATTTGCCAGTACAAGTTAAATTTTATAGCTGACTAAATTGTTTTATTTCCTAAAGAATAAAGTTTGTCATTCAAAAATCCCACTGAACAAGTGGAATCTCTGATCAAGAAATCATTATGATATTGTAATTTCCTGCTTTGAATTTATTCTGTGGAAGAATAATTACATGTCTGTCTGCATATAAATTTCACCAGTAAGATCTCTCACACTGCCGAATAAAATAAAAGACTGTCATTCTGCAAGTCAACAAATGAGGTGCTTTCCAGTAGGACTTTCGGTCACAGGCAAACCATGCATTATTGTACATCTCAAATTTCCTGATGCCTTATCAATCATCATTTGTTGGAATAAAAGCATTTAGCAATCTAAAATCAATAGCAGCTAAACTCTTATCTCTTCAAAATGCAAATACGTCAAATTTTAAATTTCAACAAAAGCTTCCAAAACAGCAATGCAGAATGTCAAAACCAGGATTTTCCAGTACTCATTAAAGTTTGGACAGTCAGCCTTATTACTATCTTTTTAAATTCATGAATGCTGCCATTCATGGTCTCAAGCGGACTTCACGGACACAACTTACATCATAATCAATAATCATATCCAATAACACTATTCTCATCCAAGCTTTATAATTGAACATGCAAGACATCTACTCTATCAGGTCGCACTTAATATTCCAATTTCCGTTCAATGAAAAGCTCTGTCAGTGTCAACATGAATATGCATCAATTAGCAGTGGAGGGGGAGGAGGAGGGGGAGGCAGAAGCGGGTCAAATGTATCTCTGTTGGGGGGGCAGAAAGCGGACAGCTGATTGTTGCCTGGTGAGTAGGAGTAGGAGACGGGTCAGATGCTCTCCTCTGGGGGGCTTGGGGTGGTGAGTGAGGCCAGACCATTCTCTGAGGGGGGATGTGAGGCCAGATCATTGTCGGGGGTGGAGCGAGACACGGGTAACATGTATCTCAGTTGGGAGGGGTACAGATGGATCTCTGGCGGGGGGGTGAGGCAGAAGGATCTCTGGTGGGGGGAGTAAGGTAGATGGATGTCTGGTGGGGGGTAGAAATCTCTCTGGTGGGGACACGAAAGTGGGGCTGGGGTTCCACTGCCATTCTGCAGTGCGGGGGAAGGGGGTCAGGGATGGCAATCAGTCTGGATGGTGGGGGGGGGTGGATAATGAGGTCAGTGATGTGTGTGGGTAGTGCAGGGGGTGGATAAGGGGGACCATGATATGTGTTGGTGGCGGGAGGGGGGGGGTGGATAAGTGGGACAGTGATGTGTGTGGATAATGGGATAGTGGATAAGGGGGACAGCGATATATGTGGGTAGTGGGGGAGTGAATAAAGGAGACAGTGCTGTCTGTGGGTAGTGGGGGGTTGGATAAGGGGGACAGCCCTGCGTGTGGGTAGTAGGGGGTTAGGGTAAGTGATGGCTGTGGAGGCCATCACTCCTGCTTGTCGCTCCCAGGCCACTTTCTCTGCTTTCAGCAGCTCGGGAGTGATCTGATACGGGCTCGCTTTTTCAAGTTTTTTTCTAACTGCGCATGCACAGTTCAGAGCTCCAATCATTTCAACTGCGTTAAGCCCCGCCCACAGCGTGATTTGGACTAGAGATTTTTTTTCAGGCTGAGTGAGTGTGGGGGCACCTGAAAGCATATTTCTAAGTCGGATCTGCATTATGCCCAGATTTAGCACTCAGAATGAAAATGGTAAAATTGGGCCCCAAGTGTCGGAAACAATCTGAGTGACTGTCTTGCAGCTTTTGTTGGCCAATGTAACTGCAGGCATGTGGAAGAGATAAAAATCACAAATAGCACAAAACTAACAGCATCTTATAGCATGAAAAAGCTCTGCTCACCAGTAATTCTGCTCTCAGAAACAGGAAGTGTACCTGTCACAGTCATTGCCATTGGCCCTAGGGAGCAGGGACAATATGAAACAAGATTAGTCCACGAAGCACACAAATGAATTGGATGTGGTGAGTACGATAAAACCAAAACTCACCACTGATGGTGGTCTCTGACGTCGTTGGTCCTCCAGTTCCCGCAGCTGTTGTTGGCCCTAAACAGCACAGAAATTTGGACAGTGTATTTATTCACTACTACAGCAATTCATTTCCAAGGAAATGTTTAATTATAAGCATCATTAACTCGGACAAATTATGAACTAGAAATCGCTTGCAACTCAGGAGGAACAAACAAGATCCCTAAATAATCTAGAATATCAGAAATAATTCCGTCACTCAAATTCTGAGGCTTCCCTTCAGAACAGTTCCTCAGGTACACTGCCTGTAGGAATAACAAAATAATTGAACTGCTCGCAGCAAACACAGTGTTAAATTTCACAAATTTCAAATGTTGTTTGTTTGCCAAAGTTAATTATTCAAGGTTCTGAAATATTATTGTGACAGTGTGAATGAATGCTCCCCTCATTATTCCTTGTTTCAGAAACAATGGGAGTTACTATCATCCTGGTTGCTGCTGGTCCAACGAAAAAATGCTGCACAGTACTAAATTACAAATCATTCAGCATGAATATCAGGTTATAATGTGTAAGGAGATCTACTCACCAGTAATTGCTGTCTCGGGAACAGTTGGTACACCTGATGGAGTCATTGCTGTTGGCCCTATGTAGTGGAACAAAAATTTAACAATATTAATCTACCATTGAAATGAATTAATTTCAGGTGACGAGGATGCTAAAAACAAGACTCACCCCTGATGGTAGTCTCTGAAGTTGTCGGTCTTCCAGTTCCTGGGAATGGTGTTGGTCCTAAAGAGAAGTAGAATTTGTACAGAATACTCATTTGTTACCGCTGAAATGGCTTCCCAAAATATTTTATTCATCTTAGCATCATTATGTCATTCAAAGCCTCAAGTGACAAATGGTTCCACATTGCGAAGGAAAAAGGAAGATATCCACACACAAACTATAAAATTAATCATTCCCATCCATACATGCAGCGCTCACCATTCAGAACAGTTCCTCGAATAAGTTGCCTTCAAAAACCAGCTACTCTTCAGGTAATTACAAAACATTCAACATGGAGTCAGCAAATGTGGCATTAAATTTTCTCAAAATGATTTGGATGTTATTTGCCAGTAAAAGTTAAATTTTAAAGCTGACTAAATCATTTGTTTTCCAAAGAATAAAGGGTATCATTCAAAAATCCCACTGGACAACTGCATTTCCGATCAGGAATTCACTCTGGTATTGAAATTACTGTTTTGAATTTATTCCGTTGGAAGGAATAATTATGTCTGTCTGTCTGCATCTCAATTTCACCAGCAAGGTATATCATACTGTCGGATCAAAATAAAAGACTGCATCATTCTGCAAATAAACAAATGAGGTGCTTTCCATCCGGCTTTTCGGTCTAACCATGCATTACTGTATACCTTAAATCCCCTGATATTTACCAATCATCACTCATGCGTATAAATGCATTTAGCAATCTAAAATCAACAGCACCAAAATCCTAGCTCCTCAAAATGCAAATGAAAATATGTTAAATTTTAAATTGCAATATACGCTTCCAAAACAGAAATGCAGAATGTCAAAACCAGGATCTACCAGTGTTCATTAAAGTTTGGACAGTCTGTCTTATTAGTATCTTATTAAATTCAGAAATGCTGCCATTTATGGTCTCATGCAGACTTCATGGACACAACCTACATTATGATTAATAATTATATTCAATAACATTGTCCTCTTCCAAACATTATAATTGATAATGCAAGACATCTACTGTATCAGGTTGCATGCACTATTCAAATTTCTGTTCAATGAAGAGCGCCGTCAGTCTCAACATGAATATGCATCAATTAGCACTGAGACAGGTAAAACACCGACATGCATGAGTTTACAGTTTCTGCACTGAGAAGCAAGTGTGTACAAAAACTGAAATAAAGCAATCACTCATTCCTATCTGTTGGTCATTTTACCATCAGGACAAAGCAAAAACAAGATGCTGACCAAAAGCAACATGGAACAACTCAACTGATACACATTCAAACCCTTCCATCTGAGTGGACTGAAAATACAGTGAACTGCAATGATGCACCAACAACATGTCCCTTGCCTGGGACACCTTGGCATCACAAGCATCACATGACACAGAGAATACATTCAATCACTGTCAATCAAAGTTTCAGAAACTTTCATAGTGACTGCCCTGCTACTTGGTGCAGGTCTAGTCTAACTGCAGAACTGTGGCAGAGTTAAAAATCACAAATAGCACAAAACTAACAGCAGCTTATAACATGAAAGAAGGTCTGCTCACCAGTAATTCTGCTCTCAGAAACAGGGAATGTCCCTGTTACAGTCATTGCCATTGGCCCTAAGGAGCAGAGATTATGTGAAACAACATTAGTCCACGAAGCAGACAAGTTAATTTGATGTGGCAATTATGATAAAACCGAAACTCACCACTGACGGTGATCTCTGAAGTTGTTGATCCTCCAGTTCCTGCAGTTGTTGTTGGCCCTTAACAACACAGAAATTGGTCCAGAGTATTTATCCACTATTACTGCAATTCATTTCCAAGAAAATGTTCAATATCAGCATCCTTATGAGCCTGATTTTACAATCAAGTTGCACCTGTTTTCAGGCATGAAAACTTGGTAATGTCAGACGTGAGGCGAGTACCTTGATCTGTGACCGCCTCCGTGCCCATTCCCCCTTTACCAAGTGCCTAAAATGGCCATGATCGGCACCGTGCCTGAAACAGGCACAACATCAATTGAAATGCATTTGCATGCATTTAAATTGACTTAATGGATTGGATGTCCAAACTTACTGGCATTTCCCCCTTCACCATCGTGCCCGGCCATCCAGATTCAGCGTGAAACAGACATTTTCCGCAAAGGTCTGTTTCGGGCACTCCAGCTTCTGAAGAGGTAAGTTCAGAGCTTCCAGCGGCTCCCTAACTGAGATCAGCAGTTGCGGAGGGGGATGGGATGGGAGAAGGCAGGCGGGTCAGAATGCTCTCTGGTGGAAGGGAAGGAGAAAAGTGGGTCAGATTCGATCTCTGGTGGAGGGGAAGGAGGGAAATGGGTCAGATGGATCTCTAGTGGGTGGAAGGCAAGGCATGCAGGTCAGATGGATCTCTGGTAGTGGGAGAGGCGGGTCAGATCACTCACTGGTGGTGGGGAAGGAGGGAGTTGGGTCAGGTCGCTCTCTGGTTGGAGGGGTGGGGAAGAGGGATGCAGGTCAGATCACTCTCTGGGGCTGCCTGAGAACAGGTTTACAAGTCAAATTTGGAACACTCTCAGATTCAGCGCTTAGAATCAAAATGAAATAATCAGGTCCTATCTTAGTCAAATTCTCAACAAGGAATTGCTTGCACCTTAGTAAGAAACAAATTCTGAAGAGATCCTTCAGAGCAGTTCCTCAGACATGTCACCTGCAGGAATAACAATATAATTGACCTGCTGTCAGTTCAGTTTCTCCAGTTTGAGATGTTGTTTCCTGATGATAACTCCGTTTTAAAGGTTAAAAAAAATTCATCTTTGAGACAACTAAATGTCTTTTTAAATTCTCACTAAAACGAAATCGCATTTCAGAATGAAACATATAACTCTTCTGATAATCTGCACTTTGATTTCATTTATGTGGAAGGAATTATTTAGTCAGTATTTCCGTAAAGAAATTTTATATTTACAATGATAATATTCCAGTCTCAAAACAAAAGACTACATTGGCCACTGCATTCTACAAATTGGATACTTTTGAGCCTGACTATTCATTCTCAAATTGAACAAGCATTATTGTACTCCTCAAACTATCGTTGCCTTAGTCATCAACATCTATGCAAATAAATGGATACAACTTCCAAACTGAATGGCAGCAATTTCCTAGGACTTCAAAATTCAAATGCATGATTCAAATGGACAGACTTTAAATTTCAATATACGTTTCCACAACACAAATTCAGAATGTCAACATCAGCATTTTCCATTGCTCATTACAGATTGGAAAGTTCTGCTCATTACTATCCATTTGACTATAAATGTGCTGCCATCCATATTCACAAGATCGTGCCAACCTGCATTTTGATCAATAATCATAGTCAATAACATTATATTTGAAAATTCAAGACATCTGCTTTATCAGGAAGCATTTACTATTCCAATTTCTGTTCAATGAAAAGCTCTGTCAGAGTCAACATGAATATGCATCAACTAGCAGTGGGGCAAGGAAAACACCAATATGATGGTTTACAGTTCCTGCACTGGGAAGTAAATGTGCACAAAAATTGAAATAAAGCGATCACTAACGGTCTGTTGACCGTTTTCCCATCAGAATCGAATATCAGTACAAAGCAGAAACAAGCACATTCAACCAATAGGATGCTTACCTAAAGCAAGATGGAACAACACAATTGGTGTACATTTATACCATTGCATTTGCAAGGACTGAAATTGCAGCGAACTGTAATGATGCACCAACAACATGTCCCTTAGCTGCGTCACCTTGGCAGCGCAAACATCATATGACACTGAGAATACATTCACTCATTGTGAATCCCAGTGTCGGAAATAATCTGACTGACTGCCCTGCAGGTCCAACAACTCTGCAGACTTGTGGCAGAGTTAAAAATCACAATTCGCACAAAACTAACAGCAGGTTATAATATGAAAGAAGCTCTGCTCACCAGTAATTCTGCCCTCAGAAACAGGAAGTGTACCTGTCACAGTCATTGCCATTGGTCCTAGGGAGCAGAGATAACATCAAACAATATTAGTTCACAAAGCATGCAAATTCATTTCCTGTGCCGAGCATGATAAAACTGAAACTCACCACTGACGGTGGTCTCTGAAGTGGTTGGTCCTCCAGTTATTGTTATCCCGAAACAGCACAGAATTTTGGACAGAGTATTTATTCACTACTACTGCAATTCATTTCCAAGGAAATACTTAGTTATAAGCATCATTATCTTAGTCAAATTCTTAACCAGGAATTGCTTGCACCTCAGTAAGGATCAAACATGAACCATAATTGTGGATCAGCAATAATTCCCTCACTCAAATTCTGCGGTTTCCCTTCAGAATAGTTCCTCAGCCATGTTGCCTGAAGGAATAACAATATCATAGACCTCCTCTCAGCAGCACAATGTTAAATTTCACAAATTTAAATGTTGTTTGCTTACGAAAGTTAATTATTCAAGGTTCTGAAACATTATTGTGACATTGTGAACAAATACACCCATCATTACTCACAGTTTCAGAAACAATGGGAGTTACTATCATTCGATTTGGTGCTAGTTCAAGGTAACAGAGAAAATGCTGCACAGTATTAAATTACAAATTGCTCAATATTAATATCAGGTTATAATATGTGAGGAGATCTACTCACCAGTAATTGCTGTCTCGGGAACAGTTGGTATACTTGATGGAGTCATTGCTGTTGGCCCCAAGTAGTGGAGCAATACTGAAACTTTATTAATCTACCCATCAAATAAATTATTTTCAGGTGACTAGGATGCCAAAAACAATACTCACCACTAACGGTAGTTTCTGAAGTTGTAGGTTTTCCTGTTCCTATGATTGGTGTCAGACCTAAAGAAAAGCAAAATTTGTACAGTATACTTTTTCATTACTGCTGCAATTGTTTCCCAAGATTTTTTAAAATCTTAGCATCATTATTTCTGTCAAAGCCTCAAGTGGAAAATGGTTCTGCATTGCGAAAGAAAAAGGAAAATATCTATTCGCCAGCTACAAAATTAACCATTGCCTTCCACAACTGCAGCGCTTACCATTCAAAACAGTTCCTCAACCAAATTGCCCTCAAAAACCAGCTGCTTTTCAGGCAATGACAAAAAATTCAACACAAAGTCAGAAATTTTTGTGGCATTAAATTTTCTCAAAATGATTTGGATGTTATTTGTCAGTAAAACTTAAATTTTACATCTGACTAAATTGTTTAATTCCCAAAGAATAGAGTATGTCATTCAAAAATCTTGCCAAACCAAAATATGCTGCCAAAACAAAATAAAAGACTCAGTCGTTCTGCAAGTCCACAAATGCAATACTTTCCATTGGGCCTTTCGATTGCAGACAAGCCATGCATTATTGCACATCTCAAATCTCCTGTTGCCTCACCTATCATCATTCATGTGAATAAATGCATTTAGTGATCTGAAATCAGCAGCACGAAAATCCTAGCTCCTCAAAATTCAAATGCAAATATGTCAAATTTTAAACTCCAATATATGCTTCCAAAAGAGCAATGCAGAATGTCAAAACCAGGGTCTACTAGTGCTCGTTAAGGTTTGGACAATCTGCCTTATTACTATCTTTTTAAATTCATAAATACTGCCATTCCCATTCTCAAGCGACTTCAAGGACACAATCTACATTATAATCAATAACTATATTCAATAACACTGTCCTCCTCCAAACATTATCATTGAAAATTCAAGATATCAGGTACTCTATCAGGTAGCACTTAATATTCCAATATTCCTTCAATGAAAAGCTCTGTCAATGTCAACATGAATATGCATCAATAGCAGTGAGGCATGTGAAACACCAACATGCATGAGAAGGAAATGTGTACAAAAACTGAAATAAAGCAATCACTAATTCCTATCTGCTGTCCATTTTCTCATCAGAAACTATAATCAGAATAAAGCAGAAACAAACACATTCAAACAAGCGACGGTGCAGAGGGACCTCGGGGTCCTTGTGCATGAGTCGCAAAAACCCAGCCTGCAGGTGCAGCAGGTGGTCAGGAAGGCGAATGGGATGCTGGCCTTCATAGCGAGGGGGATTGAATATAAAAGTAGGGAGGTCTTGCTGCAGCTGTATAGGGCATTGGTGAGGCCGCAGCTGGAGTACTGTGTGCAGTTTTGGGCGCCGCACCTGCGCAAGGATATTTTGGCCTTGGAGGGAGTGCAGAGGAGGTTTACTAGGCTGATACCGGAGTTGAGGGGGTTGAGCTATGAGGAGAGGCTGAATAAACTAGGCTTGTACTCGTTAGAGTTTAGAAGAATGAGGGGAGATCTCATTGAGACGTATAAGATGATGAATGGGATGGATAGGATAGAGGTGGAAAGACTCTTCCCGCTCAAAAAAGACAGTAGGACTAGGGGGCACAGCCTCAAGATAAAGGGGGGGCGGTTCAGAACGGAGTTGAGGAGGAACTTCTTCACTCAAAGGGTGGTGAATCTCTGGAATTCTCTGCCCGTTGAAGTGGTGGAGGCTGCCTCGCTAAATATTTTTAAGAAGCGGGTTGATGGGTTTTTGATAAGAGAGGGGATTAAGGGTTATGGGGAGAGGGCGGGAAAGTGGAACTGAGCCACGACAGATCAGCCATGATCTTATTGAATGGCGGGGCAGGCTCGAAGGGCCAGATGGCCTACTCCTGCTCCTATTTCTTATGTTCTTATGTTCTTATGTTAAGAACATGCTTACCTAAAGCAATATGGAACAACTCAACTGGTACACATTCAAACCCTTCCATCTGAATGAACTGAAAATATAGTGAACTGCAACGGTGCACCAATAGCATATCCCTTCGCTGGGACAACTTGGCATCACTAACATCGTATGACACTGAGAATACATTCACTCATTGTGATTCCCAGTGTCAGAAACAATCTGAGTGACTGCCCTGCAGCTGGCATTGGTCCAATGTAAACGCAGACATATGGAAGAGTTAAAAATCACAAATAGCAGTAAATTAACAGCATTTTCTAGCATGAAGAAGCTCTGCTCACCAGTAATTCTGATCTCAGGAACTGGAAGTGTACCTGTCATAGTCATTGCCATTGGCCCTAGGGAGCAGAGATAAAATTAAACAAGATTAGTCAACGAAGCACGCAAATTAATATGATGTGGTGAGTACAATAAAGCCCAAACTCACCACTGATGGTGGTCTCTGAAGTTATTGGTCCTCCAGTTCCTGCAGTTGTTGTTGGCCCTAAACAGCACAGAAATTTGGACTAAGTATCTATTCACTACTACTGCAATTCATTTCCAAGGAAATGTTTAATTATAAGCATCAAATTCTGAACCAGAAATTCCTTGCACCTCAGTAAGAACCAAACAAGAGCCATAAACTAGCAATAATTCCCTCATTCAAATTCTGAGATTTCCCTTCAGAACAGTTCCTCAGCCATGTTGACTTAAGAAACAATATCGTTGACCTGCTCCCAGCAACACAATGTTAAATTTCACAAGTTTCAAATGTTGTTTGCTTGCAAAAGCTAATTATTCAAAGTTCTTAAAATATTATTGTGACAATATGAATGAATATACCCATTATTACTCCCAGTTTCAGAAACAATGGGATTTACTGTCACCCGAGTTGGTGCTTGTCCAAGATAACAGAAAAAGTGCTGCAGAGTATTAAATTACAAATTGCTCAACATTAACATCAAATTATAATGTGTAAGGAGATCTACTCACCAGTAATTGCTGTCTCAGGAACAGTTGGTCTGCCTGATGGAGTCATTGCTGTTGGCCCTAAGGAGTGGAGCAAATTTGAAACAATATTAATCTGCCAATCAAATAAATTAATATCAGGTGATGAGAATGCCAAAAACAATACAGACCACTGATGGTAGTCGCTGAAGCTGGAGGTTTTCGAGTTCCTGTGAATGGTGTCGGTCCTAAAGAGAAGCAGAATTTGTACAGAATATTTATTTATTACCACTGAAATTGCTTCCCAAGACATTCTATTCATCTTAGCATCATTATGTAATTCAAAGCCTCAAGTGGCAAATGGTTCCACATTACGAAGGAAAAAGAAAGATACGCAAACTGTAAAATAAATCATTCCCGTCCATACATGCAGCGCTCACCATTCAGAACAGTTCCTCGAATAAGTTGCCTTCAAAAACCAGCTACTCTTCAGGCAATTACAAAAAATTCAACATGGAGTTAGCAAATGTGGCATTAAATTTTCTCAAAATGATTTGGATGTTATTTGCCAGTAAAAGTGAAATGTTAAAGCTGACTAAATCTTTATTTTCCAAAGAATAAAGGGTGTCATTCAAAAATCCTCCTGAACAATTGGCATTTCCAATCTGGAATTCATTATGACGTTGGAATTTAATGCTTTGAATTTATTCTGTTCGAAGGAATAATTATGTCTGTCTGTCTGCATATTCATTTCACCAGCAAGATCTATTATGCTGCCAAACCAAAACAAAAGACTCCGTCATTCTGCAAATCAACAAATGCGATATCTTCCATTTGGCCTTTCGGTCACAGACAAACCATGCATTATTGCATATCTCAAGTCTCCTGTTGTCTTACCTACCATCATTCATGCGAATAAATGCATTTAGTGATCTGAAATCAACAGCACCAAAATCCTAGCTCTTCAAAACGCAAATGCAAATATGTCAAATTTTAAATTTTAATATACGCTTCCAAAATAGTAAAGCAGAACGTCAAAACCAGGGTCTACCAGTGCTCATTAACGTTTGGCCAGTCTGCCTTATTACTAGCTTTTTAAATTCATAAATACTGTCATTCCTGGTTTCAAGCGGACTTCAAGTACACAACCTACATTATAATCAATTATTATATTCAATAACACTGTCCTCCTCCAAACATTATCATTGAAAATGCAAGACATCGACTCTATGAGGTAGCACCTAATGTTCCAATTTTCCTTCAATGAAAAGCTCTGTCAATGTCAACATGAATATGCGTCAATTAGCTGTGAGGCAAGTAAAACACCAACATGCATGTGTTTACAGTTTCTACACTGAGAAGGAAGTGCGTACAAAAATTGAAATAAAGCAATCATTGGGCCCGATTTTAACAATTGGAGGCTAAGGGTCGGATCCGGACGTAAAACAGATCCGAGCCCGGAATCCTTGTTCCAGCCTGCCCATACGCTTTTTGCCGGCTCCGATCCGGTCCGCGCGGTGGGTGGGGCTTACCGCTGCCGGAATGATCAGAGGTCTCTGGAAAAAATCTGAAACAGTGCACCCGGGCATGAAAGACAAAGAAAGAAGTGGACAAGTTAGCCTGCTACCTACTGATGCTGCCTCACTCAAACCCACTGCCGCCTTCACATTCCTCCTATCGCACCCTGATTGATTAAACACATTTTTAAAACATATTTTTACTGGGCTTTTCTGTTTGGTTAAAGTTGTTTCCTTTATTTTTTTTAAAAGACTGAAGACATTTTTAACAAAAATTAACTGTGACCACCAGATCGACAAGGTAAAAGTGAGGAAGAAAAGATAACTCGGAAGGAGCCCTCTGGGATAGTTGGTTTGAGACAAAACTAAGAGGATGGGAAAGCAGAACAGTATTAAACCCTCAGAGATAAGCTTGAAATAATCCACCTGTTGAGAATTTCTTAATGTTCCCAATTAAACAATTATATGATACAATCAAGAGTGCTGGCTTGGACTATTGTCTGCTATAGTCAGTTAACATTATCATTAACTCTGAGAACCACAGGCACGAGAAGTACAGACAGAGAACATTTTCCCTATCCTATCTGTCAGTTATTTGCTAAGCCAATCCAAAATTAACTTCACTGCACTACTTCCAACGGTGTTCCAGCAGTGTCTCTTACTTCAATTGTTTATCTATCTATGGGGTGTGGAATACACTGCCTGCTGTGATAGTGGAGTCAGATACTTTAGGAACTTTCAAGCAGTTATTGGATAGGCACATGGAACACACCAGAATGATAGGGAGTGGGATAGCCTGATCTTGGTTTCGGACATAGCTCGGCGTAACATCGAGGGCAGAAGGGCCTGTACTGTGCTGTACTATTTTATGCTCAGCCTGAAGTGAGCTATGGTGCTAGGACCCAGGTGCACTGCAGGACCCCAGCTCCGTGCTGCCAGCCAGACATCGGTGACTGAGAACAGCAAGAGCCCTCCCCCGGCCCCACATAGTCGCAGAGCCACCACCGACTTGGGACAGCAGAATGGCCGCGACTACAACACACCCTTAAGTACCGGAGAGTTTTCAGAAGCCACGCACCTACCTCCTTGCCAACCCACACTGAGGAAGCGTCGGCTTCCAACTTTTACTTAGCAAGTCGCTTATAGCGTGGATGCAGAACAGACCAGAAGACGGTAAAGTGGGATGTGGCGGTAATGTTGGGCGCGTGGTTCGGTAAATCAGTTTTAAATGCATGCTATTGCATTTAAATCGTCGGCCCGCCCGATTGGGGTGCAGACTAGACCTGTGCCCAAATCGGGTGTCAATAAAGGCGCGATCTGTTGGAACTGGGTGCAGATCACATTACAGGCCCGATACTCAAATTTACCATGATTTCGCACCCGAATGTTTGGTAAAATCGGGCCTATTAATTCCTATCTGCTGTCCACTTTCTCATCAGAAAATATAATCAGAATAAAGCAGAAACAAACACATTCAACCAAAAAGATGCCGACCAAAAGCAATATGGAACAACTCAACTGGTACACATTCAAACCCTTCCATCTGAATGGACTGAAAATACAGCGAACTGCAATGACGCACCAACATATCCCTTCACTGGGACACCTTGGCATCACAAATATCGTATGACACTGAGAATGCATTCACTCATTGTGAATCCCTGTTTCAGAACAATCTGAGTGACTGGACCAACACCAGCTGCAGGACAATGTAAACACAGACATGTGGAAGAGTTAAAAATCACAAATAGCAGTGGATTAACAGCAGCTTATAGCATGAAGAAGCTCTGCTCACCAGCAATTCTACCCTCAGGCACAGGAAGTGTACCAGTCACAGTCATTGCCTTTGGCCCTTGGGAGCAGAGATAATATGAAATAAGATTAGTCCACAAAGCACACAAATTAATTTGATTTGGTGAGTACAATAAAACCAAAACTCACCACTGATGGTGGTCTCTGAAGTTGTTGTTGGCCCTAAACAGCACAGAAATTTGGACAAAATATTTATGAATTACTACTGCTTTTCATTTCCAAGGAAATGATTAGTTATAAGCATCTTATCTCTTACAAATTCTTCACTGGGAATTGCTTGCACTGCCAGAGGAACAAGCAAGATCCATAAACAATCTAGAATAACACAATAATTCCCTCAATCAAATTCTGAGGCATCTCTTCATAACAATTCCTCAGCCAATATAATTGATCTGCTCTCAGCAAACACAACATTAAATTTCACAAGTTTCAAATGTTTTTGGCTTGTGAAAGCTGATTAATCAAGGTTCTGAAATATTATTGTGACAATGTGAATGAATACTCCTCTCATTATTCCTTGTTTCAGAAACAATGGGAGTTAATGACACTGAAAATACATTCAGTCATTGTCGATCATAGTTTCAGAAACTATCTGAATGACTGCCCTGCTGCCTGATGCAGGTCCAACGTAACTGTAGACCTATTGTCGAGTTAATAATCACAAATAGCACAATATTAACAGCAGCTCATGACATGAAGGAAGATCTGCTCACCAGTAATTCTTCTCTCAGAAACAGGAAGTGTACCTGTCACAGTCATTGCCATCGGCCCTAAGGAGCAGAGATAAGATGAAACAACATTAGTCCACAAAGCACACAAATTGATTTCACGTGTTGAGTGCGACAAAACCAAAACTCACCACTGACGGTGGTCTCTGAAGTTGTTGGTCCTCCAGTTCCCGCAGTTGTTACTGGCCCTAAACAGCACAGAAATTTGGACAGAGTATTTATTCACTACTACTGCAAATCTTTTCAAAGGAAGTATTTATATATAAACATCATTATCTTAATCAAATTCTTAACTAGGAATTCCTTGTGCCTCAGTAAGGATCAAACATGACCCATAAACAATCTTATAGACCAACAATAATTCCCTCACTCAAATTCTGAGGTTTCCCTTCAGAACAGTTCCTCAGCCATGTTGCCTGAAGGAATAACAATATCATTGATCTGGTCTCAGCAACATAACATTCAAGTTCACAAGTATCAAATGTTGTTTGATGTGAAAACTAATTATTAAAGATTCTGAAATATTGTTGTGACAATGAGAATGAATACACCCATCATTACTTTTCATTTCAGAAAAAATGGGAGTTACTATCATCCAAGTTGGTGCTGGTCCAAGGTAACAGAAAAAATGCTGCAGAGTCTTAAATTACAAATTACTCAATATTAATATTAGCTTATAATACGTAAGGAGATCTACTCACCAGTAACTGCTGTCTCGGGAACAATCAGTATACCTGATGGAGTCATTGCTGTTGGCCCTATGTCGTCGAGAAAATTTTAAAGAATATTAAACAGCCAATCAAATAAATTAATTGCAGGTGATGAGGATGCTAAAAACAATACTCACCACTGATGGTAGTCTCTGAAGTTGTAGGTCTTCCAGTTCCTATGAATGGTGTCGGCCCTAAAGAAAAGTGGGCTTTGTATAGAATATTTATTCATTACTGCTCAAACGTTTCCCAAGATTTTTTATTCATCTTACCATAATACTATCAAGTGACAAATGTTTCCATGTTTGGAAGGAAAAAGGAAAATATTGGGACACAAACTACAATTCATCATTCCCTGCCACAAATGCGGCACTTGTCATTCAGAACAGGTCCTCGACCAAGTTGCCTGCAAAAACCAGCTACTTTTCAGAAAATTACAAAATATTCAACATAGGATAGGCAAATGTGGCACTAAATTTTCTCAAAATTATTTGCATGTTATTTGCCAATAATGGTAAAATTTTAACGGTGACTAAATCATTTATTTTCAAAAGAATAAGGCACGTCTTTCAAAACTCCCACTGAACATTAGCATTTCCGATCAAGAATTCATTATGATATAGAAATTTACTACTTTGAATTTATTTTGTTGGAAGGAATAATTATGTCTGTCTGTCTGCATATAAATTTCACCAGCAATGTCTATCACAATGCTGAACCAAAATAAAAGACACTGTCATTCTACAAGTCTACAAATGAGCTGCTTTCCATTCAGCCTTTTGGTCACAGACAGACCATGCATTACTGTACATCTAGAATCTCCTGTTGCCTTATCTATCATCAGTCATGCAAATAAATGGATTTAGCGATCTAACATCAATAGTACCAAAATCCTACCTCTTCAACATGCAAATGTAAATATGTCAAATTCTCAATTTCAATATACACTTCCAAAACAGCAATGCAGAATGTCAAAACCAGGATCTACCAGTGCTCATTTAAGTTTGGACAGTCTGCCATATTACTGTCTTTTTAAATTCACAAATGCTGCCGTTCAGTCTCAAGCTGACTTCAGGGACACGTAGCACAACCTGCATTATGATTAATTATCATATTCAATAATACTGTTCTCTTCTGAATATTACAATTGATAATGCAAGAGATCTACTCTATCAGTTAGCACTTAATATTCCAACTTCCGTTCAGTGAAAAGCTGTGTCAACGTCAACATGAAAATGCATCAATTAGCAGTGAAGCAATTGAAACACCTACAAGCATGTGTTTACCGTTTCTGCATTGAGGAGCAAATGCGTACAAAAACTGAAATGAAGCAATCACTCATTCCTATTTGTTGACCATTTTTCCATCAGGACAAAGCGAAAACAAGCAAACAAGAAGATGCTTACCAAAAGCAATATGGAACATCTCAACTGATACACATTCAAACCTTTCAATCTGAACGGACTGAAAATACAGTGTCCTTCAATGACGCACCAAAAACATGTCCCTTGCCTGGGGCACCTTGGCAGCACAAACATCGTATGGCACTGAGAATATATTCAATCACTGTTAATCACAGTTTCGGAAACTATCTGAGATCCTGCCCTGCTGCAGGTCCAACGTAACTGTAGACCTATTGTGGCGTTAAAAATCACAAATTGCACGATACTAACGGCAGCTTATAAACATCAAAGAAGTTCTGCTCACCAGTAATTCTGCTCTCAGAAACAGGAAGCGTACCTGTCACAGTCATTGCCATTGGCCCTAGGGAGCAGAGATAACATGAAACAACATTAGTCCACAAAGCACACAAATTAATTTAACGTGGCAGGTATGATGAAAGCAAAACTCACCACTGACAGTGGTCTCTGAAGTGATTGGTCCTCCAGTTCCTACAGTTCTTGTTGGCCCTAAACAGCACAGAAATTTGAACAGTATTTATTCACCACTGCTGCAATTCATTTCCAAGGAAATGTTTAATTATAAGCATCATTATCTCAAACAAATTCTTAACCAGGAATTCCTTGCACCTCAGTAAGGATCAAAGATGACCCATAAACTATCTCGCAGATCAGCAATAATTCCCTCACTCAAATTCTGAGCTTTCCCTTCAGAACAATTCCTCAGCCATGTTGCCTGAAGGAACAACAAAATCATTGACCTGCTCTCAGTACACAATGTTAAATTTCACAAGTTTCAAATGTTATTTGCTTGTGAAAGCTAATTATTGAAGGTTCTGAAACATTATTGTGACAATGTGAACGAATACACCCATCATTACTCCTAGTTTCAGAAACAATGGGATTTATCATCATCCTAGTTGGTGCTGCTCCAAGCTAACAAAAAAAATGCTGCAGAGTATTCAATTACAAATTGTTCAACATGAATATCAGGTTATAATGTGTAAGGAGATCCACTCACCTGTAATTGCTGTCACGGGAACAGTTGGTACACCTGATGGAGTCATTGCTGTTGGCCCTATGTAGTCCAGAAAATTTCAAACAATATTAATCCACCACTCAAACCAATTTATTGCAGGTGACGAGGATGCTAAAAACAATACTCACCACTGACAGTGGTTTCAGACGTTGTAGGTCTTCCAGTTCCTGTAAATGGTGTCGACCCTAAAGAAAAGTGGAATTTGAACAGAATATTTATTCATTACTGCTGCAATTGTTTCCCAAGACTTTTTATTCATCTCAGCATCATGATGTCATTCAAAGCCTCAAGTGGCAAATGGTTCCAACATTTTGAAGGAAAAAGGAAGATATCCATAGGCAAACTATAAAATTAATCATTCCCTTCCACACATGCGGCGCTTATCATTGAGAACAGTTCCTCGAATAAGTTGCCTTCAAAAACCAGCTACTCTTCAGGTAATTACAAAATATTCAACATGGAGTCAGCAAATGTGGCATTAAATTTTCTCAAAATGATTTGGATGTTATTTGCTAGTAAAAGTTAAATTTTAAAGCTGATTAAATCATTTGTTTTTCAAAGAATAAAGTTTGTCTTTCAAAAATCCCACTGAACAACTGGCATTTCCAATCAGGAATTTGTTTTGATATTGAAATTACTGCGTTGAATTTATTCCGTTGGAAGGAATAATTATGTCTGTCTGTCTGCATATAAATTTCACCAGCAAGGTATATCATACTGCCAAATCAAAATAAAAGACTGCGTCATTCTGCAAATCAACAAATGAGGTGCTTTCCGTGTGGCTTTTCGGTCACAGACAAACCATGCATTACTGTATACCTTAAATCCCGATGCTTTACAATCATCATTCACGCGAATAAATGCATTTAGTAATCTAAAATCAACAGCACCAAAACCCGACCTCTTCAAAATGCAAATGCAAATATGTTAGATTTTAAATTGCAATATATGCTTCCAAAACAGAAATGCAGAATGTCTAAAGCAGGATCTACCAGTGTTCATTAAAGTTTGGACAGTCTGTCTTTTTAGTATCTTATTAAATTCAGAAATGCTGCCATTCATGGTCTCATGTGGACTTCATGGACACAACCGACATTATGATCAATAATTATATCAATAACATTGTCCTCTTCCAATCATTATAATTGATAATGCAAGACATCTACTGTATCAGGTTGCATGCACTATTCAAATTTCTGTTCAATGAAAAGCGCCGTCAGTCTCAACATGAATATGCATCAATTAGCAGTGAGACAAGTAAAACACCAACATGCATGTGTTTACAGTTTCTGCACTGAGAAGCAAGTGTGCACAAAAACTGAAATAAAGCAATCACTCATTCCTATCTGTTGGTCATTTTACCATCAGGATAAAGCAAAAACAAGCACATTCAAACAAGAAGATGCTGACCAAAAGCAAAATGGAACAACTCAACTGGTACACCCTTCCACCTGAATGGCCTGAAAATGCAGTGAACTGCAATGACGCACCAACAACATGTCCCTTGCATGGGACATCTTGGCATCACAAACATCATCTGACACAGAGAATACATTCGTTCATTGTTTATCAAAGTTTCTGAAACTATCTGAGTGACTGCCCTGCTATCTGGTACAGATCCAATGTAACTGCAGAACTATGATAGAGTTAAAAATCACAAATAGCACAAAAAATAACGGCAGTTTATAATGCGAAAGAAGTTCTGCTCACCAGTAATTCTGCTCTCAAAAACAGGAAGTGTTCCCGTCACAGTCATTGCTATTGGCCCTAGGGAACAGAGATAATATGAAACAAGATTAGTCCACGAAAGCACACAAATTAATTTGATGTGGCCGTTACGATAAAACCAAAACTCACCACTGACAGTGGTCTCTGAAGTGATTGGTCCTCCAGTTCCTACAGTTCTTGTTGGCCCTAAACAGCACAGAAATTGGTACAGAGTATTTATTCACTACTACTGCAATTCATTTCCAAGGAAATGTTTAGTATCAGCATTATTATGAGCCTGCTTTTACAAATTGGTTGCACCCATTTTGGAGCATGAAAACTTAGTAGAGTCAGACGTGAGGCAGGTACCTTGATTTGCAACCATCCGCGTGTCTGATCCCCCCTCTACCAATCGCCTAAAATGGCCGTGATCAGCACCGTGCCCGAAACAGGCGCAATGTCAATTGAAATGCATTTAAATTGACTTAATGGGTTGGATGTCCAAACTTACTGGCATTTCCCCCTTTACCATTGCGTTCGCACATTCAGATTCAGCGTGAAACAGACATTGTCCGCAAAGATCTGTTTCGGGCGCTCCAGCTTCTGAAGAGGTAATTTCAGAGTTTCCAACAGCTCTCCCTAACTGAGATTGGCAGTTGCAGAGCAGGAGGGTGAGGGGGAGGGAGGTGGGCCAGATGATCTCTGGTGGGGGAGGAGGAGGGAGGCAGGTCAGAATGCTCTCTGGTGATGGGGAAGGAGGGAGGTGGGTCAGATGGATCTCTGACGGGGGGGTGACAAGGAAGGCGGATCAGATGGATTTCTGGTGGGGGGTGGCGGGTCAGATGGATCTTTGATCGGGGGAGGACGAAGGTTGGTCATATCCTTACTGGTGGTGAGGAAGGAGGCAGCTGAGTAAGATCGGTCTTTGGTAGGGAGGAAGAGGGATGCGGATCAGATCGCTCTCTGGTGAGGGCGGAGTGGAAGGAGTAGTCAACTGCCACTCTGCGTGAGATCGGTGGAGGAGGGAAGATGAGCAGGGGGCTGTGATCGGTCTGGAGGGAACAAGGGGTGGGAGGATAAAGGGGTCAGTAATGTTGTGGAGATCAGGCAATGTCTGTGGGGCCCGGGGTGGGAGCCATTATTGAGTGATGTAGCGGGGAAGCATTTTTCAAAGCCTTTACGCAGTTAAAGGCTCCGATCGCAGCTGCAGTGTTTCAGAGGCGATCAACCTCACCCACAGGCTTCTGCGGCATGATTCAGAATCGCAGCTTTTTTTTCAGGCAGAGTGCGTAGGAGGAGGAAGGTGGGTCAAATCACACTCCGCTGCATTCTACAAATTGGATACTTTTGAGCCTGACTATTCCTTCTCAGAATGAACAAGCATTATTGTACTCCTCAAAGTATCATTGTCTAAGCCATCATCATCCATGCAAATAAATGGATACAGCTTCCAAACTGAATGGCAGCAATTTCCAAGGTCTTCAAAATTCAAATGCATGACTCAAATGGACAGACTCCAAATTTCAATATTCGCTTCCATTACACAAATTCAGAATGTCAACACCAGCATTTTCCATTACCCATTACAAATTGGACAGTTCTGCTCATTACTGTCCATTTGAATATAAATATGCTGCCGTTCATATTCACAAGATCGTGTCAGCCTACATTTTGCTCAATAATCATAGCCAATAACACTGCCCTCTTCTAAACATTATTATTCAAAATTCAAGACATCTACTTTCTCAGGAAGCATGTTTATTCCAATTTCTGTTCAATGAAAAGCTCTGTCAGCGTCAACATGAATATGCATCAATTAGCAGTGAGGCAAGTAAAACACCAACATGTATGTGTTTACAGTTTCTGCACTGAGAAGTAAATGTGCACAAAACCTGAAATAAAGCAATCACTAATTCCTATCCATTGACCATTTTCCCATCAGAAAGTATTATCAGTACAAAGCAGAAACAAGCATATTCAACCAATAAGATGCTTACCGAAAGCAATACGGAACAACTCAATTGGTGCACATTTATACCATTGCATCTGAATCCACTGAAAATACAGTGAACTGCAATGATGCACCAACAACATGTCCCTTGGCTCGGTCATCTTGGCAGTGCAAAAATTATATGACACTGAGAATATATTCACTCATTGTGAATTCCAGCGTCGGAAATAATCTGAGTGACTGCCCTGCTACCTGGTGCAGGTCCAGCAACTCTGCAGACTTGTGGCAGAGTTAAAAATCACAATTAGCACAAAACTAACAGAAGGTTATAATATGAAAGAAGCTCTGCTCACCAGTAATTCTGCTCTCAGAAACAGGAAGTGTACCTGTCACTGTCATTGCCATTGGCCCTAGGGCGCACAGATAATGTCAAACAATATTAGTTCACAAAGCATGCAAGTTCATTTCCTGTGCCGAGCATGATAAAACTGAAACTCACCACTGACGGTGGTCTCTGAAGTGGTTGGTCCTCCAGTTCCTGCAGTTATTGTTATCCCTAAACAGCACCGTAATTTGGACAGAGTATTTATTCACTGCTACTGCAGTTCATTTCCAAGGAAATATTTAGTGATAAGCATCATTATCTTAGTCAAATTCTTAACCAGGAATTGCTTGCACCTCAGTAAGGATCAAACGTGAACCATAATTGTGGATCAGCAATAATTCCCTCACTCAAATTCTGAGGTTTCCCTTCAGAATAGTTCCTCAGCCTGAAGGAATAGCAATATCATAGAGCTCCTCTCAGCAACACAATGTTAAATTTCACAAATTTCAAATGTTGTTTGCTTACGAAAGTTAATTATTCAGAATTATTGAAATATCATTGTGACAATGTGAATGAATACTCCCATCATTACTCCCAGTTTCAGAAACAATGGAATTTACTGTCACCCTAGCTGGTGTTTGTCCAAGGTAACAGAAAAAAATGCTGCAGAGTATTAAATTACAAATTGCTCAACATTAACATCAAATTATAATGTGTAAGGAGATCTACTCACCAGTAATTGCTGTCTCAGGAACAGTTGGTCTGCCTGATGGAGTCATTGCTGTTGGTCCTAAGGAGTGGAGCAAATTTGATATAATATTAATCTGCCAATCAAATAAATTAATATCAGGTGATGAGAATGCCAAAAACAATACTCACCACTGATGGTAGTCTCTGAAGTTGTAGGTTTTCCAGTTCCTGTGAACGGTGTCGGTCCTAAAGAGAAGCAGAGTTTGTACAGAATATTTATTCATTACCACTGAAATTGCTTCCCAAGACATTCTATTCATCTTAGCATCATTATGTAATTCAAAGCCTCAAGTTGCAAATGGTTCCACATTACGAAGGGAAAAAGATATCCAAACGCAAACTATAAAATTAATCATTCCCTTCCATACATGCAGCGCTCACCATTCAGAACAGTTCCTCGAATAAGTTGCCTTCAAAAACCAGCTACTCTTCAGGCAATTACAAAAAATTCAACATGGGGTCAGCAAATGTGGCATTAAATTTTCTCAAAATGATTTGGATGTTATTTGCCAGTAAAAGTGAAATGTTAAAGCTGACTAAATCATTTGTTTTCCAAAGAATAAAGGGTGTCATTCAAAAATCCTAGTTAAAAATCACAAATAGCACAAAACTAACAGCAGCTTATAACACGAAAGAAGCTCTGCTCACCAGTAATTCTGCTCTCAGAAACAGGGAGTGTACCTGTCACAGTCATTGCCATTGGCCCTAGGGAGCAGAGATAATATGAAATAACATTAGTCCACAAACACACAAATTGATTTCATGCAGTAAGTGCGATAAAACCAAAACTCACCACTGACGGTGATCTCTGAAGTTGTTGGTCCTCCAGTTCCTGCAGTTGTTGTTGGCCCTAAACAGCACAGAAATTTGGACGGAGTATTTATTCACGACTACCGTGATTCATTTCAAAGGAAATGTTTGGTTATAAGCATCATTATCTTAGTCAAATTCTTAACCAGGAATTCCTTGACCACAGTAAGTAACAAATGTGACCCATAAACTATTGCGCAGATCAGCAATAATTATCTCACTCAAATTCTGAGGTTTCCCTTCAGAACAGTTCCTCAGCCTGAAGGAATAACAGTAGCATTGACCTGGTCTCAGCAAACACAATGTTCAAGTTCACAAGTATCAAATGTTGTTTGCTTGTGAAAGCTAATTATTATAGTTTCTGAAATACTATTCTGACAATGTGAATGAATACACCCATCATTACTCTTCATTTCAGAAACAATGGGAGTTACTACCATCCAAGGTAACAGAAAAAATGCTCCATGGTATTAAATTACAAATCGCTCAATCTTAATATTAGGTTATAATGTGTAAGGAGATCTACTCACCAGTAATTGCTGTCTCAGGGACAATTGGTACACCTGATGGAGTCATTGCTGTTAGCCCTATGTAGTAGCGAAAATTTTAAACAATATTAAAATGCCAATCAAATAAATTAATTGCAGGTGACGAGGATGCAAAAAACAATACTCACCACTGACAGTAGTCTCTGAAGTTGTAGGTCTTCCAGTTCCAATGAATGGTGTCGGCCCTAAAGAAAAGTGCACGTTGCATAGAATATTTATTCATTACTGCTGCAATTGTTTCCCAAGATTTTTTTATTCCCCTTAGCATCATTATGTCAGTCAAACTCTCAAGTGGCAAATGTTTCCAAATTGGAAGAGAAAAGGAAAATATTGGAACGCAAACTACAATTGATCATTCCCACCCACAAATGCGGCGCTTGCCATGCACAACAGGTCCTCGACCAAGTTGCCCGCAAAAACCAGTTACTTTTCAGGAAATTACAAAAAATTTAACAGAGAGTCAGTAAATGCGGCACTAAATTTTCTCAAAATTATTTGGATGTTATTTGCCAATAAAAGTGATATATCAACGGTGACTAAATCATTTCTTTTCAAAAGAATAAAGTGTTTCTTTCAAAACTCCCACTGAACAAGTGGCATTTCCAATCAGGAATTCGTTATGGTATTGAAATTTACTGCTTTGAATTTATTCTGTTGGAAGGAATAATTATGACAGTCTGTCTGCATATAAATTGCACTGGCAAGGTCTACCATACTGCCAAACCAAAATAAAAGACTCTGTCATTCTGCAAGTCTACAAATGAGATACTTTCCGTTCGGCCTTTCGGTTATAGACAAACCACGTATTATTGCACATCTCGAATCTCCTGTTGCCTTACCTATCATGAGTCATGCGAATAAATGGATTTAGCGATCTAACATCAATAGCACCAAAATCCTAGCTCTTCAAAATGCAAATGTAAATATATCAAATTTTAAATTTCAATTTACACTTCCAAAAGAGCAATGCAGAATGTCAATACCAGGATCTACCAGTGCTCATTAAAGTTTGGACAGTCTGCCTTATTAATGTCTTTTTAAATTCACAAATGCCGCCATTCAGTCTCAAGCTGACTTCAGGGACACGTAACACAACTTGTATTATGATTAATTATCATATTCAATAAAACTGTCCTCTTCTGAATGTTACAATTGATAATGCAAGAGATCTACTCTATCAGTTAGCACTTAATATTCCAACTTCCATTCAGTGAAAAGCTCTGTCAGTATCATCATGAAGATGCCTCAATTAGCAGTGAGGAAAGTGAAACACCAATATGCATGTCTTTACAGTTTCTGCATTGAGAAGCAAATGTGTACGAAAACTGAAATAAAGCAATCATTCATTCCTATCTGTTGACCATTTTTCCATCAGGACAAAGCAAAAACAACAACATTTGAAAAAGAAGATGCTTACCAAAAGCAATATGGAACATCGCAACTGGTACACATTCAAACCTTTCAATCTGAACGGACTGAAAATACAGTGTCCTGCAATGACGCACCAACAACATGTCCCTTGCCTGGGACACTTTGACAGCACAAACATCGTATGGCACTGAGAATATATTCAATCATTGTTAATCACAGTTTCGGAAACTATCTCAGATACTGCCCTGCTGCTTGGTGCAGGTCCAACGTAACGGTAGACATATCGTAGCGTTAAAAATCACAAATTGCATGATACTAACAACAGCTTCTAACATGAAAGAAGTTCTGCTCACCAGTAATTCTGCTCTCAGAAACAGGAAGTGTACCTGTCACAGTCATTGCCATTGGCCCTAGGGAGCAGAGATAACATGAAACAACATTAGTCCACAAAGCACACAAATTAATTTAACGTGGCAGGTATGATGAAAGCAAAACTCACCACCAACAGTGGTCTCTGAAGTGATTGGTCCTCCAGTTCCTACAGTTCTTGTCGGCCCTAAACAGCACAGAAATTTGAACAGTATTTATTCACCACTACTGCAATTCATTTCCAAGGAAATGTTTAATTATAAGCATCATTATCTTAAACTCCCACTGAACTTATGAATGGGATGGATAGGATAGAGGTGGAGAGGCTCTTCCCGCTCAGGAAGGGCAGTAGGACTAGAGGGCACAGCCTCAAGATAAAGGGGGGGCAGTTTAGAACGGAGTTGAGGAGGGACTTCTTCACTCAAAGGGTGGTGAATCTCTGGAATTCTCTGCCCGTTGAAGTGGTGGAGGCTGCCTCGCTAAATATTTTTAAGACGCGGGTTGATAGGTTTTTGATAGGCAAGGGGATTAAGGGTTATGGGGAGAGGGCTGGAATGTGGAACTGAGCCACGACAGATCAGCCATGGTCTTTTTGAATGGTGGGGCAGGCTCGAGGGGCTAGATGGCCTACTCCTGCTCCTATTTCTTATGTTCTTATGTTCTTAAATTCTTAACCAGGAATTCCTTGCACCTCAGTAAGGATCAAAGATGACCCATAAACTATCTCGCAGATCAGCAATAATTCCCTCACTCAAATTCTGAGCTTTCCCTTCAGAACAATTCCTCAGCCATGTTGCCTGAAGGAACAACAAAATCATTGACCTGCTCTCAGTACACAATGTTAAATTTCACAAGTTTCAAATGTTATTTGCTTGTGAAAGCTAATTATTGAAGGTACTGAAACATTATTGTGACAATGTGAACGAATACACCCATCATTACTCCTAGTTTCAGAAACAATGGGATTTATCATCATCCTAGTTGGTGCTGCTCCAAGCTAACAAAAAAAATGCTGCAGAGTATTCAATTACAAATTGTTCAACATGAATATCAGGTTATAATGTGTAAGGAGATCCACTCACCTGTAATTGCTGTCACGGGAACAGTTGGTACACCTGATGGAGTCATTGCTGTTGGCCCTATGTAGTCCAGAAAATTTCAAACAATATTAATCCACCACTCAAACCAACTTATTGCAGGTGACGAGGATGCTAAAAACAATACTCACCACTGACAGTGGTTTCAGACGTTGTAGGTCTTCCAGTTCCTGTAAATGGTGTCGACCCTAAAGAAAAGTGGAATTTGAACAGAATATTTATTGACTACCGCTGCAATTGTTTCCCAAGATTTTTCATTCATCTCAGCATCGTTATGTCATTCAAAGCCTCAAGTGGCAAATGGTTCCACATTTTGAAGGAAAAAGGAAGATATCCATAGGCAAACTATAAAATTAATCATTCCCTTCCACACATGCGGCGCTTATCATTGAGAACAGTTCCTCGAATAAGTTGCCTTCAAAAACCAGCTACTCTTCAGGTAATTACAAAATATTCAACATGGAGTCAGCAAATGTGGCATTAAATTTTCTCAAAATGATTTGGATGTTATTTGCCAGTAAAAGTTAAATTTTAAAGCTGATTAAATCATTCGTTTTTCAAAGGATAAAGTTTGATTGTCAAAAATCCCACTGAACAACTGCCATTTCCAATCAGGAATTTGTTTTGATATTGAAATTACTGCTTTGAATTTATTCTGTTGGAAGGAATAATTATGTCTGTCTGTCTGCATATAAATTTCACCAGCAAGGTATATCATACTGCCAAATCAAAATAAAAGACTGCGTCATTCTGCAAATCAACAAATGAGGTGCATTCCGTTTGGCTTTTCGGTCACAGACAAACTGTGCATTACTATATATCTTAAATCCCCTGATGCTTTATAATCATCATTCACGCGAATAAATGCATTCAGCAATCTAAAATCAACAGCACCAAAACCCGAGCTCTTCAAAATGCAAATGCAAATATGTTAGATTTTAAATTGCAATATACGCTTCCAAAACAGAATGTCAAAAGCAGGATCTACCAGTGTTCATTAAAGTTTGGACAGTCTGTCTCACTAGTAACTTATGAAATTCAGAAATGCTGCTATTCATGGTCTCATGCGGACTTCGTGGACACAACCGACATTATGATCAATAATTATATCAATAACATTGTCCTCTTCCAATCATTATAATTGATAATGCAAGACATCTACTGTATCAGGTTGCATGCACTATTCAAATTTCTGTTCAATGAAAAGCGCTGTCAGTCTCAACATGAATATGCATCAATTAGCAGTGAGACAAGTAAAACACCAACATGCATGTGTTTACAGTTTCTGCACTGAGAAGCAAGTGTGTACAAAAACTGAAATAAAGCAATCACTCATTCCTATCTGTTGGACATTTTACTATCAGGATAAAGCAAAAACAAGCACATTCAAACAAGAAGATGCTGACCAAAAGCAAAATGGAACAACTCAACTGGTACACATTCAAACCCTTCCATCTGAATGGCCTGAAAATGCAGTGAACTGCAATGACGCACCAACAACATGTCCCTTGCCTGGGACACCTTGGCATCACAAACATCATCTGACACAGAGAATACATTCAATCATAGTTTATCAAAGTTTCTGAAACTATCTGAGTGACTGCCCTGCTATCTGGTACAGATCCAATGTAACTGCAGAACTATGATAGAGTTAAAAATCACAAATTGCACAAAAAATAACGGCAGTTTATAACGTGAAAGAAGTTCTGCTCACCAGTAATTCTGCTCTCAAAAACAGGAAGTGTTCCTGTCACAGTCATTGCTATTGGCCCGAGGGAACAGAGATAATATGAAACAAGGTTAGTCCACGAAGCACACAAATTAATTTGATGTGGCCATTACGATAAAACCAAAACTCACCACTGACAGTGGTCTCTGAAGTGATTGGTCCTCCAGTTCCTACAGTTCTTGTTGGCCCTAAACAGCACAGAAATTGGTACAGAGTATTTATTCACTACTACTGCAATTCATTTCCAAGGAAATGTTTAGTATCAGCATTATTATGAGCCTGCTTTTACAAATTGGTTGCACCCATTTTGGAGCATGATAACTTAGTAGAGTCAGACGTGAGGCAGGTACCTTGATTTGCAACCATCCGCGTGTCTGATCCCCCCTCTACCAATCGCCTAAAATGGCCGTGATCAGCACCGTGCCCGAAACAGGCGCAATGTCAATTGAAATGCATTTAAATTGACTTAATGGGTTGGATGTCCAAACTTACTGGCATTTCCCCCTTTACCATTGCGTTCGCACATTCAGATTCAGCGTGAAACAGACATTGTCCGCAAAGATCTGTTTCGGGCGCTCCAGCTTCTGAAGAGGTAATTTCAGAGTTTCCAACAGCTCTCCCTAACTGAGATTGGCAGTTGCAGAGCAGGAGGGTGAGGGGGAGGGAGGTGGGCCAGATGATCTCTGGTGGGGGAGGAGGAGGGAGGCAGGCCAGAATGCTCTCTGGTGATGGGGAAGGAGGGAGGTGGGTCAGATGGATCTCTGATGGGGGGGTGACAAGGAAGGCGGATCAGATGGATTTCTGGTGGGGGGTGGCGGGTCAGATGGATCTTTGATCGGGGGAGGACGAAGGTTGGTCATATCCTTACTGGTGGTGAGGAAGGAGGCAGCTGAGTAAGATCGGTCTTTGGTAGGGAGGAAGAGGGATGCGGATCAGATCGCTCTCTGGTGAGGGCGGAGTGGAAGGAGTAGTCAAGTGCCACTCTGCGTGACATCGGTGGAGGAGGGAAGATGAGCAGGGGGCTGTGATCGGTCTGGAGGGAACAAGGGGTGGGAGGATAAGGGGGTCAGTAACGTTGTGGAGGTCAGGCAATGTCTGTGGGGCCCGGGGTGGGAGCCATTATTGAGTGATGTAGCGGGGAAGCATTTTTCAAAGCTTTTACGCAGTTAAAGGCTCCGATCGCAGCTGCAGTGTTTCAGAGGCGATCAACCTCACCCACAGGCTTCTGCGGCATGATTCAGAATCGCACCTTTTTTTTCAGGCAGAGCGCGTAGGAGGAGGAAGGTGGGTCAAATCACACTCTGCTGCATTCTACAAATTGGATACTTTTGAGCCTGACTATTCCTTCTCAGAATGAACAAGCATTATTGTACTCCTCAAAGTATCATTGTCTAAGCCATCATCATCCATGCAAATAAATGGATACAGCTTCCAAACTGAATGGCAGCAATTTCCAAGGTCTTCAAAATTCAAATGCATGACTCAAATGGACAGACTCCAAATTTCAATATTCGCTTCCATTACACAAATTCAGAACGTCAACACCAGCATTTTCCATTACCCATTACAAATTGGACAGTTCTGCTCATTACTGTCCATTTGAATATAAATATGCTGCCGTTCATATTCACAAGATCGTGTCAGCCTACATTTTGCTCAATAATCATAGCCAATAACACTGCCCTCTTCTAAACATTATTATTCAAAATTCAAGACATCTACTTTCTCAGGAAGCATGTTTATTCCAATTTCTGTTCAATGAAAAGCTCTGTCAGCGTCAACATGAATATGCATCAATTAGCAGTGAGGCAAGTAAAACACCAACATGTATGTGTTTACAGTTTCTGCACTGAGAAGTAAATGTGCACAAAACCTGAAATAAAGCAATCACTAATTCCTATCCATTGACCATTTTCCCATCAGAAAGTATTATCAGTACAAAGCAGAAACAAGCATATTCAACCAATAAGATGCTTACCGAAAGCAATATGGAACAACTCAATTGGTGCACATTTATACCATTGCATCTGAATCCACTGAAAATACAGTGAACTGCAATGATGCACCAACAACATGTCCCTTGGCTCGGTCATCTTGGCAGTGCAAAAATTATACGACACTGAGAATATATTCACTCATTGTGAATTCCAGCGTCGGAAATAATCTGAGTGACTGCCCTGCTACCTGGTGCAGGTCCAGCAACTCTGCAGACTTGTGGCAGAGTTAAAAATCACAATTAGCACAAAACTAACAGAAGGTTATAATATGAAAGAAGCTCTGCTCACCAGTAATTCTGCTCTCAGAAACAGGAAGTGTACCTGTCACTGTCATTGCCATTGGCCCTAGGGCGCACAGATAATGTCAAACAATATTAGTTCACAAAGCATGCAAGTTCATTTCCTGTGCCGAGCATGATAAAACTGGAACTCACCACTGACGGTGGTCTCTGAAGTGGTTGGTCCTCCAGTTCCTGCAGTTATTGTTATCCCTAAACAGCACAGTAATTTGGACAGAGTATTTATTCACTGCTACTGCAGTTCATTTCCAAGGAAATATTTAGTGATAAGCATCATTATCTTAGTCAAATTCTTAACCAGGAATTGCTTGCACCTCAGTAAGGATCAAATGTGAACCATAATTGTGGATCAGCAATAATTCCCTCACTCAAATTCTGAGGTTTCTCTTCAGAATAGTTCCTCAGCCTGAAGGAATAGCAATATCATAGAGCTCCTCTCAGCAACACAATGTTAAATTTCACAAATTTCAAATGTTGTTTGCTTACGAAAGTTAATTATTCAGAATTATTGAAATATTATTGTGACAATGTGAATGAATACTCCCATCATTACTCCCAGTTTCAGAAACAATAGAATTTACTGTCACCCTAGCTGGTGTTTGTCCAAGGTAACAGAAAAAAATGCTGCAGAGTATTAAATTACAAATTGCTCAACATTAACATCAAATTATAATGTGTAAGGAGATCTACTCACCAGTAATTGCTGTCTCAGGAACAGTTGGTCTGCCTGATGGAGTCATTGCTGTTGGTCCTAAGGAGTGGAGCAAATTTGATATAATATTAATCTGCCAATCAAATAAATTAATATCAGGTGATGAGAATGCCAAAAACAATACTCACCACTGATGGTAGTCTCTGAAGTTGTAGGTTTTCCAGTTCCTGTGAACAGTGTCAGTCCTAAAGAGAAGCAGAATTTGTACAGAATATTTATTCATTACCACTGAAATTGCTTCCCAAGACATTCTATTCATCTTAGCATCATTATGTAATTCAAAGCCTCAAGTTGCAAATGGTTCCACATTACGAAGGGAAAAAGATATCCAAACGCAAACTATAAAATTAATCATTCCCTTCCATACATGCAGCGCTCACCATTCAGAACAGTTCCTCGAAGAAGTTGCCTTCAAAAACCAGCTACTCTTCAGGCAATTACAAAAAATTCAACATGGGGTCAGCAAATGTGGCATTAAATTTTCTCAAAATGATTTGGATGTTATTTGCCAGTAAAAGTGAAATATTAAAGCTGACTAAATCATTTGTTTTCCAAAGAATAAAGGGTGTCATTCAAAAATCATCGTTAAAAATCACAAATAGCACAAAACTAACAGCAGCTTATAACACGAAAGAAGCTCTGCTCACCAGTAATTCTGCTCTCAGAAACAGGGAGTGTACCTGTCACAGTCATTGCCATTGGCCCTAGGGAGCAGAGATAATATGAAATAACATTAGTCCACAAACACACAAATTGATTTCATGCAGTAAGTGCGATAAAACTAAAGCTCACCACTGACGGTGGTCTCTGAAGTTGTTGGTCCTCCAGTTCCTGCAGTTGTTGTTGGCCCTAAACAGCACAGAAATTTGGACGGAGTATTTATTCACGACTACCGTGATTCATTTCAAAGGAAATGTTTGGTTATAAGCATCATTATCTTAGTCAAATTCTTAACCAGGAATTCCTTGACCACAGTAAGTAACAAATGTGACCCATAAACTATTGCGCAGATCAGCAATAATTATCTCACTCAAATTCTGAGGTTTCCCTTCAGAACAGTTCCTTAGCCTGAAGGAATAACAGTAGGATTGACCTGGTCTCAGCAAACACAATGTTCAAGTTCACAAGTATCAAATGTTGTTTGCTTGTGAAAGCTAATTATTATAGTTTCTGAAATACTATTCTGACAATGTGAATGAATACACCCATCATTACTCTTCATTTCAGAAACAATGGGAGTTACTACCATCCAAGGTAACAGAAAAAATGCTCCATGGTATTAAATTACAAATCGCTCAATCTTAATATTAGGTTATAATGTGTAAGGAGATCTACTCACCAGTAATTGCTGTCTCAGGGACAATTGGTACACCTGATGGAGTCATTGCTGTTAGCCCTATGTAGTAGCGAAAATTTTAAACAATATTAAAATGCCAATCAAATAAATTAATTGCAGGTGACGAGGATGCAAAAAACAATACTCACCACTGACAGTAGTCTCTGAAGTTGTAGGTCTTCCAGTTCCAATGAATGGTGTCGGCCCTAAAGAAAAGTGGACATTGCATAGAATATTTATTCATTACTGCTGCAATTGTTTCCCAAGATTTTTTTATTCCCCTTAGCATCATTATGTCAGTCAAACTCTCAAGTGGCAAATGTTTCCAAATTGGAAGAGAAAAGGAAAATATTGGAACGCAAACTACAATTGATCATTCCCACCCACAAATGCGGCGCTTGCCATGCACAACAGGTCCTCGACCAAGTTGCCCGCAAAAACCAGTTACTTTTCAGGAAATTACAAAAAATTTAACAGAGAGTCAGTAAATGCGGCACTAAATTTTCTCAAAATTATTTGGATGTTATTTGCCAATAAAAGTGATATATCAACGGTGACTAAATCATTTCTTTTCAAAAGAATAAAGTGTTTCTTTCAAAACTCCCACTGAACAAGTGGCATTTCCAATCAGGAATTCGTTATGGTATTGAAATTTACTGCTTTGAATTTATTCTGTTGGAAGGAATAATTATGACAGTCTGTCTGCATATAAATTGCACTGGCAAGGTCTACCATACTGCCAAACCAAAATAAAAGACTCTGTCATTCTGCAAGTCTACAAATGAGATACTTTCCGTTCGGCCTTTCGGTTATAGACAAACCACGTATTACTGCACATCTCGAATCTCCTGTTGCCTTACCTATCATGAGTCATGCGAATAAATGGATTTAGCGATCTAACATCAATAGCACCAAAATCCTAGCTCTTCAAAATGCAAATGTAAATATATCAAATTTTAAATTTCAATTTACACTTCCAAAAGAGCAATGCAGAATGTCAATACCAGGATCTACCAGTGCTCATTAAAGTTTGGACAATCTGCCTTATTAATGTCTTTTTAAATTCACAAATGCCGCCATTCAGTCTCAAGCTGACTTCAGGGACACGTAACACAACTTGTATTATGATTAATTATCATATTCAATAAAACTGTCCTCTTCTGAATGTTACAATTGATAATGCAAGAGATCTACTCTATCAGTTAGCACTTAATATTCCAACTTCCATTCAGTGAAAAGCTCTGTCAGTATCATCATGAAGATGCCTCAATTAGCAGTGAGGAAAGTGAAACACCAATATGCATGTCTTTACAGTTTCTGCATTGAGAAGCAAATGTGTACGAAAACTGAAATAAAGCAATCATTCATTCCTATCTGTTGACCATTTTTCCATCAGGACAAAGCAAAAACAACAACATTTGAAAAAGAAGATGCTTACCAAAAGCAATATGGAACATCGCAACTGGTACACATTCAAACCTTTCAATCTGAACGGACTGAAAATACAGTGTCCTGCAATGACGCACCAACAACATGTCCCTTGCCTGGGACACTTTGACAGCACAAACATCGTATGGCACTGAGAATATATTCAATCATTGTTAATCACAGTTTCGGAAACTATCTCAGATACTGCCCTGCTGCTTGGTGCAGGTCCAACGTAACGGTAGACATATCGTAGCGTTAAAAATCACAAATTGCATGATACTAACAACAGCTTCTAACATGAAAGAAGTTCTGCTCACCAGTAATTCTGCTCTCAGAAACAGGAAGTGTACCTGTCACAGTCATTGCCATTGGCCCTAGGGAGCAGAGATAACATGAAACACCATTAGTCCACAAAGCACACAAATTAATTTAACGTGGCAGGTATGATGAAAGCAAAACTCACCACCAACAGTGGTCTCTGAAGTGATTGGTCCTCCAGTTCCTACAGTTCTTGTCGGCCCTAAACAGCACAGAAATTTGAACAGTATTTATTCACCACTACTGCAATTCATTTCCAAGGAAATGTTTAATTATAAGCATCATTATCTTAAACTCCCACTGAACTTATGAATGGGATGGATAGGATAGAGGTGGAGAGGCTCTTCCTGCTCAGAAAGGACAGTAGGACTAGAGGGCACAGCCTCAAGATAAAGGGGGGGCAGTTTAGAACGGAGTTGAGGAGGGACTTCTTCACTCAAAGGGTGGTGAATCTCTGGAATTCTCTGCCCGTTGAAGTGGTGGAGGCTGCCTCGCTAAATATTTTTAAGACGCGGGTTGATGGGTTTTTGATAAGAGAGAGGATTAAGGGTTATGGGGAGAGGGCTGGAATGTGGAACTGAGCCACGACAGATCAGCCATGATCTTTTTGAATGGCGGGGCAGGCTCGAGGGGCTAGATGGCCTACTCCTGCTCCTATTTCTTATGTTCTTATGTTCTTAAATTCTTAACCAGGAATTCCATGCACCTCAGTAAGGATCAAAGATGACCCATAAACTATCTCGCAGATCAGCAATAATTCCCTCACTCAAATTCTGAGCTTTCCCTTCAGAACAATTCCTCAGCCATGTTGCCTGAAGGAACAACAAAATCATTGACCTGCTCTCAGTACACAATGTTAAATTTCACAAGTTTCAAATGTTATTCGCTTGTGAAAGCTAATTATTGAAGGTACTGAAACATTATTGTGACAATGTGAACGAATACACCCATCATTACTCCTAGTTTCAGAAACAATGGGATTTATCATCATCCTAGTTGGTGCTGCTCCAAGCTAACAAAAAAAATGCTGCAGAGTATTCAATTACAAATTGTTCAACATGAATATCAGGTTATAATGTGTAAGGAGATCCACTCACCTGTAATTGCTGTCACGGGAACAGTTGGTACACCTGATGGAGTCATTGCTGTTGGCCCTATGTAGTCCAGAAAATTTCAAACAATATTAATCCACCACTCAAACCAATTTATTGCAGGTGATGAGGATGCTAAAAACAATACTCACCACTGACAGTGGTTTCAGACGTTGTAGGTCTTCCAGTTCCTGTAAATGGTGTCGACCCTAAAGAAAAGTGGAATTTGAACAGAATATTTATTCATTACCGCTGCAATTGTTTCCCAAGATTTTTCATTCATCTCAGCATCGTTATGTCATTCAAAGCCTCAAGTGGCAAATGGTTCCACATTTTGAAGGAAAAAGGAAGATATCCATAGGCAAACTATAAAATTAATCATTCCCTTCCACACATGCGGCGCTTATCATTGAGAACAGTTCCTCGAATTAGTTGCCTTCAAAAACCAGCTACTCTTCAGGTAATTACAAAATATTCAACATGGAGTCAGCAAATGTGGCATTAAATTTTCTCAAAATGATTTGGATGTTATTTGCCAGTAAAAGTTAAATTTTAAAGCTGATTAAATCATTCGTTTTTTAAAGGATAAAGTTTGATTGTCAAAAATCCCACTGAACAACTGGCATTTCCAATCAGGAATTTGTTTTGATATTGAAATTACTGCTTTGAATTTATTCTGTTGGAAGGAATAATTATGTCTGTCTGTCTGCATATAAATTTCACCAGCAAGGTATATCATACTGCCAAATCAAAATAAAAGACTGCGTCATTCTGCAAATCAACAAATGAGGTGCATTCCGTTTGGCTTTTCGGTCACAGACAAACCGTGCATTACTGTATATCTTAAATCCCCTGATGCTTTACAATCATCATTCACGCGAATAAATGCATTTAGCAATCTAAAATCAACAGCACCAAAACCCGAGGTCTTCAAAATGCAAATGCAAATATGTTAGATTTTAAATTGCAATATACGCTTCCAAAACAGAATGTCAAAAGCAGGATCTACCAGTGTTCATTAAAGTTTGGACAGTCTGTCTTACTAGTAACTTATGAAATTCAGAAATGCTGCTATTCATGGTCTCATGCGGACGTCGTGGACACAACCGACATTATGATCAATAATTATATCAATAACATTGTCCTCTTCCAATCATTATAATTGATAATGCAAGACATCTACTGTATCAGGTTGCATGCACTATTCAAATTTCTGTTCAATGAAAAGCGCTGTCAGTCTCAATATGAATATGCATCAATTAGCAGTGAGACAAGTAAAACACCAACATGCATGTGTTTACAGTTTCTGCACTGAGAAGCAAGTGTGTACAAAAACTGAAATAAAGCAATCACTCATTCCTATCTGTTGGACATTTTACCATCAGGATAAAGCAAAAACAAGCACATTCAAACAAGAAGATGCTGACCAAAAGCAAAATGGAACAACTCAACTGGTACACATTCAAACCCTTCCATCTGAATGGCCTGAAAATGCAGTGAACTGCAATGACACACCAACAACATGTCCCTTGCCTGGGACATCTTGGCATCACAAACATCATCTGACACAGAGAATACATTCAATCATTGTTTATCAAAGTTTCTGAAACTATCTGAGTGACTGCCCTGCTATCTGGTACAGATCCAATGTAACTGCAGAACTATGATAGAGTTAAAAATCACAAATCGCACAAAAAATAACGGCAGTTTATAACGTGAAAGAAGTTCTGCTCACCAGTAATTCTGCTCTCAAAAACAAGAAGTGTTCCCGTCACAGTCATTGCTATTGGTCCTAGGGAACAGAGATAATACGAAACAAGATTAGTCCACGAAGCACACAAATTAATTTGATGTGGCCATTACGATAAAACCGAAACTCACCACTGACAGTAGTCTCTGAAGTAGTTAGTCCTCCAGTTCCTGCAATTGTTGTTGGCCCTAAACAGCACAGAAATTGGTACAGAGTATTTATTCACTACTACTGCAATTCATTTCCAAGGAAATGTTTAGTATCAGCATTATTATGAGCCTGCTTTTACAAACAGGTTGCACTCATTTTGGAGCATGAAAACTTAGTAGAGTCAGGCGTGAGGCGGGTATCTTGATATGCAACCGTCCCCATGTCTGATCCCCCCTCTACCAATCGCCTAAAATGGCCGTGATCAGCACCGTGCCAGAAACAGGCGCAATGTCAATTGAAATGCATTTAAATTGACTTAATGGGTTGGATGTCCAAACTTACTGGCATTTCCCCCTTTACCATCGCGTTCGCACATTCAGATTCAGCGCGAAACAGACATTGTCCGCAAAGATCTGTTTCGGGCGCTCCAGCTTCTGAAGAGGTAATTTCAGAGTTTCCAACAGCTCCCTAACTGAGATCGGCAGTTGCGGAAGGGGAGCCAGATGATCTCTGGTGGGGGGAGGAGGGAGGTGGGTCAGAATGCTCCCTGGTGATGTGAAAGGAGGGAGGTGGGTCAGATGGATCTCTGGTGGAGAGGAAGGAGGGAAGTTGGTCACATGGATCTCTGATTCGGCGGGGGGGGGGCACGCGTGACAATGAAGGCGCGTCAGATGGATCTCTGGTGGGGGAGGATGAAGGTGGGTCAGATTGCTTACTGGTGGTGGGGAAGGAGGCAGCTGAGTTAGATCGGTTTTTGGTTCAGGGGAAGAGGGAGACAGATCAGATTGCTCTCTGGGGAGCGCGGAGTCAACTGCCACTCTGCGTGAGATCGGTGGAGGGGGACAGGGGGCTGTGATCGGTCTGGATCGCACAAGGGGTGGGAGGATAAGGGGGTCAGTTACGTTGGGAGGTCAGGCAATGTCTGTGGGGCCCAGGGTGGGAGCCATTACTCAATGATGTAGCAGGGGAGCATTTTTTAAAGTTTTTATGCAGTTGAAGGCTCCGATCGCAGCTGCAATATTTCAGAGGCGATAAACCCTACCCACAGGCTTCTGCAGCACGATTCAGAATCACAGCTTTTTTTCAGGCAGAGTGCGTAGGAGGAGGAAGGTGGGTCAAATCACACTCCGCTGCATTCTACAAACTGGATACTTTTGAGCCTGACTATTCCTTCTCAGAATGAACAAGCATTATTGTACTCCTCAAAGTATCATTGTCTAAGCCATCATCATCCATGCAAATAAATGGATACAGCTTCCAAACTGAATGGCAGCAATTTCCTAGGTCTTCAAAATTCAAATGCATGACTCAAATGGACAGACTCCAAATTTCAATATTCGCTTCCATTACACAAATTCAGAATGTCAACACCAGCATTTCCATTACTCATTACAGATTAGACAGTTCTGCTCATTACTGTCCAGTTGAATATAAATATGCTGCCATTCATATTCACAAGATCGTGTCAGCCGACATTTTGCTCAATAATCATAGCCAATAACACTGCCATCTTCTAAACATTATTATTCAAAATTCAAGACATCTACTTTCTCAGGAAGCACGTTTATTCCAATTTCTGTTCAATGAAAAGCTCTGTCAGTGTCAACATGAATATGCATCAATTAGCAATGAGGCAAGTAAAACACCAACATGCATGTGTTTACAGTTTCTGCACTGAGAAGTAAATGTGCACAAAACCTGAAATAAAGTAATCACTAACTCCTATCCATTGCCCATTTTCCCATCAGAAAGTATTATCAGTACAAAGCAGAAACAAGCATATTCAACCAATAAGATGCTTACCTAAAGCAATACGGAACAACTCAATTGGTGCACATTTATACCATTGCATCTGAATCCACTGAAAATACAGTGAACTGCAATGATGCACCAACAACATGTCCCTCGGCTGGATCATCTTGGCAGTGCAAAAATTATATCACACTGAGAATATATTCACTCATTGTGAATCCCAGCGTCGGAAATAATCTGAGTGACTGCCCTGCTACCTGGTGCAGGTCCAGCAACTCTGCAGACTTGTGGCAGAGTTAAAAATCACAATTAGCACAAAACTAACAGAAGGTTATGATATGAAAGAAGCTCTGCTCACCAGTAATTCTGCTCTCAGAAACAGGAAGTGTACCTGTCACTGTCATTGCCATTGGCCCTAGGGCGCACAGATAATATCAAACAATATTAGTTCACAAAGCATGCAAGTTCATTTCCTGTGCCAAGCATGATAAAACTGAAACTCACCACTGACGGTGGTCTCTGAAGTTGTTGGTCCTCCAGTTCCTGCAGTTATTGTTATCCCTAAACAGCACAGTAATTTGGACAGAGTATTTATTCACTGCTACTGCAATTCATTTCCAAGGAAATATTTAGTGATAAGCATCATTATCTTAGTCAAATTCTTAACCAGGAATTGCTTGCACCTCAGTAAGGATCAAATGTGAACCATAATTGTGGATCAGCAATAATTCCCTCACTCAAATTCTGAGGTTTCCCTTCAGAATAGTTCCTCAGCCTGAAGGAATAGCAATATCATAGAGCTCCTCTCAGCAACACAATGTTAAATTTCACAAATTTCAAATGTTGTTTGCTTACGAAAGTTAATTATTCAGAATTATTGAAATATTATTGTGACAATGTGAATGAATACTCCCATCATTACTCCCAGTTTCAGAAACAATAGAATTTACTGTCACCCTAGCTGGTGTTTGTCCAAGGTAACAGAAAAAAATGCTGCAGAGTATTAAATTACAAATTGCTCAACATTAACATCAAATTATAATGTGTAAGGAGATCTACTCACCAGTAATTGCTGTCTCAGGAACAGTTGGTCTGCCTGATGGAGTCATTGCTGTTGGTCCTAAGGAGTGGAGCAAATTTGATATAATATTAATCTGCCAATCAAATAAATTAATATCAGGTGATGAGAATGCCAAAAACAATACTCACCACTGATGGAAGTCTCTGAAGTTGTAGGTTTTCCAGTTCCTGTGAACGGTGTCAGTCCTAAAGAGAAGCAGAGTTTGTACAGAATATTTATTCATTACCACTGAAATTGCTTCCCAAGACATTCTATTCATCTTAGCATCATTATGTAATTCAAAGCCTCAAGTGGCAAATGGTTCCACATTACGAAGGGAAAAAGATATCCAAACGCAAACTATAAAATTAATCATTCCCTTCCATACATGCAGCGCTCACCATTCAGAACAGTTCCTCGAATAAGTTGCCTTCAAAAACCAGCTACTCTTCAGGCAATTACAAAAAATTCAACATGTGGTCAGCAAATGTGGCATTAAATTTTCTCAAAATGATTTGGATGTTATTTGCCAGTAAAAGTGAAATGTTAAAGCTGACGAAATCATTTGTTTTCCAAAGAATAAAGGGTGTCATTCAAAAATCATCGTTAAAAATCACAAATAGCACAAAACTAACAGCAGCTTATAACACGAAAGAAGCTCTGCTCACCAGTAATTCTGCTCTCAGAAACAGGGAGTGTACCTGTCACAGTCATTGCCATTGGCCCTAGGGAGCAGAGATAATATGAAATAACATTAGTCCACAAACACACAAATTGATTTCATGCAGTAAGTGCGATAAAACCAAAACTCACCACTGACGGTGATCTCTGAAGTTGTTGGTCCTCCAGTTCCTGCAGTTGTTCTTGGCCCTAAACAGCACAGAAATTTGGACGGAGTATTTATTCACGACTACCGTGATTCATTTCAAAGGAAATGTTTGGTTATAAGCATCATTATCTTAGTCAAATTCTTAACCAGGAATTCCTTGACCACAGCAAGTAACAAATGTGACCCATAAACTATTGCGCAGATCAGCAATAATTATCTCACTCAAATTCTGAGGTTTCCCTTCAGAACAGTTCCTCAGCCTGAAGGAATAACAGTAGCATTGACCTGGTCTCAGCAAACACAATGTTCAAGTTCACAAGTATCAAATGTTGTTTGCTTGTGAAAGCTAATTATTATAGTTTCTGAAATACTATTGTGACAATGTGAATGAATACACCCATCATTACTTCATTTCAGAAATAATGGGAGTTACTACCATCCAAGGTAATAGAAAAAATGCTACATGGTATTAAATTACAAATCGCTCAATCTTAATATTAGGTTATAATGTGTAAGGAGATCTACTCACCAGTAATTGCTGTCTCGGGGACAATTGGTACACCTGATGGAGTCATTGCTGTTAGCCCTATGTAGTAGCGAAAATTTTAAATAATATTAAAATGCCAATCAAATAAATTAATTGCAGGTGACGAGGATGCAAAAAACAATACTCACCACTGACAGTAGTCTCTGAAGTTGTAGGTCTTCCAGTTCCAATGAATGGTGTCGGCCCTAAAGAAAAGTGGACATTGCATAGAATATTTAGTCATTACTGCTGCAATTGTTTCCCAAGATTTTTTTATTCCCCTTAGCATCATTATGTCAGTCAAACTCTCAAGTGGCAAATGTTTCCAAATTGGAAGAGAAAAGGAAAATATTGGAACGCAAACTACAATTGATCGTTCCCACCCACAAATGCGGCGCTTGCCATGCAGAACAGGTCCTCGACCAAGTTGCCTGCAAAAACCAGTTACTTTTCAGGAAATTACAAAAAATTTAACAGAGAGTCAGTAAATGTGGCACTAAATTTTCTCAAAATTATTTGGATGTTATTTGCCGATAAAAGTGATATATCAACGGTGACTAAATCATTTCTTTTCAAAAGAATAAGGTGTTTCTTTCAAAACTCCCACTGAACAAGTGGCATTTCCAATCAGGAATTCGTTATGGTATTGAAATTTACTGCTTTGAATTTATTCTGTTGGAAGGAATAATTATGACAGTCTGTCTGCATATAAATTGCACTGGCAAAGGTCTATCATACTGCCGAACCAAAATAAAAGACTCTGTCATTCTGCAAGTCTACAAATGAGATACTTTCCGTTCGGCCTTTCGGTCATAGACAAACCACGTATTATTGCACATCTCGAATCTCCTGTTGCCTTACCTATCATGAGTCATGCGAATAAATGGATTTAGCGATCTAACATCAATAGCACCAAAATCCTAGCTCTTCAAAATGCAAATGTAAAGATATCAAATTTTAAATTTCAATTTACACTTCCAAAAGAGCAATGCAGAATGTCAAAACCAGGATCTACCAGTGCTCATTAAAGTTTGGACAGTCTGCCTTATTAATGTCTTTTTAAATTCACAAATGCCGCCATTCAGTCTCAAGCTGACTTCAGGGACACGTAGCACAACCTGTATTATGATTAATTATCATATTCAATAAAATTGTCCTCTTCTGGATGTTACAATTGATAATGCAAGAGATCTACTCTATCAGTTAGCACTTAATATTCCAACTTCCATTCAGTGAAAAGCTCTGTCAATATCATCATGAAGATGCCTCAATTAGCAGTGAGGAAAGTGAAACACCAATATGCATGTCTTTACAGTTTCTGCATTGAGAAGCAAATGTGTACAAAAACTGAAATAAAGCAATCACTCATTCCTATCTGTTGACCATTTTTCCATCAGGACAAAGTAAAAACAACAACATTTGAACAAGAAGATGCTTACCAAAAGCAATATGGAACATCTCAACTGATACACATTCAAACCTTTCAATCTGAACGGACTGAAAATAAAGTGACCTGCAATGACGCACCAACATGTCCCTTGCCTGGGACACTTTGACAGCACAAACATCATATGGCACTGAGAATATATTCAATCATTGTTAATCACAGTTTCGGAAACTATCTGAGATACTGCCCTGCTGCTTGGTGCAGGTCCAACGTAACTGTAGACCTATGGTAGCGTTAAAAATCACGAATTGCACGATACTAACAACAGCTTGTAACATGAAAGAAGTTCTGCTCACCAGTAATTCTGCTCTCAGAAACAGGAAGCGTACCTGTCACAGTCATTGCCATTGGCCCTAGGGAGCAGAGATAACATGAAACAACATTAGTCCACAAAGCACACAAATTAATTTAACGTGGCAGGTATGATGAAAGCAAAACTCACCACTGACAGTGGTCTCTGAAGTGATTGGTCCTCCAGTTCCTACAGTTCTTGTCGGCCCTAAACAGCACAGAAATTTGAACAGTATATATTCACCACTACTGCAATTCATTTCCAAGGAAATGTTTAATTATAAGCATCATTATCTTAAACTCCCACTGAACTTATGAATGGGATGGATAGGATAGAGGTGGAGAGGCTCTTCCTGCTCAGAAAGGACAGTAGGACTGGAGGGCACAGCCTCAAGATAAAGGGGGGGCAGTTTAGAATGGAGTTGAGGAGGGACTTCTTCACTCAAAGGGTGGTGAATCTCTGGAATTCTCTGCCCGTTGAAGTGGTGGAGGCTGCCTCGCTAAATATTTTTAAGACGCGGGTTGATGGGTTTTTGATAAGAGAGAGGATTAAGGGTTATGGGGAGAGGGCTGGAATGTGGAACTGAGCCACGACAGATCAGCCATGGTCTTTTTGAATGGCGGGGCAGGCTCGAGGGGCTAGATGGCCTACTCCTGCTCCTATTTCTTATGTTCTTATGTTCTTAAATTCTTAACCAGGAATTCCATGCACCTCAGTAAGGATCAAAGATGACCCATAAACTATCTCGCAGATCAGCAATAATTCCCTCACTCAAATTCTGAGCTTTCCCTTCAGAACAATTCCTCAGCCATGTTGCCTGAAGGAACAACAAAATCATTGACCTGCTCTCAGTACACAATGTTAAATTTCACAAGTTTCAAATGTTATTTGCTTGTGAAAGCTAATTATTGAAGGTACTGAAACATTATTGTGACAATGTGAACGAATACACCCATCATTACTCCTAGTTTCAGAAACAATGGGATTTATCATCATCCTAGTTGGTGCTGCTCCAAGCTAACAAAAAAAATGCTGCAGAGTATTCAATTACAAATTGTTCAACATGAATATCAGGTTATAATGTGTAAGGAGATCCACTCACCTGTAATTGCTGTCACGGGAACAGTTGGTACACCTGATGGAGTCATTGCTGTTGGCCCTATGTAGTCCAGAAAATTTCAAACAATATTAATCCACCACTCAAACCAATTTATTGCAGGTGATGAGGATGCTAAAAACAATACTCACCACTGACAGTGGTTTCAGACGTTGTAGGTCTTCCAGTTCCTGTAAATGGTGTCGACCCTAAAGAAAAGTGGAATTTGAACAGAATATTTATTCATTACCGCTGCAATTGTTTCCCAAGATTTTTCATTCATCTCAGCATCGTTATGTCATTCAAAGCCTCAAGTGGCAAATGGTTCCACATTTTGAAGGAAAAAGGAAGATATCCATAGGCAAACTATAAAATTAATCATTCCCTTCCACACATGCGGCGCTTATCATTGAGAACAGTTCCTCGAATAAGCTGCCTTCAAAAACCAGCTACTCTTCAGGTAGTTACAAAATATTCAACATGGAGTCAGCAAATGTGGCATTAAATTTTCTCAAAATGATTTGGATGTTATTTGCCAGTAAAAGTTAAATTTTAAAGCTGATTAAATCATTCGTTTTTTAAAGGATAAAGTTTGATTGTCAAAAATCCCACTGAACAACTGGCATTTCCAATCAGGAATTTGTTTTGATATTGAAATTACTGCTTTGAATTTATTCTGTTGGAAGGAATAATTATGTCTGTCTGTCTGCATATAAATTTCACCAGCAAGGTATATCATACTGCCAAATCAAAATAAAAGACTGCGTCATTCTGCAAATCAACAAATGAGGTGCATTCCGTTTGGCTTTTCGGTCACAGACAAACCATGCATTACTGTATATCTTAAATCCCCTGATGCTTTATAATCATCATTCACGCGAATAAATGCATTTAGCAATCTAAAATCAACAGCACCAAAACCCGAGGTCTTCAAAATGCAAATACAAATATGTTAGATTTTAAATTGCAATATACGCTTCCAAAACAGAATGTCAAAAGCAGGATCTACCAGTGTTCATTAAAGTTTGGACAGTCTGTCTTACTAGTAACTTATGAAATTCAGAAATGCTGCTATTCATGGTCTCATGCGGACTTCGTGGACACAACCGACATTATGATCAATAATTATATCAATAACATTGTCCTCTTCCAATCATTATAATTGATAATGCAAGACATCTACTGTATCAGGTTGCATGCACTATTCAAATTTCTGTTCAATGAAAAGCGCTGTCAGTCTCAACATGAATATGCATCAATTAGCAGTGAGACAAGTAAAACACCAACATGCATGTGTTTACAGTTTCTGCACTGAGAAGCAAGTGTGTACAAAAACGGAAATAAAGCAATCACTCATTCCTATCTGTTGGACATTTTACCATCAGGATAAAGCAAAAACAAGCACATTCAAACAAGAAGATGCTGACCAAAAGCAAAATGGAACAACTCAACTGGTACACATTCAAACCCTTCCATCTGAATGGCCTGAAAATGCAGTGAACTGCAATGACGCACCAACAACATGTCCCTTGCCTGGGACATCTTGGCATCACAAACATCATCTGACACAGAGAATACATTCAATCATTGTTTATCAAAGTTTCTGAAACTATCTGAGTGACTGCCCTGCTATCTGGTACAGATCCAATGTAACTGCAGAACTATGATAGAGTTAAAAATCACAAATAGCACAAAAAATAACGGCAGTTTATAATGCGAAAGAAGTTCTGCTCACCAGTAATTCTGCTCTCAAAAACAGGAAGTGTTCCTGTCACAGTCATTGCTATTGGTCCTAGGGAACAGAGATAATATGAAACAAGATTAGTCCACGAAGCACACAAATTAATTTGATGTGGCCATTACAATAAAACCGAAACTCACCACTGACAGTAGTCTCTGAAGTTGTTAGTCCTCCAGTTCCTGGAATTGTTGTTGGCCCTAAACAGCACAGAAATTGGTACAGAGTATTTATTCACTACTACTGCAATTCATTTCCAAGGAAATGTTTAGTATCAGCATTATTATGAGCCTGCTTTTACAAACAGGTTGCACTCATTTTGGAGCATGAAAACTTAGTAGAGTCAGGCGTGAGGCGGGTATCTTGATATGCAACCGTCCCCGTGTCCGATCCCCCCTCTACCAATCACCTAAAATGGCCGTGATCAGCACCGTGCCAGAAACAGGCGCAATGTCAATTGAAATGCATTTAAATTGACTTAGTGGGTTGGATTTCCAAACTTACTGGCATTTCCCCCTTTACCATCGCGTTCGCACATTCAGATTCAGCGCGAAACAGACATTGTCCGCAAAGATCTGTTTCGGGCGCTCCAGCTTCTGAAGAGGTAATTTCAGAGTTTCCAACAGCTCCCTAACTGAGATCGGCAGTTGCGGAAGGGGAGCCAGATGATCTCTGGTGGGGGGAGGAGGGAGGCGGGTCAGATGGATCTCTGGTGGAGAGGAAGGAGGGAAGTTGGTCACATGGATCTCTGATGGGGGGGGGCGGTGACAATGAAGGCGCGTCAGATGGATCTCTGGTGTGGGGTAGCGAGTCAGATGGATCTCTGATGCGGGGAGGATGAAGGTGGGTCAGATCGCTCACTGGTGGTGGGGAAGGAGGCAGCTGAGTTAGATCGGTATTTGGTTGGGGGGGCAGAGGGAGACAGATCAGATTGCTCTCTGGTGAGCGCGGAGTCAATTGCCACTCTGCGTGAGATCGGTGGAGGGGGACAGGGGCTGTGATCGGTCTGATTGGCACAAGGGGCGGGAGGATAAGGGGGGTCAGTTACGTTGGGAGGTCAGGCAATGTCTGTGGGGCCCGGGGTGGGAGCCATTGTTGAATGATGTAGCGGGGAGCATTTTTCAAAGTTTCTATGCAGTTGAAGGCTCCGATCGCAGCTGCAATATTTCAGAGGCGATAAACCCTACCCACAGGCTTCTGCAGCATGATTCAGAATCACAGCTTTTTTTCAGGCAGAGTGCGTAGGAGGAGGAAGGTGGGTCAAATCACACTCCGCTGCATTCTACAAACTGGGTACTTTTGAGCCTGACTATTCCTTCTCAGAATGAACAAGCATTATTGTACTCCTCAAAGTATCATTGTCTAAGCCATCATCATCCATGCAAATAAATGGATACAGCTTCCAAACTGAATGGCAGCAATTTCCTAGGTCTTCAAAATTCAAATGCATGACTCAAGTGGACAGACTCCAAATTTCAATATTCGCTTCCAAAACAAATTCAGAATGTCAACACCAGCATTTTCCATTGCTCATTACAGGTTGGACAGTTCTGCTCATTACTGTCCAGTTGAATATAAATATGCTGCCATTCATATTCACAAGATCGTGTCAGCCGACATTTTGCTGAATAATCATAGCCAATAACACTGCCCTCTTCTAAACATTATTATTCAAAATTCAAGACATTTACTTTCTCAGGAAGCATGTTTATTCCAATTTCTGTTCAATGAAAAGCACTGTCAGTGTCAACATGAATATGCATCAATTAGCAATGAGGCAAGTAAAACACCAACATGCATGTGTTTATAGTTTCTGCACTGAGAAGTAAATGCGCACAAAACCTGAAATAAAGCAATCACTAATTCCTATCCATTGACCATTTTCCCATCAGAAAGTATTATCAGTACAAAGCAGAAACAAGCATATTCAACCAATAACATGCTTACCGAAAGCAATACGGAACAACTCAATTGGTGCACATTTATACCATTGTATCTGAATCCACTGAAAATACAGTGAACTGCAATGATGCACCAACAACATGTCCCTTGGCTCGGTCATCTTGGCAGTGCAAAAATTATATGACACTGAGAATACATTCACTCATTGTGAATCCCAGTGTCAGAAATAATCTGAGTGACTGCCCTGCTGCCTGATGCAGGTCCAAGAACTCTGCAGACTTGTGGCAGAGTTAAAAATCACAATTAGCACAAAACTAACAGCAGGTTATAATATGAAAGAAGCTCTGCTCACCAGTAATTCTGCTCTCAGGAACAGGAAGTGTACCTGTCACTGTCATTGCCATTGGCCCTAGGGCGCACAGATAATATCAAACAATATTAGTTCACAAAGCATGCAAGTTCATTTCCTGTGCCGAGCATGATAAAACTGGAACTCACCACTGACGGTGGTCTCTGAAGTGGTCGGTCCTCCAGTTCCTGCAGTTATTGTTATCCCTAAACAGCACAGAATTTTGGACAGAGTATTTATTCACTACTACTGCAATTCATTTCCAAGGAAATACTTAGTTATAAGCATCATTATCTTAGTCAAATTCTTAACCAGGAATTGCTTGCACCTCAGTAAGGATCAAACAAGAACCACAATTATGGATCAGCAATAATTCCTTCACTCAAATTCTTGAGGTTTCCCTTCAGAATAGTTCCTCAGTCATGTTGCCTGAAGGAATAACAACATCATTCACCTGCTCTCAGTGACATAACGGAAAATTTCACAAATTTCAAATGATGCTTGCTTATGAAAGTTAATTATTCAAGGTTCTGAAATGTTATTGTGACGATGTGGATGAATACTCCCATCATTACTTCCAGTTTCAGAAACAGTGGGTGTTACTATCATCCGAGTTGGTGCTAGCTCAAGGTAACAGAGAAAATGCTGCAGAGTATTAGATTACAAATTACTCAATATTAATATCAGGTTATAAAATGTAAGGAGATATACTCACCAGTAATTGCAGTCTTGGGAGCAGTTGGTACACCTGATGGAGTCATTGCCGTTGGCCCTAAGTAGTGGAGCAAATTTGCAACAATATTAATATACCCATCAAATAAATTAATTTCAGGTAACGAGGATGCCAAATACAATACTCACCTCTGACGGTAGTCTCTGAAGTTGTAGATCTTCCAGTACCTGTGAATGGTGTCGGCCCTAAAGAAAAGCAGAATTTGTACAGAATACTTTTTCATTACTGCAGTAATTGTTTCCCAAAATTTTTAAAAATTTAGCATTATTATTTCTGTCAAAGCCTCAAGTGGCAAATGGTTCCGCATTGCAAAAGAAAAAGGAAAATATCCTTTCGCAAGCTACAAAATTAATTATTCCCTTCCACAACTGGAAACGCTTACCATTTAAAACAGTTCCTCAACCAAGTTGCCTTCAAAAACCAGCTACTTTTCAGGCAATGACAAAAAATTCAACACAGAGTCAGAAATTTAATTTTGGCATTAAATTTTCTCAAAATACTTTGGATGTTATTTGCCAGTAAAACTTAAATTTTACAGCTGACTAAATTGTTCATTTCCCAAAGAATAAAGTGTGTCATTCAAAAATCCCACTGAACAAGTGGCATTTCCAATCAGGAATTCATTACAATATTGAAATTAACTGCTTTGAATTTATTCTGTTCAAAGGAATAATTATGTCTATCTGTCTGCATATAAATTTCACCGGCAAGATCTATTATGCTGCCAAACCAAAACAAAAGACTCTGTCATTCTCCAAGTCAACAAATGCGATATCTTCCATTTGGCCTTTCGGCTGCAGACAAACAAGGCATTATTGCATATCTCAAGTCTCCTGTTGTCTTACCTACCATCATTCATGTGAATAAACGCATTTAGTGATCTGAAATCAACAGCACCAAAATCCGAGCTCTTCAAAATGCAAATGCAAATATGTCAAATTTTAAATTTTAATATACGCTTCCAAAATAGCAAAGCAGAACATCAAAACCAGGGTCTACCAGTGCTCATTAACGTTTGGACAGTCTGCCTTATTACTAGCTTTTTAAATTCATAAATACTGTCATTCCTGGTTTCAAGCGGACTTCAAGTACACAACCTACATTATAATCAATTATTATATTCAATAACACTGTCCTCCTCCAAACGTTATCATTGAAAATGCAAGACATCGACTCTATGAGGTAGCACCTAATGTTCCAATTTTCCTTCAATGAAAAGCTCTGTCAATGTCAACATGAATATGCATCAATTAGCAGTGAGGCAAGTAAAACACCAACATGCATGTGTTTACAGTTTCTACACTGAAAAGGAAGTGTGTACAAAAATTGAAATAAAGCAATCATTGGGCCCGATTTTAACAATTGGAGGCTAAGGGCCGGATCCGGAAGTAAAACATATCTGAGCCCGGAATCCTTGTTCCAGCCTGCCCATACGCTTTTTGCCGGCTCCGATCCGGTCCGTGCTGTGGGCGTGGCTTACCGCTGCCGGAATGATCGGAGCTCTGAACTGCGCATGAGCAGTCCGAAAAAAATCTGAAACAGCGCACCCGGGCATGAAAGACAAAGAAAGTGGAGAAGTGGACAAGTTAGCCTGCTACCTACTGATGCTGCCTCACTCAAACCCACTGCCGCCTTCACATTCCTCCTATCGCACCCTGATTGACTAAACACATTTTTAAAACATATTTTTACTGGGCTTTTCTGTTTGGTTAAAGTTGTTTCCTTTTTTTTTTGAAAGACTGAAGACATTTTTAACAAAAATTAACTGTGACCACCAGATCTACAAGGTAAAAGTGAGGAAGAAAAGATAACTCGGAAGGAGCCCTCTGGGATAGTTGGTTTGAGACAAAACCAAGAGGATGGGAAAGCAGAACAGTATTAAACCCTCAGAGATAAGCTTGAAATAATCCACCTGTTGAGAATTTCTTAATGTTCCCAATTAAACAATTATATGATACAATCAAGAGTGCTGGCTTGGACTATTGTCTGATATAGTCCGTTAACATTATCATTAACTCTTAGAACCACAGGCACGAAAAGTACAGACAGAGAACATTTTCCCTATCCTGTCTGTCAGTTATTTGCTAAACCAATCCAAAATTACCTTCACTGCACTACTTCCAACGGTGTTCCAGCAGTGTCTCTTACTTCAGTTGTTTATCTATCTATGGGGTGTGGAATACACTGCCTGCTGTGATAGTGGAGTCAGATACTTTAGGAACTTTCAAGCAGTTATTGGATAGGCACATGGAACACACCAGAATGATAGGGAGTGGGATAGCTTGATCTTGGGTTTGGACATAGCTCGGCATAACATCGAGGGCAGAAGGGCCTGTACTGTGCTGTACTATTTTATGCTCAGTCTGAAGTGAGCTATGGTGCTAGAACCCAGGTGCACTGCAGGACCCGAGCTCCATGCTGCCAGCCAGACATCGGAGATTGAGAACAGCAAGAGCCCTCCCCCGGCCCCACATAGTCGCATAGCCGCCACCGACTCGGGACAGCAGAATGGCCGCGACTACAACACACCCTTAAGTACCGGAGAGTTTTCAGAAGCCACGCACCTACCTCCTTGCCAACCCACACTGAGGAAGCATTGGCTTCCAACTTTTATTTAGCAAATCGCTAAGAGCGTGGATCCGGAACAGACCAGAAGATGGTAAAGTGGGATTTGGCGGTAATGTTAGGTGCGCGATTCGGTAAATTGATTTTAAATGCATGCTATTGCATTTAAATCGTCGGGCCGCCCGAATGGGGCATGGACTAGACCTGCACCCAAATTGGGTGTCAGTAAAGGCACGATCTGTAAGAATTGGGTACAGATCACGTTACAGGCCCGACGCTCGAATTTACCACGATTTCGCACCCGAATGTTTGGTAAAATCGGGCCTATTAATTCCTATCTGCTGTCCATTTTCTCATCAGAAAATATAATCAGAATAAAGCACAAACAAACACGTTCAACCAAAAAGATACTGACCAAAAGCAATATGGAACAACTCAACTGGTACACATTCAAACCCTTCCATCTGAATGGACTGAAAATACAGTGAACTGCAATGACGCACCAACAACATATCCCTTCGCTGGGACACCTTGGCATCACAAACATCGTATGACACTGAGAATACATGCACTCATTGTGAATCCCTGTGTCAGAACAATCTGAGTGACTGGACCAACACCAGCTGCAGGTCAATGTAAACGCAGACATGTGGAAGAGTTAAAAATCACAAATAGCAGTGGATTAATAGCAGCTTATAGCAAGAAGAAGCTCTGCTCACCAGTAATTCTACCCTCAGGCACAGGAAGTGTACCTGTCACAGTCATTGCCGTTGGCCCTTGGGAGCAGAGATAATATGAAATAAGATTAGTCCACAAAGCACACAAATTAATTTGATGTGGCGAGTACAATAAAACCAAAACTCACCACTGATGGTGGTCTCTGAAGTTGTTGTTGGTCCTAAACAGCACAGATGTTTGGACGAAATACTTATTAATTACTACTGCTTTTCATTTCCAAGGAAATGTTTAGTTATAAGCATCATTATCTCTTACAAGTTCTTCACTGGGAATTGCTTGCACCGCAGGAGGAACAAGCAAGATCCGTAAACAATCTAGAATAACACAATAATTCCCTCAATCAAATTCTGAGGCATCCCTTCATAACAATTCCTCAGCCAATATAATTGAACTGCTCTCAGCAAACACATTAAATTCCACAAGTTTCAAATGTTTTTGGCTTGTGAAAGCTGATTAATCAAGGTTCTGAAATATTATTGTGACAATGTGAATGAATACTCCTCTCATTATTCCTTGTTTCAGAAACAATGGGAGTTAATGACACTGAAAATACATTCAGTCATTGTCGATCATAGTTTCAGAAACTATCTGAGTGACTGCCCTGCTGCCTGATGCAGGTCCAACATAACTGTAGACCTATTGTCGAGTTAAAAATCACAAATAGCACAATATTAACAGCAGCTCATGACATGAAGAAAGATCTGCTCACCAGTAATTCTACTCTCAGAAACAGGAAGTGTACCTGTCACAGTCATTGCCATCGGCCCTAAGGAGCAGAGATAAGATGAAACAACATTTGTCCACAAAGCACACAAATTGATTTCATGCAGTGAGTGCGATAAAACCTAAACTCACCACTGACGGTGGTCTCTGAAGTTGTTGGTCCTCCAGTTCCTGCAGTTGTTACTGGCCCTAAACAGCACAGAAATTTGGACAGAGCATTTATTCAATACTATTGCAATTCATTTCCAAGGAAATGTTTAATTATAAGCATCATTATCTTCGTCAAATTCTTAACCAGATATTCCTTGCACCTCAGTAAGAATCAAACATAATCCATAAACTATCTCGCAGATCAGCAATAATTCCCTCATTCAAATTCTGAGATTTTCCTTCAGAACAGTTCCTCAGCTATGTTACCTGAAGGAACAACAATATCATTGATCCGCTCTCAGCAACACATTAAATTTCACAAGTTTCTAATGTTGTTTGCTTGCGAAAGCTAATTATTTAAGGCTCGGAAATATTATTGTGACGATGAGAAAATACACCCATCTTCGTTTCAGACACAATGGGATTTACGAGTTGGTGCTGGTCCAAGGTATCAGAAAAAATGCTGCAGAGTCTTAAATTACAAATTACTCCATATTAATATTTGCTTATAATGTGTAAGGAGATCTACTCACCAGTAATTGCTGTCACGGGAACAATCAGTATACCTGATGGAGTCATTGCTGTTGGCCCTATGTCGTCAAGAAAATTTTAAACAATATTAAACTGCCAATCAAATAAATTAATTGCAGGTGATGAGGATGCTAAAAACAATACTCACCACTGACGGTAGTCTCTGAAGTTGTAGGTCTTCCAGTTCCTACGAATGGTGTCGGCCCTAAAGAAAAGTGGGCTTTGTGTAGAATATTTATTCATTACAGCTCAATTGTTTCCCAAGATTTTTTATTCATCTTACCATAATACTGTCAAGTGACAAATGTTTCCATGTTTGGAAGGAAAAAGGAAAATATTGGGACACAAACTACAATTCATCATTCCCTGCCACAAATGCAGCACTTGCCATTCAGAACAGGTCCTTGACCACGTTGCCTGCAAAAACCAGCTACTTTTCAGGAAATTACAAAATATTCAACATAGGGTAGGCAAATGTGGCACTAAATTTTCTCAAAATTATATGCATGTTATTTGCCAATAATGGTGAAATTTTATCGGTGACTAAATCATTTATTTTCAAAAGACTAAGGTGCGTCTTTCAAAAATCCCACTGAACATTAGCATTTCCGATCAAGAATTCATTATGATATAGAAATTTACTACTTTGAATTTATTTTGTTGGAAGGAATAATTATGTCTGTCTGTCTGCATATAAATTTCACCAGCAATGTCTATCACAATGCTGAACCAAAATAAAAGACACTGTCATTCTACAAGTCTACAAATGAGCTGCTTTCCATTCAGCCTTTTGGTCACAGACAGACCATGCATTACTGTACATCTAGAATCTCCTGTTGCCTTATCTATCATCAGTCATGCAAATAAATGGATTTAGCGATCTAACATCAATAGTACCAAAATCCTACCTCTTCAACATGCAGATGTAAATATGTCAAATTCTCAATTTCAATATACACTTCCAAAACAGCAATGCAGAATGTCAAAACCGGATGTACCAGTGCTCATTAAAGTTTGGCAGTCTGCCTTATTACTATCTTTCTAAATTGACAAATGCTGCCGTTCAGTCTCAAGCTGACTTCAGGGACACATAGCACAATCTGTATTATGATTAATTATCATATTCAATAATACTGTCCTCTTCTGAATGTTACAATTGATAATGCAAGAGATCTATTCTGTCAGTTAGCACTTAATATTCCAACTTCCGTTCAGTGAAAAGCTGTGTCAATATCAACATGAATATGCATCAATTAGCAGTAAGGCAAGTGAAACACCAATATGCATGTTTTTACAGTTTCTGCATTGAGACGCAAACGTGTACAAAAACTGAAATGAAGCAATCACTCATTCTTATCTGTTGACCATTTTTCCATCAGGACAAAGCAAAAACAAACACATTCAAGCTCGAAGGTGCTGACCAAATTCAATATGGAACAACTCAACTGGTACACATTCAAACCTTTTCATCTCAATGGATTGAAAATACAATGAACTGCAACAATGTACCAACAACATGTCCCTTGCCTGGGACACCTTGGCATTGCAAACATCGTATGACGCTGAGAATGCATTCAATCGTTGTTAATCACAGTTTCAGAAACTGTCTGAGTGACTGCCCTGCTGCCTGGTGCAGGTCCAACGTAACTATAGATCTGTGGTAGAGTTAAAAATTACCAATAGCACAATACCAACAGCAGCTTATAAGATGAAAGAAGCTCTGCTCACCAGTAATTTTGCTCTCAGAAACAGGAAGTGTACCTGTCACAGTCATTGCCATTGGCCCTAGGGGGCAGGGATAAGATGAAACAACATTAGTCCATGAAACACACAAATTAATTTGATCTGGTGAGTACAATAAAACCAAAACTCACCACTGACGGTGGTCTCTGAAGTTGTTGGTCCTCCAGTTCCTGCAGTCATTACTGGCCCTAAACAGCACAGAAATTTGGACAGAGCATTTATTCACTACTACTGCAATTCATTTCCAAGGAACTGTTTAATTATAAGCATCATTATCTTCATCAAATTCTTAACAGAAATTCCTTGAACCTCACTAAGGATCAAACGTGACCCATAAACTATCTCACAGATCAGCCATAATTCCCTCACTCAAATTCTCAGGTTTCCCTTCATAACAGTTCTCAGCCATGTTGCCTGAAGGAACAAGAATATCATTGACCTGCTTTCAGCAAACATTATGTAAAATTTCACAAGTTTGAAATGTTGTTTGCTTGTAAAAGCTAATTATTCAATGTTCTGAAATATTATTGTGACAATGTGACATACATCATTACTCCCATTTTCAGAAACAATGGGATTTACTGTCATCCAAGTTGGTGCTGGTGCAAGGTAACAGACAAAATGCTGCAGAGTATTAAATTACAAATTGCTCAACATTAACATCAAGTTATAATATGTAAGGAGATCTACAGACCAGTAATTGCTGTCTCGGGAACAGTTGGTATGCCTGATGGAGTCATTGCTGTTGGCCCTAAAGAGTGGTGCAAATTTGAAACAATATTAATCTGCCAAACAAATAAATTGATTTCAGGTGAAGAGGATGCTAAAAACAATACTCACCACTGATGGTGGTCACTGAAGTTGTAGGTCTTCCAGTTCCTGTGAATAGTGTCGATCCTAAAGTGAAGCAGAATTTGTGTAGAATATTTATTCATTACCGCTGAAATTGTTTCCCACGATGTCTTATTCATCTTAGCATCATTATGTCATTCAAAGCCTCAAGTGGCAAATGGTTGTAATAAAAGATGTAGTAACAACAGAGTTATCGTGATGGGACACTTTAATTTCCCAAACATCAACAGGAATATCCGTAGGGTAAGGGGTTTGGATGGGAAGGAGTTTGTTCGGTGTGTTCTGGAAGGTTTCCTGATACAGTACGTGGATAAGCCCACGAGAGGAGAGGCTGTACTTGACCTGGTGCTGGCTAATAAACCTGGACAGGTGTCGGATCTCTCGGTGGGAGAACATCTTGGGGATGGCAATCATAATTCTGTCTCTTTCACGATAGCATTGGAAAGATAGGATCAGGCAGGCTAGGAAGGTGTTTATCTGGAGTAAGGGGAAATATGAAGACATCAGGCAGAAAATTGGACAAGTTGACTGGAAGCAAGCGTTCTTGGGGAAAAGTACTGAAGAAGGTGGCGGATTTTCAAGGAATGTTTGTCTGGAGCTCTGCATAACAACATTCTGATGAGACAGGGAGGTTTTGGTAGGTCGTGGGAACCATGGTGCACGAAGATTGTGATGAACCTAGTCAGGAAGAAAAGAAACGCGTACAGAAGGTTCAGAGAGCAAGGAGATGTTAAGGATCTAGAGGACTATACGGGTTGTAGGAAGAAGCTTAAAAAAGGAAATTAGGAGAGCTAGAAGGGGTCATGAGAAGGCCTTGGCAGGTAAGATTAAGGAAAACCCCAAGGCATTTTACAAATATGTGAAGAGTAAAAGGATGAGAAGTGAAGGGATAGGATCTATAAAAGGTGAAGGGGGAAAAGTCTGTGTGGAACCAGAAGAAATGGCAGAGGTGCTTAATGAGTACTTTGCCTCGGTATTCACGGTGGAAAATGTTCTGGAAGGTTGTACTGCAGGTTTGCAGCAGACTGAAAAGATTGAGTATGTGGACATTAAGAAAGACAATATGTTGGAACTTTTAAATTCTTTCAAGATAGATAAGTCGCCGGGACTGGATGGGATGTACCTCAGGTTTCTGTGGGAGGTGAGGGAAGAGATTGCAGAGCCCCTGGTGATGATCTTTGCGTCATCGATAGAGACAGGAGAGGTTCCAGAGGATTGGAGGGTTGCAGATGTGGTTCCTATTTTCAAGAAAGGGAACAGGGATAGCTCGGGAAATTACCATCCGGTGAGTCTGACCTCAGTGGTTGGTAAGTTAATGGAGAGGATACTGAGGGACAGGATTTACGAACATTTAGACAAGTTTAGTATGATCAGAAATAGTCAGCACAGCTTTGTCAAGGGCAGGTCGTGCCTTATGAGCCGAGTTGAATTCTTTGAAAATGTGACTGAACACATTGACTAAGGAAAAGCGATGGATGTGGTTTACATGGACTTCAGCAAGGTGTTTGATAAGGTCCCCCATGCAAGACTTCTTGAAAAGGTGAGAGGGCATGGGATCCAAGGGGCTGTTGCCTTGTGGATCCAGAACTGGCTTGCCTGCAGAAGGCAGAGAGTGGTTGTGGATGGGTCTTTTTCTGCATGGAGATCAGTCACCAATGGAGTGCCCCAGGGATCTGTTCTAGGACCCTTGCTGTTTGTCATTTTCATAAATGATCTGGATGAGGAAGTGGAGGGATGGGTTACTAAGTTTGCCAACAACACGAAGGTTGGTGGTGTTGTGGATAGTCTGGAGGGATGTCAGAAGTTCCAGAGAGACATAGGTAGGATGCAAGACTGGGTGGAGAAGTGGCAGATGGACTTCAACGCGGATAAATGTGTAGTGGTCCATTTTGGCAAGTCCAATGGGATGAAGGAGTACAATATCAAGGGTAGGACTCTTAGCAGTGTCGAGGAGCAGAAGGACCTTGGGGTCCGGGTCCATAGGACTCTTAAATCGGCCTTGCAGGTGGAGGATGTGATCAAGAAGGCGTATGGTGTGCTAGCCTTCATTAATCGAGGGATTGGATTTCGGAGTCGGGAGGTAATGCTGCAACTTTATAAGACACTTGTCAGACCCTACTTGGAGTACTGTGCGCAGTTCTGGTCACCTCACTACAAGGATGTGGAAGCTATTGAGAGGGTACAGAGGAGATTTACAAGGATGTTGCCTGGATTGGGAGGCATGCCTTATGAGGATAGGTTGAGGGAGCTAGGTCTCTTCTCCCTGGAGAGACGAAGGTTGAGAGGCGACCTGATAGAGGTTTATAAGATGTTGAGAGGTACAGATAGGGTGGATTCTCGGAGGCTATTTCCCAGGGCTGAAATGGTTGCTACGAGAGGACACAGGTTTAAGGTGCTGGGGAGCATGTACAGAGGAGATGTCAGGGGTAAGTTTTTCACTCTGAGGGTGGTGAGCGAGTGGAATCAGCTGCCATCGGTGGTGGTCGAGGCAAACTCGCTGGGGTCTTCTGGATGAGTACATGGGATTTAATGGGATTCAGAGTTATAGATAGGCCTGGTAGGTATGGATATGATCAGCACAATATGTGGGCCAAAGGGCCTGTTTGTGCTGTAGTGTTCTATGTTCCACATTACGAAGGAAAAAGGAAGATATCCATACACAAACTATAAAATTTATCATTCCCTTCCACACATGCAGTGCTTAACATTCAGAACAGTTCCTCGAACAAATTGCCTTCAAAAACCAGCTACTTTTCAGGCAATTACAAAAAAATTCAACATGGAGTCAGCAAATGTGGCATTAAATTTTCTCAAAATGGTTTGGACGTTATTTGCCAGTAAAAGTTAAATTATAAAGCTGACTAAACCATTTGTTTTCCGAAGTATAAAATTTGTCTTTCAAAAATCCGACTGAACAAATGACATTTCCGATAAGGAATTTGTTATTATATTGAAATTACTGCTTTGAATTTATTCTATTGGAAGGAATAATTATGTCTGTCTGTTTGCATATAAATTTCACCAGCAAGGTATATCATATACCATCATACTGCCGAATCAAAATAAAAGACTGCGTCATTCTGCAAATCAACAAATGAGGTGCTTTCCGTTTGGCTTTTCTGTCACATGCATTACTCTAAATCTTAAATCCCATGAAACTTTACCAATCATCGTTCACGCGAATAAATGCATTTAGCAATCTAAAATCAACAGCACCAAAATGCGAGCTCTTCAAAATGCAAATGCAAATATGTTAGATTTTAAATTGCAATATACACTTCCAAAACAGAAATGCAGGATGTCAAAACTAGAATCTACCAGTGTTCATTAAAGTTTGGACAGTCTGTCTTATTAGTATCTTATTAAATTCAGAAATGCTGCCATTCATGGTCTCATGCGGACTTCATGGACACAGTCTACATTATGATCAATAATTATATTCAATAACATTGTCCTCTTCCAAACGTTATAATTGATAAAGAAAGACATATATTCTAACAGGTTGCATTTATTATTCAAATTTCTGTTCAATGTAAACCACTTTCAGTCTCAACATGAACATGCCCGCTCCCCATTTACCAAGCACCTAAAATGGCCATGATCGGCACCGTGCCTGAAACAATTAGCAGTGAGACAAGTAAAACACCAAATTGTATGTGTTTACAGTTTCTGCACTGAGAAGCAAATATGTACAAAAACAGAAATAAAACAATCACTCATTCCTAACTGTTGGTTATTTTACCATCAGTACAAAGCAAAAACAAGCATATTCAAACAAGAAGATGCTGACCAAAAGCAATATGGAACAACTCAACTGGTACACATTCAAACCTTTCCATCTGAATGGACTGAAAATACAATGAACTGCAATAACTCACCAACAACACGTCCCTTGCCTGGGACACCTTGGCATCACAAACATCATATGGCACTGAGAATACAGTCAATCATTGTTAATCACAGTTTCAGAAACTACCTGAGTGACTGCCCTGTTACCTGGTGCAGGTCTAGTTTAACTGCAGAACTATGGTAGGGTTAAAAATCACAAATAGCACAAAACTAACAGCCGCTAATAACATGAAAGAAGTTCTGCTCACCAGTAATTCTGCTCTCAGAAACAGGAAGTGTGCCTGTTACAGTCATTGCCATTGGCCCTAGGGAGCAGAGATAGTATGAAACAACATTAGTCCACAAAGCACACAAATTAATTTGTTGTGGTGAATATGATAAAGCCGAAACTCACCACTGACAGTGGTCTCTGAAGTTGTTGGTCCTCCAGTTCCTGCAGTTGTTGTTGGCCCTAAACAGCACAGAAATTGGTACAGAGTATTTATTCACTACTTCTGCAATTCAATTCCAAGGAAATACTCAATATCATCATCCTTATGGGCCTGATTTTACAAATATATTGCATCTGTTTTCAGGCATGAAAACTTGGTAAAGGCAGACATGAGGCGAGTACCTTAATCTGCGACTGCCTCCGTGCCCGTTCCCCCTTTACCAAGTGCCTAAAATAGCCACGATTGGCACCATGCCTGAAACAGGCACGACGTCAATTGAAATGCATTTGCATGCATTTAAATTGACTTAATGGGCTGGATGTCCAAACTTACTGGCATTTCCCCCTTTACCATCGCATTCGCTAGCCCAGATTTAGCGTGAAACAGACATTGTCCAGAAAGATCTGTTTCGGGCGCACCAGCGACTAAAGAGGTAAGTTGAGAGCTTTCGGCGACCTCCTAACTGAGATCGGCAGTTGCGGCAGGGGAGGGGAGGAGGGAGGTGGGCCAGATGATCTCTGGTGGAGGGGAAGGAGGGAAGTGGGTCAGATGGATCTCTAGTGGGCGGGAGACAAGGGAGGCAGGTCAGATGGATCTGTGGTGCGGGGGGGAGGCAAGTCAGAACTCTCACTGGTGGTGGGGAAGGAGGGAGGTGGGTCAGATCGCTCTCTGGTGACGGGGGAAAGAGGGATGCGAATCAGAACGCTCTCAGCGGGTGCATGAGAACAGGTTTACAAGTCAAATTTCGAACACTCTCAGATTCAGCCCTTAGGATCAAAATGGTAAAATCAGGCCCTATCTTTGTCAAATTCTCAACAAGGAATTGCTTGCACCCTAGTAAGAAACAAATTCTGAAGAGTTCCTTCAGAGCAGTTCCTCAGACATGTTGCCTGCAGGAATAACAATATAATTGACCTGCTGTCAGTTCAGTTCCTCCACAAGTTTGAGATGTTGTTTCCTGATGATAACTCAGTTTTAAAGGTTAAAAAAATTCGTCATTGAAACAATTAAATGTCTTTTTAAATTCTCACTAACAAAAAAGTCGCATTTCAGAATGAAACATATAATTCTCCCAATAATCTGCACTTCGATTTCACTTATGTGGAAGGAATTATTTGATTTATATTTCTGTAATTAAATTTTATTTTTAAGGATGATAATATTCCAGTGTCAAAACAAAAGACTACATTGACCGCCGCGTTCTACAAATTGGATACTTTTGAGCCCGACTCTTCAGTCTCAGAGTAAACAAGCATTATTGTATTCCTCAAAGTACCACTTGTCTTAGCCATCATCATCCATGCAAATAAATGGATACAGCTTCCAAACTGAATGGCAGCAATTTCCAAGTCTTCAAAATTCAAATGCATGTTTCAAATGGACAGACACTAAATTTCAATATCCGCTTCCACAACACAAATTCAGAATGTCAACACCAGCATTTTCCAATACTCATTACAGGTTGGACAGTTCTGCTCATTACTATCCATTTGAATATAAATATGCTGCCATCCATATTCACAAGATCGCGTCAGGTTGCATTTTGATCAATAATGATATCCAATAACACTGTCCTCTTCTACACATTATAATTGAAAATTCAACTTTACTTTATCTACTTTATCAGGAAGCATTTACTATCCAATTTCTGTTCAATGAAAAGCTCTGTCAGTGTCAACATGAATATGCATCAATTAGCAGTGAGGCAAGTAAAACACCAACATGCATGTGTTTACAGTTTTGCACTGAGAAGTAAATGTGCACAAAAACTGAAATAAAACAATCACTAATTCCTATCCATTGACCATTTTCCCATCAGAATCCATTATCAGTATAAAGCAGAAACAAGCACATTCAACCAATAAGATGTTTACCTAAAGCAATATGGAACAACTCAACTGGTGCACATTTATATACCATTGCATCTGAATGAACTGAAAATACAGTGAACTGCAATGATGCACAAACAACAGGTCCCTTAGCTAGGTCACCTTGGCAGTGCAAAAATCATATGATACTGAGAATACATTCACTCATTGTGAATCCCAGTGTCGGAAATAATCTGAGTGACTGCCCTGCTACCTGGTGCAGGTCCAGCAAGTCTGCAGACTTGTAGCAGAGTTAAAAATCACAATTCACACAAAACTAACAGCAGGTTATAATTTGAAAGAAGCTCTGCTCACCAGTAATTCTGCTCTCAGGAACAGGAAGGGTACCTGTCACTGTCATTGCCATTGCCATTGGCCCTAGGGCGCAGAGATAATATCAAACAATATTAGTTCACAAAGCATGCAAATTCATTTCCTGTGCCGAGTACGATAAAACTGAAACTCACCACTGACGGTGGTCTCTGAAGTGGTTGGTCCTCCAGTTCCTGCAGTTATTGTTATCCCTAAACAGTACAGAAATTTGGACAGAGTATTTATCCACTACTACTGCAATTCATTTCCAAGGAAATGTTTAGTTATAAGCATCATTATCTTGGTCAAATTCTTAACCAGGAATTGCTTGCACCTCAGTAAGGATCAAACATGAACCATAATTGTGGATCAGCAATAATTCCGTCACTCAAATTCTGAGGTTTCCCTTCAGAGTAGTTCCTCAGCCTGAAGGAATAGCAATATCATAGAGCTCCTCTCAGCAACACAATGTTAAATTTCACAAATTTCAATGTTGCTTGCTTATGAAAGTTAATTATTCAAGGTTCGGAAACATTACTGTGACATTGTGAACAAATACACCCATCATTACTCCCAGTTTCAGAAATAATGGGAGTTACTATCATCTGAGTTGGTGCTGGTTCAAGGTAACAGAGAAAATGCTGCAGAGTATTAAATTACAAATTCCCCAACATTAATATCAGATTATAACATGTAAGGATATATACACACCAGTAATTGCTGACTCGGGAACAGTTGGTCCACCTGATCGAGACATTGCTGTTGGCCCCAAGTAGTGGTGCAAATTTGAAACCTTATTAATCTACCCATCAAATAAATTATTTTCAGGTGACTAGGATGCCAAAAACAATACTCACAGCTGACAGTAGTCTGTGAAGTTGTAGGTTTTCCAGTTCCTGTGATTGATGTTAGCCCTAAAGAAAAGCAGAATTTGTACAGTATACTTTTTCGTTACTGCTGCAATTGTTTCCCAAGATTTTTTGAAATTTAGCATCATCATTTCTGTAAAAGCCTCAAGTGGCAAATGGTTCCGCATTGCAAAAGAAAAAGGAAAATATCCATTCGCAAGCTACAGAATTATTCATTCCCTTCCACAACTGCAGCGCTTACCGTTCAAAACAGTTCCTCAACCAAGTTGCCCTCAAAAACCAACTACTTTTCAGGCAATGACAAAAAATTCAACATGCAGTCAGAAATTTTTGTGGCATTAAATTTTCTCAAAATTATTTGGATGTTATTTGCCAGCAAAACTTAAATTTTACAACTGACTAAATTGTTTATTTCCCAAAGAATAAAGTGCGTCATTCAAAACTCCCACTGAACAAGTGGCATTTCCAATCAGGAATTCATTATGGCATTGAAATTTACTGCTTTGAATTTATTCTGTTGGAATGAATAATTATGTCTGTCTGCATATAAATTTCACCAGCAAGATCTATTATGCTGCCAACTAAAATAAAAGACTCTGTCATTCTGCAAGTCAACAAATGCAATACTTTCCATTTGGCCTTTCAGTCGCAGACAAACCAGGCATTATTGTACATCTCAAATCTCCTGTTGCCTCACTTATCATCATTCATGTGAATAAATGCATTTAGTGATCAAAAATCAAACAGTACCAAAATCCTAGCTCTTCAAAATGCAAATGCAAATATATGTCAAATTTTAAATTTCAATATACACTTCCAAAACAGCAATGCAGAATGTCAAAACTAGGGTCTACCAGTTCTCATTAAAGTTTGGACAGTCTGCCTTATTACTATCTTTTTAAATTCACAAATATTGCCATTCTTGGCCTCAAGCGGACTTCAAGGACACAATCTACATTATAATCAATAACTGTATTCAAAAACATTGTCCTCTTCCAAACGTTATCATTGCAAGATATCGACTCTATGAGGTAGTACTTAATCTTCCAATTTTTCTTCAATGAAAAGCTCTGTCAATGTCAACATGAATATGCATCAGTTAGCAGTGAGGCAAGTGAAACACCAACAGGCATGTGTTTACCGTTTCTGCACTGAGAAGGAAATGTGTACAAAAACTGAAATAAAGCAATCACAAATTCCTATCTGTTGTCCATTTTCCCATCAGAAACTATAATCAGAACAAAGCAGAAACAAGCACATTCGAACAAGAAGATGCTTACCTAAAGCAATATGGAAAACTCAACTGGTACACATTCAAACCATTACATCAGAATGGACTGAAAATACAGTGAAATGCAATGGTGCACCAACAACATGTCCCTTTGCGAGGACACCTTGGCATCACAAACATCATACGACACTGAAAATACATTCACTCAGTGTGAATCCCTGTGTCGGAAACAATTTGAGTAACTGTCCTGCAGCTGGTGTCGGTCCAATGTAAACGCAGACATATGGAAGAATTAAAAATAACAAATAGCAGTAAATTAATAGCATCTTCTAGCATGAAGAAGCTCTGCTCACCAGTAGTTCTGATCTCAGGAACAGGAAGTGTACGTGTCACAGTCATTGCCATTGGCCCTAGGGAGCAGGGATAAAATTAAACAAGATTAGTCCATGAAGCACACAAATTAATTTGATGCGGTGAGTATGTTCGTCCTCCAGTTGCCGCAGTTACTGTTGGCCCTAAACAACACAGAAATTTGGACATGGTATTTATTCACTACTATTGTAATTTATTTCCAAGGAAATGTTTAATCATAAGCATCATTAACTCAGACAAATTCAGAACTAGGAATTGCTTGCAACTGAGGAGAAACAAACAAGATCCCTAAATAATCCAGAATACCAACAATAATTTCCTCACTCAAATTCTGAGGCTTCCCTTCAGAACAGTTTCTCAGACGTGTTCCCTGTAGAAATAACAAAATATTTGAACTGCTCTCAGCAAACACGATGTTAAATTTCACAAATTTCAAATGTTGTTTGTTTGCTAAAGCTAATTATTCAAGGTTCTGAAATATTATTGTGACAATATGAATGAATGCTCCCCTCGTTTCAAAAACAATAGAAGTTACTATCATCCTAGTTGCTGCTGGTCCAATGTAACAGAAAAAATGCTGCACAGTATTAAATTACAAATTGTTCAACATGAATATCAGGTTATAATGTGTAAGGAGATCTGCTCACCAGTAATTGCTGTCTTGGGAACAGTTGGTACACCTGATGGAGTCATTGCTGTTGCCCCTATGTAGTGGAACAAAAATGTAACAATATTAATCTACCAATGAAATGAACTAATTTCAGGTGACGAGGATGCTAAAAACAATACTCACCACTGATGGTAGTCTCTGAAGTTGTCGGTCTTCCAGTTCCTGCGAATGGTGTCGGACCTAAAGAAAAGCGGAGTTTGAACACAATATTGATTTGTTACTCCTGCAATTGTTTCGCAAGATTTTTTGTTCATCTTAGCATCATTATGTGAGTCAAAGCCTCAAGGGGCAAATGGTTCCATGTGGCGAAGGAAAAAGGAAAATATCCATGTCCAAACTACAAAATTAATCATTCCCTTCCACAAATGTAGCGCTTGCAGTTCTCGACCAAGTTGCCTGCAAAACCCAGCTACTTTTCAGGCAATTACAAAAATATTCAACACGGAATCAGCAAATGTGGCACCAAATTTTCTCGACATGATTTGGATGTTATTTGCCAGTAAAAGTAAAATTTAAAGCTGACTAAATCATTTGTTTTCCGAAGAATAAAGGGTGTCATTCTAAAATCCTACTGAACAACTGGCGTTTCCGATCAGGAATTCTTTATGATGTTGAAATTTACTGCTTTGAATTTATTCATTGGAAGGAATAATTATCTTTGTCTGTCTGCGTATAAATGTCTGCAAGGTCTATCATACTGCTGAATCAATATAAAAAACTATGTAATTCTGCAAGTCAAGATAGAGGTGCTTTCCTGGAGGCCTTTCGGTGGCAGACAAACCATGCATTATTGTACATCTCAAATCTGCTGATGTCTTACCAATAATCATTCCTAAGAAATAATTGATTTAGTGATCTGAATTCAATAGCATCAAAATCCTAGCTCTTCAAATTGCAAATATAAATCTGTCAGATTTTAAACTTCAATCTACGCTTCCAAAACAGCAATGCAGGGGTGTCAAAAACAGGATCTTCCAGGGCTCATTAAAGTTTAGACAGTCTGCCTTATTACTATCTTTTTAAAATCATAAATGCTGCCATTCATGATCTCAAGAGCACTTCACTGACACATCACACAACCTACATCATGATGAATAATCACATTCAATAACACTGTCCTCTTTCAAATGTTATAACTGATAATGGAAGACATCTATTCTATCAGGTAGCATTTGCTTTTGGTAGCAATGGATGCTATTCTGATTGGCGGTTGGTGACTAGTGGAGTGCCGCAGGGATCGGTGCTGGGGCCTCAGCTATTTACCATTTATATAGATGATCTGGAGGAGGGGGCTGAGCATAGGGTGACGAAATTTGCTGATGACACAAAGATGAGTGGAAAAGAAAATTGTGCAGAGGGTGTGGAAAGTCTGCAGAGAGATCTGGATAGGCTGAGCGAGTGGGTGAGGACCTGGCAGATGGAATATAATGTTCGCAAGTGTGAGGTTATCCACTTTGGCAGAAATAATAGTAGCAGAGATTACTATTTAAAGGGCGAAAAGCTGCAGCATGCTACAGTGCAGAGGGACCTGGGGGTCCTTGTGCATGAGTCGCAAAAACCCAGTCTGCAGGTGCAGCAGGTGATCAAGAAGGCGAATGGAATGTCGGCCTTTATAGCGAAGAGGATAGAATATAAAAGCAGGGAGGTCTTGCTGCAACTGTACAGGGTACTGGTGAGGCCGCAGCTGAAGTACTGTGAGCAGTTTTGGTCGCCGCACTTGCGCAAGGATATTTTGGCCTTGGAGGGAGTGCAGAGGAGGTTCACTGGGCTGATACCGGAGATGAGGGAGTTGGACTATGAAGAGAGTGAAGAGAGACTAAATAGACTGGGTCTGTACTTGTTGGAGTTTAGAAGGATGAGGGGGGGATCTTATAGAGACGTATAAGATAATGAAAGGGATGGATAGGGTAGAGGTAGAGAGATTCTTCCCGCTTAGAAAGGATAGCAGGACTAGAGGGCACAGCCTCAAGATAAGGTGGGGGGGGAGCAGTTTAGATCGGAGTTGAGGAGGAACTTCTTCACTCAAAGGGTGGTGAATCTCTGGAATTCTCTGCCCGTTGAAGTGGTGGAGGCTACCTCGCTAAATATATTTAAGTCACGGGTAGATAGGTTTTTTGATAGACAAGGGAATTAAGGGTTATGGGGAGAGAGCGGGAAAGTGGAACTGATCCACTTCAGGTCAGCCATGATCTTATTGAATGGCGGGGCAGGCTCGAAGGGCTAGATGGCCTACTCCTGCCCCTGTTTCTTATGTTCTTATTTTCCCATTTCCATTCAGTGAAAAACACTGACAGTGTAAACTTGAATATGCACCAATTAGCAGTGAGCGAAGTAAAAACACCAACAGGCATGTCTTTACAGTTTCTGCACTGAGAAGCAAATGTGAACAAAAACTGAAATAAAACAATCATTCATTCCTTTCTGTTGACCATTTTACCATCAAGACAAAGCAAAAACAAGCACATTCAAATATGTTGTTCGCCCATCGTCATCGATGAGGACCTTGACACCATTAGTCATTTTGAGACTAGTTGTGGTGTGTCCGAAGATGACTGATCAGGCCAATTCGGGCACAGAATGGCCTGGCACATAATGGACAGACTTGTGTAGACACTGTAGTTGTTGTGCTGGTGGCTCTGGACTTGTGCAGCTCGCGCTTAAGTTGTGCTTCAGCAATACACCTGTTTCGTGACCTTGACAGCCTTTGTGGATGAGGCAGCGCCAGGTAGGGCAGTTTTGTGTAAGCGTTTCCCAGGTGATCATGTCAATGTCAAGCGACTTCAGGGAGGCCTTGAGTGTGTCTTTGAAACTTTTCATCTGCTCTCCATGCGAGCATCTTCCAGCAGAGAGTTCCCCAAAAAGGAGCTGCTTGGGTATGTGCTTGTCTGACATATGGATGACATGACCTGCCCAGCAGGTCTGCACTCTCATCAGAAGTGTGTGGACTGATGGTAGACTTGCTCTAGAGAGAACTTCAGTGTCTGGTACTTTGTCTTGCCAACGGATGCGTAATATTCTGTGAAGACAAGTCACATGGAAATGATTGAGCTGTCATGCTTGCCTTCGATACACAATCCACGTTTCACAGGCATACAGGAGGGTAGTGAGTACCACGGTGTTGCAGACCTTCAGTTTTGTTGCTGGGCTGATTCCTCAACGTTCCCATCCAGTGGAGCACAGTCTATCGAAAGCAGAACTTGCCTTTTCTATTCTGCAGTTAATTTCTGTATCAATAGTCACTGCTTGGGAGAGGGTGCTGCCAAGATAAGTGAACTGGTCCACTGCCTGTAGTTTCTGCCCTTTGATTGTGATTATGGGTTCTGTGTATGGTGCATGAGGAGCAAGCTGGTGCATGACTTTGGTCTTTTTAATGTTGATGGTGAGTCCAAAGTTGTCACAAGCTGTGGAAAATTTGTCCATACTGACTTGCATTCTGGCTCTGAGCCAGTATTCATGATGTGGGTATGCCAGCGTTGGACTGGCGTAAACACAGTAAAAAATCTGACAACACCAGGTTTTAGGTTGGACTAAAACCTGGTGTTGTCAGATTTTTTTCTGAGCCAGTATACAGGGCGCAGTCATCGGCAAAGAGAAAGTCTCTCAGAACAGTCTCTTTCACTTTGGTAATAGCTTGAAGTCTCCTCAGGTTGAAGAGCTTCCCATCCATTCTGTATTTGACGCTGATTCCAGCAACACTGTCCTGGAAGGCATCATTCGGCATGGCAGTAAACATCATGCTGAACAGTGTGGGTGCGAGCACACAGCCCTGTTTGACACCACTGGTGACTGGGAATGCCTCAGAGGATTCTCCACCCTCCAGTACTCTGGCCATCATGCCATCATGGAACTGACGTACCATCTGAATGAATTTGGGCAGACAGCCGAACTTTGACATGATCCTCCACAGGCCTTGTCAGCTTACAGTGTTGAAGGCTTTCGCGAGGTCAACAAAATGTTGTGTAGAGCTCGCAATTCTGCTCCTGACACTTCTCCTGAAGTTGGCACGCAGCAAAGATCATGTCAGTAGTCCCACAAACTTTGTGGAAGCCATACCGTGACTCTGGAAGCAGGCCCAACTTCAGATGAGTGACCAGGTGATTTAGCAGGACTCTTGCAAGGGTTTTTCCTGTGGTGGAGAGCAGCGAGATTCCTCAGTGGTTGTTGCATACTTGCCGATTGCCCTTCCTCTTGTAGAGGTGTACGATGGAAGCATCTTTAAGTTCCTGAGGAATGGATTCTTGCTTCCAAAAGGACTGGAACAACTCGGTGAGCTTCTCAATCAGTGCAGGACCAGCAGTGTTGTAGATCTCCGTGGGTATGGCATCTGCCCCTGGGGCTTTGCCACTGGATAGCTTGCTGACTTCTTTCATGACTTCTGCTACTACCGGTGGATCATCCATGGCGCTGTTGATATCAACCTGTGGAATCCTGTCTATTGCCTCATCATTAATAGATGACGGTTGGTTAAGGATGGCTTCAAAGTGTTCAGCCCATCTCTGCAGGATCTGAGCCTCCTCTGTAATGAGAGTTGTACCATCTGTACACAGGAGGGGAGAACTCCGGAGAGATTGAGGTCGGTAGAGAGTCTTGAGGGCTTCATAGAACCGTTTCAAGTTGTTTCAGTCAGTGTATCCCTGTATTTCATCAGCCAGGCATCCTCCATCTTACACAGTTCATTCTGGACTGTCCTGCGAGCACTGGTAAAAGCATTTTTCTTGGCAGCTGAAGATGGGTCGTTCTGACAGGCCCGATGAAGGTGGTGCTTTTCAACAAGTAGAGCCTGTATCTCCTCATCAATCTCATCGAACCAATCGTGCTGCTTGCAGGTAGAGGGCCCGAGTACCTTCAGCACAGAATGGATAGCATCCCAGAAGCATTCCCAGTCGTCTTCAGCGCTGCCTGCAAGGTGCAGGTCAGCAAGCTTGATTTCTAAGTCTTTAACCAGTGCTGAAGCTATGCTGGGGTTCTTTAGCTTGGCCGCATTGATTCTTTTCATAACCTTGCTTCCTTGTGGTCGCCTCTTGGGTCTGATGCGGATCCTCATTTTGGAGACAATGAGCCTATGATTTGTCCAGCAGTCAGAACCATACATGGCCTTGGTTACTCTGACATCCTGCCTGTCTTCTCTCCTGACAATGACATAATCGATAAGATTGGCATCTTATCGATTATGGGGTGCATCCAGGAGGTCTTGTTACAGGTAGGCAGATGGAAGGTTGTGTTGGTGATGAGGAGGTCGTGTGCTGTACAGGTCTTCAGTATGAGTAGGCCGTTACTGTTACATTTGCCCACCCCATGCCTCCCAATGACTCCCTGCTAGATTGCAGAGTCACGCCCTCCCCTTGCATTGAAATCGCAAAGCAAGATCAGCTTGTCGGTACTGCTCACTGCTGATAGTAGGGCATCTAGTTCTTCGTACAACTTGTCTTTCATCTCGTCCGGGTTGTTCATTGTAGGGGCATAGCAGCTGATCAGGGTGGCTTGACTTCTGTTCTGTAGCAGAAGCTGTAATGTCATAAGCCAGTTGTTGACACCCTCAGACAGACTATCAAGTTTCCGAGCAAGGTGACTCCTGATGGCAAATCCAACTCCAGCATTACGACGTTCATCGCTGCCACGACCGCTCCAGAAAAAAAAGTGTATCCACCTCCAGCTTCAGTCAACTAACCTACGTTGGCAAGACGAGTTTCGCTCAGGGCTGCAATGTGAATTTTGTATCTTGCAAGCTCTTTGGCAACTAAGGCTGTTCTTCTCTCTGGTCTGTCTTCTGTAGGGTTGTCCAAAAGCGTGCACACATTCCTAGTGCCAATGGTGAGTGGTGTCACCTTGTAATTTAGTTTGTTTGTTCGACCGCAAGATGGGATCCCCGCCAGCCGCGGTAAACTGGCCAGGGTGTAGTGACGGTAGGAAGTCTCACAACACCAGGTTAAAGTCCAACCAATTTATTTGATAGTAAACTCACAAGCTTTCGGGGTTTACCCGTTCGTCAGGTGAATGGAGAGTTCTAATGATGATAACTGTCCATTCACTTGATGAAGGGGCAAACCATGAAAGTTTCTGAGTTTACTATCAAATAAATTGGTTAGGCTTTAACCTGGTGTTGTGAGACTTCTGACTGTGTTTACCCCAGTCCAATGCCAGCATCTCCACATCAGGGTGTAGTGAAGCAGGCAATGTTTAGGGCACCTTTTCTGCCCCTTCCTCATTCTATGGAGGTGAGCAGTGCATTTCTGAAGAGGACTGCTCAGTCACCCAGGTAGACGCCGAGTTCCACTGCTGCTTTGGTCAGTGAGAAACGACCATTAGACCTGAGCCGCCTGCGTGCAGGTCCGTAACTACAGTTCCCAGTGTATCCACACCTGCTGCTTTGTCACTCGCCCATTGCCACAGGGCTGCAAGGGTTGAACAGGAGACTGATGATGATGATGGTATCGAAACTAACGCTTGATTTGGATTAAAGTGAGGGAGAGTTGCGCAGCGTCAGCCTCACTTTCTCTTCCCAATTCCCATCTAGATCCAGTGGCAAGACAAGAGTCAAGACGGCTGGAGGTGGGACTAGGCACAGTGGATGACTAGGACATTTTCTGTGTCTTGTCCTGCTCTTCGCGTTCTACGACGCTTGCAGAGACTGCCTTCTTGACCGTTGGACCTTCCATTGGTCTCATTTGGTCAATCTGCCAGACTCTGTCTTCACATGCTGGGATAGACAACTCCCTATCTCACTGAGGGTTGAGACCCATCGGCTACCCTCACCTGGTTTAGTCAGCTTGTCAAGGCCGTTGCCTGGGGTGTGGCCGATGTCGCATGCAAACAGCTACGGGGAGCCACAGGTGAGAGTCAAGTTCCAGGTGGGGACAAAAGATGGACAAACCGCCCTGAAAGGACGTGACATGTTCCCCCACCAAAGTTACGACCCCTTCCTGACACCCCGTACACGCCCCAAGCAGATTCAGATATGATGCTTACCAAAAGCAATATGGAACAAATCAACTCGTACACATTCAAACCCTTCCATTTGAATGGACTGAAAATACAGTGAACTGCAATGACACATCAACAACATGGCCCTTTCCTGGGACACCTTGGCATCGCAAACATGAGAATACATTCAATCAGTCTTAATCACAGTTTTGGAAACAATCTGAGTGAATGCCCTGCTGTGTGGTGCAGGTCCAATGTAACTGTAGATGTATGGTTGAGTTAAAAATCACAAATAGCACAAAACTAACAGCAGCTTATAACATGAAAGAAGCTCTGCTCACCAGTAATTCTACCCTCAGGCACAGGAAGTGTACTTGTCACAGTCATTGTTATTGGCCCTAGGGAGCAGAGATAACATGAAATAATATTAGTCCACGTAGCACACAAATTGATTTCATGTGGTGAGTGCGACAAAACCAAAACTCACCACTGACGGTGGTCTCTGAAGTTGTTGGTCCTCCAGTTCCTGCAGTTGTTGTTGGCCCTAAACAGCACAGAAATTTGGACAGAGTATTTATTCGCTACTACTGCGATTCATTTCAAAGGAAATGTTTAGTTATAAGTATCATTATCTTAGTCAAATTCTTAACCAGAAATTCCTTCCACCTCAGTAAAGATCAAACATAATCCATAAACTATCTCGCAGATCAACAATAATTCCCTCATTCAAATTCTGAGGTTTCCCTTCAGAACCATTCCTCGGCTATGTTGCCTGAAGGAATAACAATATCATTGATCTGGTCTCAGTAAACACTATGTTCAAGTGCACAAGTATCAAATGTTATTTGCTTGTGAAAGCTAATTATTAAGGGTTCTGAACTATTACTGTGACATTGTGAATGAATACACCCATCATTACTCTTCGTTTCAGAAACAATGGGAGTTACTATCATCCAAGGTAACAGAAAAAATGCTACATAGTACTAAATTACAATTCGCCCAATCTTAATATTAGGTTATAATGTGTAAGGAGATCCACTCACCAGTAATTGCTGTCTCGGGAACAATTGGTACACTTGATGGAGTCATTGCTGTTGGCCCTATGTAGTAGCGAAAATTTTAAACAATATTAATTTACCCATCAAATAAATTAATTGCACAGGATGAGAATGCAAGAAACATTACTCACCGCTGACGGTAGTCTCTGAAGTTGTAGGTCTTCCAGTTCTTATGAATGGTGTCGGCCCTAAAGAAAAGTGGACGTTGTATAGAATATTTATTCATTACTGCTGCAATTCTTTCCCAAGATTTTTACTCCTCTTAGCATCATTATGTCAGTCAAAGCCTCATGTGGCAAATGTTTCCAAATTGGAAGAAAAAAGGAAAATATTGGGACACAAAGTACAATTGATCATTCCTGTCAACAAATGCGGCGCTTGCCATTCAGAACAGGTCCTCGACCAAGTTGCCTGCAAAAACCAGTTACTTTTCAGGAAATTACAAAAAATTTAGCATAGAGTCAGCAAATGTGGCACTAAATTTTCTCAAAATTATTTGGATGTTATTTGCCAAAAACATATTAATGGTGACTAAATCATTTCTTTGCAAAAGAATAAGGCGCATCTTTCAAAACTCCCACTGAACAAGTGGCATTTCCGATCAGGAATTCATTATGATATTGAAATTTACTGCTTTGAATTTATTCTGTTGGAAGGAATGATTATGTCTTTCTGTCTGCATATAAATTTCACTGGCAAGGTCTATCATACTGCCGAACCAAAATAAAAGACTCTGTCATTCTGCAAGTCTACAAATGAGATACTTTCCATTCGGCCTTTTGGTAACAGACAAACCACGTATTATTGCATATCTCGAATCTCCTGTTGCCTCATCTATCATCAGTCATGCGAATAAGTGGATTTAGCGATCAAAAATCAATAGCACTAAAATCCTACCTCTTCAAAATGCAAATGTAGTTATATCAAATTTTAAATTTCAATATACACTTTCAAAATAGCAATGCAGAATGACAAAAATAGGATCTACCGGTGCTCATTAAAGTTTGGACAGTCTGCCTTATTACTGTATTTTTAAATTCACAAATGCTGCCATTCAGTCTCAAGCTGACTTCAAGGACACGTCGCACAACCTGCATTGTGACCAATAATCATATTCAATAATATTGCCCTCTTCAGAACGTTACAATTGATAATGCAAGAGATCTACTCTATCAGTTAGCACTTAATATTCCAACTTGCGTTCAGTGAAAAGCTCTGTCAATATCAACATGAATATGCTTCAATTAGCAGTGAGGCAAGTGAAACACCAACATGCATGTGTTTACAGTTCCTGCATGGAGAAGCAAATGCATACAAAAGCTGAAATAAAGCAGCCACACATTCCTAACTGTTGACCACTTTACCATCAGGACAAAGCAAAAACAAGCACATTCGAACAAGAAGATGCTCACCAAAACCAATTTGGAACAACTCAACTGATACACATTCAAACTCTTCAATCTGAACAGACTGAAAATACAGTGAACTGCAATGATGCACCAACAGCATGTCCCTTGCCTGGGACACCTTGGCAGCACAAACATCATATGGCACTGAGAATACATTCAATCATTGTTAATCACAGTTTCAGAAACTATCTGAGAGACTGCCCTGCTGCCTGGTGCAGGTCCAACGTAACTGTCGACCTATGGTAGCGTTAAAAATCATAAATTGCACAATACTAACAGCAGCTTATAACATGAAAGAAGTTCTGCTCACCAGTAATTCTGCTCTCAGAAACAGGGAGTGTACCTGTCACAGTCATTGCCATTGGCCCTAGGGAGCAGAAATAATACGAAACAACATTCGTCCACGAAGCACACAAATTAATTTAATGTGGCAGGTATGATAAAATCAAAACTCACCACTGACAGTGGTCTCTGAAGTGGTTGGTCCTCCAATTTCTGCAGTTGTTATTGGCCCTGAACAGCACAGTAATTTGGACAGAGCATTTATTCACTACTACTGCAATTCATTTCCAAGGAAGTGTTTAATTATAACCATCATTATCTTAGACAAATTCTTAACCAGGAATTCCTTGCACCTCAATAAGGATCAAACATGACCCATAAACTATCTCGCAGATCAGCCATAATTCACTCACTCAAATTCTGAGGTTTCCCTTTACAACAATTCCTCAGCCATGTTACCTGAAGGAACAACAATATCATTGACCTGCTCTCAGCAAACATAACATAAAATTTCACAAGTTTGAAATGTTGTTTGCTTGTGAAAGCTAATTATTAAAGGTTCTGAAACATTATTGTGACAATGTGAATGAATACACCCATCATAACTCCCAGTTTCAGAAACAATGGGATTTACCATCATCCTATTTGTTGCTGGTCCAAGGTAACAAAAAAAATGCTGCAGGGTATTAAATTACAAATTGCTCAATATTAATATCAGGTTATAAATGTGTAAGGAGATCTACTCACCTGTAATTGCTGTCACGGGAACAGATGGTACACCTGATGGCATCATTGATGCTGGCCCTAAGTAGTGGAGCAAATTTGAAACAAATATTAACCTACCCATCAAATAATTTAATTTCAGGTGAAAAGGATGCTAAAAACTGTACTCACCACTGACAGTAGTCTCTGAAGTTGTAGGTCTTCCAGTTCCTGGGAATGGTGTTGGCCCTAAAGAAAAAGGAAGAGGCTGGCTAGGGTGAACGTTGGACCCTTAGAGGATGAGAAGGGGGACTTAGTGGTAGGGGATGGGGATATGGCTGAGGTCTTGAATAACTTTTTCGTTTCTGTCTTCACGGAGGAGGACCTGAATAATTTGCCGGGTGTTAGAGATGGAAAGGTGGTAGGACTGGAGGGTCTCAATGACATTACTGTTACTAGAGAGGCGGTGCTCGACAGACTGGAGGGGCTGATTGTAGACAAGTCGCCAGGACCGGATGGAATGCATCCGAGGGTTCTGAAAGAAATGGCGGAGGTGATAGTGGATGCCTTGGTGGTTATTTTCCAGACGTCGCTGGATTCCGGGGAAGTGCCGGAAGATTGGAAAACGGCTAATGTTACGCCGTTGTTTAAGAAGGGTGCCAGGCAAAAGGCAGGGAATTATAGGCCAGTTAGTTTAACATCTGTTGTAGGTAAAATGTTAGAATCCGTCATCAAGGGGGAAATAGCGAGGCATCTTGAGAGGAATTGCTTGATAGAGCAGACGCAGCACGGTTTCGTTAAAGGGAAGTCGTGTCTGACAAATTTATTGGAGTTCTACGAGGATGTGTCTAGGGCGGTGGATAGAGGAGAGCCGGTGGATGTGGTCTTTCTTGATTTTCAGAAGGCGTTTGACAAGGTACCTCACAAGAGGTTATTGCAGAAGGTCAGGGGACATGGAGTTGGGGGTAGGGTGTTAGCGTGGATAGAGGATTGGTTATCAAATAGGAGGCAGAGAGTGGGGGTCAATGGGTGCTATTCAGATTGGCGGATGGTGACTAGTGGAGTGCCCCAGGGGTCGGTGCTGGGGCCTCAGCTATTTACCATTTATATAGATGATCTGGAGGAGGGAACCGAGTGTAGGGTGTCGAAATTTGCTGATGACACCAAGATTGGTGGAACGGCAAATTGTGCGGAGGGTGTGGAGAGCCTGCAGAAGGATCTAGATAGGCTGGGCGAATGGGCCAGGAAATGGCAAATGGAATTTAATGTTGGCAAGTGCGAGGTGGTCCACTTTGGTAGGAATAATGGTAGGAAGGGTTATTACTTAAGTGGCGAAAAACTGCAGCAGGCAACGGTGCAGAGGGACCTCGGGGTCCTTGTGCATGAGTCGCAAAAACCCAGCTTGCAGGTTCAGCAGGTGGTCAGGAAGGCGAATGGGATGCTGGCCTTCATAGCGAGGGGGATTGAATATAAAAGTAGGGAGGTCTTGCTGCGGCTGTATAGGGCATTGGTGAGGCCGCAGCTGGAGTACTGTGTGCAGTTTTGGGCGCCGTAATTACGCAAGGATATTTTAGCCTTGGAGGGAGTGCAGAGGAGGTTTACTAGGCTGATGCCGGAGTTGAGGGGGTTGAGCTATGAGGAGAGGCTGAATAAATTAGGCTTGTACTCGTTAGAGTTTAGAAGAATGAGGGGAGATCTCATTGAGACGTATAAGATGATGAATGGGATGGATAGGATAGAGGTGGAGAGACTCTTCCCGCTCAGAAAGGACAGTAGGACTAGGGGGCACAGCCTCAAGATAAAGGGGGGGCAGTTTAGAACGGAGTTGAGGAGGAACTTCTTCACTCAAAGGGTGGTGAATCTCTGGAATTCTCTGCCCGTTGAAGTGGTGGAGGCTACCTCGCCAAATATTTTTAAGACGCGGGTTGATGGGTTTTTGATAAGAGAGGGGATTAAGGGTTATGGGGAGAGGGCGGGAATGTGGAACTGAGCCACGACAGATCAGCCATGATCTTATTGAATGGCGGGGCAGGCTCGAAGGGCTAGATGGCCTACTCCTGCTCTTATTTCTTATGTTATGTTCTAAAAGTGGAATTTGTACAGAATATTTATACACTACTGCTGAAATTGCTTCCCAAGGATTTTTTTTTACCTTAGCATCATTATGTCACTCAAAGCCTCAAGTGGCAAATAGTTCCACATTTTGAAGGGAAAAGGAAGATTTCCATAAGCAAACTCTAAAATTAATCATTCCCTTCCACACATGCAGCGCTTACCATTCAGAACAGTTCCTCAACCAAGTTGCCTTCAAAAACCAGTTACTTTTCATTCAACATGGAGTCAGCAAACGTGGCATTAAATTTTCTCGAAATGATTTGGATGTTATTTGCCAGTAAAAGTTAAATTTTAAAGCTGACTAAATCATTTGTTTTCCAAAGAATAACATATGTCATTCAAAAATCCCACTGAACAACTGGCATTTCCAATCAGTAATTCGTTTTGAAATTGAAATTACTGCTTTGAATTTATTCTGTTGGAAGGAATAATTATGTCTATCTGTCTGCATATAAATTTCACCAGCAAGGTCCATCATACTGCCGAATTAAAATAAAAGGCTGCGTCATTCTGCTAATCAACAAATGAGTTGCTTTCCATTCAGCCTTTCAGTCACAAACTAACATAAGAACATAAGAACATAAGAACATAAGAAATAGGAGCAGGAGTAGGCCATCTAGCCCTTCGAGCCTGCCCCGCCATTCAATAAGATCATGGCTGATCTGTCGTGGCTCAGTTCCACTTTCCCGCCCTCTCCCCATAACCCTTAATCCCCTCTCTTATCAAGAACCCATCAACCTGCTTCTTAAAAATATTTAGCGAGGCAGCCTCCACCACTTCAACGGGCAGAGAATTCCAGAGATTCACCACCCTTTGAGTGAAGAAGTTCCTCCTCAACTCCGTTCTAAACCGCCTCCCCTTTATCTTGAGGCTGTGCCCCCTAGTCCTACTGTCTTTTTTGAGCGGGAAGAGTCTCTCCACCTCTATCCTATCCATCCCATTCATCATCTTATACGTCTCAATGAGATCTCCCCTCATTCTTCTAAACTCTAACGAGTACAAGCCTAGTTTATTCAGCCTCTCCTCATAGCTCAATCCCCTCAACTCCGGTATCAGCCTAGTAAACCTCCTCTGCACTCCCTCCAGGGCCAAAATATCCTTGCGCAGGTGCGGCGCCCAAAACTGCACACAGTACTCCAGCTGCGGCCTCACCAATGCCCTATACAGCTGCAGCAAGACCTCCCTACTTTTATATTCAATCCCCCTCGCTATGAAGGCCAGCATCCCATTCGCCTTCCTGACCACCTGCTGCACCTGCAAGCTGGGTTTTTGCGACTCATGCACAAGGACCCCGAGGTCCCTCTGCACCGTCGCCTGCTGCAGTTTTTCGCCACGTAAGTAATAGTCCTTCCTACCATTCTTCCTACCAAAGTGGACCACCTCACACTTGCCAACATTAAATTCCATTTGCCATTTCCTGGCCCATTCGCCCAGCCTATCTAGATCCTTCTGCAGACTCTCCACACCCTCCGCACAATTTGCCTTTCCCCCAATCTTGGTGTCATCAGCAAATTTCGACACCCTGCACTCGGTTCCCTCCTCCAGATCATCTATATAAATGGTAAATAGCTGAGGCCCCAGCACCGACCCCTGGGGCACCCCACTAACCACGCATTACTGTATATCTTAAATCTCCTGATGCTTTACCAATCATCACTTATGCGAATAAATGCATTTAGCAATCTAAAATCACAGCGCCAAAGTCCTAGCTCTTCAAAATGCAAATGCAAATATGTCAGATTTTAAACTGTAATTTTTGTAATTACAAAACAGAACTGCAGAATGTCAAAATCAGGATCTACCAGTGTTCATTAAAGTTTAGACAGTCTGAGTTATTACTATCTTACTAAATTCAGAAATGCTGCCATTCATGGTCTCATGCGGACATCACAGACACAACCTACATTATGATCAACAATTATATTCAATAACATAGTTCCCTTCCAAACATTATAATTGATAATGCAAGACAACTACTGTATCAGGTTGCATTTACTATTCAAATTTCTGTTCAATGTAAAGTGCTTTCAGTCTCAACATGAATATGCGTCAATGAGCAGTGAGACAAGTAAAACTCCAACATCTGCACTGAGAAGCAAATGTGTACAAAAACTGAAATAAAGCAATCACTAATTCCTACCTGTTGGTTATTTTACCATCAGGACAAAGCAAAAACAAGCACATTCAAACAAGAAGATGCTGACCAAAAGCAATATGGAACAACTCATGGTACACATTCAAACTCTTCCATCTGAATGAACTGAAAATACAGTGAACTGCAATGCACCAACAACATGTCCCTTGGCTGGGACACCTTGGCATCACAAACATCATAGGACACTGAGAATACATTGCTAACCAAAGTTTCAGAAACTATCTGAGTGACTGCCCTACTTAGGTGCAGGTCCAATGTAACTGCAGAACTATGATTGAGTTAAAAATCACAAACAGCACAAAACTAACAGCAGCTTATAACATGAAAGAAGCTCTGCTTACCAGTAATTCTGCTCTCAGAAACAGGAAGTGTGCCTGTTACAGTCATTGCCATTGGCCCTAGGGAGCAGAGATAATATGAGACAACATTAGTCCACAAAGCACACAAATTAATTTGATGTGGTGAATAAGATAAAACCAAAACTCACCACTGACGGTGATCTCTGAAGTTGTTGGTCCTCCAGTTCCTGCAGTTGTTGTTGGCCCTAAACAGCACAGAAATTGGTACAGAGTATTTATTCACTACTACTGCGATTCAATTCCAAGGAAATGTTCAATATCAGCATCCTTATGGGCCTGATTTTACAAATATGTTGCACCCGTTTTCGGGCATGAAAACTTGGTAATGTCAGACATGAGGCGAGTCCCTCGATCTGTGACTGCCTCCGTGCCCATTCCCCTTTACCAAGTGCCTAAAATGGCTGTGATCGGCACCGCGCCCAAACCAGGCGCAACGTCATTTGAAACGTATTTGCATGCATTTAAATTGTCTGAATGGGTTGGATGTCCAAACTTACTGGCATTTCCCCCTTTACCAACGCATTCGCCCATCCAGATTGTCCGCAAAGATCTGTTTCAGGCGCTCCAGCTTCTGAAGAAGATTCAGAGCTTCCAGTGGCTCCCTAACTGAGGTCGGTAGTTGCGGAGGGGGAGTGGGGGAGGGAGGTGAGTCAGATGATCTCTGTGTGGAAGGAGGGAGGTGGGTCAGAATGCTCTCTGGTGGAGGGGAAGGAGGGAAGTGGATCAGATGGATCTCTGATCGGGGGAGGAGGAAGGGGGGCAGATCACTCACTGGTGGTGGGGAAGGAGGGAGGTGGGTCAGATTGCTCTCTGGTAGGGGGAAGTGGGAAGTGGATCAGATAGCCCTCTGGTGAGAGAGGGGTTGAAGGGGGATCTACTGCCACTCTGCGTGCGATCGGTGGGGGGGAAGGGGGCAGGGGGCTGTGATCGGTCTGGGTGGCAGGAGGGGTAGGAGGTTAAGGGGGTCAGGCAATGTCTGTGGAGAACTGAGGGAGGGGGGAGCCATTATTGAGTGATGTGGCAGGGGAGCATTTTTCAAATTTTTTCCCCATTGAAGGCTCTGATCGGAGCTGCAGTGTTTCGGGCATGATAAGCCCCACCACAGGCTTCTGCAGCATCATTCAGAATCACGGCTTTTTTTTCAGGCAGAATGCATAGGAGGAGGAAGGTGGGTCAGATTACTCTCTGGTGGTGGACAGTGTGGGGGAGGAGGGACGTGGGTCAGATCGCTCTCTGAGGGTGCCTGAGAACAGGTTTACAAGTCAAGTTGGAACAGTCTCAGATTCAGCACTTCAAATTGTAAAATCAGGCCCTATCTTTGTCAAATTCTCAACAAGGAATTGCTTGCACCTTAGTAAGAAACAAATTCTGAAGAGTTCCTTCAGAGCAGTTCCTGAGACATGTTGCCTGCAGGAATAACAATATAATTGACCTGCTGTCAGTTCAGTTTCTCCACAAGTTTGAGATGCTGATTCCTGATGATAGCTCAGTTGTAGAGGTAAAAAAAATTCATTTTCGAAACAATTAAATGTCTTTACTAAAAAAAAAATCGCATTTCAGAATGAGACATATAATTCTCCCGATAATCTGCACTTTGATTTCATTTCTGTAAAAGGAATTATTTGGTCTCTATTTCCGTACAGAAATTTTACTTTTTAAGGATTATAATATTCCAGTGTCAAAACAAAAGACTACACTGACCAGAGCATTCTACAAATTGGATACTTTTGAGCTTGACTCTTCAGTCTCAGAATGAACAAGTATTATTGTGCTCCGCAAAGTATCATTGCCTTTGCCATCATCATCCATGCAAATAAGTGGATACAGCTTCCAAACTGAATGGCAGCAATTTCCTAGGTCTTCAAAATTCAAATGCATGATTCAAATGGAAGACTCTAAATTTCAATATACACCACCAAAACACAAATTCAGAAACTCAACACCAGGATTTTCCATTGCTCATTACAGGTTGGACAGTTCTGCTCATTACTATCCATTTGAATATAAATATGCTGCCACTCATATTAACAAGATTGCGTCAGCCTACATTTTGCTCAATAATCATAGCCAGTAACACTGTCCTCTTCTAAACATTGTGGTTGAAAATTCAAGACATCTACTTTATCAGGAAGCGTTTACTATTCCAATTTCTGTTCAATGAAAAGTTCTGTCAGTGTCAACATGAATATGCATCAATTAGCAATGAGGCAAGTAAAACGCCAACATGCATGTGTTTACAGTTTCTGCACTGAGAAGTAAATGTGCACAAAAACTGAAATAAAGCAATCACTAATTCCTACACATTGACCCTTTTCCCATCAGAAACTATTATCTGCACAAAGCAGAAACAAGCACATTCGACCTTAAGCAATGTGGAACAACTCAACTGGTGCATGTTTATATCATTGCATTTGAATGGACTGAAACTACAGTGAACTGCAATGATGCACCAACAACATGTCCCTTGGCTGGGTCATCTTGGCAGTGCAAATGTCGTATGACACTGAGAATGCATTCACTCATTGTGAATCCCAGTGTTGGAAATAATCTTGAGTGACTGCGCTGCTACCTGATGCAGGTACAACAAGTCTGCAGACCTGTGGCAGAGTTAAAAATCACAAACAGCACAAAACTAGCAGCAGAATATAATATGAAAGAAGCTCTGCTCACCAGTAATTCTGCTCTCAAAAACAGGAAGGGTACCTGTCACAGTCATTGCCATTGGCCCTATGGAGCAGAGATAATATCAAACAATATTAGGTCAGAAAACATGTAAATTCATTTCCTGTACCGAGTACAATAAAACTGAAACTCACCACTGATGGTGGTCTCTGAAGTGGTTGGCCCTCCAGTTCCTGCAGTTCTTGTTATCCCTAAACAGCACAGAAATTTGGACAGAGTATTTATTCACAACTACTGTAATTCATTTCCAAGGAAATGTTTAGTTATAAGCATCAATATCTTCGTCAAGTTCTTAACCAGGAATTGCTTGCACCTCAGTAAGGATCAAACATGAACCATAATTGCAGATCAGCAATAATTCCCTCACTCAAATTCTGAGGTTTCCCTTCAGAATAGTTCCTCAGCCATGTTGCCTGAAGGAATACCAATATCATTGACCTGCTCTCAGTTAAAGTTAAATTTCACGAATTTCAAATGTTGCTTGCTTATGAAAGTTAATTATTCCAGGTTCTGAAACATTATCGAGACAACGTGAACGAATACACACATCATTACTCCCAGTTTCAGAAACAATGGGATTTACTATCATCCGAGTTGATGTTCGTTCAAGGTAACAGAGAAAATACTGCAGATTATTAAATTACAAATTGCTCAATACTAATATCAGATTATAACATAATCTGGAGATATACTCACCAGTAATTGCTGTCTCAGGAACAGTTGGTACACCTGATGGAGTTATTGCTGTTGGCCCTAAGTAGTGGAGGAATTTTGAAACAATATTAATCTACCCATCAAATAAATTAATTTCAGGTGATGAGGATGCTAAAACAATACTCACCACTGACGGTAGTCTCTGAAGTTGTAGGTCTTCCAGTTCCTGTGAATGGTGTCGGCCCTAAAGAAAAGCAGAATTTGTACAGAATATTTATTCATTCATGCTGCAACTGTTTCCCAAGATTTATTCTTCATCTTCAGATCATTGTGTCAGAAAAAGCCTCCAGTGGCAAATGGTTCCGCATTGCCAAAGGAAAAGGAAAATATCCATTCGTCAGCTACAAAATTAATCATTCCCTTCCTTAACTACAGCACTTACCATTCAAAATAGTTCCTCGATCAAGTTGCCATCAAAAACCAGCTATTGTTCAGGCAATGACAAAAAATTCAACATGGAGTCAGAAATTCTTGTGGCATTAAATTTTCTCAAAATGCTTTGGATGTTATTTGCCAGTAAAGCTTAGATTTTACAGCTGACTAAATTGTTCATTTCTCAAAGAATAAAGTGCGTCATTCAAAAATCCCACTGGACAAGTGGCATTTCCGATCAGGAATTCATTATGATATTGAAATTTACGGCTTTGAATTTATTCTGTTGGAAGGAACAATTATGTCTGTCTATCTGTACATATATTTCACCAGCAAGATCTATAATGCTGCCGAACAAAAATAAAAGACCCTGTCATTCTGCAAGTCAACAAATGCGATACTTTAAGCGACCTAAAATCAACAGCACCAAAATCCTAGCTCTTCAAAATGCAAATATGTCAAATTTTAAATTTCAACATACACTTCCAAAACATCAATGCAGAATGACAAAACCAGGGTCTACCAGTGCTCATTAAAGTTTGAACAGTCTGCCTTATTACTATCTTTTTAAATTCATAAATACTGCCATTCGTGGTCTCAAGTGGACTTCAAGGACACAACCTACATTACAATTAATAATCATATTCAATAACACTGTCCTCTTACAAACATTATCATTAAAAATGCAAAACATCGACTCTATCAGGTAGCACTTAATACTCCAATTTTCCTTCAATGAAAAGCTCTGTCAATGTCAACATGAATATACATCAACAGCAGAAAGGCAAGTGAAACACCAACATGCATGTGTTTGTAGTTCTGCACTGAGAAGGAAATGTGCACAAAAACTGAAATAAAGCAATCACTAATTCCTATCTACTATCCATTTTCCCATCAGAAACTATAATCAGAACAAAGCAGAAACAAGCACATTCAAACAAGAAGATGCTTACCTAAAGCAAACTGGAACAACTCAATTGGTACACATTCAAACCCTTCCATCTGAATGGACTGAAAATACAGTGAACTGCAATGGTGCACCAAAAACATGTCCCTTCGCTGGGACAACCTGGCATCACAAACATCGTATGACACTAAGAATACATTCACTCATTGTGACTCCCAGTGTCAGAAACAATCTGAGTGACTGTCCTGCAGCTGGTGTTGGTCCAATGTAAATGCAGACATGTGGAAGAGTTAAAAATCACAAAGCAGTAGATTAACAGCATCTTATAGCATGAAGATACTGCTCACCAGTAATTCTGCTCTCAGAAACAGGAAGTGTACCTGTCACAGTCATTGCCATTGGCCCTAGGGAGCAGAGATAAAATGAAACAAGATTAGTCCACGAAGTACCCAAATTAATTTGATGTGGTGAATACAATAATACCCAAACTCACCACTGATGGTGGTCTCTGAAGTTGTTGGTCCTCCAGTTCCCGCAGTTGTTGTTGGCCCTAAACAGCACGGAAATTTGGACAGAGTGTTTTTTCACTACTACTGTAATTCATTTCCAAGGAAATGTTTAGTTGTAAGCATCATTATCTTAGTCAAATTCTTAACCAGGAATTGCTTGCACCTCAGTAAGGATCAAACATGAACCATAAACTATCTCACAGATCAGCAACAAATCCCTCACTCAAATCCTGAGGTTTCCCTTCAGAATAACTCAACTCAACATGTTGAGTTGAGGAACAGGGAGAGAGTGCAGATTAACATGTGGCTGCAGGGATGGTATAGGAGAGGGTTTCATTTACTTGGATAATTGGAGCACATTCTGGGGAAGGTGGGACCAGTACAAACAGGACGGTTTGCACCTGAACCAGAGGGGCACGAATATCCTGGGAGGAAAATTTGCATCGGCCCTTGGGGGTAGGGGGGGTGGTGGTGGTGGTTTAATCTAATTTGTCAGAGGGATGGGAAAATGAGATGGAGTCCAAAAGGCAGTGTTGAGGGTCACGAGGTACTGAGGAAGGTATCAAGGTCGCAGGAGCGTACAGGCAGACAAGATGGTTCGTTGAAGTGTATCTACTTCAATGCAAGGAGCATCAGGAATAAGGTAGGTGAACTTGGAGCGTGGATTGGTACTTGGGACTATGATGTTTTGGCCATTACGGAGGCATGGTTAGAACAGGGACAGGAATGGCTGCTGGCAGTTCCAGGGCATAGATGTTTCAGTTAAAGTGGGGAAGGCAGTAAAAGAGGTGGAGGAGTAGCATTGTTAATCAAGAATAGTTTAACAGCTGCTGAAAGGCATTTCGAGGGTGATCCGCCTACTGAGGTAATATGGGCTGAAGTTAGAAATAGGAAAGGATCGGTCACGTTGTTAGAAGTTTTTCTACGGGCCCCCAAATAGTAATGGAGATGTGGAGGAGGAAATGGCAAAGCAGACTATGGATAGTTGTAGGTCACAGGTTAGTTATCATGGGTGATTTTAACTTTCCAAATATTGATTAGAACATTTGTAGGTTGAATAGTTCGGATGGGATACTTTTTGTACAGTGTGTACAGTTTCATGATACAATATGTGGATAAGCTGACAAGAGGTGGGGCCACATTGGACTTGGTACTGGGTGATGAACTGGACCAAGTGTTAGATTTGTTTGTGGGAGAGCACTTTGGAGATAGTGAGCACAATTCAGCGTCCTTCATTATTACAATGGAGAGGGATAGGGTCACACGGCAGGGCAAGGTTTATAATTGGGGCAGGGGTAGTTATGATGCAATTAGGCAAGAATTAGGGAGCATAAGATGAGAACAGAAACTGTCAGGTATGGGCACAAACCAAAAATGGAGCTTTTTCAAGGAACAAACGATACATGTCCTTGATGGTTATGTCCCTGGCAGGCAGGGAGGAAACAGCCCACAAAGGAGGTTGAATGTCTTGTCAAGAGGAAAAAGTAAGCATATGTAAGGATAAAAAAAACAAGGTTCAGTTGGGTCGCTTGAGGGTTACAAGGTAGCTAGGAATGAGTTAAAGAAGGGATTTAGGAGAGCTAGGAGAGGGCATGAGAAGTCCTTAGCGGGACAGATAAAAGAAAAGTCCGAGGCTTTTTACTCTTACGTGAGAAATAAAAGAATGACAGGGTGAAGTTAGGGCCAGTCAAGAATAGTAGTGGGAACTTGTGCATGGAGTCAGAAGAGATAGGTGAGGCGTTGAATGAATACTTTTCTTCAGTGTTCACTAAGAAGAGGGGCCATGTTTTTGAGGAGCAGTGCGTGATACAGGCTGATAGGATGGAGGAGGTAGATGTTCTGAGGGAAGATGTATTAGCAATTTTGAAAAACCTGAGGGTCGAAAAGTCCCCTGGGCCAGATGGGATACATCCTAGGATACTTTGGGAGGCAAGGGATGAGATTGCGGAGACTTTAGCTTTGATCTTTGGGTCCTCACTGTCCACGGGGATTGTGCCAGAGAACTAGAAAGTGGTGAATGTTGTTCCTCTCTTCAAGAAATGAAACAGGAATGACCCTGGTAATTATAGGCCAGTTAGCCTTACTTCGGTGGTTGGTAAGTTAATGGAAAGGGTCCTGAGAGATAGGATTTATGACTATTTGGAAAGATTGTTTTATCCAGGATAATCAGCATGGTTTCATGAGGGGGAAGTCCTGCCTCACAAATTTGATTGAAATCTTTGAGGGGGTAACTAAGTGTGTAGATGAAGGTAGAGCAGTTGATGTCACATACATGGATTTTAGTAAGGCGTTTGATAAGGTTCCCCATGGTCGGCTCATGAAGAAGGTAAGGTGGTGTGGGATGGAAGGAAATTTGACTGACTGGATAAATAACTGGCTGTCTCATAGAAAACAGAGGGTAGTGGTGGAAGGAAAATTTTCAGACTGGAGGCCAGTTAGCAGTGGTGTACCACAGGGGTCAGTGCTGGGTCTTCTGCTATTTGTGATTTTTATCAATGACTTGAATGTGGGGGCTGAAGGGTGGGTTAGTAAATTTGCTGACGACACCAAGATTAGTGGAGTAGTGGATGAGGTGGAGGGCTCTTTCGGCTGCAAAGAGACATTGATAGGATGCAGAGCTGGGCTGAAAAGTGGCAGATGGAGTTTAACCCTGATAAGTGTGAGGTGATTCATTTTGGTAGGACAAACTTGAATGCAGATTACAGGGTCAATGGCAGAGTTCTGAACAATGTGGAGGAACAGAGAGATCTTGGGGTTCATATGCACAGATCTCTGAAGGTTGCCATCAAGTGGATAGAGCCGTGAAGAAGGCTTATAGTGTGTTAGCATTTATTAACAGGAAGCTTGCGTTTAAGAGCTGTAGGATTATGCTGAAAATATACTAGACATTGGTGAGACCACATTTGGAATATTGTGTTCAGTTCTGGTCACCTCACTATAAGAAGGATGTGGAAGCATTGGAGAGAGTGCAGAGGAGATTTACCAGGATGCTGCCTGGATTGGAGGGTAGGTCTTATGAGGAAAGGTTGAGGGAGCTCGGGCTTTTCTCTTTAGAGCAAAGGAGGATGAGAGGCAACCTAATAGAAGTTCATAAGATGATGAGGGGGATAGACAGAGTGGACGTGCAGAGACTATTTCTCAGGTAGATGTAGCTGTTACTAGGGGGCATAACTATAAGGTTCATGGTGGGAGATATAGGAGGGATGACCGAGGTAGGTTCTTCACAGAGAGTAGTTGGGATGTGGAATGCACTGCCTGCTGTGATAGTGGAGTCGGACACTTTAGGAACTTTCAAGCGGTTATTGGATAGGCACGTGGAGCACACCAGAATTATAGGGAATGGGATAGCTTGATCTTGGGTTTGGACATAGGTCAACACAACACTGAGGGCTGAAGGGCCTGTACTATGCTGTACTGTTCTAAGTTCTATGTTCTATGTAACAGTTCCTCAGCTATGTTGCCTGAAGGAATAAAAATATGATTGATCCGCTCTCAGCAAACACAACAATAAATTTCACAGGTTTTGAGTGTTGTTTCCTTGTGAAAGCTAATTATTAAAGGTTCTGAAATATTATTGTGACAACGTGAATGAATACACCCATCATTATTCCTCATTTCAGTAACAATGGGAGTTACTATCATCCGAGTTGGTGCTGGTCCAGAAAAAATGCTGCAGAGTATTAAATTACAAATGGCTCATCATTAATACCAGGTTATAATGTATAAGGAGATCTACTCACCAGTAATTGCTGTCTGGGGAACAGTTGGTACACCTGATGGGGTCATTGCTGTTGGCCCTATGTAATCGAGCAAATTTGAAACAATGTTAATCTATCAATCAAATAAATTAATTTCAGGTGACAAGGGTGCCAAAAACAATACTCACTACTGACTGTAATCGCAGAAGTTGTAGGTCTTCCAGTTCCTGTGATTGGTGTCAGCCCTAAAGAAAAGTGGAATTTGTACGGAATATTCATTCATTACTGCTGCAACTGTTTCCCAAGGTTTTTTGTTCATCTTAGCATCAGTATGTCAGCCAAAGCTTCAAGTGACAATTAGTTCCACATTGGTAAGGCGAAAAGGAAAATATCTATACGCAAACTACAGAACTAATCATTCCCTTCCACAAATGCAGCACTTACTATTCAGAACAAGTCATCAACCAAGTTGCCTTCAAATACCAGCTACTTTTCAGGCAATTACAAAAAATTCAACATGGAGTCAGCAAATGTGGCATTAAATTTTCTCAAAATGATTTGGATGTTATTTGCCAGTGAAAGTGAAATTTTAAAGCTCACTAAATCGTTTATTTCCCAAAGAATAAAGTGTGTCATTCAAAAATCCCACTGAACAAGTGGTATTTCCGAGCAGGATTTCATTACGATATTGAAAATTATTGCTTTGAATTTATTCTGTTGGAAGGAATAATTATGTCTGTCTGTTTGCATATAAATTTCACCAGCAAGGTTTATCACACTGCCAAATCAATATAAAAGACTCAGTCATTCTGCAGATCTACAAATGAGATACTTTCCAGTCAGCCTTTCAGCCACAGACCAAACATGTTATTGTACATTTTATTCATGTGAATAAATGCATTTGGCTACCTAAAATTAATAGCACCAATATCCTGGCTCTTCAAAATGCAAATACAAATATGTCAAATTTTAAATTTCAATATACACTTCCAAAACAGAAATGCAGATTGTCAAAATCAGGATCTACCAGTGCTCATTAAACTTTGGACAGTCTGCCGTATTACTATCTTTTTAAATTCAGAAATGCTGTCATTCATAGTCTCAAGCTGACTTCAGGGTCACCTCACAGAGCTTGCATTATAATCAGTAATCATATTTAATACCACCATTGTCTTCTAAAAATTATAATTGACAATGTCAAACAACAATGAAGCAAGTAAAACACCAATATGCATTTGTTTACAGTTTCTGCACTGAGAAGTAAATTATAAAAAACTGAAATAAAGCAATTACTAATTCCTATCCCTTGACCATTTTTCCATCAAAAAATATTATCAGTGTAAAGGAGAAAGAAGCACATTCAACCAAGATGTTGCTTACCACATGCAATGTGGAGCAACTCAACTGGTATACATTGAGTATACACTTCCATCTGAATAGACTGAAAATATAGTGAACTGCAATGACACACCAACATCAGGTCCCTCACCTGGGACACCTTGGCAGCGCAAACATCATATGACACTGAGAATTCATTCAATCATTGTTAATTCCAATTTCGGAAACAGCCTGAGTGACTGTAAAGGAGCTAAAAATCACAAATAGCACAAAACTAACAGCAGCTTATAATACAAAAGAAGCTCTGCTCACCAGTAATTTTGCTCACAGAACCAGGAAGTGTACCTGTCACAGTCATTGTTGTTGGCCCCAGGGAGCAGAGATAACATGAAAGAATACTTGTGCATGAAGCATACAATTTAATTTGATGTGGCAAGTACGATAAAACCAAAACTCACTACTGACAGTGGTCTCTGAAGTTGTTGGTCCTTCAGTTCCTGCAGTTGTTCTTAGCCCTCAACACAGAAATTTGGACAGAGTATTTATTCATTAATACTGCAAATCATTTCCAAGGAAATGTTTTGATGTACACACCATTACATGAATCAATTTATCAAGAAGGAATTGCTTGCACATAAGCAAGGAACAAACAACAAACCGAACTAATTTAGAATATCAGCAATAATTCCCTCACTCAAATTCTGAGGTTTCCTTTCAAAATCATTCCTCAGCTGTGTTGCCTGAAGGAATGACAATATAATTGACCTGCTATCAGTAAACATTACACCAAATTTCATAACAAGTTTGAAATATTGTTTGCTTGTGAAAGCTAATTACCAAAGGTTCTGAAAAATTATGAATCTTTGAAACATAAAAAAATGCATTTTTTAAATTCTCACTGAAAATCTTCCAATTCTGATCAATAATATGTCAATTTCTCTATAATCTGTACTTTGCTTTCATCTATTTTGATGAAATTATTTTGACTGTCTTTCTGTAAAGGAATTTCATGTTTAAGGATGATAATATACCAGAATCAAAACAGAAGACTACACTGATTTCTGCATTCTACAATTAAGATACTTTCCAGCCTGACCCTTCACTCTCAGAATTCTTGTGCTCCTCAAAGCGTCAGTTGCTTTACCCATCATCATTCATGCAAATAAAGGGATATAGCTTCTAAAATGAATTTCTTAAGACTTCAAAATGCAAACACAAGAATCAAATAAACAGACTTTAAAGTTCAATATACGCTTCCAAAACTTATATACAGCATTCAAATCCCTGCTCCTCCATTGCTCAATAGATTTCAGATTGACTTTCCTATCTGCATCTTAGTTTAATTTAATGATTTTGCCAAAAATTCTCATAACAGGCAACAGCGACACATACGGCAGTGTCCATTATAATCAACAAAATTGTTCAATAGCAGGGTTCTCATCTGAACATTCAATTGATAATGCCAGATATCAACTATCTCAGCTAATATTCACTTTTCCAATACCTCTTCAATGTACAATTCTATCAGTCTCAACATAAATACGCCTCAATGCACAGTGAGGCAATTGAAACACCAACATGTTTGTGCTCAAGGGTATATCTTTACACAGACTACAAAATTAATAATTCTCTTCCATGCAGCAGTACCATTCAGACCAGTTCCTCAACCCAGTTGCCTACAAAAATCAGTTACGTTTCAGGCAATAACAATATAAATGATCTTATGTCAATAAATACATCATTAGCTTTTCCAGGCAAGATTGAGGTGTTACTTGCCAGTTAAAGTTAAATTTTAAGGTTACTGAATGATTTGTCCTCCAAAGAATTAAGGGTGTAATTCAAGAAACTCACTGCATATGTGGTGTTTCTGATCAATAATTCACCAATCTCTCAGTAATGATTTCTTTGTTTTATTCTGTTTTGAAGGAATAATTTTGTCTGTCTTCCCAACTACAAACTGCATATGCCCTGAACATCAACACAAAAGACTCATTCGATTACAGAATTCTACAAATAAGATGCTTTGAAGTACATCCTTTTGGTCTCAAGAAAAACAAGTATCAAAAAAATCATAGAAATCCTACAGTACGTAAAGAGGCCATTCAGCCCATTGAGTCCACACCGACCACAATTCCACCCACGCCCTACCCCCAAATCCCTACACATTTCACCCACTAATCCACCAGGATTAAAGGCAAAGTAAATAGGAATCAGGATTAAAGGCAAAGCAAATAGGAACCTTGGTTCTCAAGGGAGATTGAAACACTGATTAAGAGGAAGACAGAGTTGTATGTAATGTACAGGCAGCAAGGAACAGATCAGAACGTCGAGGAGTATAAAAAGTACAAGAAGTTACTTAAGAGGGAAATCAGGAGGGCTAAAAGAAGATATGAGGTTGCTTAGGCAGACAGAGTGAAGGAAAATCCAAAGAGCTTCTATAGGTATGTAAGGAGCAAAAGGACACTGAGGGATAAAATTGGTCCTCTTGAAGACCAGAGTGGTAGACTGTGTATGGAACCAAAAGAGATGGGGGAGACACTAAATGGGTTTTTTGCATCCGTATTTATTGCGGAAACGGACATGGAGTCTATGGAAATGGGGCAAACAGGTAGGGAGGTCATGGAACCTTTACAGATCACAGGGGAGAGGGTGCTGGCAATCTTGAGGCAAATCAGCATGGATAAATCCCCAGGACTGGACAGGGTATTCCCACGGACCTTGAGGGAGGCTAGTGTTGAACTTGTAGGGGCCCTGGCAGACATATTTAAAATGTCAGTATGCACGGGAGAGGTGCCGGATAATTGGAGGGTGGCTCATGTTATTCCGTTGTTTAAAAAAAGGTTCCAAAAGAAATCTGGGAAATTATAGGCCAGTAAGTTTGATGTCAGTGGTAGGCAAGTTATTGGAAAGTGTGATAAGGAATAGGATCTACAAATATTTGGATAGACAGGGACTTATTAGGCAGAGTCAACATGGCTTTGTGCATGGTAGGTCATGTTTTTACCAATCTATTAGAGGTTTTCGAGGAGGTTACCAGGAAAGTGGATGAAGGGAAGGGGGTGGATGTTGTCTACCTGGATTTCAGCAAGGCCTTTGATAAGGTCCCTCATGGGAGATTAGATAGGAAGGTTCAGTCGCTAAGTATACATGGGGAGGTAGTAAATTGGATTAGACACTGGCTCAATGGAAGGAACCAGAGAGTGGTTGTGGAGGATTGCTTCTCTGAGTGGAGGCCTGTGACGAGTGGTGTGCCGCAGGGATCAATGTTAGATCCATTGTTGTTTGTCATCTTTACCAATGATCCGGAAGATAATGTGGTAAATTGGATCAGCAAATTTGCTGATGATACAAAGATTGGAGGTGTAGTGGACAGCGAGGAAGGTTTTCAAAGCTTGCAGAGGGATTTGGACCAACTAGAAAAATGGGCTGAAAAATGGCAAATGGAATTTAACCCAGACAAGTGTGGGGTATTGCACATTGGAAGGACAAACCGAAGTAGAACGTACAGGCCAAATGGTAGGACTCTGAAGAGTGCAGTAGAACAGAGGGATCTGGGAATACAGGTACAGAATTCCCTAAAAGTGACATTACAGGTGGATAGGGTCGTAAAGAGTGCTTCTGGTACATTGGCCTTTATAAATCGGGGTATCAAGTATAAAAGTTGGAGTGTTATGGTAAGGTTGTATAAGGCATTGGTGAGGCCGAATATAGAGTATTGGTCATCATTGGTCATCTAGTTACAGGAAGGATGTAAATAAGGTTGAAAGAGTGCAGAGAAGGTTCACAAGGCTGTTGCGGGACTTGAGAAGCTGAGTTACAGAGAGAGATTGAATAGGTTAGGACTTTATTCCCTGGAGCGTAGAAGAATGAGGGGAGATTTGATAGAGATCTATAAGATTTTAATGGATATAGATAAAGTGAATGCAAGCAGGCTTTTTCCACTGAGGCTAGAGGAGAAAAAAAAAACAGAGGACATGGGTTAAGGGTGAAAGGAGAAAAGTTTAAAGGGAATATTATGGGGGATTCTTCATGCAGAGAGTGGTGGGAGTGTGGAATGAACTGTCGGATAAAGTGGTTCATGAATGAGAGGGGTGTGGAGGGATATGGTCCGAGTGCAGGTCAGTGGGACTAGGCAAAAAATGGTTCAGCACAGATAAGAAGGGCCAAAAGGCCTGTTTCTGAGCTGTAATTTTCTATGGTTCTAATCCCTTTAACCTACACACCTCAGGAAACTAAGGGGCAATTTTTAGCACGGCTAATCAACCTAGCCCACACATTTTTGGACTGTAGGAGGAAACCAGAGCACCCAGAGGAAACCCACACAGACACAAGGAGAATGTGCAAATTCCACACAGACAGTGACCCAAGCTAGGAATCAAACCCAGGTCGCTGGAGCTGTGAAGCAGCAGTGCTAACCACTGTGCTACCGTGCCACTGTAATCCTCAAAGGTTCTGTTGTCTTACCTGTCTTCATTTATGTGAATAAGTGGATTTAAACTAATATTAAAGACAGCAATCTCCGCGGTCTTCAAAATGCTGAAGTTAAATCCAATTATGTTTGAGTATATTTGATTCCAAAACAGAGGTACAGACTGTTGGTCCCTGGATTCTTCTTTGCTGAATAACGTTTGAACAGTCTACCCTATTAGTTTGGTATCTCCATTTAATTCAAACATGTTCATATTAATGCTCTCAAACCGGCAACAGGCACACATTGGGCCGTTTTTAAGGCTTACAGCTTGGAAACAGGCCCTTTGGCCCAACTTGTCCATGCCATCCAGTTTTTACTAAGCTAGTCCCAATTTCCCGCATTTGGCCCATACTCCTCTGTACCCATCTTACCTATATAACTGTCTAAATGCTTTATAAAAGACAAATTTGTAGCTGCCTCTGCTCCTGCCTCTGGCAGCTCATTCCAGACACTCACCACCCTCTGAGTGAAAAAAAATGCCCCTCCGCTTCCTTTCATATTTCTCCCCTCTCACCTAAACCAATGCCCTCTAGTTTTAGACTCCTCTACCTTTGAGAAAAGATGTTGATATCTATCTTACGTATGCCCCTCATTAATTTCTCGACCTCTATAAGGTCATCCCGAAGCCTCCTACAATGCAGGAGAGTCTATCCAGCCTCTCCTTACAAGTCAAACCATCAAGTCGCGGTAGCTTCCTACTAAATCTTCTCTGCAGTCTTTCTAGTTCAATAATATCCTTTCTATAATAGGATGACCAGAACTGTATTCCAAGTGTGGCCTTACTAATGTCTTGTACAACTCCAACAAGATGTCCCAACTCCTGATTTCAATATTCTGACTAATGAAACAAAGTATGCTGAATGCCTTCATCACCAGCCTGTCCATCTGTGACTCCACTTTCAAGGAGCTATGAACCTGTACTCCCACACCTCTTTGTACTATAACTCTCTCCAAAGCCCTACCATTAATTGAGTAGGTCCTACCCCGATGCAATCTACCAAAATGCATCACCTCACAATAATCTAAATTAAACTCCATTTGCCATTTATCGGTGCATAGGTCCAATTGATCAAGATCTTGTTGCAAACCTCGATAACCTTCTTCACTGTCCACTATGCCACCAATCTTGGTGTCATCTGGAAACTTCCTGACCATGCCTCCTAAATTCTCAATAGCACTGTCATCTTCCAAACGTTATAATTCATAATCACAGACATCCACTCTATCAGATAACATTCACTTTTCAAATTTCTGGTCAATGAAAAGCTCTTTCAGTTGCAACATAAATGTGTGTCAATAGCACTGAGGCAAGTAAAACATGCCTGTGCTCACAGTTTCTAATTCAGAGAACAAAATTTGTTCAAAAGCAGAAATAAAGTATTCATTAATTCCAATCTTTTGACCATTTTCCCATCAGAAACGATTATCAGTACAAAGGAGAAAGTAGAACATTCAATCAAGACAATACTTACCAATCAAGGAAATATGGACTGAAAATACAGTGAACTGCAATGTGCCAACAATACATCCCTTTACCAATAATCATAGTTTCAGAAATGGTAGGAGTGAGTATCTCTGTGGTTGATGCTGGTCCTATTGAAAATTATTGAATCACAGTAGCTCTAAATTAACTTAGGTTCTAATGTGAAAAAATCTCTCCTCACCTGAAATTTCAGGCTCAACAGGAAGATGTATAATTGATTCAGAAGATATTGCAGGCAGGAGTGGAACTATGAAACAATATTAATTCATTGATCCCTGAAATTAAGGTAATGTGATATACAAGATAGAAACAATACCCACTCGGGAAGAGGTGAAGTGAACTGGCCTGGCAGTTATTTGTTCTGCTGGTTCTAAATAACAGAGAAAATGGTGCACTTGGTGCAATTAATTTCCAAGATATTGCTTACATATTAGCATCATTAAGTTATGGTGCATTTGTATTGTCATTCAACTCATAATTCAAAGAGCTAAAATAATGCTCTCACAACCCAGATTAGAAACATACCAAGGGAAGTAAAAATCCATCAGGTTCATTCATGCCCTTTTGACAAAGAAATCTATCATCCTTATCTGGTCTGGCCTGCATGGGTCTCCAGACCCACAGCAATGTGGCTGACTTTTGACTGCTTCTATGAAGAACTGGAAAATCACTCAGTTTAGGGACAATTAGGAATGGGCAATAAATGTTGACTCAGCTAGCAATGCCCACATCCCATGAACGAAAGAGGTCAGATGAAGGAGCAAATTAGAAAGACTACTACAATGGCAAATGTTATAGTTGATCCCTTTAAGGGGCATTCACTGGGAGTGTCATGTGACCCAATCACCCAATGCGAACAAGCAAATGATCTTGGTGCAGAGTACAGGCTTTTACAACCAGAGTAGCTCCTAAAGCTGAATATGTTATCATTGTGATATCACTCCGCATATTTATCTGCTTGTAAATAAACCATCACAGTCCATTATATGATAACTAGTGGTTGCCAATCTTTTCAATTACTACTGAGGTAAAACAGAGCAACTCTGTTTGTGGAGAGGAATTCAAAGAGAACGCTGTTGCAAGAAACTGAAGAGTGAATCAGATAATTCAAAGCCTGAAAAAGAGGGAGCAGGTATGCCTCCCTTTTGGGAAGCTAGAAGGCTTTCACGCAATCACTGACAATTGGGTACAGTATATACGAGGTTGGATACATTTGTTTTAGGGCTAATGGAATAGAGGGGAGGATGAGATGAAAGTCATTTTACTTATTGCATGTGGGATCCAGATGTATAACTTGATCTAAGTTTAACATACCCAGATGTTCCTGACACAAATATACTTGAAGAGCTTATTGAACTATCAAAGGGGCATTAGTACCCCAAAACCTCGATAATCCTGCAAAGTTTAACTCAATGGTGAACGATCCAGGGAGGCCATTGCAGCCTTCATAACAAGATTAAAGTGTATTGGAGAGCACCGTGGCTTGAGGTCAGCATAAAATGGTATGTCAAGAGATCAATTAGCATGAGGTGTAAATAATGCTGCTTTACAAAGGAAAGTGTTGGGCTGAGTCTTTGACTTTTAAGAAGGTGCTAAAAATGACCTTAGCGATCAAGTGATGAGAAAGGAGCCCAGGAGTTACAAAGTGAGGAAAGCATCAAGTGGCAAATCATGAGTGATAATCAAGGACGCCCGATCAAGCTTAAGAGTGAGTTGAATGCAGAGCACGATGAATCACTAATGTTAGGAATGGGTTAATAGACCGTCCATTAAGTCCTAATTTGATGTTCATTATTCAATAGAAGCCACTGATATATAAAGAGGGTACACGTGACACTGGATGTTGGTAAAAGATTGTAATGTGGAGTTGGATCAATGAAATAAAAGTAGTTTATGAAGAAGCAGAACTTGTGTCTCCTTTACTGAACTGCAACTGATAAGCTCAAACAGTTGTAGCAGAGAATGGTTGTAGGTTCCAAGTAAAGGGTTAGTAAATTGGGTCTCACGAATTGTGATGGCCAGGAAGATCACTGTCCTGTGAAAAGTGCAAATTAATGAAGAAATACATAGATGGCATGGTGGCAATGGTTAGCACTGCTGCGTCACAGTGCTCGGGATATAGGTTCGATTCCTGGCTTGGGTCACTGTCTGTGTAGAGTCTGTGAATTCTCCCTGTCCCTGGCGGGTTTCCTCCCACAGTCTGAAAGACATGTCAGTTTGGCAAATTTTCTGTCAGTGTACAGAACAGGCGCCAGAGTGTGGTGATTAGGGGATTTTCATAACAACTTCATTGCTGTGTTTAATGTAAGCCTATGTTTAACACAAGTAATTAAATCATTGGCTGTTGGGATGGGTCCCATTTCTTGAAGTGTTATTGCCTGATCCTATTATGCCAGCAAATAGTGTTGTTTTATTCAAGGGATGAGTGGTTGATCAGTTAGGTAAAGTGGTAGGCCAAATGCTGCAACCAATGAAACAGAGGAAAGTGGGACACAGATTCTAGAGTCCTCATGAGAGGAGTTCAAACAAAACTACTTCTACAACCCTTCAACCAATTGAGCTATGTCACTTCCAGAGAAAGTCCTCTGACAGTCTAAGTGTTTCTCAGTACTAATATTTGAAAATTGTGTAAACTAATCAAGCATTTATTTAGAGGGGAGGGATGTAGTAGCAGGCACCTTTAAGGGGTGTACACTGGGAGGGTCATGTGACCTGATTGCCAAAATCCTCATACTCATTCCCCATTGGGCAGAGTGTGCTGGCTTTTGCAGTCAGTAGATTTTAGAGCTACTAACCAATGGTCATCAATCCTTCCAATTACTTCAGTAAGGAACAGAACAATATCTATTTAGACACAAAATAACCTATCAATAATTTCTTCCCACAAATGCAGACCAGTTCCACATGACAAAACTTCCATGAAGAACTTTTTGAGTGTTTACACACCAGTCCTAACCCTTTGCTACACTGACACTGTCTGGTGATTCAGTTAGTGGCTTCTCAGGGTAATTGACAAATTGACATTGAATGTTTCCAATATGAGAAGTGTAATAACACAGTCTTTGGCTTATAGGGAACAGAGCTTCAATATCGTCTGGGTTGGAAATTGATGGTACATTTTGATTGAACCACGGAGACCATTCACCATGGCAGGCCTCCTCTGTAACTGAGAAGGACAATATTTGAGGCTTTTTGAGAAGCAAATATAAATGGCAAGGCAACACTTATAAAATAACACAAAATAGAAATACTGGAAAAAGTAACAGTCAATGATAATGCATATGCACAGGCTAAGACTCTTAATATCAAGGGGAGACGTATCATAAGAAGTGAGCAGCAAACTTGGATTCAGGTGAAGTGGACATCCAACTATTTTTACCTTGGGTGTCCCGTGGGAACCTATTCAGCTCCACTACCAGACCAGTGGGAGAGTAGCTACACAAGGATGTAGTTGGGGACATTTGGCCATAGTGCTCATGGATCAGTAATGGAACTTGATCTCAGAACTTTTTGAAGTGAGAATGCAACATGTGAGCTCAAGCCAAGTGAATTTTCATGGAGTAGGAGTTAAGCTATAACTACATTCTTGTGTTAAATCACTTGATAATATTTAATGAAAGAGAAAACCACATACCAGTTATGGAAGGGACAGCAGAAGTAATTGTGGTGGTTGTCTCTGTTGTTGTTTCTTTGGAAATAAAACAAATGCATTCATAAACAATTCACCCAACTTAATTTAGGACAGTATGTGTTTCAACATCAGTTAATAAGACACACAAATTAAAATTATACTAACTTGTTTAGATACAATTTCCATGTATTCTAAGATACTGTCCACATATTGGGATATGCAATCCATTACATGATTTAATTGCTCTTTACATGATCTAATTAATTAAGACAGGATTGGCTGATTTTAATGTTTTTAGTTTGGGGAAGAAGAGTATTTTGATTTTGTTTTTGAAATAAGTCATAATGAGCTTGTTTCATTATTTAGGCCTTTCAGCACTTCCTTCTAGCTAATAAACTAATTCACTGGAAGAGCAAGGGAAAGGAATTTCATTAACAAAGAGCTAAAGTTGTGAGTACAGAATTTGTATCATAGGCTTTGCTATAAAGTACTGCAGGATATCTTCATTCACCAGTTGCAGAGCCAGTTGTACTAGCACTGTTCCAATTGTTCATTGCGAATAATGTTAACAACATGCAAAATGACAACCTCCAATTCAATTTCTAAACTACTCTTTAAGGATTTCACCAGAAGGCAATGTGACATATGTTGAGCAAGAAATATTATATATAAAAAACAGAATTATTTGACATTCTCCCAAACAATAATGGATCAAGATCTGAGGATATGGTAATAATGGGTTTGCACTGAGCAGAAGCTCCCAGTGTACACTTCTGTTAAATGAACTGCTAATGCACATTGAAAAAGCGCAGCACTCACCAGGTGTTGTGGTTGGCACTGTTGTTGTCATTATTTTTTCTGAAGAAAACAAAAGCACGCAGAACTGAATTGAGAGAGTATTGAGTTTTATCATCATTCAACATGTACAGAAAAGTATTTTGAATCTATTGCAAAAAACACTCAATCACACTATAACCAGCCATAATACTTAAGAACGTAAATATGAGTAGGAGTAGACCATTAAGCCACTTGAGCCTGATCTGTCTTTTAATAAGATTATGGTTAATCTGATTGAGGTTTTAACTCCACCTTCCTGGCTGATTCCCCCCTCCTCCCCCACCCCATGACCCGCAACTCTTTTTTAATTCATAAATGTGCCTACCTCAGCTAGAATATATTCAATGACCTAGCCTCCACAGCTCACTTGGGTTGAGAATTCCTAAGATCAATGACCCACTGAGAAATTCCTCCTCAAGTGCATTTTGATTGCAAGGCACATTGTTTTGAAATTGCATCCCTTTCTAATTTCCCCCAAGAGGGGAAATATCCTCTCAGCAAATCCACCCTCAAAATCATGAATAAACTCAGCAGGTCTGGCAGGACTTCGGAGAAAGAAACAAAGTTAATGTTTTGAGTTCATACGACCCTTCTACAGAATTCTGCACAGATGCTTCCAAATTGATAAGTTTATCCAGCATTTTCTGTGGATAAACTGCCCTGGAGTTCTAGCTTCTGCTGTATTTTGCTTTTACACCCCTCAATCCAATCAGCTTCAATAAGATCAACTGTTATTCTTCCAAAATCAAATTAGTATTAGCCTAACCGATTCAAACTTTCCTCTCAAGCCAATTCCTTATTCCAGAAATTAACCATAGTGAATGTTCTCTATGCAAGCATATTCCACCTTAAATAAAGAGACCGAAACCCAGAGTACTACACAGGGTTTTATCATACCAGTGCCCTACAGATTCTAGCAAATACTTCCATATTTTTAAAGAACATCCCATTGCAGAAAAGATCAGCATTCAATTTGTCTTCCGAATTACTGGCATGCTAACATTCATGTGATTCATGTACAAGGACTGCCAAATCCCTTTGTATCACAACATCTTAAAGACAGGATCCATTGAAATGATATTTTGCTTTCTTATTTTTCCTTCAAAAGTGGACATTTTCTTACATTATATCCCATCTTCAAAAATGTTGCTTATTCACTTAACATATCTAGATACCTTTGCAGACTTGGTGGAATCTTATGTTCCGGAGACCAAGCTTAGTGGCAGGAGCAGAAGTCAAAAGTGACTTCTGTTAAATAGTAGATGGCTGAAAATACAAGACCTTGCGCTGTTCAGTTCATTAATTATGCATCTGCCAGGAGCGTGTCAGATCTTGCAATTGGTTGAGCAATAAGTGCCCACCCTGCCTGTCATTATCTGATAGACTCCAACATCCAGGCGCCATATTTAAATAGCAGCTGGGCAGCTTTTCATTCTTCCACTCTACTCCTCGAGTCCTCTCCCACAGTCCGGAGTTGTTCCTTGGTCTCACCCCTCTCCTATAACATGTCTTAGCATAGCTTGTGCTACAGACAGTTGATATCTCTGTGGCAGAGTAAAACGAAGGTGACCTCAGAGTCCAGGTGAAATAGTCAGGTCCATGCCACGTATGTATACTCATGAAAGTGAAAGACCTGCTGACGGGGTGCTTAATTTGGATAAGGCAACAAGATTCAAGTGTATTGGTCATTTACTGACAATTCATGAAGTTCCCAACATAGTTCCATGTGACACCTGGCCCATCATGAAGCCATCATGAAAGCCAGGAGAACAAGATTGAAAACGAAGTTCCTGCCGTAGAAAAACTGATTTTTGGCCTCCTGGCAAATCTTGCTCCCCTGCCTACCACGATTCCCTTTGCATCTACTCACTACTTGCTTTCCTACCTATCTTTGTGTCACCAACAAAATTCAAATACAAAACATTTGGTCCCTTTATTCAAGTTATTAATGAAGATCATACACACTTGAGAAGAGACACTGATCCCATGGCATACCACAAGGGTAAATAATTTTGGAACTAAGCAGTAAAATGGTATCACATGGTTTAACTCCTAATCCAACCCTTTTCAGCCAGGCAGGAGTTAAAAATCCCTGAATGTGTCTTCAAAATGGCCAAGGATAGCAAAGTGTATGTATCTTTTTGAGGCTGTCCTTGCAATTTGCGTACCGTGGTTAAGAATACCCACAAAGCAAACATGTCTCATGGTCATCAGTCTGAACTGAAAAAGAGTTATGAAGCTATTCTTTCTTCATGATTACTTGATCTGCAATTACAGTGGATCAAATCATGATCAATGAAAAGTGCAGGACTAAGTGCTATAATTAACTAATATTGTGGTTAAAGCAAAATTGATGTATTCTGATTGTATTTAAATTGACAGTGAATATTTCAAAAGACTACATTCTAGTTCGATGTGAAGCTTGAATGTAGAACCATGAAGAACAGTTCTGCCATTCCTGAATCCATGTTCAGATAAATATAGATTAAATTCTTGTCAGTTGTGACTGCAGTTGTCCCTTTTAAAGATTGCCTGTTAAACTGCATGTAGGTCTGGTTTTCCTGAGCACAGCTGGTCAATAGCTTTCCTGTTCCTCACCAGTTAGAATGACAGAAAGACCAACAGTGCTACTTTTTATCATAGAAACTATTACTTACCGCAGGTAGTGGTTCCATTATGGCAGGTGCTGTAAGATATAAAATTAAAATATTTGGTACTTTATTCATTTTGGGGAAAACAGTAGCAAGATGGTCTTTATTTTAATTACAATTTGTGCTTTTGTTAGTTGAATAAATTGGCTTATTTAAGTCAAATTTGAATAAATTGGCTTATTTAAGTCAAATTTGAACAAATGATTTTTTAAAATTGATTTACAGGATGTAGCTGTCACTAGCTAGGCCAGCATTCATTGCTCATGCCTAATTGCCCTTGAGACAATGGTGAGCTGCTTTCCTGGACCATTGCAGTCTATGCGTTGTAGGCACACCCACAGTGTTGCTAAGGAGGGAGTCCCAGGATTTTGACCCAGTGACAGTGAAAGAATGGCTATATATTTCCAAGTCAGGATAGTGAGGGACTTGCTGTCATGAACTGTATAAGGGTGTGGATTTAGCCTTGGAGGCACTGGAAATACATTGAAGTACAGTTCATTTTTAGTCCCTTTTTAAGCACATAAGCAATTCCACATAGCTTTATTCCATTTGTGTTCTGTATTATTAGAAGAATTACAAGTAAGGTATAGGAAACAATCAGATATATCTGCAATACATTTGGGCAATTTGTTGAACTCTTAATCATCTCAACAGGGAATGTGTATGAGCTCTTGACAATCTCTACCACATTGTATGCATGTCTTGAGCACATTTTCTACTGATTGTATAAAATACCCAGACAGGCCAATAATGTTAAGTATGAAATGTGTCCAAATAAACTAGTCTAAGAGTGAGAAGAGCCTAAATAAAGAGTGAAAATTACTATTCCATCCTTCTGATAATCAATACAATGGCCTGGATTTTGCACCCATATTTGCTACAGGGGCAAATGGCAACATGGACATAAAATCTGCAAGAGTCAGAAAACGAGAATTTGTTAGTAAAATTCAGCGTAGCTCCACCAAAAGCTATCTTTAAAAATCCGAAAGACAGATGAATTAATATTTCATCCATTTCAGGTGAATGAGATGATAAGTAGGCATAGAGAGCTTGGTAAAATGTTGTGAGATTATTTCCATGATCATTACAGTCAGACAGGAGTTAATTAGCAGGACAAACTCCCATTGGTGTTGTGAAGCAGGGGTGTGTACATGCATGCCCAGAACTTAAATTCAAACTTGCACTTACACATGCACCACTCTCCTCCACCCTGCCACCTCCACCACGATACCAGCAGAACTTCATAACTGAAGAACTTGAGTTTTAGTCTATTTCTTTCATACCTGAATTATTTAATGGTTAGCTTCAGAACATTTGGCAAGGTTCCACGTTTTGTGATCAATGGTTTATGTAGCAAATAATGAAACAAAAGGTGTGACCTTACCAGCCATTCACACCATCACATTCCCACGGCAACAAACTCAGAATCTGGCACCTAGCCAAATCTCCTTTCACTGCAGTAGGATGGGAGAATCCTGCTTGAGTGAATGGTCATAACATTCCAGCCATAAGGTTTAAAACCAAGAATCAAATGGCTGGCATCAATGGGGAACTTCACAGGTTGCTAGAAGATTAGTTGTGACACTCTCTATTTTCCATCCATATTAATGGCACAGCCAAAGAAAAGGAAGGTGTTCAAAATTTGCAGAGGACACCAGAAATAGAAGGAAAGGCAAATAGGAATATCGTAACCTGATTAGAAAGGTTTAGCTATTTTAGGCAACTGGAACAACAGGTGGCAGATTCAATTCCAGAGGCATAAATGTGATTGTGTTTAAAACATTAATTATGGGAGGTGGGCATTGTTGGCTGAGCCAACATGTGTTGCCCATCCCTAATTGCCCTTGAATTGAGTGGCATTTCAGAGCTAACCATATTGCTATGGATCTGGAGCCACATGAAGGCCTGATCAGGTAAGGGTGGCAGAGTCCCTTCCCTAAAGAACACGAGTGAATTAAATAGGCGTTAATAACAATCAGTAGTCTCATGGTCATCATTAGACTATTAATTCTTAATTTTTTATTGAATTCAAATTTCACCAATGCCATGGTGGAATTTGAATCTATGTCCCCAAAGCGTTACCCTGATTCTTTGGATGTGAAATGGGTATAATATAATAGTGAACAAATGGGTAGGGGGTAGTGGGGAGCTGTATTAATTCACAGAACGAGGGCATCGCTGACAAAGCCAGCATATGTTGCCCATTTCTAGTCAGCCTTGAAAAGCGATAATGAACACCTTTGTGAATAATTGCAGTCCATATGGTGCAGGTATTCCCAGCACTGGCAAATAGGGAGTTCCACAATTTTGACCCAGTGACAAACAAACTGTTCTTTGTGCAATTTGTCAAGCCTGGGTATGGTTATACAGAGAAAGAGAAAATAAACTGACAGACACAGCTGAAATCATTGAATAAAACCCTTGTACAGACATAGAAATTCATGTTATCTCCTGCATATCTCTAAGGTATAAAATACAACATGAAGCTTTTTGTAGATGTTATCAATAAACCCAACAATGTAAATGGATTCAACAGCAAAATAAATATAATCTTCAAGGATGACATTAAGAATATATTGAGGGCATTGGAATGTTTGAAAACCTCTGCAAAGCAATATATTTCTTGGGTATATTAGCTTTTTCTGGTTACTAAAAGTTGTATTTATTATAATTTTGCTTCAACTTGCAAAGGATTGGAGAGTAGCTAACATTGTCTCTTCTGCCCTTCTTAAATAGAGGATCAATCTGGGAAATTACAGTCCTGTGATCCCTACATAATGGTGGGGAAATTATTGGAGAAGATTCTTGGGACAAGATGTCCTCACACCTGGAAGAGAATAGACTTATTAGCGATAGGCAGCATGGTTTTGTGAAGGGGTGGTCGTGTCTCAGAAACCTGTGAGCTCTTTGAGGAAGTGACAAGAAAAATTGATCAGAGCAGTGGATGTTGTATACTAATGGACTTTAATAAAGCTTTTGATTAGATTCCTCATGACAGGCTGATACAGAAAGTGAAGTCATATGGAATCTGAGATGAACTGGTAAAATGGATACAAATCTGTTTTGGGCATACAAAGCACAGAGTAGTAGTGGAAAGGTACTTTTCTAACCGGAGATCTGTGATGAGGTGTGTTCCACAAGGATCAATGCTGGGGCTTTGGATTTGGAGGAAAATGTAGGTGGCCAGATTAATAAATTTCAGATGATATAAAAATTCGGGGAGTAGCAGATAATGAGGAACTTTGTCAAAGGATATAACAGGATATAATTTGGCTGGAAACATGGGCCAAAAGATGGCAGATGAAATTTAACCTAGACAAATGTGAGGTGATGCACTTTGAAAGGTGTACGGCAGAAGGAAATTATATAGTAAATGGTAGAGCCCTTAGGAATATTAGCAGAATTGCTAACACCTCCTCCTTATGAACCTCAATTCTGTCCAATCTAATAGTCTGTATCCTAGTATTCTCTTCAACAACATTGTCTTTTTCCTGTGTGAATACTGACAAAAAATATTCATTTAGCACCCCTCTTATCTCTTCAGACTCCACGTACAACTTCCCACTACTGTCCTTGACTGGCCCTAATCTTACCCTAGTCATTCTTATTCCTATATTCCTACAGAAAACTTTAGGGTTTTCCTTGATCCTACCTGCCAAAGACCTCTCATGTCTCCTCCTGGCTCTTCTTAGCTCTCTCTTTAGATCCTTTCTGGCTAACTCGTAACTCTCAAGCGCCCTAACTGAGCCTTCACATCTCATAGAATCCTTACAGTGCAGAAGGAGGCCATTCAGCCCATCGAATCTGCACAGACCACAATCCCATCCAGGCCCCATCCCCATAACCCCACTTATTTACCCTGCTGGTCCCCTTGACAATAAGGGAGAATTTAGCATGGCCAATCAAACCCACACCCCTTTGGCATGTGGGGGGAAGCCGGAGCACCCGGAGGAAACCCACGCAGACACAGAGAGAATGTGCACAGACACCCAAGGCTGGAATTGAACCTGGGTCCTTGGCGCTGTGAGGCAGCTGTGCTAACCACTGTGTCTCTGTGCCACATTCATCCTCCTTCAAGAGTAGACCATGTACTGTGGTTCTACAATCCTGGACAAGGTGAAGTAGCTGGTCATAGTATCTCACCCTTTCGACGTCCAAAATATAGGAATCATATCAACCTCTTAACTTTTTCTTTTCTGGTGAGAAAATGCCAATTTACACAATCATTTCACATAATCCATCTCCTCATTCATTCTGTTTCATCCTTTTTTTCATCCATTCAATAACTATGGTGACCAGAACGCTACGCAGTATTCTAAATTCAGTCACATCATTGATTTCTATAGGAGTGGAACTGCCTCACAACCTCACCTAAATATTAATCTTTTAACCTATCCAAATTTTACTCACTACGGCTAAGCAATGCTGCAATAGTGCAAGTTATTAGAATCATAGAATCCCAACAGTGCAGAAAGAGGCCATTCAGCCCACTGACCTCACACCGACAACAATCCCACCCAGGCTCTAGCCCCATAACCCCACATATTTACCCTGCCAATCTCCCTATGGGCCAATTTAGCATGGCCATTCCACTTAACCCTCACATCTTTGTACTGTGGGAATGAATCAGAGCATCCAGAGGAAACCCATGAGGACATGGGGAGAACATGCAGACTCCACACAGTCAACTAAGGCTAGAATCGAACCTGGGTACCTGGCACTGTGAGGCAGCACTGTTAACTACTGTGCCACCGTGCCGCCGAGTCAGACCTCATTCCTGCAGGTATTATTACCTTTCAGTTTACTTAGAAACATACAAAATAGGAAATATAAGTCTCCTTCTTCCTCTTCACAAGAGATTCAACTTCTTTAGTAAACCACGCTCGATCTCCCTGTCTGACAGGTACATACTTCTCAAGGACACACAGTAGTTGTTCCTTGAACAAGCTCCACATTTCAATTGTGCCCATCCCCTGCAGATTTCTTCTGTAGAAATTGAAAATCATGTTGCAGCTGTGTAAGACTTTGGTTAGGCCATTTTGGAGTATTGTGTACAATTCTGGTCGCCACACTACTGGAAGGATGTTAATGCATTGAAAAGGATGCACAAGAGATTTACCAGGATGTTGCCTTGTTTGGAGGATATGGACCACGAAGAGAAGTTGAGCAAACTTGGATTGTTTTCATTGGCGCATTGGAGGATTAGGGTGGACCTGATAGAGGTTTAGAAGATTATTACAGGCTTGGATAGGATGGATAGAGTTTTTTCCCAAGGTCAAAGGGTCAATTACTCAGGGACATCAGTTGAAAAAAGGGGGAAAGTTTAAAAGAGATATAAAGGGCAAGTTTTTCTCAGTGGTGAATGCCTGAAACTTGCTGCCAAAGGAGATGTTGGAAGCAGATTCTATAGCAATGTTGAAGAGGCATCTGAATAGATACATGAATAGGCAGAGAACAGAGGGATATGGACCACATAGAGGTAAGAAAAAGTTAGATTAGAGAGGCACCTGTGTTAGCACAGACTTGCTGGGCCAAAGGACTTGTCCCTGTGCTATACTGTTCTTTGTTCAGTATGTTTAAAGATGAACAATCAAACACAACTTAGAAACGGATAATGAAGTGATACTTTACCATGTTCCACAGCTTGTAATTTTCACTTCATTTGGTTGCATTAATTGTCCATTATAGTAACAAGTACATTTAGATAAGGGAACACATTTCATTACATTTTCATCCAGATAAGGAGCACTGTTAGGGCAATTTACATAGCAACCTGCACATTAAAACAAAATAGTAAAATTAGTATGAGGCACTGAGCCTAAATAAGCTACTGATGCTGGATCAGGATTCAGAGCATTATTTGCTGAAAAGCTCATCACTATTTCTCTAATTTTACCTACACATTGACACAAAACCTTTTCATGAGCGACTATATTTTAAGGACCACAGTTTAAGCCACTCTGTGCAGATTGGTAGACTGCACTGTAATCAAGATCTACCCCTTTGTACTTGATAATGCCAAATAGTATCCTCCAATTTTCAAAACTAAGCAGCCTACTACGTACAACATGAAGCCCTGTTGCTTGTCCCATTTGCCATATCAAATGGGCACGGAGTAATATGGCCAATTTGCCCCTCCCCAACTTGCAATTGCCTGCCACCTTTTATTAGATAGCAAAACTGACAGCCAGCAGTCGATAATCACCTCCATTCATTCATGATATATAGGTTGTGAAGAGTATTGTAACATTTAAGCTGCTTAACAAGCAAGGCCTTACTTTGCACTGTGGAAAGGAGGCAAATATAGACTGGAAAATCTGAGAAGCCACCAAATCATACGAATTGATGAGCTGCAGCAGAGTAGCCACATGTCATCAGCATTTAACCATGGCCTATGCTTCCAAATGGAACAGATCTCATACCAGCAACCAAAGGTAAGTGGCAGATAGGTCTGCCAGTTATCCACCAAGTTAAAATTGGTCCTCCTGATTCACCTTAAGAAATGAACTGGTGGGAAAATTCCATCCAGTCACTACATAGGCAAATTATAAATGCATTATGGATCCACTTCACAATATATTGCAAATCTTTCCCTATCCAGATGAGTCAATTAAACATATCTGAGGTTGTGATATACAATTTAGATCTGCACACTGCTGATGTACACGATTAGAAATGATACTAGGAAATGATACTGGCAGGAAATAGTTCCATGTTGGAATTTAATGTTGGCAAGTGCGAGGTGGTCCACTTTGGTAGGAATAATTGTAGGAAGGACTATTACTTACGTGGTGAAAAACTACAGCAGGCGACGGTGCAGAGGGACCTTGGGGTCCTTATGTATGAGTCGCAAAAACCCAGCCTGCAGGTGCAGCAGGTGGTCAGGAAGACTAATGGGATGCTGGCCTTCATAGCGAGGGGAATTGAATATAAAAGTAGGGAGGTCTTGCTGCAGCTGTATAGGGCACTGGTGAGGCCGCAGCTGGAGTACTGTGTGCAGTTTTGGTTGCCGCACTTACGCAAGGATATTTTGGCCTTGGAGGGAGTGCAGAGGAGGTTTACTAGGCTGATGCCGGAGTTGAGGGGGTTGAGCTATGAGGAGAGGCTGAATAAACTAGGCTTGTACTCGTTAGAGTTTAGAAGAATGAGGGGAGATCTCATTGAGACATATAAGATGATGAATGGGATGGATAGGATAGAGGTGGAGAGACTCTTCCCGCTCAGAAAGGACAGTAGGACTAGAGGGCACAGCCTCAAGATAAAGGGGGGGGGGGCGGCGATTTAGAATGGAGTCGAGGAGGAACTTCTTCACTCAAAGGGTGGTGAATCTCTGGAATTCTCTGCCCATTGAAGTGGTGGAGGCTGCCTTGCTAAATATTTTTAAGACGCAGGTTGATGGGTTTTTGATAAGCGAGGGGATTAAGGGTTATGGGGAGAGGGCGGGAAAGTGGAACTGAGCCACGACAGATCAGCCATGATCTTATTGAATGGCGGGGCAGGCTTGAAGGGCTAGACGGCCTACTCCTGCTCCTATTTCTTATGTTCTTATGTTCTTATGTTCAAGTAAAAGTTAGTAAGCTGAGGGGGGGCAAAGTCAACTCCCTCAGCTGGAGTTGGCTGCAGGAGAGCAACATAGAATCAATGAGATATTTCACCACAGAAGCACATGGCTAGTTCAGCTACTTCGAAAATTCAATGAGACCTTCAGGGGTCACTGATGCGACATCCAGATGCTATATATTAAAGCCACCTTTTCAACGTAAAAGTATGTTCTTGTATCTTGCAGTTCTGTTCTTTAGATTCTATGGGTGAATTTTATAGCCTCACTCGTCCCAGAACTGTAAAATCCAGCCCGAGGTCAATAGACCTTTCCATGTTCCGCCCAATGCCCGCTCCAATTCCCATGGCAGGTGGGACGGTAAAATTCTGGCCCATGTGCCAGGTTAGAAAGGGTATTTGACAGCAACAATATAGCACATTTAGAGTCATAGAGGTTTGCAGCATGGAAACAGGCCCTTCAGCCAACTCATCCATGCCACCCTTTTTTTTAAACCCCTAAGCTTGTCCCAATTGCCTGCACTTGGCCCAAATCCCTCTATACCCATGGAACTATTTAAACACTTTTTAAAGGACAAAATTGTACCTGCCTCTACTACTACCTCTGGCAGCTTGTTCCAGACACTCACCACCCTCTGTGTAAAATAATTGTCTCTCTGCACCTTTTTGTATCTCTCCCCTCTATGTTAAATCTATGCCTTCTAGTTTTAGACTCCCTTCCCTTTGGGAAAAGATATTGACTATCTTGCTGATCTATGCCACTCCGTTATTTTATAGGCACCTATAAGATTGCCCTTCAGCCTCCTACGTTCCAGAGAAAAAAGCCCAGTCTATCCAGCCTCTCCTTTATAATTCAAACTGTTATGTCCTGGTAAATCTTTTCTGCACTCTTTCTAGTTTAATAATATCCTTTCTATAATAGGGTGACCAGAACTGTGCACAATATTGCAAGTGTGGCCTTATCAATATCTTGTACAATTTCAACAAGACGTCCCAACTCCTGTATTCAATGTTATGACCAATGAAACCAAGCATGCTGAATGCCTTCTTCACCACTCTGTCCATCTGTGACTCCACTTTCAAGGAGCTATGAACCTGTACCCCTAGGTCTCTTTGTTCTGTAACCCTCTCCTTATTTAACGTAATAAAGCACTTCACAAGAGAAATACAAAAGCAAGTTAATCGACACATCTGGATTGGGGAATAGTTCCAATTTAATGCATTTATTATTTCTCTATATAGTGATGGATGGAATTTTCCCAAATCACATGAAGAGACATTAGGCCAGGTGGCCAAAAGCTTGGTCAAAGAGGTAAGTTTTAAGGAGTGTTGTAAAGGGGGAAGGTGAGATAGAGAGGTGTAGGAAGCATACTCCAGAGATTGGGCAATTGAAGGCACGACCAGTATTGATGGAGCGATTCAAATCAGGGATGCACAAAATCAAGACCAGCGTTAGAGGAGTGTATCTATCTTAGAACGTAGAACAGTACAGCACAGTACAGGCCCTTCGGCCCTCAATGTTGCGCCGAGCTATGTCTAAACCTAAGATCAAGCTGTCCCACTCCCTATAATTCTGGTGTGCTCCATGTGCCTATCCAATAACCGCTAGAAAGTTCCTAAAGTGTCCGACTCCACTATCACAATAGGCAGTGTATTCCACACCCCAACCACTCTCTGAGTGAAGAATCTACCTCAGACATCCCTCCTATATCTCCCACCATGAACCTTATAGTTACGCCCCCTAGTAACAGCTTCATCTCCCCAGAAGTGTTCTGGGGCTGGAGGACAATACAGAGATAAGTAGAGGTGAGGTCATGGGGGAATTTGAAAGCAAGGGTGAGAATTTCAGAATCAAGATGTTGTTTGGCCAGGAGCCAACGTGAGTGCAGGGAGAACAGGTTGATAGTTGAAAATGATCTGATGCAAGTTAAGGCAGCAGAGTTTTAGATGACCTCAGGTTTACAGAGTTCAGAATGTGGAAGCCCAGCCAGGAATAGTCATGTGAGAGAAAAGAAAGCATGAATGAGGGTATCGGCACAGATGGGCTGACCTTCAAGATGGTGACTTCTGAATGGCCAGCTAAGCGATGTGACTGCAAGCCCTGCCTGCACCAAACTTTAATTGGTGGCTTCCATAAGCAGCAGCTGCCAAGCAAGTACAATACAGCTGGAATTGTGATACACTAAGGAAGCCATCATTACATTCAGAGGAAACACAAATTCTGAATGCAAGCACAAGAGGCAAACTTCTCTTCCCTTACCTAGGAAACAGCTGACTCTTCAATATATGACTATTCCTTTCCTGCAGCTACTTAACAACTGGCACAAGAAAAACAAACACCTCCCCATACTCCCCCACCAAGTATTGCTGTTAGGTTTCCTCCTGATTCCCATCTTAAAACAGCCTGAGATTTTTTTCTCTTGGAAAGGGAATATTGGAGGATAACTGTTTAACGTTGTATGTTCTGTTCAGTAGATCTCATGAAGATGTTCAGATGCTTTTAAATTTGAACATTTAAATTTATACCTATGTATCGGTTATGGCCCAAACTAAGAGCTAACTCCATGCTTATTTCTACACAGGTCACTGTCCAGTGCACAACTGACTCATATCACGTGATTATTTACATCATATTATAGGTGGTCAATGGTTTTCAGTCACACATTAGGAATATAGGAACAGGAGTAGGCCATTCAGCCCCTCAAGCTCATTCCACCATTCAATACAAGACAGCTGATCTGTGGCCTAGCTCCATACACTTGCCCTAGGCTGCTATACCTTGATACCCCTTCTCAGTAAAAATTTGCTCATCTCAGACTTAAACCAAACAATTGAATTAACAGCCATTGCTCTTTGAGGAAGCGTTCCAAGCCTTGCTAGGCCACACATCATTATACCGCAAGCTCTTTAATGGAAGGCTCCAATTTTCTACACTGGGGAAGAACATAAAACCACAGGTCAAAAATAAATATAACCACTAATAAAATCAAAAGAAAAATAAGCAGAAACGTATTTACACAGTGATTATAATGTAGAACTCACTATCACAAGGAGTTGTTGAGGTGCATTGATTTGATTCATTCAGGGGAGAGCTTGAGTAACATATGAGGGGAAAAGGAAAGGAAGGTTTATAGTGATAGCGTTAGATGAAGATAGTTGACAAGAGGCTCATGTCGAGCAGAAATATTGACATGGACCAGAAGTGTCAAAGGAACAGGGTTGGGGATGTTGAAGAGGGTGATGTGAAATGAGCATTGCTAGGATGGGGAGGGGGAGGATGAACATAGCACAAGAACAAACACAGCATACTGAGCAATGTGCTATGACAATCCAACTGATTGACTCAGAGTTACACTGCTCAGCATATCTTACACCCACTATGAAAAGGCGCTAAGTTAATATTGGTTAAAAAGCAGGGCCGGTATGGGGAGAAAACCACCCCACGTTTCTGTGGTTCTGATGTTCTGATCCTACTTTGGCTAGAGTAAAAACAGCAGTCAAAAGTTTGAACTTCCTGCATAAATTCCATGTTGTGCACATGTCAGGACCTTCTTAGGGTCCTGATGCACGTTAGCAATGTAAATTGAGTCAGAGGCCTCCCTCCACATGAGAAGCTTTGACCCAATATTTTGTGTCATTTAAGATAAAGAAGTAATGCTCCTTTTCTGAAGCAAAGAAAAATAAAAGTAATCTTTTACATTAGTTATTTGGTGGACTCCTTGAGCCCCTTACTTTTCACTCCTAGGTTGTCACATGTTCAGTATCCTTTTGTTCCTCTACCCTGCTTTCACTCTTTCTAATGTCCCCAATTAACAAAATATATCAAGACCCTCCCATTGATTCAAACTTCCTAAAGTTTTGCACACATTTGATAGCAAAAGGATAATTTACTCCATTCAATTACAATTTCAGATTATAGGGATAATTTTCAGTATAAATTTGAAACAATGGCTGTGATTCTCCCAAAAGTACTGAATTGGTGGGAAAACTGTTCTAAATCCCAAATGTTTTCAGTTCAACTTCTTGCCTGAATCTCCGCACTCTGTGCAATGCAAAGGTCCCAGTTATGAATATCATTAAAAACCCAGGGGGTGGACTATTCATGCAAGAGTCTGACAGTTCTGGAACTCTGCGCATGTGCAGTGGCCCCAGTCTGTCAGATTCCCTGATCGCTGGCCAATCCAGGACCCCTACAGTGCTGCCCTTCCAGCTACCCTCCTGGCCTGATTGTGGCCCCTAGAACAATTTCTGTGCCAGCCCTGATCTCTCCGCCCCTCCTCCCCTCCATCCCAGACCGATCCTAGAACAAAGAACAAAGAACAACCCAGCACGGGAAACAGGCCCTTCGGCCCAACGAGCCCGCGCCGCCGCATCCTCCTACACCTACCCTGCCCTGCGTGTATGCGAGTGGAACCCCTAACTTAGCCTTATCCTGTCTGCAGAGTGGCAGTGGACCCCCCTACCCCACCTCCTTGGTATATAGTCAAATGAACTTAGTCTTATTAACCTTGAAACATTTTAAAAAGCTAATTCTGCTACATATCACATAACTAAACCATACACTAATGGAAAAAGAATTCAAACCTTCAAGAACTGTGGAGAACTTTTTGCGAATAGGATGGTTATTGCACGTCTTTGGAATCGTTGTTGATCCACATGGTCTGTAGTGCCACCTGCATTCATCACCATGATTATAATAGTCACAATATATAGCTGCAATACAAAGTACAAATCATGCATATTTATTTAATATTACTAATATAACTGCTGTTAAAATATTCTAATCTTAAATAATCTAATATGTGCTAAGTCAAATGAAATACTTGTCTTGCAAAACAAAAACACAAGTTGAGATTACAAGCTACCAAGCTATGGGCACTACCTAGAGCTGGAGTCGAGGCAACAAAGGAGGGAGCTGATTGTCAGGAAATTGAAAACACCGAATGTATAGTGAGAAATATGATGCTAGCTTAGAGCTCCTGAAGTGACGCCAGGATTCAAAAATGAAGCCGGGCAGTGGACGCAGCTGATTGGATGAGAATGGTCGGTTAAGTATTTATGATTTTTATCACCTATAGTTTTTAAGATCTTTATATTATGTTTTACAATTTGTAAGGGCAATATTCTGCAGTAATGAGGACTAGGGAAGAAGGGCCCTAGAATAATTGGTATCGTCTGAATTTAAGGATCTTCCAAAAGGTTTAAAAGGATAAGTCATGGCAGCAGAGCTCAAAGCTGTAGAGTGCTCATCCTGCTGTGTCTGGAAAGCAAGAACACTTCAAGTGCTCATGCAGGCACACGAGCAGGAAGTGTCTCAAACTGCAGCTCCTGGAAGCCCCGAGTTCAGAGCTGAAATAGCAACTGGGGTCATAATGGAGCATCCATAAAGCAGAGAATATTGCAGAACGTAGGTGGTCACACCTATTATGGTTCAGGTCAGAAACTCCGAAGTGTTTTATGGAGCCCATCCGAATCATAAGTTTTACATCTTGAATTTGGCTGCAATAAGCATGATATGTTTCACTTCAGTATGATTCAAATGATCCACCAGGGATCGTTTATCAAACAATGTTTATTTAAGAACATAGGTAACATATATAATAAGAAAATCAGTAAGAATTTTTAGCAATTACAAACAAGAAACAAAACAACCATTATAATGTATAACCTTTAACAAACATCTAATGTGTCCCAATTAAACTAATCACATAAATAAAGACCCTTTTCACAGATTTAAAACAGAAAAGACAAATGCTCAAGTGATATTGGATTTGAGTCCTTCTGATCAGTGCTGCAATTCTCTTGATAGACTCAGAACAGCTTCCCAGATGCCCAGGCAGTGACTCTGGTCAAGCCACCAACGGTGGATTCTCCCTTTCAGAAAGGCATGACCTTGTTTTCAGATAACCAGCAGAATTTCCAAGTAAAACAGGGAGAGAGAAACACCTTCTATTGTCCCTTCTAAAAAATGAAAGAGCTCCTTTCACTTGGTCTGCCAACCAGTTTTTCTCCAAACAAGGCAGATTCATAGACATCCCAGTAAAAATAAACAAACCCCTGTTTAAGAAGCAATAAAAGGACTCTTCCAGACAAACTGGTGCCATAATGAAAAAACAACTGAAGCCAAAAAGGCCTGTTCGCAACTGCAGAAATCATGATTTAGAAAACATCTCTTAAAGATACACTAATGTCACACACCACAGGCTAAGATTCCACAGGCAGAAAGGGAATGGGTAATTATCAGGCAAAGTGAGAGGACTAGACAGGCCATGCAGGGATCTCCTGTGGTCATTCCCCTGCAAAATAGATATACCACTTTGAATACTGTTGGGGAATGACCTCAGAGAAAAGCAGCAGCAGCAAATTTTGTTGCACCATGGTTGGTCTGCTGCACAGGGGAGGAGTAAAATGAGTGGGAATACATATATACAATGTGGTAGGGGATTCAATTATAATATAGATAGGCATCTGACCACAAATAAGACTCCAGGATGGCACGTTGCTTCCCTGGTGCAAAGGTCATTGATGTCTCAGAACAGCTACTGGACATTCTGGAAGGGGGTGGACAACACCCTGTGATTATGGTACACATTGGTGACATTGTATTGCATAATAACATCACTAATCTATCATATCAACTCTCTTAAAGAATAAAAAACAATTAGGCATACACAATCTCCCATGCAGAAACTCAATTGTTTGGACGTACCAATGCATCTCACCCTAGCTCGTACATACACTGATGTTCCAAAAAGTTTCCACTGGCACACTGATGAATCACCAAGGAAGATATTTCTACATTTGAACATATTATAATAAGCAGGCAATACTAATACATCAATGAGACGCATTGGCTAAAAATATCCTGGTATCATTTAATTTTCGGAAGAATCCAGGAGCTGAATATTATTTAAATGGAGAAAAACTGCAGAAAGCTGCAGCTCAGAGGGATTTGTGGGTCATCATGCATTAATCACAAAGTTAGTATGCAAGTCCAGCAGGCAATAGAGAAGATAAATTGAATGTTGGCCTTTACTTCAAAGGGACCGGAGCATAAAAATAGAGAAGTCTTGCTAAAACTATGCAAGCCATTAGATAGACCACACGAAATACAGTGAACAGTTTTGATCTCCTTTTATAAGGAAAGATACACTAGTTTGGAAGCAGTCCAGCAAAGATTCACCACGTTCATGCTGGATATGGAGGGGTTTTTTTATGAGGTGAGGTTGGGTAGGTTGAGCCTATATTCATTGGAGTTTAGAAGATGTAGGATTCTCAGCAGGCTTGACAGGGATAGATGCTGAGAGGTTGTTTCATCTTGTGGGACAGTCTAAGACCAGAGGGCATAATCTAAGAGGAAGGGGTTGCTATTTAAAACAAATGAAGAGGAATTTATTTTCTCAGAGGATAGTGAAACTGTAGAGCTCTTTATAGCAGAGGTCTGTCGAGGTTGGGTTATTAAGAATGTTCAAGTTTGAGATAGGCAGATTTTTAATCAGTAAGGGAATCACAGGTTATGGGAATAAGGTGGGAGAATGGAGTTTAGGATTATCATATCAGATCAGTCCTGATCTCACTAAATGGTGGAGCAGACTTGATGAAATAATCTACTTCTGCTTCTATGTGTTAAGGTCTTACGATCTGATGGACTTGTTCCTGTAATGCAATACATCTGCCAAAAGCCTGGCACACTGCGAAAGGAGTTGCAAGAAGCATCATGATAATGATAGTTACTAAAAATAGTGGGGTTTTTTAAGTTTTTTTATTCTTTCCCTAGACATGGGGATGGTTGCCAACACCAGTACTTTTTGCCCATCCCTAACTGTTCTTGAACTAAGTGACATGCTAGGTCATTTCAGAGAGCAACCACACATTACTGTAGGGCTGGAGTCACATGTAGACCTGACCAGCTAAAGCTGGCAGATTTCCTTTTCTAAAGGACACTGGTGAACTAGAGAGGCTTTTACAACAATAGATGGTTTCATGGTCACTGTTACTGAGATTAGCTTTATAATCCAGTTTCTTTGTTAAGTGCTGAATTTAAATTCTGCCAGTTGCAATTTAAATAGTGTTTTGACTATGTTGATTTAAGTCCATTACAGTGAAAGTTTTGAAATGTGGAATCCTGTCCTTCAGGTATTTCTGTTGGTTGCTGGGAAATTAACCTCTTTTAACAAGTATCATTCCCGATAGGGATCACAACAATAGTATGACATCCTGTCAAAGCTTTGGTGATCATAGAATCCCTACAGTGCAGAAGGAGGCCATTCGGCACATCAAGTCTGCACCAAACGCAATCCCACCCAGACCCCATGTCTGCAAAAGTAAGGTAATTTAGTAAAGCTTTGAAAGACAAAAAGCTTTTGTTTATGAAGTAAATAACATATATACAAACAAAATTCTAAGAAGGAGAAATGATTTGAAATAATGGCAGCTCACAAAGACTGCATCATAGGGCCCAAACTTGCCAGGACTCGCACCTCATTTTTAAAGGGAGGGCTTTATTCAGGCCTCTTCAAGGACTAGAGAATGAAATAGAGCTGGGGAGGAAATATCATTGTTGCAGTGGCAGAACTGAACAGCACTGGGAAAAATACCACCAAGATTAGAACTGAAGTAAACTATGATGAGATTATTTGCATGAAGAGTGTGTACAATTTTACCGGTGTGTGTGTGTGTGTGTGTGTGTGTGTGTGTGTGTGTGTGTGTGTGTGTGTGTGTGTGTGTGTGTGTGTGTACACCTCTGCTGCAGCAAGTGCTGAAGCTCTGTCATTTGATCAGCATCCAGGTTCAGAAGAGTGAGGATGTAAATTGCTTCTTACAGAACTGTTCACTGATCAGATTGGCAAGAAAATGGCTGCCTGTCAACCCCAGAAACAGAATTGTGGTCCTTGATTGGAGGGGAGAAAAGGCTTGCATTTTAAACATCTCCTGAAATGGAAGAATTTTTTTAAGATGACATTCATAATGAGTCTTGTTGAGCAATTAAAAGTACATTTACATTTCCTTAAAATGGTTCTTGATTATTGTGCATGATAAAAATTGTTACTTACGACAAGATTCTGGGGTTCTCCAATCTATACAAGTACCAGCTTTACTACAAGCTTCTGCATACACTGCCACAGCAGTGCAGAAACCCAGAAATCTTCCTTCCATGTCACAGGCACATGCTTCCTCAACACAAGCACTGTAGTATGGCTCTGGGTCAACCTGATGGGTGTGTTAGACAAAAATGTCAGAGCAAATTAACATTTTCTCAGAAGTCTCATCTCTTATTTTAAAGCTTTGTTGATACAGCCCCTTATAGAGACCTATTCCTTATTAATCCTTACCATTTTGTGGCATTCTTTAAAACTGTCTCCTGTAATGATGGTGCATTTCCTTGCAGCCCATGAGTAACAATATGGATTTCTTTCACAAGGGGAAATTTCTGTAACAAAGGGATTGCATGGCTTGGGAGATTGCCAGCTTCTTGCAAATTCTTTAACACTGGTCACAAGCGATTTTGACTTTGTCATTTGATCATCTTCAGCACGGGAATTGTAATTTCCACAGAGGCCAACTACATTGTTCTATAATAAATGTTTTTAAATAATGTAAGAATGAATCACTGAGGACAGTAACATTTTTATTGAACAAAGATTCTTAAGATAAAATACCTTTCTCAGCATGTCCAACTATGTCATATGTTTCAACAAATTATGCAACTACAATGATCAAAATTAAAATATTAAAATAACTTGCAGCATTTACATCAAGTAAAAAAGTTTTAGTTATTTTGTTTCCCATTTTATATGATCAAACAATTCATTTGTCTCAAAAATTATTTCCAACATCAAAAAAAACCTTCGAACTCTCTGCTCAATTTTAATCACTCTTCCTCCCATCTCACCAAATAAATAGTAACTAAATAAAATATATAGAGCTAAAATGACTTTGAAAATAAAAATGTCTTGTTTATCTTTGGTTTGTATTGTCTGGGTGCTGATAGCATCCTGGTGCAACAGTAAATATATGCAGTAAAATTTTGTAATTAAAGTACTATCTCAAAAGATTCCTGAGGAAATGCAACAAACTGAACGAAAAAAAATCAACAGCCAAGATTTAAAAATTGCAGCAACCAATTGTATGCCAATTAAATAAAGATAAAGGCCCAATTTTAACTTAATCAAAACCTATTCATTTGCAAAGGGCTTAAATTGGGTCCAATATATTACAATTGATTCACAAGTTATACAAGTTTTGTTTCATGTATTGTTCACAATCAAAAGAAAAATTAGGGAAGTTGAAGCACTTCAGGCTTAATGGAGCATTGTATCAGTGATGAACTGTTTGATCTGCCCTGGGGCTGTCAGTCTGAAAAGCTGTTAGCAATGAATGGTTTATTTGATAGTAAACTCACTAGCTTTCGAGGTTTCCCTCTTCTTCAGGTGAATGGCGAGTTCTGGCCTCAGACAGCGCATATAAAGCACAGACAGTTTACAGATTACTGATTAGAGTTCTGAGGCCAGAACTCTCCATTCACCTGAAGAAGAGAGAAACCTCGATAGCTAGTGAGTTTACTATCAAATAAATCGGTTGGACTTAAACCTGGTGTTGTCAGACTTTTTATTGTGTTTACCCCAGTCCAACAGCGGCATATCCACATCATAGCAATGAATGGATCATCAGTTCCTTGTGTAAACAAACCTCAGTTAATCCCCTCTTTGATCTGTTCTATCAATCAAAGCAGTTCTAAGAAGTTTCTGAGCTGTTGGAGTTCATTCAAGCTAAACAGGGGATCTTCCCAGTGAAGTTGAATTCTTCTGTCCATCAAAGCATTTCAGGCAGGTTTCAGAGCAGTTCATGCAAGAATTCCATTATATTCCCTTCCCTCTCCACTGTGCCAAGCAAACATAGTGAGCAGTGAAGCTCATGCAGAAGAACAGGAATCCTCCAGGTAAATATTATTGATGCTAATCATTAAAGACTCCAAGATGACAATTCCATTCAATTTAGTTTACAGAAAAATCTGTATTTCTGATCATGTGAAGTTAGTCTTGTATGTAATTGCCAGCCGCCCAGGAAACTGCTATGAATCATTTAAACATTGGCAATTAATAACACCTGCAGAAACCACTCAGGTTTGCTAATCTGAGAATAAAGATACCCACCTAGCTCCAGCTCATGACAATTCCTTGGCATCCAAGCTATTATTACAGACAGATGAAATCAGAAAGTTGGTTACACTTGAATTGTTAGACAACAGGAAATGAGTATGTTAATGGCCTGTTTCAATAGGTCCCTGGGCTCCCTGCAATTCAGATCAGCAAATGTCTTCTAGGAGAAATAAACCAAGAATTGCCTTACATGTATCCTCAAAGTTGAGTGAATGCTGGGAAAGGAAAAAGCTAATGATGAACTGTAAAAGCTTACACGAGCAAAGCATTTTTTGTCAAGGGTAGAAGACAAGATGTAAAAACCACAGGCCTAAAAGATGATTTATGAAGAAAGATGTATCAATGATTTCTTCTTTGTACCTGTGTGAAACTCTTCATCAGGAAAGACTGAGAAGCTAAAGAGTATATGTGTGATTCAGCATGTCTTAGTTCTCGTGCTTCAAAGATTTTGATGTTATCAACATTTATGTGAAGGGTTGACACCAGAAGAGCTCAAAGCTCTATCACAATCAGGTAATAAAACTAAAAATGTTTGTTTCGCTATTCTAGAGATATAAGACAGGGCTTTACTAAATTCTTGTCAGCACAAGCTATAGGAATTATTAGCCAGACAATATGCCTCTGTAATATCATAAATTGCATCTCTGAAAACTGAAAGCAAGGTTATAGAAGTTAAGATTGAAGGTTATACCAGTGACAGATAGATACAACTGTCAGCAAGATGTATTTTCCTGAAATCCATTGACTGAGATTGAAGCCAAGTAGTCTAGATACGTCTACCAACTTGAAGATTCTGCAGGCAAGGTCCATGGATCTAATGTATTAAAAAGTTAAGACCATCCTGTGAGAACAAGGCCAGTAAGCAATTCAGTTAGCCAGCTCATTAGGACGTGTTTGTAGAAGTTTTGAGAAATTTGTCAACTGCCAGCTTGCAGATTAATCTATTCAATGGATACATTACCTGATGCCATTAAATTGACAACTCTCCATCTAACCAATTATTATAATCTCAAACAATTCTCAACTGTAAGTTATCAAAAAGAAATTGATGCTGAATAATTGTAATAGAACTGAACTGACTATGCCAGGTGTTTTTGTCAATTAACACTCGCTACTCATTATTTACTCAATTAACAATAATTTCAGTTAAGTTGCTGTCGGCAGCTCTTTTTATTATTAACGTATTCCTGTTAGTGCGGCTCCTGACTGGCATAGCATTCAGCTTCACTGTAGTATCAGGATACATTCCATAGTTGGAATTTGTTTTGTTAAATTCTACGTTATTTTGTGATGAAACATTTTTGTGAAATATTGCAATTTCTCAAAGCCAGTTAAGGCCTTCACTCTGTTGTTAGGTGTTAATTCCTATTTATTAATACTGACACACATTAAAAAATTGAAGTACTTACTTGCCAATTTGGAGTCAGTGTTACTGAAAATCTGGTGTATTTATCCCATATCACAGTCATCCCATTGGAAAATTCAAGAATTAAATAAAATCCAACAATGTGCATTGAATATAGATCTTCGCTGCATTGCACTTCATTAGAAAATGAATTTTGTATTTTCCCATCAAGTAGCCTTATTTCCACACCCTATCAGAATATGTTGAAAGAAGAAAATAAATTATGTTTAAAACAACTGTGCTATAAATTCATCTCCCTCATTTTTGAACATGGAGGTCGCGATTCGCATTCTGGTCAAATTTGTTCCAATGAAGCCCTTTTCATGATCATAGCCTGAGGCTGAGTCAATTTCACATTGCCAAGCACATTTGCACTTAGCAAGGAGCCTATTAGCATTGCGTGATGCAGTCAATCAGCTCTTCCAAAAGGCATTCTATCCTTTTTAAAGCAAAGCTGCACCGGATTAAGTTTATGAAATTTAAAATAGAGAGAAAATGGAACTCCAGGACAGAAGATGGAGACTCACAGATGCACAGTTACATAAGAAGTGACTAAGAGGAGAATCACAGCGGAAAACGTGAGAGCCAGGCTTATTCAATTGTGAGAGAGGTCATGCATTAGTCTCCCAGTAAAGGGTTAATGTAAAGTTAGGGGTCAGAAGCAGCCCATTGGGGAAACTTACCTACTCGTAATACAGCTTTCCTCTACTTCACCAAAGGCTGCCCAGCAAACCTCCAAGTCATTTAGGAGAGGCTCCTCGCTCAAAAGCCCTGAGTATCTGATTGAGGGACATGGGATGGCGAAGTAGGGTAGCAGCTGCATGGCACCCTAATGCCCTTGCCTCTGACACCACGGTCCCCTCCCTGCGATACCCATTCTGTTCTCATTCACTTAAGACCAGGGAGCCACTGAAAATCCCTAGTGAAGTTCCTAGAACATTGTCAGCAGCAACTACTGCTCCCGATGGCAATGCCTGCAATGAAAGCAGCAGGCCTCTGACCATCCCATTGTCTACCCCTCACCCGCTCCGATTCCTGTGGCAGGCGGTAGAATTCCAATGAACGGCTCTCAGCGTCATGGGACTGGTTGCTTCAGAGCCTGTAGCATCTGGAATCACTGAGAACATTGATTGTACTATTCTGCTGTTTTATTCCCTTTCTTACCACTCACCTCACCCTCTTCTTACATGATGAGCAAGCTACTGATGGTGTGACATGAACGTCTTCCTTCTTGTCCAACCCCTTCAATCACGTCAATTTTCCCCTTCTGATTTCCTGCTTTTAGATATCTATGAACTAATGCTGGCTCAGCCACCACAAGAGAGACAGAAATAACGAAGATCTGGCACTCTCAGCCACCAGCTCAGGTATTTGCACTGCACACACCTTGGAGGCAAGTATAGCCTTGGGATTAGTATGTGCCTATTGAGCTGCAGCCTGGCCAGGGGTAAAGAATGGATTGGTTGTCAGCTCTCTTGAATGCAAGGTTGCAGACAGCGTCCATTGCAGGGGACTCAGATGTAGGTGTCAGTGGGATGGCAGACAAGGGAACTATCTATTGTACATGCGCACTGAGATTAGCCTGTCAGAGAGCCTTGTGGTACTATCAAGAACATGTGAGAGTATAATTCAAATTGACAAAGGGAATCAAGTAGAGCTTACACTTGTCAAATTAGGTCTCTTGGCATTGCACCAGCCAATTGGGCTATGATATCAAAATAGCACTCCTTCATTGGCTCCCAGCTCACACTAGGGATGCCATGGACGTGCCCTTCTCAAGACTATGCACCTCGTTGGCTGGTAGTGATGGTACAGAGATGAAATTAATTCATATTCATACTTGCAAAGCGTACATTAAGGTGTTTAAATCAAATGTTAACTGCAGCTGCTTAATAATTACAAATCAAAGCACATACCTCAAATAAAATTCTGATCGCTCTTGAACAAGTCACACCATTTTCACAGCAAGGCAAACTCTCAACTAATATTTGGAATGCACCAGGTCCTTCAAAAGAACTCTAGAAATGAAAAGATAGATTAAGATATAAAGTGGATTTTCTGGTCCTTTCTACTGGTTAGATCTTCTGGTGCTGCTAATGGTGGCCCTCCTCCCTGTGGTGGGCTCCCCGGTGGCATGGCTGACAAGCAACACAAATGGCCATTGACTTCAGGGGGACCAGAAGATCCTGCCAGCAATCAACGGTGAGCCACCTTCTATGCGAAAAACCCGATCTGGGGTCGAGGGGGAGGAAATCCCCGCCATAGTCTGAGATGACTCACCTAGTTGTATAATAAAAGCAGAAAATGCTGAAAATCTTCAGCATGTCCTTTTAGATTTTAGATTGTTGCCCTTTCGTTAGATCTGGAAAAGTCCGGTAGCGCATTTTACACAAGTACAGAGGCAGGGAAAAGGATGGGGGAAGGAAAAAAATGAAAGGAAGGCCGATGATAGGATGGAAGGCGGTTGCAATTAAATGGCTAAAATGATGATAATGCAAGGCAAAATGTGGCAATAGGTCATATTTTTAAATACTTTCCCAGTATCAATGTAGTAGACTGTAAAACAGACATGTGTGTGTATATGGGTGTGATTGATTTAAATAAACTGAAGACTGCCTGCAAGGTTATAACATCAAAAAAGAATTAGATGTGAAGGCAAGTATTTTGAATCAGAGATGAACAGGACCAAAAAGGGAAACAAGTGAATAGCGTGATTTGAAATTAGCATTCAAAAGATAAAGAGGTGTCTGAAGGTTAATTATTGTATTTCAAAAGGAAAATATATGATTAGCTAAGATTGTAAATTAATAAAACAAAACACGAAGTTTATTGTTACCCAAAAGTACTAGCTATAAAATAACATGAAAGATCTGTGACCATGGGATCCTGAAGAGCATGTATGCTGAATCAGACCTGTGAAGAAAGCAGCCTGCAGCCAACTTCAGAAAAGTGTTGTTTCTGCAAGGTTTTGACATAAGTGTTGGTTTTCCAGCATCTAGTGAAAGAGGGAGAAACCTGTGAAACATTTCCCCTGCAGCAACACTGGGCATCTTATGGAAATCTTGGTGGAATTTCTATAGGAAAGATCTGTGAGGATTGTTGGGTGTTTAACTCTAGTTTAAAATCCCGCCCATTAACATTTTAACATTTCTCCCCAGTAATTCTCACCTGAACAAAAATGGATTCACAACTGATGTCAAAGTACCACCTTTGTCCATCAAAAGTTACATAATTGCCATCTCCATAAACTAGGCAAGACTTTGTACATTCCTTCTGAGTACAATTCCATGATCCACCGTTGCACGTGCTTTAATAGAAAGAATGCAATGCCAAAATATTTTATAATGTCACGAGGATATTGATGCACTTTTTTTAAATTATTTGTTTTAAGTTTCATCTTACCACATGTTGCAGTCCAGGTAAATCTTGGCTCCAGGGTCAAAATAGTTATCACTGTATAAACAAGGACATTGTTCGCGTGGAATGCAGTTACCAAATTGATCTTCTACTTCATTGTTGGGGCAGATACAGCCAGGAACACATGTACTTGGCTACAGAAAGATAAACAGTAATACTTATTTTAATAATCATCTGCAAGTATACTTTCTCAAAACCATCAAGGCTATGTCAGATTTTGGATTTTGCCAGTTCTCCTGCCAAGCACTTTAGGCAGTGGGCGGTTTGGGCCAGTCAGGGTCAGCTGGGGTCAAAGGTTTGAGGCAATGGAGAGTCAATGCATCATTTGTGCATGGGGAAGATTTTGGAGCACAATAGCGTAAGGTTGAGGTTAGCTGCGGGTGGCATGGTGGCAGAGGATGGCACAGTGGTTAGCATTGCTGTCTCACAGCTCCACAGACCTGGGTTCAATTGCCAGCTTGGATCACTGTGTGGAGTTTGTAAGTTCTCCTGCGTCTGCGTGGGTTTCCTCCGGGTGCTCCAGTTTTCTCCCATAGTCCAAAGATGTGCAGATTAGGTTGATTGGCCATGCTAATTTACTCCTAAGTGTCCCAGGATGCATAGGTTAGAGAGGTTAGCAGGGTAAATATATGAAGTTATGGAGATAGGGATGGGTGGGATTGTTGTCGGTGCATACTCAATGGGCCAAATGGCCTCCTGCATTTACAAGAAGCAATTTGAAGTGAAAAAAATAAATTGGGGGAGGGCCAATTTCAATTTAGAAAGAACAGACCTGGCCCTGGTAAATTGGAATCAGATTGGTAGGTGATATTGCAATAGAAAAATGTGTGCCTTTAGAGAGAAGATAGTTTGTGTATGGCTGAAATATTTTCCCCATACAGAGGGAAAAGTGAGACAATCAAAGTCAAGATCACTGGATGATGAGAGTAAGGTGAAACAGAAGATTCCCAGTGGCCCAGAGATGCAGAATGTCTACAGATCATGGTCAGCCATCAAGGCCTCCACAATCAGCACCAGCAAAGAAGTGCTTGCTCTTTCAAGTAGGAAACATCATGACTGTTTCAATGAGAATAAGCAGGAGATCCAGGAGCTGATAAGCCTCAAGCACAAGGCTTTTCTGAACCTGAAACAGCAACTTAATTCAAGAGCCAGGAAGCAGCCCTACAGATGGCTGAAGGGTAAGGTCCAGCAAAAAACATGCACCCAAAAGAACAAATGGTGGGTGGGTAATGCACAGAAGATCCAGCCATTTATCTGGCAGCAAAGAGGCAGGTTGATCTCCCGTCCTAGGGTAGAGCTAATGATCAGGATAGCTGAGGTGTCACCTTGTGCAATATTTCAAAGCCATCTTGAGGCATACAAGATGATCAAAGGATTGGATAGGGTGGACAAGGAGAGCCTTTTACCTCGGATGGTGATGGCTAACACAAGGGGACATAGCTTTAAATTAAGGGGTGGTAATTATAGGACGGATGTCAGAGGTAGGTTCTTTACTCAGAGGGTAGTAAGCTCGTGGAATGCCCTGCCTGCAGCAGTTGTGGACTCACCAACTTTAAGGGTGTTCAGATGGTCAGTGGATAGGCATATGGATAACATCGGAATAGTTTAGGTTAGAGGATCATTAGATTGGTTCCACTGGTCGGCGCAACATCGAGGGCTGAAGGGCCTGTACTGCGCTGTAATGTTCTATGTATGTTCTATCTCGACCTTTTGGCTAGGATGGAGCATTGGATTGGGCCTGGGATGGGGTGCAATGCCTTATCTTGTCAGCTTGCATCTTGTTTGTTTCCCTTGTGGGGACCATGAATTGGATTGAATTGGAATTTGGATTGAATAAAAATTTGAAAGGAAAGCAGTTAATAGGGTTTGAAATGGATATTAAATATCTAGAAGTTTAAGTTAAAGGGGTGAACAGGTGTTGCAAATTGATTTTTTCGATTATACTCTAAATATATAAAAACAAGTTAGCCACTACTGAATGCAAGAGTATTAGAGTAGAGAAGTAAGCTCTAAATACTGAAGCATTTCAGTCTCAGCATCATCTTCATAGCCAGGGCTTGGGAGTTTTCTCTGACTAAAGATTGCTTGGAGTCTGGGAAAGACAGAGTGAAAGTAGCAAAGGAAATAAGATGTCTGGTATCACGTTAGTGCCTAGCTGAATTGTCCAGATGAATTCATTTTAATTGAATAAAATACTAAAATTCTAAAAATGCATCTGGACAATTCTGGTTTTCAAACAATTGATTTTGAATCTGCCTGTATTAGTATAATTTCCAGACAATATTAAAATCCCCTGCACAATGTTCACTAAAGATTCTAGGGAACTATAGGATGCCAGGAATTTGGATACTGGCATCTAATAAATCCATAAAGTTAAATGTGAACATTTAATATTTAATGTGTCCTAATATTTAAATGAAAAGACAATAATTATCTTCGGGTTTACATATTGTACAGAAGTCAACGATTTTTATGAATTAGAAGCAATTGGATTAGGTTCGTGCAAGCAACCAAAGGCATCCCTGAAAAGCTAAATATGCCACTAGACTGAGAAGAACATTTAATTTTTGTCCCTAAATCTCAAGTTAATTTTTAAACATGTTTAATTACACTTTGGTGTAAAATGCAAGTTACAAATATGAGTAGTATTTGAACATCACTTACACAAGGCAAATTTAAATTTTGGCATGACTTGGCACACTGATTTTGATTTTCAGAGTCAACACAACTCAATAATATTTTTCCAGCACAATCTAAAGAAGAAAAAGAGACCATCAGGTGGCAGTAAAAGTTTAATTTTTGTGTGTCAATAGCTTTGAATGTAACAAACAGAAAATAGATTACCTTGTTTGAAATTGTCAGATATTGTGTTGGAACAGGTGAGAGTTCCACTTCTGCAAAAGCTGCACAATGGAAAATGTAATTTAATTTTATACTGCTCATTACTTATGCTTAATGTGTTTATGTGTAAGGAAACTACTTACCAAATGGCACCTTGAATAGCTGCATTATGTCCATGTTCAATGATAGTGTCAGCAATATAACATGAACATTTTGTCTTGTCAACACATTTTCCATTATCATTCAAGTATGTTCCTTCAGGGCAGCCACAACCACCGACTCGGACATCAACAACATCACAAGTAAAATCATGTTGCATTAATGATTTACAGGTCTGGTTGCAGGCTCTCATGTCATATCGAAACACTTTGTTATCAGGACAATTCACTCCTACAAACAAATAGCATCAGCATCACTCGTAGAATTGTAATAAAAATCCACCATAAATTTAATCCTAATGAACACAGGAAAATACAGCATTGATACAGAATTGTGCTTGAATGAGGAATGCATTAATCCATACTTTCTTGCACATGAATAATTGAACTTAATGGAGCTTGAATTAATTTGATCAATTCGAAAATATTCAAACGTGAACTGATTCCTCAAAAGATGTTATGCATTTTAGAAACTATTGAGATTTCAACTCATTTAAAACCCACCCACTTGCACAACGTTAAAATCTGGCCCTATCTGTTATTATCATTTTCATAACCTAATCCAAGTTTCCCCTATTGTTAACACCTGATGTAAAATCTTGTCAGCAATTCTTTTGAAAATACAAGTGCAAAACAGATGCAGTTAAAGTTGTCTGCATTGAAAGCAAGCAGTTAAAGCCACTATGTCCCCAAGGTCCAGTTCTCTTCGCACAGTTTCTGATTTTACTGAGGTCATCTGATCTGGCACATAGGACATTGAGAAGGCAATATTTGGCAGGGTCCCACTAATATTTTAAACAGAGGTTTGTGTGCAGGTGCCATTGTGGTTTTCTTGTTGGATCAAGATAGTGGATGGAGGAATCAGTACCAGAAAAGGACCCAAAAAGGTAATTTTTCAACTTTGCTTTGCTTTCCACGGGTGCCTCGGAGAAGAATTGTTCCTTTGGACACCACTTTGCTCCTCCAAGCAACACAAAGGAAATGCTAAAAGTTTAGACCTTCGATGTTAAAGTCTTGTTAACATTTGCTAATGTCATGACAATTACATTAAGGTGAAGAGAAACAATTGATGGATATTAATTATGTTTGAGCACATTAAATAGGTGACAGCTGGGAGATTGGGTTGGATGGAAGGAAAGCTGTGGAATTAAAAAGTCAATAAACGCTCAATAAAGTAAAGCCTGTGTCTTAGTTCCAGCTTCACCAACCTGTAGTAGCTTGGATCTAACTAAAATTCACTACCCCACACCTCTTTCCCTGAATTGTGGTCCCCCTCCAGGTGTCTTACCCAACAGCCAGACTTCTCTGCTGCATATGTTATTCAACTCCTCATGTTTCAATAATTGCCAGTAGAAGACAATGGGCCTTTGCAAATTATGCCTGGGAGTTAGATTTTCTACGTCCTCAAGCTTGCTTAGTCAGGGTGGTCTGCAACTCAACCTAGGCCCTAACTGCCTTGAATGAATTTAGTTTCCTGGTTATATGGAATCATAACATCATAGAATCCCTATAGTGTAGAAGGAGGCCAGTTGGCTCATCAAGACAACAATCCCACCCAGGCCCTTACCCATAACCCTACATATTTACCCTGCTAGTCCCCCTGACACTAAGGGGCAATTTAGCATGGTCAATCTACCTAACCCGCACATCTTTTAGTTTGGGAGGAGACCGGAGCATCAGAGGAAACCCAGGCAGAACGTGTAAACTCCACACAGTCACCCGAGGCTAGAATTGAATCTGGGTCTCTTGCACTGTGAGGCAGCAGTACTAGCCACCATGCTGCTGTATATATTGGTAAACATTTTACTCTTTTAGTTGCAATTTCTATATAACATTGTTAGTATGCTGATGCTATAATACTACTTTCCTTATAGTAAATGAGATAACTTACTGCATATATCTTTTCTCCAGCCAGACACAGAAATACCTCTTGAAGCACACTCATGGGCATATGCTTCAAATGCTGAGCAGATACAGTCATCAATGTTCAAGCAGATGCATGAGGCAGCCAAGCACATCTGAGGAAATGGGCAAATTTACAGGAATTATTTCTTAAGCTTTTATAAACTCTGAAATCTCAGCTTTTTTCTTTAAATTCAAATACACATTATGGCACACAAGACAGAGCAACTAGCAGAGACTTTCTCAGAAGGTAAATAGTGATGGATTGGTTTCTGTAATTGAAGAATTGGTAACGCGAAGCGTAGACTCAGGAGTGTAGTTAAGAAAATGCAAGAAGAAAAGCAGTTTTTTTTCCAGAGGGTTCAGTATTAGGAAATGGAATACTTTATTACAAACAGTCATTGGGCCAAGGACATTTGAAGGAATTGACCAAGAGTATATGGGATGAAATGGCAAATCACAAAGCTTCTTTGCCGAGCATAGCCATGGACCTCTGTACAATGCTCTTTCAGAACCTCGTACCCGGAGAGAGACAGAGAAAGATGGGGCAAGATTACAGTGGTCACCATTTCTACTACAATAATAGATGAATAATAGCCAATTTGGAAAATCTGATAAATGTAATTTGTAAAATGAGTAGTGTGTTTGAGAGATCTGATAACAATCTCAGGCACTGTGTTAAGCTATGGTATATAGGAGAATGAAAATTGTGCAGTGTATTCTGAAGCCACAATGTTTGGTTCTATTTATTAAATCAATAAAATATTTGTAAGAAGCTGCTGTCAAATATTATTTTCCAACTGCATATTCAGCTGCCTCATCCTTCTTTAATTCTTGCCACTATTTCAGAACACGGAGACAGGATGAACTTTTCTGTTCCATTTGAATAAATCATGGTGGAATTTCATTTAACCACCTTTGCTCCATATTTCTGATAGTCTTACCAACTGAAAAATTTAGAATCTGATTCATAATATTTTTTGATTGACTCAGCTTCCTTCTTGGGTGACAGAGTTCCAGATATCCATTGCCCCTTGTCTCTGTTGTTCCTCTGCATAACATAATTCCAATTTTGCTTCACTTTCCACCTTGGGTATCTATAACCTTCCTAAATGCAAACTGTGTCTGTCTTCTCAGGTGAATATAAAGAATTAACTTATGCTGTTTAGAACAGCAGGGCTGTTATCCTCATGACCTGGGCGACCTTTATCACTCAACCAGCCCTTCTAAAACAATTTATCTGGATGCCATTTCAATGCTGTCTGAGACACTGCTGAGCACAATTTGGCTGCTTCCCTTTCTATACAACAAGTAACTACAAATAAACATATTTCATTGCTAGTCATATCCTATAATAGATCTCGAGGTGGAAAAGTTGCCATTTTATCCCAAGTCTTTCTACCTTTGCAAGTCTGTCTGTAGCACAACATTGTCAAGGATGTGCATTGCTACCGTATCTACAAATCTACTTGAAGTAAACACCAAACACCCTTCAAATGACTCAAAAACAGAATAAACAGTTAACATACTTAGTGTGGTCTTTAATCATCAATATGAACAGGAGAAGCCCATTCACCTTTAAACCCTGTAAAAGCTTTCAGCAAGGTCCTTGTTGATTTTGACCCCAACTCCATCCACCTGCATTGGCTCCATATTTTTCAATAGCTTTGACTAGCCAAATATATCAATCTCTGATTTTAATTATGAATCTACTGCTTTTTAGAGAGAGAGAGAGAGAGAGAGAGAGAGTTCTTGCTACCCTTGCTGTGAAAAAGAATTTCCAAATTTCCCTCTGGAATGGTGGCATGACAATGGAAAACTGTGACCAAATGAAAGCTACCCACAGCTTCATCAACTAGCCAGGGGCATATTGAAGTGTTTTTAATAGAATACAAGGAACAACATTGGCCAAAGCTAGATACCAACAGTCACTTAATGTCTGGTATTGTTTGTGACCACTTTTCTAGAAAAGTCTATACTGCAGACCTGCTCAGAGATGATGCACGGAATTCCACATCAAACAGAGATAATTGAAGGGCAGGCATTAAAAATGCAAGGTGCTGGACTTTTACCTCACTGCAATTCTGTGGAGAAAATGGGAATGCTACCCAGCCAATTACATAGGAACATAGAAACAGGAGTATACCATTAAGCCTGTTGAGCCTGATCTGCCACCATTCATGTAAATCATGTCTGATCATCTACCTCAATACCATTACCCCATGCTATCCCCATTTGCCTTGGTGTCATTAGTCACCAGAAATCTATTGATTTCTGTTTCGTTTGCGCTCAATGATATTTCCACAGCCCTCTGGGAGAGAGAATCCTAAAGATTCACCATCCTCTGTTTGAAGAAATTTCCCCTAGATTCATTAGCCTCTGAATGAAGAAATCCCTCCTCATCTCATTCTCAATGGCCTGCCCCTGCTACCACCGTTCCCCCCCCTCCCCCGCATTCTGAAACGCTGTTCCCTCGTTTTAGACCCAACAGCCGGGGGAAACATCTTATTTACGTCCACCCTGTCAAGTTCTGTATGAATTTTATAAGTTTCCATTTTTGGGCAAGACACGGTCATAAAATACCGCCCTTAACTGCTGTTTCAAGAGGAATTAGGGATGGACAAATGGGTGATACAAGCTGGCCCAGCCAGTGATACCTACATCCCATGAACAAATTAAAAAGTAAGATTTGGTATAAGATAGGATATGAGAAGATTTATTTGCAGTCAGCCACCAGTGATGTTTATATATTGAAATGAGATTAATGCAATGACTTCAGCAAATTTCTGCAGGTGTATATGGACGTACACTTTAGGAACAGGAGTAGGCCTTTTGGCCCCTTCATAGCTGATCTTATGGTGGCCTCAACCTCACATTCTGCTTATCCCCAATTACTTATTCTGTCTGTACAAAACGTAAGAAGTCTCACAACACCAGGTTAAAGTCCAACAGGTTTACTGTGAACAGAACTTCCACTCACCTGATGAAAGAGCAGCGCTCCAAAAGGTTGTGCTACCAAATAAACCTGTTGAACTTTAATCTAGTGTTGTGAGACTTCTTACTGGGCTTATACCAGTCCAACGCCAGCATCTCCACATCATGAACAAACTTTGACAGCTATTCTACTTCCAATCCTGATATGTTTGTTACACATACCACCTCGAAATCATAAATGATTATAGAATTTAGGCACATACTTAACATGTATGGATTTTTTGTTTGCTTTGATTTTTACTTTATATTCCATACATATGATCTTTTTGACCTAGAATTTGGTTATTTTGTGTCTCATTCTGATCTGAAGTGCCTTGGGACATCTTAACTTGTTAAAAACACCACATAAATACAAACTGTTGTTATTATACTGCTTGGAATTGTACAAGTCAATACATCCCCTCTGATAACAGCGTGATGGTCTAGCACCAGCATACTGAAATGCCAAACTGAAATTGAGAAACCATAGGCTATAAATCCACCCTGAAAGACATTAACTGCTTGGCAGCGCTTGTTATCAACAGTTAATATGGCAGACAGACACAGCCATTGGAGCTGGAGAACAAGACACAAAGTTTAATATTCACTCTCCATATAATTGAAATATTTCTCAAAATGAAAACCACAACCACAAGAGATGACAAAGAGAAAAGGAGGGTTGTCTGAAGGACTCAGGAGTGAATAAATGTGCTACCTAGTGGCTACAATACAGAATTGCAGAGTTACAGATTATAGTCTGTCACAACATGACAAACCTCAACTCATTCAGTGTAACCTTCACTGAATGCAGGTCCCAGGTGACTTTTCAATCGAATATGGAAAGAAATAGCAAATTTAATAATAATATTTGCACTTGAAAAGGCATAGGCAGAATTCTCACCTCATAGTATCTCCTGTAATTCACTGTGGTATGACACACAGCAAAATCGCCACCGGGCCTTTGTAATCGGGAGCAATACTGTTTGGCATAGTTTTCTATGAGATAAATTTCAGATATGATTTGAATTTCTTTCACAGATCAAAAAGTAATTCAACAATGCTATAGCTTTTTTTAAATTGGTGACTTTGCAACATTACCAGCATTCACCTAAGGGAGATTGAAGCCATGATAAGCTTATGAACTGTTGTATAGTGCAACAAAGTCATTTAATATAATGATGGATATACATAGCCCTCATCATTGGAGACATGTTCAAATCAGAAAGAGTGAAATTATAGCAAACACATTCAAAAGCTGCTTTTAAATCTGTGTTTTTTGCAGCATCAACTCCTGTCATATGGGTCTTGTGCACAACTCCAAAGTAAGCTTGCCAGATTTTCTAAGACCCTAACATCCTATTACATCGAGCTTCACACCAGCTAAATAGATGGCTTGACACTGGGATTTCAGAATAAGGTGAACTGGTTGGAGCATTTTCTACACTAAAGATGATACATACATATAGGCAAGATGTGGCTGACATTGTCTGAAACAGATAGAGAAGATTAATAGATAAAAGGATAAACTAGATCAGAAGAACATCAGAGGTCCAAAGGGCTTCTGCTAATCTCCTGCCATAGATTCAGTCGAAAACTGGCAGAATCCAGCAGAAAAATGGCAAATCTGTGATGAGTGAGACCCTAACACTTCCTACAATTTTGCAAAGCTCATTGATAGGAAAGGAACCTCTTATTGCATATTAAAAGACAAGCATCGTCAGAGCCTGGGGCAGGGGCTTCAAATGCCAGGAGGTTCTGCTTTCCCAGGCCATTTGAGACTCTATCAGAATAATATAAAAAACAATGGGCACGTGGGAAGATGAGGCACCAATGTGGTGCAAGGTGAGGAGGATACTATTCAGGCAAGAAAGCAGCCTGGGTCTAGAAGAAAGGAATGTTTTAAAGAATCCAAATCATAATGGCTACAGCAAACCTCACCCACATCCATCCCCAGAGGGAATGGAGGCTGACCTGATCAGGAAAATGGGAACACAGTGTCACACCGTCAGGAACTGAAAGATCATACATCTAACCTAAATCCACTTCAGTACAAAGTTCATTAGCTCTTCAGCATCTTTCATCCTGTAAATCACAACCCATACATCTTATAACACCAGTTAAATATCAAAGTAACAGAGTCACTGGAGTCAGGTATGCTGCCACAAATACTATTAAACTGCATCATGTTAACAAACATAAAGCTCTCATTACAAAAATGCATAAGAGAACAAAAAAGTCTTTTGAGACAAAGTGTTACCATTTTCTGAACTGAGACACAGAGGAGGTGCAGTTATTTCATAAGTACACCGTGCAGCCTTCCAAGAATGAGCGAACGCAGTTGCCAGTGGTTCCACAATATTTTCTGATGATAGAAAATCATCATCCATTTTGTCATTGAAGTTGCCACATAACCCTGGAAAAGAGAAAAATGTTCAACATTAGAATATATAAATCTCCACCACTGCATCATCCTAAGTGCAGTCATTGATCTTCAGAGCTGCATGGACATCAGACTGTAACATTTACAAGAGGTCAGTGCACTTCGGGGAAGTCAGAGAGATGCTACAGACTAGAAACTGGGAATGAAACAAAATAAAATTGCTTTATAACAAACAAATTCAAATGGAAATTTAGAAGATGCGTTCCAAATTATGAAGGTGTCAAAAGGGTGGATAGGGAATAACTGTGAATTCTGGCAGGAGGTTTTTAACCAGAGGACATAGATTTAATATAATTGTCAAAAATACCATGGGAAGTTTGGGATTCTGTTTTATTCAGAGATAGCATGATTTTGAATGTACCATCTGAAAAGATGATGGAAGGAGGTTGATTCAGAAGAAACTTTCAAAAAGGCATTAGATAGATATTTAATAAAATCAAGGGCAAGAAGAAAAGAGCAGGGGAGCGGGACTAATTGGCAAGTACTTTGAGAAAGTTGCCACAAGCACGGTAGACCAAATAGCCTCCTGTGCTACATGCTCCGTGATCAAGGAGAAAATAGCGAAGCATCTTGAGCAGAATTGTTTGGTAGAGCAGACGCAGCACGGTTTCGTTAAGGGGAAGTCGTGTCTGACGAATTTATTGGAGTTCTATGAGGATGTGTCTAGGGCGGTGGATAGAGGAGAGCCGGTGGATGTGGTCTTTCTTGATTTTCAGAAGGCGTTTGACAAGGTGCCTCACAAGAGGTTATTGCAGAAGGTCAGGGGGCATGGAGTGGGGGGTAGGGCGTTAGCGTGGATAGAGGATTGGTTGTCAAATAGGAGGCAGAGAGTGGGGGTCAATGGGTGCTATTCGGATTGGCGGTTGGTGACTAGTGGAGTGCCCCAGGGGTCGGTGCTGGGGCCTCAGCTATTCACCATTTATATAGATGATCTGGAGGAGGGAACCAAGTGTATGGTGTCGAAATTTTCTGATGACACCAAGATTGGTGGAACGGCAAATTGTGCGGAGGGTGTGGAGAGTCTGCAGAAGGATCTAGATAGGCTGGGCGAATGGGCCAGGAACTGGCAAATGGAATTTAATGTTGGCAAATGTGAGGTTGTCCACTTTGGTAGGAATAATGGTAGGAAGGGCTATTACTTGCGTGGTGAAAAACTGCAGCATGCGACAGTGCAGAGGGACCTCGGGGTCCTTGTGCATGAGTCGCAAAAACCCAGCCTGCAGGTGCAGCAGGTGGTCAGGAAAGCAAATGGGATGCTGGCCTTCATAGCGAGGGGGGTTGAATATAAAAGTAGGGAGGTCTTGCTGCAGCTGTATAGGGCACTGGTGAGGCCGCAGCTGGAGTACTGTGTGCAGTTTTGGTTGCCGCACTTACGCACTTTTGGCCTTGGAGGGAGTGCAGAGGACGTTTACTAGGCTGATTCCGGAGTTGAGGGGGTTGAACTATGAGGAGAGGCTGAATAAACTAGGCTTATACTCGTTAGAGTTTAGAAGAATGAGGGGAGATCTCAATGAGACGTATAAGATGTTGAATGGGATGGATAGGATAGAGGTGGAGAGGCTCTTCCCGCTCAGAAAGGACAGTAGGACTAGAGGGCACAGCCTCAGGATAAAGCGGGGGTGGTTTAGAACGGAGTTGAGGAGGAACTTCTTCACTCAAAGGGTGGTGAATCTCTGGAATTCTCTGCCCGTTGAAGTGGTGGAGGCTGCCTCGCTCAATATTTTTAAGATGCGGGTTGATAGGTTTTTGATAGGCAAGGGGATTAAGGGTTATGGGGAGAGGGCGGGAATGTGGAACTGAGCCACGACAGATCAGCCATGATCTTATTGAATGGCAGGGCAGGCTCGAAGGGCTAGATGGCCTACTCCTGCTCCTATTTGTTATGTTATGTTCTTATTCTAAGTCACAAAAAAGGATTACAAAGAACAAAATGAGAAATAGTTAGCAAACTGGTGTTTGACCTCTATGATGTAGGTTTAAAATGAACTAATACCCTCTCTGTTAACTGTATGAGTTCCCCATTAAATAAGCTGAGAGTTGATTTAACGCAATTTCTAGTGGGTACAAATTCAAAGATAAATTAACACTTCCACTCAGGTTTTCTCTTTATTCTTTCAGGGGAACTGAACGTCACTAGCAAGACCAGCAGTTGTTCCCCATCCCCAATTGCCTTGGATTTAGTGGCTCATTCAGCCATTTCAGAAGGCAGTTAAGAGTCCATACATTGTAGTGGGTCACATGTAGACTTAACTGGGTAAGAACAGTAAATTTCTTTCTCTAAACAGCATTCATGAACCAGATGGGCTATTTACAATAATTGATGACGTTGTACTGAAGCTGGCTTTAAATGACAAATTTACAAATTGAATTTAATTCCCACCAGCTGCCGCAGTGGGATTTGAACCCATTCTTTAAGGAACCTCTGAATTACTGATCTAGTGACATTACCACAACACCACCATTTTCCTGCATGCAATAAGCAATGCTATTCTGAGGTAATAATGCTATTCTAAGATTGGCTTTTCTATTCCTTTGTGCTTCATGAGAGACAGGCTTTTGTTTCTCGCACTCCTGCATTTGGATTGACCAAAACCAAAGAGCACAATTGCATTGGCCGCGAGGGATTTTAAACCCAAGACATCAAAGAAAATTTGAAGCTAAGCTGACACCTACCTTTACTTTAAACTACACTGCCTGGAGTTGTAGACATCACTATCCAATATATTGGACAGACATCCAATATATTGCAACTTCTCTTGAGGTATGTGTGACCCAAAGAATTTTGAATGTATTTAAATATTCCTCCTACTCCCTCACCATGCCAATTATACCAGCCACTACTACTCTCACCTCACTGCCTAAGATTCCAAAGATTTCCCATGCTTATTTCAAAGTAATCAACAATTATATTCTTTAGCTAATTTTTGCAGCTAAATTGTAATGCAGAAGATAAACTTTGTGCGATAGCGTAAAGCAGATGCTAGTGAATCAACAGTCCATTTTACATCTCTCCCAACTTCATTGATTTCAGTGATATAAAACTTATTACCACCCATTTTACATTATTGCACAAAGTCAAAATCTATTTTTTAGTCATAGGAGCAGAGATAGTTATCACTTTTTAGTGCTATAGTTGTATTGTTCATTTGTTTATTTTTCATTGAATTGTATACACAGAGAAGTATGCATCTCAATATTTTTTGTCAACATCATCTGGTCCAGTTATCCACTTTGTTGCTCCATCTTAAGTGACTCTATTATAGTGCAGGATTATAAGAAATACGAACATGATTAGGTCATTTGACCCTTCAGGCCTGCTCCACCATTCAGTAAGATCATGGCTGATCTGACTGTTATCTAAACTCCACACTTTCCTGCCCTTTCCCTAGATCCTTCGACTCCTTTGTTGGTTTAAAACAGTCAGCCTTGAATATATTCAATAAACCAGCCTTCAGTGTTCTCTAGGAAAAGGAATTCCAAAGACCAAAAATCCTTTCGGGGAAGAAATTCCTTATTTCCATCTTAAATCGGAGACTCTTTATTTTTAAACTGCACACCCCACTTCTAACTTCCCGCCAGAGGGTATACCTTCTCAGAATGAGTGAGGTTAACATTATCAGTAAATTACGTGTCAATTGTACCTTTCACGAGTCCTTTCACATTATTAGGCAGTGAAATATAAAGCTGTGCAATCTGAGTAATTTGTAGCTGCATTTTGAGCCCAGTTTTTGTTGCTATTTGAATGTAACTCGGGGACTGATGAAAGATTTTAATGCCATCTGCAGAAGTAAAAGTAAAACAAAGTTAAACTCAGGTTGAAAAATGTATTCCCTTATCTTGAAGTATAAAAAAGTTATCTTACTTTGCTTCAATGGGAGTTTAATTAGATTTCCATTAACCTTGACGAGGCCATTCTTTCGAATGAGATATTCTGTCTATAAAGGACAAATAAAGATTGTCTTGCATCATTTGAAAAAGAAAATTTATCTGTCAAGCAAGTTTGTAAATGAGCAATTTTAAAATACTTGCCTCAGCGTGAGTGTATGAAACACTTTCCAAACAGATCTGTTTATGTCCTCCCAAACATGGATGCATCTCAATCTTGACTAACCACTCATCTGTCTAAATAGTAATTGAAAAAGCAAATCTCAAACATTGATTCAGCTGGCATTCTTATGTGCATGTTTTTAAGTAACTAGAGCTGCAGCAATCAATTTAGGAAAAGATCACTTACAAAAGTAGCAATATATGAACAGTCTCCCATCAACTGATATGTTTGGCCATCAAATGTTGTAATATGATTTCCTTCTTCAAATTTGCACATTCGAGGGCAACTAAGTGAAGAGCAATCCCATTCTCCACTTACACAGGTGCTGAAAGTACAAGAGAATGCATTTATAACCAATTTCAGTAGAAATGTTTGAAAACGTATTTGATGAACAGTATATGGTTTGAGTTGGCCTCCATTACCATATTTGGCAGAAGTCAACTTTCGTTTCTCCATGTGAGTAAACAGATTGATTGAACGTACAGGGACACTCTGTTTTCATGATACATCTGTCTGTTTTGTGTATGTTGTCAAGAACAGTCCCTGAAGGATAAAATAATTATCTCAGTTAAAAATTACATAGCTGATTTAAAGATGTGGAGCACACTCCAACTTGCTGGAATACAAACAGAAAGCAGTGAAATACTCGACAGGGCTTGCAGCACTTACGACTAGTTTAATGCTGTCTTCAAAAAGCAATTCGATTTTCTTACAAAAAGCGAAGTGATTTATTGTGTTTGTGAATTTAAATTTATTGGTTGATTAGTATGTATTCTGTCAACAGCTGGTGTGAAGCTATGTTACAATCAAAAGTGAATTATGTGATAGTTCTGATCAGTGGCAGATTAACTACCACCTGGACCCCTAGGCTGAGGTTTAGTAAGGCCCCCTGACCTTGCCCCCTGCCCCACTCTTCACTGAATAGAATAAAGTGACATTAAGTGACGTTAGATAACTTATATCATTGTACTATGCATAACGTACTACATGTATAATATCATATGAATCAATTACAACCCTTTTATTCATTTATTTTTCATTTTCTTTATATTTGTACTTTAAAAAGCTTCAGTGTTTTTTTGGTTTACAGAAGTGTCAATAACAGCATGTAAATCAACAGATCGAAGCATGTCTGATTCAATGTGCATGAGTGCCAAATGATTAAGTTTCTCATTGCTCATTGTTGAGTGCAAATAGATTTTGATCCTCATCAGTGCCGAAAATGAACACTCACCTGAACAGTTAGTGATCATTAGGACAGATAAATTCTAAAGCAAATGTATGTATTTGGATACACCTTATGCAGTCAATCTCCTGTCAGAGCTCGATACATCCCAGTGTTACTACGTAAGGGTGAATGTTGAAAAAAGTACTATGTGTAACTAACTATGCACTAAAATAAGTATGTATACATGTTATAGCACGACAATAAACGCTTTGTTGCATTTATTTTGTATTTATTTGTATGCAGCGCAAGTCCGGGGGTGAAGTTCCTCTATTTATAGGTATTTGTTACATTAATTCACCCAAGGGGTATAGTTATGAAAATGTATTCACCCTTAAAAGGATTAAACCAATTTTTTTTGCTTTCAGGCCTCCCTCTCTTTCAGGCCCCTTGGCGTAAGCCTACTCAGCCTAATGGTTAATCCACCACTGGTTCTGATAAATCCTGAATGTTTATTGATTAGAGGTGATTTTCGATTTCCAACATGTTAGGTATTATGCCTCACTAGAACTCATTAACTTTATTTTTCCTTTCAGATCAACTGCTGCATATGCCCAACAAATGTTGAATGGTTGCTTGAAACTATACTTGATTTGAAAGCATTTGCATTAAATTTGGCTTCACAACAGGTTGAGAGAGAAGCAAACCTCCTTCTGTCATAAAAACAGAAAAACGCAGCATGCCTGCAGCAAATGTGGAGAGAGAAACAAAGTTCACATTTCAAGAACATAAGAACGAAGAGCAGGAGTAGACCATCTGGCCCTTCAGTCTGCTTTGCCATTCAATAGGATCATGGCTGATCTTTTTGTGGACTCAGGTCCACTTACCCGCCTGCTCACCATAATCCTTAATTCCTTTGCTGTTCAAAAATCTATCTATCCTTGCCTTTAAAAACATTCAATGAGGTAGCCTCAACTGCTTCACTGGGCAGGGAATTCCAGATTCACAACCCTTTGTGTGAAGAAGATCCTCCTCAACTCAGTCCTAAATCTGCTCCCCCTTATTTTGAGGCCATGTTTCCAGTCTTGGTTTCTCCCGCCAATGGAATTAACTTCCTTGCTTCTGATTTATGTAATCCCTTCATAATCTTATATGTTTCTATAAGATCTCCCCTCATTCTTTTGAATTCCAATGAGTATAGCCCCAGTCTACTTAGTCTGTCCTCATAAGTCAACCCTGTCAACTCCAGAATCAACCTAGTGAATCTCCTCTGTACCCCATCCAGTGCCAGTTTATCCTTTCTCAAGTAAGGAGGCCAAAGCTGTACACAGTACTCTTGGTGTGGCCCCAACAGCACCTTGTACAACTGCAACATAACCTCCCTGTTTTTAAAACCCATCCCTCTAACAATGAAGGACAAAATTCCATTTACCTTCTTAATTACCTGCTGTAGCTGCAAACTAACTTTTTGTGATTCATGCACAAGAATACTCAGGTCACTCTGCACAGCAGCATGCTGCAATTTTTTCCCATTTTTCTGTAATTCTAACCAGAATGGATGACTTCACATTTTCCAAGATAGTACTCCATCTGCCAGACCCTTCCCCATTCACTTAGACTATCTATATCCCTCTGCAGACTTTCAGTGTCCTCTGCATACTTTGCAATGCCGCTCATCTTAGTGTCATCTGCAAATTTTTCCACACTACGCTTGATCCCCAACTCCAAATCATCTCTGTAAATTGTAAACAATTGCGTTGCCAACACTGATCTCTCAAACACACCACTAGTCACTGATCGCCAACCAGAAAAACACCCATTTACCCCCACTCTTTGCTTTCTGTTCATTAACCAATCCTCTATTCACGACAATACATCACCCATAACACTATGGATCTTTATCTTATGCAGCAGGCTTTGGTGCTGCATCTTGTCAAATGCCTTCTGGAAATCCAGATACACCACATTCACATTGTCCACTGCGCACATAATGTTCTCAAAGAATTCCACCAAATTAGTCAAACCTGCCCTTCATGAATCTATGCTGCGTCTTCCTAATGGGACAATTTATATCCAGATGTCTCGCTATTTCTTCCTTGATGATACATTCAAGCATTTTCCCTACTAGTGAAGTTAAACTAACTGGCCGTTTGTCTACGTCCTTTTTAAAACAGTGGCATCACATTTGCTGTTTTCCAATCTGTGGGGAGCACCCCAGAGTCCAGCGAATTTTGGTAAATTACAACTAGTGCTCTTGCTATTTTCTCTGCCATTTCTTTTAGTACCCTGAGATGCATTCCATCAGGGCCAGGAGACTTATCTACCTTATGCTCCATTAGCTTGCTGAATACTATCTCTTTCGTGATAATGATAGTTTCTAGGTCCTCACATGCCATAGCCTTCTTGTCATCAACTTTTGGCATATTATGTACCAGACCAGTACAAAATACCTTTTCAATGCCTCAGTCATTTCCTCATTTCCAGTTATTACATCTCCCTTCTCATGTTTAATTTAGCCACTCTTTTTTGTTTTATATATTTGTAGAAACTTTTGCTATCTGTTTTCATATTCAGAGCTACTCTACTCTCGTAATCCATTTTACTTTTCTTCATAGCTTTGTTTGTGGCTTTCTGTTGATCTTTAAAGATTTCCCAATCCTCTCGTTTCCCACTAATCCTTGCCACTTTGTATGCATTGTTTTGACCCTATATGACTATTCTTCAGAGCTAAAACCTCCTTCTGTAGTTGTTGATTTGAAAATTTGGCACTCCTATATTAATTCATTAAAGAATCAGCATGAAATAGAACAGAGGCGAAGGGCATTAATATATTTTATTAGATAAGGAACAGAAGGTGGAATCATTATCAGGCATGGACACCTAAAAATGTTAGTTTGTCACCAGTCTGTTACCATGTTGGTGACATAAAATGGAAGATAGTGAAATGGAGAGGAGGAATCAAGGTAGAGTGGTGAAAATGGAAGTGAGGAGAGAGAAGGGAGGACTGGAGAAAGCAAGCAAGGGGAGGTGCAATGGAAAATGGGAGAAGGCCAAAGTGAGGTGGAAAAGGGATAGCAAGGAGATGGTGGAAAAGGAAAGACAGAGATAGTGAAAGGAATGGGGCATATAGTATGGAAGAGCATTTGGCTGAGTCCCAAGACTCACTAATGAATTAATTCAACAGAGGTCTGTTTACACAGGTAAGAGGGGAGTATTTGTTTTGATTGATTGACATCTTTGAGATCATAACAAGTTATTCTTTCTTTGATCTTTCCTCCAATATCTGTATGTTTATTTGGACAAGATCAAGAGGAGTGAAGTGAGGAAAAGCTTCTGTTATTGAAGCTATGAATGGCTGTTCAATTGACCCTTTAATTAGGTTGTAAGAGCAGCAGTTATTTTTTGAAGGAGATTTTTGAATAGGTCTTCAGGTGCATTTCAAGACACACCATTGTTATTACACAGTTCTTTGGTTCTGTACATCGTGTATATTGGGTTTTGTCATGGGGGTAGCATGGGAAGTGGGGCTTTGGGGGTGTGAACTATAGGACCCAACACCCTTTAATATAACTGTTACAAAGTCTCAGAGAATGAAGGAGGACTATCTAACCAGGCTACCTTGGCAACTGCTCACCTTTGAGGCAGCGACAGAACTGCTTCTGGGATTGGTAAGCCGGACTGAATCCCACCCTCGCCTAGCCAGAGTGAAAATAATGCATTCATTGATATGGAGACAGGTCTGCCGAATCGAACACTTTCTGATCTCCAGCTTCCCACCTCCATGCAAAAAATTAGCCCAAATACTTTCAAATTGCATTGTACGGAAGGGGGAATACGATATTTATGTCTAAACTACTTTTGCGACATGTATATAGATGCGTGGATTTTTTTAAAAACTTAATTGGGACCGGAAGGCAAACTCGTGAAACAAACAATACTAGGAAAAGAGAGCCATCTGGTGGCTCAATTGTGTACTTGCACAAGATGACATGTTAATGAATGTGGAGACAGGAAATGATAAGGGTAAAATGTTAAAATAAAAAGCGCGGGTATAACATGCCAACAGTAAGTCAGGTAATATGGAAGGAAAGATAGAAGTCATGCAAGCATGAGAGCATCAGTGTTTAGGTGAACTGATTTTGTTTCAGTGTTATTTTTAGAAATTCTTATCGTGTTAAATTATTTTGTAACTGATTGCTTATAACTTTTTTTAAAGCAATGATAGCTTATAATAGAAATGTCCAGTTCCAGCCCTGAAGGTGAAATGGGACACATGTCAGGAGTCTACAAGGGTCACAATTGAATTTCCATTGAGCACGTATTCCAACAATAGGTCTCTGCAAGGTGGTGGAAATCATAGAATCCCTTAAGTACAGAAGCAGGCCATTTGGTCCATCGAGACGGCACCAACAACAATCCCACCCAGGCCCTATCTCCATAACCCCACATATTTACCCTGCTAATCCCCCTGACACAAAGCAGCAATTTAGAATGGGCAATCAACCTAACCTACACATCTTTGCGCAGTGGAAGGAAACTAGAGCACCCGGAGGAAACCCACGCAGACACGGGGAGAATGTGCAAACTCCATATAGACAGTCATCTGAGGCCAGAGTTGAACCTGGGTCTCTGGTGCTGTGAGGCAGCAATACTAACCACTGTCACCACACTGCCTCTAAAGGGTAGAGTAGATAAGTGAAGGGTAGAGTAAATTAGCAATTGAAGACAATCATTGAGATCGAAAGCAGGCAGATTTGAAGAGAACGGATGAAGAAGAAAATGTAATTGGTGTAGTAGCTTTGGTGGTTTAAATTGCTTATGAAAAGAATTTGATAATAAGTTGTGTAAAAGGTTATTCGGCAAGAAGACCGAAAGCTCAGTCAAAGACATAGATTTTAACAAGCAGCTTAAAAGGTGGAGAGAATGGTAAAGAAGCAGCGAGATTTAGGGAGGAAAATCCATGTTTAAACCTATTGCAAAACACAAGGAATTGATCAACTCAGACATAGGTTAATAGGTGAACAGGATTCCAACCAGGATAATACATGGGCAGCAGAGTTTTGATGAGTTGATGTTTATGGAATGTCAGGTGGTAAACCAGCCAAACGAATATTGAGATAGTCAACCCTGGGATGGTGTCATGCCCAGTAAAACATGTGCTTTTCATAACTTTCAAATCATGAACTGTACTCGGTTTGATATTCCAGAGCTGACTTTCCAGTTAAAAATGCTGAATAAAATTCTGCGCAAGACGGTTGCTGAGGGTCAGTGGATTCAAAACATTTATTGCAACCAGCTGAGGACAGGAGATTGAACATAAGGAAATTCAGTTCACTCCTCACCTCATTGTGACATAACCTAAAGGAACATCTTAGAGAAATAAAGGTTTAGAGCAGGAATTCCAAAGCTCAGGGCCTATAGGATGATGTAGACATGGCTGCTAATGATGGAATGTTTAAAATCAAAGAAGACCAAGATGGCAAAATGGCAAGAGTTCAGTGATCTTGGAGCATTCCTGGATTGGAGGAGGATACAGACATAATGAGGGGTAAGGCCATGGAAGGATTTGAAAGATGGCGGTTCAGATCTATGATCAGGAGGAGATGGGGTGCAGGATGAGGGTTTCAGTAATCACCACACGTAAATTTAATACTGGGGGGGCGGGGGGGGTAGTTTTCTCATGCCGCCTGCAACAGGAATTGAAATAGGGGTTGCGCGGGAGGTGGAGGGGAGAGACCATGCAAAGGTCTGTTCACCTCAGGAGGGATTTTCCAGTTCTGGGGCAAACATGGATAGAAAATCCTGCCCGTCATCTCTACAGCAGTCAGACATTGAAGATCAATGTCAAAGAGATGCTGGAACAAAGAAAACGCGAAGCAAACAAACTTGGAGATAGGGTGTTGAGTAGAAAGGAGGGCAATGGTGATAAGCATGAGTAGGGGAGATGAGGAGTGTAACAGAGTTCTGAATAAAGTAGAGGAAAAAGCAAGGGTTTACCCGATTTACATCAGACTCCACTCCACTATCACTGCAAAATTAGGGTCCCAAAGTGCAAATGTTACTTTGCTGGACTGGTAAACCAGAAAATGTGAGTTAAAATCTATCATAGTAAGTTGGAAATAATAAAAGATGGTTTCTGGAAAAATTACCATGGGGTGTCATAAAATCCAAACTTGTTCATCCAGATGGACCTATATTTGACTCTAGCCCCCAGAACGACCAAGGAAGCCACTCAGTTGAATCAAACCGCTTCAAAAGCTATGGTTCAAGAAGGTGGCTCATCACTGCCTTCTTAGGGCAACCAGAGAGAAATAATAAATGCCGGCCTTGCCCACATCCCAAAAATGATTTTAGAATAAAAACAGCTGTCATTTATATCATTCCAACTTATCCCTGTAGCTCTGTGAGTTTAATATCTAGCTGCTAACTTCTCATTCACATATATTTAATGAAGCTGCAGTTAGAATTGTCTGGTAGGTTACAGGGAGAACACAGGCCTGATCAGATTAGGCAACTGTTACCATTAGGTACCCTGTAGTCAATGATTAAAAATGGCATAGTGACATAGTGTTCCAGAAATACCAATAAAAAAAGATGTATGTGTTAAATGAAATAATATAAAACATGATCTGAAGCAAATTGAATTGTTACTAACAATATAATCTGATTACCATTTGGACAATTGCACATATTGACACACTGTTGGCAATGATGTTCAGGATTTGGATTGGTACAAGTTGGAATACAGGCAGGGCCACACTCCTTGTATATCTGATTCTCTGGACAAATTTTCTGTGCTGAAAACGAGAAATTGTTAATTTTATCATTTGACCTAGATAATGTTCTTAGGTAGCAACAATTTATAAAAATTGTCTTTGTTACACTAATTTCTGAAAGAGTGTGGTTAAATTTATTGTCACTGCAGATAAAAGTTACCACAACTGATGGATTTCCGCCAGTTTTGCCACTCTTCACCATCTGCAGCTGTACACTGATGTGCTACTTCTTCAAAATGGGAACAAAGATGATTAACTTCTGTGTTTTCGAAACTGCAAGCATCCTTCTGACACAGCTCCACGTAATTATTATTAGTGTCACGGTCCATACAACGCTTGAAAACGTTTGAGATTTTTGAACAGTTCTGAACAGAAAAAAAGTATCACAAAAGTAATTGGGTGAACACAAATCTAAATCAGAGTCTTTGGGTTGCATTAAGTAAATAATTGAACAAATAGCAGGTAACTCGTCAATGCCCTGTGCAGCAATGTTGCATAACTTTAAATAGTTAATCACAAGGAAATCCCAAATACTCAGCTGTGTCCAATCTCTCTGAAATATGCTCCAGTAAGAAATAACTGAGTGTTGGTGGTGGTGGTGGGGGGGATTGTTTCTTCCCAAAACAGCTGTAATATTGTCAGAAAGGCCACAACACCCACTTCCTGCAATGGTGATGGGAGACTTGAAACATTGAGGGTTGGGTCTCATTTCAATGCAGTCAGCTAACTGTGACCATCTTGCATGTAGTGTACACTGTTGTCTCTGTGCATTAGTGATGGAGGGAATTAATGTTCAAGTTAGTGGATGGGGTGCCAATCAAACGAGTTGTTTTGTCCTGGAAAATGTTGAGCTTCTAGAGTGTGCTGCAGCCACACTCATCCAGACAAATGGAAAGTATTCCATCACACCTTCCCACTTGTGCCTTGTTGATGGTGGACAGACTTTTGAAAGACATGAGGTGAGTTTCTCACCACAGAATTCTAAAATTCAGACATGTTTTACAACCACAGTATTTATATAACTGTCCAGATCAATTTCTGATGTTGATAGTGACCTAATTATTCAATCAATTCTATAAAACTTTACTTATAGTATACTATATTGTCTTAAGTATTCTCCTGAGGATGTAACTTACAAAAGCCAATTCGCATTTTGTTTTTTCCGAGATTGTAGTCTCGCAGGCATCATTTGGGTCACTCAGTTGAGATGAATAAATTAATCCTAAAACAAGCACAGTGCAATAAGAAAGTAACCTTAACTTTTCTCATTAATTCAATTCAATGTATTAATGTTTGTCAAACCAGTGAAATATGTAACATCATTCAGTGTGTGTGACAGATTTCACTCATCTTTCATATGATAACAAATTACAATTTTACTTACGTTCAACATTAAATGGTTTTCCTAGAACATCAATATCTCCACAAAGGCCACATAAAGCTCCTAGGTATTGAGCATCAAGAATTACCTGACAACAAAAGCAATATAGGTATAGGTTTAGATATATTTAGATATAATCTAAACCTATTTTTAGTTATCTAAATCTAAATATAGGTTTAGATATAACTCACAGAACAAATTCACAGCTTTGTGAACTTTTATTGAGATAATATGACTTCAAAGTACAAAAGCAGACATTTGACAAAATTAAACCTTAATTATTTACTCTTAGGAAGTTATGGGCCTTTATATTATAAATGGTGTAATAATTTACAATAGAATACTCAAAGAAAAGACATAACAACAACAGAGTTAAACAAACAGGCCATCAGGATCACATTAGCTCTAGCATTAAACCCTGAAGCCAACAAATACATTTCAGAATCCAATGAATGATGTGATGTGAATTGCAACTGTCTATATATCTATTTGTGGAGATGCCGGCGTTGGACTGGGGTAAACACAGTAAGAAGTCTCACAACACGAAGAGGCAAACCCTGAAAGCGAGTGGCGTTTACTACCAAATAAACCTGTTGGACTTTAACCTGGTGTTGTGAAACTTCTTACTGTATATATCTATTTGCCAGCTCAAAATTAAGGACAGAAGTATCAGCATGGTAAATCAATTTGATTATGTGCAACAGAGTTATCCTTGCCACATAATTTGGGTGCTTCAATTTTTCTTTATGATTATACAAAGCTATATGGAAGAGAGCAACATTTAAGATTATGCCAGCATATACATGCTTGAATAGTTAGAAACAACAGCATTACGTGTATTATTTGTGAAAAAATTCTCATTGATGCTCACTGCCATGGCAACTGATGGGATTTGACGTGGGCTGGGGTAAGGTTAGTGAGAGGGCTGGGTGTTGTGGGGATGGGGGAGGGGCAATCTCCAATAGATTGCCACTCTTGATGGACTTAGCAACATTGAAATTACATAGCCCCTGTCTTGCACAATCTTTGTCACTCAGACTAGGTGAGACAGGGGCAGTGAAGCGTGTCCCTGCTGCATCGACAAGTAGTAACTGGGGTGCAGAAGACAAAGGAACGTTCCCTTTGAAAATAGAACATAGAACATTACAAAGCAGTTCAGGCCCTTCGGCCCTCGATGTTGCACCGACCTATGAAACCAATCTAAAGCCCATCTAATCTACACTATTCCAATATCATCCCTTGTCATGGCACTCGCTGCTATTGGGTCAGACAGTGGAGGAGGAGGGGGATGGCATCTGCTTGGGGGATGGTCATGTGTGCATGAGGCTCAGTCTGGGCTTTTTAAATAATTATTCTGGAGTTGAAATGATTTTATTTTATTTTTTTCCTCCAGAATAACTATCAGGATTAAAATGGCAGACCATCTAAAGCAAGCGATTTAAATTGCTTCTGCAGGAAAGTCCCAGCCCAGTACAATTGTCCAGAGGAAGTTAGTAAACCTTTTTGTGGTAACTTCCTCAGAGAATTCCCCAGTGCCTCATTGGGGAACCATCCAAATACAACACTGGAGAACTAGGGTGTTACGCACAATTATGCTCTAGCTTCACAGTTTGATCATTGCAATGGAACCAATCAAATAGATACTATAATATTCTTAATATCAGAAATCTTCCTGAACAAAAATACCAAGGAAGTGGGGAACATAACAATGATCTTTTGAAAAGCAATTTTGAAACCATTCATTGCATTGTATTCTTATTATTTCTTACTTCTCTAGCTACATACAATGTGTGCACTTATGGTGCCAAATGATGTGCTGTACAACTAACTAAAAGGAAACAAAATTTACATGGCATTAATGAATTGCTTCATTACTGAAATACAATTAATGTAAAACAAGGACCTCTCATATGTATTTCTGCCTGTAAAATTAATTCCAATTGTAGTTTTGGTGCAACTCAACTGTCAAATAAACGCTGCTAAAACCTGCCAAAACACACATGGACCACAGCAATACCATCCAGCTAATGTTTTTTTGGACTGGCCAAAGCTGACTAATATGTTAGAAAATGTACAAAAATAATTCTACCAAATTTGTAAAGCACTTTAATAGAAGGACACTATGTGGCTAAGCCACATATGCATATGCATTTACAAGCAATGCCTTAATATTTTTTCTCTATGTAACACACATGTATCTTCACTCAAAGTGAGTTGTCTGTTTTAGGAGGGAGAAAACAGCAAAAGACCAACAGGGATGGAAAACTAGGAACCAGTCTTCGCCTTTCCAACAGCCAAAGCTCAGTCAGTATTAGGAAAGGGGATCATAATTATCCTGGTGATGTCATGCCTGTTTCTAAGTCAGTGATGAATATAATTATTTTTCTTTTCTTATCAGTTCCCAAAGGAAACAATTTATATTATTGATAATAAATGCCAACTATCAGTGCAAACAAGCCCTATGCTCAGAGAAAAGAAATTTCTCCTCATCACAATCCTAATTGGTCAAAACCTTGACTACAACTATGTTTTAGATTGGTCAGCCAACCTCTCCACATCTACCCCAAGAAACTTGCATATTTCAATGAGATCACCTCTCATTATTCTAAATCCCATTATAGGCCCATTCTACTCATTCTCTCCTCTAGATGAGGAGATGAGATGGTTCAAATAGAGTCAAGGTACAACCCACAAACAAAGCCAGAGCTCACTGGATGGTGAAACAGCTTGAGAGTAAGTTGAAGCAGTAAAATGGTGTAAATCACAGTTGTCAGGCTGATATTGCCAGTGAGAACCAAGATGAATGTAGAAAGTTCAGAGGGAAAGTGAAAACAGAGAGGAGCAAAGAAAGACTATGTGTATTTCTATAGGTATATATTTATAATTATCTATAGTGAAAAGATAATCATAGGAGCAGTGGGATCAAAAAGGGATTTATGTTTGTAGGAAGAAGCATGGCTGAGATACTGCGCGGAATTTTCTCATCCCACCTGCCACAGGAACCATTGTAGGTGGGGCGGGGGCGTGGAGGGGGGCGATGGGGGGGAATGGTTCTGGAATGGTTCTGGACCATGCAAAGGACCTTGGGTGGAATTTTCTGCTTTTGGGGCAAGCATGGCTGGAAATCCTGTCCTTCTTGTAAAAGTCTATAACAAGGAAGAAGATGCTTTCAAAGTTATAATGAAAGCATGACTTCACTAAGATGGATTAAAAATTGAGAAAGAGCATATATGACCAGATGTGATATATCTGAGGATATTGAAGGAATAAGTCAGGCAAATTGTGGAGGTACTGGCCATAATCTTCTAATGCTCCTTTGATACAGGGATGGTGCAGGAGAACTGGACAACTGCAAATGTTATGCCAATGTTCAAAAGAGTTTGAATATAAACCCAACAACTATAGGCCAGTCAGTTTAATCTCAATGATGGGAAAGATTTTAGAAACAATATTCCAGAATAAAATCAACAGGCACTTGGCCAATTATACATTCAGTAATAAAAAGCAGCATGGATTTTTAAATACAAATTGTGTTTGGCTAACCTGATTGAGTTTTTTGTTGAGGTATCAGAAAGGGCTGATAAGGACAATACAGTTAGTGTGGTGTAGGCAGACTTCCTAAAGGCTTTTGATAAAATGCAACATTATAGATTTGTCAGCAAAGTTAAAGTCCATGGAATCTAAGGGAGAGTGCAGTATGGATACAAAGTTGGCTGACTTACAGGAAACAGAGGGATGCTGAATGGTTGTTTTGCAGACTGGGCATTCCTAGTCCTATTGGACTCAAAACATTAAACCTGTTTCTCGCTCCATAGATACTGCCAAACTTACTGAGATTTTCCAGCACTCTTTTTATTTCAGATCTTGAGTTCCAAACCATAAGGGGGACATAAAGGCTAATCATCTCAAAGAGAGCAAGCCAAAAGCTTGGTCTGGTAACCATGAACATGCCAACAGAGAAAGGACAATAAAAGACCCCAGGGATAGGGCAGAAAAAAAACCCAGAGAGAAGGAAACAAAAGACTCCAGAGTGAGGAAGACAAAAGACCACAGAGAAAGGGAGATAATATTAAAGTAAACAATAAGACAGTTGAAGACCACTTCAATGTAATGAAATGCATAAACTGAAAGTAACTGACTAAGTTCTGCAGGAAAATATTCACAATGGAGCTGAACCTGAAAATTTGAAGGTCAAGATTCCAACTGAGTATATACTGGTGAAATTGCATAATAAATTGATATCTTCAATGAACCAAGCTGTGAGAGATCAGAACAATCATATTTCAGAGATGATACAAAGTTACCAAGAGGAAAGATGACCAACAATTCCACAGTTGGTAACTCAAAATAGGAGCTGAACAAACTCAACAGGTATACAGGCACAACAGCAGGCATATGCACTCAACTAGCAAAGCCTATGACTGGTCAGGGAGTAGGGATCTCACTAGCTGTACTGAGTACAGAAATACAATCAATCCCATAGGTCCATGTGTCCCCAACTACTACAATGGTACAATAATGTCAGCAAAACAACAAATGTCATGGGAATTACAGTTTCCACACAAGGACCATCACATAGGATTATGTATGCAAATGTGTCTTTTGTTCACTAGGTAAAGAGGAATGAACATGAAATAGATTCAACCCAAAAGTAGCATGTTTGAAACTTTCTTACTGTGATGACTTCAGCCAGGTTAATGAGGTTGGCTTGCTAGAGTGTGAACTACCTGATGACTCCCCTCTGGTGAGACGCGCCATCAATAGGTCCAGGCAGTGGGCAATCAAGGGGGTCGTCCATCCCGACTGCCTGCCCCTCTACCACGGCTAAATTCACGGCCAGGTGTCCCTGGAGAGACAGCATGTGGTGTCCACAGGCGCAGTTGACATCTTCCATGCCTGCTGGGCACCGCAGGGGCTGGTGTGTGTTATAGACCCTTATAATCACATTTTGATTTAATGTTTTAAGATTCCTTTGGACTTTGGTTTCTGTTCAGGCTGTTCCCCCCTTTCCTTTTTGGGGGGCTGGCCCTCTTAATTTGTCCCCAAGTTAATTTGAGTTTGTTTTTCTTGTTGGGCACATGAAAAGAACTACCTGAGTCTTAATTGATGGTCCAATTAGGGAGCCTCATGCTCCCTATTTAAAGCAAGTGTGTCAGTCTCCCAGCCTGCATTCAGCAGGGAGCAACTGGTGAGCTGGCTGTCTATAGATGTATGGTATAAATAAAGTAACTTGGTGATAGGACTTTCACCTCCGTGGAGTTATTACACTTACCGATACTGCATCCTTTAAATTCCAGAGCAGAGATATGGTGTGCTTCCTATTTGAAAACTTTATGTAATTTCCATATGGCTGAACACTGATTACTTTGTCATCATATGGCACTGATATACTATGAAACAAAGATAGTGACAAAAGAAATAAGTCTTGCTATCTGAACACTGAACATGTTTCAGAAAAGTTCTTTTATGACAGATAAAAGAATTAATACTTAAAACAAAATTCATTTATTCACAGCTTTATGGAAAATGGTAACGCGCTCACCTCTGAGTCAGAAGATATTTGTTCAAGTCCTATTCAACACTTTAACACAAAAACTAAGTTAGCACTTCAGTACCATGATGAAGAAGTGGTGCACAGTGCCATCTTTAAGATGGGATGTTGAATTGAGGCCACATTTGCCTCAAAGGTGGAGGTAAAAGAGTTTGGTCAAGCTTGGCAGGATAGCTAGTGCACAAGGCCTATGATACCCAATCTGCACCCAAGAACTCCAGCTGGAAGTTGGTGCTCTGATAAGCCAGGGGATCACTCATGCAGTAATAGAGCAAGACACCAATGTGCTGAAACAGAAACTCTGATATGTAGGAATGAGGAACTCCTTCAACATTCGTACTCCACAGTCTTTTTTTTTGTATGTTTTTGCATAAATCTGCCCTGCAATGGAGGTAAGATATCATGTCAGCTGCAGCTTAGGGGTAGTCACCATCAGAGGAAGCAGAGCACAATGAGGATATACAAAAGTTGACCTGGTCTCCTGGCATATGGTTAGGCAGCTGGAATAACTGTACCACCAAATGGCCACCTCAACATATACCATTATGTTAATGTATCATTTCTATAACCATCAGCATATTTACTGCTACTGAGCAGGATTGGATTCCAATTTCACATGGGTATTTGTCATTCTGAAGTCCATAAGTGCAGGAAAATAGAGTGTAGCACTGACACACCCACAGTTGAATATTGGAAAATCAAGACTGGACTGTGTGCAGTCATGAGATAGGAGCCTCAGGTTGGTCATCTTCGAACCATCTCACCCAACCTTTAACTCATGTTCACTGATAAGCAGAACGGCTGAAAGAATGGCAGCTATCAAAAGCTAAAAGCCTTGAGAGATAGGAGCCATCTTCCTGAATGCCACTTTCTGGATCCCACTGTGCTTCTCCAGGAGGCTGTTGCAGATGCTGTTGGGCCTATTGATTTTCTTGCAACATTGGTCAACTGTTCTATGAACGAAAGAGTTAGTACTTAGTGGAAACTGAGAGCACAGGAGGCATTCTTTGGAGGTATATTCCAATGGATGCCCAGCAATAAGGCTCTTTTCTGTTTTATGATATTGATGACATTCCAAATTCTTTTACATCTCTATACCGTGCCTTCTCTAGCTGACCCTGCTAAAGCACTCCTATGTCAATCATTCTTTAAAAATGAAATAATGAAACTCATGAGACATCAAGCCAAGCTGATTGACATCAATTCATGAAGCATTTTGCTTGCTGCTTCCCCTGCCTGGTGTTGCAACTGTTTTTTTTTTAAGTTGAACCTAATTTCCAAGCAACCATGTAAATTAAGCTTATATTATATGGATTTTGCACCACTGACTTCTCCACTGGATATACAATTGAGCTAATTCATGAAACTCTGGGGCAAACAGTTCAACAAACAAGGGCTGGAGCAATTCATATCATTTTGTGTTGATTATGTGGAATTTCAGGACCATAATTTGACATTTGAAACCACATCTTAAGAAAAAAGTAATCAAAGCAAAACTTACACTTTATCCTTAATCCAAATTCTCCCATTTTCTATAATAGTCTTGGTATTTTCTAATTGCATGAAAATATGCTGCAATTGGCCAGACATTTTTCGGAGAACTCTTATACTCAAGATGTTGGTGGCTTCACAAATGGAGGTCAAAGTGAAATAGCAAGTTGATGTGAAGTGATAGAAATGATTGTTAAATGTCTTGAAAGCTCCCCTTCCCCATGTTGCACAGACACCTGAAAGAAAATCATTTAGTGACTAGACAACAGAAATCTATTGTTCAGTGTGACGTAGGGTTACAAAAAGTGTACTAATATATTCAGACATCTGAATGAGAGAACAAATGTATACTCACCGGAACTGTTGTTCGATAGCAAAGCACTTACTATACTGTCCGGATTACGTTTAGAGATCCACCATTCTAATACAAAATAATTAAATTAAGGTTAGAAACACTGGAAATTTCACACGTTTTAATATTAAAATTAATATTTATACTGATATTCTTTTAAAGTGGAAGCCACATTATACATTTTCCTCTTGTACTTTGTAGATTTGTATGTTAATCAAGATAAAGATCGGTTCTGAGCAACAATCTGTACACCAAAAGGCATAGTATTTTGATTTGTTCTCCATCATTATGCTAATTCTACTGAGTAACTAATTTACCCACTTTTCCTTTCCTTGTACACCCAGCATCAGAGCTCTGTCTATCAAGTCTTTTGACCGGAAATTTACTGAGGAATTTTCCCGCCCAGCAATAATAATGGACAGGAAATAATAGTGAAAGCTTTGAAATTGTGCTCTCGGTACCCAAGTCCAGTATTTATACTGTGTATTGCAGCATACAAGTCAACCTTTGAATTGAGGTCAAGTTACATCCTAGTAGAAAATGTGTCAAGCCCAGCAGCAACAAGGGATGCAAATACTTGGACTTGTCTCCATTAGATGGCACTGAAAAACTATACACTGCTTACGTAGGAAGACAGCAAAGCCAATCTACTCTTTCTGAAAATACCTTCAGCATTTTATTTAAAGAATCAATTTGTTTTTCAACAGACATTCATACACCTAGAGAGATACACCAAATTTATATTAAACTCTATTGCAAAAGGCAAAGCTTTTTCTCCCTATCATAATCTTCCAAGGGGAAATCAACATAGGAGACATTGATCTATATTTGACTAATTGTTGCATGTATAACTCCATAAAAAGCTCTTGCTTTCAAATCAATTGAAATCATGCACATTCAGTAAACATAAAACCTATTCATTTATGAATACCACTCAGACACTTATTAGATGAATGCCAACTCCAGTCGTCTTTAAGGTGCTTTTACTGTTCTCTAAAGTCCCATCTCGAGTTTTAGCAAATAACAAGATCCCCACAAAATTACTGAAGGTTACAGCAGTCCCACAGCCAATATAATCAAATGTACACAAATGTACCTTTTTTTACACATGGAGCTTAGTTCACTGAATAGTTTTACAGATCACAAAAAAGTAAGAAAAATGTCAATGACCCAGATGAAAAATTTAACGTATTATCTATTGAAACCATGTCAAGAGTTTACAATAAAGTATTTCTTTTCTCATGTAACTATAAAATTCAGTGCTGTTCCCTCATGGTATGATTGAAATCATCCCACATTCTAGCATTTTTAAAAATTGTTGCTTTTGAAACTGGTATCTCGATAGACCGATAAATCTAGATGGACTGAGGAAATTTATTAGCACAAGGCTTGGGGTTTGGGGATGGGGACAGGGGGAGTGGAGGAAGGGAGGTAACAATTTATATATTGAGTAAAGGCTTGAATATGTTTTTTGGTGCCAAATAAAAAGGATTTTCTTTTACCCCCGGTCAACTTCAACATGCTTGAACATCTAATAACTGGATGTGAGAATCATGGTTATCAAAGTTCCTGGTTTATGCATAATGAGTGGATTTTAGGTTTGACCAGTGCAGAGAGTTGTTTCTGATCAAGTGTTGCAGACTGGCACATTCCAAAGCCCAGGACTACGTGCTGAGGGATGCACTAAAGTTGGTGGCAGCCACTACAAAGGTGCAATGGGGGAAGGTCACTGTCTTAAGATCTTTTGGCCATACTGAACTGAGGGGTGGAGAATTGTTTAGAACCTCCTAGGGCTATATGACGTATATTGAATGCATACAGTGACTGCCACATATATCATAATTATCTTGAAATACTCCAGAGAGCAACTTGATCTGTGGAGACAGCTTTAATACCTTCGTACTACTCATAATGAAAGTTTTGAAATGTTCCTTTGTATTGAAACACCTCAGAGTGCAACATAATGTATATAGAAAATCTGAATATTATTGCACAATGTGTGTTGGCTAGTTTGAAATGTTCTTCCAGTTAGTTTACGAATAAAGTACATTTTTGCAATAAAAAAATTGTGGTTCAATCCCTTAATTCATTGTTTCTGATATCAATCATACCATTAGAAAGAAACATTGAACAAATCAGGGGTCATTGGATTTGGGGGTTTGGGAGATTGTGGGGACACAAGATAAGAAAAATAAAATGTGAGTCACATTGGGCCATGGTAATATATGACTGTTTTAAACAGCCATGAAAGGCATCTTGAATGTAATTTCAATCTGGTAATTGTACAATGGGATCTAAATAGAGAAGGAAGGTTGGAAGCAAATGCTAATCAAAAAATCCGATCCAAATTTATTTTTTGTGCCCTGCATAAAGGAAAGTTGAACTAAAAGTCCATAATGGAATGATGCTTTAATCTTGATCAACATGATTGCTTTTCATATCTACAACAAATCCCTAAAAAATGCATCATTTAGAAAGCAAATCAAGTGTAATTAGCATTATTAATTAAATATAATCAATAAGATGCAATCTTATTGAAACCTATAAGATCCTGAGAGGTTTTGTCAAAGTGGATGCTGAAAGGATATTTCCCCTTATTGGAGAAACTAGAATTAGTGGGCACAATTTAAAAATAAGAGTCTCCCCATTTGAGATGGAGACAAGGAAACCTTTTTTTCCTTGTCGAGAGTTGTAACTCTTTGGAGTTCTCTTCCCCGGGGAACAGTAGAGCAGCGCCATTGAATATTTTTAAGGCAGAGGCACACAGAGTCTTGACTGACAGAGAAATCAAAATGTTATTGCAGGTAGTTGGGGGTGGGGTGTCTCTGGAGTTGTGACCAACCTGTCAACGTACTCCAAGCTTATATGTTTGAAATAAGGTCATAACTGCTACCCATATTTACATTGCACCTTAAACATAAAACGTTTCTTAAATGTTTTAGATAGAAAGGGAGGGAGATGAAAATAATGGATATGAAGAGTAAATTGGCAGATACTGAGGGGTTGCAAGTGGGAGATAAGAATTTCCACAATGTTAGGCCTAGGAAAAGAATGAATTTAAACAGAAGTTGGTGTCATGTACCTTGCCTTCTTATTTTACCAATTTCTTCACTTCTTCCTTCAGGCAAACCTGAAAAATGTGAAAAGAAGAATCATAAAACATTTACAAAGATATTAGTAAACTAGTCTTAACAACAGCACAATGATGCAATATAAAAGTTTTGGACTAAATAATGCTATTGTAAAGATCTTTTTGGCTTCCAATAATGAGACAGGTGGCTATTGAGATCTTTATCCTCAAGCTGATCTTCTGAGTGAACCAGGTGGGCATACACTGCTAGTGGTCAACAAAGTGTCACTCGTTGGGGTGCCCAAGCTTTCTTGTCCTCCAAACTGACCTCTTTGACTTGTGCCAAGTTCTGTGATCTCTTCTCTTGCAATGAGAGAGGGCAAGGAGATGGAGCTGTTAGAAAGCTTTGTGTTCAGAAGAATGGAGGACAACGTTTATTTGCACTGGTGAATGTGAGGCATGGGTGAAAAGGTACTGTTGGACATGGGTCATTGTGAATGTTGTCTGCTCAACTGGGAATGCGTAGTGCTGCAGAAGGAGGAACGTGTGGAGTAGCAAGCTGCGTTGATTTGAAATGTGTTGCAGAGGAGAATGTTATGCAAGTCAAAGCATGGGGATTGGCACCTGACACCATTCACCTGTTACTATAATTGCAAGACAGTGATAATGGTGGAGGCTATAAACTTAATTTTTAGCATGCTTGGTGTTAAAATACAAAAATATTTTTACTTCACAAAATGGCGATAAAATTTTACAAGTTGGAAATTTGTACTATAAATTATCTTGTTTTTTTTCTCTAGTGTATGCAATCAATAGACAGAATTTGCAAGTTTTGAAGATCGAAGCAAAATTTTGGCTTGCTTTTACTTGTTCATGTTCATCGAATTATAAACACATTATATGTTCTTAAATCTAATATATATTATTTCTGTTTAATTGTTTGATGCAATAAATATGGGAAAAATGACTTACCTTCAAAAAGGATCAAAGCCCAGAAAATGGAAAATATGAAGTGTTTCATTGTTTCGGTTAAAGACTGAGCAGCAACATTGAGCCTTCTGTTAATAGATTCCTCATTGAAGTCTTTTATAGCTTAACTACTCCCAATCAAATTTGCATAGAATGAGAAAGTTAAATAAGATGTGATGAAATCAATGCATAAAATTATGCTGTGCATGGCAATATTACATACTTTGATACATTCTTGACACAAGTTTTAAACTTTGATTGCAGCATTTTATGGTCCAGAAAAATTACTTTAACACAAAAATGTTGGCATTTTCCATTTCTATAGCATCTTTCAATTAATATGATGTCCAAAGAGACAATGACTGGTCACCATGCACTCCAGAGAGAAAGGTTTGAAGAGGCGATTCAACAAGCACTCAAAGACATACGTTCAAAGCAGCAAGTGGTCATGTCTGGGAGGCTGGGGGGGGTGTGTGTGTGTGTGTGTGTGTGTGTGTGTGTGTGATGGTGGTGGTAGGGCCCCATCCTAATGTGAAGGATGGCTGTTAATTCGCAACTTCCAGTCGGTGGTGGCTGCATCACTGCCATTCCCGCTTCTGGGAATATTCTGTGGCTGCAGAACTTCTTGAGTCTTCCCTCCCAATACTTGATATTTTACCAGCTTTAGATATAATCACCACCATAAATGAATGCTGGCCTAGCCAGCAAAGCCCACATCTTTAGAATGAATAAAAATCAAATTCTAAGATGTGCTTGGGAATGTTAAACCAGGTTTTGCTCAAGATCAGAGTTGGGTGATATTTTCTACCGTAAAACATTTTTAATTAACTCACTTCCAACTATTAAACAATTTTGTTAGTCAAAACACAGGAACTGAAGTGTGTCATTCAATTCCATAATCCTACCCTACACTTCAATACAAACATAGAACATGACAGCACAGTACAGACCCTTCGGCCCTCAATGTTGTGACAAGCTATGTTCAATCCCAAGATCAAGCTACCCCCTCCCTATAATTCTGGAGTGTTCCATGTGCCTATCCAATAACCACTTGAAAGTTCCTAAAGTGTCCGACTCCACTATCACAGCAGGCAGTCTATTCCACACCCCAACCACTCTCTGAGTAAAGAATTTACCTTGGACATCCTTCCTAAACCTCCCACAATGAACCTTATAGTTATGCCCCCTAGTAACAGCAACATCCACCCGAGGAAATAGTCTCTGCATGTCCACTCTATCAATCCCTTTCATCATCTTATAAACCTCTATTAAGTCACCTCTCATCCTCCTCCACTCCAAAGAGAAAAGCCCCAGTTCCTTCAACCTTTCCTCATAAGACCTATTCTCCAAACCAGGCAGCATCCTGGTAAATCTCCTCTGCACTCTCTCCAATGCTTCCACATCCTTCTTATAATGAGGTGACCAGAACGGAAGACAATATTCCAAATGTGGTCTTACTAACGTCCGGTATAGTTGCAGCATAACCCCATGGCTCTTAAACTCAAACCCCCTATTAGTAAACGCTAACACACTATAAGCCTTCTTCACAGCTCTATCCACTTAAGTGGCAACCTTCAGAGATCTGTGGATACGAACCCCAAGATCGCTCTGTTCCTCCACATTCCTTAGAACCTGCCATTGACCCTGTAATCTGCATTCAAGTTTGTCCTACCAAAATGAATCACCTCAGACTTATCAGGGTTAAACTCCATCTGCCATTTTTCAGCCCAGATCTGCATCCTATCAATGTCTCTTTGCAGGCTGAAAGAACCCTCCACCTCATCCACTACTCCACCAATCTTGGTGTCGTCAGCAAATTTACTAACCCACCCTTCAGCCCCATCTTCCAAGTCATTGATAAAAATCACAAAAAGCAGAGGACCCAGCACTGACCCCTGTGGTACACCACTGGTAACTGGCCTCCAGTCTGAAACATTTCCCTCCACCACCACCCTCTGTCTTCTATGATACAGCCAGTTACTTATTCAATTGGCCAAATTCCCTTCTATCCCACACCTCCTTATCTTCTCCATGAGCCTACCATGGGGAACCTTATCAAACACCTTACTAAAATCCATGTATACGACATCAACTGCTCCACCTTTGTCCACACACTGAGTTACCTCCTCAAAGAATTCAATCAAATTTGTGAAGCAGGACTTACCCCTCATGAAACCATGCAGACTATCCCGGATTAAACTGAATCTTTCCAAATGGTCGTAAATCCTATCTCTCAGGGCCCTTTCCATTAACTTACCGACCACTGAAGTAAGACTAACTGGCCTATAATTACCAGGGTCATTCCTATTTCCTGTCTTGAAAAGAGGAATAACACTTGCCAATGTCCAGTCCTCTGGCACTATCCCTGTGGACAGTGAGGACTCAAAGATTAAAGCTAAAGACTCCGCAATCTCATCCCTTGCTTCCCAAAGTATCCTAGGATGGATCCCATCTGGCCCAGGGACTTTTCAACCCTCAGGTTTTTCAAAATTGCTAATACATCTTCCCTTAGAATATCTACCTCATCAATCCTATCAATCCTCCTCAAAAACATGAACCCTCTCCTTAGTGAATACTGAAGAAAAGTATTCATTCAATGCCTCATCTATCTCTTATGACTCCATGCACAAGTTCCCAGTACTATACTTGACTGGCCCTAACCTCACCCTGGTTATTCTTCTATTTCTAAGAGTAAAAAACCTTGGGGTTTTCTTTTATCCGACCCACCAAGGACTTCTCATGCCCCCTCCTAGCTCTTCTAAACCCTTTCTTTAACTCATGCCTAGCTACCTTGTAACACTTAAGCGACTCAACTGAACCTTATTTTTTCATCCTTACATACACTTCCTTTTCCCTCTTGACAAGACATCAACCTTCTTTGTGAACCATGGTTCCCTCACTTGGCCATTTCCTCCCTGCCTGCCAGGGACATACCTATCAAGGACATGCAGTATTTGTTCCTTGAAAAAGCTCCTTTTCGTTTGTGCTAGCCTGTTTTTCATTCAGTTCAATCACGGAAGATCTGTATTTTAATTCCATTGACTCTTTCTACACTTCCCGCTGCCTCAGAAAAGCAGCCAGCATAATTAAGGACCCCGCGCACCCTGACAGTCTCTCTACCATCTTCTTCCATTGGCAACAGGATACAAAAGTCTGAGGTCATCTACCAACCAACTTAAGAACAGTTTTTTCCCTACTGCTGTCTGATTTTTGAATGCAAGGTAGGCCCATTAAGTTGATCTTTCTGTACACCCTAGCTGTGACTGTAACACTACATTCTGCACTCTCTCGTTTCCTTCCCTATGGACGATATGCTCTGTATAATGTGCAATAAACAATACTTTTCATTGTGTGCTAATACATGGGTGGCACGGTAGCTCTGTGATTGGCACTGCTCGTTCACAGCGCCAGAGACCTGGATTTGATTCCCAGCTTGGATCACTGTCTGTGTGGAGTTTGCACATTCTCCTAGTGTCTGCGTGGGTTTCCTCCCACAGTCCAAAGATGTGCAGATTAGGTTGATTGGCCATATTAAATTGATCCTAGTGTCAGGGGATTAGCAGGGTAAATGTGTGGAAATGGGGCCTAGGTGGGATTGCGGTCCATACAGACCTGATGGGCTGAATGGCTTCCTTCTGCACTGTGGGGATTCTATGATTCTATGTGACAATAATAAAGCAAATCAAAATCAAATCAGCGCATCCCACCCACCCACCTCATCAAATACCACCTACCAAACATATGCAGAGTGTGCAGCTCCAGAATTGGACTATTCAAGCACTATAAACCCACATCCCCAGAATGGAAGCAAGTCATCCTCAATCCTGAAGGACTGCCAAAGAAGAAATTTTAATTCCATTTATCTGCTTTGATTCCATGTCTCTGTTATCAGGTAAGAACCCAACAATTTCAGTTTTCAAATGGTCAAGTTTCAGCATTATTCTGTTGTCCACTGACCCCAGTTCTTCAACTGTAGAACAACTTTGACCCCTTTGTATTCTAACCTTGAGATTAAGACTAACATTAAAACTAAATGCAGAACAGCAATACAACACAAAAAGTGGAAGTCACTTTCAACTACATCTATACTTAATGATGTGCAGGTTAGGTTAATTGGACATGATAATTGCCCCATAGTATCAGGAGGACTAGCAGGGTAAATATAGGGGATTACAGAGATAGGGCCTGGGTAGGATTGTTGTCAGTGCAGGCTTGATGGGCAGATTGGCCTTCTTCTGCACTGGAGGAATTCTATGATTTGCTGTCAAAGATTCATAAAAAGTTCTATTTAAGTAACTTGATTTTAATTGGGTTGAAACTTCTGCAATAGTGGTACAAAAGGGCAGCATTTTGAACAGTGAGAAATGATTAATGACTCAGTTTCTCGGCAGAATTCCAACAAGTCCTATAGGAAGAATGATGTTTCTTGAGCAATGAAAGAAGCATTCCTTTTCATTGTACAGAGAAAAAAAAAACAACAGATCCTTCTCCTGATCTGCATCCTGCTCCTCATGAAAGAAATGCATGTCCAATCTATCTACGTCAGTAATAAATACTTAAATAATGCATTATAGTGCTACTACCACATTCTGTATCTACACATTTGGTCCCAACCCACTTTTCACACTTTTTCAACCAACACTTGTCAAGGTTAATTGTGAGCATATACCTGATTATTTGTGATTGAAGGGTTAACAGGTCTATTGGTGCTTTTTCTCAGCCAATAAAAAATTTCAGAGCCGCTCTATTACTAGGTGAATAGCAGAACGCTGAGCTTCCAACAGCAAAGCACTGGAGCCAAACATATCCATATAAATATAAAATATTAGAATTTTAGAAGGAGACCATTTGGCTCATCTTGGCTGCCCACTGACTCCATAGCTACACAGCTAGTCCCATTTTCCAGCCCTATCTCTGTAACACTCTAAAATACAATACAGACACGGAAAACCTGCAAACTCCACACAGACAATCCCCCAAGGTCAGAATCGAACCCGGATCCCTGGCACTGTGAAGTAGCACTGCTAACCATTGTACCACCATGCCACCCATTTATATCTTTAAATATATATCAAAATTACGATCATCTTGCTCAGATATTCATTCAGTTCTATTATATAAAATGGCTTCAAAATTAAATGTAAGTCATAAAAAAGATTGTTGTCAACAATGTAAAGGACATAATGTAAGTAACATCTTGTCATGTTAGCATTTAATTAATTATTGTATGATAATAGTTATGAGCATTGTTTGATAATAACTATTAGCTTTCTCATAGCAAGTTAATTACATTGCAACCGGATTATACACATTGCACAGAAGTGCATCAGTAATATATTCATTCTCTTGGATACAACAGAAATGCTTCTGGCTATTTGAAAATACTATAAAATGTTCCTTAGTAATCTAAGCAGATGCCGATGATGATACAATTACTTCATAAGGTCCCCATCACTGACACTCTCCAAGGGATGCCTGTTTGCAAGTCAAAACTGTGCCTGTTTGCAAGACTGTGTGAGTCATAAAACCCTTTCCATGAGTGTTTGTGTACCTCATTGCTCACCTAATTTGATTCAAACACTTATAGCAGTGGTCATGTCAATAATGTTAAATTAGTTGCAAGACTGGACATCTCAGTATCTTAAATAACTTTATTACTAAATATTCAACTGCATTGTTCAAATTAAAGGAAAGCTCAATTTTTTCCATGACCTCCATTACAGATACATCAAATTGAAGTTGTCCCCATTGTTACTGAGAATGGATTATGTCAACTTACTGCAGTGATACAATTATATTTGTCAGTAAAGTTGTAATTACTCTGTAATATGTTAATAATATGATGCTTTATCTGCACTAAATATTTGGAGCCTCCAATTTCATCACAAAATGTTCACCTCCCCCCAATTTATTTTGGGTAACACAGGGTCCAGGAGGAATTGGGACAAAGTGAAGAAGGTCAGAGGATAAGAAATAGGAGCAAAAGTAAATCATTTGGTTGCATACACCTGTTCATTCAATAAGAACATGGTAGGTTGTCCGCCTTCATTCCATCTTATTGCCCTTCCCTATAACTTTCAATCCAATTAGTGACCAAAAATCTATCAATGTCAGTCTTGAATATAACTGTCATCTTGTGTCCTGTTCACAAAAAGCAGGACTAATACAACCTAGTCCATTGGTGTACTGATTAGCAAAGTGATGAAAGGTGTCATCAACAGTGCTATCAAATGCTACTGGCTCATCAATGCTCAGTTTGGGTTGTACCAGATCCACCAGACTCCAGATTTCATTCCAACCTTGGCCCAAATGTGGGCTGGAATTCAAGAGGTGAAGTGTAAATGACTTCTCTTGACAGCAGTACAACAGTTAACCAAGTGTAGCACCAAGGAGCTCAAATAAAGTTGAAATCAATGGGAATCAGTGGGGAAATTCTTCACTGGCTGGAGACATGCCGAGCACATAGGATTATGAAAGAACACTAATAGAATCAATATCACGCAATTTAGCCCTTCAAGATTTTTCTACCATTCAATAAAATCTGACCTGAATATGACCATGACTCCACTCTCCTGCTCTCCTGTTGTTCTCCATAACTCTTGGCTCCCTTGTAGTGGTTATTGGAGACTAATTATTACAGCCCTAGAACTGTGTTGCATGCAGTTCTCCTCAGCCCAACAATTTTCAGCTGCTTCATTACTTAAGCCCTGTTAACTTATTTGGAATCTCCACTTATTTTGTCAAATTTGTGTTGACAGGGAGCAGGTAACTTCATCCATATAGCCCCAGTAATTAGGTTGGTTTACTCCTAAAACAAAAATCAATAATGTTTAGACCAGTGGTAGATTTCATGAGGCACTACTTGATGTTACTTCTTTGTCATATTTGTGATGCCGTTTTTTTTGTCCCTCTTCTCTTTCTCTTCTGCTTATCTCTGTGTCATTTTCTACTTTTGTATGTCTCTGGTTACTGCAAGCAGGAAGTGACAGGTAATGAGTCACCTTTGGGCCAGATGAAGTATTTAAAGTACCCACTGTCCCACACCCTTTGTTCCACAAATACTATACATTTTCCATATCACCCAAACTCCTCTCCATGTATATCACTTCCCATTCCCCCATATAATTTTTGCTTTTAGTAGCTGTACGAGCTTCATTGGATTGCACAGAATATACAATATCAAAATAGGCCATTTTCCCAAACGTTCCATGGCAATATTTATCTTGCTTCATCTGTGATTGTAACTATATATTCCTTTCTCTCTCATATGCTTGCCTAGCTTCTCCTTAAAAGCATCCATAATATGCATTTCAACCAACCTCTATAGCAGTGAGTTCCGCATCACTTCCTTCACCAGTTCTCCATTAAGGTTTCCATCTCCTTTTTCTCCTTTCCTTTCAACCTTCACCTAACAGCCTCACCCATCACCCCTACCTTCATTTTTTATTACCTTTTTCTCACCCTCTCTACCACATCCAAGAAACCAACTAACCCACATCAGCCACAACATTTATAAAAACCTACATTTCAATGACAGAAGACACTTAACTATATTTTTTTTAACATTTTGTTTTAAATTGGACTCTAACTTGCCTTATTTCTGACACTTGTGTGGGTGATGTCACATCTTTATTTTTTCCAGGGTAAGTGGTTAATAAATCTGCTTTTTCTTAAGAGGTAGCTGGTTTCTTCGATGCAGAAGATATGAAAGATGTTAAAATTATATTGAGATCTAAGTTTGGTAGTTTTCTAGTAAAGTTGTCTTCCAAACTAGGTAATAATATACTTGTCCCAAAAGCAAGAGGGAGAGAGCTCTTTCATTTAATCTCTTCCGATGAAGTCTTTTCTTGCAGCCTTTTTGTATTGGCTGCAACCTAGCCTGTTAGACTTCACCTGTTGTGTATTTCCAAGAAGTTTTAGGTGAGTTTGTCTGTGGCACCATTGTTTCAATATCCAGCACTTTGCATTTTACTGTCTCTTCCTTAGTGACGAGGCTCGATGGGCTCCTGGGCTTACTTGCTTTCCACCTCCACCTTGGAAGGTGGATTTGCATTTTTAAGTAATTTGTTCTGTCTCATTTCAAATTGCAAATTGAGTTTGTGTCTTTATATGCCCTGTTTGTGAACAGAACTCCCACTTATCTGACAAAGGAGCAGCGCTCTGAAAGCTGGTGGCTTGTGCTATCAAATAAACCTGTTGGACTTTAACGTACTGTTGTGAGACTTCTTACTGTGTTTACCCAGTCCAACGCCAGCATCTCCACGTTGTGAGACTACTTACTATGCCTACCCCAGTCCAACATCGGCAATTCCACATCATATCAATCAATGGCAATAGATATTGATTCTCACATAGAACCGGATTGTCTTGAAATCTCTGCAAATACATACAATGTCCTGTTTCATGACAGGAATTATAGGGGTTGCCCAGTCACTGATAATCACAAGATCTAAGATGCCTCTGTCTACAAGTCTCTTCAATTCTGATCCTACCTTTGGATATCGAGCATAAGGTGCTGCTCTGACTTTGTGACTCTTACGTTAGCTGTTTGGTTAATCTCGATTAACGTGAATTCTTTTCATTGATCCCAGTATATCTTCAAATACACAACTGTATTTCTCTAAAATGTTTTAATCTGTCCACAGCATTCCAGTTCAACCTTATATTCTCTAGCCAAGAACCAGAGAAAACTGGGAAGTTTCCTTGAGCAACATGGATTAGCAGCTCCGCAGTTTGCCCACTTAACTCTACTTGGACAGTAATGCAACCTCCAAGAGGCACTATTTCTTCTGTGTAGGTCCTCAGGATAACATCTGCTGGCTTGAAGGGTAGATGTTTCAGACATTGTTTGTAGATAGTCTCTGGCATTAGGGTCACAACAATGTCCGTCTCAATTTCCATTATGATTGATTTCCCATTCAATTTTGGAATTATCCAAAATCGGTATGATTCACACTGAATCAATAATACATTCAACTTCAATTTATCAGACTTTCATGGTAAGTCTTCATTTTTTTTCCTCTGGAGCATATATTCTTTTGGTGAAATTTGTTATATTTTTCTTTGATACATCCAGGTTGTTCTTAGAGGCACGCTTTTCTGCAGATGTTGTTGCAAACTCTGCAACTTTGGGATGGTGGTTTAATTAACTAGGGACCTTATTTTCTGCCCACAACCTTACCAGCCCAATGTCAGATGCCTATCATTAATTTTGTCCAATGTTGAGTCTTCCCATTGTCTTCTGATGGGAAGCGCTACTTCAATTTTTCTTGTCTTTTTTCAGTTGCAGAATTAAAGTCTGCTCATTGCCGCCAGTTAAGTTTTAACCCTATCATACTTGTAGCACTTGTTGCAGTATGAAAGAATGGAAAGTGATAGCATGTAGGTTTTGGGAGTAAAAATAACATTGGTTTATTGGGTAGCTGTTTACTTCAGAATGGCTGCATCTGGACTGAATAAAGCATGCCAAGTGGCTGATGATGTCATGGAATGACCACACCATGAAAGCATTGAAGGAACCATGCAACACATAATTACTTTAACATGTAATAGTTTCCTGTATTCTTCCTTTGCAAATACTTAACCTGTTGCTTTTAAATAATTCCAAATGTTTTATCTTGATGATTATTAAAACACAAACTGCATTACTGAGTAGCTATGAAAATATTTTGACTGATTTTCCTTTCCATATGTTCAGTGAAATTCTTTATTCTATGCACCTTAATTAATGACTCAGCAACCAGTAAAAATTATTGTTCACTGCTGATACTCAGAACAATTTCCTAATTCTGGTAATGTTTATTAGGCACAAACTTTTATTTTTCAGTGACAAAAAAGCAACTTTGAAAGCCTCTATAATTATTATGTCTCATCTCTATACCATTTAATTCTTCACTATTCCCTTCCAGTGCTTGTGGTATCCTTCCAATGTTGGGGTTTCCAAAGTTGCACACCCATTGGATCAATGAGGTCAGCTTTTGTTTAATGATAGCATATTTGCCTCAGTCACTAGGTTGTGGTTTCAGATTCTATTTCATAAATTTAATCACATAATGTAAGTACACAATTCCCCCAACAAAGTACTAAGGGAGGGCAGCACTGTTGAAGATGCATTTTGGATAGATGTTAAAATCAGGTTCCATCTTCCCTCTCGGATGAAGATGAGGCACCCATTGCACCATTAGTGTATGAGCATAAAAACTTTTTTTGCAACCTGTCCAATATTTACACAACCAACACCAGAAATACAAATGATTTGGTTTTTACCTTTGTTACTTGTATGCTCCTGTTGCATATGTGGAATTTTGCAGTGTGGAAATTGACAGCTGTGCTTCCTCAGTGACTCTACTTTATTAGATATGAAGCATGAGGGGCCATCCTAAATTCAAATTATTTATTTTCCTTCTTGCTAAAGATCTATAAAAGGTCACTGAGGGTAATTTGGCCAATGTGGTTTTTTTTAAGCTCTTTTGATCATGGTCAATGTATTCTTTAATTTTCAATGCTTGAACACCTGAAACACAGAAACCCATTATCCTTTTTGATGATTTTTGCTATCTACTTCTTAGCTTCAAGAATCTGTATTTCTCCCTTCTTTCATTAATGAAAGCATACTTCTTTTCATTGTCTTTTTTTTTACATTTAATAAAACACACCATTTTATTTTTCTCTGCATTAAACCACACCTGCCAATTTGCTGCCCATTCAGCGCAGGACAGCACAGTGGCATAGTGGTTATCACTGTTGTCTCAGCTCCAAGGATCAAGGTTCAAGTCTCCGGCTTGGGTCACTGTTTGTGCGGAGTCTGCACGTTCTTCCCATGTCTGCTTGGTTTCCTCTAGATCTTCCAGTTTCCTCCAACAGTCCAAAAGATATGCTGGTTAGATGGATTGGCCATGCTGAATTCTCCCTCAATGTACCCAGACAGGCAGCAGGGTGTGGTGATTGGGGGTTTTTCACAGTAACTTCATTGCAGTGTTAATGGATGCCTACTTGTTACACTAATAAATAAACTTTAAACTTTATTCCACCAAACAAACAATGTCCCTAGAAAACTTGTGTATTCTTCAGCTTGTCATGGTCCCCAATCTGAAATCAACAGCAAGTTACTATCATTCTCACATCCTTGTCTAATTCACTTACGTAAATACAAATTAAATCACTCCCAGGATGGATACCTTAGCCCACTTTTAGTATAGTGACTCCCACTGTCAACAATGTAACTAAATGGTATGACTGAAGTATATTCATAAATTAAGCTTTCTTCCAGGTGTCACAAGGTTGTGGATTTGAACTTAAACAAAACATTGATTCTTTTTTCAACTTCGATGATGAGAACATTTTTATCAACCAAACCAATGCACACATTTCAAGGATAGATTTTTCAACTCATGTTATTTCCACCACCAATGGGATTGGACAAAATAAAGCCAACAAATTATATAGTTATCTGATCCCAGCTGAAAATTCAGCCCTGTCATCTATATCCTTGCATCAATCAATCCCATTATTTTTTAGTGGGAGCTTTATTACTAATAGAAACAAGAACTGGTTACACAGAAATTCTGTAAACAATCAAAGATATTGTGAGCAGAAAACTGTCTCCCACAATATCATAAGAACATAAGACATAGGAGCAGGAGTAGGCCATCTAGCCCCTCGAGCTTGCCCCGCCAACCAATAAGATCACTGCTGATCAGATAGTGGTTCAGTTCCACTTACGCGCCTGCTCCCCATAACCCTTAATTCCCTTATTGGTCAAAAATCTATCTACTTGTGACTTAGGCACACTTAACGAGGTAGCCTATACTGCTCCAATGGGCAGAGAATTCCAAAGATTCACTACCCTCTGGGAGAAGTTGTTCCTCCTCAACTCTGTTCTAAATTGACTCCCCCTTATTTTGAGGCTGTGCCCTCTAGTTCTTGTTTCCATTCTAAGTGGAAACAATCTCTCTGCTTCCACCCTGTCTAGCCCCTTCATTATCTTATATGTCTCTATAAGATCTCCCCTCAGCCTTCTAAACTCCAATGAGTACAGGCCCAGTCTACACAATCTCTCTTCATAAGATAACCCCCTCATCTCCAGAATCAACCTGGTGAACCTTCTCTGCACTCCCTCCAAAGCTAATATATCCTTTCTCAAATAAGGGGACCAAAATTGCACACAGTACTCTAGGTGCAGCCTCACCAGTACTTTGTACAATTGCAGCAAGACTTCCTTGCTTTTATACGCCATCCCTCTCGCGATAAAGGCCAACATTCCATTTGTCTTCTTGATCACCTGCAAACTGAGTTTTTGCAATTCATGCACAAGGACCCCCAGGTCCCTCTACACAGTAGCATGTTGTAATTTTTCACCATTTAAATAGTAATCTATTTTATTATTATTCCTTCCAAAGTGGATAACTTCACACTTGCACATATCAACATTTATATCACCTAAGGACATGTTTAAGAGATAATCAAGTTGAAATGCTCTTGCTCAAGTCTATTGTCTTATCACTAGCAGATGCTTGGGGCAACTCAGCCCTTCCCCTCAATCAATATTTTATGGCATAAAGAAAAATAAGATTCAATCACAACATTGACCATACCCACCATGATGTCACTAACCCCAACTACAGAAACAGACGCATTTATGCACCAATGGCTGCCAGAATTGGCTAGTCAAGCTCCATGTCAGCAGCAGTTGGTGAAAAAGACCCCCCGATGCACTAAATCAGCCAGATAGGATGGTTTCCATCACTACAGTTTAGGCTGCATTGGCTGTGCAATCAATTCTATTTTAGCTATGCTTTATTTCAGTCTAGCATCGTTTGCACAAGTTAATGTGCTGCCTACTTTTAATCTTTACCATGGTGCTATTTCCCAAAAACATGGGGATATTTGCCATCATCCATAAAGATGCTATCACTCTTCTCCCACACCATAATCTTCTCTTCATCTGTGACTCACCAGTGGTCATCTTCTCAACCTCATTAATTACATCCTCCAGGACATGTGCAGCTGTAATGATCCTTACAAACAATGACAAGAAAGTGACACAGGATTCTATCTGCTGTCTTGTACTACAAGCTGCTGTCTCGGGTCTAAAAGGACAAATATGTGAATAATGTTATAATAGCTGTTCTAAAAAAAAATTACACAAAATTCGTACTGCTATTTGCTATGTATGCTATTTGTAGGCCTGTGGGTTTTTCTGTTCTTTCATGGGCTGTGGACATATCCGGTTAAGCTGACATTTGTTGCCCATCCTTAATTGCCCTTGAACTGATGGACTTTCTAGGCCAGTTCAGAGAGCATTTATGAGTCAACCACATTTTTGGGGGCTTGGAACATTGAATAAAGGAGTTGGGATGTCTTGTTGAAGTTGTATGAGACATTTGTAAGGCCACAGTTGGAATATTGTGTGCATTTCTGGTCACCCCATTATAGAAAGGATATTATTAAACTAGAAAGAGTGCAGAAAAAATTTACTAGAATGCTACCAGGACTTGATGGATTGAGTTATAAGGAGAGGCTGAATAGACTAGGACTCTTTTCTCTGCAGCGTAGGAGGCTGAGAAGTGACCTTACAGAGATCTATAAAATAATGAGGGGCATAACTTTTCCCAAAGGTTGGGGAGTCTAAAACTAGACAGCATAGTCTTAAGATGAGAGAGGAGAGATACAAAAGTGTCCAGAGGGGCAATTTTTTCACACAGAGGGTGATGAGTGTCTAGAACAAGCTGCCAGAAGTAGTAGTAGAGGCAGGTACAATTTTATCTTTTAAAAAGCATTTAGATAGTTACATGGGTACAATGGGTATAGAGGGATATGGGTCAATTGGGATCAGCTTAGGGGTTTAAAAAAAGTAAGGGCAGCATGGACAAATTGGGCTGCAGGGCCTGCTTCCATGCTGTAAACCTCTGACTCTATGAATCATATGTGGACCAGATCAGGTAAGGACATCAGATTTCCTTCCCTACAGGCTGTTAGTGAACCAGATGTGTTTTTACAACAATCAACAATGGTTTCATGGTCATCATTAAACTCTTAATTCCAGTTTTTTATTGAATTAAATTATGCCATTTGCCATGGTAGTATTCAAATCCTGGGTCTCTGGATTATTGGATAAGAGATGTTCTTATACAGGAGATTTTAGGACCTCCCTCAGTGGAGTCACAATCCTACAACTTCTGAAGCTTCCTCTTGCATGGAGCTGCTCGCATGCAGGAGGTGTTATTTTCCAGAGGAGTATTCTTGGTAAGTTACAAATTGAAGGAACACGTGGATAGTGTTAGACCTGCTGAAACATCATTGGCATCATGAAACTAAATTATGTTTTATGTACATTTATAAAATCCTTTGTATGTGTTGGTGTACCAAGCTAATTGAAATAGTTTACAGCTAAAATATATGCCTTCATGGCATGAGTGATTAGACTACAAGATTTTGCAAGGACTCACAGTACATTTTCTTGGCAATACTTGTAGCAGGCATAGATGATGAATGGAACTGTAATTAGTCTAACTATGGCAGCTTAAACAAGGTTTCCATCTTCTCATCTCTGTTTCTAGGCACTGATTATTGTGCAGTGTTGAACATGGCTGCTACCTCTTGCCAGGCATATTGGTTGTGGAAAGTGCCCTGGAGTAGCCAACAGGGAAATCCTCATTTACCTACTTCCTGGATTAGTATTGTTGTCTTTATGGTCATTAAACGGGGGGTTTAAATATCCAGCCATTCAGTTGCAAGAATTCAGACTCTGTTTTACTGTACTATTCACCAGATTCAATTTTGTGGAGGGGAGTAGCTTTTTTTATTAAAAAGAGTTTAGAACCATTTTAAAGACAACCACGATCTTTGAACATAAGAACATAAGAAATAGGAGCAGGAGTAGGCCATCTGGCCCTTCGAGCCTGCCCCGCCATTCAATAAAGATCATGGCTGATCTGTCGTGGCTCAGTTCCACATTCCCGCCCTCTCCCCATAACCCTTAATCCCCTCTCTTATCAAAAACCCATCAACCCGCGTCTTAAAAATATTTAGTGAGGTAGCCTCCACCACTTCAACGGGCAGAGAATTCCAGAGATTCACCACCCTTTGAGTGAAGAAGTTCTTCCTCAACTCCGTTCTAAACCGCACCCCCTTTATCTTGAGGCTGTGCCCCCTAGTCCTACTGTCCTTTCTGAGCAGGAAGAGTCTCTCCACCTCTATCCTATCCATCCCATTCATCATAAGAAATAGGAGCAGGAGTAGGCCATCCAGCCCCTCGAGCCTGCCCCGCCATTCAATAAGATCATGGCCGATCTGTCGCTGCTCAGTTCCACTTTCCCGCCCTCTCCCTATAACCCTTAATCCCCTCTCCTATCAAAAACCCATCAACCCGCGTCTTAAAAATATTTGGCGAGGCAGCCTCCACCACTTCAACGGGCAGAGAATTCCAGAGATTCACCACCCTTTGAGTGAAGAAGTTCCTCCTCAACTCCGTTCTAAAACGCCCCCCCTTTATCTTGAGGCTGTGCCCCCTAGTCCTACTGTCTTTTTTGAGCGGGAAGAGTCTTTCCACCTCTATCCTATCCATCCCATTCATCATCTTATACGTCTCAATGAGATCTCCCCTCATTCTTCTAAACTCTAACGAGTACAAGCCCAGTTTATTCAGCCTCTCCTCATAGCTCAACCCCCTCAACTCCGGTATCAGCCTAGTAAACCTCCTCTGCACTCCCTCCAAGGCCAAAATATCTTTGCGCAGGTGCGGCGCCCAAAACTGCACACAGTACTCCAGCTGCGGCCTCACCAATGCCCTATACAGCCGCAGCAAGACCTCCCTACTTTTATATTCAATCCCCCTCGCTATGAAGGCCAGCATCCCATTCGCCTTCCTGGCCACCTGCTGCACCTGCAAGCTGGGTTTTTGCGACTCATGCACAAGGACCCCGAGGTCCCTCTGCACCGTCGCCTGCTGCAGTTTTTCGCCCCGTAAGTAGTAGTCCTTCCTACCATTCTTCCTACCAAAGTGGACCACCTCGCACTTGCCAACATTAAATTCCATTTGCCATTTCCTGGCCCATTCGCCCAGCCTATCTAGATCCTTCTGTAGACTCTCCACACCCTCCGCACAATTTGCCGTTCCCCCAATCTTGGTGTCATCAGCAAATTTCGACACCCTACACTCGGTTCCCTCCTCCACATCATCTATATAAATGGTAAAAAGCTGAGGCCCCAGCACCGGCCCCTGGGGCACTCCACTAGTCACCATCCGCCAATCCAAATAGCACCCGTTGACCCCCACTCTCTGCCTCCTATTTGACAACTAATCCTCTATCCACGCTAACACCCTACCCCCAACTCCATGTCCCTCAACCTTCTGCAACAACCTCTTGTGAGGTACTTTGTCAAACGCCTTCTGAAAATCTAGAAAGACCACATCCACCGGTTCTCCTCTATCCACCGCCCTAGACACATCCTCATAGAACTCCAGTAAATTTGTTCCTATATCCTAAACATTGCCATTGTGTTTGGCCTTCTGAGGACATGTCCTTCTCTCTGGTGAGCTCCTAAGATCATTCCAAACAATTGATCAGGAACATTCACAGCTTATTGCAATTTGGCGCCTGAGGTATCAATAATGAGCCAGTTGGGTGGACACAAATTTCACCTCGACAATCTCATACTTAGATCTGGAAATCAGTGCTCTCATTGTCAGTAAACGTGGCACTTAATTTTCAACATGGTTATTGGTATATTAAAATCATTAATTTCTGAATTCTCTTGCAATGACAAATCAGGTTAGGCAATTATCAAAACTGTAAAATTTATTTATATTATTATTGCAATATTACAGTGCTAAAGTTCAGAAATCTAGATATTTAAACTAAATTCATAACAAAGTAACAAAAATATAAGATTGCTTGGACAACAGCATCATCCCTCAATATCACTAATTTTCACAATGGAACAAGTATAGGAGGCATTTTGGCTCCTTTGTGTGCAATGTTCCATGTCGATAATGTCTTTTATGAATTAGCTAGAATGCTGAAACATTAGGTCTACCATTTCATACCGTCAATAAAAACAAAACATTAAACCAATTGAAGAAAATGTATTTGCCAATGTGCACTCATTCCAATGATCCAGTCCTCACTTTTTCAATGATTTCTCGTCTCATATCTGTGTGCTTTTTCAGATCCTGGATCTCATAAGGAAGATTCATGTCCCAAACAAACAGTTGTGATTGCAGTCCTGAAAGATGAAATTAAAAGCAGTTGAAATAACAAGAAATAGAGTGTGAGTCAGTGTGAAGTTAACCTTCACACAAGATAGAGTTGGTCAACTTTGAATCATGAAACAATTAACACAATAAAGGAATAAATTTGTCAATGTAGAATTATAACAAGTATAGAATAAAATTAAATATGTAAATCAATGCAATAAAGTAAATCATCATTTAATTATACAGCTGTAGCTGTATAGAAACCAAAAGTTAACTTAATCTTTTATTAAATACACAGGTTATGTTTGCATTTCAAACTACTGCAACAAATTATTCAAAAATGAACTATACCACTCTGCTGTTTGCTGTTTTTGTCATAATCCTTATAGAAATTTCCTAGGATCAGCATAGCAGTGTGATGGTGTCCCTTTTCTGAAACAGAGCATTAAAAAAAAAATTGAAATACGAAGAATCTGGATATTTTAATAAAAGTAATGCATTCATTCTAAAGAATCAAAGAATGCATTATTTATCAGAAATCTGTCATTCCCACAAGCTTCCCATCAACATTTTTATTATCAACTCTCCTGTTCAAATTTATAAATGGACACAATGTAAACAACTACATAACCACACTCTCCCTGCAATGGAGGTGCAGTCATGGCGACACAGCTGCCTCACAGCACAAAGGACCTGGGTTCAATTCCCAGCCCATATCACTGTCTATGGAGTCTGCATGTTTTCCTGTATCTTTGTGGGTTTCCTCCACATGTTCCGGTTTCCTCCCACGGTCTGGAAGACGTGCCAGTTAGGCGCACTGGCCATGCTGAATTCTCCCTCAGTGTATCCGAACAGCTACCGGAATATGGTGACTGGGGGATTTTCACAGTAATTTCATTGCAATGTTAATGTAAGCTTACTTGTGCCACTAATAAACTTAGCACCAGTAGCAGCAGAAATCCATGGCTATGCTTTCATCATCAACTGGTTCACATACTAAGAATAGTAAGTAAATTTCAAGGCCACATACAATTAGAACCGTAAATGTAGTAGGGCGTGAATAACCGAGTGTAAGGGCACAGTATCAAATAATACATGCCAGCCCACCAGAAAGTCTTATTCACTAACTAACAAACATTCAGTTATAGATAGCATTTACTCTGGAAAACTTGAGACACTTCACTGGCCCCTCGTTTTTATTTAACTCAATTCTGACTATTATTATTTCCCAATGACTGGCTAAAAAAACAAGTATTCCTAAGTTAAAACAAATACACATATAGTTTTCATAATTAATAGTTGGCTATTCTCAGAACATGTTCGTCTATCTTGAATTCAACAATAAGAGTTTCTCAGACTCAAAACCTTACCAATTTGTGCTGTCACCATACTCCTAATTGAGTGACAGAATTTATCAATGATCAGAATGGATTGATGAGTTGAAAGATCTAATAGTATGACATCACCCCCTCCTGTGCCAATCCAAAGGCAAGTTGCCTTTTGAAGATGAAGTGCTTTCACTCTGGCAGAATATGTGTCACTCCTAGAAACATGAAGATTTTTTTAAAAAAAGGTTGAATGGTTTAAACTGCAGTGTAAAATATATTCTCCTTTCAAGGTGATTTAAAATTATGAACTGAAAAATAATTAATCATAATGGTATGCATTTAAATTCTGAAGTTTTTTTAAGAAAGCAATATTATTTAATATTCCATGCTCAGCTCCCCTACCAGTGCTGATTCACTCAGATTTTCAATTTGGTGTTCTTCTATGAAATATTCTCCACGACTAAGTGGGTGGAGGCCACCCATTCACAGGTTTTTACCACCTGTCTTCTCGGCAGCCAATTGCAGACTGATATATTAGAGTGGAGCAGAGTGAAGTTTTTACAATTTCACAGCTAGGGAGTTATAGAAAACAATAACTTGTGCTAGATTTTCTACTCATTTACTTTGAATGGTTGACACCTATTTGATATCAAGCTGTTACAGTACAATGGCAAGTTAAACTTTACAAATCTATTCCATTTGACCATAATCATCTCATTTCAACCACTGAGTCTTCATCAACAGACTGTAATCTAAAATTTATTTTTTTCAAACAACATAATTAAAATCCCAAAACTATAATAGCTCATTAGCTTTGACTTCTGCATTGTTGCTGGGGAAAATTCATGGAACTTCCTACCTAATAGCAGTGTGGGAGCATCTTTATCACACAACTGCAGCAATTCAAGGAAATGGCTCACCAGCAGCTTCTCAAGAGAAATTAGAGATGGGCAATAAACAAGCATTGTCCACATTCCATGGATGATTTAAAAACAAAGCCTTTACATTAATATGACAGAAATGGAAGAGCACTGGCACTTAAATTGATCTCCAGAACATATTTATTTCCTCCAACATTTCTAATATGGAAATCAATGAAATACTTACTTAAGGATAGATGCACAATCAACTGACACACTCATTTTGTATGACTTTTTGTCCCAAAGTTCAACTATGTGGCTGTCCTTCTTTGCTAGATAAATATATTTCTCAATCACCATTGTGATAATATTTCCATCACTGTAATATTTTTGTTGTTTTCTGAAAAATGGTAGAAATAATGCATAAATATTCTTAAATTTATCCTTTGGTGTACAAGCAAAATAAGACTACAGTTCAGAAAATCATCTTCCTCAAGAATATCGATGTCCTAAGGCATGTATAATTTGGACTTGACCACTTTGAGTTGGTGGAACAGGGTCAGGCTTTTGTGGAGTGGGAAAATTCCATGGGTCTTTAAAAAGTGGGTGGGACCCAGGTTCATTACTCCCATACCTGATTCCAACAGATCCAATTTTTAATCACTGAGGGAAAGGGGGTGGAGTGCTATTTGCATAAAGATGGGAAACCCAAACTCAGCAGGGTTCTTGAAGGACAGGCGACGTCTGCATAAATACCATGGTCTGATTTTTTAATTGCTCCCTCTATAAACTTAAGAAGTCAGGCTGTAGCTAAGTGTGAGTATTTAAACATACCCTCTGCTGGACTGCTTTGACTGACACTGTAGATTAGAAAATAGGATAGCACTGGTTATGCAGTTTCAGGAGAGATCTTTGTTGACATTTGATGAGGGCTATCATCAGGAATACTTGGCTGAGTTCAAGGGCTACAATTATTTCAGCAGTGGGTTCTGAAGTCACAGTTTGATTGATAGCTTAAAAGAAGATACTGAAGGATTAGCTGTCTTTGATCTGCCTACTGGATAAAAGTTGGTTTATATAAGAGATTTACCACCTGAGATTTAAAAACTTTGAATGGATTTTTTCACAATCAATTCTGAGGAACAAAAAATGAATTTGATTATTAGAAGTTCATTTTTCTCATCTCTGCGCGGTTGATTCCGGATTAGCAGGTTATGGAGGTGACATGGAACGTCTAAGGGACTACGGAGGTTGATAAGGGCATGAGATTGTATGGAGGATGAGGTTGTGTGAGGGATGAGGGCTAGCGGGTCCGAGGGCCCAACAACTTCTAAAATAATGGGGACAAAGTCCCAGAGAACTAAGACAAGCCTTCTATGCAGTCCATTTTACCCACTCCTGTGGATGTTTTTGCTTTGTTTCAGGATTGGTCGACCTGACTCTATCCTGCACTTGCAGTGGAAAAATCACACTTTTCAGGGGACTTTTCACTGAGATGGCTGCTCGCCAGAAGGTCAGAGAAAAGAGAAAGTAAAAAATGCATGTAAATTGACATATGTCAATTAGATTTATTCAAATTTTATACCTGAAGCTATTACATACGAAGGGGATTTTGTTCAGCTGAAAAATGCAAGTCAGGTTCTTATTCTGTAGCAGCTTCAAAGCAATGCTACATTTAAGGTATTAAACTCATCCACAGTCAAATACCATTAATCACGGAGGAGTAACTGTTACCTCAACTTCCGATCAAAGAGGAATGGCAGAATGTTTTCATTGGCAATATGAGATGTTTATAGTTTAGGTGAAAGCTGCTCTGCCTGTCAAATTGAAATTCTTCTTAAAAGCACACACTCTTAATTGGCATTCCTTCCTTCAAGTTTAAAATAAAATCACGTTTGTTAGTTTTCGCCTATTCTTTGCAACATAGCAAGAGTTATTGGGTCATATAGAATCACTAAATACCATACACTTAGCAGGGACACTGTACATGCCCACACCAGGTAGGCAGAATAGTCATTATGTTTGGCTGGAATTCATCAAGTTTTCAAATAAAAAGTGAATCAACTAAACCATTAAAATTAGGTAGAACATAGAACACTACAGCACAAACAGGCCCTTCGGCCCACAAGTTGCGCCGATCACATCTATACCTACCAAACCATAGAACTTTCTGTAACTCCCAATCCCATTAGATCCCATATACTCATCCAGAAGTCTTTTAAAAGACCCCAGCAAGTTCACCTCTACCACCACCGATGGCAGCCGATTCCACTCACTCACTACCCTCTGAGTGAAAAACTTACCCCTAACATCTCCTCTGTACTTGCTTCCCAGCACCTTAAACCTGTGTCCTCTCGTAGCGACCATTTCAGCCCTGGGAAATAGCCTCCGAGAATCCACCCTATCTATTCCTCTCAACATTTCATAAACCTATATCAGGTCGCCTCTCAACCTTCGTCTCCTTGGTAAACCAGATATAATCAGAATCATACTAAGAATTTGTAGTTATAGTACAAGGTGATGATGACCATCATTTACAGATGACAAAGTTGCAATATTCTAAAGTAACTCATTTAAAATAGCTGTAGGTTCTTGATGCTTAGGCAGGCAGCACCTCAGAGCGAATTGAAATGAAAAAGCCACTGAAAATAACTGGTTCACATAGTTGCATGATGTGCAAAAACATTTCTGACTTAAACTTACCAGTTAATTACATCTAAAGTTTATAACATAAAAAAAACAAAAAACCTCAACTCAAACCAAATAATCTAATAACTTACAGACTTGTTGTTTTTGTGTCTATCACCTTCTGGACTGTAAAATCACTGCTGAGGGATATGATCTTTGTTCCACAACTTGCCCAAAAAACTACCTGTTCTGAAGTGGAAGATATGCTAAAGCACACCAACGGAGTACTGATGTCACCAATATCGACAACCTTCAGTGGTGCACCAGCTTGATACTGTTGGGTCAGAATAAACGACAAGTTACTACTTATTTTGCTTTAAGTGTAAAGATCATACAGTTTCATAATATTATTCAGAATCCTTGGTTTTATATTTACTAAGGCCAGAGGGTCTCTTCAAACCCAGACCTACAATCAATCTCGCTGGTTCTGTAAACCACTCAAAGAGCCGCCCAAATGTGCACAGACATACAGTGAGATTTTTCCTTAACACGAGGAATGTCCAAATAGCAAAAGCTACTATGCTATTCTTTAGAGGGCTTCTGTCAGTGTTACTGGAACTAATAAATGCACTATTGAAACACGTTTGGAGTAAACTTGCACAGTACACCTGTACATGAGGGGGATGTTAGGTCTCCAAATTGCCACCAAGTTAATATCGGAAGGCTGTGAATTATATGACAATAAATACAGCAGAGTAACTCAGTTTGTTCATTCTCCAATGTGAAACCTAAAACATGGAAATTTTCTAGTGACCTCAATGGCAAAAGCAGCAAGCTGCGCAGTACTATGCAACAAAAACTAGCCGAAGGTCATAAAATGAGAAGCATATATGCAAATACACATTTTAGCCCAAAACTCACTTTTTTTTATGAGAGGTGGGTGTCTGTTATATCTCAGTGGAGGCCTTTTGGCATTGATTAACCCAACACTAGGTTATAATTAGATCACACACATGCTACAATGGGGAGGCATTAGCGTAGTGATATTATCACTGGACTGGTCATCCAAGATAATGCTCTGGGGACCAAGCTTTGAATCCCACCATGGCAGATGGTGAAATTTGAATTCAATAATAATGACCATGAAACCACTGTTGATGTTGTAAAAACATTTGGTTCACTAATGTCCTTTAGGGTAGGAAATCTATCGTCCTTACCTGGTCTGGCTTAAATGTGATTCCAGATCCACAGCAAATTAGCGGATTCTTACATGTCATCAGGGATGGGCAATAAGTGCTGGCCAACCAATGAGGCCCATATCATATGAACAAATAAAAATAAAGTACATTGCTATGTTGACTGAGCCTGTCTACTCATTTGAAGAATTATGTATGCTGTACGTTAGCTTTATGACACTTCTTCGTGCAGTCGTTACTGATGTCGTATTGACACGTTACAGTATTTGCATGATGGAGAGAAAATTAGCAGTTCTTAATTTGGAGAGTTCTCTGATTTCATCTATTTCCTCTATGTACCAAACGCTTCAGTATTTGGAAAGCGCACCTTAAAACCAAGTCAAAGATGTAGCCTGGGGTTTTTAACTGCCATTTGTGACAGCTGCCATGTCAGGTGGGAGCAGAAAATTTTGAAATTGTAAAAATCAGTTTTACATCTTTGTCAAACCAGTTTTCAATCATCCTTTCCTACTGTCAATAAGGGGGTCACTTTCCTGCTACTGGACAACGTGAATTTGCAAGTAATTCAACTGACCCCCACCCCACCAAGGCTTTCTCTACTTCTCCTCTGTCAATTACTGTCAAACTTCCTCACTTTTTATTTGCCAATTTGTCTGGCAAGCAGAGAAAAGCCTTTCATATGTTGGAAGTTTGAAGAGAGCGTCTACCATACATCCTAACATGGATGAGTAAATGAACATCTGTTTTGCAACTAGGTCTGTTTGCTTTGTAAACTCAACTGTGTACATATTGAATCAACCACAGTCCCAGTTTTAAGAATGTCCTGCTGTACATCATGTTAATGATTTACAAAGTTTTGTTTCTTTGGCCTGGTTTTTCACCCAATGGGGTTGACTCAGGAGTCCTTTAAAAATGGCAGATGGGTCCTGATTCTGGGATTCCTGACACATTCCTGTGCTGTCTGATTTTTGGCAATGTCTTTAAAAGGTGCTGGCTAGTTCCTGTCCAAGGCTGCATCCAGCACTCCCAACCTGGCTGAGCCTATTGTGAGGATAGGCATCTCGTACTCCTCCACGATTTTCATGGAGTCAGGCCAGGTTTTTAATGAGTCATGGTGTTAGTAGTTTCAAAATCAGTAGTTTTAGTGTGACAGTCATGCCATAACTTTAAACAATATGTTATTTAGAATTAACTCTGAATTAATTTTGAATTAACCTCGAAAACATTAAAAAAAGCTAAACCAGTAATTATTGAAAACCAGCCAGATCAGTTAAACAGAAAGCCTTCATTGTGAGACAATTAAAGAATAAGCAAGTAATCAATAAGACTGATAATGTAACATGGAACGCAAAAGTTTTTAATGCTTTAAAATTATTTTAAGTATAATAATCTTAAAATCATGAGAGTTATAAAATGCTGTATTCAGGAAAGATAACATGAACTTCAAAATCTTTGTTCACATTAACGAATGAGCGAATAGGACTTTATTCAGGCTTAATTGTAAATTAACAGATAGTTATGTTAACCAATTTTGTTTGATACTTGGGTTAACTCAAGTTAAGAGATGTTAAGCGGAGTCATTGTCTTAAGGTTATAACAATGTGTGTAATTACTAAAACCACTGGGGCAAGCTCTTACTTCATTATTGACAAATTGTAGACCAATTTGGCTATTTCCAACAATTGCAAATGGTGGACTTACAAATCTTTCTTGGGAAACTTTGTTAACATGATATCTACGTTTTTGGAACTATCACTTCACTTTCTGACTGATCGACTGAGGAGAAATCTGTTCAATTGTTAAAGTTAAGCTTTCTGTTCTTACTGTTAGGTACTGTAAATTGACACTTTTTAAAATCTTTCTGACATGTTACTTTTTAATGGTTAATAAACTTTGAGTTCACTATTTAAAGTGCTAATTCTTGCTGGATGACTAAATCTGGAGAACTGGTATGATTTACAATTTGAGAGTTTTGCAAACAACCCAAAGTGCATAAATCTGCTTCAGAGTGTTCATAGTCCCACAGAGGAGTTGTGAACCATAGTCTGCATGGCAGGATCTTTGAAATGTACGATTAACAGATCTCCCTCATGGACCCAATGCCAAGCTCTGCCCTTCCACCAAATCCCCATGACCCCTCATTCATCCATGCCAAAGTAAAGCACTCCTATACCTTAAGGATGTAATTTGTAATTTTTACAAGGTTGTTTCGATGCTGTCGCATGGCAGAAATCTGACTGAAGGAGTTCAAATATTTAATTGCTAGGAAGATGTACATGAATTTGGAAGGCAATAACATGTTAAAAAACTTTGAAGGAAAGAGGTTGACAATGGAGTTGAAGTAAAACTTCCAGGTTATAAAATTCAATATTATAGGTTGAATTATAAATTTTTTTCCTATATTTTAATAAAAGCTAATCATACCTTTACTGTTGTATCCTTAAAAATAGCAAGTTTTCCATCTGCTGTCCCCACCAACAGGAAGTTTTCTTCATTGCTATAAACAACATATAATGTTTTGATGAATAGCTAAAATCACTTAACAATTTCTATCCAAATGACAGCATTGCAGAATGTTTGCTGCACCGTATTACATGAAAAGGCAAAGTATCGCTTTGAGGGATGGGTAATAAATGTCACCCACGCTATCCCAAGAAGAAAAAAAGTCCCAACTCCTTTGGTGATATTTCACATGTCTAGCAAGCCTTGAAGACTAGATGCAAAATATACATGCATCAAATTAGCCCAATCCATCACGCAAACCAGCTTCCCATCCGTTGACTCTGTCAACACTTCCCACTGCCTTGGAAAACAGCCAGTAAGGACCCCACCACCCTGGACATTCTCTCTTCCACTTTCTTTTGTCAGGAAAAAGATACAGAAGTTTGAGGTCATGTACCAATCGACTCAAGAACAGCTTCTTCCCTGCTGCCATCGGACTTTTGAATGGACCTACCTTGCATGAAGTTGATCTTTCTCTACACCCTAGCTATGACTGTAACACTACATTCTGCACTCTCACATTTCCTTCTCTATGAACAGTGTGCTCTGTCTGTATAGCATGCAAGAAACAATACTTTTCACTACTCCAATAAGTGTGACAATAATAAATCAAATCAAATTGAGACACCTCAGGGCCTGGTATCAAAAGTCCTTCATTTGCCAAAGTCCTAATTTTACAAATGATCATAATGTATAAGTGAACCAGATAAGTCTTTTAACCCTGGATTGACTGTATTTCCTGAAGCAATCTCTCTTTGAAATACCTCTTCCTTGGAATCATGCCTAATTCTGTAGTCTGCCATTGGGATAATTTCATGGTTCATTACCGCCCGAGGCTCTCCTTTCATTGAGGGAAAGGTTCTCTCATCCTGGGATCTGCTACGTTTGCATCTGCATAGGATGGATGGCTGCTGTAGGGCCAGATTTCTTGGCCAGTTGCAGCCAAACTGGGAGGAATTAATTGATGTCGCCCTGATCTCTGCCTTGGAATCTTCCCTCTGTGTGCTGTAGCTGGCAATGTTTGAAGTGCTGAGAGGCAGCTCATCAGTGTCTAATGTACCAGAAGACTAAGAGGCTATCTTCCAATCATAGGTTTATTTTTCCCGCTACTCACACCAATTGCTTAGACTTCTGGATTGGGTTCCAAGTGTTTGGCTTGCATGCTGCCCACTGCTTGCAGCCTGACAGATCTTTCCCCCAGTGCTGCTTCCACAATGTACATCCATTCTTATTTGCTCTGCACTAATTTTAAATTAGAAACATATGAGGATCCCATGGCAGAACCTTTCTCCTCCCTTTCCTCATATGTTAGTTATACTGCTCTTCCTGGATCTACTGATAATCCTGTTGCTTACCCTTATCCTTAGTTAAAGTTCCAATATCTCATTTTTCTCTCCTTTTCCTATGCTCCCTAGCACCCTATTCCCAAATCTGTCCCATCCTCCCTTCCCGCAAACCATAATTTCAGAGACGACCCCACCTCCCTAGTACATTCCCTGCCCCCAGTATAAAATGCTGAGAATTCCTTTAAATGCTGATGTGCTGCCCCCAGCCTGACTTCAGTGTCCCCCATTAGAGAAACCTCCCCACTGCTGAGACCGCTCCTCTTAAACTCCCTTCTGAACATTAGCAATCTCCCCAGTTCTTCCTCCCCTATAATACGGTCAGGTAACATCACAGAAAGGTTTGCTCTCTGGTAGGAAACTTAATCTAATGATTTGCTTATAAGTCATCTAAAGGTACCCTGGGGCCCAAGCCCCATTTTAAGAGAGTACAGGTCATCCTAGTGCAGTTTCTGGCTTTTCTGCCATAGGGGTTTTTCACCCACCATCCATAACAGCAGAGAAATCTCCAACCCTAGAATAGAGCTGCGCAAGCATTCAATTTCAGAGAGAGAGAGCAGTTGCGCTGCCACTATCAATTCTGGGTAAAAAGATCTCCACTTGGCAGAAGCGATTTTTTCATCTGTGAAACATCTCCTGCACTTTCAACTGCAAACAAAGATGCTGTTTTGAAGGTTATCCATAATTTCTACGTATCTAGTGTTTCAAGGTGTAGATGGTATCTATCATAATACATATTATTTTGGAATGTGAATGACTGCTTTTTTTTTTGCAGATGCCCATTTTTGGTGGCTTCTGTTTAGATCTTGCTGTATATTCAGTGATGGAGGTGTTAGACCACAGACGCTTCATAATTGTAAAGAATAACAACCTCTCATTAAAAAATGATTGTTCACAATTCATTAATTTTTTTATTTATAATTTCATCCAGCTTCACCTTTGGGCTAGATTTTGTCTTTAATGTTTGCTGTGGGAGTCATAGCTAACCAACTATAGGTTTGAACAACTGTGCAAATATCAATCTAGCCTAGCATAATCATAAAGACCCGATAGGGAAGTTAAAAAGTTTGAAATCCTAGATTTTGATTGATATAGTGCCTCATATCCCTTATGTTGTTTAGCATTAAAAAAAACATATTTACCTATGTTTGAAATGACGTGTGCAGAACAAGCAAGTGATAGAGTCAGACATCTTCCGAAGTTGATGTATAGATTTTACATCCTCAGTGTTAATTATCCACAAATTTCCAGACTGAGTACCAGCAACAATCCAGTTAACTTGTTCACCAATCACACAAACCAGTGCCAGGCATAAAATGCGGTTGTCCTCAATGTCCTATCAAAACATCAAAGGATTAAAACAAAAGGCATATTAAATGAATGATGAAGGGGAGCAATACGAGTGGGACACAATTATTTATTACTGTTACAGATAAACATTTATGTCACTTAAAAATATTTACGGCATTATTTTTCTTACCCCAGAGATTTAGAACAACGCAGCTTAAGAGTTGAGCGAATTGATTTTGTTTTTGTTCAGTGATATGCTTTCTCATGGTTTAAAGATCAGCATCAGTAAGATACTTAGTGTGTGATTCACACATTTGAGTCATGGAAGTATATTGTGTTACTGATACACTCCCTTGAAGTTTTCTACCTGCCTCAGCAGTGCCCAACTCTCCTCGAGGCATTGCTGAGGCTTCAGAGCTGCTGACAATATCAGAAACCCATGCACTGTTCTTAATTTACATCACCAGTAAAATCACTGAGCTAGTCCCTCTGACATCTAAAGGTTCCAATGTTGAGGTCCCAGAGCCCATGCTAAAATCAAGCCTGTATCTTACAGCTGAAGTATCAGCCAAAATTTCAAACTAAAACACTGAACAAACTTGCAAAGCTATTCTCCATTAAAAAGGACTTTCTTAAACAAAATAAACACCAAATATAGATACTTAAACTATAAAAGACAAAAAATGCTAAAGCCAAATAAAGCTCAGTGCACTGAATTCAGGAAGACCTGACTTGTTTCATGTGGTCATTGTGATAATATTCAAAATTTTAAATATAATTTGCATCTCCCTAGTTAGTGACTGCCCATTCATGTCCACGTGAGGAATAACAAGAATGAGAACTTCCCAAAATTGGCATCGCTGAACCAGCTCAACCATAATGCTTTTTAATCGTTTTTTAAAATGTTTTAAAATACAAATCTATGTAAATATAGCTTTCAATAAAATATCACTAACAGCCAGAACCATCACATTTCATGTGTATGCTGGCCCACTCACAAGTCTACTCTTACAAATACTGAACAGATAGGAAGACAGCAAGTTCACAAATTGGAAACTTCAATATAAAAATAAAAGAAAACAAGTGCAGCAAAGTAAAAGAATTATGATATTCAAAAGGAAAAATTTAGGATAATAAATATTCTTTGTCGATCTACCTTTCTCCTATCAAACAACACTTAAGACCATAAGATATGGGAGCGGCAGTAGCTATTTTACCCACTGAGTCTGCTCCATCATTCTAATGATAATCCCCATAACCCTCGATTCATGAATTAAAAACTTGTCAGTCTCAGCCTTGAACATGATTAATGACCCAACCTCTACAGTCCTCTGTGATAAAGAATTCCACAGATTCACTAGCATCGAAGAGAAGAAATTCCTTCTGTCTTAAATGGGCGACTCTTCGCTCAGGTTATGCCCCCTGGTCCTAGACTCTCCCACAAGGGGAAATATTTTCTCAGCATCAACCCTGTCAAGCACTCTGAGAATCTTAAATGTCTCAACAGGTTGCCTCTCATTTTTCTAAGTCCAATGAATGCAAGCCCAACCTACTCAGCCTGTCCAAGAAAATTCCTCTATACCTGGGATCAACCCAGTGAATCTTCTCTGGGATGCCTCCAGATACCAGTATATCTTTCTTTTTTTTATTAGTATCACAAATAGGCTTACATTAACACTGCAATTAAGTTATTGTGAAAATCCTGTAGTCGCCACACTCTGGCACCTGTTTGGATACACTGAGGGAGAATTTAGTATGGCCAATGCACCTAACCAACACACCTTTCAGACTGTGGGAGGAAACCGGAGCACCTGGAGAAAACCCACGCAGACGTGGGCAGAATGTATATGTTCCACAAAGACGATGATCCAAGCGGGAATCGAACCTGGTCGCTTGTTCTGTGAGGCAGCAGTGCTAACCACCGTGCCACCACTCTTCCTTAGATAAGGGAACCAAAACTGTTCATAACATTCCAGATGTGGTCTAACTAGTGCCTATAAAGGCCAACATTCAATTTGTCTTTCCTATTACCTGCTGAGCTTGTATGCAAGCTTTTGTGATTTATGCACGATAGATTTATAGATTTCTATAGATTTATAGATCCCTATATGCTGCAGTCTTCTGCAATCGAATAAAATTCAGCTCCTTTATTCTTGCTACCAAAGTGCACAACTTCTCATTTTCCTACACTACATTCCATCTGCCAAGTTTCTGCCCACTCATTTAAGCCGTCTATATCCTTCTGGAGACTTTTTGTTGCCTTTCCATCTATTTTTGTGTCATCTGCAAAGTTGGCAGTTGTACATTCACTTCCTTCATCCAAGTCATTAATGCTCCTTCCTGGAGTTACAATTTACTTCTACTTAAACATTACATATTTTCTTTGCACATACCACGATAGCCTGCCCATCAGTATCCAGTTCTAAACAAGAGAGTTGTGCCTTGTCTCTTTTTCCACTGCCAATCCAGACTTTCGGCTTTCTGCAAACAGAGTTAGTAGCTACCATGCAATCTGCTGTGAGATTACTGGGTACAATCATCTTTTTCTTTAAACAAAGTAACTCCACCGAATTCAGAGTGTCGTATACCTATAGAAAAAAAGGACACATCAGAATATCACTCAAAAGAAAAACAATATGTTTTAATCTTTTTGGTTCCATTTACATTGAACACATGTAAAAATACATTTTCTGCATGTTGTTTCTCCACCAAATCTCTCAAAAGTGACACATTTCTCGAAGTAAGTAGAAAAGCAAATGGCCTGCCGCCAAGCACAGTTATTCTTGCTTCAGCTGTGATAGTGATTCACCTTCTTTTAAGCAGCAGCAAAGCATGTATTGGAGGGATCAGTCCTGCATCTTCCTATTCTGTAATTGTGTGTAGGGATGCTTGGCAGCGCTGCTGATGTTTTTTTCTTTTGCCACTAAATTCATATTTTTAGCAAATCTTGTGACTGATGAGATTGAACAACTTTTGGATTTCAGGCTGCCGTAATGCGTGCACTGGAGAAACCCCCTCAGAAGTCACGAGGTGTGGATTGCATAGCAATTGGCCAGGAAGTTCAAACTTGCATTGGGCAATGGCCCTGCAATCCAAATCAACTAAAAACTCAACTTAAATCTCAAACTTTGGATGGTTCTAATAACAGAGGAAAGGTTAGAAGAATTAGAACCATTTCAAACTCCTGAGTATTCATAGTACTGACTCCCTCCCCTGGGGAGATATTGTTCGCTCCCTCAGGACCTCCTGTCCACTCAATGCCGCCAGTGACCATGTGACTGACATCCCCCAATCACCACCTCAACCAAACCCAGACCTCAACTGATCATAGAAATTCCAACAGTTGTAGAAGGAGGCCATTCGGCCCACCGAGTCTGATCGACCATAATCTCACCCAGGCCCTATCCCCGTAACCTCATGTATTTACCCTGCCAGTCCTCCTAGCACTAAGGAGTATTTTAGCATAGCTAATCCACCTAACCTGCACATCTTTGTTCTGTGGGAGAAAACTGGTGCACCCAGAGGAAACCCACGTTCAATTTGTAATTGGACTGTTTAGTAGCTTAGCTAACTGTGGAAAATGCTTGGTGTGGCTAATACTATCTGTTCTCTAAAATGGCATGACATGTGGTATATTCTGAAGTATTTTGCAGTAGCATTTATAGTTCACATTTGAAATTCATCGGGAAAGCGATCACACCAAGGCAAGTTACCTTGCACTGAGAATGAGAAATATCAGGAGGCAGCCTGAACTATAAGGGGTGGTTCCACCTATCCACAACTGGCTACTTTACTGATGGTTAATCTGTATTATTAGAATATTAGAAGCCATTTGAGCTGGTATTGACCTTTCAAACATTAGAATATTCATTTTTTCAATATAATTACACAGCGGATTCACAATGCCATACTTGAAAAAGTTTAAGAGTGAGAAGAAGAGAAGTCACAAAAGAATCTAGTCAAAATCATGTAGAAGAAAAAGGCGGTTGGGGGGAAAGAGAGAGGGAGAGAGAGTGGAAAACCTAAAGAATGCTGGAAACCAGCAAGATAAATGTATTCATTCCAAATCGAGATGAGATCGACCAACATATGGTTTGGCAGCAGTGATTGTGAAGATGTTTCACCATACACAGCCTAGCACTTTGTGTGCTTTACTCTTAAATAACATGAAGCAATTTTTTTAAAGCCATCTCAGCTTTTTGGCTAAGATGAAACTCAAATCAAGCCCAGGAGGGCATGTAATGCCCCATTCTGTCAGCTTGGATCTTGCTTGGTCAAGCCCAAGACAGGAAGAATGGTCTGCCTTGTCAGCTTGGATCTGTTTTGCGTCTCTCTTGTGGGGATTTTGATTGGGCCAAATTGGATTTCTGATTGCAAATAAAGTACCAAAAAGGTACAAAAAAAAACTTAACTTGTTTCCTAGCCAGATCAGTTCCTTTGGTTCCTCACTATTGACCCCACTTGGATCACTGCTTAAATCTATAATTTAAGAACATAATATCCTGAGCAAGCAGTCCATTTGGCACATGGAACTTACTCTTTACAGAGTTCAAGACTAATTATACGTGTTTCCACACCATTGGTTGATATAGCCAAGAACTGGTTTCGACATATGAACATAAGGACATGCTCAAGCACGAAACTGCCTTCTTCACAAGTGCTGCCAGCAGTGAAATGCATTATGCAGCTAATATCCTGCAGAATAGTCATCATTGCACAATGTCACCAGTGTGCATTTTTCGAAACAGTAAGCCACATACTAGAAAAAGATATCAGTATTGGACAAAATATTATCCAATCTCCATTTGACAACTGATAAACATTATTATTCAGTCAATTATTTTGGCGCCTGTGTTTGAAGCTTTGTTTTCAACCTTTGTATGTTCTTACCTGAGAAGCTGTAGGCCTATCATCAGGATTTTGTTGCAGACAATCATCAATTAAAGACTGGATACCAGGCCACGGAGAACAGTTAAATTCTTTGACCGGATCTAAAAATGTTAGAACATTAGTTAAGAGAAAAAACATTTAATGTTGTTTAATTTCATACTCAGGCAAATTATGTCCATGAAATGTCCTCTCTTAAAGGATATAAAAGCAAAATATTGCAAATACTGGAAATCAAACAGAAAAATGGAAGAACGTTTGAAACACTCAGCAGGTCACATAGCATTTGCAGAGAGAACTGAAATTCATGTTTCCAGTTATTATTTTAGAATCTACAGAGCAGAAAGAGGCCAAATCGAGCCTGCACCGAAAACAATCCCACCCAGGTCCCTTCCGATAACCCCACATATTTACCCTCCTACTCCCCTGACACTAAGGGGCAATTTAGCATGGCCAATCAACCTAACCCACACATCTTTGGACTGTGGGAAGAAACCGAAGCACCCAGAAGAAACCCACACAGACACAGGGAGAATGTACAAGTTCCACAGTCACCCAAGGCTGAAATCGAACTCGTGTCCCTGGCACTCTGAGGCAGCAGTGCTAGCCATTGTGCCGCCCCCAAGTGACAGTTTGTTTGGAACTTAGGCAGCTTTTAATGTATTCTGAAGGTCTTTGCTGAAAAAAAGAAACAATGAGGTATGTTTCGAGTTTGTGGAGCCAATGGCCTTCTGTTAGTTGTGTTTTATATGCATCTTCTTGCGTCCCTAATTCCACAAACTTATGTCCGAGCAAATAAAAGGCCACAACTTCATCAAAGATAATAAGTTCTCAGTAATTGACTTGATAAAGTGATAACAATCCTCTGTGATTCAAGCCAGTCTTCCTCAACATAATTTTTTTTCACTCCTTGGGCTACCAACCCTTTGAACTAGATTAGGGATGAGTTTAATGATACTTTTCTATTGCACAAGTGGGGACTAAATTCATCTAATTCTCAAATGTCTCAAATCCAAACAACAGAAAGACCATTTTTAGCAGATATTTTGAACGGTTTACATTTTGCCTTGTTGTTAGTGCATGAGACATCGACTTGGGATGTCTCACGCCACTAACATGAAATAAAAACTATAAATCACTAGACAAACTCGATGCAACAGTTTCACCCTAGAGGCAAGCAAAATGATCTCTATACTACATTGCATGTCATATTGCTGAGCAATATTCCTGTTGATCTTGGAAAATCCAAGAGGGCAAATTGGCCAACATTTTCAGCAGAAAGTTAAATCAAAATTGTTTTTTAATAATTCACCAATTTAAAAGCCTACCTGGCAATTTTCCCTGAACTGCCATCTCATCAAAATCATTTGGAAACTTCATTCCAATAGCAATTCTTTCACCATTAGTCATTATGTCATATAAAAGCAATCCAAAGGAATACACATCAGCTTGATGATTGTAAATTACATTTCCTCTTGCAACCTCTGGTGCTCGAAATCCTAACAAACAGAAGTAATAATTATGTAAATTCAAAATATTATAAAGCTACTTAAAAGGGAAATCAGGAGGGCTAAAAGAAGACATGAGGTTGCTTAGGCAGACAGAGTGAAGGAAAATTCAAAGAGCTTCTGTAGGTATGTTAGGAGCAAAAGGATAGTGAGGGATAAAATTGGTCCTCTTGAAGACCAGAGTGGTAGACTATGTATGGAACCAAAAGAGATGGGGGAGATACTTAATGGGTTTTTTGCATCTGTATTTACTGAGGAAACGGGCATGGAGTCGACAAAAATAGGGCAAACAGGTAGGGAGGTCATGGAATCTTTACAGATTAAAGAGGAGGAGGTGCTGGCTGTCTTGAGGCAAAGTGGATAAATCCCCAGGACCAGACAGGGTATTCCCACGGACCTTGAGGGAGGCTAGTAGTGAACTTGCAGGGGCCCTGGCAGACATATTTAAAATGTCAGTATGCACGGGAGAGGTGCCGGATAATTGGAGGGTGGATCATGTTGTTCCGTTGCTTAAAAAAGGTTAAAAAAAATCCGGGAAATTATAGGCCAGTAAGTTTGACGTCGGTGGTTGGCAAGTTATTGGAAGGTGTGATAAGGGATAGGATCTACAAATATTTGGATTGACAGGGACTTATTAGGGAGAGTCAACATGGCTTTGTGCGTGGTAGGTCATGTTTGACCAATCTGTTAGAGTTTTTCGAGGAGGTTACCAGGAAAGTGGATGAAGGGAAGGCGGTGGATGTTGTCTACCTGGATTTCAGAAAGGCCTTTGGTAAGGTCCCTAATGAGGGGTTAGTTAGGAAGGTTCAGTCACCAGGTATACATGGGGAGGTAGTAAATTGGATTATACACTGGCTCAATAGAAGAAGCCAGAGAATGGTTGTGGAAGATTGCTTCTCTGAGTGGAGGCCTGTGATTAGTGGTGTGCCGCAGGGATCGGTGCTGGGTCCATTGTTGTTTGTCATCTATAACAATGATATGGATGATAATGTGGTAAATTGGATCAGCAAATTTGCTGATGATACAAAGATTGGAGGTGTAGTGGACAGTGAGGAAGGTTTTCAAAGCTTGCAGAGGGATTTGGACCAACTAGAAAAATGGGCTGAGGAATGGCAAATGGAATTTAACACAGACAAACATGAGGTATTGCACTTTGGAAGGACAAACCAAAGTAGAATGTACAGGGTAAATGGCAGGACTCTGAAGAGTGCAGTTGAACAGAGGGATCTGGGAATACAGGTACAGAATTACCTAAAAGTGAAATCACAGCTGGACAGGGTCGTGAAGAATGTTTTTGGTACATTGGCCTTTATAGATCGGAGTATCGAGTATAAAAGTTGAAGTGTTATGGTAAGGTTACATAAGGCATTGGTGAGGCCAAATTTAGAGTATTGTGTACAGTTTTGGTCACCTAGTTACAGGAAGGATGTAAATAAGGTTGAAAGAATGCAGAGAAGGTTCACGAGGATGTTGCCGGGATTTGAGAAGCTGAGTTACAGAGAGAGATTGAATAGATGAGGACTTTATTCCCTAGAGCGTAGAAGAATGAGGGGAGATTTGATAGAGATCTATAAGATTTTGATGGGGATAGAGTGAATGCAAGCAGGCTTTTTCCACTGAGGCTAGGGGAGAAAAAAACCAGAGGGCATGGGTTGAGGGTGAAAGGAGAAAAGTTTGAAGGGAATATTGAGGGGGTTTCTTCACGCAGAGAGTGGTGGGAGTGTGGAATGAGCTGCTGGATAAAGTGGTAAGCACGGGGTCACTTTTAACATTTAAGAAAAACTTGGACAGGTACATGGATGAGAGGCGTATGGAGGGATATGGTCTAAGTGCAGGTCAGTCGGACTAGGCAAAAAATGGTTTGGCACAGACAAGAAGGGCCAAAAGACCTGTTTCTGAGCTGTAATTTTCTATGGTTCTATATTTATTTATCATTCCTTTAAATCATGGGTAGACAAGCTAGAAAACAAGTTTGATCCCAAGTGTGTTTGACATATTCATGCATGTTAATTTTAGTAGCAGGTTGCCCTGTTAACGTTTAAGACCAAATGGCAACATGCTGCATTTATGACACAGAAACGTTCAAGACCGAATTTAAAACAGCTAAACATTTTCTAATAAAATATATTTCAGTGGAACTTCCTTTACACAAATGCATAATTTTCTACCTGGTGTGCCCTCAGAGCTCTTGATTCCCATTCTGCAGCAGTATTGAGCAATGCCATAATCAGCAATTTTGGCGATTATAGCAGAGTTAGGATTCAAACTGAACAACAGTACATTGTGAGGCTTCATATCCCTATATATTATCATTGATGAATGGAGATATCTGTGAAAAAAGATAAACAACACAGCTAAGGGCAAAGCATAAACAAGCATTTGACAAATTATCTGGGAGTGATGAAGCAACAATATAACTGGTAGGTTTGGATGTAGTCATTAAACATGGTTTATGTTCACTGCCTGAGCTTTGGCCCAAGATTGTGCTACAGTTTGGAAGTCGTTATGTCATTCATTATTAGTTATTATTTTATAAAGTTTCAGGGTTTTATTCTTGATGTTTATTTGTACGACCAATGATTTTCAGCGCAAGAAGGCAGTAACTCAAGGATTAATTGCTAGGGTATGATTACCAAGCAGCAATCTGAAGACATACTAATCCCATATCTTGTGTATTTCATGGTTACCGTATACCATCACACAGAGTGTAGAAAGAAATGTTTAAGAAACACCATCAAAAACAAAGATATCTGTTTTTGAGAAGTTCAGCTCTATTCTAAAAGAAATACTATGAAATGGTCATCAGGAGTCTAAAAAATATTGACAACCTTCAACTATTTTGTCATCTATAAATACTTTGATAACTAGCATTTTTATACCACCTTTCAAGTTTTAGCTATAATGTAAGTTTTCTTGCGATGACAGACTTGACAAATTAAAATGAAATCTAACATTACAATAGTTTGGATTTTCCTCCAAAATCTGTGGGTGCTCACAATAAGAAGCTGCAATGTTTTCAATTGTAGCTACCTTAAGCCATCAGCCACATGTAGTGCAATCCGATGTTGAAGTGTTCGATTAAGGTGGTCTTTCTCAAGATTCAGCAAGAGATCCAGGGAACCTTTTGGTGCTAATTCCATTACCAACATCCGAGGTCGAAAGTCAGCCGCCAATAGAGACACCAAACTGGGATGATGCAGATAACTAAGAACTGCAAGTTCCTGATTATTATAGAATTGAAGTTTATTAATTCTCCACAGGTAAAAACAGTAGGGAAGAGTTTTCATTTTGGATCAATTTGTGATTGAGTGCAAATTAAACTCAAATTTGCATTGCTTTTGGGAAGTGTTTTCCTTTAATTTTCTACTTAAATTCATTTCTGCGACTGTAAAAGCCACCATGAAACAGCTCGCTCTCAAAAGTCATTGATAAGAAAGCCCCAAAGATTTGGCAAAAGCTTGTATCATATTACATCTGTGGCATGAGATTGGGATGAAAATGTAATGTTATAAGCAACACAACCAACATGCCATATACTTGAAGATGCACAGAGCAGTGCTGGAACTCTCTGGCTGTTCATGCCAGCAGGATCTTGCAGTCCTGCCAATGGCATACCCCACTGTGGGTTTCAGCACAGCGAAGAGTACATTCAATGGGAAATCCTGTTGACAACAGCAGAACCCGAAACCTTGTCTTCGGCCTATGGTAGACTGCCTCACTGTCATGAAATACATGGCGGATTGCCTGGTAAATCCCACCCCAGGTCTCAGGCATGCTCAGTCATGTTGAGAACATGCAAAGATTATTAAAGTAATTCCAGAGTGTGGAAACAGATTTTGTAAATCAAGATACTAGCAACTCCATGGAGAAACTGATTTTTGATTCAGAAACGGGTTGGAGGAAAGCATAAAATTGTAAATTTCAATTCAGGTAATTTGGAAGTAAAACTATATGTAACATGACAAACCAGATTCATTTTTAAGTCTGGGTAATGATTGTGCTTCATTTAGCACGCAATCACTGCCATAACACTTTGGATCATATGTTATGTAAAACAGGTGGGTGAAATTTTGCACGTCTTTTAAAAAGCGTTTAGGCAGTTACATGGTTAAGATGGGTATTGAGGGATATGGGCCAAATGCGGCAATTGGGACTAGCTTAGAGTCTAAAAAACAAAAGGGCGGCATGGACAAGTTGGGCTAAAGGGCCTGTTTCCATGCTGTAAACCTCTATGACTTTATGTCAGAACCCACTTAGATAAATGATCCTGATAAATGAATTAGTGGTGGCCTGAAATACCATTAGTTTCCAAGAGAGGGACTGTGAACAGAGAATCAACCAAATGCAGCTGCTATTGATTTATTTTTATATTAATTCAACTGTATCCAGTGAATTTTTAATTGAAACTGATATTACAAACATTTTGATTATCCCCTTGAAATGGAGAGAGCCTGTAAAAAAGATTTTGAGTGTTTGTAGATAGAATATCACTGTACAAATGATTGTCTTTCAACTTCAAAGTGAGAGAGATCTGACAATTATAGGATGATCATGTTTCTCTAAAGTTGAAGATGGTTGTTTGATACATAATGGCTACAGACTAAAGCCACACTAAAAGGAGACATTATTCAAAATGATGATGGCATAATATGACGGAAAGGTAACAAGTGACCAAGAATTTTAAAATGCCTTTGATGGTTTGTACCTTGTTTCATCCTGAGGATTTGATTGACAAAATTGACAGGATATGAAAGTCATTGACAGGGGACATGAAAAGAATGAAAAGAGCAATAGGTAACAAAAATACTGACGAATCAGGAACAAGAATTAAATAAATAGTCAGTACCATAAGATAGACCTCAGAACCTGATGGTGTTTCATCAGCCAATCATTTTGCTGTTAACTTGTGGATTCTCGAGAATAAAAACTCATTGGTGCTACTGTTAACAGTATGTTAATTATGAGGAGGAACTTATAGTTTCTGTGCCCATAAGCAGTTTATTTGGGAATGACACCGAGTGACATTTGGACTGGTAATCAGGAGACACCAGGGCATGAAAAATTTGGCATCTGCTAAGTATTGTGTGAATAATCACAGTGGCACATTGCGAGAAAAGAGGAATTAAAATGAGCTAACTTCATAGAAGCAGAAAAATAGAAGTCAATAGGGAAGCAATTTCAATTTTTAAAAATATTTTAGATTGAAAGTACTCCTCCTACAATTCCTATGAAGCACAATTGTACACTATGAAATCCAATTTTTATTACATACTTGTCTCAGAAGACGATGTAGGTGCATTTGTGACACATGCTTGTTAAAAATTTTAACAGCCACTTCTTTACATTTGTACCTTGCGCGATAGACAGATGCAAACCCTCCATCACCTTGAAAAGAAAAGAAATTTGTAGTTGACATTTACCAAGGAAGTCCTTTCAAATCAATATTTTAATACAATGTGCTCATCAATTCCCCAAAAAAGTCCATTTAGGTATGTATTTGAGTAGATGATAATCAAGTTCAGGATTCATTCACTAATGGGATAGAAACTGTTCCAGTATGAAAAAAAAGAATTCAAGCACACTTAATGATCAGTTCAATCTGCTCCAATATTCATCATGTAAAAGATTCCAGTTAATTTGCAGTGCAAACATTTTCAACAATATTGTTTTCATATAAATCAGATTAGAAATTAGTCGTTTATGTTTATCACATCATTGCACCTACTAAATACATAATCAAACTTTTCATTGCTGATGTGATTCAGCCATTTAATAAGTTACAACAGAAAGAATGAAACCATAAAAATCATCTGAATTAAATTTTACCCAGCAAACAATCCGGTGTTTGTTCAAGCTTAAGGTGGTTAACATCCAGCATAATTTTCCTGGGTAGGTCAACCAGTACAAGGTCTGGTGCAACTCGCGAAATGGAAATTTTGTTGCTTCTGTCAGTGTGACAAGTCAAAAAATCCCCTTAAAAGAAAGCACAAAAGTAGCTAAATATAGTTAAATATGTCTTTTACCTCATTAATTTAACCATTTTCTCTCCACTTGTACATCGACTCTTGGTAAGATATGGTTGAGAACAGATATCATAGAATCATAGAATCTCTACAGTACACAAAGAGGCCATTCAGCCCATCACGTCTGCACTGAACACAATCCCAGCCAAACCCCTACCCCCATATACCTACATATTTTACCCACTAATCCCTCTAACCTACGCATCTCAGGACACTAAGGGGCAATTTTAGCATGGCCAATCAACCTAATCCACACATCTTTGGACTGAGAGAGGAAGCCGGAGCACCCGGAAGAAACCCACGCAGACACAAGGAGAATGTGCAAACTCCATACAGACAGTGACCCAAGCTGGGAATCGAACCCAGGTCCCTGGAGCTGTGAAGCAGCAGTGTTAACCACTGTGCTACTGTGCCGCCCAAAGATATTCAAGTTACGTGCACAGAAATTTGTTTTCCATTTAAACGATTCATGAGAATCGGACATGAGAAGACTTTGGCAGAGAGGATGGACATGAGAAGACTTTGGCGGATAGGATCAAGGAGAACCCTAAAGCTTTCTACAGGTATGTCAAGAATAAAAGATTGGTTAGGGCAAGGTTAAGGCCAGCCAGAAACAGCAGTGGGAAGTTGTGCGTGGAGCCTGAAGAGATAGGAGAGGCACAGAATGAGTATTTTTCGTCAGTATTCATGCAGGAAAAAGTCAGCAGAGTCGAGGAGAATACTGCGATACCAACTTGTAGACTCGACAGCATTGAGGTACATAAGGAGGAGGTGTTAGCAATTCTTGAGAGTATGAAAACAGATGAGTCCCCTGGGCCCATTGGGATTTACCCTAGGATTCTCTGGGAGGCTAGGAGGAGATTGCAGAGCCTTTGGCTTTGACCTTCAGGTCGTCGTTGACTACAGGTATAGTGCCGGAAGACTGGAGGATAGCAAATCTTGAACAAGGGGACAACAAGGGGAGTAGAGACCATCCTGGGAATTATAGACCGGTGAGCCTTACTTCTGTTGTGGGCAAAGTTTTGAAAAGAATTGTAAGGGATAGGGTTTATAATCATCTAGAGAGAAATAAATTGATTCGGGATAGTCAACACGGTTTTGTGAAGGGTAGGTCATGCCTCACAAACCTTATCAGGTTTTTTGAAAAGGTGACCAAAGAGGTGAATAAGGGTAAGGCAGTTGACATGGCGTATATGGATTTTAGCAAAGCGTTTGATAAGGTTCCCCATGGTAGGCTACTGCAGAAAATGCAGATGCATGGGATTGAGGGTGATTTAGCAGTTTGGATCAGGAATTGGCTAGCTGATAGAAGACAGAGGGTGGTGGTTGATGGGAAATATTCAACCTGGAGTTCAGTTACAAGTGGTGTACGTCAAGGATCTGTTTTGGGGCCACTGCTGTTTGTCATTTTTATAAATGACCTAGATGAGGGTGTAGAAGGATGGATTAGTAAATTTGCTGACGACACCAAAGTCGGAGGAGTTGTAGACAGTGAGGATGGATGTTACAGTTTGCAAAGGGACATAGATAAGCTGCAGAGCTGGGCCGAGAGGTGGCAAATGGAGTTTAATACGGAAAAGTGTGAGGTGATTCACTTTGATACGAGTAGCAGGAGTCCAGAATATAGGGCTAATGGAAGAACTCTTAGTAGTGTTGACAAGCAGAGAGATCCCTGAAAGTTGGCACCCAGGTTGATAAGGTTATTAAGAAGGCATACGGTGTGTTAGCTTTTATTGGTAGAGAGATTGAATTTCGGAACCGTGAGATCATGTTGCAACTGTACAAAACTCTGGTGCGGACACACTTGGAGTATTGCGTATACTTCTGGTCGCTGCATTATAAGAAGGATGTGGAGGCTTGGAAAGGGTGCAGAGGAGGTTTACCAGGATATTGCCTGGTATGGTGGGAAGGTCTTATGAGGAAAGGCTGAGGGACTTGAGGTTATTTTCATTAGAGAGAAGGTTACGAGGTGACCTAATTGAGGCATACAAGATGATCAGAGGATTGAATAGGGTGGACAGTGAGAGCCTTTTTCCTTGGACAGTGATGGCTAACATGAGGGGACATAGCTTTAAATTAAGGGGTGGTAGTTATAGGACAGATGTCAGAGGTAAGTTCTTCACTCAGAGGGTAGTAAGGGCGTGGAATGCCCTGCCTGCAGCAATTGTGGACTCGCCAACTTTAAGGGCGTTCAAATGGTCAGTGGATAAGCATATGGATAACATTGGAATAGTTTAGGTTAGAGGGTCATTAGATTGGTTCCACTGGTCAGTGCAACATCAAGGGCCGAAAGGCTTGTAAGAACATAAGAAATAGGAGCAGGAGTAGGCCATCTAGCCCTTCGAGCCTGCTCCGCCATTCAATAAGATCATGGCTGATCTGACGTGGATCAGTTCCACTTTCCTGCTCTCTCCCCATAACCCTTAATTCCCTTGTCTGTCAAAAACCTATCTACCCGTGACTTAAATATATTTAGCGAGGTAGCCTCCACCACTTCAATGGGCAGAGAATTCCAGAGATTCACCACCCTTTGAGTGAAGAAGTTCCTCCTCGACTCCGATCTAAATTGTCCCCCTTATCTCGAGGCTGTGCCCTCTAGTCCTGCTATCCTTTCTAAGCGGGAAGAATCTCTCTACCTCTACCCTATCCATCCCTTCCATTATCTTATATGTCTCTATAAGATCCCCCCCTTATCCTTCTAAACTCCAACGAGTACAAACCCAGTCTATTCAGTCTCTCTTCATAGTCCAATCCCCTCATCTCCGGTATCAGCCCAGTGAACCTCCTCTGCACTCCCTCCAAGGCCAATATATCCTTCCTCGAGTGCGGCGACCAAAACTGCACACAGCACTCCAGCTGCGGCCTCACCAGTGCCCTCTACAGTTGCAGCAAGACCTCCCTGCTTTTATATTCTAAACCCCTCGCTATAAAGGCCAGCATACCATTCACCTTCTTGATCACCTGCTGCACCTGCAGACTGGGTTTTTGCAACTCATGCACAAGGACCCCCAGCTCCCTCTGCACCATAGCATGCTGCAGCTTTTTCGCCTGTACTGCACTGTAATGTTCTATGTTCTATGATTCATACTTAATTTTATAGCTAGAGTGATAATGGCATTAGAACTTTTTCAAGGCACCAAAGTGCCAATTTTCAGCTTAAGATCCAAGTGCTTGGAACTGGAATGCTATTAAGGCCCTAGATGCAATGTCCACATATTTCTTAATGTAATGGTGAAGTTGCCTGATTTTGCTGAGTGCAGGTCACATAATGGTGAGGTGGGGGGAGGGATCTATTGGCTGTGGGCCACTCAAACTCTATAATAGCACACAGGCAGGTAGCTTTGTGTAATTTCACCAAATTTGTACCTAATTCCTAAGGTATGCTTCGTGCTTTTCCTGGCATGCCTTCTACAGTCCACATTGGGCAGAGTTGGTCTAAATTTTCAGTTAAGTGAGCAGGATATTTTAAGTTAATCTGTATGTAATGATAAAAGAAGTGCCTGAAATTTTTGATAAGACTCTCAGGCCAAGAAAAAAAATAACCAATGAAATTAGTTATATTCTGGCTTGGAATTTTGGGAAATTGTTAGAACCAGGAACTGCAGAAAACAGCAGAAGGAATGCCATGGAAATTACAGATTATGAACCTGACATCAGTTATGAAGGAAATGTTAGGGTTTATCCTGAAGAAGGGTGCTATAAAATACCACAGGAAGAATCAAGCAATTACGGCTCAACCCTCTCAATGGATAGAATCTTGTCAAGGTGATGGGGTCTCAGTTGAAGGCTGAAGAGCCAGCAAGAGACCTGCATTGCCTTCTCTGCGGAAGGCCTGCCGAAATATGAGCCAATCAGGCAAAGAACAAGCCACTGGCATGCCTTCCGTGGTATCAGACCATTAAAGGGGTGAAGATCTACCCACTGAGAACTACCAGCAAATCTGAAGCTAGCAGATCTTTTACTCAACAGCACTACTGGGAGATGTCAGCTGCTGCTAGCACATTCACTGTAGGCTCAAGATTGCGCGCTACCCAGGCCAGAGGTAAATGATAGCAGAAGGGATTTTACTGGGTGCGAGTCAGGAAGGAGAGAAGTAGTGGATCAGCAGCATGGGTAGATGGCTGACTCTTGGTGTTCCCTCATTCCCAATATCAGGTTGCTCATTCAGGCGCTAAGTGCCTTTGAACAAGGGAATCCTTGGGAGACCACAAGCAACCAACATATGTTTGCTTGTCATGCTTCCTGCTTGGCGACAGGCCTACTCATCACTGGCTTAATAACAGCAGCAACCAAATGAGGCTTTTAGGTGGGCATCAAGGGCCTCAATCATCAGTGGGACAGGTAGGATATGGACTGCCATGGACTTAGTCAGGATGGAAGCAGGAAAGTGGTGGAGCTCCCACATTCTATCATGCTGCCTGAGTAAATGCACTCCATGGTTCCAAACTCACCACAGCAGGTGGCATAAATAATTATTCAATGACTTTAGAGGGGAAAAGGTAATCTTGATGAACTTATGAGGAGATATCATTGCTTTTGGATAAAATTAGCTCAATGGGGCAAGTCTCAGAACTGTCAAAAATTGCTGGGGATAATTTGAAGAGAGAACAGTATCTATTTGGAAGTTAGATTGAGAAATGGACATAAAATTCAACAAGTATAACACAGAATACACAGCATAAAGAAGGCCATTTAGCTCAGATAGTCCATGCCAAAGGTTTTGCTCCATTTGAACTTCCCTCCTGCTCTATCAGCGTAACAATCTGCTTCATTCTCCCTCATATGCTTATCTAGTTTCCTTCAAACACATCTATGCTATTCACCTTAACTACTCTCTATGGTACCAGATGCCATGTTCTCATCTTTTCTCCTGAACTTCTGATTAGATTTATTAGAGGAATAATGCTACAACTCCAGCTGTAGCAGCAGGGGATAAGGAAACCCCGGCTCATTAAAGGGGTTTTTAAAACAAAGTAATCTAGTCTAAAATAGGGATTATGATATCCATTATATATACATATCAATGATATCATAATGTGCCTCCTACATATATTATATGGAGATATTGCCTGAACCACATATATAATAATAGTAATGAATTTTTAACAAGTATTGTAACTTTGAAATGTAGTTTTAAAGATGTTCATGAGTTTTGTTCCCACAGCATAATGGGAAAAAGCAGAACCAGACAGGCCACATTCAAATGGAACAATGAAGTAAAGAACTTAATCAGCGAGAAGCTTTGGAAGACCTTGCAGCTGTAAGATATTTGATAATGGAATGAATAGAAGAATTCAACTGCTAATTAAAATGAAAAGCAGCATTTTGCTCCTCATTTGGCCTGATATAGCCAGTTAGACAGGGTGACTCCCTCGTATGTAGGTGGTGGATGAACCTTAGGCCTGTCAGATTAGCCATAAGCAGGTTACTAAGAAATGGAGGAAAGATTTTTGGGTCCAAATAGCCAATGAATTCCTAATTATGCTGGGGGTAGAATGCTGTTGGCCAAAGTAGATAATGTGTAAAAATGTAATTTATCATCCAGTTTGTAGGACAGATTAGGCAGGGAATGCGTACCTTCCAAAACAGGATATCAGGTGTGTTCGTGTGATGAAATTTTAGAGAGAAGTTGGAATCCATCCAGTATCTCTCTCACAGTGCATATTGATCAAATAAATAATACTGCTGATGCATACTGTCTCGCACAAGTTTTGTATTAGCTGAATTTGGCTCATGCAGAACCCCCAGAGGGAAGCCCTCAGAAAATTCTCCTAACGTTTGCTTATATTGATTCTCCCAGGTTTTGGTCTTCCTCAGTAGAGGAAGAATCTCAATGGGGGAATTTATCCAGTCCCATTTGCTGCAGGAATTTTCTCAGGACTGGTGGGACTGGGAAGTCCTGCCCACTTTCGTGTATACTTTATGAAAACTTGATGCAATTTTAAAAACTAGTTAGTCATACAGTTTTCTCCTTTCGGTGTAAATAAGACCTAGGCTGTTCATCCTTTCTTGATCTATTTAACCTCATAGCTCGGTATCATCCATGTGTCCTTTTCTGTGCAGTAAGAAGTCTCACAACAGCAGGTTAAAGTCCAACAGGTTTTTTGGTAGCACAAGCTTTTTTGTGGCTTCTCCAATGCTTCTATATCCTTTTAATAATAATGACAACCAAAATTGTACACAGCATTCCAAGTGGAGTTTAACCAATGGCCAAGTCTAAATAAAGTTTAGCAAAACTTCACTACTGTTCAGTTCTATCCCCATAGAAATAAATTCTAATGCTTGGTTTGTTTTACATGCAGCCTTACTGATTTGTGTCACAACTTTTAGTGATTTATGTATTTGTCCTCCCAGTTTCATTTATTCCTCTACCCCTTCTAGATTCTTATTTCCAAGTAACATGAGACCTCATAAAATATCAAGGTTTGGCAATTAATGATTAACTAAAAGCACTTAGCGGCACGGTAGCACAGTGGTGCACTCTGCTGTTATACAGCGCCAGGGACCTGGGTTCAAGAACAATTATAAAGATGGGCAACAAATGTTGACAGTGTGCAGCAGCAGTAAAGTGGTAAATAGATTGGTTAATTATTTTATTCAGAACCTTCATTCCTTTCTGATTTCCATCATTTGTTGATCTAATTTCAGTTTGATTTATGCTGGGAGCAGCCCAGTGCACAGAAAACACAGTCATCAGTGCATTTCATAAACTTGATGCATTACTACCAGTGAAGAGATTTCATTGCTGATATCCTCATTACTGCAGATTGAGACATGGAGTCATACAGCACAGAAAAAGCCCCTTGGCCCATCAAGTCTGCACCAACAACTAAAGGCATGCTAATCCCATTTTCCTTCAGGTGTTCTATATCCTTGAAACATCATAACATGATTCAAGTGCTCATCCAAATATTTTTTAAAGGTTAAAAAAAATCCTAAATCCAAATAAACAATTTACAGTCAACTGAAACTGTCTTATGAAGCAACAACTACTAAATTACATTTTAAATACTACAAATTATATTATACAGTTTGCCTCACTATAGTTATAATAAACCAGCTATGGGCAATAGTAGTATTACATTTAACATCTTGTTTAGAATACATGATAATTTAAATGCATTTAAGCCAATAGACTTCAGTTCTGTGCAAAATACTTTGTGAACTTAATTATCATTTCAAATTGCTTCCACCAGTTACTACACTTCAGTGATAAAGTTCTAAAGTTGAAAATGTTTTCTTCACGCACAGTACAAGTTCAGAATGGAACGATTTATGATTGCGCTATGTATGCTTGTCACAATTGAAATGTGAAGAATTATACTTCATTGAAATCCTATTGTCAGTGCTAATTATCAAGATATAATAAATCACACAGAAATAAATACCTTCTTTAGCTACATCTAGCAAGTCATCCAGTAGAATCTGCTGGCACTCTTGACCATCGTCAAAGCTATACATGGCATACTTCTTCAAAAGAGTGCCTCCTTCACCACTTATATCCGTCTCCAATAGCCCTGGAAACCACTCTTCCATCAGAGAATCAATATGATCTACAATCTGGCCCAATAAAATGAACCCTGCTTGTTTTTATGCAACAGAAACAGAACAGAATTTTATGAATGCAGGAGGAGTAAATGGATTAATTTTAAACATAACTGACAAGAACACCTTAAAAGCATCATGCTATGTTTCTGATGCTTGTTTGTAACTCTTTATTTTGCAGTCAACCCCGACCAGCACAGGTAACAGGACTAAGGGTGGCTCGGTAACACAGTGGTGCGCACTGCTGCTTCACAGCGCCAGGGACTTGGGTTCAAGAACAATTACAGAGATGGGCAACAAATGTTGGCCAGTTCACACCCACTGAAAGATCAACATGTATTCCTTTACCAACATCACTAAAGCATATTATCGGGTCACATTGGGCAGCATGGTAGCACAGTGGTTAGCACAGCTGCTTTACAGTGCCAGGGACCTGGGTTCGATTCTCAGCTTGGGTCACTGTCTGTGTGGAGTTTGCACATTCTCCCCGTGTCTGTGTGCGTTTCCTTGGGTGCTCTGGTTTCCTCCCACATTCTGAAAGATGTGCTGGTTAGCTACATTGACCCGAACAGGAGCCGGATTGTGGCAACTAAGGGAATTTCACAGTAACTCCATTGCAGTGTTAATGTAAGTCTTACTTTTGACTAACAAATAAACTTCATTTAAATGCAAAGTCAAAATCTGCAACAAGTATCTCAAAATCTCTTAAAGGAAGTCTCAGAAAGAAAACCAATTGGAGAGCATTGTTACTTACTTTCGACTGCAACTGCCCTTGCAACAGCTCAGCAGAAAATTGTATGCTTTGTCTACATAATGCTAGCTTGTACATCTAACTGGAACTGGATAAACATTAGCTATAGATCCATCCATTTAGCCATTCCTAACCCAAAGAAAAAGAATGAATGAAGCACTGGAAAGTAGGGATTTACCTTTCCTGCAGCATGGAACAGTTATTTTGAGGGTACTCTGTGGTTTATTATCCAGTACAACAGAATCTACCAGGCAGTAGGCTTCTGGAGACCAGATAAGATAGATGCCCTGTCTCCAATATGTCCTATTAGCACGTAAAGGTTTTTCTCCACCTGAAAGAACAGAGTTTGTTTCCAATGTGTATCTTAATTCTTTGATGTATTAATCATTTCTATCCATACAGCAAAAAATAACATTGAAATTGATTTTATTGCACTCTATTAGCAGTTTCCAGTCAGCTCTTTATTCATTTATATGTAATTGCCAAGCTGCATTAAACAACATAATTTAATCCAGAATATTTAGCATTGCATTTCCAATGTATTTGATAGTTGTAATAACATGGGTATCAAGCTAAAAATATTAACAAAAGCCAACATTCTCAACGTGATGGATCAAATCAAATGTTAAAATACCAGCAGTAAAGGAAGGGAATGCTATAAGTGAGGATAAAATATTAATGTTAAAAATGTTTCAACAAATTTGTTGCGGAGGTAATACTAAAGGGAACAACTGGAATTCTGTAACAATCAAAGGGGTTTTGACTCAGCAGAAATTTATTCCAATGGTTAAAAAGGATCGTAGGAGGAGAGATAATCAGCCGTGGATATCGAAGGAGGTAAAGGAAAGTGTTAAATTAAAAGCGGCTGCGTTTAGAGTAGCTAAGAGTAGTGGGCGAGAAGAGGATTGGGAGAGGTTTAAATATCAACAAAGAATGACAAAGAAGTTGATAAAGAAGGGTAGGATAAACTATGAAGCTGGGCTTGTGCTTAATATAAAAAAAAGGATAGTAAGAGTTTTTATAAATATATAAAAAGGAAGAGGCTGACTGGGGTGAACGTTGGACCCTTAGAGGATGAGAGGGGGGACTTAGTGGTAGGGGATGGGGAAATGGCTGAGGTCTTGAATAACTTTTTTGTTTCGGTCTTCACGGAGGAGGACGTGAATAATTTGCCGGGCGTTAGCGATGGAAAGATGGTAGGACTGGAGGGCCTGAATGACATTATTGTTACTAGAGAGGCAGTGCTCGAAAGACTGGAGGGACTGATTGTGGACAGGTCCCCAGGACTGGATGGAATGCATCCAAGGGTTCTGAAAGAAACGGCGGAGGTGATAGTGGATGCCTTGGTGATTATTTTCCAAACGTCGCTGGATTCCGGGGAAGTGCCAGAAGATTGGAAAACAGCTAATGTTACGCCGTTGTTTAAGAAGGGTGGCAGGCAAAAGGCAGGGAATTACAGGCCGGTTAGTTTAACGTCTGTTTTGGTAGAATGTTGGAGTCCGTGATCAAGGAGAAAATAGCGAGGCATCTTGAGGCGAATTGTTTGATAGAGCAGACGCAGCACGGCTTCACTCAGGGGAAGTCGTGTCTGACGAATTTATTGGCGTTCTATGAGGATGTGTCTAGGGCGGTGGATAGAGGAAAGCCGGTGGATGTGGTGTTTCTTAATTTTCAGAAGGCATTTGATAAGGTGCCGCACAAGAGGTTATTACAGAAGGTCAGGGGGCATGGAGTTGGGGGTAGGGTGTTAGCATGGATAGGGGAACGGCTGTCAAATAGGAGGCAGAGAGTGGGGGTCAATGGGTGCTATTCGGATTGGCGGTTGGTGACTAGTGGAGTGCCCCAGGGGTCAGTGCTGGGGCCTCAGCTTTTTACCATTTATATAGATGATCTGGAGGAGGGAACCGAGTGTACGGTGTTGAAATTTGCTGATGACACCAAGATTGGGGGAACGGCAAATTGTGCGGAGGGTGTGGAAAGTCTGCAGAAGGATTTAGATAGGCTGGGCGAATGGGCCAGGAACTGGCAAATGGAATTTAATGTTGGCAAATGTGAGGTGGTCCACTTTGGTAGGAATAATGGTATGAAGGACTATTACTTACGTGGCGAAAAACTGCAGCATGCGACGGTGCAGAGGGACCTCGGGGTCCTTGTGCATGAGTCGCAAAAACCCAGCCTGCAGGTGCAGCAGGTGGTCAGGAAGGCGAATGGGATGCTGGCCTTCATTGCGAGGGGGATTGAATATAAAAGTAGGGAGGTCTTGCTGCAACTGTACAGGGCACTGGTGAGGCCGCAGCTGGAGTACTGTGTGCAGTTTTGGTCACCGCACTTACACAAGGATATTTTGGCCTTGGGGGGAGTGCAGAGGAGGCTACTAGGCTGATACCGGAGTTGAGGGGGTTGAACTATGAGGAGAGGCTGAATAAACTAGGCTTGTACTCGTTAGAGTTTAGAAGAATGAGGGGAGACCACATTGAGACATATAAGATGATGAATGGGATGGATAGGATAGAGGTGGAGAGGCTCTTCCCGCTCAGAAAGGACAGTAGGACTAGAGGGCACAGCCTCAAGATAAAGGAGGGGTGGTTTAGAACGGAGTTGAGGAGGAACTTCTTCACTCAAAGGGTGGTGAATCTCTGGAATTCTCTGCCCGTTGAAGTGGTGGAGGTTGCCTCGCTAAATATATTTAAGACGTGGGTTGATAGGTTTTTGATAGGCGAGGGGATTAAGGGTTATGGGGAGAGGGCGGGAAGGTGGAACTGAGACACGACAGATCAGCCATGATCTTATTGAATGGCGGACAGGCTCGAAGGGCTAGGTGGCCTACTCCTGCTCCTATTTCTTATGTTCTTAATAGTTGCACAGCACTCCCCCATGACTAGCATCCTGTCACTGGACTCAAAAATCAATATTCTTCACCACTAATAGATATTGGCTGCATGTTTATCCCATCTACAGGACACATTGTAAGCACTCGCCAAACATAGAGCAAAAAAGCCTTACTTCTCAGGTGACTTGCATCACAAATGTACAGAGGAGCAATACAATGGGAACATCATTGTCCACTCCAGTTCCACTCCAACTCTCAACATTCTAACTGTTACATTTATCCTTTTCCTCAAATATTTCTTGCTCAACATCATGAAAGTTCCATCTTAATCACCACAATGACTTCAACTGGATAATGAGGATGATTATCAAGTGAAGCCTTACCAGTGTCATCCACGTTATTAATGTTAAACAGCCTCCTTCCCTTACCATTCATTCAATACAATATCAATGCTCAGAATCTCCTGTAATAGCACCCTCATTGCCATTGGTATATATATGCTCAAACAGGGAAAAAAACTATTTTTCAGCTGGGCACTTTGAATTTCATGTGCTTCCCACCTCTTTACTGTCCTGCAAAGATATCTATCTATGAGGTGGGATCAATTCCCGAGCTGAACAAATGTGGGTTGGAGGTATTTCCTGCAAGGCTGTAGAGGAATTGACAGTTTTTTTTTATATGTGAGAAATAATTTTAAAAATCCAGTTTTAGTGAAAGGCAGTACATGTGGGTGGATTGACCTTCAAAAAGGGTGGTGAATCTCTGGAATTCTCTGCCCGTTGAAGTGGTGGAGGCTGCCTCGCTAAATATTTTTAAGACACGGGTTGATAGGTTTTTGATAGGCAAGGGGATTAAGAGTTATGGGGAGAGGGCGGGAATGTGGAACTGAGACACGACAGATCAGCCATGATCTTATTGAATGGCGGGGCAGGCTCGAGGGGCTAGATGGTCTACTCCTGCTCCTATTTCTCATGTTCATATGTTCTCATGTTCTCACGTTCTCATGGCTGCATCAATAGGTAGTCACGACAAGGAGTCTTTTGTTATGTATGTGGAGCAGCCAGAAATGTTTTCCTCTCTGACGATACAATCCTGTGTTCCATAATTTGGCTCATAATCAGGCAGTAAAGGACAAGGGTGATATTTTTTGATTGAAATAGGTCCAGGGGTGTATAAAATGCACAAGAATTTGCTTGTTCCTGCTCAGCCAAAAGACATACCATTCTTAGGCAGCTTGGCCAGAATTTTAGCATCCCGCCTGCCACAGGAATCGGAGAAAGTGATGGTTGGACCACGGAAAGGTCCATTGACCTCGGGCGGGATTTTACAGTTTGGGACGAGTGAGGCTGTAAAATCACACCCATTGTATAAACTTAAACACTACAGTTCCAATCCACTGGAGACTGCAGAAAGCCATTGGTTTGGAGTCAAGAATCAGTTGTCTACCAAAGACACTGGAGATTTATTGTGGTTTTGAAAAAGATGTCCATCCATTATAATTTTAGAGAATTTCGAGAAAATGCCATGGGTACTGTTTTCAAATTTAATACTTTCACAGTAAGCTGCTGACATTGCCAAAGTTAACCTTTGACAAATTTTGCCAAAGTATTGTCCCTGGGCATAGCAGAATGTGACTCAATAGAAGTCAGAATTAACAAATGCCAGTCATCTGCTGAAGTGAACAAGCTGCAGATGAGTAAGCAAAAGACCATAATAACAGCAGGTAGTAGCAGCACAGGCACTAAAAGGTCCTGCTACCAGTGCCTAGACCAACATCAGGCACAAAATTGTTTTTTTGATTTCACATGAAAAGTATTGTTACAAATGAAAAGTATTGTTACAAATGAAAAGTATTGTTACAAATGAAAAGTATTGTTACAAATGAAAAGTATTGTTTCCTGCACACCATACAGACAAGGCATACCGTTCATAGAGAAGAGTGCAGAATGTAGTGTTATGGTCATAACTAGGGTGTAGCGAAAGATCAACTTAATGCAAGGTAGGTGCATTCAAAAGTCTGATGACAACAGGAAAGAAGCTGTCCTTGTGTCAGTTGGTACGTGACTCAGACTTTTGTATCATTTTCCTGATGGAAGAAGCTAAAAGGGAAAAATGTTCAGGGTGCATGGGGTCCTTAATTATGCTGGCTGCTTTGCCGAGGTAGCAGGAAGTGTAGACAGAGTCAATGGATGAGAGGTTGGTTTATGTGATGGATTGGGCTACATTCACGACTTTTTTGTAGTTTCTTACGGTCTTGTCTATTTGTGAAAACAGAATGCCACAATGCAAGAAAAAAGGATTAGCATGCCAAGGATAGTTGAAAGAATATAAAACGAGGAAACATTAGCTGGAGGAAACAAGTACTACATATGGTTGTTGAATAGCACTTGGCTGATGAGGAATTGATTGGAACCGATACAATCCAAAGCACAAGGATGCTCAATAGTAATTCACAAGGCATCATCATCCAAGTAGTGATCGTGCACAGAATTACAAAATTATAGAGGGAAACCAATTCCCATAATAGGAAGTGTGTTGGTTCCAGTCTCATACAAGAAGCAATATGCAGAATTACCCATTACTGTGGTGAAAGGTAATAAACCAGCCTCTTTAGGAAGAAACTGGTTAACAGTACTGAAATTCAATTTGTAAGTACTTTCTCACAGAGAAACAAAATTCTCAGTGCAAGATAACGTGACTCCCAAGTACCCTCAGGTGTTCAGTGAAACCAGCACAAAGCGACTCAAGACTGTGTATTGGTCCACAGGAATACAAGACCAATTTAATTGCAGGGCTCATCCAGTACTCTATATCTTAAAAAGGGAAAAAAATTATAAAGACTTCAAACTGACAATATTATCTCTAAATTAGAACAGAGTAATTGAGTTACTCATTAGTGGTAGAATCAAAGTCAAATAGCAAGACTACTTGGGGATTATAGGTACTGGAATATTACCTGATATTTTTCTCAACATGGAGAATCTGTTCAAGAGACCAAACTTTTTTCAAATTTAGATCTGACAAGTGCCTATCTACAACCTCAGTTTGATTATGTCTAAATCATATCTAACTATTAATAAACACATGAGTCTATTTCAGTTGCATAGGCTGCCATTTGGTGTTTCTTCAGTCCCTTGCATTTTCCAAGGGGTGATAAACAAAATTTTGCAATGAACTCAGCCATTTGGATAACATACATATTTCAGCTTCAAGCAGGGAGGTCGCCTAATACAAACATCTGGAAAAGCACTGAGTTCAGGCGAAGGCATATATATGTGAAATGTTTCAAAACAATATTCTACTTAGGTCACATGATAAACAAATATAGGCTACAATCTATGAAACAATAAGAAATCCTCAGAATATCCTAGGCTTATTTTTTTTGGGTCTTAACTACCATTCTTTATGCATAAGAATGAGGGGTTAGTTGATAACGGTTGTGTTATGTGGGGAGCCAGAGTTATAATTCATGAAAAGTACAAATAGATCTTCATGATCTACAACTGGGACTAAGGTAGATAAATGGTCGAATGACAACCTATATTTCAGTGCCTGGTTTAGATAAGATCATAGAAGACAAGAACAGTGTACAGCATGCCACACTGGAAGGAAGAAGCTATCATCAATATCTTAGCAACCATGGAAGTGAAGGGCAAAAGCTACTCATTGTGACAGGTAGCTAACTGGAGTGGATGAAGGGGTTTTCAACGAATCAAACAACAAGCAAAACTCTGGATACCTTGTGTTGTTTATTTGCTGTTTATGGATTTCCAGTTAAAAGTGTATCTGACAACAGACTTCAATTTTGATTAGAAGAGTTTTCAAGTTCCATGAGAATGAATGGGGTGAACCACAATAGAGTTCCACCACATCATACTGCTGCAATTGAGGCAGTAAAGAACAAAGTACAAATTGATAAGCATTCTCTTGTTAAACTATTGCCAGATACAATTTGGTAGAAACATCAGATGTCATTCAATCACAAACTGGCAATTTTTTTGTACATTTATCATAACTTACCTCGCACCACTACTGCTAGAACTCGGGCTAAATTGCTACTTAGAAGAAAGCCTAGAACAAAGTGTTCGTTGCTGAAACCAGATTCAGCACAGTGAGTAAGTAAGAAACAATCAAAGCAGGGAGTCATGATAGAAATGGAATGAAAGGAGGACGTCTGAGGCTGAAGCAGAGATCAAGGTAAAACAATCTCACCATAATTGGGTGAAGTAGTTACCAAGAATGTTTGTGAAAATATATGTGAGCCTCGCACATATTTGATCAGGACGTTTGGTAGTGAAAAGGTTATATTTGTATTTCTAGATCATATTTTATCTTCAGCGATTCATAAAGAAGAAAGGATCTCTAAAGAATCGAAAAAGAGTCTGATGAAATGGAGAGCTGGTGTATGAGTACAGTAGCAACCGTTGCTTCAAATCATGTCTGAAATCGGTTCAGTTCCAAGTGAGAGACAAACAGACATGTCTGGTGAAGTGGAAGATTCAATTTAAGGTCAAAGGCAAAAATCAGTCCTTGTTGGAGAAAATATTCTCCTCAGACTCAGATCCTTGCCTAAATTCTGGAAGCTTGGATGAAGATGGGAAGTATCATTTTAAAAATAGGTAACGGTGGTTGCGTTGGCTTTCTAAATAAATGAAAAACAATAAATTTTTGCAAGTCGCATCGAATTTGATGTTATCTCATTTTTTCATTAAGAAGGGAGCAGTTTAAAGGCACACTCTTGAGGATATTTTTGTGCAGATATATTTCGTTACACTGGAATAAAGTAGTTTTATGAACTCCATGTGCTGTATACAATCTCTTTTCTATATTGCAAAGACATCAGATATTAAGGAGGCAATTTTCCAACCTTATCGCACCTGGCAGAGATCACGTCAATCCCAGAAAATTGTGTGCAGGCCTAATAAGCAGTTCCGTGCCCAGTGCCAGACAGTTTACAATCCCAGCCCCTTTCTACTGGCACAAACCAAATTGCATACTTGCATGAGATTGCCTGGATTTCAAATCAATCTCATTAGCAAGTTTGGCACATGAATGTCCCACTCTCAGAATGTTCTCAACTCTCTGGCAGGACTTCACAAAAGCACAAATCACGAGTGGTCTCTACAAGTGGTTACTCTGGAAGGCTCGGAGGTCATTGAAGCCCCTGGGTGATCAGGGTCATGGCTGACATTGCCCACTGCACACTGTGGCAATGCCAGTTGAGTACAGCCAATGCGCCAGGATAGTACAAAGGAGGTGGGGCCTGAATTGGAGCTATAGTGGGAGGACATGCCAGGGGTCATGCTGGGGGGTGGGGGGGGGGGGGAGGAGGAGGAGGAAGAAATCCTCTGATGACAGCAATCCATCCTGGTGCCCTTGCAAAAGGGCGCCCGAGCTCTCCGCAGCCAGCGCACTAATATGTTTAGGCGCACACCCCCCCAACCCTAATCCAGACAATTGCGGTCTGGAGTGCACTTGAAGGACCAGCACAGAATGCTGTGGTATTCTCACTGTTTGACACTTTTTTTTTGAAAGATTTTGCCCTATATCTTTCAAATAAGTCATTAATCATTTGATGAGAAGAAGTTTGACAATTACCTTGTCTACGAAGCATATAAGAAGAAACTTCCAGTAACCTGTTTATAAGTCTGGACCAGAATCCCATTGGAAAATATGGCATCTCGTAAAGCCTTACAATCAATTCAGAGTTTTCACAATGTGGGAGTTCAATTACAGGTCGCTGATCAGGTAAGCTGAGAAAAATAAAAATTAATTAAAATGTGTGATAAAAGCTTTACAATCTCATGCAGTAAATGTATTGAAAGCCATTCTTAAAAATAAAGCAATTGGTGTAACAATTACTTAACTGCACAAGTTAGCATCTAGAATTTGGTTATACATCTGTTTAAAGTTTTAAAAAGTAGTTAGGTGACACATAGGAAACTACTAAAAGAGTACCACAATATAATTCTTCTGATCACAAATATCAATAAAAGAATACCTTGTGCATGAGTCGCAAAAACCCAGCTTGCAAGTGCAACAGGTGGTCAGGAAGGCGAATGGGATGCTGGCCTTCATAGCGAGGGGGATTGAATATAAAAGTAGGGAGGTCTTGCTGCAGCTGTATAGGGCATTGGTGAGGCCGCAGCTGGAGTACTGTGTGCAGTTTTGGGCGCCACACCTGCGCAAGGATATTTTGGCCTTGGAGGGAGTGCAGAGGAGGTTTACTAGGCTGATACCGGAGTTGAGGGGGTTGAGCTATGAGGAAAGGCTGAATAAACTAGGCTTGTACTCGTTAGAGTTTAGAAGAATGAGGGGAGATCTCATTGAGACGTATAAGATGATGAATGGGATGGATAGGATAGAGGTGGAGAGACTCTTCCCGCTCAAAAAAGACAGTAGGAGTAGGGGGCACAGCCTCAAGTTAAAGGGGAGGCGGTTTAGAACGGAGTTGAGGAGGAACTTCTTCACTCAAAGGGTGGTGAATCTCTGGAATTCTCTGCCCGTTGAAGTGGTGGAGGCTGCCTCGCTAAATATTTTTAAGAAGCGGGTTGATGGGTTCTTGATAAGAGAGGGGATTAAGGGTTATGGGGAGAGGGCGGGAAAGTGGAACTGAGCCACGACAGATCAGCCATGATCTTATTGAATGGCGGGGCAGGCTCGAAGGGCTAGATGGCCTACTCCTGCTCCTATTTCTTATGTTCTTATGTAACTAGGCATTTACTTACTTTCAATACTATAATGCAAAACCATACTAAAAACACAACACTATTACAAATGTAACTATATGAGAACAAAGTGTGCACAAAATGTTCACATTGTACATATAATATTCAAGCTCCTTTTAATGTTGTAGTTATATTCTTGCAACTTGACACCAAACCGCACAACCACACAAACCATTACATCTGGTCTTTTTGTTTGCATAATATCCTTCGACTTACAAATATTAATTCATGAATTCAATACTTGATAATTAATTTGATTTTATTCAAGACTTGCCTGCTTGGAATAAGTAATTGTTCCTCTCCTAAAGGCAATGCAATTTGGAATTTTTCCAGGAGTTTTATGTATTGTGACATGTAATTCTGAGGGAAGCTGCTTTTCTGGGAGAGAAAATTCTCAACATCTGATCGGTAAATAATTCCACAAGGATGCTTTGGAAAACTTGCTGATTTGACAGTCACAATCTAATTTCAAAAAGAAGTACACAGTAATAGATAATTATAAAATATTGGAACAATTACAAATGAAGTTGGTGTTTCAATTTTCAAACTCATAACCAATGAAACTCGGTGAAGATCACTATGCACTCAACCCATTGTTATGTTTCTATTATGATCTCTGGTATTTCTGACAAATTACAGTTCATGCTATATTTCATTAACCTAGTAATTCATTAACTAAGCAAGACTATTCAATAAACTAAAATGAAACTCAGTTATCCAGACTTTTAAGAAGTGCTCAGAAATGCTACAGTTTTACATTTTTGAAGATTATACAATTACAAGATAATAATATGGAATGAGAAATTGTGTTCAAAAAGTTTTTTTTAATTGCTCCAGTAGGTCTTACAAAACAATAAAAAACAGGCTTTAAAAGATAATTTAGAACATAAAAAGCAGGAGCATGAGTAGGCCCTCAAGAATGCTTCACCATTCAGCAAGATCATGACTGATCTGACTGTGGTCTCAACTCCACTTTTCTGCCCAGCTCCCATAAATGTTGGCCCACTTGTAGGTCAAAAGTTTGTTTAGCTCAGCCTTGACTATATTCAGTGACCTAGCATGACTTCCTCTCTGGGGTAGAGAATTCCAAAGACTTGGGGGAAATTACTCTTTGACTCTGCTTTAAATGGGACACCCCTTATTCTGAAACAGTATCCCCAAGTTCTAGATTCTCCTTGAGAAACACCCTCTTTGAGCATTTATCCTGACAAAAATTAAGCATGAGATACAATCTTTTCTTCCAACCTTTGGTTAAAGACTACAATAATATGAAGCTCCAACAAATTCTCCAAGCATTCATATTTTACTGGTAGCTAACGTGACAACTTGTGACTATAGTCACATGTAAAGTTACAAAATCACCACATCTCCTCATTTGTAATGAATTCCATGGCCTGGATTCCCCAGTTCTGCACATGGAAGGGTCCACAACAGGCAGGAATGGAACATTCGGAGAGCCGGCCAAAAGTACATTTTGGCAGTACCAGAAAAATTCCGGCTGCTAGCAAGGCTAGAACATCCCAGCCCCTAGCCCCTCCTTATGTTGGCTTTCATAACATTTTGTCAAGATTTTTTTAGAATCCAAGACCATTAAATTTTATTATGCATATATTACTGTTTGAACATCTAACAAGAGCCTCAGATAAAGTAGCAGATGAAAGGAATCTCACAGGTCTGAATAAGCTTTCACACATAACTCACTGTACAACATGATTACAATGCAAAAAAGATGTCTGTAGGTTGTACCTGTGCCATCATCTTACAAAGCCATTGTGGATCGACAAAATAAAGATCCCAAAGGTGAAGAGCTGGATCATGAAAATGCAATAGCACACCTGCAAAATCAAAATCCACCTTTAAAATAACTTAATACTAAAAATCCTGCTTATAATGCTAAACCTTAACGAAAGGTGAACATATAACTCAACCTCTGTGTGGTGTAATGTTTAATGACGCGCTATGCTTGCTTTTTTTCACTCTCAATGATGTACGTCGCTTATTATACTGAGGTACTGAATTGCATGGAGCTACATGGCCAGCAGCGACTTTTTCAGTTTAAGATGACCAAAATTAATGTGGGCATTCCATCTCATTGGAGCCAGTTGCCACAAATAATTTATTGACCATATTTACCCTTTTTGTAAAATCTATTGTATGTGCAAGGGTTAGTTACACAGCATCTTGATTCTCAAATGGGCATGAATGGTAAAAGTGAATGCTAGTGTATTTCACCAAATTTTCTAATCATTCTTAAATGGCAGCTAAGGAGGCATCGGTACACTCATTAACATTTTTCTTTTTCTGGTTGTGCCATTTGTTATTTTACAACTGTTGGTGGTTATTAATAACAAAGAAAAATGTCCCAATATGCTTCACAGATACCACAAAAAGAAATGCACACTAAGCCATCGCAATATATACCAGATGAAGTCAACAAAAACTCAGAGTTGGTTTTTAAGGAACATATTAAAGGGGGAGAGCAAAGCAGAGGGATTTAGAAAGGGAATTCTGGAGATAAGGCAACTGAAGGAATGGCTGTCAATACTGGGTAGAAGGGAGGAGGCCAGGATTCAATGAATGAATAGTTTGATGGATGACAGAGAAAAGAAGGAATGAAGCCATTTTAGGATTGAAGCACAAGCACAGAAGTTTTAAATTATAGCTGTTGGGTATCAGGAATCAATTTGGATCAGTGAGAATGGGATGCTGGACAAAACAGGGCTTGGTCTGGGGTGAAAATATGCAGCAAAGCTTTGGATGAGCTGAAGGTTACAGAGCAGTGTTTTCGAAGTGGAGGGGTCACGACCCACGGGTGGGTAGGGGGACGTTGAAAAATTGGTTGCCAAAAATGATTCCCAAAAGGTGTCTGACCTTTTTTCCTGTTTCCTCTCGGGGTAAAGTACCACATGAGACAAGAATAAATAGGTAAGCATGCCTCGTACATGAACCTGGCGCCAATTCACTTGGTACCAATTTTCTTTCTCACAAGCTCATTGTCGATGTGGATCATTCGGTTATGCAAAAAAGTGGGCCAGAGACAAGTAGCAAGGGAATACAGCATGGGTCATAAGGAATGGCCATTTGATAAAATTAGGTCACCGGAAAAAAGTTTCTTATAGAGGATGCAGGATGGGTAGAAATTGAAGTAAAACAGACGTGCCAACGTTGGTGAAAAGACGCATGAGGTTTTCAGGAATTGATGGCCTGAGGGAAAAATAGTAGCAGATGATTAAGGAACACTGAGGATCTTTGTGATGAATAGGATATGGGATTAGGAATTCAATTTGGGAGCTGAATAGGAATTATGATAATGTACAGTTCAATGGCTAAGACAATGGTCAGTCAATTCTAACGGTAGGGTAGGGGCAAAAGACATTAAAGCCCACCCTCGCTGTCTGAATCTTGCTGGTGAGATCTCAATTTATGGTTCTTGCTACCCCTCACTGGTATTTTAATATTATTAACCAACCTGCTCGCTAGATAGTGACTCCTTGCTGTATTTTCAAACCTCGCCAATGTAACATCACGTTGATGAGATTTACAACAGCTTCACTCAGATATGAACCTGTTGAGGGATTCCCCAAAGGCATAAAGGTCAATATAGCCCCCAGGGAAGACAGACACATCCAGACAGTAACCTGACAATGCCCCTGGCACAGACTAGCACTGCCAGCTTGGTACCATGCCCACCTGGTAGTGCCAATGTGCCAGAGGCAGACCCTAGTGGGAGCCTCATGTGAGAGGGGGATATTCAATTATTTGTGCTGGGGATGCGCCAGGTGTTGGCTCTGATTCCAGGAACAGTGGACAGATGCCAGCATTGATCATGGATGAGGGTGGGGGAGAACACATGCTGGTTCTGATTGCAAGGGTCGTGGAAAGAGATGCCCACCTTGATTACTTGGGGGGGGATTTTTTTTTCCGTCTGATTGGAGTGCACTATTGGAGTGCAGCTGGGCTTTGCTGACATATTTAAGCCCCAAGACTCATCATTAAGGTGTGAAACACACCCATTCTCCCTGCATTCCCCCCTCCACACACTTTTTTTTGACCAAGTGTCAGAAGATCTGGAGAGATCTTGTTTCTCTGAGGGGGAAACATGCCATTTTTCTGACTGGAATCATAAGCTCACCCCCAATGACATCAGTTTCATTAGTTTTATTAATAAGGACTCTAGGCTTTTGGGGAAAAAAGACTTCCCATTCCACCAATGGACTGGCTGACTTCCATCAATTCTCAGTGAGCTTTGGATTAGAATGCTATCAGCAGTTAGAATTAGACAACAGCTTATTGTTTGTTCCAATTTATGTCTCTTGAGAGAATGTACTGGAGCAGCTGGGTGAAGATTACAGCATTTGATTAAATGTGTCAAGCAAAAGGAATGTCCAAGAAGAGAAAGGGATACAAAAATAAATTCACTGTTATAATGCAACCACAGTTCATTTAAAATCAATTAATTCTGCAGAGAAGTATTCATTTATGCTACAATATCACCTGGAATAAGCCAGTCTTTTTTTCAGGCACATAAATTTCCTCCTCCGTCACATTTACAAAACTAATTAGATGGTGAAATTCTCCTCAACAACAGACCATTTATACTGCTGATACAGGTCATTTAAAGACATTAAAGTTTAAAAATACCAGACTCATTGAGGAAGTGAACAGCATGGGGCAGCTCATTTTCATCCAACTGCAAATGATTCTCTTGAACGATTTCCAGCAGCCGCTGCTGATGAATTACTGGGAATTCTGTTAGAACAGAATTCCGTTCCTGTATAATCTTCTTTTCTAACTCCATGTAACTATGAGGTATTAGCTGACCCATTACTGGCTGGTCCCTGATCTGAAAAATATTGTTTGAAAATGAGAACCTTATTTTGTTGAGTCAGAACCTGCTACAGGTGCAACAAGAAAGTAGGCGATAAAATAAGTAGGCCATGAATAGTAACAACAAAGATTAGAAATTTGGCATGCAAATATGACTGATTTTAAACTGAGCTGTCAGCAAAGACCTCCATTCCTATACATGCAATACAAAGATTTACCATAATTTTCATTGTACTGCTTATCCCTAATAGGGGCTTCTCTGGCCACGCTCACTACAAAATTAGAGGTCAATGGACTTTGCGTGGTCCACTCCCTGCCCGCTACAATTCCCGTGATGGACAGTATGGAAGAATTCCCTCCTAATCTTTAACCTTTAAGGTCTCAATGTTATTCAAAAATCCTGCTTGAGTGGGAAGGATGATGATGTGTATCATTAAGAGACATTCGTGTTTGATTCCATAGGTTTGAGAAGAAACTGCAAATAATACTGTAGTTACCAATGATTTCACTACTAGTTTAAAATGAGCTGGATTCAAAGCCTTAACATCAGAGGACTGTTCTCTCTGTGATAAAATGGTGATTTATGGAAAACAACTATTAATATTAAAAATAACTTCCTCAGAGCACTCTGCTCCTTGACCTTCAGAAAAACGTTCAGTAATTGCCTATTCTCTACGTGAAGGTAATTCTGCATCAAGGAATCAGAGTATGCAGAGAGCTGCAGTCATTTCTATACATATTGTGCCCCTGAACTCAAGGATGATTACAAACTACATGAGCTTCTCTCTGCCAATTAATTATTTACTCTGAGTTATTTGCTGTCTACTTATTCCCAGCGACTAAATGTTATTTAATCAACGTGTAGCATCAGAAATGCAAATCATTTTTCTGCCAAGATAAAAAAGATCATAAAATCTGAAAATCTTACATAACTTTAAAGGGTTACAGCAACATTTTTAAACTGAGTGAACACAAAGCTGAAATATTTTCAAGACCATGACCAAACAATGTCCTTTGTAGTCACCATCTGGCATTTAGTGCATTTTTTGGCACTCTGTAAAGAGGAAATATATCTGCAGAAAGTTTATTGGAACACAGATTTTACAATAATCGAATAGTATAATCCTAGCGCTGAGACTGTGCGAAGACTAATGAAAAGTAAAGTGAAACTAATTATTCCACCAAATCTACTGAGAGTCTTGCAGTTTGAGACAATGGTTATTCATCCTTACACATAGGCAGAACTCGAGTTTTTATAACACTCGTTTTATGCACCTTGAAAGTCTGTATTTCGTTAATAATGGCTCTACGTAGTTTTACAACGGAATCAGATTCTTCTGTGGCCACTACAAAATGGTAATCACGGACAGGAGGAAAATCGTGCTGCTGAAGGAATTCCATCTTAATTTTGGTTATGCAGTTTTGCTGATGTTTTTCATTGGTCATGTCAACATGAGTGCCAACAAGAATTACAGGACAAGACGAGGCACGTGCCTATTAATAGAAAAGAAAACAAACTTATAATGCATATTAGAAAATAAATGTCATAATTAGGAAACACATAAAATGGCAATATAATTCACATAGCTGGTATCTATCTGACAGGTAACATTCAAACTCCAATAAGCTTTGAGATTAGTTGGAGCGAATTATGAGTTTAACATCTTTTATTTTCTCTTATAATCAGTAAAGCTGTATGTGAAACATCCCAATTTCTTCTGCTCTTTACAGGATTGAAACAGTACAAAATCCCTGTAGTCATTGAGAAGTTCCTTTTCACTTTGCCCACCACAGAAACATCAATGAAGTTCCATACTTGGATGATCCGAGATAAGGCAGAATCTTATAGTCTTTCTTGAGTCTAATTAACTACCTACTTATCACAAAGACTGTGCATTTAAAAAAGAAATTGATTTTAGGCAAAATAGCATCTTCACTAAAATTCTTAATTTTCAGTCTATTGTAGAATCTATTCGTGCTATTAGGTTCTTCCCAAAACAGTGTGACATTTCTAATTCAAACATTATTCAAGATCCTGCAAGAAAGAGTTCATAGTGTTATTCCTATTGGTTGTGGTTTCAGCCGTGTATCGAGGAGAATAACAGCAGCTATATCACTCCAAAAATGTGTACTTTCATTTGAAAATCCCGTCAAAACGACTTGAGAGTCAGCACTGAGTTTTCCCATTTGATTTGATAACTATGCACTAAGTAACCACGAAGTATCAGTCATGGCAGCTGTATGCCTATATCTATTATACCAATTCATAAATTGTTATCTCAGTCACAAAATAGTGCGGATTGAAGAAATGGCTGACTACACAATGGACTGAATGCCCCATCGTGGTTGGCGACACAATGGACTGAATTTTACAGACCTGCCTGTCCCTGTACATACCCATCAGGACTTCACCTGCACGAAGGAAACATCAGGTCTTGGTTCATCCATGGGCTAATTGAGCCCAAAGGCCTTGCTGAGACTCTGACTTACCTGAAAGTAAAGACTTCATCACCGTCTCCTCTTTGGAACTATCTGCACTCCCAGCAGTGGCAACTGCACTCATGGTACATGCTCGGACAAGAGTTCTACTGGCTATTTGATTACTAAGTCAATTAAAGCATTGGGGGTCATTAAATGGCACCCTGGAGAGCTGGCCAAGCACAGATGGGTTCATCCTTGACTTTTATATTGTGGGTTTTTAAAAATTTATTCGTTGGACATGGGTGTTGCTGGCATTTATTGCCCATCCCTACATGCCCTTGAGAAGGTGGTGGTGAGCTGCCTTCTTGAATCGCTGCAGTTCACATGCTGTGGGTTGACCCACAACACTGTTATGGAGGGAATTCCAGGATTTTGACCCAGCGACTGTAAAGGAATGGTGATATATTTCCAAGTCAGGATGGTGAGTGGCTTCGAGGGGCACTTGCAGTGGTGGCGTTTCCTTACTACCCTTGTCCTTTTAGATGAAAATGGTTGTGAGTTTGGAAAGTGCTATCGAAGGATCTACGGTGCTGAAACCCCACCTCCCTGATAAAATTCAGCCCAATGAGTAATGGTAACTGTTTTTTCATATAATCCACAGCAAAATTGCTATTAGCAACACGACAAAATACACAAGTACAAGTTGTTTGAGAAAATAATAAGTGCCACATGGCTAAAGTGAAATTGTAAATGAGCATTAACAAGAAATTTCTCCCATTTGGACATGGCAGTTTCTTCTTTTAAATTTGCTGAATAAATTGATTTTTTTATTACAAGCAGATATTATTAAATAAGGGAACATTTATATTCTTTCCCTCATACCTTGATGTTGAACAGCCAATGTTTGATTGCATCAATTTCACCAACTCCTTTACTGAGATTATAAACAACAAGATACAGGGCTCGTGGTGACATAAAATGAGGATGTGTGCTGTAGAACTCTTCTTGACCTTAAAAAATAAAATTGCATTGTTATTATTTTTTAAACTAAAACTTGTCAGTTTATACCTGTATTTTATGCCTAACTTACAATGAGATGCTTCAGCATAAAATGTTGCAATTCTATATTCCAGTCCCTTCTTTCTACATTTTAATTATAGCTCATTTTAAAAACAAAATGCCAAGCTGCTTGTTAAAATTTGCTGAGATTTACAACAGATCCGAATCCACAGATTTCAAAGTTGCTTTATGCCAGTTAGTGGATTTGGCCCTCCTACTGACCACAGGTATCCAGTCTTCATTTGTGTTTTTGCAAGAACAGGGGATAAGCAGAAATACAAATCAAACAGAAGCGAGTGTTTGAACTCACATTTCACCTTGATTCCCTTCCTCCCATGAAAAACTTCTAACTTGGCCACAGAGACTATTGTAAACAAAATTTCTCTTTGATAATGTTCAAGATTGGGATCAATGGCTTCCACTGCTGACCATGAAGATGACACAGAATCCTACAGAGCAGAAGGAGGCCATTCAGCCCATCGAGTCTGACCACAATCCCACCCAGGCACTTATCCCCATAACCCCATGCACTTACCCTAGCTAGTCCATCTGACACTAAGGTCCAATTTAGGATGGGCTATCCATCTTACCCGTTCATCTTTGGACTGTGGGAAGAAACCAGAACATCTGGAGGAAACCCACACAGACACGTGAAGAATGTGCAAACTCCATACAGACAGTGACCCAAGCTGGGAATCAAACCAGGTCTTTGGCACTGTGAAACAGCAGTGCTAATCACTCTGCCATCCTGCCATCTGCAATTACCAATTCATTACTTGGGGACGCTAATTCTACTCACTCAACAGCTTCAAGCGTCTTGACCATTGCTGCTCACTCATCTACTGGCAATTCTGTCAAATTATGGGTTTATGAACTATTAATAAGTTACTGGTACTTCTGGAAGGCAGTACCCAAAATATCTTCCAGTAACAGTACATCCTAACTAAACAACAAAGAAGGGCACTTGTGACAGGGGTTATTCTGAATAAAGTTGCAGAATTCACAGCATCTTCCTCCCCCTCCCACCAAAGGTATACTTGAAAGTGACTGACATAAGGCTCACTAGCTCAGCTGTAGAAGTTGTAATAGTTCTGACTGTGTTTTCAAATTGAACAAGGCTAGAGAAAAATGAATAAATTACATATTTAACTCACATACAAATTTTGTCTCAATGCCCAATAGTTTCTATGGGCCTGCAGCAAAACAAACCTGTCTTCCATAGAATTTCCAGTGCTGTGCTAGGGTGAGGTGCCTGCCAAAGTTAAACAGCTGGAGGTATACTGAGAAAGGTGTATTTGAGACTTACAGCATTGTGAGGACGGTGAAATGGAATATTTAGGTATTAGGTGCAAATCAGAAATTTTAACAAGTGCTGCTGGGTAAATGATGGGAGTGTGGTGCAGTTAGTAGCAAGACACGTTGTTGGTGTTGGGATAGCATATATCATTTAAAATTGCAATCACTACATGTTTGGGGTCATTTAACTTTTCATAGCACAGATATCCAGTCCTCAAGTCCAGATACTGGGAATTTACTTCCCAGTTACCTATTTCCAGTCCAATCCTAGCTTGATTCTTGGAGGTCAGGAACCATGGTATCCCTCTTCCTGCCTTCTACCATTAATGCCTTTAGCACCACATTCATCATACTGGAATCATCATCATCTCTATTCCTTTGTTTCAGTTTCCATGTTTTGAATTATGATATTATTATTCAGTGCTATGTTCCTCTAAGAAGAGCAGATTGATTGACCACATACTAAAAGCACAAACTTGTCCGGTGCCTACTGAGCAATAGGGAGCGATTCTCCCACCCCACTGCACTATTTTACTAGTGCTGCGGGGTGTGAGAATCTCATGTCCAGGTATGCGTGGGATTGCCACATGCATTCCCGCCACGTGTGGACCGCATTTCCTGTGCTGTCGGATTCAGACCCGCGCTGGAAACAAAAGTTTATTTATTTACTATTAGTCACAAGTAGGCTGACATTCACAAAGCAATGAAGTTACTGTGAAAATCCTCCAGTCGCCATACTCTGGTGACTGTTTGGGTAAACTGAGGGAGAATTTAGCATGGCCAATTCACCTAACCTGCACATCTTTGGTCTGTGGGAGGGAATCAGAGCACCCAGAGGAAACCCATGCCGACAAGGGGAGACAGTGACCCACAGGAAGACAGACAAGTTATTTTAATCTAATTCCAATGTTACTTCAATGTGATTAGTGGGCCTACGGCTGAATTCTCTGAACCCGCAGGCCTTTTCCACCCCAACAGAATATTTCACCCTAGTGGGGTTTACACTAGCTCTCCACTTTCGGGGAGCTGACAGCCTGATCCTGCTGGAGTGAAGGGGGAGCAATCAAGGCCCCCCAGAGGGTTGAGAGGTGCCCCCTGGGCATGGGCACCTATAGAAGTCTCACAACACCAGGTTAAAGTCCAACCTGGTGTTGTGAGACTTCTTACTGTGTTTACCCCAGTCCAACACCAGCATCTCCACATCTTGGGCACTTTGACAGTGCCAGCCAGTCTGTCCCTGGCACTTTGCCCCTTGGGAGCCCAAAGGGCAACTTGGCACTGTCCACTGGGCATCAGGTAGTGCCAAGGATCAGCACCTATATGGGATGGGACCTTGTGGGTGCAAGGCTTAGAGGTAATCAGTAGGGTGGGGTGGGGTGTGGGGTGTGAGGGGGGTGGTCACACTGTCACGCTGCCCGGGGATCCATGTGGAAAGGAGGGAAGAAGCAAGTTTAAAAGAAGCAAAATAAAGTTGACTATTTAAAATTCTAGGAAATGACCCCCAATAAAAAAGCAACAAACAATTTACCTGCAAAATCCCAGACACTCAACATATAGTCCTTTTTCTTCCCTTTTTTATCTTTTCCATGAATTGGCCATTCTTTAACATCAATTCCAATGGTTGCTTTCTCTGGGCCTGAATTAGGTTGCTTGCATTTCATCAGTTGTTGAAGCAATGTTGTTTTACCACTACCTGCATTTCCCACAATCATTAGCTTCATTCTGTAATAAGGCACAGCTTTCTTCAAGCGTTGGTGTAGAAATCTAAAATGTGGAAGATATTTTTCAAAATTGATCAAGGTGCAATTAGATTACATTAGGTCTAATATTTACTCAGGCTGGGAATAGAGTGGATGGCAGAAGGGGAATTGTGGAAATCACAAAGGAATCTGCGAAAAAAAATCACAATAATCACACAAACTTGGATGACTTTTCATCAGTTCCATATTAAAGACAAGAAAGACATATCATACCAATCCTGATTGCACTCAGTACAACTATTGATATACAACCTTTCTGGCCTCAGATATAATAATTTTCCCTCAGAAGAAAGCTCATATTGCAGATTTTTTTAAAAAAAGTTTTTTTACTTTGTGGCCGGAATCTTCATGTTGGCAGAATTTTCTGTTCCACTGCAGTGAACAGAGATTTGGCCGAACGCGAAATTCTCAGTCCTCACTTGCAGTAATAGCAGGGCGTGAACAGCTGCCAGTAAGATTACATCCAGTGTCTCTCCCTCTCTCAGTCCCTTGCACGTGTTATAAATATTTAGTTTGCTTTCTGTGCAATGATTTAAAAGTAATTTATATTGCCTGTTTTCTACTTCCAAATTTCCAAGCCTGCATAACAATGAGGATTTTGAGTCTCCCTATTGCTCACAGACATTAACAATCCCCAGTAGAGGGTGCCATGCTGATTCAGGCGTGTGTAGAAATCTCCACCAACTTAGCTTGTGAAAAGTCTCTGGGCAACTGTACATAAGGTGAACAGCTATAGCCATTCCCTCATCACTCATTAAAATCTGGGCCAATATATATTAATGCAGAACCAAGGCTCTCAAATTTTACTCCGGCCGGGTCTGCTGCAATGTTGACAAGATGAACTGTGACCACAAACTGTTGACTTAGCTGACTTCAACAAAGCATTTGACACAACATAGAATTAATTATAGGCAAAATAGTGCAAGGCAGCAAGCACCTTTGAGGCAGTCTCCCCTTTGGGCCTTCTTACAGTCAACAGTCCAGCACAATGCTAGCACTGCTGTCTCAGTGCCAGGGACCTGGGTTCGATTCCCGGCTTGGATCACTGTCTGTGTGGAGTTTGCACATTCTCCCCATGTCTGCATGCGTTTCACCCAGGTGCTTCGGTTTCCTCCCACAGTCTGAAAGACATGCTGGTGAGCAGCATTGACGCAAACACGCACCAGAGTGTGGCGACTTGGGAATTTCACAGTAACTTCATTGCAGTCTTAACGTAAGCCTCACTTGTGACGAATAAATAAACTTTAAAACTTTACAATCATGATGTTTTCTACCAAAGTAAAATCATGGTGTAACTGCTTTCTTAGTTTCATATTTCACATACTGCAGTTAACACCAACCTTATCATGAAATACTCAAACAGTATTAGCATACCTGCACAAGCCGAGTGGTTGCCACAAGCAACACAACAGGAAGTAAAGTTAGTTAGTCACCTTATAATATCTTTTGTTTTGCTGCCCACATGTTTTAAATCCAAATCCAGAGACAGCCCTTGGAGTTCAAGCTCCCATAATTTTTGCAGCTTCCCCATTTCATTTGGCAAAGATCTCAAGTCAGAGTTATTACTCAGGAGTAAAGAGGTTATATTTTCTAGTAGGCCAATTTCAGAAGGTAGCTGGAACCAATAAAAAAAATCCAAATGATTAAAACTCAACTCAAGATTTTATACATCTAAACATAAAATCAAAAATACTTAAAAATGCCATGAATATGCACAACTGTAGCAAAGCATAGTTTTAAAGAAACTTACATTTATCCACTAATCATGCTTTTTCCAATTTTTAAAGAAAAATTCAAGTAAGTAATCAAGTAACAGACTACTTATTTTACAATTTACTGAAATAAAATTAAAAAATTTCACCTCCTTCAACTTGTTATTGTTAAGATTCAGTTTTTCTAGTCTTGACCATTTGTTTACTCCTTCACTCAAATCCAAAACACTGATTTGGTTATGACTGAATATCAGCTCCCTTAAACTAGATGACTCCCAGCGTATAGGCCCAGGAAGCTCTGATATGTTATTGTGACTTAGGTTTACACTCCTTAAGCTAGAGAAAAAAAATCACAAATCATTAGCTGAAAAATAAAATCAATTTATGGTGATTAGTTGCAAGGCACAGAGTTTTGAAGTATTTTAATATTCTTGCTCTCAGATTCCTCCCAGAACACTGAACTTAACTCAACACACACGCCAAATTTCTACAGTTAGACATTGAAATTCCATTCTGCATGTGGAAATAATTAAAAGGCATGTAAATGCCAAGGAAACAAGAAATACAAAAATTGTGTCTTCAACGCTATCTTCAGTGCCACTCTCTGTTCAAATAGTTAAGCAAATTGAACATATAAAATTCCTCAACATAACTTAATAAAATATTAAAACCGATGCAATCTTTTTGAGGTGGAAGATATTTCACGATTGTGATTAACTGTGTTTTCAAATGATCTGCTGGCAATGGAATATTTCTATCACAGTAGAGTTGAGTGCAGTGGCTTGCTCTTTCCTTCAGTAAGCAACGTTAATTACAAAGCCAACAGAACATTACACAACAGGTTAACAAGTTACTTAAGCTTCACAACCCAATGTGTCATTATCCACAAATTCAGTAATTTCAAAAATGCTCACCAAAGCAGTTACGCCATTTGAAATACATGTATCAATGAGTTAACAACAAAGAAAGGGATCCTAAAAAAAGGTAACCAGAGAATGCTGTGCACAGTTGAAATTTCTGATAACAAACCAACCACTTTGTCAGATTCCGTGGTGGACTACATCCTGCTTGAGGCATTTCACAGAAGTTTATGGCTGATGGTGATGGCACACAGTTAAAGAGCAAGCGTTGGTAGGTAAGGAAATGGATAATAGAGACAGGATTGAGGGTAAACTGGTGGTCTTATAGGAAACATTTTCAGGTACTGGGGAATATTTCATTCTGCCGTAAAAGGTTTGTGCACAGGGGTGCAGCATAGGGCTGAGCAGAACATGAAAAGTGCCCAGGGAATTAGAACATCAGCAGCATCTGTAGGCCTCAGAGTTGTTTATGGTTGGTGAAAGAGGGGAAAAAAAAAGAGTAAAAGTTTGTTTGGAGCAAGCAATAGACTTTGAGAGCCCAATCAGAAATGTCAAACCCCAGTATTTGGAGCTACTGTCAGAAATGGGGCGCCACTAATCAAATGGATAAAAGAGAAAACATTCCAGCGGTTTGTTTGACTATTACAAGCTCCTAATATTGTTACGTCATTTATTTTGATAATGTTATATTGAAAACATTCCAGAATTCCAAATTCAACGTGGAAGTTGAGGTAACTCATCACTGCAGCAGCACATACTATAAAAATATTAAGCCTAATGAGAGGAAGGGGCGAGCCTCAGGCATCTATTGAGGTTACTGAATGGATTGCCAGCAGAACCTGGACAAATCTACTATTTATATTTCAGGTTTTGTGGCTCGTTTATGAATTCTATTTAAGATGGTGAATATTATTGATAAGCTGAGGGAATAAGCATGTTCAAAGAATGTTATTTCTTTTGCACCAGCTGTTGTTACTGATTGGTAATTTTGAAAAGCAAAATACTTGATTAGTTTGTTTTCCGTGGCATAGTAGTTTATGATGAGCAAATCAGCTAGGCAAGCTTAACAAACAGCTTTTTAAGACAATGGCAGAAGCATGGCATTTATGCAAAACTGACTCATGTGGAAAACAGACTGCCACACCTGAAATGTGCGTCCAGTGCAAAATTCTAATGGTGCAAGAGATCCAGGGCATTAGAATCCAAACAGGTATACAAAGAAATTATTTTTAAAACACTATAATCAAAACTTTCAACAGAATATTCAGGAATATCTGCATTAAATTGTTATGGCTTTGGTAAATATTGTGAAGAAATCCTGCATGTTGTGGTTACATCAAAAGCATGATGCCATGAGAAAGAAACTCAGGAAAGAGTGAAGCTCATGCAGGAAATAGAAAGCTAAGCGGTGATAGAGGTCTTTACAATGTCTATCCTATCAAATACGCCTTATACACATATGACTATGTAGCCAAATTCCCCTCCAACTCAATTGTCAAGTTTGCTGATGACACCAATGTAGTGGGTTGGATCTCAAACAATGACGAGATGAAGTATAGAGATGAGATAGAGAATCTGGTGAACTGGTGCGGTGATGATATCTCTCCATCAATGTCAACAAAACGAAGGAGATTGTCATCAACTTCAGCAAGTGTGGAGGAGAAGGTCCTCCTGTCTACATCAACAGGGACAAAGTAGAAAGGGTTGAGAATTTCAAGTCTTTGTGTATCCTGATCACCAACAATCTGTCCTAGTTCCCCCATGCTGACACTATAGTTAAGAAAGTCCACAAATGCCTCTATTTTCTCAGAAGACTAAGGAAATCTGGCACGTCAGCTACGACTTTCACTAACTTTTATAGATGCACCATAGAAAGCATTCTTTCTGGTTGTACCACTGCTTGGTATGGCTCTTACTCTGCCCAAAACCACAAGAAACTACAAAAAGACATGAGTGTAGCCCAATCCATCATGCAAATTAGCCTCCCATCCATTGAGTCTGTCTATACTTACCTCTGCCTTGGCAAAGCAGTCAGCATAATTAAGGACTCCATGCACCCTGGACAGTCTCGGTTTCACCTTCTTTCCATCAGAAAAAGATTCAAAAGTCTGAGGTTGCATACCAACCGACTTAAGAACAGCTCCTTCCCTGCTACCAGCAGACTGTTGAATAGACCTACCTTGCACTAAGTTGATCATTCTCTACACCCTACCTATGACCGTAACATTACACTGCACTCTCGTTTCCTTCTCGGTATGTTCTGTCTGTATAGTGCACAAGAAACAATATTTTTCACTGCATGCTAACACATGTGAGAATAATAAATCAAATCAAATTAAAGGTTGATCCCCTGGCTTGAAGGTAATGGTGGAGGAGCGGATATGCCGAACCATGAGGTTGCAGATTATGATTAAATATAATTCTGCTGCTACTGATGGCATATCCAGAATAGATACCCAGTCCTGAGTTGCTGGACTCTTTGAAATCCATCCCAATACCCATAGTGATAAACACCCAGGGCAATTCACTTGTGACTGACTATACACCACTCTGCCACCATCTCTGGTGGTCATGACATAAGGGATATAATTATATTCATCGACTCATATCTTACAGGCCATGTCAGACTTGACTTGCACTGCTATGGATGTTAGGAAGAAGGATTCTGTTGGGTTTTCATTTCTGGTCTCTAGGTTAATAGTCCATCTTGTTTCATTCCTTTTTTCAGGCTTTGTAGCAGTTTGATACAACAGAGTGGCTTGCTCAATATAATTCAGCATTTACAAGTCAGTCATATTTCTGCAGGTCTGAAGTCACAGATAGGCCAGACTAGATAAGAACAACCTTAACTCCCTCAAGGGCATTAGTAAACCAGATGAGTTTTATGTCACCATTAAATGAGATTTTAATTCCCAACTGAATTAATTGAATATAAATTTCACCAGCTGCTGTGATGTGATTTCAACCCACACCCCAAAGCATTGGGCCTCTGGATTACCAGTCCTATGATACCACTAGTACCACCATCTCCCTGTTTGTTTTGTGATATTTACCAAAATTAGCTCCTTAGAAATAAATTCTTTATCCCTTCCTCTGGGAGGTTGTGGTATACTGGTGGCGTCAAAGGACTGGTGATCCAAAGGCCCAGTCTGACAGTAGAATGCTTTGGGGACGTGGGTTGAAATGCCATCACGACAGCTGGTTAAATTTAAATTCAATTAATTCAATTTGGAATTAAAATCTCATTTAATGGTGACATTAAACCCATCTGGTTTACTAATGCTCTTGAGGGAAGTTAAGGCTGTTTTTATCTATTCTGGCCTACCTGTGACTTCAGATCTGCAGAAATTTGGCTGACTCTTAATGACTATCATCCAGTGGCTCTGATATCCATCATTATGAAGTGCTTCGAAAGGTTATTCATAACATGAATCAATTCCAGCCTCCCAGACTGCCTGGATTCACTAAGTTTACCTACGACCGCAACTGGACCAAATGCCATCTCCCAGGCCCTGCACTCAACCCTGGAACACCTAGATAACAAAGGCACCTATGTCAGACTCCTGTTTGTTGGCTACAGCTCAACCTTCAATGCCATTATTCCTGCAAAACTCATCTCCAAACTCCATGGCCTGGGCCTTGACTTCTCCCTCTGCAACTGGATCTTGAACTTCTTAACCTACAGACCACAATCAGTAAGAATAGGCATCAACACCTCCTCTACAATCATCCTCAATACCAGTGCACCACAAGCCTACGTTCTCAGCCCCCAACTATACTCCTTACACAGCTATGACTCCATGTCCAAAGTCCCATCCAATTAGATTTTCAAACTTGTAGACTTCACCACCGTGGTGGGTTGGATCTCCAACAAACAATGACGAGATAAAGTACAGGAGTGAGATAGAGAATCTGGTGAACTGGTGCAGCAACAATAATCTCTCCTTCAATGTCAACAAAACAGACTGTCATCAACTTCAGCAAGTGTAGAGGAAAACATGCCCCTGTCTGCATCAACAGGGATAACGTAGAAAGGGTCAAGAGCTTCAAGTTTTTGTGTCCAGATCACCAACAACCTGTCCTGATCACTCCATGCTAACACTGTAGTAAAGAAAGCTCATCAACACCTCTACTTCCTCAGAAGACTAAGGAAATTTGGCATGTCAGCTACAATTCTCACCAATTTTTACAGATGCACTGTAAAAGCATTCTTTCTGATTGTGTCACAGTTTGGCATGGCTCCTGCTCTGCCTAACCGTTGACTTTGTCTACACCTCCCACTGCCTCGAAAAAGCAGCCAGCATGATTAAGGACCCCACACACCCCGGACATTGTCTCTTCTACCTTCTTCTGTCTGGAAAAAGATACAAAAGTCTGAGGTCACATACCAACCAACTCAAGATCAGCTTCTTCCCTGCTGCCATCAGACTTTTGACTGGACCTACCTTGCATTAATCAAGGTAATCAAGGTAGGGAATTGATCTTTCCCTACACCCTAGCTATGGTTGTAACACTACATTCTGCACTCTCTCATTTCTTTCTCTATGAACTGTATGCTTTGTCTGTATAGCGTGCAAGAAACAATACTTTTCACTGCATGCTAATACATGTGAAATAATAAATCAAATCAAATGAAGTTAAATACCCTTTTGAAAACAACATTTATATGCAGGAAGTTCATATTTTGCATGGTACAATTTCATTTTCAACTTGTAATTGGACACGCATATTATACCTTTAATTTCAAATCTGCCATGTTCATCTGCTGCCATTAAATTAAAATTGTTAACAATGTGAAATACTGCACATTTCCTCTGAATGCTGAGAGCTGAATTCAGCCCGGACTGATGAAATGAAAGTTTAATTTCAGTATGGAGAATGTCAGTCCTATGAAAGTAATTCAGGAATCTCAGCTGAAATACTGATGAAAATTAATTCCATGGCACAACCAGAAATGACTTGAAATCTTATTTACTGAAGAGCATAATTATGGTTGGTATAGAAAGTCAATAAATAATTAAGACTGCTGTGGAGAATATACTTTGAAAATCAGCATTGGGTCATTCTGTTAATTTAGAGTAATGAGAGCTTTGTTCCATACACAGGACATATTGGAAGTTAGAAATGCTTGATGTGAACAATGGGTAACAAAACGCTTCACTCTTGGCAATGACATCCCTGTTCATTATGATACATTCATTCATGCACGCTCAAAAAGATACAAAAAAAATTGACGAATTAAAGTACATACTGTTGAAGCTTGAGAACTGCTTCAGGAACTGTGTCAAACTTGTTGCCGGCCAAATCAAGAGTAGAAATTTTCGACGGCAAGCCAGACAACATACCTGTTAAAAGTGAAATAACCAGTCAGAAAACCACAGGACAATACAGAGCAGTCTGAATTTGTTTGTCAAAGGAGCAACTAGACTGCAACAGGGAACTAATTTGCTGGGGGGGGGGGGGGGGTGGTGCGCGCGTGAGGGTAGGTGACATTACGGGGTCTAAAGTTAAGGAGACGGTACAGGTAAGGATAGAGGCCGAGGATGTCCCAATAATAGAGGGAGTAAGGGGCGTGAGTATGGTTGGTGGTGTTCCAGCAAATAAGGTCCAGGTGAAGGCTGGGATGAAGGCGCTTTATCTGAATGCGCGAAGCATTAGGAATAAAGTGGATGAGTTGGTGGCGCAGATCGACACAAATGGATATGATCTGGTGGCCATTACAGAGACGTGGCTGCAAGGTGACAGGGACTGGGAGCTGAATGTCCAGGGGTATCAAGTGTTTAGGAAGGATAGGTGGGAGGGAAAAGGGGGGGGCGTAGCTCTGCTGATTAAGGATAGCATCAGGGTGGTAGCAAGGGATGATATTGGAGCCAAGGAGCAGAACATGGAATCGTTGTGGGTAGAGATTAGGAACAGCAAAGGGAGGAAGACACTGGTGGGTGTCGTCTATAGGCCCCCGAATAATGATCTGGAGGTGGGGCGGGCTGCAGGAATGGGACGGCCGTAGTTATGGGGGATTTCAATCTGCATATTGATTGGTCGACCCATGTTGGACACGGTGGGCTCGAGGAGTTGTTCTTGGAATGCTGCCGGGATAGTTTCCTGGAACAGTGTGTGTTGGAGCCGACGAGGGAGCGAGCTATCTTGGATCTGGTGCTATGTAATGAGGCGGGTAGAATTAGGGAACTTGCGGTGAAGGATCCTCTTGGGGAGAGTGATCATTGTATGGTGGAGTTTCTGGTGCAGATGGAGGAGGAGAAAGTGGGTTCCCAGGCGCGCGTCCTTTGTTTGAACAGAGGGGAGTACAGTAGGATGAGAGAAGAATTGGCGAATGTGGACTGGGGGAGCGCGTTGGAAGGTAGGTCTGCTGAGGAGCAGTGGAGGATCTTTAAGGAGATCTTTCTTGGTGCTCAGCAGAAATTTATTCCGATGGTCAAAAAGGACCGTAGGAGGGGAGGTAATAAGCCGTGGATAACGAAGGAGGTGAAGGAAAGTGTTAAATTAAAAGCAGAGGCTTTTAGCGTAGCTAAGAGTAGTGGGCAAGAAGAGGATTGGGAAAGGTTTAAATGTCAACAAAGATTGACAAAGAAGTTGATAAAGAAGGGTAGGAGAAACTATGAAGCTGGGCTAGCGCTTAATATAAAAAAGGATAGCAAGAGTTTTTATAAATATATAAAAAGGAAGAGGCTGGCTAGGGTGAACGTTGGTCCCTTAGAGGATGAGAAGGGGGACTTAGTGGTAGGGGATGGGGATATGGCTGAGGTCTTGAATAACTTTTTTGTTTCAGTCTTCACGGAGGAGGACGTGAATAATTTGCCGGATGTTAGAGATGGAAAGGTGGTAGGACTGGAGGGTCTCGATGACATTACTGTTACTAGAGAGGCGGTGCTCGACAGACTGGAGGGGCTGATTGTGGACAAGTCCCCAGGACCGGATGGAATGCATTCGAGGGTCCTGAAAGAAATGGCGGAGGTGATAGTGGATGCCTTGGTGGTTATTTTCCAGACGTCGCTGGATTCCGGGGAAGTGCCGGAAGATTGGAAAACGGCTAATGTTACGCCGTTGTTTAAGAAGGGTGCCAGGCAAAAGGCGAGGAATTATAGGCCTGTTAGTTTAACATCTGTTGTAGGTAAAATGTTAGAATCCGTCATCAAGGAGGAAATAGCGAGGCATCTTGAGGGGAACTGCTTGATAGAGCAGACGCAGCACGGTTTCATTAAAGGGAAGTCGTGTCTGACAAATTTACTGGAGTTCTATGAGGATGTGTCTAGGGCGGTGGATAGAGGAGAGCCGGTGGATGTGGTCTTTCTTGATTTTCAGAAGGCGTTTGACAAGGTACCTCACAAGAGGTTATTGCAGAACGTCAGGGGGCATGGAGTTGGGGGTAGGGTGTTAGCGTGGATAGAGGACTGGTTGTCAAATAGGAGGCAGAGAGTGGGGGTCAACGGGTGCTATTCGGATTGGCGGATGGTGACTAGTGGAGTGCCCCAGGGGTCGGTGCTGGGGCCTCAGCTATTTACCATTTATATAGATGATCTGGAGGAGGGAACCGAGTGTAGGGTGTCGAAATTTGCTGATGACACCAAAATTGGTGGAAAGGCAAATTGTGCGGAGGGTGGGGAGAGTCTACAGAAGGATCTAGATAGGCTGGGCGAATGGGCCAGGAAATGGAAAATGGAATTTAGTGTTGGCAAGTGCGAGGTGGTCCACTTTGGTAGGAATAATGGTAGGAAGGATTATTACTTACGTGGAGAAAAACTGCAGCAGGCAACGGTGCAGTGGGACCTCGGGGTCTTTGTGCATGCAGGGGGTTGAGCTATGAGGAGAGGCTGAAAAAATTGGGCTTGTACTCGTTAGAGTTTAGAAGAATGAGGGGAGATCTCATTGAGACGTATAAGATGATGAATGGGATGGATAGGATAGAGGTGGAGAGACTCTTCCCGCTCAGAAAGGATAGCAGGACTAGGGGGCACAGCCTCAAGATAAAGGGGGGGCGGTTTAGAACAGAGTTGAGGAGGAACTTCTTCACTCAAAGGGTGGTGAATCTCTGGAATTCTCTGCCCATTGAAGTGGTGGAGGCTACCTCGCTAAATATTTTTAAGACGCGGGTTGATGGGTTTTTGATAAGAGAGGGGATTAAGGGTTATGGGAAGAGGGCGGGAATGTGGAACTGAACCATAACAGATCAGCCATGATCTTATTGAATGGCGGGGCAGGCTCGAAGGGCTAGTTGGCCTACTCCTGCTCCTATTTCTTATGTTCTTATGTTCTTAAGACAATAAGATTGAAAACATTTTCCGAATAAAAAAAATTATTGTGCAACGAAATATAACATTCGGAACCTTTATTGAAATAATGTAGTTTCATGTCAAAGAAATAAAAACCGAAGATATAAGGCATCTGCTGATTGGCTTATTTCAATTTTAAAATGTACTAGGCTACACAGGCATTTTAAATACAAAAAAAGCAATTTATTTCTGCAGAGTCCAGCCAAATACAGTAATGTCCTGATGGAAGAATGCTTTCTGTTACAAATTGTGCTATATAGCACAACGCAACTTCTAAATCTGAAATTATAGGCAACAAAAACATTTGACGTTTATTCCTTCTATAAGCGTTTTCCAAGTTTATTCCATTATTCATGGAGATATCCTATCCACACAAATTTGGATATTTCCATTTCCTAGTTAGACTGGGGTAGTCAGTTAAAAAAACTCAAAAGCTTTTAAACATTTCTATTAGTTGCACCCAAGAGAGCCAGCTTTATTTTAGAGTCCTTTCATGGGCCAAAAACAAATATTAGTCAACCAAGCAAAAGGGGTTAGGGGGCTTACTTTTAGCGATTTCTTTTGCCCAGTTCCCTCTGAGAAGAACAGGAACACCTAGGCACATCTCCCGCCAAGACAGCAGAGTGACATAGTGGTTAACACTTTCACCTCATAGGTCCAGGGATCTGGGTTCGATTCTGGCTTGGGTCACTGTCTGTGTGGAGTTTGCACATTCTCCCCATAGTCTGCGTGGGTTCCCTCCGAGTGCTCCGGTTTTCTCCCACAGTCCAAAGACTGTGTTAGGGTTAGGTTGATAGACCATGCTAAATTGCCCCTAAGTGTCCTGGGATGTGTAATTAGAGGGATTTAGCTGGGTAAATGTGTGGGGCTGTTGGGAATAGGGCCTGTGATGGAACTGTTGTTGGTGCAGACTCGATGGGCTGAATGGCCTCCTTCTGCACTGTAGGGTTTCTATGATTTCCATGAAGGAATGTTCCTCTACTCAAAGGAAAACAGGTCTATACTGAGATATCCAGAAGAATCACGCATTGGTTGAACGCAAAACTCACAAGAATACCGGATTGTAGTTAACTACTTCAGGCAATTTTAAACTCATATTTCACATCTCAAGAAATAGACCTATTAGGGTCTAGGCAGAGTAGATAGATGGAAAATGTTCCCTTTGGTGGAAAGGTTGATAACCAGAGGACACCGATCTAAACTGAATGGCTAAAGAATCAAAGGTGACATGATGAAAAAGGTTTTTTATTTAAACACACCAAATGGTTATGATCTGGAATACACTGTCTGAAAGAGTGGTGGAGGCAGATACAGAAAGGGATTGGATAAGCAGTTGAAGGGGGAAAAAGCAGTTACAATGAAGGACAGGAGCTTGGGGGCTGCTCCAGCAGGAAGCTGCCACACACTGGAAGGGCTGGATGACCTCCTGTGCTGTAAAAAGCCTATAACCTTTAGACAAGTATACATTTACATCAAAAAAACTACTTGGCCTTTGCGACTTAATTACAATTATACTTACTGAGACGATTCTCCGAGACTCTGAACGTTTCTAACTTTGAGCACTGGATCAGAAATGTATCCACAATGGAGGTGATGCAATTCTGACTAAGATCTAGTAGATTAAGCTCAGTCAAACTCATCGAAGATACAACTGTCCTCATTTTGTTTCTAAAATGTAAGGGAAAAGTAGCCAAGTTAAATAAAAGCTTCCAAACTCTACAAAAAAAATTAGCTCAAAAACATACAAATTGTAAATATTAAATCACATCAAATTCATGGTCTGAACTGGGCCTCTCGCAGTTCTCAGACTTATTCAACAATTATAAATGGCGTGGGGGGGTGGGTGTGGGGCTGGAAAATCAGTTCTCAAATCATATCTACATTACTGTTGCATTTAGTTCATTGGCCTCTGCCTCAGATTTTATTCAAAACAAATATAATTTCTGGATTGATATGACAGCCACATGGCGATCCATACCAGCTCAGATGGAAAAGCATGTTCTCAATTTAGTTTGGAATATTATTCTGTTGATGGCTGAGAAAAATCTCTGGTCTGAGCAAGGATTTCAAATATTATACAACATATACAAAATTAGGGGTTTTTTTCATTTACCTGATTTACCAGTTTTTATTCATTCATTGGATGGGCACACATTGACACAGCCATCATTTATTACCAATCCCAAATTACCCTTAACTGAGTGGCTTGTTCGACTGTTTCACAGTCAATTGTTGTGGGTTTGGCCAGACTGGAGAAGGACAGTAGCTTTTCTTCCTTAAAGAATACTAGTGAACCAGGTGAGTTTCCACAACAGTTGATTGTTACACGGTCGCCATTGTTGAAACTAGTTCTTTTCTTTAATTCCAAATTTAGTTAATTAAATTTAAATTCCTCAGCGGCCATAGAGTGATTTAAACCCATGTCTCTGGATCATTAGCAGAGGCTTCGGTTTCTTTTTATATTTTTGTGATTCTATCTGTAAGCAACAACATACCAATAAACAGATGCATTGAAAACCAAAGGATGAAAGTGAATTAGGCAACTATTCCAAGATTAAAATAACAAACCCTTGTTTATTTTGTTTACCTGTCAGTTAAGAAGTTAAAGTTTATTTATTAGTCACAAGTAAGGCTTACATTAGCTCTACAATGAAGTTACTGTGAAATTCTCCTGGTCACCACAGTCCGGTGCCTGTTTGGGTCAATGCACCCAACCAGCATGTTTTTCAGAATGTGGGAGGAAACTGAAGCACCTGGAGGAAACCCACACAGACACAGGGAGGACATGCAAACTTACACAGGCAGTGACCCAAGCTGGGAATCAAACCCGGATCCCTGGTGCTGTGAAGTAGCAGTGCTAACCACTATGCTACTGTGCCACAGACCTGATTTCAGCTGATTTATCCATGCAGCAATCTTTAAGGCTTTATTCAGCCAGTTGGCATTTCAGTGAGGTTAGAAAGCAACTAAAATGGAAGTTAAATGAAAAGAGTATGATTACATAAATGGGAAAGAGAATAAAGGAAGCAAAGCATTCCAGCTTCTGACACTAAGTTGGCTTTCCTGCAGTTTGTTCATTCGTGGAACCATACTTCTTCCAAGTTAGTTTTTTTAAAAGGATCATCCTGGCATCACTATGGTAGATGGGACTATTCATCAGAATTAGGTAATTTAGCTCTGGAAAGTAAACAAAAAAAGTTTTCTTGCCAGAAATGGACAATTCATCACTTACCTACTCTGCTACTAAAGGAATTTTAACCTTTCTATTTGATGGGTTTGAGCTATAGGGATGAAATTTAGCCAGATTCTGCCAAAAACACTGCACAAATGTTAGAAAAATTCATAGCCGTTGTTGAATAGCTTGCAACAAGAAAAAATCATGTTCAACTGATAAAGGTCTATAACTAAGAACACAACTTCATGATAACGGATTAAGTACAATTCTTTTGTATAGCTTTACATTTCAGGATTCTTAGTAATGCTTTGGGATCACATTGCCCAATTCAGTTTGTTTACCTCTGAGAAGTGAAATCTAAGGGCGTATCATACGATATAATAATCTGGTTACTTAGCATTTGCAGTGGTACATGAACTAAGGTGCATCTCTGGTCAACATCTCCTTGTTCATATTTACTGCCAAAACTCCACTGAGTAGTGATATACCAAAGTACACTGAAAACTACCCCGTCAATCTCCAGCCAATGCGAAATTTAAAATGTCAATGTCTGGATTTAGCATCAGTTAAACATTGTACAATAGTGGTATGATGGACTTTTTCAGTTGTAACTCACCAGCCTGCAAATGAACATTATAAAGGCTTGAATTAGAAATGTAAGCTTATGATAGTATATAAAGACCATAGGGATCCCACTAGGTGACAGATTATTGCAATCCTTTCCACAGTGGCAGAGTTAATTGAATCTTCTGCCTTGACGGCAAGAACTTCTGTAAATGTGGTATTCAACATGTAGCCAGGGCAAACCTTTGCATGGCTTGAGCACAATAACTTCAGATGTATACTATACTAATTATAATTGCAATATAATTCAGCCATCTATTTGTTTTATTGACAATATCTTGGTAAAGACTGTAGTCAGTGAGGAGTTTACTTCCACTCTCAGTCTCTTCCATAGCTACTTGAATCTATTCATTAAGGATGTACTCACTTAATTTCTCACCAGGATGAATCCAGCATAGCTCATTTGCAAAAGATTGTTGCAGTCCATATGTCATTTCCTGGCAGCTTTGTTAGACTCAAAAGTTCTCCTCTTCCTCACCACCACCCACACATCCACTTCAACTCACTTTTCTCGTCATCATTGGGAAGCCAAATAGTTTACAAACACATCATTTATAGCATTAAGAACATGGTGGGGTCCAGTACCAGTCTGTATACAATTATATTTGGTACATCCTTTTGCCTAACATCATTCTTATTACCCACATCCTTTCTTTAAGCAAATTCCTCAGCCATTTTCAAATATCATGCATACGCTGTGCCTGAAAATTGTGTTCCAGCCTTTCACCTTCAATCCCATTAATATTGCTTTGAAAATTTTCACATTTAACATGCTTAAGTAACTAGCAATCTCATTGGCAATAACCAGAGTGACTTGTATGCAGAAACTCTCTCTCAAAACTCACCCTTTAAGTAACAGTTCTTGCAATTTTTCAGCAGCTTTATCAAGACCATCTGGAAAAGAGAGGAGTTGATTTTGCGACAAATTTAACTTTTTCAGGGTTGGACACCTGGAGTTCAAAGTCAGAGAATGGCCAATATTGTTTCTGGAGATATCAAGGGAGGTAATGGACTGCATTTCAAGCAAACATGAAGGAAAGGAAGTGAACTTGTTGTTGCTTATATCCAAGTCAGTCAAACACTTGAGAATCTAGGGAATAAAAATGAATCATATTAGAGAAATTACAAATCCTATTTCAAAGCAAATCAATAATAAGTGATTTGTTTTCTCCATTAGGTTGCATTAGAAGTAGTTCGGTGTCAGCATTTTCCAATTCAACATGTCCTCAAATAATTTCAGGCTGTTAGTTTGACAAGTGCATTAAACGTGTCTAATGTGGCATGATTGTCATGTCACTTTCTAAACAAATCTGTCGCTTTCTTTGAAGAATTCTATAACACAATTTTCTAAAAAGAAAAGGGTCCAAAAACTGGCAAAGGGATCATGAAACAAAGTTGCATCACATCCATTGCTTCAAAGGCAGGCTGTGCACAAACACTTATCTGTTGGACACCATTTTTCTTAACGTGATAGAGAAGAAGGTGCTCGCATCATAGTAGGTATATTGAGGCCCTGATTAGCGGGGGAGCTGAAACCATTGAAGTTTTGATATCCACTATTTTAGCAGCAAAAATACAGTGGGTGGAACTGAAAAAAAGGGCACTAAGGAGCTGAATTTTGCAGCTTCTTTTACTCAAATCTGCAGTGCAGTTAAGACTGCTGCCGAGTATTTTAATCAGCTATTGCAGGTTTTGCAATAGATTTCACTAGAACATAATTCTTCCCTCCTTGATTTTTTGACTTTTCTCATGTTACATATGGTCACCACAATGCTGAAACACAATTTTCATTGATTGAGAATTTCTGGAAACTGCTTCTAATAAAAGACACATGACAGTTCTTACAGTGCTCAAATCTTGGGAGAAGTTTGTTAAGTTATTTTGACTTAAGTCCAGTTTCTGAAGTTGTGCGAGTTGTGCAGCAATACAACACGTCTGACTGATGGAGTTTAGATTTTCTAAGTCATTTGCAGAAAGATCCAATGACCAGATGAATTCTGTCTCAGAAGCAAGCTGCATCACCTGGTCTTGCACATTTCCAAAAGAGGGTCTTTTTGATGCACAATCTAGGATTAAGCATACAATTTTTTTAAGTCACATAATTAATTCCCTCACATTTTAAGAATTGTTCATGTTATGAATGAAATGTATGAACACAAGAGAAAAAGTTACTGTTCTGAAAATCAAAGTGAATCCAATTCTTTTTGTAAAGCACATGCAACCATTTCTAATTAGCAGATTTTCAGAGACTCGAACCCTTCTCCCTCCTTCAAATCCACATCAATCTGAGCAAATTATTTTCTCCACTAGTAAACGTGAAACGTGTCGAGGGATACATGTAGTTAAAATAATGTTCCAAATGCCATTGGTCATAGAAACATAGAACAGTACAGCCCTTTGGCCCTCAATGTTGCACTGAGCTATGTCCAAACCCAAGATCAAGCTATCCCCCTCCCTATAATTCTGGTGTGCTCCATGTGCCTATCTAATAACCGCTTGAAAGTCCCTAAAGTGTACGACTCCACTATCACAGCAGGCAGTGTATTCCACAACCCTACCACTCTCTGAGTGAAGAATCTACCTCAGACATCCCTCCTATATCTCCCACCATGAACCTTATAGTTATGCCCCCTATTAACAGCTACATGCACCCGAGGAAATAATCTCTGCACGTCCACTCTATCATCATCTTATAAACCTCTATCAAGTCGCCTCTCATCTTCCTTCGCTCGAAAGAGAAAAGCCCCAGTTCCCTCAACCTTTCCTCATAAAACCTACCCTCCAAACCAGGCAGCATCCTGGTAAATCATAGAATCCCTACAGTGCAGAAGGAGGCCATTCAGCCTATCAAGTCACACTGCACTGACCACAATCCCACCAAGGCCCTAAGCCCATTATCCCATACATTTACCCGAACTAGTCCCCTTGACACTATGGGGCAATTTAGTACGGCCAATCCACCTAACCTGCACACATCTTTGGACTGTGGGAGAAAACCCATGCTGACACAGGGAGAATGTTCAAACTCCACATAGATAGAGACCCAAGCCAGAAATTGAACCCAGGTTACTGGCACAGTGAGGCAACAGTACTAACCACTGTGCCACTATGCCGCCTGCTTGCAGTTAAATGGAAGAGTATAATCTTGCTTCACTCTTCATTCCAATTCATGCACTACAGTCAGTGGATTTTGAACTCAAAAATAAATCTAGAATTAAAAGCTAGTCTAATGGTGATCACAAAATCATTGTCAAGTGCTGTAAAGCCCAACTAGTTCACTAATGTCCTTTAGGGAAGAAAATCTGCCATCACACCTAGTCTGGCCTACACATGATTCTAGACCCACAACAATGCAGCTGGCTCTTAGCAGCCCTCCGAAATGGCCTTGCAAGCCACTCATTTCATAAAAGTGGAAAAAAAAGGAAAATGAAATTGGACAGAACCAAAATCAACGTAGTCACTAGAAAGAATAGCAACACATCAAGCCTTGCTGACCCTGCATGGTACTCTTTACTAACATTTGGGGGTTGTGCCAAAATAGGAAAGCTGTCAGGCTAGTCAAGTACATCCTGACATCATCTATAGGGTACAAGTGGTGAGTATGACTATGACCCAGACACTACCATGACGATCCCTGGACATATCCTGTCCAATCTACAGAGCATACCCATCAGGGGAAGTGGCACAAAGTATAGAACCGAAAGGCAGTTTCCCCGAGAGTTCTTAACATCGACTCTGATGGCATCAAGTCAAACACAAGGAAAACAGCTGGTTCCAAGACAGAAAACTTCCTCCATCTCATCTTCACCAATCTACTTGCCAAAGGAGACCCCTGATATCATTAGTAAGGGTGAGCACAGCACTCTCCTTGTGGGGATGGAAGTCCCATCTTCACACGAAGGATATCCTCCATTGTATAATGTAGCACTATCAGCATGCTAAATGTGATAGACTTCAGAGTCAAGGAACTGAAAAATATGCATTCATGAGGCACTGTGGGTCATCAGTAGCAGCAGAATTATATGCAACCATAATCTGTAACCTCATCCCTCTTTCCACCTTTACTATCAAGCTGGGGCATCAATCCTAGTTCAATGAAGAATGCAGGAGACTATACCAAGAACAGTGCCAGGTATATCTAGAAATAAGATGCCAACCTGGTGAAGCCACAACATAAACACTTGTATGCTTTAAAGCAAAAGTAGCATGCAATTGACAAGGCTAGGCAATCTCACAACTAAGAGATCAAATCCATGTTTTACAGTCCTGGCACAACGAGTAATGAATGGTGGTAGACAATTAAACAACTAACTGGGGGCGGATGTTCCACAAATATTCTTAGCCTTAATGATGGGGGGAGTCCAACACATCAGTACAAAAGACATGGCTGAATCCTTTACATCCATCTTCAGCCAGAAATGCTGGGTGGATGATGTATCCTCGCCTCCTCCAGAGATCTCCAGTTTCACAGATGCCAGTCTTTGGCCAATTCAATTTACTCCATGTGATCTCAAGAAATGGCTTAAGTACTGTATGCTACAAAGTATCCTTGACAATATCTTACAGCTCTAGTATACAGCTATACTATATAGCTGTAATAACATATAGCACTACTTCAAAATACCTCAGGAATAGCAGCGGTTCTGAATATTGTCTGGGTCTTGCTGCTCCAAACATGCTGTGTCCCTAGTCACTGTTGCGGTACAGCTACCACACCAGCATCTACCTGGCAATTTGGAGAATTGTCCAGGTATCTGTTGTCCAAAGAGAGCAGGACCAATCCAATCTGGCCAAATACCAACCAATATATTCTCAATCATCATCAAAGTGATGGAAAGCGTCATTAATAGCACTATGAAATAGAACTTATTCAGCACTGCTCACTGGCACTCAGTTTGGGTCATGCTAGGGACACTCAGTTCTTGACCTCATTACAGTCTTGGTACAAACATGGACAAAAGAGCTGAACTCCAGAGGTGAGGTGACAGTAATTACCCTTGACATCAAGGCAACATTTAACCAAGTATGTCATCAAAAAGCCCAAGCAAAACTGACGTCAGTGTGAATCAAGAAGCAAAGCTTTCCATTGGTTGGAGGCAAAGGAAGATGGTTGTGGTTATTGGTGGTCAATTAGCTCAGTTCTGCAACACAAGATTGCTGCAGGAACTCCTTAAGGTAGTGTCCTAGAACCAGCCAGTTTCAGCTGTTTCATCAATGACCTTCTTTCCATCATATCAGAAGTGGGGATGATCGCACAATCTTCAGCACCATTCATGACTCCTCAGATAATGAAACAGTCTGTATCCAAATGCAGCAAATCTGGATAATACTCATATTTTTAAAAAATATATTAATTTTAACGGATTTTGGCATGGCTGGCTATGCCAACATTTATCACCCATCCCTATCTGCTCTTCAGAAGGTGATGGTGAGTTGCCTCTTGAATCACTGTAGTCTATGAGGTGTAGGTACAACCAGTTAAGGAGGGAATTCCAGGATTTTGATCCAGTGACAATGACGAAATGGCATTATATTTCCAAGTCAGGAAGATGAGTGACTTGGAGGGGAACCTCCATGTGGTGGTGATGTTCCTAGGTATCTCTGTGCTTCTATAGATAGGATTTGTAGGCTTGAAAGGTGCAGACCTAAGAAACATTGGTGAGTTCCTGCAATGCATCTTGTAGATGGTACACAAGGTTACCACTGGTCATCAGTAATGGAGAAAGTGAATGTTTGTGGAAGGGGTAGCAATCAAACAGGCTGCTTTTTCCTGGAGAAAGTCTAAAGTATTATTGATCTTATATACAACATTGTAGTAATTTGTTGTTATGGCCACAGAAGTAAGAGGGGGAGGGATTTTATTTATTTAAATGGTTGCCAGTTGCTTTACGAGCTGATCACATGATTTGGCAGGGTCTTTGCAAAGGCTATTGTTTTACTTACAGTTTTTACTCTGTGCAGTGCAGAGAACAGCTTTTCAATAAACTTTGTTGTTATTAGTTTGAACCTATGTATGCAAACCACGTTCTCTTTTCGTTAAAACCCACAACCCCTAAATTGTTAAGACATTACAACATTGACAAGAAACTGAACTGGACCAGCCACATAAATACCTGGGCATCAAAAGCAGGTCAGAGACTGGGAATTCTGTGGTGATTAAGCCACCTCCTGTCTCCCCCAACAGCAGTCCACTGTCTATAAGACATTAGTCAGGAGTGTAATGGAGTAGTATTCACTTGCCTGGATCAGTGCAGCACCCACTTAGGAAGCTCAACACCATCCAGAACAAAGCTGCCTGCTTGACTGGCAACCCATCCACCACAATAAACATTCACGCCTTCCATGACTGATACATAGTGGCAGCGTTTTGTACCATCAACATTTACTGCAGGAAAGGCTCCTTTGACAGAACCTTCCAAACCCATAGTCTCTAACATCTGAAAGGACAAGGGCAGCCAATGCGAGCACTCTACATGCCTCACATCATCCTGATTTAGAACTGTATCACTTCCATCTCTGTTCTTTCACTGTCTCTGGGTCAAAATCCTGGAGCTCCCTTCTTGGGAGCACTGTGAATTTCCCTACAACACAGACTGCAAATGGTTCAAGATGACAACACACTACCACTTTCTCAACGGGAATTAGGGATGGACAGTGAACAGCGGTCTGGCAACCAACACCCACATTCTATGAATGAATACATCTTTAAAAAAACTGAACTGAGAGCATTGAATTAAGAGAATAAGATCAAATTTCAAATAGTGCTGAACGTGTGGCATATATGTGTGTGTGTGTGTGTGTGTATGTATATACACGTGTGTGGGAGTCGGGGGGGGGGGGGGGGGGGGGGGGGTGGGTGGGTGGTGCAGGGCAATGTGGCCAACCAGAAACAACACTGGGAGAAAAGCATTAAGGCGGGTGGACTGGCAAGCAGAAAAATGATTCACACAGGAAAGGGCAAATCCAAGAAAATTCCATCCCCCAAAGAAAGGATCAAATACATATGCCGGAATTCTCCCAAAAAAATTTGAGGTGTCAGATTTGCATGAAAACTGGTGTAATTTGCACTGTTTTTTTCAGTGGGAGTTCAGAGAAGAATCTCCCACACTCTGTACACTGCAGAGGCCACCAGTATGAATATGTTAAATTTCAGGACATGGGGCCTATTCCCACCAAAGAGACTTAAATCAGTGTGCTGAGCGTGTCACTGCACATGCCCCAACCTGTCAGCCCAACATTGGCGCATGCACAGTGGCTCTGCACTACCAGCCTCCCGATTACTGGCCAGCTCAATCACTGGTCAGCCCTCCAATCCCTGCAATGTTGGCTCTCCACCTTCCATGGCCCAATCGCTGGACCACCCCCCCCCCCTACAACCTTTCCTGGCTTCACCCACCTCCCCTGCTCTTAGGCTCAACTGTACTAGCAAGTGAATAAATTAAGGTAAAGGGGAGGCGGTTTAGAACGGAGTTGAGGAGGAACTTCTTCATTCAAAGGGTGGTGAATCTCTGGAATTCTCTGCCCGTTGAAGTGGTGGAGGCTGCCTCGCTAAATATTTTTAAGAAGCGGGTTGATGGGTTCTTGATAAGAGAGGGGATTAAGGGTTATGGAGAGAGGGCGGGAAAGTGGAACTGAGCCACGACAGATCAGCCATGATCTTATTGAATGGCGGGGCAGGCTCAAAGGGCTAGATGGCCTACTCCTGCTCCTATTTCTTATGTTCTTAATGCAGCAGGATGGGTGAATTGCCCCATGGACTGCCTCTCTGGTGATGGTAATGGGGAGCAAGTGCCTTGGAATTATTTGTAGAACAATCATCCCAGCGATAATGATAAGTGAATGTTGGAGGTTTTTCTGAAATATTTTATATCAGTGCTGAGTTGAAATGGTTTCACATGGCACAGTTACAGTTCAGATTTTTTTTTTGTTACCTGGTTGATGAAACACATGAGAAATAAATCTCCGCCTTGGGTTAACTGCAGGCTCAACATCATCAAGTGAACCCTATCAGTGCAAACAAATTTGTATAAAAAAATGCATTAGAAACATCTTCACAAGTTAATTCAATTAACATTAACTCGTTCACAAAAACACTTCTGCTCAGATTATTAGTGCCCAGAGCTTTTTTCTTACGTAACAATTATCACTGTGTTCATTATAAAAATGTCAAAATTATGAACAGATTATTGCCAGATTATGAATAACCTATAGTATGGAGGTATTGGAGAAAGTGATAAAATATCCACAATGGTTTTGGTAGAATTGGAAGGATAATTAGCAGGAAAGGTTTAGCAGGACAGGACTCTTTTTCTGCGAGAAAAGAGAAGGCTGAGGGGGATATGATTTAAGATTATGAAAGTGTTTGATAGAATGGTCACATAGAAGATGTTTCCAGTACTGAGGGACACTAAATCTAGGAGCCATAGATGTAAAGGACTTCTTTACTCAAAGAGTAATAAAAATGTGGATCTCATTACCACAGTTCAGTTGCATTTAAGGGGCAGCTAAGGATGGCAAGGTGCCACAGAGTTAGCAATACAGTCTCACCGTGCTAGAGACCTGGGTCAAATTCCAGCCTTGGGTGAATGTGTGGAATTTTCCCTGTGCCCTCTGTGGGTTTCCTCCTACTGTCCAAAGATGAGCAGCTTAGGTGGATTGGCCAAACTAAATTGTCCCTTAGTGTCCCAAGATATATAGGCTAGGGGAATTAGTGGGGTAAATGCGGGGTTATGGAAGTAGGATTTGTGTAAAATACTCTTAGAGAATTGGTGCAGACTCAATGGACCAAATGGTCTCCTTCTGCACTTCAGGGATTCTATGACTCTATGATGATAAATAAGCAGGGCAGAAAGAAATAGAAGGATATACCACTAGGGTTGGACAAATGCGGGGGTGGAGGCTCATTTAGGTCATGGTCAGGCTGAATGGTCCGATTTTGTGCTCCAGACTCTGTGGAACTATGGATTCATAGAGTCATAAAGATTTACAACATGGAAACAGGCCCTTTGGCTGAACTTTTAACCCCTAAGCTAGTCCCAGTTGCTCACATTTGGCCCATGTAACTGTCTACACGCTTTTTAAAAGACAGAAGTTATACCCACTTCTACTACTACCTCTGGCAGCCTGTTCCAGACACTCACCACCCTCTGTGTGAAATATTGCCCTTTTGGACCCTTTTGTATCTCTCGCCTCAAACCTATGTCCTCTAGTTTTATTCTCCTCTACATTTGGGAGAAGATATTGACTACCTAGCTGATCTATGCCCCTCATTATTTTATAGACCTCTACTGGATTGCCCCTCAGCTTCCTATGCTCCAGAAAAATACGTCCCAATCTATCCAGCCTCTGCTTATAACTTAAACTATCAAGTCCCAGTAGCATTCTAATAAATATTTTTCTGCACTCTTCCTAGTTTAACAATATCCTTTCTATAATGGGGTAACTAGAACAGTATTCCAAGTGTGGCCTTACCAATATCCTGTATAATTTCAACAAGACGTTCCAACTCCTGTATTCAATGTTCTGACCAATGAAACCAAGCATGCTGAATGCCTTCTTCACCATTCTGTCCACATGTAACTCCACTTTCAAGGAGCTATAAACCTGTACCCCTAGATCTCTTTGTTCGATAACTCTCCTCAACACCCTACCATTAACTGAGTAAGTCCTGCCCTGGTTCGATCTACCAAAATGCATCACCTCTCATTTATCAAATTAAGCTCCATCTGCCATTCATCAGCCCACTGGCCCAATTGATCAAGATCCCATTGCAATCCGAGGTAACCTTCTTCACTGTCCACTATGCCACCAATCTTGGGGTCATCTGCAAACCATGCTACTAAATTCTCATCCAAATCATTAATATAAATGACAAATAACACTGGACTCAGCACTGATCCCTGAGGCACATCGCTGGTCACAGGCCTCCCGTTTGAAAAACAACCCTCTACAATCACCCTCTGTTGTCTGTCATCACGCCAATTTTGTATCCATTTGGCTACCTCACCCTGGAACCCATGAGATTTAACCTTATGCAACAACCTACCATGTGCTACTTTGTCAAAGACCTTGCTAAAGTCCAAGTAGACAACATCAATTGCACAAGTCACAGGAAGAAATTTTGACATAACACATGGTACAAATGCAAGAATTATCACGAACATGAAGTATGCACAGTTTTGTTGAAACACTCAAACCAAACTTTCTATTTGCCCTGAAATGCACGGGGACCTTGTCTGGCAGCACAAATGAAGCCATCAGCGGTGGCTCAGTTGCCCATACTCTCACCTGTTTATCAGAAGTGGGTATAAGTCCCACTTCAGAGACTTGAGTTGACACTCCACTGAAGTACTGATGGAATTCTGCAACTCAAATGATCCACCATTAAAACAACTGGACACACCTACAGTAGCAGTTTATCAACCAGCATAAAAATGCTATCAATTTTAGTTGCCACAACTAAAATCTTTAAAACCACTATATGAAGTTGCCTATTAAAATTACTTGGAACATGTTAAAGACACAACATAATTCCCATGGTATTACTCAAATAACATTTGGAATTCAATGCACATGAGTAGTTGGATACAAGTGGCTTGTTCATAAATTCAGTCTCAAATTTGTCCATGAGCTGAGAACTTGACTAGGCTTAATATTTCCCATCATTAGTTAGAATTTTTAGTTTTGAAATGTTAATGATTATTTCAAATTTTTGACCAATTATTTCAACTTAGATACTTTAAATTTCAGTTTTTTGGCATGGAACCAGTATTTGTTGTTAAATTTTGATTATTCCCTACTAATAAGCAGTTGGCAAATAGTAACCAAAAAGCAAGCTGGAAACCAACAGAGATGGGAAATAATACAATTACCATAAAAGGGAGGCATACCAGATAAAGTAATGACGTTACTTTGCATTCTTTTTCTTTTCTAATTAATTAACTTACCAGAGAGTTGCCAGGTCCTAAATGAACAGTACACTCATTATGCACTCCAGTATGCAAGGGGCAGTTTGGATTTTGAACTATGACATAATTCTCTAAATTTAAAAAGAGAAAAAAATAATTTGGTATTTGTACATTCAATGAGGAAATTGAAATGCATGGAATTTGCTGTGGGCCACACATTCAACACAACCAACCTTTTTGTAATTTAAATATAAACCAATGGTGGAGGAAAAGATCTTTAAAGAATTTCTCTTCTTAGCCATGAAGCTTATGTTCATATAACCTAAAAGCTCCAGAGATGCAAATTTTAAGCTCAAATATACCATATATCAATGTTTACTTGGTTTACATATGCAAGGACATTCAAATGCTGCCTTCAATTTCAGCTATCAAAAAATAACATCTACAATATGTTTTGCAGAGCAAATTTTGAGACCTATTAATAAATTTTGACAATTCCTGCTACAGAACCATGCACCAAATATTGTTGGTAGAATTCCACACAAAAATAATTTCTTTTTAACAAATGCAAGCAAAATATCTAGTGGGAAGGCAAGATCAGAATATCAAATTTGACGGTCAATCACAATCAAAACGTAAGGCTTGAAGGGTGGAATGGCTTATTCCTGCTTCTAGTTTCGGTGTTTTTATGTTTTGAAAATAGTCATAATTGTTAATGGAACAATATGAGTAGCAGTATAAGCGTTCAAAAGGACTTTCTGCATTTGTAACAGACAAGTGAATACTATGGCTAACTCTTGACTTGATGATAATATTTTGTGCCTGTAAAAAAGGAACAAAAACCAACAATGAACTGGTGATAAAGCAAAGAATAAAATCAGCAAGATTGTGTGAACATCTATCATATGCAAACCTTCATTCTCCACATCATCGAAAAGACTGCTTTCTTCCGTATCAGTTGTTGACACATCTGATAATACAGCGCAATCGTTGCTCTTGTCCAATGCTTCCTCAGAATAGCTCAGTTCAGAAATTGTACTTGAACTTTGCATTAATGACCCATCCTTTTGCAAAAGGCTTGTCAAGGAAGCACCTGTGGCAATAGAACATGAAAGTAATGATCATTAGTTTGCCTGCAGTTAAAAAAAAAAATTGCAAAACTTGTCCAGCCATAGGCATTTACATGCAAAGGCACACATTTCTTAGCCCATCATGGTGGTTAATTAGCACTATTGGGTAGAAAGTTCTGATGTTACGACTGTTCTTCCTAGTTCAGAAATGCCCAATCACAGCATGGGGCGCATTGGTCTGCCTCCAAAAGTAAAGCAAGTGGAGTAAAAGGTAGGTTGAAAGAAAATCACTACTGTAGCACTTATAAACTGGGCAAGGGAAGGGGGTGGAAATTGTAGAGTGACAGCATTTAGGAGCAATGTGTTTGGCTCCAAACTTCTACATATCCCATTTAAGTTTATTAGTGTCACAAGTAGGCTTACATTAGCACGACAATGAAGTTACTGTGAAAATCCCCCAGTTGCCAACTCCCTGGATTACAGGAGCAAATGTGTGTTAAATTCAACGAAAGATGATCACCATATCAAAAATCTAATGCATCATAAAGTATGATAAAAATGGGAAGCTTATTGCTAAGTTATGATGCTGTGCACATGGTGAATTATTAAATGATTCTAAAATATGGTATAGAGTGAGGTTTCTAGGAATAAATGGTGCCACATAACATTAAGTTTAATGGTGTCTTGAATAAAGGTGGCACAGTTTTAGAGTGAAAGCATTAACGTGTGGCTTGAAATTCAATTAAATCCTCTTTCCATTCAGCCCTGATGTCAGCAATATAACTGTGATGTCAAGTAACCAAGAACCAGGGTGGGTGGGTGGGGGGGTGTTTGTGTGTGTGTGTGTGTTGGGAGTGAGTGGGTGGGTGGGTGTCAGACTGTCAGCAAATCAGGCACCTGAGCAGTGAGATTGAAACTGCATTCTTAGACTTCAGAACAGGTCATCTACTTCTAGGCTGTACATTGTAAATAGCCCGAGAAAGAGACGAAAATAAGAAAGAAATGCGGAATAAGCACGCTTAGAAAATATTAGTCATACTGCTCACTAACATTAACTGTCAAATCAAAAAAAGTGAAACCATCTTTTTATGTACTTACTCAGCTGCTGTTTTGAAATGGGGAACTTTTCATCAGGAAACAATGGACGTAACCAAGTAGCTTCAATCTTGCCTATATGAAGTCCACCAAGGCAAATGGCCTTATTGTTTTGGTCCAATCCAAGTTTTCTTAAAAGCAAGCTTATGATTTTGTCATTACCCATCTTAATGCTGGTGTCTAATGCTTTCCGAATATCTTGCTCACGTGCTCCACTGTTAAGCAAAAGCTCCACTAACAATGGATTGTTGCTTTGCTTACAAGCCTATGAAAACCATCAAGAAGTTGTTAAAATTCAAGTGCTATGAACATAACCAAGCAAAATTACAGGAAGCTTTTTTATTCTTCCTGAGGTCTAAAAAGCACAATACCATTTTTTCTCAGATAATGGAAGCAGTATTATTATGAAGGAGTGCATGAGTTTAGGTGTGGGTTGCAGATCGCCAGTGGTGAGGGGGTTAAATCTTGCAAAAATGCAAACCAATCTTTGGCTCAAACATACTGACTGCTAATTAGTTAAGGGGCCTGTTACGCTGGTGATGGGGAAGTAGTATAGAATTCTTAGTAAGAGGCCCTTCATTTTAGTTTTAATAATAATAAATAGACTAAGTTAAGGGAATTATAAAATATTTATATAGAGTGAGAATTCACAATCTGCTTGGAACAAATATGTAAAGGTATTGTAAACTGTGTAACCACAAATTAACCAAGTATTATATGGTTAAACTGTATTTTCAATATATATGTATTGTGAAACTTGGCCAACTTCGCATGTTGGGAAACACAGTGGTGTACAGATCAAATTCTTTTAACACAATGGAGCTTAGAAAGGCAGTTTATCTTATCTGTTTTGGATACATAAAAGCAAGTTTAATAATAGGCCTGGAATGGAGGGGAATAAATTTGTTTATGGGTAGTGAGGCTGGAGCAGTCTCTTTGCTGATAAAATGAGGCCCCGGTTCAAGCAAGAGAATTACTCCTTTTGCCAATTAAAATTCACAGATGTTAGCTATGGCCTTGGACACCAGATTGACATTGGTCCAGTTTCCTAGGTAACGGGGAGAGGAACCTACAGGGGCAATAAGCTAATGATCTCCTAATCCTATTGACAGGTGGAATGTTATTGGTGAAAGTAATACTGTGTAATAATGCAATTGGACCCTTCAGTCTGGGTGACAAGTCTGGGCGGGATATTGAAATGTTCAGAATAATATGACAATTTTATGATTGTGGTATTATCTCAAAATCGGCAGTCAGCTTCCCATGGCTGTACTGCCTCCTGATGCACACATTGGCAAATAAATTCCTTTTCATTCTTTAACTCCGTGCTGACTTTGTAGTCTATGCATTAATTGAGTGGCATCACTCAGTACAAGATACCCCAATGGGACACCTCAGAAAATTCCTCTTACAGCTACATTCCAAATAAAAAATGCTAAATACTCAACTGGAACACAACTTTATGATCACGTTCATAAGTTCCCTGTGCTTCCTCAAAATCATCACTGAAAGCAACACAAGAATGCAGTAAATTTTCAGCTGTTTTTCTTTTAGTCTGCAGCTGGAAAAGTAGGTAGCAGTGATATCTGAATGATCTGCAAGCTCCTCTTAAGATTCTGGATTCTTTTTGAGATAATTGTCCTTGTCAGAATATGAAACAATCCTTTTAATTGGAGCATCATACAAATATATGCCCCAACTTAAAGTGTGTCAGATGAGGACCTTGAAGAGTTCTCTAAATAATTAAATCAAGCAGGAAAACAGTTCAAAATATCATCATTGTCAGGGGAATTCTTAAGCTAGGAAGATTCTCCATCTCCACACAACCCCAGCTTGATCTGCACACATGCATGCAAGGCTGGATAATTGTGGCCTATACTTTATTGCTGCAGAAGCCTGGTACAAGTAAAAACAGGTTTTTTATTAGACATGAGTTTTGCATTGTTTCAACTGAATTACATTTTGTCATTTTCCTTTTTCTTTCAATGCATTTCCTTTATATTTCTGAGTTCAATTTGATATATTCCAATTCTGTGTTCTTCCATCAGCTACCATGGTTTTTCTGTCATCCATTCTTGCTTTTGAAGTGCTTAACATTTGTTGGATCTTTTAACTTCAGTATTTTCCATTAGGATCTCCTTGAACATGTTAAACTCCTCTCAGTATTTCTTTCATCTACACTGCTGCAAAGTGGTTCCTACCCTCGACTTGGAATGCATTTTAATTGCCGGCTCTTTCAGCCTTGAAGATCCAGTCTCCTTGGCTTTCCTTTTACTAGGAATTTCCAGCTTGATGCTCATCATAGCAACCACTGGTATATGAAGAGTGTCACAGTCTGCTCCAGGATAGGGTTTTGATGTGTTTAACACGGTCTCTGTGACAATCTTTTGTACAAGATATTGTTGGCCCATATGATATTGGAGAACATAACAAGTGGGCGATTGATACTGTAGGAACAATCAAGTTATTTCAAACACATGTTAAGCATCACCCCAGCAAAGCTGGACATGGAAAAGTACCAGCCACCAAACAAGAAATCAGATTGTCACAGAAACCGCGTTAAACATATCGAAAGCCTATCCTGGAGCAGAATGTGACACTCTTCACATACCAGTGGTTGCTATGATGAGCATCAAGCTGGAAATTCCTAGTAAGAGGAAAGCCAAGGAGACTGAATCTTTAAGGCTGAAAGAGCCGGTAATTAAAATGCATTCCAAGTCGAGGGTAGGAACCACTTTGCAGCAAAGTGTAAGAAATACTGAGAGGAGTTTAACATGTTCAAGAAGGTCCTAATGGAAAATACTAAAGTTAAAGGTCCAACAAATGTGAAGCACTTCAAAAGCAAGAATGGATTAAAGAAAAACCATGGTAGTTGATGGAAGAATACAGTCAGAATTGGAATGTAACAAATTGAACTCAGGAATAAAAAGGAAATGCATTGAAAGAAAAAAGGAAAATGACAGAATGCAATTCAATTGAGACAATGAAAAACTCGTATCTAATAAAAAATCTGTTTTCACTTGCTGCAGAAATCTGGCACAATAAAGTATGGGCCACAATTATCCAGCCTTGTATGTACATGTGCAGATCAAGCTGGGGTTGTGTGGGGATGCAAAATCATGGGGAGGGGTCATGGTGCATTTAACGTTTGGTAGAACACCCATTAGGATTCTCCCATTCACTGTGCACTACTGTTATCTGGTTCATGCCCTTAGATTAGCATATTTAAACATGCAGGGTCAATCTGGAGCTGGATACTTCCGGCCCGAACAAGGTGCCTGGTCTCAGCCAATCCCATAGTTCGGTATCGCTCACTTGAGGGATGGGGGGGGGGGGGGGAAGCAGCCCTGCAATAGGGGATACTGAAACCCCTGTTTAAGGGGCTTTTAAACCAAAGTAGGTTACGCTCGGGACCATAATCTGACGTTCCTGTGCTTCCTACTTATATTATGCAATGGTGTTATTCATTAACCACATTAATCAATTCAACTACCTGGGAAGCACAGCAACATCAGATGTCAAAAGCAGAACACAAAAGATGTATTGCACAAACCAAAGTATTTTTAAAAATTAAGCAACATTCTAATAAATGTCGACTTAAGTCTTGAAATGAGAAACCGTGTTCTAAAATGACTGGTCAAAATGAATTATAGATGTGAAGCTTGGGAAAGAGGAAGAAAACAAAACGGTTTCAAAATATCATTAAGAAAGATCACAAGGGCAAAGAGCTATGTGGTACTGAATGAGGCCAGAAGGCTAAGGGAGGTCTTAAATAGCGTCAAAAGATGACAGATGAAGTCCTCTGGTTATATTATCCATGCAGAAAGGCGGAGAGCTTAATCACCACTGGAAGGATTAATGGAAGAAGAATGAGAGGTTGACAATGAAGGAAGTACCTAGATAACATTAAAGACTGGCTAAACCAGATCTCCAACAAGCTAAATCTGGAAAACTATGGTCACCCAAACCACCTGGCATAGTATATAGACAACAACCATCCATGAGAAAGGGTTTTCTCACAATACTATTGCTGACAGATTACTATAATGACTTCAACAAGGTCCATGAAATTGGCCTCTTGCAGTATGAGCTCTGAGTCCATAACTGCCTACCCAGTCAGGGAGCCTCACCTGTAAACAAATATGGGAATGTCAGGTCTAATGGCGCTCCAGATTCTGACTTTGTACCCAAAGTGATCAGAGGAATTGAATCGAGTTTGTAAATAGAACAAATCTGGTGAAGGAACACCAGCCTCTGAGGAGTTGTTTCACTTACTTCCTCCACTTTAGAGATTTCCAGAATCAGAACTGGATGAGTATCACCCTGGATGTTTAGATACTGATCGTTCCAACATAATAATCAGCAACCGCAAACTGGGATGAGATGTGGGTGGCAGCAATTGTTGAGACTACTGATAGGAGGTCAGGTTGACAGGATTAGCCTGTTGGGCGTGACCCACAAGCAATGCTGTGAAGATGTTTCTGGATCCAGCCTTTCTCATCCCTTTTACCTGCCAGCTTTTCCAAGGCCCAAGAATCCCAGCCATCGAAAAATAAAAATAGAAACCTTGTTGCAAAAGAGGCAGCCTCCTTAAAAATCGACCAAGAGCCTACCAAGAGTGGATTATTCACCTGCTCCTTATTCTGCCTTGCAATCCTTTAAAACAAGAAGTCGGCAAATTCAAGGCAGACTTGATTCAGATTTCAATTTTGTTTCAACATTTCATCTTCCCATCTGATGCAATTCCTCTCATTTCTAAAAAGACAAAATTACCAACCCAACATTTTCTGTTTTAAGTGGAAATTGAAATTCCCATTTACGCGTATGCTTCATAACCTACAATCCCATTACAGTCGATCCTGAAATTTGGCAAAAGGTGATTCTTGGTAGTGGAAATGGAGTTACAGTTGACTTAAAATTTGAATGAAATTTTCCTTACCTGATAAATCAGTGATTTATCTTTAGACTTTTGATTGACATCAGCCTCCAATAAGATTAAATATTCTGCCATTGTGACATTGTTTTCTAAGCAAGCATTCTCAAGCATCTGATTTCTTATTTCACGATCAATGGCCAACTTGGACAAACATTTGCAGAGGAGGCTTTGCAGCTAATCATTTCAACAAAAAAAAGCATAAATTGGTAAAACTAAATTAAAAGTAAAGCATCTGAAACTCATGAAAACAAGGAGGAAATCTAAAATAACCTGTTTGCTTCTGCAATCTGTCACCTGATGAAAAATAAATCTATCCATGCCTTCCTTGAAGAAAATGCCAGAAGCAGAGGGTATGGTTTTGAAATACATCAAGGCTGCCTGGAAACCCTAAAAAGAAATAATGTATTAATCACAATTTGATGAGCATTTCTATTGTATGTAAAATTACTTTCAACTTGTAGATTCAATGAGACTACCCTTGAGATTTTAGGCAAAGAAATCTCTTTGGAAGTTACATTTGCTATTCAGTTCTGTCAGGGTTCCTTCAGAAATGCTTTTTTTGAAAAATCACAATGGCAATTTGAAACATATGAATGATGCAGGTGGTGATGACGTAAATTAGTATATTTCACAATAACATCCTTTCAAACATAATTAATGAATACAAAAAAAGAGGATGACCTTGAGCTCACTGTCTGTGGGAATGGTGGTAGTGGCTCAAGATTCAACAAAACCCTGGAAGTCGCGGATCTTGCTGACAAAATCACAATTTCTGACACTGACCATGTGGGTGGAAGTTGGGAGGAAGGGGTATGATGTTCAAGAGGAAGTGGGCGAGTATTGGCATTGATTATGTGGCTAGGATATTGGAGGGAAGGAGTTTCATGTTCAGGGGAAAAGGAGTGGTGGGTGCAAGTCCTGCCAGAGTAGTTGGGGGTTGGGAAGGAATCCAATGTCTTAGGGAAAAGAGGAGCAGAGGGGTAATGCTGGCACTCTGTTGGTGGAGATGGAGGAAAGAAACGGTGGCTCTCATCAGCTGGGGGTGGGTGCGAGAAATGCCAGCTCCAATCAGGGTGGCATCAATTCTGATTGAGATGGGGTGCAGGCATTGACTGTGTGGGTGAAGCTTGGGAACAGGGATCCAATGTTGGTGGGAGTTGGCGCGGTGGGGGGGGGCTCAGAAAGGCAGGGTGGAAGAGAAATACCGGGTCAGATTGGAGGATCAAACACAGCTCCAATTGGGGTGATGATGCGGGGGGTAGATTTGGTCCCTGTGACCTCCGTGGTGGGCTGGGGGGGGGGGGGGGAAATCACTGTTTGGTTTGATTGGTGTGCTCTTCAAACATAGCATCCCAATCTCAGTGCAGCTGGGTTTTGCAGGTGTGTTGTGGCCCCACCCCACTACTTGATGGCTTGAAACATGCCCACCTGCTTTTTTGTGGCAGAGCATGGTGTGATCTGGAGAGAAACTAGCTTGTTTCTCTGGCCAGGATCAACATTCTGCCATTTTTGGGAAGATTTCATCCAATGTAAAAAAAATCATGTAATCTTCTCATATTGTATTAATAGTTTAAATAATACCATAAGTGGGTCAAAGATTGCGGCAATATGATACTTTGCTGCGAAGCCACACAACCTCACTTTTGCACTGCCAGCACAAACACAAAAGATACAAATGACAGCCCAGTCCACTCATTCTTCAATGGAAAGATACGATTTCCCATCAAGGTACTGTTGGGAAATTGCTTCTTAACTAGAGTATTCTTTCTTTGCATCCTTGTCCATCTCATGTACTAACCTGAATTCTGGCTCAAGTGACAATGATAATCTGTCTACCATTGTGGAACTCAGATTCATTGAAAGATGCAGCACATAAGAAGGCTATTTGCCCCACCTTGCCTGTGTTGAATCTTTGGTAGAACTTTACAATAATCCCACTCCTCTGTTCTTTTGACATAGCCCTGCAAATGTTTTCACTTCAATTGTTCATTTCCCTTTTGAGAGTTACTACTGAAATTGTTTCCACCATCCTTCTAAGCAATGCATTCCAGATCACAGAACTCATTATACTTACTCTGTGATATAGCAAACAATTTCTCCTTATTTACAGTATCAGAACTATTGATTATTTTGAACACTATAACTACCTCTTCACCTTCTCTTCTCGTAGGAGAACAACTCCAGCTTTTTCCACAGAACTGATGCCCCTCATTCCTGGTACCAATCGAGCAAATATTTTCTGCATCCTCTAGTTCCCTTGCTTTTATTCTCTGTGCATCTGTATTCTACTATGGATTGAGGCCTAATTTCAAAAAAATAGATTGGGCCTATGCAAAATTCATTTAAGCTCATTTAAGACAAGCAGGAGGACATAAACATCCTCTTAATCTCTATTAAATTCAAATTCTCATCCAGAATTCAAGAAAATTCACAACCACTGTAAGTTTTGAGTCTCTGTTGATACCTTTAGTGGTAGCGCTTAGTTCTGAAAGTGAATTCTGTACTGTTTCAATGTCAAATATACATGTGCAATATCATAACCCAAAAGAAGGAATTATGCAACTTCCCTTTCACACAAACCGGATGGCATGCTGTTAACACATGTTCAAATGCTTCGTCAATCTTTTTAACTGCAGGCTTTGAAAATACTCTTTCAAATGCCAGACATTGATCATAAGCTGTTTTGTTTTGCAGAAATTGGATAAATAGATTGGATGCACTGAATTCAAAGCCTGTACAATTTGCCGAAAGTGAAAGAATCCACTTTCGGAACTAAGCGCTACCACTAAAGGTGTCAACAGAGACTTGAAACTTAAGAGTGGATATGAATTTGCTTGAATTCTGGGTGAGAATTTGAATTTAATAGCGATTAAGAGGATGTTTATGTCCTTCTGCTTGTCTTAAATGAGCTTAAATGAATTTTGCATTGTCACAAAAACTGTTGAACAGTCTAGAGTTCAAACGGAACTTCTGTGAATCATCTTGCTTAAACAAGTCCTGGCTGTCCTTGCATATGTGAAATTTCACAGCCAAAATCAAAAAAAACTGAATGTTTCTCCATGTCTTTGTTTTTACGCCTTGAAGGGAAAGTGTCCCTGTAGAGTACCAGAGACGGAGACATCATGCACTTACGGTGTATGATGTTAAAAGTTTTTGGAGAAATGACAAAATTTAACTCATCAGCACATAACTAATCCACATTTCCACCAAAAATCAGAAATCTGCTTTGCTCTAAACACTCAAAACTGAAATGTGTGCAATAATGATTTTGAAAAAAAACCCTTACCATTTCTTCTTTAGCTTTCATGCAATTACACTTTTACAAGAACCTACCTGTATTTGAATTTCTATATCATCTTCATATCTGCGTAACGCTTCCACCAAAATCTTTGCCACCAAAACCAGGAGTGTACAGCATAAATCTTTCTTCGGAACAAGGATCCCCAGAAGTTTTAGACACAGATACTGAATTTCTGAAACAAAAAAGTGTGAAACACATTGAATAATTCATTATGAACACCACGCAATAGTTATTCTCTATATTCTACTCTATTGTCACATTGGCGCAACTCTGTGTATAGACAACACCAAAATCAACTATTTTCAGTTCTGGCTTCATCTCATGATGGAATGGTTATGCATCAGTTCAGCAATCTCCCTAGAATCTTGCAGCCTCACATTTTCTATTAAGGTCAAAGGCAGGTAGATTATTGGTATACCATCAGGTCCAAGTCACACACTACCCCAACCTGTGCATATACCAGCTGCAGTATCCTCACCTTGTGAGACAAAATCCTGGAATTTCCTACTCAGTTCCACATTGTGGAAGCAATTTTAGTACAAGGAATGCAACAGTTCAAGAAAACTACCACTTCTTCAGGACAAGCAGGCATGGACATGGTGGGTTGGCATGGTGGTACAGTGGTTGGCATTGCTGCCTCACTGCACCAGAGACCCAGGTTCGATTCCAGTTTTGGGAGACTGTGTGGAGCTTACATGTTCTCCCAGCGTCTGCGTAGGTTTTCTCTGGGTGCTTTGGTTTTCTCTCACAAACCAAAAATGCATAGGTTAGGTGGATTGACCACAGTAAATGCACAGGGTTATGGGGGTACAGCGGAAGGGAGAGCCTGAGTGAAACGTTCTTTCAGAAAGTTGGTGCGGGTTCGGTGGGCCGAATAGCCTCTTTCTGCACTGCAGTAATTCTATGATTCTATAATGTTATCAACATTGCACACATCCCAAGAACAAACATAAATGTATGAACATAATGTAGTACAGTGAGCCTACTACTTATTTGAAATACTACAATCCTTGGAGCTGATGCACAGAATTCTTACCTTCTTAGCCTAGACTACCACTCTTGTCTTAACAGAAGGTTATCTCCCCATGATTGCTGCACAGAACAAATCTATATCTGCACAACTGAAGGTCCCATGACAGTATTCAAAAACGAGCATGGGAGCTTTTCCTGTATCTTTACCAACAGTTATTGTGCAACCAATTCCAACTACTGAGGATTTTTATCTCATGCTGCTTGCTAGAGTTTGCTGTGTGCAAATTAGCTGCCACAATTGCCCACAGAGCAACAATGGCTACAGTCAAAATTAATTAATTGGGAGTGAAGCTCTTTGGAACATCAGGAGTTAAGGAAGACACCGTACCAATTAAAATTTCTTCCTTCTTTATGAACTTCCTGGATCAGCAAGTTTTAAGGTCAGGTTTAAAGTTACTGTGATATTAAAAATTCTGTTCAAGTGACAGTACTTTTTTTAAACAGCAACATTAAATCTATATAGCTGACCTGGTGGACAATATAGCATTGTTTCCTTTGCTTATTGTGTTTTATTTGTTTTCATTTACATGATAAAATAATGTAAAGCTATGATATGGAAGATAGAATTTTTGCATGCTTAACTATCCTAAGCTGAAGGGGAGGTTTTTCCTATGACAGGAGTTTAGCAACAAAAATAACTTCTATTTCCATTACATGCCTCACATAGAAAATCATGTCAATGCATTCAATAAGGTGGTTAAAGGTATTCTATTCTTGGGTTCGGCCTCACACTATTTTTCCACCCTCACATACTTCATAATAGCTTTCGTTGCTTCGTTTCCTCCCTTGTGGCAAAACAGTTATTTGCAAGGATAAAATTCAACAAGTTATTTACCCATAAAACATAAACATGGTTCATGTCACCACAAATTCTCTTTTTCCAATGGAACATATTTTTATAAACAACATGGGTTAAGTGCAAAAAAAGTTTGCAATTTTTTTGAAATGACAATGAAAAACGTTGACAACGGCATTTATTTTTCCTACCTCGTTTGTAAGTATGTATCTGTAAAGTATGGATCACAGTGACTAAAGCCCCTCGTCTCATAAGTTCTGGTGCACCTGAACGGTCAGCAATGGAGCATAATAATCGAAGGCCACAGTGTTGGATTGCTGGATTCCCAATAAACTGCAAAAAGTGCAATGGCAATAACATCAATACATTTATACATTTAACAATGAAAGGGTTGCACGAATTAGACAGGTACTCAACAAGAAAATACTTTCTTACAAGAGAAAAACCTTAGCTGGAATTCTCTAGTCTCTCACACTCGCTACTGCTGCCAGTGGGAACAAAGAATTTGGCGCTTAGCCAAACCTCGATCCTTCAGCAGAACTGGAGAATCCCAGTTGCAGGCGAGGTCCGAGAATTATCTAAAAAAAAATTTAATATTAAAGTTACAAGAAATCTGCCAAAAAACAGTGTTGCATTTTTTCTGCTCTAATATCATGAGTCCCAAAAAGCAAGAAATGATCATATGCATTCCAGTAGATATGCATATGCTACTCGCAATGTGTCTCGCTGCAGTAACACAAGAAAAGTTTCAAATACCTTTTCCACATCTTGCACCTGTTTCTCATTGAGTATTAGCTCTGGTCACCAGTTCCTTTCTATAGATGCGATGACAGTCACAATATTCAGCAGTCACGTTCCACCAGCGGCCCAATATTATAAGACACTAAGGGATGGATTCTGCAGTCAGCAGTAAAGTAAGAGCATTTGCACTGATTGTGAATTAAATGGTTTAGAGCTCTCTCTGGTGAGAATGTCACCTTTATCTCTGTGCAGTGGTGCCGAAATTGATTGCAATTGTCCCACTATACTGGGCATTTATAACATGGAGCTAAAGTGATGGCACCAGGCTGTTCAACTTGCCAATTTAAAGAAATTCAACGAACTCCCAGTCAGAAAACTAAAGCACCTATATAAAGTGACAAATGTTCAAATGAATACTGCCAATATACAGACTTTAATTATATATTTTGTTAACACAAACAGATAAAATCATAAATGCCATGTCCAAAGGAAGTACTGGGTAATTTTGGTAACTAAATATTGAATGTTCTCTGCCTGTGTCAGCTGCAAAGAACATTTCATTTTCTAAAACTGATCAAGTACAAGAATCACTATACATGATCACATCAATATTCTAAGAACAAGTTGAAGGTTATACTTAGCAAGCAAATTAGAATGCAATGGTCATATTCAATCACTATTTTACTTGCAGTTATATACATTACGTATCTAATGGACCTTCAAATTTCAGAGAAGGACTGGAATATCTCACCAGCAAATTGCATAATTCATGTTATATGAATGAATCCACAAATAGAAATAATAAAGGAGGAAACCATAAAATTTATAAGAATTTGTAACAAAAAAACACAGTAAATATGAGGCAGAGTGTGGTGCTGGGTCCTCAACTTTCACAATTTATATAAATGACTTGAATGAAGGAAGCAAAGGTGTGGTTGCTGAATTTGCTGACAAACAAAGATAGATAGGAAAGTAAATTATGAAGATATAAGGAGGCTATAAAGGGACACAGATTAAGTGAATGAATAAAGATCTAGCAAATGAAGTATAATGTGGGAAAATGTGACATGGTCCATTTTTGCAGGAAGTATAAACTAGAAAATTATCTAAATGGTGATGGATTGAAGAGGTCCAAGATTCAGAGGGATCTGGGTGTCCTTGTGCATGAATCACAAAAGGCTAATATGCAATTCATCATGTAATTAAAAAAGCTAATACAATGTTATTATTGATTGAAAGGGGAATTGATTACAAAAGGTTTTGCTTCAGCTATGCAGAGCACTGGGGAGGCTGCATCTGGGGTACTGTATACAATACTGTGTCCTTATTCAAAGAGAAGTATAAAGGTGATGGAGAGAGCTCAGAGAATGTTTATTAGACTAATACCTGGGATGGGCAGGTTGTTTTATGAGGAAAGGTTGAACAGTTTTGGCTTATATTCACTCAAGTTTAGAAGACTTAGAGACAACTTAATTAACACACAAGATCCCAGGGGCTCTTGACAAGGTGGATGTGGGGACGATGGGAAAATATTTTGTGGGAAAATCTAGAATGGCTGTTTAAAAATAAGGAATTGCTCACATTTAAGACAGAGATGTAGGGACTTTTTTTCCTCTCAGAGCATGATGAATGTTTGGAAATCTTCCTCAAAAGGCAGGGGAAGCAGAATCTTTGAATGTTTTTAGGCAGAACTAGATAGACAATTAACAATGCAGTGAAAAGTTATCAGGGGATAGTCAGGAATGTAGGAATGAGGTTACAATCAGATCAGCCATGGTACTATTGAATGGCAGACGAGGGTCAAAGGGCTAAGTGGCTACTCCTATTTCGAGTTCATATGTTCAAATTCAGTTTAGTCAGCATCTGAAACCAATAGATAAACTAATATTTCTGATCATAACCCCGATCAGAATAAATTAATAGTTTGGTGCCTAAATCTCCTGTGCCTAAATATATTGGGGGTAAATATTTCATTCAACAGTTATTTTAATTCTAACTAATGCTTTGATTGTGAATGTTTCTTTTAAGTATGTCATTCATCTCAAGTTTATAACATATTGTCTCTTTTTTTCTATCTTGAATTCTCAAAGCACAGGGTTTCGGTGCATCTCCTTTGAAATTCTACTGTACTGTGCTTGTTCAATGTTCAAAGCTGTGTATTTTTACAATTAATTGAAGACCTGCAGTTGTAGTAAAGTGTGATGCACATTTGACAGACCCAAGCTGCACTGCCACTATAGATATTATTGATCACGGTAAAGAAACTCTGTGCAGATTATGATTGGGTACAGACACATCTCCCTAAGGCTCGTCAATATTTTTCCTGTGATGAGACTGAAGTCAGAAGGCAGCGGTCTGCTTTCTCCTAACACTGATTTAAAACTAAAATATCCACGTGTTCTCTCCAGATGGTCAGTTTTAAAATGAGGCTTCACATCAGTCCAAACATGCAAATCAACAGAAGATAGCGTTTTAAGGGCCTCTGGTGCCATTTGAGGTAATGCAGTAAAGATTCCAGAATGGAAGAGTCTGGAATTAAATGCCATGCTAATATAACAAACAACTAAAGGAGAAAGACTAGAGAGGAAAAAAAGGTAGAGGTATATTTAGGGAATGTGGGAAGGCCAGAGAACTGAAGGCACAATCGTCAAAGAATGACGTACATGGGGGTGGGAATGCAGGGAGTTTTACAAGTGGGGAAGGATGTGGTCATGAAAGCATTTCAACACAAACATTTGAATTTCAAATTGAAGATGCTGGAGGGCAAGGACATGGATAAGATTTGATGCAACCATCTGAATTTTACATCAGTTAACAACAAGGCAAATTGGGGATCAATCAGTAAAGCATTTGAACTGACAAATGCATGGATGAAGATGTCATCAGTAAATATGCTACAGGAGGAGACGAAACAACGTTATACCAGTAGAAGCAGATGCCTTTGTAAGGAAGAGGATAGGGAGTTGGAAACACAGCTCTGATCAACTCAAGACTAAAGTTGCAAACATTCTGGCTCCGGAACAAACAGTGGCCAGCGTGGGGGTGGAATCAGTGGCAAGAGTACAGAGTTTAAGACAAGGGCCAAAGACAATGATTATGATTATGCTGATATTTAGATGAAGGAATGTGTAGTCTTCAAAGACTGGATGTTAGGTATGTTGTCTGACATGCAGAGAGAAGTGGTGGTGTGGTAGGAATGGGTGCATCAACATATGTTCTCAGTGGATAAGTTATAGATAATGAACAGCAAGCAGACAAGTCCTTGCATGGCTTCACAGGTATCAGTGTTGGGACTAGAAGTTATTGTTGGAAGCGCATTGGCTATGATCAAATAAGTAAGTATGAAATTAAACATAGCAGTTCCATTCAGTTGATCAACTGAAAATGACTGTTTGGCTGGCTGCACTAGAGAGACAAAGGAGAGCTAATGTACAGCAGGGAACGATGTTCATGACTTGTTAGGGCTATTTTGATGCTTTGACAAGGACAGAAACCTGTCATTAAACAAATTATGACTGCAGGAGAAATTAGCTCAGATTTTGAAATAACTCGTTAAATGGGGAGGAGAGGAACTTTAGAAACTGGCTAGCATTCTGGTACTTTGCAAGTCCACATCATGACTTTGCAAGGTCAGAGGGATTTTCTGGATGGGGGTGAGGTATATTAAGTAAAGAGAACATAAGAACATAAGAAATAGGAGCAGGAGTAGGCCATCTGGCCCTTCGAGCCTGCCCCGCCATTCAATAAGATCATGGCTGATCTGTCGTGGCGCAGTTCCACTTTCCCGCCCTCTCCCCATAACCCTTAATCCCCTCTCTTATCAAAAACCCATCAACCTGCGTCTTAAAAATATTTAGCGAGGCAGCCTCCACCACCTCAATGGGCAGAGAATTCCAGAGATTCACCACCCTTTGAGTGAAGAAGTTCCTCCTCAACTCTGTTCTAAACTGCCCTCCCTTTATCTTGAGGCTGCGCCCCCTAGTCCTACTGTCCTTTCTGAGCCTGCCACTAAATTACATAAAAAACAATCCAAGATAATGTTAGTGGATTTGATAAACCGAAGCTCCGCAGTCTTGAAAACAGGCCTCTCAGGAGGAGTTTTCAACTGATATTGAAGTGATTTAAGATGGGACAGAAAAAGTAAATCCAAAATTGCACTTCGTATATGTTCAGGTACCAGGATGAGGTGTCTTTGTTGAGGATAGAGGAGAAAATTTAGACCAAAAAACAGATGTCAGGAAGTACATCTTTTCACAAAGGGTAATCAGTTGCCATGAAAGATAACTAAGACCAGAATGGATTAATTTAAGAAACAGATAGATACTGTAATGAAAGGATGATGCAATGAGATCAGACGGTTTTAAGGTCCTTCCTCTTCTGAACCAATTTGTTAACTTGTAAGCATCAATACATAGAACAGAGAAAATTACAGCGCAGTACAAGCCCTTCGGCCCTCAATGTTGCGTTGATCAGTGGAACCAATCTAATGACCCTCTAACCTAAACCATTCCAATGTTATCCATATGCCTATCCAATGACCATTTGAATGCCCTTAAAGTTGGCGAGTCCACAACTGCTGCAGGCAGGGCATTCCACGACCTTACTACCCTCTGATATCCATCCTATAATTATCACCCCTCAATTTAAAGCCATGTCCCCTCGGCGTTAGCCATCACCATCCAAGGAAAAAGGCTCTCACTGTCCACCCTATCTAACCCTCTGATCATCTTAGATCAATTAGGTCACCTCTTAACCTTCTTCTCTCTAATGAAAACAACCTCAAGTTCCTCAGCCTTTCCTCATAAGACCTTCCCACCATACCAGGCAACATCCTGGTAAACCTCCTTTGCACCCTTTCCAATGCTTCCACATCTTTCTTATAATGCGGCGACCAGAACTGTATGCGATACTCCAAGTGCAGCTGCACCAGAGTTTTGTACAGTTGCAACATGATCTCACGGCTCCGAAATTCAATCCCTCTACCAATAAAAGCTAACGCACCTTACGCCTTCTTAACAACCTTATCAACCTGGGTGCCAACTTTCAGGGAGCTATGCACATGTACACCAAGATCTCTCTGCTCGTCGACACTACCAAGAGTCCTTCCATTGGCCCTATATTCTGTAATCCTGTTACTCTTTCCAAAGTGAATCACTTCACACTTTTTCGCATTAAACTCTACTTGCCACCTCTCATTAATGCTACTAACCCTAAAAATAGCTGAGACGCTATTATTCTAAGCCATCATCAAAGGACAGAACCACAATTACAATATTTTAACTTCTCTGGTATCGCATGCACTTAAATAAATGACCACTAATCAATTTCAAAATATTGCAAATTTGGCTAAATTATCCATACAAGCTCAAGTAAATCATGTTGCAATAAATCAGATGTGATCTTCAGCGATCTTGCTTAAATGATCCCAATGATTCATATTTTTAAACCATTCCCTACCAATACATACACAGATACTTTGGAACAGAGCATTGAGTAACTACCAGATAGTTTTAACATCCGATATGCCAGTCAAAAATAATGCATATTAATAATTAAAAGCATTTTTTCTGAATCATAATGTGCAGGTGCTTATTATACACTGGAACATGAGGCTAAATTGTCATCCCAGGGTCAGGGCCCCGATATCAGGTCTATTTCTGATTCCTGACCCATTACAGCATCATTGCGAGACACCAGATAGTATTTTGAGATGATCAATTAAATATGTCACTGGTGTGCCTGTCATCTAATTAAAGGCAGCAGACACACTGAGGCAGGATGTAAGCAAGACAGGCATAATTTATAAGGCACTCGGCAGCCATGATTACAGATGCCCGCATAAACCAGAATGCAGTCAGGTAGCAGCATCGCATACAACTATGGAAGGGCAGCCCCACTATTTGCAGATGCTTCCGTGGAGGTTCTGTTAAAGGTGACGGCAGTCCAGAGGAGTGTCCTGTTTCTGCAGTGCATCAGGATGTGGCCAGCGAGTCAGACAAAGCAAGCATGAATGGAGGTGGCTCAGGATGCAGTGCACAAAGTGCTTCAATGTCTGAGATCTGAGAAGCTGAGTGCAACACAGATGGTAGGTTCCAGTTCTGGAGTCACCAACACACCAAGCTGCAGAGCAGCCTGACGTAGCATTGTGCTTAGGGATAGCGAAGATATGCATACCCAGGTGCACTCCTGAACCTTGGCTACACTGCACCACAAGCACTTGTGGAAGTAACCCTGCAGCTATGGACATCATATTTTAGACACTATGTGGTGAAGAAGAGCAGCATGGTATTAGCTCTCTCACTCTTTACTTTAGAAGAATAAAAAACCAACAGCATTCAAGAAAGAGGTCACAACAGTGCAGGAGTGTTGCTTCTTGCTGTACTGACTGGAAGAGGAGACCCTAGAAATTTCCAAGGTGGCAGAAAGTTTGAGGGGGTGAACTGGGTGCCTGTCAGAGAGGCTGAAGGAATGTGACCATGTCCATGTGAAGGGGAGGGGGCACTACTCTCGTTTGTATTGTTTATACCAATGTATAGGCTATTCCTTCTGACAGTTATTGTAGGCAACTTCAGTGGAGGAAAATGCATCCAACGCTCCACTATCACAATTGTCAATTGCACCCTCCACCAATGCAGATGCACTCATATTGATGGAGCCTCACCCTGATGAAACCTCACAAGTTTAGAAACATGTGCTGCAAGGTGACCAGCTCTCCTGGTGTGAGCAGGTGGAGGAGACAAAGGCAGAAGTAACTGTAGGCAGTTGCTCATGAAGAATGGAAGACAGCTCCCACCTTGCAGAACTGAATAGGTATGTGGAGTTTTGGAAGTCCAATAGAAGAGGGTATTTCTAGAGAGGCAATGGGAAATGTGTGCCCAAATGTCACAATTCCTGGAGATAGTGTAGAATTTGAGCAAAGATTGGAGAAGACACAGAGATGGACTTACAATGAGTAAGTGGCTAGGGACAGGGTCCCACCAATCACGGTCCTGTGCTGGCCAGTAGCTGTGGGGGCTCCAATCAAACCTCTGCATTTGCTGATTGCTCTGCATTGCCTGCTGACAGGCTCATTTTGAGCCAATGTTGGGCACTGACTGTTTGAGTCCCTTTAGTACAAGAAAACACTAATCCAGACTCATTGAGGTGACTTCGTTCGTGGTAAGTCTTTACCCACACCAATTTTAAATAATACCTGTGATATTTATGTAGAAATCTAGATTGTGAAATTCTGCCGAGTAAAGCCTCAGGATGGAGAGATCCCAGCTGAGGCAATGAGCGCAGTACGTCCTGCATGGCCTCCTGCAAGCTCTCAGCATCCCTAGAGATATTAGATAATGAGGGTGACTGAACGCACACATAAAAGCTCAGTTGACTGTGGTCTAAAGTGTGCACAAACACTGCAACAAGTTCTGGACTTAATTTTTTTTAAATTTATGGCCAAACTCTGAACCAACAGTGCTGTCGCCCTGGTAACAATCTGATTAAACAAGTATTGCAAAATTCAGGGCATGACTGTGAACGCAGAGCATGGTCTGTTTTGAAATCTTCCAGGAGGGTCATCCTGGCTTTCAATTTCATTTGCAAGCAATTAAAGATTATTTTAAATTTACACGGAGTTGTAAGGCATTAGTGCAAGAGTGAATAGAAACTGGGAAGCAATTTGGTTTTCCTCAGCTATCTATATTGTATTTCTCCACATTGTATTGTTTGCATAGCAGGAGAAGTCATCCGCGAATTACATCTAACCATGACGAGGCTCTTTGCGCCAACTTCATTATTTTCAGGGCAAGCTGAGTAAGTGAATGACTAACCTGTGATTTCAGTGTTCCCTGGTGATATAATCAGACTGATTCCTATAATATTAATCTTTGCTGTTGATTACGTAACTGAGCTGAAAAAGTGTTAGCAAATAAATACTGAAAGGATAAGTTTAAAACCGCCTGCAGGCTGCAGTGTGTGTGGGATCACAATGTCATTTTAAACTAGCATTTACTGTCTAATAAAATGAAATATGGTCAATCAACATTGCTGTGTTTTTAAAATCTTTAAAAAAAAAATCACCAAGGGCATGTATTGAATTCTCCTTGAACATTCTACCCTGATTTGTTCACACAAAAGAGGTAAACAGTGGCTAGAAATTAATGGGGGCAGGGCATCACATCACTGCATGCGATGTCATGGGAGGTCCCAAAAAGGAAGGTGAACCTGGCGCCCCACAAAGTGCAAGTCTGCCATGACTGAGGCATTTGACTGCATGAGCACTGAAAGAGTGGTTAGTCTTGAGCACTGCACAATACAGCATCATTGCCAGATCACACTGCAAGTCACATTCTGTAACACTGACTGGTCATTATGCTGATGGCATGTGAATAGGCAATCAAAATATCATCTGGCTTAAGCTGTATAAATTGTTTGAACATTAATGATTAGCTCAATATTATGTTGTTGTGATGTACTGACCGAATAATATTCATACAATGATCCTGGTAAAGTACAAATTCATCAAACTTGATGGATCGTGGATTTAGCAAAAACACCACCTCCGCCAAACACATACTGCTACATGCCCTTACCATTCAATTCCATGTTACTGTATGTCAGTATAATGTACAAAAACGGTTCTGTCACAAAGTGGTAGAGGCATCTGATTCACTCTGTACTGAAGTCCCAATAAATACACAGAACAGAAAACTCAGTGAAACACAAAATAAGCCATTAACTGGAAATTCTTACAGCTACAAGGTCAGTTTTGGACCTCTGCTGGCTATTGCAATTGAGAGAAAATATATGCAAAATGTTTTGAGTATTTCAGATAACCAAGTCAATAATTGTTAGATGCGAAATGTGAAAATAGTTCAAATGCATATAGTTAATGACATATGCAACTGGTTTTGGTGCAGGAGGCATGGTGGAAAGACTGAGGGTGGTGAAATTTGTCAACAATGATTGTTGTACTCCTCAGCACACAAGAAAATGCACTCTCGTTTCCTTCTCTGTGAACGATATGCTTTTTCTGTATAGCGCACAAGAGACAATACTTTCACTTTTTACTAATACAGGTGACAATAAATCAAATCAAAACAGAAGTACTCCTCAGAGGGGCTGACTTGCTATTGAAATTTCATAATGGTTCATCCAAATTTGCAGTCAGTTAAACCCAAGGTTTTAAATATCCCACATTTCAGGGACCCAGCAAGAGTTTTTAAAAAATTTATTTACAGGATGTGGGCATTGCTGGCTTTGCAATGGTTATGCCCTACCAGAGATAATTGCTTTGAAAGTCATGCTCATGATACATTAAACACTTTTTTTTGTTTTTGAAACAAGGAAAAAGTCAAAGTCTAAACTTCTATGTTCCTGTCACCAGACCATTTGCTGGGTCTGTCAGAAGTGAAGTGTCACATCATACAAGGATAGGCAATAAATCTCAACATCTAAAAACACGAAGCTTTTGACCATATCTGCTTCATCCCCATTGATGTAGACAAGGGCATGTTCTTCCCTACGCTTCCTGAAATCAATGACAGTCTCTTTCATTTTGTTAACATAGGAGGAGAGATTGTTGTCATTGCACCAGCTCACCAGATTATCTCATTCCTGTACCCTGTCTTGTCGTTGTTTGAGATCCAACCCATTAGTGTGATGTCATCAGCAAACTTGAAAATCGAGTTGGAGGGGAATTTGGCCACAGAGTCATAGATGTAAAAGGAGTACAACAGGGAGCTGAGGACACAGCCCTCTATTACATTCCTTATGCTATATCCCTACTATACCCCCAACTGTATTACTAAGGACAGAAAGTAATGGGAGCACTCAGTAAAAATATTAAGTTTGAAATGTTAGTGTGAGTCCTTGGTCACAGAGCTGCACTTTGCAGGAGGATGTCAATACTAAGGGAACAGCATAGCACCAAACAACAAGAGAAAGAATAGGGTACAAGCGTTGAAGACAGTGGAACAAAGCATGGTTGTGATATTATGAATCAAACCTGCGCTTCATTTCAGATCAACAATCAGAAAAGTATAAACAAGTAACTCATTCCACAATGACTTCAATTCTATTCTCTGCCAACATGACAACTATGCACTTGGAAAACTTTGTGGATAGGATTTCCAGAAGGTATAAAGATCACAACGGCAGTTATTATCACCTGGATAGGAGACATTCCCCTCACCACATCACCCCCATTTCAGCGCTCTTGCTAATATCAAAGAAAATACATGACAAGAGGGTAGAAAGAAAATTCTACACAACTTTCCCTTACAAAACAATTGAAAGCCACTGCTTCACGGATCATGCACAGCACCTCAATTCATAATGCAAATGTGCACCTTTCTATAACCAAGAAATCTTACAATTTAAGTAATTATGCACCTGTAATTGTTATGGTCTTCTTTCAGTTTTTTAGAAATGCTGCAGTTGATCCCAAAAATTTTAACTTGCCTCTTTTGAGTGCACAATTATGCACAAGTTTGTTTTGTTCTTACCTTATTCATAGCGGCAAGAACCAATCCATGAAACCCATCTGGTAAACACTGCTTTTTAATTGCTTTCTGCATTGATTCCAACTCGATTGTATCTTCCTCTGCACCCATCATGTCCTCTTTCAAAGTGGCTTTAGATGAAAGGTAGTAAAACAAACATATCCAATTAGCAGTAGTTCAGGGGAACTTAAAAACAACAAAATGAGAGAAACAAAACATTTGGTCCATTGCAATCATTCCTCAACCAATCACGTGTGACACTTAATACCATGGAGTTCACGTCTTTAATGTCATGATGAAAAGTTCCACATAAATATTCCATAATTAATAAAGGTGATCCAGATTATCTCTCCATTCTCTCTCCTACATTATTTAATTTTTGAATTTTACAGCTTTAACCCACCATTGTCACAAAATGTCAGGTCTCATAATATTTGATATTTCAGCACATCCTGATGACATTATCCAGTTAATTTGCACCTACCTATCACAGATACCCTTTTCTCTTTTTTAACATTTATTTATAGAAATCTCCTGTTACGTTGCAGAATGAATTTCGCATTCAATCTGTTCCATATATTCCCATTCTGTCTCTAAGTATTTAAAGTTCATCAAAATGAAAAATCCAAGAATTGTTTAAAATTTTAATTCTTTCACTGGATATAGCTAGGATGAACAGCATTTGTTATCCATCTATAATTGCCCTTGCGGGTCAACCACATTGCTGTGGGTTAGGAATCACATGTCAGCCAGATCTGTCAGATGACAGATTTCCCTCCCTAGAGGGCATTCGTGAACCAATTGGGTTTTTTGATTATAGCTTCATGGTCACTATAACTGATACTAGCTTTCAATTCCAGATTCATTCATTGCACTGAATTCATTAAAATTTCATTAGCTGCCGTGCTAGTGGAATTTGAACTCATATCAAGCATTGGCCTGGGCTTTAAGAGTACTAGTCCAGTGGTTTTCACACTGTCAATAACTTCTCCAGCCATTAACACCTAAATTAACCTTTAATGTTAACAGAATATATTATGTCAGGTGTTTCCTACATTGCAGTATCACCAACAGTACACAAGTATGCAAATTCAGGCCAGAAAAAGTCGAGACAGAAGATTGAATTGATACAAGGATTCAAAAACAAGTCCCTTAGTTTGCTTGCATTCTCCACTGTTTACAAACTCATCCTTTGAACTTTAGAGTTCTTTCAAGGTCAGGTTCTCAAATGAACTATTTGCCAAGAATGTTGTTAACATTACAATTTGTTGCTCTGCCAAAAAAAGTTATCCTTTCAACTCAAAAAATACATAGAAAGAAACAGATTGCGAGTTTTTCTACCCTGAACATGGCTATGTTCCACACTACTTCTTGTTATTAACAGCTTTTTGCAGTCTGCTCTTGGTGTTAATACATAGTCAGAGGTTTACAGCATGGAAACAGGCCCTTCAGCCCAACTTGTTCATGTCATTTTTTTTAAACCACTAAGCTAGTCCCAATGACCTGCATTTGGCCCATATCCCTCTATACCCATCTTGCCCATGTAACTGTCTAAATGATTTTTAAAAAAAAAATCAATATTGTACCTGCCTCTAGCAGCTCGTTGCAGACACTCACCATCCACTGAATGAGAAAACTGCCCCTCTTGGGCCTTTTATATCTCTTCCCTCTCACCTTAAACCCATGCCCTCTAGTTATAGCCTACAAAATCCCAGCTCTTTAAAAGTCTGTATTCAAAAATCCTAATGGTCTCTTTTTCACCATGGACATCCAATACTTACATAGAAACATAGAACATTACAGCACAGTACAGGCCCTTTGGCCCTCAATGTTGTGCCAAGCTATGTCCAATCCCAAGATCAAGCTATCCCTTTCCCTATAATGCTGATGTGCTCCGTGTACCTAACCGATAGCCGCTTGAAAGTTCCTAAAGTGTCCGACTCCACTATCACAGTAGGCAGTCTATTCCACACCCCAACCACTCTCTGAGTAAAGAATTTAACTCAGACATCCCTCCTATATCTCCCACCATGAACCTTATAGTTAAGCCCCCTCGCAACAGCTACATCCACTCAAGGAAATAGTCTCTATTTCCACTCTATCCACTCTATCAATCCCTCTCATCATCTTATAAACCTCTATTAAGTTGCCTCTCATCCTCCTCCTCTGCTCCAAAGAGAAAAGCCCCAGCTCCCTCAGCCTTTCCTCATAAGGCCTACCTTCCAAACCAGGCAGCAACCTGGTAAATTGCCTCTGCACTCTCTCCAATGCTTCCACATCCTTCTTACAGTGAGGTGACCAGAGCTGAACACAATATTCCAAACGTGGTCTCACCAACATCCGGTATAGTTGCAGTATAACCCCACAGCTCTTAAACTCAAACCCCCTGTTAATAAACACTAACACACTATAAGCCTTCTTCATGGCTCTGTCCACTTGAGTGGCAAACTTCAGAGATCTGTGGATATGAACCCCCAAGATCTCTCTGTTCCTTCATGTTCCTCAGAACCCTGCCGTTGACCCTGTAATTCGCATTCAAATTTGTCCTAACAAAATGAATCACCTCACACTTATCAGGGTTAAACTCCATCTGCCACTTTTTGGCCCAGCTCTGCATCCCATCAACGTCTCTTTGCAGCCTGCAAGGGCCCTCCACCTCATCCATTACTCCACCAATCTTGGCGTTGTCAGCAAATTTACTAACCCTTCAACCCCTTCTTCCAAGTCATTGATAAAAATCACAAATAGCAGAGGACCCACTGACCCCTGTGGTACACCGCTGGTAACTGGCCTCCAGTCTGAAAATTTTCCTTCCACCACCACCCTCTGTCTTCTATGATACAGCCAGTTATTTATCTCATACAGTCTTATCTACTTCATGAGTCTACCATTGGGAACCTTATCAAACGCCTTACTAAAATCCACGTATATGACATCAACTGCTCCACCTTCGTCCACACACTTAGTTACCTCCTCAAAAGAATTCAATCAAATTTGTGAGGCAGGACTTACCCCTCACGAAACTGTGCTGACTATCCCAGATTAAACTGCATCTTTCCAAATGGTCGTAAATCCCATCTCTCAGGACCCTTTCCATTAACTTACCGACCACCAAAGTAAGATTAACCGGCCTATAATCACCAGGGTCATTCCTACTTCCTTTCTTGAACAGAGGAACAACTTCTACAACTCCATCCCCCACCATGAAGGCCCAAGTCCTCTCAGATCTTTTTTGAACAGAAGCCAAACAAGTACCAATCCAGCAGCATCCTCCTCCACCCGATTGGATCGGTACCATTTCTTGATCTCATCCTGAACTGGATAACTCCATATTCTCTGGTTCCAATTTCCACCCTTCTCTCACCTTCACATGGTCCAACTCTGACTCTTCCATTCCTCTTCTGTGTCCATTTCTGGGATTAAGCTATCTACCAATATCCACTATAAGCCTACTAGCTCCCACATCCACCTTCTACACTTCCTCTTATCTTGCTTCCTATAAAGGACTCTGTTCTATTCTCCCTGTAATCATCTGCTGTTGCAAATGTTCTGGTGATGCTACTTTCAATTCCAGACCTTCTGATACATCTTTTTTCCTCAACTGAGGATTCCCCAACATGACAGAGTTCTTGAACTTCTCCGATCCATTTCTTGGAACTTTGCTTTCACCCCTTGTCCTCCATCCCAGAACAACATGAGGTTTCTTTTATTCTTATCTTCCATCTGACCAGCCTCCACATTCAAAACATTATCCTCCACCATTTGCACAATATTCTCAAGGCACTTTCTCTTCTCCTCCCCTCAGTATTCTAAAGGGGCTGATCCTTCTAAGACACCCTTCTCCTATCTTCAAATCACCAACAATCCTTTCCGATGGCACCTTTCCACAGGAGTATAGGAGATGCAATACTTGCCCTTTTATCTTTGCCCTTTCCATTGTCCAAGAACCCAAATACTTCTTCCAGGTAAAAGTGATTTACATATATGCTTCTTTTAATTTAGTATGCTATATTCAATGCCAAATGATATATTCACTTGAACACTGGGGAAATCAAAAAACATATAGGGTGGCCACTTTGCAAAACACCCTCATTCGGCCTGTAATAACAACTCTGAATTTCTGATCGTCTGTCATTTTAATTCATCAATCCACTCCTACATTGACCTTTGCCCTTCATCTCTTGCACTGTTCAAATTAAGTTCCACATAAATTCGAGGAATGGCACATCACCTTTTCATTAGCCACTTTACAAACTCACACATAACAGGAATTCCTGTCCACAATAGGTCTCCCTAAGGTCTCACTACTAACACAGCCCCCTGGCAGTTAATACTTCCAGACACTGCCTAGGCATGTCCCTCTTCCTCCAGAAGCTATATTTACCTTTGCACCCCACTGGGTTCCCCTCAAATGATTCCCGTTTTGCACTAGCTGTTGTTATCCTCAACAAAATGATATCACATTGGCGAGGGGGTAATTTCTCATCTGGGGTGAACATACGGCAGGAAACCTTTTAAATATATTTAAATTTACTTAAATGAGGTTACCGTCATGATATCAATGGCAACAGGCAGGGGGAAAAAAAAAATCAGAAAGCACAATCTCACTGGCTGGAATTTTATGATTCCTTTGACATTTTGCAGTCAAAATCACCATATCCAGGATTCAATTAGCCTCTATCTACAGCTGGTAATGAACTACAGGTCAGTGAGATGCTACTCTTCCAAAAAGCAGAAAGCAAATTCAAAGTGAGAAAAGCATGTTGTGCAAAACTAATTGATCAGATACTCTTAGAGGTTAATAGAAGTAATACAACAAAATCATTTTAAATAATTAATCTGAAATCAGGCCACAACAAATTAAAATATCATTTCTGAAACCGCCTCAGAGTTAAGAAGTGACAAGATTTGAAAATGAAACTGTCTTGTGACTTTCACAAAATGATTGTATGTGAACCATGCAAACCATAGGTCATCCGGATTTCAGATCTCCAGTCTGAACTAAAATTACAGCAAAATTCTCAGCCACAAGCCCTTCATGTAAAAGTGAAATACTATGAATGCTGGAATCTGAAACAAAACCAGAAAATGCTGCAGAAACTCAGCACGTGACCACATCTGTGGAGAGAGAATACAGCCAATTTTCCCGAGTCTGGATGATCTTTCATCAGGACCTTTCAAGTAACCCTTGTCCATCAGTACAAACAGACGAATAATTATGTGAAAATGCTAATGAATTAATACATTTTAAAAATCATTATTTTCCCTGCCCCCACTTACCAGGGCAAATAATATGCGTCATGACTCGAAGGGCCTCAAGCTGTACTGAAGAATTATGCAAACTATTCTTCAATACGTTCACTATTCTGCTTGAAGTTAGTCTCATAATATCCAGACTCAGGGCGCTGAAAATATATGAAACAATTATAGCACAGTAATTAATGGTGTGAAATCAAAATTATTATGGAGTATAATTTGTTGAATTCTGCCTTTTCATCAAAAAAGGTTTGCAAGGGACAAAACTAAATTAATTTTATATTCTTAAAGCTATTGTACAATTTAACTTTATCAAAAGTAATATTTGTAGTTATTTGTATACTATCCAGTCACATCTGGAACCTACGTCTGAATTTAAAACAGACCATTTTGATACATCTTTCCAATCAGTTACTATCACAAGAATCCAACATGTATGATTTTGGACCGTCTCAACTCCATTTCCAATACAATTAGCACCAGAACAGAGATTATTCTTTCAAATCTAAATCTGTAATTTCATTCAGAAACCAAAAAAACAGAAGTCTAAAGCTTAGAAATCCACATTGATGTCCCAGGAGTTGGACTTGTGACTTGGGGGTGGGGGGGGGGAAAGAAAGAGAGAGAGAGAGGGGGAAGGGCACAAAGTGTTTACCTCTGCAAAGAACATAAACTGATTTGATTTATTATTATCACATGTATTAGCATGCAGTGGAAAGTATTGTTTCTTGCATGCTATACAGACAAAGCATAGAGAAGGAAATGAGAAAGTTCAGAATGTAGTATTATAGTTATAGCTAGGGTTTAGAGAAAGATCTTAATGCAAAGTATGTCCATTCAAAAGTCTGATGGCAGCAGGGAAGAAGTTGTTCTTGAGTCGGTTGGTACGTGACCTCAGACTTATGTATCTTTTTCCTGACAGAAGAAGGTGAAAGAGAAAATGTCTGGGAACCTTAATTATGTTGGTTGCTTTTTTGAGGCAGCGGGAAGTGTAAACAGAGTCAATGGATGGGAAGCTGGAACCGCCTGGGAGTTATTAACAGTGAGCACAATTTCCACAATGTTAAAAAGTGGTCCATATCTTCATTCATAAGATAGTTCAATGTGAGTGCAAATATTTAATGAAATAAATTCTAAACTTCAATAAAGTATTCCAAATTCTACTTTTGTAAGCATATCTTCTGTGATAATAGAATAAAGGCAAGAAGATGCAATTTTAAGAATTATATTATGCAAAGTATAGTACAATACTGGTTCTAAGATGGAGCTGAAAGGTCTAACTGCTATAAATAGATCCTGAGGTAATAGAGGATTACTGATTGAATCAGATTGCCTGATGGACAGCTGGTTGTGGAGTTACAGCCTTCCTCCAATGTCAGCAGAGCCCTGTCAAAATAACTGGCTTTCTTTCTCCATGATTATTTTGTATCTTTAAGAGTGATGGTACATGCTTGTGGCGAATCTTAGAATATTTATAGATTGAAAAAAATTGCTCATTGCTTGAAGTTAATGTCATGTGGCAAGATCTGAGGATACTTATTGATCAAAAGGTTATAATTACTCATTGCTTGAAGTCAGTGGTATGTTTAATGAAATGTCATGGTGCAAATCAAGATTCTGTTAACAGAAATACACCAGTGCTGAATATCCTTGACAATATTAAACTCTACATCACTTATTAAAAGAATCGCCAGCTGAATTCTAAATGGAATATTGCAAACTAAGATAAGGCATCAAAGCGTATTCTTAAATTAACATTATTTGCAAAGAATTCAATAACTGATATAATTTTATTTATTCACAACGAAGGGATTACCACAAGGAGTTCCTAAAACTTCATAATTCACAATATTTTTACAACAGAGCCACAATGGTGTGATCAATACTTATCATTGTCAAACATGAGCCAGTGTGTAATTTAGAGTAAGAGACGATAAGTAACCCTCATCACCAGCACATTCCTGATCTCAGCTATGTCATTAGGACAAATGCACAATGTGGCAACCAGAGAAAAGGAAAGAAAAATAAACATCAAATGCTCAGTCTTCCAATTCCTGCATAAATGACAGCTGAAACAAAAATGTCTTTTCCTGTGAACAGGGTGCCATAGAAACTTCACGAACAGATAGAAAAACTGAATGTACAGCATGAAACACAACTATCCAAGCATCTCGCAGTGGTCAAATCATTTACCATATCACACACCTGGGGTTTTTGTTCCAGCAATACTGCTATTTGGAGGATCGATCATTCCCCTAAAGAATGGAAGAACAAAAAAACCAGAACAAGAGCAAAATACTGCAGATGCTGGAAATCTGAAAACAGAACAGAAAATGCTGGAAATATTCCATAGGTCAAGAAGCATCCATGGAGAGAAACATAGTTAATCATAGAATCAAAGATTTTAATGGGAGGTGGACACGGCCCAACCATGTCTCCAACTATCTAAGGGCTTCAATGGCCTCCGAACACCAGGATGAGAATCACTACTGGTCATCACTAGTCAGAGGCAATAAGTATCACTCATCACCAGTTGTGCCCGATGGTTGAAAGATCCCGGGAGCTGGGAGAATTGGGCATTGAATGGGCTAAATATATTTAAATGTTACTTTAAAGAGGCTAAATGGCCTCACACCCATTCTGGGGTGCAATCCAGTTTGCACCAGAAGAAAGGGACCAAGATGAATGCAAACTGTTCAGTATTGGGCGCAAAACCTATTGTTAGGCCTAGGACCAGTCTGATCTGCACCAAGCATGGTGAGGCCTGAAAATCGCCTCCAGTACCTTTAAGTAGCCAAATTTAAACTTTCAACTGAAAGATGAAAAGATACAAAAAGAGTTCACGTTTTAAAAAAAGCACTATCGACTGGGCAACCTATAATTTCAGACCACTACTTCTTATCTTTGAACACAACCAAAAAATCCACTTCACTAAAGTAGTAATTCAATTTTCTCAGACATAGTCCAAAGTAATTCATTGCTTCCAGGGGTTTATTTTCATTTATTTTGTTTCACAGCACAGTAACTTTTAACTCTAAAACTGCCTTTCATAGCGAGGGTTTTCCTGGAAATTCACTCTCTCGTGCAAGCTAAGCAAATCTTCTTGTAACAAAGTGTCACGAATTTCATCTTCTCAATCAAAGCAAGATTTCCAATCCACATTCCTGTGTAGTGGATTGGTATTTGGAAGCAGTGGTATAATCAGGCAATATCAGCATGGATTTACAAAAGGGAAATCACGCTTGACAATCTATTGAAATTTTTTGAGGATGTAATCAGTAGAGCTGATCAAGGAGAACCAGTGGATGTAGTTTAGACTTTCAGAAAGCCTTCGACAAGATCTCACATAAAACAGACCATTATGTAAAGTTAAAGCACACGGGATTGCAGCTAATGGGCCCCATTTTACCATTTTGATTCTACGTGCTGGGCGGACTTGAAAATGGAAGTGTTTCAGATCCAACTTTGAGACCTGTTCTAAGGCGCCACCATCACCACTCTCACAAAAATATCAGCGAGTCCGAATCGCACTGCAGAAGCCTGTAGGCGGGGCTTAACGCACCCAAAACTTTGCAGCTCCAGTTGGTGCCTCCAACTGCACATGCGCAGAAATAAATGATACAATACTGCTCCCCTACCACATCTCTCCCTCCTGGAAAATGCTTTCCCCTGGCTCCCACAGACATTGCCCCACTCCCACAACATTACTGACCCCATTATACCCCCACCCAGACTGAACAAGGGCCCCTCCCCCCTTGATCTCAGGCAGAGTGACAGCAAACTCCCCTTCCCTCCACTGATCTCAGGCAGAGTGGCAGCAGACCCCACTTCCTCCACCCTCCCCCCCCACTGAACTCAAGAGTGGCATCGGGCCCAACTGCCATCACACCTCCTCTCCCCCACCACCATCGATCTCAAGCACAGAGCCATCGGACACTACTAACTGCAGCACCCAAATCAGACTTTGATGGAGCATGTCTGTTAGATGCCAATTCTGGATGGGTGAACGCAGTGGTAAAAGAGGTAAGTGCCAGTAAAGTTGGGTGTACAGCCCATTAAGTATACTGAAATGCATGCAAATGCATTTAAATGGCCATCATGCCTGTTCAGGTCCCGATCGTGGCCATTTTCAGGCCTTGGGAACTGGCATGGAGGCAGGTGCAGATCGCTCTACTCACCTCATGCCCAACTTGATAAAGTTTTCATGCCCAGAAATGGTAAAATCGAGTCCTTTGGGCCCGATTTTACTATTTTGATTCTAAGTGCTGGGTGGATTTGAAACTGGGAGTGTTTCAGATCCAACCTTTAGACCCATTCTGAGGTGCCCCCGTATACACTCTGCCTGCAAAAATATCAGCGAGTCCGAATCGCAAGGCACAAGCCTGTGGTGGGGCTTCAAAGGCCTGAAACCCTGCCATTCCAATCGGCACCTCCAACTGCACCGTTGCTGGCACGGTATCTATTGTGGCCATTTTCGGGCCTTGGTAAAGAGGGAACCAGCGTAGAAATGGGCCTGGATTGTGCTGCTTGTCTCACACCCAACTTTACCAAGTTTTCGTGCCCGAAACGGGGCGCAATGCAACGTAAAATTGGGCCCAATGCTTTGAGCCGGATAGAAAGCTAGTTAACAGACAAGAAACGAAGAGTTGGCATAAATGGGTCTTTTTCTGATTGGCAGTCAGTGACCAGAAGAGTTCCGCTGGGATTTGTGCTAGGACCGAACGGCCCACATTATATACGAATGTTTTGGAAGCGGGAACTGAATGTACCATCTCCAAATTTGCAGATGATGCAAAGTTCGATGGGAGGGTGAGCTGTGAGGAGGATGCAGAAATGATTCAGCGTGATTAGGACAGGCTGAGTGTGTGGGCATGTGCAAGGCCAATGCAGTATAATGTGGATAAATGTGATGTTATCTACTTTGGTAGCAATAATAGGAAGACAGATTATTACTTGAATGGGTGTAAACTGAGAAAGATGGATACTCAACAACAACTTGGAGTCCTCATGAATCAGTTATTGAAAGTAAGGGTGCGGGTACAGCAGTCAGTAAATAAAAAGGCAAATGGGACGTTGGCCTTCATAGATAGAGGATTTGCGTATAGAGATCGGGATGTTTTGCAGCAGTTGTATAGGGCATTGGTGAGGCCACACCTGGAGTACTGTGTGCAGTTTTGATGTTCTTATGTCTGGAAAGACGTCCTTGCTATAGAGAGTAATCAGCAAAGCTTTAGCGGGCTGATTCCTGGGGTGGCTGGTCTGTCATATGAGGAGAAACGGAGTCGGTTAGAATTATATTCAGTGGATTTAGAAGAATGAGAAAGGATCTATAGAAATTTTTAAAAATCTAATAGGGTCAAGCAGGGTAGATTCAGAAAGAATGGTCCTAATGGTGGGATAGTCCAGAACTCAGAATCATAGAAAGTCAACAGTGCAGGGGGAGGCCATTCGGCCCACTGAGTCTGCACCGACAACAATCCCACACCAGACCCTATCCCCACAGCCCCACAGATTTACCGCGCTGATCCCTCTAACCTGCAGTTCCTGGAACACTATGGGCAATCTAACATGGCCAATCAACCTAACCCTCACATCTTTGGACTGTGGGAGGAAACCACGCAGACACAGGGAGAACGTGCAGACTCCACACAGACAGTGATCCAAGCTGGGAATTGAACCCAGGAGCTGTGAGGTAGCAGTGCTAACTACTGTGTCACCGTGCCACCCTGCGGATCATAGGGTCATGGTTTGAGGATAAAGGGTAAACCCTTTGGAACTGAGGTGAAAAGAAATTTCTTCATCCTGAGTGTAGTTAATGTATAGAATTCACTATCACAGAATGTAGTTGAGACCAAAACATTGTGCAACTTCAAGAAGAAGTTAGATATAGCTCTTGGGGCTAAAGGGACCAAGGGATATGGGAGGAAGAAGGGATCAGGATACTGAATTTGATGATCAGCCATGATCAAAATGAATAGCGGAGCAGGCTTGAAGAGCTGAATGGCTTACTCCTGCTTCTACTTTCTGTGTTTTTAAGAATTATGGGGAAATTAAGCCTCTAGCTGCTCTCTCTCTCCCTGCAGATAACCTATGTGTAAAAAGTTTGCAGAGATATCTTAGAAATCCTTCTCCATCTACTTAGCAACATGAATCATATGGGCCTTGTAGTCCATGTGGAAATACTAATTAGCTATTCTTTAGACTCCAATTCTACCGTGATTAGGAATTAGATTGATAGTTTAAAGTATAACCATTTACAACCTAACATTCTTAACACGTTCCTGCTACTCTTAAGATTAGCAATCTAACTAACCACTGTAAACTCAGAGCTGCTGCCATCGTCTCCAGGTATGAACTTCTTCGCAGAAAAACAACATTACTTCCATCTTCCACAACTCCCAAACCCGAGCATGTTGTTAGGTAAATTTCAGAAGAAATCACATGACTCCTTCAATTTATCCTAAAAACACAGTCCCAAAACAGATCAATCTTGTAAAACGTCATATTTGTAAAGCAAGTTCTGATGAAAGATCATCGACCTGAAATGTTACCTCTGCTTCTCATCACAGATGCTGCCTGTCATAGAGCCAAAGCGGTTTACAGCATGGAAACAGAACGTTCAGCCCAACTTGTCCACGCCACCCATTTTTTTAAAACTCTAAGCTAGTCCCAATTGCCCGCATTTGGCCTATATCCCCCAAACCCATCTGACTCGTGTAACTGTCTAAATGCTTTTTAAAAGACAAAATTGTACCCGCCTCTTCTACCACCTCTGGCAGCTTGCTCCACACACTCACCACCTTATGTGTGAAAAAAATTGCCCCTGTTTTGTATCTCTTCCTTCTCACCTTAAAACTATGCCCTCTGGTTTTAGACTCCCCTATCTTTGGAAAAAGACATTGGCTATCGAGCTGATCTATGCCCCTCTATTTTATAGACCTCATTAAGATCATCCCTCAGCCTTCTATGCTGCAGAGAAAAAAGTCCCAGTCTATCCAGCCTCTCGTTATAACTTAAACCAAGTCCCAATAGGATCCTAGTAAATCTTTTCTGCACTCTTTCCTGTTTAATAATATCCTTTCTACAATAGGGTGACCAGAAGTGTAAACAATGTTCCAAGTTTGGCCTTACCAATGTCCTGTACAACTTCAACAAGACGTCCCAACTCCTGTATTCAATGTTCTGACCAATGAAACCAAGCATACCAGTTTCATTAGTCTTCTTCACCACTCTGTCCACCTGTGACTCCACTTTCAAGGAGCTATGAACCTACACCCCTAGATCTCTTTGTTCTGTAACTCCCCAGTGCCCTACCTTTAACTGAATAAGTCTTGCCCTGGTTCAATCTACCAAAATGCATCACCTCGCATTTATCTAAATTAAACTCCATCTGCCATTCATCAGCCCACTGGCCCAATCAATCAAGATCCCATTGCAATCTGAGATAATCTTCTTCACTGTCCACTATGCCACCAATCTTGGTGTCATCTGCAAATTTATTTATTGTGCCACCTATATTCTTACATAAATCATTAATATAAATGACAAACAACAGTGTCCTAATGAGTATTTCCAGAATTTTCTGCTTCAGATAAAAAAATTGTGCGGAGGGTGTGGAGAGTCTGCAGAAGGATCTAGATAGGCTGGGCGAATGGGCCAGGAAATGGCAAATGGAATTTAGTGTTGGCAACTGTGAGGTGGTCCACTTTGGTAGGAAGAATGGTAGGAAGGACTATTACTTACGGGGTGAAAAACTGCAGCAGGCGACGGTGCAGAAGGACCTCGGGGTCCTTGTGCATGAGTCGCAAAAACCCAGCTTGCAGGTGCAGCAGGTGGTCAGGAAGACGAATGGGATGCTGGCCTTCATAGCAAGGGGGATTGAATATAAAAGTAGGGAGGTCTTGCTGCAGCTGTATAGGGCATTGGTGAGGCCGCAGCTGGGGTACTGTGTGCAGTTTTGGGCGCCGCACCTGCGCAAAGATATTTTGGCCTTGGAGGGAGTGCAGAGGAGGTTTACTAGGCTGATACCGGAGTTGAGGGGGTTGAGCTATGAGGAGAGGCTGAATAAACTGGGCTTGTACTCGGAGTTTAGAAGAATGAGGGGAGATCTCATTGAGACGTATAAGATGATGAATGGGATGGATAGGATAGAGGTGGAGAGACTCTTCCCGCTCAAAAAAGACAGTAGGACTAGGGGGCACAGCCTCAAGATAAAGGGGGGGGCGGTTTAGAACGGAGTTGAGGAGGAACTTCTTCATTCAAAGGGTGGTGAATCTCTGGAATTCTCTGCCCGTTGAAGTGGTGGAGGCTGCCTCGCTAAATATTTTTAAGACGCGGGTTGATGGGTTTTTGATAAGAGAGGGGATTAAGGGTTATGGGGAGAGGGCGGGAAGGTGGAACTGAGCCACGACAGATCAGCCATGATCTTACTGAATGGCGGGGCAGGCTCGAAGGGCTAGGTGGCCTACTCCTGCTTCTATTTCTTATGTTCTTATGTTCTTAAAACAGATACCAGCTCTTGTTGACATCCCCGTGGCCAGCTTCAAAATAGCACTCAAAAGACCAGTCACTATTTAGCAACATTGGTATGCTGCACAGGTAAATATGTACTGTAATGTCAACTATAGAAAAGGAGAAAACAGCTCTTAAAAAGTATTTTGCTCAATGGAAAAAACAATCAATGGTAAATATTTACCTTCCCGGAAAGAGATTATTAAGGAACTTGCAAGCACTTTCTAGGACATCACAAGAGTCACAATGTTTTTTCATTAGGTCTAGAATGTTGATATGTATCCCTTTTGCTAACAGAAGTTTTCTTACTTGTACTGTTAAACAAAAGAAAACAAAACACTTAGAAAAAAAACTGGTTGGTTTGATATTTTACTGGCTGTTTCTTAATTTAGAACTCACTGCTTTGGTCTGCCAACGTTGCCAGTGCATTTGCTGCTGCTCGAAACACTTCTTTTGAATTGGAATGTAATAACATGGCTGCCATCACCAATCTGTGAACTGGGTAGCTGTAAGACAATAAGATGTTACTATCATGCATCTCAATCAGAATACAAGTAATAAGAAATAAACTGGGAGGTGTATTGGTATTGTCACTGGGTTCGGAATCCAAAGACCCTGGATTTGAATCCTGTGAACCAGGGTTCAAACCTCATCAGAACATACTGTCAAATTTGAATTTGATCATTAAAATAAAAAAACTACATTTCAAAGTCTAATGATAACCTTTGTCCATTGTCGTGAATGGCGAGGAATTCCAAGGTGAGTGTCTCACCTCTGATTTCCCTGAAAGCCTGTCCACCAGCTACAATGCACAAGTCAGCAGTGTGATGGAATATTCTCCTCTAGCCTGGATGAGTGTCAAGTAACTTGACACTGCAGGAACTCATTCAGGCTCCTTAGACAGACCTTTCCAAACCCACAACTACTACCATCTAGAAGAATACAGGCAGCAAAAGCATGGGAACACCACCATCTGCAAGTTCCTTTCCAAGCCACACGCCACCCTTACTTCACTGTTGCTGGGTCAAAATTCCAGAACTTGCTCCCTAACAGTATTGTGGGTGCACCTACACCACATGGACTGCAATGGTTCAGGTAGGCAACTCACCACCATCTTCTCTAGGGCAATTAGGGATGGGAAATAAATACTGGCCCACATCCCATAAATGAATATAAAAAAGAAACACTGAAGTTACAGAAACACCGAAGTAACAGCTAAACATATCTTAAAAGAAAATAGATGTCAATACCATGCATCTTCATCTCCAAACTTTGTATGAAGGTCATGTTGATGAAGAAGTAGACTGTGCAGTGCCCAACAAGCTGCTTCCTGAAAAAGAAGTATTGCATAAAAATGATCACATCTGTGCTGATCTTTGTTCTGTATGTTTTGTAAACCAGTATTTTGCACTTTCAACTAGTCACAACTTGAATTTCCTTTCTCTCCAACAAAAAAAAATCAGTATTTTTTTCTCCCTCTTTGATTCACCCATTTTAGATAATGCCCCCTTTAATCTATTCTTTGAAAATTAGAACTTTGCCAATCCAATGCAAAATCATTGCATATCAGTTTCTACACTGTGCTACGAGGAAAAACTAAGTTACAAGTTGGAAAAACAAACACCTTTGTTGTGCAATAACATATAAGCCTCGGAACAGAAGTTTACATAAAATAAATTTTTCACTCACAGCTGCAACAGGTTGGGGAGCCTATTTATGAGTAATTTTTTGAAAATGAGCTCATTTCAAATCTATGGGGTGGAATGCGCACTGGCCCCAAACCATTAGCCTGCAGTTTACTGGCCAGCTTAATCGCTGGCCAGCCTAGGAATCCAGCAATGCTGCCCCCCCTCAACCCTCCCACGCCCTGACTATGCTCCCTCCCCCGTCCATTCACAGGCCAACCTAAACCCTCCTTACCTCCCAGACAGCCCGATCCCCAACCCCCTCCCTCCCCCTGGACGCAGACACCCCCATCCCCAGCTAACCGCCTGACCTACCGCCGCAACCCTCCCCCCACCCCCCCACCCCAATTGCTGGCCTCCCTCCTACCCGGCTGGATCCCAGCACAGTGTGGCAGCAGGACCCCCCACCTCCACTGATTGCCCCCATCAGGCTCTTCCCCCTGGCACTGCCCCATGGGCAGTGCCAGACAGCACAAGCTGGCACTGTCGGGGCACCACCCAACCCCCTGGGGGGCCTCCGGTTGCCCCTCCTACACTCCAGTGGGGTTGTCCCGCTAGTTCTCCAAAAGTGGGAACTCATCTGAATTCCCACTGGAGTGAAATACTCCTGGGAGGCTAGCAGGCCTGGAAAATTCAGTCCCAGGCCCACTAATCATATTAAAATAATATTGAAATAAGGATGTAAAGTACTTATTTGGTGCTCCCTGCCAGTTTCCAATGCAAATCAGATGGTGCCAGACACCCGGAGCTGGGAGATGCAGGTGCGGTGGGAACGCATGCATGAATCCCACGCATGCCCAGGCGCAAGATTCTCCCACCACGCTGCGCTAGAAAATTAGCGCAGCAAGGTGTCAGAATCGCCCTCATGATCTGTGAAATTTACATTTTAATGCTTAAACACATTCATTGAAGTCATAGTTGCAGATTGCACCAGTTTAGCACAACTAATATTGGTTTGAGCAATGTAATTGCTTGAAATTGCCTGTAACAGTGTAACTGTTTGGAAGTAATGAGCAAACATTCATAATTGCAAATGATAGTGAAGCAAGGATTTCCAATCAAAACACAGAATCGGCTCCAGAATCTCCATGAGCAAGGCAGTATTGTGAATGTATATATTGCATATAAGGGAAAGACAACTTTAATAAGATCCAAATTCCTAAAATATATCACACAAAGTCATCTTTGGGAAACAGAGAAGAATTTGTTTTATTTACGGATGCATACTAAAGTACACACTTATGAAGAAGCTTAAAATTTAAGAATGAATAATCAATTTTTTTTATCATATACCCCAATTTCCATAATCATAAAATAATATATCCCATCTAATAGGCCCACACAACAAAATCACAAATATTCTTTCCTATACATTTTTGTATCCTATGAAATAGTTTGAGCAAACTAAAACCAAGTTTCAGGTGGGCAGGGGTGAGAGTTGTTATCAAGGCAGGCCCAGAGACATCGGTGGGGAGGCCAGCAATTGACCTGGCAGTGATCGGGGGGCCAGCTGTGCGGGGCTAATGCGCATGTGCCGATCTCAATGTTGATAGTTCAGCGCATGCACAGTGGTCCACTTCATGCAATGTTGCTGGCCTCTTTAAAAGAAATCGGCCCTGTCCATTGATTGGTCACGTGATTCAAGCTACTGTACTCCACAGTGCAGAATGTGAAAGATTTATTTTGAAAAAAACTGCACAAATTCGACACTTAGAATTTTTTTCAGAGAATCGCTCCCTATATGTTTCAGAATATAACATTTAGTTTCAGGATTATGGATCAACTATAATCAATTATAGATTGGAAATGCAAGGTAAGTGGACATCTTCTTGAGAAACTGGTAAAAACTCTGATGTAAATGCAACTCAAACAAGCCTAGATTTGTTACACTTAAAAGAAGAGTTTGTTCATCTGCAAGGTCAAAAGTAGTTAAACAATGACTGACCCATTTCTAAGCTTATAGTGGACAAGGGAGAAAGGGTTCCAAAAACTCCATTAGTAATGTGGATTATTCTTACCGCTTATAGGATCAAAAGGTAGCCTTGAAGGCAAAATAATTTGTTGCATTTCTGTCTGAATTATCCCAAAGCATAGCATATTGCCATAGAGATAGTGATTCAGGATAGTGCCATGTCCAAGTCTTCCTTAGACAGCAGCTTTCAAACTCATGACCACCACTATTAAGATGGACAAGGGTAGTAGTTACAAGTGAATACCAGCAGCTGAAAATTCCTCTTCAAGCCACTCACAATCCTAACTTGGAAATATTTAACAGAGGTTTCACTGGTACTGGATCAAAAACCTGAAACTCCCTTTCAAATGGCACTATTAGTTTATCTACAACACATGGACTGATGCGGGTCAAGAAAGCAACTCTCCACCACCTTCCCAAGGGCAATTAGGAATGGGTAATAAAAACTAGTCCAGCCAGCAAAGCCACATCCCTTGATTGAATGCAAAAAAGTTTATTTTGTTTCATTCATTTGTGTATGTGTGTTGGCTGACAGAAGCAAGCAGGATGTAGAGATGCTGGCATTGGACTGGGGTAAACACAGTAAGAAGTCTCATAACACCAGGTTAAAGTCCAACCAGATTATTTGATAGTAACCCCGTAAGCTTTCGGAAATGCTGTTCCTTCGTCAGGGTATTCTGTAAAGTGTGTGTGACTTTATATGCCCTTCTCTGATCGGAATCTTCCACACACCTGACAAAGGAACAGCGTTTCCGAAAGCTTGTGGGATTACTATCAAATAAACTGGTTGGACTTTAACCTGGTGTTGTGAGACTTCTTACTGTAGAAGCAAGCAGGTCAGTTTATAAACAAATATAGGAAGTTATACTTTTGGCCTAGATGTAGACTGCAGCTCAAGGAGTTGTATTTTCTTTGATTCTTCCACATTAGTTCTGTTAGGCTTGCACTTCTAGCAGAGAAAATACTAACTTCATTGTTCACCATATGGAATGTAGGTGGTGGGAGGTTCTAATTCAATGTAGATTTTAAGAGGGAAAAGTAGCTGGAAAATTTGCTCCAGCATGCAGCTAGTGAAGAAATCCTGAGTGGTCCTCAGACAGTCTTGTGGCAGAAAATGGTCAGAAGAGTTAACTTGGAAAACTGTGGAAAGGTGGTTGGGTATCTGCTGGCAACCCAAACAGAAACTTAGGCATCCATATTCATGAAGTCTGTCAAGAAAATAATGTTACAAAGCTAACGGTTTAATGGAAGGACCCCACAGAAACTTGCTTCTGAAAATAACTGGAAAAATATTGTGTAAAGGGCTAATATGAATATACAAATGAGACATCCTACCATCTTGGGAAAGTGATGTAAAATTGTATAACCATCATGATCAGGTTCTCTGTTGCAAAAACGAAGTCTCATTCCTCAGAAGACTCCAGCAATAGTCATTAATAACACCTCAAACACAGATAATTAGGGTAAATAGAGGACAATTAAACTGTATTCCAGAGGGCTGTGGCATACTCTTGTGAGCTGAATAAGCCTTCAAGACTGCTAGAAAGTATTAAGGAATTATTGGGGCAGGGCAGGTCATAGAAAGTAAAACTGAATTTTTAATACAGCTAGTTGTTAACTATACTGTTAATAGTGCTTATTTTGTTACTTTTGATATACAATAAAAGTATGTTCTTATTTAAAAACATGACATCTTGTGGCAAAGTTCCATTGGTTAACTTTTGGTTCTCCAGGTTTCTTCTTTGAAGAAGAAACTGTTTTAAGTGTTCCGGGAATATTGTAATATCACAGTATACAATATACCTTCCAATGGAGTTAGTGGAAGGCTAAAATAAAGCCAATTACCAAAGGGCAATTTCTTCAGCAGGTTTTCGATGCTTTAAGTGAATTTAAAATGTTCAAAAAAAAGCAGAAATATTTAATAATCAATATCAGCAAAACAAAACAATAACGTTGGTATACGTCCTAAAAGTTAAAACAATAAAATATTTTCAAAAACATGAATGAAAATTAAATATTTCAAGCGAGAAAATAATAATAACCCTCACCTGGACTTTTGCGTTCTCCTTGAATGATTCCAAAGCTCGACAGCACGCTTCCACCCAACAGAGATCATCTTTTCTTTCTTCAAAATCCTTATTCACAAATATTGTCTTAGCTTTGCAAAGAGACACGAAGATAGTATAATTTTACTGGATCTAAAAGAATACTATCATTGTACAAAGTATTTCATTACTTTCGAAACTGAGATTTCACTGATAAATTGTGGTACTCTGATTGCAAATACCACACATGGTAAACGAAGAAATTGTCAAAATTAACCTGACAATGTCAGGCTCTGCCAAATTGTTAGCTTTTGAGCAGCAATTTGACTGGACAGACTTGATGATGAGCGCTGAAAAAGAACAAAACAGAAATTGATGTGAATCCACACATTAATCAGAATTTTTAAGAACAAAAAGGAGTTTGACATTTCTGGGGCTGACACTTCACAGATTTTGAATTTTTCTTCCGAAATGTTAAACTTATTTTGTCCTGAATAGATGCTGCCTAACTTGCTCTGTGTTTTTACATTTCATTTTAGTACAGCTAACAGATTCAATTTTTGTCTTCCTAATTTGGATTTGACTTAAAACAGTTGTTCCATATGTTCATTTTTGTTTAAAGTTCAGATGCTTCTTCATTAGAGCTTCAACAGTGGGTGCTATGGAATTAAAATGAAGGGCTGGCAAAACTCAGCTGATCTGGCAAAGCGAAACATAACTAAAGTGGAGTTGAATGACTTTTTTGCACCTCTAAAGAACTCTTTCTCTTTTCACAGATACTGCCAGGCCTGCTAAGCCTTTTCATCACTTTCTGGATTTATTTCAGATTTCCAGTATCTGCTGTGCTGTCTTTTAAGGTGAAACCAGCTCTAGGACAGCAGAAATCCCTTCTTCCTCTTTGCTGAGGTCCCTGTAGCAGCCATTCTACTTAATTGAAGTACCAAGTTATGGCCTGGTGTCTTCAAGTGGGTAGGGTGTTGTTGGGGAAGGGGACAGGGGAGGGAGTTCTCAAAGGTTCACTTCTGGGCCAGAATTCTCCGGATGTTCATGCCGGCGGGATTCTCTGTTCCCACCAGCAGCGCACCTCTCCCATGGTTTTTCCGGTGATGTGGGGTGACAACTACAAAAAATGCAATTGATAGCGGTGGCACCAGATGATCCCTCCATCAAGAATAATGTGGCTGTGAAGCCAGAGAATTATGATTATGATTCCCATGATTGTTAGAGATTATGCATTGAAACTTCGACTAAGGTAAGACTGATGATGAACATTTGTAACATAGGAAGCTGCGCTCCACAGTTGTGAACAAAGCTTTGAATTAATTCTTACATTTTTTCAAATTGAAGTTATTTTTGGAGTGTTACTTACTTAAAAGAGCCAAACTGCTGAGAGCTGCAGCCTGTAGCGTACCATTTTGTGGATATTTTAGAACTGCATTGATGACAACCTCATGTGCTCCATTCAGTATCAAAATATTGTAAAAATTATCTGGAAAACAAAAATTAAATTCCATTTGTTAATTATCTCAGTTTCTTTTCACTACAATGCTTTTCAACATGGGTAGACTTAACTAAAACTAAACTTACCAAGTGTAAACCTCTGCAGTAAACAGCAACCAATTTCATGAATTGTCTCATTGTCAGGAAATCTCTTCATTGCACCAGTTACCAGACTGTAACATTTTTCATCTCCAGACATCAGGATTTCTACATTATTTTCTAAAAAATAAAAATCTGTGTTTAATTTTGCAAGTAGGAAAGCTAATTCTCAGCTCCTTTTCAATATTTGCTTGAACATGCACTATTAAGTAATTGATCACAGATTTGTCAAATGGTCTCAATGTCACACTTCACAGCCATGGAGTGACACATATAATTCAATAAAACTTGACAATTTTTTCTCATTTTGCCATTGTTAAGTTCATCACTGGATAGTTCAAATTAGCAGTTGTGAAACCATTAAGCAGGAATATTGTTTGCTCATCTAACCCAATAATTACAACTTAAATGATGACTCTTTAAACTATTTTATAAATGGTTTGGAAGATAATTTATTCAGCAAATCGACTTACGTGGACCAGCCAAAGGAAACAGAGCCCTCAAACCATGGAGTACCAAATCTTCATGCTCATTAAAGTTTTTTATGGCTTCTAAAATGACCCAGTGATCTTTCCCTTCTACAAATTCGATCACGTGCTCATCTGGAACTTAAGTCAAAACAAAACATTGGGTTAAGAAATCAAAGTAAATAGAGAACAAAAGCCAGGAACCTGTAAAAGATGAATGAGTTACATTTCAAAAGATTGGTGCCAGGAAGTATGAAAGACTAGGATAAAGCATTGGACAGAAGGAACAAAACGTACTGAGCAGTGGGAGAGACAAACAGCATTTGAACAAGTAGTACAGAAATAAGCGTGAAATGCAAAGGAGGCCAAGATGGGTTTAGACTGCATATGGGTAAATAGTGAGGGCATGATGAATAAGGTTGGTAAGCTACATGGACAAGTAGCCATATGACATGACGGTGTTGTGGTAATCATTGGAGCCCTGGCTCAAACAATGGAAAGAGTGGGTACTTAATATTCCTGGCTACACTGTATTCGGGAAAACAAAAAAGGAACAAAAATAAGGAGGGGATGGCAACATTAATCAAATGAAATTGTTACAACACCAGAAAGGGATGATGTACTTCAGGGTACAATGTTATTGACTGGAATGTTACCACCCTGCCCACCACGGAAATTGGAGCAGGCGAGAGCGGACAATGGAAAGGTTTGTTGACCTCAGGCAAGATTTTACAATTTTGGGGCAACCAAGGCCGTAAATCCCCACACATAATCTATTTTGTTAGAACTAAGAAACAAAAAAAAGGGTTATTATCTGCAGGACGAAGATTATAATCCATGAAGAAGTGGGAAGGATATAGAGGAGCAAATTTACCAGTAAACTGCAGAAATATGCAAGAACTATAGAATAATGAAAATGAGGTATTCAATTGTTTCAATATAGATTGGTAAAGAAAATGTGTAAAAGGACAGAGGGGAAGGAATTCTTGAAACGAATACAAGAAAAACTTTTGATCAGCACAATTCCAGCTGAACAAGGAAAGAAACAGTGCCAGCCAGTACCTGGTTTTGAGCTGTAAAGGTGTGCAAGTGCAGCATTTTTCAGTGGGGAATTGTATGGGAAACACTGATCACACCATTAGATTTATGATATCTATGGAAAAGGGCAAGGAAAAATTAAATGTCAAAATATTCAATGAAAGGCTAATTTTGGTAAATTGAAATGGTAACTGCCTTTGGAATGGGAACGAACATTGGGGTTTCAAAGAGGACACAGTTTGGTCACTGCTTAGATACATACACACGAGGGGAGAATAAAGTAAGTCCAAAGCTAGACCTCCCATGGTGACAGAAGATGCAGAAATTGAAGTGAAGCAGAAAAAGTGGGGTTGTGCTAAAGGTGATGTTAATAATTCAGGAGGTAACAAATCTCAATATATAAAGTACACAGGGAACTGAAAAAGGAACAAGAAAGGCACAATATTTTATGAGAATAGATTAGTAGGTAGCACAAAAAAACATAAATTGTTTTGTAAATGCGTAAATAGTAAAAGGATTGTCAAGAAGGAAAGATGTAGCCAATTGGGGATCAAGATATAAATTTTCTTGTGAAGGGGAAAGACATAACTGCAATACTGAATTATTTCATAAGTTCCAAAAGACATAGGAGCAGATTTAGGCCATTTGGTCCATCGGGTCCACTCCACCATTCAATCATTGCTGATATGCTCCTCATCCCCATTTTCCTAACTTCTTCCCATAACCCTTCAGCCCATTACCAATTAAAAATCTGTCTAACTCCTCCTTAAATTTACTCACTAACCCAGCATCCACTGCACTTTGGCTAATAAATTCCAAGATTCACAATCCTTTGGAGAAGTAGTTTCTCCTCAATTCTGTTTTAAATTTGCTACCCCTTATCATAAGACTATGACCTCTTATCCTAGAATGCCCCACAAGAGGAAGCATCTGCTCCATGTCTACTTTATCAACACGTTTTATCATCTTGTATACCTCAATTTGATCTCCTGTTATTCTTCTAAATTCCAGACAGTATAGGCCTAAACTGTTCAATCTCACTTCATATGGCAAACCCCTCATCTCTGGAATCAATCTAATGAACCTCCTCTGAACCGCCTCCATTGCCACTACATCTTTCTTCAAATAAGGGGACCAAAACTGTGCACAATACTCCAGGTGTGGCCTCACCAATGCCTTATATAGTTGCAACAATACTTTTACTGTTTATATTCTATTCCTTTAGCTACAAATGCCAACATTCCAATTGCTTTCTTCATTATCTGATGGACCTGCATACTAGTTTTCTGTGACTCATGAGCGAGAACACCCAGATCCTTTTGCACCAGAGCACTCTGAAGTCTTTCCCCATTTAGATAAGTCACCTTCCCATTTTCCTGACCAAAATGCATGGCCTCACACTTATCCACATTAAACTCCATCTGCCACATTTTGGCCCACTCTTCTAACCTAACTACATCCACTTGTAAGTTCTTATTTCCTCATTGCAACTTACTGTCCTGCCTATTTTTGTATCATCTGCAAATGTAGCTGTAAATTTCCCTGTATCCAAGTCTTTAATATAGATTGTAAATAGCTAGGACCCAAGGATGAAACCCTGTCGCACCCCAGTAGTTACTCTTTGCCATCCAGAAAAAAACATTATCCCAATTCGAAGTCTTCTGTCCATAACCAGTCACCTATTCAAGCTAATAAACTGCCCCAATCCCATGCGATGTAACCTTGTGAATTAACTTTTGTATGGCACCTTATCAAATGCTTTCCGGAAGTCCTGGGATACTACATCTACAGGATCCCCATTAACCACTTGTTATTATTTACTATCTTTGATAGTCAACAGTCAATGGAGGCAGTAGTAGAAAAACTGTATCAGATAAAAATAAATAAAAAGAGGGAGGACTTGAAATGTTTGCAGCACTTAAAGTAGAAAAATCACCCAGTGCAGATGGAATGCTTGATAGGCTGAGGAAAGCAAGGGTGGAAATTGCAGATGCCTTGGCCATAAGCTTCCAATCTTCTTTAAAAATGGACTGCAAATGAATTACCACTATTCAAAAATGAGAAGCACTTCACTTACAGACAATTTAGCCTAATGCCATTGGTGAGGAAACCTTTAAAACTATTAACTCAGGATAAAATTAACCAGTTTTTGGAAAAGGAAGTGTTTGGAAATCAAAGGCAGATTCAATTTCTAAAGGCATAATCATGTTTGGCTAACTTGATTGAGATCTTTGATGAAGTAACGAAAAGGCTTGATGAAGGTACAGTTATATAGGCCAACAAAGACATCAAAAGTATCTGATAATATATTCCATAATAGGTTTTAAGCAGAATTGAAACAGTGGGTTTAAAGGGGCATTGGGTATGCAGATTTAAAATTGCCTCGGGGCACAAAGCAGAGAAAGGTAATGAAAGATTATCTTTCAGACTGGAGGGAAGAGCGCAATGGTATAAGCTTTAAAAGTTAAAACTTATTTATTAGTCACAGGTAACGCTTACATTAACACTGCAATTTATCAGTTACAAGTAAGGCTTACATTAACACAGTTAAATTCTCCTAGTCGCCACACTCCGGCACCTGTTTGGGTCAATGCATCTAACCAGCACATCTTTCAGATTGTGGGAGGAAACCCACGCAGACATGGGAGAACATGCAAACTCCACGCAGACAGTGACCCAAGCCGGGAATCGAATCCAGGTCCCTGGCGCGGTGAAGCAGCAGTGTTAACCACTGCGCCACCTTAGGACAACAGTTCTTCTGGATATTGATTAATAACTTTGATCTGGCTAAACATGGCACAATTTCAAATGACAAAAAAATGAAGAAGTTGAAACCATGGAGAGAATAGAAATAGACTGCAGAAGTTCATAGAAAAGGGAAGATGCATTATAGATTAAATTTGATTTCAGAGAAGTGTGGTGCAATTCATTTCAAAAGGAAAAATAAGGAAGGGAAACATAAATTTCAAATAAGCTGCAAGAACAGAGATATCTGCCGGAATATGTAAGCAAGTGAATGAAGATGGCAAGGTCAGCTGAGAAGACCTTTAAAAAGATATAAAGAATCCCTAGCTATGTAAACAGGAGCATATAATACAAAAGGAAATTATGCTAAACAATTATTAAATTTAGTTTGGCCTCAGCTAAAAGTTCTTCTGGCTATTTCTCGGCACTATGCTTTAGCAAGAATGTCAAGAACTTACTATGGGTTTGGAGAAGATTTACCAAAATGATACCAAGGCCAAAAGGCTCCAATTACATGGATAAACCGAAGGAACTGGGCTTTCTTATCCTTAGAGTAAAGAGGAAGAAAGTTGACAGAGATGTTCAAAATCATGAATGGTTTGGATAGATTGTTTTGCTGCTAGTAACTGTTTCCAATGATAGAAGATTAGTAACCAATAGACACAAGTTCAAGTTTGTTGGCAAAAGAGCCAGAGATAGCATGAGGAATAAAAATGCAGTAGGTTATGATCTGGTGCGCACTGCATGGAAATAGGTTCAATAATAACTTCCAAATTAAATTGGATAAATACTTCAAAAAGAATAATTTTCATGGCTGTGGGGAAAGATTGGGGATAATGCTTTCAAGGATTAGCACAGGCCAATTGGCCTATAGCACATCCTCTTTCTGTGCAGTATTATTCTCATGCTCAATAATTATATGAATGTTGTCGATAAATGCAATTCATTACAGGGTGTGCATTAAAGATATTTCTCGCAACTGTGACAGGTATATGATTGTCAGTCATTTGCAGAAGGAAGGCAAAATGAGCATCTAAACTATACATGTTCAGTTCACTGGAATTGGCATTATCTCATTTATTTAGAATTTTGGGGTGACAGGATGATTTCAGACCTCAGGTAGGGTTGAGTCACTTCACGGTAAGAGTCCCATACTCAAGGTTATGAGCCATGGTGAATAGCAGAATCAGCAAATTTTCTGTGGCAATGATGGAAAAGCTAGAACCTTGAGAGATGGCTGCCTACAGGCACAGGGGGTCATTCAGGAAGATGACTTGTGTTTTATTTAAGCCTACACCAGGAAGCAACAGGAAACTTGCTCATGTGTTCTTTTCACTTGTCACATTGCTCAATGAAGTTGAAAATAGGAGACTCTAACAAGCAACTGAAGAGGACAGCAGAGGACCACAAAGCCTAAAGAAATGACCAGCAAACCTGCTGTGGATTAGAACAAAATATTCAGAGTTGGTAAAGTGACCAACTGGAAAAGGTGAGAGAACAGTGAGGGGATAAAAAGTAATCAGTTAAGTAATCGCAGCGCAAGAGACCCGGGTTTAATTCCAGCCTTCGGTCACTGTGTGGAGTCTGCATATTCTCCCCATGTCTGTGTGGGTTTCGTCTGGGTGCTCCGGTTTCCTCCCACAGATCAAAGTTATCCATGGTAGGTTGACTGGCCAGGCTAAATTGACGCTAGTGTCAGGGAATTAGCAGGGTAAATAATGTTGGGTTCGGGGAATAGGGCCTGGGTGGGATTGTGGTCAGCCTGGACTTGATGGGCCAAATGGCCTCCTTCTGCATTACAGGAATCCTATTGATGATTCTATAGATCAAATGTACCAGATAAAATTCAAAAGCAGACAGCAATTAAGAGAAACAGTGGAGAGGATGCTCATTTTGAAAAATTGCATGTGTAGACATGCTCCTTATTGAAATGGTATTTATATTGTGGATTATCATCTTTGTTGTTGTTATTTTCACAAATCTCTTTCAGTTTCCATACTAAGCATTTAAAATGCAAAACTATTTCCAAGGATATGTAAAATTGCTCAACACATGTATTTTGAGAAGTACCCATAGTTCAAGAATTACAGGTCTTAGTTTCAATACTTACCTGCAAAAAATGCTTCTAGAATAGTCAGTTGATATGGAATTTGAGAATCATTGAAAAATAAGCATCATGACAAAGATTTTTGACTGGCACTCTTCAAGATATTCACAATAATTATAAAAGTAAAGGTAACAATTTATAATTTATGACAAGAGAGGGCTGATCGGTTGGAAAGTGGACTCTGATTGGTACAGGCTTTGCCTTGAAGAATGCACCAAATGACTGATGACTGACAGTTAACTGCCAAACTCAATGGCTGATTCAGACTGGTCAAGGCACTGTCCTGAGAAATGAACCAGAAGATGGACATTGCCATCTTTGTTTGGTTGAAACAGATGCAGTGCGTGTACATACTCTGTCTGCAAAGAACAGAGATCTGCCACACTATGAACCTGGCTGATAATCTCAAATTGGTTTCCAGGTTAATTCTGAGTACACTCAATATTGCTTTACCGAGGTTGTTGAATTGCAGAATCGCATCTAATGTTGGACACTTTTTTTCAACCACAGATTGGTTGGGTATGGTCACACCTTGCTTCCTGCCAACAACCAAAGGGACATGTTGTTTGATATGATCTTCCAGTCTTTGGGGAATGCACGAAACGGCTAGCTTTTTCTGTTCCTCACCCATGACAATTACTAACCTAAGACTGCCACTTTGGTCCCAAAAAGGTCTCAATCTACTTCTGAGTGGTAATGTATTTCTTTTTGCTCAACAGGTGAAGCTCATTATTTCATGGTACTGCCATGCAGGTGCAACGCGTGGTGTTTGCTAACAGGATGCTGGCTGCCTTCAAGCAAGAAAAACATTCTGGCTATTGTGACAGGCCACACATTCTAAAGATTGGCAGATCACATCAAAAGCATGTCCCTTCGGCTGTTCCCAACAGGGAAGGGACTGACCGTACTCGATCAACCTCTATTCTAGAAAAAAATTCAAAACACAGTGACTAACATTAAACGTAATTCTACTATTGGACAACATTTGCAAAACAAATTCTGAGTGTGCTACAAAGTACGCAGACAACTAATTTAAAATCATGAGTTGGGCTCACAGTCTGGTGCACTTAAGAGTGCTTGATCTCTCTATATCATACATAAATGTATATATGACATACAGCCCTGATCATTGCAGTCAGAGAGAACATGTACAAACATTGCATCTGTTTCAGCTAAAGAAAATAGATTACCTCCATGCTCTGGATAATTCCCCAAGGCAATGCCTTGATTAATCAGAATCAACCAGTCTTGTTTAAATTTTTTAAAAAGCTTGACAGCTGTCAATTAGCTGATGCTTTCTCCATGGCAATGCCTCTAACAGAGTCCACTTGCCAACTAATCCGCACTTCCTTCTTATGAAACATAAACTGTTGTTCTCTTCATATTTGGCATTCTTGCTAATGTCCTGAAGAATATATGAAAAATACTTTGACGATTACTTTTTCAGTGATACTGCTCCTAGAATATTTATGACACTGAATTACCTTTTTCTAAAAGTGCGCACAACACTTGACATCCATACATCTGAATTTCACAATGGTCAGCAAATGTCTTCATTCCATCAAGAACCAAAGAAAACACATCCATTTCATCATCTCGAAGTAATAATGAAATTTCATCTGCAATGTGATTTCAAAAGCAGCATTATGTTAAAAGGTGTGCAGAACATAAAAATTAGGGGCAGAAGTAGGCAAATTCAACACTTTTGAGCCTGCTCCACCATTCAATCAGATTATGGCTGATCTCTCCCCAGTCTCAAATCCACCTCCCCACCTGTTTCCACATCCCTTTTCTTAATATCAGAAATATATCCATCTCCTTCTTGAAACAATTTATCGATTCTCATACCACCGTGCTATGAAGGCAGCGAGTTCCACAAATCCACCACCCTCTGTTAGAAGTAGGTCCTCTTCATCTCAGTTTTAAATCTACCACCTCTCAACCTATATCTGTGACCTCTTGTTCTAGATTGCCCCAAACTGTTTAATCTCTCCCCATACAGCAACCCTTTCATCCCCAGAATCAATCTAATGAGCCTCCTCCAATGCCACCACATCCTTCTTCAAATAAGGAGACCAAAACTGGACACAATACTCCAGATGTGATCTCACCAACACCTTTATAACTGCAACAATACTTCTCTACTTCTATATTTCAGTCCCTTTTGGAATAAATGCCAACATCTTTTTTGCCTTTTTTTAATCATATATTGCAACTGTATATCAGCATATTTCTGCAGTTCATGAATGTTTGCACAGAACATAACTGACAACATTGCACCAATGTAAGAAAATGGAAATAAAATATCAGAGCTACAAAGCCACATATAAAGGATTCAAAAGAAGACTGCAGGACTAAAAATGAATAGTGCATAAAAAGTTTGTTGTGGGATAAACTTAAGCCAGGCAGAGGATGATCTTTTTAAAAAAAAACTTATACCTGGTACATGCACAAATGAATTATGATAGCCTCCTTCACAAATACATTTGTCATCATTTAGACTGGGTAAAAATGGTTTCTCACAAAAGTATTAATTTGGAATTCTGAAAAAAGGCTCCAGCTGAGTTGTTAATTAAACTATTGCCAATTTCCAGCATATTCTGTTATTTTAGATTTCCAGTTTAATTCATCTGTAAAAACTTTATGTAATACTTTATATTGCTGACAACAAATAATGTGTTACTTATCCAAATGTTCCTATCCATCATCATAAATCATGATTAAAAAAAACTCAAATACTTCATGGTTATCTAAACGCTCACACATTAAAGATTAGAGTACATCCGAAATTCACTCTTAACCTTGTATAATATTCTGGTTGAAAAACTTTCCTAATCTTTACTGAGGCAAATGTAATTAATTAAAGATGAAAACTACACCGTTGAAGATAAGAGGCAATTGTAATAGTTCTTAACAGGGTGCAATGCAGATAATGGATGCACTTCCAAAGAACAATTCATAGCCAGTTCAACAATCTGCTAAATTCTAAGGTAATAACTCTTTGTACTTGGTCCTTCGATATACAATAATGTATTTTTAAAAAACAGCACTTTCTATTGGTTCTGATTTTGTTTTGGTGGGATTTAAATCTACCTATATGCTCATAAACTTGATGCATGGTGAAAGATTAATAACTGATATGCAATCACAACGTTAATGAACGAATATGAAATTGCTAACCAGGCAGTCACAGTTCACATCACCTACTTTGATTGTTGCTGACTATAATTTTACTGACCTATTAGATTGTGCAATTAGTATTTTCATTCTTATTTAATGAACAAACATCACCTCCCATCCAAATTTCAGCACCTTTCCGAGGTTGTGTAGGTCAATTAAAATTTAAGATTGAGATCAACAGATTTCATTAGGCAATGTGAACACAGGAACAAGAAGCGGGAGTAGGCAATTCAGCCCTTCAAGCCTGCTCTGCCATTTAACATGATCATGGCTGATCTTATCCTGGTTTCAATTTCACTTTCCTGCCTGCTCCCCACAGTTCTTTATCCTGTTTTTCATCAGAAACGTACCTATCTCTTTCTCAAATCTGTCAATTAATTCTACCTCCATTGCACTGAGATCTACAGATTCACAACGCTCTGACAGAAGTAGTTTCTCCTCCTCTTGCTTTTGAACCACCTCCTCTCACTTTGACGACCTCTTGTTCTACACTGTCCCACAAGGGGGAACATCTGTTCAATATCCACCTTATCAATCTCCTTTAGCATTTTATATACCTCAATCAGATCCCCCCTCATTCTTCTGAATTCCAGTGAGTACAAACCCAAGCTATTCAACCGCTTCTCATACGACAGCCCTTGCATCCCTGGTGAGGTGAGTATGACTGCCCTTGACATCAAGGCTGCATTTGATCCAGTATGGCATCAAGGAACCCTAGTGAAACTGGAATCAATGGGTATCAGAGGGCAAACTCTTTGTTGATTGGAGTCATACCTGGTACATAGGTTGTGGTTGTGGAGGGTCAGTGATCTCTGCAGGAGTCCCTCATGGTAATGCCCTAATGTCCCTCTACCATAAAGTCAGAAATGGGGATGTTCACTGATGATTGCACAATGTTCAGCACCATTCATGACTCCTCAGATACTGAAGCAGTCCATGTTCAAATGCAACAAGATCTGGACAATATTCAGGCTTGGGCTGACAAGTGGCAAGTAACATTCACATTCACGCCTAACAAATACCAGGCAACGACCATCACCTGTAAGAGACACTCAAGCCACTGCCCTTTGATGTTCAATGTTGTAACCATCACTGAATACCCCACTGTCAACTTACTTGGGGTTACCATTTACCAGAAACTTAACTGGATTCACCACAAACAGAACAGCTACAAAAGTAGGTCAGAGGCTAGGAAAAGGAATACTGTGGCAAGTAACTCACCTCCTGACTCTGCAAAGCCTATCCACCATCTGCAAGGCACAAGTCAAGAGTGTGATGGAATACTCTCCACTTGCCTGGATGGGTGCAGCTGCAACAATACTCAAGAAGCTTGACACCATCCAGGATGAAGCAGCCCGCTTGATTGGCACAATATCTACAAACATTCAGTTCCCAATTCACCAAAGATCCTTAGACAGCACCTTCCAAACCCACAACCATTTCCATCTTGAAGGACAAAGGCAGCAGATAAATGAGAACACCACCACCTGTAAGTCTCCCTCCAAGCCACTCACCATGCTGACTTGGAAATGTTTTGCCATTCTTTCACATTCACTGAGTCAAAATCCTGGAATTCCCTCCCTAACGGTATAGTGGGTCAACCCACAGAACATGGACTGCAGTGATTCAAGAAGGCAGTGCACCACCACCTTCATGGGGCAACTAGGGAGGGCAACAAATGCTGGCCAGCCGTGATGCCCATGTCCCACAAATTAATTTTTTTAAAAATCCATCTGGTGGACCTCCTCGGAACTACCTCCAGGCCCGAAGAAACCAAAACTGGACACAATACGCCAGGTATGGTCTTTCCAATGCCTTATACAACTGGAACAACACTTTGTTACTTTTCAAATTCTGTCATTTTGCAATAAATGCAATTTTTGTTTCTTGGTATATGCTGCACCTGCATACCCACTTTCTGCAATTCATGCACAAGGACACCCAGATCCCTCTGCACTGACACACTTTGAATCTGCTTCCCATTTAAATGATAATTTGTCCTTTTATTTTTCCTGACTAAAATGGATGACTACACATTTATCCACATTAAACTCCATCTGTTAGACTCTGGCCCATTCTCCTCGCCTGTCAACATCCTTCTGTAAACTCAGCATCTCATCACAGCCTGTTTTCCCACCTTCACGCTCAAATTTTGCTATGTTCCACTTTGTCCCTGCTTGCAGATCATTTATATAGACTGTAAATAGTTGAGAGCTGAACCCTGCAGCATCCGACTAGTTATAGGTTGCCATCCAAAGAAGGACCTATTTAATTCAACCCTCTGCTTTCTATCAGTCAGCCAATCCTCTATCCAAGCCAATACTCTATCCTTAACCCCTGAAATCTAACTTCCCGGATCAATCTTTTATGCGGCACCTTGTCAAATGCCTTCTGGAAGTCTAGATATACCACATCCACAGGATCCGTAATATCCACCTTGCTGGTTACAGCCTCAAAGAACTTCAGCAAGTTTGTCAAGTATAACTAGCCTCTCATAAAACTATCACTGGTGAATTGAGTTTATTTTTCCAAGTATTCAGTTATCTCCTCAATGAATGACTAGCAACTTCCCTACCATAGAGGGAACTAACTGTTCTATAGTTTCCCACCTTTTGCCTCTCCTTTTTTGAAAAAGGGTGTTATATTAGCATGTTTCAAATTCATTAGTACCCTTCCACAATCCAGGGATTTTGCATAATGCATCCAATATGCAAATCAGCCTCTCATCGATTGACTTGGCAAAGTAGCCAGCATAATTAAGGACCCGATACACCCCGGACATTCTCTCTTCCACCTTCTTCCTTCCGAAAAAAAGTACAAAAGTCTGAGGTCACGGACCAACCGACTCAAGAACAGTTTCTTCCCTGCTGCTGTCAGACGTTTGAATGGACTTACCTTGCGTTAAGTTGATCTTTCGCTACACCCTAGCTATGACTGTAACACTACATTCTGCACTCCCGTTACCTTCTCTATGAATGTATGTTTTGTCTGTATAGTGCACAAGAAACAATATTTTTCACTGTTAATACATGTGACAATATTAAATCAGATTTTAAAAAATCTCTGCTACACCTCTTTTAATACCCTAGGGTGCACATCATCATGCCCCAGGAACTTATTTGCCTTTTATCCAATCAGTTTACTTAATACCTTCCCCCTAGTTATAATAATTTCTTCAAGTTCCACTGCAGTAACTGCAGCTTTTGGGAAAAAAATTACCTTTCATTGTGAAGAGAGACACAAAACATTTTGAGTTTCCCATTATTATCTCGCCATTAACATCCTCTAAAGGGCCAACATTTACTTTGACTACCTCTCTTCCTTTTTGTATACTTATACAGGCTTTTGGTATCAGTGCTTATGTTTTCTGCTAGTTTCCTTTGCACTTCATCTTAACTCTTTTGATTTTGCTTTTAGTAATTCTTTGCTGACATTTAATGTTCTCCCAATGCTCTCGACTGCCACTAACATTTGCAGTATGATATGCCTTAGTTTTTGTCTTTATGTTATCCTTCACTTCCTTGTCAAGCCATGGATAATTTTTCACCTTTTTTTTTACAATTTCTCTTCCGCTCAGGAATATACTTTGAGAGGTATTTGGTATCTCCCTAAACATTTGCCACTGTTCTTCAAATGCCCTGTCCTTTAATATTTTTGATGTAGAGATGCCAGCGTTGGATTGGGGTAAATAGGTTAAACCAGGTTAAAGTCCAACAGGTTTATTTGGTAGCAAAATCCACTAGCTTTCGGAGCACTGCTCCTTCATCAGGTAAGTGGGAACTCTGTTCACAAACAGGGCATGTAAAGACACAAACTCAATTTACAAAATAATGGTTGGAATGCGAATCTTTGCAGGTAATCAAGTCTTAGAAAATATATGAGTGCAGAGAGCATTCAGCATAGGTTAAAGAGATGTGTATTGTCTCCAGACAGGCCAGTTCGTGAGATTTTGTAAACCAAGACAAGTCACAGAGGTTACAGGTAGTGTGACATGAACCCAAGATCCTGGTTGAGGCCGAGCTCATGTGTGCGGAACTTGGCTATCAGTCTCTACTCAGCGACTCTGAGCTGTCGTGTGCCTTGAAGGCACCCTGGGAGAACACTTACCCGAAGATCAGAGGCCGAATGCCCATGACCTCTGAAATGTTCCCCAATAGGAAGAGAAAACTCTTGCCTGGTGACTGTCAAGCAGTATTCATTGTACCATGTCTTGGGACGTCCTTTCCTGTAGCTGCAAGGCAGCCTTCACGACACACAATGCAGAGACTGATAGCCAAGTTCCGCACATGAGGACGGCCTCAACTGGGATCTTGGGTTCATGTCACAGTATTTGTAACCCCCATGACTTGCTTGGGCTTGCAAAATCTCACTAACTGTCCTGTGAAGGCAATACACATCTCTTTAACCTGTGCTTAATGCTCTCTCCACTCACACTGTCTGTACCTTTAAGACTTAATTACCTGCAAAGATTCGCATTCCAACCATTATTTTGTAAACTGAGTTTGTGTATTTATATGCCCTGTTTGTGAACAGAACTCTTACTTACCTAACAAAGGAGCAGCGCTCCGAAAGCTAGTGGATTTTGCTACCAAATAAACCTGTTGGACTTTCACTTGGTGTTGTGAGGCTTCTTACTGTCTTTAATATTTTTGCCCAGTCCATTAGAGCAAACACATTCCTCAGGGCTGTACGATTATCTTCATCCAACTAAAACTCTAGTGGGAAAGTGTACGAAGAATAGAGGTGCATAAAATTATAAATTCATAATAAATAAACTAATAAAAAATAAACATTTTCTAAATAGGGAGAGAATTCAGAAACCAGAAGCGGAAAGTAATTTGAGTCCTAGTTCAGGATTCTCTCAAGATTAATTTGCAGGTTGAGTTGGTAGTTAGGAAGGCAAATGCAATGTTGGCATTTATTTTGAGAGGACTAGAACACAAAAGCATGGATGTACTGCTGAAGCTTTATAAGGCTCTGGTCCGAACACATTTGGAATATTGTGAGCAATTTTGGGCCCTATATCTAAGGATATTCTGGTCTTGGGAGAGTGTCCAGAGGAGGTTCATGTGAATGATCCCAGGAATGAAAGGCTTAACACATGAGGAACATTTGAGGACTCTAGGTCTGTACTCAATGGAGTTTAGAACAATGGGTGTGGGGGGAGGGGAGAGGGGGGAATCTCATTGAAACATACTGAAAAGGCTGGATTGAGTCGACATGGAGAAGATGTTTCCATTAGTAGGAGAGACTAGGATCCAAGAGCACAGCCTCCAAAGAAAGGGGTGACCTTTTAGACCCACAACAAGAAGGAATTTCTTCAGCCAGAGGATGACAAATCTATGGAATTCATTGCTACAGAAGGTTGGTGAGGTCAAGTCATTACAAGTAAAGACAAAGATAGATACGTTGATTGGCAAGGGGATTAAAGATTAGAGGGAACAGGTGGGAGAATGTGGTTGAGAATCACATCAACCATGATCATATAATGGAACAGACTACATGGGCTGAATGGTTTAATTCTGTTCCTATATCATATGGTCTTATGGCTTATGACATTTGAGCCCTGATTTGACTGAATATCAATGGCAATCCGTACCAAATAAAGAATTGTGTTCAATTGCCCACCTCTACTTTGGCAGATATGGCTCTCAGGGGATTAGCCTCTGGCAACCAGGTAGCCAAACGTCTGATGATAAAGCCCCACAGTCACGAACACCGTGCTGAATCGTTCCCCAAAAGCCAGCACGGGAATCATAGGTGCAGGTTTTATTGCAGGCTAGGGTTTTTCCCTGAACCTGCCCGGTCTGGCAGGTTCTACAAAACCTGACTACATCGTTGTGGAGGTGTGACTAGTAAAAAGGCTGCCTATCCAGTGTGGAGCTTTGCATAACAACATGCCCAGCTATTACGATTTCATGTGCTATCCTCAATATTTCCCATTGGTACCTCGGCAGCACTACTATCTGGTAGATCACTATCCATTCTCCCTCTGCAAGTCTGTGAGGGGATCTCTATTTCCTCGTCAGCACCTCATTTTTGATGTAATATCATTCAGGGATTGCCTTTGCCTCAGCTTCAAGTTATTTTGGGAAGCCTTAGCTAACTAAACAACGCTAAGCTTACCAAATCCCAACCAAGAAAAATCCACATAATGTCTGCTAGGGGTCCTCTTGACTCCCCAAAAAAGGTCTCAGATAAACAGACTGTAGGGCTGGAATGGTTGGAATAATGGTTGCAACAATAATGGTTGGAATGCAAATTTGCCTGTGGCACTTCTTCAATCTCCAGTGGAGTAGTTGGTCTGTTTAAGCCCGGTTACCGTAGAGTGAAAGAAAATTTCTTTCAAGCAATTTCTCCTGCAGCCTCTTTGTCTTCCTAAGCTCGGTCAATTTCTCGGAGACTACTGAGGACATTATCACTTTGGATCCCACCAGGTCATTGCCGGGGAGGACAACTCTATCCTGTGGAAAATTGGGATTAATTCCCATGGTCACTGATCCTGACACAAGATCGCACTCCAGTTGCAACTAGTAGAAGAGCATGAGCATGTGCCTGCTTTCAATACCCTTAGCCAACATCTTGGCACTTGCTGAACATTCTGGTGGAAAGGTCATGTCTTTTCCCAGCACAGAGTCTGAGTGGCTCCTGCATCCTTCAATATCACTACAGGCTTACTCACTTCACTTTGGGGAAATGTGGCCACTCTCCCCTTTGATGCAAAATCCTTGGAACGTTTGGATCTCTTTTAAAAGCACTTATACTCAACAGTACTGCAAATACAGGGATTTCCTGTTGCAGTCAGAGCCACAGCCCTGCTTGTTATGCTTTTTGTCAGACTTCAGTCTGTTGCCGTGAAGGGTGGCATGGGAGCACAGTGGTTAGCACTGCTGCTTCACAGCTCCAGGGAACTGGGTTTGATTCCCGGCTTGGGTCACTGTCTGTGTGGAGTTTGCACATTCTCCTCATGTCTGCATGGGTTTCTTCCAGGTGCTCTGGTTTTCTCCCATAGTGTGGGTATGCTGGCGTTGGACTGGCGTAAACACAGTAAAAAGTCTGACAACACCAGGTTTTAGTCCAACCGATTTATTTGATAATAGACTCACAAGCTTTCGGGGTTAGTCCCTTCGTCAGATGAATGGAGAGTTCTGGCCTCAGACAGAGCATATAAAGCACAGACAGTATTTTAGGAACCTCACAGAGGAACCTCACTTACTGTACTGTCTGGAGACAATACACATCTCTTTAACCTGTGATCAGTGCTCCTTCCACTCACATTGTCAGCCACTTCAGGTCTTGAACAGCAGGTTAGGTGTAAGGATTCGCATTCTAATCAGTAATCTGTAAACTGTCTGTGCTTTATATGCTCTGTCTGAGGCCAGAACTCTCCATTCACCTGATGAAGGGACTAACCCCGAAAGCTTGTGAGTCTATTATCAAATAAAATCGGTTGGACTAAAACCTGGTGTTGTCAGACTTTTTACTTTCTCCCATAGTCCAAAGATGTGCAGGTTAGGTTGATTGGTTGTGCTAAAGTTGCCCCTTAGTGTCCTGAGATGCATAGGTTAGGGGGATTAGCAGTAAATATGTAGGTATCTGGGATTAGGGCCTGGGTGGGATTGTGGTTGGTGCAGACTCGATGGGCCAAATGGCCTCTTTCCACACTGTAGGATTTCTATGATTTCTATGTTTTTGTTGAAGACTTTCTCGACACAACCTGTGTCCCTTGCAAAATGGCTGCACAGCATTGCCTTAAAATACTTCACCCATTCCGCACTTCCAAAAGATTTCAGGTGGGCTTGCCACAGCCATTGTTTCATTGTAGAAACACAAAGTTAGAGCAGGGGAGGCCATTCATCAGCCACGATGGCTGATCATCCAACTCAATAGCCTGATCCCATGTTTCCCATATATCTTTTGATCCTTTTTGCCTCAAGCGCTATATCTAATTGCTTCTTGAAAACAGTGTTTTGGCCTCAACTATTTTCTGTGGTGGCAAATTCTACAGGTTGACCACTCTGTCCTAAACAGTCTGCACTGTATCCTTCGACTGTGACCCCTGGTTCTGGACACCCCCACCATCAGGAACATCCTTCTTGCATCTACTCTCTCTAACCCTGTTAGAATTTTATAGTTTTCTATGAAACCCGTCTCCCACCCCCCCATTCTTCTGAACTCTGTAGGAACAACAATCCTAACCCACTCAATCCCAGAAATCAGTCTGGTAACTCTTCACTGCACTCCATCCAGTACTTTGCATTTTTAATGCATCTTCTTTAGAGACTTGAATTTCAATGGGTATCTGAATTGTAGAAAATGTCTCCTTCCTCATATACCCCCAAGGGTGACTTCTTTTTTTCTCACCTTCACCTCGGAATGTGGTCATTACTCTATCTCACTTCAACTTGCAAAATATCTCATCAATTGAAAGTTAAAAATTCATAGTTTAAAAAAAAGGCATGGCCTTGTGACACTTAATCAGTGGTGTACATTCTACCAGAAAGCATAGATTTTCACTTCACAGACAGGTTCATTGTAGAATCGATTGTATCACTGCATGCACCATACACCCAATTTTTGCAGAAAATTGCAAACTATTTAATAATCTAACGCTCAGATTCAAATCAATTAAAATTGGCAAATTATACAATGAATACGTATTCAGATGTCTGACAACAATGTGCTATATTTTTCTGCAACAATTACTATCCTAATTAGAAGAGAATTAAGTTGATACAAAACAAATAATAGTGAGCCTTTTGTACATTACATTTTCATGTATGGATTCAACCTTCATCAAAGTCACAAAATATAGAGAGAAGAGATACATTGTCAACAATGTTTTTCAGACGTTAACTGGAATTACTGTACCTGACTGAACAAGGAGTGTTAATGCCTTAAGGCCAAGCAGCAGTACGGTAGGATGAAAATTATAAGTGCTCAACAAATTCAGGATCTGTCTAAAATACAAATGAGGGAAAAAAGAAAAGGAGATGTTTTAAAAATTGGAATAAACAATTTAAAAAATGCAAGTTCAATATAAAATGATTTCTGATGCTTCTGACATTTTTCTTAAATTGCTACAAGAGATCCCTCCCACCCTGATAATACTGTTCGAAGTAGTGCTTCTGGTGAAGTCACACAAATATCCCAAGCACTGTGTTGTGTTAGCCAATTTCAAGCGCTACAAACTTTCAACACCTATTAAGGATAGAAAATAAACAAGTCAATAAAGCCTTAGCTCCAGTAGCTGCTGCTGAAAACACACCAATATTCAGAGCGTCAACGCACATGGTCAAGTTATATTGTGACAGTAAATGAAACAGTCAACAATGTATTTCCACTTTACCAATTTTGACGTTTTCTTTATTCCATTCAAATTGCACTGACAGTAATCAGACTTGGCATTATTGTTTTTTTTCTGAAGAATAGTGTACCAACACTCACCATCCGTATTCATATGAGAATAATAGTCACATGGGAGAGCTACTGGAAACCTGCCATACCACAATCCATCAAGAGGCAGCGGGTTCAAGGATGCAAAGAAACATGGTGGAAAAGTTAATAAAGTATTTAAAATATTCTTAAGTGTTAATCGTGATTATGAGCCACAGAAAAATCCGCAAGCAAGAACTGCTCATAACTATCTAAATTGCAATTGTGTTTAAAAAAGAAATGGAAAAACAGCAGAAAGCTGTTCACTTTATATGGGTGCAGAGGTGGAAGAGCTACATAAATCAACAAGAATTGAAAAAGACAATAAGCAGCTACATAGGTATAAGGAAGCATCACAAATTGGTTAAAAAGGATGTCATCAAGTTATTTAATATTGCTTGTAATATTAATATAGAATATAGCGTGGAAATTGAGAAGAAAAAAGCAAAAGAAGAAAATCATTAAGAATTAAGGAGAGAAGAGCCTAGTTGTGACATGGAGGAATAAAACAGGTGCAAAGCACAATGACGAGTGTGACGAAAGGGAATAAGCAATCAGCAACAAACTAGGAAAAGTAAGTAAAGAATCAAAACCTTAACTGAAAGAAGAAAGACTGCCACGACAAATTTGAAATTAAATGGAATTATCCCCAATATCAGAAAAAGACTGAATTATACGTATGTTAAATTAAACCATTAACGTATGAAAAATAAACTGCAATCTCTTTTGCTCCACATAAAGTATCTACCATTAAGAAATGTACCGAAACATTGCTCCAATCAGTTGGAGGATATTCTATTTTATGAAACTATGAGCATGCTACCATAGAACGCATTGCTAGTTGAGTTTCCTTACCTTTGCACATGGAATCAAGGCTAAATAACATGTTTCAGACAAAGACAGTTGGAAGACAGAACTGATTCAGCTAAGTTTCATAGATAAAGTTCAGTGCTCATTTTTACTTTCTGTATTTTGTCTTTATCTTTTAATGTGCAGAATGCATAGAATTTGGATTGATGCCATTGCTGAAAAGAGAGTTTGAGGTACTAGGATCCAAATTAAAAGCAAAACCTATAAAGCAACAATCTCTAGATTGTTGCCTGAGGCACACGCCAAGTGGCAAAAGGATAAGCAATTCAGAAGGTCAAACGAATGGAAGAATAGTGGTTTGGGGGGCAGGGATTTCGCCTCATGCACCACTAGCACCAGCGCAAGACAGGTTCCACTAGGACAGGCTCCGCCTAAGCCAGACTGGGCCCAGTTTCCTGATAAATTGAATAATTAGGGAAGTAGACAGGTTATAAAATAAGAATGGAAGTGGGGTGTTGTGGGTGCAAGAGATCCACAAAAGAGGAAATTAAAATCAACCAGGGAAATTTCAAGGCTTTAGAGCCCATGTTTTTGGGTAAAAATAAGCTAATGTAATATTCTCAAGTTTGCCGATGAACACAAAACTAGGTGGAATACTGAGTGACAAGAAGGAAATAACAAAGCTTCAAAGTGATTTAGACAAGTTGAATGAGTGGACAGATATATGGCAAATTCAGTATAATGTTCATAAGTGTGAAGTTATCCATTTTGGTAGGAAAACAGAATGGCAGAGTATTATTTAAATAGTGAACAATCAGAAAATTTTGATGTATAAAGGATCCTGGGTGCCCTTGTCCACCAGTAAGAATTAACAATACAAAATAAAAATACACAATTTAAGAAATACTTTGCATTTCTGTTATTCCTACCAAAATAGATAACTTCACATTTTCCCACATTATATGCTCATCCAGTCAGCCTAGCTAAATTTCCTTGCATCCTCCTCACAACTTGCATTCCCACCAAGTTCTGTCTCAGCAGCAAACATGAAAATATTACATTCGGTCCCCACATCCAAATCATTTAAATAGATCATGAATAGCAGGGGCCCAAGCATTGATTCTTGTGATATCCTGAGAATGATCTGCTTATCTCTACTCTCTGTTGCTTCTCTGTTAACCAATTTCAATCCATGTCAGCATATTATCCCCAATCCCATGAGTTCTAATTTTGCTTACTAATCTGCTGTGTGAGTTCATAACAAAAGCTTCCTGAAAATCCAAATACATTACATTCATTGGTTCTCCCTTAGTTATTCTGCTGGTAACTAGTAACATCTTCAAAAAAACTTCACAGCTTTGTCAAACACAATTTCATTTTCCGAACGCCATGTCAATTCTGTCCAACCTGATCATTACTTTCTAAATCCGAGTTATCATAACCTTTAAAATATATTCCAGCATTTTCCCTACTGCTGATATTGGCTAACAGATCTATAGTCTCCTGTTTTTTTTCTTTATCACCTTTCTTAAATAGTGAGCTCAATTTGCTACCTCTGAATCAATAAGCAACCATTCCAGTCCAGAATCTACAAAATTCAGAAAGATGATCACTGCATTCACATTCCCTACAGCCATCTCTTTCAACACTCTGATATAGATCATCAGGTTCAGGGGATTTATCTCCTTAACTTAAACTTTTGGAATAAATGGGTGAAGTGGAAGAAGAGGAGGAGTAACCTTGATAATAAAGGAGGGGATATAGACAGTAAAGAGAAAGGACTTCAGCTCAGAAAATGAAGACGCAGAAACAGGTAATAAGCAGTCAGAGCCAGAAAACTTTGGATAGAGTTGTTTATAAGCTGCACAAAAGTAAGCAAAATATAAACCTGCATGCCTTTCAGACTGTGGGAGGAAACCAGAACATCCAGCAGAAACCCATGCAGATATGAGGAGAATGTGCAGATAATGACCCAAGCCAGGAATCAAACCCGGATCCCTCGCACTGTGAGGCAGCAGTGCTAACCACTTTGCAACCATGCTGCAAAGGCTGGGAAAACCAAAGTTGCATTAAGTGTCGTGAACAAGTTAATGAAGTGTGTACAAAATAGTTTTCTCTATTAATTATAACAAGTATAACCAACCGGGAAGCAGACTATTTTAGATTGACCAGTAATACAAGGTTAAAGACCAGTAATACAAGGGAAATTAGTAACCTTGTATTACTGGTCTTTAGGAGAAGCTTGACAATAATATATTAGAATTTGATATCAAATTTGAAAGTGATTAGGTCAAGTCAAAAACTAGGGTCTCAAATCTAAACAAAACAACTATACAGGTTGAATTGGCAACTTGGCTAAGGTAGAATGGAAAACTACATTAATAGATATAATGATAGATAAGCCATGGCTAGAATTTAATAAATTAATCCATAATTTTCAACAAATGCACTTTCCTCTGACAACACAAAAATCCATAGGAAGTGTGGTCCAACCTCAGCCAACAGAAAAATTAAGGATAATATTAGGTCAAAAGAGGAAATTTATTATGCAAGAAAAGGAAAAAGGATTTCAGAATTCGGCAAAGAAATTGCAAAGGAAAAAGGGAATGAGAAGATGAGGGTAGCCTGTCAAGAGACATTAAAACACCAAGCTTTTCTGTACATGTAAAAAGGAAGAGACCGGTGAAAGTCAATATGAACCCATCAGAGGCCAATTAAGTAAAATTCTAGAAATGGAATGAGGAAACAGCAGAGACATTCAACAAGTACTTAGTATCTGTCTTCATACTAGAAAGTGGACCAAACTGTAAATCTGAACAACTTAAAGAAATAAGTAGAAATAAAAGTAGCACTGGGAAAATCAGTGAGATTAAATGGCAGTAAATCTGTTGAATGAGACAACCTACAGTTTTAAAACAGGTGGTTGCAGAGGCTTTACATATATTGGTTTTGATTTTCCAGAATTGCTTAGATTTCTAGAACAACTCCCAAGGATTGCAACACCGCAAACCCCGTTACTCAAGAAAGAATGAAGAGAAAACAGGGAACAATAGGACTCTTAGCCTAATATTAGTTGGCAAAACGACCAAATCTCTTCAGTATGTGATAACAGAATTCTTCAAAAATCATGATTTGATTTGGCAAGATTGATTTATGAAAGGGAAGTGTATTTGACAATTATGTTAGAGAATTCTGAGGGTGTAAATAGCAGAATGGTTAAGGGGGTGTTAATAGATAGATGTGCCCTTTTGGATTTCAAAAAGTGTTCAATAAAACAAACAAGGAACAGACACTTCAGCTCTCCAAGCCTGTGCCAATCATGGTGCCCAAACTAAACTAAAAAAAACCTTCTGTCTTTATTCAGTCTGTATACCTTTATTCCCTCCCTAATCATGTACCCAACCGGATGCCTCTTAAATGTTACTAATGTGCCTGCTTCCACCACTTCCCCTGGAAGCGCGTTCCAGGTACTCACTACTCTCTGCATGGAAAAACTCCCCTGCACATCGCCATTAAACTTTTCCCCTCTCAGCTTGAACTTGAGCCCCCTTTAATTGACACTTACATCCTGGGAAAAAGCATCTGACTATTCATCCAGTCTTTGCCTCTCATTATTTTGTACATCTCTATCAGGTCTCCTCTCAGCCACTGTCCTTCCAGTGAAAACAATCCTAGTTTATTCAACGTCTCCTCATAGTTAACATCCTTCAGACCAGGCAATATCCCGATGAACCTTCTTTGCATTCTTGACATAGCTTCCATGTCCTTCTGGTAGTGTGGTGATGAAAACTGCACACAATTCTCCAAATGCAGCCTAACCAAAGTTTATATGGTTGCAAAATGATTTCCCAATTCTTGTACTCAATGCCTCGGCCAATGTAGACAAGCATGCCATATGCTTTCTTAGTCACCTTGGCCACCTGTGTTGCCACTTTTAGGGAAGTGTGGACCTTTGTGCCCAAATCCCTCTACATGTTAATGTTCCTAAGAATTTTGCCATTTATAGTCCAATTCACTCCTAAATTAGATCCTCCAAAATATATCACCTCATTTGTCCAGATTAAACTCCATCTGCCATTTCTGTGCGCAAGTCTTCAATCTACCTATATCCTATTGTATCCTCTGACAATCCCCAGCACTATCAGCAACTCCACCAATCTTCATATCATCCACAAAGTTACTAATCAGACCACCCACATTTTCCTCCACATCATTTATATAGACTACAAGCAACAAAGGTCATAACACTGATTCCTGGTGAATACCATTCACTATAGGTCTCCATTCTGAAAAAACGCCCTTCTACTGTTACTCTGTTTCCTATGACCAAGCCAGTTCTGTATCCTTCCAGCCAGACCACCCCGAATTCCATGTTATTTTAGTTTTTGTATCAGTCTGCCATGTGGGACCTTGTCAAATGCCTTAATAAAATCTATATAAGCTAAATCCACAGCCCTTCCCTCATTACTTAACTTTGTCACCTCTTCAAAAACTCAGATCAAGTTGGTGAGACATGACCTTCCCTGTACGATATCACGCTGTCTGTCACTAACTAGTCCATTTTCTACCAAATGTGTGTATATCCTCTCCGTCTGTAACTTTTCCAAAAGTTTTTCTACCACTGACATCAGGCTCACCAGCCTACAATTTCCTGGATTACGCCTGCTTCCTTTCTTAAACAAGGGAACAACACGTGGCTCTTCTGCAGTCCTCTGGAACCTCACCTGTAGTCAAAGAGGATGTGAAGATATCTGTTAAAGCCCCAGCTATTTCTCCCCTTACCTCCTACAGTAATCTGGAATAGATCCCACGTGGCTCCAGGAACTTGTGTAAATTAATGCAATTTAGGATACCCAACACTTCCTCCTTCAATATATTGACATTCTCTGAAGTCTTCACACAATTATCCCTGACCTCAACATCCATCATGTCCTCAGTGAGTACCGAAACAATGTACTCGTTAATGATCCCACTCACTTCCTGTGGCTCCACGCATTAACTCAAGGACAATAGAGGGAAGTTAAGTTTATTTATTAGTGTCACAGGTAGGCTTACATTAATACTGCAATGATATTACAGTGAAAATCTCCAAGTCGTCACATTCTGACGCATGTTTGGGTGTACTGAAAGAGAATTAAGCATAGCCAATGCACCTAATCAGCACATCTTTCAGACTGCAAGAGGAAACTGGAGCACACAGAGGGAACCCACACAGACATGGGGAGAACATGCAGAATCCCCAAGACAGTGATCCAAGCTAGGAATCGAACCTGGGTCCCTGGTGCTGTGAAGCAGCAGTGCCAATCATTGTGCCAACATGCCTGAGTAAGCCTATTCTTTCTCTTGCTACTGATACATTCATAAAAAGTCTTGGGATTCTCCTGACCCTGTTTAATAATAACATTTCATGGCCCCTTTTAGCTCTCCTAATTCCGTGTTCAAGTTCCTCCCTACTTTCATTATACTCCTCAAGGGCTTTGTCAGTTTTTAGATGCCTAGACCTATCATATGTTTCCTTTTTCCTTTTAGCTCAGCTTACAATTTCCCTTGTCATCTATGGTTTTCAAATCCTACGATTTCAACCCTTGATTTTTGCAGGCACATGACTATTCCGCACTTCAATCAACTGGCCTTTAAAAGCCTCCCACAATTAGATTTGCCCCCAAATGGTCGCTCCCAATCCACATTACCCAGTTCCTGCCTAATTTGGATGTAATTGGCCCTCACCCAAGGACCACTCTTGTCCTTATCCACAACTACCCAAAATCTTATGGAATTACGTTTGCTAAGCACAAAATGCTCTCTACTGAAACATCGATCAGATGGCCTGATTCATTCCCCAACACCAAATCTAATATAGCCCCCATCCCCAGTTGGATTGTCAACATACCGAATCAAAAAGCCCTACAGGACACATCTCACAAATTGCTCTCTATCTGAGCCCCTGGCTGTAAGAGAGTCCCAGGCAAGGTGGGAGAAGTTAAAGTCACCCATTACAGCTACCCTGCTTTATTCACACCTTTTCAATATCTTACTACACAACTGCTCCTCTGTCTCCTGCGGGCTGTTGGAGAGTCTATAGTACACTCCCAACGTTGGTGATTTCATCCTTCCTATTCCTGAGCTCCACCCATAATGCCTCATTACAAGATCTTGCCAATGTGTCCTCCCTCAACAGGGCTGTGATGTGCTCCCTAATTAGCAATACAATTTCCCCATCCCTTTTGTTTCCCCTTCTGTCCCATCTAAAGCAACAAAATCCCAGAATGTTAAACTGCCAATCCTGTCCCTCCTTTAACCATGTCTCTGTAATTGCAATAACATCATAATTCCATGCATTAAGTCAGATTCTCAGTTCGTCTGTCTTACCTGTTATACTTCTTGCATTGAAGCAAACACACTGCAGAACTAAAATCCCACTGTGCCCTGTGGCTTTCCTCTGTGTTGTGTTTGTCTCAGTCTCACTTTTCTTCCCACTCCCTACACTTACTGGCCTGCGGTTCTGGTTCACACCCCTGGCTGCAGCATACAAGAAGCTATGAGACAAAATTAAACTCAAGGGATAGGGGACAATATAAATAGTTTGGATCAAGGACTAGTTAATGGGCAGAAAATAAACTAAGAAGCCTGACAACACCAGGTTTAAGTCCAATCGATTTATTTGATAGTAATGAATCAGTTGGACTTAAACCTGGTGTTGTCAGACTTCTTACTGTGTTTACCCCAGTCCAACGCCGACATCTCCACATCAGAAAATAAAGCGCAGGAATAAATTGGACATTTGCATGTTGGCGGGTTCCAATTAACAGGGTATTGTAAGAGTCAGAACTTGGGCCAAAGTTATTTATAATTAATGGTAAGGACTTGGATGAGTTTAATTTTAAGTTAAATTTTTATTTAGTGTCACAAGTAGGCTTACACTAATACTGCAATTAAGTTACTGTGAAAAACCCCTAGTCGCCACACTCCAGAGTGGTGTGCTTCAGGGATCAGTGTTGGGACCACAATTGTTTACAATTTACATAGATGATTTGAAGTTGGGGGCAAGTGTCGTGTGTCAAAGTTTGCAGATGACACTAAGATGAGTGGAAGGGCAAAGTGTGCAGAGGACACAAAATCTGCAAAGGGATATTGATAGTCTAAGTGAATGGGCAAGAGTCTGGCAGATGGAGTACAATGTTGGTAAACGTGAGGTCATCTGTTTTGGCAGGAATAACAACAAAGTCAACTATTATTTAAATGGTAAAGATTGAAGCATGCTGCTGTGTAGAAGGACCTGGGTGTCCTAATGCATGAATCACAAAAAGTTGGCTTGCGGGTCCAGAAGGTAATTCAGAAGGCAAATGGAATTTTGTCCTTCATTGCTAGAGGGATAGAGCTTAAAAACAGGGTGGTTATGTTGCACTGTATAAGATGTTAGTGAGGCCAAACTTGGAATACTGTACAGTTGTGGTCTCCTTACTTGGGAAAGGATGTACTGGCATTAGAGGGAGTGCAGAGGAGATTCCCTAGATTGATTCCAAATTTGTGATGCATTGGCTTATGAGAAGACTCAGTAGACTGGTACTATATTCATTGGAATCTACAAGAATGAGGATCTTATAGAAACATATAAAATTATTAAGGGAATTGTTAAGATAGAACCAGGGAGATTGTTTCCTGTGGCAGGTAAAAGTAGAACGAGGGAACATAATCTTAAATAAAGGGGAGCAGATTTAGGACTGAGTTGAGGAGGGACCTCTTCACCCGAAGGGTTGTGAATCTGTGGAATTCCCTGCCAGGGAAGTAGCTGATGCTATCTCGTTGAATGTTTTTAAAGCAAAGATAAAAAGATTTTTGAATAGTAAAGGAATTAAGGGTTATGGTAAGCGGGTAGGTAATGGAGCTGAGTCCACGAAAAGATCAGCCATAATGGAGTAGGCTCAAAGGACCAGATGGCCTACTCCTGCTTCTAGATCTTACGTTATATTCTTATAAACTGTTGATGGTGGCAGGGCAAGTTGAGAAAGTAGTTAAAAAGACAAATAGGATCCTAATCTTTACAAAGAGAGACATAGATCTGAATTTTCCACTATGTCCCAGTGTTCATGTTAGATCTGAGCCTAACAATTGAGGCATTAATTGATTTGACGCAGGACTTCATGCTCATGGGGGAATTGTCTTGCCTCTATGAGCTGCCAGCCAATCAAATGACTGGGAGCGTCCTGATCCAAGCAGCACCACTGGGAAAAGCAACTATTGCTGGTACTGCAGCAAGTCATAGATGGAAGCAAGCTGCATTACAACTGGACTTCAAGCTGAATCTGGGGTCTCCCCAGGGCCAGTCTGGAAGACCCTGGCAAGAAGGATGAGGGATTAGAGTGGCAAGGGTGGGCAAATCTGAATGGCAGTGCAGCCAATCCCTCCCACTGCCAATAAAAATCAAAGTGTGGCAGTATTAGGCCCTTTAGAGGTCCTTAACATACTGTCTCAGGCAGCCAACAGGTGAGCAAGCTTCCTGTTACCACATCTGTCTCTGGTAAAATTGCAGTGTTTTCAAAAGGGAAGTGAATAAGCACCCTAAAATGATAAACATGCAGGGTTACTGGCAAACAGCAGGTTAGTGGGGCTAACTGAATTGGTACTGTAGAAAGCCAATGACGATTCAATGAGCCAAATGGTTTTTTTCTATTCTGTAACTATTCTATGATTCATCCAGATTATCTGGGCATCCTCACACATGAGCAAAACAAAGTTAACATGCAGATACAGCAGCAATCAAGACAATAGCATGTTAACCTGCATCAAAAAATGAATTACAGTATAAGCATGAAGGTATACCACAAATATGCAAGACATTCAGGCTACACCTGAAGTATCATGTGCAATTTTAATCTCCTTAATGACGGAAGGATATATCTCCCTAGAGCAGCGCAATGAGGGCTCACTAGACATCGCTTCTTGGTTGGAGATGAGGGGATTATCATATTTTGTCAGAAGAGAGTGGGGAATCCCCAGCAACCTCAGCTCCTGAGAGATTGGGGCATCCTTTAAACAAAATAGAAATTAAAAGAACCACAACCCTACTAGGAACACACATCATGATGTGGAAGTGCTGGCGTAAACACAGTAAGAAATCTGACAACACCATGTTTAAGTCGAAAGTTTACTATCAAATAAATCAGTTGGACTTAAACCTGGTGTTGTCAGACTTCTTACTAGGAATACACATCCCCAGCCTCCACATGGACATCTCCAACAGAAGTGCCAAAGAGCAGTGCCAGGATGAAGTGCCAGGGCATGACCCTCTCCCCTCAGGGGCTGTACTCATCTGTGCGTCCCTGATGGGTTTGTTTGCCAGTTCCCCATTTTACAAAAGTTGCTGTAAACCCTGCTGACATGTCATCACACCAGCAGGGGGAGAATACCTTTGTGGAAAGGTTGATACAGTGAGGAGAACCACTATCCATTAATAGGGATCCCAAGTTTTCATGGCAGGAATCCCATTACGTCACTGGCAGGGACATTTGAGTGGGGAAACCCCATCAGTGGAAAATTAATTTTGGGACTCCCCCTCGATACTCCACCGAACATGGAGGCAGAAAATCCCACCCCCTCCCCATGTCATAATCTCAGAATAAGGGGTTGACATTTAAGACTAAGCATGAGGAGAAATCTCTTCATCCAAGTGATTGTGAACTTTGGAATTCTCGACTTCAGTAATCTCTGGCTGTTCAAACATTGAATACATTCCAAACAACGCTCAATAGATTATTGGATTCAAAGAAAACTGAGGGGTATAGGAATAGTGCGGAAAGGTGGATTCAAGATAGTTTCAGCCATGATCTTGTTGAACAGTGAAGACTGGAAGGGTTAATTAGCCAACTCCTGCTCCCTATTTCTCATGTCCTTATGTTTCCATTATAGATTCCTATTTCCACAGTTGAAAATGGATAATACCTGTTTAACTTGTCACACCGTAATTCCACTCATCTTAAAAATTATGAAGGACTATTAATAAAGGAACTGAAAGCTCTTCTACTCTGCTGCAAATTTACTTTTGGAATGTTGGAACTATTTCATACACAATTCAGCCCATCACGTGAATGAAGAAAATACTTACTGATGTATTCCAAGGACATCCCAATCCTTTCCCATATCTTGGGGAGTTGTCAATTTGTTAATTATATCTGGACAGAGCTCCATCAGTTTACAGAGTAAAAACCAACCTGTCTGGACAAAGTAAGAAAACAAAACAATGGAGCACATTACCTTGAAGAACATTAACAGACATTTATTTTACCTTTTGTTCGTAATGCAATTTCAAACCTTCATAGTGCTCCTGAACAATAAGTAGTCTCACAACACCAGGTTAAAGTCCAACAGGTTTATTTGGTAGCACGAGCTTTCGGAGTGCAGCTCCTTCATCCATGCACTGCACTCACCTGATGAAGGAGTGGCGCTCCAAAAGCTCATGCTATCAAATAAACCTTTTGGACTTTAACCTAGCATGTTCCTGAACAGAAAGTCACAATAACTTTGGCAAAATAGAAAACTTCATACCAAACCGCTCTAAGAGTTTGGATCAAATACATTTTGGACCATGGAATAGATAAAAGGCCATGGCATTCAAATATCCAAGAGAGCTGCATTTATTTACACCTTAATTGAAAACAAGGCTGTTTTTTTTTTAATCAGGACAGGCTCCAAGAAAGATGTGCAAGCTTAAAAAGGATTGAAAAGTACATTCAGGTGGTTTAAATACAAGTTACAAAAAAGTAAGAGAAAGTACCTCTTCCATTTTAACCTTTGCACTCCAGCTGTTGGCTCTTGGCTGATTTCAGAACAAGATTGATGTATTTAGTATAAAATACTGCTCCTCCAATTTTGGTTTCTTATTTAACAACATATCCCTTAGTTTGCGGGAAGCAACTGATATGCTAAGCTATTTGTAAGAAAGTTGAGGATTGAGCTCATTCTGGATGTCCTCCTCTCCCAAAATTTCTTTTGCCCAATTTACACAACAGATTGCTTGGTGACTTCCTTAGATACGACCAAAGGTTAAGTGCTTGTCCCTTTTTCACTCAATAACTAATTCCAGAAAAAGGCTGATTATATTTTCTTGTAAAAATCAAAAAGGTGAGAGAGGGTGCATAGTTAGCAAGGTATCGATGCTGTCTTTCAGGTGAGACGTTCCAGATCGTGTCTGATATGATCTTCTAGTTATTGGGGTGTATTGCCTATGAAACTGGCATCGCATGGACATGGAAATTCACATATCACATTCCTCAGCTGCATAATAAACAGAATGTCTTTTCGACTCGAGGGCAGCATCCTCTTCATGGAAAACACCAATCATGTTGCCAATGCATAGCATCAGCATGAAACAGCTGGCTTCACCAGTTGCTCAAATTTTTGAGATAGCTTATCCTTCCAGGGCAATTCAAGTTAAACTAGGTACTTTTCAGATCTGAAAATGGTAGGTAACCTTATGTCTGTTTGTGGTTATGCACAGTACATGGGAAGCAATGATCTGATTGGGGTAGCCATTATTCCATAGGATAGCTTTTGTGTGTCCTACTCTGTGTCATGTTACATGGTGAACAAATAACTCGAGCCCCATTTAACATATTGCCAATAAGGCCAATCTTAAAGCAAGTCACAGGTAGGTGGATTTTTGATCAATAAGGGAATTAAGGGTTACGGAGAGCAGGCGGGGATAAGTGGAACCAAACCACTATCAGATCAGCCATGATCTTATTGAATGGCAGGGCAGACTTGAGGGTCTAGATGGCCTACTCCTGCTCCTATTTCTTACGTTCTTATGTTATGTTCTTAAGTGGGGCTGCAAGAATCCCAACATGCAAATCTGAGCATTTCTCTCAGGCTGTTCATAATATACTGATACTGATCATACTCAAACAACCTGTGCTTGCAAAACTCAACATAAATGTCTAACATTAGATGTGGTTCTGTCTTTGGGCAGCACCTATGGAACAATTCGAAATGAGCTAATAATTACATTTACAGGTAATTAAAAATCATCAGTCTGACTTGCAATGTGGCTCACTTAAGCTTCACTGGAAGCTACATAGTCATAAACAGCAACCTGTCCACTACAGAAAAACACGACGTGTCCAGATATTGCCCTTTTTTTTGAATTCGGCAAGAATGTAGGTGACCTAGTTCCTTGCTGCATTTCCCATGGCAACACTTAAACAGAGTCAACATGCCAACCAATCAGTACCTTTTGCTTGTGCAATATAAATTGTTGCTTCCTTTGAAATTTGGCATACTTGCATCTGACCTGATCGGTGCAATTTTAAATGTTTTAACAGCATGTCTCTTCTTTTTTCAGCAATACTCGAGTTCTGTTCTACCAAGCAGCAATTTGAACCGCATGGCCAGAGTTTTCCAGCCATTCATACCAGTGGGATTCTCTGGTCCTGCTTGCAGCAACCGCAGGGCATGCATGGCAGAAAATTCCAGCCCATATCTTCAGGTATGGTGCACAGGCATGATCATAACATTGCCAGGTTTGTAAAAACCCAAAAATGGTTCACTACTGCCTTTCAGGAAAGGAAACTATATCTGGCTCCGATCCCACACTAAATATTTGACTCATGCTCCATTAGTGGATTTGCTGCCACCTTACAGAGGCATTAAGCTAAAATTAAAGACATCGCCTCAAATATTCTTTGCTTTGCATGCTCTACAGCTATCCTGTTTTCTTAAGCAATTAAACTCAGATAGTTTCTTGCACTTTTATTTTAATTATAATTATATCAATGGAACAAAACCAACAAACCACTTCAGCACCTTCCCTATCAGTAGAAAATTTCCTGTAGGTAAACGAGTTAATATTGCTTTCTGCATTGTCATATGTAGAGCTCTCAAGTTCAAGTGCTGTCAGGTATAGTGTACCTGCAATACAACTTACAAGTCGATTTAAGCATTCTCAAAACCTGCCTCAGTGGAGGAGTGACAGTAAAAGACATGCACAAGGTCTATACTGAGTCCGGTCTATTTTGGCAAGAACAGCTTTCCATTTGAAACAACACGTTGTTCAAAGAAAGTAATCGGCCAACTTTTTGAAAACAGCAGGGGAGTGAAGAGGCATGCGTCATTTTCAATGACGTGCAAAAGTGACATGGCCGTACATCGACATGGTTCAGGCCACTTTACGTTGTGGAAATCAATACATGAAATAGTTCTCGTGAATATTTTGCTTAATTAAAGTCTGAAAAGCAAACGGTATCAAGCATTGTTAAGAGCTTGTATGCTGAACAAAACTAGACCAAAACAAAACTATTAACGATTCAATTGCACCAGTCCGGCCATCAATTTTACGTGACGTAAATAGAAAGTAGATCACAATAAAGAGAAAGCCGAGTGAGCTTACCTGTTGGATTCGGGCAACATCGGCAAACGATTCTAGCACCACCAGCAACGGCATGTGGACATTCTTATTTCCGAATAAAACTGAGGCTGTTTGAGATGTAAACAATCAGGATTGTGCGTCAAAATATGTCCGATCTGTCTTCCGATGGCAGATTTTAAAAGTATATCTATATATAAACTCTCAAAGCACTTACCATTTTGAACGGTTGTGAGCTGAATCAAATCGTCCAAAATCTGAAGCAAAGTGTTAATTTCTTTCCCCTGCTCCACGTTCTGGAGACGGACGATTAGTTTTTTCAGATTTTCTTCCAATTGTTCCGAGTCCGCCATGGTCAATCGACAGTTCTAGTATCGGTCACTTTTCATGTTCAAGCAAGATCATCTGCTTGGTGTGTGATAGCGGCCGGGCTTTAACCAGCCGGTTACTTCCGGCAGTTTAGGTTACGGTATGACTCGCTCGTTGGGAGTTTGCTCAAAGTGAGAGTGAGAGAGAAATGTATTGAAGTTACGAAAGTTTGATTGCAGGGACTTTCCGAGAGCAGGCTTCACCACCAGCCGGTTTCTGCTGTCTCTTCGGGCGGCTGTCGGCAACCGTGACAACACCCTTCTGATTTGCGATTTTTTGTATTTACCAGGCACCAGTTGAAGGCCAACTCTACGTGTTTAAACAAAACAAATGAAGTCCACGTTGGTGTTACGGGAAGTCCAACGCCGGCCTCAAATGGCAGGCCGGACCGTCAATAGGGAAAAAAAAATCAGAGAAGGCACTCCCTTGGCCGCAGCCACCGAAAGAATTTCGGCAATTTGCCAAAACAGCTCACAATTGGATCACCCAAATGGAAGGCAATAGCTATCATGGGTTACACTTTATCTCCCCTCTTCATCGTGCAAGCTACCACTTGTTCAGCACCTTCTTCTGCAATCTATTTTTGGGTCAGAGACGCGTCGTCCGACGCGGGAAGAAACTCGTCACGTTTAACGCTCAATTTCAGTGTCCCCTCTGCAGGGTTTCCGTTTTCCCCAAAGTGATTAAGACTCAAAAACAAAGTATTTCTAATCGCTGTCACAAATCTTGATCTAAACAAATTACCCGGGCGTAAGTTGCAGGGCAGTAATGAGCCGCACTTTATTCATCAGAGTTGCTATCTTACCACTGAGGCGTTGAACTAAGATCTGTCAGTTGGGCCGAAGGTCCCATGTTACTGTATCAAAGGGCAAGGGAGTTGCGCCCCAAGTCTTGGCCAGTATTTATCCTTCAATCGACACAACCTAAGAACAGGTTGCCAATAGCTGGCACAGAGTGTACTCTGTTGGCTATCAAGTACTTTGGGAAGGTCTAAGGTCACGAGCGGTGTTATATAAATGCAAGTTATTACTTGCTTTAATGTACCACTTGCAGTCATTTGTTTCTTGTAGATTTGAAGTACAGTTACCAATTCTCTGATTTAAATAAAATACCATACGTTAGGTAAAAGGGTTTCATTATCTGTAAGAAGTCTCTCAATACCAGGTTAAAGTCCAACAGGTTTATTTGGTACTAAACACCACTAGCTTTCAAGGTTTGCCCCTTCTTCAGGTGAGTGGGAGTTCTGATCACAAACAGAGCATATAAAGGCACACACAGTTTACAGAATACTGATTAGAACGCGAGTTTTTACAGCTAATCAAGTCTTAAAGGTGCAGACAATGTGAGTGGAGATAGCATTAAGCATAGGTTACAGAGATGTGTATTGTCTCCAGACAGGTTAGTAAGTGAGATGTTGCAAGCCCAGGCAAGTCATAGGGGTTACAAATAGTGTGACATGAACCCAAGATCCCGGTTGAGGCCACCTTCATGTGTGCGAAACTTGGCTATCAGTTTCTGCTCAGCAACTCTGCGTCGTTGTATGTTGGGAAGGCTGCCTTGGAGAATGATTACCTGAAGATCAGAGGCCGAATGCCCGTGATTGCTGAAGTGTTCGCCAACAGGAAGAGACCAGTCTTGCCTGGTCATTGTCGAGCTGTGTTCATTCATCCATTGTCATAACGTCTGCATGGTCTCCCCAATGTAGCATGCCTCGGGACATCCTTTCCTGCAGCATATCAGGTAGACAACGTTGGCCAAGTTGCAAGAGTATGTGCCGTGTACATAGTGGGTGGTGTTCTCACGTGAAATGATGGCATCCGTGTCGATGATCCAGCACGTCTTGCAGAAGTTGCTGTGGCAGGGGTGTGTGGTGTTGTGGTCACTGTTCTCCTGAAGGCTGGGTAATTTGCTGAGGACAATGGCCTGTTTGAGGTTGTGCAGTTGTTTGAAGGCAAGAAGTGGGAATGGCCTTGGTGAGATGTTTGTCTTCATCAATGACATGTTGAAGACTCTGGAGAAGACATTGTAGCTTCTCTGCTCCAGGAAAATACTGGACGATGAAGGGTATTCTGTTCACCGTGTCCCGTGTTTGTCTTCTGAGGAGGTCAGTGCAGTTTTTCGCTGTGGCGCATCGGAACTGTCCATCGATGAGTCGAGCGCCATATCCTGTTCTTATGAGGGCATCTTTCAGCGTCTGGAGGTGTCTGTTGTGATCCTCCTCATCTGAGCAGATCCTGTGTATACGGAAGGCTTGTCTATTGGGGATGACTTCTTTAACGTGTTTAGGGTGAAAGCTGGAGAAGTGGAGCATTGTAAGGTTATCTGTGGGCTTGTGGTACAGTGAGGTGCTGAGGTGACCATCCTTAATGGAGATGCATGTGTCCAAGAATGCAACTGATTCCGGAGAATAGTCCATAGTGAGTCTGATGGTGGGGTGGAACATGTTAATGTCATCATATAGTTGTTTTGGTGATTGTTCACCATGAGTCCAAAGGAAGAAAATGTCATCAATGTATCTAGTATATAGCATTGGTTGAAGGTCCTATGCAGTGAAGAAGTGTTGTTTGACCCTGTGCATGAAGATGTTGGCATATTGAGGTGCAAATTTGGTCCCCATGGCTGTTCCGTGTGTCTGAATGAGGAACTGGTTGTTGAAGATGAAGACATTGTGGTCCAGGATGAAGCAGATGAGTTGTAAAATTGCATCTGGAAATAAGCAGTTGTCAGCATTGAATACTGAGGCAGTTGCAGCAATGCCATCATTGTGGGGGATGCTGGTGTAGCGTGCCGAGACATCTATTGTGACAAGGAGTGCTCCTGGTTCAACTGCTCCATGTGTGCTGAGTTTCTGTAGGAAGTCGTAGTATCGCGACAAAAGCTGGGGGTTCTTTGTACAATGGGTTTCAGGATGCCCTCAACGCAGCCGGAGAGGTTCTCGCACAGGGCCCCATTGCCTGATATGATGGGACAACCAGGTGTGTTTGCGTTGTGTACCTTTGGGAGGCAATAGAGGTCTCCAATGTGGAGAATACGTGGGATGAGAGTACGGAGGGCGCTCTGAAGGTCCGGATCAAAGCTCTTGATCAGAGTGTTGAGTTGATGGGTGTGTTCTTTGGTTGGATCAGCGGGTAACTATCTGTAGTGTTCCTCATTGTTCAGTTGTCGGTACACTTCTTTGCAGTAATCCGTTCTGTTCAGTATGACGATGGCCCCTCCTTTGTCTGCTGATTCGATGACTTGAGAGTGTGGATGGCGTTGAGTTGTGCTTGGGTGATATTCGGGGCTGTCTTGTGAATGCGGTTGATGAATCTGGTGTTGACGCACCTCGAGGTGGCTTGGGCATACATGTCAAGTCGAGGGCAGCAGCCTTCCAGAGAAGTCCAATTGGACTCTTTCCTCTTTGGTTGCTGCACTGCGGATCTCTCTGTCGGCTGTTCCGGTTCATTGGCTGTCTCATTGTGTTCGCTGTTAGCCTCTTGGGGTTTGTGGAAGAACTCCTGCAGCCTCATTCACCTGATGAATTCCTCTGTGTCCGCTGCGAGACTGATCGGATCCATTTTGGTGGTGGGGCAGAAATTGAGCCCTCAACTTAATTATCTACCAGGGATGCTCAATCATTTGGAGTTGGATGCATGTGCCAAAATCAATGACTGCGTGTGACTGCAGCAGGTATATGAATCACATAAACAAGGTTTCCCCAAAAAACAAAATATTAGCAAAAATGGATCTTGGCTGAGTCAAGTCCTTAACCACACCCACCTAAATTAGCCTGAATGGACTCACGATTTACCGCAGCATGGTTTGATTGTTGGTTATGTGAAAGATGTGAAAATAGAAAATTGAGAGTGTGGGGAAGTTTCAGCTTCAAAGAGCATGTGGATTTTCGAGTGAATGGACTGCTAAATTGACAGCACAGGAACCCAGCAAAGGTCAGCTGCCAGTTAAAACATGTTCATACCTCATTCAACATCTAATATTATGGGTTTTCAACTTTAACTGTTGTTTACCTAAGGACTAGGAGCAGGGTAGGCCATCTGGCCCCTCAAGGTTGCACCGCCATTCAACAAAATCATAGCTGATCTTTTCATGGCCTTAGTTCCATTTACCTGCCCATTCACCATAGTCCTTAATTCCTTTACTGTTCGAAATTATATCTATCCTTGCCTTAAAAACGTTCAATGAGATAGTCTCAACTGCTTCACGGGGCAGGGAATTGCAGATTCACAACCCTGTGGGTGAAGAAGTTCCTCCTCAACCCAGTCCTAAATCTGCTCCCCAGTTCCAGTGGTAAGATCCTTCCTGCTTCTATCTTTTATTTTATCCCATGCTTCCTGGAACTCACTAGTGGAAGCAAGGATGTCACAACTTAGGAACTGTATTCCACAGGGGATTGGCCAGGGGCTAGGAAAATTAGCAGCACCCTCACTGAAGACTGGCCGTCACTGCATATAAATGAAATAGCACAGACAAAGGGGATGTTTCATTATATTTATCAACAATACACAGCTGAATGTCTTTGCTAACAGCAGCAAAACTAAGAAAAGACACAATTAAGTGACCATTGTCTGAACAAACATTCCATCCATCTACCACTAAAGATTATGGCATTACTGATGGGCTACGATTAAACAGCTATTGTCACAGCCTACTTTTTCGTATCGTATGTAAATAATTTACCGGTTTGTGCCTCTTTTAGGCCTCTTTTATGGCAAACCAAATAAACTAACTCAAATTAACTCAGGGATAAAGTAAAAGGGGCAGCTCTCCAAAAGGAGGGGGAACAGTCCGAACAGAAGTGCAAAGGAAACTTAAACATCAAATCACAATGTGATTACAGAGGTCAATAATGCATCCCAGCCCCTGCAGTGCCCAACGGGCGCAGAAGTCATTTACCGGTGTGTGTGATTGGAAACAATTATCTTTACTAGAAGTTGCGCCCTATAAAAAAAGCTGACTGTACACAATTGAGCAGGGCCTTTGGAACTGAAGAAGCCTCAGGAATTCTTCAGTTCTCTCATTGATAAGAAGGCAATAACAGATCCATCACTCGCGAATGCTGTGTCCAAATATCTTTTAACTCTGATACAGCAACAATTGAAGAAGCTAAAGAGATGAAAAGCAGAAGTCCCTCAAAGAATTGAGGCCTCACAACTACTTCCTTTATTGAAAGAAAGGCTGTTTGAGTGTGTTGTGCTGAGCAGATACTTTCACTACTTTGGAGATGATTCCCACTACTACAGCGATCATACCTAACTACTTGAGAGTAATTTTCAGCACCATGGAGTTTATATTCACTATTTTGGAGGTTGGTATGTCTGATCCCCACTCTCCCTCTGTAAGATAACAGATCGGTATGGATGCCATTTATTTTGTTTTACCTTGAGGAGGGTGAGGAGTGCATTGACTATCCACTTAGGAGGAGAAATGTGAAGTGAAAGAAGTGGAACTCAATTTGACCATGGCTCGAGCAATGGTGTATCTTGTGGCCTGGGATGTCCAAGCTATCCTTGTAAGAGGCTGCAAAAGTGCACCTAAATGGCAGCCACAACTTGAACCCACTTGGCTTCACTTCTTATAACACAACAGTCCTGCAATCAACAAATCATCATGTAGGAGAGTACAGTTCCTCACAGACTGATGGGTTAATACCAAAGTTTGAAGAAAGTTAACGTACCAAAATGTTTTGAGAAGTTGAGAACAGTGTTAATACATAAACTTTTCTTTAACATTTGCAAATCTAACATATTTATGGGGTAACCCTTTTTGAAACAATGACAAAAACCAAGCACTGATATCAAAATGAAAGGGACCACTGTTATGATTGAGCTGGTAAAGAGTCTCACAACACTAGGTTAAAGTCCAACAGGTTTATTTGGTTGCACAAGTCACAAGATAATGGTTGGAATGCGAGTCTTCCAACCCTTATCTCACATTCCAACCATTATCTTGTAAATTAAGCTTGTGTCTACATATGCCCTGTTTATGAACACAACTCCCAGTCACCTGATGAAGGGACGGTGCTCCAAAAGCTTGTGGCTTGTGCTACCACATAAACCTGTTGGACTTTAACCTGGTGTTGTGAGACTTCTTACTGTGCTTACCCCAATCCAACGCCAGCATCTCCACATCATGACCGAGATGAGCATAAAGACTTCTGGAGAAAAAAAATCTCCCACCTTCACAAATGAACAAGCTTCTGCAAATTCCACAAACTTCTCGGACATCATGGAAGTAACCTCAGAGTCCACTGACCATTTAGAGCGAGAGCTCCTAACTGGGGACAAAGGCTAGCCTGCCTTAGAATCACTACAGTGCAGAAGGAGGCTATTTGGTCCATCGAGTCTGCAACGACTACAATCCCACCCAGGCCCTATTCCCGTAATCCTACATATTTACTCTGCTAATCACCCTGACACTAGGGTCAATTTAGCATAGCCAATCAACCTAACCCACACCTCTTTGGACTTGGGGAGCATACACATTTGAAAGGATGCTAGAAAACTGATTTTTCAAGAAGTCTGGCACTCTTCTGCTGTAGTGAGCTAGGCAACTTGAGCAGTCTCAAATAAAGTGGAACTGATCACTCTGCGATTACATTTGTACATAAACCCAAAATGGCTATGCTGGGTCAGCCTTTATCATCGGATGTATGATGGCCATATATCCAAAGACCATATATACAGTGAATTGACCACTGGGTCACAATCTCAGGATTTCCATACCTCTGCTACAATATTACATGCAAACAAGTTACAAGGTGGTGACATTGATGCTGACAAATAGGAGATAATCACTGATGACCATGACTTCTGAATGCTAATTGATTGGAAGAGCATTGGAAGAAGTGAGCAGAATCCAAAAGCTCAGCTGGCCAAGGGGAAGGCTCAACAAACACGGACAATAGCTTCTCAGTCCACTGTCTTCCTCTGCAATAAATGTGGCAGTGCCATGCTAAAGTAAGACTCCTGAGCCACAGCAGGCAATGTTTAACACAATGTTGACCACCATGGCATCAACCATTATCTTACAAGACAGAAGAAGGCTGGAATCAATATATGTAGGATTGTTAACCCTGCTGGATTAGCTGAGTCTTCGGGAATTGAAAATCAATCTCCAAGACACTATTGTGGGCAACCCTGGATCAAAATCTCAGGGACATTAAAAATAATTTTCTTTGAGCATTACTCTTTACCAGATATAGAAATATTGAAAATTAGAGGTGGGGGAAGGGGGAAGTTATTTGACTGACAAGCAAGTATCATCCAATTGGGCAATTAGTGATTTCTAAGTGGTGTAGGAAGGCAGTACATCACAAGAATGAATGCGTTGGCTGACTAATGGCTGGGGCAAGTCATGTGATGAAACCTCCAGGAATACATTTCACTTACTCATAGTTGGCAACTCTAAAAGTATGCTTATGTTTGCTTCTAACAATTTTTGATGTTGGAGAAAATGTTACCCTGAAATCTTCATCCCAAGATGTTTCTTCCAGTAAGAAGTTTGAAGTCTGAGTACTGGTAGCTTGAAGTAAAAGTAATTATAAACCTTACAATCCCTATCACACAAACATTACTCAATCTTTAAGCTTTGTCTTGTCATTTATTGCAAGAAAGACACTTGTCAAATAACAGGCAAATTAGCTCAGGTGTGAAATAGTTTTTAAGTGATTCAAAATACAAACAGAAACCTAACAATCTAGCATTATTTTACACATCCATGTGAATACCTTTATGCAACTATATATCTTTACATTTTCTTTACCAACTGATCTTTGTGATGCAACTCTTGTGGCTTCGGTAGAGGGAGAGCTGCATGCTGTACAGATCTGTGCTGTGACTGCTCAGATGTTCTTGGCACTGTGATTAGCACTGCTGCCACACCAATGCCAGGGACGCGCATTCAGTTCCTGGCTTGTGGCGCTGGATTATGGCGACTAGGGGATTTTCACAATAACTTCATTGTGGTGCTAATGTAAGCCTACTTGTGACACTAACAAATAAAGTTCATCAACGCCCTCTGCATTTTGGAGAGAATGAGGACCCCACTAAAGGCTGCTCCATTTCTACTTGTGCAGTGGCAGAATCATCCACTTGGACACAAGGCAGTGTATGGAACACTGCGAGGGATTGTTGGTAGGGGTAAGGGTGGGAAACAGGTGAGATGTGATAATGTTTTGAGTAGAGTCCCCATTTCATTGTCTATCTCTTTTCTCCATCTTCCCTCTCATGGCGCAAGCACTTTTCTTTACCAGCAATAAGCTTGAAGGGCACTTAGTTGCTCATCAATAGCATAATGAAGAGCCAAGACAAGGAGTCAATCAATCCTCTTTAAAACAAGATTCAGAACGTGTAAGCCATTGATGAAGACCTGCATGTATTCATAAGACTGTTGAATTTGAAGCTCCATGCAGGTGGCCATTTTTTCATTGGATAAATACATCATCACAAGGGCCTGTGGCATGATGGAAATTTATGCTCTAATATAACTCCTCATGCACAATGTTGCTGGAAAGCCAGCCAGCCAATAGCTCCCATTTTTTGCTACTGTTCCAGAATTATCCTACTTATCAACAGCCCAATGGTCCACCACCTCCATCCTGTAGTTGAGCAGTGCTTCAACCTTCCAATGGAGCTCTCCACTGTTGACATCCTATCTCTGGTGAGTGAGCACCACTGAAGAGATTTTGTCCTCCTGCACCACTACCTGTGGGAGATAAAGACCTAAATAAGAACTTTCAAGGTTAAAAGATGTGAGCATTTTGTGTGAGTTAATTTTTCACTGGTTAAAGTCATCAGATCAAAATGAATGAGCATTGAGTGTCGTTAACATCTTTGAGTCACAAATGTGTGGGTTTAAGTCCCACGACTTGAGCTCAAAAATCAAGGCTGAAGTTCCAGTGCAGTATTGTGAATGCTGCACTGTTGTAGGTACCATCTTTCAGATGAGACATTAAAGTGAGGACTTGTCCGCCACGTGAAGTAAAATATTCCATGGCACTCTTTTTGAGAAGAGCAGTGGCATTATCCAGTGTCCTAAGTAATACCCTGCAATCAATAACACAAAAACAGATTATCTGGCCATTGTGACATCACTGTTAGTGGGAGTTTGCTGTGTTCACCTTGGCTGCTGCATTTCCTATAATAGTGACTCAATTTCAAAAGTGTTTCATTGGCTCTAAGGTGCTTTGGGACATTTGGCAGCTGTAAAAGGCACTATATAAATCCATATCTTCTTTATGTAGCTGTATAATGTAATCCTGGACAAGGTATTTGGAAGAATTCTTCTCTTCATCTCTGATGGACTGACATGCTAAGACTCAGCTTGTCTCTAACCTCTCCTGTTCTGCAGTTGTCAGCACTGACATGGTTGGAGAGCCCCCTCCACTTCTCTGCCTTTCCCTGATGTTCTGTGGTTTCTTGTCTTGGAGGGAGGGAAAGAGACCCATGGATGCGAGAATGGAATGTTCTGAACAGAGGACTGATATTTGCTGAGGAAAACAGGAGGGATAAGTATGACATTGGATATTGGTCATGCACTTGAGTTGTTCTTTGGGTTGCATTAGAGTGCCTACAATGGTGTTTAGTGGCTGAGGTAGTTTTAAGATTTTAATTTAAGAGTGCATTTCTATTTTAAAACCAGTATTTTTCTTAATTTTGCAATTAACTAAAAGCTGCAGATGAGATTTAGTCTAGCTTTAACTCAGGAGTTTACGGGCTCTGCTTGGCACTGCAGCCAGTTAATTCGATAACTGACAAAAACTTATTTTCAGAAGCTTGAAGCAGACAACATAAAAACAGGCCTTCTTTGGTGCTACCTTGTCTGCAGTAGAGTGCTGCTTTTGACTGCATTAAAGTTTTAGTTGGAGTTTGTGAATAAGGGAGTTCAGAGAAGAAGGAAAGGAACAATCCTTTCTTTATTTACCTTACTTCAGAATTTTCTGGCTGTTAGTTTGCTATATGGGAAGAGGTGAACTGGAGACCAGGAGTTAAAATGCTGCATGAGAGAGCTGATTTTTGAAAACATCCAAGAGTGACATCACAGGGAAAACACAAGTTCATCAAGTGGGACTGGGAGTCAGCGTGAAAGGAGCAGTGGCCTTGGTAAGTAGGAGCTGGCGCATATTTCTACTGTCTAGTCTTAAAATATAAGAAGCGAACCATGACCCCAAATGATTTATTTTAAACCAGAGAAAGAAAAGGGAGTAATCCAAAGCGGAGACATTTTCGGAAAGCTTGACCGCATGAAATATTCCTTTGTGTGATGTGGGAAGTCAGAGAAACTTCTAATGTCCAGGGCAACCATGTGTGCAGAAAGTGTTTCCAACTGAAAAGACTTGAAATCCCAGGTTTGGTTCTGGAGCAGTGGTTGGAGTCACTGTTGACCATTGACAAGGCTGAGATCTTTGTGACTATTGTACACAGTGAGGTGATTACACAGCAGGTAAAGTCTGCATAGCATAGGCAGCAAGGGAATGGGACACCACCAGACAGAGCACACATGTGGAAGACAGTGGGAAATCACCTGGTACTGTTTACCTGTTAGGTTATTCTCATTGAAGTTGAAAACAGGAGGCTCCTAAGAGCAGCAGAAGGAAACATGCAGGACCATGAGGTGTGAAGAAATGAGCAGGGAATCTGCCCTTATTTGGTCATTGTATCAAGGAGGGTGATTCCACACTCCGTTGCTAACCTTCACAGCATCTCCATATATTGATGTTCTCTGGTGCAGGCTTTTTTTCTATGGCAGAGAAGAGTATCTCCATACTGGCTCCTATAGCTCATAGCATCAGATTTAGGGAGGCATTTGTGAATTGAGGGAAAGCTTTGTCATGACTTGGATTCCATTATTGCAATTTCCTCCTCTATTTACCCATCTGCATAATTCTTCAAATATCAGATTTGAACTTCCCTTTAAATAGTCCAGCTCAAAGTGACTCACGTGGGTCACCATCGCAAACACTTGTGCTAATTCATTGGGAAATCCAGAAGTCAGATACTGGCTGAGTGAAAATGCTTCTTGTGAACTTGAAGAAAGTTCAAGTTGCATATGTAGCAGGAGGTTGAAAGTTTCATCCCATGTTTTGGACAGCAGCAGTACAATTGTTACAGTTTACATTTATATTAATTTGCAAGAGTGTTGTATGGATGTTGCACTGGGTAGAAGTTAAATGAAAAGATAAATTGCCTACGATATCCTCAGAAGAACTATGTGAAATGGCCTGTGATCTGCATTCATTTTGGGTGGTTGAAAAGGCAGCAAAATACAGCACAGTGCAAATTCTTGTCATTAAGTCAGAGACAAGATGGGAAATGTAGAAATGCAAGAATTGTAATTTGTAAATTCTCGCAGCAATTGAGTGGCAAGCTTTATAAGAAATATATTTCATAAATAGGAATTTGGAAGGCCGTTTGTCCCATTGATTCTGTTCTGCCATTCAACCAGATCCTGACTGATCTTGATTTTTACTACATCCATTCATCTTGGTTCCCTATTCCTTTAAGATCCTTGCGTAACAAAAGTTATAAGCCTCAGGTTTTAACTAAGCTGGCATCTACACTTTTTATGGAAGAGTTTCACACACTACTGTTCTTTGCACTGTTTCCTAACATCTTGACTAAATGGCCCGCCTCTGATTTTAACGTTATGTCACCTTGCTTAAGATTCCATTAACACTGGACACCGATTCAATCTATTCTATCAATTCCTTTTGAACCCCTGAAAATAAGTCTTTATTCTAAGGAATACAGTCCTGTTTATGTAATCTTAAATCAGCACAGAAATAGGCCATTCAGCCCATCAAGTCTGCACCAACTACAATCCCACACAGGCCCTACCCTGATATGCCAACATATTTATCCACTGATCCCTCTAACCTACGCATCTCCAGACACAAAGGGCAATTTTTTTTAACATGGCCAGTCAACCTAACATGCATTTGGTTGGGCTTTGGACTGTGGGAGGAAACTCACGCAGACAGACACGAGGAGAATGTGCAAACTCCACACAGACAGTGACCCAAGCTGGGAATCGAACCCAGGTCCCTGGAGCTGTGAAGCAGTAGTGCTAACCACTGTACTCATAATCTAAGATTTGGAGCCCTGGAAACATTTTGGTGAATCTGAGTTGCATTCTTTTTAAGGTCAATGCATCCTTTCTAAGGTGCAGTGCCTAGAATTGTCAACATTAGCCACCATTTCCTCTCCTGCCATGATTTAACCAAAGGTTTGTATTTGCTGTAGCAAAATTTCCCCATTACATTCTGGCCTTCCAATTATAATGGCTAACACTCCATTGACCTGTTTGACTATATTTTGTGTTTCACTTCACTTTAGGAATCTACGTACACAGACACTTGGGCCAAAATTTTCTGGCCATTTCTGACTGCACTTCTGCCAAGCCCCCTTGGCACATTCGACAGTGATGGAAGGGGCAAGTCATGGAAAAAGCCGTTCACATCAGTTGGATCTTCTGATCCCGCCACCAGCCAATGACCTTTGCAAAACACCCCGCCAGGCCAGGGACAGAAAATCCAGTCCGAGACCTCTGTGGACACCTATTGTTCTTAGGTTATTATCATTTGTAAAATATTCAGATTAACCACGCCTCATCCAAAATAGATGACCTCACACGACTGAGTCAATGCTCTATGAAAGCAAAACAAGTTACAGATAGCCCTGTGGGAGAGGACTTCGGGAAAAAAACAAAATGGAGAGTCATGGTCTGAAACTGTTAAACCCTACTGATAAACCAGGGTGATTTTATCAAAACCAACTTTATTTAACACAGTTAACTGTAACAAATAAATTGGCTTAACCTTTAACAATTGAATAGTTAAATATTACAAGATACAAGCCTTAACTGCTAATCTATAAGTTCCAATTCAAGCAATATCCCTCTTAAAGACTTAACCCATCTTTAAAATTAGTTAACAAAACACAGGCATTCTTGTTGTGACTCAGGTTATTAGACTTTGGTACTTTCAGAAAGCCTTTGGAGAGAGAGACAGAGAGACACTGTTTTCTTCAGGCAACCCAGGCAACAACTGCTTGTATTTTAAAATGGAATTGAAAACTACTTTTCTTCAAGCTTAGCATCTCCCATTAACCACATGACTCTGTACACTTAGTCTGAAATTCCAAGAGAACCTAAATAAACAAAAGATCCATTAACTCTTCTCCACTACTGGCACACCCCACTTTAATGTTTTGGACAATAGCCTTAAATTAATGTGAGACGAGAATCCACAGGTTTAATGGCCAATTGAAGTCCAGCAATTTATGCCATTCTAAGATAGGTGGCCATTGCCAGTTTTTCAAGCATTCCAAGAAGAATCATCATGGATGACCCCAAACCCAGGGAAGTTTGAGATCTCAGAGGCAGAATGGGGGTTGTTGGACATGGCAGGAGGCAGCATAGATCCAAAAAGTCAAAACGATAGAATGACATCTTTGATTGGCACAGGAGGCCTGGGAAGGAGCTCCCGCCTTCTAAACCTTTCTCTGACCAGCAATCCACAGGGTTTAATCTGCTGGGCTTGATACCAGGTGATATACTGGGTGCAGGCCTCTCCTGAGATCTGTTAACTGAAAATAATGGAGTGGTTACTTGACTCTTTTGGGCCATGAGTGAGTGGCCTACCTGGTTTCTCCCCCACCACTCATAAAATCATGATGGGGGTAGGATCAGGAAATCCAGTGATGGAATGGTCCCCTAGTTTATGGTTCCACTCATCTATTGCAGGTGGCCAAGACATTTTAGCCCAATGTTTCTGTGCTCCATCCTTGTATTCAAGCTGCGATGTTTTCAATTTATGATATTGATAGCAATAAGTTGGACTTTTTGAGGTGAACCAATCTCATCAATTGCAAAAGTTGGACTTTTGTTATGGCCATGGTGGAACTCTGTGTTTTGCAAATTGCGTGAAAGTCTCCATTTTTAGATATTGAGCCGAATCTTAACTCTGCAAGTGGGTGGTTTTGATTCAACTCAGACGATCACATAAAAAAAATTGGCATTTTTGAATTTCATATCCATGTTATGGCCTCAGTGGTCTGAGGTAATTTTGATTCTTTTATCATTTTGACGATACTGAAATCTGATAGCTGTTAGCAAACTGGTAGCACACTTTGATCTTGTGTGTGCGGTCAAACCAAAGTGGTGACTGAGATTGAAAAAAATGATTTTAAAAAAGGTGCTGTATCTGTAACAATCTAGAGACATCTTATAATTAACTGGATTGTACTACAGAATTATTTCATAGGGTGTTCAGAATCAGTATTTAGAACATAATGAAAATTGGGGACCTCCGCCTCCCTTTTCTGTGAAGCGAGACCCTTCAGCACCTTGAGAGCCACTTCCTGTTTCAATGCACCCAGTAATGACTCAACAAAGTGGGATCAATGAGTCAGACAATTACATATTCAACTCTGTTCATGGTAGCACAATTAGCTGAGATAATTAAGTTACTGTTTTTGAGTCAACAACAGACCCATTTGCTTTCCTTGAAAGTGTTAGATACAGGCTGTGCTTCATGGGTTGGATGAGGCAGAACAAGTAAAATTGTGTATAATGTGTCTGAGTCCGGCAATGCAAATGGCATGCTTGCCTTCATTGGCCAAGGTATTGAGTATAAAAGTTGGCAAAAAATGTTACAGTTATATAAAATGTTGGTTAGGCCACATTTGGAATACTGTGTTCAATTCTGGTCACCATACTGCCAGGACGTGGAGGCTTTGGAGTGAGTACAGAAAAGGGTTACCAGAATGTTGCCTGGTATGGAATGTATTGGCTATGAGGAGAGATTGAAGCAACTGGGATTGTTCCCCCTGGAAAAATGGAGGCTAAGGAGTTTGTAAAATTATGAGGGGCATAGATAAGGTGAACAGTTGGAAGCTTTTTCCCAGGGCAGAAATGACGATGACAAAAGGGCACAAATTCAAGGTACAGGTGGGGTGGGGGCTTGGAATATACTGCCAAGTGAGGTGGTTGAGGCAGCGACATTTAAAACTTATCTGGATAGACGCATGAATAGGCGGGGAATAGAGGGATACAGGTCTAGATAGGACAACGTGATCAGCACAGGCTTGGCAGGCCGAAGGGTCTGTTCCTGTGCTTTTATGTTCTTTATTCTTCGCAATCTGCATTGTCTGATCCTCAAAATGTTAGGGAAGAAACTTTAGAGGAGATGAAGGAAGCAATTGTAACTGCAATTGGATACAAAATATTGTGATCCAGTTGAAGGACTGATAAGGTGTAGACATCATAAAAGGGAACATCCAACAGCCTTTGCCAGTCGCTTATGGATCCATTTTCAGAATGTTTTCGGGAAATTACAGAAACTGCATTTAGATAAGAGAATACTGTAAAATGGGTGCTGACTTTGTTACTACATGCTACTGAGGGGAGTCAGAAAACTTGCGTGTTTTTTGAACCAACTGATGTAAAACATAATGAGGCATGGGCTATAAGGTGTATGACCTTAGCTTGGGAGCAGGAAATACGGGATTTGGAGGAGGAGAAAAATAAAGCAGCAAAAGGAAAAATGTTGCCAGTGAAACTGTCCTTGTCTGTAATTCTGTCTTTGGATGAGAAATTAAGGTAAAGGGTGAGGTAATGGTGTTTACTCACAGGGAGCTCCACCATATGAGTTCAATGGTAAAGGTCCGTTCTGTGGGTGATACTAGTCAGATATGCTGTTTTGATCGTGGGCGATTAGGACATTTTGCCTGTTACAATGAAACAAGACAATGATGGGAGTCTGGCCTCTCTAACTTAGATGCGTAATACAAAATGGGTTGGTGTAGGACAACCCTTAGTGGATGGTGAGACATGAGACTGCCCCGTTGAGTTCCTATGGGACACACCTTAACACATCCAAAATTATTGAACTGTTCTGGCATACTAAAGGTACGATTTTATAAGAGGGACTATTACAGAGCTGTTAGAATTTCAACTGGGACTCATGTTATTTGATACTACCCTGCAATTTTAGTATTGCAATTTCAAGGGTGGCACGATAACACAGGGGTTAGCACTGCTGTCTCACAGCACCAGAAACCCAAGTTCAATTCTTGGCTTGGGTCACTGTCTGTCTGAAGTTTGCACATTCTCCTCGTGTCTCTCAGTGTCCATGGGTTTCCTTGGGGTGCTCCAGTTTCCTCACACATTCTGAAAAGTGTGCTGGGTAGGTGCATTGACCCGGACAGGCATCAGTGTGTGAAGTTACTTCACAGTAACTTCCTTGCAGTGTTAATGTAAGCCTTACTTGTGGCTAATAAATACTTTAGTAGCTCTTTCCTCGACAACGGAGCACATTTTGGGCTCTGATTTAATGACAAAGTCAACCTTTTTTTGATCCAGGTGGCTGCTGTATTTGACAAATGGCTGATATAAAGCTTCAGCAGAAGGAGCTGTAGGGTCTTACACAGGTAGAATTTGAACTGTGGGTGAAATTTGGTTTAATCCCGAGACTATGTTTAATGATCCTGAAAAACAAAGTATTATGGTCAAACACAAGATTTGATTTGCGCAACACAAACATGATTATGGAAGGATAGATGGTGAAACCGTGGTTGAAGTCCTGATCCGAAACCACAGAAACAATATACTTTCCCTAAACAGGCTGAGGGTAAGGCTGCCAAGATGGTTGATAGTCTGCTACAGCAGAGAGTGCTGCACCCAGTGGCTTCTAGTAACAATCCTCCAATTTGGCCAGTACGAAAGCCTGATGTTTCTTGGCGATTAACAATCGATTATAGAATGTTGAACAAGATGACTCTGTTAACAGCACCAACTATAGCCAGTAGTCGTTACACTCTTAAAACAAATTCGTGGGCCAAGTATTTTACTATGCTGGATATAAATAATTGGTTTTGGTCTATTCCAATAAATCAGCACTGTCAGTTTAAGTTTGCTTTTACGTTTCCTGGCCAACAATATTCTTGGACTTGCTTACCTCAGGGGTTTCATAATTCTCCATCTATATTTCATCGTCAGTTGGCTCCAGGATTAGAGGAGTTTTCACGACCTGAATGTTTACTTCAGCATCTTGATGATCTTTGTTACAAACTGAAACTAAATCAGAGCACCTCCAGTTGTCTAGATGAACTGTTGACTCTCCTCACTAATTTAAGCTGAAAAGAAAGCTCAAATCATGCGATCTTGGGTGGATATTTGCGTACCATTGTTACTTTCAAGGTAAATGGGAAATTGAAAAAACATGAATTGACTCTATCTTACAGTTGCCTCCTTAGAGGGATGTTGGTGCACTTTGATCTTTCCTTGGTTTAGTGGGATACTGCAGAAATCACGTTGATAGGTTTGCAGCTTAAGCTGCTCCACTGTCAGAGCTACTATGCAAAAATGTTCCTTGACTGTGGACTGAGCAGCACACAAAAGTATCTGATTTAAAATGTGCTTTGGTTTCAGCACCAACATTATTGTACCTGATCCTAATCTATTGTTTCACTGTAAATGGCTGCAACCTATTTAACACTCAGTTGTTCTTTTACAAGACACAACAGACTGGGACCTGTGGCTAATGCCTCTTGATTCCTTATTCCAATGGAACAAGACACTCATTGTGTGTGATAGCATCTTTTAGCAGTGTTTTGGGTAGTACAATTCTTTGCATATATAATTAGCTTTAACCTCTTAACAATTTTAACAGAACACACAGCTCTACAGCTTTTGTTAGATGGTCTAGTCTTTCGCTCCAAGGCAGGGATATCAAGGTCAAACGTACCAAAACACCCACTTTTCTAAGTAATAATCTTCATTGTGGAGTGATCCTCATGAATGCCAGAGTGATAGCTAATGATCCCAAGGGACCATTTGTGCCAAAACAACAGTGGGGGGGGGGGGGGTGGCTTTCAGGAAGACCTTTAGTTCTGCAGGATGAGAACGTACAGCAATTACGACATGTTTGTATTGATGGATCTTTAAGAGTGGTGGATGGTGTCTGACTGGCTGTGGAATATATGTAGAGGATCAGCAGGGAAATATACTCCTGCAATTGACTTTAAAATTACCCAGTAACATGAGTGCCCAGATGGCGGAATTAGCAGCTATAGCCTATAGTAAGCCATCCTGATATATTCCCATCTCTAGTTGACATTTACTTTTATAACATGTATAACTAATAATTTAACAGATTTTCTGCCACTATGGGAGAATCATGGTTTTGTGTCTGCAGATGGAAAACCATTACCACCTTCAGCCTTGTTAAAATTTATTTTCTGGAAGGTGAATGATAGGAATTTTGGCAAAATTAACGTTAAGGGCTACCATAAAACCTCATCAAGAGGTAATGTTAGAGTTGGTGAGTTATCGAAACAAGGGGTTTATTCAGGAGATTTTTGGCAGCCTCCAGTTGTGGATCAGATTGATCAGTCAGACTAATATCGAAGATTTAAAATTGGCTCAGAGTGGGGATGCTGATTTAAAATAAATACAGCAAGGGACGTATCCAGCTCTTTATGACAGATGGAAAGATAAATTACAACTGAAAAGGGTAATTCTTAAAGAGGGGCAGTATGTAGTACCAAGGCAGCATAGGAATCAAATTATTTATCAATGTCATGATGGACATGGTCATCAAGGCATTGATACCAAGTAGAACGGATTAAGAGATTGCGTTGGTGGCCTAATCTCAGTGATGATGTGAGGCATTATGTTGAAAACGGTTTGATTTGTGCACAAACAATCCTGCTAGGTATGAACAAAGGGGGATTATGACATACTCAGCCTATAGAGGGACCTTGGATTAATCTTCATATTGATTACATTCGTCCACTACCACCATGCAAGGGGCCTGGGATGAAGGGGACGGGGGTGGTTTACACGTATGGCCTGGTTATCACTGACGCCAAACCAGATTGAATCATTTCCTGTGTGATCTAATACTGCTAAAGCCAAAGCTTCTACTATTTTGGTGCAACAGGTTTTTACAAGATGCGGGTTACCGGAGAGCATAGAATCAGATCAGGGCACACATTTTATTGGGAGGGTAATGCAAATGGTTATGAAAATGTTTGGAATTACTCAGAAATTCCACATGGCATATCATCCTCAGTCTAATGGGATAGTGGAACAAATGAACTGTACTTTAAAGAGCATGATTAAGAAGATGGTACATCAAAACAATTCTACCTGGGACAACGTTGCCTATTGTTCTAATGATAATATGAAAACTGTTTCTAGTTCCACTGGGTACACACCCAGTATACTAATGACTGGCTGTCCTATGAAAGGCATTGATCATCTGTTGGTGTTAAGTGTTTTAGAACCAGTACTCACGGCTCTTAATCATTAAGAGGTAGTGCAGCAATTGTTTAAGACTGTAGAGACTGCACATATGGCAGCAGCTGTCAAGATGAGACAAAAGAAACAACAGAGCAAGGCCTATTTTGATAGTAAGATCAAGCCAGTTGAGTATGCTGTAGGGCAGAGTGATGCTTCATCTTTACAATCTTGGTGTATTTTTATCTCCTAGATTTTGAGGTCCTCCTGTCGTAGTTGAGAAAGCTAGGCTGTGCTATGAGGAGAGGCTGAATAAACTAGGCTTGTACTCGTTAGAGTTTAGAAGAATGAGGGGAGATCTCATTGAGACGTATAAGATGATGAATGGGATGGATAGGATAGAGGTGGAGAGACTCTTCCCGCTCAAAAAAGACAGTAGGACTAGGGGGCACAGCCTCAAGATAAAGGGGAGGCGGTTTAGAACGGAGTTGAGGAGGAACTTCTTCACTCAAAGGGTGGTGAATCTCTGGAATTCTCTGCCCGTTGAAGTGGTGGAGGCTGCCTCGCTAAATATTTTTAAGAAGCGGGTTGATGGGTTTTTGATAAGAGAAGGGATTAAGGGTTATGGGGAGAGGGCGGGAAAGTGGAACTGAGCCACGACAGATCAGCCATGATCTTATTGAATGGCGGGGCAGGCTCGAGGGGCTAGATGGCCTACTCCTGCTCCTATTTCTTATGTTCTTATGTGTACAAAGTGTTATTAGACACCGGAAAAACTGGTTGGTACCATGTTAACCAATGGAAAATACATAGGGCACAAAATAATCATCAGTATCAAATGACATTGATTTTTTTTCCTTAAGTGATCTAGACTCGAAAAGAAATGGACTCAGAATGTCTTCAATCTCATTCAGAGGAACCTCCTTTAGATACTTCTGTAATAAATAAGGCTAGACTAAAATTATCTGTAGATACTTTGGAGGAATTATGAGCATTGGATACATTGGGGCGGACAGAATTAATAAACACTTTTGATCATGAGGAGATAGAATTTTTTTGGCAAAGGGAAGTCTTGTATCACAAAGTTAGAAGATCTTGAATCAGATGTGGCAGCTACCAATGCTAATGATCAGGAGTCAGTGGTGAGTCAGTGTAAGGGATGACACAGGAATGAACAGCAGTGATTAGTTGGACAGAATGCTTCTGATCAAAATGTTGTTCGAACTAGTGATAGGTATAAAGTGAGCTTCTAGGTAGACAGGTTAAGTTCAAATTAAAAAATGTGTCTCCAGACAAACCTAGCAAGCTTCCTGGCCTTAATAAGTTCCCAAATGATGAAATGAATCTTGATTGCCATGGCCAACATTTCTGAGAGGCCTTGTTACATTTTAACTATTTTGTAGTTTATCTTGACACTCTGCTTCTTATATCATCCAGATTTTCTCTAACTCTTCTTGCATGTGTCTTCTCCAGCTTTGTCTTGTCAATAATTTCCTATTGCTTCTTCTCACCAGAATTGGTCCGACCTTTTCATTATGGACAATTTTGTTATCATCCGATAGAGATCACTCTTTGTAAATGCTCCAAGTGGTAAAACACATCATCTGAAGTAGTTATCAATTTTTCAAATATAAAGGGTAAGGTTCTTCTCTATTTAAAGCAAATTTGTTCCAACAGGGAGATGAATGCATAACTATTTATATTTTAGTTTCTAAATAAGAACAGGAGCTAATATAAACTGTGCATAACAGCAGGTACTACCTCGATCTGTTGCAGGGGAAATAGCTTTTTCCATGGGAATTGTTCTTCTGATTTTGCTGAATGATGTGGAGTTGTCACAATCAGTATCTCACCACACTTCACTAATGAAGGACAACTGGAAGATTTATGGTTTACTCCTCGGAATGCAGCAGTGTGAAGATGAATATTTATGGGTGAATCCAGATGCAATGATTATGTTTGGATGTTAATACATGTTTAAATATGAGTTTGCTATACAGTGATATAATCAAACCCATTGTGCCATGTTTCAGTTTAAAAGAGGTTTAATTATGTTACACACTAACATCTTTTGGTGATAACGGTGTACAATTTACAATGTTATGTAGAACCTATATACTGAGATGGAGATTGGTAGAATTCAAATTCCAATACAAATTCCTGATAAGTATAAACAGGGTGTTTGCAAAGGGGTTCATTATGCAGATAGGGATCATTTTAAGCGTCAAGTACGTTGGCGAGTTAAACCTACCTCTTCAGTACCTTCTTTGGTACATAGTGTACCTGAATTTGAATCTGAATTTTACTTGGCTATCTCATTTCCACCAATGATATATTCTCGTTCTGTGTGTACTCTTGGACCTCAAAATGGTTTAGTAATAATAGATGGACCATAAGACACTAAGTGAATACTTTCAGCAATATATTACTATCAACCTATTACCTGAACATTTGGAGTATGTTAGAACATGTTTAGCTACTGCTTATCAAATTTTCATTCAACTGAAACAAACTGCTAAAACTATTGATCAGGATATCAAGAATATAAAAGGAAATGAGTTGGTGGGATGATTTCTGGAACTAGGATTTCAACATACAAATTCATCCTTCGGTCCAATTAATATCTTATGCTGCAGCATTATTAATCTTGTGTACTTGTTGTATTTAATTGTGCTAACAATAAGGTTTATCAAGTTGGAAGAAAGAGATAATCAAATGATTGAATGAGGAAATATGGTGACATAAGAAAGAATGTCATGTGTGATATCTTAAGTGATGTTTGTAATATAACATCAATAGCGTAACTTGAATTAATTTAGTTGATTGGCTTGAGATTTGAGTTCCACTTGCATACGGACTTGGTCATAATCACATCCCGGACTGAACCATGTTTATTCTGACACTTGGTGAAGTGGGAGGGTCAGAGGGTTTCTTTCTGCTGGACTGGCTGGTCTCACGACTTTGCTTCCAGTCGGCTGATGCTCTTTTGAGCCTGGTGATGCACATTTCCACTGAAATGATCCACAGAGGCTGACGGAAGACATTTATGTTAGCCTAGGTAGTAAATAGTGTTTTTCCTACCACTACAGGCAGATCTGAAATAAATACAGACTTGGTCATGGGTAAGTGATCCATTTTGCCTGTGGCTTCAAAGATCAAGAGAAGGGACTGTGGCTGAATGGTCTGCAGAGAATAAACTTTTAATATGCTGAAAGATCTTCAATCAAGCAGATCATTTTTTTTGGTTAAAGTTGTTTTTTTCACTGTGCTGGGATTTCTTGTGGCCACATGGGCCTGTAACTTACCTTGTGTCCTTTGATATCAGATATAACAGTTTGGCCTTGGCAGCAAGGAATTCTTTACAGTCTTTGAGCCAGTATTCCTTATCTGGACTTTGGAATGTAAACAATATGCACTTAAGGGAGCTGGAGTGACCAATACTACTATTCTGGCTCTATTTGATTGGCCTAATTGAACAATGTAATTGGGGTTTCTGATCAATTTTTTGGCTGGTTACCAAGGAACTTTTGGAGTTTAACACAAAGAGCATGTTTAAAAGGCAGTGTGAAGAACTCGGGGACCAAGCTCACAAGGAGAGACAACACCTGGAAGAGGAGAACAAAGGACTGATTCCATGTGACAAAACACTAGCCAGATTTTAACTCCAAATGGAATCAACCTTAAGCTAAGTAACAGATAGACAGCACTTGGTTTACGCATTGCGAGTATTTAATGGTGCTTACGTAGCTATAAAGAAAATTGTACTTGAAGTCAATTTTGTGCCTTTAATCCTGAGAGGTTAAAACACACAAGTTTGTGCAACAAGTCCCATGAGGAGTGGCACCTTCATCATCATCTGTGACTACCTCAGCTCTTTCATGGATCATTAAGGGATCCAAATCCATGATTCATCCTTGCACCATTTGTGCCATCGACCAATGTTACAGAATGTGTCATACTTTCTGCATGTCAAGTACTGTTCCTGCATCCACTCAGTGATACCAAATATGACTCTCCACAAGGTTGGTCATTCTCCCATGGAGGAGCTTGTGCACTTAAAACCCCAAGACATAGCAGACCATGAGAGAGTGGAGTCCTCCAATCCTATGTTCATGATTCTGCATCGTCTCATTGTAACTCACGTGGATTCCTGAGACTGTGCACTTCCACACAGCTTACCATGCTTATGCCTGCTCTTCAGCTGTCTCTACCTCCAGCACCTCCTCCTGCTCTCTTGTGCAGTGCGATTCATGCTGTTCAATACACCCTGAACTGGACTGAATACTCAGCAAGGTGATTCTATTTCTACTAGTGAGGGATGCACTTGAAAGATGTGATGGTATGGGCTCTGATGCTTCATCTTCTACAGATGTTGCCAATGATATCTCTCTTGCACAATCTCCCCCTCCACAATTGGCCCCGAAGGAGACATAAGAGGGTACATAAGAACTTGTCTCTGTCAGCATATGCTTCCACTGAGTTGAATCATTGTATTGCATTTAATAAATTGGCATGGTGTCTTGGGAGCAGGGATACACTCCACTTCAGCTGGCTATTTGAGATTATTTCACTCTGTTTTTGAAGGATTCCCATTTCTCCTTCAGCAGTTCTTGATGTGTTGCTAACCTTGCTAAATGAAGGGCCATCTCCTCCATGGATATTAACCTTGAAAGCAGGGACACTTCACCATGAAGCAAGTCTGCTCTCGTGTGCTTCTTTCTGCTATAGGTCATGAAAAAGACAGAATGCTAAGACAAAGTTGTCCACCACTACCACTTCCAGTGGAACAATCACACAAGATTTGACAGTTTTAGTGTTGATTTCTTCACAATAGTGCTGGGTTTCTAAGATTTTCTCAGGACTCAGTAATGTACACATTTCTCCTATGTTCAGGAGAATGTGCCCTTATGTCACTCATTTTGAGTTTAAAGTTTATTTATTATGTCACAAGTAGACTTACATTAACAGTGCAATGAAATTGCTGTAAAATTTCCCTAGTCGCCATGCTCTGGGGCCTGCTCGGGTACACTGAGTGAGAATTTAGCAAGGCCAATGCACCTAACCAGCTTATCTTTCAGGCTGTGGGAGAAAGCTGGAGTACCTGGGGAAAATTCATGTAGACATGGGGAGAACATACAAACTCCAGACAGATAGTGACCCGAGCCGGGAATCGCACTTGGGTCTCTGGCACTGTGAGGTAACAGTGCTAACAATTGCACCACCATGCCACCTGATGCTGGGACTACAGACATGGAGGCATCTCATGCGAATGTCACATATGATTCGACAAATTTATCACATTCAAAGTGCTAGAAGTGCTTGTGGCACTAGATTCATATCCTCATCTTAAGACTTTGGCTTGGCTATTCACAATTTGGCCTCACCTCCTTCATTTGGCTGCATGTCTTGCTCCAGCTAATCCAAGAATGTTTCTTCCAGTTGCTATCATTTCCAAAAACACCTGTAGAGGCATTACATAAATCTGGGGCTGCCTCTGGCCAAATGCCAAGAAGAGATACTGTTGTGCTAAGCGAAGTAACATCCTGACCTGGTGCTGGCACGCTGTTTTGCTCTCTTTTCCAGCTCTGGATGAAATAGCTAGCACCATATTGGCATCCAGGTACCCTTTAAATTCAGTCTGCTTTGGTCTAACTGTTACCTACTCCCTACATACACTGCCAATAATTGGGCAACAATCTCAATTTCAGCCCATTGACTGGTCTATTCCTTTAAAATCGTATTGTGCATCTATTACTGACGCAATGCAGGGTTGGGACCTGAAAGATCTTTTTTACCCCCAACCCTGAATTAAAATTCAGCCTTATGTATGTGATGTCGAAGGATGACCAAGAATAGTTCTTGGAAATAAAAGTAGCTTCACCAGAGTAATACAGCAACTTATGCTGATTAATTGTTGATGCAATTGGAGTATTGTTCAAAGTTTAAATGCTTACTTGCAAACACTGATGAATTTCAAGTGTCATAACGTGGTGAAAATTTTTAAAAAGATTTTGTCTCCCATCTGCTTGAATTTAACCTATTCAGAGCTGTTTGTTTTCTTTTGAAATGGGTTCATGAGGGTGAGAAGGTGGACATCTAAAAGTTACAAACACAAGTATTTGCAAACATTTCTGTCTCCTCCATAAAACTATCAAGGCTGAGTATAATTTGTTTGTAACAGTAAATTTGTTTAGGTAAACCGGTAAGTTGCTGTTGAAGCATTTGAGAAGGAAAAGCATCGAAGATTCAAGGTGTTTCATATTTTTGAAAATTGATTCCAGTTTAAATGGTTCCTATAGAAAGTTTTCTGGAGGACAGGAGATGAAATTGAAAATTGGTAAGTCCTATTATGGTGTCAAGAAAAGATACTGTTGTGCTAAGCGAAGTAACATCCCTCATCTTGTAAACCAGATTGCTTTCTGGAATTAGAATAATTTCAGAATGATAGAATTGGTTCAGGGACAATATAGTGGGAGATTTTAAGAGAAGCCCACGAAGCATTTAAGCAGAATTAACAAATGTGTGTTGACTAGGTTACATAAGGGGAAAGAAGAGTAACAGAAACATTTTAGGAATATCATCAAAACATCACTGAAGAGATCAAATATCCTTGCAAAATAATCCTGGCTTATGACTAATCAAAAAGGTTTATTTGGATTGACAGCAAAAACAGACTTAAATTGGGAACATGCTGAGAGAAAACAGAAGCATTGCAGTGAACACACAAAGATCCAAACAACACAGCTTCCTGACCCTTCAAGCTCCACTTACTCTGCATGTGGCATGGTCTCCATATTGCACTGTCATCTCAGAACCTACCAAAACTGAGTGGAAGTGAGTCATCCTCAATCCCAAAGGACACATCATGATTCTACGAATAATCTATCAATATTCAATGGTTAAGTTACCCTTACACTAGGAAAGATTTGCAGGGAAAGCAACAGTTCTTGTATGAGTCACTGTTTGAGAATAAAATTGATGGTCTATTATTTGTACAAATTTGCATAATTCTGTAGCAGATTTATATATAAATGTTTCTACGGACATAATTTTTTGTTCATGGTTATCACGGGTTGGATTACTATTTGAAAAGGAAGATTGTACAGAGGTACAGGGAGAAAGTGGAAGTGCGAAACGAGGTAAAATACTCCTTTGGAGAGTCAGCAGAGATATGATGGCCTGAATGGCTGCCTTCTGTGCTGTCACCCCCTGCAATCCTATGATAACTTGGATTAATTTGATAAATTTATTTACTGGCAATGATCATATTATTGGACAGTATAGCTTCTCCATTTTCAGGCATGAAATGGAACAGTAATACAATTGTGTAAAACATGATTGGAGAAAATGATTGAGGTTTTAAGACAGAAACCAGGGAATTACACTAAAAGGGAATTTTTCCCAAGGTCATTACTGTTGGTGATGACAGGCGAAGTCACTAATGCAGTATGAAGGTTAGGAAAAAATGAGCATAAAATAATCATCAAAAGATATTCATTTGGTAACAATGTATATTCTAATTAAAGTCTGGAAAGTGCTGAGAACAATTAATTGATAGTTTTGTGTCTTTTTCAATGTTGAACAATGAAAAGAAAATGCATTTGATAACTTGCCCACTGTCTGATAGAGACTATGCAGAGGGAGGTGAGCAAAGTTTTCAAGACCCTCTCATCTTTCGAGCCCAGAAATGGCTTGTAACTTATGACAAATATAGTATTGATTCTAGTGTGTGTATATAAATGTGATATGTTGCATGCAAAGCAACTAGCATGAGAAAATTCCTGGCAAAGATGCATTGACAAGCTCAGTTACTTGACAGCAGTGCAACATGAAATGGTTAATGTGACTCAGTGAGGATGTGTTAAAGGATCATCTGTGATTATGGGCAACTTTAATTTGCATATAAATTTGGAGAATCAAATTAGTCAGTACAATAGAGGAATTTCTGGAGTGCGTACAGGATGGTTTTCTGGAGCAACACACTGAGGAACCAACAAGGCAGCAGGCCATATTGGACTGGGTGTTATTCAATGAGAAACGATTAGTTAGCAGTCTAGTTGTGAGAGAATCCTTGGGGATGAATGACCATAATATGGTAGAATTTCTTGTCAAGGTGGATAATGATGCTAGTTGATTCCAAGACCAGGGTCCTGAATCTCAATAAAGGGTAATTATGATAGTATGAGGCATTAATTAAACATGCCTGGGAAACATTACTGAAAAGGAAGGCAGTGGACAAGCAATAGCAAACATTTAAACAATGAATAGGTGAACTCCTAAAGTTGTTTATTCCTGTTTGGCGCAAGGGTGGTAAAGGATTTGTGGCCAAACCATGGCTTACAAGGCAAATTAGAGATAATATCAAATTCAAGGATGAAGCACATAAATTGGTAAGAGAAAGCAATCAGCCTGAGGATTGGGAGCAGTTTAAAATTTAGCAAAGGAGGACCAAGGGATTGATTAAGAAGGGAAAAATACAGTATGAAAGTAAACTTACAAGGAACATAAAAACTTGTTGCAAAAGTTTCTATAGATATGTAAAGAGAAAACGAGTGACAAAAACAAATGAAGGCCCCTCACAGTCAGAAATGGGAGAATTTATAACAGGGAATAAAGAAATGGCTGAGGAATTAAATTTGTACTTTGTTTCAGTCTTCACAAAGGAAGACATTAAGAATGTGCCAGAAAATGCTAAGAGAAACATGCTTCAGTGAGGAGCTGAAGGAAGTCAGCATTAGTGGAGAAATAGCTTGGGGGAAATTGATGGGATTAAAGGTAGATAAATCTCCAGGTCCAGACAGATGATACAAAGATATGTAGAGGGACAAGTAGTACTGAGGAAGTGGGGTAGGGGGATGCAGAAGGACTTGGACAGGTTAGGAGAGTGGGCAAAGAAATGACAGATGGAATACAATATGGAAAAGTTTGAAGTTATATACTTTGGAAAAAGGAATGGTGCCATAGCCCATTTTCTAAATGTGAAAATGCTTAGGAAAGCAGAAACACAAAGGGACTTGGGGTCATCGTTCAAGATTCACTTAAGGTTAAATGCAGGTTCAGTCAGCAGTTAGGAAGGCAAATGCAATGTTAGAGGGCTAGAATACAAGAGCAGGGATGTTCTTCTGGGGCTGTATAAGACTCTGGTCAGACCCCATTTGGAGGATTGTGAGCAGTTCTGGGCTCCAAGGAAAAATGTGCTAGCCTTGGAAGGGGCCCAGGAGGTACACAAGAATGATCCCTGGAATGAAAAACTTGTCATGAGGAATGGTTCAGAACGCTGGGTCTGTACTCGTTGGAATTTAGGAGGAGGAGGGGGGAATCTTATGGAAACTTATAAATACTGTGAGACATGGATAGAGTGGACGCGGGGAGGATGTTTCCACTAATAGGAAAAACTAGAACCAGAGGGCCCAAGCTCAGGCTAAAGGGATGGTCTTTAAAACAGAGATGAGGAGGAACTTATTCAGCCAGAGAATGGTAAATCTGTGGAACTCTTTGCCACAGAAGGCTGTGGAGGCCAGGTCATTGAGTATCTTTAAGACAGAGATAATTAGATTCTTGATTAATAAGGGGATCAGGGGTTATTGGGAAAAGGCAGGAGAATGGGGATGAGAAAAATATCAGCCATAATTGAATGGCAGAGCAGACTTGATGGGCTGAATAGCCTAATTCCGCTCCTACGTCTTATGGTCTTGATAATCCTCACCCCAGAATACTTAAGGAAGTAGCCCTGGAAATAGCAGACCCATTGGTGGTTATTTTCCAAAATTCTCTGGACTCTGGAATAATTCCTACAGATTGGGTGGTAGCTAATGTAAGCCCACTATTCAAAAGGGAGGAAGAGAGAAAACAGGGAACTATATACCAGTGAGCCTAACATTGTTACAGAGAAGTTGCTAGAATATATTATCAAGGATTTCATAACTCAGCATTTGGAGGACAGTGGTATAATCAAGTCAAATTCCACTCCAACTCTTATTTTCAAGTTTGTGGATGAAACCACCGTAGTGGGTCAGATCTTAAACAGTGAGATGGAGTACAGAGAAGAGATGGAGACTATGATAAAATGGTGTGAAGACAATAATCTCTCCCTCAATGTCAGTCAAATAAAGGATAGTCATCAACTTGAGGAAGCACAGTATCTATATCAATTGGGATGAAGTGGAAATGGTTAAGAGCTTCAAGTTTCTAGGTGTCTAAATCACCAAACTGTCCTAGTCCCTCCACACTGACACTATAGTTAAAAAAGCCCACCAAAGCCTCTACTTTCTCAGGAGACAAAGGATATTCAACATGTCTGCTACAACTCTCACCAATTTTTACAGATGCACCATAGAAAGCATGTTTTTCAGGATGTATCACAGCTTCGTATGGCTCCTGCTCCAATCAAGACCGCAAGAAACTACGAAGGGTTGTGAACGTAGCCCAGTCCATCATGCAAACCAGCCTCCCATCCACTGACTCGTCTAGATCTCCCACTGCCTCAGAAAAACAGCCAGCATAATCATGGACCCCATGCATCCTGACATTCTCTCTTCCACCTTCTTCCGTCATGAGAAAGATACAAAAGTCTAAGGTCACGTACCCACCAACTGAAGAACAGCTTCTTCCCTGCTGCCATCAGACTTTTGAACGGACCTACCTTGCATTAAGTTGATCTTTCTCTACAGCCTAGCTATGATTGTATCACTACATTATGCACCCTCTCCCTTCCTCCTCTCCTACGTACTCCATGAATGACCTGCTTTGTTTGTGTACCGTGCAAGAAACAATACTTTTCACTGTATACCAATACATGACAATAATAAATCAAATCAAAAAAAATGCCCACTATTCAGGGATCATCCTTTTTTGCCTACAAGTAATCTTAAGCCTCTGCCTCCTCTACCCTTACCTTCAATGTGTGGTTGGGAATTATCGACGTCTTTGTCTCTAATTTTGAGACCAATCAGCTTCCTCTGCCACTTCCCTCCTTTCCACATGTCCAATGAATGAGTCAATTTTCCTCTTATATTCTCCCCTGCCCTGGTCCCAAACTCACATTTTTCTGTAGTGTCCCCCCTTTCTCCCACTAAGCTCAGCTTATCCTTTGTACACAATAAACTAACTTTCCCCCCAAGCTCGGCTGACTGCCTGAAAAACACGTTACCCACTCCGGTGAACTTGATTGGACTGTTGCATTCAGTTCACTGAGCTTTCATCAGCATATAAACTCTGGATTTTAATAGTGCAAAGGTAGATCTCACCTATCCTCTTCCATCATCATAGGTCACAGCAGGCTGGTTACAGTCTCCGCTGTGTTTGTACCCCTTCTCTGAGTCCTTCTGGAATGTTCTCTGGCATTCAGCCAATGGGGTCGCAGCACACAATGAAGTTAAGACAAGGTCATCCTGGGTTTCCACTTGTTTAGGTGTAATCGAGGTGAACATATCACTTTTCAAGATATAGATCCAGGGAATCTAGTTGAAACTGGGGAATATACAAGCACTGGTCTTTTTCTATTGTTCTGGCTGAGTACTTCTTAATGGTTTTGGGTCATAATATTGTTAAGATCAAACACCTTTGTTCAATATGTAATACAGGTCTGGGCTCCTATTGACTTTTGACCTGTGATAACCTTCTCCACATTCCACCAGAACTTGCTTATGGAAGCTGCATAACTGTGTATTAATTTGCAGTGTCCAATTTTATGTTCAGCCTAGTTGCTTAGGCTGTTAGTCACAATTCTATATAGATACATACTGCACTTAGATGGCGAAAGGAGAGAATGTTTAAAATGCTGATCAAGCAGTTTGCCTTGTCTTCATTGTTATCAAGCTTTGTGAGCACTGTCAGAGCAACACTCATCCAGGTAACTGGAGAGCATTCTATCACAGTTCTGATCTATGCTTTTTCAATGGTAAACAGGCTCTGGGGAGTCAGGAGTATGTTACTCAGCGCGGAATACTCAAGTCTCTGGCCTTCTCTTGTCGTGAAAAGTCCAGTTAGATTTCTGGTCAGTGCTAATCTCCAGGATGCTGCTAGCGGGGGATTCAGCACAGGTAATAGCGTTGATTGTAAAGGGGAGATGCTACAACACGTATCACCTGCAAAAACTCACTAAGCCTCCTCCAGTTTCCACCATAGACTCCCAACAAGGACAGCAGTTATATATGGAAAACATCATCACTTGTGTGGTTCCCTCAAAATCACATACCATTGTGACTTGGAAGAATACTGTTGTTTCTTCATTATCATTGGATAATATCCAAAAACCCCTCTAATAGTCTAATAAGTGTACTTACAACAAAATGCAGCAAGTCAAGATGGCAGTTCTTCATCATCATCATTAGAGGAGTAATTAAGGGTGGGTAATAAATGCTTGCCTTGTAAGTGATGCCGACACCCTGTGAAGGAATCTGGTTGTGGGACTGATTGCCACACCACTTATATGGGCTTCCTTGTTAAATAATAAATTACAACAAACTTCTAACCTTTTCCCAGTTTCTTAAAGATATGTCACAGAATTGGTGCGAGAAAATCATATTTTAGAATCATACTTTATAAAGAAATAAAACCATGGATTCAAAATTTCAGCTTTAACCTCAAATGCAATACTGTAGATTCTAGAGTGAACTTTTGTTAGGCTTGCATGTGCGCTTGTAATTGCGCAAAACTGTACTGAATTAGTCAAAATCAGTGCAAAAGGGTTGATAACTACACAAATTTAAAAAACACAAGCTGCTAAACTCAGTCACAAAGGAAAACCTATGAGAAAACACCACAGATTTTGATTAAAGCAACCCAGATAAGAGTCATTCCTTGTTACAAGAAAGGCCTCAGTCGCACGGCATACATACAAGGTTCCCATTGAATTATGCACAGCTGCAGCTTGTAAATATGTTCTAACAAGCAACAATGGACATAGGAGGACAAGGGGCTGATAAGCTACTGGTTAGAAATATTGCCATCATAATAGCGTCTGGAAGGTATTAAATAGAAAGACATGCTGGATAATATTATAATTAGATGTGCATAAGTTGTAATTGAACAACTTTACCTTCATGTTATACATTCTGTAATCCCAATTGTTAGTAAAGTTTATTGATAACATCTGTGTGTGTACAATTTTGATTGGTAGACGTTAACTGCTTACAGCTGAACCACATGGTATAATTGCCACTGTGCCCTCTTGCTTGCGGAGTCTATGAGCCCTCAATGGCTTGCAGACTTCCTTGCTAAAGATAAAGATCTCAAAATTTAATGTTGTCTGGTCAGTTATATGTGAGGTACACAATAGTTGAATAGCTGTGAAACTCACAAGTGCATAACTGATAATATGTTAAGTGTGTGTGAATTTTTTTCAGAATGTTGTAGAAACAAAGTTGACACCAGATGTTAGGGACTAATTACATGTTCTGATAATTGGTCAATGGGGAGGCATTAACATAATGGTACTGTTGCTGGACTTGTCATTTAGATACTTGGTAATATTCTGGGGACCCAGATTTGAATCCCACCCTGGCAGATGGTGCAATTTGAATTAAATAAAAATCAGAAATTAAAAGTCCAGTGATTGTTGTATAAACACATTTGCTTTACTAACATTCTTCAGGGAAGGAAATCTGATGTTATTAGCTGGTGTGGCACACATATGACTTCATGGTTGTTTCTAATTGCCTTCAGGAAAAATAGCTGGCCCGACCAGTGATGCCCACACCACATGAAGCAACAAAATTGGCTCAAATGGTTTGCACTGCTTGTACAGGAGGGAACAAGCTAACTTGTTTTTGCAGAGTAGGGTCCAATGGAAAGAGTCAGCGCTTCACCAAGATCTGAGAACTAGAGATCTTGACACCATGATAGAATTTTCTTTGGTGCAGACTAAGGACAAGAAAGAGAAGTCAACAAAGATGACTCCGCTCCAGGTTTTCACATGCTCTGTTATCCATAGCTGAAATGGGAAATATAACCTGTTAAGTAATGTTAAATTACTGCCTAAATTTTCTAGGTCATATATTGTGCTTTAACACTTCACTGTGATGCGATTGTCTTGTTGATCTATTTATCTCAAGTTAATTACATTCCAGTTACTGGCTGCCCACATTACCTTGCTATCATATTTACTTTTTTTTTTGTCTGGAAGCCAACATGATTTCAGTGGGCCATTCAGGCCTAGTATGATATTTCCAACAAATACACCAGCTTTGTCGTAGTGGTGGGTTGTTAATCAATGATTTGTATTTATGCATCACTTGTAACTTATAAAAGCATTCCAGGGCGTTTGAAAGGTTCAGCCAGAAACACAAACATGGAAATAAAGTTAAATAAGGTATTAGGAGAGAGAACTAAACCTTTATCAAATAAGTAACTTTTAGGAAAGTGAATTTTAGGGACAGAAGTTGTCTGCAATCCCTACCTGGCTGAGGATACTAGAACCTGGTAGGCTGAAGTATGGGCAGAGGCACATACTAAATAGGTCCAGATAGATTCAATTGAGAGAAAATGCATTTGAATGCTCAATTCGAGGTTGAGATTGCAAGTGGTTTGATTCAGCCACAGATAAGTCAAGGAGGTGGGTGGAACTGGTGACGAGCATGGAAACTGTGTCTGCAAATGGAAGACAATGTTGTCTGTCTTCCACCTATTTAACGCCACGCAGCTCATCGAAGACTGGTGAACAGGTAGTCCGACAAGACAGTGGGCAGCTTGAGTGGAGGTATACTGTAAACTTGTCATTTGCATATATGCATATCCTAGCACCATGCCAGTGGATTTCACCAAAAGGCAACACGTAGCAGTGATTGGGCATTAAGGAGACAATTGACAACATAATTTATCTTTATTCTCAAGGATAATCCTAGGAACTAGGGAGTTTCAGCAAAGATCACAGACCTGCCATGTGAAATAGCAGGGTAGCAAATGAATAAAGGTATTGACTAGGGACCAAACACATCAAAAGTGGAGGTGAGTGAGCAATTCATCAGTGCAGAATCATTGAAGCAAGTAGCAGCAGTGAGCAAAATGAGGAGGTTTCTTCCAGGATAAATATGAAAGTCATATTTTCATGTGGGTTATTAGAAATACGAAAACTGTTCAGACGTCTTGAGAGATTATGGAAGTAGACAGTTGTCAAAAGTAAGCACTCTTGGCTATTAATTCTTGATACCGCTTCAGCAAAATCTGTCTTCCTGCTCTGGCTAAATCAGTATTCTGACATTTTGTAAAATTTTATTGAATAATTGTTACTTGTCCACTTTAAGCAGCACAGCACGACACTGCTTATTGTTTCAGTTCATTTGAGTATGTCAGCGTGTAACCTGGAAAGCACCGACATTTTGTTTTCAAAGAACATTTTCTTAAAAGGTATAAACAAAAGGAATGTTTACAATGGCAAGAAACACCTTTGATTGGGATCAACATTAACAGAAATTTAAATACCTATATTTTCTATAACAGTTTACAGATTAAAACCTTTGGTTAAATTTGTGATCTGGAAAGTGCAAACATTTTGTTTTCAATCGAGGAAATGAAGTTGAGAAAACAAAAGGGTATAAACATAAGAACTGATCGTAAGGTACTCTGATTGGAACAAACATTAGTAGAAATTGAAATATTAATTTTCTATAATTTAGTTATTCGCTTTAAGGTTAATCTATTACATTACAATCACATTTTGAGTAATAGCCTCTTTGCTTGCATGATATTTTTGGAGTCTAACTGACATAAGCCAATACGTTGAAAGATTACGGATACCTAACAGTACTGCTATGTCTGAAATCACAAGATTCAGAATGAAGCTGAGCAACCAGTTTGTAAAAGAAAATCTTGCAAGTGATAACCCTTTGGAATGTTGTTTAATAGCCCTTACTTTTTTTAATTGTCACATTTGTCATTTAACAGAATTACCAGACAATAGTCAATTTTTTTTGTATCACTTGGCATTACAATTGGACTACTCTGCTTCAAATTATTTGTGTTGAGCTATTGAGAACACCTGGGAAGAAGGAATATTCTGTTTTCAAGCCTGAGGCACTGGGTGTAAAAGGTCATTCATAATCAAAAGAATGTTCGCAATAAAAACATAAGATAGGAGCAGGAGACCATTTGGCACTTCAAGCCTGCTCCGCCATTCATCGTGATCATAGCTGATCATCAACTCAATGGCCTAACTGTGCTTTCTCCCAATAAACTTTGATCCCATTCGCCCCAAGTGTTATATCTAGCCACCTCTTGAATACATTCAATGTTTTGGCATCAACTACTTCCTGTGGTAATGAATTCCACAGGTCACCACCCTTGGGGTGAAGAAATGTCTCATCTCCGTCTTAAATGTCCATCCCTAATCCTCAGACTGAGCCTTGGTTCTGGACTCCCCCACCACTGGAACACTCTTCCTGCATCTACCCTGTCTTAGCTGTTAGAATTTTATAAATCTCGGATTCCCCCCCTCATTCATCTGAACTCCACCGAAAACAGTTCTAAGCTAGTCAATCCCTCATACATCAGTCTTGCCATTCCAGGAATCGTGCTGGTAAACCTTTGCTGTGCTCCCCTAAGCAAAAACACCCTTCCTCAGAAAAGGAGACCAAAACTGCACACAATACTCTAGGTGTGGCCTCATTAAGGCCCTGTATAATTGCAACAACTCATCCCTGCTCCTGTATTCAAAACCATTCACAAGGAAGGCCAACATATTGTTTGCCCTCTTCACCACCTGCTGCACCTGCATGCTTACCTTCAGCAACTGGAGCCCAAGGACACCCAGGACCTGCTGCACACTTCCCGCTCCCAATTTACAGCCATTCAGGTAGGAATCTGCCTTCTGGTTTTTGTTTCCAAAGTGAATAACCTCACATTTATCCAAATGATACTGCATCTGCCATTGATTTGCCACTTACCCAACCTATCCAGATCATTCTGAAGGATCTCTGCATCCTCGTCACAGTTCACCCTCCCACCCAACTTGGTATCATCTGCAAACATGAGATGTTACATTTTGTTCCCTTATCCAAATCATTAATATATATTGTGAATAGCTGGGATCCCCAGCACCGATTCCCTGTGGCACCCATTAGTTACCCATTAGCCTGCCAATTTGAAAAGCACCCATTAATTCCTACTCTTTGTTTCCTCTCTGCCATCCAGTTTTCTATCCATCTCAACACACTTTCCCCATCCCATATGCTTTAATGTTGCACGATAATCTTGAGTGGGACTTTGCCAAGCACTTTCTGAAAGTCCAAATATACCACGTCAACTGCCCCCCACCCCCTCGTTAACTTTATTAGTTACATCTTCAAAGAATTCCAATGGATTTTTCGAGTATGATTTTCCCTTCATAAATTCATGCTGTCTCTGTCTGATCCTGCCACTGTTTTCTAAATGCTCGGTTGTTGGTAGATGCACCTGCAGGTGGAGCTATATGTTCAAGTAATTCTTCCAATGCCTGTTTTCTTAATAGCTTATGGATAAATATTTTTTCTGGTGTAAACAATTGATGTCACATGTCCATCACACCATGTAGCTATATTTTTGATTAAGGACCTTTTTCACCTGTTGCATAACATTTGAAATATAATTGATGTAAACCAATAAAGAACGGTTCACATAATAAAATATATTTTAAATATGAATCATTAATGCAGAAACTGGGGTATTAAATTCTCCATAAGGTAATGACTGACTGGATAGACAAATTACGTATTTTCCATTCAGCCAACAAAAACGACTGATTTCCCAGTGTTTTCTTCCTTCAATGCAACAGTAAATAAAAGCCTTCTCCAGTGGTTTTCCACTTGACATGTAGCAGTCAGTGACTAAGGGACAATGTTGCTGATGCTGAAGAAAGCTGTCCACAAAGATTTATTGGGCTTTGTGGCATCAACTTCCCCATTCCGTGACTTTGCATTTAGCACCACTTTTTAGGGATACGTGACAGTCAGCAATAAGCAGCTGGGAAAGCAGATTGAGAAATCCGAACAAGCAGAACAGCAGGGATTAGGTAGTACACACCATAGTTCACTTCTAAATTATTTAGAGAGCAAAAATACATGCATGAGATGGACATTGAAACTAAAATAAATAAACTTTAAAAACGTGAAAGAAAGCTACCTTGTGTTTCAAATCACAAAGGATGAAATGAAACACTGAACATTATTTTTCCTCACACAGTGATACATTCTGGAAACTGAATTTTTGGGTAGTACAGTGGTTAACACATTCCCTGTGTCTGTGTGAAGTGCTATAGTTTCCTCCCACAATCCAAAGATGTGCAGGGCAAAAAGTCCAAAGGGTCGGGCAAGGTGCTCTGGACAGCCAGTACAGACTCAACGGCTCAACAAGCTGCTGGGAAGGGTCAGGATCACCCAGGCCAGCATCCTGCCCAATGTCTAGACTGTGCTGTTGCCCAAGAAAACCAGCCACACCAGCAAGGTGGCACAGCACTGCTGCCTCAGTGCTAGAGACCTGAATTTAATCAGTCTTGGTCATTGTCTCTGCAGAGTGTCCTTGTGTCGGTTTGGGTTTCCTCCCACGTGTGCAGGTTAGTTACTGTGGTCATGCTAAATTCTCCCTTTGTGCACCCAAAGACGCATCAGAGTATGGAATCATAGGATCCCTATAGTGCAGGAGGAGGATATTTGGCCCATCAATTCTACACTGACCACAATCCCATCCAGGCCTTATTCCTGTAATCCCATATAGTTACCTTGCTAATCCCCTGACATTAGGGTCCATTTAGCATGGCCAATCAACCTAACCCATACATCTTTGGACTGTGGTGGGAAACCAGAGCGCATAAACATGGGGAGAATGTGCAAACTCCACACAGACAGTGACTCAAGGCTGGAATCCCCAGCGCTGTGAGGTAGCAGTGCTAGCCAGCCGTGCTGCCCGCAGTAACTTCAGTGCAGTGTTAATGCAAGCCTGCTTGCGACGATAATTAATAAATTTAGTGGTTTACGCCTTAAAGAGGGTGGAAGAACAAGATGAGAGAAAAATAAATTCTGCACCGTGAGATTATTTAGCAGCAACGGCGTGCCGTTTAAAGCAAGGATGGGTCACACATTACCCAGCATATGTTTTTAGCATTTCCAGCTGTCTTTGAGACGAGAGAGAACCAGTGTGTAAAAGGGAGGTCCGATATTCAGGTGCGTCGACTGCATTCGCTGGGGGGAGGGCAGGTCCCCTGGCAGCAAGGTCCGGGTGTTGCCCCGCGCATGTGCGGATGCAACAAGTTGCCGCCGACCGAGGAGACGGTGAACGCCGGCCGTTGTCGCAAATTCGGGGCCACTTTGAAGAAGCTCCAATTTGCACCGCCATCCCCTCCAGGCTTGCACGTGATGGGAGGCGCCTATAGTTCACTGCCTGTGTGTTTCTTTTTTCCATTCCTCCGCCCCAAAATCAGCAGCCCAGCCCGTTGAAGGAGTTTAGCAGTTAAGAGAGAGGAGTAGCAGCTGCTGCAGCAGCGCGCGCTCCTGTGCTGGACAATCCCAGTGAAAGGGGGAGACCGCGAGCGTCTTCAGCCCCAGGGCGATCCAGAACCTTCCAACCGCCACCCTTCCCGGGCTCGGACTCAACTGGCGATCTAGAACCTTCCAACCGCCACCCTCCCCGGACTCGGAGCCAACTCCTCCAGGCTCCTTATGTCCCGCAAAGATAGCGACGCTGAGTACATACTCAGGGACCTGAGCGGAGAGCGGTGGAGCCGACCAGAGGGGCAGCGGGAGGCGTCGGACAAGCTGAGGCGGAACAGAGTGGTCGGTAGTAGTGGCAACGACAACCATCGGCTCTCAGCGGCCATGGCAACAGGCGCTGGTGGCGAGCTGGAGCGGGCCGCCCGGCGACAGTTCCAAGGCGACGACAACCCCCACTTCGTTTATGTCCTGGCCACGTTCGCGGCTCTGGGCGGCTTCCTGTTCGGATACGACACCGGCGTGGTGTCGGGCGCCCTGCTGCTGCTCAAGAAGGAGTTCGCCCTCGACCAGCTGTGGCAGGAGCTGGTGGTGTCCGCCACGGTGGGGGCGGCCGCCCTCTCGGCGCTGGCCGGGGGATTCCTCAACGACTGGTGCGGCCGGAGACCCTGCACCCTGCTGGCTAGCTTCCTCTTCACGGCTGGGGCGGTGGTTATGACGGCGAGCGGCGACCGTTATGGCTTGCTGTCCGGGCGCATCGTAGTGGGATTAGGCATCGGTAAGTGCCGGAATGGGGGGAGGGGGGTGGAAGATCACTTACCGGTGAGGGGGCCGCACAGATGGCGCGCTCTCTTCTCATCCCGATCCGGTAATGAAGTCTCCGGACTGGGGTTTCAGGATGGCGAGGTCCCCGGTTCGCACTCGTTGCCCCCACTGAGCTGCTGGGCGGGGCCTCTGGCCGTTCCGCGGGGAGGGGGGTATCCTAGCGACCCCGCGTGGCGAAGGGGGAGGGGGTGGAGTCACCGCGTTCCTACCCTCCTTCCTTTAAATCAAAACCACCCTCATTGACCAGGGCACTGATGGGCAACTTCAGTCGACATTTTTCTTCAGCGGGCTGCCTCTTTTAGAGCAAAACAAATAAATTGTCCCTGAGTTGAGTTAATTTGACTTGTAAAGTAAAAGGGGCAGCTCCCCAAAAGGAGGGGGAACAACCCAAACAGAACCAAAGTACAAAGGAAACTTAAAACATTAAATCATAATGTGATTATCGGGGTCTATAATGCACCCCTGCAGTGCCCAACTGGCGCGGAAGGTTCAGTGGGCCGCAAGACTGACAGCGGGCAGGCTCACGAACTGTAATCCTTGAATAGGGTTGAACATGTTTCATTAGTGTTTCTTAACTCCTCAAACATTCCTTAATTATCCGTATTATAGCACTATCAATTACAAGTGGTAAAAACAAAATAAACATTTTAGCTCTGATCAGATGTAGATGGCTGGCATGGCTCACTCAGTCACTTAATGCTCGCCAAGTGTTTCTTAACACAAAGAAAATGCCAAGTTACCCATGCTAGTGGAACCACCAACTTCAAGTCGTACAAACAAAATGAACATTTTGGGCTTGGTTGGATGCAGATTGAGTGCACACTCAATGTTGGGTGCGATCAGTATGCTTCTCACTTCACGGTGGGCTTGTTTTACATCCGTGTCACTTCAGTTGTATCGGGGGGAAAAAAAACTATGCAGGTGGAAACCACTGGAATGTCTTAACACCAATGAACATTCGCTTCTCTTCAATGATAGCTCTCAGCATCATATTAATAATATTTAGCTACATGATCTGTAAACATTAAGACAGCCGACAAACTATCTTGTGAACTACGCTCAGAACCCTGATTGCCTGCCTGTAGCGTCCAGAGTAGGTTACCCATCACTGGCCTGGGGGTATCCTCAACCCACATGAATGCTGGCACTCTCAACATTGCCTTTATCTCTAGATTTAACTATTTTAATGCATATGCCAGGCTTTTAGTTTTCTAGCGTCCCTACAGTTGTGATCATTGACATCTATGCCAGTACTTAACTTGCACTACATCCTGTTATTTGTGATTTCATCCTAGTTTTCAAAGTCCCCCAAGGCCTCTCCCCTCCCTAGCTTTGTAATTTCCAGCCCTATACAATCCTCTGCAACATGTCTAATTCTGGTCTCTAACAAATTTTGCCAAACTCATCAAAATCTCTTCCATAGTAACCCCCAAGTCTGCAACCTTCGTAATCAGGACAATGGCAACTTGTGTACAAGAATGCATTCTTTTCCAATTCACTCATCATCCTATCTGAGAAGGATGTCACTGTTCCTTCATAGCTGTTTAGTTAAATCTTGATACTGCTTTGCAAAACAACATTGGGGGTGCACCTTCACTTGGAATGCAATAGCTTTAAGAAGGTAGATCATAATACCAATCTTGAGCCAATCTTGCCAGTGATACCCAACCACATCCTGAGAATCAATCCAAATAATAATTGTCAATTGATATTTACCCAAATAGTCCAATTCGTAGAATTGGCTGCAGAGGCTTTTACCAGATGTTTTAAAGCTACTATCATGACCATATCACTAGGCCAAACTGGTTAGCTGAGACACCAAGTTGGCAACCTGTCTCTGAAATGTAATTAATTTCTGAAATCATGATTGTGAAATAGCATTTTGGTGATAACGCCTGATCTAACTTTCCTTCCTGTGTGGAGATGTTTTATCCACGCTCATAACCTTGCAGCTGAAATCAGGAACTTGGCACATTGATTTTTTTTTAATTAAATGTTCCTATTGTGAATAACAGGATTTTTATTTCCAATATAATTTGATCTTCTATGTCTGTTAGTAAGGAGTGACTGTATACGTTTGCTTACTGCAACATTATTAATGTTATGTTGGTTTATAAATTTGACAATGCTGATTCATGTTTCCCTGTTGTTTTAAGTTTACGCTACTGAAAGTGATGGCAATTATAATGCTATTTGTAAAGCGCTGCCAGCTTGCCTCAGCTGGTAGAATTCTCACATCTGAATACATAAAAAGGTTTAAAGCGAGTGCAGATTACCTGGACAATGGTATGTTGGCCTTCATTGCAAGAGGATTTGAGTATTGGAGCAAGGATGTATTGCAGCTTTACCGGGCTTTGGTGAGACCATACCTGGAGTATTGTGTGCAGTATTGGTCTCCTTCCCTAAGGAAGGATACACTTCCTATAGAGGGAGTGCAGCAAAGCTTCATCAGACTGATTCCTGGGATGGAAGGATGCATTTTGATAGGTGCAGTCCCAGAGGGGGCTATTAAATAAATGGCAGAACCATCAGGAACGTAGAAACAGATCTGGACATGCAGGTCCATAGATTGTTAAAAGTGACAGCACAGGTGGAAAAGGTGGTTAGGAAAGCATATGGCATGTTTGCTTTTGTCGGACGGGGCATCCGAATATAAAAGTTGGCAAATTATGTTACAGTTATATAAAATGTTGGTTAGGCCATATTTGGAATACTGTGCCAAATTCTGGTCACCACACTACCAGAAAGAGTTGGAGGTTTTGGAGACAGTTAATATCCTCCATGTCAGGCAACATCCTGGTAAACCTTTTTTGTACTATGAGAAGAGATTGAATAAACTGGAATTGTTCTCCCTGGAAAGATGGAGGCTGAGGGGCGACTTGCTAGTTTATAAAATTGAGGGGTACAAATAGGACTGTAGGAGAAGGGATAACCAGCCATGGTTATCGAAGGAAATGAAGGAGAGTATTAAATTAAAAGCTGATGCATTCAGAGTGGCTAAAAATAGCGGGCGATTAGAAGATTGGGAAAGATTTAAAAATCAACTAAGAAGGTGATAAAGAAAGGAAAGATAGACTATGAAGCTAAACTAGCACTAAATATAAAAAAGGACAGTAAAAGTTTTTACAAATATATAAAGAGGAGGAGGAGGCTGGCTAGAGTGAATGTTGGACCCTTGGAGGATGAGAGGGGGGATTTAGCAGTGGGTGATGAGAAAATGGCTGAGGCTTTAAATTTTTTTTGCCTCGGTTTTCACAGAGGAGGACACGAATAGTTTGCCGGATATTAAAGAAGGATGGTAGGAGTTGAGGGCCTGAATGCGATTAGTGTCACTAGAGAGGTAGTGCTTGATAGACTAACGGGACTGAAGGTGGCCAAGTCCCCAGGACCGGATGGAATGCATCCCAGGGTTCTGAAAGAAATGGCAGAGGTGATAGCGGGTGCCTTAGTAATTATTTATCAAAATTTGCTGGACTCTGGGGAAGTGCCAAAAGATTGGAAAACGGCTAATGTCACGCTGCTGTTTAAAAAAGGTAGCAGACAGAAGGCTGAGAATGATGGGCCGGTTAGTTTAACGTCTGTAGTTGGTAAAGTGCTAGAATCAGTCATCAAAGAAGAAATGGCGAGGCACCTAGAAAAGAATGGTTTGATCGAGCAGATGCAGCATGGATTCGTGAAGGGGAAGTCGTGTTTGACGAATTTATTGGATTTTTGTGAGGATGTGACTAGTGTGGTAGACAGAGGGGAACTGGTGGATGTGGTGTTTTTAGATTTCCAAAGGGCATTTGATAAGGTGCCTCACAAAAGGTTGCTACAGAAGGTTAGGGTGCATGGAGTTAGGGGTAAGGTGTTAACGTGGATAGAGGATTGGCTGTCTAATAGGAAGCAGAGAGTTGGTATCAATGGATGCTATTCTGGTTGGCAGTTGGTGACTAGTGGAGTGCTGCAGGGATTGGTGCTGGGGCCTCAACTATTTACCATTGGTATAGATGATCTGGAGGAGGGGGCTGAGTGTAGGGTGATGATTTGCTGATGACACGAAGATGAGTGGAAAAGCAAATTGCGTAGAGGGTGTGGAAAGTCTGCAGAGAGATCTGGATAGGCTGAGTGAGGGACCTGGCAGATGGAGTATAATGTTAGTGTGAGGTTATCCACTTTGGTAGAAATAATAGTAGGAGGGATTATTATTTAAAAGGTGAAAAGCTGCAGCATGCTATGGTGCAGAGGGACCTGGGGGGTCCTTGTGCATGAGTCGCAAAAACCCAGTCTGCAGGTGCAGCAGGTGATCAAGAAGGCGAATGGAATGTTGACGTTTATAGCGAGGGGGATAGAATATAAAAGTAGAGAGGTTTTGCTGCAACTGTACAGGGCACTGGTGAGGCCGCAGCTGGAGTACTATGTGCAGTTTTGGTTGCCATACTTGCGCAAGGATATATTGGCCTTGGAGGGAGTGCAGAGGAGGTTCACTAGGCTGATACCGGAGATGAGGGGGTTGGCCTATGAAGAGAGACTAAATAGACTGGGTCTCTACTTGTTGGAGTTTAGAAGGATTCGGGGGGACCTTATAGAGATGTATAAGATAATGAAAGGGATGGCTAGGATAGGAGGAGAGAGATTCTCCCCACTCAAAGGATAGCAGGTCTCGAGGACACAGCCTCAAGATAAGGGGTAGGGGGGGGCAGCTTAGATCAGATTTGAGGAGGAACTTCTTCACTCAAAGGGTGGTGAATCTCTGGAATTCTCTGCCTGTTGAAGTGGTGGAGGCTACCTCGCTAAATATATTTAAGTCACGGGTAGATAGGTTTCTGATGGACAGGGGAATTAAGGGTTATGGGGAGAGAACGGGAAAGTGGAACTGATCCACTTCAGATCAGCCATGATCTTATTGAATGGCGGGGCAGGCTCGAAGGGCTAGATGGCCTACTCCTGCTCCCATTTCTTAAGTCCTTATGTTCTTAAATAGGGTGAACAGTTGGTGGCTTTTCCCCAGGGTAGAAATAATTACAAGGGGTCACAAGTTCAAGATAAGGGGGGACAAGTTCAGGAGTTGTGCGAGGGAAATCTTTTTACACAAAGGGTGGTGGTGGCCTGGAATGCACGGCCAAATGAGGTGGTTGAAGCAGATACGTTAATGACATTTTAAATTTTGAATTGAATTTAGTGAGAGGGAAGAACTGAGGGAGATCAGTAGTCGAGAAATGATGGTGGGAAAATTGATGGAATTGAAGGCAGGTAAATCCCCAGAGCCTGATAATCAACATCTGAGTACTTAAGGAAGTGGCTCTAGAAATAGTGAATGCATTGGTGGTCATCTTCCAGAATTCAATAGACTTGAACAATTGTGCAGATTGGAAGGTAGCTAATGTCACTTCAGTATTCAAAAAGGGAGGTAGTGAGAAAGCGGCATTATAGACCAGTTTGCTTGACATCGGTAGTAGGGAAATTTCTTGAATTCGTTATCAAGCACATTTAGCAGAGCATTTAAAAAGCAGGGGCAGATCAAACTAAAGTCAGCACGGATTTATGCAGGGGAAATCATGCTCAACAAATCTGTTGGAATTCTTTGAAGACGTAACTAGTAGAGTTGACAAGGGGGGACTTTCAGAAAGCATTTGAAATAATACTGCATAGGAGATTATTATGCAAAGTTAGGGCACATGGGATTGGGTGAAGTGTATTGCGATGGATAGAAAACTGGCTGGTGGAGAGAAAAAGAATTGAAATTAATGGTGCTTTTCAAATAGGCAGGCAGTAACTAGTGGAGTTCCACAGGACCCCAGCTTTACACAGTGTATATTAATGATTTGGATGAGGTAACAAAATGTAACCTCTCAAGTTTGCAGATGATACCAAGTTGGGAGGAAGGGTGAACTGTGACAAGGATGCAAAGATCCTTCAATGATCTGGACAGGTTGGGTGAGTAGGCAAATCAATGGCAGATGCAGTATAATTTAGATAAATGTGAGGTTATTCACTTTGGAAGCAAAAACAAGAAGGCAGATTACTACCTGGATGGCTGTAAATTGGGAGAGGGAAGTGTGCAGCAGGACCTGGGTGCCCTGGTGCACCAGTCACTGAAAGTAAGCATGCAAGTGCAGCAGGTGGGAAAGAAGGCAGATGGTTTGTTAGCATTCATAGCGAAAGGTTTGATATACAGGAGTAGAGATGTGTTGTTGCACTTATACAGGGCCTTGGTGAGGCCACACCTAGAGTATTGTGTGCAGTTTTGGTCTCCTCTTCTGAGGAAGGATGTTTTGCTGTACTCTGTCAAGAGTACAGCTGAGGTTTACCAGGCTGAATCCTGGGGACGGCAGGACTGATGATTGAGGAGAGACTGACTAAGTTAGGATTATTTTTGCTGGAATTCAGACGAATGAGGAGGCTCTCATTGAGACACAAATTCTATCAGGACCGGATAGGGTAGATGCAAGGAGGTTGTTCCCAATGGTGGGGGAGTCCAGAACCAGGGGTCATGGTTTTTAGATTCAGGATAGACCATTTAAGACAGATGAGACATTTCTTCACCCAAAGAGTGGTGAGTCTGTAGAATTCATTACTAAAGGAAGTAGTGTTGATGCCAAAACATTGAATGCATTCAAGATATAGCACTTGGGGTGAATGGGATCAAAGGTTATGGGGGAAAAAGCAGGATTCAGCTGTTGAGTTGGACAGCCAACCATGATCATAATGAATGAAGGAACTGGCTTGAAGGGCCACGTGGCCTCTTGCTATCTTTTATGTTTCTATACAAGGGTATGGTGTGATTTTTGTGCGTACACGTGTATTTTGCAAATGTATATTCTCTCCAGTGGCAATCAAGTTTGTCCCTTTGTATACAGTAAGGTTTCAAGACCAGTTAAACTGTATTTTTGGAGAAATCTATTGCAAGCATTAAATGTTAGGCAGAACGCTGAGAGAAGCTCATGACCCTTTTAAATAGTGCTCATACTACGGGAACGTTGATATCCAATTAAACCAGCAGACGGGGCCATGGTTAATGTTTCATCGGATGATTGCCAGCTCCAATAAACCACTCCCTTAGCTCTGCTAAATTGGCAGTCTGAATTATCAGTTCAAGTTCTTGGTGGGACCTGAACCCCAAACCTTTCAACTACAGCTTAAAATTAAATTTTCTGTGCATCATCCTGTGGTATCTTCACTATCAAAGCACACTGTTGCAGCACAGATGCAACAGTGTGCCCTTGGGAATAGTGAAGATGATTGATTTATTGTTGCTTGGCAACATCTGCACCTGTTTTGAAAAATGTATTGCTTAGCTGTTATCAGTTATCCTGTTAGTATTGCAATCCTCCACATCCCCTGTTCAGGCATTACACTTTAAGTTGTAGCTTTTGTTTTAATAGTGTTAGTGATCTTCTGAGGAAATATCAGTGCATTTTGAGACTGTTATAAAATCAACAATCTTTACTAAAATTGAGTTGTCTATTTTCTGTGCAACAGCTCTCGTGATTGCAGTGTGTGCGCGTGATGGAGCTGTACTTGTGTTTGTTATGGCAATTTCTGCTAGCCAACATGGATACAACTAGCACATTTTGCTTAATAAACATTAGCAGATGTTTCATTAATAGGGGGTGAAGAAAACTAACCCCAAACTAGGAAGATGGAAATCAGGCAGATTGACCATTAGCTAGGGCAAAATTTAGATACAAGGAGAGAGTGAATGAGACAGGTTTGAGGAACGAATTGAGCCGAATGAATTAACTAATGAGGTAAATGAAAAGGCAGAATCAAAAAGATAATATGTAGCTGATGGGATGGGGCAAAGCCCTCGAGTTATACAGATAAAAACAAAGGTTCTGAATTTAATGTGCCAACTGAGGTAATGTGGTTTATGGGCATTGACTGAGCTTTCTACTAGTTAACTTTATGATGGATGCAGTTGGCTGCTAGAAGTCATAGAATCAGATTGCTAAAGCATGATATGGTGTTACATGAGGAATAAGGTGAAAAAAAAATCAAGTTGTTATTTTTGATGAATGAATCCTTGAGAATTGCCTTCCAAGAATGATTAGTAAATAGTGGATCGTGAATTGTCTTTAAATGTTAAATGCATTTTGTTCTAAAGATGGGTTTTAAAATTTACACATCAGTTAAATGTTTTACTTCTATCCTTATTCAGATGGATTATTATTTAAATAATAATCCAAGGCTTTTCTCTCCTTTGATGTAGCCAGACCTGCTGAGATTTTCCAGCATTTCCTCAAATATATAGATAATTTACCTTTGAGGGGTTTCCTTTAGATACTGTCAATTATTAAAGGGAATATTCCTTACTTTAGGTTCAACTTTTAAATTTCAGGAGTACATAAGGTCAAGTTTGCACTATTGCTGGGCATACAGTAATATCAATTGATTCATTGATCAATCGCAATCCAAAGCATAGTGCTTGTGAAGCTAAAGTTAAATCAAGTTCTGAAGTGTTGTCCAAGGGTGCCAGTGAAGTTGGTGGGAAAGAATCCCTCAGATCTTTCGAAGCTCGTTGGAATTCAGCAACATATGAATAGAACGGAAAGGATCAAGCGTGACTCCATAAAATGGTCTCGGATTGTATAATTTTATTTTCTTAAAAGGGCTGAGGTATGAGCTGACGTTGCTCTTGGGACTTTATCATGTAAATCTTACTCCCTCAGGACTGAAGTAGTTGAGCTCTTGACGATCAGATTTGAAGGCTGGAAACAGGAGCTCACAGTTGAAGATGTCATTAAAAAATAGAAAATATTGGAGACAACATTTTTTAGTAAGACTGTTTTCATTTTGGTATAATTAGTCATGATACATCAGTAAAAAGGACTGAATGAATTTCCATATGGACAGACATAAGGTGCTTTTTCCATATTACACTCTGTCTGATGTGTTCTTCCCTATTCAAGTCTCTCAATTCTTTTGAAGCCATTTTGCTTTAAAGCCCACATGCTTTAATTTTTCTAATCACTTCTTGTGGGGGACATCAAAAACTTCTGAAAATTCAAGTCTACTTTATCCACTGACTCTGCTTCATCAATTCTGTTTGTGACATTGTAAAATAACCTCCAACAGATTTTCTGAACATGATTTTCTAGTCATAAATTTATATTGACCACACAAAATCAAATAATTATCCAAGTGTCCATCTGTCACATCCTTTTTCATACTCTCTAGTGTTTTCCGTTCTTCTGATGTAGGGCTAACAGTTCTCAAGGCCCCTGTTTTCTCTCTCCTTCCTTTCTGAAATGGTGGAGTGATACTTGCCATCTTCCAACCTGCAGAACCATTCCAGGATCTATAGAATTTCAGGTGATGATCACCAAAATACCATTACCTCCATAGCTATTGCTTTCAACACTAGGTTATCATGTTCCAAGAATTAATCAACTTTTATTAATTTCTTCAACATAACCTTCTTACTAATAGAAATTTCCTTCAATTTCTCATTCTCCTAGTTCCTTGTATCTCTAATTCTGGGAGATTTCATTAAGTAATTGGCTTCTCTGCCATTTAGAGCTTAGAACGATACAGAAGTGTCAGGCCCTTTGGCCCACGATGTGCTGAACATGATGCTAAATTAAACTAATCCCTTCTGCCTGCTCTTGGTCCATGTCCTTCTATTCCTTGTGTATTCATGTGTTTATCAAGAGCCTCTTAAATGCCCCTATCGTATCTGCCTGCACCATCAGCATGTGGTTAAAAAGAAACTTGCACCTTTGAACTTTTCCCCACCTCACCTTTAAGTGTATGGGCCTAGTATTAGACATTTCAACTCTGGTGAAAAGATTCTGACTGTCAACCTAATGTAGGCCTCTCATAATTCTACAGACTTGTATTAAGTCTCCCCTCAGACTCTGCCATTCCAGAGTAAACAACTGTAGTTTGTCCAGCCTCTCCTTTATAGCTCATATCCTGTAATCCAGGCAGCATCCTGGTAAATCTCTTTGCACCTTCTCCAAAGCCTCCACATCCTTCCTGTATTGTGGTGACCAGAATTGAATGTAATACTCTGTGTGACCTAACCAAAGGTTTTATGAAGCTGCGGCATGACATCCTGACTCTTGTACTCAATGCCCTAACAATAAAGACAGGCATGCCATATGCCTTCTATACCACCCTAGCTATTTGTGTGACTTCTTTCAAGAAGCTGTGGACTTGAACCCCGAGATCCCTCTGTTTTCAGTGCTATTCAAGATCCTGCCATTAACTATAGTTATGCCATTAACATTTGGTCTCGCAAATTGCAGCACCTCACACTTGTCCTGATTCAACTCCATTTACCATTTGTGTCCAGATCTGCAGCTGGGCTATTTCCCACTGTATCGTTTAATAACCTTGTATTCTATCCACAATTCCACCTATCTTTGTGTCATCAGCAAACTTACTAACCCACCCATCTACATTTTCATCCCAGTCACTTATGTCACAAACAGCAGAGGTCCCAGAACAGATCCCTGTGGAACACCACAAGTCATGAACTTCCAGCCAGAAAAATACCCTTCCACCACTACTCTGACTTTGAGTAAGACAATTCTGAATCCAAGGTTTGATAAGGTTCACCATGGTAGGCTTCTGCAGAAAATGCAGATGTATGGGATTGAGGGTAATCTAGGAAATTGGATCAGGAATTGGCTGGCAGATAGGAGACAGAGGGTGGTGGTTGATGGTAAATATTCGTCATGGAGTTCAGTTACAAGTGGTGTGCCTCAGGGATCTGTTTTGGGGCCACTGCTGTTTGTAATTTTTATTAATGATCTGGATGAGGGTATAGTTGGGTGGATTAGTAAATTTGCTGATGACACCAAAGTCGGAGGTGTGGTAGATTGTGAGGAAGGGTGTCATAGTTTGCAGGAAGACTTGGACAGGTTGCAGAGCTGGGCTGAGAGGTGGCGGATGGAGTTTAATGCGGAGAAGTGTGAGGTAATTCATTTTGGTAGGAATAACAGATGTGTTGAGTATAGGGCTAACGGGAGGACTTTGAATAGTGTGGATGAACAGAGGGATCTAGGTGTATGTGTACATAGATCTCTGAAAGTTGGGAATCAAGTAGATAGGGTTGTTAAGAAGGCATACGGTGTCTTGGCGTTTATTGGTAGGGGGATTGAATTTAGGAGTCGCAGCGTCATGTTGCAACTGTACACAACTCTGGTGCGGCCGCACTTGGAGTACTGTGTGCAGTTCTGGTCCCCACGTTACAGGAAGGATGTGGAGGCTTTGGAGAGGGTGCAGAGGAGGTTTACCAGGATGTTGCCTGGTATGGAGGGGAGGTCCTATGAGGAGAGACTGAGGGATTTGGGGTTGTTTTCGCTGGAGAGAAGGCGGCTAAGAGGGGATCTTATTGAAACATATAAGATGATTAGAGGTTTAGATAGGGTGGACAGTGATAGCCTTTTTCCTCGGATGGAGAAAGCTAGCATGAGGGGGCATGGCTTTAAATTAAGGGGGGGTAGTTATAGGACGGATGTCAGGGGTAGGTTCTTTACCCAGAGGGTGGTGAGGGATTGGAATGCCCTGCCTGCTGCGGTTGTAAATGCGCCTAGTTTGGGGGTGTTTAAGAGATCCATGGATAGGTTTATGGACGAAAAGGGATTGGTTTAGGTTAGAGGGTCATTGTTTTTTTTAACTGGTCGGCGCAACATCGTGGGCCGAAGGGCCTGTTCTGCGCTGTAATGTTCTATGTTCTGTGTTCTAAGCAGCCAAGTCATTGTAGATCCCATGCACCTGATTCTTCTATATGACGGCATGTGGGACCTTGTCAAAAGCTTTACTAATATCCACGTAGACAACATCCACTGCTCTACCCTCATCGATCACTTTTGTCACCACCTCAAAAGTCAGTGAGTAAGACATGACCTGCCCTGCACAAATCTATGCTGACTTTTCCTCATCAGGCCATGCTTTTCCAAATGTGCATGAATCCTCTCCAATAGCTTCCTGACCATCAATGTGAGACTCACCAGTCTGTGATTTCCTGGATTGTCTCTTTTTTACTTTTCTTGAACAGAGGAGCAACGTGAGCTACTTGCCAGTCCTCCGGGACTTCTGCAGCTAACGAGGATACAAAAATCTTTGTCAGGCTCCCAACAATCTCCTCTTTTGCCTCTCTCAACAATCTGGGGAAGATCTCATTGGGCCTTGGAGACTTACCTGCCTTTAATGCTCTTCAAGAGACCCAACACCACTTCTTTCTTGATCTCAGAATGCCCTAGTACATTAGCATGCTCCACACTAATCTCACTATCCTCCATATTCTTCTTCTTGATGAACATTGAACATTGTACTCATTTAGGATATCCCCCACATCCCCTGCTCCAAGCACAAATTCATTCCTTTGTCCTTAAGTGGTCATACCCTCTCCCTAGTGATCCTCTTGTTTTTAATGTATGTGTAGAATGTCTTGGAATTCTCTTTAACCCAATTTGCCTAGGTCATTTCATAGTGCCTCCTTGATCTTTTAATTCCCTGCTTGAGTTCTTTTCCTGCTTTCTTTATATTCCACATGGGCGCTGTCCAATTTTAGCTTCCAAGCCTTGCATTTACTTTTTCCTTTTAACTAAGTTCACAACGTCCCTGGTAATCCAAGGGTTCCTTACCTTTTTACTCTTATTCTTCCTCCTTACTTGAATATGCTGGTCTTGATCTCTGATCAATCGGTCTTTAAACAACTCCCATATGTCAAATGTGGACTTGCCAGCTGTCAGCTGCTCCCTATTAACTCTTGACCTCCTGCCTAATTATGTTGTACTCTGCCCTCCCTCGATTTAGTACCTTCCTGCAATGTCCTGTTTTTATGCATTTATTGAAATGTCTCTATCTAAGAAAGTAACCAATATTGCATATAGGCCTGATATCATTGTGGTAGAATCAGAGTTATGAATTTATCTTGATGCTTGTAAATACAATCCACTACATCTATAGAAGGTTGTTTACAACAGAATAGTTCAGTTCAACCCATTATATTTCAAAATGCACTCATTGATACTCATTCCCGCAGTACAATTTAATCTCATTAAGTTACAGATGAATGTTCGGTTTATTGGTTCACATTGTTGGTGGTTACTGCAAGCAATTACTTTAGTTTGTGTCTAGTGACAAGATTTTGTTTGTGCTCACTAAACAGTTAAATAATTTGGAGGTAAGATTTATAGATTATTCTTATCTCTAAGTAAATATTGATCTATGATATGACAGAGCACATTGTGTTCGGACTGCGATATATAGAAGTTTATCAATGGTGAGATTAACTTCTGTAAACATGTCTGCAGTGGACAGCTCTGTCTCGAATTTCACTCCAGCTCAGTGTTATTGAGCTGGAGTGAGAGTTAGAGACACTATGACACAAAAGGGGAGGGGTAGCAATATCTGGATTTTTTTTTAAGATCTTATCAGGCATATCGTGACCAATAGTTTTCTGAATGAGGAGAAGCCAGGCTAGTGAGAGAATGAAAATCTACAGAAATTGATCTAGTGATATAAAAACAGTCCCTACCAAAGCATGCCAGAGTCTGGGAACTCTCTGAAACTTACCTCACTTCCTAGCTCTACTAAGCCGGTCCACCATCGATAAGGCGTAAGGCAGGAGTGTAACAAAATATTGTACGCATCTTGATGAGTACATCATTGCCTCTCCTTTAACTCAAACCATCAAGTCCCAGTAGCATCCTAGTAAATCTTTTCTGCACTCTTTCTAGTTTAATAATATCCTTTCTATAATAGGGTGACCAGAATTGTACACAGTATTCCAAGTGTGGCATTCCTAATGTCTTGTACAACTTCAAGATGTCCCAACTCCTGTATTCAATGTTCTGACAATGAAACCAAGCATGCCAAATGCCTTCTTCACCACTCTGCCCCTATGACCCCATTTTCAAGGAGCTATGAATCTGTACCCCTAGGTCTCTTTGTTATAACTTTCCCCAACACTCTGCCATTAACTGACTAGGCCCTGCTTTGATTCAGTCTACCAAAATGCATCACCACATGTTTATCTGGGTTACTGGGTGGCATGGTGGCACAGTGATTAGCATTGCTGCCTCATAGCATCAAGGGCCCAGGTTCAATTTCTGGCTTGGGTCATTGTCTGTGTGAGTTTGCACCTTCTCCCTGTGTCTGTGTGGGTTTCCTCCAGATGCTCGGGTTTCCTCCCACGTCCCAATGATGTGCAGTTCAGGTGGATTGACCATTCTAAATTGCCCCTTATTACCAGGGGGACTAGCTAGGGTAAATGTTGTGGGGATAGGGCTTGGGTGGAATTGGGGTCAGTGCAGAATCAATCAGCCAAATGGCGGCCTCCTGCACTGTAGGATTCTATAATTTTTAACTCCATCTGCCATTCATCAGCCCTTTTGGTCCAGTTGATCAAGATCCAGTTGCAATCCTAGATGACCTTATTTACTGTCCACCATGCCCCCTAAATTCTCATCCAAGTCATTGATATAAATATAACAGTGGACTCAATACCGATCCCTGAGGCACACCACTGGTTTCAGGCCTCCAGTTTGAAAAACTACCCTCTCTTGTGTCAAAGAATAAAGACATAAAGAACAAAAAAATGTACAGCATAGGAATAGGCCCTTCGATCCTCTGTGCCTGCACCGATCATGTTGACTGCCTAAACTAAACTGGTATGCACTTAGTCTGTACCCTTCCATTCCCTTCCTATTCATGTGTTAGTCTAGTTGCCCCTTAAATGCCGCTATCATACTTGCTCCCACCATTCCTCCCCCCAAGCAGCATGTGTGAGGGGGAAAAAAAAATCTTGTATCGCACATCTCTAAACTTCTCCCCACGCACTTTAATTAAACCTATGTCCCCTAGTTCTTGACTTTTCTATCATAAGAAAGCACATCTGACGATCCACACTGTCCATGCCACTCATAATCTCGTAGGCCTCTGTTAGGTCACCCCTCCTCAACCTCCATTGTTCCATTGACAACAAACCGAGTTTATCCAACCTCTCCTCATAGCTAATACTCTCCAGACCTGGCAACATCCTGGTTAACCTTTTCTGTACCTTCTCCAAAGCATCCACATTCTTCTGGTAGTATAGTGACCAGAATTGTACACAGTATTCTAAATGAGACCTAATTAAGGTTCTGTACAGTTGCAGCATGACCTGCCAGTTTTTATACTTCATGTCCTGACCGATGAAGGTAAACATGGTGTTTGCTTTCTTGACTGCCTTATCCCCCTGCATTGCTACTTTCAGTGATCAGTGGACCTGTATGCCCAGATCTCTCTGCCTGTCAATACTCTTAAGGGTTCTACCATTTACTGTATCGTTCCTATATGCATTGGATCTTCCAAAATGCATTATCTCAAGCTAGTCATCGAGCAAATTTTGTATCCAATTGGCTACCTCACCCTGAGATTTAACCTTTTGCAATAACCTACCATGTGATACCTTATCAAAGGCCTTGCTAAAGTCCATGTAGATGGACAATGTTGATTGCACTGCCATCATCTACCTTCTTGGTTACCCCTTCAAAAAAACTCAATCAAATGTATGAAACATAATTTTCACTCACAAAGCCATGCTGACTGCCCCTAATCAGTCCTTGCCCCTCTAAGTGTCTGTAGATCCTGTTTCTCGGAATACCTTCTAACAACTTATCTACTACAGATGTTAGGTTCACTGGACTTCAGTTCCCAGGCTTTTCCCTGCAGCCCCCCTCAAACAATGGCACGATATTTGCTACCTCCAGTCACCTGTGGCTGTCGATGATTCAAATCTCTCTGCTGGGGACCTGCAATTTCCTCCCCTGCCTCTCTCAATATGCCAGGATATATTTTATCAGGTCCCAAGGATTCAAGGTTTATTAGTCACAAGTAAGGCTTACAGTAACACTGCAATGAAGCTACTGTGGAACTCCCTAGTCAACACACTTCAGCGCCTGTTTCGGTTAGTGCACCTAACCAGTGCACCTTTCAGACGGGGACAAAACCAGAACATCCGGAGGAAACCCTGGCAGACAAGGGGAACATGCACACTACCTTTCTTGATGTGCTTTAAGACTTCCAGCACCACCACCTCTGTAATGTGTATTTCTCAAGACATCACTATTTATTTCCCCAAGTTTCTTAACATTTCTCAACAGTAATTACCGAAGAGATATTTATTTAGGATCTCACTCATCTCTTGTGGATCTGCACATAATGACCTTGTTGATCTTTAGGAGGACCTACTCTCTCCCTAGTTACTCTTTTGCCCTTTATGAATTCGTAGAATCTCTTTGGATTCTCCTTTGCCTCATCTGCCAAAGCAATCTTGTCTCCATTTTTTTTTTGCCCTCCTGATTTCTCGTAACTCTGCTCTAACCTTTATACTCTTCAAGGGATCTACATGACCCCAGCTGCCTATGCGTATCATATGTCTCCTTTTTTTGACCAGAGCCTCAATATTCCAAGTCAGCCAGGGTTTCCTACTTCATCAGCCTTGCCTTCACTCAAGAGAGCGTGCTTACCCTGAGCCCTAATTAACACATTTTTAAAAGCCTCTCACTTTCCAGGTGTCCCTTTGCCTGCTGACAGACTCCCCCAATCAACTTTTGAAAGCTCCCGTCTAATACCACCAAAATTGGCCTTGCCCTAATTTAGAATTTTAACTTTTGGGCCAGATCTACCATTCTCCATTGCCATCTTAAGATTTATGGCATTATGTTCACTGGTCCCAAAGTAATCCCTCACTAACACTTCTGGCACCTGCCTTCCTTATTTCCCAGGAGGAGGTCAAGTTTTGCCCCCTATGTAGTCAGGCCATCCACATTAAGAATAAGAAATTCCTCCTGAATAAGCTTAACACATTTCTCTCCATCCAATCCCCAATGCTATGGCTGTCCCAATCAATGTTGGGAAAGTTAAAATCCCCTACTATTACTACCTAGTCTGTATTCTCTTTGCATGTTTGCTTTGCAATTTCCCGCTAACTATTTGGAGGTTTGTAGTATAATCCTATCAGTGATCTCTCCCTTCTTATTTTTCAGTTCTACCCATATAGACTCAGTAGCAATTGAAATGCTTTGACTAGAGGACTAGAATTTAAATGGTTAAAAGCCAGGCTGTGGCTGTACAAAGCCTCGGTTAGCCCACACCTGGATCGTGTTTGGTCAAGGCAGTACACCTTTGGAAGAATATTGACCCTGAAGAAAGAGCAGCACAAATTGACGACATCATAGCTGAGATCAAAGGGTTAAATTTCACAGATGTGGATTTTTCTAAGGAATTAAGGTTGGGGGATGATTTGATGAAAGATTTCAAGACATAGAGAACTATTTCAGGTCTTTGGAGAATCTAATGAAGTAACCTAAAAACAAGTGCCAAATCTTTCGGAAGTAAGTTAGGAAACACTCCCATAAACACAATTATGACAGAAGTTTGGAAATCTCTTTTACAAACTAGAATTGCTATTTACAAAAAGTATTTGGGAATGGTTTATGATGTAACCTCACATAAAATCACTAAATAGTCGAACATGCTTGTGTGGCTGAAAGATCTTTCCCTGCTGCTGCTGTATGATGATTGTTATTGCTCAATTGGTGCTTTTCATATGTTATGTAGCCAAATCAGATTTTTAAGAGTCCTTTTTGATTCAAAAGATTTTGTATTTTAAAAATAAATCTGCAAGCTGGTTAGTGATTTATCCAGCCCACAAAAGATGAGAACTGTAGTTACAAACAATTGTAACATGCAAATTGTGGGAGATTTCCCTATAGTTTGACTATGTTTCAATTCTTGGAGGCTAGAATAAAATTAAAGCAAATGTTCTGCCAACTGTAGTAACTAAATTCACTGGAAGATCACGTATTTAATTCTGAAGGCCAGGAAGATCTACCCTTGCTTTTAGTTCCTTTTGAGGATATCCTAAAACATAGGATTCTATAGTACAGAAGGAGGTAATTTGGTTCATCAAGCCACAATTCCACCCAGGCCCTTTCCCCATAACCCCATGCACTTGCCCTAGCTAGTTCCCCTGACACTAAGGGTTAATTTAACATGGCCGATCCACGTAACCTGCGCATCTTTGGATTGAGAGGGGAAACCGGAGCACCCAGGGGAAACCCATGCGAACACAGGGAAAATGTGCAAACTCCACACAGACAATGACCCAAGCTGGGAATCAAACGCAGGTCCCTGGCATTGAGGCAGCAGTGCTAACCACTTCGTGATCTCTGTGTACCCACTTCCATTTTTCAAAATCAGCACCACCTGAAAAGCAAGTCTTGCAACACTGTTCTCCAGCTGGCCAAACTCTAAAGTGCCTATGGCAGCAGAGCGCTGAGCAGGCCACTGCATATGCGCCAATCTGTCAACACGGGGATCGGCACATGTGCAGTGGCATGGTCCTGCACTGCCTGTCTCCCAGTCGCTGGCCAGCCCTACAACCTTATATCACTGGCCCTCCCCAAGCATTGGCCTCCTGGACATCTCTGGGCCAACACTGATTTTTTTTTGGACTTTGGGACTCTGGAACTTGTGTGAACCAGTATTTAATTTTCCTTTTACTGTAAATCTCTTTTCCTCTATTCTTCCCTTTACTATGTGAATGTAGAGCTGGAAATTGTTGGCCACTTCTTGTGTGTTTTGCATGTGTAACCAAACAAAATAACCTGAGTGTGCTGGGGGGTTGAGTAAAAATTTGATGCAAAACAATCTGTTTACTGACTCTGCTATTTGAACTGATCCACTGCCGTCCATAATAGGAGCCAGAAATAGCTTTGTATAAGCAAGAGTGAATCCAGGCATTTTAAGTCAAAATGAAAAATGGAAATCGTGCACAAATAAAAAGATATGGATGAATCTCTGATATCTACAGGACATAAATATATTCTTGAAATTAAACAGAAATTTAGTGGCCCGAGTGTTTTGGGTTTCATAAGAGCATAGCTGTAATGTTTTAACTATGTTAGGGTTTGTTTTTTTAACAGGAAAAAAAGCCTGGTTTGTACACCATTGATTCAAACTAACTTATAAATAGGTTTTAATGAAAGATGTTCTCTGCTTTGCACAGAATACAAAACTGAAAGTCAAAGATTATTACAGGCAGTGTCTGCAAATACCTAATGTCATCATCAATTTATGTAATTAGCTATTAAAGCCACCTGCAACCCTTTTAAATACATAACATGAGCATGCAACAATAAACTGAAAATAAGTTGTGCATAAAACATCACGAGTTTAACGTGCAGTTTTAGTGTCCCCATTACAGAAAGAAGATGGAAGCCACAGAACATTGTATAAATCATGCTGAAGGATTAGAATACTTGAGCATATTTGCATGATACATTACAGCTATCAACCAAGAATTATTGGCAGCAGCTCCCAAACCTGGAGCCGCCTCCTTTGTTAAGGGCAGCAAGTGTGTGAGCGCATCATTGCATCTATTTTTCTTCTCTAAATCATGCAATATTTTAACTTGAACCCGCATTGCTGTTCCTTCATGGTTACTGCGTCAATCCTACAACTCACTTCCAAGCAACTTTGTGGAAGCACCTTCTCCAGAGTTCAAGCAAATTTTCATCACCACCACCTCTTTTGGTGAGGAAACTCCAATTTACCTGATGAGTGAAAAGAGGGTTTGAGATGCTTTATCTTCCTGAGTTTGGTGCTTTGTGCCAAAAACTTCTTTTGGCCAGCTATCTAAAAAGTGCCTCAACAATGCTCTTGGGCCAGGTGTGAACAAAGCATGGAACTGCCAATCTCTTCAATCAGTCAGGTTGAGGAATTGTTGATTTCCAGTGTAAAAGTTTAATAGTGAAGTGTCAGTTTGACAGTAATTAAGACTGATCCAACCAGTAAAAGCTTGTACCTAAAAGGAAAAGACCTAACCTTTTCTGGCATGTAGTCCATGTTGAGGCGTAAGTTCAGCAACTTCATCATTCAATATGTTTTAATGACGAGTCTAATAATACAATACTGCTTTTGCACAGCTTTTGATGGAGCAGGCCATCTCCACCAGTTTCCTGATTTTCACTTTTAATCAAACATGTATATTCACAGAAGTTGCTGCTGTGTTTGCATTAAGAACAGTGCCCTTTATCCTCATTGGGTCCTAAATTACAAGCTCTAGGTAATGTACTTGGTGGGGGGGGGTGGGGTTTACTCCAAATGGCCACCGAGCCCAAAGTTCCCAAGTATGGATTGTATGACAATTCTAGGATATTCAAATTTCTTTTGAAGAAATTACCTTGCACTGGGAACCATCCAAAAATGTGATTTTATGCTTCAAAAGTTTCCAACTGTTATATTAATGATTACCCAGGAAAAAGTTGGAATTAAGACCGCTTCTAACTTTTGTACTAAACCACCCCCAAATTCCCCCTCAATTTAGGCCCCAGGAGTGAGCTACAATGTAAAGATTAGGCCCGGTCCGAGTTGGAAGGTCAAGTGAGATGGAATCACCTGGATTTCCAGATATTTAATTTCAAATGGAGAGGCCACTCCGTTGGAAGTTACAGTCCAGTATTATTTCTTTGAAATGACTGTGGCTTAACCCTTGTATGTAAAAGATTTATTCTTTGCATGTAATGTCTTCAGTTCTGCATGTTCTTTTTCCCTAGGACTGGCTTCCATGACCGTGACAGTATACATCGCAGAGGCTGCACCTTCCCACCTCCGAGGACGATTAGTTACCATTAACACCCTTTTCATTACTGGAGGACAATTTTTTGCAAGCGTCATTGATGGAGCATTTAGCTACCTTGAAAGAAATGGTTGGAGGTATGTAATGCCAAATCAATTAATGTTATTTATTTTAGGGAGTATTTAAAGGCTTATAATTGAGTGACGTGTACCAGAAAAATCCAATGTGTTTTAATAGTTAAGGTGTTTCAGAAGATGAGTTTTCTTTCTTTCCTAACAGTTAAATACATGTTAATTGGTATACCTGGAATCCAGTATAAAATGAAAGCCATTTAAAATGCATCTTAATAGGACAAATAACCTGTTTTGTTCTCCAGTTTTCCAGTTGAAACATTGGCCTGAATTTTCAGGATAGTGCCTGCCTCCTTGACAGTATATAATCCATCTCAAGTTGAGGATCTAGATGTGTTGTGATGGTGTAGGACTAGTTAGTAGTTGTGGATTAAAGAAAGTAACCAAGTGCTAAACATTTAATTTGCTTTATAGACCTAATTTCTTGCGACAAGTGTGTTAATTAGCTTTTGGGTGTTCTTGGACAAAAGAACAATTGCAAATGGGAATTGATAGGAAAACGTGAACATAGAATATGATGGCGTTTTATTTTTCATTTAAATTTAAAAATGTAATTGTCTACTCGAGGGTCACTGAGTTTTGTTACTAAGATTAATGTGCTTTATTCCCTGCTGGTCAATCTGTTTTGTCTGTCTGTTCTCAGGAGTTGCTTCCACCTTAAATGTCAGGATTTATAATTCTTTCGATCTGAGCCTTTATATCAAATTGATTTTAGGTGCTAGCTTTGGATCAGTGGTAATGTTCTTGCCTCTGAGTCATAACATCATTTATTCAAGCCTCAGTCCAGAAGCATGAGTCCATAATCCAGGCTGGCACTTCAATATAGTGTTGAGAGAATGTTGAAGGCTCTCTTTTGGATGAAACTTTAAACTGAAGATCTGTCTGTCCTTGTGGGTGGATGTAAAAGACCTCAATACTATTCAAAGAGGAGCAGGTGTGTTCTCAATCTGATTTATTATTGTCATGTGTATTAGTATACAGTGAATAATTTCTTGTGCATTATACAGACAAAGCACAATGTATATAGAGAAGGAAAGGAGAGGGTGCAGAATGTAGTGTTACAGTCATAGCTAGGGTGTGGAGAAGATCAACTTAATGAGGTAGGTTCATTCAAGAGTCTGATGGCAGCAGGGAAGAAGCTGTTCATGAGTCAGGTGGTACGTAACCTCAGACTTTTGTGATTTTTTTTTTCCTGATGGAAGAAGGTGGAAGAGAATATATCCAAGTTGCATGGAGTCATTGATTATGCTGGCTATTTTTCTGAAGCAGTGGGAAGTGTAGACAGAATCAGTGGATAGGAGGCTGACTTGCATGATGGACTAGGCTTCAGCTCTTGCCACCCCCACCCCCCAAAAGCACTTTCCATGCCAATCTATGCCAACTTATGCCTGTTATAGCCCCATGCAAACTTAATGTCAACTGATGCTGACTTATGACCCAGGAAGATTTAAAGTGGCTACAAGAGGATTTGTGCAGACAGGGTGGGCAAGAATGTGGCAGATGGAGTGTAGTGTGAAGAAATCTGAGGTAATCCACATTGATGGAAGCAACAGATGTGCAGAATATGTTCTAAATTGTAAGAAATTAGGCTTTATAGATGCACAAAGAAACGTGGGAATCCTTGTCCTCGAGTCACTTAAGACTGGCATGCAGGTGCAGCAAGCCATTAGAAGGGCTAATGGAATGTTGGCCTTTATTACAAATAGATTTGAGCACAGGAGTAGTGTGGTCTTGATTCAATTGTATAGAGCTTTTTTTAATGCCACTGGAGTACTATGTAGTTTCGGTTTATTTGCCACAAAGGAAATGCAATGAAAGTTCACCAGGCTTGTTCCAGGAATGGTGGGACTGTCTTACAAAAAGATTGGGAATTTAGGCCTGTATTCTGTAAAGTTTTGAATAATGATAAGTGATCTCATTAAACCCTCAAAATATTTAAAAGAATAAACAGGGTGGAGTTTGGGGGGAAAAAAGTACTATTCAGCTATTCCAGTGTTTGCTCCCCTTGAGGGACCAGATTATGTTTTTTGCAGTTTGAAACCAGCTTTTATTCAAGCGGACCAGCTTTGCACCATGTGATCTGCCAATTTCCAGAACTAAAGAATATACTGGCAATTATACCTTTAGGCTCTTCTACAAGTAATTAACGTACAACAATCAAAATTGTACACTCATTCAAAAGTAATCCATATCCAATCCCAATTTATAATTCTGATTACTTCATTTGTTTCCCACAGTAGTGTTTAACCAATTACAATTTGCCTGATTAGAATATCCAATCATTAGCATGGGACGTACACGTAGCTACATTATCAATAAATATGTCTATAGACCTTGACTGTCTACCAACCTGGCAGTGAATTATGACTTCTATCAAACCACACTGCTGTTCTGGACTGTTGTACGAAAGCAGTGATGTATATTGTTACAGCTGCCTTGAGGTCAATCAGAGCTCTTTGTTTATTGGTTTTGCAGCTGTAACTTGCAGTACTAAAAGCTTCCCAGGAACTTTGCTGCTCAGTGATTTTTAACCCTTTGAGTAGATGCAGTTAAGATGTTTCTCTTGGTTGAGGAGGCTAGATCAAGGGGGTACAATTTCAAAATAAGGAGGATGCACTGAGATGAGGAGAAATCTTTGTGCATGGAGAATTGTGAATCTTTGAATTCTCTTTCCAGAGAGCTATGGAAGCTGACTTTATGGCATATGTTTAAAGTAGATATTGATTTCTGATTAACAAGAACATAAAAGATAATGTTTGTGTCAAAGGCACTGAGTCTGATCAGCCATGATTGTATTTAATGACATAGCAGGTTTGATGGGCTGACTGGCCAATTCCTGTTTCTACGTTCCACTCGTCATCCCTTTATAAATCTAACCCTAATGCCAACTAGTATTTGCCATAGGTAAATCCCAGCAGCTATGCTGGCATAAAATAAAGTTGTCTTGATGGGATCATTGGTATTAAGATAGCTATGGAAAATGGTAGGTCTAGCCCAAAAGTTAAAATTCTAAATTGGGGCAAGGACGATTTTGATGGTATCAGGCGGAACTTTCAAAAGTTAATTGGGGGAGTCTGGAAGGCAAAAGGATGTCTGATAAGTGGCATGCTTTCAAAAGGGTGTTAAATAGGGTTCAAGGTTAACACGTTCCTCTTGGCGAAGGGCAAGGCCAGCAGAAGTAGGGAACATAAGAACATAAGAAATAGGAGCAGGAGTAGGCCATCTGGCCCTTCGAGCCTGCCCCGCCATTCAATAAGATCATGGCTGATCTGTCGTGGCTCAGTTGCACTTTCCCGCCCTCTCCCCATAACCCTTAATCCCCTCTCTTATCAAAAACCCATCAACCCGCTTCTTAAAAATATTTAGCGAGGCAGCCTCCACCACTTCAACGGGCAGAGAATTCCAGATATTCACCACCCATTGAGTGAAGAAGTTCCTCCTCAACTCCGTTCTAAACCGCCTCCCCTTTATCTTGAGGCTGTGCCCCCTAGTCCTACTGTCTTTTTTGAGCGGGAAGAGTCTCTCCACCTCTACCCTATCCATCCCATTCATCATCTTATACGTCTCAATGAGATCTCCCCTCATTCTTCTAAACTCTAACGAGTACAAGCCTAGTTTATTCAGCCTCTCCTCATAGCTCAATCCCCTCAACTCTGGTATCAGCCTAGTAAACCTCCTCTGCACTCCCTCCAAGGCCAAAATATCCTTGCGCAGGTGCGGTGCCCAAAACTGCACACAGTACTCCAGATGACTAAGATAACACCGGATGACTAAGGATATTGAGGCCTTGGTCAAGAAGATGAAAGAAGCAAGTGACATACATAGGCAGCTGGGATCAAGTGAATCCCTTGAAGAGTATAGGGGGTGTAAGAGTAGCTAAGAGAGAAATCAGGAGGGCAAAAAGGGGATACGAGATTGCCTTAGCTGCCAAAACAAAGGAGAATCCAAAGAGTTTCTACAAATACATAAAGGGCAAAAGAGTAACAAGAGAGAGTAGGGCCTCTTAAGGATCAACAAGGTCATCTATGTGCGTGCGGATCCACAAGAGATGGGTGAGATCCTAAATGAATATTTCTCATCAGTATTTACTGTTGAGAAAAACATGGATGTTAGGGAACTTGGGGAAATAAATCGTGATGTCTTGAGGAGTGTACAAATTACAGAGAAGAAAGTGCTGGAAGTCTTAAAATGCGTCAAGGTTGATAAATTCCCAGGACCTGATGAAGTGTATCCAGGACATTGCGGGAGGCTAGGGAGGAAATTGCAGGTCCCCTAGCCGAGATGTTTGAATCATCAATAGTCAACGGATAAAGTGCCTGAAGATTGGAGAGTGGCAAATGTGCCTTTTGTTTAAAAAGGGCTGCAGGGTAAAGCCTGGGAACTGCAGGCCAATAAGCTGCCTCTGTGGTGGTTAAATTGTTGGAAGATATTTTGAGAGACAGGATCTACAGGCACTTAAAGATTCAAGTACTGATTATGGAGAATCAGCATGGGCTTTGAGAATGAAAAATAATGTCTCAAATTTGATTGAGTTCTTTGAAGGGGTAACCAAGAGGGTAGATGAGGGCAATACAGTTGATGTTGTCTACGTGGACTTTAGCAAGGCCTATAAGAACATAAGAAATAGGAGCAGGAGTAGGCCATCTAGTCCTTCGAGCCTGCCCCGCCATTCAATAAGATCATGGCTGATCTGTCGTGGCTCAGTTCCACATTCCTGCCCTCTCCCCATAACCCTTAATCCCCTCGCTTATCAAAAACCCATCAACCCGCGTCTTAAAAATATTTAGCGAGGTAGCCTCCACCACTTCAACGGGCAGAGAATTCCAGAGATTCACCGCCCTTTGAGTGAAGAAGTTCCTCCTCAACTCCGTTCTAAACCGCCACCCCCCCCCCCCCCCCCCCCCCTTGAGGCTGTACCCCCTAGTCCTACTATCCTTTCTGAGCGGGAAGAGTCTCTCCACCTCTATCCTATCCATCCCATTCATCATCTTATACGTCTCAATGAGATCACCCCTCATTCTTCTCAACTCTAACGAGTACAAGCCTAGTTTATTCAGCCTCTCCTCATAGCTCAACCCCCTCAACTCTGGCATCAGCCTAGTAAACCTCCTCTGCACTCCCTCCAAGGCCAAAATATCCTTGCGTAAGTGCAGCGCCCAAAACTGCACACAGTACTCCAGCTGTGGCCTCACCAATGCCCTATACAGCTACAGCAAGACCTCCCTACTTTTATATTCAATCCCCCTCGCGATGAAGGCCAGCATCCCATTTGCCTTCCTGACCACTTGCTGCACCTGTAGGCTGGGTTTTTGCAACTCATGCACAAGGACCCCGAGGTCCCTCTGCACTGTCGCCTGCTGCAGTTTTTCGCCACGTAAGTAATAATCCTTCCTACCATATTCCTACCAAAGTGGACCACCTCGCACTTGCCAACATTAAATGCCATTTGCCATTTCCTGGCCCATTCGCCCAGCCTATCTAGATCCTTCTGCAGACTCTCCCCACCCTCCGCACAATTTGCCATTCCACCAATCTTGGTGTCATCAGCAAATTTCGACACCCTACACTCGGTTCCCTCCTCCAGATCATCTATATAAATGGTTTGACAAGGTACTGCATGGTAGGTTGTTGCATAAGGTTAAATCTCAGGGCGCAGGGTGAGGTATCTAAATGGATACAAAATTGACAGAAGCCAGAGGTGGTTGTAGAGAGTTGTTTTTCAAACTGGAGGCCTATGACCAGTGGTGTGCCTCGGGCCAGTGCTGGATCCACTTATTTGTCATTTATATTAATGATTTGGATGAGAATATAGGAGGCATGGTTCGTAAGTTTGCACACAACACTAAGATTGGTGGCATAGTAGACAGTGAAGGAAGTTTGAGGCTATTAGGAGAGAATTAGGAAGCATAGGTTGGACTAGGAGACTACAGGGACTGGGAACGTCCGAAATGTGGAGTTTTTTCAAGGAGCAGCTACTGCGAGTCCTTGATATGTATGTCCCTGTCAGGCAAGGAGGAATTGGTAGAGCTAGGGAACCGTGGTGCACTAAAAAAGTTGATTCGTTGGTTAAAAAGAAAAAGGAGGCTTATGTCCGGATGAGACTTGAGGGCTCAGGTAGTGCACTAGAAAGCTTTAGATTGGCTAGGAGGGAGTTGAAGAGTGAATTAAGAAGGGCTAAAAGAGGACATGAGAAGACTTTGGCTGATAGGATTAAGGAGAATCCTAAGGCGTTCTATAGGTATGTTAAGAACAGAAGGTTGGTTAGGGCAAGATTAGGGCCAGTTACAGACGACAGAGGGAAGTTGTGTGTGGAACCGGAAGAGATTGGAGAGGCATTGAACCAATATTTCTCTTCGGTGTTCACGCAGGGGGACATGAATGTAGCTGAGGAGAACACTGGGTTGCAGGGGTGTAAACTAGACAGGATTGCAGTTGATAAGGGGGATGTGCTGGATATTCTTGAGGGTTTGAAAATAGACAAGTCCCCGGTCCGGACGGGATTTACCCTAGGATTCTCTGGGAGGCAAGAGAGGCGATTGCAGAGCCTCTGGCTCTGATCTTCAGGTCGTCGTTGGTCTCGGGTATAGTACCGGAAGATTGGAGGATAGCGAATGTTGTCCCATTGTTTAAGAAGGGGAACAGAGACTTCCCCGGGAATTATAGACCGGTGAGTCTTACTTCTGTTGTGGGCAAGGTTTTAGAAAAAATCATTAGGGATAGGATTTATAGTTATTTAGAGTAATGAATTGATTGGAGACAGTCAGCATGGTTTTGTAGCGGGTAGGTCGTGCCTTACTAACCTTATTGAGTTTTTTGAGAAAGTGACCAAAGAGGTGGATGAGGGAAAGGCAGTTGACGTGGTATATATGGATTTTAGTAAGACGTTTGATAACGTTCACCATGGTAGGCTTCTGCAGAAAATGCAGATGTATGGGATTGAGGGTAATCTAGGAAATTGGATCAGGAATTGGCGAGCAGATAGGAGACAGAGGGTGGTGGTTGATGGTAAATATTCGTCATGGAGTTCAGTTACAAGTGGTGTGCCTCAGGGATCTGTTTTGGGGCCACTGCTGTTTGTAATTTTTATTAATGATCTGGATGAGGGTATAGTTGGGTGGATCAGTAAATTTGCTGATGACACCAAAGTCGGAGGTGTGGTAGATTGTGAGGAAGGGTGTCGTAGTTTGCAAGGTGACTTAGGTTGCAGAGCTGGGCTGAGAGGTGGCGGATGGAGTTTAATGCGGAGAAGTGTGAGGTAATTCATTTTGGTAGGAATAACAGATGTGTCGAGTATAGGGCTAACGGGAGGACTCTGAATAGTGTGGATGAACAGAGGGATCTAGGTGTATGTGTACATAGATCCCTGAAAGTAGGGAATCAAGTAGATAGGGTTGTTAAGAAGGCATACGGTGTCTTGGCGTTTATTGGTAGGGGGATTGAATTTAGGAGTCGCAGCGTCATGTTGCAACTGTACACAACTCTGGTGCGGCCGCACTTGGAGTACTGTGTGCAGTTCTGGTCCCCACGTTACAGGAAGGATGTGGAGGCTTTGGAGAGGGTGCAGAGGAGGTTTACTAGGATGTTGCCTGGTATGGAGGGGAGGTCCTATGAGGAGAGACTGAGGGATTTGGGGTTGTTTTCGCTAGAAAGAAGGCGGCTAAGAGGGGATCTTATTGAAACATATAAGATGTTTAGAGGTTTAGATAGGGTGGACAGTGATAGCCTTTTTCCTCGGATGGAGAAAGCTAGCACGAGGGGGCATGGCTTTAAATTAAGGGGGGGTAGTTATAGGACGGATGTCAGGGGTAAGTTCTTTACCCAGAGGGTGGTGAGGGATTGGAATACCCTGCCTGCTGCAGTTGTAAATGCGCCTAGTTTGGGAGTGTTTAAGAGATCCGTGGATAGGTTTATGGATGAAAAGGGATTGGTTTAGTTTAGAGGGTCATTGTTTTTTAACTGGTCGGCGCAACATTGTGGGCCAAAGGGCCTGTTCTGCGCTGTAATGTTCTATGTTATCTCCAATTGCAATAGGATCTTGATCAATTGGGCCAATGGGCTAATGAATGGCATGTGGTGCTTAATTTAGACAAACATGAGGTGATGCATTTCGGTAGATTGAACCAGTGCAGGACTTACTCAATTAATGGTAAGGTGTTAGGGAGAGTTACAGAACAGAGATTTAGGGGTACAAGTTGATAGTTCCTTGAACGTGGAGGGACAGGTGGACAGAGTGGCGAAGAAGGCATTCAGCATGTTTTGTTTCATCAGTCCAAACATTGAATACAGGAGTTGGAATGTCTTGTTGAAGTTTTGAGACATTGGTAAAGCCACACTTCGAATACTGTGTGCAATTCTGGTCACCCTGTTATAGAAAGGATATTATTAAGCGAGAAAAGACTTACTGGGATGCTACCGGGGCTTGATGAATTCAGTTATAAGGAGAGGCTGGATAGACAGGGACTTTTTTCTCTGGAGCGTAGGCAGTTGACGCATGATCTTCTTGAGCTCTATAAAATAATGAGGGGCACAGATCAGTTAGATAGTCATCTTTTCCCAAAGATAGGAGAGCCTAAAACTAGGGGCCATAGGTTTCAGGTGAGAGGGGGAGAGATAGAAAAGTGTCCAGAGGGGCAATTTTTTCACACACAGGGTGGTGAATGTCTGGAACAAGCTGTCAGAAGTGGTGGTAGAGGCAGGTACAATTTTATCTTTTAAAAAGCATTTAGATAGTTACGTGGGTATGATAGATGTCGAGGGATATGAGCCGAATGCAAGCAATTGGGTTTTTTAAAACAAAGGGAAGCATGGACAAGTTGGGCCGAAGGGCCTGTTTTCATGCTGTAAACCTCTGACTATGTCACTAGTTAAAAAAATTAATTGATTTAAAAAAAAATGCTTTGAAATTGCTTCAACCAACTTGCGAAAACAAACTTCTATAACCACTTGGAGTTGCCTGTCAAACTGCTTACAGTACAGTACTGCTGGTACCCTACTGTGATGATGTAAAGTCAATCATGCAACAAAGTCAATCTTTTTAAAACAGTATGCAAATAAGGTTTGAAGGAAGCTAGAGAGAAAGCAGCCTCAAGGAATGCTATTCCTGTTTTAAGATTGGGGAAGAACCAAGGGTACATAGCTATTTCCAAACCTGCAACCTTTACCATCTAAAACAGTGGTGGGCAACCTGTGGCCTGGGGTCCACATGCAGCCCATTTTGATTGCGGCCCATGAGACATGTTTTTGTTGGCCTTGCCCATGTGCAGGTTGCCGCATTCCATTGAAATGTCTGTGTTTTTTGTCCCTCCTGGTATGACTGAAGTGATGTGCGTATAAAGCAAAGCAAGTGAAGTGAGGTTTGTGCTGATTATACACGACATTGAGAGCAATGCTTTCCCTTTATGTCCAGTGTATAAATTTTTTTAACCATTTGAAGCTAATGACAATTCTATTAATATTTAAAACTTGTGGGATTCTCTGGAGACTAGGTATCACCAAAACTTCAGCTAATACAAAGACTCTCAAAAGCCAGTGTCCCAGTTTAAAGATGTATCTTTAGCCAAAGATCAAAGGGAGTGATAACATTGGTGCGTCCAATGACCCTCTGCAGAGAAGGCTCTAAGCTTTCCAATATAACTAGGGTTATAATGCACGCATTGATCAACTATAAATTTTTCATATGAAATTCTCCGGCCTTTCCTTAGAGATGATTTGATCATAACCAATGTAAATCAATCATTAATAACGCTTGTCACATACTTTAGCAATTGCTAAATTTAGCTATTCTTTGACATCATGGGATTTCATTGGTTTACAGAATCCAGATGCTTGCTAATGCTATTTCCTCTGTTGCCTAGTTATCCCTGATGCTTAGCTACCAAGGTCAAAGTTAAGGTTCCCACCAATTCTTACTAGGTCACTGGCCAAACCAGACAGATATATGTTCTCATCTGAAAAGGGACCTGTCTTATCTAGATAGTATGAACATCTCTATTCATAAGTAACTCTGAGAACCTTACTGCTTGCAACTTTGCTGATAAGAACTTGCACATTCTGAGGTTTCATTGTTCCCAAAGTATGTGGTTCTGTCTGTTCAGGCTTCATCCCATCATCCCTCGCAGCAGCCTGTTCTTGGCAAACATGCACATTACTTTTAAAAAAAATATAGTCAATACATTTAAAATATCAAAATACATGTTTAAATCAGAAATGCTTATCTCATTCTTATGTGCCTTTATGCAGACAGTTTCCCTGTTAAACTGTTAGTCTGATCTGAGGTCTTTTTACTTATTGCTAGTATTTTATTAGTGACTTAAATCCCTGACTATTTGAAATTTCTCTAACCTGCTAGGATTTTCTCCCCCAACACCCTGTATTTATTCTTACTCATGTGGTTATGGTTTGTGAATATACCTGATTTCAATCTTGCAGCCCACTGTGATGATGGAGGGCAACCTGAGCTTCATAACATTACACTTGCTTGGTTCTGCTGCTATCAGTCTGATATATTCATCACTTATGTCTCCTTTGCCTTATCACATTCCTTGTTTATATACTCCAACTTGGTGAAATTATTTGCATACATGGCTGACTATCTTCCACAGATAGCAACTGTACTCAGCTGTTTATGATGGCTTATCTGACACGTTGTGGCTGAACTTGAACTTTCTTTCAAATGAACATTGACAATGCTGAAGAAATTATGCCAAACTCTACCTGCATTCAGTTCTAGCTGAAACAATGTTGCAGAACTGTAACATACTGACTCTTGGTTTTAAATCTCATCCTGACAACATTGACTATCTACACCACAGATGGCAGCAGTTTAAGACGTGTTTTGAAGAAACTTTTGTAATTGAGAGCAGCGAAGTATTGGAACTTATGGATACCATTCTAAATGCAGGACCAAAGTAGCTGATAGCATTAATGATGTCTCAAGGGCAATTATGATTTGTAATAAAATACTGGCATTGCCAGTGATGCTCATATCCCATGAACGAATAAGAAAAATCCATCATTAAGACACTTTGCACTGCCTCCCTTATCACAATTAATATGGGCTGATTGGAATTTTCAGAAACTTGTCTATATTTTGCTTTAAAATTAAATACTTAAGAGTACAACATTGGGATTAAAGTATTAAAATACATCACTAGTGTGATAACAGCTGTTTGGAGAGTTTCTGATTGGATTTTCTAAAATCATAAACTATAAATGCATAAGTAGGAACACTAAAGATGAAAATTCTGCTTGTACTGTTGTATTGTTTGCAAAAACAGTTCTTTATGACTCTGCTGGATCATTAAGCTTTACATACATATGACCTTGTTGAAGATTCATTTACTTCCATTTGTCTTATTTGTTCAATATAAAAGTGACAACCTGGGCATAGTAAAAGTCTGTCAAAATGCCATCGTAACTTGTTCAGTTCTTTCACTTCCTTTTGGTTTATGAGTCCGTAGCTACTATTTTGTTCACTTCCATTGACTCCTTGGATATGATTTTGAGGTTGACATAGGTACAAGAACAGAGACAGACAGGCATAAAATTTCTTGACCCTGAAGCTTAAACCTAAAGGGAAGAGCCTCCTTAGTAATTCCAATAGCATTGTAAGTAATGCTTGCAACTTTCTTTGACTGGTACCTTCTGCTGCGTCAGCTGTTTCAGTTCTGCATTTAAAACTGTCTCCGAACCTTGCTTCTTGCCCGATTTTTTTTTTTAAAACGTTCCTTTACAACCATCAGTTCAACCATCTCCGTGGTTACCCTTTCTAATTTCTCCACAGTATCCATTTTTTTCTATGTGGAAAATTAAATTGCTTAGTATGCATGTTATCAGTGTGACTGTATACCAGAGTGGTTGATGTGGAGAGTTCACCAAAATAGAAATGAAACTGTTCTCACAATTCTAATTCCCAGTCGTGATGGTGTGTTTCATGGCTTTGAGTAGACCAGATAAAGACAAGATTCCAAGCAGTGATTATTATGCCTTCACTTGCCCTCGATTAATTCCTGTCCCCATTGGGAGATATCCCAGCCAGTCCTCTTCCTAATAGGAGGAAAATCATGATAACACACAAAGGTGACAATCATGTATAACTATCATGTGATTCTCTCTCATCTTGATTGCTCTCCTCATGACATCTAGTAGTAACTATCTGTCAAGATTCCAAAAGATTACGATTAACCCTGCTGGCATAGTGCTCATCACAAAATTTTCACTAATCTGGAAATAAAAAGTAATGCATTACAATATAGAAGGAAAAGTTTTCACTTGTTTTAACAGTTGCTGCATCTATATATAACTACCTGAATACATTTAATTGTCACATGTATTGCTTTTGTGGATGAGAATTTTTCATTATCTGGTGAGTGCAGATTCATGATTTGGGAGGGCAGGGTGGCAGTGTTTTGCACTGCTGCCTTAGCACACTATCTGTTAACCCCCACGACTTGCCTGAACTTGCAACGTCTCACTCACTTGCCTGCCTGGAGACAATACACATCACTTTAACCTATGCTTATTGCTATCTCCACTCGCATTGTTTGTACCTTTAAGATTTGAATAGCAGATCAGCTGTGTAAAGACTCGTGTTCTCATCAGTATTCTGTAAACTGTATGTGCCTTTATATGCCATGTTTCTGATCAGAACTCTGCACTCACCTGACGAAGAACAGTGTTCCGAAAGCTTGTGGCGTTCGCTATCAAACTTGTTAAACTTTAACCTGGTGTTGTGAGACTTCTTACTGTGTTTAGCAACAGGGACCAGGGTTTAATACTGGCCTTGAGTGACTGTCTGTGTGGAGTTTGCAAATTCTCCCCATGTCTGTGTGGGTTTCCTCCAGGAGCTCCAGTTTCCTTCCCCTGTCCAATGAAGTGCAGATTGTGTGGATTGGCCAAGCTGAATTGTCCTTCAGTGTCCCAAGATGTGTAGGTTGGGTGGATTAGCCATGGTAAAATGTGCAGGGTAATGGGTATAGGGTGAAGGGAAGGGCTTGGATGGGATGTTCTTTCAGATAGTTGGTGCAGACTTGATGGACTGAATGGTCACTTTCTTCATTCCAAAAATTCCATGGTTCTATTAGTATACTGAAACAAATTTGCTATATGGTGTGTAATGAGTAGTGCACGAGTCTTCAACATTAGAATAGTTTTTTTTCATGATCTTAAAAGTAGTTGGCCACGACTCCTCTTAGCTGCACCTTAGTGACATGAAGTGAACCCACTTGCCTTGGCATTGACATCCTTATCGGTGGAGTTCTCAAGTTTAATGACTTTCGGAAATATTTTTGCGAATATTACTACGGCACACAGCAGAATTTTCAACTTCAGTCGTGTTCCTGCTTATGCATTTATTGTTTGTGATCTGATTCTCTAAAATCATAAATTCTTCAAAGAGCTGTTATCACAGTAGTGATGTATTTAATACTGAATCCCAATATTGTATTCTTAAATATTTAATTTTAAAGCCAAATATAGACCAGTTACTGAAAATTTCAGTCAGCCCATATTAATGGCTTCCCACTGAAAGTTGTTATTAGGGGCAAATCCTAGATGTAAGAAATGGTCATTTTTATCTTTGCTTCAACTGTGAACTATATAAAAATATTGATGTGAAAGGCAGTATACACCGAGTATCATGAAATCATAATGCATAATGGCTCCAGAAATATAGACCTAGGATATGTGATATTTGAAAAGGTTTTGTCACATGCATCTGACCTTTTCAGAATAATTCCTGCCCTTTAATAAGTGTATAGGGATTTGAAATGCTGCTGTGATTGACATGACATTTATGCAGCTTTTTCAAATAAATACAGCATGCTCTAATTTACGATCCAGAAGTTTCTATCTGGTAAATATGCTGTTAGCATTAATAATTAGTTCATTTTTTAAATTAATATCTCAAATTATGCACTGGCCTGATATGGTCTGGTGGGAATCAACCTGGAAATACAGGAAAAGTGGGGATTCAGCTGAATTTAATGGAGGAATTAATTTAAATTGACTAAGTTCAATTGCTGCCAACTGAGAGCCTGTTGGTTCAGACTGATTATGTGGAGAGTTCCTGGAGAGCACGAGGATGGAGTCTGCTTGGGAAAAGGATTTCTGCTTCTCTTGGCCCACAAGCAGTGCCGTAAAAGCATTGATCTGGTGGACCTGCAGAGATACAATAATGGTGGAGTATAATCATTTTGATTTGAAATTCATGCATTGACTTTTGTCATTATGTACAAAATTTGAAGTTTGAAATAGTAGTGAATTTTGAAATTACCAGTGGGAGACTTGAATGCTGAGGGCATGAGATTTATTCCAAGAGAATGTCAGAATTCTTCCACCCCAATCTTCCATGACTTTCAAACTTGCTGAAATTGAATGTCAATCTAATAACATTTCAATTTAACTAAAACTCATGATTGTTCTGAACCTGTTACCCAAACAAATTTCAATCCCTTTCAACTTTACAAATATTGAAACAGTAAAACAACTGTCTTCATTTCTGGTATCTTTCTTCTCGTCTTAAAAGGTGCGTCCAGCTTTTGGCAAAAAACCTTCATACAAATCAAGGCAGTATAGACTGCGTTTCGTGAAATTATGATGCATAATGGCTCCAGAAACATAGACCTAGGATGTGTGATATTTGAAAAGGTTTTGTCACGTGCATCTGACCTTCTGAGCAATATTGTTCCTTTTAAAAGTTTGTTTGGAATTTGACAAGTCTCTTGATTTCAATGCGAGTCAAATTTTGGAGTAAAAAGTGTTGTATTATTTGGTACTTTGAATCGAACCATGTAAATAATCTTGGAAATTAAGAATTTAGTGCTCTAAATTCATCTGGAATAAGATGATAACTTGAGTTAGAAACTAAATAAATAAACCTATTGTCAAGGACTTGTCTGTCTTTTGTTAGCTTCAATGTGTCACACTCAACCTGCTTTCTTCCTGCTCACTCAAAGCGGTGGTCTAAAGAGTATTCAACTTCCACAATGATAAATAGAAACTTGAATTTTTTTTAAGAAAATAGCCACTCTGGAAGTTTGGAGTCACTGAGTAAAACTGCATGGAAAGAGTTTGTTTTCAGAGATACAAAAGTCTTTTTTATGTCGAGCCTTTATCTATAATAGAAAATGCTGGAAATACTCTAAATTGGTCAGAAGGGTCATTTGATCTGAAATATTTTATTTCTGTCTGTTCAAAAATGTTAACTGTTAAAGTAGAACATTTTAGCCAGCATCAACTTGCCTGAAGAGAAAAATAAATTTAGGCTTTAAACTAATTGGGTGGGGGAAATTACAAAATCTAAAGTAAAGGAGAGGATACGTGTGCAGTTAAATGTTAAGGATGTTCCACTAATGAGTAGGGGGCATGAGAGAGGTTATAGCATTTCTACAAATAAGGTCCAGATAAAGGCAAGTATAAAGACACTTTACCTGAATGTTCCGAATGCTTCGTGCAAAGTGAATGAGCTGATGGCGCATATCAGCAGAAATGGGTATGATCTCGTGGCCATTACAGAAACGTGGTTGCAGGGTGTCAGGGACTGGGAGCTGAATGTCCAGGGGTATCAGGTGTTTAGGAAGGATAGACAGGAGGAAAAAGGGGGTGGGGTAGCTCTGTTAATTAAGGATAATATCAGGGCGGTAGTAAGGGAAGGTATAGGCTCCAAAGAGCAAAGCGTGGAATCATTGTGGGTGGAGATAAGGAATAGTAAGGGGAGGAAGATGATGGTGGATGTGGTCTGTAGGTCCCCAAATAATAACTTAGCCCGCCCCACCTCTATAAACAAGCAAATAATTGATGCGTGCAGAAATGGAACGGTGATAATTATGGGGGATTTTAATCTGCATATTGATTGGATGACCCAAGTCGGACGCAGTGGGCTTGAGGAAGAGTTCTTGGAATACTGTCGGGATAGTTTCCTTGAACAGTATGTAACGGAACCTACGAGGGAGAGAGCTATCTTAAATCTGGTGCTGTGTAACGAGGCAGGTAGAATTAGAGATCTTCTTGAGGGATCTTCTTGGGACGAGTGATTATAGTATGATTTGAATTTCTGATGCAGATGGAGGATGAGAAAGTAGGGTCCCGAACATGTGTCCTCTGAACAGAGGGGAGTACGATAGGATGAGAACAGAATTGGCGAATGTAGATTGGGTGGTAGGACGGCTGAGGAACAGAGGAGGATTTTTAAGGAGATATTTTGGCTGAGTACCAGAAAGATGGTAAGGAAGGACTGTAGGAGAAGGGATACCAGCCGTGATTATCGATGGAAATGAAGGAGAGTATTAAATTAAAAACTAATGCATTCAGAGTGACTAAAAATAGTGGGCGATTAGAAGATTGGGAAAGATTTAAAAATCAACAAAGAACGACTAAGAAGGTGATAATGAAAGGAAAGATAGACTATGAAGCTAAACTGGCTCTAAATATAAAAAATGACAGTAAAAGCTTTTACAAATATATAAAGAGGAGGAGACTGGCTGGAGTGAATGTTGGAGCCTTAAAGGATGAGAGGGGGGATTTAGCGGTGGGTGATGAGGAAATGGCTGAGGCTTTAAATAAGTTTTTTTGCCTCGGTTTTCACAGAGGAGGACACGAATAGTTTGCCGGATATTAAAGATAGAAGGATGGTAGGAGTTGAGGGTATGAATGCGATTACTGTCACTAGAGAGGTAGTGCTTGATAGACTAACGGGACTGAAGGTGGATAAGTCCCCAGGATGGAATACGTCCCAGGGTTCTGAAAGAAATGGCAGAGGTGATAGTGGATGCCTTAGTAATTATTTATCAAAATTCGCTGGACTCCAGGGAAGTGCCAAAAGATTGGAAAACAGCTAATGTTACGCCGCTGTTTAAAAAAGGTAGCAGACAAAAGGCAGGGAATGATAGGCTGGTTAGTTTAATGTCTGTAGTTGGAAAAATGCTTGAATCAGTCATCAAAGAAAAAAATAGCGAGGTACCTGTGGATGTGGTGTTTTTAGATTTCCAAAAGGCATTTGATAAGGTGCCTCACAAAAGGTTGCTACAGAAGGTTAGGGTGCATGGAGTTGGGGGTAAGGTGTTAACGTGGATAGAGGATTGGCTGCCTAATAGGAAGCAGAGAGTTGGTATCAATGGGTGCTATTCTGGTTGGCAGTTGGTGACTAGTGGAGTGCTGCAGGGATTGGTGCTGGGGCCTCAACGTTTTACCATTTATATAGATGGTCTGGAGGAGGGGGCTGAGTGTAGGGTGACGAAATTTGCTGATGACACAAATGAGTGGAAAAGCAAATTGCATAGAGGGTGTGGAAAGTCTGCAGAGAGATCTGGATAGGCTGAGCGAGGGACCTGGCAGATGGAGTATAATGTTAGTAAGTGTGAGGTTATCCACTTTGGTAGAAATAATAGGAGGGATTATTATTTAAAAGGCGAAAAGCTGCAGCATGCTACAGTGCGGAGGGACCTGGGGGTCCTTGTGTACGTCTAGCAAAAATCCAGTCTGCAGGTGATCAAGAAGGCAAATGGAATGCTGGCCTTTATAGCAAGGGGGATAAAATACAAAAGTAGGGAGATCTTGCTGCAACTGTAGAGGACACTGGTGAGGCCGCAGCTGGAGTACTGTGTGCTGTTTTGGTCGCCGCACTTGCAGAAGGATATATTGGCCTTGGAGGGAGTACAGAGAAGGTTCACTAGGCTGATACCAGAGATGAGGGGGTTAGCCTGTGAAGAGAGACTAAATGGACTGGGTCTGTACTCGTTGGAGTTTAGAAGGCTGAGGGGGGATCTTATAGAGACGTATAAGATAATGAAGCAGATAGAGTAGAGGTAGAGAGATTCTTCCTGCTTAAAAAGGATAGCAGGACTAGGGGGCACAGCCTCAAGATAAGGGTGGGGGGGATGCAGTTTAGATCGGAGTTGAGGAGGAACTTCTTCTTTTAAAGGCTGGTGAATCTCTGGAATTCTCTGCACGTTGAAGTGGTGGAGGCTGAATATATTTAAGTCACGGGTAGATAGGTTTCTGATAGACAGGGGAATTAAGGGTTATGGGGAGAAAGCGGGAAAGTGGAACTTATCCACTTCAGATCAGCCATGATGTTATTGAATGGCAGGGCAGGCTCGAAGGGCTAGGTGGCCTACTCCTCCTATCTCTTATGTTCACTGTGTTAGAGTAAAATCCCACATTGAAGTGGAAACCATAATTCTGTTACATTGTGTTGTCCAATGACCCTAGCCTACAAATGCACACCATCTCGAACAATTGAGTATTGTAACCTTACAGACTCATTTTAGCAAGTATGTCAAAGCTTTTGAAAAGGTGCTTCGCTGTTTAGATCACACCCAATCGTTGAGATTTTTTTCATAAAGCTTGCATAGAGACCAAATGTAGTGAGGCTGGGGTGAGAATGAGATGGAGTTGTTGCAGCAAGCGATGTATATCAGGCGCTTGCAAACAAGAGATTTGGCAAAATGGTCACCTGATCTTTGACTTCATTCTGCACACTCTCGCTTCCTCCTTTATGAACAGTATGTTTTGTCTTATAGCGCGCAAGAAACAATAGTTTTCACTTTGTTAATACATGTGACAATAATAAATCAAATCAAATTCTAAATAAGAAGACAACCTCATCGTGTAGCAAATGCAAAGCATTAAATTGGAGATAGAACATACAAACTGTTTGAGAACTTAACTTATTCTAAAATGATAGGGTCTGTTGGTTGATGTCAAGATGGGGTTTAGCTGTATTGTACAACTTGCTATTGCTCATTTAGCAACATCTGCAAAAACTTTATGCTTGGATGAAGTATTGAGGATATTGAATTCTACAATACCACTACTTCTTTTTGCCTTAAAGAAGTGGGAGAAAATTGTCCATTGAAGATGAATTTGGGAATAGAACGATCGTGCTTTTTCAGCAGCGCCATTGATATGGCTTTTGCTTTTCTTTCCTCCTTTGCCCCATGTCCTTGTATACCATAGCTGTACTTAATTAGATTCTCCGTTTTCTTTCCTCAGCACATTAAACCTGATCTCTCTAGAAGTGAGGAAAAATATTCTTGCTATTTCCTCCTTTTAATTCATTGAGCTGTCCTTTAGTAATTAAGTCACTTTTGTACATTAAATGCTCCCCACTCAAGTGAGGAGATGATGGATTTTTATTCTATCCTGAAGATCTTAACCCTCCCTAATGCTTTCTTCCTGTCCTTCAAAATTGCACTCATCACTTGTCCACCTACATAACTGTCTTTCACTAAACTCCCATTGCACTTGCTTGAAACCTAATATATCTTTTATTTTTCGCAGTTCTGATCAGCCATTAACTGTTTCTCTCTTCACACATGCTGCCAGATCTGTTGAGTAGTTCCACCATTTTCTGTTTATATTTTCCTTATTGCATAAAACACAAATCGGAGCAGGTAAAAGTCATATGGCCTGTTGATCCTGCTGTACCATTTGATATGATCTTGACTTTTGATTTCAATTTTACTTTCTTACACCCTTCCTATATCTTTTGATTTCCTGATACCAAAAAAATTCTGTCTCTCTCAACCTTAAAGTTGGTTTATGATGGAGCTACCATACCCCACTGGGATAGAAAATTTCAGAGACTCTCATTACTTTGAGTCAAGAAATACATACTCATTGCACTCCTATATAATCAATTTTTTAACCTAAGAATGTGCCTCCTTTCTCTAGATTCCCCAGCTAGGAAAATAACATCTTAATGTCTACCTTATAAAGCCCCTTCACCTTGAATATTTTAACTCGATCACCTCATTCTTTTAAAATCCAGAGAATATGTAGACCCAATTTAAGTCACTCAGAGCATAACCCTCATTCAGGGGACCATTTTGGTGAATTAGTACTGTCTCTAATGCAAGTATACCCTTTCTTAAATATGGAGACTGAAACTGTGCCGTTTTCCACGTGTAGTCTCATCAAAGTCCTATGCAATTGCAGCAAAACTTCTTTATTCTTGTACTTCAATGCCCTTGCAATAATGACTAACATTCCATTTGCTTTCTTAATTGCATGCGGCATTTGCATTCTATCTTTGTGGTCCTTCTCTATATTTCAAGATTAATGGTTTTTAAAACTGTTCTGCTTTTTCAGTCTTGTGACCAAAATAAGTGACTTCGCACTTTCCCATATTATGCTTCATCTACCTTGTTGCTCACTGACTTAGCTTATATATACAAATATATCTATTTTTCTTTGAAGCATCTTTGTGTCAGCCACGCTGCTTAGTTTTCCACATAACTTTGTATCGTCTACAAATTTAGATACGTTATTCTCTATCACTTCATCTAAGTCATAAATATAGAGTGGAACTTTTTTGCCAGCATGCTTTTCTGCTCCCACGAAAGTCAATGAACTTTTGAATGATGCTGCATTTTCCAGCCTCACCCTGTCCATGAAGGGTCAGAAAATCAGCCCGTGGATTGTAAAAGCTGAGGCCCTAGCATTGAGCCTTGCAGCACTCCTTTGGGCACAGCATGGCAATTTGAAAATGATCCATTTATCCATATTCTTCGCTTTCTGTCCATTAACCATCCTCTATCCATGCTAATATATTAATACCTTCCCCCATTCCATTTTTACATCCTTTCAATCTATTACTGGCCTGCTTGTAGTGCTGTCAGTGTAGCAACATCCCCAACCTTCCGGGGGACCTCAATGACCTCTGCCCCAACCAGTGGAGTGATCACACCTGGTCCCTGTTGATGGGGACCAGCTTTAATATCCACTGGTGGGAACCTCCCCTGGTGACAGAAGTTAGTGATCCCCAAGTTTACCATCCTGGATTTGCTAATAATATGGAAATTGATATTTCCATATAGTAATCAGCCTCACACTGATTTCTAGTGCGAGGTTGTTTGTGACTCTCTCAGGCCACTTTGTTTAAAAAAAAATCAGCTGGATGCCAGTCGCAAATCTTGCTCCTGGCCCCCTGTTGATATCTTCTGCACCGTTGTGCTGCTTGAGTAGTGCAGCAGGCCAGGATATTTGTAATTGTGGCATCTTTGCATCAATTTCCACAATCAAGTTCACTGCCTTCATTTATGTCAAATATTAATACTTCCAGTACAGAACCAGGATCGTTTTCAATGGCATCCTATTCTCCATCGGCAAAGTAATCATTTCCCCAATGCTTTCTCCTTGATCCCACGTGAATCTTTGATATGTTGCATTTTAGTGCTTTTAGCCTTGGGCATTGAGGAAGCTTCCAGGGTGTGATAAGTAGTCACAATTTAACTATGACTAGATAACACCAGTGGTACTGTCCAATCAAATCAATGATGAGCCAAAAATTGCCCCAACGTAACTTTGCAAAACCAAAGTCATTTATTCTGACTCCTGTCAAAATAACATGCTTAAGTCAGTTTAATTTATTTCCTTGCCATCTTGCCCATCATAGAATCCCTACAATGCAGGAGGAGGCCATTCAGCCCATTGAGTCTGCACCGACCACAATCCCACCCAGGCCCTATTCCTGTAACCCCACATATTTCCCCTGTTAATTCCCTGATACTCGGGTCAATTTAGCATGTCCAATCAATCTAACCTGCACATCTTTAGAGCGTGGAAGAAACCAGAGTACCTGGAGGGAAACCCATGCAGACACAGGAAGAACGTGCAAGCTCCATGCAGACAGTGACCTGAGGCTGGAATTGAATCCGGGCCCTAGTGCTGTAATGCAGCAGTGCTAACCACTGTGCTACCATGCTGCCCCTAAATAGAATACAAAGTTGGTGTTATGTTTTTGACTGAGTTGAGCTGTATTCAAACACCAGACTACTACTCCTGCCTGGCTTTGCTATATCTTTATTAAAAGGTTTCTTACTATCTTTTAAACTGGAAAAAAAATGGAGCAGGCTCGAAGGACTGAACAGTCTACTCCTATTTCTTGTGTTCAAATGTTCTTAAAGGTGTTATGTCGTTGTCCTTGTTCTGCACAACCACTCAATCTAATCGTGTAGTTGCTGTCCTTGCCTCTCCCTGTTCGTTAATATAATTATGATCCTTAGCCTGCTGACTCATTCTGTAAAAAAAAAAGTTGACCTCCTGCATCAAAAGACCCTGAGCTAATCTACAAGCAATTTCCTTTTGTTCAATTTTCCCATCTTCAGACTTCACCCATTCCTTCTCTGCCTTCCTCCCCACTCTCCACTGTACTACTTTTTCCTTTCCTGCTTACCTTCTCACTCTGCTCTATCTTCAGTGAGAGTTTTTCCTCTTGTTGCTATGTTAAATGTTTAGTTAAACCCATCAAATGTTAGTTCATGATCAGTTCAAACCTCTGAATTGTCATGTTCACTGTGTTGAAGATATTACCTTAATGTTTTGCTACAAAGGTAGCATAAAAGCTGCAGGATCAATGTTTTGTATGGTCTGCTTGATTTAAATTTTTGACTTTGTGCAAATGTTATAGCTTAATAACAATCTTTTTGGATCTGTAATAACTTCTAAAACACAAATATGTTAGCAAATTCGTTTACCCTTAATATTGTAATTGCTGTTCCAGATACATGCTTGGTCTTTCAGCTGTTCCAGCCGTTATCCAGTTCGTGGGATTCCTTTTCCTTCCAGAGAGTCCACGATGGTTAATGCAGAAAGGCAAGACTCAGAAAGCACGCAGAGTCCTGAGTCAGATTCGTGGAACGCAAAATATTGATGATGAGTATGAGTGCATCAAAAATAATATTGAGGAAGAAGAGAGAGAAGCAGGAGGCGGTAAGCTTGTGAATGTCCTGTAATAAATATTTGGTTGCTTAATTATTTCCTGTTTGGCTTTTGGAGGGACCCTAACATTTGTTTTGGTTTAGTCTCAGCCTACTTTAGTACTGTGAGTCATCCTGCATCGTTCTTTGGAGTAAGAAAATGGATATCTGGGCTTTCTTCAGATGTATTTGAAAAGTAGCAGATCTTTTGAAGAAATGGAAATAATTGCAGGATGTATTTGTGGCAAAATCTTTTGGTTTTAGCTTCTTAAAAAAAAACTTCACATTCTATTTACAAGAAATTTTGCTCTATACATTTTGTCAGCGGTCATAATGGACCTGCATTTTCTGCAAATGCCATTTCAATAATTAACTGCACCAGTACTTATTTGAGTTGGTAACATTATGGCTATATTCATTTTCATTTCATTAATGTAAAACATAGCTGTACAGAATTCTCGAAAGACTGAGATTCATGACCGATGTCAAATCAAGGCGTGTTTACTATAAATAAAATGGCCTGTGGTAAGTGATGTACATTTGTGGAATATTTCCTTACAAAAAATATTGAAATATGGCATAGGCAAAATTTATTTTTTCATAAAATATAAAACAAAATATTGCTGATACAATATTCATGTGCCATTTCTGTCATGGTATACAGCTTTAATTTAAACACCTTCCAAGCATTCCAGTTTAATCAGGCAAAAAAGGACAGTAATTCAATTATTTCTTCAAACAATTACAAGCCACTAACCATTTACCGAGCATCAGTCTTTACCAAGTATCCTTCAGGGCACAGGTCTGATGATGGTTGGTCTCTTCGAATTATCGCTGGCAAACAAAGGCCCACATTATGTCTTTATCCACAATTTTCCACTCGCTTCCTGAAGTTTCTGTGTTGTCCAGCCAATTATGCAACTAGAAACCCATCACAAGGCTCAAACATCCAATGAAATTACTTTTTGAACAATGCCATTGTGATTAGTTAATTTGACATGTCCAATATATAGCAGCCATATAAATCAAAACCGTGCTGTCTTGGTTAATGTAAACAACTTCCTTTATCTGGGAAGCTTTAGTTCCCTGCTTCCAGACCAGGACCTCTTTATGACCTGCATCGTGTTTGAATCTACAAGTTGACCAAAATTTCCAGCATGCGTAACTATCAGCAATGCTGTTTTAAAGGCACTATTGTCATTATTGTTGTTAGATCATTACTGAAAGTTTTAAAGTTTATTTATTAGTCACAAGTAGGTTTACATTAATACTGCCATTAGATTACTGTGAAAATCTCCCAGTTGCCACGTTCTAGTGCCTGTTCGGGTACACTGGCCATGCTGAATTCTCCCTCAGTGTACCAAACTAGCACACCTTTCAGACAGCAGGAGGAAACAGGAGCACCCGGAGAAAACCCAAACAGACGTGGGAGAACATGCAAACTCCACACCAACAGTGACCCAAGCCGGGAACCAAACCCAGTCTCTGGCACTGAGACAGCAGTGCTAACCACTGTGCCATTCTTTCTCCATTTGCAGTCACTTCCAGCAAGCTGCCACCCCAAACACCTTTTTTTTTTTACCTTCCCCTTTCAGAAATACTCTGTCACACCCTCATCCATACACAGTCTGTTTCATGCATCACCTTTCCAATAAAGCACAGGAGATGTAACACATGGTCTTTTACCTCCTCACTTGTGACTAAAGGCCTTTTTAAATGACATAATGATTTGCATAGCCTTTCAATTTAATATACTGTATTTGTTGCTTGCAATGTTGCCATTGTTAAACTGGGGAGTTAGGTTGATTAGCAATTCAAAATTGCCTCTTAGTGTTAGAAGGATTTGCAAGGTAATGATGGGGTCATGGGGATAGGGCCTGGGTGGGATTGTTGTTAGTGCAGGCTCAAAGGGCTGAATGGCCTCTTTCTGCACAGTAGGAATTCTATGAAATGAAGATGCACGTCTATTATAGACATCTCCCGTCGGCAAACGTGATTAATCTGGTTGTGACTTGTCATTTTAGTTCTCCACCTTGCTTACACTGACCTTTGGCCCCTGATAACATTCTGGCAGTAGTACTGAAGACTTGTGCTCCAGAACTTGCCACTCCCAAGCTCTTCCAGTACAGTTACAACACTGGCAACTTCCTGACTGTGGAAAGCTGCTCAGGCATGTCCTCTACACAAAAAGCAGGACAAGCCCAACGTGGCCAATTAGACTCCAATCAGTCTACCCTTGATCACTAGTAAAATGATGGAAGGGATTATCATCAGTGCTATCAAGCAGCACTTGCTCAGTGACACCCAGTTTGGGTTTCACCAAGGTCAGTCAGCTCCTGACCTCATTATAGCCTTGGTTCAAACATGGACAACAGAGCTGAATTCTGGAGATGAGGTGAGAGTAACAATCCTTTACATCAAGGCTGCATTTGACCTGAGTGGAGAGTAATGTCCTACACCCAACCATCTTTAGCTACTTCATCAATGACCTTCTGTCATATGATCAAAAGTGGAGATATTGTTCAGCACCATTCACGAGTGGCCCTGAGCGAAAGCTAAACAGGGCATCACTGAGCAAAATGAAGTAGATAAACAGACACTGGAGGTCAATTAATGGCTAAAAACGTAATGTTAGAAATGTCCAAAAAGGCCAAAGGTTTGGGTCATGTGACATGTCACACTAATAGTTAATTGCAGCTTGGTTGGTTTCGGTGTTCTGCTTTTGGAGCAAGATCAGGTGAAAATAAGTATCACTTCCTAGTATAATGCATTTTGCTCTTTTTTGATAGTTCAAGTTGGGGAGCCAATTGTTTGCACATCCTTTGCTTTCGTTGATTGCAAGTAGTCTGTACAATAAGGCATGAGGCTTAACAAACTATGTGAGGAATTATTTTGTTGTTTTAGCTCCTGATGGTAGCTCTTAGAACAAAAGGGCTAAATCTGTGGTCATGTAACAGCTATCCTTTTCAGCAAAAATCTTTGTTTTAAAAGGAATAAAGTTCTGGATTTCTTTTCATGTCCTATGGAACACAACAGTGACCAATTTATCCTCAGCTCTTTCCTTTTGCAGTGGTGGTAATGTCAACAACTGATCACTCTGTAGCATTTTATCAGTTGTTCTAATTAAATAGTACTAGCTATTGATATCAGAAGAGAGTCCCCTTAACAGTTAAACATTGAACTTCTGTTTCCAGATAAATGCATTTAATTCTGCTGTTGCCGTTGTCATGGTGATAAACCAAGAAGATTTCCCAGGAGTCCATGACTTTTCGCATTTCAAATTGTATAGTTGGAGGCTGTCAGCTCAAATCAATGTCTTAGCACAAGATGGGGTGAGATAACAAATACTCTTAGATTTTCAGGGCTTGACAAAATATTTATTGTGCATCAAAGACCAACCCAGTAAATTAGTCTATTAACTATTCACATTATTTTTAATGTAGCTGTCTGGTTTTGGGGTTTTTATGCTAGATATTTTCTGAGGTTCATTGTCACCTTAGCATTGCTCTGTAGACTTTATTCTCTTCAATTTCACATTTTAGGATGATAACACCTTGCAATTGTAAGTTTCTCCAGATGATGATCCTGGAATGTATGGTGCCACAATGGCCAGGATCAGGTTCATGATGCACACTGACAATGAAAGAGAATATGCTGTGTTGTTGGCCCATCTTTCAAGTCCTCATGAGCACCTGTGTAACCTTGAAGCAAAATTGGACAGCGTCTATCAGCCTTCAAGAACCTATCAACTAGCAGATAATACTGGGGGCATCACGTTTCATTTGCATTACAAAGTTATTCTGCTTATTATTCTACATGCATAGTTTAGTTTGTTTGGATTTATGGTGCCCCCTTTGTGGAAGAGATTGATTGTTAGAAATTGGTCAGCTGTTCAGCCCCAAGGTGGGGATAGGGAGCCTGGTTGCATCTGGCAAGAGTGGGGAGAGCTGGGGACTGTCAAATGCAGGGCTTAGCCTGGATCTTTTGAGGTATTATTCTGAAGTTAGGAGTGTTTTTTTTTCTTCTGACTCTTAGAGTAATTATGAATGTAAAATTGGCTGAACCACACAAGGTTAGTGACATAAATCACTTAACTGGATGGTTCCCAGTGCAATGTAATTATGCAGGGAAAATGAGCCCTTCTGATCAATTACAAAGTAAACCCTTGTCTGGGGACTTCCATGAGGGATTCCCAATCCATGTTTGGGATATTCCCTCAAATCATACGCTGGGGAGCCAGACATTTTGGCCCATATCTTTTTACAATTAGCTTTTGAGGAGCTGTTAAGTCTGAGACTACTGTGGGGGGGGGTAGCTCCAAAGAAGTTACACTGAAAGGCCAGAGTTACACTGAAAAGCAAGCCACGGGAACATTAGGATTTATTAAAGAATTGTACTCCTCGCACTCTACCCCTCGAGGGCTGATGGGGTGATTTCCCAAGTGGGTCACCTGACCCATTCTCTTATGCATACATAATACAAGCAGATCATTTTTTTGTGACATATGGATATGCATTGTACAGTCAGGAATATAAATGTACATGATATTGAAGTGGAAGGATGAAGTCTTGATTGAAATCCCAAACTTCCTTCCACCCCAACCTCCATTCCCAAGGGGAAATTAGGACAATTTAAAACCACCCATTTCCAATAACAATTTTCACAGATACTTGGGGAAACAGAACCAGTTGAAACCATATTTCTTTTGATAGCTACTGAGTCTGACTCACAAAGAAAAGTTTTTAGCACAGGAACAGGTCCTTTGGCCCTCTGAGTATTTTCTCGTATTCATGTATCCAGCTAGATGCCTATTAAAAGTTGCTAATATGCCTGCTTCCATCATCACCTCTGGCAGCATGTTCCAGGCACCCACCACACTCTGGATGAAAAACTTCCCCCGCACACGTCCCTTAAACTTTTCCCCCCTCTCCTTGAATCTGTGGCCCCTTGAATTGACCCTTCTACCCTAGAGAAAATGCCTCTGACTATCCACTCTATCTTTGCCTCTCAGAATTTTGTAGATGTCTATCAGGTCTCCCTTCAGCTTCTGTCTTTTCAATTAAAACAATCTTAATTTATTCAGCCTCTCCTCCTATTCAACGTCCTCGAGACCAGGCAACATCCTGGTGAGCCTTCTTTGCACTCTCCCCAAAGCTCCCACATCTTTCTGCTAGTGTGGTGACCAGAACAGCACGCAATACTCTAAATGCAGCCTAATCAAATGGTGTTTCATGATAGAGCAGGTTGTTGAGGGGTTTCGCATTTTTAATTTTTTTATTGTGATGAAACAGGTACTTGAAGCACACCTGCCGTTGTGCCAAACATTATATTTAAATCCTTTGGTTTTCTTATCACACAGTAGCTGACAACACAAAATACTGCAGATGCTGGAAATCTGAAATAAAAAATACTGAAAAAACTCTGCAGACCAGACAGCATCTTTCAAAGGAAACGGTTATTGTACCTCGATGACCTTTCCTCACAACCATTCTGTTATGATCAAATGTCATCAACCTGAAACATTCTGTTTCTCTTCATAGGTGCTACGTGATCTGCTGCATTTTTCCAGTTTTTTAAATAACTGAATACGATTTCTGTTTTTGAGACAGCAGGCGTAACAATTTGGTATATAATTCCCCACAGCTGGGCCCTCCTGCAGCTGGCTAGCTGCTTGCGCAGAGAACTTCTGCTAATTATGTAAATAAGCCAAAATCAGAGAATTCCAGATCAATTCATTTATTTATCAAGGTAAAAGCAAATTTCTGCAGATGCTGGAATTTGCAAAATAGAAAATACTGCAATAGCTCGGCAAGGCTAACAGCAGCTGTGGAGAGAGAACAGAGTTTATGGCCAGGATTTTACAACCTCACTTGGGTGAAGCTCGTAAAATCCCGCCCAAGGCCAATGGAGATTTCCATTCTGTGAGCCTCGCATGAGTCAAGGACACAGGCGAGGTTCTTCATCCAAACTTGAAATGTCGCTCTGTTCTCTCTTGATCAGACCTGCAAAGGTTTTCCATCATTTTCTGTTTGGCATTGATTTTTACCAGTTTTAAAGAAAACCATTTATTTTGAGTTGCATTTCATGGGTGATGAAATACTCTCAGCTCCAAGGACTGGAGTTCAGCTCTGGCCTTGGGTGACTCTGAAGTTTGCACATTCTCCTTATGTGTGTGTGTGTGTGTATTTCCTCCCAGGTGCTCCAGTTCCACCCCCGATGCAAAGATGTGCAGGTTAGGTGGATTACCATGCTATATTGTCCCCTTCTGTCCCAAGACATGCAAGTTAGATGGATTACATATAGTAAATATGTAGGGTTACAGCGATAGGGTAAGGGAGAGGGCCTGGGTAAGATGCTCAGAGTTGGTGCAGACCAATGGGCTGAATGGGTTCTTCTGCACCATAGAGATTCTATTCTATTCTCTTTTTTGTTCAGTAAGGGAATGTTTCAAAGCAAAAGAATATCTGGGAAGTGTACTTTTGTACCATTGTTTACTGACTATAGATGAAGAAAGTCAGAGGACTGGGACAGAAGTCTGTCCTGAAAGTCAAATAAGCTGGTGGGTATATTGGATTGGAAAGAAATTTCAAGCACAATGAGCAGGGCTGAGGAACAAGGCCGCAGTAGATTTCTTTTCCTCTTCTGTGAGAGGATAGTTAAACCCCAAACACTACTTCAGTGTTTCCCTCCCTACCTTGTCCTCTAACGTTTGCAGGAAGCCCACAAGCAAAGGATGGGTGAGTTGAGATTCTTTTGTCCTTGTATGAGGGCAATATGCCAGCTTGAGCAGTGACATGCTGCTCCTGTCAAATCTGGGCAATTAGAGTGCAATCTAGTCTCCCTGATAACTTTGTCTGCAGGAAGTGTGTCCAGTTGCAGTTCCTCACAGACTGCATTATTCAGTTGGAGCAGCAGATGGATGCACTGTGGAGCATACAGGAGGCAGAAAGTGTGATAGACACTAGTTTCAGGGAGGTTGTCGCACTACAGGTTTAGACAGGTAGATGGGTGACTGCCAGGAGAGGCAGGCAGGTAGTGCAGGAGTCTCCTGTACCTATTCCCCTTTCAAACAGGTATATTGTTTTGGATACTGTTGAGGGCGATAGCCTGTCAGTGGGAGATACCAGCAGTAGCCAGGCCTGTGACAGCACAGCTGGCTTTTTTGCGGGACAAGGTCGGGCAAAGACCAAGCAAGTAGTAGTAATAGGGGATTTGCTAGTTAGAGGCACAAACAGGCGTTTCTGTGGCCGCGTTCGAGACTCCAGAATGGTGTGTTGCCTCTCTGGTGCCAGAGTCAAGGACGTCTGAGCGATTGTAGGACATTCTCAAGGAGGAGGGTGAGCAGCCAGAGGTCGTTGTACCAATGACATAAGTAGGAAAAGGGATAAGGTCCTGAAATATGAATATAGAGAGTTAGGCAGAAGGCTAAAATGCAGAACCTCAAAGGTTACAGGACCACTACCGTTGCCACATGCTAGTGAGAATATGAATAGGAGGATTAGGCAGATGAATGCATGGCTTGAGAGCTGGTGCAGGAAACATGGATTTAGATTTTTGTATTGTTGGGATCTTTTCTGGGGAAGGGCTTGCCTATTCGAGAAGGACGGGTTACACCTGAACTGAAGGGGAACTAACATCCTGGCGGGGAGACTGGCTAGAACTTCTCAGGAGGGCTTAAACTAGTTTGGGGGGTGGGATCCAAAGCAGTAGGGAATAAAAGAAGAGACGTTTAAGGACAACACAGAAGTTAAAGCGGGCACATTAAGTAGTAACGGCAGTGTCAGTAATCTTAGTATGAGATGGATCAGGCAAAAGCAGGACAGAGAGCCAGGGAAGTCTGGATTAAACTGCATTTATTTCAGTGCAAGAGGCCTGACGGGCAAAGCAGATGAACTCAGGGCATGGTTGGGTATATGGGACTAGGATATTGTAGCAATTACTGAAACATGGCTAGGGGAGGAACAGGGCTGGCATCTCAATGTTCCAGGATACCGAGGCTATAAGGAAAGATAGAACAGGAGGTAAGAGAGGAGGGGGCATTGCACTTTTGATTAGGGAAAACATTATGGCCATGTTGAGGGGATATATCCGAGGGTTCGGCCACTGAGTCTATATGGGTAGAACTGATAAAAAGGGGGAAATCAGTTTGATAGGGTTGTACTAATAGGCCCCGAAATAGTTTGTGGGAAATTGAGGAGCAAATGAGTAAGGAGATAGCTCAAAGAAAAATAGGATGGTAATAGTTGGAGATTTTAACTTCCCAACGTTGACTGAAACAGTCATGGTATTAGAGGGTTGGATAGAGAGAAATTTGTTGAATGTATTCAGGAGGAATTTCTCATTCATTCGGTGATCCAACTAGAGAGAGGGCAAAACTTGACCTTCTCTTGGGAAATAAGGAAGGGCAGTTGACAGAGGGATAACTTTGGGACCAGTGACCATAATTCTATTGGTTTTAAGATAGCAATGGAGAATGATAGGTCTGGCCCAAAAGTTAAAATTCTAAATTGGGGCAAGGCTAACTTTGGTATCAGACAGGAACTTTCTAAAGTTAATTGGGGGAGTCTGTGGGAAGGCAAAGGGATTTCTGATAAGTGGCATGTTTTCAAAAGTATGTTAACCAGGATTCAGGGTAAACGCATTCCTCTTAGTGAAGGGCAAGGCTGGCAGAAGTAGGGGACCCTGGATGACTCGGGATATTGAGGCCTTCATCAAGAAGATGAAAGTGGCACATGATGTATATGGGCAGCTGGGATCAAGTGGATCCCTTGAGAATAGAGGGTGTAGGAGTAGTTAAGAGAGAAATCAGGAGGGCAAGAAGGGGATACGAGATTGTTTTGGCAGCTAAGGCAAAGGAGAATCCAAAGAGCTTCCACAGATACATAAAGGGCAAAAGAGTAACAAGAGAGAGAGTAGGGCCTCTTAAGGATCAACAAGGCCTTCTATGTGTAGATCCACAAGAGATGGATGGGATCCTAAATGAATATTTCTCACCAGTATTTACTGTTGAGAAAAACGTGGATGTTAAGCAAATCAGGGAAATAAATAGTGATGTTTTGAGTAGTGTATACATTAGAGAAGGAGGTGCTGGAAGTCTTAAAATGCATCAAGGTTGATAAATCCGCAGGACCTGATGAAGTGTATCCAGGACATTGCAGGAGGCTAGGGAGGAAATTGCGGGTCCCCTAGCTGAGATATTTGAATCATCGATAGTCAACGGCTGAGGTGCCTGAAGATTGGAGAGTGGCAAATGTTGTGCCTTTGTTTAAAAAGAGCTGCAGGGAAAAGCCTGGGAACTATAGGCCAGTGAGCCTCACATTTGTGATGGGTAGATTGTTAGAAGGTATTTTGAGAGACAGGATCTGCAGGCATTTAGAGACGCAAGTATTGATTAGGGAAAGTCAGCATGGGTTTGCAAGTGGAAAATCATGTCTCTCAAATTTAATTGAGTTTTTTGAAGGAGTAACCAAGAGGGTAGATGAGGTCAGTGCAGTTGATGTTATCTACATGGACTTTAGCAAGGCCTTTGACAAGGTACCGTGTGGTACGTTGTTGCATAAGGTTGAATCTCTGAGGGTCCATGGTGAAGCATCTAAATGGATACAAAATTGGCTTCTTGAAGAAGCCAGAGGTGGTTGTAGAGTTGTTTTTCAAACTGGAGGCCTGTAACCAGTGGTGTGTTTCAGGGATCAGTGCTGGGTCTACTGTTATTTGTCATTGATATTAATGATTTGGATGAGAACATAGGAGGCATGGTTAGTAAGTTTGCAGATGACACTAAGATTGGTGGCATAGGAGACAGTGAAGGAAGTTATCTCCAATTGCTAGGGGATCTTGATCAATTGAGTCAGTGGGCTGATGAATGCCAGATGGAGTTTAATTTAGACAAATGAGAGAGGATGCATTTTGGTAGATTGAACCAGGGCAGGACTTATTCAGTTAATGGTAGGGCATTGGGGAAAGTTACAGAACAAAGAGATCTAGGGGTATACATTCATAGTTCCTTGAAAGTGGAATCACAGATGGACAGAGTGGTGAAGGTGGCATTTGGCATGCTTGGTTTCATCAGTCAGAACATTGAATACAGGAGTTGGAATGTCTTGAAGTTGTACAAGACATTGGTAAGGTCATACTTGGAATACTGTGTGCAATTCTGGTCACATTATAGAAAGGATATTATTAAACTAGAAAGAGTGCAGAAAAGATTTACTAGGATGCTACCGGGTCTTGATGGATTGAGTTAAACAGAGAGGCTGGATAGACTGGGACTTTTTCTCTGGAGCATAGGAGGCCGAGGGTTGAACTTAGTGTTCTATAAAATAACAAGGGGCACAGATCAGCTAGATAGTCAATACCTTTTCCTAAAACTAGAGGCCGTAGATTCAAGATGAGAGGGGAGAGGTACAAAAGTGTCCGGAAGGGCAATTTTTTTCAGAGGGTGGTGACTGTTGGGAACAAGCTGCCAGAGGTGGTAGTAGAGGCGGGCACAATTTTGTCTTTTTAAAAAGCATTTAGATAGATACATGGGTACGATGGGTTTAGAGGGATATGGGTCAAATGTGGGCAATTGGGATTCGCTTAGGGGTTAGGATGGCAAGGACAAGTTGGGCCAAAGGGCCTGTTTCCATGCTGTAAATCTCTATGACCCCTATGACTCTCTCCCCCTCATTCTCTGCATGAGCTGAAAATGCAGGAATCCATTTCTCATTGGAGCAAATATTCTCTCAATTTTCTGTGTACTGTGTAGTCTGCAGACTCTTGGGAGCACTATTTTTATTTTGCCCATCAGTAGCTTAAAATTTAAACTTGACCAGTCTTCCACAAAATTGTGAGCCTTTTTGTTTCAATGTGCAATATATTCTCGGGTGCTACATTGCTGTGTATTGGATGAAACATTGCTGCTGTCCTAGTGATCCCATTAAAGAGAATCTCTGCTCAAGCCCTGGATACCTGGTAAGCAGTCTTATAATTCAGCAGCAGTGGAGCACTGTACACGTGAGAAATAATACTGAGTTTTTGGATGACATTGCCAAAAGGCAGCATATAGATGAGATACAGGCGAGGCTCAAGCATACATACTTAGTAAACACCAGAGGTGACGCTGTAGGAATGGGAAGAGAAGCAATTGTGAACAATACTATGATGATTAGATCGATTAAAAATGGAACCAGGTGAATGCAGTCCCATTCAGCCAGGCGAAGAGGAGATCAGGACAAAGATGTTGTGACCAACAATGTCAAAGACTGCAGACAGGTCAAGAAGGATGAGGAGGGATAGTTTACCTATAAGCACAATCACAGGATGTCATTTGCTCTTTGTAAGAGCCACTTTGATACTGTGCTGCAGTGAAAACCTAATGATTTGAGGTCATGGATTAAAATTCTACCACAGTGCTGGTAGATTCAATCGATTAAATTTATAATTGAAAGTTAGTCAATAATAATGGAAACCATGAAACTGTAATATTTTGTTGTAAGATCTCATTGAGTTCATTAATATCCTTTAGAGAAGGAAATCTGCCATCCTTAGTCTGGGCTACATGACTCCAGACTTTTAACAATGTGATTGACTCCAATTGCCCTTTAAGATGGTAATGGCAAGCCACTCAGTTCAAGGTGAATTAGGGATGAGCAATAAATGTTGGCCTTGTCATAATGTTCACATCTCATGATAGAATTTTAAAAATAAATGGGGCACTAGTTTGCAAGGATGCTGGGGACCAGGGATTGCTTTTGAGGAAAGGTGATGATAGCAGATCTAAAGATCAGGATGATAGCACTTGAGGAGGGCAAACCATTAACACTACCAGTTAACATGAAGACCAAGAAGGGAAGTTTTTTTTACTGAGGTGAGTTTAGAGAATGCATGGAGGGGAGAGAGAGAGAAATAAGGACAAGACCAGAGAGAAATGCACATTCAAGGCTTCAGAGTAAGTTTGTGATAAAACAACAGAAACAGAAAACTGATCCATTTTATCAAATACAGAATAATAATATACTTTAATCCCTGGAATTTGATGTCTTTCATGAACTCAAAGCAAAAACAAAACGAAGTTTAACAGCCACTGAAGCCCTGAATTAAATGAAAAATCCTCTGTGAATCAATTTTATTGTACAATGTCAACAGCTGTAATTCCTTACAAATTGAACATTTTTGTATTCAATACATTACTAAAAGTGACAAATATTGCCTAAAAGTGCTTCAAAACATTGTCACATTTTTGACTAACGTAGTGAATTTGAACATTTGGATTTGTCGATTTTAATAAATCTGCCACGAGAAAAGGCTGACTATAACTTATGCAATAAAATAATCTTAACAATTTGTGTGCCAGATCAAAATGGACTGATTGGGTCTATAAATTCAGCACTCAGAATAAAATATAATTTCATAGCTGTTTTTAAGATGGTCTTGTCACATTACAGACTGAAATTCTAACCCTCCACCACCACCTCTTTCAAATTTAAGTGCAGCTTATCTAATCAACCTCTTGGCTTTATTTAATGTTGAATTGATCCAGGTCTCTTTTCTTCCCCGTGAAAATTCTAAAGAGATAAAACAGATTGATTAGATTTAGACTGAGAAATTAAATTTGCATCGTAAACCCTTAAATATGATGCATGCAGAGTTTAAAATAAAACTCAAACCTACAGATTTGTAGACACCTTTGTTTAAAATGAAGCTCGCAGAAGTTTCAACTCCTGGCACACACAAGTGCAAATTAACCTTAAACTCGTACCTTGTTTCTAATACCCACAATACAAGTGTAAATTAATCTGAATTTCCTAACCAATAGTATTTTCATTGCTGAATTGTATACCTTGTATGCATAATTTAATTTCAATAAACTACAGCATGATGTTTCTTAGTCTATTCAACATGTTGTAGGAATTGTCTGTCTTAGTTTCTGAGAGATTTTTTTGGAGACTGTAGAATCATAGGATGTAAACATAGAATCACAACTGTGCCAAAGGAGACCATCAGCCCACGGAGCCTATGCTGGCAACAATCCAACCCAACCCCACACATCCCTGTAACTCCACATATTTATCCAGCTAATCCCCCTGACACTAAAGGACACTTAACCATGGATCAACCTAATCCATACATCTTTGGCATCTGGGAGGAAACCAGACCACCAAAAGGAAACCCACACAGACACGGGGAGAATGTGCAAACTCCACACAATCACTGGCGGTTGAAATTGTACCCGTGCCCCTGGTGCTGTGAGGCAGCAGTGCTAGCCATTGTGCCACTGCCAGTTGCTACTTTTAATTAGTTTTTCCTTATTTCAGAGGCCTTTCTAAAGAATACAAATGCATAGCTAATAGGTGCTTTGCATACCTTGCTTGCATACATTGGTCTGATTGAGGTTTTTTACTGTAAAGGCAAATTACATTTCTCGCCATCTGCTTCTTGAAATCAAAATGCTTGTTGCATAAATTATAATTTGAGGTAAGTGTTTGCTGTACTGAAGTCGTAGTGGGGACAATAATGAGACACTTCTGCGATGGAATATGATTTTCTGGTCAGTGGGGACTGGGCAGTAATGCCAGCAGTCTACATGGAGTTTGCTGTAAATTATATCTTCCAAGAAATACTTTTGTTTGGGAACAACAAATTGCACTGTGATTATTACAATTCCTGAACTGGAAATGTGGTGGAAACCCTGTTGATTCTGTTCTGTATGTTTACATCAGTAATGTGAATTCTCTTTGTAATAGGTGATTCTGTGTTATGGAAGATGATAACCTACCCTCCAACTCGGAGAGCGCTGATAGTTGGATGTGGATTGCAGCTCATCCAACAACTTTCTGGTATCAACACAGTCATGTATGTATCCAGTTTCTTCTTGAAATTATGCTATCAGGATTCTTTAAGCATTGATTTGATTTTTAGATGTTTTTCCTCTCTAATATTTCAAATAATACTTTAAATTTGGAGTGAAGTTTTCTGTGCCTTGTAAATAACCAATTAGTGTGCTATGGGCAGCCAGAATAGACTCTAAAATAGTGGACAAAAAATTGAGGGCTACATTCAACACCATTTTAAATTGGACATCAGGATTGCAATATGCAATGAATCCATACCCATGACTCATAATGTAGGCAGCAGGCCAACTTTTGCTGCTTACTTGTTTCAAAGATTTTAGCATCCAGCAGCAGCAGCAACTGTGTTGTTGATTTGGCTGAGCAGATCAGTCAGGGACTAATGTCATAAATGGTTATACCGCTTGTAGTTAACCTGCACTTCTTGAAGGGGAAAGTGAATTGTGGAATGGGGCACATACGAAAAACATCGAAGAGGGTTACAGCATGGGAGAAAGTGGGCTCTCAGATTTTTGGATGCTGCACTGGAAACCTTGGTGCAGGAAGTGGAAGGTAGGTGAGGTGTCCTGTATTTACAGTAGATTAGCAGACCCTCCTGACACATGCACTGGAAGAAATGGGAAAAGATTATTGGAAGTCAATGCCAGAAGTCAAGTCCAAAGGACCTGGACGTAATGAGTTCCATAACCTCATGACTGATCATAGTCAGTGACTTCATTTTTAAATGCACTACTAAGCCTCAAACACAATTCAATTCAGCAAACCTCCCATTCACTCATCCCACCCCCATCTCCCGAATCACTCATCTACCAATCAAGTCCATTCTGCCTTCACACATTTAGCATGGCCGCAAGCCTCTCACCTACATCTTGCTGCTTGCACACGCTGTCAGCTAATTAACTACAATAGTCACATCACTTAAGTTCCTCACACAGCACAATTCCATATGCTTTCATTTGTGGGACAAGATGACACAAAGTCTGGTATAGCAGGAAATAAGCAGAGGTGAGGCAGATGCAGCTGCATCTCATAACCTCTATGGAAAAGACAGTACTTGCCATTACTAAAATGATCGTTCCCAAGTTGTGGCTACTAGTGGGACTGAAACCAATCTTTTGTACTATTCCTCTTCGCATCCCATCCTCTTATGATTTATGAATTGTCACTTCCAACCACTGTTCCATCTACCTCCTTCCTTATATTCAAGATCTGTAATATAAGGCATTGGAGAAGCTACAAGAAAACATTGAAAACAAATTGCAACTCTATTTCTCACCCAAGCCACCAGCTCAGATGCACATACTATGCAGTTTAGAGGGTAGCATAGTGGTGGATTCAGCATATGGTGAGAATGCAGCACAGTGGGCTGCAGGCAGGGCAGGGAGCAAGATCATGTAGACTTGTCCTGCTGCTGAACATGTGTTCAGTGTGTGAAGTTAAGAGAAGGCATTGAGCTTCAAAGTTGCACTGTTCATGCCTACTGTTAATACCATGATCTCCCTGTTCAGGATAACAGAAAATAGGAGCAGGGTTGACCCCATAGCGAAAAACCGTCAAGGTGAATTTGGATTCATGTACGGAAGAAATATCTCCAATGCAATTTTTGTTTTGAGACAAGTAATGGAGAAATATCAGGCAGTCCAATGTAACATGAGAGTATCCAGCGATCTAGGGAAGGCTGATCAGTGCCTAATGAAGTTGGCTGGAGATGTACTAGAATTCATGGAGTCCCTGAGAAGAATGTAATATTATTCCAGGATATGTGCAAAAAGTAATAAACTGTGCAGTAAGAATTTTAAAATCGAAAGGATGAGCATTGTGCCTAATCCTGTTACTGATTGCCATGGATGTTCAAATTAAGCAAGCGAGACAGTATGTTGTTCGCCCATCGTTGTCGATGTGGACCTCAACACCATTAGTCATTTTGAGGTTGGTTGCAGTGTGTCCACAGGTGACTGATCAGGCCAGTTCGGGCATGGAATGTCCTCGCCTATATTGGACAGACTTGTGTAGGCACTAGTTGTTGCGTTGGTGGCTCTGAACTTGCGCAGCTCACGCTTAACTTGTGCTTCAGCAATACACCTTGCTTCGTAAGCTTGACAACCTTTGTGGATGAGGCAGCGCCAGCTAGGGCGGTTTTGTGCCAGCATTTTCCAAGTGGTCGTGTCTATGTCAAGTGACTTCAGGGAGGCCTTAAGTGTGTCTTTGAAACGTTTCTTCTACATTCCATACGCGTGTCTTCCAGCTGAGATTTCCCCAAAAAGGAGCTGCTTGGATATGCGCTCGTCTGACATACGGATGACATGACATGCCCCGCTGGATCTGTGCTCTCATCAGCAGTGTGTGGACTGATGATAGACTTGCTCTAGAGAGAACTTCAGTGTCTGGTACTTTGTCTCGCCATCTGATGCGTAATATTCTGCAAAGACAAGTCATGTGGAAATGATTTGAGCTGTCTTGCATGCCTTCGATACACAGTCCACGTTTCACTGGCGTACAGGAAGGTAGTGAGTACCGTGGTGCTGTAGACCTTCAGTTTAGTTGCTGGGCTGAGTCCTCGATGCTCCCGTACAGTGGAGCACAGTCTACCGAAAGCAGAACTTGCCTTTGCTATTCTGAAGTTAACTTGTGTATCAATAGTCACTGCTTGGGAGAGGGTGCTGCCAAGGCATGTGAATTGGTCCACTGCCTGTAGTTTCTGCCCTTTGTGATTATAGGTTCTGCGTACGGTACATGAGGAGCAGGCTGGTGCGTGACTTCAGTCTTTTTAATGTTGATGGTCAGTCCAAAGTTGTCACAAGCCGTGGAAAAGTTGTCCGTGCTGACTTGCATCCCTGGCCAGTATACAGGGCGCAGTCATCGGCAAAGAGGAAGTCTCAGAACAGTCTCCTTCACTTCGGTGATAGCTTGAAATCTCGTCAGGTTGAGGAGCTTCCCATCCACTCTGTACTTGAAGCTGATTCAGCAACACTGTCCTGGAAGGCATCATGCATCATTCAGCATGGCAGTAAACATCACGCTGAACAGTGTGGGTGTGAGCACACAGCTCTGTTTGATGCCATTGGTGACTGGGAATGCCTCAGAGGATTCTCCACCATCCAGTACTCTGGCCATCATGGAACTGGCGTACCATCTGTATGAATTTGGGGAGGCAGCTGAACTTAGAAATGATCATCCACAGGCCTTGTCATCTTAGTGTCGAAGGCTTTTGTGAGGTCATCAGAGGTTGTGTGGAGCTCGCAATTCTGCTCCTGACAATTCTGAAGATGGCACACAGCAAAAATCATGTCAATAGTCCCGCGACCTTTGCAGAAGCCACACTGACTCTGGAAGCAGGCCTAGCTTCAGATGAGTGACCAGACGGTTTAGCAGGACTGTTGAGGGTTTTTCCTGTGATGGAGAGCAGTGAGATTCTTCAGTTGTTGTCGCATACATGCCGATTGCCCTTCCTCTTTTAAAAGACTTCTGGATGAGTATATGGGGTTTAATGGGATTGGGGGTTATAGATAGGTCTATAGATTGGTGGGGTTGATGTGATCGGCGCAACTCGTGGGCCTGTTTGCGCTGTAGTGTTCTATGTTCTATGTTCTTGTAGAGGTGTACGATGGAAGCATCTTTAAGTTCCTGAGGAATGGATTCTTGCTTCCAAAAGGACTGGAACAACTCGGTGAGCTTCTCAATAAGTACGGGACCAGCAGCTTTGTAGATCTCTGCGGGTATGGCATCTGCCCCTGGGGCTTTGCCACTGGATAGCTGGCTGACAGCTTTTGTGACTTCGGCCACTACCAATGCGTCATCCATGGTGCTGTTGATATCAACCTGGGGAATCCTGCCAATTGCTCATCGTTAGTAGATGACTGTTGGTTGAGAAGGCTTCAAAGTATTCAGCCCATCTCTGCGGGATCTGAGCTCTCTCGATAATGAGTTGTACCATCTGTACTCGAGGGGGGAACTCCCAAGAGATTGAGGTCCGTAGAGAGTGTTGAGGGCTTCATAGAACTGTTTCAAGTTGTTTCTGTCAGTGTATCCCTGTATTTCATCTGCCTTGGTGCTCAGCCAGGCATCCTGCATTTTACGCAGTTTATTCTGGACTGTCCTGCAAGGACTGGTAAAAGCATTTTTCCTGGCAGCTGATGATGGGTCGTTCTGACAGGTCCGATGAAGACGGTGCTTTTCAACAAGTAGAGCCTATATCTCCTCCTCATTCTCATCGAAGCAGTCATGCTGCCTGCAGGTAGAGGGCCTGAGCATCTTCAGTGCAGATGTATGGACGTGAAGAAATGAAGTGTTTCCAGTCGTCCTCAGCGCTGCCTGCATGGTGTAGGTCAGCAAGCTTGATTTCTAAGCCTTCAGCCAGTGCTGAAGCTATGCTGAGGTTCTTTAGCTTGGCCGCATTGATTCTTTTCATAACCTTGCTTCCTTGTGACCGCCTCATGGGTCTGATGCGGAGCCTCATTTTGGAGACAGTGAGCTTGTGATCTGTCCAGCAGTCAGCTGGAGACAGTAAGTGCTATGGTCAATGATGACCTGTAGCTGATATTGAGCTATATGATAATGATGAGATCTGGAGAAGTGGAGAAAAGCAGTGGAAAATGAGTAGGGAATGTGAGTAGACCAAAAACGCAGTATATTAACTGTCAGCCTAGGGAAGGGAATCTATATGAAGGTGTAAAGATTATGGATGGGGACATTGAGGAGGTGAGTAGTTTCAAGTCCCTAGCATCAGGTGGCATAAGGTGGAAGTATGGAAATGGGAATTCAACCATGGCTTTTTGGTTGGAAAAAGTGCAGTGGAGCGCTATGTGAAGGAAAGCATTGATGAAAATGAAAGGAAAAATCTACAAGACAGTTGAGTTCGGCCTTGTTATTTGGTGCAGAAATTTGGGCAATATCAAGAAGAGAAACAATGATTGGATACTAATGAAATGATGCTGAGATGGAGGTGTAGAGTGACAGTAAAGGACAAGATAAGGAACAAATGCACTGAGGGCTGGGGTCAGTGAAGATTATAGAAAATCAACAAATAGAGGTTGAAATGGTATGATCTTTTGCGGAGAGATCAAGGAAATTTGGTGATGGAACTGTCGGGAAGAAAAAGAGGAAGAACGGTGGCAAACAGTGCCATTTTCTCCCTCTTTAATTGTGTTTTGTATGGTAGTGTTGACAAGTTACTTGTGTCTGTGCTTCAATGATTCAATTCCATAGCAGTAAAATGTCAAATTGAGGAATAATTAAACATTATGACAAATTTCAAAATATTACAATCCTAAATGTCATAGCACAAACATGCTATTTGGTTCATCATACTTGCATCATTTTTACCCACAGTAACTAGTTAATCTAATCCAATTCCACTGCTTCCTCGCCATATCATCTGGTATTTATTTTACAGTAAATAATTCACTACTAAAGTAAGTTGTGAAATTTGCTTCAATGATTCATGACCAAGTTTCAAATTATAATTAAGATTTGTGAAATTGTTTCAAAATTGTAAAATTAAAACTAGGGCCAAGTAGTATATAACTTGAGGAAGCAGCGTCTTAAAAAGTAGGAATGGACAAAGTTACTTTCCCTCACTGCAGTGAAGGAGATTACCCTTGTCCTCATTGGAGCAGCCATTGCCAGTGGCAGGGCTGAAACCATGTCATCGTTTTCGTGCCTCAACTTCCTCCCAACTCTCAATTTTTTTTCTGTTTTACCAGCTGCAGATGGTGCCAGTCTGCACCTCTTGTTTTAACTTCCCTTTCCACAACCCTGCCTTTGTGCCCTTTTTTCCAATATCCAAGAATGACAACCTTGCCAGGCAGTTGTGGAATAGCAGGAGGAAGTGATGAAGAAGAAGCGACATTAACACTGATAGCCACCAGCTCAGATAATGACATTCAACATATTTTAGCTGGATAACTTAGAATGGAAACATCCGGCTTGAGTGACTTGCAGCTGAGGCAAGGGACAAGCTTAGTCCTGTTGATTAAGCACACAAATGAATTCACAAAAAAGGAGTCAGGTGAGAACTTATACGTATTTAGAGAAGACAGCTAATAGAAGCACACTCTAAAATGTTTGGTTCATTCAGACAGAACAGAAGGCTTGGGGAAAATGTGAAGGAGCAGGAAAGAGCTGGATATCGATTTGGTACAGGGCTTTCTGCGGAGTATGGAATCCTTTCTCTTAAGCATGAAAATGATAGTCAATACATAACACACTTACGGATACCATGATGCAGCATCTTCAGTTTAATTTGATTTTATTATTGTCACATGTATTAACATATAGTGAAAAGCATTGTTGCTTGTGCACTGTACAGACAACATACTGTTCATAGAGAAGGAAACGAGAGAGTGCAGAATGTAGTGTTACAGTCATTGTCAGGGTAATAGAGAAAGATTAACTTAATGCAAGGTAGGTCCATTCAAAAGTCTGACGGCAACTGGGAAGAAGCTGTTCTTGAATTGGTTGGTATGTGACCTCAGACAAAATCTAATATCACCTAATCAACTGTAGCTACCTGAGCTTCTGCTGCAAAAACGAAAAATTAGCTACCTCATGACTAGATGCTGGAGTGGAACCTCAAATATTTTTCGTGCAAACTGAGATTACTGCCAACAGAGCTATGGATCCTAGTGTTCAGAGAGGCTTGCAGAATGTCAGCAGTTGAGTAACATGTTTTTCAACAGATAGCACTTTAGCAATTGTAGCAGCTTTGTGGGGTGATGTTTGTACAGTGAGGTATCAACTGCCTGTTGCTCTCTGCATTGTTCACACCCACCCACCACTGCCACTCCATTAGTACCCATGTGGCTGGCCATTAATCAACCAGACTCGATTTCTGCTAGTGCCAAATAGCACAGTCCGAGGTCTGGAGCAGTTTGAGGTCATCCTACACAGCAAGCTGCATCCTTCCTCCAGTGAAAATTTGATGCCTTCCTTCAATCATGCTACGACCACTAGGGTAGCATTGCATCGGGGTAATGTATCAAACAAAATCCACGGAAGACAAGAGCAGGAATTATTTGTAGCCAGCTGCATGCAAAATGGCATGACTTATTGTATAAATTTTGTTTGGAATGTTTATTTTATCACTATGGCCAAGTGAGAATGCTCTAATAGTCAGTCAGTGACACGAGGGAAAACAAACAATGGGATTATTCGGCTTCTATTCATTGGTTTGTTGTTCAATAAATTGACTGTGGCCACCGTAGCAAGAATGGATCAGTGTTGAATGCCTTCTCTCTCATTCTTCATGCTCTTCTTTTTATTTATCTATTCATGGAATGTGGGCACCATTGGCAAGCCCAGTATTTATCGTTAAAAGTGCAATATAGATGGTTTCTCTAAGTATATTCCAGTTTGCTTCTGCACTTTCTGAGAGAATGCCGGGGAACAAAACTGTTAGTTTTAATCTAGGGAGGCAGTACCCAGTTAACATTAATACATGGACAACATTTCAGTTTTGAATGAAAATAAATCAAGGGTTGCGTCTGCGTAATGTGTCTAATCTATCATGATCAGCACTGTAATAGTTGTATTTTTTTTGAGGATTCAATTCAGAAGGTTATGTTTCATAATCATCAGATCCAGTGGTGCTAACTTCTGGTGGCCATTACAGAGACGTGGCTGCAAGGTGACAGGGACTGGGAGCTGAATGTCCAGGGGTATCAAGTGTTTAGGAAGGATAGGCGAGAGGAAGAAAGGCGGGGGGTGGTGGCGTAGCTCTGCTGATTAAGGATAGCATCAGGGTGGTAGCAAGGGATGATATGGGAACCAAAGAGCAGAACGTGGAATCGTTGTGGGTGGAGATTAGGAACAGCAAAGGAAGGAAGACGCTGGTGGGTGTCATTTATAGGCCCCTGAATAATGATCTGGAGGTGGGGCGGGCTGTTAACGCGCAAATAAGTGCGGCGTGCAGGAATGGAACGACCATAATTATGGGAGATTTCAATCTGCATATTGATTGGTCGACCCATGTTGGACGCGGTGATCTCGAGGAGGAGTTCTTGGAATGCTGCCGGGATAGTTTCCTTGAACAGTGTGTGTTGGAGCCGACGAGGGAGCGAGCTATCTTGGATCTGGTGTTATGTAATGAGGCGGGTAGAATTAGGGACCTTGTGGTGAAGGATCCTCTTGGGGAGAGTGACCATTGTATGGTGGAGTTTCTGGTGCAGACGGAGGAGGGGAAAGTGGGTTCCTGGACACGCGTCCTTTGTTTGAACAGAGGGGAGTACGGTAGGATGAGAGAAGAATTGGCGAATGTTGACTGGGGGAGCGCGTTGGAAGGTAGGTCTGCAGACGAGCAGTGGAGGATCTTGAAGGAGATCTTTCTTGGTGCTCAGCAGAAATTTATTCCGATGGTTAAAAAGGACCGTAGGAGAAGAGGTGATAAGCCGTGGATAACGAAGGAGGTGAAGGAAAGTGTTAAATTAAAAGTGTTAAATTAACTTGAGGGGAATTGCTTGATAGAGCAGACGCGGCACGGTTTCGTTAAGGGGAAGTCGTGTCAGACAAATTTACTGGAGTTCTGAGGATGTGTCTAGGGCGATGGATAGAGGATTTAGAGTAGCTAAGGGTAGTGGGCGAGAAGAGGATTGGGAGAGGTTTAAATGTCAACAAAGATTGACAAAGAAGTTGATAAAGAAGGGTAGGAGAAACTATGAAGCTGGGCTAGTGCTTAATATAAAAAAGGATAGCAAGAGTTTTTATAAATATATAAAAAGGAAGAGGCTGGCTAGGGTGAACGTTGGTCCCTTAGAGGATGAGAAGGGGGACTTAGTGGTAGGGGATGGGGATACGGCTGAGGTCTTGAATAACTTTTTTGTTTCAGTCTTCACGGAGGAGGACATGAATAATTTGCCGGATGTTAGAGATGGAAAGGTGGTAGGACTGGAGGGTCTCGATGACATTACTGTTACTAGAGAGGCGGTGCTCGACAGACTGGAGGGGGCTGATTGTGGACAAGTCCCCAGGACCGGATGGAATGCATCCGAGGGTCCTGAAAGAAATGGCGGAGGTGATAGTGGATGCCTTGGTGGTTATTTTCCAGACGTCGCTGGATTCCGGGGAAGTGCCGGAAGATTGGAAAACGGCTAATGTTACGCCGTTGTTTAAGAAGGGTGCCAGGCAAAAGGCGGGGAATTATAGGCCTGTTAGTTTAACGTCTGTTGTAGGTAAAATGTTAGAATCCGTCATCTAGGAGGAAATAGCGAGGCATCTTGAGGGGAATTGCTTGATAGAGCAGACGCGGCACGGTTTCGTTAAGGGGAAGTCGTGTCTGACAAATTTACTGGAGTTCTATGAGGATGTGTCTAGGGCGATGGATAGAGGAGAGCCAGTGGATGTGGTCTGTCTTGATTTTCAGAAGGCGTTTGACAAGGTACCTCACAAGAGGTCCTTGCAGAAGGTAAGGGGGCATGGAGTTGGGGGTAGGGTGTTAGTGTGGATAGAGGATTAGCTGTCAAATAGGAGGCAGAGAGTTGGGGTTAATGGGTGCTATTCGGATTGGCGGTTGGTGACTAGTGGAGTGCTCCAGGGGTCGGTGCTGGGGCCTCAGCTATTTACCATTTATATAGATGATCTGGAGGAGGGAACCGAGTGTATGGTGTCGAAATTTGCTGATGGTACCAAGATTGGTGGAACGGCAAATTGTGCGGAGGGTGTGGAGAGTCTGCAGAAGGATCTAGATAGGCTGGGCGAATGGGCCAGGAAATGGCAAATGGCATTTAATGTTGGCAAGTGCGAGGTGGTCCACTTTGGTAGGAATAATGGTAGGAAGGACTATTACTTATGGGGCGAAAAACTGCAGCAGGCAACGGTGCAGAGGGACCTCGGGGTCCTTGTGCATGAGTTGCAAAAACCCAGCCTGCAGGTGGTCAGGAAGGCTAATGGGATGCTGGCCTTCATAGCGAGGGGGATTGAATATAAAAGTAGGGAGGTCTTGCTGCAGCTGTGTAGGGCATTGGTGAGGCCGCAGCTGGAGTACTGTGCAGTTTTGGGCGCCGCACTTACGCAAGGATATTTTGGCCTTGGAGGGAGTGCAGAGGAGGTTTACTAGGCTGATACCGGAGTTGAGGGGGTTGAGCTATGAGGAGAGGCTGAATAAACTAGGCTTGTACTCGTTAGAGTTTAGAAGAATGAGGGGAGATCTCATTGAGACGTATAAGATGATGAATGGGATGGATAGGATAGAGGTGGAGAGACTCTTCCCGCTCAAAGGACAGTAGGACTAGGGGGGCACAGCCTCAAGATAAAGGGGGGGCGGTTTAGAACGGAGTTGAGGAGGAACTTCTTCACTCAAAGGGCGGTGAATCTCTGGAATTCTCTGCCCGTTGAAGTGGTGGAGGCTGCCTCGCTAAATATTTTTAAGACGCGGGTTGATGGGTTTTTGATAAGCGAGGGGATTAAGGGTTATGGGGAGAGGGCGGGAATGTGGAACTGAGCCACGACAGATCAGCCATGATCTTATTGAATGGCGGGGCAGGCTCGAAGGGCTGGATGGCCTACTCCTGCTCCTATTTCTTATGTTCTATGTAATGCCTCGATCTTGGATGTCTCCAGAACACTTTTTGTGACATGGGTTGTTACAAAAGAAAGTGTCAGTTACACAAAACTTGTGGAAGCAGTAAAGCTTATGTAGTTTCTCTGCTTTGTCATTCATGTTTCCAATGCCATGATGCCTGAGGCAGGAGAATCACGCCTCAGTCAGCCCCACTATTGCATTGAAATCCCTAGTAAGTAAATTCTGCTGATCATTGTCTGACCCCTCAGAGCCGATCTGTCGCATCTGGTGGACAACAGTGTTGCAGCATAAACACTCGAGTTTAACTGCTTTACATCCTGGAAAGGACATCATGAGCCTGAAATCTGTCATCTGCACAAATCTCCTATTTCATCATACTCTTTCTCTTTTGTCATCCAGAGATTCTTGATTTTTTTTTTTGTCCTGCCTTCCCCAATTGTGCCCAAACTTCTCTTCAAAGTTTTTTCCTGCCAATATTTGCTTTCAACATACCAGATCCATTCTTGCCCAATTAGAATTACTTTGCCCCAGTTATTTTTTTTAACTCCTTGTTTTTTTTCCATCTAACTGACCTAAACATTGTGAAATTAAGGAAGTAAGTGCTGGAAAACTCAGCAGGTCTGGCAGCATATGTAGAGAGAGAAACAGGTTAACTTTTCGAGTTCATATGACTCTTTGGCGACCTCTTCACAGTATAAACATTGTGATACCCAGAACAATGTTCCATTTTCTGTGAAGAGAAAAGAAAAAGCAATGTTTCAGATGTGGCCCATTTACTGGAACTAGATGTTAACCAAATTAAAAATGGAATCTATTCATGTATTTAAATGAAACTGAGGAGCTGGCTAAATCACTTGTTGCTGTTTCCATTTCCACATGCCTTACCTCTGCTATTTACATGTTCTCTGTCTCATAAACAAATTACTTTTTTGCCATTATTGGCTATTGTCCCTGCTATTAATACTTAAATCATTTCTTATTTTTTGTTCTATCTCTCTTGTATGTGCAGTATTTCCACCCTCTATTCCTTTGTTCTGTTTATTCCTCAATGCTCTTCATTTTCTAATTCTAACAGAAGGCCTGTGTCTGAAATATTAGCTTATTTGTTCTTTCCTGCCCAACCTGTTGACGGGAGCATTTTCTGGTTTTATATTTGCAAGAAAAACTTTATTGTTTAAAGCAAACTGTTCCTACAATTAAATAGGTTAAGATGATACAGCTTTGATTATTGTCTTAGACTGCTAATATTCAATTTGTTAGCTTGTTTCTGTACTTGATGATTGACTTCCGTCCATTGCATTTGTAGGTCTTTGAACTATTTCTGCCTATGAACGTCGAGGTATAGAGGAAAATCAAAGATGCTGGTAGGCAGTCGAGCTTTTAAAACCAAGAAATTGAGGCAGTGATCTTGGCAAAATCATGTGAAGGTCAGGAAACAGGAGAGTTGCTGGTGATACACACAAGAAGCACAGAGTGCTGATTGATTCTGTTTTTTAAATTACATGAAATTTTGGGCAGGATTTTATGGCCTCACTCAACCTGAAACCATAAAATCCTGCCCGAGGCCAATAGATATTTCCATTGTCCATCCCTTGTCTGCTCTGATTCCATGGCGGGCAAGGTAGTAAAATTCTGGCCATTAAACTGATTTGAAATAAGTGAATGATAGTGTTTAAATGAAATACCTCATGTTTTGTATGAAGTACTATCTCCTTAGTATTAGCTTGATCCACAAAGCATTCTTCATGTAAAAGATGCAGATTATCCAAGAATTTTATTGTATCTTGATATTCGAAGTTCCTTTCTTTGCCATGGATTTATGCAATTGGTTACTGAATTTGAATGTCCTTTTTTTCCAAATACTTTCACAGGGTTAGTGAAGGATTGTCATCAACCAGTAAGTTTGTGAAACTGTAATCGTTTAGGAAAATTAGGTTTGTTAAGGATTTACACTACCCAAAGGGAAGCAATGAAGTCTGCAAGAGAAATGGATGCAGCAAAAAATTGGAGAGTATAACTTTGTATGATATAGAATTTGTGATCTTGGGTAAACAAAAAACATCTAAGTTCACAAAAATATAGTTTACATGCTTGTTTTTTTTTGCTTGATGCCTATGTGTCTTAATATAGATTGGTAGTGCAGCCTTTTACACCAACTGAATTGCACCTTTATGTTGACAAGATTAAACTTATCTACTATTAGTTCGAAAACTGTTGGAAACTTCAGTTTGAAGTGTCTTTATCTTCTGTGTGTACCAGTCAGAATGAAAAATGGTGAAAACAGGCAATATTCCTTGTTACTTGTTCTTGGAATGTGAACATCAGTGGCAAGGCAAATATTTGTTGACCATCCCTAATTGCCCTTCAAAAGGCTGCGCTGAGCCACCTTTTTGGGCAGTTGTAATCCATCTGATTTAGGCATACCCATAATACTGTTGGAGAGGGAGGATTTTGACCCAAGTCAGGAAAGAAATAGCAATGTGATTCTCGATCAATATAGGGGAACTTGAAGGCAATGGTGTTTTCATGTATTTGCTGCTGTTGCTTGCTTACATGGTAGAGCACACAGATTTGGAAGGTGCTATTTTTAAGAGATTTGGTGAGTTTCTGCAGTACTTGTAAATTGTACACATTGAAACTATGTGCATTGGTAGTCATGATGTGGAGATGTCAGCATTGGACTGGGATAGGCACAATAAGAAGTTTCACAACACCAAGTTAAAGTCCAACAGGTTTATTTGGTGGCACAAGCTTTTGGAGTGCTGCCCCTTCATCAGGTGAGGGGCAGTCACCACTCACCTGATGAAGGGGCAGTTCTCCAAAAGCTCGTGTCGCCAGATAAACCTGTTGGGCTTTAACCTGATGCTGAGAGACTTACTGTGCGTTGGTAGTGTTTTGGTAGTACCTTCAATGCTGCTTCAAAGTGTTACCAAGTGAGATGGTGAGGATCTGCGGTAGTGGTAATCAGTTGGAAGTTTCCTTGCTTTGATGCCATAAGAACTCTCAAACTTGGTGATAAAGTTCCACACTTGCATGACATGAGTGGAAGACCTGACAAGATGCCAGTGGGCATTTTTTAAAATGAGTATTCATGAAATGCAAGTGAATGCAAATGGCGCTTACACCACCTGCCACTGGGAGAACTGCAATGTAATTTTATGCCGGCAGGTTTTGGACTTTCACGCGCCAGCTAGATTCTCTATTCCCACCACCAAACATGTCGCAGGAGAATTCTCCCCAGGGTACTGTCTTGCCAAAGGCTGTGATGGAGGAATGTGGAGAATTGGCTGTAGAAACTATAGACAACATCACAAAGTTCAGTGATCTTGCATGACTGGTCAAAGGTAGTGAATGTGTTATCTAATGGCACATCTCACAAATTATACCACTATCTTCACACACTGCTCAATGCACTACATCCCCATCAGCAATGCCCTCTATCAATCACATCTCATACCGAACATTACTAGCTTTGTCCTGCTCTTTCTCACTTAGCACGGCTGTGATCCTCACACCCATATCTCTCAACTTGTGCACATTGGCAAATGTTCAGCCATAATCTCACGATCATTCAGATGTCACCGCACTCTGTGACACACTTCTCTCACCAAGGACGGCAGGGACTAACCAGCCGTGGACAGATGATGCAATAATAGAATCCCTACAGCGCAGAAAGGCCAGGCCCTATCCCCATGACCCCACGTATTTACTCTGCCGACACTTCCTGACACTTTAAGGGACAATTTAACGTGGTCAATTCACCTAAGCCACACACACTTGGAATGTGGGAGGAAATCTGAGCACCTGGAGGAAACCCACGTAGGTGCTGGGAAAATGTGCGAACTCTACATAGCCAGTGACCAAGGCCAGAATTGAACCTATATCCCTGGTGCTGTAAGGCAGCAGTGCTATCCACTGTGCCACCGTGCTGCCCTTCACTCGATGGAACAAATCATGACTGCCATCATTGGAGCAGCTATTAATGAGATCTGAGAAGCGGCCAGGCTGAGACATGGAAGATGATCTACATACCCAATGTTTCACCTCCCATTCCACTTCATAATCATCCATGGTCTCTGCTGATAACAACATGTAAATGGAATAGGCATGCAATTCTTACTTTTTCCCCCACTTCCCTGACCATGGTTCTTCCATCTTTACATTTTTCCTTTTCAGATGGCTAAGAATTTCAACTCAGCTAGGCAGTAGTGAAAGACCTAAATATGATTTAAAGAAAACACCACATTCACTCGCTTTTACAGCAACCAACTCAAGTACTGACAGTGAGGACAGAATTCTCCTGTGACATGTTTGACCGCGGGAATAGAGAATCTTGCTGGTGTGTAAAAAATCCAAAACCTGTCAGCGTAATATTACGTCACAGTTCTCCCAGCGGCAGGTCTTCCTGTTGACTGGTGGTGTAAGCGCCGTTTGCATTAACTTGCATTTCATGAATACTCATTTTAAAAAAAAAAATGCCCGCTGGCATCTTGTCAGGTCTTCAACTCATGCAAGTATGGAACTATATTGGTCTAAGTGGATTGATAGAGTGGCGTGAACAAAGCAGTCCTCGGTTAGCAGGAGTCTGCGAGGTGAGGGCAACAAAACCTACTTCAAGGTGTTGTGTGAAGCTCCCCTTGTGACGTTTTATGTTGAATTTGGTTTGGATGAGCATGAGCGGTTTCATTTCGGGTTGTTTCAACTGATCCATGAGGAGCTTTTATCAAAGACAAAGTTTAATGAAAAATATTATTAACATGTATAATAAGACAATTAGCAAGAACTTTTTAATAGTCACAAACAAGAAATATAACAACCATGATAATGTATAATTCTTAAGGAAATATCTCTAATGTGTTCCAACCAAAGCCAACATCCATTACACAAAACCCTCTGAACAAAAACAGTTCAGCATAGGTTAATGCCTGCTTGTTACAGGAATCCCACCTCCTGAGTTGAATGCTGAAAATCCCTTGTGAAGAAACTGAGGAGTGGGGGAGTGTGAGTAGCATGCTACAAAAGGAATCTGATCAGTCTATCCTATTAAACATTTTGTGCATTGGCAGGCTTGCCAGGAATCCTGTAACCACGTGTGGAGTCTTGTCAACTTGACACAGGCTTTTGTACAAAATTTGAAGCTGTCTTTTCTAACATGGGATAGTGGCCAACTTTATTAACATGCTTCCAGGTCCAATCAAGATGCATTGTCTGATGGCTGATGTCTCAGCTTCCATTATAATACAAACAGAAGGCACTAACATCTGGGTGCTGCAGTGGTGATTCAAACTTTTATGTAACGCAGTACGAGTTTGCTGTCATGGAAGCACAGGTTGTTCTCGCGTGAACTGAAAAGAAACCAAAAACTGCTGATGCTGGAAATCTGAAATAAAAATGTCAGCATCTTTGATTTAATTTGATGTATTATTGTCATTAGTATACTGTGAAAAGTATTGTTTCTTGTGCGTACCATACATAGAGAAGAAAAGGAGAGTGTGCTGAATGCAGTGTTACAATCACAGCTACAGTGTAGAGAAAGATCAACTTAATACAAAGAAGGTCTGATGACAGCAGGGAAGAAGGGACTGAATTAATTCATTGATAGAGAGTTTAAGAGTTAAAATAGAATTTTAGAAGCACAGAATGAGAGTAAAAGATAGAATTAGAAGGCTTGCTGGGCACAGCTTGCAAGATGTCACCATGCTCTGGCACCATCTATAGAGAGAAATGACAGTTACTGTTTCATAGAACACTACAGCACAAACAGGCCCTTCAGCCCACAAGTTGCGCCGATCACATCTATACCTACTAAACCATAGACCTATCTATAACCCCCGATCCCATATACTCATCCAGAAGTCTTTTAAAAGACCCCAGCGAGTTTGCCTCTACCACCACCGATGGCAGCCGATTCCATTCACTCACCACCCTCCGAGTGAAAACTTACCCCTAACATCTCCTCTGTACTTGCTTCCCTGCACCTTTTAAATCTGTGTCCTCTCGTAGCGACCATTTCAGCCCGGGGAAATAGCCTCTGAGAAGCCACGCTATCTATTCCTCTCAACATCTTATATTCCTTTATCAGGTCGCCTCTCAACTTTCGTCTCTCCAGGGAGAAGAGTCCCAGCTCCCTCAACCTATCTTCATAAGGCATGCTTCCCAATCCAGGCAACATCCTTGTAAATCTCCTCTGCACCCTTTCAATAGCTTCCACGTCCTTCCTATAGTGAGGCGACCAGAACTGCGCACAGTACTCCAAGTACTTTCAAGTTTGCCTGATTCTTCAGAAGGGAAGCCACCTTTCTCTCCCTCCTCCTCCTCTTTTTCAGCTGGTTGTCATATTATTGGTCATCAGGACAATGATTTAGTGATGACAAGGCTTGAAACCTGCTGTGGAGATTCCTCCAGTGTTGTAGGCAGTAGAAATGTTTCAGCACTCCAGTGGTGACTCGATCACATTTTGTATGGTAGCATGGCTATTGTCGTATGCATGCTGCTAATATGGGTTCCAAATCAGAATCATGAACAGTGTAGTTAATGGATAAGTCTCGTCACCCAATAGCCCAGCAACTAACCTGAAAGTAGTGTAGGTGTTAAATTGTACAAAGATTGGAGCTGCTGTCTCCTTACGCTACATGCTTCTGGTGGATGCATCTTCTCCGAAGCCTTCAACATGTCATCGGTGAAGACAAACATCATGCCAAGGCCATTCCCACATTCCCACTTCTTGCTTTCACACAACTGTACAACCTCAAACAGACTACTGTCCGCAGCAAACTACACAGCCTTCAGGAGAACAGTGACCATAACACCATAACACCGCACCACCCTGCCACAGCAACCTCTACAAGATGTGCCAGATCATTGACATGAATGCCGTCATCTCATGTGAGAACACCATTCATCAGGTACGTAGTACATACTCTTGCAACTCGGCCAATGTTGTCTACCTGATACACTGCAAGAAAGGATGCCCTGACGCATGGTATAGGGCATTGGTGAGGCCGCAGCTGGAGTACTGTGTGCAGTTTTGGGCGCCGCACCTGCGCAAGGATATTTTGGCCCTGGAGGGAGTGCAGAGGAGGTTTACTAGGCTGATACCGGAGTTGAGGGGATTGAGCTATGAGGAGAGGCTGAATAAACTAGGCTTGTACTCGTTAGAGTTTAGAAGAATGAGGGGAGATCTCATTGAGACGTATAAGATGATGAATGGGATGGATAGGATAGAGGTGGAGAGACTCTTCCCGCTCAAAAAAGACAGTAGGACTAGGGGGCACAGCCTCAAGATAAAGGGGAGGCAGTTTAGAACGGAGTTGAGGAGGAACTTCTTCACTCAAAGGGTGGTGAATCTCTGGAATTCTCTGCCCGTTGAAGTGGTGGAGACTGCCTCGCTAGATATTTTTAAGAAGCGGGTTGATGGGTTCTTGATAAGAGAGGGGATTAAGGGTTATGGGGAGAGGGCGGGAAAGTGGAACTGAGCCACGACAGATCAGCCATGATCTTATTGAATGGCGGGGCAGGCTCGAAGGGCTGGATGGCCTACTCCTGCTCCTATTTCTTATGTTCTTATGGTATGTTGGGGAGACCATGCGGACACTATGACAAAGGAGGAATGAACACCGCTTGACAATTACCAGACAAGAGTGTTCTCTTCCTGTTGGGAAACACTTGAGCACTCAGCCTCTGATCTTTGGTAAGCATTCTCCAAGGTAGCCTTCATGACATACAACAGCACAGAATCGCTGAGCAAAAACTGATAACCAAACTCTGCACACATGAGAACAATTGGGATCTTGGGTTCATGTCACACTATCTGTAACCCCTGTGACTTGCCTGGGCTTGTAAAATCTCACTAACTGTCCTGCCTGGAGACAATACACATTTCTTTAACCTGTGTGTAACCCCCTCTCCACTCATGTTGTCTGTACCTTTAAGACTTTACCTATAAAGACTTGGATTCCAACTGTTATTTTGTAAATTGAATTTGTGCCTTTTATATGCCCTGTTTGTGAGCAGAACTCCAACTCACCTGACAATGGAGCAGCACTTTGAAAGCTTGTGGCTTGTGCTACCAAATAAGCCTGTTGGACTTTAACCTGGTGTTGTGAGATTTCTTATGAATGCATTCTTCCATACAAGTGCACTAACCAAAATGATTTTTGTGACTCAACAGCACTGTACATGCATACCACAGTTGCTTTTTTTTTGGAACAAAAATGGCATGGCACTGAGCACCAAAAACATGCAGAAGAAAGAGCGGTATTTTGAGTCTAGAAAATTACTGCCAAAAAACAGAATTTTCAGATAATGATAGGACTTCCTTGTGTTGTCTTTTTTGTCTGTATTGAGTAATTTTATGTTGAGGATTGGTCTCAGAAATTCATAGATAAACCCTTTTGTTCTGGATGTCTTCCTTTTGTTCATGCCATAACCATGGTTACTGGACTTAAAGATATTGATTTGAGTCAAACGCAGGTTTGCTTCATTAATTCCAATAACAAGGGTATCAAGTAAGTATTCTCTTGGCAAAGCCTACTGTATTTTTATTTAAGTATTGTTGATTTAAATATTTGATGTGAATGTGATCTCAACATAATAGCGAAAAGGAAATGTGCTTTTTGTATTTTAGTCATGGGGATCAGGTGCTTAGGAGCAAAATTGTGAGAGTGTTTTTTCTAAGTCACAATATATTTGTTGAGCGGCATGCAAATCTTTTCTCGCACTGAAGTAATGAACAAATGAAGAAAAGTTTTCCTGATTTTATTTTTAACTAGAATTGGTACATTGATTATTAATGGTCTCCTTAAGAATGTAAATTAAGATTTTAAATGGATTGTTCGGACCCTTTTTATATCATTTTTGTGAATTTATTTTAATATTTTAAGTGCTGGCATTGAAATGTAATTTTTTTGTGAAAATACAGATGTTGGGGTAGTTAATTTTAAAGATTTGTCGTTGCTTGCCCACAGCATTCCTGAATCCCCGCTAATTTGGAGTTCTTTATTTCACCTTTATTTCTTGGGAAGAGTATTTACATTGTAGTTTTGGTATTTCTTGTGGTGATTATTCTCAATGTATAGCTGTTCCCCTATTGAAACCAAAAATTCAAAAGAAATACTTTCTTTCTAGAGTTAAATATTTACTGTGCAGTAATTGCAGAGACCCACATCCTTTCACTTTTAGTATGAAATTAAAGTTGATGCTTTGAAATGTGGTTTGAGCTAAATACCTAAATGTTCTGGAAACTTTTTTTGTTCTGGTGAGATGTTTCACTTTAAGGTCAGACCTCAAGTATTGATAAATTGACAATTGCTAGCATGTTGTAGTCAGTTTGATTGGAGACCTGCTACTTTGTCGAAATATGGAACTAACATCGAATCATATCATATAATAAGAACATAAGAACATAAGAAGTAGGAGCAGGAGTAGGCCACCTGGCCCTTCGAGCCTGCCCCGCCATTCAATAAGATCATGGCTGATCTGTTGTGGCTCAGTTCCACATTCCCGCCCTCTCCCCATAACCCTTAATCCCCTCTCTTATCAAAAACCCATCAACCCGCGTCTTAAAAATATTTAGCGAGGCAGCCTCCACCACCTCAACGGGCAGAGAATTCCAGAGATTCACCACCCTTTGAGTGAAGAAGTTCCTCCTCAACTCCGTTCTAAACCACCCCCCCTTTATCTTGAGGCTGTGGTTGCCGCACAGAAGAACGCTGTTTAGCACTCGGACACATTTTTGCAAGAACAATTTGGCCAGTCCTTCTCCATGTAGCTCTGCAATTTTTTCTCTCCAGAAAATTGTCCAGTGCTTTTTTTTGAGAAAACCATGGTGGGATTTACTTCCACGATGTTTTGAGGCAGTGTTGTCCAGATCTGAACTACTTGCTGCTGAAAGGTTTTTCCTCATGTTGCGTTTTGTTTCTTTTGCCGTCCATCTTAAATAGATGCCCTCTGATTATCAACCCTTTCTGCCACTGGGTGTTGTATGTCTCTATATCAGTTCACGAGAGACTCCATGATTTTCAGCAATATTTTCAGACTTATTCCTGTTGCCCTCAGACCAAATATAAAATGCAATCATGTTTTGGTCACTGCTACCTTGGAACACCTTCATTATGAGACCATTAATTACTCCCATCTTGTTGCTTCCAGATATGCTGTTCTAAGAAACTATCCTGAAAACATTAACTGAACTCCCCATTTAGGTTTACCTATGCCCATCTTCCCAAATTTGATCCCCCGCACCATACTGTTTATACTACCACTACATTCCTATTTGCTACCCCACTTGAATGGTATCTGGTACCACAATGCCCAGGTCAGTTAGCTCATCCATCCTGCAATCCTCCTGTCATCCAGATGAGGTGAAAAAACGTCAAACCTGTTGGACACTTGTAAAAGCTAAGGCTCCTGTGCTCCTGCCCTCGATGTCCTTGCCTGCTTCCCATGTCATGCTCTCTGATCCCTGAGCACTGGGCAAATCAGAAGACCTCTCAAGAGGTGTGACTATCTCCTGCTACAAACAATCCAAAAAGAATTCCCCACTCCCTGATGCATCGCAGTATCTGTAGTTCAGCCTCTTAACTCCTAGGGTGCGATCTTACTCGCCATTCACATCATACTCCTGCTGAGCAAGGTTGGAGAATTTGGCATCCAGCCAAATCTCCATTTACTGTAGCAGGATGGGAAAATACCACCAGTTGAATGGCTGTGAAGTTCTGGCCATAAACTCTGAGCTGAAGCTGCTTGAACTTCAAACACTTAGTGCAAATGCATTTGCCCTGGATCGGACTGACACCCAGGTACTTCCACATGTGGCAGCTCTGACACACCAACAGTCCTACTATCCTTTAATATGTTGTAATAAACAAATTAATTATTCAGTTATATAATGTTATACTACATTGAACTTTAGGAATAGAATTTACCTTAGTCACTTACCACATACTTGCCAAGTAAGGAGCTGCTTCTCCTGTAGCAGTGTGAGACTATTTTCTGAAGGCTGGGAAAGTTTTATAGAGCGAAAGAGTACCTCTTTCCTTAACTGCATAATTATCCAACTCCCTACACTATTATAAATCACACACAAATGCTGAACTGCACTAAGTTGGTTTTATATATATATTACTAAGATAAAGGTTAGCTGAGTCAGGAACTGGTTTGAGCTGCTCTTAATTAGTTAAATCCAACTGCTCTTCCAGCCTTGTTAAAATCCTGGTTAAGGCTGTAAACTTTAGAATTTAAACTCTAAATTTCAGTTAAAAGCTAATACAAACAACTTTTTTACGGAAGATTTAAGAAATACTCAACATCCACCAGCATCCCTTCTTGGTATTAGACCGAGGTGTCTGATACAGGGTTGGAATACCTTCACCATTCTTTTGTATTCCCTAGGTCAGAATCAGTTGTAGACTGACTTCCAATACTTAGTCCAGCCGCAATGCCCTTTTAGCAGTGCATCTGGTTTCAAGTTATGTAGTGGTTTAGTACATTAACCCATGCAAGTCTCTCATTGCTTTTGAGCTCCTTTAGTAAGACATGTAGCCACTCAGTAATGCAGTTTGTGTTGTCTTCTGTAATCATGTTAACTGGCAGGCAGCCCAAAGTTGCCTTGCTGGCTGCACTGTATGAGGTGGGCACAGATTAATCCCACGTTGTTCATGGCCCGAGGAAGGGATGTGCTTGTCTTGCTTCTTCAAATTTTCGTGATTTTTTTTTTCAGCACTTGCTTAAACTGAGGAACCGAAACTATGTAATAAGCAAAATAGAACATTCTAGAGCTGTCAACATTTGAAAGGTTAAATGTGGACAAGGCAGTTCAGATTGCGTATTCTGAAGACACTGTCATGTAACTTTGTTAGCCCAACAAACCTAATAAGAACATAAGAACGTAAGAAATAGGAGCAGGAGTAGGCCATCTAGCCCTCTGAGCCTGCCCTGCCATTCAATAAGATCATGGCTGATCTGAAGTGGTTCAGTTCCACTTTCCCGCTTTCTCCCCATAACCCTTAATCCCCTTGCCTACCAAAAACCTATCTACCTGCGTATTAAATATATTTAGTGAGGTAGCCTCCACCACTTCAACGGGCAGAGAATTCCAGAGATTCACCACCCTTTGAGTGAAGAAGTTCCTCCTCAACTCTGTTCTAAACTGCACCCCCCCCCCCCGCCACTCCAATCTTGAGGCTGTGCCCTCTAGTCCTACTGCCCTTTCTGAGCAGGAAGAACCTCTCCACCTCTACCCTATCCATCCCTTTCATCATCTTATACGTCTCAATGAGATCCCCCCTCATCCTTCTAAACTCTACCAAGTACAAGCCCAGTCTATTCAGCCTGTCCTCATAGCTCAACCCCCTCAACTCTGGTATCAGACTAGTGAACCACCTCTGCACTCCCTCCAAGGCCAAAATATCCTTGCGCAACTGCGGCGACCAAAACTGCACACAGTACTCCAGCTGCGGCCTCACCAGTGCCCTGTACAGTTGCAGCAAGACCTCCTACTTTTTATATTCAATCCCCCTCGCTATGAAGGCCGGCATCCCATTAGCCTTCCTGACCGCCTGCTGCACCTGTAGGCTGGGTTTTTGCGACTCATGCACAAGGACCCCAGGTCCCACTGCACCGTAGCATGCTGCAGCTTTTCACCCTGTAAGTAGTAGTCCTTCCTACTATTATTCCTACCTAAGTGGATAACCTCTCACTTGCCAACATTGTATTCCATCTGCCAGGTCCTCGCCCACTCGCTCAGCCTATCTAGATCCCTCTGCAGACTTTCCACACCCTCCGCACAATTTGCTGTTCCACTTATCTTTGTGTCATCGGCAAATTTTGACACCTTACACTCGGCTCCCTCCTCCAGATCATCTATATAAATGGTAAATAGCTGAGGCCCCAGCACCGATCCCTGGGGCACTCCACTAGTCACTAACCGCCAATCCGAATAGCACCCATTGACACCCACTCTCTGCCTCCTATTTGACAGCCAATCCCCTATCATGCTAACACCCTACCCCCAACTCCAGGCCCCCTAACCTTCTGTAACAACCTTTTGTGCGGCACCTTATCAAACGCCTTCTGAAAATCGAGAAACACCACATCCACCGGTTTCCCTCTATCCACCGCACTAGACACATCCTCATAGAATTCCAATAAATTCGTCAGACACAACTTCCCCTTAACGAATCCGTGCTGCGTCTGATCTATTAAACAATTCTTCTCAAGATGCCCTGCTATTTCCTCTTTGACGGATTCAAGCATTTTTCCTACAACAGACGTTAAACTTATCAGCCTATAATTCCCTGCCTTTTGCCTGCTACCCTTTTTAAACAGCAGCGTAACATTAGCCGTTTTCCAATCTTCTGGCGCTTCCCCAGAATCCAGCGAGGTTTGGAAAATAATCACCAAGGCATCCACTATCACCTGTGCCATTTCCTTCAGAACCCTTGGATGCATTCCATCCGGTCCTGGGGACTTGTCCACCATCAGTCCCTCTAGTCTGTCGAGCACTGCCTCTCTAGTAACAATGATCTCATTCAGGCCCTCCACTCCTACCATCTTTCCATCGTTAACACCTGGCAAACTATTTGCGTCCTCCTCTGAAGACCGAAGCAAAAAATGTTATTCAAGGCCTCAGCCATTTCCTCATCCCCCACCACTAAATCCCCCCTCTCATCCTCTGAGGGTCCAACATTCACCCTAGCCAGCCGCCTCCTTATATATTTATAAAAATTCTTACTATCCTTTTTTTATATTTAGCGCTAGCCTGGATTCATAGTCTAATAGAAGAATCTTTTAGTTTGATGGAATGATCTGTACAATCAGTTGTCCAAAATGGTTCCTATCACTAGTAACATTATGCAATACATTAGATTAAATGCTGTCTGGCAAGACAAACTCAATAAACCTGTTCTCAGTGAACACTGAGAAAATATATGTCATGGTATAAGCTGGTGATTTTGGAATTTCAAAATGAACAAATTAATGTGGATTATAAGGTAATGTTGCATACCTTGTATCCACACAACCTAATAATTTGTACAGATAAACAAATCCATTATTCTATTATAATAAATATTAAAGGTGAGAAGTTGGGCTCTGTCATGCTGATTCTTAAGCTTAATGCTTGAAAATGGGGTTTAAGATGTGCCCATGTATTTGAGAGGCTGTGGGATTTGCACACTCATTACCACCTTCTTGGATGATTAGGGATACACAACAAATGCTGACCTAGCCAGTGACTCCTGCATCCCGTGAATTAATGAAAAACATTCATGAGTGCTGTCAACATGACAAGCAGGTAGTTTATGATATCGATCAGCAGTTTGACACAGCACTACCAATTTCAAAAAGGGAGGCCACTAGATCAAGGTCAATTGTTGGAAGAGGAAGAAGGAAAATCGTAGAAGGGCTAAAGGGCCCTTAATTAAAGGAAGCTTTAATTATGGAGAGCCTTTAAGGGAAATTCTCTTGCTCAACTTCAGTGAGGTTCCATGTTTGAGACATATTTGCTTCACTAAAGAATTCGTGACAGAAATCTACTAATTGCTGCAGTTGTAACTTTGAGCCAAAAGCAAGATAAGTACCACTTTGCTGATAGCAGTCAAGGTTCCTTTGTCTCTTAACCTTTACTATTGGTGTAGTAATCTACATGTCTGAATTATGCTCTGAAAACGTATTTAATTCCATCCATGGCAACTAGAACAAGTTAAATACAATTAACTAATAAGTAGGTAATGATCATGAAATTCTGGATTGCTGTTTTAAAAAAAAATCATCTAGTTCACTGCTGTCCTTGCCCAATTTGGCCTGGAGATGACTCTGAACCCACAGCAATGTGGTTGAAACCATAGAATCCCCATAGTGTGTAAGGAGGTCATTCGGCTCATCAAGTCTGCACTCCCTCTTAGAGAGCATCTTATCCAGGTCCTGGTTCTGCCCTATCCCCTTAAGCTTGTACTATCCCCATAACCTCACACCAGTACCATGGCTAATCCACCTAACTTGCACATAGACTGTGGGAGGAAATCAAACCATCCTGAGGAAACCTATGCAGACACAGAGAACACGCAAACTCCATATAACCAGTCAAAGCTGGAATCGCATCTGGATCCCTGGCACTGTGAAGCAACAGTACTATCTATTCTTTACGCTACCCATGACTCTTTCTTGCCCTCAATGTCCTATAAAGTCATTCAGTTATTTTAAACAAAGTGGATTACCAAACTGTTCAATTAAGGACAGGCAATAGATGATGGCCTTGCTAGCGACGCTCATTCCATGAGCAAATATTTTTAAAAGCACCCTTTACAAACATGCGTGCTCTCTTTTAAGTAGCACTGGCCACTTAAAATACTGAATTCCTTGCTGATGTATGCAGCGGTTCACCCGAACTCCTCAAGTGCAACCGATAAACAATGTTCAGTTATCTTGCTACCTGCAGTGCATTAAATGGGCATGCAACAATTGTTTTGCCGTTCTATTTCTCCCCTCAGTGTTTTATTCTGTTTGTATTATACAGTCAACATTAATGCTTTATTAATTTCTTGAAAGTTCATCAACTGATTCCTGTTCAGTTACCATCCTCCAAGTTTCTGAACAAGAAACAAAATTTAGGATTGATCAAAGCCAGTTCCATCCTAGGATTTGATTTGCCTAATTGTAACATAACTTCCTTGTGTTACAATCGCCAGTTGTATTTGTGTAACACCTTTCACATCTGCAGATATTCCAAAACACTTTCCAGCCAATTAACTAAACTTATTTCAAAGTGTAGTAACTGAAAATCTCTTAGCCGCCACACTTCACTGTCTGTTTGGGTACACTGAGGGAGAATTTAGCATGGCCAGTGCACCTAACCAGCACATCTTTCAGCCCATGGGAGGAAACTGGAGCACCTGGAAGAAAGCCATGCAGAAACAAACTCCACCCAGAGACAATGACCCAAGCCGCGAATTGAACCCAGGTCCTTAGCACAGGGAGATGGCAGTGCTAACCATGCTCTCGTTCTTGACTTGTCCCTTGTAGACAGTGAATTGATTTTGGGGATTAAGGAGGTGCATTATTCACCACACACTGACTCTTAGAGCCACAGTATTAAATTGTTAAAACTAAACTAGGCCAGCCATGTCAATTTGAAGGATAAATATTACCCTGAAACTGGATAGCCCTTTGTTTTTCTTCAAAAAGTACCTTGGGGATCTTTTACAGATGGCAGACAAGATCTCAATTTAACATATTCAAAATCTGGCACCGCTAACAATGCAGTGTCCTCCTTCAGTACTGCACTGAAGTGGCCTAGATTATGTGCTTAAGTTTCTGGAGTTGATTTGAACTAACTTGCAGCTTGTTTCAAGGGTTATGTGGGATCAGATGCCAATATTTGATTTCATATTTCCTAAAATGTGACCAGCGCTGTACCTCAGGGATCAGTGCTGGGTCCACTGTTATTTGTCATTTATATTAATGATTTGGATGAGAATTTAGGTGGTATTGTTAGTAAATTTGCAGATGACACCAAGATTGGTGGCATAATGGACTGAAGAAGGTTATCTTGAATTGCGATGGGATCTTGATAAATCAGTGGACTGACGAATGGCAGATGGACTTTAATTGAGATAAATGCGAGATGATACATTTTGGTCGATTGAACCAAGGCAGGACTTACTCAGTTAATGGTAGGGGATAAGGGAGAGTTGCAGAACAGAGATCTAGGGATACAGGTTCATAGCTCTTTAAAAGTGGAGGCACAGGTGGACAGTGATGAAGGCGGCATTCGGCATGCTTGGTTTCATTGGTCAAAACATTGAATACAGGAGTTGGGATGTCTTGAAGTTGTACAAGATATTGGTATGGCCACACATGGAATACTTTGTGCAATTCTGGTCACCCTATTATAGAAAGGATATTATTAAACTAGAAAGTGTGCAGAAACATTTACTAGGCTGCTACCAGAACTTGATGGTTTGAGTTATGAGGAGAAGCTGGATAGACCAGGACGTTTTTCTCTGGAGTGTCGGAGGCTTAGTGGTGATCTCAGAGGTTTATAAAATAATGAGGGACATAAATCAGCTAGATAGTCAATATCTTTTCACAAAAGTAGGGGAGCCTAAAACTAGAGGGCATAGGTTGAAGGTGAGAAGGGCGAGATACAACAAGTGTCTAGAGGGGCAATTTTTTCACAGGGTGTGGGGCCTGGAACAAGCTGCCAGAGGTGGTAGTAGAAGGGGGTGCAATTTTGTTTTCTAAAAAACATTTGGACAGCTATATGGGTGAGATGGGTATAGAGGGATATGGGCCAAATGTGGGCAATTGGGATTAGTTTGTGTTAAAAAAGGGGGTGACATGAACAAGTTGGGCAAAGGGCTTATTTCCATGCTGCAAACTGCTATGATTCTATGACTCTAAAGTGAGAAGTCATGGTCACCTTTATTACTTGGTAATACATATATCATCTTAGTGTTTCAAATACTATAAGTTCCTTCAGCATTGCAATTAATGGAGAAAAGGTTTTCCTGGGTGGCTTTGAACTTTTTAACTGGGAGAATTTAGGTATTGTTGACAAGATTAACATTTATTGGCAATCCGTCATTGCTCTCGAAGCTGATTGTAAGCACTTTCTTGAAAGCAAACAATACTTAACAGAATAATTGAGAGCCAAGCAGATTGCTAGAGTCACATATAAGCCATACCAAGTAAGAAGAGATTAATTTCCTTTCCTAATGGATATTAGTAAGTCAGATGGGTTTTTGCAACAATCTAACTATTTCATGGTTACCATTACGGATACTAGCTTTTTGTTTCATATTTATTCAATTAACTGAATTTAAATTCTCCAGCTGCTATGGGTGGGACTTGAATGAAAGCCTCTGAATCATTTGGCAATGACCATGATTCTCCCATCCTGACCCGCTAATTTTTTTTGGTGGTCGGGCTTGGAGAGTTGTACATGCGTTAATTCGTAAATGCATTCCCAACCAGGATATCCAGCATGGTCGGAACCACACAGGGAATCCCATGCTGGCCAGCGATTAAGCTGGTCACCAAATTGCAGGCTGACAATTGTGGGCCGCTGTGCAAGAACGGTCAGCCTCCGACGTGAACAGGCCCCCCCCCCCCCCCCCCCCCCCCCCAAGCTTTTAATAATATTCACGATTGTGACCTCTGTATTGCAGAGCATGTGGGAGATTAGAGTCTGAACTCCCACTGAAAAAATAATGATGATTTACACCAGTTTTCCCACAAATTCAGCACTTACAACTTTTGGGAGAATCTCCCCATGGTAGCACAGTGGTTAGTACTGCTGCTTTCCAGCTCCAGGGACCTGGGTTTGATTCCCAGCTTGGGCCACTGGAGTGTGCACATTCCCCTTGTGCCTGCGTGGGTTTCCTCCCATAGTCCAAAAATGTGTGGGTTAGGTTGATTGGCCATGCTAAAAAAAAAAAAATTGCCCCTCAGCATCCTGAGATGCGTAGATTAGAGGGATATGGGGGTGGGGCCTGGGTGGGATTGTGATAGGTGCAGACTCGATGGGGCAAATGGCCTCTTCACTGTAGGTTTTCTATGATTTTTTGATGTCTGGGGATTTCTAGTCCAGAGAAATAACCACAATGCTACTGGACTCACTAAACATAAATCAAACAAAGATGCGATAAAATAAAAGATCTTAGGCATAAGGCCCGATTTTTATCATCAAGTTGTGCCCATTTTTGGGTGCGAAACTTGGTAAAGTTGCACATGAGGCAAGTAGTGTGATCCGCACCGGCTTCCCTTTTTACCAAAGCCCAAAAATGGCCATTGATTGGGACCGAGCCTGAAATGGTCACGACAGCCATTTAAATGCATTTGCATGTGTTTCAATAGACTTCACCAGCATTTCCCTCTTTACCACCTGTTCGCCAATCCAGAATCAGTGCAAAACAGACAAGCTCCATAAAAGTCCATTTGAGCAGCTGATCAGTTAGGCACTTACCTCCTCACTAACCCTAGCATCAATGGTTCTGCTGCTTAGGGGGTCCTTTTCGTTGTGGTCATCTTGTTTCCAGGCACCCACCACCCTCCCTGTGCAAATAAACATTCCTTGTACATCTCCTTTAAACCTTGCCCTCACACCAAAACCCCATGCCCCTCAAATTAAGTGGAGGATTGATAGGTGCTCACTTTTTGACTTCAGCCCAACCATGCTGTCACTGACAGCCTGCATCTCCCCTTCCCTGGATAGCTTCAGCACCCACTCTTCAAAGGGGGTGAGGACCAGGAGGTCTGGCTCACCACCCCGTCTTCGCCCTCTCTCCAGTGTTGTGGTCAATCTTCTGCTGTGGAGACAGGATCCATGAAAGAGTTGATGGCGTGACTCTTGCAGAATATCAGGTGGTTGTCGTTAGAGGGCAAGCGCAGTGCTACTCTTGGAGGGAGAGCTGGCAGGAAACAGATGCTTGGGGTTGAGGAAGCATGCAGGGTGCTGGGGATTGGAGGAACTGGGAACAATTTGGGGGAAATGCTAGATGGGGTTAAGCACTCACCTTTGCTGAACAGATGAGGTAATTGACCTTCTTGCAGCACTGCTTCCTGTTCTGGGGCCAGTGCCATGGCACTAACTGAGGTGGCAACTACCTTCCAAGTTACTTTGCCATCAGCCCCCTGGATCTGCTGCGTCCTGGCAGTGGGGGGTTGTCCCTCCTTGCTTCTGCCGCTCCAGCAGCTTTTTGAGGTTACCTTCAGTAAATTGGGGGGGATGGTCATGTGTTCATTTTTCATGGAACTGTGTGGAGATGTGTATTTGGGTGGCTGATCCTCATCACCCTCAGAGGTGTAAGAATGTGTTTACTACTGCCTGCCTTTCAATGGGGTTTTTATGGAGGTGCTCCTTGAGGCAGATCAGCTGCAGGCAGTTTGGTGGAGCATTCCAGCAAATTGCGTGCTATTTCCTTGTTAGCATTGAAGGGAAGGTAAATGGGCATTTGCGGGTGCCGGTGACGAGGTGAGGGGGATGCAGGGGTGGATCCGTTCCCACATGACAGAGTGGGAGGGAGGCAGGGATCAATTCCTACATGACTGGGACAGGGGAAACAGAGGGAGAGGTCATGTAGCCATCTGTCAGGAGAAGATTGGGCCTTGAGCAGGAGGCTGGGGTGGGCGTGAGTGTGGGGATCACTCTGAGATAGGTGGGGGAGATCCCTGGCGGGGGGGGTGGGGGGAAGGAGGGTAGGGAGGATCACTGTCTGAGATGAGTGAGGGGGGAGGGAAGCGGGTTTTGCTGCACTCTGCCTGAGATTGGTCGTGCTGAGGGGTTTGCTGCCACTGTGCCTGAGATTGGTGGGAGGGGGAAGCGGGTTCACTCTGCTGGAGATTGGGGGGTGGGCACCTTCTTGCAGCACTGCTGGGTGGTTGGAGGGTGGGGGGATAAGGAGGTCAGTCCTGTGGGGGTGGAGCAATGTCTGTGGGGGCCAGGGGGAGGCATTATCTGGCCCAGGAGGGATGTGACGAAGGAGTAGTGTTCTCTGTTGTTTTGGGCACGCACAGTTGGTGGCTCTGATCGGAGCTGCAGGGTTTCAGGCCCATTACATGCTGTCCACAGGCTTCTGCAGCTCAAAACAGAATTGCTGATACTTTTGCAGGTATATATGAGTGGGCATCTCAGAACGGGCCTGAAAGTCAGACCTGAACACTCCTGTTTCAAGTCCATCCAGCACTTAAAATCAAAATGGTAAAATAGGGCCCATAGTGTTTATTTGTTTAAAATTGCACAGCATAGCCATTTGGAAAAAATGGAAATATGTTTCAGAAATAGGAAGAGAGGCCATTAGAGAGAGTGAGAGGGGCCAGGTTGAGTGTGGCAATGATTTTGCCTTATTTATTTGAAACATAGAAACTAGGAGCCTGCTCTGCCATTCATTATGATCATGGCTGATCATATAGAATACCCTGATTGTTCTGCAGTGTGGAAGGAGGCCATTTGGCCCATTGTGCACTGATTCTCCATAAGAACATTTGACGTGAAACATGGCTTGGAAATTCTGTTCTCAGTGGAGATGGCACTGTGATCCACATACTGAAGTTCCGTGCATAACGTCAGTGTCATTTCCTTGAATTTCAACCAACTGATGTTAAAAACTTTTCCGTCCGTCCATCCTGTAGAAGATGTCCACTCCACTAGGAAGCTTTTTCTTGACAAGGTGAAGGATGATGCCAATGGAGAAAGGGATGGGGATAATGCTTACTTGCTGACAACAGAGAAGACCTTGAAGGTTTATGTTTTATTTCTATTGATGAGTACTGTTGCTGACGTCTTATCATGGAGGAGTCAGAGGATGTTGGTGAAGTTCACTGGACAGTTAAACTTTGAAGCATTTTCCGATCGACTGACTTTGTCGAAATCCTTGGTCAGATTGATGAAGGCCATGTAGAGTGGTTGATGCTCCTGACGTTTCTGTTGAAGTTGTCAAGCAGTGGAATCTGGTCAATTCTTCCACAGTTTGGTTGGAAGCCACACTGGCTTTCCAGAAGAAATTTTTCAAAGACTGGGAAAAGGCAGCTAATGAGGATTCAGGCAATGAGGTTCCCAGTGATGGAGAGTCGAGAGTAGATCCCATTTCCCTGCTTTATCCCCTTTCTTGAAGATAGTAATTATGGCATACCTAAAGGCAGTAAGAAGTCTGACAACACCAGGTTTAAGTCCAACCAATTTATTTGATAGTAAACACACAAGCTTTTGGGCTTTGCCCCTTTGTCAGGTGAATGGAGAGTTCTGGCCTCAGACAAAGCATGTAACAGCACACACGGTTTACAGATTACTGATTAGAAAGTGAGTCTTTACAACTAACCTATTCAAGTCTTAAAGAAGCAGACAATGAGTGGAAAGAGCATTAGGCACTCGCATTCTAATCAGTAATCTGTAAACTGTGTGCTGTTATATGCTCTGTCTGAGGCCAGAACACTCCATTCACCTGATGAAGGGGCAAACCCCGAAAGCTTGTGAGTTTACTATCAAATAAATTGGTTGGATTGAACCTCGTGTTGTCAGACTTCTTGCTGTGTTTACTCCAGTCCAACACCAACATCTCCACATCATACCTAAAGGCAACAGGGATTTCTTCTCTATCCCAGTTTTTTAGGAACAGCTGATTGAAAATGATAGGTGAACTCATTTCCTCGAGTTTGAAAATCTCTGCATGGAATCCCATCCACTCCTATGGCTTTTTCATTCTTGTGTTTAATAGCGACTTCTACTGTGTTCTTAGCCCCCCTCTACAGTACCCTTTTTATGCATTCATATGACTGTGGCCAACTTTTCATCCAACTTGATTTTCAAGTTTGCTGATGACACCACCGTAGTGGGTTGGATCTCAAACAATGACAGGACAGAGTATAGGAATGAGAGAGTCTGGTGTACTGGTGCAACAACAATAATATCTCAATGATAACAAAATGAAAAAGATTGTCACCGACTTCAGGAAGTGTAGTGGAGAACATGCCCCAGTCTACATCAATGGGGATGAAGTAGAAATGGTTAAAGCTTCAATTTTTTGTGTCCAGATCGCCAACAACCTGTCCTGGTTCCCCACGCTAACACTATAGTAAAGAAAGCCCACCAATTCCTCTACTTTCTCAGAAGACCAAGGAAATTTGGCATGTCAGCTATGATTCTATCCAACTTTTACAGATGCACCATAGAAAACATTCTTTCTGGTTGTATCACAGCTTGGTGTGACTCCTGTTCAAGATCACAAGAAACTACAAAAGGTCGTGAATATAGCCCAATCCATCACGCAAACCAGCCTCCCATCCGTTGGCTCTGTCTATACTTCCTGCTGCCTCAGCAAAGCAGCCAGCATAACTAAGGACTCCACGCACCCTGGATATTCTCTCTTCCACCTTCGTCCATCAGGAAAAAGATACAAAAATCTGAGATCACATACCAACCAACTCAAGTTCAGCTTCTTCCCTGCTGGCATCAGACTTTTGAATGGACTTGCATCAACTTACAGTTGATCTTCCTCTGCAGCTTAGCTATGACTGCAACACTACATTCTTCATTCTCTCATTTGTTTCTCTATGAACGGTAAGCTTTGTCTGTATAGCACGTATGAAATAATACTTTTCACGTATACTAATGTATGTGACAATAATAAATCTAAATCACATCATTCTCTCTTTGTGGGAGTCCAAGATTATCATTGGGAGTTGGGGGATTTCCTGTAACATGGCCTCATCTACCATTGTATCGTGGTTGAAGTTCTTTGAAGTGTTCTTTCCTTTTGAAAGATGTTTTCTACATCTCTCACGAGGATTCTATTCATACTCCGCACCAGGTTAGGGCTGAGGGTGTTGGGCTCATATATCATCTTGGTGGCACAAAAAGAAGCTGTGGCTATCATACTTGTCAGCGAGGAGTTGCAGTTCCTTAGCTATCTTAGTTCATTGTTGGTTTTTGATTTTCCCGGACTCTTTCTTTTTTGTACCTCTTTTTATTGTTTGATGAGTCCCCCTCTTTGCCTTGCTGGTGAGGTTATTTTGTTAGGCACAGAGATTTCCTCTTCTTGTTGGGGTCTTGGATGATGTAGCCATTCTCATCGAGTCAGTGGGGAAGTGAGTTACTTTCTGCAGAGTTCCTATTCTCGTATCTTCTAGGCACAGTATTTATCTAGTTAGTTCAGTTAGGTTCGGGTCAGTGGTAACCTTGAGTTGTGTTTGAAAATTATGTTGATGTGACAGTGATTCATTATAGCAGTAGATTGATGTGTTTATGGTTGCCACTTCAAAATTCCATAGACCTCAATAAATGTGGAGATGATGCACCTGTATCTCAAACTGATCAGTACCAGATAGAGCTGCATGTCAATCGTAATGCTTTTTTAGAAAAAATCCAGTGATTGAAATTTTCAGACTTGAATATTGATTGTAATTAAAATTTTAAGTTGTCATGAGAATTGTAGCAATGTTACTTATGATGTAAATGATGAAGGATTCAAATCTGTGAAAATCAAGGTCCAGAAGCCCAAAGCTGATGGGATGTTTATGGAAGTGTGTTGTAGAATAAAGTACATTCCATTATTTTCTGGAAATATAATCAATCCATTGACATTTTGTTTGACAATTTTATTTGTTGGAATAATGGAAAATTAGATGCATATCAGAGGTTTTGAATTTAAGTAACAGTGAGAAATAGGCTAGCAGGAAGTAATCTAACTTCCTAAAAGCAATGTTAGCCAATTTTCACTGAACAATTCAGTAGTGGTATACATTTGCAAAGCTTTTCTTTGCTTTCTTGTTAGATTTGATTCTGATTTTAACTAATGAATATCTTGTTCTGCTCCAGCTGACCACTTGCTATTGCAACACAATAATTGGCCCTTTCTGCTGTCTGTCTGCTTCCGGAAGTCTCCATTCCTTTCTCAACACACAAGATATTCTTTATTCTCGGTTCTAATTTCTGCTGACACCACGTATTACATACCTAGAATAGGAGACTATGTGTAACACCCAAATTTGCTGACAGTACAAAGTTTGGTGAGAAAGTAAGCTGAGGTGGACATAGGCGGCAACAGCATTTAGACAAGTGAGTGAGCAAAAACATGGCAGGTGTATTCGATAGACAAATAAGAAATTGCCTATGTTGGTGGGAAAAAATAGAAAAGCTAAATTGCAGTTAGTAGTCCAAAGGTACATTGATAATTACAATTGAATTGGAGTATAACAAGAGGTCTGAGTACAATTAAGAATAGGACCTTGGTGAGATGACACCAGTGTACGGTTTTTTTCCTTACCAAAGGAAAGAGAAGTTTGTCCTAGAGTGAGTGTAACAAAGATTCACAAGACTAATTCCTGGGTTAGGAGTATTTTACCCAGTGGGAACAGATTGAACATACTAGGTGGTTGTTCCCTTGAATTTCTCAAAATGAGAGGTGATTTGATTGAAACACAAAATTCTTAAAGGTTTTGATAGGGCCTGTGCTGACAGGATGTTGCTCCTGATTGGTCTGTCAAGAGTTATGAATCAAGAGTTTCAGAATAAGTAGTTGGCCATTAAGCTTCCGAGAAGTTCACAAGATGTAAATCTTTGAAATATCTTACCATGGAGAGCTGAGAATGCTCCATCATTTGGTATATTTGGGGTAAGAGATCAATACAATTAATAGATTTTTAAGTACAAAGGAATTGAGGGATATGAGGACAGCACAGTGGTATAGCTGAGCTAGGTCAGCCTTGAACTAACTGAATGTCAAAGAAAATGGCTGAATCATCTCCAAACTAATGTTTATCAGTCATGATGAAGATGACTAATCTTACTGTTCAACAATAAAATAAACAGCTATTAAATGTTCTGAGCCAGGTTTTCACAGCATAAGTTTAAAGGGAATGATTTAATAATTCTGATTCTCAAAATGTTATTTATTTGGCAGTATTTTCTGAGTATTCTGTGCTTTTTTGATTTCTTGCTATTGTTTAAAGCCTTTGTGATAATTGTTTGGTAGTATTACAAGATGATGTGATTGTAAATATATCCTGGAAGGAAAATGGTTTATCAGAGTAATGTTAAAAGCTTTGTGATGTAAACGACAATATCTTTGTAGCGCTTGTTTAGGCTGTAATGTGACACATCCCGCCCTCTCACTCCTGTTAATGTCCTAGGGTTCCAGAACAGAAGAAGAGAGTTTGATTTATTCAGTCACTGAATCAACTTGTTTTGATTGCTCAATTATTGATAGATTAGAAATGGATTGATGCTTTGGCTTCGGTTACATGTTTTTCCTCTCCCGTTTGTACAGCTGTGCTTGAAAGATTGTAGATGACAAGATGCACCCATGTTCAGCAGTATACTTCTTGGAAAATAAGAGCTAGTGAAGTTTGGCACAGGTAGTGTTCAGCATGCTGTCTAAGTTCTCCTCACAAATGCAACACCACCCTTTGGTTGTTCAAAAATAACCTCCTCCCAGCTCCAAAAAAGGCTCATTCACCTATATCCATGACATCAACAGTGTTCCCGAGGATGTCTCCTCCACAATATTTGTACCTTGTGGGGAAATTTACCATCAGCATGTTCGTTCAATGGTAATCTAACGATTCCCATGGCCCTCTTTCTCATGAACATTGTGCATCTGCATCTCCTGTATAGTCACGAGGGAGAGGGTGATGAGGTAGGTCCTTGCTGCATGGAGAAGGGAATTTCCTCCACATGGTTTGGAAACTGCACATTCTGAGGGCGATTGCCACACTCATATTTTCTAGCACAGCGGGGTGGGAGAATCTCGTGACGGGGCAAGTGCCTCTCTTTGGCAGTCCTGCCTATTAGCAGTAGTTGCAGTGCCTGTGACCTGGGCACACAGTACTCCAAGTTTGAGGGGCAGTATGTGCCCTAAGAAGCCTAGATGCATTGCATGTTATGATCCAAGGATGAACACTGAGAAGTCATGCTCACCTTGTCAGAAAGCAGTCATTTAGTGAAGTGCTTCTGGCATGATACCTAGGTGCACCAGTGTTCCCCTGATGCACCAAGCTTCCTTGCAATTTTCAGCTTAACACCCTTTGGCAATCTCCAACCATGCCTTTATGGATGTGATGTGGGGGGGTGTCTGGTCAGATGGAAAGAGGACATTTTTCCTTTCACCCGCTGCTTGCAGCACAATATCCAGGTCATGGTCTCTAAATCTTCATGCTGGCATGGGCTGGCCCTCCTGGATGATGTCACTTTGGGCCATCCCACCATTGGAATAGAAGAGATACATGAATCAACATGTAGGTTGTCTCAAGTTTGCCATGTTAGTTCCTGGTACATTCAAGGGATGGAATTTTTCTGCCCCACTGTGCTGGTCAAGTAGCAGGGTGAAAAATGTGAACAGGAGGCAAAAAAGTGAATTGTGCCCAGCGTCAAGCCAATCTGTGATCCTCCCAAGCCATTTTTACTAGCATATCCAGGCACAAGGCCGATTTTAAATTTTTATAATTTCATTTACACCTTATGAGTGAGCCCAGGATGTAATAGTCCAGGCTCAGTTAACTTTTGGACCTCGGATGTCCTCGCAGGCCCAACGAAGGGGACCAGATGTGATTGCCTCAGTGGGACCGAAAGCCATTGAGGCCTCCTGGGTATTCAAGGACAGAGGAACACACTGTCCCTTGGGTTTTCAAACTTATGTGACACTTAGAATTGGGAAGATCACCCCCAGTATTGCAGTAAAGATGGCATGGTGGCATATGTTGAAGCTGCAGGGCTAAATTGTAGTGGGCCATAGCTCCTTAAGAGACACTCGTCCCTTGATATAGAATAAGATAGGGAATGGCCTTGGACGGCTCAGTTGCTATCTTCTGTTATATTGTAGGCAAACAGCGATGGAGTGAAGGTCCAAGTGTGGATGTGGCACCTGAACTGGGCTGCTGTTCCCACTTGCAGAGCTATCTGTGAAGAATTGCATGTTCACTTGTAGGCGTAAGCAGAGGGAAAGCAACAATAGATTGGTGTGGCAGAGTTCTCAGATCTGCATCTTCACAAACAGCAGATGAATTCAAAAGATCGCGCAGTAGGTTGGGAGATCACAGAGATGCTTCATAAGACCATAAAACAAAAGAGCAGAAGTAGGCCATTTGGCCCACTGTTCAATTAAATCATGACTGATGTGATATAATCCTTAACTCCATTTTGCCTCCTCGTCCCCAAAACCTTTGTATTTCTTTGATTCCCTTACTGATTTAAAAATCTGTCTCTCTCAGCCTGAACATAATTAATGACCCAGCCTCCATGGGTCCACTTCTCTCTTGAGAATAAATCCTTCCTCGACTCTGTCTACCCTGTTAAGTCCCTTGAAAATCCCTCTAAACCCAGAATCAACCTAATGAACTTGCATTGGACTGCCTCCAGTGCTGGTATATCTTTCCTTAGATAAGGAGGCCAAAACTGTTCACAATATTCCAGGTGAGATCTAACTAATGACTTTTATAGTTCCTTATTTTTATATTCCATTCCCTCTGAAATAGAGGCTAACATTCCATTTGCCTTCCGTATTACCAGTTGGGCCAGCTTTCAGTGTATCAATGACATCAGCACAGTATATACTCATAGGTCCAGCCATCTGTTGCAATATTTCTGGTTTCTCCTTGAACACATTTCCATGCAGTGTAATGACCAAGTAGTATGCTGGAGCCTGGCCTCTTACCATTCCCAGGATGGGAAAGGCTGGTCTCTGCTCCTAATGCCATTTGCGCTGCTGTTTATGTATTGCCATCTTTTGGGGAGCTGAGATGCCAATTCCAGCCCACCCCAATTCTGTAGGGCAAAAATAAAGCAGATCAGCACTGCCAATTGGCATTGGGGCTATACATAATGTTGGGAAATGGCCTGACTCCTGATTCCAACCCAGGGAATCTGTTACCTACTGGTAGAGCTTCGGCCATAGAATCACTACACTGCTGAAATAGGCCATTTGGTCTATCAAGTCTGGACTAACTCTCCAAAAGAGCATCCTATTCAAGCCTTCCCTACAACCTATCCCTGTAACCCCATGTATTTCCCTGCCAATCCCCCTAACCTACAAATGTTGGGACACTAAGGGGCAAGTCAGCATGGCCAGTCCACCTAATCCACACATCTTTGGACTGTGGGAGGAAACTGGAGCACCTGCACAGACACAGGGAGAACATGTAAACTTCACACAGTTATCTAAGGCTGGAATTTAACCTAGGTTCCTGGCACTGTGAGGCAGCAGCACTAACCACTGTTGGTCCTCTTCACAAGTCTTTGAAGCATAGTATTATTGAGTCATTGCACGACAAGTTTATGATGGTTGAGAATTTGTGTTGCATTATTGCAGTTAAAACTAAGTACTGGCATTTCTATGAAATGGTTTTCATCCATTTTCTAGCAATCTCATTTCATAAGCTTTCAATGAAAAACTCAGTGAAATTGGTCTGTGCCAACAGCATAAATAAACTTGTAGTGAATTGGCAGCTTACTTTTCACCATGCCAGCTTTTATTTTTCATTGACCTACAAAATATTGGCAAGAGTTTTAATTTCAAACCATGCAAAAGCGATATTAAGACTAGCAACCTTGTCTCCAAAGAATATTTAAGCTGTTACATTGTGTTAACTACAGTGGAAACATTGGGTACAGTGAAAACTCAGCTGCTGGTTCAGTGTAGTTTGCTTCACATTGCTGGTATAGATTAATTTCACCCCCAGTTCTAAAACAGCACTAGGTGGAAAGATTCAGTGTAGTCTGTTTTTTAAAAGCTATTCTTTGAAGCCCTTGCACATAATGCAAATATGTTTGACTGAAAAGCGATAGTATTTTAATGAAATAATTTTGTATGTATAAAATGATTAACGTCGTCAAACAAATTTCTCAGTATATATTGTTCCAACTATTAATTTCTTCCTGTCTTTTAATAACTCACTTTATCCTGCCAAATGGACTACAATTGTTAATAAAGTTGGATTAAATTACAGTACTAATTATGCATTTCCTCCCATTGTCCCTATCCAGGTATTACAGTGCTACCATATTGCAGATGTCAGGAGTCCAAGATGACACATTAGCAATCTGGTTGGCAGCAGTCACAGCATTCACAAACTTCATTTTCACACTAGTTGGAGTCTGGCTGGTTGAGAAGGTAGGACGTAGAAAACTCACCTTGGGCAGTCTCACAGGTCAGTAAACCAATTTTCGCAATGTACAGATTCGTACCATGACAAAAAAAAACTCCACTGTTTTCATTCATGCAAAAAATGCAGTTGAGTACAAGATATGGCTACACTTCAAAGCGATTAATGTTTGTGACATCACCTCAGCAATTATTGCTCGGGATCAATGCTAAGCAAACAGCCTTATTTCTCACCGTTTTTCTTAATTACGATATTGTTTCTGGTGATTATTTTAGTTAGATATCAAGTCAGTGGCAATTTGGCTTTGAAGCAATAAATTGTGGGTGTTCAATTCTGATTATGCCTGCAGGTGGAATAAAGCAGACCGAGTTTTACTTTATTTTGCAGATGCTAGTCAGGTTAAGATCTATAATGAATGAAATGTTGTTCTGCCCCAGTTATGTTTCTCAACCTGTAGTACAATAGTTCAATGATATTGTGCTTCAAAGACTTGGGAAGAGGACCGACACGGTGGTTAGTGCTGCTGCCTCACAGTGCCAGGAACCCGAGTTAAGTTCCAGGCTTGGGTGACTGTGTGGAGTTTGCACATTCTCCCCATGTCTGCATGGGTTTCCTCCCACAATCCAAACATGTGTAGGCTAGGTGGATTGGCCATGCTGACTTGCTCCTTAATATCCCGAAATTTGTAGGTTAGGGGGATTAGCCGGGAAATATGTGGGGCTACCAAGGATAGGTTGGAGGGTGGGCAAGGTTAGGATGCTCTTTTGGAGAGTCAGTGCCAACATAATGGACCAAAATGGCCTACTCTACTGCTGCACTGTATGGATTCTACGGCTGGAACTCTACAAGCTCGCTTGTCACAGCATTGGCCTGGGTGAGGGTCTGACAGTGGAAATCTCCATTGACCTCAGGCAAGACCATAAAATTCTGCCCTATGACTTTGCACATTAGTGCTGCATATTGGTGGTAACATAACTGATTACTTGAGCCACTTAAGTACCTATTGATTGAACTAGAAGCAGAGAGAAGCATGCAAATTGCTTATCTGTCTTTAATTACAACAGTTGCCTATTGCATATCTGTTGAACATGCAACAATTGCAACATGCAAGCAGACTGTAATTAGTGATGCAGGTTAATTTTCAATTCTTTTGGACATTATGTATTAGTAATGTTATTAAAACTGCGTGTGATGGAAATCCAAAGCAAAGATAATGAAAGCTATTTGGCAGATGAGGCAAAATTTGTACTAAGAGAGTTAAACATGTTCTTTCCACCAGCTATTCTGGTTAATTTTATTCCTATTGCTTACAGGTTGCTTGTAAAGAAGTAGCACATTTGTAGTTTCTTAATTGTTTGGCCTTCCATTTTATTTGCATACCTAAATCGAGGCAATGAGTTTGTGATGTAGTGTCTAGCAGGAATATTCTGTTGATGGCTTCTATGAATTGTTTGCAGGAACCGCATTGAGCCTTGTAATTCTAGCAGTTGGATTTTTGTTATCAGCCCGAGCCTCACCATCTGTAACTCTCCATCCCAAAGACCCTTCAGGTCATAACGGCAGCTGTATTCGATACAAGTGAGTGTTCTCTTTAGTGCATTCAAGAATGCAAATTTTCTGTATATTGTACGCATGAATCCAATTTTGTCAGGATGCAACCACAGGTGGAGACAGGCAAGATCATTCATTGGAAATGGTAAAAAGTCAAGTTCACCTGTGACCTTTTTCAAGACTATAGCAAGTTTGTTAATTGAATCCAATATCAATTTAATTGTGTGCACCATCACAAATATGCTTCTTGGACAGAATGATAGAATTTGAAAATAAACTGAGGCCAAGGACATATTAAGACTGGACTAGCTGTAGTATTAAAAGGCACTGCTGATGTTCATAGGCTTCTGGACTGTGAGAAGCTACCATAACTTATGGTATTCATTAACTTCATTAATCTCATTATCTAACATCTGCTGAAATGTGAAACTAGGATGATAAAGCAACCAAGAGTTACAGACAATTCTGGAAATACTCAGTAGGTCTGGCAGCATCTGGAGACAAACAGAGTTAAAGGGCTGGATTTAATCATTGTGGTGTGGGTTCTATAGAAAGTGGTAGCCAATTAATCAGCTGGCTGTAGGAGCTGCTGACCAATAGTGGTGAGTTGTGGTCACTGCTGGGACTGCAGCTGGAAGAAGTGGTATCAATAAATGGAAGGTGTCCTCACAGTTAAGTGGAATCTGAGGGCACCGGGATTAGTCAGGCAGGCCCTAGTGATGTGTGGTGTGGGGAATGGGTTGGCAAGGGCAGGTGGGGCTATTGCCACGGGGGAAATACAAACTCTGATAACACTTGAGAAGCCCAATACCATCTCAGACAAAGCAGCCCAGTTGATCAACACTCCATCTACCAATTTAATCAGTCACTTCTTCCTTCACAGATGCACAGTGGCTGCAATGTGCATCATCTACAAGATGCACTAGAACAACTTGCCAAGCTTTCTTCAACAGTATCTTTAAAACTCTCAACCTCGACCATCTACAAGCACAAGGGCACCAAATACACAGGAAAACCACCACTTGAAAGTTTTCATCCAAGTCATCAACTTGGACTATGTTGCCATTCCTTTCACTGTTGCTGTGACACTATCCTGAAACTCCTACCCTAAGATCACTAAGAATGCACAAAGTGTAGACCGTAGTAGTTCGAGGGTAGTTCATCACCACGACCTTATGAATAATTAGTGATGGACAACAAACATTGGCTACACTAATCATACTTGCCTTGCAAGAACAAACAAAAACACAAATATAGGGTAATTTATGTAGGGGGACAAGGACATATACAGCAGAAAGGAGAGGTGCAAAGCAGAACTATGCACTGTAGCTCAGAAGCCTGCTCAGGGTGGGCAAGAGCAGAATAGAAATATGGAAGCAATAGGGCAATATATTAAAAGGGGAATTGATGGCGTGCTCTGCAGCCAAGAATGTGAATTCCAAAGGGTGTGCATCTTTCCTAGTGCCAAAATAAGGGATATTTTGTGGGGCTGGAAAGAAGCCTGGAGAGGAAGTCCAGTAGTCATCACTGATGTGAGCACAAACAACTTGGATAAGGACAGGGAACATATGCTGCTGAAAAGAATTATTCTCTAAATTTAAAACAAGCATTTGAGCATAATCTCTGGATTACTCCTGAATCACCTGCAAATTGGCATAGATTGGAGAATTAATGCAAGGCTCAAGGTCTGATTCAGGGAAAAGGGGTTTTTGTTCGTTTAGACATTGGCACCAATTCTGAGACAGGAAGGAGCAGTATTGACGGGACGGGCTCGAGTCCCACTTAAACCTGGATCAAACGAACCTACCTCCTCGCGGAAAGGGTAAAGAGTGAGACAGCAAAGGTATTAAACTAGAAAGTGAAAGGAAGAGGTCTACAGAAAACATAAGCATCTGAAACGGGGCAGGAAAACATAGGAGTGAATAAAATAAGGGAGAAGGGCTAGGGAACAATTAAGTGTTATAGAATGAGAGTTTAAAAAGATTTGCTAACAAACTGAAAAGAAATCCTGTTGAAAATGAGTTAAAATGTTTGTATAACAATGCACACGGTGTTCATAATAAACAAAGGGACCCAGAAACAATCATATATTGGGAGGAACCAGATATAGTAGAGATTCCTAAAATATGGCTACAGAAAAATCAAAATGCAAATTAAACACTACAGAGTATAACATTCAGAAAAGATGACTGGGTGAAAACAGGAAAAAGGAGTAGTTGTATCAGGATTTCGAACAGCTTTAGAAAGAAATGACATAGCTATCAGCAAGGCCAAAATAGAATCCATATGGATAGAGACAATTCATAAGAAAGATCCATTATATCAACATATGTGGTCTACATACCAGATAAGAGTGGAAGGGAGATGAAGAAAGAAATACACAGACAAATTAAAGAATTGAATTTTGAATAATAATCATGGGAAATGGTCAGAAGAGGTAGGTAAGGGATGTAGGAAAATGGTGTTCCTACAATGTGTACAGGACTCCTTTCTAGCCCAACATGAGAAGATACACTATTGGACCAAGTCATGGGGAATGAACCAGTACAGGTAAAAGTAGAAGAACATACAATTAAGATGTAGTACGTCACTCAGCCTGCCATTCGTAAAATCATCGCTGAATTGATCGTAACCTCAACTGCACTTTTCTGCCTACTCTGATAATATATAATTCCTATCTCTCTCTGCCTTAAAAATATTCAGACTTCTACTTTTTGAGGAAGAGCGATCCAAAGATTAACCGCCGTCTGAGAAAGCAATTCTCATCATCTCTGCCTTAATGGGTGTCCCTTTCTTTAAACAAGAACCTCGTGCCTAGATTTCTCCACACAAGGAAACGTTCTTCCCACATTAAGACCCTTCAGGATCTTGCATATTTTTAGTCATCTCTTATTCTTTTAAACTTCAACAGATACAAGCCAAGCCTGTTTGACCTTTCCTCATAAGACTATTTGTCAGTTCTAGATATTAGCCTAGTAAACATTTTCTGAATACTCCCAACACATTAATATTCTTCCTTGCTCTTGCACAAATTTGCCATTTGCGAATTCACACATCACAAGATTTTGCAGCAGCAGAAACCCATGAATTAACTGTAATAACTTAATTCTGCTATTTCTCCCTTTTTATAAATTCTCCTGACTCTGCCAGTAATGGATCTACATTTGTCTTGGGCAACATTTCCTTTTTACGTACCTATAGAAACATTTACAGTCTGTTTTTGGTTTTTGCTAGCTTACATTTATATTCTATTCTCCCTTTCTTCACTTGCCTCTTGCTCATCACTTACACTATTCTAAATCCTTCCCAATCCCCTGGTTTATGACTATTCCTGGTAACTTTAAAGGTCTTTTAATTTTCTGGACTGACTTTGCTAGCCATGGTTGACTTTTTCCTTTTGAGTTTTTGTGCTTTGAAAGAATCTATAATTGCTATAACCACGTAATAATTCTCCAAAGACAGTCTATTGCCTATGTATCATCATATCTTTTCACATGTTTTTCAATCCATCTCAGCCAGTTTTGCTCTTCATAATTTTCATTGTTGAAATTTAACACCCTGGCTTCAGATTGAACTACCTCAGTTTCAAACAAAATGTAAAATACTATCTTATTCTTAAAGGTTCTTTTGCAACAAGATCATTAATTGGCCCTGTTTTGTTATACAATATGAGATCTGAAGTAACCTGTTCTCTAGTCTGGTCTTTGACGTATATTGCTCGAGAAACTATCTTGAAACACTCTATCAGCTTGGTCTTCCACAGCATTAGGTTTACATATCTATATGCAGATTGAAGTCACCCAAGATTTGTTACCTGTTTATATTCTTCACTAATCTCCTCATATGCTCTGCTACCATTACTGTTTGGCCCATGGAAATGAGCTGCTTCAGTATCCAAGGAGTTGCAAATGCTGCTTAACGTTTGTGCAATCGTCAGCAAACACGCCAGTTTGGACCTTAATGTCAGGGACTGTCATCTTTGAAGTAGCTGAAGATAGTTGGGCCAAAGATACTGACCTGAGGATTTCTTGCACTGATTTCCTGGCATTCTGTGCCCCTGCAACCCTCAGTGCTTTTTAGATATGGTGCTCAACAAGGAAGAGCACTGATGCAGTAGTTGGAGGATGAAAGGTAGTAATTAGTGCATGGTTTCCTTGCTGTGTTTGACCTGATACAATAACATTTTATGGGATCCAGAGTCAAGGAGACATAGGGCCATAATTTCCTGACTAAATACCGTGTGTAGCCACCTTTGGTAAGTCTGTCCTATTAATGTGACAGAATATACCCAGGAATGGTCAAGGGGAAGTCTGGTACATTTGCTGTGAATATGATCGTGACAGGCTGCTGTTACTTGACATCTTTTAGAGAGTGCTTCCAATTTTGGCTGTAGTCTGCAGAAATTAGGGAGGCGTACTTTGCAGGGTTGACTGTGCTGGGTGGTCCATTTTGGTTCTGATGTCTCAGTCGATGCTGAGTGGTCTGCCTGGTTTTATTTCTTTTTGACACTACTTTGGAACCATTTGATACAACTGAAATGCTTACTGGGCCATTCCAAAGGGCAGCCAACCACAATGCTTTGGGTCTAGAGTCGCACTGTCTTTACATGGTGTAGCCTACAAAAGATTTAACTTTTTCTAAAGGGCATTAGTAAACTGGATGGGTTTTAATGATAATCCAGTATTCATGAATACTGGAACTTGCATTTTATTCTAGATTTATAAATTCATTTCAATTCCTCCAGCTGTCATTATGGGATTTGAATACACCTTCGGCATTTGGGCCTCTGAATTGCTGATACAGTTGCATTATCGTTGTTACAGTTCCCATAAGTGTAAGTAGTTACTATGCACGTTTACAATGCAAATCCCAGTTTTAATGGTTTTCATTTTTTAATTTCAGCTCTTGTAATAACTGCATGTTGGACCCAAACTGTGGCTTCTGTTTTAAACTGGAAAGTTCCAATGTTACCGAGTCATCCTGTGTTCCTGTCAGCAAGAGGTCTGAGTCTATAGCTGCCTGGGGCAGGTATGAAATTTCTTGACTGTAAAAGAATCAAGATTAACAGAGAATCAGAGAAAAGATGGATTTGCACAAATTTTTAAGGAATAATTTTGATGAATGGCCTCATCTTGAAATATTAATCTGTATTTTCACTTCAGATGCTGATAAACCTGTCACCTAGATTTTTGTGTTTCTGAGATGCTGTATTTTCGGAGGGGGGGGGGGGGTGTTGATGGGGGGGGAAATTTTGTTAATGTATTTAACGGGCTTCACGCTTAAAAGTTTAGTTTAGTTGGATGATTTATCCAGGTCGTATGTACTTAACCAGAATACAATCTTAATTTTATAGCATCCTGAAACTCTATATGGTGATTTTCATCTGGGCAGAGCAATAAGTAGTGGGAAGGAATACAGTGGACACCTACCTGATTTTTACATCATTAAAACTAAATAGGGGAGCAATTATGTAGACGTGAACATTCTCCATCAGTTTTTTTTCTACAGCAGAGGTGATAGATAAGAATACAAGCCTAGCTTATGTTTATGCAGCTTTTATTTATACACTCATGGTATAATCTTCTACCAGTGGAGTTTAGGATTTGTAGCCTCGTCAGTTAATTCACACCCAAAGCTGAATGTGCTGAATATTTTTATCCCTTGGCGGGGGAGGGGGGGGGGGTGCTGCTGCTGCTGCTGCTGCTGCTGCTTGACTGTTAAAAGATGTGTGGAAAAATATATCTTTTTTTAAAAGGCCTTTATTTGTATCCTATCCAAGATGACCCTAGTAGCCCAAGTGATTTGACAACTGGTAACTGAATAGGTGGTGGGAATGCTCTTCACTATTCCATTGGTAAGAATTTAGGTTACTTGATCCAATCATGGTTTACTTTATTAACAATCTGTTGGTTTTGACAACCATTTTGGAGCTCCAACCTTTCTCTTTACTTGGCTTTTGTACTTTATAATTGATGCATAAAAATGTAGCTAAATATCTTTGAAAAGCTGAGATGGCAAATATTATATTACTAAACTTTGATTGTTAAAACTTCAGTTTTGCATTTGTTTATGTTTTGGTCACTGCACAAAACTAAATTGTGCTCAAAACTAGTAATTTTTGAAAAGTACTACTTCCACTCAAATTTTCTATTACACTGCTGAAAGGAAAATTCCCCCAGAAAGGAGCACAGTTGGGCAATGCTTTAAAACAAAGTTTTTAAAGCTTGCAATAAAATAGTTCCTTGATTTATATATAAATGTGGGAACCTGGTGTTGGTTAAAAGTAGTTAATCGCTTTTTAATAAATTGAAAATATTTAAAGGTGCCAATTAGTGCCATAGTGCCAAATGATCATAAGCTGCCCTCCCCTTTTGAGCTGACTGGTGGTGATTTTAATCTGAAAATCACCACACCTCGGGTGTGGGGCAAGGTTGGGTAAGCAAGCATTCATGAATAACCTCAATTGATATAGAAATTGAACGTACATTGTTGGCTTGACTCGTGATTCGAATCGGTTGGAGGGAGAACTGAGGCCTTTCTGGAGAGGTGAACTAAAACGGGCCAAATGTCATCATTTGTTTTTATGTTCTGAACTTGTGGGAAATTTAATGCCTGGTTTTGTGTAAAACTGATAAAAAGTATTGAAGAGGGAAGGAATGGCTCTCGCAAATAGGATATGAGGAATCTGAGATTTATTTTGTGGCAAATCATGTAAAACAATTGTAGAGAAGCAATATTGTAAAGGGAGAAAAAATTCCATTTTCATTTTGTTTCTGATCATTGCCCCTGAAAATGCCATCTGCCAGTGGTGCTCCATTTATTAAAGCTAAAATCCGGAAGCTGTCATTCTGTACCAAATTACATCAATACCAATATCAGTGCTGATGCCCTGTATTGCTGGGAAATAAGTGACAATATGCATATTTTGTTACCATATAATACGTAGTTTTGTTGTGCTGTACAACTTACTCAGTTACTAAAACTAATGTGTTAACTGAATAGTATGATTTCCCAGGTATAGGATAGTCCCAATTAAAGTAATAAACAATATATTTTAACGATAGTAATGAAATGTTTGTGTGATCTATTATTTGCTGTTAATCAGCCCAAGCCAGAGTGTTGTCAAGATCTTGCTACATGCAAAAGTTGTTTCATTATCTGGAGTTGCAAATTGGACTGAACACTTTGTAATCTTCAGTGAACATCCTACTTCTAACTCATGGGTTTTAGATGGGATTTTAGATGGGTTTTTGATAAGAGAGGGGATTAAGGGTTATGGGGAGAGGGCGGGAATGTGGAACTGAGCCACGACAGATCAGCCATGATCTTATTGAATGGCGGGGCAGGCTCGAAGGGCTAGATGGCCTACACCTGCTCCTATTTCTTATGTTCTTATGTTCTAACCTTATGGTGGAGGGATGGTCATTGATGAAGCTGCTTAACTTTGATCTATTTGTTTTGGTCAGCTAACTGTTATGTGTGAAAACCCATCATCACAGTATAATTTCCAAACTTCTCATGGTGATCAGGCAAATGATAGCTTCAGGTTTAAATGGATGCTTGATGAGTTAGATAGGAAGGATTAGGAATTTTTCTGATGGTGCATAGCCACAAAGAATTTGCCTTTAAATGAGTTTGTGCCTTCCATTCATCCTAATTTCTTCAGCAAGGTTATGCTCTACATCCCATTAAATCTTGATTTTTGTTTCCATTGAAGATGGAGATTCCAGCCTCCCTGTAGCCCAATAAATACAGGCATTGAACCCATATTTACATATGTTGTAGGACTGAATAAATAAATGCATTTACTCTCTGTAGAGTCAGTGGTGAAATTCATCAATTTAATACGATCACAAGACACTTCAGGAGAGGAATAATGAGAGATTTTATCAGAGTTTTTGGAGTAAAAGGTTACAAAATGCCCCTTTACACAATTGTTGCTGCATGTAGTGTCATTCTAGAGTGAATGAGGTTGATCCCATATTTATAATTTATAATGGGAGGATTATATTAATAACTGTTGCCATAAAAGATACTTTTCCACATGGACAGACTCCCAAAAGACTACTAATTTCGCTGTCATGTTGCTCTACTGTAAAGTCCAATGGTCATTCTTAGCTGACACAATGCATTTCAGGTTCATTCTGGTTTGGATCAGTTTTCTCCATTTCAGCAGCGAAGGGTTTTGATCACTTTTGATATCTGTGATTATGCTTTATGTTAAAATTATTTTTGAACTTTGAGATTTCATATCAGTTATTCTGTATCTGCTGCTGTCCATTACAATCTTCTATTATTTCTTGTAGATGCAGCAATTCTTCAGAGTTTAAGAAGGAAGGATTATCTTGGGCATATAACTTCTGCCCCACAGTATATTCCTGGACTGTGTTATTGGGTCTTACCCTGTACCTTGTCTTTTTTGCACCTGGTATGAAATACTTCAATATAATCTTTCAATTATTTGTATTGTGGACAATTAAATAATAAGTGAATTGTAATTAAACATTTTATATATTTTAGTTTTAAATGGAAGGAAAATCTATTCTACGTAGAATATGATTTAAAGTTGCAATTGTAGGGATTCAGAATTTGCAGTCAGTAGTGAAGGAATTGTGTCATCATTTGTGTTGCTGAGATGCCTAGTTTCTGCAAGGGCCTCCTTTGGTGTAGATTTTCACTAATTTTTGGTTTATTTTTCATTCATTGGATTTGGAAGTAGTTGGGTGAGGAACTACTGCAACAATGTTGCACTGTTCCAAAGTCGTCAGAAGCTGGACGATATCCAGGCTTGGGCTAACAAGTGGCAAGTAACGTTCACACCACAGAAGTGCCAGGCAACGACCATTGCCAACCAGAGAGAATCTATCCATAGTTCCTTGACATTCTGTTATATTGATTGCTGAATCTGTCAGTATCAACTTCCTAGGGGTTGCCGTTGGCCAAAAGCAGAACTGAACTAGCCATGTAAATACTGTGGCTGTAAGAACAGGCCAGAGGCCAGGACTCCTGGCTTTCCAAAACACCATCCAGGACAAGCAGCCCATTTAATTGGCACCCCTTCCACAAACATTCACTCCATCCACCACAGACACATATTGGCAGCGGTGTGTACTGTATACAAGAAACACAGCAAGAAATCACAAAGGCATCTTAAGTAGCACCTTTCAAGCTTACCTAGAAGTACGAGGGAAGCGGACACATTGGAACACTACCAGGAAATTCCCCTCCAAGTCATTCACCATCCTGCTTTGGAACTATATTGCTGTTCTTTCATTGTTGCTGTGTCAACTCCTTCCCTAACAGCACTAAACATGTACCTACACCACATGGATTGCAGCGATTCAAGAAGGCAGCTCACCACCATCTTAATGTGGTCAATTAAGGGTAGGCAATAAATACAGGCTGAGCCAGTGACATCCACATTTCATAAAATTAATTTTTTAAAAATGTCTTGGATCCTCCCAACAACCATACCCATCATCTTTTGTGTTGGAATTAATTTCAGTCAGTGAAGAGTTCTCAACTCCATTGACTTCACATTTGCTTGGACTCCTTGGTGCCATGCTAGATCAAATGTTCTCTTGATGTCTTGTCTATGTTTGGACCAAGGCTACAATGAGGTTTGAAACTGAGTGACTCTGGTGATACCTAAACTGAGCATCGTTAAGCAGGTTATTGCTGAATAAATTCTGATTGATAATACAGTCAAGATGCCTTCCAACGCGTCCAACGGTTGAAATGAAGGTGATAAACAGGCAAATGATCTAATGTGGTGGCCTATATAGTAGTTCTGTGGCATCAATGAGCAGGACATGAAACTGAGGCTATTCAACCACTTGGATTGATCAGATTGGGAAAAACAGATGTTTTTTAAAAAAAAAATCAAAAGCAAACAGAACAATTAAAATAAATTGCCTTAATTTCTTTAAGAATCTCCATCACCAAGTTTTGGAGCAATGAGACTGCTTTCCGGGTTCAAGAGGGTGTTTGAATTCTTACGCTGTTTTAAAAAAAAAATTCACCTACTGCTGAATGCCCCAAATTAAAAATCTGTGGCACACCAAGTGACCACAAGTTGCAGCCTTCATTGATTTCTGTGCTAGGCTCTTAATGAGAATTGCAGCAGCATACCCTGTGCAAGAGCAGGGTATCTGACTGGATTTCAACATCTAACTGCACGTGGGTGTATTCTATAATTACTGTCCCTTTCCTCCTTTTTAAATGTTAGCTTCAAAGCCTGAGATGGAAACAGCGCAGTGCCCTCTGAAAAGCATCTGGAGTACTGTGTAAGAAAGGGTCTAATTGCATTAGAACCAGTTCCAAAAAGATTCACTCAACTGATTTTTAGAATGAAGAGATCATCTCATGAGGAAAGGTTGAGCAAGTTGAGCCTGTATCCACTGGAGTTTAGAAGAATGAGAGGTAATCTTATTGAAACATAAGATGCAGAGGGGACTTGACAGGATGGATGCTGAGAGGTTGTTTCCCCTTTATGGGAAAACTAGAATTAGGGGGTCTCCCATTTAAATTGAAGATGAGAATTTATTTTATCTCCAGGGTTGTTAATATGTGGAATTCTCTTCCCCAGAGAGCAGTGGAGGTAGAGTCACTGAATATTTTTAATACATGAACGGTGGAAAGAACTGCATAATCAGATTGAAGGATTGTGAAATGATTGTTAGAATAACGAATTAAGTCTAATAAATTAAGCAACCTTAAGAAAAAAGGAACAGAAAGAAAATGTGCAAAACATCTTAGATTTTTAAAGAAAAACTTTGTAGTTAAAAACTGATGGAATAAGACTGAACACTTGTTTCTGGCATTGAAAATTAACATCAGATGGCAACAATTTATCGCACCATTTAAAAGGATACTTGGACTGAAATGGCAAGCCAAACTTTGTGCGGTATATTTAGTTTGTATCTATCATTGTTAGGGACCAAATCAGAAATGCCAAGGTGTGTTATGAAATTAACCTTGATATCAACTTTTCTTGACTTTAGCTTTAATGCGCGTATAAGGTATCCTGCTCCAGGTGTGATTCTATTGGCCCACTAGGAAGCTTTTATTTAACAATCTTTTTAACAACAGTTGAAATATTTCAAAAAATTAGCATAAATTTTACCAGTTGGAACATTTTAAACATGACGAGGTAACTTTTTTAACTGCTAGCTATTGATATTAGTTCTAATTTAAGCAGTATCCATATAGATGTAAATACCTCTTCAGAATCAATTAACAAGACACACAGGCTTATGTGAATTACCAGTTCATCAGCCTTTTAACCTTCTGGACAGAGATACAGAGAGACATCTGTCTTCTGACTCCCAGAAAACAACCTCCTGAGAAACTTGTCTTCTCACCCCTCTCTCCAGTAAGAGAGGTTGCAAACATGGCTTGCCTTTTGCAGACCTCTGGAGAGATATCTATTTTCCAGTAGGTTCCCAGACAGACCGACAGGGAGAGAAAGAGTTCCTGCTCTGGTCAAGTTTAAACTGCAACTATTTGCTTATTCTTGCTCTGTAAGAGTAACTCCACCCATACACAATTCTCTTGTCAGTCAAATTAATCAAAATCCTGGGGGACAGCCCTTTCATAATAATACATTAACCAAGATTAAAACAAACACTCCAATAATTAGGATCAATTAATCTGCTGAAGTATCAACAGGTGGCTGTAATCAATTTGGCATCATCAGAGTTGAAATGTAAAATAGTCCGTTTAGAAGAAACATGACACAAATGCAATTCTTAAATATGCGGTATTGTCACACTGCAAAAAAAATAAGCATTACACCCTTTTTGTGAAGTTAATGGTGCATCTAGAACAGAAATTTTTGGATTCACTTCTAAATGTGCATGTGCCTTTCCTTGAAAATGCTTTGTGACTAGCATGTAAATAACAGTGAACACCATGAGCCTCACGATTACCTTGACAGGAAATTGAGCCATTATCAGGAAAACCTGCACTTGGAAATAAGTGTATTAATAGTACTCAACTATTATTCTATTTTTTAGGAATGGGTTCTATGCCTTGGACAGTAAATTCTGAAATATATCCAATGTGGGCCCGAAGTACAGGGAATGCTTGTTCTTCTGGAGTCAATTGGATTTTCAATGTCCTTGTGTCGGTGTCATTTTTGCATTTGGCGCAGCATCTTACATATTATGGTAAGGATGAATTTTATTTCACAACATTTTTCATTTTAATACATAATTGTTAAAGTTTAATTTTCACTCCATTTAACAAACTACCTCAGTTTAAAAAGTTACAATACCAAGAAGATAAACAACAGAATGCATAACTTGCGCAAATTTGTTCAGATCTGTGCAGGCTTGTATCTAATAAGCATGGAAACACTTCATGAAGAATTGACCTTGAACTGATTAGAAATTCAGAATGTAGTACCTAAATTTGAACATGTATGCAAAATACAAAGTCAAGAGCAGGAGATTATCTGATTGTGTCCTTCACTCTACTTAACTGCCTGTTCCCCAAATACCCTTGACTCACCTGTAGGTCAAAAATTTGTCTAGTTTAGCATGAATTTATTCAATGACCCAACCCTGCATTTCTCTCTAGGCAGAAAATTCTAGCAATTAAAGATATTCTGAGAGAAGAAGTTCTTCCTTATCCCATCTTAAATGGGAATCCCTTTATTTTGAAACTGTGTCCCTTATTTTGAAGCTGTGCCCCTATTTCTAGATTAATCCACAAGAGGAAACATCATCTAGTACCTACCCTCTCTCTGAATTGTATATGTTTCAGAATTACCTCTTCCTTCTAAACTTCAGTGAGCATCGGCTCAATTGCTTAACCTTTCTTCATAAAACATCCACTTCATCCCAGGAATTAAGCTTAATGCACTTTCTTTGAAAAGTCTCCCATGCAAATATTTCTCTCTTTAAATAAGGAGACCTAAACTGTACACTACTCTAGGTGAGGTATCGATATAGTTGTAACAAAATTTCCCTCATTTTATTCTTCTGTTTGCTCTTATTACTATATCTGCATACTGAATTTTTGTGATTCATGTATGAGCAACATTTACTGAAATATAAGACTGAACTTCCATTCAACAAGGTGAAAAGTTCAGAAGCTGCCAATTTCATGCTACTGACCGACTTGCTGGTCTGCCAGGATGTCCCTGTTTCTAACTTAATTTGAGTGAGGGAGGTTGCTGAAGGTAAGGGTTGGTGGTGGCCAATTGCCATGCTTTACAGGCTGCTGAGGCTGAAGTCTGTCAGATGGCAGTCTCCCAATGAGCAGTTCCTGTCTCATTTAACTTTCTGCCTCCTCTTGTTACTGCAGTCACTATTGCCAGAGGTTCACAGCTGCATCCGTAAGCACCCTTTAAAGGGCTTTCACCTTCCACAAAAGCTGATTTAGCAACTATGGGCACATTTTAATCTTAAACTTTTTTAGCCTTCAAGAGGGCACCTCAATCTTGATGCAAGCTCCAACAATTAACAATATTCTGAAGGAAGAAATTCTTTCTTATCCCACCTTAAATAGGAAACCCCTTATTTTGAAACTGTACCCCTATTTCTAAATTAATCCACAATAGGAAACATTCTGTCAGTATCTGCCCTCTCTGAATTCTTCTATCTACCTACCATGTTCAGTGTTGATCTCTGCCACCGGCTGCCCAGAACCTTGGTCACCCCAATTGTCTCCCCAGTGGAGACCACTTGCTGTCCCTAATTTGGCAGGGCCCCTGGAGGTGCCCTCTTAGTTATCTCAAAAAAAATTTCCTCCAATACCACCACTGCAATTTGAGTTTTTGGCACATATTTCATCCTCTCTGCAAGATTGAGAACCCCCAGAACAAAACTCTTGCAGTTTAAATTGTGCTAGTGCATCGTAGGGTTAATACTTTTAACATTATTTGTCAGCCTTTAAGGTTTGACCAGAGCATCTTGGGAACTGAAATATTTTCCCCCACTTCTAAATTTTAAAACATGTTATTTATTGTCTCTTGGATATTGATTGCATTTGATTCACTCAGTCCTCCTACATAGTTTCATTGTACAAGTGATATCCTAGGCAAATCAATGCATAGTCTCCAGTATCAATCTGTGTTCAGCCAAATTAATTTCTTTCCTCACTCTGTTTAGGTACTTTCTTCTTGTATTCCGGACTGACTACCTTGGGGTTGCTCTTTGTGTATGGATGCCTTCCAGAAACTAAAGGAATAAAGTTGGAGGAAATTGAAAGCTTATTTGAGAACAAGCTATGCACATGTGGCATTTTGGAGTCTGATGAAGGTCGGCACATCGAATATATTCGAGTGAAAGGAAGCAATTATCATCTTTCTGATAATGATACTTCTGATGTAGAGTGATATTCTACTCTGGTGTTCTTAATTATTCATTCCACTCAAGAATCAAGGAATATTGGTGTCCATCTACTCTGTTTCTGGCTTGGTGTGTGATTCTGCACTTAGATGATTCTTCTATTTTAAACAAAATCATTCTATTCTTCTAATTCTCTAACTTTTAGTGGGTCTTTGTAAACAGCTATACTTTTGTTTTATAGCTTCTAGTCCACTTTGTCAAAGAACTGAAAATGAAGATGACATTATATGGTACACAGGTGGGCAAACAAACGTATTCTGAATTTACTGATAATGTTTAATGATGACAGTCATTATTAGATTCTGTATCTAATATTGAGGTGACGATCAAAGACGCAGCATAAAAGCCTTTTAGAGCATCTTGATGTAATGTTTTGTATTCAAATAATTCTTAATTGTAACCTTTTGGAAACAAAGCAGCCATATTAGTTTTGACTGTGTTCTGGTATGTGGTATGCTAAAGCAAGGTTATTTGCAGTAGCCTGGTGATATGTATTAGTCTACTGATATTCTGTGACATATGGGATGTTTATGTTTTTCTCCCTTTTGGCAAAAACTTATGTCTAGGTCTTCAAAGAAGTTGAGGAATTTTCTCAAGCAAGAGAATGATCAAGTTTGTCACCCACTCACATACATCTAGCAGACAGATACAGAACAAAGTTGGCTAAACACATGCCTGTCCTGGTAATTAATGCTTTATGAACCTAAATTTATTAGAATATAATTAGCTTTGAAAGGGAGGAGAAATGTTGTTAAAATAATTACTTAAATATTCTACTTTGTAATTGTGGACAAAAACTGCATTTCCAGTGCCTAACATCATTGGCATACTGTCCCTATGTGGAAAACCCATTCTAACACAATTTATGCATGTTTTTGTTAAGTAATTTTTCAGTTTTCTCTCAATTTCGTATAACATGTTTTACTACTCGTATGTTGCAAATAGTCTGAAAAATATCTAACCATAGAATTGAACCCATCTATTAAATTATAAAACTGATATTTATAATGTTTTTGAGATTTTGTTTGACTAGCTTAAGTAAAATTTAATATTAATGATGCCCAAATGCATGATTACAAAATCTATATTTTTCTAAAGTCACAGAAATATAGCTAAGGGGTTTTATTTACAATTGATTCTATTGATTTGTTTATGAGAAATCCTTTCTTTTCAGCATACAATTTGCACTGGTGGTGGTGTTTGCAGCTGGCATATCTAACAAGTTAGCACACGTGGCCTTTTAACGTTCTAACATTGCCAACAATCATGTTAGAGTGCATGTGAGGGTTGATGGTTCAAATTGAAACTACCTTTGATTGTAGCAGCTCTGTAAATGCTTCGTAGTGACAAATGGGGACTAGAGAGTAAAACAAGTATTCATTGGATCAGGGTATGCATTTTCATATGTCATTTTATTCAACATATTTTAAGATCTGATTAGAGATTTATATTTTGGAATTGGGGGCCAACCAGCTTGTTAACTTTTTACCAAAGAATGTTCTTCTTAACCTGTGGGCATTCCATCATCAGTTCTCCATTTTTTTTCTAGTGAAAAATGCACACAGGCAATTGTAAAAAAATAAAGTCTGCCTTAATTGAATATAAACAGAAATACTATATTGCTAGATCCCTCAGTGGTAGATCATTTTTAGTATCAGTGTTGAGTTAGTACAGTAAAATATCATGTAGCAATTGGTTAGCAGGCTTCAGTGAGAAGTAAATACTATTTGATTTCTGGCTTTGTTTTCCAGTTGATGTTCTTGCAGTATTTGGCACTATTTTGTTAAGCACAAGTTGTAAAATATACACCTTAAATTGATTGAACATCTAATTGATCTATATTGAGTCTACATCAAATCAAGTGCAGCATTACAACAATATGTACCTACTTCATTTGTCAAGTTATGAAAACGGTTGCTAATTATAAATATAATTTACATAACTGTATGAAAAAAAAACAATTGACCAAAAACACATTCCAATAAGAATGTTTTGTATTACAATGTTAAGTAATTTTAGATGCACCTTTTCATAGCATGCATTCAATTAAACAACGGGTAGAACCAGAGAATAATGTATTCCAGAGTTCAGTGCTCTGAAATGTACAACAGAAATTGTTGAACAGAAAAATTAAAAACATTAAAATAGTAACAATTCAAACTGAAACTGCTACATATTGGATGTAATATTTGAATTGTTTCATACCAAAAATAGTGGAATAATAGGGGCATACTACAATTGATCAACTGCAATTGGTTGAGTTTTTTTATCCTCTGAAATTTGGAATCCCAGACTAATTTGATATTTGCCCAGGTATTGATTGGTATCTCATGATTTGGCACATCGTGAAATTTGCTGTCTCATCCAAAGCAGTTTACAGGATTCAATGAAAGTATACTGGTGCAGAAGGAGGATGCACTTGAGATTAAAATGAATTATTACAGTTGCAGGAAAATATTCTTTGTGACTTCATTGAGTGCCTGATGTCACTATTGCTCAAAAAGAAAATAATTTAAATCCTTGCCAGTGACATCTTTCTGGTTCAGGACATCAACTTGTACATTCACAACCTGTTAGTTCATTTAAAAAACATTAGCCAGGTATTTCTAAGTAAATTAAATAAGTTTGCCTGCAGAATTGCTAGGCGATAGCCTAATCAAGTTACATTAGCTAGTTAATTATTGCAATTTTTCATATGAATATTCTAAAAGTTGGTCTATGGAAACATTAGTACATCAATAGTAAAGTGTTTCAACTGTCCATCAGCTACATAACGCAATCAAAATGACTAAATGCTTCTGTGTTGTAACAGTATATTTATATATGTGATGTAATGTTGATATCAGAAGGATTATTAATATACAGATTAGAGTTGCATATATTTTCCAAGCAGAAATACATGTTGATGTACATGTGGATCTACAGCAAATCTGGACTTGATTTACTTCAAAAAATATTATTGTTGGTTTAAAGCACTAAGAAATTGCAAACATCCCTGAATTATGAATTTGACTTCAGAATTGCAATGCAATGAAGGTATTGTAATACTCAGATTGTGTGTATAAATCACCATCTGATAGGACATTTACTGGATAAGAGGTGCGACAATAACACTTTTTTGATAAAGTACTTTGTCAAGCTGGTTGAATATAGTGGGATTGCCAAGATAATTTGTGATGTTCGAGGAATTGAATTTCAAAGATGAAAAAAGTAATTAAAAGAATAATATATAATAATGCTTTTACAGTGTACTAAATCTGCAACATTAGCACTTGTATGGCACTGTTTAACACATTACAGTTGGTGCTCCAGTGAAACTGACCAATAATCTGAATAGGGGCCATTTTGCCATTTATTACATTCTCTTTTAACATTCTCTTTAAAATGAGCAAAAAATTATATAGCTTAAAATCTTAAATCATTTTGTCATATTCCAATGTTCAATAAACTAATCCTCTTGTAACATTTTAAACAAATAGTGACAGAAAAACAATCACATTTGATTCTAATTACAAACACACAAAATCCTATAATTCTGTGAAGTATGTATATCACCAAGAGACGTAGTACTCAGCTATCTTGGCAATTCTGATATATTCAATTTTTATCAATGGGTATTGGGGATATCTATATCTTCTGAGAGGACCTAAGTATAACTTTATTAAAATCTGAAATATTTGTACATTTAGTGTTGTAAAGTTAGAGCTATATTTGTTACTTCATGTTACGGTACATGTTTTAATAGGTATACTTTCTATGAAATTATATGGATCTAGTAAATGGATTCTGTTGATTCATAAATGAACCTGTAAAAGAAAAATAAATGTTAATTGATTATCTATGTCACTGTGTTGTCTTCAAATTTAAATCTGTTAACTTATGAAATGTTAAACATAAAAGTCTTAATTGGTGCCAGTGTTGTACATCAAAAGGACCTTCTTTATTTAGAAATAACTGATAGAAATGTGACTAAATATCTTTTCTTTAAGCCTGAAATATTCAAATTTGTTATAGCTGTGTTCGGTACTAGGAAATGCCTGTTTCTTTTCAAAAAATCAAATTGCAATGTTAGTGAGGATTCATATTTTAAATTTCTCTACTTACCATATAAAATTTCCATTGAAAAGCAAAGAGATGTTTACAGTATCATACAGTGCAAGATTGCTTTGCTTTGTTATTGTTAGCGTGAGTGGGCGAACACGACCACTACGGACTCAGTCAGGTTCAATAGCGGTACAGCTTTATTTGATGTCGACGGAGGTGCCATCAGGACATACAGCACTGTCCCGAAAGCACTCTGAAAGCCCGCTGCAATGGGCTACGGTTATACTCGAACTTTGACGTTGTATGATTCAAATGTTCATGTTTTGTTTAGTGTTTGACTCTGACCATTCTGTTTCGATGTTTTCAAGTACAGTATCGATGTTTTAAGTATGGTAATCATTTCTATCTGATGGGTTTATCAATGGTCTAGAATCTCTGGGGTTTCTTGAACAATGGGTGTTTGGCTGATCTTGGGACGTCTTTTGAGACTAAGAAGGCTTCCTTAGTTATGTTAATCCTCTGCTTAGGTGTTTCTATAGAGGCTTCCTGATATCACTTGATTAGGTCAATGGTGCTGATTTGATTAGATGAGGGTATACTTTTAATTTAGTTTCCGTTGCTGCCATCTTGTCCGGTTCCCTTTGTGTGTTAGACCTTGTTTGCATTTTAAAAGCATGCCTTTTGCCTGCTTGTCTGGATCTGTTCCCTTGTGATCTTTAATGGAGGGGTTCTGAGTGCAGTTTAGCCTGTTTCATATTATATGCCTAACTTCAGAAATTTGTTGTCTGCTAACATTATAAATGCCAAATTTGTTTGCAAAAAGTTGATGCATGTAAACAAAGAACTGCAAAATGGGAAACATATTTCATAACTTGCTCTTATTTGGACTGGGTATAAAATGCCTTCAGAGATATAATTTCTTTAATCTCTACAGCCAATATCAGAGTAGCAAGAATGAAAAATAAAATATCAACAATCTCCTATTAGGGCTTTGTTTAATTAAGAAATTTTAGATTCGTTGTGTTAGGTTGAGTTTTAATGATTTACACATTTTTGTCTCCTTGATGTCCAATTTAACTTTATCTTCTGGCCCCAAAGAGATGATCAGATGTTCGAGAAGCAGTATGTGTGGCTACTATGAAGAATTTTTTTTTGTAGCAATCTGTAAACATGACATTTTAGAATCTGTAATTTGAAAACCTACAGCTAAATCTTCAGTAGCATTTAGTACAAAATGATTTTTAGGTAAAGATGTGACAACACTGAAAATGTGGGTAAATTGGATTAATGTATTATAAAACAATCTAGAAAGAGGAGCTGATAATCCACAATTGTTGAGCATTTTTTTAAATTCGTTTGCCACTTTGCTCCATCTACATGAAGAACTGCTCCTCTACAGATGGGACAAATTGACATTTGTAGCTGTGGCATTGTGCACATTTTGAAAAGGTTAAACAAAAATAGATATTATTGGTGAGTTTGAGCCAACATTTTAACTGCTGTGCTGTTTATATAAATATCTTTTGAGAACTGCATGTTGGTTGTACTTAAAAATATTGAGCACAGTCTGGAGTTTTCTGCCCCCTCTCCCCCATTACATGACCTCCATCCTGGTTGGGACCTCTTGGATATGGTGAGTCTAGGGAAATGGTACAGGATGTGAAGATGGTCTTCCCTTGTTTTGCCATAGCTTCTCTACGAATAGCCAAAAAAAATTGTCCAGCAATCTGCAATGCGTTGATGTAACATAGGGACTGACCCTGTTTTCAAAAAAGCCTGGTAAATAATTGGCCCCTGGAATATGCAGAGGACACCTGCACTGAAATGGAGACGAACAGCATGAAGTGAATTGGGTAGATGAATAACCCACTAAGTTCCAACAGGTATGGGCATGCTGCAAATCACAGCCCCAATGCCCAAATATCATGCCAGATGAATTTCACCCCAAAGAGACTTTCTCTCCATACTAACAGTTGAGGTAAGTCATGTGCTGTTCCAGGTACAATGCATAAATTTCAGCCATGCAAGTGACATCATTAATGCAATTTAGGATGAGAAGTGCAGCTGCTGAATGCCAATGAAGTGAAAGCATGTGATTTCAATGCCAAATATGTTCACTTGACTTTTGGTCTAATCTAAATTGAAGTGATGCTTCAGCTATGTATAAATATCACATCATGTAATCCACAAATACCTGTTTCTTCAAAGTTCTGCAGGTAATTGGACAATGTAATGAATGTATTCTGTTTTAAATTTTTGCCCTTTGTGAAATTATTTTTGTTTTCTCACACTCAGTTTCTTGTTTTCTCCACTCGTGATTTTTAAAAAAACTCGTAGCCGGAATAAAAGCAGTTGTGATGTTTACTGGCTTTCAGGATTGGGCATCCCGTATGGGAAAAAGTACAATATTCTAGTAATTCAAGGTTGTTAGTCCTGTGGCATTCACACTATTCATTCATAGGTGTTCCTGGAGACACTTTAGGAAATTAAAGGCAAAATGTTGGGAGAAGATTTGCAGCACATGATCTCTAAAAGGAAACTATTCAAACATACAAGTGATTTTATGTTAGTAATAAAGGAAACTACTAAATGTTACACAGGTCAGTGGCTGAAAAATCTTCAGTGAGTAATTCACCTGTTTCTCCAAAGTCTGTCCACTATCTGCTAAGTACAAGTCAGGACTGTGATAGAATACTGTCCATTTATCTGGATGAGTGTGGCTCCAAAATGTGTGACACTATCCAGAACATTGCAGCCCACTTGACTTGTACCACATTCACTCTGCCACTGATGGACAGCAGTAGCAATGTGTATGATATACAAGATGCAGTTTCGTTGTGTGGTGGAGGTTTATACAGTATTCGGGGAATTGTCTGGTCTCCTAAAGTGTGCCGTTTGGTTCTGTAGTCTCATTAACAATAACTGTTCATTTACAGGAAGTATTGACATATCTCCAAATGAGGTGTGAGCTTCACTTCCAGATCTCTCTTCAATCATGTGATCTGACATTATCAAAAAAGCATCATGTATGTTTCTGGTAATTATTTTGTTCCACATATCCTCAAGTCATGATCCTCACTGGATTTGCATCCTTTTAAATTTAACCAGGCTACATCCTCCCCAACACCAACAAGGTCTCAGACTTCACAAGATGCCTGTGAGGCATCTTAAACAATATCACTGATCTGGTTCTGATTTTTGAGGTCAGGAAATTCAGTAACTCTCTTCTATCACTGAGTGGCGTTCTTCTGGATGGCAGTGGAGCCAATGGGGAGGGTGGGGGTGGATTCTCCCAAACAAAGTGTTTCATTCACATGGAGTAAATTGGGCTTTTTTTTTAAATGGCAGTCTCAAAAAGAATCTCCCTCACTCTGTGCACTGCAGAGTGCCTCAGTGTGAATCATGCTGAAATTCAGTGGGCGGGGCCTATTCCCACTGGAGAGGCCAGCAGATGAGTGCTGATTGGGCCACTGCGCATGTGATGATTTATCAGTGCCAAGATCGATGAATAAATGCGCAGTGGCCCCACACTGTCCGCCTTTCAATTGGTGGCCAACCCCGCAACACTGGCCCTCCAAACCCACCCCTGCACTATGCATGTCCGGGACAGCCTCACGCTGCCCCTGCTCCCATCAGTGCGGCTGCCTGCCCTCCCCCACTATTTCCAAATGCAAAGTGTGCAAAATGGCAGTAGACCCCTCCTCCCCCCACAGATTGTCCCTGGGTATTGCCACTTTGCCCCTTGGGCAGTGCCAAGGGGCCTTTACACACCTTTACTCCAGTGGGATTGGGCTGCCAGCTCCCTGAAAGTGGGAAACTTCTGTAAACCCTGCTGGATTGAAATACACTTGGCAGGGAGGGGGAGAGGCTAATGGGCCCAGAGATTTCAGTCCCAGGCCCACTAATTTTTTTTTGGTTTTTATCCTAATTCAATCATATCAAGTCCAATTCAGAGTCTCAAAGTTGAGACATTTCCGATCCAAGCTAACAACACAGGGCTCTCACCTCCTGTCTTGGGCTTGATCTACATAATCCAAGCAGATTGAAGTAGGCATAGCTCTTCCTCCAAGGCTTGATCTTATTTGCATCTTAGCCAAAAGGCCGAGATGTTGCTTTTAAAAATTGCTTTGAGTGAAGCTGAAACGTAACCTAATGACTTCAACCAAACACAGCATGTCGATGCTACATCTGATCGCAGGGAAATTATATCCTTCATAGGTATTGAAGCTCTATGCCTATTTCCAGTTTGGAGCTGATGCTGCTAGAAATCTGGCATTGGGTGGTGCTAGTGGGGTGGGAAAACTACCTTGATGGTTTCCAAATACTCAATTGTGAGCAGCAGGTCAATCCCAGAGTCTTAAAGTAGATTGTCACCGCCTGCAGGACTGCAACAAAGATGTGCAAAACTTCGGATTTTGGAATTGTTCATTTGCAAATTTCAATTCATTGTAAGACATTACCAATGTCCTGAATGCTGTTGGGCAGCACGGTAACACAGTGGTTAGCACTGCTGCTTCACAGCTCCAGCAACCTGGGTCCAATTCCTGGTTTGGGTCACCATCTGTGTGGAGTTTGCACATTCTCCTTGTGTCTGCGTGGGTTTCCTCCGAGTGCTCTGATTTCCTCCCACAGTTCAAAAGATGTGTGGGTTAGGTTGATTGGCCATGCTAAAATATTGCTCCTTAGTGTTCTGAAATGTGTAGGTTAGAGGGATTAGCAGGTAAATGTGTAGGGATATTAGGGGTAGGGCCTGTGTGTGATTGTGGTTGGTGCAGACTCAATGGGCCAGATGGCCTCTTTCTGCACTGTATGATTCTTGAGAGATTGAATGATGATATCACAGCTAGAACTTAGAATAAGCTGGGTAGACAAAATGATGAGTGAGGAAACCAAGGACCTCCAAGAGAGCATAAACCTACTATTTCCACCAGGAATGGGAAAGTGAATTTTGTTTTACACGTGTCAAAGACATTTGTCAAAGTAACTCGAATGGCAACATAAGACAATGAGCAAAATTTCAAGGAAACTTTCCTTTAAAGAGTACAATTCAGATGAAGAAAGTTGGGGAATTAAAAGGAATTTTGAAAGCTCAACAGTTACTCTTTTCAAAAACTGTGGCTGCAGACAAGGCTAGCAAAGAGGTGTCTGTTCACATTAGCCATCTGCTGGTGAAACATAAGCCAATTATCAAATGCAAAGTTATCAAGGAGGCTTTGATAGTTGCTACTGAACCTTGTTGAATGACTTTAAAAGCAAAGATGAAATTATGACGTGCCACTTGGGGCTTTAACAGTAGCCAGAAGGATGGAATTGTCTGAGGATGTCTCAGCAAATGCATCGAGTAATCAAGCTGTGAATGTTTTATGCTGCAGTTTGATGAATCAGTAGACATGTCGGATATGGTTCAGTTAGTTGTTTTTGTTCACATGGCATTCAAAAACTCAATAATAGAGGAGGACTTTCTCACCCTTGTGCCTTGCGGTGAGTACAAGAGGTGGGGATGTCTAAAATAAATTCAAAAAGCATGTGACTGAGAAAAACATTCCAATCAAGAAACTGGGTTAAAAAATGATGCTACACTGTCGATATTGGGTGTCAATGCAGGCTTCATTGCACTTTGCAGAAATGATCCTGAATTTCCCATTTTTATCAATTACCACTGTTATCAAAATTGTCAACCCAATTCCTGCCAGAACACTGAGTAAAGATTTCAACGAGAGGTTGCAATGAGTTTGATGCCATTAATGGTGAGTTAATCCTTCATGCAGATACTAGGTGGTTAAGTCAAGGAAAAGTCCTCGACACTTAGAGCTGCTTCTGAAAATTGTTACCTAATTTCTTGCTTTGAGAAAGGTGTAGAGCAAGCTGTCAGAATATGTAGTTGCTAGGCTTGGTGTTTCTTACAGATGAGTGCAAAATTGAATTGCAAACTGTAGGGGAGAGACAGAGACTTGACACATCTGATAGTGAATGTGTTCAAGTTGAAATGGGACCTGTGATCCTCTCAGTTAAAGAACAAAGTTACTGAACACTTCCAAAAATATGAAAAAAAACAACAGGTCAAACAAAGGGTTCCATCCAAACAAATTCTGTACTCGCCTCAACAAATCAGAAAAGGAATTCAACTGATTGTTTCAGGAGGTAGACAAGATGGAACAAATCATTATGTTTATCTCAAATCCTTTTCTTCAAGTGGAACTTGGAGAACTGACAGAAAATTTTCAGCAGTCGTTTGAACAAAGCAAACGACGTGGAAATCATCATCGTGCAAAATGACATCAAGCTGAAAGCTAGGTCAAGGATAAAAACTTGTGGGGACTTGTCAACAGAAAAAAGTACCATGTTCTGACATCCTGTGCATTCAAGATGAAGACCTTCTTTGATTCCACATATTTCTCCCAAATGAAAATTAAGTCCAACTATCACACTTGCCTCCAAATGTCCATCTGATGGATTGTATAAGACTGGCCAAATGAAACTATGACCCAGACTCAGTGTGCAAGCCAGTGTCACATTAAGAATAGGTAATGTAGAAAGCATAGAATCATATACTGCAGAAGAGGCTCTTCATCCCATCGAGTCTGCACTGACACGCAGGAAATACCTGAACTCCCATCTACCAGCACTTGGCCCATAGCCCTGAATGTTATGACATGCCAAGTGCTCATCCAGGTACTTTTTAAAGAATGAGTCAATCCACCTCTACCACCCTCCCAAGGAAAAGCATTCCAGACCATCACCACCCTCTGGGTAAAAATGTTTTTCCTCATTCTCCTGCACCCCCCCCCCCCCCCCCCCCCACCAAACCTCCTGCTCCTCACCTTGAACCTATGTCCCCTTGTGACTTATCCATTCTGTCCATGCTCTTCCCCCCCGCCCCCCCAGTATTCTCTGCTTCAATGAAAACAATCCAAGCCTTCCCAACCTCTCTTCATAACCTAAATGTTCTATCCCAGACAGCATCCTAGTGAATCTCCTCTGCACCAGTGCAGTCCCAAAGTGTATTACCTCACGCTTTTCAAAGTGAAATTCTATCTGCCCTTTTGACCATTCTGTCTATATCTTCTTGTAGCCCAAAACAGCCTCACTGTCAGTGTAGGATAGGGTGGCACAGTGGTTTGCGCTGCTGCTTCATAGCACCAGGGACTCGGGTTTGATTCCCAGCTTTGGTCACTGTGCGGAGTCTGCACATTCTCCCCTTGTCTGCATGGGTTTCCTCCAGGTGCTCTAGTTTCCGCCCACAGTCCAAAAGACGTGCTGATTGGGTGCATTGGCCATGCAAAGTTCTCCCTCAGTGTACCCAATCAGGTGCTGGAGTGTGGTGACTAGAAGATTTTCACAGTAACATCAATACAAAGTTAAAGTAAGACTAATTGCAACATTATAAGTAAGCTTTAAACCGTTACGCATAACGTACATTTTTGGGAGTTTTAGTAAAGTCAAGAGTATCTCTTGTGTTACGTTTAGATTCTAAAAGTGATCATGTGCTTAATGGGTTGGAGATTGCTGAGAAGCTTTTAGCAAGTCTGTCTTTCTTCAGGATCTGGGTAGTAAGTTTGTGGAAGGGGATTTCTAACCAGTTAAAAATTTTTAAGCAGAATACAGTCTTTCAGAGAACAAGGAATCAGTAAAGAGTTAATTGACTTCTGGGCAAGCTAACAGAGTCAAAACAAATAGTTATGATTTTAAAAACATATGCTGATATTTTTAATGCACTTCAAAGTGAGTGTGCACTTTGGACAAGCAGGGATAACAGCAGTCTGAGTCAATAGTTTGAAGTCAAAAGATCTGTGAACAAGCCAGTCAGCAAGTCTTATCGGGTGGCATTCCTGTTGCATTATGCAACATTGAGAATGGTTCTATTCATTGCCCAGACACACAATATTATGCAAGAATACATGTCTGTGGGCAATGAGCCAGTGGGCATATCCATTGTGGTAGCGTTGCAGTTACTATGTGACAAAGTTAGCTAGTGCCAAAGGGAGTATATATCCGGAATCGATTGGACAAATAAGATATCACCATGTTCTTAAGTATCTTATGATTGATCAGGGTATTTGACAGAAATCTGTATTGATGTATAACTGTTGAATGAAATTTAATTTTAAGCTAATGAAAGGCAGAATTACTGATTATGAAAAAGCATAATTGATCTGTATTTTAGCTCTAATGCAGTTCTTCCGGAGAGGTTCTGTAGCTTTGGACGTAGAGCTGTTTAACCCTTTTGTGAAGCTCCAGTAGGCTAAGTTTGTATTGTCGTACGTTTTGTGTTTAATAAATTTGTTATGTCACTTTATACAGAGATTTTGTCTTGCAAGTTTGGAATTGCCTTAGTTTAGGACACAAGTGGCCATCTCTTGAAATCTCCCCACAACAAAGCCCAAATTTCATTTGGCTTTTTTCTCCAAGTATGTTAAGGTACTGTGGTTTCTCCTCATGATACTATGGCTTGTAATGGTAACAACTGATAGCCCAAGAGCCAAATTAAGGACTTTGTTCTTCTTTAATAAATCCTGAGTGATTCAACACCTGTGATTCGTATCTTTCAGCTTTTCCATTCACTTGAGGATAGCAAGATGAACTAGTTACATGAACAAAGCCGTATGTATTTGCAAAATTTTGAAATGGTCAATTTGCAAATTGTCAGACATGACAATGTCCGGAATGCCATGCGTTGAATTAATTCCGTTGAGGAATTGGATGATAGTATCACAGCAATAATAATACAATCAGTATACTTCAATCCATTGTCAGCAGCAATTAATGACGATAAGGAAGATTTTTCGCAAATCCAAATAAGTTCATTCCCACGCTGTCCACAGCCTTGATAGAAAGGTAGAAGTTCTCTTTCCATGGATGTTTGCAGCAGAGGTAAAACAGTTGGAAATCATTTCTTCCATAGACCAAGTAATACTGGCCACCAGACTGATTGTTGCTCTTTCTTGACATTTTGCTATTTCTAGATGGCCTTGGTGAAATCTTTAGGAACTTCAAGTCGAATGTGCTGTTGCATGATTTTCTCTTTGTTGAAGACTAGTAAGTCATCAATGACACTAAGAGACTTGCACTTGTTTCCAAAGTACGATCATAGCATTGAATTACTGAGGCTGTAGGTAGTTTTCCATCCTTCCACACATTTTTAGATTTGAAGACATTCTTCATTTCATTTCTGGCCTTGCTTTATTTCCTGCAGCTTCTTTGCAGCAGCTTGTAAGTGCTAGGTAATTAAGAATGCAAGTGCTTCAACTTGAAGTGTAAATGCTTTTGTTCAGTTCCTTCTGATATGAATGACTGGCTGCTGTTGTTTTACAGTTTCCTTGCACATATATATCTTATCAATCTCAATTGAACTGTTGGATTCTTGGTGGCACTTTTGTAACTTCCATGTTCAGAAGTGTGACTAATGCTTCATGGTCTGCTTCAATTTTGAAATGTAATCCTATAACATTGTCTGAAAATTTTTCACATGCCTCATTGCTGCCAAACCAAAGCTTTTTATATTGTAGTGCATCATTGCTATATTTCTGTTAAGAGACATAGTACGCTACAGCACAAACAGGCCCTTTGGCTCACAAGTTGCGCCGATCACATCTATACCTACCAAGCCATAGAACTATCTATAACTTCCAATGCCATTAGATCCCATATACTCATCCAGAAGTCTTTTAAAAGACCCCAGCAAGTTCACCTCTACCACTAACGACAGCAGCCGATTCCACTCGCTCACCACCCTCTGAGTGAAAAACTTCCCCTAACATCTCCTCTGTACTTGCTTCCCAGCATCTTAAACCTGTGTCCTCTCGTAGCAACCATTTCAGCCCTGGGAAATAGCCTCTGAGAATCCACCTAGAGGCATATTTCAACAGCACCATTGACCTTGTCTGGAAAGTTATCTAAAGGACTCGTTGACCTTCACTAAATTCAGTAGGGAAATTGCCCACTTGGTTCACCATCCTGAGAGATCTTTGAAATTCTACTATGGGTTGCAGAAATTCTTTAAGTTATGTTTATTACACATTACCTGAGATGTATGTGGTTTGTCCTACATAATCTGGATTCTTTGAGCAGAAGCAACTGCCAAAATCCACTGGGGATTCAATTTTGTAATTCAAGTGATCTAAGCTTTTTTAAATGTAATTTTTTGATGTGGGCATTGCTGGATCTGGCAGCATTTATTATCCATCTCGGATTACCCTTCAGAAGTTGGTAGTGAGCTGCCTCCTTGAACTGCTACGGTCCCTGAGGTGTAGGTGCGCTCACCTATCATCAGAGGGAATTCCAGGATTTTGGCCCAATGTCAGTGATGATATATTGCCATTCCAAGTCAAGATGGGGAGTGACTTGGGGAACCTCCAAGTGGTGGTGTTCCCAAGTACCTGCTGCTCTTGTTCTTCTAAATTGTAGTGGTCTTGGGTTTGGAAGGTTCTATCTAAGGAACCTTACGGAGTTCCCACAGTGCATCTTTTAGATGGTACACACTGCTGGCACTGTTCTTTGGTGAAGGGAGTGAATGTTTGTGGAAGAGATAGCAATCGAGTGGGCTGCTTTGCCCTGGCTGATTGAGCTTCTTAAGTGTTGGAGCCCCACTTAGAGATAAGTGGCATATTCCATCATACTTGTGCCTTGTAGATGGTGGACAGGCTTTGGGGAGTCAGTAGGTGAGTTGATCACCATTGGATTCCTTGCTTTTGGCCTGTTCTGAAAGGTAATCAAGGTATTTATATAGCTAGTCCAGTTGAGTTTCTGGTCAGTTGTAACCCCCAGGAAATAGCTGGGCAGTTTTTCACATTGCTGGATAGACGTCATTGTTCTAGCTATACGGGAACAGCTTGGCTAAGGATGCAGCAAGTTCTGGAGCACAAGTCTTTAAGACCGTTGCCAAAACATTGTCAGAGTCCATAGCCTTTGCAGTATCCAGTGCCTTCAGCCATTTCCTGAGATCATGTGGATTATATCAAATTGACTGAAAATAGATATCTACAACACTAGGGACCTCCAGAGGAGGCTGAGGCAGATCATCCACTTGGTACTTCTGGCTGAAGATTGTTGTAAATGCTTCAGCCATATCTTTTGCACATGTGTGCTGGGCTCCTCCATAATTGAGAATGGGGATAATTGCAGAGCCTCCTCCTCAAGTGTGCTTAATTGACCACCACCATTAATGGCAGGACTATAGAGCTTAGATCTGATTCATTGGCTGTGAGATCTATTACTTGCTGTTTATACTGTTTGACGCACAAGTAATTCTGTGTTGTTGCTTCACCATGTTGACACCTAATTTTTAGGGATGCCCAGTGTTGCTTCTGACACCGTTCATTGAACCAGTGTTGATTCCCTGTTTGGTGGTATTGACATGCCAGGCCATTGTTATAATTTCACTTGCTATAATTGGACGAGAAGAGTCCAGAATGAAACCCTTGCTCAAAAGACTTTTTAATCAAAAATGGAGGAACAGATTCACAAGACTGCTAATTATAATGGCGGGCATCAATTATCCTAATGCAGAATGAGAAATTGTGTAAAAGGTCAGAGAGGAGGAAGACTTTCTAAAGTTTGTTCAGGATAACCTTTTTAGATTTGTATGTTTCTGGCCCAAGAAGGATCAGGTTCTAGTGAATGAGTTTGAACAAATGGATCAGTTGTCAATAGGGTAACATTTAGGAACACTGTATCATAAGGTTATAGATTAGCTATGAAGAAATACAAGAAGCAGTCTGAGTGAAAATAATAAATTGAGGAAGAGTCAATTTCAATTAGGAACAGATCTGCCCCTGAGGAAAAAACAGTTTATTTATTAGTCACAAGTAAGGCTTACACTAACACTGCAATGAAGTTACTGTGAAATTCCCCTAGTCACCACAGTTGGTAAATTGAAATCAGTTTGGTAGGTGAAACTATAACAGAAAAATGGGCCCTCTTTAAAGAGGAGATTGTTCTGAAATGGCTTAAATATTTCTCTGAAGATGGTTGTGGGACAAAAAGCCAAGCTCACTGGATGATGAAAGCAAGGTAAAACAGAAAAGTAATATGTCTGACAGATGGTAGGTTGATGATACAAGTAAAAACCAGACAAAACATACGTTAAAAGGGGGAGTGGAAAAAGAAATAAGTGCAGCACAGGGTGTTGCAGAATTATGAATGTTACATACTTAGCCTTTGGAAGCTACAACTTCAAACAATCCTTTGGCCTGAGTCCCAATGGCTGGAAATTGAACATCAATGGTATCCTGTTTCTGACAAAATGCCTAGAACACAGCATTATCATAACTAACACCTTGTTTCATCAGAGAGACAAGTACAAAATTCATGGCAACATCCTCGCTTCAAACACTGGCAACCGGTGGACTACTTCATTTTCCGAGGGAGAGACTGCAAAGACGTAATCACTCTTTGAGACAACAGCTGTTGACTGCTAGATGGACTGTCATCTATCTGCTCTGTGATCAAAATTAATGTAGCCCTCAAAGCAGCAATAGCAACAGAAATAATGCCACAGGAAATCAAAGACTCTGATAAAACAGCCCTATTTAGCCAGATCATCACTATGAACCTGACAACTGTCAGTAACCCAGAGGTGCAGAATGTCCACAGAACATGGTCTGCCCTCAAGGCATCCATGATCAACACCAGCAAAGAAGTGCTTGGCCTTTTGAATCAATCTTGGTGTTTCCTGGTCAATGAGAATGACCAGGAGATCCATGGGCTGATAAGCCTCAAATGCAAGGCTTTTCTGAACCTGAAACAGCAACTTGATTCAAGAGCCAGAAAGCAGGTCTACAAATGGTTGAAGACTAAGGTCCAGAAAAAAAACCTGCGACCAAAAGAACAGTTGGTGGGCAGAGAAAGCACACAAGATCCAGCAATTTACATGGGGGAAGTCCATGATCAGGCAGGTTGATCTGTCATGCTTAGGTAGAGTTAATAATCAGGGTAGCTGATTAAGTTTAACATAGGCATCACCTGATGCAATTTTTCGAAGCCACCTCGGCCTTTTGGTGAAGGTGAAGCACAAATCAATCCCAAGATGCCTCATCTTGGTGCAATGTCTCATCTTGTCAGCTTAGATATTGTTTGTCTCTCTTGTGATGACCATGAATTGGATTAAATTTGAATCTGGTGTTTCGAATGGAATAAAAATTTGGAAAAAAAAAGCTGTACTGATTTTTAAAATTGTTTTTGGAAGGGAGAAAAAAAACACCATTTTAGCACAGTCCCACCTGCCATGAGGTAGAAAAAGCTATATCCATCAGTTAAAGAACAATAAGCCATCAGGAGGGACTGGAATTACTGCTGAAGCATTAAAACATGGCAGAAAACTGGTACAAATTTCCCTATCTGGAAGGAGGAGAACATGCAATTCAAGGAATTTCCCTCTTTTGATGAACTTCACTTTCTCCCTATGGCTAAAGACTCTTCCCAGAGTTGCAATGTGGATTCTTCCCACTAAGGAGCAATGTGTGGTAACTACAAGTGAAATGCAAGGAACAGCACCAACCCTTGTATATGGCCTTTTTTGACTTCACAAGGCCTTCTACACACTCTCACTGGTGAAGGATTATGGAGCATTCTCCTCTGTTTAAGAACATAAGAAATAGGAGCAGGAGTAGGCCATCTAGCCCTTCGAGCCTGCCCCGCCATTCAATAAGATCATGGCTGATCTGTCGTGGCTCAGTTCCACATTCCTGCCCTCTCCCCATAACCCTTAATCCCCTCGCTTATCAAAAACCCATCAACCCGCGTCCTAAAAATATTTAGCGAGGCAGCCTCCACCACTTCAACGGGCAGAGAATTCCAGAGATTCACCACCCTTTGAGTGAAGAAGTTCCTCCTCAACTCCGTTCTAAACCGCATCCCCCCCCCCCCCCCCCCTTATCTTGAGGCTGTGCCCCCTAGTCCTACTGTCCTTTCTGAGCGGGAAGAGTCTCTCCACCTCTATCCTATCCATCCCATTCATCATCTTATATGTCTCAATGAGATCTCCCCTCATTCTTCTAAACTCTAACGAGTACAAGCCTAGTTTATTCAGCCTCTCCTCATAGCTCAACATCACCTCCACCCCCCCCCCCCCCAAAAAAAAGTTTGACAATATTCTCTGATGACATGCAAGCCACGATCCTAACGATGGGATGCAACATGACCCAATTTACGTTTGGACTGCAATCAAGCAACACTGTCATTGCACCAACATTCTTCTCGATCCTTCTATGCTCCATCTAAGTAAGTAAACTACAGAACAAATGGGAATCAGTTCAACCTGCAGGCCAGATCCAAGGTTGTCCCATTCTCTGTCACTGAACTACAGAATGTAGAGGCCATGTTCCGAGCCATTGTCAGCACCAAGGAATACAAGTGCATGGGCCTTAAACTAAACTTCTGTAAAACAAAGGTGCTCCTGCCCCCTCAGCACACAGTACTGTAACCTCCTCCCCAGGTTATTAAAATCCATGAAGAGGCCTGTAGACCACTTTTCAAACCTTGGGAGCCTGCTGTCAACAAGGGCAGATGTCGATGTCAAGGTCCAACAGTGCCTTCAAAAGTGCATTCTCTCTGGCCCAAGATCACCCACAGGTGGAGGAAAAGTATCTGGGAAGGAGCTGAACACCTAGAGTTTCATCACCAAGAGCAAGCTGAAGCTAAGCATTGACTGCAAAAGGAGCCTTTGGCAGCCTGGGCACACCCGCCCCCCTCCACCCACCGACTGCTCCAACCACTACTTGCTCCATTGTGACAGACTATAGGTTGTGCATTGGATTCCTCAGTCACCTGAGAACTCATTTTAGTGTGGAAACAAGTCATCCTTGATTCTAAGGGATTGCCTAAGAAGCATTTGTTCAAAAAAGGATAAGCCAAGAAATGACAGGCTAGTCAGTTTAATTTCTGTGTGGGGCAAAATTTAAGTCACTTAAGCAAATGTATAGTAAGGAAAGTCAGCACAAATTTATGAAAAGTAAATCATGTTTAACTAATTTGAGATTTTTTTGATGAAGTAACAGTTAATGAGGGCAATGTGATTGTTGAATGTCCAAAGAGTGTGAGTTAAGAAAAACAGGTTTGTCAGCAAAATTGAACCCGATGGAATAAAAGGAACAGTAACAGCGTGGATGTGAAATTGAGTAATGATGAAAACTTGTTTTTCAAACTACAGGAGGCTATATATTCATATTCCCCAGGGTTCAGTGTTTGAATCTGTGGGAGTTGGGGCCAGCCATTAGCAGGTGAAAGGTGTAGATCTGCTTGATCAGCATAACTAAGTATTGAGACCCGCTTCTTCTGGGTACAGTTTGTAGTTAGAGAAAATGAGGATGTTTGCTGAACGTTGAGTGCTAAAATGTTGAGCAATAAATATGCAAACTAAGGATGGAAAAGATGCTGAATTGTATTGGTTAAAAGTGCACACTAAACTGTAATTGCTATTGGTGTTTTAACTGGCATGTATTGGCTGCAAAATGCTACAGTTGTAACAGTTTTACAGAACCTGGTCAGAATATCATAGACCCACGTAGTTCTTGAGTACTTACCATGCATCGTGTGGTTAATTCTTGACAGATCACTGATTTCTTGATTTATATTAGGAACCTAGACTGGATGCACAGGGCACAATTTGCATATTTGTAGATGGCACAAAACTTGAAACTTACATTGAGGAAGCTCGTAATATACTTCAAAAGGGTACAGACAGGCTGGTTGAATGGACAGATGCAGGGCAGGAGAAATTTCATGTAAATAGGTATGAAGTGATTCTTTTTGGTTGAGGAATGAGAAAAGGCAACTTTTTTTAAAAAAAGGAAACATTCTGAAGGAGTTGTAGGAAAAAAAGGAACTTCTGGGTATATGTCTGCAAATCATAGGTGGCAGCACAAATTGAGAAATTGAGTTAACAATGCATACAGGATCCTGGACAGAGGCACAGGACTACAAAAGGAAAGAACAAATAAAAAGCAAATTTATGCATCAAACATTTAAAAAAAAAATGCTCTGGTATCATGGAAAACAGAAAATATTTATGAGGAGATATGATTACTATGGGCAAAGCTGTGAAATTGTTTTCTCTATTCTGATTTCTTTCCTTCAGAGTGCAAAGGCCTATGCTGGTTCCCTCAGCACCAACATACTTAAGCTGCCATTTTTCATGTGAACCAAGATTGCTAGCAATTGCTGTTAAGTTCTTACTTGATATTCATGTAAATGCATTATTCCACAAAAGGGACATTGTATAATCATTCCATCTTGGTAGAAAAATCCTGGGATCAATTTAACATCTGACTGTATTACCGAATGAAATAACTCATTGCAGATTATGTATCAAATCTATGATCTTATTTGCCCGTTGGCCTTAGTTCCATTAGAGACAAGACATGCATCAGCTGACTTATCGGGGAGAGTGACAAAGTTGTGCCACAGTGAAAGCTCAAAAGGTGAAGCACCATCCTAATGTAAACCAGTTTCCCAATGTAGAAATGAACATAACAATTACCTTTCAAGGCTTTTATTTGTATATCCTAGAAAACTCATTGCTAATTCCTTTTGATCACAGTTATGTTGTTAATGTCAGATAAGCTGCAGATATCATCTTCATTTTGAAGGAATTCTTTCATCTGTTGATTCTCTCTGGTTTTTGAATTTCGCTCTCAGTGCAGCCACTGGGGATCGGAGAATTATTGCAGTTGGTGATCGTTTTAATATTCTTTTCTCTCCTTACTTTAAGGCATTTTGTGTCATCCAGTTCCTCAAAACTGTTGTCCAGACTTGGATCTTCTTCAGTGAGCACTGTAGGTTTCTGAGTAGATATATCTGAACAATGAGAGTATTTATTTGATGGGTTGCAGTGTCCCTTAATTGTATGCACAAGGTTGCTGCTGTCACCATTCAGACTGGTTGGTTCTTTAACAGGAAAGGAGAGACATTCTGTAGCATTTGACAAGTTGCACTGTATGGCGACATCTGACCTTTTCATAGAAATGAATGAACATTCAGTTTGTGTCCATGCATTTTGAACCTGAAATGACTTGCTGTTAGTAGTGTCTGATGAGCAATTCATTGAGGATGGAACAAACTGATCTGGATTTTCGTTCTGTTCGCTCTTAACCACATTTGATGCAATTGAACCATGAGTTACTTTTTTACTGATGGGATAAGAGCAAGATTTGCTTGTATAATTGGTTTCTCCGAGATATTCCTGTAGGACACTGTGGACTTTTAGGTTTTCTCTGCCAGCCTGGATGTCACAAGGTATTTCCTGAACACTGCCTTTGTTTGTAGCTGAAATATCTGGCTGCATGCTTTGGCCATCTAATTCTGACTGAAAAATTAAAAATAAATTGTAAATGATTTTACAATAGCAATAAAACTATTCATATAATTGCAGTTAATTTAGAAATCATTCTTATTTGAGATCAGGATGACTACAAAGGTATATGTGTAACTAATAGTCGCAGGGAGATTAATCTGATGCATACCACCGTGAGCACCTTAAGGAGAGGGGAAGAGAGTTTCGTAGCAACATGGGTCATTGCCTAAGCTCCTGCTTTTCTGGATTTCAATTAAATAGCTCAAAAATTAGGGTTTCAGCTTTAGAATCTGGGAATCTAGCTCATCAGTATAGCTTCCAATTATCTGGTTAATGAGCAAACTGAGGCTTGGAAGGACAGCCATTGGAAAGTGTTGTCTAGAGATTGGATATGAGTAGGGGCTCAATTGGGGAATGTCTACTGACAATTTAAACTGCTTTGGACGTCCACATTTCCAATTGGGGGACCCACTGTCACATGCCCATGGATGTTGGTAATGCATTTTCACATTTTATGGTTAGCTCTGCTGTTCAACAAGCATGCTTGGGAATCTGTTAATACCTGTTTTCTGCCTACCTGAAATTCTATAATTCAAATGACAAACAAGTGATTATCCATAAGTTGTGAAGAGGAAATAAACAACAAGTCAAAATGACATTGCTAATGAAACACTATCATGATGGACTCAGTAATTCAACTTGTGCTTCAGCCAGACAGAAGCATTCCAAGGTACCTTTTTAATTGATGAGACTTCACAAGATATATCTGACATCAACTAAGATCTGTTCCATTTAATTCCAGTAAGTCTTCAAGCTTGTTGTTTAACAGATGGGCTTCCCATTTAATACTCTGAGATAAACATGAATCATCCCCACTTTGAAAGTTTCCATTGGTCACTGTCTTATATGACTTCTGTCAGTTTTGTCTATTTTCATTTTTTTTTGCCTTATTAGTTATTTGGCTAGAAATGACCAGTTTCATGAATGACTTTCTTTCCATTTTTACTTCAAACCTAATTATGAAACAGTAATTTCCTGTTCCCTCAGCCTTACAAACTACCCCATTTCATTTCGTAGAACTAGGTTCATCTCTCTACATTTTTGGTGAATGAAAAGTGCCAGATTACAGAAACCAGTTTCAAGGTATTAAAGGAACCAGATAGATTTCTCCACTGGTTGGGAGTCTAAGGGCTAGGGAGCATAGTCTGACCTTTTAAAGCAAGACTTTTCAGGAGGAAATAAGGAAAGATGATACAAGTTTGGAACTCTTCCACAAATGCTAAATAGTGATGGGTTTTTTTGGCCAAAGGTGCAAAAGGATGTAGAAAAGATAGTTGGAATTTGGTTGCAGATCAGCCATGATTTCACTAAATGACAGCACAATCTCGAGGCATACTTGTTTGCATAAATTCACTAGTGAAAAGAAAGTAAAGAAACAATGTAAATACCCTATCCATATCATGAGATATATTCACAACACTGAGGTTCCAAAGTAAATTCCTGGTGAACATTGTGTGTTTTACTACTGGGGCATTTTAATTTATCACAACCATCCTTAATTCATTTTGGATAAATTTGTCATCTATTTCAAATGGTTTAAACTTCTCTACTTGCCTTGCATGTGAAGCGTTGTTGAACTCCTTTTTAAAATTGATGTAAATTGTTGGTTACCTTCTAGAGCATTCCAGTATGCTTGCAAGATTATTACTTCTAAAAGCATCCAGACCACTCATGTTATAACTGCATTGTTTAACAGTTCATTTTCAGCATGTTTTCAAAACCTTTTTACCCGTGACAAATATAATTGATCTATATTACCAACATTGTGTCCTCCTTTTATTTTGAGTACTACAATGCCAATATTTTAGGACTCTAAGCTGCATCACCCTGATACAAGTGTTCAATGATCCAAGACTAGTTACAATGGTCCAGAACTTCCATATAGCGGCAGTCATCATTACTTGCCACTCCAGTGAACTTTTGCCTGCTCTGAAGCTGCTTTGCATTTCCTGACCTCAGCTTCTGAAGAAATGCAGAGTGAATTTTTAATTTAAGAGTATTGTCACAGTGCAAGAGCATTAAATCGGTGGAGGGGTGGTAGTAATGGGTGGGGAGGGAACATAAAGAAATAGAACATAAGAAATAGGAGCAGGAGTAGGCCATGTAGTCTTTTGAGCTTGCCCTGCCATTCAATACGATCATGGCTGATCTGAAGTGGCTCAGTTCCACCTTCCTGCTTTCTCCCCATAACCCTTAATCCCCTTGCCTACCAAAAACCTATCTACCCGCGTCTTAAATATATTTAGCGAGGTAGCCTCCACCACTTCAACGGGCAGAGAATTCCAGAGATTCACCACCCTTTGAGTGAAGAAGTTCCTCCTCAACTCTGTTCTAAACTGCACCCACCCCTCCCCCCCCCCCCCCCCCCCAAATCTTGAGGCTGTGCCCTCTAGTCCTGCTGTCCTTTCTGAGTGGGAAGAACCTCTCCACCTCTACCCTATCCATCCCCTTCATCATCTTGTGTGTCTCAATAAGATCCCCCCTCATCCTTCTAAACTCTAACGAGTACAAGCCCAGTCTATTCAGCTTCTCTTCATAGCTCAACACCCTCAACTCCAGTATCAGCCTAGTGAACCTCCTCTGCACTCCCTCCAAGGCCAAAATATCCTTGCGCAAGTACAGCGACCAAAACTGCACACAGTACTCCAGCTGCGGCCTCACCAGTGCCCTGTACAGTTGCAGCAAGCCTCCCTACTTTTATATTCAATCCCCCTCGCTATGAAGGCCAGCATCCCATTTGCCTTCCTGACCACCTGCTGCACCTGCAGACTGGGTTTTTGCAACTCGTGCACAAGGACCCCCAGGTCCCTCTGCACCGTAGCATGCTGCAGCTTTTCACCCTGTAAGAAGTAGTACTTCCTACTATTATTCCTACCAAAGTGGATAACCTCTCACTTGCCAACATTGTATTCCATCTGCCAGGTCCTCGCCCACTCGCTCAGCCTATCTAGATCCCTCTGCAGACTTTCCACACCCTCCGCACAATTTGCTGTTCCACTTAGCTTTGTGTCATCGGCAAATTTCGACACCTTACACTCGGCTCCCTCCTCCAGATCATCTGTATAAATGGTAAATAGCTGAGGCCCCACCACCAATCCCTGGGGTACTCCACTAGTCACCAACTGCCAATCCGAATAGCACCCATTGACACCCACTCTCTGCCTCCTATCCACGCTAACACCTTACCCCCAACTCCATGCCCCCTAACCTTCTGTAACAACCTTTTGTGTGGCACCTTATCAAATGCCTTTTGAAAATCAAGAAACACCACATCCACCGGTTCCCCTCTATCCACCACACTAGATACATCCTCATAGAATTCCAATAAATTCGTCAGACACGACTTCCCCTTAATGAATCCGTGCTGCGTCTGCTCTATCAAACAATTCTTCTCAAGATGCCTCGCTATTTCCTCTTTGATGACGGATTCAAGCATTTTTCCTACAACAAACGTTAAACTAACCGGCCTATAATTACTTGCCTTTTGCCTGTTACCCTTTTTAAACAGCGGCGTAACATTAGCTGTTTTCCAATCACTGAACTGAGCCTCTAGAGGACACTTTTAGGTAGGTTTTTTGTTAGAGTGCATGAATGAGTGAATTGGTGAGGTGTTAGGGTAGGCAATCGGCACAAAAATGGATGGGGTGGGTGAGATAAATCAACGTGGGTAGGGTGGTAGGTACATTAAATTTGTAACTGGGTTGAGCTGTTGTGATTAGGTAGGAAGAAGTCTCACAACACCAGCTTAATGTCCAGCAGGTTTATTTGTAGCAAATGTCACAAGCTTTTGGAACACACTGTCCCTTCATCAGGTGGGTGGGAGTTCTGATCACAAACAGGGCACAAAATACAAACTCAATTTACATGAATAATGATTGGAATGCGAGTCTTTACAGCTAATCAAGTCTTAAAGATACAGATAATGCTCCAATTCTACAGCTTCCACCCCAAACACGTTAAAGAAGCCATCCCCTACAGACAAGACCTCCATCTATACAGGATCTGATCAGATGAGGAGGATTGCAACAGCCACCTCCAATAGCTGAAAGATGCCGTCATAAAAACAGGCTATGACGCTCGACTCATGAACGGTTCCGATGCGCCACAGCCAAAAATCGCACCTACCTCAGAAGACAAACGTGGGACATGGTGGACAGAGTACCCTTCATCATTCAGTACTTCCCCAAAGAGAAGAGGCTACAACATCTTCTCCAGACCATTCAACATGTCATTGATGAAGACGTCTTGCCTTCAAACAACCGCACTTCAAACAGACCATTATCTGCAGCAAACTACCCAGTTTTCAGGAGACTAGTGACCATGACACCACACAACCCTGCCACAGTAACCCCTCTAAGACGTGTCAAATTATGTCATGTGAGAACACCATCCACAGGTACATGGTACATACGCTTGCAACTCGGCCAATGTTGTCTATCTGATATGCTGCAGAAAAGGATGTCCCGAGGCTTAGTACATTGGGGAGACCATGCAGACGCTACGACAACAGATGAATGAACACTGCTCAACAAACACCAGGCAAGACTGTTCTCTTCCTGTTGGGGAACACTTCAGTGGTCACAGATACTCTGCCTCTGAGCTTTGGGTAAGCGTTCACCAAGGCAGCCTTCACGATACACGACAACAGAGTTGCTGAGCAGAGACTGATAGCCAAGCTCCGCACATATTAGGATGGCCTCAACTGGGATCTTCGGTTCATGTCACACTATCTGTAACCCCCACAACTTGCCTGGATTGGCAATATCTAATTTTCCTTTATGGAAACAATACACATCCTTTTGACCTGTGCTTAATGTTCTCGCCACTCACATTATCTGTACCTTTAAGATTTGATTAGCTGTAAAGACTCATATTCCAATCATTATCCACGTAAATTGAGTTTGTGTCTTTGTGCCCTGTTTGTGATCAGAACTCCCTCCCACCTGACGAAGGGACAGCGTATTCCAAAAGCTTGTGACATTTGCTACAAATAAACCTGTTGGACTTTAAGCTGATATTGTGAGACTTCTTTCTGTTTTTACCCCAGTCCAACACCAGCATCTCATGGTTAGGTAGGGTCAGGTGGCGTGGGATAGGTTTGATGGTATAGAGTTTTTTAGGTGGTTGAGGGGAAGGGCTAATGAGGTGATTGGGATAGGGAGGTTCTGGGGTCACTGTGATTGTCTGGGAGTGAGAGGTGTCTCAGTTCTGTAATTAGACGAGGATTTTTCCTGCCTCTCATTTCTTTCCTGGGTAACCAGCACTATGTTCCCAGTCCAAAGTGAAAGGAGGCACTGCTAAATCTGATACTTGGGGAAAATGGTGGCCGACTGGATCAAGTTTCAGTAGAAAATGGTGATCATTGTACTATAAGATTGAGGCTAACAATAAAAAATTTTGATTCAATTTGTTATTGTTACATGTATTAGTATACATTGAAAAGTATTGTTTCTTGCCCATTATACAGACAAAGCATACTGTACATAAGGAAGGAAAGGAGAGACTGCAGAATGTAGTGTTATAGACAATGCTAGGATATAGAGAAAGATCAACTTAATGCAAGGTAAGTCTATTCAAAAGTCTGATGGCAGCAGGGAAGAAGCTGTTTTTGAGTCAGTTGGTACATGTCCTCAGAGTTTTGTATATTTTCCCCAACAGAAGAAGGTGGAAGAGAGCATGTCCGAGGTGCGTAGGATCCTTGATTATGCTGACTGCTTTTGAGGCAATAGGAAATATAGATAGTTTCAATGGATGGGAGGCTGGTTTGCGTAATGGACTAGGCTTTGTCCCCGATCCTTTGTAGCTTATTGCGGACTTGGACAGAGCAGGAGCCATACCAAGATGTGACACAACTGGAAGTAATTTTTTTTTGTCTAATTAACCCAGGGAAAACCTATTTCAATAGGTAAGAAAGAATTTGGATTAAATGAATTAGAGTCAAAGTTTGGCCAGAAAAATGGTAGCTGGACAATGGTCTATTTTACAAAAGATAGTTTAGGCACAGTCAAAGTATATCCTTTCCAAAAGGCAAACAAAGTTGGAGCTCCCTCCATGAGAAAGGAGATAGAAATTAAGATAGTTAAGAAAAGGTACGTTTATGACAAAGTCAGGTAGAGAATACAATTGAAAACCAGGCTGAAGTGAGAAGGTACAGAGAGGAGATATAGCACCGGGAAGCCAGGTTCAACTCCAGCTTTTGGTAATTGTCTGTGTGGAGTTTGCATGTTCTCCCCATGTCTGTATGGCTTTCTTCTGGGTGCTCCGGCTTCTCCCCAATCCAAAAATTTGCAGTTAGGTGGATTGGCTATGCTAAATTGCTCCTTCATGTCCCATGATAGGTTAGGGGGATTAGTGGAGGAAATATGTAGGGTTAAGGGAAAGGGAATGGAGTTGCCCTGGGTATGATGCTTGCAGACAGTGGGTGCAGGCTCGATTTGGCCTCCTTCTGCACTTCAGGGATTTTGAGGTGAAAAAGCAAATCAGAGAAGTAAGGAGTGAATATGGAAAAAAGATTGGCAGTCAATAAAAAAAATTCTCAAAGTCTTCAAAGGCATACAAATCAAATTAGGGATCAAAAAGGGGAATTACGCATTCAGGCCCAGGGTGTAGCTGAAGCATTGAATGAATACTTCATACAAAGGCAGAAGATGCTAAGCAGGCCATGATTTTTTTAAAAAGTAGTAATTCGAGCACCAGAAGGGTTTAAAAGTAATTGGGAGGAGACATTGTTGTAGTAATTCAACCAAACACCACCCATCACCAACAGCCTTTATGGTTCTATATCGAACCAGAGCAGAACTTACTCAGTTAATGATAGGACATTGGGGAGAGCTGTGGAACAAAGAGAATAGGAATACAGATTCATATCTTCTTGAAAGTTAAGTCACAGGTGGACAGGGTAGTGAAGAAGACATTTGGCATGCTTGGTTTCATTGGCCAGAACATTGAATACAGGAGTTGGGATGTCTTGTTGAAGTTGTACAAGATGTTGGTAAGGCCATACTTAGAATATTATGTATGATTCTGGTCACCCTACTATGGAAAGGATATTATTAAACTAGGAAAAGTGCAGAAAAGATTCACTAAGACGCTACCGCGACTTGATGGTTTGAGTTATAAGGAAAGGCTGGGTAAACTGGGACCTTTTTCTCTGAAGTGTAGGATACTTAGGGGTAATCTTATAGAGGTCCATAAAATAATGAGGGGCATAGATCAACTAGATAGTTAAAATTTTTCCCCAAGGATAGGTGAGTCTTAAATTAGAGGGCATAAGTTTAAGGGAGAGATACAAAAGGATCCAGAGGGGCAATTTTTTCAGAGGGTGTTGAGTGGCTGGAACAAGCTGCCAGAGGGGTACAATCTTGTCTTTTAAAAAAACATTTAGACAGTTACATGGGCACAGAGGGAGATGGGCCAAATACTTGGAATTAACTTTATGGTTTTAAGAAAAAGGATGGCATGGACAAGTTGGTCTGTTTGAGGTTGCACAGTTGTTTGAAGACGAGTAGTGGGGATGAGAGGATGACCTTCATCGATGACATGTTGAAGGCTCTGGGGATGTCGTAGCTTCTCTGTACTGGAGAAGTACTAGACAACGAAGGGCCACTCTGTCCGCCATGTCCTGTGTTTGACTTCTGAGGAGGTCTGTGTGGTTTTTCACTGTGGCACGAGTTGAGTTGAGCACCATATCCTGTTCTTACAAGGGTATCTTTTAGCATCTGTAGCGATCTTCCTCATCTGAACAGATGCTATGTATATGGAGGGCTTAATCGTAGGGGACGGCTTCTCTAACGTGTTTAGGGTGGAAACTGGAGAAGTGGTGCATCGTGAGGTTGTCCGTGGGCTTGCGGTATAGTAGAGTGCTGAAGTGACAGTCCTTGATGGAGATGTGTGTCCAAGAATGCAACCAATTCTGGAGAGTAGTCCACGGTGAGTCTGATGGTGGGATGGAACTTGTTGATGTCATCATATTTCAGTGATTGTTCACCATGAGTCCAAAAGAAGAAAATGTCATCAATGTATCTAGTGTATACCATCAGTTGAAGGTCCTGTGTAGTGAAGAAGTCTTGTTCAAACCTGTGCATGAAGATGCTGGCATATTGAGTTGCGAATTTGGTTCCCATGGCTATTCCATGCGTCTGGATGAAAAACTGGTTGGTCTGGATGAAGACGAACATCTCACCAAGCCATCCCCATACCCCCACTACTTCCCCTCAAACAACCACGCACCCTCAAACAGACCATTGTTGGTAGCAAACTACCCAGCCTTCAGGAGAACAGTGACCATGACACCACACAACCCTGCCATAGCAACCTCTGCAAGACGTGCTGGATCATTGACGTGGATGCCATCATCTCATGTGAGAACACCATCCACCAGGTACATGGTACATACTCTTGCAACTCGGCCAACATTGTCTACCTGATACGCCGCAGGAAAGGATATCCCAAGAACATAAGAACATAAGAAATAGGAGCAGGAGTAGGCCATCTAGCCCTTCGAGCCTGCCCCGCCATTCAATAAGATCATGGCTGATCTGTCGTGGCTCAGTTCCACTTTCCCGCCCTCTCCCCATAACCCTTAATCCCCTCTCTTATCAAGAACCCATCAACCCGCTTCTTAAAAATATTTAGCGAGGCAGCCTCCACCACTTCAACGGGCAGAGAATTCCAGAGATTCACCACCCTTTGAGTGAAGAAGTTCCTCCTCAACTCCGTTCTAAACCGCCTCCCCCTTATCTTGAGGCTGTGCCCCCTAGTCCTACTGTCTTTTTTGAGCGGGAAGAGTCTCTCCACCTCTATCCCATCCATCCCATTCATCATCTTATACGTCTCAATGAGATCTCCCCTCATTCTTCTAAACTCTAACGAGTACAAGCCTAGTTTATTCAGCCTCTCCTCATAGCTCAATCCCCTCAACTCCGGTATCAGCCTAGTAAACCTCCTCTGCACTCCCTCCAGGGCCAAAATATCCTTGCGCAGGTGCGGCGCCCAAAACTGCACACAGTACTCCAGCTGCGGCCTCACCAATGCCCTATACAGCTGCAGCAAGACCTCCCTACTTTTATATTCAATCCCCCTCGCTATGAAGGCCAGCATCCCATTCGCCTTCCTGACCACCTGCTGCACCTGCAAGCTGGGTTTTTGCGACTCATGCACAAGGACCCTGAGGTCCCTCTGCACCGTCGCCTGCTGCAGTTTTTCGCCCCGTAAGTAATAGTCCTTCCTACCATTATTCCTACCAAAGTGGACCACCTCACACTTGCCAACGTTAAATTCCATTTGCCAGTTCCTGGCCCATTCGCCCAGCCTATCTAGATCCTTCTGCAGACTCTCCACACCCTCCGCACAATTTGCCTTTCCCCCAATCTTGGTGTCATCAGCAAATTTCGACACCCTGCACTCGGTTCCCTCCTCCAGATCATCTATATAAATGGTAAATAGCTGAGGCCCCAGCACCGACCCCTGGGGCACCCCACTAGTCACCAACCGCCAATCCGAATAGCACCCATTGACCCCCACTCTCTGCCTCCTATTTGACAACCAAGGCATGGTACATCAGCAAGATCATGCAGATGGATGAGTGGACACCGCTCAACAATCATCAAGCAGGAGTGTTTCCTACCTGTTAGGAAACACTTCAGCAGTCAAAAGCATTCAGCTTCTGATCTTCAGGTAGGTGTTCTTCAAGGTAGCCTTCCAGACACATGACAACGCAGCATCGCCGAGCAGAAACTGATAGCCAAGTTCCACACACATGAGGATGGCCTCAAATGGGATCTTGGGTTCATGTCACATTATTTGTAACCCCCAAGACTTGCCTGGGCTTGCAAAATCTCACTAACTGTCCTGACTGGAGACAATTCACACCTCCTTTAACCTGTGCTTAATCCTCTCTCCATTCACATTGTCTGCACCTGTAAAGACTCACATTCCAACCATTATCTTGTAATTGAGTTTGTGTCTATATGCCCTGTTTGTGAAACAAATCCTGCACTCACTTGATGAAGGAGCAGTGCTCCGAAAGCTCATGCTACCAAATAAACCTGTTGGACTCTAACCTAGTGTTGTGAGACTACTTACTGTGCCTACTCCACTCCAATGCCTGCAACTCTACAGCTTAGACAGGGTAGATGCAAAAAGAATCGGGGCGATTCTCCCAAAAGCGCTGAATTGGTGGGCAAACTGTTTCTAGATCATGACTTTTTTCAGTGCAATTTCAGACCTGAATCTCCCTACTCTGTGCAATGCAGAGGTCCCAATCAGGAGTATCATTAAAAATTCAGGAAGGTGGGGCCTATTCGCGCCAGAGCCTGACAGTTCTGGAACTCTGCACATATGTAGTGGTCCCGATCTGTCAGTCTCACCATTTGCTGGCCAACTCCATTGCTGGCCAGCCTGGGACCCATGCAATACTGCCCCTCTAGCACCACTCTCTTCCCCCCACCCCACCTTCCCCCCCCCCTCCCCCCACATCCCATGGCCCAATCACGGCCCCACAACAATTCCTAGCCCATCTGTGACCCCACCCTCCCACCCCCAAGTGCCCAGATGTCCAGCTCACCCGCCTTGCGCCCCTACTGCCAAATCCCAGCCTGCCCCAATCACTGGCCCCTCTCCAGCCCAGACCGATCACCGTGCAGAGTGGCAGTGGTTCCCCCAACCCCACCAATCGCCCCCTAAGTCCTGCCCACAATAGGCCCTATCCCCTTGGCACTGCCCCATGCCCAGTGGGTAGTGCCAAGGTTCCCCTGGGCACTGCCATGGTGCCCATGCCCAGGGGGCACCACCACCCACCCCCCGGGGGTCCAGGTTGCCACCCTTCATTCTGGAAATGTCTCTTGCTAGCCCCCTGAATGTGGGGGGGCTACTCTAAACCCTGCCAGAATGAAGTACTCCTGGCAGTGTGGGCCCAACAAGTTCCACACTGGGCCCAATAATCACATGCAAATTGTATTTAAAATACGTTGAAAAAAGGTTTAAATGACTTACCTCTCTTCCCAATGGTCTCCAGCATGGTCCCAACTGCGACTGTTCTCTGGCTCTGGGAGACGCACATGCTTTCCCGAAGCATGCGCGAATCCTGCAAAATAGCCAATGTGCGATTCTCCTGACCAGACCCACCAGAAAATTTGTAAGTCATAATGGGAGAATTGCCCCCAGTATTCCAATGGTGAGGGAGTGCAGAACTAGAGGTCATAGTTTGAGGATAAGGAGTAAAACTTTTAGAACTAAGATGAGGAGAAATTTCTTCACCCCGAGAGGTGAATGTGTGTAAGTAGTTGAGGCCTAAACACTGTCTGATTTCAAGAAGAAATAATTAGATATAGCTCTTGAGGTTAAAGAGATGTGTGGGGTGGGGTGGTGGAGGTGTGAATCAGGATATTGAATCTGATGATCAGCCATAATCATAATGAATGGTGAGGCAGGTTCAAAGAGCCAAATGGCCGTCTCCTGTTTCCAGTTTCTATCTTCTCTGACTGGCCTTGAGGTCGTCTTAACACTTTAGGGTTTTACCCTGAACTTTGAATTTGTAAGTTGCTCTCTAATGATCCCAGGGACCCATCTGGGACCATCCTCTGACATTCCTTACATGAACCAGATCACCTGTTGTGAAAGTTCTTTTCATTTTCAAGGAATCAAAGCCTTTTTGGTTTTCCTATTAGAACTCCAACTTCGCTACCAAATTTTGGAATAATAGGCTCTTCATATCATTTTTGAAGGATTGAATTGCCCATTCTACTGGTCCATTTGATGATGGGTGATAATGTTAAGTCTGGACATGCAGAATACCATTGGAGAGCACGAAGTTCTGGAAATCACCACTCAAAGGCCAAGCCACTATCAGAAACAGACTTCCATTATTCTCTGTATGCTGAAGTTCTACCGCAATTTCTCGATCGTAGCTTGAGTAGCTGTGGAGCCCATGCAGTGTACCTCCAGCCACTTGGGAGTGTATGTTTACCATGATGAAAAACATAGAACCTGCAAAGTCCACATGCATCCATGGCCAGCCAGGCCACTCCCACAGGTGTTGGGGGGGATGGGGGTGAGTTTTTGATTTGACATTGGTCATGTTGCTTTACAAAGTCTGTGATGTTGGAATCAAAATTGGGCCACCAGACATAACTCCTAGCCGGTATCTTCATTTTTAATACTCGCAGATGACCGTTATGTTGTTTCATTAATATTGGACACTGTCTTTGGGCGGGGGGGGGCAGGTGCAGAATTTCTCACTGAGGTAGAGTTTCATTTCTTCGGAAAGTTGTCCTTGGCGTCCATTGTGTGCCTAATTTTGGATTAGGTTGGGTTTTTTTGGGGTCCAAGCTTTAATTTGCCTTGCTGACACTGGGAAGGTTCCCAAAAAGTTTGGGTCATCACAACTTCTTCCACTGCTGGTAAAGGAGCCAGGCTGTGGGCAATGGGAGGTGACTCAGTGCATTACATTAGCTATCCTTCTGAAAGTTTGAACCATGGGGTCCTAGGAAGTGTTCCAGACTATATTGATAGACCACCAGTAACAAAGCGCAGTGCTGTATCAGAATGGTGGCAATGGGGGAAGTGCGTTGTCCTCTTTCAAAAGACCCAGTAAGAGTTTATGATCGACAACTATAAAAAACTTCAACCATAAAAGTATTGATGGAACTTCTTTACATCAAATAAGACCGCCAACCCGTTCCAATTTGAAAATATCTTTGCTGTGTGTCTGAAAGGGTCCTGGAGGTATACACGATGGCTTCTCCATCCCATCTTTTCAGTAATGTGATAGCAGTGCATCATAAAGGGAAGCATCACAGGTTAAAATAAGTTTTTTTAGGGTCAAAATGGGCCACTAACTTGGATAACAATTTGACCTTCGAAAAAGTCTCTGCCTGCATGGCTTCCCAATACCGTCTGTGGTATTTTCACAGTAGGGCATGCAGAGGGCCAGCATGGAAGCCAAATTTGGGAGAGCAATTGACTAACTCCAGGAAGGATTTTAACTTTATGATGTTCCTTGGAGTTGGTGCTTTCTTGATGGTTTTTATTGGATGTAAACCCTTGCCAACTTCTTGATAGGTTACTTCAACTGCCTGGAAACCCATCTTCAAGTGAACTCCTACCCTGGAGAATCACTGCAAGACTTCTTGTTGGTTGACCAGGTGTCCCTACTGCTACCTTAGGTAGCCCTAGAAGTATGTTTTCCATAATTCTAGAAGAAGGCACATGATGACGATACTCCAAAAGGCAAATGGGTTGTGTGTGGATTTTCACATATTTCTGGAAGGACACATCCAATTCAAACTGGAGATAAGTGTGGCACATGCCCAGTTTTCCACCTGTTTGTCACATAGATCTTCAATCCAGAGATTAGGGTATCTATTGAGTTTGGAGACCCAAATAACCATCAGTTTATAGTTCCCGCAAAGACTAACTGATTTGATGGGCTTAAGTACTCCACACTTGCCTGGATGTGTGCAGCTCCAACAACATTCAAGAAGCTTGACACCATCCAGGACAAAGCTGTCCGCTTGTTTGACACCATATTTACAAACATCCACTCCCTCCACTACTGACACACAGTAGCAGCAGTGTACACGAGCTACAAGATGCACTACAGCAATTCGTCAAAGATCCTTAGACAGCACCTTCCAAATGCATGGTCACTTCCACCTAGAAGCACAAGGGCAACAGATACATGGAACACCACCACCTAGCAATTCTCCACCAAGCCATTCTCGATCCTGACTTGGAAATATATCGCCATTTCTTTGCAGTCACTGAGTCAAAATCCTGGAATTCCCTCCCTAACAGCATTGTGGGTCAACTCGCAGCATATGGACTGCAGCGATTCAAGGAGGAAGCTCACCATCATCTTCTCAATGGCAACTAGGGATAGGTAATAAATGCCAGCCAGCCAGTGACATCTATGTCCCAGGAATGAATTAAAAAAAGGGATGACTGGCATGGCCCACACTGCAAATTGCACCAGCCTTATTATACCCAACTTTCAAGGCATCCTAGTTCAGTTTCTATCTTCTCCAACATGGAGGAAGGAACTGGCCTGACCCTGAATTACTAAGATGTTATGTCAAGATCAACACAGACCTTGGCCTTGGCTCTTTCTATTTTCCCCAGGTCATTTTGAAAAGCTCCAAGGTACTAAAATTTGTATGGCCCCCTATGCCTAATCTGAATATCTCCAACCAGTTGAACTGAATCTACTGAAGCTAGTCTCTTCCTTTAAGGCTTCGTCCATGATCCCATACAAGTGAGTGTGAGACTAACTGATTACTGTCTATAAGTCACTGGGACCACTGTGTTGCCTTTTATTTGTAAAGGTTTCCTTATGTAGGTGGCTAGCCTGGCCTTCATATAGTCCAACCTCAGAAGTTGGATGCCCAAGTAGAGGTGTTTGTAAGTCTGTTCTCCTATAATGGAGCCTGCGCCACTTGCGTGCACCTCCATTTTCAAGGAATCGCTATTTATTAGTAATTCCACCATTATGGGGGCAACTTTCATTGTTACAATATGAGTTAGCTGCAGTGTCCCTGCCTCTGGAAGAGGGGATACCTGCATGGTACACTCAAGTATCAGCATCGGCTTTCTTCCTATGCAGCACACATCTTGCATGTTTCTGAAATATTGCCTTGGCTGTCTCCTTTGACAGAGCTTGTAGCAATCCATCAACTGGAAACTACACCTCTCTGGAGTATGTTCTTCGATATTCTTGGAATTGGCACTGCTGTTCCTTGACTGGCTGGTGGTGACATTAAATCCCAATATCGAATGTGACCCTTTAATACATGATTGATATAAGCACTCTCCATTGAGGACTGGTTGCATGAGGTCCATCTCCCTAGTTGGAAGACATTGCTGCCTGATGTCCCTTATAGATCCTGAGCCCCTTTTCCTGAATTCTCAAGTAACAAGCCTGTCTCAAGTGCTTTTTTAAAGCCCAAATTGGTGACTGCAACAGCTTCTTTTGCATCATACAACATATCAATCTGTCCTGTAACATTTCATAAAGAGGCAGTTCAAATTCACATTATTCAGCTAGTTTCTGCAACCTAGCCAAGAACTCAGTTAAAGGTTCCCCAGGAGTTCTCCTAGCCATGTTGAAGTAATATAGCTGGAATCAGTGTTTTTTTTTAACCAGGTCTACCATTTCCTTTAAAAGTTTGAGTCAAGGCATCGGATAGATCAGACATACCATCTTGAAAGCATGGGCCCTGAATGCTGTTAGCAATATCACTTTTTGCTTTTCGTCTCCTTCAATGTTGTTAGCATGAAACAAATAACACATGCGCTCAATGGATTGGGCCCAATCTTCCTCACTGGTGTCATAGGACTTGAATTTCCTTAAAAGAGGCACTATGACTTTTTCTTATCAGAGAATTCTTGATCTTCAGAGGTTGTCCAGAGGGAAAGATGAAGAAAAATATATCTTTTTCTCCCTGTCACCAATGTAATAATTCAGCCAAATATCAGTTTCCTATCAACAACACCCTTTTTGTTGTGCACCAAAGGAAAATGACTCTCTTGCATCTTACAGTCAGGTAGTCTTTACCTCAGAACCTACAACACTGTTCTGAGTAAATTTACAGGCTTAAAACCCCTCACTGGCTGTTTCCCATTGGGCAAGCCTCCACTTGTTCAATAAGCACCTCCACGGGCAAGATGGGAAAGATATGTGAGCCCAGATTGTACCACAGGCTCATTAATGACATGCTGATCATGTCATTTATATTTAAATTGCATTCTTGGAAGCTGATTTTGTTGGCAGAATGGGGCCAGCAATATCGCGAGAGGCAAGAAATCAGGCATAGACCCAATTTTTCACCTTTCACTTGTTTTCCACCCATTACACTACTCAGCCAGTGAAGAGGGCCAGAAAATTCCATCCACTGATGGAAGTGAGATGGGACATTGACAGATGTATTGGCAATCACTTTTAAGTCTTCCTTAGACCCATGCGGGAGGGAGCATTCAAAAAATGTATGAAAACCTGATTGACTTTGCATCAGCACTGCCAGGTCAGGAGCACATTTATTGTTTGTTCTTAACTATTTGCTACTTTTTATCATATAATTGAACACATCATAAAATTTTAAAAAGATACTGTTAGATACTCACTAGGTCAGAAAATGCACTGCAACAACTTTCTGTTTCCTTTGGAGAGTAGCTGGGAGATTGACTACTTTCAAGTGAATCATTCAGTGCTGCAAAAAAAAATTAATTTAATTAAGTTCTGAGAACTAGAAAAATTGCCTATTTCAAAATCAATAATTTGCGTGATTATAGCAGGAATAATGCAAAGTTTATCAATGAAAGTATTAGTCATGTGTGCCAGCATTTTAGACTTGTTTTATCATGTAAAATGGTTTTCAATTGCTCAAAAGACTGTAAAATAGAGTACACAGAACAATATTATCTGCAAAGCAGGGGCATTGTAATTCCTTACCAAGATTGTGTTAGCTTCCATGTGATTTTTGAATAATCTTTTCCCATTAGTAGCTAACACAACTACAACATACTTGGGTATCATCCAGCAATATCACTATGAGCAGCTGACAAATGCAAATCAAGACATTTAGGGTGATGCAGCTGGAATACAAGAGTCAAGAGATACACAGCTTTAAGTAGCCTAATATTAGACTACTTAACAAATGGCAATGTTACTTTATTAATGACACAATGGAATTTTGTGTTCAGCTACACAAAATTATATTAATGGTACAGTTTCCATGAATCTTCCAAAACATGATCCAAGTTTAACTATCAAAATGACTAACACACTCGTTATTGGCAGAGTTTGTAATACTAGTGGCTGGATTTTCCATCCCAAGCCCCCACAGCGGGTTTGTTGGCCGATGGATCTCCGGCAACACATCCAACGGCCAATGCAAATGGCCATTGAGTTCAGCAGAAAAGGGGAAACCTGCCTGAAGGGGAGGGGGTGGAAATTCCCAACATAGGAGTGGAATTTTCTGATTTTTTTTTGGCTGGGTCAACTTAGTTGGAGAAAACAGCCTGCCGACTGCAGTGCCAACTTTTCCTCTTGTATTTTGTGACACTTAAAAATAAACAGAAGGCGAATCCCACCTTGTCAGGCTAGCAGGACAGGTTCACCACCTGCAACTTTAGCTTTCAAACGATAAGGGTGCCTGGATGAAACCTGAACACCAAAAAAAAATTGGTAGCCACTTATATCCCCATGTAATTTGTATTTTTATCATAAAAGCAACACTCAGATGTGTAAATTATAAATTACTTGGCAACCGTCAATGTACCAAGTTTTCTTTACAGAGTTTAAAACAGGGCAGAGCCTTTACTAAACTTAGAAATAATACATACTTTGAGCATTTTAGTTTGAAAATCATTTTGATCAATGGAGTGTTACTGGATTTTTTTTGTCCATGCTGGTACCTGAGGTTTGCATTACTCCTGAAGCAGCTTTCAAAAGCAGCTCTGTTGACACATCAGAGGATATGCTCAAACCCCCATACCCTTTCAATGCAGTAATGGTGGTCCATCTTTCTGAGTATTGTTACAAACAGGTTTCATTGTACAGGTTTAAGTTGCAACATCAGTTTTGTAATTTCTACATCAAAACAAGTTTTTAGCATTGTTGTCACTGATTAAATCTAAGATGATCCTTCATAGTTGGGTCAATTTTTTACAGTATATACAATAACCGTTTTGAAAATTTGGATATTTGGAAAAAAATCTGATGCCTATGTCCTTAATTACATGTTTCACAGTGTCTCAATTATGCACAATAACGTCACGATTTATTCTAGCAATTAATAAGCCAGCACATAGTAAGTAGGCCTGAAGTGTATATAGAATGGTAACATAAACATATATTTTGTAGTTCAGCAGCGAAGAAATATATATTTTTAAAAACATTATCCTCTTTGTAGACTTAAATATTGTTTTGCAATAGTGCCAGTGTTTTACCTTCAAAGTTGAAAATTTAGGATATTGGTTTATTTCCTGTCATTCTTGTTTCTCTCTATCACATTTATGTGGGTGCATGAGTTTTACAAACCATAAGCTGAGTCCTAAGAAAATTTGCAATTGGAAAGCAATCAAATAAATGGATTTGGGGTTTTTCTTATCTTCAGTAGCCTAACTCCATATTTTCTCTGCACTTCCTCCCAAGCAAAGTGTTTATATTCAAAGCAATAGAGATCTTCATGTAATTAGCAAGCATATGGTAATTCGTAATACTAACCTGTTCTTCTGTAGTTCAAAGATCTCCTAGATTCCTTAAAAACTCGGAAAAAGCCATTGTTTTCCTGAACATTGAACTCCAAGTTGCTTTCAAGAAACTGCTCATCATGTGAATTATTTTCACCAAAATGGCTTTTCTGAACTGGTTCTTTAAATAAATTGGGTGTTGGTTGTACGAAAATATTTTCATTTTCTCTGTTTTGAATAACACTTTTTGGACCCATAACTGAAGTTCTACATAAGTCACTTCTTTGATAAGGAGCATTTATTTTAAAACTGGATTCAGCTAAAGTCAAAGGATTATGTATAAACTCTTCTTGACAGATGTGGCTGGATAGAGATTGACTACTTTCTGACTTGGAGCACTGAGTCAAAGGGAAATCTCTGTCATGGAAAGTCATGCTCTGACTGGTGCTTGCAACTTTCTGAGATGAAGGAAATGTATCTTGCACAGCAAAGGAGGCATATTCTTTCTCATTATTTGAATGAAGACCTGAACTCTCCAAGTAATTTTGCAACAATCTGAAAAAAAAGTATTATATTAAATGAGTGTTTATATGAAAAGAATAATTGGCATTTTCTCTAATTAAGGAATTATAAAATTAAACTTCATTCCACAATCAGCCTCTAAAGTTAACAGTTGCTCAACAAATTACATCTACATTTGTAGTTTCTATGACAAAAATTTAAAGTACCAAAATATTGATTCAAGCCTATGTGTTTTAATTTGGCAAAAGAACCAGAGGCAGGGATGAGGGGAGATTTTCTTTCGTTCAATTATTTGGAATGCGCCGTCTAGAACATGCTTGTCTAACCTTTTTGCTCAGCAGGCCACGTTTTAATTTTTTTCTCACTCAAGTGGGGAATGAGCAATTTTCAGAAAGATAACAATGAACTGTTTTTTTAAATGAGGTATTAAAAGAAACAATTGCTGAGCAAATGTAAAACAATGCCATAGTCAAACTGTTAAAAAGAGTAATTAATAAAAATTACACAAGTGCGAGAGGGTCAGTGTGTGTGCATGTCTGACTCACTCTCAGTCTTGGTGTTCACTCATTTGCCCTCACAAATGGAGTGGGTGTGTGTATATGTGGGGTGTGTAGTGCTGAGAGACTAGAAGTAAGGCACTCAACCTTCTCCCTCACTCCCTCCCACTCACACACTCACTTGGTCTCACTCACATACTTCCTGACTTTCACTCCGACACATTCATTCATTCACTCATTTCCACATATTCATTACTGCCCCATCTCCCTGGGCTTGCTGCAACCTCATCCTCCCAGCACTTCTTGCTTTCCCAGGGCCAGCTATATCTTGGCTCTTCAGGCCTTGCCACAGCTCAGCTCACTTGGTTCCAGTGTTGCTGCAGCTAGGTTCTGGGATTACAACAGTGCCATACCTTGGCTCCTGCACTCCAACCCAACTGTTATTTTAGCTCTTGTACTCCAGTGCTACAATAACCTTGGCTCCCAGCTTTGCTGTACCTCAGCTCCCAGGATCCAGCCCTGCATACCTTTGTATCCCTTGGGTCTGGCAGCCCTCAGCACACTCACCGCCGCAGGTATTTGCTATTACACTCAGACATACCTATTCAACTGGCAGTTTGAAAACTGGTGCTAAGGGCCACATGGAGGGGTTTTGTGGGCCACATCTGGCCCAGAATCCAATATTTTAATACATTTGGATTGATTTTTTGAAAGGGGGGAAATGCAGGACAGCATGGAACAAGCAGAGGAATGGACAAATTTTACAGCTCTTTCATACACTTGGGACAGGTTCAGTGGCCTAATTATCCCCTCCAATATCATTCTATGATTCTAATTCACATTAAATGCAGGCTTCAAAAACAATTTGATCTTATATTGCAGTTATTGTCTTTTCATGAGATGTCATTATTTCAGTGTCTGATGTCCAATTTGTACTGTCCTTTCAGGCCAGAGCACTTTAGTTTAAAGTCATTCCAATTTGGAAACTATGCTATAAATAATTATTGTGCCTGTGAAACCTCCTATTTTAATGTCTGCTGCTGGTAAACCAGTGAACAAATGTTTCTACTATATCAGTGTGCAACAGTGAGGTTTGGTGCTATCTTCCCGACTCATGCTTAGCCATTCTGGTTGTTAGCCAAATTCTCATTGACAGGAAGTGATGGTGGGGATAAGTGCAAGATAGGGGAATTTTGCAATGCTTGTGGGTACCTTCTAGGGAGGAAAGGGTTTCCTTGACAGGTTAACAGGAGACGAGCCAACTGGCTGACTGAAGTTTGAGCAGAAAGTGAAGGAACCTTTGAGGGCCATGGATTAGGATATCAGGATAGTAGTGCCATGACAATCAAATGGTGGACTGACTGGGCTGGAGACTGCAACTGTTTATTAAAAGGCATGGAAAGCAACATTACCTGCGGCAATGTAGACCAATATTAAATCCAGCAGCAGGTTCTCGCTCTATGGGGCCTGTGTTGTGAGGAATGACAACAGAGGACAAGTTCAACCACAAGATTTCCTGCAGATCTTCTAAAGTGCACTAGCCCCACCTACACACCCCCAGCCCCCAAAAGTTGGGGGGGGGTTAAGATTCACAAGACTGCATCCTTGATGGAAGTAAGACATCCTTGCTTCCCATTGCAAGTTTGCAATACTGCTGAAACAGAACAAGGAATTGAATTCTCAATGTTTCTTTTGTATTTGGTGTATCAAGCAATGGTTGTCCACTTTGAGGAGTTTATTTATTTAGCGTAAGTTTATATCATGTGTCCTTGTGTCACGAGCTGCGCCAAGGGTAGGCATGGGGGACAGATGCAGGACTTGGGAGGGATGGGTTGCAGAACATGTGATGGGATGAGTAGACTGAGGCAAGACAAGGGGAAGTATATAACATGGGAGATGGAAAACAGAGCAAGACCATGTGGTGGTCAAGTGTGGAGTAAAAGACTGTCCTGGTGCAAGACTTAAGATATCCAAAGAAGAGTCCAAGACTGTCCTGGAGCTGAAGCCACACTGTTGGAGCATGTTAAAGAGATGTCTTGGGGCTGGCAGGAGACAGATTTAAGAAACTGTCCTAGGGCTGAGGCCACACTGTCGGGACATGTTGAATAGACTTTCCTGGGTTGAGGTAATGCTGTCAGGAATATATTGAACAGACTGTCCTGGAGCAGAGGCTATGCTATCAGGGATATATTGAACAGACTGTCCTGGAGCTGAGGCCACGTTGTCAGGGGCATATTGAAGAGACCATCCTGGGCTTGAAGCCACTTTGTGGGGGATGTACTGAACAAACTACCCTGGAGTCGAGGCTACGCTGTCAGGGATATACTGAATAGACAGTCCTGGAGCCAAAGCAATTCTGCGGAGGATACATCCTCGGATGCCATCATTTATGCCTGATAGAAGTTTATAAAATGTTGAGAGGAATAGATAGGGTGGATTCTCAGAGGCTATTTCCCCGGGTTGAAATGGTCGCTACGAGAGGACACAGATTTAAGGTGCGGGGAGGAAAGTACAGAAGTGATGTTAGGGGTAAGTTTTTCACTCAGAGGGTGGTGAGTGAATGGAATCGGCTGCCGTCAGTGGTGGTGGAGGCGAACTCGCTGGGGTCTTTTAAAAGACTTCTGGATGAGTATATGGGGTTTTATGGGATTGGGGGTTATAGATAGGTCTATAGATTGGTAGGTGTTGATGTGATCGGCGCAACTCGTGGGCCGAAGGGCCTGTTTGTGCTGTAGTGTTCTATGTTCTATCTCACGTGAGAACACCAGCCACCAGGTACACAGTATGTACATGTGCAATTTGGAAAACGTTGTCTACCCGATATGTGTCCTGAGGCATGGTACATTGGGGAGACCATGCAGAAGCTACGACAATGGAATGAATGGACACCACTCGACAATCACCAGGCAAGAGTGTTCTCTTTGTGTGGGGGAACACTTCAGCGGCCACGGGCATTCAGCTCTGATCTTCAGGTAAGCATTCTCCAAGGCAGCCTTCATGACACACAACAATGCAGAGTCACTGAGCAGAGACTGATAGCCAAGTTCCGCGCACATAAGGATGGCCTCAACCGGGATCTTGGGTTCATGTCACACTACCTGTAACACCCACGACTTGCCTGGGCTTGTAAAATTTCACTAACTGTTCTGGCTGGAGACAATACACATCTCTTTAAGCTGTAATTAATGCTCTCTCCGCTCACATTGTCTGCACCTTTAAGAGTTGATTACCTGTAAAGACTCGCATTCCAACTGTTATTTTGTAAATTGAGTTTGTGCCTTTATATGCCCTGTTTGTGAACAGAACTCCCACTTACCTGATGAAGGGGCAGTGCTCTGAAAGTTGTGGCTTGTGCCACCAAATAAACCTGTTGGACTTTAATCTGGTGTTGTGAGACTTCTTACCTAGTTCTATCAACCAGTGATTAGAGTCATTTCCAGTGACTCTAATTTGGCTTGGGCTCCTTGATGCTACACGCAATCAAATGCAGTATTGATGTCAAGGGCAGTCACTGTCAACTTACCTTTGGAGTTTAGCTCTTTTCTCCATGTTTAGATTAAGGAAGTAATGAGGTCAGGAGCACAGAGACCTGGCGGAACCCAACTGAGAACAAGTGAGCAAGTTATGTCTGAGTAAATGCCACTTGATAGCCCTGTCAATGACATCTTCCATTACTTTACTGGTGATTGAGAATAGACTGAGTTGATTGGGTTGGTTTTGCCCTGCTTTTTCTGGACAGGCTGTACCTGAGCAGATGCCATCAGGTAGATGCCAATATTGTTGTATTGGGAACAGTGTGGCTAAGGGTGTAACTAGTTCTGGAGCACAAATCTACCATACTATTGCTGGAATATCGTCAGGGCCCATAGCCTTTGTAATATCCAATGCCTTCAACCATTTCTTGACTTCACATGGATTGAAGTGAATTGGGTGAAGAATGTTACTCATAATTCTGGAGATCTCTAGAGGAGGCCAAGATGGATCATCCACTTGACACTTCTGGCTGAAGATGGTTACAAATGCTTCAGCCTTGTCTTTTGCACTGACGTGCTGGATTTTGCTATCATTGACAATTTGTGGAGTCTCTATCTGGTGGGAATCATACCAACTTTCCATGTGCCATCACATTTAGGGCAGAAGTTTCTATTCTAGAAACTTTACTACTCACATCAGCAACTCTGTGTGACTGCAAGTTCCAGGTGCCAACTATTCTCTGGGTAAAGGTATTTCTCTTGAATTATTTATTGTACTTATTAACAACTATCTTATATTGATGCCCCCTAGTGTTCATCTTCACAAATGAAAAGGGGACATGATGGCATTTTCACCAAACTAGTAATCCAGAGACCCAGGGCAAGATGTGGGACCTGGGTTCCAATCGCTCCAAGGCTGATGGTGAAATTCTATAACAATCTGCAATTAAAAGTCTAATGATGACAATGAAACCATTCTCATTAAAATCCATTTGGTTCACTAATGCTGGGAAGGAAATCTGTCATCCTCAGCTGGTTTGGCCTACATGTGACTCCAGATCCACAGCAATGTGACTGACTCTCAAATGCCCTCTGAAATGGAATGGGCAATACATGCTGGCCTAACCAGCAATGCACACATCCCAAAAATGAATTATAAAATGAATATTTTCTACAAATTAATAATATGCCCCATCAGATCCCCTCTATCAGACTACTCTTCAGCCTTCTCTTTGTTACAGACAACCAACCAGCCTATTCCATCTAACTGACAGATATTAAGCATCATAGAAACATAGTGTGACGTTGGTATCCCTTCAAGAAAGTTTTTTTTGTATAATTTTAGCAGCTCTCAGTCTCAGTGGTTTCTTAGCTCATGGCTTTAATGATATCATTGTTGCTGGCTTGAATACAATGAGTGTTGCTTCTTAAATAGTTTAAATGGGGTTATTTGTGTTTACTCTGGGACTAGTTTTATGGTCCTACATTGTTAGGAGAAAAGATCATGTGTTTTTGGAAAGTTTGTTTCCCCAGTGAGTTTAATGGTTCAGTTTTGGGAGTTCTGAGGCTGCAGTTTAGTTTTTTGTTTTTTAGCAGGGGCACCAAGCAAGAAAGAAGCTGAAGTCTCTGTTTCCCTGTTCTATTTGGAAAGTCTGCTGGTTATCTCAAAGCAACATTTTGCTTTCCGGAAGGAAAGTGCAGCCTTTGAAAAGACTTATTTCCAGTGAAGTGACATTTTAATCTAAACACTGCTAACATCTAAACATCTGTGAAACGGATTTTGTCTATGAAAGATTTTTGGTTTGTTGGAACTGCTTTAATATTCAATTAAGGGTTAATACATTATTCTAGTTGTTTTCTTTCTTTTTTTGTTTGTAATTGGTATTGATATTGCTAATTTTCTTTCTGTACTTGTTAACTATATTCTTAAATAAACTTTGTTTGATTAAAGGCTCACTAGAAGGCTGTTGAATCACATCCAAACTGAAACATATCATGCTATTCTAGTCAAATTCAAGATGCAAAACTTATGCTTTGGGTAGGCTTCATAAAAAATTTTGGAGCTTCTGCCCCAACCTACAACAATAGAAACATAGAAGCAGTAGGCCATTTGGCCCTTCAAACCTGCTCCGCCACTCATTTTGATCATGATTGATCGTCCAATTCAATATCCCGATCCCACCTTTCCCCCATGTCTCTTTAGCCTCTTCTTGAAATCATGTTTTGGTCTCAATTACTTTCTGTGGAAGTGAATCTCTCAGATTCACCACTCTCCGGGTGAATAAGTTCCTCTTCACCTCAGTCTTTGAAGGTTTACCCCTTCCTTATCCTCAAGCGATGGTCCCTAGTTCTCGACTACACCATCATCGGGAACATTCTTTTTGAATCTACCCTGTGTAATCCTGTTAGAATTTTTAAACATCCTATGAATCACCATCATCATCCAGTACATGTTTCTTGCACCTTCTCCAGGATATCAGAAAAGAAGTATAATAGGTATTCCAAGTCTGGACCAATGAAATCACAATTTGTCCCAGCTGTGAACCGTGCTGATAAGCTTTCAAAAGTCACAGCAGTGGGCCTCTGAGTTTTTGCTGGAGAAGGGTATGTTTACTCACTGATATATCATTATCATGTAGAGGCCCCAGGAACAACGTTAAAAATTTCAAAACAACTGCAGACATTTTAACACAGGAACTGCCTCTTCCTCCCATAGCAGGCCATTCAGCTTAGTGCGTTTAGTTTCTGACCTGTTTTTGTAACTCACTGATGAAAACGGAGCCTGAGGCTGCAAAGACCAGTCATCGTCAGGGAAACATTTACACAGCAGACAGAAATTCACCCACTAGTGGTGCATACCCTGATCTGAAAGACCAGGCCAATCAGCTTTCATTGGATATATCGCTGGTTGAAGACAACCTTTAGAATACATTTCACCTGTTATCGTAGAATCATGTTTACCAAAGCAATCTCAAAAATGCAATTTTAAAGTCTCCTAGATTATTACAGTTCATACCGACCTCCCATTTGAATGCTTGAGTAAGCTTGTACAATTTGGTACAATATGATCAGTCAGTACAGCAGTGTGTCCTATGGTTTCAGTCAATGCGGTCTTGTCATCTTGGAAAAGAAAATGTTGCTACAAATTTTAGAAAAAGAAGAAAGATATAATGAACATTTTTTTCTTATCCCCAAAGTAATTCTAACTTCTAACACAATTTATAACGTTAATATTGAAAATTTGATTCAGGAAGACAATGATTTGATACATTTAATATAGGTAAGTTAGGAAAGAAAATAAATGGCCAAAGAAGCTGCCAAATGGTGTACAAGCCCAAATGATTCATGTCCTTCATAAATGACATCTTGTTACTCTTGTCTAGTCTTGCCTACATGGAACTATTCAGTAACTTCTCACTTAACGTTGACTCATGTAATGTCGTTTCAATTTAACATCTTAAATAAAGTAGGGACAACATACACATTTAATAATGCTAGTTTCACTTTAATGTCAAATATTAAACTTCCTCTTCTGTGGATTGCTTTTCCCAAAGCACATCCACTATCACTGTCAGTCCCTCTTCCTTCCCCTGCAAGCCTTGTCTTATTGTGTTGCTCCCCAGCCTGCCTCCTGGCCTTGCTTCCACCCCAGCTTTGCTTCCTGCCCTTGCCTGCCAGCTTTGCCATGTCTTACCTGTTCTTACCTGAGTCTCAGGTCTGCTCTTACTGCACTTAAGTCTTGGGCTCTATCTAGTGGCAAAGGTTGGTCGGTGCACTATGCCTCGGACTTCATTTACCAACTGCACCGACCAATCTCTACTATTAGATGGAGCCTGGTCAATAAAAGAAGTAGTGATTCTTTTAAATACTTTGCATTCTAATGTATATTGTATTTCTTTTAAATTTTATTTATATTTCTTTTATATTTAGTGATGTGTTTTATTTTGTAAATTATTTTAGCTAGAAATGCAAAGTGCTGAACGTGTATGTACAGTATCCCAATTTATATATTGATTTTAATGGGTGAGAAATAGCCAAAGGGACTTAATTCTGCAATTTAACATTGATTTTTATGGGATAAAAGCAAAATACTACAGATGTCAGAATCTAAAACAAAAACAGAAAATGCTGGAAAATTTTAACAGGTCTGACAATTTCTGTGCAGAGAAAATACAGCCAACATTTCAAATCTGGATGACCCTTCGTAGAGCTAAGGACAAAGAAAATAGGACTAAATTTATTCTGTAAGGGTGAGAGGGGAGGGGGAATTGTGCAATAGACCAAGATGTCATAAACACCTAGTGAGATTCTAGTCTATTACATTGCTAGAAGTGCATTGCATTCACTGCTGCCAATGAAACCTCTACATCAGAGAGATCAAACGCAGACTGGCTGACAGTTTTGCAGAACACCTTTGGTCCATCCTCCAGCTGCAGTCAGACCTTCCTGTTATTTGCCATTTCAAAACACTGCCCTGCTCTCCAGCTCCGTCCTTGGCCAGTTGCAGTGTTCCAATGACGCCCAATGCAAACTGGAACAGACACTTTTACGGCCTCCCAGACTGTTCATTGAATTTAACAACTTTATAGCATGAACTCTCTTCCACTTTCACTCCATTTATTTTATATTACTTCATTTCTTTTATTAATCCATTTTTACTAGCTAAAGTATTCTTTTTGATTTTAAATTCTCCCATAGTTTCTAAACCTTGCTTTCCATCTTGATCCCCCCCCCCACCAACAACCACCATCACCACACAAGTGCCACCTGCCTCATTCCTCAGGTTATCCTTTTACACACTGCATCTTTGTTCTGCCATTTACGCATTCTGATCTCTTAATGGATGATATTAGCACCCTTCTCAGCCTTTATCACCATGATTTTCATTCCCTTTGTCCTTTTGCCAATAACATCTTTGTCAATTACACAATTCTCCAGTCTCTCTCACCTTTTACAATATAAACCTTATCCTATTTTCTTTGTCTTTAGCTCTGTCAAATGGTCATCCAGATTCAAAACATTGGTTCTATTTTCTCTCTACTGTTGATGTCTATGGCTACCTGATTCACTTTAATCCACAATTTACAGGAACACAACCACTGTCGGATCGTCACACCATTCATTTTTACATACCGGAAGTGCACATTTCCTTCCCAGATGTCTGAATTGAGCCTCCTGAGAAATGTGCAACGTAGCTACTTTTGGAGTCCCTTTTGTGCAGTGCAACAGTGCCACAGGAAATGAAGTAATGACCCATTTGTACAGCACTAGTTTTGTGGGGGATGATTGGATGTTCAGGAACTGAGGGAATAGTCAGGAAATGCAGTGGGAAGTTGGATGGTTCAGGACCATAGATAACCAGGAGTTTTCAGTGGCTTTAATCCTTATAATTTTTACTTGGTAACTATTTTGCTAAGAGAGTTGGAACCATCTGAAGTTTCAGATAGTTCCAGGTGCAGGGTAATTGCCCATTAGAAGTTGAAACATCCCAGGTAATTCCCATGCAGTCCTTGAGTAGGACTTCTGTGGCAGGGGTCCCTGAACACATCTTCCAGGGAACTCTGGGGTACAACCTCCAGGGACCAGAAGATTTGGGCCCACAATGTGAAGTGAGGAACTCCTGTAATGCTATGTGGTCAATTCCCAATGTGCTCTGAAATGGCATAATAAGCCATTATACAAAATCAGGGTGGTCAAGACCACCAGTTGGAGTTCAGAAAAATACTGCAGCCTTGCTAGCTTGACAATGCCTGTATCCAAAGAACAAACAAAAAAGGCAGCAACTTAGTTCATGAAGACATTCTCCAATGTAGAACAGAGTCATCCAAACAAGTAATGACTTAGTTTCAATCAGCGATGTTTGCTCAGTTCGCAGATCTCATTTGAGCCACTAGTAGGTCACTACAACTGACCTCACAGTTCTTCGGTTAGGTAGAGAAAAATCCAAAAGATTTTCATTTTTGTTCTTTGAGTACTCACAACTTCTGGAAAGTATTTGCGTGTGTGTTGGGTAAGTGTAGGATTTGCCCTTATCCCCTCCACAGTCAAATAGCCAATTAATATTTACTGGCTGAGATTTTTTAATCATAATGTCAACAGTAAACTATTTAGAATTCACTGTTGGTGTTACGATTAAAATCGAAGCCATAGTCTTGAATGGCTTGAGAACTATCCCTGATACTGTCCCCAGCATGTATCACTGCTTGCAGAGAAGACAAATGTACACAAGAAAGTAGCTTATTCTCTGTTTAAACCACAGAATTCCTACAATGCAGGAGGCCATTCAGCCCATTGAGTCTGCACTGACCCATCTTTTTAGCATACTCCAGCCCTATTCCTGGAACCTGGCTAACCCCCCTAAACTACACGTCTTGGGACACTAAGGGGCAATTTAGTATGGTCAATCCACCTAACCTGCACATCTTTGGAACGTGGGTGGAAACCGGAGCATCCGGAGGAAACCCATGCAGACAGTGGGAGAAAATGCAAATTCCACACAGTCACCCAAGGTCAGACTTGAATCCAGGTGCCTGGCGCTGTTTCTTAGTAATATGCTATTGAAACTCTTATTGATATTTTACTTCACTACAATGAACGAAATACCAAGAACTACATATAGTTACTATGACTGTATAAGTAAGGAAGTCTGGTAAGTGGGAAGCTTTCAAAAGTGTGTTAAACAAGGTTCAGGGTAAGCACATTCCTCTTAGAGTGAAGGCCACGGCTGGCAGAAGTAGGGTACCCTGATGGATCATTGAATCATAGGATCCTTACAGTGCAGGAGGCCACTTGGCCCATCCCAGTTAATTCCCATGTAGTCCTTGCGTAGGGACCTCTGTGGCAGGGGGTCCCTGAACACATCATCCAGGGAACCTATGGGGTACAACCTCCAGGGACCAGAAGATCTCAGCCTACAATCTGAAGTGAGGAACTTCTGTAATGCTATGTGGTCAATTCCCAATATGCTCTGAAATGGCATAATAAGCCATTATACAAAATCAGGGCAGTCAAGACCACCAGCTGGAGTTCAGAAAAATATTGCAGCCTGCACTGACCTCAATTCCACCCAGGCCCTATTCTCCTTACTCCATACATTTATTCTGCCAATCCCCCTGACACTATGGTCAATTTATCATGGCCAATTAACCTAACCCACACATCTTTGGACTGTGGGAAGAAACCAGAGCATCTGGAGGAAACCCACACAGATACAGGGAGAATGTGCAAACTCCATAGGACAGTGACCCAAGCTGGGAATCGAACCTGGGACTCTAGCGCTTGAGGCAGCAGTGCTAACCACTGTGGTACCATGTCACCCTTGGGATATTGAGGTTCTGGTCAAGAAAAAGGAGGAGGCACATGAGATGCAAAGGCAGCTAGGATCGTGAATCCTTTGAAGAGAATAAGGGATGCAGGAGTAGAGTTAAGAAATAAATCAGGAGGGCAAAAAAGCGGACAAGAGTTTGTTTTGGCAGATAAGGCAAAGGAGAATCCAAAGACCTTCTACAAGGGCCAAAAGAGTAACTAGGGAGAGAATAGGGCCTCTTAAGGATCAACAAGGTCATCTATTTGCAGATCCACAAGAGGTGGGTGAGATCCTAAATTAATATTTCTCATCGTGTTCAGAAAAACATGGATGTTAGGGAACTTGGGGAAATAAACTGTGATGTCTTGAGGAGTGTACATATTACAGAGAAGGAGGTGCTGGAAGTCTTAAAGCGCATCAAGGTAAATAAATCCCCAGGATCTGATGAAGTGTATCCAGGACATGGTGGGAGACTAGGGAGGAAATTGCAGGTCCCCTTGCAGAGAAATCTGAATCATCGATAGACACAGGTGAGGTGCCTATAGATTAGAGGTTTGCAAATGGTGTGTCTTTGTTTAAAAAGGGCTGCAGGGAAAAGCCTGGGAACCATGTGAGCATCACATGCTGGGTGTTTTGAGAAGATATTTTGAGAGACAGGATCTGCAGGCATTTAAAGACACAAGGACAGATTTAGGGACAGTCAGCATGGCTTTGTGAGTAGAAAATCGTGTCTTACAAATTTGATTCAGTTTTTTGAAATGGTAACCAAGAAGGTAGATGAGAGCATGAAGTTGATGTTGTCTATATGGACTTTAGCAAGGCCTTTGACAAGGTACCGCATAGTAGGTTGTTGCATAAGGTTAAATCTCACGGCATCCAGGGTGAGGTCGCTAAATGGATACAAAATTGGCTTGATGACATAAGCCACAGGATGGTCGTAGAGGGTTGTTTTTCAAACTGGAGGCCTGTGACCAGTGGTGTGCCTCATGGATCAGTGCTGCGGGGGGTGGGGGGGGTCCACTGTTATTTGTCAACTTTGTTAATGATTTGGATGAGAATATAGGAGGCATGGTTCATAAGTTTGCAGGTGACACCAAGATTGGTGGCATAGTGGACAATGAAGAAGGTTATCTTGGATTGCAATGGGATCTTGATCAATTGGGCCAGTGGATTGACGAATGGCAGATGGAGTTTAGTTTAGATAAATGTGAGGTGATGCGTTTTGGTAGAACCAGGGCAGGACTTACTCACTTAATGGTAGGGTGTTGGGGAGAGTTACAGAGCAAAGAGATCTAAGCATACGGGTTCATAGCTCCTTGAAAGTAGAGTCACAGGTGGAGAGAGTGGTGAAGAAGGCATTCAGCACGCTTGGTTTCATTGGTCAGAACACTGAATACAGGAGTTGGAGTGTCTTGTTGAAGTTGTACAAGACATTGGTAAGGCCAGACTTGGAATACTGTATACCGTTCTGGTCACCCCATTAAAGAAAGAGTATTATTAAACTAGAAAGAGTGCAGAAAAGATTTACTAGGGTGCTACTGGACTTGATGGTTTGAGTTATAAGGAGAGGCTGGATAGAGTGGGACTTTTTTCTCTGGAGCATAGGAGGCTGAGGGGTGATATTATAGAGGTCTGTAGAATAATGAGGGGCATAGATAGCTAGATAGTCAATATCTTTTCCCACAGGTAGGAGAGTCTAAAACTAGAGGGCATAGTTTAAGGTGAGAGAAGAGATTCGAAAGTGTCCACAGTGGCATTTTTTTCACACAGGGTGATGAATGGCTGAATCAAGATGCCAGAGGTAGTAATAGAGGTGAGTACAATTTTGTCTTTTTAAAAGCATTTAGACAGTTACATGGGTAAGATGGATATAGAGGGATATGGGCCAAAAGCTGACAATTGGGACTCGCATAGGGGTTTAAAAAAATGGGCGACATGGACAAGTTGCACCGAAAGGCCTGTTTCCTTGCTGTAAACCTCTATGACTCTATGAGTTGCACTGCACATGAGGAAGTGGATATAAATTATTTAGTCAAGTTCCAGGCAAGAAGCATGAGCAGCTAAGTTCCCTCGGCTTAGTTACTCCTGACCCCAATTTGAGAATTTTGGGTATGAATAGTGCTTTCCTTCACTCTCTGACTATCTATTTGGTTCCTTTATAGAATAGTACCAAGCCATACCAGTAACCGCTTAAGGAGTATCAAGAAATGGGGCCCAGATAATTTGCTATTTTTCCAGGCATTCAGTTTGGCAGAATTCCTGCACATCTTGTGAGAGCAGTTCCATTTCAACATAGCATGAGGACACAATTTCTTGCTGCCACAATGAAAATATATGCATTAGCAAAACTAAAGAGATAGTTAACATAAAAAAAGAAAATGTCACTTTTTAAACCTGCAAATGTTGCTGATTGTCATAGGATGAATCCCAACCAGTAGGTAGTTCTGTGCTTCGATTTTCTTGTAAAGGATAGCTTTGAGCACATGTCCATGAATCTGACAATGGATACCCATTGAATCTATCCATTGAAGAACATGAGCTATCCATAACATTATGTTCCAGAGATGTTGATTCCATTACAGGAGAAGGCTAGGGGTATAATGAAACAAATGGCATTCTTAATCGATTTTAACTATAAATACAAATATATTCAGGAAAGTAAATAACAATTAAGTTATACTAAATTGCCTATTAAAATGACAAGATTACATATGCATGTAGTTAATGAATTGAATATTCAAGAGACAGACCCTTGATTTTCCACTTTATTCCTAATGGGTAGAAACAAGTGCAAAACTCAATAGAAATGTCACACCCTGATTTCATAAACAGCTAACAGGTGGCCTAGTGATCAAAATAGAAAATTATAATTCAAGTGAAATGTGAAGCGATGTGGACATTTTAAGGGAAAAAGAGAAGAAATACTTTGCAAAGGAGAGCAGCAACAAGTTACTGGCAAAAAGAAAGCCTAGTATGAAGGCATACATAAAATTAAATCTGCATAAAATGATGGAACAGCTCAGCATCATATTTTTGGTTGCTATCGTGGAGTTGGTTATCTGCAAAGTGGCTGAGAAATATTAGTACATGTAACATTGTTATACAAACCTATATCAATATCCCAGAAACATGCAGTGCTGAGAATTGCTGTCTGCACAATTCACTCCACTGAGGCCATGAACGTATGCCACAATTTGCAACTGTAGTATTGTCTGCCCCCAGGGAATTTAGCCTTGAAGAGATAGTACCTGAACAAATTTATTCAGTCATACCTTTTGGCAAACATTGTTGAAAAGGCAATGTATATTTTAGCCGTTGTTAATGTCACTAACAGTGCATCCTAATGTTGCACGTGAGTAGCAGATATTCTGACCCTGTACCTGTGATAACTTCTCAAATATTGTTACTTGGTAGGTGTTAATACCTGCAGGGTGTAGCCAATCAGGTTGTGCTGACTCTTGATTTGGAAATGGTACCTATGTTTGAACTGTTGTTACTGACATTGCTTTGAGGCATTTTAGATTGGTGTGAGGCAGTCACATTAGGACAAACATGTGGAGCGAGAAAGCAAGTGACTAGACCCAAACTGAAACTCAATACTAATATATAGTTCAAAAACAGAAAATGCTGGAAAATCTGAGTAGGTCTGACAGCACCTATAGAGCTAACGCTTTGAGTCTGGATAAGCCTTCGTCAGAGCTGAAGACAAAGAGAGCAGGACAAGATTTATACTGTAAGATAGAGTGGCGGGGGGGAAGGGTGGCGTTGCCAAAGCTATCAAAGATGAGAAGACTAAGGGAATGTAAATGGTGGTAGGAAAGGCCAGGAATGGTGACAATCGTGCCCGTTAAAAGAGCGGAACATATAAATTGCAGAACAGAAGTGCAGAGTGTCAAAGGACAACCTCAGGCATGTAGCAGATGGCCCCAGTGGAATGGGGGAGGGAGAGGGAACAAGATGGAAAGTGAAATTTAGAAACAATGGAACAAATTAAAAATTTCAAATATATAACAATTTAATTAATAAAAATTGATTAATAAGAAATAAAATAAAATGGAGCCGAGGAGGAGAGTTCATGCTCTGCAGCTGTTGAACTCACTATTCAGCCCAGAAGATGATAAAGTTCTTATTCGGAAGATCAGGTGCTGTTCCTCCAGTTTGCACTAGACTTCACTGGAACATTGCAACAGGTCAAGGACGGACATGTGGACAAGAGAGCAGGACGGTGTGTTGAAATGGCAAGGGACATGAAGGTCTGGGTCATGTTTGCAAATGAACCAAAAGTGTTCTGCAAAGCAGTCATCCAATCCACATAGGACTGGGATGAGAAAGTTTAGAAGAACCAGCACATTAAAATATGTTTTAAGGGGCTTATTGGATTGATAAAGGGAAGGTGTTTGCTGTGTCTGGAGAATCCACAACTAGCAAGTATAGGGCAGAATTTTATAAGAATGATTCTTAGTGTCCAGCTAGCATGAAAATGGGAAAGTTGCAGATCTGTTTTTTGGGCAAGTCTTCACACCTAGACTTGTGCAAACAGTGCATGGAAAAATGATCTAGACCAATTCTAGTTGCTGCAGCAGTGGGCTGGGCTTAATTCACCAGCCAGCCTGCAGAAAGAGCTACTGTGCATACACAGACCTCTGATTCAGCACATGCGCAACAGCAGCAGCAGAGTTCTGACAGAACTAGATTTTATTACCTCATTATGCCAGTTTTTGGGCATGAAAATGAATTGGACGTGAAGAATCTAGCAGGAATGGTGCCTGTTTTGGCACTGGTTCCCACTTTACCACAGTAAGAAAATCGATGGACTAAGCAGCGCACCCAAAACCAGATATGTCAATTTACATATTTTTGCATTCATCATAATGTCATTAACAGACCTTTACGTCCAATCATATCAGCTTGCCTGCCTTTACCACCTTACTCACTGCAACTGAATCAGTCTGGAAAATATCTCCTGTTTATGTGTTGGAGTCTGGAGCTGCATTACTGTGGGCGAGTCAGGAGGTAAGTCTCTGCTTTCAAACGACTCTGTGCTCTCAGATAGGGCTATCCCGTGACGGCAATTGCGTTTGGGTTGAGGGGCTGCGAGTGTGCGAGGGGTGGGGTTAGTGTATGCAGCTGTGGATCTTTCGGTGGGGGGGGGATGGTTCTGGTCTGTGTGTGTTGCTGGACTGGGGGGTGAGCAATATTCTTTAATCTGTCCATCTGTCTCTTCCCTTCCCCCCCAACACCATCCAGAGTGACGAGATAGCTTTTGCATGCAGCCAATTGACCTTGCTGTTCTTTTGGTTGCTGTTGGAGCTAAGGAAGAGGAGCAGGAGGACAAATTGCAGGCAGAAGAGGCACAGGCCTTACCACTCGCAGGAGGAGAGGGAGTTGGCACCGGAGGCAGGATACCGCTGCCGTTAGCCCCAAGGGAGGCAGGAGAAGGAGGGAACAGAGATCCCAGCAGTTCCACGCACGGGTGTCTGTCAGACATCATGTGCCGCCTCAGATTCCAGCTATGAAAGGAGACAGTGCAACACCTATGCCATTCGTTGCAGGACCTGGTATCTCGGGGCATGGGGAAGGGACTCACTCCCACTGGCTGTGAAACTGACGGCCACCTTAAAGTTTTACGCCACAAAGATCTTCCAGCTGCCAGTAGAGATCTTTGTGGCATCTCACAAGCATCCATCCACAAGTGTGTGAGGGAGGTCACAGATGCACTGTATGCCCAGACTGGCTGGTATATCAAATTTGATCTGGACCAGGCCAAGCAGGAAGCCTGGGTTGCTAGATTTGCAGCCATCACAGGCATGCCAAATGTGCAGGGGGCTATAGACTTCACCTATGTCACCCTCAAGGCCCGGGCAAGAATCTAGCAAGATTCATGAGTAGAAAGAGCTTCTTTCATTTATTTCTTCACCCAAAGAGTGGTAAGCCTGTGAAATTCATGACCACAGAAAGTAGTTGATACCAAAATATCAAGAGGTGGCTGGATATAGCACGTGGGGCAAATGGGATCAAACGTTAAGGGGGAAAAAGCAGGATTAGGCTCCTGGAGGATCAGCCAAGATCATAATGAATGGCAGAGCAGGCTCGAAAAGCCAAATGGTCTTCTCCTGTTTCTATATTTCTATTCAATAAACGTGCAGTGTGTGTGTGACTAGCAGCTCAACATTACGTATGTCTGCGCCGGACACCCTGGCAGCATGCATGACATCTTCATCTTGAAGAGCTCGGATATCCCAGAGATCTTTGAGGGGAGCGTAGGGAGCAGGAATGGCTCATGGGGGACATGTGGTACCACTTTGGGGTAAGGATGTTCCTGTTGGAGACAAATTAGTCACATGTGAGTGGTAAAGCAATATTTATTTGTGTCTAAAAGTGTCTTAATGATAAGTAATAAAACGCAAATATGTGAACATGAGACTTTAAGGTGCACAACTGTTCTACCTGGTGCTACCCTTCATCCATGCAATCTTAATGCCGCTACAACTTCCTAGCTTTACACATCTTGGTGTCTCCTCAGGATGTATATCGGAGGAGGAGGTGGCCAGGTGTTTACCATGCCCTATGGCTTGTGATGCCCTTGGCGATTGTTACAAGTCAGGTTGGATACTTCAAGGTATTCTATGAACTTCGCCTGACCTGCAACAATTTATGTTGAGCTTGGCTAGGATGAACATGAGAGGTTTCGCTCCAGGTGTGTTTCAACTGATCCTTGAGAAACTTTTATCAAAAACAAGGTTTAATTAAGAATATTATTGTCATGTATTGTAAGACACTTAGCAAGAACTTCTAACAATTGCAAACAAGAAACACAACAACCACGATGATGTATAACTTAAGGAAATGTCTCTAATGTGTTCCAACAAAAGTCAACATCCAATAGACAAAACCCTCCAAATAAACAATCAACTGCATAGGTTAATGCTCACTTGTTACAACCCCTCCTGGGTTGAGTGCTGAAAATCCTTGTGAAGAAACTCGGAAGAGATTGTACTTTTTTATTTATTAATCACAAGTAGCCTTACATTCACACTGCAATGAAATTACTGTGAAAATCCCCTAGTCATCACACTCCATTTAAATAATAGTCCATTTTACTATTATTCTTTCCAAAGTGAATAACCTCACACTTGCCAACGTTATACTCCATCTGCCAGATCCTCGCCCACTCACTCAGTCTATCCAAATCTCTCTGCAGACTTTCCACATCCTCCACGCAATTCACTTTTTCACTCATCTTTGTGTCATCAGCAAACTTTGTTACCCTACACTCGGTCCCCTCCTCCAGATTGTCTATGTATATGGTAAACAGTTGAGGCCCCAGCACCGATCCCTGCGGTACGCCACTAGTCACCAACTGCGAACCAGAAAAGCACCCAATTATTCCAACTCTCTCTCTGCTTCCTGTTAGACAGCCAATCCTCAATCCACGCTAACACTTTACCCCCAACTCCGTGTACCTTAATCTTCTGCAGCAACCTTTTGTGAGGCACCTTATCGAATGCCGTCTGGAAGTCTAAAAACACCACAGCCACCGGTTCCCCTCTGTCAACCGCTCTAAAAACACCACATCCACCGGTTCCCCTCTGTCAACTGCTATGCGGCAGCAGTGCTAACCATTGTGCCACCATACTGCCCTGTTGAATCTATTTCCCAAAACACAGCTTCTTTAAGGCAGAACCAAACAAAGAAAAAAAGGGAGAAAAGGAGACTGCTTCTTAGTTTGCTGCTAAACTGCTTCCAAACACACAATGTCCAAAATGAAACTGAAAGCTCAAAGGAAAAACCCCTATCACCTGATTGCCACAAACTAACCTGAAACCCTTCACCTGACTGCCACAGCTTTGCTCCGCTTCCCAATGACAATCGCTGAAACTGTAAGCTGCATGATTTTTAAAAGAAACCTTTCTTAAAGGTACACTCACATGATATGATCATTCTCTAGAGGGCCTGGACCTTGGCTGGCTTCCAGGTGTCTGGGACATTTCCATGACACCCCCTTCATTCTGCTGCCTCTGAGATGCCCTGCTGTCCAGGGGGCAGAGTCAGAAGTTGTAGCCACAGCCACAGTCTCCCGACTGGAAGGCCCCAGCAAGGGCTGCAGCCCTTTCTTCTCCCTCAGGGTTTTTGTGGACCCCTGGATCACTCTATGGGACGCCAATCCTTTGGCAGTGAGCTCCAAAAGCTCCAGCATCACCTGGCCCTGCCAGTCCTGGAGGACGACCTGTGTCCTACCCATGGTGGCTGAGCCCTTTGCGATGGTGCTCTGAGTCAGGGGCCACCTGTCAATGGTAGCAGTAAGTGCCCTTTGCAACCCCTCAGCCATGACCCACCGTGACTTGGCCATGTTTTCATGGGCTGCTTTCACAACCTGCTGTGTCTCAGCAGTGTCCCATTGGGTGTCCTGCAAGCTTTCAATCTCTCAACCATGGGTCGCAGAATCTCGAGAAGCCTGTGGCCTGCCAAGACTCGGCGATCGCTTGGAGCCTGTCACTCATGGTGAGGATTCCCTGTCCCCAGGCTTTCCATCACAAATGCCACCTTTGCACTGTTGGCCTAGGAATCAGACAACACAAATAGCTGGTCTGCCTGAAAGCTTTGGGATTCATCCCAGCAGCCTCACAGTCAGTCCAAAGTTGCCATCAGTGCCTCCTGCTTTCCCTGGCTCTGTTGCTGCATCTCCAGCAGCTCAGAGAAGTGATCACAGAGGTCCAGCATACAGCCTGGGGCAAGCTGAGTTCTCACCTCCGGCAGGCCCCCGCATGCCAGAGGCCTCGGACATTACCTCCTCCACTGATGTACATCAGCAGATGGGTTGTGCGTACTAACTTGACCAACTGATGTGAGTGTCTCTGGGATGGCGATTTGTGAGTTGGAAGCTGACACAAAACTGGTGCCGCCTTCAGAGATCCCTTCATCTGCTTCATCCGAGGAGTCTTCCAAGCTGTCAGGGATAGGATGGGTGGGAGCAGCAGTGGGGGACGAGATGCCAGACGGCCCGGGCACATTGGGGTTTCTTCCTGCAACACCGGAAGAATTAACACAAGGTTAATTAAGTGCAAGGGAGGAAGAAGAATCTGGGATGCAGGGAACTTATTTGACATTTCTCCATTGAACAAAGAAAATCACACCATAGGGACAGGCCCTTCCACCCTCCAAGCCTGCACTGACTATGGTGCCCATCTGAATTAAAACCTTCTACCCTTCTGGGGAACATATCCCTCTATTCCCATCCTATTCATGTAGTGTCAAAACAGCCCTTAAAAGTCACCATCATATCTGCTTCCGTAACCTACGCCAGCAGCGAGTTCCAAGCACTACCACCCTATGTAAAAACAAAGTTGCCTTGTATATCTCCTTTAAACCTTGATCCTCGCACCTTTAACCTATGCCTTCTGGTAATTGGCTCAAATTGAATGGAGGATTGACAGGTGCTGACTCCTAGAATTCAGTCCGACCATTGATGGTCTGAATGCCGTCCTCTTCTGCAAGCTCCAGGGCGTGCTCCCTGATGAGATCATTTACCTTCTGGTGGCACTATTTTCAATTCTCCTGGCCAGTGCAATGGCACTCACTGCGTTCAAGGCTGTTTTTCCATCACTTCCTCTGGGATGAAGCTCTGCTGACATTAAGCAACCTGGCCAGGTCAAATGCAAAAAATCTGGGAGCTGCCTTCTCAATGCCATTTCTTCATGGCTGTCTGTCCATCCTTGGGGTTTTTATGGAGTTGTCACTTGTTAGGGCAGATCAGCTACAGGCGGTTTAGGCGAGCTATCCAGCAAGTTAAATGCAGTTTGCTTGTTACCATTGAAGTGAAGCCAAGTGAGCACTTGCAGATGTACTAATGAGAGGGGAGGCAGTGAATTTGTGCCTCTTTCATGACTGGGGGCAGGAGAGGGAGAGTTGTGTCAGACAGCCATTGAGACTGGGGATGGGCTGTATCTGGCAGGCGAGCTGCTTTATTTTAGTCTTTTTTCTGCACATGCGCAATTTGAGACTCTGATGGGAGTTGCAGGCTTTTGAATGCATTAAGCCCCACCCATTACCTTCTGTGGCAAGAAACGGACTTGCCTAAACTTTTGTAAAGGGAGTAAGACTAGGCCTGAAAATGCACCGAAAAAATGGATCTGGAACTCTCCCAGTTTCATGCTTGCCTGACACTCAGAAAAAATCTCGTAAATTTCCACCCACAGAGCGAGAGAGAGAGCTGTCAGGTCCCTGCTACTGCAGGTTGTCTGAACAATTTACCCCCACTGCTGCAATTGCAGGGGCCCGCAGCCGATTGCGAACACCACACCGCCTGAAAGCAGGCACCCTACCACCCAGACTGATCACACCCACCCCTCAATGATTATGATGCAGAATGGGACCCCCCACCTTCCCCATACCAAGCAGAGTGGCAGTGGGACCCTGCCCCTTGATCACAGGCAGAATGTGCAGCACCCCTCCTTATGATCCGATCGCAGGCAGCACACAGTGGCCCTCTCCCAACCCCAATCCAATCACAGAATGTGCAGTGGCTTCCCTCCCTCATTGGGCAGCCTCTTTAGGCACTGCCCCCCCATAAGCCCCACCCCATAGTGTCTGCCCCATCAGCCCCATCCCCTAGCACAGCCCAATGGGCATGGAAGTGCCAGGCTTGCAGTGCCAAGCTGCCACTGTCCAAGGGGCACCCGCCTTTGCTCTCTGCCTCCCTGGGTGGAGTTCCTTAATGGCCTCTGGTTACCTGCACAGTCAACACGACTGTTCCCAGTTCATGGGGAGCAGGTGTTTTCCTCACCAGAGCGAACCTCTCCTGGCGAGGCCATGAAAACAAGCGAGCCCAGACCATTCATCACCTGGCTCGCTAATGAACATTACAATATATTTAAATACTTTATTCAGCCTCTCATTTCTGGTGACAGCTGACCTCACCAGAAATCTGGCTCTCCTAAGACAGCAAGAGCCAAGAAAAATTGGACATGATCTTGGTTTCTTAGCTCTCACGCAATTTTACCAGCTCGGTCCGCCGCCCACTGACGGGCAGGGTGAGCCGATAAAATCTCGGCCACAGTTCCAAAATGATGGGTCAGCTATTTAGGACTGAGATGAGGAAAAGATTCTACACTCAAAGTTGTGACTCTTTGGAATTGTCTCCCACAGAGGAAATTGGATGCTCAACATATGTTTATTTAAGGCAGAGACATCAAGGGAATCAAGGGATATGGGGATAGTGCAGGAAGGTGCAACTGAGGCAGAGGATCAATCATCATCTTACTGAATGGTGAAGAAGATTTGAAGGATCAAATGGTTTACTCATGCTCCAATTATTATGCTCTTCTGATCATGGACCTAAAGTGTTCCGTTTCAACAAAATGGATTTTGAAACTGACACTCACCCCTCCATATTTTAAGTTCGTCATATTGGCAAAATGTTTTGTCCTGCTGCTCCATTCTTTGTCCTGTGAACTGTTAAGCAGACAAAGTGTCCCTTAATTTTAGATTACTGTTAACCATCTTGAAAAATGACTGATATTGGTAGATAAATAGATGCACTTATAATTTGTCCAGAAATTAAAGTTATTCTTTCACTGGGTAGAATGTTATGCAGTTTGGAAATTGCTGTGTTTTATGAACAATTAACATACATGTATGAAATTCCAGCATTATTTTAACTGAAATATTAACTGGTTTATTTTAGATTCAGCTGTTGGTGTCTCTTTTAAAATAATGGAGAGAGGAAATTACATTGTGAACAATAATAGAGATGCACAGCATAAGCCACAAAATCTCCAAAAAAAGTGGATGTGCCAGAAACCATTCAGCCAGTTGTGGAGTAAGTCAGAACTTCAAAGATTTTGGATAATTTTGGAATGTGACAACCACTGGGAGCAGGATAGTAGGCAAATTTTGTAATTTCTTTAAAATATCTGTCAAATCTGTAATTATTCTAAGAATGTTGGAAAAGGATGTTTAACAGATTGAATTAATTTAATAGAATCAATTGCAATTTTTTTAAATGACCAATACTGATTTATGTGACCTGATGACCTTTGATTTGAAAGCAATACCAACAGGAAAGAAGTTAAAACTAGAAACCATGTGGCTGGCAGACACAAGGGACAGTTACAAGCAGCAAAGCTGGAGAGTGAAGGCAATCAACACACATGTATACACAAACAGACATCAGTCAGAGACAAAACTAACTGATTTCTTGTGAGAAGAAGCAAACATCTCAGAAAAAGGCGAGTTTTTCTATTTGTCAAAAAAGCACACAGTAGCTCTTGGAGACAATGTGTGAATTGGCTAAAACAATCTAAAATCTGGAGGACTGTGTAAATGGCTAAACACTAATGACCCTAAAGAGCTGGAAATTTACCCATAAGTGGCCAAAACATGAACCAGGGTGTTGTTGGTTGGTTGAAACAGAACTCTGGAAAGTGACACTTTCAGAATTGAGCAAAGGGAGAGAGGATTCGTAGTGTGAATTCCTGATGATAACTGTATCGATGAAACTGTTGTCAGAAAGAACTGTTGACCTATCTGTTATGAATAAAGAGCAACATATTATGAAAATGTGCAATTATACAGACAAGATTTGTACAGGGAGTGATCAGGCACTGTGTACATAAGATGTAGTTGGATCAACTATTTAAAATATGAAGTATCATTTGCCTGTTAATTCATGTATAATTTGATTAGTGTCCTACTTAGTTCACCAACTCCTCACTTACACTTGTCCGAGGTTTTGGAAAAAGGTATTAGACAATTCTTTGGAAGATTTAAAGACAATTTTGAAGAACAGTTTATACAGAGGAAATTTCCCTGTGTCTGAATAGGACAGCTGTGTAAATGAGGGACTTTGATTGGCCTAAGATCTGAATTGTTAAAATCAAAGAAATTTGCATTTAGCAAAATAATAGCATACTTCTCTATCTTTTTCATGTATGTCAGTAAAGAAAAGGAAATTCAGGACCATTATGTTTCATTCACTCTATTTTTAGATAAATAACTATTTGTGCTGTTACACATTTAAATATTAACATAGCACATGCTCAAATCTGATTGTGTCATCTTTCAAAACAGAAGTACCTGCACTGACTTTCTTCTAGGAATATTCGAGAGGGAGTGGAGCAGGGAGACATTGGTAGCTCAATGTTATGTTGCCGGATTGGCATTTTTGTGTCTTTCTTCATATCTACTTGAGTAATCTTGTTTGACACATCTGTGATATAAAAACACAATACACTTGTTATCTCAACATGTTATCAACACAAAAGATTGAAGGATTAGTAAGGAATTAGCTTTAAAAATAATTTAAGACACAGCAAATCAGAATTTGTTGTTATTAATAATGAGTAGCAAGGCAATGGCTTCACTGTGCTGGTATGCATTGCAGAAAGCTGAGAAACGTTGTTCCCCTAGAAGTCCAATTAGGTTCCTCTTCTCTAATTAGGGCCAATAGTACTTCCATGTTAGTATTAGAGAAGTTAGATACTCATCAACAGCCATTCCACTCCTCGGCTGGGCGGCACAGTGACACAGTGGTTAGCACTACTGCCTCACAGCACCAGGGAGCCAGGTTCAATTTCCAGCTTGGGTCACTGTCTAGGTGGAGGTTGCACATTCTCCACATCTGCGTGGGTTTCTTCTGGCTGCTCCAGTTCCTTCCCACAGTCTGAAAGATGTGCTAATTAGGTGCATTGACCCAAATAGGTGCTGAAGTGTGGCAACTAGGGGAATTTCACAGTAACTTCATTGCAGTATTAATGTAAGCCTTACTTTTGACACTAAGAAATAAACTTTAAAATTTTCTTCTAGAGCTTGGTCATCCATTCAATTATATTCCTCCCCCCTCCAAATTCTGCTTACATAAATCCTTCTCTGTTGTTGTTCATCCATCGTCATCGATGAGGACCTCGACACCATTAGTCATTTTGAGGCTGATTGCAGTGAGTCCTAAGGTGACTGATCAGGCCAATTCAGGCATGGAAGGTCCTGGCACATATTGGACAGGCTTGTGTAGGCACTATAGTTGTTGCGCTGGTGGCTCTGGACTTGCGCAGCTCGCGCTTAAGCTGTGCTTCAGCAATACACCTTGCTTCATAAGCTTGACAGCCTTTGTGGTTGAGGCAGGGCCAGGTAGGGTGGTTTTGTGCCAGCGTTTCCCAGGTGGTCATGTCTATATCAACCGACTTCAGGAAGGCCTTGAGTGTGTCTTTGAAACGTTTCTTCTGCCTTCCATGTGAATGTCTTCCAGTAGAGAGTTCCCCAAAAAGGAGCTGCTTGGGTATGCGCTCGTCTGACATACAGATGACATGACCTGCCCACCAGGTCTGCGCTCTCATCAACAGTGTGTGGACTTCAGTGTCTGGTACTTTGTCTTGCCATCTGATGCATAATATTCTGCGAAGACAAGTCATGTGGAAATGAGTGAGCTGTCTTGCACGCCTTCGATACACAGTCCACGTTTCACGGGCATACAGGAGAGTAGTGAGTACTGCGGCGTTGTAGACCTTAAGTTTTGTTGCTAGGCTGATTCCTCGATGTTCCCATACAGTGGAGCGCAGTCCACCAAAAGCAGAACTTGCCTTTTCTATTCTGCAGTTAACTTCTGTATCAATAGTCGCTGCTTGGGAGAGGGTGCTGCCAAGATAAGTGAACTGGTCCATTGCCTGTAGTGTTCACCCTTTGATTGTGCATAAGGAGCAGGCTGGTGCATGACGTCGGTCTTTTTAATGTTGATGGTGAGTCCAAAGTTGTTACAAGCTATGGAAAATTTGTCCATACTGACTTGCACCTCTGGTTCTGAGCCAGTATACAGGGGGCAGTCATCAGCAAAGAGGAAGTCTCTCAGAACAGTCTACTTCACTTTGGTAATAGCTTGAACTCTCTTCAGGTTGAAGAGCTTCCCATCCACTCTATACTGGAGGCTGATTCCAGCAACACTGTCCTGGAAAGCATCATTCAGCATGGCAGTAAACATCATGCTGAACAGCGTGGGTGCGAGCACCCAGCCCTGTTTGACGCCATTGGTGACTGGGAATGTCTCAGCGAGTCCTCTGCCATCCATTACTGTGGCCATCATGCCATCATGGAACTGGCATACTATCTGAATGAATTTGGGGAGGCAGCCAAACTTTGACATCATCCTTCACAGGCCTTGTCATCTTACAATGTCGAAGGCTTTCGCAAGATCCACAAAGGTTGTGTAGAGCTCACAATTCTGCTCCTGACACTTCTCCTGAAGTTGGCGCGCAGCAAAAAATCATGTCAATAGTTCTGCGACCTTTGTGTAAGCCACACTGTGACTCTAGAAGCAGGACCAGCTCCAGATGAGTGACCAGACGATTTAGCAGGACTTTTTCCTGTGATGGAGAGCAGCGAGATTCCTTGGTGGTTGTCGCATACTTGCCGATTGCCCTTCCTCTTGTAGAGGTGTACGATAGAAGCATCTTTAAGTTCCTGAGGAATGGATCCTTGCTTCCAAGAGGACTGGAACAACTCAATGAGCTTCTCGATAAGTACAGGGCCAGCAGCTTTGTAGATCTCTGTGGGTATGGCATCTGCCCCTGGGGCTTTGCCGCTGGATAGCTGGCTGACAGCTTTTGTGATTTCGCTACTACTGGTGGGTCATCCATGGCGCTGTTTATATCAACCTGGGGAATCCTGTCTATTGCCTCATTCTTAATGGATGACGGTTGGTAGAGGATGGCTTCAAAATGTTCAGCCCATCTCTGCAGGATCTGAGCCCTCTCTATAATGAGAGTTGTACCATCTGTACTCAGAAGGGGGGAACTCCCGAGAGATTGAGGTCGTAGAGAGTATTGAGGGCTTCATAGAACCGTTTCAAGTTGTTTCTGTCAGCGTATCCCTGTATTTCATCTGCCTTGGAGCTCAGCCAGGCATCCTGCATTTTACGCAGTTTATTCTGGACTGTCCTGCGAGTACTGGTAAAAGCATTTTTCTTGGCAGCTGATGATGGGTCATTCTGACAGGCCCAATGAAGACGGTGCTTTTCAACAAGTAGAGCCTGTATCTCCTCATCATTCTCATCGAAGCAGTCATGCTGCTTGCGAATAAAGGGCCCCAAGCATCTTCAGTGCAGATGTATGGACAGCACCCTGAAGCGTTCCCAATCATCCTGAGCACTGCCTATGAGGTATAGGTCAGCAAGCTTGATTTCTAAGTCTTCATCCAGTGCTGAAGCTATGCTGGGGTTCCTTAGCTTGGCTGCATCGATTCTTTTCATAACCTTGCTTCCTTGTGGTCACCTCTTGGGTCTGATGCGAAGCCTTATTTTCGAGACAATGAGCCTGTGATCTATCCAGCAGTCAGCACCACACATGGCCATGATCATTCTGACATCCTGCCTGTCTTTTCTCCTGACAATGACATAGTCGATAAGATACCAATCTTATAAGATGCTTAGAGCAGGGATGCATCCAAGAGGTCTTGATACAGGTAGGCAGATGGAAGGTCGGGTTGGCGATGAGGAGGTCGTGTGCTGCATAGGTCTTCATTAAGACTAGGCCGTTACTGTTACACTTGCCCATTCCATGCCTCCCAATGACTGCCTGCCAGATTGCAGAGTCACATCCTACTCTTGCATTGAAGTTGCCAAGCAAGATCAGCTTGTTGGTACTGCTCACTGCTGATAGTAGGGCGTCTAGTTCTTTATAGAACTTGTCTTTCTTTTCGTCCGGGTTGTTCATTGTGGGGGCATAGGCGCTGATCAGGGTGGATTGACTGCTGTTCTGTCGCGGAAGCTGTAATGTCATAAGCCGGTCGTTCGCACCCTTGGGTAGACTAGCAAGTTTATGAACAAGGTGACTGCTGACGGCAAATCCAACTCCAGCATCACGACGCTCATAGCTACCACAACCGCTCCAGAAAAGTGTATCCACCTGCAGGTCGAGTCAACTGACCTATATTGGCAAGATGAGTTTCACTCAGGACTGCAATGTCAATGTTGTGTCTTGCAAGCTCTCTGGCAACTAAGGCTGTTCCCTCTGCTCTGTCTGCTGTAGGGTTGTTCAAAAGCGTGCACACATTCCAAGTGCCAATGGTGAGTGGTGTCACTTTGTGTTTTATTTTGTTTGTTCGACCACAAGATGGGATCCCCGCCAGCAGCGGTAAACTGGCCAGGGTGTAGTGAAACAGTCGATGTTTAGGGCACCTTTTCTAGCCCCTTTCTCATTCTACGGAGGTGAGCAGTGCATTCCTGAAGAGTTTCACTGCTGCTTCAGTCAGCAGAAAACGACCATTAGATCTGAGCTGCCTGCATGCAGGTCTGTGACTACAGCTCCCACTGTATCCACACCCGCTGCTTCGTCGCTCGCCCATCGCCATAGGACTTCAAGGTTGAACAGGACACATGATGATGATGATGGCGTCAAGGTTTGCGCTTGATTTGGATTAAAGTGGGGAAGAGTTCACAACGTTAGCCTCACTCTCCCCAGTTCCCATCTAGATCCAGTGGCAAGACAGGAGTCAAGATGGTTGGAGATGGGACTAGGCGCAGTGGATTATCAGGACGTCTTCTGTGTTTTGTCCTGTTCTTCGCGTTCCACGACGCTTGCTGAGACCGCCTTCTTGACCATTGGACCTTCTATTGGTCTTGTCCGCTCAATCCGCCGGAGTCTGTCTTCACATGCTGGGATAGAGATCTCCCTATTTCACTGAGGGTTGAGACCCATCGGCTACCCTCACCTGGTTTAGCTGGCTTGTCGAAGACATTGCCTGGGTGTGGCCGCTGTCACAAGCAAACAGCTACAGGGAGCCACAGGTGAGAGCTGAGTGCCAGGTGGAGACAAAGGGTGGACAAACCACCCTGAAGGGACATGACATGTTCCTCTGCCGGAGGTACTACCCCTCCCTGACATCCCATACACACCCAAGTCCTTCTCTAACACTTTTGCATTGCTGCATTGGGGAAACCAGAAATGTCCAAGCCAACATCAGATGGTAAGTTTGAATCTTGAAACAATATTAAAATATTTACTTTAGTGAGTTCCAATGTGGAAGCTTTAATTAGTGGTGATTATTAAAATCGTCAATGACTGTCAGCAAACAAAGTATCAAGTTCAAGCTCTTGCTGCGATCTTACGTGCTCCTATTCCATTTTGGTCTTGGCAAAAGTGGAAGCTCTATGTAGTCACCATAACAAAGTAAAAGCAATAAGACAAAGTGGCTGAATCCACAAGGAACCTGAGCTTACAGCCACCAGAGGGTGAAAACCTTTTGTGTGTGGCCCTTTTTCTCTTTGGTCTGAACATCACAAACTCATCTTGTGCTAATGTACCCAAAAAACCCAAGATGAATACAAGTAAACAATGTCCTCACATCAAAATGCACTGACTAGTGAACGTGTGGCCAAAAAGGCAACATCATAAACACATGAAGCAAAAATGTCTTTGAGAAAGGCCATCCTAACACACGTAAGAATCACGATAAATGGTGCACAGCTGGATACACAAACATATTTGAGAGGAGTGAATTACCCTGACACACAGTAACCAAATTCAGCACTCAAAAATGAACACCAATCCTGAAGTATGAATTCTGCTCGGGGATGCTTCTAATGAGTGGAACGTCTTAAGATTCTTAATCTTGTCTGTAACATTCAGATCTCTTGACTCAATAAGTTGAGCAATAGAGCTGAGAACCAATGAACTTCTGAATATTGCACCAGCTATTATCAATGGAAGTGATCCAGTAGCGTTAGCGGGCCTGTGACTTGCGGTGATCTGTGTGAAGGTCAGATCACTAGACCAGCATGTATAAGGGAGAGGTGAATGTGTGTGACAGAGGTGAGTGTTACGCAAGAAATTGAGAGTGTGATTGTGTCAGAGAGAAAGACAGAAAGGTGAGACTGTGCAAGAAAGAGAGGTGAATGAATGTGTGTGTGTCCAATATGAGAAAGCAACTTTCCAGCAGCACTCTTCCCATTATCCAACTAAATCAAAGGAGCAGCTTCCTTCCTCCCATTCCAAATGACAGAAAGTTAAGATTTAAGTACCTTTTCATTATAATAAATGTTTTCATAAGAACATAAGAACATAAGAAAAAGATGTATAATTTAGGTTTTTGTTTGTACCTATTGTGCGAAAACAATTCTTCATAGTTTAGCTCTTCAACATAATAAAAAAGTTCTTAGGAGCCGTCAGTATTCTTGGGAGATCAAAAGGTTTCTGTGGATGGAAAAGTTTGGGAAACTGTCCTAGCAGAAAAGCCCTGATATTGAAAATGTGAGTTGAGTTTTACAGTGGCAATGGACAGCACTAAAGATGTAATAAAGCTTCCACATGATTCATTGCATCAGCGTTCATCCTCCAATTCCCCTATTGCCTTCTCAGCTATCAGGTTTTTGTTTAAATTCTCCAATCACCTGAGCTCAAAAGCAGTGCAGTATTCCTGAAAAAGTTTGTCTACTAACTGGGTGGAAAGCCCATGAGCAGGATCCAGTCTGAATGTCAGCTACAGAACCATCCAGAGATGAGGCTCAAAACATAACTGGAAGAGAGCATCTCTCAAGATGTTGTGTCGTTCACTGGCAATATGTAAGTGGCAGTACAGTAAGTAACACACTCCCATAACAACCAAAATGAGCTGTCACACACATGGCACCAGCAGAAAATGAGATGTCAACCACCTCTAGATGGTCTCTTGAAGACTAGGGGACAACAGTGAGCAGGATGGTTAATAGAAACCATTTTTAATAAAAGGAAACGTCCTAAACCAACAGATGCATCCCTTCAAATGTTTAATCAAGACAGCCCAGGCATACCAAAGCTGTACTTATTTTAAAGATAAAATAAAAAGATACTACAAATGTTTACAATTTAAAACAAAATCAGAAAATATGCAACACAATTTTGTTGAAATCATTCATCCCTGTAAAGGAGTCTTAAGCATCAGTTTTGTGAGACAAGATTCACATCGCCCGATGTACTGTTCTATATATTCTTACACTGTAATCTAGGGCAGTAATCTGAACTAATATGAACAAATATTCAGGGTGGAAAGATTTTATATGAAGTTAAACGCTGAGCATCTCCTTTGCAAATGGAGCTTTTTAATAATCTGAATAGAATGGCGCATATGTGCAACATTCTGCCACATGCAGTGATTGATCGAAGTAGCAAAAATGCAGATCGGGGGAGCTAGTTTAGTGCACAGGCAATCAGTGTGCTCTAAACTCCCCCTATCACGTTGATAGGATGAAATGAAAAAAGTTTGAAGGGACATCCACTGGAGCATGATGCTGGCCTAAATCTGCGGAGCAACCAGTTAGGTCGAATGGCCAGTTTCTGTTTTGTTAAATTCAATGTGATCGATTCCAAAAAGCTGTCTTTGAATGACGCATGTTTTCTGGTATGAAAATGTGGTAAAGTCAGGCGTGAGGCGAATAGTGGGATCTATGCCTGCTTCCATGCCAGATCACACTTTACCAAGGCCCGAAAATGGCTGTGATTGGGAACCTGCCCAAAACAGGTGCAACATCAGTGTAAATAAATCTGCATGGATTTCAATCCACTTAACAAGCTGCATGCCCCACTTTACCAGCACATCTGCCATTACCACCGCATTCACCCAATCTGGAATTGGCTTGGAACACACATGCTCGATAAAAGTTCAATTCAGGCACTCCATCAGTTAGTGAGGAGGTAAGTGCCTACCGTCGGATGGCTCCATGCTGCTCACTGGGGTATCCATTCATGGTGGCCCTGCAGTGTTTCAGATTGGGAAGGCTCTGCAAGAGTATGGGGCGTTGGAGACTGTTGCTCAGTAGGGTATCTGATGTCGGATTTTCAGCACCATCCTGGATCTCAGCACTGACCTTTGGTCTTGGGGATGCTGCTGGGTCCAAGTGCATGTAGCACTCTTCCAGCTGCAGCATGTGCCCAGAGCCCTTCGAAATTGCACTGCTTCAGTTTCAGAACTTTTCAATCAACAGTGTCTGAGCTCACTATGGCATGAGTTCTGACTGTGTTATTGGGGGGAGAATGGGGGGGGCTGTGTTACTGGAGTGCATATGGATGGTGAATGGAGGGGCTGTGTTGCTAGGGGGCATGTGGGTGGCAGGGGGAATGGGCAGTGTGTGTTGCTGGGCTAGGGACAAGTGGCGTTCTTTAACCTCTCTATGTTTCTCCCTTTTCCAAATCCCCCTCCCTTCAGATTGACAAGATGGCTTTTGCGATGCAACCGATTGATCTTGCTATTCTTTTGGTTGCTGCTGGAGCTGAGGCAAGAGGATGAATTGCGGGCAGAGGCGGCCCAGGCTTTACCACTCACAAGAGCCATCAGAGGCAGGAACTGGCCACCATTCACCCAAAGTGAATGTTGCAGGAGAACGAGGGAGCAGAGACCCTGGCAATTCCGCACACGAGTATTGTTTGAACAAATGTTGGACGCTGCGTGCCTCCGATGGCTCCAACTCTGAAAGGAGACTGTGCAACACCTGTGCTACTTGTTGCAGGATTTGGCACCTCAGCGGGGGGCGGATGTATGTGGCATTTCACAGTCAGCTATCCACACCTGTGCCAAGGAGGTCACAGATGTCCTGTATGTCCAAGCTGGCCAGTATATCAACTTTCACCCTCAATGCCACACTTCAGAATCCACGAATATTCGTTAATAGAAAGGGGTTCCACTCCCTAAATGTCCAATTTTATGACCACATAATTCACATCATGCACGTTTGCACCAGACACCTCAGCAGCGTGCATGACAGTTTTATTCTGAGGAACTCAGATATCACAGAGACCTTTGAGAAGGAACCCAGGCTGCAGGGATGGCTCGTCGGTGAAATGGAATACCCGCTTCAGACTTGGCTGACAACACCTCTACAGAGGCTTATGACTGAGGCGGAGACCCGGTATAATGAAGTCCACATTGCCACACACTCTATAGTGGAGAGGTGCATAGGGCTCCTCAAAATGTGGTTCAAGTGCCTGGACTACTCTGAAGGGGCCCTACAATACAGCCCCCGATTTCTTCCCACATAATGGTGTGCTCTGCCCCTCACAACCTGGCGCAGCAGAGGGGAGACCTTTGAGGAGGAAGAGGAGGAGGATGCGGAGCCAACCAGCTGGGCATTGGTGGGGAGGAGGCTGCTGGGCATTGCTGGGGAGGAGGCTACTCAGAAGGAAGAGGATCGTGTCAAGCAATACCTCCCAGGAAATGGAAGGGTGGCAGCAAGAATGAGGCATGTGAGGGCGGCTAGGGAGGCCCTGGTCACCAGATAGATCACTTATTTGGGACCTGGGTTTATGCACATGGATTCTATCCCCCATCGCCCCACAACTACTATCTCCTGCAATGTTGTAACATCAGACGAACACCAGTGTTAGCAAGCTTCTTTGGCAGCAGGAGGGTGATGACAACTCGCTAACTACCATGATGATGGTGCCCTGGTGCAAACTAGTCTAACTCCTACCTCAGCTCCGCATGCACCTGAGCCCATGCCTATATTGTGGGGGAGGGATCAGTGAATTCCCAGACAGGATCTCAAGGCGGGTGGGAAATCACTCGCGGGCTCTGGAGAACAAATGCCTTTATTTTCTTAGTGACACAGCATTGAGGGACCTCCCCAACTGGCATCAACATGAAGGATCCTTCCGGCGACCGTCAAGGGAAGAGGATTCCTGTTTGAGGCAAATCTGAGACAAATTAGTCACAGGTGCGGGGTGAAAAATCATTTATTGATTTCAATAAAAGTGTCTAAATAATAAGTTCGAACATAAAAATGTGTGAATGGAAAACGTTAAGTTCCTTAAAAATCTAATCAGTGCAGCCCTTCATCCATGCCATCTTAGTGCAACAACAACTTCCTAACATTACATGGCCTACCACTACGTTTACATGTCTCCCCAAAATGTACATCAGAAGTGGAGGGGACCAGCTGCCTACCATGCCCCATGGCCTGTGATGCGCTTGCTGGACATCCTCTGGAGGGCCTGGACCTTGAGGGCTCTGGCCAGGTTCTTGGTATCTGGGATGTATCCATGATATTCTCTTCATCCCACTGCCCTGAGAGGTCCCAATGTCAAGAAAGGGGGAGTCAGAAGTTGTAGCCAAGGTCACAGTCTCCTGGCTGGAAGGCCCCGACATGGGATTGAGCCCTTCCTCCTCCTTTGGGGTTTGTGTTGGGCCCTGGCTCACTCCATGGGGCATCAGTCCAGAAGCTCCGGCATCACCTGGCCCTGTCAGTCCTGGAGGACCACCTGCATCTTACCCATGGCGGTTGAACCCTCAGCTATGGCCACCTGAGTTGGGGGGACCTCCTATCACTGGCCGCAGCAAGTGCTTTCTGAGACTGGGCCACGCTCTGCAGCCCTTCAGACATGGCCGTCTGTGACTGGGCCACATTCTCAAGGGCTTCTGCCGTAGACCACTGTGTCTCATTGCTATCCCACTGAGTCTCCTGCAAGCTCTCGAGCCTCTCAGTTATGGGCTGCAGAACCTTGAGAATCCTGCTGAGTCGCTCAGTTGTGACCTGCAGCGACTCAGCCATCGCTTCAATCCTGCACTCATGGTGAGGATTTCCTGCCTCGGGGTTTCCACCACAGATGTCACCCTTGCAATGTTGGCCTGGGGACCACGCAAGACAGGCAATAGCTGGTCTGCCTGAAAGCTTTGGAACTCCTCCCAACAGCCTCGCAGTCAGTACAGCATGGCTGTCAGCCCCTCCTGCATTCCCTCGCTCCATTTCCAGCAGCTGAGGGAGAAATGATCTCAGAACCCTAGCATGGAGACTGGGGCCAGCTGAGTCCTTGCCACCAGCAGAGCCCCCCCGCTACAGGTCTCAGACGTTTCCTCCTCGACCTGATGTACATTATCAGATATGTCATGCTCACCAGAAGCCTCACCACTAACAGGACCCACCAATGTGAATGGTGAGTGGTGAGGTGGAAGCTGATGCCAAAATGGTGCCTCAGGAGATCCCTTCACCCATATCCTGCAAGGATTCGTCCAAGAGCTCTGGGGCAGGATGGGCAGGCGCCACAGTCGGGGCCACGATACCCAATGGTCCCAGGGCATCCATATCTGTCCTTGCAACACAGGACAAAATTAAATGCAAGTGATGGAGAGGAATCTGGGATGCCAATGATTCACATTTCTCCATTGAACATGGAACAAAGCACAGAGAAGGTTACATCACAGGAACAGGCTTTTTGGCCATCCAAGCCTGCAGCAATCATGATGCCCATCAGAAGTGTAACCCCCTACCCTTCCGGGGGCCATATTCCTCTATTCCCATCCCATTCATGTATCTATCAAGACATCCCTTAAAAGTCAGTATAGTATCTGCTTCCACAACCAACCCCAGCAGCGAATTCCAGGCATCCACCATCCTCATTGTAAATAAACATGCCTCATACATCTCCTTTAGGCCTTGCCCATCGCACCTTAAACCCATGCCCCCTAGAAATTGCCTCAAATTAACAAGTGCTCACTTCTTGACTCCAGCCCAAGCATGCTGTCATTGACAGCCCAGATGTCCCCTTTTCTGGACAGCTCAAGTATCTGCTCCTCAGAGGGGCTGAGAACTTGGAGGTCAGGCTCACCACCTGCTGTCTTCTTGGGGACAGGGGAGAGAGGAGGTGGTGCCATACCATCAAAGTCAGGGGGAGATGAGGGCCTCGTGCAGGTGGATGTGGCAGGGGTGGGGGGTGGGTGTCAGGATCACTCTGACTGCGATCAGTAGGTGGGGAGGAGGGGAGAGGGAAAACGCTGCCACTCTGCCTGCAAATTGGTGGGCGGGGGGAGGGGAGCCATGATCGGTTTGATTGGTGGGGCGATAAGGGGGGCTCCAATGTCTGTGGGGGCCAGGGGGAGGCATTATGAGGCCCAGGAGAGATGTGGCAGAGGAGCAGCATTTTTTTCTGTGCATGCATAGTTGGAGGCTCCAATCAGAGGTGCAGGGTTTTGGACATGTTAAGCCCCATTCACACGCTTCTGCAGTGAGAATCGGATTCGCTGATAATTTTGCAGGCACAGTGTGAATAGAAGGGCCAAAAAGACGAATCCGAAACCCTCCCAGTTTCAAGTCTGCACAGCACTTAGACAAAAAATGGTAAAATAGTGCCCTAAATCTATACATCTTATTTGAGAAAAGTTAACGGTTAACTTTTCTTACCAGTAGGTTCCTTCTTTGCAGCTATTCGGTTAACAATATGCAGAGTAAGGAGGTCCCAGCTAACTGAAGAATTCTGTTGCGGTGATAATGGTGACCCCAACAGTTTAAATTTGGATTTAAGCTTCCTCTTCTCAAAAAACTCCTTTAAAAGATAATCAATATAAACATAAAAACAGTTCTTCTAATGTAATATGCCATAACATGTTGATGTTTTTTAAAGTTGTTGGATGAAATTACACAAATTATGTTATATTCCTGGAAGAAAAGAAAATTAATTAATTTCAAGATACTACAGGGACTGATAGAGTAAATACATTGGTTGCAATTCACCTGAAATGGGACTAAGTGCCCACACTGGCAAAAATTGGGAATATTTCCCACTGGCATTAGCAATGTTTGTCAGGGGAGATTCACCCGCCTGAAAGATGCGAATAAGCCCATCTCACCAAACCAACCGACCAGCCCTGCTGTTCAGAGATTGGGACATATTAAACCACTTCTTGAAATCACAGCTGTCAATCAGGCTTAGAGTCTATGTAATTTAAGAAAAATGGAGATACTTGAGAAGCATCCAAGCGTGAAGGGAAATGTAAATGAGCACAGCTGACTGGAGTCCGAGTAGAAATCCATTCAACTATCAATGGAAGCCAAAGTACTACACTTTGATATTCAGAGATCAAAGGTTTCCAATGGAATGGAGAGTTTCAAAGGTTTCAGGTTGCAAGGAAGGCTCAGAGACTTCAAGTCCACTTGTGTGAATGTATTGGGGCTGAGTGCAAAGCACCTCCCCCTGCCCCAGCCCCCACCATGAAATTGACATATCCTCTCTGTCAGAGGACTTCAAAAGGGGTCAATTCACCCTGTAGCTTCTGACAGAAAGAACCGGAAATCTTTGCTACAGAATGGAGTACTGCAGTGACTTAAAAGCCTGCCAGATGTCCAGGAAACATGGAGATTAAGCTGACCAGACCACTTCTAAATTTTAACAGCTGACAGGTAGAAATGAAGATGTTGATCACAGGATTACCAGAAATCTCATGCCAGGGTAATATTCAGGACTGTGAGGGCTAGAAGGGCAGTCCAACCACCACGCCTCAATCCCTTACCCTCAGCCCTAGTTCATCCAGCCTCCTGGACCCTTGAGGGACCCTTCCCCTCATGCCTGTGAGGTGTGGGTGGGCATGATCTGTTATTTGAATAATTGGGGGGGGGATGCGGATGATCCTCTTTGCCGAGGGATTGGTGGTACTCCCCTGGACACTCTTGTAATGCTTGTAACTACCAGCACCAAAGCCCGCCCAATACAGTTCCTGCATGTGGGGGTTTGGGGGGTGGAGGACGGGGAAGTGTCAGGTGAATGGGCCTTCACATGTGCTAATTATATTAATTGCATCGTTGCCCAGCAGGAATCCCGATATTTCGCAATGCCCCATGCAGTGGGACATCAGGATTCTCACCAGCCATCTGGCAAGATCAGTGAATCCCTCCCATTATTTCCATTGGCTCGGGAGTCTAGGACAAGGGGCTATAATTTAAAATTAAAGCCTTTAATTTCAAGGATGCAGTTGGGTAATGCTTGCACACACAAGAATAAGAGTACTGATAGTAACTGATGCTAGATCAATTGCTAATTCTAACTTTTGAGAATTTTGGCTTACAAAATTCTCAGGGATATTGTTGATATGGAGATGCTGGTGTTGGACTGGGATAGGCACAGTGAGGAGTCTCATAATACCAGGTTAAAGTCCAACAGGTTTATTTGGAATCATGAGCTTTCAGAACACTGCTGTCCTCAGGTGAGTCTCACTTGATGAAGGAGCTCGTGATTCCAAATAGACCTATTGGACTTGTTCTGCCAATTAATGAGATTGATGTTCTGCCAATTAATGAGATTGTGGCTGAATGATCAAGGGAGTAATTGCTTAATCACATTCTCATGCTTTATATTATTTGTATCAGGGATATGAAAATCACTAGCAAGCCCAGTATTTGTTGCCTACCCTAATTCTTCCTGAGAAGCTGGCGGTGAGCCATCTTCTTGAACCACTGCAATCTATGTAGTATAGATACATCCACACTACTGAAAGGAAATATCAACTCTTTGACCCAGCAACTGTGAAGAATGATGATATAGCCCCGATGTGCCTCCAGCAACAAAGGGTTTATTAACTGATAACATACATACATACAAGTTAAGGGTCTGAGAGAGTTAGCGAGTTGAGGAACAGGGAGAGAGTGCAGATTAACATATGGCTGCAGGGATGGTGTAGGAGAGAGGGTTTCATTTACATGGATAATTGAGCACATTTTGGGGAAGTTGGGACCTGTACAAACAGGACAGGTTCACCTGAACCTGAGGGGCATCAATATCCTGGGAGGGAAATTTGCTACCACTCTTCGGGGGCGGGGGCAGAATTTAAACTAATTTGTCAGGGGAATAAGAAAACGAGCTGTAGTCCAGAAGCTAGTGTTGAAGGTAGTGAGGTACTGAGGAAGGTATCAAGGTCGCAGGAGTGTACAGGCAGACAGGATGGTGTGTTGAAGTGTATCTACTCCAATGCAAGGAGCATCTGAAATAAGGTAGGTGAACTTGGAGCGTGGATTGGTACTTGGGACTACAATGTTGTGGCCATTACGGAGACGTGGTTAGAACAGGGATAGGAATGGTTGTTGGCAGTTCCGGGGTATAGATGTTTCAGTAAGAGTAGGGAAGGTGGTAAAAGAGGTGGATAGTTTAACAGCTGCTGAAAGGCATTTCGAGAGGGATCTGACTACTTATGTAATACGGGCTGAAGTTAGAAATAGGAAAGGAGCAGTCACGTTGTTAGGCGTTTTCTATAGGCCCCGAAATAGTAATAGAGCTGTGGAGCAGGAAATGGCAAAGCAGGTTATGGATAGGTGTGGAGGTTACAGGGAGTTATCATGGGTGACTTTAACTTTCCAAATATTGATTGGAATCTTTATAGGTTGAATAGTTCAGATTTGTACAGTGTGTGCAGGAGGGTTTCCTGACACAATATGTGGATAAGTCTACAAGAGGTGGGGCCACATTGAACTTGGTACTGGGTAATGAACCGGGCCAAGTGTTAGATTTGTTTATGGGAGAGCGCTTTGAAGATAGTGACCACGATTTGGTGTCTTCCATTATTGTAATGGAGAGGTATAAGGTCACACAGCAGGACAAGGTTTATAATTAGGGCAGAGGTAATTATGTTGCAATTAGGCAAGAATTAGGGAGCATAAGATGGGAACAGACACAAATGAAAAGTGGAGCTTGTTCAAGGAACAAATACTGCGTGCCCTCGATAGGTATGTCCCTATCAGGCAGGGAGGAAATGGCTGAGTGAAGGAACCATGGTTCACAAAGGAGGTTGAATGTCTTGCCAAAAGGAAAAAGGAAGCATATGTAAGGATGAAAAAACAAGGTTCAGTTGGGTTGCTTGAGGGTTACAAGGTAGCTAGGAATGAGTTAAAAAAAGGGGTTAGGAGGGGGCATGAGAAGTCCTTGGCAGGTCAGATAAAAGAAAACTCCAAGGCTTTTTACTCTTATGTGAGAAATAAAAGAATGATCAGGGTGAGGTTAGGGCCAGTCAAGGATAGTAGTGGGAATTTATGCATGGAATCAGAAGGGGTAGGTGAGGCATTGAATGAATACTTTTCTTCAGTGCTCACTAAGGAGAGGGGCCATGTTTTTGAGGATGACTGAGTGATACAGGCTGATAGAATGGAGCTGGTAGAAGTTCTGAGGGAAGATGTATTAGCAATTTTGAAAAACCTGAGGATCGATAAGCCCCTGGGCTAGATGGGATACATCCTAGAATACTTTGGGAGGCAAGGGATGAGATTGCGGAGCCATTAGCTTTGATCTTTGGGTCGTCACTGTCCACGGGGATTGTACCAGAGGACTGGAGAGTGGCAAATGTTGTTCCTCTGTTCAAGAAAGGAAATAGGAATACCCTGGTAATTATAGGCCAGTTAGTCTTACTTAAGTGGTCAGTAAGTTAATGGAAAAGGTCCTGAGAGATAGGATTTATGAGCATTTGGAAAGATACAGCTTAATCCGGGATAGTCAGCACGGATTTGTGAGGCTTAAGTCTTGCCTCACAAATTTGATTGAATTCTTTGAGGAGGTAACTAGGTGCGTAGATGAAGGTAGAGCAGTTGATGTCATATACATGGATTTTAGTAAGGCGTTTGATAAGGTTCCCCGTGGTAGGCTCATGAAGAAGGTGAGGAGGTGTGGGATAGAAGGAAATTTAGCCGATTGGATAAGTAACTGGCTATCTCATAGAAGTGGAGATGCTGGCGTTGGACTGAGGTAAACACAGTAAGAAGTCTCACAACACCAGGTTAAAGTCCAACAGGTTTATCTGGTAGCAAAAGCAATTAACTTTTGCCGCTTTGCCCCTTCGTAAGGTGAGTGGGGAGTTCTGATGACAAACAGGGCATATAAAGGCACATACTCAGTTTACAGAATACTGATTAGAATGCGATTCTTTACAGCTAATCAAGTCTTAAAGGTGCAGACAATGTGAATAGAGATAGCATTAAGCATAAGTTAAAGATATGTGTATTGTCTCCAGACAGGACAGTAAGTGAGATGTTGCAAGCCCAGGCAAGTCATGGGGGTTACAAATAGTGTGACATGATCCCAGTTGAGGCTGTCCTCGTGTGTGCAGAACTTGGCTATCAGTCTCTGCTCAGTGACTCTGCTCTGTCATGTGTCGTGAAGGCCACCTTGAAGAACGCTTACCCGAAGATCAGAGGCCGAATGCCCATGACCACTGAAGTGTTTGCCAACAGGAAGAGAAAGCTAGTGGCGTTTGCTACCAAATAAACCTGTTGGACTTTAACTTGGTGTTGTGAGACTTCTTACTGTATCTCATTGAAGACAGAGGATGGTGGTGAAGGGAAAATTTTCAGACTGGAGACCAATTAGCGTCGGTGTACCACAGGGATCAGTGCTGGGTCCTCTGTAATTTTTGATTTTTATCAATAACTTGGAAGAGGGGGCTGAAGGGTGGGTTAGTAAATTTGCTGGTGATACCAAGATTGGTGAAGTAGTGGATGAGATGAAGGTATCTTGTAGACTGCAAAGAGACATTGATAGGATGCAGAGCTGGGCCGAAAAGTGGCAAATGGAATTTAACCCTGATAAGTGTGAGGTGATTCATTTTGGTAGGACAAACTTGAATGCGGATTAGTCAACAGCAGGGTTCTGAGGAATGTGGAGGAACAGAGAGATCTTGGGGTTCATATCCACAGATCCCTGAAGGTTGCACTCAAGTGGATAGAGCCGTGAAGAAAGCTTATAATGTGTTAGCGTTTATTAACAGGGGCTTTGAGTTTAAGAGTCGTGGGGTTATGCTGCAACTGTACAGGACCTTGGTGAGACCACATTTGGAATATTGTGTGCAGTTCTGGTCACCTCACTATAAGGAGGATATGGAAGCATTGGAGAGAGTGCAGAGGAGATTTACCAGGATGCTGCCTGGATTGGAGGGTAGGTCTTATGAGGAGAGGTTGAGGAAGCTCGGGCTTTTCTCTTTAGAGCGGAGGGGGATGAGAGGTGACTTAATAGAGATTTGTAAGATGATGAGAGGGATAGATAGAGTGGACTATTTCCTCGTGTAGATGTAGCTGTTACTTGGGAGCATAACTATAAGGTTCATGGTGGGACATACAGGAGGGATGTCCAAGGTGGACTCTTTACTCAGAGAGTGGTTGGGGTGTGGAATGCACTGTCTGCTGTGATAGTGGAGTCGGACACTTTAGGAACTTTCAGGCAGTTATTGGATAGGCACATGGAGCACACCAGAATGATAGGGAGTGGGATAGCATGATCTTAGGTTTGGACATAGCTCGGCACAACATCGAGGGCCGAAGGGCCTATACTGTGCTGTACTGTTCTATGTTCTATAAAATTCTGGACAGATCTGCTCTCGTCTCCTCCTTGTTTCCAACTGAAGATCCTCCTCTGTCCAGGATCTGACCGAATCACGTGGTCCTCAAAGGATTGTCCCTTGAAGAAGCCACATTATTTCCAGTTCCAATCAGGATGATGTATGACTTGGAGAGATACATGCAAAAAATGGTGTTTCCATTTGGTTGCTGTCCTAATCCTTCCAGATGGCAAAGATTGCAGGTTTGGAAGATGCTGTCGAAGGATGCTTGGCAAGTTGCTGCACTGTATCCTGTAAATGGTAGATACTGCTATCACTGTGCACCAGTGATGGAGAGAATGGAAGTTTAAGGTGATAGATGGAGTACTGATCAAATGGGCTACTTTAATTAGCTGGTGTCAAGAGTCTTGTTAAAGCTGCTCTTATTCAGGCAAGTGAGCAATATTGTATCACACTCCTGACTTATGCCTTGTAGACAGTAGACAAGCTGTAGGATGAGCTACTCACCGCAGAATTCCCAGTCTCTGAACTGCTCTTGTGGCCATAGCTCCTATATGATTGTTTTCATAGGTTTCTGGTCATTGGTAATTCCCCAGGATATTGATAGGGAAGGGAGGAAGGGGATTCAAAGATGGAAATGCCATTGAACATCAAGGGAAAATGGTTAAAAGCTCTCTTGCTGGAACTAATACTTCCATTCTTGTAGTTGTTAAATTTACTGATTGGATGTTTATATTGCTTTTGCTACTATTTTGATTACGTTCCTATCTATGCAATAGTGAAGTTATTGATTTATGGGTATGACATTTAAGCCACTCAGCTGCAATATATTGACACATACAAATATGAAATGTAGGAACTGTGACAAGATGACCATACTGTGTTCACAATTTGACTGTCTTTACAGAGACTTAACACATTAAGATTGATTCAATGAAATAGTAATCTTATGGAAGTAACTGCAAAATTTTAACATTCTTAGGTATATAGAAGGCAATAAAACAATTGTGGGTGCATCAATAATTATAACCATTTTGCGGCAAGAACGCAAGTGCAGTTTAGTTCCACACTGTAATTCAGGGCATCTACTCATATAATAGAAAATTATGTCAATAAAGGTATCAAAATAGATCCTTTTTGGAAGAAAAGATTTATTTGAGGCTTCCATATTCCTGGATGGAAGACTTTTTCAATGATAAAGATCAGCAAAAATGTTTTTCTGACACCCATTGTTCATTCAGAAAGGCAGTTTTAATTTTTTTGGGTGGGGATTGATTGATGTAATGTGTTAGCACATAATTCATTCTCCACTACAAATCACAACTCTATTCCACATTAATTAACTAAATGTAAGTTTTTCTTTTGCAGTAATTATGCATTCAAACTCCATTTCTATTGAACATGACATAAAGCTATAAGTCATTTTGAACAGAAAAACAAATCCAATTGGGGCTAAAATCAAAAGCAGGTTAGTTAATATCTGAAAGAGATTCATGTTTTTCACTAAGAATTTAATATCCTTTTGCTTTTACGTTATAATTGCATTTTAAGGGCTGATTTTAGTTTTTAGTCCAAAATGAATTCTAAATGGTTGAAAACCAGGGCAAGTTCCATTCATCCATTCTCAAAAGCCCAAGTGCAAAGGCTCTAAATTTTGCAGTGTAGATTTATTTGTGTAATTATTCACACTATCAGCTGCAGATATGGACACAGGGAGGATGGTGGAAGAGAATTCTAAGTTAAATTTAGTTAAGGGATAATCAAAAGGCTGTTTCAAAGAGGAAAAGAAAGTCCAGAAAATTCCGGGGGTCATGAGGGCAAGTGTAGACCCCATGGCCTCGGTGTGGTGAGGCCTGTATGAATGGTCAGTGGCATCTTGACAATCACAACAAATGATCCAGTGACAGTTTTTTACCATGTTGGTATGTCTTTAATTTAGTACCATGAAAATCATTACATAGCATATCATCCTAAAATATTAAATTCATACCTTTTGAATGAATGATATAGCACAGGAGGCATTCTGTGGCCTACTACATAGGCACATTACAGCTTTCAATCTCAACATAGAGTTCAATAACTGTAGACTGTGACCTTTCTTTTCCATATTAACCTTTTTTTAATATTACCCAGTGCAAAAGCCCTTCTCCCTCCCCAGCAAAAGCCATCTGTCACTTCTTCTTACGTTTTGCTAATCTTTGTTATAATCTCTCCTAGGTCCTACTCCAGGATGGTGTGTTGCCTCCCTGGCACCAGAGTCAAGGACATCTCTGAGTAAGACATTCTTAAGGGGGAGGGCGAGCAGCCAGAGGTCATTGTATATATTGGTAGGAAAAGGGATGAGGTCCTGAAGTGTGAGTTATAGAGAGTAGGCAGAAGGCTGAAGTGCAGGACCCCGAAGGTAGTAATTTCTGGCCTACTGCCAGTGCCATGTGCTAACGAGAGTAGGACTAGGAAGATTAGGCAGATAAATCTGTGGCATGAGAGCTGGTGTAGGGGGCAGGGATTGAGATTTGTGGATCATTGGGATCTCTTCTGGGGAAAGGTGACCTGTTCAAGAGGGATGGGTTACACCTGAACTGGAGGGGAACTAATATCCTGGCGGGGAGATTTGCTAGAGCCAGTCAGGGAGGTTTAAACTTGTTTGGCAGGGCAGTTGGGACCCAAAGCAGTGGAGGAGACAGAAGACAAGGTTGAGTACAGCACAGAAGTTAAAAAAGGCACATTAAATAGTAAAGGCAGTGTCAATAATTCTGGTGCTAGACAGGTCAGGCAAAAGTAGGACAGAGACCAAGGGAAGTCCAGATTAAACTGCATTTATTTCAATGCAAGAGGTCTGACAGGCAAGGCAGATGAACTCAGGGCATGGACGGGTGTATTGGACTGGGATATTATAGCTATCACTGAAACATGGCTAAGGGAGGGACAGGATTGGCAGCTCAATTTCCAGATGCTATAGAAAAGATAGAACAGGAGGCAAGAGAGGAGGGAAGAGTTGCACTTTTGATTAGGGAAAACATTACGGCAGTTCTGAAAGGGGATACATCCGAGGGTTCGCTCACTGAGCCTATATGGATCGAACTATATGAGAAGTAAAGGGAGAAATCACTTTGATAGGGTAATACTGTAGGTCCCCAAATAGTTGGCCGGAAATTCAGGAGCAAGTATGTAAGGAAATTGTAGATAGCACTAAGAAAAATAGGGTGGTAATATTAGGGGATTTTAACTTTCCTAACATTGGCTGGGACAGTGGTAGTATTAGAGGCTTGGATGGAGAGACATTTGTTGAGTGTATTCAGGAGGAATTTTTCATTCAGCATGTGGATAGCCCGATTAGAGAATGGGCAAAACTTGACCTCCTTTTGGGAAATAAGGAAGGGCAGGAGACAGAAGTGTTAGTGAGGGATCACTTTGGGACCAGTGACCATAATTCCATTAGTTTTAAGTTAGCTGTGGAGAACACTCAAAAGTTAAAATTCTAAATTGGGGCAAGGCCAATTTTGGTGGTATCTGGCAGGAACTTTCAACAATTAATTGGGAGAGTGTGTGGGAAGGCAAAGGGGTGTTTGGTAAATGGGAGGCTTTCAAAACTGTGTTAACCAGGGTTCAGGGTAAGCACATTCCTCTTAGAGTGGAGGGCAAAGCTGGTAGAAGTAGAGAACCCTGGATGACTCAGGATATTGAGGCCCTGGTCAAGAAGAAGAAGGAGGCACATGACATGCATAGACAGCTGGGGTCAAGTGGATCCCTTGAAGAGTATAGAGGATGTAGAAATAGATTAAGAGATAAATCAGGAGGGCAAAAAGGGGAGATAAGGCACAGGAGACTCCAAAGAGATTATACAAATACATAAAGGACAAAAGAGTAACTAGGGCCTTTTAAGGATCAACAAGATCATTTATGTGCAGATCCACAAGGAACGGATGAGATCCTAAATGAATATTTTTCATCAATACTGTTGAGAAAGGGAACTTGTTAGGGAACTTGGGGAGAGGTGGTGCTGGAAGTCTTAACGTGATTAAGGTAGATAAATACCCGGGATCTGATGAAGTGTATCCCAGGACATTGTGGGAGGCTGCGGAGGAAATTGCAGGACCCTAAGCAGAGATATTTGAATCATCAACGGCCACAGGTGGCCTGAAGATTGGAGGGGGAAAAATGTTGTGCCTTTGTTTAAAAAGGGCTACAAGGAAAAGCCTGGAAACTACTAGCTGGTGAGTCTCACATCTGTAGTGGGTAAGTTGTTAGAAGGTATTCTGAGAGACAGGATCTACAGGCATTTAGAAAGGCAAAGACTGATTTGGGGCAGTCAGCATGGCTTTGAGACTAGAAAATCTTGTCTCACAAACTTGATTGAGCTTTTTGAAGGGGTAACCAAGAAAGTCAATGAGGGCAATGCAGTTAATGTTGTCTACATTGACATGAACAAGGCCTTTGACAAGGTATCGCATGTTAGATTGTTGCACAAGGTTAAATCTCACGGGATCCAGGGTGAGGGAGCCAAATGGACACAAAATTGGCTGGATGATAGAAACCAGAGGGTGGTTGTACAGGGTTGTTTTTCAAACTGTGACCAGTGATCTGCCTCAGGGATTGGTGCTAGATCCACAGTTATTTGTCATTTATATTTATGATTTGAATGAGAATTTAGGAGGCATGGTTAGTAAGCTTTCAGATGACACCAAGGTTGGTGGCACAGTGGGCAGTGAAGACGGTTATCCAGGATTGCAGCAGGAACTTGATCAATTGGGCCAGTGGGCTGACAAATGGCAGATGGGGTTTAATTTAGATAAATGCGAGGTGATGCATTTTGGTAGATTGAACCAGGGCAGGACCTATTCAGTTAATAGTAGGGCACTGGGGAGAATTATAGAACAAACGTCTACGGGTACAGGTTTATAGTTCCTTGAAGGTGGAGTCGCAGGTGGACAGAGCAGTGAAAGCAGCATTTGGCATACTTGGTTTCATTGGTCAGAACATTGAATACAGGAGTTGGGACATCTTGTTGAAGTTGTACAAGACATTGGTAAGGCCACACTTGGAATACTGTGTGCAATTCTGGTCATCGTATTATAGAAATGATATTATTAAACCAGAAAGAAAGAGTGCAGAAAAGATTTACTCGGAAGCTACCGGGATTTGACGGTTTGAGTTATAAAGAGAGGCTGGATAGACTCAGACTTTTTTCTCAGCATAGGAGGCTGAGGGGTGATTTGAGAGGTCCACAAAATAATGAGGGGCTAGATCAACTAGATAGACAATATCTTTTCCCAAGGTAGGGGAATGTAAAACGAGACGGCAGAGATTTAAGGTAAGAGGGAAGAGAGACAAAAGAGTCCAGAGGGACAATTTTTTCACAAAGGGTGGTGAGAACTAGCTGCCAGAGGTAGTAGGGGCAATTTTGTCTTTTAAAAAGCATTTAGACAGTTATATAGCTAAGATGGATATAGAGGGATATAGGCCAAATGCAAGCAATTGGTACTAGCTTAGTGGTTTGAAAAAAAGGAGCAGCATAGACAAGTTGGGCTGAAGGACCTGTTTCCAAGCTGTAAACCTCAAAAGACCTCTACTAATCACTGGCCTATTCTGTTCCAGTTGTTCCATCCACTCTTACACAGTATATAATCTAACAAATTTCTCCCTCTCTCAAGAGTCGATGGGCAGTACGGTAGCACAGCTGTTTCACAGCCCTTGGGACCTGGGTTCAATTCCCGACTTGGGTCACTGTCGGTGTGGAGTTTGCACATTCTCCTCATATCTGTGTGGCTTTCCTCCGGGTGCGCCGGTTTCCTCTCACAGTCCAAAGATGTGCGGGTTAAGTTGGTTGGCCATGCTAAAAATTGCCCCTTAGAGTCCTGAGATGTGTAGGTTAGAGAGATTAGTGTGTAAAATATGTAGGGATATGGGGCTGGGGCTTGGGTGGGATTATGGTCAGTGTAGATCAATGGGCTGAATGGCCTCTTTCTACACTGTAGGGTTTCTATGATTTCTATGATAGTCATACCAATTCAAAACGTTAATTGTTCTCTCTCCCTACAGATGCTGCCGGACCTGCTGAGGTTTTTCAGCATTCTCTGTTTTTGCTTCAGATTCCAGCATCTGCAGTACTTTGCTGTGACTAGAGTTGTTTTTAAAGAAACAGTCAATATAATACGGAATCAAATATGTACATAACATAGTGATGCCCATTAGAAAGCTTCATATGATGTAAGTAATAACTAAGAGCAGAATTTTCCCAAAAAAATGACGGTGTCATTTCGAGCGCAAAAATTAGTGCAATTTATGCAATCCCAATCCTCTCCCACTTAGTGCAAATGTTTCTCCCCAGGTGAAACATGCTGAGTCGGATTCACCCAGCCTGGGACTCGGCTGAGCATTGGAATCACAGGAGAGCTGTATTTAAATGGTCCCTCGGCACTCACTCCCAGTCAAGCCAGGAGGATAGCTGTGAGAAGACCAGCTCCATGATTTTCAGAGGTGGGTTTTACTAGGTTTTTGGATGTGGTGGAGGAGAGGCAGGCATTTACCCTCTTGTAGGAAGGAGACTCCCAAGTGATGTCACCAATCCCACCTGTAAGGGACAGCATGACCAGAAGGATGGCTGTCCAATGCCACAAGAAAATGTATGATCTCCTATGAGCTGCAAAGGTGAGGGACCACCTGTCTCCCCCTAACATTAGTTGCCAACTTGGGCAGGATGTCCAAGTCATGAGTGATGAAGTTCAAGGCATGAATTAATCTCAGAGGAGCAAGACTAAAGATTGAGATCATAGTCCAGTCACAGAGGACCATGGCTGAGGGCCTTGAGAGCATGGCTCAGACACAGAGGGCCATTGCTGACGTGCTCCAGCGCTTGGGCCACACACAGAGCACCATCACTAAGGGCTTCAACACCAGGGAGTAGAGAGTGGTGGGCCTCCAGAACTGGCAGCACCAGGTGATGCTGACGCTTCTGGAGCTCTATCCCAATTGCCCCTCTGTCTGATGAAGTCACCCAGGGACCTCTGAGCACCGAGGTTAGAGGGAGTGCTGGAGCACATCTCGGGGCCTTCCATTAAGGCAACTCTTGCAGTCTTGGTCCTTCTGAATTCCCCCCTTCCTGATATCAGTGCATTGCAAGGGAGCAGACAGAATAGGATTACATGGCAACACCTATGACAACTGAAAATCGGCTGGGTCCCTCCAGGTCCTCCAGATGATGCCCGCCAAGGGCACCACAGGCCACGCAGCAGGCTGCCTTCACTTCTGACGTGCATGCTGGGCAAACAACTAAACGTATTGGTAGGCCACGCAAGATTAAGAAGTTGTAGTTGCACAGTGTGGGCACAGGTGAAGTTAAACACCATTAGTAAGGGCATTGATAATATAGCACTATCACAATTTACCATTTTAAATAATATTGCACCTTAATGGTGCAATGCCTCCATTTATGACCCCTAACCAAAGGGAGGGTTCATTTCCCATTTAAACTGAGAAACTCCTGCAGGCCCTCCAAGCAATCTCAACAGTTAGACCCACAAGAAATCTTCAGTGTCAGACATCCCAGAACAACTACCTCATCACTGACCGAATCCTTAATCTTGCCACTTTGTCCCACTACTACAAGGCAGAAAAAGAAATGTGTCCCCCGACGCTCACTCAGACATCAGCCTGGGAGTCAATGTATAGTCAGCAGACAAATAGGAGTCAAACACAAGCAGAATGCAAGGAGTATCACAGCTTTCCTCACAGTGAGTCATCATCACCTTCTACCTCTACAAACAAATCACTCGCTGCAAATCCAAGTCCACCATCCTTGTAAGACATCAATAAGACCTGAGGGGTGTGGGAAGAATTTTTGTCAGGGGGTTTTTGAAAGTTTGTGGGGTGGGGGGTATTGTGAAACTGACGATAGACACTAAGCCTCCTAATCTGTGAAACTACAGGCTATGATAACCTCCCTGGTCCAGCGCATCCTTTTTTGTGTCTGTCTTCACAGTGGAAGACACAAATAACATGCCAAAAATTGATGACAGGAAGGCTATGGCAGGTGAGTACCTAGAAACTATTATCACGAAAGAGATAGTGTTGAGCAAGTTAATGGGGATAAAGGTAGACAAGTCTCCTGGTCCTGATGGAATGCATCTCAGGATACTAAAAGAGATGACGGGGGAAATAGCAAATGCGCTAGTGGTAATTTACCAAAATTCGCTAGACTCAGGGGTGGTTCCAGCAGATTGGAAAACAGCAAATGTTTAAAAAAGGAGGTAGACAAAAGGCAGGTAACTATAGACTGATTAGCTTAACTTTTGTAGTAGGAAAAATGCTTGAATCTATCATCAAGGAAGACATCTGGATATAAACTGTCCCATTGGAAAGATGCAGCATGGGTTCATAAAGGGCAGGTCACGTTTGACTAATTTGGTGGAATCCTTTGAGAACATTACTTGTGTAGTGGAGAATGGGGACCCTGTGGATGTGGTGTACCTGGATTTCCAGAAGGCATTTGACAAGGTGCCGCACCAAAGACTGCTACATAAAATAAAGGTGCACAGTGTTATGGGTAATGTATTAGCATGGATAGAGGATTGGTTAACTAACAGAAAGCAAATAGTGGGGGTAAATGAGTGTTTTACTAGTTGGTGATCAGTGACTAGCAGTGTGCCTCAGGGATCAGTGTTGGGACCGCAATTGTTTACGATTTACATAGATGATTTGGAGTTGGGGACCAAGTGTAGTGTGTCAAAATTCGCAGATGACACTAAGATGGGTGGAACAGCAAAGTGTGCAGAGGATGCTGAAAGTCTGCAGAAGGATATAGATAGTCTGAGTGAGCAAGGGTCTAGCAGATGGAGTACAATGTTGGTAAATGTGAGGTCATCCATTTTGGAAGGAATAACAGCAAAATGGATTATTATTTAAAATGGTAAAAAATTGCAACATGCTGCTGTGCAAAGTGACCTGGGTATCCTTGCACAGGAATCTCAAGGAGTTGGTTTGCAGGTACAGCAGGTAATAAATAAGGCAAATGGAATCTTGTCCTTCATTGCTAGAGGGATGGAATTTAAAAACAGCGAAATTATGTTGCAGGTGTATAAGGTGCTGGTGAGGCCACACCTGGAGTACCATGTACAGTTTTGGTCTCCTTACTTGAGAAAGGATATACTGGCACTGGAAGGGGTGCAGAGTGATTCTGGAGTTGAGAGGGTTGGCTTATGAAGAGAAACTGAGTAGACTGGTGCTAAACTCATTGGAATTCAGAAGAATAAGGGGAGATCATATAGAAACATATGTTATGAAGGAAATAGGTAAAATAGCAGTGGAGTTGTTTCCACAGGCGGGTGAAACTAGAACTAGGGGGTATAGCCTCAAAATAAGGGGAAGCAGATTTAGAACTGAGTTGAGGAGGAACTTCTTCACACAAAGGGTTGTGAATCTGTGGAATTCCCTGCCCAGTGAAGCAGTTGAGGCTATCTCATTGAATGTTTTTAAGGCAAGGATATATTTTTGAACAGTAAAGGAATTAAGGGTTATGGTGAGCAGGCAGGTAAGTGGAGCTAAGTCCACAAAAAGATCAGCCATGCTCTTATTGAATGGCGGAGCAGGCTCGAAGGGCCAGATGGCTTACTCCTGCTCCTAGTTTTTATGTTATTTTATTGTCCTGGCCACTGCCTGTCCTCCTCATTCAGGGTCTTCCTCAGTCTCTTCCTCCAATACCTTTTTGTCCTCCTCTACCTCAGAGAAAGCAGCATGTTCTTCCTCCTGTATCTCATCCCACTGCTGCAGCAGGTGCTGGAGGGCACAGCAGAAAACTGCAGGACATGCCCTGGGGTTTTTACTAAGAGCAGTCAAGACAATTGAAACAACTCTTCAGCAGCCCTCTGTACCATTGTTCCTGTCTGGGTGGCATGGACAGCCTCATTATAATACAATTCTGCATCAATCAGGCCTCCGCACCAGTCTACTCAGCAGGTAGCCCTTGTCTCCCATGAGCAATCCCGGCAGCCTGGGTGGTCCTCGAAGATCACGGCAATCTGCCAGTGCCCCAGTTTGGAGCTGTCATGCACACTTCCTGGACACGTTCATGATGTTAAGCTGGTGGTCACAAACAAGATGGACATTCAAGGAGTGGAACCTCTTACAGCTGAAGGGTACTCCCTGATGCCATGATGCTCTCAGCATGACATGTATTCTGTCAATGGCCGCCTGGACATGAGGTATCCAGGTGATGGTGCCAAATCCTGCAGCCCAGGCATTTTGATGGGCCTGGTCAAGGTCAAAAGCAAATTACTGCGGATGTTGGAATCTGAAACCAAAAGAGAAAATGCTGGAAAATCTCAGCAGATGAATTGAATAATACAAGGAACAGTACAGCATAGGAAACAGGCCCTTCGGCCTCTGTAAGGAGAGAAAAGAGCTCACATTTTGAGTCCAGGCAACCCTTTGCTGTAGGCTTCACGGCCATCAGGAGCAGGTGCCCTTCTCTTCCACAAGGACATGGCAGAGGTGCCACATTGTCTTTAGGGTGTCCAACAGCTCATTGAAGCACATGTGCATTCTGTAAATCTGAGGTCTCCTTCTCCAGTATCTTCAACACCCACCCCCACCTCTCCCCACTTCCTCAGACTGATGGGCAGCTGGCTTGCTGTTATTGTGGTATAGGCTCAACCCTGGGGTGGGCTTGTCGGAGTCTGCGTTGTCTACCTCCACAGCAGTGATCAAAATAATTACCAATTCCACTGGCTCCACACCAATACAATTTGGTAATTTGGGAGGAATGGAAGAAGGACAACACGAGATAGTCAGTTAGGGCATCCATCCCACAACCCTCAATCCCTCTCAACACTCCTTGTCCTCGTGATCCTGGAGGCTGACAAGTGTACCCCATCTCCAGCAGCCAGCATTACCTCAATTATCTGCTGCCCACACACATCATTTCTTCATCAGCCACAGTCACTGTCTATGCCCTTCATAGTCACCTACAGCCTCCTATCAGGTTGTTCCCATCACATTAGCAGTGGGGACCATGTGTTGTGTCACATGAACCCCTATGTGAATCTGGAGGGCTCTTGGAACCCCAGGACAGTTGGGTGGTCGCTGTTGCAAGGCACTAGCCTATTCCTCTCGATGCCTACACCCAACCATGACACTTAAAGATTTAACCCATCAAGTTAACTTGGAAAATGTGGGCAATTGATATTGATGCAAGTTAAATGATGATGGCCAATTGGTTGGATGAGCATATCTCGTTGCAATGTTGGAGAACACAAATACTGAGGCAGAGAAAGATAACCGTCGATACTCATGATCTAATTGCTGTCATGCCATTACATTCAAGATACCTGGACAGTCACTGCATGCCCTATGACTTAACCTCCACCCTATCCCTTCTCCATGGGCTTGAACATTACTGTCCTGCCTTTTTTTCTCTCTCTGGGTTACATGCAGCCAGCCCTCAGACTGGCAAACTCCCATCTTATTACTCCCTTCCCCCAGAATCATGACCCCTGTTCCACCAGTGGGCCAGGCCATTGGCAGCTAATACCTATGAGGTTCATCTTGATTCTGTGGTGCACAGCCTGATAATGCAACATTGGCTTTGGAAAGATCTTTGAACAAGAACCCTTTCGCTCTAATCTCTGAATGAAGCTAGCTGCCAGATTGAGAAAAACCCCATTTAAACAAACCTGAAAGCTGAGATCATTGCACATGAAAGAAACCTCATTCAGAAAACCTGAATGAAGCCAGATCCCAAGTGTGGAACACCAGAGCCTGCTGAAAGTTAATTGGGTGTGTCTAAACAGTGTCGAGATCCAAGAGACCAATGCATTTCAATACAATTGTGCAACTTTTTGAAAGTTAATAGGGCATGCAGTGCTGCATACAAACAGCTTCAAGATCTATGATGCCAGAACACTTCAATGCAACACAGAAACTCTTGAAAGCTAATGGGGTATAAAATGTTGCACCAACAAACAATTTCAAGAGGATCTATAAGAGCAAAGATCCTCTTTTACCACAGAGCTTCCTCAAACATCATGAGGTATGAAATGCTTTTCCAAGAAACAAATTGCAGAATAGCAATGTCCTATGATTTTAAGATACAGCCTGCAGATTTGCTGTAAGCTATTAATGGGTTTTAAACATAAAAGACAGCAGACTGAGGCAACATCAACCAGGGGAAGCAATCAAAATGGTCTGTTCCAGTCCAGCTGGAGCCCTCCAACCCCCTGCTCCCTTAAAAGACTCCCTTTGACAACTGGCCAGTGGTTAGTTTGCCCTTGTGACCCTGGCACTGGCACTGGCAAGCAGTATTCATCTCCTTGCTTCCTCTCAGAGACCATGGCACTTGACCCACATTTTAAAGACCAGTAGTAATTGGCACCCGCTTAACATCCCACTAGTGGACAGAAAGACTCAATGAGGCTGGAACATCTGACTTCAATCTCGTTAATGAGATTGAAACTGATTCAAACGTATTCAAATCAGGTCCTTCCCTTTCTGGGCATCAACCTGATCACATGAATAGAAAGGGCCCAAGAAGATTGGGTTCAGAGATCCTGCCTGCACGAATCCCATTTTTTGACAATAGGAAAATAGCAGCCTAAGTATAGTAATTATATTTGAACTTTTACAACCCTGGAACATCTAGATAACAAGGACATCTTCTAGTTATTGACTACAGCTCAGCCTTCAACACCATTATTCCCATCAGACTCATCGCCAGACTCCATGGCCTGGAGCATGGCACCCCCCTTTGCAATTGGATCCTGAACTTCCTAACTCGCCAACCACAATCAATATGGATAGGCAACAACACCTCCTCTACGATCATCCTCAACACCAGTGTCTCACAAGGCTGTGTTTTTAGCCCCCTACTATACTTCTTATACACCTATGACTATGTGTCCAAATTCCCCTCCAATTCGATTTTCAAGTTTGATGACGACACCACCATAGTGGGTCGGATCTCAAACAATGATGAGACAGAATACAGGAATGAGATAGAGAATCTGGTGAACTGGTGTAGCAACAATAGTCTCTCCCTCAATATCAAGAAAATAAAGGAAGATTGTCATCGACTTCAGGAAGTATAAAGGAGAACATGCTCCTATCTACACCTACAGGGACGAAGTAGAAAGGGTTGACAGCTTCAAGCTTTTAGGTGTCCAGATCACCAACAACCTGTCCTTGTCCCCCCATGCCAACACTATAGTTAAGAAAGCTCATCAACGCCTCTATTTTCTCAGAACACTAAGGAAATTTGGCATGTCAGCTATGACTCTCACCAACTTTTACAGATGCACCATAGAAAGCATTCTTTCTGATTATATCACAGCTTACCCTGCTCTGCCCAAGACCGCAAGAAGCTAAAAAGGTCATGAATGTAGCTCAATCCATCACGCAAACCATCCATTGACTCTGTCTACACTTCCCACTGCCTTGGCAAAGCAGCCAGCACAATTAAGGACCCTAGGGACCCCAGACAGTCTCTCTTCCATCTTCTTCCATCAGGGAAAAAAATACAAAGTCTGAGGTCATGTACCAACTGACTCAAGAACAGCTTCTTCCCTGCTGCTGTCAAACTTTTGAACGGCCTTACTTTGCATTAAGTTGATCTTTTTCCACACTCTAGCTATGACTGTAACATGACATTGTGCACTCTCTCATTTACTTCTCTATGAACAGTATACTTTGTCTGTATAGCGAGTAGGAAACAATACTTTTCACTGTATGTTAATACATATGGCAATAATCAAACATTTTTATTAAAAGCTTTGCATTGCAAGTTACAATGCTACATGTGTAATACACTTGATATTTTTAATATGATATATCTCGACACTATTATTAGTGGATAAAAACATCATAAGGGGTGGCACAGTGGTTAGCACTGCTGCCTTACAGGGTGAGGAACCCAAGTTCAATTCCCAGCTTGGATCACTACCTGGATGGGGTTTGTACGTTTTCGTCACATCTGCGTGAGTTTCTTCCAGGTGCTCCAGTTTCCTCCCACAGTCTAAAGATGTGCAAGTTAGGTGCATTGGCCATGATAAATTGTCCATTAATGTCAGGGGGATTAGCAGGGTAAATATTTGGGGTTATGGGATAGGGCCTGGGTGGAATCATTATCAATGCAGGCTCAATGGGCCAAATGGCTTCCTCCTGCACTGCAGGGATTCTATGAAAAACAGTCTAAGAGTATTGAAAACGTAAACACAATTTGTTCAAACAGTTCCCTGCATTAGGAATATGGCTGCTAACACAAATCAAGCTAACACTTTAGCCATGTAGCTATACTGCCCCAAACTACTGGCATTTTCCCCGCAAGTTTATTGGACTTAGTACAATTCTAAATATGCTCATTTTCACTGATTTACTGAAATATGTTTACTTTTATGCTGGCAAGTATCATTGCAAGCGCAGAGACAAAAAAGGAGACAGTCCATATATTTTCTGCTAGGTTGGTGTCTTTAGTAATTTAAACTGCACTTGAATATAGCCTCCTATTCTATAATCATTTTTGAAATGTATCTGTTGATTTTAGAAAAAAATTCTGCTTCAATATCTTGCTTGCAGCATGGGATCATAGAAAATCCATACAGTATTTTCTTGCTCTAATTTACAATAAATTGATACAAGGACATTTGAGAATTGATCCACAAGCTGTTTCAAGTGAATTTCAATCTAGGATGCCAGTGTGGCATCATCAGCAAACAGCAACTCAACTGACTAGAATACAACACATTTTGGTCTTGGTGCTCAGTCTTGCAAAGTTGAACAGCTTGCCAGCAGCTCTGGCATGTGGGCAGATACCCTCATTTGAGTTACCGAAAGCATGCAACAGCAACAAGAAATATAAACCAAAGACAGTCAGTATACTAGGGGAATTTCACAGTAACTTCATTGCAGTGTTAATGTAAGCCTCATTTGTGACTAATAAATAAATAACTTTAAATAACAGGATTCACCACTTTTGGTTTCCCCAGCATGCTTGTCTCCTCTTTGCTCCATAAGCTTAGTTTAGTTCATTAAACTATTATCTCTGAATTAGAAGATTGTGAGCTAAAACCCCATTGTGAACTTTCTATTTTGTTTATATTAATGAATTAGATCCAGTCATTGGCAATACCTTAATTGCTTATTCCTAATTACGCTTGACAAGGTGATAGTGAGCTGCCCCTGAAGCACTGCAATTCAGTGCTGCTGGGAATGGACTTCCAGGACTTTGTACAAATGGCAATATTTTTCCAAGTCAGGATGGTGTGTGGCTTCAAGTGGAAATATAAGTGGTAACATTTACAAGTGCCTGCTGACATTGTGGGAGGCTAGGGAGGAAATTGCCCTAGCTGAGATATTTGAACCATCAGTAGTCACAGATAAGGTGCCTGAAGATTGGAGAGTGGCAAATGTTGTACCTTTGTTTAAAAGGAGCTGCAGGGAAAAGCCTGGAAACTACAGACCAGTGAGACTCACATCTGTGGTAGGTAAATTATTGGAAGGTATTTTGAGAGACGATCTACAGACATTTAGAGACGCAAGGACAGATTAGGGACAGTCAGCATGGCTTTGTGAGTGGAAAATCATGTCTCACAAATTTGATTGAGTTTTTTGAAGGGTAACCAAGAAGGTAGATGAGGGCAGTGCAGTTGATGTTGTCTACGTGGACTTTAGCAAGGCCTTTGACAAGGTACCGCATGATAGACTGTTCCATAAGGTTAAATCTCACAAGATCCAGAGTGAGGTATAAAAATGGATACAAAATTAGCTTCTTGACAGAAGCCATAGGGTGGTTGTAGAGAGTTGTTTTTCAGACTGGAGGCCTGTGACCAGCGGTGTGCCCCAGGGATCAGTGCTGGGTTCACTGTTATTTGACATTTATATTAATGATTTGAATGAGAATATAGGGGGCATGGTTCGTAAATTTTCAGATGACATTAAGATTGGTGGCATAGCGGACAGTGAAGAAAGTTATCTCCAATTGCAATGGGATCTTGATCAATTGGACCAGTGGGCTGACAAGTGGTAGATGGAGTTTAATTTAGACAATTGCGAGGTGATGCATTTGGCAAATTGAACCAGGGCAGGACTTATTCAGTTAATGGTAGGGTGTTGGGGAGAGTTACAGAACAGAGATCTAAGCATACAGGTTCATAGCTCCTTGAAAGTAGAGTCACAGGTGGACAGAGTGGTGAAGAAGACATTCGGCATGCTTGGTTTCATTGGTCAGACCATTGAGTACAAGAATTAGAATATTTTGTTGAAGTTGTACAAGACATTGGTAAGGCCACACTTGGAATACTGTGTACAATTCTGGTCACCCTATTATAAAAAGGATATTATTAAACTAGAAAGAATGCAGAAAAGATTTACTAGGATGCTACTAGGACTTGATGGATTGAGTTATAAGGAGAGACTGGATAGACTGGGACTTTTTTCTCTGGAGCGTAGGAGGCTGAAGGGTGATTTTCTGCAGGTCTATAAAATAATGAGGGGCACAGATCAGCTAGATAGTCAATATCTTTTCCCAAACGAAGGGGTGTCTAAAACTGGAGGGGATAGGTTTAAGGTGAGGGGGGAGAGACACAAAAGTGTCCAGAGGGGCAACTTTTTCACACAAAGGGTGGTGAGTGTCTGGAACAAGCTGCCAGAGGTAGTAGTAGAGGCGGATACAATTTTGTCTTTTAAAAAGCATTTAGATAGTTACTTGGGTACAATGGGTATAGAGGGATATGGGCCAAATGCGGGCAATTGGGGTTAACTTAGGGGTTTAAAAAAATTGGGCAGCATAGACAAGTTAGGCCGAAGGACCTGTTTCCATGCTGTAAACCTCTACTTGTTCTTTTTGTGGTAGAGGCATGTGTTTGAGCATATAATCATATACTTCAGTTGGGAATTGAAAGAATACTGCATGGTCAGAAGTACCAGCTTTCAGATAAGATATTAAACCAAGAGCCAAACTGTTAGATCAGACATATATAAAAGATCACATAATACGATTCTAAAAAGTGCAAGGAATACCAGCAGTCTCCTTTGTCCAAAATTCTTACCTCAACCAATCCACGTGGTCACTCTTAAGCTTGCAATATGCAATCCTAGCTACCGACATAACAATTATGACGGCACTTCCAAGTAATCCTAGGCTTGTAAAATTGTCAAAATTTAAATTTAGATGCTATATAAATGCAAATTTTCTTGATCCTTATTTTTCTTTTTCCTCTTTTCTGGCACTGATTGTCAGTTCAAACTCCTTGAAAGACCGGAGAATTGACCAAAAAGCTGTTTAAGTGAATTTCAATATAGGATGCCAGTGTGGTGTCATCAGCAGCTCACTGACTAGAACACAACGCATTTTGATCTTGGTGCACAGTCTGGCCAAGTTGAACAGCTTGCCAGCGGCTCTGGCATGCAGGCAGATACCCTCATTTGAGTTACCAAAAGCATACAACAGCAGCAAGAAAAAAAACCAAAGAGAGTCGGTATACTCACTGCATGCACACTCATCTAGTAATAAAGAACAAAGCAGAAAATTACAGCACAGGACCAGGCCCTTCAGCCTTCCAAATCTGTGCCAATCATGAAGCCCTAACTAAAAAAAAGTCTGCCCTTCTTCAGTCTGTATCCCTCTATTCTCTTCCTAGTCATGTACCAATCCAGATGCCTCTTAAGTGTTGCAGAAGTGCCTGTTTCCACCATCTCCTCTGGCAGCAGTATGGAACTTGTGATAAGGAGGTTTAAATCCAATCCCAACCTTACTGTAAATATTTAGAGCCAGAAAACCTCCTTCTGTGATAACTGTAAACTATCTCTTCTTAACACTGATTTATATTAATGTTAAACTCATTTACTGCTACAATTTGACATTGTTGTAATCAAATCAGGTGATCGTGGAAGGTGTGAAACTTTCAGGAGGAATCTGAAATTTATGCTTTTTACCAATATAAAACATGCTAAAAAAAGAGTTCCTACTTCACAACTGGAAAGCATTTCATTAACTAAAAAGTAGTTTGAGGCATCCTGAACTCATAAAAGATACAATATAAGCTCTTTCTTTTTACCCAATGTCCAAAACTAAAACAGCCAGACTAGGCAATAACAACAGGATCAGGCAAACAATCTTATCCAGTAATTTATTCATTTTGGTTATGTGGGGATGGGGTTACTCAGTAAATTGGTTATTCAGAGCCAATGGGAATCATAACTGTAATCTAATCTTAAACAAACATAAATACAAAAATAATCAGATGAATAAATCAGTTTTGAAATTATAAAATCAATTAAATGGAATACACCAAAACTAAAATTCATGTTTTGCATGAAATAAATTCAATGAAATAACACAAGGAGATCCATAAAAATGTGATAACGTAAGGACAAATATTTTGGACAGTCTTTTTTTTATTTTAATGTTCAATATTGCAAGATTGGGAGCAATTTTGACTTTTGCCTTTTGCCTAAAATGAGTGATTCTGGATCCGCTGCTCCTTTTACATCTATCTCAAAATCAGGAGAAAGGCATAACTGGAGGTGAGCCATGATCACCCATTTTACACTATTGCCAAAAATTAATTTCATTGAATCTTGGGATTTATTTGCGTATTTTGCCACAGTCCTGTTGCTATTGAAATTACAGTTAACACCAAAGTGTGTCAGAGCAAGTAAATTGAGTTATATTTTTTGTTTTAAATATCAAAATAAGCTACTGCAATTAGCATACTAAGGCTTAATCCTAATTGCCAACTTTCTTGAGATCATCCAGGATCCATAACGAAACCTGTATGGTGTTAATTGGAACCAACTGCTGCTATAGTGCTTATTAGGTTGGGTCAAAAGTTCAGAGTGGCTTCCTACTACTGTACAGATTCTATCAAATATAGATACTGGTATAGGCATGGATTCCCAATTATGCTGGAATCAGCCGTCCCCTCCAGGACCTCACCCTCCCCTCAGTTCTTGATTGTCCTCTGGGACTCTGATTCAGTGGCTGCTATAACCTCGGTGCCTTCATTAGTGCTATGAGAATACGATAAACCCTTTAACCTTTATGCCCACGAGTAAATGGGTTCTCCCAGACTCACCCAATCCCTTGGGGAGGTCCAGCGACCTGTAGTGTACTATAGCTCTCCTATCCTGGCTTGCCGGCATGTTACGAGACTACCCATCCAGGCAAAGTGGGGGGTGGATGTTAAGGATAGTGCAGCAGTCATGCTTCACACCAGGATTTTCCACCATCGCAGGAAAGGTTGCTGCTCAATGCCTTAACCCTGGAAAGACAACACCAGTGGCTGCACCAACAGGCCCACAACCATGGACACTTTTTTGCAATTACAAATGGACTTTATATGAATGCCCAAATGTATGGGATTCAGCTACATGCTTGTTATTGTATGTTTTCGCAATGGGTAGAAGCATACCCAACTAGAAGGAATGACGCTGTCACTGTAGCTAAGTTATTGTTACATGAAAATTACCAGGTTCGGGATTCCTGAGAAACTATCTAGTGACAATGGCCCCCAATTATGGGGAAAGTGATACAAAAATTTTTGAAAGCACTACGATGCAGATACCACCTTGCCTGGCCCTATCATCCCCAGTCCATGGGTGTGGTTCAAAGGCAAAACAGGATACTAAAGAATAAGCTGGCCAAATTGTGTGAGGAAACAGATTTGAAATGGCCTGAAACCCTACCCCTGGCCCTCATGGTCATGTGCTCCCATTCTAATTGTACCACCACTTTGACACCTTATGAGATTGAAATGGGACATCTTACCCATTTCCTCATCCCTCACTATTAATCAGATGAATGTCCACTCCATGGACAAAGGAATGATGGACTATCGCATAGTCCTAACTAACTCAAAAGTTTGCATTCCCAGGTCGAAGTTCAGAAGCAAGTTACCACTGATGGTTGCCATACCTGTCAACCAGAGACTTTGTCTTTGTGAAGACTTTTCGAAGAAAGCATTGCCTAGAATCTGGGAGGGAGGGGCCTTACCACATCCTACTGACAATTCACATAGCTGTGAAGGTGGAAGGGAACCTTTGTGGATACATGCTACCCACGTCAACAGGCACCCTTACAAGAAGGAACTTAAACAAGAACTTGATACTGTTTGAAATGCAGATTCTTTTATTATCATTGTTGTACTGCATGGATTAACAATTCTGTGATTCAAAGAATGCAGGTTGTTGCTTCACAGGGCAATCAGACCCAGTGTTGCGTCTGAATTTGTTTCCCTGCTAGCCCCGCCTCCGCAGAAATGCATTTCTTTTGCTCTCCTTTCAGACCGTGAGTGGTCTGCAGAAGCCAAGGTGATCCTTATCCAATGGGCACCTACCTGGAGGCAACAACCTATCTCTGTAGCCATTAAAGCAGTGGCATGGCTGTGTGGTAAGATAAATTATACCCATGAGGACATTCAAGCGGGTGATCTTCCATTGAGCTCCTTTGCTAATCTTACTGATTATGACTACTGGGAAGCCCTGTTTCGCTCCCACAATCTGTTAGGTCCCATGACATTCTTTTCGGATTGGACAAATAATGACCTCTTATACATCTCTCAGGACCACCCCACCCCCCGCCACTTCCAAGACTGAAGTCTGCTACACCAAGAGTGTAATTGCCAGTGGTCATACAAACTCACCCTCAATGGTCTCATCATCATCTGGCCTTCTGATGGCATCTATCCTAAGGGATCAGGGCTTTGTAACCATGGGGATCGGTTCAGGTATGCAGACCGGATAGCCCCGAGGGCTTTATGTCTTAGCCAGACTTATCGTATCCCTTGGTATGCCCAGAAGAACTCTCCCTATACCCAGTATTGGCTTACCTTTTGCCAAAACTCCACATTCTGGTTTCCGACCCTCATTCATAATGGCTTGTTCTGGCTTTGTGGGTATGGAGCATAGTAAGACCCTCCCCATCAATTGGGCCGGCACCTGCACTATAGGTCACATGATCCCTGAGGCCTTTGGGGTCAAGCACGTATTTATCCACTCCTTTCACAACCATCTAGGGTTTGTGAGGCATCAGGAAAGGTCAGTTCCAAACCCGCTGGTCACCCATCATACCGGCTTTCATCAGTTTGTCTGGGCTGTCCTCCCAGGTCTTGGGGTCTCAGAATTAGAAAAGGTTATTAGTATTACTGCTACCATGGAAGTAATTGAGAACAGTACCATGGATGCCATTCAGGGTTGGCAGTGGGAAATTCAGTCCCTTTCTAAGGTGGTGCTACAGAACCGCATGGCCCTCGAACTTTTATTAGTAGCGGAGGGGGGAGTGTGCATGGCTGTCAATGAGATATACTGTTTCTAAGTCAATGAGGATCATAGGATTGAGACAGATGTACATACCATTCAAGAGTAGGTGCATCTTTTCACTCAATTGCTCAGGAAAAGCCCTTTGACTGATGGGGCTGACTCCCTAACCTTGGCGTGTGGTTTGGAGATTTTTAAAACTCTTCTCAAGTACCTTATTAGGCCTATCCTTGCTCATAATTATTCAGCTTGTCTCTTTCTGTATCTGTTCTATCTGCCACCCTTGTGATTTTGTCCGCAGCCCAGCTCTCCATCTCCTTCAGGTCCTCCCAGTCTACGAACCGACCAAGGAAGAATTTAGAAAGCTGATGTGCATAGTCTAGAGATTTATGGAGGACCTATAAGGTTGTCCTTAAAGGACAAAAAGGGAAGTGTGGAAGGTATATTTGTTCAGATTGACATTTCATAGTATGGAAGTGTTCAAATTGAAGTCTCACGCCTTGTCGCATAGTCTTGGAAAATGCTTATCAGCTTACAGACCTTCAAAAGGGGCTAGTGTCTACGACTCAGCATGAACATGCTAACCTTCACCTGCAGAGGCCCCATAACATTCTGTCTTTTGGCCTTAACCGCAGAATGAGCAAGATCAGATTTTTCCATAACAAATACCAATGACAAGATATGGAGATATGCTATGCAAATGAAGGATTAGCAGAAGTCATTTTTGCATTGAATGAGAAAGGGCGAAAAGCCAGGATTTAATTGGCGAGTATGAATGCAAATGAAGGATAAGAAAAATTGTTCATTTCTGAATTCCTATAATTGCCAAGTTTTTTTTTTGTAACTTCAGAAACACTTGCAGGATAACTGTAAGATGGTTTCTCTTTGTGCACAAGTCATTAAAGGCCTAGCATTGAATTATGCATGATGTGTCTGGCGCTGTTTGGAGTCAAATCGTCTAAGAGTGCCTAAGGTTGCTGGTACCCAGGATCTGATTTCCGCTGTCATTTACCAATGGCCAAATTGGAGATATTTAATCTAAGGAGCGTTACTGCTTCCTGAAACAAAGAGTCCAGGTAACCCTCTCCCTCCCAGATCTGCTGCAATGTGTGAAACTTGGACTCCAGTTCAGCAAGTCTGAGCTGGAGTTCCTTGAGCTGTCTGCAGGCATGGTCACAGCTCCTCGCAATGGGATCTACCAGTTCCCATACATTGCCTGTCCAACCATCTCTACTTAGTTACGTTTTAAATTTAGTGCTGATTTGCTACAAACCACTCAGATCACAGCTTTCCCGATGTTTACTTTCAGATTATATCCAATTCTCTATGGCTCTTCTTTCCTGCTCCCTGTTACTACCGAACATAACCTTTACAAACTATAAACCACAGAAACTATTGCTGAGACTAAAAGTGATAAAATTATTAGCCGACCTTTCTATTTATCAATCAGCTCTTTCACTTGTGTTCTCTACCACTACTACCTCTTCATAGTGCCCTTTTTTTGGTTAGAGCAGGAGAGAAACACTAATGTAATGTTTCAGGCTTAAGTACTCCTTGACATCAGATCTTCCGCTTCCCAATTCTCTGTAGATGTTGCTGCACCTACTTCTCCCAGAATGCTCCAGTGAAATCCCTTTGCCACCTCTATCGGATGCTCTTCCTCCCGTTTATCACCGGAGGGGTTCTTCCACTTTTCAGTAAATGTTGGCTGCCAGCCTTATCTCATAATTCCTCTTCATTTCTCTAATATGCTTTTTCACCTCCCGTACGAACCTTCTGTATTCCTCTTGGCTCTCAATTGTATTTTCTACCTGACTTCTGCATAAGCACATTTTTTCTTCTTTATCTTAATTTCTACCTAATTTTTGACCCAGAGAGCAGTGGATTTGGTTGTTCTACTTCTCCCTTTTGAGAGAATATTTGCTATTGAATTTTTAAGTTTTTATTTATTAGTCACCAGTAAGGCTTACTTTAACACTGTAAATGAAGTTACTGTGAAATTCCCCTAGCTGCTACACTCCGTCACCTGTTCGGCTTAATGAACTTAACCAGCGCATCTTTCAAACTGTGGGAGAAAACTGGATCACCGGGAGGAAACCCATGCAGACACTGGGAGAACGTGCAAACTCCACACGTGATCCAAGCTGGGAATCAAACCCCGGTCCCTAGCACAGCAGTGCTAATCATTGTGCCACCCTGCAGCCCTTTCCCTTTGAAACTCAGTCAAGCATAATGATATCCCATTTTACAACAATATAAACAAACCCACCAGAGCTTACTACAATAGAGCCCTTAGAGTTGATTGAATAGATGGCTAGCCATCTGTTCACCTTTTTCAAAGACTCAATAAATTTCAAGAACCCAATCAAACTCTTCAGTTTCTTTCAAGGGAGGCACCACAGTGGTTAGCACTGTGATTCAGTGCAGAGTCTGCAAATTCTTCCCGTGTCTCTGAGAGTTTCCTCCGGGTGCTCCGGTTTTCTCCCACAGTCTGAAAAATGTGCTAGTTAGGTTCTTTGACTCGAACAGGCAACAGAGTGTGGCGGCTAGGGGAATTTCATTGCAGTGTTAATATAAGCCTACTTGTGCTACCAATAAATAAACTTAAAAAGTTAGATGTTTGAAGTTCAAATTAATTTTTAAAAAAATCATAGCACATGGTCCAAATGACACATTAATATCTGATTTTCAATACTATTCAATGCATGAAAACCCTTTATCCATTGAATAAAGTGATCTAATGCATCTGAATGTTTGCACATTGTTGGTCAATCTAATGTTTATTTATCTTTAAAGGATAGAGACCTATAATCAATCACTGCCTCAAAAACATACAACATATATGGTATCCAATTATGATCTTTTCAAACGTACCTGTAAAAAGATTCCTGACTCCACGACAGACTTCCCTCAAGTTTCACGAACTGATTGACTTGGCATGTTTCAAACAAGCTTCAGGAACCCAGTTGCCCTGCCAAATATCTCAAACTCAGCGAAATTCAAAGTTGAGGCAAGCATTTAAAAAGCATCACTTTAAGCACATGTCAGTTGCAACCTGCCATGTTTTCCATGCCAAATCAAATTGGCACTGTTGTGGATTGCCTGGGAAATTTAAATGCATGTTTTCTCCTCCACGCCCCTTCATTTTTGGCTTCCTAATGCCAGCTTGCCCAGAGTTAGGATGACAAAATCTGGCTCTGCATGTCTGTTATTGTGCACATTCTTATTTCCTGAGACTCCTGCTTTGAAAACCAAATTACAGTTTGAGAGTTCAATCCCAACTTAGAGAATGGTGCCCTTTATCAAATCTGTCACATGAATTAGGCCAATCAGGACCATGTTACCTGACAATTCGTGGATCTCTGCCATCTGTCTCAGGTACAGGAAAATATTTGCTATTCTTCTGATGAAAGCTCTGGAAATCCTCCTTGTCCTCTTGTGCCCAGAAGGCAAGGGGGAATGACAGTGCCTCAAAATTAATCTACCAAATGAAAGCCACAAAGTGGAAATTTTAACTAAATGTATACATTCTGATCCAAATATGATGCAGCTTTAAACTGTGCAGAAAGCTAAATCATGTGGCTATACATTGGCAGGCTTAACATCTGCTCCAGCAATATTTTGGTATACCTGGATATGGTAAATTAGTGCAACTGCCCAAGACAGTACACAACACCTAGATAAAGGTGCATAAACACATTTTGCCCCTCAATTTAGATCAAATACGAAGCCTGGTAAAGCTGCAAGAACGAGTACAGGAATCAAACTCCTAATTTTCTGCCCCCACTGTACATTGATTTGATTTATTATCACACATATTGAGATACAGTAAAAAGTATTGTTCTTACATACCATACAGCCAAAAACATGTCATTCATAGAATACATAGGGGAGAAGGAACGGAGAAGATGCAGAATATAGTGTTGCAGTTACAGATAAGGCAAAGAGAAAGATCAATATATGGTAGGTCTATTCAAAAATCTGATGACAGCAGGGAAGTAGCTGTTCTTGAGTTGGTTGGTATACGTTCTTCAACTTTTATATCTTTTTCCTAATGGAAGAAGATGGAAGAGAGTATATCCAGGGTGTGTGGAGTACACGATTATGCTGGCTTCTTACCCGGGACAGCGGGAAGTATAGACGGAATCAATGAATGGGAAGTTGGCTTGCATGGTGGACTGGGCTACATTCACAACCCTTTGTAGTTTCGTGCTGTCTTGGTCAGAGCAGAAACAAGCTATGATACATCCAGAAAAGATGTTTTCTTTGGTGCATCTGTAAAAATTGGAGAAAGTTGCAGCAGGAATGTTGAATTTTCTTAGCCTTCAGAGAAAGTAGACGCATTCATGCGATTTCTTAACTATAGTGATGGTGTGGAGGGACCAGAACAGGTTGTTGGTGATCTGGACACCGAGAAACTTGAAGCTGTTACCATTTCCACGTCATTACCATTGATGTAGACATGGGCATGTCCTCTACTACTTTTCCTGAAGTCGATGACATCAAAGGAGGTTACTGCCATTGCACCATTTCACCAGATTCTTTATCTCTTTTCTGTTCTCCATCTCGTCAATGTTTGAGATCTGACTGAATATGGTGGTGTCATCAGCAAACCTTAAAATGGAGTTGGAGCCGAATTTTGCCATGCAGTCATTGTATATGAGGACTCGGGGGGATAAGGGGGATGAGGACTCGGCCTCGCAGAGCACCAGTGTTGAAGATGGAGTAAGTGTCGTTACCTATTCTTACTGATTGTGGTCTGTGGGTTTGGAAGTCTAGGATCCAGTTGCAGAGAAAAGAGCCAAGTCCTCAGCCACAGAGTTTGGAGATAAGTTTGGTTGGGACAATGGTGTTGATACACAGAATGTGCCTGCACAATCTACATTGTTAACTACAAGCTGATAATTGTACTATTTATCAATTCAAGATCAACCTTTTTGAGTTTAGGGGAAATCTGTCAGGACTACATAAAGAAATCATGCATTTCTAACCTACAGTTTTCTAGTCAATAATTTTAATGCATTGAGGGTAATCACCCCTGAAATTCTACTTGTTCTTACCTTTTGCTGTTTCTTCTGTTGCTTCAACTTGATTCTATTTCTATGACAAAATAATGCATACAAAATCACAGCGAGTGCTGATACATAAATCTTTTTAGCCATGAGAAAAAACTCTCCCCCCACCCCCTGAAATGTAAGTGCTTCCATTCCTATAATTAATAACATTTTGACAGAAATACTACATTACCAACATATTCCTTGAGGCTGATTGTTTGATGCTCTTGTAGTGTATTACTGAGCAGAGCAGCTAAGAGATATCCCAAATTTAAACTATAGTCTGGGACAACTAACTTTTAAAAATATTTCTTTGCAGAATGTGGGCATTGCTGACTAGCCAGTAATTATTGCCCTTCACTAAAACCCTTAAGAAGGTGGTCGTGAGCTGTTTTGAACTATTGTCATCCCTGTAATGTAGGTGTAACCACAGTGCTATGATGGAAGAAATTCCAGGATTTTGATCCAGCAACAGTGAAGGAATGGTGATATATTTCAGTCAGGATGGTGAGTGACTTGGAGGGGAAATTCCAGATGATGTTCTCATGTATCTGCTGCCCTTGTTCTTATTTAGATGGTAGTGATTGTGGTTTGAAGGTGCTGCCTAAGAATTCGTGGCAAGTTTCAATGCATTTTGGAGATCGGACATACTGCTGTCACTATTTGTCGATGGAGGGAGTCAGTGTTTGTGGGAGAGGTGCCAATCAAGTGAGTTGTTTTGTCTTGGATGGTGTCAAGCTTCTTGAATGTTGTTGGAAGTGCATTCATCCAGGCAAGTGATCAGTCGTCATCATAAGCCTGACTTGTGACGAGTAGATGTTCAACAGGCTGTGGAGAATCAGGAATTGAGTTACAGAGGGTTCCTAGCCTCTGACCTGCTCTTGCAGCCACAGTATTTATATGGCAAATCCAGCTCAGTTTCTGGTCAATGGTAACCCTTACAGATCATGGGGGAATTCAGTGAGGAGAATATCAAGGGGTGATGGTTAGACTCTCTCATTGGAGATGGTCATTGCCTGATACTTATGTGGTGTGAATGTTATTTGACACTTGTCTGCATATTGCTGCATTTGCACATGGGGGATGGGTGGGGGGGGGGGGGGGGGGGGGCGAGGAGGAGGGAGTGTTGCGAATGTTGCTGAATATTGTGCAATCACCCGCAAATATCCCCACTTCTGACCTTATAATAGAAGGAAAATCATTAATGAAGCAGCTGAAGTGTGTAGAATGTACTTCATGATCTGAGGAAGTCACAAAACAATTTACAGCTGATGAAGTGTTGTCACTGATGGTAAATAGGAAACATTGCGACCAAATTGCATCCAGCAAAATCCAAAACAGCAATGAAATAATGACTAAATGTTTCTAATGTTGGTTGAGGGAACTTGGTTCGATTCCTGGCTTGGGTCACTGTCTGTTGGAGTTTGCACAGTATTCGCCTCGTGTCTGCGTGGGTTTCCTCCGGGTACTCCAGTTTCCTCCCACAGTCCAAAAATGTGCTGGTTAGGTTGATTGGCCATGCAGAGAAATTGTCCCTTAGTGTCCTGGGATGCGTAGCTTAGAGGGATTAGTGGGTATAATATGTAGGGATATGGGGGTAGGGCCTGAGTGGGATTGTGTTCGGTGCAGACTCGATGGGCCGAAGGGCCTCTTTCTGCACTGTAGGGTTCTATGATTCTAAAGGAATGCATATTGGCCACAACACTGGAGGGAACTTCCCAGGTCTTTTTTTGAAATAAGAGTATAGGATCTTTTATGTGTACCTGAAAGGGAAGAAGGGAAGGCAGGATTTGGATTTAACAAATTATCTGAATTACAGCACACCTGACTGCATAGTTCTCTCTCAATATTGCATATAAAGTAACAAAAACAGAAAATGCTGGAAAATCTCAGCAAGTCAGAGCATTCATGAGAAGGATCATCCAGACTCAAAAACATTAACTCTACTCTCTCTCCTCAGATGCTGTCTGACCTGCTGAGATTTGCTAGCATTGTCTGTTTTTATCTTCAGATGCCAGCATCTGTAGTTATTGGCTTTTAACTGCATTTAAAGTGTCAGCTTAGATTGTGTCCAAGTCTCTGGAATAGGGATCTAACAACAATAAAATAGGTATCATTAATAATTTGTTGTTATGTTCTTGCAAGTTCACTTTACTTAAAATTCCCATTACTTTTTTGTAACAAAGATGAGATCCATTATCCCAAACCTTCAACCAATTGAAATATGGAAGAATGAGTGAACTGTACAAAATGTATAACGGCTACTCATCCAATATATATTTGGTTTTGTGCATAATTGCAATACTCTGAATTGTTTTAGTATAATTTGTGGTTTTGCACAAAATTTATGTCCATTAAAACACCCAAAAATTATTTACATATATTCTTTCAATATTGACATTATATTAACCTGGGTATTTATTTTGTCATCAAATATCTAGATCTTCTGGAAGGTTGCATTTAAACTTACACTATTAAATGAAGAAATGATACAGTGGGGGCAATTTTTCCCAAAGAATTTGTGGGAAAACTGGAGTAATTCATGCTGGTTTCTAGTGGAAGTTCAGACTAAAATCTCCCACACTGCGCAATGCAGAGGTCATCATCGTGAATATCATTAGATGTCAGGGGGCAGGGCCTATTCAAATTGGACAGGCTGAAATCAGCGAGCCTCTGCGCATGCACAGTGGCCTGAAGTGTCAGCCTCTGGTGTCAGCCAAAGGTCAGTCTTTGCTGGCCACTTTGCGACCTCGGCAGTGCTCCGCCTTCCATGGCTTGAGCTTGTGGTCCCCCGTCCAGATCTCCAGCAACATCCCCCAACCGCGACAATCCCCTAATTCCCCTCCTCCCCACCCCCAAGACTGACCACCCACCTTGACTGCCAGCCTCCCGCCAGCCCTCATTGATCCCACGTACAGTGGCAGCAGGACCCCAACGATCAACCAATAGGCCCCACCCCATGCCAGCTTGGCAGTGCTAAGGTGCCCCGGTCATGGATACTTTGCGCCCCTTCATTCTAGTGTGGACAGGCTGGAGTGGGCAATGCTATAGGGGCTTGAAGAATTCAGTCCTTGACCCGTTAATAGCATTTAAATAGTAGGTAAAATACTATTTAAATACTAATGCCGCTTCCCAGCCAATTTCCGGCACTGTGCAAACGCCGCTGGAAATCGAGGCCAGGAGACGTAAGCGCAGTGCGAATTCTCACGGGAATTCTGCGAATTAGCCGACAGACGATTCTCCTAGCCCGCTGTACTAAAAAAATTAGTGTAGCGGGATGGGATAATCACCCCAACATTTTTCAAACTCAATCATTAAATTAAATTATTCATCAGTATAACAGTTACAATTATACTGCCAGCTTTACCCCCATTCCCCTCTCACCAGCCCCTCCTTTCTTTCCTCGTCAACCTTTACCTCCTTCGACCAATCCCTCATCTCCTTTTCCCTCTATCCCCTCTTCTCATCCGATCCTCCCTCCACGTTTCACCCTCTGCACGCTCCCCATTCTTTTCACCTTATTTCCCCTTTCCTTCTTCCCCATTTCTTCCTTCCCAGGCCATTTCCTTCCCTTTTTCCTACCCACTTATGCCACATTCCATTTCATCTCCCCCCCGCCCCCACTTACCACCATCCCCTGAACCCCTCCTTCTTTAGTACTCCTCCCTACTTTCATCCCTCCCATTTTCTGCTTCGTCTCCCCCCCCCCCCCGCCATTGCCCTTCCCAAGCTCCCTCATTTCCCCCCCCCCCACCCATTTTCACTCCCAACATCCTTTTCTCCTTCCCCACCTTTCACTCTTTTCTCCTACACTCCCCACTCTTTCCCCTTCACCACCTCCTCACATCTCATCTCCCACCACCTCCAAATTTCGTTCTTCCTCCAACCCCTCATTTCTTTCCCCTTTCTCATCCTCCCATTACCCCTGATAAGTCCGTGCTTCCCCAAAACCCCTCGACTTCCCACCCTCAGTTTTTAATCTCCCTCTCTTCCCCCATTCACCACAGGGAATGACAGGTGGAGGGGAAATGAACACAAAATGAAAAACATTTAAAATAATATTTGTCAGATAGGATTTTATCATTAATTCAGAAAGTGAGAAAAAAAGCCAAATGCTGGAGAACTGAATGAAAAAGAAAATGTTGGAAAACACTCAAGTTCCTGCAGCAGCTGAGGAAAGTCATCTATCTAAAACATTGACTATTTCTTATCCAGTACTTAAGGGAGAGTTGCTGGACCAGAGGTCCATCTTTTACATACGATTTTAAACCGTTTGTCCTCAAATGGATTTAGGTCGCTGTTTAAAACTAGAAAGAGATTTTTCCTGGTTTCCTGCCGAATCCCTCAATCAAAAAGACGACAAAAGATGTCCCCCCCCCCCCCCCCCATATCCTTAATTCACTTTCTCGTTCCCACCCCCTTCCCTCAATTTCCTTCCGCTACCACATTCTCCCTTACTGCACTCCCACCAATTCTCATTCCCAGTCCCCACTTCCTCCAAACTTTACTCATAGTTCACTGCCGCCCCATCCCCCCAATTTCCCTCTGCCCGTTCCACTTCTCCCGCAATCCCTCTACTCCGGGAACTCACCTAACTCCCCCGACCCAGTTCATAGCTGCAGCTTCCCCTTCCTGCTCTTCCTGCCCCGGCGGGATCTTTCCCGGTCTCAGGATGGCGCGCGCGGGACCGGCGACCGTTAGAGGCGCGAGGAGGGAGCTCGAGACCCAACGGCCTTCCCCCCGCACCTAATAACCCACCCATAAATAATCAAACTCCAATAATCCCCCCCACACAGTTAATCAAACCCCAATAAACCCCCCTACAGGTAATCAAACCCCAATAACCCTCACCCCCCACCCACAGGTAATCAAACTCCAATAATCCCCCCCACACAGTTAATCAAACCCCAATAAACCCCCCTACAGGTAATCAAACCCCAATAACCCTCACCCCCCACCCACAGTTAATCAAACCCCAATAACCCTCATTCCCCCACCACTCACAGGTAATCAAACCCCAATAACCCTCACCCCCCACCCACAGGTAATCAAACTCCAATAATCCCCCCCACACAGTGAATCAAACCCCAATAAACCTCCCCCCACTCACAGGTAATCAAACCACAATAAAGCTCCCCCACTCACGAGTAATCAAACCCCAATAGCCCTTGCCCCCCCCCCAATTTGCTAATCAAACCCCAATAACCCTTGCCCCCCCCCATTGGTAATCAAACCCAATAACCCTTGCCTCCCCCACCTACAGGTAATCAAATCCCAATAATCTCCCCTCACCCCCACAGTTAATCAAACCCCAATAACCCTCTTCCCCCCCCCCCCACTACTCACAGGTAATCAAACCCCAATAATCTTACTCTCACCCCCACAGTTAATCAAACCTCAATAACCCTCACCCCCCCACCCCCATTTAATCAAATCCCAATAATCCTCCCCCCTACCGACAGGTAATCAAACCCCAATAATTCCCTCCCTCCATGATCAAAACACCAATACCCCTCCCTCACAGATGATCAAATCCCAACTCCACCCCCCCCAGATGTTCAAACCCAATAACACCCCTTCCCCCCACCCCTCCTGCCAGTAATTAAATGCCAATATCCCACCACACATATTCAAACTCTGATAATCCCCACAGATAACAAAACCCACCACCCCACAGTTAATCAAATCCCAATAAAACCCTCTATCCCACAGATAATCAAACTTCAATAAATGCTGACCTAGCCAATGACACCTACAACCCATAAAAAAAATTAAAAAATGACTTGCTTAAATTATATTTTAAAATTTTCCCAGTTTTATAAAAGGTCACAAACCAGAAATGCTAACTGCTTCTTTCTCCACAGATCTGTTTGACCGGCTCAATATTTCAGTTAAGGAAATGTAACAACACCTAGCAGTATGTGAAAATAAGGAACGAAACACACAACTGTCATCGTGGAACAGGAAAAGAAATAAAACTGAACACTAAAACAGGCAAGAAAGTAAAATCCAACTATCCTCACCGATAAACGTTAATAATTTGATACATTTCTCACCAGAATATGTAAAGAAATACAACTGAATACCCCCCATTGTAGGGCAGATGAAAGAATCAGTGTAAGTACCTTCCACTTTCAGGGAGGCAAGAAAGTGAATACCACACCACTGTTGGGGAGAGAAGGAGTATGCTCTGAACACCCGTCACTATGACACATGTAAGGAAATGTGTCATGCCCAGTGTAAGCATGAAGATATTGCAAATTGTAAAGCTGTATTTTTAAAAGTGGACACAAAAGTTTTTAAGATGGCGGCAGCATATCACGTGACTTTGGCAACATCAGTTCCATAAACACCTGAAACTCAAGCAAATATCTTAGTAAATTCTGAACCATCACAGCCACACAAATCATTTGGTAAGGTTGGACCATGAGCAAACAGAATTAGAATATATCAATTGATTCTTCTTTATGCTTCACCATAGACAGAAGACATGGAAACCAAACGGGTGTTAACTGAAATGAAGCAGATCTCATCAAATTCTCATTGTATCGGTTCCTCATCCCAAACACAAAGACCTGAGTTATCTGATCCTCTTAGGGTTTGAAAAGCCACAATACATGATATTTATTGGCCTAACACACTGTTTTATTTGGAAATGGACTGCAACAGCTCATATGGCCAAGGCAACCATGTGTGTTACCTGCTTTTAAAATAACAGCAGAAGAAGATGTTTTGAGAAAGAAACACTATGTCAGATCCATCTGAAAGACCATCAAACCAGGTACAAGACAATACATGGCTGAGGTAGTAAATATTTGTATCTTGTGTTATAACCACGTAAGAAGGGATTATGAACAGCTCCCCTATTACTCCAGGTTTGACCATAACCCTCTATTTTTGTGAATTTAGAGAGGGTGTGCTTTGTCAATGCTACAGGAGCTCCACAATCTACTCTTCATAATACAGAATTAGACAGACACCTCGTCTCAGTTTAAACAAACAGCAAGATAAATTTATTGAAACAAATAATTCAGGAAGGTCAACTTGAAAGGAATGGTGTTTATTGTTAAACACAAAATAAAAGCACTATATATATACACACATCCCAACTTTCTTTTATTTTTAAACAAAATACATTATAAATTACAATCTATCTTATCGACCTCTTCAAAATAGGTGCTACAGAAATATGGTTTAGAATTAAGTACAGACTGGCAGAATTGGCTCAATTCTTTATCAGTAAAGTTGAGAAGGTGGTCAATTCCCCATTTACAACAGTTCTCACAACTGTATTGAACAAACTGCCAGTCAATCTTGACACAAAACCATGGCAACCCCATTAACTTGGTGGGTAGCCAGCACCAACCTCTTTTCCACAAAGATTGATAACCAAAATGTTTTTACATAATGATAAATTATTAAAACAACAAGCTGATATAATCACAATGTCAACAGTAAATATACCTCATACAATAAAAGCAGTTCATATTATTGTATGTTAATTGTATGAACTGGTGAACTGTAATGTATGGATTTACTGACAATCAATAGGATTTACTATTACGCTTTACTATTTCTACTCCTTAATACAGCAGCAAACAACCTCCCTTCCAATGAAAATGGAGTCCATTGAAAGTCAAGTTATTTGTCTCCTTCCAGAGTTTTGTCTTCCAAATGGGATGGATAGGATAGAGGTGGAAAGAAGACAGTAGGACTAGGGGGCACAGCCTCAAGATAAAGGGGGGGCAGTTCAGAACGGAGTTGAGGAGGAACTTCTTCACTCAAAGGGTGGTGAATCTCTGGAATTCTCTGCCCGTTGAAGTGGTGGAGGCTGCCTCGCTAAATATTTTTAAGAAGCGGGTTGATGGGTTTTTGATAAGAGAGGGGATTAAGGGTTATGGGGAGAGGGCGGGAAAGTGGAACTGAGCCACGACAGATCAGCCATGATCTTATTGAATGGCGGGGCAGGCTCGAAGGGCCAGATGGCCTACTCCTGCTCCTATTTCTTATGTTCTTATGTTCTTATGTTCAAGGTTATGCTGTCCAGAGTGTCATCTTCTAGGACACACAAGTCCGAACCAGAACAACAGTTTTAAGACAAGTCACAAATTTCTTGTGTTAAGGCAATTCATCCAATACATTATAAATTGCAATCCAAATATACTATAATTTCAATCCACTTTATCAGTCTCTTCAAAGTAGATACTACTAAACATGAAAAAGTATTGACAGGTTGGCAGAACTGGCCAGTTTCTTTATCAATGAAATTGAGACGGTGGCCAATTCCCCATTAATTGTCACTTGTATTAAACAAAGAGCCATAATCAATCTTGATTTAAAACCATAGCAACCCCATTAACGTGGTAGACTGCCAGCACCAGCCTCTTTTCTGCAAATGTAATAGCTTCAATGTTTTTACACATTGATAAATAATTAAAACAGCAAGCTGATGTAATCACAATGTCAACAGCAAATACAATGAAAACAGTTCATGTTCTTGTATGTTAATTAAATCAGAGTTTCACATTCCGGGCATTCATTGGCCAAGGTATCACCTTCTCAGACACACAAGTCTGAACTGGAACAACAGGTCTCACATAATCCCAAGCAGGACAACAGTTCTGCAGACCCTTCCCAGTGTCTGCTTTATAAAGGCTCAATGATGGGTTCCACCTGGACAGGCATTTTTGCCTGCTACCAAGGGAACTCATATTCAACAAGTCACAGGGAGATCAGTTAGAGATTCCCCATTGAACACATGGTGGTTGTCACAGAAACTACTTACCAATCTTTTTGGCAAAACTATTTACCAAATTTAAGAATACTAGGTAAATTGTAACCATCATTTATGCAACACTTACATTTGCTGGGCCCGCACGCACAGTAGTACAGATAGTGAAATAAATGGATTGGCACAATGATGTTTTACACTTCCTGAAGATGATAAAGAAGTATACTGTTTGTTCTCCTTTGGCTTGTCTCAATGTGATGATTCCACATTGTGGCAGTTTAGTTCAGTTATCTTCCTGGATGTAGTTATATGGAACAGGTTCCCAATAGATTTCAGTTTGCGTTAGATTTCTCTTGTCTGGATAGTTACTTTGCAAATCTGGGTGCAATACATGAGAAAAAGAGAGACAGCTTCTTTGCGGACTTTTGGTGCTGGCTTGGTAAAGTCCTGCTGGTTATACGTTCCAGAGAAATTTCATGAATCCATGTCTGCTGCCATCATTGCTTTTAATACAGGTGTCTTGAGGAGTGTACACATCACAGAGTAGGAGGTGCTAGAAGTCTTAAAGCGCATCAAGGTAAATAAATCTGCGGGACCTGATGAGGTATATCCCAGGATGTTGTGGGAGGCGAGGGAGGAAAATGCAGCCAAGATATTTGAATTATCGATAGTCACGGGTGAAGTGCCAGAAGATTAAAGAGTGCAAATGTTGTGCCTTTGTTTAAAAAGGGACTGCAGGGAAAAGCCTGGGAACTACAGGCAGTTAGCCTCACATCTGTGGTGAATAAATTGTTGAAAGGTATTTTGAGAGACAGGATCTACAGGCATTTAGAGATGCAAGGACTGATTAGGGACAGTCAGCATGGCTTTGAGAGTGGAAAATCATGTCTCACAAATTTAATTGAGTTTTTTGAAGGGGTCACCAAGAAGGTAAATGAAGGCAGTGCAGTTGATGTTGTCTACACGGACTTTAGCAAGGCCTTTGACAAGGTACCGCATGGTAGGTTGTTGCATAAAGTTGAATCCCACGGAATCCAGGGTGAGGTGTCTAAATGGATACAAAATTGGCTTCTTGACAGAAACCAGAGGGTGGTCGTAGAGAGTTCTTTTTCAAACTGCAGGCCTGTGACCAGTGCTGTGCTTCAGGGATTACTGCAGGGCCCACTGTAATTTGTCATTTATATTAGTGATTTGGATGAGAATATTGGGGGCATGGTTATTAAGTTTGCAGATGACACCAAGATTGGTGGCATGGTGACAGTGAGGAAGGTTATGTCCAATTGCAGCGAGATCTTGATCAATTGGGCCAGTGGGCTGACGAATGGCAGATGGAGTTTAATTTAGTCAAATGTGAGGTAATGCATTTTGGTAGATTGAACCAGGGCAGGACTTATTCAGTTAATGGTAGGGTGTTGGGGAGAGTTACAGAACAAAGAGATCTAGGGGTGCATATTCATAACGCCTTGAACGTAGAGTCACAGGTGGACAGAGTGGTGAAGAAGGCATTTGGCATGCTTGCTTTCATCAGTCAGAACATTGAATACATTGAATACAGAAGGTGGGACATCTTGTTGAAGTTGTACAAGACATTGGTAAGGCCACACTTGGAATATCGTGTGCAATTCTGGTCACGCTATTATAGAAAGGATATTATTAAACTAGAAAGAGTGCAGAAAAGATTTACTCGGATGCTACCAGGACTTGATGGATTGAATTATGAGGAGAGGTTGAATAGACTGGGACTTTTTCCTCTGGAGCGTAGGAGGCTGAGGGGTGATCTTATAGAGGTCTATAAAATGATGAGGGGCATAGATAAGGTAGATAGTCAATATATTTTCCCAAAGGTAGGGGAGTCTAAAACTAGAAAGCATAGGTTTAAGGTGAGAGGGAGAGATAGAAAAGTGTCCAGAGGGGCAATCTTTTTCACACAGAGGGTGGTGAGTGTCTGGAACAAGCTGCCAGAGGTAGTAGTGGAGTGGGTCCAATTTTATCTTTTAAAAAGCATTTAGACAGTTACATGGATAAAATGGGTATAGAGGGATATGGGCCAAATATAGGCAATTGGGATTAGTTTAGGATTTTTTTTAAAAAAGATTTTTTAAAAAAAGGCAGCTTGGACAAGTTGGGCCGAAGAGCCCGTTTCCATGCTGTAAACCTCTATGAGGTAATTGCATTTTGATGTCTCATCTCAGAAACTTCTGAAAAGTTTCAGGATAGAATAAGCCAACAGATGGCAGGGATTTTCCTACTCTCCAGCAGTTTGGGTGAATGTTCCTTTTCATCCCATTTGAGGGAATGTTGTAGTTGACTGGCATTCCTCCATTGCCTTAATCAGATTACAGTTTTTTTTTAAATGCAGCCAGAAAAAGAATTAGATAGAGTATCCTTTTATTTTTTTGAAAAAGAGCACATACTCATTACATTTGAAAATAAGTGAAGAACTCTTCCCTTAATTCAAACTCACCTGAAAGCTGGCCCTCTGGCAGGTAATACAATCATAAGAACATAAGAAATAGGAGCAGGGGTAGGCCATCTAGCCTTTCGAGCCTGCCCCGCCATTCAATAAGATCTTGGCTGATCTGCAGTGGATCAGTTCCACTTTCCCGCTTTCTCCCCATAACCCTTAATTCCTTTGTCTATCAGAAATCTATCTACCCGTGTCTTAAATATATTCAACAAGGTAGTCTCCACCACTTCAATGGGCAGAGAATTCCAGAGATTCACCACCCTTTGAGTGAAGAAGTTCCTTCTCAACCCCATTCTAAACTGCCCCCCCCCCCCCGTTATTTTGAGGCTGTGCCCTCTAGTTCTGTTTTCCTTTCTAAGCAGAAAGAATGTCTCTACCTCTACCCTATCTAGCCCCTTCATTATCTTGTAACTCTCTAAAAGATCCTCCCTCAGCCTTCTAAACTCTAATGAGTACAGGCCCAGTCTATTTAATCTCTCCTCATAAGCTAACTCCCTCATCTCTGATATCAGTCTGGTGAACCTTCTTTGTACCCCCTCCAAGGCTAGTATATCCTTATGCAAATAAGGGGACCAAAACTGCATACAGTACTCCAGTTGCGGCCTCATCAGTACCTTGTACAGTTGCAGCAAGACCTCCCTGCTTTTATATTCTATCCCCCTCACGATAAACGCCAACATTCCATTCACCTTCTTGATCACCTGCTGCACCTGCAGACTGAGTTTTTGCGATTCGTGCACAAGGACCCCTGGTCCGTCTGCACAGTAGCATGCTGCAGCTTTTCACCCTTTAAATAATATTCCTTCCTACTATTATTTCTACCAAAGTGGATAATCTCACATTTGCTAACGTTATACTCCATCTGCCAGGTCCTTGCCCACTCACTATCCAGATCTCTCTGCAGACTTTCCACGTCCTCCATGCAATTCACTTTTCCACTCATCTTCATGTCATCAGCAAATTTAGTTACCCTACCCTCAGCCTCCTCCTCCAGATCGCCTATGTATATCGTAAACAGTTGAGGTCCCAGCACCGATCCCTGCGGCAGTCCACTAGTCACCAACTGCCAACCAAAAAAGCATCCATTGATTCCAACTTTCTGCTTCCTGTTAGATAACCAATCCTCAATCCGCGCTAACACTTTGCCCCCAACTCCGTGTACCCTAACCTTCTGCAGCAACGCCTTCTGGAAATCTAAAAACACCACATCCATCACAATCACAAGAAGCCTCACAGATTAAAGAGAATCCTCTGCTGAAGCATCAATTCATCTATAAAACTGCAGGCCTGTTATGAAAGAGATTGAAATAATCCTACATTTTAATCATTTTTTTCTTACTATGTAATCTTTGAGTGTGTGACATCTGCTGTGAGAAATTACACTTTAAACCTCCCAGACAAATGTATAATATGGTTTTCTTTATTTATAAATTCACAAAAGCTTGTGCTGGGATTATTTAAATTGAGATAAACCACTCTGAGCATAAGAAGACATCTTATAAGAAAATGCACTTGAAGAAAACACACTATCCTCACACATAAAGATCACAGATACCAATAAAACAGATTGAGTGAAATGTTCCCATCCCAATTGCACAGCTTTGGTGGTGGGTGGGGGTGGAGAATCCAGAGGGAACCAAAAAGACTGAAACATGCCAGCATTAAGGCAATTTTAAATACTTCCAATGGTGCATTAATGGTGGTTTGGTTTTGCCACTGCCATTTGCATTCATTTACAACTAATGATTGCTCATTAAAACTCCCAGCAGGAAATTATGTCAGCCTCAAACCCATTTAAAAAGGAGTGGTGTGCACAAGGCAACATTTCAAGGTAAGTCCAACATACATCGGCCACTTGCCATTGCACATCATGGCTCCTGCTACATGGAACAACACTCTGCTAGGGCAAATTAGTTTGTGTCCTCCAGCTCAATACCAGGCTAGTCTGTATGGACAGCACTGTGCATCTAAATTTATGGACCACCCCCCCGCCCCATTTCATCGACACAGATCAGTACTATGCCCTGAGTTGGGGAGTGCAGAGTTTTCTCCTCGCGATGCCTGACACTATTGTCTGTCTAGATAGCATTGTGCTGTGGGACTCTTGCAAACTCCACTTCGGCGGACTGAAGTTTGACTGGGAGTGGCGTGCGAGGTATGGGTCATGTGCTGATGAAGATAAAGGGGGTAATTGAAAAGATGGCTATGCAAGGGGCAGGAAGGTAAGGGCTAAAGTAAGGGGAGGAGCAATGTGATAGGAGAACTGTGCAAGAGAGGGGGGCAAGGGCAAGGAAGTGCAATGGCAAGTAGAAGAGCAAGGAACTGGATAAGGTTGATGAACAGTGGAAGAATATCACATTGTTTACTGCAAGGGGATGCAAGTAGACACCAGAATATTAGGTGGGGACTTGTTACGTGGCACATGAGGAATGATTTGCACCAGCACTCAGAAGTTGGGGGTGTTGTGGGTTGACAGAGCCAGATTATCTGTTGGAATGATTGCTGAGAGATAAGGCCTACCCACTGAAACCCTGGCTGACTCCCTCACACTCATGCTAAGGAGGGGTACAACTCTTTATTGGAAAAGAGAACTATGTAAAGATTTCCATTTTAGTTTAGGGGCTTCCTGCTGTGAAATGGAAAGGAATCACAGATAATAGGCAGTCCAGGGTTTTTGTGGACCTCACAGTTAAAAGTCAGAGATAGCAGAAAATGCAGAAGTGGAATGGGTATGCAGCAGGAGCAATTACTAGGAACATGATGGACCCCAGTTGCAAGAAGGGGCAAGAGCTCATGCAGCAGCTGAGGTTGGGGGAGTCACCTCTGTACATAATAGTGCATACAGCCTCCAGATACTGTGGGTAGAGGTCTACATGAGGCACAAGTGCAAGATGCAATAGGTTGCACCCATGTGGCAATGCAGGCTATGTGGCAGCAGCCCTTAATGTTTATAAGCCACGAGGGCTATCCTTTTATTAACGTGTAACTCATGTCTGACCAAGCACATCCAGCACATATCTGCACATTACCCTGGGGGTTGCCATGACTCCTACATCCTCAGTCACTCCCAAGTGCCTGGAGTTTTTGAGGGGCCAGATTATCTGTTGGAATGATTGCTGAGAGATAAGGTCTACCCAATGAAACACTGGCTGACTCCCTCAGACTCACGCTAAGGAGAGGTACAACTCTGTTCACACTACAAGGTCCCTCACAGAGCAGATATTAGAACTTCTAAAGGTGCAATTCCAAATCCTGGACCACACATGTGGCTCTTTGTAATACACACCAGAAATGATTTCCCACATGATTGCAGTATGCTGTACACTTTACAATCTGACTATGCAACAAGGTGATCCTTTGACAGAGGACAAACTGGAGGAGAATAAGAACTCACTGGAAGATTAAGATGACGAGGTGCAGGAAGCCCAGTGGGTTCTGAGGGACAGTATGAGCATGCCAATGCCATGGAGGAGAGACACTTAGGGATTTACCACGATACTTTATTTGTTAAAGTGAAGTGAAGTAATCTGGGAACATCTCCTCAACCCCTCCAAGCCATTGCCTGTCATCTCAGGGGATAGCTGAATCATTGCTGAGGATGGATACTGCATTCACACTTGAGTGCTCTGATCTCATGACATGTAGGATTTGATCTTAGCTGTGGTTAGTGGTGACCAGCTAATGAACTCACTTTGTTAACGTAAAGTTCATAGAGGAAAGGCAGCAATGTGAGACAAGCTTTGGCGCTATTGATCTCGTCTAATGATGCAAACATTTCCACAAATGAGATGCAGATCAACGTAGGTTTCTCATCCTAAAATGCATGTCTTGGGTTCGACACTAACATCAAGCAGACTCAGATGCCACTCATTGATGATGAACTACTCTCAACCATTTGCAGTACGTTGAGGAATAAGGGTTCAAAACTTCCCCATCATACACTTCTAATAAGGACTTAAACACATCTCCCTGACAATGCAGAAGGCTCTAAAAGACATGCTGGCTTGATGCATTGACCCGAACAGGCACCGGACTGTGGTGACGAGGGGAATTTCATAGTGACTTCATTGCAATGTTGATGTAAGCCTACTTGTGACTAATAAATAAACTCTTTAGGGCCCAGAGACTAGTTGCACTGAGGTTCAAGCTCATAAATGTTAATCTTAAAATGGAATACTGAGTCAGAGAATGGTTGAACATCGACAGGAAAGGATTCCAAGTACAAAATCAAAATGCCTTTAGTTAACCAGAACATTCATATACCATTCCAATGAATTTCAGTAGATGCAATTTATTTCCAGTGATTGCATACCTATGTATCAATGTGACATCAAAATTTCTTAACTTTTCTGATCTTACCATTATGCCTTGCTGCAGCTCCAACATCTGCAGCAGATGTGAAGGCAGCCTTGGTACCTGTGACTACCTTGGCAAAGACCCTGGTCTGATAAGGGTTTCCTGCTCAGGGGTAGAGATACCCTCAGTGGCTGTGCTGCTGGAGTGGGTGTGGGCTCAGGTAGAGAGGACTCTTGAAGAGTTGCACACCCTTGGGTGTCTGCTTGATGCTCGTCCTTCCTGTCAGTACCAGAGAATCCCGGCCTGACTGCTACAGGAGATGTGGCACCTGGACAGAGGTCCCATATTGTCTACATCCTGATGGTGCCCACCAGGGTATATGGCAATGGAATGCAGAGCCGAATGTAAATCCAGAAATCTGCTGATCCAAAGTCTCCATGGTGGTCACCAGCCTTACCATGATGGCCTCAAGATGCTCGCATATCAGAGTCACAATATCAGATAGAATACTGATGGATTCCTCCATTGTTCACTTTAGTCTGATAAATGACTCTTTAAATTCTACCTGATGTTCCACTGCCTGCCTTTGCTCCTCCAATGAGATGGCAACCACTTCCAGTTATTCTGATGGACTGAGCAGGTAGATACAGTCCTCTGATGCTGAAGACCTGTGCTGCCCCTGCTTCCAGCTGCTGTTAGGACACACAGCACGATGTTCTCCAGAAAGTGACCCCAAGTCTAATAGAGAACCATGCCTCACCAAAGTGTATGTCTTTGTGCTGATGGAGGAAGTGAGTGAATGTACTGACGAATCTTCGTGAGCTGCTCCACACTTGTTTGGGGTGCTACTACCCAGCTGCCAACTAGCTACGATCTGCTCATGCCTACAAGAAATAAATGACCATTTCAGTGGAATAAGCTGAAGCCATTTCAGGGTACATTTGACTCACATTAGTTGTCACAATTTAATGAAGTGGGAGAGGCTGGGAGAGGCCAATATCCATATCATCATTGGCACAATCCCTGTCTTCAGCATACTAAGCAGCTGCTTGACTGACATTCCATCTACTCCCTCTGCTAGCGCGAGTGGGCGAAATGACCACTACGGACTCAGGGTGAAGTTCAATAACGGCACAGCTTTATTTTCTTTGCGTCAACGGAGAAGCGCAGTCAGGACATACAATCGGACTGTCCCGAAAGCGCTCTGCCCATCCCTCGCAGCAGGCTATAGTTATACCTGAACTTCGGTGCAGTATGCGATTCAAATGCTAATACTTCATTTACAGTATTTGATCTTAGCCATCCTGTCTCGATGTTTCCAAGTGTAGAGGAAATTGTTTTAGGTGTGTGTTAATTGTTTTGTCTGATTGGTTATTTAATAGTCTAGAATCTCCGGGATTTGAACCATAGGTGTGTCATTGATCTTAAAAGAGGTTTTGAGGGGCCAGGAATGTTTCCTTAACTATGCTAATTTTAGATGTCTCCATGGGTTGTTTGACTGTTTTAAAGGTGCTGATTTTGATGGGGTGGAGATTTAGTTCCTGTAGGTGCCATCCTGTCCAGCTTCCCTTATGTGCTAGCCCTCATTTGCATTCTAAAAGCATGCTCTTGCCTACAGATCGGTGTCTGTTACTTTGTGATTCTTAGTGGAGAGTCTGAGGGTAACTTTAGTCTGCTTCCATTTTATGTGCCCAATTTCATAAAATTTGTTGTCCGATAATACCCTCCACCATTGATGCACAGTGTCAGCAGTGCTTACCATCTACAGGATGAGTTGCAACAGCTCAATCTTCCAAACCTGCGATCTCTATTGCCTAAACGAACAAGTGTAACAAACACATGGGAGCACTACCACATGCAAATTCCCCTCCAAGCCACACACAGTTCCAAGTGGTTGTCTTGGAGGTTGCAGCACACTCAAATTTGTTGAGGGCAATGATCTCAGCTATCCCTCCCCAGGTCTGGATTCTCTCATTTTTTGTGTGCCAGCTTGGCCTGTATGAAACTGAAATAAAGGCATTGGTCAGAGGGGATGAACAACAATTGGCTGAAATGCATATCTTGTGTGTGGAGAACCCTTGCCAGTAGGAATAGAGGATGAAGTGTGAGCAACACAACAGGGATGGTGGTGATGTAAAAGTGTCCATGGACAATAACTGTTGACATGTGTCCCCTGTGAATAAATGTGTGAGATCCATGGAGAGTGTAGCTGTTGAGTGTATGATGACAGTTTGACAGTGGAGGGAGCTGAGAGAGGACGTAACTGGCACAGCAAAGAGATCATTCATCTGCTTCCTGCACTTTGGACATGGTTGCTAGCTGGTCTGAACTCCTGGGTAATGTCATCCCAGGTCAGAAAGTTGAGTTTGCTGTGCTTCCTGGAATGGTCAAGGACATGCTGCTATGCCTGACTCCTCGAATCAAAGCCTGAAGGGTATGATAGTTGAATCAGGGTGCAGGTTTCTTCATGAGCCTGCTAGCTTTTTGTTTCTGAGTTCGGGACATCCTGCATGGTCTCCTACTGACAGGTGAGCTGGAGTGAGTAATATGATTCCGTTGGACTGGCATTTAAATACGGTGTCCAGATCTTCAAACCCACTAGCTGATAGTGAGTGAACAATTCAGCTCCTGACCCGCCAGGTAATTTGGACCCAATTCTTGCCTGTGCATAATTAATGAGCTTCCAAGCACCAAATCGGATCTGAGTGTCCACCATTCTGGCCAATGGGAAAGGCACTGCCACTACACTTAGTCATGCAAATGGAAAATTCTGTCCACAAATTCTGTACATGACATTTGTGATACAGGTAAGGAAATGCAAACCACAGGAACAGGTATGGAAATGAAATCAAACAATCCTTAGTTGGACAGGTAAGGAATTTTAACTGAACACTATTTACTGTGCTACAGGTAAGAAAATGGGAACCAAAAGACGTTTCTCTTTGCTGTCAAAAAGGTAAGCCAACAATTATGAGGAAATGAAATTCACACAAATCATGCCAAGAGGTGGGAAATGTAAACCTTTCAAAGCCACTATTTCTGATTACATTTTGCAAATAATTGGAAATTTTGCAGCTCAAACTTTGGAGCATTGGTGAATTCATGCTGATGTTCATGGAATAAAATCACGATCTGCAAGCATGCTGTAGTGCTCAAGGGATTTCGGTCAATCATACCTACAGCAGCCTAAAAGCTGCATACTTTACTACTTGCTGTCTTCTTCGTATTTTTGATGCTTCCCTAAGTAGACTACATAAATTTAGCGTCTATGACTTGTTAAATGTGGGTGTTATAAATATAATATTGGCAAACATGTGACCTGAGCAGCTCTGTGATGACAGCATGCTGTCTCTCATGTTTGATTTTGCTTTGTCTTCAGCATCAGAGGCTAGTATCCAAACTGAGTATTGTCATAAAGCTGGAAATCGATAGCATTGGGATGTAGGGGGTGATTCTCCCAAAAAAGTTCTCAATACTGAATTTGCAGGAAAACTGATGTAAATCACGATTGTTCTTTCAGTGCAACTTCAGACAAGAATCTCCCATACTCTCTGCAATGCAAAGGTCATGATCTGACAGATCTCAGTTTGCTGGCCAGCTCGATCTCTGGTCATCGCAGGACACTCTCAGTGCTGCCTCCCCACCATGCCCATGGCGTGATCATGACCCCCATGAGCAATCCCTGGCCAGCCCCGACACCCTTCCAGCCCAGAGTACCCTGCTGTCCCCCCTCCAGGACTGCCGATCCCTCTTCCCTCCCAGGGAGGCAGATCCCCTCAGCAAACCCCCCCCCACCCCAGTAGCCACCCACTCATGGGAGGCCACCCCCCCCAGCCTGCCCAACTCCTTGGGGATGCCCTGATTGCTCCTCCCTTTCACTCCAGCAGGATCTCGCTCTGGTTCCCTGAAAGTGGGGAGCTATTCTGAACGCCACAGAGTGAAATTGCACTGACAGGGTGGGAAATGCTAGTGGGCCTGCAGACTTCAGTCCTGGGCCCGATAATGACACTTAAATTACATTAAAATTAGATGAAAATCACCTGCCTGCTGTCCCCGCCGGTTTCCAGTGTGGTCCCCACTGCACCAACTATCTGGTGCTCGGAGACACATGCGCGAATCCCGTGAAATGGCTAATATGCCATTCTCCAAGTCTGACACGCCAAAAAATTAGTGGATCAGGATGGAAGAATGGCCCCCGTGTTTTTTTCTCAGGAAGAACTGCCATGGATTTGAAGAGTCACAGAGTATCAATCATTTGGCAATGAACTTTTCTAGGAAAATGTTAATGCAGAGGAAATAATAATGATTTTTTGCCAACAACATCCTGCATCACCCACAACCACAGACAGATATTTCACTGAATATATACATACATTTAAAACCTTTGGCATTAACACTGAACTGCAAAGTAGAAGGGAAAATGTTCCATAGTTGGCAGTACCCTCACCTATTATTCCCACAAAGCACTTGCATACTATTCACCTGTAACTCATGTTCGTTTGGATATTTAATCTAGAGTTCAGAGTTATTGCGTCAGTACACACAAAAACTCAAAGGAAAGGAGTAGACCATACAGCCTATTAAGCTTGTACTACTATTCAACATGATCATGACCAACCTTGGCCTTCAATTTCACTTTCTTGCTTGCTCCCAACACCTCTTGATTCTCTGAGGGATAGAATATTTATTTATCACAGCCTTAAATACAGTCAATAGTAGAGCATCCACAATCCTCTGAGCTAGAGAATTAGTTATTCACAATCTTCTGAGTGAAGAATTTTCTCCTTGGGCTGAATATTATGGACTGGATTGTAGAAAAGTTGGTGTGAGTCGACCAATTTTAAAAAAGAGGCTATCCCACAGCAACAATGCACTAGTGTCAGCCAAACTGTGGGGCTTCTGTCCCTCAGCTACTGGACATTCTATCGTCCAGAGTTGCCAACGACTCAGATTGGCTAGCAGCTGAATACTCCCAACAGCACCAGAATGAAGAAGACAACATGCATACTGGACTAAGATAAGTTTGGACTTTTTGAGCGGGGAGGGACTGAGAACCCGAGGAAGGGGACCAGGTCTTGAGGCAGGTATTGGGGGTGGGGAGTGAAGAAGTATCAGCTTGGGGAGAAAGGCACCCCCTATGTGCACAGGGTACCCACAAAAGAAGTATCCCATGCCCCTGATAAAGGGAAGCTAAATTATGCCAATTGAAAACACAATCATAGTTTGAGAACATTAACACAATACTGACTTAAGAATAAATGATCTTAGACTATAGAGAGTGCTGATGACAGTTGTCCTTATAAAAGACAGCTCTAACGGAATAACAAGCATTACTCATTTAAAACATGTATTTTGAATTTATAAAATGGATGCAGTTTGCTTTTAGAATACATTCTGTGAAATGGAGAATCTGGCTTACGATTCTTGCAGCTTGGTTTTTCTTTCTGTGGCTATGCTTTTTTAATTCTTACATGGATTATGTATGTCACTGGCAAGGTCAGCATTTGTTGCCCATCCCTAATTCCCTCTGAACTGAGTGGTCTGTTTGGCCAATTCAGAGGACATTTAAAAGTTAATCTCATTGTGTGAATATGGATCACAAATAGGCCAGCCCAGGTAAGGATGGCAGATTTTCTACCCTAAAGAATAGTACTGAACCAGGTGGGTTCTTACGACAATCAGTGGTGGTTTCATGGGCACCAACTCCAACATGAGCTTTATTTTCCAGATTTATTAATTGAATTCAAATTCTGCCAGCTGCTGTGGTTTTGATCTCACATGTCCAGATCATTAGCCTGGGCTTCTGAATTACTAATCCAGCAATATTACATCAGATTGGATCACCAAAGCTAATCAGGAATGGGAAAATATGTCCCATGATGTTTGTCATAAATTTATGCAAATTCAGTGCAAAGAAGTTAATCTTGCGAAGGCAGAGAGCATGACTGAGGTACAAAATTATTACTTTGCATTTACTAAAGAGGTTGCTGCCAATGTAGCATTAAAGATGGTGGTCATAATGATATTGGATAGGATAAGAAAAATTTGTCAGTCCTCAGGATGGAAAAGGCGTCTGTTGTGTATGTGGTGTTTGTCTCTAATTCAGTACACAGAAGGTGGTTACCTGACTTAAAGCTCAAATAGGAACTGAGAGCGAGTCATCACCCCACAGGGTGAAGTCCTCTCTTAGACAGAATACTTCTGCAAGTCGTGTAGTAGATATGTAAGGGTTGGCGCACTGCTCCAGGAAGCCCAGGGCTGCAGTCTCCTTTATATAGTTTCTTATTATCAGTAAGTATCTTTTGTTCCTAATGAAGTATGAAGCCGCTTGACAACATCTGATGTGTGCCACACTATTACATATTGGCACCAAGGCAGATAAATTCTAGAAAAAAAAGAGATACTCCTCTGGGTGCCTGTTTTGCATAAATGGACTCAAAGGAAGTTAGCCAGGTAATGCCAGACTCCAAGGGACAGAAGAAGTTAAGAACCCAGTGGGGCAGGCAAGTCAAAAGGTTTGGAAAAAGATAGAAAACTGAAAAGAAGAGAAATGATCCTTGAGGAGCAAGGGAAATAAAAGTTGTGCTAAAGTTTTTTTCTGGAAAAGAGGAAGACACAGGAAACAAGAGTTTCAAAGTAAAAAAAACAGATGTTTGCTACTTTTTTTTGTTTTTATTCCAATTCAATCAAATCAAGTCCAATTCAGAGTCTCAACAAGTTGAGACATTCCTGATTCAAGCTGACAAGACAGGGCTCTCACCTCCTGTCTTGGGCTTGATCTACATGATCCAAGCTGATTGGAGTAGGCATTGCTCCTGCTCCAAGGCTTGATTTTATTTGCATCTTAGCCAAAAGGCCACGATGCCACTTTTAAAAATTGCTTCAAATGAAGCTAAAATGTAATCTAATGACTTCAGCCAAGCACATCATGTTGATACTACACTTGATCTTAGCCTTCAGACACTTAAAGAGAGCAAGTGGGAAAAACACGCCGGGGCGTTGCAAAACCCATGCTAGGAATGGAGGAAAATGAAGAGACTGAGACTTGCAGGGCTCCCGATGTGAACAGTCTGTCGGAATTCCGGATAGTGAAGGACTACAGGCAGTGAAGATTAAGTCTTTCAACGAGAACTCCTGTACTTGCTAAAAAGAAAACAAAACAAAGATTTTTTTTAAAAAAGGCTGATCAGACAGTGCAAGAGCCACTGCCGAAACTAACAAAAGAACGGCATCAAGAGTAGGAAAGAGAAATGACTCCCCAGCCAGCCAGAAGAATTGAGAAAATTACAGAAATTGTTGTGAAAGTTTACTTAAAGAATAAAAGAGAAGTTGATTGTGATAATTTTACAAAGGCCAGTCTTCTGTCACTGCCATCCTTCATTTAGGGTCATGTGCCCAAATTGCCACTCAGCGACTGCAGTATACAGATCAACCCTGAAGTCTTTTGACTGCCAGCCTCACTGGAACCAGCTGCTTTTAAATCCTCTGCTCCCGGCCCTGCCGCTCCTTCCCTAATGTGTGAGCCTCCACTTGCCGAAATCAGGAAGTTCATATTCTAGGAGACTCAACCCCTGTGGCCGCTGATAATCTAAAAAAAAGGCTCTGAATAAGTACAGCAGTAGTTTTCTGCCAAATCTCCAAAGAACAGGAAAAACACAGATAAGAGAGAAAACCGCCGCTTTGGCAGTAAAAAAAAATGAAGTTGACATCCGTAAAGCCGTAATGCATTTAAAGTTGTACAATATTTAATGCAAGAACCACAAAAAGGAACAAAGGACAAAATACAGGAAAATTAGAGAAAACCCCCTATTAGAGAATAACTTGAAAAAGAGGGTTTGTAAATAATGCAAAACCTCAGCGGAGGAAATTAAGACCTCAATTGTGAGGCAATGTTGGAGCTCCGTGTCAGTAATAAGCCCTCAAGGAAAAGGCACCAGATTTGGATTAGGCAGTAAAAGACCCATGAGAGAGGGCACAGAGAAATCCCTCAGAAGAGAGGAGCACTGGAAAACCCTTGACAGGGGGACACTGAGGAACCCCAAAGAGGGGGTAAGCACTGAAAATGCTGAAGATGGAGGGGGAGCATTGGAAGCCCTTGGTGGAGCAGACATGGAGAGACCCCAAGAAGAGGGCAATGGAATGCCCTTGTAAAGTGAGCAATTCAGGAGAATTGTCTAATAAAAATAACAAGAACAGCTTAATCAGCTCTCAATTGAATGAGATCAATAGTTGAGGAGGAACTTCTTCACTCAAAGGGTGGTGAATCTCTGGAATTCAAGTTGAAGTGGTGGAGGCTGCCTCGCTAAATATTTTTAAGACGCGGGTTGATGGGTTTTTGATAAGAGAGGGGATTAAGGGTTATGGGGAGAGGGTGGGAAAGTGGAACTGAGCCACAACAGATCAGCCATGATCTTATTGAATGGCGGGGCAGGCTCGAAGGGCTAGATGGCCTACTCCTGCTCCTATTTCTTATGTTCTTATGTTCTTATGTAACAATTGGGAAATAAAACTGAGTTGGAACAAATTCAGAAACAGGTTGAAGACTACAATCACTGCAGGGAACTCTTTTAACAAAGAGGAGCCACATAAAGTTGTCAGTTCGCCTAAGAGTACTTTCAAGGGATATTAAGAATGAAAGGAAAATAATTATCAAAAAAGAACTGTGGGAGATTGAGCTAGAATAGGCTTAGATGAAACGACAGCTGGTGGAGTCAAGAGGAAGTGGATGCCTGAATTAAAGAACAATTTGGATCTAAGCAGAAGATAGATTGATGCAATAGACAGTAGGAAGAGATTTGTAAATTAAGCCACTCATCTGAAGATGTGCTAGAGAGAACCAGACAAAGCAGCAGTTCAATCAGAAAAGGAAACTAAGATTACATGTCACAACACGATTGCAGAATTGCACAAATTTGATATCATGGTTCATGGAAAACATGCTGAACAGAAATGCTGGGAAGAGAAGAAACTTTGTCATATGACCTAAGTACCAGAAATAGAGTACCGTGACCTTTTCCTTCACAAGTGACAAATTGAGATTATGCAAGAACTGTCAAGAGATAAGACTGTGTTGTGTTGTGATGATGGTATCTGCATGCATTACAGAATAATGTAGAGACAAAGAAATGGATTTAACATAACATAATAACATAACATAAGAAATAGGAGCAGGAGTAGGCCAACTAGCCCTTCGAGCCTGCCCCGCCATTCAATAAGATCATGGCTGATCTGTCGTGGCTCAGTTCCACAATTTATGAATGATTGGACAGTGACACGATCTGCAGAGTAAGGTATGTAGTCCATAGTCAGTGCATTATCTAGGACAGAACTTACAACAAGCCTGTATGGAAGAATCCCATGCAAGACGATATTTACAATTGTGCACAGTTGAAGCTTTCGAAAAGTGTCTTGCTGATTGCAAGCCTCAAGATAAGGCCATTGACCAATCACTACATGAATTTCCAAAATTCGAACTCGTATGAATAATGTTTATTTAGAACATGGGTTGAATAAATCACTTCTGAAAATTGTACAAGGTAAAGGGGGAGGGAAGTTGCATATGTGTGCCCGTCTCTTTAAGACAGTACAGAAGTGGGTCATCTGACTTGAAGGACCAAGGGGAACTGAGAGTGAGTGATCACCCCAAGGGATGAAGTCCTCTCTTGGGCAGAATACTTCTTCCAGCCATGTAACAGGCATATAAAGGCTGGAGCGCTGCTGTAGGCATCCTAAGGCTACAGCCTCCTGTACATAGTTTCTCATTATCAATAAATACCTTCTTGTTCTAACAATGTCTGAAGCCTCTTGACAATATCTGAAATGTGCCATGCTATTACATAATTTCATCCAAATGAAATGCAACCTTGGTTGCTGAGGGGAATAAAGGTGGAAACTACAAATGCTCTGCCACAATCCTCTTTAGATTTGGAAATAGTGGCAGAGGACTGAATGATTGTAAATATTACACCCATTTAAAAATAAACATGGAGAGGGTTAGTAATGGGGAAAGTTTTAGAAACAATAAACCAGGAGAAAATAAACTAGCATTTAGAAAAGTATGGGCCAATAAATAAATCAGCATGGATTTGTTAAAGTCTTTAACAAAATCTTCTTGTAATTCTTGAAGTTGGTTCCTGCATACAGTCTGCTTTTATTCATTAGTTGATTCTTTTATTCATTTGGTTTCTTCAATTGGATAATTTGCATTTTAATATGAATTTGCCTAATTTTACTCTTCAAGAAATTGTCGATCATGAAAACTTGAATTACTTGAGTCGACCTTTCTGCTTATTTCTAGGTTTTGATTAAATCAGCATCGTGGCACAGTAGTTAGCACTTCTGCCTCACAGTGCGAGGGACCTGAACCTAGCTTGGGTCAATGTCTATGCAGTATCTGTACGTTCACCCCGTATCTGTGTGGGTTTCCTGCGGGTGCTCTGGTTGCTACCCAAAGTCTGAAAGATGTGCTGGTTAGGTGCATTGGCCTTGCTAAACTCTCCCCAGGCACTGGAGTGTGGTGACTAACAGATTGTCACAGTAACTTCATTACAGTGTAATGTAAGCTTACTTGTGACACTAATAAATAAATCCCCCAGAAGCTATATGTTGACTTATGTTTTTCTACACTTACACTCTGGTTACATGCAAATTAAATCGTCAAGAAGTCCACAGGCAGACTCTTGTTTTCTGCAGTTGTATACACTCAACTTCCAAAAGTAAGAAAAGAAACCCCACGCATATCAACATGAACGGATGATGCCTGTTGAAGGCAATTGATGCCAAAAGAATAGGAGATGGCAAGGTGGTACTGTGGTGAGCACTCTGCCTCACAGTGCCAAGGACCTAATTTGATACGAGCCTTGGGTGACTGTGTGGAGTTTGCACTTTCGTCCCATGTCTGTCTGGGTTTCTTCTGGGTGCTCCAGTTTCCTTCCATTTAGGTGATTTAGGGGGATTAACTTGTCTCTTAGTGTCCCAAGATGTATGGGTAAAGGGGTGTTGATAACCCCATGCTCTGCAAGGGAAATCATTATTTGACCTCCCAGGTAGGCTTATTGAATATGAGCTCCCTGGGGATTGGTAAGTCTCCAACCAGGTGGAACCCATCTATCGAACCATGCATAAAGCAAGACCCCAGGTGGGTTCATTATAGGGGATTAGCAGGGTAAATCCTCAATGGATCCAGTATAGGGGATTAGCAGGGTAGACCCTGAATGGATCCAGTGTAGAAGATAAGCAGCATAGACCCTGAGTGGATCCATTATAGGGGATTAGCAGAGTAGACCCTGAGTAGGTCCAATATAGGGGATTAGCAGGGTAGACTCTGAATAGGTCCCATTGTAGGGGATTAGCAGGTAGACCCTGTGGGTCCAATATAGGGGATTAGCAGGGTAGACCCTAAAGGCGTCCAGTATAGTGGATTAGCAGGATAGACCCTGAGTGGGCCCATTATAGAGGATTAGCAGGGTAGACCCTGAGTAGGTTCAGTATTAGGTATTAGCAGGGTAGACCCTGTGTCCATTATAGGGGATTAGCAGGGTAGACTCTGTGGGTCCATTATAGGGGATTAGACCCTGAGTGTCCAGTATAGGGGATTAGCAGGGTAGACTCTGGGTGAATTAGTATACGGGATTAGCAGGGTAGACCCTAAGTGGGTCCAGTGCAGTGGATTAGCAGGGTAGACCCTGAATGGGTCCAGTATAGGGGATTAGCAGGGTAGACCCTGAGTAGGTTCAGTATAGGGGATTAGCAGGGTAGATTCTAAATAGGTCCAGTGTAGGAAATTAGCAGGATAGACCCTGAGTGGGCCTGTAAAAGGGGATTAGCAGGGTAGACCCTGAGTGGATCCAATATAGGGGATCAGCAGGGTAGACCCTGAATGGGTACATTATCGGGGATTAACAGGGTAGACCCTGAGTTTCCATTATAGGGGATTAGCACTGTAGAGCCTGAGTGGGCTCATTATAGGGGATTAGACCCTGCGTGAGTCCAGTATAGCGGGTTAGCAGGGTAGACACTGGGTTAGTCTAGTATAGGAAATTAACAGGGTAGACAGGGACTCAATCAGGGTCTACCCTGCCAATCCCCTACACTGATTCAATTATAGGGGATTAGTAGGTAGACTCTGAATGGGTCCAGTATAGGGGACTAGCAAGGTAGACTCTGATTGGGTCCAGTATAGGGGATTAGCAGGGTAGACCCTGAGTGGGTCCAGTACAGAGGATTAGCAGATAGACCCTGAGTGGACCTATTATAGGGGATTAGCAGGATAGACCCTGAGTGAGTCCTGTATAGGGGATTAGCAGGTAGACCCTGAGTGAGTCCCGTATAGGGAATTAGCAGTTAGACCCTGTATGTCCAGAATGGGGATTACCAGGGTAGACCCTGTGTGGGGCTTTTATAGGGGATTAGCAGGGTAGATCCTGAGTCCAGTATAGGGCATTAGCAGGGTAGATCCTGAGTGAGTCCAATATAGAGGATAAGTAGGTAGGCCCTGAGTGAGTCCAGTATAGGGGATTAGCAGGGTAGACCCTGAGTGGGGCCTTTATATGCGATTAGCAGGGTAAATATGGGGTTACGGGGATAGAGCCTGGGTTGGATTGTTGTGAAAGCGGCTCGAAGGGCTGAATGGCCGCCTGCGCTGTGGGGATTCTATGACGAGTGCGCGCGCGCGCTTTGTAGGACGGGGCCGCGCGCGCACGGGTTCGCGCTGAATGACGGAGGAGAAGGCGGTGCCGTAGCGCCGTGGCCAGTGCGGATCCGGATCGGGACCGGCAGCTCTGCACCATGACACCGGTTAACCTTTCGCCTTCCGCCAACACCATTTCCCGCCCGCAGCGCCGGCTGGACTGATCCTCCACCTCCCCCGCCCCCGGGGAACAAGGTGCTGCCAATGTCCCACTTGCTGCGCGTCGCGGCCGGGGTGAAATGGAGCAAGTCGCGGGCCGCCCGGAGAGCCGCTCTCCTGCTGGCTGCCGCCTACGGATTCCGCCGCCTGTACCCGCTCCTGTGCCAGCAGCTGGCGGGCAAGCGGCAGCCCCGGGCCCCTCCGGCGCCCCGCCACCCGGGCGCCCGCGGGGCCGCCAAGAAATCGCCGGCCGTCGACGCCGACTTCTGGCAGCAGCTGGTGGGCCTGGGCCGGATCCTCTTCCCCCGGCTGCTGAGCCGGGAGCTGGGCTTGCTGTGCCTGCACTCGCTGGCGCTGGTTTCCAGAACCTTCCTGTCCATCTACGTGGCCGGCCTGGACGGCAAGATCGTCAAGACCATCGTGGAGAAGAAGCCCCGGAGCTTCGTGCTGAAGCTGGTCAAGTGGCTGCTGGTGGCCATCCCGGCCACCTTCGTCAACAGCATGATCCGCTACCTGGAGTGCAAGCTGGCGCTGGCCTTCCGCACCCGCCTGGTGGATCACGCCTACCGCACCTACTTCACCGACCAGACCTACTACAAGGTCAGCAACATGGACGGGAGGCTGGAGAACCCCGACCAGTCGCTGACCGAGGACATCATGATGTTCGCCCAGTCTATCGCGCACCTCTACTCCAACCTAACCAAGCCCATTCTGGACGTGATGCTGACCTCCTACACCCTCATCCAGACCGCCACTTCCCGGGGCGCCAACCCCATCGGACCCACGCTGCTGGCGGGGCTTGTGGTGTACGCCACGGCCAGGGTGCTGCGAGCCTTCTCGCCCAGGTTTGGTAAGCTGGTGGCCGAAGAAGCCCAGAGGAAGGGATACCTGAGATACATCCATTCGCGTATTATAGCCAATGCAGAAGAGATTGCTTTTTACAGGGGACACAGGGTAAGGACTCTTCACAGTGAAACTGGAGCTCATTACACTGATGGTTCAAAGGCTGTCAGGACAATGAAACATGGTACCACCGAAGTCATTAGCTTATTGTTTTAGATTCCGCTTGACACCTTACAATTACTAATACCTTAAATCCGAAGAGAGGTACTAAATAGATAATTTATGTGATAGAAAACATTTCAGGGAAGTGCGTCCTTTCTGTCCCTCTGTAGCTGTAATATGTTTTGCTGCGATCCTTGATTGAAAACCTGGTCAAATTATACAACTTCTAAAAAAAAGATGCTGAATTGGTTTCAATGCCTATTAAAGATTCATGAACTTTACACAGAAGCAGACTTTGCTTAAAGTGGTAAGGATTCCTACCATCTGTTGCGTCAGAATGCTGACAGCAGTCTCTGGTGACTTCTATTTTCAAGTTAGGACCTTTTCTGTAGTGATAGTAAATTCAGATTGTAATATAGCCCAAAAGAAAACCAGGGCAGTAAAGTTTTATGAAAACATATCCCCCTCTAAAGATTTGGATTTTAAATTAAAGCTTTTGAATTTGAGATTAGAATAGAATTGTTATAAGAACATAAGAAATAGGAGCAGGAGTAGGCCATCTAGCCCTTCGAGCCTGCCTCGCCATTCAATAAGATCATGGCTGATCTGTCGTGGCTCATTTCCACATTCCCGCCCTCTCCCCATAACCCTTAATCCCCTCTCTTATCAAAAACCCATCAACCCGCGTCTTAAAAATATTTAGCGAGGCAGCCTCCACCACTTCAACGGGCAGAGAATTCCAGAGATTCACCACCCTTTGAGTGAAGAAGTTCCTCCTCAACTTCGTTCTAAACCGCTCCCCCCTTTATCTTGAGGCTGTGCCTCCTAGTCCTACTGTCCTTTCTGAGCGGGAAGAGTCTCTCCACCTCTATCCTATCCATCCCATTCATCATCTTATATGTCTCAATGAGATCTCCCCTCATTCTTCTGAACTCTAACAAGTACAAGCCTAGTTTATTCAGCCTCTCCTCATAGCTCAACCCCCTCAACTCCGGTATCAGCCTAGTAAACCTCCTCTGCACTCCCTCCAAGGCCAAAATATCCTTGCGTAAGTGCGGCGACCAAAACTGCACACAGTACTCCAGCTGCGGCCTCACCAATGCCCTATACAGCCGCAGCAAGACCTCCCTACTTTTATATTCAATCCCCCTCGCTATGAAGGCCAGCATCCCATTAGCCTTCCTGACCACCTGCTGCACCTGCAAGCTGGGTTTTTGCGACTCATGCACAAGGACCCCGAGGTGCCCCTGCACTGTCGCCTGCTGCAGTTTTTTGCCACGTAAGTAACAGTCCTTCCTACCATTATTCCTACCAAAGTGGACCACCTCGCACTTGCCAACATTAAATTCCATTTGCCGGTTCCTGGCCCATTCGCCCAGCCTATCTAGATCCTTCTGCAGACTCTCCACACCCTCCGCGCAATTTGCCGTTCCACCAATCTTGGTGTCATCGGCAAATTTCGACACCATACACTCGGTTCCCTCCTCCAGATCATCTATATAAATGGTAAATAGCTGAGGCCCCAGCGCTGATCCCTGGGGCACTCTACACTAGTCACCAACCGCCAATCCGAATAGCACCCATTAACCCCCACTCTCTGCCTCCTATTTGACAACCAATCCTCTATCCACGCTAACACCCTACCCCCAACTCCATGCCCCCTTACCTTCTGCAATAACCTCTTGTGAGGTACCTTGTCAAACGCCTTCTGAAAATCAAGAAAGACCACATCCACCGGCTCTCCTACTAATGACGGCCAATTATGTGCATATTGAAAGACAAAGGATTTAAAAACATTTTGATTTCATGTTTTAAATTTCCTTTCGACTTTGGTTTTTGTTTGGGCCGTCCCCCTTTTTGGGGGGCTGCCCCTTTTAATTCGTCCCTAAGTTAATTTGAGTTTGTTTACTTTTTTGGTGCCTTAAAAGAGCTGCCTCTTTACACCTGACTGTATCATGCTGTCAGGTGTAATGTGGGCTTGATCAGGGTCAAGTTATATCTGTACTGCGACAATGACATGACCCAAACTTGCCCTGTTCCACTCGTTCGAAGAACATCCTCAGCTGAATCAGTGTGACGCAAAAGCAAAAACTGCAGGTGCTGGAAATTTGAAATGAAAAGAGAAAAAGTTGGAAATATTTGAGGCTGGACATAGGGGAGAGAGAAACAGAGTTAACTTGATAATTACAAGGATGTGGTTTTCTATACCAGATATAGTTGCAGTATTTCTGAGTAATGCTTTCAATGTGGTTCAAAATTTACTGTCACATTGTTATGCTGTGACTTTGGGCCCATTATTAACTTGATTAATGGAGGAAGAAAGCATCATCTGTGCTTCACATAACTGTGTATGTGCCTAACAACTGGAGTCACGTTTTACAGGACAGGCTGAGTAGATAATGGCTACTATGTCTTTCTGTCTGACCTAGTTTTCCTGATGTGGGTATGCCGGCGTTGGACTGGCGTAAACACAGTAAAAAGTCTGACAACACCAGGTTTTAGTCCAACCTGGTGTTGTCAGACTTTTTACTGTGTTTACGCCAGTCCAACGCCGGCATTCCCACATCATGACTAGTTTTCCTAATCCAGAGGCAGATGATTGGACTCTGAGAGGCCAGCTGAATTGGTGGTAATTTCCTAATTTGTGAAAAGTATCAGTTATTTGATTGTAGGAGAAACCACATGACACAGTGAGTTAGAATATCAGGTTTGATTCCTGAACAAAGAACAAAAACAGCCTGGTAACAGGCCCTTTGGCCCAACGAGCCCGCGCTGCCATTTTAACATTACCAGTCTCCTCCACCCACCCACCCATGACCCTTATCTATTGTTTATGGCATTCCACATTGAGGGAAACTAATTTAGGACAATTTATCACCTCCAATCAGCCTAATAGTACATCTTTGGGGTGTGGGAGGAAACCGGAGCACCCGGAGAAAACCCACGTAAGCACGGGGAGAATGCGCAAACTCCCACAGACACCGGCCCAAATCCATGTGTCTGCACAGAAAACAGTGATAGTCACTGAGCTGTCGAGTTGCCCAGCATCTGGTCTAGTTTAAGCACACACTAACGACATGAAGCACTAGGCCACTCTCGAACATTCAAGAGCAGCCCAAGTACGACCCATCGCGTGTATGTCCCTTGTCGGACAACAAGGCGGACCGACTTAAAACCTGTGAATTAAAAGAGAAAAACATTATTATCATAACTCATCCTTTTACATTACCAGGGATGTCCCAATGCTAATGAACCTTATTTAAAACAATCTCCTATATCCTCCCATCTCCAACCCACTCATGTGCCTGTCTAAGTTACTCTTAAACAACTCCAGCGTGCCTGCCTCCACCACCTTACTTGGCAGAGCATTCCATACCCCCACTACCCTCTCTGAAAAACCTCCCCCTAATATCCATGTTATACCTCTCCCCCCTCACCTTAAGCCCGTGGCCCCTTGTACTGTGTCTCTCTGACATAGGAAATAGCTTACCTCTGTTTACTCTATCTATACCCTTCATAATCTTATACCTCTATTAGATCCCCCCTCAGTCGCTGTCTTTCAAGGGAAAACGGCCCCAATTTGCTCAATCTTTCCTCATAACCCAGTCCTTCCATACCAGGCAACATCCTGGTGAACCTCCTCTGCACTCTCTCCAGAGTCTCCACGTCCTTCCAGTAGTAAGGCAACCAGAACTGGACGCAGTACTCTAAATGCGGCCTAACCAACGTTCTATACAACTGCAACATTAGACTCCAGCTCTTATATTCTATGCCCGTTCCTATAAAGGCTGACGTACCATAGGCTTTCTACACAACCTTCTCCACTTGTACAGCCACCTTCAAAGACTTGTGCACTTGCACCCTCAGGTCCCACTGCATTTCTATACTCTTTATAGGCTTATCCTTTATCATATAACTCCCCCCTACGTTATTCCGGCCAAAATGCATCACCTCACATTTATCCGGATTAAATGACATTTGCCATATATCTGCCCAATATACCAGCCTATCAATATCCCGTTGTATTGCCAGACACTGCTCCTCACTGCCCGCCAATGCAGCTATCTTAGTGTCGTCTGCAAATTTGCTGATCACACCACTTACTCCCTCTTCCAAGTCATTTATATATACTAAAAAGAGAAGAGGTCCCGGAACTGAGCCCTGCGGCGCACCACTAGTGACAGACCTCCAGCTAGAAAAGGACCCCTCCACTACTACTCTCTGTCTCCTCTTAGCAAGCCAGTTCTCAACCCATTTAGATACCTGGCCTTGTATCCCATGAGCCTTAATCTTTTCTACCAACCGACCATGAGGGACTTTGTCAAATGCCTTACTGAAATCCATATAGACGACATCAATGGCTTGTCCTTCGTTGACTGTTTTTGTCACCTCCTCAAAAAATTCTACCAGATTCGTAAGGCAAGACTTCCCCTTAACAAAGCCATGCTGCGTATCCTTAATCAGATCGCAACGCTCTAAGTGCTCATACATCCTGACACTAAGAATCCTCTCTATCAACTTGCCTACCACTGACACCAAACTCACCGGCCAATAGTTACCCGGGTTATCCCTCTACCCTTTTTAAACAACGGTACCACGTTTGCTATCCTCCAGTCCTCTGGGACCTCACCTATGTCCAATGAAGAGACAAAGATTTGCGTCTGAGGCCCAGCAATTTCATCTCTCGCCTCCCTAAGTAGCCTAGGATAATTGCTATCAGGTCCCGGAGATTTATCAGTTTTAATGCTACCTAAAAGCCCTAACACTTCTTCCCTCGTAATCGATAGTTCCTTCAATTGGTCTAAAGCTCCCTTGATGACTGTACCAGACATCAAGCCCCTCTCCTTCGTGAATACCGATGCAAAGTATTCATTCAGGATCTCCCCATTCCCTCGGACTCCAAGCACAATTCCCCTCCTCTGTCCCTGAGGGGACCGATTTTTCCCCTAGCCACCCTTTTGTTCCTAACATAGGAGTAAAACGCCTTTGGATTTTCCTTAATCCTACCTGCCAAAGCCACTTTATGCCCCCTTTTTGCCTTCCTAACTCCCCTTTTGAGATCCCTCCTACTCTCTCTGTACTCCTCCAATGCTCTCTCCATTCCCAGTTGCTTAGACCTAACATACGCCTCTCGTTTCTTCCGGACCAGGTCCTCAATATCTCTAGTAATCCACAGCTCTCTAATCCTACCTTTCCCATCCTTCCTCCTAACCGGCACATGCCTTTCCTGCACCCATTTCAGTTTTCCCTTGAAAGACTCCCATGTGCCTAACGTGGACTTGCCCTCAAACAGCCTATCCCAGTCTGTATCCCTAAGCTCCTGCCTAATCCGGCTGTATCTAGCCTTCCCCCAATCTAGCACCCTCCCCTTAGGACAGCACTCATGTTTTTCCATTTGTATCCTAAAGTAGACAGAGTTGTGGTCACTATTAGCCACATGTTCACCTACTGCAACCTCAACCACCTGACCCGGCTCATTGCCCAGAACTAAATCTGGTATAGCCCCCTCTCTAGCCGGGCTATATACATACTGCTCCAAGGATCCTTCCAATACACATCTTACGAATTCCTCCCCGTCCGAACCCCCGGCTCTAGGCACCTTCCAATCCACCCCAGGGAGATTAAAATCTCCCACTACAACAACCCTGTTCCTCCTACACTTATCCAAAATGTCTCTACATATACCCTCTTCCACTGCCTGCGGGCTGTCGGGCGGCCTGTAGTACACCCCTAGCATAGTGATCGCTCCCTTCCTATTCCTGAACTCCACCCAGAGACTCAATTCCTAACCCCTCTATATTATCCTCCCTCTGCACCACTGTGATGTGCTCCCTAACTAACAGCGCCACTCCCCCTCTTTTCGACCCTCTCCTGTCATGCCTAAAACACTTATACCCAGGAATATTTAGCTGCCAGTCCTGCCCTTCCTTTATCCACGTCTCCGTGCTTAACAAACTGTAAGGCTGAATATCAGAATCCTAAGTGGGGAGAATTTGGACATTCTGAATCCAGTTCCTGTTGAGTACACAAAAGTGGTCATAATTACAGATTGTTACTGGAATTCTACCGCCCCACCCGCCATGGAATAGGAGCAGGCGAGGGCAGACAATTTAAATGTCCATTGACCTCGGGTGGCATTCTCTGGTCTTGGGTCCTGCCCAGCCTTAGAAGTCTTACTGTGAGAAATCGGAGGGATAGCTAGTGCGAGATGTTGCATTTATACAGTGGTGAGCTTATGCTGAGTGACACTGAGGCAAAAGTACATTTTGATGTAGTCTAGGCAACTTGCATCAAAAAAAATTGTACCTGATTGAAAATGTTTGACACAGACTCTAGGGTTTAAATTTTTGTATAGACTTTGGATCCACTGAACCATAGAATCCCTACAGTGCAGAAGGAGGCCATTTGACTAATTGAATGCGCACCGACTCTCCGAAAGAGCATTTACCCAAGCACAATTCTCCTAACTGCACACATTTACAATGGCTAATCCACCTACCCTAAAATCTTTGGACTGTGGGAGGAAACTGGAGTACCAGGAGGAAATCCACCCAGACACAGGGAAAACCTTCAAACTCCAATATGCAGCCACCCAAGGCTGGGTCCTTGGCAGTGTGAGGCAATGGTGCTAGCCACTGCCACCATGCTGCCAGGATTATATGAGGTCCCAAGACTACGCTCGCTAATAGTGAGACTGATGGCATAGTCTCCAGAGAATTGACCACCTGATTTCCTGTACACCCTCTCGCTGCCCTGTTAAGGACAATGTGCTGTCAATGTTGCATGCCCAACCTGACAGCTAGCAGCTGTTGGGTCTTAGCAGCCCAATCAGATGGAAGTGCCCTTGGAATTATGGTACAAATCATACCTTACCAACGCCAAAACTATTTGGATCCTCAGAGGGAAGACTCTGACAGGAGGAACTTCTTCACTCAAAGGGTGGTGAATCTCTGGAATTCTCTGCCCGTTGAAGTGGTGGAGGCTGCCTCGCTAAATATTTTTAAGAAGCGGGTTGATGGGTTTTTGATAAGAGAGGGGATTAAGGGTTATGGGGAGAGGGCGGGAAAGTGGAACTGAGCCACAACAGATCAGCCATGATCTTATTGAATGGCGGGGCAGGCTCGAAGGGCCAGATGGCCTACTCCTGCTCCTATTTCTTATGTTCTTATGTTCTTATGACAGTGTTATTTGTACTACAAATGGTGGCATTCCTGCTCATGGCCCTGTTGTTGGGGCAAGTATACTGACAGCCCCCACAATCGATAAATAATGGGGAAGCTGCAAAAAATGCCCCTGTTGGAGTCTTAGCAACATGACAAATGTTTTGCTTTCCAGGCACCCCTTGAGAAATATTCTTGGTGGCAGGAATGCATAAACACCCCAAAAATGGCTCCCTCCTATTTTCCCAGCTATCCACATACATACAGTCGCCACCACTGGTCGCCAAACCTCTGCTCCATCAGGCCAAGAACAATCAGCTTTATATGTCAGAGAGTTATCTTATTTTCTGTTACGAAATAGAGTGTTCATCCCAATTTCTTCTAATGTAATAATTCTATCTCCAGTTGCAATAATACCAAATAAAATTTCACACACACGATGAAATGTATGGTTTGGAGGCTCGACTGTGGCACATAGAAACTTCTGCTACAGGCCCTGATCAAAATAAAATGAATTCCTATGAAAAATTTCTTCAAAGCAGGAAGATGCTTCAAATAATTTAGATAGACCATAACAGTTTAGCACATTGGATTTTGCAATCATGATTACTGCAAATCTCAGAAGAATAAAAAAGTCACTAAATTAAACGTTGCTACAGATCTCATTCTACTTTGAGACTCTAACATTTTTCTTTTGAAATAAACAGAAAAATGCTATAGATCCTGGAAATCCAAAACAGAGAATGCTAGAAACATAAAGTTGCAGTTCAGTCAGTGCATTCAACAGCCAGCATCTATTTCCCATCCCTAGTGAGCCACCTTCTTGAACTGCAGCAGTCCTTGTGGTGAAGGTACCCACTTTGTAATGTTGGGAAGGGAGTTCCTGGATTCTGATCCAGCAACAATGAAGGTTCTGCGGTATATTTCCAAGATGTGGAGATGTTGGCTTTGGACTGAGGTAAACACAGTAAGAAGTCTCTCACACCAGGTTAAAGTCCAACATGCTTATTTGGTAGCACAAGCCACTAACTTTTGGAGCGCTGCTCTTTCGTCAGTTAAGTGGGGGTTCAGTTCACAAACAGGGCATATAAAGACACAAATTCAATTTACAAAATAATGGTTGGAATGTAAGTCTTTACAGATAATCAAGTCTTAAAGGTACAGGCAATGCGAGTGAAGAGAGGGTTAAGCATAATGTCCACAATATGTAGACAATACACATCTCTTTAACCTGTGCTTAAACCTCTTACCACTCTCATTGTCTGTACCTTTAAGACTTGATTATCTGTAAACTCTGGCATTCCAGTCATTATTTTGTAAATTGAGTGTGTTTTTATTTGCCCTGTTTGTGAACTGAAATCCCACACCTGACGAAGGAGCGGCGCTCTGAAAGCTAGTGGCTCGTGCTACCAAACAAATGTGTTGGATTTTAACCTGGTGTTGTGAGAAATATTATTGTATATTTCCAAGACAGGATAGTATGGGACATAAAGAGGAGTTTGAGGATGGTGATTTTCCCACGTACCTTCTGTCTTGTCCTAGACAATAGAGGTGGTATGTGAGGTGCTGTTAGAGCTATGGGAAATTGCTGCATTGCACCTTGAATATCATACAAACTATGGTATAGAGTGCTTTGGTGGAAGGGCTATTTAAGGTGATAGATGGGGTGCCAATCAAGTGGACTGTTTATCTTCATGGTATCAAGCTTTGTGAGTGTTATTGAAGCTGTGCTCACCTAGTAAGTGGAGAATAGTTTATCACACTCCTGATGTAAGCCTTATAAATGGTGAAAAGGCTTTGGGAAATTGGAATTTGTAGAACACCCAACCCAGCTTCTGATCAATTAATTGGCTGTCTTTGAAAAAGTGCAGATGTGTAAATGTTTCAGGTGCCCTTCTGAATGCACTCCTTAATTTTTTTTCTCAACATCTGGAACGCTAGTTGAAAAAGCAGCAAGCACTGAATGTGGTGGTTGTGGGTGTGGTAGTAAGGTGTTTAAAATGTACTGCAAAGGAGTTGGTGGTATTTTGTTTCGGTAGGCACACTCTGGAAACGCTGAAACGAGTTGATGGACTGGACAAGTCAGACATTATGAAATTAAGAGGTCACGTGCTGAGATGGAGTCAGGATAATTTTCTTGTTATCTTCTACCTGAGGAGTAATGGAGGCATTTCTGTAGTTCAGGCTTGACTATTCTTCTGGGATTGGGAAACAAACATCAGGATTGTTCCAGGATCCAAGGGATATCGTGACTTTGTCTCAACTTTCATGGAGTCAGTTAGTCGATTGATTGTAGGACAAGTTTGGCAGCTGCAGCGCTGTCAGTAGGATCAAGGAGCAATGAATAATGCTAAAGTGGCTGACCATGAACAGATTGTGGAAGGCAAACTGGACTGTTCAGTGGAGAGGATGAAGAGAAACAGGGAGTTGTAAATGAAGGGGATGCGGTGCACAGGAGCTTGTTGACCAGGATGCCAAAGACTCAACTCGGGCTTCTATTGCCCCAAGTTTGTTCTCATGATCTCCTGTTTACCATAGGTTCAAACATTACAGGGGAAGGACAGATTCCCGTTTCTGTGCTGGGGCAAATGTCCTGGACAGACGTCAGAACAACTTAAAAATTGAGCAATTTATTAGAATGTTTTGACGATTAACTAGCGATGGACATAAAGAGGAATCAATAGATGTAGTACAGTTGGATTTACAAAAGATATTCAATAAAGTTCCACACAAAAGGTTAGTAGGCAAGTTAGGTGCTCATGGAGTTGGAGCTTGTATATTGGCATGTATATGGCATTGGTGAACAGAGGAAACAATGACTAGAGGTAAGCAAGGCTTTTACAGACTGGCAGATGGACTAATAAGTGTCACAAGGATCAATGCTGCAGCCTTAGATAAATTCATCTATCTCCTTATCATAGTCATTAATATAACTTGGGAAAAATTAAGTTTGATGGTGCAAAACTAGATGGGAAGGTAAGCTGTAAGGAAGATACAAAGATACTACAAAGAGATATAGACTGGTTAAATGAGTGAGCAACAAAGTGACAGATGGAGTATAATTTGGAGAAGTATGAACCAGTTAGTGCGGCTAATGGTATGCATGCACTTGGAGTGGATTCTTGTTGCACCCCAACTGGGGTTCCTCAAGTCACCCAGGGCGCCAGCCAAGGATGAAGCAGTTGCTAAGTAGGATGAGGATGTCACCTCTCTCAGGGTGCTATTCATCAGTCTCCTTTGCCTCTCTGACTCATGTGGCCCTGTGATACTGCCCCAGCAATTATACCCGTGTAACAGTGTCTGGAGAGGCCTCTGCTGTATTTAATGTGGTGAAGGAAGGAAGGATCCTTGAATGGCTACAATGACACCTCGGCACAGATATGCATCATTCATTAGTGTTAAGAGTGGGCCTGTTCCAAGGTTTTTAGGGAATGTTTTAACAAAGGCATCTCAACTTGAGTTCCAGATCATGCTGACTTGGGTCAGATAGGCTCAGCTGAAACAACTGTGGTCTGAAAATCACTTACATTGATAGAATCCGGGCAAGACCTTTTAAGTGCTGCACTGTCAGCTAATTCCTTTTGCAACTGTGGCAACTCCGTATTCTACATCCTCTTCCTCTGATAAGCTATGTACACCCCTCATCGCTTTCAAGATCAACTCCTTCATGGAGGGTCATGATATGGAGGGTACCTCAGGCTACCACAATGCATAAAACCCTTTCAGGAGTGTACTGCATGGCCATCCAACCAGACCAGACCAGCCACTGAAATGGCATCTTTAGAAGTCCTGTGGCTTGTTTGGTGGCCCCTGTATGCAGGTTTGATTTTTGATTTGATTTATTAATGTCACATGTATTCGTATACAGTGAAAAGTATTGTTTCTTGCATGCTATACAGACAAAGCATATCATTCATATGGAAGGAAATGAAAGAGTACAGAATGTAGTGTTAACAGTTATAGCTAGGGTGTAGAGAAAGATCAACTTAATGCAAAGTAGGTCCATTCAAAAGTCTGATGGCAGCAGAGAAGAAGCTGTGCATGAGTTGGTTGGTACATGACGACAGACTTTTGTATCTTTTTCCCTAGGGAAGAAGGTGGAAGAGAGAATGTCCAGAGTGTGTGGGCTCCATAATTATGCTGGCTGCTTTTCTGAGGCAGTGGGAAGTGTAGATAGAGTCATGGATGAAAGGCTGGTTTGTGTGATGGATTGGGCTATGTTCACGACATTTTGTAGTTCCTTGCAGTTATGGGCAGAGCAGGAGCCATACCAAGCTATGAGACAACCAGAAAGAAAGCTTTTGATGGTGCATCTGTAAAAGTTGGTGAGAGTCATGCCAAATTTCCTTAGTCTTTTGAGAAAGTAGAGGCATTGGTGGGTTTCTTTTACTATAGTGTTGGCATGGGGGGACCCAGGACAGGTTGTTAGTGATCTGATCAGGTGGTTTCAGTTGCAGCACCTCTGTGCCTCTGCCTTAGGATCCTGTTCAGAATAAGTAGCCATCTCCAAGAATCCATAAAGTTTGAGGGTGGGAGAGAGACGAAGCACTGTGGCTCACTGGACTGCCAGAGGACGAAATGTTTGTGTTTAGCACCGTGCAATTTCAGTGTAATGGGAAACTGGTTCATTAGAAATTGTTATTCATAACGTTATGCAGTGTAAACTCAATAGGTGTTTACTTAAATATACTCGAGAATAAGAACTGGGAGCATTGCTTCATTCAAATAATCAATTATGTATGTAAAAAAAAACAAGTATTTTGTTTGAATTACAACCAGCTAGTGTAACAATGCACTGCAAGTTGTGAATGAATTCTGTTGCTATCATAAGATTGATAGCTAAGTACGACTGCACCCTAACCCAGTATAATTCCTGCAGGAGCAATTAAATTTTTTCCATTTGTTGTGCTGTACTCCTGGAGCTGAAATTTAGTGTTGATACTGAGAGATGTAAGATTTAATTTTCACTCATTAGTCCACACATTTTCACTTGACTCTGTTCAAACAAATGCAATTACTTCTATTTTGGGTGCTAAATTGAGAAAGGTTAAGAATTGTCCAATGTACATTCTTTAATCTTAAAGTTTGATGTCAGATAGGGACAGAAATGATTTACATTGAAGCATTATTCTTTACAACCCTGAAAGGAAGTGAATGTGACTGTTCTTTTCCTTGTTTACATACTTCTTATAAGAAGTTTGTTAACTACTCAAGAAGAGAATAACTCGGCCATTTCAGAGGGAAGTTAAGAGTTAGCCTCATTGCTATGGCTGTGGAGTCACATGTAAGCCAGACCTGGTAAGGATGGCAAATTTCCTTCCCTAAAAAGCATTAGCGAACCAGATGCATTTTTGCAACAATTGACAATTGTTCCATGGTCATCAGTAGATTTTTACTTCCAAATTTTTTTATTGAATTCAAATTTCACCATCTGCCATCGTGGGATTTGAACCCAGGACCTGAGATCTATAGTTTGAGTCTCTGGATTACAAGTCCAGTGGCAAGACCACTATGCCAGTACCTCCCCAAAGAGAATCAGATAAACATTGGTGGTGGGAAAACGATTGGTGGATGATCATTGCCAAGGCCAAAACTAACTAATTTAGAAAAGGAAGGGCTAATAAGGCAATTGTGTATTTATGACCTGATTGAGTTGTTCGAGTAACGGAAAAGCTCGGTGATGATAGAACAGTACATGCGGTATCGATGGGCATGGCAGTGCAACAAAATTTGAATCCTAAACAAGATCTTTGACATTGAACAAGTTTGCTAGTTAAGAAACTGTTTTCTTTAATGATAGATTAATAATTAATAGTGAATCTCTGGAATTCTCTGCCCGTTGAAGTGGTGGAGGCTGCCTCGCTAAATATTTTTAAGACGCGGGTTGATGGGTTTTTGATAGGAGAGGGGATTAAGGGTTATGGGGAGAGGGCGGGAAAGTGGAACTGAGCAGCGACAGATCAGCCATGATCTTATTGAATGGCGGGGCAGGCTCGAAGGGCTGGATGGCCTACTCCTGCTCCTATTTCTTATGTTCTTAGATGCTGAAATTATAATAGGCAGATTTCAAGGAAGTAGTTCTTATTCCTCCCATAATATCGTGGTCATCAGGCATTAGCCTGCCTTCTCAATTTAGGAGATGTCGCAATCCCAGGTAATGTAATCTGTGAGGATGCCCTAACTGCGACACCAGTTTGCAGTGGTGTATAACTTTATTTACAGGAACAATGTATCAGACCCAGTGGTAACAGTAACCAACCCAGTTGTAGTATAACACTTATTAAAGACTATCTATTATCATAAAGAGACACATGTACATGAACAGGCCTATAATAATCTAAGACAGTTACATATAACAATTACTAATAGGCCTACACAGGGTATGTAGAAATTACTTTTTTTGACCCAAAGTAGACTTAGAAGATCTGAACTCTTTGAGTACTTCCCTCTTAACAAGCAACATCCAATTCAATAAATCTATCAGTAAAGGTCAGCTTATAGTTAACACACTATGTCCAATTGAGTAGTTATTCTGGGGAATGTTTCTTCTTGGTTTAACAATGTTTTTGGAAGGTTTCTGCACCCTTGCTTCTGGCATGCTAGTTGGGACCAGCTTACAGGATGGAATCTGCCCTGCAGGATGCTCGATGGAAATTACATATCACACAAAGGTTACCAATATTATTTCCCTTTGCTGCTTTTCCAACTAATTAAGAACATAAGAACATAAGAAATAGGAGCAGGAGTAGGCCATCTAGCCCTTCGAGCCTGCCCCGCCATTCAATAAGATCATGGCTGATCTGTCGTGGCTCAGTTCCACTTTCCCGCCCTCTCCCCATAACCCTTAATCCCCTCTCTTATCAAGAACCCATCAACCCGCTTCTTAAAAATATTTAGCGAGGCAGCCTCCACCACTTCAACGGGCAGAGAATTCCAGAGATTCACCACCCTTTGAGTGAAGAAGTTCCTCCTCAACTCCGTTCTAAACCGCCTCCCCTTTATCTTGAGGCTGTGCCCCCTAGTCCTACTGTCTTTTTTGAGCGGGAAGAGTCTCTCCACCTCTATCCTATCCATCCCATTCATCATCTTATACGTCTCAATGAGATCTCCCCTCATTCTTCTAAACTCTAACGAGTACAAGCCTAGTTTATTCAGCCTCTCCTCATAGCTCAATCCCCTCAACTCCGGTATCAGCCTAGTAAACCTCCTCTGCACTCCCTCCAGGGCCAAAATATCCCTGCGCAGGTGCGGCGCCCAAAACTGCACACAGTACTCCAGTTGCGGCCTCACCAATGCCCTATACAGCTGCAACAAGACCTCCCTACTTTTATATTCAATCCCCCTCGCTATGAAGGCCAGCATCCCATTTGCCTTCCTGACCACCTGCTGCACCTGCAAGCTGGGTTTTTGCGACTCATGCACAAGGACCCCGAGGTCCCTCTGCACCGTCGCCTGCTGCAGTTTTTCGCCACGTAAGTAATAGTCCTTCCTACCATTCTTCCTACCAAAGTGGACCACCTCACACTTGCCAACATTAAATTCCATTTGCCATTTCCTGGCCCATTCGCCCAGCCTATCTAGATCCTTCTGCAGACTCTCCACACCCTCCGCACAATTTGCCTTTCCCCCAATCTTGGTGTCATCAGCAAATTTCGACACCCTGCACTCGGTTCCCTCCTCCAGATCATCTATATAAATGGTAAATAGCTGAGGCCCCAGCACCGACCCCTGGGGCACCCCACTAGTCACCAACCGCCAATCCGAATAGCACCCATTGACCCCCACTCTCTGCCTCCTATTTGACAACCAATCCTCTATCCACGCTAACACCCTACCCCCAACTCCATGTCCCCTGACCTTCTGCAATAACCTCTTGTGAGGTACCTTGTCAAACGCCTTCTGAAAATCCAGAAAGACCACATCCACCGGCTCTCCTCTATCCACTGCCCTAGACACGTCCTCATAGAACTCCAGTAAATTTGTCAGACACGACTTCCCTTTAATGAAACCGTGTTGCGTCCGCCCTATCAAGCAATTCCCTTCAAGATGCCTCGCAATTTCCTCCTTAATGACGGATTCTAACATTTTACCTACCACAGACGTTAAACTAACCGGCCTATAATTCCCCGCCTTTTGCCTGGCACCCTTCTTAAACAACGGCGTAACATTAGCCGTTTTCCAATCTTCCGGCACTTCCCCGGAATCCAGCGACGTCTGGAAAATAACCACCAAGGCATCCACTATAACGTCCGCCATTTCTTTCAGAACCCTCGGATGCATTCCATCCGGTCCTGGGGACTTGTCCACAATCAGCCCCTCCAGTCTGTCGAGCACCACCTCTCTAGTAACAGTAATGTCATTAAGACCCTCCATTCCTACCACCTTTCCATCTCTAACACCCGGCAAATTATTCACGTCCTCCTCCGTGAAGACAGAAACAAAAAAGTTATTCAAGACCTTAGCCATATCCCCATCCCCTACCACTAGGTCCCCTTTCTCATCCTCTAAAGGACCAACGTTCACCCTAGCCAGCCTCTTCCTTTTTATATATTTATAAAAACTCTTGCTATCCTTTTTTATATTAAGTGCTAGCCCAGCCTCATAGCTTCTCCTACCCTCCTTTATCAACTTCTTTGTCAATCTTTGTTGACATTTAAACCTTTCCCAATCCTCTTCTCGCCCACTGCTCTTAGCTACTCTAAATTCCTCCGCTTTTAATTTAACACTTTCCTTCACCTCCTTCGTTATCCACGGCTTATTACCTCTCTTCCTACTGTCCTTTTTAATCATCGGAATAAATTTCTGCTGAGCACCAAGAAAGATCTCCTTAAAGATCCTCCACTGCTCCTCAGCAGACCTACCTTCCAACGCACTCCCCCAGTCCACATTCGCCAATTCTTCTCTCATCCTACCATACTCCCCTCTATTCAAACAAAGGACGCGTGTCCGGGAACCCACTTTCTCCTCCTCCATCTGCACCAGAAACTCCACCATACAATGATCACTCTCTCCAAGAGGATCCTTCACCGCAAGGTCCCTAATTCTACCCGCCTCATTACATAGCACCAGATCCAAGATAGCTCGCTCCCTCGTCGGCTCCAACACACACTGTTCAAGGAAATTATCCCGGCAGCATTCCAAGAACTCCTCCTCGAGCCCACCTCGTCCAACATGGGTCGACCAATCAATATGCAGATTGAAATCTCCCATAACTACTGCCGTCCCATTCCTGCACGCCGCACTTATTTGCGTGTTAACAGCCCGCCCCACCTCCAGATCATTATTCGGGGGCCTATAGACGACACCCACCAGCGTCTTCCTCCCTTTGCTGTTCCTAATCTCCACCCACAACGATTCCACGTTCTGCTCTTTGGCTCCGATATCATCCCTTGCTACCACCTTGATACTATCCTTAATCAGCAGAGCTACGCCACCCCCTCTTTCCTCCTGCCTATCCTTCCTAAACACTTGATAGCCCTGTACATTCATCTCCCAGTCCCTGTCACCTTGCAGCCACGTCTCTGTAATGGCCACCAGATGGTATCCATTTGTGTCGATCTGCGCCACCAGCTCATCCACTTTATTCCGAATGCTTCGTGCATTCAGATAAAGCGCTTTCATCCCAGCCTTCACCTGGACCCTATTTGCCGTAACGCCACCAATTGGGACATCCTCGGCCTCTTCCCTTACCTGTACCCTATCCTTAACTTTAGACCTCGTAGCGTCACCTACCCTCGCACCCTCCCCCCCCCTAATTAGTTTAAAGCCCTGTCTACAGTCCTCTTTACTCAATTCGCCAACACTCTGGTCCCAGCACGATTCAGACCAACCCCATCCCGCCCGAACAAGTCCCACCTACCCCAATACTGGTGCCAATGCCCCATAAATTCGAACCCATTCCTCCCACACCAATCCCTGAGCCACCCATTCACTTCCTTTATCCTGTCAACCCTACGCCCGTCTGCACTTTATTAAGTTTTGAATGATTTGAAGTACTAGTGATCCAAAGATCAGGAAAGTTGAAGTTACAGTTCTTCTCGTAAGTCTTAAATATGAGGCCAAAATTTTTACTCCTAGGTCAGGTGATTTGATTTGTGTGTATTATTTATCTATTAGCAAAGAAACGCTGGGAGCGAAGCTGGGAGAATTCCTAGCTCTGTGAACCTTACCTTTATAAATTGCTGCCAGACATGGTGTTTTTGGTCTGAAGGTGCGGGCTCGATTAGAAGTTCAGGTGGGTGACCCAGGAAGAAGTAAGGAGGCTGCTGTGTGTGCAGGTATGCTGGATAGAATATCTGCTTCTGAGCCCCAGCACTGTGCCCAAAGATTTAAAAAAAAGTACATTGTTCGAGCCTTCACCCTACATACCCCCCTTATCCAATCCAACCCATACCACTTTGTACTACTGTATCCACTGCATGGCTATTTATAGATCCTATGACAACCCATGCCTCCCGCCCTTTATTCTGAAACCCACTATGCCAACTCGCCCTGTGTGCACCATGGATCAACATCAAAACCTATACAGAAATATTGGGATTGATCCTCCAGCCCTGCGTACCCAGGCGCAAATTGAATTATGGCTGGAGAATCTTCTGAGAGGGGCTATTATGCAGTTTTACTGGGGATTCTCCCTGCCCCACTGTGGTAATGTATGAAACTGACAATGTTTATCTTTGATTGACAGATTGCATATTTTATAAGGTTTAACCTCCTCTTCCTTAATGCAATATTTACAAAGTTCTCAAGATGCAATCAAGTGTGAAGGGAAAGAATAGCAAACGCGTTTCTTTGCTAATAGATAAATAATACACACAAATCAAATCACATCAAAAAGGTGCAGCCACCACATGCTAACCTCCCATTGAAACTGATCATAAAAGCACTTGGAAGGGGTTCCACAGCTGCTGTGGGTTATGACAGAAAGCAAAGGGTTCTCCCAGGAAGTCCTGAAGAGCGTTTTTAATACCTGGGCTAATCCCTATTATGGAATGGAGTGCAGTGGTGATTTTGAAGGTATCCAGGTGCCAAAGTAACCAGGGCATTTTAAAGGACAGAGGCTACATTGAATATCTTACCCCAGAATGCTGTCAGAATTTACCATCCTGAAACTGAACAATGCCATTCCCAGGGCAACAGAGACACCTGCAACCACTAGACTCCCATCCCCAATCCCAGAGGAGGGTCCAGAGGTCAAGACCCCACTCGCGCCCCCAAATCCTGAGCCCACGCAAGTCCTTTGGGGGGATGCTATCTCTGCAGCCTGGCAGCAACAGAGGTGAACATGGGCATCACTTAGTTCCTTTGGGCCAGTGTGTCACTGCTGGGAAGGGGGGAATTGAGAGCTCTGGCTTAGTGGCGGGGGGTAACCCCCATGGCCGAGCTGTGTGGACAGGGGATTGGTCAACCTGTTCTTTTAGTGATGGGGAGAGTTGGGGTGGGGGGCAGTGTTTGTTAAGGGATTGGCGGTGCTCCTCTTGCCTTAGGATCACCATGTTTGTTGTTCCGGGTGGGGTGAGGAGCCCTTTGGTCAGCATTGAGATCAGGACACCTTTTAAAAAGAACACCCAGATTTGTATAAAGCAGACTGGCTGGTGTGATTCCCGGGATGCATAAATTTAAGTGCTAAATGTGAGAAAATCCCACTTTACAGGCAATGCTAACACCAGTGGGGAAACAGCCCATTTACCATTGTGATAGCAGTTAGGCTGCAAATAGTTGAATTGCACCTGAGAAATTTTTTGGAGAGTTGTGCCCAATATTTTATAAAATAGAATTCGAAGTGTCAACTGCAGACTTCACTATAGTGAAAACATACCTTCATAAAGACCCACTTGCTGCATTCACATTTCTTTACATAAATCCTTGTAACAACAAACATTTCATTCAAATGCATAATCCCTTAAAGCAACAAGCACTGGTATTCATAGCCCCACTTCAAAGTGTTTATCACGGCTTGACATTTCCCTTTGACAGTTCCTTTTGACTTTTCAACAGCTTTCCTTGACACAATCAATAGGTCCTCTTGTTAGATGTTTTTAACAATTGATCTTGACGGGACTGTTGACTACAAGTGTTGGTTGCTCGAAGAACCTCAGCTCAGAATCGATGAGCTGGAATCTGAGCTTCAGATGCTTTGTTGCATGTGCGAGGGGAAGAATTACCTGGATGCTTTGTTTCAGGAGGGGGTCACACCTCTAACTTGGTCAGTGTTCAGGGAGAGCAGAATGTGACTGCAAGTGAGGGATCCTAAATTCAGGAACGGAGAAGAGTCAACTCTTGACTTTGCCCAATAGGTTTGAGGTACTTGGTCCCAGTGTGGACGAGGAAAGGGGCTGTAGAGTGCTAACCAACCACTGCACCGTGGTACAGGAGGCTGTTCAAATGGAGTGGCGGGGGGGGAGCAAAAAGACAACAGGTAATTGTAGGGGATTCTATAACTAAGGGAATTGATAGCATTCTTTGTCAGCAGGATTGAGAATCCCACATGATATATTACCTGTGTGGTGCCAGGGTGAGGGACATTTCTGACCAGCTTGAAAGGATATTAGGGCAGGAAGGGGAGTATCCAGTTGTTGAGGTGCATGTTAGGACAAATAACATATGCAAGACTAGAAAAGAGGACCTTTCTGAGAATTATCAGGCACTCGGAACTGAATTAAAAAATAAGTCCTCAAGGGTTATAATCTCTGGATTACTATCCGAGCCACGAGCGAATTGGGAAGTAAACACATGGCTAAAGGAATGGTGTGGGAAAGAGGGATTCCATTTCATCGGGCATTGGCATCAGTATTGGAACAGGAGGAATCAGGACCGGTGGGACGGTCTTCACCTGAGCCGATCTGGGTCCAGTTTCTAGGATAAATAAGATAGTTGCAAGGAATTTAAACTAGCAGTTGGGAGAAGGGGATGGGTTAAACTATGGGAAGTATGATGGTTAATGAAAAGCAAAGCAGTAGGTTAGCATGTGGGGAGAAGGGTTCGATTACATGGAAAATTATGAAAAAAGTTAAAAGGAAGGAAAACTCAGGAAATGTTATTAATGGAGGTGCTCAGATTCGAAAAGGTGGTGGAAAAACTACATAGGGCACTTTTTGAATGCTACGAGCATTGAGATAAGTAATAAGGTCAATGAGTTGATGGCACAATTCATCACAAACGTGTATGGTTTAGTGGCCATTACAGAGACATGGTTGCAGGGTGGTCATGTTTGGGAGTTAAGTATCCAGGGGTTTTGACTATTTGGAAGGACTGACAGGAAGGTAAGGGAGGTGGTGTAGCTCTGATATTTAAGGATAACTTCAAGGCGGTAATGAGAAATGACAGGTTCCAAGAAGATAAAGGTTGAATCCATTTGGGAGGAAATCAGAAATAGTAAGGAGAAAATGTCACTGATAGGCCTAGTCTATAGGCCACCAAATAATAACATCAAGGTGGAACAGACAATAAACAAAGAAATAACTGATGCATGTAAAAATGGTATGGTGATTGTCATGGGGGATTTTAATCTAATTGGTCAAACCAGTTTGGTCAAAGCAGTCTTGCGGAGGAGTTCATCGAATGTATCCGGGATGGTTTCCTGTAACGGTACGTAATGGAACCTACAAGGGAGCAAGCTATCTTAGATCTGGTTTTGTGTAATGAGACAGGAATAATTAATAATCTCAGTCAGGGATCCAGTTGGAAAGAGCGATAGTATGGTTGAACCATCGCATGGTTGAATTTAAAGTACAGATGGACGATGAGAAGGTAAAATCCAATATCAGTGACTTCTGCTTAAAGAAAGGAGACTACAATAGGATAAGGGACGAGTTGGCTAAGGTAGTCATAAAGTCTGCAGAGGGCTATAGATAGTCTGAGTGGGCAAGGGTCTGGCAGATGGAGTACAATGTTGGTAAATGTGAGGTCATCCATTTTGGCAGGAATAGCAGCAAAATCGATTATTATTTAAATGGTAAAGAATTGCAGTATGCTGCTATGCAGAGGGACCTAGGTGCCCTTGTGCATGAATCACAAAAAGTTTGTTTGCAATTGCAACAGGTAACTAAGGAGGCAAATAGAATTTTGTCCTTTATTGCTAGAGGGGTGGAGTTTAAAAGCAGGGAGGTTATGTTGCAGCTGTAAAAGGTAGTTGTGGTCTCCTTACTTGAGAAAAGATGTACCGGCACTGAAGAGGGTGCAGAGGAGATGGACTAGGTTGATTCTGGAATTGAGAGGGTTGGCTCATGAGGAGAGACTGAGTAGATTGGGATTAGACTTATTGGAATTTAGAAGAATGAGAGGGGAATCTTATAGAAATGTATAAAATTATGAAGGGAATTGATAGAAGCATGGAAGTGGTTTCCATTGGGGGTGAAACTAGAACTAGGGGGGCATAGTCTCAAAATAAGGGGGAACAGATTTAGGACTGAGTTGAGGAGAAACTTCTTCACCTGCAGGGTTGTGAATCTGTCGAATTCCCTGCCCAGTGAAGCAGTTGAGGTGACTGAATGTTTTTAAGGCAAGGACAGATATGTTTTTGAACAGTAAAGGAATTAAGGGTTATGGTGAGCAGGTGGGTAAGTTGAGCTGAGCCCATGAAAAGATCAGCCATGATCTTATTGAATGGCGGAACAGGCTTGAGGGGCCAGGTGACTTACTCCTGCTCCTAATTCTTATGTTCTTCTTGTATTCCAATGAGCGTGACAGTTAGACTTTATACACTTTTTATGCATGTCAATGTCTATTTGTTAACTTGTAGAGGGCGCCTAACTTTCCTCAAGTACCCCAAGACCAGACCCAAAGGGGAACTTTATCTCTCCTAAGTGGTACCCTGGCTATGCAAATGAATCCACAAAGTTTAGACCTGCTCTTACCAAGTCAGTTCTGCACACTTTGGGCTTCATACTTCTGGGCTGTGAAAATCTGACTTCATTATAGGTTTAAATGGCCAGCTGCGTCTCTAAACCAAACATGCATAAAATGTGAACTTTCCCATTAAAATGGGAAGTGCCATGTTTAGGAGTGGACGTAGGATTTTCAACCACTTCCACTATTTTCACCACAGCAAAGAAGCCCTTACTTGTGGGGAAAATCTGAGCTTTGGTTGACTTGTATGCTAAGACATTTTGGGAAAAACAATTCCTTGTGTTGCTGTTGAGAGTTATGTTTTCCAAGATGGACATTACATATTTGGCATATTTAAAACACAGTGGGCTAGCATCTCCTGTAGAGAAACAGAGCACTTTTGAGTTGAAACTTTTGTTCTTCAGAACTAAAAGAAGGTCAAAATGTGATGAATTTTATTCTGGGGAGAGGGGAGGAAGAACAGAATGGAAGGTCTGGGATAGGTTAGAAGGGCAGAGATGAAAATGGCAATGATGTCATGGAACTAAAGGTTAAAAGGGGTTGGCAATAATTTTAGTAAAGAAACAAAGCATTTGTCTAGAGTGAATGAATTGCAAAATAACGAACAGCACTTCTCCAAAGCAAAGACATGAAAAACAAGGGTAAGGCCTTCACATGGCAAAAGAAAACAGAGGCCGTAATTCTCTGGTTGGTTGCTAGTGGCAGATTTTCTGGTCCTGCTGGTAATGCACCTCCTTGCATGGGTTTCCTGGTGGTGTATTGTGGCGTGGATATAATGGGAAATCTCACTGACAGTGGCAGGAGCAGAAGACATCACCATGAGCAAACAGTATCCCACACCTTGCTGTTGAGAAATCTGATGGGAGGCTGGAGGATTCTGGCCAAAATTAAAGTGGAGGACAAGTTCATGGTCTGAAACTATTGGAAGCCTTTGCTGAGTCTAAAAGGCTGTAAATGCCTAATCAGAAGATGAGATGCCATTCCTTGAGCTTGTGTTGAGCATTGGCCAGGGACAAGAATATGACCCTGACAGCAAGGTAATGAATTAAAATGGCAAGCAAATGGAAGCTTAGGTCATGGTTATGGGTTGAGCAGTGCTGTTCTGCCAAGAATCACTAATTTGTTTTCTGGTCTCCCCAGTGTAGAAGACTGCATTGTAAGCAGCAAAAACCTATGGAGGCTCAGAGAGGAAGGGGTTAGAGTAGAAGTGCAGGAAATAAGTTGGGTATGGTTGAGGGGAATCCTTGGTAAAGGATGATTTTGCTTTTATTACAGAGCTGGCAGAAATGTTCCATCGGTATGCTGCAGTCATTTATTTTGTTTCATGTTATTGTTTACAAAGTTTAAGTTACTGTTTAAATTTTCAGCAACTCAACATATTTAATGCATGTGTTTGAAAATTTATGCTGGTGTATTTTGCTATTTTAAAATAATGTTGGTTATATGTAACATTTATACTTCTGCTGTCTTCTATTTTGTTTTCATAGGTGGAAATGAACCAGCTTCAGAAAAGCTACAAGTCACTTGCTGCTCAGATGAATCTTATTTTGTCTAAAAGACTTTGGTACATCATGTTGGAGCAGTTTCTAATGAAATATGTGTGGAGTGGGAGTGGATTAGTGATGGTAGCAGTACCCATCATCACAGCAACAGGTTTTGCAGACAATGGTAATGAAGCAAAATTTTGACAATTGATTTAAAAACTTGGTTTTGTATTGAGCCCCAGAATGTTAGGACCCATAAATTACTTGCTTGGTTAACGATTGCTAATGCTGTCATGGGAAAGCATTCCACAATAGCAAGGAAAAGAGTATTTCTACTGCTCCCACTTACTTGCTGGTGACTGATAGTGCTGGTACTGTTCAGTGTTATTTGGTGCTGAAGATTTGTGAAAATAAACTCCAGTAAGAAAAAGTCGTAATTCTTTCAACTTTGAATGTGCAGTGCTAGAAACAGAACGGAGCTGTTACATCGAGGATCAATGGAGCAAATAATTAATTAGACAGATGTTGTAGTATTTATGTCTCAGTGGAAATTTTATTAATTCTGGTGGATCTCTACAGCTTCCATCAATGATTGACCATGCCAGTTTCCTCAGTAAAATGTGTTTTAAACATCCCACTACGTTTTATATTCATTGAACTCAAACTTTGTCAGTTCAAACAGGCTGGCAAAATCAACTGACAGCATCTCCAAATACCTCTGCTTCTTTAATTTTTCTTTTACATGCTGTATGCCGCCTTCATTGCTTCTTCCAAGTGATGGTCAACATGGAGGAGCACTGGTTTATCAACTGAGTAAGGACAGCTTATGGTAATCAATAGGAGGCTGGTTTACAAAATTTTGACTTGATGTAATGAGACTTCATGGGGTCAAGAGTCAATGTCCAGGATATTCCATCAAATGGTATCCCTCTCTGCCACCATCTCCAGAGATCTATCCTGCTAGTGGGAAAAGAAAGACCAGGGATAGTGATAGAGCAATCTGGGATATTGGCTGAAAGATATGCTTCTGTGAATATGACTATTATTCCATGGGACAGCTGTTGCAATTTTGGTACTAGTTCCCAGACTTCGGTGCAGAGGATTTTGCATGATCTGAATCTAATACCAAGTCATCTGTCCAGTTTTTAGATATCTAGCCAAAGAAAAAAGTGATGTTATACTGAACCAAATTCAGGATTAATATTCAAATTCTCAACTATTTGTTCTTGAATTTTTTAGTTTCCTAAAAATGTGATGTTTTAATAGATTTAGTATAATGAGAGTTACTGATTTTGTGTTTCTAGTGTTTAGTGCGGGCAAATCAGAATCCTTGGCTGGAATTCTCCAGTCTCACACACCCAATGAGAATGGAAAATTTGGCACTCTGCCAAATCTCCATTCTCAGGAGTGGGACTAGATAAGAACAAAGAACAATTCAGCACAGGAAACAGTCCTTCGGCCCTCCAAGCCTGCGCCGCTCATTGGTCTAACTAGAGCATTCTTCTGTATCCCTCCATTCCCAGTCTGCTCATGTGGAGGGATACAGAAGAATGCTTTCTGAGTAGGCGCTGCTCCTTTGTCAGGTGGGTGAAGAGTTCAGAGGAGACAGATTTGTATTCAAGAGGGAAGATTGGAAATATTCTTTTTTTTAGTGAATTCTTATTGTTTGAAATACACTGCCTGAAATGATGGAAAGCAGATTCTGACGTAACTTTCAAAAGAAAATTTGATAAATATGGACATAAATTTGCAGGGCTATGGGAACTAATCGGATGACTCTTTCAACTTTCAAGTTGGGCTGAATGGCCTCCTTCCCTGCTATCTCTATGAATGTAATCAATATTTTGTTCCTTTGGATCCACATTGCACTATTGATCAGTGACTTAAATAACATAGTATACATAAGCCAATTACTTAGCATTTACTGTCAATACTCTAGATTTATTTAAACATTTATGTACTCATCCTTCTATTAAATAATCAAACTAATTGTTCATAACTGTCATTACTATGGCTGTTTATTTTGGTAATAGTACAAATAATTTTACTGGTGGCAGAAGGATGTAATATAGTTTGATAATCGCAGCCATGGGCAAGGTTAGAGAATTTCGGCTGTCGTCTTTCAACACAACTGCTTTATCTTTGTGTTTGAAAATTGTGGATCTCAATACAGAACCAGAAATCAGTATTAATACTGGAGATTCACTGCCCAAAAAATGTTAGTGGTCTTGAGTTTAGAGTTACAAATAAATTAAAATGTGATGAAATTGGAGGTGTGGTATTTAGCAATTCATTATACAGTTTCAACTCAATGTTTGCTGTGAAGATTTAAAGCGATTTGCGAAAGAAGCAAATGTGATGTGAGAAAAAACATTTTTACACAAGTGGTTCAGGTCTGGAACACGGTACTTGGAATTGTGCTGGATGCTGGTTTAATCCAGGCATTCAGTAGGGCAGTGCATGATTACTTAAGTAGAAACAATGTGCAGAGACATGGGGAAAACGCAAGGGAATGGCACTAAGTCATGATGCTCATTTGAAGAGCCTGTGCAGACATGATGGGCCAAATGGCTGCATCATAACAAAAAAGAGAAATTGAATTCTGTTCCTTTGGTCTCATTTGAAATACAACAGGTAATCAAGAATTAACCATGTGGGTAGCACTCTCTCCCTCTGGAGCCGTAAGATTCTGGGTTCAAATCCCACTCCAGGACATGAACGCAAAAATTAAAGTTGAGATTCCAGTGCAGTACTGTGGGAGTGCTGCAATGTGTTTCATAAGCAACATTAAACCAAAGCTGTGTCTGATCTCTCACCTGAATGTAAAAGATTCCATAGAACTAGAAGAGCAAGAGAGTTTTCCCCTTCTGTACTGGTCGATATTTTTCCCTCAGTCAGCATCACCAAAGACATTATCTGATCATCAGGTTGAGAGGTTGTGTGCTAGTTTGCTGCTGTTTCTCTCCATTACAAGTGACTACACTTGCTCTGCTTTTTAGACGTTTGGTTATGAAAAGAGTTACATAAATTCAAGTCTTTTGTTTTATTTACTCATCCAGTGTTTCACCTGATCATAAATAATAAGTATACTTTTCACGTAAACAGTTGATTGTTTCGCAGTACAAGTTTATCACTACAGCTGTTCATTTTAAGAGATTCTATAACATGATTTGTCTGCTGCTATGTAGCAACTCTAATCAGGTGCTCAAGTCAAGCAACATTAATGTTTTACAAGCATCAACATTTTGAAAATGACAGTATTTTGTTTGTTTGTAATTTGCACATGATTTCTCCAGTTAAAACGCAATGGATCGTCGAAGCATTGTCCAGTGTTTAGATTCTGCACACTATTATGGTGCTGCTATATTCTGTAACAGGAAAATTACATATATAAAGTTAGTATAATTAGTAAAACATTTATTATGTTCCATAAAATACAATTTAATATGTATAATTTTTTTTCAAGAGTCAGAAGATGGACACAAGCAAGTAAGTTTGGTTAGTGAACGAACTGAAGCTTTCACCACTGCACGCAATCTGCTGGCTGCTGGAGCTGATGCGATTGAAAGAATTATGTCTTCATACAAAGAGGTATTGTGCACCAAAAGAGTATGAATGAAGTTCAAGTCTATTTCCACGATAAATGATAATTTATGTAGGTGGTTTTATTCATGTATTTATTAAGTACAGTCAATGTAATTTTTAAGTTGAGCTTTCATGGGAAAAGCAGTGTTTTGAGGAGATCTAGTCTGTCCAGAAAATAGTGAGAAAGCTCACTTTTCTGTTTTGCAATTACATTAACATTACAATCCCCCAAGCAATTACAAAAGCACTTTGTCCACTAAATGCGGTAGCCAGTCAAAATATTTTTAACAGCACAGAAAAAATGCATGATTGTCCTGTTTTTACACAAGTTTGCAACTTGTAGACTTTTTTTAAAAAGCATAGAAGAAACCTTTTTCCTTTGTCTCTCTAAATTGTGCTCTATGTAAAGGCCCCACTAATGATCCATGCAGAGACAGAAAGAAAACAGTCATTTTCACTGGTACTGATATTGTTTTAGAAATGAACAGACTGAATTATGCAGCCGTCTTGTTGTTTTCTAGTGGATGAATAGAAAATTTTCTCCAATTAATATTAGAAAGACTGAAGCCTTTGTCTTCAGGTCTTTGTTCCCTAACTGCCAACTCCACATAATTCCCCAGCTGCTGTGTGAGGCTGAGGTTCCCTAGGTTGGTCCCTGAATGAAGTAAATTGGGCCTGTATTCTCTTGGGTTTAAAAGAATGAGAGGTGATCTCATTGAAAGATTCAAGGTTATAAAGGTACTTTACAGGATAGTTACTGAGTGGTTGTTTTTCCCTGGTTGAGGAAATCCAGAATAAAGTGGTACAGTTTCAAGATAAGGAGATGAGCATTTACAGCTGAAGTGAGAAATTTCACTGCAACGGATATGACTCTTTGGAATGCTCTACCTCAGATGGTTGTAGCTGCACCATCATTGAATATAATTAAGGTTAAAATTGAAATATTTTTGTTCTGTCAGGGAATTGAGGGATATGTGGAGCAGGAAGGAAAGTGGAGATTAAGTTAATGATCTGCCACGATCTTACTGAATGGAGGAGTGGCTCAGTGGATGATATGGTTTCCTCCTGCTCCTGATTTTATGTTAATCGGATGTGTTTGTGGACTTGGTGTCATATTTGGTTCTGAGCTAAGTTTTGACTTTGTCCTCTCCATTCCCAAGCCTTCCTACTTCCTCCTCTGTCACATCCCCTGTTTTTGTCACTCGTTCAGCTTACTGATAAATGTTAGTAGCTCAGCGCACATTTGCCCCAACTGCCACACCTTACCCTCCAGAAACTTGAGGCCATCAAAAATTCTGTTACCCATATCTTGATTTGCACCATATCCTACTCACCCCTCACCCCTGGACTTGCTGGCCAAAATTTCATCCTAGAACAGCAAAGCCTTGACTTTACGATTCTCACCCTTATTTTCAAACTCTTTTGTGACCCCGTCCTTCCCAATCTCTGTGACCACCTCCAGCCGTATAACTGAGATCTCTGCAGTCCAACCATTCTGGTCTCTTTAAGTAATATCAATTTTCTTAAATAAGTTAGGGCACCAATGATGAAGTTAATTCCTTTCCTGAACCTCCTCTCCTTTAAGGTGTTCCTTGAAACCTACCTCCTATGCCATCTGTCCTAATATAGCTTGATGTGGTGACTGTTAAGAACACAGCTGATGGTAAATGCAAGGTATTCCAAATCCCAGAAGGGAAACTTGAAACTCTTGCCCTCAACTCCAACAATTCTGCAAAACAATTTTGCAATTTGATATTAAGTGAAGAAAGATGTGGAAACCATAGAAAGCTTTTACAATTATTTTAAAGACAGCTAGAAGCGCACAGTATCCCTAACTTTACCCAGTTTCAATCACTTTATTCTCTAAGTTCAGAGCTAATTTTCTCCTCACAACACCTGGTAGATTTTTAAAAGCTATAGGCAACACTTAAAAATAGTTATCACACCAGGCACTTTTATTTGGTGAGGTTCCTTGGGATGTAGAGCAAAACATCTGTTTCTTCACAGACATACCTCGCTGGTAGTTCAGTTATTCTTGCTGTTTTCTTTTAGTATGCTGTAATCACCAAGCCAGGCAATGGTTTCCACAAAGGCTAAATGGAGCTCTCTGACCCCTCTGCTGAACTTTGTCAGGGACAGTCTTCAGTGATGTGAGTAATCGCAGGCCAAGTTCCTTGTAAGATCTCGTGTGCTAATTTGCTGCACAAATGTCTTGCCCTGTACGGAAAAGGTTGAGGAGTACCTGACTTTGGCATGGCAAGTTAAAGCTGCATAGGCAGGTTGTGGGATCTGTTATGAGGAAGTGATTTTTAATGGTGGCATGTTGATTCCATACAGGGCCTCTACTGTTAATACTCGGCAGAATGATCTTAGACACAAAGGCTGGTATGACAGGAGTTGAACAGCAGGTGGGTTAGTGAAGTACTTGTGCTGTGGCAGGGTGTGTTAATGTATATATTTTCCAGGAGCTTTCTTGTTACAACCCTCTTCCTTAAGTGAGGGGGCAGGATGTTGCCAAAGACTGGAAGCCAGGGAGTTGCGTTGATCAGAGACTATCCAAGATGACACATTGTTGTGTTGAGATGGGTATCTACAAGGCTGGTACAGGATGCGTTGTACCGTATCGTGCACAGTATGCTGCTGTTGAGTATATGATCGCAAGAGCTGAGATCCTTAAGATTTGAGCATCTGCACCTCGTAAAGAGCCAGCAAGTTTGCTGAGGAGGTTGTTTAATGTTTTGATCTTTGCTGCTGTCTTGCTCAGATTTTTTTTATATCAATGTTTGGTGAAGGGTAACACCAAGATAAAACGGGACGCTGTTCATGATTCAGTCTCTTGTCATTCAAGGAAATGTTGAGTTCCCTCTTGGCACTAGCATTGTGGTGGTGGAATATACCAGAGATGGTTTTGTTGCTGCTGAAGGTGCCATGTATTACAATAGTTGGTTAACTTTGCAACAGTGTTGTTTAGAGTTCCCCATTTGTTTAGAAAATTCTGAGGTCTCAAGGGGAAAATAGTATATGCATAGGCCAAATCGCTTCTGATGCATAATATATCATTTTTCCCTTTTTGATCTTTCCTTATCTGAACTAATCTCTTTGGAAATCAAACTTAATTACCTTCATTTTGAGTACACCTGGTAGAATGTAAGTGCAAAGTTCACACTTTGTTCTTCCCAGTGAACCTCAGACATCTTAATCAAATCTTTGATGCTCTATCACTGTTGTTAGCAAATTGCTAGGCTCACTAACATATCAAAAACACTAGTTCCATTAACTTAGCCAAACTTATCCCAGCTGTTAAACAGCTAGCAGAATCCCTTCCAAATTACTGGATTTCGTTCATTTTTCGTGTTATCATGTTTTTCCAGACACAAGTTGTCAAATTTTGTTTGGTCAGATTTAAGAACATAAGAACATAAGAAATAGGAGCAGGAGTAGGCCATCTAGCCCTTCGAGCCTGCCCCGCCATTCAATAAGATCATGGCTGATCTGTCGTGGCTCAGTTCCACTTTCCCGCCCTCTCCCCATAACCCTTAATCCCCTCTCTTATCAAGAACCCATCAACCCGCTTCTTAAAAATATTTAGCGAGGCAGCCTCCACCACTTCAACGGGCAGAGAATTCCAGAGATTCACCACCCTTTGAGTGAAGAAGTTCCTCCTCAACTCCGTTCTAAACCGCCTCCCCTTTATCTTGAGGCTGTGCCCCCTAGTCCTACTGTCTTTTTTGAGCGGGAAGAGTCTCTCCACCTCTATCCTATCCATCCCATTCATCATCTTATACGTCTCAATGAGATCTCCCCTCATTCTTCTAAACTCTAACGAGTACAAGCCTAGTTTATTCAGCCTCTCCTCATAGCTCAACCCCCTCAACTCCGGTATCAGCCTAGTAAACCTCCTCTGCACTCCCTCCAGGGCCAAAATATCCTTGCGCAGGTGCGGCGCCCAAAACTGCACACAGTACTCCAGCTGCGGCCTCACCAATGCCCTATACAGCTGCAGCAAGACCTCCCTACTTTTATATTCAATCCCCCTCGCTATGAAGGCCAGCATCCCATTCGCCTTCCTGACCACCTGCTGCACCTGCAAGCTGGGTTTTTGCGACTCATGCACAAGGACCCCGAGGTCCCTCTGCACCGTCGCCTGCTGCAGTTTTTTGCCACGTAAGTAATAGTCCTTCCTACCATTCTTCCTACCAAAGTGGACCACCTCACACTTGCCAACATTAAATTCCATTTGCCATTTCCTGGCCCATTCGCCCAGCCTATCTAGATCCTATCTGCAACCTGTAGTTTCAGAGCTACATGAGGCTATATAACATTTTATTTGCACCTCCCAAGCTTTTCTGGTTGGATGGTAGTAACAAAACAAAGCCCTTAAAAATTAGACTAGAAAAGTAAGGGCTGAATTTTTATTGTAAGGTTAAAAAACTAACCATTATGAGGCAGTTTCTCATTTCAAATAATTATTTTCTTCGTGCACTGAAACTGTTGATTGACGTGGTTTGGCTACACCATCTTTACAGATAACACTTCTGGTTTGAGCAACAGGTTTATGATCCCTACCATTATTGCTTTGGATATAGCTGTGATAAATTATTCTAAATGTGCTGTTGGAAGCTTTTTATAATCACAAGAATCAACTACTGAAAAACTGTCTTAATTCTTTGTATGTTGTTAAAGTTTAGTTTAAAGATGACATTGTTGACAAAATTATGATTTTAAAAAAGTAAAGTAAGGGTTAATTCAGAGTGAGATTTATTCTAATTTTCTTTTTTGCTATTGATGCCTAAATTCATTATATGCATTTTATTTATTACATTTGCAAATTATGTCTTTTACCAGAAATACATGGTAATTTGCCAATTATTTCACCAGATTAAAGTCCAACAGGTTTATTTGGTATCACAAGCTTTCATTTGAATGATGAGGATCAGTGCTCTGAAAGCTCATGATACCAAATAAACCTGTTGCACTTTACCTGGTGTTGAGACTTCTTACTGCGCCCACCCGAGTCCAACGCCGGCATCTCCACATCTTGCCAATTATTTGGTTTAGAAATCTGAGTTTACTTCTTGCAGCTACCAATTATTTTTATCTTGTGCTTTTTTTAAAAGGTTCTACATGGGTAAAAGGGTTGCTGACCTCTAACTGATTGTGACTGCTTTATTATAGCATCAGGAACATTGTCATTCCCAATAAACTGACCTGTACAAACTGACAAAAGCATTCTGAGAGATCACCAGATTCTGGGAAGACTTGTGTATCTTCGCCCACTCCCTTGATTTTGCAATGAAAAGGCAAAAAAAAACAAAGTTTTTAAAACGCATGAGAAAGTTCTCTCAAACAAAGCTACGATTTAATCACAATCCATAAATGCTGCTTTTGCCGTTAATCCACAACATAGCTTTCATAATTGGAAAGAGTTGCCTATCGCAGTAACTTGTGTGGCTCATCATCACATGTTTCAATCGTTTATTCCAGGGACAAGTACCTACTGTTAGGAAACACCTAACCAAAATCTTTTCCTCTGGATTTTCTGAACATGATTCCCCCCAGACCCCACCATTGCTATGCATTTTAAATAACCTGTCAGACTACATAGTGTCTAATCCCTTCATAATTTAAAACAGATTTTATCATATTTCCTCTGAGCTTATGTTTCTTTCAAAATTAGCCTTCAATCCTCGAGTTATTTTCTGACCTCTGAGAGCTAAGATTGGGTAAATTTTGATCATGCATCTTTGTTATTCATGAGTTAAATGAGTTAGTAGGCAGTTGCGAAGCTTATAGGTGTTTCATTTATCATCTGTTTATGCCAAAATATAGTTTTTATTGCAAAACCCATCATGTATTAGATGGGTTTTGCAACCAGTATGCTGTGTTTGAGTCTAATTATCTTTAGCATAGCCCACCTTTTCGAGTCATGATCGATGTTTTATTGTGATGCTTCCAGAGAATATCAGATGTACCTAATTTATTTATGGCTTTAGGTCCAGGCGAGAATGTGATTATACCTCTGGGCAACACGCTCATCTTTTTTAAAGGCACACTATGGTATAACAGTCTGTAATTAGAATGAATTATTGCAAATCAGATTTTAGTATTTATTTTGTGATATTTACCTGGATGCTCACCATAAGTTTTGAATAGCAGTTCTCTGTCTAAAGTACTGTGGATCATTGTGTTCCTCTGTGTTGTGTTTACTCAGCACTAAGACATTTGACATCATTACATGTACTACTTTAAATGCTTGTTGCTCTGTGACTACTGCCTTGGGGTGGTGAAAAGTACTCAAAATTATTTCAAGGAGTAAAATTTACTCTTCCTCTAACAAAATAACATTCATATTTTGGAAAATGTTTACAATTCCTGTCAGGTTCAAACTCAGCCTCTGCCAGATGTTAAAATGGGTAATTGCTTGATAGCACAGGACATGAGTTTTGCTGAAAGAGACATGCTTGTTGAAGCTTTCGTCTTGCACTCATCAGGACAGATGCAAGAAAGCCAAATTCAAAGGGAGCAACAATTTACACAGAATGTGAATGATTGGCGAGTTGACTTATGATCGAATCAGTAGCCTTTTCTTGTGCAGTTGCAATATATTTGCATATGCTTGGGCATTTGTTTGACAAAAATGCAGTGGCACAAGCATCAGTGAGATGTAACTCAAGATGTTTGTATATTTTGTAACTTCACGAAGTTTGTATATTTTGTTATGTTTTGTAGCATTTCAAAACTTTCATTTTATAACACTATTTTTGCTTGATATGTTATTTTATATTTAATCTTTTGTAAAAGTTACGTCATAATGATGGAATTACTCATTCTACAGCCATTTGTGTTTAAAACATAGCTATGCTTGTTGTCTTATAACACCACAAGTTGTTTCAATAGAAAAATACTTGCAAGCGTGAAGACTGATATTTAGTTAAATTAATGCCAATGCCCTTGACATGTAACTTATTTTCACCAGTCCAATGAAAGAACTGCTGTATGCCAAAAACTATATAAGCGGTGAAGCTGGGAATATTACCTTTTAGATATCTATCAATATCCTGAATTTCTTCTGCACATATTTTTGGTATTACTAACACATTGGCTAATTGTTTTTGCAATGATACTATGACATCATGGCAATAACATGTTTGCAAAAATTTTTTTTGAGTGGCTGATAATTGTTTTTTATGCTTGTGTTTAAAAAACAATAAATCATTAATGGATAAATAAATTAATGCTCACAGGAATAATGCAATTTACTTGGTATTGATAACCTATTTATTTTATAAGGATCATCTAAATCTTACGAGTCAGAAGTCTCAAAAAACTTAGTCACATTTCCAAAGCTAAAACTGTAAAGGTTTTGTATACATTGCCCAAACCTTCCTGTCTTTGTATCATTGGCGATGGGATGTACATTGGAAGAAGTGCGTCAGATGCCAGTGGAAGTCCTGACATGCGGACATCTGTAGGAATTTCCTAGAAAGCTTACATTTCCGAAGAGCTGCCCATGAATGTCTCCGATCCTGAGCTGAGGATGGAGGCTTAGGCTGGATGCATGGGGCTGAACTGTATACTGGTTCTGGAAATGTTAGTTTAAAACCTGGTCTTTAAAGCTGTGTAACTCTACAACTCCCTGAACACAACTACCTGTTCGCCCACCTCAGCCACTCATTCACTTATCCATCCACTTACTCGTTCACACAATTACTTAGTCATTAATAGACCGGACCTTTAAGAACTTACCCGAACATGCCCCCATGCACAGGGGTAGCTGTCATGTCCTCTGCTTCCCCTTAGTTCAATGCGCTTATTGGGCTTGCCTTTGATATGCTGTGTTGCCTATTCCTAATCAGAAGATCCCAGAAGAAATAAGCACTGTTATTGGGTTAGCAATCCTGATTGGGAGATCTAGGCCCATGACTCACTACATTTTCCTGCAGGCAACTCAGCTCACAGGAAAATGCATGTATAAATTTAGTTAAAATATTATTAGTACGTGGGAGAAAAGCCAATTGTGTGGCTTTATCTTGAAGTATTATTTTATGTGTACTTTTCAGTATCATGGAGCGACCAGCCTGTAGGAATCAATGCAAGTCCGTGCAACACTGCCAGATGTGACAGTATACAGACAAATTTCTTCCCCTGAGGATCCAAAAACAAAGAAAATTCTTCATTAAATCATGCACTGTATTTAAAAATGTCCAAATGAGAAAGTGACTCTGATTCTTTTCTCTTATTTTAATTTGGTAGATCACTGAATTGGCAGGCTATACAGCTCGAGTGCACAACTTATTTTCTGTTTTTGACGAAGTTCAGAGAGGAATATATAAGAGATCTATGATCAATCAGGAAATTGAAACTGACTGCAACAAAGTGATTAAACATGGATTACATATTGAAGGTCATTTGCAACAAAAAGGTAATAAATGGCCATAGTCTTCAAACAAAATATTAGGTTTCAGATCTGTGTTAGGAATTTAAATAATTCACATATGTAAGAATTACATTGCTAATCTGAATCTATTTTCCCATTAGTGTTATCAGTAATTTGCCTTTGAACGATGACCTTGAATTTTAGCTTTAACATCTCTAATACATGTCTGAGATATCCCACATAATTCCTGTGCTTGTCTCAGTAAACTGATGACTGCAGTTGCTGGCATGATGTCTGGAGAATGTGTCAAAATCTCAGCAGCACACATCACTAACACCCCATTCCTCCCATGCTTTCTCCCCCTTCCCCCTTCCAATTAGAGATGTGCAGGAATACGTGATATTGAGACTGCACATGTGTCTGGCCAGAGACTGTGGAATGTGTCCTTTGGCATGTTTCCTCCCTGTTGCCAGTTGTTTCCTATCTGCTTGACAAAGGTTAGGAAATTGGGGGTCGGGGGTAAGGTGCAGGTGGTGGAGGATATTGGATTGACAGAGGAGATCTCTCAGTGGCATTGCTTTCCATCAACACCACTCGTTCACCACTACCCTCCCAACCCTCCTACCTTTGGTGTCAACCCTGAGAATAAGTTCCTTCTCAATTCATTCATTACTGCACCTTCAAAACCCAACTAGCCAGCCATTCTTCAGGAGATTTCTGCAGCTGCTGAACTGCTGCACCATGCCCTCACCACCTTTGATGCCCTTGCCCCCATTAAAATCATTGTTCTCTCTAACCTTTGCCATTTCTCCTGAGATCACCCCCACCCCCGCCCCCCCACTCTTATCTTTGCTCCTTTATGTTCAAGGGATGTAAACTTGAATGAAATGAAAAACAACTGGGTTAGCCATTTATTTGCCAGATCTGACTGAATTTGGAAGTGGATATCTTGAAAGTTAAAGTTTTAGTTTTGTCTTTGGAATGTGAGCTCACCAATGCCCTGACTTCCTTCCATATAATATCACATGCACAGTAATTGAAAATTGCTTTTCCCTTAGCATTCATTTGCAATGCAGATTCCTTTTTGCGATGGCCATGCGCATAAGTTCTTGGTGAGATGCCCATCTTTGAACCAGTGAATAATCATTTAACAGACAAATGTGAAGAAGAACAATATGGTGGAAAAAAAAGAAGAACCTGTAATTGTTCGCTTAAAATTCAATTTTCAGTGGAAGAGGAACAGTGCAATTTCTAATTACTGATCTTTAAAAATTGAAAGCTGGCATATCAAGGCAAATTAGATATTGAATTTTATATGTTGAAGAATTTCATACAAAAGCTTAGAAATTATGAGGAACCTCTCGATGGCGTTGGTTAAATGGCACTTGTAATCCTATGCAGTTCGGGACACCACATCATATACATGTTTATCGGTTAATGAAAAAAGAATGGGATTCATTAGAGTGACGTGAGGGATTAAAGCAAAGCTGTGGCGGGAAGTATTCTAAAACATACTCATCAAAGAGACGGAGGTAAAAGAAAACTGGTAGTCACGTGCAAAATTATTAAATTGTTTAAGAAACTGAAAGATTATTTAATTGGTTGATAAATTGGTTTAAAAAAAGGAGGCATGGTTAGCACTGAAAGAACAAAGGGGTGATTAGTTGGAAGTTTTCAAACAAGGAGTGATATGGATATGAAATACTTCACTGCAGGGGGTATTGAGGCCAAGTCCAGCACGGTTAATGAGATACAAGCATAATGGCCTGAATGGTTTTCTGTATTGTTTTTGAATAATTCTTTCATTATTTATTTTACCTGTCAGGGCAAGTTATTGACGTCGATGTGGGAATTGTGTGTGAAAATGTCCCAATTATTACCCCAAATGGAGAGGTTGTTATTTCCAGTTTAAATTTCAAGGTAAGATTAAGGATTAAAATTGAGCATTTTTAATGTGCTGTTGATCAGACAATACTACTGCATTATTGTGCATTTGAGCAATGTGTGTTGTATAATTTTTAAGTATGCACCACCAGCTACGTTCTTGATATATGTACAAACAGTGAGAAGGAGAAGTTAATTAACTGTTGCAATTTTATTTCACACTCTTGGAAATCCTGCTATCAATGTGAAAGCTATATGAATTAAATGATTCCTGGAAAGGCATTGATAACTTACCTATAGACAGACTTGCTCTCTTGGTTTTAATCTGACAGACTAGTTGAAAATTTGGAAGATATACCTGGTCTTTCAGATGGAACAGTTGTTTTCTGAAAGGTTTATGACAGCACAACAGTGAGAAAAGAAGTAGCTGTTGAGATAGTGGAGGCATTGGTTGTGATCTTTCAAATTTCCTAGATGTTAGAATGATCCCAGTTGTTTAGGAGGAGGCAAATGTTATATTCAAGAAAGCAGGGAGAGAGAAAGGAAAAACGGGGAACAACAGGCTTTTTGGTCTAAAAGCAGCCTTTAGGAAAATACTGGAATTGGGCTCTTTGAATATCATTAGAAGGTTAGATTGAAGCAGTGTGATTTTATGAAAAGGAAATCGTGTTAAATATTCAGTACAGTTTTTGAGGATATAACAGGGTAGATAAAGGGAAATGTGGCTGTAATGTATGTGGTTTCCAAAAGGTGTAAAAGTTATTACACTAGATAAAGGCTCAAGGGACTTTCAGTCACATGTATAGAGGATTAATTAATAGGTAGGACGTGGAGAGGCGTGGTAAACTGGTTATTTTCAATGTGACAAACTGTAACCAGTCGATTACCACCAGGATCTTTACTGTGGCTGCTGCTGTTTATAGTCTACATTAATGATATAAGACAAATTGACAGAGAATGATGTGTCCAGTTTGTTGACAAAGTAAAGCTAGTGGGACAGTAAGCTGTGAAAAAGACACGAGGCTTCAAAGTGATATACTAGGATTAGGCGTGTGATAAACAAAGAAGCAGATGGAATACAGTGTTGGGAAAATGAGGTTCTTCACTTGGTTAGGAAGAATAGAACAGCAGAATATTTCTTAAATGGTAGGAAACTTTTTAATGTTCATTCAGATTGATCTTTCTGTGCATCCTAGTTAAGACTGTAATGCTACATTCTGCACTCGTGTTTCCTTCTTTCTGAACGGTATGCTTTGTCTAGCACACAAGAAACAATATTTTTCACTGTATGCTAATACACGTGACAATAATGAATCATATTAAAATCGAAGAGAAAATTAGGATTTAGCATTAAGGAAAGCAAGTGGCTTTCCTTGCTTTCAAGGGCTAGGAGTAGAAGTTTAAGCAAGTTCTGCTATCAGTTGTGCAGTGTTTGGTGAGACTACACATGGCATAATCTGCACAGTTTGGCCTTCTTTTCAAAGGAAGGATTACTTATTTTGAAGATGCTGCCGTGAAGGTTCCTTATGTTGACTTCTGGGATGAGAGGATTGCAGTGTGATGAGTGGATGAGTAGATTGGGCCAATAAGTTTTGGGGTTTGGAAGACAGGTGATCTTGTTGAACCTTAAAAGATTCAGAGGAGGCTTGACAGGGTGGATGCCGATAGGTTGTTTGACTTGTCTAGAGTATCTCGAACCCGGAGGCATACTTTCAAGATAAGCGATTGATAATTTTAGACTGAAACAGGGAGAGACTTCTTAAAGTTTACTTCTTAGACACAAGTAGATTTATATTAATATTGCAATGAGGTTACTGTGAAAGTCCTCTAGTCGCCACACTGCAGCACCTGTTCAGGTACACTGAGGGAGAATTTTGCATGGCCAATCCACCTAACCAGCACTTTTTTCAGATTGTGGGAAGAAACTGGAGCACCTAGAGGAAAGTCAAACAGACATAGGGAGAATGTGCAAACTCCTCACTGACCCAAGCCAGAAATCAAACTTGGGTCCCTGGCTCTGTGAAGCAGCAGTGCTAACGCCTGTGCCAACCCTGTTCTGAGTGTTGTGAGCTTTGGAATTCTCTATCCCTGAAGATTCTGGATGCGAAGGCTGCAATGAATAGATTTTTAGTCTCTAAGGAAATCAAGGTCATGGGGGTCAGGCAAGAATTAGGAATTGAGCTGCAGGATCAACCATAATGTTATTAAATGGCAAAGCTGCCCAATAGCCTACATTTGTTCCTACTTCTTATGTTCTTGTGGCATCTTATCTCTCCAGTTGGATAATCTTAAAGCTATTTCAATTTTCCACCAGACTGTATGACGCAGGGTTCGACCAGTATATTGCTTATATATCATGGGGGTTGGAGGGGGTGTCATGGTGTGTGTGTATGGGGAGTTGTTTAGCGCAGTTGGCTGGACAGCTGGTTTGTGATGCACAGTGACGCCAATAGTGCGTGTTCAACTTGCGTACCAGCTGAGTTTATTCATGAAGGCCTGCTTTCTCAGCCTTGCCTCTCACTTGAGATGTAGTGATCCTCAGGTTAAATCACCACCAGTCAGCTCTCCACTCAATGCAAGGAGCAAACTATGGGCTTCTGGGACTATAATGACTATATATCTATCCTCTGTCTGCTGTCAGGTTCCTCATAATTGCACATTCTACATTAGAATTACACAGTTGTATTGGATTGGTCAGTGATCTCTGCAAAACATTGTCCACTGTTCAAATTCATGGAGGTTCTTTAAGAATCTATACAAGGGCTTCCAATTTCTGGTCTTCAGAATCACTTGTCTGCAAGATTCATAATAAATTTGATACTGTAATCTTTGACTCTTGCAGAAGAGAATACTGATCCTGGACCCATGGTTTGTGTAACTACTCACAATGCTAATAACCTGATTAGAGGACTCATTGATGTGGTTAGTGTTCCAATTAGTTCAGAAACAAACCCAAAATTAGACAATGTGTGTTTGGACGAACAATGTATCATTATCAGATTAAACTACAAATGAGGAACACACGCTGACATGTGTATTGTTAATATCAGATTATGTTTTGACACAGGAGAATGGATGAAATGTGATATTCCAATGAAGCGTGATGTTATACGCACACCGAATTTATAATTTATACTGTAGATCTCGTCTTCAACAAATTAGGTTATCCAAAAGTAAATTCAATGGTTATTTTTCAGAATAAGTGGCTTGAGAAATCGTGTTGAAACACTTGGCTGCGAAGATTATCATTCACATTTTAAAAAATTATTCATGTGAAGTGAGCACTGCTGCCAAGACCAGAATTTATTGCCTATCTCTTAATTGCCTTTGAAAAGTTTGTGGTAAACTGTTTTCTTAAACCACCCCACCCTGTGTAGTGAAGGTAGTCCCATGGGATGTCAGAAACTTTCCAGCCTTTTGACCTTGCATTGATGTAGGAATGCCGATATGTTTCCAGGTAGGGATGGTGGGTGACTTTGGAGAGAAACTTGGAGGTGGTGGTACTTCCATGCACTTATGGCCTTTGTCTTTCTAAGCCAGGGCTTCCCAAACTGAGTCTTGATCTCCAATAGGATTGTGAAATTAAATCTTGAGGTCATACAGTACTAGGGCTGCTGTGGAACTCTGTTGGTGGGCTTGTCCTGATGGGCTGCTGTCAGAGGCTGCTGCAAAAAGGCTGTGAACAGGTAGGTATGTGGGCTTTTTAGTAGCTACCCTGCCTTTTCATCAATTCCTCCATCTCAATAGCCAATGCCAAACCAATACAAATCCATATTCTGGGTATCAGAATAGGTCATAGAGGTTTACAGCATGGAAGCAGGCCCTTCGACCCAACTTGTCCATGCTACCGTTTTTTTTTAAACCCCTAAGCTAATCCCAATTGCCTGCATTTGGCCCATATCTCTCCATACCCATATTACCCATGTAACTGTCTAAATGCTTTTTAAAAGACAAAATTGTACCCACTTCTACTACCTCAGGCAGCTCGTTCCAGACACTCACCATCACCTCTGAAAAAAATTGCCCCTCTAGACACTTTTGTATCTCTCCCCTCTTACCTTAAACCTACGCCCTCTAGATTTAGATTCATCTACTTTTGGGAAAAGATATTGACTATCTAGCTGATCTACCCTCCTCATTTATTTTATAGACCTCTGTAAGATCACCCCTTAGCCTTCTATGCTCCAGAGAAAAACATCCCAGTCTATCCAGCCTCTCCTTATAACTCAACCCATCTTGTCCCAGTATCATCCTAATAAATATTTTCTGCACTCGTTATTAATATCCTTTCTATAATAGGATGACCAGAACTGTACACAGTATTCCAAGTGTGGCCTTACCAATGTCTTGCACAACTTCAACAAGACGTCCCACCTCCTCTATTCAATGTTCTGACCAATGAAACCAAGCATGCCGAATGCCTCCTTCATCACCCTGTCCACCTGTGACTCTGGTGCAGCAAACTTGATACATTTTCTGTCATTACAACAGCCAACAATTGTACAAATGTAAATTTGGGAGTTACATATAGACCTCTTTAAAAGGCCCATATTTTGAGCTGTACTACGCCTTATGAAGGACGGAAAATATCACATGAATTTTCCAGGGTATATAACTAAAACACTGTTGTGATGGCTATTAAGGTAAGGGAAATAAATTGTAGGCTCTGGTGTTTCTCTTGTTTCCAGACTCCTTATTCCTTCACTAGGGCCCATCTCTCCCATCTACCCACTTTAACTCTTCACCTCGATCATTGAGAATCAAAGAATCCCTGCAATTCCAGCCCATCGAACTTGCACTGACAACAATCCCACCCAGGCCCTAACCCCATAATTCCACATATTTACCCTGCTAATCCCCCTGATGCCAGTGCAATATAGCATGGCCAATCCACCTAACCGGCACATCTTTGGACTATGGGAGGACACTGGATCATCCGGAAGAAACCTGCGCAGACATGGAGAATGTGTATTCCACATGGACAGTGACCCAAGGCCAGAATTGAACCCAAGTCCCTGGCTCTGAGACAGCAGTGTTAACCACTGTGCCACCATGTTGCCCAAAAATGTGTGATATATTTTGCCCTTTTCAAGATTCATCAATCAATTCACCAAACAATCACAAAGATGAGTAAAATGTTGACACCTATAGTTGGCATCTTGTTGCAAGTATCATCCAATATATATGAAGTATGGGCATGAATATTGAAAGCAGCAATGACATACTTAGTGTTAGTTTGTGTACATCTATTGGTGACCCCATCATGACCAGTAAACAAACCAGGAAGTACACATTTTACTTTAACAGCATTGTGCTATATTGTTAATTTAACTGTAAACTATCCCATTTTTACAACGTGCAGGGAGTAACATTGATTTTAGTGACGGCCTTAGTCCTCAAAAAGTAAAGTTTATTTATTAGTCACAAATAGGTTTACATTAACACTGTTATAAAGTTACTGTGAAATTCCCTTAATCGCCATACTCTGGTGCCTGTTCGGGTCAATGCAACTAACCAGCACATTTTTCGGAATGTGGGAGGAAACCGATGCAGACACGGGGAGAATGTGCAAACTCTACACAGACAATGACTCAAGTTGGGAATCAAACCCTGATCCCAGTGCTAATCACTGTGCTACCGTACCATCCCATTAACATGTTCTGCATATTGCACCAAATGGGCACTGTGACAATAAATTTATATCTGGGGGGAAAATTCAATACATGCAGTTCAAATGAACTGCATAAGATCTTTTCTATTCTGTAAAAGTAGAAAGCTTTCTCCTGTTTGGGTGCATGATATTCAATATAATTGTTTCATACGAAGAGTGTAATTGGTTTCTATTTTGTCAGTAGTCTCACTGGGTAAAAAGATCAAAGGACTCCTGAGCAACATAGTGCAATGATGAAGCATCATCAGCCTTCACTGAGAAGCAATGGAGCCGTAAGATGTCTCTGTGCAATGCAAATGTTAAGAAGGCAGTGCACAAAGACTGGTTCAAAAATGTGTTTTCTTGCTCAGCAAGTCTGAAAGCACTGCTGATTGATGCTTCTTGCTACAATATATTTTTACCATCGAGTTTGCAACACAACTTTCTCACACTATCTTAATACCTCAAAAAAAATACTCATAAATCACCAAGAATAAGTGGAATAATAAATAAGTAAACAAAGGAACAAGATAGAAGTCAATAGAAAATAATCTTGTGAATCGTGTGCAGTGCAAAACAAGTTCATCGTGAGCCCATTACATATTTCTGCCCTGGTAATCTCATCCGACAAACCCTGCTCACATTTAACTCTCATTAACAACAAAATGTAAAGAACTCCAGTCATGATTCCACCTCTCTTTACAAGATAATTATGGGCAACAAAGGCCATCCAGCTCAGTTCATCTTATCCATCCCACGATGATACACAAACATATGTATTGTGAGCTGACATAGGCCATTTGGTACCATTTTAGTAACATCATTATACCAGTGGCCATAACTCAGAGGTTCTTATTTGGCTGTTAAGAGATTTGGGATATCGTGAAAGATGCCGTATAAATGTAGTTCTTTCTTTCATTACACCTGAATGCAAAAGACAGAATGACTCTAACAATGGTGAAATTGGAGGCACAGAGCAATCAACTGATGTTGGGAAAACGCTGCAAAGAAATCATTGCATTTACAGAACAATTCAATTCTGTCACCCCCACCCCTTTCTAAACTCCCCCAACTGACCTCCTTCCCCAACAATGCTAACCCCACTCCAACTTCCCCAATCCGTACTTAGATCTCCCCTTCAATCTTTCTTGAACCTCCCCTCTAACCTTCCTCTCCTTCCATCCTTGCCCACAATCACCGCATCTGTTCAACTCTAAAATTGCAGAGGTTTCGTTTACTATTTAATCAAGCAACAGGAGTTGCTACCCTTCAGGCAACTTCAGTATTCTGGCGAACGTTTAAAAAAAAAGTCAGACCCACAAAGCTGCCCAAAGACCGGAAGCAGTGGCGCAGCAACTTGGTGAAACTTTCACTGACGGACTAACATTAGAAAGATTGAAACTTTGTTTTTTTTAAGGCAGTTGCAGCATTGGTTGCTCTGTGTGGACAATGAGAAATTCAATTTAAAACTGCTATAGGGAGTTTGTGTGTGGGGGATGGTCACATTGTCACCCCGCGACACCGGGCCCTCCCCAGACAGTCAGCAGTTAGGGATTTGAAGCCTGTAACGTGCACACCTGAAAAAAAGGTTTGCTGGTTTTATTAAAACCTTCATGGGCCACCTAAGTAGAATCGATCTCCGCACCCCTCAGGCTCAGGCAGCATAACAAGTAAGCTGGAGATGTGGTGGGATCACAAAAGAAAGAATAACAGTATTTTTTTTTTCCTTTTAAAAAGCTTGAAACCTGGATGTTGGGTAGAATCCACGACAACGTTGAGGGTGCCAGTCAGGGACAAAGGCGCGTCAAGAAAAAACAAATCATGACTTCTTACCTGAGTGCAAAGCATGTAAGCCCCAGGCGGCACAATCTGTGCACATGGTTGGGGAAGCTACGGAGCTTGCACGCAACAACTGAGAAGAACGATTGTCCGGCCACTAATCATTAGATGATGCCTAAATTTCCTCTGCTCTGGAAATCCGGTTAAATACTCCAATTATCAATTTAACTGAACAAAAGAGAAGCCACCGAGAGGGGTACTTTGTAGTTCCCCTCAACCCACGAGGAAAACGGCAAGTCATTTTGGGGCCATAAGGTCCTTTGCAGAAAGGTTCCATTATTATGTACAGGCAAATAAAATTCCATCAGAACTTGTGGCCCCAACCTTTCTCAGAACTATTGGAAGTGAACCCCTTAAGTTACTCTGCAGTTTTGTCCAGCCAAAGCAGGCTGGTACCAAAACCCTCGAGCAATTGATGAACACCCTCGAGGAACGTTATTGGTTATTGCGGAACGGTTCAGGTTTTATCGAAGAAATCTTGTGTGACTGCGTGTGGAGTTTGCATGTTCTTTTTGTGTCTGTGAGGATTTCTTCCAGGTGCTCTGGTTTCCCCCCCCATTGTCCAAAGATGTACTGGTTAAGTGGATTAATCATGGTAATTGTGCAGGGTTACGGGCCAAGGCGGGGACCAGGGAAGGATGCTCTTTTGAAGAGTTGTTGCATACTTGATGGGCCTAATGGCGGCCTCCTGCACTGTAGGGAGTCAGTGATTCTACATCAATTTGACGATGGGAATATGCCACAGCTTATAGCTTCCTTTAAGCATCTGGCCAAATATTGAGAGTTTGGTGAATCATTGGATGACTTTCTGCTGGATTGTTTGGTCTGTAGGTTAAGAAATTAGGCAATCCAGTGATGCTTGATCTCTGAGCACACTAAGTTGAAGAACAGCTCTGGAAATTGCAGTCTCGATTGTGCTCGCAGCTGGAGAGGCTTCACAATCGGAAACCAGCATGAGCCCATAGGATGGGTGCCACCCAGAGGAAATGTACCCAACTGCAGGCATGTGACCACATTGGTCTGTTCTGGTTCATGATCCATTCACCGGATGAGCAAGAGCAGTCGGTGCAAAATTGTGGTAATGTTGCAAGATCTTTTTGGAAGGGATTGGGGTTCCTTGAAAAGAGCAGTCAGAAAAAGATCCCAGATGTGTATAAAAAGAGGAATATGACAAATTCAGCAAAAATAATTTTTAAATCTGGCTGACAGGAAGTCAGGAAGATGTGCTTTAGGAGTACGTTAAGGAACTAAGATTGAACATGTATTCAATTCAAGGAGAAATCTCACTGGTCAAAATGGAAATTAGCACAGATGCTGTCATATCTTTCATCCCCAAGACCACATATCAGCAGAAACATGTACCGAAAACTTCAAGACCTAGGATTGTTAACCCAACGTCTTAATAGCTTTGTGCCATCCTTCAGGAAGACTACACACGTAACCACCGAGTTCATCCGCATTGCTTTTCGTGAAGAGGAAGCTAAGAACGATATTTGATCTTTTATCACCCCAAGAGAAAACGGCGATAGTAGAACAAAACCAACAGGTGCAAGTAACCAGGAGAGAAATAAGTACTAAATGATGCTTGTTTCACCAAGGGCAGTGAACATTGGCACATAGCTACACTACACGGGGAGAGTGGGTACCTGCAATTGTCTTGTTTCAAACTGGCCCCGTATTATACGTGGTCCAAACTGAGGTGAACTGGTTTGCAGATGCCATGCCGACTGGTTGCTGGCTGCCCACAGTGGCTTGCAAGAACCACCTCAAGATGAGCTATCCCTCTAATTCTTGATATTGTCTACTACTACCGGGGCATCTGGTGAGCCCAAAAGGATTAGCAACCTTATCGATACTGCCAAGTTCCCCATTGTGAATAATACCAAGCTCCCTTTGAGAGAAGAAAGATCTACGACGTGCTCGAACAACGGATGCGAATGAGGGCTTGATGGCTCCTGATAGCCTCTCCTATTGGCTGAATTGTATTTAGTCATGTTGCATTGCCTAATTTGTACTCAAATTTGTGATGTTAAGTATAAACGCTTCAATGCAGTCTTGTATATCTGTCTTTACAAATGCATGTGACATGTTCCTCTTTTTATACACATCTGGGATCTTTTCCTGACTGCTCTTTTCAAGGAACCCCGATCCCTTCCAAAAAGATTTTGCAACATTACCACAATTTTGCTATGTTCCATTGTGGCTCATATAACTTCCATTGTGCAGTCGGTTAATGCATTAAATTTACACCTTGCCTCTTCATCAGATATTGCGTGTGGACACACAACTGCAGATGCTCCGACACAACAACTGTCTAAAATAGTCAACTTATCTGTCTTTCAATTTTTCTGACATGGAGTCTGTGTTTGCTTTTATAAGAAATGCCCTTGAATTGAGTGGCTTTCTAGGTCATTTACATGTTTTAGTGAGGAGCTGAAGGGCAATCAGCATTAGTAGAGAAATGGTTTTGGGGAAATTGATGGAATTGAAGGTGGATAAATCCTCCAGGTCCTGATGATCTTGATCCTGGAAATAGTAGATCCATTGGTGGTTATTTTCCAACAGATTGAAAGGTTTGCTCTTCAAAAGAGGAGGTAGAGAGAAAACAGGGGACTATTGATTAGTGAGCTGAACATCGCCACTGGGAAAGTTGCCTGAGTCTCTTACCAAGGATTTCATAACTCTGCATTTGGAAGGCAAGAGTATAATCAGCTTGGATTTACAGAAGAAAATAATGCTTGACAAATCTATTGGAATTGTTTGAGGATGTAACTCATAGAGTTGACTGAGGAGAACAAGTGGGTGTGGTTTTTTAGACTTAAGGTTTTCGACAAGGTCTCACCTAACAGAATACTATGTAAAGTTAAAACACGGGATTGCAGGTAATGTCTTCAGATAGATTGAAAGCTGGTTAGCAGATAGGAAGCAAAGAGTTGGCATAATCTGTTTGGCAGTCGGTGGCTAGTGGGGTTCTGCAGGGATCTGGGTTAGGACCCATCTGCTGACATTATATATTAATGATTTGGAAGAGGGAACTGAATTTGTTATCTCTAAATTTGCAGATGATACAAAGTTGGGTGGGAGGGTGAGCTGTGAGGAGGATGCAGAGATGCTCCATGGTGATTGGGACAGGCTGTATGTGTGGGCATCTCCATGGCTGATGCAGTATAATGTGGATAGATGTGATGTTATCCATTTTGGTAGCAATAAAGGAAGACAGATTATTACTCGAATAGGTGTAAATTGAGCGAGGTGGATACTCGTTGAGACCTTGGAGTTCTCGCGCATTAGTCACTGAAAGAAAGCACACAGGTATAGCAGGCAGTAAAGAAGGCAATGTTGATCTTCATAGCAAGATGATTTGAGTTATTGAACATGGGGATAGGGATCTTTTGCTGTAATTGTATAGGGCATTGGTGAGGCCACACCTAGAGTATTGTGTGCAGTTTTGGTGCCCTGACATGAGGAAAGCTAACCTTGCTATAGAGAGCATATAGCGAAGGTTTACCAGGCTGATTCCTGGGATCGCGAGTCTGTCATAGGAGAGACCAAGTTGGTTACAATTATATTCACTGGAGTTTAGAGGCGTGAGAGGGGATCTCATAGAAACTTATAAAGTTCTAATGGAGTTAGACAGGGTGGATTCAGAAAGAATGTCCTCAATGGTGGGGAAGCCCAGAACCAGGGGTCATAGTTTGAGGATAAGTGATAAACCTTTTAGAACTGAGGTGAGGAGAAATTTCTTCACACAGGGTGGTGAATGTATGGAATTTACTACCACAGAATATAGCTGAGGCCAAAGTGTTATCTGATTTCAAGAAAAAATTAGATATAGCTCTTGGTAAAGAGACCAAAGGATATGGGGGGAGGGGTGATCAGAATAATGAATTCGATGATCAGCCATGATCAAAATGAATGGTGGAGCAGGCTTGAAAGGCCAAACAGCCTACTCTTGTTTCTAGTTTCTATACTTCTATTTCAGAGGGCAGTTAAGAACCAACCATACATCAGTGTGTGGCCTGGAGTCACATGTAGACCAGACCAGGTAAGGCTGACAGATTTCTTTCCCTAAAGTACGTTGGTGAACTAGATGGATTTTTATGGCCACTGTTACTGATTTTAATTAATTGAATTAATTTAAATTCCGCCAGCTGCCTTAGTGAAATTTGAACCCATGTCCCCAGATCTTTGTTCTGGGCTAATGGATTCTTAGTTCCATAGCAATAATGTCACTGGACTATCTACCATCTCCTCATAGAGCAATTCCTTTAACTGAATCTCAAGGAACAATGAATTAATTAGTTTTAAATGATTTTAAATGAACCCTTTAGTGACAGTTGTGAACTGTCACTAGGGGGTTCGTTGACCCCACTATACACTGTATAGATCCAGTGAGAATTAGCTTGGCAGAGGGGACATGAGGGGCCATGGGGAAGTTGGGTGGAAGGGCGTAGATTAGCATAAGGGGCATGAGAGACCATGGAATTTGGATGATGCATGGGAAGTGTCTGAGTATCCCTCTGTTTTTGTTTCCATTTTTGTTTTAACTGGAATGAAATCCCACATAACCAAGGTGCTCCTGGACACCCAGTAAGCCCCTGTGGCTGCCTCTGACCTTGTTAGCTGGCCTGACTCCAGCTCGCCCCCTGACACTGAAGATTATGCCTTTGACGGCACCTTCTTCCGTGTTGGACAAACCAAGCCAGGAATTTTCCCAACTCCTGCTAGTCTCCTCAGTGATGAAAATCTAGCCCGTTGTATCTGAATGCACAGTCTCGCAATGAAGACGTCATCCTTGGTAAGGTAGTACAAGGATTGATAATTGGACCTCAACTATTTATAAATTGTATCAACTACTTATATGGGAGAACAAAGTGCAATAAATCTGTGTGCTGAAGATGCTTTCCCAAAACATTTTGTAAGCTGTGAGAGGAATGTAAAGAGGTTGCAAAGGGATGTAAACAGGTTAAGTGGAGGGAGAGGGAAAGAACATTGGAGATGGAATATAATGTGGGAAGGTGCAGTTATCCACCTTGGGAAGATGAATCAGAAAAGTGGAAAATTTTATAACTGATGAGAGACTGGGAAGTTTTGGTGTTCAGATGGACCTGGAAATCCGTGTACGTGAATGACAGAAAATTAACATGCAGTTACAGCAAGCAATTAATAGGGAAATTGACATGTTAGCCCTTAACACAAAGGGATTGGAATATGAGAATGAATGGTCTAACATGCAGATTGTGATTCACAACTAGCCTGCACTCATTCAGGTTGGGGTAAGTAAGATGAAAATTTGGTGTAGCTAACTACCCTGCAGGATTGCGATTCCTGGCCAGGAGGTCCTATACCACTGTATTCTTTTTATCACTGCCAGCTGCTCTGGGCTCAGCATGGGGAACAGTAGCATTGTTCAGAAATCACTTGGTGCAGTCGGCGTGCCCTTCTTGAAGACAGAAAAGGAAGTGGAAATGTAGGATAATGCTGCAGTTTAAATAATGACAAAGTGAGCACTGTGGTAGAGAGAGTGCTGCACAGTGAGAAAGGTGATGCTGGCATTTGTACTGGAGATGAGTAGGAGAAATGTCTCAGTTCTGTGGGGGTGCTCAAGGACCACCCTTGGAAGGGAAAGGCACACGCTGCAATCTTTAAGTTAAATTTTTTTGAATAATTTAATTGTGGGTGAGTGTGATTGAAGCCATTGTACTTAGCTAGGCCACGAACATTCAGTATGACCATATGTTGCTATCTTTTGCCACTTCTCAAATCTAACTTCATCTTACAACCAACGCAGCTGCAGATAGTGTGACCATGGATTTCTTGCTTTCCACTCCTTTTTCATCCCAACCTTCTCCTTCTATAGTTTTGCTTTCACATTCCCATGATTTGTCTCCTGGCCTGCTAGCGCAGTCTCAGTATGAAGAACTGCAACACCAGATCTTTAATGAAGAAGTACTGTCACTTGATCCAATATTGACAAGCTCTGATATTGTTACTGCTTGAACCTTAGAGGGTAATATAAAGTTGGGAGCAGCACATGGTGAGCCACTGAGCACCAGTGGGCTGCAGCCAACTCAAAGAATTGAGCCTGTGCCAACTCTTTGGAAGGCAAGGTCATAAATGAGTACCACTCCAGAGGACTCGAATGAGGACTTTGATGGGGAACAGTACAGGAGAACATTGATCAGCATGCAGTCAGGAATTCTTGATTCATTGACTGACCTGTTGAATATATTGCTTGCTTTGCCCTAAATGGATCTGCTAGCATAGAAGTTGAGGAGTTATAGTTATCTTCACTAACACTGGCAGTACTGTTCTTGCCCTGCTTTACGATTGCATGTCCAGATGCTGACTGTGACACTTCAGTCACCAGAGTGGCTTTTGCTACCAAATAAACCTGTTGGACTTTAACCTGGTGTTGTGAGACTTCTTACTGTGTTTACCCCAGTCCAACGCTGGCATCTCCACATCGTCACACCATCTCGAAATCATGTTGCAGCCCAGAAAGAATTGCAACTATTAATCCTTATTACTGAAAACAACCTTTTTCCTAACAAAAGTAAAAGTAGAAAATGCTGGAAATATTTTGAGTCAGCTAGCATCCATGGAATGATATTCAGTTAACTTTACTGCTCAATAGCCATCAATTCTGATTTGAATTTCTTAATATGATGATTTTAGTCTGTAGTGACTCTCACACATTGGCCACCAGGTGGCTCTGCAACAATGTGTCAGATGGACTCAGGTTTTCTAATTCTTCTGTTTCTGTACTTCGATTGAATTTTCAGCATGCAGATAGGGTAGCGTTTATGCTCCACATGAGCCTCCTCTTCTACCTTGTCTAACCTTGTCTGTACATCCTTTTATTTCTTTCTCCCTCATCTGTTTAATGTCTCCTTAAATACATCCATTCTACTTACCTCAACTACATCTTGTGATGGCGAGCTGAAAGGGACTGAATCCTCAAAACTAGTGTGCATATCTGAGGCATGCAAAAGAGCTAAGAATTTGTGTTAGAGGACCAGTTCATTATAGGTTGGTCAGCAGAAAAGGAATTATGGAAAGCTACACCAACAGGACTGTTGTGACCTGAGGGAGAGGCGTTTATTGAGCTGTCTTAATGATATCTGTCAACCTTGAAGGGGGAAGAAATTGTCAAATGGGACTCTTGACCTAACCTCCGTGAATAAAGAGCACACTGGAGCTATTTAGTTCTATTTTGCCATATTTGTGTGGGAACTGATGTGACTCCTTATGGCTATATAATATGTATCTTAGTTTTATCATCTATTTAAAGTGAAATTTACTCTTTTGTTTTGAAGTATCATTTGCCTCTTCGTTCATGTTAAAGTGAAAGCTGCCCAAAGTGGAATCTTTCTGTTGGTAATTTCTTATTTTGGAGGTCATTCAATGCATTTGGTTATTTTGGTTTACACTTTCCGTACAGGGATTGTAACACACATGATAGCAAGAGAAAGCCATGTCAGCTGGCAGCTTTATCTCTAACATCTCAGCCTTCTTCCTTCCTTAGCATTACAAAATCAGAAGGTGAGATTTTCTCTGATAGTGGCAAAGTCAGGTGGCAAAAGCGGGTCTTTAAATCACTGACAGGCAGCCTCTGATTTGCCCATCATTGACTGAATGACTGAATGAAAAATAATTCGGCTGTCCCAATACACAATGAGCCCACCAGAAAACAACCTTCATCCAGGTGCAACTCCTGACACCCAGGCATAAGACTGATACTCTGGCACCAACTGGAATTAGCAATGAAAGCAGTCTTCCCCCCTCCAAGCACTGCCCTGAACTCTGAGCTCCCAGGGATACTGTAGGCCAGGTGAATGCCTTCTGAGGTCAGTTGTGCATTGTGCCATTTTGACATCACACTACAATGGGTGCATAATATAGTGTTGTTTCCTGGTAATGATATGCTAATTTATTATAATAAGGTTCCCAATGTTGATGGGGGACGGGAGATCACTTCCTGCTTCTAAGGTGAGATGAAACACGACTTTGGCCTTTTTGCAATATTTTCTGCTCTCGTCACCAAAGCCACTTGACATGAACGGGAGCAGAAAATCCTGGTTGAGCTTCAGTTAAAACTGGCCTCCACCACACAGATGTACCTATGCATTCATGTTTTATTTTCAGCGTCCCTTTTCCTGTCAATTATTTTTTTCTTTAATTTCCTCTCTCCTGTTTCCCTGAATCTATTTTTATACATAATTACATCTTCAAATAATGTTCTTATGTGCTGAAAATTCCCTTCTTTGCTTTTAACTTGTCCAGGTATTTCTTAAGATTCTCAATTTGACTGAACAATTTTATTAAATCCTTTATATTAAAGTTAGAGAATACTTCTTCCCTTTATTGTTGTCATCAACCTTCAAGTTATCAGGTGTTTCAAAAGGCTCATGGATTTCTGGGCTCAATCAAATCTCGCGGTGTATTCTTGGCTGAGAGCCCAGACATCCATTAGAGTACTTAAAACACTTGATCCATTAAAAACACGTTGTTTGACAACCCTGACTCTGTGCTGTATGCTACCAATTTCACTGTTTATTATGCAACTATTATATGTAAGCTGAATGAGTATGCAGAACAACAATAACTTGATTGAGGACAGTAAACCGAATCTATAAAATCTGCAACCTCAGTGCACCCTGTACAATAGTGAGGCCTGAACAACATATGGTAGTCCAGAGAAGAAGGCTTGACCAGTTTCCATCTTCGCTATCACAGATGCATCCTCAGGATCTCTTGGTAGGATGAGATCATCAAGTCAGAGGCCCTAGAACTTGCTAATTACATCAACAAGTATTGTTAAACCAACAGCATCTGTGCTGGCTTGGCCATAATCATTGGCTACCTCCCCCTCGCCCATGACCCGACCAATGGACATCCAAGCCACAGTTTCCAGGACCGTCAATGACCTCTTCCCCTCTGGAGATCTTTCCTCCACAGTTTCTGACCTCGTAGTCTCACAACCCCAGACAGCCCGCTTCTACCTCCTTCCTAAAATCCACAAACAAGGCTGCCTTGGTAAATCCATCATGTTAGCCTGTTCTGCGAAAAACTGCAGCAGGCAACGGTGCAGAGGGACCTCGGGCTCCTTGTGCGTGAGTCGCAAAAACCCAGCTTGCAGGTGCAGCATGTGGTCAGGAAGGCGAATGGGATGCTGGCCTTCATAGCGAGGGGGATTGAATATAAAAGTAGGGAGGTCTTGCTGCAGCTGTATAGGGCATTGGTGAGTCCGCAGCTGGAGTACTGTGTGCAGTTTTGGGCGCCGCACCTGCGCAAAGATATTTTGGCCTTGGAGGGAGTGCAGAGGAGGTTTACTAGGCTGATACCGGAGTTGAGGGGGCTGAACTATAAGGAGAGGCTGAATAAACTAGGCTTGTACTCGTTAGAGTTTAGAAGAATGAGGGGAGATCTCATTGAGACATATAAGATGATGAATGGGATGGATAGGATAGAGGTGGAGAGACTCTTCCCGCTCAAAAAAGACAGTAGGACTAGGGGGCACAGCCTCAAGATAAAGGGGGGGCGGTTTAGAACGGAGTTGAGGAGGAACTTCTTCACTCAAAGGGTGATGAATCTCTGGAATTCTCTGCCCATTGAAGTGGTGGAGGCTGCCTCGCTAAATATTTTTAAGACGCGGGTTGATGGGTTTTTGATAAGAGAGGGGATTAAGGGTTATGGGGAGAGGGCGGGAAAGTGGAACTGAGCCACGACAGATCAGCCATGATCTTATTGAATGGCGGGGCAGGCTCGAAGGGCTGGATGGCCTACTCCTGCTCCTATTTCTTATGTTCTTATGTTCTTATAAACCCTCTTCCTCCCATCCTAACTCCATTCTCTCTCCTCTTATCCAGTCCTTATCCATCTACATCCATGATTCCTCTGATGCCCTACACCATATCAACGTCTTCCAGTTCCTCAACCCAGACTGCCTCTTTCTCCTCTTGGATGTCCAATCCCTCTACAACTCCATTCCTCACCAGAATAGCCTTAAAGCCCTTCAGACCTGTTGAGATTTTCCAGCATTTTCCTGTTTTTGTCTCATTGGCTGGATGATGGCTGTACACCAAGGACCTTCTGCGTGGTGAACTGACCACTGGGTCACGTCCTCCTGGGCGTCCATACCACCACTACAAGGACACTTGCAAATGAGATATGAAAATGATAGACATTGACACTGACAACCAGGAGATAATCACCATCAGCTGTGACCTCTGGAGGCTAACTGTTTGAAGAGGGGCATTGGAAGAGGTGAGCAGAAATTAAAAGCTCCACTGGCCAGGAAGAGGACTCAAAGAAAAATGAGGGCATGAGCCCTACTCCTTCTCAGACAGTTGTCTTCCTCTACAGTAAATGAGGCAAAGATTGCCATAGCAGAACGGGGCTCATGCTGAGCTACAGCATGTGACATCTAACATGGATGACCACCACGGTGCAAACCAGCATCTTATGACATGCAAAACTGCCATTGGAATGGATGTAATTTCTGATTTGCAATATTAATAAGTTCTGTCAGGAAGTGAACACAACCACCAATCTCAAACTGCTACTGGAACAAATGTAATTTCTGAATTGCAATATTAATAAGTTCTGTCAGGAAGCAAACACAATCACCAATCACAAATTAGATTTATATCCAATGTGAGGGATCTGTTATATTTTCAACTGTTATTCAGCTTCACAAAGACTTAATGTGTTGGATTATTTAGCTATTATCAACATGTTATTTGGAAGATTCATAAAATATGATGTATTAAAACCATATTTCTTACAGATTTTTAAAACATTTCTGTGGACTAAACTTAATCTTGCACCAAAAGCATTATTTGTATGCAGTAACATGAACAATAATTTGCAATTCTTCATCTGATATTTTGCAGGTTGATGAAGGCATGCATCTCCTTATTACCGGTCCAAATGGTTGTGGGAAAAGTTCTTTATTCAGGATATTGAGCGGTCTGTGGCCTGTATATGGAGGGGTGTTGTATAAGCCTCCTCCTCAACACATGTTCTATATTCCTCAGAGGTGAGGACTTCAGTTTCATTGAAACAATTTTTATTTTTGTCTTGAAAAGACATACATTTCCTATATCTATTTAGAATTCTGTTTTCCTGTGAGCATTGTCAGTTTGTCAACACCCTATTTTATTGACAATTAAATCAGTGGAAATTGTATACTATTGAGTAAATTTTAAAATGTGACTGTCGCAGACATTTTTTTTTTGAATATACAGCCTCCCCACAAGTTGGCTTATGCAAGTGGTTTGCTGGATAAAGAGCAATTATTATTTAATAAAAAGTGATTTGGTTTCAGTACGGTTAGAATATATTTGGGGCAACAAGCAGCCTCTCCAAACTAGAAACAGTCCTGTCATGCTTTAACTAAACTCATTCATTAATCCATAAGTAGATATTGCATCTTTATTAAAAAAAATATTTTTTGCATATTGTCCAACGTGTTGTATACTGGCCAGTACATGAATTTATTCATATTTCTTTCAGCTGATTAGTTAACATTTTGGATTTGTAAAACAACACACAACTGGAGGAAGAGGGTGTATGAAATGAGAGGCAAGGAAGTAGAAAAATAATTATAAGGAGGATCTAAGAGCATAAGACATAATCGGATCAACCATAAGCAGTCAGCAAATTTTTCCCATAAAAGAAAGTGCCTGAATTTGGTTTCTGAAATGTTCTTGTGCTCTTTTTCTACCTCCTTTCTTTGATGCAGATGTCAGTTTTCTAATACGATAGTTGCTTTGTAAACACCTGAACAGTGTTTGATTCCTCTGGGATCACCAGAATCAAAATTTAACCTAAAATTGTAAGAACTGCACATGATGTTTGGCACCATTCAATAAGCTGTAGCGTTAACATGTTGAAGTAAAGTCTGCATTTTTGGCATGAACATCTCAATTTTAACCTTCTGTTCATGCAATGGTATTACTGGAAGATTATTTAGCTTCACCCCAGTCAGTCTCTTTCAGATGAGTTGATCTTTGTTCCACCCAGTGTGAATACTATGTTGGAGCAAAGATATGTTTAGAGATGTGTTTCAGTGATATGTTAGGTAATGATTGTGTTGTCTGACTTCAAGAATATTTCCAATGATACTGCATAATTTTTCAATTCTGTTGGCTGGTTGTGAGCTCGTAAAGTTTTAAATAATTAAGTTTATCAAATTACTCCATAATTAGAATTCTTGATGTAAGGTGTTCCTTCCAAAAGGGCCTAAATCTGTTCTTCTACTACGGAGATCATATGACTTGTTAATAAAGAATCTACAGGGAATCGAAGAACCATGCTTAATCTCTGTGTAATCAGAGTCTTTTGGAAGAATGAGAAGTAATGTTTTCTTACTGTGGGCATGTTTAAAGCAGAAGACAAGGGAATCATCTATGGGGAATTCAGCATAATACTGGAGCCATTTAAACTCTTTGGCCTTGTTCAAGTCATCCAGGAACACCCTGTCCAAAAAGATAGCTGTGAATTTTGCACGTTGTAGTAACACACTTGCTTCTCGGCAGAGGCTCATAGATTTAAATCCTACTGCAGAAATGTGAAAGATAAAATCCTGGTTCACACGCTAGTCAAGACAAATAGGGGCGCAGCAGGTTTTGGGACTGAAGTCAAAAACAACAAAATTTCAGAACTGAGGGCTTAAAACAGCGAGACTGTGGCACTGAAAGGTAAAAACAGTGAGACTGGGATACGGGTGAAAGCAGAGGGACAGGGACACTCAGATTGTGCTCCACCATTCAACTAGAATATGGTCGATCACCTCCTACAATGCCCTTCCCACTTTCGTCATACACTGTGATGATTTCTGTCTTGACCATGCTCAGTGATCGAGTTTCCACAGTCCCCTCGGACTGAGGATTTCAAAGATTCACCCCTCTCATCTCAGTCTTAAACAACCTACCTCTTACCCTGAGAAATAGCATTGTACCAATCCTTCAGATCCCACTGCAAAACCTTGAGGGAAGAGTCTTCTTTCCATTCCTGTGTCAGCTGAATCTGTAAAGAATGGCCATTCTGACCTCTGCTGGGCACCCTTTTAACTAGATATCCTTTCAGTAATAGCATGTGAGATTTCCATTGTACCTGTTCTCTGAGATTGGACAGGAAACTTGGAAGCAGGGTGTTAATGTCACGGTTGAGGTAAGGAACTACAGCAAAGCCAGCTTCAATCACAACCTGATTTCCAGACAGCTTCTGACCCCTGATCAACTCTTCCCCCACCCCACTGTAATTTAGTGCAATTAAAATTCTGCCCAGCGTATCTAGAAATTGAACTGGAGAGCCTCTATGAACTGTAACTGATGAGCAACTATTTCTCCATGTCACAGCCTTATAATAAGTGCTTTTTGAGTTGGGGCTGTAATAGCTTTTTATTCAGCTGTAGGTCAGCTTTTGCAAAGTTTCTAGGTTGGCAGGTATACAAGAAGTTATAACTGAAGCATTTCAAAGTGTGGATAGCTATAACGTATAAGATACAATGAGGAACAATAGAAAACAAACACTTGTTACTTGTTTATGATACAGAAGTTGTCTTTTCACTTTTTTTTAGTTCTACATTTGTAACATTTCATTATACCTTTTTAATATAAACTAACAACCAAAAACTAACAAGGTGATGGAAGGTGTTTCAATTTAAAGATTCCTATCGTTCTTTTGTCTACACCAGATTATTTAAAATAATTCAATTTACAAATATTCTTAGAGTTTTTTTTGTGTTTTTTCTCACCTTTATAAACATAGGGGTGGTGAAGATGGTAGTGCAGTGATTATGTCACTAAATCAGTAGTCCCGAAACCCAGGTTATAGTTCTGGGGATGTAGCATGGGGAGAGTGGCACAGTGGTCAGCATTCTTCCTCTCAAAACCAGGGAACTGGGTTCAGTTTGGGTGACTGTATGGAGTTTGCTCGTTGTCCCTGTGTCTACGTGGGTTTCATCTGGGTGCTTTGGTTTCCTCCCAAAGTCCAAAGATGTGCAGGTTAGATTGTCTGTCTGTGGCCATGCTAAATTGCCCATTAGTATCCCAAGATGTTGGTTCAGGAGATTAGCAAGGTAAAAATGTGGTGGGAGGGGTGGGTGGAGTGCACTGCAAGTTAGCGTAGACTTGATGGGACTGCTTCTACAGTGTAGGGATTCTATTGGTTCTAATCCCACTTTGGCAGCTGTTGGAATTTAAATTCAATTGATAAATCTGGAATTAAAAACTAGTCTTGATGAAAGTTACCATGAAATCATTGTCAATTGTTGTAATGTCCATTAGGGAAGGAAATCTGTCATCCTTACTTGATCTGACTTCAGACCCACAGCAGTGTGGTTGACTCTTAACTACCCTCAGCAATAGCCTAGCAATCCCCAGAGATGAAGGGCAATTTGGGGTGGGCAGCACTTGCTGAACATGCTAGCGATGCCCACATCCCATGAAATATTTAAAATTGTACAGGCTCATAATATTTGTGTCAATTTTGGGGGTCTCAAAATTCATTTCTTCATAATATGTTCTCAAGCTTAATGTGCAAGGCAACAGTTCATTTTGTTGAGTTTGTGCTGCATCCCGTTTGTTTTCTCAGTGAAAATCTGCCTTTAGATCACAATAATGTAAACTCTATATTCATCACAGTTGATACAGATGAAATAGGGCACCTCATGGAATTTGCATGCCTCAGTATAACGTCCATAAATTCTTAATCTATTTAATGGCTTCAAAAACAAAATTTTGTTGGTTTCCCTACAAATGCACTACAAATTTTGTGTTTTCAGATATTTCTTCCTCTAGTGAAAGTGAATGAATGTTAGATATGGTTGCAGCATCAGTTAAAAATCTGTTATACTGTCTAGTCTTGGAGCATTCTTGGAAAACGTAGTATCGAATATTGTGATTCAGAAGCAAGTTAATACAGCTACTTTAAAGATTCACAGTTTAGGCTGGAATTTTATGTTCTCTTCTGCCAGTGGGATTTCCCAGTCCCACCGACATCAATGAACTTTTGAATAGCTCACCCCGTTTTATGGCCACAGCCCATCCATGGTGGGGATGTAAAATTCTGCCCTTAATCATGATGTAGGTCTAATGACATATCAAGATTGAAACAAAATGAGTGGGATTCTGAAAGCTTTCTGCTGTGCCAGGAGGAGCTAATGGTTTGAATCTTAAAAACTGAGAAAAGATTTATGTTTCAAGAAAAACCCTCATTTTATACATTTAATGTCTTGGCCCATGTATTGATATTATGAAGAAATCTCTGGAGACTCCCATTCTGATGGGAGAATGGGATGTAAGATTTCTGTTCATTGGAACACTGGAAATTGGATGCGGAGACCTCTGTCTGACTTATGATTTGTGCATTAATTGAGACAATCCACAGTCATTTACACTTTTATAATTGCAAAGATAATGTTATTTATCAGTTGGTTAACTACTCATTTTCATCTTGATGCACAGGCCTTACATGTCTGTTGGAACTCTAAGAGATCAGGTTATCTACCCGGATTCTGTGGAAGACATGAGTGAGAAAGAGTACACAGATCTGGATCTGGAGCATATCCTAGACATTGTTCACCTGAACCACATAGTACAGAGAGAGGGAGGTACGACAAACGACTATTTTACGAGAAACATTTCTGTATGATGTTTTAATTCTCGAAGCTTATCATGTAATCCTGCTTCCAATTTTGGACCTTGTAGATGGATTTGATCTAATGGTCAGAACTTTAGCCAGTACCCCTTCACGCTAATAGAGAACAGTGTCCTGTTCAACTTATCATTAGTAATACTATACGAATCTGAATGTACCTGATGAATTCAAAGCAAACATAAAAATTGATTGCTTAGGATTATATGTGAATTATTTTTTACGAGACATACATTCAAAGTATTTTTAGAACACTTGTAAAATTTTGTAAATGCAGTAAATTTTGTTATCTGCCATTCCATCATCTGGTATTTTTTGATAACTAATTTCTGACAGATGTTTTGGTTTTAAAAGTCGATCACTTTGTGTTCAGATAATGCATTAAAAAAAAACTCAATAACAATAGATTGTAAATCTGCATGATTTGCTCTTGCACTTTGCATGGAAATTAGTAAATCTCTTTTGGTTATTGTGCCTGAACAAAAATATACTGCATCTTTGTCTTGTGTCCAGAGTAAGTCCCCATTAACCAGTTGGCACCTCCCATTTTCTGAACATGTTGGATGACAAAAGATTTTATTGTGCTTTGAAATTTGCCTTAGTTTTTTAATACTACTGAACAGAAAAAATATGTAAAACTTTTTGAAATTCTTGCATATTTATCTGCTTCCTTTGCCATTTGTTTGTTTGCAGTAATTATAAATTTTGAAAACTTTCTTAATTATCTGCATTAAACTTATGAGCTGAACTTTAGGTAGCTGTTATTGCCTCTGAGAGCGCTTAGCCCCAGTTCTCTGACATTTATGTTACCCAGTTTCAAAGAATAGACCTACAAAGCTGGTCACTTAATTTTTGAAGGAACAGCCTCTTATATAGTTTCTGTTGGCTTCACTTGTTACATTTTATAATGTTCTCTATTCTGTAATTTATTTCCAGTTTTCCAGGGAGCATTGACCTGAGTTTTTATACTGAATCATGTGCCAGTTATATGTTGAACCACATTTTCCATTATGAGAAAAGATTGACAGGCAATTAGTGAGTGTCTGGACATAATGCAGACACAATGCAATACTACTTTACATCAAATTATATTCTACTGCAGAAATGGACAGATACTTGAGCAGTTGCTTTTGATGGACTACCAATTTACTGGCACAAAGCTTAAGGAGTGGAATAAAATTATTCTCTTTGTAATCCACATGGAGAAGTTTGCCTATTGGGAATGCAAATAGTTAAATTAATCAAGGAGGCATGGTGGCACAGTGATTAGCACTCCCCTTGAGGTAATTTTCAAGTTCTTGCAATGTAAACTGCAGCCCATTGACACTGACAATTTGTTTCGGCCTGTCAAAGTTTGCAAAAATCTCCTGTATCTCTATGGTTTTCTGTCTGGCGGATTTCATCATGACCACTTCCAGCCAGTTAGAGTACGTGTCAACTGCAACCAAGAGCATATACCTGTCAACTGTACCACACACTGGCACAATGGTTAGCACTGCTGCGTCCCTGTGCTAGGGACCCAGATTTGATTCCGGCCTTGGGTGGCTGTCTGTGTGGAGTTCCGGCTTGTGTGGTTGCCTGCGTAGATTTCCTCTGGTTTCCTCCCACAGTCCAAAGGTGTGCCGGTTAGGTGGACTGGACATACTAATTTTCCTCTGTGTTCAAAGATGTGGAGGTTAGGTGAATTAGCTATGGTAAATGCGCAGGGTTACAGGGATAGAATGGGGAGAGTGGGTCTAGGTTGAACGTTCTTTTGGGGAGTCAAAGCAGGGTCGAATGGCTTCTTTCTGCACTGTATAGTTTCTATGAACTCTCGCCACCCCCAATTTTCTAGCCATTAAATTTAATAGATGGAACATTGTGAGCTGTATGAACATGATTCCCCAGTTCTGTGCTCCACTGATAATGAATTCAAAAATTGACCAGATTTTGGCATGCATATGGTATGTTTCCCTTTATTATAAAACCACTTCCAAAATGTTGAACAGATTACTTTTAATTTCTTTCGAGAGTAAATGTAATTTTAGTCAGTAATCTCTGTGGTGTTGTAGTTGTGGTGGCGGCGGACCTCCTGCATATCGTAATGCATAGTACTTGTACCAATAGTTTTCATCCTCGGGACTTAAAGGAAGAAAGTGAGGGGACTGCAGATACCTGAAGTATGATTTTCCAACGTTCCGTCAAGTCAGGAACCATTCAATTTGATTGAAAAATTCCACATGTCCTTTCGCTATTTGACAAAGGTGAGAAAGGAAACCAGGGAATTACAGACCGGTTAGCCTAACATCTATTGTTGAGAAATTACGGTTGTCTGTAATTAAGGATGGGGAACTGAAGACCTTGAAAAATTTTAGTTGTCATGATAGAGCCAGTATGTTTTTTGTTGGTGACTGAAGTAGTGTACAGGGCAAAATCTGAGAGTCATTTATATGGACTTCAACAGACATTCAATAAAATTTTTCTAACAGCCTGTAGATGAAGGCTGAAACTCTTGGAATTGAAGACATATTAATGACCTGATTAGGGTATAATGTGGACATCACTGACTAGGCCAGCATTTATAGCCAAGCCCTAATTGCCTTGAGAAGGTGGTGGTCAGCTGCTTTCTTGAACTGCTGCGGGTATAGATACACCCAAAATGCTGTGACGAAGGGAGTTGCAAGTTTCTGACCCAGCAACATTGATGGGTTACTTCCACGACAAGATGCTGATTGGTGTGGGTGCAACTTCCAGCTGGTGACGCTCCCATGTTTATGCTGCCATTATCCTTCCAGATGATAGCAGTCATAGGTTTGGGAAGTGCTACCAAAGGAACCATGGCAAGTTTCCTGCAGTGCATTTTGTAGATAGTGCAGATTGCTGCTACTGTTTGTTGGTGATGGAGGGAGTGAATGTTTGTGCAAGGGGTAGCAAACAAGCAGACTGCTTTGTCCTGGATGGTGTTGAGCTTCCTGAGTATTGTTGGAGCTGCACTCATCCAGGTAAGTGAAGAGTTTTCCATCACACTCCTGACTTGTGCTTTGTGGATGGTGTACAGGCTTTTGGGAGTCAGGAGGTGAATTATTTGCCACAGGATTCCTAGCCTCTGACCTGCTCTTGTAACCACATTATTCATATACTGAGTCCAATCCAGTTTCAGGTCAATGGTAACCCCCAGGGTATTGATAGTGGGAGGTTCAGCAATGGCAATACCATTGAATGACAAGGGGCAATGGTTGGATTCTTTCCTGCTGCATATGGTGATTGCCTGGCACTTGTGTGGTGTGAATGTTGCTTGTTACATGTAATTCTAGCCAGGATATTGTAAATGATTTTATTTAAAACATGCTCACTTCTGAGACCAATATGGGCAGCTCTGTTGTACTTCATCTGGAAAGGTTAGCTACATAGTTCAAGCTTCTTTTACTGATCAAAGTGTATTTTACACTCCAAGTTAGCCTAGAAGTTAAACAGAGCTACTCATTGCTGTTGCACTATTATCTTACATGTAAAGGAAGAATAAACAAGGATGTCTGTTGCATTACCTAGCTGTGGCTTTGTGGTCCTCGTTGAATGTGGTCACTCTCCTTATACAAAGTACTGACTATATTCCTTTATATCTGCTATCACGTGACTAGAATTTTATTTATGCTGTGTTCATCATTTTTTGTTGGTCTCAGTAAACAATGGGCAGAAATTTCTCATTCTGCTGTTTCCTGGTGCATGGAAGTGGAGAATGTAGCAAGTACGAAAAAATTGGAATCCCACTAGTGTGAAAACAATTCTCAACTCTCCTTGATGGTGGGTCAAATATCCCACTGACAAGTGGTGTGAATGCCATTTTTATTCATTACTGTCTCATGAATGCTCGTTAAACCTCTTGCTTTCCAGAGTCACATGCTACCTTCCATTCTTGCATCATGCCAGCGGGGAATCACACTGGTCTGAATCATTTTCAAAAAAGGGTGGCGTACAGTGATCTGACCTCACTTTGCTTGTGATTTTGAGATGAGTGCTACATTCGTAGCCTACCTCCCACAACATTGCACTGATCTTGTTGTGAGGCCACACTGTCTGTCTCTCATTTGCAAATCAGATAGTCTTCTTTGGTAGAGCCAAACTGTGCATGATCCCATATAAGCATTATTCCCTGGAGTGGGAATGTATGTGCCATGCAAAGCCATGTAGCATGGCCCACTGCACCAAAGAACTGCCTGTTCTCTATCATTCCTGACTGAGGTCCACAGAGCCCAAGGACAATCTGTACCCTCTCACTCCTGATAGTGAGCCCAAGGAGTATTTCTATTCTGACTCTGACCTACTGGCCCCAGACCAAAGACTTTGACTGTCAATGAGTCAGCCATTGCCCGCATGACTGAATATTGCACTGTCTTGCTTTCCACACCCAATCCCCCCTTCATGAGTCTCAATGTCTCACCGCTGGTTCACCTCTGCTTCCACTGGGATGTCACACCTCTGCTCCCAGTGGGTGCCTCTGTAGTGCAGAAGGACAGAACTGATTAGCAGCATTCAGGCAGGACTGGCATTTAGATAGAAACCAATATTTTGGCGAGGGAAGGATAACGGACATACGCAGTGCAATGTGGCAGGAAGGCATTGAAGAGTTGGTGGAGGTGGAACAACATATGGCAAAGGGGTAGGCAGGCTTTCAAGGTGATGGAAAAGGAGGGAGATTGGTGGCTGGAGCTTGACAAGGGAAACTGAGATGCTGCCAAACAAATGGTTGGATAGGGTGCCAGAAGTACGAATGGAAGGGGATCATGCAGCCTCCAGAATAGGAAGAGGGGGGTGGTGTGGTGATATTTGTTGGTGTGGAACACTTGTATTTTGTCCCAAGCTCTGATAGATCATATCTGCCGCATCCTTCAGGAACACAGTGCATCCCGTAGAGTTGGAGGCAATCTCCTACCAATAGTCTTGAAGGCGGTCATCATGCTCAATTTCTTTGCTGGAGGATCTTTGCAGGGAGTCATAGCAAACCACACATAGATGCATCAAGGAGGTAACATGCCCTCAACAGCAAGACACATCTCTGTGTGAAGGTTGCGCTCAGTAGGGCTGTGAATTTCAACAGATTTGCTGCTATATCCAGCTTCCTGAGAGTACAGGGCACAATAGACCGCACCCATGTGGCTTTAAGGACTCCAAGATTGCAGCCCCTAACATTTATAAACTATAAAGACTTTTATTTAATCAATATGCAATTGGACTGCAATCATCAGAAGCACATAATGCATGTTTGTGCCATCAAATGTATTAACTAAAGTGTAATAGTTTTACAATGGTTAAATACTCATAACCCAAAAGTGGTTTCAGTATTTCTTTGTTTTCCTATCCTTCTAACATCTGCAGCCTGGAGGCAACCTGCTGACGGTGACTCCTGATGCAGTGGTTACCTGAGTGGACAGTACTTGGCCTGAGACCTGTAGGGCCCCAGCCTGATCAGGATCTCCTGCTCAGAGGAAAATACAGCCTCATAATCTATGCAGCGGTGTGGATGGAGACGCAGGCAGGGTTGATTCAGAGTAGCTAGACATATTGGGGGATTCTGAGTAGAAGCTCTTAAGGTGTCTCGCTGATGCTTCACCTCCATGTGGGTGACCATGGGCCCCTCCCTAGCTCTTTGAGGAGAAGGGGCACCCAGAGGAAGGTCAAGGTACCTTTTCCCATCTTGCTTTGACATTGATGATGCCCACCAGTACGTGTGGCCATGGTGTCTGGAGCCACATGCAAATTTAGCAATAGTTGCCTGACCAATATCTCCTTGGTAGTCTCATGGTGACCCTGAGGTGTGCCATGCTGGAGCCACGATACTAGTTATCAGGGTGAACTCCTTCATTGTTTGCTCCAGTCTGTTGATAGTTAGCACTGCTGCCCCTCAGCGCCAGGGATCTGGATTTGATTCAGAGTGATTGTGTGGAGTTTATACATTGTCCCTGTGTCAGTGTGGGTTTCCTCTAGGTGCTCCAGTTTACTCCCACAGTTCAATGATGTGCAGGTTAGGTGGATTGGTCATCCCAAATTGCCCCTTAGTCTCCCAAGTTAGGTTAGATGTAGGTTAGATGGAATAGCCATGGTAAATGTGTGGGGTATGGTGGCGCAGGAGTGGGCCTGTGTGGGATGCTTTGTTGGGGAATTGGTGCAGACATGGGTCAAATGGCCTCCTTTTGCACAGTAGCAATTCTTTGACTACCATATAGATCATAGACCCATAGAATTCCAACAGTGCAGAAGGAAGCTGTTTGGCTCATCCAGTCTGCACTGGCCACAATCTCACCCAGGCCCTATTCCTGTAAATATTTATGCTGTTAATCCCCCTTAAACTAGGGTCAATTTAGCATGGCCAATCAACCTAACGTGCGCATCTTTGGTCTGTGGGAGGAAACCAGAGGAAACTCACACAGACATGGGGAGAATGAGCAAACTCCACACAGACATTGACCCAAGGTTGGAATTGAACCTATGTCCCTGGTGCTGTGAGGCAACTGTGCTAACCACTGTGCCACCATGCCACCCTGATGTCTGATGTCCTGCTGCCTGTCATTGCATCTCCAGCATTATGCTGACAGTCACTCTCAAAGGCTCATTATCTGCCTCTGACTTAGCGGTGGGCTGGTCTCCGATGTCCTCTGAGATTGGGAGACCTGAGTTGTACCTGCTTCTGAAGGCTCAGCTGCGTCAGTGAGGTGTTCCCCAGTAGGTGACCCTAGTCCAGAGCTATGCCCCTCCAAAGTATGTGTGCCTGCACTGGAGAGTGTAGGTGAGCACACAGTAATCATTCTTCCTCAATAGCTTCCTCGACCAACGTGGGCTGATTATGTTGGGTCTCCTCGTGTGCCTGCTAGTGTCTATAATGGAAAGAATTTTAATTCATGAGCAAGCAGGATACAAAATTGCATGTTACTCACTGTGAATGTCAGATGTGATGGACTCACAGAGGTCTCAACTGTATGAGGCTTCTGAGGCAAGCCCACAGGAACGATTTTCCCCAGCCAGCTCTGCAGTATCCTCCTCAAACTGGGTGAGAGGAATAATGTTGGCTGTCCCTCTTCCAGTCTGGGATCATTTCCATCTGTTGTGGGCCACCTTGCCCTGGATGAAGGCAAAAGAAAGGAATATGATGAGAAGGCATGGAGCTTGGGTTTGGAAACATGCATGCCCACTGTGTGTGATGAGCTCTCCCCAATCAGGGCTGAGGATGGAATGTGAGCACCATGATAGATGAGATGCTAGCGATGTCACTGGCACAGTGGTTAGCACAGTGGTTGGCGCCTCATAGCGCCAGGGACCAGGTTCAATTCCAGCCTCGGGTGACTCTGTGAAGTTTGCATGTTCTCCCTGTGTCTGCATGGGTTTCTTCACAGTGCTCCAGTTTCGTACAGTTCAAAGATGTGTAGGTAAGTTGGATTGCCATGGTAAATTAGTCATCGTTAGAGGGATTAACAAGGTAAATACATGGAGTAACGGGGATATATAGGGCCTAGGTGGGATTGTTATCGATGCAGGTTTGATGGGCCAAATGACCTACTTTTATACTATAGTGATTCTTCTATATCAGTGATCATATGTGTCCTCAGTTAATGGTTGTGTGAGGTCCCTGAAGAATGTAGCCCTTTGAGTGAATGATGCCATGATAGTTTGATAGTCAAGAGAGCTGAATGATGATTACTTTGGCAGAACGGATGAGGTCATTCATCCTCTTCCTACACTGAATAGTATTCTGGGCATGGACACGCTCTGCTAAACACAAACAGGCCCTTCGGTCCACAAGATCGTATTCATACCTACCAGGCCGTAGAACTATCTATAACTTTCAATCCCATTAAATCCCATATAGTCATCCAGAAGTCTTTTGAAAGATCCCACGAGTTCGCCTCTACCACCACTGGCAGCCGATTCCACTCGCTCACAACCCTTTGAGTGAAAAACTTACCCCTAACATCTCCTCTGTACCTGCTCCCCAGCACCTTAAACCTGTGTCCTCTCATAGCGACCATTTCAGCCCTGGGAAATAGCCTCCGAGAATCCACCCTATCCATACCTCTCAACATTTTATAAACCTCTATGGGTTGCCTCTCAACCTTCGTCTCTCCAGGGAGAAGAGACCTAGCTTCCTCAACCTATCTTCATAAGGCATGCGTCCCAATCCAGGCAACGTCCTTGTAAATCTCCTCTGCACCCTCTCAGTAGCTTTCACATCCTTCCTGTAGTGAGGCGACCTGAACTGCACACAGTACTCCAAGTGGGGTCTGACAAGGGTCTCAAAGTTGCAGCATTACCTCCCAACTCCTAAACGCAATCCCTTGATTAATGAAGGCCAGTACACCATATGCCTTCTTGACCACATCCTCCACTGCGAGGCAGATTTTAAGAGTCCTATGGACCCGGACCTGGCCCCCAAGGTCTTTCTGCTCCTCAACACTGCTAAGAGTCCTATTCTTGATATTGTACTCCTTCATCCCATTGGACCTGCCAAAATGGACCACTGCACATTTATCTGTGTTGAAGTCCATCTGCCACTTCTCCACCCAGTCTTGCATCCTATCTACGTCATGCTGCAACATGAATGGTATGCTTTGTTTGTATAATGCGCAAGAAACAATATTTTTCACTATATACCAATACATGTGACAATAATAAATCAAATCATTTCAAACTCTTTCACTCCCTCCAGATAATGGTGGGGTGGGGGTGAATCATGTGTCAGGTGATTTGGAGAGTTACTCATCTGTGCATAGTTAATGAACTTCTGAGCACAGAATTGGGTGCCATTTTCTGCCATGGCGATTAGTAGAACATGCACCATGGAATCTGGCACTTAGTTTCAATGGAAAATTCCACCTGTTCTGAGGAGGTGATCCAGAACAAGGCCTGATGGGAATAGATTTTTCCAGCCATCGGTCTTTCCAGAAATGATACAAAGGGAAGATTGCTAGTAAAATAGCCCAAGGACGCTGATGAAAAGGTGAAAAACTTCAGTGACAGAGGGTGGTATTTTACAGACCTGTTGTGGCTTGGGCAAGGTTGTAAAGTCTGGAAAACCATTCAGAAACCCATTGGCTTGAGCGGGACTGGAAAAACTCCCTGGCAGGAGAGGCTATAAAACTCTGCCCAAACACTTGTATGCTACTTTATTTGCACATTGTTGCAGATTTGGAAGCGATATATCAAATGTATTCATCTCTGTCCTGTGTGTTCTGGAGGTTTATGGAAATACTTCGATTTATTCTAATAGTAAAATCCACCAGGAATAAGTCCCTTCTCACCCCAGAAATATCCACAAATTATGAGGTGTTTCAAGTGCAGCGGATTCTGCACTGAATAGCTGTAAGTGGATGAAAGAATCTTTCTTAATTTTTACTTTCCCTTGTATGACCTCCCTGCTTTTGTAACTAATGCCTTGATTGATAAAGGCATGTGTCCCATATGCCTTTTTCATCACCCCCACTTACATGCCCTACTGCCTTCAGAGGTCTGTGGACAAATATGGCAAGGTCCCTTGGTTCCTTAGAACTTCCTAGTGTCATGCGTTCATTGAATACTTCCTTGTCAAATTATTTCTTCCAAAATGTATCACCTTGCACTTTTCAGGGTTAAATTCCATTTGCCACTCATCTGCCTATTTGACCACCCTGTCTATATCTTCTTGTAGCTCAAGACATTCAACCCCACTGGCCAATCTTTGTGTCGTTTGCAAACATATTATTACCATCCACATTGTTGTCTATGTCAGTTATTGGAGACCTAGCACAGATCCCTGTGGTATGCCACTGGACACTGGTTTCCAGTCACTTCCAGTCTTCACCCCCGTGTCCTACATCTTAGCCAATTTTGAATTTGCCTTATCAAATTACTCTGTATCCCATGTGCATTTGCGTTTTTATTAGAAGTCTCCCATTTCTCCCAATAGTTTCCCTACCATTGATATAAGACTCATGGGTCTTTAGTTCCCTGGTTTATCTCTACAATGTGGAGATACCGGCATTGGACTGGGGTAAGTGCGGGAAGATGTCTCTCAGCACTAGGTTAACGTCCAACAGGTTTACTTGTTAGCATAAGCCACAAGCTTTTGGAGCACTGCCTCTTCATCAGGTGAGTGGAGGTCTGTTCACAGGGTATGTAGAGATACAAACTCAATTTACAAAATAATGGTTGGAATGCAAGTCTCTACAGGTAATCAAGTCTTAAAGATACAGACAATGTGAGTGGAGAGAGGGTTAAGCACAGGTTAAAGAGATGTGTATTGTCTCCAGCCAGGACAGTTACTGAGATTTTGCAAGCCCAGGCATGTCATGGGGGTTACAGATAGTGTGACATGAACCCAAGAACCAAGATGAGGCCATCCTCGTGCACAGAACTTGGCTATCAGTTTTTGCTCAGCAATTAATCACTGTAAATTGCATTATCTTGTAAATTGAGTTTGTATCTATATGTGCCCTGTTCGTCAACAGAACTCCCACTCACCTGATGAAGGGGCAGTGCTCCAAAATCTTGTAGCTTGTGCTACCAAATAAGCCTGCTGGACTTTAACCTGGTGTTGTGAGACCTCTTACTTATATCTACAACCCTTCTTAAATGGTGGAAACACACTAGCTGTTCTCCAGTTCTCTGGCACCTCCTCTGTGGCCAGAGAGGAATTATAAATTTGTGTTAAAACTCCTGCGATTTTGTCCCTTCCCTCCCACAACAGTCTGGGACATATCATCTGGACCTGGAGATCTATCCACTTTTAAGCCTGCCAACACCTCCACTTCATTGTTACTCCCTATTGTCAATTTGCTCAAGAACCCCGCAGTGAGTTCCATACTAGCCTCATTATCTGAAGATGGATCTGAAGTATTTGTTCAGCACTTTCCTGATGTCCTCTGGCTCCACCCATAGATTGCTGTCTTGGTCCCTAATGGGCCCTTTTCCTGGTTATTCTCTTCCCATTGATATACTTGTAGAATATCTTTGGAATTTTCCTACTTAAACCAGTCAGAGCTTTCTCATATCCCCTCTTTGCTCTCCTAATTGTTCCAAAATTTGACCATTTTAGAGAACTAAAATCGCTTTAATTCTAAGGGATGATAAATTATGTTAATCCTCATGCATTTCCATTCTAATGAAAAGGTTTGCTTCAATAGAAATGGCCGTGCTATGATACATTTCCACATGAAACAGTGAACCTAATATTTGTGCCTATGAAAAAGAAGATGCCTGTTCTTCTTGGATTAGATAGCCCAATTATGCCACACAAAGGGTGATGTGATCAGAAGCACTAAAACATGAACATTAAGGTAAATAGAAAGGTAAAAACATGGAGAATACCAGGTTAGGCATGAAGATCCCACCAGGTAAATTACCCTACCTAAAGCCCAAAGGAACTAATCTGGAAGTATTTTTAGTTTGAGCAGCAAGGTCATGGACTCAGTGCTGGTGGGCACTTCTTAGCACATGCTTTTCAAACTCAGTGATGTTCTCTGCAATTGGCATCAGCTTTTAATCGTGTGCCCAAGTGATCAAATCCTGACATTTGTTTCTATTGCAACAGGAGAGCTTTGGACTCACCAGAAAAAGACTGCCTCTTAGTAAAATCAAGGTTATGGGGTTTTTCCCTTATTTTTCATCAATAAACTTTACCATTCAACACTGAAATGTTACTTTTAACCTGATGAATTTTCCTTTAATGGTTTGAAATGGTAACTTGCTTGATGAGCAAGAGGAAAATGCGTTCCGTTCCAGAATGATACTTTCGAACAAGTTAAATGCAACAATAAAAGATGAAAGTGTTACTCTACTTAAAAAGGAAAAATAGAAACAATGCTTATGTATTGTTAAATTTGTCAGAAATTTTATTCTTATAGTATGTGTTCTTTATTTTACATCGTGTTTATTCCCTGTTCCTATAGGATGGGATGCAGTTACTGATTGGAAGGATGTCTTGTCGGGAGGTGAGAAACAAAGGATGGGCATGGCACGAATGTTTTATCACAAGTGAGTGTTGTGTCAGGGAAATATTGGAAATTGGTCAGAAATAACAGATGTTCATTTATATGGTATGTGAATTAAACTACTCGCTACATTCATATGTTTGTCATATGCCACACCCACTTAGTTAAGTATGCCATGTATTTTACATTTTCATTATTAATTTTTTCAATTTGTATTTTCCTAGCAAAGAGTATTGCTCATTCTGCTGAGCCGTACACAATTACAACATTTTTTATAGTAATTACGCATACGCAGTTTCTGATCACACTTAGAGTATAAATGAGACAGGCTGTCGCTGCAGGCAATTCTCACTCTGCTTAAAGCTTGGCGCAAGAGCGGTATTGGCAGAAGCTTGAGAGCAGGTTCACCACCAAGCTCAACAAGTGATGTTTCCAGAGATGAGACAATAACATCTTAACACAAAATGCTGGAAAATCTCTGAGAGGTGGAGAGAGAACAGAGCTAATGTTTTAAGCTTGGATGACTTGTCATCAGAGGGGTATGTGGTTCCTTGTTTCAGTTTTACTCCAGCCCCTCCCACATCTCTTCTATCAGTACATCGACAGTTTCACCGTTGCTTCATGATCTCATCGGGACCTGAAAAATTTATCAATTTTGTTTCCAATTTCCACCCTTCAATCACCTTCACGTGGTCCATCTGTGAAATGTCCCTTCCCTTCCTTAACCTGTCTGTCTACATTTCTGGTGAAAAACTGTCCATCAATATCTATTACAAGCCCACCGACTCCCACAGCTATTTTGACTGCAACTCATCACACGCCACATCGTGTGAAAACAAAGAACAAATAAAAGTACACCACAGGAACAGGCCCTTAAGCTTTCCAAGTCCGTGTTGATCATGATGCCCTAAAAGCTTCTGCACTTAGTTGGTCTGTGCCCCTCTGTTCCTTCCTGATTCATGTATCCATCCAGATGCTTTTTAAAGTTATTTATTAGTGTCACAAGTAGGCTTCCTTTAACACTACGATGAAGTTACTCTAAAAATCCCTGCAGACATGGGGAGAATGTGCAGACTCCGCACAGACAGTGACCCAAACTGGGAATCGAACCCAGGTGCCTGGTGCTGTAAGGCAGCAGTGCTAACCACTGTGCTACCATGCCACTCTGTTGCTAATGTGCCTGCTTCCAGCAGCACCTCTGGCAGTACATTCCAAGCACCCACCACTCTCTGCATAAAAAACCTTCCTGGCACATCTCCCTTAAGCTTACCCCCTCTCACCTTGAATCTGTAGCCCCTTGACACTTCCACCCTGGGGAAGAAGCATCTGACTATCCACTATGACTGTCTGTCTACCAGATCTCCCCTCAGCCTTTCCAGTGAAAACAATCCTACTTTATTCGAGCTCTCCTCATAGCCGATGCCTTCGAGACCAACAACATCCTGGTGAACGTTCTTTGCGTTCTGTCCAATAGCTTACACAATTTTCTGGTAGTGTGGCAAGAGGAGTAGATGCTGTCTGCCCTGCTGACGTTTTCCAGCATCAGTAATTTGTTTTTAACATTTTATCATATATACCCTGTGAAAATATTTAATCATTGAAATGTATCTCCATTGTGCCAATGTTCTCTCAAAATTAGAATATGTTAATAGAATATTTCTTAATTTAGTCATACGAAATCTTCCAAGTACAAAACACTTTCAAAATTTCAATCAGTATATAGAGTGGAAAATACTTGGTTTTACTTGACATTATGAAAGGTGCTCTATGAAAGGATTGTAACACATTCAGTATAAAGTTCTTAATTATAGGGATTGCAGTACTTTAGAAAGAAATTATCTTAAACACATTTGCTGCTTGTGGTACACAGACGAATGAAGTTGATTGAAAGACAGTTAATTGATGTCTTTTTGCAATTCTGTACTGGATAATGGAGTCTAATTTCATTTTGCCACAGAAAGAAAAGAATGGGAGACATTTTTTTAAAATGTGTTGAAGGCCAAGTGCAAAAATGTTTCCAAAGGACTTAAGAAAGCTTAAAACAATTCATGTAATCTGTAAAAAGATTATGCATAGTTCTTTCCTCCTCTTCCCAAAGTTAAACAACAATATGTCTTATATCTGTCCAGCCTTATGTTCTATGTTTTTAATCTCTTGCTTTCTTTGGGATGAAATGTTTATGGCTTTGCAACTTATGGGTGGAATCTTAATAGAACACACCCACATGCAGTTGGAAGGCCAGTAACAGGTCAGCAGCCCATTTGGTCTGTCAGCAGGCTTTGCCATGGCTCTTTAACTCCTAATGGTATCATCACCCCACTTTCCGGTTTCCCAACCAATCATTGAATGCAGGCATAATAGTGATCCACACTCTGAGAATATAGGTTTTTTAGCTAGAGGGGTGGTGACAGGAGCCAGAATGGCTAGAGGAAACCTTGCTAGTAAAGAGTATTAGATTACATAGGATATGTGGCACAGGAACATGCCCCACTAATTCATATTAGTGTTTTATGCTCCCATTCAGCTTCCTTCCATCTTTTCTCATTGAAATGAATCATTGGAGAATCTATTTCCTTCTCCCTCTACCCCTACCCTCCCCCAGATGCATCTATAATTTTTGTTTCAAGCACCTCTTATGGTGGCACAAGCACGTGGAAGAAAGATGTGGGGAAAGCTGCTGCGTGGTTCTCTGACTCTTCGCTGGAATTCAAGCTGGAGGCAGAGAGAGCCAGAATGAGTTATTCTTTTCTCTGGATAGGAGAAAGATGCCAATCACCCTAACTAAACGGACACAGCTAGAAGTTGGGAAGCATCAGTGTGGTGCTTAAGAACTGACTTCAGCGTTGGAAAAGGTATAATGATTTCAGTAGGTCAGGAAAAGTGAGTACCACACCACTTTGAGGTGGCATCCATCATTCACCAATGCATCACTACTTCTCTCACTAACAGACCATATAGTTCCACATTTTCCATTCTGGGCAACCCCTCAAATTTCAGTATGAAAAGCCAACACTCGTATTCATCCTATTGTCATCGTTCTCACAGTTGCCTTCATGGAATGTTTTCATTTCATCCTCAGTTACATTACTTACAGGAAAAGAGAATACACGACTTCAGGGAGAAGCTGAGAACAGGGGTGGGCCTGCAGCTGTTATTACCCTGACCATTCGGCAAGGAAGGTTGGAGATTACCATGATGGCAAATGCACGGGGTTTCTGTGGTGGAGAAATGGGGTGGCCCACAGACCTGTTGATAGCATTAGATATCACACTGCCACTTGACACTTAACAGTCGCTCACACTGAATTGCTTCACCACTCTGAACAAAGCGTTCTTGCTTTTTAATCCCTTGTTCTCTCACTCTTGAAGACAGGACCTCACGTTTTTCTTGTTCATGGGATGCGGGCATCAAGGTCAGTATTTAGTGCTCATCCCTAATTGCCCATAAGATGCTTCAATGATTGAGTCCACTTTTGCACAGCTGGAGATGAGGGAGTCTTTGTAGCCTCATGGGCTACAACTGCCAAGAGCACCTTATCTGTCAGAGCAGGGGAATGAGCAACATGGCTCCAGCTTTACTAAAATCACATCAAAGGAAGAGGAAATGGACAAGAAAGACTTAATAGTTATACAAGAGGATTCACTTGAATGTGTTATGTGTAATCAGGTGAGGAGAGGTGGAATGGCTTCCCACTTTTCCTATTCTTCATTTGACTGCAAAAGAATTTTTAAAACATGCTTGCCAGTTCAGTGAGTGTTTAACTGTGTAAATAATGTGACTGTAAAAGACACAAGTTTCCTTTTCCTTTAACTTTTAAAAAGCAAAGATTATATTTATTGTACTTGAGCTGTGTTAGGGTGTTGGACCAGAACCTCAAGTTACATTGGGACGTTAGGCTAGACCCCGATAATGGGTTCAAATCCTAAAGCTGGTGAAATTTAAATTCAATGAATAAATTTGGATTATAATATTATTCTGATTAATAGTAATTATGAAACCATCATCGATTATCACAAAAACCCAAATGATTCACTGATGGCTTTTAGGGAAGGAAATCTGCCATCCTTCCCTGATCTGGCCTGCAAGTGATTCCAGACTAACAGCAGTGTGGTTGACTCTTAACTGCTGTCTAAAGTGGACTAGTAAGCCACTCAGGTCAAGGACAAAGAGAATGAGCAACAAATGCTGACCTTGCCAGAGACATGAAAGTTCCATGAAAAGATCATTTTAAAAAAAGTAATCAAGGTGATGGATGCGCTGTTGTTAGTGTAGACTTCATTCTGTACATGTACTAAATCACTTTGGTGATTTTTATACAAATCCATTGGTTCACATCACGGTTGTGATTGGAGGTAAACGAAGTTCCTGTTTACCTACAGTTCTTCTCTTGGACGTCCTGAGAAATGACATGATGTGGATCTTGGAAACACACATGGCAACCTGCACAAGTGCACATCTTCACTCACTCCTTAGCTGAGAATATTTGTCAGAGCTGCAACATTTGGGTACAGTCTGCACCACATTTAAGCATTCTGACAGATGGCAGCACTGGCAGGAGTAGCAAGGAGAAAGAGTTGCTGTACATCTAAGTACTTAGATGATGGTGTTCCACATAAGAGACCTTTGGGAATCCAAGACATTGAGTGCACAAAGCCAGATAGTCCCCTGGCCCACATCAACTCATTGCTCATGGAGAAAGCATCCAGAATGGAAGAAGAATGTTATAGGCTTTGGAATGAATGAGACCAATATCAACCTTGGCCAAAAAGATGGGATCTTTGCAAAACTGGCTGCTGAAATGCCCTGGCTAATTGGAATCTACTGTGTGGTATGTGCCGAGGACTTGCTGTCAAAGATGTAGATAGAAATGGCTAATTCACCAGGAAGATCCATGGCTTCTTAACTTCATGCACATCATTCTGCAGAAACTTATCATTGGGAGATCAGTGAAATGGCTGGCTTGTTATAGGAAACCATTCCCAGACCAAAACGCGTAAAGGGCACTCGTTGGCTTAATCACAGATCACTTTCAAAGGAATTATCCCACTCTGTTGCCCATCTAAAAGACATGAGAAGCAAGCAAATGGTTGAGCTTTTATAGCAAGAGGAATCATAATGAAGCTAACCCCCTTACAAGTTCCTGCTCCACATGTCGGGTATTTGGAGGAATTAGCTCTTGGATCATGATAATCTACTTAGAGGGCCCTCTTAAGGATGAATCAGGTAATACAAATCAGATAAACAAGTGAGAAGGCTACACCTCTTGTTCAGCCATATGGTGGACACCAACAACCAGCTAACTTGTCTGAAGGAACATCAACCTGATGGATTGCACATCCTATAGCAAGAAGAAAAGGAAACAGAACTTCATTTTGAAAAAGACATGTAAGTTCGGGAACAAGAAGAATTATAATGACACCAAGCAAATAAGGGGAGATGGTGGCATAATGGTTATGTAGCTGGCCAAGTAATGGCCTGGGCTAATATTCTGAAAGGTTCAAATTGCACAAAGGCAGCTGGTGGAATTTAAATCCAAAGAAGAAGTCTGGAATATAAAGCTTATCCCATTAAGGGTGACTATAAAACTATCATTTGATTGTTGTAAAAGAACGATCTGATTCAGTAAAGCCCTTTAAGTATATAAAAAGTTTCATGGTATAAGTCAAACTAATTTATATTTGTTCAAATAATAGTTTGTTTGCTACTTCCAACACACTGTATGAAAGTTGCCTCCAATCCCTTTATCAAGCACTCTGACAACACCAGGTTAAAGTCCAACAGGTTTATTTGGTAGCACAAGCTTTTGGAGCACTGCCTCTTCATCAGGACTTACCTGAAGGGGCAGCGCTCTGAAAGCTCGTGCAACCAAATAAACCTGTTGGACTTTAACCTAGTGTTGTGAGACTTGTTACTGTGCCTACATCAGATGCCGGCATCTCCGATCATGCCCTTTATCAAGGTGCAGACCTCTTTATGTATTGATGTCTTGATTGTGAAGTTACTTTTGCATTCTGAAATACATGGGGTAAATGGCAGATGCTAATCTCTCCATTCATCCTCACAAATGAAAGATGATGCTGCCCAAGAAATTTGGGAATAGACCTTCACTGTGGTGCCCTTTAGACAGCCATCCGCAGTTTACGTCTGTTTAAATGCAGTGATGAAGTCACATTGGACACTGAATGATGCTGTTCTGCTGCTAACAAAGGTCTTTGCACTTTACTTTGGGTCATTCTGTGCAGTTTAAATACTGCAATCAGGCAAAGTAATAGATCATAATTAGTCATACATTGTTGTTAGTGAGCAAAGGCAAGATCCTCTCTTATAGAAGAAATCTTCTTGCACCAATATTGGGGAGGATGATGGTCAAGTGTTACATCTAAACCTGCATTCCAGTGATAACCTGCCATTGAAGGATGATCATTGTTAAATCAGGATCTACCACTCCCAGTGATAACTTCAATAGTTCATGAAAAATTTTTGTTAATAGAGATTAAAATGTAAAAATGCAGTTGTAATGCCGTTTATCCAGTTTAGTTAGTTTTCTGAAATGATCCAGAGCATATTCTACATAAAGTCTAGCAATTTTTCAAAGTTGATTTAAAATATTCTTTTATTTGGGCATTCCGAGAGACTGTTTTTAGTTTTTAATGGTCCAGCCGCACTTGGGTTTTTGCAGCCCTGCAGCTTTCCTTTTTAAGTGGAATACCATATGTTATTGGAATGGCCATATGGGTCAGAACTGGAACGATGGTGGAATCCTTAACATGGCCCTGCTGGTGGGTTCAGTGGCAGACAAGTGGGGAGAACTTGGCAGGAGTGCACGTCGGTGAGTTTCACGCCGGTATTATTGTCCTGTGGTATCTTTGGCTGGTGCCCACTAAGGCGGATTAGGAAACCTACTGGAGGCCAGCGTGAAATTGATTTTGCATCCTGCTAATGGGGTTACCGATAAAGGCCTGACTAGAATCGTCAACCCATGCCTGATTCTCCTCGAAACCAACAGGAAAACATGCAGGTGCATATTACATCTGGAACAATGTGACGTGCAGATGTTAGGACTTGCCTGAACAATGCCCGGGGCTGTGTCCAGAGTTCGGAATGTAGGCTGCAAGCATCCTTGGACCCAGAGACTCTCAAAAGTGGATAGGTGGAGCATCTATGTGGGTATTCTAAAATCAATGTAATCAAAGAGGCCCATCTTCCAGCTTCAAGAGTGTTCCTGGAGATCCATCTTTCGCAGGAGGTCCATATTCTATCTTCAGTTGTGGGTTAGTGCTGTTGGGTGTGTTTTCAATGTGGCTCCCGGATACAACTGTGGACCATGTGTCATCAGGCCTACCTCACCGTGGAATACAGTACAAAACACCCCATTCCAAATTCATGAGGTTGGGCTGAAAGATATCACGTGGTGTCCCGCAGGCTTCCGCAGTAGGAAATATTCCATGTTTCTGCTCACCACAGTCCCAGATGGGAGAATTCCACCCCTTGTTTCCAACATTTGCTGAACTTTGTTATTACGGCTTTCCCACAGAGCAGTTTAACAATTCTAAATAATTAGCCATTTCTCATAGTGCAAAGACTGTCAGTTAGGTAGGACAGTGAGTCTTCCATGTTACTGTCTGAATCATGATCTCAATTGATGTGGGTTGTGGAACTTTGTGGGGTGTGAGTGCAGGCATTAAGTGTTCCATCACCTGGAGTGAGATTATAGTTTTTGTGGGACAAAGAGGTGATGGCTCAGTAGTATCATTGCTAGACTACTAATCCAGAAACTCAGCTAATGTTCTGGTGACCTGGGTTCAAATCCCACCACAGCAGATGGTGGAATTTGAATTCATGGGGGCATGGTGTGCCACCATGCTGCCCCAAAGATTCATCTGGTTCACTAATGTCCTTGTAGGGAAGGAAGTCTAGTCAGCATGTGACGCCAGATCCACAGCAGTGTGGTTGACTCGCAACTGTCCTCTGAAATGGCCTAACAAGCCACTTAGTTGTATCAATCGCTCAAGCTCACCACCTCCTGCTCAAGGATGAGCAATAAACGTTGATCAGCCAGTGATGCCCATGTCCCACAATTGAATTAAAAAGAAGAGACGCTATTTAGTCTTTTTGATGCAAACAAATGCACCACAGCGATTCCATTCAGGTTGAGTAAGTGGTTACTTGTCAAAGGCCCTTATATTCTACCAGATCGTATTTCAGTTCTTGTTTCGGTCAATTTTACGAAGGAGGCGTAATGCACCCTGATCACCTGCACATGGGAGGATGATGTGTTGTGGTAATTTGTTGATTAAAAGATTTTTACTCTATTTAAGCGGTCAACCTATATTTGTCATTAATTCATCCTTTGCATTGTTACATAGCCACCTGCTGGCCAGACTTTGAAGCATAAGCTTTAATGGACAAAGCCATGTAATGGCGTGGTTTGGAGCAGATTCTTCATGTAATGTTAATTTTTTAAGATGGAGTTGCTAGATATTTTTTGTATTTGACCATAGGCTCAGCTCATTTGACGGGTTGATCCAGGCTGTGTGTAATTGCACCCAAGCAACAGGGTCCAATATCCATTTTGCAGGGATATATTTGAGGGGATCTTCCTGAAACAAATTGCATCCTGTACATGTTTACATTAATTAGTTTGCTTACTTTAGTTCATCCTCAGCTCATGATTATTTGGTGGAATTGTGTAGTCTTTTAAAAATAATGTAGAAATAGGAAACCACATTCACCATCAAACATCTGCACACTTTGATATTCCATGTGATTGGTCTGCGTTCACTTACTCCAGAACTTCGAAATGGATTTGTAGTTCTGTTATGATCTTCTAGACACACATTTTTTAAAAAAAAGACCCTGTGAGCTACAAAGTATATTATGCTACATTCTGCTTTTAATTACAATACAGAGTCCCATTTCTGGCCAGTTATTCATCCGGCTCTTGCTTTTAAGTTGGTAATTGACATAGCATAAATTGTCTTTCTGAATGATCAACTTGCTATTCTGTTGGAGGGGCAATTTCATTGCTATCTCTTGAGCTTCTTAATTAAACACTGGCATTGTCTAATTTTGTACTTGTCTTTAAGTTAAAAAAGCTGGCAAATCATGGTTTTCAGCATTTACAAGATGCATGACAGGAATTCACCAAAGTCCCAGAGACTGCCCATTACTGTCTACAAAGACAATGGCAGAGAGACGTAAGAGCACCTAGTATTCCCCTTCCATTCACTCACCATCCTGATTTGGAAATATATTGTTGGCCTTTACTGTTGCTGGTTCAAAATCCTGGAAAACCCTCCTTAACAGCGTGCAGGTGCACCTAAAATACCTGGAGTGCAGTAGTTCAGCACTTTAGGTGCATCTAAGCTATATGGAGTGCTCGTCACCACCACTTCTCAAGGGCAATTAGGAGTGGGCTATAAATGCTAGCCTATCCAGCATTTCCCATGTTATATATTTAAGCGGTTGCATGATTACTTTAAGAGCTATTAACATGATTTTTTGGTGATATCATTGGGATGTTTCACAAGCTCCTGTTAAATTTTATATTCTGTACAGGGAGCAGCTCCTACAATATATCTGTTGTTATTTTGAAGCTATGTGTGCAAACCACATTTTTAATACCCACAGCCCTAACATAGTTAGGACATTACAAAAAGAAAATTGATGTGACTGGCTTTTCAAGCAATAATGCAACCACTTTGATATAGCCCACATCCCTTGAGTGAATTTGTAAAACTTTTATGTTGTGCATGCCTCCCCCCCACCCCACCTTGGTGTCCCAAAATGTGTAGGTTAGATAGATTAGCCAAGGGAAATGTATGGGGTTACAGGGATGCGGCAGAGGAGAGAGCCCAGATAAGATACTCTGTCAGAGAGAGAGTGCAGACTCTGGCCACAGGGCAGCACAGTGGCACACCAGTGGTTAGCACTGTTATCTCATAGCACCAGCGACCTGGGTTCAATGCCAGCCTTGGGTGACTGTGTGGAATTTCACATTCTCCTCCTTTCTACATGGGTTTCCTCCAGGTACTCTGGTTTCTGGGTCTACTGCATTGTACAGATTCTATGAACTCTAACAGCTGTGTGTTAATGTGCAAGACTATTCAGTCATGTTTGGAAATAAGATTGAAAATCCCATTCTGTTTTGGACGGACTCCTGAACAAGTTCAAGGGGAAGCTTCCAGGCCATTAGTTGGCAGCAAGCTGATTTCCCTTTCCACTTCCTTTGCAGGCTCTTTGAGAGCTGCAAACTTTCTTGGAGATCTAGCGTTGGCAGGATCCAATGCTGCCCTTTGCCGCAGAGTTCAGATTATGCTCACACCTTTCCAGTTCCCATCGGCAATTGAAAATCAGACTGTTGACTCTTGAATGAGATGTTAAACCAGTATTCTGTCTACCCTGTCAGGTGGGTGTGATAGATCTCATGGCTATATTTTCAAGAAGAGCGGGGGAGTTATCCCTGACATCAAGGTCAATGTTTATCCCTCAGTCATCATGAAAAAAAGGATCTGGTCATTATTTGTTGTTTGTGGGAGTTGGTTATGTGCACATTGACCACATGGTTCCTACATTACAACAATGTCTACAGTTTAAAATTATTTAAATTGCTTTGGGACATTCTGTGGCTGTGATAGGCACTATCTAAAAGTAAGTATTCCTTATTTCTTAGTCACAATTTCACAATGACTGGAATTCACAATGATCACATCCAAACTTGTTTTTAGCTGGATCAAGTTGACAAGATAAAACAGTGTATAGGCCCGTAGGGAAAACGGAAAGAGGAAGAGAGTAGTGAGGTAAAGATCTGAGTAGGTAGAGCTAAACAGACAATGAATAAAACGTTAAAAGTTTATGCTGATAGAATTTGATGAAGTGTGGGAGAAGTCTTTGTTTGAGCATAAACAATGACATGGACTAGTTGGTCTGAATAACCGCATTTAACCAAAAAAACCCATGTATGTATTATTGAAAATGTATCAGTATATTTTGTACACACTAAGTTTAGTTAATCTGTTTGTTTAGACCAAAATATGCGTTGCTGGATGAATGCACAAGTGCTGTAAGCATTGATGTTGAAGGCAAAATATTTCAAACCGCAAAGGATTCTGGGATCTCATTGCTTTCCATTACTCACAGGCCATCTCTGTGGTGAGTACCTACCCCCTTACAAAAGCTGGAAAGAAAACTGCACACATACTATGTTCTGTTTGCACCAAATATTTTCCATTACTAACAAATTTCTTGCAGAAGCTGGTTGCAGAAATCAGCACCACAATCGTACAGTAATGGAGGAAAGAATTATATTTATTTTTTGTCTTTCAAATCTAAGTAAGTATACCAAATTCTGAGAAAGGATTAATGATTGTAATAGAAATTAGAATATGCTTCCACTGTTTGGTATAATGTATTCATGTATTGAAAATGCAATGCTGAAATGTAGTCCTTTATGCATTGTCTGAATTAGCAATCAATTTAGATCAGCCAAAATTACAAATTTACTCATTTGAGATTTACTGAGACAGTAAACTGTTATATTGTAAATTAAATTTAAATGCCCAGTATGAACTTCATTTAGGAAATGATCTTAAAATATGTTTGAGATAATGAAAATTCTGAAGTAGATCAGTTCAGTTCCAAATATTAAATGTGCATGTATTTACTGATTGGGAGATATTTGGATGAATGAAATTCGAATCACAGTTTGTGATAGCTTTAACTGCAAGTTACATTCCTGGTTTGTTATACCAAATGCTGATTTTTTTTTTCTATTTGTTGACTTACTTGGGCATTATTTCTGTTCATATACTTTTTTCAGTGCAATGAATGTACTATTTCTCTTTGAGTAACTTGAACTTGAAATCTGATTCTCCAGAAGACTGTCAATATTTGTAAGGGGCATCAACAGAAAAAGTTGAAAATCAACTTGCCTAACATTTTATAATTCCACAAAATATAGAGAAGCATTGGTAAAATGTTCCAGTAAATCAACTTCAAATGCTATTTTTAATTGTTGTGAATATTCCCCACAAATCCTTCTGGAACAGCATTTTTGTCACCAAGTGTTGTCAAGTTTCATAACCCAACCATCTCCTCACATTTCCCATTATTCCAGTCATCCATTGTACATGGTTGCTCCAGTGCTGCACATCATCCTAATACTTGTACCAGGCCTAGGGCCTGTTTATGAATAGAACTCCCACTCACCTGACGAAGGGGCAGCAAGCACTTCGAAAGCTAGTGGCTTTTGCTACCAAATAAACCTATTAGACTTTAACCTGGTGTTGTGAGACTTCTTACTGCGTTTACCCCAGTCCAATGCTGGCATTTCTACATCTTGAGCAGGCCAAAGGCCATAGCTTAATGTTGCTGACACTGAGCCAAATCTTCCCGTCTCCAGATCATCAGAGACCAGGCATATGAGTGAAGGTTCGTAACAGGATCCAGTGGAAGCCCTGGGCCTTGGACTTCTGTGGGAATTACTGGGGAAGTTTCAATATGCAAAGGGAAATTGTCCTGCTCTCTGCAACCCTGCATGAATGTTTTTGACTTTGAACTAAAGCCATAGATAAACTATGGACAGTGCTATATTATTTAACTGATTAGTTACCCACAAGTATACAGACCAATTAAAACGCAGTATAACTTCTAGATAGTGGGCGAGAAGAGGATTGGGAAAGGTTTAAATGTCAACAAAGATTGACAAAAAAGTTGATAAAGGAGGGTAGAAGAAGCTATGAAGCTGGGCTAGCGCTTAATATAAAAAAGGATAGCAAGAGTTTTTATAAATATATAAAAAGGAAGAGGCTGGCTAGGGTGAACGTTGGTCCCTTAGAGGATGAGAAAGGGGACCTAGTGGTAGGGGATGGGGATATGGCTAAGGTCTTGAATAACTTTTTTGTTTCTGTCTTCACGGAGGAGGACGTGAATAATTTGCCGGGTGTTAGCGATGGAAAGGTGGTAGGACTGGAGGGTCTTAATGACATTACTGTTACTAGAGAGGTGGTGCGCGACAGACTGGAGGGGCTGATTGTGGACAAGTCCCCAGGACCGGATGGAATGCATCCGAGGGTTCTGAAAGAAATGGCGGAGGTTATAGTGGATGCCTTGGTGGTTATTTTCCAGACGTCGCTGGATTCCGGGGAAGTGCCGGAAGATCGGAAAACGGCTAATGTTACGCCGTTGTTTAAGAAGGGTGCCAGGCAAAAGGCGGGGAATTATAGGCCGGTTAGTTTAACGTCTGTGGTAGGTAAAATGTTAGAATCCGTCATTAAGGAGGAAATTGCGAGGCATCTTGAAGGGAATTGCTTGATAGGGCAGACGCAACACGGTTTCATTAAAGGGAAGTCGTGTCTGACAAATTTACTGGAGTTCTATGAGGATGTGTCTAGGGCGGTGGATAGAGGAGAGCCGGTGGATGTGGTCTTTCTGGATTTTCAGAAGGCGTTTGATAAGGTACCTCACGAGAGGTTACTGCAGAAGGTCAGAGGACATGGAGTTGGGGGTAGGGTGTTAGCGTGGATAGAGGATTGGTTGTCAAATAGGAGGCAGAGAGTGGGGGTCAATGGGTGCTATTCGGATTGGCGGTTGGTGACTAGTGGGGTGCCCCAGGGGTCGGTGCTGGGGCCTCAGCTATTTACCATTTATATAGATGATCTGGAGGAGGGAACCGAGTGTAGGGTGTCGAAATTTGCTGATGACACCAAGATTGGGGGAAAGGCAAATTGTGCGGAGGGTGTGGAGAGTCTGCAGAAGGATCTAGATAGGCTGGGCGAATGGGCCAGGAAATGGCAAATGGAATTTAATGTTGGCAAGTGTGAGGTGGTCCACTTTGGTAGGAAGAATGGTAGGAAGGACTATTACTTACGTGGCGAAAAACTGCAGCAGGCGACGGTGCAGAGGGACCTCGGGGTCCTTGTGCATGAGTCGCAAAAACCCAGCCTGCAGGTGCAGCAGGTGGTCAGGAAGGCGAATGGGATGCTGGCCTTCATAGCGAGGGGGATTGAATATAAAAGTAGGGAGGTCTTGCTGCAGCTGTATAGGGCATTGGTGAGGCCGCAGCTGGAGTACTGTGTGCAGTTTTGGGTGCCGCACCTGCGCAAGGATATTTTGGCCTTGGAGGGAGTGCAGAGGAGGTTTACTAGGCTGATACCGGAGTTGAGGGGGTTGAGCTATGAGGAGAGGCTGAATAAACTAGGCTTGTACTCGTTAGAGTTTAGAAGAATGAGGGGAGATCTCATTGAGACGTATAAGATGATGAATGGGATGGATAGGATAGAGGTGGAGAGACTCTTCCCGCTCAAAAAAGACAGTAGGACTAGGGGGCACAGCCTCAAGATAAAGGGGGGGCGGTTTAGAACGGAGTTGAGGAGGAACTTCTTCACTCAAAGGGTGGTGAATCTCTGGAATTCTCTGCCCGTTGAAGTGGTGGAGGCTGCCTCGCTAAATATTTTTAAGACGCGGGTTGATGGGTTTTTGATAAGAGAGGAGATTAAGGGTTATGGGGAGAGGGCGGGAAAGTGGAACTGAGCCACGACAGATCAGCCATGATCTTATTGAATGGCGGGGCAGGCGCGAAGGGCCAGATGGCCTACTCCTGCTCCTATTTCTTATGTTCTTAAATCCACAACCAGTCAGCCATTCTGACCTGACCTGACCCACTATCCTCCCCCACCCTGATCAGACTACTCATCTGACTATCCCCCATAACCCAACCTGACTACCCTCAAACTAACTTGACAACCTCTTGACCTGTTGAACCCCAACCCAACCTGACTACAACCGTTCCTTCCCCAAACCTGACTCATCTACCCCACTGACTGAACCTGACTATCCATCTTAACTCATATCCACTTAACCCATTACCCACCCACCTATCCTATTCACTCACCCATTCTTTATTTCACCATTCATAAACATTCAGATTGGATCTTTAAAATTACCAAGCAGCCATAAAAAGGGCACATGTCCTGTCTTTCCCCAACTCAACTCTGCCCAAAGGAGTTCCCAGTGGATGCTGCTCTGCACATTTCTGTGAAATCTGGGTTCAGAAGAAAGTTGGAAGAAATGCACAGCAGTGTAGAATGGAAGGGATTTTGAAACTCAGAGCTGCCGAAGGGTCATCGAAATATTGGCTCCACAGATGCTGTCAGACCTGCTGAGATTTTCCAGCATTTTCAGTTTTTGTTTCAGATTCCAACGTCCACTGTATTTTGCTTTTAACAACAAAGTTAAACTGTGTCCTTTATTTTCACCTACATGCTTTGTTTTTTGTAGAATGAAAGGAATATTTGTATGGTTAATTTGAATTATTTTTGTAGGAAATACCACACACACTTGTTACAATTTGATGGGGAGGGTGGTTGGCGATTTGAACAATTGGACACTGCTACTCGACTTTCACTGGCTGAAGAAAAGCAACGACTTGAGTCTCAACTGGCTGGAGTCCCTCAAATGCAACAGCGGCTAAATGAACTGTGCAGGGTTTTGGGAGAAGACTCTGTACTAAGAACCACTGGATTTGAAGAATAATGACACATGATGAATGTGAATAACATAAGAAAAACCACACAAGAATTGCATGAGGCAAACAGAATGAATAAAAACAGAATTTCCTACTTATTAAGAATAATTAGCTTCTTCCAGAACGATAAAATTGAATTTTTACATAAGTAATCTTATCATTCCTTTAGAATACTGTGATATGTTAACTTTCTTTTCCAGGTTTATATGATTGAAATTTTAGCATTTAGCTATTATTTTGAAAGCATTTTCTTAAAAATATTATGGATGTTAAGGGGAAACTAGAATTTGCACTTTGCAAGGAATTAGTTCCAATTCTTTAAATGTAATTCAAAGCTCTGCCCAAATTGAAAGAGCCTTATTTTGTTTTAACAAAAGTGTCACAACAGCAAGTGACCAGCCTAAATTTGGACAAGGATGATGCCACACCATCATCTTCTTCAGCACTCTGCCCAGGAAGTTCCTTTGCAACAACCACAAACAGTATTTTATTTTAATTCTAAGAATCCATTGTTTGGGGAGAAGAGGAGGGATAGGGGCACTTAAATATACTTTTTTTAAAATATGGGATTGTAATAGATCTTAACAACATAAGGTCTGGAATTCTAAACATGGTTTCACATGAAATGTCAATTCCCTATTTACTACTACTACATAACTCTACTAAACATTGCTTCTGGATTTCTTACAGCTCCCAATTACCAATTTATGCTCATTGTTTGTGTGGTTTCTTTCCAAATAATGATTGTTTACCTTAAATATTAATAAGCAGTACCATATCAGTTTATATAAAATGTAGATCTTTTGCTACAACAAAGGAAGTATTATTATTTGTATTTATTATACCTGCATTTTACCACTAATAGTCCAATCATGTGTTTTAAAACACAAACAATGTCAAAAGCTTTCATACATAGGCTAGAATTTATTCAGATCAGAGTCCAAACTCTTCTGGACAGAATTTGTTTTCTCCTGGACAGAATTTGTTTTCTGTCTTTGGTATCCTTCAGACTAGGATACCAGGTTTTTGTATTGTTTACCATTTTAAATTCTTTGCCGCATTGAGCCACTGAATTGTTATTTATTTAACCCCGTTTCCTTCCCAATCAGGATGGTGTGGACCATGAATTGGTTGATCAACATGCTTCTGTGGTGCAGGACTGGTCCTGTTTCCATCATACCTCTCCTGATGCAGAACATTCTGCTGGCGCAAAATGTTTCATCTAGAATATATGGAACATGTGCACTGAGGAAAGTTTGTAGCTCAAGTGACAATCAGAGCCAGTATTTAAACTTGTAAGCTAAAAATGGCAGCCAGAAATGGACCGTCAGAGCTCATGAGTGTCCTTTTTATTTGTTTTTAGATTTGAAAAAAATGTTGAGTTTGAAGTTGTATTTTTATCAATTGTATTAAATTGTCATTGGTCCATTATAATTTCTTAGTGTTTTGTGTAACTAAGATTGAATTCTAAATAAACTGGTAATTTATATATCCATGATAAAGTTTGCTTTAATGTAAAAACAGAAATGGACCATTTGTATACTTGGGACAGAATTTGCCAGTAATATTCTATCTTTAACTGCATGTTTGTATGCTGTAAAATATTGGTTTTCAAAATGTATTGTGCAAGTCTAACTAATACTATGGTACCTCAAAACCAATTTCATATTCTAAAATCTCTTTTGCATGATGCATGAAATCTGATAGTAATTATCTCTGATCATGCATTTTTGCGAAAACATTATGGCGTAGTAGTTCCAACAACAAAATATTCATATGGCTGGACCAGGATGTGAAAGAGGAAAAAAATTGCATGTTCATAGGAAACAGCAAGGCCGCTTCTTCCTGTAGTGTTTGAAAGAGCTTTATAATTACAAATTCATTGCATTTTATATTTTAACAAGAAAAAAAGTACAAGAAACTATGGATAGAAAATCAACCCCGGCGATGATGCAAAATGGCCAGTTGAATGCAGCACTTGCAATAACAGCAACCGAATATCAGCTTCTGCTTTTAATGGGTGGCTGAACCAATTCTGCCTGTTTTGTGCCAGCACCTGAGTCAAATTTCTACCCTTACATGTTTTGCATGTCTATAATTTTTGAGGTGGTAATTCTGGTATAAGTGATCAAATACCAGATTGCAAGTTTGGAAATTGTAGGCCAAAACTTAATGTTCTTCTCAATGGATAGATATTGCACAGAGAAGCTCTACGTTTGATCAAGACTCACTTATTGTTGACAGGTACAATCAACCTACGATGGAAATAGATGAGGTGATGCACATTTATACTTTAAAAAATAGTCCAAGTTACCTGAGACATCTCAAATGCAACACTCTTTTCCTGCCAGCCAATATTAGCCAGTTTCCTTTGTAATGTTAGGACTGGTAAGAGAATTGGATGAACATTCAAAAATGTGATACTTAACTGCAGCAGAGAGTATTTTAATATGTCACAAAGTTTACCAACGAAGGCAATATATATAAATGATGCCAAATTGCAGTATACTTGAAATATCACTATATTCAACTTCCATTTTGTACTGTTTGGCATTAATATTTTAATCTGACTTGTAGATTCTTCGAGAGGAATATCTTGACCAGTTCAAACAGTGCAGAGAGTAAATCACAATCTAAAACGAGTCAAAAATTTACCTCAAATGAATATCAACTATGTTTTGACATTTAAATTGCTGTTTTATTTAATCTGTACGTAAATGCACCATGTGTATTGTATTTTGGAGAACAATAGATTTATTGTTACAAAATTAAAATTTCTGATTTACCAAGAACATTTTCCATAATTTTTACTATAAAGCAAGCATTGTAACCTTTGAAGTAAATAAAAGCAAAAAGGACACATAAGGCGTCTTTCATGGCTTCAGCATATCCCAAATGCTTGATAGCCTGAGATGTACTTCTGAAGTCATCACTATTGTAATGTATAGAAACTTGGGCAATATGAACATCATGTGGTTCCACAGACAGCAATTAGATATGTGTTGTAGTTATGGGTAAATATTAATCAGATCACAAGGGGAACTCCCAACCCACTTTTTTGAGTAGTGCCAAAGGGAACTTTCTGTCCATCTCAGAAGGCAGATTGAGCTGTAATTTAACTATCTCCAGTGTGTATTGAAGTGTCAGCTTGTATCATGTGCTTAAGTCTGTGAAGTGAAGGTTGAACCCACAATATACTAAGATGAAACATTTTAAAACTAATGTATTTCAACTGGTTGAATATTTATCAGTTTATAGGAAATGGAGAATCATAACTGCAGTCCACATTTGATTGAGAGAATTAAGAGGCAGTTGCACATCCCCCTTTAACATCTCACCAATGTGTATCTTGCACACCCTTGATTTTCTTTGCTCTGCCAATGATAGCCATGGTTTCTACTGCTTATGCCTCAAACTCTGAAATTCTCAATCTAAATATCTACAACTCTTCCTTTGAATTTCTCCACAAAACTGGGTTTCTCACTTGTGGTATTCTATATGCTTACTCTTGTTTCAAATAGTTCCCACTATTTGTGCCTTCCAAGTCTATTTTTGTCAGAAAGGAAATAGTCGAACAGGGAAGGGAGTTCAAAAACAATTTAGTTACAGTTAATGGAACTTCCACCTGGTTCCTTTTGCCCTTCTCACAAATAATATGTAGCGTGTCCCAACATTGTAGATGCATCCACACCAGAACAGATTCCAATAAGCTGTGCCACCTTCCACAACCAGGAATAAAGCTGTTGGATTAGAAAGTGTACAGGAAAATGCGTAATTGACTGGAAAGTTGAATTTGGCTGGGTATCTCTCATTTGGCTAGCACAGACACAGTGGGCTGAATGGCCTTTATGAAGTGAATTGAGTTCAGAACACTGTTGGCATTGCTGCCTTGCCCTGGTGCCAGTGTTGAACCTAGATAGATGACAGACTTGCCCAGATGCCAGTGTTGAACAGAGATGGAAGGTGAAGACAGTCCTGCTTTGTCCAGATATGTGTTGAACAATGGGCTGAATGGCCACTGTGAAGTGAATTTTGGTGATTGAGCTCAGAACACTGACTGCTGCCTTGTTGTGGTGCCAGTGTTGAACAGGGATGGAAGATGCCTTTTCTAGGTACCCGTGTTAAACAAGGATGGAAAGTGATGGCGTTGAATAGGGATGGAAGATGCGAGCCCTGCCTCGTCTGGGTCTTTGTGTTGGACAGGGGTGGCAGCTGAGAACCCTGCCTTGTTTAGGTGTTTGTGGTGGACAGGAATGGAAGACGTCCAGATGCCTGTGTTGAACAGGGATGGAAGATAAGAGCTGTGTTGAACAGAGATAGATAGTGAATTCACCTCTGCCTTGTCTGGGTATCTGTGTTGAACAATGGGCTGAATGGCCTCTGTTTAATGAATTTCTGTGATTGTTCAGAATACTGACTGATTGCTAGCATTGCAGTCTTGCTGTGGTGCTAGTGTTGAACAGGGACGGAAGATGCCAGCCCTGCCTTTTCCAGGCCCCTCTCTTGCTGCTGTATCCCTGCCCGGGAGGATGAGTCAGTTAATTGTGTTTACTCTTTACGCCACCCACCTGCTCTGTTGACATAGGGATGATGTGGAGATGGTGGCGTTGGAATGGGGTAAACACAGTAAGAAGTCTCACAACACCAGGTTAAAATCCAACACGTTAATTTGTAGCAAATGCCACTAGCTTTCAGAACTGGCTGTTCCTTCGGCAGGTGGACGGGAGTTCTGATCACAAACAGGGCATATAAAGATACAAACTCAATTTATGTGAATAATGATTGGGCCTTAGGTGGACATTCCAATTATTATTCATGTAAATTGAGTTTGTGTCTTCATGTGCCGTGTTTGTGATCAGAACTCCCGTCCACCTGACGAAGGAACAGCCAGTTCCGAAAGCTAGTGGCGTTTGCTACAAATTAACGTGTTGGACTTTAATGTGGGGTTGGGACCTCCTTTTTGAATAGGGATGGCAGGTGCCAGCCCTGCCTTGTTCCGGTGTTTGTGGTAAACAAGGATGGAAGGTGCCAGCCTCGCCTTATCCAGGTGTTTGTGGTGACTGGGGTGCAAGGTGACAGTCCCACCCACAGCAGCCAGGTGAGCGACTCCTCCCAACACGTCACAAAACAGCCAGCGTTCCCGATTGGCCACGTGGGCTGCCAATCTGCAGGTTCGGCCAATCCACTGTGTCCCCGCCCCTCTGCCCAGGAGATCGGGGGGGGGGGGGGGCGGTTAATTGTGTTTTCTCTCCGCCACCCATCCGCTCTGTTGACATTTCCAACCGGCTGCGCTTTTACCTGGGTGCCCCACAACAAGCCTGGGTTGTCGCTCGAAGGCCCCCAGCCCTCGCAGCGAGAGAGGGGCAGGAGAGGCTGTGGCTGATGTCGCGCTGACGCTGCTTCTCCCTCCCTCCCGAGGACAGCGGAGCCGGTGAAGGGCGGACAATAGTCAGTGAGAGAGCCCCCCCTCCCCTCCCCTCCCCTGCGGGACATCGCAGGCCCGCTCCGCCCCTTGCCCGAGGCCCCGCTCCGCCCAGCCTCCCACCTGCCGCTCTGTCTCAGCGGCGCATTGCGACACCGGCGCAGGCCGAGGTGGCTGTGGCGGCCTGGAGCGGGGCCAAGTGACCAAGGGAAAGTGAGGGCTGAGGGGGCGGAGTGAGTGAAGCCTCCTCCCCCCTTGAAGCCGTTGCCGCATTTAGCTTCAGCTTCCCCATGGCTCTTGCTCGGCTGGGCGGCATCTACAGGTAGCCGAGGAGGTGGGGAGGACTCAGTGCATCTACAGGAGCTGCTCCGAAGCTCTACTTCGGCTACAAGAAGCTTTAATCCCCTGGACTCGTTTGGGCTCGGATACGGTGCAATGGCGGCGCCAGGTCAGGATGACTGCTCTGTCCGGGTTGCTGTAAGGTGAGGGGCGGCGGCCACTTTATTCTTCTTGCACTGCCTACAATTTACAGACATCACATTTTCCTTCACAAAGATCCGATCTTTTCTGCGGACCTTTCAGGCAGGCGGTATTACTGCGTACATTTCTAATATTAAGTCTTGGCATTAAAGATGACTGCAGGATCAAAATTTCCCATTTCATTTGTGCAGTGTGCATTCAAAAGTTCCCAAGGGCTTGCATATGTTGGTCAGATTTAAATTTGAAATTGCTGTGTCAGGGTCGCTTGGTGCATGAACAATCATTTTCCATGTTTTTTTTCTCTCTATCTTGCATACAGGGCTATCACACCGTTCCCCAAGTGGCATATGATTATAGATATGCCATGCACTGCTTTTGTGTAAAGGAAATAGATGTCTGTCCACACGTTGTCCTTCCGTATCATCCACGAAGCATGCCAGTATCTGCCTGTGCCCTGATGACATGTAGCTCCACCTCGCCAAACCATCTCTCCCAAACACTGGACTGCTTTTGATTTGTCACTTTTGTTCATTCTAAATCCAGTACTGGATGAGTAGAAATGTCTTCCACTAAATATTGGGAGACGGAAGCCATTTTCTTCAGTCCATACCCCAGCCACGACTCTTATTACTCTCCCTTGACACTGTCGGAACAAGACCATTTACAGCCTTAGTGTCCTTTTTGACCCAGAAATGAACTTTAGACCTGATGCACTTGATCATCAAAACTGCTTATTCCACCTCCATAGCGTTGCCTGTCATTGGCCATCTCTAAGCTAATTTGCTGAAACCATCATCTGTTCCTTTGTTGCCTCCAGACTTATTTTTCAAATGCACTGTTCCCATCAGCTTTCCACTTTTTACACACCAGAGCTTGATCTCGTCTAAAGCTGTGCTGCCGTTATCACAACTTGCACAAAGTCATATTCACCTGTCACCCTAATTTCACTGATCTGTGTTGGCTTCTGTACTAACAATGACTGTTTAAAAAAAAATTGTTTTTCAATTCCTCCGTGGCCTTGACACTCCCTGTCTCTGTGACCTCCTCCAGCCACGCAGCACTCAGATCACTGAACTCCTACTCTGGCATTTTGCAAGCCCCTCTTCTATCATCAGAAGCCAAGCCTTAAGGTTTATCTCAGCCTTAAACTGTGGAATGCCCCTTACCCTTTTAAAATGCTCATTAAAGCAATACCTTTTTAGTGAAGCTTCTGCAAATATCTCTTTATGTGGCTTTAAATAAAAGTTTAGATGATCGAGTGGGTCAGGTCTAAAGTTCATTTCTGGGTCAAAAAGGACACCAAGACTGTAAACGATCTTGTTCTGACAGTATCAAGGGAGAGTGATGAGAGTTGTGGCTGCAGTATGGGCTGAAGAAAATGGCTTCCGTCTTCTAGTATTTAGTGGAAGACATTTCTACTGATCCAGTACTGGATTTAGAACGAACAAAAGTAACAAATCAAAAGCAGTCGAGTGTTTGGGAGAGATGGTTTGGCGAGGTAGAACTGCATGCCATCAGGGCACAGATTCTATGTAATGCTCCTTTATAGTATCTTGGATGCTATGCTGTGTTAAAACAACTGTATAAATGTTTCTTCTGTGCCTGCCATATAAGACCACAATACAGACAATGACTATTACGTTTGCTTTTCTTGATTCTGGATGTTCTTATGAGATTGCCATCACTAATCACTGCCTTGAGCAGTACTTATGTCTCATTTGGATCAGTGTTCCTTTTACTTGTTTAGTATCTAATTGGAGCAAGATCTGATCATTGAACATAAAATGTCGATTTGCTTATTGACTATGTCATGGACTGACTTATGAATTCCAATTAATTTGTTTAGTATGTAAGTGCAGACACCTGCTTCAAACATCTTTAGAAGCAAAAAGATGCATCAACATCATTTGCATTAACTCTTAATATAACATAACCCTCGAAATGTGGTCCCTTACTGTGTTGGTGATTTCTGCCAAAGTGCTTTTGTATGTAATAGTTTTAATTCACTGGTGAGCTGACTGCAAAGTACCCAGTGCAGCCCTAAAACTCATGGCAGCTGATAATTTAGCTGTCAAATGAACTTTCTCAATCTGAGTATTTATAGCTGTTACTTTAGAACTATTACCCATGGCTTTCATTGCATGTTTGAACTGAATGGAATTACTTGACCAACTCACTCAATTCCAAATGCGAATTTTGCATGAGTATTCCCCATTTGAGCACTACCAAGATGTATACATCACATGTTATGAGGTGTATGTTTGCTAGAATGCTGAGTTCTTTGTAGACTGCAGAAATAGTGAATGCAATATGTACAAAAACCAGTCTGCTTAGTGTACACACCTTATTTTTGTTTTGACATTGTTTATGGTTTACTTCTAAATGTAACGTTTGACCATTTAATGGCTTTTTTGGCATGATTTTCTTTTTCTGACACAACAGGACTAGCATTTGTGCATTTGTACATAAAACAAAAATGAGACTTGATCTTTGGTTTTTAGTATTAAGAATGTGGCTGCCCTAACAATGTGATTAAAGCATCAGACATTGATGAACCTGTCTGAGACCATGGCAACAAAAACATTTAGGGTGTTGTCAAGTCCAAATGATCAGAATGTAAACATGCTTGGAATAAGAAAGGCTATTTAGCCTTTAAAGCTCATTTCTTCCATCAACCAAGTGCAAACTACCCAAATATAAAATATTCCATTTGTTATTTACAATCTAAGTTGACAACGTGTGCATGATACCAAATGGCTTCTGCAGTACAAATTTGCTGTTGCTTCTAAGATGATAGCGAGGAAGTATTGTTTTTAAGGACTGTCTGGATTTTTTCCTAATAATGCAAGATTTAAGCTTTAAAATATTGCAGGAGAAAGTTTAAGAAATGATCATTTTAAATTGGAGTTGGAAGGTTTAGCTGTTGTGGCTTTCTTTGTGGTAGACTATGCTACTTTTTGTGGTTTGCATTTATCAGTGGCTGGTGAATTTGAGTTAGTCAGTGTTAACAAGGTTTGCGGTCTGTTCAAGGAAGCAATTTTGCAATGTTATTTGTGCTTTGTTCCATTGCATAATGTAATCACCCATGCTTCTGCAGTGAAATGGATGTGTCCTGCAGGACAGTCAGTAATGTGGCAAATAGAATGTATTGTACTGGTAACATTTTATCACAGCAAACTAATTTGTATAATTTCTTTGGTAAATATTAAGTATATGCTTCATTTGTTCTGTATATTTATTCCTGATATCAAAACAATTTGCACACTGTTATCAAGTCTGGTATTTGTATCTTTAAGCAGCATAGCTCCATTCACCCTGTGCACTGAAAACTTTTATTGACTCATTGGACACAAGGTCTTTCGATGGCATCACAGTATTCATAATGTTGATACTATTTGGGCTAAGACATTCATGTTTATTTTCTGAATTTAGGAAACAAAAAGTGCTGAGAGTAAAGCACGGAACATGCTGGAAGTGCTCACTAGGTCTAACAGTATCTGTGGTGAGAGAAATGGATGATTTGCCAGGCCTACGATGTTTTTGTCAACTGGGAAATGTTTGCGATGTAATATTGTAGGTTTTGAGCAAATTAAAGTGTGGGTGGGGGTAGGGGCAGAAATAACTAAAGGGAAGGTCTGTGATAGCATGGTCGACAGGAGAGATTGAATAACGAAATGAATCGTGGTGCAATTTCAAAGGAATCGCTTATTGGACAAGTAAAGAAACAAAAGATAGCAATGGAAATATGAGTAAAACTAGAGTGGGAACAATAAATAAAAAAAAAACCCAGAACACAACAGGGACAGACGTTATCATCTGTAGTTGCTGAACATCACTGTTGAGCTCAGAAGGTTGTAAAGTGCCCAGTTGAGGTGCTGTTTGGAGTCTTGGGTTGAGCTTCGTTGGAATACATTGGGCAAAAAGGTCAGTGAGGAAGCAAGGTGGAAAATTGAAATAATAGGCAACTGAAAGCTTGGGGTTACACAAATGGACTGAATGGAGGAGTCTTGCAAAGTGATCACTCAGCCTGCATCTGGTTTCCTCAACATAAAAGAGACCACGTCAGGAGCAAAGTTGGAAGTAGCATGAAGAAAATCACTTTCATTTGGAAGAAGTGTTTGGGGCCTTGAACAAAGTTAGTAGCAGTTTTGTTTAATTCTGTAACCATAACTAGCCTTTGTGTTTTAGGATTATTTAAACCCATCAGGAACTTATTTCAGCGGAGTCTGGTTTGTAATATGAGAACAGATGGAAGACGCTTGCTTTACTGGTGAGCTGTTCCCAAATATCCTCTCGTAGCAGTGGGCCAATTAGCACCTCACATCTGATCTGCAGTTGTGGGATTATGGTTGATCTGGGACTGAACTCCATATTCCTGCCATGACCATATATCCCTCAATATCTTTGGTTCGTAGGAATCTTTTAATCTCATTCAAAATTGACCTACCATGAACTGCTGTTTGTGGAAGACCATACCAAACTTCTGTCACTCTTTACATGTCCATTTGTTAAGGCCCAACTCTCATTTTTGGGCAATGATTCCATAGTTTGAGACTCCCCTGTCAGTGAAAATAGGGTCGATAGAGAGAAACTATTTGTTCGCTATTTAATCTTGAAATTGTTCAAATCACCCCTTTTTGAATTGAGCCCTTAAAGCTCATTCCTTCCACAAACCAAGTGCAAATTATCATAATGTAAAATATTCCATTTGTTATTTACAACCTACGTTGACAACGTGTACATGACACCAAATGGCTTCTGCAGTACAAATTTGCTACTGCTTCTTAGATGATAACTAGGAAGCATAATTTTAAAGGATTGTCTGGATTTCCCTTCCCTAATAATGCAAGATTTAACCATAGCCTTATAAATTACTGAGAATGTAAGCCCTATTTTCTGTCATCTCTCCTTTTTGTAATTTTATGTTTACACCAGTGCTGCTTATTATCCAGCCTATATATTTGTCACTGGCAGAATTTTATCTAAAGAGTTCTCATACTGTTGATGAGGTTGTACGTCCGTCAAATCCTGAGTGTTGATGGTCTACAGTGTTTAATTCCCCGTTACTACACTTCAGATTGTGTTGCATCATGGTTTTAGTTATGCAGACCTTTCCATACCACCTACCTTTGATCCAACCAGAGCATTGTTCTAGCAGTTTCTTATATCGGTCAGTTTGTCAGTATTGTACCACTTGTGTCTCTGGAGTGGAAGCCATTAAGAGTACGCAAGTTACAAACATAGTATTGTAACTATTTTGGCAGAAGATAAAAAGTATTTTCTGTTTAAAGTTAGTAGTAGAAATTGGCAGAAACTATGAACACTAGTCTTTAATCCTAAAATGGAAAGAGGGGAGTTTTGAATGCGGGGTTGGGGGGGAACCTGTTTGAGGCATTTTTCTGATTATTTTAATGAGGTTTTGGAGTCAGCTGTGGCTAAATGCTGGGAAAAATGGAGCCGCCCAGTAAGCTCAATTGCTCAAACAATAGAGCAAGTAATGTCTTTTGGAGACCAAGGCAGTTCTTTTTGTGGTTGTTGCATGAACTGGGAGACTGCTGTTGGGAACATCGGTTTGACTGAAGATTCCTGATTTTTAAAAAAAATTTGTACCATTTCTAATTTGTTTCTGATTTTAAAGCTACAAAAGTAATTTGCCCACAAATCAAAAATTTGAATTTTTAGATCGAAAACTAAAATCCAAAAATGGTCATGCCAGTGAATTGAGTTGCACTGATTTTTATACTGTTTTTTCTTTAGTTTTTTTCTCACTTCTAGAAGCTGGATTAATATTCCTGATGGTCACTGAAGTGTTATTACTTTGGAGGTTTAAAAGAAGAGCTGTTTCAGATGGATTCTGCTAATTCATTTTCTGATAATGCGTCTGAAAGTCAAATTGAACAAAAATACTCACTAGAAAACCCTAAATTCACTGATTTTTTTTTTTGCCAAACACTTGGTTGTTAAATATATAGTTCTTGTGATGTTTCTTTGGCTGACTTTTAAATAAATTTCTCATGCATAGAGTAGCAATGCGCTTGTAAGTAAATGGATTGAGAAGGTGTGGTGTAAGGGGTATAATGGTGTGCGACAGTTACTTTGGATTGATATATCATTGTCACGTGTCATTTTAATCTGTGCAGATCAATTGCATTCAGACTACCTAGATATAGTAGATGGAAATAATTGAAGAAAAGAGCAAAATTCATTGAAGAGCTGTTTTTTAAAAGTAGATGACGGCAGAAAGCAGCTAAAGGTAAATTCTCTGAAGAAGATAAATTTCTAATTGATAATTATCTAATCAAGGGATTGTGGAAAAGGAAATAAATATCAAGCAATTTACTAAAGCAGCCTGATTCTTTATTAGATCGCTAGCTTATAATCATTCTACTTTGAAAATTCTGCAAGAATTATCATGCTACTTAAAAATTGTCTCTTTTTGAATACTGTTTACATTTTTTTAGTTTAAAAGAACACAAATTGCAAAAACATGAAAAGCAGAACCTGATTTTATTCTGCCTGCTCCACCCTCCATACATTTTTAAGTACACAAGATTGGTAAAAATCAAATTTTGAAAACAGTGAATCAAGAAGTTAAAAAACACATGAAGACCTCAGCTTTATGTGGGAACTTAAACTGCCTTCAATTGCTTGCTGGCTGTTAATGTGGGTTGCAGTGATTTGAATGTCATATTACGTTATTTTAGGAGCGAGATTTAAAAAAAAAGACTTGTATATTGAATTCTAAATTGGAAATACGTTTTCAGTCATCTCTTGAATTAAGATTGTGACAATAAAACAGATTAATTTTATGATTTTAAATTTGCATTCTCCAGTTAACACTCCTCGAGAGTGGCATGGTGGCACAGAGGTTAGCGCAGCTGCCTCACAAAGCCAGGGATCCAGGTTCGATTCCTGGCTTGGGTCACTGTGTGTGTGGAATTTGTATGTTCTCCCCATGTCTATGTGGGTTTCCTCCCTTTCAGTCCTAAAGACATGTTTGTTGGGTTCATTGGCTGTGCTAAATTCTCCCTCAATGTACCCGAACAGATACCTGAGTGTGGTGACTAGAGGATTTTCACAGTAATTTAATTGCAATGTTAATGTAAGCTGCCTTGTGACAATAATAAATAAACTTAAAAACTGTTTGTCACCTCCACTTGCTGGTACCTGACAAAATAACAAGGAAGAAAGTTGCTTGACCTGTATTACTAGATCAAGGCTGTTTCTTGTGACTTGCTACTCTATGACAGTTCCCAGAAATTTTTATGCCATTTTATAATCAGTATTGCATTAAATTATTTTCGTGTTGCAGTGTTTTGTGGCGATAGTGTAAGATCGTGGAGCAACAACTTCCAATAAGTTTCAGTAAAATGTCACAGGTAGCACAATATTTTTGTTCAACCCTTCACCTGTTTGTTTCCCCTTTTTAATTTTGTGCTGCCCTCTTCGAAGCACATGCAGGCTGCAGATGCATTTTAATTCAATTCCATTCCAAGAAATTGATCATCAGTTGTAAATTTGAAGAATACATGTGCAGTCTAGTGAGCATTCAAAAATTATGTTTGATCAGCAACTTATTTTGAACATTTGAAAATGTAAGTGGAAGATCAGAGAATTTGCCCCAGAGCTGAGTGCTGATTCTAATTAAACTAAACGATTTGCTGTCAGCAACTTGGTGAAAAGTCATCGGATTTGTAGATGGTACCAAATTTGGGCCGATAGTTGAATTGAATGAGCCAGCTCAAATTGTAAAGTAAGTTGAAAAATATGTGATTAGACCAACAATAGATAACTGAAAGCAAATTATAAAACACAGGAAGGAAAAGTAGTAACTCAGTACTACATGCATTGTGCTGGAATAGCTAAAGATGAAGTTGAAAGAGATCTGAATCCTTGTAAAGTAAACACTGATCATGTCCAGCCGATATAGAGCAGTGATTAACACGACCAACAGCACACTGAACTACGTAGTCTGAACAACAGGCTACAAGTTCAATGAAGCAGTGATCAAACTACACAATGCTTCTGTCAACTTTGAATACGGCATCCAGATCTGGTCACTTACGCACAAGTAAGACATTGCAGCACTGGAAACTGGCTGATCCCTTGTGTCAGAGGTCTGAGTATGAACAAATTATCTCCAGTCTGCCCAACAAAAACAGTGGTACCATCTTCTAAGGGCATATGTTTAAAGAAATGTAAGAAAAGTTTCAACAGTGTAACTAGAGGAACCTAGTTCAAACACATTTTAACAAATTTAGATTTGCTGGCAGAAAATTGTTCATAAGTGCATCAGAGTATGGAGTAGACTTTCAGGTAGAGGCATGAAGATGGAAATCTGGCAGTATTTAAGAAACAATTGGAATTTGTGATGGGAAAATTTATTTTCATGGGAAAATTACAGTTTGACCTTCCTCACTTGTAACTATCAGATTTTGTTTGCAGATAATCAACTGATGACTTTTCTGTTAAAGTGCTGATAAATGCATGTATTATCATTGAGGAGCTGCAAAGTTTTGTCTCCAGGGACATAGTGAACATGGCCTTGTTTGAATATGTAAAGCAGTCCTACTACGGATCCTTCACTCAACAGCCAATTTTCAACACGTGTCTTAATTTATTGTGTTACTCTGTTTGGCTAACGTTGAAACCAAGATTTCAGCAGCTTTCCATCTCATGAGATGATGATTTATGCTGTGGTGGTCAACTCTTGTCAAACATCTGGTGTGACTCAGGAGCCCCTCGCTGGCATGGCAATCATTGCCACATTTGTTGTAGAGGAAATCAGTGGGTTGAGGTGTTGCAGGATTTCCTGGCCTTTGTTTTCTCTAGGCCCTTTTCTCAGTCAGCTGAGCTTTCCGTTTCCGTTCTTTAAAACGCAGTTGAGGAGGAACTTCTCCACTGAAAGGGTGGTGAATCTCTGGACTTCTCTACCCATTGAAGTGGTGGAGGCTACTTCGTTGAATATGTTTAAGTCACAGGTAGAAAGATTTCTGATAGACAAGGGAATTGAGGGTTATGGGGAGAAAGCGGGAAAGTGGAACTGATCCATTTCAGATCAGCCATGGTCTTATTGAACGGCGGGGCAGGTTCAAAGGGCTAGATGGCCTCCTCCTGCTCCTATTTCTTATGTTCTTATGTTCTCCCAATGGGCCCAGTAAATATTCAACCTCCAGAAGTCACAACTGTTAGTGACTTTCTTTCCGTTGTCAGCGGCCACCATCTCCATATCTTTCTTACAGGTCGCAGGTTCTGACTCAGGATGAGTTCAATGTACAAGAGGTCATTAGGTGTAGGGCCGTCATCCATCCAGTGAGCGTGGCCAAGTCAACACAACCCAGCAATGAAAGTGAGCTGATGTGGAATTGGTATGTTCCAGGACCTTAACCAGCCAAAAGATGCCAAGGTTGAAACAGTTCAGCCTTGTCTTGTGCTCATGTTGTCCAGGTCCCACTAATATGTAGGAGTGCACTGAGCATGCTGGCTTGTTGGACTTGCAGCTTCGTGATTCTAGTCGGGTGGCTGATATTCCACACTCTTACTCAGCTTGAATGTAACAGCTGCAGCTTTTGCAATGCTAAAGTTGATTTCACCATCCAGTGAGAGATTGCAGGTGATGGTCAGTCCTAGATATTTGAAGCTGTCCATAGTCACTATTGCCTCATTGTCACTGCTGACGGATGGTAGTATAGCAACGTCCTGGACCATGACGTTCGTCTTCCTGATTCTGATTGTCCAACAAATGAAAGTTTGTCCACCTGCTGCTTACAGGTGTTCCTCGGTATGGAATGTTAGTGCTCATTGTCAGCATAGCGCAGTTATTGATGGGCATATGAAGCACCTTTTGTCTTGGATCTCAAGTAAGTAAGCCTGAACAGCTTTCCAAGTATTCAGGCATACAAGTTGACCAGTTCTGTTGTTAAAGTGGCAGTTAATGACAGTAATAAGAGAATATGCCAAAGGCTGATGGTGCTAGAATCTAGACTGCTTGTCTCCACCACAGATTTCAAAGGGTTCCAGTGTTGCCCTGTGAAAGCTGACCTTGTCCATTGTGACAAGGAAAGGTATCAAGTTGAGCAGCTTCAGCAGGCAGCTTATTTTCTCTATTAGCTTAAATAGACACCTCTGCTATATGGTCAAAGACCTTGGTGCGATTGATGAAAGCAAGATATGGTTTTACCCTTTGTTTCTCTTGCAGCTGCCTGGTACTCGCTGTAACTAACTGCATTTGGTGCAAGATCACCTCAAAATAATCCCATTCTATTTTGCCTATGAACCAACTGAAATATAACTATGATAAAAACAGAAATTTCTGAAAATAATCAGGTGAGGCAACATGAGGTAGAAGCAGTTATGTTTAAAATAGATCTTCCATCAGAACTGGAAGATGTTCAAACAATTCTTTTCAGAACTACAGAACCAGGAGAAACAGGACAGGAAAAGCTCAGGTGGAGATTGGGGGTGAAGTGGAGGACCAGAATGATTCACAACAGAAAGAGGTTATGAGAAGTCAACACCCTAAGAAGGGATGTAAGTGTTTATACTGAAGGAAGGAAGCGTTAAAACTCCAAGGAGCAGAAGGCTGCTATGGCTGAGGAACATGGAAGAAAAGCTGGTAGACCCAGGGATCCAAACCACCCTGCTGGCCATGTATTGATAAGGGATTCACACCCTAACCCCAGCAAACATTGGGTGGAATTTTACAACCCTTTCATGCCCATTTTATGGCAGGAGAATGTTGTAAAACCAGCGTAAAGCGGCTAGTGTAAATGGCGCCGGTTTCCGCGCCTGTCACAATTTTACAACACCCAGATTTCCAGTGTGGTCAGCCTCTTGCTGGAAATAGGCGAGAGGCTGATTAATTTGCCTAAATGTTGATTTCAATGTGTTTAGTGAGCCTGGCGCTGAATCGTCCGGGTTTGCTTGCTTTTTTTCACTTGCTCCTCATGAAAAGGGAACAGTCATGTTGGCCTCGCCAGTGCATGTGGAAGTCAAAGGCCCTTTGGGGAGGCTGAGTGCAAGATAGGGGTACCCCTTGGGCAGTGTCAGACTGGCAGTGCCAGGGGGCACAGTCTTTGGAAGCAGTGCTGGGAGTGGGTCAGTGTGGGGTGAGGGGGGGTGTGCTGCCACTCTACATACAAGTGATTGGGAGGACTGCAATCACTCAGGGAGGTGGAAAATGGCTGCATCTCGGGCCAATGGGGGAAGGGGATCCTGTTGCCACTCTGCATGCAATTGGTATTGTGGAGGGAGGAGCCAGCTGAGGCTGCCTGCAGTAGTAGCAGGGCCCTGACAAATCTCTGCCTGGTTATCAGACCTCCTACTACTGTTAGTGCGCATGTACAGTATCAGAGGTCCGCACATGCGCAATACCTCCCTTGACAGGCTATCTGCCCACAGCCTCTCTGGCTAGAAATGGAAGGCACAAAATTGGATGTGAAAACCCGCCAAAAAACGGATCTGGAACACTCCCATTTTTCAGACCAGCTGGACACTTAGAAAAAATTTTGTAAAATTCCACCGATTGGCTGTTGTGCAACCATTCTCTGTTGCCAGTGAGGAGAGGAAATGGGGCTGATGATTAAAATAGAAACCTCGCAAACCTGAGGTTAAATCTGTAAAAGTGTTGAATAAAAGGTGAGATGCTGTTTCTCAAGTTTGTTTTGGTTTTCATTAGAATAGGAAATTCAGTTTACAAAAAATACAACATGCTTATGATTTAGTTGCTTGTAAATAAGTTGAATTATCCAAATATTTTAATTAAATGATGTAACTAAAATGCAAGTGGGAAATTGGTGCTAAAATTAAATTTTGAACAACTTGGAATTGGGATGAAAGTAAGAAGTGTAAACATTTGCATAATTGTAGTTTTCAAGTGTTTAAATTATTTTGGGAAGTTGCTTGCAGTAATTCAGGGGGTTAGTGGCAGAGAAATAAATATTTGATTAACTGCAGATGCTAAAAAAGTCATGTTCCAAATGTAAGTAATGGAACCTAGAAAATGACATGTAGCTTGTGTTTTGTCAAATTTTGTTAGCTTCTTGGTTTGGCTTCATATGGATTATTTTGTGACTGGCTGTGTCAGTAACAGGGTGGCAGCAGTTACTTGAAATGAAGATGTCGGCACACGTGTTGTTCAGCAAGGAATAATGTATTCACTGTTCTAAGCAGAAGCTGAGGTATGAGGCATCATGGGACTTGCTAAATAAATTTCAACTGGAAAGACTAAAGTTTCTTTTGGCTAATCCATCCTGCATGATCTAAAGCACTGTTTTGTTACTATTTTGAATTTTGCCAGTTGTGCAGAAAGACAAATTCAATAGGCAGTAGTTTTTTCTGTGTTTATTTCAAATGATTTGGTTAGTTGAATAAGGGACAACCTGATGAATATACGTATGAACGAGAGGCAGGAATAGACCATTTGGCTCCTTGAGCCTGCTCCACTGTTCCATAAGACCTGGCTAACCTGGTTGTGGCCTCAGCTTGCATTCCACCTCCCCCCGATACCCTTTGACTCCCTTGTTGGTCAAGAGTATCTACGTCTGCCTCAAAATATTAATTGACCCTGCTGGGAAAGAGACGTCTGAGATAGGGGTAAGTTTTTCACTCAGAGGGTGGTGAGTGAATGGAATCGGCTGCCGTCAGTGGTGGTGGAGGCGAACTCGCAAAAAGACTTCTGGATGAGTATATGGGGTTTTATGGGATTGGGGGTTATAGATAGGTGTTGATGTGATCGGCGCAACTCGTGGGCCGAAGGGCCTGTTTGTGCTGTAGTGTTCTATGTTCTATTCGTGACCCCCCTGAGGAAAAAATAAATTCTAATTTCTGTCTTAAATGGGCAATCTCTTATTTTTAACTGTGTTCTGTAGTTTTAGTCCCTCCCATAAAGAGAAATATGCTTTCAACATCCACCCTGTCACCTCCCATCAGAATCTTGTGTTTTGATAATACCACTCCTCAATCTTCTAAACTCTAGTGGACATAGTCCCGTCCCAGCCCATCCGAAATGTAGAGACATGCTATTGTTGTAAACGGCAATTAAAATTGCTAGATATTTCTTGGGGATAATCCAGAGTTCTGAAGTGTGAATCCTGAAGCTTGCGATAACATCCTCCTATCATAAGACAGCAGTTATCTTGTCAATGGAACTTGGATAGTTCACTGATAGTGATCACCTGACTGACAAGATAATGCTACATTCCTAAGGCTGCAAGATACAGGTCTTACAATGCAACAATATTTAATTCTCACCAGGCAGAGCTGCGACTGGGGGAGAACTTGTATGCATGTAACTTTGTTTCCCCAGCACCCTGTGCTGTTAATTATTTACATCACGCTGCAGATATGTTTTTTCAAACCCCCACATGAGGAATTGCTGTTATGCCTCCTTCATAGATTTTTTTTCTTTTCATTGCTCTTTCCTTGCCGATGCCAATTTTTAATTTGTTTCCTTCCCTCCTGTTTCCTGTGGAGAGGTTGCACTTCTTGCTTAATTGTTGTCTTTGCAGCAAACGCATGATTATTTTTCCCACTAAGTCTCCAACAACCAGACCTTGAACAGGTGGCCAATTGCCATCATGTAGGGCTGACTAACTTCAATAGCCATCAGCAAACTCACCATCAAAGTACATTGTTCTCTGTTGGAAATATCAGTTTTCTGTTTGACACAGGAGACCTTCTTCCAAACAATGCCTTTAATTCAGGCTGTAGGCTTCAATTTAGATGGGTAGTTTATGTGGGAGAAAATTCTTAGAAACATTTGTACAAACAAAACATGCCTTATGAATAGTGCTTTTAAGAATTATTTTAATTCATTGGAGTACAGTGTTCTATGATTGACCAGTTTGGTCACCCTTGAATGTGCTGATTTGCAAATATAGCTGTTTTGTTGTCACTGGTCACATTTGCGCAGTGAATAAACCTTTTTTGCTTCAGTTCTAATTACTCAGGTAACCAATCTGGTTGGCTTAACAAATGAGTATTGCATTATTTAGTCATAGACTTTTTGCCCTAAATATTTCATTGTTTGGAATTATTGGTGCTAAAGATGCAAGGCTATGAATTATATGGGTAGATACTCTTTCTTATAAAGAAGAAAACAAGTCTGTTGTAAATGCAATGAGAATACTTTTTCTCTATTATCTGGTGGTACTTTGATCTGAACAAAGGATTTTTTCAGCATTTTTTAAATGTATTATTTGTGTTTACTAGCTTATCTCCGTTGGGACTGCTAACAGTGTGTAGGGTATTAGACTGGACCTCAGTTTTAACATACGAAAGGTGACAACAAAGAAAAGTACAGTACAGTGCAGGAACAGACCATTTGGCCCTCTAAACCTGTGTCAATCATGATGTCTGCCTAAACTAAAACCGTATGCACTCATGGAGTCCATATCTTTCCTTTCCTATCCTATTCATGTATTCGTCTAGTTGCCCCTTAAATGTCACTATCACGCCTGTTCCCATCTCCTCCCTGGGCAGTGCATTCCAGACATTCACCACCCTCTGTTTTTAAAAAAAATTGCCTTGTGCATCTCTCTAAACTTTTCCCTATGTATCTTAAACCTATGTCTCCTAGTACATGACTTTCCTACCCTAGGAAAGAGCATCTGACTATCCACTCTGTCAATCTTGTAAACTTCTGATAGTGCAGCAGCTGCCCCCCCCGCCACCGCCCCCACCAATTGCTGCACTAAATGTCAGTGTAGATTATGTGCTTAAGTCACTGATAGGCAACTTCAACGTGCTGAACTCGGAATTTTCTGACTCGGGATAAGGCTGATGCACGATGTTTGTCGCTTTCCAGCTGATCTTTCTGGACCTTCTCCCTTGGTGTCGGACCCCAGATTTTTCCTCTCATTTCCCTTTCGTGGAAGCAATTATATTCTCAATGTAAATTAGTTAAACTTTCAAAGTCATTTACATTACCAAGTGACTAAACTTGTGTACTCGAAACAATGTTTGACATTTGCATGCTAGACAATGAGAAAACCTGCAGCAATATAAAGCATTCTTATGATTGCATTTACTTGTATTTTTAGGAAACTGTGAATGGTTGCCTGTACTTTTTCAAAGAGTACAGATCCTGTAAAAGCTATCTGTTACATGGAGTAGATTAGTGATCTGAGTGAAAGGCAGGAGCATGTGTGTAAAGTATCCTCCTTTCCCTGCCCCCTAAAATAACTGATTGCATTAAACCTGGACGTGTGTGGCTTCTTGAATCATTAATCTGCTAGGTTTGCAAGATGCTCAACTTTATATAATTTACAGTAAAACTGTAGAGTTGATGGAGGAAGCAAATATATGGTTATCAATTCTGAGGAGCCATTATTATTTAACATTTGCTAAGGACGAGCAAGGGCAGACAGATAAGGCATGCTTGCTTAGCATTCAGAAGTACAACAGCCAGTCTTTGTATGACGTCAAATTAAATGGCATCTGGCCACAGCATGTTGGTTTAAAACCATGCTCTTTTGAGGTACATAATGAAAACATAATGTTTAAGATAAATGTTTGCTCACTGTAAATCAATGATCAAATTCAACATCTGTATCTTTACCTGGAAAGTACTACTTAATCTATATATAAAATCCAGTCTTGATCACTTTCAAGCTCACTGGTTAGATGGATGAGTTTTGCTACTGCATGTACAACCTATTCAATAGAAGCCCTTATACTGACCATATAATGATTTCAATAATGAAAAAGGGCAAGACTCTATTCTGCTCTGGAAAACACATCTTTATTCAGGGCTGTTCACTGTTAGTGGTTGCTTTCAGCTGACGTAGTAAATTGCACTTTTGGGAAACAAAATACGTATTTTATTTGATAAGGAGTTGTGTTAAAAGAAGGCTAGAGTTCAAATCAATAAAGATTGTGTTTTTCCTCCAAAACATTAGATTCCATTTGGACCACCATGCGCATTTATGGTTTTCCAATCAGTAAATGCAGACGAGCAGCTAAAATTAATTGTGATATACAAACTTGCATGCAGGGCTGAAAACATAACTAAATATACCCAGAATCAAAATTTGTAGGTTATGGAAAGAGAGTTGCATTATTCATTCAAGAATTTGGGCTTCATATATCTGCCCATTTCTAATTGCCCTTGAGAAGGTGAGGGTGAGCTGCTCTTTTGCATTGCTGCAGTCCATGTGATGTCGTTACAACCACACTTGCTGTTTAGAGAGGGTGTTCCAGGATTTTGACCCATCAGCAATGAAGGAATGGCGATTATAGTTCCAAGTCAGAATAGTGAGTGGCTTTGAGGGAACTTCCAGGTGGTGGAGTTCCCATGTATCTGTTGCTCTTTCTAGACGGTAGCAATCATGAGTTTGGAAGATGCTGCTTCAGAAACCTTGGTGAGCTCCTATAGCGCACCTTGTAAATAGTACACACAGCTGCTATTGTTTGCTGATGGCGGAGGGAGCAATTGTTGTGGGTGGGGTACCAATCAAGCAGGCTGCTTTGTCCTTGATGGTGTCGAGCTTCTTGAGCTGCACTCATTCAGATAAGTGGTAAGAATTCCACCATATGCCTGACTAGGTTTTGGGGACTCAGAAGGTGTATTGGTAATTGCAGATTCTAGCTTCTGACTTGTTCTTGTAGCCATGGTATGTGCATGGCTCATCTAGTTCAGCTCCTGGTAAGTGGTAGCTCCCAGGATTTAGACAGTGGGGAATTCAGTGGTAGTAATGTCATTGACTGTAAAAGTACCCTGGTTAGATTCTCTCTTGTTGGAGATGGTCATCGCTCGCCACTTGTATGGCGTTGTTACCTGCCACTTATCAATCCAAGCCTGGATATTGCTCAAGTCTTGTTGCGTTTGGACATGACTGCATCAGTATCTGATGAGTCGCAAATGATGCTGAACATCGTGCAATCGTCTGTGAACATCCCCACTTCTGATATGATGGAAGGAAGGTCACTGATGAAGCAGCTGAAGAAGGTTGAGCCTAGGACACTTACTTGAGGAACTCCTGCCGTGATATCTGGGGCTGAGATGATTGACCTCCAACAACCATGAACTGCACTCCTTTTGTGCCAAGTATGACTTCAGCCAATGGAAAGTTTTCCCTTAATTCCTATTGACTTCAGATTTGAAAATGCTCTTTGAAGCCCCACTTGATCAAATACAGCCTTGATGTTGACTCAAGCATGCTGCTTTGTTCTGGATGGTGTCATGCATCTTGAATTTTGTTGGAGCTGCATTCATCCAGGCAAGTGGGGGAGTATTCCATCACTCTGCTGACCTGATGCGAACAAGCTTTGGGGAGTCAGGAGGTGAGTTACTAAGTTCAGGATTCCTAGCCTCTTACCTGGTTTTATAGGCACAGTATTTATATGGTAGTGCAGATAAGATTTTGTCCATGAAATTCAAACAGTGCAAACCAGTGAAAAAAGAAAATGGAGTTGAACCATTTGGGTTTAAAATGTGCTAAATTATGAGACCTGTTGTATGCCACTAATAATTGATCAAGGTCCTGGATTTGGTCAGTGCTCTGTTAAATTGAGCAAATCTCATGGAAGTTTAATTGACCTTGGATGTCCAGGGTTCTTGGTCTTAATAGCTACCCAAAAGCTCATTCTAACATATTGGCAGAGGTAAGAGTTAGGTTTGACAATGATTTCCCTCTGAAGTTGAATGTTCACTATCAAGGTACATATGTTGGTCAATTTAAGATTTCATACAACAACAGATTTCCTTCAAACCAGAACTCAGAAATTTGTTCTAGTTTCAAATTGGGTGATGTATGCGTTTATTGATTTCACTGATAAAAGCTTGGAGTGTTATCTTTCTGTGGTTATTTAAGATTAAACATTCTTTCAGTTCATTTAGTTTGAGGTTGTTTTGACTATTGCTATTGCTTTGAAGTGGTGAGCATTAAAAAAAATCTTCAGATCGGAAATCCTGATCATAGTTTACAGCTTTAGAATGAAGCCTAGCCAGTCGTATCAGATTTATTTCTGTTTTCTACTAACCAGGGTGAAGAATTATCAAAAGTGTGACCATCAATCTTATGTTGAGATCGGCCATTTCTAAACAATTGGATAAGCTTTAGTTGAATCTTTCATTTCTGAAGATTAATTGTAGATATTGTAAAATAAACTGGCTTCTGAACTTATTTCAGAGTTGGCTTATACGTAATACAGTACTGAGTTTACACTGCTAGTGTTGAATTCCTTAGAACTTCAATTTCAACATTTCCTAACAAAATTTAAGAATTATCCATTTTATGCAGTGACTGCATGTTCAAGGCTTGTTCGTTATTTTGTATGACTCTAAATCTTGCAATAGCAGCTGGAGCAACATTCTTCATTAGCTCATTCTCAAATATTCATCTTAGAGACTTGCAACTTACTATATTGATCACCTCACCAATCAACCCCTTTCTTAATAGTGCTGTCTGCTCCAGGACCAGTTGATTAATCACACTTTTTTACAAGTGGAAGTAGTTCAGTGCCATTAAAATGTTGCCATTTTCCAGTTATGAGCACTTTTTTAAAGTCTGGTCCGTCTCACTGCCTTAGAGCACTGAAAATGGCCATTGCCAAATTTTTTAATGCATCCTTTGCAATTGGTGCCTACTGTTTTTGATTTGATTTATTATTGTCATGTATTAGCATACAGTGAGAAGATTTGTTTCTTGTGTGTGATACAGACGAAGCATTCCATTCACAGAGAAGGAAACAAGAGGGTGCAGAATATAGTGTTACAATCGTAGCTAGGGTGTAGAGAAAGATCAACTTAATGTAAGGCAAATCCATTCAGAAGCCTGACAGCAGCAGGGAGGAAGCTGTTCTTGAGTCGGTTGGTACATGACATCAGATTTTTGTACTTCTTTTCCCAATGGAAGAAGGTGGAAGAGAGAATGTCTAGCATGCGTGGGATCCTTAATTATGCTGGCTGCTTTGCTGAGGCAGTAGGAAGTGCAGACAGAGTTGATGGATGGGAAGCTGGTTTGCATGATGGTTTGGGCTACATTCACGACCCTTTGTAGTTTCTTGCGGTCTTGGGCAGAGCAGGAGCCATACCAATCTGCAATACAGCCAGGAAGAATGCTTTCTATGGTGCATCTGTAAAAGTTGGTAAGAGTCGTAGCTAACATGCCAATTTCCTTTTTCTTCTGGGAAAGTAGAGTGGGCTTTCTTAACTACAGAGTCGCCATGTGGGGACCAGTACAGGTTGTTGGTATTCTGGACAACTAAAAACTTAAAGCTGTTGACCCTTCCTACTTCGTCCCCATTGATGTAGACAGGCATGTTTTCCTTTACGCTTCCTGAAATTGATGCTGATCTCCTTCATTTTGTTGACTTTGAAGTAGAGATTATTGTTGTCACACCAGTTTACCAGATTCGCTGTCTCATTCCCGTACTTCATCTCGTCATTGTTCGAGATCCGACCCACTGTGGTGGTATCGTCAGCAAACTTGAAAATTGAATTGGAAGGGATTTTGGCCTTACGGTCATAGGTATATAAGGTTTGTAGTTGGGGGCTGAGACCACAACTTTGTGGGCACTGGTGTTGAGGATGATCATGGAGGTGTTGTTGCCTATCCTTACTGATTGTGCTCTGAGAGTTAGGTTCAGGATCTGGTCGCAGAGGAGGAGCTGAGGCCCAAACCACAGGATTTGGAGATGAATAATGGTGTTGAAGGCTGAACTGTAGTAATTAAGTAGGAGTCAGACATAGTGTCTTTGTTATCTAAGCATTCAAGGGTTGAGTGCAGGGTCAGGGAGATGAACCAGTTGTGGTGGTAGGCAAACTGTGGTGTATCTAGGAAGTCCGGGAGGTCGGAACTGATTTGTGCCATGCCTAGCTTTTCCATGTACTTCATGATGATGGATGTCAGAGCGTAGTCGTGCTTTTCTTAGATATCAGGATGGTGGTCATCATCTTGAGGCAGATAGCAACCTCAGTTTGTTGTAAAGAGAGGTTGAAGATGTCTGCAAATACCCCACCAGCTGATTTGCGCAGGATCTGAGTGCTCATCCAGGCCAGTCGTGTTCTGTGGGTTGACCTTGAGAAAGCTGCTCTGACATCTGCAATGGTGACCCCAGATACAGTTCATCCAGGGCTTTCAGGGTGGCGGGCATGCTCTCGCTGACCTGTTACTCAAATAGGTGTAGAATGCATTGAGCTCATCAGGGAGAGTACGTTGGAGCTGGCGATTTTATATGCCTTCATCCTGTAGCCTGTTATGTCTTGCAGATGTTGCCATTGTTGAGGGGGATCAGTGTGGCTAGCCTGGCTCTCCTGGCTTGGTCTGGTGCTGTCTTTATCTCAGGATCAATCTGTGGCATTTGATACAGTTGATCATGCCATGCTCCTCCAGCACTTCTCTGTTCTCAAGCTCATTAGAATTGCCCTTGCCGGGTCCCATTCCCATTTATCTCAATTGCTTCAGCTTAGTTCCCACAGTGACTTCATTTATACACACTTGTCACCCTTAGAATCAATTGAGAATTTACCATAAATCCTTTCTCATCTTGATTCCATGCTTTACCTCGACAGACATCATTTTCCCACATGGAATTAATATCCACGTGCCCTTGAATCCAAAATTTAATCTCAGTCCTTGAAATGTTTTGTTGCAATCATATTGCTTGTCTGATTAAAGCTTGAACTTTCTCATGTTTGGCATCTGGAATAGTTAAATTGTAACCTTTGACCCCTGCCACAGACACTACCCTGCAAAATTTTGGGGGAGTATTTTGTTTTTCCATCTCTTTCAGTTATTTGTGTTGACACTTGTACTGAATGCGAGTGGAATTTCATCTCTAGATTGCTTTCTCAAACTGTTCCAAAAATTTTGAATAACAATTGTCTGTTTGACTCAACTTTTACCATTCGTTACTTAAGCTAACCTCTTTTCCCACCACCCTCTGCACACCAGTCCCTGTTTGAGTTGCTAATTCAAGTGCCTGAGAAATTTACCCCATAAAGATCATGTGCATTCTCACAACATTGACATATCTAACCTGTTCAAATTGAACAATCTAAAACTGCAACAAAAAGGTGACATCTGTGGAAAGAAGGTGATTTAGTTGTGTTTTCAGTATTTGCAGTTTTTAATTATCTCTTTACAGAACTCAGCATTAAAGATAGAAAATTAAGAGACAAAACTTCTGAGCTATCGTGTATATTTGACATTTGGAGCTGCAAAAATCCTGAGTATATTACATAAAATTTTTGTATTTTTTACTGGAGATTAGGAGATTGTCCTTCATTTCATGTGTGTTTATGATGAATAAATTAAACTGATTTTTTTTACAAATGATTTGGATCATGTCCCTGATTTCTTTTTATTAAAATCATGAATCAGGGCGTCAAGATGGCACAGTGGTTAGCACTGCTGTCTCAGCACCAGGGACCCAGGTTCAGTTCCGGCCTTGGGTCACTGTCTGTGTGAAATTTGCACGTGGTCCCCGTGTCTGCGTAGATTTCCTCCCCGTGATCTGGTTTCCTCCCACAGTCTAAAAATGTGTGGGTTAGTTGGATTTGCTATACTAAGTTGCCCCATAGTGTCCCAAGATGTGTAGGTGAGGGGGGTAAATAACCTTACTGGGGCCAGTAATTAAACAACTGGATAAATATGTGGGATTATGGTGGTGCAGGCTCGATAGGCCATATGGCCTCCTTCTGCAGTGAAGGGATTCGATGATTCTATTGGTGCATTGGTTCTCCAGGGCATATTTGGAAACATACCAGTTGTTTAATTACTGACCCCAGTAAGGTTATAGCAGAATATTTCCAGGGCCTGATGAAGTTCTGCAACTGTGGGCAAGATGTAATCACACTAAAACCAGCTATTCATGAATTTAGCTACTCCATAAAATAAATGTTTACACTTGAGGTCTGTTAGATTGAAAACCTAAGCACCTATGCATTCTTCTGTTTCTGTTCAGTTGTAGGGTGAAAGATTTGGGAAATTGCTATGTAATGTACTGTGGATTTTCCAAGGAAAGGACCATTGACCAAGAAATCTGGAATAGTTGAAATTGTGCTATAAATTTCCTAATAATGAGCTAAGTATTTGAATAAGTATCCTGTTTCTTTGAACAGCAGAATTCAATAGAATGCTACATTCTCAATCTTGAACTAGCATTAACAAAAGGTGAGTCTTCATGAAAATCAATTTATTCCTTCAATGTAAGTTAATAACCTGATAAACTGAGAGAGGAGAGGACATCTAGGTCCTGTGGTTTGCATGTTCTATTCCACGTGGAAACTCCAGGATGCTGCTTTTGTCCTGGACAGCCTTGTTTAATAATTATCTTTGGTCGGAGCAGCTTGAGTGAGCAGCACCTGGTGTTACTGTGATGCATCTGTGAGGCTTGGAGTTACATGGATAGCATGTTTCTGAAAGTTGGCACCTCACAATTTGAGTGCAGATAGAGAAGCAGTGGATGATTGCCATACAGTTGAGGGCTTTGAAACGGGTAATGCCGGAGTGCATCTCAGCTCAAGTAAAAAGATGCTAGGTTAGCAAAAATGACAACCAAAGAATGAAACCAGCAATTAAAATGGCATTTCAAGGGCATCTTTGGAGGAGAAACTGAGCATCCTTGGAATCGGGCAGCATTAGCATTGACAACTAAGGAGGAAGTAGTATGTTTTATGTTTCTAAATGTCAAAAGTATTGGGTGGCAAATCGAACTCCAGCCGGAAGCTTAACCTTGCTAAAAGAAAAACAAAGAAACTGAAAGCACTCCAAAATCGATCAACGTTTATTTCAGATTTCTAGCATCTTCAGCTTTGTGCTTTTTTATTTAACCTTGATAAACTGTACTGCGATCTTAAACATTGAGTACCGTTCTAATGCTGAGTAAACAAAAAGCCACTGAGATTCCGATGGTGGTATGTCTGCTATGTTGCAATGCACAGTATCGTCGTAGATGTTAAAGTAATGTTAATTAACCTGTTTTTGCTTTCATCTTTGCCAAAGTAGGGTATTGTACGTTTTGTATTGAATATTGGGATTCTGGTTTATGCATCTGATATAATTTGCACTGGGATGATTCTAAAATTTGACTTTTGAGCCTTTAACTTGAAAGGCGGTAAAACTCAAATTGAATGTGGAGATAAAGAAAAGGGGCAAAAATTTTAACCTTTATTGTTCCTTGCATGCATTATAGATAAGCCATTTATTTATCTTGCGTGACTCTTTTACTGGCTCCCTGTACGCCCTATTCGAATTATTCTCCTGAAATAATGTTGATGGCAGCAGTTTAAGTTGGCACCATAAGGAGTGAACCTAAAAGTCTGAGACTTTATTCTGAAATAAAATTAAATTTGAGCGGATGTATTTTGTGATTAAGGAAAATGACATTTTAGATAATAAACTGATAGAACCAGAACAGATTTTGACCATGATTCTCAATGGTGATAAAAGAGCAAGTGTAAGTAGTTAAGTAGAACCTATATTTGGAGCCATTCTGGTGCTTTTGGTACTGCTAAGCACTTGACATGATTTTGTTTTTTGGGTCATACATCTTTTTATTCTATGGGGAATTTGTTTTCTTTATCCTGTGATAGTCAGCCTTTCTAGGATGGTGCCTAAAGAACAACTCTCCATTTGTGCGCTGGGGCATTCTATGGAAGCTTTCCATTTGGAGGAAGGAGAGGTCAGTCAGATACTATGGCTGGGACTTTGTGTTGTAAACTCTGAGACTAAGAATTATTTGCATTTCTTTTTTTAAAAATGTTTCTTTAAAAGCAATAACTTGTGCATATAATCAGTGAGGAGAAAATCAGAATGAGGGAAATAAATGAATAGCAAAATTTTAAAGAAGCGTTCAGCTGAAAGAATACTAATAGTATTAAGTGCCAACGTGGTGAGTTAATTTGGATTTAATGCTCGACTTGTTGAATCCAGCCATTACCAAAATCTTAGAAACAACCCTGGAGTGGTCCTTGAACAAATCAGTGCATATTCCTGGTCTCTCATTAACAAGTTTTTATCATATCCATGTCAGTGTTTAAAAGTTGTACTTTTTTTAATATTCTGAGTGGAGTGGTGGGAAGGTTTCAGGGGAGCAGATTATAACCTATTCAGACTTCATATTAAGGCAAGCTAATTGAGATATTTTTAGTTCCATTTTAATAACTTTCGTGGCAGATGCTGCTTGAAGATTGCAAGTCCTCATAGTATTTTATGTTCCTGAAAATTGCCATTTTAGGTGAAACCCCTTGAAGTGAAGAATAGTTTGCCATAGGAGTCAATATTGAAAGTGGAGTTAGATGTAATTTTAACCTGGAAAAATCAATATTAATATTGAAACCCCGTATGATAAGCGCAGTGCCATGCATTCCTAGCTTAAAAAACTTGCAAAGTAAAAGTGCAGCGTGTGTACTTGTGTTCTTTGAATGTACAGTAAGGACAAAATGGTGCCAACACAGTCTCAAGCCAGACTCTTGTCACGGGATGACGTCATCCAGCCAGGTGCACGATGACATCATGAACTCCTCGCATCCTTTAAAGCTGGGAACACTACCCTTTAAGTAGAGCCCAGAGATAAAAAATGAAACCCTTTAAAATGAAACCACTTAAAGGGGGCCACTGAAAGCAGGGACTCCCATGTAAATCAATAATGTTGAGTGTACAAAAGGAGTAGTTACTTAATAGTTAATTCACTATGAATCTTGAGTTAATGGCTAATAATTTTACTTGGTACAAATAACCCTCTGGTACCTAACTAGTGTTTATTGTGTAAACCCTCCCCATCTTTCTCACCCTGCTAGCCTTCACTGAACAATTTATTTTCTGTTGGAAATCATGAATAGCTTCTGTTTATAAAGTTTGCTGTTTTATTGAATGAAATGTCTTTGAAATTTTGACTGTTGTCTTGTGCTTTTCCTCAGTAAAGTTTAAAAGTAAATGCAAAAGGGTAATTGTGGAGAGGTGGTTTGACCAAATAACTCTGTCACCAGCAAATAAATGATCCTCACTTCACCCTTAAAAACGAGATGTAAATGAGAATGTTGGTTTAAGAATGAATGAATTTGAATTATTATAATGGACTGTACATGATGCGTGACAAGTGACCTGGATTCCATTGTCCTGTAACTGTCCATTCCTCAATACCCTAATTGGCTAAACCTAATTATTCAAAAGAATTGTTAACATGTTGTAGCCTCTTATCATTCTAGCACTCTAGTCGATGTTTATAAAATAACATTGCAGAGGCTGCTTCACACACTTCTAAAGACTTCATTTGGTTCTCCCTCTCCCTAACGCCCCCCTCTCCCAGCCTTTCCATTCGTCCCTTCTCAAACTGTTTTAAAATGTAGTAAATTCTTGAAGCTCACGTTTTTAACATCTGAGTTCTGAATGAAAAGGCACTGCATGTTGCAAAAGCTTCACCTTACTGCTTTATGCTGTGATGTATTAATCAGCAGTGTGATGATGGAACTGCAACATTGTCTGCCTGTACTTAGTAAATGAAACACCATGTGATCATTTGGACTGTCTTTGAAAGAACTATCAGTGTTAATTCCAGTCCCTGCCCTTCCCCATATGTTGTTTTCCACATTTAGCGTTTTAATCTTTTTAGTGAATATGGATGGCATGTCCTTGTTTCACATAGCTTGATACCAGAGTCAGTTTTCAGATACTTTGTCCTCTTTCCAACACCACCAGGTCACTTACCAGCAAAATTAAATAGATAATTGAAAGTAAGACTTTTTGTACTTGGTGCGTGTACTAGTATGAGACCGTTTCTTGGGCAGCACCTCCCATTTCAGACACCAAGGGTGGAATTTTACAACCTTATCGCATCCATTTTGCACCGGGAAAATGTGGTAAATTCCAGCATGATGCGACTAGCAGGAATGGTGCGTGGTTTCGCGCCATTCCCATTTTCATTGAAAAGTCATAGAATCCCTGCAGTTCAGAAAAGGTTGTTTGGCCCATCGAGTTGGCAATGATAATAATCCTACCCTGGCCCTATGTAACCTCACATATTTACACCTCAAATCCCTCTGCATTAGGGATGCATCCGAGGGCACCAAGAGGCAATTTGGCATGGCCAGTGCACCTAACTGGCACAATTTTGGACTGTGGGAGGAAACTCATGCAGATGCAGGAGAAGGTGCAGACTCCACACAGGTAGTGACCCAAGCTGGGAATTGAACCCGGGTCCCTGGCACTGTGTGGCAACAGCGTTAATACTCTGTCACCATGCTGCCCAAGAAAAATTGGCGTAATCAGGACCCCACCCAAAATGGATAAAACATCATTTTGTATTTTTTTGCATTCATCACAATGTAATTAGCGAGTTTCAGTCCCAATCACCCCAACTCACCTGCCTTAACGACCTCGTTCACTGTAGCTTGAATCGGTCAGGAAAACAAGTATAAAAGTTGGCATTCAGGTGCTTATTTCAAACTGCTCTGTGCTATTCTGGGGTTATTTCATGGTAGCCACGTTGGGTTTTGGGTCGGAGAGGGGTGAGTATGTGGGGGAGGGTGGGAGGCTGTTGTAGCTCATAGGGTCCATCTTCAGACTCTCAGCATGGACCTGGGTCAGAGTGCTGACCTCGTGTCTTAGCGCTAACTTAGCGCTACTGTCTTGTGCTGGCAGCAGCAAACACTCTTTATCTGGGAGATGAGCTGGAAACACTCTAAAATAGCAGTGCTGCAACCTCAGGACTTGTCAAGCAGCATTCTCTGGGGCCACCTTTGCGGTGGCTGTGTGTGTGAGAGATTGGGGGGGGGGGGGTTCCCTGTTGTCAAACTGTCCCCCAAAGCTTTCCTAATGTGGGGGTGTGTGGGGGGAATGTAGGGAAAGTATGTTACTGGCCTTTTGGGATGGAGGGGGGCGGGAGCAAGTGGAGTTCTTTAACCTTTCCATCTGTTGCTTCCCTTCCCCAACCCACATCAGATTGAGAGGGCTTTTGTAGTGCAACTAATTGATTTTGCTGGTCTTTTGGTTGCTGCTGGAGGTGAGGAGGAGGAGCAGGAGGATGAATTGCGGGCAGAAGAGGCTCAGGCCTTGCCACTCGGAGGAGTAGAGGAAATGGCCACCAGAGGCAGGACGTGGTCGCCATTTGCCTCGGGGGTGGGGGGACAGGGGAACAGTAGAAGGAGGGAGCTGAGAACCCAGTTGTTCTTCACACATGTGGCCCTTGACCAACTGTCAGACATTGTGTGCTGCCAACAGTTCCAGCTCCGAAAGGAGACAATGCAATACCTGGGGTGGGGTTGAGGTGGAGGGGGACACCTTCTGTGAAAGTGACGGCCTTAAACTTTGACACCACTGCGTCCTTCCAGACCACCTTTGTTGACCTTTGGAGATCTTTGTTGCCTTTCTCAATCATCTGTCCACAAGTGTGTGAAGGAGGTCACAGATGGCCAGGCTGGCCAGTACATTAAATTTGACCTGGATCAAGCCCAGCAGGAATATTGGGCTGCAGGATTTGCAGCCATCAAGGGGATGCCAAATGTGCGGGGGGCTATAGACTGCACCCACATCGTCCTCAAGGCCTTGGTGAAGAATCCAGAAAGATTCATGATCAGCAAGGGCTTCAGTGCAATAAATGTGCAATTGTTGTGTGAGCATGAGCTGAGCATAATGCATGTCTGCGCCAGACACTCCTGCAGCATGCCTGACAGTTTCATTTTGAGGAGATCCAATATCCCGGAGGTGTTGAGGGGGAGCTCAGTGTGCTGGAATGGCTCATGGGGAACATGGAGTACTGGCTTTACACTTAGCTAATGACGCCTCTGTGGAAGCCTGACACTGAGGCGTAGACCTGATGTAATGAGGCCCATGTTGCCACCATTCAATAGTGAAGTGGTGTATAGGGCTCCTCAAAATGCAGTTCAGGCATTTGTTCAGCGTTATGGACATGGGCTGTGTCCTATACAACCTAGAACAGCTGTAAGTAGACCTTTTTTGAAGGAGGAGGACATGGAGACCAACCAGCCAGGCATTGCTAGGGAGGACTCTGCTTCGCAGGAGAAGGAAGAGAAAGAAGAGGATGATGATGATGATGATGAGCAACACCGCCCAGGCACTGGAGGGCTGGTGGCAGCAAGGGTCAGGCATGTGAGGATGGCAAAGAAGGCCCTGATCACCACATGCTTTGATCACTTGGAGACTCTGTTGCTGCATGTGCGTCCCATTTCCCATTCTGCTGTGCTGCCCCTCCCTCCCTCCCCTGCCCAAATAGTGCTATAATCTCCTGCAACATTGTAACAATAGAGTGGTGGGCCTGAGTATGCTGTGTTAGTAAATTTCTAAGGCGGTCAGGAGGGTGATGCTATGCACCTTTATGATGGTGCAAACTAGTCTCACTCCTACCCAAGCTCCACATGCATGCTGGCACTTGGGCCCATATCTGGGTGGTGGGTAAGGAGCACTCAACACCCATGCAGGGCTATTATGGGTTTTTGGAGGGGCGGCAGGAGAAAATCTCTCCTGGGTTCTGTTGCACTGTAAGTCACTGCCAATGCATGCCACCTGCTGTATGTGCCAGTAAACTATTTGAACACTTTGATTTTCACAGTAGCAGTGCGCTGAGTGCCTCCCCAACTGGCAACAACATGCAAGGTTCTTCCAGTGACCATGGGATAAGTACCTTCCATTTGAGGCTAATCAGAGACAAGTTAGTCACGGGAGTGGATGAAATAACATTTATTTGTGCCAATAAAAGTGCCTTCAAAATAAGTGATGTAAAAACATTTGAATGTGAGACTTTCAGGTACTTAAATATTCTATCTAACTAGTGTTGTCCTTTCACCCATGCCATCTTAGTGCCACTGCAACTTATCTTTTTATATGGCCTGCTGCCACATCTTGGTGTCTCCCCAGGATGTACACCAGAGGTGGCCTGTGGTACCCTTGATGATCATCCTCTGGAGGGGCATGGACCTTGGCCAGCTTCCAGGACTTATCCATGATACACTTACCACCCCACTGCCCCTGAGATGCCCTGCTGTCAGGAAGGGGAAAGTCAAAGTGTTGCCACAGCCACAGTCTCCTGGGTGATAAGCCCAGACACAGGCTCAAGTCTTTCCTGTTTCCCAGGGTTCCCAATGGAATGGTGCTGCTTCCATAGTGCGCTCCAGAAGCTGATGCAAAACTGGTGCTGGCCTCGGAGTCCCTTCATCGGTTTCCTCTGAGGAGACCTCCAAGCTGTTGGGCAGAATGAGTGGGAGCAGCAGTGGCGGGCTGTGATGCCAGATGGCCCAGGCACATCAGGGGTTCTTTCCTGCAACATAGGGTACAAGGTTAAGTGTAAGGGAAGGAGAGGAATCCAGGCTACATGCAACTTAGTTGCGATATCTCCAGCGAGTGGAGGACTGGTAAGTGCTCACTTCCATGCTCCAACCTGACCATGCTCCCATCTGGTTCAGTAATGTCCTTTTTAGAAAAGGAAATCTGCCGTCCTTAACTGTCCTGGCCTATCTGTGACTCCAGAGCCACAGCAATGTGGTTGACTCTCAACTGCCCTCTCAGTTGTTCTTGGTAATAAATGCTGGCCAGCCAGTGATGCCCATATCCCACAAATGAATGGACAAAAAAAGCTCCAGTGCCCGCACCTCAGAGGATGAAGACCCGACTCTCAAGCACACCACCACGTCTTTGTCCTCTCCGAGCAAATATGCGCATTTTTCTTCTGCAGGGACAGGGGAACCATGTAAAATCTGATGGCATGAGCCCTGGAGGGTATCAGGTGGTGGACCTCAGAGGGCAAGGGTTATGATTTTTTTAGGAGGGGGTGTGCTTCGGGGGGTCAGAGGCTGGAAGCATGCAGGGTGCTGGTGGTGGTGGTGGTGGTGGGGGGGGGGGGCATCTGGGGTCATTTAAGGGGAAGATGCTTGATGAGGTTAAGCATTCACCGTTGCTTCCTGGATTAGGGCATTCAGTTATTTTGTGGCACTGCTTCCTGGTTCTCGTGGCCAGTGCACTGGCACTAATGCATGCTGCCACTGCCTCCCAGGCTGTGTTTCCATCCCTTCCCCGGGGCGCCATCCTGCGAGGGGCTAGAGATAACCCCACCTTGCTTCCATTGCCTCCAGCAACCTGGCCAGATCAGCATTAGAAAATCGAGGAGCTGCATTCCTGGAGGCCATTCTTTCCTGTGCTAACTGCCTGTTTGGGTTTTTTATGGAGCTCTCCCTTGTTAGGGCAGATCAGCTGCAGACAGTTTTGGTAAGTCACGTGTCTCTTAGAGCATTCCAGTCAGTTTAATGCAGTTTGCCTTGTTACCATGGAGGGGAAACAAGTCAGCAGTTGCAGATGTGCTGGTGAAGTTTGGGCGGTGGGGAGAACAGGGATTTGTGTCTCTGATTTTGGGAAGGGACAGAGAGAGCGTCACATCAGTCACCCTTCAGGGACGGCAGAGGTGGTGAGGGGGCTGTGTGCAATTGGTTTTGGAAGAGGGGGTGAGGCTTGGACGGGTGTCAGTAATATTGGGTGGGGGGTCTCCAATGTCAATGGGGGAGAGGGAGTTTGTATCTGGCCCAGAGGTGTTTTGTCAGGAGAGCTGCTTTTTTTAAAACTTTTTCTGTACGTGCGTACTTGGTGGCTCCAATCTGAACTGCAGGCTGTCTGGCGAATTAAGCACTGCCCATTGCCTTGAGTGGCTAGAAAGGGTCTAGCTCACATTTTCAGGGACTGAGTACATAACATTGGGCCTGAAAACAGATCAGGAACTCTCATGTTTTCACTGGACATTTTGAAAAATCTTGTAAAATTTTGCCCCGAGTATCAACATCTGACAATCCCAGATCCATTATACAGTTAATTGCAAGCTGTGTTCCAGCAACATTCCTTAGCTGCAGCTTCCAAAATGCATCTCTGCTGCAGTGCTTTGTGTTTTCTTCTATTTCCTGCATTGGTGCCAAATTAACAGCTGTTCTGTGTTGTCTGTCCACAGACAAAACAGAACAATGTAAGACTGTCCACGTTTAATTTGCAGCCAGCAAATGAGAAACTTTCATTCCATCTCAATTTGAATGATATCTAAAGTACTGCTTTCAGTTTATGATATCATTGGAAGATTTTGATTAGATTAGAGACTTATTTATTGTTGCCTGCTGTCTCTTGTTTGTTGTTTTCAGAACAGATAATGCAACAAGCAGATACTGATCTGTTTTTGAACTACTTAATGCTGGAAAATTAACAATCTTACCAAATGGCACTATTGCCCTGTTAGATCCAATACCATGAACGGGGAGAAAGAAAAAATCCAGGCACCCTGCTATTTTGGTATAAAGTGTGACTTGGTGGAACAGAGTATTAGAAAGAATCTTGTTTTTTTTCCGGGGGGCGGGGGCGGCGAGAGGTGGTGGAAAAAGATGAATAATTGGGAGGCTTTTCCTGTACTAGAAGGATGAAAATTTCTATAGATTAAATCAAGGTTCACGTACTTTCTTGTTTGTAAGTTTCAAAGGCATATTTTAACAAATACAAAAGTACTCAGAAGTTGACATTCTCTGTGCACCAAATCCTCTGATTAAAACAGCACCATTTTTTTATTTAGAATCAGAGGTTTACAGCATGGAAACAAACCCTTTGACTCAACTTGTCCATGCTGCCCTTTTTTTAAGCTATTAAGCTGGTCCCAATTGCCTGTGTTTGGTCCAACTCCCTCTATAGCCACTTACCCATGTAATTGTCTAAATGCTTTTTAAAGACAAAACTGTACCTGCCTATAGTAATACCTCTGGCAGCTTGTTCCAGACACTCACCACCCTCTGTGAAACATTTGCCCTCTGGACCTGTTATATCTCTTCCCTTTCACATTAATTCTATAGTTTTAGATTCCTGTACCTTTTGGAAAAAGGTGTTGGCTATCAAGCTGATTTATGCCCCTTATCTTATAGATGTCTATAAGATCACCCCAAGCCACCTATGCTCGAGGGGGAAAAAAACATCCCACGCTATCCAGCCTCTCTTTATAACTCAATCCATCAAGTCCCGGTAGCGTCCTAGTAAATCTTTTCTGCACTTTTCCTAGTTTAATATCCATCCTATAATAGGGTGATCAGAACAGTACACAGTATTCCAAGTATGGACCTTACCAATGCCTTGTACAAGATGCCTCAACTCCTGTATTCAATATTCTGACCAATGAATCCAAGCATTCCGAATGCTGCCTTCACCACTCTGTGCACCTGCGACTCCACTTTCAAGGAGCTATGAACCTGTACCCTTAGATCTCTTTGTTTTATAACTCTTCCCAATGCCCTACCATTAACTGAGTAAGCCCTGCCTTGGTTCGATCTGCTAAAATGCGTCACCACGTATTTAACTAAATTAAACTCTATCTGCTATTCATCAGCCCATGACCCAGTTGGTCAAGATCCTGTTGCAACCTTAGATAACTTTCTTCACTGTCCACCATGCCACCAATCTTTGGTGTCATCTGCAAACTTATGAGCCATGCCTCCTATATTCTCATTCAAATCATTAATAGAAATGACAAATAACAGTCGACTCAGCACCTATCCCTAGGAACGCTGCTTGTCACAGGCCCCCAGTTTGAAAAACAATTTTGTATCCATTTAGCTACCTCACCCTGGATCCTGAGAGATTTAACCTTGTGACAATCTACCATGCGGTACCTTGTCAAAGGCCTTGCTAAAGTCTGTGTAGACAGCGTCAACTGCGGCTGCCTTATCTACCTTCTCGATTACCCCTTCAAAAAACTCAGTTAAATTTGTGAGACGTGATTTTTCCACTCTCAAAACCATGCTGACTGCCCCTAATCAGTCCTTGGTCTCTAAATGCCTGTAGAAGCTGTCTGTCAAAATGCCTTCCAACAACTTACCCACCACAAATGTGAGGCTCACTGGCCTGTAGTTCCCAGGCTTTTCCCTGCAGCCCTTTTTAAACAAAGGCACAACATTTGCCACCCTCCAGCCATCAGGCATCTCACCTGTGGCTGTTGATGATTCAAATATCTCTGCTAGGGATCCTGCAACTTCCTTCCTAGGATACACTTCTTTAGGTCCTGGGGATTCATCTACCTTCCTGTGCTTTAAGACTTCCAGCACCACCACCTCTGTAATATGTACACTCCTCAAGACATTACTCTTTATTTCCCCACATCCCTAACATCCATGCTTTTCTCAACAGTAAATACTGATGAATATTCATTTAGAATCTCTCCCATCTCTTGTGGATCCGCACATAGATGACCTTATTGATCCTTAAGAGGCCCGACTGTCTCTCTAGTTACTCTTTTGCCCTTTATGTATTTGTAGGAGCCCTTTGGTTCTCCTTTGCCTTATCTGCCAAAACAATCTCATGACCTTTTTTTTTTGCTGTCCTGATTTCTCTCAACTCTACTCCTACACCCTCTATACTCTTGAAGGGATTGACTTGATCCCAGCTGCCAACGAATGTAATGTGCTTCCTTCTTCTTGACCAGGGCCTCAATATCCTGAGTCGTCCAAGGGTTCCCTACTTCTACCAGGTTTGCCCTTCACTCTCTAAGAGGAATTTGCTTTATATGAATCCTGTTTAACACATTTTTGAAAGCCTCCCACTGGCCAGACATCCCTTTGCCTGCCAACAGACTCCCCCAATCAACTTTTGAAAGTTCCTGTCTGACACCATCAAAATTGGCCTTGCCCCAATTTAGAATTTTAACTCCAAAAGAGAAAACGCTGGAAAATCTCAGCAGGTCTGGTAGCATTTGTAAGGAGAGAAAAGAGCTGACATTTCGAGTTCAGATGGTTCTTTGCTAAAGGGTCATCTGGATTTGAAACATTAGCTCTTTTCTCTCCTTACTGATGCTGCCAGACCTGTTGAGATTTTCCAGTGTTTTCTCTTTTGGTTTCAGATTCTAGCTTCCAGCATCCACAGTAATTTGATTTTATTTTGTTAGGTTTGGTTTAAAAGTAAAAACTGTATCATTAGCTATCTTAAAAGAAATGGAATTATGGTCGCTGGTCCCAAAAATGATCCCTCATTAACATTTCTGTCATCTGCCCTTCCTTATTTCCCAAGAGGAGGTCAAGTTTTGGCTGTTCCCTAGTTGGGCCATCCGCATACTGAATGAGAAATTCCTCCTGAATACACTCAACAAATTTCTCTCCAACCAAGTCTCCAATACGATGGCTGTTCCAGTCAATGTGGCAAAGTTAAAATTCCCTATTATTACCACCCTGTTTTTCTTGGAGCTATCTGTATTCTCATTATGTATTTGCACTTCGCTTTCCTACTGACTATTTGGGGGCCTATCGTACAACTCTATCAAAGTGATTTTCCCCCTTCTTATTTCTCAGTTCTGCCCTTATAGCTTCAGTGGGCAAACCCTCGGATATATCCCCCCTCAGTACTCCCATGATGTTTCCTTAATCAAAAGTGCACCCCCCCACCCCCTTTACCTCTTGTTCTATTTTTCCTATAGCATCTGTACCATGGAACATTGAACTGCCAGTCCTGTTCCCCCCCCTCAACCATGTTTCAGTAATAGCTATAATATTCCAGTCCCATGTACCCATCCATGCCCTGAGTTAATCTGCTTTGCCCATCAGGCCTCTTACATTAAAATAAATGCAGTTTAAGCTGGATTTCCCTTGGTCTCTGCCCTACTTTTTCCTGATCTGTGTATTACTAGGATAACTGACATACGTGGATCAAAACATCATACTGTAACATTTTCCTGTCAAGTTTTAATATCCCTGGGTTAATTGTACATTGTGCTCATTATCCCTTCCTTCCTTTCTGTACAGAATTCGTCCACAACTGGCTAAAGAGAAGATTGAAGGATGTCACATTTGCACCTCGGTTATACCCGGAGAGCCTCAGGTTGTCCTCGGAAAGGATAAAGCTTTTACTTTTGATTTTGTTTATGACATGGACACTCTTCAGGAGGAAATCTATATGAAATGTGTTGAAAAGCTTATTGATGGTTGCTTTGAGGGTTACAATGCCACTGTTTTGGCATATGGTCAGGTGAGTGTCATATTGTGTAAAAGTTTTGTTATGAATATTGTGCGCACAACATCCCATAGAGCATAAAGGAAAACATCAACCTATAAGCTTAATTTCGATAATTAATTGCCTGGCTAAGCATTCAGCTAGTGAAGGTGCCCTTAGGGAGCAGAGATCATAATTCTTCATTCCGTGTGAGGAAGAGAAGAGTGGTCCCAAGCCGAGTATTTTAAATTTAAATAAGTGAGGGCATTAAAGTAGAACTCAATAAAGTGAACTGTCAAATGAGGATAAGGAATAGGTCAATAAAGATGCAGTGATAGACATTTAAAAGGATATTTCTGAATGCTGTGAATAGATACATTCAAATGAGAAAGAAAAATTCCAAGCACTGGATCTGTCATCCATGGTTAATTAAAAAAGTTAAAATGTGACATTACTTAAATCATTTTAATTGTGAAGGAATGGGTAGCTGGACAGAATATGAAGAACAGCAAAGAGACTAAAAGATTAACGACAGGAAAAATTAAACGCAAAAGAAAGCAAGCTAGAATTATAAAAACTGATGGTAAAATTTTCTATAGGTATTTAAATAAGAGCTAACAAGAGGTTAGTCCTATAGAAAGTAAGTCTGCAGAATTAATAATGGAAAATAAAAAGATGCCAGATAGAAAATACCAGTTCATTCTATCAATCTTCACTGCAGAGAATACAGAAAGATCCCAGGAATAACTGAAAGTCAGGAATTGGAAGGGAAGGAGGAACTCAAAAGTTACAATCACCAAGGAAGTGTTACTTGGCAAATTGTTAGATCTGCAGGCTGACAAATCGCCACATCTTGATGGACTTCATACTAGAATCTTCAAATAAGTATGATAGTTGATGCATTGGTTTTAATTTTCCAAAATTTGAGATTCGGAGAATGTTCTTATTAGATTGAAAAATAGCAAATGTTGTTCCTTTATTCAAAAAGCGAGGGAGACAAAGTGGGAGACAAAGTGGAAAACAACAGGCCAGGTTGCTTAACATTTGTCAAAGGGAAAATCTTAGAAGTTATTAAAGATGTTATTGGCAGGGCATTTCGAAACATTCAGGGCAATTAGAAGAGTCAACATGGCTTTCGTGAAAAGAAAATCATGTTTAGCCAATTTATTGGAGTCCTTTGAACTAATCAAATGTGCTGTGGATAAAGGGGAATGTACTGAGCTTTCCAGAAGACATTTGATAAAGTGTCACATCAAATGTGATTACAGAAAACAAAAGCTCATTGTGTAGGGGATAATATATTGGAAATGGTTAACATTGGCATGGATTGAAAATTGGCTAGCTAACTGGAAATAAATGGGTCCTTTCCTGCTTGGCAGAATGTAATGAGTGGTGTGTCACAGGGATCGTTGCTGGGGCCTCAATGTTTTACAATTGATATAAATTATTTGGATGTGGGGATTGGAGAAATGGTTGCTAAATTTGCTGATGAATCATATAGATGGGAAAGTAAGTTGTGAAGAGGACAGAAGGGTTAAGTGAGTGGGCAACAATCTGGCAAATGGAATATGTGATGTGGGCAATTCTGAAACTGAAAGAACAGAAATCATGATATTGTTCAGAAGAATTCAAGAAGAGTCATCAACATGTTTGAAGATAAGGAGACAATTGCAGTAACCATATTTCAAGTGGGAAATCAGTTGTCAGAGTTGAATCTAAAGTTTTATGTCATTCTAATAGAGTCTGGGAATTGAGAATTGAAGTACAGCTGTCAAGACCAAAATCTTAAAGGGGTTGATGTAAAACTAGATTTGCTGTTCAAAGTCAAATGGAGGTTTTGTTTAACGGTGTCATTTGGAAAACGAGAACTGGTTTTCTGAATGCAAACCAACAGTGGAAAGCATTACTGTGGGGGGAAAAAAAAATTAAGACTTTCCAAATTTCTCTCCCAAAATGTGAGAAGTTTTGAGGAGAAATCCAAAGGTATTAACTTAGGTTCAGAGCGGAGTGTGTAATTGGTCACAGCCAATCTGTGTGCTTAAAGGAACTTTGTTACTGAGGCCATTGTAGCTCAAGATATGCTTTGTAATCCAATTTAACCTTAAAATTTGTGTTTGGCTGCGAAGCTAAAGAGGGAGTAAAGGAGTATTGGATCATCATCCAATATTTTGGGTGTTTTTTTTTCTTATTACCGAAATTAATTGGTGGTTCTGTGACTCTGTTCCTCCATGTTACCTAAAAAGAAACGGAAAAGTTATGGCCTTTTGAGGCAGGGTTCCATTTTGTGATCTTCCCATCCAGTTATAACATCAGCTGGAATCCTAACAGTGTGTTTGTTCTTCTGTACCAGCTTGACTTAGATCCAGCGTCATATCAACAGTTTCTTCTTTGCCCTTCAAATATCAGAGGGGCAATGGTGAGCAATTCCGATGCTTCACAAGGAGAGCTAAGCAACTGGAGGAATCCCAATCCCATTCTGGAATACCTCTTCATAACTAGTTAGATAACCTGAGTCTCTCACTTGGAAGTACAAAAGAATCATGGGTTTGTAAGGAATGATGAGAGGAGGAAGAAAAATTCAATTTTTCAGAAGTAAGAATTGAAATGAAGTGAAAATGTCAGTGAAAACAATTTCAGAAACACAAACATGAAGCAATGCCTTTAATTTTGGTATAATCTATATTAAACACGGGTCTTTTGGAGAAGTAAAAGGCACGCTTTATCTCCTTACAGACTGGCTCTGGGAAGACGTATACCATGGGGACTGGCTTCGATGTCAACATCACTGAAATGGAACATGGTATAATTCCACGAGCTGTGAAGCACCTTTATTGTGGTATTGAAGAACGAAAGCGTGCTGCTGTTGAACGTGGATTGCCACCACCGGAGTTTAAAGTTAATGCCCAATTTCTTGAGGTGTGTTGTTTTTAAAGTCATTATTTATGAGGGTCAAAGTTGCTGTACTCAATTTCACCTATATTTAGCAAGGTTTCAACATGCCCCATTGATAGATATGACATAAAGACTGTTCGTGGTATCACTGTTTTTTTTCCATTCACAGCTGTTCGTTTAATTAGCTAGGCAAAGCTGGGAAGTGTTCCGTATCGTATAGAATTACTTCTAGCTATAGTTAACATGTTGACTTGGTCTGCATTATTGGATACAAGTTTAATTTGATGGTAAATGTTTCCTAAAAGCAGTGATGAAGATTAGAAAATTAAAATATTCTGTCATCTTGTGTGTTTTTGAAATGTGTAGAAATGAAAAGGTAACAAAGGTGCTGGAAATTTACATTTCCTTAAAGGGTGGCACAGGTATAGTGCTGCCCCACAGCGTGAGAGACCTAGGGTCAATTCCAGCCTTGGGTGACTATCTTGCACGTTCTCCCTGTGTGGTTGTGGGTTTGCTCCGGGTGCTCCAGTTTCCTCCCAGACTCCCTATGTGTGCCAGTTAGGCGAATCGGATGTAGTAAATGGCTTCTTAGTGTCCCAAGATGTGTAAGTTAGGAGGGGTAGATACGTGGGGTTATGAAGATAGGGCCTGGGTGACATGCTCTTGTCAGAGCTGGTGCTGACTCAATGGGCTGAATGTCCTCTTTCACTTAGGGATGATTCTGTGAATCTAAATTTAATGAGCATCGCAACCAAACAAAAAAATAATTTTTTCATTTTAAATTTGGAAAAACCTAGGTGAAGGCAGAATGCTCAGGATTATCATCAAGGTTGTGAAAATCAGGTAAATTGAGAGGGAGAAGAAAATAGAGAATGTTAGGTGTTCAGAATTAGAACTTTTTTACACATACAATGCAGAAGAGGCCATTCAGCATATTGAGCCTGCACCAATCCTCTAGCAGAGTATCTTACCCAGGCCCTCTTTCCTGCCCTATCCCTGTAACCCCCATATATTTACTATGGTTAATTCATTACCCCTTGAGAAACTGAGAGACAATTTAGCACAACCAATCCACCTAACCTGCAAGTCTTTGGAATGTGGAAGGAAACTGGAGCACCCAGTGGAAAGCCATGGAGACACGGGGAGAATGTGCAAATTCCAAACAGATAGTTGCCAAGGCTTGAATTGAACCTGGGTCTCTGAGGCAGCAGCACCATCCATCCACCTGTGCCACCATGCCACCCAATAATAGTACTTCTCTGGGAAAGAATGGGTGTGCAATGTTGTGATGAATCTTAATTTCAAGGCAAGACTGTGAATGGAGGAGAATGTATTTGAGCGGATCTAAGCAACAAGAGAAAGTTCAAAGAAACAGTAGCCAAAATAGTATGAACAAAATAAAGACCAGGTTGCAACTGGTTTGGATACTAAAGCTGAAAAACTGTTCGTTTATGTAATTTGTGACAAGTTTTTTATTTTCGATCCCTAGTTTCCCTCAATTTTCCATTTACTTTATCACTGCTGACTGAACTTCTGTTATATGCTTACCAACTTGAAGCTTCTACTTTTCTTAATGTACCCTCCACACCCCATTCTGCAATAAGTACAAGTTTCCAATAGGGGCATTATTTGGTAAAAGTTTTGCATAATGAAATAAGCAGATTTTGAAGTTGCATGTTACTTAATTTTTCTTTATTTCTTTAAGCTTTATAATGAAGAAATTCTTGACCTGTTTGATTCAATCCGTGACCTTGAGGCAAGACACAAAAAGTCAAACATTAGGATCCACGAAGATGCAAATGGAGGAATTTACACTGTAGGAGTAACAACACGTACCATTGGCTCTGAAGCTGAGGTAAGATTGAGACCCAAAAGTTAATTAAGAAATAGCAAATGCTTGGTGGGAAGGTAATTTTTGTCTGACTGGAAAAGATGTACCCTTTTTGGCTGTGTAATGTGAAATAAATTTTTAATGCAAATTAGTTACAATACTGGAAATATTTCCATTACTCATACTTGAGTGCTAAAGTAACACGTTCAGGTGAGCATCTAACAGTTATTTGAAAACATGGCATGTGGGAGCATTTAATTTAAATATGCATTGCTGTTGTTATCTGCAAACCCAGAAAATCTATTTCTTACCCCATTTATGGCCCTTTTTTACTTTGGTGTTTTCAGTGATTGGAAAATATTCTGGTCTTCCATAATCTGAAATGAATTCACTCGGGCAGCCTACAAAAATAGCAACCAAATCATACAGCAAATATATCAACTACCAAAGAATTTAACACTAATAACCTTTTGTTAAAAACCTTATCCAAAAGGACCATTGGTTCATTCTGTACCTGACCAAAAAAACGCTTTAAAGACATAGACGTATTGAACAGTCTACTGCTTTTTGAAGTGCTACTTGTAGCACATTCCTCAAATAACTCGAGTTTAATTGAGCTTGAAATCTACTTCAAAATATTTCTCATTCTATGCTGGAGGTCACTAGGAAGCAATGGAAGAACAGAAATCATGACTGTTTTGCTTTCAGGCCAGAAACAGTGAAGTCAATTGTTGGGCTGAAAATAGCAAACTCAGCAGAGACAAAGCATTGAACGTGCCCTTTCCAGGCCTGAATGACTCCATACTTTTCCCCCATGGCATTTTTACTCATTTTTTTGTTGAGAATGGGAAAAGTTAGTTGAATGAAGAGGCATTGATCCTACCCAGGATAGTTTGGCAGTTCAGTCAGTTGAGCACATTGGAACCATATTTGTAAAATGGACAAGCACTTGACAACATTTTACAAGCTTTTTGCATTGTCAAGGCAAGGGAAATGAATTTGAAAGTTACAGTTTATTTATTAGTCACAAGTAAGGCTTACATTAACAAAGTTAGTAAAATTCTCCTGGTTGCTATGCTCTGGTACCTGTTTGGGTCAGTGCACTTAACCAGCGCGTCTTTCAGACTGAGGGAGAAACCAGAGCACCCAAAGGAAACCCAAGCAGATACAGGGAGAACATGCAAACTCCACACAGTGACCCAAGCCAGGAATCGAACCTGGATCCCTGGGTGCTGTGAGGCAGCAGTATGCCACCATGCTGCCCAATTATTAGCTTATTAAGGCAGACAATATTAACATTAAAAACTGAGTACAAAAATTGCTGCAAAAACTTAGCAAACCAGACAGCATGTGTGAAGAGAAACAGAGTTAACACTTCAGGTTGATGTCCTTTCATCAAAAACTGTGAAACTGTTTGAGTTAGTGATATCTAACAAGATTGAGGGAAAAGCTGAAAATTTTGTCCTGCATTTCTGAAAGCCTTGCTCACTCACTTTCTAATATTTTTAATATGATACTTTTAGGATCCCCATGTGTTTTATATACAACCACTGTCTTCAGTAGATACATACCTTATCAAAATTAAAGAAATGGTAGGCTGTTCAGTGATACACAAAATTTTGGGAGAAAGAACCCTAAACTTCAGTAGAATTTTTAAACTAGTTTTTGAAAAAAAGATTTTTGCCTCAGATCTCATAATGGTGCTTTTAAACAGAATTGGGGAAAGGTGGTTAAACAATTAAACTTAAATCATGCTTGGGAAAAATAAATAGCAAATGTGCTTCATAATATTTTAAATATAATTGTTTAATCATATTTGCCAAAAGCAGTCCAATGCTCTATGGTGTTTTTCTGAACAAGCTCAATGAAGCACGATTGTTGTAGGTTTTCTGTTTAGTTTTCTTGAGTTCACTGTGAGAAAAGATTCACCTTATGTTAACAGCTGGGGATGGACCAGATGATTGTTAAAAGGAGCATTTGCTGTGAAACTGATTTGAAAATATTGGACTTTTCGTAGTTTGAGTGGAGAATCTTGTTCACAATAGTTTATCAAATTTAGCAAAATATTCCAGAGTCAAATTTATGCAGTAAAATACATTTTGAAGTAATAAAACTTAGTTTGTAGTCAGACACCTGAGGTAAATTTATACTAAATCAAAGGAAGCATCAGCAGATGCGAGGTGAGAGTTCTGCTGAGAATTGAGCTGAGTGGTGTGCAAGTTGTGTATTCAGCTACAATATTGGCATCTATGATCTCAAGCAGGACAAAAAGCTTGGTTGAGTCTCACTTTTTAAACTTTTCAATTTGACTGGCCACAACAGCATTTTGGAGGGTTAAGGTCCACCCTTTGTGTAAAGAAGTACTTCCTGGCAACCCTTGAATAGTCCATTTGAAATTTTAAGGTCATGACCTCTTGTTTTGGACTCTTCCACTAGAGAAAATTTTAAATTATTTTAAGCATCAAAATTAAATTGCCCTAAAATCATCTATATTTTGCTCAGCCTATGCTACTCTTCCTGATGATTGAACATTTTAGCCCTGGTATTCTGAAATTGTTTCACCTCCTCCAAATCCAAAATGCCGTGCTCAGAATTGAAGGCAGTATTCTAGATACCTAAGCAGAGCTCTGGACAACTTTAAAGTAACTTGCATCTCTTGAAATAAAAGCCAACAATTTATTCGTTTTTGTTTTTTTTGCACCTGTTGTCCACTATCTTTTAACAACAGTTTCTGTATGGGATGTATTAATCTCTCCACTCTTCCACAGTTTCCTAGCTTCTCACATTTGGAAAAAACTATAGTTATCTTGGGAACAAAACTGGGTTCATGCTTTCCAACATTGAACTCCATCTGTCATAGGTTTTGCCCATTTAATTAATCTTTTGGTATTCCTTTCCAGCATTCCGCTTTTGTTTAGACCATTCATTGTGCCACCTGATATGTTAGTGAACTTAGATATATGGTTCTCACTTTTTCATCCAAGCCATTTGTAAACATAATGGCAAATTGGGGCCTGGCGGGGAGGGCTCCATTTTGTGTCAGCCAACTTGAGTACTTACCCATTCTCCTTACCCTCTCTTTGCTACTTTTTAACCAATGCCTCAAAAAAAGAAATGTCATGCAATTGAAATCTGTTATGATTATTGGTAGTCCTTGCAAAGAACTTCTATTTCCTTCACTTAAGCCTCCTTCGCAATATTGCTTGTAACCAATCATAGCACAGATTGTTTTCCCACTCGAGATTGTAATGGCCTTGGTTTTGCAGTCAACAATGAAGCAACTGCATTCGTTGCTGGTCTTGTAGAAAGCTGCCCACAAAGCTCTAGCAATATCTGCGGTGTAGATTTTCTCTTTCCGAATGGCAGTTTAAATCTGGAGCCAAGTCAACAGATTTGCAGGCACCCAGCAGCAACAATATTGTCAACTAGGTTAAGCAGTTTACTCTCACATCAGAATCATACAGAAGGGCCAAAGGCAAGAAGGAAATTAAAAGCACTCAATGCATTCATCTGTAATTTCAATTTTCAGCACAAAACGTGAATATGGATTAAGATGGAAGTTAAAATATAAATAAACTTCCAAAAAAATTTCAGAGTTGAGGGTTTTATCATATTGGTAAAATTTTGCCAACTTTTCAGAACCTGCGAAGATATTTTGTATGATTTTGAACATATTAGTGTTTAAAATCCTGTTACAGTTCATTCAGCAAAGTGAAAGTCTTTGTAATGAGACTAACAATATGCATGTGTATGTTTTTGTAAATTCGTTATTCATGGTTCACATTCTAGGGTGAACCACAGTGTGCTTATTCTGAAATAATATTGAATTACTGACAGCAACTCCTTGGTTTCTGCATTATTCCATGCACATGGTGAAGTTACTGTCTGTTTCAGTGGAGAAGTGATAGTGAATGCTAACTGTTTGGTTATCATTGTATTGGAAAATCAGGATCCATGCTGATCAAATCTCCAGACTCAGTTATTCCAATGTCATGCAGACCAACCTAATGAACTTTGGCCGATCCAAAACTCTGCTATGCTGCACACACTGGAAACATTCTCATGCACACTCTCGACCCTCGTCCTTACTGCTGCTCTTTTACTTAAATTGTCTCTCTTATCCTGATCCCAAAACATGTCAACTCCCTTCTCTCTTGCATGCACCCTGCCTCCTCTTGAACCTTTATAGAGAGCACAACACAGCATGGAAAACTTTCGATGCAACTGATCCAAGGTGCCCTCCCAGCTAGTTCCAATCGCCTGCATTTGGCCCATATCCCACTACTCCTTTCCCATCCATGTACTCATCCAAATTCTATTTAAATGTTGCTATTGAACCTGCTTCAATCACTTTCTCTGGCAGCTCATTCCATATACACGATACTTTATGCATGAAGAAGGTGCTCCTCCGGTCCCTATGAAATCTTTTCCATCTCGTCTTAAACCTATGCCCTTTAGTTTTCAATTCCCCTACCCTGGGAAAAAGATTGTGTGTTCATCCTATCTCTGCCCCTCGTGATTTTATACACCTCAATAAGGTCTCCCTTCATTCCTCTACATTCCAAGGAATAAAATCCTCGCCTGGCCAGCCGCTCCCTATAACCCAGGCCCACTAATCCTGGCTGCATCCTTGTAAAACTTCTTTGTCCTCTTTCCAGTTTGTCAATAGCAGGTGATCAAAACTGTACACAGTACCCCAAATGCGATTTCACCAATGACCTGTACAACTGTAACATCATGTCCCAACTCCTATACTCGGTCTCCTGACTGATATTAGCTAATGTGCTAAACGCCTTCTTCACCACTCTGTCCACCTGTGATGCTGCTTTCAATGAACTATATATTTGTACTCCCATGTCCCTCTGTTCCTCAACACTCCCCAGGGCTCAACCATCACTGTATAAGTCCTGCCCTATTTTGATTTTCCAAAATGCAACGCCTCACATTTTGCCAACCCATGGCCCATTTCTCTAACTGATCAAGATCCCCCTGTAGTTTTTGATAACCACCTTTGCTATCAACGATACCCCCTAATGTAGTATTGTCCGCAAACTTACTAACCATGCCTTGTATATTCACTTCTCAATCATATATATAAATAACGAATAACAAGGGTCCCAACACCAACTCCTGAGGCACACCACAGGCCTCCAGTCTGAGAACCAGCCTTCGGCCATCACCTTCTGCTTCGTATCATCGAGCCAGAATCCAATTTGCTAGATCTCGCTGGATCCAATGTGACCCTGGTTCCTCTGCGACCTAACCTTCCAGACTTGCCTGATATGTGGGACCTTGTCGAAGGCCTTGCTAAATTCCATGTAAAGAACATGAACATCCCACCCTCTCTCATTCTCTTGGTTATCTCTTTTGAAAATTCTAAAAGATTTGTCAGACATGACTTCCCATGCACAAAGCCATGCTGACTATCCCTATCAGACCTTGACCGTCCAGCTGTTGATGGATCCTGTTTCAGAATCTACTAAAGTAACTTACCCACCACTAATGTCAGGTTTGCTGGCCTATAATTCCCTGGCTTGTCTTTGCCACCCTTCTTAAACCTATCAATGATGTCTGCATTAACCACTCCAAGTGGTATTAAGTTCCACATTTGTGCAGTTCTTGTGGCAAGAAATTCCTTTGAAATACTTTATTTGATTTCTTAATGACGATCTTAAGCACCCATGATCTGGATTTCTCCATAAATGAAAACAAATTCTTCATGTCCATCCTTTGGCGTGCCATTATTTGGTTTTAAAGATCTGCATCAGATAGTCTTCCCAAGAAAAGAGCTACACTCTGCTCTGCTTTTCCTGATGGTAGCATCCTTTCAGATCTAATTGCATTCCTTGTACATTCAATAATCCTTTTAATAGTATGGAATCAAGAGTACATAGTTTGCAAGCAGGTGTGGTCCATATAAAGTTAAATATACGTTTAGCTTTTGTAGTTAGAAACAACCCCCAATATGTACTTTATATTCTTAACTTGTATCACTACCTTTTGTAATTTCATGTTTGTACTCCTGGATTGCTTTGTTCTTAGCCATTTAGTATCTTTCCTTCCAGGAACAACATCTGCCTTTTCCATCTCCCAAAATGAACAGGCTCTCACTTTTTTGCTGCTTTCAATTTAATTCGCTCTTTAGTTCTTCTGGTCTGGAAACCTGCATATCTTGTTGCATTTTGCGCAAACTTTTACGTTATTAGTTAAATCGCCCAAATTGGTGTCATGCAATTTCGATGCCATCGCTCCCAATTTGAGTTCAAACCATCTATGAATAATAAACATCAATATTCTAGTAAACTTCTGGGATATCCCTTCCCACTTTCTGCCAATTGGAGAAACTTCCATTTAACTCTCCTGTTTTCTGCTGGATTTCTTGCAATCCATTTTGTTTACTGGTTCCTTACTGAATGCATGTGGACATTTGTTAAGGGTCTTTATGATGCCTGTTGGGCAGATCTTCAACTTGTTTGATCAGTAATGAACATTGACCTAGAACCGTGGTATTGCAAGGTCCAAACATATAGGAAGAAGAGATCAATGTCGCAACCCTAGAGCTGCCCAACCAAAGCAAATAATTTCAAACACAGCTCAAGATCTGTTTAGAAAATCTTCACGCATCCAACTCAATTCCGGAGCAGTGAGATCAAATAAAATAAGTTATACTAGGCACCTGTGCCCAGAACTGGCTCAACAAAAATGATGTGATAGTAGGTGACCTACCAAAGCAGAAGAAATCAGCCTTCATTGCTTGGTAAAACGACCAGAGGTGTAGCAAGTCAAGATAAAACTTTCCAGCAACATACCGCTTGACAGCCAAAGTCAAATCTTGAAGATAAAGGACATGTAGTGGGAACCAGAAGCTTGAATTCTATAATTCCTGTTGTGCAAAAGGAACCATTCGGCCTGTCGGATCTGCAACTCTCTGAAAGACCACCTTACCCAAATCCATTCTCCTGCCCTATCACTTACCATGGCTAATTCATCTAACCTACACACCTTTGGACTGTGTAAGGAAACCGAAGCACCTGGAGGGAATTTGAACAGATACTAGGAGAAAGCATAAACTTACTCGAGGCCGGAATTGAACCCAGGTCACTGGCGCTTTGAGGCAGCAGTGCTATCTGCTATGCTACCATGCGGAAGATCAAATAATATGCTGAACGTCATGACATGCAAATCTTTTTTGAAGCCAAAAAGGTAAAATCTCCTTTGCTCGTACAATGCTGTTTCTCTTGAGGGTAGCAGTGTTATCTGTCAATGCCGGAAAAACAGTTTGACCAACTCCTCGACCATGCAATTCTGACATGCATTCTCCTGAATTGCCTATTTCCTCTAACTAAGGAAATCCTTCCAGAGAACCATTGACCAGGTCTTTATTCTTATGTCTGGCAACAATGTTGGGAATGCAGCAGAGACTCTTCATTACCTTCATCAACCTGACCAAAGCATTTGACAAAGTAAATCATAAAGCTGTGCTTGTGTTCTTGGGCCATTTGAGGAAAAAAATGACCACATTGCCTTTGACTACTCCTGCTTCTAAGAATTAACTTTAATATGTCATTGATCAGAGATGATTTGAAGATTTCAGGTTGCCTTGATTGCAGTTACAATACAAGAGCTAATGAGGTTTTTTCGCTGCAGAGAAGTTACCATAAATCTAACTTGCGAAGTATAAAAAAAATTATGGCATGATCCCAATGTCCTTAGCAACAAAATGCATTAAATTTATGTTTGATGCTTTGACTTGAAAGCACTTGATTGAATTTTTTTTGGATGGTGCTCATGTTCCACTGAGGCACCACAAGTAAGAACAAAGGGTGAAACACACATTTTTCATGGGTGTGGCAGCTGACTGGCTGACTATAATATGTATATTTGTTTCAGTGTTCATTTTGCATGCTAATGTGGATGTCTAGCTCAAATCAATTAATGTTTGATTTGATACATGGTAGCATGGAAGTATGTTGAATTGGAGCATATTAGTTAATATTGAAAATTTTTATTAAATTGTTTTGAACTTAAACATTTTAATATACTAAGTTGGTGATTAGATTGTCGTAGCTGAAGTGTTGGGCAAAAGTCTGCCATTATGCAATAATATTGGTATGCTCAATCAGATGAATGAAGAGCAGTTACTTTCCACGATCAAGTGGTTTACTTGATTTGATTTATTATTGCCACATGCATTGGGATGCAGTGAAAAAACATTGCTTCTTTGCACTACACAGACAAAACAAACCGTTCATAGAGTATGGGGGAGGGCGGAGGAAAGGAGCGGGTGCAGAATATAGTGTTGCAGTTACAACTAGGATATAGAAAACAGTCAGCTTAATATATGGTTGGTCCATTCAAAAGTCTGACAACAAAGAAGTGTCCTTGAGTCGGCTGGTAACTCTTATGAACGTAGCAGGTGCCTTACCAAGAGATCCAGAGAGGATGTTTTCTATGGTGGTAATGCTGAACCCTTTGATAGAAACATAAAAGATAGAAACAGGAATAGGCTATTTGGCTGTTCAAGCCTGCTCCGCCATTCATCATGATTAACGCTGATCATCTAACTCAGTCGCCTATTCCTGTTTTCTTCCCATACTCTTTGATCCTGTTCACCCTGAGTGCTAGATCTAGCCACCTCTCGAATTAATGTTTTGCTTGTGAAAAAGGCAAAACTAAAATTGTTGTCTATCATCACTTGCTAAAGATCATCTCCAAAATGACATGGCCTAGCTCCCAGTTTAAAATGCTGCATGGTGTTGTGTTTTGGCATTTTCCAGAAAACAAAATCACACTGAACTTCCCAGATTTATGTACTTACCATTCTGTTCTTAAAGCTGGTGAGCTTAGTTTGCTTTACTAGCTTTTTGCTATTTTTAAAAAGAACCTAGCCTCGAAGGAAAGAAATACTAAAGTGTGGAAAGTCAACATACGGTACCTTGCATTTCTGACATGTGGCAGCATGAACAATGTAAAAAGAAGCAGCTGAACATGCAACAACAATTTGCAAACTATAATTTTCCAATGGTGTCTGCAGGTTTTACATCAGGGAATTTGAATAAGATTTTCAGATCAAAGAGGCCAATTGCTTTCATACTGTCTACTGTCTCAGGCAATAAACCACACTCCAGTCCATTTAATGAAGGCAAAATTCAAGCATGTCTACAGTGTGTTTTACCTAAACATCAATTTGCTCTCATGGAATCAAGAAATGTATTGGATAACGCTAAACTCCAGGTAGATTAGCCTCCATGCTTACAGTAAAGTGTATTGAGTAGACTTTCAGGAAATTATCCTGCAAATGAAGCAAGTCTTCAGTCTCTTGTGAATAAAGATGCAAATGTAAATGGCATTGACATTACAAGTGTTACATGTGTAATTGCTCCTGACTGTCTATCTTCATACTGAGCCTGCAGATAGAATTTTTTGATATTGCTGTAAAGGTTGAAAGTGAAGACCAGGATGAAAAGCATGATCCTATTGTAACAAACACACTAAAAATGTGAAAACAGTGATAAAATGCAAATCACACGAGAGACTCTGCAATGATATTTGCTTCACTTTATTCACTATCACCATATATATTGCAAATGTTTCTGTTTAATGTGTTATGGAGCTGATTTAAAAACATGGAGCTTTGTATTGTAATGTTCAAACAAATATTCAGTATTTCATTTATGCTGTTAGTACATTTAGTTAAATACGAAGTGTTAGTGCTGCATGTGCAGCATTATTTAAACTGCTTTAATGAACCAATTTTTTCAATGTAATGTTGCAAAACATAACCTTGTACTAAACAAAAACAGAAAATGCTGGAAAATCTCAGTAGGTCTGATAGCATCTACAGGGAGAAAATGGAACCAGCATTTCGAGCCTAGGTGTAAATTTGTCACAGCTCTGGGAAGGGTCATACAGACTGGCAACATTGGCTTGATTTTGTCCCCACGGATGCTGTCAGACCTGCAGAGATCTTCCAGCATTTTCTGTTCTTGTTTCAGATTCCAGCATCCACTGCATTTTGCTTCTTACCTTGTAGTAAGAACATAAGAAATAGGAGGAGGAGTAGCCCATCTAGCCCTTTGAGCCTGCCCTGCCATTCAACAAGATCATGGCTGATCTGAAGTGGATCAGTTCCACTTTCCCGCTTTCTCCCTATAACCCTTAATTCCCTTGTCTGTCAGAAATCTATCTACCCGTGACTTAAATAAATTCAATGAGGTAGCCTCCACCACTTCAATGGGCAGAGAATTCCAGAGATTCACCACCCATTGAGTGAAGAAGTTCCTCCTCAACTCTGTTCTAAACTGCCCCACCCTTATTTTGAGGCTGTGCCCTCTAGTTCTGCTATTCTTTCTAAGCGGGAAGTATCTCTCTACCTCTACCCTATTTACCGCTTCATTATCTTGTAAGTCTCTATAAGATCCCCCCCCTCAGCCTTCTTAACTCTAATGAGTACAGACCCAGTCTATTCAATCTCTCTTCATAAACTAACCCCCTCATCTCCGGTATCAGCGTAGCGAACCTTCTTTGCACTCCCTCCAAGGCCAATATATCCTTTCTCAGATGTGGGGACCAAAACTGCACACAGTACTCCAGTTGCGGCCTCACCAGTGTCATGTACAGTTGCAGCAAGACCTCCCTGCTTTTATATTCTATCCCCCTCGCTACAAAGGCCAACATTCCATTTGCCTTGATCACTTAGTAAGTATGCTATTGAAGAAATACAAGAAGGAAAGAGTTCCTAATGGTCTCTACTTTGAAGTCTTTGAGGGAAGATTCAGTTGAAAGTTTTGATATGTCAGGAAAACAACATATTGGTATCTGTTTCCTCCTTCTCAACTTCATTGCACCAAAATTTCGAGTTCAGCATATTAGTTAATGAAAACATGAAATTTGACCTTTAGTGATACAGACATTATAACCTTCATTCGTAATCTGTTCACGTAGTTTTAAAGAAGGTTAAAAATCTGACGTCTTCATCTTGTCTTGTAGATGCTGCAGTGTCTGAAGCTGGGAGCTCTTTCTCGTACAACTGCAAGTACTCAAATGAATGTTCAGAGTTCTCGCTCTCATGCCATTTTTACAATACATTTATGTCAAGTGCGTGTCTGCATAAAAAATGATAATGTAAGTTTCTAATCTTTATGACATTGAGAATAACGGCAATAGTAATCCAAATTATTGTGATTGAAGAGCATTTTAAACCCTTTAGTTTAGGTCAATTGGAAATTGCATTTTTTTTTAAAATTTGATTTGAATTTGTGTGATTTTAATGTATTCCTCTATCAGTTTAACTAATTTTCTTTCTCATCTCACCAAGATTTCTATTGTTGGAGTAGTTTGTTTTTTTTCTTGTTCAGATGGTATTTGTGTTTTTCTTGCAAGGTGCATTTCACTTGAATTTTTGGGACTGACAAATAAGCACCTGGTTATTACCTTGTCCAGTATTCAGTGCATTAAAACCTGAAATTGATTCACTGCCCATTAACTGTATCACTTTAATTTTTGAAGAATTACAACGATTATATTGTCAAGTAATCGTCACTTGTCTAAGGGCCTTAATTACACATGATTAATGATTTATTGTCTAATTCAAGAAAAACAAGTATTTACATTTAATATTGTTTGGATAAATGTGTATACTTCATTGCTAAATATGCATGAATTAAAATGAAATGTGCATGGAGCCATTCAAAAGTTTACTTAATTGTTTTGAAAGTGATCTGATTGATCTTTGGAGCATGTTTTATAGGTAAATTTTGATATGGTCATTGTTATTTCAGGAAAATGTCTCAATTCCTACAACTTGCTGTTTTTAAGATGACATTGGGGGAAATGTAAATGCTGCAAATATAAAGAAAACTGCTGTAAATACACAGTTCAGTTCACTGTAAAGTGAAAAGACAACCCATATATTGCTGAAACATTGCAGTAATGGTTTCGCTTGTATTTGTGTGGAATTTTATCACCAGTTGACGCTTGTTCGTTATCTGGAACTAAAATTGTTAAATTTTGTTTTTAATGCAGGGTGAAGTCTTGGACAATAAAATAATTAGTGAATCAACAGAAATGGATGAGTTTGAAACCCTCACGGCCAAGTTCCATTTTGTTGACCTTGCAGGATCAGAAAGGCTAAAGCGCACAGGAGCAACTGGCGAGAGAGCGAAAGAAGGAATTTCGATTAACTGTGGTCTAGTGAGTACATGTTGAATAGTACTTTGTAGCAGTAAGGATTTTTGTGCAAGTTCAGCAAGATGATGTGTCCTTCCTACATAGCTTAAATTTTCTGCAGTAAATGCACTGGACTGTTGTAGGATAATGGATGTCCTGTGTGAAAGTATGTTGATCACTTGACATTTGTTGTATACTTTCAAAAAATGTCCACATTGTTTCAAAAAACAAATTTTAAACTCTTCCAAAGGATTGTGGAAAAATCCCAAAATATGTTGATAGCTGTAAATCTGCATTTTGTGAAGGGGGATGTGTGCATAATTTTTTCTGTGCCCCTTCTGTAATGATATATTGCTTTTAATTTCTTCAAAGTGCTACATATAGTAATTTTTGCAGAACCTTTTAACACAATGAACAAAATTGCTTCACAGGAGCTTTATAAAACAAAGTGCGACACCAAACCACATGAGATATTTGGTCAGCTGATCAGAGGTAGGTTTTGAGGAGGCAAGTAACAGGGGTTGTGAGCTGTAGGGAGGGTATTTCAGAGATTGAGGCCTATCAACTGAAAGTAAACTATCAGTGTGGGGCAAATATTGATTTGGTGATTCTCAAGACCAGAGTGAGAAGAGTGCAAATATATCTCGGGCTGTGGAGTTGGAGGACATTGCAGAGATTCGGGACAAGGCCATGGAAGGATTTGAAAATGAGAATTTTAAAAACATTGCTTGGTTGTAGGCCAGAAAGATAGGAGCAGTAGGGGAATAGAATTTGCTGTGATTTAAGATGGGATGACTCCAAGTTTATGAAGGTTAGAGTGAGGAAGACAAGCCAGGAGTGTGCTCCAATTGTAGAGTTTAGAGGTAATGAAGGCATGAATGAGGATTTCAGCAGCAGATAAGCTGAGATTGGCAAAATCAACCAATTTGTTACCAGGAATAGGTGGTCTTGGTGATGGCACTAATTTAAGTCCTGCCTGGGAGATGCACGGAGTCAGTAGTTTGGGAATATAATTTGGAGTGGGGATTGAATTCAATAGCTTCAGTCTTCAATATTTAATTAGAGGAAATTTCTGCTGGCCTTGCAGTGAATTTCACATGAACAGGCCAATTTGGCAACAGCGGATGGATTGAGAGAAGTGGTGGTGAGGTAGAGGTGGGTTTTTTCATCAGACATGTGAAAACTAACACTGCTTTTTGGTAACGTTGCCTAGAGGCAGCACATAGATGGGAAACTTGCAGTAGCCAAGGCTTGCTCCAGTGCATCAATGTGTTACGTTTTGAAATAATTAAGCCTTTGAAGGCAAGCGTCATGTTCAATTTTTGCACAGTAAGGTCCCATTAGACATCATTGAAAAGAATAAATCAATATGGTGTTGGTTGAGGGTGGAATGCTGGCCAGGACACTTGAAGAATACAACTATTCTTCCAAAGAAGAGCCACAGGATCTGTTGCATCCATCTGAACAGGTGGATACCAGCTTTAGAAAAGTATTCCCTTCTCTGTCGTCCGAGATTGTGCTCAAATCCTGTATTCGGGATTGAAGTTAAAAGTGCAGCAACTAAAATTGACATTGTTTAAAGTGCTCAGTTTAATTACATTTTAGAATTGTCATCAGATTCCTAAAAGTTGTGATTGTTTTCAAGGGAATAGCATCCTCTAGTGGCATCTCATGAAGTCTACATGTTGAACGGGTCAGGAAAGTGGGTGTGTGTGGTAATGGCAGATATTCTGTAGCATTGCCTGGTGTTTTTGAAATTACACAGCATTATTACTGTGAAATACTACAGGAGGTGAACTGTAATGCAGGAGTATGACACCATTTATCATTTTAAAATAGCTTATTCTCTGACTTGCTTTGACTTGTGGTAAATCTAATCACCAAAGATGCAATAAGCTTTTTCATATAGAAGATAGCACTGAGGATTGGGTTGGGAGGGATCAGTGTCCTCTAAGGAGGAAACAATAGGTTTGGAATATAGTGCAGAACAATAGGAATGGCAAGGAAGTGGGATTAATTATATGGAAATGAGAAATTGTCCAAGAACTGATCAGTGGAATTGCAACAAGATGTGTTGCATGATAATAAATCCAGGTGATTAAACAAATAAGCGGCAAGTCAAAGCAAGTAAAATGCCAGTAAATACACAAAGGAGCAGATGGCCTGAAATTTACGGAGATGGAGTGTTCAAGTTTTGCAGAAGACCAGTGCACTCTGTGACCACACGCTCATGCACCTTAGAAGGAACATTACCTCAATCCTGCCTACCCAGTTCTCTTGCGTCCTCTGACCTAGTTCTCTATGTCCCCTTTCTCAATGCAGACCCAGTTTAATGCTGATTGCCTTTTTTTTTTAAGCCATTCTGGATCCTCTGGCCATGCTTCAGATTTGTATCATTCACGTATCAGAGTATCATAGAACCCTACAGTGCAGAAGGAGGCCCTTTGGCCCGTCAAACCTGCACCGACCACAATCCCACCCAGGCCCTACCCCCATATCCTTACACATTTTACCTGCTAATCCCTCTAACCAATGCATCTCAGGACACTAAGGAGCAATTTTAGCAAGGCCAATCAACCTAACCCGCACATCTTTGGACTGTGGGAGGAAACTGGAGCACCCGGAGGAAACCCATGCAGACACGAGGAGAATGTGCAAACTCCACACAGACAGTGACCCGAGCCAGGAATCAAACCCAGGTCCCTGGAGCTGTGAAGCAACAGTGCTAACCACTGTGCTACCGTGCGTGTTTGCACTTGGCTGATTTATTTTACTTTCTTAAGCAGAGGTGGTACATTACTTTTTTTTTGCATAACTTCTGGTGCTAGTAGGTTAAGGAGCTCAGAAGATTACAGAGCATTTAAGTAAAAAAATTGATTTCCAGCTCCGTGTTTAGGCACAAACTTTGGGGTTACACTTGGGAGGCAGCGGGGTGGGAATAGTGTGCGCAAAACAAATAAAGCTGATGAGTATGAGAGGTGTACTAGGAGCAGGGATGGCAGGGACTGAGAGATTGAGGAGAGGGGTGAAGGCAATGAATCTGATAATGGATTGAGAGCGAAATGGATGATAAACTGGCAGTTTATCGTGCAGCAGTGAAGGAGTTGCAAATGTAAGTCGACAAGTTACTGCTGTTATTTTAACTAGTCTTGATAAGGATGGGTTGCAGTGGTGGGAATGGAACTTAGCAAAAGAATCAAGATCGATGGTGAAGAAGTGATTTGAAGATGGGAAATAAGCCAGAGGCCTGCAAGCCAAGTTTTCGCTTCATTTAGCGCAGGAGAAAACAACCTGTGTCCTTGGCAGCTTCACCCCAGCTTTACCAGTGAAAAGTATATCAGACAAAACACTGCAGGGACAGAAGTGGAAATTTGAAACAATGAGCAGGGGAGGTGAGACACAAACATGAAACAAAAAGACTGTGCAATCTGATTTGCTCACCACAGGACATCCAATAGTGTCTCGGATAATATACTGCTCAACAACATCTGATTCTTAGTTCAGTTCAAAAGCTTTGACAGACTGTTCATACCACTTGAGACCTTAACACCTGGCAACCTTTTAATTATCTGACAACTTCATTATTGTTTATACTCTGTCACCATATAGGAGATGGATTCCTGTAATTTGGACCACTGAAATGTTTATGGCCAATGAGCAACAATAGGTTGTGAAGAACATCCACTCTGCATTTGTCTTCTATGGCACAGTCACATTTATCACTTTATTCATTCACAGGATGTAGGCATTCTAGCCAGGCCATAATTTGTTGCTCATCCAGTGGCACCGTAGTTAGCACTGTTGTCTCACTGCTAATCACTGGGTTCAATTCCTGGCTTAGGTCACTGTCTATGTGGAGCCTGCATGTTTTCCCCATGTCTGTATGGGTTTCCTCTGGGTCCTCTGGTTTCCTCCCATAGTCTGAAAGATGTGCTGGTTAGGTGCATTGGCCATGCTAAATTCTCCCTCGGTGTAACTGAACAGGTGCTGGAATGTGGCGACTAGGGGATTTTCATAGTAACTTGATTGCAGTGTTAATGTAAGCTTACTTGTGACACTAATAAATCAGCTTAAACTTAATTGCCTTTGAGGTGGTGGTGAGCCACTTCCTTGAACTGCTACTGGTTATGCCCACAGTATTTTTTGAAAGGATTATGTTTAAATACATTTACATACCAAAAAATGGAGTCCACTCCACTCCATTTCAAAAGATTGGCGCTGTTAACCATTGTAATCTGCCTCCAGTCCGTAAGAAAACGGGCTTCTTGGCTCAACTTGATTCAAGAAGGGATCCAAAGTGTACCTGTCTTCTGCAACACCCCCATCCCATCTCCACAGTTCTTTTCAGGCCACGTGGAAACTGTAATGAGAAAGTTAGAAAATAATCTGGGGTTTTTCTTTGCAGTATTTGCTCTGATACTGGGTTAACTCCCTGACTCTCATTTAAGTAGTGCAATGGGATTCGCCTCATTCCACCCATTTAAACAGATAAGACTAAGTTGGCACCTCTGACTGTGGAACAGTTCCTCAGTACTGTATCAACCTACATTTTGCACCCATGTATATAGTAGGGTTTGAAATCAGCACCTTTCTGATTGAAGTGTCATTGCTAAGACTAGATTAAGCTCACCAATTGTATTTATAACTGCTTGTATGCTTTCAGCTTGCAATTCCCTTCTCTGACCCTATTTGTTGTTTTTGTTCTTAGTAAACAAGTATATAGCGCAAATCTGGCTTATATCTACTCCAAAAGTAGATCACATTGTCATAAGTAAGAATATTCAAAGTAAACATAATGGTAAATTATTGGATTTGGCAGTTTAAATTAAAATCTTAATTTTATTTAAAATTTTGCTTTCTAGCTGGCACTTGGAAATGTCATCAGTGCACTTGGGGATAAAAGTAAGCGAGTCACTCATGTACCTTATCGAGACTCAAAATTAACACGATTGCTGCAGGATTCCTTGGGAGGCAATAGGTAAGTACCCTGAATTATTATCAAATTGATAGAATTTTCTGCTGAGAGTCTTTTTTCACAATGGAAGTTTTTGAATGCAGATTTATACTGTTGGGTACTTAATTTATAAGATGAGGGTAGAATATTTGTTGAAATTGAAGTGCTAGAAAACACAATACTTGTTTATTTTGAGTACCAAGTTTCAGTTGCTTCCACAATACTTCAGAGTGTTGCAATCAAGAGTGATGATGATTGGGCCACTGTCTGAATGTTTTGCTTTTAATAAAAGCATTCTTTAAGTTCTGTAATCAAATTCTCCAGCAAGTAGATACACAACCATAGCTGGGGTTTCATCTTTTTAAAAAATAATCTTCAGTGCAGATTTCATATTAAGCAGATATCATCCAGGGAACAGGGATTTTGAACTTATGATGAGGAATCTTTAGTATTGCAACAAAAGCATCAGAGACTCAGCTTACCAGACATTTATTTGTTCAGTCCTGGATTATGCAAGTTGTGTGCTGGATCTTAAAACGGTGAGAGAGAAGATGACATGCTGCATGATTCTATGTCAGACAGTGTGGGACATGCACCAGTGTCACATATTTGATCAAAGATTTGGAATAGGAATCACTACAGCATTTGAGGGAGAAAAGTTATCATATTCTTTAAGATATTAATAAGAATTGGAAGGGGGGTGTGGGTGGTGTGAGTTCTTTGTGGAATCTCACCTGGGTTCATAGCTGTACTCCGGACAAACAGGAATGAGTGACTTGATACCAAGCAATGTAGGAAAACAATGTCTTTGTTCCATGTGTATGAAAGACAACTTGACTTGCATACTATACGTCAGTGACTCCTTTGACTGCACTTCCTCTTGAGGTCTCGAGTGGCTGACTAATTCACTGCAAATGCAGCAACAAATCCTGGAAGTGTGACCTTTTAAGCCAAAAATCTAACTCCGTTCCAGTTTTTTTGAGGCTTTGTGTGATTTCCTCAAAATAAGGGTCTGGCAAACATGAGTCCTTATCAATCTCACAGACACTGCAAGGCTTCGTAGACTTTGCAATATTAAAGTTTTTAATGCATCTTTTGATGGTACCTCCCATCCATCATCAGGTTCTATGTCGATCAATCAAATTCTATCTCCCTATTCCACACCATAATTGATCAGCTCGCATGTAAGGCTATTCATTGTCCTGGCTTGTTGTTAAAGGGTCATCAAATGCAGTTGAAAAAAAACTTCTGAAACAAAATTCAACTTTCATTTTAATCAGGAAAACATAGGTGTAGACCAAATACCAGCTATGAATAGCAAGTATGAAAAATGAGATCTTGATTAAGAACCTCTACATTTAACCATATCACTACTGATTTGATTGAAGTTTATTTATTAGTGTCACCAGTAGGCTTACATTAACACTGCAATTAAGTTACTGTGAAAATCCCCTAGTTGCCACACTCCAGTGCCTGTTCATAGAACATTTCAGTACAGTACAGGCCCTTCAGCCCTCAATGTTGTGTCGACCTGTGAAACCAAGCTAAAGCCCATCTAACCTATGCTATTCCAATATCATCCACATGTTTATCCAGTGATGATTTAAATGTGCTTAATGTTGGCAAGTCCACTGCTGTTGCAGGCAAGGCATTCCATGCCCTTACTACTCTGAGTAAAGAACCTACCTCTGACATCTGTCCTATATATATCACCCCTCAATTTAAAGCTATGTCCCCTCGTGCTAGCCATCACCATCCGAGGAAAAAGGCTCTCACTGTCCACCCTATTTAATCCTCTGATCGTCTTGTATGCCTCTATTAAGTCACCTCTTAACCTTCTTTCTAATGAAAACGGTTTCAAGTCCTTCAGCCTTTCCTCATATGACCTTCCCACCATACCAGGCAGCATCCTGATAAATCTCCTCTGCACCCTTTCCGATGCTTCCACATCCTCCCTATAATGTGGCGACCAGAATTGTACACAATACTCCAAGTGTGGCCACACCAGAGTTTTGTATAGCTGCAACATGACCTCATGGCTACAAAACTCAATCTCTCTACCAGTGAAAGCTAATACACCATATGCCTTCTTAACAATCCTATCAACCTGAGTGCCAACTTTCAGGGATCTATGCATATGGACACCGAGATCTCTTTACTCATCCACACTACCAAGTATCTTACCATTAGCCCAGTACTCTCTATTTCCTGTTACTCCTTCCAAAGTGAATCACTTTTCCACATTAAACTCTATTTGCCACCTCTCAGCCCAGCTCTGCAGCTTATTTATGCCCCACTGAAGCCTGCAACATCCTTCCGCACTGTCCACAACTCCTCCGACTTTAGTGTCATCCGCAAATTTACTAATTCAAGCTTCTACGCCCTCACCCAGGTCATTTATAAAAATGACAAACAGCAGTGGCCCCAAAACACATCCTTGCAGTACACCACTAATAACTGAACTCAAGGATGAACGTTTCCCATCAACCATCTCTTGCTGTCTTTTTGCAGCTATTCTTGCACAATTTTTGATCCAAACCGCTAAATAACCCTCAATCCTATGCCTCCATATTATATGCAAACGTCAACCTTATCAGATGCTTTACTGAAACCCATATACACCATATCAACTGTTTTACCCTCATCCACCTCTTTGGTCACCTTCTCAAAGAACTCAGTAAGGTTTGTGAGGCATGACCTGCCCTTCACAAAACCGTGTTGACTATCCCTAATCAAATTATTCCTTTCTAGATGATTATAAATCCTATCTCTTATCCTTTCCAAAACTTTGCCCACAACTGAAGTAAGGCTCACTGGTTTATATTACCTGGATTGTCTCTACTCCCCTTCTTGAACAAGGGACCAACATTTGCTATCCTCCAGCCTTCTGACACTATTCCTGGAGACAATGACAGCATAAAGATCAAAGCCAAAGGCTCTGTAATCTCTTCCCTAGCTTCCCAGAGAATCCTAGGATAAATTCCATTTGGTCCAGGGGACTTATCTATTTTCTCAATTTCCAGAATTGCTAACATCTCCTTTTAGTCTAATAACCTGTATCTCAGTATTCTCCTCGACAACAATGTCTTTTTCCTGTGTGAATACTGACGAAAAATATTCATTTAGCGCTTCTCCTATCTCAGTGGACTCCACACAACTTCCCACTGCTGTCCTTGACTGGCCCTAATCTTACCCTAGTCATTCTTTTATTCCTGACATACCAAAAGAAAGCTTGAGAATTTTCCTTGATCTTACCTGCTAAAGACGACTTATGTCCCTTCCTAGCTCTTCTTACCTCTCTCTCTCTTTACACCCTTCCTGGCTAACTTGTAACTCTCAAGCGCCTTAACTGAGCCTTCACGTCTCATCTTTACATCAGCCTCCTTCTTCCTCTTCACAAGAGATTTGACTTCTTTAGTAAACCACGGTTCCCTTGCTCAACCACTTCCTCCCTGCGTGACAGGTACATACTTATCAAGGACACGCAGTAGCTGTTCCTTGAACAAGCTCCACATTTCAACTATGCCCATCCCCTGCAGCTTCCTTCCATAAGAACATAAGAAATAGGGGCAGGAGTAGGCCATCTAGCCCTTTGAGCCTGCCCCGCCATTCAATAAGATCATGGCTGATCTGAAGTGGATCAGTGCCACTTTCCCACTTTCTCCCCATAACCCTTAATTCCCTTGCCTACCAAAAACCTATCTATCCGCGTCTTAAATATATTCAACGGGCAGAGAATTCCAGAGATTCACCACCCTTTTTGAGTGAAGAAGTTCCTCCTCAACTCTGTTCTAAACTGCCCCTCCCTTTATCTTGAGGCTGTGCCCTCTAGTCCCGCTGTCCTTTCTGAGCGGGAAGAACCTCTCTACCTCTACCCTATCTATCCCTTTCATCATCTTATACGTCTCAATAAGATCCCCCCTCATCCTTCTAAATTCTAACAAGTACAAGCCCAGTCTATTCAGCCTCTCTTCATAGCTCAACCCCCTCAACTCCGGTATCAGCCTAGTGAACCTCCTCTGCACTCCCTCCAAGGCTAAAATATCCTTGCGCAAGTGCGGCGACCAAAACCACACACAGTACTCCAGCTGCGGCCTCACCAGTGCCCTGTACAGTTGCAGCAAGACCTCCCTACTCTTATATTCAATCCCCCTTACTATGAAGGCCAGCATCCCATTTGCCTTCCTGCCACCTGCTGCACCTGTAGGCTGGGTTTTTCCACATCGTATGCATCCTAAATCTCGCCAAATCGCATCATAATTTCCTTTCTCCCAGCTATAACTCTTGTCCTGCTGTATATATCTATCCCTTTCCATCGCTAAAGTAAACATAACCAAATTGTGGTCACTATCAGCAAAGTGTTCACCTACCTCTAAATTTAACATCTGGTTTGGTTCATTACCCAGTACCAAATCCAATGTGGCCTTGCTTCTTGTTGGCCTATCTACATGCTGTGTCAGGAAACCCTCCTGCACACACTGGACAAAAACTGACCCATCTAAAGTACTCAAATTATAGCATTTCCAGTCAATATTTGTAAAGTTAAAGTCCCCTGTAACAAGTACCCTGTTACTTTGTCTCCTATCCAGAATCATCTTTGCAATCCTTTCCTCTACATCTCTGGACCTTTTCAGAGGCTTATAGAAAACTCCCTGTTTCTAACCTCATCAAATGTCCTTTCTGCCACTGTAATACTGTCCTTGACTAACAATGCCACACCTCCCCCTCTTTTACCACCTTCCCTGTTCTTACTGAAACATCTAAACCCTGGAACATGCAACAACCATTCCTGCCCCTGCTGTATCCATGTCTCTGAAATGGCCACAACATTGAAATCCCAGGTAACAACCCATACTGCAAGTTCACCCACCTTATTCCGGATGTTCCTGGTGTTGAAGTAGACATATTTCAAACCACTTTGCTGCCTGCTGGTACACTCCTGCAACCTTGAAGCTTTATTCATGACCTCACTACTTTCAATCTCCTGCCCACTGAAGCTACAGTTCAGATTCCTATCCCCTTGCTGAATTAGTTTAAACCCTCTCAAAGAGCATTCGCAAATCCATGCCACCCCAGGATATTGGTACCCCTCTGGTTCAGATATAGACCATTCCGTTTGTAGAGGTCCCACCTATCCCAGAGTGAGCCCCAATCATCTAGGTATCTGGATTCCTCCCTCCTGCACCATCCCTGTAGCCACGTGTTCAACTGCTCTCTCTCCCTATTCCTTGCCTCACTAGCACGTGGTACGGGTAACAAACCAGAGATGATAACTCTGTTTGTTCTAGCTCTACGCTTCCCCCAACAGTATCCAAAACAGTATACTTGTTATCCAGAGGAACGTCTACAGGGGATTGCTGCACTGACTGCTTTTACCCCTTCTAACATCACCCAAGTATCTTCATTTCTAGGAGTAACTATCTCCCTGTAGCTTTTATTTATAACTGTCTCTGCCTCCCAAATGATCCTGAGTTCATCCAGTTCCAGCTCCAGATCCCTAACGTGGCCTTCAAGGAGCTGGAATTGGGTGCACTTCCTGCAGTTGGGACACTAATGGTGTCCCTTGCTTCAAACATCCCACAGGAGGAACATTACACTGCCATCCCTACTAACTTCCCTTACTAAGAAACGAAAGAGAAAAGAAGGAAAGAAAGAGAAAAGCTTATCTGCTCTCTCACTGAGTCTTTTTTTAAGGTTAGGGGGGAGGGAGGGTGGGAGACATGGGTTTCCTCGCAGTTCAAATTTATTGGGCAAAACAAAAACCTTCCCAAGTCTCTCCACAGCCTACTTCTGGTTCCCTGCTGCTCCGAAAAAAGTAAGTTAAAAATTAAACACTGAGGGAGAATTTGGCATGGCCAGTGCACCTAACGAGCACGTCTTTCGGACTGTGGGAGGCAGCCAGAGCACCAGGAGAAAACCCATGCAGGTGCTGAGAGAATGTGCAGACTCTGCAGACAGTAACCTTAGCCAGAAATCAAACCTGGATCCCTGGTGTTGAGGCAGCAGTGCTAACCATTGTGCTGCCCCTTATTTAATAATTTAATCAAAGTACAGTTACCCTTACTTCCTAAAACTTTTTAAAAACTAGCTTTAAATATTAATTGCAGACTTATAATGGAAGTAAAATGCCAAAATACAAAATTGCAAAAAATAAAGACTGTAGGCCTCAAGCCTACTGCATTGTCAAAAAGCAAGTATCGACTACCCTCTGACAGTGATGAAACATGAGCGAGCCATTTGCACGTTGTGAAAAAGGATTTGATTACAAGACACCAAAGATGATCCCACGAGTAAACAGCCAGAGGAAATAGGCACAGTCCCAGACTTCAAATAACTAAGTTATTTTCATTTATCTGCTTTTCATTATCAGAGCTGCTATATTAGCAGGTCATGTTTTCAAAGTACAAATATTGGTCTGTGATGCTGACCCAACCTAACCAGAAGCTCAAACTCTCACTATAATTAGCTAAATGCTGATTATTTGTACAAATATTTATGTATTCACACATTGTGAATTTTAACATCTTGGAAGGAGGTTGTAAAACTCAGTTTTTAAGTCCTATCCAGGAATGGGAGGCCACTTTTCCCCAATTATGCTGGTATTGGGGACGATAGGATCATTCTGCAGCTCTCTCCGCTGTTGCTCCATTACATAGATTTTGAATGTTAAACCTGCCTATTCATTGGTATGCTTCAGCAAAACAAATGGTTGCAGATTTATCATGAGACATTAAGGTTAAATTTTGAAAATATTTGTAATTTAGGAAGGGACATGCTTTTCCTAGTTTTGAACTGGTTTTTAGGAAGCACACAAGCTCGATTGTTGACATGGTGTCCTTCGAAGTAAGGAATTGTTGACCAGTTAGTCATATGGCACAGTTGTGTGACATACTACTGATAATCTGAACAGAATGAAGGTCATAGGGTGGGTTTTAGATGTTATTGGTGAAGTTGTATGTCCTTTTTCTTGCGGTGTCAAACGCAATAAATAAGATTTAAGCATTATACGTGTTTCAGTGGGATTGTCAGAAGGCATGTGATAAAAATCAGGATGAGAGTTTTTAAAAATTTGTTAATTTATAAAGTACTGAACTATGAAAGTGATTGCACAATTTGAACATTTGTGGAAGAGTTAAGGGACACTGCCAAATAAGTACAAAGGCATGGCGTAGGCCAACATAAAAGGAAGCCTATGAGTGGAGAAGCCAGTTGCCATTTTCAGCCCAGAAAAATTAACAATGTTTAGAGAAGCCTTATCTAATTGATTCGCAAAGAAATATAAGTTCTACAGCCTTAACCAAGGCAAGCAGTTTGATAATGGTACTCTGCTAGTGAACCAAGATGTACATCAAAGCGCAGTGTACCACAATATGAAAATGGAGATGTGACATGTCGGATGGAATTTTATGGGAGTGATTCTAAGTGTACATCTAGCTTGAAAATGGAAGTGTCCCTAATCCATTTTCTGGGCTCATTTTCACGCCCAACCATATGTGCTTAGTTAGTGGAAAAATGGTTTAGAAGGTTTCTAGCTTCTGCAGGCAGTGGGCTGGGCTTAATTTGCTAGCCAGCCTGCAGAAGAAGCTACAGCTTGTGTAGACCTCTGATTCTGCATATGCTCAATAGCAACTGCAGAGGCCTGTCAGACAGAGCAAGCTGTCAGGCCCCTGTGACGACAGGCAGCCTCAATCAGTCAAGAAATATGGTGTGATCCTGATTTGCTCAGTCTCGTATGATTTTACTGGCTCACTTTGCCCAGTGGGGAGAGGTAGTAAAATTTCTGTCCATAATGTGGAAGATCTCAATTGGCTCCAGTTTTCAGGATACACATAGATATTTTAGATATGTCTCCTCCATCAACAAATTTATTGAATATAGTAATCAGACATGCAGGCAGAAGGACATTATCAAGTTAAAAGGAATTTGGGCCAATCTTGGAGTGGTAAGTGCATCCATTCCCTGTGCTTTAACAGTATTGTTCGGAAACGCAGTGACAGTGAAGATGAACAAAATTATAAACTCATTATAAAAGCAAAATAAACAAGGATGCGTTAAAAATATATCTATGTTGTCGGGGGGGGGGGAGAAGCAAATTTTTGAGAACTACACTGTCACATCTCCTATTAGGGAATCAGCATATGGCACAATATTGCAGTCAGTGGAACTCTAGTAAAAACAGAAAATGATGGGGATACTCAGGCCTGGCACTAGCTGAGGAATGAAATGGTTACTGTTTTAGATTGACATTTCATCATAACTAGATAAGCCTCTTTTTGCTCCTAGGTGGTGGTAATGTTGACGTCACTACTGACTACTAGAGCTAGAAGTCAAACTAGCCTAGAACTTTCTCCGGTCAGTAATTCTCCAGTATAGTCATGATGTTCAGGCCGTTACTTGAACTGTGCTGTCAACAAATTATCACCTTAAATTTGAGGGCGCAGTGTAAAAAATTCCCTACCTTCCAGTAATGGCATATTTTGCTAAAGTTGAAAATGCCAAGCAGACTCTATGCATAATGCTTAAGATAAGGCACATCACAATCATTAACCTCATCTTGCCTTGCTAAATTAAATGCTAACATTTCTCTCTCTAAGAGATGAATGAGTAGGAACAAGAAGGGAAGAGCCTAATTGAAACACCAGGCAAGCTGACTGTCTGAGATATGAAACACACGGGCAACATACCCCTACATCTGCTAAATCAACAAATAAGAGTACCGGATGTCGTGGATACTCTTCAGCTGAGAAATGGATGTTCAAAATTGGCGCTAATGGGGCAATCCATTCATAATGAATTCATTTGAATTGCCCAAAAATAATAAAAGGCAATAGGGAAAATTATTAATGGGAAAAGCATATTGTCTGTTGTAAGCCAGAAACTCAATTGGCTTTCTCATTTTAAAACTACTTTTGTTTGTGATGGAAAAGTGCCTCTTGACAGTCTAGCTGTAGTCAAGATTTGGTTTGTTATGGAAGTTCTGTCAAACAATCATTTATAATTTTACAGTTGTGTAGTCTTCCAAACCAATGTCTTAATATTCTGTGATACAATACACTAGTAGGTAAGTGCATAACTGTTGTAAAGTTAAGAATGTATTTGAGAGTTAATCACTACTTTTTTGATCAACTGACCTGTGTATGACGGAATAAAAAAAGTGTTGAAATATCATGCTTAAATTATAACATAGCTTACAAGTTATAACAGGTTCTTGTCAAGTGGGTAACTGAACTGATGATTTAGGTGTTTTTAAAAGGGACCGCTGACTTGTTTGAATAATGAATCTCTGGTTTTCTTTACAGTCAAACAGTTATGATAGCTTGCGTCAGTCCGTCAGATCGTGATTTCATGGAAACTTTGAACACCCTGAAATATGCAAACCGTGCACGGAACATCAAAAATAAGGTGATGGTCAACCAGGACAGAGCAAGTCAACAAATCAATGTGCTCCGAGGTGAAATAGCACGTTTGCAGATGGAACTTACAGAATACAAAACGGTGAGCTATTTTGAAAATTGGAAGGAAATTTGCCAGTTTTTTGTTTTTCTCCAATCTGCACAAGAATGGCGATGACCTTTGCCCCAGTGTTTTGCAGAAGCAACGTAAGGAGATAAACCAAGCCATCCCACTACAAAATGTACTGATCCTGTAAATGCCACAAACTTCAGGCATGCATTGTTGTGCCTCTTTTTCCCTCGAAGTATTCCTGCGTTTCAAAGCCATTTCAGATAGCTCAATTTATGAAGCACTTAAATACCTTTTTTAAAAAATTATTCTTTGGGATGTGCTGCTGCTGTCTAAAAAGCATTTTTGCTCTTGAAGATCCTTGTGTGCCTCATACAAAGACAAAAAATTAGGAGCAGAAGTAGGCCATGTAGCTTCCTTGTGCCTGCTGCTCCATTCAATAAGGTCATGGCTGATCTGATTTGTGGTCTCCACTCCACTTTCTAGTCTGGCCCCATAACTCTTGGCTCCCTTGATAATCAAGAATCTACCTAGCTCAGCTGTGGCCCACCCACCACAGCTCCTTGAGAAAGAAAATTCCACAGACTGACAATCCTCTGAAGAAAAAATTCTCCTTTTTCACAGTCATAAATGGGAGACTCATTTTTAAGCTATGTTCCCTAGTTCTAGGCCCCCACAAAAGGAAATATCTTAGCATTTACTCTGTAGTTCTCTCAGGATCTTGTATGTTTCAATATAATTACATCTAATTCTTCGAAATTCCAATGGGAAATTGAATTAACAGTAGGTAGGCCCAACCTGCACAACCTTTCCATATGAGATGACCTCTTTGAACATCTGCAATTAAGGTGTTCCCATAATGCTTATTAGATCAATTCATTCTAGGTCATGGACAACATGAGTTTAGGGGTGCTGCTGAAGAAGTCTCTCAAGATCATTCTTCAAGATCATTTTGCACTAGATCATTCACAGGTCAACCACGGCCAATGTATTTTATCACATGACTGCGGTAGGGCCTTGGAGACGTTTTGAGGGTTTTTTCCTGCAGTTTGATGCAACTGATTCGTTTGTTAGACCATTCCAGAAGCCAGGTAAGAGTCAACCATGTTGGTGAGGGACAGAAATTTTCCAGTATGTGAGGATAGCAGATTACCTTCCTTCAGGACATGAATAATCCACTTGGATTCTTGCACCAGTTTGTCAGCTTCAAGATCACTTCTGATTAGCAGCAGCTATTTCTAGATTTTTAAGGACTGAATTCAGATTCTCAAAGTACCAAAATAGGGTTTAAACTTGTATTCCCCGCATTACTAGTCCAACAATAGAATCAAGATGTGACTATACCCTTGCAACTTGGCACAAAGAATTTGCCACAGATTCTGCCAGTTGTTGCAGTGCAGTGTGTATAATATCTAAAAGCCTCTATTTAAAAATCAAGCTTTGGTAACTTATATTTACAAAGACTGCCTGATCCGAATTCCTGTGCTTCTGTGACCAAGGGAGATCAACTAAACTAGTCCTTGAACCAGTAGTTCCCTGGTCCTACACTTCCACTACATAGCTTTCATTCTACTCGTTATTCCCTCCTGAAACAACCAAAACCTCGAAGTAAAATGTAGTTCTGCTGATTTTGTACCAACAGAAGTGAATAACAGTGTTGAGATGTTGGCTTGCTCCAATTATCTGATGATCTCAGAGACAAGTATGTTGAACTACTCACTGCAAATGGCACTTTAAGAGCGATATTCTGACCTGTTGAGGTGAAGAAATCTTATTGACAGGGTTACTGCGTGGGAATGTTGATTTTCAGACCAAGTGGAACAGGGGCGTAAAGATGGAAAAGAGAATCTGATGTGAGTTTTGTTAAGTTTGACAAATGAGCTGAGAAAATCATTGTATTTTTTAGGGTAAGAGAATAATGGGAGATGATGGTGTGGAGAGTATCAACGATATGTTCCATGAAAACACTATGCTACAAACTGAAAATAATAATCTGCGAATGAGGATAAAAGCAATGCAAGAGACTATAGAATCACTGAGAGCAAGAATCACACAGCTGCTCAGTGATCAGGTCAACCAAGTTCTTGCCAAATCAGGTAACTTTTTAATTTTTTATGTTCCAAAATTATGGAATATTGTTCTGTTTATTCCTCTTGAGGGTCTTCTAATATGATTTTGATGTGGAAAATGGTGTTAAATCAGAATTAATAGTTATTTCTGCACATTCATGGGTGCAACAGCAAAGCACATCTTGCCCTTGCGCAGGCTGTGAAAGTGCTCAGTACACTGCAGAGATAACCAAACTGGTAACGCAATGAATACAAGCTTGGATAATTGACTTCAAACTGTAGTATATTGCAAAACCTCTTCTCATTGTGCACTTTTTTTGTGTGAAATGAGGCTGTCTACAAGGAGGAATGTAATGGAAAATGTGCTCTTCAGAATTCTATCATTTCAAGAGAAAGCCAGGAAATTGGAATGGTTGTGGGCTGATCTACATTTGAACCCACTTCCATGTGAATGAAGTTTGGCAATGGAGTTCTTTGACATTTCATCCAGTGCTAATTTTGATACGCCCAACAAAATCTACGCCTGCTGAGAGATAAAGCATAGTTTTCACTGTAGTCTTAGTATAGGTTTTGGAATAGGTAATCCTCACCTGCACCAAGATTGATTTGCTGTTTTGGGAACTCCAGAGTTGGAACACTTTTTGTTAGATGCCCGGCTGCATTTTGGCATCATGGAGTCATTCTGACACAACTCAATTAAAGCAGGTATCACTAATGTGTCCTAATAGATGTGCTTTTGAGAGAGGTTCTCGGGCCTTCATTTTGGATTACCATTGTTCTATTATGCTGCACTTGCAACAAGGAAAAATTTCAGAATTTCAACTCTCCGCCATTGAGCAAATCTGGGGTCAGCCTTGACCTTGAGTGGAATAGTATTGGGATTTGGCAGAGCTGGGGAGGAGTTTCTGGAATTTGACCTGTCTATACTGTGGAGATTTTGTAATTTGATAGTCTGGATCCTTTGATCTTGCCTCACTAGAGCGAAACCTGAGTTAAGGTAGAATTGTAGTAAAGAAGAAACGTTGCACAATTGAAGGTTCAATGCAATATTTGGCTGACTGATTGATAGATTCATGCTGATAGTCAACACTGGGGAGGAAGGTCAGACGATGGATCCATTTACAGAAAGGCTATTTCATGTCTAGTAGCAGTCATTTGTCACATTCTAAGCAATCGCTGAATATCATAGAATCTCTACAGTGTAGAAGGAAGCTATTTGGCCCATCAACTCTGCACCAATTTTCTAAGCATACCCAGGCCCACCCCCTGCCCTATCCTTATAATTCCACACATTTTACATGACTAACCCATCTAACCTACACATCTTGGGATTGTGGGACGACTGATGTAGAGATTCCGGCGTTGGACTGGGATAAACACAGTCAGAAGTGTCTCAACACCAGGTTAAAGTCCAACCAGTTTATTTGATAGTAATCCCACAAGCTTTCGGAAACAGTGTTCCTTCGTCAGGTGTGTGGAAAGTTCCGATCAGAGAAAAGCATATAAAGACGCAGAGTTTACAGAATACTGATTAGAGTGCGAATCTTTACAGTTAACCTGCTATTCAAGTCTTAAAGATGCAGACAATGTGAGTGGAGATAGTATTAGCATAGGTTAAAGAGATGTGTTTTGTCTCCAGACAGGACTTGGCTGATAGCCAAATTCCACACACTCGAGGATGGCCTCAACTGGGATCTGAGGTTCATGTCGAACTATCTGTAACCCCCATGACTTGCCTGGGCTTGTAAAATCTCACTTACTGTCCTGTCTGGAGACAATACACATCTCTTTAACCTATGCTAATGCTATCTCCACTCACGTTGTCTGCACCTTTAAGACTTGAATAGCAGGTTAGCTGCAAAGAGTTGCATTCTAATCAGTATTCTGTAAACTGTGTGTGCCTTTATATGCCTTTCTCTGATCAGAACCTTCAGCACACCTGACGAAGGAACGCCGCTTCCGAAAGCTTGTGGTATTACTATCAAATAAACTGGTTGGACTTAAACCTGGTGTTGAGAGACTTCTACTTGTGGGAGGAAACCAGAGTGCATGGAGGAAACCACGCAGACATAGGGAGAATGTGCCAACTCCACACAGTCATGCAACACTGGAATTGAACCTGGGTCCCTGACACAATTTTCTGCTTTGTAATTTTGTTTTGGATTCATGTAACTTCTCACTTGTCTTCACTGAAATCATAAAAATACATTTGTGCTTTTTAAAATTAGGCTAAAGTAATTCTGTTCTAATTACATTTCAGGAGATGGCAATGAAGAAATTAGTGCAATGATTCAGAAATATATCCAAGAAGTTGAAGATCTCCGGTAACTTTGGTTTTGTTTTAAGTCACGATCCATATGATTAAATGTTGAATCTCAATTTTTATTTCAAATGAAGGATAAAAATATTCAGCAATAACATTACTACAGATGTCAAAAGGCGGTATGACAATTCAGTAAGATCCACTCAGAATGAGAAACATTAAGCTTCAACCATCCATCAGACTATATACAATGGATCCTGTATAATTTATTCTTGGCAAAATAATCAAGAAGCATCTACATAAGCACATGGTATTTCTTTCTCTCTCTAAATACAATGCTGTCGTCTTCCTTATTGCAGCCCTAATTACATCCCAAAAATCATGTTGCTACCACAGTTTTTGTGGAGTATTTTCCATCTTTGTCTGTTTATCTCAAACCCTCAATTGGCTTCGTAGCCTGACATTCTTTTGCCTTTTAGATCAAAACTGTTTGAGAGTGAAGCCATGAATGAAAACCTTCGGCGTAACCTGTCAAGGGCTTCAGCAAGACCCCTATACCTGAATGGCACTTTTACTGGTTCAGTTATTAATTCAGAGAAAGGAGCAATGGAAGTCTTGGAAATGGCCAAAAAGGACTTGGAAAAACTTAAGAAAAAAGAAAAGAAAAAGAAGAAAAGGCGAGTGTGAATTTTGAGTAGCTCTTATGTTTAAATTTCTTGATTTTAAACTGCTATGCTTCAGTGTTCCATATGGGATGTACAATTTGATAGAAAGCAATTATTTTTGTAACGTACATAGTTTGTCCAGAGAAATTTAGTTGAAGTAGATCGTGTGCTGATCTCAATATTAAGTTTATTATGTTATGTAAATTTGAGTACTTGATTAAAATCGTGAATATACAGATTAGATTTTGTAGGTTTATCAATGGTGGAACAGCAGCCATTGTTTCTATTATTTTTATTTTCTGGCCTTTGTGCTCGTTCTCTTGGACGTGCTCATGATCTTTCCCCTTTGATGAGTGTGTAGCTCAATTTTCTGTGTACAATCTTCAGTCTTGATTGGGTCCATATACTGTGCTGCTGAATGGGAATGTGGGTCAGCCGTATTTCACACTCCAACACCAATGTCTAATCAAATCGGCAACAACACTTCAGTCATCATGCATTATATACTCCACAAACTTTGACTTAATATGCACCTTCACAAGTATAGTTTCTGATAAATACCTGAATGTATTATATATTTTCTTTTACAAGCTCATAATAGGTTTTGCAATGGCATATGACCTCTCCATGCAAGGTATCAAATAGCTGAGATATGATGTTTGATGCAACAAAAAAATTAATTGTATGAACTTCCTAATCCACAGACAGCAATCAGTAAGGGGAGACAATGACACCTCCTCCACGGTCATCCTCAACACCAATGCCTCACAAAACTCTTGTCCTCAGCCCCTCACTATACTGCTTATACACCTATGACAGTGGGGCCAAATTCCCCTCCATCTTGATTTTCAAGTTTGATGACACCATAGTGGGTCGGATCTCAAACAGTAACGAGACACTACAGGAAAGAGATGGAAAACCTGGTGAACTTACCAGACAATCTCTCCCATAATGTCAACAAAACAAAAGAGATTGTCATCGACTTCAGGAAGCATAGTGGAGGACGTGACCCTGTCTACACCAATGGGGACAAAGTAGAAATGCTCAAGAGTTTCAGGTATTTAGGTGTCCAGATCATCATCAACCTGTCCTGTTCCTCCCATGTTGACACTATAGTTAAGAAAGCCCACCAACGCCTCTACTTTCTCAGAAGACTAAAGAAATTTGGCATGTCAGCTACAACACTCTCCAACTTTTACAGATGCGCCATAGAAAGCATTCTTTCTGGTTGTATCACAGGTTGGTATGGCTCCTACCCTGCCCAAGACCGCAAGAAACTAAGGGTTGTCAATGAAGCCCAGTCCATCACTCAAACCAGCCTTCCACTCATTGACGCTGTCTACACTTCCCAGTGCTGACAAAGTAACCGGCATAATCAAGGACCCCACGCACCCAGGACATAGTCTCTCCTTCCTCCTTCCATTGGGAAAATGATACAAAAGTCTGGGGACATGTACCAACTGACTCTTCCCTACTGCCATCAGATTTTTGAATGGACCTACCCTATATTAAGTTGATCTTTGTGTACACCCTAGCTAAGACAGTAACACTGCATTCTCCACTCTCTCCTTCCCTCCTCTGAGTGGTATGCTTTGTATAGTGCACAAGAACGATACTTTTCATGTATCAAATGTTCCATGTGACAAATCAATCATATAGTATAACCTTTAACATAGTCTATAGAATTGTTTAAAATCCATTTATTTTCCTGATCATGAGGAAGAGTGTGTCCGTGCAACTGTTTGCAAAAAAGTATAACATGATATTTTGTTTTTGAGACTGACCTGATATAATATAAATAGTAGTATATTAATTAATACAATATAAAAAATTAATATAAAAATAATATAGTTATAAATATAAAAAAGAATATAAAATATAAAAAAAATTAAAAAAAGCTTAATATGAAAAAGGATAGTAAGAGTTTTTATAAATATATAAAAAGGAAGAGGCTGGCTAGGGTGAACACTGGACCCTTAGAGGATGAGAGGGGGGACTTAGTGGTAGGGGATGGGGAAATGGCTGAGGCCTTGAATAACTTTTTTGTTTCGGTCTTCACGGAGGAGGACGTGAATAATTTGCCGGGTGTTAGCAATGGAAAGATGGTAGGAGGGCCTGAATGACATTATTGTTACTAGAGAGGCAGTGCTAGACAGACTGGAGGGACTGATTGTGGACAAGTCCCCAGGACCTGATGGAATGCATCCAAGGGTTCTGAAAGAAACGGCGGAGGTTATAGTGGATGCCTTGGTCATTATTTTCCAAACGTCGCTGGATTCCGGGGAAGTGCCGGAAGATTGGAAAACGGCTAATGTTACGCCGTTGTTTAAGAAGGGTGGCAGGGAATTATAGGCCGGTCAGTTTAACGTCTGTTGTAGGTAAAATGTTAGAATCCGTGATCAAGGAGAAAATAGCGAGGCATCTTGAGAATTGTCTGATAGAGCAGACGCAGCACAGTTTCGTTAAGGGGAAGTCGTGTCTGACAAATGTATTGGAGTTCTATGAGGATGTGTCTAGGGCGGTGGATAGAGGAGGGGCGGTGGATAAAGGAGAGCCAGTGGATGTGGTGTTTCTTGATTTTCAGAAGGTGTTTGATAAGGTGCCTCACGAGGTTATTACAGAAGGTCAGGGGGCATGGAGTTGGGGGTAGGGTGTTAGCATGGATAGGGGATTGGCTGTTAAATAGGAGGCAGAGAGTGGGGGTCAATGGGTGCTATTCGGATTGGCGGTTGGTGACTAGTGGAGTGCCCCAGGGGTCGGTGCTGGGGCCTCAGCTATTTACCATTTATATAGGTGATCTGGAGGAGGGAACCGAGTGTATAGTGTCGAAATTTGCTGATGACACCAAGAATGGTGGAACGGCAAATTGTGCGGAGGGTGTGGAGAGTCTGCAGAAGGATCTACATAGGCTGGGCGAATGGGCCAGGAACTGGCAAATGGAATTTAATGTTTGCAAGTGTGAAGTTGTCCACTTTGGTAGGAATAATGGTAGGAAGGACTATTACTTACATGGCGAAAAACTGCAGCATGCGACGGTGCAGAGGGACCTCGGGGTCCTTGTGCATGAGTCGCAAAAACCCAGCCTGCAGGTGCAGCAGGTGGTCAGGAAGGCGAATGGGATGCTGGCCTTCATAGCGAGGGGGATTGAATATAAAAGTAGGGAGGTCTTGCTGCAGCTGTGTAGGGCACTGGTGAGGCTGCAGCTGGAGTACTGTGTGCAGTTTTGGGCGCCGCACTTACGCAAGGATATTTTGGCCTTGGAGGGAGTGCAGAGGAGGTTTACTAGGCTGATACCGGAGTTGTGGGGGTTGAACCATGAGGAGAGGCTGAATAAAGTAGGCTTGTACTCGTTAGAGTTTAGAAGAATGAGGGGAGATCTCATTGAGACATATAAGATGATGAATGGGATGGATAGGATAGAGGTGGAGAGGCTCTTCCCGCTCAGAAAGGACAGTAGGACTAGAGGGCACAGCCTCAAGATAAAGGGGGGGTGGTTTAGAACAGAGTTGAGGAGGAACTTCTTCACTCAAAGGGTGGTGAATTTCTGGAATTCTCTGCCCGCTGAAGTGGTGGAGGCTGCCTCGCTAAATATATTTAAGACGCGGGTTGATAGGTTTTTGATAGGCAAGGGGATTAAGGGTTATGGGGAGAGGGCGGGAATGTGGAACTGAGACACGACAGATCAGCCATGATCTTATTGAATGGCGGGGCAGGCTCGAGGGGCTAGATGGCCTACTCCTGCTCCTGTTTCTTATGTTCTTATGTTCTGATACAATTTTTAACTAAGGAAACATAATTATTTTATAATGTTGTTTTGCACAGTATAATCAAAGAAGAGAATCTTGATGAAGGCCAAAAGGTTGAAGAGAAAAGCACAGAGGAAAAAGAGAAGAATGACTTAGAAGAGGTAAGTAAAGGTTTAAATAATTAAAATTATTTGAACTTGACAATTCAAGTGTAAATGACTGAAAAAAATCACTTTTAAAGGAAGAGGGCCAGGAATGCAGTGATCATGAAGAAGGTGAAGAAGAGGATGCTGAAGAGGATGACTTAGAAATAAGTGAAAGTTCAGATGATTCTGACTCTGAGCTAGATGAGGAAGGTAATGCTTTTAACATGCATTTTTTATTACTTATTAAAAGTAGGTTAGTCGGATCTTGGTATGGGTATCAATCTACTAATCAAAGTTTTTGATTCTTAGAATTTCCTTTTAAAACCATCAAGTTCAATATTTTCAAATGACTCAAACATTTCAGAAAATAATAGGAAAAAAATCTTGAATTTCCTGATTTTAAGTTTGTTTATTCATCATTTTCATTTAATTCATACTTTGTCCTTGTCTGCTGTTGTTCTTTCTTGAGCCTCCATGCAGTCATAGAAATCGCTCAATTCAATTTAAAAGATAAGCATTAGGATAACCTACCTCTCCTGCAAGCTATACTAATTACTGCCTCACTCCGAGACGGAGCTGCTGTCATCTTAGTTGGTGCTTGTAGACTCAAGCTTTTCTCCCCAACAATAGTGGGGGTGATGGGGGATTAATTATGTGTTGCTTTGAATCTTAGTATATGATTTTTCCTTGAGGGGGATTAATTTTAAACCTCGTGTGGTTTCAGCTCTGGCATCACTCCTCATTTGCTTCAAAACTGATTCCATTTTCGTATTTGTGTGCTGATCAATGTCATTGTCTGGATTGCTCCCATTCCACCTCCATTTCTCTGATGTCCAAATGTCATGTGTGCTTTCAATTGAAGTATTAGATCCAACTTTCCACAAGAAATGTTGCAATACTGAATCCTCCCAGCAAACTACAACCGCTTGCACCAAAAATCTAATTGCTAAAGCTAGGTGCAGACAACTGGTATTTCCCTTCCAGTGGAATAGCGGAGATCTATAAGTGCATATGCGCAAACCTTTTGTTTAAAAATGGAACTGTAATAGGTAAAATCATAAAAGGCCCTAGGGAGAACATTACTCTCTACCTTTTATTTCTTTATCATTTTACTTCCCCCCGCCCCCCGCACCCTGCAACTCTTTCCCCTTACTTTATCCCCCTTCCCATGCAGTTTTTCCCCCTTTTCTAAATTTTACCTCTGTCCCATTCATCGCTCCCCCCCTGCCCCCAACATCTTCATCTGTCACAGCTTACCCTCTCATTTTAGTTTCTCTGCCATTTGGCCATTCACACCCATTATTCTCTTTGTGGACTGCCATTGGCAGTCTTTTGCCTGGTTTCAGTGGCTATGACTCATCTTTCATTCCCTCACTTTGCAGTATAAATATCTCCCGCTTTCTATGCCTTTTACCTTTGACAAAGGGTCATCTGGACTCAATGCCAGCCCTCTTTTCTCTCCTCACAGATGCTGCCAGACCTGCTGAGATTTTCCAGCATTTTTGCACTTGGTTTAAGATTCCAGTAATTTGCTTTTCTGAAAGTTATGGGGTTTCTTTTGGTCCTGCAGTTTATTTTACGTGGAAACTTTGCATTCAAAGTCCGTGCATTGATGAATCACTCAATACATTGTTATGGTAGAATTGAAGTTTTATATGCAGTTTTGAGGAATCGCATTGTTCAAAAAAAAAGGAGTCGTGGGAAAGATATAGATTAGATTTATTAAGAATATGCCTGAATTGAGAGGATGCAGTTACAGTAGACCTGAATAGCTGATGTATTTACTGTAGTAGAGAACATTAAGACTGGGTCTAATGGAAGTGTTTGCAATTTGGAAAAATGAATTACTCCCACTGTTGAATTTGTCATGAGGAAGCACAATGAGTCCTAATGGGAAAATTGGGAGAATTTTTTATCATGCAAGGGTTTTTGCAACTCATGCACAAGGACCCTGAGGTCCCTCTGCACCGTCGCCTGCTGCAGTTTTTCGCCTCGTAAGTAATAGTCCTTCCTACCATTTTTCCTACCAAAGTGGACCACCTCACACTTGCCAACATTAAATTCCATTTGCCATTTCCTGGCCCATTCGCCCAGCCTATCTAGATCCTTCTGCAGACTCTCCCTCCGCACAATTTGCCGTTCCCCCAATCTTGGTGTCATCAGCAAATTTCGACACTCTACACTCGGTTCACTCCTCCAGATCATCTATATAAATGGTAAAAAGCTGAGGCCCCAGCACCGACCCCTGGGGCACTCCACTAGTCACCATCCGCCAATCCGAATAGCACCCGTTGACCCCCACTCTCTGCCTCCTATTTGACAACCAATCCTCTATCCACGCTAACACCCAGCCTATCTAGATCCTTCTGCAGACTCTCCACACCCTCCGCACAATTTGCCGTTCCCCCAATCTTGGTGTCATCAGCAAATTTCGACACTCTACACTCGGTTCACTCCTCCAGATCATCTATATAAATGGTAAAAAGCTGAGGCCCCAGCACCGACCCCTGGGGCACTCCACTAGTCACCATCCGCCAATCCGAATAACACCCGTTGACCCCCACTCTCTGCCTCCTATTTGACAACCAATCCTCTATCCACGCTAACACCCTACCCCCAACTCCATGTCCCTCGACCTTCTGCAATAACCTCTTGTGAGGCATTTTGTCAAACGCCTTCTGAAAATCAAGAAAGACCACATCCACCGGCTCTCCTCTATCCACCGCCCTAGACACATCCTCATAGAACTCCAGTAAATTTGTCAGACACGACTTCCCTTTAATGAAACCGTGCTGCGTCTGCTCTATCAAGCAATTCCCTTCAAGATGCTTTGCAATTTCCTCCTTAATGACAGATTCTAACATTTTACCTACCACAGACGTTAAACTAACCGGCCTATAATTCCCCGCCTTTTGCCTGGCACCCTTCTTAAACAACGGCGTAACATTAGCCGTTTTCCAATCATCCGGCACTTCCCCGGAATCCAGCGACGTTTGGAAAATAACCACCAAGGCATCCACTATCACCGCCGCCATTTCTTTCAGAACGCTCGGATGCATTCCATCCGGTCCTGGGGACTTGTCCACAATCAGCCCCTTGGAGGGAGTGCAGAGGAGGTTTACTAGGCTGATACCGGAGTTGAGGGGGTTGAGCTATGAGGAGAGGCTGAATAAACTGGGCTTGTACTCGTTAGAGTTTAGAAGAATGAGGGGAGATCTCATTGAGACGTATAAGATGATGAATGGGATGGATAGGATAGAGGTGGAAAGACTCTTCCCGCTCAAAAAAGACAATAGGACTAGGGGGCACAGCCTCAAGATAAAAGGGGGGCGGTTTAGAACGGAGTTGAGGAGGAACTTCTTCACTCAAAGGGTGGTGAATCTCTGGAATTCTCTTCCCGTTGAAGTGGTGGAGGCTGCCTCGCTAAATATTTTTAAGACGCGGGTTGATGGGTTTTTGATAAGAGAGGGGATTAAGGGTTATGGGGAGAGGGCGGGAAAGTGGAACTGAGCAGCGACAGATCAGCCATGATCTTATTGAATGGCGGGGCAGGCTCGAAGGGCTGGATGGCCTACTCCTGCTCCTATTTCTTATGTTCTTATGTTCTTATGTTCAAACATAGTTCCATAACCAGTCATTAAAGCTGAAATAAATAATCCCTCCATTTAGACCACTGCGTAATTAGAAATTTGAACTATTAAAGGGTATGATGAAGAGGCATTGGGTTGATGGCTCTGTTTGCAATTGGCAAATAAATTTTTTTCGGGAAAAGGGCTGAAGTGCTTTGAATAGTGTTTGATTCTGTGATGGCTTGTGAAAGCAGCTAGTTACAAGTTTGGGAATGTTCCTTTCCATCAGGGAATGTATATTAGAACACTTTCCTTTAATAATAAACTCATGAAAATGAAATGGAGAATTTCTGTACTCTTTTAAGCATCTAATTATATATTTTTCTTAAAAGCTAATTTCCAGGCAGATCTGGCTAACATAACCTGTGAAATAGCAATTAAACAGAAGCTAATTGATGAACTGGAAAATAGCCAGCGGCGGCTTCAGACACTAAAACAGCAGTATGAAGAAAAATTAATGATGCTGCAAAATAAAATTCGTGACACCCAGTTGGAGAGAGATCGTGTTCTACAAAATCTTGGTATAATAATTATGCTGTTGGTAATTCTGAATGTGTTTAGAACTTAAAAATAGTTTTTTCTTTTCAGTAATGACATTTTCCTAATTATGGAAACCTTTATTGTTCTGTTTGGCATTTTATTGCCTTTACTTTAAGCAATAGCAACATTGGTTGTATCAACACCCAAATTAACATTAATAAATTTCACAGAATTGTATAACCATAAATACAGCAAAAATTATCCTTTGTGTTTAGCTTTTGCCTGTTGAATTCTGTTAAATTGAAAATTGTGGGTGTTTTAGGTTCAATGGAATCTTGTTCTGAAGAAAAAGCAAATAAAATTAAATCAGAATATGAAAAGAAACTTCAAGTCATGAATAAACAATTGCAGAAGTTACATGCTGCCCAAAAGGAACATGCCCGTTTGCTTAAAAATCAAGCACAATATGAGAAACAGTTGAGGAAACTACAGCAGGAAGTGGGAGAAATGAAGAAAACCAAGGTACAAATTATGTCTTGCTAATGATGAGCATAAAATAAGTTGCAATGCAAATTTAAATTGTCAGCTTGGTATCTTGAAAAGAGAACTTGCAGGGAGAGAGGGACCTTAGCTTATGAAGCGTTAACCTTCACCAGCTCAAACATTAAGTAGCATTGATGAATGCCCAAGATCATTTTCTCACTTAACTGAAACAGTGCCTTTTAAAGGAACAGAACGGAATCAAAGATTAAAATTTTAAGAAATAGTGTCTATGTCCCACAATTTGAATATTGGTGCCAGTTAGTGAATACTAAAATATCACAAAAATATAAACTAAAAGCAGGAGTAGGCCATTTGGCCCTTCGAGCCTGCTTCGTCATTCATTATGATCATGGCTGATTGTCAAATTCAATATCCTGATCCCACCTTCCCTCCCCCATATTCCTTGATCCCTTTAGCCACAAGAGCTATGTCTAATTTCCTCTTGAAATCGTACGTTTTGGCCTCAACTACTTAGTGGTAGTGAAACCCAGAGAATCACTGCTCTGTGTGAAGAAATTTCTCTTGCCTCAGTCCTAAAAGGTTTACCCCATATCCTCAAACTATGATCCCTAGTTCACAAACTATCACTATCTACATCTTGATAGATTATACCTATCAATTAAGAAATGCTTGTGTTGCAGGTATTTTTGGATATTGTCAGAAAATTGGACAAGACTTTGTTCGGTTGAGTCTGTATCTCACTAGCTGAGGAGTAAGCTAAAACCTGTGCAGTTTTGGAGCTGTCTGGCACAATTTCAAAAAGCAATTGATGGGAGAACTTTTCTTCTATTGCTGTCTTTTCCTGTGGAAAGTACCTGGATTTTGAGTGGATTGATTTGATGGGCATGTGTAATTTGAGAGATCCTTGCCATGTGGGACACCGGAGGCAATGAACTTGTATTTTCTTGTCTCATCAACAAAATAATACTGTTTACTGTCCTTTACAGGTGCATACACTTTAAGCTACAGCTTTGGTGTTGATTACTGTATCGTACTTTATGAATTAAGCAATATTATCTTGCAAAATAACACATTTGCCTCAACTACTGGGAGAATTTGCTTTTCAAACTGTCTTATTTAATTGCAAGTAAAACTGTAAATCTTTGCCATCTTGGTTAATCATCTTTATTAAGAATACCATAGAAAAAGTTTTATAAATATGATTTTAAAAAACAATACATAATGTCTACCTGTTGTTTCTGAAGGTCCGTTTAATGAAACAAATGAAGGAAGAACAAGAACGAGCTCGCATGACAGAATCTAGGAGAAACCGAGAAATTGCTCAACTGAAGAAGGAGCAGCGCAAGCAAGAAGTGAGCATTGACGTTTTCCAGAATATTAATGTACTGATTGTTCAATGCCAATAGTACTAAGATGAAGCTGTGGCATTATTTCTAATCCCATTACAGAAATGGGAGTAAGCCTTTGCATTTTTCCTTTGATATTGAATCTCTCATATTTGAGTCCTATTGATGTAAAGAGACAGCTGTTGAACTTCTTTGTTAGACGCTCAACAGGATAGATGCAAGAATACCAAATGGAGCAAGACGTTGTACGACATGAGAAAAGGATGCTGATAGGTTAACAGGTTGCAGTGTTGCCATGGAGAATACACCAGCGCACCAATGTCCCCCAGGTTTTGTTTAATTGAAATAAGTTGCAATGCCTGGACATGTCCCTTTTGCCTGCATGGGACAGATCCCTGTATATAAGTATGTATAGCTTGGAACAAGCTTGAGTAAGGTATACTTCAAGCCTGACTGATAATCTTAAAATGGGATGTAGTGTAATTCTTAGCTCTCACAGGATTATTCAGCAGGCGCTATCCAATTGTACAGTTACAACTAATGTTAGACATTGTTCTAAGTTTTCATGCACAGGTTGGTTCGTACTCAAAATATAGTGACACTTTTCATAATTTGATTGGTTAACTAATACAAGTTGTGACATTAACATTGCTAGCTGATAACATGAGCAATGCCACAGGTTAAGTCAAGAGTTTAGTTATTTACAAGAGTTGGTGACCATCTCGTCTGAATTTGGAGAGCCACATGTTAGTAAGTTTTGAGGTAGGGTATTGCCATTATTTAAGTTGACCTATGAAATGCAGCTTACAATTGAAATTGAAGCTAAGATGAATGTTAGTATGTAGTGGAGAAATCTGTGATGTTCTTTGTAAGTTTGTGTGTTCTGCTCGGCTTTCTGCACATAGTTTTTTGCCTTCTCTGTCTTCTGTTTATCTATTACTGTATGACTTTAAGTCCCTTCCTCCTCTAGCTCTTTAGCCTCTTCCTTTTTGACGTGCAGTCTCCTTTTGAAGCGATAAAGCGATGTAGTGATGAATACAGTATTTTGTGAAACTGCCATTGTCTGACAAGTGAGCAATATGATAAGAATCAGCAGGGGAGAGAGATAAAACAGCGGAGAAAGAATGATCTTGAAGGTGATAATTGGTAAGAGAGCACTGGGCATGAATGATTTGGGATATATCTTATCTGTAGCTGGCTGCTGTTATTTGGATGAATGAAGGGATTCAAGGTATTAGGTCACATTTTTCAGAGGCACATCTGAGATGCCTGCTAGAAGGAGATGTGGGGATGTGTGACATATGGTAGAGAGAGAAGATAATGGCAAGGATCGGAAAACTATTGGTGCTCTGATTAGAAGATGGTAAGAAAAAAATATGCGGTGAAGTAATGGATGCGTGCATGGGACATGAAGAGGAACTAGGAGCAATTTCGTACAAGAGTGCAGTCATGGAAGCCCCTGAGTTTCAAAATCTGATGAAGACCAGGGGCTGACTTTTGAGCTGCAACTTGAACCAGACAGCATGAGAACTATAGACCAGAGTTAAAGTGAGAGCTAATTAAATATTTGGGTAGACGAAGGATTAGTGTTCAAGGTTTATTTGAAACCCAGGCGCAGAGGAACCAATCATCACCAAGTAACGGAGCTAAGAAGTAGGATTCTTGAAGGGCCTAATGGTGAGAAACCTACAACAATGTCAACAAATACATTGGCATTCCCATCCTAAATGTTTACATCTAAAATTTTAACAATGCATCACAAATTAAACATTGACAATGTGTTGTCAAAAAAACTTTCAACCTGAAAGTAAAGTGTGTGAACAGCAAGTACAAATCTGTGTAAGGATTTTTAGTATTCTAATAGATGTCCAATGGTATTGCTCACTGAGATGCCGTTCTCTTACAAAAGGGTGTTTGTAGCATGTTCTCTGAATACTCTACTCTTTGTCTGAAACTAATGTGGAGTTGAGATTGAATAAGTGTCAGCTGCTACTTTGTTAACGACTGTGATTAAGATTGTAAATACTATGTCCATTATAAGAAGTTAACGACCCCCATAGAATTGTAACATTATAACCGCTTGGCAAAACAATTTCATCTAAAATTCTTCCTGGCAAAGATCTCAAAACTTTACCTGTTCCTCTAACAGCTATTGAATAGTGTAAGCATTCTAATCAAGATTAGCAGAACACATTCTAAATTAAGTGACTTGCAGTTTTCCCCCTCAGCCATGCGATTATGCAGCAACCCAAAAACTCCTACATTCATATAACATAGAACACTACACAAACAGGCCCTTCGGCCCACGAGTTGTGCCGATCACATCAACATCTATCTATAACCCCCTATCCCATAAAACCCCATATACTCATCCAGAAGTCCTTTAAAAGACCCCAGCGAGTTCGCCTCCACCACCACTGACGGCAGCCAATTCCACTCACTCACCACCCTCTGAGTGAAAAACTTACCCCTAACATCACTTCTGTACTTTCCTCCCCGCACCTTAAATCTGTGTCCTCTCGTAGCGACCATTTCAACCCGGGGAAATAGCCTCTGAGAATCCACCCTATCCATTCCTCTCAACATTTTATAAACCTCTATCAGGTCGCCTCTCAACCTTCGTCTCTCCAGGGAAAAGAGACCCAGCTCCCTCAACCTAACTTCATAAGGCATGCCTCCCAGTCCAGGCAACATCCTTGTAAATCTCCTCTGTACCCTTTCAATAGCTTCTACGTCTTTCCTATAGTGAGGCGACCAGAACTGCGCACAGTACTCCAAATGAGGCCTGACAAGGGTCTTATAAAGTTGCAGCATTACCTCCCGACTCCTGAACTCAATCCCTCGATTAATGAAGGCCAGTACACCATACGCCTTCTTGACCACCTCTTCCACCTGCGAGGCCGATTTAAGAGTCCTGTGGACCCGGACCCCAAGATCCTTCTGCTCTTCAACACTACTAAGACTCCTGCCCTTGATAGTGTACTCGTTCATCCCGTTGGTTCTGCCAAAATGGACGACTACGCATTTATCCGCGTTGAAGTCCATCTGCCACTTCTCCGCCCAGTCCTGCATCCTATTTATGTCCTGCTGCAACTTTTGACATCCTTCCAGACCATCCACAACACCACCGACCTTCGTGTCATCAGCGAACTTACTTACCCATCCCTCCACTTCCTCATCCAGGTCATTTATGAAAATGACAAACAGCAAGGGTCCTAGAACAGATCCCTGGGGCACTCCACTCAAATAGGTTCTTTTAAATTACTTTTTAAAGGGACCCTACACTCAAGTCACTTGTGCATTCTTATAAAATAAGACCACCCATAGAACCATAGAATCCCATAGAGTAGTAAGAAGGCATCCGGCCTATCACTTCTGCACTGATTCTCCAAAAGAGCATCCCATCAAGGCCTTCTCCTCTACCATATCCTGTGCAAGCTCCATCCAGTCAGGAATCAAACCCAAGTCCTTGCTGCTGTGAGGTAATATTGCTAAGCATGTGGGTGACTTCTTGTGGAATTTGCACATTCTCCCCCTGTCTCTGTGGGTTTCCTCTGGCTGCTCCGATTTTCTCCCACAGTCCGAAGATGTGCAGGTTAGATGGTTTGACTATGCTAAATTGCCCTTTACTGTCCCAAGGTGTATAAATTAGGTGGATTAGCCATGGTAAATGCACAGGGTTATGAGGATAGAGCTGAGGGGTGGGCCAAATGGCCACCTCCCACACTGGAGGAATTGCGTGGTTTTTTGCATTCCGTTGTTAATATCATTGCCCCAGAGTAAGAGCATCTTAAATTAAACCTTTAATCTAGGGACTAAAATGAGGTATTTTAGTGTGAAAAAGTAATTATCAGAAATATATAATTGGTAACCTGCCCATTTTAATGAATATTTATGTACAAAGGAAAAAATGTAACTTGTTAGCATTTTGACTTGAAAAATATAAGACAGCAACACCTAGTGGCATTACAGGCAATGGTCAACTAACTTGCAGAAACTGAGAGATTTCAATTAGGAATGCTTATTTTACAATGTAAAATTATGATGTGTTTTTGCGCAGGATCTGCATGCAATGTACAGTTGCATAATATATAGATAAAATTATCAAAGGTCTATTTTGGAATATTCGGAGTAAAATGCAGTTTCTGTAGATAGACCTCTGTTTGTCATCAATATTTTGCATGCTGTGAATGTGAATAGCATGTCAGTCCTTTCAGTTGTGATATGAGACAGGAAGTTTCACGGGGTGCCCATATCTGTTCCAGTCCAAAAAACAGGAAAGATCAATCTAACTCACTGTTTTGTTCAATCTAAAATTGGTAATCGAACTTGTGTACACTACTCAGTCAATAATGTATGTCCTATTTTCACCTATTTGAAAGACAAGCAGCTGTTTGCAACCTTGAGTTCTCAATCCCTTAACTGAGACTTTGGATATGTAAAGCAAGCACTTTCTGTTGCATGGAACTCCATACCACCACTATAAAAAAAAGAAAATAGTTGACATGGGAATCATAAATTAATGAAAGAAGGTCTCCTTCTGTTAAAATAATCTCTTTGGATGACCAAGGCAAAACACAATTCTGAAAACCATAACAGTATTTTGCATTGATGACTTTTGACATTCAGATTAGAAGGTGAACATCAGACTTGACAATTGTGACATTTGGGGTTTTTTTTTTGCAACTAATTGCACATCAAGCAGCTTGGTACCAGGACTTTGACATCACATTTCTAAGCCACAAGGTACCATCTGTTGCAAATAGCACTGTAGGGAACTAACTGACTAGGTACTCCAGCTAAAACTGATATACTTAAAGGAATTGTGTTGTTTGTTGCCCGGCACACTTCCATTTTCTTTGTATTTATTTATTCATTTGTGAGATGTAGACATCACTGGCTTAGCCAACATTTATCCTCCTCGAGGGGGTGATGGTGAGCTGCCCCCTTGAACAAGAATTCCTTTGTTACAAGAGCAGGTCAGAAGCTGGGATGTCTGGCGAATAACTCACTGCTTGACTCCCTAAGTCTGTCCACCATTTATAAGGCACAGATCAGAAGCATGACAGAACACTCTCCACTTGCCTGGATGAGAGCAGCTCCAACAACACTCAAGCTCACACATCTGGGACAAAGCAGCCCTTTTAATTAGCAAAGCATTTATTCTTCCACTACCATTGCACAGTGGCAGAAGTGTCCACTATCTATAAGATGCACTGCAACAGCTCATCAAGGCTCCTTGGGCGGCAGTTTCCAAATCCATAACCTCTTAACACCAAGAAGAACAAGGCCAGCACATGCAGGGGAACACCATTGCAAGCTTCCCTCTAAGCCATACAATATCCTGACTTGGAAATATGTCACTGTTTCTTATTGTCGCTGGGTCGAAATCCTGAAGCTTGCGAACAATGCTGAGTGAGTGTATCCACATGAACTGCAGTAGTTCAAGAAGGTGGCTCAGCACCATCTTCTCAATAACAATTAGGAGTACACACTAAATGCTGACCTAGCCAACTGTTCCCATATAACATGAACATTTATTTAAAACGTCAGCTGCGTTGGTACTCCCAACAGTATTGTGTGATAGAGATTTCAACCCAACGACTATGAAGGAATAGTGATACATTTTCAAATCAGATTGTGGTGTCACTTGGAGGGGAACTTGCAGATGGTGGTGTTCCTATGTACTTGCAATGTCCTTCTGGGATGTAGTGATTGTGGGTTTGGGAAGTGCTGTTGAAGAAACTTGGCAAATTGCAGTGGAGTGTTTTGTACATGATGTAAATTTGCAGTATTACACCTGTGCTGGAGGGATTGAACGTTTAAGACATGTTGCCGATCAAGCAATCTGCTTTATCTCAGATGACTTTGCGCTTCTCAAATGTCATTGGAGCTGCACATATCCAGGCTAGTGTAAAATATTCCAACTCACTCCTGACTTGACCCTTATGTTAACAATCCTAGCTGGTGTTGTAAATGGATGGGAAAATCCCAGAAAGGAACCCTGGCTCAATAGATGGTAACTTTTACTTTTTACGTAAAAACATGGAGGAACAGAGTCAGAGCCACTAATAGTTTAAATAAGAAAAAAAGAAACATAAATTGGATTATGATACAGTACTCATTTACTCTCCCTATAACTTAACAATTACACACAGATTTTAAGATTAACATGAATTACAAAGTACATCTTAAACTACAATTGTCTCATTAAAGCAATCTCTTTCAGCATATAGATTGGTTAGAGTTAAATACGCACTCCAGTCTGAACCTCAATTGGTATCTGTGGATTTCTGTTTAGAATTTCCCCAAATGATTGTCATGTGAGAATTTCCAACCTCTAGTTCCAAAAAATGCTTTTGTATCTTCTTTCACAATCATCTTCAGTTCTTTGGCATCTTCAGTCCATTGTGTGTGCACAGGCCTCCAACACCTAATCTAATCCTGTTTTCCAACACTTGGACTTTAGCTTTGTGTGCTATGGGATTTCAAATGCTTATCTAAATGCTTCTTAAATGTTTTAAGGGTTCCTGTCTCTACCACCCTTTCAGGCACTAAATTCCAGATCCCCCATACCACCTGGGTGAAAAAGTTTTTCCTCAAACCCCCCCTAAATCTCCTACCCCTTAATTTAAACCTATTCCTCCCCCCCCCTTCATTTATTCATTTGTGAGATGTAGACATCACTGGCTCAGCCAGCATTTATCCTCGAGGGGGTGATGGTGAGCTGCCCCCTGGAAAATCTCAGCAGGTCTGGCAGCATCTATAGGATTACACCCTATAGTGTGGTGACCAGAATTACTTGCTCACCTCCCCGCCTCATGTTCTATGTCTTGGCTAATAAAAACGAGTACCTGGTTATGGCAGGACCATAGAGCTTTGATTTGCTCCACTGATTATGGGATCAAAATCATTCATAATGTTTCCCATGCCTCAATTCTCTGTTGAAGCTTAACCAGGTGGCACCTTGTTTTCAAGTATGCCTTGTGCTGTCATGTTCTTCTATTCTCATTGAACTGGAGTTGGTCACCCGACTTGATAGCAAGGGATACACCAGCCTATGAGATTAGATTGCAATGGAATATAATTCTGTTGCTGATAATGGCCAATGGCGCCTTATGAATGATCAGCTTTGAACTGCCAGATCTGTTCTAAATCTATCCCATTTAGCACAGTTGTAGTGCCACACAAGCTGCTGAGTGTCTGAGCTGTGACGACGCATGCAGTGGTCACTTTACTGTTATGGATTGATTCTACAACAGGCTGATTGGGGAAGGACAAGGTCAAAAGAGACTTTCATTCAGGTTAGCGCTCTTTCCTTATGGAAATCCTTTTCCAAAACAACTATAAATGGAGTTTCTTTTCAGCATAAAAATATGATGCTTAATCAAAATTTCAGCGTTTTGTTATTTGTAATGGAATGCTGCTGCTTATTTTGTTCAGCTTGTAATTTAGCCATTAAATCATTTCAAGTTAACTTGTACAGAGGAAGTATACCCATGGTATTATCTTGCAAAATTAGAGGTGTCAATTTTGTCGTGTAAAAACAATTCCCTCAACTTAGAGCCATTGCAAAAAGAATTCTATTTTCTAATTATAAGTGGAGAAATATAAATGTTGGTGTAAGATCACTTGTCTCATTATGCAGATCCATCTTTGTTAAAATATGTAGCATTCCTATTCATGTGGGATTTGGGGTACCTGTCTTCCAGCATATGAACACATTTTGTGCATGTTGCCCACGGAGTTTTCTGGATAACTTGCTGAGTTGAATACAAAATAGCAGGCAACTTTCATCAATCAGGAGCCTCATTACCCAACATTAATGCTCAGATTTTATGAATCTTTGCAGCTAGGTTTATTTGGCTATTATCTACTTTGTACATCCTCCCTCATCCTGGATTTTGAACACAGTCTTGACCTTTCATTCCTTCACCCACTCTCGTTCCTGCAAAAGTAGAAGCAAAGTAGTTCATTCAGAACCAATCTAGAACTACAATAATGAACACACATACAAAAGGTTTAATCAGGTAATTGCATGTAAAGTGCCACACCATGGTACTTCATTAGGAAAAGGTGTGGGGCATTGTCTTTGCATATCATATTTCATCTCACTAGATTTGTGCAAAACTGTACTTTAAAAAGATTATTACAATAAGGAAACATTGCCTAAATATGAAAAAACATATGTATGTATTTGGGTGCCAGCTATGCTCAATTGATAGCAAAGTTGCCTCTTGAATCCGAAGGCTCCATGTTCAACTGCTATTTAGGGCTTGAACAAAGAAACAATCGAGACAGACATTCCAGTAGGATACCAAGAGAGAGCTGCATTGTCGAAGATGACATCTTTTGGATACCAATGCTGGAAAATCTCAGCAGGTCTGGCAGCATCTATAGGGAGGGAAAGGAGTTGACATTTGAATCCAGGTGACCCTTTGTCAAAGCTTTGTGATGAGTTGTTAATGAGGGGTCCTATCTATCTTTTCAAGTGCTTATAAGATTTTCCATATGCTATTTCAAAGAAAGCAGGGGCGATATTACCCAGTGTACTATCCAATATTTTCAATCTACAATATTATCTGGATGTCATTGTATCTCTGTTTGTGGAAGCATGTAGTGGATAAATTGGCTGCCACATTTTCTACATTACAACTATGATTGACTTCAAAATTTAAGCACTTTTGAGACATTCAGTAATTGTGAAAGATTTCCTAGAAAGGTAATACTTTTTAAACTATTTGGGAATTAAATATAACCCCATATTCCTGATTTTATAGTTTTATGCCCTTGTTTACTTCAGTAGGAAAGATTCAAATGTAATGGACCTTTTAGTTTCGCTCTTACACTTCAATTTACTTTTTCTTTTCATTCCTTCAGCATCAAATGAAACTTTTGGAAGCTAAAAAGCGACAACAAGAAATAATCCTACGACGAAAAACTGAGGAGGTGAGATATTGTTCATTGTTTGCAATTGTATAAATCAAAACAATAATGGCTCAGATTTTATAGTCATGGTGACAGCTTTTCCTGCCGTTATTCCTCTGACGCTGATGGTCATTATTGGAGTCACATGCACGTTGCCAGTAGAGTGAACTATTGAAAACCTTGTGGACGCAAGTCATTTAACTGATGGGCATTTGCCCCCTTGTTAGCTATTAGCCTCACAACGTGAAACATTTGAATGAGGTGCAACTGGGATTTTAATTTTTTACTAAATTCATATTTACTGATATTTTCTGGCTGTGAAAAATAAATTTTATGTAAATTTTACATTAACCTTGGCTCTTCAAATTTCTAAAATGTGATAGCTACAGTGAGATGTCTCAACACCAGGTTAAAGTCCAACAGGTTTATTTGGTAGCACGAGCTTTTGGAGTGCTGCTCCTTCATCAGGTGAATGATAGTCAGTGCACTAACTTGACAGTCTGCAAAATACGCAGGTTGGAAGGAACAGGCTCAATTTGAATTATGGACATAAGACTGGAGACTGTCAACAATGTCCATCCTGTTAGTGCGAATGGCCATGTTGATATATCAAGGCTTATGTTGTCTGTTTTATGTTGAAATGCTGGGCATTAAAGAGGTGATGTGATTTAAACCAGCAACTACACCTACTGTTTGCTTGGTAACCGTTTGGATAATTATGATCACGTTTGTGCCATAATTGTTTAAAATCTGTTTTGAAGTCTTTTATAAGTCATTTTTTTTGCTCAAAGTGTACAATATTGTTATCTTTAGGTTACAGCCCTTCGAAAACTGTCAAAGCCGATGTCAGATAAAGTAGCTGGACGTGTGAGTCGGAAATTGAGCTTACCAGACCCTGTTTCTGAGCCACCATCCCACATGAGTATTTATGAACATGACCGATCAACCACTGGCCCACAGAAAGGAAAAGCTCTTGCTTCTCGGACACTGGCTAGTTCAACAGACAAAGCAAATGGCATGAGGTACTTTTAGTGCAATTTTCAGCCTTTAAACTTTACAAATGATGAACAAAGCAGCCACACACGGTGTATTTGTTAGCTTCTAGATTATCAGATCTCCCAAAATGGTTTAATGCACCATGTGATAAATCCAGACAGTTTATGGATTTAGTTCATATTGTGCTAATGAATTTATTTTACGCAGGGGGGTTGTGCTCATGAAAGCTTAGGCCCTGTTGTGGGTTTAAGAGAGTAAAATAATTTAGGATTCTCACTGTGGTTGATCCACATGAGAATGTAGGATAAAACAGGATCCCACTAACAGCACAAGGTGACTAACCAGCTGATCCATTTTAGGCAATGTGGCTGAGGAGAAAACATTGATCAAATCACGGAACTCCCTGATCCTCATCAGGATCTGACAGACAACTCACTTAGAGAGATGGAACCTAATTTCAGTGTATCATTTCTAAATTGTAGTCTCTGATATGGTTATCTCAGTATCGCACTGATCTGACCTAGCAGTCATCAGCTCAGACACTGACCCTGCATATACCTTGGAGATTGGCATAGATTTTGAATTAGGAGAATCACAGATGGGCTACACCAAGCCAGGGTAAAAGGATAGTTTATTCACCAGCTCATCTGAGGATAGTTTAGGGACAATTCCTTCAGCAGGCAATTCTTAAGGACCTCATTAAAATGGCATACAGGAGAGTACTGAATAGGTTTGCATGCAGGCAGGTGCATTGATTGGCCTAGTAGACAACCGCCTGTCACTGATGAGGAGCATGGAGGAATCCATCTCCAACTTGGCAGAAGATGTAACTTGAAGCTTGCCCACTGTGCAGCCTCTGCTCCATCATCTTGAGCTGCAAACCTTCTGAAGTTGCTACCACTCCATACCTACTGCAGCCACTTTGTGGACTGGTCACCTACTTTGGGCAGCACAGTGATTAGCCCCGTTGCTTCTCAGAGTCAGGGACTTGCGTTCGATTCCTGGCTGCGGTCACTGCATAAGTTTCCTGAGTGTTCCAGTTTCCTCCCACAGTCCAACGATGGTGCAGGTTAGATGGATTGGCCATGCTAAATTACCCGTTAGTGTCAGGGGGACTAGTTAGGATAAATGCATGGGGTTATGGGGATAGGGCTTTGCTGGTCAGTCCAGACCCGATGGGCCAAATGGCCTCCATTTGCTCTGTAGGATTCTATGATTCTATACTTGGATACTGTTCTCCAGCAAATGCATCAAACTCCCTCTGAAATAATTCGAATACTTGCAGGCACTTCTCAGTAAGAAAAGTTCTATTAAAAATTACTCAACTGAAATTGCAGAGTCGATCTTGCTGTATCACATTTTTTATCAGGAATGGATGATATATGTGTTGCCAGAATTTGGGCTGAAATCTTGGCATCAGCATGTTGACTGGTAGAACATCAAGATAGTGTAAATCCAACATGTTCGGGTGCATAAAGAAGACATATCTGTATGCGCTCAAATCAATAGCATGGCCCACCACAGTAGCAGCCCAAGGCAGTAGCTGCCCCTGGGGAAGCAAGGGAGGCATTCCCAGGACTGAATTTCTCACCTAATGCTTTTTTGATTTCCCAATATTCAAATTGACCACACGTATACTTGCCCAGCACTCAGATATGGAGTCTGACAATTTAGAGGTTGTGTTTGAGAGAGCTGGTGGTGAGGTAGAAGCAGTTGTCCTCACTGTACGTGTATTTTTAGGTGATGCCACCGAGGGCACCACGTAGATGAAAAATAGGAAGGGGACCCATGGGGAGCACCAGAGGTAACTATGCAGGAGCAGTAAGAGAAACCATTGCAGGGAATTCTCTGGCCATGACTGAATAGATAAAAATGGAATCAGATGAATGTAGTCTCATCAGGATGACAGTGGGAAGGAATTGGAGGAGAATGGTGTAGTCAACTGTGCAAAAAGCTGCAGACAGATTGAGGGGCAATTGCTCACCTTTGTCACAGGTGTTGTGGGGGTTCCACAGCTATTCAACCACAGTGTATCTCACTCATAAGCGACCAAAGAGTTCAAGTTCAACATCTTGATTCGAGCTAATGCAAGAAAGCCTGCAGGCCACTGGGGGCAAACAGATTCCCTGAACGAGGACATACAATGGCAATCTTACCCTGTAGCTCAACTACAAGCAATTAACATCTACCAATCAAAAGTGTCACAGAAGTTATCCATAACCACTTGCAGCTAACAATTGGGATTACATAATGTATAACAAGGGTGTAGTTCTCTCATTACGACTTGTGTCTGTCAACTTAATTATACTATCACCAAGCATGTTCCTCTTTATATTTATCTATTAGCTTCCAGTCATGATTATGATAGCTATATTTCTAACCAGTGTCATGTCCTCCCATGTTCATTGTCCCTTGTTAGGACAGATACTAATAAGTGCAGCTGTGCATAATTCAATGAAGGCCTTGTGTGTTTGTGCCTTTCCTAGCTTTGGTGACTCATGGCCTTTTGCCCTCTTGTCCTAGATTCCTTCAGTAGAAGGAAGAGACTAGTATAATTATCTAACTCATCATTTTTTTTCATTATTTTTAAACATTTCAATTGGTGCACTTCTCCATAGAATGGGAATTCATTTAGCTTCTCATAAATACCTAGTCTTTGCATCCCGAACTAAGTGGTGAACTGTTACTGGAGTCTTTCCAAAATTCCAACCCAAAATTAGTTTTCTTGAATCAGGTGGCCAATTGTGATGTGGACTAGTATTCTGCATAACTGCAGTACTTTCTTGCTTTTAGATTCTACAGCTCAAGACAAGACCACTTCTCCTTTCCAGAACATTGAGGCCTTGCTTGTAATTTGGAGTTTTATGATCCTTAATTATTACTGGGTCCGCATTAATCAAGATCTGCGGTTTTCCCTGTGTGACTGAGTTTAGCAGCTTGCAGTTTGTGTTTTTTAAACTTATGATCATAAACCTGTTCACAGCCCACTAGGATATCAATTGTAACTGTGTGACAGGGATGGAAACCTGTTTGGAGGGCTTTCAACATGGAGTTCTGGGAAAGATGGGCATTAATTTGGGAGGCAACTGCACACATTGACTTTTGGGATGTAAGGGAGGTTCAGATATGGAGCAGTTGTTACTAAAGATTCGGGCAAGGTTTTTTTAAAATTGAGATTATGGTAGATCACTGCAAAGCCCCACAAATGCCTCTACTTTCTCAGAAAACTAAGGAAATTTGGCATGTCCTCTACAGCTCTCACCAACTTCTACAGATGCACCATAGAAAGTATTCTTTCTGGTTGTATCACTGCTTGGTATGGCTTGGTATTCTGTCCAAGACAGCAAGAAGCTACAATGTGTTGCGAATGAAGCCCAATTCATTACTCAAACCAGCCTCCCGTACACTGACTCTGTTTACACTTCCCACTGTCTCGGAAAAGTAATAGCATAATCAAGGATCCCATGCACCCCAGACATGCTCTCTTCCACCACCTTTCATTGGGAAAATGATACAAAAATCTGAGATCATATACAACTAACTGAAGAACAGCTTCTTCCCTGCTGTCACTGGACTTTTGAACGAACCTACCTTGCACTAAGTCGATCTTTCTCTATACCCTAGCCATGACTGTAACACCACATTCTTGTGTTCTCTCCTTTCCTTCCCTATGTAATATATGCTTTGTATAACATGCAAGAAACAGTATTTTTCACTGCATACTAATACATGTGACAGTAATAAATAAAATCAATCAGATTTGAAGGAATGGTGTCAGTATCTGAGGAGGGTGAACATTTTAACAGTATCAGTTAAAATGGCAACCAGGAAGGGAAGATGGGTTGCCAGCAGTTCAGTGGGAATAGGATTGAGGAAGCAGAAGATAAGCCTCATGGGCAGAATGAGCTTGATGATTGAGAAACTAACAAGACAAATGAGAAATAAAATCTGTCATCCTGGAACCATGCCAGATGTGATAGTCCTAAAGAATTGAAGTTGAGGAATGATGTGTAGGATAGAAGAAATTAACACCAAGTATCATTGCATAGGCAAATCTTTGGTTCAGATCTTTTGGAAAGCCGAAGGGGTTTCATCTTGAGCCATAGAATATAAAAGCAAGAAAGTACTGCTGTTATGCAAAATGCCAGATCTCAATTGGCCCCCTGATTCGAGGAAACTAAGTTTTGTTACGAGTTCTGCTAAGAGTCCAAGAGCAATTTGCCGCTTGGTTTCTGAGATGCAAGGACTAGACATTTACAAAAAGCTAAATTAATTCTTTATTCCATGGCAAAGTGCACCAATGGAAATGTTAAGAATAATCTGGTGGCTAATTTTACCAGACTCCTCTTTCTACCAAAGAAATTTAGAACAAGAGGACACCCCAGGGCAACGTGGTGGCTAGCACTGCAGCCTCACAGCACGAGGGACCCAGATCCAGTTCCTGGTTTCGGTCATCTGTGGAATTTGCACGTTCTCCCTGTGTCTGAATGGGTTTCCTCTGGATGCTCCCATTTCCTCCAGTCTGAAAGACTTGCTGGTTAGGTGCATTGGCCATGCTGAATTCTGTGTACCCAAACAGGCGCTGTAGTGTGGCGACTCGGGGATTTTCACAGTAACTTCATTGCAATGTTATTGTAAGCCTACTCGTGGCCCTAATAAATAAACTAAACAAAGCTAATTTGAACTCTTTCTTCATTCTCCCTGAACACCCAAAAATGCAGCAGCATTTGAAATGTTTAAAAATGAAACAATAGGATTGAGATGGGATGAGTGAAGTAGGCACTTAAAAACCATGGGCATCAACAGAAATAAGAAGATACAAAGATTAAGACTAAAATGATGGAACTATCAAACTGGACCAAATGGTCTTGTGTTTTTTAAAGAATTCAAACCCTTAATCACTCTGAAAAATAATTGAGTGGAATTAGCAATAATACCAGTGACTTCCAATTTTAAATGTGTAGGCTAATAAGTCAAGTCTGACCAATTGCAGGATGAAGTATCAGAGGAAAATTACAAGCAGATATACATCTAGATCAGCAAGAATGAAATGGCAGTCACTTGAACGTAGAGTTACTGAAATCATCATGCAGAGGATGACTATTGCTAACATGGAAGCCGATATGAATCGACTTCTTACGGTAAGAACAATCTCCCCTTCCCTGCTGCCTGCCTTCCTATCTCCTCACAACTTGAATTAAAGCTTCATTTTTTTTAGCAAATGCTATCTGGCTAGGTTAACCGATGCTTTGTTTCCTTTTAGACTTAGGAAATTTAGCACATCCGGCTGTTCTCCATTTCTATTTAGCTAAACTTTTGCATGACTTCTTGTTTGAAGCAACGCAATAATCCAATAAATCTTGTTAAAATTTAACCCTGGTTAATTACTGATAAGGTATTAGTATATGTTGTTTTCGGAAGTTAAGTAGTGATTAATTGTAGAATGGAGAAGTAACAGTGTCAACAAAATAAATTGGAGTTATGAAGTTTAAAATCTATTTTACCAGTGCAACCACTGTTTATTATTTGTTCACTGGATGAATGTTGTTGGCAAGGTCAGCATTTGTTGCCCATCCCTAGTTGCCCTTGAGAAGGTGGTGGTGAACTTCCTCCTTGAACCATTGCAGACCCTATGATGCAGGTATACCCACAGCCCTGTTAGGAAGGAAGTTCCAGAATTTTGACCCAACGATCCTGAAGGAACAATGATATAATTTCAAGTCAAGAATGGCTTATTGTGTGACTTAGAGGGGAGCTTAAGGTGATGGTATTTCCATGTGTCTCCTAACTTTGTCCTTTTAGATGGTAGAGGTTATGGGTTTGGAAAGTACTGTTGAATTTTAAAGAACTGACTATTGTACCAGCCATTTTTAATATTTGAAATTGTACTGGCAACTTGAGGTTGGGGAGTGATGTTTACGTTAGTGTCGAATATTTATCTGGCTTGAAGATGCAAAAGGCACTGAAACTGTGACATCTGTTTGCATTTCTTTGAAAGAAATGCAATTATTTGCTGTACTATAGCTGTGCTTATGTATTTCTCAATTTTTCTTATTCCCTTCTGTGTACTAATTGTTTTGGCTTCCCTGCTTTACTTCTTACCCTTGACCACCTCTGTTATGAAGTTAGCATTTTTGTTGTGATTTCAGTGGCGTTTTGAATTTTTCCATACAAAGAATTAGCCAGCCTATCTCTACATTTGTAGATTTTTATTAAATTGCTAAGCCAAGGTTTGCAGCTTGCTAATGTTTCTCATGTGGGAGGTTGCAAGAGTAATGTCTGCCACAGGTGAGGCCAGAACCTGCTGTGGTTCACAAGTGGTTGAATAGTATTGTGTGGAAATTTGTAAGTGGCCAATTATGTCTTGTCTTAGACAATTCAAAACTCGCAAGCAAAGACGTAACAAATTTATTTTACATAGAACAAACAAAACAAACATACAGCTGATTGGAGACTTCCAGAGGGTTAAACAGCTCTGGGAATAGAGCTGTGGGACCACTCCAAAAGATCTGACGTACAGTCAAATACAGATCAATTATAGTTTTTTCTAACCAACCATTCCACCATTCATTAGCTTAAAATCAATTTCATTTAACAGTCATACATCAATACAAATCTGTCAAGTACCTCAGCCAACCTTATGATACTTAATAGCATTGTGATATCTTATTAATCCAACTAGTCCAGACGTTGTTTCCCTTCTTGGTTCTAACTACATCCCTGTTGCCTGGTAACGAGAAACGTTACCACAAGGTCAAAATAGATTTTCCCACCGGCTCACAGCCAAGTTGAATACGCATGTGTTCCTGCGACCAAGGGCATATCTATCCTTGTGTCTGGGCAGTGAATGCATCTATTCATGTTGTAGAATACATTCCCTCATAGGAAGTCATACTACTGCTGACTAACCGGCTTCCAGACCTCTGGTTTTAAACTGATGACACTTACCACGATGCCTTTTGATAACTTTGCTTGATTAAAATGAACAATGTATTTCAGATATCAGCATATATGTTTTAAAATCATCACTACTTGTTTTGATTCGCTTACTGTATTTACATATGTGTGAACTGTTTGTGTTAGCTTGCCTACTAATCATTTGTCTTTACTGATCCCTTGATCTCTTAGAGTGCATTCTGCCAATAAATCTTACTCACTGTTAGAAATCCCCTTCTTCAAATAGTGAGTGACATTGATGTCTATACATTTGTTCTTAATTTGTTTATATACAGTTGAAAAATGTGCAAATCTGATAGCTTTATGTACCACTGATCAGACACTAAACAAAGCCAGCTAGTGCTTGCATTGAAATTGGCAGGTTAAATAAATTTACGTGCTGTATTTGAGAATGTAGCTGATTTATCTTCTTAAATTGTGACCATTTTTCCTCTATTCATGTTACAGCAACGTGAAGAATTGACCAAAAGACGTGACAAGTTGAATAGACGGAGAGAAAAATTTGTACAAGACTGTATAGATGACAAAGCAATCCATAATATTCATGAGGAAACTGAGTCTTTGAGTGCAAATATTGATTACATTAATGACAGCATTTCAGAATGCCAAGCTAATATCATGCAGATGGAGGAAGCAAAGGCAAGTCAATTTTGTATTTTTTTATATATATGTTAGGAAGAGTCCCAAAACATCTATGCGCAAATCTAACTAACGCAAATGCATTGCATCATTCTGCCATGCCAACATATAGAATGAATGTCTGGTAGCACCTGTGGGGAGAGAATAGAACCGGCATTTCGAATTTAGATAACCCTTTGTCAGAACAGTTTCTGATGGAGAGTCATCTAGACTTGGAATGTTGGCTTATTCTCTTTCCACAAATGCTGTCAGACCTGCTGAAATTTTCCAGCATTTTCTGCTTTTGTTTCAGATTCCAGCATCCACAGTATTTTGCTTTTATCTAGGAAAATATAACATTCATTTCAATCAGTCACGTGTATCTTATGAGAACTCAATCATTTTTTGCGTCTGAACTGAAGTCAGACATTTTCATGTTCGGAGTACACTGAGCTGACAGTTGAAAGTGTGACAATGTTTGCAACATATCCGAAGGCTCTGCCTTAAATTGAGACTTGGAGCATTGACGTTTAGAGAGGGGCAGAGTGATTGCTGGCGGGTATATTTGTCAGTCTTGTAAAGTGAGATAAAATGGTCCATGTAGCTGGTTTTCTATAACAAAGATAATTTTGTAGCTTCTCATTACTGATGGGATATGTTTAAGACAACTGGTAGAGATTAAGGAAGGACTCTTAGTCCACATGAGGTACCAGCATTCTGTGGTTGTTCGTTCTCTCCAATGCTCCTTCATCTTTATTCCCTTATGTTTAAGGGGTTTAGGTTTTTGCGCACAACTATTTCCGGCATCCAATGTCTCACAACCTCCTAGCTTTTCTCCCTTACCAGAAATCCCTTAGTTTTTCCATTCTTGCATTTTCTGAGTTCATCTTATCCATACCTTGTGCTTCCCAGTTTTATTCCTACTAAAGTGGTGACCTCACAGCTTCCCTTCCTGAGCTGCAGAGTAGCTGAATTCTAAATGGTTAATCATAATTTAGAAATGGAATAATTATAGCCCACCTTTTGATCTTTCTGACCTTTCAAAAACATTGGCCAAAATGACCACTGACTTTGGCAGGACTGGAAGATCCTGCTGGCAGCCATGGCATGCTGCCTCCGCTGCCAGGGAACCCACTGCAGGGGGGCCAAAATTCCCAGCTATTTATCTTTCTCCAATTAACATTTGCTCTCATGCTTTTGACAATGTTATTGCCTCCTAAATTTAAGTCCATCTTTCCTAATCATACTAATCTTTTGTGGGTCTTTGCTAGCTTAAACTCAAAAGTAATCTTTGTCACTGTGGTGGGGGAGCCCTTCCAAATGGCAGCCTGTGGCTGCTGCGGCATTCAGACAGGCAGAGAAGGATTCTATGCCTGCCTGTAGTCCTGGCCATCCCTCTTCCCCACCAAGTTGAAGGAAGGCTACCTCTGTTGTCTGACTACTTGTACAGCAGTCAGTCTTTGGATGAGCCACAATTTCCTCCAGTTACACAAGTGGGAAGACTTAACCCATGGTTATTGTCATATGCTGCAAACTCTCTGCTCACTCTGCCAAGTAATCTCCCTCTTTGGCCACATCCTTAGGGAAAACCCAAGAATTCAAAACTGCCACATCTCCTGGAGCTGATTTTTCTACCCACAACCACCACTTGTAACAATAAATGCTCTGGCCTTACTTGAGCCCATTTGCTGTTCAAACACTTTTCCATCTTTTATTTCCAAATTTGACTTTGTAATGTTCAAACCTGACGACACTCCTACCCTCCCTTAACATTCTTCAACAACTGATGTACATCCTGTGTCTCTTTACTCTTTGCAGCCAACTAGTACCTAAGCTTTGGAATTCCCCTGAGCCTTCCATCACCATCCCCACCCTTTGATAGTCTTTAAAATTTGCCTCTTTGACAAACTCCTCCATTAACTCAGAATTCTATTTGGCTTGTGAGCTTTGGGACATTTATGGTATGTTAAATGGCCATACAAAATGCAGATTATTGTTATGCAAATAAAATAAGCACAACGCTTAGTAGTATTGGCACCCCAGTTTATGTATATTTTTAGTCCCCACAATGGTGTCTTAATTTATTACATTTCACTCCAATATAAATTATTTATTTTATTCACTAGTCGCAAGTAAGGCTTACATGAACACTGCAATGAATTTACTGCAAAAATTTCCCTAGTTGCCGTACTCCAGCTCCTGTTCAGGTCAGTGCACCTAACCAGCATGCCTTTCAGACTGAGAAGGAAAGCTGGAGCTCCTGGAGGAAACCCACCTAGACACGGGGAGAACATGCAAACTGCATACACAGTGACCAAGCCAGAAATCGATCCCAGTGGTGCTGAGGCAGCAGTGCTAACCGTTGTGCCACCGTGCTGCCACATTACTGTGTTTTTTATGCTAAATCTGATACAGGATGGTGCATTGATATGATATTTGGTGCTCCTGCAATAAAGGTAACCCTGAGCTTTGGTTCTAGAAGCAACTTTACTGGGTGATATTTGTTAATCTTCAGAGTTCCTGTTGTCAGCACATTCAGTTCATAGGAAACAAAATGCCTATTGGCTAGCCAGCTATGCTTTCTTAACACTGACGGGAGTATCAGCAGTTCAAAGGTTGCACGACACTTGTGCAATAACTGAACCCTGTGTAGCCTATTATCGAAGCATTAGAGATAATTAACCTTGTCACTTATCAGTAACTTGAACATACAGTAAGAGCACAGAGGAGGGATTCCATTTCCACATTAGAATTAACTTTTGAGAATTTAAATTCTAAATTATAGCATGACCAGAGATCCTCAACCTTGATCTTTTTCTGAGCTCTGTCTGCCTTGCTGGTAAAGTATTTTCAGTGATTTTATTTTTAAGCAATTACTCTTTATTATCAATATTTGTCCATTACAAAAGGCCCCTTGCATTTTTGCCAAGCTTACAAATTTATATGTACAAGCTTTTAAATATTTTTGATTTATGAAACTATTTGAGGTATATAAGGAGCTAATGGGAATTGACAGCATAGATGTAGAATGAACATTTCCCCTTGTTGAACATTCTAGAACAAAACGCCATAGTTTTAGGCTAAAGGGTGTTAGATTCAAAAATGGAAATGTGGGGGAATTACTTCACTCAAAAGATGGAGAATCTGTGAAATGATCTACTCCAAACTGCAGTGGATGCCAGAACTCCAAACAAATTTGAAGAGAGAGTTTTAATTAGCAACAAGATGAAGGGTTATGGGGAGTGGACAAGAAGGTGGAGATGAGGCAGAGATGAGATCAGCCAAAATCGTTTTGAATGGCAGAGCAGGCTTGAGAGACTGAATCGCCTACACCTGTTCCGAGTACTTATCTTCACTAGTGCTGATACAGTTGTCATTAGTGTAACTTTAAGAAAGTTTTTTTAAAAATCATGCAGCTTAAAGTTTTAGTGATGTCATTGGGGGAGGAGCTAAGTTGTGGCAGTCAGGTGATAGTGGTTTCAGTTTCATTTGTGGCAGTCAGGTGATAGTTTTTTTTTCCCTTTGGGCTTTTGGTTTTATTTTTGGGAAGCAGTTCAGCATCAAGCTGAGGAGGAGTGTGTCTCCCTATGTTTTTCTCTTTGGTTCTGCCTTAAAGAAGTTGTAAAGAAATTGTAACAATTTATATTATTACAATGATGAACATGAGAGGTTTCACTTCAAGTGTGTTTCAACTGACCCATGAGGAGCTTTTATCAAAAACAAAGTTTAATTAAGAATATTGTTGTCATGTATAGTAAGATAATTAGCAAGAATTTCTAACAGTTACAAACAAGGAACAGAATAACCATGATGTATAACTGTTAAGGAAATATCTCTAATGCATTCCAACAAAAGCTGATATCCAATACACATAACCCTCCAAATAAACACAAAACAACATAGGTTAATGCCTGCTTGTTGCAGGAATCCTGCTTCCTGAATTGAATGCTAACAAGCCTTGTGAAGAAACTCAGGAGAGATTGTAGTCCAATCTGTTTCCCAAAACAGTTTCTTTGGAACAGAACAAAGAGGAAAAAAACAGGGAGAAAGAGACTGCTTCTTAGCTTGCTGCTAAACTGCTTCCCAAAACAAAACTAAAAGCCGAAAGGAAAAAGCCCCTATCTCCTGACTGCCACAAACTAAACTGAAAGTTCTATCACCTGACTGCCAGTTTAGCTCCACCCTGCAATGATATCGCTGAAGCTGCGAACTCTGTGATTCTTTTATAAAACCTCCTTTTAAAGGTACACTCACATGATACAATTGACTAAGTCTTATTTTGTAGATTGAATATGGTATTGATAGTCCAAGTGGTGGAATTTTTACTGTGGTCACATCTTAATGCATGAAAGCAAAACTCTGCAGATGCTTTAAATCTGTAATGAAAGTAGAAAATGTGGGCATTACTCAGCAGAACAGGTGGCAGCTGCAGAGAGAGAAGCAGTTAACAAAAGGCCATCAGACTGAAAATGGTAACTCCTTGCTTCTCCTTGAAGATACCAGATTTGGTGAGTATTCTTTATTATATCTGAAGTGTGTGAAAATAGACCTCATGACTATTATTCCCATGCACTCTCATCCACTCAGAGATGATCTTTTTGTTTCCCTTGCTATCTCTCGTCCCTAACTTTCCCACATGGATGTGTAATTTTCTCTGCTCCTCCTTGCTCCCACCTCTCCTAACTTTGACCATGGTTTTGTTGAATTGAAAGAAAAAAGGTTTGCACTAAAATTGAAGTGGAACGGTCTACCATGTAAAGAATATAAATATACATTTTAGCACTAAGTAGCTATCATTATTTGGTTATAGTTGTCCAGAAATGTCAATGTAAGTATCCTTCCCTTCTCCTCCTGAATACTGCAAAAACTTGGCATTGTTTTTAAATTTCCTTTTTGTCATCTACAGGAGGAGGGGGGCACAGTGGACGTTTCAGCCGTAATTACTTCCTGCTCTTTAACAGAAGCTCGTTACATGTTGGACCACTTCCTCACCATGGTTATTAATAAGGTAAATTTATGAGCCAAACTCTGAAGACTTATTTATTCTAGTCAATTAACCTGAGCATAAATGCTACTACTTCATAAGATAATGGATAGTCACTGGAGGATTGCGTGTTCAAGCCTAATTTGGACTTATCCAGAACATTAATTCCAGATGAAGTCTTTGTTGCAGCATTCAAATTCTTAAAGTTGACCTGATCCATTGTTTGGTACAGCTACTGTATTCCCTCTGTGCTGAATGAAACAGGAAAAAAAAAATACTACAAATACATTGGAGCAGTTTTGGTTGGCCAGAGGTCCCATGTTCTAGCAGCATTAGATTCTAAGAAATTTGTAAATGTTGAATTGGGTGTCTGAGACATGTACTTTTCTCATCTCCTCACTGTTGTCTCACCACCGCCCCTCTTGCTCTCAACTTTTGGTGTCAAGATTTGGTAACAACCACTGAGCTATATGGAATCAGCTTGCTGTGCAAATAACTTTGTTGCTCAAAATATTAGAAAACATTGAGCAGTCTTCCCTTGTGTATGACTTGCTGATTCGTGATTTAGCTTTGAGGAGAATGTTTGGAGGAGCAATTTAGGATGGTTGAAGAATGTTTACAAAAGATGGTCAGAAAATAGTGGCAGCGCAAAGGACACTTTTAATACATACCTTTAATACGAAACTTTAATTTTTATTTAGACTATTTAATTTGGGTGTATGTTACGTTCTTCTAATTTCTGGATCTCATGATTCCTTGATGAGATTTTGATACTTGAACTAAATGGATTAAAAAATTTAGATTGATTCTGTGCAAGGTTTGACTTGCAGATAGGTACTGTTATCAGTCATGAATTTTCAGCTTGAGCTCAACATTTTGGCACGCAGGATAAAAATAGGACATTGATTTGATTATTTTTGTTACATGTATTAGCATACAGTGAAAAGAATTGTTTCTTACACACTATACAAACAAAGCATACCATTCATAGAAAAGAAAACGAGAGTGTAGAATATAGTGTTACAGTTATAGCTGGGGTGTAAAGAAAGATTAACTTAATGCAAGGTAGGTCTATTCAAAAGTTGATGGCAGCAGGGAAGAAGCTGTTCTTGTGTCGGTTGGTACGTGTCCTCAGACTTTTGCATCTTTTTCCAGACAAAAGAAAGTGGAAGAAAGAATGTCCAGTGTGCGTGGGGTCCTTGATTTTACTGGCTGCTTTGCCGGGGCAACGGGAAGTTTAGACAGAGTTAATGGATGGAAGGCTAGTTTGGGTGATAGATTGGGCTACGTTCACAACCTTTTGTAGTTTCTTGCGGCTTTGGCCAGAGCAGGAGCCATACCAAGCTGTGATATAGCCAGAAAGAATGCTTTCTATGATGCATCTGTAAAAGTTGCCGAGAGTCGTATTTGTCATGCCAAATTTCCTTAATCTTCTGAGAAAGTCGAGGCGTTGGTGGGCTTTCTTAACTATTGTGTCGGTGTGGGGGGACCAGGACGTTGAACAACTTTGGACTTTATGAAATTTCTCACTGACAGATTTGTAATTAATGTTGCTGTTCTTAGTACTTTGAAACCTACGTGGCTTGAATTTTTTGGAGTTGTGAATTTTATAAACAGTATTTATATTGAGTATATTTTCCCTACTAGTGGAGTACTTATTGAAATTAATTTGGCTTATATTTGCTTTATCTGTCAGTAACGATTTCTTGAGATAGAAAGGGAATATAATATAATGAGTTTTCAATTTGGTTTTGAATTGTGCAGAGTCTTGGTTCTGAGGTGAAGGGATCTGTGAAGGAAAATAATAAGTTGAATTTAGTCATCAGGAGGACATTACCATTGCTGTAATTGTAATGCTCTGCATTGTTGAAGAAAATGCCTTGAAAACATGATTTGTCTGGTCTCAGGGTCTTCAAGCTGCTCAGAAGGAATCTCAAATTAAGGTTCTGGAAGGTCGAGTGAAGCAAATAGAAATAAACAGCTCCACTCAAAACCAACTGCTGTTCCACATGTTGAAAGAGAAGGCTGAATTTAACCCAGAACTAGAAGCCTTACTTGGAAATGCTTTGCAAGGTAACTGTATGACTCTTCACAAGTGGCATGCATATTTTATTTGCAGTGCATGATGTAATTTAGATTTGTTACACATGCTGGCTTTTTTGAATTAATGCTGTTTGGAATGAATTTCTTGAATATTTTCTCATTTTGCTGTATGTGGAAAAAATGTTATGGGTAAATTGCTCTTTGCAGAAAAATATCTGGTGTAAATGTTTATAAACTAAATTTAATGATTTAACCTGTATTATTAATGCACTAATATAACAAATTGGCTTTTGTTCAACAGAGTACAGTTAAAAGTAATTTCAATCTTTGCAACAAATTGGAAAGCGACTTTTAGTTTTCCAGTTTGGAATGGTACATCAATAAGCTGGTGTCTTAAAACTAATGAGTTATGATAAGGCAAAACTTGAACATAGTCTGGATATCTGGAGAACACTAGAAAAGAGGGATTTTTTTTCATAGTAGATGTTTGGAAATGACTACTTTTTGGATATTGACAAGCTGATGGATACATGGCAGAAATGATACATAAGGGCTGCCCTCTTAATTTCCTTGCAAACCAAACAACATTTTGAAGTCTGTGTGCACATCTACAAAAAAGGCAAGATTAAAATTTCCAGGGGATCAAATCTTGCATTAAATCTGAATTTCTATCTTTCATTCATTAAGTCTTTAATTCAAAAGTTTTGCAAATTACAGATGACCCTGATGTTGGCTATCCAGAGTTTAGTCCTTCAGGCTTTTGGATGTGCTTCCTTTAATAGGATAATGCTGGTAGTCATTTGGTCCCGGTTACTTCTATTACAAATGAACATTTTCCAAGACTTGCACCATCAAATTTAATGAGTAATTTCTTTGCAATGCACTCTTCTTTGCAAAAATTGGGATGGTCCAGTTTCCCAACTTGTGGAGTTTGTCACCCCAGAAGCTCATAACCACGTAATTAGATTTAGCTATGTTACAAATGACAATCTTGCTACAGGCGTCAGAATTCCAAATCCTTTAGAAATTTGGAAATGGAAGACGTCATTAATGAACAAAGGCTTTGTTACTAAACTCTCAATACTTTGTTGTTTAAACTTCAATTTTTAATGTCTGAAGCTAATTTTATGCAGCTATATAGGAGAAATATAATTTAAAATCCATTACATCATTGAATAGAGTGAAAACTTGCATAAGAAAGGTGTTTTGAAGACTTTTCAGTGCAATGTTATGGGATGATATTGAGGTGTGAGACTTGGAAAACATTCAGACTTATGCTGGCAAGTGGTAAGTAACATTTGTGCCACAAAAGTGACCATCTCCAGCAAGAGAAACTCAACCCATCTTTCCTTGACATTCAATAGTAGTACCATTACTGACTCCCCCACTATCAACATCCTAGGAGTTACCATTGACCAGAAACAGAATGGGACCAAGCATATAAATACTATGGCTGCAAGAACAGTCAGAGACTGGGAGTTCTACAGCACTAAATGATCTCCTGACTCCCCAAGGCCTATCCATTATCTACAAGACACAAAGTGTAATAAGTCCAGCTTCAATGGTACTAAAGAAGCTCAACACCACCCAGAGTAGTCCACTTGATCAACACCATGCATCAATTTAAATATTCACTGCGCCACTAATGTAGAGATTACAGCACTTGCTACCACGCACAAAATACACTGCAACAAGTCAACAAAATTCCTTCAACAGCAGGCTCCAAATCTGAAACATTTAACACCATGAAGAACATGGTGACATGCAGCAGATACATGGGAACTCCACCAACTGCAAGTTGTTCTTCAAATCTCTCACTAACCCACTTTGGAACCCTATCCCAGTTGAATTCCCATTTGTATCCAAACCTTCATTTCCATTTGTATCCTGCTCTGTTGTCAATTTTGAATTTATTTGTAGATTGAACTAGCCTGGCTATTTAATGCTTCGTTATTAAACACTTCGTTATTTAGTACTGATGTTGGAGCATCAAGTTTTGCTTTTCCTGCACTCCATTTTATAACTATGCAGCTTTGCAATATCCCACAGAGTAAGAGGAGTATCTTGTATCTGTTTTTAATACTATCCATATTTATGGAATCATAAAATCCTTATGGTACTGAAGGAGGCCATTTGTTCCATCAAGCCTGTACCAACAACAATTCCACCTAGGCCCTATCCCTATAACCCAATGTATTAACCCTGCTAGTCCCTGACACTTGAAGGACAATTTAGCATGGCCACTCAGTCTAACCCACGTGTGTCTAAGGAAACCTGTGCAGAATCGGGAGAATGTGCAAACTCCACACACAATCACCCAACTGTGAAAAGATTACTGAAGAGAGAGAATTATTGTTTACTGGCTGCTATAACTGTCTTATCTTTATTCCTTAGAACTTAACAATACATTCTGTGTTAAAATGTCTGGCATTGAATCTTGAATGCTCCCCATTAGTTATAATTACCAGAATTGTAGTTCATTATTCTGCAGAAAAGAAGAACTGTGTTTATGCTCCACATCATAATATCTTCAAGATTTTGTATCCAATTTAGTTGAGGTTCATATGACAGAAGAAGCTCAGAATAAGGTTACACAAACAGTAGAATAAAGTTATCTGGCCTGTTATGATTTGCTGATGTTACTGGACAGGAAGGTCCTAGAATGGAACCCTGACTCAAAACACTTAACTTTTACCTTTTTTTTTAGAGTCGCAGGACTGCCAATTAACTCTTAACAAAAAAATTAGACATGAAAACTTTGATACAATATTTCTCTCCTATTTATCTTCACAAATTTTCACAGATTTTAAGAATAACACTGGTCACAAAGCTCTGACAAAGCGTCACCTAGATTTGAAACATTGGCTCTATTCTCTCCTGCCAGATGCCATCTGACCTGCTGAGATTTTCAAGCATTTTGTGGTTTTGTTTGATTCCAGCATCTGCAATATTTTGCTTTTATCACACGTAAATTCTGTGCTATAATGGTTACAGTAATCTCACTGTCCTGTAACCCAGTAGGCTAACTGTGGTCAGGCAGCACCACACTCTGAAGTCAAGTGGTGAATATCACCCAAATCAACCTTCTGTGGATTTCTCCTCATGCCCCTCCCAGAAGATTGTCACACATGCAGACTGCATGCAAAGGCACGTCTTTTAATCTTCTTTCAACAATGCTTTCTCTCTGCTTTTTTTTAAGCAAAGATCCATCTCGATCACTTTTTAGTATTCTGTCATCTTGAATTACTATTTGCAAATAAAGTTCCAGATAAACCCTCAGGTACTCAATCCCCAACAGAATACTATTGTTCCAAAGACTGGAAGTGAAGACAGTAAACCTTTTGATCGTGTCTGGTATCTGGCTTTTCTCCAGCTAATCTCACCAGCTCTGCTCTTCCCAGTTCTATCTTCAACTTTAATGATCATTATCCTGCTCAAATTCCAGTTCATGTTTTCGTTTCCACTTCAATCTTCTGGAAATCTATCATTACCCTAGCTTTCACAGCTAGCTTTCTTGCCCAATACTCCATTGTATGATCCTGCTTTGAGTTGCACTGAGAGCTGCCTTCTCTCTCATTGTTGAGCTCCAACTGCTCTGCAGTTTAGTTAATCACAATCGCATGGTCTTTCTTTCCTAAAGTTGCCCCATTTGCCAATCAACATACTCTTTTTCCAAGCTCGTGTTTACTTTTCACATTGTAAACTCTCTGCAGAATGTAGATATGGTTTGAATTGAAACCAAAACCCCCCATATGTTTAACTATAATTTCATAGAATCCCCGCAGTGCAGAAGGGGGCCATTTGGCTCATCAAGTCTGCACCAACCATGATCCTACCCAGGCCCTATTCCTGTAACTCCACGTATTTACCCTACTAATCCTCTGACACTAAGGGACAGTTTAGCATGGCCGAGCAACCTAACCAGCACATCTTTGGACAGAGAAGAAATTAGAGCACCTGGAGGAAACCCACGCAAACACAGGGGGAATGTGCAAACTTCACATGGACAGTGACCCAAGGCTGGAATTGAACTCAAGCCCCTGGTGCTGTGAGACAGCAGTGCTAACCACTGTGCTACTGTACTGCCTAACACAGAAACACTAAATTAAACTCTTAAAGTCTATACCTTATTTCTAACATCCAACCATACAACCATTGGTCACTGCAACCACCTCTGCTTCCTGAATTGGATGCTACCAGGTGCAGTTTGTGGTTTCTAAAGTTTGTTGATCTCTCCCAGTGCAGCAGGACAGGATTTGTGGCAGTACGTTTTGGTTAAGCTTGGGAGAATTGGTCCACGTTCCTGTTTTGGGTTACTGTAATGTTTCTACAAGTGCAAGATCAAGCCTGGAATTTGTGTAACTCTGCAGAAACCGATTTAAGTATCATTTGAACTGGTTTAGCATGTTTTAATATTTCTTGAGCTGCTTTCTGGAGGATGACTGGTAAATTATAAGCTCTGATGCATCACACCATACATCTAGGCAAATCATTGCAGCTATATCATCTAGCATAGAACTAGCTTTCAAATTCCAATTTAATCTGATCATTCTGTAATTTCAGAGATAGTGATTTTAAAAAAAATTAGACTGTACATAAAGCAGCAGTTTTTTCTGCAGTGTCATATCTGTACTTTTTTTGTCATTCCTGTGATTAGATGAACAATTGAGTGCAGCATTAGCCACCAGTAAACTGAGTTTATTGTTTAACAAGGACCAAATAATGAGAAGTCATGTTCTTATCTCCAAATAGTGAACTATTATACAGCGGCTGAATTAACCTGATCTATGAACAGAAAACGCTGGAAACATCTTACAATTCTGATGAAAAATCAGTGGCCTAAAGTATAAATTTTGTTTTTTCAGTTACCTTAGTGGGTATTTCTTTTGACATTACAGCTTCGACCTATCGGATCAGTCTTTCTAATATTATGCAGTACAAATTGTAGCTAATCGTTTGCGAAGTTTTTTTAAAAATGTGTTGGTAGGTGATATGATTGTACTTCAATATAGCTTTATTCCAAATTCTAAATTTCCTCAAATGCTACACTGGGAGAACATATTTCAGAATGAAGGCTTTCCTTTTGTAGAAGTACAATTCTTAATGATCTGCTTCTCAGGTTGTGCATATGATAAGTGTCTACCATGTGAAATGGTTAACTTTGGGGACTAATGTTAATTTCAACAGTGGCGTATCTCTAATAACCAATGCAATGAATGAAGTTTTAAATATATTTGTTTGATTTCAGCACTGGTTCATTCTTGCTGATGATTCTGTAGGACATTTTTAATACAGTGAATTCCATTTGATTGGTTTGTTGCTTTTCTTTTGTTTCCCCCGTTGCTATTGTTTACACAGAACTAGATAGCATACCTATGGGTAAGTTAATTGCGCCTACTGTTATGTGTAACTGCATGGTTTACTAAACAAGCCTGTATGCTAACCTTGCTGCACCTTTCAGTAACATCTGTAAACATTTTAAGTCTGCATGCAGCATTTTATGGGAACTGAATGCAGATCATCATTTTTTCCTGACTCACCACCACCTTTTATGTCACGTGAACCATTGAAACATTGTATACATTTGCTCCAGAAGTTAACTACTGACCAATGTGGCAAAGTGTTGGCTCCATTTTACACCTTAAATGTTAAAAATGTCTATCTATTGAATATTGAACCACAGACCTGGATTCTTTCTGTCTGTCTGTTGCTACTTTAACTCATTCCAATAATTGATCTAAATGTGGATATTGTGAATGTATAGTTCATCAAAATGGTTAATGTTGGAGATATTTCATACTGGTCAAAATTAAGTACAAGCTAACAATTGTGTTCAACAATTTACTTAAAATAATGCATTGAGACAATCAAGTAAGACTGAGAGCTACACTAGATTACAGACATAATATTGAGCATTGACAGTGTTCAAATCTAGTAATTCTCTGGACCGTTTAATTTTAATACTGACACAAAGTAAATTGTGATCCATGATCTATAGTTTATATAGATATAATCTGAGAGTAACATGTTTAATGCCAGATCTTAAGACTGCAAACCTTTGGTAAGTTGTGATACGTAATAATGTGTTGTAGGCTTAAATCGATCAAAATCCTTATTCAAAAAGCCCCTAAAAACAGTTGTCTCTAATTGATGATGCTGGAGTTGTCAAAATCATCGTGGTTTGTGGTTCATTAAGGAAATTGTATTAAAAAATTACTTATTCTATGATTAATTGGATCATGTTGTGTGTGGAAGTTGAAAGAAAATGCAGGAAATTACCTGTGCACCTTTAGAAATTATCTAAATAATCTTGCGTTTGAAGGTATAACATAACTTGAAATTTGAGATGATCCAAAGCTTGGAGAGATATCGAATATTTTCAGTCTTTTTAAGGTCAAATATAAATTGCAAAGAAGGAATTCCAAAATTCAGGATAAACTAAATCCTTATCTCTGCAGTGTGATATTTACTTTATATTTGACAGTTTTATTGTTCAGTCTCCACATACATTCAGAAGTTTCATCTCCGGCAGCCATCCTTAAAATAACAAAAATTTGGAATGTTATTACATCAATGAGGTTATGTTAGAATCACTTGATTATGTCCTCCAATCAGATCTGTTACACCACAAGCATGCGGTGAAATAGACCATTTAGTTATTTTTCTTCTTCTGGAACAGGCATATCCTCTCTCATCGCTCAGTAAATACATTATTTGTTCAAAATGAACCTAAATGTGTTAACCAAGATCTAATTTTCCCAAACATTGTGAATAAAGAAGATTAGTTTTGTGTAGATTTTGTAGTTTTATGCTAAATCCTGCAAGGTTTTTGTTCCACACAGTCTTGACTGCACTGATTCCATTGACCCAAGGGCTGCCAACAATCTGTGTCTGGTTTCAAGATTTATGTCAAATGTTCTTCCTGTTGACAGATACCCATGAATCCTGTTTCCATACCCTATAAGCCTTTGATCTATCAGATCATTTGTACACCACCTGGTAGAAGTATTTATAAATAAATTCTATTTTCAGCATTCTTCCATTCACTTTTCAGTGATGCTCTATTGGAGTTTATTCCCAGTTCACATTTCATGTTGGAACTTTATTTGCTCCATGTGGTGTGCCTCAGTGCCTGAATATAAATTCTCCATCCTGCTACTGTTCCACAAACATATGGACTTGTCACTGCGCTTTGTTTTCCTTTCAGATAGCATCACCTCTGATCTGTTGCCCATTCAGAATTTTTTAAAGAGATTAAGAGACTTGAAATATTAGAAGACCATTCTGAAATAAAACTTTTGTTATTGAACCACCTACAAATGAGACCTTAATTCAAAACCTGAAGAAAACAAATGTACATGGCTTTCATACACTTTTGCACATGGCATTCATGCATTTGAGTTCAGGATATGTTAAGGTTTAGAACTCCGCTGCCCCTTGTATATCACCTCCATATCATCTTAAATTGGAACTTGGCACTCAAGTGGAGGTGGGTGAAGTTTTTTTTTAAACTTCTTCCAAGAATTCTGCTGGATGTGCCTTCCTGTGGGACTAGTGTTGTTGAGGGGCTTGAATTTCATTTGAAAGTCGCTGAGAGAGAATTAAATACTTACTTCTAAAGGAACAGATTCTTGGCAGCATCTTGAATTATTGTTTAGGAATAAATTGCAAAATTTTTCCTCTATCATGCTGAAGATGCTAGTTCTTGAGTGAACTTAATCATTTAGGATGTGTTGTTTCAGCTGATCATTTTGTTACTGTCTTTCTCTTTTAAGATCTATCACCAATTCACAAATGGTGCATGCAGCAACCACTGCAATTTATTCTGTCCTTAGCAGGAACCATGTGTTGCCACTGGTATCCCAGAAATATGAAAAATGCCCAGAAACTTGTACCTTTTTCATCCAATAATGTCTTTGTGAAACATGAAGCATCTTCTTGATGCCTTATATGTGAGCTTGCAAGATTTTGCCTTGAGCACCTCATTTGGAGGGAAGAAAATTGACTGTTGGCTCTGAGCTTTCCATACAGCACAAGTAAAATGAGCGCATAGCATTTTTGTTTGGCTAATTTTTACCTGAACAGATGAAAAGAAGCAGCAGTTTTGTGTTTATTCTTTTATGGGATGTGGGTGTTGCTGGCTGGGCCAGCATTTATTGCTCATCCCTGAGGGATGCTAAATGTCAGCCAGATTGCTGTGGATCTAGAGTCACATGTCAGACGACCAATTTCTTTCCCTAAAGGGCATTAGTCTCTAACCCAGATGGGTTTTTACAACAATCAACAATGGTTTCATCATTAGACTTTTAATTCCAGAGTTTTATTGAATTAAAATTTCACCATGCTTTCGCCATTTGCCATGGTGGAATCCGAACCTTGGTCTGCAGAGCGTTATCCTGGATCTCTGGATTATTAGTCCAGTGACAATACCACTATGCCACTGCCTCCCCTAAATCGTGTTAAGAAACAGAGTTGGAAGTGAATCGCTCACAGCTAAATGTATTTTTGTTTGTACTTCCACTGTTTTTGTGCTATGACTACATTGGGCAGACAGTATGAGCATTTCTTCTGGCAGTTGTGATTTTTCACTACTGTAGGTAGTACATTATTTGGATATTATTTTCACATTCCCCTCAAAACTGGCTTTAAAGTTTTCCTTCAGACATCACTCTTTGACTCTAGAAAAGCTCTGATAAAATTCATTTGTATGTGGAGAATGAACAAAAACACTAAATCACTTGCCTTCACTGTCATCTTCATACTTGTTTATTTTTCTTGCGCAACGCATGCTGTAACTTAATGTAATTTGTATTTGTGTTTTTGCCTCAAAATATTTTTTTAAATTTAAGAAATGCATCCAGAAAAAAGCAGCCTTAAATGCAGTGTAGGCTGGGGAGCGAACACATTTTCCCTTGACAGCGTTTTTAAATGTCTTTTGTTACTTATCACTCGCTTGTTAAAATGACATTGAATGGGACTGTTAGCAGATGGATTGTCTATTTTACTTGCCAACACCAAATGGTCCCTTAAGTTTTATATTCCAAAACTGTTGGGCATCCCAAACTGAATTATTTTTAAAATTTGAGTTAGATTTTAGTTAAAGCTTCTACTCATTAAGTACTCTTCTAAGCAAATCCAGCTATTTGGAATCAAATTAAACAATAATCCAGCATTGGATCAGTCCTAGTGTTTTAACATCTTGAGAAAGCAAGAAATCATGACAAAATTGGCTCTAACCAATCTACCAGTTTGAATACAAGGTGAAACCTGAAACTTACAAACCTATCTGAAACAAGGAAATTACAGCATCTGTGCAGAGCAAGACAGCTGAACATTTCTGGAATAACACTTGATCAGTACTGAGCTATGAGCAATTTTATCTGAGTCAGTTGCTGTCGCTTCTTCATTTCTGTTCATCGTTTTACTTGATGGCAAATTTGTCATTTAAGGATGCATGACCCTAATTATATAAAAGTACATAATTGGTTCTGTTTTGTAAGATTTTAGTGGTATGAAGGTTAGAGTACCCCTCTTAATGTAAGCTGCATTGTACTTTAATCCTTTTAAAGATTATTAGTTCATGTCAGCTAAATTTCACATTAAACCTACATTTTCACTGTCTGGGTAGAATTAATTGTGACTGAAGGAATATATAAATCTTCTTGGCCACTATCTCAAGAAACCATTATTTTCTTTGTAAGTTAATAGTATGATTTGTGATATTAATCAATGTCGTCATCTTATTGAGTTGTGATATTACAGTTTGAAGAATAGTCAGGAATTGTTTGTTGAAATTCATGTAGGAAAATTGGCCGTGACTGCAAAGCAAAATTGTGTAGTTAATGAATACATGTGTGCGTTACAGGAAGTTACTAAAATTCCCAAATAACTTAAAGCATAAATAAAGAAGCAATTACAGTGCAGTATCTAGTTGTTGTTTTTGGGTTCAGATGGTCACTGTAAGACTGTTAACTATTGCTCTTGGGTCTTGATAGTTTCCTACCCTTTAGATTATTGCTGTGTATGTGAGGTGAAAGCAAGTAGCACAAACGTATAAATATAATCTTAGACCTTGAAGTTTGTAAATACCTGATATTTCTCAGAATGCTTTAATGTAAAGTAAAAGTATAACATTTATGTTTTGTAATAACTTGTAGAAAATGGAGATGAAAGCAGTGAAGAAGAAAATGTAGCTAGTCCTGGAGCAGAAGGCAGGTAAGATAATCTACTCGGTAGTGCCAAAGTGCATTCTATTTTTTTTTTGGAAGCTTCTCCTATTCAAAAAATAATAAATGCATTGCAATTATTTCCACGGTTTTAACTTGTGGTGTATTGTACAGAACAAAATACAGAAATCGCTGTCGAGTTAATGAATCTGTCACAATTTCTAACCTGCTACATTTTTTAAATTTGCTTTTCACTGGATGAATAATTGAAAAATATCTTAGGAGCTTTGTTACATCTGAAGTCGGTGTGCTAACCAGATGATGATTTGATGCTTAAGATAACCCAATTCCATTCTCGTTGAATGTTGGCAAATGTATGATTTTTTTAAATTAAATTTTTTACAGGATGTGGGCGCCACTGGATAGGGCAACTTTTATTTCCCTTTTAGCAGACATATTGTTAGCGTGGAATTGTTAAGACTTCCAGCTTCCCTTGTGCTTTTTCAAACCATTTTTAACTGCGATCAATACCTGTAAGTTTAGTTCCCATAACTCAACCTGCAGTGCATTCAATTCTGTTTTATCTTTGGTTGTGATTGATTAGCTGTCCAGACGGTATCCCATTGCTATTGCTACGTCTGTTGTCTCATGATCTTTTATTATAACGGGAAAGATTCTATATCTGATATCTGTGTCTTGCAAACGTCTTTCTTCAACCTGGTGGTTTACGTTCATTTCATTTGCTTCCTTATAAAATTGTGTTCCGTGCTGGATTTACATGATTCTTTCTCAGGCAGAAAGAACATATACGCCACTTTTCATAATGTCAGTACAGTGGATAGCCCTTTTGGATAATTAAACACTTTTACAGTATGGCCGCTTGTGATGTGGAAAAGCACAGGTGCCAGTGTAGGTACAGAAAGGTCCCACAAACAGCAATGAGATAATTGACCAGATAATCCATTTTCATGTTGTTGATTGGAGTATCAGTCTTGGCTGCAAAATGAGGAAAGCTTTTGGAATGGTGCCATGGGATTATGCGTCTGTGAAGGAAGATATTGCTGGGCCTCAACAGTGCAACAACATCTTCAGTCCTGCTCTGTATTTGCAACCTTAAATATTTGTTCAAGACTCAGGAATAGGGACTATACTCTGACTTGAATTACGCAATCATAGAATGGCTACAATGCTGAAGTACGTCATTAATCCCATCATATCCATGGTATTTCTTTGCAAGAACAGCTCAGTTGGTCCCATTCCCCTGCTTTTCCCCCGTAGCCCTGCATCATATTTCTTCTCTTCAATTAACAAATCCCTTTTAAAAGCTACAGTTGAATCTGCCTCCACCACGCACTCAGTGCATTCCAGATCCTAACCATTTGCTGCATTAAAAAGTCTTGGAGCAGAGTTCTTTGGTCTCATACACCCTGCTGTCAGCAGGAATTGAAAATTTGGCACTCAGCAGCAGGACCGAATAATCCCAGCCGCAGATGAGGTTGGAGAATTCCAGCCCTCATCTCCTTTGGCCATTCACCTTAACTCATTGACCTCTGGTTCTTGATCTTTCCGCAAATGGGAGCAGTTTCTCCTTAATCACTCTGACCACACCTCATGATTTTGAACACCCTTATCAAATCTATATCAGCTGCCTTATCTCTATGGGGATAGCCTCAGCCTCAGCTTTGCCAATTTATTCTTGTAATTAAAATCTCTCACCCTCAGAACTATTTCTTTAATTCCTTTCTGCATCCTGTTCGATTCCTTCATGTCCTTACTAAAGAGTGTACCCAGAATTGGATACACTACTTCAGTTGAGGCCAAACTAGTGTTTTAGGCTCACCATGGCTTACTTGCATTTTTAGATGTGCTTCTACCTAAAAAGGTGAGGTCGCAGCTTATTAACCACAATCTGTGCTGCCACCTCAATATTTGTTTATGCATTTCCTAGCCCCATTTCTCTGCATTCCCTTACGTGATGTCTTGTTGCCTTGTTGACACAGGATGTCAGTGCTGGTAGCACTATTATGCACTAGACTAGGAAATAAGCAACATTCCATTCCTGGCACCTGCGTGGTGCCACTGATGTCATTGTTGTGGACTTGTTGAATGCTGCCCTGCCAATTGCTCAGCCCACTCACCTCTGCTTGCAACCCTACTCCAAATCTTTTAAAAAGTGAGGGAGCATTGTGGTGAGTAAGAATGTACTGGAGAAGGATTGGGAGCAGTGAGGCAGTGGCAAACAAATCAGTCACAATTCCAGGATTTTTAACTTGTGTTTTGGGATTCAGTTTCCTCTATCATGGTCAGCTTGTTGACAAGATGAAATGCAGATATTCTGCAATTATGAAACTAACATAAATATATGCTTCCTTTTGCTGATTATTTACCTCACAACCACAAGCTTTTTTACAAGATCTGAATAGAGAAGGCAGCAGTTATCCTGCAAAACCAATGCTACCTTTTAGATATGCTGAATTTAACAGCAAACACACTGACAAGACTTGTAGTGGCTGATTGAGCCATGCCTGGCATCCTAAAGATTTAATTTTTCTAATGTTTGCCCCAGCTTATGAAGACTTGTTCCTTCTGTTTTCTTCTTTGATGTGCAAAGTTTGTACTAAAGAATTGAAATATTTCCACTCAGCATTCATTCAGTGATCCTTGGGTAACACAAGCAACCAATTGCACTCACTTATTTGCAATATGCAGTGTTCACACCTTCACAATATATAGTTTGTGAAGTGTTGAGATGGGAGCTATCTCAGCCTGCTACCTATTTTAGTAAGAAATTGGCTGGGATTTTATGACCTCGCTCAGGCGCAGCTCATAAGGCCCCACCTGAGACCAACGGAGAATCTGAGGCAGTAAATTTCTGGCCATCCAGTCTGCTAAGTGTGCTAGGAAGATTGAACATTAATCTTTACCTAGAATTTGAATCTTGTTTGCACATATGTGCGAGCTGTTTGAGCCTATGATTTCCTGAAATAAATTGTTCTAATTAAGAAACATTCTTAACTGTAGAGCTTCTATTTTACTTGGCCCTTAGTTCTTTGTGGTGTGGTCCAGTGTGTATTAAGTTATTCAATCATCTTTGCATCAGTTGTTTATCTACATCAACTTTTCAAAACAACTCTGTTGCCTTGAAATACTTGTACAAGTACATAAGAACATAAGAAATAGGAGCAGGAGCAGGCCATCTAGCCCTTCGAGCCTGCCCCGCCATTCAGTAAGATCATGGCTGATCTGTCGTGGCTCAGTTCCACATTCCCGCCCTCTCCCCATAACCCTTAAAAGTAGAAGTGCACACCTACAAGTGATCTATGTATCGTACCTGAATCAAGGGGAATTCTTAAATTTTTGGGTGAGCTATTCACTTTTATTTGGAAGCCAAGATACATTCAAAGAATAAAAAGACGATAGGTTATTCATAGTGCATTATTACTTTAAAAAACAGCTACAGTGGGGTGCTGGAAACACTTTTTTTGTAAAAGCTAAAAATGTTAAAATATGGATCTCCTTCCATATATCTGCAGCTCCGCTACTAATATAGTGCATTTCTCCAGATAAATTCAGAGTTATTGAATGTTGCATTTGACATATTTTTACTGCAGACTTCATCTAAAATTATGATCTGAGGGATGTTAAATTATTCAGGATTAGTGATGTTGCACATTCAATTTTAGGTGTTTCATCCAAACTTTTGGTAGAGTCTTGAAAAGATTAATGTAATTCTAAATAAAGGCAAGAATTTTTAAAGTTGTATCTTTGACTTCTAGTTAGAGGAAATATATTAAAATGAGTTTTAATTGGCACATTGTGACGACGTTATATCCTATTAAGATATCTGCAGAAATATTGAAGTACTTCATCTGGCCTTAAAAATGTGTGGCGAAGGACCAATGAAAGAGGAAGTGGAGGTATTTGATAATATAACACAACATTGGACACAAGATTGGCTGGAATTCTCTGGCCATTCATGCCCCACCATAGCTGCCAGAGAGGACAGAGAATTTGGTACTCCGTTCACTGCAGCAGATGAGAGAAACTTGTTGGTGTGAGCAGCTGGAGAATCCCACCCATTGTCCTATTCTACCAAACCTGCATTTTTCCAACATTTTGTTTTGATTTCAGATTGCCAGCATCAGCAATATTTTGCTTTTTACTATATAAATCAGGAAAAATTGCAACAATTGATGAAATTGTATCTCCCAGAACAGGAAGTTTATTTGGGTTCTTAGTGTTTTTACCTTTATTTCTACAGTTCAATGACATCTGACCTTATGAGATTAACAGGTGACACCAAACCAAAGGATAAGGTATTTGAGTTTTATTTTCTAACTTGGTTGGACAGTTGCATTGGTATCTGATATGAAATTTTAGAAAGAAGGAATTGGATCAGAGGAACCTTTTGAATGTTTGTTCCAAATTAATTTGTCAGATAAATATCTGCAGTGTGGTTTAATGCTTTGTTCATGTACAGTTATAAAATGATTAATTATTGCTTTCAAGTTGATAGTTGCTTCACAAATTGCTCCTTGATATTGAAATAAGAATGTAATTGCCAGGCCAAAAAAACGGAGATGGCTGAATTAAATCAATGCTGCCAAGTTGGATGAAAACTGCCACATGCTTCTGTCATCCTAATTGTTTACTGTAGCCATTTAAAATATCAGTTTAAATCATTAACTTTAAATGTGTTCTGCTGAAAATTAACCACTGATGATGTATTACAATCTTAAATGTTTCTGCACATTATTGTACAGGCACGAAGGAGGACAGCTACACAAATGGAATTGCTTTATGCAGACAGTAGTGATTCTGCCTCAGATATTGTTGCAGGAGATCTTGCTATGCCTGTGCCATTAATGCCTGTTGCAGAGGTGCAAGAAATTGAAATGGACACTGGAACTTCTTTTCAGGCTGATGCTGCTTCAACTAGAGAAAAGGAGATAATCCCATCACCATCTGGCTTGCCTCTTAGGCTTGGCAGTAGCATGTAAGTTCTGTCTGCCACGCACTAATTACCTCTGCTTGTTGCATGACACTGCCTTGGTTTATGATGGCATTTTCTGTCTTTAATATTTAATTCTGGCATCAAATTAACATGCTAAGCATAAAATAAGTGTTACGAATGCAACTTCAAGAATTGTTTTACAAACAGAAAATTGATTTACACAAGTTTAAATTATAAAGAAATTGCAATTTAAAAAGTTTGCCTTATTCAAAAAGCCCCAGGCATACAGGACTTAATACTTCTAATTTAGTAGCTGAACTTTAAGTATAGCACAGTATAGATAGGCAGATTAAGAATATGACTAATGCTGGAATTGCAAAATAAATGGAACAGAATGAATAAGGGAGATACTATCCTTTTTCATTGTGCTTATCCCATTATATAAAGCTAACCAAAGTGATGAATGTTGTTGCTAGAAACTGAAAATATTTGCTATTTGGGTACCTGAAAAATGGCAAGCTAGATAAATTGCATTTAAGTTCATTAAATTACTCAGTGCGGTATTTTCTTATCTATAATTGTTATTTAACAACTCCAATTGTCTCACCATTTCTTGTCTTTCACATATTTCAATGAGAAGCCAGAAGAAGTACTTTTTGAATATTTTAATGTACCCCTTGATCCTGCAGAAGATTTCTTTCATGTGTTCTTCCTCATTTTCTTTTTTTATGTTGGATCCTTTACTATTGATTTGCCAGTCTGTCCTTGTATACTTTCTAATCTTTGCTTTTCCCTCTGCATTTTCTGTAATCTGTTAATCATACCTCATATTATTAGTTGTCAATTTGTCACATGCTCCTGTTAGTCTTATTTTAATTTGAATTCCCCAGTCATTCAAGGATCTTCAGCTTTACCTGTGCCACCTTTACAAGTAGGGTAGCTCAATACTGTCTCATCTTCTCACGTCTGAACAGTTCCTGTTGTTGGTCTACTCTTACCTGTATGAAGTTGTTCTTTTTAAGGCTGCTCCTGTTCATTCACCACCTACAATTGGATAAGAATTGAGACTGCCCTTTAAAGTGAGGCTGCATCCAATGTCATCAGTTGTCATTAGAAAGACTTCAAAGTTGATCCATTGTTAAGCAGTGATATTAAGTGGGGCCTGGAGTTTATTTTTCTATAATGCATGCTCTTGACCTATTTTTGTTTTGTGTTGCCATTAATTCCTTTTCCTTTAAAATCAGTTGCTGAAGTTCAGTTCTTTGGTATTTGTTAACATTTGTTTGCTAGATTAGAATTGCTCTATCCAAATGGAAATGGTTTCATTGGACATTTTTCCTAAAACCTTGTGCTTGTCTCAGGTTTTCCTGGTTGAAGACAGATGGTGTTGCTCATTTAGTTCAGAACTAGTTGAATAAGGATATTTGCTAATCTGCTGTGGAGTAAAATTAAACCAAGTCCAGCTGCTTCATCAAATTTAGGTACCAGACTCTTAGCTGCAAGCATTTCATCAGTAATTTCCACTGAAGCATATTTAGCTGCATGTCTATCTTTAAACTGCCAATGCTATAGCGCTGGTTTTGGATGTATAAAACTCGGTTGTATATTTTTCTCATCAGCCATGACTTAATGTTAATCAAGTCTGATCTCATATAGCATTGTGGTCTCCAATTATTGCTGACTTAATATTACATTCAGGCCAATCAATGTTAAGGTGCTCTTTAAATACAAATCATTATCCACATACGGAAGTCCCTTGTGTTTATTTTGTGCTTCATGAGTGCGAGTAGCTCCATTATTCAAATCATCAGATATTTGGATCTCGTTTAGCTTTAACCTTCACCATTGTTACTAGTGTCAAAGCAAAGTTGGAAAAATAATGCAATCTCTGGTGTAATTTAGAGCTAGTTCTAAGATTGCTATTTTTGGAAAAGTCTTTGACAGGACAGTGCCCTGCGACTTACCTGATATGATGTGGAGATGCCAGCGTTGGACTGGGGTAAACATAGTAAGAAGTCTCTCAACACCAGGTTAAAGTCCAACAGGTTTATTTGGTAGTAAATGCCACTAATTTTCAGGGTTTGCCCCTTTGTCAGGTGAATGGGAGTTCTGATCACAAACAAAGCATGTAAAGGCACACACACTTCACAGAATACTGATTAGAATGCGAGTCTTTACAACTAATCAAGTTTTAAATGTGCAGACAATGTGAGTGGAGATAGCACTAAGCATAGGTTAAAGAGATGTGTATTGGATCCAGACAGGACAGTAAGTGAGATGTTGCAAGCCCCCACAACATATGACAGCACAGAGTCACTGAGCAGAAACTGATAGCCAAGTTCCGCACACATGAGGACGGCCTCAACTGGGATCTTGGGTTTATGTCACACTATTTGTAACCCCCATGATTTGCCTGGGCTTGCAACATCTCACTTTCTTGTCTGGAGACAATTCACATCTCTTTAACCTATGCTTAATGTTATCTCCACTCACATTGTTTGCATCTTTAAGACTTGACTAGCTGTAAAGACTCACATTCTAATCAGTATTCTGTAAATTGTGTGTGCAACTCCGAAAGCTAGTGGTGTTTACTACCGAATAAACCTGTTGGACTTTAACCTGGTGTTGTGAGACTGCTTACCTGATATACATGAAAGATTCTTGTTTTTTTTGGAAGACAAACAATATTTAATTAGTCATGTCGACCTTTATAAATGCATTAAAATTACTTTATCTATATTGTAACTTCTAAAAATAGAAAATGAAACTGTATAATTGTGTTTCCTTTCCATAAAAGTTTCACTTATTTTTAATTTTTATTGACATTGAGAAGTTTCAAAGAGAAGTAATTGTGAGAACAATTGAAAATCACCATCTTTATAGAATTCAAATTTGTTTAGATTAAAAACAAAATTAGAATTTAGTACAATGTTTCAAAATTGGTCATATTTTAATTTGGCAAGATGACTCAATTATTTTTTTCCTGGTACAACAGAATAGAAACTTCAAAGCTATTCGCTTGAGCAGTACAAATTGCTTCATTAATGATACTTAGTTAATTTTGGAAAGGAATGTTCGAATAGTGCATTATTTTGGTGTGGAAGCGTAAATCTTAATTTTTCTGATTAGTTGGTTCAATCTTGCCCATTTCCAAAAACACTTTTGCACATGTTATCAGATTAAAGACTCTGTAATGTAATTTCATTCAAAGTAAAATGACCAAACTTAAAACTGCTCACTTTAAAATAAATGTGATACTAACCTGCTTTAATGTATTCCAAGCAATATATCCAGTGTGCAATAATGTAAAGCTTTTGCTGCTGTGTGTGAAGTTTTGATCTTTTCTTACTGGACTCTAATTGCATTTGGCTTGGGTTGTATTGTGCATGTATTGCTTGTAAAAAAAAAATTATCCAAACATGGGAGCTTTTTATTACTGGCTTTGTGATGAGGAGCTCAATGGCTTTGGGTAGTCTGCTTGTAGATATCAGCCCAAGATGCTATTTAAAGAAGCAGAGAATGGTGGTGAAGGGCATTGAGCAGCTGTGCAATATTTTAGTGTCTGAGAAACTGAACTGTAGAATAAATATGCAGCAATTGTCACTAATCCTGGAACACCGAATGCACTTATTGACTTGGACCAAAACTACAGGTAAAAAGAAGTTTTTGCTCTTGCTACAATAAAGTTCGATGAAGTGCAATAATAATCTATTGCAGGTAAAGAGATAAGTAAAAGCAGAGGATATTGGTTAACTTTATGTGCCATTAATTTGGCAAGTAATTGGCTGGAACATTTTGGAAACAGGACAACATGCTACGGTATATTAATAGCTTTAAATGATTTAGGTTTTATCCATAATTTTATTTTTTCTCTTGGATTTTGCATTCACTTGTTTTATTATACTTTTTTTAAAAAAAAAAATGCTCTTGATTTTAGATCCAGACCAGCATCAGAAAAGAAAGTACCGGAACCTTCACCGTTATCCAGAAGGAAGTTATATGATAAAGGCAACTTGGCAGGAGAGAAAATGAAAGTTAAAGAACAAAAACAGTAAGAAATATTTCATACAGGACCAATGGCTTCTGTGGCCAATATGTATTTTAATCAGCATATAAATGTATGCCCATTATTTGATAATTTACTTTTCTTCCATTTCATTATATTACAACCACAAAAATGTAATTTCTTTTCCATTTTGAAAACATGGTTGATTAAAAAGTTTTTCTTAACTTGCTGCAGTGTTTAATTTAGTTCATGCTTTACTGAAAGGAGTGTAATGAAATATTTAGCTAAGTAAATGAATTGGGAGATTTAGATGTCAAAGAATTCGCATGAAGCTTAGTGTTACATCTCTGCAAAGTCACATTCAACTAAAGGAGCCTTAAGGGGCAGCAATCATAATATGAGAATTACATGTCTACTTAAAGGGTAAAATGTGAATCTAAGACTTGTGTTTTAACCTGAATAAAGGTTAAAACCATGAGGATAAAAACTGCAGCAGGCGACGGTGCAGAGGGACCTCGGGGTCCTTGTGCATGAGTCGCAAAAACCCAGCCTGCAAGTGCAGCAGGTGGTCAGGAAGGCGAATGGGATGCTGGCCTTCATAGCGAGGGGGATTGAATATAAAAGTAGGGAGGTCTTGCTGCAGCTGTATAGGGCATTGGTGAGGCCGCAGCTGGAGTACTGTGTGCAGTTTTGGGCGCCGCACCTGCGCAAGGATATTTTGGCCCTGGAGGGAGTGCAGAGGAGGTTTACTAGGCTGATACCGGAGTTGAGGGGGTTGAGCTATGAGGAGAGGCTGAATAAACTAGGCTTGTACTCGTTAGAGTTTAGAAGAATGAGGGGAGATCTCATTGAGACGTATAAGATGATGAATGGGATGGATAGGATAGAGGTGGAAAGACTCTTCCCGCTCAAAAAAGACAGTAGGACTAGGGGGCACAGCCTCAAGATAAAGGGGGGGCGGTTCAGAACGGAGTTGAGGAGGAACTTCTTCACTCAAAGGGTGGTGAATCTCTGGAATTCTCTGCCCGTTGAAGTGGTGGAGGCTGCCTCGCTAAATATTTTTAAGAAGCGGGTTGATGGGTTTTTGATAAGAGAGGGGATTAAGGGTTATGGGGAGAGGGCGGGAAAGTGGAACTGAGCCACGACAGATCAGCCATGATCTTATTGAATGGCGGGGCAGGCTCGAAGGGCCAGATGGCCTACTCCTGCTCCTATTTCTTATGTTCTTATGTTCTTATATGAAAGCAGTGCTAGCTAAAGTCAACTGGGAAACTAGGTAGAATAGTATAGATGCATGGCAGACTTTTCAGGAGACATTTATTAACTCTCAAGCAAAGATTTATCCCAGTAAGAAAAAGACTTAGGGAAGGCTGAATAAAGAAGTTGAGGATTATATCAAATTGAAAGAAACAATGCAAAAATCTGCAAAGTGGGCCAGAAAATTGGTCAACTTGTAAGAATCAGCAAAGACAAAACAAAAAGGAGAAAGTTGAGTCTGAAAGCTAGCAAGTAATATAAAACCATATATTTGGAATTTCTACAAATATTTAAGTAGGAAAAAAAACTAAAGCTGCTGTTTGTCCTCTAGGAAAAGAGTCTGAGAGAGTAATGGACAGCAAGGGAATGGCAGAATCATTGAACAGCTATTTTGCCTGTGTTCACTGCAGAAGACTTAAAAAAAAAACTTCCCAAAAATACATGAAAATCAAACGGTGAACAGGAGGAAGTCATTCAGCCCATCAAATCTGCATCAACTCTCCAAAAGAGCTTGTATTTAGCATGAATAGAGGATTGGTTAACAGAAAGCAGAGAGTAGGGATAAATGGGTCATTTTTGGATTGACCAGCTGTAACTAGTGGAGTGCCACAGGGATCAAGGCTTACAATCTACATTTAGTGATTTGGATGATGGGGCTTTATATGGTAGCTAAGTTTGCTGATGACATGAAGATAGTTAAGAAAGTAACTCGTCAAGAGGAGGTACATAGTTGGTTGGGGAAGAAAATGGAGGAGAATGTAGGGAAAATGGGAGCTTGTCCACTTTGGCAGGAAGAATACAAAAGCAGTACATTATTTATGTGGAGATTGAAGAAGTCTGAGGATCAGGTTGTCCTAGTCTTAGAAAAGATGATGTGCAAGTGACTACAAGTGATTAGGAAGACAAATAGAATGTTGGCATTTATTGCAAGAGGAATGGAATGTAAAAGTAGGAAAGTTCTACCACAGCTGTACAGGACATTGGTGAGGTCATATCTGGAATGCTGTGTGCATTTTGGTCGCCTTATTTGAAAAAAATATATAATGGGAATAGAAACAGCAAAGAGAAGGTGTCAGCTGCTGGGTGAAGGGCTGATCGTGATCCTGTGAAGAAAGGTTGAATAGGTTGGGCCTATACACTTAAAGTTTAAAAGAATGAGAGGCGATTTTACTGAAACATTACCATCCAAACTTCAGAAACTGGGAGCATGTTCCCATTTGTGGGAGAGACAACAGTAAGGAATATTAAAAGGGAGAGATCTCCCATTAAGACTGAGATGAGGAGAACATTTTTCTCTTGAAGGTTGCTAGTCTGTGGAATTTTCTTCCTCAGAGAGCAGTGTAGGGTGGGTCATTATATTTATTCAAGAAATGGTTCGACAGATTTTTGATGGACAAGCGACTAGAGCATTATGAGGATCATAGTGGGAAATGCAATTGAGATGTCAACCAGATCTGCCATTTCTTAATGAATGACAGATTGGGCTTGAACAATGGAATAGCCTGCTCCTGCTCCCAAGTCATATGTTCCTAAGACTGCTAAGGCATTATGAAAGCACAGATTTCATTCACTGTGGATAGAATTAATTGATTTTTAATTTCCTAGGCATAAGATGGGAACAGAAACTGTCAGGTATGGGCACAAACAAAAAGTAGAGCTTTTTCAAGGAACAAATACTATGTGTCTCTGATAGGTATGTCCCTGTCAGGCAGGGAGGAAATGACCGAGTGAGGTAACCATGGTTCAGAAAGGAGGTTGAATGCCTTGTAAGAAGGAAAAAGAAGCGTATGTAAGGATGAAAAACAAGGTTCAGTTGGGTCCTTGAGGGTTACAAGGTAGTTAGGAATGAGTTAAAGAAAGGGCTGAGGAGAGCTAGGACAGGGCATGAGAAGTCCTTGGCAGGTCGGATCAAGGAAAACCCCAAGGCTTTTTACTCTTATGTGAGGAATAAAAGAATGACCAGGACGAGGTTAGGGCCAGTCAAGGCTAGTAGTGGGAACTTGTGCATGGAATCAGAAGGGATAGGTGCGTTGAATGAATACTTAAGTGTTGACTAAGAAGAGGGGCCATGTTTTTGAGGAGGAGTGTGTGATACAGGCTGTTAGGATGGAGAAGGTAGATGTTCTGAGGGAAGATGTATTAACAATTTTGAAAAACCTGAGGGTGGATAAGTCCCCTGGGCCAGATGGGATACATCCTAGGATACTTCGGGAGGCAAGGGATGAGATTGCAGAGCCTTTAGCTTTGATCTTTGGATCCTCACTGTCCACAGGGATAGTGCCAGAGGACTGGACAGTGGCAAATGGTGTTCCTTTGTTCAAGAAAGGAAATAGGAATGACCCTGGTAATTATAGGCCAGTTAGCCTTACTCCTGTGGTCGGTAAGTTAATGGAAAGGGTCCTGAGAGAGAGGATTTATGACCATTTGGAAAGTTTGTTTAATCCAGGATAGTCAGCATAGTTCGTGAGAGGTAAGTCCTGCCTCTCAAAGTTACCTCCTCAAAGAATTCAAAGTAGGTGTGTACATGAAGGTAGAGCAGTTGATGTCGTATACATGGATTTTAATAAAGCGTTTGATAAGATTCCCCATGGTAGGCTCATGAAGAAGGTAAGGAGGTGTGGGATAGAAGGTAAGTTGGCCCTCTCATAGAAGACAGAGGGTGGTGATGGAAGGAAAATTTTCAGACTGGAAGCTGGTTACCAACGGTATACCACAGAGATCAGTGCTGGGTCCTCTGCTATTTGTGATTTTTACCAATGACTTGGAAGAGGGGGCTGAAGGCTGGGTTAGTAAATTTGCTGACAACACCAAGATTGGCGGAGTAGTGGATGAGGCGGCGGGCTCTTGCAGGCTGCAAAGAGACATAAATAGGATGCAGAGCTGGGCCAAAAAGTGGCAGATGGAGTTTAACCCTGATGAGTGTGAGGTGATTCATTTTGGTAGGACAAACTTGAGTGCAGATTACAGGGTCAACAGCAGGGTTCTAAGGAATGTGGAGGAACAGAGATCTTGGGGTTCATATCCACAGATCTCTGAAGGTTGCCACTCAAATGGATAAAGCTGTGAAGAAGGCTTGTAGTGTGTTGGCGCTTATTAACAGGGGGTTTGAGATTAAGAGCCGTGGGGTTATGCTGCAACTATACCAGACATTTGGAATATTGCGTTCAGTTCTGGTCACCTCATAAGAAGGATGTGGAAGCATTGGAGAGAGTGCAGAGGAGATTTACCAGGATGATGTCTGGTTTGGACGGTCGGTCTTAAGAGGAGAGATTGAGGAAGCTGGGGCTTTTATCTTTAGAGCGGAGGAGGATGAGAGGCGCCTTAATAGAGGTTTATAAGATGATGAGAGGGATTGATAGAGTGGACCTGCAGAGACTGTTTCCTTGAGTGGATGTAGCTGTTACTAGGGAGCATAACTATAAAGTTCATGGAGGTATAGGAGGGATGTCTGAGGTAGATTCTTGACTCAGAGTGGTTGTGGTGTGGAATAGACTGCCTGTTGTGATAGTGGAGTTGGATACTTTAGGAACTTTCAAGTGACTATTGGATAGGCACATGGAGCACTCCAGAATTATAGGGAGGAGATAGCTTGATCTTGGGATTGGATGTAGCTCGGCACAACATTGAGGGCCGAAAGGCCTGTATTGTGCTGTATGTTCTATACTCTTAAAAATATGGCACGCATGGAATGTTTTGCCATTTAATTTTTTTGCAGAATCAGTGCTGTCATCATTTCATTGTTGCAAAGTTTATTCTGATTGCCACTACCATCCAGCCAAAGTTTGCAATTCAAGATTGTACCTCACTCAGATTTGCTGCAGACATTTAATCTGTCTTATTTGTCCTGTTATTCTTACCTAGTTTAGTTCAGTTTATTCTTTATTAGTCAAGGCTTGCATTAATGCTGTAATGAGGTTAGTGAAATTCCCCTAGTCACCACATTCCAGCACCTGTTTGGGTCAATGCAGCTAACGAACATGTCTTCCAGACTGTGGAAGGAAACTGGAGCACCATATAGACATGGGGAGAATGTGCAAACTCCACATAGACAGTGACCCAAGCTGGGAATTGAACCCAGATCCCTGTTGCCGTGAGACAGCAGTGCTAACCACCATGCTACCATGCTGCTCTTGCCCCTGTGCTGCCTTATACCTACTGCAACAATGAAAATGTTACTGTGAATGTTAGTTGGCATTCATGTCAACCGAGTATTCCAACCATGTTAGGAAATTCATAAATTCTTGTGAGGTAGTGCAAATTTCACAAGATTGTGTTAGTCATAATCAATAGATGCACAGTGAGTGGTCATGCTGCTATCATTTATATAGAATAGGGTGGCTCAGTGATTCGCACTGCTGCCTCACAGCGCCCAGGTTTGATTCTTGACTTGAGTAGCTGTCTGTGTGGAGTTTGTACCTTGTCCTTGTGTGGGTTTTCGTTGACTGCTCTGGTTTCCTCCCGCAGTCCGAAGATGTGTGGGTTAGGTTGATTGGCTAGGCTAAATTGCCCCTTTGTATCAGGGGTACTAGCTAGGGTAAACGCATGGGTTATGGGGATAGGGTGGTCTTGTGGTCAGTGCAGACTTGATGGGCCAAATGACCAGCTTCTGCACTGTAGGATTCTATGATTCTGTGACATTTTAGTATTCATTAAGAGTCTAATTTGTAAAATATGGACTTGACATTATATCAGATGAACTTGCAGCAGGTGGTCAGGAAGGCGAATGGGATGCTGGCCTTCATAGCGAGGGGGATTGAATATAAAAGTAGGGAGGTCTTGCTGCAGCTGTATAGGGCATTGGTGAGGCCGCAGCTGGAGTACTGTGTGCAGTTTTGGGCGCCGCACCTGCGCAAGGATATTTTGGCCTTGGAGGGAGTGCAGAGGAGGTTTACTAGGCTGATACCGGAGTTGAGGGGGTTGAGCTATGAGGAGAGGCTGAATAAACTAGGCTTGTACTCGTTAGAGTTTAGAAGAATGAGGGGAGATCTCATTGAGACGTATAAGATGATGAATGGGATGGATAGGATAGAGGTGGAGAGACTCTTCCCGCTCAAAAAAGACAGTAGGACTAGGGGGCACAGCCTCAAGATAAAGGGGGGGCGGTTCAGAACGGAGTTGAGGAGGAACTTCTTCACTCAAAGGGTGGTGAATCTCTGGAATTCTCTGCCCGTTGAAGTGGTGGAGGCTGCCTCGCTAAATATTTTTAAGAAGCGGGTTGATGGGTTTTTGATAAGAGAGGGGATTAAGGGTTATGGGGAGAGGGCGGGAAAGTGGAACTGAGCCACGACAGATCAGCCATGATCTTATTGAATGGCGGGGCAGGCTCGAAGGGCCAGATGGCCTACTCCTGCTCCTATTTCTTATGTTCTTATGTTCTTATGTTCTTAAAACAGTAGTGCTTTCAATGAATTGATGGGTGGCTTTGAAAAATAATCTGAGAGCATAACTTGGTCAAGCTATTGATGTATTTGTAGTCTCTGATTTAGAAACAGGATATCTACCACATACCCATATCAATTTACGTTATGATTATAGCCAGACTCTCTCAATATTCTGCCCAAAAAAAGGGAAAAGTCCAACCCAGGCAATTGCTGCCCATCGATACACTCAATCATCAGTGAAGTGATGGGAAAATGGTGGTGTTGACAGTGCTTTCAAGTGGCACTTAATCAGCAATAGACCTGCTCACTGATGCTCTTGGTTTCTGCCAGGACCAGCCACTGTCCTCATTATAACTTTTATCCAAACATGGGCAAAACAGGTGAAGTGAAAGGGACTGCCCTTGTTTCCAAGGCAGCATTTTACTGAGTGTGGCATCAATGAACCCTCACAAATCTGGAGTCAGTGGGGTGTGGGTTGACTCTTCACTGGTTGGAGTTATTCCTCACACAGAGGAAGATGCTTATGATGCAGGAGTTCCTCAGGGGAATGGCCCAGGGTGACCTTGGCCCAATCACCTTCAAATGCTTCATCAATGACCTTCCCTCATCATAAAGTCACAACTGGGAATTGTGTAATCATAGTCATAGAGCCAGAGGTTTATGGCATGGAAACAGGCCCTTCGGCCCAACTTGTCCATACTGCCCCTTTTTAACCCCTAAGTTAGTCCCAATTGCCTGCATTTGGCCCATATCCCTCTATACGCATTTTACCCATGTAACTGTCTAAACGCTTTTAAGAAGATAAGCTTGTACCTGCCTCTACTACTACCATTGGCAGCTTGTTCCAGACACTCACCACCCTCTGTGAAACAATTGACCCACTGGACCGTTTTGTATCTTTCCCCCCTCGCTTTAAACCTATGCCCTCTAGTTTTAGATTGCCCTACCTTTGGGAAAAGATATTGACTATCTAGCTGATCTACACCCCTCATTATCTTATAGACCCCTATAAGATCAACCTAAGCCTTCTGTGCTCCAGAGAAAAAAGTCCCAGTCTATCCAGCCTCTCCTTATAACTCAATCCATCAAGTCCTGGTCGCATCCTAGTAAATCTTTTCTGGACTCTTTCTAGTTTAATATCCTTTCTATAATAGGATGATCAGAACTGTACACAGTGTTCCAGGTTTGGCCTTACCAATGTCTTGTATAACTTCAAGAAGACGTCCCAACTCCTGTAGTCAATATCCTGACCAATGAAACCAAGCATGCTGAATGCCGCCTTCACCACCCTGTCCACATGTGACTCCACTTTCAATGAGCTAAGAATCTGTATCCCTAGATCTTTGTTCTATAACTCTCCCCAATGCCTTACCATTCACTGAGTAAATCCTACTCTGATTCAATCAACCAAAATGCATCATTTCACATTTATTTAAATTAAACTCCATCTGCCATTCATCAGCCCACTGGCCTAATTGATCAAGGTCCCGTTGCAATCTTAAATAACCACCTTCTCTGTCCACTATGCCAGTTTTGGTGTCATCTGAAAACCTATTAACTATGCCTCCTAAATTCTCATCTAAATCATTAATATTAATGACAAATAACAGTGGACTTAGCACCAATCCCTGAGGCACACCACTGGTCACAGACCTCCAGTTTGAAAAACAGCCCTCTACAACCACCTTCTGGTTTCTGTTATCAAGCCAATTTTGTATCCATTTGGCTACCTCACCCTGAACCCCATGAAATTTAACCTTAGGCAATAACCTACCACATGGTACCTTACATGTTGTCTATGTAGACAACATCAACTGCATTGCTCTCATATATCTTGGTTACCCCTTCAAAAAACTGTCAAATTTGTGAGACATGACTTTCCACCCAAAGCCATGTTGATTGTCTCTAATCACTCCTTGTGCCTGTAGATCCTATCTGTCAAAATACCTTGCAACAACTTAACCACCACAGGTGTGAGGCTCACTGGTCTGTAGTTCCCAGGCTTTTCCCTGCAGCCCTCCTTAAACAAAGGCACAACATTTGCCGCCCTCCAATCTTCAGGCATCTCACCTGTAGCTATCGATGATCCAAATATCTCTGCAAGAGGACCCGCAATTTCCTTCCTCGCTTTCCACGGTGTCCTGGGATACGCTTCATCAGGTCCCAGGGATTTATCTACCTTGATGTGCTTTAAGACTTCCAGCACCACCACCTCTGTTATATGTACACTCCTCAAGACATCACTATTTATTTCCCCAAGCTTCCAAACATCCATGCTTTTGTCAACAGTGAATGTTGATGAGAAATATTCATTTAGGATCTCACCTATCTCTTGTGGATCCACACATTAATGACCTTGTTGATCGTTAAGAGGCCCAACTCTCTTGTTACTCTTTTGCCCTTTATGTATTTGCAGAAGTTCTTCGCATTCTCCTTTGCCTTATCTGCCAAAACAACCTTGTGTTCCCTTTTTGCCCTCCTGATTTCTCTCTCAACTCTACACCTACACCCTCTATACTCTTCAAGGGATCCTTGATTCCAGCTGCCTAAGCATGTCATGTGTCACCTCCTCCTCCTTGACCAGGGCCTCAATATCCTGAGTCATCCAGGGTTCCCTACTTTTACCAACCTTGCCATTCATTTTCGGAGGAATGTCCTTACCCTGAGCCATGGTTGTTCCTGCCTGATATCTGATCCTGCCTTGCCCCAGTTTAGAATTTTAATGTTTAGGCCATCTGCAAGCGCCCTTATGCAGCAAGACTGGGACAACATTCAGGCCTCGGCTGATAGTGGTAAATAACATTCACTCCACACCAAGCGCCAGGCAATAACCATCTCTAACAGAAGAGAACCAAACATCTCTCCTTGACATTCAGTGGCATTACTATCATTGAATCCCCCACAGCGTTCTGGAGGTTACCAGTGAACAGGTATGTAGATGTAGTGGCTGCAAGCGTTGGTGAGAGATTGGAAATTCTGCAGCAAGTAATTCGAGTTCCAATTCCCCAATACTTGTCCACTACCTACAGTGCACAAGTCAGGAGTGTGATGGAATACTTTCCATTTGCCTGGGTGTGTATTGCTCCAACAGCACTCAAGAAGCTTGCTACCATCCAAGATAAAGCAGCTTGCTTAATTGGCGCCCATACAACAGTGACAAGTAGCAGAGGGAGTGTATACCATCTAAAACATGCATTGTAGCAACTCACCAAGGCAACTTTGACATATCTCTACCACCTAGAAAGACAAGGGGATGGGGTGGGGGAATGCACAGGAACATTGCAATTCCTTCGCTGTCAGTGAGTCAAAATCTTGGAACTCCCTTCCTAAGGCACTCAGTGTACCCGTGCCACATGGACTGCAACAAGAAGACATCTCACTACCACCTACTCGAAAGCAATTGGGGATGGACAGTAAACACTGAACTAGTCAGTGATACCAACATCAGGTGAATGATTTTTTTAAAAAAATACAAAGTTATCAAACAGGTTTAAATGTGGAAGCAAATGACCTGGTTTTTAAAGTTTGCTCAAATAGAGTGCACCTTGTTATTAAAAGATTCTAAATAAACTTGGCCGCAGTTTAATTTTTGTTGTCGGGTTAGATTGATTGGCCATGCTAAATTGACCCTAGTTCAGGGGGGTTAGCAGGAAAAATATGTGGAGTTATGGGAAAAGGGCCTGGGTCGGATTGCGGTTGGTGCAGGCTCAATGGGCTGAATGTTGGGATTCTGTGATCTCCCTTTTAAAAGGAAATTGGGCCAAGGAAATGGCTGGTCTTTTTCTTGGACATGGGTAGGAATACCTATCTTCTTTTCTCTGTTACAGTTAGGTGTAGCATTGCTTTACCCAGGAAGCTCTTTGAAATACACACTCATCTCAGAAGTCATTACGTCAGAAATATTTTACTTGCAAGTTGCATAAGATGCACACAAGATACTGTGAGACAAGTCCTGTTTGGGCAGAGGCCATCATAATTAGATTATGTTGTCAATTAATTGTCTAGTAACACATCAATTATTTCCAAATTAGATGTGTCCTGCGATTTATTTTTCTAGATGCATCAACTGTACTTTTGGGTATTTTATGCAGATCTCAAAAGAATAGAATTGAGACTCTCCAACATGCAAAAACCATTTCAAGGTTGGCATCTTGATTAAACCAACTAATTTTTAATCGAAGGATAGCAATACAGAGGGTCTCTAAATAGCTCAGTTTTTGATGGGCAAATTGAAGCCTAGCAATCCGAGGGTTGCTGTTCTGTATTTTATTTTCAAAATATCCCAAAAATGACTTCTAAAAAGAAAATCTGATACTGACCTAAATTTCCAGTGATCGTGTTATAATTCATCAATGTCAATTTAGTTACTATCCCAAGAGAATGCATAGGCATTCCAAGTCTGCTCGAAAACAAGGACTCAATGAATTGTGTACAAAATATTGTTTCTGTATGAATGTAAGGCTTCTTATAGGATCATATCTTTGTGGAATTCCACAATGTTTCCCAATAGTCATTGGGTATGTAAATAAATGTGGCAGCTGGTTTGCATGTAGCAAAGTCCTAGAAAGCACCGATAAATGATCGGATAATCATGTGTTGGCAGTTAAGGGAGGAATACAATCACAATATTATAAACTTTTCTGTTCCTCTTCAAATCGTGGCCCTGAGATGTTTAACATCCAGGCAGATGGACCCTTCTGTTTCAAAGATAGAGAAGACAAAACCACAACGCAATACTACCTCAGTACTCCAGTAATAATTTTCTAAATGTGTCAAACATAGAAGCTTCCTTCCACCCTGTTTGAATTTTAGGGACGTGAGGCGGTCGTGTGGGGCTGGTGAGCTGAAGTGATCTGAGCATGTTATGGTTACTATGCATCTTTTGGTAAGATGAAATTAAAGCAAGCATAGAGGATTCTGTTTTGTATAGAGATTTAGAACTGATCTATATGTGCGACCATCAGTAACCACAGCATTTAATTTCACTACTTTCTGCAAAATCATGGCCTGCCATATCCTTCACTCCACCAGTAGCATTAAACAAAGGTATGAACTCTAATTCAATGCAGAGTACAGAAGAGCATGCCAAGAGCTGTGCCAAACATTCCTGAATAATGGGATACCAACCTGGTGAAGCTACAGCATAGAAATATATGCAGTCAAAAAGGTGGAAGAAGCATGCTATGAATAAAGCTATGTGATCCCACAGTCAACAAGTCAGATTAAAGCTCTGCTGTACTGGCACGTCTAGTCGTCAATTAAACAACCTGAGAGAAGATAAGACACAGTTATGTCAACTTCCTGACACGTGTGCGCACATACCCGTGAAGTCCATGCTATCTCTTCTACAGAGTTTGCTGGCGCACACCCAACTTTGGGAGAGCACCACAAATCAACACAAAAATGAGACAAGAGCTGCTTAGAAAAAGCCTACTATGTTGTTTGCCTCCTAAAACTGGCCCTGCTGTAAGTCATGAAGTGGAGATGCTAGCATTGGACTGGGGTAAGCACAGTAAGAAGTCTCACAACACCAGGCTAAAGTCCAACAGGTTTATTTGGCAGCACAAGCTTTCGAAGTCTCAGACTACTTTAGGCGAGTGAGGTGTGTTCACAAACAAGGGATATACAGACACAAACTCAATTTACAGGATAAGGTTGGAATATGAGTCTTTACAGGTGCAGACAATGTGAGTGGAGAGAAGGTTAAGCATAGGTTAGAGGTGTGTATTGTCTCCAGTCAGGTCAGTTAGTGAGATGTTGCAAGCACAAGCAAGTCGTGGGAGTTACAGATAGTGTGACATGCACTCAAGATCCCGGTTGAGGTCATCCTTGCGTGTGGGGAACTTGGCTATCAGTTTCTGCTCAGCAATTCTGCGTTGTCGTGCATCATGAAGGCTGCCTTGGAGAAAGCGTTTCTCAAAACAAACCTAAGATCCTGGCCTCACTCGGAATCTTGGGTTCATGTCACACTCTCTAACCCCCATGACTTAACTGGGCTTGCAACATCCCACTAAGTGTCCTGGCTGGAGGCAGTACACAGCTGTTTAACCTGTGCTTGGCTGCCTCTCCGCTTACATTGTCTGTACCTGGGAAGACTTGATTACCTGTAAAGACACATTCCAAATATTATCTTATAAATTGAGTTTGTGACTATATATGCCCTGTTTGTGAACACAACTCCTCACTCACCTGAAGAAGGAGCCTAAAACTCCGAAAGCTTGTATTACCGAATAAACCTGGTGTTGTGAGACTTCTTATCCTGCTGTAAGTAACAGAAGTAAAAGCCAATAACGAGTTCCAAAAGGTGACCAGGAAGTTTGATAAATTGGCTGCTACTAGATCATTTAGCAAATTAGGCACTGAGCCAGCTGAACCCAACAGTGTAAGTCTTGCAGACTGCTCCTTTACAACCTTGCATCTTCAATCCTGAAAGAAATGTTTTGATATGATTAAGATGACATCCTTTCTGTACAGAGCAGAGATTGATTGGGAAAATAAGATACTGCATACCATTATTTTTCTGAAAGGGCTGTCACATCCCAATCAATATTTATTAATTGGCCAAAAATTCTATTTCTCTAAGTACTGGCATATTTTGCTCCAATTCAGCTCTAAATTACCTACCCTTAGTTACAGTGAATTGGCATCTCATAACCTTTTTTCTATTAAAGTTTTTTTCGTTTTCAGAACAGTTTAAAGAGCCATTTGGGCTTCTTGATGCAGTACATTTGTAAAATATAGAGTCATTTTACAATTGCCTGGAGTCACTTTCTTTCTCATTTTGTAGTAACCATTGGAATGCATTTGGACACAATAAAATATATTTAAATATGCCCACTAACATTTGTGGTCCTTCATCTTGCATTTCAGATATACCGGGCCAGTGTCAATTTTGGCCATCTGGAATAGTTTTTTTTTTCTCTCCAGTGTACACACTTTTTCTGATCTGTACACATGTAAAATCTCAGTGCTACCAAATTATTTTGCCAGCCTCTGTCAATGGAGATAGACTTATGCTAGGTCTGAAAATACCGCAGTTTTTCAGATTGATGTACAATCATTCATGCACGATTACAGGATGACAGATGTGAACCTTCAACTACACACTCTTTGCATTATGTCCATCTTCCTCAAGTTGACAGAAGCAGACACCTGTCTCTAGGGATTTTTTTAACGGAGTAGTCACTCAAAGCCACTGTTTTGCTATTTGGAAGCTATGATTTTTCTCATAACATTGATGGAGCAACTCCATTACGTTCCGAACAACCACCACTGTCAAATTGGTAAGACACCCACCCCATTATAGTTGCCTGTTGCAATTTTCTGTTCTGACATTTAATAGTGACGCAAAATAATTTTGAGCTGCTGCTTGCAGAGAACAATAGATAGAGGACTGGAAGACAAATAAAAAAATGTGCACTTTTGGGTAAGAACATCAGAGGTGGATAAGTAACGTCAAAATCATTTAACTAAATTTGCTGAAGAAGATGAATTCTCAAATCGGCAGCTCGATGTAGTAAGTGGATAAAGGTTTAGCACGATTTGCGTAAGCATTCAACTTCTGTGTATACTTCCTTCAAGAGCATTTTGGGAGTTAAACGTTCTGCACTGTTCCACACAACTGGTCTCTTTTTCCCCCTTCACGTGCCTTGGTTTGTTCTTCAGGGCAAAAGAAAATTTTGGGAATTAAAAAGAGGAAAATGCATGAGTCCAAACCATTGTGTGGCTTGTATGTCTGTTTTGCGGCCAGGGCAGTGGTTGTGTGAGAGATCAAGTTGAATTCAAGCGGCATTTGTAACTGTCAGTGCGTTAATCTTTACGTGCAAATCTGATTACGATTTGCCATAGTAGAGCAGATTAGACGTGTCGGGGTCAAAAAAATCTGTTAAATTGCTATCTGCACTGTTAAACATTCTTTTGAATGTTCATGAAGCACCTATAGACCTTTTCATTTCTGTTGCAAGGCTACAAAGCCTGTAATGCCATCCCAAAATAATCTCCAGTATCTAAGCGCAATTGTCAGCATCAATTTAAAACAGAAAAGCATAACTGTTGCACTGTTTAAACAAACACATTCATGGTTTAATTGCTTTTTATTTATTTGCACATGTGCAATATGGGTACCAGTTGTCAGTGACTCAACTCTGAGAAAATCATTCTGTCACTCCATTTTTTTTGTATGTGTCTTTCCCTCACTTCCTGCCTCTTCCTCTTACTGTCTCTAATTTCATTTTCTTCTCATTCCTTGACATCTGTAGGTATTTGACTCTGGCATTTAATAAAGTGAAATAAATGTATTAGTAAGAGGTACATCATTTTTTCCTAAATAGTTTTACAATAAGGTAACATTAATTAGTAAAACTACCAACCCAACTACTATTTAGTTATTGTGCATACTTTAATCAGATAATTTATACTTACGCATGTCTTTACAATTCCATCACTGTTTTATTGTAGGTCAGATGAAAGTGACTCCCCCTCAGAGGTACAAAGGTACATTATATAACTTGTTGCTCACAATTCAGCACCTTCTACTCTAGCGCTCATTGCTTCTAATATTTCTGCATGCTAATGGTGCCTTCAATTGCCACTTTTTTAGACTGATTGCAATGTACTGAACTGTTTATGGGAGCTTTTTGGAGGTTGGTGTCTTTGTTTCAGGCGATAAATAATTGGTAATATTGCTACTTTTGTTTGGATGATTACCCTGCTTTTGATGTTGCTTGTTAAACTTACATTTGCTTTGTTTGTGTATTAAATGGTTTTTGGTAAGCTCTAGTGGCTGAAGAATAACCCTAACTTTTCCCATTTTGTAGATGTGAAACTTTCCCTTTGTTAATAAAAGAAGTCTAAGTCTAATAGTCTTAAGTCATAAATTGCAGTGCATGTTTTTAATGATGAATTTAGACAGCTGAAAAAAAATGTTGGCTGCTTTCCAAAAAGCATGAACAAGTGAAATTAATGACATGTTTTTATGCGTTCAATTTTTGTGTCGAAATGATGTGCTTCTAAGAGTCATCCTGTCTGCACCAAGGACTTTTGGCTCATTTCCTTATCAACGTTGCTGTAAAATGATGTCCCATGCATAAATTTCAAAATATTATTATGGTGTATTTTCGGAAATGACTAGTCAATTCTCTGGTATGTCACTTTTACTCTGTTGTCACTAATCCTATTTTAGATTAGTGACACCTAAATAAGAGAATTGACAACTTTTTGCCAGTAGGCTTCTTCCACTTATGGAATGAGCCAGAGCCTTCAGGAGAAAAGGAAGAAGGGAAGAAAGCCTGAAAATATATTGACCCAAATCTTGATCAAGGTGAATAAAGCACATTACAGCGTGCCAATCAAATTGGTGAAAGGATAGCAAAGAGCTAATGAGTAGTTAATCACGCTTAACAAATTTTGCCCTCAATTCGGACCAATCCATATGTGTTATCCCATATTTTGGCAGAAAATTGCAAAAACAAAATACTCTTGCTTTGGTCTATAATAAAATATAAAATTGCTTGCTAATTATCACATTTTACACTGTTGTAGAAAAATAGAACTAATTTGTAAATGCGACCTGAAAGAATAATGCAGTGCAGCCCAAGACCATTTTTATTTCATCAATTAAAAATAAATGTAAGCAGTGCAATTTTTCCCCTTTTGTCTGTCCTGTTGACCTGTCGTTATCTAGAAAGATTTTATTTGTCAACCAGTTTTATTCCGATTTATTTCACAGGGGAATAATCAACCTGTTTCCCAGCTCCAAAGGCAATAGGAGTGCACCCCTTTACTGCAATCATACAGCTGAAGGACACAACAAGGCAGTGCTATGCCTAGATGCAACAGATGATCTTCTATTCACTGGAGCAAAAGGTCAGAAAATTTGTTTCAAAATGTAGGTGAAAATAGATTGCATAAAATTCACAGTATTATCTTCCCCACAACAAAATTTAAGGTTAAGTGGGTTAAAAATCAAAAACCGGGGGGTGCATACCCAACCTGCCACCTATGTACCCATTACCATTTTATGACACAGGGTAGCGTGACAGGGAATTGTCCTCCTCTTGGGAGGTGGGATCCTTCTTTATCTTTTAAATCAGGCTCCAAATTACACTGTGGAAACTTGATTTAAATTGTCAGTTGATTTCTCTAGAGCTTTGGGAATCCCGATAAAAAAAATTGAGACAGAACCTACTAGCTCTAGAAAGAACTCCAGGTATACTCGAGTAGGCATGCTTCCCCGACTCATCAAGAAAGTCTTCAGACTCTCCTTTGCTGATCATAGCCTCTATTTAAGAGTCTCTCTGAATGCCGGCAACCGTATCCACTGTTGCCTGGCCTCCTGTCAAGTCTCCTTGTCAGCATTTCCATGCACTCTTTAACACTCTTGCACCTCCCTCACCATAGAATCCCTAGACTGCAGAAAGAGGGCATTCAGCCCATTGAGTCTGCACTGACTCTCTGAAAGAGCATCCCACCCTAGCCCTCACTCTACCCTATCCCTGTGACCTCAATGTGGCTAATACATTTAACCTGCATATTGTTGGACACAGTGATTTTACCATTGCGTTGTGCCCATTTTCAGGTGTGAAAATTTGGTAAAGTCAAGGCAAGTTGCACAAGCTGCGCCCACTCCCATGCTGGTTCATATTTACCAAAGCCTGAAAAAAACCGCGATCAGGAACCTCCGCACCACACACACATGCACACGCACGGATCGCAGGCAAAGTGGCAGTGGCCTTCCCTCTCCCCTGCTATCCCAGATCCATCTGCACATGGCCCCCATCTCCCCCTGACTCTGGCTATATGACTCCTCCCTCTCTCTCCCCTGCTCCCAATCATGGAGGTACTGATCCATCCCTTCCCCGCTCCCTCTGCATCTCACTTGCCTTTCCCTCAATGCTAACAAGCAAACTGCATTTAACTTGCTGGACGCACTGTCAAATTCCTGCAGTTGACCTGCCCTAAGTGGTGGAGGCTGCCTCGCTAAATATTTTTAAGACGCGGGTTGATGGGTTTTTGATAGGAGAGGGGATTAAGGGTTATGGGGAGAGGGCGGGAAAGTGGAACTGAGCCACGACAGATCAGCCATGATCTTATTGAATGGCGGGGCAGGCTCGAAGGGCTGGATGGCCTACTCCTGCTCCTATTTCTTATGTTCTTATGTTCTAACAAGACTTGTTCCATAAAACCCCAAGGATGGATGGGCAGGCAGCGCAGGATAAAATGTCCAAGCGGCCAGCATCTAGATTTATGAGAGTGACCTCAGCAGATGGATCTGGGGTAGCGGGGGAGGGGGAAGGCCACTGCCACTTCGTGTGTGATCTGTCTGTGTGTGTGGGACAGAGGGGAGGGTGTGCACTGCCACTATGCCTGAGATCAGTGAATGGGGCGGGGGGGGGGGGGGGGGGGTCACTGCCACTATGCCTGAAATCGGTGGACAGGAGACAGGAAAGGGGGCTGTGATCAGTCTGGGTGGCAAGTTAAATAAGGAAGTCAATAATGTTGGGAGGGTAGTAGTGGGGGGTCTAATGTCTGTGGGGGCCAGGGTGAGGCATCATCTGGCCTGGGAGGGATGTGGCAGGGAGCAGCATTTTTTTTTGTGCATGCATAGTTAGAGGCTGTGATCGGAACTGCAGGGTTTTGAGCATGTTAACCCAGCCAACAGGCTTCTGCAGCAAGAATTGGCATCGCTGATATTTTTGAAGGCATAGTGCATGTGGGAGTGGGGGGAAGGTAGGGACCTAAAAATAGGTCTAGAAGACCGATCTCCCCATTTCAAGTCCACCCAACTCGCGCCTTAAGGGTGAATTTCACATGGCGAATCCACCACACCTGCAGATCTTTGGACTGTGGTTTCCTCCAGAGCACCTGAAGGAAACACTTGTAAACACAGTAACAACATGCAAACTCCACACACAGTGACCCAAGGCTGGAATTGAGCCCAGGTCCCTGAAGGGCAGCGGTGCTAACCACAGCCACCTCATAAACAGAGCATTGTCTCAAATACCATCTGGTATTTGCAGCCTCACGATTGCTAGTTAAAATTTGATCAGCCATTAGGTGAATTTTCTCAAGTTTTTGTTTTCTCAAGCACAGAATTAATTCAGCTTCATGCAAAAGTATTTATTTACAAATTGCCGTATCACAGAGAAACACCTCAAAGCATTTCACACAATGAATTACTTTTAATACCTTCTGAGAAACTTTGATCAATCAAGAGCATCTACAATTTGAAGAATCACTTTTCATTGGAAGCATCACTTTCTCTGAACCATTTGAGATAATAAAGGCTTCAAGATCTTTTCTGTTGTGCGTAGTTTCCTGGCCTGGCCAACATGGTACCAATTGTGAGGTTTTGGTTAGTTAACCCCAATGTGTTAAAATCAGTCCTATTCTGCTGCTATATATTTAGCAGGGTCTCAGTCATAGGTCCTGAATCTTACTATTTTTCTTTGTTTGTACAAGGAAACAAGAAGACATGTTACTTGATCCTTTGTTATGAAAGCAGAAGGGTTAGGGTTAGGTTCAGGCAGCAGAGAGAAGCAGGATTAATCTTTTGTGTCTTGTGACTTTTCAGACTTGAAATGTTAACTTGATTTCTCTCTCCACTGATGCTACCTGAGCTGTTTGTTGAGCATTTCCAGGGTTATCTGTCTGTCTTTGTTTCAGATTTCCAGCATCTGCAGTATTTTGTTTTGGTGCTTGATCCCTTGTGGCCCTTTCTGTGAGTTGAAAGGAGAATTTGCTTCAGGAATCTATGGGCAGTTTAATAACATTGCAGATAAAGGAGGGTGCATGGAGGGAAATAACTGTGTACATGTGTTCCACCCTAGGGTATAAAACAAGTGGCAGGCTAACTGCATTATTCCTTTCTGTAAACTTTTTAACAGATCGCACTTGTAAAGTATGGAACCTCGTAACTGGGCAAGAGATCATGTCTCTTGGTGGACATCCCAATAACGTGGTGTCTGTCAAATACTGCAGTTATTCCAGTTTGGTATTTTCTGTTTCCACATCTTATATTAAGGTGTGGGATATCCGAGACTCTGCCAAATGCATTCGAACACTAACGTAAGTATCTGTCCTGATAATTTAAGATTTTACTTTAAAACTGTTCAAAAGGTGCTTTCAACTTTCTTGGTTAGAATTTAAATTATTTGTAAGCACATTATAAAGTTTTCAATATAAACATTTTAGAAATTAATCTTCAGTACTAGTTATGTGAACATTAATTTGCCTATATTTCACATAAGCTGTAGGCCACACAAGTTTCATTTTGTAGTTTGTACCTGCCTGACACCCTGAACAAATCAGTATAAGCCCCAGTAAGCAAGCACATTGCTTTGCTTTGACTCCACACACAAGTTATCAATCAAGTTATTCATACAGTACAGAAGAGGCCCTTTGGCCTATCAGTCCGCACCAACAAAACTACACTTAATCTATACTAATCCCACTTTCCAGCATTTAGCCCATAGCCTTGTATGGATGATATTTCAAGTGCTCATACATGTACCTTTTGAAGATTGTGGGGTTTCAGACCTCTAGTACCTCCCCAGGCAGCTTATTCCAGACTCCCACCAGCCTCGGTGGAAAAAGAAATCCTCAAATATCCTCTAAACTTCCTGTTCCCTACCCAAAAATTATGCTCCCTCAATACTGATCCTTCTTATCCACCTGTCCATTACCCTCATAATCTTGTACATCTCGATCAGGTCTCCCCCCCCCCCCCCCCCCCCCCCCCCCCCGAGTGTTCTCTGTTCTAAGGAAAACAATCCAAACCTATCCAGCCTCTCTTCATAGCTGAAATGCTCCATTGCAAGCAACATTCTGGTGAATTTTCTCTGCATTCTCACCAGAGCAATCACATCCATCAAAGGTGAGGCAACCAAAACTGCACACAGCTGTGGTTTAACCAAAGTTTTGTACAGCTCCAACATAACCACCCTACTCTTATAATCTGTGCCATGATTGATACAGGCAAGTGCCCCATATGACTTCTTAACTACCATATTAATCCGTTCTGCCATGTTCAGGGACCTGTGGACAAGCACCACAAGATCTCTCTTCCTCTGAGCCTCCTGGAGTCCTGCCACTCATTGAATACTCCCTCTTCTTGTTCCTCCTTCCAAAGTTCATCACCTTGCGCTTTTCAGGGTTAAGTTCCATCTGCCCAATCCATCTAGATCTTCAAACTTACTTATCATCTCTTTTCCATCACCTTATTCTCATCTATAGATTTTTATATGGAAGATACTGATTCATGTGTTACATCACCATACAGTGGCCTTTGTCACACAACCACCGTCTAAGACCTACCACTAAGCCAGTTTTGGATCCAGCTTGCCAAGTTATCCTGGATCCCATTTACTTTTGCCACCTTTATCAGTCTCCCATCTTGTCAAAGGCTTTGCTGAAATCCATAAACACTGCATCAATTGTGCTATCCTCATCTACACACCTCAAAATTCATTCAAATTGACCATGAAAAAGCTGGCACCTAATGCAAATGAACATTTAACTATTGAATGTGCACAGCTTCAATGGGCAGTTCTCAAATTTTGTTATGTAAATTTTCTGAAGAAATTTATGTTTCATGTTAAGAAATGGTAAGATCATGGCTAATGAAGATAACTGTGTAATTCAGCATGCAAAATAAATGTATTGTCTTTCAGGTCATCCGGTCAGGTAACAACGGGGGATGCTTGTGCAAATACAAAAAATAGAACGGTTACCATCCCTCCGGGAGAAAGTCAAATAAATCAAATTGCACTGAACCCCACTGGAATGTTTCTCTATGCTGCCTCGGGTAATTCTGTGCGGATGTGGGACCTCAAAAGGTATTTTGTCTTCAAGTGAAGGAGATTTGGTTGTGTAGGGATTTCGTTATGCTTAAGTTATGCTTTAATATTTGTTTGTAAGCAAAGCTTTGCAGTACAGTTGAATATAAGCATAAAAGTCAAAGTCAGCCTCTGCATATTTTCCACCAAAGATATTGTCATAGTTATATAGCACGTTTGAGTTTTTGGGAGCTTGCAAAAACACTTTGAGTGAGATTTGCTCTGATAATGGCAAAGGCTAATGTCGGGAAGAAGGGTGACATTGAGGCCACCAATGGCAATCCAGTCGTATAGTCTGGGACTGCGAGAAAACATTTACAGTCACAGGTTCTACAATGTGTCACTGGGCTCTGCTTCACCTGCAAATTAGCAACACTGGGTGTCATTTTTAAAGGCCACCTTTGTGCAAGTGTATTTATTAATGTCAGAAATAGACTTACATTAACACTGCAATGAAGTTACTGTGAAAATCCTCTCATCGTCACACTCCAGAGCCTGTTCAGGTACACAGGGCAAGAATTTAACATGGCCAATGCACCTAACTTGCACATCTTTCAGACTGTGTGAGGACACCGGAGCACCCAGAGGAAACCTACGCATGGGGAAAGCATGCAGACTCCACACAGACAGTGACCAAGCTGGGAATTGAACCCAAGTTCCTGATACCATGAGGCAGCAGTTCTAAGCACTGTGCCACCGTGCTGGCAAACCAGGGAACAATCCTCATCCAGATGCACCCCCTGACATTACCCTGGCACAGCCCTCTTCCCACTATAGCCCCTTTTGCCCCAACAACTCCCCTGCGCCCCCCCCCCCCACCCCCCAAAGTGCTGCACACACCTCTGGGTGTACTGCTCGCCAGGTGCACACCTGACACCAGTCATTCTTCATCCTGCCCTGTCATCACGCCGGTGTGGATGGATCTTTTCACGGGGGTGTATGATTCTGGTATGTGGGCCCAATAATGAAGTGCTAATCTGTCACAATGAGGTTCGCCGTGTTAAGCGTCAGGAAAGATGGCCTGTCACTGACATTGGGGGAGGGGATCATTTCTTGCTTTTATGCCTTGTGAAATGTGACTTTGGCTTTCTCGCAATACTTTCCACTCCTGTCACCAAACCTTCCCAACGTGAACAGGAGCAGAAAATCCCATCCATAAATTCTAATTACTAAATTAATCTTTTTATACTTGTTTTTCTACCAGGAAACAAGTCTTTTTGACATCATGTAAAAAAAAACAAAACTCTAGTTTGTGAGCTTTGAAATTGTGCTGTAGTTACCTTGTATTTGTCAAGAGAAAAGCATATGTGAATACTGTTAATTTTTTTGTGTGATGTCTATAATTAACAATAATTGGTGACCATTTTCCATTTTTAAGGTTTCAGTCCACTGGAAAGCTGACTGGCCACTTAGGACCAGTTATGTGCCTTACCGTTGATCAAACTGCAAACGGGCAAGATCTCATTATTACTGGGTCCAAAGATCACTACATAAAGGTAGCATTTTTATCATACAAAAAGTATTTTACCACAAAACTTGCATTCATTTATTGCAGTTCTCTTTTAAATGAATCCTGTGCTGCAAGGTTTAAATTTAATTTGAACAATATTGTGAAATATATTTGTAACACTTGTAACGTAAAACAATAACTTAAATGTGCTTTTTGAGGCCAAATAAAAATTGTGTACAATACCCTTGATGTTTGTCAGATATGCTGAATTACTGTTCTTAAGTTAATTAAGACATCCAACATCTTGAAATTAAAATGCAGCAAAATTTTTTAATAATATACTATTAGAGATATTGGTTACATCTGAGCCCTAACAGTTCCTTACGATGCTTGGGGGGGAAAGAGGTAGTAAGCCTTGTTGGATCACTTTTCCACGCCCTCCCCCATAGCGGATTGTTGTGCAGTTTTCAGGGATTTGTAATTTAATGATCATATAGTCAGGATGTCTTGGCGGGTGTCCTAGAAGGAGAATAGTGAAGTAGTGGAAAAATTTTACATATTGACTAAAAGCCTGTAGAGCTGCAACATAAATGCTCCTTCCGAACTGAACTCATCCTTGTATTAGCTGGCTGTTTTGTTACATTTATTCGTCACAACCTGTATGTTGAGATGGGGCAGGGACCATCACCCACAATTCACTGCACATCAACTTCCCACCAGATGTCAATTGAGAACATGGACAGAATTTTAATCTCCCCTCATCAGGACTGTCTCGGCAGGGAGCTGAACATTAAACGTTCTGACTTGGGTACAAATGCTGCCACTAAAGACTCGCTTCCTCGAAGAGGTGAAAGGCGTGGAGGCATAAGAAAAATATCATCATTAAGGGTTGCAATCTACATTTTGTAACTGCTGTAGAGTTTACTTGTTTCTCAAATTGCATTGCCCTCAAGTTCAACCATTTTAACAGCCCTTCTCCATCCCCTCAAAACCACTAAAATTTGATTATTGTGGAGTAAATTAATCCATAGTATTCCTTACCTTGTGTAGATATAACTTAAGAAGTAAATGTTACGGCTTAAATATAAATATCATCCTTTCACCCCTTTCTGTTTAGATGTTTGATGTAACAGAAGGTGCTATAGGGACTGTAGGCCCTACCTACAATTTTGAGCCACCACATTATGATGGCATTGAATCGCTCACAGTCCTGGGTGACAGCCTGTTTAGTGGATCCAGAGACAATGGGATTAAAAAATGGGACATGGTGCAGCAAGAACTACTCCAGGTATGAATATATAGCAGTTAGCTGATGGCTTCGTAAAACTCATCAAAAGGAGAAAAAATGAATTCTTCTATTCCACTTCTCGTGTCAGACTGTGATTTTCCTCCCTGCTCCTAACATAAACCTCTCATCAGACTTATCTTTTCTATGCTATCACTTCATGCTTCTTGGTTGTCTGCCAAGTTAGCTTCATTTGCCCCTCATTAGCACCATACATAAAATTCCACAGCACAGAAAGACGACATTCAAATAATCCAATTGGGTTTCACACTGTGCTGATTACGCATCATCCTGCAAAACTTTCCTTTTCAATACACTTGCCAACATAATTGGTCAGTTACTGTCCTTTCAGAGCAGCAATAATCACACTGCTATTTTTAAACCTCATCTTTAACTACTTTGCACTCTCCAACTACCATCAAATCCTGAGACCATTTTCCTCAAGCTTCTGAAACATGAAACATAGTCAGCTTTGTTGTGTTTTGGTCATACTGTTTTTCTGTCTACCACTGCTACATTATCATTAAGCCTATATGAGGTAAGTTGTCTTATAAGATGAGGCAGATCTTTCTGCAGCTTAATGCTGAGATTGCCATCTTTGGTCGCTGCCAGAAACGTCAGTCCTTATTCCATTTCCCTTTCTGGGATTCCATTCAATACACTGGTTCAAAGCTTTGCTGGACCTTATTACTAAACAACACAGAAACACATACTCCCATCTACATAAAAGCTTTTATTTTCATCCTTCTCTTCTGCTAAATCTTTATTCGTGTCTTTGTCATTTGCTAACTGCTTTTTCAATGTCGTCGTTGCTGGAATTGAGCACTATCGAGAATAACTGACTTTTTCAGAATTTGTATCCAATATCCTTTCCCACCCAAAACTGACTCACCTATCACTCCCATACTTGCTGCCGTTCATTAGCTCGCTAAGTCTTTGTCTATTAACTTCAAAAAACTTGTTCTTGTTTGCAAATTCAAAAGACTTAATTCTTCAATGCCTCTGTGATTTTCTCTAGTCCTTTCCCTGCTTGCATCCCCACAATTCTTACTCATATGCAGTATGTTTTCCTTACTTTTTTGCTCTGCAGTCTTCAACCATCTTAGTCAAACATTATGAAACTTAGTACACCTTGACGCATCTTTCACTATTTGCAAAAACTGCTTTATCTATACTTAAGATCACCTCTTCTAAACACCTTCCTACTCCTGCTTGTGTTTGACTTGAAACGGTAAAGTCCTTTATCTAAATGCAAGTTGTTGAATCTTGTTTGAGATTTTCTGTGATTCTGAGAGATTTGCTTTCTGACAGTTGAGTTGAGGACGTCCATTAATTTAATAAGGATCAATTTTACGTTAATAAGTGCAGAGCTCATGTCCAAAAATGTTGGGGACATTGTCATTAATGATGTTCAAAATGGATTTGATTTTGTTTTTATTTTGATTTCACTTTCTGAAAGTATTGCAACCTTGAAATATTCAGTAATTTCTACACTGCTTTGTAAAACAGTATTCAATTATATGGTTCACCTGCATTGTTCAGATACTATTGTTTTTAATATTTAAATAATATTTTACACTAGAATAATAGAACAGTATATTTTTCAAAACTCAGTATCTTTCACAACCTTTTTGGCATTTCTGTTTTGGAGTTCTGCCATTATATATTTATATTGACAACTCTTTGTCTGAACAAGCACAGCACCCTAATTCATATATCTGCTTATCTGTTACTTTAATTTACAAAAGAAGCTCTTGGTATTTCTCTAACTGTTTATTGAAAAACAGTACAACATTTCATATCAAGCACATACATTTTGCCACACAGTGCATTTGTGACTAATAAATATAAACTTTTAAACATCACAGCTTACGTTAACATGCATGGCACAGTGGTTAGCACGGCTGCCTCACAACTCCAGTGACCAGGTTTCAATTCCTGGCTTGGGTCACTGTCTGTGTGGAGTCTGCACGTTCGCCCCCTTACTGCGTGGGTTTCCTCCGGGTGCTTTGGCTTCCTCCCACAGTCTGCTTAGCCATATTAAGTTCTCCCTTAGTGTACAGATACCGGAGTGTGGTGACTAGGGAATTTTCACAGTAATTTCATTGCAATGTTAATATAGGACAATCCAAACTCCTCCAAGGCTTCTACTTGTGATAATAACAAATTAACTTTTAGTGCATTTAAGAGATGCCAAAGATGGGGCAAGTCAAAGAAGGCAGAGCTGTGTAGAATATGCTGTTCCAGAAAGCAGGGTTACATTATTTAAAGGCTTTCACTGGTAGTGGACGAGTGGAGGGAGGAAGTGTTGGTTAGAAATTGGATGGGATTTGAAGAAGGAAAAATGGGGCGGGGGGGCAGTTCTCTGAAAATAAGTGTCGAATTTATGTAAAAACTGGATTAAATCCTGCTGGTTTTTTCAGCAGAAGTTTAAAAATGGATATCCCGCACTCTTGTACACTGCAGAGTGCCTCGGAGTGAATCATGCTAAAAATCAGTGGGTGGGGCCTATTCCTGGTGGAGAGGCCAGCAGCATAGCGCTGAGCAGGCCACTGCGCATGCACTGATCTGCCAGTGTCGAGAATGGCGAATGTGCAGTAACCCACACTGCTGACCTCCTGATCACTGGCCCCTCAAACATGGCCTGCCAACCTCGGTGTCCTGATGGCCAGCTCCAGTCACTGCTGAAATTTGGATTAGTGGAGGCCTGAATTAGCTCAGTACATGCAAGATGTTGAAATTATTGAACAGGTGGTCAAAACAGTTGGAGCTCCTTAGATGAGGCTGGAAAGGACACAGCAAGAGTTTGTGATTGAGGGGAGTAGTTTGGATTGTCCTTAACCATGAGTAGGGAGGGATCTTTCCTATCTGAAACAGCAGAAGACGATAATGTGAATACTCGCATCCCAACCTAGACAATGATTTGTTGCTTAATTGAAATCCTTTAAATCTTTTGTGTGACTAGTTTCAATTTCAAGGTTTTGACATGATTTTGTTTTCTAGCAAGTCCCAAATGCTCACAAGGACTGGGTGTGTGCCTTGGGGATTTTACCAGGCAGGTCAGTCCTACTTAGTGGCTGCAGAGGTGGCATCCTTAAACTTTGGAATGTGGACAACTTCTTACCACTTGGGGAGATGAGAGGACATGACAGCCCCATAAATGCCATTTGTACCAACTCTACCCATATCTTTACTGCATCAGAGTAAGTACAGAAGATCATTCTTGAAACCTTTACAATCAGTCTTTATCATTATGTATAATTGTTAAACTTTAAGCAAGACAAAATCCCTGTATATAAAACCCAATCTTTAAAAGAGTGTATATTTTTAAATTTAAATTTCTTTCAGTGATCAAACCGTCAGGATTTGGAGTGCACGAAGACCATCAGACGGACAGATGTTGGAAACTGCAGATACAAGTGATGATGTCAGCAGCTAAACATAAATACAGCAGCAAAGAAACATTGCCCTTATCAGATAGCACTTTTATGGTGGTTGAACGAGCAGTTTTAACTGGGCTGAAGGCAAACTGGAAGACATAGCATGACTGTAGCGATTTTCATCAGTTCTGAACATACAGATTCGGAGTCCTTCATTCTATTATCACTCAACAGAGAAAAAAAATCTCATTGAGATACCCAAAACATAATGCATGACTGTGTTTTAGTGTTGTGAGAATAGTAATTGTGACAAGCTTTACACTATGCAAAGCTGTTATAATGAGTCTATTCAGTCTGCTGCAGCTTTCAGAACAGCAAGGCTTAAACATCAAAAAAAAATAGACACGCATAGCAAATCATAATCCAATACAGCTAATGGGAATTGCAATGTACTTGGTCTGTGGCATTGCCGGAAGAAGTTTGTGCAGGTTTTAATAGATGCAGCAAATGTGGCCTCAGTGTTTGTGCTTCTGTACAATGTACGTCGCTGTTGCATTACTTTAAAGACTGGATTTTGCAATGTCTATTTACGCAGCAGTATTCTCGTTCTCTCACTCAAATGTTTGTAGCAAAGATTTGGCTAGAATGTACCTGTGTTTGATGTTCCCATTTGTAACATTATCATATTGTCCCTCACTGCTCAGACTGCTGTCAGTCTCATCCGCCTGCTTTTCTTTCAAATAAGAGGAAATGGCTACTGCAGTTGAGTGGATAAAATGCTGCTATATTAACGGTGAGAAATAGTGCATATTTGCATTTAATTACTAACAGTTAACTGAACAGTTTCACCTGGAGTGGAAATACACTGTATAAAGTGACTTTGAAGAGATGAAACATGTTACATTGCATCTGGTTGATTTCCAGGTGCTGTAGAATGTAGATAACTAAATGGGGATATATTTTATTTAGCTTTAGACCTTGAATGATAGTGTGATTTTACTAAGCTTCTGAAAGTTTTATATAAATAAGCCAGATTGTTTTAGGTTTTATTTGATGTTTCTCAAGTTTGCTTGTAACAAATGGCCAAATAAAGGAATGTGTGCTCAAATTACATATATATATAGCATGCTGTCAATTGAAAGGAAAGGACATTACATCTAAGTGCACTGAACCATGCCATTTCAAACAACATTTATCTACGGCAGTGTGTCTCAAGTTACAACGTGAATTGTTTAAATTATGCCACCAGTTTTAAAGATTAAATGAATCATCCATAAATTGCAGATACTCTTTGGATACAAAAGTCATCCAAGAAACAGAACAAGTGAAATCAAATTTCACAAGATGTTCCTCTGTTTCATCAACAAATATTGTTTCCAAAAATAGCATGTTAGACTATGTAAATATAAAGTATAATCAATTAATGGATCACTAGGTAAATTCATTGTGTGTGGTAATGAGCATTTAGGCTTGGAATTGATTTTCTGGGTTAGTTGTGATGGGGCCCCTATAATTAGTCTTGCTATTCATAGGACACAGAGAAGGAAAATCAGCTAATGTTCCTGAGTCTAATTGTTGCCCAATGACCTTTACCAAGAATTGACCTTGAGAATATTAGATGAAGGTGGCATGGACTCAGCTATGATGCTAAAATCACCTTCCACCTTAGCAGAAAAAGGGATACTTGTCTGTAAACATGTACTGTCTGGTACATCAGCTTCCCCTTGTGGCATCAAATACGTTGTATTTTATCCCTAGTACCTTGCCTGTTAGATTCTTCCAAGCATTTCACCTCCTGAGCATCAAACTACTTTCTTTACACATTCTAACTTACTTTTCATTAGTTTCCTAGTTGCTCAGTCAGTATCCATTGTGTGTCAAAGTAATAAACCATGTGTGAATGTTTTGAGAAGCGATGAGCTTACATTTAATATTTTTCTCATTTGGTCTTACTCTTTTAGTTTACTATGTTTTCCTAAATCTGTACCATTTAATATTTTATATATTTTGAAGTCTAAAGATCTTCTTTCTAGACTTAGGGCAATACACAAATTGCTCGCCTGTGATGGGCTAGTTTAGGAGCTAGTTTAGGATCCATTTTGTCCCTAATATGGCATCATTGAGACTATGATGGTATGAGTCAATGCCTACAGGCAAGTAGAGGACCAACTTAATGCATCCATGTATAATAACATATATATTTTTGTTGTACTCTGACTTTTTGACTGTTGTCTTGCAAAATAAAGTTCAAGGCCCAGATGTTCTGTTCTTCAGAAGGTCATACCCCAGAAATAACCTAGAAGATGTGCTTGGCTGATTGCTCAAATGTTCCCAAGCAAAGACTGCACGGGAATTACCTGAAGTCAGACTTCGGATCGTTCCAGCTCACTCAGAATAGTTATCCGGGAAATGTTAGAAAGATTTAAACCAGGTCTAACTCTTGGATAACTAAATTACACATCCTCATCCTTGTCTCCCCCTACCCCCTCCACCGCCCAAACAAATGCCCTGAATACTCCTCATCCCCTAATTACTACCTAACATCCAGCCCAAACTAAACATATTTGTGTACTTTTTAAAAAAAAAGTCAAAACAGAATGTTCAATGGACAGAAGAATACAGCTCTGGTAATGTGCAGTTTTAAGCAGTAACTTTAATAGTATTAATAAAATCAACTGTTTTCCAGACTGAGACACATCTCAAAATAAACCATATTTCCATAGGTAAATTAAAATGGAAGATTATACATGTAATCTGCATTATCCAAATTAATCTTGTTACTGCACACTTTATATTTGATCAAGCTCATCAACTAAACAAGAAGCTGAATGCAGGTCCTTTAAGGATTAGAATTGTCAGAGCCCATCTTTCTTTATATGTTCATTCTGTATTCAACATATCGAGTTCTGTCACATTAAAAAATAAATATATATGGACTATAATGCCAACTGGCTGTACTTACTGATCTTTTGTGCATTGCTCTTGAACAACTGCAGTTCAACTTTGCTTATTATTTTCGGTCTTGATATATTTCCTGCTGTCCACTCTCTCTTCCTTTGTGTGGCTTTCATACAATTTTCTCATCTCTTTGACCATTTCTTGACCACTTTCTGTAAATGTTACCTTCTTGTTGTTTCTTCGTTCATCACTAAAAAAAATTTATTATTTCTGTGCCTTAGTTTTGTTAAAACACCAAATGCATAGAGTAAGGTCAGCCAGTGTGTGCCTGAATCAGATGAAAGTAAACTTCCAGGAACTATTGCAGTACGTATGAGAGGGACACAAGCTGATTGACGTGTAGTTTGCAGTAACAGAGGACCAATGGAGAAGTGGTTTGGGATTTGAGAAGGTAGTCTGGGTAAAGAACCAGGAGGAAAGGGAACCAGCGTGGCTACTTTATTCATTTGTGGGACATGGGCATCGCTGGCTGGTTAGAATTTATTGCCCATCCCTAGTTGCCTGAGGACAGTTGACAATCAACCACATTGCTGTGGCTCTGGAGTCATGTGTAGGCCAGACCAAGTAAGAAGGCAAATTTCCTTCTCTAAAGGACATTAGTGAACCAGATGGATTTTTCCAACAATCAACAATGGTTTCATAGTTATCAGTAGATTCTTAATTACAGATTTTTTTTAAACTGAATTCAAATTCCACCCATCTGCCATGGCAGGATACGAACCTGTGCCCCCAGAACATGGGCTGAGTTTCTGGATTAATAATCTGGTGATAATATCACGTGGCCATTGTCTCCCCAAAAGGATTTAGAAGAACATTTTTCAGAAGTGTTTCCTTTTCTGTAAGTAGAAATTGTATATGTGGATTGAGTGCCACAGTATATTGATGGCTTACTTTTCAGGGAATGGCTTTATGCTCCAAGCTCTTCAAAAGGTCAGTGGTGTAGTAATCCAAGTTTGTGCTTTGGGGACATGGGTACAAATCCCACCGTGACAGCTATGGGAATTTAAATTCAACTAAATCTGGAATGTAAAGCTAGTCTCAGTAATGGTGACTATTAAATTATCATTAATTGTCATAAAAATCCACCCGGTTCTCTAACGTCCTTCAGACAAGAAAATCTGCCTTTCTGGCATAGTCTGGCCTACATAGGAGTGCAGTGTGGTTGGCTCTGAGTCTGTTAGCTTAGTTGGCAACAGCTGGTTTGTGATGCACAGTGATACCAACAGCATGGGTTCAATTTGTGTACCAGCTAAGGTTATTCATAAGTGCCCCACCTTCTCAACCTTGCCTCTCACCTGAGGTGTGGTGATCCTCACGTTAAATCACCACCAGTAGGCTCTTCTCAGAGGAGAGCAGCCTATGGTCATCTGGCACTATGGTGACTTTACTTGACTCTTAATTGCCCTCTGAAATGTCATAGCAAGCCACACAGTTCGTTAGGGATGGGCAGCAAATGCACTCATGCTCAAATCCCATCAAAGAATGGATTTAAAAAAATAAATTGGCAATCGCAAGATTCAAAAAAGTTACATGGATATGTTGGTAAAATAGAATGGGGCCATTGCAGGGGAAAGTGGTTGGGGGGTGGAGTGGGGGTGGTGAGTGGAATAATTACATTGATATAGAGAATTGAAGACTGCGATGACTGAACAGTGCTTACCTCTACTGCAGTACCTTTAAGCCATTCATTGTTGATATGTCCTTTGATTAGCTGAAGGTGAGGCTTGTCTGAGATACCTTCAGCAATATATATAAAAACTGTTAGCAAAGATCACTGGCCAGCAATTAGAGTTGGAAATCTTGACTAATTGTCTATTCATAAGTATTCATGTAAATTATAACCTGCTATTGTGGACTGAAATCGGCTACCACAGCACATACTGTGGAGATAATTCAATGAATAGTGTTTTAGTATTTGTAGGAGAACTAGACAAAATATCAAGTAAATTAGAGTAGAAATAAGATCTGCAACTGAATTTCTTGGTCGTTTATTGTGATCTACAAATATGTACACCAAGGTAACTGAAGGGAAAATACTCATTTTAATATTTGTGGAACAATTCAGGAGCAGATAATGCAAACAGCAACACCTAAGCCAAGGCAGGTTTATGAAAGACAGGGTCTTATCTAACCAATTTAATGAAATTATTTGAAAATATTATGTTAACTGTCTTAAAACCTTAAAGGTGACATGCCCAGCACTTGAATAAACTGAAAGATATTGTGATAAATGGAAAAAGTAATTCAAAGCAAATTGGCGATGTCACTGCAAAAACATTCCAGTCCTTTGGAAGAAGGAGACATCCCATCTTGCACTCATCAGGAAAGCTACACAAGATAAACCAACAGTATAGAAAACAAAACTGTATACTGCATCAGAAGAGAGAGCTGATTGGTTAGCAAGTGGACTCTGGTGGAGGTGTTGCCATGGAGAATGCAATAGAGAACTCTTAACCGTTATAACTTTTGTTACAAATTCAAACCAGTTGGATTAACTCGGATCAAGGCCTTGCCATGGGGAATGAACCACATAAAGGTGGTCACCCAAGCTTTTGTTTCATTGTGAGAGGAGGAATACGTGATCCTTTTGTCTGCAAAGGACATTGTGTATCAATATAAGTGGCTTCTAGCATATGTAAGTGAAATGCACTGTGAGCCTGACTGATTTTAAATAGTTTTTAGTGTAACTTTTAGCACAATCAGATTGGACTGCACTTGGTAAACAATCATGGAATTGCATCTAATATTGGATGCTAAGTTTCAAGTTTTGCAAGCATAGGCTGATTGGGTATGGTCAGTATTTTGGCTGTTGTGAAAAGTTGAAGAGATATGCCATGATAATGTTTCAACCAATCAGAGTCCACTTGCCAACCAATTGGTACTCTCTTCCCATGCAGTATTAATTATTGCTCCTTTTATTGTTAGTCTTGGGTCGCTGTCTTGATGAGTGCATGACAAAAAGTTGTATGTTCTTTTCCAGCAATACTTGAAGTTCCGTACTACCAAACGACCATTTAAAAAAAACATTACTTGTGTTTGTAAATTAACAAATTAAAAAACTGAAGTCAAGTTGACAGAAACCTACCTTGTAGAATCCCTAGAATTTTTTGGACCCCAATTTGAAATTCAAGTAAGAAACCAAGGAAAGAATTCCATGTAATAATTGGGCTTTGTAAAATTGGTTTGTGATGCAAACAGATAAGATGGCTTCACAAGTTGATTTATAAAACAAATATAAGCAAGACTGTCAGTAAGTCACTAAAATGCAATAAAAATATTGAGATATATTGAAATCCTACAGTGCAAAAGGGGGCCATTTGGCCCATCAAGTCTGCATCAACAACAATCCCACCTAGACCCTCTCCCCGTAACTTCACATATTTACCTCACTAATCCCTCTAACCTAAACATCCCAGGACATTAAGGAGCAACTTAGCATGCCCAGTGCACCTTACCTGCTCATCTTTGGACTGATGATGGAAATCGGAACTCCCAGAGGAAACCCACACAGACCCGGGAAGAATGTGCAAACACAGACAGTGATCAAAGCCAGGAATCAAATCCAGGTCCCTGGAGCTCTGAGGCAGCAGTGCTAGCCACTCTGCCATGGCGCCATACATAGGAATATGCTAATTAAATGATTGGGATTGGAAAAGGACTTCAAGCAGGGAATCAGATAATTCCCAAATTTTGGAACACATGGTGATAAAGGAGTTAGAAAAATGGAGAAACTTTTTAAAATGGCTTCTTTAAATAATGGAACAATTCAAATCAATGTACAAAAGTGTTTTATGAACAGTTGGGAAGAGAAACAGGCTCATAAAATTAAGGTTTAGTGAAGTAAAGTATAATGTCACTTAGCTTAATCGATTAGAATGTACCGCATCTTGGGTCATTACTTATTCTGATCAAACATTTGAAAAGTAATTGGAGAAGCGAGATTTACACATTTGATGCGTTTTTGTAAATGATCAGTTTATGGGAGAGGACCAGATAAGTGGCCTATGAAGAGTTTTAATGTTAGCAAATCAAAACACTTGAATGTTTTAGCTTACAGCAGTTAGAAATCACATGTGGGTTATGTATGGCACAAGGAAAATGTTTTATATTTGACCTCAACACTACGCATATAGCCCAACTTGAATACCCCTTACTTCCACCCATGTAGTATTTTTACTTTTCACATTCCACATCCTGATGTATAAATCTGCTTTGCTGTGAGAAAAAGCCAAATGCAATTGGGATACCTTGCCACGGGCTATATCAAAAGTCATCTTTCCTGCCACGCATTCAATTTTTGATGTCTGGTGAAATGGAGCAGCTTGAAACTGATCTTGTCAATGACCTGTACTTAGTTTGGGAGAAGACTATTTTGTCAGATCCAACAACCCATGGAACCATTGCCCTCTTGTGTTTGTGTACCCTGCTTCTGCCAGTCTGCTGTAGCTTATGCAGGTCTAATTAGAACATTACCAATTAAAAATATGAATAATTAGATTTGAATTCTGGAGTATTGGGGTTTTATGCATATACTAAACATGTCCTAAAATGGAACAGGCTTGAAGAACTACAATAGAACCAACCATGGGTGTTAATATAATGCTGCTAAAACAGAACTTTATCAACTTGGGTGCTTCTTTAACATTTTGTACACCTGTAATTACATCTTGCTGAGGGCGCACATCATGAATAGTGGAACATGGAATTTTGAGACATATGGATAATTTTGGAAAACATTCATTCTCATTATCAAGGATCCCTGAAGGATATAAAAGCAAATTACTGTGGATGCTGGCATCTGAAACAGAGACAGATCTCAGCAGGTCTGACAGAATCTGTGGATAGAGAACAAAGCTAACATTTCAAGTCTGGATGACTCTTCATCAAAGATTTGAGTGATCCGTAAGACTGGCTGCAATCTGGAAGACTATCCACTGCTAAATAATCCTGAACGGTTTGCATTATTCCTAATTCCATTCAGGGGGAGTTGAAATACTGGACTGATTTAGACTGAAATTATGCTTGGCAGGATTGAGAGAGAATTAAATGGGCTGCTGCAGGAGAACATTGCATAATGGTGGAAGTGGAGTATTAATGAATGTTTCTAAAGAGTTGATTGTTACTCTAAATGGATTTGTCTTTTGCAAAGAGAAAAGTTTATCATAGAATTTGGGACAGAAGATTCCTGGATGACACGGTAACATTATGGTTAGCTCTGCTGTCTCTCATCGCCAGGAACCTAGGTTCAACTCTGGCCTCAGGTCACTGTGTGGAGTTTGCATGTTCTCCCCGTGTCTGCGTGAGTTTCCTCTGCATGCTCCAGTTTCCTCCCTCAGTCCAAAGGTGTGCAGGTTAGGTTGATTTGGCCATGGTAAATTGACTCTAGTTTCAGATGGTTTAGAAGGGTAAATACGTAGGGTTACGGGATAGGTTGTGGGTGGGATTGTGGCCTGTGCAGACTTGATGGGCTGAATGGCTTCCTTCTGCAGTGTAGTGATCCCACTCAAAGGACAGTAGGACTAGGGGGCACAGCCTCAAGATAAAGGGGGGGGGCGGTTTAGAACGGAGTTGAGGAGGAACTTCTTCACTCAAAGGGTGGTGAATCTCTGGAATTCTCTGCCCGTTGAAGTGGTGGAGGCTGCCTCGCTAAATATTTTTAAGACGCGGGTTGATGGGTTTTTGATAAGCGAGGGGATTAAGGGTTATGGGGAGAGGGCGGGAATGTGGAACTGAGCCACGACAGATCAGCCATGATCTTATTGAATGGCGGGGCAGGCTCGAAGGGCTAGATGGCCTACTCCTGCTCCTATTTCTTATGTTCTTATTCTATGATTCTGATCAGAGACTGCATCAAATGTGCCAAGGGAGCAGGATTGTTGAGAGCAGGCTATAGTTAGGAAAATAACCCATATGAATTGTATCCTGAGCCAAGAGATAAAAAAATTATCCCTAGCCCAATACAAGAAACAAATATGATGTAGAAGTCATTGCTATGCAAGGGGATTATAATTCCACCTAAAATAACCATAATGAACAATTTATAGCGTTCAATCTTGTAATTTCAGGAGATAATGTTCTGGGGAACAGATGGCACACTCTGACTGAGAAGGTGCATGCGGTGTATAACTTGGGTCCAAATGGGTTGGCTCATGTTGAAAGCTAGGAGTGACAGCTGCGTTACTGAAGATCAGCTCAAAACCCTGCCAAAGGGAATCAACACCTTGTGAAAGAGAAATTCCTTCAGGGTAGTTTAACAATCCAGTAAGCGGAACAGCTCAACAAGGGATTGTGCCAAGTGATAGATGCAGCAATGTTTGTTGGTGCCAATTTACATCCCATAGTTAAAAAGACATTTACTTGGCACCTCAAATGATGTCTGTGTTGATGAGTTATTTGTTAGTAGCAAGAAACCAATACTGGCGGTGACAAGTTTTTTGAAGCTGACATTTGTTAAATATCAAACGGTTTTGAGGTAAGCTACACAACACCTGAAAGATGTTGAACTCAACAATAGTAGCAATCTTTCCAATAACTACAGAAATGACTTAATGATGTTTAATGTGAGATGAATATATCCACTGAGAGAGTAGAGGAATTGCATGCTTGCCTCTATTTATAGAGGGTGGGACTAGCCAATCACATTTTGATAGTTATGGCAACACATGGAACAAATCAAATACCTTTTCCCCAGGACTGAGGAGAAGAATCTTGGGAAGAATTTGAAATGAAAAATCTGGGTTTACTGTTTCGTTAATATTTCCTCTCATTTGTCCAAAATCCAAAAAATGAAAATGCCATTTGGGGGTTGGGAACTTGGGGCATGCTGTAGCCATAAATAGTCAATACCCTGTTGACGCACTTATAAACTCTGCAGCATAATTAGCTTAGGTGCATTGGCCGTGCTAAATTCTTTCTGTGTACTGAACAGGCATCGGTATGTGGCAACTAAGGGAATTTCACAGTAACTTTATTTGTAGTGTTAATGTAAACCTCACTTGTAACTTATAAATAAACTTTAAAGAACAAACTTTAATGTTTATTTATTAGTCACAAGTAAGGCTTACATTAACACTACAATGAAGTTACTGTGAAACTCCCCTACTCGCCACAAGCTGGCACCTGTTTGGGTCAATGCACCAAACCAGCATGTCTTTGAGACATGCTGGAAACTGGAGCAACTGGAGGAAACCCACACAGACATGGGGAGAATGTGCAAACTCCACACAGACAGTGACCCAAACCAGGAATTGAACCTGGGTCCCTGGCGCTGTGAGGCACCAGTGCTAGCCACTGTGCCACCAGTCGTCATTGAGATCTTGTGAGGGAGTTTTAAGGGTTAATTTTTTTCTGCAGTTTAGGGTTTTTATCTCTTTAATTAATGTCCATTTCTCATGTCAATGTCAAAAGACACAGTTAAGGGTACTCTACCTGAAGGCATGCAGTATTCACAGCAAGATAATTTAAAGGCACAAATTGAGCTAAATGTGCCTGACCTAATTGTCATTACGGAAACATGGCTACAGGGTGACCAAAACAGGAAACTGCATATTCAAGAATATTCAATATTTAGGAAGGACAGGCAGAAAGGAAAAGGAAGTATGGTTGCAGTGATCATAAGGGCTGGGATCAGTACATTATTAAGGAGGATTGCAGATTGGAAGAACAAAATGTGGACTCTGTTTGGGTGGAGCTAAGAAACAAAGGGCAGCAAATATTAGCAGTCGTAGTAATGTGGGACATGGTATCAATTAGCAGATTAGAGAAGCACGTAGGATGGGTAACACAGTTATCGTGGGTGGTTTCAATCTGCGTAAAAACTGGGTAAACCTACTGAGCACTAATGCTGTGTAGGATGGTTTTTTGGAGTACTTTAATGGGGGTTAATGGGTGCTATTCGGATTGGCGGTTGGTGACTAGTGGAGTGCCCCAGGGGTCGGTGCTGGGGCCTCAACTATTTACCATTTATATAGATGATCTGGAGGAGGGAACCGAGTGTATGGTGTCGAAATTTGCTGATGACACCAAGATTGGTGGAACAGCAAATTGCATGGAGGGTGTGGAGAGTCTGCAGAAGGATCTAGATAGGCTGGGCGAATGGGCCAGGAACTGGCAAATGGAATTTAATGTTGGCAAGTGTGAGGTGGTCCACTTTGGTAGGAATAATGGTAGGAAGGATTATTACTTACGTGGCGAAAAACTGCAGCAGGCGACGGTGCAGAGGGACCTCGGGGTCCTTGTGCATGAGTCGCAAAAACCCAGCCTGCAGGTGCAGCAGGTGGTCAGGAAGGCTAATGGGATGCTGGCCTTCATAGCAAGGGGGATTGAATATAAAAGTAGGGAGGTCTTGCTGCAGCTATATAGGGCACTGGTGAGGCTGCAGCTGGAGTACTGTGTGCAGTTTTGGTCACCGCACTTATGCAAGGATATTTTGGCCTTGGAGGGAGTGCAGAGGAGGTTTACTAGGCTGATGCCGGAGTTGAGCGGGTTGAACTATGAAGAGAGGCTGAATAAGCTAGGCTTGTACTCGTTAGAGTTCAGAAGAATGAGGGGAGATCTCATTGAGACATATAAGATGATGAATGGGATGGATAGGATAGAGGTGGAGAGACTCTTCCTGCTCAGAAAGGACAGTAGGACTAGGGGGCACAGCCTCAAGATAAAGGGGGGGCGGTTTAGAACGGAGTTGAGGAGGAACTTCTTCACTCAAAGGGTGGTGAATCTCTAGAATTCTCTGCCCGTTGAAGTGGTGGAGGCTGCCTCACTAAATATTTTTAAGACGCGGGTTGATGGGTTTTTGATAAGCGAGGGGACTAAGGGTTATGGGGAGAGGGCGGGAATGTGGAACTGAGCCACGACAGATCAGCCATGATCTTATTGAATGGCGGGGCAGGCTCGAAGGGCTAGATGGCCTGCTCCTGCTCCTATTTCTTATGTTCTTATTTTAGGGATGGTTTTCTAGAGCAGTATGTTAAAGAACTGGTGAGAGAACAGGCTATTTTAAATCTCGTGTTATGAGAAAGGGCTCACTAATAATCTTGCAAAAAATCCTTTTGGGGATGAGTGAGCATGAATAGGATAGCATTTTACATTTTTTTGGAAGTTCAGTCTGAAGCCAGAGTGTTATATGTGAAGAGAGGAACTGAAAGTGTAAAGGGCAAATTGGCTGAAGTGGATTTGGAAAACACAATTGAAAGGTGTGCTTAGGTAATAGTCTTTGAAGAATTATTCTATGGTTTGCAGCAACTATAAAAAAGCCAAAAGGAAAAGTCAGTCAACTGTGGCTGACAAAATAAGTTGGAGATTGTATAACATTAAAGGAAAAGGCCAAGAAAGTTGCTAAAAAAAATGGCCGTCAACCTGAGGATTGGGAAAATGTTAGAATATATCAAAGGAGGAACAAAAACAGATAAAGTGAGAATAGAATGTGCATGTAAGCTAGCAAAAAACATTAAATGGATTAAAAGCTTCAATAAGTACATAAAAGGGAAACATGTGGCCAAGATAAATGTGGGTCTGTTAAAGGCAGAGTTGGGAGAATTTATAATGGGGAAAAGAGAAATGACAGAGAAGCTAAATGATTACTTGTCTTCATTAGGGATGAAACAAGAAATCTTCCAGAAGTACAGATCAAAGGACCAGGGAGAATGAAGAATTGAAGGAAGTTGACATCAGTAAGAAGGTTATATTGGATAAGTTAATGGGAGTGAAGGTTGAAAAATCCTTGGGCTTGATATTCTACCTACCAGAGTAGATAAAATATCAACATCAAAGACAACAATGGAGATGCATTCTGAATCATCTTCCAAAACTGTATAGATTCTGGAATGGTTGCTGCAGATTGGAAGGTAGTGAATGGCATCCCACTATTTAAGAAAGGAGTGAGTGAGAAAACATGGAACTTTAACCCTGTTAACCCTACACCAGTAGAAGAGAAAATGCTTGAATTCAATCTAAATGATATAATACCACTTATATGGGCACTTGGATAACAATTGGATATAGTTAATATGAGTTTATAAATGGGAAATAATTCAGGAGTTTTTCAGGATGTTACTAACATAATTGATGAAGGGGAGTCAATGGGCATAGTACACTTCTAGTTTCAGAAAGCTTTTGTTAGAGTCCCCCACAGGAGATTGCTTACAATCTTAAAGCACAGAGGATAGGAGGTAGTAAACTGGCGCGGATTAATGATTGGTTAACAAGCAAACAGTAGAAATAAATAGATTATTCTCGTGTTGTCAGGCTGTGCTTAGTGGAGTACTGGAAGGATCAGTACTTGGGCCACAACTGCTCGGAATATATATCAATGGTTTGGATGTGGGAACCAAATATATTTCCAGCTTTGTAGCGGGGACACAGTTGGGTGGGAATGTGTGTTCTGAGGAAGATGCAAAGTAGTTTCAAGGGGATTTAGACAGCCTTAGTGAGTGGGCAAGATGCCTGGCAGATGGAATGTAATGTGAAAAAATGTTATCTACTTTGAGAGAAGAAACAGATGTGCAGAGTATTTCTTTAAATTGAAAGAGATTAGAAACTATGCAAAGGGACCTGTTGTCTTGGTCAACAAGGCAATGAAAGTTAACATGCAGGTGCAGCAAGTTATTAGGAATGCTAATAGTATGATAGCCTTTATCACAAGAGGGTTTGTGTAGAGGAGAAACCACTTCTTTCTTCAATTGTATAGAACCTTGGTTAGATCACACCTGGAGAACTGTGTGCAGTTTTGGACCCATTACCTTAGTAAGGATAATATTGCCATAAAGGGAATGCAGGTAAAATGTTTCCCTTGGTTGAGGAGTTTGGACAGTAAGAAGTCTCACAACACCAGGTTAAAGTCCAACAGGTTTATTTGGTAGCAAAAGCCACTAGCTTTTGGAGCGCTGGCTGCTCCTTCGTCAGGTGAGTGGGATTTTGACTTTAACTTGGTATTGTAAGGAATTTGGAAATTCAGTTTCACAATAAGGGGGAATCCACTTACGACCGAGATGAGGAGAAATGTTTTTACTTGGAGAGTTGTGAATTATTGAAATTCTTTACCTCAGAGGACTGTGGAAATTCAGCCATTGAGTATGTTCATAAGAACATATGTTCTTATGAGCTGCCTTCTCGAACTGCTTCAATCTCTGAAGTGTAGGGGAGGATTCCAGGATTTTGACCCAGCAACAGTGAAGGAACAGCGATATATTCCCAAGTCAGGATGCTGAGTGACTTTGAGGGGAACCTCCTATGTGCTCTTTTTGCCCTTTTAGATGGGAAGGGTCGTGAGTTTGGAAGGTGCTGTTTCAGGAGCCTTGGTGAGTTCCTGCAGTACGTCTTGTAGATGGTATACACCACTGTTTGGTGGAGGGATTGAATGTTTATTGAAGGGGTTGTAATCAAGCGGGCTGCTTTGTCCCGGGTGGCGTCAAGCTTCTTCAGGGTTATTCATCTTGGCAAGTGGAGAGTATGTCATTACAGTCCTGATTTGTGCTTTGTAGATAGTGGGCAGCACTTGGGGAGTCAGGCGGTGAATTACTCAGGACTCATAGCCTCTGATGTGCTCTTGTAGCGACAGTATTTATATGGCTAGTCCAGTTCAATTTCTAGTCAATGGTAACCACCAGAATGTTGATAGTGGGAGATTTAGTGATGGTAATGCTATTGATGACAAGGGGCAATTGGTAGATCCTCTTTTTGGAGATTATTGCCTAACATTTGTGTAGCACAGATGTTACTTGCCACTTGTCAGCCTGGATATTTTCCAGGTCTTGTATTCAGACATGGACTACTTCAGTATCTAAAGAGGTTTGAATGATGCTGAACATTGTGCAGTCATCAGCAAACATCTCCACTTGGACTTTGACAGAAAGAAGATTATTGATGAAACAGCTGAAGATGGTTGGCCCTAGGACACAAACCTGAGGAGCTTCTGTGGTGGTGTCCAGGAACAAAATGACTCCAACAACTACAGCCGTCTTCCTTTGTGCCAGGTATGTCTCCATTGGTGCAGGCCTGATGGGCTAAGTGGCCTACTCCTGCTCCTATGTCTCTATGATAATTTTCTTTTCTTAATTTCCAGTTAAGATTCCAGGTCTTGGTTATAATGCTGTTGGAAAAAATGCTGCAATTGGTTGATCAGCTAACTGTGCCTAACCTTGTTTATTGCTATATGTGTTTCTATGCAACGATCCAGCAAACCAGTCTACTCCATTAACTTAAAAGCTAAAATTTGAAAGAATCAAATTACTAGAAGGAAAAATGTAAACAGAAATCAAAATTAATCAGCAAAGCTAGAGTGCTCCCTGGCATTTTTCAAAAGGTTTATTTGATAAATGTACTGCACATTTGATGCTGAACCTGAGGAACTCCTAAATGAAGAGAAGACTTTCTAAATAGTGAAAGCTAGAAGCATTGGAGATCCAGACAGACTGAGGGTTTATGTACATAAAATATGAACATGTCATGGCCAGGTGTTCAATAAAAAAAAACAAATGCAATGCTGTCCTTTATATCTAGTGAACTAGAAGACAAGGGAGTAGAAGTTATGTCACAGCTATGCAAAACTTTGGACTGTACCTAGAGGGCAATGTTCTATTCTGGCTCATCAAATCTTAGGCAGAATAAATTGATCTTGTGGGGAGTGTAGTGTAGATTTTACCAGAACAATATACAAACTCTAAATTATGAAGAAAAATAGTACAAACCAGAGTTCTTATGCTTTAGAATTTAGAAAGTTCAGCGATTATATGTGCTGTTAAGAGGAAGTGATGAAGTAGATATTTCTGCCGGTTGGGGATTCTAGGTCAAGAAGTCATAGCCTGAAAGTTAGAGCCAGGATTAAGATGGAAGTTTGGAGAGCTTATCTACAAATTGGTAATTGATACAATATCGATTGTTGATTTTAAACTTGAGGTTGATAATTTTTTTTATTGAGGACGTGAAATAAAAGTGGGTATATGAAATGATACACATATGAAAATACCATCCTTCTCAACACATCTCCACCTTCCTTCAGTTGGATGGAACAGCATTTGCCTGGTTCTATTCTCTGACTATGATTGGCATTGCTCCCACAAGATTGCCTTTACCCTTGCACCACTACCACCCTTATCCACAACTTCCCATCCACATGCTGCCCTCATCAAGTTAAAACCAATCAGCTTCCAAGTGTATCCTGATGACATCCAGATTGATCCTCGCTTAGCCCTTTTTACTGTCCCTAAATTAACAGGTTGCTGCTCTGACATCTGATGTGTAGAAATGACCTCCAATTAAATAATGGAAAGACAAAAGCCTTGTCTTTGGTCTCTGCTGTATACGCCATCACTCTTCCAGAATGTTTGTAATCCTCCTGCCGTGCTTGTCCCTGCGATAAGCTTCAGACTATATATCAGTGTCTAAGACCTATTTCCTCCATCGCACCAATGCCCAACCCTGCAACTTGCAGCAGCTCATCTGCTGCTGGAGCCCTCAATCAAGTCTTTGTTGTCTCTAGATTCAACTGTCTCAATGCACAAAATTCCTGATTTTGATTTGAGACAATAGGGTCAGTATTACTACACCAGCCTCCTTGAACAAAATAACATTTGGTTACACTAATTATTTCGGGTCCAGTAATCAGTTCTGATTAGGGGAATTAGCTCCGCATATAATGGCAGACAAGGCATAAAATCCCTTTATCATGTTCCTTGAATTGTATAAGCATGAGCATTTAACAATGTTGAGGAATCAATAGTTATTAAATTCTCATCAAATAGAATGACCATTAAAGATTTTAGGAATTGCAAACATCACCCTTTGCGAATGGAGCAGGAGATGCTTTGGAGTGATTCACAAGGAAAGCTTCCCTGCCCCCACCTCCGCTTGCAGCTTGATTGTTATTTCCTCTGAATTGTAATCTTCTGTTTGAGTCATGTCATTCAACAGGTTTTGCTTTCTTTCCCATACAGCACCAATTTTGACTAGAAGGCTTGTTGGGGGATCGGGGTGTCTAATATCATGTGGGAAACCTGGAATAAATTTCCATGTCCTCAGTGGAATTTTAACATTAATGCCTCATTTTAATTTTACTTCTGGGCTTGTGGTCCACCGTACAAGATGTGGACCCACATGCTGTAATTTCAACTCCAGTGTTTCAACAATCACACATCTGGTTCATAGAATCCCTACAGTGCAAAAGGAGGCCTTTTGGCCCATCGAGTCTGCACCGACAAAAATCCCATCCAGGCCCTATCCCTGTTACCTACATATTTACCCAGCTAATCCCCCTGACACTAAGGTTAATTTATCATGGCCAATCAACCTAACCTGCACATCTTTGGACTATGGGAAGAAGCCAGAGCACCCAGAGGAAACCCACACAGACACGGGGAGATTGTGCGGACTCCACATAGGCAGTCACCTGAGGCTGGAATAAACCCAAGTCCCTGGCGCAGTGAAGCAGCAGTGCTAATCACTGCCACTGTGTCCTGTGTCATGTGACATTCATTGTTGCGCTTCCTAAGTCAGGTATCAGCTAGGCCATCAGTCAAGCTTTGAAGTGTTTTTAATCTCCTGGCAGCCACCCTTTTGTTGTGCTTCCAGTTTTCCATCTGGTTCCTGGTTAACCTGTAACAGCCCAGATTGTCACAAGTGTGCAGTGGGTGCATCTGTGGAAAGCCAGCCAAAGGCGCAAATTTGACTGTCCACTTTTTCAACATCGTAGATGAAGTTCCTATAATTGCTGGCCCTGGCATACAAACCATCACTCACCTGTCATATGTGTCTGTGTCACCAACTGGAAAATCCTGAGTATGTCCAGTAGACCAGTGACTAAGAAGTCAAGGTTAATGGTAACTTTGACAATCAGTGCGTGATGTGGGGCCACCAGGTATTCTTCAAGGAAGCTGTAGAATCAGCCATCACCTGACGTGACAATTTGAAACCCTCATAGAACATACAGGCCTGTCAATAAAATTCAACCTTAACCCATAGGTTCTGTGCAGTTTATTGCTGTTACTGCCCTTTCTGCTGTTCAACTCTCAATTGTGTGCTACTGATCATACTGGTCCTTGTCCAACAATCTAAGATACCCAAAACACCATTCCTCTTGAATCAGCATGGTGGTTCAGAAAATTCCCAAAGTGTAGAAACTAACCTCTGATTAAAAATATGATAAAGAAGCCTCTTTTCACCAGGGGCAAAAGTAAAAGATAGCCCATAAGGGAAAGAATGCTCTGTACAATTCATGACTTACTACAGTCCTACCACTATTAGGCTATTGGAATCAGTCCAGGAGATCGCATGGATTTAGTAAGACAATTAATTTCTACATGGGGTGGCACAGTGGCTAGCACTGCTGCCTCATAGCACCAGGGACCCATGTTTGATTCCTGACTTGGGTCACTGTCTGTGTGGAGTTTGCACATTCTCCTCGTGACCGCATGGGTTTCCTCCAGGCGCTCCAGTTTCCTCCCACATTAGGTTGATTGGCCATGCTAAATTGCCCCTTAGTGTCCTGGGAAGTGTAGGTTAGAGGGATTAGGGGGTAAATGTGTGGGGTAGTGGGTAGTGGCCAAGGTGAGATTGTTGTCAGTACAGATTCTAAGGGCAGAATGGCATCCTTCTGCACTGTAGGATTTCTGTACGATTTCTATGAAGCGATCCCTATCCCATCTTGCAATCTGTCCAGCTCCCTTTGGAAAACACACAAAATGTCAACATCCACAACATCATCTTGTTCTTGCGATGTGGTCATTGCTGGCTTGGCCATTTATTGCCCATCCCTAATTGCCCTTGTTAGGCCATTTGAGAGGGCACTTCAGAGTCAACCACATTTGTGTGGGTCTGGACTCGCATGTTAGCCAGACCTGGTAAGGATGGTAGATTTTCTTCCCTAAAGGACATTAGTGTTCCAGATGGGTTTTAATGACGATCGACAATGGTTATCATTAGACTTTTAATTCTATATTTTTATTGAATTCAAATTTCAGCCATGATGAGATTCGAAACTGGGTATTATCCTGGTTCTCTGGATTACTAATCCAGTGGCAATACCATTATGCCTTCTCCCATTTTACCTGGTGTTGCCATAATGCTAGATTATCATCCTTTTCCCAATCCCGCTACATTTCACCCTCTTGCCATCGCATTCTTCAATCTGATCTCAGTCTGTCTTCTCCTTCTCTCTGACAACATTATCTCCATAACTCACCCCATAATGTTTTCTTTCTCTCTCCACAACAGATGATGATATCATAACGGCCCTCTGATGTGCAGGTTCCTGATTTTGTCCTTTCTCATTACTGCGCACGTCCATCTCAGCATCCACATCTCATTAGATCCAGTTGGTGTCCTTTTCTTCTTGATGTTTCCTAAGTTCCTGCACCAAATAACAAGGCCGGTCTCATAACTGTCTTGCAGATTCTTGCTTTTGGATTCATCAATACTTTTCTATCGCAGAAACTTCCACTGTGTTACTTACAATCAGAACGAATCCTTTTCCATGCTGCCATCTTCTGCCACCACTGTCCTCAGAGACTTGAACATAATCACTTCCTCAATGTCTCCACCCATAACATTTACATCTTCACTCCAACCCTCTTCCCTAGATTCAAACTGACAGTCCTTAGAGTGAGTCCTTGCTCTTCATACTCCTCTCTTCTAGTGCTTTTCTCCAAATCTCTACCTACTTAGTCATGTTCTCATCATTACCACCGCATAATTTAATGTAATCTCCAAACATCATACACCATGGCACTTTCTGTCTCACTGGCTCAGTTAGAACATCCAGGACAAAGAAGGGACTCGGTGCCAAACCTTAACATTCACAACACCTGGCAAACAATTTCACAGACTCACCATTCTCTCTGAAGAGAAGAATGGTCTAATATCTATGGTGCTGAGTCTGTTAAATTAGAACAAACTATCAATAGGGAGTCTATCGATTCAATTAATTATTTTATAGATCTCTATCGTGTTATTTCTAAGTCTGTGTTGTTCTAAAATAAGGTCCTTAACTCTGTCAGAAGAGTTGTGGTCCTTTAAACAAGGAATCATTCTGGGAGGCTCAACCCTGGACTTTTCCCAAAGCCATTATATTACCCGCCAGCTGGGAACCATATAACTGGCCACAGTACTTTCTATATGTATAGTGTCAATTTGATGTCCTTTGATTATACTGAATGATTAGCTTTTAACAGCAATTTCTCGATATTGGCTTTCAACCTTCAGTGAATTGTACACAGTAACACCAAGGTTTTTATTTCTGTCTCTACCACATTTATTACTGTTCCCATTGGGCTACTGTCTGCGTGGAGTTTGCATGTACTCCCCGTGTCTGTGTGGGTTTCCTCCGGGTGCTCCAGTTTCCTCCCACAGTCTGAAAGACGTGCTGGTTAGGTGCATTGATCTGAACAGGCGCCGGACTGTGGCGACTCGGGGAATTTCATAGTAACTTCATTGCAGTGTTAACGTAAGCCTTACTTGTGACTAATAAATAAACTTTAACTTTATTCTCTTGCGGCCTGACCAACTAGCATGGGGCTAATTTATCCTAAAAAAATACCACCTGCAAATACTATCTTCTACTGAAAACAATATATAAAAGCACTGTATGGGGACATCAGTATAACAACGCTAATCTTTCTTTCTCTAGGGTGTGTCACAAGAAGCAAAACCAAACCCCAAAAAGCAAAACAAACCCCAAGAAGGTTACTTATATATTTTTTCTGAAAATAGGCATTTTTACGTCAGCTGATTTGGACTTCACTACCAATACCTAAGAAACTCCGTTCAGTCTATCTCCGTAGCCAGAGAACATTCCCCTGGCGAGTACCTGCTGCTACCTCTCTTTTAACCAGTTCCTCATCCACCTCCAGGAATTACCATGGATAATAAACCTCTCACTTTTAAAATAACTTGGGTTTTGCAGTTCTGTTACCCATAGTACAAAAGAACATAAGAAATAGGAGCAGGAGTAGGCCATCTAGCCCTTTGAGCTTGCCCCGCCATTCAATAAGATCACGGCTGAGCTGAAAGTGGTTCAGTTCCACTTACCCGCCTGCTCCCCATAACCCTTAATTCCCTTATCAATCAGAAATCTATCTACCTGTGATTTAAACATATTTAATGAGGTAGCTTCCACTGCTTCAATGGGCAGAGAATTCCAGAGATTCACTACCCTCTGAGAGAAGTTCCGCCTCAACTCTGTTCTAAACTGACCCCTCCCCCCTTATTTTGAGGCTGTGCCTTCTAGTTCTTGTTTCCTTTCTAAGCAAAAATAATCTCTCTGCCTCTACCCTGTCTAGCCCCTTCATTATCTTATGTCTCTACAAGATCACCCCTCAGCCTTCAAGTACAGGCCCAATCTACTCGATCTCTCCTCATAAGCTAACCCCCTCATCTCTGGTATTAACCTGGTGAACCTTCTCTGTACTCCCTCCAGGGCCAATATATCTTTTCGCAAATAAGGGGACCAAAATTGCACACAGTACTGTAGTTGCGGCCTCACCAGTACCTTGTACAATTGCAGCAAGACTTCCCTGCTTTTATACTCCATCCCCCTCGTGATAACGGCCAACATTTCATATGCCTTCTTGATCACCTGCTGCACCTGCAAACTGAGTTTTTGCGATTCATGCACAAGGACCCCCAGGTCCCTCTGCACAGTAGCATGTTGGAAGACCTCTTAAAATTAATAATCATGTCATTGATATTGCCTTCACTTCATGACTGAGGGAGATCAACAAAATTGCAAAAACCCTTTGAAGCAATTAAGAAACAATGCTCCATTCAACAGAAAAGGGGGGAGTTGGTGGCATAGTGGTATTGTCATTGGATGAGTAATCCAGGACAATGCCCTGGGGACAGGGGTTCAAATCCCAACATGGCAGACGGTGAAATTTGGAATTAAATTGATGTCCATGAGAGTGATGTTGTAAAAACCCACCTTTCAGGAAGGAAATCCTGCCTGCACGTGACCCCAGATCCAAATGGCCTTGCCACTCAGTTGAAGGGCAGTTAGGAATGGGCAATAAATGCTGACCCAGTCAGTGTCGCCTGCATCCCATGAAGGAATAGAAAAATATGTTACCTCTCGTGAGGCAAATTTTGTAATTCACACCAATTCGATAACATTTTAGAAAATGAAAAAGGCACAATTATTGAAGATTGCAAACTTTGTGTCTGAGATCTCAGTATTTATAAAAGACAGATAGCTGATTTTAAATGTATAGGTCAAAGGTCTACATTATGCAAAAGATAAAAATGAAAGCTTGCAATCTCTCTACTATTAGCTCCTGTTCCAGCTCGGTGTTTCACAACTTGATCAAGGTCCCACCATACATTTATTAGCTATTTTCATAAAGTGCTCTGCACTCAGCTGCTTGTATACATTACAGGGGGAGCTGGTGATACTGATTGACAGAGACATTAATCCCACTTTAAGTAATTGACAAACTCAGTGAACAGAAATGTATTAGGAAATAGCGGCCTGGATTTTGCCGTGGCAATGACAGCGAAACCATCAGTAATCGCTGTCATAGTTTACAGCCCTGTGTAATGCATGTTGATTTCCCCAGTTATGGGGGCGGGGGGTGCAGGCTGCGCTGTGTGCTGATACCTGATCGGCCTAGGTGGACTTTCTTGTTGATATCATTGAAGAAACCTGTGTGGTTTATGCAATTTGCAACCTGGAGTATCATGCAAAAAACTTTCTCCACCCCCAGCACCTTTCAAGTCTACACATCCAGAACCTGCTCTCAGTGATTACACAGTGTACCAGAGGATGCGCTGTTGAATTGCAGAGGGCTTCAGTCTTGATGTAGAAACCCCTTAAAATACTCCTTGTTGAATGAGGTGTAATTGGGTTTTTAACAGCATACAAACTTCACAAATATTGCTAAACTCCCTCACAGACTCTGAGAAGCGAATGTCGTATTTGTGGAGTATCAAGTTAGAGCACTTCTGACTATATAAAAGTACGTCCCTCCTCCTCATAGAGGGGGCCACATTAGGGTGAGCAAGGCAAATGAATGACAGGCTTTTCTGTTCATGTTACATCAGCTCCAGCTGTAAAATTCAGCAGTCCTAACAGTTTGCTCTGTCAGCACATTCTAGCAAAAACGATCAGTGAGTTTAAAGTTCTGATCAATGTTCAACAGTTGCTTGGCATTATGTATTGGGTCTTTCGTTATTATCATTAACAGAAAGACTTGCATTTTTATACCTCGTGACTTTGTTTGAAGTGTTTAAAGCTTATTTATTAATGCCACAAGTAGGCTTACATTCACACTGCAGTGAAGTTCCTGTGAAAATCCCCTAGCTGTCACACTGTGGCACCTGCTCAGGCATACTGAGGGAGAACTTGACATGGTCAATGCTCCTAATCCACATATCTTTGGACTGGGAGAAAACCAGAGCGTTCGAAGGGAACCCATGCAGACACGGTGCAGTGACCCAAGCCAGGAATCGAACCTAGGTGCCTGGAGCTGTGAGGCAGCAGTGCTAACCTCAGTGCCATTTTGCACTTTTCTCAGAATGTTGCAAAGCAATTCACTGTCATTGAGATATTGGCCTAGACCAGATCTTCCTGTCATTGGCAATGCTGGGGGATTTGCCACTACCTGCAAAGTCTTCTCTGACCCAACTATGCTATCCAATTTAGAAACATAGAAACATTGAAACTAGAAGCAGGAGTGGATCATTCCGCCCTTTGAACCTGCTCTGCCATTCATTTTGATCATGGCTGATCGTCAGATTTAATATCTTGATCCCCCTTCCCCACATATCCCTTGATTCCTTTAGCCCCAAGAACTATCTATAATTTATTTTTGAGATCAGCCAATGTTTCGGCCTCAACTAAATTCTGTGGCAGTGAATTCCACACATTCACCACCCTCTGGGCGAGCAAATTTCTCCTCACTTCAGTTCTGAAAGGTTTACCCTTTATCCTCAAACTTTGACCCCCTAGTTCTGGACTGCCCCACCATTGGAAACATTCTTTCTGAATCTACCCTGTCTAACACTGTTAGAACTTTATAAGTTTCTATCAGACCCACCCCCCCCTTCTAAACTCCAGTGAATATAATCCTAACTGACCTACTCTCTCCTGATATGACACACCTGCCGTCCCAGAGAATCAGCCTGGTAAACATTTGCTGCACTCCCTCTACAGCAAGGACATCTTCCTCAGGAAAGAACATCAAAACTGCACACAATACTCCAAGTATGGCCTCACGTCCTATACAATTGCAGTAAAACATCCCTATCTCAATGCTCAAATCCTCTTGCTATGAAGGCCAACATACTATTTGCCTTCATTACTGCCCACTGTACTTGTGCACTTACTTTCAGTGACTAAAGTATGAGGACACAAAGGTCTCACTGAGTATCCAACTCTCTCAAATTATACCCATTCAAGTCATAATCTGTCTTCTAAATTGCTACCAAAGTGGATTATTTCAACTGTACCTTTCAGTCCCGGTTGAAACAGAAGAGGGCAGCACACGTGATCCAGTGTATGTCCAGTGAGCATAGGAGAGTCTGGGGACTATAGCTGGCACATTCAGGTAAGTTTTTCAAGGTCTAAAATCTTTTAATGAATGAGTTTGAGTTAGTGAATAGGTGAGTGAATGATCAGAAGGATGGTCAGATGGTTGCAGGGGTGATAGAGGGTGTGTCTGTGGTATTTGGCTGAGCTACCGTGGTTAACCACTGAGTTAGACCAGGTATTAAATTGGCTAATATTTCCAGGGTAAGTATGCAGCTGAGTCCTGTATATTTGTCCCAAATCTTCAGCCTGGGTAGTGTCGGAGACAATTGTGGAGGTTTCTAAGTTTCAGAGATTTAGTCCCTCAGATATTTGAAGTTTAAACCTGCTGGCAAAATTTCCGTGTGTGTGTGTGCGTGCGTGTGTGTGTGTCAAGACTTTTACAAAGTCCTGATACTCATCTCCCAACATAAGTCCCATCTCTGACAATGTAGAGACCAGAAGATTTGGGCTGTTCATATTGTCGTTTTGTAGGCAAATGTGACAATCTTGTTTGTGCACATAAAATTCAGCAGACAGCAATGCAATAATTAAGCAGATGTCCTGCTTTTGATGTTGTTATGGGAGGGCTAAATGTTGATCAGGGTATCTGAATGGGCAGTTAGGATGCCAATTTAAAATTTCATCAGGTAGATGGAACCTCCAAAAACTGCAGCAATTCATCAAGACTACACTGAAGTGCCAACCTGGATTTAATCTTAAATCCTGAAGTGGAGTTTGATTTCAAAAAACCAATAGAGCTATGTTAAATTGTACCATTATAATGCTTCAGCTGTTCCGTTTATTCTAAAGTATACTTTAGACCATGCTATTTTTAACTTCCTTCTTCCTATCACATCCTTCAGATCCTTCCATTCTTTTTATATTGTTTTAAAAATATTACAACTGAAGTCTTTCTCAGATGTGAACAATATATAAACTTGAATTCCCGAATATAGAATGTAGAGCAGTACAGGCCCTTCGGCCCTCGATGTTGTGCCGAGCTATGTCCGAACCCAAGATCAAGTTATCCCATTCCCTATCATTCTGGTGTGCTCCATGTGCCTATCCAATAACTGCTTGAAAGTTCCTAAAGTGTCCGACTCCACTATCACAACAGGGAGTGTATTTCACAACAGGGAGTGTATTCCACACCCCAACCACACTCTACGTAAAGAATCTAGCTCCCTCCTACATCTCTCACCATGAACCTTATAGTTATATCCCCTAGTAACAGCTACATTAATCTGAAAAAAATAGTCTCTGAAAATTCCTCTATGAAAATATTTGTTGGGCAAAACAAAATTGTGAAATTTCACGCCAGATACACAATTGTAACAAAAGATTTGTTATGTTTCTGAAAAGAAACCTTCATCTTGTTAAAAAAAATCTCATGCATAACGCCGCTACGGTAAGATCAGATGCTCCTTTTTACCCCAAACACACAGATCTTGGAAGAAGTGGAACAAATTAAAGCAATTATAAAACAACTAGTTTTAATTGATTGATTTCTTAATGCTGTATTTCTATGGTTATTGTGGGTACAGTTAAAGCAAATAACTCCCAGGAATGTCTTAAGAACAAGGCAAAACTGCCAAGATAAATTAAATTCAATTGCCTTATGTCTGTTAGTACTGTGTATGTGCAAGTTAATTTTTCTGTTTGAAATGGCCCCTTAATCCAATCACCATGGCACTGATGGATTTTTCCACAGCAGTGCAAGAATAAATGGTAACAACTCTTTACAGATGGAATGAATCATGTCTGAAGAATATATTTTATGATAAAGTTTTCTGAGACAACCATCTGCAGCAGGGAACTACAAAATACAAAACAAATTATAATAAGCACTTAATATTTACTATACTCCATGATCACCATTCTTTCCTACAATATGTCAAAGAATCCCTACAGTGTAGAAAGAGGCCATTGAACCAATTGAGGCTGTACCAGCAACAATCCCATCCAAGCCCTATCCTTATCATACCACTGATTAATGAACCCTGCTGATTTACCCTGACACTAAGGGGCAATTTAGAATGGCCAATCAACTTAACCTGCACATCTTTGTGTGGGAGGAAATTGATGTACCTGGAGGAAACCCACGCAGACACAGTGAGAATGTGCAAACTCCACGCAGACGGTGGCCCAAGGCCAGAATTGAACTTGGGTCCCCTGGTGCTGTGAGGCAGCAGTGCTAGCTACTGCGCCACTGTGCCACCAATTTGAAATTTCAAATTGGCAGATTTGAAAAATAGCTAACACTGTGTTGATAAAGGGAGATGGATAAAAGGAATGTGAATTAAAGTTGTAGCTAAACTAATATTCCAAAGGGCACAGTAATTCTTGTATTACTAAGCTTGGTAGATGGAGAAGATAAGGGTACATCTATGGAGGGTAGTTCATTGAGGTAGTATTAAACAATGATGATCGTGATAGATTTAATTATGGTTCACTGAATAAACTAAATTTGTTAAACGACAGCTCCATACACTACTGTTTTTCTTTTGAAATATATATACAACCTGTTACTTTGTGCAGTGTAGTCCTTGATCATTCAGTCCAAGAAGGCCCTGGAATCAATCCCTAATCTTTGCACGGTTAATTGTTCTCAGCTCATTGTCAAAGTGCCAGTGTTAAATCTGTCTTAGTTTCGTTGGACCAAGGTAAAATCAATCAGCTTTCCTAAAATGAGCAGGAGGCTTTGGTGCAGCAATTTAAGAAGTCTAACCTGTCCTCATGATTCTTATTTAATCTTTGAAAGCAAATCTGATAGTGATCACATAGGTTTTGTTTTAATTAATCCTCGCAAAAAGCTCTTTGCAAAACAAATTTTAGCCTTGACTGATTATGATGAAATGCACAAGAATTTCTTGTTAATCAATGAGTAACTCTACAATTATTGTGATATTAATTAAAATTGCAATTACATAAAATGATTTTGGAGGCAATGGTTATTTTTAAAGCGTTGTTAAGTTGTTGTCAATACATTTATTTTAAATGACAAAATCAATTGCAGTAAAATGAGGTGAGTAACCTTCATCGATTTTTTTTTTCTCTCTGTGCACTGCCACTATCATTGGAACTAAAGATTATTTCCATGCTAAATAGAGCTTCTGAAATAAGAGTATCAATATTTTTGCAGTAATATTAAATCTATCAATATTTTTTGGCACAAAATGGATTAATGTTGATGTAAACACATTATTACTGTGGAGAGCTTGTATTTTAATGTTTGTGTTTTGGTTTCCTGAGCAAATTATTTTGAAGTGTTGGCCCACCACCTTTTCCATCACTGGGGCTTGGGTTTGAATTGATTTCAGCTCGACGAAATAAAAATTCATCACTAGTAGGAGTTTGAACTGAAATTAATTTTGACAGTATAAACCCCAATTCTTAATCAATGAGGACGCACAGTAATAAAACTGCTCTCAAACAGGCACTGTGGTTTGGGTGCACAAGGAAACATGGGAAATCAAAGACTCACATTGATATAACACAAATGCACTTTGGAGATTGGAACCAAGATACATGATTTCTGCCAAAAATATAGCAATGTACACAGCCTTAAGGTTAGTCAGCAGTTGGAGCAGGATCACTCAATCTTGACACTAGAGTGGCACAGTGGTTAGCAGTGCTGCCTCACAGCACCAGGGATTTGGGTTCAATTCCTGGCTTGGGTCACTGACTGTGTGGAGTTTGCAAGTTTTCCCCGTGTCTGTGTGGGTTTCCTCCGGGTGCTCCGGTGTCCTCCCACAGTCTGAAAGACGTGCTGGTTAGGTGCACTGACCCGAACAGGTGCGCTAGTGTGGCGATTAGTGGAATTTCACAGTAACTTTACTGCAATGTTAATGTAAGCCTCATTTGAGAGCAATAAATAAACTTTACTTCATATCTGAAATAGAAATAGACTATAACCTTCCCAGTCCAGAAATGCAGAAACGTCACTTGGCCGGAATTCTCTTGAGCAGGCCCCACAACTCTCAGTCCCTTTGCAAAATAGCACAGAGACAAGGTAAGTCACAGTGGAAGAAAAATTGGTTAATTAAGTAGGAATTCAAATTAAAAATCAAAGCCTTTCATAGTATTAGTAGAATTGCCAAACATCCTAGGGAAGGTGGGACAGCACGATGGCACAGTGGTTAGCACTGCTGCCTCACAGCGCTAGGGATCCGGGTTTGATTCCAGCCTTGGGTGACTGTCTATGAGGTGTTTGCATACTCTCCCTGTATCTGCATGGGTTTCCTCCAGGTGCTCTGGCTTCACCCAGAGTCCAACGATGTGCAGGTTAGGTGGATTGGCCATGTTAATTTGATTTGATTTATTATTGTCGCATGTATTAGCATACAATGAAAAGTATTGTTTCTTCCACGCTATACAGACAGAGCATACTGTTCGTAGAGAAGGAAATGAGAGAGTGCAGAATGTAGTGTTCCAGTCATAGCAAAGGTCTAGAGAAAGATCAACTTAATGCAAGATAGGCACATTCAAAAATCTGACAGCAGCAGGGAAGAAACTGTTCTTGAGTCAGACTTTTGTATCTTTTTCCTGATGGAAGAAGGCGGAAGAGAGAATGTCCGGGGTGCATGGGGTCCTTAATTATGTTGGCTGCTTTGCCAAAGAAGCGGCAAGTGTAGACAGAATCAATGGATGGGAGGCTGGTCTGCATGATAGATTGGGCTACATTCACGACCCTTTGTAGCTTCCTGCAGTCATGGACAGAGAGAGCCATATCTAGCTGTGATACAACCAAAAAGAATGCTTTTGATGGTGCATCTGTAAAAGTTGGTGAGAGTTGTAGCTGACATGCCAAATTTCCTTAGTCTTCTGAGAAAGTAGATGTCTTAGTCTTCTGAGAAATTGCCCCTTAGTATCGCAATTAGGCGTGTGTAAATTAGGCGGATTAACAGGGTAAATATGTGGGGTTACCATGTTAAGGTCTGGGCTGGATGCTCTGTTGGAGAGTTGGTACAGCCTCGATGGGCCAATTGGCCTGTTTCTGTGCTGTGAACAATCTAAGAAAAATAAATAGTTCTCAGTTTATCGTTATGCTACTTTCCCCAGCCTGGGCCTGGGGTAGTGCTAACCCAGGGTTCCATGTTACACTGTGACTTGATGCTGTGTTTCCCTATGCCACTAACACTGTTTTCCACCACCACACAGCCTCCTCCCGCTCCTCCCCATCCAACAGTTCTGCCCTCAGTGGTTTGCAGTGGTGCTTGCGAATGAGTCCAGTGTGTATCTATGTAGTTTTTAAAGTATAAATGATACCATTTCCATTAATGCCTTATAATGTTTTGTTTTGAACAGGAGAGTGAGGCAAAACTCCTTAGCTCTCCTGGTGTCAATCTGTGAGCAGAGGCGATTTTAATAGTTTAAAAATAACCTGTGGCGCATTTCTCCTAACCTTCAAGTCTGTGAAAGCCAATTTTTAAAGTGACTTGCAGCAAACTCTTCTTATGATGAAATTAGAAGGTTGGTTTAGGGGGAAAGAAAAGAGGAATTTTACAACTAAGAATAATTTAACAGTAAATGAACCACAGAAACTGATATTGGTTCACATGATTTCCAAAGACCAGAAAGTTCAAGTCCAGGTGGTTGGGGGGGCAGGGGGTGGGGGGTGGTTCGGGCAGAAAACAACCCAGAATTACTTTAGAGTGGGTGGGATGGGATTGCTATCTATAGACCCTTAGCAGATGATTGTCAGAGAGTTCCAGATAAGTAGACTTTGAGGGATTGAGATTTGTTGCAGGTTACATAGTCAACCTGGGATCCTGCTGTTGGTCTTGTAGTTGGAGGTAAATCAGCAGACTGCCTGTTTTTGATTTCTCAACTGAATGTAGAGATTTTAAAATAGTCACTCAAATCATGTGACCTCCTTCCTCCACAATGATTTCATAAAGGGATGCTTATCTGGTGCCTGGAGCTGGCTTTTATTTTATGATTTATCGTGTCCCAGACATCATCCTCTGAAAGAATCATTATCCATATTAATGACCCTGTTCCTAACTATTTTGTCAGTAGACCCTTGGGCTCTGCTGGAGGGATAAGCTTAAAAAGATAAAGATGATGTCTATTTCCTTTCGATAGATCCTTTTTGAAAGAGACTTTGACAGTCCCAGGTGTGAAGTGATGGCCGTTAGTGCCTCTGCAGGCAAAGTGAGTTTCATTGTCTCTCTCTCTTTGTCATAGTCCTCTGATTTTGTGGATTATAATGGGTTCTTACAATGAGCTGAGAGATTTCACAAGGATGATGGGGGAACTCTTTTGTCCTTGTAACTGCTGTTGGGAATTTCCCAAACTGTGACCAATTCTGTGACTGTTAGCAGATATCTTTTAGTTCAGCAAAGTCCATTTTAGACGCGTGAAAAGCATAAAGTTTGATTTACACAGGCTATAATTTATTTCATCTCCATTCCCTGCGACCAGGTTGATGCATGATTGTGACCATGGAAATGGTTATGTGGTGAATATGTGTCTAGACAATAGGAAGTGGAATCTTCAAATGTCATGTTTAGCCCACAACATTGGCAGTAGTGTTTCAATTTACTAACTAGTTCAAAACATTGTGATGGAGCAGAACCTAACATGTTATATTTCATATTCTCATGACTATTTCTTCATTTTAAACCAGCCCTTTCGGCTGACAAAGACTTAAGACGATTGACCCTATGTCTGTAAGTTATTGTCTGTGACTCGCCAAGGCAAAATAATCCCTGCTGTAGTATCAGGATTGTCATACTTTGTTATCTCCCAGGAGCCGCTAGCAGACCACCTGGAGACTGCACAGTCAAACCTCAAAGTGAGCTACATGAAGGCCATGTATGTTTGAAAAACCAGGCTTTCCAGCAGCGCCAGTAGACCTACGAAGACAACGGCATCTCAAACATTCCTTTTAACCTATAATGGTAGGGATATCAAACAGTCCTGAAAACCAGGCTGAATTCCAGACACTTGGTAAATATCTTTCGTTGAAAACATTGTAAAGAGGTAGGGTTACATGACCTCAGACTCTAGCTTGTTGAACAAGTTATTATTGCCTTCTTGAACTGCAAGCTTTTCTGTTTTGTTAATATCTCACCAGCCGAAAACACACACAGAGCTGCGGACAGGTGGGACAAATTATCCCATCTATCTTGCCTCAGCTGAAAGTTCTATACCATCACCTACAAACTGATTCATCTCTGCATGCCCATTTTATCTTGTGAAGTCACCATCACCAGAAAAGTGAAACTGACACCGCTGGTTTCAGCCCACTGACCCCTTTGAAGGATGGGACATAGATTCTGGGTTCTCATCTCATGTGATCCAACATTTATTTTCTTTGTGGTCTCTATACTGTTTCACTATCCCTCCCTTAACTGTATGCGTGCGGAGAAGTAACATTATGGACCCTCCTTTTTGTGGTTTTCAAATGTGTGCTGGACCTTTTTGAGTTTGTCCTATCTCGGGTTTGCTGGAGGGCTATTAGAAGGAACGGATCATACAAATACCAAGAGGGTGGGAATTACTCCACTGCTTATTAAAAATGAAACAAATGAAAACAACGTTATTTTTATGGACAGGTGGTGAGAGAAAAATTTACACATACTCCATTCCCCCTCCTGTTCATAACTCTGCGATTTGAAGCAAATCGAGCATAATGACAAATTTGATTGTCGTCATAAGTGAAACCTCAAAACAGTGTTACAAATATTATCAATGTTTGACTTTGGGGAGAAATAAATAGTGCGTAAAATTACAATATGCACTTCTTATTTGGCAATATTACCAAACTCAAACTGAGCCAGAAGCTGTTTCTATCTTGCCTGATTCTTTCAAAGTCTTTTTAGTTGTATTCTAGAGGAAAATTGAATGTAACATTGCACATTGTTTTTATCTGAGTGTTGGATCTAAAAATATCAACTTGCCTGTCTGCCATTCAGTACCAGATGAGCAGGGGTTTCCTCCGATTAAGTTTTGGGAAGACAGAAACAATTGTCTTTGGTCTGTCCTCTTGGCAATGATTCCATCCCTCTCCCTGCCAAACCACCTGAGGCTGAACCAAATTGTTGGCAACCTTGGTGTCATATTTTAATCACGTGTCCGTTTCAACATAAAGACTGTCTTTTGTGAAATATTGCCCGAATTTACACCGGCCTCAGCTGATCTGTTGCTGAAGACCTTGTCCATGGCTTTGCTACCTCCAGACATGGCTATTCCAACAGATTCTGCCCCCCTCCTTCCTGCACATTATACCCCCTATAAAATTGGTGTCATCTTAATCTCCCCAACCATTTCACACCAACTCCTGTTAACTGGCCACTCCTGTGCTGACTGGCCTACATTGGCTTCCACTTAAGAAAGAATCAATATTAAAATTCTGATCCTTGCTTTGAAATCCAACCCCATTCCTAACTCTGTAATCTCCTACCGTTCCACTGAGATATCTGCAGTCTTTGAATTTGATCTCTTTACCATCCCCAGCTTCATTGATTCCACCATTGGTTGCTGTGCCTCCGGCTGTGTTAGGTCCCAAGCTCTGCAAATTCTTTCTCTAAACCTCTTCTATCTCTGATGTAGAATCATGGAATGATTACAGCACAGAAGGTGGCTATTCACACCGTATCTACTTGTTCTATGTAGGCATAATTCACCTGGTGCCACTCCCCTGCCTTTTCCTCATAGCCCTGCACATTCTTCCTTTTCAGATAATAAGTGGCTATTCATGACTATTCATTATGTCTCAAATTAACATTTCTAGAACTTTCCCCAATGCTGAGACAAGAGTGACTGGCCTGTAGTTGCTGGGCTTATCGTTACATCCTTTTTTTGTACCAGATTATAAACATCTACAATTCTCGACCCCTGAGCATAAACCTGGGCCTCAGTTTCAGCGATTTTGCTTTGGGGTTAACTATTGGCCCAGGACATTGAGGAGACTCCCTATAATAAGTCCCAGGAGGTAGAAATCCCTTCACCAAAATCCATTTATGTACAAGTCAGACAGCAGCACACAGAGTGCTTTCAGTTAGCATCTACACACGAAGTGCCAGAGGAACTGACATGCCTGGTTAACTACAAAGCAAGAGGCTCCCTGATTGACTCATCAGTTTGGACCTTAATCATATTCTAACATAGAATCATAGAATCCATACAGTGCAGAACGAGGCCATTCAGCCCATCGAGCCTGCACCGACCATAATCCTACCCAGGCCTTATCCCCATAACCCCATGCATTTATCGTAGCTAGTCTAACACTGCCACTGCAAGAAGATTGGAAAATTATGGCGAGCATTTCCACAGCACAACATCCTTGGATGCATCTCATCTGGTCCTGGTGCCGTACTAATTACAGAGAGCCTATCTAATCTAATTCCTTATCAATTCTGTTTATCAATTTGAAACCCTTCAAGTGTCTGAACTATCTTCTCTTTCATCATTACCTGCACAGCGCCTTCTTCCTTGGTAAAGACAGATAAGACAGAAACAAAATATGCAATTAATATTTCAGCTATGTTCCTGCCTCCATGAGTAAGTTCCCCTTTTCAGTCCTTAATTAACCCCACTCACCTTTTACCATCCTTTCACTATTTATATGCATGTAGAAAATTCCTCCTTATGTTCACTGCCAGTGTCTTTTCATACTCTCTCTTTACTTCTCTTATTTGCTTGTTCAATTCCCCTTTGAACTTTCTATATTTAGTCTAGTTCTTGGTTGCATTATCCACCTGATATTTGTCATAAGCATGCTTTCTTTTTCATCTTAATCCCTCTTATTTTTGTCATGCCATCTCTACTCTTTGCACTACCATTACTTTCCAGTAATACTATGACCCTAGTTTATATTTGGATAATTGAAATCCTCCTTTAAAACACATTTAAAAGTCTTCACCTTTATCATCTGCTTTAACTTCCCTTATGTGGCTCAGTTTCAAATTCTGTTTCATTATACCCTGGTGAACATAAGAACAAAAGAACATAAGAACTAGGAGCAGGAGTAGGCCATCTAGCCCTTTGAGCCTGCCCCACCATTCAATAAGATCATGGCTGATCTGTCGTGGCTCAGTTCCACTTTCCCGCTTTCTCCCCATAACCCTTAATTCCCTTGCCTACCAAAAACCTATCTACCCATGTCTTAAATATATTTAGCGAGGTAGCCTCCACCACTTCAACGGGCAGAGAATTCCAGAGATTCACCACCCTTTCCCATTCTAAACTGCCCCCCCTTATCTTGAGGCTGTGCCCTCTAGTCCTGTTGTCCTTTCTGAGTGGGAAGAATCTCTCTACCTCTACCCTATCCATCCCCTTCATTATCTTATACGTCTCTAGAAGATCTCCCCTCATCCTTCTAAACTCCAACAAGTACAGACCCATTCTATTTAGTCTCTCTTCATAGTCCAACCCCCTCATCTCTGGTATCAGCCTAGTGAACCTCCTCTGCACTCCCTCCAAGGCCAAAATATCCTTGCGCAAGTGCAGCGACCAAAACTGCACACAGTACTCCAGCTGCGGCCTCACCAATGCCCTGTACAGTTGCAGCAAGACCTCCCTACTTTTATATTCTATCCCCCTCGCTATAAAGGCCAGCATCCCATTCGCCATCTTGATCACCTGCTGCACCTGCAGACTGGGTTTTTGCGACTCATGCACAAGGACCCCCAGGTCCCTCTGCACCGTAGCATGCTGCAGCTTTTTGCCCTTTAAATAGTAATCCCTCCTACTATTATTCCTGCCAACGTGGATAACCTCACACTTGTTAACATTGTACTCCATCTGCCTTGTCCTCGCCCAGTCGCTCAGCCTATCTAGATCCCTCTGCAGACTTTCCACACCCTCCGCACAATTTGCTTTTCTACTCATCTTTGTGTCATCAGCACATGGAGAGCCTTAAGACATTTTCTAGCATTAAATGCACTATATAAGTACAAGTTGTTGTTGTTGTTGTTGTTTATTATCTATTTTGAATATCCATAATTAACCATACATTATTTAACTAAACTTTCTTTCCCATGCGATCAACTATATGTTTCTTCAGTGAAAACATCCATAGACATGGGTCAGCTTCCATATGTATCCTGACAACAGCCAACTTCCCACAGCCCTCCTTATTGTCTCCACTTCCCCTGGGTCAGTAGGCTGTCTCTCCAATGTCAGTCTTGGATAAACTGCAATATTTTCTGGCTAAATGCTAGAAAGAGTGAAACCACACCACAAACTCCATAGCTTTGCTACTGGTTTCATCCCTGCCCGAGCCACTGCTTCATTTTGAACTCAACCAGTTGCAATTTTGGCAACCCACTTAACTGGAAGATGAGGTTTTGATCCCAAATCCTTTCCCTCACGAACTTCTACTCTGTAAAATTGGTTGCCACTGCCCATCAACTGTCACTGCAAACTTCAACTGTATACATGTCACCTCCTGATGTAACTACTGTAATACTGGGTACACCCAATACACTGGGTATTGAAGTACTGGGTAACCTCTAACCTCCAGAAAGTAAGCTGTCCCACCTTATCCAACCCTCAGTCACCCTCACCCATGGTTCCATTGACCTACAATGGTCCTTGCACTCAATCCTTGTCCACTTTAAAACAAAAATTTGTTTAACCCTTTGCAACTTTCCAAGATCTTAGACGATCGCCATTCTTGTCCTTGCCCTTGTGGCCTTGCCCCTCCTACCTCTGTAATCTCCTCCAGTCCCACAACCCAGCATGGTGGCACAGTGGTTAGCACAGCTGCCTCACAGCACTAGGGACCCAGTTCCTGGCTTTGGGTCACTTTCTATGTGGAGTCTGCATATTCTCTCCATGACTGTATGGGTTTCCTCTGGATGCTCCAGTTTCCTCCCACCTGCTGGTTAGGTGCATTGGCCATGCTAAATTCTCCCTCGATGTTCCCAAACGGAATGTGACAACTAGAGGATTTTTAAAGTAACTTCATTGCTGTGTTAATATAACCCACTGATAAATAAACTTTAAAACAGTCCAAGACATCTGCATCCACCTTATTCTGGTCTGATTTTAATTGCTGCACCCTACATAGATTTGAAATATCTATGGCAGGCCTGCCTTTAAGAAGTTATTTTTATACTTGTTATTATACACAGCCCAAGCGACCGCCCACTCAATTAATATGTGGGTGTAATGGAAATACATAGCTTGGTATTGACTCTATACAATACAATGTTGCCTCTGTTTCTGTCCCTTTCATTAGCCTGGCCAGCATTAACTCATACCATTAGAAGTATTTATCTGCAAGAGGAATTTGCCTTAGACAAATTTGTAAAGGATTTTATGATGTGGAGATGCCAGTGTTGGACTGAGGTGGGTAGAGTAAGAAGTCTCACAACACCAGGTTAAAGTCCAACAGGTTTATTTGGAATGCTGCTCCTTCATGATGAAGATGCAACGCTCTGAAAGCTGGTGATTCCAAACAAACCTGTTGGACTTTAACCTGGTGTTGTGAGACTTCGTACTAAAGGATTTTATGTCTTAGAATTGGACCCATTTGCTGTTTTCGCAAAACTGGATAAGCGTAAGCTTTTTTTTGCAAACTAATCACGAAATGCAATTTTGGAGCGGGAAAGGATTTGATTATTTTCCTTGCATAAGAAATCATGGCATGTTTGAACCAGTGGCTGGCGCTCAAAACCCGTGAAGATAAGGAAAAGCTCTCGGTCGGAGAGCTTTTTCAACCCCAGGGGCTGGGTATGAATCTCGGTGTTAATGAGAGTGCTTTTTTTTTGATTCATTGTACACAGAAGTGTCCCAGCACAATGGAAGCATATTTTTCAGCCGCCTTTTTAAAATTTCTAAATTACGATTTTGTGCCGGGTTTATTTCATTACTTCCTTGTTGCATCCCTCAACACCGCCACTCTGTGCTGCTAAATGATGCAGAAATGAACCCCGTTGCAGTTCTGAAGCTTTCCTACTCTCAGCGAGAACAGATGCCAAATACGTTGACTTGTTTGAATATATTCAGTAACAAAAGAAAATAGAAAACAGTGCAAACACTGGGGCAGGGACAGGAAACATCTGTGGCGACGTTTGCCAAGTTAACATCCATCCCCTCCAGCAGCTGATGCCTGCTGAGTGCGAGCAGCATTTTGCTGTTTTAATGAGATTATGGGTGTATTAAGTTTTTTTTGGCTTTTTGATTTATTTGAATAGTTCATGCTGTGTAGTCGTCCCGTTACCAGTGCGTGGACCCTTACCTTTTTTTACATGTATCAGTAGGAATGAAAAACAACTACGAAATTTGCGTTTGAAATGTTGGAAGGATTGGAAAAACAAGATACAGAGAAACTATTTCCTCTGTTGGAGGATTCTAGACCGAGGGAGACATCATAAAATTCGAGCTAAGCTCTTTAGCAACAAGATCAGGAAGATCACTCACAAAAAGGGCAATCTTGAATTCTCTGTGCTAATTGGAACTCTTTCTTATTCTCTCTGAAGAACCCAAGGAAGTTATCAATGCAATCATTACGTTCTGTTTCTTAAACCCTATGTGGAATAATCTCCACTAAATAGGATCTGAAGTTTTGAAAGCCACTAGTTGGGGGCACACAATAGTTAGTTCTGCTGTCTCACAGTGCCAGGGATCCAGGTTCAATCCTCGGCTTGGGTCACTGTGTGGAGTCTGCACGTTCTCCCCGTCTCTGTGTGGGTTTCCTCTAGGTGCCCTGGTTTTCTCCCACAATCCGAAAGACATGCGGTTAGGTGCATTGGCCATGCTAAATTCCCCCTCGGTGTACCCCGAACAATCGCCGGAGTGTGGCAACCAGGGAATTTTCACAGGAGCTTCATTGCAGTGTTAATTTAAGCCTTATTTGTGGCAGTAATAAATAAAGTTTAAATAAAAATAAACTCTTACATTTTCCTTTCATCTTTCCATTCGATCTTGGTCAATATTGTTCAACAGTTGAAAATGTCTTAACTGGTGTATTTACATTTTTGTTCCAAAAATGCTTGGAACCGAGAATTTGCTGTTAGGATGTACCATCCTTTCTGAAAGTTCAGCCAATTAGCATTGCTGCCTGGAAGCACACAATAGGTGTCAGTACCTGAGGCAAGTTCAGGGCAAAATGAGGGAATGTCCACGTCCACGAATGAATTAAAAAAGATGTGGGTTAAGTATGCTGGAAGAAACCTGTAGAGAGGAACCGGACCCAAAGTGCAATAGAGGAACACTTTCATACAGAAACAGAGACACACACACATGAGCAGGAACACTCACATGGCTTCTTCTATATTGTATGGATTCTATGAACTCAGATAGGAATGGGGGAACACACAGACAGAAGCAAAACAATAGCCAGAAAGAAAAAATTGGACCAACACAAAGGAATTACACTTGAACATGAATAGACTAGTTATTTCCCAGACAAGTAAAACACATCTTGTCAGGAACACGTGTAGAAGTTTCAGGCAGGAGGAACACTATGTGAGAACATGATGAATGCAAATAGATAGGGAGAGAATAATAACATTCAACAGCAATCACAGCTGTGATTTATACCTTGAAATGTAATAAAATGTCTGAATGCACTTCTCAGAGACTTTATAAAACAAAATGTGACCACTCCAGTCACATAATCAGACATCAGAGCAGATGATTAAACAGTCCAAAGATGCACAGGTGAGGTGGATCAGCCATGCTAAACTGTCCTTTGTATCCCAAAATACATTGGTTAAGGGGATTAGCAGAGTAAATATATGGGATAAATCTGGATGTGAGTCAGTGCAGATTCTGGGCCAAATGGCCTCCTGCACTGCAGGGATTCCATGATTTGGTCAAAAAGTAGTTTATTATGGAGTGGATTGGTCAAAAAGTAGTTTATTATGGAGTGGATTAAAGGAGCAAAAGCAAGATAGGCATAGAGGTTTGGGGAGAGAATTCAGTTGCTTAGGCTCCAGGTGCTGAAGTCAGAAGAACACAGCGGCTGGAATTTCATTGCCCTGTCTGCCACGGGTATCAGTGTGGGCAAGTGGCCGACCATGGAAAAGTCCACTGACCTTGGACAGCATTTTACAGCCTCAGGACAAGTGTGGCCATAAAATTCCAGTCAATGATTAGGAGCAAGAGTTGGCCATTTGGCCTCTCGAGCCTGTTCTGCTGCCACTCAGTAAGGTCATTGCTGATCTGATTGTACCTTCAGCTCCACATTCCTGCCTGCCCCTCCTCCCTCTCCACACCTCCCTTGACTCTCGAGCAATCAACAAATTATCATGGTCCCCAGTGTGGAGAGATTAAAATCAGGGTTGCTCAAGAGGGTAAAATTATAGATGTGCAGACATCTTGGAGGGTTGTGGGGCTGAGAGAGAGTGCAGAGATAGGAGGGGTAAAGCCACAGAGAAGTTTTGAAAGCAAGGATGATGTCATTATACAATCTGCAGATCTTTGGATGCATCGAACAAGATATCCTGTGGGATAGTGAAATATCGAGTGAAGGATTTGCTTCCATCTCTTTTTTTCTCTGCTGCTGCTCTACCTCATTATGAAGACATTGTGAGTCAAAGTGAGATGCAACTTGATGGACAAGTTGTCATCATTCTGAGTGATTGATGCAGGCTCCCCCAATCATTAATGTCAATTACTGCGCACATTTCAACGTGTCTTTGGAGCCTTTCTTTTACCTTTTCCTGGAACACTGGCCATTTGAAAAGTCGTGTTTTCAGATGATGTCATTGAGAGGCAGCATTTAGATGAGAAATCAAAAATGATTTGTGAGATTTCAACAGAAATAGAGAACATTCAGATCGGGACATCCAGGCAGTTTCATTTCAGTTGCATTTGAATAGGAACAATGGAGTATCAGCCATACGTGAACAATGGCTGCACTCCCAGACAGAAGGGGAATAACAATGTAAGAGTTTGACGTAGACAGAGACAATGCTGGAACAGGAAAATAGCAGCTGACCAATATCAATATAGAAAAGGCAACAAATAATAACATTCAATTAGAAATAAGAAAACACTTAGAATGAAACTGTGGAGTAACACAATGACACGAAGAAGTGAGCCACTCTGAGATAAGACATCATATTTAGACTGAACTTTCAGCCGGCAGGAACAGAAACGGGAGCACTGGAGTTACAGGTAGATGGGGAAGAAAAACAACAATTGTAGAATTACATAGGAAGCACAGCACATTCAGCCCAACCAGTATATACTGGGTTTTTTTTCAAATCAACTAATTTCCATTCTTCCTTGAGTAATTCTTTATTCCTTTCTCCACCTCGTGTTTATTATTTGCCTCAACTATTGCATGAAGTAGTAACATATTCCACATTCTCACCACACTCTATGTAAATAAGTTTCTTTTAAATTCCTTTTTTATTTTTTGATGACTTTTATATTTTGATAGCCTTTAATTAGACTTTTCCCCACATGCTCTCCATGTTTATTATAGTAAAACCCATTCTTAATTTTAAAGAGCTCCATTCGGTCATGCCTCAGTTTTCTCTTTTCACAAAAGAGATCCAGACTCTTCAATATTTCTTTATCAGTGCAACCTTGCTGTTCTGCTGTTATCCTTATAAACCATTGTTGCACACTCACCAGCCTATTCTATTCTCATTTTCCTGTATTGTTGTGACCAGACTATATGTAGTACACCAAGTGTGATCTCGCTATTGCTGGCCTTGATCCAAACTGTTGTCAGTTTGCATGATGGGCCTTTATGTGACTCAACAGACCAATTCTCAACTCAGATCTTTGGGCACGTTGGACAGATATCCCATGGGATAGTGAGATCCCGAGAACAAGATTTGCTTCCATTTCTTTTCTTCTCTGCTGCTGGTCCGCCTCATTATTAAGACATTGTGACTCAAGACAGGATGCAGCTTGACGATTGTTTACAGACTCCTCCCAATTATTAATGTCAATGCCACACACTTCACAGAGAGCTTCAGTGTGCCTTTGGAGCCTTTCTTTTACTATTCCCTAGAACACTGGCCATTTGAAAGTTGATTAAACAGGACCTGGCAACAGTTTGCGGCCATCCAGCTGGTTATCTATTGTTGATGCATAATCCAGTCTCACTGCAGTGCAGGAGTATGGTACAACTGCTCTGGACACTAGAGGTTCTGTTGACTTGCAGAGATCTTCCTTGTCAAAACACTCACTGGCACAGTTTGCGGAAGGCTCAGCTAGTGCAACTGATCTTATGTTGGATCTCCTTGTCAATAGTGACATTTGAGAGAGGTGACTGCCAATGTCTAGGAACAGCTTTCAACTGTGGCCTAACCAAGAGGTCATTGCAGATTTGTCATGGTTTCTCTTCATTTCTGTCTAGCACTCTAGAAATACACCCTGGTGCTAAATTTGCTTCTGCTATGGCCTTTTGGTCTCCACCACAACTTTTCGTGATTTCTGCATTTGGGCTCCTAGATTTCTCTGCTCCTTTACCCCATTTAGATTTGTTTTTTTCTGACTAAAATACTGTTGAAGTTCATTTGTAAATAATATGCCCACTCTTCAAGTTTATCTTCTTGCAGTTTATCCAGTTCCTCCTCAGTGTTGGCACTTTCTCCCAATTTGGTATTGTCCTCAAATTTAGAAATGGTGTTTTTTTAATTCCAAAGTCTAAAATGTTATTAGAAACTATGAACAATAATGATTCCAATACTGATCATTGTAGAACCTCCCATCTACCCTTTACTCATTTTGCTTTCTGACAGCAAGTGAAACCTCACTTAAAAACAATTGGACAAAACAATATCAGGTTCCTGAAACAAAAAACAAGAAAATGCTGAAGAAATGCAGCCGGTGACAGCATCTGTGGAGAAAGAATACAGCCAATGTTTCATTTGGGTGCCACAGTGGTTAACACAACTGCCTCACAGCAACTGGGACCTGGGTTTGATTCTCACCTTGGGTCACTATTTGCACGCTTGCACATTCTCCCCACGACTGCATGGCTTTCCTCCGGATACTCTGCTGGTTAGGTGCATTGGCCATGCTAAATTCTCCCTCAGTGTACCTGAACATGTGCCAGAATGTGGTGGCTAGGGGATTTTAACTTCATTGCAGTGTTAATGTAATCCTGCTTGTGACATTAATAAATAAACTTTAAACTTAATGCTTCAAGTCTGGATTACCCTTCGTTAGAGCTGAAGAGACGAAAAATTGGACAAGATTTACACTATGGGGTGTAAATCCCTCCATAGATACAGTCAGACCTGCTGAGTATCTCTAGTATTTTCTTTTTTTTGCTTCAGGTTCCAGCATCCGCAGTATTTTGCCTTAATTACAGGTAGGTTCCTAACAGTTTCAGGATCAATGAATGTATTGTTCCATGATGTGGGTATGCCGGCGTTGGACTGGCGTAAACACAGTAAAAAGTCTGACAACACCAGGTTTTAGTCCAACCTATTTATTTGATAATATACTCGCAAGCTTTCGGGTTAGCCCCTTCGTCAGGTCACCTGATGAAGGGGCTAACCCGAAAGCTTGTGAGTATATTATCAAATAAATAGGTTGGACTAAAACCTGGTGTTGTCAGACTTTTTACTGTATTGTTCCATACAGAAAAAGCATAACAATATACACGTTTTCAGGGGAACAGAAAAGTAGCAATAGAACCTAGACCAGAAGAACGCCAACACATAAAGAAAAATAAACAATATCCAAGTAGAATTAAGGGATTTATACTCAGTCAGGAATTCTGTAATTGCACCCAGAAATTACAAACTGAGTCACACCCCAAAGATAAAATTAGGAATCACAGAGGAATGAAATTGGAAATGACAGTCAAAAAAGAAATAACATCCAAACAGTAACATTTATGCCCAACAATAAGCAGAGACTAACACAAATAAGCAAAAAAGACTGATTGGAAACAAGCAGTAAAACATAAGCATTAATAACACCTATAGTTTAATTCTTGCGTTTTATTGTGATAATCATGGTGAAAGTGTTCATGCTCATTGTGTCTGTTTCAGCTAAATAAAATAAGTGGCAGACATTCAGTGACTCATTCCTCAGGGCAATGCTTTGACTAATCAGGGTCAAGTTGTGTGGTATAAGTTTCAAACAACGCTCGGCTGTTAACTGTCAGTCATCATCAACTGGTGCATTTTCCATGGTGACACTTCTATCAATCAGAATCCACTTGCAAACCAATCAGCACTCTCTTCTTATGCAGTATACATTGTTGTTTTCCCATTATATTAATATGCTTATGAAGTGTCATGATAAGTGCAAGATGAAAAGTTTCGATGTCTCGTTTTTCAGCGATGCTAAAATTCTGTACTGCCAGATGACTATTTGCTTTTACCTTGCTACTATTTGCATTTAACTTGCTACTTTGTGAATATTTTGATTTGATTGACTGCTTATCTGTGTGTTGACATTACCACTGCTGCATGCCAGAACATCCACTTGACTTGACCCCAGGTTTAAAGTGCAGCAGGAAAGGCAAACTTCCACAACAGGGATCATTAAATTTTTGTGGGCAGTTGTTTTGGCATCTGTCGTGACTGCCATTACTTCACCACTGCTCACAATATCTGAGTTCATGTATGTACATCTGTGCATGTGTGTGTGTGTGTGTGTGTGTGCGGACTTGTATTGAATTGAACAAACTTGTGCTGTCAACTGAGAGGAATATTGAATTGATATGCCGTGAATGTGGGGGCTGTAAGTCCCCCTCCAGTATTTGAGCACAAAATTCCCAGCTGACGCACCTGTCCATCATGGAGGACATCAAAACAAAAATGCTGCAAATACTTGGCGAGTTAGGCAGGTCCTGTGGAGAGAAACAGAGTTAATGTTTCAGGTCGAGATGACCATGCATGTCAGTTCTGACCTGCTGAGTATTCTAAGCTTTTTTGTTTTTTATTTCAGATTTCCAGCATCCTCAGTACTTTATCTCTCTAGCAGCATGGAGGGAATGCTACACTCTCAGAGAAGCCTTTTTCAGATGAGAAGTTACAGATTTTTTTTTACATTTATTGATATTTAAATAATGTGGGTGTCACTGGCTGCGCCAGCATTTGCTGTGGGTTATATGTAGGCAAGACCAGGCAAGGATAGAACATTTCCTTCCCTCAAGGAAATTAGTGAACCAGATGGGTCTTTACGACAATCGACAATGGTTGTATGGTCATCGTTAGTCTTTTAATTCCAGATTTTTATTGAATTCAAATTTCACAATCTGCCATGGTGCGATTTGAACTTGGGTCCCCAGAGCCCTAGCAATCCAGATTCCTGGGTCCCTGGATTGCTAATCCAGTGGTAATTCCATTGCTTTGAAGATGTGCAGGTGAGTTATCTCTGGTATGCTGGCCAATATTTGTCCCTCAATCAACATCACAAGGATTGATTTTTCTGGTCATTATCCCATTGTTGTTCATAAGTGTTACTGTGAGAATTTCCACATTAACCTCAAATAGAGTATTTCATTGGCTGTAAAGTACTTTGAGATGTCCTGTGGTCATAGAAATGGGCAGTTGTTGTGCAATAATTTTTTGTGTGTCACCTATAATGAGTATTGAGGGAACTGATTAGAAATGCAGTTTGTAATTGAGTATTTGAAACATGAACAGACATTGAGTCTAGCAGTTGCCTTTGGGGCAGAGCATCCAGTAACTTGAAAAAGCAAAACTCTGCTAAATGTTTTACCATTATGCTACATGCAGTGAATTAAAAAATGCACCTTGGCTGGATTTGAAGAGCCACAGTCACTTTTTAGTGTAAACAATGGAACTTGTTCATTTTCAGGAATCTGGATTACTAGGATTCTGGGGACCCAATTTCAAATCGCACCATTGCAGATTGTGAAATTTGAATTCAATAAAAATCTGGAATTAAAAGACTAACGATGACCAAACAACCATTGTTGATTGTCGTAAAGACCCATCTGGTTCACTAACTTCCTTGAGGGAAGGAAATGTTCTATTCTTGCCTGGTCTTGCCTATGTATAACCCACAGCAAATGCTGGCCTAGCCAGTGATACCCACATTATTTCAAAATTAGTCAGATAAATTATTTTCACAATACGTGGTAACAGACAAGTCCATTCTGTGGTTGAGCCCACGGAGGTATTCTGAAGAACTCTGGTATTGAAATCATGTGGATAAGCAAGTTGAACATCCTTGCGATTACCAACATTGGGGCCAAGATATGTAATCAAATCTACTTAAGTCGAACTGCCTTTGGATAATGTGTTGCGCAATGAAAATAAGGAAATTAGTACACTAACTTAATACATCCTTGTTATAGATGATGCATAAGACCAGTTGATCAATACAGCATTGTTTGCTTTACTTTGGAATAGAAATCCAGAGGGGGTTGGGTGCAATAATAAATGCACAGTCACATTTTATAAATACTTTATTTAAAGCAGCGCATGATTAGCTTAGTCCCCACTATATCATAGAATTTATATTATAGAATCTGGTGCCTCACAAGGCTGTGTTCTCAGCCCCTTACTATACTCCTTATACACCTATGACTGTGTGGCCAAATTCCCCTCCAACTCGATTTTCAAGTTTGCTGACGACACCACTGTAGTGGGTCAGATTGCAAACAATGGTGAGATAAAGTACAGGAATGAGATAGAGAATCTGGTAAACAGGTGCGGTGACAATAATGTCTCCCTCGAAGGCAACAAAACAAAGGAGATTGTCATTGACTTAGGAAACATAAAGGAGAACATGCCCCTGTCTACATCAACGGGGATGAAGTAGAAAGGGTTGAGAGCTTCAAGTTTTTAGATGTCCAGATTACCAACAATCTGTCCTGGTTCCCCCTATGCCAACACTATAGTTAAGAAAGCCCACCAATGTCTCTACTTTCTCAGAAGACTAAGGAAATTTGGCATGTCAGCTACAACTCTCACTAACTTTTACAGATGCACCATAGAAATCATTCTTTCTGGCTGTATCACAGCTTGGTATGACTCCTGCTCTGCCCAAGATTGCAAAAACCACAAAAGATCATGAATGATCCATCACGCAAATCAGCCTCCCATCCATTGACTCTGTTTACACTTCCCACTGCCTCAGCAAAGCAGCCAGCATAATTAAGGACCCCACACACCCTGGACATTCTCCCTTCTGCTTTCTTCTGTCAGGAAAAAGATACAAAAGTCTAAGGTCACATACCAACTGACTCAAAACAGCTTCTTCCCTGTTGCCTTCAAGACTTTTGACTGGACCTACATTGCATTAAGTTGATCTTTCGCTACACCCTAGCTATGTCTATAGCACTACGTTCTGCACTCCCTCATTTCCTTCTCTATGAACGATATGCTTTGTCTGTAAAGCACGCAAGAAACAATACCTTTCACTGTATATGTCACTAATACATGTGACAATAATAAATCAAATCAAATTCCTATAATGCAGAAGGAGGCCATTTGGCCCATCGAGTCTGCACTGACCACAATCCCACCAGGCCCTATCTCCATAACGCTCCTTAATTACCTTACTAACCCCCTAACACCAGGCTCAATTTAAGACCAACTCCAAAGATGTGCAAGTTAAGCTTCTATTTATTATTGTCATAAGTAGGCTTGAAGTTACTGTGAAAATCCCCTAATTGCCAACTCTGGTGCATGTTCACATACACTGAGGGAGAATTTAGCTTGGCCAATGCACCTAACTAGCACACCTTTCAGACTGTGGGAAGAAACCAGAGCACATGGAGGAAACCCACGTAGACACGGGGAGAATGTCCAGACTCTGCACAGACAGTGAGCCAAGCCAGGAATTGAACCTGGATCCCTGGTGCTGTGAGATATTAATGTGCCTTTAGATGGATTGGTTACACCAAATTGCCCCTCAGTGTCCCAAGGTGTGTAGGTTAAATGGATACACAGAGTGGGGTTAGGGGAATGGATTGGAGGAAAGGGCCTGGGTAGGAAGGTACTCTGTCAGAGAGAGTCGGGGCACAGCCGATGTGCCGAATAGCCAACTTCTGCACTGTGGCGATCCTGTGAAGTGTAAATCTGGGAGCACTGCACAATCTCACACCAACAATGAAAGTGAATCGATAAAGCTCAGGAACTGCTGCCAATAGTTCCGAAGTTTGTTTTCAAACTTCAAGACACGTATGTGTCATGGACATCAGACGGTGCGATTACACTTCGTTGAGGTTCTGTCAACGGTCCGTCCAATTGTACCTGAGGACAGTCCTTGTTCCCCAGATAACCAATGAATAACCAGCAATGAACAGTAGCAAGACTTTGGTTGACGATAAGATTGGTTGGACTTTAACCTGGTGTTGTGAGACATCTTACTGACGATAAGATTGCCAGCCTCATTAGGACAAAAACGGCATGTCTCATCATTCATATTTCTTTTTTTCAAAACATTTTCCTTTAATTTTCGCGCAAGCAGATAAAAAAAAGCACAGCGAGTAACGAGATAGTTGTAAATGATCGCTCCCACGCCATGTCAATCCTGTTCGCCCAAAGCTCAGAATGCAAAGCGGGGAAGTAGCTGTTTTTGAAAATGGTACTTTCTGCCTAAATTGTCGACCACTTATTCCCTCTTTACGCAGTTAGTTTTCTTTAATGTTGTAGTTTCTGCTATTTACATTTGAGTAAAAAAGACAAAATCCAGCTGTTTGTCCAAAATCCTTTTAAACAGGTAGAAGGCTTGTTGGGCGTCCTATCAGCTCATCTGGTGCCAACACTGTCCCAGAAATAACGCCAGATTCGCAAGGTGCACGCAATCTCAGCCTCCAAATTCGTTGCAAATCGACCTTGCAATTCTGATGGGATAGTGGCCAAAACTATCGTTTCATAACGCCAACCAGACCCAGTTTTCGTCGTTTTAAAGTGGAACTGGCTATGAGATTAATGAGAGTTTTTCTGGCCATTGACCTGAAATATTAACTCTCTCTCCCTCTCCCTACAGAGGCTGCTAGGCAGGCTGAGTATTTCCAGCCTCTTTTCAGTTTTAATTTCATTTCAGATTGTCGAAGAAATTCCGAAGATTTTGTTAGGTGGAATAACGAACACCGACAAAGAGCGGCGTGGGATATGTTTGTTTGTTTGGGTGGGAATTAACATTCTTGTTTGTTGCTGCTTATCTGGGAGTAATCGCGGCTGTCCCACATCTCTGCTGTCAGGGACGCCTGAATGAACGAGGTATTTCCTTGTGTGAGCAACTGGAATCGCCCAAAGCCAGCAACCGGAAATGTATTCATTCTTTCAACAAAAAAAACCCTAACTTCATTCTTAACACAACTCTGCACTACTTTCCAGAACCGCGGGATGCGTTATATAGGAAACATTTGGCGACATTAGTCGATACTTTGTATTATTTATGAAGCGTGTAGCTTATGAGTGCAGTGTTACCGCCAGCATTGATTTAGCGGGAGCTGCTTCTCCAGAGGTTGTGTGAAGGAATTGCAAGAATTGCTGCATTTCTTGCGATGGTAGATATTTGGGAGCCATTAAAAGGAAAGTTTTTTTTTAGTTGTTGCATGCCTCACTCCTGTGCCTGGGCACTGATTCTCTCCACAATGCTCTCTGAACACTGACACACACAAAGTCATGGGTTTCAGAATGAATGTGGCAATTTCACATCCTCTCTTTAAATTTCCCCAAGTTCCCCCCCCCCCCCCCCCGCTCCTCTGCCACTTTGTAAAAATGCCTGCGCTCCTCCTCTGTCAGCTGGGTTAGTTGGGATTTTTTCTTGGTGCAGATACAGCTCAGTGCTGCCGTTCCCCTCCTCCCTCTCTCTATCCCTCCCTCCATCCATCTCTCTCTCTCTCTCTATCCCAGCCCTTTCTGCTGTTTGTTATGGAGTGACATCACTGGTGCACACACTGAGGCGAGCCGGAGAGTGGAGCCAGCTTCAGTTGCTTCAGGGCTCCGGGCCGGTGGGGGAGACGCGGCGTTAACAAAAATAACTATAAAAGCTTCAGGAATATGGCGTCCATAGGAGATTTCGATCCTCTCCACGCCAACATACCGGCCACCAAGGTGGAGATCACCATCTCAGGCAGGTAATGTACATTCTACACTCCCCTCCCTCTCTCTTTCTAATAACAGGCGAGAAACAGGGGCTCCGGCAGGCTGAATATGAAGTGCTATTTGCCATTCACTTTCACACCCAGAGCCCATACACTGGAAGGGACTTGGGGAAAGTCAAGTTAACTCTAAGCAAGCGGCTGGGCTCTGTTCACGCCATGTGTATTTGCCTGGGGTCGCACGCTTATTTATCCGGGACGATTGTTTAATGCGGTTAAAGGTCCCCAGCTAAGTTGTGGCGAAGTTGACACGCGAGAAGTATGTGTGAGATTCCAGGGGAGTGGGGGCGATGTTAACTTTACCGCAGCTGTGCCTGTGCTCAGCCACATAGTAAGACTGTTTGGGACTCGCCTCATGTCTCGGGGAACTGGAAGGATTAGTGCCACTCCGTTTAAAGTGACGGGGAGGTTTCTACGCCTCCTCGCTATTCAATTGCCCAAGTGCAATGTGTGCAGATGATCACACACTGGTTGGCAACGAACAGGAGGAATTTCCATTTGTTAACTCCTGAGTTGCCGGATTCACAATCACATTTGTTTATGTTTGAACGTAAAGCCATTGATTTTGTTTTAAGACAATGGAAATTAAGGACTGAAGCATTTTTGAAAAGTCTGTTCTCCTGTCCCTAGGGCAAGTGTGTTGAGTCCAGTGAGGATCTAATGTTTTAAACCTTGCAACCTTAGCATGTTAGGAAACAAAGGTGACATTAGGTACCTGGCTATAAAAAAAAGCCTACCTGAACTATTTATGTGTGCACCCCATTAAAACATATATAGAATTAAGTTGAACAACAAATTGGGGCAGCATGGTGGCACAGTGGTTAGCACTGTTGCCTCACAGCACCAGGGATCTGGGTTTGACTTGATTTATTATTGTCACATGTATGGCATACAGTGAAAAGTATTATTTCTTGCATGCTGTCCAGACAAAGCATACTGTTCATAGAGAAGGAAATGAGCAAGTGCAGAGTGTAGCTAGGTTATAGCTAGGCTTTGGGTGGTGATGTGTGAAGTTTGCACATTCTCCTCATGCCTGTGGGGGTTTCCTCCAAGTTTCCTCTCGTAGTCCAAAGATGTACAGGTTAGGTGGATTGATTATATTTAAATTGCTGCTTAATCTTGCAAGATGTGTAAATTAGGTGGATAAGTGGGATAAATACATGGGGTTACGGGGATCATGGTCTGGGTGAGTTACCTGTTGGAGGGTTGGTGCAGACCTGATGGTCTAAATGGCCTCCATTTGCACTGTGCTGGGATTCTCTGATTTTATGAAATCTATTGTTGGATTTTTGTGGTTTCCCTTGGGCAAGTGTACCAAAAACTGCTAACTGTCATTTGCTCCATCATTGGTAATTGAGTTGTAATGTGGTCCCCTCTCTGTATGTGTTTTGATTTACAAAGAACAGCACAGCACGGGAACAGACAGGCCCTTCAGCCCACCAAGTTTATACTGACACAGATGTCTCTCTCATCTGATATTTTCTTGCCTCTGTATGGCCTTCTATTCCCTGCCTGTTTGGGTATCTATCCAGATGCCTCTTGAACGTTGTTGTAGAATCTGCTTACACCACCGCCTCCGGCAGTGCATTCCAGGCATTCAGCACTCCGTGTGAAAAACTTGCCCTTACATCTCTCTTAAACTTTCCCCCCTCACTCTTAACCTATGCCCTGAGTAAGTGTCCCTTTGACCCTGGGAAAAGGAATCTGACTATCCACTTAGTGTAAGCCTGTCATAATCTTGTGAACCTATATCAGTTCCCCCTCATCCCCCGACGCTGCAATGAAAACAATCCAAGTTTGTTCAATCTTTCTTCATAGTCCAAACCAGACAATGTCCTGGATAAATCTCTTCTTTCCTTTCCAATGCATCAACATGCCTCTGATAGTGTGGCAACCAGAATTGTACAGAATTGCCAAATACGGCCTAACCAAAGTTTTATACACCTGCAACATAATTTTCCAATTCCTATACTCAACGCCCTGACCGATAAGGGCCAGCATGCCATACACCATCTTGACCACCTTGTCCAGCTGAGTTGCCATCTCACTGTGGATCTGCACACCTAGATCCGTCTGTATGCTTATATTTCTAGAAGCTCTACCATTTATTGTGTACTTTCCTTCTGCAGTAAATCTTTTAAATTGCATTTCCTCACATTTGTCTGGATTAAATTCCAACTGCTATCTTTCGGCCCAGGGTCTCCAACCAATTTATATCCTGCTGTATCCTCTGACAATCATCCTCACTATCCGCTGCTCTCCCAATTTTTGTATCATTTGCAAATTTACTAATCAGACTACCTACATTTTTCTCCAAATCATTTATATGTATTACAAACAACAAAGGGCCCAGCACTGATCCTTGTGGAACACTTGTCACAGATCTCCAGTTTAGAAAAGCACCCTTCCACTGCTACCCTCTGCTTTCTATGCCTGAGCCAGTTTTGTAATTATCTTACCAGCTCACTTCAGATCCCATATTACTTCACCTTCTGTATCAGCCTGCCATGAAGAACCTTATCAAAGACTTTACTAAAGTCCATGTATGCAGCATCCACTGCCCCGCCCTGATCAATGTTTCTTGTCACTTCTTCAACAAACTCGATCAAGTTTGTGAGACTTGACCGCCCCATCACAAAACCATGTTGCCTGTCGCTAATGAGCCTGTTCTCTTCTAGATGTGAGTACATTCTGTCCCTAAGAATCTTCTCCAATAATTTCCCCACCAATGATGTAAGGCTCACAGGCCTGTAATTTCCCAGATTGTCTCTTCTGCCCTTCTTAAACAGAGGAACTATGTTACCTATTCTCCAATCCCCCGGTACCTCCACTGTGACTAAAGTGGATGCAAAAGACTTTGGTCAAGGCCTCAGCAATTTTCTCCCCTCATCTCTCTCAGTATTTTGGGATAGACACTTTCTGGCTCTGGGGACTTGTCCACCTTAATGTTTTTCAAAACCTCCAATATCTCCTTCCTTTTTATCTCAACATGTCCTAGAATGTCAACATCCTCCTTTCTACACTCATCATCCATCACATCCTTCTTCTTTGTGAATACTGATGCAAAGTACTCATTAAGGACCTTATCCACCTCACCTAGCTCCACTGTCCTTGAGTGGACCTACCCTTTCCTTAGCTACCCTCTTCCTCCTTATATTTGCATAAGAAAACCTTAGGATTCCCCTTAATCTTGCCTGCCAAGGACATTTCATGGCCCCTTTTCGCCCTCCTAAGTCTCTATTTAAGCTCTTTCCTGCTATCTTTGTATTCCTCAAGAGCCTTATCTGTTTTCAATTTCCTGAAATTTATATATGCCTCCTTCTTCTTTTTCACTTAGCTCACAATCTCTCTTGCCATCCAGGGTTCCAGAATCTTGCCATCGGTATCCTTCCTTTTTACAGGGACATACTTGTCCTGAATTGTTAACAACTCACTTTTAAAAGACTCCAACATATCAGATGTGGATTTACCCTCAAACATCTGCCTCCCAGTCTACATTTGCTAGCTAATGCCTAATACTGCCATAGTTAGCCTTCCCCCAGGTTAGTATTTTCACTCTGGGACTGCTTCTATCCTTTTCTACAAGAATCATGAAACTTATAAAATTGTAATCACTGTCCCAAAATGGTCCCCACTGAGACATCAATCACCTGTCCAGGCTCGTTTCCCAGAACCAGGTCTAAGATAGTCCCTTCCCGAGTTGGACTATCTAAATATTGCCTCAAGAAGAACTCTTGCACACACTGAACAAACTCTGCCCCATCCAAGCCCTTGGCAGTAAAGGAATCCCAGTCTATATTGGGGAAGTTAAAGCCCATCCCAACAACCCTGTTGTTTTTACATCTTTGCTGATATGTCAGTTCCTCCACTTCACACTGGCTATTGGGGGGACTGTAGTACAACCCCAACAGTGTGACTGCACCACCTCTGTTCCTGAGTTCTACCCATATGGGCTCACTGCATGATTCCACCAAGATGTCCTCCCTCTGTTTCTCTGTGACATTATCAGTAAAGCAACACCCCCACTTCTATTATCACCTCGATCTTGCCTGAAAGATCTAAATCCTGGAATGCTAAGCTGCATGTCCTGCTCCTCTTTCATCCAAGTCTCCATAACTACAACAACATTATAGTTCCATCTAGTAATTAAGTTCAACCACCTTACCTGTCATGCTCCTTGCTTTAATGCAGCTTAGACCATCTGTCCTGTCATCTTTTGCACACTCTCCCTGTGTTTTATTTCTCTTCACTTTGTTGGACCCATTCGCTGAATTCTCCACAGTCTCTGTGTTCTGTGTTGTAGATCTTATTGATTTTTGCCATTGGTTTCTATGCCTTCCACTTTTCTCCTTACTGAGTTTTGTTTCTGTCCCCATCTTACTTCCCTCTGACTTCTTGCATCGGCTCCCATTCCCCTGCCACATTTGTTTAAACCCTCCCCAACAGCACTAGCAAACACTCCCCCTAGGATATAAATTCCAGTTCTGTGTAGGTGCAGACTGTCTGATTTGCACTTGTTTCCCCTCCCCCAGAAGCAGTTCCAATGCCCCAAGAATTTGAATCCCTCCCTTTTGCACCACCCTCAAGCCACATATTCATCTTAGACATTCTGGGCGGCATGGTAGCACAGTAGTCAGCACTGCTGCTTCACAGCTCCAAGGGACCTGGGTTCGATTCCCTTCTCAGGTCACTGTCTGTGTGGAGTTTGCACATTCTCCTCGTGTTTGCAAGGGTTTCCTCCGGGTGCTCTGGTTTCCTCCCACAGTCCAAAGATGTGTGGATTAGGTTGATTGGCCATGCTAAAATTGCACCTTAGTGTCCTAAGATGCTTAGGTTAGAGGGATTAGCAGGTAGAATATGTAGGGATATGGGGGTAGGGCCTAGGTGGGATTGGGGTCAGTGCAGACTCGATGGGCCGAAGGGCCTCTTTCTGCACTGTAGGGTTCTATGATTCCTACTCTGACTAGCCTGTGGTAATGGTAGCAACCCTGAGATTGCTTTGCGATCCTACTTTTTAATTTAACTCCTAACTCCCTAAAATTCAGCTTGTAGGATCTGATCCTGTTTTTTATCCATATTATTGGTGCCTATATGCACCATGACAGCTGGCTGTTCACCTTCCCTCTCCTGAATGCCCTGCAGCTGCTCTGAGACATCCTTGACCCTTGCACAAGGGAGGCAACATACTATTCTGGAACCTCATTTGCGTTCACAGAAATGTCTGTCTATTCCCCTTATAATTGAATCCCCTATCATAAGCGCTCTGCCATGCTTTTTCCTGCTCTCCTGTGCAGCAGAGCCAGCCATAGTGCCATGAACCTGGCTGCTGTCACCTTCCCCTGGTGAGCCATCTCCCCCAGCAGTATCCAAGGTGGTAATGTCTGTATTGGAGGGAGATGACTGCAGGGGACCTCTGTACTGTCTCCCTACTCTTCCTCTGTCTGGTGGTCACTCATTCCCTATCTCCCTCAGTAATTTCTATCTACAGTGTGACCAACTGACTTAACATTGTGGATGCTCCAAAGTGAATCCATCCACAGCTCCAGGACCACTAACAGGAACTGCAGTGAGACACATCCCTTGCATGTGAAGGAGCCAGGGACACTGGAAGGGTCCATGAATTCCCACATTGCACAAGAGGAGCATGACATGGGTTTGGGATCTCCTGCCATGACTTGATCCTTAAGTTAACTCACAACAGCAACTACAATGCCAAGAGAAAAAAAGAAAAGAAAAACTATTTGCTAGTCACCAGCCAATCACTCACCTGCTGGCTGTGACGCCACGGTTTGATTTCATTCGACCTCTCATATATCCTCGAGTCTTCCTCGCGGGTTCGCCTCTCCACTCCTCCCAAAGGTGTGCATCTTTTTCCCCTCAGTCAGCTCCAAATTTCTGATACCTTCACTCTGGCTGAATCTCACTCCGACTGCAGTCTCCCTCCCACAAGTAATCTGACGTGTTGCCTGCCACATTTTGGAAACAGTGGCTGGAATTTTACCACCCTGCCCCCGATGGGAATCGGCAAGTGAGGGGTGGAGGATGGCCCATTGACCTCAAGTGGGATTTTCCAGTTTCGGGACAAGTGAGGCCATAAAATCCTGCCCAATTTCTGGGTCTGGGCCACCTGCATTTGCTCCATTTTCATCCCAAGCAACAACTTAAGCCAGTCCATCAATTGAAGAAGGGCAGTATTTTCCCAAATTCATGCAATACCTTGGACTCTTCTCCCAAGGAACATGTTTAACTGGTGCTGGGGTGCCAGAATGAATGTGTTTAAACTATTAATGGATGTATGCCAGTCGCCAAGATTGGAAAGAACCAAACTTCTTTTCAATCCAAGACTTGAAGGCAGTGAAAGTTGAAGTATGCATATCCCTCTGGGCAAAAGCTCATCATGTGCTTTCCCCTTTTGCACAAACATCCCCCCCCCCTCCTCCCCACCACACTACACATTTTCCACTACTTGCACTATCACTGCCACTGATAGATAAACTGAAGACCTGTGACTTACGTGTTTTATACTTACAACTGTTGTTTTTAAACATCACTGTTGCTTTTTAAAAAGTGTATTTATTTGAGCATACCAATTAAGAGCAGGAGTAGGCGAATTGGCCCCTTGAACCTGCTCTGCCATTCAATAACATCATGGCTGATCTGATTTTGGCATTAAGTCATTATTCTCTCTACCTTCACACCCTTTGATACTCTCATTAGTCAAAAATCAATCTATCCCTGCATTAAAAATATTCACTAATCCTGTTTTTACTACCTTATGGGGAAGAGAGTTCCACAGATTTGCAATCCAATTTCAACTCTACAGCATACTCTAATTTTTTAAACTGGGTCCCCTAGTTTCTTCCACCAGAGGAAACAATCTTTTCAGTATCCACCCTATCAAGTCCCCTCAGGATCTTGTATGTTTCATGTACTTATAATTTTATCCACCTTTTTAGCTCCCTGCACCTCCACCATCACCCCACCACTCCCCATCCACCAACTCTTGCTTACCGTCTTAGATACAGTCCCTGAACAGTTGGTGTACTCATTTTCTGGTTGTTCTTTGGATGTTAATGTTTTGTGTGATTTCACTCTGGAGGGATGCCTAAAATCTGGTGGGCACCTGCCCATATCAGAGTTGTTCAGATTGGCAACTTGTTAATGGGCCAGACACCAACCCAATATCTGCCTTCTAATGCCAGCATGCCTTGTGGTTCCAGTATGTTTGTGGGATTAATAATATATTCACACGGTTAATCATCTGACATCCTGTATTTTTGAACCACTGGGAGCATTTTGTCTTTTTGAGAGGTCGGATTGGCTCGATGTTCCTTCAGTTAATGCACTTTTAGTGAAAAAGTCTCATGTTAGTACAAACAAAACGTTTTTGGCTGAAAATATCTAAAGGAAACAAAAAATCACCAAGATTTATTGAGGTTAACGTTGCGAGTTACAAATAATTACAGTATTATACAACAACATGTTGCTTTAAATTTTACTGATTCGCAAAAAATTGTGCAAAAAATATTGATGCACAGTAATGTTGCAATCCAAATATTGTTGCAGGATTTGATTTATTATTGTCACATTTAACTGTTTACAATGAAAAACATTGTTTCTTGTGCGCCACTCAGACACCGTTCATAGAGTAGGGGAGGAAAGAAAGGAGAGGATGCAGAATGTAGTTTTACAGCATAGCTAGGGTGTAGAGAAAGATCAACTTAATATAAGGTAGGTCCATTCAAAAGGATGATGGCAGGTGGGAAGAAGCTGTTCGTGAGTCGGTTAGTATGTGATCTGAGACTTTAGTATTTTTAACGGAAGAAGGTGGAGAGAATATCCAGGGTGTGGCATGGAGCAGGCTATATGTAAAATAATAATGTGTGTGGGGTGTTTGGGCCAACAAGTAACAAAATTATGTACTAAAAGAGGCAGGGTTAGAGAAATTGTGATTGCTAGAAAATAAAACTAACATGCAGTGCTGTGGCCAGAATTTCATCAGCCTGTCAAGATGACATTAGGCTTTTAAGACTACTTTATTCCTTTCTGTCAAAGTTATTATGCTCTTGTGACCACCTATTTATGGAAAAGATGTGAATGATTGACGCAGTATGTTGGACTTGGGATGCTGTTGAGTGGTGCACTGGATTTGAGTACGTGATCTGCCAGTACAATGTATTGTCTACCTGAGCCAGGCTGGACACCGAATCCAAGCATAGAAGCAACCCATTTGCCTGGCTTCTTGGTCAGAATTGAAAGTAAATTTTAGTTATTAGTCACAAGTAAGGCTTACATTAATACTGCAATGGAGTTACTGTGGAATTCCCCTCGTTGCCATATTCCAGCATCTGTTCAGGTCAATGCACCTAACCAACACATCCTTCAGACTGTGGGAGGAAACCCACACAGACATGGGGAGAATGTGCAGACTCCACGCATTCAGTGACCCAAGCCAGGAATCGAACCCAGGTCCCTGGTGCTGTGAGGCAGCACTGCTGAGCACTGTGCCATCGTGCTGCCCACGGAATGGGCTGATTGTTAAGGAAAATGAAGGGAAAGATACTCTAAACATGGGGGATAATATCTAAAAAAAAATAATTTAATTATCACTGCATATTCCCTATATAAATTTCAAGAAACTTTCAACAAAGCACTTCATCTGGAATGACTAGATGGATTTCTATTGAAAACTGATGCTTGATACAGTCTAGTTCTGTTCACACTGGAGACTGGATTTCACATTAACTTCTGCGGTTCATGCCCAGCTAATGAATGTCCTATTCCAGACAATGCAAGAACGCTCTGCTGTTTATTGAAAACTGCCATGGAATTCCAAATAAACAGGCTGACAAAACCATGGTAATCATATCAACCAAAGGATGGTGTCTCCAGCAACATTGCAGTCCCTCAATGCTGCTTCATTGAGGTTCTGTCTTTCCATAGATGGACAACTAATTTTCAAATCAGAGAATATATTCTGCAAGGCTTGCATCCTGTGCCTCATAATTTGAATCACTCATACATTAGCCCTTGATTATTAACAGCAAACTTGTCAGTAGAAAAACATCCCTTCCCCCCCTGCCCCCACCACACACACAGTTTGATTTATTGTGATGATGTGGAGTTGCTGGCGTTGGACTGGGAGTGGACACACTAAGAAATCTCACAACGTCACTTTAAAGTCCAACAGGTTGATTTGTTTGGAATCATGAACTTTCAGAGCACTGCTCCTTCCTCCTTCCTTTATTGTGTGCAGTATTAGAGAGAAGGAAAGGCTAGAGCAGTAGTTTATATCGTTTTGTTTTCTACTAATCAACTTTAAATTATCTGTCACTGGTGACGTTTGAGAGTATTGTCAGGTCTCAAAGATCCTGGGTGCACGGTCTGTGGTCTCCAGTCACTTGGGGCAATGTGATTTAATGATATGCACTGGAGGTATTTGAGGCCCCTGTATAAAATGAAAATGCAGATGTGCCAATCTTAAAATGGCCAGTAAGCAGCAGTTTGCCTGGTGACTGGAGATAGTTTTGCTGTTGACATACAGGCTGATCTGATGTACTCATTGATCCAGAAAGACTTTGCTTTGGAGAAGCCAGCAACATTGTATGGGTTTGCACCTCCATTTGTGAAAGACACAAATTAAACAATTAGGGCGATGCAAGACAGATTACCAATTCCGACCACAGTCAAGTTGGGGGACTATAAATCAGAGTCTAAAAAGGACATACTTAGCACATGGCAAGGTGGGCTGGGGCTGTCACAAGAAGATCTAAACTCTATGGAAATAAATCCAAAGCTTAGAACTCAGAAGGAAAATTGCTGAATGTGCGCATGGGAGGCTGAAAGATTTGTGGTGTAAAGTATGTTTTACATTCTTTCTGATGTAACAGTATATTCTCGCTTCTCTCTAAGAATTCTGCCATTTTCTAAATGCTTTACTTGTTTAAACTCACCGTAAATATGCTTGTTAAATCAATTCAGAGCCTGAATTGAAGTCGAGGGTGGCGTGTGGATGTATGTGTCTGTTGACTTGAATGAGTTGAGGGTGAAGGAAAGATACGGGAAATCTAGGATTGGTGTGAGGCCTAACAGTATGGTTTCTGTGTCTGAGAAAATACAGCCTCTGGATTGTAGAGGGTGTGCAAGAAACTTGGAAAAAGAGAATCGCTGATTGAAACGAGCAATTTATAGTGGAGGCAATTAATCTGGTTTGCATGGACATGCTAAGACTTACAAGTCTAGAACTTTACACAAACAGGCTAGAATATCAGTCTTTCTGTCTGATGCACTTAATTTCTGTAGGTGAAGGTACTTTTGGTTTCTGTCTCCACTGCCAGGACCCACTGCTCTCCCCTTTCTCCCAATAAGTTTGATATTGCCGGCAAATATTATCTTGTACTTTCACAATTCAAGAAAGGACAGAGTTGAATTTAAAAAGTGAGAAACTGGAAACATTTGCTGACTCTGTGAGTGCATCAGGGCAATTTCAGCATCTCTACTGCTCATTAAGTAAGATTGACGGATCCAATACTGACTAGGGAATGAACCTGGGACTGTTTGGGTGTAAGACTGCATCGCTTATTAGATTTACTCATTGAAAGGAAGAAATTGGCTATCTCTCTTTATAGCACAGTGTTAGTACACATTTCACAAATCATTAGAAGTAGCAGATTTTTTTTATTTGAAAAGAATATCTGCAGTGTCCATTTGATATTTTCCCACCGGCGTGTGCACCTTATCTAACGTCTCAGATTTTTTTGAGACCTATTGTTTTTCTTTAGTAAGAAATCTCACAACACCAGGTTAAAGTCCAACAGGTTTATTTGGTAGCACAAGCTATTAGCTTTTGGAGCACTTGCTGCTCCTTCATCAGGTAAGTGGGAGTTCAATTCACAAACAGGGCACATAAAGACACAAACTCAATATACAAAACAATGGTTGGAATGCTTTTTAATGTTTTTCTTTAGTACCATGTTGTCATAGCCCCAAGTTTTTCACTGTATTTGCCACGTTTTTATGTCTTCCCTGCTACTCCTGTTACCTCTCTCTCTTGCAGCAAAAACAGTGACAGAACAGTCTGAGGACTGGACTATTCTGAGTGTATGTTTTGAACCTATTCCTCTTGTACTTAAGACATCTGAAAGTCTTGCATACCAGAGCATTCTCTCACTACAATGTACAGGGTTTTGAGCAGGTATGGAAGAAACCACATGGAAGTCATTGGATGACTGGGATATACATAGCAAATATTGAGTGGGCTTTTTTTCAGGAGAATTGAAATTTTTGAGGTGGAGAAGTTGAAATGGGAGAATCTCGTGTGTCCTGTTTTTTGCTGGCTGAAGTTGGACCACCAGCAAAAATATTGGAACAACTATCTTGAATGTGTAGAAACACGCAAAAGTGATTGTGACTCTGTTCCTACCTAATATCAAGGGGAAGTTGATACAGACCAGCAGAATGAATATTGCATTTCACGCCTTTGCAGACAGTTTGCGACAGCTGTGGGAAACTTAGAATTTGCCCATAGCAGTTTTTTGTGTCTAAAGCAGGGAGCTAAATCACATCCAGAGCTGGTATTTGTCCATCTCTTTCAGCTATTGAAGTACATTGGTTGGTGGACTGGCCATGAGAAACCCTTCAAATTATGAGAAGGCTAGCTAGTCAATGAGGTTTATAGCATGGAAACAGGCCTTTTGGCCCAACTGGTTCATGCCGCCCCTTTTTTTTAACCCCTAACCTAGTCTCAGTTGCCCACATTAGGTATTTAAAAGGAGAAAATATAGCCAATATTGACAATAGTGAAACTGATATTTTGCTTTCTTAATGCGAGGGATGCAATAGAAAAACAAATTACTTCCTTCAACCTTGCCTATTCATTGTTTTTGGTTTCTGTTTGATGATCTAATGTTCAATGACTTGTTCATTTTCCATATTTGAAGCAATATTTTCATGAAAACAATAGCTATTTAAGTGAACTTCCTTGTTTTGTTTCTACTATTGGATGTTTCCTTTATCAACAGAACTGCTGTAGGAAGTAGTCTTCATGAGGGGTGGCACAGTGGTTAGCATTGCTGCCTCACAGTGCCAGGGACCTGGGTTTGATTCCTGGCTTGGGTCACTGTCTGTCTGGAGTTTGCACATTCTCCCAGTGTCTGCATGGGTTTCCTCTGGGTGCTCTGTTTTCCTCCCACGGTCCAAAAATGTTAGGTGTGATTGGCCATGCTAAATTGCCCCTTCTTTCCCTAGATGTGTGGGTTAAAGGGATTAGTGGGGTAAATGTGTAGATTTGTAAGGAAAGGGCCTGAGGTGGGATTGTGGTCGGTGTAGACTCGGTGGGCTGAATGGCCGCCTTCTGCACTGTAGGGTTTCTATGATTCAAAATTCCACACTCCACTGGAAGAACCTTTCATGCCAACTTTCCCTCAAGCTATGGATTGTTGGTACTCACTAAGTGACTTTACACTGTGTAATAATGAAAGGATTGATATCTCATTTTCAGTTACTCCTTGAATGAGTGAATTTTTACCTTGTTTGTTTAGTACCCAACCACCACAAATGAACTGTCTTCATGAAAAAGTGCTCAACAGATCATATTTTTAAAAGGTGAAATAAATTGTCTTTGTATTGGTACCAGTTCTAAGTGCAGAAATAGATTTTTAATAACGATTGTGCAAACTCAAATCTTAGCTGAAATTAGCTACTATTTGGCGACCACGCAGTGACAGGACTGAATGTTCTGCTGGCCTTTTTTGGGGAAATATACTGCCAACTGTGAAAAATAACAGATATAGTTTGGGAAGCTTACCGTATTGTCCCTTCTCATTTCCGTAATTTTTTTAGTCAGCATTGTGGAGTGATGGGTTACGGCAAATTATCCCTGCATCAAAATTATCACTGTTTCGTTCTAAAGGTTTCTTAACTTTGAGTTTGGGCTTGAGGTGGGGGGCGGGGGTGGTGAGGGGGAGGGGTGTGTGTGTGGAGGGATGGCAGCTCCAGAAGCAACAGAGACATTCCACTTGGCCCCCAGTTCCTTGGACCTCTCCCTCTGTGATTACGACCTGCACTGGACATGGCTGGTTGCCCAACTGGTGCCACACTGCCTTGATCATGGGGATATCCATTTGGCTCTGGCCTTTTCCCTGCTGAACAGCAGGAACTTTTTGTCGGCCAGTTGGTTGAAAGTTAAAATCTCTCAGATGAGGACGCAGTTAAGGATGACTATAATACAACCCACAGTTGTTCCAATACATGCACAGTGATGTCATGGCACCCCCTGTCAAGGCCTGAATGAAAGAGTGGTTGAGTGCCACAGAACTCCTGACACCTGTGAAACCAGACCCAGCGTGAGCAAACATCTTCAGGATTGAAGAGGAAATTAACACTGAAGTTAAGAACTACTTAAAAATGAAACAGTAAGAGCTTTATCTGAGTGAACTCAGTATATTATCCGTAGTTCCAAAAGCACTTTTTTGTCTCTTAGAATGTAATTTATTGTAAACCATAAGAACTAGGAGCAGGAGTAGGCCACCTGGCCCCTTGAGCCTGCTCTGCCATTCAATAGCTGATCTTTTTGTGGACTCAGCTCCACTTAGCTGCCCACTCACCCTAACCCTTAATTTCTTTACTGTTCAAAAATTTATCTATCCTTGCCTGAAAAACATTTAATAAGATAGCCTTAACTGCTTCACTGGCAGGGAATTCCACAGAGTCACAACCCTTTGTGTCAAGAAGTTCCCCCTCAACTCAGTTCTAAATCTGCTCCCCCTTATTTTGACGCTATGCCCCCTAGATCTAGTTTCACCCGCCAGTGGAAACAACTTCCCTGCTTCTATCTTTTCTATTCCCTTCATAATTGTATATCTTTCTATAAGATCTCCCCTCATTCTTCTGAATTCCAAAGAGTGTAGCCCCAGTCTCCTCATAACCCAACTCTCTCAACTCTGGAATCAACCTAATGAATCTCCTCTGCACCCCCTCCAGTGCCAGTTTGTCCTTTCTCAAGTAAGGAGGCCAAAACTGTACATAGTACTCCAAGTGTGGCCTCCACAGCACTTTATACAGCTGCAACATAATCTTGCTGTTTTAAAACTCCATCCCTCTAGCAATGAAGGACAAAATTCCATTTGCCATCTTAATTACCTGCTGCACCTGCAAACCAACTTTTTGTGATTCCTGCACAAGGACGCCCAGGTCCCTCTGCACAGCAGCATGCTGCAATTTTTTTACCGTTTAATTAATAGTCCATTTTGCTCTTATTCCTACCAAAATGGATGACCTCCATCTGCCAGATCCTCCCTCACTCACTTAGATTATCTTTGCAGACTTTCAGCATCCTCTGCACACTTTGTTCTTCCACCCATCTTCGTGTCATCTGTGAATTTTGACACACTACGCTCGATCCCCAACTCCAAATCATCTATGTAAATCGTAAACAATTACGGTCCCAACACTGATCCCTGAGGCACACACTAGTCACTGATCGCCAACCAGAAAAACACCCATTTACCCCCACTCTTTGCTTTCTGTTAGTTAACCAATCCTCTATCCATGCTAATACATTACCTGTAACACTGTGCACCTTTATCGTATGTAGCAGTCTTTGGTGCGGCACCTTGTCAAATGCCTTCTAGATATCCATTTTACCATAGTTCTCCTGTTAAATCTTCACAGATGGCAATCACATATCCTATTCGTAATAATACATTTCTTTCCAGAAGAATGCTGTATTGAAGTCAAAATAGTAGAACATGGTAATGTCAACCAAATCAAATAAAGTCCAGTATGGGCACTTAAGAACCCAGTCAGTTTTGAAGCTGAGAGCACATTAGGAGCTACGATGAATTGAATTCTGTCTTTAACTTATAACAGTGTAGAGTTTCCAGCTATTAGAAAAAAGGAAACCTTCATCGTGTAGAATAGTTGAACAGTTTCCCTATTTATCACTGTAATGTGTGTTTGGTAAACGTAATCTGCTGTGTGCCATTTTAAAGTATTACTTTGGTTCTGATTCATTGAGCTATCGTCAGCTCCAGTAAACATTACAGTTGACTACTGATTCAATGACGCCGTTATAAGTCGTGTTACAATCTATAGTTATCGACATTTGATGGACGTACATAGCAAACGGCAGTAGGACTCATATCCTAATTTTATTTGGGTTAACTGTAAGTTGACTGACCTTTTGTTTTTATTTTAAAAATGATGTACATGTGTACACTGTGACACAGATATGAGGCTAATGTTGTATGGGCCCTTCAACTCACTGGGTTGACTTCAATTTTCCACTGCAATAGATATGCAAGAACATTATTATTACCTTTTTGTTGTTGGAACATTTTTATTTAGTTGAAGCCAAATATATGTTTTGGTTTAAAAAATGGAATCTTGCCATTGGGACCCAGTACAATAACAACTATAAAGATGCTTTCTTTTTTTTAACCAATTCTGGTAATTTTCCAAAATATTGTTGTTCAAAGCGATTATGTGACATCAACAGCATTGCCTTGGAGGTTCTAATAAAGCTGGCAGTGCGAGGGAGTTGAATTAACACACAGTTGGTGACAAATGGTTAGACTCTTGACACTACTACAAAATATGGGCCAGCAACTTGCTATTATGTTAGAGGTGCCATCTTTCAAATGAAGCATTAAACTGAGGCAATGTCTACTCTTATCAGATGGATACAAAACATCCCCTGGTGCTATTTTAACAAAGAACAGTGGACTTTTATCCCTGGTGTCCTGGTTAATATTCCAGTTCCATTCACATTGTTGCTTGGGGAGACTTGTTGAGTGCAAGGTGACAGCTGTGCTTCTTACATTACAGCAATGAGAGCCAATGGGTTTTGGGTGAACGGTGTTAATATCTTATCAATTACATTACTAAAGTTTGTTCATATCAGTCAAATTGTTATGGTTAAGAGGAACAGGTGATGTGCTATTAATTCTCTTTCAGCACATCCAAATAAGGGCTAGCTGGGACACTGAGGAGGAGAATAGAACTGTGAGACTCAAACAAATTGATTAACTCCCTCCATAAAGAAAATCTTTGGGCGGGATTTTCCAGCATTTCCTGCTAGCAGGATCTTCTGGCCCTGGTGACCCCACTCCCCGATGGATTCCCCACTGGTGGGTGGGCAAGCAGTGCCAAATGTTGTAGACATCAGTGGGACTGACAGATCCCACCAGTGGTTAATGGTAAACTGTATCTTAGTTTTGGCTTCAGCAAATGCTTGGATCCTATTATCAAATGGGGCTTGATGTAGGCTACGATATAGACAGCAAAGTTTTGGATGAGCTCACAGTTTTGGAAGATGGGGAGCATATAATAGCAAGTTGCTGGCCCAAGGTGAGCTACACAAGCATGGCTGAAAGTTTCAGTAGCTGCAAAGCTGAGACAGGGATAGAGCTGGGCGATGAAATGAATGTGTAGTTAGTTGGCCTTTGTGATGGAGTCATTGTGGGGTATGAAGCTCAGCTCAGGGTCAGATAGGTCGAAGGTTTCAATTAGATTCGATCAGCCTGAGATTGCGGCCAAGAACATTGAATTGATGGTGAGGAAGTTCAGGTTGTAGTGGAAGTTGAATAGAAGGTCTTTGTTCTTCTCAGTATTTAATTAAAGTTATAATTCTGTGGGATTGGATGACTGGATATAGGGACAGGGAAGAGGTTAGTGAGGAGGAGCTGGATTATTCACTATGCATTGAACATGAAGTCATGTCTTTAGATGATGTAACCAGGGAATGGCATGAGATAAGAATTAGGTGGCGGGTGGGGCAAGAATGGATGCTTGGGGAACTACAGAGGTAACTGTGTGTATGTATGAAGAGGGAAACCATTGCAGGAGGTTTCCTGCCTACAACTGAATAGGCAACAGTGAGATGAGGTGAGGGCCATCTCACTCAGCTTACCAATTTACTCATTAATTAGAATTGTTTATTACTAGTTGCCTATATGACAATCACTTACTGAAATAATTCACCAAAAAAGGTACGTTGAGATGCTTCAATGTTTAAAATGCCGTACAATGCAAGTATTATAGTTTATTACTAGTTCACAAGATAATTACGGATGTGGGAGACTATTCAGCCCATTTGGCCACTTGGAAGCAGGGCAAAGATGGGAACAGAGGTGAGTGGTTGCCAGGGTGACCAGATTAGAAGACCCACCTCTGTTCACTGAGATCCTGGCCCCAGCTTTGTGGATGAGTGTGCGGCTCTCTAACCCTCGGGCAACCTTTAGCTCTCGTGCCCCTCCATATCTCCCCATGCCTACCATTCCCCCATCACCTGTAGGGATTCTATGATCATAAAGCTCTCAAAATAAATAAACAGCTGTGTTGACAATGCCGGCTGCATTGAATTAATGACTGCTTTTGGAGCTTTGCTGAGCATTCAGAATAGAATTCTATTGCTGTATAAACAAAACCTGCTTATTGCATTATGTTACATTAAGTAGATTCAATTACAAAGACCAACTAATGCAGTGAAGTCTGAATATTGACATTGTTCAATGCAGAAGAGCACTTTATCCATTGGATAATGTACTTAATGTATCTGAATGTTTTCCACGTTCACATTGCTGTTCAATTTACCTCACCGACATTTTAATAATAAAGCCCGATCATCAACCACTGAGTGTAAAACATATTTAACTTATTATAAAGCATTATGTAATGATATGTAGCATTGCGAATATCTTCTGACCATACCTGTAAAAAGGTTCCTGACTCTACATGGAGATTCCCCCATGGCTCATGATACTTCTGAGCTGTCATGAACCATGTTGCCTTCAGATGCAGACCCATTTCCATGAAAATATTGAGGAGGGCCTAACATTTCAGCCCCTCAATGGAGAAGATGATGTTAGGACAGCTGCGCATGGGCTCAAACCACAACCTTCCTTCCTGCTGATCAAAATAGTTGATGGAAATGGAGAGGTGGGACCTCCACAGGCCTGGGCCACATGCCTGCATTTCCACCTGCTCATCATGGGTTTGCCTGCGTCATGACGAGAAAATTTGACCCCAAGACTCGTGAGTTCCTTTTGACTGCATCATTTAGCTAGTTGGATGTTTACCCTGCAGCGGTTCAAGAAGGCAGCTCACCACCACCTTCTGAAGGGCAATTAGTGATGGGCAATAAATGCTGGCCTAGCCAACAATGCCCAAATCCAGCAAATGAATAATAATTCAAAAAATTGTCACCATTCATGGGGTACACGTGTTAATTCTTTTCTTCCCGTGTGCAGTATTTTGTATTTGTCTATTTTAAATTTCATTTAACTGGACACTTATATTTTATCTGCTTATTTGGTCATTTCAAAGTTGCCTCAATTGATGTTTGACCACTCTCATTGCATTTCCAATCCAAGCCACTTCCATAATTAGAAGTGAATATGGAGCTGTATGCTGAGTCACTCTGCTCAGTACCTCTTTTCCATGTCCTGACATAACTCCCTCAGCAGGTACTCTGTGTCTTCAGCCCTTCAGATAAACCCTGAGGATCAATCAGAAATTATCTCAAACCCCTTGAACTAAATAGCCTTTCATGTGAAGCTTTGTCAAAAGCCTTTTGCAGATCTGGAAACACAATGCCTTAGAGGCTCCCACACTTAAAGGAACGTCAGTTTCCTGAAGTTGTCAAGGAGGATTGTGCAGGCAGCATCATTTCCCTCTCGGAATCTATATAGACTGTTGTTCAGCAGTTTATTATTGTACAGACAATCCTTGTTTACTCCTGATCATCCCATCAGTTTTCAAAGAAATGGAAGAGGCACTTGTTTCTATTTTCTCCTCTCACATTAGCCTGTTTCTAATCAGTTGCACCTGCCCAATATCTAGTGATTCTTCCATAACAATTTAATACTTCACAACACTCCCTAATCTCCCCCTACAGACATCCCATTTATCACAAAAATTTGAGGAAGTCATTGATCTGAAATATGGGCCAGAATTCTGCCAAAAAAACTGCCTAATGACCAGGAAAACGGAGGGTGGAATTACTTGCCCGTTTTTTGGGTGTATGTGCTGAGTAAATCCCTGACACAATTGCAGAGTACCTCAGCATTATTCACTCCGGTAAGTGCGGGACAAGGCCTATTCCCGTCTGAGAGGCTGGCAGCATAACACTAAGCGGGCCACTGCGCATGAGCTGATCTGTCAGAATGGAGATTGGTCCATGTGCAGTGCCACCCCCTTCCCCGCCTCCGCCCCCAACCCCCGCATTGCTGTCCTCCCTGATTGCTGGCCAGCCTCACAGCCCCTCTGATCGTTGGCCTTCCGACCCTTCTTCCCCCTCCACCCGATCGCTGGCCCACCATATCTCCCAGGCCAGCTGTGATTTCCCACCCTGGGTCAGCCCTGATCTTTCCACTCTGCCTGGCACCCTCCACCTTGGTGGCCAATCCCAATAGCTCTCCTCCACTGATCCTGATTGCAGAGTGGGAGTGGGTCCTCTCGCCCCTTGGCCATGCCCAGTGGGCAGTGCCAGTTTGTCCCTTGGGCAATGCCACCCTGGCACTGCCCAAGGGGCAGCCTCCCTCCCCTTATCCCGACATCCCTGGGGGCCCTCAATGGTTTATGTTCCCTCCAGTGGGGTCAGAACACCTGTCCCTCGTCAATGGGGAACATGCCGCTGGAGGGAACCACTCCTGGTGGGGCTGGGGGTGGGTGTGGAGACACTAATGGGCCCGGAGGATACCATCCTGGGCCTGCTAATCATACTGAAATTGTAATGTCAATATGATAATCAGCTCTGCACCGATTTCTAGCAGGGAGCTGATTGCACTTTAAAAAAAAAAGTGCTTGGGAGATCCCCCCAACCCCACACACACCGGTGTTCGTGCAGCGGGCAGGAGAATGTTGGCCGTTGATTTTATTTCTCTCTCCAAACGTTTTGCCTGACTTGCTTAACATTTCCAGTTTTCTTCTTTTAGATTTCAGATTTCCAGCATCTGCAGTAGTTTGCTTTTCTACCCTGTCATAATTGTAAGGCTGTAAAGTGCTTTGATCTCTCCCGAGGTTGTGAAATGCGCTATATAAATGCAAATTTCTTTCTTCAAAGGGATTGGTAAGTGCTTGCTGATAGATGCTGATTCATGCATTAGCATTTGCACATGGCAAATTAATCAAATTAGCTGTGTAATAGGTTTTCCTTGGCTGCTGCTTTGTTTAATGATTGTAATTATTTTGTCATAGTTGGTGGTGTAAGGTGGGGTATAATCATTATGACTTTGTTTAATAATTTTCTTGAATAAAAGTACAACCCCCTACCATTTCCCAACGAGGCAGCAAGCGTGAATGAGTGGATTTGCAGACGATCTACTCCCAAACCTCTGTCAATATCACTATGAAGCAGTTACTGGGAAGTATGGGAAAACAACATGGAATTGTCCATTCCAATTTTCCAATTCTACCCCCCATTCCACCCCCACCCCACACCCTGCAGAGAGAAGCCTTCATTTCCTGATTGATGTTATTTCATTAGTTAATAGGAACTTAGAAAGTACAGAGTTTGGGTTTGCAAAAAAAAGGCATACAGTATTTAGTTGCATCTTGTTGCTCAAAGGTTTAGCAGTGGATTGACACCCAGTAAAGAATTCTTAAAAACATGTGTAGACAATGGGACTTGTTTCCTCACTGATGATACTGTTTTTACTATTAATAAATTAACTGTGACTCTGCACTGTTGCCCAGCAGCTGTTTGGCCCAGTTTCCCAATCTGAATGTGGTAAAGTCACAGATGCTGTAGTTTAATGTTGTTGCTCTCTAATACAAAAATGGTGTAAAGGAAGCGAATTGAAGGGTCAGTACCTGAGCAATTGCACAATTGCTATCTTAGGGAAAAAAAAATGTAAATCTGAGGAGTGTATCTCATCTACATAATGCTCAGCACGGTGGCACAGTGGTTAGCACTGCTGCCTCAATGTGCCAGGGACCCAGGTTTGATTCGCAGCTTGGGTCCCTGTCTGTGCGGAGTCTGCACATTCTCCCTGTGTCTGCATGGGCTTCCTCCGGGTGCTGATTAGGTGTACTGGCCATGCTAAATTTTCCCTTAGTGTACCCGAACAGGCGCCGGAGTGTGGCAATATGGGATTTTTACAGTAACGTCATTGCAGTGTTAATCTAAGGCTACTTGTTACAGTAATAAATTAACTTTAAAACTGACTCTTTAGGTCAATGGAAGAGGAGATTAAGGTTGTACTTGCACTTCTGTAGAACACTATCACGTTATTGGCAGAGAAGGGAGAGAACTGAAACCCTTAATATTTCTCTTACTTTCCATAATCAGTGTGATTTTTGGAAAGAAAAGTGATGATAGTCCTCAGTACCCAAGTGTGTGGTTACATTTTATATAATCAGCAGCAAGTTTTCATGGGTTTAAATGAAGAAGATTATGTAATCAAGCATTCACTCCAAAAATCTAAATGTAACATTACTCACACACCTGAGAATGATGCAGTTCAAAGAATAACACACTTTTATAACTTGTAAACCAAAAAGTAGTTCATAGTTAATGTGTTTGGCTTATTGTAGGAAAAGCAGTTATCTGACAGGCTTAGTGAAGGTGACATCTTCGCTCTGAAAGGGTATTTTCATGGCTGGAGCCATGTGGCAACATTATTGCACGATTCCCTCAATGTTCAGCCCATTACAAAGTTAATCTCTTGTTGTTTTTCTTACCTGGAGGTCAAGTTTCTATACTTGCAGACAATGAGAAGTAACAGCTATGAGACTTCTTAAGATATTACAAACTCCAGGTTTTAAAAGGTACAGATTGTACCCATTTCCCCCTCATCCCCACCCCTGATGATGTCTTCTCTGCAGACTGACCAGTTTCTCTTTGAAGCTCAGGTGTTAAGAATTAGTGAACTGAAGACGGTTTTGGTGACATGGTCAACTGCTGTAGTCCATCCAGAATGTCAATGCTATAAAATAGAGAATAGATGGGGTATCCGCTCTTATCCAGTGATGATGAGCTGGCTTCTGCGGCTTTCTTTGTTAAGTTTCAAACTTAATTCTGGAAGTGCATTATTTTTAGGTGGGCCACTGACAATAGCAGATTGTAAATTCCACAGACATGTTCCATTGGGGTGTGTCCGTTCAAGGGGAGTGGCCCCCATTGAGTGTTATTCAGTTAGGAGCTTTCCAGAGACTTGTCATCTGACCCTGCTATCTTAGCCATCTTGTTAGTGTTCATTTCTAAATAAAAACAGTTGCAGAAAATGATATACTGAATGTAGTCTATGTTTAAAGTTATGAATGGGGCATTGCCTTCACGGGGCATGACACTCAATGTGAGACTATTTCGCTTTGTACTCAAGCTATACATGCAGCCTACATTCAAAATCTGGGCTTGGTCTGAAACTGGAGCAAAAAGTGGAGTGAGAAACTGAACCAATCAAAACATCCAATGTATTTTTAACATCCTCATGGTTGTCTTTCTTTTTCAATGATTAAGTTATTTCTGCATGAAACTGAAAGATGTGTGAAAACAGTTTCCAAGGATTCTGCATTAATGCCATCCTAATTACTTGAACATAAGTAACTTCTACTTCAGAATTGAGTAAGCAGTATTGAAATTTGCTCTTGTCACTAAATTGGGGCTCATGGAGGATTGTGAAAGACGAAAGTGGAACATTGATCAGCTGATTAGATGGACAGATAGGTGGCAGATGCTGGGAAAAAGAAATCTGAAGCAATAGATTTTGGATGAAAGACTCAGACTTTTTTTTTACATCTTAAATGGTAATATTTCCAATGGAGTAGGTGGATTTTTGTGTGCAGATATATTGTCATTGAAGATGACAGCATGTAATAATGAAGCTATTAAAGAAGGTGATTAGTTTTCTATCTGGAAGCATGGAATACAAGAGCAAGGGCTAATGTTGAATCTGTACCAAATATTTAGTTAGGTCGTTGTCTGCAATCCTTGACATTGTTGGCTACCCCATCTTCCTTAAACACATCTCCACTTCTGTCCATCAGGCCGGGGTGCAATGATTTCTCAGTCCTATGTTGTTACCTTGGGTGTCTCCCTTGGATCTATCCATACTTTCTATTCTGCATTTATATCATCTGTATATATAAGTTTAGTTTCCATGTGCATGCTGACGACATCCAGCTCCACTTCACAATTATTTCTCAATTCATCCACTGATGCTAAATGATCAGACTGCTTCTAATGAAGTGGATGAACATAATATTCCTTGAATTAAAAATTGTCAAGACTAAAGCCACCACTTTTGGTCCTCACTCTATACATTATTTCCTAGCTACCAATTCCATCTCTCCCTGACATCCATATGGCAATATCAGAACTTCCCTGCCATTGCTTTTTATGCTTGCACTAGCATAATTGCCAGAATTTTACTACCTCGCCCGCCCAAGGTTCGTAAGATCCCGCTCGGGGCCAATGGAGAAAGTTGGCCTGTGAGCCACTGTCACCCTAGTTCCAGGGCGGGCGTGAAGGTAAAATTCTGGCCAATGCGTTCACTTATGTTGATATATAAAACTAATTCATCTTCTATATATTGAGAATATTGTGCAATTTGTCGCATTAGATTTTTGCTCTATATTGAAAGATCAATCTTGAGACAAATTTATCAGAATTTCACCGTCATGCCTGCCATAGGAATCGGAGAAGGTGAGGGACAGACCATGGAAAGGTCCATTAACCTCAGGCGAGATTTTATAGTTTCAGAACGAACGAGGCTGGAGATTGTAAAATCCCGCCCTATTGTGTGTTATATCCTTTGAAAAGGAGAGTCATCTTGTGATTTTGATGCATCACTAGATATTTTAGACTTGGAAATGTTTCTCAGGCAAATATTTAGGTATTTCTTTTTAAGTGTGATATGTAAGTGTTTGGGGGCTGTTAGCTCGGTTGACTAGGTGTGAGAAGTGGCTTAAAATAACACCAGTGGCATGTGTTCGATTCCCATTCTGACTGAGATAGATTTGGTACTTGCCTCCTCATGCTGTCACTGATGGCAAGCTACTACTGACAGTTTAAAACTGCCAAGGAAATGGCTCAAGATGAATCATCCGCAGATAGTAAGCCCAGGACCTGCCTTCAGGCACAACACACATAACGTACAAGTAGTATGTCTAAAATAGATTTGCTGTAAAAGAATGCTTTTTGTTATTGCATTGATTGCAATCAGGCAATTTAGCAGCAAACAAATTCCTTTTAAAAATCCCTTTAGTTTCTTGCAGAGGAAATTAAAGCAAATGAGCTTGTCTGCTCATGAGCTCAGCCACAATTTTCAAGGTGGGTGTAGTGAAAGAGCCACAGCTATGAGTTCCTTGCTTTCTGCAGTCTGACCCCATTTCCCAGGCATTGTGTCCTACAGGGACAGACTCGATGGATTCCATATTGCTTCTGTCACTACTTGACCTGGAGACAGCTTGTAGGACTAACTTGTTTGACGATGCAGACCATTCTAAGGATACTTTTAAAAATAATAAACTAAAATATAGAGGAATTCTTGAAAAAACACGATTTATTAAGAATCTCCTTAAATTTTCTACTGTGTGCCTGCAATATTATCCTGTGTAGGACATCTTTGTAGTTACACTGAATGGAGTTCCTGTTCTGTTCAGTGAAAAATTCAGGAATTGGATTTTAAATGCCTGTGTTGCTGGCTGCTAATGTGAATTTCATACCTTGAACCTTTGTTATAAAAAGAACGTCTCCTTACAAAACAAATTTCAATGTAAAGCGGAGTATTTACAGGGTGGAACTGGGATCTTACGACATGGAAATGGTTAATTCCTTTTGTATATTAAGTGAGAATTGGGTGTAGCTGCAAGCAGCTGTGACTGCTGCTGTACTTAGCAGGGAATGCAGAAGGCAAAATTGTGCAATCAGTCCAAGTTAATTAGAGTCTATGTAATAACCAAGCAGTTTGGTGCTAGTCTTAAACTTGCATCCTTGGTAAGCTATTGGCGCAGGTATTATCTGTTGAACTTTCTATGGAAATAATCTATCCTGTCCTTTCTGTCTATCTGATTTTCTTCATTGACCAAGCTTGGTTAATTTGATGTAAATCTTTCATTCAACCTAAGTTGGACGGCACAGTGGTTAGCTCTGCTGCCTCACAGCACAGGATCTGGGTTCAATTCCTCCTTTGGGTCATTGTCTGTGCGGAGTTGGCATGTTCTCCCTGTGTCTGTGTGGGTTTCCTCTGGGTGTTCTGGCTTCCACAGTCCGTAAGAGGTGCTCGTTTAGGTGCATTGGCCTTGCTAAATTCTCCCTCAGTGTACCCAAACAGGCGCCAGAGTGTGGCGACTGGGGGTTTTCACTAACTTTATTGCAGTGTGAATGTAAGCCTGTTGTGACACTAATAAATAAAAAAGCTTTAAAGTTATGAGTCCATGTCAATATTTAGTTGTAAGGCTAGAGATTGTTACTAGACTATTACTAACATTTATTTGATGAGTCTGAGCTTGGCTAAGCAATGGATGTTTTTAACATTGATATTTGTGTGAGAGACCAATAACCTTTTGAGCTAATCATGTAACTAAACATTGGCTTTCAACATCCACGCTATTTTGTTTTTATGCTTCTTTACAATGGTTGTGAAAGAATGCTTTCACGAATGCCAGTTGGTGAACTGTATGGTTTTTTGAGTGACAGGGGAACTCAGTAAATCAGTTTTCCACTTGGAGGCAGTAACAACAAGAAGTTGCATTGATATATCACATTTTAATGTAGTAAACTGTCTCCAGGTTCTTCACAGCAGCATTAATGAACAAAATATGAGGTTGAGCCTCATGTTTTTTAATTCATTCAAGGGATGTGGACCTCATTGGCTTGACCAGCATTTATTGCACATCCTGAATTGCCAGTGAGAAAGTGGTGGTGAGTTACCTTCTTGAACTGCTGTAGCCATGTGGTGTAAGTCATATACTCCAAGAGCTGTTAAGGAGGGAGTTGCAGGATTTTGACCCAGTAACATGAAGGAACAGCAACATATTTCCAAAGCAGGATGGTGAATGGCTTGGAGGGGAACTTGTGGGTGGTGGAGTTCCCAGATATTTGCTGTCCTAGTCCTTCCAGATGGTCGGGGGTTTGGAAGATGCTGCCTAAGGAGCCTTAGTGAGCTACTGCAGTGCATCTTTTAGATTGGACACACAGCTGCTACCTTGCATCGGTGGCTGAGGGAGTGAATGTTTGTGAGTAGGGTGCCAGTTAAATAGGTTGCTTTGTACTGGATGGTATCAAATTTCTTGAATGTTGTTGGAGCTTCACTCAGCTAGGTAACTGGAGAGTATTCCTTTACACTCCCGATTTGTACCTTGTAGATAGTGGACAGGATTTGGGGAGTCAGACAGTGAATTACTCACCTCAGCATTTGTAGCACTGATGTGCTCTTGTAGCCACAGTATTTATATGGCTAGTCCAGTTCAATTTCTAGCCAGTGGTAACCCTAGGATGTCGACAGTGGAGGATTCAGTGATGGTAATGCCATTGAATTTCAAGGGGTGAAAGTTAGATTTTCTCTTGTTGGAGATGGCCATTGTCTGGCACTTATGTGGCACAAATGTTACTTGCCACCTATCAGCTCACGCTTGGATGCTGTCCAGGCCTTGCAGCATTTGGTCATGCACTGCATCAATATCTGAGGACATCATGAGACACTAGGGCACATGACTGAAAGTTTAGTGAGTGAATTACATTGTAAAGAGTTCCTTAAAGGTTGGGAGAGGAGTGATAAAGATGTAATCAAAAAGGAAATGTATTTAAGTGTTGTATCTGATTTTGTACAGATGGTAAGCAATGTTAGAAATAATTAAAATGAAGCAGTCTTCCTTTGCTAAACAGTCTGATGGAATCCAGAGTCCAAAGCCAGATAGGAAAGCAAGTTGTGAGGCGAATACAAAGAACCTTCAAAAGGTATATGGAATAGATTGAGTTGGGAAAAAATAGTCAATGGTGTGGAGTGTTGAAACGGGACATTCAATAAACTCAACAAGTAAAGGCTTTGTGTTTTAGTTTTGACTTTACCAACTGGCTTCAATCCTGTTAAACGTTGGTAACTATCATACGTCTTCAAAGGCAGAAGTCCCTTCACCAAAATCCCTTTATTTACAATTCCAGCTGCAGTATTCGGAATGCTATAAGTCAGCAGTCTACCATCAGGACTGCCAGAGGAACTGACACGCTTAGTTAAAAACAAGGAAAAGACTCCTTGATTGATCCATTAATTGACTCCTTGATCAGGGAGTTCATATTTCGATAGGCCAATCTCAGTGGCGTGATTGAAGTTGTTACAATAACAGAGAATGATTGGCCTAAAGCTATAAATTGAAAACTAAGACACCTTTTCTGACAGGAGATTGTAGTTGGAGTTACTGTAGGGAGAAGAATGGCTGAAACCCAGAGTACAGTATCAGGGTGTGGTTTTCTGCTGTTATTCGAAGTTGGACTTGTTGAATTGTGCTAAAGTATCACACATGGATAAGCTCCAGGTCTTGACTGGAGTTAGATTCTCAGAAAGAGACACACTTCTGGAACAGGCGCCTGAATCTGTAAAATAAAACTTGGGAAAAACTTTTGTAGCATCAACAAGACCTTTACCGGGTACCCAAAAAATGAAGAATTCAATGTTGGCAGCTTTTCAAGACTGTTGAGGCATGGGGTGCAATTGTCCACATGAAAAAAACAACAAACATATGAGACCCTTTTGGTAATCCTAACCGAGGACAGGGATTGGGGCATAATGGACAATAAATCCCAGGAATAATCGAAGAATGGTAAATAATTGTTTCAGATGTAATTTGAAATATCATTATGCAATGAATTGAAATGACACATGACAAGGAATGATGGGAAGAGGACGATGATAATGCTGTTCAGTCAGATCGAATTGTATTGGTCATCAGAAGCTTTAGTTTGCCAATAGGTGTCCTAGTTGTGGACTCATTCAATTGTATTGTGTTATACAGTGGGTGCATGTCCTCTGTATGTGGGCGTGGATTGGTTAAAGTGTTACCTGGATTCTATAAATAGTAAAGGTTGAGCTAAATATGCAGGCTGTACTTACTTTAGGCTCTGTGATGACAATTAATTTTACAAGTTTGGAGCACTGTTCCCTCTGAAAAAGTGTAAAGTTTAAAAAATAAAAATAGTTTGCTTTTTCACTCTGATGAGGGAGCAGCACTCCTAAAGCTCGTGATTTGAAATAAACCTGTTGGACTTCAACCTGGTGTTGTGAGCTTTCTACTCCAGCCCAATGCCGGCATATCCAAATCATAAATAGGGGAGTGCTGGGGCATTGGTTTGTGTGGAAGTAGAGTTACGAGATTGAACAAGTCAAGAAAGTCTCTCAATGAAGAAATCTTTGTATCTTAGTTTCAGTTTCACCAGCCAGCATGAATCCTGTTGAAGCAGAAACTCTTCCTTTTGCAGCAGGAGCGATGAGACGCCGGCTAGAATTCCTATATGTCCCAGTGAGGTTGCTCCCTGTACAAAGGTTGCTGTTCCCTTTTTTTTTGGAGAGTTCTGCGTGTATAGATCCCTGCATAATTGTGGATCTTAACTAAGAAATCTGTTAATTTACTGATATTGTAACACATGTTCTTGAGAGGCAGATAGAGTTTAATCCCCATTTAACACAATCGCAATTTGGGAATGAAACCTCCAGGCTCTAATGAGATATAAAATAAGACGAGACGTTACTCGGCTCATGTGGAAGAAAACTACAAAGGAATGTTGCAAGAGCCACTTGAAAGGGGATGGCATTGGTAGTAAATGCCATTTCACTCATTCCTTGGACAGCAGACAAGTGCAGGAAGTTCAGTGGCCCGAAGAGGACGTGTAACTTAAGAGAAGTGTGATACGTGCTTTTTTTCCTTTGAGCTTTATCAGAACCATGGCACTGATCACCTTCTATCTGTGCTTGGTGTCCGAGGCTCTCTTCACATAGCAGCATGTTTCAAATGCTTTCTAACTCTCCAATTATAGTTGGAATGCCAAGTTTTATTTATAAGCTGTAATGGTATTCAGCTTCTTATAATTCCATTATATACATAAGAACATAAGAAATAGGAGCAGGAGTAGGCCATCTAGCCCTTCGAGCCTGCCCCGCCATTCAATAAGATCATGGCTGATCTGTCGTGGCTCAGTTCCACATTCCCGCCCTCTCCCCATAACCCTTAATTCCCTCTCTTATCAAAAACCCATCAACCCGCGTCTTAAAAATGTTTAGCGAGGTAGCCTCCACCACGTCAACGGGCAGAGAATTCCAGAGATTCACCACCCTTTGAGTGAAGAAGTTCTTCCTCAACTCCGTTCTAAACCGCCCCCCCCCCCCCCGCCTTTATCTTGAGGCTGTGCCCCCTAGTCCTACTGTCCTTTCTGAGCGGGAAGAGCCTCTCCACCTCTATGCTATCCATCCCATTCATCATCTTGTATGTCTCAATGAGATCTCCCCTCATTCTTCTAAACTCTAACGAGTACAAACCTAGTTTATTCAGCCTCTCCTCATAGCTCAACCCCCTCAACTCCGGCATCAGCCTAGTAAACCTCCTCTGCACTCCCTCCAAGGCCAAAATATCCTTGCGTAAGTACGGCGACCAAAACTGCACACAGTACTCCAGCTGCGGCCTCACCAATGCCCTATACAGCTGCAGCAAGACCTCCCTACTTTTATATTCAATACCCCTCGCTATGAAGGTCAGCATCCCATTCGCCTTCCTGACCACCTGCTGTACCTGCAAGCTGGGTTTTTGCGACTCATGCACAAGGACCCCGAGGTCCCTCTGCACCGTCGCCTGCTGCAGTTTTTCTCCACGTAAGTAATAATCCTTCCTACCATTATTCCTACCAAAGTGGACCACCTCGCACTTGCCAACATTAAATTCCATTTGCCAGTTCCTGGCCCATTCGCCCGGCCTATCCAGATCCTTCTGCAGACTCTCCACACCCTCCGCGCAATTTGCCGCTCCACCAATCTTGGTGTCATCAGCAAATAATAGGGTTCTAAAAACACATCCATAACAGCAGCTACCTGATACTATTTCGGGGGAAATTCCTCCCAGTAGTCAAATGTTTATTGTTAGTGTCATGAGTAGGCTTACATTAACACAGCAATTAAGTTACTATTGCAATTCCCCTTGTCTCCATAGTCCTACACCAGTTTAGGTACACTGAGGGAGAATTTAGCTTGGTCAATATACCTAACTAGTACGTCTTTCAGACTGTGGGAGGAACCAGAGCACCCGGAGGAAACCCACACAGACGTGGGGAGAATGCACAAACGGTCACCCAAGCTGGAATCATAATGCACTCAATTTGTTTCAGGGAATTAACACACAATCCTGGTGAAGAATTTGATGTGTGGCACAGCTAATATGAAAGAGGTAACCTTCTATGAGATTCAGGCCATTAGACCACTGAGCAGGTGCTCTGTTCTGGCTGTGGGAGATTGGATAGGAAATTGTAGGTTGGTGTGTGTGCCAACCTTGACAATCACCAGCTGCTGATCTTGAGTCCAGTAATCTGGCAGAGAATCCCTATTTACTTCCACCTCAATCTCCCAGGACAAGACATATCCATTCCTAGCCCTTATCTTTATTTCTTATTGGTCCATCACAGCAACTCAAAGCATAAGTGAAGAAGAGGAAGGAACATATTTCCATCTTGTGGACAATTATAGAAGCTGTACAATGCAGAAGGAGGCCATTCGACCCATCGGTCTGCATCAATCTCCAACGGAGCATCCCACCTCGGCTCTATTTCCATAACCCCACATATTCACCCTGATAATCCCCCTAACCTACATATTCTGGGACACTAAGTGGCAATTTAACATGGCCAGTCAACCTAATCTGCATATCTTTGGACTATGGGAGGAAACCAGAGCACCTGGAGGGAAACCCGTACAGACACGGGGAGAATGTGCAAACTCCACACAGACAGTCAACCAAGGCTGGAATTGAATCCCTGTCCCTGGCGCTGAGTGACAGCAGTGTCAACCCCTGTGCCACTATGTGCTCCAGTGTTGATTTGGATGAAGACGCCAAAGATTTTGAAGATGACTAGGAAACTTCTCCATCCTGGACCATCAATCTCATCCCAGACAATTTATATTTCATTCCTGCATCATTTATCTGCTCAATAATATTGACTGCCTTAGATAGTGTCACCGGTGGACTTTAAATTCTGTGATAGGAGTTGGCAGCAGGCTGACATGTTCGATAACACGCATTTACATCTTAACAACTCAAGTGATCATTATCCATGAAATTCCCCATATTGATTCACTCAATAATATGCAGGTGGCAAAAATTACCAGGGCAGTGACTAACAGAGTCATTTGTGTTGACAAATTGTATATAAAGAGATACATTAGCCTCATTGTAGCATTCACTGTGTATTCTAGGAATACAGTAAGAAGTCTCTCAACACCAGGTTAAATGTCATTACAACCATGATGGGGGGAGTGAACAGTGTGACTAGCCCCAATATTCCACAGGCTGCACCATCAGTTTTAAAGTTTGATTCACTCACCAAAATGGCCAGTTGTTTACCTTTGCTACTGTTCTCAGAGTAGAAGAGACTGGAACCAGGCTTCTTTCAATAAACTACAAACTCATTAGTTTATCTTAAAACCAGTCTTATCGAACAGAAAGTCTAACACAGAGTTTGAAGGTTTGCTTATTACTTGATTTGAGATACCCTAAGTCACACACATGCCTACACACACCAAACAAAAATGGAGAAATCCTGCCAGAGGTTATAAGTTAATAGTTGGAGGGAAAAAGAAAGATGGTGGAGTCCCAGAGATGGTGCCCGGGTTATACAGTTCTCCCCTCACCGCTGATTCCTGACATTATTGCATTTCAGATGGGCTTGAGGAACATTGGCAGGTACTCCATTCCATCATGTGGAGTAATTTAACAAAAGCTTATATTCAGTTCTGGCTCTGGGCTTCTTTACACAGTAAGAAGTCTCACAATACCAGGTTAAAGTCCGACAGGTTTATTTGGCAGCACTAGCTTTCGGTGTCTCAAGCTCCTTCATCAGGTGAGTGCGGACTTGTGTTCACAAACAGGGTATATAAAGACACAAACTCAATTTACAAGATAATGGTTGGAATGTGAGACACACGACAATGCAAAGCCGCTGAGCAGAAACTAGTAGCCAAGTTCCGCACACGTGAGGATGGACTCAACCGGAATCTTGGGTTCATGTCACCGTATCTGTAACCCTCACGACTTGCCTGGGCTTGCAAATTTCATTAATTATCCTGGCTGGAGACGATACACATCTCTTTAACCTGTGCTTGGCCCCCTCTCCACTCACATTGTCTGTACCTTTAAGACTTGATTACCTGTAAAGACTCGCGTTCCAACCATTATCTTTTAAATTGAGTTTGTGTCTTTATATGTCCTGTTTGTGAACACAAGTCCTCACTCACCTGATGAAGGAGCTTGAGACCCTGAAAGCTAGTCCTGCCAAATAAACCTGTTGGACTTTAACCTGGTGCTGTGAGACTTCTTACTATGCTTACCCCGGTCCAACGCTGGAATCTCCACATCATGGCTGCTTTATACAAGCAGTTGGTCCTCCATTTCCTCAGTAAAACTAAGATCAACTTTTAGACACAGTTTTGCAGGCATGTTTCTTTCTCAAAGCTGCAAATTATCATGTGATCCCTTTTTGTACAAAGTCTACCAGGGTTAAGAGGATTCCAACTTATTTAAAACTGCCTAATTGTCTTTTTTTGTAAAACAGTCCCCCCTGTCCTGGAGCAGCAATCATTAACCCTTTAAGGAGCAGTGTCTTTCAAATCTCAAATTCTTCCAGAATGTTCTTAGTCCATGAACATGAACCATTTTCTGTGATTAGAGTTTTCATGACACTACATTAGCCGGTGTACTCTGCGAAATCCCAAGTCAATTGAAAATTCTGAACTGAAGCTGTGTTTTTTATGTTGCCATCGGACATGGTGTTTGTGATGGAGCCAAAGGGGATGTTTACAAAATGCTTCACAGTTGAGTCAAGACGCTCTGGTTAGACATTCAGCTAAGGCTCAAAGTGAACAATCAGATGTTTAAATTCCTGGTCATTGACAGTGAACTAAGGTGGGTTCTCAGATAATGCCCCAGTCGATGAACCATAATTTGGAGTGATACGACACCAATGTAATTTGTTGTAGATGCAGTTGTCCCTAGTGACATGTGTAGGGGTGACCAGTCCGCAGTCCTGTGGAGATGAATTCCCATCTTACCCTCCATTGTGTTTTGTGACCTGCTAAACTTGAGAGATTCAGAACAATTCCAGCAGATCAAATATTGACATCCAATAGTTGTGGTGGCAAATGTGACACCCTTGTTCAAGAAAGGATGTAACCACATTCTTCATAATTATAAGCTGGTCAGTTTAACATCAGTGCTTTGAAAAACAATAATCAGTGAAAAAATTAACAAGCACTTGGAGAGATTTGTGTTGGCAAGAACATAAGAACGTAAGAACTAGGAGCAGGAGTAGGCCACCTGGCCCCTCGAGCCTGCTCTGCCATTCAATAAGATCATGGCTGATCTTTTTGTGGACTCAGCTCCACCTACCCATCCGCTCATCATAACCCTTAATTCCTTTACTGTTCAAAAGTTTATCTACCCTTGCCTTAAAAACATTCAGTGAGGTAGCCTCATGTACTTCACTGGGCAGGGAATTCCACAGATTCACAACCCTTTGTGTCAAGAAGTTCCTCCTCAACTCAGTCCTAAATCTGCTTCCCCTTATTTTGAAACAACTTCCCTCCATCTCGTACTCTGCTTCATAAGCACGGCCAATGTGGATTTGTAAAAGGAAAACCATTTTTGACTAATTTAACTGAATTTTTTAATTGAAGTAACAACGAAGGTTGGTGAATGGATTCCAGTGAATGTTGTCTATATGGATTTTAGGGAAGTGTTTGGAAAAGTGCCACATAAAAGGCTGGTTACCAATATAATTGAATCAGAGGAACAGCATTGGTTGGAAAATTGCCCTGAGGACAGAAAATTATGGGTTATGGTAAATGGTTGTTTTTCAAACTGGGGAATGATGGAAAATGGTGTGCCCCAGGGGTTAGTGCAAGGAACCTGGTTTCTTTTATATACAGTGGAATACAGAATAAAATTTCAAAATTTGTGTTGATACCAGACTTGAAGGTGTAGCAAACTGTGATGATTATACTAATCGACTGCAACAAATTATAGACAGGCCAGCAGAATGCGCAGATGAGTGGCAGATGGAATTTATCGAAGGTGATGCATTTTAGAAAATGGAATATGGAGAGGCAATATCCCCTTAATGGCCCAGTTGTAAAAAGTATGCAGGGACAAAGGGACCTGAAGACTCATGTGCATAGATATTTGAAGGTGGCAGGACATAGGATCTTGGGCTTCATAGATAGAGGTACTGAGTACAAAAGCAGGGGAGCCACAATGAACCTTTTTATACAGCACTGGTTTGGCCTCAATTGGAGAATTGTATCCAGTTCTGGCTCTTTCAGGAAGGATATAAAAGTCCTTCCAATAGAGGTTTACTGGAATGGTTTTAGGGCTGAGGAAATTTGGCTACAAAGTTAGGTTGGAGAAGTTGGGGTTGTTCTCCTTGGAGCAATGGAAGGTGAAGGGAGATTTAATGGAGGTGTATAAGATTATAACAAGTGTAGATAAGGTTGATGACTAAAAGCTGTCACCATTCGCTAATGGTACAACAAAACCTTTGCTTTGGCGAAAGACGGAACCATTTTTCCTTCATTACATGGGTGACAAGATGGTAAAGTGTCCTTCCCCTCATCAGTGTTGGGTGGACCCTGTTTTCATTTTACCAAAATCCATAGAATAAAAAATTCATGGGTTACATAATAAATGGATGATCAACTTTGCCAAATTACCAACAATGCAGTAAAATTAAATCAAAATGATCCCATAGTCACCATGAGTTTCTGCTGTGAAGGTGGAGGAAAAACTTCAAGAAGATTACTACATTTGAGTATTCATTCACCATATGCCAGGGATGAGTTGTCTGTTCATTCAGAAAAACCTCCGTTGTGCCTCCTTTTTGCCTCTTTTTTTTTACTGTCTTGAATTATTGTACTTGCAGACAGTTGTCTTTAGTTCTTGTACGTATTCTATCATGTGAGAAAAGCTTTCTGACACGTCCCGCTTTGCAGTTACATTCTTGCCACTTACATCAACATAACTGATGTCTCTGTGGAAGTAAACAGTGATGAATCACCAAGTACATGAGTTGGACAATTATAAATGGAGTCTTTGAGGGGGTATTCTGTTCCTTGTAAAGTGGCACAGTTGTGTTATCTTAGATGCTTCCACAGGATTGACATTAACAGGAACTGCAATAATGGGAACCTCTTCTGGCACAGGCAATCCATCACTATTTGCTTCCACGGAGACATCAGTTACGTCGATAACAGGTCAATCAGGCACTTCAGTTCCTACGGGTTGGAAAACATTTCTTAACAGCAATATTGAATGACTACTGGAGGATTTCTCTACTCCAAAAGTGGTCCACATGTTTATGAATGATGCATCCCTCCACGTCCACTTGCTAGGAAAGGGACCCAGTCTTGGAGACAATAATTCCGGGATCCAAATTGATCCACTACTGAAGTTCCTCATTGTATATAGCTTCATTTACCATAAATGTTGATGCCGTGCTTTGTGAATCATGGCTTGCTTTCTGATGACTTTGGCTAGCTTTCACCCTCCCTGGCAGATTTGGAAACATTGAAGCTCAGTCTCATTCTGAGACGGTGTTTCATTAGCAGTTCTGCTTGTGGAACTCCTGTTGCTCCATTTGGAGTGGGTTGATAGCTCAGGAGGAATTGTGAGATTTTGCTCTCCAAGGTTCCTCCTGACAGTGTCTTTAGGCCAGACTTGAAAGTTTGGGGGTAGCTATCTCAGCTAATTCCTTTGATGCTGGCTGGTATGGTGCAGTTCTAATTGTTTAATATGGTTGAGAGTGGTGAAGTTTTTAAACTCAGCAATTGTGAATATGGTTCCATTACCTCATACCAGAACTTCAGGTAATCAGTGTTGAAAAACATTGGCATAATTTTTCAAAGATAGCATGTGCAGCAGGTGACTTCACTTCAAAAATGTCTATCCAGTTAGAACGTACATCAATCATGAGTGAAAACATTGTGCCCCGGAATGGGTCAACCTAACCTAATGATATGGATTCATACCCATAGTCAGGCAGGCCATTCCCAAGGGTGCAGCAGGGCTGTAGTAGACAACCTTTGTTAGAGTTGGGCACTGTTGACTGTGCTTGACTAGCTTTTCGATATCAACATCAAAATGAGGCTGCCACACAACTCCTGGCAAGCATCTTCACCTTAGAGAGGCCAGGATGAGCACTGCTGTCTTACAGTGCGAGAAACCCAGGTTCGATTCCCGGCTTGGGTCACTGCCTGTTGGAGTTTGCGTGTTCTCCCCGTGTCTGTGTGGGTTTCCTCCAGGGGCTCCAGTTTCCTCCCACTGTCCAAAGATGTTAGGTGGATTGGCTATGCAGAATTCTCCCTCAGTGTACCCAAACAGGCGCCGGAGTGTCGTGATTTTCACAACAACTTCATTGCAATGACAATGTAAACCTACTTATGACTAATAAATTAACTTTAACTGTAATTCAGTTAGGAGCAGCTCTGGCTCTGCCTGACACAGGAACAACTACTCTTACTCCAGATTATGATCTCATCCTGACAACTCAATTGATTCTTATGTCCCTCAGAAAGTGGCTCATTTATCCATCCTCTCAGATTTTCTCTGTTACTTTGAACAGAAGTGGATCTTGATTGGTTCAATTCATGGACTGCTTCATTAAGACTGGCAATCTGTTGTTAAACAATTTATTGCTGTAATGATTTCTTGTGGCACTGGAATACATGCAGGGGCAGGCAGCTAAGAGTATCAGCATTTGCTATGTGTGTTTGCTGTTTGAAAGTATATTCATAGGCAGACAGAATTAACACCCATTGTTGAATTCTTGATGAAATGATTGGTAGGAAGGCTTTCATAGAATCCCTACACTGCAGATGGAGGCCATTTGTCCCACTGAGTCTGCACCAACCACAATCTCACCCAGGCCCTATCCCCATAATCCCATGCGTTTACCTCAGCTAGTCCCCCGACAATGAAGGGCAATTTAACATGGCCAATTCACCGAACCTATATATTTTTGGGCTATGGGAGAAAACTGGAGCATCGGGAGGAAGCCCACACATGGGGAGAATGTGCAAACTCCGCACAAACAGTGACTCAAGCCAGGAATCGAATCTGGGTCCCTGGCGCTGTGAGCCAGCAGTGCTAACCACTGTGCCACCGTGCCACTTTGTCCTCTTTGAAGAGGCCCAAGAGTGGTTTGTAATCAGAAATGATGTACTTACCGGCGAAATCTCTTGACGCCAAAGACTATTGATGGTCTTACCTCCTTGATTTTTGAGTAACCTTTCTTGGCCTCTGAGAGGGGTCCTTCACATATACTCTATTAACCTATCTATCTCACGAGACAACACTGCATCAATACTGGGTCAATATCAGTTCTTTAGGTGGGTTGAAGAAATACAACAGTTACTTTACTTTATTGAAAGCCTCCTCTTGGGGTGCCTTCCAAGACTAGTGAAATATTTCTTCAGCAAAATATGCAAGGAGGCCAATACCATCAATAGCTTTGATAAAAAACATCCATTGTTGGGCCTAGGAGACTACCCTGAGGAACTCTTGCAGTAATGTCCTGGAACTGAGATGATTGACCTCCAACCACCTTAACCATTTTCCTTTGAGCCAGGCGTGAGTCTAAACAATGGAGAGATTTCCCTTTTGATTTTTATTGACTTATTGACAGTCTTATTGTCAGATTCTTATTGACAGGATTGCCAGTGTTTCTTGATGCCACACTCAATCAGATGTGGCCTTGATGTCAAATGCAGTCACTCTTATCTCATCTCTTGAGTTCAGCTCTTTTATCCATGTTTGAACTAAATCTAGAATGACGCGAGGCGATGAGTGTTCCAGGCAGGAACCAAACTAAGCATCAGTGAGCAGGTTATTAATAAGCAAGTGCTGCTTGATGGTGCTGTTGATGACCTCTTCCACCACTATGCTGGGTTGGATTTGTCCTGCTTTTTTGTGAGCAGGACATAACTGGGCAATTTTCCACAAAGCTGGGTTGATGGCAGTGTTATTGCTGTACTGGAACAGCTTACCTCAGGGCACAGCTAGTTCTGGAGTACAAGCCTTCGGTACTATCAACAGGATTTTGTCAATGCCCATATCCTTTATGGTATCTGGTGCCTTCAGCAATTTCTTGATATCACGTGGAGTAAATTGAATTGGCTGAAGAATCTGAGATGCTGGGCGCATCAGAAGGCGACGATCTGAGATGACGATAGTTGCAAATACTTGAGCCTTGGCTTTGCACTGATGTGCTTGGGCTCCCCCCATCATTTAGGAGGGGATATTTGTGGAACCTTATCCTCTAATAAGGTGTTTAATTGTCCACCACCATTTACGATTGGATGTGATAAGACCTCAGAGCTCAGGTCTGATCCATTCATCGCAGAGTACAAAGCTCAGCCTATCACATGCTACTTTAACTGTTTGGCATGCAATGAATCCTGTGTTGTAGCTTCACCAAGTTGACGTCTCAGTTTTAGGTACACCTGGTGCTGCCTCCTCCATCTTCTTTGATCTCTCTTCCACCTTCAATGCCTTTGATAATTCAATATTATTCCACACTCTGTCTGCTGACTACCTCTGTGGCAGTGCTTTGCCCTAGTTTTTCTTCTACAATGCAGGCATTGCACCATCTTCAATGGTTTCTGCTCTTCTGACAACATAGTCACCTCCCAGTGTATATCAGGGATTAACCTCTGGTTCTCTCCTATCCGCTATTGCTTGATAATCTCCAGAAGCATATGGCCAGCTGCTTCAGGGAGGATGATGTAACCTAGCTCTACCTTTCTGATTCCTCTGTCAATAAATATGCTGATACTAAACTTTCCAGCTGACATTAAGAAAATGGTGAGTCAAATATTCCTCCAGTGTGGCATTGGGAAATCCTAAGGCAATCTATCATTTCAATTTGGCCTTGACATCCACAGTCTTACTGGCTATACTTCAGACTGATTTGAAAGGTGTGTAACACCTTCAGGTATCAATGGTCCATCAGGAGAGCTTTCTCCCCAATATCTGCTCAATTCCTAAAACAGCATCTTTTCACTTTTTCACTATTGTCCGTTTCTTCTCTGTCATCTGTTTGGGCCCTGGACCAGAATTCCAGAGTACTTTAGGAAGCCAGACTAGACCCACCAATTTTTGTGTTTTGACATAAATATGAGACGGGATACTTCACTCCAGGAGTAATTCTGCTGGCAAATTAGGGATCTTTTATAGCGAAACAAACTTTATTTAATAACCTAGTGATCTATAGCTCTAACAAAGAAACACCTTAACTATCACCTGTTGAACAGTATTTAAAATTAAAAAGAAACAACTCTAATTTCCAATTTATCGCTCCTTCAGTTCCAGATAAACATCATTTTTAATACAGACCCAAAAACCACTTTAAATGCAGTTGGCATCTATAAATATACTTGCTATAATGGGTGTAGTCAGCCTTGAAGGTTTGAGACATTTTGTGGAGAGCGCAACTTGCAGACCTCTGTTTTTAAACAAATCCCATCCAGAATTCCAAAACTGTTTTCTTTCTGCTATATACCTATTTCCTGCCATCAACCTCATTATCACATGACCATGTCAATCTAAGCTTCTCAGGGGATCTTTATGTTTTTGTAAACAAAAGTCCATTCACTCTCTGCTAAGTGAACATTACATTAGCTCACATGAATAATTATCCTGTTTTCTCAGCGTCTTAGTTGCATTTCCTCCAGATATACTGACTTCCTGATGAAAAATATTGAACTTTAAAATAGTCCCCTTAAACATAAAATGATATATACCCACAGCAATAGCTCACTATAATCACACACCTAAATCATAGTTCATGCTTTTGCCACTGAAAGGATTGCTTTCTCTACTTAGCCTTCTTGTCTTAGTTCACTACAATCTTCACCTAATCTGAAGTATTCACACATTTGCTTTTCGTAAGCTCATTTGCCCACTGTCTCCATCTCCACCGGCCCTGTGGAATTTACTTCAAAAGCCTTGTTTTCTAGTTATTCAGTAGTGCTATTCATTCCATCTTTGATCTCCTGTTTTATATTCCTATATGTACCTTTCTTTTCTCTAATATCAAATCATCTTTGTGACTCATGACTGTGATCCATCACTCCATAGTCAGCTGTTCATGTTTGTTATTCTTTCAAATTATTCATCTGGTTTTCTCCAACTTGCTAACAACCATCTCTGCATTAAGGAACCTCCCCAAGACATCTTTTCAACTGTTCTTTCTCAATGTCCAGGAGAGGTAGGAGGAAGATGGGAGAGTAGTTGGGTGCTTGGGATAGTTAAAGGATTGGGATAGTGGGAAGATGACCAGGGTGGTTGGGGCAGGGTTCTGGTGGGAAGTTTTGGATTGGGGGGGGGCAGGGTTTGACAGGATATTGGGAGGATCAGGGCGGTGGGAAAGGTAGTCGGAGTTATGGATTGATTGGTGGGGTTGGAAGGGTAGTTGGAGGGTCCGTTGAGGATGGTGCTGTCAGTACCATGGTGAGCCAAGAGTTAGAAGTGATTTTATTCTTCAAACCTTTTTCCTTAGATAACTGTCCTACTGAATAGAGTCAGAATCATGTATCAAATGGTGTCCAGTGCAGGATTATTGGTCATCCCAGAGCGGTCCTTTCATGGGAACCGTTCCCTACTGTCTTGGAAAAGCAGACAGCAAAATCAAGGACTCTACGCATCCCGGACATACTCTCTTTCACCTTCCTGTCAGGAAAAAGATACAAAAGTTTTGAGTTCACACCAACTGACTCAAAAATAGCTTCTTCTCTGCTGCTGTCAGACTTTTGAAAGGACCTATTCCGCATTAAGTTGATCTTTCTCTACACGCTAGCTATGACTGTAACACTACATTCTGCACCCTCTCATTTCCTTCCCTATGTACGGTATGCTTTGTCTTTATCGTGCTCAAGAAACAATACTTTTCACTGTAATACACGTGACAATTAATCAAATTAAATCGACTTCCGGGGGGAGGGGGGGTATGTTCCCCCAACACATCTCCTGGGATATCTGCAGGGTACAAATGCCAGCAAAGGAAGTTCTGAGCTATCCAGGGTCTGCTGGATATGTGAAAGCCCCATGTATGCATTCTTAACGGACAGGAAAGGAAGCTTTAGAAATGTTCGCAATCTTTGTGGTCTGTCGGAATCTCTAAGTGATTGCTTAGACATGGGATGAGATTTTGCCAAAAGTCGATGGTGGGCAGCAGAAGTGGCACTGATGTCGCCAATGGCAATGACGGTGTTTTCTGCCGTATCGTGCAGTACTTAGAAAAAAATTTAAACTCATGGGTTCTGCGACGTATCGTTAACGGAGAGGCTTCTCATCCGTCCATCCCATCACCAATTTAGACAGCCAAGAATGGGGGCACCATTTTAAAGACTATCCCCAGCAAAGAGAGAGCAATCCAGTTCAGCTTGATCCCTCTCTGGCACTGCCAGAGAATGCCAGCCTACTACCTGGGTAGTGTCGAGGCATGCCCCTGTACCCCACCTCCTTGTGGGTTACACTCAGCTGAGCTCCCCTGCTCGCTTTGGGAAACCAGCCATGACTCTCACTGTCATGCTGCCAAGGATGGATTTCCGGGTTTGGTGGTTAGGATGATAGCGGCCTGATAATTATATGGTAATTTATTAGAATGATATTCCCGACATTCACCGTTGGGACTTGCACCCTGTCACTGTCGAGGAATTCACCCTGATGTAAAATGCGACAGCAATTTTTGCAATATTTTTCGCTCCTGCCGCAGAATCTGCTCAATGTGAATGGGAGCAGAAATTCTCAGCCACTGATTAATGGAGTTGATTTTTTTAGCCAACTTGTAGAGCCTGTGATGCCACGAAAGAACTTTCTGCAGGAGCCCAAGAGCAAAAATGTTTGTTTTATAAAGTCATAGAAATCCTACAGTGCAGAAAGAGGCCCTTCGAGTCTGCACCGACCACAATCCCACCCAGGCTCTACCCCCATAACCCCACATTTTTTACCTGCTAATCCCTCTAACCTAGGCATCCTAGGACACTAAGGGGCAATTTTAACATGGCCAATCAACCTAACCCGCACATCTTTGGACTGTGGGAGGAAACCAGAGCACCCGGAGGAAACCCACACAGACACGAGGAGAATGTGCAAACTCCACACAGACGGTGACCCAAGGCGGGAATCGAACCCAGATCCCTGGAGCTGTGAAGCAGCAGTGCTAACCACTGTGCTACTGTGCCAGATTATTAGGTTTAATATTTATATACAAGTTGGATGTGGTTTTACCAAAATTTATTATCTTGACCTAACTTTTACAAAACCCCAATTGGAAATGCTAATGTTTGCATCTTTTTTGGTAGCAGACACATTCATCTGCTTTTAAAATGCCATTTCTGCATGTAGAGTAATATCTGCTTCATTTATAGAGTTGAACACTTGCTGACCATATGGCTGGCATTTGAGATTCTTTCCAGAATTAGGTGGGCAGAACACAGGCAGCTGGTGGAAGCAGTTCCAATAGACTACAAAATATAATCCACTTGCTTGTTTTCACTTGAGTCATTTTCCACTCACTAGTTTTTTTCATCGACCGCTCAAATCCCTGCCTGACTTTTAAAGTTTATTTATTAGTATTGCAAGTAGGCTTACATTGAGTTACTGTGAAAATCCCCCAGTCGCCACACTCTGGCACTTATTTGGGTACAATGAGTGGGAATTTAGCATGGCCAATGCCCTTAACCAGCACATCTTTCAGACTGTGGGAAGAAACTGGAGCACCCAGTGGAAAACCCATGCAGACATGGGGAGAATGTGCAAATTCCACTCAGACAGTGATCCAAGCCAGGAATTGAACCTGGGTCCCTGGCGCTCTGAAGTAGCAGTGTAACCACTGTGCCACCCTCTTGCCAATTATATTAGTAGTAGTAGTAGTAGATCAATTGGTGCACCGAAAATACATTGTTTTTGCATTTAAAGTGACCGTGGCAGAAGTTCATTATTTTCCTTGTTTTTGGTGTTTTGAATTTAAATACAGTTCTGAAGTACTTTCACCACTTTCTCATTTGGCTCCCTGGCTGTGAAGGGATAGGGTTGGTGGGCAAGTGATAGAGCTGGAGAGTGGCTTAGTGTAACTCCTCATGTTCTCTGATGGGCCAGCATTGTGGGCTCAGGGTTTCTGCAGAGGCGGAGACTTGGACATCCTTATGAAGCAGAAACAAGCCATTTGACTCAACTGTTCCATGCATAGGTACAACTCTCCAATGGCGCAGCTCTCCAATGGTAAACAATGTCAGAGGCAATTTGAAGACGTGAATTGTATTTGTAAAAGTAACAGAACGATACTTAATCTGCTTGTCCTTACCACCTTTTTGTTGAGGCAGCCATCTGAATTATTACGTTTTGCACATTGAGATTCCAAAGTTTTTTGACATTTAAAGTTTACTTAGTCACAAGCAGGCTTACAGTAACACTGCAGTGAAGTTACTGCAGGGTTTTCCAAACTTTTCAAGCCACACAATCTCTAGTGACATCTCAAGAGTGTTGGGAAACCCCAAACGTTCTCATGATGTCGACGCCCTTTTCCACCCACGTAATTGGTGCGTACACATAAATCAAACGTAAACCAGTCTTTTCCAGTTATATGCTTGCATACGTTAGGAATGATCATAGAATTCCTGCAGTGCAGAAGGAGGCCATTCAGCCCAACGAGTCTGCACCAACTGACGGAATATCTTCCGTAGGCTCACTACCCCGCCCTATAGCCGTAACCCCACACATTTTCCATGGCTAATCCATCTAGCCTACACATCTTGGGAAACCATGGGACAATTTAGCATGGCCAATCCACTTAACTTGTATATCTTTGGATTTTGGGAGGAAACCAGAGCACCCAGAGGAAACCCACGCAGAGATGGGGATAACGTGCAAACTCCGCGCAGACAGTCACCTAAGTCGAGAATTCAGATTGGAGCTGTGAGGTAGCAGTGCTACCTCAGCTGGCCAGTTAAATATTCTGTCTCCGATTTATGTTGAAGGACAGACTGTATCACAGTACACAAATGTATTTACTACTACATGACCCACTTGCATGTTTAATTGTCCCCCATCATTCATGACTGGGTGCGGCAGCTCTGCAAAACTTTGAGCTTATCTGTTTTTTGTGTAATTGCTTAGTACTATTTCTGGCTTCCAGCTTCCAGTGTTTAGGATGCATGTAGTCCTATGTTATAGCTTGACTGTATTGGCAACTCATTTTTAGCTATACATAGTGCTGCTCCTGACAAGCCTGTCTATACTCCTCACTGAACCGTTAGCTTGATGGTGGTAATTTAGTGAGTGATATCGCAGGGCAAGAGTTTACAGATGGTGATGGAAAATAGTTCAGTGTGTCAAGGAAATATGGCAAGGCAATTTACATAATTACAGATCAATCTTCTGTGGCATGTCCCACATACAAAGTCATGGCCAGATGTTTGGGATTGTGGGGTCTCCCTTCCTGCCATCCAAAGAGTCAGTGAGGAGTCAACTCTTTACTGACTCCAAGTGCTTCAGAGGCATTGCATGCTCAGTGAGAGTTAAGTAGCTCCGGGTGGGATTTCCACCATTGGAGAGCTGTACCGATGCATGGAACAGTTGAGTCAAATGGCTTGTTTCTGCTTCATGAGGACGTCCAAGCCTCTGCCTCTGCAGAAACCCTAAGCCCACAATGCTGGCCCATCACAAAACGTGAGGAGTTACACTTGGGAGGAAGTGTCACCTTAGGGAACAACTGACCGATTGGATTGGCTGACATTTCTCTGGTTCCTGCAGTGATAGGAGCTGAAATGAGCAGAAGAGGAAGTGCTTGAATGTGTCTGAGGCAAGTTTAAGGGGTCCTAGGGCAGGAGGGTAGGGATGGCCAGGTGGGATACGAAGGTGGTGATGGAGTGTTGGGGAAAAGGCTGGTGTGGGTAGGGAAGGTCCACCTGTCACTGGACTGCATCCTGCCTGAAGTCAGAATGAGGCTTTTGATGGAGATTAACCCCCATGCCCTCCTGGGCTCCCTACCCCCACCAGTGCCACTACCAGATAAACCCCCCTCATCAGCCCAACAATTGAGGTTGGGTGGGAAATGACCTTTAAGAGACCATTAATTGGCTGTGTAAGGGCCCCCAACTGGGGCAAGAGTGGTCTTCCTATCCTCGGCCTTACCTATCCCAGCATAAAATAGCTGTGTGAATGGGGCAGGCGAGAACTGAAATAAATCTTTTCCTTATTAGGAATTTAGGAAGTAATATCCAGAGCTAGAATTTTACATTCCCCGACCGCAAACCTGAGGTTGGGGGGTGGGTGGGTGAAGGGGAAGGGGGTGAATATTGAAGGGAGGGGATACCTTCTGGTTTCCTGCCCACCTAACCAAGCAACAATTTTGCATTGGATTGGGCAAGGCCTATTCTTGCTCTAGTTGACATCCATAGCAGCTAATTAATTGCCACTTAAGGGCCGTTTCCCATCCAGCCTTAATTTTCAGGCTGTCTGGGGAGAGAGAGGAGGGGGAAAGCCCGAAGAAGAGTGTGCCTAGATGTTGTGTGGGTAGGAGGCAGGGGTTTGTGCTCCCATTAAATGCCCCCTTCTGACTTTGGGCCTAAAGGGGAGTGGTGACTTCACTGGATCTCACTTCCCCAGGCCTCTCCCATGACACCCTGGTCACCCCTAGTTGTGCCCCTCCCTACCCCCTGCCCCGGGAACCCCTTGAACTTCCCTTGCCCCCCCCATTGCTGAGAAATGGCCTCAGGCATCCTGAAGCTTTTCCTGTTCTATCCACTGCCACTCCTGTCGCTGCACGGGCTAGAGAACTGCCAAGCAATAGAGAGCAGCTAGCCCTCTGATTCGAGCAGGAATTGGCAGTGGGCCACTCGGAATCGATGGGGAACTCTTCGTATGGTGGGAAGAGAGACCCTGCCAGCCGCAAACTCAGGAGTGTTTTTGCAGGGATTGGGGAGCTGGAGAGTACCACATGGAGGCAATCAAGTGCCACCACTGGTTGAAGGACATTATTACAGTGTGAATAATTTCTTTAGGACAGTGTCCTGTATAAATAATGCTCAATAGAATTTATTATAACAAAAGCAACACACAACTTGTAACGAAGAACCAGAAATACAGGTTTTAGATTTTAAGGGCATGTGAGGTGTAAGAGGTCGATTCTGGATATTATGCAGTTAAGAATGTTTGAACGTATCACCACTGTGTGCGGTAAATGGAACAGAGGTGACGTAATGTCATTGAAATATTAATTATGCTCATAGAATACATGATTCTGTCTATCATAGATTTGATGTGCCAGTAAGTTTCTTTTAAGAGAAATAAATTATCTAGTAACCCTTTGAATACTGTATAACAAAATGAAAAAGAATATATGAATGTACCTTTCACTCTATGCTTTTCATTACTGACACGAGCAGCTCATTAATAAAGTGACTGTTTTATTATTGTCATAGGCATGCGCTCCAAATTAATAAATATTCTGAAGCAGTGAGCAGAAGGAAAAAATTTCATACAATTTGTCTTCCTCAAATTGCTAAATTCTCAGGAATGTTTTGCTTTTTAATGGAGCAGTATTTCCCTTCAAAACCCAGGCGCTGTCAAATAGTCACTGTAGCTTTGATGGAGAGGGCAGCGTTTAATTAAAATACTCTAGAAAGGGCCATGACATTGCTCTGAAAGAGCATTGAGATCAATATATTCTGCCTCAGCGACCTGTTAAAGCAGTGGTTTAAAACATTTCCGCTGCAAATATTGACACGCTCCCAGGAGGGATCCTCTGCAAAAGTTGGCACTCCTGGAGATTCCTGTCTTATCTTTAGAAAGACCGTGTCAACCAGCCATCGGGAAACAGTGTTATCATTGCAGAGTTATTTTTTTCCTCTTTAGCTTCCCATTGTGTTGTTCACAGGAAATCAGTGGGCTTGTTGTTGGATAATGATTACATGCTACGTGAAGAATGAGTTATCGATGGATTATGTAGGAACAGTAATAATATTAATGGAAGTGTTTTGGAAATTGGGATGACATTATGTTAGGTTACATAGTTTAGGCAAAGAATACTGGTTAAAGGAAATGAATGTGAAATACAGGCTGATACTGCAAAATATACTGACATACCAAAGGGATGTAATTTTATATGCAGAAAATGTTATGGAAAATATTTTTAATAATGTGTATGAAGGAATTTGGTCCAAATATTTGCAGGAAGGGAGTTGGGCGTGTGTTGCTTGGCAAAACATTGAAATGCCTGGAATGTGCGGGTCCTGCTTAAATCAACAGCAGGAGCTCCTTATCATTTTTTTTAACTTTGCTTCAAACCCAGTTTTTGACTAGATAGACAGTCTGGTTTGGCTGTTGGGCAGCAGTAATCCAGCAGCAGAGCTTAGGTTTATCTCCAAGTGACAGGAACGTTGCAGGGAAATGGGGTGGTGGAGTTGAACTGTCACTCAAGAGGTGGCGCACTGCAAAATATTGCAGGTTAATGGGTGAGCGGGTTCCAGAGAGTTGTGAGGAAACAGAAAGAGATTTTGGGTTGGAGGCTGTGCAGTCAGATGGATGATCACTTGGGGATGGGGGTTGGCAGGAAACACTGTGGGCTTTTTGTTGGGGGGGGGGGTGTTGATTTGCCTGGTAACTGCGGAGGAGGAGGGTGGGGAAAGATTGTAGGTTTGGAGGGGCAGAAGGTTACTTGAAGAGTGAGGGTGTGAGGTGGGGTGTGGTGGTGGAAGCTCCTCATGGCCCACTGGGAATGCTGTCAAATAAAGCATTGAATCCAGCTGTTTCTAACCCCCTTTAGCTGCAAGCTTTGTGAAGTTTTGGGTGGCACGGTAGCATAATGGTTAGCACTGCTGCTTCACAGCTTCAGGGACCTGGGTTCAATTCCCGGTTTGGGTCACTGTGTGGAGTTTGCACATTCTCCTCGTGTCTGCGTGGGTTTCCTCCGGGTGCTCCAGTTTCCTCCCACAGTCCAAAGATGTGCGGGTTAGGTTGATTGGCCATGCTAAAATTGCCCTTAGTGTTCTGAGATGTGTAGGTTAGAGGGGTTAGTGTGTAAATATGTAAATAACATATTTGGTCAGTGCAGACTCGATGGGCCGAGTGGTCTCTTTCTGTACCATAGGGTTTCTATGATTCTATGAAGCCTGGGCGTCCTGGCCAGCCAGCATTAAGTTTTAAATGGCTGCCAGAATATCACAAAGAGAACCTTATTTAAATCTTGTAATCTCTGACCTGTTTCTCCACGGTTGGCCACCACAGTGCCAAGAGATTAAACTTTAATGACCTTATTGCATGGCTGCCTACTAAGAATATTCTCAACGATCCTCAATAAAGTAAATGTGGCACATGTTTATGGTAGAGGCAAAATAAATCTTAACTTAATTTGTAAGAGCAGCACTTCATTGGTGAAAATATATGCTGCGTAACTCAAAAATAAACTAGAAAACATAAGCCAAGAAAATTGTGTCCAAATTTAGATGGAAATGTGTATAAATATTGCTTAGACATTGGACAACATTTCTGCACTGTAAAGGTTTGCAAAGGTACCCTTTTTAAATTTAAGAACTATAAGCTGCATGCAGGCATTCACAGTTTCCGTTCTGTCTGGAAATAAATGTTTCTATGCAATTCTCCTTGCTCAGCCCCAGGGAACTCAAGATGCTAAATGAAGAATGAACAATGTTTGAGCAAGCTACGATATATTTGAGAGGTGTACAAAGTTATCCATACACTGAAGTTTTTGAACATATTCAGACATCCTGACTTTTTTCCCCTTGTAGCTATCGCTCACACTTCTTTCTGTGGTGGCTGGTGACCTCTGTGACAAATGAAGTATAGCTATATATACCTAACCAAGCCAGCATGTTACCATGGCAATGAATCCTTCCTGTGCAATCCCAGCACCAGCCTCAATTTTTAGTTTTTAATATCGGTGCAGTTTATGTTTGCAAGTGTTCAGCTGCTGCCATCAGAATTATGAATGGACCTACCTCGCATTGAATTGATCTTTCTCTACACCCTAGCAATGACTGTCACACTACACTCTGCACCCTCTCCTTTCCTTCATGGTGAACAGTATGCTCTGTATAGCATGCAAGAAACAATAACTTTTCACTGTATACTAATACACATGACAATAATAAATCAAATCACATATGCAAGAACTTTGATGTTTAGCCACTGGAATTCTCTTTGTTATTTAAAGATGGCAATAAGCACAGAAAGGTGTAAATTGACAGAAGGGGGGTAAGAATTGAAGCAGTAAGTTTCAGCAACAGAATCATTGGCCATAATGCAATACTGTGCTTCAATTTTTGTAATTATATTTGAATGTGCAGTGTAAAAGACAGTTTTGCAACATTGACCATTCCCCTCCCGCTACCTACACATAGTTTCACTTCTGGGTTTCTTTATTGTCATTATGGCAATCACATTTTGCCAATCTTCTGAGAGTCTGTTGGATGGCTAAAAGTGCATTTTATCACTGTATGAGCTGCAAGTCCCTCAACTCTAGAACCATTCTCATAAATGTATTCCAGACCCTTTCAAAAGCCTTCATATGTTCCCTCAAGTGAAATCTTCCAAATTTGGCGCAATACGCTTGATTTAATACCCTGCTTGACCTTGGTCACCTTGGAGTCTGGCTGATATCATTGAGCGTCAACTTTTACGAATGACCTTCTTGCGTCATGTGACTGTGACACTGCTGGAATCCAACTGTTAAATGGCAGCAGAAGTGAGGGGTTTAGGAACAAAGTGGGAATCTCATGTTTAATCCTTTACCCATTCATAAATGAGGTTAATGTGTGATTTGTAGGTGGGCCTTTCTATACATATGTTGAGTAATGATCTATGCATTCTCAGTCTGCTTCTCCAGTATATCCCAGTCCTATTTGGCCCTGTGTTGAGTTAACAAATTCATATTTTCCTCTTCACTGCTTTTGTTCATCTCCATCTACTACTTAAAACCTCATTATTGCTTCCATGTTCTACTATTCCAATATTCTTCTCACTGGCCTCCTATTTTCCAACTTTGACTCATCCAGAATTCTATGTTCTCTGGATCTTGTCTTGCACCTGAATTCCTGTTCCTTCATCTCAGCACGTGCTGATGGACATCAGCTCCTGGTCCAGCAAGAACAGCAGCTTCTTCCCTGCTGCCATTAGACTTTTGAATGGACTTACCTTGCATTAACTTGATCTTTCTCTACACCCTAGCTATAACTGTAACACTACATCCTGCACTCACTTGTTTCCTTTTCTATCAATAGTGCGCTTTGTCTGTGTAGCGTGCAAGAAACAGTACTTTTCACTATATACCAATGCAAGTGACAATAATAAATCAAATCAAGCAACGCCTCAGAGTTAACATTCTTATCCTCCTATTCAAATCCCTCACAGGCTCTTTATTTCTGTAACATCTTCAGTCTGACAATTCTGACAGAACTTCCAATTCTGACCTCTTTTTACTCGTTAGCAGCAGCCAAAGTCTGGAATCTTCTCCCTGAATTTCGCACCTTCTTTCTGCTTCTTTTTCAAACCTGTCTCTTTGACAAATCGTTTGCCATCTGTCGAGATGTGCCATTGTTTGACTCTGTCATTATTTTGTCTGATGCTGATTGCCCATCTGTAAAGCACCTTGGGATGTTGTCCTCTGTTAAAGTTGCTATATGAATATGAGTTGTTGTTGTTGTGACGAGGGGAATGTAATGCCTGGTTGCAGACTTTGTGCATCTGTACTGTGTGCGCTGCCTAGGCAATTCTAAAATCCCTCAGCTGAAGTCAACATTTACTTATCGAGAATTGATAACTGCTGTGGATTAAAGCTGACTGTATAAGCTCCTGTTGACAGATGAAATGTTTACTTTATAATTGCTCCACAGTCTAGACTCCCAGAGGAATAGCAGTCCCTCCAGCATGATCAGTTATGTGGTAAATGCTTCTTGTTAGCTGAACAACTGGGGAGAGTGACTTTTATTTTAGCAACTTATAATCATTAATACTGGCACACCTGCCCGGAATCGGGGCAGGTGAGATTTTTCGAACAGCATTCTCTGTTGGCCTCGGGTGGGTGAGATGGTAAAATTCCGACAATAGAACACCACAGAACCCAACAGGTCGATTCTGGTGTCCTGTGCTGCATACAAGCTTATTCGTACCAATGTTCCCTCTACTTTTCTCACGCTGCCTTTGAGATTATCATCCGGTCATTCATCTGGGATCAAGGTTTTTGTGCCACTCATTTTGCCCTCTGCATGGCATCCTTGATTGCTGTGCACCCGTGCAACACTGAGCCATAATGCATTTCAGTGCACAAATGGCCACACTTCTTTTGGAGGTCTGAATTTTTTCATCACCTCACACCATCTATCACTGGCATTATTATTTCCATCTTGGAGAGTTCTCCAGTGTTTGGACAGCTGAGGCCATTATGAATGCTTGGGTGAGCTTCAAGTGCCAAGGTTTCAGTACAGCAGTGTCCAATTGACCTGAGAATGAATTGCAATTTAAGAGGTTTTAATAACAGGTTCAGCCTTTGATGTGGATTGCGGTTTCTTGACACAATCTACTAAAATTACAAGTATTATACAGCTTTTTTTTCACATGGCAGAATGCATTTATTCTCAGAGGAGAGCTGGTGGATGTGGTCTTTCTTGATTTTCAGAAGGCGTTTGACAAGGTACCTCACAAGAGGTTATTGCAGAAGATCAGGGGACATGGAGTTGGGGGTAGGGTGTTAGCGTGGATAGAGGATTGGTTGTCAAATAGGAGGCAGAGAGTGGGGGCCAATGGGTGCTATTCGGATTGGCGGTTGGTGACTAGTGGAGTGCCCCAGGGGTCGGTGCTGGGGCCTCAGCTATTTACCATTTATATAGGTGATCTGGAGGAGGGAACCGAGTGTATGGTGTCGAAATTTGCTGATGACACCAAGATTGGTGGAACGGCAAATTGTGCGGAGGGTGTGGAGAGTCTACAGAAGGATCTAGATAGGCTGGGCGAATGGGCCAGGAACTGGCAAATGGAATTTAATGTTGGCAAGCGCGAGGTGGTCCACTTTGGTAGGAATAATGGTAGGAAGGATTATTACTTACGTGGCGAAAAACTGCAGCAGGCGACGGTGCAGAGGGACCTCGGGGTCCTTGTGCATGAGTCGCAAAAACCCAGCCTGCAGGTGCAGCAAGTGGTCAGGAAGGCTAATAGGATGCTGGCCTTCATAGCGAGGGGGATTGAATATAAAAGTAGGGAGGTCTTGCTGCAGCTGTATAGGGCATTGGTGAGGCCGCAGCTGGAGTACTGTGTGCAGTTTTGGTCGCCGCACTTACGCAAGGATATTTTGGCCTTGGAGGGAGTGCAGAGGAGGTTTACTAGGCTGATGCCAGAGTTGAAGGGGTTGAGCTATGAGGAGAGGCTGAATAAAGTAGGCTTGTACTCGTTAGAGTTGAGAAGAATGAGGGGAGATCTCATTGAGACATATAAGATGATGAATGGGATGGATAGGATAGAGGTGGAGAGACTCTCCCTGCTCAGAAAGGACAGTAGGACTAGAGGGCACAGCCTCAAGATTAAGGGGGGGGCGGTTTAGAACGGAGTTGAGGAAGAACTTCTTCACTCAAACGGTAGTGAATCTCTGGAATTCTCTGCCCGTTGAAGTGGTGGAGGCTGCCTCGCTAAATATTTTTAAGACGCGGGTTGATGGGTTTTTGATAAGAGAGGGGATTAAGGGTTATGGGGAGAGGGCGGGAAAGTGGAACTGAGCCACGACAGATCAGCCATGATCTTATTGAATGGCGGGACAGGCTCAAAGGGCTAGATGGCCTACTCCTGCTCCTATTTCTTATGTTCTTATGTCATCGGTAAGAGTGTTTGATGAAAGTTTTTATTAGACGGTGAGAGATTTATACTTTTCTTCAAGAAAAGCACAGTATTTTCCATTGATATTGTGAGGAATGCACAAAGTGGACACTGTGAGTGGAAATGGAGGATGCGTGGAGGGCACTTGGAGTGACAGTGGTTGGATGAGAGAATATGAAAGGCGAAAGATTATCTTCAAGGGGCCTTCAAACCATGTTGGATGCTGACTGTTACCGAGAACCAAGGTGCCCTCTCGCCAGCCTGCCCCACACTCCTCTCATAGCAGCTTGCTCTTCTTTATTATTATTATTTCTTAGTGTCACAAGTAGGCTTACGTTAACACTACAATGAAGTTACTGTGAAAATCTCCTAGTCACCCACAGGCCAGCACCTGTTCAGGTACACTGAGGGTGAATTTAGCATGTCCAATTCACCTGACTGGGAGGAAACCCACGCAGACACGGGGTGAATGTGCAGAATCCACATAGATAGTGACTCATGCCGGGAATTGAACCTAGGTCCCTGGAGCTGTGAGGCAGCAGTGCTAACCACTGTGCCACCATCACAAACTGCACCGCAAACCTGAACCTTGTGGGAGAAGATTAAAAATCGTGCAAAGGTCACACGTCAGTTGGGGGTGCAGTTTGCAAACGACAAAACGGCTCGATTCACCAAACAAGTTCCCAAGGGGAATATCCAGCCCATTATCTCTCACCACTTTGACAAATCATATTCCACTCAAATGCCAGTAGATTCAACCCGAATGGATCGTTCTTTTAACACAGTTTCACATTTTATGATTGAAAGTTGTCAAGATCCAGGAGAAATGCTTGGCTTGAGTTATATTTAAATTGATGGAATACTTCAACCGAGGCAAAAGCTGAAGCTTGGACATGACGACCATCCTCGCTTTACACAAATGCTACATTTAGGAAAAAAAATGACAGTGGGATTGACAAAGTAAATGGGAGGAGAGACTTGCATCACAGGCAACGCTTTGTGTTTTCTGATCACGGAAACGGATTAAATAATATCTGACCTGAGTGTGTAATCTGAAGATTGTGAGGAATCGTCCAGACAGTTAGAAAATTGAGTCATCATAACATTAACATAAAACAAAAGCAATTGAGAGGTGAAAAACCTTTTTGCTTTTTTTGTTCCAGAGAGCTCTAGCTACCATCTGTGTAAAAAAGACATTCAACAGTGTCTCATTTTGATTCAGAATGTTTCCAGGTTGAGAAATAAAAACTTAGTGCCTCTTAAGATCAAATTCAGGTGTAAATTATTCAGTGACTAGCAGAACCCTGAGGAACATTGACATACAGAGGGATCTGAGCTTTCGGGTCCATGGATCCCTGTAATTGGCAGCACAGGTGGATAAGATGGTCAAGAGGGCATAAAGCATGCTTGCCTTCATCGACCAGGGCATCAAGTATAAAAGTTGGCAAGTTATGTATCAGACTTTAGTTAGGCAGCATTTGGAATATTGTGGGGGCAATTCTGGTCACCACACCACCAGAAGGGCATGGATGCTTTGGAGAGGGTGCAAAGAGGGTTTACTAGGATGTTGCCTGGTCTGAAGGGTTTTAGATATGAGGAGAGATTGAATAAACTCAGATTGTCTTCACTAGAGAGACAGAGGCTGAGGTAGTCTGAAGTTTACAAAATTATGAAAGGCATAGATAGGATAGATAGTCAGAGGGTTTTTCCCAAGGTGGAAGGGTCAATCACAAGAAGGCACAGGTTTAAGGTGATTAAGTTTAGTGGAGGCATGTGAGGTAAAGTTTTTCACACAGAGGGTGATGGTTGCCTAGAGGTGGTGGAAGTTAGCAACATTCAAGGTTTATCTTGCTAGACACATGAACAGAAGGCGAACAGAGGGATAGAAACCGCATATTGGTGCAGGCATGGTGGGCCGAAGAGCCTGTTCCTGTACTGTGTTGCTCTTTACATGAAGTAGAGGAAACTAACATGGCCCTTGATAGATTCATGCAGCCAAAGCCTAAGGATATTTCAACTAAAATCCCCAGTGAGTAAAAATATAAATACATTACCTTTATATGAATTTCTGTTTTAATGTCCAGTTGATACTGTATCCATGCACACATTCCGAAATAATTAATGATATAATTATTGTGTTCCATTAGTATGGAGAAATTCAATATAATTCAAGATAATTGCAGGAACTACAGTTTGGCGGGTCCTTAATACCTATTATCAACTGTATGTTTGTGACAATAATATTCAGCAGTTTTCTCATGGTACTTATTACTAAAGTTGTATTTATAGGAAACAGATTTTACTGTTGTCACTTTTAACGCTGTGTCCGAATGATTGCGGACTCAAGCTCTTGAGCACATAACGCATGTAAACGTTTTAGTGTCACACGGAGGGTATCATGCGCTGTCCCATGTGTTGCATTTTGGATGAGATCTGAAGCAAAGTCACCACTCTTGTGATATCCAGTGGACATAAAAACTCACACAGTAATTTTCAAAGAAGAGCAAGTTTTCCTGGTTTGTTGACAACAATCATCCTTTCGTTATGGCAGAGTATTTGGCCACTAATTTCAGTGCAGTTCGTGGGACCTTGCTGTGTGCGAATTTGCTGCCATGTTTCTCTGTATTACAACAGTGACTGCACATCAGAAGTAGTTAATTGTGGTTGTAGAAGGCTTTGGGACTTCCTGATATCATGAAGGCTGCTCTCTTTTTATCTGATTTTGAAGGAATCATAGAATCCTCACAGTGCAGAGGGAGGCCATTTGGCCCATCGAGCCTACACCGACAACAATCCCACTCAGACACCGTCCTATCCTCGTAACCTCACATATTTACCCTCCTGATCCCTCTGACACTAAGGGACAATTTAGCATGGTCAATCCACCTAAACCGCACATCTTGGACAGTAGGAGGAAACCGGAGCACCCAGAGGACACCCACGCAGACACAGGGAGAACGTGCAAACTCCACACAGTCAGTTGGGATTGAACCCGGGTTCTTGTCATTGTGAGAAGGCAGTGCTAACTACTGTGCCACCGTGCCAGTTGTGGATACACTTTTGTATAAAATTATATCTGAAAATATTGATGAGAAACAGTAGAATAGTCAGCAGCTGAACCCACTCAAAGCCAGAATTTTCCAGCCCTTCATGCCAATGGGTTCTTTTAGTCACACCAATATGAGCACAGATTTCAGTGGCTTGTCAGCCTTGCATGTCTGCTGCCCCTGTCATTCTGTTGGTTGTGAGTTTTTAGAAGACACTATCAAAGGCACTGTGATGAGTGACTGCAGTGCACACTATAGGTGATATGCACTGCTACACTGTGCACTAGTGCTAGTGGGGATGAATCTTTAGGTTGGTAAGCAGGATCCTGATCAAGCAAACTACCTTGTCTTGAACTGCACTCAATCAGGCAAATGGGAAGTTCTCCATCATGCTCCTGTTGCGCGCCTTGTGGATGGTAGACATGTTTTAGGGAGTTGGGAAGTGAGTTATCACAAAATGACCTGCTGTTGTGTCTACAGTATTTATATGGCTGGTCCAGTTAATTTTTTATTCAATGGTGACCCCCAAAATGGTCCAGAGATGTGCAGATTAGGTTGATTGGCCATGCTAAAATTGCCCCTTAGTGTCCTGAGATGAGTAGGTTTGAGGGATTAGTGGGTAAAATGTGTAGATATATGGGGGTAGGGCCTGGGTGGGATTGTGGTCGGTGCAGACTCGATGGGCCGAGGGGCCTCTTTCTGCACTGTAGGGTTCTATGATTCTATGTTGCTGGTCAGGGAGTCAGCAATGGTCACGATGCTGAATGTCAAGAAAAGATCTTTCGATTCTCTATTTTTGGAGATGGTCATTGCCTGGCACTTGTGTAGCTCAAATGTTATGTTGTACTTGTATGTCCAAGCCTGAATGTTGTCCAGGTCTTGCTGCATGTAGGCAGGCCTCAGTATTTGGGGACTGGCAAATGGTACTGAACACAGCAATCATTACCAATATCCCCATTACCAGCTGCTGAACTGAAGCCATTTTTAGCTTTCAAAAAGTCAGCTTAGCATTTATAACGGCCACAGACATCATAATAAAAGCCTCCAGATACATTGTCTGAAAGTGACAGAGCATAATGGTGCCCCATTTCCAATATGTAGCAGAATGCCTGTCATTTGAGGAGAGCAAATACATAGATTTTATTCAACTTTCTAAAGTAATGTGCTTTTTAAACAGCCAGAGCTGTCAGTCAATTTAAATACAGTAAGAAGTCTCACAACACTAGGTTAAAGTCCAACAGGTTTATTTGGTAGCAAATGCCACCAGCAAGACTGTTCCCTTCCTGTTGGCGAACACTTCAGTGGTCACGGGCATTTGGCCTCTGATCGTTGGGTAAGCCTTCTCCAAGGCGGCCTTCACGACACACGACAGCGCAGAGTCGCTGAGCAGAAACTGATAGCCAAGTTCTGCACACGTGAGGACAGCCTCAACCGGGATCATGGATTCATGTCAGACTATTTGTAACCCCCATGACTTGCCTGCACTTGCAACATCTCACTTATGTCCTGTCTGGAGACAATACACATCCCTTTAAGCTATGCTTAATGCTTTTTCCACTCACATTGTCTGCACCTTTAAGATTTGATTAGCTGTAAAGACTCACATTCCAATCAGTATTCTGTAAACTGACTATGTGCCTTTATATGTCTTGTTTGTGATCAGAACTCCCCACTCACCTGACGAAGGGGCAGAGCCCTGAAAGCTAGTGGCTTGTGCTACCAAATAAACCTGTTGGACGTTAACCTGGTGTTGTGAGACTTCTTACTGTGTCCAACGCCAGCACCTCCACATCAGTCAATTTAAATCACAGTGCAAGGCATGACAGCAGAGACTATATTTTTTAATGTGCCTCTCCAATGGCAAAGGTGCTATAATACATGTGAACAATTACATAAAGGCTCAGATCCCTGTGATAGATCACTGCTTTCAGAACACATCTACATTACAGTGTACCACCTTTAAATAGTGACATTTAAAGATGTTGAAACTGTTTATTCCTTCTTTCAGAGTACTCCCAACTCATCAGCAGGATTCCCACTGTGGTCACGAATGCCCCAGAGAGGTATTTTACTTAGGCTTTGAAAACCCAGACCACCAAATGAAGATAGTGTGCAAGAGGAAAGACAATTTTCCTGTGGCCCTTATAATGGGGACTCTGACTCTGAGTCTTCCTGACCAGGGACTTCCTGAAAAGGCCACACAAAAATGGTTTGGTGCTGGGAAGGCAGAGAAAAACTGATTGTCCAGCAGAACACAACTTAAGTTCAGTGTTTTGCAGCTTATTGCGCATCTCCATTAGGAGTTGGAAATCCAGCCATTTGTCTTAAGCTAATGGGCAGACAAGTTTGCTTGCGAACAGTTGTAACAACATGATTGGGTGGTATTTAATGCAATTTCTTCTATCTTTTCTTGCTCTCGTTTTCTGATTTTACTCTTGGATTGCCCATAGAAAGGCAGCAAAAGTTTGCCCAGAGTGCTTTCTAGCATTGTTACAAGTGAGACCTTTGTGTTGTTGCATTGTCCTTCTGTCTGTCTCTTCAAAACTCTTTTCTCATCTTGTTAACTCATCTCCATTGCTTTTCTCTCATCTGATTTTGGGATCCTTTGAAAAAAAAATTGGCTGGGAACTGTAAGTTTTGTTCTGCAGTGTGATCTCTTATATCCCAATAATTTAAAATCCATATTGGCTTTTCAGCAAACGTCATACCCGATTTTCTATTATCAAATTGTCAGTGCCTTTTGAAAATGAACAGAAGAGACGGTCATGCCTTTGACTTTGTCCTCAGTGGAAGTCTCATTGATAAGTAGTACCAACCGTTGTATGAATTCAGAATCTTCTAAATTCTGAAAATGGCAACAATCTTTGAAAATATAAGATGTTTTTGTGTAACTGTGATAAAGTAAACATATTAAATTGCATTTGTTGCATTGCATTTCATTCGGAAAATGTCATAGATGTGTGAAGTCGTGAATGGAAAAGAAATAAGTGATTCAGTTCACTTATAGACTTCAGTTGCCTTCTTCAAATAATGAGCAAACTACCAACGCATTAACGCTCTTATCCATTCGTGTTACTTCAATATTTTCATGAAGCTTTGACTTTGTAATGGCTTCAAATAACAACCCACAGAGGATGATCAATTCCTTATTTTTCCTTGTTGATCTTGTTTTTTTTCATTATATTTCTTTTATAACTTTTTAGTTATTTATAGCGATTACTGTTGATGCAACTGAGCCATCAGACACATGACCTATTCCCAGTTTCTCTCAAAGCTGTTTTGTAACCAGTCATCAGGTAATTTATAACGCTGTGCCTCAGGGATCAGTGCTGGACCCACTGTTATTTGTCATTTATATTAATGATTTGGGTGAGAATATAGGAGGCATAGTTCGGAAGTTTGCAGATGACACTAAGATTGGTGGCATAGTGGACAGTGAAGAAAGTTATGTCCAATTGCAATGGGATCTTGATCAATTGGGCCAGTGAGCTGACGAATGGCAAATAGAGTTTAATTTAGATAAGTGTGAAGTGATGCTTTTTGATAGATTGAACCAGGGCAGGACTTACTCAGTTAATGGTAGGGCATTAGGGAGAGTTACAGAACAAAGAGATCTAGGGGTACATGTTCATTGCTCCTTGAAAGTGGAGTCACAGGTGGACAGAATGGTGAAGAAGGCATTTGGCATGCTTGGTTTCATTGGTCAGAACATTGAATACAGGAGTTGGAATGTCTTGTTGAAGTTGTACAAGACACTGGTAAGGCCACACTTGGAATACTGTTTGCAATTCTGGTCACCCTATTATAGAAAAGATATTATTAAACTAGAAAGAGTGCAGAAAAGATTTACTAGGATGCTACTGGGACTTGATGGATTGAGTTGTAAGGAGAGGCTGGATAAATTGGGACTTTTTTCTTGGAAGCTTAGAAGGCTGAGGGGTGATCTTATAGAGGTCTATAAAATAATGAGGGGCACAGATCAGCTAGATAGTCAATATATTTTCCCAACGGTAGGAGAGTCTAAAATTAGAGAGTATAGGTTTTAAGGTGAGAGGGGAGAGATACAAAAGTGTCCAGAGGGGCAAATTTTTCACACAGAGTGGTGAGTGTCTGGAACAAGCTGCCAGTAGTAGAGGCGGGTACAATTTTGTCTTTTAAAAAACATTTAGATATGGGTATGATGGATATAGATGGATGTGGGCCAAATGCGGGCAATTGGGACTTGCTTAGGGGTTCTTAAAAAAAAAAGGGCAGCATGAACAAGTTGAGCTGAAGGGCTTGTTTCCATGCTGTGAAACTCTATAAGAATAGCCTGAATTACCTAATAGTCCAAATCTTCCAGTAGAGAAGCAATTTTCCTATTTTGAAAAGGTTTATCATGATATTCCACTTTGGTTGAAATCAAGAATGCATCACACCACAATTGTGACTGAATGGAGTTTGCACATTCCATCCATGTCTGTGTGGGTTTCCTCCAGGTGCCCCTGTTTCTTCCCACAGTCCAACAGCATGTGGGTTAGGTTGACTGACCATGTGAAACTGCCTTTTATTATCAGGGGATTAGTCGGGTAAATATGTGGGGTTACGGAGACAGGGCCTGGGTGGGATTGTTGTCAGTGCAGGCTTGATGGGCCTAATGGCCTCCCCCTGCACTGTAGAGAGTCTATGATTCCATGAGTTGTGAAATCACATCATGCTACTCTGTTATGAAGTGATGTTTATATGATTGAAAAGATCGAATTTTTTTTTTCTTGAAAGTTACAACGTGACAATCCATTGATTTTTGTGAACCGTCTTTATTTTCCTGGAAGAACTATATTGAAATCACATTGGGACGAATACTGTTAGCCTTACTGCAGTTCTGATTGTAATTAAAGTGAAGTTACACTTCATAACTTTATGATTAACAAGAGCTGAAGAGGTCATTGGACAAAGTGGTAATGTTATGTGACACAAAATCATTCATGTTATGTGATACACACCATTGTTTATCCTGGTCACAGGCTTAAAATCCTGGAACGCCCTTCCCAACAGCACTGAGTGTTGGTGTTTGGGCCACGACATAGACTGCAGCAGTTCAAGAAGGCAAGATAGAGATGGGAAATAAATGTTGGCATTGCTAGTGACTTCCATATCTCAAAAATCAATATTAATCAAGAATCATTATTTAGTGAAGGTTCATTTTGCTGGATAATTGTAATTAACTTCATAGAAACAATTAAACATTGTAATATATTCTCCTGCAGTTAATAGATTACAAACATAAACTGAGAATATTGAATTTTTGTGTATTGTCATTTGGAATCGGTCTGCAGAGTTAATTATGTTATATTTCCAAAAGAAGGGTAGTGTAGGCTGAATGGGACCAGGTGCCAGAATTGATTAGAATGTTGCTGTTTGCCCTGTAGGCATTGGTTTTAATTTGTGCCAATCTAATGAAATGGGAGCCTCTGAGTCCTTAGCAAAATTAGTTTAGGCAATTTCATCTGGGTTCTCAGTGATAAATCTCTTCATTTTTAATTTCTGGATTCTTAATTGATTTTATCACATTGGAATTTTTAGCATGCAGCGAAATGGCCACTCAGCTCAACAAGACCTTCCATCCTTTTTGATAGATTGGCCTCACCTCTTAGCCTGATCATCAGATTCCATCTATCGCCAGCACTGTGTTAGTGAACTTTTTGTGCCGGATTATACAGTTTTGTTCAGTGGCCTTCATGACATCTCACTGCACGGGCGTATTGCCCTTCAGACAAAACTGTTTCTGCCTGACTTTTGCCTTTGTAAATAACTCCCCAATTTTGGTGTTTGAAATCTTTGCCATAATGAACTGTTTGCCTAACTCACTTTTGTCAAGCTCAAAATGCTCATTCGGGCTCCTGTGAGAGAATAGTAATGTGTTTTGTGAAGTGGTCCTATGCGAAAAAGTTCAAAGTTTATTTATTGGTGCCACAACTAGGCTTTCATTGACACTGCCATGAAGTTATTGTGATAATCCCTTAGTTGCCACACTCTGGCACCAGTTCGGAAACATTGAGGGAGAATTTAGCATGGCCAATGCACCTAACCAGCACGTCTTTCACAAGCTTAGATGGTATACCTTTGAGTGGAATTCCATCTCTCAGTTTGCCTGACACTTGGCAAACTTTGTTTGCGGAGAATATTGAGTTTAAACATATAGAGGATATAATTTGAAATGGGATTCCGATTATATGTGTTTCAAGCCATAGCAGGAAAGCTGTTAGACCATCATATATTTTTTCTTACAATTTAAATATTAAACATGAACTCATGTTTAATAAATTTTGTTTCCCCGCAGGAATCTTTTGGACAGAGATACATTTTCTAAGTCAGACCCAAGTAAGTAACTGGAGATTTCCGTGTTCCAATTGTTTGCATGATTTGTATAAAATCTTGGCTTGTCTGGGCTGTTATTTGACACAAAGGCACAATAGCAATGATACTTTGCAAACCACAAACTAATTTATTCCATATTTTACTCTTTTGATGTGATAATTATTTTTGAGAAGATTTGTACTTTAACTTAGTGACATGCTTAGTATTTATCTAAACGGAAGGAAAAAACTGGATTGCTTATTCTATCTTTCTTCTTGTAATTTGATAACATGTTGCATGATAGGCCCATAATAAATGGTAAAAAAGTATGGCTGAAGGGATGACAAATATGCTTTAATGAAGAGCAGAGGTTAGAGGCAAAGGGTAGTCCTTCAGATAAGAAGAACGTAGAAAGTGATGTTCTACGGGACTAGTATGGGAGCATTGTTATTCACCGTTTCCATAAATGGTTTGGATTTGGAACCAATAATTAACAGGAAGGTACAGCCAAAACTGAGGGGGAATGGAAAAAGGGTTTTTTAAGATAGATAAATGTGGGATGCCGCACTTCAATAGAAAAAACAGAAACATCACCTACACCTTAAAAAGGTGAAAATGTAGAAGGGAAAACGAATCAAGGGATACAAGTAAACACTTCATTAAAAGCTGCCTTGCAAATCAGCAAAGCATTCATAAATGGTAACAAAGCACAGGAATTTATTTCCAGGACTATAAGTTATGAAGGGAAATTATTTTCAACTTGAATCGGGCCCTGGAAAGGGTGGACTTAGACCAGTGTGGATAGTTCTGATTTCTATACTGGAAAATGGTTGTGGAAGCATTGGAAAAAATATAGTGCTGGAATGGTAGCAGATTGAGAAATTACACCTACCAGGCTGGGGGTTTCTCTTTCGGAAAGAGTAGATAGACAGGTGATCTCATGGAGATCTTTGAGATAATGATTGGGCATGATAGTGTTGGTTTGGAAAGAATATTTCCATAGAATCCATAGGTACAAAGTAACTGCTAATAGACTGAATAGAGAAGTAAAGAGATTGGTTGAAATGAAGAAGTCGCCACCACAGGATATGTTGATGCAAATAGCTTAGATGTTTTCAAGAGAAAATTTGACAAAGACCCAAGAATTAACAGAATGGAAAGATGCACCAAAAGGCTGAGATACGGTAAATGGAACGGGAGGAAACTTATATGCAGCACAAACACCAATATAGGAAGGTTAGGCACAATGGCCTGTTATGTGCTCCATGTAATTTTTGCAACTTTGTTCTGTGCTTTTAGAAACTAAGTTGTATGTACATTAACCTTCACTATAATTTTTATTCTTTCATGAACATTTACCTTTTTGTTGATGTATTCTGTTCTGCATCTTCATCCTGTCTTTGGCTCTTTTTCAAATAAATTTTTGAAAAGATTGAATAGTACAAATTATTTTCAATGATATGTTTCCTGATTTGATTGAAAGTGAACCAACTAAAAGCTTATCAATGACTGGGCAGCATGTTGGCATGTATTACAGTCACTGCATTGCAGCAAATTTTCAGCAAATATTAATTTGAAATTAGATTTTCATTTTCATAGCTAAGTGACTTTGGAAATTAATACTCTTTATTCTGGATATTACTCATATTCAAAGGGGCTATTTGGAAATGTCTTAAAGCATTAATATTTTCAAAACAAATCGATGGATTATTTGAAAAATGTGAGGTATTGGTATTAATTCTTACCGGCTTACTGAGCTCCGTTGTATTAATATATTCATCCATTCAAAGTAATGTCATAAGTCCCAGTGCAGGAAACAGGCAGAGAAGAAGCAAATATGTAAGAGAATACATATCTGTAAATTAAGCTCTGTTGGTTTAAGACCTCCATACTCCCTAGCGTCATTCTCTAATAAACAACGTAAATACTGGCGACGAGGTTGACAAGCAACACTTGCTAGCCAACTGGGGAGATAAATTTACCAAGGAAAAGGCCAGGAACAGAAAAGGTAGAAATTTTTTACGTGTCCTCTGGACCTGACGGGCTACTTGCTGCAGAGTATAAAGTTGGGTGTGTTGAATGAGGGTGAAGCTCGGATTGTTGCCTTGTGTGAAGGAAAAATCAAGGTAGCTACTGGAATCATGTTGCAAAATGTGCATATGGGAAACCTCCATTAGTCGAAAAATGGCAGAAGTTTTTGGTTTCCTGGCAAGAATGTGGATCTATGGAACTTTATACCCAACGTTTTGATTATTTTGCATAGGCAAACAAAATAGCTCAAGGTATTAAGGTGCCCACTTTACTGAGTATGATCTGGGGAAAACAGTTTGATCTCTTCCATTGTTCAGTACAATCTGAGAAGCCAGGCACTAAAATGCATGAACAGATGTAGATACTTTGCAAGCACAATTTTTGCCAAAACCCTTGGTGATTGCAGAAGCTTTAGGTTCCACAAAAGAAGCCAAGAAGGGGAGCCAATTGTGCAATTTGCTTAAAAGACTTACACAATATTGTGAGTTTGGAGATGTGCTGAATTACGCTATTTGGGACAGGTTTATCTACGATCTGCATAGCGAAGCAATACAGAAAGGTTTTCTAATGGAGAATAATTTTATTCTGAAAAAGGCCATGAAAATAGCTGTTTCCATGGAACTGGCTGCAAAAGTAGCTCAGCCAATGAGATTGTGTGCTATAACATACAAAATAGTGAATGAATTGACACCCAAGAACCTCGAAATTCATACATATCACTAGAGTGCAAAGCCAGACATTCTCCAACTGGGTGTTGAGGTAAAGATATAGTATGTTGAAGCTGTGGAAAAAACAGACACATAGTGCATGCCTGCGAGAAGAAAAAGCTCTTAAGTAAAAATAAGAAACAAGAACAATCCAAGACAGCATTTAAAAGAGAAATATTCATGATGTACAAAAGGGTCGAGAAAAATGTAGCAACCCTCAGTCTGAGGAAGAATTATCACTGCATGTGCAAATCATTGCTGATGCTGCACACCGATACTGGGTCAATCCAGGTGTTAGCGATGGAAAGGTGGTAGGACTGGAGGGCCTGAATGACATTATTGTTACTAGAGAGGCAGTGCTTGACAGACTGGAGGGACTGATTGTGGACAAGTCCCCAGGACCGGATGGAATGCATCCGAGGGTTCTGAAAGAAATGGCGGAGGTGATAGTGGATGCCTTGGTGGTTATTTTCCAAACGTTGCTGGATTCCGGGGAAGTGCCGGAAGATTGGAAAACGGCTAATGTTACGCCGTTGTTTAAGAAGGGTGGCAAGCAAAAGGCAGGGAATTATAGGCCGGTTAGTTTAACGTCTGTTGTAGGTAAAATGTTAGAATCCGTCATCAAGGAGGAAATAGCGAGGCATCTTGAGGGGAATTGCTTGATAGAGCAGACGCAGCACGGTTTCGTTAAGGGGAAGTCGTATCTGACAAATTTATTGGAGTTCTACGAGGATGTGTCTAGGGCGGTGGATAAAGGAGAGCCGGTGGATGTGGTCTTTCTTGATTTTCAGAAGGCGTTTGACAAAGTACCTCACGAGGTTATTGCAGAAGGTAAGGGGGCATGGAGTTGGGGGTAGGGTGTTAGCGTGGATAGAGGATTGGTTGTCAAATAGGAGGCAGAGAGTGGGGGGTTAATGGGTGCTATTTGGATTGGCGGTTGGTGACTAGTGGAGTGCCGCAGGGGTCGGTGCTGGGGCCTCAGCTATTTACCATTTATATAGATGATCTGGAGGAGGGAACCGAGTGTATGGTGTTGAACTTTGCTGATGACACCAAGATTGGTGGAACGGCAAATTGCGCGGAGGGTGTGGAGAGTCTGCAGAAGGATCTAGATAGGCTGGGCGAATGGGCCAGGAACTGGCAAATGGAATTTAATGTTGGCAAGTGCGAGGTGGTCCACTTTGGTAGGAATAATGGTAGGAAGGACTATTACTTACGTGGCGAAAAACTGCAGCAGGCGACGGTGCAGAGGGACCTCAGGGCCCTTGTGCATGAGTCGCAAAAACCCAGCCTGCAGGTGCAGCAGGTGGTCAGGAAGGCAAATGGGATGCTGGCCTTCATAGCGAGGGGGATTGAATATAAAAGTAGGGAGGTCTTGTTGCAGCTGTATAGGGCATTGGTGAGGCCGCAGCTGGAGTACTGTGTGCAGTTTTGGTCGCCGCACTTACGCAAGGATATTTTGGCCTTGGAGGGAGTGCAGAGGAGGTTTACTAGGCTGATACCGGAGTTGAGGGGGTTGAGCTATGAGGAGAGGCTGAATAAACTAGGCTTGTACTCGTTAGAGTTGAGAAGAATGAGGGGAGATCTCATTGAGACATATAAAATGATGAATGGGATGGATAGGATAGAGGTGGAGAGACTCTTCCCGCTCAGAAAGGACAGTAGGACTAGGGGGCACAGCCTCAAGATAAAGGGGGAGTGGTTTAGAACAGAGTTGAGGAGGAACTTCTTCACTCAAAGGGTGGTGAATCTCTGGAATTCTCTGCCCATTGAAGTGGTGGAGGCTGCCTTGCTAAATATTTTTAAGACGCGGGTTGATGGGTTTTTGGTAAGCGAAGGGATTAAGGGTTATGGGGAGAATGTGGAACTGGGCCACGACAGATCAGCCATGATCTTATTGAATGGTGGGGCAGGCTCGAAGGGCTAGATGGCCTACTCCTGCTCCTATTTCTTATGTTCTTATAATCCAGTGTTAGATGAACAGCCAGTAAAGATGGTAGTTTGTCCTGGGGCAGCAGTGTCGCTGATGCCAGAGGCTGTTTACAAGGAGAAACTTAAACACATTCCCTTCAAGCTGTCAAAGATGGTGCTGAAGACATACATAGCGTGCAAAAATTGAAGAGAAAGTTGGAATATGTTCTCCCTGTGCTAAGGTAAGAAACTTGCCACCCTTAATACCGCTGCATCCATGGGAATAGCCTGAAGGGGCCTGGCAATGTGGATTTTGCTGGACCTTTTGAAGGGCATATGTACTTAGTAATGATTCAATACTCACATTAACTGGCCAGAAGTCACTGTGGTGAAATCTAATTCATCAAAGAAGACTGTTGAGAAGATAGGAGAAGTATTTAGTCATTATGGATTCCTTGATCAACTGGGAAGCAGCAATGGGCCTCAATTTGTCTCACAAGAATTCAAATCTTTATTACAGGAGAATGGTATTCAATATAGTGGGTGGGATTCTCTAGCCTCACTCACCCTGAAACTAGAGGATCCCACCTGAGGGTAACAGACTTTTGTATAGTACACCCCTCGCCAGCTCTGTTCCCCGTGCAGGTGGGATAGTAAAATTCGCCTCATTATGTCCGCACTGGATCATCCTGCTACTAATGGACCAGTGGAAAATTTCATCCAAACCATGAAGCATACCTTGAAAGCAACCAGGAACAAGGTTCACTGGTCAAATGTTTTTACTAATTCTTACTAGTGTATTGGAATACTGCATTTCCACGACCAAGACCTCGCTTGCAGAACTAATGATAAAAAGGCAATTGCAGTTGACATTTGATCTGTTGAAAGCTTTGAAAACTGAAGAGATTGTACAAAAGCAACAAGGAGAGATGGAATAGCAGGAAAGCAAAGCGTAAAGTTTCCACCAAGGACAAGGAGTTTTGCCTAGGAATTACTTCACAGGAGAGAAATGGGTTCCTGACACAATCCTTGCACAGACTGGACTTCTCTCTTGTACTGTCCAGACCAAAGATAACATTATCTGGAGGAGACATGTGGACGAACTATTGATGGGGAGAGCCAATGCATCAAAATCAGAATCTGCTGATAACACAACCATTACAAAATCCTTACCTGAACCTTCCTAGAACCCTGACACCCAACAGACAATGTTGAGGAAAGCAATACCTCATCTACTGATCAAATACAGAGACAGCCTCCAGTTCCTATGCCAATGCCAGTCAAACCAACCAGCGATGATGTTAGTTGAAAGATAAGAATCCCAGAGGTTACCCCCAGTGTTATGAAGAAGATGCCAGTGATTTGCGGACAACCTCCAGACAGCCTAACTTATTAATAGTGACTTACTTACTGATTATTGTTCATGTCAAACTTGTTTCAGAGGTCCAATTTAAGGGGAAGTGTTATGTATTTGGATTAATAATTATTGGCTTACTGAGTTTTGCTCTATTAATGTATTCATGTATTCACTGGAAGTAATGTCATCTGTCCATAGCGTGGGAAACAGGCAGAGAAGAAGCAGCCATGTAAGTGAACAGACCCCTGTAAATAAAACTCCATTGTTTTAAACCCTCCATGCTCCCTTGTGACATTCTCCAATATACATCAGTTATGAGTAACAGATTTTAAAAGCTAAATGAGGAATAGTTGATGTCACAGTTTTGAGATACCGGTCGCAATTTTATGGCCTCACTTGTCCCAAAACTATAAAATCCCACCGAAGGTCAACAAACCTTCCCTTTGTCCGCCCCTCACCCGCTCCAAATACCATGGAGAGCGGGTGGTAGAATTCCAGTGAACCTATCAATGTGGGAACATGAAGTACTCACGCTTTTGTAACTGTGGTAAATAAGGGAACAAGCAGAGAGATAGTAAAATGATCCATATTATCTGTTGCTGTGTCAAAAACATACTTATTGTCCCTTTTCCCCAAGCAATCCCAATTAGATTTATTTTATTAATATTTCATTTGTCAGAAAAGACTGGCCAGCTTAAAGTATCATTGCCTTGGTTACTTTCACTGCAGTCCTCAAAATGTCACCCATACTAATAAATAATTCTGTCATTTAATAAATTGGTTGCATTACATGATTATATTATTGCTGCTTGAGTTTTGACAGTAACATCACACTTGGTGGAAATGATTTAATATAAATGCAAATTCCGACTTGTTTGTTATTAAATACTCATATGTAAAAACGGGACTAGCGGCTTTGTGAGTGGAGATGTTTCCTGTCAAGAGGCAGCTAGACAGTAATGATCCCTTAATTGCAATGTTAATGTTAGAACAGCATTCTGGCAATTAGAGATAGGGAAATATCCATCTATATGTGCTCAGTGTGATAAAAGGAGGGACAAGAAAGATGCAGGTGAATGGCAAAAAGCGCTGACAGAAGCTGGCAATTCAAGTAAGGGTTGACAAATGGACGAAACTGATTATGTTAAATTGGTCAAATTTGCAGATGATACTAAAGTAGAAGGGGTATAAAATCATTGGAAGCAGCTCAGAAATCACTGTATGAGCTGCACGTAATATTTAATTGGGGGGACCAGTGTCAGATTAAATTTCACCTGGACAAATGATAAATGATTTCACATCAAAAATAAAAGCGGGTAATATACATTTCATTTCCAAAATAATGAGAAAAGTTGTTCAGGCAAAGTTTAATTTATCTGTTGAGAAAGAGGCTGAATTTTCCCAAGTTCAACATCCAACAGGTTCTCAAATGATTCCCGAGTTTTTACCTCCACTTACTCTATCTGCAAACCCACATTCAACAGAGCAACAACCAAGGAGTCCATTAATATTCTGAATTGTGTAACCAGGTCAGTAATAAATAACACAAGAACAGAGGACGCTGGAAAAACTCAGCGGGTCTGCCAGCATCTATCAGGAGAGAAACAACAGAGTTAACGCTTTGCGTCTGTAGAGAGAATGTACAAATTACAACAAAAAGTAGCAACTTTAAGAATAAAAGATTTGCACATCCTTCAAGTTGGTCTATTGTATTTGTTGCTCCTAATGCTGTCTCCTTAAAGAGGGGAGACCAACTTTAGTCTGGAAGACTACTTTGTGGAATGCCTTTGCTCAGTCCGCAAGCATGATCCCAATGTACCTGTTGCTATCCGTTTTAACTCAACACCTTGCCGTCATGCCCACATGTCTGTCCTTAAGCTGTCATGCCCACATGTCTGTCCTTGGCCTGCTGTAATGCTCCAGTGAAGTCCGGTGCAAGCCTGAAGAGCAGTATATCCTCTCCCAATCAGGCACGTCTCAGCCTTTGGGACTCAATGTTGAGTTCAGCAACTTTAAATGTTGACCTTTCTCCTCCATCTTAAACCCCCTTTTCATCTTTTTAAATACTCCATGCATGTATTATCCCGATGCAGAACATGCCCCACCTGCTGTCACACCAGGCCATTTGTTGTTTGTTCTTAAAGTTGCTACTTTTTATTGCAGATTCTACATTCTCCCTCTTTTCAGTTTGGATGAAAAGTCTATGGACTTGAAATATTAACTGTGTGTGTCTCTCCTGTCAGATGCTGCCTGACCTGCTGAGTTTCTCCAGCCTATTCAGTTCTAGTTTCAGATTCCATCATCTGCAATGTTTTGCTTATTTCAGTAATAAACAAGGTAGAGGAACTGATGACCAAACCATGTAGTGGTCTCATCAGATTATCCCTTGAGATATGCCCATCTCTGGCCACCAAGAGAACAGATACGTTTCAACATTGGAGACCACAAGATTGACCTCTGTTGTTGAACATGAGATAATGACGAAATACAGAGAGAGAGAGCTGGGCTTTTCAGCATTGTTAACATACATCTGATTGGTAGGCTTAGGTTTAAAGTAAAGAGAATGGAAAAAAAATTCTAAAATCACTTCCTGCTATATTGTGAACAGGAAGATCGAGTTTAGTAACTTAGTTGCAGTGTGGATGTTGTAATTAATAAATAAACTTTTATTTTATATACGGCAGATTTAAGACTAATATCAGTAAGTTCTGAAAAGGAAAAGTGATCAATGCATGGAATGGCCTTCCAGATAGTGTTGGTGAGGATGAAAACTCTGGAATTATTTAAGAGTCTGTTGGATGCTAAACTTGGGACAACTTAAATTCATGCTGGACCAATAAACTAAGCTTTGCCTGAATGGTCTGTAGTTGTGATTTTGCAGATTGCCGCCTAGCTGAGTTTGGCTGGAAACCTCTGGGTCTGCAAGGCCCAGTATTACACCCTCCTCCACTAGATCACTGGGAGAATTGACAGGGTTCCTTTGTGCTCTGCTTTGACATGCACATTCGTCCAGTCATTTTTTGGTCACCTATTTGCTATATTTCTCTTCAAAATGTCCATGGTCCTGCAAATAAAACTCTCATAATCCATGAACTCGTTTAGGTTTGTCGTGGTGGCACAATGGTTAGCACTGCTGCCTCACGGAGCCAGGAACCCGAGTTCCATTCCCGGCTTGGGACACTGTCTGTGCAGAGTTTGCATATTCTCCCTGTGTCTGTGTGGGTTTCCTCCAGCTGCTCCAGTTTTCTCCCACAATTCAAAGATGTGCAGGCTAGGTGGATTGGCTGTGCTAAATTGTCCCTTAGTGTCAGGGGGACTAGCTGAGGTAAATGTATGGGGATAAGACCTGGGAGGGATTGTGATTGGTGCAGACTCGATGGGCTGAATGGCCTCCTTCTGCACTGTCAGAATCTATGATCTATGATGTATCTCAGGGCTGATGAAAATATGGTGAATTCTACCCCTTACTGGGCACTCCCTCTGGTAGTCCTTTGTAGTTCTCTTTCATTAGGTTCCAGTCTGAATTCTTTGATACTTGCTTCTCCCTTTGAGGTGCTCACTCAACAATAAATCCTTTTCTTCTTTAATGTTCTCCTTGTTTACTGTACTTACAAAGCCCTTAGTTAGATTTCCTTATTGAGCTGTGTACTATCCTCCAGCCTATGCAACAAAGGACCAGTCATACTTGGCGATTTCAAACCTTTGCTAACCTTCCTAGCTCTCCTCCAAATTAACCTTCACTTATGTCCTTTATTTTGGGTCCAATTGGCATGTTCTGGCTGGTCCCTGGCTCTGGTTGTTTGAACTGTGAATTCAAGGGCTTATGTGCAGTTTTATTTTGCCTGAATTAACAAATGAACCTTCTGGCACTAGCTGGGCAGCTCGTTCATATGCTGCCATTCTGTGAACCATTTCTAACAATACACAAAGTTATAATGCAAATATCTTTTCAATGAAGTTTTTCTGTTTACTTATTTAGAAATAGATACAAGATATTTAGGAGGATTTTGATATACACGGCAATAATATCACATGAAACAACTGCAGATTGCATTTATGTAGCACCTTTAACATGTGAAAATGCCCCACGTTATTGGACAAAAGTTGTCACCAATTGGCAACCTGGCACTATGGCTAGCATTGCTGCCTCACAATGCCAGGGACTTGGGTTCGATTCCATCTTTGGGTGACTGCGTGGAGTTTAAACATTCTCCTTTGTGTCTGCGTGGGTTTTCTGAGTGCTCCAGTTTCCACCTAGAGTCCAAAGATGCGCAGGTTAAGGTGGATTGATCATGTTAAATTGCTCCTTTATGTTCAAGGATGTGTAGTTGAGGGGGGATTAGCCATGGTAAATGCGCAGGGTTATGGGGATAAGGCAAAGGGACGGGCCTGGGTAAGATGCTCCGTGCAGACTTGATGGGCCAAATAGTTTTTTTCTGCATTGGGGATTCTATAAGGCGACCTGAAGCTTGGATACAGAAATAGATTTTAAGAGTGGTCTTCAAGAAGAGAGTGCGGTTGTAGAGGCAGAGATCTTCAGGGGGAGAACTACAGAGCTTGGAGTCGAGGCAGCTGGGCTATCCACAAGGCAGATGTTGAAAGAATGGAAAGTGTTGCATTGTTGTCAAGTTGGCAGTGTAATTTTTGGGCTATATTTTGTTTTCTCATGCATTGGATAATAGTATATATTAGTTTAGTTGAAAAATATTGTAACTAAATGTTGCATTGTTGTAAGCAGAATTGAATGAGAAGAAAGAAAAAGACATTTGAAAAAAATACAATGGATGGAAGCCCTGGATAATTATTCATTTGTACCAATTTTAATATATCTGCATTCAAAGAGAAAGTAATGTAGGCAGGCAGGGAAAACTGTGACTTAATTAGTTATCTCCTAATGTCTCCTTTGTACCTTAATTCAAAAAAAAAACCTCAATCTCCCGGATGAATTACTGTCGTGAACTGGTAGACCACAGCTGCATTTTATGAAAGGGAATATTAATATTGTCACTAAGGGGACCGCCATTCAGAGTGGCCAGGAAGAACCATTGAGCTATTTAGTTTCCAGGATATTCAATAAACCCATTACTATTTCCCATGGTTGAGCAGAAGAAAATAATCTCTGGTGCTTACCAAGAGACTGTTGGACATGATCCACATTGAGCCTTATAATGTGACTGTTTCTGGAAAATTCCTTCAAACTGTCCTCCAGAGAACAGCCCTATCAGATGCTTGTTTGATGAAATATTTTGAGGCCATTGTGAGCTAGATGTTCATTGGAGTAGATTAGTTGAGATTTTATTGGGAGAAGCTTTAAAATGCTCCTTGTAGGAGGAAATAGGCAATGATGCTATTTATGTAGCCACACTTACATTGAAGCTCCCCTTTTATGAAGTGATGGATTGGTCCAGGGGAAATTATTTTTTTAAAGAAAAATGAATTTAAGGGAGTATTTATGAAGCCGGTTGTGGTACAGGCTCAATCTAAAGCCATACGCATCACTTCATCCTTTGTGTTGCAGGGAAGTATGAGGCCATTTAGTCCCTTGAGCCTGTTCCACCATTTAGTGGAATCATGGCTGACTAACTTCACATGCCCCTGACTCTTGTCCCATATCCCTTAATGTCTTTGGTTAACAAAAATCCATCAATCTCTCATTCTGGAAAGCTAACTCTGCGTCCCCTCGAAGGCCCATACAACCTTCCTAAGCTATGGTGCCTGGTACAGCTTACAGTGTTCCAGGTGTGATCTAACTCGGGCTTTATATAGTTAAATCATGACTTCTCATTTTCTCATCCTCTAGAAACAAATGCTCACACTCAATTTGTCTTTTAGTTTTGGTTTTGTGTCTGCTCATGATATTTTAATTATCATAGACTCCAAAGTCTCTTTGCAGCTCTGCTGTTTGTAGCTTTTCACTGTTAGAAAATACCCTGTTCTGTTCTTTTTAGGTCTAAATTGGCTGGTCTCACATGTACCTACATTGAAATCCATTTCCACAGTTTTGCCCATTCCCTTAACCTATCAACATTTCTTTGTGATGTTTTGCTTCTAACTACACTGCTGCTTACCTTTGTGTCATTGGAAAGTTTGGATGGGTGGCTTTCCATGCTATCATCTAAGCTGTTCCTCAACACAGATCATAGAATCATAGAAACCCTAAAGTGCAGAAAGATGCCATTTGGCCCATCGAGTCTACCCCGACCACAATTCCACCCAGGCCTTTCCCCCATTCCCTACATATTTACCCGCTAATCCCTCTAACCTACGCATCTCAGGACACTAAGGAGCAATTTTAGCATGGCCAATCAACCTAACCCGCACATCTTTGGACTGTGGGAGGAAACCGGAGCACCCAGAAGAAACCCACGCAGACACTTAGAGAATGTGCAAACTCCACACAGACAGTGATCCAAGCTGGGAATCGAACCCAGGTCCCTGGAGCTGTGAAGCCACAGAGCTAACCACTGTGCTACCATGCCACCCTTGTGGGATACCATCAGTCATATCTTGCTGATTGGAGTATCTGTCCCTTACCCCTATTCTCTGCTTCCTGCGACTCAGTCAATTTCCGAACCACATCAATAATTTGCCTTCAATTCCATGATCTTCAACTTTAGCTAATGGTTTGTTGTAAAGGATGCTATCAAATATGCCCTGAAGTGCATCTAAATAACATCCGTTGATAGTCTGCTCTACACTACTTTAATCATCAGGCACGACCTCCCCTTACAAATCCGGACTGCCTCTCCTCGATCAAGTAACAATTTTATGGTTCAGTCATTCTGTTCTTAATGATATATTCTAGGTATTTATCAGTGATAGGCTACTGGTGTGCAATTCCCTGGGCGTGATAGGTGCAAGTTTCCAATTTAAAGAAACTGTTCCAGAATCAAGAGAAGTTTGAAAGAATAAAAGTTGGGCATCTGTAATATAGTCAAAACCTTGGGAGGGAAACCATCTCGTCCTGGAGATTTGTCAATCTTTTGTCCTTGTCTGTTCTTTGAAACTGTTATTTTGCTTATAGTACAGATGCATCTTTCTGATGTGTTTACTGTTAGAATGTAATCGGTGGCAATTTTGTATTGGATGTAATGTGACCAATGGGAACAAGATGTAAGGGTCAGCTGACCCAGTAAATCATGGAACCAATTACAGAGAGATGTAATAGTCAGCTGACCAGCTGATTCACTATAAGGAACCATGTAGAATTGTGGGGAGTTTGGAGTGATGTTGTTTCTTCATTAAACCCTTTCTTTGATTTATAATTGGAGTAAGTTTTGTTGTATTTTCGTTAGCTGCATTTTGAAGAGTTCCTTCTGAAGAAACATTTACAAGCAGTATTGACCATTATTCAATATGAACTACCTTGGGATGTCTGACATTTTTACCCAGCCTTCCACTGTATATATTGATGTGCAATCTTTCAACAGCCCTTATTTTCAGTAACATAGCACTGTTATCAATTTTAAGAGGCCCATATTGTACCTGACCAACCTCTTTTCTTAATAACTGTAAATTTTTGTGTTGATTTTGAAATCTCTGACACGTTTCTTTTTATGCTCCCTTTATGTAACTCTGTTTTGCTTTTGTAAGTTACAAGTTGGTCGAGATCTGTAACATTTCTTTTTGCAGGAAAATATAGTTTGAAAGACCTATTTTTGAGGAAATCCTCACATGTGTTTCTTTAAGGCTATGATATTATTTCTCCTGATGTTATTTAGCCCTACACCTGCCATTTGTTATTTTACCTATGCTGTGTAAAAGCCTCTTGTACTTTGATTAATGTGTGCTACTCCTGCTTAAGGTAAGCAACTTATCAACCTACAGGTAGTGTGATGATTGCATGCATTGCTATCCACCTTTTTGACCAATGCATCTCCGATGCCTAAGGCCCCCCCCCCAACTCTTCTTTATTTTCATTTCAGTGGCTTCCACTGGTTTTTAAGCTACTTCTTCTTTACTGCATTACAGACATCTGTTCATTATTATAATGCCCTGGGTAGTTTTGCAGACTTTCATATCACTTCTGTTTAATTTTCTTACATTAATCCATCCAATATTGCCATTTTCTTGACTTATTTCAGCTCACCTCCTGTTCTTGGTGGCCTTATACCTGCTTGTACTGGTCCTTATCCTGGGTCTCCAGTGAGCCATCCAGTCCTAGAATCATTGAACCCCTACAGTGCGGAAGGAGACCATTCGGCCCATCGAGTGCATTGACTTTCTGACAGAACATCCTGCTCAGGCCCCATTCCTGTAAAGCTTACCCACTAAACCTCCAACCTAGTTTGTCAACTTATATGAGCTAACTGATTTTATTGTCTCTTTCAATTACCCCTTGATATTTATTTGCCTCAGTGAATGATTATACTCTGTTCTGAGGCCTTAACCTTTTCTTTAAGGTATTTGATCAGCAGTTCTCATACATTTCTTGGATTTGCCACATCTGGTTCTGTGCTGTGCAAATGCCTTACAGTAAGCAAAACCCAGGTGCTGCTCTGTTATGCCTACAAATGCATCTTTCTGATGTGTTTATAAGTTTGAGATATTTTTATCGGAATATAAACTCTTCTTTTCAGGTAGATAAACCCATGGTTTGAAACAATTTCAAACTTAGATTTTATCAAGGAGGCCTGATGAAATATCTTTCTCCTGCTTCCCTTACCATTATTTCATTTTTGTAATACCCTAGATAGCTTTGCAGACTTTCCTACCACATCTGTTTATTTTTCCCACATTAATCCAATATTGCCACTTTCTTGGTTTGTTTCACCACGCACTCTTTTATTGATGGCCTCGTACCTATTTGTACTGATCCTTATCCTTGGTCTTCAGGACCCATCTCTGCAGTCCAGTTCTAGAATTGTAGAACCCCTTTTGGTAAGCACATCCCCCTTTTTGTTTTCACTTGCTGTCTTTAGTCTTGTCTTTGAAGCGAATCCCTTCTAAACTCTCCATGCTTTTCCCTTAACGATTTTGTGCTGTCAGGTCTGCTGTCCTCAAGAACCTTGCTCCTGATGTTGCTCTGAGGAACTCTCCACGGATGTAATGTGGAGTCTTGATTGGCAAAGCCGGTAGCAGCACGGAGTCAGCTTGAGTTGGTCAGCCTTCAGGCAGATTGACAACGTCCGCAATGAGGCTACCATCCTGCTGACCACAGAAACCAGTAGGGAGATTGTGGGTGTACTCGGCATTTAGCTGGGAAACCCAGCAACCTGGAAATGTAGATTGGGTTGACTTAGACTGAGTGAATGAGAGATCTGAACAGTGACACTGCCAGATTCAATTGGATGCTGCCAATGTATAATGCTGTGACTCTGAGTAAATGTCATTCATTTTGAAAACTCCAACCACTAAAGAAGTGTCAGCTATTCTGCTTGAGAGAAGGCACAAATTAATGTAACAGTTCAACTTAATTTATGTTTTGGTTTATGAGGTTTACATCAGCCTTCTTTCATAATGTTGACACTTGTGCTGAAATGTAAATTTTCAAAAACTGCCCCTGGTACAAAGACTCTACAAGAGAATTAATAAAGAGGGGACAAATCAGCATTATTGCAAATACAGCATATGGTGCTTTACCATTGAGCTGAGCCTTGATCAAGATCTCCACTGAGTTCTGTGCCATTACCATTGGGCAAAATCTTACCAAAAAAATGGCAGGGTGTTGATTCTAGTGAGAAAACTGGCATGTTTCTCTCCAGAGAAACCAGATTCCACCACGCTCTGCCAAAATAAATCAGTGCAGTGTAATTCATAAGAACTAGGAGCAGGAGTAGGCCACCTGGCGCCTTGACTCTGCTCTGCCATGCAATAAGATCATGGCTGATCTTTTTGTGGACTCAGCTCCACTTGCCTGCCCGTTCACCATAACTCTTAATTCCTCTACTGTTCAAAAATTTATCTATGCTTGCCTTAAATTCATGCTGTCATAGTGCGGGAGTTAGTGTTACATCTTTAAAGGGTGACCTGATCAGAACTCCAATGAACCTCCCCCTCCCCCACCAAGGAGGCCTCAGGGGCTCCCCTCAACACCCCTGATTGGAACCAGAATTCACTTCTACTCCACCATGATCACTGGCTCCTTCTCTCCACACCCTGATTTCTGGCTTTCTCTGCAACCTCCTTGCCACAATCGTGGAACCCCTCTCTGTCCCCTGTGATCAATGGCCTTCTCTTTCACTCCCCCTCCATCCACCTGTGATCATCAATCCATTCCTCCACCCCCCAGACAAAGCCAACATTTCCCACCCCCACAAAGGCAATCACTGGCACGTAGGATCTGCTGCATGTTGGTCTCTTCCCAGCCCTCAAGGACGGGCACATTAATCCGCTTCCCCCATGAGGAAATCCCTGGGGCACACTACCGTGGCACAGATAGGCACTGCCTGGCCATATCCCTCCATGTCCGTCAGCCCCTAGGGGTTATATGTACGTTTGCACCCTGAGAAGATCCTCTCACAACAGCTTCATATTTATGTGAACCTGTTGTGAACTGCGCCAACAAGGCGTCATTGATGCAGTGTCAATATATGGCGGGGAGGACTGGAAATGGCAGGGGTTGAGTTAATAGTATTGAAATATATACCAGTGCATGCAAAACAGGTTCACATCCGTTACAGGCATGAATCTGTTGATGTCACTGATGAGGGGTGGAGAAGATCCATTGTCACACTCTTGTCAGTGAAAACTGTGACTTCTGGATCTTGACCCCCCACTGGCGACCTTGCAGACAGCAAACATGGGCTCAAAATTTCACCCAATGTCTCTGAAAAATGGTCTCTCTGCTCCTTGATAGTTGTTAGCAATCCACCTTCTATAGAGTCTGTGGTGTTTATCTTTTAAACAATTTTTTAATTGATGCATATTTATGTTATTTAAATGCATAATTGATGCCTTGAGGCTAAGATCATGTGTAGTATCGGCAGTCCTGCACTTGATAGAAGTCAATGAGGTTACACTGAGGCTTCAGTTGAAACAATTTTTTTAGAACGACGTCTGGGCCTTTTGGCTAAGATGCCAATGAGATCAAACACTGGAGGGGGTGCAATGCCTGCTCCAATCAGCTTGAATCATGTAGATCAAGCCCAAAACAGGAAGAGGCTTGCCTGTCTTGTCAGCTTGGATCTGTAATGTCTCACTGGTTGAAACTTTGAACTGGACTTTGATTGGATAGAACTAAAAAAAATGCATATTTTCAGTCATCTTGTATCTCATGGAATGAAGAAGGTCAATTGAAACCCTTTGAAAGTATCACATTTGTACAACTCAGATTGATGATGATTTTCTGCCCTCCCTAATCACAGCTTCTGACAGTGTAGAGTGCCTGGAAAATCCTCACTCAGAATTCAGAAGCTTTAGGCACCTTTTCTATTCTTGAGATACTTTATTCCATTATTAAAAGTGTTAACTCATCAGAAATGGACTGAATTTGGAAGAAAAACTTTTGTTTAAGAGTTTAATGAAGGATAGTGTAAGGAACCATCTGGCAGTACAGGATTTGATTGAAGTTTCCAGGGAACAGGTTGTACTTGATGTGTTTGTTTACCTGATTTGGTCAGTAAGGTTGAGGCAGTCTGCGTTTGTTTTAGAAACATGGGCTCAGGTTTCCATTCCTGGGTCAGCTGGGCCAAGGTGGAGGAATTTCCAGTTCTGCAAAAATGTCAGCTCGCGGTTTGGACTTTGATTTTGTGAGGGGCAGGTTGGATTGGGTGTTGAGTGTGGCTGGGTGGAAGACCTGCCCCATGTTCTGGTGTTTTATTTAAATTATTTTGTAAAGCAAACTTGAAAGAAAAACACTTGTCCAGTCCTCGCTGTTCTTGCCCCCAGCATTCTTGAATGCCCCATTCATGCCAACCTATGCAACATCGTCCTCCTCAAACATTCACCTGGGCTCCTCATACCCCATAGCCCCTTATCCCCATGGCCAACCCAAATGCCAATTCATGCTAACCCATGCCCCCCACCCTCCCCAAATACCCCTTACTTAGCCTCCCATACCAAATTATCTGGTATTCTTTGACAGTTTCTTTACAGCTTGACAGTTCTTTGACAAGCTTCACAGGTTTGACAGTTCTTTGAAAATTCTATGAAAGCTTTGACAGTTCCAATGAGTTTATGCACCTTTTACACACAATCATGTTTACTTTTAATAATCCGAAAGGTTGATGTGCCTCCCCCCAAAGCATTATTTACCTATCCCAATTGGTTCCCTGGCACCATATCCAAGGAGGTACTTTACCTCTGTGAAGGGGTACACTGGCTCCCCAAATAAATGTACCAAGTTCAAACATCCTTTTACTATGTCTAATCTGCACACCTCAGGTTTCACACTCCTGAGTCACCAAAAACCCATGTCAGTGGAGGTAGCTATCATAGAAACCCTACGGTACAGAAGGAGGTCATTTGGCCCATCGAGTCTGCACCGACCACAGTCCCATCCAGGCCCTACCCCCACATCCCTATATATTTTACCCACTAATTCCTCTAACCTAAGCATCTTGGAACAGTAAGGGGCAATTTTAACATGGCCAATCAGCCTAACTTCCACATGTTTGGATTGTGGGAGGAAACCGGAGCGCCCGGAGGAAACCCATGCAGACAAGAGGAGAATGTGTAAACTCCACACAGACAGTGACCCAAGCTGGGAATCGAACCCAGGTCCCTGGAGCTGTGAAGCAGCAGTGCTAACTACTGTGCCGTACTGTGGTACTGATGATTTATAGTGTTCACTGCCCCTATAAACTGCACATGTGTGAATCCTGGCCCAATTCCTCTGTGAAAATAAGAAATATTGGGAGGGATTCTCCGGCCACGCACGCCCCTAGGCAGAAAATTCCTTCCCGAGGTCAACGGACTTTTGAATGATCTACCTAATTTTCTGATTCGCCTGCTACGATTCCCTTGGTGGGTGAGACTGGAAAATTTTGGCCAGTGTGTTTGGGGGCTGGACTTCAAATTTGCAGCAATATCTGAGATATTTGTCATGATAGAGATTGTCTCCATCTTACTTTCTCTCCATTGTAGCAAAAAATCTGGGCCATGGTAAGAAAGGCTTGGGAGGGCAGAATAATTGCACCAGTGGATTTTTTCCTGACCTAATTAATGGCCCAGATTTTGCCGGCAAGGGGCATCCTGCTAGACCTATTTGTGCACATTTCTGTCTAACATTTTCTCATCCACAAAATTGTGGGAATTGAGAGCTGACTATAGCATGGCAAAAGGATATTTGGGATTGGTGAACAATGGGACAAGCAGGGTATTTCCTTCTCGGTGAGATTTCTGATTGAGAAATAGAGAGGGGAATGAAAGAGTCATGAATCAGAGTGGGTAAATTTAATGTCAAAATCAGAAAGAGAAATAAAGACAATTGAAGAAGATTGGGTGGAGAGATGAAAGGAAAATGTAAGAGTTTATTTTTATTTAAAGTTTATTTATTAGTGTCACAAATAGGCTTACATTATCACTGCAGTGAAGTCACTGTGAAAATCCCCTACTCGTCACACTGGGTACAGTGAAGGAAAATTTAGCATGGCCAATGCATCTGATCACTGCACCTTTCCGATTGTGGGATATATAGCACCCAGAGGGAACCCACGCAGACACAGGGCGAATGTGCAGACTCCACACAGACGGTAGTGACCTAAGCCGGGAATTGAACCCAGGTCCTTGACACCGTGAGGCAGCAGTGCTAACCACTGTCACTGTAAAGGTTGACGTTTTAAAATCGCCACCAATAATTCAGAACCTAAAGGAATGAGCATCCATGCTTTTAATTTTTCACTTTCTGGGCAAGGCAGCTTTATTGGCAGTCATTAATAATTATCAATCAGATTGATAAGGGTACTCAATTTGTTAATTACTAGACTTGTCTTTCTGTGAGGATTCTATGATCAATGATTCATGATCTAAATGGGCAAATGCAGCAACTCCAAGAAATCAGGGGAGCTTATGGGTGAGATGCTGTTTTCAAGATGTCAGTGGCAAAATCGTGCAAATCAGCCAGCAATATATATTGATTTGCAATTAAGAATGTATCCCCTCCTTCGCCACATCTTGCTGTCTGATTTGCACATAAGAAACAGAGCTCATTGTTTGCATGATATTCCACCATCTCCCCTCCAACCCTGCCCCAATAAAGTTCTTGTCCAATATGATACAATTTATCCTGAGTGGACAGCACCACCTTACATAATCAAAAAATGAATTCCATGGTATAAATAAAACTGCAGCATCAGTAATTCATTAAGTATTTTTGAGGGCCCCTTTAGGATGGTCTATCGCACAGCCCAAGGACACTATTATCAGTTATTGCGTTTAAAAACATGACTTTCCAATAGCAAATAAATCAGTTCCATTAGATGCCACATATTATATAGAAAGTATATTTGTAGTACCTTTTTAAATGTATCATTTACAATATTTGGACTAGTTCAATTTAGTCTGTCTTGGCAACTGGTTTGAAACAATTGTTTCCCTGCTCTCTAATCATACAGTTTGATATTATTGTTCATGCATTTAATCTGTACATATTTGACTGTTGCAATTGATTTAGCTTGATTACCAATTGTGCCAAAGCATTCTATTACTTTGTAATGTAAAAAAGATAATTTTAACCTTCAACGTTATGTATTTAAAGCTTACCTTAAGTCCTGCATCTCTTAACTTTGATTATTCTACCAATGCTAAAATCTATTTTATGTTGCCTTCATCTTGTTTAAACGTCAACTGCCACCCCCTCCCTCCCCCACCTCCGCCCCGGCCTCAATTTTCTGAATTCAGAGTATAGTCTAGGCCAACGATCCCTAATGTTAATGTGGCGGATGAAGTTGTTTGTTGGAGCGTGGATGCATGAAGGTGGGAGAGATGGGTGCCACTTCAATCTTGGGGTGCTTTCAGCATGCATGCAGTGATGGTGCTTTGATTCATTCCAGTGAGTGCTGAAAATCCTCTTTCACAAAGGAACGTGTGGAATGAGCAGAGCAGTCTCGATGGGCCGAGTGGTCTAATTCTGCTCCCGTGTCTTATGGTCTACGTCTTATGGTAAAGGGCCTCAAAGCCTTGCCGGTTTCGTCTGAAACTAGAGGATAGTCTGCATGCATTTGCACCCAAAAATCTGCAAATAGCTTTTGTTGGAGCTCCATCTTGAGCGTGTCACTAGTTGCAGTGTCAAGGAGGACCTTCTTGTGACTTGGGAATTACAGGAAAATTTGAGAAAGGGTATACCTCACCCAGCTCTTCGTATTTTAAAAGTTTATTTATTAGTGTCATGAGTAGCTTTATATTAACACTTCAGTGAAGTTATTGTGAAAATCCCCTAATTGGCACCTGTTTGGGTACACCAAAGAAGAATTTAGCACAACCAGCACATCTTTCGGACTGTGGGAGGAAACCAGAGCACCCGGAGGAAACCCATGCAGACACAGGAGAACATGCAAACTCCGCACAGTGATCCGAGCTGGGAATCGAACCTGGGTCTCTGGCACTGAGGCAGCAGTGCTAACCACTGTGTCACCGTGCTGTGTTGTCCATTAGGTTGGAAATAATCTAGTAACTTTGCTGTATCAGTTTAATGATATGATGCTTGCTGTTGCGTTCGATGCTGTCCTGCAAGTTTTTCAAGACTTTGTACAGGCTTGGAAATATTTCAGCATTGTTTTCTTCCAGACAACAAGCCCAAAATGCCAGCCTTTTCATACTGGTCTCAATTCTGTCCTGGATATTGGAATTTTTGCACTTGTCCCTTATTTAACTCATTTAGGAGAAAGAAAATATCTGATGTGTAACCTAGACATAAGAACATAAGAACTAGGAGCAGGAATGGGCCATCTGGCCCCTCGAGCCTGCTCTACCATTCAATAAAATCGTGGCTGATCTTTTTGTGGACTCAGCTCCACTTACCCGCCTGCTCACAATAGCTCTTAATTCCTTTACTGTTCAAGCATTTATCTATCCTTGCCTTAAAAAACATTCAATGAGGTAGCTTCGATTGCTTCACTGGGCAGGGAATTCCACAGATTCACAACCCTTTGTGTGAAGAAGTTCTTCCTCAACTCAGTCTTAAATCTGCTTTCCCTTATTTTGAGGTAATGCCCCGTAGTTCTATTTTCACCCACCAGTGGAAACAACGTCCCTGTTTCTATCTTATCTATTCCCTTCATAATCTTACGTGGTTCTACAAGATTCCCCTCATTCTTCTGAATTTCAATGAGTATAACTCCAGTCTACTCAGTCTCTCCTCATAAGCCAACCCTCTCAACTCCAGAATCAACCTAGTGAATCTCTTCTGCACCCCTCCAGTGACAGTATATCCTTTCTCAAGTAAGGAAACCAAAACTGTATACAGCACCCTAGGTGTGGCCTGACCAGTACCTTTATACAGCTATAACGTAATCTCGCTGTTTTAAAACTCCATTCCTCTAGCAGTGAACAACAAAATTCCATGTGCCTTCTTAATTATCTGCTGCACCTGCAAACCAACTTCTTGAGATTCCTGCATAAGAACACTCAGGTCCCTCTGCACAACAGCAAGCTACAATATTTTACCATTAAAATAATAGTCCATTTTACTGTTATTCCTACCAAAATGAATGGCCTTACATTTACCAACAGTGTACTCCATCTGCCAGACCTTTGCCCACTCAGACTATCTATATACTTTTGCAGACTTTCAGCATCCTCTGCACATTTTGCTCTTCCACCCACCTTAGTGTCATCTGCGAATTTTGACACAGCATACTTGGTCCCCAATTCCAAATCATCTATGTAAATTGCAAACAATTGCGATCCCAACACTGATCCGTGAGCCAACCAGAAAAACACGCATTTACCCCCACTCTTTTTACTTTCTGTTAGTTAACCAATCCTCTGTTCATGCTAATACATTACCCGTAAGCGCGAGGTGGTCCACTTTGGTAGGAATAATGGTAGGAAGGATTAATACTTACGTGGCGAAAAACTGCAGCAGGCGACTGTGCAGAGGGACCTCGGGGCCCTTGTGCATGAGTCGCAAAAACCCAGCCTGCAGGTGCAGCAGGTGGTCAGGAAGGCTAATGGGATGTTGGCCTTCATAGTGAGGGGGATTGAATATAAAAGTAGGGAGGTCTTGCTGCGGCTGTATAGGGCATTGGTGAGGCCGCAGCTGGAGTACTGTGTGCAGTTTTGGGCCCCGTACTTACGCAAGGATATTTTGGCCTTGGAGGGAGTGCAGAGGAGGTTTACTAGGCTGATGCCGGAGTTGAGGGGGTTGAACTATGAGGAGAGGCTGAATAAACTAGGCTTGTACTCGTTAGAGTTTAGAAGAATGAGCATAAGAACATAAGAAATAGGAGCAGGAGTAGGCCATCTAGCCCTTCGAGCCTGTCCCGCCATTCAATAAGATCATGGCTGATCTGTCGTGGCTCAGTTCCACATTCCCGCCCTTTCCCCATAACCCTTAATCCCCTCTCTTATCAAAAACCCATCAACCCGCATCTGAAAAATATTTAGCGAGGTAGCCTCCACCACTTCAACGGGCAGAGAATTCCAGAGATTCACCACCCTTTGAGTGAAGAAGTTCCTCCTCAACTCCGTTCTAAACCGCGCCCCCCCCCCCCTTATCTTGAGGCTGTGCCCCCTAGTCCTACTATCCTTTCTGAGCGGGAAGAGTCTCTCCACCTCTATCCTATCCATCCCATTCATCATCTTATACGTCTCAATGAGATCTCCGCTCATTCTTCTAAACTCCAACGAGTACAACCCAATTTATTCAGCCTCTCCTCATAGCTCAACCCCCTCAACTCCGGCATCAGCCTAGTAAACCTCCTCTGCACTCCCTCCAAGGCCAAAATATCCTTGCGTAAGTACAGCGCCCAAAACTGCACACAGTACTCCAGCTGCGGCCTCACCAATGCCCTATACAGCCGCAGCAAGACCTCCCTACTTTTATATTCAATCCCCCTCGCTATGAAGGCCAGCATCCCATTTGCCTTCCTGACCACCTGCTGCACCTGCAGGCTGGGTTTTTGCGACTCATGCACAAGGACCCCGAAGTCCCTCTGCACCGTCGCCTGCAGCAGTTTTTCGCCACGTAAGTAATAATCCTTCCTACCATTATTCCTACCAAAGTGGACCACCTCACACTTGCCAACATTAAATTCCATTTGCCATTTCCTGGCCCATTCACCCAGCCTATCTAGATCCTTCTGTAGACTCTCCACACCCGCCGCACAATTTGCCGTTCCACCAATCTTGGTGTCATCAGCAAATTTTGACACCCTACACTCGGTTCCCTCCTCCAGATCATCCATATAAATGGTAAATAGCTGAGGCCCCAGCACCGACCCCTGGGGCACTCCACTAGTCACCATAAGGTGACTATGAGGGGAGATCTCATTGAGACGTATAAGATGATGAATGGGATGGATAGGATAGAGGTGGAGAGACTCTTCCCGCTCAGAAAGGACAGTAGGACTAGGGGGCACAGCCTCGTTGAAGTGGTGGAGGCTACCTCGCTAAATATTTTTAAGACGCGGGTTGATGGGTTTTTGATAAGCGAGGGGATTAAGGGTTATGGGGAGAGGGCGGGAATGTGGAACTGAGCCACGACAGATCAGCCATGATCTTATTGAATGGCGGGACAGGCTCGAAGGGCTATAAGGCCTACTCCTGCTCCTATTTCTTATGTTCTTATGTAACACTGTGCACCTTTATCTTATGTAGCAGTCTTTGGTACGGCACCTTGCCAAATGCTTTCTGGAAATCCATAACAGCCAGCTGTATCATACAGTCACCCACGGCCACCTTTCTCATTCCCTCGCTCCCACTTATCGCCCATCTCGCTCTCTCCCTAAGCTGTGCCTTTGCTCACAAGGAGGGTTGGGAATAGAAGTGGCGAGCAGGGGTTGGGGGAGATGGCAAACAAGAGGGTTAGGGGAGAGGAGAGCGATCAGGTGAATGGCAAGTGGGGGAGTTGGAATGGGATGCTGAGCGGTTCAGGGGAAGGACATGATGATTGGGAGGGCTAGAGGAGGGAGAAGAAATGGCATGAATAGAAATGTCGGGGAGAGAACCAGCAGATTTGTTTTTAAAAAGACTATCTACACAAACAGCAATCAACTTCACACTAACCTGTTTAAGATATGCCCCTGTCTACATCAAAGGGGAGAAAGTTGAAATGGTTGATGGCTTCAAGTTTTTAGGTGTCCAAATCACTAACAACCTGTCCTGGTCCCCCCCATGCTGACACTATAGTTAAGAAAGCCCGCCAACGCCCCTACTTTATCATAAGACTAAGGAAATTTGGCAAGTCAGTTTTGTCTCTCACCAACTTTTACAGGTGCACTGTAGAAAGCATTCTTTCTGGTTATATCACAGCTTGGTGTGGCTCCTGCTCTTTCTAAGACCATGAGTAACTACAAAACATCGTGAATGTAGCCTAATCCATCGCGCAAACCAATCTTCCATCCATTGACTCTGTCTACACTTCCTGCTGCCTCAGCAAAGCAGCCAGCATAATTAAGGACCTCACATACTAGGGATATTCTCTCTTCCACCTTCTTCCATCAGGAAAAAGATACAAAAGTCTGAGGTCACGCACCAACCAACTCAAGAACAGCTGCTTCCCTGCTGCCATCAGACTTTTGAATGGACCTACCTCACGTTAAGTTGATCTTTCTCTGCACCCTAGCTATGACTGTAACACTACATTCTGCACTCTCTCCTTTCCTTCTCTGAATGGTATGTTTTGTCTGTATAGTGCACAACAAACAATACTTTTCACGGCATGTTAATACATGTGACAATAAATCAATTGAAGATAATCAGTTGAACTCATAACGGGGCTCATTTATATTTACTGGAAGTGACATACATTCACACAAAGGCTCATACTCTGCAAACAAAAGGAATATTAAGACTTGTGCCTTTTTAAAATTACCCGTGACCTTGGGGAGCCTGTTGTTCTCCATTGTTTTCTCAATAGCAACATCTCAGTCAATCAGAGTCAAATTGCCAACCAATCAGCACCCTTTTCTCTTGTAGTATAAATTGTTACGATTGTTTGAAATTTGGCATTCTTGCATTTGTCCTGATGGGTGCAAAATTAAAAGCATCAACCACATGTCTCTGTTTTCAGCAAAATACTAACATGCATTTACTTCTGGACTTGTAGTCCTTGTTGAGAATGTATTGATTTACTGATTTTTTTTTTTGTAGCTGTAGTTACGAAGGAAGCAAGATTTCCTGTACTCATTTATCTGCAGTGAGAACACTGTTTATTTACACTCCTGCGGCTGAACATTTCTAATTCTTGCAATGTGAGAGTGGGAAAGGGTGAGCTACAAATCGGGTCTGGTTTTCCCCACTAGATTCTGTAGCTGCTTGCCTGGGGTGTTGGGGAGGTAGAGCCAGGGGATGGCACTCCTGACCTGGTCAAATACATCAAGCGAAAGCAAGTGTACCTCATTTAGAACTTCTTGTAAGTATGCAGTCACTTCAAAGAAATGAGAAAACCAGCAACAGTTCAGAGAGAATGCATGTTTCATATTTATTCCAAGGGGTGTCTTGAGATTCTGCCCCAGTGATGCATGTTTAACCAGGGTCAGCTCCAGAGACACTTAGCACTCAGGATGCTGAGTCTTCAAATTTGTGACCTCCTGCATTATTTAAAGTTTTCTGTGTACAGTACTATGCGAAATGTGCCAATAATTTACATGTACTTGCGCTTAACACTGTATATAATTTCATTTTAAATTTACCCATACATTTGTGCAAATTACATTTTTTTTAAAGCTTTTATTATGAGCAATTCTGTGTTGATGCTTTGTGATCTATTGCACGTTTTGTGTAATTCTCATCCTCCATTTCTCAATATTCTAAGACATAACTGATACAGAGCCACAATTTTTATTACTGTAGTTCACAAATAAAGGTGGAAACCTCTGAGGAGTGTCAGTCACAGTTGGGTAGTCGGCGGGAGGTGTGGTCAAGAGGATATTTGGTAGAGGGGAAGAGTGTAGTCTGGCTTCAGGAGGGCAGTTGGGGTTGGGAGATGGGTTGGAGAATTGAGGGGTATTCGCAGGGTTAGTTGAGGCATTGGGAGGGTGGCCGGGGAAGTGGGAGGGTAGTTAATAGGGTTGGGAACAAGGAGATAGTCAGTCAGGACCAGGGATCTGGGGTGGTGATCGGGAAATTGTTTGAGGGGTTCAGTCGGGGATTGGGGGGGAGGTCAGTACTATCATTACCCAAGAGTTATAAGTGGCTTTAATTCTTCTAACTTTTCCTGGGTAAATATTCTTTTAAGAGAGTCTGAACCATCTGACATGTCTAATTTAAATTGGGAGCATCAGATGGTTCCCAGTGCCGGGGAAGTTGAAAATTTGAACTTCCTATTGTGTGAGAACTTCTGGAAGGGTCCTTCAGTTCACCTTCTTGGATACACGGCCATCCACTTACTAACCCCTTCCTGCTCTATCCCAGGAGATCAGCAGTTATGTGTGAAGTGTGCACATGATTAATTCTAATCAATTTCTTAAAATGAACAATCAAGTTAATCTGAACCTAGCATCCCTAATTTCACATCAGCTAACCCAGAAATCAAATAAATGTATGAAATAATTTGTCATGTCGTGTTCTTTTTATATCACGTGTATCAGCAGTAAAGGTAGTTTATGTCATGTTGTGGTGATTAATTGTAATTAATCTTCATATCTATGCATTGTTTTCCTGCAGTTTGTGTTTTGTATTTGCAAGGAATTGGGAACAAAGAGTGGAGAGAGGTATGTATTCCCTAATGCAACTTAAAACAAATGCTGCATTTTAAACAATAATGGAATAAAATAGGATGTCAAAGCCATCGCTAGCACCATTAAATAAAACTTAACAAGTTAAACCTTTTGGTGGAATTCCAAGAGGGCAGTTGCAGATAGAATAAGCATTAAAAGTAGCTGATTATTATTTAAAACCTGCCACGAGATAAGAACATACTGCAGAAGTGTTTGCTTCTCCCTCCACCCCCCCCAGTCTTTACTGGAGTGATGTATCACTGACGATAGACATATTTCCAGTTTTGGGGTCATTTGCAGTGTTTCTGGATGAGAAACGAACTCCGTTTTTTTTCCAGGTTTCTCATTATTTTCATTGTTCCAGTGTTAGGGCTCCCTGGTGGTCTCCATAGGCCTTGTCCAAAGAAGCCAACTCCTCTCCAACACTCAGTGGCTTCTCATCTCCCTTTGCTTATGATGAAGTCAGTGGGCAGTCAGGGAAGAGGCTGGAACAGTAGTCCTAGCATTCTTTGTGCTTTGAACAATCCCAGTTTTGTTTCTCTTTAGTTATAGGTACTAACTATGCCTCAGTAATACTCTCACCTCTCAGTCCAGAGTTATGAGGTTAAATCCCATTCCAGAGACTCAAGATCAAAAATCGAAGCTGACCCTCCTTTGCAGTTCTGAGGGAGGTCCATCTTTTGGATGAGATGTTAAGTTGTGGCCCTGTCAGCTAGATATAAAAAAAACTAGGGAACCTAGTCAGAGAAGAGGAGGACAGTTTTCCTCAGTGTCCTGGTCAAGATCTAGCCATCAATTGACACCTTAAACAGATGATCTGGAACCTTACTACACATTACAACACTGACCATGCTGTAAAGTGTTGAGATCATGAAAGGCACTATGAAGAATTCAAACTTTTCATTTTCTGTAATGGATGTCCAATTACTGGAAATAGCTGTTCTCTATTTACCTAAACAGAACTCCTTAACCTGGACTTTCTGCTTGGTTGTATGTTTTTCTTCCCATAGTTCACTTCAAATCACCAAAATCCAGTGCAAAAGACTGGAAATTTAAATGCAAATTATCTTCAGCACAGCTCCTGTTTCATTTTATTCATTTGCAGGCATTCAAGAAGAATCTAAAAGCTAAATTGTTTTTGGGTGCTAGGACTCTGATGTGAAAGTCTTTGAATGTAACAATAATATACCAAGAGACTGACTACTATACACCAATGTCACTTGTAAATGGTTTTGTATAATTTATTTCAAAGTAATTTTTTGCATTTTGAAATTGGGCTATTTGCAGGCTTAAATGCCTATTTTTTTGTGATTAATACTTTTTGCTGTATTAATGAAATGGCACCAATTTACTACACTTAAATATATCAAGGAATATTTATATTTCTAAAACAAATTTGTTTAAAAAAAATTAGTTTCTGAAATGCTGCCTGATTGCATTAGTCCATGGCAGATTTTGCTTCAGAGTGATGTGCAAATAATTTGAGCAGAAATTTGGGGAAATAAGCATCAAAATGGGTTTAATTTTGGGAGGACAAAGCTGGAACTCCATTCACTTTCTATTCATTTCTGTCACTATTGAGATAATACTTTGAAATCTCTGTTAAGCTCATGAGTCAGAGACTTAACCTGAAGTTAAATGTTCAATTTTCAATTAACCTCTGCACCTTTTGTAATTATGCATGAGTTTTTCATAATAAGTGTTTAACATGATATTTGCTAACGTCTATGAAACCAAATTGGATCGTGAGAATTGCTTGGCATGCAATATTTATCAGTATTACATAAGCCTATGCTTTACTTTTCTACTAACACTGCAGAGTGGAAAGTATGGCTTCAAATTTCTAATTTGGGCAGTTCAATTCAGTATATTTTTATTATTCACTGTCTTTATCTATAAATGTGGATTATACTTCTTGACAAATTTACCTTCCTGAAAATGTCAATAGATATACAAGATAAGAGGTGGTTTAAATTAAATATTTTTCTTTGTAACAGTATGGAAGAACAGAAGCTATCGATAATACATTGAACCCAGATTTTGTACGAAAATTCCTTCTAGATTACTTCTTTGAAGAACGCCAGAACCTCCGATTTGACCTGTATGTACCTATGCTTTAAAGATCCATCACTAGATCATTTTTTATTTTATTATTGCATCTACTCTTGTTAAAAATATAACTAATGCTGTTCACTATTTTAATTTACTTTAAATCAACTGCTTTGATTTTACAGAGTCTGAGCTGATAGGCTGTAGAGTCTTTTTATCTTGCATGCATCAGGACAAATGCAAGAATATCAAATTTCAAAGAGAACAACAATTTACACTGCCTGAGGAAAAGGGATTGATTGGTTGGCAGGGCGACACCAGTAAGCCTGATAGGTCCCTCTGCTGTTGCATTCCCTATGGAATTGTACCTTTTTCTTTTGCACTACCTTTCCTCATTCTTCCTTAAAATAAATTACTTCGCACTTCCCTGCAGTAAATTTCATTTGCTACACCTGCCCATTCCACCAGCCCACGTCCTTAATAAAATGAATCTCAAAGATGATAATCTCTAGATTATTATCGGAGCCATGAGCAAATTGGCACAGGACAAGTAAGATTAGAAAGATGAATGCATGGCTCAAAGACTGGTGTGGAAGATGTAGGTTCCGGTTCATAGGTTACTGGCACCAGGACAGAAGACGTTGGAGGCTGTGCCATTGGGATATTTACACCTAAACCTTGCTGGGTTGAATATACTAGCAAGCCACAAAAACTAGGGAAGCAAAAAGGGTTTTAAACTAAATAAGAAGGGCAAGGGATCAAGCTTGGTGAGGTGTAACAAACCAAGAGGTAGATTCAAGGCAGCAGACTATAATAATATGGGAAATTAGGTCATAGAATAGCAAGAAGAGAGAGATCAAACCCAAGAATACACCAACTGTCAAAACTAGATGTTACAAAAATAACAAAGTATATGAATTGATAGTGCACGTTGAAGTAAATAAATATGATCTCAAAGCCATTAGGGAGACATGGTGACATTGGGTCGTGAATGTTGAGGGCTATATGACATTCAAGAATAATAGGAAGCTAGGTAAAGGTGGAGAGGTGGCATTATTGATTAAGGATAGTGCTGGTGCAATGGTTAGAGATGATCTTGGTTCAGGAGATCAGGATGTAGAATTGGATTGGGTGGAGATGAGGAATAGTCAGGGAAAGCAGTCACAAATGAGACTGGTCTACAGGCTCCCTAACAGTAACTGCAATGTAGGGAAAAGTATACAAAAAGAAATATTGGAGGCATGTGAGAAAAGGGCACCAATATTCATAGATGATTTTAATCTACATACAAACTGAAAATATCAGACTGACAACAGTAACCTGAATGAGGAGTTCGTCGAAAGCTTCTGAGATAGTATCTTAGAGCAGCGCGCTCTGGAGTCAAATAGAGTGCAGGTTATGATCTCAGAATAAAGGCAGTCTACAAGGCAGCAACCACAACATAATTGAATTTTACATCCAGTTTGAAAGGGAGAAGAGTAAGACTAAGATGAGTATTTTGAACTTAAGTAATGGCAACTTTATGGTGAACTGGGATCCATTGCTCAATCAATAGAGAAGCCTCTGAAGAAAATATTTTAAAATATGTGAAATAAGTCTATTCCTACTGTTAATAAAAATTCTAAGGGGTGACCTACCATTGACGGTTAAGGAAAGTATCAAACTTGAGGAAAAAACATATTACTGTAGGATAGAGGTGGAAAGACTCTTCCCGCTCAAAAAAGACAGTAGGACTAGGGGGCACAGCCTCAAGATAAAGGGGGGGCGGTTCAGAACGGAGTTGAGGAGGAACTTCTTCACTCAAAGGGTGGTGAATCTCTGGAATTCTCTGCCCGTTGAAGTGGTGGAGGCTGCCTCGCTAAATATTTTTAAGAAGCGGGTTGATGGGTTTTTGATAAGAGAGGGGATTAAGGGTTATGGGGAGAGGGCGGGAAAGTGGAACTGAGCCACGACAGATCAGCCATGATCTTATTGAATGGCGGGGCAGGCTCGAAGGGCCAGATGGCCTACTCCTGCTCCTATTTCTTATGTTCTTATGTTCTTATAAGAAATAGGAGCAGGAGGAGGCCATCTAGCCCTTCGAGCCTGCCCCGCCATTCAATAAGATCATGGCTGATCTGAAGTGGATCAGTTCCACTTCCCTGCTCTCTCCCCATAACCCTTAATTCCCTTGTCTGTCAAAAACCTATCTACCCGTGACTTAAATATACTTAGCGAGGTAGCCTCCACCACTTCAACGGGCAGAGAATTCCAGAGATTCACCACCCTTTGAGTGAAGAAGTTCCTCCTCAACTCCGATCTAAACTGCCCCCCCTTAGCTTGAGGCTGTGCCCTCTAGTCCTGCTGTCCTTTCTGAGCGGGAAGAATCTCTCTACCTCTACCCTATCCGTCCCCTTCATTATCTTATACGTCTCTATAAGATCCCCCCTCATCCTTCTAAACTCCAACGAGTACAGACCCAGTCTATTTAGTCTCTCTTCATAGTCCAACCCCCGCATCTCCAGTATCGGCCTAGTGAACCTCCTCTGCACTCCTTCCAAGGCCAATATACCCTTGTGCAAATGCAGCGACCAAAACTGCACACAGTACTCCAGCTGCGGCCTCACCAGTGCCCTCTACAGTTGCAGCAAGTTGCACAAAGATGAGTGGTGGGTCACTTGTTTGGTTGGCATATAAAGGACAGCAGAGTGATTACCTGAGGAGGTTAGCTAGAAATATAAATGGATAGGAAGAGTTTCTGCAGGTATTTAAAAATAAAGAGAATAGGTAAAGTAGTTTTGGCTCTGCAGAGTGACAATATGGAATTAATAGCAAAAAATAAAGAAATGGCAGCTGAAATGAACAAGTATTTTGCTTTTGTCTTCACTGTGGAGGATACAAAAAGCATTCCAGTAATAGCTGTAAATCTGGAGGTGGAAGGCACTGAGGAACTTGGTGAAATCACTTGGCAAGCAGTATACTTGCAAACTGATGGCGCTGTGGGCTGCCAATTCTCAGGATCGTGATGGGCCCAAATCCCAGAGTTTTAAAAGAGCTGTCTAATGAGGTAGTAGATATGTTAATTTCCCAAAGTCTGTGAGGTTCTGGAAAGAGCAGAATGACACGACACACGACAGCGCAGAGTTGCTGAGCAGAGACTGGTAGCCAAGTTCCGCGCACACGAGGATGGCCTCAACCGGGATCTTGGGTTCATGTCACACTATCTGTAACCCCCATGACTTGCCTGGGCTTGTAAAATCTCACTTACTGTCCTCTCTGGAGACAATACACATCTCTTTAACCTAATGCTCTCTCCACTCACATTGTCTGCATCTTTAAGACTTGAAAAGCAGGTTAGCTGTAAGGACTCGCATTCTAATCAGTATTCTGTAAACTGTGTGTGCTGTTATATGCTCTGTCAGAGACCGGAACGCTCCATTTGCCTGACGAAGGGGCAAACCCCGAAAGCTTGTGGGTTTACTATCAAATAAACCTGTTGGACTTTAATCTGGTGTTGTGAGACTTCTTATAGTGTCTGGGAAATGCAGATATATGGGTCGCTGTGCACAAGACTTTTGGCCCTGACAGATCCCTGACAGACGTATAAGATGATGAATGGGATGGATAGGATAGAGGTGGAAAGACTCTTCCCGCTCAAAAAAGACAGTAGGACTAGGGGGCACAGCCTCAAGATAAAGGGGGGGCGGTTCAGAACGGAGTTGAGGAGGAACTTCTTCACTCAAAGGGTGGTGAATCTCTGGAATTCTCTGCCCGTTGAAGTGGTGGAGGCTGCCTCGCTAAATATTTTTAAGAAGCGGGTTGATGGGTTTTTGATAAGAGAGGGGATTAAGGGTTATGGGGAGAGGGCGGGAAAGTGGAACTGAGCCACGACAGATCAGCCATGATCTTATTGAATGGCGGGGCAGGCTCGAAGGGCCAGATGGCCTACTCCTGCTCCTATTTCTTATGTTCTTATGTTCTTATTCCTGGCTCAGAGGTCAACCTAATCGACAGGCTCAATCTCCAATGAGACTTGGAGTACGGTGAAAAAGATTGCAAGACCAGGTCTGTCTTTTCTCTGGAGGTGGGGGGGGTCTGTGCCTGATCCTGGAGGATGTGATCCAGGGTCAATCTTTGACCCTGGCATGGAAACATTTGTTCTCAAAGTGGGAATCCAGTAGCTGACACCTGACCCTGGATGGATTTGATGTGATTTATTATCGTCACATGTATTAACATACGGTGAAAAGTATTGTTTTTTTGCGTGTTCATAGAGAAGGAAATGAGAAAGTGCAGAATGTAGTGTTACAGTCATAGCTGGGGAATAGAGAAAGATCAATTTAATGCAAGGTAGGTCCATTCAAAAGCCTGATGGCAAGCGGAAAGAAGCTATTCTTGAGTCTGTTGATATGTCTCCTCATACTTTTATATCTTTTTCCTGATGAAAGAAGTATGTTTGGGGTGTGTGAGATCCTTAATTATGTCGGCTGCTTTTCCAACGCAGTGGGAAGTGTATATATGTCAATGAGTGGGAGACTGGTTTGAGTGATGGACTTGGCTTCATTCACGATCCTTAGTAATTTCTTGTGGTCTTGGGCAGAGCAGGAGCCATATCAAGCAGTGATACAACCAGAAAGAAGGCTTTCTATGGTGCATCTGTAAAAGTTGGCGAGAATTGTGGTGTCATGCCAAATTTCCTTAGTTTTCCGAGAAAGTAAAGGTGTTGGTGGACTTTCTTAACTATAGTGTCGGCATGGGGGGGGCACCAGGACAGGTTGTTGGTGATCTGGACAAGTAAAAGCTCTCAACACTTTCTATTTCATCCCTACTGATGTGGACAGGGGCATGTCCTTCGCACGCTTCCTGAAGTCAATGACAATCTCCTTCATTTTGTTGACATTGAGGGAGCGATTATTGTTGTTGCACCAGTTCTTCAAATTCCTGTTCTGTGTTTTGTCATTGTTTAAGATCTGACTCACTATGGTAGTATCATCAGCAAACTTGAAAATTGAGTTGGAGGGGAACTTGGCCACATAGGTTTATAAGGAGTATCATTAAGGGGCTGAGGACGCAGCCTTGTGGGGCACTGGTGTTAAGAATGATCATGGAGGAGGTGCTGTTGCCTATCCTTACTGATGGCCATCTGTGGGTTAGGAAGTTCAGGATCCAGCCATAGAGGGAACAGCTCTGCCCCAGGCCACGAAGTTTGGAGGTGAGTTTCATAGAAATTTGTTTTCTAAGAAACTCAGAATGAAAGGCCAGGAAGACACATTGCTGTTCTTCTCGGCTGCTAAAAAGTGCAGTAAAGGGATCACCTTCTTGCCAAAGTAAAGCCTTTTCACCTCACTACAACTGCAACAATGGGGAAACCTGATTGGCCACAGTTAAAGCAGGTTTATCCCAAGGGTTCCAAACTCATTAGCATATTTAAAATGCCAACTTGCCCCTGGTAATTCATTGACTAGTCGCCCTTTGCCCAACCTCAGTAAAACCCAGAAGATGTTGGTTTGGAGCCAATGGCCCAAACAGCTCGGAACCTTTTCCCATTTAACCCTCACCCGCACCGAATCCCAACTACTCGCCGTGTAAAACATTCCCTTTCTATTTTCTGTTCAGCATTTAGTGAAATATTTGTTGATTGGAACCATTTCCAGTACAATTTTATACACCAATTCATCTTTTTCTTGGGGAATTTTAAGTGTGTGCTTTGATTTTCAAAGCAAATACATTTCAGAGACCGCAGGATTTATTTTGCACTGCTAACATTTCTCTGAAAACTATTGGCGATATTTTTCTCTCAAGTTCTTCCACTTCCTATAGAAGAAAAGCAAGAAATACATCCACTTGATGGCCATGTGTTGTTTGTTTGTTTGCAAAAGAAACTTCCATAGTAAGTTTAGTTTCTAGAATAGTAACTAGTCTGTTGCCAGAGACTTGAGGAGTTCCACTCTGGATCAAAATGGCTGACCAGGAGTCTGTCCCGCCTCTTTAGCGATTGGTGTGCAGGAAGGATTTTGCAGGTTGACACACAACCTGTTGGCTGTATTATGAATGAACCTTCCTTGATCATCAAGTCCTGGTGTGGGACTTGAACTGAAGCTTCTGCCTCACAGCCTCGCGACCTCCCTGTGGCCATGTGTATCATAATTGTGAAGCATAATCACATTTAGACAAATCTGCAGATTCTTGCAAAAAATTGGTCCAAAAGCTTTATTTTTCATAGAATCATACAATTCCCACAGTGCAGCAGGAGGCCATTCGGCCCATTGAGCGTACACCAATAACAGTCCCACCTAGACTCTATCCACCGTAACACCACGTTTTTACCCTGCTAATCTCCCTGGCACTAAGGGACAATTTAGCATGGCCAGTCCACCTAATCTGCACATCTTTGGAGTGTGGGAGCCATCCAGAACGCTCGGAGGAAACCCATGCAGACACAGGGAAAACGTACAAACTCCACACAGCTCCATCAGATAGTTATGGTATAAATGAACAAATGTGTGGAATGTTGCAGTACATGGTATACTGAGAATGTTGTGGCAGACCTGTTCACAGGACATATTTTATTGAAATCTATTCCCCAACAGAAACCTTTTTTTGCTAACTGATTTCTCAGTATTACATTTAATTAATTAAAACTAATGTACTTTTACACCTGTCTGTCCACACTGATACAAGGTTGATGTGATAGATTGCATCGTACAAGGACAAGGCTGAAACAGAAAGATAGGAATAGCTGTAATATTTATGACCATCTTGTAAAATCACCCCAGATAAAAATTAACTTGTTTCACAATAGCAGTACAAATGATAAGTTCACTGAGGAATAATGTGTTGGTATTCAAATAGTTTTTGAGTGTGATACTAAAGTTTTGGCAAGCATCATAATCACTCAAAATCACTACTTTATTCTATTGTTTAAAAATAGAATGCGGTGGCGTATTAGACCGTTTAGGTTGTTTCCACACAATACATAACAAAATCTGAAGGAATGCGCTGCCATTGTCAATGAGAATTTGGCACCAAATATCCGTCCACTGTGGCGGGACTGGAGAATCCTGGCTGCGGGCGAGATCGGAGAATCTGGCCCTACATTTCACATTTTTAACAAGGTCTTTATGGTCTAGAAAACTGGACTTTGTGCTAGGCAGAGATGAAATTTGTAGATTTAATAAGAACATATCAGGAGCAGGAGTAGGCCACCCGGCCCCTCGAGCCTGCTCTGCCATTCAATAAGATCATGGCTGACTTAGTTGTGGACACAGCTCCATTTACCCACCCACTCACCGTAACCCTTAATTCCTTTACTGTTCAAAAATTTATCCATCTTTGCCTTAAAAACATTCAATGAGGTAGCCTCAACTGCTTCACTAGGCAAGGAATTCCAAAGATTCACAATCCTTTGGGTGAAGAAGCTCCTCCTCAACTCAGCCCTAAAGCTGCTCCCCCTTAGTTTGCTACTCGGCCCCCTAGTTCTGGTTTCACCTGCCGGTGGAAACAACTCCCCTCCATGCATCTATCTTGTCTATTCCCTTCATAATCTGTCAGCTACTGGATTTCTGACCCCCGTTTGAGCTTAACGGATGGGAGTCCGAAGCATGGAGGGAAAATCCTGCCCCAATATTTCTCAGAGCTCCTCCACCTTGAGTCACCCTTGCCTGCCTGAGCAGGGTGCATCTCTCTGGAGGGCTGTCAGCCGGATGTCACTGTAGGCCCTCTGATTGTATTTATAACTTCTGGAACCATCCTTAATTTGGCAGTGGATGTAGATCACCTTCCAGAGATGCCACTGGGGATAGGCACATCAGGGCTTGGGATCTGGAAAGAAATGGGTTTGATTCCTGAAAATATCCAATCAGAGTAAAGCTCAGTTTATCTGTCTGCAGATACTGCCCAGCCTGCTAAGATTGCCAGCATTTTCTGCTTTTATTTCAGATTTCCAGCATCCGTGGTATTTTGCTTTTGTATAAGTGTTTTGGTTTGATTGGAGGCTGAAGTAACTAAAAACTGTGTCAGAAATGTCCAAATACTTACCCCAGAAGAAGCAGCAGCTAAAGTTTGTTAAATAAGATATGAACAATCAATATAGTGAGTAAATGAAGCTTAATGGTGTACTTTTAAAGATCGCTACAAGTTTTCTCCTCTCGTGTTTACAAAATATCGAAGGTTCGCCCTTTAATGGGGATGCAAGTTGTGTTCAACACCGCCAGGCTGAGTGTTTTCTTATATTAGTTGTTATGTGTGTGTCTTTATTACTTACTGTAAACATTAAGTTTTAATGGATAATGTGATTCATGAATACTTCAGAGACTTTCTGCTGTTCCCGGTGGATGGCATGCTTCCAAAGCCAAGGTCACACTCTATAAAACAAATGTGGAAGTATGCCTTAAGTAAACAATGAATCATTTTCTAATCAAGCAACACTGGAGATTATGGGCAGAATTTCCTCTTTGTCTAAATGTGAACTTGGGCAGGAAAAGCGGAGTGTAGCCTGCTGGCGGCGCTGTTGGATTTTTCCGCCATATTTTTAGACAAAAAAGAAGTGTGAAAGGGGGCAGGTCCCCTCATGCCTCATGGGTGGAGCCCCGCCCTGCCAGCAAACCCAGCTCCTGACTGATCGGGGGGCCGTTTTTAAAGATTACCTCCGATGTAACAAAGATAAAAATGAAGAAGAGGAACCCCTTCCCCACCACAGAGCACCCACCTCTGCCCCACCCCCCCATCCTCCCCATCACCATGGAAACACACCCCCTCCCCCACTGTGAACGTGAACCCCATCTCTGAAAATGGGGGAGGGGTGGAAAATGGAAAATTGCCCTCCACCCCCCCCAAATCGATTACACCGTAAACTCCAAACTCCTTTGACATATCAGTCTGACAGACCATATAGCCCAATTTATAAACTACAAGTTTAATAAGGAATAAAATTAACCCAAGTCAGAAGGAAACAGTTAAATACTCAAGATTGCAATACCATGTGGAAAGCTTGTTGTCCTTGAATCATAGAATCCCCACAGTGCAGAAGGAGGCCATTTGGCCCATCGAGCCTGCACTGACCACAATCCCCCTCAGGCTCTATCCTGATGATCTCACTAATTCCCATGTCACTAAGGGACAGTTCAGCATGGCCACTCAACCTAACCTGCAATCTTTGAACTAAACTTTGAAAGAAACAAAAATTTAGAGTCACTTGGTAATTTTCTGTAATATCTGAAACCACTTTTACCATGTTTTTACAAGCAGTCTTCTGATTGACTCAGTCCATGTGTCAATACATTCATTAAAAAAAAAATCCCCAACTGTGAGTGAGCCGCAGCATTTATTTATATATTGGCAGTAACCATGTACAAAGCTCTCAGTTACCAGTAGCATCAGGCATTTTGGTTGAAAGGGTGGGTTAGCAATCCAAAATGATTTTGTTTTGTCTCCCTTTATTGAAGTGGTCATCTACTTCATAAACAACAACATCATACTGTCCAGGAATGTGCACAGCTACCTGTTAGTCCAGATAAGTTAACTGATGAAAGAGTGTGGCTTAAATATTGTAAACACTGCGGGTGGGATTTTCCAGCTTTGGGGCGAGCGCACCATGAAGTCTGGTCCCTTGGGTGAGACTTTCCAGCCCCCTGGTGGCATGTTTTCTGGCAGCAGAAGCAACTTACTATTGGCCACCAGTGGGATTTTCTGATCTTGCCAATGTCCACGGTGTTCTGCATAGGTCTGCATCGACTTCTGCCAGGCAACACGCGGTGGGGGGGGGGGGTGGTCACCATCGGCAGGACTGGATGATCTTGCTGGCAGGAATGGCAGGAAAATTCAGCCCCTTGTCTTTGGCAATCAGCTGCCCCTGCTCCAAACTCTGTTCCCCAGAAACTGTCTCGATCCCTCTCTCTGGCAACAGTCTAAGATTAAACAAGTCCGTTCACAACCTTGGTGTCACACTTGACCCTGAGATGAGCTTCCAACCTTATTACGACCACCTATTCCATCCCCTTGACAATGCTCGACTGCGCCCTGTCTCATCACATCTACTACTGAAACCCTCCTTCATTTGTTGCCTCTAAGCTTCACTACTCTAATGCACTTCTGGTGATCTCCCACATTCTACCCTGTGTAAATTTGAGGTTATCCAAAACTATGTTGCCTGTGCTTTTACTTGCACCAAGTCCCATTCACCTATCACCCCCAGGCTGACTGATCTACATTGGCTCCTGCTCAAACCAATATGTGATCTTAAAATTCTCCTCCATGTTTTCAAGTTGGTTCAATGCCTTGCTCCTCCCTACCCCTGTAAACTCCTCCAGCCTCACCACCCTCCGAGGTATCTCTGCATCTCTAATTCTGGCCTTTCAACCTCCCTGATCATAAATGCTCCTCTCTTCGTGGCAGCACCTTCAGTCGCTGAGGCCCTGGCACAATGGTTAGTACTGCTGGCTCACAGCACCAGAGACCCAGGTTCAGTTCCCAGCTTGGGTCACTGTCTGTGTGGAGTTTGCATGTTCTCCCTGTGCCTGCATGGGTTTCCTACAGGTACTCCAGTTTTCACCCACAGCCCAAAGATGCACAGGTTAGGTGAATTGGCCAAGCTAAATTTGTCCAGGTGCTGGAGTAAGGCGACTAGGGGATTTTCACAGTAACTTTAAAAGTTTATTTATTTGTCACAAGTAAGGCTTACATTAACACTGCAATTAAGTTACTGTGAAATTCCCTAATTGCCACAGTCTGGTGCCTCTTCAGGACTATGCATTTAACATGTGCATTTCAGAATGTGGGAGGAAACTGATGCAGACATGGAGAGAAGGTGCAAACTACACTCAGACAGTGACCCAAGCCGGGAATCAAACCCGGGTTCCCTGGTGCTGTGAAGCAGCAGTACTAACCACTGTGCTACACTGCTGCCCTAGTGTTAATGTAAGCCTACTTGTGATTAATAAATAAACTTTGCTTTTTTACCTTATTTTCCTCTTTTAAAACACTTCTTAAAACTTACCTCTTATCACCAAGCTATTGGTCATCTGAGCAAATATTTCCATGGGCAGGGGATGTCAAATTGTGTGTTAGAATGTTCCTGTGGAGTGCTTTGTGACACTTTATTATGTTAACATAAATATAAAAGTTGCTGCTGTAAGCAACAAGGTGTGAAAGCTTTCATCTACTAAAGCCTGTTTATATTAGATATTTTTCTGCAACGTAATGAAGAATGTATATAAAAAGTTGCATGATACATAAACCTACAGGCTGTTAATGGTGATGTAATGTGCACCCACAGCCATGTATTAATCGAATTAAATGATTGCAATAGATTCAGCAATAACCACCACCCCACCTTGGAAAACAACAAGCAGGAGCTCTGATCTGTCACATATGCTGGACATATACTTGGAATTTTATGTCAGGCAACTTTTGCTTTACTGCACCTAGTATTGCAGCAAAGCACAGTATCAATATGTTTTTACATTCAATATTATTGGCAACTGTCCAGAGAAAATAAAGATCATAAAGAATAGGCAGGATATTTGGAAAGAGGAGGGTGTGTCTCTTAGACCTAGTGTAAGGTTTTGAAGGTGAAACTAAACTGAAAGATGAGGGCTATTTGGCAGATATAACTTAGCTGAAATTTCAGAAGAAAAGCTTCGGGTTTTTAAAAAAAAGGTGGCATGGACAAGTTGGGCTGAAGGGCCTGTTTCCATGCTGTAAACCTCTATGACTCTATGGAACTGTTGAAGATAATTAAAGGTAATGAAGTACGTTGATTGAAACCTGGCTTGGTGATAGATAGTGGAGGGTGATGATAAGTGAGAAAATCTTTGAATTGTAGATTTCCTGTTGTTTGCACTATTTATAGACGATTTGGAAGCAGTACTTCTCATGTTATTTGTGTGAATGGCAAATGTTGTTATAAATTTACACAGAATGAGAAAAGGACAGCCAGTCCCTTAGCAAGTACAAGCTCGTGCAATGTTCTCTGCAACTGGCAATGCCAGAAGGAGCGAAAAACAGAGAAGCACATTTGTAACAATTTCTGAAAAAGAATTGTGGGAAAAAACTGGGCTTGTACTTGTTAGAGTTTAGAAGAATGAAGGGAGATCTCATTGAGACGTATAAGATGATGAGTGGGATGGATAGGATAGAGGTGGAGAGACTCTTCCCGCTCAAAAAAGACAGTCGGACTAGGGGACACAGCCTCAAGATAAAAGGGGGGCGGTTCAGAACAGAGTTGAGGAGGAACTTCTTCACTCAAAGGGTGGTGAATCTCTGGAATTCTCTGCCCGTTGAAGTGGTGGAGGCTGCCTCGCTAAATATTTTTAAGACGCGGGTTGATGGGTTTTTGATAAGAGAGGGGATTAAGGGTTATGGGGAGAAAGCGGGAAAGTGGAACTGAGCCACGACAGATCAGCCATGATCTTATTGAATGGCGGGGCAGGCTCGAAGGGCTAGATGGCCTACTCCTGCTCCTATTTCTTATGTTCTTATGTTAGTGGTGAGCCATTTCAAACCTTGGCTCCCAAGGGGCCTTTAATAGAATGCTACATGAAAAACTCCTACGCAAATGAAGGTAACTTGAGCATCAAGAGTTAGACATGTACAGCAATTAACTTTTTTTTAGTTTTAAAGTTTATTTATTAGTCACAAGTAGGCTTACATTAACACTGCAATAAAGTTACTGTGAAGATCCCCTAGTTGCCACACTCCACCATCTTTTCGGGTACTGTGAGGGAGAGTTTATCATGGCTAATACACCTAAGCACGTCTTTTGGACTGTGGGAGGAAATCAGAGCAACCGGTGGATACCCACGCAGACACGGGGAGAACATGCAGACTCCCCACAGTGTGTGACCGAAGCTGGGAATCAAACCTGGGTCCCTTGCGCTGTGAGGCTGCAATGCTAACCACTGTACTGCTGTGCCGTCCTTACTGACCACCGGGATCAAAGCAAAGATCATTGTAAAGAGAATGAGATAACAATGGTGGGGTGGGGGGTGGGGGGGGGGAGGGGGACATGATTGGGGTGCCTCGGTGCTCTCAGCTGGGATTCTCTGTTCTTTTCCTGCTATATGTATTGACCTGAAATTGGTGTCTCAGGTTGAGTGTTACAAATAACACTAAGTCAGAGAGAGTATGAATTCAAGGAAATTGGTTGAAATGTGTTGAAAATGCAAATGTAATGGGCACGTGCAGTGTACAGCAGATCGCAAGCGAGTGTTGGAAGTCGCATGAATTCCAAGGTTCAGCTAGAATTTCTCAATGGTTGTTAGTTAATTAGTTGCTCACCATGTCTAAATAAAGCAAAGAAGATGGCTAATGTTGCCCAAATAGTTGAAAATAGATGGCAAGGGTCATGCTGAAGCTTTTACTGTGTCCTTGTCAGAACAGGGCTGGAAAAGTGAATAAAGGTCTGATTGTTGCAACTTCAGAAGGTTATCCATCCAGATCTTTAAATCAAAGAGTGATGTTCATCCCCACCATGAAACAGAATAGCAATGAGAAACATTTTAGTAACCATGGGCTCCTTAACGTAAAGAAGAAATGTTTCAGAAGCATCTAAACTGTGAAAACTACTGACAGGATTAAAAGCTGCAACTATATCAGTACTTTTATGTAGATTAGGGCTGAAAGACAAGTTCGGAAAATATTTCTTTAAACATTGGATGAGTATTGGAATTTATTTCTAGGAAAGGTAGCTGATTGAAGTTATGACACTGGAAACAACAAGTGGGATGATGAGTGAATTTGCTATCTGCAAAGATGCTAAGAGTGGGAGGAGGTTGGGTGGAACATGAACACCAGCACGACCCTTTGGGCTGAATGGCTAGTTGTGTATTGTCAATATGATACAATGTAAATAGGTGTTTGAAGGGTTGGATGGGTGGCAGAATCCACCAAAACCAGGGTGAAAGCAAAGTCGTTCTTGATCCCAGGCAACTGCCGAAGGAGAAAGATATAAATGGGCTTCAGGACTTCCTTCATCCAAACATTGTCATCTTGTAATTTATTCCAGAGGGTAGCAAACCTGAAAGAAAGCAAATTTTGATTATTTATCTCTGCATATTGTAGTTATAGAAACATAATAAAAAAATAGAAGCAGGAGTAGGCCATTTAGTCCTTCGAGCCTGCTCCAATTTTCTTTTTTGATTATGGCTGATCATCTAATTCCACCTCCATCTCCCCCGCCCCCCCCACCGTATCCTTTGATCCCTTTAGCCCCAAGAGCTATACTTTAGCCCCATGAGCTTATCTCCTTTATCAGTTTTGAATATCTTATCCAAATCTATTATTGCCAATTATTTTCATAATTTTAATGAAACAACGACTTCATCTGTGTTTATATATCTCCAAAGGGAATGGCTCTCACTCTCTCTAAGACAAATTGAATTAAGTAATCCAAGTTTTAAGTCGTCCACCTGTTCAGTACATCTGCAGCCTCATTATCCATCACCAGATTTAGGACCTGTACTCAATAATGAGTGCCAATGAATCAAAGTTGAAAATAAGTGTGGTGGTCTTGTGTTTGAGCACATTGGTCAGGGTAGCATTTCCAAGAATCCCATTTCCTTATGTTTAGAGATTATTTATTAGTGTCACAGTAGGCTTACATTAAAACTGCAATGAAATTATTGTGAAAATCCTCTAGTTGCCACACTCTGGCGCCTGTTTGGGTACACAGTAACTGGGAAAATGAAATTATGTATAAATTAGCTTGCAACATAATATCTCTTTCTTGCTATAATTTTACTAACAGCGCTAATGCTGTCCTCCTCCAGATCCTTAATAAGATAATGAACAGTATAAGGCCTAGCTCAGAACTCTAGAGAACTCCACTGGCCCTCAGAGTCCAACCTGAAGTCAATTGAATTTTCCTAGCAATTCCAAGACATGCAAGTTTTAAGAATAAAGTGCTGACAGAATTTCATAAAAAGCTTTCTGGAAGTCTGAGCAGTAGAGTATACATTTTTCATCCATTGTTATAGTCACATGCTCAAAAAAACCTAAATCAATTTAGTAACATTTTGTGAAAAAATAGCAAACATTTAAATTGACACTCTGATCATGCAGACAGTGAAAGAGCTTTTTTAAACCATAATGGGAGAGTTTTCTGGGTGTTATTTTAAATATAAGGGGGGTGATTGGCGGGTGAGGTGAACCATTAAGATCACAAGAGAGCCAAGAAAGTGTGTTCACGCCCAATTTCTTGCCGTATGTGATATTACCGGCACTGGATATCTGGCGAGATCTTTTTGGGCATGAGCTGATTGTAATATTGAAATGCTAGTTAAAGTAGTATTTAAGTATTGCAAGTGAGCCTGGGATGGAATTGTCTGAGGTCACTTGCCTCTGTAGCCTTGCTGGTGGAGATTTCTCTGGTGAGGATCATCAATGGGGACCAGATGTGATGGCCTCGCCAGTAGGACCAGAGACCATTGAAGCCCCCTAGGAGGTTGGGGACAGGAGAGATCTTCCTTGGGCTGTGCAGGCTTGGCACCCTGGCAGTGCCAGCCTGACACCCTGGCACTGCTTAACAAGTACCCTGGTACATTTTGCCCAGAATCCAATTTTTTTTTAACATATTATTGTAATGTGTCCATTAAAATGCAGCATCGGAACCTATGAAATGTGAGCACATAATTTAGGTTGAGCAATGCCTAGGAAGTGCAGCATTGTTGGAGTGTCATCTTTCTGCTGAGGCATTAAAATGAGACCCCATCTACTCTCAGTGATGGATGTAAACAACTTCAAGACTCTGTTTGAAGAAGAGCAGGGGAGTTTTTTGATGATGTGGCCAATATTAATCCTTCAATAAACATCAAGATAACAGATGATCTGGGTTATTCATGTTATTGCTGTTTGTGGGAATTTGTGCGCAAATGGGCTGTTACGTTTGCCTGCATTCCAATGACAACTACAGTTCAAAAATTCTAATGCACCTGAATCCTTACACAGTGTTGGTCAATTTAATGTTCTCTTACCTTTTAAGATTAGAGCCCTATAATCAATCACTGCATTGAAAACACAACTCAAGTCATAAAAAAGTCTTGAACACTTAATTAACTACATAAAAAAATTATCACACACCATCTAAACACCATTTAAAATTACCTGTCCAACGATTGTCAACTCCAGATAGGGTTCCTCCAGAGTTCACTAATCCTCTGAAGAAGCGTGAACTAGGTTTCCTGCAAAAACCAGCCTGATACTATCAAAATTGCATAGGGTCTAGAATGCCCACACCCGCAATGGAGCTGGATCGATGGGAGTGTTGTGCGTGGGCTCACTAATCTCTTGCCGGCAAACATTGGAGATGGGAATTCCAGAATTGGGTCCTCTGCCCCCATTCTGACGTGGAAGGAGACATGAAAATCAAGCCTTGGATGTCAATTTTGCCGAACTTGATCTTTATTGTATGGATATCAGTTCATGTTTATTCTTACCTTGAATAATTGAGTTCTATGAACAAATTATACGAGAGATTCATTAGATGAAAGTAATACTTACTGTCTTCAAGAAGTTGGTGTGCCTTTTTTGTGCGGCATGGTAAAATATGGTGCAGTGTCAGTATTGAAAAATCAATAAAGAATGAGCACATTTGTTGTTCAGACCAGATTCATATGCAAAGGAATAGCATAGTTTATGAATCAACAAAGCAGGTGAAACCTAAGTTTAGAAACATTTCTTAATTTAGCTAATGTGCTGCCTTGGCCCAGGGCTTCTAAAAACCAGTACAAGTAGCTAAAAATATGGTTATCAACGCTGACCTTTCCTAACATAACAGAAAACCTCTGAATATAAAACATCTTGACTGTTCCCTCGTACAGAATTTAAAATGAAATTGCTTTTCTTTGTAAGGACACCGGCTTCTGGTGGAGTGTAAATGGGTGACAATTCATGATTGTGCATATTACACTTCTGCTGTCGACAAATTCATATCCCATTGATTCTAATTAAGGCTTATAGTTGTTGCATTAATTAGCTCTATCATTATGAATGTTAAGATAACTTGGGTCTATGATTAATATTTGTTTATATTTTGCATACAATCTATTTACTTGGATACATAATGGCTTGACCTCAAATTCAGTGTTTTCTTAAAATAATTAAAACGCCCTTTAGATGCACTCTGATGGATTACAATAATGTAATTTCCAGGCAGCACCAAATAATATTGATCATGGCTGATTCATCAACATCATTAGATTACTAAATTTTGCATGGAAATATGTAACTGAAGCCCCAATTATAATTCTGGCGAGTTCAGAGCAGACACGGAGTGACACAGGAAGATAACCCTCGATGTTCCTGGGTTTCATTTAATTTTTTGCTGTCTCCCACTGAAAATTGGCTTGAATTATGCCATCATTTGAGAGGCAGCAGCAGGCACTGGAGTGATGGGGTGTGTGAAGGGGTGGGGTGGTGGGGGGTCGTTGGAGAGAGAACCAAACACAGCTAGAGGCTGGAGGAATTGATGCTTGGAAAAATAACTCAGTCAGCGGTGGGATTCCTATTTGAGAGCTGTCAAATGCAGGAGAAGAAGGCCGGTTGGCATTCCCTATTAAGATTCAGATGTCAATCGTGACCCCTTGGCTAAAGTTAGGAGGGTAATCAGATCACGGTACTTTAGCTCAATGGGGAATTAATAAGTAACGGCATATGTGCCAATTGGTGAGAAAAGGAAACAAAAAAATGACAAGACAGCTCCAAAAACGGAAAGTGTTGGCAAAACTTCAGCAGGTCTGACAGCATCTGTGGAGTGAGGATAGAGCTAACATTTTGAGTCTGGATGACCCTTCGTCAGAGCTACAGCATCTGTGGAGGAAGGGCTCTGACAAAGGGTCATCCAGACTCAAAATGTTAACTCTATTCTCTCTCCACAGATGCTGTCAGAGAATAGGGCTCTGACGCAGGGTCGCTGTGATTTTCTAGCATTTTCTGTTTTTGTTTCTGATACCAGCGTCCGCAGTATTTTGCTCTTAACAGGACACGACTTGATTTCAGAATGAGAACATGAATTGTGAAACGCAGTTCTGAATTTTATGTTAAAGTGATCATAGTTAGTATTGTGACATTACATTGCTATGATCATAATATCGTAAGATTCAGTTCCAAGGAGAAAATCTGAAGCAGGTTTCAGCTATTCGTTCCATCATTAAAACTTACCTATTATGTCATGCATTATAGACTTGTGGTGTGGGATAGTAAATTCTCATTGTTGTTATTATTTTCAGGTATGACGTTGATTCAAAGAGCTCGAATTTATCTGAACATGTAAGTTTTCTTTTGTTCTTAGCCTTTCATGCTGTGTGGCCACAAGCCTTAAGATATACTGTTGAAAGATCAGACTTGAATTGCAACATTTTAATTTTATTTGCTAACAGCAAGAAGTATTAAGTGTTGCTTCCACCCAATAATTGGCCGTGTCATTAATATCTTTGTAGTATTGATATTGCCTTTTGAATTTGGTCTGTATAATTGCAGTTAAAACATACGTTGAATGAATTTTGCTGAGTTAGTTGCTGGGTCCTTGGAATAAAAGATGAACAAGGCCAAAATGGGATTGCTTTCACTCTTTTTTGCACAGAGCTTTTTAACGTGGGTTTTAAAAAAATTTATAAGGCTACTTACATCAGTCAACTTCTCGGGATAAAGATGTCCTTATCTGGAGGTCAGCACTGCTGCCTCACAACCCGAGGGACCCAGGTTCAATTCTGCCCTAGGGTGACTGTGTGGAGTTTGCACATCCTCCCCATGTCTGCATGGGTTTCCTTCGGGATCCTGCGGTTTCCTCCCACACTCTAAAGACATGCAGGTTAGGTGGATTGGCCAAGTTAAATTGACCCTTAGAGTCAGGGAGATAAGTAGGGTGAATGGGGTTATGGGGATAGGACATGGGTGGGACTTTTGTCATTGTAGACCCGATGGGCTGAATGGCTGCCTCCTACACTGTAGGGTTTCTGTGATTCTATTTTCAGCAGGTTTTTATAGCTCTTAATGCTGTTGAATAGTGTTTACTCAAATTTGATGTGACTATCATTGATTCATCCCCATTGCGGCATCACATCAAAATATTGTGTCAATCAGGTAATATAAAAATGTCGCCCCTTGTAGAAGAGGGGATGTAGAACTAGGGGATATAGTTTAAAAATAAGGAGTCTCTCATTTAAAATAGAGATTAAAAGTTTTTTTAGCTCAGAGGGTTGTGAGTCGTTGGAACTCTCTTTTTGCAAGAGCAGTGGAGACAGGGTTGAAGAAGATTTTTAAGGCAGAGGTGGATAGATACTTGACTGACAAGGGGATCGAAGGTTATCAGAGGTCAGTGAAGTATGGAGTTGAGACCACAATCAGATCAGCTATGATCTTTTTGAATAATGGGGCCAGCTTGAGGTGCCAGCATGGCTAATGTCTGGGTGACGGTGGCACAGTGATTAGCACTGCTGCCTCACAGTGCCAGGGACACGGGTTCGATTCCCACCTTGGATCACTGTCTGTGCAGAGTTTGCACATGTTCCCTGTGCCTTTGTGGGCTTCCTCCGGGTGCTCCGTTTTCCTCCCGTAGTCTGAAAGATGTGCTTACTAGGTGCATTGACCATGCTAAATTCTCCCTCAGTGTACCTGAACAGGTGCTGGAGTGTGGTGACTAGGGGATTTTCACAGTGTGAATGTAAATCTACTTGTGACACTGACGTACGTATACCATGGATACAACAAGAACTTGAGGGGTTAGGATATCACAGTGTATTACATTGGTGCAAAGTATTCTGGACAAACTCACAAACTGAAAGGAGTTTGGAGGGAAACAGTGGTAATGATAAGGGCTCATTGAAATAGTTTAAATGTGGAGTCTGTCCTTTTTCCCCGTCTACCTCATCTGATCCTTGGTGATATTATCTGCTGATTTTCAAATAAATTCGGTAAAACCCACTTCCCAGTCACCTCTAGACCAATTGTCCAACATACAATCTCGAATGAATTGCAAATTCTTCCAGTTAATGAGTTAAGACGACCAGAGCCATATGTATTTGACTCTTGTTACAGACTCCCTGTATCATTACAACACATGTTATCTCCTTACTCAGCCATTGCCTTAGGTTAAACTGAGATTGAACCTTGGTGTTCTATTTAATTCTGAGCAAAACATCTGATACTATGGATCAGATTTTCACTCCCAAGGTGAGAAGTTGGGAAATCTCTGACTCAGTAGCTGTAGATTGCAGGAAGATACCAATGGACTGGCCAATTGGGAATGGCAGTGACAAATGGAATTCAGTCTGCAAAAGTGGGAGGTGATGCACGTGGGGAGGGCTAACAAGTCAAGGGTTTACATTACAAATGGTAGCACCATGGAACGTACTGAAGATCAGAGACACTTGGAGTGCGTATCCACAGATCCTCAAGGTGACAGGGCAGGTAGGTCAGGTGGCTAAGCCGGCATTTGGGATACTTGCCTTTATTAGCTGAGGCATAGAATACAAGAGCTGGGAGGTCACTGCCTCAGGGAAAAATGTTCCAATTCACTCTGGGGAAATGGCCTACCCTGGTTGGAGGATGAGTTCTGACTAAACGCCCCTGATTGCAGATCAGAGGGGGGTTGCAGAAGCTTGCAAGTGTCAAGATGGGCTGTTTAATAGTCCTGCCATCAATTCTCTGGGAATTTGTCCCAGTTGTTTTGTGAGCTATTAGGTGCTCTATCCCTCACACTCTTTGGCTTGTCCATCTACTGTGGATGCCGCATCCACTCCAAATCATGCCGAGCTGTGTGAGTACAGCTACAACATTGGCATCCACCTGAGGTATGTCCTGTCCACGATCCAGGACAAATCCAATCTGGCCAACTGATGCCCCATTAGTCTACTGTCAATCATCAGTAGAGTAATGGAATGTGCGGTCAACAGCACTGTCAAGCGGCATTTGCGTAGCAATAACCTGCTCACTGGAGCTCAATTTGGCTTCTGTCAGGGTCACTCAGCTCCTGACCTCATCATAGCCTTGGCTAAAGCATGGAATAGAGCTGAACTCAAGTGGTGAAGAAAAATTGGTTTGATTGGCACTCCATCCATTAAATATTCACTTATTCCACCTCCAATGTACAGTAGCAGCAATCTGAGCTATATACAAGATACACTGCAGCAATTTGCCAAGGACTCTTCAACAGCAGCTTCCAAACCCATAATCTCTGCACCTCCCCCTCCATCCCAGAAGAATAACGATGGCAAACACATGAGAACGCCACCATCTGCACGTTCCCTTCCAAGTCAATCACCATCTTGACTTGGAAATCCACCTCCCTTCCTTCACTCTCTCCCTAACAACACTGTGTACGAGCCCACACCACAGGCACTGCAGTAGTTGAAGTAGCTGGCTTACTACAAACTTCTCGAGGGCAATTAGGAACGGACAATAAGTGCTGGCCTAGCTGCTGAAAGAATAAGAAATATCACACCACAGAAAACAGACATATCCATGAATTGGACTGGATGAAAAGCAGAGTGACACTGTTCAAAATATAAAGGGAATTAATCATGAAGAAATGTTGGAAACACTGGAGTTTGACTGCATGATAGCAAGATGATTAAGGCGGAATCTTGTGAAGTGATATAAAATAATTCATTGTACAGGTAAAACCCAGCACCTTACTTCAGATTAAACAAGGAAAATAGCAGCAGGCAACAACTCGTTTTGTTAAATGTGTATTTAAAACTGCTGTTTGCTGTAATTGCTTTACCCAAAGGGCAATGAACATTTAAGATAACTCACCGGGCATTGGGATCAAGACATAAACATTTAAATCATTATAAATGAATGATGTAATGGAAGAATTCGGACAACTAACTCCGAGAAGAGTGAGCAACACCATGAGAGATCTAATTTTAATCCATGGACATTTTAAACATTGTGCTTGTGATCAACTTATCTTCCCCATTGTTATTCTATCTTTTTCTGAAAGAAAGCTTTGTTTAATTTTCACTTCTAAGACATAAGAATCAGCTCAATTTGAATGGGCTAAATGGTATTTTCTTATTCATAATTTCTCTGGCCATTCACATCGGCAGGATTATCTGGTCATGCCAGTGGGTGCACGCCCTGCCGTAAGTTTCCAGGTAGTGGGGGGTGGCTTCAATGGAATTCCCTTCGACAGTGGCAGGACCAGAGGATCCTGCCACCAGCAAATGGTGCATCATCTCCAGAAGCACGCTGGGGCGAGCTCAGAGATCTTGCCCAGTGTACACTCCAGTGTGCTCAAAAATGCAAAATTATGCAGATGCTGGAATTTTGAAATATTAGAAAATGCTGGAAATGTCAGGTGTGACATTGAATCAAAAAGTTCAAATTTATCTGAACATGTAAGTTTTCTTTTGTTTTTAGCCTTTCATGCTTTGTAGCCACAAACCTTAAGGCATAATGTGGAAAGATTGTGAATAATCCCAGATTCAAGAGGCAATATCAATACTACACGCACATTAATGACATGGCCTATTATTGGGTGGAAGCAACACTTAATAATTCCTACTATTAGCAAATAAAATTAAAATATATTTCCTCTTGAATTTGGTCTGTATAATTGTAGTTAAAACATGCGTTGAATGAATTTTGCTGAGTTAGTTGCTGGGTCCTTGGAATACAAGATAACAAAGGCCAAAATAGGATTAGTTTCACTCTTTTTTTTTGCACAGAGCTTTTTAACATGGGTTTTAAAAAATCTACAAGGCAAATTGAGGATGTAATTTCATCAGCCAACTTCTCAGTACAAAGATGTCCCTATTTGGAAGTGGCACATTTGTTAGCATTGCTGTCTTACAGTCCCAGCGTCCTGGGTTCGATTCTGGCTTCAGGTGACTGTGTGGAGTTTGTACTCTCCTTGTGCCTGCGTGGACTTCCTCGGAGTGCTCCGGTTAACTTCCACACTCCAAAGATGTGCAGGTTAGGTGGATTGGCCAAGATAAACAGATCCTTAGTGTCAGGGGGATTAGTAGGGTAAATATATGGGGTTACCAGGATAGGGCCTGGGGTGGGATTGTAGTCAGTGTAGGCTCAATGGGCTGAATGGTCTCCTTCTGCACTATAGGGATTCTATGGTACTCAGTAGCACAGGTAATACATGCTGAGGGAAAGAAATAATGCTTCCTTCAACTCTTTTTCTTTCCCCATAAATGCTAACTAAGCTGCTGAGTATTTCCTGCATTTTCTGATTTTATTTAAAATAAAGTTGATCAAAACCTTTATTTCTGAATGAAAGAAAGGAACGACAATGATGAGGGTAAGCTGAGCACAATGTTGAAAGTGACCATTTATTTTAATAAATGCTCTTGTGGTGCTGCCATTTTCCTCCAACTTGGAGTTGTACATTAGAATGATAGTAATTGGAGGAAGGATGAATTTGAAAATATGTGGGAGGATATGAGAGAGAGACACTTGATGTGAGTGGCTTGGAGCCTGAGAACCCTTGAAATGGAATGTGCGTAAAAAGTCAATTGTGTTGATATTTCCAAAAACATTCTAAGTCCAGGACAGGTGGGAAAATGGGTGATTTTCTCACCTGTTTTTTGGGCAAGTTCAAATCATGAATTTTATGCACTTAAAAAATGAACCATTCCTCGCCTTTAGGGGAAATGGTGGTGAGGTTAAATCGCCAGTCAGTCTGGTGTAGCAGCAGAGGGAGCTATCGTGCATATGCAGACATCTTTGGCTGCACATGCGCAATTGCAACAGTAGAGGCCTGACAGGTCTGCGAGAGAAACCAATCTGGCCTCTGCTGTTGCAGACGGCTTTGATCCAATCCTCCCTCCTCCAACTAACGCAGTGGCCCGTGGCTGATCATGAGCTCCAAACTGCCCAGAAATGTTTCCCACACCCCCGACCCCCACTGATTGTTCTCCCCACTGATCAGTGTTGGGAGCAATGATCTGGAAAAATTCAAGAGGCTTTTGCAGGATCATGCTGGGAAAGTGCTGATGTCACAGCACTGGGGGTGGTGCCTCTGACGTGAGCATTTAGGAAGTTATCTGAGCTTGGTGACAGGCTGCTCCAGTGAAGACCTAAAGACCTAGGGCATTGTAAATTTGTTTATGGGGCAGGTTGGAACTGTGGGTGCTCAGGAACATAAGGACCTGAGGTACACAAAAGGGAAATGGCTACAGATGGCTTAGGCAGGCTTTAAGTGGCATTTCCTTCCCAGTTGTAAATCAGACATGATTTTTGTGAACTTGAGAAGAATGTTCCAGTTTCAGTGTATTTGTCAGATATTTTGAAAATAAAAAGGAGAAACCTGCATTTATATATTTTTTTTTCATACATTAGTACCTTGAAATAGCATTAAGACTTTCAGAGTAGGCAGCACAGATCCTGTGGGGACAGAGACCAAATCTTCTCCAAGTTTTCCCTTGTGACTAAGCTTTGGGACTTTGGGCAAGAAGGCCAGGAGGCCTCACAGAATTCCCCTTCCATTAAACTAAATAGATAGAAAAGAAAAATTTTGCTTTGCTCCCCTGGTGAATGGAGCTCAATGTTGAAAGCGCAAAACCAGAAAACAAACCTTAAGCAGCTAGATATCAATTCAAAACATTTGATATTGCTCAAATTTGGGTACAGAAGGGCCAGAAGTTGACATTAAGGGTATAAGGGGTAATTGTGGGTGATGGGGGCATGAGTTGGCATGGGTACTTGGAGGTGGCTAAAAGGTATGATGAGGGATGGTTGCCTAAAATGTAACCAGACAATTGGGGTGAAGTCCAAGAGAAATGAGGTGGGCCTTTTAACTAGCCCACCTTGACATTCAGCTGCCCCCAGTCTGCTTCCAGGAGCATTGGGCCTGACTCTATCCCACCTCTTGAGTTAGGATGATGAGTGAAAATCTGGCCCTGTATCTTTGAGTCTCAGGATAGCTGGTTAGGATACTCACTGCTGATTAAGTACAGCCAGCAAGTACTTTTTGAAGTGTAGACTTCAAAATCATAGCAGGTGGAACAGGACCATGCAAAGGTCCGTTGACCTCAAACGGGATTTCCTAGCCTTGGGATGAGTGGGGTTGGAAAATGCCACCTTTTTTTAAAATAAGTTAATTTTGTACCTGTATTTGAAAACCACAGAAACTGAGCATTCTCAGCAGCTAAAGCCCAGATGAAATCTCAGACTCTGGGGCTACAGCAGATGGTCTGATCTGACGGGCACCAGTTCTTGCAGGCATTTCTAACATTGATATTCATTCAATCATTTTATCTTTTGGCATCTCCCAATTTACTTGGTAACAATGCTGGTTAATCACCCTTCTCCACCCCCTCTTGTCAAGCACTCATTCCTCTTCCAATCCTGCTGTGTTGAAACCTCTCGCCGCTGTATCTTTCCATCTGGTTGTGAGCCTTTCTTTTTCTCTTTTCTGACAATCTTCATCACTCGTCTCACTACATTCGCACTTCAGTCTACTTTTTTGATGTTCCTGTATCTTCATCGACCCCCTCCCTCACATCCGTCGATGTGCTTCCTGCTCTCAGTGCCCTTTTCAGAATCTACATCTCATTAGTAGCATCCAGTTGTTGTTTTCTTCTTGATGTTGCCCAGGTTTCTCAACCAAATCACAAGTCCAGTCTCAACTATCTGTATATTCTTCCTATCAGTCACAGCAATATTTTCCTTTTGTTGCACTTTGACAAATTATTCCATGAGAAGAAATTTGTTGCTTGGCATCAAATTTTCAATCCTGAATCGGGACTCCGCAGATTAGACTCGGGAGAAACTGCCCTGAATCTTCAGATTTTTGTTCTGGGGCAGGGTGTGGGGAAAAGGTGGTTGCTAAATTGGAGTAAGGTTCCTCCTGGGCTTCCAGGTGCCAAAACAGGCTGTATAAAAGGCCCAACTTGGTGCTGTGGGACTTTGTCCCCGTTACATTAAAGCAATCCACAACAAAACTCAGCCCACTATCCCTAAAGTCTCACATTCCCCATCTGTGCCAACTCTTATCACTTAAACGTTCCACCCAATGTTCATGGCACCCACCATGCCAAACATTAAACCCTATGTAGCTCCTGTTGCCAACTTAGTGAGATGTCATGCTAACCCATGTGTCCACAAGCATCTTTTGCCCTTACTCTCTCCATTCCAACTGACTCAGTATCCACTATGAGCAGAACTCAGAAACCATGGTAAGATGAAATAAAGTTCTAAGTGTCTCTTGCAGATTTCACTTTTTAACAAAGCACTCTCATTGATAACATTTAAATCCCTTTAAGTATGTAATCCCTTACCTCTCCAAATAACTTTAGCAGTTTCATATTTCTTCCTCAAATGTCATGTTTTGGGAATTCCCATAACTAAATTGGATTGTTTGAAGGAGGCTGCACCTTCACTCTGATCCTCTTCTCTACGCTCAAACTGACAGTCCATATAGTGGATCTTTGGTCTATTGATCTTCACCGTTCTCCAGATACTTATTCCAATTCTCATCATTCCCCCAAAATTCATTTTGATTAATTTAACGAATAAGTTGAAATGATTTTATGGATTGATGTCATATTGTTTATGTTGGAAACATTTGCTGAATTTTTTATTTTAACCATGCACCATTAATTCTGAGAAAGATCTGCAGAACCCGGGGTGGTACAATGGTTAGCACGGCTACCTCACAGCACCAGGGTTTCGACAGCTGGCTTGGATCACTGTCAGTGTGGAGTTTGCATGTTCTTCCTGTGACTGTGTGGGTTTCTTCTGGGTGCTCCGATTTCCTCCCATAGTCCAAAGATTAGGTGGATAGGCCATGGTAAATTTCCTCTTAGTGTCAGTGGGATTAACTAGGGTAAATGCATGGGGTTGTGGGGTGGGATTGATGGGCTGAATGGCCTCCTTCTGCACCGTAGGATTCTACAGTCAGAACTTGCTTTGATTTATTATTGTCACATGTATTGTTATACAGTGCAAAGTATTGTTTCTTGCACACTATACAGACAAAACATACCATTCATTGAGTACAAAGGGGAGAAGGAAGGCAGAGGGTGCTGAATATAATGTTACAATCATAGCTAGGGTGGGGGGAAAGATCAACTTCTTCAGGGTCCTAAGGATCACCAAATCTGTGAGAGATTGGAATCGAACATTGTGAGAGAGTTTATTAGAGGTAGAGTTTGATAGAATGAGAATAAAAGGTAGTTTTCAAGGGCATGCTGGGGACAGCTTGCAAGAAGTCGCCACGCTCTGGTGCCATTTCTCAATATCTTGAGAGCGAGTTAGGGTCAAAGTGTCCAGCATAATAATTAAAAATGGCCATTTGTACTGTTCCTCCAGGCGACCTGCTGAGGGAGATCAGTAGGAATCGCAGGCACCTGTTTGTAGCACTAAATAATAGGACATCTTTGAAAAATATTAACCTAATCGGTCCTCATTCCATGATTACAGGTAATAATTGTCACCTATTTTCAAATGTATTTTGTATTTTTTCTGAATTTCAGGACTTCTTGGGTCAAGCGTTCTGCACATTGGGAGAGATAGTCGGTTCGCAGGGAAGCAGATTGGAAAAACCTCTTGTGTGAGTAAAAGATAGTCGATAACATTGTCTATATTGGTGATGATAGAACTGGGAAATCCTTCATTTGAGCCTTGTGCAATGTTTATCTGTAGATTGTCGACTTTGATTTTCTGCAGGATGTTATAATACACTTGCTGTAACGTTAGGATCTGCAGCGTTTGCTTTCCGAATTATAAGTTCCCTCCTTGGTTTAAAATGACATTTGTAGTATGCACAAAAACTTCAGATGCAAGTTATGGCAAGCGGTGTATTGGTGAATGTATCATTGCATGTGTGGTGATGTGGGTTAAGATCTCAATCAGCATGTAACACTAATTTAGTGTCAGTGCTTATGCTCCTCAAAGATAATCACACAAGGTTGAAGATGTACAGCAACAAGAAGGACACCTGCACTAGTCCTACTTGAAGGATCATCAATTGCTTCAAGGTTGGCTGCTGATTGATTTCTTTTGGCCAAGTTTGGTGCTTGGTCTGCTGGGAGTGGCCTCCTGGGAGTGGTTTACTGGGTGTAGCTTACCAGGGGCAACTTGTACTGAATGACCCTGTCCTGAATTCCAGGATTCTGCACAAACTAATTGCTTCCAGGCATTATAGGTGATCATCTTGGAATGCACTATAACTTGGAAAATAAGCAGAGCCAGGCACCTTGCATGCAGATGGATGTGAAGGAGGCAGAGAGGTGTCCTCAGTAAGAGGCTACATCTGCTAGAGTGCAATTGTCTTACCTGAACTTCAGCAAGGAACAGTGTGTGAGACATCTGCGATCCAGTTAAGACATCCTCCTTGAAATCTGTCACCTTCTCCAGCCACAAAATACCAATAAATCTGTTAGTAGATGGATTGCTGCCCACTTTGACACTCTTTAAGTTTAAAGTTTATTTATTAGTGTCACAAATAGGCTTACATTAACACTGCAATGAAGTTACTGTGAAAATCCCCTAGTCCCCACACTCCGGCACCTGTTTCGGGTACAGTGAGGGAGAATTTAGCATGGCCAATGCACCCTAACTAGCACATCTTTTGGGCTGTGGGAGGAAACCGGAGCACCTGGAGGAAACCCATGCAGATATGGGGAGAACGTACAGACTCCACTGACAGTCAGCCAAGGCTGGAATCAAACCCGGGTCTCCAACACTGTAAGGCAGCAGTGCTAACCACTGTGCCGCTGTGTTGCCCTAGCGCAGGCCACAATCCAGCTGAAGCTGGTTTCATATTTGAAGTTCAAATCTATCCTAATTTTTTAAAGATCCTCAAGAACATAGAACAGTACAGCACAGTACAGGCCCTTCAGCCCTTGGTGTTGTGCCGAGCTATGTCCGAACCCGAGATCAAGCTATCCCACTCCCTATCATTCTGTGCTCCATGTGCCTACCCAATAACCACTTGTAAGTTCCTAAAGTGTCCGACTCCACTATCACAGCAGGCAGTCCATTCCACACCCCAACCCGAGGAAATAGTCTTTGAACGTCCACTTTATCTATTCCCCTCATCATCTTATAAAATTCTATGAAGCCGCCTCTCATCCTTCTCCGCTCTAAAGAGAAAAGCCCCAGCTTCCTCAACCTTTCCTCATAAGACCTATTCTCCAAACCAGGCAGCATCCTGGTAAATCTCCTCTGCATGCTCTCCAATGCTTCCACATCCTTCTTATAGTGAGGTGATCAGAACTACACACAATATTCCAAATGTGGTCTCACCAAGGTCCTGTATAGTTGCAGCATAACCCCATGGCTCTTAAACCCCCTGTTAATAAATGCTAACTCAGTATGAGCCTTCTTCAGGACTCTATCCACTTAAGTGGCAACCTTCAGAGATCTGTGGATACGAACCCCAAGATCTCTCTGTCCCTCCACATTCCTCAGAACCCTGCTGTTGATCCTGTAATCTGCATTCAGATTTGACCTACCAAAATGAATCACAAATACAAGTAAGAATAAGCAGATTACAAAAATGAATGTTCCCAGTCTGATTAAATTATAGGGAAAAGCCTGTTCTCCCAAATCACAAGAATGCACAGCTTTCAAGCATACAATTGGTTGTAATGTGATTTTATTAGCAAAGGTGAAAAAGTTAAACAGCTAGTCGTGATGCACCTGCAATGATGATGCTTTAATACTTGTTAAGCAGTTAACTGGCCACTTCAAGTGCATTAAGTCTTGTTAATCCATTTGTGAAATGTGCAAACTCTGAACTCCAGTAGAGGTAAATGCTGCTGTGGCTCGCCAATCTCAATAATAATGGATCACTAAGTACAATTTTGAGGAGAATGCAAAATGTGTGGGAAATGTGGCAGTACATAGTATTATCCTCAGGATAGAGAGTCAGAGGATGCTGCATTGTTTCAAAAGAAAATGGATGATAAGGCAGGATTATGCCATAAAATAACTGCACGAAGGTGAGACACAAGGGAGCATTTATTTTAACGTAAGGAGTCTTGCGAGTAAGGCAGATGAGTTGAGAGTGTTGGTTAACACATGGGAATAGGATATTATTGCTATTGCAGAGACGTGGATGAGGGAGGGGCAGGATTGGCAGGGTATAGAAACTTCAGGAAGGAACTTAACCCTGAAAAGTGTGAGGTACTGCATTTTGGGAGGACTAACAAAGCAAGGGAACATAAAATGAATGATCAAACGCCAGGAACCACAGAGGATTGGAGCGACCTAAGTGTATATGTCTATAGATCTCTGAAGACAGTAGGACAGCTAGATGAGGTGGTTAAGAAGGCATTTGAGATATTTGCCTTTCTTTACTAAAATAAAATGCTGGTTGGGCCACAGCTGGAGTACTGTGAGCAGTTCTAGTCACCACACTCTAGGAAGGAAGTGATTACACTGGAGATGGTGCTGAGGAGATTCACCAGAACGTTGTGTGGGCTGGAGCATTTCAGCTATCAAGAGAGATTGGATAGGCTGGAGTTGGGGCAGAGAGTGCTGAGGAGAGATGTGATTGAAGTGAATAAAATTATGCGGGGCATAGATAAGGTAAACTTTTCTCCTTAGTAGTGGTGTCAGTAACCACGGGGCATAGATTTAAGTTAAGGGGCAGGAAGTTTATAGGAGATTTTCTAACTGGAGTTGTTACAAGGTATTCTGAGAGACAGGATTTACAAGCATTTAGAGAGGCAAGAACCGATTTAGGGACAGTCAGCATGGCTTTGTGAGTGGAAAATCATGTCTCACAAATTTGATTGAGTTTTTTGAAGGAGTAACCGAGAAGATAGAAGAGGGCAGTGTTGTTCATGTTGTCTATGTGGACTTTAGCAAGGCCTTTGACAAGGTGCCACATGGTAGATTGTTGCATTAGATTAAATTTCACAGGATCCAAGGTGAGGGAACCAAATGGATCCATAATTAGCTTGATAACAGAAGACAGAGGGTGATTGTAGAGAGCTGTTTTTCAAACTGGAGACCTGTGACCAGCAGTGTGCCTCAGGAATTGGTGCTGGGTCCACTGTTATTTGTTATTTATATTAATGATTTGGATGAGAATTTAGGAGGCATGGTTAGTAAGTTTGCTGATGACACAAACATTGGTGGCACAATGGACAGTGAAGAAGGTTATCTTGGATTGCAAAAGGATCTTGATCAATTGGGCCACTGGGCTGACAAATGGCAGATGGAGTTTAATTTAGGCAAGTGCAAGGTGATGCTGGTAGATTGAACCAAGGCAGGACTGACTTGGTTAATGGTAGGGTGTTGGAGAGAGTTACAGAACAAAGAGATCTAGGGTACAGGTTCATAGCTCCTTGAAAGTGGAGTTACAGGTGGACAGAGTGGTGAAGAAGGCATTCAGCATGCTTGGTTTCATTGGTCAGAACACTGAGTACAGGAGTTGGGATGTCTTGTTGAAGTTGTACAAGACATTGGTAAGGCCACACTTGGAATGCTGTGTACAGCTCTGGTGACCCTATTATAGAAAGGATATTATTAAACTAGAAAGAGTACAGAAAAGATTTATTAGGATGCTACTAGGACTAGATGGTTTGAGTTATAAGGAGAGACTGGATAGGCTGGCACTTTTCTCTCTGCACCGCAGGAGGCTTAGGAGTGATCTTATAGAAGTCTATAAAATAATGATGGGCATCGATCAGCTAGATAGTCACTATCTTTTCCCAAAGGTAGGGTTCATAGGTTTAAGGTGGTGGGGGAGCGATGCAAAAGATTCAGAGGGACAATTTTTTCACACAGAGGGTGGTGAATGTCTGGAACAAGCCGCCAGAGGTATAATTTTGTCTTTTAAAAAGCATTTAGATAGTTACATGGCTATTGAGGGATATGGGCCAAATGTGGACAATTGGGATTAGCTTAGTCATTAAAAAAAAAAGGGTGGCGTGGACAAGTTGGGCTGAAGATCCTGTTTGCCTGCTGTAAATCTCTATGACTCTATGTGGGGGAAAAAGGGTTTTCACCCAGAGGATGGTGAGAATCTGGAACTCACTGCCTGAAAGGGTAGTAGAGATGGGAACCCTCGCAACATTTAAGAAATATTTAGATGAGCACGTCAAATGCCATAACATACAAGGCTACAGGCCAATGCTCGAAAATGGGATTAGAATCGATAGGTGTTTGCAGGCCAGCATGGACATGATGGGCTGAAGGGCCTCTTTCCATGCTGTAAAACTCCTATGAAATTTTAAATGCAGATGAGGAGAAGTAATATTTATAGCTGTTAGTAATGCTTGGATTTTTAAAACTCATTGGACATAAATGTCACTGGCAAGGGCAGGCATTTGTTAATCATCTCTAACTTCTCTTGAGAAGGTGGTGGTGATCCACTTTCTAGAACCGCTGCAGTTCATCTGGTGTAGGTATACCCCAAATGCTGTTAGAGAGGGAGTTCCAGGATTATGCCCCAGTGACGGTGAAGGAAAGGCAATGTATTTCCAAATCAGGATGGTGAGTAACTATATCACTATTAGGGCCAAGAACCTGGAACTCCCTTCCTTGCTTTTAGATACTGGGATTTTTAAATGGCCCACGCACTGCTTGAGAAACATTGAAACATGGAGGTGGGAAAAATAGCAACAAGTCATATTGTACCTGCAATAATGATCCTTAATCTGTGAAAGCAAGTTTATGATTGAACTATTTTGGTTCTTGCAAAAAACAAATTCTTAAACTACAGTCAGGGTTTCCTGCTCCTGTTCACGTCAGGGGTTCAGTAATGGAAGCAGAAAATATTGCAAGAAGTGTAAAGTCATGTTTTACGTAAGGTGAATGTGTGACATGATTGTCTCTCCCCCCCCCATCAATGACAGGATGTGATTCCTGACATTTAAAGTCAGAAATCTCATTTGAATATATTACCATGTCATTATCAGGCCCATAAACTGGAATTGCTTTCACCCCCAACAATAAACCATCCACGGCAATGTGATGGCAGAATGGCATGAAGCCTGGCATGTCTCTGAAAATGAGCACCTGGTGAGCAGACCTCTCTGGAAAGCTAAAGTAAATGCAGTGCTCAGGGTAGTATTGAGGAGGGAGGGGGCGTGCCAGGGTGATACTGCTTTGCTCACTGTGTTCTGGGGTAGCCTTAAATTAGGTGCTTTAGATCTTCAATTGTCTAAGTTGCTTGCAAGGCAGACAAATCCGAGGCTGCCCCACCAGTGATCCACCGTGGGACCCATCATCTACGTCCCACAGCATATGATGGCAAAAGCCGCCATTGCCACCTTAGACCTTTGCTAATATTCGGGAAAATCTTGCCCTGTACGTTTTTAAAAAATGCACTCCTTCAATTTTATTATTGGTAAAGATTTAATTTAAATTGGAGGAAAACAATGTTGCTAATCTTTGTAATAACTTGTGATACTCTTTCTTTTGCAAAATGCATTCATTTTGTTACAGCACATCTATAACTGAAAACATGGAATGCAGGTCTATTGTGAAAAGATGCAGTTCACAGAGCTATAGTTGTCTCAGTTAAGTGGCCAATTCTGTGGTTTCAGATCTCAACTTTGTAGACTGAAAATTGAAATGATCTCATCCTTGAGTTTCAGCTCCCAGAGAAAGCCAGAGGCAATTACACTGTGCCAATAGATAGAAGAGCAATCAACTCTGATGAAGCACAGATGGACGGGATTAAGTTTACTGTTGGATTGAAATTCTTCAGTATATTAGAGTAGTGATGACCATAATGAGAAACAGGGTGTTGTTGTAAGAGATTGAGAAAGTTTTGGCTTCACAGTCAGCCACTTCATTCTTTCTTCCATACAACCCTTTCGTCCTTTTCTTTGTGAGACACCTTCTTGTAATCAGCCCCTGACAGTTTCCAAGTGACCCTCTTGGAAACTGCATCTTCTCCCTTCTGTGCAACCTTGTGTTTCAGGACAAATGTTACATTTTTGTAAGCAAATGCCACAAGACAGGTGCTGACAAGTCTCATAATGCAATACAGAACCGTAGACTGGACAAGGTCCACTTATCAGATTCTCCAGTAGAGGCAGATAGGAAAGGCTGACACAGTAAACACGATTCCATGAAAGAGAGCGGATTACTTGGCCGAGACATTTCTGCTGAAATCCTGCAGCAACAGTTCCTTCAGAATTGCTGCTTGTTGCTGCCATTGGGCAGCATCTCTCCACGTCCTCATTGTTCCAGAGGAGCAGGTAGAGTGGTAAGTCAGTGAAGAGAGTTTGTAGGTAAGAGGGATTTTTACCTTGCGTTTTTCAGACTTCTTTTAAGCCGGGAGTGTAAAACCGAAAGTTGGCCCCAGTGAGACCTGGGAAGTTTTTTTTTGCCCAATAAATTTGAACGGAGAGGAAACCCAAGATTCTACATGTCCCACCCTTCCCCTTCCTTTAACCTTAAAAAAAAGACTTGGAGTAAGAGCAGGTAAGCTTTCTTCTTTTTTTTTCTTTTTTTTCCCGCTTATTCCTCTAACCTAAGGGGGTGAGGGAATATCAGGCAAGATCTTTCTGTCTTTCTGTCTAGAGGGAATGGCAGTAAAAGCAGTGCAATGTTCCTCCTGCAGGATGTTTGAGGTGAGGGATGCTGTCAGTATCCCTGCTGATTTCACCTGTGGGAAGTGCATCCATCTCCAGCTCCTCAAAAACCGCATTAGGGAGCTGGAGCTGGATGAACTTCGGATCATTCGGGAGGCAGAGATGATCACAGATAAAAGCTTCAGGGATTTGGATACTCCGAAGAATGAAAATAGATGGGTGACGGTGAGGGGGGCTGGGAGGAAGCAGCCAGTGCGGGATTCCCCTGTGGTTGTTCCCCTCAGCAACAAGTATTCTGTGTTGGGTTCTGTTGAGGGGGACGGCCTATCAGTGGTAAGCCAGAGTGACCGGATCGCCACCTCTGAGTTCATCCCTGTGCCTCAGAAGGGAAGGGGGGGGAGCAATAGTACCTGGGGACGCGATTGTTAGAGGGACAGATAGGAGGTTCTGTGGTAGCAAAAGAGACTCACGGATGGTATGCTGCCTCCCAGGTGCAAGAGTCCGTGGTGCCTTGGACTGTGTTTTCAAGATCCTTAAGAGGGAGGGGGAATCAGTCGCAGGTCGTGGTGCACATCGGTACCAGCGACGTGGGTAGTAGAAGGAATGGGATTTAAAATAGGAATTTAGGGACCTAGACTAGGACAAAGCATGTAGTCATCTCTGATTTGTTGCCGGTGCCACGTGCTAGTGAGTTGAGGAACAGAGAGAGAGTGCAGATTAACATGTGGCTGCAGGGATGGTGTAGGAGAGAGGGTTTCATTTACTTGGATAATTGGAGCACATTCCGGGGAAGGTGGGACCAGTACAAACAGGACAGTTTGCACCTGAACCAGAGGGGCACGAATATCCTGGGAGAGAAATTTGCATTGGCTCTTTGGGGGGGTTTAAACTAATTTGTCAGGGGGATGGGAAAATGAGATGTAGTCCAAAAGCCAGTATTGAGGATCACGAGGTACTGAGGAAGATGCCAAGGTTGCAGGAGTGTACAGGCAGACAGGGTGGTGGATTGAAGTGTATCTACTTCAATGCAAGGAGCATCAGGAATAAGGTAGGTGAACTTGGAGCGTGGATTGGTACTTGGGACTGTGATATTGTGGCCATTACAGAGACATGGTTAGAACAGGGACAAGAATGGTTGTTGGCAGTTCTGGGGTATAGATGTTTCAGTAAGAGTAGGGAAGGCAGTAAAAGAGGTGGAGGAGTAGCATTGTTAATCAAGGATAGTTTAATGGCTGCTGAAAGGCATTTCGAGGGGGATCTACCTACTGAGGTAATATGGGCTGAAATTAGAAATAGGAAAGGATCAGTCATGTTGTTAGGAGTTTTCTATAGGCCCCCAAATAGTAATAGTGATGTGGAGGAGGAAATGGCAAAGCAGGTTATGGATAGGTGTGGAGGTCACAGGGTAGTTATCATGGATGACTTTAACTTTCCAAATATTGATTAGAACATTTATAGGTCGAATAGTTTGGATGGGACACTTTTTGTACAGTGTGTGCAGGAGGGTTTCCTGACACAACATGTGGATAAGCCAACAAGAGGTGGTGCCACATTGGACTTGGTACTGGGTAATGAACCGGGCCAAGTGTTAGATTTGTTTGTGGGAGAGCAGTTTGGAGATAGTGACCACAGTTCGATGTCCTTCATTATTGCAATGGAGAGGGACAGGATCACACGGCAGGGCAAGGTTTACAATTGGGGCAGGGTGATTATAATGTGATTAGGTAAGAATTAGGGAGCATAAGATGGGAACAGAAACTGTCAGGTATGGGCACAAACGAAAAGTGGAGCTTTTTCAAGGCCCAAGTACTGCGTGTCCTTGATAGGTATGTCTCTGGCAGACAGGGAGGAAATGGCTGAGTGTGGGAACCATGGTTCACAAAGAAGGTTGAATATCTTGTCAGAAGGAAAAAGGAAGCGTATGTAAGGATGAAAAAACAAGGTTCAGTTGGGTCACCTGAGGGTTACAAGGTAGCTAGGAATGAGTTAAAAAAAGGACTTGGGAGAGCTAGGAGAGGGCAAGAGAAGTCTTTAGCAGGACAAATAAAAGAAAACTCCGAGGCTTTTTACTCTTACGTGAGAAGTAAAAGAATGACAGGGTGAGGTTAGGGCCAGCCAAGGATAGTAGTGGGAGCTTATGCTTGGAGTCAGAAGAAATGGGTGAGGCGTTGCATGAATACTTTTCTTCAGTGCTCACTAAGGAGAGGGACCATGTTTTTGAGGATGAGTGTGTGATACAGGCTGATAGAATGGAGGAGGTAGATGTTCTGAGGGCAGATGTATTAGCAATTTTGAAAAACCTGAAGGTGGATAAGCCCCCTCCCTGGGCTCGATGGGATACGTCCTAGGATACTTTGGAAGGCAAGAGATGAGATTGTGGAGCCATTAGCTTTGATCTTTGGGTCCTCACTGTCCACGGGGATTGTGCCAGAGGATTGGAGAATGGCGAATGTTGTTCCTCTGTTCAAGAAAGGAAATAGGAATGACCCTGGTAATTATAGGCCAGTTAGTCTTACGTCGGTGATCGGTAAGTTAATGGTCCTGAGAGATAGGATTTATGACCATTTGGAAAGATGCAGTTTAATCCAGGATAGTCAGCACGGTTTCATGCTGCCTCTCAAGTTTGATTGAATTCTTTGAGGAGGTAACTAAGTGTGTAGACGAAGGTGGAGCAGTTGGTGTCGTATACATGGATTTTAGTAAGGCGTTTGATAAGGTTCCCCATGGTCGGCTCATGAAGAAAGTAAGGAGGTGTAGGATAGAAGGAAATTTGGCCAATTGGACAAGTAACTGGCTGTCTCATAGACAGAGGGTGGTGGTGGAGGGAAAATTTTCAGACTGGAGGCCAGTTACCAGCGGTGTACCACAGGGATCAGTGCTGGGTCCTCTGCTATTTGTGATTTTTATCAATGACTTGGAAGAGGAGGCTGAAGGGTGGGTTAGTAAATTTGCTGATGACGTCAAGATTGGTGGAGTAGTGGATGAGGTGGAGGGCTCTTGTAGGCTGCAAAGAGATATAGTTAGGATGCAGAGCTGGGCAGAAAAGTGGCAGATGGAGATTAACCCTGATAAGTGCGAGGTGATTCATTTTGGTAGGACAAACTTGAATGTGGATTACAGAGTCAACGGAAGGGTTCTGAGGCATGTGGAGGAACTGAGAGATCTTGGGGTTCATATCCACAGATCTCTGAAGGTTGCCACTCAAGTGGATAGAGCTGTAAAGAAGGCATATAGTGTGTCAGCGTTTATTAACTGGGGGGTTTGAGTTTAAGAGTCATGGGGTTACGCTGCAGCTATACCAGACATTGGTGAGACCACATTTGGAATATTGTGTGCAGCTCATTAGAAGAAGGATGCAGAAGCATTGGAGAGAGTGCAGAGGAGATTTACCAGGATGCTGCCTGGTTTGGAGAGTATGTCTTATCAGGAAAGGTTGAGGGAGCTGGGATTTTTCTCTTTAGAGCGGAGGAGGATGAGAGCCGACTCAATAGAAGCTTATAAGATGATGAGGGGGATAGATAGAGTGGATGTGCAGAGACTATTTCCTCAGGTGGATGTAGCTGTTATAGGGGGCATACAGGGGGTTACAAGGTTCATTGTAGGAGATATAGGAGGGATGTCCGAGGTAAATTCTTTACTCAGAGAGCGGTTGGGGTGTGGAATACACTGCCTGCTGTGATAGTGGAGTCGGACACTTTAGGAACTTTCAAATGGTTATTGGATAGGTACATGGAACACACCAGAATGATAGGGAGTGGGATGGCTTGATCTTGGGTTTGGACGTAGCTCAGCACGATGTCGAGGGCCTGTACTGTGCTGTACTCTTTTATGTTTTCTATGTTCTATGTCCTCCACTGTTTCATGGCATGGAAGGTTTGTGGAATTTGATTGGCTATGCCAATCAAAGATTCAGATCTAAAGTCAAATCTAATATTTCAAGGGCTTGCACTGATGCCCTTATTTATGTGAACATGGATTGAGAAAGGGGTCTTGCATCATTCTGCAGTGCTGCTCTCTCTGTATTCCTTGCTCCTGAATCTCTGCAAATGAGGATTCACAGGATGTGTGTTAGCCTTTATTTCAAACATGGATTTGCACCATAGCTTCTGCAGCAGATCCATTTAGTCAAATTCAGTGGTAAATTGAAAAATTTTGGAAGATGCATATGTACCAAGTGATGAATGCTGAAGGCTAGGGAGAGTTTGTAGTGTGAGATGGGATTAGGTACTCCCAATAAATAGCAGGGTTGCTGTTTCCACATGTAAAGTTTATTTGTTAGCGTCACAAGTAGGCTTGCATTAACACTAAAATGAAGTTACTATGAAAATCCCCTAGTCGCCAAACTCCGGCGCTTGTTCGGGTACACTGAGGGAGAATTTAGCATGGCCATTGCACCTAACCAGCACTTTTTTTTGGACTGTGGGTGGAAACTGGAGCACCCAGAGAAAACTCACACAGACACGAGGAGAATATGCAGACTTCTCACAGACAATGACCTGAGGCCAGAATTGAACCTGGGTCTCTGGCGCTGTGAGGCAGCAGTGCCAACCACTGTGCCGCATGCTGCCCCATGTTCCATTAAACACAAGCATTGTTTGTACTGTACATAATGAAACCAAAAATAAAACATAATGAGTAAAAGCTCTGATACACATGATCTCAATCAGGTACAATGTTTACACTGACAACACCCAGTCTCCATTCCTCCTTCAATTAAAGTTGTTATTTCCTGTTCATGGTGTGAATGAGTCAAAAATTCCTCCCCTTAATAACACGAAAGCAATGCTCGTTAGCTTTCCAAAGTTCTTTTTTCTCCTGCTTCACATCCTCTTCCTTAATGTAACTTTATCAGAGCTATATGCAGGTGCAAATTGTCATTGTCCTACAGTATTATCATTACTCTCCTTTGTGTCTCAAAGTAGATCTGAAAGTCTAAATTACTGAATATAATTTAATATTATGAAGCACAAGTCATCTGGCAGTGCTATGGGAAGCTGTCTTCCCTCAGTTGTTTTCCTTTGCAAGGTGTTTTAAGGGTGTGGCTCAGGAATCGTTAAGGGGAAGTCGCGTCTGACAAATTTACTGGAGTTCTATGAGGATGTGTCTAGGGCGGTGGATAAAGGAGAGCTGGTGGATGTGGTCTGTCTTGATTTTCAGAAGGCGTTTGACAAGGTACCTCACAAGAGGTTATTGCAGAAGATCAGGGGACATGGAGTTGGGGGTAGGGTGTTAGCGTGGATAGAGGATTGGTTGTCAAATAGGAGGCAGAGAGTGGGGGTCAATGGGTGCTATTCGGATTGGCGGTTGGTGACTAGTGGAGTGCCTCAGGGTTCGGTGCTGGGGCCTCAGCTATTTACCATTTATATAGATGATCTGGAGGAGGGAACCGAGTGTATGGTGTTGAAATTTGCTGATAACACCAAGATTGGTGGAACGGCAAATTGCGCGGAGGGTGTGGAGAGTCTGCAGAAGGATCTAGATAGGCTGGGCAAATGGGCCAGGAACTGGCAAATGGAATTTAATGTTGGCAAGTGCGAGGTGGTCCACTTTGGTAGGAATAATGGTAGGAAGGATTATTACTTACGTGGAGAAAAACTGCAGCAGGCGACGGTGCAGAGGGACCTCGGGGTCCTTGTGCATGAGTCGCAAAAACCCAGCCTGCAGGTGCAGCAGGTGGTCAGGAAGGCAAATGGGATGCTGGCCTTCATAGCGAGGGGGATTGAATATAAAAGTAGGGAGGTCTTGCTGCGGCTGTATAGGGCATTGGTGAGGCCGCAGCTGGAGTACTGTGTACAGTTTTGGGCGCCGTACTTACGCAAGGATATTTTGGCCTTGGAGGGAGTGCAGAGGAGGTTTACTAGGCTGATGCCGGAGTTGAAGGGGTTGAGCTATGAGGAGAGGCTGAATAAACTAGGCTTGTACTCGTTAGAGTTTAGAAGAATGAGGGGAGACCTCATTGAGACATATAAGATGATGAATGGGATGGATAGGATAGAGGTGGAGAGGCTCTTCCCGCTCAGAAAGGACAGTAGGACTAGGGGGCACAGCCTCAAGATAAAGGGGGGTCGGTTTAGAACGGAGTTGAGGAGGAACTTCTTCACTCAAAGGGTGGTGAATCTCTGGAATTCTCTGCCCGTTGAAGTGGTGGAGGCTGCCTCGCTAAATATTTTTAAGACGCGGGTTGATGGGTTTTTGATAAGAGAGGGGATTAAGGGTTATGGGGAGAGGGCGGGAATGTGGAACTGAGCCACGACAGATCAGCCATGATCTTATTGAATGGCGGGGCAGGCTCGAAGGGCTAGATGGCCTACTCCTGCTCTTATTTCTTATGTTCTTATGTTCTTATGAACTTGAGTTTAGATGGTTAAGTTGCCTTTTTCGCTGTAGTTTTGCCAAGATGGGATTGATGAGTGAGTGGGAAGTCAGATGGCTTACACTCATCGAAAGGGTTTTAGCAAACCATCAGTTACCTGTAGAATGTTATAGAGCAATTTAGGGGAAATGCTATTGATGCAGGAAGGTGAAAATCAAAACAAACAATTGTTGCTTTGGAAAGGAGTGCTGGGCAGATTTGTGACTGAGAGTGTTACTTTGAGGCCCGAGATTGCAATTTCTGGGGCGACGGAGATTCACGTTCTCAATATAAATTGGGACAATTCACACCTCTTTAACTTGTGACTCTCCACTCGCATTGTCTGTATCTGTAAAGACTTGATTACCTGTAAAGATTCGCATTCCAACCATTGACTTTGCAACTGAGTCTCTGTCTATATATGCTGTGTTTGTGAACCCCACTTCTCCACTCGCCTGATGAAGGAGCAGCGCTCTGAAAGCTTGTGATGCCAAATAACCCTGTTGGATTTTAACTGGTGTTGTGAGACTTCTTACTGCACCCACCCAAGTTCAATGCCAGCATCTCCATATCATCATTAATATAAATGATTAGGCTGTTGAAATCGTGGGTCAAATTTTCAAAGGGCTGTGCGTTCAGGACCCATCGTAGGTAGGAATTAAGAACTGTGCAACCAGTAGTTGTCTCAGGACTTTGGGACATTTCTATATTTCAAAATGCAGGCAGTTTTGCTGTCAGTTAACTGTTCCTCAGGTTCCTTAAGGAGCTTGTTAAGAAGTTGATCCATTTGGGATTGGAATTTATTTTTGTTCTGATGAACTTGAACAATATTTTGCACATTAGTACATGGCTGTTGGGTTTGCTGTGGGGCCCAAGTAAGTTTCTTTGGAGTTAGAGTCCAATTAGTTCTTTAGTATCCAAAGATGCATGGGCTAGGTGGATTGGCCATGCTAAAATGACCCTGGTGTCAGTGTGATTAGCAGGGTAAATATGTGGGGTTATGGGAATAGGGCCTGGGTGGGATTATGGTTGGCACAGACTCGATGGGCCAAATAGTCTCCTTTTGCACTGTGGCATTCTGTGATGTACTTAAATCTGTAGGGTCAACTAGAGCCAGCATAATCTCTGTCACTAAGCTTCGCTTCTACGGCTGCTTTTCATTTCATTCCATGACCTTGCGAGGAGCTGCTAATACTAATCAATAAGGCAGCAGCAGGCCCCAACCTAACTGCTGCTAGCCTTTACCACTGGTACCTGGCAGACAGCTCTCACTTCCTGGAAGTGCTCAGAGCTACATATTAGATGTTGAGCTTACTTCCTGGCCAATCAAGATTTTTACGTTTAAACCCATGTCGAGGCATGGGTTCAAGATCCAAATTCGTCTGGGCATTTGGTTTGCAACCCTGCATTGAAAATCTGCCCTGTTGAACGTTAGTGTTATCAAATGCTGCTCCACCTGCCTCAATTGCCAATGCCTGAGTTTGTAGGTGGTGAGAACTCAATATTTCCTGTTATTTAAAACAAAAGTGATAAACAAAAGTGTTGAACATGTCAAGATAGCACCAGAACTGGAGAGTTGCTTTGTTTGGACTCAGCTGGTGACGAGTTAGTGCAAGTGCCTCCTCCGGTCTGTGACAGCATGCTACCATCACTTACAAAGCAGACTATTATGGTTCTCCCCGCCTCTTGCTATGCAACTCTGCTGGAAATAAAACCATTTTCAACTTAAAAACATATTCAACTCTTGCTCCTCACACTTGCACTCCTCCACTTTGTGGTGACTCCTGCCTTTATGTTTAATCTTGAACCTGAAGCAGCTGCTTGTTGTAGGTGTGCCCATTCGGTGTAAGTGGAAAATTACCATCTTTAATGTCATGAGCCAAGGCATTAGCTGTGATCCAGTGGTAGCATTGTTGCTTCTGACATAGAAGGTCATGGTTTTGAGTCCCACACTAGACCCTGGGAACACAATCTTGGCTGATATTTCAATGCAGTACCAATGGAATGCTCCATAGAGGAACCATTGTGCAGTTAAAATGTTAAACTGAGTCCAGTCCTTGGCTGTATTCTCAGCTGGGTATAAGAGTAGGTGGTATGGTGACACGGTGGTTAGGAATGATGCTTCACAGTGCCAGGGATCCCGGTTTGATTCCTGGCTTGGGTCACTGCGCAGAGTTTGTACATTCTCCCCATGTCTGTGTGGGTTTCCTCCGGGTGCTCTGGTTTCCTCTCACAGTCCTAAAGGTGTGCTGGTCAGATAACACATCCTAAAACAGATTATCTGGTTACATATCTCATTATTCTCAGTGGGAGACTGCTGTGCATAAATTATCTGCAGTGTTCCCTACATTAAAACAGTGACCACAATTTAAAAAGTACTACGTTGGCTGTGAAAGACTTTGGGATATTCTGAGGTGTTAAAGCTACTATATAAATACAATGATTATTTTCTTCCTTCTCACAGTAAGTTTTCTTAATCCATCTTTTCTCTTGCTTCTAAATCCAAGCTCATTGGTCTGAATTTCACAGTAGTATCCGTGGCAAAGCTGCCACCATTCGCTGCCATTATTCCTCTGAAGTTGACAGCAATGTCTGGAGGTTGCACAGGAGGAGTGAAATGCAGTTATCCAGACAGTGTTGTTATTGCTTGTACCTTTGTCTAGAGAGTGGGTCATTGAGGTTGTCCACCGCTCCCCGCCTTCCGACTGCAGTCAGTTAGAAATTGTTAAACTGATGAGAGCTTTCGTATACATTCTGCTAAGGTGGCTGTAAAATGCTTGAAAATGAAGCATCTCATGGAATGAGGTGTAGCTGAGTTTTTAATGGAATGGTCAGTCTAAATTCCTACTGTGCTGCCTCAGTAGCCCTGAGAGGGGGAGGTAGTGGCATAGTGTTATTGTTTCTGGACTAGTAGTCTGGCGACCCAGGTTCAAATCCCACCATGGCAGATGGTGAACTTTGAATTTAAGAGAAGTCAAACTGTGACCATGAAACCATTGTCGTAAAAACCCATCTGGCTTACTAATGTCCTTTAGCTAAGGAAATCCTTCCTGGCCTACATGTGATCCACAGCATTGTAGTTGACTCTTAAATGCCCCCAGGTATGGGCAATAAATGCAGCCCAGCCAATGATGGCCACATCCCCTGAATGAATAAAGCAAAGAGAAAAGCTGTATTTATTGAGTGTAAGTTCTCCATTATGATTAGAAATACCACCATTTTTAAAAATATCTTTTTAAACTTAATGGTATTTTAGCTTCTAATTGAATTCCACTTTGCCACTTATAGAGTTAAAAAAATTAAAAGCAAGAAGATGCAGTGGTTTTTATTCCTGGTTTGCTGTTCGTGAGAATACTTCAATGGGATTGGGGCTGCTTCCCCTCCTTGATGACATCCCTATCAGTGGATGCCTGGAGATCTCCTTTGACTTGGTGTCAGATTTGAACTGACTTTGGGAGAGGGGAAGTTTGCATCACGGAGATTGCCGGATACTTCTTTCTTTGAGGCAAGTGGCGAGTGCCATTGATTCTTCGCTGACCACAGTAAGTAGGCACCCACTTTAAACTTAGTAATCGTGGCTTCAAAAAGCTTCAGCTGAGACTGCACAGACAACTTGAGGACACCTTCAGCCAAGATATGGGATTAAACGCACCTTGTTAGCATGGATTTGTGCCTCCCGTGCATTGTATTGAAGGCATTTGCAGTGCCTGTTTACAGCATGACACCGAGATTAACAACTAGTGTTGAGTCCTTTGTTTTGTTCCCACTGATGGCATTGACAAAACCTCTGCACTGTCACATTCTTTTTTTAAAAAAGGCTACCAGTATGCAAATGTTATTACATTAAGAGAGTTATAAACATAATGAAAGTAGTTAGCTATTGGGGTTATCCTCCCACACTCCCTCACCCCACCAGGAAATTACAGGCTTAATTGATGATTCGATAATGGGACTTTGTATTGTTTCAAATAGCACTTTGAAAGGTTTTATCACTGCATTTGCTCTATGTGGAGGTGAATTTTGCTTATTATTGTAAACAGATGTTGCCAGTGTTGAGAAATACAATTTCTTTCCAAATTTCTATTCCATATCAGCAAAACGCACACCAAGGAAAGGTATTTTTTGACTCCGATACAGTGGAAAACTCATTACTGACTCAAGAAAGCCCAGTTTGTCTTGCAGATAATGTTCTATTTCCTGTAAGGGTCTCTGTGCTTCCTTTTGTAAGTATATAGCCTGATTGGATAATTGTTGCCAATCTGCTTTTAGAGGTAGTTCATGTTTGGTGATAGCTGATTTGAAACAGAGAGACTTGTTTCATTAACATTCTTTGTGTGAGAAAATGGACCCAATTTGTTTGACCTGAGTTTGAAGCGAGGTCCCAGAGGTGAAAAGGTTGTGCTAATATAAGCAAATTCCAAGCAGATTCAGAAAAAAAACCGTACTTGCACAAAGTTAGGTTGTGACCTCTGAGTACAAATGAGTAACAGTTTTCAGAGAGTCATGTGGCTGTGGCCCTGTTGGCTCTTACATGGAACAGATTGAATCCCGACTGACCAAGGCTCTTGACCAGTTTGAAATTCTTTTCCATTATTCTTTGAGTTGAAGGCCTCTATTGGAAATACTATTGTTGCACGATCAAAATAGTGCAATTTCTCTCCCTAATAACACTGTATGTCTTCCCACAACAGGTGGACAGTTCAAAATGGTGAGCTACCTTCATCTTTTCAAGGGTAATTAAGATATGACAGAAAGACTTCTAATGGTAGACGATATCTCCTTTGATTTTTGTTTAGAATTATGGAAATCATACAGTACGGAAGGAGGCCATTCAATCTATCGAGTCTACATTGACTTTCCAACAGAGGATCCCATCCAGACCCTTTCCCATAATCTCACGTATTTACCCTGCTAATCTCCCTAATCTACACACCTTTTGGACACTGAAGGGGCCATTTAGCATGGCCAAACCAGTTAAGCTGCAGTCCAAGAATGCACACAGTCCATTGTTGGAAGGGGGAAACCGGAGCACCCAGAGGAAATCCACACAGACAAGGGGAGAACGTACAAACTCCGCATAGGCAGTCACCCAAGGTTGGAATTGAACCCAGGTCCCTGGTGCTGTGAAGCAGCAGTGCTAACCACTGTGGCACTGTGCTGTCCCTTAGGGTCCAACATGGTTAATTCACGAGATCACTTTGGATAACAAAGCCGCCAAATCACTTCGCTGATGTGGGTCAGGTCCACAACTCCTGGTTTCCGTGGACCAACCACGCCCCCCTGCAGCCTCGAAGCGACAGAGGGCTCATGGGCACAGTTAAAGTTTTATAGTTTGTTGATTCGTGTCATGGGAAGAACATGCAGAAAGTGACCCAAGCCGGGAATTGAACCCAAGTCCCCAGTGCTGTGAGGCAGCTCTGCTAACCACTATGCTGTTGATTGGAGGCTGGATTTGTATTCTTGCAAGTGACTATCAATGAGCAGGTTAGTGCTGTGTAAGTGCTATTTGATAGCACTGCTGAATGCACCTTCTACCTGCTGATTATCGAGATAGAGTGATAGGTCAGTAAATGGCCAGACTACATTTGACATGCATTATATGGATAGGACATTTTCCGTAATGTTAAGTGGATGTTGTGCCCACACTGGAACTGCTTGGCTAGAGGCACTTCTAGTTCGGGGACACAGGTCTTCCAAACTATTGCTGGAATGCGTTCAAGGTCCATAGCCTTTGCAATACACAGTTCCTTCAGGTGTTTCTTGATATCACGCGGAATAAATAAAGATGGCTGTAAATTGGCACCTGTGATGCTGGAGACCGCGAGTCAAAATGAATGATTCACATGGCACTGCTGGCTGAAGATGGTTGGAAATGCTTCCACCTTGCCTTTCGTGCTAATGTGCTGGGCTTTCCCAGAATTGAGAATGGAAATATCTGTGGAACCTGCTCCTCCAGATATTTGGTCAATGTCCACTACCATTCACAATGTGATGGGATTTGATCTGATCCATTGTCTGTGGGATTGCTGAGCTCTGTCTATTGCATGCTGCTTCTGCTGTTTGGCATACCTGTAACCTTGTGTTGCAGCTTCACCGGGTTGACATCTCATTTTTAGGTATGCCTGGTATTTCTCCTGGTAGACTCACCTGCACTCAACATTGAATGAAGATTGATCCCTCGACTTGATGGTAATACATCCCAGAGAGTATGTTAAATGTTGTCAACAGCAAAGATTCATTGCCAGGCTTCATGTCCCAGTATCTTTTTCTGGCATCAACTTTACTGAAAATCCTTGGCACTGTCAGTGCTGGTGTGATCTCTTCCAGTGTTGGAAAAGGGAATTGATTCTTCTTTGTTGCTTGATTAGATCTTTGGGATTCGGGTAAGTTCTTAGCCATCTATCTCACAATGATGTAATTATGACAATAGCAATCACTTCCTTTTCCTCCATTTCTCTCATTCCTTTCATGCTTGCTGCTACTCGAACTGGGGGATGGTTCACTTGTTTCATCACTGGATCAATGGTGATGTGATGCACAAAATCTTCAAAGCATCCAACCATTACAACGAAATGTTCTGAGTACACCTGTAGAGATCTTTCTTTCTTTTGATTGGAGGGTGTTTTCCAATGGGTGTATGACTTTTATTGCCTCCCTCATCACATGGTTTATTGAGCTAAATTGCAGTTCTTCACAATTGATTTGATTTATTATTGTCACATGTATTAACATACAGTGAAAAGTAGTGTTTCTTGCACGCTATGCAGACAAAGCATACTGTTCATAGAGAAGGAAACGAGAGAGTGCAGAATGTCGTGTAAAAGTCATAGCTAGGGTGTAGTGAAAGATTACCTTTAATGCAAGGATAGCAGCACCCCGTGTTTCATCGAAGTAGAATTAATGTATTCCTCTGTATGTCCCTCTGATTTGGGTTGTCCCTAGATGTTTCATCACAGTTCCACCATCTGCCATCAGCGTGACATTACTCCATTTTGGAGCAGCTTTCTTTGGGTAACCATTTTCTTTCACATTTTCAAGAAAAGATCTTCTGGGACAGTCTGATGTTATTCTATTCTCCAATATCAAACTTTGGCTTTAAATTTATGATTGTGAGCTTATTCCTCACCATATTCCTGATCGGAATGATTGATTGTATGAATTTCTTCGCTGTGAGAACTGTTGTATCCAATCACTTCATGCATTTGTATGCTCCCCATATCCATTGTGCCCTCAAACTCACTGTCATCCTCTAAGGCATGGATGTTTTGGAATAAAAATGGAAAGACTGGAAGATAGCAACAAGTCTGGCAGCATTTGTAGAGAGAGAAACAGAGTTAATGCTTTTAGTGAAATACAATTTGTCTTAGGAACATTTAGATGTTTCAGTTCATTTTCCTTCCCATTCACCCTGTTGCTCTGTCTCTTGTTAACCTGTACCATTTTCTCTCTACATTTTCCACTTCTGTTCTCAATGATTCAGCTTTCCACAAGATCTGTCGTTTGATCCGTATGCAGGATATTTTCTCCTGCCTGTGAACTCATGCGGTTGTCCACAGCTCTTGTACATCTAAATGATGTGCTTACTTTTGTTGTTTCAGAGTGCATCGACCCAGCTGGCTTTCTCTTGACCTAATGGAAGGCTAGCCGTTTCGAGTCGTCAGTGTTTTCATTTGTCTTATTCGTGGCTTTGTGTGCTTTAGTTGTGTCAAAAGCTTGTCATGTCCAGTCAGAGTTTTTGTAAATCAGGATATGTAGTGCCCCAACTGAGCTTACCTACCCGCCCTTGGTGCTTCTTTTGAACTTGCAATTGCGGGCTACATTTCTCAATCTCGGCAAGAAATTGCCAACCAGCTTGTCTTCAGCCTTTGAAATTCATACTGGCTGATAAAGGAAATGTGTGCTGACTTTCTCAAATTTTGACTGGGTTATTACTCTTGGAGGTGATTAAACTGGAAAAGGTGCAAAAAGTACTTACAAGGATATTACTGGGATTCGAAAGCCTTTATTATAAGGGGAGGCTCGGACGTTTTTCCCTGGAGCGTAGGAAGGTGAGAGGTGACTATATATAAGTTATAAAATCATGAGGGGCATAGATAATTTGAATAGTCAAGATATTTCCCCAGGGCAGGGGCATCCAAAACTAGAGAGCATATGTTTAAGGTGAGAGGAAAATAATTTAAAAGAGACTTGAGAGGCAACTTTTTCACACACAATGTGGTGCGTATATGGAATGAGCTGCATGAGGAGGCAGTAGAGGCAGGTACAATTACAACATTTAAAAGACATTTGGACAGGTACATGGATTGGGAAGGTTTATACGGATATGGGCCAAAAGCAGGAAGGTGGGGCTAGTTCAGTTTCGGAAACCAGGTAGCATGGATGAGTTGGACTGAAGGGCGTGTTCCCATGCTGTATATTTCTATAACTCTATGGGCAGGCATTTACAGCCTTGCTAGTCCCAAAATTGTAAAATCCTGCCCAAAGTCAACAGACCTTTCCATGGTTTGCCGTTTGCCCGCTCCAATTCCCATGGTGGGCGGGGCAGTAAAATTCCGGCCAATGACTCTATGCCTGCTGTCCTCACTGATCTCCCAGTTATTAAACAGATTTAATATTTCCTCTCTTCTCTCATAAGATGGATGAAGCTGACTGACCCTTTCCTCCTCTTTGGTGCCCTTTAGAAAATGAACGTCTGTCTATACTTTTTAAAAAAACTTCTTATGAGCCTCTACGACATCATCAGCCTGCCAGTTTACCCTGAGTTAGAACTGTGCACTCACTGTTGCGGCAATGTCTGTTTAGTTTTCGCGTGATTGACTCAGTTTTCACCTTTCTCAGTCTCTCTCTTTCTGACTAATTCAAGTCAAATTTGCTCAGAGAAAAGCAAGTTGCTGCAGATGCTGGAATCTGAAACAAGAACAGAAAATGCTGGAAAAATCTCTGAAGCCACCCAGACTTGAAACATTAACTCTGTTCTCCCTCTGCAGTTGCTATCAGGCCTACACCTTCTGCTTCTGTTTGAAGTTTCTCAGTGTAATTCAGCTTTTATTTCATGAGTCAAGCTTGGTCACCTCCTGCCACCATGTTTTGTCTTCGTAGTTCTCAGCAACGTGAACTTAACACACTTTTAAAACTCCAATTCTGGATCTTTCAAGCAGTGTATTTCTTTTAGCTCTTCATGTGGGTTGTATGTTGTACTCTGTAGCGCAGCAGTAAATCATGTAGCATTTTTCACATATGCCTTTGTAGAAGAATATGGTTCCTAAGTCTTTTTAAATAATAAAATATAATAGGGGATTAAAATATAAAGGCTGGAAACGTCCAACCTCGTCCACAACTGGGATTCTCTGGTGCTGCTGCAATGAATGGAGTTCTGGCCGAGCACCAAATTCTCAGATCTCATTAGTAGCAGGGGTGGGTCAAAGCTGGTCTGAGAATTGCAACCAAAAAGTCCAAAGATTAAAAATTAGAACAAACTGGATGTTGTATCATGTTTGGCTGCTTGTAGAGTTGCTTGTGTAATGTATCGAACATTTGATAGTTTATGGATTTCTGGCAGATTGTCAGTTTGCTGAGGCAATGGCCTAAAGATTTTCCATCATCTGCAATTTATTGTAGTTGGTTCTTTGGCAGCTCTGCTTTCTGCTGCCTCTTAACTAGTTATCTCAGTAGCCTATGTTGTTCCTGAAAATAGCACCTGTGAGATCGGTGAAATGTTAGGTTTTGGGGTTACCTTTAAGCAATAAATTACCTTTAAGCTACTCTGGGCTGCCTTTGGGTGACAAACATATACTATGGCACAGTGGCACAGTGGTTAGCTCCTGCCTCACAGCGCCAGGGACCCGGGTTTGATTCCTGGCCTTGGGTTACTGTCTATGCAAAGTTTGCACATTCTTCCCGTGCCTGCGTGGGTTTCCTCCGGGTGCGCCGGTTTCCTCCAGCAGTCCGAAAGATGTGCTGGTTAGGTGCATTGAACATAAGAACATAAGAAATAGGAGCAGGAGTAGGCCAACTAGCCCTTCGAGCCTGCCCCGCCATTCAATAAGATCACGGCTGATCTGTCGTGGCTCAGTTCCACATTCCCGCCCTCTCCCCATAACCCTTAATCCCCTCTCTTATCAAAAACCCATCGACCCGCATCTTAAAAATATTTAGCGAGGCAGCCTCCACCATTTCAACGGGCAGAGAATTCCAGAGATTCGCCACCCTTTGAGTGAAGAAGTTCCTCCTCAACTCTGTTCTAAACCGCCCCCCCTTTATCTTGAGGCTATGCACCCTAGTCCTACTGTCCTTTCTGAGCGGGAAGAGTCTCTCCACCTCTATCCTATCCATCCCATTCATCATCTTATACGTCTCAATGAGATCTCCCCTCATTCTTCTAAACTCTAACGAGTACAAGCCTAATTTATTCAGCCTCTCCTCATAGCTCAACCCCCTCAACTCCGGCATCATCCTAGTAAACCTCCTCTGCACTCCTCCCTCAGTGTACCCGAACAGGTGCCAGAGTGTAGTTACTGGGGGATTATTACAGTGATTTCATTGCAGTGTTAATGTAAGTCAACTTGTTTTTAAACTTTTATTTCTGGCAGCCTTGGGTGTTGTATATTGGTGTTCATAAAATGCCATTCCTGATTTCTCCTCCTTCGTTTTATATCTAGAAATGCAGACTTTCTAATAGATGGCTCAGGGTGGATGTGGATGTGGGAGTTAGTGGAGGAGCAAAGAACCTGAATGTTCTCATAGAATCCCTCATACAGAAGGTGGCCATTTGACCCATCGAGTCTGCACCGATTATTTGACAGAGCATCCCACCCAAGCACTTTCCTGTAACCCCATGTATTTATCCCACTAATCCCTCTAACCTACAAATCTTGGTACACTGAGGAGAAATTTAGCTTGGCCAATCCACCTAACATCTTTTAGACTGAGGGAGAAAAGCGGAGCACAGGGGGGAAACCCACACAAACACAGGGAGAATGTGCAAACTCCATACACCAAGTCACCCAAGGCCAGAATTGAACCTGGGTCCCTTGCACTGTGAGCCAGCAGTGATAACCATGGTGCCAGTGCCCAGGGCGCCAAGAATTCTTAAGGCGACGCGAGAGTTTTATAACTTTCTTCTATATTAAATTAGTACCTATTGCCTTTTTTTTTCATTGTACTTTGACACCAGATTAAGTATGTAGTACTTAACACCATTCTCAACTAAAGTGTAAAGGCCCCAAACCCTTTGCAGATGGCCCCCTCCAGGCAATTGCTGCCCCTGTATTCAATGTAATTATATTCATGTAATGCAATATAATTAACTTCACACAGATTTGTCCCAGTGGAACAAGAGGTGGTGTTTTGAAGAATCAGTGGTGGCAGCTAGGAAGATTTATGATTGTGTTGCTTCATTGTTTTCATATGTAGTTTTCTCAATAATTATATATCTTTTTTGAATCACTTTGGTGGCCTGTGAAGAATATTAATTGCATTGTGCCCTTTATCTTACTAAACAACATAACATGTATGTGAACAAGTACTTTTCAAAAGCCATGGATATTACTGTGCAAAACAACTGCACATATGGAGATTGCAGGTTTCCCCACAAATAAATAATATTTATAACAATACTGCTGTGAAAATGTTACTTGTCTTAGCTATCTTGTGGCATATTTTTTCAGCTCTCTGGGTTGCTTTTATAACTGTTGGCTAGCTTTGCAATTACAGCCATACCACTTGCCAAGCTTACTGTGTAAGTCAGAGAATAAACATTACAAAATGTGTCTGCCCAACATGGAACCACTTCCACTGAAAGCACAAATCAGGAAATCAACCCTTGTTAGATCCAGATCTGGTGAGGTGCGGTTAGACATATTCTGATATATGTAAAGTTTTATGCTCTCCTTAGAGACGACTAACTTGTAAAAAGAGTTTCAAATTCCCAGTGACTGATTTAATGGGATCACATGACAAGATTTCAGGTTTAAGGGCTTTTACTCCAACAAATAAACAAAACTCATCATCGACTAGACATTACATAATAGGCAACTAATGTTCTAAACTGAAGAAAAGTTATCTATTGTTTAACATGACTGATAACTATGTGCACGTATTCATTATATTGCATTCCCCCCAGAATTGTTCTGTTTACAGAAACCATTTCAAAGTTACTCCCAGCTCCCCAGTGTCTTGCTTACTCCTGTTTCCTTGAGATTTCTGTGAATCCCAGAGCCAAATTCCAGCAGTATGGCCCAATCCATTTATATAAATGACGTAGGTGATAGGTGGAGTTAGGATCAGTAAGTTTACGGATGACGCACAAATTGGACGGGTGGCTGAGGCTTGGGCTACAGGAATATATAGATGGAAAGGTCATATGGGCAGGTAAGTGGCCCATTGGAGTTGAACCCTGAAAAGTGTGAGGTGACACACTTTGGAAGGAATAATTTGACAAGGAAATATTAAATGAATGGCATAATACTTGGAGCAAAGGGACCTTGGCTTGATTATCCTACTCCAGAACAGGAGTTTATGTCACTTGCTTTTTGTTAGAGTATCTCTGGAATAACTTTGTAGCTTGTTTGGGAGTCGAAGCATTGGTTTGTCCCACACTGTCCGAACTTGCTCTTGCTTTCCATTCAGCCTCAGCTTTGGCTGTGCACGTTTAGGTTTCTAAAAATGGAAGGGCATGTTAGCAGGGTGGTGAAAAAGACATATGGGACACTTGCCTTTGTTAATCGAAGCATAGATTACAAAAGCAGGGAAGTAATGTTGGAGTTGTATCGAACTTTGATGAGGACAAAGCTCGAGTGTTGTGTGCAGTTCTGGCCGTCACATTATAGGGAGGAGGTGCATAAGAACATAAGAAATAGGAGCAGGAGTAGGCCATCTAGCCCTTCGAGCCTGCCCCGCCATTCAATAAGATCATGGCTGATCTGTCGTGGCTCAGTTTCACCTTCCCACCCTCTCCCCATAACCCTCAATCCCCTTGCCTATCAAAAACCTATCAACCCGCGTCTTAAATATATTCAGTGAGGCAGCCTCCACCACTTCAATGGGCAGAGAATTCCAGAGATTCACCACCCTTTGAGTGAAGAAGTTCCTCCTCAACTCCGTTCTAAACCGCCCCCCCTTTATTTTGAGGTTGTACCCCCTAGTCCTACTATCCTTTCTGAGCGGGAAGAGTCTCTCCACCTCTATCCTATCCATCCCATTCATCATCTTATATGTCTCAATGAGATCACCCCTCATTCTTCTAAACTCTAACGAGTACAAGCCTAGTTTATTCAGCCTCTCCTCATAGCTCAACCCCCTCAACTCTGGTATCAGCCCAGTGAACGTCCTCTGCACTCCCTCCAAGGCCAAAATATCCTTGCGTAAGTGCGGCGACCAAAACTGCACACAGTACTCCATCTGCGGCCTCACCAGTGCCCAGTACAGTTGCAGCAAGACCTCCCTACTTTTATATTCAATCCCCCTCACTATGAAGGCCAGCATCCCATTTGCCTTCCTGACCATCTGCTGCACCTGCAGGCTGGGTTTTTGCAACTCATGCACAAGGACCCTGAGGTCCCTCTGCACTGTCGCATGCTGCAGTTTTTCACCATGTAAGTAATAATCCTTCCTACCATTATTCCTACCAAAGTGGACAACTTCACACTTGCCAACATTAAATTCCATTTGCCAGTTCCTGGCCCATTCGCCCAGCCTATCTAGATCCTTCTGCAGACTTTCCACACCCTCCGCACAATTTGCCGTTCCACCAATCTTGGTGTCATCAGCAAATTTCGACACCATACACTCGGTTCCCTCCTCCAGATCATCTATATAAATGGTAAATAGCTGAGGCCCCAGCACCTATCCCTGGGGCACTCCACTAGTCACCAATTAAAAGAGGTATTGGAAAAGAGGTATTATAGTGAAAATTATTATTTCTTGCGCGCTATACAGACAAAGCATACCATTCATAGAGAAGGAAAGGAGAGAGTGCAGAATTAGCATTACAGTCGTAGCTAGGGTATAGAGAAAGATCAACTTAATGCAAGGTAAGTTCAGTCAAAAGTCTGACAGCAGCAGGGAAGAAGTTGAGTCGGTTGGCACATGATCTCAGAATTTAGTATCTTTTTCCCGAGGGAAGAAGATGGAAGAGAGAATGTCCTGGGTGTGTGGAGTCCTTAATTATACTGGTTGCTTTGCTGAGGCAGCGGGAAGTATAGTGTCAATGGGTGGGAGGCTGGTTGTGTGATGGATTGGGCTGGATTCACGACCTTCTGTAGTTTTTTGTGGTCTTGGACAGAACAGGAGCCATACAAGCTATGATAGAGCCAGCAAAAATGCTTTCTGTGTTGCATCTGTAAAAGTTGGTGAGAGTCGTAACTGACGTGCCAAATTTCCTTAATCTTCTGAGAAAGTAGAGGCGTTGGTGGGCTTCCTTAACTAATGTCAGTAATAATACAAACTGCTGTAATTAGATTACATGTTCACCTAAGGTAATAAAGAACAAATGTAACCTCCAGCAAGGTAGGTATTCATATCTGTAGATTTGGTTAGTAGATCAAGGAATTATCAGACCTAAGTCTTATTCAAAGACAGGGTTTTGCCGAACAAATATCATTATAAAGAAGCCATGCTGAGTTCAAACTGTTGAGTTCAAAACTTACATATCGCTTTGAGACCTTAAATCTCCTTGACAATTCAGTACCTTTTTCAGCTCATTCTGTTATCCAGAAGAACAACAGACACAGCTGCTTTCCTTTCCTCTGCCCATTTTAACTATTTGATGTCTTAATCAACAGACAGAAATTCAAACTATTTAAAAGATTGAGAGAAAATAATTGAGGAGTACTGCTTTGTTTGCTGAAAGTAGGTGGTAATCAGCGCGCATTTAATTTGATGCGATGAGACTTAGTGGAGTTTGGAGTCAATGTTGAGGACTTCCAGGGTCACTGTCTTCTGAATGTACACCACTGTATCTAGTAGATCTGACCCACTGATAGTGAAGGAATTGTCTGGGATCTTGGCTGAAGGTATATTTCTGTGAATATTACTTTGTCAGGCTATTGCTTGTTGAGTCTGTGGGATAGCTTTCCCAACATTGACAGAGTTCCCCAGATGACTAGTTCAATGTGGGCAGCATGGTGGCATTAGCATTGCTGCCTCATAGCTCCAGGGACCTAGGTTCAGTTTTGGCCCAGCATGGCCTTGTGTGGAGATTGCGTGTTCTCGCAGTGTTTGCGTGAGTTTCCTCCAGGTATTCTGGGTTCTTCCCACAGCCCTAAGATGTGCAGGTTAGGTTGATGGGACATTAAGAGACAATTTAGGGTGGCCAAAGATGTGTGGCTTCAGGGGATTAGTGGGGTAAATATGTGGAGTTATGGGGATAGAGCCTGGTAGGATGCTCCTTTAGAGAGTCAGTGCAGGCCTGATAATCCGAATGGCCTCCTTCTGCACTGTAGGGATTCTGTGAATGTCACTGGTCAATCTGGACCTGCCTTGGAGGATGTGGCAGGCTAGCCAAAAGGCCATTATTATAGTTGCCCATGGCCTTTCATTATAACTGAATGGCTTGCTAGGTCAGTTCGGAGGGCAGTTAAGAGTCAGCCACGTTGCTATGGCTCTGGAGTCAAATATGGACCAGATCAGGTAAGGACGGCAGATTTCCATTCCTAAAATCTACTAGTGAACCAGATGGTTTCTTATGACAATCCAACAGCTTCATGATCACCATTTCTGAGACTATCTTTTTAATTTCCAATTTTTATCTAATTAGCTGAATTTAAGTACCTGAGCTGTGGTGGTGAAATTTGAATTTGTGTCTCTGGCTTATTGTTCAGGCTCCTGATTATAGGTTCGGTGTCTTACAAACCAGTCATAGATTTGATGAATTCAGAAGAGAGCTTGAATTATTATAGTAAAGTTTATCTTATCAATGGTATTCCGATTATCAACATTCATTAAATCCTTTCAAAGAGACTTGGGTCCTATTTTATATCATGTATTTTCTAAAGAAGTTGGAGTGACCTTTATTTTCCCAGGCAGTGTATATATAAGTTAAAGTTTATTTATTAGTCACGAGTAGGTTTACATTAACACTGCAATGAAATTATTGTGAAAATCCCCTAGTTGCCACACTCCTGTTTGGGTACACTGAGTGAGAATTTAGCATGGCTAATGCACCTAACCAGCATGTCTTTTGGACTGTGGGAGGAAACTGGAGCACCCGGAGGAAACCCACGCAGACATGGGGAGAATGTGCAGACTCTGCACAGACAGTGACCCAAGCTGGGAATTGAACCTGGGTCCCTGGTGCTGTGAAGCAGCAGTGCTAACCAATGTGCCACCATAGCGTCCAGCGGTTCCTGGTGATCCTAGCATTGAATAAAGTAATTTGAAATAAAGCATTCTTGTTTCACTTGATTTGAGTTACACTGATGTGGGGTTTTATTCCTCCGAATGTTAGAGGTAAAAAGCATATTGTGCATTTTACAGCGCACCATTGTCTTCATTGATCTTAAACTGTATTGTACTGTAGAATTGTTTCCATGACAACAAATCGGAGCTGAAAATGCCACAGCCTAAATGAGCATTGGAGTGAAACACTTACAGAATTTAGTGGGGAAAAAGCGCAGAAATTGTGAATTGGCTGGGCATGTCTTGGATTTTAATGAATAGATCAGGGTGAGATTTCAAAGGGTGGACGCCGTGTGTAGGATCTCAATTTTGAGTCCAGAAAATGGCAAAGCTACCATTGATGGTATTTTGTTCTTGATGTTCAGAAGCCCAGTGACAAAGCTCCCTATTCAAAGCCTAATGGTCTGTGACTCAATGGGGGTAGCTCAGTGTGTACACTCAGCTAAGGATAAAGAGACCAGGGAAGATTGAAAAGAATGAAGTATCAGTGAGTAAATGATTACTGAGACATCGACAAGTTCAATTTGTTGGATATCTTTCCTCTTTCTTTTTGGGAAGTGGACTCATTGGAAGACATTGTACAATTATTTGCTGGTCACTGCAGGAGGGTTTCCCTGGCAGATGTAGAAGTCTGACAGGATTCAGTCGATCTCTCGTGATAATTCTGGCAGGAGAATGTTGGCATCCAAAACAGCGGGAACCCGCTTGGATCTCTCCTGCTTCTGGGGTTTTCTGACATGATGAGCACAGGACCTGCTGTAACTGTAGAAGTTGGCATGCCCATTGAGATGGGGCACTGCAGCCTCCAAATGGGTGTACAGGTGCATGGGGGGCATCGAAGAGCAAACATGTAGGTAGTGCACTGAGGGGAATGTGGCCATTGGGATTGGGATGGTTGGACACATCTTTTTAGCAGCCCGGCGGAAACTGTGCTGTAGATTTGGCTGCAAGTCGCTAATGCTCACACTCTCCTGCCTCATATGAATTAGACCCCTTTCCACGCTCTCTACACACTCCCTGGAGAGCCCAGCCTTAACACTGGGATCATTGTGAGCCTTATTCTCAGAATCGTGTTTGGTATTCTGTCTCGAAATGCCAGGGAAAGGGCAGCTAGAGAGCTTTCCGTTTGCTAAAGAAATTATTCACGCTGTGGTGCAGTTTAACCTTTCAGCTTTGGAGGGACACCATCCTGTGTTATCAGCCTCTTAAAAAAAGAAATCTGTACAATTAAAAACAGATTCATTTTTGCTTAATCAATGTGAAACTTGTTGCTAGTGCCAAGCAGGAACTTTCCATTTTAATCCCAACACTCAAATCACTTGCCCTCCTCTGTGAAAGGGCATGTTTTTTAAAAAAAAGTCTCTCATCACACAAACAATAACACCAAATCTTCTGTAATCTGGCTATAATTTTCTTACTAATCAGATAAATGAAATTCATTCCCCTCCTCCCAGCAGTCTAACTGTCCAAGCTTTACCCAAGCTCTCTTTTACACCTCTCACAATGAGGCAGAGGTGGCTGTAGGAAACTATACCAGATCTATTGCTCCTGAGTTATAAGGAGAGGCTGGATAGACTGGGACTTTATTCTCTGGAGCTTAGGAGGCTGAGGGGTGATCTTATAGAGGTCTATAAAATAACATAGGGCACAGATCAGCTAGATAGTCAATAACCTTTCCCAAAGGTAGGGGAGTCTAAAATTAGAGGGCATTGGTTTGAGGTGAGAGTACAAAAGTGTCCAGAGGGGCAATTTTTTCGCACAGACAGTGGTGAGTGTCTGGAACAAGCTGCCAGAGCTAGTAGTAGAGGCGGGAACAATTTTGTCTTTTAGAAAGTATTTAGACAGTTACATGGGTACGATGTGTATAGAGGGATATGGGCCAAATACGGGCAATTGGGATTAGCTTAGGGTTTTTAAAACAAAAAGGGTGGCATGGACAAGTTGGGCCAAAGGGCTTGTTTCCATGCTGTAAATCTCTATGACTCTATGACTGATACTTTCTTCACTGTGAACTTTCTCCACTGTGTGCCAGCCTTCATCCAGCAGAAATCAATGTTATGGGATACCATTTCATGTACTCCAGATATTTCAAAACACTGAATGAATTACCTTCAGAACGCAGTGACCCTGTTGCAGCAAGTAAACACACTCGGACAAATGGAGGTATTTCTTCTAGATAGCTGGCAGCTTATTTGCGGGTACAAGATCTTTTTCTACACGTGTAGTAGTTGGTTCTTTACAGATCCTTGGGGCCAAATCACAGAACCCCAGCTGGGAAAAAATACTATATGAAGTGGTGGTTGGAAAATGGAGAGGGTAGTGGGGATAGTAATATCGTGCTATTTTTCCAGAACTGAATTACTCTCCACAAGTGGTTTTGTCTGGGAGGCAGGTTGGCATTATCTTGGTCAGTGTCACAAAGCCTCTGGTAACCGTATGAAAATCTGACCCTGGATGACATAATCAAAAATATTGCAATCTGATCAGATTTCAAAATTACTTGACTTATTTTCTCTCTTTTCCCATTCCACCCCCAGGATTCTGTATCCACACATGTACCAACAACAACCTTATAACAGTCTTAACATCGCAAAATGTCCAAAATCTGAAAGAAAGACTTGCATTTGTGTAGTGCCTTTTGTGACAACTGACCATCTCAAAGCGCAATGCAGCCAATGAGATACTTTTGAAGTATAGTCACTGCTTTAACGTCAGAAACACAGCAGCTAATTTGTGCCTAACAAGCTCCTGTAACAGAAACGTGACAGTGACCTGATAATCAGTTTTTGTGAGGTTGATTGAGGGATAAAATATTCTCCAACATCTCCCTAGAGTGGGACTTGAATCCAGAACCTCGTGACTCAGTGCAATATGGCAGTTAACTTATGGGTACAAGTATTTTTTTCTACACGTTTAATAGTTGTTTTTTTTTAAGGATCCATGAGGCCGACTCTCAGAGCCTGGGGTGAGAGAACCTGCTGTATGAAGTGATGGGTGGATGGTGAGGGTAGTGGGGATGGTAATATCACACTGCCCATATATGTCCTTGTCCAAAATTGCCTTTTCCAGAACTGTATTTTACCAGGCCTCAGTAGAAAAAAAATAGAACTTTGAGAAAATATGCTGGGTGAATTGATGTAATTTACAAGAGAAAAAGGCATGTTATCCGTATCTGAACGTCTCTGACTAAACATTGTTCACACCAACATTTTAATCTTATTACCTGCCAAACAAATGGACTGCAACTGTCAAATGCCTAGCATGTGCTCGGTTCTTTGCTTCGTAAGCTATTTATAAAAAGATAACAGAGGCAAAGGCTTTCTGAAGTAGTCGAAATTAAATGCTCATTGTATAACAGAACTAGATGTTGATCAAGCTTTGTGGCATGCACTTAAATTATGTAACAGTGCCAGCTTGTATTTGTGTACTACCTTTCACTTGTTCAAAACATCCAAGTTGTTTTGTAGCAGCATAAGGCAAATGGGTGCTAAGACAAAGTGGGACACATTAGAGGGGAGGATGGTTACTTGGCTAGGAAGTGAGTTTTAATGAGAGTCTTATGGGTGAAATTAGATGGGATTAGGGAGGGAATTTCAGGGAGTGAAAGCATTCCCACTTCAGTGTATCTATTGGTGTGCCACAGGGTTTGGTCCTTGGATCCTGACTAGGATGCAGGGATAGAAGGTTGCACAGCCACATTTGCAGGTGACACTAAAATAGATGGGATAGCAAGATGCAATGAGGAAATAAGGATTTTACAAATGGATATGGTTCGGGTCAGTACATTGGTCAAAATGTGGCAGATGGAGTTTAATGTGGATAAGTGTGAGGTTATCCATTTTAGTCGGATAAGTAGAAAGGCAATCTATTATCTAAATTGAGGGAGAATTTAGCATGGCAATCCACCTAACTTGCACATCTATGAACCTTGGGAGGAAACCGGAGCATCCGGAGGAAACCCCAGAATGCATCAGTGCAGAGGGATCTGGGTGTCATCGTGCATGAATCACAAAACACTGGTGTGCAGGTAATATGGAAAGCAAATGGAATTTTGGCATTTATTACTAAAGGAATAGAATATAAAAATAGGGAAGTGTTGCTGCAACTGTACAAAGCATTACTGCTTACTGCCACTACCTAACCACTCCCACCACAAGCACCCCCCCCATTCATCACAAGAGTCAGTCGGCAGGTAATGACTTAAAGAAAAGCCCACCCTGCAGTGATGACGCATTGCTGACAGGCTAAGAGGACTGAGAGTGGGACACCTGCCCATCAGTGGGAGCAAGCCCTGCCCTCAGTGAGCTGGCAGCTTGAGCAGACCCAGCAGCGCTGGAACTAAGCAGTGGACACAGCTGGGACTGCAAGCAGGCTCCCAAAGAACTTGGGTGAAGGAGCCTGGTGAATCTCAGGCTTTTAGGGCAGCAAGAGAAAAGGCAGCCTAGGGAGAGTGAGGAGGGGTGTGCAGGAAATGGAAGCTGAGGCTGTCCTGCTTTTACTAAAGTGTTTTTCAAAAGTGCGGGCTCCTCACTGTCTCCTGTTGGCCCCTTACGGTGTGGGCAGCGTGAAATACTTGTTACTTGTCTTGGTCGCAAGACCACTTGGCCATTAATTACTTCTAAATAAATAGCAGGGGCAACTGCTTGTGCCACCCAATGTACATTAGTGAAGGGTGGTCAGGTAGGCTGCGGGTTTGCCATCCCACCCTTGCTGTAAACATGCCTGGCAAGGATGAGGGAGAGAGGAATAAAATCCAGCCCTGTATCTTGTTTAAATTCGAACATGGCTCCTTATTTATACATGGTTATAGTCATGGTTATAGCAGTAATTTGTATGCCATTGTGAGCTGTCAGTTTTACAGTGTGAATTCAGGTTTTTCAGATAGAATTCAGCACTCGCACTGTCTCTGCAGGGAACTGTACTCCAAAGGAATACAGGTCAGAGATAAGGCTATGGCACTGCAATTCTCTTTCTTCAACTTGTGCTCGCTCCGAGCTTCATTTCATGCTGAGAATTCGGGGTCGACAAGTTTGCTCATTAGTTTTTAATGAAGGCACAGTGCTTGGTGCATCGTATAATCCTGCACTGATGTGCTGCAAGTTCTAAACTGTTCTGACTCCAGTTTGAAAAAGGAATGAAAGGGGGCGGGGAAGTTAGTTGTACAGAAGGCCAACAGTCCAGGAGCACTGTCCTGGTCATGTAATGGATGGTCTCATGCAGGGGACGGGTTTGTCAAGGGTTGAGGAAACAGGTTAAAGTCCAATAGGTTTATTTGGTAGCAAAAGCCACTAGCTTTTGGAGCGCTTGCTGCTCCTTCATCAGGTGAGTGGGATTTCAGTTCACAAACAGAGCATATAAAGGCACACATTCAATTTACATTCCGATATAAACAGTAGAACATAGAAGAGTACAGCACAGTACAGGCCCTTCAGCCCTCAATGTTGTGCCGAGCTATGTCCAAACCCAACATCAAGCTAACCCACTCCCTATCATTCTGGAGTGCTCCATGTGCCTATCCAATAACCACTTGGAAGTTCCTAAAGTGTCCGACTCCATTATCACAGCAGGAAGTGTGTTCCACACCCCAACCGCTCTCCGAGTGAAGAATCTACCTCAGACACCCCTCCTGTATCTCCCACCATGAACCGTATAGTTATGCCCCAAATAACAGCTACATCCACCCGAGGAAATAGTGTCTGCACGTCCACTCTATCTATTCCCCTCATCATCTTATAAACCTCTATTAAGTCTGTAATAGGTGTAGGTGTCCACCTCTGGAATGGCAGCTACACTGGCCTGCAGTGAGTGCCTGGTGCCCTTCAGATATGGAGCTTGGATCTTCGAGCTCCTGATGTAACGGCTGGGATGATGATTTCCTGCTCGGCTCCCTGCCACAAGATTCACCCAGCTCCTCCTTATCTGACGCGTTGACCTACAGGGGATCATGCACAGCCAGTCGTCTAGCCTCTACACGGAAATCGTTGTTGCTCCTATTTGGAAGATTCTGCCCTGTATCCAGGGATTCCTATTTGGGATCATTCCACCGGGGAAGCAGATTAGGAGCATCGACAGTGGAGTACACACACATGCATAAGATTGGAGCAGGCTAGATTCAGAGAGTTTGGTACTAAGTGCTTCAAAATCTCCAGTGGTCCAGTGATATTATTATTTAAATGTTTTGAAAAGAGGAATTGCACGTACATTATTCAATCTCGTGTGTCGAAACTTAATATTGAAGTGTTTAGTCATAATCTTAAAATGTGTGAAAAGAGCCATGAGGAGAATGACTGAATTAATCCAAATGTCTGTGTCGCTTGATGTTTTAGAAATGAAAATGTGTCCGAGGAGAAGTTTGATGTTAATTTTAATGTTTTTATATGCTTTACGGAAAAGTGTCCTTTTAAGTAATGGGCTTTATTATTTATTTAAAAAGAGAAAAATGTAATATTTAGCGATTGCCTGACTGCATTGTGAATGTCTGTAAAAATTAATGAATCTCTACTCATCCCTGACAGATATTCAAGGTGTTTCTGTGATTATTTGAAACTGTGCTGAATGGAGGGTTTACCTCAAAATGGAAAATAATAATGTTGGCTGCCCATTATTATCAGATAAAATTGCAGTGCAGTACAATCTGCGGTTTAAAAATTGGAACACCCACCTTTCATTTATACGCAAAACTGAATTATGGTTTATAAGTTCTTAAGATATAGGAACAGAATTAGGCCATTCAGCCCATTGAGTCCACGCAGCCCATTGAGTCCGCTCCGCCTTTCAATCATGGCTGATATGCTCCTCATCCCCATTTTCCTGCCTTCTCCCCATAACCCTTCAACCCATTACCAATTAAAAATCTGTTTAACTCCTCCTCAAATTTACTCATTGCACCACTGCACTTTGGGGTACAGAATTCTGCTTTTATAACTCTAGGGGTGGGGCTCTCCAATCTCATCCATTCCCAAACCCGCTGCAAGTGAGAATAGAGAATTTGCACTCAGTCAAAACTCCATTCGCTCTAGTGGCAGTGGAGAACCCCAGCTGTGGACAAGGTCAGAGATTTTCAGTATATATTTCAATATATACTATAATGTATCATAATATATAATAAAAAAAATCATAATATAACTATAAATAAGTAGTCATTTGGTGATACAGAACTTAAGCATTGCTAAGAAAAAATACATGTTGTTGAAGCTTTTTGTCTTGCACCCATCAGGACAATTTGCAAGGGTTAGAAAGACGGAATGGACAGGATCTATCTTCGTTTGTGAGATAAGGGGACGTAACCTTAAAATTGGAGATGGGCCATTCTTGATACCAGAAAGTACATCTTCACATAAAGGGCGGCAGAGATCTGGAACTTTCTTTTCCTAAGAAGCCATTTTGGCTGGGGCAATCAAAACTAAGATTTTCTTTGGTTAGAAAAGGTTGTGGAATAAAAGAGAATTACTGGTATTATGATAAAGATCAGCGATGATTAATTGGATGGCTGAATAGAATTATGGGGAAGAATGGCCTATTTGTGTTTCCCTGAGGCTCAGCATTATGAGTGGAAGGTTGAAGTATTCTCTGTCTGAGTCATTTATGTATCATTATAGAACGGAATTCCTACAGTGCAGAAGGATGCCATTCAGCACACTGAGTCTGCACCAACTCCTCGGTACAGCATCTTAGCTAGGTCCTATCCCTATAACCCACACATCCTGAGACACCAAAGGGCAATTTAACAAACTCCACACAGTCACCCAAAGCCAGAATTGAACCTGGGACCTGGCACTGTGAGGCAGCAATGCTAACCACTCTGTCACTGTGCTGCAGTGTGATATTAATGCAAGAACTATTGCCATAAATTAAGCCTTTAATTGCTGTGAGCTGAAATATCACCTTAGCGATAACATCCAAAACATATATATTTAGTTTTTCATTTTTTAAACCAATCCCAGTATTAATGATTGAATTGAGCATTTATTGAGTGGGTTATAACATTTGATTTCACAGTATGCTGAAAACTCTTGTATCAGGATGGCTTGGTGGCACAGTAGTTAGCACAGCTAACTCACAGTGCCAGGGACCTGGGTTCAATTCTGGCCTCAGGTCACTGTGTGGAGTTTGCATGTTCTCCCCATGTCTACATGGGTTTCTTCCGGGTGCTCCAATTTCCTTCCACAGTCCAAAGATGTGTGGGTTAGGTTGATTGGCCATGCTAAATTGCCCTTTAGTGTCAGAGAGATTAATAGAGTAAATATATGGAGTTTTGGAATAGGGCCTGGGTGGGATTGTTGTTGGTGCAGCCTCAATGACCTGTTTCTGCATTGTTCTATGTTTCTACTCTGTTATCTTGTCTTTGGAGAAAGTGCCAGCATTTGGATGTAGTACCTGTTATGCCTGTAGGTGGCAGTGAGACAGGGGTTTCAGGTGTTCTGCCTGTGCTTTGTTTGTGAACTCCCCTGACAGACCTAGAATCAGGTTGAATCCAGTGCTATGTTTGAAAAGAAAGGTAACAACAAGTGCTACAAAAATAAAAATGAGAAGCAACTAGATCTTCTGTAACAATGCATTTTATGGTCTTGAGGAAGGTATATAATCATGAAGTGTTTTTAGTTGTAAAATGATTATTCATGTCTGATCGCAGCATCTCAGGTTCTCCTGACTGCCTCAATATATTCCAACTATGAAATGTCCTCCGGTTCCTCTGAAAAACCTGCAACATATCCGTTTTCCTTCGCCTACTTCCAAAATATTGAACTCTGCTTATGTGGTAATAAAGCTTTTAGAGGATAGCAGCATCCATCACTTTAAGGGAGGTGTATTACGTGCTCCAGTCTCAGTTTCACTTTGACCCATGAGCAGAACACAGTTCTAATGTCCTCAAGCTTTCTATCCATGTATATATGTTCACATGTGCCTATTAGTAAATGAACCTGCAACCTTTTGCACAATTCCTTTTGAGCGATTTGGTTCTTTTTATGCCATTATAGAAACTAGGAACAAGAGAAGGCTATTCAGCCCTTTGAGCCTGCTCTGCTGTTCGTTATGACCATGGCTGATCTTCCAACACAATAGCCTGACCATGCCTTCCCCGCTGTGTAAACAGGGTGTAGGAGCAGTGTTGAGAGAGAAATCAGGAGGGTAAAACGGGGATACGAGATTGTTTTGGCAGATAAGGCAAAGGAGAATCCAAAGAGCTTCTACAAATAAAGGCCAAAAGAGTAACAAGGGAGAGAGTAGGGCCTCTTGAGGATCAACAAGGTCATCTACGTGCGGATCCATAATAGATGGGTGAACTCCTAAATGAATATTTTTCATCAGTATTTACTATTGAGAAAAGCATGAATGTTAGGGAACTTGGGGAAATAAATAGTGATGTCTTGAGGAGTGTATGTATTACAGAGAGGAGGTGCTGGAAGTCTTAAAGCGCATCAAGGTAGATAAATCCCCGAGACCTGATGAAATGTTTCCCAGGACATTGTGGGAAACTAAGGAGGAAATTGCAGGTCCCCTAGTAGAGATATTTGAATCATCAATAGTCAGAGGTGGGTTGCCTGAAGATTGGAGGGTGGCAAATGTTGTGCCTTTGTTTAAAAAGGGCTGCAGGGAAAAGCCTGGGAACTACAGGCCAGTGAGCCTCACATCTGTGGTGGGTAAGTTGCTGAAAGGTATTCTGAGAGACAGGATCTACAGGCATTTAGAGACGCAAGGACTGATTAGGGATAGTCAGCATGGCTTTGTGAGTGGAAAATTGTGTTTCACAAGTTTGACTGAATTTTTTGAAGGGTAACCAAGAAGGTAGGCAGTGCAGTTGGTATTGTCTATATGGACTTTAGCAAGGCCTTTGACAAGGTACCGCATGGTAGGTTGTTGTATAAAATTAAAGCTCATGGGATCCAGGGTGAGGTAGCTAAATGGATACAAAATTGGCTTCTTGACAGAAGCCAGATGGTGGTTATAGAGGAGTGTTTTTCAAACTGGAGGCCTGTACCTCACGGATCAGTGCTGGTCCACTATTACTTTCATATGGATCTTGATCAGTTGGGCCAGTGGGCAGATGGAGTTTAATTTAGATAAGTGTGAGGTGATGCATTTTGGTAGATTGAACCAGGGCAGGACTCAGTCAATGGTAGGGTGTTGGGGAGAGCTATAGAACAAAGAGATCTAAGGGTACAGGTTCAAAGCTCTTTGAAAATGGAGTCACAGGTGGACAGAGTGGTGAAGAAGGCATTCGGCATGCTTGGTTTCATTGGTCTGAACGTTGAATTCAGGAGTTGGGACCATCTTGTTGAAGTTGTACAAGACATTGGTAAGGCCACACTTGGAAAACTGTGTACAGTTCTGGTCACCCTATTATAGAAAGGATATTATTAGACCAGAAAAAGTGCAGAAGAGATTTGTTTGGATGTCACCAGGACTTGATGGTTTGAGTCTCAAGGAGAGATTGGATAAGAGGGACTTTTTTCTCTGGAGCGTAGAAGGCTGAGGAGTGATCTTGTAGAGATCTATAAAATAATGAGGGGCATGGATAAGGTAGATAGTCAATATCTTTTCTCAAAGGTAGGAGAATCTAAAATTAGATTTATGGTGAGAGGGGAGAGATACAAAAAGATATAAAAAGATCCAGAGAGGCAATTTTTTCACACAGAGGATGGTGAGTGTCTGGTACAAGGTGCCAGAGTTAGTAGTAGAGGCACGTACAACTTTGTCTTTTAAAAAGTGTTTAGGCAGTTACATGAGTAAGTTGGGTATAGGGGGATATGGGCCAAATGCAGGCAATTGGGACTAGCTTAGGATGGCATGGACAAGTTGGGCCGAAGGGCCTGTTGCCATGCTATAAACCTCTATGACTCTATAACCTCTCACCCCCTTGTAAATGAAGAATCTATCTAGCTCTACCTTAAAAATATTCAACGACAGGGGAAGCAGAGTTCTCGAGACCCATGATCCTCTGAGCAATGATTTCTCCTCATCTCGGCCTGAAATGTGCAACCCCTTATGTTCAGACAGTCACCCCTGGTTCTAGATTCTCTGACAAGAGGAAACATCTGTTTCACACTCACCCTGTCATACCCCTCAGGGTCTTGCACGTTTCGATATTGTCACCTCTTGTTCTTCTGAAAACTAGTAGAAACAAACCTGAACTGTTTAACTTTCTTCCTAAGATAACCCACCCATTCCTGCCATTAGTTAATAAACATTCTCTGAACTGCTTCAAATGCATTTCCTTACATAAGGAGACCAGTGCTGTGCACAACTCCAGATGTGGTCTCACCAGTGACTGTACAACTGAAGCATAACATCCTCACTTTTGTACTCAATTCGCCCCACAATGAATAATAACATTCTATTAGCTTTCCTAATTACTTGCTGTACCTGTAGACCAGCATTTTATGATACAGCGGGACACCTGGATCCCTTTGCACCTCTAAGCTCTGTAATCTCTCGCCACTTAGATCAGTGATTTCCTTTTATATGGATCACTAGGTCACCACCAAAGATTTTGCAGTCCACAATGTATGCAAGCCATTTTAAACATAACCTATGACTTTTGGGAGCCAAACTTGTATATCAAAGGGTATTAAAAACACAGCCACTTCTAATAGTTCAGGATGCACACTCACAATCACATTGCACTTGTCACAGCACATTTACCTGCAGGAGGCCTACTAGTGGAAACAGGTAACACTCACCTGATGAGAAGGCTGGTGTTGTTTCACAGACGTCAGACATTGAATATCAGGTTTCAGGGATGACAATCCCAATCGGAGATCTGGTACTATGTTAAGTTTGTTCCAATATTTGGCCTTCAGTGCAACAAGCCTTGAAAATGTGGTCTAGCAAAGGTAAATTTGTAGGAAAAGACAGCAGCAACTTTACTGCCTCGCCAGACAGTTCTGGATATTCCAAAACAGTATTGAACCAAATGTAAATCGGACAGTTCTGAGAACAATGCAGCTTTAAAGCAGTGCCACAGGATAGTTCCACATGGCTGTCTTGCTCTCTTGAGGTCAGGCTTGTGAGGATGTCATCAAGGCTTGCAAAGGGAGTTTGTATCCGGTTGAACTTTCTGTTGGGAAGTACTGTCGTAGCTGTGTTTTCAAACTTCACAGGTACTCGCTGATGCCATGCTTCACACTGTTGGGAGCTGCATTGCTGCCATAGCCAAAAAGTCTGACAGTTCACAAATGAGATGTAATTTGATTTATCAAGTTGTTTGGCCCACATCTCTGTTTTCTTGATCTTCGCTTGTGTTTTGCCTTGTACATGAAAAACTGTCACTGATTCTGAAATAAAATCATTGCTCAAGGTTACCTGCAGCTTGGGTTGACCAGATTTACTTTCTGTTGGAGATGGAATTTGTTGACTAAAGCTCTTGGGAATTATGTATTGCCAATTCCTTCAGTCAGGTCAAATCTCTTTGTAGTTACATCCTCTGCAAGATCCCCCTGGCAGCACAACTCATCCCATATCTGGTTCAGAAACAAAGTGCTGGAAAATCTCAACAGGTGTGACAGCATATGTGGAGAGAGAACAGAGTTAACGTTTCAAGTCTGGCTGACTCTTCATCAGCCCCTTATTTGCTTTTATCACATATGTAGTTGTTAGGCACTGCAGTGAAAATCTGCACCTTCCATCCATCTATCATTCATCCTTTTTGAATTAGATAGATTGGTTTCCCTTGGATTCTGAGATGGTTTCTCAGTCAGAGAAACCATCTCCATGTCTGAAAAGACAAAAGCTGGCCTTTGTCGCTCCCCCTTGCGTAACAGGCTGAGGTATATGGATAAATAGTGTCATGAGATCTGGACACGATTGCATCAGAGCACTAGGCAAAACTGAGTTCATTTTAATACTCTCATAATACTTATCATATTTGACTCTCCCCTTGTCACGCAGCACCAAGTACGCTGAACACTTTTGCCACTATTTTTTCACCTTGCTTTCCTGTAACTTTTTCCCTCAAATTTCTGCTTTTACTTTACCACTAGCAGATTCATTCATTGTCATAGTGGCTCAATTAAACTTATTGATTTTGGGAGGTTCAGCAGCAACTTCAGTCCTCAAAACTTGCAATAACTGAAGTGTTTTCTTATGGACTCATAAAATGCGAAACACATGGTATGCTGCTTGTGGAGAATATCAGTTGACCATGACTGAAGTGCTTTGTGACATTCAAAAACTAAAAAGTGCCACGTCCTGTCTCACAATGAATCATTTGTCCTAAGTTTTGTCAAAGCACATTCAGCGTCATCTACACAGTATATGAAGTAAAATATACTGGAAAAAAACCTTCAATTAATGGGGAACAAAAATCCAAATGTCAGTGACTTGGAGGCCAACTTGAGCCCATCAGATAAAAGACGTACAGCTAGATCAAGATTCTTTGTGGTCTAGGGTAATTAAGGCCTCCCTTGTGGCAAACTCACATTGTTGAATATTAATGATTCAGTGAGAGACTGATAACACTGCTTTACTCATAGTCAGCAATAAGATTTCCACTGTGAAGAAATGGTAGTGGGTTTTCAAACAAATCTGAGGGAACGCTGATTGTATTTTGTTTTCCTGGGCTACCTGCAGTACCCGTGTGGGCCACAGGTTGACAATCACTGATCTTGATATTAAAGCTTACTTTGTATTTGTCCTGCCGAAATGGACAACTTCACATTTACCCACATTATGCTCGTATTGTTGAACTTAACCTATCTATGTCCCCCTGTAGCTTCCTTGCGTCCTATTCACAATTTACTCTCCTACTTATCATTGTCCAAAAACGTGCGAGTTAAGTTGATTGGCCATGCTAAATTGCTCCTTAGTGTTAGGAGGGATTAGTAGGATAAGGTTGTGGGGATGGGGCCAGGGTGGGATTGTTGTTGGTGCAGGCTCAATGGGCCAAATGGCCTCTTTCTGCACAGTGGGTATTCAATATATTCTATCTTTGTGCCATCAGCAAATTAGCAACCGTACTTCCAGCCTCGGAACTGAATGTATAGAGAATGGGATTGGAGCTACTGGGACGATAGTAACCAGATTAAATCAGTTGGCTACTGAGCTCCCAGAGCTGAGAGTGAGTTTACCCTATCTCAAGTGGAAAGAAAGAAAGAAAGAAAGATGCATAAACAGTACTTTCCAGTTGCTGCCAATTACAGACTAGATTAGATTTTACAGAGCAAAATTTAAGAACATGATGAGCGCTTTAAACTCCCCATTTACTAAATGCCAAGCTTCCTTGTTGCATTTTGTTTTAGATTAGAAGTCTATGATTTGTGATTCAAGATCATTGAGAGTTCTCACCAAATGAAATGTAATCTGACTTTTCACCTCTGACAACAGGGAAGAGTGGAGCTTCCCTGGTCATGATCTTAGACTTGTTGATAGTTAATTCTGCTGTCAACCAGTGCGATTGTGAAACCCCTATGTTCCATTCTCCTCCCTAGCCAGAGAAAAACCTCTTCCCTGTTCTCCTTATCCGTTGACCTTTCCATGCAGAGATAAGAACCACCATTATTTTAGCAACTGGTTGCTGGTCTGTGTAAGACTGCGCTAACTAATGAAATATTTTTCTATTGATAAAAGCAAAACACTGCAGATGCTGGAATCTGAAACAAAAATAGAAAATGCTGGAAAATCTCAGCAGGTCTGACAGCATCAGAGAAGTGAAAATAGAGCCAACGTTTCAAGTCTGGATGTCCCTTTCCTCTGACGAAGGGTTATCCAGACTAGAAACATCGGCAAATATTTTTCTGTTCTCCTTTGTTAATATTGGTTTTTGCCCTCAACCCTCTGAATAAGGGAGTTTACATTTTTTTTCTATCCTCCTCCACTGAAATATAAGTTTTTAAGTTTATTTATCAGTGTCACAAGTAGGCTTACCTTCACATTGTAATGGAGTTATTGTGAAAATCCCCTAGTCGCCACACAGCACCTGTTTGGGTATACTAAGGGAAAATTTAGCAAGGCCAGTGCACCTAACCAGCACGACTTTTGGACTGGGAGGAAACTGGAACACCCCAAGGAAACCCATGGAGGTACAAGGAGAACGTGCAGATTCTGCACAGACAGTGACTCAAGCTGGGAATCGAACCCAAATCCCTGGTGCTTTGAGGCAGCAGTGCTAACCTCTGTGGTCACAATGCTGCCCAACGTTCCTAACTATGCCTCCTCTCATACTTCCCCACCTGTGCTCCCAGTCCCCAAAAGTGACCAGTCTTCACCATTATCCTATCTTTCCTCCATCCCATTTTCTATCTCCCCCCCCCGCAACTTTATCGTCTGTCTTTCCCCTTTCTCTCTCTCTCTGCTTTTAATTCTTCTTCCTCTTTTCTGTGCCTTGCTCTCCTTCCTTCCTCTTTTTTGCTTTTTTTTCTCACTTTGTACTTCACTTGGTTCAACAAATAATGCCACAGATAAAAGCAAAATACACGGATGCTGGAATCTGAAACAAAGATAGAGAATGCTGGAAAATCTCATCCCATAGATGCTGTAAATCTGTCGAGATTTTCAGATGATAAACAAAGATGATGCCACAGGACACCTACTCGTTACACAAAAAGTTCACAAAAACATTAAAAAATACAAAATTAAGTCCACTGGTGAAGTGAAAAAAAAGTGATTGCTTTTAAAAGAAAATTGCAGTAAGACCTAAAACAGATAAGAATCTCTTGAGAAATTCCTACAGTGCTAATCCGATGAATTATGGTGTAACGTGTTTATACCCTGGTTTGCTATTAGCGGCACAGTGGCACAATGGTTAGCACTGCACCAGGGACCGGGGTCGATTCCTGGCTTGGGTTGCTGTCTGTGTGGAGTTTGCACTTTCTCCCTGTGTCTGTGTGGGTTTCCTCCAGGTGCTCCGGTTTCCCCCCACAGTCTGGAAGATGTGCTGATTAGGTGCATTGACCCGACCAGATGCCAGAGTGTGGCGACTAGAGGAATTTCACAGTAACTTCATTGCAGTGTTAATATAAGCCTTACTTGTGACTAATAAACTTCTTCCTTTAGCTGCGATGCGTGTTCCACTGTTTCATCTTCTCATTAGTCCTTCCCTTAAGGGATAACAAACTTTCACTCTGGAGTATAATCCAGCTCATTATTGCTTCATATTTGCTTAGTTTGAAAGCAACACTGACATTAAATGTAGATGAAGCTGATCAAATGCCTTATTCTCCCAGAGGTTTGATGATGAATGCAGATGAACAATTACTAGAGAAGAAAATGAAAATATCATCAATACATATCTGTCATCATTGCTCACATGTTTTATAATTTTAGAATCCCTCATCTGATTTATTGCTGCATGAATCACTGTTAGTTGCCTATTACATATAAGTAATTAATATTTTTACACTCGTGATACACTTGACCCCAAAGAGATTCACGGCAAATTAACTGACAATCTGTGTAACATTTTCAGTCAGTCATGTGCATCCCATAACATCGGAAATCGTAATCCAACCAAAGCAGTATATGGAATCGAGTTCAGCGCACGGCTCAATAGAAGAATCCTGAAAACGAAGCCGTAGCAATTTAAGTTTCATTTTGCAGAACAATTGAGTCTTTCAGGATGCGAGTCCAGACCACAGAATTAACCCTGGCGTTTTTGTAGATTTATCTCTGACCCACTTTTCTATCCAGTGAGGGGCCAATACCGAAGAGTGAAATTTCAATTACAACCAGCTCTGTAATCCTAAATGTGAGACTCCAGGCTTCAGCATTCTTGAATTTTAATTGCATTGACCATCCACTATCAGATCTGGCTTCTTTATCTGAAGCAGAACTACGTGTCTCTCAGCAAGCTTTATTATCCTATCATTGAGGCACCACATTTTTATTCTTCTCTGTCATAACATGATCAGAACAGACTCTTCAGTTGGTAGGCCTAAATCTTTATCCACGGCTTAATTTTCCTTATCGATTTTCTTATTTGTTTTATTATCTGTTATCTCTGGGCAATCTTGTGCATAAATGTCAAGATAGTTCTCATATAAACATACCTGTGAAACCCATTTTACTAACCTTCTACTCAAGACCACTAATGCTTCCATGCTGGCTGACTAACTGTAAGATATAAAGGATATGTGTTCTGATTGTAAACAATCTTCACTAGGTGTACGGTGAGAAAGAAATCTGGTTCTCTGTTCAATTTTTCTAAGTCTTTATCTGTAATGCACCATTATACACTTCTAAAGGAAGAGAAGGTGAGGGTCTAATTATATGATTTGAATTTAATTTGATTTATTATTGTCACAAGTATTAGCGTAAAGTGAAAAGTATTATTTCTTGCACGCTATACAGACAAAGCATACCGTTCATAGAGAAGGAAACGAGAGAGTGCAGAACATAGTGTTACCATTATAGCTAGGATGTAGAGAAAAATCAACTTAATGCAAAGTAGATCCATTCGAAAATGTGATGGCAGCAGGGAGGAAGCTGTTCTTGAGTCAGTTGGTATGTGACCTCAGACTTTTGTATCTTTTTCCCAATGGATCAGATAGAAGAGAGAATGTCTGGGTGCTTGGGGTCCTTTATCATGCTGCAGAGGCAGCAGGAAGTGTAGACAGAGTGAATGGATGGGAGGCTGGTTTGTGTGATGGATTGGGCTACATTCACGGCTTTTGTAGTTTCTTGTTTTGTAGTTTATTTTTGTAGTTTCTATGATTAAGATCACTCTTAATGGTTGCTGTCATGTAAGTGCCGTGTTGGATAAAAGTTTAAAGCTTGATTATTAGTGTCACAAGTAGGCTTACCTTAACACTGCAATGAAGTTACTGTAACAATCCTCTTTGATACCTTTGGATCCACTATACCTTTGGATCGTGTAGGCAATCATGGTATTCTGGACTTTAGTCACTGTAGATGACCTGATTGTTGGAGTTTTGGTTAGGCCAATCTTTCAAGTTGTGGAATTGCTTGGTTTGCTGTTGCATTTTGTTGTTCTTCTGGTGGCGATTAAGCACTCCAACTGTTCTGCATGGATAATGGATCTGAAGATTTCCATTCGTTTTCTTTCTGATATTATTTAAAAGTGCCCTTATTCTTCTGGCCTCATTCAGTACTTTGCGATTTTTTTTCTCCATCCATCTTACCCTTGAGATTCTCCTTAAGCATTATGCTTCAAAGCTGTTGGTTTTTTTCTCACACATTCTGAATACTCCACGCTTCACATCCATCACTTATTGCTGACCAGATCTAATGGTTTATTACACAGATTCTTGTTTGAGGACTCGCGCTGGTATTTCTTAGAATGTTGCTTAATTTTGTAAAAACTCTTCTGTAAAATTTTGTAAATGCCTGCACAGTTTGCTATGCTCTTCACTGGAAATGTGCTATTAGGTGGTCTTGCCTGCATAAACTAAGCCTAGCAGAGAGAGCCATTTAGTGCTGTCAAGAAGTCAGCGTTCAAAGTGGAGATCAGGATGCCAGAATTTGCAATTTGTGTGCTTCCCCTGTGCTAAATTATCGCCAAAACTCTCTGACCTTGTTCACAGCTGGAACAATGAATGGAATGGTTGAAAGTGAATGGAGTTTTGGCTGGAACACCAAAGTTGGAATTCTCTGGCCATTCATGCTGGTGGAATTCTCCAGTCCCACTGGAAGCGCCTCCACCTGCCGGTTTCCCATTGGCATGGAATGAAATCAATGGGAATTCCCACTGATAGCGATGGGACCAGAGAATCCTGCCAATAGCAATGCGCTACATCCTGCCAGTGGGAAGCACATGTCCGAGAGGCTGGAGAATCTAGACCTGGATTCTCCATTCAAGGCACGGATGAAATTGGAGAATCCCACCAAATACTTCTACAGCTTGGTAAGAATTTTAACTGACACATTTTTAGTTGCATCGCCTATTATACAGCACAGGAATCCTGCTTTTAATGTTGGAAGATAAAGAGATAGAGAAAGGGATGTATGTTCCACAGGTAGGGTTACATCAGGATTCAGTTATCTGATATTTGGGTATGTGCCTCTCTGAGGAGAATGCCTTTGCTTGAGAGAGTTATGCCATCTTCTACCTTTGGTTTACCCTGCACTGTTTCTGCCTTGTAAATGGAAAAGCCTTCCCAATAGCTGTTGAATCATTAGCATAACTCTCATTGACATCCTACTTACAGTGCTCTAAATTTTTGTAGAGCACTGTAGGTTGCATATTATGTGAAAATAAAATCTGCGTTCAGCAAAAATTATTTTATTGGTTACCTGAGACACAAAGGTGCTATAGAATCATGAATCCTACAGGGCAGAAGGAGACCATTCAGGCCATTGTGTCTGTACCGACCACAATCCCACCCAGGCCCTATCCTCATAATCCCATACATTTACCCTACTGAGTCCCCCTGGCACAAAGGGGCAATTTTGCAAAGCCAATCCATCTCCCCTGTACATTTTGGAGTGTGGGAGGAAATTGGAGCACTTGGAGGAAAGCCACGCAGATACGGGGAGAACTTGGAAACTTCATACAGACGGTGACCCAAGCCAGGAATTGAACCTGTGTCCCTGGCACGGTGAGGCAGCAGTGCGAACACGCTGTGCCACCCGACTATGCCGCTGGATTTTGTTCATTTTTTTTCTCCAGTTGTATTCACTCTTTTTCTGGAAGTGGTGTCTCATGTTGGGAACCTTAATCTGATCTCAAGTCCACAGACCTGTACATTTTTCCAGCAGAGGTCACTGGTTAGAGTAATCATGTTTATTAACGTTGCAATCTCGTGGTCCAAGAAGTTGCCTCGGTGGTGAGAGCATTTCTGTGTAAATTTGCTGATCTCACGCTCCCAATGCGGAATTGCGGTTGGAGAATTGACGGTTTGATATTGTAATCTTATTTGCAACCTGCACTCAATCAAACTGGCTTTCCAGTGGGAGTGAAATGGTTGGTGAATATAACTTAGTGATTTTATGACGTGGGATCTCAAGGGGAATTGAGTTTGCTAGACAAGGTTTTTGAAGTTTTGGTGTGGGGGTGCTGGAGTGTTAAAGGTTTATAAAGTTGAGTAGTACAATACAGCTTCGTACCAGCGATCACTGAACACTTGGACTCTGTTTCTTGGAGAGCAATGGTACGTAATTTGGAAAATCAAAGAAAACAAACAGGAGAAATCACCGTCTAATACAAGTGAGAGTCTTGCCTGTGACAAAAACAAGATTTAGACACACTGGCCGGAATTCTCCAGCTGTTCACGCCCGCCCGCCACTGCCAGCGAGAACAGAGCTTGGCACTCAGCCAAATCTCTGTTCAGTGTGGCAAGGATGCTGGTATGAACTGCTGGAGAATCCCGCCCATTGAAGGACATGCATATTATTTGTGTAATTCTGACAGCAGGTCACAGGTGAGTTAATGGGTCAGATTTTGCTGTCAAAGTAAAAATGAGTCAAATGGCACTGATTGCTAATCCGGTATGGTAATTACAGGTGAGCAGCAGATGCATGGTTAAATCAAGGGTTATTGGGATAAGGTGGGAAAGTGGAGTTGAGGATTATCATGTCATGATCTCACTGACAAGCCAGGCAGGCTTGATGGGTTGAGTGGTGTATTTCTGCTTGTATGGATATCCAGAATTGTTGTTGGAGATGTTTTGCAAAACTAATGCTTTATAGTCTGATTTGATTTATTATTGTCACATCTATCAGCATACAGTGAAAAGTATTGTTTCTTGCGTGCTATACAGACAAAACGTACTGTTCATTGGGAAGGAAATGAGAGAATGTAGATTGTAATATTACAGTCATAGCTAGGGTGTGGAGAAAGTCAACTTAATGCAAGGTAGGTCCATTCAAAAGTCTGATGGCAGCAGGGAAGAAGCTGTTCTTGAGTTGGTTGGTACGTGACCTCAGACTTTTGTATCTTTTTCCTGACCGAGGAAGGTGGAAGAGAGTATGTCCAGCGTGTCTGAGTTCCTTGATTATGCTGGCTGCTTTTCTGAGGTAGCGGGAAGCATAGAAAATGTCAATAGATGGCAGGCTGGTTTGAGTAATGGACTGGGCTTCATTCATGACCTTTGGTAGTTTATTGTGGTCTTGGACAGGGTAGGAGCTATACCAAGCTGTTATACAACTAGAAAGAATGCTTTCTGTAAACGTTGGCAAGAGTCATAGCTGACATGACAAATTTCCTTAGTGAATTGAGAAAGTAGAGGCGATAGTGGGCTTTCTTAACGAAAACATCGGTGTCGGAGGACCAGGACAGGTTGTTGGTGATCTGGACATCTAAAAGCTTGAAGCTTTCGACCATTTCTACTTTATTGCATTGATGTTGACAGGGGCATGTCCTCCACTACGTTTTCTGAAGTTGATGACTATCTCCTTCATTTTGTTGACATTGAGGGAGAGATAATTGTCATCGCACCAGATTCCCTGACTCTTTCCTACACTCCGTCTTATCATTGTTTGAGATCTGACCCATTACGGTGACGTCATCAGCAAACGTGAAAATCAAGTTGGAGGGAAATTTGGCTGAACAGTCATAGATGTATAAGGAGCATAGTAAGGGGTTGAGGACACAGCATTGTGGGGCACCGGTCTTGAGGATGATCATGGAGGAGGTGTTGCTGCCTGTCCTTACTGATTGCGGTCTGTGGGTTAGGAAGTTCAGGATTCAGTCACAGAGGGAGCAGCTGAGGCCTGGGTCACAGAGTTTGGAGCTGAGTTTCGTAGGAATAATGGTGTTGAAGGTTGAGCTGTAGTCAACAAAAAGGAGCCTGATATAGGTGTTATGTAGGTGTTCCAGGGTTGACTGTAAGACCAGAGAGGTGGCGTCTGCTATGGATCTGGTGCAACAGTAGGCGAACTGTAGTGGATCCAGGCAATCTGGATCCTGGCAGTCTGCATCATCTAAAGACATTAAATTGAAGTTGCATGGTAGATACATATGCACAATTCATCCCAGAAAGTTAGGAAATTAGGTTACGCATCCTGACATGCTAATAATTAGCAATCATCCCCTCAGGCTCTGAGAGTTAGCTGTTAAAAATTTCTGGGTCTCTTCCTTTAAGTTTTAGTTATTGCTGGAAATTTTCAAAACGCAATTTTTCTGTCTCTTTTTGCTTTTTTCGTCCAATTATTCTTTTCCTCGCTTTTTATTTCTATATCTACATCTATTTGAGTTGGCATTGGATTCAGCCACTGTAATTTATGCTTCATTCTGTGCTATCAAATTCTCAATCCTTTGATCTGCTTGGTTAAGCTGCTTGCCCTGCTCAGATGTCAGACGCTTACTTTCTATCACTATTCTATGATCAGCTCGCACTTTCTGCCTCTTGCTAAACATCAATTTAAAAGATCTAACCAGATAGGGACAAGTCTCGCCAACAGCAGATAAATGCCCTGGGACAGCAAAATGTGACCTGTTGCATCCAATTTTTGATAATTCTCTGTGTTGGAATCAATGGATAATGGTGTTGTTATTACTTGCTCCAGGAATGTTGTGGCAACTCTTTTTTTTATAACAAAAATTATGTAAAGCTGGCATTGCTGCTGGGGTCAACCCAACAAACATCCTCCAGAACTGGCCCTGCCAGGGTATATGGAGCCAGAGTTGCCCATCTAATTAGATGGGTTGGCCATGCTAAATTGCCTCTGAGTGTCCTAAGATGTGTCGGTTAGATAGATTATCCATGGTAATGGAGTTAGGGGAAGGGAAGGGAACTGGGATAGATGCTTTTTCAGAAAGTCGATGGGCTGAATGGCCTCTTCTGCATTGTCGGGAGTTTATGAATTGGCATGGAGCTGACACATGCCACCTGATCAGTTGCCAGGAAATGGTGTCTTTGTAGATTTGCTTGCGAGACTGAACAAGTGAAATTCCAGATCGTACTAAACGCTAGACTGAGTACCAAGGCGGAGGGAAAAAAAAATTAAAATGTTATTGTGCCCTATTATTAGTTGGTTTAACAGGCTGTTAGAATATTGCAGGTGATGGAGTGAACCCTCCATTTGCCTGGTGGGGAGGCTGTCAGCTGATTGCAGGTAACTACCAAGTGGCAGCTGGGGCGGGGAGGTCATTTGTTTTTTGTAAACTCGAGGGAGACTGTGGGCAAGGAAATCAGTCCCTGTAGGCCCACCTCTTAGCTGAGAGAGATTTTCCTCTCCCTCAGTTAAATTGTGTTAATATTTAAGTAGCTTTGTGCCCGGAAGGAGCGATATGGGGAGAGCTCTGGGGCCTCCACCCTTTGATGGTGCTGCTGACCTGTCAGCCCCCTGATTGGGCTGTAGCTCGGGGGTATGTGGTTGTCCTGAACAGGATGGCAAGCCTGGTGGCACATTATTAATGAGCTGCTGCTGGTCAGCTGTGCGTGCTGCCGACACCACATTTCTTGCCCAGCTGCAAGTCGATCGATAAAACTTGCCAGCAGGGCTGGGAGTAGGCCATTAAGCTTCTCAGGCCTCTGCCTCCATTATATTAGATCATAGCTGATCTGAACTTTAACTCTACTGAGATCTATATCACTTAGTACTCTGACTGAGCAAAGATCTAAATCTTGTCAAGAATTCAGTTGACTCGGCATCCATAGCTGCTTGATGGAGTGAGTTCAAGATTTCCACTCCGATGTAATGGTATGAGGAGAATTGCTTTGTGATTTCATTCCTAAGTGCTCTTGCTGTAATTTTATGCCGCCTTGTTCCAGATTCTTCTGACAAAAAAAATAATTTGACCGTTGTTCGCAGAATCCCTACAGTGCAGGAGGCGGCCAGTTGGCCCATCAAGTTTGCACTAATCCCCACCAGGCCCTATTCCTGTAACCGCCCCCCCCCCCCCATATCATGCTGACTAAGGGGCAATTTAGCATTGCCATTCAATCTCAGCTGAACATCTTTGGAGTGTTGGAGGAAACTAGATGCATCCGGAAGAATCCCACGTGGACACAGAGAAAATGTGCAAACTCCACACAGTTATCTGAGTCTGGAATTGAATCCGAGTCCCTGGCGCTGTGAGGCAGCTGTGCTTAGCATTGTGCAACTGTGTCGTCCAGTGCTATCTAATTCCTTATGTGTTATAAGTGCCTCAATTTGCACCCCCCCCCACCACCACTAATGCAACTTCCTATAAATACAAAGTCCATTTATGTATTATAGTTTAACAATTTATATTCTGATATATTTCTGATGAATCTGCAGAGTGCAATTTTAAAGGTCAATGGCTTCTGTGAAGCTTGGTGCCAATAACATAGTGCACTAATCTTGATGGACTTCAGCCAAGATTCTGTATAACCAAAGCATTACTACTTCACTTTTAAAATTCAATCCTCTCGAGGTAAAGATCTGAGCCATTTATCTCTTTTTTCGTTTTGCCTCAGTGCACCAATTTCTGAAATTCTTCCAAGTCTCTTAAAAGGCAAGGAACTCCCATGCCAGTGTCCTTATTTAGGACAAACTGAGGTTCATATCTCCCAAAAGCAACAACGATACTTTTGGGAAAGCTGGGAGTAGTCGGCAGATGGGATCACTGTTGTACTTCTGGTGGGTGGGGATATAATTGTTAGGGTGGATGGTGTATGGTTAAATTTATGTAATACCTTTATTTGATAAACTTGGATGGGAAGCCGTAATGGCGGCACGGTAGCATAGCGGTTAGCACTGCTGCTTCTCAGCGCCAGGGACCCAGGTTCAATTCCTGACTTGGGCCAGTGTCTGTGTGGAGTTTGCACGTTCTTCCCATGTCTGTGTGGGTTTCCTCCTGGTGCTCTGGTTTCCTCCCACATTCTGAAAGACATGCTGGTTAGGTACATTGACCCGAATAGTTGCCGGACTGTGGCGACTAGGGGAATTTCACAGTAACTTCATTGCAGTGTTAATGTGAAGTGTTACTTGTGATTAATAAATAAACTTTAACTTTATAATGCTAGACTTGCAACTTGCTAGACACAAAAGCCAAAACGTTTACAAATGAAATCTTTCAGAAACTGGAACTGAAAATTCTTGGTGCCTGCCTATCAGGTATTCCTCATCTCGGGAAGCCAGTATCAAAACTGCTCGCTTCATAAGAACATAAGAACATAGGAGCAGGAGTAGGCCATCTAGCCCTTCAAGCCTGCCCCGCCATTCAATAAGATCATGGCTGATCTGTCGTGGCTCAGTTCCACTTTCCCGCCCTCTCCCCATAACCCTTAATCCCCTCTCTTATCAAGAACCCATCAACCCGCTTCTTAAAAATATTTAGCGAGGCAGCCTCCACCACTTCAACAGGCAGAGAATTCCAGAGATTCGCCACCCTTTGAGTGAAGAAGTTCCTCCTCAACTCCGTTCTAAACCGCCTCCCCTTTATCTTGAGGCTGTGCCCCCTAGTCCTACTGTCTTTTTTGAGCTTCCTGATCGTGTGGCGTCCCCAAATGGGTATGGTGCGGAAGGAGACCATTTGCCCCATTGTTTCTGCACTGGCTCTCCAAAAGAGTAACTCACCAAAACCCAGCACATTTTTCCTTTCCAGGTAGCAGTCTAAATCCCTTTCGAATGTTTCAATTGAACCCGCCTATACCATGTTCTCAGGCAATACATTCCAAACCCTAACCACTCGTTACATCAAAATTTTCTCCTCATCTCACATTTGCTTTTTCTAATTACTCTACTCTAAATCAGTTCTCCCTCATTCTCGATCCTTTCACAAGTGGAAATGGTTTCTCATTATCTGCTCTGTCCAGGCCCCTTGTGATTTTGAATACCGCTATTAAATTTTTCAGCTGTCATTTCAAGGAAGACAGTCCTAACTCTCCAATCTATCGTTGTAACCGAAGCCCTCATCCCTGGAACAACTCTTGTGAATTTTTTCTGTACCCTTTGTTTTATATTGTCTTTCCATGTTCTTCCTATCAAAAAGAGTCACTTCTTAGCTCTCTGCAATTGCCCACTTTTCCGCCCATTCTACTAACTTGTCAATATCCTTTTGAAGTTCGACACTGTCTTCAAAATGCTTCCAAGTTTATTCACGTTGAAATTATGCTCTGTACTCCTGAGTTTGTGAGTATTTCATTTGGGAAAAACAAGGCACAGGTTGAGTTGTGAAGGAATTTTCTAAAAAGTACTTGTTAGTCATGGCTAAGACTTCTGAGATAGATTGTGAAAAGATTTGTGAATTGTTCTCAATTGCAAATCTGTCTCATATGTTTCCGAATGTGTCTGCAGTTATCAGTGGCACTTGTAAACTCACAAGTGCCAAATGTCATCCTGAATTTTGGGATCGCAACAAATTCTTCCTATTTTCTGCTGTCTTGTTCAATGTCCCTTCCTGAAATAAGAGATCTATTGGTCAGCGACCTCAGTGCTGCTTGTGTGGCCATGCTTTCATTTAAAACGGTTTCTCTATTTGCCTGCCCAAGTTGATGCAATGTAATTGTATGTGAAATGCATTGGAATACTTCTGAGAAAAGTGATAGGGCATCTTATTGAGCAAAAAGATTTCTCAATCGAAGAATTTTACAGTCTCAGTATTCAATATTGTACTGTTTATAATCAGAGCCACATGTTTGTCACATGAGTGAATGCTTTTTGACATTGAACCCTGTGTCATAAAAGTTAATCTAATATACAGTTGTGTTGTTGAAACAATTGATATGTGCGTAGCCAAAGTAGAAAGCAGATTGCTTGAAAAGTGCCCATTTATAATGATATGCGGAACGATAAATTATAGTCTTGTAGTGATTGCAAAGGGTAATGCACCATTAGATTTTTTATGTGGTCAGAAATAGACTCGCGGTTTCGGCTACATTGCATACAGGGATCAGAAGACAGAATAGTTCAGGGGTCTGTTGACATTATGTTAAACCATGAAAGGGCAGTTCATTATGTTATTTTATTACTCCTTACTCATGGCTGTAAGTGCATGTCAGAGTTGATTAAAGGTTTGCAGTGGATATGTGCTTAGTCCACCATTTCAATAAACCTTTATTAGATAACCTAGATGGTTCTAATTGAAGTCAGCAGGAACAAAGCTGTCAATCTAAATAAATATAATGTAAGCCCGAAGGTAAGGCAATAAGCACTATTTCAACACTGAGGATTTCTGTAGCTTCATAGCTTGTACCAACATGTCAAATCTTAATCCCCCCGCTGCCAACACACACGCACACGCACGCAACATGGATTTACATTAAAGTGAAAATAACACTGCCGCTATTAAGAATTATTTGTCATCACAATATCTTCAAAATTTTAAATTTTAATTGAACAAGAACACCACCAGTGGCATTGCTCAAGGGAGACGATCGTGAATGTTACTGCAGGACTCTAGTAAAGCTCTGGGAAATTAATTGAGCAGCTAAGAGTGTGAAAGGCTGTCTGCTGAGGTATGACTGCATTGGGTGGTTGCACATATATAGAGAGCAGAGAGGCCATGCAAGTGGAGAGATTATTTCAGACTGCAAAATCTGGTGCTTGTCATCCCACAGGTGAACTCTTGACGCTGTTTAGCAGTACATTGATTTTTGTCTACTGCATCCTTTACTTGTCTTCTTTGAATTCTTCCTTTTGCCCCTTTTCATTTTTGCTGCATCTCACATTAGAACCAGTCACACATGTGGCATCTACAATCTAGGTCAACATTGCCACCTGGAATATCAGATTGCAGAATCTTATACTCACATAAAAACATATATCAACAGATATTTTTTATATATTAAATTATTTTATGTAATGCAAATCATATATGAATGAAAGAACCACAGGTTCAAGTATACGATCTATTTTAACCAATAGTTTTTCTTTCAATTACAAACATTATTCTAAACGTTATATTACCTTCCAGTACCTCTAATATATCTTTCCTTACCGACGAAATAAGGAAGAGGGTTTTGAACAAAAATAATGGTGGCAATTCTTTGGGAAGTGAGCGCTAGCCGGGAAGCCCGATTACAAGTTGAATTGGGCGAGTGGGCCAAATGGGGAATCTCGCTGGGTGTCCAAACTATTGCCTGGCTCATTGTACCTGTCCCGATCAGGTCCTCGACCAGAGCGAACAAGAATCTGATCGTTTACCGATTTCAATACATTTGAATGTAATTACCAATCTCCAATCTCTCCTGGTCCTGGCAGACAGGAACCAAGCACAATGGGTGCCAAGCAAGAGTGGGCAAAAGTAAGTAAGTAAGGAGGGGGGAAGAGGTAAGTACTGCTCCAACTGTGCCCTTTGGCCCTTCTTCCACTGCCAGGCTACAGAGGGATTTGATTTGATTTATAATTGCCACATGTATTAGAATACAGTGAAAAGTGTTGCTTCTTGCGCGCTATAAAAAGCATACCATTCATAGGGAAGGAACTAAGAGAGTGCAGAATGTAGTGTTACAATCATAACTAGCGAAAGATCAACTTAATGCAAGATAGATCCATTCAAAAGTCTGATGGCAGCAGGGAAGAAGGTGCTCTTGAGTTGGTTGGTATGTGACTTCAGACTTTTGTATCTTTTTCCCGACAGAAGAGAGAATGTCCAGGATGCCTGGGCTGCTTTGCCGAGGCAGCAGGAAATCTAGACAGAGTCAATGGATGGGAGTTTGGTTTGTGTGATGGATTGGGCTACGTTTATGACCTTTTGTAGTCTGTTGTGGTCTTGGGAAAAGCAGGAGCCATACCAAGCTGTGATACAATCAGAATGCTTTTTATGGTGCATCTGTAAAAGTTGGTGAGAGTTGTAACTGACATGCCAAATTTCCTTAGAACCTGCAAGTTGAAGGTGCTTGGACTGAAGGGAAGGGGTTGACCTTGGGGCTCTGTCCTAGGTTGGGGTCTTATGACTGGACTTCTTCGTGCCCTGGGGAATGTGGAAATCACTTTTGTCATGGTAATTTCAGGCAACATTCTGGTTAAAATTTTTATTATTGCCTGTGTTCTGTAGAACCTTTGAAGTGGTCTGGTCACTTTAAAATTCATGCCCCAAACACCGGGAAACCTTAAATAATCACAGCAGCACTCCATTCTACAGTAGGTATTGCCTTTGGTTGATTTCAGAAGTCCCAGGTATTACCAGACTCTCTGATTGACAGGAGATGTCGGTTTCACTTGGCAGAAGATGTTGCTTTCTCTTATAAGCACTAGGTGTGCTGAAATCTTTTTTGAAGTACTCTGATAGTCAAGAGTTTTGAATTTCACAAGGGGCAATTGCTCCAATGAGTCCCAGTTGCTCTGAATGCTCTTTGAAGCAGTCTGATTGACAGGAACTTTGAATTTCACTCGAGGATCCTCCTTTCTATCTGGAATGAGACCCAGCTGGTCTAAAAGCTCTTAGAACTGCTTTGATTGGCAGTTCTATCGTAAATCAAAGAAGTGATTAGCTGATGCCTGTTTATACAAAGAACTGATGGTCCACTAGCTGTTAAAATCTTTTTTCTGATTGACAGCTCCAGGGCAGATTAAATAGTTCATTGTCTCCATTAAGCCTGAAGTGCTTCCTCTTTTGAGCTGCTGCAGTTTCTAACCACAGTATTTTTAAACAGGTTTTCTCTTTGATCTGAAGACCTTTATGGAGAGATCAAATGCACATTTTGACTACTTTTTTTATAGTTGGTCTTTTTCAATATTTTGTTGCATGTTGGAACAGTGTGTCAGTACTGGAAGTTGTTTTGAATCTCAGGAGAAACTAACGCAACTCAGAGCTTATTCTTAGCGGGGTCCTCAGTGACAACCTACGAGCAGTCACCAGCTATTTATCTGGATAGATGTTATGACCACGCCAGGGGAAATAGAGACCTCTGGATCCCTCAAGTGCCCTGGTTCCAGGTTCTCAGCCTGCAACCCTATCAGTGATGGGCTGGGGATGACACCCTATTATTCTGTTAAGACAGCCACATAAAAGTTTCAGTTGTTCTTGGATCAGTGGACTATGTGCTGAGCTGAAGCCATCATCAGTTTCCGAAACCCAACCAAACATTCAGAATGACTCCAGCTATGATAATAAAAGCTTCCAGCTACATTGCATGGAACTGACAGAACATAATGGTGTCCTATTTCCATTTCACACCAAAGTGCCTGCCAATCAATGGAACGGAGTAGATAGAAGTTTTTTCAGCTTTCAAAAGCAGACTTGTTTAACAGTCAAAGCGGTTAATCAATTTAAATCACAATAAAAGTCATGACAGGAGAGGTTGACAGTACTTATTTCTTTACGTTTTTGACTGCATTATTGCAAGCATGACACAATGCTGCTCAATGTGAGGTTCAACTTATCTTAGCAGGAAAGATCCCTATGATGATTCACAGCATAAAGATACCTCAATGTTACAATACATCTGACAGTGCTAGTTGAAGGTGTCGGAACATTTTGCACTCATCTTTTGGAGCATTCCCAATTTTTCAGCGGGCTTCCCCCAGAGGAAGTAAACTCTCCAAAAAGGTGAGATTCCAAAACCAGACAAAAATAGTAGGTGGAAGGAAATGTGTCCCGAAGTTGGGCGATTTTGTCATGGTGAAAAGAATGTAAACCATTTTTAAACAATTTATCAAATTTAAAATGTCGAGTACCAATACATATCCGCAATAGCCCACAATCACTGCACGGAAAATGACAGAAAAATCACAACTTTACCCATAATCTTCAGCTATTTCAGTGATGATGTCCTGGATATATCTGTGTCTCAGCTCACAGCACGCTTGTGTCCCACTGCAACCTGAACGTAATTCTATTTCAAAGGTCTATTTGTTTTTGAGCTGTCAGTTTTTTCTATTCTGACTGCCATCCTATCCTGGATTTTTAGTTTATGTATGTATCTTCTTGCTGGTTTTACATTCTACTTCTGTATATCTTTGTGCTTAATCTTACTTTCATATCAGTATTAACTTGCCTGTATGTATTGAACTAAAAAATCAGTGACAGAAAGAGACGGGCATATTAAGTGTCCCTCAGTAACAAGGGATCTATCCCCGATGGATTCTGACCCCCAAGCAACGTAATTAAACTTGTTTGAGCTAGGTTTTTGGTGGAGTGAAATCTCAATAATTTATCATTATGCAGCCTCCTCCTATCCCTCTTGCGCTAAGTGCATAATTTTTTTTTACTTAATTTATGGGATGTGGGCATTGCTGGCTGGGTCAGCATTTATTGCTCATCCCGAATTGCCTTGAGAAGTTAGTGGTGAGATGCCTTCTTGAACTGCTGCAGTCCTTGATGATGAAGTTAGCAATAAGTCGCCCAAAACATTAGTTTCATTATTGAGGGGATGTGAGCATCGCTGGCAGTGGCAGCATTTATTGCCCATAGCTAATTTCACTGGAATTGAGTTATTTGCCCGTAATTTAAGAATCAGACCAGGTAAGAATAGTCTACCTCCCAGAACCTAGGTTTTTACAACAATCGACAATCGTTTCATGGTCATTCTTCGGCTTTTAATTCCAAATTTTTATTGAATTTGAATTTCACCATTTGTCGTGTTGGGAAATGATCCATGTCCTCACAGCATTGCCCTGGGTCCCTCGATTACTACTCCACTGACGAGCATCACTACACCACTGCTTCCCCTAAATGTTATTCAGACTTGTTTGGCACAGCCATTTCCGAGAATTATACAAATCATTCAAAGTGAGTTGACTCTTCGTTGGGCTGTGTGATTGTTTTATGTCATAGAAGAATCATAAAATTCCTACTTGCAGAAGGGGGCCATTCGGTCCATCAAGCCTGCACTGATAACAACTCCAATTAGGTCCTATTCCCCCTGACCCCAAGTATTTACCCTGCTACTCCCCCTCACACTATGTAGTTAATCCACCTACCCTGCATATCATTGGACAGTGGGAGAAAACCAGAGCACTCAGAGGAAACTCACGCAGACATGGGGAGAATGTGCAAACACCACACAGTCACCTGAGATTGGAATTGAACATGGGTCTCTGGTGCTGTGAAGCAGCGGTGCTAACCACTGTGCTGCCCACAGAAGTCTGACAGATGTGCAAAGAGACAGATGTATCTGCAGCCCTTGGCGGATGGGTAGGTAGGACTGTCCTCAATACAACTGCTGTACATTGTGCATGATGTTCAGTCCCCTGGCAAGATGCAGCTGTGATTTTAAACAAGGGAAGATGAACAATATCAATTCCTCTTGCCCCTTGAGGCACCAGGGTATCATATGGCAGGACACCATCTAGTGGGCCAACTGGGAACTGGATAACCTGATCGCCAACAGATGAGAAAATGCCACTAACCTCCCTCTGGGGCTTTTGGAATTGAGATATCAACTGTTGAGTTATCAGATTGCCCCACGTATCAGCCATTCATTCTGCTATCGTATGGAAGTCAAAAATATTTGCATTTCACACAAAGATTGGGTAACATCTGTTAACATTTGGTTAATTAAGCTTGTTGTTAATCACAGCACACAAAGCAAAATCAACATTGCTAACCTGCCTCATTTTTAGTGCTTACGTTCCTACCAGCCAGTGACAAAAATGACAGCTTAAATGTGGGTTAACCAACATTTTGTTTTAAAAATACTTCTTTTCCTCCAGTTAGATATTGGGAAGACGGAAGCCGATTCCATTCCTTTCCCTGACAATAGTTGTGAGAATTAGACCAACCTGTTTGCAACTTGGTGTCATGTTTGATCTTGAGATGAGCTTCTGATCCCGTATTCATCTCGAAGATGCCGATTCCCAATCCGATAACTCTGCTCAGATTTCACCACTCTCTCAGTTCATCTGTTACTGGATTCTTTTTCTATGCTGTCCTGAGCTCAAGACTTCACTCCTTCAATGTATTTCTGGCTGGTTCTACCCTTTCTAAGTTTGACCTCAACCGCACCTTAGCCTTCAGCAAGTCCTATTCCACTATCACCCCTGTGCCCGCTAGCCTACTTTGGGTCAAGCAATATCTTCACTTTAAAATTCTCGTCCCTCCTTATCTCTGTAATCTCTTCAACCCTCTGAGAGATCTAATTCTGGCCTCTTGTGTTCCCAATCATCATTGCTGCATCCTTGATGGCCATGGCCTCAGCTGCCAATAGGCTGTAGACTCTAGAATTCTCAGCCTGTGTCTCCATCTCACTTGCTTTGTTTAAGACACTTCTTACCTCTCTAGTCAAGCCTTTAGTCATCTGACCTAACATCTTCTAATGTGGCTTGGTGTCATATTCTGCTTTATCATCCTCCTGTGAAGCGGCTTGGAACATAACATTACATGAAAGGCATTAGATAAATATAGGCTGTGGCTGTTTTAAAACGTTGTAAGCCATAAAACCTTGAAGTTCTGCATCAGATAACCAGATGAATGTAGTTTTTTTTCAAAATTGCTGCTGAGTTCTAAGAAGTACTTGCTTGAGTCACAGCAGAAGATGCGAGGAACTTAAAAATCTCACCTTCTATCTTGTTCTACCTCCGCTCACTGGGCTAGGAACATCTGCCACATGCCTGAGGTTATCCTTTGATCCTCAGCACCGCTGCTTCACAGCGCCAGAGACCCATGTCAATTCCAATCCCAGGTGACTGTCTGTGTGGTGTTTGCACGTTCTCCCCATGTCTGTGCAAGTTTCCTCTGAGTGCTCTGGTTTTCTCCCACTGTCCAGTGATATGCAGGGTAGGTGGATTGATACCGTAGTGTGAGGGGGAGTAGCAGGGTAAATACTTGGGGTCAGGGGGAATAGGGCCTAAATGGAATTGTTATCAGTGCAGGCTTGATGGACCGAATGGCCCCCTTTTGCAAGTAGGAATTTTATGATTCTTCTATGACATAAAACAATCACACAGCCCAACGAAGAGTCACTTTGAATGATTTGTATAATTCTCGGAAATGGCTGTACCAAACAAATCTGAATAACATTTAGGGGAAGCAGTGGTGTAGTCATGCTCGTCAATGGAGTAGTAATCTAGGGACCCAGGGCAATGCTGTGAGGACATGGATCATTTCCCAAAATGGCAAATGGTAAATTCAAATTCAATAAAAATTTGGAATTAAAAGTCAAAGAATGACCATGAAATGATTGTCGATTGTTGTAAAGATCCAGGTTCTGGGAGGGTGACTGTCCTTACCTGGTCTGATTCTACCATTTACACACTCCGAACTCTTAATAGGCCGCTATCTGCACCCTTCTCAGCCTTTATCACCACCATTTACATTCCCTTTTGTCATTTTGAATGACGTCTTTGTCCAGTACACCCCCCACCAATCCTAGCAGTATAAATCTCACTCTATTTCCTTTTGTCTTTAGCTCTAATGAAAGATCATCCAGACTCAACATTAGTTCTGTTCTCCCTTCACAGATGCTGTCAGACCTGCTGAGATTTTTCGGCATTCTGTTTTTATTCATGATGGTATTGTGATGGTTCTTGACTTTCACCTGAACAGGCAAAACAAGAAAGTTAAAAATTCACCAGATGATCAAGCTCACCATCTCAAGACATGCTACAACTGAGCACACCATTGACCCATCTCTCAAGAGGCTGTGGGCTCCTGTTGCTGTGAGCAAATGTAGACTTTCATCCACATTTCCCACCAGCTATTGAAAATATGCCCGGATGGTGCTTAACAGCGATGGACAGAATATTTCCTAATTGTAATCAGCTTTAAGAAGTTCCTCTTTTGGCCAGGAATGATCCCAAATATAAAATAAAACAACTAGTTATTGCTTCCGGTCGGATATAACATTTGAATATTTTCCTTATTTTGTTCAATGATTGGTAAGTATGGCAGTTTCATTTTTAGTAAAAAGTCTGACAACACCAGGTTTTAGTCCAACCGATTTATTTGATAGTAAACATTTTTCATTTTTTCATAGTTTCATTTTTGACAGGGATAAGAAAGGTTGGAGTTCTGTAGGACATGCTGAACCTGGAAAATGAGTTGAATCATTTGAAAGTTTATTGCGTATGTAGGAGTTTTATCAGGATGGCAAGTGTGGCATTTGCAGCTGCCCATGAGCTTACCACTTTGGCAAAGCTCTCGGTCCACAAGGGGAAGATTTATTGAGAATGTTGAATTGCGATTAGGGAGAAAATGTGCCAAGATTAAGATTTTCACAATGCATTAACTGTGAGATTATCAGGCTGTTTGGAATCCATTGATCCCTGTGGCTAAGATGTGCAATCAGTCCTGTGGAAAAGATATACTGATAACCCATGCTGAGAGTTGCATTGTCTAAAAGCAGTATGCAGCTGCTTACTTACAGGGGTGTGCTGAAGAGCACCTTCCTGACTTATTGACATTGTATTTGCCAAAAATAGCTTATAATTAAATATTGGTTTCCTTTTTATCCTTCAGTGGTCAGCATGTAAAATTACATTGTTACGTCATTTTAAAACCGTGTGATCATTAGTTAGTATGGGCGTCATGGTGGCACAGTGGCTAGCACTGCTGCCTCACAGCGCCAGATACCTGGGTTCGATTCCCAGCTTGGGTTACTGTCTGTGTGGAGATTGCATGTTCTCTCCGTGTCTGCATGTGTTTCCTCCGGGTGTTCTGGTTTTCTCTCGCACTCCATAGATTGATTGGCCATGCTAAATTGATCCTAGTGTCAGGGAATTGGCAGGATAAATATGTGGGGTTATGGGAATAGGGCCTGGGTGGGATTGTAGTCGGTGCAGATTTGATGGGCTAAATGGGATTCCATGAGTGTTACATGATGTGGTTAGCCTGGTATATGGTAATCTTCACACGGTCAAACAAAATAAAATGAAAGGTTACAAACAACGAGGAGGGTTTGGGAAGACGTTCTTTGTGCAAAGATTTGAATTGGGATTATTCCACAAGTGGCTACACCATTCAAATCAACTGAAAGAGGAATTAAATAAAAACAGGGGAGAAGTGGTATGACCTGTATAGACAAGATGGTATAACTTCCCACATTCTTTAAATCCACCAGAGATTAATTTCTCTTTTTAATATTTCTTTCTCACCCACTCTATCTCATGCTTCATTGCTTTCATTGCAGGATGTTTACTCTGTGGATTAGTAGCTCCAGTACTTTCTCAGCAATACATTGTGGATACGACTTGTTAACTGTAGCTGCACCAGCCTCCAGCTCTGTGTTTGGAGATGCAGCTATTTTGGTGTGAATGATTGCGGGTCTCCTCGGCATTAGCTTTGACAGTCGGTCTGCTTAGATTCAGATATTATATCTGTTTAAGATACTAAATCACGAAGATTTCCAATAATAAGTAGATATCCTTCTGTTTTGTGCAAAACACAGGGCGGCACGGTAGCACAGTGGTTAGCACTGCTGCCTCACAGCATCAGGGACCCGGGTTCAATTCGAAGCTAGGGTCACTGTCTGTGTGGAGTTTGCACATTCTCCCCGTCTCTGCTTGGGCTTCCTCCAGTTTCCTCCCACGTTCTGAAAGACGTGCTGGTTAGATTCATTGACCCGAACAAGTGGCAGACTGTAGTGACTTGGGGAATTTCATGGTAACTTCATTGCGGTGTTAATTTAAGTCTTACTTGTGACTGATAAATACATTTTAAATTTGACAATTACAGTCAGGATCCAAACTAGAAACAGAAAATAGAAACAGGAGTAGGCCGTGTGGTCCTATGAACCTGCCTCACCATTCATTATGATCATGGCTGATAGTCCAACAGTAACCTGTTCCCACGTTCCTCCCATATCCTTTGGTCCCTTTAGCCCCAAGAGCTATTTCTAACTCCTTGAAAACACACAATGTTTTCACCTCAACAGCTTCTCATGGTGGCAAATTCTACAGGCTCATCACTCATTGAGTGATGAAATGTCTCCTCGTTTCAATCCTAACCCCATATCCTTAGACTACGATTCCCAGTTATGGATTCCCCTGTCATCAGGAACATCCTTTCTACATCTATCCTGTCTGGTTGTGTGAGAATTTTATGAATTTCTATGGGATTTCACTTCACTCTTCTAAATGACAGCAGATATAATCCTAACTGACTCAATCTGTCTCCATACATCAGTCCCGCCATGCCAGGAATCAATCCAGTAAATCTTTGCTCCCTCCATAGCAAGGACATCCTTCTTCGGATAAGGACACCAAAACTGCACACAATATTTGTTTCACCAAGCCCTGTATGATTGCCACAAAACTCGAATTGTACTTGAATTCCCTTGCTATGAAGGCCAATGTACAATTTGCTTTCTTTACCACCTGCTATACCTGCATGCTTACCTTCAGTGACTGGTGAACAAGGACACCCAGGTCTCGTTGCACATTTCACTTTCTAAATCTATAGCTGTTCAGATAATGATCCTGATTTTACTACCAAAGTAGATAACCTCGTATTTCTCGATGTAATGCTGCATCTACCAAACATTTGCCCACTCACCCAACTTGCCCAAATCACACTGAAGCATCTCTGTATCCTCCTCACTACTTACCCTCCCACCTAGCTTTGTGTCATCTGCAAATCTGGAGAAATGACATTCCCTCATCTAAATCACTAATATACATTGTGAATAGCTGCAGTGATCCCTGTGGTACCCTATTAGTCACTGTCTGCCATTTGGAAAAAGACCTGCTTTTTCCTATTCTTTGTTTCCTGTCTGCCAACAAATTTTCTATCCATCTCAATATACTAGCCCCAATTCCACACACTTCAATTTTAGACGTTTATCTCTTATGTGGGATTTTGTCAAAAGCCTTCTGAGTGTCCAAATCAACTGCATCCATTGGCTCCCCCTCATCAACTCTACTAGTTACATCCGCGAAGAATTCTATTAGATTGTTAAGCATGATTTCCCTTTCTTAAATCCACGGTGACTGTGTCTGATCCTACCACCGTTTTCTAAGTGTTTTTCTATTAAAGCTTTTATAATGGATTCGAGCATTTACCCCACCACCGATGTCAGGCCCTCTGGTCTATAATTTCCTGTTTTCTCTTAACCTTCCATTTTAAATAGTGGGATTACATTAGATAACTTTCAATCTGCAGGGACTGTTCCAGAGTCGATAGAATCTTGGAAAATGACCACCAATGCGTCTGCAATTTCTAGGGCCACTTACTCTTGGATGTAGATTATCAGGCCCAGGGGATCGATTAGCCTTCAATCCCGTCACATTTCCCAACACTGTTTTCCTACCAATACTGATTCCCTTCAGTTCCTCACTCTCACTAAACTCTGTGTTCTCCAACATTTCTGATACCTAATTTGTGGCTTCATTTGTGAACACAGAACCAAAGTATGTGTTTAGTTGGTCAACCATGTCTTTGTTCCCCATTATACATTTCCTTGTTTTTGACTGGAAGGGACCTAAATTTGTCTTCACCAATCTTTTTCTCTTCATATACCCACAGAAGCCTTTAAAGTCAGTTTTTATGTTCCTTGCAAGCTTACTCTCATACTCTATTTTCTCCTTCTTAATCAATCCTTTTGTCCTCCTTTGCTGAATTCTAAACTACTCCATATGTATACTATAGTCCCTATATATACCCTCTATATATCCCTAAATATACTACTCCCTATATATAATACTATAGGTTTGCTGTTTATGTTCTGGCCAATTTGTATGCCTCTTCCTTGGGTCTAATGCTATCTCTAATTTCTCTGCAGTCTTTCCTGTTTTGTCTTTGTGCCAGACAGAAATGAACAATTGTTACAGTTCACCCATGTGGTCACCTATCCACCATTATCCCTTTAACCAACATTCCCCAATCCATCACAGTCTCATACCAGATAAGGTGTGGGATCAGATGCAGATGCAGTGGGATCCTTTCAAAGTGCTGCACTCCAATAGCTACGTTTCTGAAAACTATTTTAACTGTGTGTACTTGTGTTAGCTTTTCCTTACTTGAAAATAATTAGTTAAACGTCATTGCTTTTTTTTGCTTGTGTTGCGGAGATATATTGTTATTTATGTTCCATTATATCCTTTAAAACAATACGGTAGTTCGGAATATATTTGGAACTGCTCTCCTGTTCATTCAGTCGCAGAGAGTTGCCAGAAGTTAGAGTGGCAAGAACCGTAGAGCGCCTTAATTTTTAAGATTTTGCGCTGCAGACAAACTCTGTAAATTGTCTGATGATACTTATTGCCAGGAAGAATTTTGCCTTTTGTTTTGCATTTTGTTGAAGTTGTTCTACTTTTCTTTCCTGGATGAAGGATGAATATAAATATTTCTGTGGCACAAAGGGTTTTAAATAGGGTGGATACTGGGAACTCTGAACTAAAAACAGAAAATGCTGGTTGAACTTAGTAGGTCTGGTAGCATCAGTGGAGAGAAAAACCATTAACATTTTGTGTCCATATGACTCTTCGTCACAGTTGAAGCGAAACAGAAATATGATGGGTTTCATACCGTGTAAGAGGGGCTGGGGCAAAATAGAAGGTCAGGATAGGTGAGAACTGAAGAGAGATTTGACAATGACATCATAGACACAAGACACAGGAGTGTTAATGACTTAAGATGGTGAAGATGGTGGCATAGCAGAATATGTTAAAAGAAGAACAAGTGTCGGTGCTTTGTGAAAGCAAAACTTAAGAACATGCTGCAGCTGGCCCTGTTGGGGGCAAGGGGTGGGGGGTTGGGGACGACTTTGGTGGTTGAGATCAAAATGGAGGACAGAGTTCATGGTCTGTTGTTGTTGAACTCGATATTGAGTCCAAAACTCCGAATTGGAAGATGAGGTGCTCTGCCTCCAGTGTTGAGATTCACTGTAACATTGCAGTAGGCTAAGTGTGGAAGCAGAGCATGGGAGCAAGATAGTGAATTGAACTGGCGTGAATAGGAAGGTCGGGGTCTTGCTTGTAGACTAGGTGGCAGTGTTCCACGTGAGGGCACTGAGTCTGCGTTTAGTCTCCCCAGTGTAGAGGATATCTATTGTGGATGGTGGGATGGAGTTTTAACTGTAATAACCTGGGCGGGTGGGCAATAAAAATGCCCTGGTTTACCTCTTTGCTAAATTTATCCTTTATGGGATGTGGACTTCACTGGCTAGGCCAGCATTTGTTGCCCATCATTAAGTGCCCTTGATGATGGTGGTTAACAGCCTTCTTGAACCGCTGAGGTCCACATGATGTAGGCAAACCTATGGTGCTGTTAGAAAGCCACCCAGGTTGTTTCCAATTTTAATTGAAGTTATTTACTTACACCAGTTGAGATCTAATTACTCCACTGGGGCCAGCAAGCAATTTGGTTTGAGGGGAAGTCCTGATGGAGACATGTGAAGAGGGTCCAGTTTGTGAAGTCAAAAGGAACAAGTCAATCTCTCGGCCCAGATGTTCCTTCGTTACAGCAAGACCCCCTCCTGCCCTCACATTTATCTGTCTGCTGTGGAGAGCAAATCCTCCCCTCCACCCCACCCCACCCCACCCTCTGCCCATTGTCCGTGCTTCAATTTCCTGGGATCCAGCTGATGCTTCTATCCTTCTGCCTGTCTAAACCATGTAAGGAAAAATTGACCAACTATGGATGAATTGGATTGGTTTCAAATTGACATGGGTGAGCAGAAAGCCAACATAAAGCATTGATTCCCAGCCAATTAAAAAGCACACTCCATAATTGCGCGTTTAAAGTTGTTTCGGATGTTGTTATGAAGGTTTTCTTTCCTAAAGCTACCATTCCCCTCAAATAGTCAGACAAAGTCACAGAGTGGTTCAAGATGATTTAGTAAAGAAGACTATAGCTATAGGACTCGCAATGAAATGATTCAGACCATTCAGAGTGAAAAATTTAGAAATACACAGGCAATTAAAGCCTCAGTTTTGATGACAAGTAATTAGCATATACCAATAGATGTAGAGGAGTTATCTCTAGCCAATCATAGTTAAGGTCACATTATGCATGTATAAGGGTATAATGCCCAATTAAAACTTGTGCATGTTAGAAAGTGTACATATTACAGGGAAGGAGGTGCTGGAGGTCTTAAAGTTCATCAAGGTAGAAAAATCCCTGGGATCTGATGAAGTGTATCCCAGGACGTTGTCGGAGGCTAGGGAGGAAATTGCGGGTCCCTTAGAGATATTTGAATCATCAATAGTCACGGTAGAAGTACCTGAAGATTGGAGAGTGGCAAATGTTGTGCCTTTGTTTAAAAAGGGCTGCAGGGAAAAGCCTGGGAACTACAGGCCAATGAACCTCACATCTGAGGTGGGTAAATCATTGGAAGGTATTTTGAGAGACAGGATTTACAGGCATTTAGAGACGCAAGGACTGATTAGGGACAGTCAGCATAGCTTTGTGAGTGGAAAATCATGCCTCACAAATTTGATTTGAGTTTTCTGAAGGGGTAATCAAAAAGGTAGACGAGGGCAGTGCAGGTGATGTTGTCAACTTGGACGTTAGCAAGGCCTTTAAGGTACCGCATAATATGTTGCATAAGGTTAAATCTTACGGGATCCAGGGTAAGGTATCTAAATGGATACAAAATTGGCTTCTTCACAGAAGCCAGAGGATGGTTATAGAGGGTTATTTTTCAAACTGGAGGCCTGTGACCAGCAGTGTGTCTCAGGGATCAGTCCTGGGTCCACTGTTATTTGTCATTTATATTAATAATTTGAATGAGAATATAGGAAGCATGAGTAGTAAGTTTGCTGATGACACCAAGATTGGTGTTATAGTGGACAGTGAAGAAAATTATCTCCAATTACAATGTGATCTTAATAATGGGGTCAGTGGGCTGACGAATGGCGGATGGAGTTTAATTTAGATAAATGCGAGGTGATGCATTTTGGTAGATTGAACCAGGGCTCAGTTAATGGTAGGGCATTGGGAAGAGTTACAGAACAAAGAAATCTAGGAGTACATATTCATAATTCCTTAAAAGTGGAGTCACAGGTGGATAGAATGGTGAAGAAGGCATTCGGCATGCTTGGTTTCATCGGTCAGAACACTGAATACAGGAGTTGGAATGTCTTGCTGAAGTTGTACAAGACATTGGTAAGGCCACACTTGGAATACTGTGAGCAGTTCTGGTCACCCTATTATAGAAAGAATATTATTAAACTAGAAAGAGTGCAGAAAAGATTTACTAGGATGCTACCAGGACATGATGGATTAAGTTATAAGGAGAGTCTGGATAGACTGGGACCTTTTTCCTCTGGAGCATAGGAGGCTGAGGGGTGATCTTATAGAAGGGGTAAAATAATGAGGGGCACAGATCAGCTAGATAATCAATGGGCCCGATTTTACCATTTTCATTCTAAGTGCCGATTCTGGGCATAGTACAAATCTGACTTAGAAATCTGCTTTCAGTCGCCCATACGCTGTTAACCATCTCCAGCCTGATTCACGCTGTGGGCGGGGCTTAGCGCTGCCAGAACGACCAGAGCTCAGACTTTTATTCAGCAAATCCATAAAAGTGCAGTTCCGGATTGGTAAACGCAGTGGCAAAGGGGGAAATGCTGATAGAGTTGGACGGGCAGTTCATTAATTCAACTTAAATGTATGCAAATACATTTAAATGATCACGCCCGATTTGGACATAGAACGGACCCCTGCCATTCGTGGGCCTCAGTAAAATGGTGATCTGTGTGGACTTGGGTGTAGATCGCGGTAAAGGCCTCCCACCCGACTTTTAACATGATTTTGCTCCCAAAAACAGGCGCAAATTGTTGATAAAATCGGGCCCAATACCTTTTCCCAAAGGTAGGGGAATCTAAAACTCGAGGGCATGGGTTTAAGACGAGAGGGGAGAGATACAAAAGGGTCCAGAGGGACAATTTTTTCACACAGAGGGTGGTGAGTGTCTGGAACAAACTGCCAGAGGTAGTAGCAGAGGCGGGTACAATTTTGTCTTTTAAAAAGCATTTAGATAGTTACATGGGTACAATGGGTATAGAGGGATATGGGCCAAATGCGGGCAATTGGGATTAGCTTGTGGATTTAAAAAAAAAAGGGCGGCATGGACAAGTTGGGCAAAAGGGCCTGTTTCCATACTGTAAACCTCTATGACTCTGTTATATCATCAAGAAATGATAGCAGTATCTCTGACCAATGGTATCTTAACCTTGCTTTCCACTGTTCCTTGTCGTAATGGACAGACATGAACTGCAGCTGCACATCCATCAATTAGATGGTCCTTATCTGGGCTTACTTTAATCAAAACTTGTCATTTGCACGTAGCTTTTCCTGTATGACCGAGGTACAGCTTGCAGCTTATGTGACTTTTAAAGGTATGTGATTATTAACCCTTTCAGGAGTTTCCCTAAAATGACAGTAGAGCAGGTGGTATAAGGTCTTTCTTTATCTGAGGACATTGGCTAGAACAGAAACCCATAAATAAGCAGACAATTTCTATTAGAAACTTTAATTGCATAAATAAGCAATCCCTTTATAAAGTGCAGATTACATTTAGTTATAATAATCAGTTTAGGTAACACTCCATTTGATTGTTATTTCGGCTCAATCATTAAATAGACACACAAGTTTCAATGCAACAATATGCTGCCTAATGAAGAGAGGGCAACAACTGAATTTACAGGTTTTATGTGTAGAAAACCCCCCAACATAATGGTGAAAATAGGAAACATCATGATTAATAATCAGAGATGGCTAAAGCTGTCACAACACAAAGAATATCTCAAGCTCTTCCCTGCTGTGTAGTTACTTCCAAAGGTGAAAGGCTGGCTGTCAAAGTGTTAGAATTTCCCCAGTTCACATCATTGTTTTGGTCTTATTGTATCTATAATGTCTGTGAGATCATTATAAATTTGAATGTGTTCCAGGCTTGAGAGCATGTTGACTTCATCAAGTGACAGTTCAGTTAATAATGTTTTGTCATCTCACACCAGACGTTCTCGGGCATGAATTGCTTGGACACTCAGAACTGTAAATGTGTACATTCCATACTACGTTTTGGATACTGCTCCCAAAGCATTAATATCGATATATAGTACATCCAGTAGGATTACGTGCCCGGCAACATACTATCACAATGTCACCAGAACAGATGCTTTCAATTGTTTTGCTGCAAGGGAACTGTCTTGAAAGCTGGTATCATCCCTTAGTATGGTGATTGTGCAAAGTCTGTACTGCCTGTGGGTAGAAACAACACTTTCTTTAACAGGCTGAACTGTTGAGGCTGGAAAATGAACAGTATCCACCCTCTCCCCTTCTCCATTCTGACTAACGAAGATGTAGTGAAGTTGTTCGAGCATTTCTCCTGGTTCTGTGATCGAACTGTAAGTTGTGAACCTCATGACAACGCAGACAATTTTGCAGATTTGATAATGACTACTACATAGCACTTAACTGGCCTAGGTATCAACATCAAGATTACAATAGAACACCCCTGAGTTTTTTGCTCCTGATTTGAATGATCTTGTATGTTAATGCACTGGTTCAGACAACCCTCTGAAAGATCATAATTTTAGCACAAATGTGATTATCGAAGTCATATAAAGGATGCAACAAAATTTTGCTGTAGCAATGTCATGTGCTCCTTTATTGTCATGAGCGTTCCATCATGGGTTTTCTTAAATGCAGTTATTATTCTGTACTTTACAGCAACTAAAATGTCTGGATGTCATAGAATGTCATAGAATAATATAGCATCATACAATCCCTACAGTGCAGAAGGAGATAATTTGGTCCATTGAGCCTGTACTGACAATAATCCCATCCAGGACCCACTGCTATCATGCCAAGTATTTACCATACTAATTTCCTTGACTCTAAGGGACAATTTAGCATGGCCAACTCACCTAACCCACGTACCTTTGGATTGTGGGAGGAAACCGGAGCACCCAGAGGAGATCCACGCAGATACAGAGAACATGCAAACTCCCCACAACTAACCAAGGCTGGAATTGAACCCGGGTTCCTGGGGCTGTGACGCAGCGGTGCTAACCACTATGCCACCATGCTGATTGTTTTTTAAAAAGAACTGATCCACTTGTAGCACACCATGTGATGAGGCATATTGTATCCAGTGTGTTTGCAAGCATCACTGACCTATCGAAATTTAAGAATCTGAGTTTTGGTTATTCAACCATTATTGTTTGCTATTAGGTTAAAGGGAATATGGACTGGGAGATCTGAAACCATTTTGGACAGAAAACTCCCCTGGATTAGGATCAGGTCACCATTCCCTGCAACGTTCTAGCTGTGTAGGTGCAGTAGATAAGGAGTTCCTTGATGTATTTCAAATCAGTAACGGCTCACGTTCAATTGGAGGATGAGTAAAGCAGTTGGAAAAGTTACATTTGTCTCCAAGGCAACTCACTTCCATTCTCATTGCTTCTGAGACATTGCAATGAATTGAAAATTTTGTGTCATTGTAACATAAATGATTTCATAAATTGATCAGGTCATTATAGCCTATTTCAGCCACAATGAGGAAAGGTTTTGGCAAGTAAGATTGGGTTCATAAAGCCAATTACTATAAATAGTTATCTTTAAAGCAGAATGGCCCTGCAGTTACTTATGCGATATATCCTGGGATGTGGCAGAAATGTCATGGTTCACATTGACTTTAAGCATGCAGCATCCAAATAGGAGCAAACTAAATACCGCCCCCTAGCAAATGGTGAGCAAACTCCGCTATCGTAGTTCCATGTTGACAGACTACCCACTTCTTAATGCAGAACTTGATACACGCCTAGGAAGAGCAACTGTCACTCATGAAACATACATGGACTGATGTTAAGCTGACCCTTCAGGCTAAGGGCTTGGTTAATGAGTTGTGTGGTGGGAATGGAGCATGGGGGTGAGGGGGTAGGATGGGGACAGGGGAAGAGTGTTCGGAGGGGGAATGCCTTAGAGGATGGAGCTGGTGGTGTTAGTGGTGAGGCCCTAGAGGTGAAGCCAGGGTATGAAGAGGAGCAGTCACATTTGGAGGAGGTTAGTGGGATGCAGTGGAGTGGCAGGGTCAGGGTGACAAGGATAGTGAAGGAAAGGACAACAGTGTTAGAAACAGGCTTCTTGCCTCATCTTCCTGCTCAAAGAGAGATGACTGTAAACACAATCATGTACGAATGGGAGAAACGAGGATTGGCCCAGTAATGCTGTATTGCTGGCAGTGCTCTTATTGAGTAATCAGCAAGAGGCAATGCTGAAGGTGTCCTCTTTCATCCGGGGATGTGGTTGTTCAAATCTTCCAGCATTTCCGGTCTGAGCTATGGCCACAAGGACTCTGGAAGGCGAAGCCTGCACCGAGTGAATGGCAGTCCAGATACCATTTCAATATGGCGCCAGGATCTTTGACTCCATGAGGTAGTGGCACGGCAGATGGCTCCCTGTCCACCCTGCCACGAGATTTCCCGTGCTCTTCACAGATGCATGATTAATGAGCTGACCGGTGCCCACGATTGTGTGTTTTCAGGTGTCCTGCTGCCCAGCAGGAATCACACTGACTCTCCCCCCCCAACCCCCCTCCCACCACTTAATCCTGTGAGTGGAAAATGCCACCCATATTTTTGTGAGTTACAGCCCTTGTGCGTTACAATGTGATGCTGATAAGTGAGACAGGAATCCTGATGGGTAACTAGAAAAATGGACGGTGCTAACGTGAATGGCTTTTTTTTGAGCATGATATTGAATAACTGACAGTCCCACGATGATGACACTTGCTACGACTGTGTGTAATTGAAACAAAGATATTATCTAAGGTCGTTGAAAGATCAAGTAAAACGTTAAATATTCTGCCAGAGGAATTATTGAAGCAGATTGAAACAAAAGCACGGATATTTATTTTCTTTCTTTTTTTTAATTTAACAGGGGAATTCCTGGAAAGAAATGTGGAGCAATTATTCTAACAGCAGAAGAATTGAGCAATTGCCACGTAAGAACAAATTATTTACTTCCCTCTGAATTAAATACTATATAATTATTACAGTGGAGGCATCACCTAAGTTATCCATTAGAATTTAAGTCTTTGTATGACATAAACCTACTAAATAATAGATTGTCTCCCATAAGGAGATCTCCATTTTTATATTTCAATGACGATAATGAATAAATATTAGTAGGCACTGTGATTTATTTAGTTCTGAGAGGGCTCAGTAGATCATGGCCATTGTGAATTCAGACAAGCCTGTGGCTGGAATTCTCCGACCTCGACCATGGCTGAGGTTCGTTGGTCACGCTGCAGTGAATGGAGCTTTGGCTGAGTGCCAAATTCTCCGTCCTCAGTGGCAGTGGTGGTGAGGCGCAGCAGATAGGAGAATTCCAACCTATATCTCGTTGCCAGTTTGGGCCTTTGTTCCTTAATAGAAAGGTTTTCCCCTATTCGGAGGAGTCCTCACCAAACGGCGATAAGAAGACACTGGAAACCTTCAGGAAGAATGACAGAGCTGCGAAAGACTATTTACCATAAGATGCTGGAGCAGAAGTAAGCCATTCAGCCCATTGAGTCTGCTCAGCCATTCAATAAGGTCATGACTGATCTGATATGATAACCCTCAACTCCATTTTTCTACCTTATCCCCATAAACCTGAATTCCCTTACTGATTAGAAATCTGTCTCTCTCAGCCTTGAACATACTTCATAACTCCAGCCTTTATAGCCCTCTGCGCTAAAGAATTCCACAGATTCACTACCCTCTGAGAGAAGAAATTCTTCCTCACCTCTGCCTTAAATGGGTGACCCTTTGTTCCGAGATTATGCCCTCTGATCTTAAAGAGGAAACATCCTCCCAGCATCGACCTATCAAGTCTCCTGAGCATCCCATATGCCTGAATTTGGTCGCCTCCCATCCTTCTAAGCTCCAGCATATACAATCTCAACCTACTTAACGTCTCCTTATAAGAAAATCCCTCCATACTTGGAGTCAAACTAATGAACATACTCTGGACTGTCTCCAATGCTTGTGTATCTTTCCTTAGATAAGGGGACCAAAACTGCTCACAGTATTCCAGGTGTGGTCTAACTGGTGTGTTGTATAGTTTTAACAAGTCTTCCCTTTTTTTTATACTCTATTCCCTTTGAAATAAAGGTCAGCATCCCATTTGCCTTCCCTAATAGGTGTTGAACTTGCATGCTAGCTTTCTGTGATTTATGCATGAGGACCCCAATCTGCGTGAGTCACTTGTGTCAACGGTACTTTATACTCGGTCCCTTTTTGGCATGCATTTTACATAGATGTAGGGAAATAACTCTCTTTCCATTGACGCTTAATTTGCCTTGTCTCCTTTTCAATCACAAATTAAAGATGCAATTTAAACGGAAATATCAACATGCCCACCAGCATTGCAGCATAAATTAATTAGCAAGTCCCAAAATATGGTTATTAGTATATTCCCATTAACCAATATCAGGCACCATCTAATTGCCAGGTAAAAAATAGCGTCCAATTAATAATTTTGCACAGACACTGGGGTTTCCACTACCTGCTGATTGCAGTGGAGCTGAAATGGTTGAAAATATCAAGAGCCTTGCATTATGTTACAAAATTACATGGTGCAAACACTCAGTCCATGTAATTGTGATTTATTCTCATTATACAGATATCACATTACATTGGGTCATGTTCGCCTCTCTAAAAACTCAAAGGTTTTAATTTGAAAGGAAATTGAAAAAAAACTCACACTTAAGCTTACAGACCATTAACTTTTATTTGAAAATGCAAGATGATCTATAATATGAAATAAAATGGGACTTCTGTTTTAGGTGTTTGGAAATAAAAACAGTACATGAGATAAGAAAAACATGTGACAGAATATATCTGTTCAATCTTAATACATAATTATTTAGATGCAATGCATGATGTCTAACCTTAAAACTATTGTTGTGTTTGGATACATTGGGTAAGATTCAGGCTGCAAGTTCCCCTGTGTTGCACATAGATAGTTTGGCTGGAGTTTCCCAGCTGTCCCAGCCAGTGGGATTTTCCAGTCCCTCCCACAGTGAACCCCTGCCTCTGGTTCCTCCAGAGGGTGTATACAATGAGAAACCACCATTGACAGCAGCAGACTGGGAAATCTCACCAGCAGCTACTGCAAAACATGTCGTGGAGTGTGGGAGCATCCCGCTGTCTGACTTTCTCCTGGCTGAGTTAACCTACTCATAATTGCGTCAACCCACATTGAAACAGCAACTTGTATAAAATGTTGTGCTGATTGGTGCATAGAATCCCCACAGTGCAGAAGGTCTGTATTTTTTCTCTGAGGGTAGTGAATCTGGAATTCTTTAGTGCAGAGGGCTGTAAAGGTCGGGGTTATGAAGTATGTTCAAGGCTGAGTTAGACAGATTTCTCATCAGTAAGGGAATCAAGGCTTATGGAGATAAGGCAGGAAAGTAGAGTTGAGGATTATCATATCAGATCAGTCATGATCTTATTGAATGGCTGAGCAGACTCAATGGGCTGAATGGCCTACTTTCGTTCCAACGTCTTATAATAAATAGTCTTTCACAGTTCTGTCATTCTTCCTGTTTCTATCAGGTCTGCACTGATTCTGTCAGATATCTTACCCAGGTCCTATCCCCTGCTCTATTCCTGTAATCCTATACATTCATCATGGGTATTTCATAGAATCATAGAATTCCCACAGTGTAGAAGGAGGCCATTCAGCCCATTGAGCCAGCACCGACAACAATCCCAACCCAGCTCTATTCCCACATATTTACCCTGCTAGCTCTCCTAACATTAAGGGACAATTTAGCATGGCCAATCAACCAAACTAGCCCTCACATCTTTGGACTCTGGAGGAAACCAGAGCACCCAGAGGAAACCCACACAAACATGAGGAGAACAGGCAAACTCAACACAGACAATCACCTGAGGCCGGAATGGAACCTAGTCCCTGACGCTGTGTGGCAGCAGAGCTAACCACAGTGCTGTTGTTCAGTTATGTGCAAGACAGGCATTTTTTTTCAGAATGAGTTGTGATGTCCAAAGAGCTTTGATAACTGACTTTACAGCTATTTAATTTGGTTGAATTGCTCAATTTGAGGAAGGTCGGCTATAACTTTCAAGAGAGGGCAGGTAGAGTATAACCACAATAGCGAGAAAAATAAAAGAATGGAATCAATGTGTGTATGAAATATTAATTTTGTAAAATCAATTTTGCACAGCATTCAACATTTACTTTTCATTTTGAGTCGGCTGTGTACATTCTACTGTAAAGTATGTTAGATTAATAGTATTATTGACATGTTTATTTATACTTAAATAACTTAACTCAGTCTGAAAGAAGGTTTGAGGTTGTGTTGCTTAATGGCTTTTCATTGAAGTACTGAGGAAACATGGGTCAATTCGAGTAGAGAATGCAATTAACCAATTCTTGTCTGTATGTTATCAGAGAGTCAAATCTTGTGAGACAATGAAAGCACTTTGAAAGCCATGGTATTCAGTGCTCTTGCATTAATAGTTTACCTTTGATTACTTATGTATAGTTGTACTTTTTATTTATACTCAGAATTGTTGTGGTGTGTTTTCCACAGACTTCTCATAGAGCCATACTTACTGACATATTCTTTAATCCTCAGCAGCATCAAAGCTTTATTGTGGGAGCTGTAACTCCTTGAGCAGTAACTTTTTGATTGCTTTCTTTCACACACCATCTTTCCCTACTTCCCCAGGATGTTGTGGTGATGCAGCTTTGTGCCAACAAATTAGATAAAAAAGACTTCTTTGGAAAGTCAGACCCGTTCCTCGTATTTTATAGAAGCAATGAGGATGGAACGTAAGTGATACATTAATGATGATTTTCACACTAGTTCGATCATGTGAGTGGCGTTACCTTCTTGTCATTTCTCTTTGCTTCAGAAATTTGAAGGAAATGATTTTAGGCGGCCAGATTTTCCTCCACAGCAGTTTGTTTATAACACTCGGTGATGTCTCTCATACTTCCATTAAAGCTGTATTTCTGAGTTGTGTGGATAGAGGAACTCAGTGCCGCATAATAGTTCGATCTGATCTGCAATTCTCTGGTACAGAATATGGGTACAACAGGACAGGTTATAAATCGATTTTATCACCATTTTCCATTACATTTCATTAATAATTGAAGAATGTTTTCGCAGATTGCTTTGGTGGCTTACAAATTGCTTTGCATTTTATGATCATTTTGTCACAGCAGATGTCTTGGTAATTGTGATTTATTGTAATTGTTTTTTTGGGGGGTGAATGCTTTTCATTCACATCTAATCAAGGCTCTAAGCTGGAACACTATCATTGTTTAGAAAATAAATTAAATATGTTGGAGACATTAATTGCGAGATTCATTCCAATTTGACTGCTTTGCATAAATCACACCAATGATTTATTCCAAAGCTATGCTTCATAGGTTGAGATTTTCCATCCCCGTTGCAGCGGACTCCCGCCATTCATTTCCATATTGGGACAGGAAGATCCTGCTGACAGGAGAGCCTGGAAAATTCCAGCCATAAATACAAAGTATCAGTTTATTAACTTTGTAACAGGTCTGGCGAGGATTCAGCTCAAAGTAGATAACCATGGGGCAATTTTAGATATCGATCACATATATTCAGGGCATTTCCTCAGTTAGACACCACTCCTGTAATTAGTTTATCCTTTTTATTAATTCGTGGGACAAGGACGTCACTGGCTGGCCAGTCCACCCCTAGTTGCCCTTGTTTTGAGAGCAGTTGACAGTCAACCACATTGGTGTGGCTTTGGAGTCACATGTAACCCAGACCAGGTAAAGACAGCAGATCTCCTTCTCTAAAGAACATTAGTGAACCAAATGGGTTTTATTAACGATCGACAATGGTTTCATGATCGTCAGTAGATTCTTAATTCCAATTTTTTTTTTATTGATTTCAAATTCCATTATCTGCCGTGGCAGAATTGGAACCTGGGTCCCCAGAACAATAGCTGAGTTTCTGGATTAATAGTCTAGCGATAGTACCATTAGGCTATTGGCTCCCCTGATTAGTATTCAAAGTTTCTCCATTTCACATAAGAACTTAACCAGTGCCTTAAGCTTGTGGCTTGATTTGTACTTTTTCTGAGACCCATACCCTCACTTTTGTTATTGCTGAACACAATTTATTCAATGCTCACATCAAGCTCCAGATGACACAAACTCCAATCAATCCAAAATTTTGCCGGTGGCATTCTGATCCATACTAAATTCTGTTCATGACCATCACGTTTTTGCTCCTATTAGTTCCCTGTCAATTATACAATCCCCATAGTGCAAAAGGAGGCCATTAGGCCCATCGAGTCTGCACCGACTCTCTGACAGTATCTTACCCAGGCCGCCTTCCCCTCCCTCTCCCTGTAGCCCCACACATTTCCCATGGCAATTCCATCTAACCTATACATCTCAGGACACTAAGGGGCAATTTAGCATGGCCGATCCACCTAACCTGTATATCTTTGGACTTCAGGAGTCCAAATCAGTGTATTAATTTCAATATCTGAGTCCTTGTTTGTAAATTTCCAATCATGAGTTTATTCTTCCTACCTCCACAATCCTTTCTCACCTTACATCTCACTCTGCACCGTTCAGTCCTTCAACATTGACCTGTCTTGATGGCCAACTTCATTCTTCACTGTTACATGCTTCATTTGTCTCTGCCCTATTTTTTGGAGTAACTTTTTTCTGTTCCTCTCTCCATCTCTCGTTTTCTTTAAAATCCTCCCCAAACCATTTTTTTTTCTTCTTAATTACATCACCTCTCTTAACTCTTCTATTTCCATCAAACATTTATTCATTCCTCCCATGTGCAGTGCCTCAGGAGTTTAAAGGCAGTATATAAATGCAAGCTGTTGATTTACATGTCACTTTGTAGTAGGCTTTCTGGAGGTCTAATTGTCCTGTACCATCAGTTTTATATATTTAAGTAGTTGCATGATTGCTATAAGAGCCATTCACATGATTTGATGCTCAGGCTGCTGTTTTAGTTTTAGTTTGTGTTCTACAAGCAAAAGCTCCTAGAATGAGCATTTTTAGTTTGAATTTATGGGCAGGATTTTATGGCCTCACTTGTCTCAAAACCGTAAAATCCTGCCCGAGGTCAGCGGACCTTTCCACCGTCTGCCCCAGGAATTGGAGTGAGTGGGACAGTAATATTCTCGCTAACATGTACAAATCACATTTTCTTTCCCTTTTTCTTTAAAGCCCACAACCCCTAACATAATTAGGACATTACAATAGGAGTCCTTGATATTCATTTCCTTTCTGACCTGTTCATTTGCTCTAAAAAAAAAGTCGAGGAGTTTTCTCAGAGATGATTTCTCTCGTCTTCCTGATGGGGTATTGGTAATAACAGGTCCTGAAAAGAAAAATACGACTCATGCTCAGAAATCACTTGCAACATGATTCTACTCAGTGAGGTCACCTCAGTCTGTGCACAGACCAGTTTCCTTCATAACGACTCATTTTGTAACATAAACACGTCAGGACTCTTTGCTTAAGTTTGCAGGAAGGCAGACTGATATCTGTGGATTATTTGCTCGGATCGAAATACTAAATAAACATTGTATCAAAATGCCTTAATCGTATACTGTCTCTGAATCGGAAATATCTGGACTGAATTGTGTTCAAACTTCAAAAACAGGCATCCTAAAATATAAGGCACTCAATTTTGCTGCCTGTTCAAGGATTCACGTATCTGAGAGAAGTAAATTTTATTAGTTGTGCTACTTGATCGTAAGCTGTGGATTTTAAAAATTTCAGTATTCATTTATGTACATCTTAGCCAAAAGCATTAACATTTATTGTTTTAATTATAATGTGCGATTCATAGGCAAGATACACATAAAGTTAACGTATGGATAAATATGTTCAGCTTAAAATTATTGTAGTTGAGTTTTGGGTGTCCAGGAAAACACCTAGAATAAAATGGATGCTAATGTATATGAGTGAGCACCATGAGAAAGGGAAGCTTATATTTGCTTTAACCAATTTTACATTAATCCCAAACTAAAGTGTTTGGTTCCCAGCAGGCAAAAGGCTGTCTGTTTCATAAAATATGTGTGTCTCTGGAGGCTAAAGTGGGGCAGAGGGAGAATGGCATTTTCTCTTTTTCTGTTTTGGTTTGACATTTTGTCGTTTTTATCAACTGTGATATTAAGTCTCAATTAAGTTTATTTATTAGTGTGACAAGTAGGCTTACATTAACACTGCAATGAAGCTACTGCGAAAATTTCCTAGCCGTCACACTCCAGCACCTGTTCGGGTACACTGAGGGAGAATTCAGCATGGCCAATGCACCTAACCAGCATGTCTTTCAGACTGTGGAAGGAAACCGGAGCACCCAGAAGAAACCCACGCAGACACAGGAGAATGTGCAGATTCCACACAGTGACCCAAACCAGGAATCGAACTTGAGTTCCTCGTGCTGTCAACAGCACTATGCCACTGTGCTGCCCGAGGTTCCGACTTCTGAGATTTATTCTCAAATTATACTCCACTACTGTGTGATAGTAATATTGACTCATTGAATCTACCCTATTGTCTGTTGGAGTTAATAAAGCTTGGAACACAGAAAGAGAATGAAAAAACAAAATGCAATTCCTATTGCTATTTTATTACTACTATTTCAGTCTATGCTTTCTATATTTTAGGTTTACCATTTGTCACAAAACAGAAGTTGTAAAGAACACATTGAACCCAGTGTGGCAAGCCTTCACAATCCCTGTGCGTGCTCTCTGCAATGGGGACTTTGACAGGTAAGAGGAATCAGTGCATATCCTTTTGCAAATTAAGCTGGTTACCAAGGATACTTGAAAATAATTTGAGGCTTTCTCAGAGGTGATGTGTATAATATAAGCTTGCATAAATATTAAGCATTGGGACAGCATTATTATCTGTTGACCGGCATCTTCCAGACTGTTCATGTATATTCAATATTGTGCAGGCTTGAATATTTGAGATCTTCCGAATGTAAGCTTTTCAGTTTGAGACACTGTCAGTCAATCGTTTTGCATGTCTTAAACTGCTGCTCAGAAATATTTGCAGTATATTTAAAAGATGCTGGGAGAAACTAGCTTTACTTATTTATTCACCAATTTGTTTCCTACCTTTTGTTGCTGGGATGTGGTTTGATAGACATCAGGGGCCAGAAACACAAGTGTGTTGTGCCTGTTTGTTAGGTGCTAACCTGGTGCCTAAACCTCCAATAGGTTGGGAAGGAAATATATGTTCAGTAGATGTCGGATGCACGCAGCCCATCACATTGGAAGGGAAAATATAGGCATTTGGGCTCCTACCAGAAACAAGCTTCAAGCCATTTTTGTCACGAGAGGGCTTAACATTTGCTCAAGTTCCCATCTGCCTCATAGATTGGTGCTGAGACACCCTGCACGAGCATCAGCTGAATTCAGGAAAACCAGGCTTGTATGGGGCCTACCAGACATGCAGCAAGACAGCCAGGATGTAGGGTTGAATACATGAGGTTATGAGGTTTGCTGGAAAAATAAGACAAAGGAGAGAGGGATAAGAGCATAATGATTAGGGATGAAATCAGTTTGGTGATAAGAGAAGATATAGTGAGGTAAAGATAGCAGAGAATTTATGGTTAGAATTAAGAAGCAGGAGGACTATTGTGTATGTTGTTTACACACCATCTGGTTTTAATTGTAAAATGATAGGATGCATCAATGTAGATTAGACAAACACGAAGCAAAGGAAGAGTAATTTTGTTGGGGATTTTGAGTTTCATGTGGATGTGAATTAACAGATGGTCAGCCCACCAACAAGATGCTAAGTTGGCCAAAAATGCTTGTTCCAATATGGAGTCAGGACGAACAGCAGGGCTCCTCCCAGTCTCAATCACAGTGATTAACCCTGGTCCTAATGGCAGCTAATGTCACACTCCCTCTCAGTCACCTCCTTTCCTGTTGCATAAGAACATAACATAAGAAATAGGAGCAGGAGTAGGCCATCTAGCCCTTCGAGCCTGCCCCGCCATTCAACAAGATCATGGGTGATCTGAATTGGATCAGTTCCACTTTCCCGCTTTCTCCCCATAACCCTTAATTCCCCTGTCTATCAGAAACCTATCTACCCGTGACTTAAATATATTTAGCGAGGTAGCCTCCACCACTTCAATAGGCAGAGAATTCCAGAGATTCACCACCCTTTGAGTGAAGAAGTTCCTCCTCAACTCCGATCTAAACTGCGCACCCCCCCCAACCTTATTTTGAGGCTGTGCCCTCTAGTTCTGCTATCCTTTCTAAGCGGGAAGAATCTCTCTACCTCTACCCTATCTATCCCCTTCATTATCTTGTATGTCGCTATAAGATCCCCCCTCAGCCTTCTAAACTCCAACGAGTACAAACCCAGTCTATTCAATCTCTCCTCATAGGCTAACCCCCTCATCTCCGGTATCAGCCTAGTGAACCTTCTCTGCACTCCCTCCAAGGCCAATATATCCTTCCGCAAATGCGGCGACCAAAACTGCACACAGTACTCCAGTTGCAGCCTCACCAGTGCCCTGTACAGTTGCAGCAAGACCTCCCTACTTTTATATTCTATCCCCAGCTCTCTACTGGTCTCAGTTGAGGACTTAACTCATGCTGCTGACATGGTTGCAACAATTCATTCTTTGAGGAAGGGGACTGTATTTAATTCAAGCTAATGTAGATTGATGGGCCATACTAAAATAGAGTCGGGGGGACTGGCAGGCTAAATATTTGGGGTTGCTGAGATAGAGCCTGGGTTGGGTTGTTGTCAGTGCAGGTTCAATGGACTGAATGGCCTCCTTCTGCACTGCAGGGATTCTATGAATGCTAACAATGAAATGGCATCCTTGGGTGTTGGAACCAAGTGTGTCAGTGCAATAGTTGTAAGGCTTAGTTAACAAGTCATTAATCTCATCACATTCTGGACAATATCAATATCATTCCACGAGTGAGTGTTAACAGTTCTTAGTAATGGGGATGTGATCATTTCCACTTATTATTAAATGTGATTGAGAAATAAATGTACTGAGAATAAAATAAATGGATAGCCAATTAAAAGCTATTTACAAATTTTAGTTATCTTTATTTTAGTATTCCATGCGTTGCGTTGGATTGTTTGAAAGATTTATTTGATTTTATGTGGCTATGTTAAATGGTTATAAATGTCGTGTACAATAAATATTTTTGCCACACAACAGCTATGTATGTTTCGTAGAAAAAACAATTCACTGATGATCAAAACAGGTATAATATAGATATTTATCTTGTTTTAATATTATTGACAGGACTATCAAAGTGGAAGTTTATGATTGGGACAGAGATGGAAGGTAGGACTCTTTTTTATTGCCTTTTATCCCTGATGACAGTGTTTTCTTTTTGACTGTTCAGTTTCAAGTTGCAGGACACAAAATCAAACAAATTTGCTTTTTTTCCTTTATCAAAATTGCCAAGTGATTGAATATATAACATCTATTTAGTAACATGTCGCAATGTGATTAAACTGTTCAAACATAAAAGGACCTAAATTAAGCACTATCTCTGAAACACTGATGTACTGATTCTGTGCTCTCTGCAATAAGCCTTGTCTGTTGGGAACACGTATTATGGAATCACAGGCACACTTGTAATTAATGTCCATCCATTAAACTTAATGGAGCAGGACTGGGAATTCATATTATCAGCCCCTGAGTCACAGAGTAATACTTATACTTGAATCCTGGTCATCTATTTTTTATAGTCAGAATTTTGCATTCCCCCCTGCCAGCCGAGGAGGAGGGTGTTGGAGCGTGAACTTGAAGGAATGGGATTCCCTCCGTCTTCCTGCCCACCCTGACCACACGGCGATTTTACACAGGGGCGGGCCAGACCTCCCACCCTTGCTCCAATTTTGAGGCTGGTGGGAAGACTTATCTGGCATGGGGAAAGGCTGAAAAAAGAATGGGCCTAAATCTCGGGTGGGAAGGGGATGGGGGATGGGGGCATGGAAGAGGCGCATCCATCAGAAGCCCCCCTTCTGACACTCGTCCCTTAAAAGGCGAGTGGCCTCTAGACCTTCCTCCTCCTCCTGCACCCACTCCCCCACTTTCCGGCCTTTCCTCCTTGCTTTGCCATCCCTACCCTGCCCATCCTGGCACCGTTTAACTTACCTTGCTCTCCTGTCCCAGGACTTAGGCTCAACCACTTTGCTGAACTTCCCCTTCCGTCCATTGCAGCTCTTGGCGCTGCCGGCCAATCTGATTGGTCAACACTTTTCTACAGTGGGACTTCCTTCCAAGTGATGAGGCAGAAGTCCCGTGTGCAGCTGCTTAACACTCAGAGTGGGAAATGGCTGCGGGGCCTTGCCAACCCTGGGAATGCCCGGAATGACACTGCCACTCAAAAGATTCAGGCCCATGAGTGGAACTCTTCCAAACAATTTCAAAGTGTTGCTCACAGTGGGAACACCAGTGAGATTCCTGCTGGGCAGGTTAGAGCGATTCAGTTCGCAGTGCACCCACACTTAGAAATGTCTTGGAGTGAGCACCTAAAGACGTCGGCAAGGCTGGCTCCTCCGTGGTCAGACAACCCTACACACTCGACCCCTCCTCCTGCTGACTGGCTGAGAGCGCCCTGGCACTCTCACTGTTATCAGGTACTCCACAACCCCCTTGCTGTTACCAGCAAACCTCCATCCCCCAAATGAGCAACACCCCGCTGTGATGTCTCCAAAGGCCTCCCCTTCCACCACCCCTTTTCAGGCCTGCCTTTGGCACTGCCAAACTGGCCCTGCTGGGGGAAATGCCAAGGCACTACCCAACCATTTTCCCAACCACCTGGTTTGAATGCCCTAAAAGCTCCCCCACCCCTGACGTGGCCATCACAACTGAGAATACTTTAGGACTGATTAGTAGTGGTTTGTGCTGGGTTCCACTGCCCGAGGGTCGGAGAATCTGGTTTAAAACCAGGAGAGGACGTTTAAATGAGGACTTAAATATGCTAATCTGGTTAGCGCCCTTACGGGAGTGAACCAGATTAAGTTGGGCAGGTAAATCCCCAAAGGGATTCCCCCAGCACTAAACATGTTATGTCCCCCACCCCCCTCAATTACCTGGCTCTGCAACCCCAGTGCAATCTGTGCATGAGTGTATGGGCACCTGAGAATCGCGCCCTATGTGTACTTTTGTTTTCTTTAGCATTTGGTCAGTTTGCATCCTTTGCTAACTAACATCCAAATAATTCATACCTAAACAGTCTTTTGGGGCGGATTCTACTAATGCTGTGATTACATTTCACCATGCTATTATGGGTATTAGATGTGCTTTACTTCTGATTTTATTCTCAAAATCATCAAACTTTCCAACATTAATACATTTCTCTGCCGATGTAATCAGGTTGTACTGTAATAGACAGGTGAACAGAGATAGCTGGATCTTGATAAGGATTCATGCTTGCAAGTGTGAGATAATTCTTGGGAACACTTTGGGTGGAAATTTCCCATCCCTACCACCACGGGAATCGTAGTGGGTGGGACACGGACCATGCAAGGGTCCATTGACCTTGGGTGGGATTTTCCAGCCTTGGGGCAAGTGTGGCTGGAAAATCCTGCCCTATGGTTCTGATTTTTGAATGGATTTTCCTTCAATAATAGACTGTGGAGTTGGACCTGATGTCTATGCTGAGTTAGGCATCATGTACCATGTTAGGATATTTTACAACATTTACGCTATTCTCTGAAAGGTTTTTAATCTTTGCTTTAATAATGCTCGAGAATTGCTTAGGTACAATCTTCAAACTAACAAATTGTTCACTTATTTCTGTAATTTTAAGCCGGATCGTCTTCCACCTTAATTTGAAATAAAAACCCAGGCCGGAATTCTCCCATCCCGTTTGCCATAGGAATTGTAGTGGGTGAGGGGAGGGCGGACCATGTAAAGGTCTATTGGCCTCATGCGGGATTTTCTGGTTTTGAGGTGAGCACGGCTGGAGAATCCCGCCCCGAGCATGATGATGTGTAACCCTTAGTTATAAATGAACCATTAAGAAATCATTGGCACAGAATTCTAATTAGGTTTATATCTCTGTAGAGCCACTCTTCATACCTCATTAGCATTCTGGTTAACCTCCTCTGCGCCCTCTCTAGAACCCTCACAGCCTTTCTAAAGTGTAGTGATCAGAACTAGATTAATGCTTTAGTAAGAGTTGAACCAGAAATTTATTAAACTTTAGCATAACTTGCCTGCTTTTGTACTTGATGTCTCTATATATGAATTACGTATGTTTTGCTAACTGCTCTCTCAATATGTCCTGGACCTTTGAGGATTTGTGCATGTGATTTCCCAGGTACTGTTACCCCTGATCATAGTACCTCTACCTATTCCTTTTGCCAAATGCATCACACTCCTCTGTATTAAATTCCATTGCTACTTGTTTGCCCATTCTGATAATCCTATTTGTGTCCTGCTGCAGTCAAATGTTGTCATCCTTCTTGTTTGCCACACCTCTAACTTTAGTATTATTGGCAAATTTTGTAACTTTACTCCATGTTCCAGTATCCAAGTCATCTACTGTGTTTTATAAATCTCTCTGTATAAAGTATTATCTTGCTCTTGCTAAATGATGGTTAGCTGAAGGAAATGTAGCTTAATTTCCATATGTGGACATTCTGCGGTAGGGGGTGACCCATCATGCCTGTCATTGTACTGCAGTCAGAGGTTTTGGGGTGGCTGAGAGTGGAACCAGACTGACTGGTTGAGATTCTGGTTCTTCAATCTAGTTTCATAGTTCGAAAAGTTCTCTAACAAGGAAGGTTACAATTTCACTTGGTTTTAGCATCTTTTAAAAAAGGTATCTATCATAGTTTTTATCTGGACTATTTTATTGGTCATTTTAAGGGTGTGTTACAGGGTCTATATTAGTGACTGATGCTGTATGAATCTAACTCTTTCAGAAAAACAAAACCATTAATAGCTTTATTAAAATAAGGCAGGATCTCGCCAAGGTAGACTGGGAACAGCTTCCTGTGGGGAAAATCTACAACAGAGCAATTGGGGGGTATTCGAAAAGGAAATGGGGAGTGTATAGGCCCAGGTAGTGGAGTTGGACACATGGAGCACACCAGAATGATAGGGAGTGGGACAGCTTGATCTTGGATTCGGACATAGCTTGGCACAACATCGAGGGCTGAAGGGTCTGAACTGTGCTATACATCTAAAATATTCCGATCAAACAAAAGCTTCCTATAGACTAAGTTGGAGAACTGTAAATCCTGACTTCTCAGCCTTGTAATCTCTAGCAGCTCCCTGGATACACTCAGAACAGTTTGAAGTCAGAACAGCCTCCCAGAACACCAGTAAGAGACTCTGATCAAGCCACCAAGAGCAGACTTTCAATTCCAGAAAGTCAAGAAGCCTTGCTTTTAGCAAACCAGCAAAATTTCCAAAATCAGGGAGAGAGAGAGAGACTTCTTTTCAGCTTGATGTCCCTTCTAAAATTTACTAATGCCAACTAAAACAAAAAATGAAACCGTAAATTCCCTAGGAAGGAAAAATAAGTTGTCCAGAGCCCATGACTTGCCAACCAGCAGCCCTCCCAACAATATAGGGTCATGAAAGAGTTAAAAGTAAAAATAAACAAGCCCCATTTAAGCCACTTAAGAAGCAATAAAAGGACTTCACCAGCCAACTCAGCAACAATGACATCAGCTGAGATTGGGAGAGCTGCAGAGAACATGATTTAAAAAAAAGTCTCACTGACATCACACTACAAAGAAATCTTTCAGCCTTTCAATATTCTGTCCCCGGTTTTCCACTTCATGTTCAATGGTTTAATCTTTCCAATCAAAGGCATTTTATGTGCTTATGTACCTTGGTTCTTTGTATTTTCCATGCTGAAGTCTCCTTCCCCATTAACTGCACACTGCAATCCACAATGACATTAAAAGTATTTCCTCATCACCAGTGTAATAATTTGAGAGTAACTTGATGTGGCTCAAAGTAACAAAGGATTTATTGCCAATGATACATAGTTATTTACAATAAAGGATCAGACAGAATTAACTATGTGACTGTACAACACCCCTCCCTAAGTGGGCGGCACGGCAGCACGGTGGTTAGCACTGCTGCTTCACAGCTCCAGGGAGCTGGGTCAATTCCCGGCTCGGATCACTGTCCGTGTGGAGTTTGCAAATTCACCTTGTGTCTGCGTGGGTTTCCTCCGGTGCTCTGGTTTCCTCCCACAGTCCAAAGATGTGCGGGTTAAGTTGATTGGCCCTGCTAAAATTGCCCCTTAGTGTCCTGGGATGCGTAGGTTAGAGGGATTAGTGGGTAAAATATGTGGGGGTAGGGCGTGGGTGGGGTTGTGGTCAATGCAGCCTCGATGGGCCGAAGGGCCTCTTTCTGCACTGTAGGATTCTATGGTTCTAACCCAGGATATACCCCCACACCTGATTGACTCAACTTCCTACCTCAACACTCAGTAGGGTTCAGCCCAAATATGTGGCCTTCAGGGGACCGTGCTACCACAACAACAAATAGCTTTTCTCTGTAGACGATGGTGTACTCATGATGGAAAATCTAAGGAAGAATGTGGGGTTGTTAGCAAAAACAAAGCGTCCGTGAAGTAATTACACAATATGAATTAAAATGTGTCATTATAATAATGACACAAAGTTACAAATTGGTTATAACAGAAATTGAATTGTTTGTGTTGCATTTAAGTAGCACTTTAAACTACTTAACTCAACATCAAGGCTATCCAACTGAGCTTACACAGTCATTATAAATCTCATGTTTGCTCAGAGGTGTGATGTCTGTTTTATTACAAGAACACCTCTTTGAAGAGGACAAAATGCTTTAATTTGTGGCTATCTGGATTACAAAGCTGCTAACAGGCAATGCACTACAAGAACACCTCCTATAAAACCCAGCAAGTCAGGACACAGGAAGAAGGTTGCATGTTATTAATCAGAAAAATCAATTAGGCTAAGGTTGTTTTTGAGTAAGTGTGAATGGAGTGTTGTAAGCCGAGCGGTCTCAGATGATCCAACCCAAGGCATGTACGTTCAACGTGTTTGTGAATGACCCGTGTAGTTATCATCGTGCTTTTGTGCTTACAGGCTGTAATTTTTCTTTCCCCGCGTTGCTTTTCTGATTGCTTTTATCCAATATACTTGCTTTCTAAATAAATGCTTCAAAGGAGTTCTGAGCCAAGTGTTATTTGCTGGCAGAGCTGCTTCAGGCCATCTGCAGCCTCCATTGAAAGTTAGCAGCCTTCCATCAGCCACTGGCATAGCATTGTGTAGGAGCAACAGTGCAAATACATGCAGGCGTGCACAAAAGGCAAACACATGGGTGGCACAATGGTTAGCACTGCTGCCTCACAACATTATGGACCTGGGTTCAATTCCCGGCTCGGGTCCCTGTCAGTGCAGAGTCTGCACATTCTCCCTGTGTCTGCGTGGGTTTCCTCCAGGTGCTCCGGTTTTCTCCTACAGTCTGAAAGACGTGCTGGTTAGGTGCATTGGCTATGCTGAATTCTCCCTCAGTTAACCCAATTGCTGGAGTGTGGTGCCTGGGGGATTTTCATAGTAACTTTATTGCAGTGTTAATGTAAGCCTACTCATGACATGAATAAATAAACTGAACTAAAACTAAATATAAGGATGATTAGATGGCTGATGCAGTTTGACATACCATGAGTTATAAATTTAGTTTGGGATGCTTATTTTATGGTGGATTTTATTTTTGCATTTTATTTTATTTACTCATGGGACACAGGCATCACTGGCTGGCCAGCATTTATTGCTCATCCCTAGTTGCCCGAGGGTAGTTCGGAATCAACTACATTGCTGTGGCTCTGAAGTCGCATGTTGGCCAGACCAGGTAAGGGCGGCAGATTTCCTTCCCTAAGGACATTAGTGAACCAAATGGGTTTTTCCAACAATCGACAATGGTTTCATGGTCATCAGTAGATTCTTAATTCCAGGCTTTTTTTATTGAATTGAAATTCCACCATCTGCTGAGGCAGGATTTGAGTTCGAGTCCCCAGAACATTAGCTGAGTTTCTGGATTAATAGTCCAGTGGTAATACCAGTAGGCTGTCGGACACCATGGTGGTTACTAACAGAGAGAAGGTAAGATGTGTTAATGGGAAATTGGGGTTCTGTTTACTGATATTACAAATGGACACGTCACCCAGTATCATCCAGGTCAGAAAGAAACTGTGTTGCTCACCTCCTGCATTATTCCTCCTCAGCTCCTCTTGTGAAGCTGATTGTAAAGACTTTGCCCCAATAATAGTGAGGTTATACAGTATGCAAGAAGCCTTCATGAATCTTGATGCGAGCATTACCAAGTACCGCAGGGGTCCTTTCAGAGTGTTCTAGGCAGTGAGAGTATTGTGCACCATTTCACGTTTCATGTGGCAGCAGGGCTTTTGTTGCTTGTATACTTCCTAGATGTGGGTTGTGCACTGTAATCATGAGCCATGTCTTCAGTGGATAGCATTTATTGCCCATTAGCCACCCTCTGGTTTGTCATATTGGCTCAAGTGCAGATGGCACAGCAATTTGTCGCATAATAAAGGGATTGTGACTGCTGCCAGGATTGTGCTGATTGCAGGCGTCTGATCTCCAACCAGCTGGATGTTGAGGGGGATGGAATGCTTTCTGGTTGCAGTACAACGTGGAGTTGATATGTGACATCCACAAGGTGATGTCCAGGCAGTCAATGGCATGCTGTGTCACGGGAAAGCCTGCAATCCTCATGAACCCACAATGTCACTCTCTACCTGCTTGCCCCTCACTAGAGTATGAATTGTATTCCATTCTCTTTATCCAGAACCTCAGTAAACTCCTTGAAGGAACAGTACAGCACAAACTGGGGGATGTTGCAAATAATACCTGCTGCAGCCAGGAAGGAGTTAGACATATGAAAGTTCATAGCCACAAGCACCTTCAGAGCTGCTGAAAATTCTGTCCCCCACTCCCTTCTATGATGTGTCTGCAGAATGGAGTGAGGACGTCCTCAGTGATGTGAAGGCGGCTGACACACTTTTTCTCCTCCCCCTCCCCCTTTAAGAGGCTTGTTCAGCTCTGTGTGACCTCTGCACATTCTCCTTGTCAAACTCTAGGCCAAAGGGAATGTGCACGACTGTATTCAGGGTTGGAGACAAGTAGCTTATGCAAAAGTCTTGAAATCGGGACAAAGTCCTTCAGTGCTTGTCACGTGATTCTCTGCGGAATTCAACAACTTTAAGTGAGTCTGGAAACCACTGAACACGTCTGCAATCACAGCAAGAGCCAGTTGAAATCAATCAACAACTAACCTGAAAGTAATTGATGCTTTTAAGTCCTACTGGCAGGGGGTTCTTGCTGCCGAATGCATGTTCAGTAGTGCATGCTTAAGAGAGAACATTAGCAGGAACGTTTTAACTCCAAAATGGCAGTGTAACATCAAATAAGTCTTATATCCTGGTGGGAGAATGCGTACTCCTGGTGGACACTTCATGCACGTACATCAGCAATGTCCTCACCAAAACAGTGTCTGCTCTGTCCAGTATCAGAAGTGTGTCTATGACAAGGGAACTATTTTGGAAGCAACATGGTGCTCAGAACGTTGAAAAACTGGGCATTAGAGAGCCATATTTTGCAACATTAGCACCGTTTCTATTATTTCCCCATCACTTGCTTCAATAATTGTATCTTTTATATACACTAGGCCCATTATAAACATGTCTCGCATAGCTGTTAATATCCATCAACTGAATGTTAATTTGTGTATTGGTGACTGGACCTGGTGCCTTCAAATGAAAGAGAAGGTAGAAGAAGCCAATAGTGTCAAATGACCTAAAGTTATAGCTGAACAAAAACTCCACATCATGTGAAAACTCTTTGTGTTAGCGGGGCAACTTCTCCTGTGCTATTTGGAAGGATTGCTCCACTAGTTTGGAATTTATCCTCTGGATTGCAAAGAGATGAGACTTCTTATGGCTGCATCCCATAAGTTCAAATTCTCACCACCTCCTTCTCTTCCTACCTTTCCAACATGGTGCAGTCCTGCTCCTGGTCACCTCTACAATAGATGGATTCATTTGGAAGTTGGAGAACGTCAGCCATCCATTACATTTTATAAGGGGCTAAACTAGAAGTGGGTTCATTCAGCATAATCTAAATGGAAAGCATGGGTGGGTAGGAGAGTTGCCAGAACATCAAATCCCTGGTACATTATGTGAGTTTCAGACAGTTTTATGTCTTGTGTCTACAGGTGTAATATGATTAAGCCTTTGCTGGTAAGTTTAATAGAGTCTGCGCTGGTCCATTAATTAGACAGACCTTACCTTCCATCTTCCCCTATGGTTCAAGGAATTGCTGGATTGTGCTGTAAATATGAATTAACATGAATTTGCAGAAAGTAGGGTCTGATATTTCCTGACGTAAGGACACTATCATTGATGAGCTGTGCATTTGCTGTAATGCCACTCAGCCTTGGAGACCCCGAAAGGGTATCAGTTAAAATTATGCTTTCTCAATCTTGCATACAGTAAAATGTTCCTCAAAGCTTTATAAATTTTTGATCTAAATTCAAAGGTATTTTTCATACTTTTCCTTTGCATTTTTTTCTCTCATTCACTCCACCCTTTCTTTCACCCTTATTTCTCTTTCTGTATCTTGACTTTAAGTCACCTTATTTCTTTGTGCTCTATTACTTTATCATTAAATTTAATTGCCTTAGGAGATAGACTATTGTACCTGTCATTCACCAAAGTTCTGCATGTTCCATTCACTTATCTATTTGCATTTGTCCCAGTTTGCGGCTCCAAAATAGTTTGATTTGATTTATTATTGTCACAGGTATTAACATACAGTGAAGAGTATTGTTTCTTGCATGCTCTGCAGACAAAGCATACCGTTCGTAGAGAAGGAAAGGGGAGAGTGCAGAATGTACAGTCATAGTTAGGGTGTAGAGAAAGTTCAATTTAATGCAAGGTAAGTCCATTCAAAAGTCTGATGGCAGCTTGGAAGATGCTATTCTTGAGTCGGTTGGTACGTGTCCTCAGACTTTTGTATTTTTTTCCCAATGGAAGAGAGAATGTCCAGGGTGCGTAGAGTCCTTAATTATGCTGGCTCTTTTGCCAAGGCAGCAGGAAGTGTAGACAGAGTCAATGGATGAGTGGCTGGTTTGAGTGATGGACCGGGCTTCGTTCATGACCCTTTGTAGCTTTTTGCAGTCTTGGATAGAGTAGGAGCTATACCAAACATTGATATAACCAGAAAGAATGCTTTCTATAGTGGAGAGTTGTAGTGGGTATGCCAAATTTCCTTCGTCTTCTGAGAAAGTAACGGTGTTGGTAACTATAGGTCAGCATGGGGGGACCAGGACAGTTGGTGATCTGGACACCTAAAAGTTTGAAGCTTCGACCATTTCTACTTCGTCCCCGTTGATGTAGACGGGCATGTCCTCACTACACTCCTTGAAGTCGATGACTACCTCCTTCGTTCTGTTGACATTGAGGGAGGGATTATTGTCGTTGCACTAGTTCATCAGATTATCTATCTCTTTCCTGTACTTTGTCTCGTCATTGTTTGAGACCATAATGGTGGTGTCATCAGCAAACTTGAAAATTGAGTTGGAGTGGAATTTGGCCATATGGTTGTAAGTGTATAAGGAGTATAGTAAAGGGCTATACCCCTTATACAGCCTTGTGAGGCACCGGTGTTGAAGATGATAGTGGAGGAGGTGTTGTTGCCTGTCCTTACTGATTACAGTCTGTGGGTTAGGAAGTTCAGGATCCAGTTGCAGAGAGGGACTGAAGGGTGAGAAAAATAATCCAAAGTCAAATGCAACATATGAGGTGCCAGCTGCACCAAATTCTAGCTCATTTCCGCTGCTTGGATACTTTCGGAGCTCTGAGTTCTGAAGAATTAATTTTACGGTTACAGTAAGCAATTTAAATGCTGAAAGCACAATGACGCTGGCTGTTGGCATTCTATTTTGTCTTTTACGTGGTCTTGTTGAGTCTCCGATTCAACTGACCTAAATGAAAGTTCTGTTTCTTTAAACCTCCTGCAGTTCGTCACGACAATAATTGTACCTTGCCTACAATCAAATAAAGAAAAACAACAGAATGGTCTTTACAAGTCAATCGAATCCCAAGAATTTACACAAGAAGCCTAAAAACCAATGTTAAAGCCTGTGAAATTCTCCAGAATAGACCCCCATCTGTTGCAAAACAGCTTGAAATCCTCAGTGTCATGCTGGCAAACTAAAGCACTTGAAAATACAAACGGTCTCTTTTACCCTCATAAATTGTAGCATCTTTCATTACCTTTGTTGCTCACATCACTGTAAATTGGTGCATTTTAGAATTTGATATTACAGAATTGTCCATTTTTGTTTGGCACTGATTGTTGTTTTGAATGTAATTTTCTGCCATTGTGGGATGGTGAAATGAAATATTTAGTTGGAGTCTTTAAGCCAGGCAGCCTGAGAATGCATCCAATCTGCATTTGCTACTCATTTGGGAGACACTCTTTATTGCTATTTAATGAAATTATTTTGAAATGTATTCCTTTAAAAGTCTTGCTCAGCAAAATCAAATGATTAAAGAGCAATCACTGTTGTATTGTCTTGCATCAGGTTATAATCAATCAAAGTACCCAATCCTTACATCTTGTAGTTTATACAATGCAGGCATTAAATTACCCAGAGAGAAAGGAGATATTGAGTTTTCTTACTCACTTGTCTGAAGCATTTCTTGGTGACAGCACATTGTTTAGTACAGTTTGTCGTGTATGTTTTCATTTGTTGGTTATTTGACTGTTTCTGCGATGTGACCCAAGTTTGACATCACATTGTGTTTTTGATGTGCAGCCATGACTTTATTGGGGAATTCACCACGAATTACAGAGAACTTTCCAGAGGACAGTCACACTTCAATGTGTATGAAGTAAGTTCCAGCTTTTTTGTTTTCTGATTACAATAAATGGATTAGAACAGATTTGTGCTGATCCCAACAAGTTGTGTTGTCTTTCTTGTTATGGGTTAATGTTGAATAATTGTGTTGATTTAAAGATTACAAGTAACAATCTTCTTGGTACAAGAAAAATGTTCATTTCTTTATCAATCCACATGTGTGCTGTCTTGTAATAACCTTAAATTCCTTGTTTCTCCAAAACTGCATACTCGCCATGATGCTTCGTACTGAAATAGCCTCTGGTAATTTATTTGACAAGTCTATTATCTTTCGAGATCAAAAGATTTCTCTCGACTGCCTTTCTTATTACTAACTTCTTCAATTTCCACTTCTGTTCTTGCCATTTGAAGCCTTCCTGTATACTTGCTTGAACCAGCTTTATCAATTTACTTAACTAAAAACAGAAAATGCTGCAAAAGCTCTGGCAGCATCTACGGAGAGACAAGCAGAGTTACTGTTTTGAGTCATGTGACTCCACTTTGGAGCCTTTATGAATTCACTTCATGGTCTTGAATGCTTAAATCCCCTTGACCATTCCCCAAAAAATGCCAAATGTCTTTAAGTTTAACTTTAACACTGCAATGAAGTTACGACGAAAATCCCCTAGTTGCTACATTCCGGCGCCTGATCGGTTCACTGAGGGAGAATTTAGCACGGCCAATCCATTTAACCAGCCTGTCTTTTGCACTTTGTGTGGAAAACCGGTGCACCTGGAAGAAACCCATGCAGACACAGGGAGAGCGTGCAGACTGTGCACAGATAGTGACCCGAGCTGGGAATCGAACCTGGGTCCCTGGAGCTGTGAGGCAGCAGTGCTAACCACTATGCCACCGTGCCATCTTTCACCATCTTTGTTCATGATTTATATTTATCATAACTTTGGCACTACCTGTATTCGTCACCTTCGCTCTTGCAAAGGCAATGCGATCCTTTTCAATTCCCTTTGTTGCAATAATCTTCAGATTGTGCCCTTTTGTAACAGATTCACCAGCCAATGGAAATGATCTTTCACGATTGCCCCTTCCAAAAGCTTTCACCATTTTGAAACATTAACATCCTCCCTTCATTAAACTTCTGCATCCCATTGGAGAAAACCCCCAACTTGAAACAGCGTTGTTGTTGTTGTTCAACCCGTCACTTTTACATTAGACTGTTCTGTTCCAATGGAGTCAGGAATTTGCAATTTACGACCTTATTTTCCCTGTGCTATTCCCCGATGATTGGCAAAGTCTAGGTAGGTTCACCGAGCGTGAGCTGCATGAGGTCCTCAGGTCATTTTGGCTGCTGGAATCTCAAGCTCATTTATTTAAAAATCTACATCTGTCGTGGCCAAGCACGGAATTGAGGCAAACTTTACGATTAACTGTTCGAAGCAAAATACAAATCAGAAAAAACCATAGAGCAGAATATAATGTACCAGCCATCAGATTAGGGGTTTACATTATCAGGTCATCAGAATTTATTCATTGTGTGGATGAGATAAGGCATTGGACTCTTCTTAAATCTTGTCGCTTTATGTCTTAATTCAGTTAGTTTTGAATTGCGTTGTAGGCAGCCGCTGTGAGATCGGTCTGCAGTTAACAAGTAATGGATTTTGAGACAGTCAGCAATCTCGTAAAAGACTGGCAGATTTGCTAGCGTCTGCTCTCAAGAGTCTCCAGCCTGCAATAATATAAGGCTTGAAAAGGTATTTGTTGTGGGGTTCGAAGGTCACTGCCTCTGAAAGGACCAATAAAACTGTGGGTCCCTTGCTTTTGCACTGATACCGAGCAGTTGGTTTCATTATATAGGGCCGACGGGTGAAAAAACACAATGTGACCCATTTGCTTGGTCTTTCTCCCGCAACTGAGATAGAATCATAGTATCCCTGTGGTGCAGAAGGAGGCCACTCAGCCCATCAAGCCTGCACCGACAACAATCCCATCCAGGCCCTATTCCTGTATTCCCATATGTTTACCCTGCCAATCCCTCTGACACTAGGGGGCAATTTAGCACGGACGTTCTACCTAACTTGCGCATCTTTGGACCGTGGGAGGAAACCCACACAGGAACGGGAAGAATGTGCAAACTCTACGCAGACAGTCATCCGAAGTCCGAATTGAGCCCGGATCCCTGGTGCTGTGAGGCAGCAGTGCTAATCACTGTCCCTCCATGCTGCCCGCAAATTTAAGTTTGCCAACTCTGATTTAATCACGTCTCACTTATCATGCTACCACTGTCAGCTCCATTGTAAAGATATAAATTCTGCATGGGACAATGTAGGTTAAAACCTCTTCTTTTTTGACATGCATTGAGCTATATTGTAAAAAAGATGAAGTTTTTTTGGTTGAGACCCATGCTTTTGGTGTTACCTTGAGGTAGTTACTTAGTGGCTGGTTAATCTTACATTGATAGCAATGCGGAAGTCAATTGGGAGAGCTAGTACACACACAAATCCATAGAGTGACACAAGGAAGCCAGAAGGATGGGTTATGTACTTCGACATTGCCAGTTAGACAGGGTTTGCATATTTCATGAGGTAAAAGTGCTGTTATTCCCTCAGCTGCACACCAAGGTCATTAGATATCTACCCAAGCAGAAGTTTTATGCAATGTGTCCGCACTTGTGGTGTAATCCTTTCTATAATTTAGAGTTTGTAGGATGTGGGTAATGCTTCACCAGGGAATGAAACTTGACATCTTGCAATGATTTTGTATAAACTGTCTTTGTCCGATCCAATCAATAAATGGAAACTATTTTAAATGTAGAATATGATCATTTTTGGGTAGAGTTTTTCATTCAGTAGAAGAGTAAATTATAGATTTTTGTAACAAAATAATGGAAGATTTGGATTCATTCAGTGGAGAAATAAAAGAGGAACGGTTTTAAAAAGACTTGCATTTTTAGAGTAACTTGCCACACTTTCACCAAATGCCAAAGCATTACACAATCGTGGAACTGGTTAGCTCAGTTGGCTCGCTGGCTAGCATATGGTTCAGAACAATGCCAACAGCGTGGGCTCAACTCTCATTCTGGCTTGGAACTTGCCACCTTCTCTTGCCCCTGAAAGTGGAAAGCAATGGCAAACCACCACTGGCCGAAACTGCTATGAAAATGGCTCTGGCTGAAGTACCAGCAGATAATGAACCAATAACGTGCCTTCGGACAGAGACATGACATTTGTTTTGCTACCATTGTGAATTCTTATACTGGCGTTTATGGAAACGACGATTATAAATGTATCACGTTGTAATTATATCCTCCTGCCAGTGGTGGCAATGCAGTGCATGAAAATCACAGAGAGAGCATAATTAACGTGTGACAAGTCTACATAGTTTTCATGAAATAACAAAAGTAGGAGTTTGTAATGGGGAATGTTTCAGATGCCAGTCATTTCAATGTGCATGGGAGTCAAGGCCAAAGATAAATTTTAAACCAATCGGACGTGTAGGAGTAACAATTGATCTTGGGTGTGAGTGCAAAGTAGGCTGCCAGGGATAAACCCTGACCAATATTCAGTTTCATTGACTCATTGGGTGGCTGATGTGAATGTTTTTTATTGTACTACTGCCCATGTTGAATCCCCTCTTCATATAACTCTGTTCCTATTTTAAAGCCATACATTCAGCCTTTAGAGCACATGTTCTCCTGTAGTATTGGAGTCCCCTGCAGACTGAGGGGCTATGATTAAAGCTCTGTGCAAAAGGGTGTAAAAAAGCTATTGCAAAAGTTTACGTGGTTAGTGTCTATTATGGATATCAAAATAGAAATTTCCAACAGGTGAAATTTACAGGAAGTGCATATAGATCTAAGCCAATTGATATATTACCAGTAGATATCCAATAACATTTTATACAGGAAGTTAAGAAAGAGTATGGCCTTTAGGGTACAGGGTCAGAGTTTAGGGATAACTGATGTATGATGGCACAACGGTTAGCACTGCTGCCTCCCAGCACCAGGGACCCAGGTTCGAGTCCCAGCTAGGGTCACTGTCTGTGCGGAGTTTGTCCGTTCTCCCATGTCTGCATGGATTCCCTCTGGGGGCTCCGGTTTCCTCCCATAGTCCAAAAAACATGCTGGTTTTTGGTGTGTCGGCCATGCTAAATTTTCCCTCAGTGTACCCAAACAGGCACCAGAGTATGGTGATTGGGGGATTTTCACGGTGACTTCATTGCAGTGTTAATATAAGCCTACTTGCGACACTAATAAACTTTAAACTTCAATATGTAATTCGGTCACCATTTTAAAGTTATGGCCAGAATGTTAAGTTACCTTGCAGGTGAGTTTTCAGGTAGGGAGACTCCATAAAATGGGCACTTTTCCTGCCATCTATCTTCCCACCCCTACTCTTGATGGAATTTTACGAGTGGTTGGGGAGAAGTCGAAGAGCCCACTCACCTTTGTGTCAACTGAGGCCCAATAAATGGCCACAATTTTATGGGTCACGACTGGAAATGGTTTAGAAATCTGTCAGGTCACATTTTTTGGGTTTCAGGTTGTTAAAAGATGAGGGAGTAGTCTTGTCTTGTTTACATGACTTCTATTTCAACTAGAGGCACCCTCTCCAGCTGCAGAGCGCACCATGCTTTGACTCCACCCTGACTCCCAGTCCTGCTTGCCCCCATCGCCAGGACATACCAGTTTGACCCCAGCAATACCCATCCCAGTCACTGACCTTGCAAACGTCGTTGAATGATGTTGTTCGCTGGATGCAGTCCCAGCAGTCACCAAAGCCCCCAGTGAAATTGCCGAGACCAACGAGCTCCCGGTTGTCCGATTGGCTGGCAGCTCTCTGAGGCAGGACTTCCTCCACTGATGGGACCGGATGTCCTCCTTCAAGGTAATTAATGTCCTGGCACACAGGACTAGATGCCATCTGTATCCAACCATGGCACTGACACAGTATGCGTATAAAATCCAGCCACAAATTTTGTCCTAAATCTATACAATTGATAATGAAATAACAAAATGCGTTGGGAGATAGAGGTTTCTGTGTTGTACACGCTAAGAGGCTGGGAGATGTGAAACTGAGCTTTTGGACTTTGTGCTGATTGGAGGGGATAAATGCAGCATGGTTTTCCATTCAATGCATGCCATAGGAATACATACAATAGAAAAGTCTGACAGCAGGAAATGAGTGTGCAGATACAAGAATCTTAACATTTCATTGTAGATGGATAACCAGTGAGTACTGGTGGAAGGGTATTTTTTTTGGCCGGAGGTCCGTGACTAGTGGTGTTCCACAGGGATCTGTATTGGGACTTCTGCTGTTTGTGTATATAAATGACTTGGATGAAAACATAGATGGATGAGTTGGTAAGTTGCAGATGACACAGGGATAGTGTTGAAGGTTATCAAAGGATAAAGCAGGATATAGATCCGTTGCAGATATGGGCAGAGAAATGGCAGGTGGAGTTTAATCCGGGCAAATGTAGGTGTTGCACTTCAGGAGATCAAATGTCAAGGGTAAGTGTACAGTTAATGGCAGGACCTTGAAGAACACAGATGTGCAGAGGTATCTTGGGGTTCAAGTCCATAGCTTAGAGTACTGAGTTCCATTCTGGTCGGCACATTACAGAAAGGATATCGAGATCTTGGAGAGGGTGCAGAGGACTTTTACCAGAATGCTGCCAGGGATAGAGCGTTTGAGCTTTAAGGAGAGGCTGTACAAGCTAGGGGTTTTTTTTGGAGTGGCAGAGGCTAGAAGAAGACCTGTTAGAAGTCTATAAAATTATGAGAGGCATAGATAGGGTTGGCATTCAGAATCTTTTTCCCAGAGTTAAAATGTCTTATACTAGGGGGCATGCACTTAAGGTGAGATGGGGAAAGTTTAAAGGAGATGTGAGGGAAAGCTATTTTTACACAGAACAGTGGTAAGTGTCTGGAACGCACTGCTGGGGTGATGATGGAGGCAAATACCATAGTGGCATTTAAGGGCCTTTTAGATAAGCACATGAATTTGTCAGGATTAGAAGGATATGGACCAGTTGAGACTCAACCACATTGCTGTGACTCTGGAGTCACATGCAGGGCAGACCAGGTAAGGAAGGTAGGTTTCCTTCCCTAAAGGAATTCAAATTCCATCGCCTGCTATGCCAGGATTCGAATCCGGGCCCCAGAACATTAGCTGAGTTTCTGTAATGATGGTTTAGTGATGATACCACCAGGCCATTGTGATGTACTTTAAGGGCCATTGCAAAAATCCACTGGATTTTAGTAGAAACCTGTGGAGCCATTTATGTAGACTGGGTTGGAATATTCATACAATATAAGTCACATTCCAGGAGGTTGATGAGTTAGCCTTTCTTCATTTTTAAAAACAGAATTTAAATAAGAGAATACGGAAAGGAAGCAAATTTTAAAGCCTTTCTCGTGCCTTCTCAGTCTGACACTTGTCTAATTGAAAAGTCCATGTTCAATAAATATCAGCCATTTTCTTCTGTTTCTGGAAGGTGACATATTTTCCAACTCGATCTGAATATATCAGTGTTTTTTTATTATTGTATTATAGTGACTTCTTATCTAAATTTAATAGTGATAATAAATTTATGTATTGAATATAGTGGATCATTTTGATATAGCAACAGTTTTATTAAATCTTGCTGGCTTAGTGGATGGATGGCTGAGGATAATGCTACCAAGTCTGTGTTGTTTTTTTACCCTTCCAACCACCTATTCTTTACAATACCTCCTTGTCCTAGTACAATTTGTCGTTGCTTAGAGCGGAGCATTGCCAACTCTTCTCCTAATAGAAATTTTACTGAATCAATATACACGTTGGAGTTCATTCTGCTTATTTTGTGCATGGTTTGATTTATGATTTATGACTCACAGCACTAGGGTCCTGAGTTCAATTCTGGTCTCGGGTCACTGCCTGTGTGGAGTTTGCACAATCTCCCCGCGTGTTCATGGGTTTCCTCTGGATGCTCGGGTTTCCTCCCACACTCCAAAGATGTGTGGATTAGGTGGATTGGCCATGCTTAATTGCTCCTTAATGTCAGGGGGACCAGCAGGGCAAATATGTATGGTTACAGGGACAGGGATTGGGTTGAATTGTTGGTGATGTAATCTTGATGGGCCAAATGGCCTTATTCTGCACCGTATGTATGATATTTCTTGGTGCTCTTTTATCATTCGCCTCTGACCTGTACTTTCAACTTTACCCTTCAGTGATTCATTTTCATTCTTTAATTCATTTTTGTCAATTTTAGACATTTTTGGAAGATTGTTGGAGAACATTGACTCTTCCAATGTGTAACTGCGTGCTCTCCACAATTAAATTGCTGAGATTAGTGCTGGGTTAAATTTAATAACAATGCAAAATTATAGTTTAAACTTGGCTATTAAAACAACAAAGGGGGAATATTTTTGGAGTAAACATGAGAACAGCTTCAAGCCTGTTTTTACTTTCCTTCTCCTATTATTAAATAAAATTGAGTATCCGATATATTGGCAGCAGACCCATTTTAAGTTATTCCTCCCAACTGAATATTTTGTGTCGTAGGTTTTTCTTCTTTAATACTGCTGCAGATTGTTTCAGATATTATTAAATTTGTTCAGTAGTTTAGTCTGTACATGAAATTTGATATTGTGATTTTTTTGCCTCCCACCACTCTGTATGGAGTCACACCACCTGTAGTGACTGATTGCAGTAACAGGTACTCACGTTCAGCATGAAGTAACACCCACCTTTAACAGCTGGTCGCTGTAATAACAGATACTCCTTGAAACCAGTATGGCATCTCATCACCTACACCACTTGATAGGAGCCATCACTGAAACTTCCTGTGGAGCATCATTATGTATATGTAAAGCCACTCTCTCGCTCCGTTCCGCATGGAGCCTTGCTGTTACCTCTGAAGATTGTGAGAGCTCGGCTCGTGACAGAACTTCAACACATAATCTGAACTAACACTTAGGTGAACATTAATGATTCCCTGGTAATGTTTGAAGAAAATAGTGCTCTAGGTTCCCTGGCCGTTAAAATGGAAATTTTTGGCTGCTGCGGAGTTTTGCAGGCTTCTACACCATGACTTCCCAATATGCAATCTGGTTGCTTGGTGTCAGATAGGCTAAATGATAATCTTTACACTGCTGTCCCCTTGGCATCAGCAGCAATAGATTCTAGGAACCAGATTATCCAGTGGTAATGTCGACAAACCCATCAGCATTGCTTCACTGAAACAGGTGACAACTCCCAGAATTTAGACAAGTGCTCGATAACAGAGAAACCCAGAAGCTGCTGTCAGGGATGTGCTGTAGAAGTTCAAAGTGCAATCTCCCTTGAAATATGATTTGGTGAAAATTTAATTCTTACATTATTATTCTCATCAGCCTTTGAAAAAAATCATGTTTTGTTGAATGTGGTGTAGCCATATTTTTAATGGTATACTAAATTCCTAATCACTGCCTAACACCCTCGCCAACCCGGAGAAACTACTTTTATATACACTGAATATCAAATTGCTCCATAATAAAAGAAATCCGCATTTTTGAAGTAGAAAATGAGTAGATTTTATAGTCTCTTTATTTTAGCTTCCATCTCATTACATTTACTGAGTGTGCACTAGAATAAGTGTGTTGGATCTGGGCTACTTCACACTCATTCAGGGCATGCAAAAACAGTGGGTAAAGTATCGAAGTAAGGACCCTTCACTGGCTCTTGGCTCCTTTGCCATGTTAGTTGATCCCTTGTGATTATTGCTCGGTCTGCAACTTGGCACTAAAAGGCAGGAAACACCCTTAAGAAGTTCTATTTAAAGCCTTCATCCATTACACAGAGATTACTTGCTGGGTTGCCCGTCTAGGCTGGTGATTAATGATTGGTCTTCTTATGGCCTACTTTCTGACTTACAAAATTCTGATTTCTAAGAAAAGGATGTACTGTTGATGCTATACTGTTTCTGCCGGCCTTCATAACAGTTTTACTGCAGCTATGGGTGGTCTGGTAAGGGTTGCCTTTGCTGCTGGAGGACAAGGAGGAGTAACAAGGAAGACTGGAGACAGCAGCTAGGGGCAGAGGGAATGAGGTTCTCCACCAGAGTCGGTGGGGCTACAGCGATCACTCCTGTCTCGTCTCCTCTTGAAATGCAATGTCTCCAGATGCCTTTGGTTCACTAAAAGCTGTTATAGAAACCCTACAGCGCAGAAAGAGGCCATTCGGGCCATCAAGTCTGCACCAACCACAATCCCACCCAGGTACTATCCCCATATCCCTACACCTTTACCTGCTAATCCCTCTAACCTACTCATCTCAGGACTCCAAAGGGCAATTTTAGCATAGCCAGTCAACCTAACCAGCTCATCTTTGGACTGTGGGAGGAAACTGGAGCACCTGGAGGAACCCACACAAACACGAGGAGAATGTGCAGACTCCACACAGACAGTGACCCAAGCAGGGAATCGAACCCAGGTCCCTGGAGCTGTGAGGCAGTAGTGCTAACCACTGTGCTGCCCCTCATTGAGTATATCACAACACAAACCTTGAATTGAGTCATTGATAGCAATGTTTAGGCCCTTAACTTCGATACACTTTGGGGCTCCTTCCAGCTGCAGCAGATGACATCAGCGATTATTCCCACATTGCAGTTCACCATTATGGCGAGTTATCAAAGTGGCCATGACCAAAATGAACACAACACCTCTTTCGTCTTGCACAGGGCAAAGCACAGAGAGAGGCTTCACCTGTGCTACAAACTTTCCCAGGATCTTGGGCAATATAGATTGCATCCACATTGTCTTGCGTGCTCCTGATCACCAACCGGAAGTCTTTTTTTAATGAAAAGAAGCCTGCTGTCTTAGAGCCCAGCTTGTTGGTGACCACTCCAACGTTTTCATACTAATCTGTGTGCCATCCTAGCAGCAGTTTTGATGCATTCTGCCTCTGTTAGTCTTCTGTGCCATCTTTTATCCCAACCTGGCCATCATGTCACAGGCTGACTGCTGGGTGATGATGCTGCTCAGGAATCTGGGCCTGGACCAGGCATGTTGTTGTGTCTCCATTTTCAGGGGCAATCTCATTTCTCGGCCATAAGGTTTTCTGCGCAAAAATAAGTGAACATCAATACATTAAACATATGATGATTGAGCACTTGAAAAGTTACCAGAATGGTACCTCAATGTACTGAAGGTGCTCTTGTTGAATTAACTTTTAAAATTGAAATGACTAACGTATAATCATAAATTCTCACACCGCAATTCAACTGTGTTCTTTGCAGTTTTGCTGAATTTCTTCCAACACAAGGGAATTAAATTTTGGATTTCACGGCTCACTTGTGATAACTGGAAACTTTATCACATTATTCTGTGATTGTAATAATTACAATGGATAACAGAAAATTGAATGATTGCTACCTATTCGGCATCAGACACAGTAGAGTACATTTGCTGGTAAATGATTGCTTAAAAATGTTCAGTAATTTGGTTCTCTTATCTAGGCTGCATACATCACTGTAGGATATGTGTCAGCTGTGGCTCAGTTGGAATCCTACAGTGTAGGAGGAGGCCATTCAGTCCATTGAGCCTGCAGTGACTCTCTGACAGAGCATCTTACCTAGGCCCTATTCCTGTGAACCCATGTATATACCCCACTAATCCCCCTGACCTACACATCTTGGGACACAAAGGAGCAATTTAGCATGGCCAATTCACCTAACCTGCACGTCTTTGAACTGTGGAAGGAAATCTGGATTAAATGGTCCTCTCACTTCCAAACTTGCCCCTATTGGGGCATTAAATTCCATCCTATAAATGAGATGCTGAGATGCCTCCTGCATTTATTGAGCATATGCTCACTTGATCATACTGGTGATGTTTTCTGTCCAAGGACAACTCTATAAATTAAGCATTATCCAGCTGACCTAGAAATGCAACGTAGAAAATGAATACTACAAAATGAATACATTTTGTGAATTTGCACTCCCCAAGTGCAGAGATTTATTCTGTATTATTCACCCTGATATATAATTGTGTGTAGTAAGCTATAATTAAGCAATAACATTGTTTTCCATCACTCAAATGACAGGAGCAGAACCCTGAAGCTAAGGTTGAAATTTGGATTGTGACAGTAAGATAAATTTTGAAAATGTATTTACAGGAACAGGGAGGGGACAGATTAATGGAGTTTTGGCGGGAAATTCTCGAAGGTGAGGGCTCAAGCAGCTGCCCACTGTGGGGCAAAGAGAGTAGGGATCGCACAAATATCAGCAATCGGGAAATACTACAACACATTACAAATATAAATTAGAACCAGTTGCTCCAATTTTCCCAAATGGGACAGGAGTATGGAACAGTTGATAAGGAAGTTGGATGAGATTTTCTAGCCTCCCAGCTCTGTGTTTCCTGGCAATAGAAGTTGGCATACTGTTCGCTAGTGGTGGGATTCTCACATTTAAACCATATGATATTATCACTCTTCCCCAAGTGTTCGCTCACAGGAAAATGATCCATCTCATTTCCAAGCACCAGATCTAGCAATGCCTTCTTTCTAGTTGGCCTGAGTCGCATAAGGATGTTCTCCTGAATATTTGTCAGAAATTCCTCCCCTTCATTTGCCTTTACTCTAATGTGGCATGGTGGCACAGTGGCTAGCACTGCTGCTTCACAGCACCAGGGACCCGGGTTCGAATCTGGCCATGAATCACTGTATGTGTGGAGTTAGCATGTTCTCCCAACGTCTGTGTGGGTTTCCTCCGGGTGCTCCAGTTTCTTCCCCCAGTCCGAAGGATGTGCCTGTTAGATGCGTTGGCTATGCCAAATTTTCTGTCAGTGTTCCTGAACAGACGCCAGAGTGTGGTGACTCGGGGATTTTCACAGTAACCTCATTGCAGTGTGAATTAAGCCTAGTTGTGACACTAATAAATAAATTTTAGACTTAAACTTTAAAAAAAAATCCCAGTTGATTTTTAGTTAATGAAAATCCCCCAGATGTTCCACTCCACAGTTCACAAAATGGATATTGCACAGAAGATGGTCATTCAGCCCAAAGTGTCTATCCTGGTGCTCCAAAGGGGTAATTTATCTGGTAACAGTTCCTGGGGAGCAGGTCCTGAAAATCCCACCCTAAGTTTAAATGAAGGATTTCCCTTCACTTGTTACATAAGAGTTCATACTACAGTTAGGCTATGGAAACTCATTTCTTGTTCATGTATTGTGTGTGTGGAGTACAAACATCATTTTGGAAATGCACACCTTTGGACACTATCATTTGAACTATGTGCATAAAAAAGTTGATAAACCTATTGGAACTGCCTGGCTGAAGAGAATAGTCAAGGAAACTATTAAACTATCAAGAGAACTATCAAGCTATCAAGTCCTATAAATCTCTTTTGGAGCTGTCAAATGAATTGGAATTGTCAGATGTTTGAAAGAGTCAAACTTATTGGAACTATCAAGGCATTTAAATCTCCTGGCCTTTAAATGTTTTATATAAAAATTCTGGAATTTAGTAAAAATCTATCCTTTGACTTAGGCCAAAGTATTATCATTATAGGATTTGTGACTGATTTCAAAACCTTCATTATCGCAACGGGATGCCTGTCAGTCCACAGTTTGCCAGCTCCAGTAGTTATAAAGTCTTTGATATGAGACTTTGGATACAAATGCTTGTTTTTACAAAAGATTAAGCATTTGAATGAAATGATTGGTTTCATGAGGGATCATACAATCAAAGAATTGTAGTGAATGCATTTTTATGAAAATGTTTTGTTTATTAAAATAAAATCTTCAGTAGACATTTAAAACTTTATTCATCCCAGCTTAGGTCCTGACCTCTGTCCATGATTACTGGGTAGGTTAGCACAGAGAATAGAAGAGCAAAAGATGTTGGGTGGGAAGCATTGAGTGGCTTATATTGACATGGTTAGTGTAGCACTATAATGGGCCATGGGAGTGGGTAGAGTTGCATAGGTTGGGATGGAAGGTATGGGGATGGTGGGGGACATGAGGTTGGCAAGGTTGGGACTTGGGTAGTGTGTATGGCTGAGGTGTGTGGGGGGTGAGAGCTGGAGGGTTTTTTGGTCTTTCTTTTTAATAACTGGGAGAAAGTCCCAGAAAGGCTGACCTTTCACACAGCCTGCCCGCCTCATTGGCCAGCAGTCCTGTGTCTGCCTCCACACTGTTTCAGGAGGCAGTGAGCCAAAGGCTCTTCAGCACTGGCTCTCCCCCACCCCCCTCCAAGAAGAACTTAACTTAGACCATCTTGGCCATTTGCTCCCGAATTAGATTTGTGGAACTCGGAATCTTCCAGATTCTGCACTCCTGACTTGAGAGTGAAAATTCAGGCCAATGTGTTGGAAATGGGGTCTGACGTATGGCTTTGTTCTTTAGTCCAATCATCCCTTGCTTCACCTGGAGACTATATTTGGCCTTAACTCCCAATTTGTCATGGAAATAACTAGTAGATTAGAAATAATCTTGTTCCCATATGCACTTAGTGTCTAACTTGATTTAATATTGATTTGGTTTATTATTTTTGTATGAATTGGTAGCCAATGAAAAGTTACTTGCATCCTATGCAGACTAACCTCAATGTTCATGGAATACATAGGGGAGAAGGAAAGGAGAAGGTGCAGAATAAAGTGCTACAATCATAGCTAGGGTGAAGAGGAAGATCAACCTAATATAAGGAAGGCCCCTTCAAAAGTCTGATGGCAGCAGGGAAGAGCTGTTCTTGAGTTGATTAGTATGTGACGACTTTTGTATCAGTTTGCCGTTGCCATGATTTTTGACCATGCCTTTCTGTCAGTGTTTAATATCAGAACTGCGTATATAAACACTCAGATAGGAATCCTGTTGTGTGTAACTCTGGCCAGTAGGAGGAAATCTCACAGGCAATTTACTCATCTTTTTAAATGGGAAGCTTACAACTGGATTAGAGAACAATGGGTAAGTATTAAAGAAGCTGTGTGGGGATGAGAAGCAAAACAAGTGAATTCCACTTCGGGAAAGCAGCCAGAGAGTTTGGTATGTTTGTTTTTGTTATGATGGAGATTAATATATTCAGCCGTGAAGAATGTGGTCCCAGGAGGTGACACTGAAAGTGCCATTCACCAGACACTGTTTGCAACCCCAGCCCCGCCAGGCTTACCTAAACATTTCAGTCATGTTCTCAGAGCCTGACTACGGGAGCTCAGCGAATGGCAATCAGAGGTCACGTTATTGGCCATCAGCGGATAATGTGCTACTGAAGTTTCATCAATAGCGTTTTGTGCAACAACACTTTGAAAGCTTGGCCCTTGGAATAAAAGCAAGTGGTGGGGCAGCAGTAACTGGGACACTCTAGTCGAAGAAATGACCACTCTATTTTGTTTAAACTTCCCTGAAGTGTTGTAGATCCTTTGCAATCTTAACAAAAAAAACGTTGGCAAATGTATTTTCATAAAAGTAACAATACTGATAAACTAATATGGTGGGTGGGGGGGGGCAGTGGTGGGTGTAAGGTAACATGACAACAATCTGGAATTTATTTAGTTCTGTGAGCAGCTCCACTGTTCTGGTATATTTTACATGGTTTGTTCCTTGGTGCCCTGGTGGGTTGACAGTTCCAGTGGTGAGTTTGTAGCCGCATGCACCAACAATCGCACATTCGCCTTGCTGTTATAATGAGGCACTGAGCAGAGGCCAAACCTGCAAAACTGGAAGAGAGAGTTAGTTCAGGATGTGGAAACATTGGGAAATAATGGGTTGCAAATCTGTTCCACCATTCGATTCGTAAGCAGTCTCACAACACCAGGTTAAAGTCCAACAGGTTTATTTGGAATCATGAGCTTTTGGAGCACTGCTCCTTCATAGCTGAGACTTTTTACTGTCCCCACCCCAATGCATGCATCTCCACATCATGACCATTCGATTAGATCATGGCTATTCTGAACTGCACCTTAAGGCTATGGAAACCAACTTTATGTACCCCATGCTTGTAATTTAATCCAAAGGACCAACTTTCTTTTAGCTTATTTGATGACTTTTTGTTTATGTACAATAGATTTTAGTGTTTTTACTATTCCCTCTACTGAATTCCATCTGCAGTTTTCACTTAGGCTGTCTCTATAACTCATCTGTACACTCCAACTTACTGTCATCTCAAACTCAGTTATAGAACTCTCTTCCTTCTTTCAGCTGATATAGTGAAAAGTTGAGCTTCTCATACAGTTCCCTGAGAAATATTACTTTTCACATCCTGCCAATTGGAGAACCTAATTCTGTGTCCCAGCTCCCAACATATTACTAAGCCACATCACAAAGTTGTCTTCATTTCAGTCTGCGCTTATTTTGTTGCTAACAATCTCTTGAGTGGAGCATTGTCAAAGCCCTTTCAGAATCACAGTTGTCTCACATCCATTGACACTCCACCAGTCATCTTGTGAGTAATGAGCTTGGAAAGGAATTCCATCACATTCGGCAAACAGAAACTGTACTGAGTTTCTTTGATTAGCTATTACAGGCTTCCAGTCAATCTGGCCTGAATTTATATTCCTGGATTCCAATCCCAACGTTGGGATGAAATGTGGGGCAGGAGATGCTGGCGGAGGTAGCCAATAGGCAATTTTGAAGGAGGTTACCAATTAAATGGCTGCTTCAGGGGCCTTGCCCAATTAAGGGTAGCAGGAGAGCTCCTGAATTTGGAGGATCAATAGCAGTCCGTCAAGCCCTAATAAAACGGTGGTCCCACTCTCAGAGCTTTTTGTTGTGGAAATTGATTCTATGGAGCGATGGCTTCATTCTTAGTTGTCGCCAGCACATTAGCTAAGTAAGAGGACTATAATAACTCCAGAAGTCAGCTGTAAAGGAACGGTTCTTTATTGCAAAAATAAAGTAAAACAAAACCACAAGCCTGTTGTGAACACTAACAGATCCAACTGGGACAACATAATAATGAAGCCACTCAGAGTCTTGCTTTATAAAGAGCTTGGAATACGAGCTCCACCTGGTGAGGTAATTACCAATCACCCGGGAGCTCATATTCTATCAGACCCATAGGGAAATCTATCAGTGATTTCCCTAGTTCAAGTCCTGGGGTTTTTGGGGATGTTAAGATCCTCTGAACTTGGCAAAAAGCCTCCAAAAGGAATGGGCACTGCTGAGATTGTGGATGATTTTCAGATTGAAACCACCCCAATCCTGCTACGAGGAGGTCCCCATGGTTTCAGGGACATTCTTCTGACATGATGGGTACCCTGTGCGCCGCATTGAGAATTGGCTCACACTCAGGAGAATGTCCTTACCCTTCATGTTTGGGCTAACATACAGGACCTGTTGTCTCTTGCAGAATAAGTCAGATGCCCAGTACTGTGTTGGAAAGCCAGCACAGCACTTGGTGATATAAAACTTCAGCCTCATCACCTGGGGGTGATGCCTCAGTCAAATTAATATGTAATTCTCTGTCTCTGATAGATTCCACTAACTTCCCCATAATTGATGTTATATTAACAAAGTTGTAGTTTCTCCACTCCTTAAACAATGGACTGAAATTTGCAATTTTACAGGTAAAGTGCAAGTTCTAAATCTAGAGAGGTTTTTGAAAACTAGTCCATCAAATATTCTTTTTAATACAGAGAATGGAAACCGTCAGCTCCTGAAGATTTAACTATCTTGAGTTCCAATTTTATTTTAGGTTCCCTTGACTTCTTAAAAATGTTCCTCAGTATCCATTTCACAAATCTGTCGTTTCCTTACAATCCATTATAGTTTCACCCTCTTCTATCCCATATTCCCAATTACCTTTGATATACTTGTAAACATTTTTGCTTTTGGCTTTGAAATGCCTTGCTATATTTTTAAATTTTATTTGGCACATGTTTACTTCCTTTGTTACTTTTTATAGCTCTCTCATTTTGCTGGATTTCCACTTTCATTGCAGTTGTGTAAGTCTTTTCTTTCACCTTGATACTGTCTCTTATTTCATTGCTAACTGAGTTGTTTTTGAAGGTGTGCACTGTTTTGCATCTTACAAAATATTTATTTGAATACTTTGTACTATTTGTGGGTTTACTCATGAACAGTTCAGTCCCATTTACTGTCGTCAGCTTAGTTCTTATCTTCTTACAATGTAACTATCACCTTGGGCTGTCAGCAATGAGTGACACATGTATTGGAAAAGCCTCGGGAATGTGGAATGGAAATTGCTGGATAAACTCAGCAGGTCTGTCAGCATCTATGGAGAGAGAAACAGAATTAACCCTTTGGGCCTGATTTTACCATTTTCATTCTAAGTGCTGAATCTGGGCACAATTCAGACCTGACTTGGAAATCTGCTTTCGGGCACCTCCATACGCACTCAGCCTGACAAAAAATCGCGAATCTGAATGGCGCTGTGGGCGGAGCTTAGCGCGCTTGAAGCGATCAGAGCTCTGAAATGCGCATGCATGGTTAGAAAAAAGATTTGAAAAAGCACGCCCGTGTCAGATCGCTCCCGGGCCGCAGACAGCGGAGAAAGCGGCCCGGGAGTGAAAAGCATGAACAATAGCCCCCAGAGACATCACTGTCTCCCTTATCCACCCACCCGCTTGCTACCCAGACCGATTGTGACCCCCTGCAGATCGCCTGCAGATGGCAATGGACCCCCCTGCCCCCTCATCCACCCCCTACCAGAGATCCATTGGGCAACACTCCCCTTCCCCCCCACCAGTGAGCAATCAGGCCTCCCTCCCCCACCACTAAAAATACATCTTACCTGCCTCTTTCCTCACTCCCAGAGAATGGTCTGGCCTCACTCCCCTCCCCTTTCCCCCCTCCCGAGAATGATCTGACCACCACCTCCCTCCCCCCCACCCAGCCCCCCCAACCTCGGTACATCTGACCCACCACCTCCTTCCTCCCCCAACCAGAGAATGATCTGACCCATCTCCCCCACTCCCCACCACCACCGATCTGTGTCAGAGAGCCATTGGAAGTGCTGAACTCGCCTCTTCAGCAGCTGGAGCGCCCAAAACAGACTTTTATTCATCTTGTCCGTTTCAACGTGATTCCGGATTGGCAAATGCGGTGGGAAAGGGGGAAATGCTGGTAAAGTTGGGCGGGCAGTCCACTAATTCAACTGAAATGCATGTAAATGCCGTTGTGCCCATTTCGGGCGCAAATTGGATTGTGGCCATTCCCAGATAAAGTGGGCGTCTGCGCGTATGCGGGCGCAGATTGCATTAATGGCCTTGCACCCAACTTTACCACGTTTCCGCGCCTGAAAATGGGCATGACGCAATGGTAAAATCGGGCGTTTTGTGTCCATATGACTCCTCTTCAGAGCTGAAGAAGCTTCTTTCTAAGGGTAGTAGGGGCTGGAGAAGTTAGAGCAGAATCATAGGTCAGGGATAGGTGGGAGCTAAGGAGAGATTGACAAAAGTGGCATGGACACAAGACAGAGAGTTTTAATGGTAGCATCAAAGACTAAAGTACATACTGGTAGTGGCATAAAGGTAAGATAGCAGAATGTTATAAAAGGAGATAGGTCCATGCTCAGTGAAAGCAAAACTAAGGAGCAAGCTGCAGATACCCCTGTGTGGGGTGGTGGTGGGTGGGGGGGAGGAAGGTGGTGATGGTAGTGGAGTGGGTGGTTGGTTTCAATTGGGACAAATAAAAAGGGATCTAAACGGAAGAAAAAGTTCACATTCCAAAGTTGTTGAACTCAATGTTGCATCCAGAAGGCTGTTGAATTCCAGAATGCCGCTAATCGGAAGATGAGGTGTTGTCTCCTCCCACCGTTTATGTTGAGTTTCACTGGAGCATTACGGCAGGCCAAGGACAGACATGTGGATGTGAGAGCTAGATGGTGAGTTGAAATGGCAAAAGACAGGAAGGTTGGGGTCGTGCTTGTAGATGGAGCGAATGTGTTCCGCTAAGTAGTCACCTAGTCTGTGCTTAGTCTCCCTATTGTGGAATGTGGGTTTGATGAAGGAAAAAGAAATGTATGCGTTTTAATGTAGTCTGTTTAGTGGGTACTGGTGTGAAAGCTTCCTGAATTCGTGCATCTGTTCAGTAATCCAAACAAGTGTATCTGTAGAAACAGAAAATAGGAGCAGGAGTAGGCCATTCAGCCCTTCGAGCCTGTTCCACCATTCGTTACACTCAAAAACAATGTAAAACCAATCTAATTAGGAATTCATTGATTTTTGGCCATGTCACAGGTAATTGAAACTTTTCAACTGCTTTGTGGAACCAGCTGCAAAATTCCACACAATGCTCCAGTTAGAGAAAGTAGAACACCCCAGATAATGCTCAACTAACCACCTATATGTATCTTGTTACCATTGATATATCCGCTTAGCTTCTCAGTAAAAACTTAGACATTAATTCATTTGCATCAATGCTTTGTCACTTCTTTGTCTGTAGTCTGATAACTAATTCATCCAGTTTTAGGAAAAAGAGATACTTGGTTTTCTAGTTAATTTATTTTGCCATTTGGAGAACTTCTGACACTGGTGTAATTATTAGGGTTAGATAATTTTTTTTGCATTTCAATTGAAAGTACTTGACAACTTTTTAGAATAAGTGACAATTAATGATTTTATCTTTTAGGTGCTAAATCCAAAGAAGAAAGCAAAGAAGAAAAAATACATTAATTCTGGAACAGTGAGTAATTGTGTATTTGATGGATATATTTAAGAGGATTCAAATGTCTCTGTATGAGGCACAAGTCATTTGCAACTTAAGGAGTTGCTTTACTTACTCCTGGATATTTCTTTTAAGGTTATTTTTATTCTGATGTGAATAGTATGATCACCATTTTATATTTTCATTTCTTTTGTTCACTATTCCTGCCTCTTTTGCTGCAGGTACAGTATATTGGTGCAGTTTGTGAGTTGGTGCATGCAAGTGCATTTGATAAGTTTCCAAAATGTGAAACTTCTTATTTTTGTCCCAAGTTTTATTGAATTCAATGCTTTTCCTCCTTTGTGCTTGGTCCCTACAACTCAGCATTTACAAATTCTTCACACCAGATGTGATTTTTTTAATGAATTCTGTAAGAGTATTCAAGTTCAATTAAATCCCCTCAAGACCAAACTTTTGACTCTGATGAGCAAATTTCATTTTAATTTCTCCATTAAGAAAAAATGTCTTTTACTTGATTCCATTCACCTAAACATTAGCTAAACAATGCTGTGTGTAACAATACTAAAATCATGCAAATATGCATATTTGCAGCACGGTGGCACAGTGATTAGCCCTGCTGCCTCACGGCAGACCCGGGTTCAGTTCCAGCTCGTGTTACTGTCTGTGCGGGGTTTGCATGTTCTCCCCATCCCTACATTGGTTTCCTTCCAAAGCCTGAAAGATGTGCGGGGGTCATGCTAAATTCTCCCTCAGTGTACCCGAACAGGTGCTGGGGTGTGGTGACTCAGGGATTTTCACAGTAACTTCATTGCAGTGTTAATGTTATCCGACTTGTGATACCATTAAATACATTTAAACTTATTTCAGAAAGGTTTTTAAAAAGAAAATTTGGAAGGAAGGAATTGAGCACGATTTTCAAGACTTTAAGATGATAATCAGTGAGGCCTTGAATTTCTGATATCCATTCTAAGCAGGTGAAGCATTCTGCTAGGAGTAAAACGAAAAATAAGCAATTCAACCCTGCAGGATCATATAAGTTCAGAAAGGTCTGATTGTGTCCAGAAAATATGCCCATGTCCTTCTAATGCATCACACCCTAAATCTGTATGAAAATAAGAGATTGTTGACTTTCACGGAAACAGCAAAAAGCAGAACATTATTTAAATGGAGAGAGATTGCAGAGTGCTGCAGTCCATGGGGAGCTGGTGTCCTTGTGGATGAATCACAAAATGTTAGCAGGCAGGTACAGTAACCCATTAGGAGGGCAGACGGAATGTTGATCTTTATTACAAAGGGAGATGCATGGAGTGTAAAATTAAGGAAATCTTGCTACAACTGTGTAAAGGATTGGTGAGCCTGTAGGCACCGAGAGGACTGTGTACTCGAACTCAGTTGGCTGGTTTGTGATGCAGAATGATGCCAACAGTGAAGGTTCAATTCCTGTACTGGCTGAGGTAATTCATCAAGGCCCACCTTTTCACGCTGAGGTTTGGTGATCCTCAGGTTAAATAGCCAACAGTCAACTATGGTCAACCGGGGCTATGGCGCCTCCACCTCGCTGTGTACAGTTTTTGGTCTCCTTATTTAAGGAGGGAAATTCTGACATTGGAAACGGCTCAAAGAAGATTTTCTTGGCCACATCTTGGGATGAAAGAATTATGAGGTCTTAGAGGAAAGATTGAGCAGATTGGGCCTATAGTCATTGGAGTTTAAATGAATGAAAGGTGATTAGAATCATAGAGGTTTACAGCATGGAAACAGACCCTTCGGCCCAACTTGTCCATGCTATCCTTTTCCCTAAACCTCTAATCTAGTCCCAATTGCCCGCATTTGGCCCATATCCCTCTATAACCATCTTACCCATGTAACTGTCTAAATGCTTTTTAAAAGACAAAATTGTACCCACCTCTACTGCTACCTCTGGCAGCTTGTTCCAGACATGATATATGATTATTGAATCACATGAGGTTCTGAAGGGATTTAGCAGGGGAGATGCTGAGATGATGTTTCCCTTCATAGGGGGGCGTCTAGAACAAGGGAGCATATGTCAGAATAAGAGGTATTCCATTGAAGATAGAAATAAGGAAGAATTTTGTCTCTCACAGGGTCCTTAATCTTTGCGATTCTCCTCCTTAGCCAACACTGAAGAGTGGGTCATTAAATATATTCAAGGCTGAGTTGAACAGATTTTTGATTGACGTGGAAGTCATGGGTTATAGGTGGGGTGGAGGGGTTGGGAGTCGCACATTGGAAGTGGAGTTAAGCTCACAACTGGATCAGCCATGATCTTATTGAATGGCAGAGCAGGTTTGCAGGGCTGCTTAGCCTACTCCTACTTCTACTGATTACAGTGTTCTTATACAGTAAAATTGGACAGAAAAAGACCAAGTGGTTTATCTAGCTTATACCATTGCAGTTGTGTGCCTTAAGTCTCACTAAAAAGCCAATTCCTACCCATCTAGAGCCATTCAATTTCCAAGGAGGGGTGAAAAATGTAACAAATCTAAACCATATGTCAAATTCTGAGAATTTTTGCTTTGGCTCTTTCAGATCATAGAAAGAATCATAGAAACCCTACAGTACAAAGGAGGCCATCTGGCCCATTGAGTCTGTACTGACAATAATTCCATCCCAGGCCCTATCCCTACACATTTTTCCCACTAATCCTTCTGACCTACACACCCTGGGACACTAAGGGGCGATTTAGCATGACCAATCAACCTAACCCACATATCTTTGGACAATGGGAGGAAACCGGAGCGCCTGGAGGAAATCCATGCAGACACGAGGAGGATGTGCAAATTCCACACAGACATTGACCCAAGCTAGGAATCGAACCCAAGCCCCTGGAGCTGTGAGGCAGCAGTGCTAACCCCAGTGCCACCCTGCTGCCCATGAAAAGATGTTGCAAATTGGCCCAGCAACCATTCCTCCCTGAATTATTTTACAGGATGCCCACATCTTATGTGCAGTGATCTTCAAATAATCCTATTAGAAATCGATTCAGTTCTCTGTGTTCATTGCGTTAGCTAGCAACCTGTTCCAAAGAAAAACTGCCGAACAGCCAACCGAGATCTACTCTGGTATAACTTTGCAGCCTAACTTTTGGTTTCCCCTTCCAAAAAAGTCCAGTTGAAATAATTTGTCCATTTAAGCACTATCTGGCACCTTCTCAATGGGCTGAATTTTATGGCCCTCCACCAGACTTGTTTTTGGTGTGGGAGTGGGAGATAAAAGTGGAGTCGCAGGTGGGACAGGATGGTGAAGAAGGCATTCGACATGCTTGGTTTCATTGGTTAGAACAGTGAACACAGGAGTTGGGACATCTTGTTGAAGTTGTACAAGACATTGGTAAGGCCACGCTTGGAATACAGTGTGCGGTTCTGGTCACCCTATTATAGAAAGGATATTATTAAACTAGAAAGAGTACAGAAAAGATTTACGAATATACTACCGGGGCTTGATTGATTGTTTGAGTTATAAGGTGAGGCCAGATAGACTGGGACTTCTTTCCCTGGAGTGTAGGAGGTTTAGGGGTGATCTTATAGAGGTTTATGAACAATGAGGGGCATAGATCAGCTAGATATATTTTCCCAAAGGTAGGGGACTCTAAAATTAGAGGGCATAGGTTTAAGGTGAGAGGGGAGCGATTATAGAAGGATCCAGAGGGGCATTTGTTTCACTGAGGATGATGAGTGTCTGGAACAAGCTGCCAGAGGTAGTAGTAGAGACAGGTACAGTTTTGTCTTTTAAAAAGCATTTAGACAGTTACATGAGTAAGATGGGTACAGAGGGATATGGGTAATTGGGACTAACTTAAGGGTTTAAAAAACAAGGGTGGCATGGACAAGTTGGGTCGAAGGGCCTTTTTCCATGCTGTAAACCTCTATAACTCTATGGGGGCGATTTGACCATCTAGTTGCGCCTGTTTTTGGGCATGATACGGTGGTAAAGTGGGGTGTAAAGCGATTAGTGCTGGTTTTCGCAACTGGTACCATTTTATGACCGCTGGCTTTCTGGTATGAAATGGACGAGAGGCAGGTTAATGTATTTAAATTGATTTAAATTGTGTGTTATATCAGCTTAGCGAGCCCCCACTGACCCTGTCCCCACTGGCTGACAGTGAGGGCAGGGGCAGTAGAGGCAGGGCAAATGGGGAGGGAGGTGGGAGGAGGGTGGCAGGTCTGTGATTGGTTTGGACGGTGGATATAACTTTGCAGTCTGACTTTTGGTTTCCACCCCAAAATAAATCCAGCTGAAATAATTTGGCAGGACTGGTATCTTGGACTGCGGCTCCTGCGATTGCAGGGGGAGGGAGCTGATTCAGGCAGCCTGCACTAGCAGGGGTCTGATAGCTCTCTCTTTGTCTGTCAGGCCCCTGCTGCTGCTAATGCGCATGTGCAGCATCAGGTGCCTACACGTGTGCACTACGTCCCTCTGTAGGCTTTTGGGGGCACTAAGCCCTGCCCACAGGCTTCTGCAGCTAACTCAGAATTTTGCAGGCAGAATGCATATGGCGGGGGGGGCCTGAAAACACAACCAGAAGATGGATCTGAAACTCTCCCAGTTTCAAATCCGCCCACACTTTGACAGGAAATGGTAAAATCGCCCCTATGACTCTATCTCAGGTTCTCCTGACTGCCTCAATATATCCCAGCTGTGAAATATCCTCCGGTTCTTCTGAAAAACCTGCAACATCTTTTTTGCCTCCTTCCAAAATGTTGAACTCTGCTTATTTGTAATAAAGCTTTTAGAGGATAGCAGCGTGCATCACTTTAAGGGAAGTGTATCATGTGCTTCGGTGTTGGTTTCACTTTGACTTATGAGCAGAGCACAGCTCTGATGTCCTGGGTAGGATGGCCAAAGGCCCTGTTTCCTTGCTGTAGACTTCTATGACTCTGTATTATGAGGCTAGCTTCATGTTCAATCCCCAACTGGGACCTCATAATTTGGAGTGTGTATAAGGCGCCCACTATTCTAGCCCCCTTTAGCCCTATTGAGGTTCATCAAATGGCAATTATGGGCCTCAATCAGCTCCGCTACCATAATGTGCTTGCCAGTGGAAGATGAGAAGAAATTGAGAAGTCTATGTTTGTTCACCAAAGTTAATGAAAAGAGCAGGAAGGAAGGGGGAGGTATATCCTTTGGCAGGTATCCTATGTACGTGGGGGAGTGAGAATAGTCTCTAAGATCGTACCACCCCTTGTGCCTCTCTCCTATCATCCAAAACCAACTCCCACCCTCATCAGCCTCTCCCTAGGGTGCACGATCACTTCCCACCTGAAATACCTGGGACTTATCGGGGTCTTATTGCTATGATCCTCTTCCCAGGGGCTCCTGCCAGGCCTGGCAATGCCAACTACTGAGCGCTGATGTTGCAGGGACTGTAAGAGCTCCCAGCCAATGGGATCCCAGTGCATTGACGACAGCGTTTTCTAAATAAAATAATAATAAAGTTTATTTATTAGTCACAAGTAAGGCTTATATTAATACTGCAATGAAGTTACTGTGAAAATCCCCTTCTTAATCTTAATGCCCTTCCTAATCTTAATCCAATAAATGATCATTAATGTTACCTTTACAAGTGGCATCTTGTCAAATCCTTTCTCAAAGGCTTTCTGAGATTGCAGGTAGACAATGTCAACTCAGTCCCTTTATCCACTAAGTTAGCAACAGCTCCTTCAAAAAGATTAAATTCAAATTAGTAAGTCTTTTCCTTCCTTTCCAGAAACCATAATGAGAATCCCTAGACACCTGTGGTTGTAAACAGCATTTTTTATGATATCTTCAAGCATCTTGCATTTTGTTAAGTTAAAAATAACAATCCTATGGCTATCCAACTCTGCCTTGTCACTCTTTTGTTTTCAATTTGGGGAGGTGATGGCCTAGTGGTATTATCGCTAGATTATTAATCCAGAAACTCAGCTAATGTTCTGGGGACCTGGGTTCGAATCCCGCCACGGCAGATGGTGGAATTTGAATTCAGTGACACAAAATCTGAAATTAAGAATCTGCTGATGACCTGAAACCATTGTTGATTGTTGGAAAAACCCATCTGGTTCACTAATTTCCTTTAGGGAAGGACACCTGCCGTCCTTACCTGATCTGGCCTACGTGTGACTCCAGAGCCACAGCAGTGTGGTTGACTCTCACCTGCCCTCCAAGGGCAACTCGGAATGGCCAATAAGTTCTGGCCAGCCAGCCATGCCCATGTCCCACAAATGAATAAGAAAAAATTTGGATCTTTCTCTGCTGCCCTTCAAGTCTGAGATATCAGGTCCTAAGTTTATTATAAATGTGGATAAGGGGCTTACATAATATCTGTCCCTGAGGACCCTTGGATAGATTTTGACCAGCAACCTAATCTATTATCGTTTCCAAGATGGTGTGCCATCTATTCTAGTATGAATAGAATTGCTGAAAAAAGAGAAATGCTGTTGAAACTTTTCATCTTGCAATCATCAGAGCAGTTTTGCTATAACATAAAATCTCGAAGAGAATAGCAATTTATACTGCATGACAAAAGGATGCTGATTGGTTGGCAAGTTGACTCCAGTTAGTAAAGGCTGGGGAGAACATTGTCCCCTTTAGATTTGGTATTCTTGTAAATCTGTCCTGATGTGTCCAAGATAAAAAGCTTCAACAGCATGTCCTTTTTTCAACAGAGCTAAATCTCTGCACAACCAAGTGACAATTAACAGTATTATTTTTAGCTTCACATTAGGATGGCACGTTAAATGTATCAGATGACATGTTAAAATTATATTAAAAAAAATTGAGCGTCATACATTTGTGACTGGTGCAAGTAAGGAACTGAACTGTCCTGATTTGCTGACCTGTAGAACAGTAGAGGTCACAATGAGAAAGGCAACCAATTGAATTGCTGAAACATAAACCAGTTCTATTAGTTTTGTTTCTGAATGTGGTTTCTGTTTTGATTTCTGATATAATTAAAGCAAAAAATATATCACTAATATATCATTTGCCTGCAGATAATGTAATAATTGGTGCTGAACTCATGCTCCTCACTGGTAAAATGAATCAGTTAACATTAGCAATTGGCTTGTCTCTCCTTAGTGATTGGTGTTGAATTGATTTGTGAATCCTAGGATTTGAAATTTCATCTAAATCTTGAGCGTGAAGACTTGTAACTCGTGTGCATATGTTGTGTGTGAAAGAAACACATCATGATCTGTAGTTTTAGCTCTGTTGTGTGAAGCTTGATTATCCGGAGTGCAGTACAACATCTCCTATCTAATGAGGCATCATCCTCAGAGCGCACATTCTCATCTAGTTTTCTGTCATCTGCCAACTTGCAAATGTTACATTTGCAGTCTACGGTACAATATATTATTGTACATATTACATAGCCATGGTCGACTCACTTTTCCTGTTGGGTTTCTGTGCCTCAAAAGGAATATGCATTTGTTGCTCCTGGTGCTCAGGTAGAGTCCAGGCAGTCTTACCAGTTGCTCCAAAGTCCACACGATGTTAGGAGGGGTGATAACCCTCTGAACTCACTACATTTTTAATGTTGACGTCTTCTCCTGAATTGGGATGGGCTGCTGAAACTTTAACTTCAAAGGAGTGAGAACTTAAAGCTATGAATGGCATGAACACACACCTCTAATGTTTTTGGGTCTACATGACTTGCCCCCAACGTAGTCCTTGCCTGCTTTCAGCTGTCTGACAGGAGACAGCTCCAAAATGCCAATTGGCCCCCTGGAAAATTCAAGAACTTTGCAGAGACAGGCTCCTAATGGCCATACACACACAATAGGAGCAGGAGTAGCCCACTCAGCCCCTCGGGCTTACTCTGTCGTTTAGTCAGATCGTGATCTGATTACAATTGCAATCCCACATTCCTGTCTACCATGGATAACCTTTCACCGCCTTGTTAACGAGCCTTTAATGATATTAACTGGCCTGTTTAGGAGTGAAGGTGAGTTTGGAGACCTACGTTCTCACCTCTTGTCTGGAAAATTGGAGGCATTGGAAATGGGAAGTCCTGTTGGCTTTTAGGTCAGTCGCCTCCACTCTGACCCAATTTGGGCCAGGAAAATCTGTACTCATGTCTCTGTGAGCTCTTGCGTGGAAAACTTCAAGGAAAGAAGTGCGGATTGAAATATGGAAAACAAGTGCTTCTCAGTATTTTAAATATTGTTATCTGAGTTTTGAAAAAAAATCTGTGTTGATGACAGAATGTAAGCTATAGGGTCGGATATAGAATGCAGTGTATGCACTAATTGATCATTTAATTTTTTAAACTGCTAGCAAATCCCTTTTAAAGTAAACTTAAGGAAGTATTGACATAAATCTGAAACTTCATTAAAGCCCAATTTTATTTATTCATTTGTGGGACATGGATGCCACTGCCTGGCCAGCATTTATTGCCCATCCCTAGTTGCCCTTATTCAGAGGGTCAACCACATTGCTGTGGATCTGGAATCATGTGTAGGCCAGACCAGGTAAAGATGGCAGATGTCCTTCCCTGATGGAGATTAGTGAACCAGATGGGTTTTTCCAACAACCGACAATGGTTTCACAGTCATCAGTAGATTCTTAATTCCAGATTTGAACCAGGGTCACCAGAACGTCAGCTGTGTTTCTGGATTAATAGTCCAGCGATATGCCACTTGGCCAAAGCCTCCCCATACTTAAAGTTAAAGAAATCATGGATGCATAATATTAGTCTTGTATGATAGGGTGAAATGAGCAAATCGACAGCCCACCAAACCCAATGTTCAGCCTTGGTTCAGGGGTAGCACGCTTGCTGAGTCTGCAAGTGGTAGGTTCGTGTCCTACTTGAGGCTAATATTTCAGTGCAATACTGAGAGAGTGCTACAGTGACAGAGGTGCTGCCTGGCAGATGAGATATTGAACTATGGGATCGTGCTGTGCACAAATTAGTCACTGCAATTCCTACAGTACAAACAGGGGCTGTGTGCATCAGAAATACTTCTTTGGCTGTACACCATTTTGGGAAGACAGAGTCATAGAGGTTCACAGCATGGAAACAGGCCCTTCAGCCCAACTTATCCATGCCATCCTTTTTTAAGAACCCCTAAGCTAATCCCTATTGCCCACATCCCTCTACACCCATTGTACCCATGTAACTATCTAAATGCTTTTTAAAAGATAAAATTATACCCGCCTCTACTACTACCTTGGGTAGCTTGTTCCAGACACTCACCACCCTCTATGTGAAAGAATTGCCCCTCTGGACACTTTTGTAACTCTCCCCAGTCTCCTTAAACCTATGCCCTCTAGTTTTAGACTCCCCTATCTTTTGTCTATGTCTCTCATTATTTTATAGATCTCTATAAGGCCACCCCTCAGCCTCCTCTGGTCCAGAGCGAAAAGTCCCAGTCTATTCAGCCTCTCCTTATAACTCAATCCTTCAAGTCCTGGTAGCTTCCTATTAAATCTTTTCTATTTTAGTAATATCTTTCCATAATAGGGTGACCAGAATTGCACACAGCATTCCAGGTGTGGCCTTACCAATGTTTTGTACAACTTTAACAAGAAGTCCCAACTCCTGTATTCAGTGTTCTGACCGATGAAACCAAGCATGCCGAATGCCTTCTTCATCACTCTGTCCACCTGTGACTCCATTTTCAAGGAGCTATCAACATGTACCCTGAGATCTCTTTGTTCTGTAACTCTCCCCAATGCCCTACCATTAACTGAGTAAGTCCAGCCCTGGTTCGATCTACCAAAATGCATCACCACGTGTTTAACTAAATTAAACTCTATCTGCTATTCGTCAGCCCACTGGCCCAATTGATCAAGATCCCATTGCAATTGGAGATAACTTTCTTCACTGTCCACTATGCCACCAATCTTGGTGTCATCTGCAAACTTACTAACCATGCCTCCTATATTCTCACCCAAATCATTAATATAAATGACAAATAACAGTGGACTCAGCACTGAGGTATACCGCTGGTCATAGGCCCCTAGTTTGAAAAACAACTCTCTACAACACCTCTGGGTTCCATAAGATCTAACTTCCTGAAGGACACTGCACAAATGCAAATTCTCTTTCCCATTGGCTTCAGTGGAATTAGGCATGTTGTAAGGTGGGCTGCTAATTCACCATTTTGAGCTACTGCCCTAGATTAATTTCACCCACAATATTTTTTTTTAATTTGTTCATGGGACATGGGCATCGCTGGCTGGCCAGCATTTATTGCCCATCCCAAGTTGCATTTGAGAAGATGATGGTGAGCTGCCTTTTTGAATCGCTGCTGTCCATGTTCGGTGTGTTGATCCACAATGCCATCGGGGAGGGAATTTCAGGATTTTGACCTAGCAACAGTGAATGAATGGCGATATATTTCCAAGTCAGGATGGTGAGTGGCTTGGAGGGAAACTTGCAGGTGGTGGTGTTACCATATATCTGCTTCCCTTGTGCTTCGAGATGGAAGTGGTCGTGGGTTTGGAAAGTGCTGTCTAAGGATCGTTGGTGAATTGCTACAGTGCATCTTGTAGATAGTAGACATTGCTGCTACCGAGCGTCAGTGTGGAGGGAGTGGCTATTTGTGGAGAAATATCTATATCAAAGATATAGATATACAGTAACAGTAAGTAAGAATTTTCCCGTATCAAATCGTGTATCTTGGTAGGCAACCCAATATGCTAACTGAATAGATCTGATTTATTATTGTCACATGGATTAGTGTATGTGAAAATTATTGTTTCTTGTACACTATGTAGACAAAGCTTACTGTCCATAGAGAAGGAAAGGAGAAAATGCAAAATGTAGTGCTACACTCATAGCCAGGATGTAGAGAAAGATCAATTTAGTGCAAAATAGGTCTATTCAAAAGTCTGATGGCAGCAGGGAAGAAGCTGTCCTTGAGTCAGTTGGTATGTGTCCTCAGACTTTTGAATCTTTTTCCCAAGAGTATGTCAGGGGTGTGTAGGGTCCTTGATTATGCTGGCTGCTTTGCCAAGGCAGTGGGAAATGTAAACAGAGTCAATGGATGGGAGACTGATTTGTGTGATAAACTGGTATAAGGGTAAGAAAAAAAATGCAACTATTGTAATTGGAGTAGAAAGATGAAAGAAATGCTTTTTTAAAATAGGAGAGTAATCATTTCTAGATCAGCACCTTATAAGGTAATATATATATTCCTACATCAATTAAAAATGATCGAATTTTCTTGTTTTAACTGATGCTCCATTATACTTAAGTTAGCCAGGAGGGTGTTGCGGGGGGTTTAACATTTGTTTGCAGCTTGCATTGTAAATTTTCTCATGAGACGAAGCCTGTTATTCTGTTACTTTTGTTCTAGGTAACATTGCTTTCCTTCGCAGTTCAAACGGAATGCACTTTCCTGGATTACATCAGAGGAGGGTGAGTATTGAAGTTGTTCCATCTAAAATCTTGCATATAGAGTACAGTACAGTGTAAATCTGTATATTACCATGCATGATTGGCTTGACACAGGACAATCTTTTAGATAAACACTGTGATTTACTCCAATACATTATTGCTGCGACTTATCAAGAATGTTGAGCCAAACTTTCAAACAATAAACCAATCCAGTTGTTCTTTTATTTAAAGTTTTGGTGGCCATTTCACTTCCCTTTGTCCTCTACATATCCCAAGTTGGCCAATAAAAGCATTGCTAATCCTAATCTCAAATCTACCCGTTGCACACAAACCAGTCATTCTTTCTGGGGTATGGAACTGGAGCCCTTTTCTGCTTCATTGCCAAATCTAGCAATTTAAAACATACTGAGTGCCATCTTACTGCCCGTTGATGCCACATTCCCGCTGCAGCGAAGACAGGGATTTTTGACGACAAGCTAAATCTCCATTCACTGCAGCAGGATGGAGAAAAACGCTGGTGTGAATGGTTGGAAAATTCTGGCCAAGGTAACTCTGTCAATAGGTGTTGCAGCATGGATTACTAATGCTTTAAATTTAGAATCTTTACCAATCTACTAATTATGCTATTTGTAGTTATTTGAAGTTACATAGTCTGGAATGTTTGGAGTAAATGATCTGGACAATGCCAGAGAGTATTTCCATTTTACACAGTTTATTTAATTATGGAACCACTGATATGTTTTCAGTTTCAATACCTACACAGTGTACATTGAAGCATTGATGGCTTTATCCAGTTTCCGTCGCAATGATATGACAATACCATCAATTGCCTTGCAAGGAGATAGTATCTTCAAGAGAGGAAGGTGTTCACTATATTGATTGCAAATTGCCTCATTTTCTTGCAAGTGGACCAAATAGGCTGATATTAACTGAGACCTGATAATAGAATAAAATAAATCCGTGAAATAAATTTGAAAAACAATCCCTAGACACCCAATTCTAATAGAAGGGATGTTTTCTAATGTAAAACCTGTAAATTGATGTTCCTCGTGAAGAACTTTGCACTTTGAACTTTGGAGTAACTCACCTCCTGACTCCCCAAAGCCAATCCGCAGTCTACAACGCACATGTCAGGGTCTGATGGAATACTTCCTATTTGCCTGGATGGGTGCAGCTCCAACAACACTCAAGAAGCTTGACAGCATCCAGGACAAAGCAGCCCACTTGATTGGCACCACATCTACAAACATGCACTCCCTCCACGACTGACGCTTAGTAGCAGCAATGTCTACTATATACATGATGCACTGCAAATTTACCGAAGATCCTTAGACAGCACCTTCCAAACCCACAACCACTTCCATCTCAAAGGACAAGGGTAGTAAATAGATGGGAACACCACCATTTGCAAGTTCCCCTCCAAACCACTTACCATCCTGACTTGAAATATACCACCATTCCTTTGCGGTCAAAATCCTGGAATTCCCTCTCTCATAGCATTGTGGGTCAACCCACAGCACATGAACTTTAGCGATTCACCACCACCTTCCCAAGGGCAACTAGGGATGGGTAATAAATGCTGGCCAGCCAGTGATGCCCATGTCCCATACGTGAATAAAAAAACTGAAGTGTACGTCAAGAAATCATGTGTGTTCTATGTGGTTAACATTTCAGAATGCGCACAGCTCTGAACAGGGACTGCTAACTGAAACAGCAACAAAACCAACTTGGATTTATGTTGTGTCTTTGACAAAATGAAACATCAGCAGATGAGCTGAGATGTGTGAAATCTAATGATGTGATGGAGATGGAAGTTTGTGATGTTAATGATGTCATTACTATGAGGTTGAAAGCTCATCTCCAGATCAAATCTCAAACTGGCTTAACATTGGCCAGGGAGATGGATGGAACCCATAGCTGGTGAATGGAGTTTGGAGTGGAGACAGCAAACTATGGTTTCAGTTTCCCGATATTTAGTTGAACTCATTCCTGCCCATCCAGGGCAGGATGTTGGATAGATGGTGGACTGATAATTTAGCAACAACGGAAATGTTAAGCGAGGTGATGTCAAGGTGGAACTGTCTGTGCTATTAGACACTTGAAAACTAACACTGTGCCTTTGGATGATGTTGATGTTTTATCTCTTTTGCTGCGGGAATTGTAGCAGGCGAGGCAGAAAATTTGGTGGACCATTTCATTGAGGTTGGGTGGGAATTTCCAGTCTTGGAGCATGCACGCAGCCAGAGAATCCTGCTCCACGTACTTTAAGAATTTTACCTGTTGTCATGCACCAGGTTCTGTTTCCACCCAGGTATAAATTGTGAAAAGATGGGAACGTTTAACCTTAACACTCTTACAGCAATCGCACAGGTTTCTTCATTTGCTTAGGCACCATTGGGATTTTATTCACTATCTTGGGAAGGATAATGTCCATCTGGTAAGCATGCACCTTTTTCTTTTGCTTTTCTGGAGCAGGACTTCCAGGCACAGAATTATGCCTCCTCCCCACCTGGTCCCCTGGCCAAGGTGGGTTCAAAGGCTGTTGTGGAGGGGTGGGGTAGTAGGATGGAGGAGGGGGGGGGGTGTAAAATTGAATGGATGGGATTCTCGCCCAAATCTCACCCATTCACACACAGATGCAATTTTACACTTGGGCAGGCAGGGCCTCGGATGGGATACCCGTCCTTTCACCTAATAAGACCCTTAACTGCCACTTCAGGGCCTTATCCCGCCAGCTTCAATTTTTAGGCTGGCAGGAGCAGATATGGTAGGGTGGAAAAAGAACTTTGCCCACCTCTGGCAGGGAGAGAGGGGAGGGCCTCTGACTCTGAAGGCGCTCTTAAAGTTGAGGCAGGCTCCCCTTCCGGACCTTGGAACTCTGGGCCATATTCCACCCTGGCCTATCCTTTGATGCTGCGATCACCTGCTCCTGTCTCCTCAGGGCATCCCCTATCCTCCCGCCCCAGGACGTACCTTTCCAACTGAGTTCCAAGCACTGCAGTACCACTTCTGGCCCCTGCAGGGCTGAGCCAGGTCGGATGGAGAGAATTGACCAACAGTTTTTTTTAGGAGAGACGTTCCACAAGTGATCGGACATCCTGCCCGCAACCAGTCAACGCTCACATGAGTATGGGATTTCGAGAGTCCGCAGTTGCATGTTACACGCCACTCCTGGGATGACGAGTGCCAATTGCTCACCATCCTTAAGACCCAAAAATATCTTAAGTAAACGGCTGAGTATGTTCAGCATTCTAGTCTGTGAATATTGTCCCCCAGCACAGATAATACAATTCTCGGAAAGACAAGCACTAGGGAAGGGCACAAGTTGTGCAGTGGCAAATTAATAATGCCAGACCAAATATGTACTGGCCCTAAGCAGTCTTGCTAGATTTCCTGCCACCGTTGGGTGTGGTTATCTACTTTCTAGGGATGCTGTGCTAAATCGTTACGTGCATGGGGTAATTAAAATGAAAGGGGTGGGAGAGCCCAAATCTTGCAAAATAAGGTGAGAGCATGACTGGCACAGGTGTGTCCACAGCTCCAAGTTTGTGGGTTCTCACACAATGCGGACAATGTGTGACAAAAATTAGAATGAAATATGCAGTCCACAAAGATAAAAATTTTGTGAACTATTTGCAGAATGCTGCACAACATTGTTTTGTGTTGAAATGATGAGCGGGATTCTCCAGCCACGCTCACCTCACAACCGGAAAAATCCACCCGGGGTCAATGGAGCTTTGCGTGGTCTGCACTCCCGCTCCCCTCCCCGCTGCCTGCTACAATTCCCGTGGTGGGTGGGATGGGAGAATTCAGGCCATCCAATGTGTTTGGTGCCACTGAAGCATCCTTTCCCATCCCAGTTCAAATTGAAAGTACATTGGAAACCAGTCAAGCAAAGTGCAATATTTTGCCTCAACAGATGTTAACCTTCAAGTGTAATTTCAGTGGTGACAGTGAAGACAATTTGAAACAATTCTGAGGAGAGACTTTAACTGCTGCTGTGTCAGAGGCAATATTAGGAACTGATTTTTTGCACTTATTCAGCAGAAATCTTGAAAAGTGTAATTCTTTAATTTGAAATGTTTTTTTTTACATATCCGAGAGATTTTGGGATAACAGATATATCTGACTATTCTTCCAAGTAATTACACAAATCTATTTTGCAGTGTGTGCTTCCTGCACAGTGATATGTACACATCGATTACCATTTCTGGGCGAATAATAAGGCAATAACATGATTTAACTTCAGCTTTCTTCTCACTTTGTTGCTCAAATGCAGATTTTGAGCTTGAATAAAAGAAGAAACGTATTCAATTCTCTGTTGTGAAATGATCACAATAGAAAATTGTGATGAAACTGAGAAGCTTTTAGCTGGGATTCTTCCAAAAAAACTCTTAAGTGCCAGATTTGTGTAAGAACGGGATTAACTCCTGCTGGTTGTTTTCGCGGGATCTCCGGAATGAATCACCCACACTCTGTGCCACTGTACAGTGTGCTAGCATGATTCACACTAAAAATCAGGGGGCGCGGTTTATTCCCGCTGGCAGCATGGCGCTGAATGGGCCATTGCGCATGTGCCGATCTGTCTTAGCGGGATGGGGGCATGCGCAGTAGCCCCACATTGCCGGTCTCCCGATTGCTGGCCAACTCCCAGGCTCCCCTTCGCTGCCCCTTCTGACCCACCCACCCCCTCTGGATCACTGGCCTCCTGAATGTTTCCAAGCCAGCCCCCCCACCCCTCCCCCCTCCCCTTTGCCTCGATTTCCACATTCAGATTTAAATATGGAGATCAGCTCTGCACCAGAAATCAGCACGGAGCTGATGATGTCAGAATTCCTGGCCCCGGAGCTGTGTGGAGGTTGTGACGGCCCGTGGGGAGCCTGCTAAACGGCCTCCACTGGTGTCTCTCAGCACCCTGAGCAAAGTGTTTTGATGGCCGTGAAAACACAAAACATCGTGTTTCAGTATGACAGAGGCCAACAAAATATATTTAATAATATTATAATAGCATCTTAATGACCTGGTTACAGAACTAAAGGGATGTATCATCTGCACAAAATATTTTTGAATCTACTAATTCATTTAACCAGCATGTGGTTCTCAAAGACACGGGTAAAGGTGTACCCTTGATCCATAGACTATGAAGGACAATTATTTGAGTTGCTCACAATAAGGTGAAGGTAATGAAAATTGTTAAACTGAGAGGCTAAGTCCACTTTAATTAGAAATATGGAACCTGTAAAGTGGCCCACAAAGTCCCCATGCACACGCACTCCTGGCCTGCCAGGCCACTCCCTTGGCTATAGGGAGGCTAAGGGTGGGAGTTTTTGATTTCTTGGCACAGGTCATATCGCTTCACTAAATCTGTGATGTCAGAGTCAAGATCAGGCCACCAGATATGATTCCTCTTCAGCATTTTCATTTCTGAAACTCCCAGGTGGCCATTCCATAGTTCTGTTAATATTGGATGTCACTCTGGAGGCGGAACAATTACCCGGGACCCCCAAAGAATGAATCAGTCTTCAACACCAAGTTCAGCTTCCTTAATGAGGTTGGATTTTACTTCTTCGGAGAGTCATCCTTGGAATCCCCCGTGTAGGATCATGAGCCCAAGGTTGGGACTTTTTGGGTCCAGGCCTTAATCTGCCTTGCGGACACTGTCCAGTTCTCCAGCAAGTTCAGGGTCATCACAACTTTTCGAGTGCTGGTAAAGGGACCAGACCTGTGGGTGTCAGCATTAGCTATCCAGGTTCTAGCACAGTGTTCCAGAAAACTGTAGGCCAGTTTCCTCATCACCAACACCCGTTATTGTGTACCAGAGCAAAGGATGATGCTTGTAGCTTACAGGCAGATAGTCTTTATCTTAGGACCTGCAGCAATGGTCCAGGTAGCGTAACAGGTTTAATATCCCCAGCGAAATGCTTCCCATTGGGTGAGCCACTGCTTGCTCAAATGGCGGCCTATACTCCATGAAGCCCATGGGGAGATTTATTGATGATTCCCCATACCCTTCGTGATCGTCATAACAACCTCCTAATGTAGATGCTTGAAAAGTGTGAAAGGCTTTTCTTTGTGTGTGAGATATAACTACTGGTGTTCCACTGTTAATAATTTTTACTGTGTCACCCACACCTGGAGGAAACCTCCCCCAAACTGCCATTTTGATTGATGGATGTTAAAATATTAAATAAATAGAAAGTGAAAGATTTATTGATGACTTTGATTGGATGAGAAACCTACAAGGTGCACTAAAAATGCGGATAAAAATAAAAATGTATAATATGAATAGATATTGAATGTAAATAGGGCTTTTTTTTTAAACAGCATGCAGGAAGAATGAAGGTACAATAGGGTATTATGGATTGATGAATGGCTGCTTACATAGCAAGCCCATGGACGTTTTAGGAAGTCTGGCTTTGTGGATACGGATAATGTGGTTGTAACAATGTAATTTATCTCCTGATGAGCATTTGATAATGCTCCCTGTGAGATTTGGAGCACATGGGAACCAATAATAAAACTGCAATTTGGATAATAAATTGCCCAGATAGTTTGAACCAGAGGACAAGTTCCCTTGGCAGTACTGCTAATTGAATACACTCAGGAAGTTAAAGTTTATTTATTCGTCATAGGTAGGTTCTCACATTAACGCTGCAATAAAATTACTGTGAAAATCTCCTAGTTGCCACACTCCGGTGCCTGTTCGGGTACAGAGGGAGAAGTTAGCATGGACAATGCACCTAACCAGTCTTTTGGACTGTGGGAGGAAACTGGAACACCCGGAGGAAACCCATGCAAATACAGGAAGAACATGTAGGCTCTGCACAGACAGTGACCCAAGCTCGGAATCGAAGCCGGGTCCCTGGCACTGTGAGACAGCAGTGCTAACTGTGTGTGTGAAGGGAAATAGATTGTGTGTGCTGGCATAAAATTATACACAAGTGGGTATTGAGTTCTGGCTTCAGATCCCCATAGCAGAATTTTGCTGTGACATTCCAATTACAACAGCATCACTTTGTACTTATTTGAGATCAGAGTGCAGATGTGAGCAGAAAGTTCCAGATGACACCTTGTGCAACCTGATTGGCCTGGTATCAATCTGGTTCTCCCCTTTTCCTCTGTGTGTGTCACCTCACAGGAATTCCAGAGACAAACCCTCTGCTCTCCGTGATAAATATGTAACTAATTATACTTGCCACTCGTGAAAGCCTAACTGCCATTTGGGGACACAATACAAAGAAGGCCTTCCTTTGAAAGTGCCTGGGGCTTTTAAATGGCCTTCTGGCCACAGACTGATCTGAGTTTTGTCGACTGCCAGAATTCATCGGGCGCAGGAGAGTCGGCCACTTTGTCCTGGGCCAAAAATAGCCTAGAACATTCTCTTATTTATGTGATGATGGGACTCTCCCCACCCTGCAATGAGGGCTTTAGATAGATGTCAATCCCAAGCCTGTCGTGAATCCCGAGCATCGCTCTGAACAGACGCTTGGCTGTTTTGCTGCATTTTAGTTCTGCATCATTCTCACTGCTGCTCTAAATCTGGACCGTAATGACTATAAATCACAGTGCTTCAACCAGCTTAATTACATCATTTACACACACAGCCACCTTTACAAAATAACGCAATGCTCCCAAAAATATTTTTAAACAATAACGTCCATCTTCTCAGCAATTGTCCATAGCCCTGAAAGTTACTGTGCATGAGGTGCACATCAGAACACTTTTTAAATGAGTTAAGGGTTGCTGCCTATCCTACTGCTTCAGGCAGTGAGTTCCAGACCCCGCAACCTCTGTGGGTGAAAAACAAATCCTTGTCTCCTCTCTAATTATTCCACCAATCACTTTATCTCCATGCTCCGAGTGTCAGAGCTTTCTGCTAAAGTAAATTGGCCCTCCCCATCCATTCTATTCAGGCCCCTAGCATTTTTTTACATCTCAATGAAATCTCCTCTCAGCCTCCTCTGTTCCTCAGCCTATCCAATCTTTTTCCATAGCTGCAATTTTCCAGATCTATCAACACCCTGTCAAATCTCCTCTGCACCCTCTCTAATGTAATTACATCCTTTCTGTAATGGAGTGACCAGAACTAAACACAGTATTCGAGTTGTGACCCAACTGTTTTACATAGTTCTAACATAACCTTCCTGCTCTTTATATTCAGTGCCTTGGCTAATAAAAAGGAATTCAATTTGCCTTCTTAACCATGTTATCAGCCTGTCCTGCTACCGTCAGGGATTAGTGGACATTCACTCCAAGCTCTCTCACTTTCTCTGCACCTCTCAGTATTGCCCATTTTGTAATCCTTTGCCTTATTTGACATCTTCAAATGCATCACTTCACGCTTCTTTGGATTGAATTTCATTTGTCACTTTACTACCCACTGGAAAGTCCAGTGACATCTGCCTGCAGTCTGCAGCAGTGTCCTGGCTATCAGCTGTGTGGCTAGTTATTTTGTTGTTTGCAAACTTCTTGAGCTTTCCCCCTTCTTTTATGTCCAAATCATTAATCTATACCACAAAAAGCAAGAGACCTAATACTGTGCCCTGCAGAAGCCCACTGGAAATAGTCTTCTAGTCACAAACACATCCATCAATGATTACCATTTATTTCCTGCCACTAAGCCAGCTCCCTACATTCCCTTGAATCTAGTGGACTTTTATGTTTTTAAATAGTCTGCCTTGTGAAACCTTGTCAAAAGCATTGTTAGAACCCATGTGGACCACATCAGCTACAGCACCCTCATCAAACCTCCTTGTCAATTACTCAAAAATTCCCTTAACAAATCCATGTGGACTGTCCTTGATTAATCTGTGCCTTTCTAAGTTTATTCTGTGTCTCAGAATTGATTCCAGTAATTTGCCTACTACTGAGGCCAGGCTGACTAGCCTGTAATTATTTGGTCCACCCCTTTTTAAACAATGATATGATGTTAGCAGACACCCAATCCTCCAGCAACTCACCTGCATCTAGTGAGAATTGCAACATAATGGTCAATGCCTCTCTGGATTCTTTAAATAGTCTGGGATACGTTGCATTTGGCCCTGGTGATTTATCCACTTATTCCTCTCTCCTTATCACATCCAATACTTCACGGTTCTCCTCCTTAGCTGCCATGTCTGCACCATTCCCCTCATTTATGAAGAGAAATACAAAATATTTATGAACAAGTATACCCATATTTTCTGCTTCCACACATAGATTACCTTTTTGATCCTTTACGGGTCCTACTTTTTTTTTTAGTTTCCTCTCGGTCTTAATGCATTAATAAAACATTTTTGAGTCATCCTTGATTCTGTTGCCAACATTCCTTCATGCTGCCTTTTTGCTTTCCTAATTTCCTTTTTGTTTTCACATCTCCTCTTTCTATATTCCCTTTGGCTATCTGTGGTTTAGAGTTCTGAGTGTCTAAGCTTTCCTGTTCTGCTGTACCTTACCCTGTAAGCTGCTTCACATCCAGATTTGGCCATCCCGTATCTTTTCTTTGTGGGGACACGTTTACTCTGAACCCCTTGATTTCCCTGATGAAAGCTCCCAATGTTCTATGATGCTGAATGACCTTCGGGTAGCTGTTTCCAGTGCACTTCTGCTAAAATCCCTCCTCAGTCTAGTAAAATTGGCCTTATCATAATTTAAAATATTAACTCCTGTTTTATCTTGGTCCTCTACTGAAGCATTCTAAAATGTAATGTGTAAGGTCTGAACTTGAGAATAGCAGGAGAACAAGATGTTACATTCTGCAGTATTCTTTTGGGTGTTACTTTCTGCAAACTCTTATTGTAATAACCAGATGGGTGTATAATCATAGATTTTAACATATGGGGTTTCACCCATGTGACAATCAACACACAATGGAAGTCAATCCATTTTAAAGGAGCCTCAATCTTCCACTGTCAACGCTATAAAGATGCTATCAGAACAGATAGGGGGTCCTTAACATTCATTGTGTGGATGGCACAGAGGTTAGCACTGTTGCCTCACAGCTCCAGGAACCTAAGTTCAATTTCATACTTGGGTGACTGTCAGTGTGTAGCTTGCACATTTTCTCTGTGTCTGTGTGGGTTTCCTCCGAGTGCCCCAGTTTCCCTGCACAGTCCAAAGATAGATTGATTGACCGTGATAAATTGCCCCTTAGTGTCCAGGGTTTGGGGGATTAGTGGGGTAAATATGTGGAGTTACAAGGTTAGGGCCTGGGTGAGTTACTTTTTTGGAGATTCAGTGTAGACTCGATGGGCTGAATGGCCTGTTTCTGTACTGTAGATATGAAATAACGCTGCTGAGTTTTGTTAGTGCTTTGTTATTCCTGACAATTTCCGGAGTCATGAAGTCTGCTGTTCTATTATGCTTATGTTTTGAAGAAATTTTGGTTGATTGTAGGCATGAAGTCCATCAGGTAAACATGTTCTGAAGGATCCATGTTCTGGGCTCCAAGATGCCTGACCAATATGTAGGTCTGGTGATTTCTGCATTCTTCAGTCATTTCAAAACAGTGTCTTTGCAGTTCTCGATATTAGTTTTTTCCTTTTTAAAAAGAATCCCAGGCAATGAAACTAACAGTTAATATTTCACATTGTACACAGCACATTGTTGTGACACTGCTTAAGGTGCAGGTCTGACTTACATCCCCACAGACCATCTATATGACAGTGTAGCATGCTTCGCAATGGTCTCCAACAGAAATGCAAACAAATTAGTTTACCTTCAACACAACTCTTTCATCCTGTAATCACATGAATAATTTATATCTATAATCGTTGTAATTGCCCTCTCTCCAAATTCCCAAGATCTAAAATGAAGTCCAGAGATGGGTCACTGACTGTTTAAATTTATTTTCACTATCAAATCTGGCCTTGAAGATTAGTTAAATCTAGGTTTGTTTGATATTAGTTTATCAGTTTCTTAACCAGCCTTTTCCATCTATCTTACGTTTAACCCAAAATGAAAAGATATATTCTAAAAGATATGAATTAGATATTTGCAGCAAAGTACATATTCTTTCCATTTTCTTTTGTTACCTTCATCAGTGTCATGAGAAAATTAGTCGTTCTAGTAATTTGTTGGAACTTCCTATGCTTATTAATGAACTTTCAATGTTTCTTCAAAAGATTTCTTGGGGAGAAATATGCTCAGTCTTAGTTGGCCTGTGCTTTCCCAATGTTCAAAAATGGGATCTGAGATATGAGAGGCAGGTGATAGGAGTTTAACAAATTGAGCTGTGGGTGAGACTATGGGCACAGTTGGTAGGAGATATCGAAATGAACTCGCACACTTTGACATCTCATGTGAGGTTGTTAAAGTAGTTCCTACAAGGCATTCATGTGCTTGGAGCTAAATTCCTGGCATTAACTTCCGGTGCTACTGGTTCCCACTACACCCTGAGTTTTGTCTGGTGGGTTTACTTGATCCCTGACCTATTGGACATCTTGCATTCTTTACACTTCCTCCCACCAAGACCTCCAGTGTCAAACAAAAACAGAAAATGCTGGAAAACCTCAGCAGGTCTGACAGCATCTGTGGAGAGAAAATAGAGCCAATGTTTCAAGTCTGGAAAGGTTGGTTCTATTTTCTCTCCACAGATGCTGTCAGACCTGCTGAGATTTTCAAGCATTTTCTACTTTTGTTTCCAATTTCAGCATCCGCAGTATTTTGCTTTTATCTTAAGATCTCAGTGTCTGAAAACTTTGTTGCTTGCTTTCTGGCATCATAGATCATAGAATCCTACAGTGCAGAAAGAGGCCATTTGGCCCATCAAGTCTGCACCAACCACAATCCCACCCAGGCCCTATCCCCATAACCCCAAACATTTAGCTTAGTCCCCCTGACACTAAGGAGCAATTTAACATGGCCAACCAACCTAACCCACACATCTTTGGACTGTGGGAGGAAACTGGAGCATCTGGAGGTAATCCACGCAGACACAGGGAGAACGTGCCAACTCCACACAGACAGTGACCCAAACCAGGAATTGAACCTGTGTCCCTGGCGCTGTGAGGCAGCAGTGCTAACTACTGTGCCACCGTGCATGGTTAGCGAGTGCTCAAAGTATTACTGCCCCATTGTCTTTTGAAATAGTTCCCTCCACTTCTTGCAGGCACAAAGTATTTTTCCATTAAAAATGGTCGGATGACTTTAAGTAGTGTTAGCTACGCACAATATTGGATTGAGCTATGCAGTCACTGAATACACTGTGCAAACAGCTCCAGCCTATTGTGTTGCCTATAACACCATGAATGGGTGAGGGTTAATCGCACTACATGAACCCCTATTCTCATTTTCAGGACTTATCCAAGTCCTTCCCCCACACATCTTTGGTCGATCCAATGAATTCTTTTGTATTAATTTTTATTATTGGCAGAGCCTGGATTCCCAAGCCAGAGTGACTGGCCTTCTGCACGCATATTTAACTTGGTTTTGGCCTGTTGGTTGCTGGCAGATTGTGGAGCAGCTGTGTGTTCTATCAAAGGACAAGATCTATAACTTAGTGAATCAGTCCCATTCCACAGGAGTACACTCACTGTCAGTAAATAATAGAAAATCCACTCCCTCATCATCACCCTGGCTGGGGGAGACTGGTTAAAGAAATTGTTTTCTTCCTAAGTTCCAATGAAGTCAAACATCTGCCGAAAGAAAATAGAAAAAAGTTATTGCAAAAAAAAATGTGGGAGCGGAATCTCATTACTGATGCTGAGCGACTCTTACAGTATTCCCCAATGTGTTTTATTTCATGTCAGTCAGTGTATATAGGAAGCTATTAACATGACACTAATGCTTTATGGCCTGAATTTTCATGATGGCGAGTGTTTGGTGCTGTCACCCGGAGAGTTAGCAGGGAATACATCCCCACTGACTCCGATCGTCCCACTCTGATTCACATCCTGAGGAGTGTTGATTGGCAGAAGGTGGGATTCTTCCCTCACTTGGAAGAAAGTCCTGCCTTGGAGACCTGCTGACCAATCTAATTGACCTCCCCACCATCCAGGCACAGTGCTGCAGTGGCTGGAAGAGGTACTGCAGATCAGTGCCCGAGACTAAATCCTGCGAATCGCAGTGATGGTAAGCAGTCAGCAGCAGGAGCTCCAGGGAGTCGTGAGGGGGTGGGGAGAGTGATCTCACTGTCGCGGGTGGGCCAGTGTTGTATAATGTAACCAATGATAACATTGGACTTTGTTATAATGTAACCAATGGCCAAATGATGTGGTGATCAGCTGACCCAGTCGGCATAACTAGAAAGCAGATGGGGACTGTGGGGAGCTTGTGTAGCCCAGGGTATGGCCTGAATGTTGGTGTAATGAAGTTTCTTCATTAAATCTTTTTCTTTGATTTACTTTATGAAGTTGGTTATTTATTACTTGTACCTGAAGTATCCTTATTGCCAGATAAACATGAGGAAAGGTTGTGGGTGTGGGGGAAGAGGTCTCTGATCAGTGAGTGGAGAGTGTCCGTTCTCCTCCTTGCCTGAGACCGAGGGGGTGAACTTCTTCTGTTTCCCATCCTTCAGTTGTTAGGCGACCCCACCAGCTTGAAAATTGAGGCTGTGTGGGAAAAGGCCCTAAAGTGGCCACTTACGGGCCTTACTGGGGGCATGGGTGGGCTGTCCATTTGAGACCACGTCTGTCCCACTGTAAGGTGACGTCCAGGTCGAGTTGGACTGGAACCTGAAGGGAATTCTGTGCATGTAATTTTATTTTTCCCTGTGCCTCAGAACCCACCCTGGTTGGGAGTGTAAAAACTTGGCCCATGCCTCTCATAACAGTACATGGTGGATACAATTATTAAACAAGTAATTTCCTCAAGATATTTCAATGATGTCTGTTTTATTTAATAACTCAAGCATTAACATTGCACTTCAATCATAACAAAATGTTGCAAATAAATGGGCACAGTGAAATAATGGGGCAATTTTCATTTGCTCATTGTCCTGATGGTTTTCCTGTGGGTGGGAATGAGTGATTATCTCGAATGAGGATAGGGGGAAGTAGATTGGACTATGTTAGTTTTAATTTATTTGTATTTCCCTCGATGCAGGTTGTAGATATTAACTGTTAGTTCACATCTTCCCCTCTGAGCAGAAACATACTGAAACTGTGGCCTTTTTATATTTGTGATGTGTAGCCCTCTTAAGTGAAGGCTTATAAAAGTGTGTAAAGATTGGCTGAAGTTGCATGCTTCAACATTCAGCTTCCTGGAATATGTTTTCACTGGAGGGGCAGGTCTGCGTCTCTTTGCCATTCAAACACGGATGAAAAGATTTGGTCGTTTGAACTGGCCGTGTTGCAATCTGGTTACGCTCCAAACTTTGCGTTGAGGTCCCAGGATAAGAACCTATTAAATTCCTACCCTTCCACACCCGCAAGCTGCTGCCTTGGTGCACCTCTTCACTGCTTAGAGCACATCAGTAGCTTGCTCATGGGACTGGCCGCCAGTTGTTGCTTTCGGTGGTGGCCGTGCTGTGTGGGGATGGGATGGGGAGAACTGCAGACCCAGTTATTATAGCATTTCAAATCTGGCCCCGTGCACATTGTGGGAACAACATCTCGTAGGTGTACTGCTTGTATGATCTGTGCATAGGGCATGCGTGCAATGATAATTTTAAATATACAAATAACTCAGTATCTGGCCACTGCTGATGAGGTGTGGCATTCGCAGGAAACACAGTAGGAGGTATTTTGCATAACTCAGCCTGAAACGTGAGGGCTGCTACTTGTGATTTCCAAGCCAGTGTTTCTTGCAAACACGGACACCTGTCTTGATAAAATCAACACTTTTGTTCTGCTGCTAAGCAACTTTGTGAACCTTAAAGATTATTTTAGTAGATTGTAATTCAAGGCTTCTTATCAGACTATGTGAGCTCTCATTCAACGTTCGGGGTGGACCTGCCTCAACGATCAGGAGGGACCTGCCTCAACGTTCGGGGTGGACCTGCCTCAACGTTCGGGGTGGACCTGCCTCAACGATCAGGAGGGACCTGCCTCAACGTTCGGGGTGGACCTGCCTCAACGTTCAGGGTGGACCTGCCTCAACGTTCGGGGTGGACCTGCCTCAACGTTCAGGGGGGACCTGCCTCAACGTTCGGGGTGGACCTGCCTCAACGTTCAGGGGGGACCTGCCTCAACGTTCAGGGGGGACCTGCCTCAACGTTCGGGGTGGACCTGCCTCAACGTTCAGGGGGGACCTGCCTCAACGTTCAGGGGGGACCTGCCTCAACGTTCAGGGGGGACCTGCCTCAACGTTCAGGGGGGACCTGCCTCAACGTTTGGGGTGGACCTGCCTAAGATCCTGAAAAGATTCTTAAACGTTGACAGCTCTGTTGTGCATCTCCGGCATTTTAGTTTAACGAAGTGGATTTTGAATTTGTTTGTTTTACCAAGTGTGAGGGCAAAGAACAGATGCAAGAGCACTGGAAAATCAGACGTGGTGGCCTTAGGCATCTTTTAGCTCAGGAGATTTTCTGGCCAGCTGGATTCTGTGTGCTAGACTGCTCATGTACGTTTTCATCTTGACTGCACCCAGCACTCATCTTCCCACAGTGCAAAACATGGAAAGAATTCTGGTGTGCTGATTCACAGATTCATTTTCAGCCCACCCCATCCGTTTGGAATAATGAACCACTGACTCATGCGCGCCTCCGAATTCCCAAACTGTGAGGGTATTAAAGAAGAAAGCTTTGACTATTCCTGCTAAAATATCCTTAAAAGCTCTGAGATGCCAGCAAGAAAATGTGAAATGATTGTGTTACTATTTTGCAGTCCCACTGACCTCTGGGAGACTGAGGTGTATACCACTTTTTATTCATTCATGGAACATGGGTGTCACTGGCTGGCCAGCATTTAGTGCCCATCCCGAGTTGCCTGAGGACAGTTGAGAGTCAACCACATTGCTGTGGCTTTGGAGTCACATGTCGACCAGATAAGGACAGCATATTTCTTTCCCTAAAGGACATTAGTGAACCAGATGGGATTTTCCAACAATCACCAATGGTTTCATGATCATCAGTAGATTCTTAATTCCAGATTTTTATTGAATTCAAATTCCACCATATGCCATGATGGGATTCGAACCCAGTTTCTGGATTAATAGTCCAGCGATAATACCACTGACATAATAAGGCCGTCGTCTCCCCTAACTGAATACTTGATCTGTTTGGCCTGGCTTGCCTTAAATGCAATATGGATGAATTCACATTTTCCCACGTAGACCTCATTAACTATAATCTTACCAAAAAGCTCAGGGCAGGATTTTCTGGCCACACTCGCCCCAAGACTAGAGGTCAATGGACCTTTGCACAGTCTGCCGAATTTTCTATCCTGCATGCTATGATCCCCATGGCGGGTGGGATGGGAAAATTCTGCCCCCCTAGTCTGTCAGTCTGTCTCTTTGGGCTGGGATATTCCTACCCTGCACATGGCAGGAATCATTGTGAGTGGGATGGAGAATTTGACAGACCAGCTACAGGTCGCCATGGTAGCACAGTGGTTAGCATTTCACAGCTCCAAGGGCCTGGGTTCGATTCCCAGCTTGGGTCACTGTCTGTGTGGAGTTTGCACATTCTCCTCGTGTCTGCGTGGGTTTCCTCTGGGTACTCTGGTTTCCTCCCACAGTCCGAAGATGTGTGGGTTAGGTTGATTGGCCATGCTAAAATTGCCCGTTAGTGTCCTGAGATGCGTAGGTTAGCGGGTAAATATGTAGGGATATGGGGGTAGGAGCTGGTTGGGATTGTGGTCGCTGCAGACTCGATGGGCCAAATGGCCTTTTTCTGCACTGTAGGGTTTCTATGAGCTCCACTAATACACGCCTGGGTGAGTTTCTGTTGCTTTCCTCGCAAAGTGAACAGGCAGTCTGGCCCTTGCTTTTTTACTTTTTAGCTAATTATTTGCTTGAAAAGGTTGTTCCATTTTCAGGTCTATTTGGACTCCGGTGTTTAGATTTTGGCTTTTGCACAACCTTCAGTCTGAGAGGCGGTGAATGGCTGCAGCAGGCCCTGGAGGCACATTGCAACACAGAATAGCTGATGTCCTCTTTCTATCTAAAAAAAATTCAAATGCTTGGCTGCACGCAGTCAATTACATCAGCTTTCCTGGTTTTTACATTTAAATCCTTCCTGCCCAGTGTTACTATTCCACAAATAATAGACATTGCATTTTTGTCATTTGCATAAACTATAAGTTGCCAATTGTCAGGAGACAAAGTTTGAAGTAATTATGTTTGTATTGTTGGCTATTAGAAATAAGGATGAGTTATTTACTTTAAGTGAGTTTAATTTAGTGTTTCTGTGTCAGAAATGGTTAAAAGTTTAGTTAGATTCCTGTTAAGCAAGGATGCTTATATGTGTGAAAGTTTTGGTTTAATTTCAGACTGTGTCTGCATTGTGCTGAGAGAGTTTAACAACGTGAAAAGAAAACAGGAGCTTAAAGAAAGGGCCATCTTTAAACTATAAAGACCTACAAAGGTGGGCCTTTTTGAGAGTGGAGTTTGGAAACATTCATGTGATAATCATTGGGGGGGGATTTGAGGAGAAATCCACAGAAGTTGAATTGGGTGGAATCTGCCATCTGGTTTTGGAGTAGGGTGTGTCTGACCACAGCTAGCCTGTTGGTGCACAGGGACCATGTATTTACTGAGAACGTTATAGCATATGGTATATTTTGTGATATGTGTTCTTAAAATCTGCGTACACAACTGTGAACGTAAGTGGGAGTGAAGGAGTTTTGTGATGTAGTCAACGTTTTTCATGTTCAGTCAATGTTTTCTTTGTGCTGTTGAAAGCCAATTGGTAATTCTGTGACTCTGCTCATCCACGTTGTATTAAAATAAGGTAAAAGTTAGGGGTGGAGGCTGGGAGGGGTAGGGGCGGATTCTCCCAGCCCAGAGCAGGGCTCCGGGAGACTGAAGCAGAGGCTGTTTAACGGGTTCCTCACTGGGCATTCCGCGAGTCTCCGGCAGCTGGATTTCTGGTGCCATTCTCTCCTGAAATCGGCACGGAGCTGTATAATTTATGTAAATGATCATTTAAATAATAGATTTAACATATCAATAGTGCCCCCACCCCGGGATGGTTCACTCTAGCGGGCTTTACAATAGCTACCCACTAGCGGGAAGCTGGCGGTCTGACCACGCTGAGTGAAGAGGGTCCATCGAGGCCCTTCAGGAGGTTAAGGGTGAGGGGATGCCCCCTGGGCATTGCAGCTTGGCAGTTCCAGCCTGACCCCATGGAACTGCCCAACAAACAAAGTAGCAATGCCCAGGGCCACTTTGGCACTGCCCACCAGGCATTGGGTGGTGCTAAGGGTTAGGGCCTTATGGGAACAGGGCCTAATGAGATCATGGCTCCCGGGGGGGTGGGGGGGGGGGGGGGGGGGAGGCGGCGGTGGGGCAGCGTGTGTGATTGGTGGGTTGTGATTAGTGGTGCCACACTGCACTGGGATGAGTGACAGAGGGAGGGAGGATAATGATTGGGGCTGGCCATTGGGTTGGGCGGAAGGAGGGTTTAGTTTGCCAGGGGCATTGGATGCAGTTTTTGATACTGCGGGGAAGGGGTGGATTGTCACTACAAATGGGGAGGAGGGGGGAGATAAGGGCTGCCAGGGGGAGATTGAGGCTGGCCCAGATATGTTTAGGGAGCCAGCGATTGGGCCATGGTGAGGGGGTCTGAGGCTACTGGGAGCTACTGTGCATGTGCCGACCTCAACGCTGACAGTTCAGCACATGCACAATGGCCCACTCAGAGCTATGCTGCTGGCCTCTCCAGCAGGAATAGCACTTGCCCCAATGGTTTGTCACGTAATTCACGCGAGTGCAGTCTGCAGTGCACAGAGTGTGGGAGATTCATTTTCAAACTCCTACTCAGGGTAGAGGCTGTTCTTGAGTCGGTTGGTATGTGACCTCAGACTTTTGTATCTTTTTCCCAACAGAAGAGAGAATGTCCAGGGTGCGTGGCGTCCTTAGTTATGTTGGCTGCTTTGCTGAGGCAGCAGGAAGTGCAGACAGAGTCAGTGGATGGGAGGCTGGTTGGGTGGGAAAAGGTTTGGGAGTGATTACCATCAGTTTTGAGAGGTGACACAAGGGTTGATGGAAAAACCTGCCCATGGAACCATGACTACCTGTAGCAGCAACGTTTTGGGTGTTGTTAGACTATTTATTCACTGGCTTTAGAGTTTAGAACGAACACTCCCCTGCCTGACATTCCAGCATAAGTGCCTCCATTGGATGCGAAGGCCTCACCCCCCAATGCAAATTGGCTGCCTAACGCTTGATTAGCCTGCTGGGACAGTGGGGACAGGAGTGAGTGGATGACACATTTCCCATTCCAACTCTCTCACCTGTCTGGACACCCTAAGTCCAGACCACGGAATCAGTCAGATGCTACAATAGAGTGGTATTCGGACCTCTCCCGATCGATGAATCAAGGTGAACTGAATGACCATCCTGCTTTGTAACTATGACCATGCGAGTTCCTGACAGTGCCCCAGTAAGCAAGGCTCCAATGTAGAAAATTCACCTTCCGATTTGCAGCTGTTACAATGCTTAAAACATCAAGCACCTGATTAAACCCTGCTCATTAGGTCAGACTGATTGTGGCAGCTTCCTGTACTGAATCACATCATTGATTTTTCTGAGGGAGCACTTGGCATGTGAGACTCGCCACATCACTTCTAGGAAGTAATAACATTAAACAATCAGGTATTTAGTTGACATTTTGAAGTACAATACTTTTGAAATAGCTTAATAATAGAAAAATAATTTGCAAAAATGAAGAAGTGGTACTTAAGTTGCACTGACAATATCTAACAAGGACTTAATTGCTATTTTCCGAGATTACAACTGACAATTATGCAAATATAAATTGTTTAGAGCCCTTAGGTTTTACTCGGAAACATTTAAGATTTGCAGCAAGAGCCAAGAGTAACATTTTAATATTTTACTTGCTGCTCAGTTCATCGAATAATACTCATTACTGAAATGTTCATCATAGGTTTAAAGTCTGTAACTTCAGAATAATTTCAAATCATCAGAAATTTCAGATTTATATTTAGAATAAAACTGCTGTTTAAATTATCCCGAGGAGATGAAGTCTTGGCCTCGATTTTCCGGCTGCCTGACACACAGTGCAAAACACGTTAGAGCAGGTTGGGGCTGGAGAATCGCGGGTAGGGGGTTTAGCGTTGAATTCTTCCAGCTTCCGGCATTTTCTGACCCTCGGGCGCAGCAGGGACCTGGCAGGAATCAATACTGATCTCCACAAACTGACACCGGGTGTGAGGGGTTGGGTTTGGAGGCTACTGAAGCCCCCAGTGTTCTGGGGAAGGTAGCATCAGATTGCTGACCCAACGTCATCACACTGTATTTTACATAAGCGTGGTCCACTGAATTTTAGCTGTAAAATCTAGCCCTGTGCCTTTTTTTTCCTACTGCTGTGTCTGGAAACTTATTCCCTTGTTTGTTCTTTGCCTGACGGCTAAATTGCTATTATCGGCCTTAAAATGGGCTTTCCTGTTTCGAACTGGTGACCTCTAATTCTATTCCCACAGTTTAGTTAAACTAACATTCAACTTCTTGGCGTAATCTTCATTGTATGTATAAGATCAAAGGCCAATGGAGATGAAGGATTTTCTATGTGAAAAGTCAGTGGTCTGCAAAATGTTTAATAAATTCTGCAAGATAAGATTCCACTCAAGATCAATCATTAGCATAAATATTCTAGCTTTCCTCAAACAAATACCATCAGCTTCAAAAGCTAACTCTGTTTTTCTGTCCTCAAGTGCTGCCTGACCTGCTGAGTACTTCCAGCAATTTTGTTTCAATTTCACATTTCCAGCACCTGCTGTACTTTCTTTTTGATAACATTTACAGATCCTTTTTGCATGATGATTTGATTTTCACCTCATCAAGTCCCTTCAGTGCAGAAGGAGACCATTCAGCCCATCCAGTCAGCACACACTCTCTGACAGACCATTCTATCCCAGCCTTATCCCTATAGCCCTATGTATTTACCACGCTAATCCCTCCGACCTGCACTTCTTGAGACACTAAGGGACAATTTAGCACGGCCAATTTGCCTAACTTACACATCTTTGAACATCTTGTTCTATACGGAAAATGGAAATTTCCTGTTAAATGAACATGGATTAATATCTGGTCGGTTGAGTATTTCCAGTATTTGCTGTTCTCATTGTCACAAATGCTATACTTAAATAACACTTCTGTTTCAAAAGCTTCTTTGACTGAAGTCAATGTTAACAAACCAAATGATCAGGTTTTTATATTCTGACTGAAACTATTGGAATTCGTAAAAGAATCATTCAGAAAGTTTGCAGTGGTTGAATAATGCAGTCCTCCTATATTTCTTTTTCTGGCTTGAATTACTCTTAATTTAATTTGAAAGAGGTCAAGTTCCAAAATTGTGAAAGAGTGCGGGGAATACGAATAAAGAGTAATCAAGACTTCTGGGTTCTGGAGGCAAAACCCTCTGGACTATTTAAAAGCCATTTGGATGGGGTTTCTTGTTGGATAGATGAGTTAAAATGGGCAGAGTTACAGGCTTCCCTCACTGCATTCCCTCTACTTTTCCCTCTGTGCTGCAGCATTCTGCAGCCCTTCTCCATTTGAATAATACTGTTCTCCCTTATTCTTCCTCCCAAAGTGTGCAACTTGACATTTTCCTACATAATATTCCATCTGCCAAGATTTTGCCCACTCACTTAACCTTTCTGTAGATGCTTTGGGGCTATTTTTACCATCAAGTGGTGCCGGTTTTTGGGTGTGAAAAGCTGCTAAAGTCGGGCACGTGGTGAGTAGTGCAATCTGTGTCCGCCTCCAAATGCACGCACTTAAATTGACTTAATGGGCTGCACCTTACTGGCACTTCCCCCTTTACCACTGCATTCCCCTATCCAGAATCATAGGGGAATCAGACATGCTCCACAAAGTCCGAGTCGGGTGCTCCAGTTAGTGAGGAGGTAAATGCTGAACATCCGACAGCTCTCTGCTTGAGATCGGTGGGGAGAGGAGGGATTGGAAGAGGGGGTCCGCTGCCACTCTGCCTCTGATCAGTGGGGGGAAAGTGGGGGGGGGAGGGGCGTCCACTGCCACTTTGCTTGAGATCAGTGAGGGGGAAGGGGTTCCCCTGCTACTCTGCCTGTAATCAGTCAGGGGGAAGGGCAGAATCCATTGCCACTCTGCCTGAGATCAGTAGGGGGGGGGGGAGGGCGGAGGGGTGTCCGCTGCCACTCTGCCTGAGATCATTGGGGGTGAAAGAGGGGAAGGGCTCACAATCTGTCTGGGTGGCAGGGGGTGGGGATAAGGGGGTTAGTAATGTTGGAGGGATGGGGCAATGTTTATGAGGGCCTTGGGGAGGCATTATCCAGCCCAGGAGGGATGTGGCAGAGGAGCAGCATTCTATCATTTTCTTTCTGTGCATGTGCAGTTGGAGGCAGGATTTTGGGTGTGTTAAACTCCGCCCACTTCTGCAACATGATTTGGACTCGCAGGTAGAGAGCATATGGGGGTGCCTCAGAACTGATCTAAAAGTCAGATCTAAAACACTCCCAGTTTCAAATCCGCCCAGCACTTAGAATCGGAATGGTAAAATGGAGCCCTCTGTGTCATCCTCACCACTTGCCTTCCCATCTATTTTTGTGTCATCTACGAACTTGGCAATAGTACGTTCATTTCCCTGATCCAAGTCATTAATACATCATAAATAATTGGGGCCTCGACATGGATTCCTGTGTCACTCCACTAGTTACAGGTTGCCATTCTGAAAATGCCCTTCTGTCTTACTCCCTGTCTTCTATCAGTTAGCCAATCTTCCATCCATGCTAATATTCTACCCCTAATACCATGGACTTTTATCTTACTAAATAGCCCTTTGTGTCGAACTTTATTGAATGTTTTTTGGAGTTCCAAGTATATTACATCTTCTGGTTCTCCTTTATCTATTGTACTCATTACAGTCTCAAAGAATTCTATTACATTTGTCAGACATGATTTCCTCTTCATGAAGCCATGCTGACTCTACTTGATTATATTGTATATTTCTAATTGTTATGCTATTACATCCTTTCGAATGGACTTTTTCCAATTACAGATGTTAACCTATTTATTGAGAGACTTAGTATTGTGTCTTTGCAAATTCACAAGCTTTCTATATCTCCACGGAAATAAATTCTTAAAAAATGTAAATGTCTTTACTAGGATAAAAATGAATCATCTAATATTGCACCACTATTAGCCCAGGTACCCAATGAAGATGTAGGTATACTATCTGAGCAAATGTTGAAAGTATAGTTACATTGTACAGAAACAATCTATTTGACTTGATATACAAGTTAATTCAGAAGAATGCAGAGTGGGGCAGCATGGTGTAACAGTGGTTAGCACAGCTGCCTCACGGTGCCAGGGACCAGGGTTCGATTCCTGGCTTGGGTCACTGTCTTTGCGGAATTTGCACGTTCTCTTCATGTCTGCCTGTGTTTCCTCTGGGTGCTCCCGTTTGCTCCCACAATCTGAAAGACAAGCTGGTTAGATGCATTGGCCATGCTAAAATCTTCCTCAGTGTATCCGAACAGGTGCCAGACTGTTTCATAGTACCTTCATTGCAGTGTTAATGTAAGCCTACTTGAGACACTAATAAATAAACTTAAGAAAAAACTTAAGTTGGAAGCCACACAAAACCTCGACAGAACATTGGAAAGGCAGCACTGAATTTTTTGGCCTGATTTTCCAATGAAGCATCTTGTCAGGCATTAGTTGGACACTCTGCTTTTAGCACTCATCCAACTATTTGGAAAGTATCCCAACAATAACCTTCATTTTTGCAAAAGCTCCTGACCCATTATGAACTAGACATTGGGAGCTCACTGCAGAGGGCTTGGGAAGTCACACATGCAGCCATTTAGTAATGCTGATGGGTCCATTCAAAGAACTGCAACTATGAAAGGCAAGTGAACACATGGGGTAAAATTACTGGTAGAAATTACAAAGCTGCTAATATTTTTAGAAAGTAACATACCAGTCTTGGCAAAGTTTGTAAATGAAACTGCCTGGCAAAATCCAATGGCTTGGTGCTTTAAATGTGAATGCAGAAAATGGTTAGATGATAGTGCAACATCATTACATTTCCATGTCTATGGCCCTCATACTGGCTTTCTGGTCTATTTTCTGAGTCTTCATTCTTAACATGGATCTTCATTACAACTATATTGTTGCCTGTCTAATAGTCTGAAGCAATGAAAATGTGTGGTTTTAAATGATGGTGAAGGTTGGAATAGACTAATGTGCATGCATAGTAATGGTGTTCATAAAGATGCTGAGGTATTTTGAGGTGGGAACAGAGAAGGCAGAACGATCAGCAGAGTGACCTGTTTAAGGAATATGGATAAAGAATGAATACAGCTATATTTCACTCTGTTCAATAGTGAATCGCTGCCTCCTGTTACATTGCCACCTGGTAGTACATTACCACAGCTACTGAAGCTCACACTGACAGGAGATCATGTGTAATTTATGGGTTCCAATTAATGGCGAAGAATTAAAATGACTTGGCTAGGAACACCTATTGATGATATGGCCAAATGAATTACTCTGTGAAAGAGGAATCAACTGAAGTTTTTTTTTTAAATACACATTGTATCCCACTCCTCCCTGAGTGAGTGACCTTGTTGTGAAGACAACAAGAAGGTAATAAGAGTGTGACTATGCGTCTTGTATTTAGACCCAAACAATAGGGTGTATTATGTTTTTAATAATGTGACTGAGATTTTTTTTCCATTATTCTTTAATTGCCAGTGGATGTCTTCACACTTTTAAAATGTTTGTGATACGGTATGTACTACTGAGTGACATGAAGCAGAATCCCTATTTGTGCAGAAGAGGCTATTTGGCCCATTGAGCCTGCACAAACTCTCTGGCAGAGTATTTTACTCAGCTCTTCTTCCCCGCCCTATCCCTGTAATATCACTCATTTACCAAAGCTCATCCATTTAACCTGAGGGACACGAAGGAACAATTTAGCATGGTCAATCCACCTAACCGGCACATCTTTGCAGTGTGGGAGCAAACCGGAGCACCCGGAGGAAACCCATGCAGACGCAGGGAGAATATGTAAACTCCACGTTGACAGTGACCCAAGCTGGAATTGAACCTGGGTCCCTGGTGCTGAGAGGATGCTCTGCTAACCACTGTGCCACCCTTAAAGTTAGTTTGGTGCTCCATTCTATTTAATAATTACAATCCTGAGAGCATCAGTTATGAACAGCTTTGTCTCTGAACTATTTTATTTGCTTTTACGTTTTCTTTCATTCCTGTGGCATAAAATGCACAATTTGAACAAATATTATAATTCACATAATAAATTCACATGCTCACACTTATAATGGACAGAGACGATGTAAACTTGTCACACGATAGTTACCACTCCTACCTGGTGAGGTTGCACCAGTTTCTCCAATAGAAAAGCGTGGATCTAGGAATTTAGAATGTGGCGGGTTGATGAGAAGCGAATGCAAATGTAAGACTTGTAGATTAAACACTGCTTGTTTTTTGTCTTTTAGAACACAAATCAATTTCACCGTGGCTATTGATTTCACTGCATCAAATGGTAAGTCAGATACTTCTCTATATCCAAACTGAAATGTTATTTTTTTTCTAACCTGATTGGGAATCTTTTTAAAAATCAGTTAATTATCTAATATATTTGTTCAAAGTTTTAATAATCAGAAATGTCATTTCTCTTTGCTATCTGTCACAAAGAACTATTGCTCAATAATATTTATTGACAGCCCTTTGTACGTTTAGCATAAGGTGAGTGAAATTCAGCAATTATTAGTAATACTTCATTAAATCATTTGAGCAGTTTGGTATTGAGTTTGATTTGTTGTCAGCTACAAGAAAAGACAACGTTACAAAGTAAAAACATTGCGGTAGAGATTTGTTAACTTGAAGCCTGCTAATGTTTGAAATATCTGCAGATGGAAGGATATGTAAGAACTTTAGAACAAATGATCATTTATAGACAACACTGCTTAAAAAGCTCTGCGGTGGAGTAAAAATGTAACAAGAAACTTAGAGAGAAAGGTGCATGATGATAACAGAGAGAAGTTTTTGTAGAATTTTATATTTTGTGGTAATCTCTGGTTTGGATGAGGGGGGGTTTCTAATCCTCAGGTAGAGATAGTGTCAAATAACTTCAAGTTTTAAAGTTTATTTATTCATGTCACAAGTAGGCTTACATTAACACTGCAAGTGAAGTTACAGTGAAAATTCCCTAGTCACCACACTCTGACACCTGTTCGAGTACACTTGAGGGAGAATTTAGCACGGTCTGGTCATCTAACTAGCAGATCTTTCAGACTGTGGGAGGAAACCCACGAAGACATGGGGAGAATGTACAGACTCTGCACAGACAGTGACCCAAGCCAGGAGTTGAACCAAGGTCCCTAGTACTGTGAGGGAGCAGTGCTAACCACTGTGTCACAGTGCAGCCCAGGAGGTCCAGTTGCAGGGTGGTGGGTCTTGGGAGTAAGTTGAGATGGCAGGAAGGGTAAACTTGTTGAGCTGAGATGAAGCGTTCTTACCTCGCTTGGCACAGATGGTGCTGCGAAAGGCACTTTCCAGCCCTCACCTCCCTTTCATTGCTGTTTTTCCCAAGACCTGGGAAACTTGGCCAGCCAGGTTTAAACCTTGGAAGACAGGTTGAGTATGAAGCACACACTGCCTCATTATAATATTTAAATAGCCCTCCCCCCACCCCACCCGCCTCCTAGGAGTGGGCTGTTTTCCTGCTTTCTGGCTCTGTTAAAGCTGGAAGTAAGTACGTTGGGTTGTGTCTGAGATAAAACATTTTCAATATCCCACATGCCCGCAGCCTACCCATTTTTTTGTAGTTCAAATTACCCTCAGTGTTCAGAACCATTGTGGTGGGGGGTATATTAATCACTAGGAGTTTAGGGTATGATTTGCCCATCACTGATAACTCTGCACAAAGTTGTAGGTTAGCTGCTAATATCCTCAAGCAGATACCAAAGCTAATCCAAGAAGCTTGTAATTGCAACCGCACCAACAATAACTTGTATTTATATAGCACCTTTAATATCCCAAAGCTCTTCACAGGGGCATTGGGCAGAATTCTCCCATGTGGGTAATAAGCCCCAGGAATGTGGAATGCTTTCTGCTGTGGAGGCCAGTGGGAAAACAAGCCAAATCTTCTGATACTGACCTCATTAATTATGCACTTGGGGGGGTTAGTGCCATATTCGGTGGATGGGCAGGCCGGAAGGCGTAGAGTCTGCCCGCCATTTTACCTGGGTGTCATATTGAAAAGGTGGCCAATACCACTGATCCACTATTGAAGGAAAAAGGTGACCCTCCTAAAAATGCAGATAGATCTCCAGTCGCATACTGAGACCAAACGATGGATCTTGTGAGAAAGAAGATACATCTCCATGAACATTCTTGAACCTGGAAAACCCCGGGACACCAAATCTGATAGAGGCTCCTCCCATCCGCTGCTGTGGGTTCCTGGGTCCAGGGCTGCCAGTGGATTTCACCCTGAACTCCAGAGGCAGCACCAAGCATCATTAAGGTAAGTCCTGACATCTGTGTGCCAAATTGCTCCGGGCATATTTCCCCCAATGTGTTTACCCACCAGCCCTGTAGAAAATCAGGCATAGATGGCCAGATCTACAGCTGCATCCCAACAGTGGGTTGAGGATTAGTTTCATGTGAGCCGCCAGTGGGTTTCCTGATCTGTCGTAACAGGCACCAGTGCAGGAATCCGCAGGAAATTCATGCCCAGTTTAAAACCCATTTTGGGGCCATCTGCCAAACTCTACCCCACTTGCCAGCCACAGAACCTGCCGGTGGGGGCTCGGGAGAATTAATTATAAAACAAAGTATGACGCCAAACCACATAAGTAGACATCAGGACAAAAGACCAAGGATTGGTGAAAGAGATGAGTTTAAAAAAGTGTTTGAAAGGAGAGAAGAATAGGTGGAGAGGTTTAGAGAAGGAACTCTAGAGCCCAGGCAGCTGTAGAGATGGTTGTCGGTGGTGGACGGGTTAAAATTGTGAATGCTCAAGAGTCCAGAATTGAAGCAGAGATCTAAATTTTAGATTTAAACTTAATAGCGGCACAAAGCACTATTGGCAGCTTACAGCTAAAAAGGTGTTTGATTATTTCCAAGAAACTGATTGGTGTTGGCAAGTACAGCCTTGAATATCAGCCACACACACAAGCACAGAAACGAGCTGCCTCCTCAAGTCGTGTGCAAGGGCAGACGTAGCCAAATTTATTTTGTAAATTTTAATAGCGATTTCCACTTCAGCTTTGATTCCAAATAGGATTGAGCACTGCTCAGAGAGTCCAGCTGTGCTAAGTGACTGGCTGTCTGACTTACGTTCTGCACTTTTGGGCAAAGTTTTCAGTTTTTTATGCAGAGTGATGCAGCGGGCAGGAAAAAACAGCATAAAAGCAAATTACTGTGGATGCTGGAAATTGAGACCAAAAGAGAAAATGCTAGAAAATCTCAGCAGATCTGGCAGCATCTGTAAGAAGAGAAAAGAGCCAACGTTTCAAGTCCAGATGACTCTTTGTCGAAGCTCAGAATGGAAGCTCCCAGTCCCGAGGGAGTCTTCCTCTGTTGTATTTTTAGGTCTTTAAAAAAAAAAGTAAGGGGCACGTCCCGTGATGTCACACAGAGGGGCTGAGCAACTTCAGGCTACGCTGATCACTTTAAAAAAAAAGTAGAAATGTCGACCCCTAACACGGAAACCCCTTCTCCTGCCCCCATCAGGGAACTTCCCTGGGGACAGAGCCTGGGCTTGACCCTTCCCCCCCTGGGGAGGTACTCACCTGTGTATCTCTGGTGGGTTTTGCTCCCCATGTGCACACTGTGGGGGAACCTATTGTAACTTGCGTTGGCGTGCCCTCATATTGATATGAATGGAGAATTCAATGGGTATTGACTATCAGATGTAATAGCCTGATAATTATATGTAAAAAGGACAGCACGGTAACACAGTGGTCAACACTGCTGCCTCACAGCTCCAGGGTTCAATTCTTGGCCTTGGTGACAGAATTCTCCGTGTGTCTATGTGTGTTCCCTCCGGGTACTCTGGTTTCCTCCCACAGACCAAAGATGTGCAGGTTAGGTTGATTGGCCATGCTAGATTGCCCCATAGTATCCCAAGGTGTCCAATGGATTAGCCATGGTAAATATGTGAGGTTACAACCTGGGTAAGATATTCTGTCAGAGAGTCAGTGCAGACTTGATGGGCCCAATGGTCTCTTCTGCACTGTCGGGATTCTATGATGATTTCTATCAAATACGTTCAAATGGTGATCCCAATATTCAACATTGGGATTTTCCATATGTCATTGGCGGGGGGGCAACTAGAACGGGGAATTCTGATGGTGTAAACCACATTTTGGGACTCTCACTCCTGGCACTGATCCTGCTCCCTGAAATTGGGAGCAGAAAGTCCCCTTCTTTGTTCCTACACGCGGCGTGAGCATGGCTGGCCGAGTTGTGGCCCATTCGTAACTGGCCCTTGAACTGAATGACTTGCTTGGCTATTTCAGAGGGCAGTTAAGAGTTAACCACGTTGCTATGGGCCTGGAGTCACATGAATTCCAGACTGGGCAATGATGGCAGATTTCCTTCCCTAAAGGACATTAATGAACCAAATGGGTTTTTACGACAATGAGTGATCGTACCACAACCACCGTTACTGAGACTAGCTTTCAACTCCAGATTTGTATTAAATTTGATTTTAATTCCACCAGCTGCCGTGGTTGGATCTGAACCCAGATCCCCACAGCACTGGGTTTCTGAGTTTCTAGCTCCAGTGACGCTAGCACAAAGTAAGGGACCCAGTGAATTCACGCACAGCTTATTTACTGACTCCCAGACCACTTGATGCTTGACGTCCACATTGTGGCTCATCCTGTCACATGGTCAGATCTCTGATTCTTCTGGGTTTAGGCACTCAATACACGTTTAACACAAAAGCTGTTCACCGTTGTACGTGATGCGTCCTGTTATGTAAATATGTCCGATTAATTTAATGTGGGTGGATATTACATTTCGGAATAGATAGCAATTGTGTAAAACAGGAAGAGGCCTTCACTGGCAGAGGCTGGAAAGGAAAAGGCTTTGAAAATAGACGTAACAAATGAGCTGCGCAAAACCGTTACCAATTATCTGAATTTGGCATTAAATTGCAAATCAACTAAATTACAGGCAGTGGCAATGCAGTGGTGGTTGTGATACCTCTAGAATTTAAATATAGCTTAGAAAAAGGACCAAACATATAGGGGATTGTATTTTGATATGAGTCATACTTGGTGCATAATAACAAGCACTTGGATTAGTTTTGATTGTGGCAAAAAGAAATTTAAAAATCCACAGTGTTGGTTGTATTAATGCAAGTCCAGTATCCAAAATCCAAATGCCCCAAAACCAGCAGTGTCTGAAAAGCAGACAGGTTTGTTGTTGAGATATTTACTGTTTGAGCCATTGCACACCAGTTTTTATCTACTTGAGGAATGCTCGATCAGCCTGAACACTGTGGCAACCCCCTGGCTGAAAGTTCGGTAGCTGATCTGCGGCCATATGTTCGGTTATCTCCAAGCGTGACCATCCCCAAAGAAAATGATCTATCAATTTGAGCGTTGGGACATTTTTGAAATGGCGTGCTGGCCTGGCATTGCCCAAAATCTGGGAGAATCCAGTATGGTCTGTGTCCCGAGGGTGTTGGAGCTGGGACATTAGACCTGTGTGTGTGTGCTTTATGGCTGGATCTGACAACCAACAGGACAGGCCTAACAGGAGCTAAATGAACATTAGTGCTGTTCAAACCCCCCTGTGGAGTCCTATCATCACTTCCCAAGACAGCTACATGCATTTACAGAACCCAGAGGTCCGCCACTGGAACCACCTGGCATTTATCCAGGAACAATGGGCAGGATCTATGAACTTATTGTTTTCAGCTCCAGTATTATCTCCAGCCTGTTATCTGGTGACCCAGGTTCTGCTGTATTGTTCAATTTAAGTTTTCTGTGGTTGGAGCTGACTGTAATGTGCAGGACAGAGATACTGTCAGTGGTAATTGTGAAGAAGTGATTTATTTAAAGGTGCCTTTGAATAGGTTTCAAAGGACACACATACAGTGGCTGCTACAGAGAATCACCCACTGGTTCACAGTCTGAGTTTGGAAAAGCTGGATGGGAGTATGATCATTGTGTAGGCGGTGGAGCTGCAGGTCAGCTCAAACTAAAGGGCAAACCCAACATTAGTTCTGACTAGGCAAAGGCAATTGTATTGAGAAAGCTGTGTAGGGCAAAGCAACAGCGTGCCTGGGAGGCTGTCCTACATGGCTTACAATGTGCACACATAATTCCAGAGGGACAAAGACCCAAGTGGGGTTATTCCCCTATATTCAGGAGATGTACACAGGCATTAAAGCAAACAATGTAAAGACAGTGGACCGCCTTAAAGTGCGACTATAAACAACTGAGCATCAACAGTGAAGAATGAGAGGGCTCCCTTGCCACCATGGTGAGATCAGTACTTCCTTATTTTACATTTCCTGACAGTGCGTCTCGGTGCTCCCCTGACACCCACAGCAGGAGGTGGAGTTAGCCTGTTCAAAACCACACCCTGTTATCATTATGAATTGGGTAGGAATCCTGTGGTGTCTGGATGCCTGGAGGGGGGTGGGCCTAGCTTATTTTGGGTCTCCTGCTCTGGGGCAGGTGCATTCTCTGCCATTCTAGAGGACCAAGTAGATGAGATCCCAGTCAAAGGTGAATTGGAGCGGCCAGGTATCTCAAATAGTCCTGAGTGGCAGTCCCAAGGATAGACGGCTGATGCACCAACTCTCTTTGGGTGCCCAAGGGGCCCCCCTCCAGATGCCTTAGGGAAAGGGACACCTGGAGGGTGCTCTGTCCGCTCTCTAGTGTAGCCACTGCAAAAGTTTTCTCCAGGCCACAGCGATGGGTGCAGAAGTCTCTGTGCAGCCTTGGCGCAAACTGGGTGTTCTGCTGGATGAAGTTCTCCATGTTCAGTAGGAGTAGAGAAGGAGGTAGAAGGGGGGGAGGGGTAGCATTATTAGTCAAGGATTGTATCACGGTGTCAGAGAGGAAGTTTGATGAGGACTTGTCTGTTGAGATAGTATGGGCTGAGGTTAGAAATAGGAGAGGAGAGGTCACCCTGTTGGGAGTCTTTTATAGACCTCCTAAAAGTTCTAGAGAGGTTGAGGAAAGGATTGCGGAGACGATCCTGGTTAGGAGTGAAAGTAATAGGGTGATTGTTATGGGGGACTTTAACTTTACTAATATTGATTGGAATTGCTATAGCTCTAGCTCATTAGAGGGGTCAGTTTTTGTACAAAGCGTGCAGGAAGGTTTCTTGACTCAGTATGTTGATAGGCCAACTAGAGGTGAGGCTATATTGGATTTGGTGCTGGGAAATGAGCCAGACCAGGTGCTAGACTTGGAAGTTGGGGTGCATTTTGGTGATAGTGACCACAATTCGGTTACGTTCACCTTAGTGATGGAAAGGGATAGGCGTGAACCTCGGGTCAGTAGTTTTAGCTGGGGGAAGGGTAATTATGAGGCTATTAGGAGAGAATTAGGAAGCATAGGTTGGACTAGGAGACTACAGGGTCTTGGAACGTCCGAAATGTGGAGTTTTTTCAAGGAGCAGCTACTGCGAGTCCTTGATATGTATGTCCCTGTCAGGCAAGGAGGAATTGGTCGAGCTAGGGAACCGTGGTGCACTAGGAAAGTTGATTCGCTGGTTAAAAAGAAAAAGGAGGCTTATGTCCGGATGAGACTTGAGGGCTCAGGTAGTGCACTAGAAAGCTTTAGATTGGCTAGGAGGGAGTTAAAGAGAGAGTTAAGAAGGGCTAAAAGAGGACATGAGAAGACTTTGGCTGATAGGATTAAGGAGAATCCTAAGGCGTTCTATGGATATGTTAAGAACAAAAGGTTGGTTAGGGCAAGATTAGGGCCAGTTAGAGACAGCAGTGGGAATTTATGTGTGGAACTGGAAGAGATTGGAGAGGTATTGAACCAATATTTCTCTTCGGTGTTCACGCAGGGGGACATAAATGTAGCTGTGGAGAACACTGGGTTACAGGGTTGTAAACTGGACAGTATTGCAGTTGATAAGGAGGATGTGCTAGTTATTCTTGAGGGTTTGAAAATAGATAAGTCCCCTGGGCCGGACGGGATTTACCCTAGGATTCTCTGGGAGGCAAGGGAGGCGATTGCAGAGCCTCTGGCTCTGATCTTCAGGTCGTCGTTGGTCAATGGTATAGTGCCAGAAGATTGGAGGTTAGCGAATGTTGTCCCATTGTTTAAGAAGGGGAACAGAGACTTCCCCGGGAATTATAGACCGGTGAGTCTTACTTCTGTTGTGGGCAAGGTTTTAGAAAAAATTATTAGGGATAGGATTTATGGTTATTTGGAGAGTAATGAATTGATTAGAGATAGTCAGCATGGTTTTGTGGAGGGTAGGTCGTGCCTTACTAACCTTATTGAGTTTTTTGAGAAAGTGACCAAAGAGGTGGATGGGGGTAAGGCAGTTGACGTGGTATATATGGACTTTAGTAAGGCGTTTGATAAGGTTCACCATGGAAGGCTTCTGCAGAAATTGCAGATGTATGGGATTGAGGGTGATCTAGGAAATTGGATTAGGAATTGGCTGGCGGATAGGAGACAGAGGGTGGTGGTTGATGGTAAGTATTCGATATGGAGTTCAGTTACGAATGGTGTGCCTCAGGGATCTGTTTTGGGGCCACTGCTGTTTGTAATTTTTATAAATGATCTGGATGAGGGTATAGTTGGGTGGATTAGTAAATTTGCTGATGACACCAAAGTCGGAGGTGTGGTAGATAGTGGGGAAGGGTGTCTTAGTCTACAGGGAGACTTGGATAAGTTGCAGAGCTGGGCTGAGAGGTGGCGGATGGAGTTTAATGTGGAAAAGTGTGAGGTAATTCACTTTGGCAGGAATAACAGATGTGTAGAGTATAGGGCTAACGGTAGGACTCTGAATAGTGTTGATGAACAGAGGGATCTAGGTGTATGTGTACATAGATCCCTGAAAGTTGGGAATCAAGTAGATAGGGTTGTTAGGAAGGCATACGGTGTCTTGGCGTTTATTGGTAGGGGGATTGAATTTAGGAGTCGCAGCGTCATGTTGCAACTGCACAAAACTCTGGTGCGGCCGCACTTGGAGTACTGTGTGCAGTTCTGGTCCCCACATTATAGGAAGGATGTGGAGGCTTTGGAGAGGGTGCAGAGGAGGTTTACCAGGATGTTGCCTGGTATGGAGGGGAGGTCCTATGAGGAGAGACTGAGGGATTTGAGGTTGTTTTCGTTAGAAAGAAGGCGGCTACGAGGGGACCTTATTGAAACATATAAGATGATTAGAGGTTTAGATAGGGTGGACAGTGATAGCCTTTTTCCTTGGATGGAGAAAGCTAGCGCGAGGGGGCATAGCTTTAAATTAAGGGGTGGTAGTTATAGGACGGATGTCAGGGGTAGGTTCTTTACCCAGAGGGTGGTGAGGGACTGGAATGCCCTGCCTGCTGCAGTTGTAAATGTGCCTAGTTTGGGGGCGTTTAAGAGATCCGTGGATAGGTTTATGGATGGTAAGGGTTTGGTTTAGGTTAGAGGGTCATTGTTTTTTAACTGGTCGGCGCAACATCGTGGGCCGAAGGGCCTGTTCTGCGCTGTAATGTTCTATGTCATCCATCACTCTGCCCATTGACACCTGGTACCACTTCATCAGAGAGCAAGCGGACAGACATTCCCCTTTGCTGACCACTCTGCTGAGGGTCTCTGATATCCTGCCTTGGTATTCCCCTGCCTATTGCTGCGTCTCAGCTAGGACCACTCCTAGTGGCTCATCACTTTGGTTTGATTTGATTTATTATTGCCACATGTATTAGTATACAGTGAGAAGTATTGTTTCTTGCACTTCTTCAGCATTTTTCTGTTTTCGTTTCAGATGCCAGCATCTGCAATATTTTACTTTTACCTTTCAAAGGTCTGAGAGCAGCAGGGAAAAAGTAGTTTTTCGGTCAGTTGGGTATGTGACCTCAGATATCTTTTTCCCGATGGAAAAGGTGGAGGTGAGGTATGTCTGCGGTGTGTGGCTCAGACTTAGCTTTTCCACAGCAATCCTACACGTGCCAGCTACATAATTAATGAGGCCAACATTGCGCTCCTTGTCAGGCAACACTCTCGCTTCCCACCTCCGCCATGGGACTAAGGCCCAGAGCAGTAAATCCCAGCCAGTAATTCAGAGTGTCCAAAAATAGGAAGTGGGGCTTGACAAGAATCAGTGTTGCGACCATAATTGCTTACAATTTATCTTAATGACTTAGATTTAGGAATCAAAACTAGACTTTCTAAAATTGTGGATAATGCCAAATTGGGAGGGATAATCAATATTGAGGAGCTTTGCCACACTAGATAGGCTGGGCGAATGGGCCAGGAAATGGCAAATGGAATTTAATGTTGGCAAGTGTGAGGTGGTCCACTTTGGTAGGAAGAATGGTAGGAAGGACTATTACTTACGTGGCGAAAAACTGCAGCAGGCGACGGTGCAGAGGGACCTCGGGGTCATTGTGCATGAATCGCAAAAACCCAGCTTGCAGGTGCAGCAGGTGGTCAGGAAGGCGAATGGGATGCTGGCCTTCATAGCGAGGGGGATTGAATATAAAAGTAGGGAGGTCTTGCTGCAGCTGTATAGGGCATTGGTGAGGCCGCAGCTGGAGTACTGTGTGCAGTTTTGGGCGCCGCACCTGCGCAAGGATATTTTGGCCCTGGAGGGAGTGCAGAGGAGGTTTACTAGGCTGATACCGGAGTTGAGGGGATTGAGCTATGAGGAGAGGCTGAATAAACTAGGCTTGTACTCGTTAGAGTTTAGAAGAATGAGGGGAGATCTCATTGAGACGTATAAGATGATGAATGGGATGGATAGGATAGAGGTGGAGAGACTCTTCCCGCTCAAAAAAGACAGTAGGACTAGGGGGCACAGCCTCAAGATAAAGGGGAGGCGGTTTAGAACGGAGTTGAGGAGGAACTTCTTCACTCAAAGGGTGGTGAATCTCTGGAATTCTCTGCCCGTTGAAGTGGTGGAGGCTGCCTCGCTAAATATTTTTAAGAAGCGGGTTGATGGGTTTTTGATAAGAGAAGGGATTAAGGGTTATGGGGAGAGGGCGGGAAAGTGGAACTGAGCCACGACAGATCAGCCATGATCTTATTGAATGGCGGGGCAGGCTCGAAGGGCTAGATGGCCTACTCCTGCTCCTATTTCTTATGTTCTTATGTTCTTATAAATTATTAAAAGTCAATGGCAAACTTAGAGAAAGAGCAGAGAAGTGGCAAACAAATGTCAGTATAGATAAGTGTGAGGTGTTACATTTTGGTGGTCACATGTTAATTGAAATGGCATTTCACCGCATTGCAACAATTCTATGAATCTGTTATTCTGGAGTAAGGAGCAAAGCAATCTGGGAATAAAAATACTCAAATCACCAAAGACATCGATACAGGACAATGCAGTCACAACAAAAACAATCCAAACTTTAGGTTTAATTTCTGGAGGGTTAGAATTACCAAGAAGAGAAGTTATGCAAAATGCATATTGATCCCCACTTGGATGACTGATCCACACATAATAAAAAGGAGATCGAGGCACTGGTGAGCGAGCAGAACAAATTTGCAAGCATGATACCGGAACAAAAAAGATATAATGGTGACATGAAGAGAAGTTGAGTGGTTAAAATCTGGAATGTGTTGCCTGGGAGTCTGGCTGCAGCAGGTTCACTCGAGGCATTCAAGGGAAAATTAGATATTAACTGAAAAGGAAGAATGTGAAGGCTTACGTGGAGAAGATGGGAGAATAGCAGCATTTGGAGAGATAGCACAGGTGTGACTGGTCAAATGGCCTCCTGTGTGATTCTTGTTTTTATTCATTTGTGGGGCATGGGCATCGCAGGCTGGACGATACTTATTGCCCATCCTTAGTTACTCTTGAGAAAGTGATGGTGAGCTGTCTTCTTGAATTGCTGCAGTATATAAATAGGCATTTCAGAGGGCAGTTGAGAGTCAACCACATTGCTGTGGCTCTGGAGTCACATGTAGGCCAGACCAGGTAATGATGGCAGATTTCCTTCCCTAAAGGATATTAGTGAACCAGATGGGTTTTTTATGATAATCGACAATGGTCACATGCTCATTATTAGACTTTTAATTTCAGATTTTCTTTACTGAATTCAAATTCCACCATCTGCCATGGCGGGATTTGAACCTGGGTCCCCAGATTATTAGCTGAGTTTCTGGATTAATGGTATAGCGATAATACCAGTAGGCTATCGCCTCCCCTACATTCTGTGAACTGCAAGGCCATAGCTGTCTGGAACGAATGAACCAGCTAGTTCTCCTTGCCTTTTGAAAAAGAAGACTGAAAGATGATCTAAAATAAGTCTTTAAAGTTCTGAAATGTTGTTGTAGAGTACAGAGGGAATGTTTGTACTTCTGATGAGAGCAACACTAGAATAAGAATGTCACCAAGAAACAAACCAGGAATTCAGATGAAACCCCTTCACCCAGAGGGGGTAAGAACGTGGAACTCGCTACATAATGAAATAATTGAAATGAATTGGACTTGTAAACCGAGTGGTCACATGAAAATGTAAAGATGCAGCTTAAAAGAAGCCCTGTGGCAGGAGCATGGACGAAACGCAAGTGTATATAGCTGTTAAGCTCAGGAATAAAGTCTTGTTGGAAGTCTTGATGTTGGTGATTTACAGATCCTGCAACATCCAAATGGTGTCAGAAGTTGGCAGTGTGGCACAAAGACTTGGATGTGTAATCTTTGATGAAAATATTGTGGAAAGTTGGGGGAAGTTCCAGAAGGAGTGGGCGTCTTTACTGAACTGCTCCTTCATCAGGTGCTGAAGGAGCAACAATCTGAAAGCTTGTGATAACAAATAAACCTGTTGGACTTTAATCTGCTGTTGTGAGACTTCTTACTGTGCCCAACCCAGTCCAATGCCAGTATCTCCACATCGTGTTTACTGCGATGCTCTGCTCTCTGACAAGATGAAAAAGATACAGCCTTATACTCTGTCAAACCTCGTAGACCCCAAGGCTACCAAAAAAATTTGAGTTATATGTCTTCCGAACAGAGGAGGACAAAGATAATCCTGAAACAGTTTGATAACAACTGCCACCCTGTAAAATAAAAAATCATCCTTGATAGAAATACGTCCAATTCAATGAACCAAAGAACAGATGAGTCAGTACAATCTTATTTGGTACCCCAAAAATAGTGGCAAAGAAATGTGCATTTGGAACTCTCATTGAAGATCTAATCAGGGACTGAGTCGTTTGTAGAATATGTCATGATTTACCCTGCAAGCAGCTGCTATGAGGCAAGGCTTGATGTTACAAGCAGCCATCAATATCTGTATGATAAACAAGCAATTAGAGAAATGAAGCAGAGGTTTGATTTATTATTGTCACATGTAATAGTATACAGTGAAAAGTATTGTTTCTTGCACATGCTATACAGACAAAGCATACTGTTCATAGAGTACATGGGGAGAAGGAAAGGAGAGGGTGCAGAATATAGTGCTGCGGTTACTGATTGGGTGAAGAGAAAGATCAGTTTAATACATAATAGGTCCATTCAAAAATCTGATGGCAGCAGGGAAGAAGCTGTTCTTCACTCTGTTGGTACATAGATGGGAATCCAAAGTATTTGCAGTGTAGGGGCACCTTGCTCTAACTGCAGCAGCCAGCACCCACTGAACAGAACAGCTTGTTTTGCATATGGTAACAGATGCAACAAAGTTCACTGAACCACTTTGCCAGGTGCTGCACATCCAAACCACAACAGCCCTCCAGCAACATGGCAATTGTTCAATCCACCAGGGGTAGCAACGTTAGGAAGGTGAGTTCATTGGAATTCAACCAAAGCATTGAAACTACAGAGCCAACAACAACACTCGATTGCAACAGTGTTGACAGCATTACAGGAAAGGGTGGGAGCTTCACCACCTAACATAATTAGCAGTAACACCAAAATTAAAGTCAAAATTTACACTGGAGTGAAGAATAATGCCACGATACAGCCAAAGGCTACAGGAAATAGCACCGGATCCTGGCACCCAGATGCACATTGTGGCTCATGGCGGACAGGAAATCCACACCGAAGGTTTAACAGCCCTTCACTGCATGCGGGGAAATTTCAAGTTCCATACAGTTGACCAGAATGTGAAGCCTCTTCTTGGGCATCGTGTTGGGACTCATTTAATTTGGTCCAGAAGTACAGGTTCCCAACTTTTCAACTGTGGCATCATTGGTAAGCTACCAATTGTACATCGCATGAGACCAGATGATTCAGTAACACCAACAGTTTCTGCAGTAAGAAGATCACCAATAGCCATGTAGGAGGAGGTTAATGAGCTGCATTAGATGACAGCAGTAGGTGCCATAACTCCCATTGACAAGGCCATGGAAGGAATGTCAGCAATGGTGGCGGAGGTTATAAAAGATGGCATGGTCCTATCAGCAGGCACCTCCCTCCACAGAGTTGGTGCAGGCAGCATCCAGAATGGCAGACCTTTGCTTCAAGGGCTCGCGCTTACACCGAGACTCCTTACGCACAGATAGAAAAGGAACTTCTTACTTTAGTCTTTGTCAGAAATTTCATAACTTTTATATCGTCATCCTGTGACTGTTGAAATGGATCAGCAGCCACTTATAACGACCTTAAACAAGCCTCTTCATACCGGGTTTGCACAATTACGTTGGCAGGGTCTTCCTGATTTTTTTTCCCCTGTTGCCCACCAGTGGCATAATGGGATTCCCACTAAGCAATGATGGGAAGCTTATCTGAATTCATTTAACTATAGTTAGCAGTCCCCCTGCTGGAAAATGCCCCTCGCAACAGGTTTTTGCAATTGGGAAACTGGTGAACAAAACCTAGTTCACCAGGTTTGCACAGGTGCACAGATAGCCACAACTCCCAGGGGGAAGGGGGGCCATGCCCAGGTAGTCCCCTAACACCGCCTCCTGATGGTGCCCTAACACCGCCTCCCGACGGTCCCCTAACACCGCCTCTCGACGGTCCCCTAACACCGCCTCTCGACGGTCCCCTAACACCGCCTCTCGACGGTGCCCTAACACCGCCTCCCGACGGTCCCCTAACACCGCCTCTCGACGGTCCCCTAACGCCGCCTCTCGACGGTGCCCTAACGCCGCCTCTCGACGGTCCCCTAACGCCGCCTCTCGACGGTCCCCTAACACCGCCTCTCGACGGTCCCCTAACACCGCCTCTCGACGGTCCCCTAACGCCGCCTCTCGACGGTCCCCTAACACCGCCTCTCGACGGTCCCCTAACACCGCCTCTCGACGGTCCCCTAACACCGCCTCTCGACGGTCCCCTAACACCGCCTCTCGACGGTCCCCTAACGCCGCCTCTCGACGGTGCCCTAACACCGCCTCCCGACGGTCCCCTAACACCGCCTCCCGACGGTCCCCTAACACCGCCTCTCGACGGTCCCCTAACGCCGCCTCTCGACGGTCCCCTAACACCGCCTCTCGACGGTCCCCTAACACCGCCTCTCGACGGTGCCCTAACACCGCCTCTCGACGGTCCCCTAACGCCGCCTCTCGACGGTCCCCTAACGCCGCCTCTCGACGGTCCCCTAACGCCGCCTCTCGACGGTCCCCTAACGCCGCCTCTCGACGGTCCCCTAACGCCGCCTCCCGACGGTCCCCTAACGCCGCCTCTCGACGGTCCCCTAACGCCGCCTCTCGACGGTCCCCTAACACCGCCTCTCGACGGTGCCCTAACGCCGCCTCTCGACGGTCCCCTAACGCCGCCTCCCGACGGTCCCCTAACGCCGCCTCTCGACGGTCCCCTAACGCCGCCTCTCGACGGTGCCCTAACGCCGCCTCTCGACGGTCCCCTAACGCCGCCTCTCGACGGTGCCCTAACGCCGCCTCTCGACGGTGCCCTAACGCCGCCTCTCGACGGTCCCCTAACGCCGCCTCTCGACGGTGCCCTAACGCCGCCTCTCGACGGTCCCCTAACGCCGCCTCTCGACGGTCCCCTAACGCCGCCTCTCGACGGTCCCCTAACGCCGCCTCTCGACGGTCCCCTAACGCCGCCTCTCGACGGTCCCCTAACGCCGCCTCTCGACGGTCCCCTAACGCCGCCTCTCGACGGTCCCCTAACGCCGCCTCTCGACGGTGCCCTAACACCGCCTCTCGACGGTCCCCTAACACCGCCTCTCGACGGTCCCCTAACACCGCCTCTCGACGGTGCCCTAACACCGCCTCTCGACGGTCCCCTAACACCGCCTCCCGACGGTCCCCTAACACCGCCTCCCGACAGTCCCCTAACACCGCCTCTCGACGGTGCCCTAACACCGCCTCCCGACGGTCCCCTAACGCCGCCTCTCGACGGTCCCCTAACACCGCCTCTCGACGGTGCCCTAACACCGCCTCCCGACGGTCCCCTAACACCGCCTCTCGACGGTCCCCTAACACCGCCTCTCGACGGTCCCCTAACACCGCCTCTCGACGGTGCCCTAACACCGCCTCCTGACGGTGCCCTAACACCGCCTCCTGACGGTGCCCTAACACCGCCTCTCGACGGTCCCCTAACACCGCCTCTCGACAGTCCCCTAACACCGCCTCTCGACGGTGCCCTAACACCGCCTCCTGACGGTGCCCTAACACCGCCTCCTGACGGTGCCCTAACACCGCCTCCTGACGGTGCCCTAACACCGCCTCTCGACGGTCCCCTAACACCGCCTCTCGACGGTCCCCTAACACCGCCTCTCGACGGTGCCCTAACACCGCCTCCTGACGGTGCCCTAACACCGCCTCCTGACGGTGCCCTAACACCGCCTCTCGACGGTCCCCTGACGCCGCCTCTCGACGGTCCCCTGACGCCGCCTCTCGACGGTCCCCTGACACCGCCTCTCGACGGTCCCCTGACGCCGCCTCTCTTCACTCTCCTGGCACTGCCCCCTGCCACTGAAGGACATCACAGGACCACCTTCAGGGTATTATTTTAAAAATTTGGTGGGAAATGCCAGCAGTGTATCCAATGAGCTACAAGCTGTCCTCCCAGCCCAAGTTGACACTGAAAGAAAGTGAGAAAATTCCACCCTGTGTGTGTGCCAGACCCCGATTTAACAGAGGCAAAAGAAAATCCTCGATTTGACAAAGGATAAAAATGTTATCATATCGTATTTGTCCCCATGTGGGATTTCTGGGCAAAGCCTTGAAGAGGAGAGGACTGTGAATCTTAAAGGCATTTACACAGCTGGTGCAGTCAGTGCCTCATGAGACAGCCAGACAGAAAGTGGGTCAGGATTATCACCTGGATATTTTCATCAGGATGAATAATAAAGTTTTAAATTAGTGTGAGCGTGTATGCTAGAAGCTGCAAATTGTATATTTTATATTTGTGATACATACCTACTGCAGACAAGCACCAGTCCCCATCTCCCCGTAGTCTGCTGTGGAGGGAGCCGAGGGAAGGTGGGAGCTGGGGACAGGTAGCCAGGGAGGGAGGGAAGGAGCCAGGGGAGAGGTGGGAGCTGGGGGAAGGGATGGGGGGAGCCAGGAAGGGGGGGGGGTGCGGCACTGGGGTTGGGGGGGTGGAGGTGGGAACTGAGGGGGAGGGAGCTGAGGGAGGAGGTGGAGGCTGGGGTTTGGGGGGGGAGGGGAGCAGGGGGGGCGGTGGGGAAGGTGGGAGCTGGTGGGGGAGGGGAGCTGGTGGGGAAGGTGGGAGCTGGTGGGGGAGGGGAGCTGGTGGGGAAGGTGGGAGCTGGTGGGGGAGGGGAGCTGGGGGGTGGGGAAGGTGGGAGCTGGTGGGGGAGGGGAGCTGGGGGGTGGGGGGAGGGAGGGAACGGGGGGTGGGGGAGGGAACCGGGGGGGGGGGAGGGAAGGAATTGGTGCAAGGTGGGAGCTGGTGATTGAGTGGGAACCAGTGAGAGGCCGGCTCCTTTGTTAAGCTGTCGGCGGAGGGCTGGATTGTTCATCAGGATTCAGGAACCGGACACGGGGCAGTTCCGGGTCATGACCCTACATGGCACATACAGAGGAACTTTCAAAAAAATCAATTCAGCCAGCTAACCAATCAGGCTTGGAGGACAGCCTTGATATTGAAGGACCAATGGAAGGCCACCCAGTACCCGGTGATCAGTAGCCCCTCCGGCTATGGTGCCATCCATCTGAACATGGAATGAGATGGTGCCAACTCATCCCTCACTCCGTGTTCGGAGGGACAGGTGATGGTGACAAGCTCGTTTTGATTTTTGAAAAAGACCCGGATTCCTGGCCATGATCCGGAATGATCTATTGGCCAACACTCCTTCCCTAGTCTCCCCAGCCTGAGCCCACTACGCAGGTGAACGGCCCGCATCGTAAACGGTGGAGGAATAAGACCTTAATTGGCAATTAATTACCAACAGTTGGCCTTAATTGGCAGCCTGCTGCTTTCTGGTGGGTGTTTCTCTTCAGCTTTTGAGCCGAGATGTTTGGCTGTCAGATTTCCTCCTGCTGCGATTACTGAGTGACAGATCCGAGAGTTTGTTCTTGCTCAGAAAGAGGTGTGAAGGAAAGGGACGTATCTTGGTAATCCTCTCAGCTGAAAAGCTAAAGATAAACACCGACCAAAATTAACATCCGCAGGAAGCTAAAGAAAAATACTGCTTTTAGGTTCTGAAGTTTGCAGATGGAGCTGGCGGGCGGAGATGATTCGAGAGTAACCTCTTGTCTGGTTTTTCCCATGTCCACCCCTCAGAGTTTGACTTCTTGGCCCTGTTGTGACCGAGATCAGAGGCAGGCTGACAATAAAAAATTAACGCGCAGGTCTGCACACAACTCCCCCGACTCCATCCCACCCCCAGGCATTTTCATGGAGGTGAGTCAGGGCAAGGCGATGACTTCGTGGTATTACCATCGCTAGACTATTAATCCAGAGAGTCAGCTCATGTTCTGGGTACCCGGGTTCGAATCCTGCCACAGCAGGTGGTGGAATTTGAATTCAATAAAAAAATCTGGGATTAAGAATCTCCTGATGGTCATGAAACCATTGTCAGTCTAACCCATCTGATTTGGTTTGATTTATTATTGTCACATGTATTAACATACAGTGAAAAGTATTGTTTCTTGCACGTTATACAGACAAAACATACCATTCATAGAGAAGGAGGTGAAAGAGTGTAGAATGTAGTGATACAATCATAGTTAGGGTGTAGAGAAAGATCAACTTAATGCAAGGTAAGTCCATTCAAAAGTCTGACAGCAGCAGGGAAGAAGCTGTTCTTGAGTTGGTTGGTATGTGACCTCAGACTTTTGAATCTTTTTCCTGAAGGAAGAAGGTGGAAGAGAGAATGTCTGAGCTGTGTGGGTTCCTTTAATTATACTGGCTGCTTTGCCGAGGCAGTGGGAAGTGTAGACAGTCAGTGGATGGTAGGCTGGTTCACCTAATGGATTGGGCTACATTCATGACTCTTTGTAGATCCTTGCGGTTGTGGGCAGAACAGGAGCATTACCAACCTGTGATACAGCTAGAAAGAATGCTTTCTATGGTGCATCTGTAAAAGCTGGTGTGAGTCGTAGCTGACATGCCAAATTTCTTTAGTCTTCTGAGAAAGTAGAGGCATTGGCGGGCTTTCTTAACTATAGTGTTGGCATGGTGGTGGGGGTTGGTGGAGGAATCAGGACAGGTTGTTGGTGATCTGGACACCTAAAAACTTAAAACTCTTAACTTTGTCCCCATTGATGTAGACAGGGGCACGTTCTCCTTTACACTTCTTGAAGTTGATGACAACCTCCTTCATTTTGTTGACATTGAGGAAGAGATTATTGTTGCCACACCAGTTCAGCAGATTCTCTATCTCATTCCTGTACTCTGTCTCGTCATTGTTTGAGATCCGATCCACTACAGTGCTGTTGTCGGCAAACCTGAAAATTGAATAGGAGGAGAATTTAGCCGCACGGTCGTAAGTATATAAGGAGTATATTAGGGGGCTGAGAACACAACCTTGTGGGGCACCAGTATTGAGGATGGTCGTGGATGAGGTGTTGCTGCCTATCCTTACTGATTGTGATCTGTGAGTTAGGAAGTTCAGGATCCAGTTGCAGAGGGAGGTGCCGAGGCCCAGGCCAAGGAGTTTCTGGTTCACTAATGTCCTGGGATGGATAGGATAGAGGTGGAGAGACTCTTCCCGCTCAGAAAGGACAGTAGGACTAGGGGGCACAGCCTCAAGATAAAGGGGGGGCGGTTTAGAACGGAGTTGAGGAGGAACTTCTTCACTCAAAGGGTGGTGAATCTCTGGAATTCTCTGCCCGTTGAAGTGGTGGAGGCTGCCTCGCTAAATATTTTTAAGAAGCGGGTTGATGGGTTCTTGATAAGAGAGGGGATTAAGGGTTATGGGGAGAGGGCGGGAAAGTGGAACTGAGCCACGACAGATCAGACATGATCTTATTGAATGGTGGGGCAGGCTCGAAGGGCTAGATGGCCTACTCCTGCTTCTATTTCTTATGTTCTTATGTTCTTTAAGGAAGGAAATCCACCATCCTTACTTGGTCTGACCTACATGTGACTCCAGCGCCACAGCAATGTGATTGACTCTCAGTTGCCCTCAGTCACTTAGAGATGGGCAATAAATGCTGGCCATGTCCCATGAATGAATAAAAAAACTCGTGAATGCCAACAACTGCCTGCACCCTGGAATGCACTTCTACGATTCTATACGAGTCAGCATAGTTAGGGAGTATAAGGTTTAGGGATTGGACGATCATATCTAAGGGGTGATTGGGGGGGGGAGTTTAAAGGGGATGACCAATGTCAGGGTGTGAGAGGCTGTGAACATTGGAGAGGAGTGAGGGAGGGTGGTAAACAATTTTGTGTGTGAGGGAGGAATTGAGCATTGCTGTGAGTTAACATTGCAGGGAGGAGGGGGTCATTATCAGGAATGTGGGAGGACATTGTCAGGATGAGGGGGTACATTGTCGGTGTGGGGGGGCATTGTTGGAGTGAAGGGGCATTGCCGAGGGGAAGAGGGGCATTGTTGAGGGGGAGCATTGGGGGGACAGTATCAGGGTGAGGGGGGACAGTGTCAGGGTGGTGGGGGTGAACATTGTTGGGGTTGGGGGGGGGGGGGACAGTGTCGGGTAGGGGGTGAACATTGTTGGGGTGAGAGGGTGTGGATAGTGTCAGGGTAAGGGGGGGAGTTAGTGCTGTCAGTGGGGTAAGGCTGTGCAGTTTCAGGGCTAACTGCTCCATTTGAAACAATGTAAATCAATGAAATGAAACCAGACCTTAGGGAGGGTGGGTAGAATTTTCTGTTATCTTTTCAAAGTGTTGTCTCAAGTGAGAAACGTGGTGTGTTCCTGCCTTGTGGGCTCTTTACATCATATATTCCACCAGGAAGCGGGAGCGATCACCTCACAGGCAACATTGACTTTCCAGACATCAGGGTAACTTTATTAAAGGATGCTCCGATGTTACCGTCCTAAAAATGTAAACAACTATTCCCGTCCATCACATGGAAGCACCTAACCCCTAACCCTCCTCTCCCTCCCTCCCTCCCGCTCCTCCTCCTCCTCCCCCCCACTCCTCTCCTCCCTCCCTCCCGCTCCTCCTCCTCCTCCCCCCCACTCCTCTCCTCCCTCCCTCCCGCTCCTCCTCCCCTCCCTCCCGCTCCTCCTCCTCCTCCCCCCACTCCTCTCCTCCCTCCCTCCCGCTCCTCCTCTCCTCCCTCCCGCTCCTCCTCTCCTCCCTCCCGCTCTCCTCTCTCCTCCCTCCCGCTCCTCTCTCCTCCCTCCCTCCCACTCCTCTCCTCCCTCCCGCTCCTCCTCTCCTCCCTCCCTCCCGCTCCTCCTCCTCCCCACTCCTCCTCCTCCTCTTCCCCCCCACTCCTCCTCCTCCTCCCCCCCATTCCTCCCCCTCCTCCCCCCCACTCCTCCTCCTCCACCCCCCACTCCACCACCTCCTCCCCCCCACTCCTCCTCCTCCTCCTCCTCCCCCCCACTCCTCTCCTCCCTCCCTCCCGCTCCTCCTCTCCTCCCCCCCGCTCCTCCTCCTCCTCCCCCCACTCCTCCTCCCCCCACTCCTCTCCTCCCTCCCTCCCGCTCCTCCTCTCCTCCCTCCCTCCCGCTCCTCCTCTCCTCCCTCCCTCCCGCTCCTCCTCCTCCTCCTCCCCCCACTCCTCCTCCTCCCCCTCCCCCCCACTCCTCCTCCTCCCCACTCCTCCTCCTCCTCACTCCTCCTCCTCCTCCTCCCCCACACTCCTCCTCCTCCCCACTCCTCCTCCTCCCCACTCCTCCCCCTCCTCCTCCCCCCCACTCCTCTCCTCCCCCCTACTCCTCTCGTCTCCCCCCACTCTCCTCTCGTCTCCTCCCCCCTACTCCTCTCCTCCCCCCTACTCCTCTCGTCTCCCTCCCCACTCCTCCTCCTCCTCCTCCCCCCCACTCCTCTCCGCCCCCCACACTCCTCTCTCCCCCCCCGCACTCCTCTCCGCCCCCACACTCCTCTCTCCCCCCCCGCACTCCTCTCTCCCCCCCCCCGCACTCCTCTCTTCCCCCCCGCACTCCTCTCTTCCCCCCCCGCACTCCTCTCTCTCCCCCCCCCGCACTCCTCTCTCTCTCCCCCCCCCCGCACTCCTCTCTCTCTCCCCCCCCGCACTCCTCTCTCTCTCCCCCCCCGCACTCCTCTCTCTCCCCCCCCGCACTCCTCTCTCTCTCCCCCCGCACTCCTCTCTTTCTCCCCCCCCCCCGCACTCCTCTCTCTCTCCCCCCCCGCACTCCTCTCTCTCTCCCCCCCCCGCACTCCTCTCTCTCTACCCCCCCGCACTCCTCTCTCCCCCCCCCGCACTCCTCTCTCTCTCTCCCCCCCCCCGCACTCCTCTCTCTCTACCCCCCCGCACTCCTCTCTCTCTCCCCCCACCCCGCACTCCTCTCTCTCTCCCCCCCCGCACTCCTCTCTCTCTCCCCCCCCGCACTCCTCTCTCTCCCCCCCCCCCGCACTCCTCTCTCTCTCCCCCCCCCGCACTCCTCTCTCTCTCCCCCCCCCCGCACTCCTCTCTCTCTCCCCCCCACCCCGCACTCCTCTCTCTCCCCCCCCCGCACTCCTCTCTCTCTCCCCCCCCGCACTCCTCTCTCTCTCCCCCCCGCACTCCTCTCTCTCTCCCCCCCGCACTCCTCTCTCTCTCCCCCCCCGCACTCCTCTCTCTCTCCCCCCCCGCACTCCTCTCTCTCTCCCCCCCCCGCACTCCTCTCTCTCTCCCCCCACCCCGCACTCCTCTCTCTCCCCCCCCCGCACTCCTCTCTCTCTCCCCCCCGCACTCCTCTCTCTCTCCCCCCCCCGCACTCCTCTCTCTCTCCCCCCCCCCCGCACTCCTCTCTCTCTCCCCCCCCGCACTCCTCTCTCTCTCCTCCCCCCGCACTCCTCTCTCTCTCCCCCCCCGCACTCCTCTCTCTCTCCCCCCCGCACTCCTCTCTCTCTCCCCCCCCCGCACTCCTCTCTCTCTCCCCCCCACCCCGCACTCCTCTCTCTCTCCCCCCCCGCACTCCTCTCTCTCTCCCCCCCCCGCACTCCTCTCTCTCTCTCCCCCCCCCGCACTCCTCTCTCTCTCCCCCCCACCCCGCACTCCTCTCTCTCTCCCCCCCCCCGCACTCCTCTCTCTCTCCCCCCCCGCACTCCTCTCTCTCTCCCCCCCCCGCACTCCTCTCTCTCTCCCCCCCCGCACTCCTCTCTCTCTCCCCCCCCGCACTCCTCTCTCTCTCCCCCCCCCGCACTCCTCTCTCTCCCCCCCCCCGCACTCCTCTCTCTCCCCCCCCCGCACTCCTCTCTCTCTCCCCCCCACCCCGCACTCCTCTCTCTCCCCCCCCCCGCACTCCTCTCTCTCTCCCCCCCCGCACTCCTCTCTCTCTCCCCCCCCCCGCACTCCTCTCTCTCCCCCCCCCCCGCACTCCTCTCTCTCTCCCCCCCCGCACTCCTCTCTCTCTCCCCCCCCGCACTCCTCTCTCTCTCCCCCCCGCACTCCTCTCTCTCTCCCCCCCCGCACTCCTCTCTCTCTCCCCCCCGCACTCCTCTCTCTCTCCCCCCCCGCACTCCTCTCTCTCTCCCCCCACCCCGCACTCCTCTCTCTCTCCCCCCCCGCACTCCTCTCTCTCTCCCCCCACCCGCACTCCTCTCTCTCTCCCCCCACCCCGCACTCCTCTCTCTCCCCCCCCGCACTCTCTCTCTCTCCCCCCCGCACTCCTCTCTCTCTCCCCCCCCGCACTCCTCTCTCTCTCCCCCCCCCGCACTCCTCTCTCTCTCCCCCCCCGCACTCCTCTCTCTCTCCCCCCCCGCACTCCTCTCTCTCTCCCCCCCCGCACTCCTCTCTCTCTCCCCCCCCCGCACTCCTCTCTCTCCCCCCCCCCGCACTCCTCTCTCTCCCCCCCCCACACTCCTCTCTCTCTCCCCCCCCCGCACTCCTCTCTCTCCCCCCCCCACACGCTCCTCTCCCCCCCGCCCCCCACACGCTCCTCTCCCCCCCCGCCCCCCACACGCTCCTCTCCCCCCCGCCCCCCACACGCTCCTCTCCCCCCCCTGCCCCCCACACGCTCCTCTCCCCCCCCCTGCCCCCCACACGCTCCTCTCCCCCCCGCCCCCCACACGCTCCTCTCCCCCCCCGCCCCCCACACGCTCCTCTCCCCCCCTGCCCCCCACACGCTCCTCTCCCCCCCCCCACACGCTCCTCTCCCCCCCCCCCCCCAGACATGGGTAACTCCTCCCCCATGGACTTCCGAATGAAGCCTCCCCTTTGGTGCTGTTGCCGAGCAGTTCTCAGGCATTGTCACCACCACCAAATCCCCAGGCTTGAGTGAACGGTGTGCCCCTGGAGGGATCCTTTGCCTGCTTCTCTTTGGTCCAGACCGGTTACGAACCTCGCCAATGTGGTGTCACGCTGGTGAGGGGAGAGATCTGAATGTGGGGGGGGGAGGGGTATAACAGGGAAGCCCTCTGATCATATTCAGATGTCTGTAAATGGGGTTCCTGTCATTGCGTGGTGGGGGCCTTGTTATAGCGTGAGGTCTGCAGGAACAATTGCAGCATGAGATCTCGCCGGTGAGAATCTGGTTTTTGTGATCGTGGCTAAAGGGGGCGTGAAATCTCAGTATGTGTATCCAGTTTACGAGAAGTAAAGGTTGGGGTTGGGGGGGTGGGGGGTGGTGTGGGGTGTTGCTGCACTGGAATTAAGCTCAACACTTTGCCTCCTGGTAAAAACCTGGTAAGTGAGCGCTTTAAAATCGCAGCCAGTGTCGAACGCTCACTCTCTGATACTGACCAGAAAATCTGGGCCAGTGAGTGACTGTTTCCCACACAGTGTGACCCACATTTCAGCCTGACAGCAGATTCAGAAAACCACAGGGAAAATCCTACCCCCAGTGTCTTCTTCAGTGCCAGCACCACTACTGGTGAGCAGACAATAAACGTTGTCAAAATATGATCTTGTTCCCTTAGCTATGTGTAGAATTATTACACAGTGATGATCCGACCATGCTTAATGTTAATATTGTGACAGACACCTCCGCAGTGAAGGTAATCATGTTTGCTTTGATGTACAAAAGGATGGCAAAATAATTTTAAACAAAAAGCACAATACTGCGGAACATGATCAAAACACTCCAGGGAAGGCAACATCTGAAGAGAAAAGAAATAAGTTATGCTAAATATGACATTCATCTGGAAAGAGTCCATGACCTAAAACATATACTTCACCATTTTTCTTATTCCCTCAGATCGACCTGCTGCTTAATATTTAATGTAGGAAGGCAGTATTTCAGTACAGCAGGTCCATCTATTTCTGAATTTCGCAGATTAAGAAGAATTCTTAAATGGTTATTTTTAAAGGCTTTATCAAACAGCTGTGTTTTATAAGGATGGCACTCTACATAGGAGTCTGACAGTACAGGGATAACAAGTTGTCGTTTGAATTCAGCCGTAAAAGTTTAAGTATTAGTGTCATGAGCAGGCTTACATTAACACTGCAATGAAGTTGCTGTGAAAATCCTCTGATCGCCACACTCCGGCACCTGTTCGGGTACACTGAGGGAGAATTTAGCATGGCTGATGCACCTAACCAGCACGTTTTTTGGACTGTGGAAGGAAACTGGATCACTTGGAGGAAACCAATGTGGACACAGGGAGAATGTGTAGACTCTGCACAGACAGTGACCCAAGCTGGCACTTGAACCTGGGTCCCTGGCGCTGTGAAGCAGCAGTGCTAACCACTGTGTCACTGTAATTTTTTGGTGATTAAAATAAATTTTAATCTTCACGCTGTAGTTTGCCTCTATGGTGAGGAAGTTGTTGGAGTCAATCATTAAAGAGGAAATAACTGAATACTTGGAGAAACAAACTCAATTCCACAGTGTCAGCCAATCCTCTATCTAAGCCAAAATTCTACCCTCCACTCCCTGGATCTAAACTTCTGATCAATCTTTTATGTGGCACCTTATCAAATGCTTTCTTGAAGCCTAGATATACCACATCCACAGGTTCCACATTATCCACCTTGTTGGCTACATCCTCAAAGAACCCCAGCAAGTTTGTCAAGTATGACTAGCCCTTCATAAAATTGTACTGACACTGGTGAATTGAGCTTGGTTTTTCCAAGTGTTCAGTTATCTCCTCCTCAATGATTGAATAAGAGAAGCAAATGGAAACTTGGCATTTCTTGCAAAAGGTTTAGATTTTAAAAGTAAAGAAGTGTTGTTACAATTTGTATAGATGTTGATGAGACCACAGTTTGACTATTGTGCGCAGATTTGGTCTTACTTCTTGAGTAAGCATGTGATGGCACTGGAGGCAGTTCAGAGAAGGTTCACCAGATTGATTCCAATGGGCTGTTGTATGAGGAATGGTTGAAGAGCTTGAGATGTACTCACTGGAGTTCAGAAGAATGAAGCGGGGGGAATCTGATTGAGGTATATCAAATGCTAAAGGAGTTTGACAAGGTGGACATTGAGCAGGTGCTCCCCCCTTGGGAAACAATATAGAACAAAAGGTCATTGATGTAGAATGAGAGGAAGTGGTTCAAAACTGAGAGGAGGAGGAACTGCTTCTCTCGGAGGGTTGGGAATCAGTGGAACTCACTGCCCCAGAGTGCAGTGGAGGCAGAATTAATCAACAGGTTCAAGAAGAAGGTAGATATGTTTCCGATGAAAAGTTGAATAAAGGGAGCAGGCAGGAGAGTGGATTTGAGACCAGGTTAAGGTCAGCCATGAACTTGTTAAATGGTGAGTGGGCTCGAAGGGGTGAATTGCCTAATTGCGCTCCTGGCTCCTATGTGCAATTCACTCAGAAGATCATGGGCCTGAATTTTCCTTTCCGAGGTCAGGCAGACACCCAATCCAAATGCACATATGTTTATGAGAAATGACATTGTGCCCTAGTGTCATTGTGGATTTCATGCAATATTGAGGTTGGCAGGTATGCATAGGAGCCAGAGTCATACCCACCTACAATTAAAGGGCTAACTATGGCCATTAAGAACACCCTTGACTGAGATTTTGTGTTGTCTGCAATGTTGCCCTCTTGCATTGGCAAAAGGGGCAGGCGGGCCAAAGGTTTACATTGATTTCTCATTTAGGGGCAGGATAAAAGGCTTCAAGAGCACAAGCACATTCCTGTTATTTGTGATTTTGCTGCTGTCATATTTACTAGTGTTGCCAGGTTACCTTTTAATGATTGTGTTGGCTTTCTTGGCTTGGGCTAAAGGGACCAAGGGGTAAGGGAAGAAGGGGGACGATCAGGATATAGAATTCAATGATCAGCCATGATCAAAATGAATGAGGGGGCAGGCTCGAAGAGCCAATTGGCCTACTCCTGCTTCTACTTTCTATGTTACCAAACTGATTCACCTACAAATCTGTGCCAAAGTTCGAACAAAATAGATCAGTCTGTGGGGAGCATTGATGCTAACTAAAGATGATTACCTTGGAAATCCATTGCCATTTTGGCACTTTGCCTTTGTAATTAATTAGGAGCGGCAGAGGGAAGTTGAGCTGAGGGTAGGGGCTCCCTGATTGTCAAATTTTCCACGAGCCAGGCTTTCATTATGACTCAGCATACAGCTTGTGCTGGGTTCTCATCGGTGTCCCAACCGATCCAGCAGTAGACGTACAACACCCTGTGTCATTAAAAACGGTTTTACAAAAGGGTTTCCACTCCAAAACTGAACAACCACACTTTGTTTTCAGTTCCCTCACATCACCCTGCCCACCACGCCACTGGCCCTGGCTGTGCCACCTCAGCCAAGGGAGTCTGAGCTGCTGCAATAGCAGGTAGGCCAGATTCACCCTTGATGGCATTGGGTGCCCACCACATTGGAGCATTCAGTTGTCTGGCGGTCAGTCGGTTATGGTTTCAAGTCCCACTCCAGAGGGTTGAGAGTGCTATACTGCCAGTGTTCAGGAGAGATGTTAACCTGAGACCACTCCTGCCTTCCCAGGTGAATGTAAAAGACCCAATATTGCTGACCATGGGAGCCTGCTGTGATAGTGGAGTTGGAGGAATTTTCAAGCGGTTATTAGATAGGCACATGGAGCACACCAGAATTATAGGGAGTGGAATAGCTTGATCGTGGGTTCAGACATAGCTTGCTCAACATCGAGGGCCAAATGGCCAGTACTGTGCTGTATTGCTCTGTGTTCTTCTCAGTGCTGGAGAATAGTCAGGTCAAGTTTTCCATTGCCCTCTCTCCAAAGATCAACATTAAAACAGGAGATCGTTATGTCCAGGCCTCATTATTGAATCCCTGCAGTGCAGAAAGAGGGCATTTAGTCTATTGAATATGCACCGACTCTTTGACAGAGCATCTTTACCTAGACCCAGTGTCCTGCCCTATCCCCATAACCATGTATTTACCTGGCTCATCTACCCAACCCGCAAATCCTGGAACTCTAAGGCCTTGATTTTACTGGTACCCGCGCCCCAAAATCAAGGTGGGCGAGGCTTGCAGGACAGCATTCTCAGCTGGTCTTAGGTGCGATCTTGTGAGCTTCGGGTGGGCGTGCCGGTAAAATTTCACGTTAAGGGTCAATTTTGCATAGGCAATCCACCTAATCTACACATCTTTGGACTATGGGAGGAAACCATAGCATCCAGAGAACTCCACACAGAAAGTCACCCACGGCTGGAATTGAACCCATGCACCTGGCACTGTGAGACAGCAATGCTAACTACAGTGCCACTGTGCCACCCATGACTGGGTCAATGAAAAGGTTTGAATCTTCTGGATTATGTAGATTTCTAATAGCACTGGCACAGGAATGAGGTACCTAGAACCAGATGGGACAGTGGGCATGGGATGCTGGGGAGGAGAAGAAATTATGAAAAGACATCGATGCCACGTATGCCAGTGAGCAGGGTGGCCCAAGTTACAGTTCTGCATGCAGGAACAAAGCCAGCGCCAGCTTCAGCAAACATGGCAAAGGTCGGAAATCAGATCATGAAAACAATAAGTAGTTCAAGGAAGTTGAGTTGGATGGGAATGAAAATATTCAGCATGTGCACCTGGTGAAGAAAGACTATATGGGAGGAGTCATTAGCGCGCATTCTGAGATGTCCGATCTGTCAGTGAGAGCAGGAAACTTCCACATGTGCAGAATTCAATAAAAATAGGAAAGAGACTCTCAGATTCCTAAACCAAACCTCAGCAGTAGAACATAGAACATAGAACACTACAGCACAAACAGGCCCTTCGGCCCATGAGTTGTGCCGATCACATCAACACCTACCAACCTACAGACCTATCTATAACCCTCAATCTCATTAAACCCCATATACTCATCCAGAAGTCTTTTAAAAGACCCCAGCGAGTTCGCCTCCACCACCACTGACGGCAGCCGATTCCATTCACTCACCACCCTCTGAGTGAAAAACTTACCCCTAACATCACTTCTGAACCTCCCTCCCCGCACCTTAAATCTGTGTCCTCTCGTAGCAACCATTTCAACCTGGGGAAATAGCCTCTGAGAGTCCACCCTATCTATTCCTCTCAACATTTTGTAAACTTCTATCAGGTCGCCTCTCAACCTTCGTCTCTCCAGGGAAAAGAGTCCCAGCTCCCTCAACCTAACTTCATAAGGCATGCCTCCCAGTCCAGGCAACATCCTTGTAAATCTCCTCTGTACCCTCTCAATAGCTTCTACATCTTTCCTATAGTGAGGCAACCAGAACTGCGCACAATACTCTAAATGAGGCCTGACAAGGGTCTTATAAAGTTGCAGCATTACCTCCCGACTCCTAAACTCAATCCCTCGATTAATGAAGGCCAGTACACCATACGCCTTCTTGACCACCTCCTCCACCTGCGAGGCCGATTTAAGAGGGCACACAAACCCTTGAGACCCTAATAGAGATTTGACTAGTGTTGAGAGATATTGTGAAAGGGATTTATTTATTTGTGATGCTAGTTATAGTTTGCTAAATTGGGTATATCATTCATATCTTGATTGCAATTTTTAGGTGTAATGGTTGAGATTTCTGTAACCAAAACAGTCACTCTTTTAAAAAGAAAACATTTTTGAATAGTTTTGCTGGATTTTTTTGCATTGGTGATCTAATTGCTAACTTTTGCTCATACTATAATGAATGAAAGTAATGGAGTCCCAAGATAGTAGCTAACTGCTTAAGAATGGAATGGAATCATGTTTGGTTATAGGTCCATCATGGTGACAATTTGATGTTGGCCAGGAGATGGGTGAGACATTTGAACAAGACTAACTGAAAGCTCCTGATTTAGATCACTGAGCAGACCCTTCAAACCCAATGTAGTGATTCAATAGAGTTTTCAATCAATAGAAAGGCAGGCATCATTCCAGGTTGTGTGATTAAGGTGCGCAACACATTGACCTCGATCAGACATCACTTTCTTTCTCATTAAAATTGGACAGATTGTGTGGTACCATCCAGTCTGGAGAAATGGAGTCAATTTTGCCCTTTTCTCATTCTAATTCACTGACTCCGGTGCAGACTAATTCACACAGTAGTCTCCCAATATAGTTTTGAGAATGACTGATGATCTTCTGAAATAGGGGCGTTTGATATGAAGCCTTGAATTTAGCTGGGATGATGATAGAGATTGAAGACTAAAGATTGGAGTCACGTGAATATTGGTATTACAGGAGTACAAAAGGGATTATGTGTTGGAGAGCATGGAAGTTCTCCTGGAGTGTGAGCAGAGACACAGATTAGTAGAGCTGCTTGCTTTCTGTTAGTGAACATCTATTGTTGTCAGTCCCTGGGTGCCAGTTAATGGAACTCAACACTTCTCCATAGATGTTCCAACAAATCTTTTGGTTAAGGTGGTCAAGTGTTCAGAGTCCCCTTTCTTCATTGGTATCTGGTGACCCATGCTTTTAAGTGTACATTTCACAATATCCCTACAGAGCAGAAGGAGGCCATTCAGCTCATTGTGTTTGCATCAACTCTCTGACAGAGTATCTTACCCAGACCCTCTCCCGCACCCTATCCCCATCACCCCACACATTTACCATGGCTAATTCATTTAACCTAAACATCTTGGGACACTGTAGGGCAATTTACTATGGCCAATCCACTTAACCTGCACATCTTTGGTAAGTGGGAGGAAACTGGAGCACCTGGACAAAACCCATGCAGACACGGGGAGAATGTGCAAAGTCTACACAGTCACCCAAGGCCACCTGGTGTCCCTGGTGTTGTGAGGCAGCAATACTAACCACTGTGCCAGTATGCTGCCCTTCTGTGGACATTGTTGAAGGGATTGGGTGAGGCTATGATTGCTACTCCCCGGATGATCAAATATCCTGCCAGTATTTGCTGTCAAGCCAGACACAAGAATAATAACTATTGGTGTGGTGTATATGAAGGCAGGCACTGGTACGGAACTGTATCCTAACAAGGAGAAAGATCACAGTCTGAGGATTCAGGGTTGACCATTTAGGATGGAGATGAGGAGACATTTCTTCACTCAAAGAGTGGTGAGCATGTGGAATTCATTACCACAGGAAGCAGTTGATGCCAAAACATTGAATGTATTCAAGAGGCAGCTGAATATAACACTTGGGATGAATGGGATCAAAGGTTTTGGGGAAAAAGCAGAATTAGGCTATTGAGTTGGATGATTAGCCATGATCGTAATGAATGGGGGAGCAGGCTTGAAGGGCCAAATGGCCTCTTCCTGCTCCTATCTTCTATATTTCTATAAAGAAGAACCAGCAGAATTGTGGAAAAGAATTCAATAAAACTTGTTAGGTAGGCACCTCCAACAACATTAGATGGATATTCATATTACTAGCAACTCAAAAAACTGGATCGGAATCCTTAGCTGTAATTTCTTTTTAAAGTGCTATAATCCAGACCCTTAATGAACCAAATGTTTTATTCTGGTACAATTATAAACTAATTAAAATGTAAAATTTATTTTTGAATCATTATTTTGAGAAATACAGTCAGCAAATTGAATATCTTACAGGTATTTTTCAAATAAGTATAATTGCCTTGTTGTTATTCTATTTACCTAATTAAAATAAGATGAAATTTTGTTTTAATTGCTTCGTCGATTTTAACGAGCATCAGCTCAGCAAGCGCATCAATTTATGTGCAACCTACTAATGGTATTTAGAAGAGCATACTGTGTTGAAATTCTACACTGTATTACAAACTATCTGCCATGAACAAAGGGAGGAAAATAGAATTCGTTATCATAAATGTTTGAACAAATGATATTCATAGTGTAGAGTTTAAGTAATACGTGGTGCATCCAAAGGTTTAAGAGCCTAAAAGTACTTAATTAATACTCTTCTTTTGTATAAATGTTTTTATATGTTTAGGAAGTCAAAAGGTGTTTGATTGAAATAATTAAATTGTTTTAATTGACTTGCGCTATTATGAAACTCAATTTCACTGAGAAATTATTTTACACGTAATGAAGGTTCCAAGATTCATTCATTGACAATGGAAGCTTTGTAGTTGTGACAGGCTAAATTTTCTATTTGTTCATGATGATGGGTGAAAAATTTAATCTTAAGTTGAAGTGAAAGGTTGAGATATTTCTGTAATAGAAATAAGATTCTTTACAGAAAGGCACACTGATATTTAAATGAATTTTTAATTGGGGGTGGAGGTTAAAATACTGGCAAACTATAATTGAGCTTTTGTTTTATTTCGATCATCGGTGAGACTGGCATTAGAGTAGCAGTGGACCTTCTTTTTGAATCAGGCAAAGTTTAAAAAGTCAACCACAATGATGTGAGACTGGAATTACATCTCGGCAAGAGAGCTGGCAAAGAGAGCTGTGCTCCCCGAGGGGAAAGTTGGGTTTTCACAACAAGGTGATAAGTTTGTGGTCATTTTTGCTGGGACCAGCTTTGTTTACGAGATAGAACTAAATTCAGAATTTCCAGTTATCATGGTGGAATTTGAATTTTGTTTTTTGGATTCTTGGTCCAGGGCTCCACATTTTTAAAAGAAGCCCATTGATTTTTGAGAGAAGGATCCACATTGACAATTCAACTCAGTTTGGCTTGGATCAATGTTTGTTGAAGTTGTTTACGTCTGAAAATTTATTTCATCTCTGGGTTGTCAGTGCAGCAAACATTAAAACTTGCAATATTTCTTCTTGTTTAGCCTGTAGTGCCATAAGCTGGAGCTACAAGAAGTAATGGGGAAATGCACTCAAAGAGAGGATCAGATGAAGTTTCCAAATTCTCAGTGATTGTATCATGAACTTTGCTATGGTGTAAGAGCAAGTTACAATGCGGTCATCAATATTATTTTTCCTACGTAATACACAGTGGCCGAAACCTTGCTGCCATTCATTCCGGCAGGATGTTATGGTCTTGCTGACAGTGCACCCTGGCATGGGTTTCCCAGCAGTGAGGTGTGCATTCAATGGAAAATCCCATTGACTGCAGCGGGACTATAAGTTCCCGCTGCCAGCAAGTGGTGCATTGCCTCCCTCAGTCATGAAACACGTCATGGAGAGGGGGTTGGGGGGGTTGTTTTATATTCAGTTTTAAAGTCTTGTTTTAATTTTAAGACCTGGCCAACAGTGTGACAATGCAATGTGAGATCTTCACAATACGTATTGACAATATGTCATGGTCTTTTGAATTAATAGCATGGAACAAAGTCTTTTGAACCATAATGCCTGTGTCAGTTGTTTGAAAATGATTTACCTAATCTCATCTCTCTTCCCTTTTGAATTTTCCTTTTTGAAATGTATATTCGCTGTCCTTTTAAAAGTGATAATGAATTCTGCATTAATCATTGATTGCAATAATGTATTCCATGTCCTATTAACGTTCTGTGTGGAAAAAGAAACTAATCTTGTCAGTCTTTCTGTAATTAGCTTGAATTTCTAAATACAATTGTATTTGTAGTTGACGGACAAAAGTCTTATTTTTTTGATTTGACTTATTATTGTCACATGTAATAGTATGTAGTGAAAAGTATTGTTTCTTGCGTGCTATACAGACAAAGCATACTGTTCGTAAAGAAATAAAGGAGAGAGTGCAGAATGTAGTGTTACAGTCATAGTTAGGGTGTAGAGAAAGATCAGCTGAATGCAAGGTAGGTCCATTCAAAAGTCTGACAGCAGCAGGGAAGAAGCTGTTCTTGAGCTAGTTGATACGTGACCTCAGACTTTAGTATTTCTTTTCCTGTTGGAAGAAGTTGGAAGAGAGTATGTCGGGATGCGTGGGATCCTTGATTATGCTTGCTAAATTTAGCGTTGGTATGTTTTCAATATTACTTCTTGTCTAATTGATTGTGTTTAAATTATATTTTCAAATAGGTCACCCTGCTCAACCAACCTCTCTCCATTACATGAACCCTTATCAACTTAATACTTATGCCATGGCATTGAAAGCTGTAGGAGAAATCATTCAGGACTATGACAGTGACAAGATGTTCCCAGCCTTAGGATTTGGTGCCAAGTTGCCTCCGGATGGGAGAATTTCACATGAATTTGCTTTGGTGAGATGATTTTGTTTTCAAGTGTAGAGAAAGCATATATGGATGACTATTAACTAATTATTTTGCTTTCAGTGTTGTTCGGTACGTCTTACAGGTTTATTTGCTGGTTAATGGATCATTCAGTTACTCACGTAATTACTTGTAGGGACAGATTATTATCAGATACATAAAGTTAAAGACAGCTCTCTAAACATTGACTGAAGGTCACCAGTCTGAAAATTAAGCTGTTATGATGTACTTTCAGAGATTTCATTCAACGAGGGATTTATTGACAAGTCATATGGAGCAACAGCATATTTGCAGCTAATTCTGGAGTATCTTTGCCTCGGAGAAATCCTTACCTCTGGGGTGATTCCCTACTCGTGAGTCCCAATTGGTCACCCAGGCCAGGTGGCCCTTACCCTGCTGTCTTTCCCTTAAAGGGGCAATCAGAAGCCCATAACAGATGTGCTTAACTATTTTTGCACTGATTTGGTTTGCTGTTCAAATACAATATATACACTACAACATATTTGGGACACTGATTCCCATTTTAGATCCAAACTGATTGGGGGTCAAGTGAAGCAGGAGAGCTTCTAAGGGCTACACATCAATAGTTGTGGTCCACTGCCACAGTGAGCTCCTTCCAACCATGATAGTCATCGCCCCGCACCCTCTGGGCTTTTATTGCTGGGCTCAAAATTCATGGTATTTGTAGCTCCAGAAAACCAAAGCGTTGAATAAGCGACTAATTTCTAAAATGAGTCAATTTTTTTATTGCCATTGGTTGTGTTTTTAAATTAGAGAATCAAACTTTGAGACGTTGGCTGGAATTCTCCGGCCATTCACACCCTGCTTGCCGTTGCCAGAGAGATGGAGAACAGGGTGTTCAGCTAGGTCTCTGTTCACTGCAGCGGGACAGGAGAGCCCTGGCTGTGAGCGAGATTGGAGAATCCAGCCTGTAATCACCAACTGGGGGATGTGTGAGCATTTCACTGCATGATCAATAAACAGGCATGTTAATTAGAAACTAGAAGCAGGAGTAGGCCATTCAGCCCTTTGAGCCTGCTCTGCCATTCATTTTGATCATGGTGATCATCAAATTCAGTATCCTGATGCCGTGTTCCCAATATCTAATTCCTTCTTGAACTTGGCCTGAAGTTTGACTCGCTTCTATTGTGTAGAGAGTATTCCTGAAATCTGACAGTATCTCCATTTGAAGAGGGAAGAGCAGTCGACACCTCCAGGCAGTGAAACATTTCCCCAGCGCCCTTGGGGATGTATAGGCCACCTGGAAAATCTCAGTCGGCCTCCACAGTTGGCTGAATAAGCTTGTAATTAGTTCAGTTGGCCTTGCACAGCTGGCAGGCAGGTTACCCTGACTCCACTCCCATAATCCCACCTCTGAGGAAAGCCTAGGAGCAGAGTGCAGCATGGGAATTGACACACAGGCAGCTGGTGCAAATTGCCCACTGCTCCAATCTGTTCATGCCCCTGGTGGGGGCTAATAGTTCACCCTTTTACCTTTGACAGTCAACTCCAAAACCAAAACAAATTATTTATTAATTGTCTATTAATATTAATAAGTTGTTTACGTAGATTTTTAGCTGTCAGCTTTCCCACCACATTCCAGGATTGATTGCCGCCATCTTATACATAAATTGTTTAATTTAACAGTGGCACAGAGCAATGCTGCCTCTCAGTACCAGTGACCCGGGTTCAATTCCCAGCTCAGGTCATTGCCTTTGTGGAGTTTGCATATTCTCCCCATGTCTGCGTGGGTTTCCTCCAAGTGCTCCGGTTTCCTCCTATGGTACAAAAGACATGCTGGTTAGGTGCATTGGCCATGATAAATTCTCCCTCAGTGTACCCAAACAGGGAGTTTGGGGATTAGGGATTTTTGCAGTAATTTCATTGCAATGTAAATGTAAACCCACTTGCAATCCTAATAAATAAACTTAAAGCTTTAAAAATTTAAACCTTATCTCTGTTATAATGTAACCAATGGTAACATAATAAATACGAGGTAGATTTTGGTGGATCAAACCAGGGCAGGACTTACTCAGTTAATGGTAGGGTGTTGGGGAGAGTTACAGAACAAAGAGATCTAGGAGTACATGTTCATAGCTCCTTGAAAGTGGAATCACAACTGGACAAAGTGATGAAGAAGACATTCAGCATGCTTGGTTTCATTTGTCAGAACATTGAATACAGGACGTCTTGTTGAAGACATTGGTAAGGCCACACTTGGAATATTGTGTACAGTTCTAGTCACCCTATTATAGAAAGGATATTATTAAACTAGAAAGAGTGCAGAAAAGATTTACTGGGATGCTACCAGGACTTGATGGTTTGAGTTATAAGGAGAGGCTGAACAGACTGGGACTTCTTCCCTAGAGCGTAGAAGGCTTAGGGGTGATCTTATAGAGGTCTATAAAATAATGAGGGGCATAGATCAGCTAGATAGTCAGTATCTTTTCCCAAAATTGGGGAGACTAAAACTAGAGGGTATAGGTTTAAGGTGAGAGGGGAGAGATACAAAAGTGTCCAGATGGACAATTTTTTTCATATAGAGGGTGGTGAGTGTCTGGAACAAGCTGCCTGAGGTAGTAATAGAGGCAGGTACAATTTTGACTTTTAAGAAGTTTTTAGACAATTTGGGTAAAATGGGTATAGAGGTATATGGGCCAAACGCAGGCAATTGGGACTAGCTTAGTGGTTAAAAAAAAGGGGCAGCATGGACAAGTTGTGCTGAAGGGCCTCTTTCCATGCTATGTAAACCGCTATGACTCTATAACATGCTATAAGCTGACCTGGTAGACAATGTCACTCAGTTGTAAAATGATGTGGTGGTCCAGCTGATCCAGTATAAATAGAAAGCCGATGCGGATTGTGGTGGTGCAGTGAAGTTTCTTAATGAAACCTTTACTTGTGAAGTTAGTTTTTTAATTGCTTGCCAGTGGAGTATCCTGAGTGCCAGGTGAACAATCTTCTTTGGTCAACAAGTGAAGCTGAGATAAGAAACACTGAAAGTAACTGGTGAAGTTCACTATTTCACCAACTGTGGTTTGAAACCCCCGAAACCTTCATCTTTGTTCAGCAGGCTCCAGTTCTGGTGTAAATGCTGCAAAAGTAATTGATTCTGATTTTCAGCGATACCGCATTTATTGTCTGTTAGAGAGAAAGTATGAATGGTTTAACTTCTATCCAATTGCTAATGTGAGTTTAATTCTTCATGCACTCGTATCACTGCATGGAGCTGTAAACCCACATTGATTATTTAACTAATTATTAAGACAAGTTGTATTTTGGACTAAGACAGCACCCATTGCCAGTGGACCCTGGAGTTTGACCTTATTTATATCGGCAGGTATACTGCCAGGATTACAGTTGAATAAATATGGAAATGAGGCAGGTAAATAGCCATATATCTGAAATAAGGGGATTATTCTGGTAATATCTTATAACATCAAATTACACTGCCTCACAGTGGCAGGGACCTGGGTTCAGTTCTGGCTTGGGAAGACTGTGGAGTTTGCACATTCTCAACATTTCTGCGTGGGTTTCCTCCGGATGCTCTGGGTTAGGTGGATTGGCCATGGCAAATTGCCCCATTGTGTCGGTGGGGGAGGGGGGGGATAGCAGGGTAAATAATTGGGGTTACAGGGATAGGGCTTGGGTAGGATTGTTGTTAGTGCAGGCTCGATAGGCTGAATGGCCTCCTTCTGCATTGTAGGCATTTTATTTTACAGACGTATTCTGATTCAAGAAATGTGCTAGAATCAGGGGTTAGCTAGTTGGTTAAGATTTTTTTTTAGCTGCAAGTATTGGAACTGAACATTCTGTGCAGATTCCCGTTTATTATTATGAAGGTACTAATTTAACTTCAGCAGAGCGAGTGCTTACCTTTCTGAATATGACTGAATGTAATTGTTACCTGAAGCTACAACTGAAGACTTTGCACTACTTTAATCAGTCCATCACTGTAACCTTTATTCCATTGTCTCCTTCTCCCAAGTTAAATAATTTGTGGAATCGTGGAACTGTAGCACCATATTTCCCCTGCCCCACCCCACCAACTGAAGAGGCAGTAGATAGTGCCCCCAGCTGAAACCCAGTAGCCCGCAGTGATACTACACTAGAATTCCCCCTGGCATTCCCTGTTGATATCAGGGCACAAAGGGAACAACTGTCTAGACGCCCCACCCCCAGACCCACAGAGAGTAAACAAGTGATGTTGAAAATTGAGCTGTACATCTGCTTTGATCCAGGTCCCATCAGACTTCCAGACCCAAACTTTATGGGTGGGATTTTCCACCCTCGCTTGGGCGAGACTGGAAATTCCTGCCCAAGGTCAACAGAGATTCCCATTGTCAGACCCTCACCCGTGCTGATTCCGTGGCAGATGAGGTGGTAGAGTTCCGGCCTAGATGTCTGCTGGTTGGATTCTACCTTAGTCCTGATCAGAATTGAAGGGACCAGTGTATTTGAGTTTCCTTCTTTTAAGTAATTTTGATTTTGTCTTCCCCTGGAAGTACAATTGTAACCTTTTTAGTAATTTGAAAACTGTGATGCGTTTTATTTATTCCCCCGCCTTTTCGATTTGCAGAATGGAAACCCTCATAATCCATATTGCCAAGGAATTGACGGGGTAATGGAGGCTTACTATCGGAGCCTAAAGTCTGTGCAACTTTATGGACCGACCAACTTTGCTCCTGTAATTAATCATGTGGCAAGGTACTACTTTAACTGGAATGGACCATTCTCAACTTCTTTCATTGCTGAATTGCACAATGTTTTGTTCTCACTGTATTTAATTATAACTGATTACATTCTGCAACTGCACAATTTAAGGCCATTCAAGATGTGCTGTGTGTATTGTACATCTTTCCCCTCCTTTGTTATTTGTGGCACAAGCCAGATGGGAAAGGGGGGGGGAAGTGAATGGAAGAATCCAGTGGGGGCAATTTTTCCACATCACACACTGGGGTGGATCGCAGCAATCTGGGAAAGTAGCACGATGGGCCTAAAAGTTGGTTTGACACCCGACACCGAACGGTTAGCGATCCTCCCGTTTCCTCTCTGACGGTGTGAACCAGATTGCATTCAGAAAGGGCGCGAGGCCAATTGGCGTATTAAAAGTAGCATTTAAATATGCAAAGCCCATCTTTATTTATACCTTGCCCCCTTGCCCCTTGCATCTTAAACCTGTGCCCCTGAGTAATTCACTCTTCTACCCTGCGACTATCCACTTTCCATCCCCCTCATAATCTTGTAGACTCCTATCTAGGTGAAATACATGCCCAAGCTGAAATAAAGACCAGTCTGTGAATCAAGCTCCATCGTTCCAGTGAGAACAATTCAAGTTCCTCCAACGTATCCCCACAGCTAATATCCTCTCTACCAGGCAGCATCCTGGTAAATCTTTTCTGTACTCTCTCCAGCCTGGGGCCCCTGGCTCTGCCCAAAGTGCCAATGCCCAGGGAGCACCTTGGCACTGTCCACTAAGGTTAGGACAGTGCCAAGGGGGTGGGGCATAATAGGCTGGGGTCTGACACAGGCAGGGCCTCTGGGAGGTGGTTGGTGGGAGTGGAGGATCCCACTGCCACTCTGCAATTGGGCTGGGTGACAGAGGGAGGGAGGCCAGTAATCAGGGCTGGCCATCGGTGGGGGGGGGGGGGCGGGGGGCGGGGGGGTCAGCTGCTGAGGGGGTCAGTTTGCAAGGTGGGGGGTGGAAACATGGAAGTGGGCTGGGGAAGAGGGTATTTGAGTCTGGCCTGGACATGTTCAGGGGGGGCCAGCAATTGAGCCATAGCGGGGTCGGTGGGCCAGCAATACAGGGATTGCGGGGCTGGCCAACAATCAGGAGCCTGGCAATGCGGGCTATTGCACATACTGCCGATCTCAGCACTATGCTGCTCCAGTGGGAACAGGGTGACTCACACTGAGGCACTCTACAGTGCACAATGTGGGAGATACATTTTGAAACACCAGCTGAAGAAAACGGCGGGATCTACACCAATTTTTGTGCAAATTCAACAGTAGAATATTTTGGGAGAATTGCCCCCCCACTGATTTTGTTTTTAGCATAAATGTACAAATGTGTTTTTATGCCATTTTTCAGCCAATTTAAATGGGCTAAAACATCCATTAAAACAGTAAGCAGTTTCTAGGCTTCAGTGTCTTTTCAATTTCCAACATGTTCTTCTCGTCCTTTTTTTTACAGGTATGCTGCCTCAGTAAAAGATGGTTCACAATATTTTGTCCTTCTTATTCTAACTGATGGAGTCATCTCAGATATGGCACAAACAAAAGAATCCATTGTCAATGTAAGTTTCTGGTGCTTGACAAATATTTGTTAATTATTATCAATTTCTATGTGTGAAATTGCTAAATGTAGAAGGATAAGGGCAAAGAGCCTGACTCAATAGGGCAGTATCATAGGAGGGGTACAGTTGGTGGTGTGGTTGGCTGATTCAGAATTTGGTTCCCATTAATGATCTGGAAACACGAGTTAAAATCCTCCACCTGCAAAATCAATGTGAATAATTGGAATTAAAACGAGGCTAAGTAGTAACGGTGACCGTGAAATTACCAGGTTGTTGTAAAAACCCATCTGGTTCACCCATGCCCTTCAGGGAAGAATATTTGACATCTTACCTGCTAAGTGACTCAGGGCTGTTGGTAATGTGATTGACTTTTAACTGTCCTCTGAAATGGCTCAGCAAGCCACTCAGTTATATTCATGAAGATGACTCTCCATCACCTATCCAAAGAAAGTTAGGGTAGAGCAGTCAGTAGATCTTTATCATAGGAACAATTTTATTTTTAATTCAAAAATATTCCCTTAAGTACAGCAGGTGCATGGCATTTACCAAAGATACCTGAGGAATTGTGTGTTTGACTACAGTTTTAAAATTGAGAATTTTTTTTATCAGATTTTAAATTGTTAATCTATTCAGGAGTTAATTTGTCCTTGTTTCCGGGCTTAACTAATTGTGTCCCTCTGTGGATCCTCCATATGCAGCAAAAGGAAATTTGCCATAACAATTTCTTGGTAATTTGGCTTTGAGACTCTTAAGCATGATCATGTGAGCTTGCATTGTGAATCTGCACGTATCATGCCTGGTTTTAAAATTTGAGTGGTGACATGATCCAAGTTTTTAAAATTTAGGAGGAAGACTTTCAAGCTGATGCCTAATCAACACTGAATATACAACTATATTATTCACCTTGTTGCTGTAGGTTGTCTCAGAACACCAGGTTAAAGTCCAACAGGTTAATTTGGTACCACAAGCTTTCGGAGCACCGCTCACCTGATGAAGGAACGGCGCTCCGAAAGCTCGTGCTATCAAATATCTTGCTCTGTAACGTGATAAAGTTCCCAGTCATATTGCACAACCTTTCAGGAAAGCTCTTGTATGCACTTCTGTAATACTTAAAGATAAATGGCTCCCAATTAACTGTGAAAACACTGTGGCTTGGATTTTGGGATCACCTGCATAATGACAGCACTTGTCAATGACCACTAAGGAAGTCACCCACAGAGACCTAGTGAACCCTCTGGGCAACTTTCACTTTTCCAATGTGAATTTGTGAATCTGTCGTGAAGGCAAGGAAATTTCCAGGCATTTAGCAATGGTGATGTCATCAAGCAGGGTAAAGCAGCTAATCACATTGAATCATTCTCACAGACAGCAAACCAGGAAATAAGTAAAGTGAAGTGAACTGCTTATCTTTTACTTCTAATAAATTTTGTAAGGTTTTAAATAAGTGGTTGGGCTATGATGAGGGAGGGGCGGGGCAGGTGATTTTGGTGGTGGCATCACTCTGAAGGTGGCAGAAGTGGTCGAGGATCACCCTTTGAATGGGGAGGCTGTTGGAATGGCAAGTGAGGATAATGGGAACCCTTTTTCAGTTCTGGGAGGGTAACTCATACATGAGGGTTTCCATAGCAACATCTTTTATTTGGACAAATTGAGACAAGTTTAAGGTGGAAGTGTTCAATAAGAGACAAAGCTTAGCCAAAGGGTGGTGGTGAACGGGAAATATTCAGACCCCCATTCAAGGAGAAAGCGGAGACCCCTCAGGCCATCATGGTGGATGGTAGAGGTAGAGAGAGATTGAACGTCTGTAGTGAAGAGGAGGCAGTTAGCGTCGGGAAACTAGAGACTCAAGCAGTCATCTGGTAGTACAAAACTTGAGTATTGCTGAAAAAAGACATGCTGCCAAAGCTTTTTGTCTTGCACACATCAGGAAGATCACAAGGATACCAATGTTGGAGAAATAACTTTATACTGCATGAGAAGGGATTGCTGATGGGTTAACAAGTCGACTTTGGTGGAGGCATTGCCATGGAGATTCCACAAGGTGATGATGGCTGACAGTTAAGTGCCAAGCACTGGTTGAAATTTAAATGAGGCAGCTTGACCCTGATTGGTCAGGCATTATCCTGTGGAATGAAGCAATGGCTATCATTTATTTTGTTTAGCTGAAGCAGATGCAATGTGTGTATCTGTTCTTTCTCATCTGTAAAGAACAGGGCCTGTTTATTAATATACATAGCTTCCAGTATGTGCAAATACACTGAACTGTGAGTCCGACTGACAATTTGTTGTTAGTGTTATTTTTAGCACAGTAATAATTATTGTGCAAATGTTGTCCAATCACAGAACCACATCTAATGTTGTGTTTTGTGTTTTGCAAGCATGGGCTGGTTGAGTATGGCCTGTACTTTGCCCTTTGCGAACAGTGGCTGGGACATGATGTTTGATGCAATCCACCAGTCTTTGGGACGTACGACCTACATAACCAGTATTAGGGGCTGTTACGATGGTTTTCTTGTTGTATTTAAAACTATCCTTTCCCTCGCATAGCCAGACAAAGTAATAGAGTGTTTCAAGATGAATTTCACTATAGCTATAGGACTGTCAAAAATTTAGAAATACACAGGCAATTGAAGTCTCAACTTCAATTACAATTAATTAGCATATACCAATAGACATATAGGAAAGGTCATGACTGCTCTATTTCAAAGGTGGATTGGACTTAATCTATGACCAGTTCTGCACCCCACCCCCACCAGCCTTCCCATTCAAAGGATGATCCTCTGCTTTTGCTGCCACCTTCAGAGTGAAGTCACCACCAGAATCATCTTCCAAATCCCTCCCTCACCTTAGCCCAACCTTTTATTTCAAACCTTACAAAATTTACTCGGAGTTATCTGTACCCCATCCTAGTTAAGGTTATAATTAAAACTTGTGCGTGTTATATCATCAAAAAATGATAGCTGTATCTCTGACCAATGGTACCTCAACATCCCTTTCCATTGTTCCTTGTCCTAATGGATAAACATGAACTGCAGCTGCACATCATTCAGTTAGATGGTCCTTGACTTTTATTTGGGCTTACTTTAATCAAACCTGTCATTTGCACCTAGCTTTCCCTGTGTGACTGAGGTTCCGCTTGCAGCCAATGTGATTTTTAAACTTGGGGGATTATTAACCCTTTCACCTAGCAGCACACTGACACTGAAATTCATAGACCAGATTTCTTATTTGTGAGTGATAGGCAGAGTGTCTTTTTGGCTTGACAACAGCGTACCGTTACTGGTGAATATCACTCATATTGCACTCATATAGTAGCAACATGGAACAGCTAACTTCACCTGTTAGTCAAATTTTAAGAAACCTTATCCTTCCAGGGTAATCTGAGGGTAATTCCAGGCCGAATGTGACAGCTATAGGCTCATTTATGAGTCTGTGCGACTTGCAAGCTGAATTGATCCAATGAGGATAGCCATTGTATCGTAGGATATCTATGATATTCCCTATTTCAGCATCAAGCTTGGCATTGGAGCAAATGGCTCGACTCGATCTAAAAATCCCACCATGTATACTGACCAATTATGCAGGGTTGGAGGCAGATTATGGTAGAAACACCCCTAGCAGAATTCTCAACTACCATGTTAAAGAAAGGAAGTTCACTTGATGGCTCTGTGTCAAAGGTGAATTTGATTTCATCTATGACCAGTTTTGCACAGCATGAATTGGCCAAATGGTTGGATGAAATGTTACAACCAGTTTTAAGCAGGTGTTCTAGATAGACAGTGAAGAATTCCTTCGCATTTTGCAAAGACCATACAGAACTTGCATATTGATAGCAATACTGTGTCCATGTGCTCATTTGACATTGCTCGCCTATTCAGCAGCGTTCCACTTCCATTTGTGCTGCCACACTATATTATTGGCAATCTACACCTGACACCATTGCATGTATCTGTATTGTGATGAAGATCGTGCATTGATATGTGTATATATATATTATCTTTTGTGTTTAAGGGGAATGTTTAAAAATTCAGCTTTATTCTACAGGCAGTCAATATGTCTGGAAGGAACACGACTCAAATGTTGGGAGAGCAGAATAATTATTCATTTTAGCTTTGCAGTGATAATGTTGAGTAGCATTAATGGACTTTTGTTTGCTTAAGTTCTTCTGGGATTTCTGATTAGAGTGATTGACAGGGTCATGTGATGATGTGCTTTATGGACAGCCCTTGGTGTGTAGCAGAGAGGAAAGCAGCTTTTGCAGAATGTAGTTAGTTGCAGCTAAAGCCTGCTTGAAATGAGGAAGGATTTTGCAGGTTTCTGGAATTCCATCTCTCTGAAAGCTTCAAGATTGTTGATAAGTGGTAAAATAAGTATGCCTGGATTTGCTAACTGTATGTACTTAAAAGTGGATTTTATTTATGTATGAATGGAGCTTATTTGGAACTGGAACAGTCATAAGCTAGAAAGTAAAGCTGCCTTCTTTCATTTCTAAATATTGTTAAACTGTTAATGGTTAAGCTGCTTCATTTGTTAGAGTTATATTTAAACTTATTAAATACAATTTGTTTCACTATAGAAAATCTCCATTTTGTCAGTGGAATCATTCCTGGAAGGAAATATCCTTTCCTCACATTTTTGCCAAAAGTAGAAAAATTGTTGGAGTTGTGTCTGGCTTCATAACATACCTTGGGATTCTGGTCCATGACCCCAACAGTGAGCATGTGAACTGCAAGCCTACCTTTATTAGTGCTCACATTATGATTCTTATAGTTTCACACGATATAAGATTAGTCCTATCGGTGACCTCGTAAATAGGGCCCAAACCATTTGTTCACTAGGCAAGCTTGACGCTAAAGTAGAACACGTCAAAGACATCCTGCGAGATATTAACTACCTTGATCAGATTATCATGCTCTGTATCTCATGCAGACACATGAACAGGCCTAAGGCCATCACTTTCAGCCCTGAAAAGTACTGAGTGTATTTCCGGGAAGGAGAAGGTATCTCAAAATTCTGAGCAGCAGGTGAAGCTAACTGTTTTATGCTGATACCACGCAGGAGCAACACAAATGATATTCATCACAACAAGATGCTGCCGTTAAGCCCAAAAAGATGTTCTGCCTGTCACACAAATGAACAATATGGCTCTCAGTGCTAGTGTGATGTTAGGTATTATGCTGTTTGTCCCAAAAACTGATGGATCATATCCCTTCCATTGTTCATAACACACAAAGTATCAACCTGTGCTTACAGACACAGTGTACTGCACAAACTCCATAATTCCACAGCTAATCCTCAGTGTGCTAAAAGTTAAACTGACTACCAGTTTAACATTTTCAGTCAAGCTCAGTGTGGGGCATGTGTGTATATTGGAAGCCACATATATTAATACATAACACACTGTTCTTTGCTGACAGAAAGAACAGGTACACACATTGCACCTGTTTCAGCTAAATAAAATAAGATAGCCATTTTCTGGTTAATGCCATAGGGAAATATCTTGACCTGCCTGGTTTAAATTTCAAACAATGTTTGGCACTTAACTGTCAGTCACCATCAACCGGTCAAGGCTTCTACCAGGGACTGCAACCGTTAATTGCATCCTGTTGTGCTACACTATAAAATCAGTATTCTTGCAATTGTCCTGATGAATGCAAGATGTAAAGTTTTGACTAAATGTATTTTTTCAGTAAAAAAACCCCTGGAAATTGTAGAAATGACCTTGGGCATCAGGACAGTCACGGTTGCAGGTGGGAAAAGACAAGACATAAGGGGAAACTAGAGTCAAAATAGGATGAAATAAGTCCAGTGGGGCAGAAATAAGTTGCAGATGATGGAACGAGCAGGACAAATGTGTTTGTGGATTTTGGGAAAGAGGTAGAAGCGGGGAACATGAGATCATAGCGCCAGAGTGTTTTGAGGTGTGAAATACCTTGCCCTTGTCAATTGATTTGTATTTTACTTCTCTGAATTTAGAGCAAAGTATCTATTTACTGCATCACAATACTGCTGATCTCGGTGATTGCAAGTCGGTTTTGAAGCCTGGAAGGTTTAGCACTGAATAGTGCTTGGCAGCCTTGACATTTGCTTGATGTGTTTTTTTTCTAGTTGCTTTGCTGCGGGTATCTGCCAATTCCAGATCATTTCCTAATACTAGCAGATGTTGTGTGCTTTTGGCAAGACAGGGAAACTTAAATAATTCATGAAACTGGCTTTATGGTTTCAATGCTACTCTCAGTGGTGTTAAACTCAAATTCTTTCTGAGGTCAGAAATCTCTCTTTACAGCATTATTTTTCAGCATTTTGCATGTTACGTGACATTTTCTTCATAACTAAGGGCAATGCGGTATTTAATTTATAGCCATTAATAGTGGCTTTGAATATAATTGCAACTGGGATACTGGGTAGCACGGTGGACTAGACACTATCCTGTCACTGCTTATTCAGTGGGAGTGATTTTAACTTGTTGAGCAGGTATTAACCGGGCAATAAAGGCCTTAAAACGAGATTAGTGGTCTCCGTGCTTTGTTAGCACTGACATTGTGGCTGCACCATTTTGATGGGGGCCTACTGCTGGGTGTCTGATCTGCCTGTTTCAATTTTTTTGACTCCTTTCTCGCCAGAGTATTTCTTCCTCAGATTTTCACTCAGTTCCAACCCACGATAAATGCCGAATTAGACTCCGGAGGCTTCCAGAGGACAAAGCACATGTTTGTTTTCCGTAGCTTGTTTTTCCCGGAGCACGTGATTGATGTGAAGTCAGAAGCTGCGGTTTGAGGGAACCGGCACCAAGCCCAGCTGATCATACACTCTTAACACTCTGCCATGGACATTTTGGGACAATTTACATCTCAGTACTGAGCCTATCTTGTGCGCCCATTAAGCCCTGGAGTGACACTTGAACCCATCGTGGCGTAAATGTTCCTGTCTGCAGTCAGCAGTCCAGGAGTAAGATTTGAACCAAGAACATTTCGATTCAGAGTTGGCTCTACCAACTGAGCTGTTCAGGATTTCCTTCCCTAAAGGATATTGGTGAATCAGATGGGTTTTTTCCGACAACGGTTTCATGGTCATCAGTAGATTCTTAATCCCAGATATTTTTAAATGAATTCAGATTCGATCATCTGCCGTGGCAGGATTCGAACCCAAGTCCCCAGAACATTAGCTGTGTTCCTGGATTAATTGTCTAATGATAATACCACTGGGCCATCGCCTCCTATGCGAAGTTATTTGTGTGTGGAGTCCGGAGGAACTGAAGGACACGCTCTAAATGTGATGCAAGTGCAAGTTTTTAAAAATCTGCGCGATTGCGGAGCAGTTGCTTTTGGAAATCAACAAGTTTAAAGTTTTAATTTGTTTAATTTTCAAATTTCAGCCATTGTGTCACGATTACTGGCTCTAGTGGTTAGGTGCCAAAATATCCAAATTGTTCCCAGAGAGCCCACTTGATGGTTGTGAGAAATGGACAAAATGTTCCCCTGTTGCATTGGAGGGCTCTTGCTAGTGTGAGACTTGGGCATGTTTGTTGATGCAGAACATAGAGTATAGGCATGTTTAATATACCTCTGACTCTACTACACCTGACCTAGAGATGCTACATGCTGATACGAAGTTCCTGAAATAGGAAGAGCTCCTTTTCCCAGCAAAACCTTATTCACAGACAGATAAGTACACAAGGAACAATTGCAGTTATCCTTACAGTATCATTTAAACATGGCCACTGTTTTAAATTCTTTTGGCCAATCGCATTGTAAAATTAGAAGTTTACAAGAATTAAAAATAAATCTGAAAGTACAGTATGAAATGCAAACACTTATATTTACTTGTTTTCAGTTGCCGCCTTAGTGCTCATTTTCATGGAAACAGGTTTTTGGTTTCACGTTCAATTGTCACGCGTGCTGGATCAGCTGTTAATATTAAACCTGGAATTCTAGGAGCAGCCAGCTCAGAGAATGGGGACATCCCAGGAAAGTGTCCCTGGTCCCAGTGGACATTTTGAGATTGATGTCCCCATCAGTGTCAAGCAACTGAGGCGCGCGCCCATCCCCACACTGAGTGGGAGAACATGAGGCCCCTCGCACTGGCCTGGTCTTCTGGTCAATGGAGTTTTAAGTAGCCCGCTGTGACAGGACCATGAAACTCCGCCCAATGCTTCACACCAATCTGCAGCCCTCAGCCCACCTCCACTGACCTCTGACCTTGGACCCTTGGTGACTCTGGAACTTTTGTGGGTTCTGGTGATGCTGCTGGGGCAATGCAGAGCTGCAAGCCTCGGATTGGCTGGTAGCTCTTGGGTGGCGGTGGGAGAGTGGGGTGGGATTTCTATGCCCTAATGGACACTTAATTTCGGTGAACCTTCACCAACGGACGTCAAACGGGGCACCCACCGGTTCGCCCGCTGGTGGGTGAGCCTCTCACCGTCGTCATAAAATTCTGCCCATCTTTTCTGCACCTGAATGCAGGACAGCTGGAGGATTCTATCGAAATTTAAACAAGCTCACATGTTAAATTGGTTGCTTTTCCAGTGGCAAGTTAAGTGCCCTGAAACTGCACTGTTTTATTCAGAAACAGCTGGTAATTATGTCATATCTCCAACTTTGAAAATAGAAGGTGCTTTCTGTCAGCGCTGGAATGGTTACTTCAATCAGTTGGTAAAATCACAGTGATCTCTAATTATATCGTTTAAATATCACTGAGGCTTCTTGAAAAGTTATACCGGAAAATACTGAAAGTTGGGCCAATGAAGGAGCTAGAGTAGTTAGAAAAGTATGCTCGAACACCTGATTGTCATGTTAATTGAAAAACCTATTAAAATCATGACAGACAAGAGTCACCTGTTGTAACGTGCATGTGGGGCATAAGGAAACACCGAATATTGATAGGAAAATCACAGGTGTTCATGTTAATTCAGCTTTAATCATCTATAGATTGTTGTTACGTTGCATTTTCTCTATACATTTGTTTTTGATGTTCAAGGCTTTTATTAGTGTGTGTGAAGATTTTCTTTACAAGACTTTGTGTTAAAAGTTGAAGTTTATTTATTAGTCACAAGTAAGGCTTACATTAACGCTGCAGTGAAGTTACTGTGAAATTTCCCTAGTCGCCACAGTCCACTGCGTGTTCGGGTCAGTGCATCTAATCAGCATGTCTCCCAGACTGTGGGGGGAAACCGGAGCAACCGGAGAAAACCCACGCAGACATGGGGAAAATGTGTAAACTCCACACAGCCAGTGACCCAAGCCAGGGAATTGAACCTGGCCCCCTGACGCTGTGAAGCAGCAGTTCCATCCACTGTGCCACCACGCTGCGTTTGTGCATTCTGTTATAATTAAAGTTCAACAAAGTGCATTTTTTTTGTGAATTTGGCTGTCCTGTTAAGTGTAGAAAAGATGTTTCCATGTGAGCTGTACAGTGGTGTCTCTCAGTGAGGTTAGGTTACCCAGGGCAGCAGAGACATTATCGCTGGCCGTGTCATTCTCCCTGGACTATTACTTAAACATCCTGATACTCTTTATTCCTTCACTAAGCTATTTTTACAATGCGTTTGATAGAATGTAGGCATCATGGGGCTAGGCCAACATTTATTGCCCATCCCTAATTGTCCTTGTGAAGGTGGTGGTGAACCACCTTCTTGAACCCACTGTAGTCCATGTGGTGTATACACAGTGCTGGTATGAAGTGGACCAGTTGGGCTGCTTTGCCTTGGATTGTGTTGAGCTTCTTGAGTGTTCTTGGAGCTGCACTCATCCAGGCAAGTGGAGAACATTCCAGCACACTTCTGATTTATGCCCTGTATATGGTGGACAGGCTTTAGGGAGTCAGAAGTGAGTCACACACCACAGAATTCCCAATCATTACACACTCTTGTAGCCATGGCATTTATATAGCTGGTCCAGTTCAGGATGTTGATAGGAGGGGATTCAGTGATGGTAATGCCATTGAATGTGAAGGGGAGATGGTTGGATTCCCTCTTAATGGAGATGGTCATTACTAGTAGTTTAGAGGCACGAATGTAATTTGCCACTTACCAGCTCAAGTCTGAATTTTGCCCTGGTCTTACTGCATAGGGACAGAGACTGCTTCAGTTTGAGCAGTTGCAAATGATGTTGAATATTGTGCAATCAGCAGCAAATATTCCCACTTCAGATCTTTTGATGGATGGAAGGTCATTGATGAAGCATTGGAAGATGACTGGGTCTAAGACACTGCCCTGGTGAGAGCCTGTAGTGATGTTCTGGGACTGAGATGACTGACTTCCAACAACTTCAACTATGTTCTATTATGCTCAGTATGACTCCACTCAGTGGAGATTTTTCTCCCTGACCCCCCTTGATTCCACTTTTGCTGGGGCTCGTTGATGCCACACTTGGCCAATATCGAGGCAGTAACTCCTCTTCAGGTCTGGAGTTCAGCTCTTTTGTCCGTGTTTGAACCAAGGCTGGAAAAAAAGATGCAAATAGCGACACAGGCCCAAAATCCCACAGGTGGAGGAAACGAGATTCTCATCGGCAAGGTCTCATTTCCCAATTTTCCACCCCCCCCACTTCTCTCATGGGTGATATAACAAGTTTCCTGCCCAGAAAGGGTGGGGGCTTCATTTCAATATATTTTAATAAAATTCAATGTCATTAAAGAGCTTCTCAGGCGAAGTTTATAACAGTTACATAAAAATGGGAATCAGATGAGGGTAAACCACCAGGGGCATCAAGGCAGGTATGGCCCTAGTGGGGAGAGGTTGGCACAGTTTTGCACTGCCCCTGGCCCAGGTTGGTATTGTCAGGGGTGAGCTCACCAGGAGCCCCCTGGGGAAGTTGCGGGGGGGCGGGGGGGTCCCTTTTTATGCATTGAGGGAGGACTGATGCCTGTAAGGGGGAAAAGGTGCCCCTGGTACTTGTGTGGTGGTGGTTGGCAGGGGAAGAATGCCCGCAATATTTCCGTGGTTGGGGTTGAAAGAGGACTCACCCCAATGCTTGTGGGGGCTCCTCCTTGTCCATAGTGGTTGGTGAGGGGGTAGTCAGAGTGATACACAAACCACTGGGTGGCACAGTGGTTAGCACTGCTGCCTTACAGCACCAGCGACTCAGGTTTGATTCCCTGTTTGGGTAATTGTCTGTATGGAGTTTGCACGTTCTCCCCGTGTCTGTGTAGTTATCCTCCGGGTGCTCCGGTTTCCTCCCACTATACGGATATAAACTGTACACCCCCAGGTTTCTTTGTGCACTAAGTGCCAGAAAATCTGGTGTGGAAACTTGGCTGTGTTTCTGTAGGGATCACCCAGTTTTCAGTCTGAACCAGACACTCTGACAAATTGACGGTAAAATTCCACCCGATATATTGTTTTGTGTAATAATTTGCAACAGGGTTGCACTGATCAGTCTACACTGTTCATTTTGATGAAAGGTTCATATCACCAGTCAATCTTTTCTCTTTACAGAGGGGATTTCTTGCACATCAGGTTTTGTTTGAGTTTTTCAGCAGTTGGATGGCTTTTTTTGTTATTTGATGTTTGAGTTGATCTTGGTGTTGAGGTGCATTTTGTGTCTTTTTGAACACAGATGTTTAGCCATTTCAACTAATTTAAAGGTGCTGGTTGTATATATTTTCTTTTAAAAAGCATGTATAGCACTTTAGAGCAAACACATGAAGTACTCACACGGGAACTAGAAAATACATTACAATCGCTGGAGAAAGCAAAGAGCACTTTACTATGCACCTTATCCACACAAGAACTGATTGATCTGGGAGTGCATGCTTCAGACTTCAGGCACTCGATTTCCGAGTCTCAAAATTGACGTTTCGAAATTGTTCAAAATTCTTAAATCTGTCAAAATAAAGAGACATCACTTGAATTGACACCTACAAATACTTTAGCCTCAAAAGTATGTCAAAGCCATCAAGCACACATTTCACAAAACAGTTGAATATGAAGAGTCAGCACTTAGAAATCACCAACTGGTTTCTTAAGTTCCACCTCTGTGTCTGGCATTGGCCATTTACACTGGCCCGGGAAAGGGAATGGGCAGTGAACCCAGCACATTCCTATTTAGAAGCTGATGGTATCATGTGAGCAGTGCACATTTTAGAACTTAAGGAATTTTTGTGGAGTCGGCCATGATATGCAAGCGCTCTTAATTCAGGCCTGTAGAGTGGAGGTACAAACTACGAATTAGAGGCAGGAAGACTATAAAAGGTGATTAAAAATGGTATTGCATTCTTTATAGTTCATCATGAAATGCCACAGCCAGGGTGTTATCTATATTCAATGAGGTGAAAGATAACAGTGTTGTGATTGGAAAATGTAATTGCCAAAGTGGTTGTCAGGCTGTTACTTCTGGTAACTGGCAAGCTATAGAGTGAAATACTGACACTGTAAATGTGAAACAGCCTTCAGATGTATTGGTATATGTGTTCACTGGATAAAGTGCTCTAGTGCATTGTGCAAACTTGAAAGCCTGTTCCAGTGTGAGATCAATAGCTAATTGTTTAAACTTTTCTCATTCTTTTTGTTTATTCAGTGCAGTTTAGGTTAGCCATCGGCTTGACTGTTTGTAAGCTTTGACAGTTTCCTTCCAAAGCACTAATGGGCCTGAATCTGTACATTTAACTGTCCTGGGGTATGTGGGTTTGATGGCTTTGACAGATGTATGGGACTCTACAGAGGCAAGTGTTTTTTCACAAATGTATAGTCAAATTGTTTTTGTTTATTTGGCAGATTTATGAGCTTTTCAATGATTTCCAAATGTCCTGGAATTTAGAATAATAAAAGGTGATATTGTTGAATTATATATAAATCTTTAGGGGAGTGACAGGGTAAATGCTGCGAGCATATTTTCCCTCATTGGAGAGTGTAGAGCCAGGAGTCACTGTCTTAGACTGAATGCAGTAAGAAGTCTCACAACACCAGGTTAAAGTCCAACCAATTTATTGATTGGACTTTAACCAAGTCCAAATTAGTTGGACTTTAACCTGGTGTTGTGAGACTTCCTACTGTGTTTACCCCAGTCCAACACCGGCATCTCCACATCATGAATAGAGTGAATGGCCAGCCATTTAGGATTGAGATGAGGAGAAATCTCTTTGGATCTTTTTAATTCTCTTTGGAATGCTAAGGGATATGAAAATAATGAAAGAAGCCGTAGTGAGGTGAAAAGTCAGTCGTGATTGTCTTAAAATAAGGAACAGTTTTCAAGGTCATGTTTCAGTTCCTATTTCTTATGATCTTCTCATACATTCAGAAATTATGGCCAGAATTGTACTGTCGCATCCGCCATGGGAATCAGAGCGGTGGACCTCGGGCAGGATTATATGGTTTTGGGATGAGCAAGGCTGGAAAATCCTGCCCTATGTCTACATACATGTTTATTTTAAAAAAGGTTTTGTGTTGAGGAATTGAAATCACTCAATGGCCCAGAGAATCTGGCCATTCATACCAGCAGGATTCTCTGGCCTTGCTGCAGCGAGCGGAGATTTGGCTGAGTGCCAAATTCCTTGCCCTGCAGCGACGAAGCGTGAACGGCCGAAAAACTCCAGCCAATGTATTGTAAGGACGGTATTTAGAAATTGCAATATTTGGTTGAACATCTGTTGTGAACCACCTGCGGATTCTATTTATGTTAAAGATACTTTATTAAAGGCGAGCAGGAGTTATTGCCTAATTTCTAGCTTAAACATATTCAAAACGTCTTCCATCATATTTAAAGTTTTGTACGTTCAGAATATATCTATATTTTATATAACTCGCCCTTGGTTGTAATTGATTGTCCTTTCCTCACTCTTTAAAGGCGGCTTGTCTTCCAATGTCGATAATCATTGTTGGGGTTGGACCTGCAGAATTTGACGGTAAGGAACAGAAATGACTGTACAGAGTATTATCTAATAAAATATTCTAACTGGTTCCATTTATCTATAGAAGTACTGCCCCGAATGCATGACCCTGTACTTTTTAATAGAAATGTTTGGGAAGCTGCTCCTTCAGTGAAGCTATTTGGAAATGTATTGCTTCTTGTTAGAAGCTTCAGGGGATTATCACATCCCAACTAACCTTTAGACTGCGTAATGTATCAGCGTTTGATGATCGTGCAAAGATGATTTGACAGCTTGTGGACAGACAAGGTAGAACAGGAGAAATGGCTGCTCAGACAACTTCCTTTCTTAAAACGAATATCAAATACACCGAGGGCTCGACAACTACAATTTTCGGTATTGTAGGAATTCATTCAGTGATGAGCTGCTTAATCCCAAATGGTCAGTCCTGTATGTACATGTTGGTTATGGTTACTTGTCCATATTTTTCTACTAGCAAGACTTCCTATTGCAAGTTTAAAGCATTGTTACTGCTGCTGCCCCACAGCTCCAGGGACCCATGTTCAATTCTGACTTTTGGTGACAGTGTGGAGTTCGCACATTCTCCCTGTGTCAGCGTGGGTTTCCTCTGGGTGCTCAGGTTTCCTCCCATAGTGCAAAGATGTTCAGGTTAGGTAGATTGACCATGCTAAATTGTCCCTTAGGACAGAATTTTTCCTGTCCTGCCTGCCAGGGGAATCAGGGAGGGCAGGACAGAAAATTCGGCGGACCACAAAGATTTGTCAACCTCAGGCAGAAATTTCTGGTCTTGCAGCTGGGAAATCCCGTTCTTAGTGTTCAAAGGTGTGTAGGATAGATGGATTAGTCATTGTGAATGAGGGGTTACAGGGAGAGGGCGGAGGAGTGGGGCTGAGTAAGATGCTCTTTCGGAGAGTTGGTGCAGACTCGATGGGCTGAATGGCCTCCTTCTGTGCTGTAGGGATATTATGTTCTGTGGTTCATTTTAATAATTCCCATATCTGCAGTATTTTGCTTTAATTTTTTAAAAAATTAATATAGATAGGCATCAATTTACATTCTTCATATCACTATCATGGTAATAAAATTTAAGAAAGACGTGCTTCTGAAATGACAGGCCAAATCTTAAGCACTTAAAAATGTTTTGGGCATTGTGACCTCAGATCCAGGTCTCTCTTCAGGTTTAACAATGCAGTGCACAGACTTGGGGGATTTTCCAACAGGTCATGTATGTGTTCACCATCCAGTAAAAGACAATGGGTGGGATAGGGTGGCAGGTGGGTCCAAGGAGTGTCTGGTTGGCAGTCCCATCAGGAGCAGTGGGCACCTCTGAAGGAGTGGAGATAATCGGGAGAGCTTCAAAAAGGAGGCTATCATATAAGTCTCAAAATTTTGTTTCTAAAATCAAAGACCGAACTGTGAGGGGCCTTAGAATGGAGGGGAAAGCCCACCACAAAAATGCTTGGGCTGTGATTCCCCTGCTTTGAGCATTCTGGAGTCTTGATAATGCCATTTGAATCAGCCTTCAATGGACTTCCGGCTTCCCGGTGAGAAGCCTTCTCAGAATCATTTTCAGGCTTTTGACATAGCAGGCACCCATGTGATGCCAGGAAATTTCCAGCACCATTACAAAATGGCCCTAAGATGGAGACCTTAATGAGGCCAACCCAAGCTTCATGGAGTAGGTTTCCAGCTCCAGTGGCAGTACATCCCCGGGAATCCTGTCTGGAAGTGGGGCCAGGTCAATGTGGCTGAACATGGGAAGGGAAAATTGGTGGCTTCTGATTGGCACTGAGGGCTCTGAAAGGAGGCACTGCAGCATCCAACTGCTGCCTCTGCCTCTTCCACCCCCCACCTCCACCCCCGGTTTGCAGCCCAGATTCTGTGTCTTCTGTTTTGGTAGTGTTGGAATCATAGACTAACATCCACCAACATTTACCGTCATGGTTAACGATGTGATAATCACCAAATAATCTGCTTTGGTAATGCTGATTGAGGAACAGATGTTGGCCAAGACTATGAGGATAACTCCCCTGCGCTTTTTCGAATAGTGCCATGAGGTTCTTATATCCACAGGAACAGGCAAGTGGGACGTCAGGGTCAACCCTCTCCTGCCACCTACTAAATATGAATGGTGGTGGGGTGAGGCCTATTTGTGGAAATTGCTTGCCCACTTAGGAGCCTTGATTCAGCCTTGAATGGATGGTCCACTCGACTCCTTGTAAAATCGTGGTGTTGGCGTGGGATGGCGGACCAAAAGTGGGCATGCCACTTGCTGATGGCACAGTTTCACATTTTATGGCTCTATCCGCTTATAAAATTTAGAACAAAGAAAAGTACAGCACAGGAACAGGCCCTTCAGTCCTCAAAGCCTGCACCAATCACAATGCCTGCCTAATCTAAAACCGTATGCACTTACGGAGTTCGTATCCTTCTATTCCCATCCTATTCATGTATTCATCCAGTTATCTCATAAATGATGCTATCATATCTGTTCCCACCATCTTCCCAGGCAGTGCGTTCCAGACATTCACCGTCTTCTTGTGTAAAAAAAAAAGCTTGCCTTGGACATTTTTTTTAAGCTTTTCCCCAATGCACCTTAAACCTATGTCCCCTAGTACTTGACTTTCCTACCCGAGGAAAGGGCATCTGACTATCCACTCTGTCCATGCCATTTAGTCCAATGATCCCTAGTTTTATACATACTATCCTGTCCAGCAACATCTATCCTGAGCAGTCCTGAAAGTATTGTCTTTGTTCCAATGCGATCACGTCTCATTCTTCTAAATTCCAGAAGATATGGGCACTGATTCCAAAGCCATTTTGGATTGGAGGATCCAGCTTAAAATAGCTTTCCAAACAGTGGGAATGATTTGCTCTTTGCTCACTGATTTAGAAATGCACCCTTACAGAAATATTCTGATAGTGGGAATGAGTGTCTGTGTTGCAGTTATGTTTAGGGGAGTACTGTGTGCTAGCATGCAGATCGGCTTGTTGAATTAATTCTATAACAATCAGTAGAATAGAGTCATACAGCACTGAACTAGGCTCTTTGGCCCACCATATCTAAGCCAACTATCAAATACCATAGCCGACTATGCCTTCACAATTTAAGTGCTTGTCCAGATGCTGCTTAAATGTTGTAGGAGTACCTGCCTCCATCACCCTCTCAGACAGCGCATTCCATATTTCTGCCACCCTCTGAGTGAAAAACCTTTTCCTCAGTTCCCCTCTAAATCACCTACTCCTCACCTTAGCCTTCCTCAGCCTTCTCTGCTCCAGGGAAAACAAACCCAGCCTATCCAGCATCTCCTCATAGCTGAAACTTTTCATCCCAGGCAACATCCTGGTGAATCTCCTCTGCACCCTCTCCAGTACAATCACGTCCTTCCAATAGTGTGGCAACCAGAACTACACATGATATTCCAACTGTGGCCTAACCAGTGTTTGATAAAGTTGTATGAAGACCTGCTGTTACATTCTATGCCCAGCCAATGAAGGCCATATGCCTTCTTTACCACTTTATCAAAATGTGTTGCCATCTTCAGGGTTCTATGAATTTGTACATCAAGGTCCCTTTGTTCCTCAAAACTCCCTAGGGACATACCGTTCATTGTATATATTCTTATTAGATCTCCTAAAGTGCATCACCTCACACCTATCAGGATTAAATTCCATCTGCCATTACCCTGCCCAGTTTACTAGCTGATCTATATCAATCTGCAGCTTAAGACTATCCTCTTCACTATTAACAACACCACCAATTTTCGTGTCATCTGCAAACTCACTAATTATACTTTCTACATTCACATCAATAATGTATATGAAAAACAAGTAGGGTCCCAGTACTAATCCGTATGTTACACCCCTGGTGACATGTTCTCAATCACAAAAGCAACACCCCACCATCACCCTCCTATTAATTAGGCAATTTTGCATCAATTTTGCCAACTTGTCTTGGATCCTATAGGCTCTAATCTCTTGGACCAGCCTTCTCTGTGGGATCTTGTCAAAGACCTTACTGAAGTCCATGGAAATCACGTCAATTGCATTACACCTCTCATCAATATTTTTGGTTACCTTTTCAAAAAAACTCATGTAAGTTAGTTAGACAGGATGTCGCACCAACTATTCAGTGCCGAGTATCCCTGATCAATCCTTGCCTTTCTAGCTGTTGATTAATCTTGTCCCTCAGAATTCTTTTCCAATAATTTCCCAACCACTGATGTTAGACTTACTGTCTTGTAATTACTTGGCTTATCCCTGCTGCCCTTCTTGAATAAAGGCACCACATTACGATCTGCCAGTCATCTAACATTTCACCTGTGGCCAGCGAAGATTTAAATATCTCTGTTTATTTAAATATCAAGTTGCAACTTGTTTCTCCTTAATGAATATAGATGAAAACTATTAATTTAAGACATCCCTTGGCCCCATGAACAGTTTGGTCCTTTGGTCTCTCATGGGCCCCACTCTTTCCTTAATCATCCTCTTGCTCTGAATATACTTATCCCTTAGAATTTTTCTTGATCTTATCTGCCAATTATATTTTGTGGCCTCTTAATTTCTTTATTAAGCAACCCCCCTGTTTCCATATTTCTGAAGGGCCTTCCCTGTTGATTAATGGTAGGTATTCTATATCTACGATTTGTTTCCTTTTCTTCTTTATCAAATCCTCGATGTCCCTTGACATTCAGGATTCCCTGGACTTGCGGCCCTTGCCCTTCGCTCCTAGAGGAACATGTTGGTCCTAAACTCTCACTATTTCTCTTTTAAAAGATTCTCACTTTCCAAATGTTGCAAGTAACTGCTCCCGGTCTATGTTTGCCAGATCCAATAGTGACATTGAAACTGGCCTTTGTCCAATTCAGACATTTGATTTCTGGACTACCCTTATCCCTTTCCATAGTTTGATTCTGAATCCCAAAGGAATCATTTAGTTAGCTTTATCGAAATATATCAAACGGTTCCTCTTCCACTGCAATATTAATGAATTATAAGAAAGGCACATTATTAGGGAACCTGCATGGAAGTGGGTAAGGGTTGTGTGTTTAGGCTGATGTTCAGTGGCTGGAAACACAATGTAACATGGAAAGGGTAAAGACCATGGAATGAGTATCGGAAAGAGAGACAGAGGAACAATTTAAATAGGTTTTTTTTTTAGTAAATGGTGAGTGCAGAAAGGACCCAAACGCACACTTTGACACCATTTTCAGACAAAGAATTGGAAAACAAAATCAAGCTTCAGGCAAAGAAACAAAATGAGTTTGAACCTCCAGAGACACCAGTTAACTCTCTGTAAAGAAATGCTGATGGAATATTGAATACAGTAGAGGACAACCCACGAGTAACTTCTGATTTTAGGTGAAATGATAAAATGTTACGTGGCTTTGTTACCATATCAACACTATTTATGCTGCTTTTTGCTTGGGTGGAGAAATCTTATGATTGGTTGACTGCTTACGTTTCTATTTTAAGTCAATACTTGAATCCTGATGTCTGTTCCTTTTTCTGAAGCATAAGATATTTAATTACACGGCTTCCACACATCACTCATGATTTTACCACACTTCAGGCTGCCAAGTGGCAATGCGAGGAAGGGTCACCTCCACATTTCATAACCCCCACACTCCTCGCCCCCTTGTAAAATCCAGCTGAAAATGGGTTTTAAAATTATCACTCTGATACATGAAAACTAGTGAAAATTATATTCACCCATCTTTCTGTAAATCCAGCTTCAGTGAAATTAGGGCAAATGCATGGGGTTACGGGATAGGGCCCAGGTGGGATTGCTGTTAGTGCAGGCTCGGTGGGCTGAATGGCCTCCTTCTGCACTGTAGGGATTTTATGACTGTGTGAACTGAGAATGACATCTGCCACCTTTTTTATTGCTTTTATCTCTGAGTGGTCTCAGAAGCAGGCCACAGAGCCATGATGATGTGTCTCAGCTGCCATCTCAGTTGAAGGGTTTTGTACTTGAGTTTGAGAGAGTTTCATTTTATTCCTCAGCATGTCTGCTCTATTGAATCAAATCCTACGAGGTGTCAATCCTTGAGATAATTCCTTCCTTGGACAGGATTTAATCCAGCCTGTCATGGTGGGAAACACGGCCATTGTGCCCACTTGGGAGAAGCCGCACATCCATCCGGCGGTGGTGGGAAATCTCTGGACAATTCAGCTGGAGGCGGAAAAAGGCTGATGTGAGAAATTTAGCTCCTTATGACAAGGGGTCAACTAGGCTTGACACCAATTCTGGGGCGGGATGGTGACACAGTGGTCAGCACCGCTTCCTCACAGCATCAGGGACCCGGGTTCGATTCCCAGCTTGGGTTACCATCTGTGTGGAGTTCCCTCATTCTCCCCATGTCTGTGTGAGTTTCCCCTGGGTGCTCCGGTTTCCTCCCACAGTCTGAAAGACGTGCTGCTGAGGTGTGTGGGTCATGCTAAATTCACCCTCAGTGTACCCGAACTGGTGCCAGTGTGTGGCAACTCGGGGATTTTCACAGTTACTTCATTGCAGTGTTAATGTGTGCCTAAATAATAAATAAATGAAACTAAATCTCTGAATTTATGATGGCTCATGGATTAAATGTGAGCCGCATGACTTTCTTCTGATCCCAAAGAATGGCCAGTGAATCTTGTCAGATGTGCAGAGGTAGGGGGTTGTGTGCCTCATTGTCGGGTACTCTATTTGAGGAACCTGGCATCAGGGAGGGTGTGGGGGGCGGGTTTTGGTGCACACATCGTTGCCCTTGCTTCTGAACCCTATCCCTTCCTCTCCAGCACCCCCATCCCACCCCCAGTCACTCCTGTCTAAGGATCTAACAATGACCCCAGTAAAGTCCTTGGAATAATAATGACAGCAGCCAACAGATAGCAGCGGCAAACCTCTGAAGTTTGCCAAAGGTGGAATTTCCACCCCACCGCGTCCCTAAATCCTGTGGAAGGTATGCTGTTGACCAGTTAAGTGCCTGACAGGTTCTTCATTTGTTTGCTTCAGGGATATGGTGCAGTTTTGCCAGCGGTTCTCTAACTGGTGGGTGAGACCTGATCACCCACATCAAATCCAACCCCTTAACTGTTAACAGATTCATAAAGCCTGAAGTCTAACGTGTGAGAATTAACTTAATTCTTGTTTCAATTTACATATGACAATAATAAATCAAATCAAATTATATCAAAAATATTCGCCTGAAAGCTTCACGCAAAATAGTACGCAATTTCACCTGTCCACTAAAACCACTGTGGGCAGCATGGTGGCCTCAGAGCGCCAGGGACCAATCTTCAATTCTGGCCTCAGGTCACTGTCTGTGTGGAGTTTGCATGTTCTTCCCATGTCTGTGTAGGTTTCCTCTGGATGCTCTGGTTTCCTCCCACATTCCACAAATGTGCAGGTTAGGTTGATTGACCATGACAAGTTGCCCCTGATGTCAGGGGAGTAGCAGGGTTGTAGGGATGGGGCCTGGGTTGGAATGTTGTCAGTGGAGCCTCGATGGGCTGAATTGCCTCCTTCTACACTTTAAGGATTCTATCCTATTCTATGATCTGTGTAGGACGTTTTTAGAGGAAGTTGAGAGCATGACTTAACCAAATCTGTTCCCATCTCCCAGTCTTGAAGACGGATAAAACTTCGACAGAGGGAAAATGTTGTATCTTTTTTATACCACGTTCTTTAATTACCTAGTTCCTGCTAGATTCATTATTGTAGGGTATCTAATGACTCTTAGTTCTTCAAACAGATTACTAGCCAGTGATGAGAGGTCGCTCAGGATATCTTTACTTCCCATAGTTGTTTTTCCTTCGAGTCACAGATTTAGTTATGTTGACCTTTGAAGTTGTGCGTTGTAGGAAAAGGAATCCATCCGTCAATATTGCAATAATCTTCTCTCTTATTTCTCCGAGCAAAAGCCTGCTTTTTGAAAGCCTAACCTGACAACATTAACAAATCTCCTGTGTTAAAGGCTTCATTGAGGGAGGGTGGTGGGGGAAAGATGGAACTTGGGAAAACAGTGTTTAGACCAATTCTGCTATATTAGCTGCACAGTCTTGGTTCTGTATTAGAATAAGTAAAAATGTATTTATGTTGTATCAATCACGAACCTTCCTTTTTCTGGTTTGCTGGCAGCAATGGAAGAGCTCGATGGTGATGAGATTAGGATATCGTCAAGAGGAAGATATGCAGAGAGAGATATCGTTCAGGTAAGACATCAAAGAGGGTATAGAAATGCATAATTGAATGATTATATGAAGTTTTGTTCAAATATGCCAAAGTAATGCAAATGTCAGTTTTTGTTTGAAAGCCATTGCAATAATTCTCCATTTCCTCACTGTGCGTGCATTGTTTTCATTTATATTAGAGACAACAATAGAGCGTAATATTGGATGTTTCACTAAAAACAAATTCTCTCCCTCCCTCCACATTTTCCAGGTTTATTTTTCCTTGACTGTAACTCTCTGAGATTCTGCGGAGGTGAACAGTTCATGGGCTGGCACTCTGAATTGGGTGTCTCTGAGGAGGACAAAGGCTTTTCCAGCCCATTGTCTAGGATGGGACCCATTACTTTTATGTGGCTGACTCTGGGTGGGATTCTGGCGATTAGGAAGATGCCACAGTAAATGTCCCAAAGTTTCAAGGACTGTGATCACCAAGTTTGAGTGGCACAATGGTTAGCACTGCTGCCTCACAGCACCAGGGACCTGGGTTCAATCTGGGCCTTGGGTCACTGTCTGTGACTGTGTGGGTTTCCTCTGGGTAGTCTGGTTTCCTCCCATACTCCAAAGATCGGTTATGTTGATTGGCCATGTTAAATTGCCCCTTAGTGTCAGAGGAATTAGTAGACTAAATATGCGGGGTTACTGGGATGGAGCCTGGGTGGGATTGTTGGTGGTGCAGGTTCAATGGCCGAATGGCTTCCTTCTGCACTGTAGGGGCTCCATGAAGTTGGCACAGACCCAAACAGTCCCACCAATAGTCTTGGGGTGGGAAGAATGCTTGTGCAAATGTTTGTGGTCTAATGTTCTGAAGATTTCAAACCAATTGTTTTAGAACAATTATATTATCCTTTCCTGACCCAAAAAATGAATTGGAGACAATGTCCAGTGCTTTGGCAGATGCAATTATGGCATAAGTGAGACATTCACTAGACCAGAGCAACATCAAGATGCTGGAATTGTGGAGTGGGGCAGAGGTGCGGAGGAGGTAAGGGTAAGCCAACTTACCTGAATCTAAGGCACAGTCTAATTAAATAGTCATAAGATGCCGAAGCTTGTTTTTGTTTTATTCTTGCTGTAATTCATTACTGAATAGTAGCATTATAATCGAATCATATTGAATCCTGTGGAGAAATTCTCCTTCTAATGAGTTACATTTTCATTTGGCAGTTAATTATTAATGGGCCAGTATTTCAACTCGTCCGAATGAGAAACGTTATTCTTTGCTGAGAAAGTATTGTAGTATCAATATTTAATGAATTCACTTACAGATGCAGCAGATATTTGCCCCATAATTGGAATAACATTAGATTCAGAGCAACAGCTGTCAAAATTAGAAAGCTGGCCTTAACTCTTAAGAGGCCTGCTGCTAACTAAAAAGATTAACAGCAGTCAGAGCCCAGGGCCAATTGAGCAGATGAGTTAGCAATGACATAGACTTAATGTAGATAAATACAGGGCTTTCACAGTGGTACAGGAAACATCAAAATTATATGGGACAAAGAGACATTTATTAAAAGAGACAACAAAAAGAATTTAGGTAAGATTATTCAGCTTTTCATTGAAAAATCCACACAGATGTAATTGTTGTTAACAAATCTGTCCGTATACGTCAAGGGAATTTTACTATATGCAGTAGACGTTTTCACTGTGTGTAAATCACCAATGGGACCATTTGTGGAATGGATTTTCCGTTTTCTTCCTGCCGTTTCAGGGAGTTTTCAGCAGAACACGAACTTGTTATTCAAAGGCAGTGGCAAAATTAATTCTACTTTAGAACTCAAGTCTGTTGATGGGATTTTCTGTATTTTGTATTATTTGTTTTGATTTGATTTTTACAGTTTGATTCCCACTAAATTGTTGATCACCCAATGTCCCTTCCTGCTCCCTATGCCAGCTGGCATTCTAAATACTTCTATCTAATGGGGATAGGGGTTACAGATGTCTCTTTTGAGGCGCGGGATGAATGGTAGTTATTCTGGGAAGGAAATCATGCCCAAGAGGTGCCATAGAACAATGTCATAGAATCCCTACAGTGCAGAAAGAGGCCATTCGGCCCATTGGCATCGAAAACAATCGTACCCAGACTCTATTCGTGTATCCCCACGTATTTACCCTGTTAAATCTCCCTGACACGAAGGGACAATTTAGCATGGCCAATCAACCTAACCCGCACGCCTTTGGAATGTGGGAAGAAACCAGAGCACCCAGAGGAAACCCATACAAATGCAAGCAGAATGTGCAAACTCCACAAAGGCACTCATCCAAGGCTGGAATTGAATCTGCGTTCCTGGTGCTGTGAGGCAGCAGTGCTAACCACTGTGCCACTGTGCTGCTCCATCAAATTGCCATCAAATCTTGAAGGGGAGCGTGAAGCCAGAGCTTTTGGCCTAGAGGTAGGGAAGCTACCATGTTGGCTGCAATAATTGATACATCCTTTCTGAATCACAGATGTCTCACACACTGTTCCTCACTGAAGCTTGGGTGGGAAAGTTGCTTCCTTGGCTGATATGGCCCTTGCTGAGTGCCTTTATCCTCTTCCTCCAACTCCATCCTCTAGCAGCTTGCCCTGCTCTCCATGCCCTCTGTTCATTCTTCCAGCTAAGCAGTATTCCAAGGGACAACCCTACTATGACTTGCATGTATGTGAACAAATTGTTAGTGTCAGGAACAGCCCCTTCCATCTACCACATAACTCAGTGTAGAGCTAAGCAACTTTTAAGAACTCCAGAGAACACCAAACACTTCAATAATCATAACAGCAGTCAATAAGAATTAATCAGCAATCAGCCTAAAAGTACTGGTGATCACTTTGAAATGCATTGATGGGGAGGTCCTTCCTGCTGTCAGACATGCGTTCAACCAATTAGTTAGGGCATGGAGCTCCAAAGTTGCAGCGATGGTTTCAAAACTGCCATATCACAATCTGTTGACATTCATCTAAGTGACAGTCACTTCATGTCTGCTAATGCTGTCACCAAGACAGAACCTGGTGTAACTTTCACCTGGAGCTGAATTTTCAGTGCCCTTGGGGGTGAATGGATTAAAGTTTGCAAATCTGAAAGATGTATCTGGACCCCCACATCTCTGGCACGTGCTCCAAATATGAAATGAGATCGTGTTAGGAACGCACTTATCGGCAATTACTGACCTGTTAGGCTCCTTGAAGAGTTGTGAATGGGTCGCCGAGAGTGAGGCTGATTGTAATATTTAGTCAGCAAATCAACAAATCCAAATGGTGCGCATTAGCATGGTTAGATTAGCCTGTGAGTTGTTGCCTCCTCCCTTCTTCAAGGCAGGAGCAGGCCCCATCATGGCTGCCTTTTAGCTTTGCTGCTTGTGCTCTGCAGGCAGCTCTGGCCTTAAGGAAACGCTTGGTGCCGTTAATGCAGCACTGTGGCACAGAAGGAGGCTATTCAGCCCATCGAGTCTGCACTGACCACAATCCCACCCAGGCCTATCCCCATAACCCCATGCATCTACGCCTGCTAGTCCCCCTGACACTAAGGGGCAATTTAACATGGCCAATCAACCTAACCCTCACATCTTTGGACTGTGGGAGGAAACCGGAGCACCCAGAGGAAACCCACGAACGCACGGAGAACATGCAAACTCCACGCAGACAGTCACTCAAGCTGGGAATCGAACCCAGGTCCCTGGAGCTGTGAGGCAGCAGTGCTAACCACTGTGCTACTGTACCATGCCATGGTGAGCTTGCCTCCAGCTCAATTTGGGTATTTACATTTCAGGATTGCTTTGCATGAGTGATGCAGATACAGTGAAGGAGCAACACCTGAAAATTATCTGGAAGTTGGCTTTCCCAAAGCACTTTACAGCCAATGAAGAACTTACCTTATAATCACATATATAGAGATACTTATAATGTGAAATATGATTGCCATAAATCTGCCACATAGGCCATGCTGGAACTGTATGAGGGTTTTTGCTGAAATGTTAACCATGTGGATCGATGGTCTGCAGTGTCTGTAGATTGATGACCACTGTAAAAATCAATGGAAAAGCACTGGACATCAGCAGGATGATGAAGGAACACCGTTTCCGAAAGCTTGTGGGATTACTATCAACTAAACTGGTTGGACTTGAACCTGGTGTGTGAGACTTCTTACTGTATCAACAGGACAGCAGAATGTAGAGTATTTTTAAAGCAGTCATTTATGTGATTTGTTGCAATACCAAATGAGGATTTGATATACCCAACCAAAATAGATGATGAACATCTCTTCAAGTTAAATTCATCACATAACTCACACATCACTTCTTTCTAGTGATTGTTCATTGATCATTTTAACTTGTGGTGGGTTTCAAATTGAAGCAACATGTCAAAGATATTGTTTCACCAAACCCCCCACACCACCACCAAGCCCAGCAGCAATCATGAAGTGCCAAGCTGAAGCAGACATGAGCAAGGGGACCACCTGAAATTGGCCCTCTTGCCTTGGCAGCACACAAGTTGTGTCCTTGGAAATGCCAGTTGTGCCCCAATAGGGAGAGCACTAGTTGCAAAGGAGATTAAGATTGACCATTAAGGTCCTTGTAACCAGCTCTGCAGTCAGCCTGGAGTGTGTGGAATCTGATTAGAGTGAGAGGTGGTGAGCAATAGTTGCCAGCAGTCTATAGTATAGTGTCGAATACATTTTTTTATGGAGTTCAGGCTGCCACTTGCCTGAGAAAACTGCTCATAACTTTCCTGGCACATTCTGCAGTCAGTTGCAATCCAATATCTGAAAGGGATCAGGGATAAGCATTAGACCATTTATTTACTTGGGCAATAGCGCAGTCCAAATGTCATAAGATGCTGAATGAGCATGTAAGCTCAGTAAGAGTAAGCTTAGAAATGTAACCAGGTAGAATTGGACTCTGAAAGGTCCGATATGACTGCAGGCCAAATCAGACCCTTCAGAGTCCAATTTCACCTGGTTACATTTCTAAGCTTACTCATTCTAATGTGTGTTTCTAAAATCTTGTTGTCTCGGAAAACCAGTTGTTGGTGTCATGCGATCAGCTTTGTCATGGTGATGTTGCATCTGTGCCATGATGAATTTTATTTATATTGACAATAGCCAAAGAGTAAATAATGTGAAATGAGAAATAATACTGCTGAATAGAGTGTTTCTTGATCAAAATGTTACAGAATTGAATGTGGAGTGAATTTTGTTCTTGCTGGCACTTAACGTAACCTAAGGAAAAGATCTTTTGATTTTTCCAGCTAGAATGTGTTGTGAGGATCATTCACTTTTCAGATATCAATCACTGGGAAAAATTGCTTGTCAGATGTAACTTCTTAAGCCTTTAGCATTTTTCAGTAAGTTTGTGTTGCTCGTTCGTATTTTTGAATTACAACTATTTGGAATTAAACCTGTTTTTCAGTTTGTGCCTTTCCGAGACTATGTTGACAGGACTGGAAACCATGTGCTGAGCATGGCCCGACTTGCAAAGGATGTCTTAGCTGAGATTCCAGAGCAGTTTCTCTCCTATATGAAATCAAGAGGGATTAAGCCTTCCCCTGCTCCACCTCCGTACACTCCTCCAGGTTACCCTTTGCAGACACAGCTTTAACAGAGGGTGACTCCAACATGCCCACTTCTCACTGTTGACCTGAACCATTTGGAGTGGCCGATCCAGCTGTTTCTCTCAATCAGGTTGCACTACGAAGACTTATGGATGTTGTCAGCTTGCCACTCGGAACGAATCCAAGAGTTTCTGCTGGACTTTAGATTGCGTGATGTCAAGGATATTGTTCGTCAGGCAAATGCTGCATGAAGAAAACAATTAATGTTTCCCCCGGGGAAGAGAACGTCAGTGTCCCCCAAATCATTGCCTTTGGAACGGCGGGAATTGTGGACTTTGCTGAAGAAAAATGATTTTTTTTTTAAAAAATAGTTATGATGGGAATGGAGGAAGTTTGCTTGAAAATTAACTGGAATTGAAGTCGTCAGCAATTGTAAATAATTGAGAATGTGCAGTTCCTTTTTCTTTGAATGTTTACATGTTAATTCTTTTTACAAGGGAATCATTTTTATAAACATGTCCTTCCTGTAAACAGTTTTAAATATTGAAATAATTGTGATTTGCCAGTTTGTTGCACCTCTATTTGTCGATCATGAGAAACTCAGATGACGGGGCCTAGCTGTTCCAGTACACCAGTGATTCTTAAACTCTGGGGCACGTGATCCAGCAGGGGATTTGGAAATGATTCCCAATCTACCACTGCTTCCTAATGATCACTACTTGACACATTGCAATTGAAACTCCCCAATCTGCAGTCATCTCCCAACCAACTCTCAACTGGGTTCTGACGAAGGGTCATCGAGACTCAAAATGCTGGCTCTATTCTCTCGCCACAGATGCTGTCAGACCTGTTGAGATTTTTCAACAGTTTTTGTCTCAATTGGTCATCTTTTTCAACCTCTCATGTGACAGTGCAAACACTTCAATCTGAAAACAAAATAGGAAACGAAGAAAAACCAAGGAATGACTGGTAAGATAGGAAGAATGTCCACACTATATAGGTCTTATAGTCTGATCCATGACTTTTTAGGGAGCAACAAGCCAAGGACTGTTTGATTGGAAAAAGTCCTGGAAAAGTTTGAGAACCACTGCACTACACCATGCCAATAGTGTGTAAGCCTGTATCTACCAGGTGAATGTGCCAGGAATCTTAACTGCACAGGCAGTGATCTTGTGCTGTTGGTCTGTTTATTAAGCTGTCCTTTAATTTGTAATACGCTTGTTTAAATCTTACAGCACGTGCCCCTAGCTGCATGTACAGTTTTTGGAAGAGAAATACACTCTTTTGTGAGTAGAGTGCTAGATTAAATTTAGTACAAAAATGGCCTTAAATTCTCAGCAAATACTAAAATGACTTTTTTGCATTACGCCTTTCGATATTGAAAAAAACGTGACGTTTTGGAAAACCTTTTTTGTGCCAACATAGTAGTCGCTTTTTAATTTTTCTGCTGGTTGTGGAAACTTACCGCTTAAGTTTATTTACTATTTTGCATTTGTATGGAAATTTTGAACGTTATAGTTTCAATAACAAACAAAAAAAAAACATACGGTGGATTTGCAGGCCGATGACAGAATAAATGTGACACAGCTTGTTCTGTAACTGTAAATCACTTAGTGGAAAAATCTTTTATAAAAACGGGATAACTACATTTCTTAATATAAATGTGCATCGGGCAAACTGAAACCTAATACGTTTCATACCAAAAGAAAGTCCAAATTACTTTGAAAAGTAAGAAATATGAGAAGATGAAAGTTGTGTTCTCATAAGGCTTAAATGTTTGTTGGATTTTGTATTCTTCTCACTCTCACCAGATTACATTTGTGCCACTTGTCGTGGGCCAAAACCCTTTTTGTAATGTTAAAAGAATTGTATTTTTTTTAAATTAGATTTAACTGTGATACAAACCTTTTAAGCTCAACTTCACAGGGGAAGGTTGGGACCAAGTACGCTTCACCACTCTGAGCGTTCATTAAAGTGGAATTGCTTTGTGACATTTTACAGCCTGTTGCAATAATTGGCAGCTTTGAAGGTACAATGGCTCCATATCACTAGTTGGTGCATTTTGCCAACATAAGGAAAATCACAGCAAGAGGAGGCAGTGGTGTAGTGGTATTGTCGCTTGACTAGTAATCCAGAGGTCCAGGGTAATGAATTGGGGACCTGGTTTCAAATCCCACCACGGCAGATGGTGAAATTTGAATTCAATAAAAATCTGGAATTAAAAGTCTACTGATGACCATGAAACCATTGTTGATTGTTGTGAAAACCTATCTGGTCCACTAATGCCCTTTAGGGAAGGAAATCTGCCACCCTTATCTGGCCTGGCCTACGTGTGACTCCAGACCCCACAGCAATGTGATTGACTCTTCAATGCCCTCGGGGATGGGCAATAAATGCTGGCCTAGCCAGCCATGCCCACATCCCATGAATGAAAAGAGAAATAAGTAAGTATTACATTGCCCACTTCCGCCCCCTCAAAAAGCAAAAAAAGTGGGGGAAACAAAACTTTGTGTTTTGCTGGCTGTCAAACTCATGTAAATTCAATACTCTGCACAATAATGGATAGCCCTAGCTGTCACCTTACTGCCATGGTATACACCTAGGGTAACACATTACACATTTTCAAAATAAACCACAACCTTTCTTATTAACCCACCTTTGATGCAGTTGTGAAATTGGGTCCGCTAATTTGGCTGGGATTATGTTACTCTGATTTGTGTTACTGCAAGCAGTTTTTTTAAACACATATTTTAGCTTCATTTTATCCTTCATAATCATAAATCTTTGTAAGCAAATGGGATTTCAGTAATAGTTCTGAAATTAACAATTATGTTTATCTTTATGTTTCTAAAAATTACTATTTGAAAAGTTTTAAGAAGTTACAGTGTCCTATTGACAGTGGCTAATTTATGTTAAAGAGGCATGTACAATTTCAAACCTTGTAATTAAGTACAGTTTGGGTAGTCTTGTTGAATAGTGATTTTCGGAATCTATTGTGCTCTGAATGTTTAACACCAAATATATTGCTATATACTTTTTACACTCTATCGTACAGACTGTTTTCATGAAATCTTATATTGTCTATCTGCAGAAGTATTACATACTTTTAACACTGAGTAAAAAAAGCTAAATTAAATACTGTTGATATTTTACTTTTTTCATATTCTTAGATGTAAATAGTCCATTGGCACTAATGGATTTGCACATTGGTTCTCTTAATGAATGCTGAAACACAATAACCCTGCAAGCTTCTTTTACATCTTGCTCCCTTGAGTGTACAAACAGTGTAACAGCATCATCTCAAGGAATATGTGATACAATTTCATTCTATGTCTGATGAATATGACAGATAGCTGGATGATTGTTAAACGCTCAAGTTATATTTCAGAGGTTGCCAAATTATTATGATGTTAATATATTTGAGAACATTTAAAGGCTTATGTCATAATTTTGTCATTTGGTCATACAGAGCTTGGGTATTGCTGAACAAGACATTTTGATGAAGCTTTTTACCTTGCACTCAATAGGACGATGCCAGGGGTAAAAACATCTTTATACTATATAGGAAGAAAGTGTCCTTTGGTTGGCACTGTGATTAGGCATGGCAACACCTCTATCAGTCAGAGTCCACTCGTCAGCCAATCAACACTCTTCTCACACTGTATCAGTTGTTGTTTACCCTGAGATTGGTAATTTTGTGTTTGTCCTGATGAGTGCAAGATGAAAAGCTTCAACAAGATGTCTTAGCAATACGCAAGTTATAATCTATACAACTCCCCATAATAGCACAAGTGAAACAATGATATTGGTGGCTTTGAATTACTAAATATTTGCAATTATGACTCCAGATATTTCGTCAGATGTTTGGTCTTTACCAAACACAAAATTCTGGAAATACTCAGCAGGTCAGGCTTGGAGAGAAAAAGAAAGTTAACATTCAGGTTGATGATCTATCATTTGAATTAGTGGATATAAAGGTTATCAACCTAAAACATAAGCATTTTTCTCTCTCTCCACAGATACTGTCCGGCCTGCTGCATAATTATAGTCTTCACAGTTTTTAACTTCAACTTTACAGTTTCTGTAGTATTTTGCTTTGCTTTTGGACATTGCCAGTTTTCTTTTCAAATATAATTTGTGTTGCCCACTGAGAAATGTGCTCACTCATCATATTGAATTTTATTTCAGAGCTGAATTGGCATTTCTGCCACAGAATCTAACAGAAAAAAGTGATTGACAAATTGTGTGCAGCAAATCAAATCTTCTATGTGCTATGTAATGTTATCAAGGGGAATAACCCAGTTAAAGTGAAATAAAAAATTAAAAGCCCTCCATAATTTGCTAGCCTAAAATTAATGCATTTCATTGTTTTGTTGGACAAGGACCTTGTATCCTCCCCTTTTGTATTAATATGAGATCATCAAACTTGCAGTTAGAAGCAAATGTTTGCCTTTTCCACTAAAACAAGTACTAAGTACACTCTACAGTATAGCGTGCCCCTGCCAAATGTAACAAATAGATTCCTTATACAGTTATAATAATGCATCGGATTGCTCCCTCCTGACTGTCTGACTAACGTAGCTGACTATTGCCAACATCTAAGATTGCCAGTTTCAATTTCAGCCACAATGCCAGATCAGATATTAAGATAATAAATCAAGATAACACAAAAGAAAGTTTATTTTGCTAACCTCTTCAGCATTGCAACTGGTTGGTGATGGCTAATGTGCCTAAGGAACAAAGCAATTTGAATTCATTTTGAAATAATTCTTTCCAAGAACAGATATGAATTGGATAATCTTCCAGATTTTTTTGAGAGGAAAAGGGGGTCAGGTTGGGTGGGAGGGGCAGTAAGTAAGTTACTTAAATGGTAGCTACAGTGAAGTGACTACATCTACTAACACACCAGTTACTGGCCTGTCTCAGATGTGGGAGGAGGAGATTCTATTGTGCACTCAGTTATTTTTTGCAGTTACCTTGTGTCACAATGAGTCTGTACCACTGCCACTTGGAAAAGCTGAGTTAAATGATTTTGGGGATAGTACAAAACTTATTTTAGTCTGGAATGGGAGAACAGGTCCTCAACTGCACTTTATGTACCCTTAAAATTAAACTCCTTAGTATTGGCCCTAGATTTGACTTTATCATGGAAGTTATCGAATCCCTACAGTGCAGAAGGAGGTCATTCAGCTCATTGAGTTTGTACCTACTCTCCAACAGAGCATCCAAACCCAGAGTCTACCCCCATAACCCCATGCATTTATCCTGTTAATCCCCCTCACCTAAACATCTTGGGACACTAAGGAGCAATTCAGCATAGCCAATTCACCTAAGCCACACAAGTTTGGAGTGTGGGAAGAAACCCACACAGGGAGAATGTGCAAACGCCACACTGTCACCCAAGGCCAGAATTGAACCCGAGCTCCTGATGCTGTGAGGTGAAGTGCTAAGCACTGTGACACCTTGCTGCTCCCAACCGCATGATAACCACATTAGGATGATAAATATAAGTGAACAGCTTGCTTTTGCTATTAATAAATGTCACGTCTGCCAACAAGGCAAGACTGGATTGGATATGTTATCATTTTGTTTTGTAAGGGACTGTTTTTCCCTCCCACCTCAGTTCCAGAATGAGGTTTTAACAATTTCTAGAAGCAGTGACATAGGGCCCAATTTCACTATCATGTTGCGCCCATTTTCGGGTGCGAAAGCTTGGTAAAGTCGGGCGTGAGGCGAGTAGTGTGATCCACGCCCACCTGTGCACTGGTTCTCCCTTTACTAAGGCCCGAAAATGGCTGCGATCGGGACCGCGCCCAAGATTGGGAGCTGCAGCCAATTAAGTGCATTTAGGTCCGATTCGGATGCTGCGTTAGTGAGGGTTAGTGAGGAGGTGAGTGCCGAGCGGCTGATGGCCCTCTGCTTGAGATCAGTGGAAGGGGGAAGGTGGTTCTGCTGCCACTCTGCCTGTGATCAGTTGGGGAGGGGGGGGAGAGGAGCCTGCGATTGGTCTGGGTGGCAGGGGGTGGGGGGGTGGTATAAGGGGGTCAGTAATGTTGTGGGGGTGAAGCAATATCTGCGGGGACCAGGGGGAGATATCATCCAGCTCGGGAGGGATGTAGGGGAGCCGCATTCTATTATGTTTTTCTCTGCAAGCGCAGTTGGAGGCGCTGATCGGAGCTGCAGGATTTCAGGTGACTCCTGCCCACGAGCTTGTGCAGCATGATTTGAAATCACTGGTATTTTTGCAGGCAGAGTGCGTATGGGGGCACCTCAAAACGGGTTGAAAATTCAGATCTGAAACACTCCCAGTTTCAAGTCCGCCCAGCACTTAGAATAAAAGTGGTAAAATGGGACCCATAATCTTGTCACGGCTAATATCATCCTGCATATCTTCACTTTCAAATTCAATAAAATATCAAACATGGAACTTCACCAAACAACACTGCCTCTTAAATCAGCCATCCTTGTACATTTATAATAAGCCCTGCATCTGGGTCACCATAAAATTATGTTTGGAACTCATTATTTTCTCTCAGCAGATAATGCCACACATAATATTTATAAATCAATTTTACATTTATAATTTGAAACAAGCCCTGCACAGCTGCCTTATTTATTTATATGGTCTGCTTTGATTTGGAGCAACAATTATATTCTTTGCTCGATTAACTTTTGGATTTCTGAGCATCAAATATAATTGTGATAAATCACACAAAGAATCAACACCACCAATGCAAAACAGCATATTTAGGGGCTGAATTCCTTATGGGCTTGCAACGCTTAAAACTTTAGTGTAAAATCCCTTATGTGTATGATTTTAAGACTCGTTAACCAGTTTACTGAGTACATGGAATGAGGAAAAAAATTTGAATGTTATCGGAAATAACTAATTTTTTAATAACTCTCATTTTTAATACACGAAAACTGCTCTGTAGTCTGTTGTTTGTGTTTACTACTTTGTAGCTTTCAATTACTGGGCGGAATTGTCCCCAAACAGAAATCCCCAACCTTGCCCGCGGCTGGGATTCTCTGGAGGTAAAGGGAGTTTTTGTCGGGTACCAAATTCTCCATTCTCATTAGGAATGGTGGCAGGATGAATGAGATCAGTGAATTCCAGCCTAAGTCTGGTCCCCAGCAGGAAAAGTGATGAGATTCCCACTGGACAGTCACTGCAATTCAATTCGCCCACACTTCAAATCTTTTTTGGGGTGGGAGCACCTAAAGACCCTGGTTCCAATTTCCAGATAAGCCGACACCCCCACACCACTCCTCCTCCTCACCAGCTAAGATCCCCCCCCCCCCCCCCCCCCCACCCACACTCATCACCACCCTTTCCTCATTGGCTAGTAGCAACAGCCTCTCCCCTTCCCAAGTGAGCGACACTCCACTACATGGTGACCAAAGATCCCCCTTAGACCCCCTTTCAGGACCCCCCCTTGACGCTGCCAGCCTGGCTAACACTACCAGGTTGGCGGTGCAAGGGGGCAACGCCAGGGAATTACCCAGCCATTTTCCTGACTACCCCAAAGGGGGCTCCAATGGCCAATGAGCCACCCGGCCTGGCCCATCTGACTGGTCTCCCATTGTGATTTGTGCTGGGTTCCTGTTGCACCCAAGGGCTCAGAGATTTGTAGAAGCCGGGAGAATCTGGCTCCAAACCAACCCTGCATATTTAAATATGTTAATCCCATTCACACCCCTGCTGAGCTAACCACACCATGACCCCCTCCCTGCAATTCTTCGGCCCTAGTGTGATTTGTACTTGAGTGCTGGTGGGGGGTGGGGAAGAATTGTGCCCATTATCTGTTCAGAAGTAGAATTGATAATGTTTAAATTGGGAGCATGCCCGCCATATTCAAATTTAAAAACAATCATCTATGGGATGTGAGTGTCGCTGGCTGGACCAACATTTATTACCCATTCCTATTTGCCCTTGAGAAGGTGAACCGTCCTTTTAAACTGCTGCAGTTCCTGAGGTGTAGGTACACCCACAGTGCTGTTAGGAAGGGAGTTCCAGGATTTTGACCCAGCAACAAGTGAAGGAACTGTGATGTATTTCCAAGTCAGGATGGTGAGTGGTTTGGAGGGGAATTTCCAGGCAGTGGTGTTCCCAGGTCTCTGCTGCTAGACGGTGGTCGTTGTGGGATTGGAAAGTGCTCTCTAAGGGGCCTTGGTGAGTTCCTGCAGTGCATCTTGTAGATGCTACACATGGCTTCCACTGTTCATCAGAGATGAAGGGAATGAATGTTTTGTGGAAAGGATAGCAATCAAGTGGGTTGCTTTGTCCTGGATGGTGTCAAGCTCGTTTTATTGGAGCTGCACACCATCCAGGCAAGTGGAGAGTACCCCATCACAATCCTGACTTAAGCCTCATAGATGGTGGACAGCTTTGCAGAGTCAGGAGGTGAGTTACTTGCCACAGGGTAGCTAACAATTGACAGTATTTATATGGCTGGTCTGGTTCAGTTTCCAATCAATGGTAATCCCCAGTATGTTGATAGTATGGAATTCAATGATGGTAATACAATTGAAGATCAAGGCACTATGAATGGATTCTCTCTTGTTGGCGATGGTCATTGCCTGGCAATTGTGTGGTGAAAATATTACTTGCCACTTGTCAGCCCAAGCCTGGATATTGTCCAGATCATGTTGCATTTGGACATGGACTGCTTCAGTGTCTGAGGAATCACAAATGATATTGAAAATTGTGCCATCATCAGCAAACGTCTCCCTTCAGCTATTATGATGGATGGAAGGAAGGTCATTGATGAAGCAGCTTAAGATTGTTGGGCCTAGGGCACTAACCTGAGGAACTCTTGAAATGATATGTTGGAACTGAGATCATTGACATTCAATCAGCACAAAAACCTACCTTTGTGCTAGTGACAGCAACCAATGGAGAATTTCCCCCGATTGCTATTGACTCCAGTTCAGCTAGGATTCTTGATGCCATATTTGGTTAAATGCTGCATTAATGTCTATAGCTGTCACTGTGACCTCACCTTTGAAGTTCAGTTCTTCTGTCCGTGTTTGAACCAAGGCTGTAATGAGGTCAGGAGCTGAGTAATCCTGGTGAAACCAAACTGAGCATCACTGAGGAGGTTATTGCTGAGCAGGTAGTGCTCGAGAGCACTGTTGATGATCCCTTCCATTGCTTCACTGATAATCAAGAGTAGAGTGGGCTGGGGGTTGGATTTGTCCTGCTTTTTATGTACAGGACAAACCTGGGCAATTTTCCACATTGCTGGGTAGATGCCACTATTGTAACTGTACTGGAACAGCATGACTAGGGACGATCGTTGCAAAATCTTCAGCCCCTTATCTTTTGCACAGATGTGCTGAGCTTCTCCATCACTGAGGACGGGGATATTTTAAAGTAAAGTTAAAGTTTATTTATTAGTCACAAGAAAGGCTTACATTAACACTGCAATGAAGTTACTGTGAAATTCCCCTAGTCAGCACACTCTGGTGCCTGTTCGGGTTAATGCAGCTAACCATCATGTCTCTTAGCCCGTGGGGGGAGACTGGAGCACCTGGAGGAAACCCACGCAGACATGGGGAGAAGATGCAGACTCCACACAGACAGAGACCAAAGCCAGGAATCGAACACGGATCCCTGGCGCTGTGAAGTAGTAGTGCTAACCGTGCTACCCCAGTCCTTCAGATTTGATTTATCCTCCTCCAGTGAGTTGTTCACTTGTTCTCCACCGTTCACAAGTGGATGTGGCAGGACTGCAGAGTTTAGATCTGACTCGCTGGTTGTGGGATCGTTTAGTCCTGCCTATTACTTGTTGTTTATGCTGTTTGGCATGCAAGATGTCCTGTTTGGTAGCTTCGGGTTGATACGTCACTTTTAGGTATACCTGGTGTTGCTCCTGGCGTGCCCTTCTGCAATCTCCATTGAACCAGGGTTGATCACCTGGCTTGATGGTAATGATAGAATGGAGGATATGTCGGGCCATGAGGTTATAGATTGTGGTTGAATAAAATTTGGCTTCTGCTGAGGCCTGGGACAACTCATGGAACCCTGGCTTTGAGCTGAAATCCCATTTAGCTGGGTGGCAGTGCCACACAATTGAATTAAGTTGCTTCCTGAAGCTTGTTAAAGTGGAAATGGACTGGAATGTTATATGCTGGGAGTGTGTGTGAATCATGCCGGGGGCGGGAGGGGGTGAAATCTCTATTTTGAGTTGGAAGGCTGAACGGGCAAGTTAAAAGTCACCAGCTGTTGAGTTTGACCTCAGCAGTTCAGACTGCTGAGAGTGCTGCTGCAGTTGGTATTGAACGCTGTGTTTCCAGGGGATACCTTTACTGTTTTAAACCTTCATTTAACCTGCAGAGAAGTCCACCAAGAGCCTCAACAGTAGCTTAGCTTGTTTGGTTGAAAAACCATAGGGATGGCGGTCTCTGTGGGAACCACATTCGCCAGCGAAGAGGAGGATTTTGATTTGATTTATTATTGGCACATGTATTGGGATATGGTGAAAAGTATTGTTTGCAGCGTGCAATTTAACCAAAACCTATTGCTCATAGAGTACATAGGGTAGATGGAAAGAGTGCAGAATATAGTATTACACTCACAGCTAAGGTGAATGATAAGATTAACTTAATGCCAGGTAGGTCTATTCAAAAGTCTGATGGCAGCAGGGAAGAAGCTTGAGCTGCTTGATACATGCTTTCAGATTTTGTACCTTTTTCCCCCACACAAGAAGACGGAAGAAAGTATATCTGGGATGCATGATTATGCTGGCTACTTGGAGGAAGGGATTGAGTGGGAGAGTTGGGGCAGGATGCACTGGTGATGCTCAAGGGGAGGTGGAGGCAGACCTGCACCACTGCACTTAGCTGAAGGAGGCATAATACTGAAGCAACAGAGATGTAGAAGGACTAATGCTTCCAACTGAGTATGTAGGCAGAGAATGAGTTACCTTCCAGTGTCAGAGATACAGTCCCGGAGGAGAGACATGCTCCCAGAGCCACTGTGATCTCTCAGTGAGATCCTGTTGGGGGAGATAGTTTCCAATTGTGTGGATGGTCAATGCCAATAGCCATTAAGGTAACTGGTGTGCTTTGCCACTGGATCTTTTCTGGCAGCCTGTGGAGGCTTTAAAGGCATCACACCATCCTGCACACCACTGCATTAAGATGCATATAGATGCAAGGTTCTAAGGGGCAGGTCAGTACATCATACTGCCAGGGAGCTGGGGGAAATGCCCTACACACGTGATAACATCAGTCGGGATTCTCCGGTCTCGCATGCCCTGCAACCACTTCCATTGAGAACTGAGAACTTGGTGCTCAGCCAAGTCTCTGTTCACTGCAGCAGGACTGGAGAGCCCCTGTTGCAGGCGAGGTCAGAGAATTCCAGCCATCATCACAATGCTCGCACACTTAACTAGAACACTTCACTTTAAATGAAACCCAAACATAAAAAACAAAATCCTTTAAAAGGGAACCATTTGAAATGGGGACACTTAAAATGGGGATTTACTCTTGTGTTTTCAGCTCGTTATATGTTATCTGATTGCGAGATAAATACATTAATGGTGCTACACGACTCATCTATAACTGAGTGAAAACTTTAAGGATATTTTGGTGAAAATAGTGTATAGGGCCTTGGTTCAGAAACCAATCCCCTATCTATAACATTGGGTGGAATTTTACCAGGAATAGCAATGTTGATTCCAGTGTTTTTCTCCACATCTTGCCATACTCTGTCACAAAAAAAAGGTGGGCATGTTTCACACCACTGTGTAAAGGGCTAGAGCCTCAATGCACTGGCAAAACCTGGCTGCACTGAGATCAGAGCGCCAAGGGAGCCACGATCAGACCAAAAAAGTGACCCCTCCCAGCCCCCCATGGAGATGTCAGCGCCTCTCGTCCACCTCCCTCGATACTCCCCACCTCTGGTCAGAGCCGACATGCACTCCTGCTGATCAGAGCTGGCAGTCACATCATTCAGCATCCCACCCCCATTATGAAGGTGATCAGGATTCACGCTATTCGTGTTCATTGGCAAAAACAAGCTTATGCAGAATTTGAACGTTTTTCAGAACAGCAACACTTACCTCAGGTTTCCCAAAACGAAAACTGGCAATGAACTTTAGCAAATCGCTGGGCCACCTGCCAGGCGCCCTTTAATTGAGTGGTTGTGGTTTCTTCCAGGTCACAGCCCTTGGTTTTAGCCACTGAACATCCTGCCCTCCATCTCTAATCGAATAGGGGAGTGATAATCCAACTGTGCCATGGGCTGAAAACCTGCCCACAGCCATTGGTTAGATTATTATTGTCATTTTATACCACCTGCTGTGATGGTGGGTCAGCAATCCACCCATTTCCTGGTGTGAGTCCCACCCAACAAGATGGGCCGAATGGCTTAATTTTGCTCCTATATCTTATGGAGGCACACTTTATTATTCAGCCCATGGTGTGAGCAGAAATGAGAAGTCTGTACAGACAAGGATTAAGTCATGAGCATTAAAGCATTTCTACCAAAAAATGAAGGGTCATCCTGGACTGAACCGGAGAGTAATAGAACTTAAATAATTTAGTTGGTGAGCAAAGAATCAATCTCTTATTGGAACATGCAAAGTTTACAATGTGCTTGTCCCTCTAAAGAGTAGGCAATCAAAGTTATGTAAGCTTTCTTAAGTTACTGGATAGACCTCAGCTGGAGTATCCAATTCAGGGCACCATTCTTCAGGAAGGATTGAAGGTGTTAGATCGAATGTTTCAGAGATTTACCAGAATGGTACCAGGAGTGAGAGACTCAGCTTTTGAGAGAGACAAGAGAAGCTGTAATCCAAAGAAGGTTAAGGGGGAGTTTAACAGAAGTGTTCATAAATATGAAGGGTGTTGCTAGAGGGGAGAGAGGGAGGTTTCAGAGGGAAGTGATGGCCTAGTGATATTATCTCTAGACTATTAATCCAGAAACTCAGCTAATGTTCTAGGACCCAGGGTTTGAATCCTACCATGGCAGATGGTGGAATTTGAATTGAATAAATAAGAATCTGGAATTAAGAATCTAATGATGACAATGAAAGCATTGTCTATTGCCGGAAAAACCCATATGGCTCAGTAATGTCCTTTAGGGAAGGAAATCTGCCATCCTTGCCTGGCCTGGCCTACATGTGACTTCAGAGCCACAGCAATGTGGTTGACTCTTAACTGCTCTTGAGTCGTAGCTGACATGTCAAATTTCCTTAGGTCAATAGTAATTCCCAAATTTCAAACTTACAAATTTCTAATCACTCAACAATTCCAAAAGGCTGATAAAACCCAGGACTCTGCATTAGTCCAAGTTAAAAATAAACATGAGGTATGGGCAATAAATGATGGCCAGCCAATGATGCCCATGTCCCATGAATGAATATAAAAAAGCTAAGGAAATGGCAGAACCAAAGATTCACTTGCTTGTCTATGTTTCTTCAGCAGAAAGCAGCAAAATATCTACCCACATCAGAGGAAAAACCAACTGATAATCAATCTCCCAAAGATTGTTACAAAACTGCACTTAGATTTTTGTTAGGGTTCAGTTAAATTCTCACTACAAAAACCTGTCAACAATGTATCAACAGCACATCCCTAGCATGTTTCTGATTGGTCCATGATGTGATGATACTGTACCTTTAAGAAATATATTTTAATCATTCTTCTTTGCAAGTTTTTCAAACAGGCCCTGGTGATGTATTGTTGCTATAACGTCTGTAGCTAGTGTCCTCTAATTGTTCCTGAAGCAATATAATGTACCTCATGTTTATTTTTAACTTGGACTAATGCAGAGTGCTGGGTTTTATCAGCCTTTTGGAATTGCTGAGTGATTAGAAATTTGTAAGTTTGAAATTTGGAAATTACTATTGATCTAAGGAAATTTGACATGTCAGCTACGACTCTAACCAACTTTTACAGAAAGCATTCTTTCTGGTTGTATCACAGCTTGGTATGACTCCTGCTCTGCCTGAGAGTGCAAAAAACTACGAAAGGTTGCCAAAGCATCATGCAAACCAACCTCCCATCTATTGACTCTGTCTACATTTCCCACTGCCTCGGCAAAGCAGCCAGCATAATTAAAAGATCCCACACACCCCAGACATTCTCTCTTCTACCTTCTTCTGACAGGAAAAAGATACCAACCAATTTGAGAACAGCTTCTTCCCTGCTACCACTCAACTTTTCAATGGACATATCTTGCATTAAGGTGATCTCTCTTTATAGCCTACCCATGACTGTAAAACTAGATTCTGTACTCACTCATTTTCTTCTCTACGAACAATATGTTTTGTCTGTATAGCAGGCAAGAAACAATACTTTTCACTGTATACTCATTTATGTGACAATAATAAATCAAATCAAAAATTAACAGGTCTGGTGTTGCCTGGGGAAAATTCTTTACCACAAAAAAGTCTATGGTCTTAATTTTGGTTTAGTTGCTATCTAGAAGCTGGTGGAGGCAGGCAGTGCCTCTGTGTCTCTCTCTGTCTTCAGAGGCTGCTGGAAGTTCCAGGACTGGGAAGTTTCAGAGTTTTAATCCATCATTCAAAGGACCAATTCAGAGCAGGTGTTACAAGGCTGCAAAATCCAGCATCATGTGAACATACTTGCTTTTTTTTGTGCCAAGTCTAAGATAAGGTGCATGTTTGTGGGTGCTGTTTGACTTGGAACAGCACAGTTAGCTGTTAAGGTTCATACTATGTCATGGTTGATTCTTGCAAGTGATAAAAATTATGCTATTTTTTCTTATTATGTGTTAACTGTGATCTTAAATAAACTTTGTTTGATAAAAGCTTCCTAGTGGTTCACTTGAATCATACCTGGAGTGACACACCTTAGGTTCACCCATCCCAAAATCAAAGTGCAAAATTGAGGATGTAGGCTAACTTCATAAAACACCTTAAGTTTCTGGCCTACGTCTTAACAATGATAACATAGACATGTTTTTCTTCTCTCCTATTAGGTCATCTGAATTTCCATCAAGTTTACCATGAGTTGTTGTCATTGACAATATTGCAGATAAGAACAATGGTTATAACATGTTTGTGCCAAGACTGTACATCTTGACTTGACCAAATACAACAATGGTATTAGGAGTGGCATGAGTGGCTTGCTCGTATAGTCAGCAATACTGACTTCCTTTGTTTACTTACAAGAAGCAGGACACCCATTCCTCTTGGTGGATTTTCCAAAGATGAGCTCTTGGTGTTTCTGAGATTGCCTCCTGCTACTTAATGTGCCCATTTTTGAAATAAGCATGCCTTCTGACTCACTGTGAGAATAACCACAAGAGACTAACTGCACTGTGAGGTACTACATTAAGTATGGCCTCTGGAAATCCTCAACTTTTAATTAAGGAACAGTCAAAGCAAATTAAGGACGCCTCCTCGTGATCACTCATGGCAGGAATACTTCAAGCACACTCCAGAGCTCTGACTCAGAACCTCTTTCGAAATGAAACATAAGCCCCATTTTTCAGTTTAAATTCAACTCAAGTAAGTTGATTAAACAGCGAATCCATTTCAGGGCAGTTGGTCTCTAAGCAAAACAAAAGTCGGAAAATAATTTTCACTGGTGACCACTAAAATGTAAAATAAGAGATAACTGATTTAATTATCATTTTTGAAACGGATTTAAATGCTCTGGCTGAATAACGAAAATGAGCCAGTGATCATCTAGCTGTGTCATCAGAGACCTTATCTGAAGCACTTAACCTAATTTTGAATTCTTGTTTTGAAAACACAATGCCAGTGTGCACTGCAGTACTCTGTAATTTTAAGTAACCATAATCTGGTTTATAATTTACAGAGAATGCAGTGCTGAGGCCACTTGCAGGCCACTTCCCCTCACTTATGGGTCTCAGTGGATGCAAAACTCTGTGAGCCTCTGCAGTGCAGCAGGCTATGTCTCTAGACCAGCAATACAGAGGCCTGGGCAAAATAATTTGGAGAATGTGAGTTCGAGTCTCACTAAGTCAGCTGGTGAATTTTTGCACTCAGGGCAGTGATTGATAGATTTTTGGATACAATAGGTATCGAAGGAGACATGGATTGTAATAATCTGGGCTAGAGGGAGACAATTAGCCTTGATCTTATTGAATTATGGTGTAGGCTTAAAGGGTTGAACTCAGATTGACTCCTGTCCTTATCTGTTTTCTTATTTTCCTCAAAGTTCTTTTCTTATTATTCATTTGTGAGACATGGGGGTCGCTGGCTGCCCAGCATTTTTTATCCGCCCCCTAGTTGCCCGAGGGCAGTTGAGAGTCAACCACATTGCTGTGGCTCTGGAGTCACATATTGGCCAGACCAGGTAATGATGGTAAATTTCCTTCCCTAAAGGACACTAGTGATCCCGATGGGTTTTTCTGACAATTGACAATGGTTTCATGGTCGTCAGTAGATTCTAAATTCCAGATTTTTTTATTGAACTCAAATTCCACCATCTGCTGCGGCGGGATTCAAACCCATGTCCCCAGAACATTAACTGAATTTCTGGCTTAATAGTCAAGCGATAATACCATTGGGCCATTGCCTCCGTTTGTGCGCTGAAAATCTCCCATCACGTCCACGATTGTGATTCTCTGGTGCCGCTGCAGTGAATGGAGTTTTGGCCGAGTATCAAATTCTCCATTCTGGCTGGCAGTGGGACGGGCATGGATGAGATCGGAGAATCCCACCAGTGGTTTCTGAGCAAAATCTGGCGTGCAGTGGGGAGGGGGGAGGGAAGCACAAAGGGGAGAAAGCCACATGTTAAGGTGCCTGACTGACAAAGGGGACATCAACATGATTTTACTGAACATAACACCGGGAACAGCTGAAAATATGTTGGATGAAAGTTGTGGGTTTTTATTATCTAAGATCATTATAATTGATCCCTTTGCAATTGATGCTAACTCTTAAAATTCCCTTTTAAACATTCTTTAAAACAGTTACTATTTCTATTGACATTTTAAACTAAATTACAATTTTACTTTGCTGTACTGCTTCCAGGTCAAAGATCATCATAGCATAAGAAAGTGGGAAACACTACATCAATATTAGATAAAATAAAAATACTTTACTGATAAAAATATCTTTACTGAACAATGGTACTAGGAATGATTTTGTAACTTTATAGTGCTATGGGGGGAATCTGAACAGCCTTCATTACTCATTAAACAATTGGTTTCTATTCCAATTATAATTATCTTATTATTGTCTTACAGTAATAAACTCTGCACCCCTTATGATTTTATCCATTAAAATCTAGAGATGTTGTATTCAGATGAAATTTTAAATGATTCACTGAATCACTTTGCAGTAAATGCTCAGCTAGCAGTTGGAAATGACTTTTCTTTGCAAATCTGCCTTATCATTAATTCCCTTTGTCTTGCCAATGCATTAAGCATCACACTGAAGTTTGATAATTATCTCCTCAATTAGGAATGACTGGATGTTCTACTCTGCTTGTCACAAAATATGAATGAAAGAGATGAAGAACCTAAATTGGGTCACAACTGCTTGAAAGTTTACTCTCTCGCCACTTTCTTATTGCAGGCAACTCAACGTTTCATGAGAATATTATAATGTTTTGCCAGTCTGGGGTTTCTAGTTTCAAGTTTAGTTTGTTCTCTGTTAAAATTAATGTTACTCAGCAATGGGTAATCTAATTCTTCCCAAAGAATACAAATTAAATGCCCTTTAGCACTGCGGTAATTTACAGAACACTGCAAAGAGGGCAGTGATAAGTACATCCTGTGTTTTCTTGATGTTGAAATGAACAAAGTCACGTCACAGACAATGAAAAAGTGGGCAGGAGGGGCAGATTACTGTGTTTTCACTTTAACTGTGTCTGTCACTAAAAGTGCTTGAAGTGAAAGATTTGCATTTAATGATCTCTGACTTGTCCATCATGTATACAGCCATGAGGGTGCATTGCATTGCTAGGGTCTCATTTCAAACATTTTCACACCTTTTGGAAAGCATAAAATCACGTTTCTCAGTTCTTATCCATGTGCAATCCTGATTTCTATCCAATCAGTTGACAGTGCTATGGGGCACTCACAAGACACGCCATGGAAGAACTACTAAAGCAAAGACATTTTGTAGTGAAACAATATAGAAATTGGCATTAAAGAATCCCTGCAGTACAGAAGGAGGCCATTCGACCATTGAGCTTCCACCAACTACAATCCCATCCAGGCCCTATCCCCTTAGCCCCAACTATTTAATCTGCTAATCCCCACTGCCATTAAGGGGCAATTCATCATGGCCTGCTCACCTAACATGAACATCTATGGACCAAATCAGTTCCGATTTGATTTAATTTAGTATTGTCACATGCATATTGTTTCTTGCACAGACAAGGCATACCATACATAGAAAAGGAAAGGAGAGGATACAGAATGTATTGTTACAGTCATAGCTAGGGTGTGGAGAAAGATCAACTTAATATAAGGTAGGTCCATTCCCTGATGGCAGCAGGGAAGAAGCTGTTCTTGAGTTGGCTGGCACGTGTCCTCAGACTTTTGTATCTTTATCTCAATAGAAGAAGGTGGAAGAGAGAATGTCCAGAGCACGAAGGGTTCTTAATTAGGCTGGTTGCTTTTCCAAGGCAGCAGGAAGTGTAGACAGAGTCAATGCATGGGAGGCTGGTTTGAGTGATGAACTGTGTTTCGTTCACAAACCTTTGCACAGAGTAGGAGCTGTAACAAACTGTAATACAACCAGAAACAACGCTGTCTATGCTTCACCTGTACAAGTTGTAGTTGACATGCTAAATTTCCTTAGTCTCCTGAGAAAGTAGAGGCATTCGTGGACTTTGGACTTTCTTAAGTATAGTGTTCGCTTGGAGGGACCAGGATAGGTGATTGGTCATCTGAACACCTTGAAACTTGAAACTTTTGACTATTTCCACTTCATTCCCATTGATGTAGACAGGGACATGTCCTCCACTATGCTTTCTGAAGTCACTGACCATCTCCTTCATTTTGTTGACTTTGAGGGAGAGATTATTGTCATCACGCCAGTTCACCAGATTCTTTATCTCATTCCTGTACTGTGAAGTAATACTTGTGCAGAATAGTTAAAGTATGGGCTGGATTTTTAGTCCCCACTGGAAATCAGGGGCATTTTGGAGTTTAATATAACTCAGCCAGCAAGCTGGTTCCCCACCTCTGGGACATTTTTGAAGTCCACCTGTTTGTATTCTGTGGCTACTGATCTGGCTCATTAAACCCCTGATTAAATTCAATTAAAGGGGGCTGACTGGAATTTTTTCACAGACAACAGTTGGGTGTCTCTAAGTGGACTTACCTTGGCAAGTCGGAGGGCAGTGGGGCAGGGAAGGAGACACTCCAAGCTGGCCTCGGGACCTTTACTGCCTACCTAGGTGCAAGAACAGCCATTAGCTGTTCCATGTTGGAGAGAAGGAAATCCAACTCGAAGCACCCTCTCTTCTATTGACCCTCCATTGCAGCCTGTTGCTCATTTCAAGCTGGAAGGTCTCAGATTGTCCCTTTAACTTCAGAAGTCACCTGCTGTTCTGAATTGGGTGGCAAGCCCAACTCCAGGCTAATTAAGGGGGAACTTTCATGAAAAGCACAATTGACTTATTCCCACTCACATCAGGGGTGGGTTCAGGACTAGGATATTGTTATGTTTGTTGGGGCATGTCCCTTTAAGAGAAAGTGTCAGGTAACCAACCTGGGTGGAGCTACTCAAGCCAGTCTTGTGCTGACTGTGTTCAAGATACAATGTGTTAATAGACTGTTCCAGTTAGGTTATTCCCACTTACCTCGTGGTGTTTTATTAGTCCAGGAAGAAGTCTCAAAACACCAGATTAAAGTCCAGTAGGTTTATTTGGTATCACGAGTTTTTGGAGTGCTGTTCCCTCATCAGGTGAATGGAAAGTTAGGTTCACAAGCAGGGCAATTTTAGAAACTGACTCAATTGCAAGAAAATGGTTGGAATGCAAGTCTTTAAAGATACAGACAATGGAATGCAGAGAGGGATAATGACAGGTTAAAGAGGTGCAAAGTGTCTCAAGCCAGGAGAGTTAGTAGGATTTTGCAAGCCCAGGGCCAAATGGTGGGGGTTACATGTAGTGTGACATGAACCCAAGGTCCCAGTTGAGGCTGTTCTCATACATGCACAAATTGGTTATCAGTTTCTGCTCTGCGATACTGCACTGTTGTGTGTCTTGAAGGCTGCCTTGGAGAACACTTACCCGAAGATCGGAGGCTGAATATCCTTGACTGCTAAAGTGTTCCCCAACATTTCCCCAACGTTCATTAGATCTCATAAAGAATAGGAACAACCCTGCCCTTTGATTTTTGCTGGAAGGAAAATCCTACACTTATGTTCTTGGCAGTTTTCGAAAGCTAGAGGTGCAGGGACTGAATTAAATTTCCAGACGAGGTGGGAATGGTACATGCAGTCATGTGCCAAAAATGACAAACCAGTACTGACTGTTTCATACTGACGTTTGGTTCATTGTAATTGTGGTGGGGTTGGGCGGGGGGGTGGGTTGAAGTGGGTGAACTAGACTTCCCTTGGGAGCAGATGGGAGAGTTACTTGTCCAAATCAATTTGGATGCCATATCAATAACATGTCATTGCAATCTTGAAGTATTAATAGGTTGACATTACATCTTCATTCTCTATTAGTTCATTAAAGTCATTAACAAATATGGTGAAAAGTTAAGGCCTCAGAAGAAATCCTTGGGGATCATGTCCAACTAATCAGAGTGAGTAGCATTTACCCTTACTCTCTGCCTTTGGCCTACCTCTCAACTAATTTCCAACCCAAGCCAAAAGTGCATCAAAAGATCATAAGACATAGGAATAGAATTAGGCCACTCAGCCCATCGAGTCTGCTCTGCCATTCAATCATTGTTGATATTTTTCTCAATCCCATTCTCCTGCCTTTTCCCCTTAACCCCTGACCTCCTTATTAATCAAGAACTTACCTATCTCTGTCTTAAAGACACTCAATGATCTGGCCTCCACAGCCTTCTGCAGCAAAGAGTTCCACAGATTAAGCAATCTCTGGCTGAGGAAATTCCTCCTCATCTCTGTTTTAAAGGATCGTTCCCCCTAGCCTGAGGTTGTGTCCTCAGGTTCTAGTATTCAGCTTGGCAGTTACTCTGGTAAGTTGGGTCGTCTGCAGAAATCTTATCTTATTTCTGTTTGGAATCTTCCTTCTGTTGTCACTGACAATTCCTTGGGCTCTTTCAATTCACTCGTTCGATCATCAATCTGCTTTGTAAAATTTCTCTCCTCTGCCTTCAGACTTTTCAATTTTCTCAGAACCTTCTCCTTAGTGATGGCCACTATACTCACCTGTGCCCCCTGATTCTCCTGGAGCTCTGGCAAACCACTGCTGTCTCCCACTGTGAAGACTAATGAAAAGTTCCTTTGCTATTTCTTTGTTTCCTATTACTACTTCCCCAGCCTCATTTTCCAGTGATCCAATGGCTCTTTTTTGCCTCTCTCTATTCATCTATTGGAAAAAACTCTTCCCATCTTTTATATTACTAGCTAGCTTACACTCATATTTCATCTTCCCCCTTTTTTAGATGTCCTCTGCTCATTTTTAAAGGCTTCCCACTAATCCTCGCCACTTCTTAATGATTTTTCTTTTGCTTTTATGCTGTCCTTAACTTCTCTCATTAGCCATGAATATCTCATCCTCCGCTTAGCATGTTTCCTCCTCCTTGAGATGAATTTCTGTTGTGCCTCCCATATAAATCTCTCAAAAACTCCTGCCATTGCCGTGGCACTGTCTTCCCTGCTAGTCTCCCTTTCCAATGAACTCTGGCCAGCTCCTCCCTCATGTCTTTGTCGTTACCTTTATTTAATTGTAATACTGTTACGTCTAATTCCAGCTTCTCCCTCTCAAACTGCAGGGTAAATTCGATCATATTGTGGTCACTGCTCCCTAAGGGTTCCTTCACCTTAAATTCCCTAATCAAATCTACCTCATTACACATCAAATCCAGAGTTGCCTATTCGCTAGTTGACTCTATCACAAGCTGTTCCAAAAAACCATATCTTAGACATTTCACAAATTCCTTTTCTTGGGAATTTCCCAGTCCACCTGCATATTGAAGTCCCCCATGATTATTGTAATATTGCCTTTTTTATATGCCTTTTCTATCTCCTGATTTATATTCTGTCCCACATCCTGACTACTGCTAGGGGGCCTGTACATAACTCCCATCAGGGTCTTTTTACCTTTGCAATTTCTTAACTCTACCCACAGAGATTCTATGCCTTCTGATCCTATATCGATTTAACTTCATTCCTTACTAACAATGCAAACCCACCCACTTTGCTCATCTGTCTCCCCTTCTGATAGGACACGTATCCTTAGCCATTTATACCCCAGTCCTGATCCCCTTGTTACCATGTCTCTGTGATATCACAACATCATACCAGCCAATTTCAATGTGTACAACAAACTCATTTGTTCTGTATACTGCATGCATTTAGGTACAACACCCTCAGTCCTGCATTGACTACTTCCCTCTCACACTTGTCACATTTTTTGCTCTGCCTGAGATTTGATTCCTACCACCTTCTATACTCTCTGTTCTATTATGTTGTCTGGAAGCTTTACTAATCTCTTCTGAGCCCTCGGCTCCGTTAACTTGCTCTTCTACCCTCTCCTTTAACTTTGCTTTTCTAACTTTCCGTACAACTGAACCCTCCCCTCTACTATTTAGTTTGAAGCCCGATCTACAGCTTCAGTTATATTATTCACCAGGACTCTGGTCCCAGCACAATTCAGATGAAGACCATCCCATCGGAACAGGTCTCCTCTTCTCCAATACTGGTGCCAATGTCCCATGAATGTATGGCTCCTACTCTGACCAAGACTGCAAGGAACTACAAAAGGTTGTGAATGTAGCCCAATCCATCACGCAAACCAGCCTCCCATCCATTGACTCTGTCTACAATTACCACTGCTTCGGCAAAGCAGCCAGCATAATTAAGGACCCCATGCACCCTGGATATTCTCTTTTCCACCTTCCTTTGGGAAAAAAAATACAAAAGTCTGAGATCATGTACCAATCGACTCAAGAACAGCTTCTTCCCTGCTGCTGTCAGACTTTTGAATGGATTTACCTTGCATTAAGTTGAACTTTGTCTACACCCTAGCTATGACTGTAACACTACATTCTGCACTCTCTCATTTCCTTCTCTGTGAATGGTATGTTTTGTCTGTGTAGTGCGCAAGTCAGAATACTTTTCACTGTATGTTAATACATGTGACAAAAGCAAACCCATTCCTCCCGAACGAATCTTTGAGCCACACATTTACCTCCTTAATCTTACTGACCCTGTGCCAATTAGCTTGTGGCTCAGGTGGAATTCCAGAGATTATTACATTTTTTTGGTTCTGCTTTTTAATTTAGCTTCTAGTTGTTCATACTCCCTTTGCAGAACCTTTGTTCCTGTTCTACCTATGTCATTGGTACTCACTTGAACCACGACAACTGGGGTCTTTACCTCTAATTCCATGCGCTCTCATTTCTACTAATTATCTTGTGTGGAACATTATTGAATGACTTCAGGAGGTCCATTTGGAAGGTTCATACATGTAACATCCATAATTACCTCGTTATTCATCTCATTAATGGTCTACTTTTTAAAAAAAGCTGTCACTCTCTGATCAACTTGCATTTGTGCACCTAATCATTTATGCCAGCCCTAATGACAGACACTCTTACAATTTATTAAACTGAAAGGGTTTTTCTCTCCCACTCGTCTTAAATAATAGAGTGACATTAGCAAATTTCAGAACTCAGGCTGCTTCTGCAATTTCCTCATCTATTAATAACCTGAGGTAAAAGTCTGAGAGGCTTATCGATCCCAAGTCACATTAATTTCACCACTATTATTTCTAAATATTATATTGAATCCATTAACTTCCTCTCCTTGATTTACTTTTAATTCCCTTAATTTGGACTGCTGGTACTTTCATCCATCTTAAATGCATTCTGTTCCTTCTTAGTCTACATCCCACTGACATTTAGCTTGTGCTTGTAATGTGATTTAGGTGCTGGGTATCATCCAGAAATTTCAGAATATTGCATATTATTTTTGAAGATCATGTAAAAAGGTGAGATTTTCTGAGTTGTGCCTGCTGTCTGGCTTGTCTGGTACAACTGCCGGCCCCAAGTGGAGAGGATCTCCAAGAGGATGGCGACCCAGATACTGTGCTTACCCCCCATCCAACGCTGGCATCTCCACATCTTGTCTGGTACAATCAGAAGTCTTTTGGCAAGCCTACAGCATCCCCTAAGGTGAGTCTCACCATAGCTGGATCAGATAGTCCCAGCCAAATGCTCTACACTACAACTTTCAAGGAAAAGGGAACTTACTAAAACAGAGCTAAAATGAAGAGCATGGGGTGGAATTATAAATATATTGAGTTACCACATTATGCCAGAACTTTTGAGAACTCATCCCAATCCAATCCAATTCAGACAGATGTGGTTAGACTTTGAGATATGAGGACCCTGTTAATTCCTAAGCAACTAGCCGGTCACTGAAGCTCTGAACTTTTTTGTATTAATTTGGACTGATGCGGATGGTGATTGCAAGGATATATTTTTTGCTCAGTCCAACACAAAGCAGAAGTGTCAACCAGCTTGCTGTGGGTCTGGAGTCACATATAAACCAGACCCAGTCGAAATGACAGATTTCCTTCCCTATAGGAAACTAGATGCTGTGGTTCTGTCTAAGGAGCCTTGGAGAGTTCCTGCATCTTGTAGATGGTACATACTGTTGCTACTGTTTGTCAGTGATGGAGGGAATGAATGTTTGTGAAAGGGATATCAATCAAGAGGGCTGCTTTGTCGAGTGTTTTCTTAAGTGTTGTTGGTGCTGCAGTCAAGTTTAAAGTTTATTTATTAGTGTCACAAATCGACTTACATTAACACTGCAATGAAGTTACTGTGAAAACCTCCTAGTTGCCACATCCCGATGGCTGTTCAGGTACACTGAGGGAGAATTTAGCATAGCCAATGCAACCAACCAGCATGTCTTTCAGACTGTGGGAGGAAACGGGAGCACTCAGAGGAAACACTTGCAGAAAGGGGAGAATGTGCAAACTCCACACAGGCAGTGATACAATTCATCCAGGCAAGTCGAGTATTGCAGACAGACTTGGAAAAGTCAGGAGATGAATTGCATATCACATGACTCCAAGCCTCTGACCTGTCCTTGTGGCCCCAATATTTATATGGCTAGTTGAGTTTCTGGTCAATAGCAATCCCCAAGACGGGGGATTCAGTGATGATAATACCATTGAATATCAAGGGCAATGGCTTGATTCTCTCATGTTGAAGATGGTAATTTTCCATCACTTCAGTGGTGTGAATGTTGCTTGCCAGTTGTCAGCTCAAGTCTGGATGTTGTCCAGGCCTTGTTACATTTGGACTTGGACTGCTTCAGTACCTCAGGAGTCATGAATGGTGCTGAACATGGAATGATCATTAGCAAACATCCCCACTTCTGATCTTATGATGGAAGGAAGGTCATTGGTAAAGCAGCTGAAGATGGTTGAGTCTAGGACTAGCATGAGAAACTCCTGCAGTGATGGTCTGGAGCTGAGATGACTGACCTCCAACCACCACAACCATCTTCCTTTGTGCTAGGTATGACTTGAACTGATGGAAAGTTTTCTGCCTCCCATTGACTCCAGCATTACCTTGATGCCAGTCAGTCAAATGCAACCTCAATATTGAGGGCAGTCACTCTCACCTTATGCCGCTCTCACCTCAAGGTCACAAACAGATCAGCCATGATTTTATTGAATGGCAGAGCTGCCTCAATATGCTGACAGGCCTACTGCTTCTTTATCTTTCCATCTTATAATTAGTCCAGAAGAAGTTCTGAATAACACGTTGGGATATTGCACTCAACAGCAACGCTAAACCACGCACCACTGACCTGAAAGAGAGTTCCACACAGATTCTCTGTGACGGGAACTTCCCATTTCCCCGACATCAGTTTGACTCTGGCACCAACTCGAGAGGATTTCCACAGGAGGCTAGCAACAGTAATGTCATCAAGTAGCGTAAGCAGCCAATGACTCCTTAGAAAGCAATCCGGATAAAACAATCAAACCTTTCACTTCTTATTTTTAGATAGAAAAATAAATTATTAGTACACAAGTATGAAATCTGAAGGTAGCTAGAATACAAGCAAACTTTCTTTCATTTTAAAAATGTGGAATTTATCAACATAATGGAAAAATTTTACATTCACCAAATATAAAATTACTCTATCAGGGCCAGTGAGGTTGTTCAGCAGTAATTAACTTGGCACCCTGTTTAAAAATCCCCAAGTACAATTCAAAGGGGATGCATTACAATGTTCTTGATTGCTGGCAAGCAATTGATTGAGGCAAGTTTTTACACAGAGGCTGGTGGGTGCCTGGAACTCATTGCCGTGGAAGGTAGTGGAAGCAGGTATGATGCTGACTTTTAAGGTGAGTCTTGACAAATACATGAATAGGAAGGGAATAGAGGGATATGGTTCCCAGAAGGATAGAGGGTTTTAGTTCAGCTGGGGAGCCTGGTCGGTGCTGGCTTGGAGGGCCAAAGGGCCTGTTCCCGCGTGGTAATTTTCTTTGGTACTTAATCAAAGAACAAACAGGAGTTAGAGGAATCCACTATTCCCACACCAGCAATCTCACTTTGATTCCTGGTCCAGGATTTGTAAGCCAATGGTTCATCTCTCATCCACAAAAATCTCTCCCTTAATATTACTCGAAATATCAATAAGTCAGTGCCAGTCATTTGATATTCCTATCATTTGACAGTTCAATAAGAGGGATAACACTACCATGTTGTCAGGTCTACACAATACCATGGAGATAACAAATGTGTATGCTTTTGTAGCTTTAATTGGAACTTTTAAAAATTCTTTCATTGCAACCCTGGTAAGTGGATGTACACTCCAGAAGAAGATGGGACAGCAGTGTCAAAAGAAGATAAATGATCTTTTTTGCTCAGCCAGGGTAAGTGAACTACCTCTAGCCTCTCTCTGGACTCCCCCCCCATACACCCCTTGCACCTCCAGTTCCATCTCTCACCCAGCCATCTTGGGGGTTGGCACAAGGCCATCCTCCCCCACCACTTCCATAATCATCATGTTCCCTCCCGTGGCACACTGAACTGAGCCACTCGTGTAGAAATTCAGAGCAGCTGTGTATTTGAGGGCCCCAGGCAGTGAGTGTCCCACCATTCCATTGGCTTCCAGCACTTGCAGGGTCTGGAAGAGGTGATCCACCATCTCCAGGACAGGCGCAGCCTTCTGTGGCACTCAACCTCTGACGTTTGCTGGTACAACGATTGAAGTCTGAATATCCTTAGCCGGCACCCATGAAGCACATGCATCTACTGCTCCCAGAAATCCAACAGACCCAGCCATTCCCTCCTCCGCAGGACACTGGCCCTGGCCAGGTGCCATGGCATGTTGGTTTCTCTACACTGCCCTATAACAGTAAGTAGGATAGCCAGCTTGACAAGCTCCGTGATCCTCCAGACCATGCACTGTAAAGAAGGGAAAACTACAGTCAGCTATAAGAGTTTGTGAGACACTTCTGCTTTTTTCCCTTAATTCGTCTGAGACTACCACCCTCAGTAGGCGCTTCAACACCCTACAATCAGACATTATAACCACATCTCCACATTGGTCACTGTCAAACTCCAGCAGCATGCACCACATGGACCCACAAGGGTTTCAGTGGTACCAAACACCTACATTCCCCCAGTTTCCAAGAAATGACAGGAATTTGAATTCAATAAGAGCCTGGAACTAAAAGCCTAATGACGACCATGAAATCATTGCCAATTGTCATAAGGACTATCTTGTTCACTATTGTCCTTTAGGGAAAGAAACCTGTTGTCCTTTCCTGGCCTGGCTCACATGTGACTCCAGTTCCACAGCAATGTGGTTGACTCTCAAATGCCCTCTGAAATGGAGGGAAGTTAGGGGTGGGCAATGAATGCTAGCCCAGTCAACAGTCTGTAAAGTTAATTTTTAAAAGGTTTCACATTACAGCTTACTTCTTCAGAAATTTAAACATCTTGACCTTGTTTTTAAAATGCAGAATAAACCGATAAAAGGTTGTATCCTAAATCTGACTCACACACCTTTAGATTGCTGCTTTTTCATGGACAGTCATGGAAAATCCAGGAACACTGTTCTTGTGATAAGAGAAATTCAATGGAGAACGCACTGGGATCAGATTTTTAGACTTTAGACTCCATGTCCTGGAATTTAGATCATGTCTTTTGCCAAAAAGAGAATCTTTTTATTTAAAAATACACAAGACACAAAACATAAATCATTGAAATTTATATATTCCTATCTTAGCCAACTGCCATCACTTGATTCTTGTTGTGATGCTTCCCACTGAGTCTACAATTAATATGAATAAATCATGGACTCCTAAGCTTTTCCCAATCTGGCAGGCTTCAAGTTAGCATTTGCTTTTAGAATTAAGTATATTAGAATCAACAAAAACATGAGATAATTACACTTTATGTTAAACTGAATTGAAGTCGTGCAGAAATTGCTTAGTTTAATATAAGTGACAAAATATATTTTGTTTCTTGTTGTCTTTTCTACAGTTGAGTGTGCCATTCTATCTTGGTCAGTCATTAAGAGAACTTGCTCATATAAAATGTGTTACCCTTCCATCTTGTAAACTGGTGGTTTGCGCTGTGGTGGTCAGCTCTGTTTAGCATTGCCAGCTATGGCTCAGAGATCTCATTCTGGTATGGCAGTCTCTGCTGCAATTGCTGTGGTGGAAGTTACTGGGCTGAGAAGGTGCAGATTTCACTGGCCTCTGTTTTCTCTGAGCACTCTCCTTGGCCAATTGAGCTATTGTTTTGCCACTTCCAATGCCCTACAGTCAATCTCAAAGGTCACTACCGTCATTGACGGTCTCCAGTTCTTAGAATCAATGTCAATCATCTTCATCTCTTGCTTCCAGGTGTCCTTGTAGCAAGGTATGTATGCCTGTTCATCATACAAAAGGTCTTTGGGTGTATGGCCATCACCTATCCATTGAATATGGACAGGCCAGTGCAGACATCACTGGCATATACCAATAGAATGATCATACTCCAGTATTATAGGGTTGGTGACCTTGTCCTGCCAAGAGATACTGAGGATATATCTGCGATAACAAAGATAGTAACTGCTCCTCCTGCCTAGCATTTGTTTCCAGATCTTCCCACTGAAGAGAAGTGTGCTGAAGATGCAGGCTTGGTAGTCTAAGAGTTTGCTGTTCTCAGTCAGGTTGTTGTTGTTCCACATTCTCTAACTTAGATGTAACATTTATAGTTTTTGCAACGAGTGTGATTTCATCGTCAAGTAACAGATTGTTGGTGATTGTGGAGCCTGGGTATATGAAGTTATTGTTAAGATTCCAATTGGTGTTATAATTGGACAGGAAGATCCCAGAATGGAACTCTCTCAAAAAATGGTAACTTTATTTAACCAAACTTGGAGGAACAGAGTCATAGGACTGTTAATTAGTTTTAACAACAAGACAAAAACATTTATTTTTGACATCATTCTCCATTTAAGGAACATTTTGATTTTTATTCTTCCTGTCAAAGTGAACAACTTCACATTTTCTCATGTTATATTCCATCTGCCAAAGCTTTGCCTATTGATTGAACCAATCTATATCTTCCTGCAAACTTCCTATATCTTCTAAGGAGTTACTCCAGGAAGTGACTCAGCTCCTGACACCCCAAAGCATTTCCATCATCTACAAGGCACATATCAGGAATGGAATGAAATACTCTCTACTTTCCTGGATGAGTGCAACTTTAAGACCTGGGGAGTTCAACACCATCCAAAATAAAAAAGACAGCTTGATTGGTACCCTATCCACCACCAGCACGCTGTGGCTTCTTTAGCAGCATTTCCCGATTCTGTGATATCCACTCCATCCTCATACATCCACTATACGCGGTTTATCTGCAACCACTCTGTAATGTCCAACACCCAACTACACCTAGATCGATCCTCTGTCTGCTGCCTTTTTCAGTTTGCCCTCTATAAATGATCTTGGTAGTTTTTCAGCTCTGATCAAATTGCCAAAATGCTGACATTTTATTTATTTTATGTTAGCTTATGTTTCGTTCTTGCAATTTCAAGTACCACTTAATTCGTGTTATGATCTAAATTTTTACCACATATCTTAGCATCCATATTTCAAAGTCCTCTGTTTTCTTTCACACATCTTTACTTATTTTGCAGGTTTCTGAGGCATACAGGGAAGTGAATAAAACATAGCACCATATGTACTTTTTCCTTGTTACAAGTTTGGGTTTTCTTGTTGTTAACACATCTTTCATCATCACAAAATTACTTCTGGCTTTCTCTATCCTTATTTTGACTCTACATCACATCTGCCAACATCTGTTATCATTTGTCCTAAATATACACACTTATCTACTTGTTCCAGTGTGAAAGTATCCACTTCAATCTTCTCTCTAGTTGCTTCTAACTTATTCCTTATGATTAGCATTGTTTTTGCCTTCTTGGTTTCTATTTTAAACTTCTGGATTTCACTTGATCTGTGATATTTTGTAGGGTTTCTTCTGATTCTTATAGTAATGATGGTCTTCAGCTTACCATAAACTTGTGTTCTTGCCTGCAAGGTTTATCTCTGGAAGTAAACCTAATTCTCCGGCTATTTGTTTCATGTACAGACTGAAAGAGTTTGGCAAAAATGGACAGCTTTGTTGTACTCCTCTCTGGTGGCTCTTTCCAGAACAAAGGGGATTGACCTTAAACTTAAAAGGCAAAGTCAGAAAGATTTTTTTTAAACTTTATCATTCATGGAATTTTGGCATCGCTGGCAAGAAGGGGGTCTGTGATTGAACTGACTCAATTCCTGAACAGGGCATAAAGAATTTGCAGATGGGTATAGATTGGTTGAGTGAGTGGGCAAAAATCTAATAGTTGGAGCATAATATGGGAAAATGTAAAGTTATTCACTTTGTTGGTACTCTTCATCACTTGAAACATTTCTGTTCATATTCTAGCCTGATGCTCGCTATTTGGTCCTAAGATAGACTCTGGACAAATCTCACATCTTTATTGTCAATGTTACATTTCAACAACGCCTTTATTGATTTCTGGTGATTACCAGCACTGAACACTTTTCATAGTGTATGCAACAAATATAAATGTTCCTCTTTACTTCCAAATACTTATTGAAAATGCTTTTAGGTTAAATATTCCCCGTCTTGTTCCTTGCCCATGTCAAAATCCAGACTGTGTTTCACCAATTTCTACTTCAAATGTATTATTATTTCAATCTATTATGATTTTCAAGATCATAATGAGAGGATTCATTAAGCTTAGTGTTGTGAATTGATTATGCTCCATTGCTTTGTTCCTTAGATTAAAATGAATAATGAATAAGTCAAGCCACTTGGAATGTATCCTTTGGCACATATTTGATAAAACCAATTCTGTTATTTGAATTCTGTTTCTCCAAGGGCTTTTCAATGTTCTCTTGTTGCTCCAACTATGCCTGGAACTTTTCTTGTACTAATTAATTTCAAGGTATCCTTTGCTATCATAGTGTTTGGCCCTTCACTTGTGACCTCTAGCTACCAGAAGAACATAGGCAGCAGATGTCCGGAAGCAGCACCACCTGGAAAACCCCCTCCAAACCACATATGTCTCTTGTCTACTTCTTCTTGCCAACAGTAACAAAATCCCATGAATTAATATGTTAAAAAATAGCTTCCTGACATCACCTCTGAATGGCCTTGCTCTAACTTTGTTATGTATATCCTCTTGTTCTGGAGTATTCCACCTGAGGAAATCATTTTGACAGAGAGAAACTATCAAATATTGTAATCAGCTTAACTATCTTAATTTGATCACCCCTAAGCCTTTCTGACTCAGACGAACAGTGAACTCAGACTTTACTTTACTCATACTGTAATGCTTTTACCTCAGATCATTTCAGTGAATCGGTATCCCTTCCAAGACCAAGGTATCTTTCCTGAGGTGCATTGCCCAGAACTGAACAAAGTACTCCAGAGGGATCCACCCAGAGATTTATATAACTGTAACTGTAACGTTATTATTGTGCAATGCAATTATGGGCTCTTACAGGAACAGGCCCTTTGGGCCAAGTCATCCATGCCAACCTAGTTTCCTAAAATGAATTAGTACTATATGGCCCATATCCTTCTAAACCTTCCCTATTCATGTACCTGTCCAATTGTATTCTAAATGTTGCATTTGTACTTCCATATATTTACACTGTGATTACTACATTAAGACTACTCTCCTCCCCTCTCCCTGTAAGTGACATTCCAGTGTTCTCACCAGTTCTTGGTTTTCCTTGTCAAGCTCATCTTCCGTACATGAAAGTTGGTTCTCTACGTTGATCAGTTTCTCCTTAACTCCTCAGCACTATCCTTGAAGCTCACATTCTGTAATTGTATTTCTGCCTTTTGTTACTGGGGCTTTTCACGCTATTTTATGAGACATTCTTGCTGTTCTAGGTTGTTGAGTAATGCCTCTTCATATATCTCTTGGGAAATGTAATGTTTTCCCAAGTTTTCTTCCAAATTCCCAACCATTTTCTTCAGTTAAAGAATCACTTCCTTCTAACGCCTGGAACTGAGTCTTTTCCCACTGGTTTGTCAGTTTTTTTCAGAGTGACCTTACATTCATTTTACTTCACTTCATAATTTTTCAGAGAAACACATTTTTACCTGAGGGTTCCTTGTAACATGTGAATATCACTTAACAGGTTTTCCTTTACTTTTATGAAGCGCAATTACTTTGCCTTGAGTTTTCTTATAATTTAACAATCTCATTGACCTCTTCTGCTGTTCTACAATTCTGCTGTTCAAGGTGTTCTTTATTTCTTCGTGTTGTTAAAGATTGTGTACTATTTTTTGAATTTGATCTTTAAGGATAGTTAGCTATTTTCCTGTACAGCCCTTCTACATAGGGACCCAGGTTTGATACCAGTCTCGGGTGACTGTCTATATGGAGTTTGCACATTCTCTCCATGTTTGTGTGGGTTTCCTTCAGGTGCTCCAGTTTCTTCCCACAGTCCAACGATCTGCAGGTTAAGTGAATTGACCATACTATATTGCCCCTTAGTGTCCCAAGATGTGTAGGTTAGGGGGATTATGTGGTAAATATATGGATTTATGGGCATAGGAGGAGAGTGAGCCAGGGTGAGATGCTGAGTTGGATTTTTTTTATTCATTCATGGGACGTAAATGTCACTGGCTGGTGAGAAGTTACTGCCCATCCCTAGTTGCCTGACGGCAGTTGAGAGTCAACCACATTGCTGTGGCTCTGGAGTCACATGTAGGCCAGACCAGGTAAGGACAGCAGATTCCTCTCCCTAAGGGCATTAGTGTACCAGATGGATTTTTCGGACAATCAACAATGGTTTCATGGTCATCAGTAGATTCTTAATTCCAGATATTTTTATTGAATTCAAATTCCACCACCTGCCATGGTGGGATTTGAATTTGGGTGTCCATAACATTAACTGAGTTTCTGGATTAATAGTCCAGCGATAATATCACAAAGACATCACCTCCCTGGTGCAGATTTAATGGGCTGAATGGCCTCCTTCTGCACTGTAGGGATTCCTTGATTGTGCACTTCAGTGCATCTCATTGTTACTGTTGATAATTCCAGCACAGCTTTTTCTATAGTATTTAACTTCCTTTCTAACTCCTCATGTTTTCCCAATAAAAGGTACATGCTAGGAACTGTCCTTTGGCTTGCAGGCACACGCAGGTAATTTTCCATCCTTTCCACCTCATACTGAACTTCAGGAGAGAAGTTTCTGAGAGAGAAAAATAAACAAACAGAACTAGAACCAGCTGGTTACCCAGTTAAAAATGATAAAACAATGTAATTGTCAATGCTGAAGAAATATTAAATGACCATTTACATAAACTAAAGCATCTTTTCTGCATATGCACTTGAATCAGTGAACAATATCATCTGGGTTTATTATTGTGCGTTAGAAGCCCATGCAAAGGCAAACACCTGGAGGGAAAATTATTTTATCAAAGTCAAAACTTAATTATTTATTACTTTATTTATTGAAAAATTTATTTTTTAACAAATGGATTCAAGCGATATTTTGGTCTGTGCCAAATATTACCCAAATCTGAAAGATCATTGGAATGAGTGATGACAAGAATAAAAGGACTTTTCATTTCCCAAAGCAATTACTCAGTCACATTCCTGGTTTGACTCATGTATTTTCTTTAGTTTTAGCATTGGGAGATCAGCATCATTTTTTATAAATCAAGATTGTTCTGACAGACACATAGCTAAAGGGCACATTAATTTACGCTTGTATTGTTACATCTGAAGATTGATGTAGCACCAAATGAGTAATGCATGGGCTAGCCCACATCTTACTTATGTATGAATCCAATCTGAGGAGATGTAAAGTTTTCTTCTGATATAGTTAAAGGCCTTACTTAAAAAGCAATCCCAATCCACTTCCTAAGAATAAGAATCCATTGACTGAGGCGATCCTGAAAATCAGTGTTGTTGCCATTAACTCAGACATATTAGTCTGGATCTCCCAGGTTCAGGAACATCAGAGACTGGATGTGAAACCCAAGATGCACAACGGAATCCCACAGAAGTCCTGATAATCAGACATCCATGGGAAATGCCTGAGAAGTTGAACTTCTGATGCGTAGTTACCCTACTGCCTAGGACCCTCAGTGATTGTCTCTGACTCTGAGTCAGACTGGTGACTATGGATGTTGCCATGAGATTTACCTGAGCAGATAACCTCCAGGAACTCCTGAACAGAAAAGTCCTAATCTAACTGCTGGCTACCTACAGAATTGACCTCCAATTGCACCACAATTTGGGCCCCATAACTAAGGAAGGATGTGCTGGCCTTGGAAAGGGTCCAGAGGTGGGTCACAAGAATGATCCCTGGAATGAAGAGCTTGTCATATGAGGAACAGTTGAGGACTTTGGGTCTGTACTCGTTGGAAATTAGGAGGATGATGGGGGGATCTTACGGAAACACAGGATACTGAGAGGCCTAGATAGAGGGGAGGTGGAGAGGATGTTTCCACTAATAGGAAAAACTAGAACCAGAGGGCACAACCTCAGGCTAAAGGGATGGTCCTTTAAAACAGAGATGAGGAGGAATTTCTTCAGCCAGAGAGTGGTGAATCTGTGGAATCTTTGCCACAGAAGGCTGTGAAGGCCAGGTTATTGAATATCTTTAAGACAGAGATAGATAGGTTCTTGATTAATAAGGAGATCAGGGGTTATGGGGAAAAGGCAGGAGAATGGGGATGAGAAAAATGTCAGCCATGATTGAATGGCAGAGCAGACTCAAAGGGCCAAGTGGCCTAATTCTGCTCCTATGTCTTATGGTCTTATGGCCACATTAACTCCCTCAATTCCATCACCCTATCTCAAACCCCTCACCTGACATAAAAAACCCACAACCTAAATACTCCTCTCAGTCAGACCCAACTACCCTGCTGATCCACCCACAACCCTACCCACCTACCACTCTACACATCTATCACCTTACTCAGCTACCACCTCACTCACCTACCACCTCACTCACCTACCACTCTATCCACTTACCTCAGCCATGCAAACCACTTATTTCACCCATGAATCCACCCTACCACCCTAGCCTCTCACTCATTCATCCATGCACCGATTCACCCGTTCAATAACATTCAAACTGGACATTTCAATTTGCCATATGGCAGTTATTGCTGTAAAATAAGGGCTGGGCTTTGTCTTTCCTCCAATGATCCACAGAGTTACGGTGTTCTTTCGGGGACTGTATGTTCCATATTTCTGGATAAGGCGTGCTTGGCAGACCTGGCAAGAAAGGAGTGGCATGGTGGCACGGTGGTTAGTACTGTTGCCTCACAACCTGATTCTCGGCCTTGGGTGACTATCTGTGTGGAGTTTGTACATTCTCCCCACATCTGTGTGGGCTTCCTCCAGGTGCTTTGGTTTTCTCCCATATTCCAAAGATGTGCAGGTTAGCTGGATTGGCCATGCTAAACTGTCCCTTCGTGTCCCGGAATGGTAGGTTAGAGGGATTAGCCAGGTAAATATTTGGGGTTAAGGGGATAGCGCTTGGGTGAGATTGTTGTTGATGCAGGCTCAATAGGCTGAATATCCTTCTTCTGCACTGTAGGGTTTCTATCATTTCTTTCTATGATTTCTTTCTACATCCCCCCCCCACACCAGCAGCTAGGCATGAAAGGGTTTGAGAAGAGTAATAATGTGATAATCACTGCCCTTTTGTGGAAGATCAGGATCTATCTTTTCAATCAAAGAATGCTAACACTGATTTGATCAATGGACAACATTGGCAAGGAGCCATGCCTACCAGCTGTAGAATCATTGAATCCCTGCAGTGGAGAAGGAGGCCATTTGGCCCATCAAGTCTGCATCCACCACAATCCCACCCAAGGCCCCATTCCCGCAACCCACACAGCCACCCTGCTAATCCCCCTGATGTTAGGATCAATTTAGCATGGCCAATCTATCTAACCCGCACATAGAATTGATAGAATCCCTACAGTGCAGAAGGAGGCCACCTGGCCCTTTGAGTCTACACTGACCTCAATCTCACCCACACCCTATCCCCATAAGCCTACCTATTTACCCTCCTAATTCCACTGACAATAAGGGACAATATAGCGTGGCCAATTAACCTAACCCACACATCTTTGGACAGTGGGAGGAAACCAGAGCACCCAGAGGAAAACCATGCAGACACAGGGAGAATGTGCACACAGTAACCCCAGGCCAGAATCGAACCTGGGTCCCTGGCACTGTGAGACAGCAGTAGTACCGTGCTGCCCTGTTCTTTGGATAATTGATGAACTGTGACCTTAACAGCATGCTCACGTGGACAAAATGGAGTACCATTTGGTATGTGTGGTGTGTTTCTGTAACTTACACCTCTCTGTTTTGAAGTTAGGCTCCGAAGTTTTATTTTGTTTTTTCTCAGGCGACGGAAGATCGAGAGAAGATGCAATCTGGGTTTTCAACAAGCTCAAATAGGGAAACAAGGACAAAGTTAATGAAATTACAAGATATATTTTCCTTTTTGAGTAAAACATTTTTGGAGCAGATTCCCTTCAGTTTTAACTTGTGTAAATTATTTCAAAAGGAACCAGGTACAGGCTGTAAGTATAAACCAGAATGATCAAATTCTGTGGAGCAGTAGCTTCATGGAAAAAATCATCACAGAACAGGAAACAAAGTGATTACAATGTTTAATTAATGCACTGAAGTCTTTCTTCAATTGCAATCTGAAGACAGAAATTTCATACTGCCTGACCATCTTGGTAATTTACCCATGGATTGGCTCATCTCTCACTGCAGATTTAATGATTTGAAGAGAACCTGTATAACATGCTGTGCAAATTTAGGATCTCTAGATTATGAAAAAAAAAGATATAAAAGCAGTGAAGGTGCAAAAAAGCTCGATAAGCACCCTACCAGGAGTGAAAGGATAACCTCTCTGGAACGGTTAAACTAGCTTTAGCTTGTTTCTCCAGAAAAGAGAAGGCCAAGGGATGATCTGAAAGAGGTCTTTAAGATTCTGGAAGGAATTTAAGGGATAAACAGAAAAAAGATTTCTTCGTGTGCAGGCTCCCAAGGAGTTTGAGTTACCCAGATCATAATTTATAAGCCGATTACTTCAAAGCAGGGAAAAGCCAAGAACATTTAGCCTTTTGCTTTGAACCACAAGGAGGTCATCCACGATGGAAAAGCATGTTCACCCGAGAACTTGGCAAATGTGCACCTGTTAGATTGAAACGATTTGGGTTGAAACCTGCATGGGGGGGGTGCTTGTTGTAGCCTTGTTTTTTCAGCAGCTTAGTGGAGTAAGTTCTATTTAAGAGATAACACTGTCAGCTCCTACAACATCCAGACAGACATGAAGCAGCAAAATGGACTCAGCAGGGATGGGCTGCCAGCTGATGTAGACATTGATAAAAAGGCAGTGCAGGACACTGACGATTAACAAGGGGCAGAGGGATGGGGAACTGGGATGGAAATTGCTGAACGTAGGCCCATAATTTCCTGGCTCCCCAATATCGGATTTGTGGGGTGGAGCGGGGGAGGTACCCCGATGATCTGGGGCATCTGTCTCGGTGGTTCCCAGGGAAGGGTTTACCCAGCAAGTGTCCAGGAGCAGTAAGTTCCCCTGAACAATTGGGCTGGGAACCACTTGAAAAAATGATTTAAATCACTAATTTCAGGTGGTTCTGCCAGATTCACACTCATTGTTAGTTACTCAGAAAGAGTTAGGAGAAATATAACCACTTCTAACTTCAACATGACAATTTGAAACACCGAGTCAGAGCCCTACACGGGGCACCCCCACATTACAGACCTCTACCCCACCCAATAAGAATGCACCCCCCCCCCCCCGAATCTACCCACCCCCCACCCACCCACCAGCCGCAAAGGAATTCCCACCCCTCCCTGTCCATGCATGGGTCCGACTGTAAGTTCCCTCCCTTCTGGCCCTGACCCCTACCTCACCACTGAATTTGCCTCCCGACTTGAAACTCCCTGACCTGACCCTCCGTGACTCAACTTCATCAATCTCCCCCCCCCCCACCCAACGAAATCACCCTCCCTGATTTCTCCCATTAAGCATCGACTCCCTCTAATCCTCCTAACGCGACCTACCATATCTCAAACCCCTCCCCCCCATCAACCCCCATCCCGATCCCCTTAACTCAATCCCCCTCACACCAACTTGATCCACCATGCCTTCACCGCCCCTTCACACCCTGGCTCACCCAATTCGACCCCTCGCTCCTCAATGTAACGCACTGTGACTTGACTCCCCCGTGACCCTCCAACCCAAAACCCTCAGACACGACCCACTCTCCCCAACTCAAGCCCACTCAACCGACCCCCTGAATTGACCCCACACCTGACGTGGCCCCACGTCCGATCCAACCCGACTTGAAACAATCCCTGACTTGACCACCCCCCACCGCGCCCCCCCCCCCCCCCCCCCCCCACCAAATCTGACACCCCTCAGATCCCAACACTCCCCCCAACCCATCAAATCCTATCCACTTAACTGCACAGTTACCCTGGTCTATCAGGTTCTTTGGACTGTTGAACCCACTTCCTCTCTGGCAGCCGGCGTAATGAAAAGGGGGAGGGGCCTCTTGGAGCTTGTTGGGTTGCCCTTCGGGGATTCTCTCACTGCAGGTCTGATGCTGCTCCAGCCAGTCAAGATTTCAGCAAAGCTTTCCAGAGCTGGTACGTGGACTTTAACAACTTATAACTCCAGTGGGCCATCACCTTATGCCGATCGATGTAATTATGGCCCATAATAAAATGCTGACTCACTGCTGGTGGTCTATCCACTTGATTTTCAAATGAGCTGTCAGTTAGGCAGCCAATTAGCTCTCCTGCAAGATACATGCGAGGGCCTCACTAGTAGATAGAAATAGGAGACAAATGGTTTTATCGTGGCCCAAAACTGTGTAGAATGTTCTTTAAAATAAGCCAAGAGTCAGAGGGGGCAGGAAAAGCCCAATCAGTGGGCCGAATTTTCCCATCCCGCCTGCCACAGGAATCTTTGCAGGTGGGGGTGGATCATGTAAAGATCTGTGGGCCTAGGGTGAGATTTTCCAGTCTTGAGGTGAATTCGGCTGGAAAATCCCACTCGGTGGGACCATGAAAACTATAAAGAATTTGGGGCAAGCCTACTCTGCCAGCAACTTAGTTGTTTAGAGATTGGAGCGACTTTTGAAAATGTCATCCTGATTCAAAGAATTAAAAATTGAACAGCAACCCCCACCCCTCAACTCCAGCGCAACTCCACACCCCTACACAACCCTCCATATCAACCCAACATTGCGTCCCACCAGTGTTATTGGGCAGGCCCAAGGGCAATGTGAGGGCCAGTGCTCAGGCAATGTGAGGGGGCAGTGCCCTTGTATGACCCTTTCCCCCGCTGAGCCAAGCAGTCACCTGAGCCTTGTGGTGAGGTCTGCTCACTAGGTGCAAGCTGGGGGAGATCTATCATAATTGGGGGAGGTGATAGCCTAGTGGTATTATCACGGGACTATTTATTCAGAAACTCAGTTAATGTTCTGGGGAACCCGGGTTTGAATCTCACCATGGCAAATGGTGGAATTTGAATTCAATTTAAAAAAATCTGCAATTAAGAATCTACTGATGACCATGAAAACATTCTCGATTGTTGGAAAAACCCTTCACTATGTCTTTAAGGAAGGAAATCTGCCATCCTTACCTTGTCTGGTCTACATGTGACTCCAGAGCTACAGCAGTGTGGGTGACTTTTAACTGCCCTCCAAGGACAAATAGGGATGGACATTAAATGCTGGCCCAGGTAGTGACACCCACGTCCCACAGATGAATAAAAAAAAAATCACTTTGGCATGAATGGATAATGTATTCGGGGGGTGGTGATAGGTTTAGGGAGGGGAGAGTGGGGGGGAGGGGAGAGTGGGGGGGAGGGGGGAGTGGGGAGGGGGTTAATCAGGTGGAAAGGCCTGATAGTTAGATGCAAATTTATTGTAATGGGGTTCGTAATGTTGAACGTTGGGATTCCCATTATGCCACTGGCAGGTGGTGGTGGTGGTGGTGGTGGGGTGGGGGGGGGGGGTGGTGGTGGTGGGGGTGGTGGTGGCTGGGGGGGTGGTGGTGGTGGTGGGGGTGGTGGTGGCTGGGGGGGTGGTGGTGGTGGTGGGGGTGGTGGTGGCTGGGGGGGTGGTGGTGGTGGTGGTGGGGGTGGTGGGGGTGGGGGTGGTGGTGGGGGGGGGGTGGTGGTGTGGGGGTTGGGGTGGTGGTGGCTGGGGGGGTGGTGATGTGGGGGTTGGGGTGGTGGGGGTGGGGGGTGGTGGTGGTGGTGGGGGTGGTGGGGGTGGGGGTGGTGGTGGCTGGGGGTGGTGGGGGTGGGGGTGGTGGTGGCTGGGGGGGTGGTGGTGGGGGTGGGGGTGGTGGTGGGGGGGGGGTGGTGGTGTGGGGGGGGGGTGGTGGTGTGGGGGTTGGGGTGGTGGTGGCTGGGGGGGTGGTGGTGGTGGTGGGGGTGGTGGGGGTGGTGGGGGTGGGGGTGGTGGTGGCTGGGGGTGGTGGGGGTGGGGGTGGGGGTGGTGGTGGCTGGGGGGGTGGTGGTGGTGGTGGGGGTGGTGGTGGCTGGGGGGGTGGTGGTGTGGGGGTGGGGTGGTGGTGTGGGGGTGGGGGTGGTGGGGGTGGTGGGGGTGGGGGGGTTGCGAAGGGGGGAGGTGGGTGGTGGTAAGTGGAGACAATTGTGTCACACCTTTACATCACTGTCATTTGGACCTCTGGTCGGATTTTCTGTTCCCGTTGCCGATCCCATCTGATGGAAACAGGAGCGGAAATTCCCCCCCACCCCCCCCTCCCCCTCCATCATTTTGACCTCTGCTGATTGGTTAATTTGCAGGATGGTCTGGACTGTGCACAGCCGACACAATTTCAAGGTAGCCATCAATGATTAATGTTTCATGCCCCTATGTCCTCAACCCATTAACCACAATATCAGCATTTCAGGAGACACCTTATCCAGAAATACAGAGGAGCTGAAGTGTGAACCTTGTGAAAATATGTATACATTTGGCAAAAAGCTGGGTTATTTAAAATTTAAATAAAATACAAACAGATATACTCATTCGAGCCATGATCCTTTTCCTCCTTCCAAAACCCTTCATGACATTTATCAATGTGTTATTGAGCTCCGAATGTTTGAGTATAGTTCTACATGTGGATGATATTCCACAACAGATAAGCCAGTCATTGACAGCCAATTTTATGGAAGGCCAACTCAAAACTCTCTGCTGTTTTGTTACATTGTGACTTGTTCATACTATAGAGGTGGAGGTATATATAGTTAAGAAAGCCCAATGCCTCTACTTTCTCAGAAGACTGAGGAAATTTGGCATGTCAGCAACAACTCTCACCAACTTTTACAGATGCACCACGGAAAGCATTCTTTCTGGTTATATCACAGCTTATCCTGCTCTGCCCAAGAGAGCAAGGAACTACGAAAGGTGGTGAACGTAGCCCAATCCATCACACAGCCTCCCATCCATTGACTCTGTCTACACTTCCTGCTGCCTTGGCAAAGCAGCCAGCATAATTAAGGACCCCATGCATCCAGGATATGCTCTCTTCCATCTTCTTTCACTGGGGAAAAGATACGAAAGTCTGAGGTCATGCAGCAACCAAATCAAGAACAGCTTCTCCCCTGCAGCCATCAGACTTTTAAATGGACCTACCTCGCATTAAGTTGATCTTTCTCTACACCCTAGCTATGACTGTAACACTATATTCTGCATTTTCTTGTTTCCTTCTCTATGAATAATATGCTTTGTCTGTATAGCGGGCAGGAAACAATACTTTTCATAAGAAAGAACAAAGAACAACCCGGCACGGGAAACAGGCCCTTCGGCCCAACGAGCCCACGCCGCCATTTTAAAGCATTTTCCTACATCTACCTTGCCCCGTGTGTATGTGAATGGTACCCCTATTGTAGCCAGATTCAGGGGAGAATAGTGTAGGATCAATTTGGTACACCAATCAGCCTAAGAGCACATCTTTGGGGTGTGGGAGGAAACCGGAGCGCCCGGAGGAAACCCACGCAACCACAGGGAGAATGCGCAAACTCCCACAGACACTGGCCCAAATCCATGTATCTGCACAGCTAGCAGTGCTAGTCACCGAGCTGTTGTGGTGCCCGTCTGCTGGTCTAGGTTTAAACACACACATCGACACAAAGTACTAGGCCACTCTCGAAACATCCAAGAGCAGCCCACGCACGACCCACCGTGTGCATGCCCCTCGTTTGACAACAAGGTGGACCGACACCTGTGGATTAAAAGAGACAAAACATTAACATGTACTATTACATTTCCAGTATCGACCCAAGTCTCTGACCCTTTTTAAAACCATCTTATATAACCCTCCATCCCTGTTTCACTCATGTGCCTATCTAAGTAAACCTTAAACAAGTCCAGTAAGCCTGCCTCCACCACCTTACTTGGTAGCGCATTCCATACCCCCACGACCCTCTGTGTGAAAAACCTTCCTATAGTATCCAAATTATACTTCTCCCCCCCACCCTTAGATCGTGACCTCTCGTGATAGTTGTCCCCAATCTAGGGAAAAGCCTGCCACTGTTGACTCTATCTATACCCTTCATTATTTTATACACCTCTATCAGATCCCCCCTTAATCTCCGTCTTTCTAAGGAGAAGAGCCCCAGTTTTCCCAATCTTTCCTCATAACCCAGTCCTTCCATACCAGGCAGCATCCTGGTAAACCTCCTCTGCAGTCTCTAACAAGTGACAATAACAAATCAAATCAAAATCAAAAGGTATATTTATCCTGTTAAAGCACAAAACATCAATTTTTATAAGGGTGTCAGATGTCTCCATTGGGTGCAGCACAATTAAGGCTTTTATAGCTCAATTCTGCAAAGCATACTTCCAAACCAATTGCTTTCCACTACATCAACTGGCCATCTCCTTCACCGCTTTCACCACCTTTCTCTTACACTTCCCAAACACTCCATTTGTGACAGATTCTGCTGCTGTATATTACTGATTTTACCTTTTCACAGAATGGAATCCTTCAGCTAAACAATTTGCATACTGATATATTCCCTGCTGAAACAAAAATACCTGCATATCGTTTCAAATTCATGAGGTATTGTCGAACACAAACTATTCATGAGGTGATGTAAACTGATTCGAAAGGAGGATTTTCTTGGAACTGTGCACAGCACAGCACCGTCACAGCACGGTGGCACAGTGGTTAGCACTGCTTCCTTACAGTGCCGGGGACCCAGGTTCAATTCCTGACTTGGGTCCCTGTCTGTGCGGAATTTGCATATTCTCCCTGTGTCTGTGTGGGTTTCTTCCACAGTCTGAAAGATGTGCTGGTTAGGTGTATTTTCCCAAACAGGCACCGGAATGTGGCGTCAAGAAATTTCACAGTAACTTCATTGTCAGCCTTACTTATGACTAATAAATAAACTTTTTTTAGGTGTGCAGTAAATCTCATGGAATGACAGGCAGGAGGAGGAGGGGAATGGATGGGGTAGGGAGTTTGAAGCTTATGCCTGTAAAAGAATCTGCTCAATTTGACTTAAAATGAATGGAAAGAAAGTCTATTGGGCATCTTTACAAATATACAGTCCAACCTGCACACCTTGCACATGGGGCACAGTGACACTGTGGTTAGCACTGCGGTCTCACAGCGTCAGGGACCTGAGTTCGATTCCAGCCTCGGGTCACTGTCTGCAAAGGCTGTACATTCTCCCTGTGTCTGCGTGGGTTTCCTCTGGATACTGCAGTTTCCTCCCACACTCCAAAAGATATGCTGGTTAGGTGCATCGGCCATGCTAAATTCTCCCGCAGTGTACCCAAACAGGCGCTGGAGTGTGGCGTCGACAGGATTCTCACAGTAACTTCATTGCAGTGTTAATGTAAGCCTACTTGTGACACTAATAAATGAACTTAAAACTTGAACTTAGTTATCTGGTTTCCACTGCACCCGGGTACAACATAGGACCCCAATAAAAATCTCTTCATAAATGTTATATCAATGTGTGTATAATTTGCAGCTTTGAGAGCCCTAGTGCAGCTTACTATGAAGAAATAAATACAAATGGATTGTGAAACATGGATGCCTATATTCTAACTCCGAGTTTTCTCAATGCTTGTTGTGATATTGCTGTGCCTTTTGTCAGAACCGAGGGTGGTCAATGACCGAATGTGTCCATGGGGCAGGGTGACATCTCAGCAACAAGCTGTGGTTAGTTGACGGGAATAACCACCTGTGAAAGATGGAAAGCAAAGTGGAGACACACACCTCGGCAGGACTTAATATTGGACAGGTGCCAAGGGCCACAAACTGGAGAGCACATCGCTCTCTCCGATCCACAAATCTCTGAGGTACCTCGAAAGATCTGCTGGCAGAAAATTCTGGAAGTTCTCACTTTAGTAAGTGACAGGCAGCTGACCTGACAGTGGAGCCAGTACAAAGATCTAGACACTTCCCAAGTCCTTCTAACCCTTCTGGCCATTGCCACTGCTTCATCTCTACCAACTCTCTAGCGTCCAACTCCCCTTCATCAGAGGAGACGTGCCGTTCCTCCATCTATTCCTCAGGAAGCTCCCCACCCTATTGAGTGGCAGATTGTGAAGGGAACAGCCTCTGCTTTGCACCACATCCTTCAGAGACGGAGGTCGCTGAGATAGTTGTTCTCAAAGTGGGGTCCATGGACCCCAGAGGGGCTCATAGAGATTTTGCAAAGTGTCCACATAATAATCGCAATGGAACCCATTGCAGTGATGCAGTGGGTCAGATGGTGCAGCTCACTTATTTTGATTTTCTTGGCCCACTCCAATGGTACAGCTGGAAGCTTGAACAGCAAGGAGCTTGTTTGGGGAAATGCCTTTTGTGTGCTGTGGCTTGCCATAGTCATGTGACCTCCAAGGCCATGCTCAGCCAATCAAAGGATTGAGGCAGAAGCCATTTTACCCATCACATGGATCTTCATGACAGGAGTATGCAGGTAAAATTGAATGGATTTTGTTACTGGAAGAGGGTGTACCACTGTAAGAAACAGCAGAGAGCAACTAAAGTGTCTGTCTGCAACTTTGTGTAGGACATTGCCTGCTGGGTGAGTTAGTCTGGGTTTGAATATTCCAATATCTGCTCCTATAGAGACAAAGGGAAGTTTGAAAATCAATTGGAAGTTCTTCTAACTCAGCAGCAGAACTAGAGTTCATAAAAAACATGGACAAATAAGAGTAGCAATTCTGTTTATCTGTGGTGGGGAGAGAGCGCTGCAAACTCTACTGAACCCCTGACCATAGTGAAATCATTGAGGCCTCTGCCAGGCACTAATGGCATCTTTCTTCTCTTACCGGCCTATCAGTGGGACTTAATATTAGACAGGTCACGAGGGTCACAAACTGGTGAGCACATCGTTCTCTCTAATCCACCTGAGGCAGGGCAGGGATACCCAGGGTGTTGAAACTTGGGGCACTGCTGGAGTTCAGGAATCCACTGAGGCCCAGGCAGGTGACAATGCCTCTGGACTTGGTTATGCTTCAATTGCTGGAGCTACAAGAACAAAGTCAGGAACATCGAGAATGGATATCAGCCAAATCGCTCCAGTTGAGAGACAGGATGGAGGAGTCCTTCTGCTCCTAACTGAGGAGATAGTGCTGACACTCTGAGGCAACCAGGTCAGCACAGCAAGAGTGGTAACCCCGGGGAAAGCCATGGTGCAAAAGTTCTACCCTGCACGGGTGCAGGACGTGCAGTCCAAAATGCATGTTGTACATTCCCCGGTGCAGGCACTTGTGGGCATCCACAAACTTTTAAAATTCATTTTTGGGACATGGTGTCACTGACTGGCCAGCATTTATTGCCCAATCCTAGTTGCTGAAGGCAGTTGAGAGTCAGTCACATTTCTGTGCGTCTCGAGTCAGGATTTGAGTATTGGGATAGGGATGTTATACTGCAATTGTGTAGGATGTTGGTGAGGCCACACCTGGAGTATTGTGTGCAGTTTTGGTGTCCCTATTTGAGAAAGGAAGTCCTTGCTGTTGAGAGAGTGCAGCGAAGGTTTACTAGGCTGATTCTTGGGCTGGCAGGTCTGTCATATGAGGAGAGACTGAGTCAGTTAGGATTGTGTTAAGAGGCATGAGAGGGGATGTCATTAGAAACTTATAAAATTCTAACAGGGTTAGACAGGATAGATTCAGTTAGAATGTTACCAATGGTGGGTGAATCTAGAACTAGGGGGTCATAGTTTGAGGATAAGGGATAAACCTTTTAGAATGGAGGTGAGGATAAATTTCTTCACCCAGAGGTTGGTGAATGTGTGGAATTCACAACCACTGAAAGTAGTTGAGGTCAAAACATTGATTTGATGGAGAAATTAGATATAGCTCTTGGGGCTAAAGGAATGTGTGGGGAAGGGGCAATTAAGATATTAAATTTACTGATCAGCTATGATCAAGATGAATGGTGGAGTAGGCTTGAAGGGCTGAATGGCCTATTTCTGCTTCTAATTTCTATGTTTCTAAAACAGAGAGAGAAAGAGCCTTCTTTTCTAGCTTGCTTCTAAGACTGCCTCTAACACTGCAGCCAAAACAAAACTGAAAGCAGAAATCCTTTGGCCCCCTGACCTGCCCACATTTCTTCCCTCCTTCCAGCAATAACATCACCCAAGGCTGTGACCGTGATTTAACAAAAACCTCTTAATGGTACACTAACATCACAAAGGCTGAGTGCTCACTCCAGAGCCTCCTTTATGTGCTCTCTGTGAGGTTACCATTGTTACCATCATGTTATTATCCCATCACAGTGACAGAACACATCAATCATGTCTGTTTCTCTGTGGTAATGAGGCTGTTCTGCACAATACTTGGGGCCACTGTCACTCAACCCAATCACTGACAATGTGTCCTCGCTGCACATGTAACCCAGTGGCTAGACCCTTATGACGTGTGTGTATTCCTCTCTGGACACAAAGGGTGGGGTTTTATGGCCATGCTAACCTGAAGTCTGGAAAATCCCACCTGAGGTCAACAGATTTTTGCATGGTCCATATCCTGCCCGCTACAAGTGGGCACGACAGGAAAATTCCATCCAGCACCTTAGGGGCAATAGGTAACTAAGGAGGAGCCTAGATTAGGAGAGATGAAACTCTGCGGGGAGTTTTTTCATCCCACCCACCACAGGAATTGTAGTGAATAGAGGGGTGGACCTTGGAAATGTCCATTGACCTCGAGAGGGATTTTCTGGTTTTGGGGTGAGCGTGGCTGGAAAATCCCCCCGCCATTGGACCATGACCCTGATGTGACCCTGGTCACTGAGAGTAAGCAAGCTGCCTTCAGCCAGATTGGAGTCAGACATTTGCAGTAAGTTTTTGAGGGACAATGCATTATTCACTCTGCAAGTCATCATCATCCTTCTGCAATATAGGGATGATGCACAACTGCTCCCTTCCCTTGACACAAGCCTTATCACGAGGGTGTGCTCTCCTTCCAGTCAGACAGGACTACAGTGCACATGGGAGGGACTTCAGGATGGTGGGGCATTATTATTGGCCCTAATCATGAATCAGGTGGTGAAGACTACCTCCCAAGTCCTTCTACCCCTTCTGGCCATGGCCATTGCTTCATGGCTGACCTCCTCACCCTCTCGACCAACCCCCTATCATCCACGTCCCCTTCACCAGAGGAAACCTGATGCTCCTCCATCTATTCCTCACCCTATTGAGGTGGAAGATTGTGAAGGGCACAGTCTCTGCTGATTGTAGGGTAGAGCTACACCAGAGCAGTCCAAGCCCTCATTCTCCACATCCCGATGGTCTGTGGAGCAAGTTGCAGCATGAACCTCGTTTAATCTGGTCCCAGTTGCATTCTGTGGTCTCCGCACAGAGGGCAGCAGCCACGTTCTTGGGGAGTATTCCTTGTTCCCAGAGGGCCAATCATGTAGCTGCTGTGCTCCATCAAAATTGTCGGGAAGATCTAAAAACAGCTAAAGAAGTAGGAATCGTGAACCCTCCCCGGGAACTGAGCGCGGACCCAAAGGATGCACTTTGCGTGGTCACAGACTAACTGAATATTTTGGGTGATCGATGAAGTGCATTCCTTGAGGCCATGGGTATTGGAGAGATGCACGAGTGCAATCATTGACTTCCCTGCACTTTGTGGAAAGCCTGCAATCCTGGCGAAACCCATGCTCCTGCGTCCTGGCTAGCCTGGTCCTGGGTGAAATGGGTGTAGTTGTGAGCTCTCCTTGATGCAGTGATGAGTAAAGGCCTGCGAGATACTGCAGAGGCCACCCATGGAGCCCTGAAAGGTGCCAGCTGCAATAAAGTTGAGGGCAGCTGTGACTTTCAAAGCTACAGGGAGTGTATGTGGGTGCCAATTCCTGCCAATGTTAGCACAAGTGAAGCACTGTGTCCTTGAACAATTGGAGGAGGGCCAAGTGCTTCCACTTATGTCTTCTCTACTCTCAATAGCCAGTTCCACAAGCTCAATTTCTTTCCTGTGCTGCTCAACGCAAGAGGAAAGTTAGGAAGATTTGACACTGAACTTTTGTCTCCAAGGTTTCACTCTTTGCCCATTTACCTGTAGTAACAGTGTGTCAATGGGCATCATATTGAGGACCTTTCCCTCAGAAGCTCCCAGAATGGTCAAGACGCCAGACCATCCTTTTCCCTCTCAATCTGACTGAATGGCCACAGCTTTGGCTTCCCTTGTCTCTGGAACTCGCATGTAAGGAACAGGTATTTGTTCCCAGTTTCACTCAAAGTCCCAGCACATGACCCTGATCAAGAGTGGAGGTGTCTGTAAAGATGTCCCAGCACCCATAACTGACGGATCAGGGTGTTCCGCTTAGCCTGTTTTCCCTTGCCTTCTGTCTCACCCTCTCAGGGAATGGTGCCAGGAAACTATGGCACTCTCAATGGGGAGGTCAGCACATCATGGGTTCACTGCTGAGTGTAATCAGTGACACTCTCACATCAGTGAGTTAGTGGGTAGAATTGGCCTAGCTGTCAGACTGAAGGATTGTTAATTGGCTCGTGGCTGAATGATCTTATCCACAATCGAACACTCATTGTTGTCATGCATCTCCATTAGAGTTGACACGGTCAGTCATGAACCCGCTGGCAGCCCCATCCCTCCTACATGTTAATGGATCCTTCAGCCATGTTTGGACAGTCTAATAGGGCTTCCTATCCCAGTGTCAGCATCTGCAAGAAGGCTGAGGTACCATAGCTGAAGAATGCAGCCTCAGAATGGATTAGTTTAAAATTTGGCTTCTACCCCTTTTCACATTGAGCCTTCCCTCCACCACAGCCCAACTCTTCCCCTTCTGGAGATGAGGCTGTTGCCCCTTTGCCTTCCTCTACCTGTTGTACACCCTCACCCCCCCAATTGGGTCACCCCTTCCGCCCTTGCTGCCTTCCCCAGTGGATCACATCCTTCTTGTTGCTGCCTCCCCTCTGCTGGTCATCACATCTGCTTGTTTCGTCCTCCTCTGCTGGGTCATTCTCTCAGACCAATTGCTCTGGGGACCTGGATGAGAATCCCATCATGGCAGTTGGTGGAATTAAAAGTCTAGTGACAACTGTCGATTGTTGTAAAAACCCATCAGGTTCAAGAATGCCCTTTAGGGAAAGAAATCTGCCATCCTTACCCGGTCGGGCCTACATGTGACTCCAGAGCCACAGCAATGTGGTTGACTCTTAACTACCTTTCTTTCAAAGAGTAGTTTTCAAAGGAAATTATAGAATCACAGTGCAGAAAGGCCATTCAGCCCATCGAGGATGCACTGTCCATAATCCCACTCAGGCCCTATTCCTGTAACCTCTTATATTTACCTTGCCTGACATTAATTTAGAATGGCCAATAAAACTAACCCACACATCTTTGGGAGGAAACCTAGAGGAAACCCACGTAGACACGGAAAGAATGTGCAAACTTCACACAGACAGTTACCCGAGGCTGGAACTGAATCTAGGTCTCTGGCACTTGAAGCAACAGCGCTAATCATCGTGCCACCATGCTGCCCCAATCTGGGGGTGGGAGGAGGTTACTCGAGACAGGTTGCAATTAGGGATCGACAACAAATGCCGAGCAACAACATCCCCCCCATCCCATGAATGAAAAGAATATGGGTGGGATAATCCACTGCACTCACCCCAAAACCAGAAAATCCCACCTGAGGTCAAAGAATCTTTGCATGGTCCGTTCCTCACTCGCTATGGTTCCTGTGGTGGGTGGGACAGGAACGTTCCCTCATGTGGGTCTAATGTGTTCCGAGTGTGACAGTGACAGAAAGCAGGAAAATCCCCAGGCACAATGTCAGCAGCTGAGATGTGTTTATCTGAAAATGGGCAGTCAAAGCTACCAATGAGAGGAAGGAGGCTTGTATCAAATGCATCATGTATGATGATTAAAGACAAATTTCTCCACTGGATGTTTGGGCAGTAACAATGCAACGATGATGCAGATGCTTCTGATAGCAAGGAAAATTCAGGGTCCGTATTTAAAAAAATACAAATATGTTTTTTCTACTGAATTTATTAAAATTATTGACCAATCAAGAGCAAAAATTGTGTCAAGTACTCTACAAGTGAAACTGTTTTGCGTACAGTGAATCCCAAAGCAAGTTCATGTTATTTGCATGTATTACAGTTTGATTCTTGCAGAATTTTGTTGACTATTACTTGGTAAAACATTGCAAAATATTTCACATTGTTTTGTCCATTCCAGACACTGAAGCTGTTGCAATGTTACATCACTGCTCAGAAAAATCACTGGCTGTGCCAGTCAAACTTCCAGCTAAATAATTCATATTGAGCATCTGTTCACAATCGCTGAAATATGTTAGAAACTTTTCATCTGATTGTCACAACACATTTTGCAATGATTTGGCCCTTGTGGGTACCAACTGTGGAATTAATTCTCTGAAGCTATTAGGGATAGCAAGAGACAGACAGGTTATCTGCACTGTTCTCTGCAATTTTATTTCAATCATTCCTTTGGATTATTATATATCGCGATTCAAACAAGGTGTTGTGAAGCAGCTTCCTTTATTTCCCCGTCTAAAAGAATGGTTTAGTATTCAAGTGCTAACGGTTCTCTTGCAGTCTCGAATATTTCATAGCAGTAGCAACAAATGTCCTGTGCAGGGATGGATGTCATCTTTGTATGTGTCACATGTGGGTGGGTGGGCATCATCTGGATCTGTGTCACATATGTTTGTCTTGTACGCGTGTGTCACATGTGCCACACAAGTATGTGCGTGTTTCCAGGATTAATGAAACTGGCGGGGGGCGTGGAGGGGTGGAAAGGCATGGAAGGAGGTTACTGAAGACAGATTGGCTGTGAGAACTGATTAATGAAAGGAACAGATGTCAGGATCATGCACTTGTAATGAGGGGTTATTGTACGTTTGCATTACAAGGAAATAGTTTGGATCTAAAACTTTCATGATAAGTTTAGACTTGGCTTTTCCGCTGCTGAAGTTCAAAGGTGATAAGAGCCTTTATAACTTCTAAACGTTTCACAGATAGACGGGTAAAGGTATGTTAATTTTTTTGACCAAAAGTAGAGGCAAAATAAGAAAACACTAAAGATTTTTATATTTGGGGATGTTGAACTCAGAGGTTTGAAAATGATGGAACCTAAGATGAAGGGGAAAAGGATATTACAATGAACAAATGAAGAAAAGTACAACACATAAGCAATCCCTTTGGTCCTCCAAGCCTGTGCTGACCATGACGTCCTGACTAAAAACAAAACCTTCTGCCCTACTTGGTCCGTATCCCTATATTTCCTCCTTATTCATGTAACCATCCAGGTGCCTCTTAAATGTTGCTAATGTGCCTGCTTCCATCACCTCCTCTGGCAGCGTGTTCCAGGCACGCACCATTACCTGCATTAAAAACCTTCCCTGGCACAACTCCGTTAAGCTCCCTTAAGATTCAAGGTGAACCTGTGCTCCCTTGTAATTGACACTTGCACCCTTGGAAAAAGTCGCTGACTATCCACCCTGTCTATGCCTGTCATAATTTTGTAGACCCGTATGAGGTTTCCCTCCAACCTCTGTCTTTCCAGTGAAAACAATCCTAGTTTCTTCAATCTCTCCTCATAGCCAACATCCTCGAGATCGGGCAGCATCCTAGTGATATTGAGGGGAATTGTCTCATTCTGCCTGCCATGGGAATCACAGTGGGCGTGGGATTTTCGGGTTTCAGGGCAAGTGAGGCTGCAAAATCCCGTCCATTACGGCAGATGTTTAACTGAGTTGCGGTGATTGTGGGTGAAATGTCCTGGAGATCAGATCTGTTGTGCTGTGAAGTTGTGAAAGCTTTGAATTTAAAGCAGTTACCCAGTTTCAAGCCAGTAAATTCTTGGTTTTCAGAAAGCTCTTTGTTTCTCAACGTTCTTGTTTGGATTTCCACATCTTGGTGGAAGTTTTTTGAGGATTTGTGCGATGTAGCTTTATTAAAGTGACAACAATTCTTTTCCTTGGACCTTATTACTGGAATTTTACTGTTAAAAGTCTAGAAAGTGGTTATTGCTTAGAAGGTAGTTTGTTTGTGTATTTCTGACTTTTTTGGGGGGGAGGTGTTGTTCTGGTTTAACCATATGTTCATGACTTTCCAGCTGTTCACACCGGCATGATCTTCTGGTCTTACCACCAGCACATCCCCACCTTGGGTTTCCCGGCAGCACTGGGGATGTCAATGGGAAATCCTATTGACAGCAGTGCGACCTGAAGATCCTATTGCCAACCAGTGGCGGGCTGCCTCCCACTGTGAGCAAGATGCCACCGGGAAGTCAGAGATTCCCTCCCTATAACATTATTCTTAAGTGCTCAAGTTAAATTTCACTTTGAATAAATCCTTTAATCCCTAAAATTCTAAAGAGGTTACTGGAGCTCTGTGCTCTTGGGGTCAGTAGCTTTTCCTCCTCATTTTCAAAGTACAAAACGAGGTTTATGATCAGTGTAATCTGTAAGACAGACTTCCCTCTGGGTGTGCTCAGCAATAACATCAACTGTGGTCATTACACCTGAGTTGCCTCAGAATGCCACCTAGTAACAGCTCCAATGGGAGACAGCTTGATGCTTAATTGAAACAGCATCAGTAGTATGCATTTATATAGACCATTAATGGCTGCTGAGCCTAAGAAGGCAATAATAGGATTGGACACTATAATTCCCTTCAAATAAGTGAATTTTAGGGATGGTCTTAAATGGGAATTTCACGGTGTGTTAAATGCATAACTGTAATTGTGGACTGAAGAGAGGAAAGAGATACAAGAAGATTCATAGAATCCTACAGTGCAGAAGGAGTCCATTTAGCCTATTGAGTCTGCGCTGATTACAATCTTGACCAGGACCTATCCCCATCACCCCGTGCATTTACCCTAACTGATCCTCTGACACTGAGGGGCAATTGAACATGGCCAATTCACCCAGCCAGCACATCTTTGGAGTGTGGGAGGAAACCGGAGCACCCGGAGGAAATCCACGCAGACACAGGAAGAGCGTGCAAACTCCACACAGGCAGTGACCCAAGGTGGAATCGAATCCAGATACGGAATGAGTGAAGATGATAGCTTTAGTGTTTGTAATAGTTGACAGGAGTAAGCTGTATCTCACCTATAACTGGATGTTACCAGCAATCTAGCAGTGGAAGGAGTGGAGAGAATCATTGGAAAGATAGAACTTAGTGTTGTTAGCATAAATTTGGGCAATGGTGTCAAGGATATTCTGTCTGTGCATTTTCACCTATTAGTAGGCAAGTGTGTGATTAGAGTGGAGAGGGGATTCACTCAACTAGGTATTCCTGTTCTGAGTCAAGAGTGGGGCAGACGTGTACTCTGGATCCTCAAAAGGAAAACATGGCGGAAAAATCATGTCATGGCTCAGTCTCTTTGCTCAAGGGAAAATTGGACCCAGTCTAGGCTCAGATGGGAACGATCAGATCAGTACAAGGTGGTGGGTGAGCATGGGAACACTGGCCATGTGGAACAAGTCAGTGAGAGGATTAGATGCGGATGTCATAACGATTTTGTCCAACCCAGTCAAGGGGATGACATAGTTGTAATTTTGGTTGGACGGGATACCAAGTGGATGCCAGAGATGAGTGTGAGACTTATACTTGCCTGCCACGTGGCAATAAAATGCATTCCCACTGAGCCGGCATATTCCAGGTGCTGGAATTAACAAGCAAGCAAGCTTAGGGTAAGAAAAGTCTGATATTAGCATCAACCCCAGATGACTTGAACAAGTGCAAGAGATGGTTCAGAGGATGGCACTCTTTAATTATGGCAAACCTATGTGAATGAGTCACACTGTAACATGATTTATACACTGGTTGTGAATATTGAAAAGAAGGAATCTCCAACTCAGGGTGCTGCAGAATGTCTGAGAAATTTTCTCCTTCAAGTAATCTGAAATAATTTCAATATAGTTATTTTAAGTTTGCAGCAACATTTTGGGGTTTTTTTGTACAATAATTCAACTTAATGCAACATTTATTTCATAGTTTCCAGCTGCTTAGAATTGAAAAATGCACTACAGGATAAGGGAATCCCAGGGCTGTTTGGAAAGTACATTTCTGACTCATTATGGACTTTGTAGTGAAACAATTTGTTTTCAGAGCAGCTTGGGTCATACAGGCTATTGGCCTAGATTTACCATTAAATAAGATGCATAATTATGCATAATGCATCTTGCTTATGCATATGCTAGCAATCAACATGTTGTACAGCAAAAGAGAATTAGGCAGTAAAAATTTCCATGACACATTGATGGTTGAAAACCTCACCTACCAGTACACCAAGATTCCTGTGGCGGATAACTCACCCCCTTGCTCCCCACCATCCACAAGGTGCAAGTCAAGAATGTGATGAAATACTCTTTCCTTGTCTGGACTAGTTCAATTACAACAACACTCAAGAAGCTTAACATTATCCAGGACACAGCAGCTCAATTGTTTGGCATCCCTTCCACAAACATTCACCCCTCCACCACCAATACAAAGTAGCAGCAGTGTATCCTATCCACAAGATGCACTGTAGGAACTCACCAAGGTTTCTGAGACATCATCTTCCGAAGCCATCACTGCCACCATCTAGAAGGACAGCAGATGCATGGGACCGCCACCACATGGAAAATCCCTTCCAAGCCACTCAGCATGCTGACTTGGAAATGTATTGCCTGCCATTCCTTCACTGGATCAAAATCCTGGAATTCCCTCCCTAATGGCACTCTGAGTATGTCTCCACCACATGGACTGCAGCAGTTCAAAACAGCTCAACACTACCTTCTCAAGGGCAAGTAGGGATGGGCGATAAATGCTGGTCCAGCCACCCATGCCCTTGTCCATGAATGAATATAAAAAAATCACATTGAAGAAACATAGTCTAATATTAACCAAGTTTGGGTGAAGTTGCCACTAATTTGGACTTGGAAAATTATTTCTTTCGAGTGACTGACTGGGTGGGATTTTCTGTCTGCGCTCGCTCCTAGGCTGGAAAATCCCGCCCAAGGTCAACAGACATTTGCATGGTCCGTATTCTGCCTGCTAAGATGGGAAAATTCCGTCACTGTAGTTAATAGTTGACTGAAGCTGGACGCCTTTAACAGTGAAACAGACACTAAGAGGTTGTAGTTATTAGAAGAGTTGAAACATAAAACTTTAAGAGGCTCCTCAAAGGTCCAAGGAGAAGCATGGCCTTAGGGGAGATGCAAAGATCAGAATCCTCAACAGTAGGAGAGCACAGGAAGGTGGCAATGCACAGTGAAAACAGAGCAGCATTCAGCTATAGATCTGGAGAAAGAACTGAGCCCAAGTTACAAAGTGATTTGTGAATGGACAAGGATTTTGATTTGGTGGTATGTGGAGGACAGAGAATTAGAGAGCAAAACGGACGAGCAAGCCTCAGTGAGGGATTGGATATGAATAGCAGTTTGCTGGATTTGTTCCATTTTTATGTATGTTGGGGTTTGACAGGTTTGATTAAAGTGAATTTGTAAAGTTAAATCTGGAAGTAACAAAAGAATGGACAAGAATTTCCTCTAGAGCTACCGCTGATTCTGTGGTGATGGAAATAAACAGTCTTAGCAAAGATAAAAACATTGTAAAGCGCAAAGGGCTCGCACAGGATCTTAAAGCTGAATAAGACACAAAACATTCTGGTTATAGCCACTTACCCCCTTCCCTTTACACTACTTATTTGGGTCATATGTGTACTGAAATTCCACTTGGATCTGCAACAATCTCCAGCCAAAGCAGAATCTAATTGAGTTCCTGCAAAGAACTGGACAAAAGCACAGGCACCTTATGAGACACACAAGAGAAGTCAGTGCACATGCTATGTTGAAAGCAGCATGATGTATTATGTTGGAAACAATTCTGAGTACACAGTTAATTAGATCTGTTTCAGCAGGTTCCAAACTACATGCTGTTATACCAGACAGCTGTATCAAATGCATGATTTTACACTCCTCAACACAAATAATTGTCAGCTATATTACTTTGTACAGTAACTAACCAAATACTGGAAGATCTAATTATCTCAATGATTCACAGAAGCAATAAGCCATTGGAACAATAAAACAACAAATAATACTTCCGTGTACAATAAGTAGACAGAGCATGAAATTTAATCCGCTGTTCTATCTTTGATTCCTAAATAAGCTATTACACCCAAACAGAGCTCATGATTGCACTCCGCTGCTAGTCATTTGTTTCCAAGCAGTTTTTGACTGGCAACGAGCCCTTTAGTTGTTCACAGTAACATTGCCAAAGCCCATTCACTGGAACCAAAAACTGACAAGGTGAAGACATGAGGCACATTTGCTTGTTCTACTATTGAACTTTGGAATTTAATGTCGATGACAGAGATCTCACCAACTGGCTGGAGAACAGGTGGAAACCCCACATCACCTCTGGGGAAGGCCAGCCCGAATCATGTGCCCATCAGGCGCTCACCTGGCCAGCATCCGTACTCTCCCTTGGATTCAGGAGCTTAGCGGAATTCCCACCCCCTGAGAGCTGCCGGCCAATCAGAAGCCAGAAGCTCCTCACTGCACATCAGTGCCACTTGGATCAGTGGCTGTTGCTGGTAGTGCGCCCAACAGAACCTTATAATCATTGATGAACCCTGGCCACAGGTAAGTCAGGGTGGGATGAGGGACTCAGGAAGGGGGTCATTGACTGGGGAGGGTGGGGGGCAGTGGGTGGTGTCAGAAGAAAAAGCAAGGGCTCACAACAGAGTGCCCTAGCCCTTTGGTTCTTGATGGCAGGTCCCGCAATCAGGCACTGAGTGCCTTTGAATGAGAAATGCCCTGGAAGCCTAAAAGAATTCCCAAAAGTGTTTGTTTTTCTGGATCCCCATGTAATGACTTCCCAGTCCATCTCTTATTGTATTCCTGTAGTGGTAGGATAAGGCCCTTAAGTAGACATTAATTACCTGCCTAATGTCTCAATTTACATTCAGGCAGCAGGCAATCCATGACCTTTCCTCCCCTAGACCTAGTAGGACAGGTGTGGGGAGGCCGCGGAGTGTCTGATCCATACCCTCCTGCCTGCTGAAATACCCTCTGAACTGGCAGCTGGACAGGTGGGGACTCATTTGTAGGTTTTTCTTGTTGGCAACCAAAGTTTCATCAAAAGTTGTGAAGACATAAAGCAATGACTTGTATCCTCTGGAGTACGGTTGCAAGTGACACTTCAGTCTAGACTACAGTGCAGTGAAGATCCATTGGGGTTTTATTTTGCAATGGGGTCATTTTAAAGTGTCTGTCGAGCAATTCTCCTTGCTGCTTTGCTGACGCTAATTATTGCCAGTGTCAGTGCAAGTTGATATTTCAATATTGACATGTGTTTTGAAGTTATATCCCTTCATGACTGACCAGAGGCAGGAAACAGCTTGGAGTATCTAAGTATTAGATGAGTGGAGACCAATAAGATAGAAATGAGGAAAGTATTTCTTTGTGGAAGTGTTTGATGGAAAGGACCAAGCCCCCATACCAGAGTAGCATTGTGTAGATTCCAAGTTAGAAGTCAGAGACAAGCAAAGCAATGCAGTACAGGTTTAAAACACGTGCCACAAGGAAGGATAATAAGAGATTGGCAATATGGATGGGTTTGAGTTAATCACTGAAATGTAACTTTGTATATATTTGTCCTAAAAATATTTCAACAGTCTATCAGGATAATTAGGAAGCAGCAATATTTAAAATAAAGAATTGACTTAAATTACTTGACATAACAACTAATTTTGGCTATATTGTAAATTAGACTATTGGTCGTTTCCTGGCATCACTTAATGCCCACTGCAGCATCCATGTTGGGGGCTTGAAACTTTAACTCTTTCTCTTTCCACTGATGCTGCCGGACCAGCTGAGCTTTCCCAGCATTTTCTCTGTTTATTCTTATCTTCTTATTATCTTATTATTCAACTGTTTCCTGTCTATCATCATTCAGTGGCCATGCACCCAAGTTTCATTCTTGGCCACTGCTATTCCTAGCCATATCAATACTGTGGCTATAAAAGCAGCTCAAAAGCTAGGAATATCAATGACTTCGATACAGGAATAGAAGGCTCTATAGCCAAATTTGCAGATGAGACACAGGCAGTAAGTTCCAATAAGGAAATAAGAACCCTATAAATGGATATAGATAGGTTGGAAGAGTGGGCCAAGATGTGGCAGATAGAGTTTAATGTTGATAAGTGTGAGGTCATGCATTTTGGTCGCAAAATTGGGAAGGCAACTTATTATCTAAACAGGGTGAGATTTTGGGGTGCTCCAGTGCAGAGGGATCTGGATATCCTCGTTCATAGATCATAGAACCCTACTGTGCAGAAAGAGGCCCTTCGGCCCATCGAGACTGCACCGAACACAATCCCACCCAGACCCTACCCCCATATCCCTACATACTATACCCACTAATCCCCTCTAACCTACACATTCCTGGGCACTAAGGGGTAATTTTTTAGCATAGCCAATCAACCTAACCTGCACATCTTTGGACTGTGGGAGGAAACCAGAGCACCCGGTGGAAACCCACGCAGACACGAGGAGAATGTGCATACTCCACACTCCGGGAATCGAACCCAGGACCCTGGAGCTGTTAAGCAGCAGTGCTAACCACTGTACTACTGTGCTGCCCATGAGGCACAGAAAACTAGCATGCGGGTACAGCAGATAATAGAAAAAGTGAATGGAATGCTGGCATTTATAGTTAAAGGAATAGAATGTAAAGGTAAGGATGTATTGTTGAAACTATACCAGGCATTGGTGAGGCCGCACCTGGAGTATTGTGCACAGTTTTGGTCCTCGTATTTGAGGAAAGATGTAGTGGCATTGCAGGCTGTTCTGAGGAGCTTCATTAGATTGATTCCAGAGATGAGGGGTTTGTCGTATGAAGAGAGATTGAACAGTTTAGGTCTATACACTCTGGAATTTAGAAGAATGAGGGGGAGGTCAATTGAGGTATCCAAGATGATGAAAGGTATGGATAAAGTAGACGTGGAGCGGATGTTTCTGCTGGTGGGGCATTCTAGGATGAGAGGTTATAGTCTTGGGATAAAGAGTCGCAGATTTAAAACAGAGTTGAGGAGAAACTACTTCTTCCAAAGAGTTGTGAATCTGTGGAATTTGTTACCCCAGAGTGCAGTGGATGCTGGGACAGTAAGTAAATTTAAGGAGGAGTTAGACAGATTTTTAATTGGTAATGAGTTGAAAGATTATGGGGAGGAGGCAGGAAAATAGGGATGAGGAGCATATCAGCCATGATCAAATGGTGGAGTGGACCTGATCAGCTGAATGGCCTAATTCTGTTGCTATATCTTATATCTTGTGAATCCTGCAGCAAGTAGCTCACCTTCTGAATCCCTAAAGCCTGTCTACCATCTTCAAGGCACAAGTTGGGACTGTTATGGAATATTCTCCACTTACTGGATGAGTGCAGCTCCAACAGCGCTCAAGACATTTGACACTATCCAGGATAAAGCCTAGCCAGCAATGCCCACACCCCTTAAATAAATAAAAAAAAGTGGAATTTGCAAAAATTCTAGTGGCACTCGACTTAAAATAGTTTGAGTTATTATCCACAGAATTGAAATTAACTCTCTATTCACCAGTGATTCCTACTGGGGGAACATAGCAGGAGGAAGTCATTTGATTCTTTCCTGCCAATGCTATCTCTTTCTGCTAAAGGGCCTGGCAAATTTTCCTTTACACTAATATGTCCAAATTCCTCTTAACAAGTTCCGATTGAATCTGCTACCACATCTAGAGGATTGGAAAACCTTTAAAGGTCAACAGAAAGCCATGAAAAAAGCTATGAAGAGAAATAAGATGGATTATGAGTGTAAACTAGCTCAATGTATAAAAACAGATAGCAGAAGTTTCTACACGTATATAAAATGAAAATGAGTGGCTAAAGTAAATATTGGGCCTTTAGAGGATGAGAAGGGGGATTTAATAACGGGAAATGAGGAAATGGCTGAGGCATTGAACAGGTATTTTGTGTTGGTCTTCACAGTGGAAGACACAAATAACATGCCAAAAATTGATGACAAGAAGGCGATGGCAGGTGACCTAGAAAGTATCATTATCACAAAAGAGGTAGTGTTGGGCAAGTTAATGGGAATAAAGGTAGACAAGTCTCCTGATCCTGATGGAATGCATCCCAGGGTACTAAAAGAGATAGTGGGGGAAATAGCAAATGCACTAGTGGTAATTTACCAAAATTCACTGGACTCTGAGGTGATTCCCACAGATTGGAAAACAGCAAATGTGATGCCACTCTTTTTTTAAAAAAAAGGAGGGAGACAAAAATTGGGTAACTATCGGCTGGTTAGCTTAACTTCTGTAGGAGGGAAAATGCTTGAATCTATCATCATAGAAATAGCAAGACATCTGGATATAAATTGTCCCATTGGGAAGATGTAGCATGGATTCATGAAGGGCAGGTCATGTTTGACTAATTGGGTGGAATTCTTCGAGAACATTACATGCGCAGTGGACAATGGGGAACCTGTGGCTGTGGTGTATCTGGATTTCCGAAAGGCATTTGACAAAGTACTCCACCAAGGGCTGCTGCATAAGATAAAGTGTAATGTATTAGCTTGGATAGAGGATTGATAACTAACAGAGAGCAAAGAGTGGGGGTAAATGGGTGTTTTTCTGGTTGGTAATCAGTGATGAGTATGTGCCTCAGGGATCAGTGTTGGGAGCACAATTGTTTATGATTTACATAGACGATTTGGAGTTGGGGACAAGTATAGTGTGTCAAAATTTGTAGATGACATTAAGATGAGTGGCAGAGCTAAGTGTGCAAAGGATGCTGAAAGTCTGCAAAGGGATATAGGTAGTCGAAGTGAGTGGACAAGAGTCTGGCAGATTGAGTACAATGTTGGTAAATGTGAGGTCATCCATTTTGGTAGGAATAACAGCAAAATGGACTATTGTTTAAATGGTAAAAAATTGCAGCATGCTGCTTTGCAGAGGGACCTGAGTGTCCTTGTGCAAGAATCACAAAAAGTTGGTTTACAGCTACAGCAGGTAATTAAGAAGGCAAATGGAACTTTGTCCTTCATTGCTAGAGGGATGGAGTTTAAAAACAGTGCGGTTATGTTGCAGCTATATAAGGTGCTGGTGAGGCCACAATTAGAGTACTGTGTACAGTTTTGGTCTCCTTACTAGAGAAAGGATATACTGGCACTGGAGGGGGTGCAGAGGAGATTCAGTAGTTTGATTCTAGAGTAGAGAGGGTTGGCTTGTGAGGAGAGACTGAGTAGAATGGGGCTATACTCATTGGATATCAGAAGAATATGGGAGATTTTATAGAAACATATAAGATTATAAAGGGAACAAATAAGATAGAAGCAGAGAAGTTGTTTCCACTGGTGGGTGAAACTAGAACTAGGGGCATGGCCTCAAAATAAGGGGGACCAAATTTAAGACTGAGTTGAGGAGGCTTGACACAAAGGGTTGTGAATCTGTGGAATTCCCTGCCAATGAGGCAGTTGAGGCTACCTCATTGAATGTTTTTAAGGCAAGGATAGATAAATTTTTGAACAGTAAAGGAATTAAGGGTTATGGTGAGCAGGTGGGTAAGTGGAACTGAGTCCACAAAAAAATCAGCCATGATCTTATTGAACGGTGGAGCAGGCTCAAGGGACCATATGACCTACTCCTGCTCCTAGTTCTTATGTTCAGCTTCTAGTCAGTGCAATCCACAAATTAACAACTTTCTGCCTAAATTGTTTTTCCTTATCTTCCTTGTGATTCTTTTAGAAAATACCTAGAGGTGCTTCATCTGGATTGGGATTTGACTGCTAATGAATATAATTATGAATATTTTCCTCATATATTTTTGAATTTTGTGTTGCTGTTGGATTTCCTTAACTTCACAATTCTAATGCTTAACATAGCAAAGAACAAAAAGGGTCAGGATCAGGCCCTTTTGGCTCTTCAAGCCCATGCTGATCATGATGCCCATAATAAACTAAAAAAAATCTTCTGTCCTTACTCGAACAAGAACCCTCTATTCCCTCACTATTCATGTACCCATCCAGGTGCCTCTTAAATGTTGCTAATGTGCCTGCTTCCACTAACTCATCTGGCAGCGTGTTCCAGGCACCCACCACTCGCTGCATGAAAAACTTCCTCTGCACATCTCCCGTAAACTTTTCCCCCTCTCAGCTTGAACCTGTACCACCTTTGTAATTGACACTTCCACTCTCGGAGAAAGCCTTTGGCTATCCACCCTGTTTATGCCTCTCGTTATTTTGTAGACCTCTATCAGGTTTCCCCTCAGTCTCTGTTTTCCCAATGAAAACAATCCCAGTTTATTCAATCTCTCCTCATAGCCAGTACCCTCGAGACCAGGCAACATCCTGATGAACCTCCTTTGCACTCTCTCCAAAGCCTTCACATCCTTCTGATAGCGTGGTGACCAGAACTGCACGCAATATTCCAAATGCTGCCTCACAAAGAATTTACACGCAGCAAATTGATTTCCCAGCTCTTGTACTCAGTGCCCTGGCTGATGAAGGCAAGCATGCCATATACCTTCTTAATCATCTTGGCCACCTGTGTTGCCACTTTTAGGGAAGTGTGGACCTGTATGCCCAGATCCCTCTGTCTTAGACTGATTAACTCTCTTGAGTTGATTAATTTTGTTTTGTAAATGGTATCAGTCAACCAGAACCTTTTTTTGACTCGACCACACAACATGGCAAATGATTTGAGACTTGTTCATGCTCATTTGTAGGATCTGTGTCCAGTTTAAGAAATCCATAACAAGGAACCCATTTATGCTCTTGATCCAGTAATGTCCCACATTCTTTCCTTTAATATCAGAATTGAATTCTATCACAGCCAGCTCAGTTGCCCTTTCTTCCAGCCAACCACCCGTTCGTAACATTAGCAGCTGTTTCAAGAGCTGACAAGCACCTTCAGCGCCAACTGTTACCTGCGTGGCCCACTGTAAATAATCAATTCTGAAACCGTTTGGGAAATGAATGAATTGTTTTGTGGGGAAATACACTTCCATTAAGCTGGGCTGCCATTTCTAAGTATTGATTTTCTGTAGACAAGCTTTGCCACTGTTCCTTGGGAACCTGGCGAGTTAGTGGAGATGAATTGCTCAATAACTTGTATTGCATTTAAAGAACCTTGAAAGCTCTGGCTGTCACTTCTAATGACTTGAGAAGAATGTTTTTGTTACGAATGTAAATGGTAATTTACACCCCCGCCCCGCCGCGTTATCACACTTAAGTGTCAAGGAAGACTTGCTTGTGCGATGTATTCTTCAGAGTGTCGAATTTCAAAGGAGGCTTCTTTTAATATGAAAAAGAGACCGGACTACAGCCTGAGAATTTCTGATGGTGCAAATTGCTTTCAGCAGTTGGAAATGTGTAGGCGCTGGAGAATGTGGTGTTCCTGGACTCGCTTGTGTTTTGTCTGCTTCATATGATTCTTTCAACCCTTGGCTTTGATGCTTCTCATTTATTTATTCGTCACAAGTAAACCTTTCATCAACACTACAGTGAAGTTACTGTGAAATTCCTCTAGTCGCCACAGTCTGGCACCTGTTTGGTTCAATGCACCCAACTAGCACATCTTTCAGACTGTGGGAGGAAACCGGAGCCCCCGGAGGGAACCCATGCAGACACGGGGAGAATGTGCAAACTCCACACAGACGGTGACTCAAGCCGAGAATCGAACCCAGGTCCCTGGTGCTGTGATACAGCAGTGCTAACCACTACTACTATGTCATCCAGTACAGAATGTGAGGGGGCTTCTAAACCAATTTGAATCTAATTTTGAATGCGGCAGAATGGTGGGAGTGTATGCTTTTTCTGTTTAATGCATTGCAGTAAACTCCCATTTCAAATAATCATTAAAGGCCTGTTAAGTTCTGATAGGTCCACAATTGGTCATCTAAATTTGTACTAATTTTGCATGCATGCAGGTTTTGTTTTAAATGCAGTATTCTCACTGGTTTCAATAGACGAGGAGAACAAATATAAGAAAGATACACCTGAGAATGACAGATGTGGACTGCCCACCTACAAGTCCAGACACGGGGCCAGATTTCCAAAGTGTTCACAAGAACTGGAGACCCAGACCCAGGTCCCAGCATCAAGCCTGAACTGCATCATTTTTGCAGCATGATTTTTAAATGGAAGTTGGTTGTTTGAACGTGAGGTGATTTGGCATCCAATTAAAAGGGGAAGCAGAAGCAGGCTGTTGCTCCCTTGCGAAGGAGAGCCTGCAGCTCGTGAAAGGGCCAGGAAGATTTTATTCTTTCAAAGGATGTGGGCAGTGCTGGTTAGTCCCGCTGCTTATCCTCCTTGAGAAGGGAGTGATCAGCTGCATTCTTGAACTGTGGCAGTCCATGTTGTGTAGGTATGCTCTCAGTTCTGTTAGGAAGGGTGTTCCAGGATTTTGACCCAGCGACAGAGAAAGTTCAGTGATTATAGGGCAATATTGTTCGAAGTCACACTACTGTGGGCTGGTTGGGGGCACTTACAGCTGGTGGGACCCGGGTTCGATTCCCGACTTGGGTCACTGCCTGTGTGGAGTTTCCATGTTCTTCCCGTGTCTGCTTGTGTTTCCTCCGAGTGCTCCGGTTTCCTCCCACAGTTCAAAGATGTTCAAGGTAGGTGGATTGGCCATGCTAAATTCTCCCTCAGCGTACCCGAACAGCGCGAGATTGCTCGACAATCACTAAGAATGTTGTCTTCCAGTTGGGGAAAACTTCAGCAGTCACAGGGATTCAGCCTCTGATCTTCGGAAAGCCATTCTCCAAGGCAGCCTTCATGATACATGACAACGCAGAATCGCTGAGCAGAAACTGATAGCCAGGTTCCACACACATGAGGATGGCCCCAACTGGGATCTTGAGTTCATGTCACACTATCTGTAACTCCCACGACTTGCCTGGGCTTGCAAAATCCTACTTAATGTGCTGCTTGGTCCACAATGGCAGCTTCCCCTTTTAATTGGATGCCAAATCACTCATGTTCAAGCAACCAACTTCCATTTAACAATCGTGCTGCAAAAATGATGCAGTTCAGACTTGATGCTGGGACCTGGGTCCGGGTCTCCAGTTCTTGTGAATTGTCCTGGAGACAATTCACATCTTTTTAACCTGTCCTTAACCCTCTTTCCACTCATATTGTCTGTACCTGTAAAAACTTGATTACCGGTAAAGACTCACGTTCCAACCATTATCTTGTAAATTGAGTTTGTGTCTATGTATGCCCTGTTTGTGAACACAACTCCTCGCTCACCTGAGGAAGGAGCAAGGCTCCAAAAGCTCGTGCTGCCAAATAAACCTGTTGGACTTTAACCTGTGAGACTTCTTGCTGCTCTCGTAGCCACAGTATTTAAAAAGATGGTGCAACGTAGCCATGAACACCAAATGGAGGTGCAGCATTCAGTCTGGCACTATATAACACTTCACATTTTGCAAATAATGACAGATGGAAAGAAACCAATTTTTTGCCCCCAGCTCTACCCCTTCCCCCACACCAGCCCCTTCCCCTTGGCCTGATGACTTCAACATCTGGAAAGAAGAATGAAAATCCCATTCTGTTCCTGGTTGGCCCCTTAAAAAACTAAGGGGACCACTCGTTGATGGAGAGCGGGGATGGAATTTTCCGACTGTTCACACTGGCGGGATTTTCCCATCCTGCTGCAGTGATTTGGTTGGGTGCCAAATTCTCTGACTTTGCTGCAGTGGGAGCATGGTGTGAACGGCCGGTAAGATCGCGCCCCAGGTTCAAATCCCACCATGGCAGAAGGTAGAATTTGAAATCAATGAAAGAAATCTGGATGTAAAAATCTGAAGATGACCGCGAAACCATTCTCAATTATCGTAAAAACACATTTTGTTCACTAATGTGTTTAGGAAAGAAAATCTGCCATCCTCTTACCTAGTCTGACCTACTCCAGACCCACAGCAATGGTAGTTGACCCTTAACTGCTCTCTGAAATGGCTCAGGCAACCAAGTTCGAGGGCAAGAGTTAGGTGGATTGGCCATGCTAAATTGCCCCATAGCGTCAAGGGGATTAGCAGGAGTTATGGGGATAGGGCTGGGGAGGGATTGTTGTTGGCGCAGGCTCGATGAGCAGAATGGCCTTCTGCACCCATAGGGGTTTTATGATTCTGTGGTTCTATGATTCTAACAAGGGAAGGGTAACAGATGCTGGCCAAGCCAATGATGCCCACAGCCCATGAAAGAATTTTTTGAAAGTCCCACACCTTCCATAGCCAGCCTCCTGAATACATTCACCACAATCCGCTTCTATTCTGCGAAAGGGTGCGACTGATTGAACCCACTATCTGTTTTACTCCCAGATTGTAACCTGTGGATTGGCAGGCCCATTATCTTTAATATCTGGGGATTCGCATTGTTTTCACGTCCGAGTATTGAGATCCATCAACCATTCTAAAACAAGTTAAACCAGGTCACATCTAAAGCCTCCCATTCTGACCACTGCTGCCAGTTTTTCACTGATAAATGAGAAATGGAAATTGAATGGGATGGAATAAATAAAACGATTGTGACATACACCCATGTTTGATAGGGCAGTCCAAGGATTTCCGCTGCCACCTTTGACATGCTTCAGTTTTTAATTATAAAATCCATCGCTGCATTTACTCCAGAGTTAAGACATGCTGATAAGAATTCACATCAATGGCACTCTCACTATCTTATGATAGAAATTCTTGCTGATTGATGCTTGCCGTCACAAACTATTTGAAGGGAAATACTTTACTTAACATACTCTTCAATTTTGTTGCAAGTTGACAGCCCATCTCCCGAATAGGATTGTCGTACACTTAAAGAGTAAACGTCAAAAGCAAGTTTTATAGATTTATTTATTGCCTCTGCTTTCTCGAAATGTCTGTCGTTTCAGTGACAATTCAATTTGGGCAGGGATATGCCAATTTTAAAATTCTGCCCATAATGAATGCAGCTGATTTCTGGCCTGGAACAGATTATTAAATTCGTACGCTTGTTATGACAAGATTGAAACAGGCACGATGGAATACAGTACGGGCTAATTGTGGCCCATCATAGTGGGAAATACTGTTGCTGGGCAGATCTTATCATTTTGGCGCCACATGTCTGTCTCTGAGAGGCAGGAATTCCTTGCCCAGTTAAGTGGGAGGAGGATGGACGTAGGCACGATTTTCAGCCCACTGCAGAAGATGAGAATTGGCCCATTAATGAACAAATTGATACCCATTATCCCTTACCCCATCACAGGCTCAGGGTTTAAAAGATGGCCACACAGCTCTCTCCTGCCTCTCAAAGCTGCCCAGCAGGTATGCCAGCTGCTTTCTCAAGGGAAGGAGCGGTCACTCATTGTCAGGTGCTCTGTGCCCGATCAAGGGATCTGACATGAGGCAAGTGGTTGCTGAAAGCCAGCTCCTCCCCCAGTGTCCAGTCGCATCTAATTCTCCTCTCCTGTGACCTCCTAAATGATGGCCGAATGGTATCATTGTTGGACTATTAATCTAGAAACTCAGCTAATGTTTTGGGGACCCAGGTTCAAATCCCGCTACGGCAGATGGTGGAATTTGAATCCAACAAAAGAAAATCTGGAATTAAGAATCTACTGATAACCATGAAACTATTTTCAATTGTTGGAAAAACTCCATCATAATGTTCTTTAGGGAAGAAAATGCCATCCTTTCCTGATCTGGCGTGAATGTGACTGCAGAGCCACAGCAATGTGGTTGATTCTCAACTGCCCTCTCAACAAGGGCCACTGGCAGTGGGCAATAAGTGCTGGCCAGCCAGCGACACCCATGTCCCACAGATGAACAAAAAAAATTCCCATCTTCTCCCATTGATCTTGAACCTGGGCTCCTTCAGTGATCCTAGGCCTCGAGTGGGTGCAGTGTTGCCAAGAGACCCTGTTCCTGCAGCAATGGTGAGCTGGCAGCTTCTGATTGGCTGGCATTTTTTGGCAGGCGAGCCATCCGTCATGATGTGGGTATGCTGGCGTTGGACTGGCGTAAGAGCCATCCGTCGCCAGGGGCCTCGATCATGGGGAAGTCCTGCAGGCGGCTACTTCACTGCCTGAAGGATACTTGATTCCATCTGGTCTTCCTTGCAGAATGATGGGTGCTTGCCATTGATTTCCCAATCGACTTGAGAAAATCCCAGCCAACATCAGCTTCAAAAAGAATGAATCCAGAGGACAAAAATCAAGATAGGGATCAAGAATAATGTTAATGGCTCAACTGTGGTTAGCTCTTGTTAATAACTTTATTAATAAGATAAAATATACTACCTTATCTCTTAGCTGATACACATTTAAGAAATTCAGTGAATTCTTTTAGTTACAGTTTGATTTTTATGTCATTAAATAAGAACATAAGAACATAAGAACATAAGAAATAGGAGCAGGAGTAGGCCATCTAGCCCTTCGAGCCTGCCCCGCCATTCAATAAGATCATGGCTGATCTGTCGTGGCTCAGTTCCACTTTCCCGCCCTCTCCCCATAACCCTTAATCCCTTCTCTTATCAAAAACCCATCAACCCGCTTCTTAAAAATATTTAGCGACCCTTTAACACTCGATATACTGAATTTCCAGTTTCCTAAAAGAATGGGAATCTAATTAAAGTGCAGCAATAAATGTAATCAAGCTGTGGGAACTAGGAAGAGGCTGGAATTGAACTTGCAGATTTTATGGATTTTTCACGATGCCTGGAACATTAAAGGTTCGATTTGTAGCAGTGATTCCAATCTCCCCTCACCGTCGCTGTATCTTGTACGTTCCCCCATCACTGGGTGAGTTTTGGTCCATACCCCTCCCTCCACTGCCAATAAAATTAAATTATTGTACATAGGGCCATATGTGTGAGACCTTAATGCCTGGCTTCAATATTAACAAAAGCAACTTGAAAAGATATCAGCTGTCCGAGTGATTAGCAGTTTCCTTTGCGTTGCGCCTGCCAGTGCAGAATTCAATATAATCCGATTGTTTGTTACACTTCAATAATATTTTTTGCCTTGAATGGACCACGGTTGCCTAGTAACAGTTTCCACACTGTCATGAAACAAAACTAGTGAAGCAATGAAAGACCGAACAGTTTTGCTTGCTGTATGACTGCTTGGGTGAATCTGTAGTTGGAGCAAAGTGCGTAATCCGGATTTGCTGCTGATGATGCGAGGAATCGCTGCTTGCTGTGTCTGTAGCAGCCTGTAAATTGATCACCTTTCACGGATGCCTACTTGTTTTGCAATTGGATTTGTAGCGGGAAATCGAGGAGTCGAATTTGGGCGTTTTGTGCCTCAGTTCCCATGTGGTTATATGTTAGTGGGTGAAGGGAGAGGCTGGCGTGAGGAAGTGTTAGGGTGCTCCTAGCTTCTTCTTGGCTGGGGGGATGGGGGGGTAGACTTGATGGATCAGCTTGTCTTTTCCTGATCAATTCTGTGTGTCCATACAAAGTTATGGGCTTGTAAACAAGCTAGTCTCCCTGATAGCACACACTGAGGCACTCAGGACAATCTCCCAGTCTCCCACATGATTAGTTCAGTCCTGCCTGTAAATTATGTAAATATCATTTTAAACATGCCCTTTCCTTAAGAATTCACGGAAGAGCTATTTTTCCCTTTCCCTACCTCTACCGGCAGCAAGTGTTTGTAAGACAAAGAAAATGGTAGTTATTGTATTGAAGTATTGAAAAACGGAAGTAAAAGACAGTCAATCATAGCATCCCTACAGTGCAGAAGGAGGCCGTTCGGCCCATCGAATCTGCACTGGCAAAAATCCCACCCAGGCTCTATCCCCATAACCTCATACGTTTACACTGCTAATCCCCCAACCTACACATCTAGGGACATAAAGGGGCAATTTAGCATGGCCAATCAACATAACTCCCACATCTTTGGACAGTGGGAAGAAACTAGAGCACACCCATGCAGTCAAGGGGAGAACGTGCAAGTTCCACATGGACAGTCACCCAAGCTGGGAATTGAACCCGGAACCCTGGTGCTGTGATGCAGTAATGCTAACCACTGTCCTGCCCATCATCATCATAAATAAGGTGACGTAGTTTAGAAGTACAAACTAGTACAGTTCAAAACCACAGCTAAATTCAATCCTGTATTTTACAAGGGAAATGTGCATGGATTACAGTATTTACAGATTGATTCCAAAATAACAAGTCGCTAAATGTAGGTAAATTAAAGCAGGTCTACATTCATCATGAAATAACATGCGTGATGTTCAGGTTGTGGAGAAACTACAAAAGCAGTGAGGCCCAGACAGGATCAGAGTGAAAGTGAAGGTGATAATATAGAGCTAAGAGCAAAAGGCAGATAATACTGGTACAAGAAAACTGCAATACCCATTGTCTCTGGGACAATGCCAGAACAACACATACTGACCCTTCCTTTTTTTTTACAGGAGAAACAGATCTTCAGTGGTAAAAACTGAATTGTCTGATAAGCTGATGAAGGACATTCTAGATGTGTGGAAGCCTTGGAAGGAGTGGACAAAACAAAAGTTGGAATGAAGTGCGTAACATCTGGTTAGAGCAATTTTACTTGCTTGCTATAAGATCGATTTGCAGATAGCAACTGATGGAGGAGTTAAGCATATATTAGGCACCAGTCATGATGATTGCAAACGTCACTTATCTGCCACCATTTACAAAATCCTGTTGTTGATGTACTTTCTTATCTTTGCAGAAATACTGGGATCCAGGGATGATGTGATGTAATTCAGGAGAACACCTGGATTCCGGTATCTGATAAGGCAGAAAGATATGGTGTGTAATCACATTACATCCTGCTAGCTTCAGAGCAGAAACACCTCCTGGAACAAATAGGTACTAATATTGAGATAGATTCACCAGCACATATATTGGTCACAGGTACTGAAGGGGAAATGTGCAAGTCTCAGGAAGAACCAAACATCACTGGGAAGAGGTGCCATGTGGTGATGCTATGAATGGGGTGTCAGCCAAGAAGACATAATGAGGCTAGGTAAGAGCCCATAAATCCACTAGCTTTAGTATATTTTTTCATCTGAAACTAACATGGATAAATTTCTGGGGGGGTTTTGATGTGCATTGTAGACTCTATAGTTCAAGCATAGAATGTCATAACTTGCCAATATGCCCATACGTTGCGCTGCACAATGATGTTTCTGAAGCTGTTGAATTCAGCACAGGAATTAATCATCCAATGATTTTCTATGTCCCTTACCATGCAAGGAAATCTTTAAGAAGTGCAGATCCACTCTGAAAGAGAAATCGATTGCCACATCATCGGACGCATAGAATCTAATGCCTACTTGTTTTGCAATTGGGTTCGGAGCAGGAAACTGAGGAGTGGAATTCAGGCATTTTGTGCCTCAGTTCCCGTGCGGTTGTGTATCATTGGGTGAAAGGAGAGGCTGGCATGAGGATGTGTTTAGTCGGGATGCTCCTGGCTTCATCATGGGGTACGGGGGGGGCAGCCTTGATGGTTCAGCTTGTCTTTTCCTGCTGATCAATTCTGTGTGTTCATACGGAATTGTGGGCTTGTAAACACAGCCAGTCTCCCTGATAACACACATTGAGGCACTCAGGATAATCTGCCAGTCTCCCACATGATTAGTTCAGTCCTGCCTGTAAATTATATAAATATAATTTTAAACATTTTAAGAATTCATGGAAGTTATTTTTCCCTTTTCCTACCCCTGTCGGCAGCAAGTGTTTGTAAGACAGAGAAAATAATAGTTACTGTATTAAAACATTGAAAAACAGAAGTAAAAGGTAATCAATCATAGAATCCCTGCTGTACAGAAGGAGGCCATTCGGTCCATCAAGCCTGTACCAGCAACAATCCCACCCAGGCCCTATCACCATAAACTCTCACATTTACCCTGCTGAATTAAAAAGTAGAACCGACAAGGTGGTCGTCTCTGGGCTACTGCCTGAACTGAGTGCAGACGGGCGTAGGGTTGACAGGATAAAGGAAGTGAATGGGTGGCTCAGGGATTGGTGTGGGAGGAATGGGTTCGAATTTATGGGGCATTGGCACCAGTATTGGGGTAGGTGGGACTTGTTCGGGCGGGATGGGGTTGGTCTGAATCGTGCTGGGACCAGAGTGTTGGCGAATCGAGTAAAGAGGACTATAGACAGGGCTTTAAACTAATTAGGGGGGGGGAGGGTGCGAGGGTAGGTGACGCTACGAGGTCTAAGGTTAAGGATAGGGTACAGGTAAGGGAAGAGGCCGAGGATGTCCCAAGTGGTGGCGTTACGGCAAATAGGGTCCAGGTGAAGGCTGGGATGAAAGCGCTTTATCTGAATGCACGAGGCATTCGGAATAAAGTGGATGAGCTGGTGGCGCAGATCGACACAAATGGATACGATCTGGTGGCCATTACAGAGACGTGGCTGCAAGGTGACAGGGACTGGGAGATGAATGTACAGGGCTATCAAGTGTTTAGGAAGGATAGGCAGGAGGAAAGAGGGGGTGGCGTAGCTCTGCTGATTAAGGATAGTATCAAGGTGGTAGCAAGGGATGATATCGGAGCCAAAGAGCAGAACGTGGAATCGTTGTGGGTGGAGATTAGGAACAGCAAAGGGAGGAAGACGCTGGTGGGTGTCGTCTATAGGCCCCCAAATAATGATCTGGAGGTGGGGCGGGCTGTTAACGCGCAAATAAGTGCGGCGTGCAGGAATGGGACGGCAGTAGTTATGGGAGATTTCAATCTGCATATTGATTGGTCGACCCATGTTGGACGAGGTGGGCTCGAGGAGGAGTTCTTGGAATGCTGCCGGGATAATTTCCTTGAACAGTGTGTGTTGGAGCCGACGAGGGAGCGAGCTATCTTGGATCTGGTGCTATGTAATGAGGCGGGTAGAATTAGGGACCTTGCGGTGAAGGATCCTCTTGGAGAGAGTGATCATTGTATGGTGGAGTTTCTGGTGCAGATGGAGGAGGAGAAAGTGGGTTCCCGGACACTCGTCCTTTGTTTGAATAGAGGGGAGTATGGTAGGATGAGAGAAGAATTGGCGAATGTGGACTGGGGGAGTGCGTTGGAAGGTAGGTCTGCTGAGGAGCAGTGGAGGATCTTTAAGGAGATCTTTCTTGGTGCTCAGCAGAAATTTATTCCGATGGTTAAAAAGGACAGTAGGAAGAGAGGTAATAAGCCGTGGATAACGAAGGAGGTGAAGGAAAGTGTTAAATTAAAAGCGGAGGAATTTAGAGTAGCTAAGAGCAGTGGGCGAGAAGAGGATTGGGAAAGGTTTAAATGTCAACAAAGATTGACAAAGAAGTTGATAAAGGAGGGTAGGAGAAGCTATGAGGCTGGGCAAGCACTTAATATAAAAAAGGATAGCAAGAGTTTTTATAAATATATAAAAAGGAAGAGGCTGGCTAGGGTGAACGTTGGTCCTTTAGAGGATGAGAAAGGGGAGCTAGTGGTAGGGGATGGGGATATGGCTAAGGTCTTGAATAACTTTTTTGTTTCTGTCTTCACGGAGGAGGACGTGAATAATTTGCCGGGTGTTAGCGATGGAAAGGTGGTAGGAATGGAGGGTCTTAATGACATTACTGTTACTAGAGAGGTGGTGCTCGACAGACTGGAGGGGCTGATTGTGGACAAGTCCCCAGGACCGGATGGAATGCATCCGAGGGTTCTGAAAGAAATGGCGGAGGTGATAGTGGATGCCTTGGTGGTTATTTTCCAGACGTCGCTGGATTCCGGGGAAGTGCCGGAAGATCGGAAAACGGCTAATGTTACGCCGTTGTTTAAGAAGGGTGCCAGGCAAAAGGCGGGGAATTATAGGCCGGTTAGTTTAACGTCTGTGGTAGGTAAAATGTTAGAATCCGTCATTAAGGAGGAAATTGCGAGGCATCTTGAAGGGAATTGCTTGATAGGGCGGATGCAACACGGTTTCATTAAAGGGAAGTCGTGTCTGACAAATTTACTGGAGTTCTATGAGGATGTGTCTAGGGCAGTGGATAGAGGAGAGCCGGTGGATGTGGTCTTTCTGGATTTTCAGAAGGCGTTTGACAAGGTACCTCACAAGAGGTTATTGCAGAAGGTCAGGGGACATGGAGTTGGGGGTAGGGTGTTAGCGTGGATAGAGGATTGGTTGTCAAATAGGAGGCAGAGAGTGGGGGTCAATGGGTGCTATTCGGATTGGCGGTTGGTGACTAGTGGGGTGCCCCAGGGGTCGGTGCTGGGGCCTCAGCTATTTACCATTTATATAGATGATCTGGAGGAGGGAACCGAGTGCAGGGTGTCGAAATTTGCTGATGACACCAAGATTGGGGGAAAGGCAAATTGTGCGGAGGGTGTGGAGAGTCTGCAGAAGGATCTAGATAGGCTGGGCGAATGGGCCAGGAAATGGCAAATGGAATTTAATGTTGGCAAGTGTGAGGTGGTCCACTTTGGTAGGAAGAATGGTAGGAAGGACTATTACTTACGTGGCGAAAAACTGCAGCAGGCGACGGTGCAGAAGGACCTCGGGGTCCTTGTGCATGAGTCGCAAAAACCCAGCTTGCAGGTGCAGCAGGTGGTCAGGAAGGCGAATGGGATGCTGGCCTTCATAGCGAGGGGGATTGAATATAAAAGTAGGGAGGTCTTGCTGCAGCTGTATAGGGCATTGGTGAGGCCGCAGCTGGAGTACTGTGTGCAGTTTTGGGCGCCGCACCTGCGCAAGGATATTTTGGCCCTGGAGGGAGTGCAGAGGAGGTTTACTAGGCTGATACCGGAGTTGAGGGGGTTGAGCTATGAGGAGAGGCTGAATAAACTAGGCTTGTACTCGTTAGAGTTTAGAAGAATGAGGGGAGATCTCATTGAGACGTATAAGATGATGAATGGGATGGATAGGATAGAGGTGGAGAGATTCTTCCCGCTCAAAAAAGACAGTAGGACTAGGGGGCACAGCCTCAAGATAAAGGGGAGGCGGTTTAGAATGGAGTTGAGGAGGAACTTCTTCACTCAAAGGGTGGTGAATCTCTGGAATTCTCTGCCTGTTGAAGTGGTGGAGGCTGCCTCGCTAAATATTTTTAAGAAGCGGGTTGATGGGTTCTTGATAAGAGAGGGGATTAAGGGTTATGGGGAGAGGGCGGGAAAGTGGAACTGAGCCACAGCAGATCAGCCATGATCTTGTTGAATGGCGGGGTAGGCTCGAAGGGCTAGATGGCCTACTCCTGCTCCTATTTCTTATGTTCTTATGTTCTTATGTAATCCCCCTGACACTAGAGGTCAGTTAAGCATGGTCAATCAACTTAACCTGCACACCTTTGGCTGTGGGAGGAAACTGGGGCAGCTGCAGGAAACCCACACAGACATGGGGAGAACGTACAAACTCCACACAGGCAGTGACTGAGGCCAGAGTTGAACCTGGGTCCCTGGCACTGTGAGGCAGCAGTGCTAACCACTGTGCCACTTTGTTGCCCAAGAAGTTATACACTGACGATTAAGAGGCATCAACATCTGCACTGGCATTGTTTTAATGAATGTTTGGTTTCAGAAAGGGATCCAAATATGAGTTTAATTCAGAGAACGTAAAAGCTATTGTTCTAGGACAAAGTTAAATAGACTGGGACTGGATCAGTTTAGTTGAAAGTGAACTCTTTTTGGAGGATTTTTTGGCTTCACTTGCCACTGGGATTGTCCAGTTCCATTGAATTCAGCGGACCACTGGCTGGTGTGCTGAATTTCTCACGGTCCTGCCATGAGGGGTCCAGAAAATCCCACCCTAGTCTCAGTAATATTGACCAAGATTATCATTAAAAACAACTGGTTCACTAATGCTGTCTTGAAAGGACATCCTCCATCCTTACCTGGTCTAGCCTATGTGTGACTGTAGACCCACAGTGATGACGTTGACACTTGACTGTTCTCTGATTTGGCCTAGAGTGAAGGCACTGTGCCTTTAAGAAATGTATCTTAATCGTGTTTCTTTGCAGGCTTTCTTTTCAAGCAGCTGCTAGCATTTTGGTACAGTTCTGTCTGTAACTGGTGTCCTCTATAATTGTTACTGAAGCAATATAATGTAATGTAATATAATTTTTAATCTGAACTAATGCAGTGCCCTGGAGTGTTGTGATTCTTTGGGGATTGCTGAATGGAGCTTGATTTGGGATAATTAACAGGTCAGGTGCTGCCTGGCGACTTTTTTTTCCACAGGAAAGTCTGTGGTTTTAGTTTTGCTTTGGTGCTAGCTAGAAACTGGTGGAGGCAGGCAGTGCCTGTCTCTCTCTCTCGAGACTTTTTGGAAAATTCCAGGACTGAGAAGCCACAGAGATTTAATTCAACATTCAAAGGACCAAGTCAGTGCAGGTATTCAAAAGCTGCAAAATCCAGTATCCCATGGGAATACTTACTTTGTGCACCAAATCTAGAAAGGGATGGATGTCTGTAGGTGTTGTTTGACTGGAATATCATAGATAGCTAGCTGTTAAGGTTTATATTATATCATTTTAAATTTTTTTAATTGATAAAAATTATGCTGAATCCTTTTATTATATTTTAACTATGTTCTTAAATATGCTTCATTTGATAAAAGCTTCCTAGTAGGTCAGTTGAATCCTGCCCGGAGTGAAACATCATATACCCACCCATGCAAAATACAAATCTAAAAATTTAGGCTCAGGCTGACTTCATAACACACCTGGACTATATCGCAACACAATCTACTCTGCTCAAGGGCAGTGTTACTATTGGGCAACAAAGACTGGCTATGCCAATGATGCCCAGTTGCCATGAGAGAATAAATTCTTTCAGAATGTCCATAATTAAAACCAAACCTGTAGTTCACCATGGGGCAGAACCAGACACTGGCAGCCTCAATATGTTTTTTATGTGCCCAGATGCTATACCTTATTCCAATAAAGCATTAGCAAAACATCTAAGCTTTTATTTTAATCAAGAGGTGGTACTGCTGTAGCTCTCTCATACAACACTTCCCCTCAGCAATAATTTTAACTAAATCACAAAATATTTTTCCTTAAATTGAACAGCCAGAGGAATTTTATCACTGTGTAATATGTGGAATGGAAGAGAGTGTTATGATTTATTGCTTTTATTAAATCAAATATTATCAAGTAATTCCAAGTCATTACAGGTTTATTTCAGGCGGAGATCCATGGAGATGGGGTGGAGAGCTCTCCTCAGGAAGACAACCCTTCAGCTGCTGCTGCTCCAAAATTTCACTCCATCTCCTAACCCCTCTAATGCTGCCAGTATGCCATAGATACCAGGGTGTGGAGATGCTGGTGTTGGACTGGGGTGGGCACAGTAAGAAGTCTCATAGCACCAGGTTAAAGTCCAACAGGTTTATTTGGAATGAACTTTCAAAGTGCTGCTCCTTTATCAGGTGCGTGGAGATGTAAGTTTCACAAATAGAGCATATATAGACAAGGACACAATTGCAAGATAATGGTTGGAATGCGGGTCTTTACAAGTAATCAAGCCTTTACAGGGACAGACAGTGCAACTGGAGAGAGGGTTAATCGCAGGTTAAAGTGGAGAGGATCTCCAAGAAATTCACACATATTGACACAAACATCAGGGGCCCTATTTTACCATTTTGATTCTAAGTGCTGGGTGGACTTAAAGCTGGGAGTGTTTCAGACTTTTAGATTCATTCTGAGGTGCCCCTATACGCACTCTGCCTGCAAAAATATCAGCGAATCTGAATCGCACTGCACAAGCCTGTGGGCGAGGCTTAACGTGCCCGAAACCCTACAGCTCCAATTGACGCCTCATACTGCGCATGCGCAGAAACAAAATGAAAGAATGCTGTTCCCCTGCCACATCCCTCACAGCCCAGATAATGCCTCCCCCTGGCCCCCACAGACATTGACCCCTTTACTGACCCCATTATCTGCCACCACCCAGACCAATTTTGGGCCTCTCCCCACTCTTCCCCCCCCCACTCCCCCCGAGTCCACTGATCTCAGGCAGAGAGATCCAGTCTCCTCCCTCTGATCTCAGGCAGAGTGATTCCCACCCTGGACCCTCCCACATAAGGCCCCCATCTCCTCCGGACTCCAATGTATGTGTAACCCCTCCCTCTCTCCCACCCCACCAATCCCCAATTATTGAGGCACTGATCCACCACCCACCTCCCACCCCCCTCTCTGTCAGCACCCGCCAGTGCTCACTTGCCTTCCCCTCAATACTAACAAGGAAACTTCATGTAATTTGCTGGAATGCTGCGTCAAACTGCCTGCAGCTGATCTGCCCTACTGAGGGGTGAGTGCTTAACCCCATATGGCATCTTCCCCCAAATCGTTCCCAAATTCTCCCATCCCCAATACCCTGCATGCTTCCAGCCCCTGAACCCCAAGCAGCTCCTTCCTATCCCCCCCAAGAGCCCCACTGTGCTTGCTCTCTAAGGACCACCACTTGTTTTATGGTTCCTGCTGTCTTCACAGGAGAAGACCGACCATAACACTGTGAGAGGGTGAAGACAGGGATTCCTCACTCCCTTTGAGGAGCAGGCACTGGAGCTGTCAAGGGAAGGGGAGATGTGGGCTGTCAGTGACAGCATGGTCAGGCTGGAGTCAAGATGTGAACACTAGTCATTTCTCTATTCGCTTTGAGGCAACTTCTCTGGGGCATCAGTTTTGGGTGCGTGGAGCAAGATTTAAAGGAGACGTACGAGGCATGTTTATTTGCACAGAGAGGGTAGTGGATGTCTAGAACTCACTGCCAGGGGGAGATCACAGACACAGATACAATAGTGAAATTTAAGGAGTGTCTTTACAGCTATGTGAATGGGATGGGAATAGAGGAATATAGTCCCTGGAAGGGTATGGGGTTACATGATCACTGCAGGCTTGGAAGGCTGTAGGGCCTGTTCCTGTGATGTTCAGTGGAGAAATGTGAATCATGTGTTTTGCTTCCCAGATTCTTCTCTCTCCCTTGCCCCTTAACCTTGTGTTCTGTGTTGCAGGGACAGACTCCAGGCTCCTACTGCAGCTCCCGCCATCCTGGTCCAGACAGCTTGGACAAGTCCTTGGAGGATATGGGTGAAGAGACCGCCGAGGGTGGCACCGTTTTGGCATCAGCTTCCACCCCACAACTCACCATCCCAGGTACTGACACGTCGCTGAGGCTTCTGGGTCACTCTCTGGTGAGCATGACACATCTGATGATGCACGTCAGGTGGAAGAGGGAACATCTGAGGGGATGTGGGGGCCTGCTGGAGGAGAGGACACAGCTGGCCCCAGGCTACATGCTGGGCCTCTGAGATCACTTCTCCCTCAGCTGCTGGAGATGCAGGAGGGGCTGGTGGCCACACTGGACTGACTGTGAGGCTATTGGGAGGAATCCCAAAGCTTTCAGGTGGAGCAGCTATTGCCTGGCTTGTGTGCTTCCCAGGCCAACACTGCAAGGGTAGCATCTGCAGTGGAAAGCCTGGGGCAGGGGAGTGGCAGGTTCTAAGCAATGGCCAAGTCACAGCAGGCCACAGCTCTGGGGCTGAACAGGCTTCTCGAGATCCTGTGGCCCATGGCTGAGAGGCTTGGGAATTTGTAGGAAACTCAGCAGGACAGCGCTGAGACTCAGTGAGCTACAGGAGCAGCCCTTGAGAATGTGGCCCAGTCTCAGAGGGTCATGGCTGAGGTGTTGCAGAGCATGGCCCAGTCTCAGAGAGCACTTGCTGTGGCCATTGAGAGGTGGCCCCCGACTCAGATGGCCATCGCAGAGAGCTCAACCACCATGGGTAGGATGCAGGTAGTGCTCAAGGACTGACACGGCCATGTTCCCCACAATCACAGCCCCCCCAATTCCCCCAGCCACACGCTCCCCACAATCACAGCACACCCCCCAATTCCCCCAGCCACATGCTCCCCACAATCACAGCACACCCCCCAATTCCCCCAGCCACATGCTCCCCACAATCTCATAGCTCCTTGAAAAGTTGAGAGGATCTGCAAGGGCTTTGTGCGCATTCTTCAGCTGAGTGCACTAGGACCCAGCAGCACCCACAAGACCGAAGATGAGTGCTGAGACCCAGGTCTGTGCTGCAAATCAGACATCGGAGACCGTGCTGAGCAACAGTCCACCTCCACCCTCCTCTCTCTCACTCACAGAACTCCCACCGACCTGAGACAGAAAATGGCTGCAACGCACGGAGCCATCAGATGCTGGGCACTTACCGTCCTCACTGATCGAGCACCCAAATCAGACTTTTATAGAGCATATCTGTTTTGTGCTGATTGGCAAACGTGCTGGTAAGGTTGGGCGTGCAACCCATTAAATCAATTTAAATATATGCAAATTCACTTAAATGGCCATCGCACCTGTTTCAGGTGCGGTCCTGATTGAAGCACTTTTTCAGGCCTTGGTGAAGGGGGAACGGGCGCGGAGACGGGTTTGGATCATGCTATTCGCCGCACACCCGACTCTATCAGGTTTTCGTGCCCGAAAACGGGCACAACTTGATAAAATCAGGCTGGCTCTTTAAATTGTAAATATCAAACAAAGCTACTAATGTGAGTTTACTGATTCAATCTTAGGTGAGTTCATTGTCCTCTGATTCCATTAATGTATTTAACTCTATTTATGAAATTATCCATTATGGAATTACATGAAAGAATATTGAAGAAAAGGCACAGACACTCCACGGGGTGTTCAGCACTCAAAGGGTAAATTCTCTCAGTGTCTTCAGAATGGACCAATTTTTCTGCTGCAGTTCCTGGCATTTCATTTTGATTTCTTGTGCATATGCAGTGATTAATTCCCTTGGGGCTTCCGTTCCAATGCACACACCCACCCACCATCTCCACACCAGAGCTCTGCAGACCGCACAATGATCCTAACTATTGGAACAAGGGTCAGCACAAAATGACAAAATGAAATTCGGCAGCTGCCAACTGAAATGGAAATGACGTGCAAGGCGGGGAGTGGGGAAGGGTTTCCACTGTATCCTCAGCGCCCACTGGTACTCCAGGGCAGGAACTGTGCGAATTAGCAATCTGAGGAATGCGTCCCATAGCATTGTAATGTGGGCAGCATATTACTTGCAAATTGTAGTATACATTCCTTATTTTCAGGAGCAGCAATTTCAATTTAGCTTAAGTATAATTTTTGTGCTGCCTTACAGCACCTTAATGTTCCAACACAAATATCTCTTCAAATTCTACAGTATGTTCATTTGCCCCTTCCTTACCATTTGCTTATTGTTGTCACTGATCAGGAAGGGATACTACAGTATTCTATACACCACAGATGCAGCCTAAGGAAGTAGATACTGCAATTGGTTGAGACAGCTGTCACAGGCATTTGGCTCATTTTAATATTTTTATGCACAGTGCTGTAATTAGTGCAGGCTTCCCCAAGATTTCAATGATGACTGCAATTGGCATTTAATATTGCTTTCCGCCACAGACACGCTATAATGTATCTCCCGGCACAGTCTACCATTGGAGTTGCCACCTCCAATCCAATGGCAAGGAGGAATAGTTACGGATATTATTCCAGCCTACCGGGCTCACTTTAGTTGTCCTAAACAATAAATTCTGGAGCTGTTTTAAGAAGAAGGAAAAGCTGGCAATCATTACTCTGATTTCCTACCATTTCCATCAACTCATTTTCTTTCTCAAACTGAAATCAGTTGCATTTTGAATTGATTTGTATAGTTCAAAAGATTTGCACTATTCTAGTGCAAAAAAGTCAAGCCAGTGGGCTTGCAGTTACTAAGAAAAAGTACAGCCATTTAAGCAGGATTAATGCCTGAAGAATTCTTGGCCAGTGCCAGAAGAATTACGTTTCCATATATCTACGTATTGAAACAAAAAGGTTTGTGGATAATGCTTCCCATTCAGTTTTGATGAATTCTCAGTCTAGCTCAGTCTAACTACGATTTACAGTTTCTTTTTTTAGTCATTCATCCATTGGACATGGGTGTTGCTGGCTGGCCAGAATTTATTGCCCATCCCTAGTTGAGAATGAACCACATTTATATGGCTCTGGGGCCATATGTAGGCCAGATCGGACAACGAGGACAGATTTCCTTCCCTAAAAGAAGGAAATCTGCTAAAGTAGATTTTAATGTGGAACCCCACTAAAGGACATTAGTGAACCAGTTGGGTTTTTCCCCAATAATGGTTTCATGGTTGTCAGCCGATTCTTAACTCCAGAATTTTTTTTATTGAATTCAAATTCCACCATCTGAAGTGATGGGATTTGAACCTGGGTCCCTGGAACATTAGCTGAGTTTCTGGATTAATAGTCTAGCGATGATACCACTAGGCCATCGCCCTTCTGTTAGGAGGAAACATGATTGTGTAGATGCCCCTTCCATAAGCCTCTGCTGAATAGAATCTGTATTAAGATAATTAACCGCGTGTCTTACTTGTGAGGCGGGACAGGACTTTTAACACCATATAGGCGTAAGTGTGGAGGTGTGGATATTCACGCCACAAGGTTGGCGTACGTGTCTGCTGGTATAATCATGCTCCCTGGGCCATTTTACTGGGGTCAGAGAGCGGGTTTTCCATCCACAGATCCCTAAGGTTGGATTTTTCTCTCGATTACTCTCTAGTTTTTGGCTGTTTTGAGGCAGTATTGCCTGCATTCTCAGAACCGCTGGTTGGAAATCACAGAATAGGTACAAACGTTCAAATTAGGAGCAGAAGTAGGCCATTTGGCCCCTCGAGCCCACTCTGCCATTCAGTGAGATTGTGGTCGATCTGATTGTGGACTCAACTCTACATTCCCACAAAACTCCAGTAATGCCTGATCAGAGGAAGGCCACTCTGGCATCAGAAATATCTCCCGAGATCATGTAAAAGTCTGCGAGAAGCCCATCAGGCACCATTAACATGGAGTCACGTGGGCAAGGCTAACCCCAACTTATTTTCTCCACTTATACCTCAAATAGATCACAACTTTGTCAGTTTATAAACTGTCCTCTGAACACTGAGGTATCCCTGAGGCAGTCCACAGACTGCTCTGTTTGTTGTTTCTGTCACAAAGCCTGAATATTGAACTACTTGGTACTTTGATGGGTCTGTCACAAATCTGCCAGCAGATTTTTAGCCAGCTCTGTGAAAAAATACACTTTTGTGCTGAGGACATAGGTTTCCCAATGGGGATCCCTCTATTTTTATGTTACGAAAAGGCAGAGGCTGTGGATGTGGAGGAGGTCAAATTAGAGACATGTGGCATGGGACAAGATGCTGTGATGAAGGAAGACTTAAGAATGCTTAAGGCCTTCTTTAGGTGCGTGAATGAATATGGTTCAGTCCCAGAGTACACGTGAGCAGTCATCCCCAGAACTAATGCTGTGTACTACATCAATTTCAAGACAAACAAAGATTTGCTGTACCGGAAAGTGAAAGTGATGATGATTAAGACTGGCACTTACACAGGAAGGAGTGGATATGGAATAAAACAGCCAGCAGCCAGAGAATGGTGGACACTACAACAACACAACCGCTTTCAATGAATAAAAGTTGATGCATCAGATAAAATCCATTCACACCTGCCTGCTCTAACTTCTCACAGAGTAATTTGTTATCAAAGGTTTTGGTCTGTTTCTCTCATAAGGCTGTCTTTCCTTACCAGAATCACAGAATTATCGCTGCACAGAAGAGGCCTTTTGGCTCTTTGTGTCTCATTCTCCGAACGAGCAATTCACCGGTAGCCTGTAAGACTGCACTTTCTTCTTAATCGTCATCCAAGTACAAATAAAAAAAAACTAGACATAAAAATGTCTATTTTTAAGGTGGGTACGAAAAAGTCACTTTTCATAACCATTTCTTACAATACTGTCTCCCTTTTATGACAGCATCTTTGGTAGCTATTAATCTATTATTATAGGATGTCTTGTGATGCAGTGGCTAGTGACCTGCCTCTGAGGCAGAAGCTCCGGTTTCAACTCTAACCCCAGGACCTGATGGCCAAGAAGATGTTCATAACGGGGTCGAACCTGCAAATCCTTCCAGACACACCAGTGGCTGGTGGTAAGTGTAGGACGGACTCCTGGTCAGCCATGTTTGATGTGGAGTGGCGCCTGTTAAGATTTAAGCCCCTGGTGACAGACTAGTGACCTGCTCCAGGAATTATTTGCTATGGAAATGGGCAGAAGTCTGCCATGGTGCACCATCATGTGCAGGAAGAGAATTGGAATGGAATGTATTGCTGCTACAAAGGGTTCCCTGTATAAGATGAGGTTGGGTGGTCGATGGTTGTACCAGTTCTCTTGGAGCACTAGGGTCTGTAATTACTCTAATCTTGGTGAAATTGCTATCCCAGGGAAACTAGTTTCCAGCTGCCTCAGCTTTGTAGTGGTGAAATATGTTGAGTGTTGGAGGGGAACTTAAGGAAGAAAACTTTTCTAAAAAAAATTACTCCATTCTTAAAATTACAAAGTCAATGCGCAGAGTGGGCAGGGAAAGTGCTTAATCCATCTCCCTGCGGGCTTCAAAAACCACTTCAAATTGAATACCGTTCATGGTCCCCACAAGACAGACAAGATCCAAGCTGACGAGAGAAGGCATTATACCCCATCTTAGGCTTGATCTGACACTTGGGGGGGTGGAGGGGTGATGGGGGTAAATTTCCCATCCCTCCCCCCGCAGGAATTGTAGCGGACAGGCTATTTTGGGTGGCATTTTCTGGTTTCGGGGTGAGCATTGCCAGAAAATCCCTCCCTCTATCATAGCCAAAAGGCCGAAAATTGTCACTGTCCAGACAGTGATATCTGTAACCACCGGGACTAGACACAGACTCTAGAGCACCATAAGCGTGTGTCATCACAGACTTGTTTTTCCTAACTGTGGGAAATACTACGGTAATGAGTTAATTTATTTTTAACGTAACAATTCGTGAAGCAAGTTACTAATGTAGAGTTGATTGTTCAGAAGAGAAGAGTGGGAACTTTCGATAAGATACTCCAGTTTCAGCCATATTCTGATGAGTTACGTATTGGTTCACTGCCATTTAGATTACCATTTCAAGCTAAACAAAGTAAATAACTGAGTATTGCATACACCGGAATTTTACAGGGGGTGGGCAAGGCTCAGAGAATGGCATTCTCTTTTGGCTTCGAGAAGGATCATTACAAACCTCGGGTGGACGTGCCGGTAAAATTATGTCCATAGAGCCACATTCCTTTGAATTTACTACATACAGTAGGATGATTCAACAATCCTGACATTTTGGACAGTGACCATTGTGAGAGTTTCACATTGTATGCGCTGGCCTTGCCGTCTGTATCTAAATACATTCTCCAGTTGGGCTGACTCATGAACAGAAAAGTCTTTTGAGTGTGGCCCTGGAAATTATTGCAAACATGAGTCCATAAAGGGCTGCTTTTGATAGCTCAATAGGTGTCCCATTTTAAAAGCAACTGTCTGGGTAACTATGTATTATTAAAATTGGTGTATTCTGTCACTCGCAAACAATTTGCATAGATTTTGCAATATCAATTGTTTCAACATCAGTTATACGTTAATTGACTGAATGCTGCCATTTGAGCATGGTGGGCATAGTGGTTAGCACTGCTGCCTTACAGTGCCAGGGATCTAGATTTGATTCCCAGCTTGGGTCACTGTCTGTACAGAGTCTGCACATTCTTCCCATGTCTGCGTGGGTTTCCTCAAGGTGCTCCAGTTTCCTCCCACAGTTCAAAAGACATGTTGGTTAGGTATACTGGCCGTGCTAAATTCTCCCTCAGTGTACCCAAACGAGCGTCAGAGTGGGGCAACTAGAGGACTTTCACAGTAACTTCATTGCAGTGCTAATGTAAGCCTACTTGTGACATCAGTAACTAAATTTTAAACTTTTAAACACTTACAACATCTAGCCTTGATCGTCTTTTCCCTATAGCTCAATCCCATCATGCTGCAGTTGTCAGCTAAAGTTCAGTTGGTCGCATTCACATCTCGAGTCATAATATTTTGGGTTCAAGTCCCACTCTGGGCCTTAAACACAAAGGTCAGGTTTGGCACTCTGGTGTTGGAGTACTGCAGTCTGCTATGTTTTAGATGCAGTATTAAGTTGAAGCCCCTTACTCAGATGGTAAGATTGCATGGCACTAGTTTGAAGAAGGGCAGGTGAATTATTCCTGGCCAGTATTTCTCCATCAGTTAGCATCAGGAAATAGATAACTTGGTTATTGCTGTGTGTTTAAGTTTATTTATTTATTACACACCGTACTCCCCAATCCCAGGTGAAGATCTGAGATAGTGACACAGAAGGGTGTATGTATCCAGGAGCACACGGTGCTGTCCATGAAGACCAGCTCGGCATGGAGATGGAGGTCAGTAACCAGTCTGCTGCGGTTTGTTGCATTTACCTCAAAGTCTCTTGCGAGCTGAGGACCGTCTTGTGCACATCACTCTTTCTCAATCAGGTTTTAAGTGATGTAATTTCACTCTGGTGTGACAGAAGATTGAAGGCTCTGATGGGATGCTGGCAGCAGCTGTTTTAATGAGCATTCATGAGATGCAAGTGAATACAGATAGTGTTCAAACCACTGGCCAGCTAGAAGACCACCCACTATTAACTCCCCACTGGGAGAACCGCAATGTGATTTTATGCCAACAGGTTTCTGACATTTTGGGTTCTCCTCCCCAGCCCGTTATGAAACCTGCCATGGGAAGGATATGGGCGAATTCTGCCCAGAACAAACAGACACAAGGCAGGATTTTCTGTGGCTCCCATGCCCTGTTTTACGGTGTAGGTGACCCACCATTGGTCGGCAGTGAGATCTTCTGATCCCGCTACTGTCAATGGGATTTCCCTTTGTGTGCAACCCCTGCCACCAGGAAGCTGCCAGTTGGGTATGCCGTTGGCAGGACTGGAAGATGCTGCTGGAGGAAATAGCATGAAAACTCACAAGCAATCCTACACATCCTTGGACACAAAGGAGCAATTAAGCATGGCCAAGCCACCTAACATGCATATCTTTGGACACTAAGGGGCAATTGAGTGTGGCCAATCCACCTGATGTATGATATATTTGATAGATATTGTGATAACCTACAGGACTTACATGGAGGATTCTTCATTGTTCTCCCCATGGGACTCGTGGAACATGAGTTCCCGTGGTAAAAGGCGATTGCTTATCTCAGGTGGAGCTCGAGCCCTTGCTAAGGCAATCTCCAGAATGTGTCTGAAGACCGAGCATCCCAGACGGGACTTACGTTTGTGCATTACAGGATTGTGGTGTTACTTTGTGATTTACAATGAACGTCATACCTTTTCAGTCAGCTCCCTGAGTTTTAAATATACCATCACAGGTCAGTGCAGTGACAAACTGACTTTCCCTTTACAGGAAGAAGCCATTTGTTCCTGTATAGATAAGCGTTATCCTGCTGTCTAATTAACTGGGAAATCATACAGTTCAGCTTTTAGTTTTATAGTTTATATAGTTCCAATTAGATTTTGAATGACATTTAATTGTGGAAAGAGGTTAGTTATAAGAAGGTCAAAGGAATGGATTGGTTGATATGAGAACAAGCAGGAGGATTCACACTTACAGTGGAGAAAATTAAGACGTTTTTCATGGGTATAATAATGTGGTTGGTAGATGTGTCAAGAATGATATCAGTTGTATTTTCAAGCCTTTAACAGAAGGGCAGTTTGCCAAGAGCATTGTGCTGGCATTTTCTCCCCCACACCCCCCCCAACCTGAACAGTCATTGCTGGAAGCCCCTTACTAACAGTCAGTGCCAGCATCTGCCACCCCTATACCTTCTCCCAAACAGCACCAACATTGGACACATTCGCTTCAACCCCTGCATCCAAACAGCCATTGCCAGCAGCCCTAGGTCGCACATCCACACCCACAAAGAAATGATTCCTCTCCCCTGGCCGTCCCAGTAGCACCTGCCACGGCAGTGCCACCTGGCACACGTTGGTTCTACCAGATTGACATGGTGCCTGGGGAACCTATGCCAAGGAGAAGTGCCAGGGGCCATTGCTGAGGCATTGCCTGGGCCATGTCCCTACCCCCTAGAGCTTTACTCACCTTTACATCCCCAGGGGGTTATCCCCAAGTTCATCTCTGGGTGAACGTGTTGGAAGCTGTGTTGTGTGAAGAGCAGCACATGGGAGCAGTACTCACTTTATCACAGCCTCGTTGATAGTGAAAAAGGAAAGCAGGTTGGTTCCAAAGAATGGTTTGCTTTTGAACTGTATTTATTGAAGAAGTGGTGTCCTGGAACTCTTTTTAAGGATTAACAAAACCTGGGAACTGCATAAATGATAAATTTTGAATATTTATGATGCAATTGTGATAGTCTATGATAATTTATGTTTGTAACAGGCTACACAGGAAGGATTCTGTTCGAGGGGAGTGCAGTGCATAAGATATCAGCTATTTTCAAATCCCTGGCATTTTGCTGGGTCAGGGTTCATTCCATATGTAGGTCTTGCTTCTAATAGTATTCCCAGCATCAAGAGCAAATGAGAGGTTATGATTTCTGATAAGAACATAAGAAATAGGAGCAGGAGTAGGCCATCTAGCCCCTCGACCCTGCCCCGCCATTCAATAAGATCATGGCTGATCAGTAGTGGCTCAGTTCCACTTTCCTGCTTTCTCCCCATAACCCTTAATACCCTTGCCTACCAAAAACCTATCTACCCGCGTCTTAAATATATTTAGCGAGGTAGCATCCACCACTTCAACGGGCAGAGAATTCCAGAGATTCACCACCCTTTGAGTGAAGAAGTTCCTCCTCAACTCCGTTCTAAACTGTCCCCCCCCCCCCGGAATCTTGAGGCTGTGCCCTCTAGTCCTGCTGTTCTTTCTGAGCGGGAAGAATCTCTCTACCTCTACCCTATCCATCCCCTTCATTATCTTATATGTCTCTATAAAATCCCCCCTCATCCTTCTAAACTCCAACCAGTACAGACCCAGTCTATTCAGCCTCTTTTCACTGCACCACCTAGAATTCCATGAAGGAATCGCCAAGAGACACAAATGTAAGTTTGAGGGGTTTTGAGTTGTGAAATCTTTTTAGTTCCAATATCTAGCCATCAATTAGGTGGATAGTCGATATCTTTTCCCAAAGGTAGGGGAGTCTAAAACTAGAGGGCATAGATTTAAGATGAGAGGGAAGACATGCAAAAGGGTCCAGAGGGGCTTTTTTTTTCCACTCAGAGGGTGGTGTCTGGAACAATGGCGGTAATAGAGACAGGCACAGATTTGTCTTTTAAAACGCATTTAGACAGTTACATGGGTAAGATGGGTACAGAGGGATATGGGCCAAATGTTGGGCAGTTGGTACTGGCTTAATGGGAAAAGCTGGGCGGAATGGACAAGTTGGGCCAAATGGTCTGTTTCCATGCTGTAAACCTGTATGATTTGATTTATTATTGTCACGTGTATTGATGTACAGTGAAAAGTATTGTTTTTTGCCATTATACAGATAAAGCCTACCATTCATAGAGAAGGAAAAGAAAGAGTGCAGAATGTAGTGTTACAGTCATAGCTAGGGTCTAAAGAAAGATCGACTTAATGCAAGGTAGGGCCAATCAAAATTTGACAGCAGCAGGGAAGATGCTTTCTTGAGTCTGTTGGTATCTGACCTCAGAGTTTTGTAACTTCTATCTGACGGAAGAAGATAGAAGAGAGAATGTCTGGGGTGCATGGCGCCCTTAATTATGCTGCCTGCTTTACCGAGGCAGCAGCAAGGATAGACAGAGTCAATTGGTGGGAGGCTGGTTTGTATGATGGATTGGGCTACATTCGTGACCTTTTGTACTTTCTTGCAGGTCTTGGCCAGACCCGAGGTCAGAATTGAACCCGTGCTCGGAACTTGACCTCCCCTTCCTGACATCTCAGCTGGTAAGGAGGGTGGCGCGGTGGCACAGTGGTTAGCTGTGTTGCCTCACAGCGCTGGGGACACAGATCCAATTCCAGCCTCAGGTCACTGTCTATGTGGAGTTTGCACATTCTTCCTGTATCTGCGTGGGTTTCCTCCAGGTGCTCCGGTTTCTTCTCACAGTCCAAAGATGTGCAGTTTAGGTGGATTGGCCATGCTAAATTATCCCTTAGCTAATCCCCTTGGCACTAAGATAAATGCATGGGGTTATGGGGATAGGACTTGGGTGGGATTGTGGTCAGCGCAGAGTTGGTGAGCCAAGTGGCGTCCTTCTGCACTGTAGGATTCTATGAAAATGTATGAGTGCCTTTTAAACATGGTGTATGGGTATAATGGCAGTATGCACGCCATCAAACCCAAATCGCCATGGAAGATCGCACAACACCTCTGACGATGTGTAATTAATGACATCAGGGCTGGAAGATATAAATGACTTCCCATCATCCTCTGCAGCAGTGAACACTCCCCACCTCCACCATGGGACTTAGTCCCAGATGGGAAAATTCTGCTCAAGTTCAGGCTGCTTAAGGTCAAATTGTTTGCTTATTTCTTTAAAACTGATTAAGAGGCCTCAAATTGCACATAGTGTAATTAAAACATACAACTGCTTGAATGCAGACCTTTTTTTAGCATCATTCAGGTCATTTAGTTCTCATGAGCTACTGCCTTTCTGTTCCCAGGCTGTCTTAACCATTATTGTAGCAGAAATTCTAACTGAACTATTTAAAAGGTGGTTAAGATAAAATCTATCTCAAAATGGCATAAAACCTCTAAGAATTTAATATTATTATCAAAATCTTTCACAGATGTCTCCTGAAATTTTAAAGGAATGTGCCCACTATGGTCCCTACTGTGGGCAATGGTTGGAGTTAACTGGGGGGTCACTAATTTTTCTCCCCCAGTGAAGGGGTGCGGAGGGTGTGGTTTTTCCATCACTGTTTTGGAAATTTACTGCTACCTTTAAAAGGAAACCCTGTGAAAGATTGTGGAAGTTGTGTGCAAAAGAATGCAGCCCACTATTTGAAGGATGGCACGGGGGCACAGGAGTTAGTGCTGCCGCCTCACAGCTCCAGGGACCTGGGTTCAATTCCTGGCTTGGGTCATTGTCTGTGTGGAGTTTGCATGTTCTCCCCGTGTCTGCGTGAGTTTCCTCCGGGTGCCCTGGTTCCCCCTCTCAGTCCAAAGATGATTGGCTTAGGTGTGTGGCCATGCTAAATGACCCCTTAAGTGTCCTGGCATGTGTAGGTTAGAGGGATTAGTTGGATAAATATGTGGGATTACAGGAATAGAGCCTGGGCGGGGTTGATGTCAGTGCAGATTTGATGGGCCGAATGGCCTTCTCCTGCACTGGCGGGATTCTATGATTCTATGACTGAAAATACTCATAGCAAGACATGAGTTGGCGAATTGAAACATGTGCAAGTGAGAAAGTGCTCTGCCATAAACCCCTGTTTTGATAGTTGATGAAACTGACGCATTGTTCAACTTTTTCTGATTTCATCTCAGTACTTTCTCTTGGTATTGTAAATACTATCAATCTCTTTTGTTCTGCCTGCCTTTAGACCTTTATTCCATTACCTCCATCTCTGGCAATATTCTTTGGAAGTTAGGGCAGTTGATTAGAAGAATCCCTGCCATAATTCTTCCATTTTACATTTAGATTTTTCAATCCGTATCACTGCCCTTTACCACTCCCTCAAGGATCTGTCCTGCTTCTGCAGTGACGGCCAGAGCCTGGAATACCTTTATTAAGTTTACTCCTGCTTTGCACCTTGATTGATCAAATATCAGCATCAAATGGATTGCTTCTCTCCGCCCCAGCATTGGTGGGCCTGCAGTCAGCTGCCCGAGCCCTTAGCGTTCTGGAACTTCCTCCTTCCCAACTTCGAGCAAAGCTTTTTCTCTCGCCTCCTACTATTGCCAGCCTTTTCTCCTTAGACCTCTGTGAAGCATTCGAAATGTATTTTTTTCCCTAATTTCATATAAAGCTGTCATTGCCACCTTTGTTGTCAGCTCCTCTACAGGCAGATTGACTATTACACACATAGCAATGTGATCCAAAATTACAAAGTGCCAGGACTGCACAAAACATTACAGGAATTAAGGGAAAATGTTTTTGAAATATTTGCTCCAATGTTCCTGCAAAATCTACATAACAATGACTGCACTTCATAAGCCATTCATTGTTTGTGAAATGTTGTGTGATCTAATAAGAAAGTCATAAGGAGCTATATAAATGCAGATTTCTTTTGCCTTTCAGAATTAAAGTCTATTATTAAACAGAAGGCCATTAAATTCTGAGAAGTTGGCTTATACGTTAATCTAACACTCATAATCCACATAGGTTAAAATCATGGCTCTGAAACTCACCAATACAGGTTCAATTATGAATATGTTGAACATTGATATCCTTTTTGTAATTAAGAGTGCAGTGTCTATTTATGGAATAAAAACTGAAAAGTCAAAGTCTTGCTGTACCTTCAGCCTTAAGAAAACAGATCCAAAGTCTTAATTGCATAATTTAGCATCTTTAATCCATCTGTACCGCTTTAAGAATGATAACTTGGGGTTTCTGGCAGCACTGAGGTCCGTGATGAGCTGTGGTAAATTATAGTTGATGCAAGCCACAGAGCCCTGTGCAGGAGTGGAACTAATTCTGTATGAATAATTTAATGCAGACTGCAGCTTCACCACTGTAGAAGAAAATTACTAGTAAGCAGAGATCAGGAAGCAACATATTGCCTGCTGGGCAAAGTGCAAAAGCATGCCCAGGAAGCAGTCCAGTGGGACAAAAAGAGTTGCAAACTGTTGCAAAGTCTAAATTGACTCATTAGTAAATCCAGTTGTCTGAAGCAATCTTTATTTTTGGTGGGTGCTTTACAGCACCTAAGTTCACTTAGACAAAAATCCTTTTGGAAATAACTGGGACAGAGCCTAAATAAAATGCAATCATTGGAGAAAAAAAAGCATAATGACTTGTCTTTTGTAATTGCAGAAAAATTTGTTCAGTCACTTCTAGGGAAGTCTCACTGCCTGCCTCTCCAAAGGCACTTTCCAAGCTCATGCTAGTCACAACCACTAGCTTTTGGTTACTTCATCTGTAAGCCCAAGGGTATTCAACCTAAAACATTCCTTAATGAAACTACATATCTTAAGATTAAGATATTTCCATTGGAAAGTGTACCTCTTTAGAAAGAGCTTTGGGGATTGACTACTCGCCCAAAGTATGCTGCTCCAGTCTATAGTTTTGCAAAATCATTACTTTATTCACATTATTTACACATTTGGACCGCAAAATACGGTTTTTGTTTTATTTGTTCGTGGGACATGGACATTGCTGGCTGGCCAGCATTTATTGCCCATCCCTTGTTGCCTGTGAACTGAATGGCTTGCTAGGTCATCTCAGAGGGCAGTTGAGAGTCAAGCAAATTGCTATGGCTCTGGAGTCATACGTAAGCTAGACCAGGTAAGGACGGCAGATTTCCTTCCCTAAAAGACATGAGTGAACAGTTCGGTTTTTATGACAATTGATAAAGATTTCATAGTCAATAGTAGAGTTTCTCCTCCTTCTCGAACTCTCTTGCTCCTCAATCATATGATCTGACATCATTATTATAACAACACAATGTAAGCTTCTGATCGGAACTCTTTACGGATGTTACCTTTCCTCTTTCAGAATGATGCAGACTTCCCATCTGGTATTGTATTCATACCCATAATGTTTGGTGTTCTTTGTTGTCTGGACAGTCCAAGAGACTATTAACTTTCATACCTATTCCAAACGTAATTCTGTCTCCTCAATTGCTATGCCATCTGCAAGTTCGAATGTCAGATCAGTTTCCTGGGATTCAATTAGACCAAACAAAGATGGTTATGGTAATTATAAAATCTTTTAAAATGCTCACATAATTAGCTTCAGACATACCTGAGCTTTCATAGAATCCTTACAGAGCAGAAGGGGGACATTCAGCCCATTGAGTATCCACTGACTCTGACAGAGTGAAGCAGCCGTGCTAACCACTGTGCTACTGTGCTGATTTGATTTTATTATTCACATGTATTGATAAGCAGTCCTGTCCCGCCCACCATGGGAATCATAGTGGGCGAGGCAGGACCATGCAAATGTTTGTTGACCTCAGGCAAGGTTTTCCAGTCTTGGGGTGAGTGTGTCCAGAACAACCTGTATAGCGTGTGGAATCAGGACAGGTACTTTGGACTGGCTATCAGCACGCAGCATATGTAACTCTATGGTAAATAGAGCCCTTTTATTCCATTCAACAAGACTCCAAAGATACACCATTACAAGATGTGAGGCAAGTTTTCATTTATGTTCTTCATGCTTCAGTCAGCTCGCCAACAAAAATCAATGTAATGTCAGCTTTGGCTCAGTTGGTAGCACACTTACCTCTGACCCACAAGGTATTGGATTCAGGTCCCACTCCAAGGATTGAATACAAGCATCAGGATTGATAGTCAAGAGCAGTACTGAAGTAACATTCTAATGTTGCCATCTACTTCATGGGTGTGTATGTGTATAAAAGATCCCATGACATTATTTGGATGAGCAGAGGAGTTATCCTTCGAACAACATCACAAAAACTGACCATGTACACATTACCACGTCAACTGCTGTATTTCCGACTGTACAACAGCAGCGACACTGCAAAAAGGATATTACTGGCTGTAAAACACTCCAAGCTTCCCATTAATGGTGAAAAGCATCATATAAATGTGAATCTTTAGTTGAAAGAAGCAGTAGTTTTTGCTTCTTCAGGATATGCAGAAAGTTCACAATTTCCGCCTCTTCACACATGGAAACTTGTTCTTACAAATCTTTCATTGCTCATATTTGATTCCATTCCTTAACATATGCATAGCCTGTGGAATGTAGCTAAATAGATTAGATTATCACAGGACTACTTATGATAATGTCTTCCAGAATAGATTAAAGGTTAATGGAAGCTAATGATGTCAAAGCACCTTTAGTGGCTGACCACGAGAATGAAGACAGAGGGTCCCTGGGAGAAGGGCATGTGTTTTCAACCCCACAACTCGCCCACCCTCACAGCACCACCTGCTCCTCAACAGAACCCCTGCCCGCCCTCCCTCCATCCGCTCTCACCTCCCCTCCCCTCTCTCCCCCTCTCCCTCCCCTTCCCTCCCCCCCCTCTCCCTCCCCCCCTCTCCCTCCCCCCTCTCTCCCCTCACTCCTACCCTCCCCCCTCTCCCACTCCCTCTCTCCCCTCCCCCTCCCTCCCTCCCCCCTCCCCCTCTCCCCTCCCTCCCCCTCCCCCTCCTCCCTCCCCCTCTCCCTCCTCCCCTCCCCTCTCCCCTCCCTCTCCCCCTCCCCCTCTCCCTCCTCCCCCTCCCCTCCCTCTCCCTCCTCCCTCCCCTCCCCTCTCCCTCCTCCCTCCCCCTCCTCCCTCTCCCTCTCCCCTCCCCCTCCTCCCTCCCCCTCTCCCTCTCCCCTCCCCCTCCTCCCTCCCCCTCCTCCCCTCACCCTCCTCCCCTCCCCTCTCCCCTTCCTCTCCCTTCCCCCCTCCTCCCTCTCCCCTCCCTCCCCCTCCCCCTCTCCCTCTCCCCTCTCCCTCTCCCCTCCCTACCTCCCTCTCCCTCTCCCTCTCCCCTCCCTCCCTCCTCCCTCTCCCCTCCCTCCCCCTCCCCCTCTCCCCTCTCCCTCTCCCCTCACCCCTCTCCCTCCCCCTCTCCTCTCACCCCTCTCCCTTCCCCCTCCCTCTCCCC